>NC_044391.1:0-4800000 GCF_006542625.1 Nomascus leucogenys
AATATGAAGGATAAGAAGGGCCCCTGCAAAGCTGATAATACAATTCTCTTTTCAATGATAACGTATTTCTAAGCGCGCATCTGCTAATCATATTGATGTGCATTTAGTGTTCTTTTACCTACACCTGTCAAAGTGGCTAAAGTAATCCTTCATGAGGAGATAATTTTTTCCTTTAGGTGACTTTTTCCGCATAATACTCTAACATTTCCAATTCCAATTTTCTCGAAAAAGTTTACATGATATAAATATACAATTACTAAAACTTTGGCTGCATAAATAATTTAAATGGACTTTACTTCAAAGATAATATTTACTTTTAAAGTTGTAAACCTTTGAATCATCAATTAATTAGAATTATCTTTTTCTTTATAAATAAAGTTTTTTGTCCCTACATATTTATGATTTGGAAATTTTCACCTGGAAAATTTCATTTTCATTTGGATGCCTTGTCTTTAGTATAAAATTCAGTATTTCAATTTCAATATAATTTTTTGATTGATTTTTACCTGAAATTATGATAAAATAAGAAAAGTGAAAAATAGAGATAAACTTTAAGTACAATGTTATTTGTGCTTAATAATAAAATCAAGAAAGTAAAATATCTAAAATAATTATAACTATTTAAATAAACAAAGTATCAAATAATGGGCGAAATATTCTTCTGGCTCGTTTTTGATTCTGACAGGTTGTTTACAGGTTCTGAAGTTCAGTTTGCTCATCTCTAACATGAGGTTGAACTAGGTATGGCTTGTTTGGCTGAACTCTGTAAAGCTGGTCAAAAAAGTTGCATTTGCATTCTTCTTCCTGTTACTGTATACAATAGAATCCTTCCTGTTTCTACCATGAGATTCAGAACACAGTCTCTGACCTTTCTGAATAGTTTCCAAGTCTCCTTTTTCTCCTGAAGCCTTCTCATAAACGGCTCTACCATGCACCCTGCTTGTCAACACCAAACTCGAAGTATACCTGATGTCATCCCTTCCTTTACCATCTTCCTACCTGTATCCAATCTGTAGCTCAACCATTTCAAACTTGAGAAATCTCTCTAAGGCATCCATTCTGCTCATTCTCTATAATAACCACTCTAGGTCAAACCACGGCCAAACCCATCAGTTCAGTTCAATATTTTGATGGATCCCGAATGTGTCTGCATATTTCCACTTCCCCCTTCGACCATCTGTTCTCTAGAAAGCAAAGAGAGTAATCAGCAAAAAAAGAAAAAGAAAACAGGAAAGGAATAACATCAGGTCATTGCCCTAGAAAAATCTTCAAGAAGCTTCCCAATACTTGTGCAAGAAAGCTCACACCCCATATTCTGACCCCCTAACTCTAAATGTATGTATAACCTCATGTCATGCATCCCTCACTTACTATGCTCCGGCCACCATGGACTTCTATTTCTCATACACGCTGAACATTCTCCTGTTAGAAGGCCTTGTCATGTGTTGTTCTGGTTGCCTGGAATTCTCTTGTCATCTTCTCTTCTTTCAGGCCTGAGATTAATTTTCTCAAACTGGCCTTTCTTGATCCCACCTTATCTCACTTCATCTTCAACCACTTTTAAAAATCCTCAATCTGATTTTTCTTCATAGCATATATTATAACATGTCAATATCTCGTCTATTGGTTATTACTAAATTATACTGAGGAGAGCCTTTAGAATAGTATCTCAATAGGCAGAGTTTCTACTTCTTTGTCGTCATCCCTCAATTCCCAGCACTTGGCACAGGATCGAGAACAACAAACACTTACTGACTGGATAATGAACTGCATGTAAGATAAAATCAAACCTTCGGGAATTGCAGGCATGTTCCCTTAGTGTTATACTCTTATGATTAAAGTGAAAATATATTCAAGATATATTGCTCCGAATGTCCACTTGCAGTTTCTACAAAAAGAGTGTTTCTGAACCGCTCATTCAGAAGTAAGGTTCAAATCAGTTAGTTGAATGCACAGAACAGAAAGAAGTTTCAGAGAATGCTTCTGTGAACTTTTTATTTGCAGATATTCCTTTTTCCACTATAGGCCTCTTAGCGCTCCGAATTTCCACTTCCACTTTCCACAGAAAGAGTGTTTAAGAACTGCTCACGCAAAAGTAAGGTTCAACTCTGTTAGTTGAATGCACACAACAGAAAGAAGTTTCACAGAATGCTTCTGTGTAGTTTACGTTTGAAGATATTCGTTTTTCCACTATAGGCCTCTTAGCACTCCGAATATCCACTTGCAGTTTCTACAGAAAGAGTGTTTCACAACTGCTCAATCAAAAATAAGGTTCAACTCTGTTAGTTGAATGCACAGATCAGAAAGAAGTTGCACAGCATGCTTCTGTGTAGTTTTTATTTGAAGATATTCCTTTTCAAACTCTAAGCTTCTCAGCGCTCTGAATGTCCACTTGCAGTTTCTAAAGAAAGAGTCTTTCAGAACTGCTCAATCAAAAGTAAGGTTCAACTCAGTTAGTTGAATGCGCAGATCAGAAAGAAGTTTCACAGAATGCTTCTGTGTAGTTTTTATTTGAAGATATTCCTTTTTTCGCTATAGGCCTCTTAGCCCTCCGAATGTCCACTTGCAGTTTCTACAGAAAGAGTGTTTCAGAACAGCTCAATCAAAAGTAAGGTTCAAATCCGTTAGTTGAATGCAAAGAACAGAAAGAAGTTTCACAGAATGCTTCTGTGTAGTTTTTATTTGAAGATATTCCTTTTTGCGCTATAGGCCTGTTAGCGCTCTGAAGGTCCACTTGCATTTTCTACACAAAGAGTGTTTCAGAACTGCTCAATCAAAAGTAGGCTTCAACTCTGTTAGTTGAATGCACAGAACAGAAAGAAATTTCACAGAATGCTTCCGTGTAGTCTTTATTTGAAGATATTCCTTTTGCCGCTATAGGCCTCTTAGCGCTCCGAAGGTCCACTTGCATTTTCTACAGAAAGAGTGTTTCAGAACTGCTCAATCAAAACTAAGGTTCAACTCTGTTAGTTGAATGCACAGAACAGAAAGAAGTTTCACAGATTGCTTCTGTGTAGTTTTTATTTGAAGATACTCCTTTTTCCACAATAGGCCTCTTAGTGCCCTGAATGTCCACTTGCAGTTTCTACAAAAGGAGTGTTTCAGAACTGTTCAATCCAAAGTAAGGTTCAACTCTGTTAGTTGAATGCACAGTACAGAAATTAATTTCACCGAATGCTTCTGTGTAGTTTTTATTTGAAGATATTCCTTTTTCCACTATAGGCCTCTTAGCGCTCCGAATGTCTACTTGCAGTTTCTACAGAAAGAGTGTTTCAGAAATGTTCAATCAAAAGTAACGTTCAAATCTGTTAGTTGAATGCAAAGAACAGAAAGAAGTTTCACAGAATGCTTCTGTGTAGTTTTTATTTGAAGATATTCCTTTTTCTGCTATTGGCCTCTTAGCGCTCCGAAGGTCCACTTGCATTTTCAACACAAAGAGTGTTTCAGAACTGCTCAATCAAAAGTAGGGTTCAACTCTGTTACTTGAATGCACAGATCAGAAAGAAGTTTCACAGAATCTTTTTGTGTAGTTTTTATTTGAAAATATTCCTTTTTTCGCTATAGGCCTCTTGAAGCTCCGAATGTCAACATTCAGTTTCTACACAAAGAGTGTTTCAGAACTGCTCAATCAAAAGTGAGGTTCAAATCTGTTAGTTGAATGCAAAGAACAGAAAGAAGTTTCACAGAATGCTTCTGTGTAGTTTTTATTTGAAGATATTCCTTTTTGCGCTATAGGCCTGTTAGCGCTCTGAAGGTCCACTTGCATTTTCTACACAAAGAGTGTTTCAGAAGTGCTCAATCAAAAGTAAGCTTCAACTCTGTTAGTTGAATGCACAGAACAGAAAGACATTACACAGAATGCTTCCGTGTAGTCTTTATTTGAAGATATTACTTTTTCCGCTATAGGCCTCTTAGCGCTCCGAAGGTCCACTTGCATTTTCTACAGAAAGAGTGTTTCACAACTGCTCAATCAAAACTAAGGTTCAACTCTGTCAGTTGAATGCACAGAACAGAAAGAAGTTTCACAGATTGCTTCTGTGTGGTTTTTATTTGAAGATACTCCTTTTTCCACTATAGGCCTCTTAGCGCCCTGAATGTCCACTTGCAGTTTCTACAGAAGGAGTGTTTCAGAACTGCTCAATCAAAAGTAAGGTTCAACGCTGTTAGTTGAATGCACAGAACTGAAATTAATTTCACAGAATTCTTCTGTGTAGTTTTTATTTGAAGATATTCCTTTTTCCACTATAGGCCTCCTAGCGCTCCGAAAGTCCACTTGCAGTTTCTACAGAAAGAGTGTTTCAGAACTGCTCAATCAAAAGTAAGGTTCAAATCTGTTAACTGAATGCAAAGAACAGAAAGAAGTGTCACAGAATGCTTCTGTGTAGTTTTTATTTGAGGATATTCCTTTTTGCACTATAGGCCTCTAAGCGCTCAAAATGTCCACTTGCAGTTTCTACAGAAAGAGTGTTTCAGAACTGCTCAATCAAAAGTAAGGTTCAACTCTGTTAGTTGAATGCACAGAACAGAAAGAAGTGTCACAGAATGCTTCTGAGTAGTTTTTATTTGAAGATATTCCTTTTTCCACAATAGGCCTCTTAGCGCTCCGAAAGTCAACATGCAGTTTCTACTGAAAGAGTTTTTCAGCACTGCTCAATCAAAAGTAAGGTTCAACTTTGTTAGTTGAATAAACAGAACAGAAATTAATTTCACAGAATGCCTCTGTGTAGTTTTTATTTGAAGATATTCCTTTTTCCGCTATAGCCCTCTTAGCAGTCCGAATGTCAACTTGCAGTTTCTACAGAAAGAGTCTTTCAGAAATGCTCAATCAAAAGTAAGCTTCAACTCTGTTAGTTGAAAGCACAGAACAGAACGAAGTTTCACAGAATGCTTCTGTGTAGTTTTTATTTGAAGATACTCCTTTTTCTGCAATAGGCCTATTAGCGATCCGAAGGTCCAATTGCGTTTTTACAGAAAGAGTGTTTCAAAACTCCTCAATCAAAAGTAAGGTTCAACTCTGTTAGTTGAATGCACAGAACAGTAAGAAGTCCCACAGATTGCTTCTGTGTAGTTTTCATTTGAAGATATTCCTTTTTCCACTATAGGCCTCTTAGCGACCTGAATGTCCACTTGCATTTTCTACAGAAAGAGTGTTTCAGAACTGCTCAATCAAACGTAAGGTTCAACTCCGTTAGTTGAATGCACAGAACCGAAAGAAGTTTCACAGAATGCTTCTGTGTAGTTTTTATTTGAGGATATTCCTTTTTCCGCTATAGGCCTCTTAGCGCTCCGAAGGTCCACTTGCATTTGCTACAGAAAGAGTGTTTCAGAACTGCTCAATCAAAACTAAGGTTCAACTATGTTAGTTGAATACACAGAACAGAAAGAAGTTTCACAGATTGCTTCTGTGTAGTTTTTATTTGAAGATATTCCTTTTTCCATTACAGGCCTCTTAGCGCCCTGAATGTACCCTTGCATTTTCTACAGAAAGAGTGTTTCAGAACTGCTCAATCAAAAGTAAGGTTCAACTCTGTTAGTTGAATGCACAGAACAGAAAAAAGTTTCACAGAATGCTTCTGTGTAGTTTTTATTTGAATACATTCCTTTTGCCACTGTAGGCCTCTTAGCGCTCGGAATGTCCACTTGCAGTTTCTACACAAGGAGTGTTTCAGAACTCCTCAATCCAAACTAAGTTTCAACTCTGTTAGTTGAATGCACAGTACAGAAATTAATTTCACCAAATGTTTCTGTGTAGTTTTTATTTGAAGATATTCCTTTTTCCTCTATAGGCCTGTTAGCGCTCCGAATGACTACTTCCAGTTTCTACAGAAAGAGTGTGTCAGAAATGCTCATTCAAAAGTAAGGTTCAAATCTGTTAGTTGAATGCAAAGAACAGAAAGAAGTTTCACAGAATGCTTCTGTGTAGTTTTTATTTGAAGATATTCCTTTTTCCGCTATCGGCCTCTTAGCGCTCCGAATGTCCACTTACATTTTCTACAGAAAGAGTGTTTCAGAACTGCTCAATCAAAAGTAAGGTTCAACTCTGTTAGTTGAATGCACAGAAGAGACAGAAGTGTCACAGAATGCTTCTGTGTAGTTCTTGTTTGAAGATGTTCCTTTTTGCACTATAGGCCTCTTAACGCCCTGAATATCCACTTGCATTTTCTACAGAAAGAGTGTTTCAGAACTGCTCAATGAAAAGTAAGGTACAACTCTGTTAGTTGAATGTACAGAACAGAAAAAAGTGTCACGGAATGCTTCTGTGTAGTTTTTATTTGAAGATATTCCTTTTTCCACTATAGGCCTCTTAGCGCTCCGAATGTCCACATGCAGTTTCTATTGAAAGACTTTTTCAGAACTGCTCAATCACATTTAAGGTTCAACTCTGTTCGTTGAATGCACAGAACAGAAATTAATTTCACAGAATGCTTCTGTGTAGTTTTTATTTGAAGATATTCCTTTTTTCGCTACAGGCCTCTTAGCAACCCGAATGTCAACATGCAGTCTCTACAGAAACTGTCTTTCAGAAATGCTCCATCAAAAGTAAGCTTCAATTCTGTTAGTTGAATGCACAGAACAGAGAGAAGTTTCACAGAATGTTTCTGTGTAGATTTTAATTGGAGATATTCCTTTTTCCGCTGTAGGCCTATTAGCGCTCCGAAGGCACACGTGCATTTTCTACAGAAAGAGTGTTTAAAAGCTGCTAAATCCAAACTAAGGTTCAACACTGTTAGTTGAATACACAGAACAGTAAGAAGTTTCACAGATTTCTTCTGTGTAGTTTTTATTTGAAGATATTCCTTTTTCCACAATAGGCCTCTTAGCGCCCTGAATGTCCACTTGCATTTTCTACAGAAATAGTGTTTCAGAACTGCTCAATAAAAAGTAAGGTTCAACTCTGTTAGTTGAATGCACAGAACAGAAAGAAGTTTCACAGAATGCTTCTGTGTAGTTTTTATTTGAAGATATTCCTTTTTCCACTATAGGCCTCTTATCGCTCCAAATGTCAACTTGCAGTTTCTACAGAAAGAGTGTTTCAGAACTGCTCAACCAAAAGTAAGGTTCAACTCTGTTAGTTGAATGCACAGAACAGAAGGAAGTTTCACATTTTGCTTCTGTGTAGTTTTTATTTGCAGATATTCCTTTTTCCACTATAGGCCTCTTAGCGCCCAGAATGTCCACTTGCATTTTCTACAGAAAGAGTTTTTCAGAAATGCTCAATCAAAAGTAAGGTTCAAGTCTGTTAGTTGAATGCAAAGAACAGAAAGATGTTTCACGGGATTCTTCTGTGTAGTTTTTATTTGAAGATATTCCTTTTTCCGCTATAGGCCTCTTACCGCTCCGAAGGTCCAATTGCAGTTTCTACAGAAAGAGTGTTTCAGAACTGCTCAATCAAAAGGAAGGTTCAACTCTGTTAGTTAAATGCACAGAACAGAAAGAAGTGTCATAGAATGCTTCTGTGTAGTTTTTATTTGAAGATATTCCTTTTTCCGCTATAGGCCCCTTAGCGCTCCGAATGTCCACATGCAGTTTCTACTGAAAGTGTTTTTCAGAACTGCTCAATGAAAAGTAAGGTTCAACTCTGTTAGTTGAATGCACAGAACAGAAATTAATTTCACATAATGCTTCTGTGTAGTTTTTATTTGAAGATATTCCTTTTTCCGCTATAGGCCTCTTAGCACTCCGAATGTTAACTTGCAGTTTGTACAGAAAGAGTCTTTCAGAAATGTTCAATCAAAAGTAAGCTTCAACTCTCTCAGTTGAATGCACAGAACAGAAAGAAGTTTCACAGAATGCTTCTGTGTAGTTTTTATTTGAAGATATTCCTTCTTCCGCTATAGGCCTATTAACGCTACGAAGGTCCATTTGCATTTTCTACAGAAAGAGTGTTTCAAAACTGCTCAATCAAAACTAAGGTTCAACTCTGTTAGTTGAATGCACAGAACAGTAAGAAGTTTCACAGATTGCTTCTGTGTAGCTTTTATTTGAAGATATTCCTTTTTCCACTATAGGCCCCTTAGCGCCCTGAATGTACACTTGCATTTTCTACAGAAAGAGTGTTTCAGAACTGTTCAATCAAAAGTACGGTTGAAATCTGTTAGTTGAATACACAGAACAGAAAGAAGTTTCATAGAATGCTTCTTGAAGTTTGTATTTGAAGATATTCCTTCTTCCAATATACGCCTCTTAGCTCTCCGAATGTCCACTTGCAGTTTCTACAGAAAGAGTGTTTCAGAACTGCTCAATCCAAACTGAGGTTCAACTCTGTTACTTGAATGCACAGATCAGAAAGAAGTTTCACAGAATGTTTCTGTGTAGTTTTTATTTGAAGATATTACTTTTTTCGCTATAGGCCTCTTAGCGCTCCGAATGTCCACTTGCATTTTTTACAAGAAGAGTGTTTCAGAACTGCACAATGAAAAGTAAGGTTCAACTCTGTTAGTTGAATTCACAGAACAGAAAGAAGTTTCACAGAATGCTTCTGTGTAGTTTTTATTTGAAGATATTCCTTTTTCCGCTATTGGCCTCTTAGCGCTCCGAAGGTACACTTGCATTTTCTACAGAAAGAGTGTTTCAGAACTCCTCAATCAAAAGTAAGGTTCAACTCTGTTAGTTGAATGCACAGAACAGAAGGAAGTTTCACAGATTGCTTCTGTGTAGTTTTTATTTGAAGATATTCCTTTTTCCACTATAGGCCTCTTAGCGCTCCGAATGTCCACTTGCAGTTTCTACAGAAAGAGTGTTTCAGAAATGCTCAATGAAAAGTAAGGATCATATCTGTTAGTTGAATGCAAACAAGAGAAATAAGTTTCACAGAATGCTTCTGTGTAGTTTTTATTTGAAGATATTCCTTTTTCCGCTATAGGCCTCTTAGCGCTCCGAAATTCCACTTGCATTTTCTACAGAGTGTTTCAGAACTGCTCCATCAAAAGTAAGGTTCAACTCTGTTACTTGAATGCACAGAACAGAAACCCTAACCCTGACCCTGACCCTGACCTTGACCCCAACCCCTAACCCTAACCCTAACCCCGAACCCCTAACCCCTAACCCTAACCCCTAACCCTAAACCCAACCCCAACCCTAACCCCCTACCCGCAACCCCAACCCCAACCCTACCCCTAACCCTAACCCTACCCCTAACCCTACCCCTACCCCTAACCCCAACCCCAACCCCAACCCCAACCCCAACCCCAACCCCAACCCGAACCCTGAACCCTAACCCCTAACTCCAACCCTTACCCTAACATTAATATTTTTTATTGAGGCAGTGCATTAGCATTATAGGTGCCTGTTAGATGTGTAATGTGGGTGTCATATATTGGGTGTGCTGTCTGTATGAGGAGTGCTGCATTTGTGTTTTGAGTCTGCAGTGTGGACCTGGCACTGCGGTCCCTTGCCGTCGCTTGCAAAAACCTGGTTGGCCAGGATTCCGAGGGGCTTTTGGTTTCCCGTTTTCCACAGTGAACCCTTCTAACTGATCTCTGAACTAGATTATTCAGGGCTGCAAACAGGAAGGATTGTACTCACCGTCGATGCGGCCCCGAATTGTCCCAAAGCGAGGCAACGCCCTCAACGTCTGTGCTGTGGAGAATGGTGCTCTGCCTCTGCGGTGTACCCCGGGTCTGTGCTGAGGAGAACGCAGCTCCACCCTCGTGGTGCTCCTGGCCCGCCCGCCCGGGTCTGTACTGAGAAGAACGCTGCTCCGCCTTCGCAGTAGCCCCGGAGTCTCCGCAGAAGTCAACGCAGCTCCGCCCTCGCGATGCCCTCCGGGTCTGTGTTTAGGAGAAGGCAGCTCCTCCCTCGCAAAGGCACCGCGCCCGCGCAGGCGCAGAGAGGCAAGGCACGCCCGCGCAGGCGCAGAGACGCACGGCGGCGTGGCCCCGGTGGGGAGCCGCGGCGCAGGGCAGAGACGCACAACGGCGGGTCGCCGGCGGGGCGGGTGCGACGCAGGCGGAGACATGCACGCCGCCAGGCCGGGGGGTTGAGGGGCCCGGTGCAGGCGCCCAGGTGCACATTCGCACGCCGCCGGGGGCGGGGGTGGACGCGATGCAGGCACAGAGACGCACGTCACCGGGGGCGCTGCGCAGAGACGGGTGGAACCTCAGTAATCTGAAAAGCCGGCCACTACAGTCCCTGCTTGCTCCCGGTGCTGTGCCACTGCGCCTCCTGCTGGCGCCTAGGGAAACTGCAGCGCCCTCTTGCTTACCGTGGTGGCCAGCGCCCCCTGCTGGCGTCAGGGCACGCAGGGCCCTCTTGCTCACAGTATAGTGGCGGCACATCGCCTGCTGGCAGCCAGGGACGTTGCAGGGCCCTCTTGCTCACAGTGTAGTGGCAGCATGCTTGCCTGCTGGCAGCTGTGGACACTGCCGGGTCCTCTTGCTCCAAGTGTAGTGGCAGCTGGCTCCCCTGCTGGCAGCTGGGGACACTGCTGGGCCCTCTTGCTTGCAGTGCAGTGGGGGCACGCCCTCTTCTGGCTTTTGGGGGCACTACAGGATCCTCTTGCTCACACTGTAGTGGCAGCACGCCCCCTGCTGGCAACCAGGGCACTGCAGGGTCCTCTTGCTCATGTTGTGGTGCCCGTGCGCCACCTGCTGGCAGCTGGGGACACTGCAGGGCCCTCTTGCTGGCAGTGTCGTGGCAGCATGCCACCTGCAGGCAGATGGGGACTATGCAGGGCCCTGTTGCTCCCGGTATGACTGCTGGGGTCCGCTACTGGCCACCTCATGCACCACTTAAAGTCAGAACACCAGTTATTAAGCCCCATCAGTTCTGTAAATTCAAACTGAAATGGAGCTATTACTGGGGAGAGCTGATGTCCTAGTTCTTGTCTAACGTGGAAGAAAGATTTTCACCAAGAGGCAGTACAAAGATGGCAGATAACTTCATTCAAAAGAAATACAGTGTGAAGAGTTTATTGTAGAAAAATATGGAGGAGTGGGCTGATTGTGCATGAAAACAGCCTAAGAGTCCAGTGCAGGGAATGTTATTTTGGATTTCTTCACATTCCTGCCTCTGTCTCAAGTCTCCGCCTGTTTTCTTTGTCTGGTTTTCCTGCTACTGCCTTAGGTCCCCGACTTGCCCCACTTAGGCTTGTGGGACTTCCTCACTGTTGGTGCAGGTACATGTGTGGTGATCAATCCAAATCCACTCTGGCACCAGCCTCCCCAGGCAGGCTGACAGCAGTGACGTTTGTACCTACTGTGCCTGCCTATCTCTTTTGAATGTCCATCTCTGCCCTAATCTGTACTTATGGTTCCAGTTTTCTCTTAAGAATGTTCCCTTTGGCCTTCTTATGAGCATGTCGCTAGCAATATTCTGACATTTTTATTGCAGAGTGAATGATGATTGGGGCATGTTAAGAGGAGTTCTAGGGTGTTTCTTTCTGCATAGGTACCTCTTCTCCCTCCTACCCACAATTGACAAATGCCCATCCACTCCGGCACTAGACATGCTACTAATATGTGAATTTTTGGTGGTCCCTTCTGGTGAGCCTTCCCAGACTTTCCCTTTTCCAGGAGCTCCCTCTCCTGTTCATGTCTAGTTATCTGTCTACTCTAACAGAGCCCACTATCCTGTGTCTTTCCCCAAAATAGTGAGGGAATGATTAGTTGGAAACCGTAAGAAATGATATGCATGTAGATTACAACTTTACAACTTACACAAATAAACACTCAAAATCATCCTTACACTAAAAATGCAAAACTGTACAATTTCTAGAAGAAACTACAAGAAACACTATGTGCCTTTGGGTTTGGTAATGAATTTTAACAAATGACACCAAAGGTTGATATACACAGAAGAAATGACAATGTGGATTTCTTAATATTTAAAGTTTATACTCTGGAAGAGACCTTGTTAAGAGAACAAAAAGACAAACCACATATTGAAGAAAATATTTGCAAAATACAGATCTGAGAATTTGTATTCAAAATATATTAAAAAATTGTTAAAACTAAACAATAAGTTAAACAGCCCAATTAAAAATGCACACAGATCTGAACAGACACCTCACCAAGTAAGATCTACAGATGGCGAGTAAACATACAAAAAGATACTCAACATACTAGAGAACTGAAAACCACAATGAGATGGCACACCTGGTCTATATCTCTTAGAACTGCTAAACTCTTTAAAAAATGACAAATTCCTGGAGGAAAAACATAACTCTTTTCATTGCCAGTGGAACACAGTGTATAAGACCAAAATATGCCACCCCAAAATATAATGGTAGGAAACCAGAATATGCCACCCCAAAATATGTCCCTTTGGCTTAAGAATTATTCCAAGCTGATTATTTTTTTAAAAAAATGCTAACAAAGGAAGCTCTGAAAACAGAGTAGAAGTTACCCTTGTGTAAGGAAAATTTACATCTATAAAGGAAATCACCATTTAAAAGCTACCTCTCTCGACACCAAGAAGAGAAGGATAAATAAATCACTAAAGAGTCTTATCAATGGAGAATGCATGGACTTAAGTCTGTATAACAAACCTTACCCTTGTCTACTGTGCTTTTGCTGGTTAACTCCCCACTACTGCACCTCAAATCTTCTTTCTTTAGGTTGAAGATAGTACTTATGCTTGAATTGAAAGCCAGCTGTTGGAGATTTACTCATTTTTCCCTGAGTATCCCCCATGTATCCATAAGGTATACATGTTTTTAAACTTTTCTGTTTTTCTCATTTTAATCTGTCAGTTTTTACAGAGGGTCCCATCTAAGAATTCCAAAAACATCGAAAATCTTTTTCCTCCCCATTACAAGTTGGGCAGTTTTTTCTAAAGCTAAACAAGTCTCACCTTACAATCCGAAAATCACATTCCTAAGTATTTTGACAACTACTTTGATGTTATTTCCAAAAAAAAGCTACCATGCAATTACTTACAGAAGCCCTATTCATAATGACCAAAGGAAAAAAAAGGAATCAGAAAGTCTTACAATAGATGACTGTGTGGGAATCCACTCAGACATCAAAAGCTGTTATAAAGATTATTTAAATGAAAACATTTGAGATACTGAAGATAAAGAAAGAAATCTTACCAGAACTTACTTTATCCAATTAAAGCAGAGCTCCCAAAAAAATACAGCTGCCATTAACCCCATCCAAGGAGTTTCTTGCAAATTCAGCTGCCATGAAGACAGTGTACTCTTTCCCATTAGCACTGACAAGTGAAAATGAAATCCTGAGCTCCCAACTGACTGAACAGACCCACCCTTGGTTGAGGGGACCCCAGAGTAACTTTCAAAACTGGGTTATCAGCTTTGCTAGGATGGGATGATGGGGGTCAGATACACATCATTATACGCCCTCCTTTGCTAACCATGATGAGTCTCTTCCCTAAGGATTTAACAGAAACCAGCCCTTTCAAAGGCTCCACCACTGATATCAGCCTCTCCTTTCTTGCCTGAGAAGAGACCACCCACGATGGAGAGGTTCTCGTCAGCGTATAGAGGATGCACAGAGCGAGTTTTCATGTCCTCTGCTTCACCTTTTAATGTCAGATGGCTGAAAACTCCACCCTGGGATCATGCTGACACTGCCATTTTTTGTACATGGGACCCATGAAGAAGCAAGAAACTCAACTGTGCATGCATGCATTTCTCCTTCCATAAATATTCATGACTCCTCCTAGAGCTTATTAAATAAATGTATTTGGCCATTCCACTCAGCATAAATTACTATTTCCTTTACCTCCTCCTTGAAGCATCTGTTTCTAGCTTCTGGCTGGAGGCTAGGCTTCCCAGCCTGTCAGGACAACCCTGCAGGCTGCAACCCTTTATAGGAAATAAATCTCTCATTGGTTGTGGTGGCTCATGCCTGTAATTCCAGCACTTTAGGAGGCCAAGGTGGGTGGATCACCTGAGGCTAGGAGTTTCAGACCAGCCTGGCCAACAGGATGAAACCCTGTCTCTACTAAAAATACAAAAAAAAAAATTAGCCACGTGTGGTGGTGGGCATCTATAATCCCACCTACTCAGGAGGCTGAGGCAGGAGAAATCACTTGAACCCAGGAGGTGGAGGTTGCAGTGAGCCAAGATCACGCCATTGCACTCCAGCCTGGGCAACAAGAGTGAAACTCTGTCTCAAAAAAAAATAAAAATAAACATAAAAATGAAGAAATGTAGCCTTTCCAAATTTATGAACCTCATCATTCTGCTGAGGGCATTAAAAGGTTCAAAAAGACCTTTCCATACTCTCCCACAGAAGCCTTAGAAATCGTCATTTTGTTAATCATTTTGGATACCTGAGAACTTGTAATCCAATGAGTAGAAATGTTGGTACCCCATCTGTGGCTGTCAACCTGCTAGTTCTCAGGAGTGTGTGTAAGCCTAAATCTGAAAGGATCTCAGGAGTTTGTAGAAGCCTGAATCTGAAAGGATCTCATCCCATTAGGACCCTTGTGTCCTTTTTGTTGCCTTTGCCCACTGGCTGTGGCAACAGGGGTCTTTCTTTCTCCCTGGCTATCTTTGGATATGGGGGCTCCACCTTCTGTGCCACCTTAGAGAATGCCTTTTGCCAGCCTGGCCAACATGGTGAAACCCTATCTTTACTAAAAATGCAAAAATTAGCTGGGTGTGGTGGTGCACACCTCTAATCCCAGCTACTCAGGAGGCTGAGATACAAGAATCGCTTGAAACCAGGAGGCAGAGGCTGAAGTGAGCCAAGATCATGCCACTGTACTCCAGTCTGAGCAACAGAGTGAGACTCTATAAAAAAAAAAAAGCCACCATATTAACAAGCTAAAGAAGAAAAATCACACAAGCATATCAATCTGCAGAAAAACCCCTTGACAAAATTCTGTATCCATTGATAATAAAACTCTCTCATCAAAATAGAAATAAAGGTGAACTTCCTCAACTTGATAAATAATATCTACAAAACCTTACAGCTAACATCCACCTTACTTAGTGGTGAAATACTGAATGCTTCCCCCCTAATATTGGGAACAGGCCAAGCATTTCCACCATCCAATGCTATCCAACGTAATACCAGCAGTTCTAGCCAGCTCAACAAAGTAAGAAAAGGAAATAAAAGGCATACAGATTGAGAAAGAAGAAATAAAACTGTCCCTTTTGCAGACTGCATGATGTTCTATCCAGAAAATCTCAAGGAATCTACAAAAAAAGAAGAAAAAATCCCTCCTAAAACTAACAAGTGAGCTCAGTATATAAGATCAACATATAGTAGCAATGAACACTTAGACACCAAAATTAAAAATCCAGTGCCATTTAAAACCACTAGAGAAAGAAAAAGAAAGAAAGAAAGAAGAAAGAAAAGAAAGAAAGAAGAAAGAAAGAAAAGAAAGGAAGAAAGAGAAAGAAAAGAAAGAAAGAAAAGAAAGAAAGAAAGAAAGAAAGAAGAAAGAAGAAAGAGAAAGAAAGAAAGAAAGAAAAAGAGAAATCACTTAGGTGCAAAAGGAAAATAACATGGACAGGACTCTTGTATGCTGAAAACTACAAAACATGAAAGAAATTAAAGTCCCAGATAAATGGAGGAATATACCATGTTCACGGATTGGATGACCCAATATATTAAAGATGTCAATTCTCCCCAGGTTGGTATACAAGTTTAACATGATTCCTATCAAAATCCAAACAAGACTTTTTTTGTAGATTTAGGCAGGATTATTATAAAATTATATGGAAAGGCAAAGAAACTATAATAGTTGAAATAACTTGGAAAAGAAGAATAAAGCAGGAGGAGTTAGTCTGATTTCAAAACACATTATATAGCTATAGTCATGACTGAACAGTATTGGCTAAGGGATAGATAGATCAGAGGAACAGAATACAAAACCCAGAGATAGCCACACATAAGCACAGTAAACTGATTTTTAGCAAAGATGAGAAAGCAATTCAATGGAGGAAGGAGAGGTTTTTCACAAAATGATGCTGCAGCAATTGGACATTCATAGGCAAACAATGAACCTGAAGTCTCACACCTAGTACAATTAACTCA
Organism: Nomascus leucogenys; assembly: GCF_006542625.1. Taxonomy (NCBI): domain Eukaryota; kingdom Metazoa; phylum Chordata; class Mammalia; order Primates; family Hylobatidae; genus Nomascus; species Nomascus leucogenys. The sequence goes on from NC_044391.1 coordinate 15,954, forward strand.
AAATGAATCATGAACTTTAGTGTAAAACACAACACTATAAAATGTTTAGAAAAAATACACAAGAAAAAAATATTTGGGATGTGGAGTTAAGCAAGAGTTATTAAACTTTATACCAAAACTCTGATCCATAAAAAAAAAATGATAAATTGAATCTTACCAGAACTGAAAACTTTTCCTTTGTAAGAAATGCTTTTGGCTGGGCATGGTGGCTCATGCTTGTAATCCCAGCAGTTTGGGAGGCTGAGGCAGGTGGATCACCTGAGGTCAGGAGTTCGGGACAAGCCTGGCCATTATGGTGAAACCCCATCTCTACTAAAAATACAAAAATTAGCCAGGTGTAGTGGCAGGTGCCTGTAATTCCAGCAACTTGGGAGGCTGAAGCAGGAGAATTGCTTGAACCCAGGAGGCAGAAGTTGCAATAAGCCCAAGATCACGCCATCACACTCCAGCCTGGGCAACAGAGTAAGACTCCATCTCAAAAAAAAAAAAAAAAAAAAAAAAGCTTTTAAATGGATGTGTCTCCAGACTAAAAGAAAATATTGGCAAACTATATATCTGACAAATGACTAATATCTAGAATATATAAAGAATACTTTAAACTATTAAAGTTATTTTAAAGAAACCCACAAAACCAAATTGAAATGGGCAAAAGATGTAACTAAACATTTCACCAAAGAGGATATACAGATGAGGAATTAACACATGAGATGTTCAATATTATGAGTTATTGGGAAAATGCAAATTAAGACCACAATGAGATATTGCCGTATAGCCATCATCATAGCTAAAATACAAAGAGTGACAATACCAAGTGCTGACAAAAATAAGGAGCAACTGTATCACTCACACATTGCTGGTAGAAATGTGCAATGGTACAGCCACTCTGGAAACAGTTTAACAGTTTCTTTAAAAAGCTAAACATTGCCGGGCATGGTGGCTCATGCCTGTAATCCCAGAACTTTGAGAGACGGAGGTGGATGGATAACTTGAGGTCAGGAGTTTGAGACTAGCCTCACTAACGTGGTAAAACCCTGTCTCTACTAAAAACACAAAAATTAGCCAGATGTGGTGGTTCACGCCTGTAATCCCAGCTACTCGAGAGGCTGAGGCCCAAGAATAACTTGAACCCTGGAGGCTGAGGTTGCAACAAGCCAAGATCCCGCCACTGCACTCCAGCCTGAGTGACACAGTGAGACTCCATTTCAAAAAATAAGAAATAAATTAAAAGGCCAGGTGCAGAAAAAGGCTGGGCACAGCAGCTCATGCCTGTAATCCTAGCACTTTGGGAGGCCAAGGTAGGCAGATCACCTGAGGTCAGGAATTTGAGATCAGCCCGGCCAAAATGGTGAAACCCTGTCTCTACTAAAAATACAAAGATTTGCCAGGCATGGTGGTGTGTGCCTGTAGTCCCACCTACTTGAGAGGCTGAGGCACAAGAATTGCTTGAAGTTGGGACGAGGAGGTTGCAGTGAGCTGAGCCGAGATCGTGCCACTACTCTCCAGCCTGGGTGACAGAGCAACAGAGCAAGACTCCATCTCAAAAAAAAAAAAAAAAAAAAAAAAAACTAAACTAACCATGCAGCCGAGCACAGTGGCTCATGCCTGTAATCCCAGCACTTTCGGAGGCCAAGGTGGGAGTATTGTTTAAGCACAGGAGTGTGAGACCAGCCTGGGTAACATTGGGAGACCCCCTATCTCTACAAAAACTGTTAAAAATAAGCCAGGTGTGGTGGCCTCCCAGCTACTCTGGAGGCTGAGGTGGGAGGATCACTTGAACCCAGGAATTAGAGACAACCGTGCCCTATGATCATGCCACTGCACTCCAGCCTGGGCAACAAAGCAAGAACCCATCTCAGAAAAAAAAAAAAAAAGGCTGGGCACGGTGGTTCACACCTACAATCCCAGCACTTTGGGAGGCCAAGGCGGGCAGATCACGAAGTCAGGAGATTGAGACCATCCTGGCCAAGACAGTGAAACCCCATCTCTACTAAAAATACAAAAAATTAGCTGGGTGTGGTGGGTGCCTGTAGTCCCAGCTACTCGGGAGGCTGAGGCAAGAGAATGGTGTGAACCCGGGAGGCAGAGCTTGCAGTGAACCAAGATCACGCCACTGCACTCCAGCCTGGGTGACAGAGCGAGACTCCATCTCCAAAAAACAAAAAAAAAAAGCTAAACATGCAACTACCATATGACCTAGTACTTACTGTTCTCGGAATTAGCCAACAGAAATGAGAACTTAATTCACACGAAAGCCTGTACACAAGTGTGTATAGCCGATTCATGCATAATAGTCCCAAACTGGGACACAACCCCAATGCCCTTCAGTGGGTGAATGTCCAAAGCATCCTGGGGACTGACGCTGCCACACTTACTTGGAATGTGTGTAGCTTTCCAGAGAATGAGTTAAGGTGTGTGCTGAGGGGCTGGGAGCGAGCAGTGCTGGCACACCAGCAGAACTGAGGAGTTCAGTCTAGAGTTGGGTACATCTTGAGCTGAATCTCTAAGGCCTTCAGTCTTCCAGATCTGCTTCCGTCGGAAGCACTTAGGAGACAGGGCCCCCTGCAACAGGACAGCCGCCCCCTGGGCCTGCGAAGGGGCATGTGTTTCCTCCTTAGGCATGGATGTGCCTTGTCCTCGCTTCTCCTACACTTAGAGTAACCTGTGAATAATTTGATGGGTGAAATAACCCATTGTCTGGAACACCATTTTTGGAGTGGATTTATGGGTGCCTATGTACCATGTGTATGTATGTAACACGTGACATGTAACCCTGCTCAAAAAGGTTAGAACTCACCCAGTCAGCTAGCGACTCCAGAATAATCAGACACGTGTTCCCCCAAGGTACCACAAGATGGCAGCACATACACACAGCATTTCCAGCTCCTGCACACTGAGACGACGGCGATTAATCTGCTGATAATGCCATCCTGGAAATGCCCACACTTAAAAGCTTATGATGCCTGTCTCTATGACAACGTGTTGCAAACACACGCAGCATTTCTGAGGTAGATGAAGAGATTCAAAGGGTAGCAGGAGATTATGTAGTTCAGAATTCTTCACCTTTTTAAAAAAAATTATGTATTTATTTATTTTTAATAGAGACAGGGTCTCACCATGTTGCCCAGGCTAGTCTTGAATTCCTGGGCTTAAGCGATCCTCCCACCTCGGCCTCCCAAAGGGCCGGGATTACAGGCGTGAGCCACTGGGTGTGGCCAGAATTCTTCACCTTTTGGTAAAGAGTGTGTATGTTGCACCTGAAGCCAGAAGTCAACGATACTCGATGAAAGGGTTTGTTCAGCGCGGATGACCGACTTGGGTTCACGGCTTGCATGTGTTATAATTGCTGCCGTTGATTTCCTGAAAATTTAGACGATGTTGGGCACATTTTCGATGCCTTACATGCACGGTCGCATTAAACTTTACTGCAGCCATCTGTCATAGTGATCATTATCCTCATTTTACAGATGGGGAACGCAAGGATTAGACCTTCAGGAACCTTGGCAATGGCACGCACGGCGAGTAGAGGCAGAGAGAACCTGCTTCCCTGGCGGCCCCCGCTCCCCCGGCACGCAAGGCTCCCTCTAGGTGGCGCGCGTGTCTCCGCTTTTACTGCGGAAGCCTCGGTTATATGATTCTGTATCTCCTCAATCCTGCACCAGCTGAGACTGACCCTTAGCTTGGAATTAGTAAGAACAGTAATTAGCAATTTATTATCAGAAAACAGTTCATAAGAAGATCGGCCGCAGTCTCTTTGCTGCACATGTTTCTCATCTCGACAGGACAGCCACAGGGAACCCCGGTCCTCCCACCACCCCAGGCTCAGCAGTTCACGCTTAGCCACCCAGCTCAGGCACAGATGTGACATTCAGCTTGGGATCGGGTAAACAGGCAGAGCTCGCTCTCTCTCGCTCTTTTTTTTTTTTTTTTTTTTTTTTTGAGACAGAGTCTCTCTCTTATTGCCCAGGCTGGAGTGTAACGGTGCGATCTCGGCTCACCACAACCTCTACCTCCCGCGTTCAAGCGATTCTCCTGTCTCAGCCTCCCGAGTAGCTGGGGTTACAGTTACGCACCACCACGCCTGGCTAATTTTGTATTTTTAGTAGAGATGGGGTTTCTGCATGGTCAGGCTGGTCTCGAACTCCAGACCTCAGGTGGTCCGCCGGCCTCAGCCTCCCAAAGTGCTGGGATTACAAGCGTGAGCCACTGTTCCTGGCCTTTTTTTCTTTCTTTCTTTCTTTCTTTTTTTAATGTGGAAATTCCAAATCCTATCAGAGCATATTTGGCATGTGATTTTTTTTTTTAGACAGGGTCTCATTCTGTCGCCCAGGCTGGAGTGCAGTGGCGCCATCATGGATCACTGGAGCATCAAACTCTTGGGACCAAGCGATCCTTCCACCTTAGCCTCCTGAGTACCTAAGACTATAGGCAAGCACCACCACACCCCACTCGTTTTTATTTTTTTATTTTATTTTTTTATTTTTTTTGTAGAGACAGAGTCTCACTTTGTTGCCCAGACTGGTCTTGAACTTCTGGCCTCAGGTGACCCTCTGGGCCTCCCAAAGCACTGGGTTTACAAGCATGAGCCACCATGCCAGGACTAATATCTCTAATTTTTTTTAATTGTTTTTAAAATAATGAGACCGAGTTTCACCATGTTGCTCAGACTGTTCTCAAACTCCTAGGCTCAAATGATCCATCCACCTTGGCCTCCCAAAGTGCTAGGGTTACAGATGTGAGCCGAGCCACTGTGCCCAGCCAGCATCTCTAATTTTTGACAAGCAGACTTTTGGTACGCGATTTACCTAAGTTGTGTAAAGTTATATTCAACGTTCTCTCTCTTTTACAAATCAAGAAAACAGGGTATCATTAACTTTCCTAAGTGATACATTTAGGGGGAAAATGAATTTAGCAAAGCGGAGGTCTTTTGTGTCCTTTTACAGATAGTAAAATGGCATCTAGGAGAATGGGAGGTTGAAGGGAACTGTCATAGATTTGGGGCCAACTGAGGCATGACCATGAGGGACCTTAGGTGCTACTTGCTTTCCCCAGCCAGGTTCAGCTGTGTGGGTGCAGATTCAGACTTGGAGGTGAGATGAAAATAATAAGAGGGATGTGATGGAGCAAGGCAGGGCAAGGGCCTTGAGCACACACAAGGAAGAGATTCCAGCAGCTGACAGTCTCCTTACAGCTGGCAGGGCAGTCAGTGAGAGCATGAGATGAGGTGGATCATGGGCAGAGAAGCTGGGATGGATGCACTGGTGGCCTCAGCGCAGGAAAGGTGCCAGAGGGAGTGAACAATGGAGGGGAATGGGACGCATGCCATTTCCGTTATGGAAAGGGTGTCGCTATTTGACAGGACAGCTCTGGGATATGACCACGGGAGTGAAAGGCTGGGGAGATGACAGGATCACTGGCAGGAAACTGAGAGGCCAATATTTTGGAAATATTATTTACAAAGCTACTGATATAACCAAGGACAAGAAAGTGTTAGAGAAAGTGGCAATGATTCAGAAAGTGAAATCTCCAAGGAAGAATGTTTGTACCCAGGCTTTGGTAGATGAAGGTGACCACAGGGTGTGGGAGAAACAGTTTGTCATGAGAAGGAGGGAGAATGTTCCAGGAAAGCAGCAATGACTGGCAGAAAAGACACTCACCCCACCCACCCCACCCTCAAGCTCACACATATTAAAAAAGCACAGGGAAGAAAACATTCCCATTTTGAGAGAGCCGTAGGGGAAAGTGTGGTTTCACACAGAGCTGCAAAGTCCAGTGTGGCAGCCACCAACCACATGTGGCTACCGAGCACTTGAAATGTGGCTCCTGTGATGAGGGACTGCATTTTTAATTGAATTTAATTCCAATTAACTAAAAAGTGAGACAGTAGAAAATATTTTTCTGTTAATCACAGCTTTATTGGTTTGGTAGGACTTCATTTCACTTTAACCATGAAGCCAAACTGGCCAGGTGCAGTGGCTCACGCCTGTAATCCCAGCACTTTGGGAGGTCGAGGCAGGTGGATCACAAGGTCAGGAGATCGAGACCATCCTGGCTAACACAGTGAAACCCCATCTCTACTAAAAATACAAAAAATCAGCCGGGCGTGGTGGCGGGTGCCTGTAGTCCCAGCTACTCGGGAGGCTGAGGTAGGAGAATGGCGTGAACCCGGGAGGCGGAGCTTGCAGTGAGCCGAGATTGCAACACTGCACTCCAGCCTGGACAACAGAGCAAGACTCCATCTCAAAAAAGAAAAAAAACAAGTTTGTAGGCCTTGTTTGTTAATCGTTTATATACCTAAACAAAATAAAATAAAAATTAAAATAGTAAAAAAAAGTCAAACGATCATGTGCTCTACACATAAAATACACACCAGATTTTAAAGACAGTATGGAAGAAAAAAGATGTAAAATATCTTTTAACATTTCTATATTTTTTGCATGTTGCAGTGTTTTGGGTTATATAAAATATGTTTTTTGTGTTGGATTTATTGGGCTACATAAAATATATAGTTGAAATTAATTTCACCTGGTTCTTTTTACTTATTTTAATAGGGCTACTAGAAAATTTAGCTGGGTGAGGTGGTTCACACCTGTAATCCCAGCACTTTGGGAGGCCAAGGTGAGTGGATCGTTTGAGCTCAGGAATTCAAGAGTACCATGGGCAACATGGCGAGACCTTATTTCTACAAAAAATACAAAATTAGCTGGGCGTGGTGGCAAGTACCTGTAGTCCCAGCTACTCAGGAGGCTGAAGTGGGAGAATCACCTGAGCCTGGGAAGTTGAGGCTACAGTGAGCTGTGATCGTGTCACTGCCACAAAACAAACAAACAAAAAGAAAATTTAGAATACATCTAGGGTTACAGTATACTTCTACTGGGCAGTGCTGGCCTAGAGAAAGAAGATGAAGGGAATGTGTAGAGAGAAGAGGTGGATGAGGACATTTAGCTGATAATTCACCGAGCAGCACAGAGGATAGCCTGCACGGGATGGTGAGAGCTGGAAGAAGGGCTCAGAGAGGAAGAAGCACAAATGTATGGGACAAGTGTCTCAGGGCTGAGGGATCTCAGCCTGGGATTTTCGTGGTGCCTGGAATAAGCAGAGATCAGAGTCATAAAGAGGTTAAGTCCTGATTTTCTCAGCGGTGACCAAGTTGTGACCAGAAGCAGGGAGGAGGTCCAGTTCTAGCCAGAGATTCCAATTTATGCTGGAGAAAAGAAATATTTTGAAGGAAGCACCCTACAGGATTTGCTAATGAATCGGAGGTTGGGAATTAAAGTAAAAGAATCAAGGGTGGGCCGGGAGCAGTGGCTCATGCCTGTAATCCCAGCACTTTGGGATGCCGAGGCAGGCAGATCACTTGAGGTCAGGAGTTCGAGGCCAGCCTGGCCAACATGACGAAACCCTGTCTTTACTAAATATACACAAATTAGCCAGGCATGGTGGCACTCACCTGTAATCCCAGCTACTCGGGAGGCTGAGGCAGGAGAATCGCTGGAATCCAGGAGGCGGAGGTTGCAGTGAGCCAAGATCGTGCCACTGCACTCCAGACTGGGTGACAGAGAGAGACTCTGTCTCAAAAAAAAAAAAAAAAAAAAAAAAAAGCAAAAATGACTAAAGATTTGACCTCAGCAACTGGAAGGATGGAGCACCTGTTATGCAGAAGACTGCAAGTAGAATGTTTGAGAAGAGGGGGTTGCACATGAGTTCATACTGGGATATGTTAAGTTTGAGAGACCTGCTAGATTCTGAGTAGGCAGTTGTCTAATAGGGGTCTGCAGCTCACAGGAGAGATGAGGCTGCAGGTATAAATCTGAGGGTCTATACCACATAGATGGTATTTAAAGCTATGCAACTTGACTTCTGAAATTAAAAGAATCATAGATCAATCCACAGTCATCTCCCTGTCGCTTGCTGAACAACAAAGGTATAACTAACACCCAATTCATTCTTAAGGGTGCATTTTTTTGCAGACGTGTATTCCTATAGATATTTGGCTCAATCTAGTATTACAGTCAATGTGTATGCCCTAGATAAATACCAGCTGACAGAGTATAAGAATTCAGAAGCCAGACTGGGGTTTCTACATTTCATAACGTAGAAACCCTACAGCAGCTGCTCATCAAGAGCTTTCTACCCTCTGCTCACAAGTTGCTCTTGCCTCATTGCAGACATTTCCCTACATACCTAGAATTTTGTTTACCATGAACAGAATGTTGGGTAAGAGTCTCTTGAGCTGAAACAGTTACACCCCCGCAGCTGGGGTAAGCTGTTCCTTCTGCATTAGGCCAAAGGGTGAGCAAGCAATTCTCCCACCTAGACCCACAGCATAGAGAACTCTGTACAGAAATTACCCAACAACGCACACTGAAAAAATAAAAAAGGTGGTGGGGGGAAATTGCGTCAAATGAATCCTTCTTCCCCTTTGTAGTTCCTTGGTTAGCTAAGAAAACACAAATAAACTCTTCATTATCACCGTTTAACCCCGGACTTGCTCTGCTTTCCACTTCCCTCAGGAAGCCCACACCTCCTGATACAACCCGTACCACGGTTGCCTTCCCCTCCTGGACGTCACAGAGGAGGCATTTAAAAATGGCTCCCAGCCGGCATGGTGGCTCATGCTTAGCACATTAGGAGGCCGAGACGGGAAGATTGCTTGAGGTCAGTAGTTCAAGACAAACCTAGGCAACATATGGAGACCCTGTCCCTATTTTTTTAATGTTACAAAAAATTAGTTTAATTAAATAAAAATGGTTCCCAAGTCAAAGAGAATAAAGAACCACAGAAGTTAGGTGTTAGATGGTCATCACTGAATTACTGATTTTACTGATAAGGAAATTGAAACCCAGAGAATTGAACTAACTTGCTCAAGCTCAAAACTGGTTAGGAGCAGATTCAGAACCAGTGTCCTGGCGCTTCCCTACTTTTTTTTTTTTTTTTTTTTGCTTTCTCTTTTAACTTTTTGTTATGGAAAATTTCAAACACATGCAAAGGTAGGCAGAATATATACTCATCACTCAGCTACAATTATAACAATTACCAACAAGTTGCCAGAATCCTTTTATCTATCCTCTCTTTTTTGTACCGGATTGTTTTAGAGCAAATCCAAGATACTTGAACTTCTATTAAATGGGATGGAAACAAATAAAAGACAAAACACTTTTTAAAATCCAAGATAGTATATCATTTCTCTTGTAAATACTTTAGCATGCTTCTCTAACTGATAAGAATATTTTAAAAAGAAAAACACAAGCCATCAAACACTCGATAAAGCTAACACCCAATAAAGCTAACAACAGTCCCTTTAATATCACCTACTATCTGTCCATATTTTTTTTGTTTTGAGACGGAGTCTCGCTCTGTCGCTGTGGCTGCAGTGCCACGGTGCGATCTTGGCTCACTGCAACCTCTGCCTCCCGGGTTCAAGTGATTCTCCTGCCTCAGCCTCCTGGGTTCAAGCAATTCTCCTGCCTCAGCCTCCCAAGTAGCTGGGACTACAGGCGCACACCACCATGCCCGGCTAATTTTTTGTATTTTTAGTAGAGATGGGGTTTCACCGTGTTAGCCAGGATGCATATTTATTAATTTGATTATCTCAGGAGTATCTTTTTACAATTGGTTTGTTTGAATCAGGATTAGAAAGGTCCATACATTGCATTTGGTTATTATATCTCTTAAGTCTCTTTTTTTCCATAGCAATCTTACATCTCTTTTTGTTTTAATGCCATTGGTTTTTTGGAGAGGATGAATCAATTACCTTCTAGAATGTTCCATGTTCTGAGTTTGGCTTTTTGCTCCCTATGGTGTCATCTGCATCCTATAGTACTCTGTCCCCTGTATTTCCTGTACATTGGAAAGTCAGGTCTAAAGACTTGTTCAGATTCAGCTTTTTAGGGAAGAAGAACTGATAAAAGATATTGTGCTTTTGCTATGGCTACCCATCTGGATGGCTCATTGCTATGTTTGGTGATGCTAGGGCCAAATGCTCAGCAGGTTCAGGTGTTGTGAGCCTGATCTCTTCATCATAAAGTTCCCTGTAAACTTTTCACATTGTGGTTCTAGCATCTCCTGATGATCATTATTTACATTCATTGTTTCGTTCATGCCTGCAAGATGATTTTGTTAAAAATTCTATCATTCCTTTTGCTTCTATTATAGAATTCTTCTATAAGGGAAAACTTTTCCTTATCACCGACTTGGTGTTTTTGAAATACAGCTGATGCGGGGCACAGTGGCTCATGCCTGTAATCCCAGTACTTTGGGAGGTCAAGGTGGGTGGATCGCTTTGAGTCCAGGAGTTCGAGATCAGCCTCGGCAACATGTCAAAACCCCATCTCTACAAAAGGTAGCCAGGCCTGGTGGTGCATGCCTGTAATCCCAGTTAGTCAGGAGGCTGTGGTGGGAGGATCATCTGAGCCTGTGAAGTCGAGGCTGCAGTGAGCCATGATTGCAGCACTGCACTCCAGGTTGGTCAACAGAATGAGCCCCTGAAGAAAGGAAAGAAAGGGAAGAAAGATGAAAGAAAGGAAGGGAAGGGAGAAGGAAGGAAGGAAGGAAAGAAGGGAAGGAAGGGAGAGAGAGACAGGAAAGAAGCAAGGGAGCTAATACAGAAAGGCAGGATAAATGCTTGATTCTGTCCCTTTATTTCTCAATTGTCAAACAACTGACCTATTCCCTGGAAAATTCTAGTGGTGACAAATGCATGGGGTCTTGCTGTTGTTTCATTTTGTAATTTTGTCATTATGATATGTTTCAGTCTATTGTAAACATCTGTTTTGGTGCTAAACTTGTCCCCATCATAGGTGAGTCGGTTCGGGGTTCCTTTGACTTCATCCTATTAGTGTTTGATACCTTCCTTGCTTTCGACATGATAAGCGGTCCAGTGCTCACCTCATTCGTGCCCTGCCCTAGACCTGTGAAAATCTACTTTCCTGCTGGTCCAGAGTGACTCATGTGCCATTCCACAGCCTCCCTGTTCCTTGGACTTATTTGGGTCACCGTCGCTGGCAAAGAGCTGTGGTCATTAGAAGTTGATTTTATTAGGCTGTGCACAGTGGCTCACACCTGTAATCCCAGCACTTTGGGAGGCTGAGGCAGGTGGATCACGAGGTCAGGAGTTCGAGATCAGCCTGGCCAACATGATGAAACCCTGTCTCTACCAAAAAATACAAAAAGTAGCCGGGCATGGTGGCATGCGTCTATAATTCCAGCTACTCGGGAGGCTGAGGCAGGAGAACTGCTTGAACCCCAGAGGCGGAGGTTGCAGTGAGCCGAGATCACGCCATTGCACTCCAACCTGGGCAACAAGAGCAAGAGCAAGACTCCATTTGAAAAAAAAAAAAAAAACAACTTGGTTTCATTGGCCAAGCATGGCGGCTCACGCCTGTAATCCCAGCACTTTGGGAGGCTGAGGCAGGAGGATGGCTTGAGCCCCCGGCATCAAGGCTGCAGTGAACCATGATCATGCCACTGCAGTCCAGCCTGGGTGACAGAGTGAGATCCTGTCTCAGAGAGAGACAGAGAGAGAGATTGAGAGACTGACGCTCAAACAGATAGATTGACACAGATGGAGGCAGGATTCCAATGTATTGCATGTTGCAGCTGTTGAGCTTCATGAGGGGGTAACCACGTGCTCACCACTGAGCCTCCAGTGCCTAGCCATGACTTGGTGAAATTCTGTCTAGTAGGTATCTCTGCGTTATATAAAATCATGAGCAATTCCTGTACCCCAAATAGTGCCCCACAGGGAAATGGGAACTCAACAATACAAGCTGTAGCACTTCCCTGCCCATACTTGACCTAGTCCAGTACAGGATTCACTGCCAGAGTCACAGCAAAGGAGTCATAGCTTCTGCATTTTTGGCATCAGTAGTCATTGGCTTCCTTATTTCCTAATGTTTCCCAAACTTAAAAATAATTAGTTACAAGAGGTATAAACATTTTGGGGACTCCTCTTTGAGCCAGTCATCTCACTAAGACTTGCTAGTGGAGTTGTTGGTCCAGACTCCACACACTTTGGTGACAACCATGAAATGCTTTCAGAGGGGAAGGTGGGTGGCACGCACCTGTAGTCCCAGCTACTTGCGGGGCTGAGGTGGGAGGACTGCCCAACACATGGACATTGGGGAATCTTCCAGGACACACCCACCAATTCCCAGAAGGGACCAGCTGGGAATTTATGCATCTCTGGGATATTTCCTAAGACAACAGAGGCTGAGGCAAGGTGCACAAATTCTGTATCTCTGGCAGAGCCCTCCACGTGAAACTGCCTTTGCAAAATTACACAGTCAGATAAATCTGACATAGCTCACTTCATCTTTCCTCTAACCTCCAAGCTGTTCTTGGTCATTTCTGGACATAAGCCAAACTAACTTTGGGAGACGTTTAGTTTATAGTTTAACCTTAGCCTACCATAGCCCTTCCCAAAACTAAATCACCTTTGTAAAACTAATGAAAGGCCGCAAGATTAGGAGAATGAGAAGGGCCTGAATTCTGCTAAGATGTAGGCATAAAGGATAAACAGCCATTGTTCCGGAGGTCACAAGATTTGCAACTTCCCCAATTTCTCTTGTAGATAACATCACTATTGTAGAACCTAAGGTTGGTCTTTTGAGGTGTCTTTTCAGACTTCCACACTACTGACAATTGGCTAACTCCACCCAGACTCACGACTCATGACTAACCAGTCCTCTGGGACCCCGACCCAGAGGCAACCATTTTCCCTGCCCCTGTGATGGCATCTCCAGCCAATCAGTAGCATTCCCTAGTCCCCTGCCCACCAATTCAGCTACTGAGTAGCTGGAATTACAGAAGCATGCCACCACTAACTTTTGTATTTTTAGTATAGATAGGATTTTGCCATGTTGGCCAGGCTGGTCTTGAACCCCTGACGTCAAGTGATCCACTCACCTCGGCCTCCCAAAATGCTGGGATTACAGGCGTGAGCCACCACGCCTGGCCGCTCCAGCCATCATTTCTTGAAAAGACCATCCTTCTTTCAATCCTTCACTGAATTGCCTTTGCATGTTTGTCAAAAAGCATTTGGCTGTGCTTGTGTGGATTTTTCTATTTTGGGCCACTGATCTATGTATCTATCCTTCCGCCAGTACCAAAGTTTTGATTCCTGTAGTTATATAAGTTTTAAAATCAGGTAGAGTGATTCCTCCCACTTGCTTCTTGTTCAAAATTGTTTTTAGCTATTCTAGTTCCTTTGCCTCTCCAAATAAATTTTAGTTTTTTTCACCCAGGCTGGAGTGCAGTGACATGATCTCGGCTCACTGCAACCTCCAACTTCCAGGTTCAAGTGATTCTCCTGCCTCCACCTCTCGAGTAGCTGGGATTACAGGCGCCCGCCATGCCCGGCTAATTTTGTATTTTTAGTAGAGATGGGGTTTCACCGTGTTGGCCAGGCTGGTCTCGAACTCCTGACTTCCGGTGATCTGCCTGCCTCAGCTTCCCAAAGTGCTAGGATTACAGGCATGAGCCACTGCACTCGGCCCCTGCTATGTTCTTAATATAGCAAATTAGTCCAACACTGATCAGACTCTCAAGCGTATTCTTCTGGCATTCGATAAAGTATCAAGTTATTTAAAAATATTTAAAAGTTACTTAAAAATATTGAGCAACTACCCTAACACACATAACATAAAGCTATACTAATCGCATGGATGGCTCCCAGGCACCACACACTGAGACAGAACTTGGGAGGAGGTGGGATGGGAGCAGGTTTGGTAGAAGGAAGGAGGAAGCAAGAGCTTTGTTCAGGTATGTTAAGTGTGAGATGCTTATTAGACCTTAAAGTGGAGATGGGGACACAGCCGGATGTATGAATCCACAACTTATTTGAGAGATCGGGTCTGCAGAGAGACATATTTGAAACTGTGGGACGCCACCGAACTTTTGCTGAGCTTTTATTGCTTTCTTCCTGTTAAATTAAGTAGTTTGGCTTTGCAAGTAAGCTTCAGAAGTTCACCCATCCTATCCACATTTCTATTTTCATATTTAGGTAAATTTAGTAGAGGACTAGAGAAATTATAGTATTCCTCTTATTCCTACACTAATATTACTTTCCTCATTACTTTAAAACACTTGCCTTTCATGTCATTTCCCTTCTTAAAAATCATTAACTTTTACCTCCTATACGATGCTAAGCTTCTCTTTGGCATTCATAATATATTCTCCATTGTCAAAATGGCTCCTTCATTCCCCCTGAACACACCATGAATATGACCCTGGCCTCTGACTTTATGCAGACTGCGACCCAAACTGGTTTCACAACTCCCTTGACCTGTACCTGTATCTGTGAGAGCTTGAGAGCTCTATGAAGTCTCCAACTGTTCCAGCCCACCATCTCCCCTCCTCATCTCCACACACATTTGCATGGTAGTCTTCCTCATATGGTCTCTTGCATTTTAAAAACCTCAAACCTACTTCTCAAATTGTACAAGCCCACTAAGAGGTCATATTGGAATGAGTTTCCAATCATGAATGCCAAAATCATGCAGTATTTCTAATACAGATACTTTGCTTTCTACCCCAAAAATACATGATCCAAAACTAAAATGCAAAGGAATAAATCAATTGTATCCAAATCTCAATTAACGGGACTCCATTATCAACCTAGAGTACCAAGCCAGTAATAATGTGAAAGGCAGAATTTAGTCAGAGGCATAGAGAGCGAGCCGAAGCAGAAAGGGCAATGAGTGTCTGCCAGGACTAATGAGGTGACTTGCCCCAGGCCACACAATTCCTATCCAAGGCAGCGCCCTTTTCACTACCAGTCCCCCAACTGCGGGATTTAGGTATGCTGTCCCAGGAAGAGGCAACCAGGCCTGGGGGAAAAACTGTACCTTCTTCTTCCACTTAAATGGAATAACTATCCCTGTTATTTCTCCTCAGTCTGCATGGAGCAAAAAATTGGTTTTAGCATAATCCATCAAATACATGACTCCAAGCAACCAGACAGAGAACTCCATGGGTAAACATACAAACGCATGCAAACACACATGCACATGTGAGCGCACACATACTCCAGACATTATGGCCAAGCATGCCATACAAAACTGTATGTTTATCGTGAAACAATCTGAGTTAGGAAACTGGGATTGTTGCCACCACCATTTATTTATCTAGTTCATAACTAAGGATAGAACACTATAGCAGTGCTAGAGATGCAAAGACGTCCCTGCCCTTAAGGGGCTTACAATCTTACTGGAGAATATAACAGGCACATAAGAAGCTGGACTACAAGGAAGCAAGAGCTAACAAATGCCAGACTTCGGAAGGCAGCGTAGTTTGAGAACATGGGATTCAGAGTCACAAAACCCACATCCTAGTCCCAACCCAGTATATCAGTTAACCTCTCTGGGTTTTTTCCCAGCTACAACATTAAATAGTAAGACTGAGAGGCTGTCTGCATGTTTCCATCATGATTCAGATCAAAAGCTGAGATGAGCTTTATGGAGGAGGTGGCACCTGAGCGGGACACTGAAGGAAGGCAAAGGAGGTCTTTCAGACAAGGAAAGCAGTACTGAGGTAGCTGTAAGCTTGGAGTTTGGAGGGAAGACGATAGACAAGTGTCACAAGGAGCAACGGCAGAGAGGTGGGTGGGTGGCAGGAAGTACCACCACACTTCCCACACAGGGGTGAGCGGTGTGCCTCACATTTACATCTGATCATTTACAGTACATAATTCCAGAGAGTAGAAAATACCAGAGGATAATGGCGGCATTTTATCAAACATTTCACTTGATTTCCATAAAGTATAAAATAATTTAACATTATACCTCTACATTTCAAAATTCACATCAATAAACCATCCTAATTGTCAAAACGTAAACCAAAGTTTACATTCTTAGTAAACGTAACTAAATCTCTTAATTCAAAAGGACATTTGATACAAATTATATTACTCCAATAATTCCAACATTCATTTTCCACCATGTTCCAAGCGCTGTGAAAATAAAAATGACTATGACAAGGTCCCTGCCCTTGAAGAGCCCGCGGCCTGGCAGATGAGACAAAGATCAACTCTGCCTACCTAGAATTACTGTGATGCACAGCCTGATCAAGGTACAACCCATGGAGCACAAAGATGGATTCATCCTTTCTGGAGTTTCCACAAGGGCTCAGGAGAGAGGTCTTGGGTACAAGAAGAAATGAGTTTGGCAGAGAGAAAGTGACTATGGGAGAGGGCTCCCAGGCAGGGGACACATGGGCACAGAGAGGAAGTCCAGGGCCAATGACAGGGACAGTGTGGCTGAAGCAGGGTGTAAAAGGCAACAGCTACTGATATGAAGGCCCAGACTTAGTCCTGTGAAAATAAGGAGCCACTGCTTGTCATGTTTTAATCATCTACTAACACCGGTTCATAAGGTCAGGAAGAGATAGGACAGAAAGTGAGCAGGAAGGTTCTGTCTGTACTGTAGGCAGTGACTGTCTGCTCTCCCCAGCAACTAAACTGCTCAGAAGCCACACTCCCCATGACCTTCTTCCTTCATCCTTTCTTCTGTCTCCTTTTTCTCTTTATGATCTGCTTCCCCTCTGTCCTCAAGTCTTCAAAATGGAGCCAGCATTGGGAAGGCATAGGAGAGGAGCAAAGGAGCAGGACTAGAAACAAACACATATGACTAATTGAGTTACTATAAAGAAATGGTAACCATATTGGACAAAGGTCTGCAGATGAAGGAAACTAATTCTTTTTCAGGAGTTCTCCAAAAGTGCCCAATTCACACCAAAATGTTGGAAAATCTCACACAATGTGGGAAAAGTATACAGAACCCTTGCAGAAGACTCCATTTCCTAAACTATTTTCCATTAATATGAAAGTTACAAATGCAATACCATAGGATTTCAGAGCCTATCTTCACACAAATAAGATCTGACCAAAATTGCATTGTTCAGCTTAAAAAATAATACACAATGTATAATTTCAAGTCTTAGGTTCTCAGCTACTACCAAAATATGTCAATATATGAATAAACTGCCTCGTGAAAAACATGCAGTAAAAGGTAGATGCAAATAAGCCATCCCTTTAGGGTAGACACTATATTAAAATTTCTTGTCACATTATAAAACCATTCTACAAAAGTAACACCTTCTTGAAATTTCATTTTGTAATGAAGAAAATAAATCTGTATCATTTTATTTAACATTCTTTAAGTTACAGTTAACACAATCTGCTTCTAATCCAAGAAATCCTAGTATAATCTGAAACACATGCATATACATTTAGTAAGACCTACATTTCTAAATAAATTACATGCATGATATATGATAAAGAAAACTAATATGAGAATTCAGGACATTTATTTTTCTGCATGGAAATTTAACTACTGTACAACACTCATACAAAACAAACTCACAAAGCAACAGTGTGTAATAAGTAGTGAGAGACACACAAAATAAGCATATTTAAAACGCCTACAAACAGCCTTTTTTTTTAGGCAACAAAATGCGTCCAGTCCTTGACATCTTCTCATACTCACCTAGCACCACAGACGCAAGGACCTAATGGTAAACACGTACGATATCTCATGCTTCACACCTACAGCATGCACTGAATTGAATTTATACGTTGTGATCTATTCTACTACGTATGCAATACATACTTTTTCTTACTAATATTTTATACATTAAATTACCCTGCAGCATTTTGAAATTTTAACATTGATGTAAAACAACTTTTGAAAGATTTATGAAACAAGATTCAAGGTTCACCTTCAGGCTGGTTTGGTTAAGTGGAAAAATGGCAGCAGCCTCAAGGTTCATACTGAATGAAAATGGTGTTGTGTGCATGTCAACCCATGTAAAAAATACCTATATATAAGATGGCACAAATATTTGTGCAGTTGGAATCACCAGTGCAAATGCATGCATTTGAGGTACTTCTTTTTTCCATGGTCAGGTATAATTATGCATAGTCATTTTCCTTAAGTGCTAAAGATTTCAGACCTGATCAAATGAAAAGCTGTAAGTGTAAATATGAGCTATTTATATAGTTAATTTCAAAGTGCTATGCTTTTAATGAATATTTGTTTAACATTATAGATTTATATATTCAGTTTAAAATATTTATATTACCAACCAATAAATTTTCTCACTATAAAGAGACTGACTGGCAATTATACCTGGCCAAGTAATTTAAATAGCATACTTGCAAGAACTGTAGTGAAAGAGTTAAATACTTCATTATTGCTTCATTGAACTGAGAAGCCCAAAAGGCATAGATCAACGATGCTCAGTGATGAAAAATGAATACCCAGAACAGCGGCGCATGCCCCCAAAATGACCTCTGCGCAATAAAAACTAAGCATTCTCTACGTTATCAATGCCATTGGCATCCACATGGATATCAGGCTCCCCGCACAAAGATGAGGGAACAAAGCGGCTAACAGTGGGACACAAACAGCTCTTAAGTTCTGGCAGTTCTTGCTTCAGGCGTTCCAATTGCTCCACTTGGAATATATTTGGTTGTTCAGGCATCCAATCATATATCCTATGATGAAACAAATACAAAATACATAAAATACTGTAATTTTATGGTTTACCTAAGACCTGCCTGATTCAACCTTTTCATAAGAATTCATTTACAGAATGCCTGGAACATCCACATCAGAGTTTTTGTTTTGTTTTAAAGATGAAAGTATCCATTCTATTTCTTAAAATTTCTCTTCTTCCCAGTCTTTCCAATAATCCAGAAGAGCAGCACTGCCCTTTTGTATCTCTGATACAATGGAGCTCAACATAAAGCAACTGAATCAGAAAATGAAGTGTCTAAGTTTACTTGTGACCTAGCTTAAAGTATTTGCCCTCCAACTCGCCTTTTTTTTTTTTTTTAACAAATGGAAATCTATAAAAAACTGACTGCTCTGACTTCAAAGTCACTAAAGATCAAGATAAGAAGACTGCTCACCAGCGTGGGAACTACTCTAAAGCTGCTCAATAACATCAGACGCATCCAGAGTGGAGAACTCTGAAAGAGCCTCCGGTGACTTGACACTGGCACTGCCCATGAGCAGGGAAAGGATGGCCTCCTGTGCCTCAATGTGACAGCCAGGCAACTATGTAAGGCAGTATCAGAGAATCTTTTTCAACACAATAAAAAATATGGTGACTAATAAATATCTGACTGTATTAAAACAAAGAATTTCTACTAATTAAAGACATATCTAAGAGAATGAAAAATGACCTCTGGGTCAAGGTATCAAGACAGAACTTTAACTTAACTTTAACTTCATTCTCTCCCTATATTCCATTAAAAATAAAACAGAGATTCTTTTTAATAAAATCCATAAGTATGAGAAAAACCCAAGAGACAAAGCTACAACATTTTGAAAGCTGGAAAACAGATGGATAAATAAGAACTAAAAGTTTGTCAGTGAGAGAACTGAAAAGGCTGGCTCACAGGCCAGTGGTAGGAAACACGAAGAGCAGAGTTAAAAGCAGGAGCGGATCGATCTGAGACGGCGACTGTCAAACCAGAAACCACCTAATCCCCCTATGGAAGGGGAGAAAACAGAATCTAATCAGGAGGTTGCTAACCCAGAACACTACATTAAACATCCTCTACAGAACAGATGGGCACTCTGGTTTTTTTAAAAAAGATAAAAGCACAACTTGGCAAGCAAACCTGCCGCTGATCTGTAAGTTTGATCCTGTTGACTTCTGGGCTCTGTACAACCATATCCAGTTGTCTAGTAATTTAATGCCTGGCTGTGACTACTCACTTTTTAAGGATGGTATTGAGCCCATGTGGGAAGATGAGAAAAACAAATGGGGAGGATGATGGCTAATTTACACTGAACAAACAGCAGACATGAAGGGACCTCAATCACTTTGGCTAGAGACTCTACCGTGTGCCTTATTGGAGAATCTTTTGATGACTACAGTGATGATGTATGTGGAGCTGTTGTTAATGTTAGAGCTAAAGGTGTTAAGATAGCAGTATGAACTACTGAATGTGAAAGCAGAGACGCTGTTACACATATAGGGAGGGTATACGAGGAAAGGTTAGGACTTCCTCCAAACATAGCGATTGGTTATCAGTCCCATGCAGACACAGCTACTAAAAACAGCTCCACCACTAAAAATAGGTTTGTTGTTTAAGAAGACACCTTCTGAGTACACTTCTGAGTATTCTTCTGAGTATTCTCATAAGAGACCAAGTCAAGCAATCGAGATTTTGGAGCTGAATCAAAGCCTCTTCAGAAACGACTACAGTGGACTGGATTTAAATTTGATTTTCATCCAAATGTTGCTAAGATGTAAGAGAAGTCTCATTCACTGAGGTGGGAGGACTGGAACTCAGGAGGTCAAGGGAGCAGTGAGCTGAGATTGTGCCACCGCACTCCAACCTGGGCAGCAGAGCGAATGAGACCCTGTCTCAAAAAAAAAAAAAAAAAAAATCCTTAATGACTTCAGGGAAATAGCATGTTCATTAAATGAGAATAGAATGCTAAATATATGGGAAAAAGTACATTCAGAGAAAAAAAGATAGTTCTTGGAAATTAAAGACACAATAGCAGACATGAAAAGCTCAACAGAGGCCAGGCAGGGTGGCTCACACCAGTAATCCCAGCACTTTGGGAGGACGAGGCAGGCAAACTGCCTGAGCTCAGGAGTTCAAGACCAGCCTGGGCAACACGGCGAAACCCTGCCTCTACTAAAACACAAAAAATTAGCCGGGCATGGTGGCGTGCGCCTGTAGGCCCAGCTACTCGGGAGACTGAGGCATGAGAATTTGCTTGAACCCAGGAGACAGAGGTTGCAGTGAGCCCAGATCGCACCACTGCACCACAGCCTGGATGATAAGAGTGAGACTGTCTCAAAAAAACAAACAAACAAAAAACATAAAAGCTCAACAGAATGAGTAGAAAGTAAGATTGAGAAAATCTTTCAAATGAAGCAAAAAAAAAAAAAAATACAAAATAGGAGGAAAAAAAAAGAAAAATCTGGTCCAAGAGCTATTTGATTCAAACAAAAAGACTTCTATAAAGAAAAAAAAATCCAGAAAATTGAAAGGGACAAGAATCAAAAGAAATATTTTTGAAAAACTTTTCCCGTGTTTAAGAACATGTATTGACAGACTAAAGGGGTTACCAAGTGTCCAGGAAAGTGGGCAAAGCCAGACTCACAAGAAAACACATCTCTATAGAATTTCCAAACACTGGTAATAAAGGGAAGACCCTCAAAGTTTCTAAACAGGAAACACAGATTACATGTGAGAACATAATCAAGATGGCTTCACACTCAACGGCAACACTGGAATGGTAAAGATGATGGAGAATGTTTCTAAAATTCTAACGTATTTCTAACAGAGTTCTATACACAGCCATGACATTTCTGGACATATAAGACCTCAAAAACATTTCCTCCTGTGTTCACCTTTCTTAAGAGGATGCTGAATGATGTGTCCCGTAAAACTCATTGAACCAAGAGAGAAAAAGATATGAGCTACAGGAAACAGGAGATCTAACACAGAGAATGGCAGGACACAGGATGACAGCGGTGCACAATCAACCAATCAGTACTGGAGCAGCCCAGTGGAGAGGCAGATGTGTTGAGGGCTATTACTCCGAGAGAGACACTGTCACTCTAGCAGCTATGTTAACCTAAGAACAGAGTGCCCTCATGAGCCTGAAGTGGCATATTACTTAAATATGGTCTAACCATGTGCTGATTAAGTTTCCACATTACCTGCAGGATTATGATGTTTTGGCCTACTCCTGAGAACTGGTAACAGGCTACAATGAGTGTAGAACCAGGAAATACAGGATAGCCCACTCCTGCTGTACTTCCAATGCCTGACCCACAGGCAGATGTCCTGAGCTAGAGACCCAGCGGGTCACACAATCAGTTCACAAAGTTAAGACTAGCATTTAAGCGCACACATGCAAAGAACTACACGTATGAACAGGAAGTATCTAAAGGACACTTTGAATTGTTTCAGGTGCATATTTGTAAATATACCTTATCTGTGTACTGGGTTGCCACATAAAATAGGTTGGGTGCAAAAAGGTTTGAAAGTCACTGTACTATCAATAATGTTCACAGCAACACTATAAAATAGCAATTACTTGGCAGCAACCTAAATGTTCCTAAATAGCAGTCTAAGCTGTGGTAAAGACAACAATGGAATATTAATACGACCACGAAAAGGAGTAAGGTATAGCTACATGCAACAATATAGGTTAATTTTAAGAACATAATTACAAGTTTTACAAAGTATAATTAAAGCTTGAAACTATACAAAACTACAGCTGGGACAGGAGAATCACTTGAACCCAGGAGCTGGAGGCTAAGGCAGGAGAATCACTTGAACCCAGGCTGCAGTGAGCCGAGATAGTGCCACTGCACTCCAGCCTGGGTGACAAAGACTCCATCTCAAAAAAATAAAAAGAACAGCCTCTTACTTATCATCCTAAGTGCAAATTTCCCAAACAAAATACCAGAAAATGATATGTAGCAGCTGAGTGTTTGATAATTGAAAACACACACTCACACACTCTCACCATACCTCTCTCCAATCCAAAATGCCTCAAAGGCTCCAAGTCACTAATCATTCAAAACCTTCTATATGATGTCTAAATTTGATAATGGAAAAAATAGCATAAGCAGATTATTTAGAAATAGAGGTAACTGCCAGAAGAGCCAGATAATAAAGATTTGAGGGGACAGGGTCTCGGCCAGAGACAAATGGAAGAAAAAGGTACAAGAAGTTATTCGTTTTTTATTATAAGATTTTTCAAACTATTTGAATTTTAAAACTATATACACATACTTTTTTGAATAAAATTTAAAAAAAAAACTTTTTGAGGGTAAAAACCAACTCAACGCAACCCACCTTTCCCCTCCTCAGACCCTGTTAGGAATCCAGTGCCTGTCCACCTCTCTGCAACCCTCAACAGAGTCATGCCCTGATTTACGCTCTTGCCTCTGCCTAGAACACAAATCTTGCCAAAGTAAACATAACCTCTCCCCAAATTCCAACTCAATTCTTCCTCTTTAAAGCTCCAAGCCAGGAAGAACTTTCTTAAGCACCTGTTATATCATGTATCTTCCTGTTCTCCATTAAATGTCAACATTTGATTTCAACCAAGTAAAGCCCTTGAGATGAAGGATCTGCATGAAATTTGTATACTCTACAAAACCATAAATGATATAATCTCATAATACACTTCCTTGTTGGAAAATATTTGTAATCATTCCTTGTAACAAAAATACACACATAACCATATACATTCAAAAATTTGCTAAAGCCAGTACTTGTTTCAAATTATTAATTTAAAATTTTAATTAAATTAGTTGGAAACGCTGAAGAGCGCTATGCATCATGCATATGCTATTTCATGCAAAATTAACCAAATAGTTTCAAAGGCAGGTAGGTAGGATTTACTTGGACTACAATTTTAAAACCAAACTAATTGAGACAAAATACTGGAAGGAAAACAAGCTTTATTCAGAAAGTAATATAACTTTATGGGAAGAATAGTAATATGAACCAAATCCAAGGAACGTATTGTTTAAAGCAGGCCTAGTGACATTTTATCACTTAGTCTTTGTGTAACACTTCTCAAGCACAGGCAATCTTTGTTTTACTGCACTTCATCTTGTTTTTTTAAAATTCTTATAATTTAATTTTATTTCATATGAGATGGGTCTCCTCCCAAAGTGCTGGGATTACAGGCATGAACCACCATGCCCCACCTGTGCTTTTCAGATACTGTGTTTCTTACAAATTGAAGCTTTGTGACCACCCTGCACCCAGCAAGTCTGTTGGTGCCATTTTCCCAACAGCATGTGCTCACTTCATGTCTGTGTCACATTTTGATAATTCCCACAATATTTCAAAGTTCTTCATTATGATTCTGATATGGTGATCTGTGATTAGTAATCTTTGATGTCACTATTGTAATTGTTTTGAGGTGCCACGAATCATACCCATAAATCAGTGTGTTCTGACTGCTCCACTGACCAGCCTCTCCCCTATCTTTCTGCCTCTCTTCTGGCCTCCCTATTCCCAGAGGCACATCCATATTGAAATCAGACCAATTAATCTTACAATGGCCCCTAAGAGTTCAGGTGAAAGGAAGAATCTTAAATCTCTCAATTTAAATCAAAAACTAGAAATAATTAAAATTAGTGAGGAAGGTATGTTAAAAACTAAGATAGGCTGAAAGCTGGGCTTCTTGCACCAAACTGTTAACCAAGTTACGAATGCAAAGGAAGAGTCTTTGAAGGAAATTGAAAGTGCTACTACGGTGAACACAACAATGAAAAGAAAGCAAAGCAGCTTTATTGCTGATAAAGAGAAACTTTTAATGGCCTGGATAGAAGATCAAACCAGCCAAAACATTTCCTTAAGCCAAAACCTAATTCAAAGGGCTTAACTCTCTTCAGTTCTATCAAGGCTGAAAGAGGTAAAGAAGCTGCAGAAGAAAAGTTGGAACCCAACAGAGGTTGGTTCATGAAGTTTAAGGAAAAAGAAGCTGTTCCACAACGTAAAAGTGCAAAGTGAAGTATCAAGTGCTGATGGAGAAGCTGCAGTAAGGTATCCAGAAGGTCTTGCTAAGATCACTTAACAAAGTGGCTCCATTGAACAACAGATTTTCTTTTCTTTTTTTTTTTTTTTTAAGACAGAGTCTCACTCTGTTGCCCAGACTGCAGTGCAGTGGTGTGATCTCGGCTCACTGCAAGCTCCACCTCCTGGGTTCAGGCCATTCTCCTGTCTCAGCCTCCCGAGTAGCTGGGACTACAGGCGCCTGCCACCACGCCCAGCTAATTTTTTTTTTTTTTTTTGTATTTTTAGTAGAGACGGGGTTTCACTGTATTAGCCAGGATGGTCTCGATCTCCTGACCTCGTGATCCACCCACCTCAGCCTCCCAAAGTGCTGGGATTACAGGCGTAAGCCACCACGCCCGGCCGAAAAACAGATTTTCGTAGACAAAACAGCCTTCTATTGGAAGATGCCATCTAGACCTTTCATAACTTGAGAGATGTCAATGCCTGGCTTCAAGGCTTCAAAAAACAGGCTGCTTCTCTTGTTAGGAGTTAATACAACTGATGATGAGTTTAAGTTGAAGCCAATACTCATTTAACACTCTGAAAATTGTAGGGCCCTTCAGAATTATGCTAAATCTACTCTGTGCTCCAGAAATGCAACAAAGTCTGGATGACAACACATCTGTACACAGCATCGTTTACTGAATATTTTAAGGCCACAATTGAGACCTGCAGCTCAGGAAGAAAACAGACACTTTTCAAAATATTACTGATCGTTGACAATGCACTCGGTCACCCAAGAGCTCTAACAGAGATTGCTGCTTTCATACCTGTTAACACAAAATCCATTCTGCAGCCCATGGATCAAGGAGTCACTTTGACTTTCAAATCTTATTACCTTAGAAATACGTTTCAAAGACTGTAGCTACCACAGACAGTGATTCCTCTGAAGGATCTTGGCAAGGTAAACTGAAAACTTTTTATCATTCCAGATACCATTAAGAACATTTCTGATTCATGGGACAAGATCAAAATAACATTAACAGGCATTTGGAAGAAGCTGACATCAATCCTCATAGATGCCAGAGGGGTTTCAAGACTTCGGTGGAAGACGTCACTGCAGATGTGGTGGAAATAGAAAGAGACCTAGAAATAGAAGTGGAACCTAAAGATGTGACTGAATTGCTGCAATCTCATGATAAAACTTTAACAGATGAGGAGTTGCTTCTTACGGATGAGGAAAGAAAATGGTTTTTTGAGATAAATCCACCCAACAAAGATGCTCTGAACATTGTTTAAATGACAACAAGAGATTCAGAATATTACATAAACTTAATTAATAAAGCAGCAGCAGGGTTTCAGAAGATGGACTGCAACTTAAAGATGTACTACTGTGGGGCAGGAAGTGGTGGCTACCTGTAATCTCAGCACTTTGGGAGGTAAAGACAGGCAGATCACCTGAGGTCAGCAATTCGAGAACAGCCTGGCCAATATGGTGAAACCCTGTCTTTACCAAAAATACAGAAATTAGCTGGATGTGGTTGTGCGTGCCTGTAGTCCCAGCTACTCGGGAGGCTGAGGCAGGAGAACACTTGAACCTGGGAGGCAGAGGTTGCAGTGAGCCGAGATTGTGCCATTGCACTGCAGCCTGGGCGACAGAGCAAGACTCAATCTCAAAAAAATAATAATAAAATAAAAATAAAGATATTTTGGCAGGGCGCAGTGGCTCACACCTGTAATCGCAGCACT
This sequence comes from Nomascus leucogenys, assembly GCF_006542625.1. Classification (NCBI taxonomy): domain Eukaryota; kingdom Metazoa; phylum Chordata; class Mammalia; order Primates; family Hylobatidae; genus Nomascus; species Nomascus leucogenys. Next base: position 42,199 of record NC_044391.1, read on the forward strand.
TTGGGAGGCCAAGGTGGGTGGATCACTTGGGGTCGGGAGTTCAAGAACCTGGCCAACATGGCGAAACCTCTTCTCTAGTAAAAATACAAAAATTAGCCGGGCATGGTGGCAGGTGCGCGCCTGTAATCCCAGCTACTCGGGAGGCTGAGGCAGAAGAATCGCTTGAACCCAGGAGATGGAGGTTGCAGTGAGCCAAAATCATGCCACTGCACTCCAGCCGGGGTGATAAGAGTGAGACTCTGTCTCAAAAAAGCAAAAACAAATAAAAATGTTTTACCGTGGGTGAAAACTGCTCTTAAACACCATCACGTGCAACAGAGAAATATTGTGTAAGAGGAAGAGTCCACTGGTGCAGCAGACTTCATCTGTGTCTTCAGCAACCACCACCCTAATCAGTCAGCAGCCGCCAACATCAAGGCAAGACAGACCCTCCAGCAGCAAAATGACTATGATTTGCTGAAGGCAGATTGTCAGCATTTCTTAGTAATAGCGTATTTTACAATTAAGATACATACTGTGTTTTCTCAGACACAACACTACTGTACGCTTGGTAAGCTACAGTGTAGTATAAACATAACTTTTTTTTAGACAGAGTCTCACTCTGTCACCCAGGCTGGAGTGCAGTGGCGTGATCTCGGCTCACTGCAACCTCTGCCTCCCGGGTTCAAGCGATTCTCCTGCCTCAGCCCCGAGCAGCTGGGACTACAGGCGCGCACCACCACACCCGGCTAATTTTTGTATTTTTAGTAGAGACAGGGTTTCACCATGTTGGTCAGGCTGGTCTCGAACTCCTGACCTCAAGATCTGCCCGCCTCAGCCTCCCAAGGTGCTGGGATTACAGGTGTGAGCCACTGCGCCCGGCCTAAACATAACATTTAAATGCACTCAGAAACCAAAAGATTTGGGACTTGCTTTGCTGTGGTGGTCTGGCTCCCAGCCCTCACTGTTGCACCTGTATGAGCAAGTCTGCTAATCCCTCAGCAGAGTAAATGACATCCCTTCTAACCCCAAATGTCTTTATACTAAAGAAATCTTTTTGTCTCTCAGATTAGTGGCTGCCAAAGAAGCTGATGGAAAAAAAAAGATTTGTTCAATAAATTATTTGAATCCCTACTGGGTGCCCCACATTGTTCTAACCTCAATAGCAATGAACAAATCAGGCAAACAGCCTTGCCCTCCTCATGGAGCCTATATTCTCATTTGCATGTGTGCATTAGTGCCAAGGAGGATGGAGGAAAGGGGCTAGGGAGAAAAACAAGTAAAATATAACACAGAATATGTGATGTGTCAGATGATGATACATGATATGGAGACAAGTCGGGAAGTGCACTGTGAATAGAGGTGGTTATTTGAAATTGGCTGTTCAAGAAAGTCCTCACTGAGGTGACATTTAAATTGTTACAGAAGTCTTTCTCCAAAGAATGGGAAACAGCAGATGGGGGAGTTCTGTGGAAGGTCAGAGAGGGAAAGAGGGTTGGGAGGTGGTGGGGTGGCAGACTGGCTCATATATAGGGCCCTCAGACTTCAGCTTTTCCTTTAGGTGACACAGAAAACCGTGGGAGAGTTTTAAGTAGCAACATGATCAGACATACGCCTTAAAAGCTTCCCTCTGGCTGCCGTACTAAGAATAAACAGCCTGACCGTTAAGGGTAGAGGCAGTCACCAGGGGACAGGCTACCTCAACAATCCACATCAAAGATGAGCTGCTTTAGTTGAGTGACAACAGTTAACTTGGTGAGTAGACTGATTCAGGATATATTTTGAAGACAGAACAAAAAGATTTTCTATCTGACTGGATTTGGGGTATGAGATAAAGAACAGAGTCATGGAAGACTAAGAATATGGTCTGAATTGTCACCTAAATCACTGAAATCAGGAAGACTATAAGAGGAACAGGTGTCAGTACCTGGAAATAAAAGTCTACAGAGGTCTAGGGAAGGGTCTGAGTTGGAGATACGTAAGTGTGAGAACACAGAAAGTTATGAAAAGCCACAGAATTGGACAAGAGCAATGAAACAGTCAGTATAGACAGAGAAGAGGTCTAAGGGCTGGCAGTCACCCTCACCCCCAGGATGATTTAGTATATATATCTGAGTTAGGGCCCAGTCATTTGAATCCTTAACAAGCTTCCCAAGTGATTCTGCTATCCTTCCAACTTTGAAAAGACCCATAGGCAAATGTTAAGATAACTTCAGGCTGAACTACAGAATTTTAACTTAACTAAGTTTAATTTTATTTATAGTTTCATAAGATGAAATCCATACTTCTAAATTCCACGAAAATTTTTCAAGAAAAACAAATACCTATCATAAATTAGACCATTAACTCCAAGTTCCTTCAATTTCCTTCTGTTTTCAGGATCATTGGTATCATCACCCCAGCAGAATATGACTAGTCCCTTAGCTTTTGCCTCTTGAATATAGGATGGGTTTCTGAGCAAGTCTTCAGTATGTACATTTATCCCCTAGAAGAAGAAAAATTAGTTGTGCATGAAAAAGAAACATTAACTGCAAAGCTAAATGCTCACACTCTAAATCAGTGCTCTCCAAAGTACAGTAGGCAGGAAAAGAAAATGTTAGATTTTTTTCTTCCAATTACTTTATGGTATTCTTTTTAACGGACACTTCATACATAAATATATTCATAATATATTACTATATACATAATTTATAAACATACATATTGAATGTGCAGTAAAAAATGTACTAATAGAATATGCTCTATCAAAACAAGCTTACATTCATGTGTAAAATGGGAATAATATTTTTAAAAGGCATACAGTCTAAACATTTTTAGATTATTCATAAAATCTATTCAGAAAGTTAAATTAAAAAATTTAACGTTATGCCTATAACAAATTTTGTACTTAATTTAATTGTTTTTCATCCTGAGATCTAATATCCTCGCTTTTAAGCAGAGCCACTTGTTTGCTACAGTTTAGTCAAAACGTTAGCATTAGATGTGTAAAGTAACATGAAATCTTTACTACTACTCTAAAATAGAAAATAGAAAATTAAAAGGTAAAAATTCAAACATAACTTACCAGTAGATTTTCAAACTGTGCAAAGCTCATTGCGATGGGGGTTGTCCGAGATCTGAGGTCCATGAGTTCGGGATAAATCTCAGATTTTCCTTGAGTTAAAAATAGTATGGGATATTTGTTCTGCTTTTGCCGAACCCTGAAAAGAAACAATTTAAAAAATACCTTTCAATGGGGGCTAACTGTAATATTCCTTTTTGAAATTTTAGGAAACACTGAAAGTATAAAGAAAACAAACGAGGCCGGGCATGGTGGCTCACACTTGTAATCCCAACACTTTGGGAGGCCAAGGCGGGCAGAGCACTTGCAGTCATGAGTTCAAGACCAGCCTGCACAACATGGCGAAACCCCGTCTCTACTAAAAATACAAAAATTAGCCAAGTATCATGCACAGGCCTGTAATCCCAGCTACTGAGGAGGCCAGGGCACAACATCACTTGAACCCTGAAGGCAGAGGTTGCAGTGAGCCGAGATCACACCACTGCACTCCAGCCTGGGCAACAGAACAAGACTCTGTCTCAAATAAATAAATAGATTTAAAAAAAAAAAAAGAAAGGAAACAAAGAAAAATATTCCCATTTCTCAGAGAAAACCACCATTAACATGTGTTGCCTTTCAGGCCAGGTACAGTGCAGTGGCTCATGCCTGTAATCCAAACACTTTGGAAAGCCAAGGCAGGAAGGTCACTTGAGCCTAAGAATTTGACACCAGCCTGTGAAACAGGAAGAGACCTCATTTCTACAAAAAAATACAAAATTAGCCAGTCTTAATGGCATGCACATGCAGTCCCAGCTACTCAAGAGGCCAAGGCAGGAAAACTGCCTGTGCCCAAGAGGTCAGGGCTGCAGTGTCATCATCGCACCACTGCAGCCTGGGTGACAGAGTGAGATCCTGTCTCAAAAACAATTTTTTTTAAATAAAAGATAAATACAAATTTAAAATTTTTCTATACAAGAGCTAAAATATTCTCAGATATCAGCAGTGATACATCCCTAGGGAGCTTACAGTATGGAAAGGAGTATATGACCTGCCTGTAAAATAAAGGGTGTAAGGCTCTAGGACCTAGTAGGTGTGGACTTCACAGGAGTAGTAGGCACCCTAGCAAGCAGTGAAGAAAGGGCATGAGGACACACACAACCTGACATGATTTCAGAGGACAGATCACGGGGGAAAGCTGGACAACTACCCCACCTCCAGACCGGTGCCTTAAGTCCTGGACACATTCTAAGAGTATAGGAAAAAACACGGAGTATTACTCACATTGTGCAAATATCTGCATCAAATGAAGAAAACACTATTCTCCTCTTCCCAGAATTTTCTAAAACAGTTTTTAAAATTATATCCAAAAACAGATTCATGTCAAAATATGTTGATAAGTTACCATCCCACATTCCATCCTATGTGAAAGAGAAAGCAAAATAAAAGTCACTGCACATCCTAAAATCAGTGCTGGAAACTGTCTTTATTCTGGCAAGCTGCGATAAAAAAACCCCTGACAGCATCTAGTCCAACTATTATTTTATAGATGATGTAACCTGAAAAGATTAAGTGATCTGCCCAAGATCACAAAGCTATTTAGTGATGACACAGGTCATAATTCAGATATAGAGACTCTCAGACAAAAAAGAAGTAACTATTAACTATATCATCAATACACTTTTGCATTAATAAAGTTAAAATAAAAGCTAAAACTCTAGAATTTTGCAGTCTGCTATGACTTTATTTGCATAAATTATAAGACACATCATCTGCTAACAAATTAATAAAATGTCCCTATTAATTATTAATTAACAGTTTAAAAGTCTCATTCTTTGGGTCTTGGGCATATCAAGTAACCAAAAATTAATTAAAATAATTCAATAAATATAGCCAAGACACCAAGCCAGCTCTATTGACATTCAAATGTTAAACGTTTTAAGTATTAGTCACTGAAATAATTCTAGAAGCTCAGAAAACTAAAAATCACATTATTAGGGAAACCTTAGTTGAGAATTCACTACATTAACAAGGACCAGCTTGTCACAAACAGCATAATTTGAGGGCAATTACAGATTATTCTGACCAAAACAAATTCAAGGGTATTGCTCAACGCCCAGTCATGACATCTGAATTAACTACTTTCAACACCCCACACTCTACTACCCCAAGCCCCTTGCAATACATCCCATCAATCTGCACATATTCTCTCTGATATATTCAATAGTTAGCTAATTGTTTTCCGCAACTGAAATATAAGTCCCAGGAAGACAAGGCCTTATTCTCTTTTGTGGACTACTTGTCCCGAGCACTTGGAAAACGCCTGGTCCATAGCAGCTTTTCAAAAAATATTTGTTGAACAAAAAAATGACTAAATTTGTAAGTGATTTAAAACAACTGCAGATATTTTTTTTCCTGAGTAATTATTACTAGCAGAAAACTGCTTAGAAAATTATTTAAAACATATTCTTATATGGGACATAAGTAAGTAAAAACTAAATCCAAGAGAAGTGACTGTCCACTTTATAAGTAGCTCCCCAAAACCATCATATTGTTCACACAAGACACATGTAAATTGAAATTTCTACAATATTCATCATTAATTTGAAATACTTACGTACTAGCATGAATGCAAGTTATGTTTTATTTAAAGGGTCCAATAAGCATTGTGCTTGATGGAGGAAGCCACAATGAGATTTCAATTTAGCTTATTCCATTAAAATACAAAGATAAGAATGAAAGAATTTTTTAGAAAGGGCATAGAGAGTACAGAATGTGCTGCATAGAGAATTACTTACCCTTTGTTGGCAGATCCATTTTATTTCAATGTTAAACCCTACATCTTCTGGCAAAGACTCCAAAACCTATGGTTTTGTTTGTTGGTGGTAAATTTTGTTTTTGATGAGATGGATAGCAGAATAAGAAAACAAAAAATAGAATTATTACTAAAAATAATAAGAATTTATCATTAGTAGCAATAAAATGTTTTGTGCATAATGCACAAACATATTTTGTCATACTCAAAGTGACAACCTGGTAGATGATTATGTTAAATAAGGTCCAAAGAAATTAAGCAGCAAAAGCAGGAGTCTCAGGCACCGTCTGTGATAACTGACCAACACAAAGATGGTCCTTAACCTCAAATCCTTTTCGCCATTACTAGTAAACATCCCAAGTGAACTCTCACACAATAGGCGGCATCATGAATTCAAGACATTTGTCACGTATTCTACATTGCGTTTGGGGGTGTCAATCCACTTGCCTCAAACCGATGAAAACCATGATTTTTAGACTGTTTTGAAGGTGATGATGCCAAACAAATACCATAACTTCCTGAAAGATGTATCCCCAAATGAAAAGATTATGCTGCAGCTCATAAATCACAAAAGTTATAATTTATATAAATGACAAATGCTATCAGTGTATCTAAACTAAATTATCTAGACACTTTGCCATCAGATTATTTTGGCAGTTGTAACTAGAAAATGGCATTGAAAATATGAAACTTGGTTAGTAACCTCCAAAGAACGGACTTGTTCAGTCTTAAACATGAAGCCCAGACATATACATAAATATGCTCAGGGCAAAATGAATTTAACAGAGATTATGTTTTATTGTTATTATTTTTGAGGCATAGTCTCACTCTGTAACCCAGGCTGGAGCACAGTGGCACAATCTCGGTTCACTGCAACCTCCTCTTCCGGGGTTCAAGCAATTCTCCTGCCTCAGGGCCCGAGTAGCTGGGATTACAGGTGCCTGCCACCACACCTGGCTAACTTTTTGTATTTTAGTAGAGATGGGTTTCACCATGTTGACTAGGCCGGTCTGAAACTCCTGACCTCAGGAGATCCACCTGCCTTGGCCTCCTGAAGTGCTGGGATTACAGGCGTGAGCCACTGTGCCCGGCAGATTATTTTAGATACTTCAAAATTTTAGGTATCAAAGAACATGTGTAGCATATATGGTATTGAATTTTTTAACAGCAAATAAATGCATACAAACAGAATAATACAGTGGTAAGAACACAGCCCAGGAGTCTGGTGACCTGGCATCTAGCTCTGGGTCTACTCTTAACCAGCTGCATGTAAAGTATAGCATCTAAAACAGTTTGTATTCAATTTTGTGTGGGACTTTTTTTATTTTCTCCTATATCTAAAGACTTATTTAACACATCTGTCACATTTTTGCTGGACTAATGCAAAATGAGAAAGACTAGGACAATATATTAGTGTTGAGATTGCTAAAAGGCGAATTTGCCAGAAAAGTGTCTATATAATGAGATTTATATTTGGTATTATTTTGGCATTAAAATTTCTTTTTTTTTTTTTTTTTTTTTTTGAGACGGAATCTCGCTCTGTCATCCAGGCTGGAGTGCAGTGGCGTGATCTCGGATCACTGCAAGCTCTGCCTCCCGAGTTCACGCCATTCTCCTGCCTCAGCCTCCCAAGTAGCTGGGACTACAGGCACCCACCACCACGCCTGGCTAATGTTTTGTATTTTTAGTAGAGACGGGGTTTCACATGTTAGCCAGGATGATCTTGATCCCCTGACCTCATGATCCACCTGCCTTGGCCTCCCAAAGTGCTAGGATTACAAGCGTAAGTCACCACGCCTGGCCAAAATTTCTTTGTGATTGAATTATAATGGCAAAGTGAGTAAATGCGTTTGTGTGCGTGTTTTAACTTATTTGACTAAAAGGTTGTCAAACCTGTATTAAAATTTAAATTTTTTTTCCTGGGAATCATGAGATTTCTAAACAACAAATGATTTTAGAAAATTGAATTAGAAGAAATTATCTTATTTAGATGGGCTTCATAAGTACCTTAAAAGTTATACAAATTATATTTTATTTATTTATTTATTTTTGAGACAGGATCTCTCTCTGTTGCCCAGGCTGGAGTGCAGTGGCACAATCACAGCTCACTGCAGCCTCAACCTCCTGGGCTTAAATCGTCTGCCTGCCCCGGCCTCCCAAAGTGCTGGGATTACAGGAATGAGCCACCATGACTGGCCAAAAATGATGTTTTAAATGCACTAGGATAATGTTCATTGTAGGGGCTCTCTTTTAGCACCCTTTTTGCAGATGCTAATACTACTTAATTACAGAATAATCAATACTTAATTTACCTTTAACCACTGAAATTTTAATGATTTAGATTGTTTTATGAACCCCTAAAGAAATACATACCTAAATATTTTAACAAAATCTTCATTATAGTCACTTCTTTCCTTTCTAAATCATATATATATTTACATACACGTTTTAGCAAGTAGCTAATATACTAGATAAAACCCATTAAGCTAATAAGCTCCACTCTCCAAATAAGAATTTCCACATAATAGTAAACTAAAATTACCTATTTTTGCCTAAGAAATCTACTATACCTGACATGAACAGAAAAAGACAATGAGAAAGACCAGAATTTAGAAACTGGAGTCGGCGGAACAAAAGCAGAGCCAGCATCTCCTCGGCATCTGTCTGGGCTTTCCTGATGCTGTCAAGGGTGTTCCTGTATTAAATTGTATCCAGTTTTTAAGTCTTCATGCTAGTTTTTGTGTGAAGATCTATTTTTTCAGAGTGAATTTCTGAAATTTCAATATCATCTTAAGTAAGAGGGGCACTTATTTTCTTTGGTTGAACTCACTTTCCTCTCAAAACTAAGGAACAGTTTAAAATATTGTTTAAAAAAAAAACAACTGCCTCTCCCATCATCACTTTTCTCTCACTCCTATACCTGTGCCCTCTCCTTCCCATTTATAAACAGAAATACATGGATTTGCCACTCTTACCAAATTAACATACTGAGATGGGAATTTTTATTTATTTGAGCAGAAGTTACTCTTGGGGAAAGAAAAAAAGTTGCACAAGCATACCACACAAGAATGTATCTTGTTGGCTGGGTGTGTTGGCTCATGCCTGTATTCTCAACCCTTGGGGAGGCTGAGGCTGGGGGACAGCGTAAGTCCAGGGGCTTGAATTCCCTTCAGACCAGCCTGGGCAACAAGGAGAGACCATCTCTACAAAAAAAATTAAAAAATTAGCTAGGCATGGTGGTGCACACCTGCAGTCCCAGCTACTTGAGAGACTGAGTGAGGTGGGAGGATCGCCTGAGCCAAGGAAGTTGAGCCTGCAGTGAGCCCTGATCACGCCACTGCACTCAGCCTGGGTGACAAAGTGAGATTGTCACACACACACACACACACACACACACACACACACACACAGACAGTATCTTCTCTAAAAGGCACCAATGATGACAAATTCATATTAACATTATCTTTAACATAGCCTTTTTAGGATCATTTTAAGAAACAAAAGTAAATTATTCATACATAATAAAGTTAATGATAGCCTTGCCTTGGTTTTCCTCAATAACTTACCATCTTAAGAGAAGGAAATGGCTGATTTTCTGAAAAGGAATTTTCCTCCTGGACCACAGATTCTGAAATTTTAAAATACAAAATCTCAGTAAATAAAATACCACTAAGGGCTTTCTTAAATCCTTAGTGCCAAAAAAAAACAGGGAAAGAAAGAGAGTGCGTGTGGGAGCAAACGCGAGAGCATAAGTAACTCTGAGATCCCTTTTTTTTTTTTTTTTATAGAGGTAGGGTCTCACTCTGTCATCTAGGCTGGAACACAGTGGCATTATCATCGCTCAATGTAGCCTCAAACTCAAGCAGGCTCAAGCATTGATCCTGCAGCCTCAGACTCCCGAGTAGCTATGCCCACAGACATGCACTACCACATCCAGCTCGTTTTTAAAATTTTTTTGTAGAAATGAGGTCTACGTTGCTCAGGCTGATCTTGAACTCCTGGCCTCAAGCAATTCTCCCAACTAGGCCTCTAAAACTGCTGGGATTACAGGAGTGGGCCACCATGCCCAGCCCCTATATGCAGTATTTTTAAAGGCTCTTGTATGTATTAAACATCAAAAACCCATTTTCTAAATAAGCAACCTTCATGAAAACCAGTTTGCAACGATTAATAGACACCAGTCTGTAGACCCAAGAGTGATTACTTTCTTATAAAATTTGTACTAAAGTACTACTCTTTAAAAAGTAGTCACAAGCTGTGATTTTGCTATTTCTCCAGAGAATTAAGAGTTGTGTGATTTTGCTAAGACTACTATTTGAAATACTCAGAACAGCTCAGAAATTACAAATTAAGAGAATATATAGCTACTATTGTGCTTTTGTTATCATTATCAATTAATCAATATAGACTAAAAAAAGAATTATTTTCCAAAAGTGGAAAAAATTAAAATATCAAGTTTTTCTTAAAAACACACACACAAAACCTGTATTACAAATTCAAAGATAAAATCATGTAAAATTTTCCAGTGGAATAAACTAAAGGTAAAATTCATTTTATTACTAAGACTCATAAAATATCTATAAGCCTATATATAGTTATGTTTATGCTCTGGGTGGGGATAATCTTTGGTCTTAAGCACTTCACAATCTTTATACAGATATTAAAACTGTATGGTTATCATAATTACAGATAAACACCTGTATCTGTAGTACACCTACTATATATACAGCACCATCAGTCTCTGGGAATATAAAAACATTTTCCTACCCCTGAGGGGCCAACATTCTAGTTGAAAAGGCAGGACATAGTTGAAAATAAAGGATTTAAAATGAATACAATAAGCCTCATATGAATGGCACAGCCATTAATTTCTACGGGAGTAGAAAAGTGAAGTGAAATTATAAAGGGATGTGGTAGGCAGGACAAAGCTTGCCCACGGTCATAACAGGTAAATGAAGAGCTGGTTCAGATTGACCCTGTAGCCAGATCCTATAGTTGATTTACTTTCTACTTTGTAATGGTTAAGAATCTTGGAAAGATTGATAGGTATTAATACTTTGATCATCAAGCTAAGAAAAGCAATGCAATGGTTACTATACACATGATATATATTTAGTAGAAAACAAATGCAAATTAATTTCTGAACTAGAAAATTACATTTAGAAGGCCCAGTATTATACTCATAAAAATGACCAAGTATGTGCTAAAATGATTTTTAAAATCCTACTAATGCTAACTACAAAAGGAAAACAGTGTTTCCATATTGGTACATACCTTTCCGATCCTTAGATTTCAGTGCAGTCACATGAGTGAGCTAGAAAGCAAACAAACAAAATGAAATCAGAAAGGAGGCCTTAGCTTATGAAGAGATGGTTAACAGAACTATATCTTGAAAAACTAGCAAGATAAAAAAGCCTATAAAATGTAGAACTATCAGTTTAATAAGAATAAGCACTAGCCACTATATATATTTTATATGTGCATACACATATTTAAGATAATGATCAAATACTCAATTAGGGAAGAATATAGAAATTCTTCACTAGATAACTGTTAATAGGGAATCATGCATTTATTTAGGTTCCTAATAGAGATAGGAAGAGGTACCATGTAAAATTACATGATACAAAATATTCAAAGGTATTGGAAATTAACATATATTTACCAACTATTGCATAAAAGGCCTATTGTAAAATAATGACCATTATATGAAGAAGGGCTACTGCAGAGCAGAAGCAACCTAAAGATTAAGAATGAGAAGGGCTAGCCACTATGGCCTACAAAAACTCATGGTCTAGTTCGTTCCTTCATAAATACAAAAACCAGTGGGGTCCATGGAAATGGTTGGAGAAGACAGCTGGATCAATACAGAACCCTTCTCCCAAACAGAACAGAATACCAAAACACACACTCTACACATTAAATGTTAACAGTCATCCCCATGTGCAAAGAGAACATAACCATGTAACAAGCAAGTACAACAGTCCTAAAGCTAAGGGATAATTTACATTCCGTGTTATTATTAGTACCTTTAACAACTGGAGTTGGTCAAATGTTAATTCTTTTACTGGAATTTCAAATAATTCAACTGGATCAGCATCAAATTTCTAAAAAAAAAAAAAAAAAAAAAAGAAATAAAGAAAATTAAAAGTGAGCCCTAAATGATTACTGAATGCTTACACTAGACAGGCCTAGCAACTCTATTTACTCAACAATGAGAATAACTGTTAGTAGCCATACTGAGCCCACGCAGGACAGCCCTTCTAACCTAACACCACCTCCCAGCCCTTACATTCTCGCTTTCGTTTTTATTGCAGTGTAGAATACCTGGAAGGAAAATGCAGCTGGGAGAAAGGTATAGTGCTGAAGACAACTGAGGATAGAACCAGAAGTCAGTCATCTCCCCTACTTCCTGTTATGCTGTCTATACATTTTCTTTGATACTTACCCATAGTACATGACTAGAAATCAATATGAAAGTACTATATAAAATTTATTTCTGTAAGTTTCTAATGTTTTCAAAGACTTCTAAACATTCGATTAAAAACAGCAGACACACCAAATGTCATGAAAAAATTGTCTGATTAGCTATAAACCATAACACTTAAGCACTCTGAGCTATCATGTTTCCCCCACAAGAAAATCTGCTGTATTAGGTTTTAATGTCTATCAAATGATCAGTGTCACTCTGTTGAAGGCACTTCTACAGTAAATGAGTCACCAATAAATCATCTGTCCAACAAATATACTGAAAACCATCACATATATATTCATTCATGTACATTGGTATGAACCTGTACATGCATAAAGTTTTTCTGGAATATACAAGAAACTATTAAGAGTAAGACAGAACAAGGAAAAACAGGAAAGATTTATTTCTCATTTCATAATCTGAAATACTTATATTTTTTCTAATGAACATGAATTGTTTTTATAAGAAAAACACCAGCTTAAACATCAAAATTCAATATAAAAGTTCATTGCTTTCATTTCTCAATTAACTCATTCAAGTTCAACTTCAGATCAAGATATAGCCTAGTGAAAATGGGGCATTAGTAATATTTGAACTCTCACTGATTTTCCTAAGTAAATTGTAGCTCGGCTGGGTGCAGTGGCTCACGTCTGTAATCCCGGCACTTTGGGAGGCTGGGGTGGGCGGATCACCTGAGGTCAAGAGTTTGAGACCAGCCTGGCCAACATGGTGAAGCCCCATCTCTACTAAAAAATACAAAAATTAGCTGGGCGTGGTCCAGCTACTTAGGAGTCTGCAGTCCTAGATACTTAGGAGGCTGAGGCAGGAGAATTGCTTGAACCCAGGAGGTGGAGGTTGAGCCAAGATCACGCCACTGCACTCCAGCCTAGGCGGCAGAGCGACACTCAGTCTCAAATAAATAAATAAATAAATTGTAGCTAGATCAATGAATCGCAATCTTGGCTAATAAGGGCATTTATCACTTCACTCTTTCTCATTTATCTTTTCATTATGTTCTTCCATGGCTAAAACGACCTGTTCCATGTGTTTGGTCACTCTACTCATGTAATCTGAATAGATGCACCTCCTTCCTTTCGTCCCTTCCTCCCCTCCCCTCCCCTTCCTTCCTTTCTTCCTTCCTTCTCCTAATACCATTTCACAGAAACAAGAGTCCTTTCCTATACATCATATATACATCATAATAATCCAACCCCTAGGAACTCTGATTAAAATTCACCAGCAGGTGGTGCCAGGGTCCTTGTCACACTCTTTAATACAACAGACAGTATCTGGTACAGTGATGTTAGCCAACTAGACTAACTTTAAATCAACTCGGTTGGAAATTAATACCCAACGCAGTTTTAGAGTCTAAGTCCCCGAGAAATCACTTGGTTACATAGTATACTGATGTTTAGGGACTATATCATTATCATGATTATGTTCGTACAAAAACAATTACAGTTTTTTTAAAGCTATATATTTTTCAATCTCATTCTGGATCCCGCCCATTATGCCCTCTTCTCCATTCTTCTGGTCCCTGCTCCAATTCAGGCTTACCTTTCCTGTAGCCCACATTGCTGCTCGCGCTGCCTATTCATCAGCTACCAAAACATTAGTCTTGAACATTTCCCTTTTCAGCTAAAAAGTATTTCCTACCCCCCTAGCTCTTGAGTCTAAACCTCTTCACTGAGTCCCTCCACCATCTAACTCCAAACCTCTTTTTGAATTTTTCACTGTGGCTCACTAGCCTTATTAATTGAAGAAGCTTGAAGCAGAAACAGCTGGAATCCTAGAAAACAAACACTGTGATATCTTCCTCTCTTGCCTCAATATAGTAGCACAGACAGACCGCTACAGAAACCACCTGGAATGTCCCTTTTCTGTAACATAATAAAGTACATTCAGCAATAGAGCCCTAGTAGTCAGTATTCCCATCTCATCACTGCCTCAATATTGCAAGAGCCTGAGAGGGAAGGACTGGCAGTAATTCACCAAGAAAATGAATTAACCAATTCTATTTAATAAGCAATTAAAAATATAAAAAAACTTCCTAGTTTTTAAACCTTTTACTTAACATTAAGAGTTTGAAATGAAGAAATTTCCACGTACCTTCTTCATAGTCAAACAGCAGGTAAGATCATGATATACCACGGGCACAAAGTCCTTTGAAAGGTGTACATCAAATTCTACAAAGGCTGCACCCTGACAGAAGGAAGCAAGTATTTGAAAAACATTGCCTGGTACACAGTACATCTCAAACTGCAAGAACATAAGAAATTTTTGTTCACTATAAAATTATGGACCTGTACAAACTTTTTCTAAAATGTATTCTCTTAAACAATGGCTTTTCTCTTTTGCAAAAGCACAGCTGCTTTTTCCTGGCAAAAAAAAAAAAAAAAAAAAAGACAGAATCACTTCAAAACACCCAGAGGCACCACAGTGGCAGTAAGACAGCCTTTGGGGCTGTCACTTCTGCAACTGCTATTGGCAGAAAAGGAACCTAACAAGAGCCCCGAGCTCAGGGATCCCTCACATTGCTGCCCACTGCCCCTGCAAACCTTAGCTGCACAGCTAACATGAAAGATTTGGTGAGGGAAGGAATAAGCTGCAAAGCGCCTTAGCTCGGCTCCTTAGGGCACCTGAGCAGTCCACTGTACAGCCTTTCTCAGCAAAATGTCAGTACTGAATGAAAGAGGAAGCCATAACTGCTGATGAACAGACAGAGAAAACAGAAACAGGAAAAAGATGATGCTCATGTCCGGTTTCCTAACGAACGCCAAACAAATGAGGAAGACATGAATTATAGTTAAAGCCAAATTTCTAAAAAGCAGATCCATATAGAAGGAGCAGGACTGAAATTAATTTAAAGAAAAAAAAAAAAAAGAAAAAGGCAGATCCACTCACCCCATGAATTAATTCAGTTAAAGTCTGTATGTCATAAACTGACATGCAAATATGTACCTTTTCTGAAAGAAGGCCAGCTGCGACGGAAGCAAGGTTTGAAAATTCTGTAACACTACTTTACTGAAAAGATGGGTGCATTTCTATCCCTTACACTGGCTATAAGTTGTCAAGGGGTAGAATTCAACTTGGGAATACACATGGATCACAGACTAGAGTCAAAGGAGTTCAAGAGTCTGGCGAGGAAGCCTACTTCGTTGCAGACTTCTGAAGCGGGAAACTTAGCACCTCTTATTTTAAACAAGACAATACCAAAACCCTTTCTACCAACGAGGACAAACCCTACCATTCCCAAGTAGTTCTAACTATTAAACATTTTAAGTTGTAGCTTTCTAATTTGTTTGGTTTTAGACAACCATAATCCTTATAGAAAATAATTTTAGTAGAAGGCAAAACTTAATCCCAAAATTCATTGTGAGGTTTAAGTAATAAGCCAATAACAGACCGAAACATCTTCATAGATATGTATTTAACATTATAATAAGCCAATAATAATTAAAATAACACATCTGAAAATGTGATCCCTGTCAGTTATAAAGGATTTCATTAGAATATGGAAGAAAAAGGCTTAATTAAATCCTCTCTCAAAAAGCACATATCTAAAAATTATTGGAGGGGTGCAGTGGCTCACGCCTATAATGCCAGCACTTTGGGAGGCTAAGGCAGTCAGATCACCTGAGGTCAGAAGTTCAGCCTGGCCAACATGGTGAAACCCCATCTCTACTAAAATTACAAAAATTAGCTGGGCATGGTGGCACACGCCTGTAATCTCAGCTACTCGGGAGGCTGAAACAGAAGAATTGCTTGAACCTAGGAGGTGGAGGTTGCAGTGAGCCGAAATCACGCCACTGCACTCCAGCCTGAGTGACAGAACAAAACTCCATCTCAAAAAAAAAAAAAAAAAAAAAATTAACAGGGTCATCACACCGGCATGATGGCTCGTGCCTGTAATCCTAACACTTAGGGAGGCCAAGTGAGGACATTGCTTGAGCCCACAAGTTCGAAACCAGTCTGAGCAACATAGTGAGATCCTGTCTCTACAAAAAATACAACAATTAGCCAGGTGTGATGACACATGCCTGTGGTCCCAGCTACTTGAGAGGCCAAAGCAGGAGGATCACTTGAGCCCACGAGGTTGAGGCTACAGTGAGCTATGATCCTGCCACTGCACTCCAGCCTGGGTGACCAAGCCATCACGTTTATAGCTAATGAAATGATGTTTAGACTAGCTATGACAGTAAAACTGGCTCCAAATTAATTATAAACTATAGCCCAGTAATATCATATTTTCAAAAGAAAGATAAAACAATCTACTAATATTTTAAACATTAAAATTATAATCAATTCAAGATGTCATGAATTTTAAAATGCATTATTTTATATACCACTAAGAGGGGGAAATATGCTGCCGATTAAATTATGACTCAAAGCTAAGTTGTAAACCCACTCCAATTTCCGAGAGGTTAAAATATTTTAAAAGTACACCTTAGAATAGATGTTAGTTCATATAAGTCATAAAGCTAAACACTGACTAACCAAGTTTACTTCCCGAACTATTTTTTACAAGGCAAAGTTGAGGGCATAATGGAGTACATTGTGGAAAAAGTGGAAATTTAAAAATGAGACGTTCCTCCATTTTTCCCCTAGTTTCACTTTGGAATGTGAGGCGGTCCAGACAAGTACAGAGGAATAGGGGAGAAAAATCTCAGGTTATTGATTAAAAATGTCCAAATTGCAGTTGCTGAAAATACTAACAGCTAAAAAACAGACTCTAATCCTTTATAACTGGATTAAAAAAAAAAAAAGGAATTAAGGAAGACAATCAAGTTGGTATGCAAGGGTGGAAACTGATTTTTTTTTTTTTTTTTTTTTTTTAAAGAGATAGAGTCTCATTCTGTCACCCAGGCTGGAGTGCACTGGACAGATCATAGCTCACTGTAGCCTCAAACTCCTGGGCTCCAGCAAAGCTCCTGCCTCAGACTCCCAAGCAGGTGGGACTACAGGTATGAGCCACCACACTCAGCTGATACACTTCTTTCAAGTGTTACATAAAATCACCATCAAATCTTTCCTTCTTTTTTTTCTTTTTTGAGACTGAGTCTCACTCTGTCATCCAGGCTGGAAAACAGTGGCATGATCTCAGCTCACAGCAACCTCCACCTCCCAGATTCAAGCAATTCTCCGGCCTCAGTATCCCAAGTAGCTGGGATTACAGGCGCGGGCCACCACGCCAGGTTAATTTTTGTATTTTTAGTACAGGCTGGGTTTCACCATGTTGGCCAGGCTGGTCTTGAACTTCCAACCTCAGGTGATCTGCCCATCTCGGCCTTCCAAAGTACTGGGATTACAGGCGTGAGCCACCACACCCATCCCATCAAATCTTTCTAAAGGCATTTTTTCCAAAGTGAGTATCTGAATAAGCACATTATTCAGGTAGTGAAAACCAATGCTTAGTGGGAACTTTTTTTTGTCTCGATTACTCAAAATTTATTATCTCAAAAAAGGATGCTGGTTCGGCACAGTGGCTGATGCCTATAATCCCAGTACTTGGGAAGGCTGAGGCGGGAGGATCGCTTGAGCCCAGGAGTTTGAAACCAGCCTAGGCAACATAGTGAGACCCTGAATCTACAAAAGAAAAAAAAAATTTAAAAATTAGCCAGGCATGGTGGCACATGCCTCTAGTCCCACTACTATGGGGGCTGAGGTTGGAGGACTGCCTGAGCCCAGGAGGTTGAGGCTGCAGTAAGCCATGTTCGCACCACTGCATTCCAGGCCCAGGTAACAGAACAAGACCCTGTCTCAAAAAAAAGAAAAGATGCTTATAGTTCTATTGTCTTCATCCCAATCTTCACCATGGATCTGAATATAAATGCCAAGAGATATTCCCCTAACTATTAATAAAAACTGGAGGACACTCCCTGATCCACATTTCTCTACCTCAGCAGTCTAAAGTTGTTTAAAGGTTACTTACATGACTAGCAGCATTTCTTAAAGAAGCAATAGTATTTTCTTGAACTTTAGCCAGCCTGAAAAGAAGAAATACAGTTATCATAGACTATACAGAAGATAAAGAAACAAATGTAATAAACAAGCAAAGTGTACTTTCAACAATGGGAAATAGTACTTATTCTGTATTTTGAGGCCAATTTTGACATCCCCAAAATATGACTATGGCTGTCACTAGGAATTTATTCCTTAAATGCAAGCTCTAACAATGATAGATATTTACAAGCTGAATACTGACATAGCCAACACAACATACACTTGCCCTGTACTATGGACTCTTTTCTTGGAGACATGCAAAGTGATCAATAAAAACAATCCTTTTCAATGGCAGAAGAAACAGACACGTAGAAACCTGCTCCTTGCAATACAGCCTCCAAAGGACTTAATACTGGCAGACAGTGGGGGAATGAGAAACAACTGACACACGTATAGGATAGAAGTATGGAAACTCTATTAATAAGAACAGAAAGGTGGAAAATGTACTGTTTAAGATGGGGCCTGAGAGGTTGGGTGCGGTGGCTCACACCTGTAACCCCAGCACTTTGGGAGGCTGAGGCAGGCAGATCACTTGAGCTCAGGAGTTCAAGACTGGCCTGGGCAACAAGGTGAGATCTCGTCTCTACAGAAAAATGCCAAAAACATAGCTGGGCGTGGTACCACGTGCCTGTGGTTCCAGACAGTGGGGAGACTGAGGTGGGACAATGGCTTGAGCTCCGGAAATTGAGGCTGCAGCGAGCCAAGAATGTGCCACTGCACTCCAGCCTGAACGACAGAGACTCTGTCTCAAAAACAAACAAATAAAAAAGGCAGAGGCGGGTGAGGGTGCTTCTTCCTTAAATAGTTTTTTTTTTTTATAGACCTTAAAATTAAAAGAAGGGGAAGACAACTATTCCAGGCTATAATCTAATGTCTGTTGAGAAGAGAGAGCATCTTTCGGTTGAGGTCTAAGTTAACTAATATTCCTTGAGTTTAGTCACACTTTTCTAGACTTGGGATAATGTTTTCCAAACCCTTCCATTTTATAGATGCGCAAACTCAGACTCAGAGAGGGCAACACGTCAACAGTAAGGACCACGCCACAGAAACACACACTGATGCTACCAAGGCTTTCGTTCCTGCCTTTCTACTTTCAATGTCTTCCTCCTTATCAATTCAGTAGATATATTCAAAAACTGACCAGAATCTTCAGGTTGGTCTCTAACCCCAATTACCAAATTACATTAAATTCCCTTGGTAAGCAATAAAAACATCATCTGACCTTTGCTGAGAAAACCAGTGTAACTCTACCAAACATGAGCTACACCAAATGCTAATCCTACTCAAATATTCAACTTACTGGGCAGTTGTTGTAGAGTTTCCTGCACCTCGATGGCCAACATCCAATGGTATTCTTGGCTTCCAATACTTGGAAAATGAAGATTTCATGTCACAACTGTATCCTGGTAATGGCTTAATAATTATATAGTCAACTTTCATAGGAAAAAAGAGGGAGGAACAAAAATAAAAATGATTAAAAGGTCCATTATGAGCTGAATTATATTTAAATACCACTCAAGTCAGCTTTATCAGTTTCTATCGAACAGAAAAAAAAAAAAATCAAGATTCAAAACGTAACAGACATGCTCCTTAAATTGATACTAGAGCAAGTTATTAATTTCATCTTTATCATTATCAAATACTTAATTTGAAACTAATTAAAATTCTAACTTAACCTTGGGTTATTTGGCAGCGCCTTCAACCTTACCTCTCACTTTGCCTATTGTTTTCCTGGAATTTCTGCTCATGATGGGAAGAGTAAGAATTCCAGCACTCTTTCCACTCTCAGCAATGGTGGATGATAAGAGACAAGCTGTACCCACATGTCCAGGAAGGGCATCACCCTGAACTATGTGCTCACTGAGATCTTCCTGAAAAAATGAGATTTAAAATAATCTTAATTTTTAAACTTCTATATTACATACATACATATATATACACACACACACACACATATGTATCCCCTATATATGAAATGTGTATATATATATATTTTTTTTTTTCATAAAAACTTCAGTATTTTCGGCCGGGGTCAGTGGCTCACGTCTGTAATCCCAGCACTTTGGGAGGCCGACGCAGGCGTATCACGAGGTCAGGAGTTTGAGACTAGCCTGGCTAACCTAATGAAACCCCGTTTCTACTAAAAATACAAAAAATTAGCCGGGGATGGTGGTGCATGCCAGTAGTCCCAGCTACTCGGGAGGCTGATGCAGGAGAAATGCTTGAACCCGGGAGGTGGAGGCTGTGGTGAGCCGAGATCATACCACTGCACTCCAGCCTGGACAACAGAGCAAGACTCCATCTCAAAAAAAAAAAAAATTCAATATTTTCAATTTAAAGATCAAAAACCTCACTTAAAGTCAACTGAGAATCTCTGGGGTAGAACTGATAAGAAAGAGATACAATCAAATTTATATTCAAGTGACTTGATGGCTTCTCTATGATTAAATACATTTTCTTTGTACATTTTAAAATATATATATTTTTTGAGACAGAGTCTCATTCAGTTTAAATTTAAAGCACTGCTCGAAAATTTCTAATCACTTTTATGTTGTTGTAAGACTAAGATATATTTGTAGTGAATTATTATTATTTTTTTTTTTTTGAGATAGCGTTTCACTCTTGTTGCCCCGACTGGAATGCAATGGCACGATCTCTGCTCACCGCAACCTCCGCCTCTCGAGTTCAAGCGATTCTCGTGCCTCAGCCTTTCAAGTAGCTGAGATTACAGGCATGCACCACCACGCCCGGCTAATTTTGTATTTCTAATAGAGACGGGGTTTCTCCATATTGGTCAGTCTGGTCTCGAACTCCTGACCTTAGGTGATCCACCCGCCTCAGCCTCCCAAAGTGCTGGGATTACAGGCGTGAGCCACCGCGCCTGGCCCTATTTGTAGTGAATTTTTAACATATTCTCTAAAAATGTGTCTACACAAGTGTCACAAGGGATAGCAACTCTCTAGGAAACCAAATACTATACTCACTTTGAGATTACACTGGATATTTTATCAGCCTAGTCTATGAATAAAACACTATTAAAAAAATGCTAAACAAAGTAAAGGGAAGGTAGGACATTCAAGATATAATTTATTAAAACGTAGGTTTACTAAAAGGAAGCAACAAGAAAATGTTCAGGCCAGGAGCAGAGGCTCACACCTGCAATCCCAGCACTTTGAGGGGCCGAGGCAGGAGGATGGCTTGAGCCCAGGAGTTCAAGACCAGCCTGGGCAACAAAGACCCCATCTCAACCAAAAAAAAAAAAAAAAAAAAGTTTTTGTTTTTTTTTTTCTGAGACGAGTCTTGCTCTGTTGCTCAGGCTGGAGTGCAGTGGTGTGATCTTGGCTCATTGCAACCTCCGGCCTCCTGGGTTCAAGCAATTCTCCTGCCTCAGCCTCTCAAGTAGCTGGGATTATAGTCACGTGCCAACACGCCTGGCTAATTTTTCTATTCTTACTCTTGACCTCGTGATCTGCCTGCCTTAGCCTCCCAAAGTGCTGGGATTACAAGCATGAGCCACCACGCCTGGCCAAAAAAGTTTTTTTTAAATTAGCTGGGTGTGGTGGTACACACCTGTAGTCCCAGCTACTTGACAGGCTGAGGCAGAAGGATCACTTGCGCCCAGGAGATTGAGGCTGCAGTGAGCCATGATCATGTCACTATACTCCAGCCTGCGCAACAGAGCAAGACCCTCTCTCCAGAAAAAAAAAAAAAAAAAGAAAAGAAAAAGGAAAAGAAAAAAGGAAAGAAAAAGAAAGACGCCGGGCACGGTGGCTCACGCCTGTAATCCCAGCACTCTGGGAGGCCGAGGCAGGCGGATCACGAGGTCAGGAGATCGAGACCATCCTGGCTAATACGGTGAAACCCCATCTCTACTAAAAGTACAAAAAATTAGCCGAGCGAGGTGGCAGGCGCCTGTAGTCCCAGCTACTTTGGAGGCTGAGGCAAGAGAATGGCGTGAACCCCAGGGGGCAGAGCCTGCAGTGAGCTGAGATCACGCCACTGCACTCCAGCCTGTGCAACCCCGAGACTCCGTCTCAAAAAGTAAAAGAAAGAAAGAAGTCATCAAAAATTCATACTTTTATAATACAGTCCCACAGATCTTACTGCTTAAGATTAGATTTTTTAAAATCCATCCT
Organism: Nomascus leucogenys; assembly: GCF_006542625.1. Lineage (NCBI taxonomy): Eukaryota > Metazoa > Chordata > Mammalia > Primates > Hylobatidae > Nomascus > Nomascus leucogenys. The sequence continues at coordinate 64,641 of NC_044391.1, forward strand.
GAATTCTGTTCTCAAGAAACTGGCTGGGGGCTACTGGTGTTGAAGACATATTCCCTACCCTCCAAGATTTAAACTCTAATCTAGTATAAATGGGTGTGGAGGTGGAGCTGGAGGTTAAGGAAACCACTACATATCACTACCGAGCCAGGCCCACAGCAGTAAGGACCTTAGGGGATGTACCAGGTATTATGTGTTGGGGAAATATGAACAGCCAGTGATCTACAAGCACTAGTGTAAGTATCATACGTAGCTCCAGAAAGTTAGCAGCACAGATTGTCAATAATGTGGCACAAGCTTTACAATTTCATTACATATTTACAAGTTGCAAGTCAGTCCCATCAACAAATCCTAATAAAGTACCTCAATAAATGACAGGCTTCCATCATAGTGAGAACTCAATCACACTTGTTACATCGGGATGCCCGCCAAGAGGTACAAAGCCTGCCCTGGTCTCTATTGACCACTGATGGTTCCTTTGGATACAATTCATTTACATTTAGATTATTTAGCAGACAGGCATCAAAGACATCTGGTCTTGATTTGAAACATCAATACTGCTGTTCTCTTAATTATATTCTTAATAGTACTTGAAGATGACAACTCTAAGTTTTTTAAGCTTAACTATACAGAGGAGCACACCTCCAAAAAGTTAGCTTTACACAAATTAGATTAAAATAAAAATCAAAACCAACGTTAAAATAAGCTTGTCCCTGCATTCTTTCTCAATCCCCTCACTGCAGTAACTACTCACTTCAAAAAAATCAAAGATTAGTTCCAGGTTATCTGGTTCCATCGTCTGTATGCTGTACTCTGTCCAACGATCAGGCTGTAAGCCATAACCACACTCCGGCTGTGAATGCCTGCACTTGAACTCATTGTCACTTATTAAGGATATCTCCAAGCTATTGGACATTTTGTGGAGTACAGTGGGAGATACCCTATCATCATCATCTTCCTCCAGGCCTTCTAGTGTCAGCTTCACCCTACGTAATAAAAAAAAAAATAATGAGATGCAAGAAGTGGCAGAAAAGAAAAACTCATACAAATGTTGCCTAAATTCTACATTTTAAAGTGCCCCCAAATATGCTAAATCTTCAAATAACAAAAATAATGTATTATGCAAAGATTACACATACTACAGGTTAAGGAATTAGGTGTGTTTTATAAAATACTGATGTTATTATCTACAAATATTTTTGCAAAGTATTAAAATGGGATAAATGACCATTATGCCTACTAAGGTTGTTGATTCTTTCATTAAAAATAAATAAATAAATAAATCTAGAGCTGGGCCGGTGGCTCCCACCTGTAATCCCAGAACTTTGGGAAGCTGAGGCGGGAGGATTGCTTGAGCTCAGAAGTCTGAGACCAGTCTAGGCAACATGGTGAAACCCCATCTGCAAAAAATATAAAAATTATCCAGGCATGTGTCATGTGCCTGTAGTCCCAGCTACTCAGCTACCCAGCTACCTGGGTGACACGGCCAGACCCTCTCTCAAAAGAAAGAATATATATATTATTAAACACATATAATATTCAAAAATTTTCTGTGTGGAAAATTTTTCATTTTCAAGACACAATAAAATTTACAACACTGAAGAGTATTTCCAAAAAATATTTTCTCTTTATGGCATTCTTATGTAGCAGACAATCATTTCCATTATATCAATTTTTTCTTTATTTTTGGAGACAGAGTCTCGCTCTGCCTGGAATGCAGTGGTGCGATCTCGGCTCACTGCAACTTCCGCCTCCCGGGTTCAAGCGATTGTCCTGCCTCAGCCTCCCAAGCAGCTGGGATTACAGGTGCCGAACAGCATGCCCAGCTAATTTTTGTATTTTTAGTAGAGACGTGGTTTCACCATGTTGGCCAGTCTGGTCTTGAACTCCTGACCTCAGGTGATCTGCCCACCTCGGCCTCCCAAAGTGCTGGGGTTACAGTTGTGAGCCACCGTCCATTGGCCTCCCAAAGTGCTGGGATTACAGGCGTGAGCCACCACACCTGACACATTATATCAATTTTAAAACAAACTATTGCTACACTATGAAAATTTAAATAGAAACTATAAAAATACATAAGCTTAGAAAACCACTTATCTATATAAACAAATGTTTTCTGGTTCTACATGTAGAGATTAAGACTAACTGCAACTGTAGCAATCTGAGCAGGGATAAGAAGTTCACTATTACAAAGCCCTGTAGTTACTAGAATATGTAACATTATCCCAAACTGTACACTTAAAGGCTAAAACCAATTGAGTCTGAAATCTACAGCACTAGTGAAAACAAATGGCCTAAGTAACACATAAACATGGTCATACCTAAATCTAGATTTTTTTAATTTTTTCTTGGTTATTGAGACAGGAGGTTTTTCAGAATAATGCAAACGTAATCTTATTTCAGTCTGACATGTCAGCCATCCAGAATCCAGAGTTTCAACACCATCTGACAGAATAAATATGAAGAACAGTAATTATTATACATGTTTTTTTAAACAACATCATAAGTACCTATATGGATTGATAATTCTAGTTCACATTCACTTTCTTTTTTTTTTTTTTTTACCTCCAAGGGAAATACATTTTTTAATGAGATCTAATCCATGATTTGTTTCCTAGACCCCTGCCTAAACCGTTGTTCATATGCAACCCAAGGATGCCAAAGGTAAAAATCTGAAGGAAAAGAATCCTTTCCGCAAGTAAGTATTTTTAGAATAACAATAAAAATAGAATTAACTTTTTTCCTTTCTAAATATGAAAATAGGCCAGGCATGGTGGCTCACACCTGTAATCCCAGCACTTTGGGAGGCCAAGGCAGGCGGATTACAAAATCAGAAGATTGAGACCATCCTGGCTAACACAGTGAAACCCCGTTTCTACTAAAAGTACAAAAAAATTAGCCAGGCGTGGTGGCAGGTGCCTGTAGTCCCAGCTGCTCAGGAGGCTGAGCCAGGAGAATGGCACGAACCCAGGAGGCAGAGCTTGCAGTAAGCCAAGATCGAGCCACTGCACTCCAGCCTGGGCGGCAGAACAAGACTCCATCTCAGAAAAAAGAAAAGAAAAGAAAAAGAAAATAATCCCAAAATAATGAATCATTGTGAACAGGCAGATTCAGAATACATATTCCAAAGGCCTTCAGAAAAGATCCTGGTTCTATCAATACCATCTTTGAAAAAAATCTAAAAGGAATCAATTCCATTTTTTTTTTTTTTTTTTGAGACAGAGTCTTGCTCTGTTGCCCAGGCTAGAGTGCAGTGGCACGATCTCAACTCACTGCAGACTCCACCTCCCAGGTTCAAGTGATTCTCATGCCTCAGCCTCCCAAGTAGCTGGGATTATAGGCGCCCACGATGCCCAGCTGACTTGTATTTTTAGTAGAGACAGGGTGTCACCATGCTGGCCAAGCTGGTCTCAAACTCCTGAACTCCTGATGTCAAGTGATCTGCCTTCCTCAGGCCTCCCAAAGTGCTGGTATTACAGGCATGAGCCACCTCACCCTGCCCACATTCACACTGTAATAATGCATTGAGGTTATATAACACTGGTACTCTTCTCCCCAAAGCAAATATACAGGTAATCTTAAATTCTTCATTAAAATATAACTTTTATATGAAGTAGGGGGAAAAATTAAATGAATATTAATAATTAGCTATGCTGTCACAACACAAATAAATTAAAATATTCATATTCATATTGAATCCATGACTAAAATAATGCAAATCTATTTCAGAAACAGCACACGGTCCAAGATAGCATCTAACCTAGCAATTGTTCTACTAGGGATCACTGTTACACTTCCAAAGCGTCACTTTAGATATTCAGCTGCAACTAGTTATGCCACTAGTGCTGGGGGTCTGAGATATCAGAAGGTAAGAACAGAACTGCGAGTCAATTCCGTATTCTCAAATTTATATATTCTGCCATAAATAAACTGCATGATCGTGACAACACTGTTGGCATTAACTGGAAGCTACTCACCTACTTAACATAGGTAATAAAATGCTCATAAATACCAGAGAAGCTGTCAACTGTTTTGGATCTAAGCTTTTTCATCAACAGGGTTAAAATAAATAAATACCAAGAAACTTCTCTCCTTAGAAATTCTCTCCTAACTTAAGAATGCTTAGTAATTGTGGGACTTTAACCTTTTTTTTTTTTTTTTACAGAAAAGACGAAGTGAGACCATGCATTACAGCTAAAGCAAAACTACTCCACAAAGCACTCCAAAACATGTAGTGTAAATATTACTTATGAAGTACTAAAGACTCTAAAACAACACTAAAGCTATTCAAGTACTGTACACTGTTTTCTGATGTAATATAAACAATCCCAAACAAAATCAAGGAAAAGATGTCAAATTCCTATCTAAATACTGCCAGAGCATGTTCATTTCTACCATACATAAACATACATACCTAATAAAAGCCACAACCAAAACATTCGGGCCTGTTCTTTCCTATGCTTAGCAGGAAAGCAAACTGGCTATCAGCAATTTATCTCTGATTCAGAATCAGTACAAACACAATTCCGCCCACCCTCTTTCCACTTTTTGACTCCTACAGTACAGCATCCAAAATGAGGATGCAGGCCGGGCACGGTGGCTTACGCCTGTAATCCCAACACTTTGGGAGGCCAAGGCAGGCAGATCACTTGAGGTCAGGAGTTTGAGACCAGCCTGACCAACATAGCAAGACTCCATCTCTACTAAAAATACAAAAATTAGCCAGGTGTGATGGCACTCACCTATAGTCCCAGCTACTCAGCAGGCTGAGGCAGGAGAATTGCTTGAACCCAGCAGGTGGAGGCTGCAGCGAGCGGAGATTGCGCCACTGCATTCCAGCCTGGGTGACAGAGCAAGACTCCATCTCAAAAAAAAAAAAAAAAAAGAGAGAGAGAGAATGCAGTTTAGTATAATAGCTCTGATACACTAAGAATTCCAGCCAGGTGCGGTGGCTCACGCCTGTAATCCCAGCACTTTGGGAGGACGAGGCAGGAGGATCACCTGAGGTCAGGAGTTCAAGACCAGCCTGACCAACATGGAGAAACCCCGTCTCTACTAAAAATACAAAATTAGCTGGGCGTGGTGGCGCATGCCTGTAATCCAAGCCATTCAGGAGGCTGAGGCAGAAGAATCACTTCAACATGGGAGGCGGAGAGTGTGGTGAGCCAAGATTGTGCCATTGCACTCCAGCCTGGGCAACAGGTGCGAAAACTCCATCTCAAAAAAAAAAAAAAAAAAAAAAGAATTCCAGTCACCCAGCTGGGCCTGGTGGCTCATGCCTGTAATCCTAGCACTTTGGGAGGCTGAGGTGGGTGGATCACTTGAGGTCAGGAGTTTGAGACCAGTCTGGCCAACATGGCAAAACCTCATCTATACTAAAAAAAAATGCAAAAATTAGCTGGGCATGGTGGCAGGCGCCTATAATCCCAGCTACTCAGGAGCCTGAGGCAGGAGTATCACTTGAACCTCGGGGTCGGAGGTTGCAGTGAGATGAGATTGCACCACTGCACTCCAGTCTGGGCGGGTGGGGGTAAGAATTCCAGTCACTGAAGAAAATTAGAATTCTCAGGATATAGTATTTACTAAAACAGAAAGTACACAAATAACATTTTCAACATATTCAGAAGTTAAAGCATTTTCTACTCTATCTCAAATTAACTTTTAAACATTCGGCCAGAATTACTAGAACACTTTGGTTAGTCTCAATTTTACTGTATATGCAGATCTACAAACACACAAAATACACAAACTTAGCCTAAGTGTAACATTTCACACTTTAGATATCTGGAAACATTAATGTAATTTCAAACATAAAAGAGGTAAAAGGCTATATTAGCAGTTCAGTATACTACGCACTTTTAATTATATTAATATCATATACCTGAAATTGCTAGTCAAATAAAAACCAAAAGGATAACATTTTAAAGTGCAAGAATTATATTAGAGCCGGGCGCGGTGGCTCACGCTTGTAATCCCAGCACTTTGGAAGGCCGAGGCGGACGATCACGAGGTCAGGAGATCGGGACCACGGTGAAACCCCGTCTCTACTAAAAATACAAAAAAATTAGCCGGGCATGGTGGCGGGCGCCTGTAGTCCCAGCTACTTGGAGAGGCTGAGACAGGAGAATGGCGTGAACCCGGGAGGCGGAGCTTGCAGTGAGCCGAGATCGCGCCACTGCACTCCAGCCTGGGTGACAGAGCGAGACTCTGTCTCAAAAAAAAAAAAAAAAAAAAAAAAAAATTATATTAGAAACTAATTATTTAACAGTAGGGATTTGTTTTTTGGATCCAGCCTCTATTTTCAAAATCATACTACAGTCATGCATTGCTTAACAATGAAGATAAGTTCTGAGAAATGCATCATTAGACGATTTCATTGTTGTTTCTGTAAGTACAGGGAATGTACTTACACAAACCTAGATGGTGTAGCCTATTGCTCCTAGATTCCAGCACTGTATAGCATACTGAATACTATAGGCAACTATATAACACAGTGGTAAGCATTTGTGTATCTAAACACAGCTACACATAGAAAACATAATGTGCTGTATTATAATGTGCGCTACGTTACGACAGCCGTGATGTCACTTGGCGACAGGAATTTTTCAGCTTCATTATAATCGTATGAGACCGCTGCTGCATGTGTGGTCTGTCTTTGACCAAAATATCGTTATGCAGCACATGACTGTATGTTCTATTTTCCCGTGCTATATAATTCCAATGAAATGTAAAGTAACATCTCAATCATTTCAGTAAACATTTAAGTAAGTCAGCCTCACTTACTGTGGATTCCAAATTGTCCATCGTCAATAATAATTTCGCTTTCTAGAATTTAAGGAAAATAGAAAATTTAGTTAAAACTCTTGATGCATACCCAATGAACAACTGAGAAATTACCCACCTTAAAGATCGTTTATAATATTAAATCTACAGCTTAAAAGCAGCCCAAGGTGAATAAGCATATTTATTGTAGCCCTCAATAAAGAATTCCCTTTAAAGGAGGCTAGCAAACAGTAATAGTTCTTACATACTTCGTTGATTGTCCATTATGTTAAAAGGAACAAAAAGAAAACTCTTCAGAAAGGTGCTCTAGAAGCACTGGGATTAACTTCTACACTAACCAATGTATAAGACTCACAGGTTGCTGGACAATGATAACTCCTTCTTGATTTTCAAACCAAAGGTCTTGGCACAATTAAAATGCTTATTCTTATGTAGTGCATATTCTGAACTTGTCTCAAATGTAATTCTCCTCATATCCCAACTATTCACTACTGCCAGTTAAAAGCTTTACAAACAGCATGAACTTACCTGTATGTACAGAGCTGTGAGGAACTACCAAAAGAATAAATGCTAGCACATCCCCTTCTCCTAACAGAAATTTCAACTCAATGAGAAAAGCTGTAAAACCCCACCCTTTGAGTAAAATACAATTTATCTTCCTTGCCTACTTCCCTTCCCAGTTTAAACATTAGTCTGAAATACTTGCAAAATGGATGTGACAGTTCCTAATAAAGAATCTCTGGTAAGTTTCACACAGCTTTTAAGTTCAAAAGTTATATTTCTCAAAAGTATACATTCCTTTCTAAAAGACAGAAACAAAATCATCCCACTTCTCATAATAAAATATATTTAACTGCAAGATGCTTTAAAATACAATTTTTTAAAACATTCATACCTAGTAAGTTCCAACCTCAGTATGGGAATATAATTTTAAGTATACTCTCATAAAAATCCTAAATACACTATCAAAAATATATTAAAACATACAAAAAGAAAATCCAATAAAGAGGATGGAATGAGATACTGTTTAAACAAGATGTGTCCTTACTCCAGGATAAAGCAGAAACTCCCACTGCTTTCTAATTTAAACCAGAAAACTGGCATCCAGTTATCTTTCAATTTCAACTTTACCTAGAAACTAAAAGATACATTTCTCAGCACTGAGTCAATTTATAGATGAATACATGTGGGTAATTTAATGTATGTGAAATGAACTTCAAATTCGATTTTCAATATGGACAAAGAAGTTCAAAAATACTTGTATGAAGAGAAATGCCATATTTAAGCATAAGAAAAGTGAATGTGTTTAAAAGAAAACGACTTTAAAAAAAAAAGAAAGAAAGAAAAAAAACAGAAAACAACTTTCTGAGTAGCAATTCTAGCATAGCCAGCAGGGAATTTAAGAAATTTGAATTCATTCATACAAGTTTATTCAAGTATTTACCAGTTTCTTTAAAAAAAAAAAAATTAAGAAGAAAAAAATAGAATAACTTACTCTGTTAATATTCAAAGTTAAAAATTTAAGAATCTTTGTTTTGGATTAATTTTTTCTTCAAATGTTTGCTAAGCCTGAGCAAGTAAACAAATAGAGCCATGGATGCTCAGTCAAGAAGAATGGTATCTTATAAACTTCCTAACCATTCCAAACAAAAGTAAATATTTCATAATAAACTAATCTAACCCAAGAAATCAAAAATATATAGGTAAATATTTCTAATAAAGTTTATTTTAAAAGGCAATTAAAAACTGTTCAGTTTTGAAAGATCCATGAAATGCTCCGTGAAATTTGTAGCACTGACAATGCATTGACCTTAACTTTAGAATAAAAATTTATTAAATCCCACTAAGCCATTGTGCAGCATATTAGTAACTTTATGCATATGCCTCAAACAGATGCAGGTAATGCCCATACCTAAAGGGGTTATTGATCGTGGTTGTAGATGAGTCTCCCACTTGTGAACTATCACTTGACATGGACCACCGATAGTCTGCAATTTAAAAGTTAAACGTCTGCAATAATTTCTTATATCTTATTTTCTACCCATGACTCCATTAGATGTTTGTGGCCTAAATCTTATACTAAATATGAGACCAAAAGATTCATCTTATTATCAATATTATATGCCAAAAGCCCGGAATGTACCAGATCACAAAACAAGATGAAATGCTGGAAGAAAATCAGAGTGAGGCAGTAAACAAAGAAAAATGAGATGAACTGGCACACAGAACTGTCTCAAACCCATTCCTAAATCTGCCTACAATACTCAATTGTTTCAAAGAAATTTTCACTTTTAACTGATATTAATTCTTAAGATAAATATCAAATATGCTTTCTTTGGTATGTCAGCCATCAATGAGGTATTGCTAGATAAAGTATGTACCTCCTGCTCTATGCATTTAGAAAAAGCCTAAACAAGTCTACAATAGTAAAAATAGTAGGAACAAGTACTCAAGAGCAATTATCACAAGCTACTCAAGGAACTAAGAAGCATAATAAAGTTATTTATTGCATTTATTTAAGAATACTAAGTGAAAAACAGGAAGATTTCTCATATCATAGGAACCAGTGTTTCTAAAGAACACAGGAAATTCTAGAAGGGACATGAGGCCAGGTAAACTTGAAGAGCAAGTATGATAAAAGCGGAACTAATATCCAGTTTCATTCTTATGCCTTAGTTTAAAATCTCATACAGTGTGACAATTCCTCACACTGTTTTCCATTATCAAGTTCCCCTACTAAAAAAGAACATAAAGCTATGTGTTGATAACATATGCGGTAGTGAATAACCATGAAAGATTCCCTGAGTATACCTAAAAGACTAAAATTTAAGTGTTCTAATTTTCCTTTAATTTTTAAAAAGAAACTCACTAGTTATAATTATATGCTGAAATAAAACCCTTAAATACACATTTTGGAAGCACATTTTCAAACTATAATCTTACAAGGTATTTTATTTGTTACATAAATTTAATTAAATACAGAGAAGCAAAAAGAAAATACAAAACTCACCCATATCATACCATTTAGGGATAATCACCATCAAGATTTTCACATATAATCTTTGAGCCCTTTTCTAGGCATTATATTACACATACTCTTTTTTTTTTTTTTTTTGAGACAGGAGTCTCACTCTGTCACCCAGGCTGGAGTGCAATGGCACGATCTCGGCTCACTGCACCCTTGCCTCCTGGTTTCAAGCGATTCTCCTGCCTCGGCCTCCTGAGTAGCTGGGATTAAAGGCACGTGCCACCACGCCCAGATAATTTTTGTATTTTTAGTAGAGGTGCGGCTTCACCATGTTGGCCAGGCTGGTCTCGAACTCCTAACCTCGTGATCCACCCACCTCAGCCTCCCAATGTGCTGGGATTACAGGTGTGAGCCACTGTGCCCAGCCTATACGTACTCTTAAAAAGCCTAGACATAAAAGCTTCTCTATTATCTTTAGAAGGCATTAATAATGGATTAAAATATTCTCCTATACTTTCTATAGGATTTTAATACTGATTAAATTTGATAATATGCCAAACAATAACAAATATGTAACAACTTAGGCACAATTATTAAGTATTAAATGCAATAAATAATCCTGTCACTTAAAATAACCAGGCTAAATTCTTTTCTGAAATCCTCAAACTTCTGAAGTTTAAAAACTAAAATAGCACTATATATTTCTTCAAATCATTAATCCTGGGATACTAAATAAAATTCTCTTTTTCTCTAGCTAAACACTTCCCTGCTATAATAGTTCACCTTAATTGGTAGACTGGGTAGATTTTTTAAAAATGTAATGTGAAATTGCTCTTTTAAAAATATAGTGACTTTCAAATCCACTATACTAAAAAGAAAATCAAATTAATTCTAGATGATGTTTACTATAACGTTTTTCCTGAAATATTTTTTAAATGTGTTTTTTAAATATCAAACTTTCTAAACCTCAAAAGTTGCAAATACAGGACAGGCATGGTGGCTCATGCCTGTAATCCCAGCGCTTTGGGAGGCCAAGGCAGGTGGATCACTTGAGGTCAGCAGTTTGAGACAAGCCTGGCCAACATGGTGAAACTCCATCTCTACTAAAAATACAAAAATTAGCTAGGTGTGGTGGCACACATCTGTAGTCCCAGCTACGTATGAGGCTGAGTGAGGTACGAGAATTGCTTGACCCTGGGAGGCAGACGTTGCAGTGAGCCAAGATCACACCACTGCACTTCAGCATGGGCAACAGAGTGAGACTCCTTCTCAAAAAAAGTTGCAAATACATACATAAAAATAGAAACAGCCTGGACACAGTGGCTCATGCCTGTAATCCCAGCACTTTGGGAGGCCGAGGCAGGCAGATCACTTGAGGTCAGGAGTTCGAGACCAACCTGGCCAACATGGTGAAACCCCATCTCTACCAAAAATACAAAAATTAGCCAGGCATGGTGGTGTGTGCCTGTAATCCTAGGTACTTGGGAGGCCAAGGCAGGAGAATCCCATGAATCTGGGAGGCGGAGGCTGCAGTGAGCTGAGATCGCGCCAGTGCACTCCAGCCTGGGCGACAGAGCAAGACTATGTCTCAAAAAAGAAAAAAAAAAAAAGAAAAGGGTGCTATGAATATAATATTAAATGTCAAAAAGAGATAAAGTTGGCATAGCAGAGAGTTTGTTTTGTTTTAATTCAGATGTCAGGGGAACTTTATAGACTGTTGATAGCAGTATCTTTATCAGGTAAGAATAGTCCTTTGGATTAAATGTGATAGGGAACATATTTCAGTAGCAATTTTAACAACTCCAGTCTCATCTACCCACTATCCCACTGCATAAAACCACCTAGACTTGAATAGAATTGCATATTTGAGGAACAGTCCAAAAGGCCAGGTAAACAGATGACAGAATTATGTCTATCATCATTCAGACTACCAATGTACATTGGTTGGTAAACTGTTATAATATAGAAAAAAATGAACCTAGTTTTAAAATACACTGAATTTCCAAAATTGTTAAGCCTACTTTATTAAACTTTAGAAGGCAATCTTAAATTTTCAGCTTTACTTCTATAAAAAAAAAAAATTAACAGGCCGGGCGTAGCGGCTCACACCTGTAATCCCAGCACTTTGGGAGGTCAAAGCGGGTGGACTACCTGAGGTCGGGAGTTAGAGAACACAGCCTGACCAACATAGAGAAACCTCGTCTCTACTAAAAATACAAAAATTAGCAGGGCATAGTGGTGCATGCCTGTAATCCCAGCTACTCAGAAGGCTGAGGCAGGAGACTCACTTGAACCCGGGAGGCGGAGGTTGCAATGAGCCATTACACTCCAGCCTGGGCAACAAGAGCGAAACTCCATCTCAAAAAAAATAAATAAAAACTAACAACTGAGCATTGGGAAATTCAAAATCTCAGTGATAACTCCAAAACATGCAATCCTTTCATTTATTTATTTTTTAATCCTGGTCTCATTGTACATGCAATACTTTCTAATATATTATCTGTAATAGCTTATTCTTTAAGATCTATGAAAAGGAAACAGTTCTGAAAGAAAACATTCTGGAAAAGCCTGCCAAAATTTTAAGCTTTTTGGAGTTAACATGGGAGATAGATCTTTGGAGAAAAAAGTAATGATGTCAATCTAAGACAATATTCCATTAACAGTACTGGTAGAGTTATTTCACAATTTAGCATACATAATGTCACACGACTGTAGAAATGTTTCCGAACATGCATATTAACAAAAATATTTTTAAAAATTTCTTCCCACAAGAATAAGTCTTAATGATTGTTTTCTTAAACAGTTACTGACATCACTCAGTTATACCAAGCACTGAGAGAAGTAAATAAGACTCTCCAATATGTAGATTGGAAGTTTGTTTTTTAACAAATCACCAAGCAAAATTATTAGCTAGCCATGTAATATCATCACCGCTTGCATATCACAAATTTTTAAAACTTTTACTGATTGTTTTCCTTCCACGATTTTGAAAACAAACTGAATGTAAAAGGGGGTCTGAGGAATCAAGGCCATGTGTGGTGGCTCCTGCCTATAATCCCAGCACTCTGGGAGGCTGAGGCGGGTGGATCACCTGAGGTCAGGAGCTTGAGATCAGCCTGGCTAACACGGCGAAACCCTGTCTCTACTAAAACAATACAAAAATTAGCCAGGCATGGTGGTTGCATGCCTGTAATCTCAGCTACTTGGAGGCTGAGGCAGAAGAATCACTTGAACCCGGGAGGCGGAGGTTGCAGTGAGCCGAGATCGCGCTACTGCACTCCAGCCTGGGCGACAGAACAAGACTCTGTCTCAAAAAAAAATAATAATAATAATAATCTCTATTTTTAGAACAACCAGTAAAAGAAACAGTCACCTGGGCATGAGTAAAGCAAAGGAAGCCAGGCCAACAGACTCTCTGAGAGTGTTCAAATCTCAAGTTAACACCTGACAGTATTTACTATTCAGAAGGATTTTAGATACTAATAAACTATTGTACAAAATGACAAACTAGACTATTCTGAAAATAAACAATTATCTATCGCAGGTGACTGTCTTGTTAAAGGACTTAAACAAAACTCAAGGGAGATCAAGGTCAAAATAAGACAGTTTGTAATGAATCTAATTATGAGTGAATTTTAGCAGCTATGAAAGTTAGAAACATAGATATGTGCTGAAAAATAAAGATGTATTTCTAAAAAATGAAGGAAAAATTTCAAAGGATACAATGAAAAACTGGCTAACATTTCACTATGAGGAAACATCCCTAATTCTACCCACAAGCAAAGAGGGGTGGATACAGAAAAAAAAAATGTTGAAATTACATGTTAATTCAGAAAGTATCTTTGGTGAGGATGTGACATCAGTGGACTACCTGCAGATTCATACCAATGTTTTCATTCCAGGAATACTCACTACTTTTGTGTGCTATGTTCAAATAAGATATTTTGTTTTGTCATCTGTGAAATTATTTTAAAATGTAACACATTAACACCTTATCCTAATTCACAAAGAGAACATGTCGTTGTGAAAAACTGAGAACAATTTCAGGACTCTTCTAAGCTAAAAGGAATATGCCAAAAAAAGCAATGCATGGGAGAAAAATATGAATGGTAAAATTTCATTTACTCAATAAAATTTTGCAATGAAAGGATCTAAAAATCTATAGTTCAAACCTTTTGTTTTATAGATGAGGAGGCTAAAGCCTAAAGGTCAACTGGCTTGTCCATAATCGCAGAACTTTTAGCTTTGGTTCCAAAACTGCCTGGGTAGATTACCTCCTAAAACTTTCAACACAGTAAAATTAACCTTTCTCCCATTTCAGCTTTTTAATGCTTTCATTATTTGTTTTCCTATCATTCTTTATATTCGTAACATTATGTATTCCAATAATTTACATCATTTCACAATTTAAGATGCCTTGCACATTGCTTCTATTATTTGACAATGTACAACTAGACAAAGTCTCATAATACTTCTATTAAAAATGTTTTATTTAAAAAGCGCCACCAACTTTTTTAAAGTGTCACATTAAGCTGGCATGTGGAGAAAAAAACTGTAGCCATATGCATGGGATTTTATGTAGCTATGTACTCGATTCCATGAAAAACATACTTACCGTGGCAGCCCCTGCATCACACGGTACATGTGTACACGATACAGAGCACCTACTTAAAGAAACACACTCACCAACACATACTGTCAACTTTTGCAAGTATTACAAGGGGAAAAACTTGTTTTTACTGTTAAGCAGACTTCTTGCCAATTTTTTCAAAAGGTATTTTGGACTGATCTGCTGCTTTTGGTAACATTTTCAATGAAGAGGATAAATACTTAGGTTGGCTTAATTTGACCTGTGTTGACAATAGTCTTACTTTAGAAAACTATGCCCAAAGAACTCATTATCATCTTTCTCATCCAAACTCCCCTAAGTAAAATTTAGTTGGTTTCACATATTACAAAGCTAAACTTCACATACCAGGATCCTCAGATAAGCTTGGCGTATCTATGACCTATGTATCTACACACAATTGCTTAAGTTATACTAAAGAACTTTACCATGACGCATAATCCCATGCCAAATAAATGAGATGCCCTTTTCTTAAGTTAAAGTGAAACTATTGTCAAGAAAAGCCAACACAATGATCAACCACAATGTAATTTAAGTTCAATTACTGGGTATTCACAAAATATTCTTGGAATAAGAAACGTAATAGGTGCAAAAGACAGCTAAAGTGGGTTTGTCATTTTTTTTTCTCTTTTCTTTGTATAATGGTGGCTAAGAGCACGAGGTAACAGTGGCTGCTTGCATTTTTCACATGTAACAAAAACACTTAATGACTCCCAAAGGAAATACATTTTTTAACAAGCTAATCCATGATTTGTTTCCTAGACCCCTGCCTAAACCCTTGTTCATATGCAGCCCAAGGGTGTCAAATGTAAAAATCTGAAGGAAAAGAATCCTTTCAGTAAATGAGTATCTTTAGAATAAAAGGAAAATGATTAGCTTTTTTTTCTTTTCTGAATATGAAAACAACCCCAAAATAATGAATTGTGAACAGGCAGATTTAGAATAGCTATGCCAAAGGCCTCCAGAAAAGATAGGGGGGTCTATCAATAACATCTTTGAAAAAATCTAAAAGGAATCAATTAAATTTTGATCAGAGTTAACACAGCCACTAAGAGATGGCTGCTGTGAAATAATTTTTTAATTACTCACTTAAAACAGGCTATATACTTCTCTAAACGTATTTACATCACATAGGGATTAAAAAACAAAACCAAAAGTAACACCTCTGCAAGTGGTTCCTAACTAGTTTACAAAAGTTACCAAAAATGCACACTTACAGAGAACACATTAAAACCAATTTCATAAGAATATTGCAGAACATACTTACTATGTCTTTTTAAAATTCCATGGCAGACATCATCTGCCTCTGAAGTGGCTACTTCCTTGGTTTTGGTAAATTTTATTAATCAAGAGTTCTATTCCTTATTTGACCAAAGCAAATGCATTTTACTTTGAACGTGTTCAAACTTAAGTGAGTTGCTTTTGAAGGAAGTGCTAAAGAAATTGGAAACTAGATAAAGAAAACATACCTTTGGTTCTAAAAAGTACCCTTTGAAGTAGCGATACTGAACTGATACTCCTCTACTGAGTACAATGGTTGCTTTCCATAACATGCTGTGAAGAAAGAAAATTAAAAGCAGCAGCATCAATATCAAACTACAGTGCATAAAGACTTAATTCACAAAACCCCTCAAATAAAACGTATGATCAATATTACTTATTTATTCCTACACAAAATTTTACAGGCCTACTCTGTAGCAGGCAATGGGAACACGGGTATATATTGCAGAAAGAGCCTCGTCTTCAAAGAGCTTCCTTTGCTGTATGGGTAGATAGAAAAATAACCAAAGAAGATAGATACAAGGAAGTTCTGGAGGAGGCTTTTAAAAGGAAGGAAGGTTTTAATGAGGAAGGACTGTCTGAGCTGAGGTCTAAATGATGAGAAGGAACCAGCCATATAGAGCCAGGATAAGTTTCAAAACAGAAAATTCAAGTCGTACAAAAGTGGAAGCCAGAGTCAGAATCTTCTCTGACTTCCCACTTAGCGAGGGATGTTACATGGCTGATAAGAGACTTTGGGTCATAGCTTTTGTGTCACAAATGAGAGATAAACATGAGTTACACTCCTGTTCTTGACTATCCCTTATTCTAAGCTGTCCTACCCAGTCTCTGGCTATTCCTTAGACAAGCAGTCAGAACCTGTATCTTGCTTCAGGCCAATGTCTTTCTCTGAACTATGTTATTCTAACAGAAACTAAAGATTTGACTCAGCTTCCTTAAGGTCAAGAATTCACTACAATTCATTACTGTAACTGAGTTTTAGCTTCAAATAATAAACTAGTGCTATCCAAAGCATGGTCCCAGACCATCATTAGTAGCTGGGAGCTTCTTAGAAATGCAAATTCTCAGGCCCCACTCAGACTTATTGAATTAGGAACTCTGGGGGTGGGGGCCCACTAACCTGTATTTTAACAAGCCTCCAGGTAACTTTTTTTTTTGAGACGGAGTCTCGCTCTGTCATCCAGGCTGGAGTGCAGTGGCGCAATCTTGGCTCACTGCAAGCTCCGCCTCCTGGGTTCATGCTATTCTCCCACCTCAGCCTCCCAAGTAGCTGGGACTACAGGCACCCGCCACCACGCCTGGCTAACTTTGTTTTTTTATTTTTAGTAGAGACGGGTTTCACCGCATTAGCCAGGATGGTTTCGATCTCCTGACCTCATGATCCACCTGCCTCAGCCTCCCAAAGTGCTGGGATTACAGGCATGAGCCACCGGGCCTGGCCACCTCCAGGTAACTTTTATCAACACCTTGAGAACCCCTGTCATAGACCATTAACCAAACGTTAATACAGCATGAGCAGTTTAGCCCTACCTGGCTCTGCTAAGACAGGTTTTAGGGCATTGTCCTCACTCTGATACAAGTTTACCTCCTAAAATAAATACAGATGTAGCTCATTGTATTGCATTTATTATACTTCACAGATACTGTGTTTTTTACAAATTGAAGGTCTGTGGCAAACCTGAGTCGAACAAGTCTATCAGTGCCATTTTCCCAACATGTGCTTACTTCGTGTCTATGTCACAGTTTGGCAAATCTCATAATGTTTCAAACTTTTTTGTTATTAGTGTATCTGTTATGGTAATTGCATGCTACAGAAAAATATTTCATGAAAGGAACAGTTAATCAATGTAGTAAACTTCACTGTCTTATTTTAAGAAATTGACACTGTCCTTCAACCTTCAGCAACCACGACTCTGATCAGTTAGCAGCCATCAACATTGAGACAAAACTCTCCACCAGCAAAAAGATTGCAATTCACTAAAGGCTCAAATGATCATATCATTTTTTAGCAATAAAGTATTTTTTAATTAAGGTATGTACATTTTTAAAAATCACTGCTTTAAACAAACCAACATGGAACATGTATATATATGTAACAAACCTGCACGTTCTGCACATGTACCCTAGAACTTAAAGTATAATAATAAAAAATAAATAAATAATAAATAAATACAAATCACTGCTTTAAAGCAAGAATAGCAAATGCTGGCAGGCGTGGTGGCTCATGCCTGTAATCCCAACACTTTGGGAGGCTGAGGTGGGCAGATCACGAGGTCAGGAGTTCAAAACCAGCCTGACCAACATTATGAAACCACATCTCTACTAAAAATATAAAAATTAGCCAGGCGAGGTGGCACGTGCCTGTAATCCCAGCTACTCAGGAGGCTGAGGCAGGAGACTTGCTTGAACCCGGGAGGCTGAGGTTGCAGTGAGCCCAGATCGCGCCACTGTACTCCAGCCTGGGCGACAGAGTGAGACTCCATCTCAAAACAAAAACAAAAACAAAAAAAAGAATAGCAAATGCTTGACACATGTTCCCCAATTTTCCCCAATAAGCCTCAGAATCCTTTTCAACAGAGGTTTCTAGGTGGACTCTTCCAATTAAGAATAGAAAGTTGCCATTTCTGCTAACCCAAAAAGGAAAAAAAAGGGGGGGGGGGCAAATTCCCAGTACTACCTCATCTACAAAACAGCCAGTTGGAGCATGTGAAACTAGCCCCAGATGTGCAGAGTAGAATTACTAATAAGCTTTGAAAAATGTGCTGCAGCCTCTCTCTCAGCCATTATTTCTCAATCTCCAGGAGCAGAATCTAGGTATGTGTAATTTTTTTCAAGTCCTCCCAAGTGAGTCTAATGCGATCCCTGGTAAAGAACCACTAAATGAAAACAAGAGATGAAGAAGGCAAAGCAGTGAGTCTTTTCACTCCACTTGTCTAAGCAAATGTGGCAAATTTAAGAATGAACCAGAACCCAGGCATAGTGGCTTATACCCAGCATGCTGGGAGGCCGAGGCGGGAGGGCAGCTTGAGCCCAGGAGTTCACCAACAGCCTGGGTCTCAACACAGTGAAACCTCATCTCTATAAAAAAATTTTAATTAGCGGGGCATGATGGTGTACACCTCGCTACTCGAGAGGCTGAGGCAGGAAGATCACTGGAGCCCAGGAGTTTGAGGTTAGAGTGAACTGAAATCGCGTCATTGCACTCCAGCCTGTGTGACAGAATGAGACCCTGTCTAAAAAAATTTAAAAAAAGAATCAGAACTATTTGGTGAATTAACGACAAAATAATCTGATGAAATTAAATCAAAACCAGGAAAGACGGGTAGTCGTACGGCGGTTTAGTGCAGCTGCCTAATTCTGAATTGCCCATATATCCTTTCCCAAAATACCATAAAATCTACAAGGAGGGCAAATGAAACCACAAGTGACCCACATCTTCAGCAGTATTAGGAAAACAATACCATGACCTTCAAGTTATCTCTAAGTAGAAAAAAATTCCAGGAGAGCTCTAGCTGCCATGAGCCTGTGGGTAGAGAGAGCTGGTAAGAGAAAGCTTAAGACGCTCCCTGAAAGAGAGGGGCACAGCAGACTTAGAGGTAGAGCACATTAGAATTCCAAAGAAACAGAATTCTAAAACTCACGAATATTGTCTAAAGGCACATGGATTCCTGTGTCATCTACTCCCTTCTCCCTGTGAAACACTGTTTATCTGCTACCTGTGAATCAGTTCTATTTCATCGTACATGCGCAACATATGAACAACTGGTCCTCCTAAAATTGTTAAGTGTCTTATCCTGTTCACTTCTTTTTGAGCAAGTTGGCTGAAACTGACTTAGGACAGGCAGGGGTGTGTTTTAGAGACAAGTTCAGAAAGATAAGAGGTTTTACTTCAGACCAGAGTGGCTGATCTGAAAATCGAAGAAAAAATAGCCACTTGAAGGAAATACTAGTCTGTGAAAGACTAGTAAAGAATATATACTATTAAAATAATACTATTTACCAACAGAACTCTTATAAGGAGAGCTGAGAATTGGCTGAGAAAATGTATCATACTAGTGACAAACTAGTGACAAAAAGGCAGTTCTGTGTTTTTAAATTTTCTTTCCCCTAGCTTACATTACTGTTACTGTTTTACTTTCCTTTGCTTTACCACCAGTGCTCCTCAAACTATTTGCTGGGAATGACCAGCAGTTTTTGTTTGCTTTACTCAACCTGTCTGGTGACCAATATTCTGATCTACATACCCAGTTCAATGAGATGTGTCC
Organism: Nomascus leucogenys; assembly: GCF_006542625.1. Lineage (NCBI taxonomy): Eukaryota > Metazoa > Chordata > Mammalia > Primates > Hylobatidae > Nomascus > Nomascus leucogenys. The sequence continues at coordinate 84,562 of NC_044391.1, forward strand.
ACAGTGACATGCATGGAGTCAAACTGCTATACACATTTCTAAATGCTTGCTCTCAATTTTTGTATTTCTCACATCATGGAATTTTTTTTAAAGTCTTTTGGACTGGTACTGGTGCAGAGGCCACATTTTAAGTCATGCTGCTCTACAGGAAAATAGAGCCTTAGCAATCACCTAATCTGGCACTGGATATACTTGTATGCTATTTAGGAAAACCTGTAACACTTCCAACTATCCACAGTGGGGTAGGTGCCACCTCTGCTGACATCCACTCATCTATGCTAACCCCTTTATTGTGTAGATGAGTTAACTGAGGCCTACAGACATCAGCCGCCCGAGCTCATACTTAACTGCAGAAGAGTGGCTGACATCCAGATTTACCTTTCTCTATCCACTGGGCCCATACTAAGTTTACTGATGGATTCAATGCCACTAGTGAATACATTTCTTTATATTAGCTAAGATACCTAAGTATGTGTTCCACTCTCTGCTCCTTTTAACACCACACACTTCAAGGAAATACTTTTATAGGCAAATACAAAAATTAGATCTCTTATCAAGAATATGTACTGACAATTAAAAAAAGGAATCAGAAAAAATGAAAAAGAAGAAAAGAATATATACTGACCAGACAAACGTTAATGCCTTAAAATGTTTCTTTAAATAAGAAAGCAAGGTGGGAGGATCTCAAGTCCAGGAATTTGAGATCAGCCTGGGCAACATAGCCAGACACCACCTTTGCGCCGAAAAAAAAACCCAAACGAACAAACAGACAAACAAAAATTAATGTCATCTCCACACCAAAAACAAAAAACAAAAAAACAACCACAATTAACTAGGCATGGTGATGAGTGCCTATAGTCACAGCTACTCAGGAGGCTGGGGCGCACGGACAGCTTCAGCCCAGGAGTTCAAGGCTGCTTTGAGCGAGGATCACACCACTGTACTCCAGCCTGGGTAACAGAGTGAGACCCTGGCTAACTAATTATGGTGGTAAGTACCTAAAGAACCAGTCAATAATTAAAAGTATATTCAATAGTATATTCAATTATCCTGAGCTGTAAAAATAAAAAATACATTGAAAAAAAAAAGAAAGTGGTTAAGAGGCGGGGATTAACGGTAACAGAGGAACCTGTTTTTCCCACACAAATTTTTTAAAATTACTTCACTCATAAAACTATGCAACGTGATAACGTTGATAAAAATTATAACTGTAAGAAAAAATACCAAGATACCTTAAAAGCCCCTAACATCATAAGGTTAACGTCACAGTTATTCTGTAACCTCACATTTCCATACTCACCTTTCACCTGTGTCATTCTCTGGACGAAGAGCCACAGCATTTTGAGGATTCCATTTTCCCAAAGCATCACAGCTTCCACATATTGCAAAAACTTCTCCTAAAGAAACAGAACAATCAGTCACAGTGGGATAAGTAGGGAAGTTTGCATTAGTTCAACCAGATATGCTGCCTCCTTTAGCAGAGATGAAAGAGCCTCACCAGATATAGGTTTGGGCCCAGGTACCTACCACTCACTCACATCTGCCTATTAACTCGACTCACCTTTCTAGAACCAAAGCCAGAGAAAAGGGGGAAGGCATACGGATGAAGTTTTCTTCATCTCTTCAACTACTCATTGAGCCAGTAACAAGCACCCAAGAATACAAATGGGATAAAACCACAGTCTCTGCTTTCAAGACAGCTTCCAATTTTAACAAGCAAACACTAAATGCCTATCAGTACTCTAAAGGGTAATTAATCAATATTTTCTAGAAAGTCAAACAGTAGCTATTAATAAGTTTCGCATCAAGAACATTATTAAGGCCAGGCATGGTGGCTCACACCTGTAATCCCAGCACTCTGGGAAGCTGAGGTGGGCGTGTGGGGGCAGGTGCCTGTAATCCCAGCTACTCAGGAGGCTGAGGCAGGAGAATTCACTTGAACCCAGGAGGCAGAGGTTGCAGTGAGCTGAAATCACACCACTACACTCCAGCCTGGGCAACAGAGCAAGACTCTATCTCAAAAACAACAAAAACAAAACTATCAATGAGACAGCAGAAATGTAATTAAAAACCCATGAAAACAAAGACTTCTATAGTTGGAAAATCTAGTACTTCTTGGTTTTTGGAGACGGAGTTTTGCTCTGTTGCCCAGGCTGGAATGCAGTGGCATGATCTGGGCTCACTGCAAACTCCACCTCCCGGGTTCAAGCAATTCTCCTGCCTCAGCCTCCCTAGTAGCTGGGATTACAAGTGTGCACCATCACGACCGGCTAATTTTTGTATTTTTAATAAAGATGGGGTCACCATGTTGGCTAGGTTGGTCCTGAACGCCTGACCTCAGGTGATCTGCCTGCTTGGCCTCCCAAAGTGCTGGGATTACAGGCATGAGCCACCGTGCCCAGCCAAAATTGAGTACTTCTTAACTAAGGTAATGACTATCATTTCTTTTGAACACTTATCAATAGACTTTAAAAGCCAACATACAGCTACCACCTCTTCTTGCTACCACCTCTTCTTGCTAAATTTTATATATTTAGCAGAACACACTTGGACAAAAGTACATAGAAGTCTCTGACTTAAATATCAACACATTCTGAATACAATTAAAATTCATAAAGGAAAAGATAATGAACTGAGTCCAACTGCCAATTTGGCTCAAGACAGACTCCTCCACATTCTGAGAACAGCTGGGATTCCAAGCTTGAGGCACTGCTCTAGTAAGATTAGAATTGTACTCAGCTTTAGCCACCTGCATGAGCATTTTATTAGCTTGGACTGTCTAAAAATTAACTAAAATTCCAAGTGTGACAGTCATTCAGATTTCAGGGCTCTAAATACATGTGAGCCAGGCACAGCGGCCCATGCCTGTAATCCCAGCACTGTGGGAGGCCAAGGCAGGGAGATCACTTGAGGCCAGGAGTTCCAGAACAGATTGGCCAACATAGCAAAACCCTGTCTCTACTAAAAATACAAAAAGGCCAGGTGTGATTGGCTCATGCCTGTAATCCCAGCACTTTGGGGGACTGAGGTGGGCGGATCACTTGAGGTCAGGAGTTCAAGACCAGCCTGGCCAACATGGTGAAACCTCGTCTCTACTGAAAATAAAAAATTAGCTGGGTGCAGGCCGGGTGCGGTGGCTCATGCCTATAATCCCAGCACTTTGGGAGGCCAAGGCGGGCAGATCACTAGGTCAGGAGTGCAAGACCAGCCTGGCCAACATAGTGAAACCCCATCTCTACTAAAAATACAAAAATTAGCTGGGCATGGTAGCAGGCACCTGTAATCCTAGCTACTCGGGAGGCTGAGGCAGGAGAATCAATTGAACCCGGGAGGCTGAGGCTGCAGTGAGCCGAGATCACGCCAGTGCACTCCAGCCTGGGCGACAGAGCGAGACTCTTGAAAACAAAAAAAAATTAGCCGGGTACAGTGGCAAGCACCTGTAATCGCAGCTACTCAGGAGGATGAGGCAGGAGAATCGCTTGAACCTGGCAGGCGGAGGGTGCAGTGAGCCAAGATCATGCCACTGCACTTCAGCCTGGGTGACAGGGCAAGACTCTGTCTCGAAAAAATATTTTTGTAAATAAATAGATAAAAACACAAAGTTAGCTGAGCATGGAGGCGCAAGCCTGTAATTCCAGCTACTCGGGAGGCTGAGGAATGAGAATCACTTGAACCTGGGGGAGGTAGAGGTTGCAGTGAGCCAAGATAGCACCACTGCGCTCCAGCCTGGGCAACATAGTGAGACCCTCACCCTGTCTGTACAAAAACAAATTTTTTTAAGAATAATTTTAAAATTAGCCAGGCATTGTGTTGTGCACCTACAGTCCCAGCTCCTCATGAGGCTGAGTCAGGAGGATCACCAGAGTCCAGGAGTTTGAGGAGCTATGACTCCACCACTGCACTCCAACCTGGGCAATAGAGGGAGACCCTGTTATCTTTTTTTTTTTTTTTTTGAGATGGAGTCTCACTCCATCGCCCAGGCTGGAGTACAGTGACGCAATCTCAGCTCACTACAACTTCCACCTCCAGGGTTCAAGCAATTCTCCTGTCTCAGCCTCCCGAGTAGCTGGGACTACAGGCATGCGCCATCATGCCTGGCTAATTTTTGTATTTTTAGTAGAGATGGAGTTTCACCTTGTTGGTCCGGTTGGTCTCAAACTCCTGACCTCAGATGATCCACCCACCTGGGCCTCCCAAAGTGCTGGGATTATAGGCATGAGCCACCACGCCCGGCCAACCCTGTCTCTTAACAAAAAAAAAGAAAAACAAAAAAAACTTCTTCATGGACTCGTTATTTCTCATCCCCCACATAAAACAGCAGGCTACTTTTTGCTATGAAAAGAACAAACTCCAATTGGAAAAAGTAAAATGGGGAATCAATGGTTCACTTTCCTCTTATAGGTGCTCCTGCATTTTACCAATTCCCCCTGCAATGTTACTTTCTCTTTCTGCTGATACCAGGGGAATATGGCTGCTGAAAATGATGAAATTTTTCACTAAAACAAACAGACCTTTCTTTAATTGCCTCTCATTTATAAAAGATTATGAAGACTTGGCTGGGCGCGGTGGCTCACAACTATAATCCCAGCACTTTGGGAGGCCGAGGCAGGTGGATCACAAGGTCAGGAGATCGAGACCATCCTAGCTAACACAGTGAAACCCCGTCTCTACTAAAAATACAAAAAATTAGCCAGGCGTGGTGGCGGGCACCTGTAGTCCCAGCTACTTGGGAGGCTGAGGCAGGAAAAGGGCATGAACCCAGGAGGCGGAGCTTGCAGCAAGCCAAGATCGTGCCACTGCACTCCAGCCTGGGCAACAGAGCGAGACTCCGTCTCAATAAAAAAAACAAAAAAGATTATGAAGACTTGAATGCTCACTAAAGGAATCTGCAAACAGCACCTCCGCATACTGTTTCCTCTCCTGGTTGTAATTGCTTCCCCCAAGGTCAGCCGTCTCTGCACTACCATTCTCGCTACATTTAGCAGAGGATCCTCCCTCCTGTGCAGTGCGGAAATCAAGGTGATGGGGGAATTGAGGTGGGGTCTTCCCCAATATCCCCTTGCTGTCCCTCAGCCTCCTCTTTGGCACATACAGAGTCATCTATATCCACATCCACCATTATCTCCTTCCCTCTAATCCCTGACAATAAGCATCCCCCTGACCCCAATCAAGCTGACTGACACTTCTGTGGCCAGTTCTGCGGTCAGTCCATTTGCCTGACATGGCCAGCTCCTTCTAGCTTTAACTGCCTGCCTACAACTCCCCAGAAGGAGAAAATTCCGTCTTCTCTCCACGGAAGTGGCCACACACTAAACCAGAGGTGAGCACTTGGCTCAAGGGAGCTAACCCATCAGCTGACTAGCAATCTTCAATCTGCTGAATTCTGCCCAGGGGTAGAACTATACCAGATCATCTTGGCTAAGAATTTGAACTTAGACTCACACACACTCTGCCAATTGCTGTGATGAATGCTAGAATAAAGAAGCTAGATGTAGTGTGAGTCATTCACTCATTCTTTGAATATAGATATACTATGCCCCTGCTCCGATCCGGGCACTCTGCTAGGTGCAGGAATTCAGCATAAACAAGACAAGGTCACATTTTGACCAGGCACGGTCTGTAATCTCACACCTGTAATCTCAGCACTTTGGGGGACCAAGGTAGGCTGATGACCTGAGGTCAGGAGTTTGAGACTGGCCTGGCCAACACGGTAAAACCCCATCTCTACAAAAAATACAAAAATTAGCCAGGTGTGGTGTCAGGCGTTTGTAATCCCAGCTACTCAGGAGCCCAAAACAGGAGAATCGCTTGAACTCGAGGAGCGGAGGTTGCAGTGAGCCAAGATCACGTCATTGCACTCCAGCCTGGGCAACAGAGTGAGACTCCATCTCAAAAAAAAAAAAAAAAAAAAAGGGCTGGGCACGGTGGCTCCTACCTGTAATCCAGCACTTTGGGAGGCCAAGAGGCAGGTGGATCATGAGGTCAGAAGTTCGAGACCAAACTGGACAAGATAGTGAAACCCTGTCTCTCCTAAAAATACAAAAATTAGCCAGGCACAGTGACGGACACCTGTAATCCCAGCTACTGGGGAGGCTGAGGCAGGAGAATTGCTTAAACCCAGGAGGCGGAAGTTGCAGTGAGTCAGGATCGCGCCACTGCACTCTAGCCTGGGCGACAGAGCAAGACTCCGTCTCAAAAAAAAAAAAAAAAAAAGTAACGTTTTCAACAGAGTTTACAGTCTGTCACTCAAATAATTCTATAAAATCTCCAAGAGGTGCTATAAAATAGAGCCAGAACCTAGTGGAATCTGGAAGCTGGCAGTGGAGACAGGGGAGAGAACAGAAGGAACAGGGGGAGTATGAGAGTGGGCAAAGATCTAGGCAGAGGAAACAGCATTGAGAAAGTCCTAAAAGAGGAAGAAAGGGAAGGAATGCAGCACATTTAAGGAACTGAAAGGCCAGTATAGCCAGAGTGCATAAAACCGAGAGGTACCTCAGTTTTATGAGAGCCCAGGTGTGATACGGCTTTGACATGCTATCTTACACTAAAATTATCTCACAGCACTTTAACGGACAGCAAAAAATACAATGAAGCTAAAAACATATTCACACATAGGAATAAGGTTATCCCAGCCAATTGTTTCACCAACTTATTCTTTCTTTTTTTTCTTTTTTTTTCTTTTTTGAGACAGAGTCTGGCTCTGTCACCCAGGGTGGAGTGCAATGGCACGATCTCAGGTCACTGCAACCTCTGCCTCCTGGGTTCAAGCAATTCTCCTGCTTCAGCCTCCCAAGTAGCTGGGATTACAGGCACATGCCACCACATCCGGATAATTTTTGTATTTTTAGTAGAGATGGGGTTTTACCATGTTGGCCAGGCTGGTCTTGAACTCCTGACCTCAAGTGATCTACCCGCCTCAGCCTCCCAAAGTGCTGAGATTACAGGCATGAGCCACTGTGCCCGGCCTACCAACTTCTTGCACTAGCAAAGTTTCCTTCATTTTCATACTGCCTAGAAACCACAGCCCAACCATCTCTGCCCTGTGCAAAATTAGGTATAAATTCATAGCTTTCTTGGGAAAACATGAGAACAAGACAGTGTTTGAGGAGGTTTTTGGTGTGTTTACTATGCTCCAAGCACATTTCTGCTATCAGGCAAGACCTATAGATATTTTCATCTAAAAAACCAGGCCCACTCTAATAGCAACTCCATATTTAAGGTAATCCAGATAAGAAACATGCTAATTTAATTTTAATTGTTTTAAAGTAAAACTTTTACAATACCTGGTAAAAGAGTTCCTCTTATTTCAAAGGCAACCTGAGAAGGTGTCATTCTGATGGATTTATTTTATGATGTCGTGCTAGAAAAAAAAAGAAAAGTAACTTATAGTATAAAAATGTATGCCTTAGATAGCCATCATCAAGAAACAACTTCACCCAAGAGCTATTTATATTTTTAAAAGCAATATTTAATGTCTTTGCAGTTTTATGGTGGGATTGGTTTTGTTTTTGTTTTTTAAAGTAACTTTAGTGCGGGTGGTGGGGGGAGAAACAAGTGAAAAAGCAAAAAATAAACCAGGCACAGTGCCTCATGCCTGTAATACAAACACTTAAGGAGGCTGAGGCAGGAGGATGACTTGAGCCCAGGAATTTGAGACCAATCTGCGCAATATAGTGAGGCTTCATGTCTACACACACACACACGCCGGGCATGGGGAGCATGCCTGTAGTTCCAGCTACAGATTGAGATTGAGCTGGATCACTTTAGCATAGGATGTTGAGGCTGTAGTGAGCTGTGACTGTGCCACTGGACTCTAGCCTGAGCGATAGATCAAGACCCTGTCTCAAAAAAACAAAACACAAAGTCTCAATAAAGTTTTTTTTAAAAAAGCAAAACATGAAAATGAATCTCAATTATGAGCAAAAAAAGATTAATTTCAGAGTCCTTATATATACAGTGACTCAATTACTTGGGAAGTATCTAGCAAGTTTGAAGCCTAGTGCTACAAAGCTATTCTTTAAGAATGTATGTTCAAAAAGAAAACAAAACAGGACAGAATGCATGCCCGAAATACACATTGTAAAACAAAGTATCCAAACTTGTTATTTTTTAACTCGTCAAGATTATTTTGCTACATACTTTCTCTTTTGATAAGCAGCTGTTCTGAATTCAACCTATCTTTCCTGACCAGGGTAATACTGTGGTAGAGAAGAAAAACAACTAGAGAGAAAAAAGCTTGACTTAATGAATTTCTACTTTAACAAAAAGGAAACAACCAAAGTATCACCCACTAAAACAAACTACTTGTTATGTTCTGGAACAAGTTTGAGAATCTGCTTCTAAGACACAACGTAACTTACCATTAAAAGAAAAAGAAAAGAAAGAGTCCAGGCAAGTGGCTCACACCTGTAATCCCAGCACTTTGGGCGGCCCAGGTGGGCAGATCACTTGAGGTCAGGAGTTCAAGACCAGCCTGACCAACATGGAGAAACCCCGTCTCTACTGAAAACACAAAATTAGCCGGGCGTGGTGGTGCATGCCTGTAATCTCAGCTACTCAGGAGGCCAAGGCAGGAGAATTGCTTGAATCTGGGAGGTGGAGGTTGAGGTGAGCCCCCCCACCTGCCTCCCCCCAAAAAAAAGAAAAGAAAAAATTTTCTCACAAATAACTTTTCAGATTTTCTCTTTATTAACCCTAGGACCATCATTACTCAGGTTCTACAGGCTCAAATTTACAGCCTCAACTCTACCTACAACCTATTACCGAATCCCGATGATTCTATCTAATTGACCTTATATCCATTTTGTCAATTAGGATTCTTCCTCACATCCCTGGCTTGGAATCACTTTATTATAGAAATCTGAACTCCACAGTAAAAGGAATTTAAGGAGATTAAAAAAAGAATAAGAAAGAAGTCTAAACTCCAAGCCTTTGAAGTTCTTTTCCACTTATCCACATTTTGTCTAGCTAATTTTTTCATTTCTTCCCTGTCAGTCAAAGGAATCTGTTTCCCATCCACTAACTTAAGTACCTAAAGGAATATAAAAAATAGATTAATACACACATGTATATATAATATACTTTGAGATACTTACATAATTTAAATGAAGAACATACTCCATCCAAAGACACACCATATTCTACATAACTTCTCCAACACGCCCCAAAAAAACCTTTGCCCCCCGACCCCACCAATGTTCCTATAAGAATTCCAATCACATCTTTATTCTGCATAATGTACATTACTCTACCAGCTTAAATTTCATTTGCATTTATATGTTACCTTATGAAACAATTCTAAAGTACCTTTCATAGCTACCTTACATAGTCATTTTTCGAGTTCTGCTTTGCACCCTTCCCCTCCCCCTGAGTCATTTAATGAACACTGCTACACACAATTAACCACACTTCCCAGTCAAGGTAGATAGATCTATACCACCAGTTCTCACCAAAGGCAATTCTACCCTCCAGGGGATTATTTGGTAATGTCAGGAGGCATTTTTGGTTGTCACAACTGGGAGTGGCACTCCTAGCATCTAGCGGGTAAAGGCCAAGGAGTGCTGCTGAACACCATACAATACACAGAACAGCCCTCCACAAATAATTAATTGTCCAGCTCCAAACATCAACAGGGCTCAGGTTGAGATGAGGGTCAAGAGTCCAGGCTCCATGTTAGCTATAAACTATGTATCATCACATTTACATCAATTATAAAATGTAACACTGAATACATATGTATATATATATGTATATATATGTATATACGTATATATATACATATATACACATATATTTATAAATGTACATTGTCAAATATTCATCTCACAGAGCGCAAGACCACCAATGTGGAGTCATGTCATATTCAGATATGAAATTCCCTATTTGGCAACTCTACCATTTTGGTTAGAATATCCAATACTACACTAGTGAAAACCTTCCCTTTGGCCAGGCACGGTGGCTCATGCCTGTAATCCCAGCACTTTAGGAAGCTGAGGCGGGTGGATCACCTGAGGTCAGGAGTTCAAGACCAGTCTGGCCAACATGGTGAAACTTTGTCTCTACTGAAAATACAAAAATTGGCTGGGCATGGTGATGGGCACCCATAATCCCAGCTACCAAGGAGGCTGAGGCGGGAGAATTGCTTGAACCTGGGAGGCAGAGGTTGCAGTGAGCAAAGACAGTGCCACTGCACTCCAACCTGGGCAACACAGCGAGACTCTATCTCAAAAAAAAAAAAAAAAGACAGAAAAAAGGCCGGATGTGGTGACTCATGCCTGTAATCCCAGCACTTTGGGAGGCCGAGGCGGGCAGATCATGAGGTCAGGAATTCGAGACCACCCTGGTCAACATAGGGAAACCCCATCTCTACTAAAACTACAAAAATTATCTGGACATGGTGGCACGTGCCTATAGTCCCAGCTACTTGGGAAGCTGAGGCAGGAGAATCACTTGAACCCAGGAGGCGGAGGTTGTGGTGAGCCGAGATCACGCCACTGCACTCCAACCTGAGCAACACAGGGAGATTCCATCTCAAAAAAGAAAAAGAAAAAAAAAAGCCTTCCCTTCATCAAAATAATTTCTAAAATAAATAATGTATTATTCTACTTTCTGCATCTAAGAGTAAACATGGCGGCCAGGTGTGGTGGCTCATGCCTATAATCCGAGCACTTTGGGAGGCATGAGAATCACTTGAACCCAGAAGGCAGAGGTTGCAGTGAGCTGAGATTGTGCCACTGCACTCCCGCCTGGGTGACAGAGTGAGACTCTGTCTCAAATAAAAAAAAAAAAAAGCCTGACATTTAAGTTACTAAATTAATTTTAAGAGAGCAAATACTCCATCACCCATCAAAAGGGCTGAATGACCACTTCAGTCTTAACCTATAAGGTGCCCTTTCATTTGGTGTTTACTGCTGCGGTTCTCAACTAAGGACAACCTCATATACATGATTAAGTAGTTTGTATTTTGCTATTTGTTGACTAACTTTAAATAACTATTTTAATCAACTTAAGGGAAATCAGATATTATTCCTATGTACTAAAATCAACAGCTAGTATAAAATTATCTCTAGATTTCTACTGCATTAAGGCAAACGGAAAACTTCAGTAAATATAATAAAAGGGAAATGAACTGATTATAGAAATTGAGTCTTTTATAAGCCGGGCGCGGTGGCTCACGCTTGTAATCCCAGCACTTTGGGAGGCTGAGGCGGGTGGATCACGAGGTCAGGAGATCGAGACCACGGTGAAACCCCGTCTCTACTAAAAATACAAAAAAATTAGCCGGGCGTGGTGGCAGGCGCCTGTAGTCCCAGCTACTCGGAGAGGCTGAGGCAGGAGAATGGCGTGAACCCGGGAGGCGGAGCTTGCAGTGAGCCGAGATCGCGCCACTGCACTCCAGCCTGGGCGACAGAGCGAGACTCCGTCTCAAAAAAAAAAAAAAAAAAAAAAAGAAAGAAATTGAGTCTTTTATTCTCAAAGATGTTTAGAAGAGTGACGACAGTAACTTAGCGGTAAACAGCTGCAGTAAATGCACTATACAAAGCTATATACACAAGCACAAAAACACCTCCCAGAAAGCCTCTCCAGAAGTCAACAAAGCATCATCTTCCACTTGATTTACCAAAGTCAAGCAATCTGGTTTGATTTCCACCCTGAGCGCCCCCTCTCCCCAAACTTGATACCATACCAAATAGAAGCCTCGGAAGCTGTTCTAAATGCAATTTACTTGATTATGGACAGAGGCCAAAAGTCTGGTGCAGTGTTGAAGTATACAATTTTGGCATCCAGTTACCACCAAAACAGCAGTGACCAAGTAAAAAAACGACTGTGTTGTGAAACAAAAAAGGTATGCACCCACCCATACACCTTCTTCTAAACAAGGAAGAAAAAAAAAAATCACAACTTGGAAAGGGAAGGTCCGTTCTGGATATACATAAAAACAAGAGTAAGATGAAAAATGTTAGTCATTGTATGCACATGAGCTGACCAGATAATTTAACCAACTCGCCTGTTACCTCACATACAGACTACACTTCCTGAGATAGGCTTTTGCTTTTTGGTTTTTGAAAACATAACATCTATTTTGTACTTTTTGAAGAGAAACACTCAACAGCATTCTCATCTGAGATTCTGGGTAGTATTTAAACAACCATTTTTAAAAGACTCAAGCAATTGGCAAAATACAACATGGTAATTAATCCACATTTTTAAAAATTTCAGAGTTCACGCTACCTGCCAAAATAAATTTTACTCTATTCTTTTCCTCAAATAAACTTTCCCGACACGTGACACTACTGATTTACCAGGCTGGGAAACAAAAGGGATATGAAGTAAACCAAGGTACAGGGACATTTACTTTAGAGCTAAATTGAAGTCAGATATTTTTAGCTAAAGTGTTTTTCTGGCTACAAGGAACATATCTGTTTTCTTTCGAATTTTTTCAAGGAAAAAAGCTGTTTCCAGTTCTTCTTGCCCTTTCCCAGGCCTTGGCAGCGTTGATCCTCCTAACCAGCTAAATAAAGTAATACATAAAGTGCCTAACTTTCCCTGAGTTAATTTTTGCTCATCTTGGTGAAGGATCATTACGACCCTTGCTACATTTCTGACAAGTTGTGACTGTCATTCTGATTCCCATATACTTGAAGCCAATATCTTAATCAAACATGTTAAGACATTAATGGATCTTTATTTAAAAAGTGTTTCTGGAATAGGTTTCACTACGCCAAGTTAATTCCTTGATCAACTTTCTAAACAATGCAGTAACATTTTCCCAAATGTTTTCCATTCACTTTACCGTGATATTATTCACTTGTGTATGTTTCATACCTTTTTTCCTGTTTTAACTCGTACATAAAGATTCGATTCATCAACGTACTTTATGTACGTATCAAATATTACTCACTTTGCTACGATGAGTTTTTTTTTGTGGTCATTATTTCTCAGAGTCCAGCTTTCCCACGTCGTTATTTTGCAGATTTAAATTTTGTCTAGAATAATGGTTTTCTCTAGCTCTTGGTTCTTCCTAGTTCGTAAATCAGGAATGGATTGCACCATGTGCAGTTTTGCTTGTTTGCTTGGTGTTATTTGTATCCACGACATTAGGAATTTTGAAAAAAAAAAAGACTGATACCTTGTATTTATTTCTTAGTTAAGTCACAACTCGTCAGAAACGTAGCAAGGGGAAGCATGACGGGGTAGAGTAGTGGGTGAGAGCTGTGCAGAAATGGGAGGAGGCGACAGAAGAGTATGAAGAAAAAACATCGGGTCCAAACATCCTGCTCGGTTCCATCAGTTCCTCTCTGCAGGTCTACATCACACTAACAGCTGCCTTAAGGTGGAAGAATCCTCTACAATTCATGCCCGATTTCTTTTCCAGCCGGCCAGTGGGGTCTGGGGAGAGGGCTGATGAGGACACCTAAGTGGTTGAGGCCGTCTCTCCTACCTCAGCAAGGCGGTCTGAAGAGCTCTGGGAAAAGTAGAGCTTTGGAGAGAAGGGGCAGCAGACCTAAAAAACTGTATCGACGGCACTCGTGACTATTCCTGGAATCTTTTCCTAGGAAAGGCACTTTAGTTTCTTGGAATAACTGAATTATTTCAGAAAATAAGCAGTTGTCAAAACACGATGAGTAACTTAGGGACAGAGAGCGGCGGTGAGCCAGGGGGCCGCCGTGGGGCAGGGGATGTCCCCAGAGGACCGCACCTGCATTTTCGGTGTCTTTGTTCCCCGACTCAGTACTCTGCATATCTGCGGCGGTCCCATGCCCCAAGCACCCCGCTACGCCTCAAACGCTGCACGTATTTTTGAGAAGGGTACTAAGCCCCAGGCAGCCCAGCGGAAGCGCGGCAGTGAACAATGAAAGTCGAAGAGCGCGTCCCAGCCACCGACTTAGCGCGGCGAACGCCCGGCCGCCGTTCCCCTGCGGGCAGTGGCCGAGGCCCGGCCCGAGGACCCCGCCCGCGCCTCGGCCCCAGCGCCCCCCGCCCCGCCGCGTCCCGGGGAGCCCTGACAGCTCAGCCCGCCACGTGAGCGGCCGCCCGGACCCCGCACCCGGCTCGCCGCCTCACCTGCCGGCTTCGCTAGTCCGCAGGTCCACGTCGCCGCCGCCCCGCCCGAGAGCGAGGACCGCGGGCAGAGGGGCACCCGCCGTCCGTGCCTCGCCAGTGCTCCCCCAGGCGGCCTGCCGCGGCGTCGAGCGGCAGGAAGCAGCTACGCTCAAACCGGTTTCAGCTGCTCCAGACCAAACTGCCAGGCCACCCCGTGGGGCGGGGCCGGAGGGCGGAGGGGCGGGCCCTGACGTCACGCCCGGCGCCGTCCCAGCCAATCGGCAGCCGCGCGCGGGGGGTGCGGGCCCGCGCGTTCTTGGAAAGGGCTGACGTCCGCGGCCGAGGGCTGCCGGGCATCCCCCGTGTCCCCGCTGCCCTTCTCAGCCGACCCCGGCGCCCGCACCTTGGAGAACTGCCCTGGGGTCATAGGTGTGTACTGTGGTCCATCAAAGCCGCCTTAGAAATAACCCACGTGGGCCGGGCGCGGTGGCTCACGCCTGTAATCCCAGCACTTTGGGAGGCCGAGGCGGGCGGATCACCTAAGATCAGAGTTCGAGACCACCCTGTCTCTACTAAAAATATAAAATTAGCCGGGCGTGGTGGCGCATGCCTGTAATCCCAGCTATTCGGGAGGCTGAGACAAGGAGAATCGCTTGAACCCGGGAGGCAAGGTTGCAGTGAGCCAAGATCGCACCATTGCACTCCAGCCCGGACGAGAGCAAAACTCCGTCTCAAAAACAAACAAACAGGCCGGGCGCGGTGGCTCAAGCCTGTAATCCCAGCACTTTGGGAGGCCGAGGCGGGCGGATCACGAGGTCAGGAGATCGAGACCATCCTGGCTAACACAGTGAAACCCCGTCTCTACTAAAAATACAAAAAATTAGCCGGGTGTGTTGGCGGGCGCCTGTAGTCCCAGCTACTTGGGAGGCTGAGGCAGGAGAATGGTGTGAACCCGGGAGGCGGAGCTTGCAGTGAGCCGAGATCGCGCCACTGCACTCCAGCCTGGGGCACAGAGCAAGACTCCGTCTCAAAAAAAAAAAAAAAAAAAAAAACCAAACAAACAAACAAAACCGACTATGGAGGCTGGAGCTACAATTCAGAGTTGTATTTTTTCCCCCATTTGAAAACGGGGGAAATTACCAGTACTGATGTTTTCTAGAAACTTTCCTTCGTTGTAAAACAACAATCACACTTGGATCAAGTCATTAGTTGAAAACTATTAAGTCACCAAAGCTGGATGAGAGTTTATACCCTTGCTACGCAAAGTATGGTCGACAAGCCAGTAGCACCTGCCAGAACTCGGAATTGCACACTCCCAGGACCATCCCAGACCTACCCTATCAAATCTGCCTCTAGCAACATCCCCAGGTTAACAAGTATGCAAATTAAGTTTGAAGGAACTGTTTTGAAAGCTGACTCTCCCTGCCAGAGTTGTAGTTTATTTTCTAAAAAATGAGCCGTATCAAAAAAACTTTTTTTTTTTCCTCTCCTTTGGTGGTCTCCAGAAAGTTAATCAGCATTTGCCACTTGAAGTTCTCTTAGGAAACTTTGCAACTTGCCGGGCGCGGTGGCTCACGCCTATAATCCCAACACTTTGGGAGGCCGAGGCGGGCGGATCAGGAGGTCAAGAGATGAAGACCATCCTGGCCAACATGGTGAAACCCCGTCTCTACTAAAAATACAACATTTAGCCAGGCATGGTGGCGCACGCCTGTAGTCCCAGCTACTTGGGAGGCCGAGGCAGGAGAATTGCTTGAACCTGGGAGGTGGAGGTTACAGTGAGCTGAGATAGCGCCACTGCACTCCAGCATGGCAACAGAGCGAGACTCCATCTCAAAAGAAAACAAAAAACAAACAAACAAAAACTTTGCAACTCACCTAACTTACACTGTTACTTTACCAGTATCAAAGTTACCCTCTGGTTAGGCCGGGCGCGGTGGCTCAAGCCTGTAATCCCAGCACTTTGGGAGGCCGAGGCGGGCGGATCACGAGGTCAGGAGATCGAGACCATCCTGGCTAACAGGGTGAAACCCCGTCTCTACTAAAAATACAAAAAATTAGCCGGGCGTGGTGGCGGGCGCCTGTAGTCCCAGCTCCTCGGGAGGCTGAGGCAGGAGAATGGCGTGAACCCGGGAGGCGGAGCTTGCAGTGAGCCGAGATCGCGCCACTGCACTCCAGCCTGGGGGACAGAGCAAGACTCCGTCTCAAAAAAAAAAAAAAAAAAAAAAAAAACAAAGTTACCCTCTGGTTAGTGTCCAATATAAAATTATATTAGCAGCTTTTACTTAAATCAAGTGAGATATTGAAAAGTAAAAAGAGGCCTGGTGCGGTGGCTCACGCCAGTAATCCCAGCACTTTGGGACCCCGAGGCAGGCAGATCACCTGAGGTCAGGAGTTTGAGACCAGCCTGGGCATCATGGCGAAACCCCGTTTCTACTAAAAATACAAAAATTAGCCGGGTGTGGTCACGCGCCTGTAACTCCAGCTACTCAGGAGACGGAGGAACTAGAATAACTTAAGCCTGGGAGGTGGAGGTTGCTGTGAGCCGAGATTGCACCACTGCTCTCCCACTTCGGTGACAGCTAGACTCTCGCAAAAACAACAAAACAAAACAAAAAACCGACTAGAAAGAACCACCTTTCGGGAGATGTTGAAGTTCTCTTACAACAAGACATAGAGAAATAGCTCGAGTTGCACTAAAATGTGTTGGGATTAGATGAGCTCTAGCTTTAGGCAGAATTTCTGTTTTTATAAATCGGATTGTACTCTACCACATTTGATATTTAGCTTGGATTCAATCCCAGAAATTTTCTGAAAATGTCATCCATTCAGTTAAATAATTAAGTGCCTGCTTTATGGTAGGCTCAGGATGCAATAGTTTTTTGATAGTACTCATTTTAATCCCAGATTTCTTAAAGAATTAAAATTCCTTCTGGTTATGTGCCATTACCCATTAAACTCTGCTGTCTTACATTTCCTACGTAGTTTGGAGTGAATTTCCTCTGTTAGTCATACTTCAGTGATGAATTTTTTCATAAGAGTTTGCTTCCTTAAAATGTTTATAGATCTTTATTTTTCTTTTTTTTCCTTTTTTTTTTTTTTGAAATGGAGTTTTTGTTGTTGTTTTTGAGACAGAGTTTAGCTCTTGTTGCCCAGGCTGGAGTGCAGTGGCGTTATCTTGGCTCACCACAACCTCCACCTCCCAGGTTCAAGCAACTCTCCTGCCTCAGCCTCCCGAGTAGCTGGGATTACAGGCGCCTGCCACCATGCCTGGCTAATTTTTTATTTTTGGTAGAGATGGGGTTTCAGCATGTTGGCCAGGCTGGTCTCGAACTCCTGATATCAGGTGATCCACCCACCTCGGCTTCCCAAAGTGCTGGGAGTACAGGCATGAGCCACCACACCCAGCCAGATCTTTATTTTTCTATAACCACTATTTAGTCAAGCTATTTGCCTAGTGTTTATAGTTCCAGTTAATAGACCTAATCCATGCTCCTTCCGTAAATCCTTTCGAAATGACAGAAGAATTATACATATTCAAAGGATGCCATCGATGGCCAGAGACTGAGGAATGTCTAGAACAGGGGTTCTTTTGGCTCCCCTGGGTCACATTGGAAGAAGAAGAATTGTCTTGGGCCACACATAAAATACACTAACACTAGATAGCTGATGACCTTTTTAAAAATTGCAAAAAATTTTTATAAAGTTTTAAGAAAGTTTACGAATTTGTGTTGGGCTGCATTCAAAGCCATACTGGGCCACATGTAGCCCCTGGGCCATGGGTTGGACAAGCTTGCTCTAAAAGATATGGAACAAGCCAGTAGCATTAGAAAACTGGCAGAGAGGCTGGGCATGGTGGCTCACACCTGTAATCCCAAAACTTTGGGAGGTCGAGGAGGCCGGATCATAAGGTCAGGAGATTGAGACCATCCTGGCTAGCATGGTGAAATCCTGTCTCTACTAAAAATACAAAACATTAACCGGGCGTGGTGGCACACGCCTGTAGTCCCAGCTACTTGGGAGGCTGAGTCAGGAGAATCACTTGAACCCAGAAGACAGAGGTTGCAGTGAGCCGAGATCATGCCACTGCACTCCAGCCTGGGTGACAAAGCCAGACTCCATCTCAAAATAAATAAATAAGAAGACTGGCAGAGAAACCTATACCCATCCAAGAGAAGAAGGAATTCCTCCTACAGATGCCATTTTACACAGCCTTGCTTAGAAACCCTTTGATAATGCAATGTATTTTAGATTACTCCATAATTGCACTGTTCTGATTGGGATACTGAAGTAGAAAATAGATAATTAGAATATAGGTAATGCATTCTCACATTCCTTTCTCCCAACACTCTGTGAAATGTTAACTTTTCTTTTTTTTTTTTTTTTTTTTTTGAGGCAGGGTCTTGCTCTGTCGCCAAGGCTGGAGTGCAGGATCACAGCTCACTGCAACCCTGACCTCCTGAGCTCAAAGGCTCCTCCCACCTCCACCTCCCTGGTAGCTAGGATCACAGGTGTGTGCCACCATGCCATTATGTCTAACTAATTGTTTTTTATTTTTTGTATAGATGGGGTCTCATCATGTTGCCCAGGCTGAACTTGAACGCTTAGGCTCAGGAGACCTTCCCACCTCAGCCTCCCAGAGTGTTGGGGTTGCAGGCATGAGCCATGGCTCCCGGCCATAACTTTTCAAACATATGGTTAATGAGACCAATTTAGGTCCTACCTGATTAGTTCCAGAAGGGCTCCATATGTTTTGAATTGTATAAAATATTTAAAATTCATTATTGTACTTGATTAAATAATGAAATACGTTACCTCATTTGTCTGAAATCGGGACCACAGGATCTCACCTTATGCAATCATTGTTTGAAAAATATTAGTAGTCTGTCTGAGCCTACTCTGGCTCAGGAGGCTGCCTGATTTAAAAAAAGAAAGAAAGAAAAATGGTAGCAGTCCAGCCTGGGCAACAAAAAAGTGATTCTAGCTCAAAAAAAAAGTATATATATATATATATATCCATGTCAGATATATGGCAGAATATGGTGGCACCAGCCAGTAGCACTAGCTACTCCAGAGGCTTAGAGGGGAGGATCTCTCGAGTCTGGGAGGTCCAGGCTGCAACGAACCATGATTGCACCTCTGCACTCCAGCCTGGGTGACAAAGGGAGGCTATGTCTCTTTAAAAAAAAAAAAAAAAATCAGCAGTATCGATGCAAAAAACTCTAGACATAGAAGCCAGACATGGGCTTGAATCCTACCCTTCACAAGTGACAAGTGGCTTTTTTTTTTTTTTTTTTGTGGACACAGAGACTCACTCTGTGACCCAGGCTGGAGTGCAGTGGTGTAATCTTGGCCCACTGCAGCCTCCACCTCCCGGGTTCAAGCGATTCTCCTGCCTCAGCCACCCAAATTGCTGGGATTACAGGTGTGTGCTACTATGCCCAGCTAATTTTTGTATTTTTAGTAGAGACAGGGTTTCGCCATGTTGGCCAGGCTGGTCTTGAACTCCTGACCTTAAGTTATCCTCCAGCCTAGGCCTCCTAAAGTGTTGGGATCACAGGCATGACCCACCGCACCCAGCCTGTGACATTGTGAACATTAACCTTTGGTAAAAATTTTGCTGCTACTGGTTTGTTTGTTTATTTATTTATTTATTTATTTATTTATTTATTTTGACATAGAGTCTTGCTGTGTCCCCCATGCTGAAGTGCAGTGCTGTGATCTTGGGTCACTGCAGGCTTCATCTCCTGGGTTCAAGTGATTCTCCTTCCTCAGCGTCCCAAGTAGCTAGGATTACAGGTGTGCACTATTATGCCCAGCTAATTTTTGTATTTTTAGTAGAAACGGGGTTTTGTCATGTTGGCCCAGCTGGTCTCAAGCTCCTGACCTCGAGGTGATCTGCTGCTTCAGCCTCCCAAAGTGTTGGGATTACAGGAGTGAGCCACTGGGCCTGGCCAAGACAAGATCTTGTTGTGTTGCTGAGACTATGGGTGCACATCACCATGCCTGGCTAATTTGGGGTGTGTGTGTGTGTGTGTGTGTGTGTGTGTGTGTGTGTGTGTAGAGATGTAGTCTCACTATGTTGCCCTGGATCATACAGTGATTTTTTTTTTTTTGAGACAAGATCTCACTCTGTCACCCAGGCTGAAGTGCAAGTGGTGCAATCTCAGCTCACTGCAGCCTCCGCCTCCCAGGCTCAAGCAATCCTCCCACCTCAGCCTCCCAAGTAGCTGAGACCACAGGTGCATGCCACCATTTTTGGTGGAGGGCAGCTTCTCCCTGTTGCCCAGGCTGGTCTCAAACTCCTGAGCTCAAGCGATCCACCCACATCCACCTCCCAAAGTGCTGGGATTACAGGCGCGAGCCACTGTGCCCAGCCAATACACGGATATTTTAAACCAACCACCAACTATAGCTTCTACCATTATGAGTTGGCTTTTGTGGCCATTATTTCATGAGTCCAATTTTGCAAGTCTATATTTTGTTACGAAGTATTGATTCTTCCAACAATGTTTAGGTAATAGCACAGCTTACCTTGGCAGTTTTGCTATTATCAGCTTCGTTTTGCACTGATTCTTCTCCCAGAAATACTAATTATGAGTTGGATAAAAGAATAATCACTTATATTTATCTCTTGGCCAATTCATGAAAATATTTTGATTATTCTCAGATATTCCACAATTGCTCTACTGTGAGAATCTTTTTTTTTTTTTTTTTTTTGAGATGGAGTCTCACCCTGTCAGCCAGGCTGGAGTGCAATGGCATAATCTCAGCTCACTGCAACCTCCGCCTTCCAGGTTCAAATGATTCTCCTGCCTCAGCCTCCCAAGTAGCTGGGATTACAGGTGCCTGCCACCACACCCAGCTAATTATTGTATTTTTAGTAGAGACAGGGTTTCACCATGTTGGCAGGCTGGTCTCGAACTCCTGACCTTGTGATCCACCTGCCTTGGCCTCCCAAAGTGCTGGGATTACAGGTGTGAGCCACCGCACCCAGCCAATACAGTGATTTTTTTAAACCAACAACAAACTATAGCTTCTACCATTGTGAGTTTCCTTTTGTGGCCACATTATTTCATGAGTCCAATTTTGCAAGTCTATATTTTGTTACAAAGTATTGATTCTTCCAGCAATGTTTGGGTAATAGCACAGCTTACCTTGGCAGTTTTAGCTATTATCAGCTTCATTTTGCACTGATTCTTCTCCCAGAAATATTCATTATGAGTTGGATAAAAGAGTAATCACATATACTTATCTCTTGGCCAATTCATGAAAATATTTTGACTATTCTCCTCAGATATTCCACAATTGATCTATTGTGAGAATCTTTTACCAGACTCAAACACTGTCAATTTTATGTGTTTTATGCACCTCATTGGTGGCCCTGCTACTCGAAGGAACTTTCCATGCCTTTTACTCCCTTGGCTTGAGTCCATGCGGCAATTTCCCAAATTATAGTATGCACTACCTAGGCTTCATGTAGGTGATAAAATTGGGTGTTTGCTATTGATTGTTCCTTTAGATAAAGATCAATCCTAAAGGCTGGGTGTGGTGGCTCACACCTGTAATCCCAGCACTTTGGGAGGCCGAGGCAGGCAGATCACCTGAGGTCAGCAGTTTGAGACCAGCCTGGCCAACATGGAGAAACCCTGCCTCTACTAAAAATACAAAATTAGCAGGGTGTGGTGGCACATGCCTGTAATCCCAGATACTCGGGAGGCTGAGGCAGGAGAATCGCTTGAATCCAGGAGGCGGAGGTTGCAGTGAGCCGAGATCGCGCCATTGCATTCCAGCCTGGGCAACAAGAGCGAAACTCCGTATCAAAAAAAAAAAAAAAGAAAGAAAGAAACAAAAACAAAGATAAAGACTAATTCTATACGGAGAAGACCAAGGAATTGCTGATTTCCAAAGCAATTTAAGTGCCTCAAATGTGAGCCTTTAAACCAATTTTAAATTGGCTGCAGTTTTTTGGGTATATTGCCTTCCAACTTCTTGAATCCATCATAAGATCCAAATGTCTGGAACAAGAAAGGTTCACATGATAAGGTCAAAAGGTCTTCCTTGACCCATTTCTTCCTTTATGAAATGGGAATTTAACACTACAGGACGTCCTGGTGTGGTAGCTCATGCCTGTAATCCTAATGCTTTGGGAGGCTGACGGGGGAGGATTGCTGGAGACCAGGAATGTGAGACCAATTGGGCAACATAGCAAGACCTCATCTCTAAAAAATAAAAATAAAAAATTAGCCAGCCGTGGTGGCTGACGCCTGTAATCCTAGTTACTTGGAAGGCTGAGGTAGGAAAATTGCATGAACCTGGGAGGCAGAGGTTGCAGTGAGCCAAGATTTCACTGCTGCACTCCAGCCTGGGTGATAGAGCAAGACTCTGTCTCAAATATAAATAATAAATAAATAAATAAGGGCCAGGCATGGTGGCTCACACCTGTAATCCTAGCACTTTGGGAGGCCTTAGCAGGTGGATTGCTTGTGCCCAGAAGTTTGAGGCCAGCCTGGGCAATGTGGCAAAACTCTGTCCCTACAAAAATACAAAAATCAGCCAGACATGATGGCATGTCCCAGTGGTTTAAGCTACCTGGGAGGCTGAGGTGGCAGGATTGCTTGAGCCTGAGATCAGGTTGCGGCTACAGCGAGCTCTGATCACACCACTGCACTACAGCCCAGCCAACAGAGGGGGGACCTTGTCTCCAAAAGAAAGAAAAAAAAAATTCAAAAGCCATCTCAAAAGTCTAGTCTTAGGTTCTACAACAGTGATGTTAACTACAGGAGTAACTGGAGAAGTCGCAAGCCTTGTGATTTCCAGAATACAGATTTATAATACATCTGCATCTTAGTCAAATTTTAACCCCTTCCATCCTCCTTACCTGTGGCCTTTCATTAGTTTTACAAAGACAGTTTAGTTTTGGGAAAGGCTGTTATCATTTTTTAATTTTTTAAATCTTTTTCTTTTTCAGGGTGGGTGAGGGAGCCAGACCCTGTCTTTTTTTTTTTTTTTTTTTTTTTTTTTGAGATGGAGTCTCACTCTGTCGCCCAGGCTGGAGTGCAGTGGCACGATCTCAGCTCACTGCAACCTCCACCTCCTAGGTTTAAGTGATTCTGCTACCACAGCCTCCCGAGTAGCTTGGATTACAGGCACCCGCCACCATGCCTGGCTATTTCTGCATTTTTAGTAGAGACAGGGTTTCACCATGTTGGCCAGGCTGGTCTCGAACTCAGGTGATCCGCCCGCCTCTTCCTCCCAAAGTGTTGGAATTACAGGCGTGAGCCACCATGCCCGGCTTTTCATTTTTCCTTTTTTTCTTTTTGAGAAGGAGCCTCACTCTGTCGCCCAGGCTAGAGTGCAATGGCGCAATCTTGGCTCACTGCAACCTTTGCCTCCCAGGTTCAAGTGATTCTCGTGCCTCAGCTTCCCGAGTAGCTGGGATTACAGGCATGTGCCACAATGCCCAGCAAATTTTTTATTTTTAATAGAGGTGGGGTTTCACCATGTTGGTCAGGCTGGTCTCAAACTCCTGACCTTAGGTGATCCGCCTACCTCTGCCTCCCAAAGTGCTGGGGTTACAGGCGTGAGCCACCACTCCTGGCTGGCTTTTCTTTTTCATTAAGAAACATATTAATGCTTTTTCCCCCCAACCCCCCTTTTTTGAGATGGAGTTTCACTCTGTCACCCAGGCTGGAGTGAAGTGGCGTGATCTCGGCTCACTGCAACCTCTGCCTCCTAGGTCTAAGGGATTCTTCTGCCTTAGCCCCCGAAGTAGCTGGGATCACAGGCATGCGCCACCATGCCCAGCTAATTTTGTATTTTTAGTAGAGACGGGATTTCGCCATGTTGGCCAGGCTGATTTCGAACCTGTGACCTCAGGTGATCCACCTGCCTTGGCCCCCCAGAGTGCTGGGATTACAGGCGTGAGCCACCGCCCCCGGCCCAATGAAGCTCTAAAGAAAAATTACCACCTTTAACACAATGTAACATAATTGCAGCTCTTTTTTTTTTTTTTTTTTTTTTTTTGAGACAGAGTCTCGCTCTGTCGCCCAGGCTGGAGTGCAGTGGTGCGATCTCGGCTCACTGCAAGCTCTGCCTCCAGGGTTCACGCCATTCTTCTGCCTCAGCCTCTCAATTGCAGCTCTTTAAGGCATGTGTGATATAGACTCTTTAGAAATCAAAACCTTATAAAACTACCGGGCGTGGTGACTCACACGTGTAATCCCAGCACTTTGGGAGGCCGAGGCGGGTGGATTGCCTGAGCTCGAGAGTTCGAGAGCAGCCTGGCCAACATGGCAAAACCCCGTCTCTACTAAAAATACAAAAAATTAGCCGGGCGTGGTGGCGGGCGCCTGTGGTCCCTGCTACTTGGGAGGCTGAGGGAGGAGAATGGCGTGAACTTGGGAGACGGAGGTTGTGGTGAGCCAATATTGCGCCACTGCACTCCAGCCTGGGTGACAGAGTGAAACTCCGTCTCAAAAAAAAAAAGTTATAAAACTAAGAAGCCAAAGTTACTTCAGAAAACATTGAACTGAGCCATTTTGTTTCCTCCCTGGTCCATTTATTATGATGATGAATAATAATGTTATTATGATTAATTTTTTGTATCTTTCCAAATGCCTCTCAGTCTTGTGCATTCTGCATTAAAATCGATTCCCCAAGAGAATTCTTTCTACTGCTTAAATGTTTCAACAATTCACTGGCTATCATTTTATCATTTTAGTGAAAATATTGATGACTGTCTACAGAATGAGCTGCTGTTTGCAGGGTATATCTTTACTGTGAACAAAAGAGCTCTAAGAGCACGGTTACCACACACCAGGCTCAAAAACCCAGCTGCCAACTCCAGGCTGGAAGCCAGCCAAAGTGAGCTAGAACTGGAGTCAGGAAGACAGGGGTTCTTGGCAATGACACCCAATTAATTATGTGCATGATTTAGATGGGGGAAGATTAGAGGCCATGCTTTTGCTCTCTGTTCTACTCCTGACTTGCTGGCTCATACCCTAACTTTGTTATTTACTTATAACATGAAAACGAGAGTGACGATTAACACTTCCTTGCCTTTATCTGTTATATCTCTATTTTGCTTTCCTATAAGCAGGCTTTCAAGGCAAGGAGGTCTTTTTTATTTTATGTATTTATTCATTTATTTTTTGAGATAGAGTTTCACTCTTGTTGCCCATGCTGGAGTGCAGTGGCACAATCTCAGCTCACCGCAACCTCCACCTCCGGGTTCAAGCAATTCTCCTGCCTCAGCCTCCCGAGTAGCTGGGATTACAGGCATGCACCACCACACCTGGCTAATTTTGTATTTTTAGTAGAGACTAGGTTTCTCCATGTTGGCCAGGCTGGTCTCGAACTCCCGACCTCAAGTGATCTGCCTGCGTCGGCCTCCCAAAGTGCTGGGATTACAGGCATGAGTTACTGTGCCGGGCCCTGGCGAAGACTATGTCTTATTGATCATACCAGTTGCTATGTGCACAGTTGCTGGCACATAACAGTACAAATATACTCACAGAGAGCACTGAAAATTTCAGGAAAAAGTATTAGGTTTGTCAACCCTAGATGTCAATATTTTATTTATTAATCATATAACAGTGCGGGCTTAGCCACTGGAGAGGTTTTTTTAAAAATGTATTGACTTTGGAGTGCATACCCCCACCCAGCACAGGCCCCCACCATGCCCTGTTGCTCACTCACTCTCCTAATCGTGCATTTCATATTTCCAGCCTGGCCCAGGATTCCAGGCTTTGGATTTCAGGGTAAAGAACAAACTCCTGATTATCTCAATCCTGTTCGGTAAAGGGAACTTTATCCTCTTTCATGAAAATAGTTGGGCATCCTGACTATGTCCCTTGCTGTATTTTCCTGCTAAAATAGCAAATTAAATCCAAACCCAAGGTGCGTGGAAAGAGGGTGGAAATCATCCAAACCACTTGGAATTCACCAATGCTATCATACAATCAATTAATATGATTAGATATAAACAGGCTAAGAGATCAAAAAGGAAATAATAAAAATATTTTCCTAAATAAAAAGGAAGACAGACTAGGTGGGGTGGCTCACGCCTGTAATCCCAGCACTTTGGAAGGCTGAGGCAGGCCAATCACTTGAGCCCAGGAGCTTGAGACCAGCCTGGGCAACATGGCGAAACCCCACCTCTACTAAAAATACAAAAATTAGCAGTGTGTGGTGGCATGCACCTGTAGTCCCAGCTACTCAGGAAGCTGAGGTGGAAGGATCACTTGAGCACAGGAGGGTAAGGTTGCATTGAACCGAGATGGCACCACTGCACTCCAGCCTGTGTGGCAGGAGGGAGACTCTTTCTCAAAAAAAAAAAAAAAGTGTAAATAAAATAAAAATAAATAAAAAAGAAACGAAAAAAATACCAAGGGAATATAAAAGTAATGATTAGCATTCTAAGGCTTTTTTTTTTTTTTTTTTTTTTTTGAGACAGGGTATTGCTGTGTCACCCAGTAGCAGGGACTCCAGGTGCATGCCACCACGCCTGGCTAATTTTTGTATTTTTTTGTAGAGATGGGGTTTCGCTATATTACCCAGGCTGATCTTGAACTCCCGAGCTCAATGAGTGCACCTACCTTGGCCTCCCAAAGTCCTGAGATTACAGGTGTGGGCCACCACCCTAGCTGGTACTTTTTAAAATCAGAATAAGTGTTCTTTACTTATTTAATACAAACATTATACCTATAACTCATGATTGGAAAACTGAATTAGGGCCGGGTGCAGTGGTCCATGTCTGTAATCCCAGGACTTTGGGAGGCTGAGGTGGGCAGATCACTTGAGGTCAGGAGTTCAAGATCAGCCTGGGCAACATGATGAAACCCAGTTCCCACTAAAAATACAAAAATTAGCCAGGCACAGTGGCACACACCTGTAATCCCAGCCACTTGGGAGGCTGAGGCAGAAGAATCGTTTGAACCGAGGAGGCAGAGGCTGAAGTCAGCAGAGACTGCACCACTGCACTCCAGCCTGGGTGACAGAGCAAGACACTGTCTCAAAAAAAAAAAAAGACTAAATTATAGTGTGTGCAGTCAACCTATGCCCATCAGAAATGAAAACTATCTCCCAAGTTATTTTATTACTCAGCCAAGTATGGAAAATAGCATTTGCGTGGGCGTGGTGGCTCATATCTGTAATCTCAGCAGTTTGCAAGGCTGAGGTGGGAGGATCCCTTGAGGCCAAGAGTTTGAGATCAGCCTGGGCAACATAGTGAGATACCATCTCTGAAAAAAAAAATTAATAAAGATTAATAAATTCTAATATTAGTTGAGGCTGAGCGCTGGTGGCTTACACATGTAATCCCAGCACTTTGGGAGGCCGAGGCAGATGGATCACTTGAGGTCGGGAGTTCGAGACCAGCCTGGCCAATATGATTGAGTTGTATGTTTTACCTCATGGCATGAGTAAAACATACTCATCTTTTAGTAGAGATGGCGAAACCCCGTCTCTACTAAAAATACAAAAAACTAGCCAGGCGTGGTTGTGAGTGCCTGTAATCCCAGCTACTCAAGAGGCTGAGACAGGAGAATCGCTTGAACCTGGGAGGTTAAAATTGCAGTGAGCCAAGATCGTGCCATTGCACTGTAGCCTGGGCGACAGAGACTCCGTCTCAATCAATCAATCAATAGTATTGTTGATTTTAGATAATTTGTAACCACCCTGTGGGTTCACCTTGCCTGCTATCTAGATAGAGCTGATTTCTCAAGACAGGGGAATTGCAATAGAGACAGTAATTAACACAGAGCTGGTACAGGAGACTGGAGTTTTATTATTACTCAAATCAGTCTTCCCGAGCATATGGGGATCAGAGGTTTTTCTTTGTTTTTTGTTGTTGTTGTTTTTTGTTTTTTTTGTGAGAGACTCTTGCTCTGTTGCCCAGGCTGGAATCCAGTGGCTCAGTGCTCAATCTCAGCTCACTGCAAACTCCGCCTCCCAGGTACAAGCAATTCTCCTGCCTCAGCCTCCCAACTAGCAGGGATTACAGGCACACACCACCACACCTGGCTATTTTTTGTATTTTTAGTAGAGATGGGATTTCACCATGTTGGCCAGGCTGGTCTTGAACTCCTGACTTCAGATGATTTGCCCACCTCGGCTTCCCAAAGTGCTGGGATTACAGGTGTGAGCCACTACGCCTGGCCAGGGTATCAGAGTTTTTAAGGACAACTTAGTGGGTGGGAGGAAGCTGGTGAGCCGGGAATGTGGATTGGCCATGTCAGAGATGAATTACAGGGAGTTGAAGCTGTCTTCTTGCACTGAGTCAGTTCCTGAGTGGGGCCACAAGGTCAGATGAACCAGTTTATCTTTCTGGGTGTTGCCAGCTGATCCATCAAGGGCAGAGTTTGCAAAATATCTCAAGCACTAAGCTTAGAAGCAGTCTAGGGAGGGTCAGCATCTTATAGCCTCCAGCTGCATGACTCCTAAACCATAATTTCTAATCTTGTGGCTAATTTGTTAATCCTACAAAGGCAGCCTAGTCCCCAGGCAAGAAGGAGGGTTTTTTTTGGGAAAGGACTATTATTGTCTTTGTTTTAAACTATAAACTAAGTCCCTCCCAAAGTTAGTTCGGCCTATGCCCAAGAATGAACAAGGACAGCTTGGAGGTTAGAAGCAAGATGGAGTTGGTTAGGTCAGCTCAGTTATAATTTTGCAGCGGTGGCTTCAACATTTTTCTGGGTTTGGGGAGAGAAGTTCCAGGCAGGGAATTGACTACAGAAAGGTTCTATAGAAAAATGGCCTCAGGTGGCAGGGCACGGTGGCTCACGCCTCTAATCCCAACCCTTTAGGAGGCCAAGGCGGGTGGGTCGCCTAAGGTCAGCAGTTCGAGACCAGCCTGGCCAACATGGTGAAACCCTGTCTCTACTAAAAATACAAAAAGTAGCCGGGCGTGGTGGCACGCACCTGTAATCCCAGCTACTCAGGAGGCTGAGGCAGGAGAATCACTTGAACCCGAGAGGCCGAGGTTGCAGTGAGCCGAGATTGTGCCATTGCACTCCAGCCTGGGGGACAAGAGTGAGACTTCATCTCAAAAAAAAGAAAAGAAAAGAAAAGAAAAATGGCCTCAGGTTGGGTGTGGTGATGCCTGTAATCCCAACCAGTTCGAGACCAGCCCGGGGAACATGGCGAGACTCTGTCTCTACAAAAACTAAAAAATTTAGCCAAGCGTAGTGGCCTGTGCCTGTGGTCTCAGCTTCTTGGGAGGTTGAGGTGGGAGGACTGCTTGGGCCTGAAAAGTCAAGGCCACAGTGAGCCACAATCCCATCACCATACTCCAAGACACTGTGAGACAGTATGACCCTGTCTCAAAAAAAAAAAAAAAAAAGGAAAATAAAAGAAAATGGTATCACTGTCTAATAAAGTATCAAAACATCATTAAAATCAGTGATTATGTCCTTAGGTCCCAGATCAAACTCCAGAGAAGCCATTTTCAAATCACCAACTCATGATTCAAATTATAAAATTATAACCAAAGTGAGGACCCATAATATAAGGCAAACAGCCCAAATTCTTTCCCTAGAAGATCAAAACTCATTTTGAAAATTTTAAAGAACTCAGAGCCCTAAGATTCCTGTGTTACCCAGAAATCTCTTTTTGTCTTCAAAATAATGCTGATCTGTAGTATGCCAGTGATAGGGACAGGAGTCAGAGAAATTGTAGGCAGAAAAGGGCAGGGTCCCTGGTAAAGCCCTACCCTCAAGCCTGGAACCTTGGCCCAAAATGAGAACATGCATTCCTGTTTTCCCACTTGAAAGTTGCCTTTTCCAAAACCACCCATGACCCACCCTGCCACTCATCCTGTACCCATAAAAACCCCTGACCCGACTGGCAGAGGACAGAGAAGGGGAGAAGACGAGAAGCAGCTGGACATCAGAGACTGCAGTTTGATGTCACAGAGAAGCAGCTTGACTTCAGAGGAATGGCTTGACAACCTTGCTTCCATCCCCAGCTGGACTCAGGGGAAGATCACCGTCCCACTCCATCCCCCTTCTGGCTCCCCTTCCTGCTGAGAGCCACTTTCATCAGCAATAAAATCCTCTGTATTCACCACTCTTCAGTTCATTTGTGTGACCTGATTTTTCCTGGATGCTGATCAAGAGCTCAGGTGCCACAGGTGCAGACGCTAAAGGCTGTCACACTGACCTTCTGCCCTCGCTGGCAGAGAGCAACCACCTCACGAAAAAAGAGAGGGTCCACTGAGCTGTTTAACATTTAAGCCATCTGTAGATGGCACAGCTAAAAGAGCACTAGAACACACACCCTCTGGGACCTTGGGGGTCGTGGGTACTCCCCGCTAGTCACTGCCAGGGGCCCACATGGAATTTTGCTCCTGTTGGCACCCAAAAGCACTCACTCTGGAACCTGCTCACCTGCGTGCTCCCCCTTCTGTGAGGGGTTGAGAGCTGTGGGCTGAGTAAGCGAGGCATCCCTGCCATGAAGCCCATGATGGGATCAAGGAAAATTTCCTGTTTCACCAGGTTCAGCCAAACCAAGATGCCCACATCTCTTTATATAGTATGAAGTTTTCTTTTCATCTCTGTTTTTTTTATAATGTCTCTTTTCATCTCTCTTTTTAAATACTATTGGTGCATGTTCTCTCTGTTCTATATACAAAGTCATATCATAAACTATATTATGAATCTATAGTTTCAGAAGGCTTCCCTTTGCTTGCTTCAAGTAATTCTCTACCTTTTGGCCTCAATGCAATATGAGGAAGAGGAGGAGGCAGATGTGATGAACACGAAGCTCTGTTGCACCTCCACAGAAGAGGCCCCGCAGTCATTTTCAACACAAGGCTCCAAGGAGAACCCACCAGCACAGTAGGTCGGAAAGAAACACATTTGCTCTCCCTGTCTAGCTGTGAATGTGTTCAACTCAGTTCTGTCTTCCTGTCTCTCTTACAACACTCATGAGAAATATCATTTACAGACACTGCTGTGTACCCATGGGTATCTCGTCCAACAGTTATTAAATGCCCTGGGGCCTTGGCTGCATCTCCTTTCTTGGTACTTCCACCCCAGACAGAACATCATAACATCCATGAGTGGCAATGACATTATTATCCCTGCTCTAATTTATTTTTTAAAATAATTTGCACGCATCAGTATACAACCCAATCTTGCTTACTTGCTTGCTTTTCTTTTCTTTTTCTTTTTTCTTTTTTTGAGTCAGTCTTGCTCTGTCGCCCAGGCTAGAGTACAGTGGTGCCATCTGGCTCACTGCAGCCTCCTCTGCCCGGGTTCAAGCAATTCTCGTGCCTTGGCCACCCAAGTAGCTGGGACTACACATATGCACCACAACTTCTGCCTAATTTTTGTATTTTTTCTAGTAGAGATGTGGTTTCGCCATGTTGGTCAGGCTGGTCTCGAACTCCTGACCTGAAGTGATCTACCCGGCTTGGCCTCCCAAAATGCTGGGATTACAGGCCTGAGCTACCCTGCCCTGCCCCTAAACTTTCATTATAATCCAAACAGAATTGCATTCAACAGTTACTCAAGGCTGGGTGTGGTGGCTCACGCTTTAGTTCCAACACTCTGGGAGCCTGAGGTGGAAGGATTGCCTGAGGCCAGGAGTTCAAGACTAGCCTGGGCAAAATAGAGAGACTCCATGTGTCCCCCCCCAAAAAAAAACAATAGGCCTATAATCCCAGCACTTTGGGAGGCCAAGGTGGGTGGATCACCTGAGGTCAGGAGTTCAAGACCAGCCTGGCCAACGTGGCGAAATCCCGTCACTACTAAAATTACAAAATTAGCCGGGTATGGTGGTGCATGCCTGTAGTCCCAGCTATTGGGGAGGCTGAGGCAGGAGAATCACTTGAATCCGGGAGGGGGAGGTTTCAGGGAGCCAAGATCACGCCACTGCACTCCAGCCTGGGTGACAGAGCAAGGCTCCCTCCGTCTCAAAAAAAAAAAAACAAAAAAAAAGCCAGGCATGATGGTACATGCTTGTAGTCCTAGCTACTCAGGAGGCTTAGGCAAAAGGATGGCGTGAGCTGAGGAGTCTGAAGCTGCAGTGAGCTGTGATAATGCCACTGCACCTCGGCCTGGGTGAGAGAGCAAGACCCCGACTCTAAAAAAGAAAGAAAAAAAAATTAAAAAAACAAAACAAAACAATTGCTCAAATGCTTCATCATTGAAAAAAGCATTTCATATGTTGGGAC
Source organism: Nomascus leucogenys (assembly GCF_006542625.1). NCBI lineage: Eukaryota > Metazoa > Chordata > Mammalia > Primates > Hylobatidae > Nomascus > Nomascus leucogenys. The sequence goes on from NC_044391.1 coordinate 116,783, forward strand.
TGCCTTTCATAAGTCATATTAAGCCAGAACTGAATTATCTACCAAGACTGTTAGCAGTTAATAGCATTTTAAATTTTCTTCTTTTGGTATATTGGTATTTTCTAATTTTCTATCATGAACACTTGTTGCCATTTCAAGTAGAGAATAACTGCATACCAGGCAATGTGCTAAGAATTTTACATGCATTATCTTACTAACTGCTCTCAACCATCTTTGTTTTTTGTTGTTGTTGTTGTTGTTTTGAGACGGGAGTCTTGTTCTGTCACCCAGGCTGGAGTGCAGTGTCACAATCTCAGCTCACTGCAACCTCTGCCTCCAGGGTTCAAGTGATTCTCCTGCCTCAGCCTCCCAAGTAGCTGGGATTACAGGTATGTGCCACCACACCCGGCTAATGTTTGTATTTTTAGTAGAGATGGGGTTTCACCATGTTGGCCAGGCTGGTCTCAAACTCCTGACCTCAAGTGATCCACTCGCCTCAGCCTCCCAAAGTGCTGGGATTACAGGCGGGAGCCACCACGCCTGGCCCATCTTTGAAATACTATTGTTAGTACATTTTAGAGCAAAGGAAACAAAAGCCATTAAGGTTAAATAACGTACCTAGTTCAGCTTGGCTGCTCGGCTTCATACAAACCGCTAATTCTCTTAGGCCCTTAGTTTTATGGCCTATAAAACTGAGATAGTATCTCCTTCATTAAATGTAAGGATTAAAAAAGAATGCCAACTGTGAAGGAGTTCTTATGTGAGATACCTGGTCTACAGAAAACAATACTCTTCCTTTATGTTCTCTGCAGATGTTGAGTACTACTATTAAAACAGACTCCTTAGCAATACAGTTCGGAAGATAGCTCAAATGCTTGGTACCCTATCTCCTCTCAACTTCAAGTTCACTGTCCTCAGCCTGGGGACTTGAAATTGGCCATCATGCGAATCAGAAGCCAGCAGAAAACACCATAAATCAGGGCTATTCTCCTTGGAGAGCCAGTTGTTCGATATTTACCTGCATGTACAATTCCTAGATTGAAAGATGATTGATGAACTTACTAATCTGGCTCAAATTCAGGCTTCATTTATTTATTTAGGTAGAATGCTTCAGAACTGGGCTCTGCCTGTCATGAGTGCTATCTTCCCAACTGTAACATGAAGGAATTCCAAGAATGGCAAAAAAAAAAAAAAAAAGTCTCCCAAAGATTTTTCCCATTTCAGCTGTTTCAATCTGATTAGGGAAACACAATCTATTATACATAACATCTTTGAGTGTTGATGTGAGCTTTTTTTTTTCTTTTTTCTTTTTTTGGATCTCTATGCTGCCTGTTGCTTCCACAAAAGGCCCCGATTAATGATATATGAATAGTCCAATTTGGGTTTTTTTGAGGCAGAGTCTCACTCTGTCACCCAGGCTGGAGTGCAGTGGCACGATCTGAGCTCACTGCAACCTCTGCCTCCCAGGTTCAAGCAATTCTCCTGCCTCAGCCTCTCATGTAGCTGGGATTACAGGCGATTGCCACGCCTGGCTAATTTTAATAGAGATGGGGATTCACCATGTTGGACAGGCTGGTCTCAAACTCCTGACCTCAAATGATCTGCCCTCCTTGGCCTCCCAAAGTGCTGAGATTACAGGTGTAAGCCACTGCTCTCAGCCATGAATAGCCCAATTTGTTTGGCATACTTGCATCTTTACTAACCAGACAGTGTTTCTTCTCCTAAGGGACCATATCTTGTACAAATGCTTGGCATAGAGAAATTATGATATTTTATTAAGGCCAGGTGAGGTGGCTTATTATTTTTTTTTTTTTTTTTTGAGACGGAGTCTCGCTCTGTCGCCCAGGCTGGAGTGCAGTGGCGCAATCTCGGCTCACTGCAAGCTCCGCCTCCCGGGTTCACCCCATTCTCCTGCCTCAGCCTCTCCGAGTAGCTGGGACTACAGGCGCCCGCCACCACGCCCGGCTAATTTTTTGTATTTTTAGTAGAGACGGGGTTTCACTGTGTTGGCCAGGATGGTCTCGATCTCCTGACCTCGTGATCCGCCCGCCTCGGCCTCCCAAAGTGCTGGGATTACAGGCGTGAGCCACCGCACTCGGCCGAGGTGGCTTATGCCTGTAATCCCAGCACTTTGGGTAGCCAAGGAGGGCAGATCATTGGAGCCCAGGAGTGTGAGACCAGCCTGTGGAACATGGTGAAACCCTGTCTCTACCAACAATTTAAAAACAAAAAAATTAACCAGCTGTGCTGGTGCGTGGCTGTAATCCTAGCTACTCGGGAGGCTGAGGTGGGAGGATCACTGGAGCCCAGGATATAACCACCCAACAGGTTCACCTTGCCAGCTGCCTAGACAGAGCCAATTTATCAAGACAGGAGAATTGCAACAGAGAAAGAGTAATTCACACAGAGCTGGCCACAGTTGTATTATTCAAATCTGTCTCTCCAAGCATTCGGGGATCAGTTTTTAAACATAATTTGGCCCAGGTGTGGTGGCATATACCTGTAATTCCAGCACTTTGGGAGGCTGAGGTGGGCAGATTCCTTGAGGTCAGGAGTTCGAGACCAGCATGAACAAGATGGTGAAACCCCATCTCTACATTTCAACAACATGGTGAAACCCCATCTCTATAAAATACAAAAAATTAGCTGGGCATGGTGGAGTACACCTGTAGTCCCAGCTAGCCACTGCACCTGGCCAACCCACTGATTTAGAGTGAAATAAATTTATACTATCACAGTTCTGAAGGTCGGAGGTCCAAAATCAAGGTGACAGCAGAACCAAGATCTCTCAGAAGGCTGTAGGGGAGAACCTATTCCATGCCTTTCTCTGAGCTCCTGGTGCTCCCAGCAATGCTTGGCACTTATTGGCTTGTAGACGCATCACTTGAATCTCTGCCTGTGTTGTCGCACAGTCTTCTCCTGTGTATCTCGCTTCCTGTTGTCTTCCCTGTGTGTCTGTCTCTGTGTTTCTTCTCCTTTTCTTAGAAAAGGAGACCAATTAGGGCTCACCCTAATGACTTTATCTTTTTATTTATTCATTTATTTTTGAGACAGAGTCTTGCTCTGACACCCATGCTGGAGTGCAGTGGCACCATCTCAGCTCGCTGCAACCTCTGCCTCCTGGGTTCAAGCAAGTCTCCCACCTCAGCCTCCTGAGTAGCTGGGGTTACAGGTGCCTGCCACCATGCCCAGCTAATTTTTGTATTTTTTTGGGGGGTGGGGGGGACAGAGGTTTGCTCTTGTTGACCAGGCTGGAGTGCAATGGCGCAATCTCAGCCCACCACAACCTCTGCATCCCAGATTCAAGCAATTCTCCTGCCTTAGCCTCCTGAGTAGCTGGGATTACAGGCATGCACCACCATGCCCGGCTAGTTTTGTATTTTCAGTAGAGATTGTATTTCTCCATATTGGTCAGGCTGGTCTCAAACTCTCCACCTCAGGTGATCTGCCTGCCTCGGCCTCCCAAAGTGCTGGGATTACAGGTGTGAGCCACCGCGCCTGGCCTAATTTTTGTATTTTCAGTAGAGACAGAGTTTCACCATTTAGGCCAGGCTGGTCTCGAACTCCTGACCTCAAGTGATCTACCTGCCTCAGCCTCCCAAAGTGCTGGAATTACAGGCATGAGCCACCACACCTGGCCTAATGACATTACCTTAATTTGATTACATCTGCAAAGACCCTCTTTCCCAAAAGGTTACATTCACAGGTATGGGGGTTGGGACTTGAACATGTGTTTTTGAGGAACATGAGTCAACCCATAATAGATACTGAGAAGGTTGTTCTCAGAAAATGCTAGATATTTGGCACAGGAGGTTGTAACTAATCAGGCCAAGTTCAAGAGGATCAATCAAGGAACAGACGGGCGGAACAGATGTATAGAGGGAAGCAGAGAGAGAACATCCCGGAAAGTTGAAGACTGTGGTCTCCACGACATCCCTTGTGTCAACTCACCATTCCATTCTTTATTTTTATTCACCTAAGTAACTTTCTCTTTCTTCTTCTTTTTTTTTTTTTTTTTTTTTTGACAGAGGGTCTTGTTTTATCACCCAGGCTGGAGTGCAGTGGTGTGATCATGGCTCACTGCAGCCTTGACCTTCTGGGCTCAAGCAATCTTCTGGTCTCAGCCCCTCAAGTAGCAGAAACTACAGGCTTTTGTCAGAGATGGAGTTTTGCCACGTTACTCAGGCTGGTCTGGAATTCCTGAGCTCAAGCAATCCTCCCACCTCTGCCTCCCAGTGTGCTGGGATTACAGGCATGAGCCCAGCCTGGCTTTCTCTTTCTATACTCTAAAATCATTAGAACCCTGAGCAGAAGAGTAATTTTCCCAAAGTCAGTGTGGAATGGGTCATGATTTCTGAAAACAAGCTCACTAGCCAGAAGAAAACTGATAAATACAAAGGAAATGTGATAGGTTCTTTCCTAAAGCAAAATTTGGCTGGGTGTGGTGGCTCACGCCTCCCAAACTTTGGGAGGATGAGGTGGATGGATCACAAGGTCAGGAGTTCAAGACCAGCCTGGCCAAGATGGTGAAACTTCGTCTCTACTAAAAATACAAAAAAAATTAGCTGGGCTTGATGGCATGCACCTGTAATCCCAGCTATTAGGAAGGCTGAAGCAGAGAATTCCTTAAACCCGGAAGGCGGAGGTTGCAGTGAACCAAGATCACGCCACCGCCCTCCAACCTGGGCGACAGAGCAAGATTCCATCTCAAAAAAAAAAAAAAAAAAAAAAGCAAACTTTATCCCATAAAAAGATATCCTTCCATAAATGTCTTTTGTTTCTACTTTTTTTTTTTTTTTTTGAGACAGGGTCTCACTCTCATTGCCCAGGCTGGAGTGCAATGGTGTGATCCTCCCACTTCAGCCTCCTGAGTAGTTGGGACTACAAGTGAAAGCTACCATACCCAGCTAGGTTTTGTTGTTGTTGTATTTTTAGTAGAGATGGGGTTTCGCCATGTTGCCCAGGCTGGTCTCAAACTCCTAGACTCAAGCAATCCTCCCAACTTGGCCTCCTAAAATGCAGGGATTACAGGTGTGAGCCACTGCGCCCAGACAGTTTCTACTTTTTATGGATCAAAATATCCATTAAAATGGAAGTGACGGCAGGGTGCGGTGGCTCACACATGTAATCTTAGCACTTTGGGAGGCCGAGGTGGGCGGATTGCCTGAGGTCGGGAGTTTGAGACCAGCCTGACCAATATGGAGAAACCCCATCTCTACATCAGTTGCAATAATACAAAAATTAGCCAGGCATGGTGGCGCATGCATGTAATCCCAGCTACTCGGGAGGCTGAGGTAGGAGAATTGCTTGAACCCGGGAGGCAGAGGTTGCCGTGAGCCAAGATCGTGCCATCGCACTCCAGCCTGGGCAACAAGAGTGAAACTCCATCTCAAAAACAAAAACAAAAAAACCTGGAAGTGACAGGAGTGTGTTTCGTTTTACAGTGTTCCCTGTGGCAAAATTAAAACTGGAAATCCTATGTCTAGACCTAGAATTTTTAAAAATTTACTTTCTTGGATCAAAAATGATCTAAAAAGCAGGCTGAAACCAGTGTTCTGCCTGCAGAAGACCCGCAAGCTTTGCTGAGTAGGAGATCTCTCCTGGATCCCACTTCTGCTTCTTTTCCCCCAGATGTCTCCTTTCATGTATGTTTTTTACCAGGCTGAGTGTTCCTAAAGGCTTCCCTTGCATCGACTATGGAGCTCACAGCAATTTTTTTGTTGCTTGGAAATGACTACTCTGTAAGGGTGTGTTTCAGGAAAAACTCTCCCAAACTGTGCTTTTCCACTGTTCTCACACCACCACAATGATCGTCAACACAGAAGAAGGCTTCTGTGACCAAATATGTGGGAGTTTTTCCCCATACACCAAGCAGCTGACGCCAGGTGAGGGCCCTACAATTTCATTCTGACTTTATCTACTTGGAGATAGCATCAGATCCCACGGGTTGAGGTCTCAGTCCCCAGCACCGCCTCCCTTGCAGAAGACATCAGTTGCAAGTCTGTGCCACTGGAACTTCGGACCTACCAACGACAAGTTGAAGTCTCCACGACCCCCAATTTGGGTTCCTTTAATTTGCTAGAGAGGCTCACAGGACCCAGGGAAACAGTGATGTTTACCAGTTTATTATTATAAAGGATACAGATGAAGGGATGCATAGATATGAAGAAAGGGGTGCGGAGCTTCCATGCCCTCCCTGTGTTCACCACCCTCTAGAAATCTCCACACGTTCAGCCATCCAGAAGCTCTCCAAACCAATCCTCTGTGTTTTTATGAAAGCTTCATGGCCTCAGCCTTCCTTCTGTCAGAGGCATTTGAACCACAGCAACTCCATCTTGAATATGAGCTGGGTAAAAAAGGCTGACACCTACTGGGCTGCATTCCCAGATCGTTAGGCATTCTAAGTCACAGGATGAGATGGGAGATCAGCACAAGATACAGGTCACAAAGACCTTTCTGATAAAACTGTTTGTAGTAAAGAAGCCAGCTTAAACTCACCAAAACCAAGATGGCAATGAGAGTGACCTCTGGTCGTCCTCACTGCTACACTCCCATCAGTGCCATGACAGTTTACAAATCCCATGGCAACATCAGGAAGTAACCCTATATGGTCTAAGAAGGGGAGGAATGAATAACCACAATCATGTTTTTGTTTAGCATATATTCATATACATGTTTAGCATATATGCTTTTGTTTAGCATATTTTCAAGGAATAACCATAAAAATGGGCAACCAGGGCTGGGCGCGGTGGCTCACGTCTGTGATCCCAGCACTTTGGGAGGCCGAGGCGGGCGGATCACGAGGTCAGCAGATCGAGACCATCCTGGCTAAGGGTGAAACTTCGTCTCTGCTAAAAATACAAAAAATTAGCCGGTCGTGGTGGTGGGCGCCTAGAGTCCCAGCTACTCGGGAGGCTGAGGCAGAAGAATGGCATGAACCCGGGAGGTGGAGCTTGCAGTGAGCCGAGATGGCAGCACTGCACTCCAGCCTGGGCAACAGAGCAAGACTCTGTCTCTAAAAAAAAAAGAAAAAAAAAAAGGCAACCAGCCAGGCATAGTGGCTCACGCCTGTAATCCCAGCACTTTGGGAGGCCGAGGCTAGTGGACCACCTGAGGTCGGGAGTTTGAGACCAGCCTGATCAACATGGAGAAACCCCGTCTCTACTAAAAATACAAAATTAGCTGGGCGTGGTGGCGCATGCCTGTAATCCCAGCTACTAGGGAGGCCGAGGCAGGAGAATTGCTTGAAACCGCGAGGTGGAGGTTGCGGTGAGCCGAGATTGTGCCATTGCATTCCAGCCTGGGCAACAAGAACAAAACTCTGTCTCAAAAAAGGCAACCAGCAGACCAGCAGAGCTGGGGCTGCTCTGCCTATGGAGTAGCCATTCTTTTGTTCCTGCTTTCACTTTACGGACTTGCTTCAAATTCTTTCTTGCCCGAGTTCAACTCCCTCTTGGGGTCTGGATCCGGACCCTTTACCAGTAACACTCGAGTGTATAGGGCAGGACTGTCCCCGGGAAGGGTCCTAAGGCCCACTGCACCCGGCCTCCATGGGTCTTAAAAGCTTCCAGCACTCTAGGCTGGGCACAGTGGCGAGCACCGGCAGTCTCAGCTACTCCAGAGGCGGAGGCACGAGAATGGCTGAACCCAGGAGGCGGAGGTTGCAGTGAGTGGAGAGCACGCCACTCTGCATTCCAGCCTGGGCCACAGAGCAAGACTTGTCTCAAGAAAAAAGCAAACCTCCAGCACTCTGCTTCATGCTTAAGAAAAATGTTAACAATAAAGATAATGTGGGGCTTTACTTTGGGAGGCTGAGTTGAGAGGATTGCTTGAAATCAGGAATTCCAGACCAGCTGGGAAACAAAATGAAACCCTATGTCAACAACAACAATAAAAAATCAAAAAATTAGCCAGGCCTGATGGCACATGCCTGTGGTCCCAGCTACACGGGGGGTTGAAGCAGGAGAATTGCTGGAGCCTGGGAGATCGAGACTGCACTGAGCCGTGATGGTGCCACTGTGCTCCAGCCTGGGTAACAGAGCAAGACTCTGTCTCAAACAAACAAACAAACGAAAAAGATGTGGATGCTCCTGTAGGGGCCAAGGCCCTTGGCCCCCTGGAGGTTTGAAAACCACTGACAGGCAGATTAATTGGAGAAAGGCATACAAATTTATTTAACATGTATACACGGGAGGCTTCAGAACGAAAACTCAAAGATACAGGAAAAAATGTCGATTTTTATGCTTGGGTTCAACAAAGTATGAACAGCCAGGTAACTGGACAAAAAGGGCAAGATCTAATGTTAATAGACTGAATGAGGGGCCCAGCAAGGCCTGTCTGTCTAGATTCCTGGCCTCTCTGAGTAGCACTACTTCCTTCTGGGTGTGGGGCAAGACCCTCTCTGGAATAGGGGTTTTATGGCCTACAGTCAAACAAGGTAGGCCAGATAATTAGAATTTTTTCTTTTCTTTTTCTTTTTCTTTTCTTTTTTTCTTTTTTCTTTTTTTTTTTTTTTTTTTTTTTTGAGATAAGAGCTCTATCTCTCTGCCGTGTCTGGTAGCTTTTTTTTTTTTTTTTTCTTTTGAGACAGAGTCTTGCTCTGTCACCAGGCTGGAGTGCAGTGGCACGATCTTGGCTCACTGCAACCTCCGCCTCCCAGGTTCAAGCCATTCTCTTGCCTCAGCCTCCCGAGTAGCTAGGATTACAGGTGCCCATCACCACGCCCAGCTAATTTTTGTATTTTTAGTAGAGATGGGGTTTCATCTTGTTGGCCAGGATGGTCTTGATCTCCTGACCTCGTGATCCGCCCGCCTCGGCCTTCCAAATTGCTGGGATTACGGGCGTGAGCCACCGTGCCCAGCCAGCATGTCTGGTAACTTTTTAAATTGTTCACTGCAACTTCCATCTTCTGGGTTCAAGCAATTTTCTTGCTTCAGCCTCCTGAGTAGCTAGGACTACAGGTGCGCATCACCATGCCTGGCTAATTTTTATATTTTTAGGAAGACAGAGTTTCACCATGTTGGCCAGGCTAGTCTTGAACTCCTGACCTCAAGTGATCTGCTTGCCTTGGCCTCCAAAAGTGCTCGGATTACAGGCTTGAGCCACTGTGCCTGGCCAACTTTAAAAATTTTTTTGCAGAGATGGTGTTTCACTATGTTGCCCAATTTGGTCTCAAACTCCTGGCTTCAAGCAATCCTCCCACCTCAGCCTCCCAAAGTGGGATTACAGGCTTGAGCCACCACACTTGGCCCCAGTTTTATTAAATGCCCATTTATCATGCATAGGGTGTTTGATGTCTCTTCATGTGCCACGGTAAATGAAAATCTTGCATAAGCACTACTGTTTATTACCTCTCCTCCTGAACCTGAGAAGCTGAGCTGGAGGAGGTCACACAGCCAGACAAATGGTTCCGTTACAAAACAAGGATTCCTAGTGTTTCCCTGATTAATTCCTTCTTTCATTGTTCTGATTATTTTTGCTACAGAACAAATCACTCCAAAACTTAGCAGCTTAAAACCACCATTTTATTATCTTTTTCGGTTCTATAGGCTGACTGGGCTCAGCAGGAAGGTTCTTGTTCAGGATTTCTATGCAGTTGGAGTAAGATGGCAGCTGGGGCTGGAGTGGGCCTAAAAGCTGAACCAGATTTCCAGAATGGCTTCTCCTCCTCCTCCTCCTCCTCCTTCTTCCTCCTCTATTACTATTATTATTGAGACAGGGTCTCACTGTCACCAAGGCTGGAGTGCAGTGGCTCAATCGTAGCTCATTGTCGCATCAAACTCCTGGGCTCAAATGTTCCTCCCACCTCAGCCTCCTGAGTAGTTGGGACTATAGTCATGTGCTACCATAGCCAGCTAATTTTTAAATTTTTCATAGAGATGTGTGTGTGTGTGTGGTGTGTGTTGTGTGTGTGTGTGTTGGGGGGGAGGGGCGGATTCTCACTATGTTGCAGGCTGGTCTTGAACTCCTGGCCTCACTCAATCCTGCCTTGGCCTCCCAAAGTGCTGGGTTTACAGGTGTGAGCCACCATGTCCATCCAAAGATGGCCTCTTTACTTACACGCCTGGTAGCTAATTGGAGTGGCTGAAACAGCCGAGGCTGGTTTTCTCTTTTCAAGTACTTTTCCACATGGCTAAATTGGGCTTCCTTACAGCATGGTGGGTTAAAGAGAATCAGACATCTCACATGGTGACTGGCTTCCCTAGGGGGTTATTTTTAATCTGCCATGATAATGTAATCAATAAAAGATTTTTTTACCAGAAGCCCTGACAAATCCAGGCTGGGCGGTGTTTGATCTGAAGGCAAGTTCTCAGGACCTACTCAACTACATGTTAGCTCCTTTTGCTTCTTTTTGAGACTTAGTCTTGATCTGTCATCCAGGCTGGAGAGCAGTAGTGCGATTTCGACTCACTGCAACCTCTGCCTGCTGGGTTCAAGTGATTCTCCTGCCTCAGCCTCCCGAGTAGCTAGGGTTACACGTGCCCACCAACCAAGCCTGGCTAATTTTTGTATTTTTAGTAGACACGGGGTTTCACCTTGTTGGCCAGGCTGGTCTTGAACCCCTGACCTCAAGTGATCCATCTGCCTCAGACTCCCAAAGTGCTGAGATTATAGGCATGAGCCACTGTGGCCGGCCGTTTTTTGTTTTTTTTTTTTTCTTCAGACAGAGTCTCACTCTGTTGCCCAGGCTGGAGTGCAGTGGTGCAATTTGGCTCACTGCAACCTCCACCTCCAGGTTCAAGCAATTCTCCTGCCTCGGCCTCCTGAGTAGCTGGGACTACAGGTGCCCGCCACCACACCCTGCTAATTTTCATATTTTTAGTAGAGACGGGGTTTTGCCATGTTGGCCAGGCTGGTCTTGAACTCCTGACATCAGGTGATCCACCTGCCTCAGCCTCCCAAAGTGCTGGTATTACAGGCATGAACCACTGCACCCAGCCCCTTCTGCTCTTTCCTACATCTCAAAACATGCATATGCACAGAAAAACTGTCTCCTCTCCTTACCCCCTTTCTTGGATCCTTCACATCATGTTTTCTGTTTTCTAAAATTCCTCAATTACATACCTGAATTTAAAACAATCCTCTTTAATATATGTGAACCTTTCCTTCCCGGAGGTCATGAAGCTGTTTCCAGTCATTTAATCCCAGCGATGTATTAGTTATCTATTGCCATATAACAATTCACCCCAAACTTAGTGGCTTGAAACAATAAACATTTTATATATTGCAGTTTCTGTGGGCCAGAAGACTAGAAGCAGTTTAGCTGAGTGGTTCTGGCTTGGGGTTTCTTGGGAGGCTACAGACAAGATGTCAGCGGGGGCTGTAGTTATCTGAAGGCTTGCCTGGGGCTGGCAGATTTACTTCCAAGAGGGCTTGCTCACATAGTGCTGATTATTAGCCGGAAGCTTCAGAGCCTCCCTATGAGGGACTGCTTTACTGTTCTCATGATATGATGGCAGCCTTCCTCAGAGTAAGCAATCCAAGAGAGAACAAGGAACAGGCTGCAATGCTTTTGTGTGAGCTAGCCTCAGAAGCCATCCTCTGTCATTTCTGTAATATCCTATTGGTCACATAGGTCAGTTCTATTCAATAAGAAAGGGTATGAACACCAGGAGGTGGTGGGAGACTGGGCCAAGGAAAAGCTAATATTGAAGGGAGAAAAGAAGAGACAGGCTAAGCGTGGTGGCTCATGCCTGTAATCCCAGCACTTTGGGAGGCTGAGGCAAAAGAATCACTTCAGTCTAGGAGTTCGAGACCAGCCTGGGCAACATGGTAACAACCCATCTCTGCAAAAAATTTTAAAAATAAATTTTAAAAAGGTGAAGAGGCAGGGTGTGGTGGCTCATGCCTGTAATCCCAGCACTTTGGGAGGCCAAGGCAGGCAGATCACCTGAGCTCAGGAATTCAAGACCAGCCTGGCCAACATGGTGAAACCCAGTCTCTACTAAAAATATAAAAATTAGCCAGGAGTGGTAGTGTGCGCCCGTAATCCCAGCTACTCAGGAGGCTGAGGCAGAAGAATTGCTTGAACCTGGGAGGCAGAGGTTGCAGTGAGCTGACTGCACTCCAGCCTGGGCAACTGAGCAAGACTCCATCTCAAAAAAGGAAAAAAAAAAAAAACAAAAAAGAGGAGACAAAGGAGGTATGTAATATTGGAGCCAGGATCACTTTAAGGAAAATTCAAGCACTAATTTGAGTCCCAGAGCTGGGAATGGAGCTGAGGGTCTTGAGACCTGGCTGTCCTTGACACGTCTTGCAAAAGATAAGAGGAGGGAAAACAGAAGTGAGAATGACAGACCCATTTTTCCTCTTTCAATGTTATTTTTGCACTGACAGAAGGAGCAAGCTGCCCTTGCCCTTAAAAGGTCATTTTCAATCTCTTGGCTAAACTAGAAGGAGAATATTTCTCCTGAATAATTAATTGGTTTTAAGAAGATGGAAAGATATTTTTAGCTTCTAAGAAGAAATCAGGGTCACTTGAATGATATCTTTATTCAGCAAGGACACAGTCTTTCAGGAAGTTTACTTGTGCCAATGTAATTAGTAGTTGCTTTACAGGACAATGCTGTGCAGGTTTCACGCTGTGATGAAAGGAGATGATTTTCCAGTTACTATTAATTGAAAATTGAAGCAAAGTGAACTTTGCAATCAAAACAGGAAGGGAAAACCAGACTGCAATAAGACAATAACCTTAGAGCTTTGTTCTTTCACAACACACAGAGAAGAAGCAAAGGGTTTTTTAAACTACTTTCATCTGGGCCAAATTTCTTGGAAGAACGCCCTCTGTGTGCTATCCACTTCCCTCTGGCTTGGCTTTTGCCCCCACCACCACTTCACTGAACCTGCTTTCATTGTGGCCAACAAGGACTCCATGTTGCCCAATCCACTGGACATTTTTCTGTTTTGTGTTTTCTGATCTCTAAGCAACATTGACTCAATTGACCACTCACTGTTTCTGAAAATACTTTCCTTCTGGTTTCAGGGATGCCATTTTCTCCTTGTTTGTCATCTCCCTGGCCATCTATATAAGGTCCTCCTCCATTATCCAACCTCTAAATGTTAAGGATCCTGGTCAGGCACAGTGGCTCATGCATGTAACTTCAGAACTTTGGGAGGTCGAGGTGGGAAAATCACTTGAAGCCAGGAGTTCAAGACCAGACTGGGCAGTATAGTGAGACCCCCCCCATCTCAACTTTTTTTTTTTTTTTGAGAGGGAGTTTCGCTCTGTCACCCAGGCTAGAGTGCAGTGGCATGATCTCAGCTCACTGCAACCTCCGCCTCTCGGGTTCAAGAGATTCTCCTGCCTCAGCCTCCCGAGCAGCTGGGATTACAGGTGCCTGCCATCATGGCTGGCTAACTTTTGTATTTTAATAAAGATGAGGTTTCACCATGTTGACTAGGCTGGTCTCAAACCCCTGACCTCAAGTGATCCATCTGCCTTAGCCTCCCAAAGTGCTGGGATTACAGGTGTAAGCCACCGCGCCTGGCCCCCATCTCTACTTTTTAATAAAAAGAGAATAATAATAACAAAGCTGAGAATCTTAATCATTGCATCTCTTCCCTTTTTCTTTCCTTTTTTTTTTTTTTTTTTTTTGAGGTAGAGTCAGGCTGGAGTGCAACGGCAGGGTCTTGGCTCACTGCAACCTCCGCACTATCCTGCCTCCCAGCTAGCTGGCATTACAGGCGTGCGCCACCACTCCCAGCTAGTTTTTGTATTTTTAGTAGAGATGGGGTTTCACCACATTGGCCAGGCTGGTCTCGGAATCCTGACTTCAGGCGATCCACCGGCCTTGGTCTCCCAAAATACTGGGATTACAGGCATGAGCCAATGCACCCAGCCACATCTCTGCTCTTTCTGTGTTTTCTGTCATATAAGCACTGCACATTAAGCGATTGCACTACTGGAGCTCCTCTGTTCTCTTTCTGAATGATTTTATCCAATCCCATGGCTCTAATGCCATCTCGATACCAGCATCATCAACATTTTTATCTCCAGCCCTGATCTCTTCCTGGAACTTCAGACTGTTATCACTCACCTGCCTTCTTAATATTCCAACCAGGAAATTCATAGACAGCACAATATATCGCGTGGTGCTCTTGGTTCTTCCCTTCCCAAACCTGTTTTCCCACAGTAGGCCTTACTTGTCTTGTAGGTAGCACCACCTCCTATTTAACCACACTAGTAGGAAATTTCATTATATCTGGATTCATTTTTTCTCCTCACCCTCTACATCCAATTCATCTCAAGTCTTGTTCATTCTGTATCCAAAGCCATTTCATACTTGTCCACCTCCATTACCACTCCATCTCCTTGCCCCCTCCATTACCACCCCATCTCCTTACCCTCTCCAGGTACCCGAGTACCTGGGAGGCTGAGGCAGGAGAATCGCTTGAACCTGGGATGAGGAGGTTGCAGTGAGCCGACACGGCGCCACTGCACTCCAGCCTGGGCAACAAGAGCAAAACTCCATCTCAAAAAAAAAGAAAGTGAGTCACTAGATACCACAAAGAATATAGGCTCCTTTGTGAGCTAAAATTTCTGGATCTATAACTCGCCAAAGTGATTTATGACTTTTATAAATGTTGGAGGCTGGGCACAGTGCCTGACTCTCGTAATCCTAGCACTTTGGGAAGGCAAGGTGGGCAGATTGCTTGAGCCCAGAAGCTTGAGACCAGCCTGGGCAACATGATGAAACCCCATCTCTACAAAAGTAGAAAAATTAGCCAGGTGTGGTGGCATGCACCTGTAGTCCCAGCTACTCAAGAGGCAGAGGTTGGAGAATCACCTAAGCCCAGGAAGTCGAGTGAACTGTGATTATGCAACTGCACTCCAGACTGGGTGACAGACTGAGACCCTGTCTCAAAAAAATAATAAAGTTAAATTAAAAATTAAATGCAGCCGGGTGCGATGGCTCACACCTGTAATCCCAGCATGTTCAGAGGCTGAGGTGGGTAGATCACAAGGTCAGGAGTTCAAGAGCAGCCTGGCCAAGATGGTGAAACCCCATGTCTACTAAAAATACAAAAATTAACTGGGCGTGGTGGCGGGCACCTGTAGTCCCAGCCACTCGGGAGGCTGAGGCAGGAGAATGGCGTGAACCTGGGAGGTAGAGCTTGTAGTGAGCAGAGATCACGCCACTGCACTCCAGCCTGGGCGACAGAGTGAGACTCCATCTCAAAAAAAAGGAAAAGTGAGTCACTAGATACCACAAAGGGCAAAATTCCCAGCTCATCTCTTCCTAAGGAAATGTTGAGGAGGAAATGTAGTTAGTTGTTTGTTTATATTTGTTTCTATAAGGAAGAAAGCTTGAGGTAGAGCTGAAATGCTTTTTGCATTTTCTCATGCCACTTTAATACAGTCTGTATTCAGGACTCAATGAAAACTTTTAAAAGAATATCAAGAGAAACATTTTTGTTGCTGTTGTTGTTTTAACCATAAGAATCATATGATTGGGCTAAGAGATTTCCCTAAATTGTCCAAGCATGCTGTAGGTGCTAAGGCCATTTTCTTGGCTGCTTCTATTTTTCTTTTTTTTATGACCTATATTGCCTCCAGATTGGCTGCTTCTAAAGGGGTTGTTTGTACTGGGCTCTGAACTGAATTACTCAGTTTAACTTCTATGTAGAAAATTACACCAGCTCTGGCCAGGTGCAGTGGCTCATGCTGTAATCCCAGCACTTTGGAAGACCAAGGCGGGTGGATCACCTGAGGTCAAGAGTTTGAGACCATCCTGGCCAATATCGTGAAACCCCGTCTCTACTAAAAATACAAAAAATTAGCCGGACATGGTGGCGGGTGCCTGTAATCCCAGCTACTTGGGAGGCTGAGACAGGAGAATTGCTTGAACCCGGCTGGGAGGAGGAGGTTGCAGTGAGCCGACATGGCGCCACTGCACTCCAGCCTGGGCAACAAGAGCGAAACTCCATCTCAAAAAAAAAAAAAGAAAAGAAAACAACATCAGCTCTATCTCGAATTCAGTGTCTGGTGAAATTCTGAAAGAACTTAAGAAATGCTATGGAACAGGAGACACAAGACGCAACTGTCTTCATTGCTCAACAAATGCTAACAGGGTGTGTGCTTCTGTTCTCAATGAGTCAGACAGACTGGCCAGCTCTGAGCTCTGTTTAATTCGGTCCCACAGGCATGGGCCTCCTTCAAACACTGTCACTTTCAGAAAGTAAAGCAAGACACAAAACAAAACAAAATATCTCAGAGCTGGAAGAGACCTGAGGGATCACCTCCTCCAACATTCTCACTTAAAAAAGAAAAAAATCTAGCCTGGATGCAGTGGCTCATGTCTGTAATCCTAGCACTTTGGGAGGCCAAGGTGGGCAGATGACTTGAGGCCAGGAGTTTGAGGCCAGCCTGGCCAACATGGTGAAACCCCATCTCAACCAAAAATATAAAAAGTAGCCGGGTGTAGTGGCGTGCGCCTGTAATGCCAGGTACTTGGGAGGCTGAGGCACGAGAATTGCTTGAACCCAGGAGGCAGAAGTTGCAACGAGCTGAGATGGCACCTCTGCACTTCAACCTGGGCGACAAAGTAAGTTCTTGTCTAAAAACAAAAACAAACAAACAAAAACCTATGACTTCTATTATTACTATTATTATTATTATTATTATTTTCTTTGAGATGGAGTCTTGTTCTGTCGCCCAAGCTGGAGTGCAGTGGTGCTATTTCGGCTCACTGTAACCTCCGCCTCCCGGGTTCGAGCAATTTTCCTACCTCAGCCTCCCAAGCAGCTGGGACTACAGGCACGCACCATCATGCCCAGCTAATTTTTGTATTTTTAGTAGAGATAGGGTTTCACCATATTGGCCAGGCTGGTCTGGAACTCCTGACCTTGTGATCCACCCACCTCAGCCTCCCAAAATGCTGGGATTACAGGCATGAGCCACTGCACCCAGCCAAAACCCTATGACTTCTAATTCAATTTTTTGTTGTTGTTGTTTCTGAGACAGGGTCTTGCTCTGTTGCCCAGGCTGGAATGCAGTGCTGCCATCTAGGTTCACTGAAGGCGCGACAGCCCGGGTCCAAGTAATTCTCCTGCCTCAAGCTCCCAAGTAGCTGGGATTATAGGCCTGCAACACCATGTCTGGCTATTTTTTTTTTTTCATTTTTTGCAGAGACGGGGTTTCACCATGTTTCTCAGGCTGGTCTGGGCCGCTGTACCTGGCCTGAAAATTTTGTTTTAAAAAATCATTGACCAATTTTTTGTTTTGGAGTTTCGATAAAACACAGTAGAACTTTCCTACATTCTTTTTTTTTTAGACGAAGTTTCACTGTTGTTGCTCAGGCTGGAGTGCAATGGTGCAATCTTGGCTCACTGCAACCTCTGCCTCCTGGGTTCAAGCGAATCTCCTGCCTCAGCCTCCCAAGTAGCTGGGATTTCAGGTGCCCGCCACCACATCTGGCTAATTTTTGTATATTTAGTAGAGACGGGGTTTTACCATGTTGACTAGGCTGGTCTTGAACTTCTGACCTCAGGTGATCCACCCTCCTCGGTCTCCCAGTGTGCTGGGATTACAGGCGTGAGCCACCGCACCTGGCTCCTACATTCTTAATGAATGACTATATTAGAAAATGAGGCCAGGTGTGGTGGCTCACGCCTGTAATCCCAGCACTTTGGGAGGCCAAGGCAGGTGGATCACAAGGTCAGGAGTTCAAGACCAGCCTGACCAACATGGTGAAACCCCCATCTCTACTAAAAATACAAAAATGAGCCTGGCATGGTGGCATGTGCCTGTAATTCCAGCTACTCAGGAGGCTAAGGCAGGAGAATCGCTTGAACCCGGGAGGCAGAGGTTGCTGTGAGCTGAGATCATGCCACTGGATTCCAGCCTGAGCAACAGAGCGAGACTCTGTCTCAAAAAGAAAAGGAAAGAAAAGAAAAGAAAAGGAACATCAACTATATATTTTAGGGAGAAAAACTGAAAGAAAGAAATTAGGCCAGGCATGGAGGCTCACGTCTGTAATCCTGGCACTTTGGGAGGCTAAGGCAGGAAGATTGCTTAAGTCCAGGGGTTGGAGACCAGCCTGTGCAACATAGTGAGACCTTGTCTCTGCAAGAAAAATATAAGATAAAATTAGCCTGGCATGGTGGCTACTTAGGAGGCAGAGGTGGGAGGATTGCTTGAGCCTGGGAGGTTGAGGTTGCAGTAAACTGAGAGCACGCCACTGCACTCCAGCCTGGGCAATAGAGTGAGACCCTGTCTCAAAAAAAAAAAAAAACAAAAGAAAAAGAAATAGAAAGAAAAGGAAAAAAGGAATAAAGAAATTAGTTTTTCCACCCTGAAGTATATTTGACTCACACCACAACCCAGGAAGAAACCCAAGGGTGCTTTCGTAGCAACTGTTTATCAATAGAACAAACATTTAGTAAATCTCAACTCTTACTGCTGTGACATGTATATAGATTCTACTTCCTTATTCTCTTGAAAAGGTGACACTGTCAAATCTCTTTATTTTTCCTTCACTCAACTGATTAGTTCTCATCAAACATTTATGTTGGTCTGTGCGACCTCCCCTTTCTGTGCTCATCCTCTGCCTTAGAGGTCTACACCACATCCCTTCCAAATATCTTTTCTCCTCCATCCAAGCCTGTTCTTGAATAAGTTCACTTTAGCATAAATACCTAATGATTAGACCTTTCTTTTTGCCTTACGATTATTATTATTATTATTGAGATGGAGTCTCCCTCTGTCACCTAGACTGGAGTTCAGCGGTGCAATCTCAGCTCACTGCAACCTCTGCCTCCTGGGTTTAAGCGATTCTCGTGCTTCAGCCTCCAAGTAGCTGGGATTACAGGTGCACACCACCACGCCCGGCTAATTTTTGTATTTTTAGTGGAGATGGGGTTTCCCCATGTTGGCCAGGCTGGTTTTGAACCCCGTCTCGGCCTCCCAAAGTGCTGGGATTACAGGCCTGAGCCATCACACCTGGCTTTGCTTTAATATTATTATTATTATTATTGTTATTATTATTTTTGAGACGGAGTCTCACTCTGTTGCCCAGGAGGGAGTGCAGTGGCACAATCTCGGTTCACTGCAACCTCTGCCTCCCAGGTTCAAGCAACCCTCCTGCCTCAGCCTCCCGAGTAGCTAGGATTTCTGGTGCATGCCACCATGCCCAGCTAATTTTTGTATTTTTAGTACAGACAGGGTTTCACCGTGTTAGTGTGGATGGTCTTGATCTCCTGACCTCGTGATCTGCCTGCTTCAGTCTCCCAAAGTGCTGGGATTACAGGCGTGAGCCACTGCACCCGGCCTAATATTATTTTTAATTGACACATACTAATGGCAAATATTTATGGCATACAGTGTGATGTTTTGATATATGTTGTTAATGGAAAAACAAAACTCTATAAAATATTTTAAAAAGCTTTATTCTGAGCCAGTATAAGTAACCATGGCCTGGGGAACAGTCTCAAGGGGGCCTGAGAAAGTGTGCCCCAGGCAGTCAGGTTACAGTTTAGTTTTGAACATTTTAGGGAGATAGGAATTGTAGGTAAAATCATAAATCAATATATGGAAGATGTACATTGGCTCAGCCTAAAGAGGCAAAATATCTTGAACCAGGGGAGGAAAGGCTTAAAAGTCATAGGTGGATTCAATTTTTTTTTTTTTCTTTGAGATGGAATCTCGCTCTGTCACCCAGGCTGGAGTGCAATGGCACAAGCTCGGCTCACTGCAACCTCTGCCTCCCAGGTTCAAGCAACTCTCCTGCCTCAGCCTCCCAAGTAGCTGGGATTACAGGCGCCCACCATGCCCAGCTAATTTTTGTATATTTAGTAGAGAGGGGCTTCACCACGTTGGCCAGGCTGGTCTCAAACTCCTGACTTCAAGTGATCCACCCGCTTTGGCCTCCCAAAGTGTTGGGATTACAGGCATGAGTCACCACACCTGGCCAGCATGTGTATTTTAGCCAGAGGAAAGACATTAGGATACAAAAATGAATCTCTAATGGTGACATTTGCAACCCTCTCATGGTAAAAAAGATAAATCTGAGGCACCAAGAGGCTGAAGTGACACCACTGGCTGCTGGCATCTTGAGCTGGAGCCTCTTCTTTCCTGTCCCCCACCATGCTTCTCTCTTGCCACCTTGGCATCCTGCCATGCAGCAACACCTACCAAAAAATACACTTGGACGTCGTGGACCTGGGTATGTGAAAGGAAACTAAATCTCGTGACGCCAAAGTAACTAAGCCAAAGGGAAAAGTCAACCTGGGAACTGCGTCAGGCAAACCTGCCTCCCATTTTATTCCTAAATAAGATAGCTACAAAGATTAAAAAAAAAAAAAAAAAAAAGCTACATACCTCCCTTGCAGTTTACCCACAAAGAAATTCCCTCTGAGCCTCAAGATCTTTACTCTAAAATAGTTCTGTTGGATTTCACCCTGGCAATGTAAATTGAAAGCTATCTTCACAGGTGTGGGACAAAGGCCAGAAATCAGTCATCCCTCTGCTCACCTGAGACAAATGTGTATCTAATTGCTTCTTCTGCCCTACTGTTTATGGAAAAATGCAGATTCACTGAGCCAGACTAAGCCATAAGTGACTACTCCTCTATCCCGCTCTCATATGTAAATTGTGTATTCAGCGAAAGGCTGATCAGGGACTCAAAATAATGCAACCGCTTGCATCTTATCTAAGACCTGGAAGCCCCTGCTTTGAGTGGTTCTACCTTTCCAGACCAAACAAATGTACATCTTACATGTATTGATTGTTGTCTCATGTATCCCTAAAATATATAAAACCAAGCTGTACCCTGACCCCCTTGGACATATGTCATCAGGACCTCCTGAGGCTGTGTTACTGGCAGGTCCTTAACCTTAGCAAAATAAACTTTCCAATTTTTTTTTTTTTTTTTTGAGACAGAGACTCACTTTGTCACCCAGGCTGGAGTGCAGTGGCACAATCCCAGTTCACTATAACCTCTGCCTCCCAGGTTCAAGCAATTCTCCTGCCTCAGCCTCCCAAGAACTTGGGACTACAGGCACGCACCACCACGCCCAGCTAACTTTTGTATTTTTAGTAGAGACGGGGTTTCACCATGTTGGCCAGTTTGGTCTCAAACCCCTGACCTCGGGTGATCCCCCTGCCTTGGCCTCCCAAAGTGCTGGGATTACAGGTGAGAGCCACCATGTCTGGCACAATTATGCTTATAACTCAATAGTCAGTTTTCTGGATTCCTGAAGCACAGCACTCTGAGTTATATGTAGGGCACTCAAGGATTGTTTGACATCCGTATCCTGGATCGCACCAGTTCCCTAGGCCTGAGAGGCCTGTCTCTCACTTCTTTGCCTTGGACCACCACACCATTTTCCAGCCTGTCCCCCATGTCCCATGCCCCCAAATCTCCATGATTCACAAGGTATGTGAGTGTATCAGATTTCATTAAATGGCTGCGGTAATCTCAAACTATGTATGAAATATATGAGTAAAGCATAGAAAAATTGGGCTATGTAAGAAGTTCCTTCTTGTTAAAGGGAATATCTGGCTGGGCATGTTGGCTCACACCCATAATCCCAACACTTTGAGAGGCCAAGGTGGGCAGATCACTTGAGTTCAGGAGTTCGAGACCAGCCTGGCCAACATGGTGAAACCCCATCTCTACTAAAAATATAAAACTTAGCCGGGCATGGTGGTGAATGCCTGTAATTCCAGCTACTTGGGAGGCTGAGCCTGGAGAATCGCTTGACCCTGGGAGCGGAGGTTGCAGTGAGCCGAGATGGCACCACTGCACTCCAGCTTGAGTGACAGATGGAGACTTTGTCTCAAAAAAAAAAAAAAGGAAAATCTGAAAAGTTCAAATCTTCACTGGGTTTTCTTGTTGGCACACTTCAGTTTCTAAACCTTGCCCCACCCACTCACTTCCTACTTCCTGTCGAGCATCCTCTTTGACTGCCACGCATGGCTCTATAGCCCATTCAAAATCCCAGCCCCTGCCCACAGGACTTAGTTCTGGGTCCTTGTCTATGTCCCTCCCTGAGCAGTACATGGTCCTGAAACTGATTTGTTAGGTCTGGAGCAACGCCTTGGGGCAAGGGGGTCAGGACAGTTCTCGAAGTCTTGGCATTCCAAATCTCACCAAAGAGTCCAGTGTGGACATGGATGCCCTAACTCCAAATCTTCCTACCAGTGTAGTTGCAGATACAACTATTTTTTTTTTTTTTTTTGAGACGGAGTCTCGCTCCGTCACCAGGCTGGAGTGCAGTGGCACCATCTTGGCTTACTGCAACCTCTCAGGATCAAGCGATTCTCCTGCCTCAACCTCCCAAGTAGCTGGGATTACAGGCATCCGCCACCACGCCCGGCTAATTTTTTGTAGTTTTAGTAGAGATGGGGTTTCACCGTGTTAGCCAGGATGGTCTCGATCTCCTGACCTCGTGATCTGCCCGCCTCGGCCTCCCAAAGTGCTGGGATTACACGTGTGAGCCACCGCGCCCGGCCGCTACAATTTCACATTTCTATATAAGGCAATATTAATTCCTTTTCTTAATTTGCCTTCCCCTTTCCCCTTTCCAGTTGTGTCTTCTCAAGCCTGTTTGGAATATGAAAGAGGGCTGTGACTGAGCTGCTGCGCCTCTCAACAACTGCTCTCAGCTACACAAAGACCCAGCTAAAGCTCTGAAATGAATAGTGTGTGTGTGTGTGTGTGTGTGTGTGTGTGTGTGTGTGTAGTTATTACTTTGGGCTATTTGTCCTACATATATTCTATTTCCTGCTTTTTAACAGAAGTCTTGTGACCCAAAGCTGATTCAAAATATCCATTATTCAGAGTAAATAGGGAGTCACACTCATCAAATTCCACATGAGCTCCTCTGCACTCTTGTGAGCACAGAGGGAGAGGCTCCCTAAGAACTACAATGGAGATCATAATAGTGCTTACCTCACGGGGTTGTTGGGAGGTTTCAGTGACTCATAGATAACGCAAGTGTACACACAGAATCTCTAAGTACAATGCTAAGCATGGTACCTGGTAAGTGCTTTATACGTTTTTAAAAATTATTATTATGTATATCATAGCTATGGTTTCTACACGGGATTTCAATTTTTTTTTTTTTTTTTTTTTTTTTGAGACAGAATCTCACTCTGTTGCCCGGCTGGAATGCGGTGGTGCAATCTTGGCTCATGGCAACCTCCGCCTCCCAGGTTCAAGCAATTCTCCTGCCTCAGCCTCCCAAGTAGCTGGGATTACAGGCACCCACCACCACACCTGGCTAATTTTTGTATTTTTAGTAGAGATGGGGTTTCACCATGTTGGCCAGGATGGTCTTGATCTCTTGACCTTGTGATCCACCCACCTCGGCCTCCCAAAGTGCTGGGATTAGAGGCATGAGCCACTGTGCCCAGCCAGGATTTCAATTTTTAAAAATGGCACTGCTCACTTTGGGAGGCCGAGGCAGGAGGATTGCTTAAGGTTAGGAGTTTGAGATCAGACTGGGCAACATAGCAAGATGCTGTCTCTACAAAAATTTTAAAAATTAGCCAGGCATGGGCATGGGGGCACGTGCCGGGAGTCCCAGCTACTCAGGAGGCGAGGGGGGAGAATTACTTGAGGCCAGGAGTCTGAGGCTGCAGTGAGACGTAATTGCACCACTGAACTCCAGCCTGGGTGACAGAGCAAGACCTATCTCAAAATAATAATAACAATAGTAATAAATAATAAAATGTCATTGCTTTAAAATTGTTGGAAAATCTCAGCTCCTGATCAAACTTCAAAGTACAGGCTGAAGGAAAGTATCAATTGTCAAAGAAAGACCTTTGTACCTTCAAGGAACCCATGCTTAAAGAAAACAAACTGTCTCTCATCATGTAAATCAGCCATGGGTTTTGAAAACCATAAGAATCAATAACAGGCCAGGTGCAGTGGCTCATGCCTGTAATCCTAACACTTTGGGAGGCTGAGGCCAGAGGTTTGCTTGAGCCTAGGAGTTCAAGACCAGCCTGGGCAAAATAGTGAAACCTCATTTCTACAAAAAATTAGCCAGGCTTAGTGGCACACACCTACAGTCCTAGCTACTCATCCAGGAGGATCACTTGAGCCTGGGAGGTTGAGGCTGCAGTGAGCTGTGATCTCGCCACTGCACTCCGGCCTGGACAACACTCTGCACTTCATTCTGGACAACACAGCAAGACCCTGTCTTAAAAAAAAAATCAGTAACATTTGTGGAGCACTTTCTATGTGCTGAACGCATTGATGGTTTATTCTCAAAAATATCCCCATAAGGTAGGCTGCAGTATCATTAATGCCATTTTACAGATGGGGAACTTGAAGTCAACTAGCCTAGGAGTAAACATATTGGCTCACCGATTGGGAAATCCAGGGGAAGCCTGTCTTCCGATGCGGCTGGGCAGGTGTAGTGTGAGCCAGTAGGTCAAATCTTGTGATTATTTCTCGCCTTCTCTTTCCCAGGTCAGCTGTGATCTCAGCAAGCGTCTTTCCTCATCATCTCGAGACGCCTGTCAGGAACTCAAAGGCTCCATGCACGTTCCTCACTCACATCCAATGATGTAGAAACTTCTCTTCTGGTGGATCTTTTGGAAAATTAGGAAAGCTACTTTTTTGTTTGTTTGTTTTTTGAGATGGAGTCTGGCTCTTTCACCCGGGCTGGAGTGCAGTGGCGCAATCTCGGCTCACTGCAAGCTCTGCCTCCCGGGTTCACGCCATTCTCCTGCCTCAGCCTCTCCCAGTAGCTGGGACTACAGGCGCCCGCCACCACGCCCGGCTGATTTTTTGTATTTTTAGTAGAGACGGGGTTTCACCGTGTTAGCCAGGATGGTCTCGATCTCCTGACCTCGTGATCCGCCCGCCTCTGCCTCCCAAAGTGCTGGGATTACAGGCGTGAGCCACCGCGCCCGGCCGGAAAGCTACTTTTTTGAAAGGCTTCAGCCAGCTTCTCATTGTCTCACTGCCCTGACTCAGAAATAATTGTGGCCCAGGGAAGGAGGAGCGGCTGGCTTTTCCTAATGCCTTAAACCTGAGGCTGAGAATGGACTAACTCACCCCAAAATTGCACTGCATAAATAGGGGGGAACTTTCTTGGGAAAGTTCCGAGTTGTTGCAGATTTGTGTCCTGGGAGCTGATTGTGAGAAGAGCATTCATGTGCAGGTTTATTAGGGGGTGTCCTTAAGACCTGCACCTGTGGAAGGGAAGGCCCGATAGCAAGAGGGGGCGCAGGGAGAAGCTGGGCTGTGAGGCAGAGTAAGGGCTGCAGCCAGCCAGGTGACCCTTCAGACGCGCCTGCATTGGAGCAAGGTGGGCGGGAGTGAGGGGGCCAGGCCTTTCTCCCCTCCCCTCCACAAACCAGGTATGGTCTGTGGGATGCCCGGGGAGGAAGCAAAGCCTGGAGCGGGGTGGGTGGCTCTTTTTTTTAGAAGAGGGCAGTTCCTGGAGAGGCTATCAGCCATCAGCTGACAACACTTCCAGCAGCTGAGAGAAGAAATCCTTCCAGCCCAAGGAGGAATCTGGGCAGCACATCCCAGGAATCTGGAAGCAGTCATGGAAAAGGAAACAAGTCACTGAGAGGCCAATCCTGGATCTCAACTCAGTCCTTTCAGAGGCCACTGCTACAGCCCGCACCTCATCGCTTCCTGTTCAATGGGTGTTGATTTCTACACACTGATCGCTGTAGGCATTTCTGGAAAGAATCCCAGATCAGAGTTTCTAAGTATCAGCTGCCTATCCACATGTGCCTTGCGGGCAACTAAGAGGGCTGAAGGCAAGGAGGAAACCGGTGGTGATACACCTCACTGGGTGGTTAAAGAGACAAGATGTCTGGCCAGACTCTCACCAGAGAACTGTCCAGTCTGAACAAATGAGGAACGTGAAGAACTTGGAAAGGTTACAAGGAAGTCACCGCGATGATGAATGTTTTCCTGAACCAGCACGGACAGGAAAGAGCAAAGCCTGCAAGTCAGGGCTGACCTTGGTGATCTCCGTCTTTTACGCTGGGATGCAGAATTCAGCGTGCACCCACCTGCAATTTATAAGCACAGGCTCCTTCTGGGAAATGTGCCAAATTATTTCATTCCTGACAAAATAATTAACATCCTACAAATATTAGGCTCATGCATTTAGCCATGTTATGTCAGCTGTTTTGTGTGTTCATAGATAGTGAAATTAAAAACACTTGTGGCCTGGCATGATGGGTCACACCTATAAAGCCAGCACTTAGGGAGGCTGAGGCAGGAGGTCTGCTTGAGCCCAGGAGTTTGAGACCAGCCTAGGCAACATAGTGAGACCTTGTCTCTGCAAATATTATTTAAGCTCACAACTATAATCCCAGCACTTTGGGAAGCCAAGGTGGGTGGATCACTTGAGGCCAGGAGACCAGCCTGGCCAGCGTGGCGAAATCCCATCTCTACTAAAGATACAAAAAAAATACAGGTGCACACCTGTAGTCCCAGCTACTCGGGAGGCTGAGGCACAAGAATAATTTGAACCTGGGAGGTGGAGGTTGCAGTGAGCAGAGATGCGCCACTGCACTCCAGCCTGGGCAACAAAGCAAGATTCTGTCTCAAAAAAAATTATTAAAAAATTATCCAGGGGTAGTGGTGCACACCTGTGGTCCCAGTTACTTGAGAGGCTGAGGCGGGAGGATCACTTGAGCCCAGGAGGTGGAGGCTGCAGTGAGCTATGTTCATGCTACTGCACTCCAGCCTGGGAGACAAAGCAAGATCCTGTCTCAAAAATGTACAAATAAATATTTTAAAACAGGACAACATTACAAAATACAAATAAAAACACATGTACTGGGGTCAAGCACAGGGACTCATGCCTGTAATCTCAGCAATTTGGGCATACAAAGTGAGAGCATCCCTTGAGCAGAGGAGTTTGGGGCCAGCCTGGGCACCATAGTGAGATCCCATCTCTACACAAAATGAACATTAAAAATCAGGAGGCTGAGGCGGGAGGATTGTTTGGACCCAGGAGTTCAAGACCAGCCTAGGCTACATAGAGAAACTCCATCTGTATTGTTAAAGAAAAAAAAAATTAAAATTAAAAAAAAAAAAACACATGTATTGGAAGAAAATACTCTGGCAGCTTCAAAACACCTGACAAGAGGGGGAAACCTTGATACAGCTTCAGAACTTCAGCCCATGGAAGCTGCATTCAACAAACTACTGAATCACGTCTGGTTCCCATGGCAACAGCCCTGAAGCGGCTTCGCTGAACAAGACTGAATGTGATCAACTGCCAACATGGAAACATCAACTCTTCCTCTTCTCTGTTTTTCAGCATTTCTCTCACTGACACATTCTGTGTTGCAAAGCAGGCCTTGGAACGCTGCCCGTATCTCCCTCCTAGATTCACCAAATTTCAACGGTGAAGCCCCCCTCCACTGCATTTTTAGTGTAGAACCCTGCCAGGGTTGGGGGTGGGGGAGGTGGGGGCCATTGCATACATTCTAAAGGACAAGGAAAATAATCTCAGAGCGTTCCTTACCCACCTATGTCCCTCACTAAGAGCCCTGGTTTTTCTCTCAGGCAGTAACGCTTCTTTCTGTTGGACTCAAATCAGCATATTTGTGTTCCACAGCAAGACAGATTTCCTAAGTAAGAGAGAAGCTATTTTTAGAGGATCTTGAAAGGGGGGAAGATCTCAGAAGCGACCTAAACTTAGATCCAGCTTTTGGTGCAGTGTGCCTCACAGGGACAGACTGCACGTGCAGAGACATCTCTTGCAGCCTGTTATAAACTTCCTGAGATGCCCTCAAAGCCTGCTCTGGGGTGGGGCCCAGAGCTTCCCCCTGGAGGTGCCATAGATCCTTGCCCTTCTTTCCCTTTAAGAACAGCACACTGTCAGTTCTCCAGCTCTTGAAGAGCCCTACAATGAGGTCAGACCAGATCAGTGGTACATCTGGGCTGTCTGTCAATGCATTTGGGTGAGGTCGCTTCGAGGGAAACGATGTCAGCCGTAGTGAGTTTGTGGTTAGAGATTCACTTGTAGATGAGTGTGGACCCCACGCTGGAGTGCAGTGGCGCCATCTCAGCTCACTGATGGAATATTTGATGATTTCCATCACCAAATGAAGCCAGGGGATGGGTGTGCGGGCGGTTATAATACTATTCTCACTACCATGGTGGATAGTGAGCATAAAAAGTACCCGTGGCCGGGCGTGGTGGCTCACACCTGTAATCCCAGCACTTTGGGAGGTGGAGGTGGGCGGATCACTTGAGGCCAGGAGTTCAAGACCAGCCTGGCCAACATGGTGAAACCCCATCTCTACTAAAAATACAAAAATTAGCCCAGCGTGGTGGTGCATGCCTGTAATCCAGCAACTCAGGAGGCTGACACATGAGAATTGCTTAAGTCCAGAGGCAGAGGTTGCAGTGAGCCGAGATTGTGCCACTGCACTCCAGCCTGGGCAACAAGCAAGACTCCATCTCAAAAAAAAGTCTTCTTTGAAGATTTGAAGATTTCTGAAAGAACTACCATTCGACTTGGCAATCCCACTACTGCATATATACCCAAAGGGAAAGACATCATTATATACTAAAGATACTTGCACCCATATGTTTATTGCAGCACTATTTATTCACAATAGCAAAGATACAGAATCAACCTAAGTGTCCATCAATGGATGATTGAATAAAGTAAATGTAGTGTATACACATACACACACACACACCATGAAATATGACTCAGCCATAAAAAAGAATAAAATCATATCATCTGCAGCAAAATGGACAGAATGGGACTACTACCCATGGAAAATAACTCAGAAAGTCAAATACTGCCTGTTCTCACTTATAAGTGGGAACTAAACAATGAGTACACATGGACATTCAGAATGAAATAATAGACATTGGAGACTAAAAGGTGGGAGGGGAATGAGGTTTGAAAATTCTTATTGTAGGCTGAGTGCAGTGGCTCACACCTGTATTCCAGCACTTGAGAGGCCTGGGGATATGAGCCAAGAGCCCAAAATGAATTACTACTAGAATTGCACCAGGTATTCCACGAGAGGCTAAGGCAGAGTTCCAGGCTGCAGTGAGCTATGATTGCACCACTGCACTTCAGCCTGGGAGACAGAGCAAGACTCTGTCTCTTTTTTTTTTTTTTTTTTTTTGAGGTGGAGTCTTGCTCTGTCACCCAGGCTAGAGTGCAGTGCACGATCTCAGCTCACTGCAAGCTCCGCCTCCTGGGTTCACGCCATTCTCCTGCCTCAGCCTCCCAAGTAGCTGGGACTACAGGCGCCTGCCACCACGCCTGGCAAATTTTTTTAGTAGAGACGGGGTTTCACCATGTTAGTCAGGATGGTCTCGATCTCCTGACCTCGGGATCTGCCTACCTCGGCCTCCCAAAGTGCTGGGATTACAGGTGTGAGCAACCGTGCCCAGCTCTGTCTCATAAAAAAAAAAAAAAAAAAAAAAAAAAGATTACTGGCCAGGCGTGGTGGCTCACACCTGCAACAAAAAAAAAATTTCTAGTAGGTACAATGTTCACTATTTGGGTGATGGGTACACTAAAAGCTCAGGTTTACCACAACGCAGTATGTGCATGCAAGAAATCTGCACTTGTGCCTCCTAAATCCATACAAATAAAAAAAAATGGCTGTGTACAGTGGCTCATGCCTGTAATCCCAGCACTTTGGGAGGCTGAGGAGGTTGGATCACAAGGTCAGGAGTTCGAGACCAGCCTGGCCAACATGGTGAAACCCTGTCTCTACTAAAAATACAAAAATTAGCTGGGCGTGGTGGCAGGCACGTGTAATCCCAGGTACTCGGGAGGCTGAGGCAGGAGAATTGTTTGAACCCTGGAGGCAGAGGTTGCAGTGAGCTGAAGTCACGCCACTGCACTCCAGCCTGGGGGACAGAGCGAGACTGTGTCTAAAAAAAAAAAAAATTAGCCTGGCATGGTCACGTGTGCCTGTGGTCCCAGCCACTCAGGAGGCTAAGGCGGGAGAATGGCTTGAGCCCAGGAGTTTGAGGCTGCAGTGAGCTATGATCATGCCACTGGACTCCAGTCTGGGTGACAGAATGAGATTCTGCCTCTAAAGTAAGTAAATAAATAAATAAATAATCAAGCCTGCTTTGAATATTCCAGCCCTCCTTGCTCTGAGCTGCAGATTCCACATCTCTCTTACTGTAGGTTGCTATTGTTTCATGCTAAGGTTAAGTGAGGCCAAAAGGGTGGAGGCGTAGGACTGGTGGCCTTATAGAAAGAAGAAAAGAGAGAGAGATTGCTGTCTCTCCACATGCGTGCACTGAGGAAAGGCCATGTGGGCACACAGCTAGAAGGCAGCCATCTGCCAGCCAGGAAGAGAGCCCCCACCACCCCCTGACCTTGCTGTTATCCTGATCTTAGGTTTTCAGCCTCCAGAACTGTGAGAAAATACATTTCTGTTGCTTCAGCCACCCAGTCTGTGATATTTTACTATGACAGCCAAAGCAGACTAAGGCACTCCTCTAAGTCCCTCTCTATCCAGATAATCGTCGGCTGGGACAGACTTTAGACACTTCAAAAGCTTGTAATCCATTGACCTTGACTGATCATTAAAAATCTTCAACATTATAGCCCCGTTATAGTCAGTCACACTTCATATTTATAGATGCAGGTGATTTTCTCCACTATCATGAGGCCAAGCTATGGTGTAAGGAGATGGTTCTCCTGTAGCAGTAAATATGTCTTAGTTGGATATTAATGTAACCATTAATCTCCCTAGTTCACCCTGAAAAGACACACCTTGTGTTTTTTTCCTATCTGAAAACTTCCAATCATTACATCCACGTGCAATTGCTGACTCCCAAGGTTGAATGAGCGGCTCATGGTCTTTAGGGCATGTGTTTATAAGAAGATAGTCTGTGTTTGCATTGCTACAATACAATGTTACCTTCTACTGGCTGCCTCTCATAGGCAAGGCAAGGGCTCAAAACAAATTGCTTGGCATCCTGTAATCCCAGCTACTCCAGAGGCTGAGGCACGAGAATCACTTGCACCTGGGAGGTGGAGGTTGTAGTGAGCCGAGATTGTGCCACTGCACTCCAGCCTGAGCAACAAGACTGAAGCTCTGTCTCAGAAAAACAAAAACAAAAACAAATTGCTTGACAAATGATGGTTTTTGCAATTTTGGACATGATGCGTAAGTTGACTTTCAGTTTCCGACATGCTGAAGCATGTTTCTTTGCAAAGTCTCTCGATCTACTAAGTGAGGCTTTTGAGAAAGCAGCCTAGGCTGGGCACAGTGGCTCACACCTATAATCCCAGCACTTCCGGAGGCCAGGGCAGGAGGATGGCTTGAGGCCAGGAGTTTGAGATCAGCCTGGGCAATATAATGAGACCTCGTCTCTCTCTCTCTCTCTTTCTTTTGCAAGTTAATAATTTTTTAAATAAAAAATATAATAAAAATGAAGCAGGAGGAGAATTGCTTGAACCCAGGAGGCAGAGGTTGCAGTAAGCCGAGATCACGCCGCTGCATTCCAGCCTGGGCAAAAAGAACAAAATTCATCTCAAGAATAAAAAATAAAAAAATAAAGCTGGCTGGGTATAGTGGCCCACACCTGTAATTCCAGGATTTTGGGAGGCTGAGGTGGGAGGATTACTTGAGTCCAGGAAGTTGAGGCCGCAGTGAGTTATGATTATGCTGTCTAATCATGATTACTCTAGCCTGGGTGACAGAGCAAGACCCTGT
This sequence comes from Nomascus leucogenys, assembly GCF_006542625.1. Classification (NCBI taxonomy): domain Eukaryota; kingdom Metazoa; phylum Chordata; class Mammalia; order Primates; family Hylobatidae; genus Nomascus; species Nomascus leucogenys. The sequence goes on from NC_044391.1 coordinate 148,404, forward strand.
CTCAAAAACAAACCCACAAAAACCAAAAACAAAGCAGAGTAAGAAGCATCAGCCTTTCTGGTAAGATCTGAGGGGATATAGGAACCCTACCATTGTCCATGATTTCTCTCACTATTTCAGTACCTAAACCACCTTTACTTGTCCTTTCTTTTGGATATTACATCTTGTATATAATAGCCCTTTATTAATATGATTTTATGCTCATATATATGAATCTGTATGAATTTTTTCTGTGAGAATCATACTCAAGAACTGTCACTTTTTTCTTTGTTTTCTTTTTTTTGGAGACAAAATCTCACTATATCACCCAAGCTGGAGTGCAGTGGTGGGATCTCAGCTAACTACAACCTCCGCCTACCGGGTTCAAGCGATTCTTCTGCCTCAGCCTCCCAGGTAGCTGGGATTTCAGGCACCGGCCACCACACCTGGCTGATTTTTAAAAATATATTTTTAGTAGAGATGGGGTTTCACCATGTTGACCAGGCTGGTCTTGAACTCTTGACCTCAGGTAATTTGCCTGCCTCGCCCTCCCAAAGTGCTGGGATTACAAGCTTGAGCCACCGTGCCCGGGCCCTTTTCCTTTCTTTTTGTTTTGAGATGGGGTCTTGCTCTGTTACCCAGGCTGGAGTGCAGCGGTGTGATGTGACCACAGCTCACTACAGCCTCGATTTCCCAGGGTCATGTGATCCTCCCATCTCAGCCTCCTGCGTAGCTGAGATTACAGGTGTGCACCACCACACTGGACTAACTTTTTCGTTTTTTTGTAGAGACAAGGTCTCACTATGTTGCCTAGGCTGGTCTTGAACTGCTGGGCTCAAGCAATCCTCCTGTCTCTGCCTCTCAAAGAGCTGAGATTATAGGTGTGAGCTGCCATGCTCGCCCCTGTCACTTTTCTGTATATTCCTAAATAAAATTAAATCTGGTTCAACCTCTATTGACTTCAGTGGTAGATAAATTCAATCCCATTTTTCTGGTGAAGAGGTTCCTCCGCAGTTCTTTAGATATGCCAGCACCCAGGGCTTACTCAGTCCAGATGTCTTGCCATCTGATCCACTGGAAGAGGTAGAGTTTTACTACCCAGCTCCAGTGTCTTCTCCCCTCAAGTTTAGGTGGAGCCTGTTTGTCAAGGCCTCTGCATAATACCTAGGGCCCCAAACCATTTGTATACATGCAGCCATCCCATTCAGAGGCTCTATCTCTACAGAGCTGTAAACCCTTCCTACCAGTGTGCAGGGCAGCTAACACCCTCCATCCTCACTCCACCCCTCATCCTTGTGCAGTGTAGCTCTGCCCTTCAACAAAGAGTTTGACTGTCACCACGTCCTCTCGTAATCCCACGCAGGCCCACCTTCTCTCATAATCCCAAAGAAGATATGTCAGGGCCAGGGCATCTATGGATATGGTGTGAGTGCTATTCCAGTGCAGTAACTCCCTTCCTTACTGTGGTCTTTCTTCTTATACAGCAAGAATGAGGGCTGGGTTTAGTGACTCAGGCCTGTAATCCCAGCACTTTGGGAGGCCGAGGTGGGCGGATCACAAGGTCAAGACGATCAAGACCATCCTGGCCAACATGGTGAAACCCCATCTCTACTAAAAATACAAAAATTAGCTGGGCATGGTGGTGGGCACCTATAGTCCCAGCTACTCAGGAAGCTGAGGCAGGAGAATCGCTTGAACCCGGGAGGTGGAGGTTGCAGTGAGCCGAGATCACGCCACTGCATTCTAGCCTGGCAACAGAGCGAGACTCCATTCCCCCCACCCCCTCCCCAATAAAAAGCAAGAATGAGAAAGTGGCCTCGTCAATGAAGGATTGCACGGACTGGTACCAAGTGGTTTGGATCTGGGAAGTCAGCTGTAAAATGGAGTTGTCTAGGAATATCAGGGGCCTTACGGCTGGGGCAGTTGGGGACCTTCTAGTCCCTGGGCTGTTGCATTTCCCCACTGGCCAAGTATCCCAGGCCAATAGGCACTGGAGCTTGGGGGCTGTCCTTTCACTGGAATGGGCCTACTGTGTGTCCAGCAGCTGTCTTGGCTATGGCAGATTGGTCCTTGATTTGATGAGAGGCTGAAGACCACGTGTGACTTTGTCTTGCTATCCTGGTCTTGTAGAACTCATCTTTCCACAATGAAGACTTTTTCTCAACCGATGTTGTATAATGTGAAATGTGTCCACCCTCTTGCAGGACAAATAGCAGACCTGAAGAGACCCATCTGGCACCACAGCCAATATTCTTATTTTTTTTGAGACGGAGTCTCGCTCTGTCACCCAGGCTGGAGTGCAGTGGCGCGATCTCAGCTCACTGCAAGCTCCGCCTCCCGGGTTCACGCCATTCTCCTGCCTCAGCCTCCTGAGTAGCTGGGACTACAGGTGCCTGCCACCACGCCCAGCTAATTTTTTTTTTTGTATTTTTAGTAGAGACAGGGTTTCACTGTATTAGCTGAGATGGTCTTGATCTCCTGACCTTGTGATCCGCCCTTCTCGGCCTCCCAAAGTGCTGGGATTACAGGCTTGAGCCACCGCGCCCGCCCACCACAACCAATTTTCAACATGCTGCTGGGTGTGAGATAATCAGAAAAGCATGGAGCATAGGTAGACATTTAATGGTCTTTTGAGTCCAACCTCTACATTTTACTGATAATTAATTTGGATAATCCATTGTCCTCCCAAGATTTATTACCCGTTTCTCATTTTGAGGAACATTTAACAGCAAGAAGATTGGATCAGGGTTCTGAGTGAACTCCAAGAACTTTGAGAGCTTTCGAGGTTTGAGTGACTCCTTTGCATTTTGAGTACATATTCCAAGGGCATTTTCCTTTGGCTGTTTGTGATCAGAGATTATTGTGGTCATGAGGTACCTGTACATTACTGCTGCAATAGCAAACCACTCTTCTGATTTGCTGGTGTCTCTGTGGGTCAGTCTTTGGGTTGGACTCAGCTGGGCAGTTCTTCTGATGCTCTCACCTGGGGTCATAGTGGTAGGGAGAGTAACAATCCTCCTGAAGATGTCGATTCCCTAATCCTTGGTTTCAGACCTGTGCAAGCTACATTACATAGTAAAGGAGACTTTGCAAATGCATTAAATTTATGGACCTTTGGGTAAGGAAATTATCCTGGACTGTCTGGATAGGTCTAACGTAGTCACCTGGGCCCTTAAAAGTAGAAAAGAAACTCTGGGAGGCTGAGATGGGCAGATCGCTTGAGCCCAGGAGTTCAAGACCAGCCTGGGCACCATGGCAAAATCCTGGCTCTAGGGGAGATTCAAAGCATGAAAGGGACTTGCCTACCATTGTTGGCTTTCAATTAGAGGAAGGGGGCCATAAGCCAAGGGACAGCCTCTAGAAGCAGGGAACAGCCCTCACTCACAGCCAGCAAGGGGACCTCAGTTCTACAGCCAAAAGGGACTGAATTCTGCCGATAGCCTGAATGAGTAAAGAAACAGCTTCTCCTCATAGAGCCTCCAGAAAGGAGCGCTGGTATCTCACTGTGTTTTCAATTTGCATTTCCCTGGTGATTAGTGATGTCGAGCATCTTTTCATGTGCTTGTTGGCCATTCGTATGTCTTCTTTGCAGAAATGTTTATTTGCCCATGTTTATTTGGGTTGTTTGTTTTGTTGTTGTAGGAATCCCTCATATGGCTCGCATATCAACCCTTTATTATATATATAATTTCAAATATTTTCTCCCATTCTGTAGGCTACCTCTTCAGTCTTTTGATAGTGTCTTCTGATGCACAGAAGTTTCAAATTTTGGTGTAACCCAATTTATCTATTTTTACTTTTGTTGCCTGTGCTTTTGGCATGATATCTAAGAAATTATTGCCAAATCCGATGTCATAAAGCTTTCTCCCTCAATTTTCTTCCAAGAGTTTTATAGTTGGGAGAGTTTTAAGCAGTGAAATGCTATATAGGAGGCTGGACAGGGCAGGGATGTGGGAGGCTGATTGTGTTGAAAGCCCCAGTCTTCATGCCTCCCCTCATCTACACGCTTTGCTGTCACATTGCAGCTCCACCCAACAAGAGGCAACATGCAGTTTCCTACCACTTGATTTTATTTCAGCCATATACTTGGTAAAGACCTTCTACTCTGACTCTGGGCTTCACCATATGACTTGCTTTGGCCCATAAAATGAGACAGAAGTGATGGCACAGAAGTTCCAAGCCAAGGCTTCAAGGAGCCTTGCAGGTTTCCACTTGCTGTCTTGTGCCTCTGCCATCATCCCAAGAACCTGCCCAGGCGAGCCCGCTGGAGGATGGGAAACACACAGAGCAGAGCTGAATAGCCTCAGTCAACTCAACCAGCTGATCCCCAGACATGGGCGTGAGCCATCAGCTGGTCCCCAGTTAACCCCAGAGGCATTAGTATTGCAGGCCACTGAGGTTTTGTGGCTGTTTCTTATGAAATGTACTCCATAATATCCAATAAGGATATTCAGTAAGAATAATATGGCATTGGATAACAGATACAGCGAGCAGACTGGAAGCAGAGAGATGTGTTAGGAGGATATAGTACAATAATTCAGGTGAGAGACGATAGCTGTGAAGGTGATGACAAGTGGTTGGATTCTGGATGTATCTTGAAGGTGGTGCTGATGGATTTGCTCTCACATTGGAAATAGGGTATGGGGAAGAGAGACCAGTTGAGGATCACTTCATGGGTTTTGAGCATCTGGAAGGATGGAATTGCCGCTAGCTGTGGCCGGAGGAGCAGGTTTGGGGAGGCTATTAGGGACTCAGTTTTGGATATTCACACATTCAGGGATTTGGGGAGAGTTAACACATATCCCTGGACTTTGGGAGTGCTCATAAAGCCAGAGGCTGGCAGCGCTTCTTGAATAAACAACTGTGAAAAGGGGAGGCCTGATGAAGCAGCCTGTTGTGGATAAGCACGCCCCACAAGGAGCGGATGAGGGCTTTCCCTTGGCCTGAGGGCAGGAAGAGTGCATCAAGGGTCCCACGCCTCCTTATGAAGGAGCACAAAGTGGAGTGGCGGGTGGATACCTAGGGCTGCCCAGGTGGTGTCCAGCAAAGAGAAGCTTCCCCCGGAGAAAGGCTAGAGTACAGAGGCTGGAAGAGGCTGAGGGGAGACCTGACTGCCTTTGCCTGAGGGTGACCTCAGGAGTAGAAAGGGCCCACATGAAGTCATGTGGCATTCCGAAAGAATGGCACTCACCATCTCAGTGGAGCCCACCGCCTCTATGGGGGCCTCCAGCTGCAGAGCCCAGCCTGAGAGAATCCTCCCAGGAGGGCAGTCAAGGAGGAGGTCACAGCCTCTTCTCCTCATGAATGCCAACAGTGGAGAACTAGGCTGGAAGGGGCACCTGGGCGAGGTGGGGAGCAGGGAGAATCCCGGAACATAGATTTCCAGCTGTCGGAGAGGAAGAGTCTAACTTTTTTTTTTTGAGACAGGGTCTCGCCCTGTCACCCAGGCTGGAGTGCAGGGGTTGCAGTTAGCCAAGATCGCACCACTGCACTCTAGCCTGAGTGATAGAGTGAGACACGGTCTCAAAAAACAAAAAACCAAGAAGAAGTTGGTGTGACTTTGAGAGCTGTTTTGTTACGGCACCAGTAGCATCTACTGTAGATATCACTGAGGGATGGGAAGGGGGATTCAAAGAGCACGGTAGAAAATGCAATTCGAGAAGATAGAATTTTCTTTTTTCCCACATGCACTAGATTGAATGAAAATAATTTTCAAAACCCCTCTGCCTTGTACTCCCTAATGACCTGATGATATACATGAATTAAACTGTGGGTGGCTTAATAGCTGGAGAGAGGCCACATGTATAGACAGAAATGAACACACATGTGTTGCAACAGAAGCGCTCAAGACGCAACAGTGAAATTCACTAGCAGAAAATCGAGGTGAGAAGAAATTGATAATTGTTCTTTTAAACCTACCACTTTTGCTGACTGTCATTAAAAATGTGAAAACAGGTGGTAAAGGAACCATAAGTGATTCGTTTTCTTTCCTTCTGCATGACTATAATGATGTTTGAGAGTGAAACAGTGCTCCTAAAATGTATTACTTTTTTGTCCACTAAAAAAAAATGCCCCCATCTTTAACTTTAGTGGCACAAATCATGTATTTTTCTAATAACCTCAGAAACTCAGTATGATGTCCCCTTTGAAAATAATGGAAAGTTGCCGGGCGCGGTGGCTCCTGCCTGTAATCCCAGCATTTTGGGAGGCCAAGGCAGGTGGATCACGAGGTCAGGAGATCGAGACCATCCTGGCTAACACGGTGAAACCCTGTCTCTACTAAAAATACAAAAAAATTAGCTGGGCGTGGTGGCGGGCGCCTGTAGTCCCAGCTACTCGGAAGGCTGAGGCAGGAGAATGGCATGAACCCGGGAGGCGGAGCTTGCAGTGAGCCGAGATCCCGCCACTGCACTCCAGCCTGGGCGACTGAGTGAGACTCAGTCTCAAAAAAAAAAAAAAAAAAAAAGTAAAAAAGAAAATAATGGAAAGTTTGTGCTCAGCTCCTTCAGTGTCTGCAGCAAGACAGCAAATGAGACCCATGAGAATCTGGGGCTCAGGCAAAAGTTCCAGATGACATTTAAATGCTGAGGTGGGGCCTGTGAAGGAGGGAGGGAGGGCTGGAGACCAGGGGCCTTGGCGATCTGTTTACAACACAAGGGTGACCAGAGCTGTCTGTCTGCAGAGGGCCCTGATGGGAGCAGAGGCATCCCAGACAAACAGGGCTCATGCTCTTCTGGGAATCCCTGCCTCACCATGAAACAGAAGAGGGAGATTCCACCAACTGCTTGGATATGTCCCCTTTACATTTCTCCAGCCCAGATGGTGGTGGTGGTGGTGGTGTTTTGAGCAAAAGTCTTGCTCTGTCACCCAGGCTGGAGTGCAGTGGTGTGATCTCAGCTCACTGCAACCTCCACCTCCTGGGTCCAAGAGATTCTCCCCCATCAGCCTCCTGAGTGGCTGGGATTACAAGTGTATACCACCATGCCTGGATGATTTTTGTATTTTTAGTAGAGATGGGTTTCGCCATGTGGGCCAGGCTGGTCTCAAACTCCTGACCTCAGGTGATCTGCCTGCCTTGGCCTCTCAAAGTGCTGGGATTACAGGCGTGAGCCACCATGCCCTGCTCCAGATTGGTAACCCAGTGCTTTCCTTGGTGTATAACAATTACCCCACACTCTTGAGTGTCTTAAAATAGTCAGCAGATGTTAAAAGTTGCATCAGAATCCTTTTTTTTTTTTTTGAGACGGAGTCTTGCTATGTCGCCCAGGCTGGAGTTCAGTGGCATGATCTCAGCTCACTGGAAGCTCTGCCTCCCGGATTCACACTATTCTCCTGCCTCGGCCTCCCAAGTAGCTGGGACTACAGGCGCCTGCCACCACGCCCGGCTAATTTTTTGTATTTTTAGTAGAGATGGGGTTTCACCATGTTAGCCAGGATGGTCTTGATCTCCTGACCTCGTGACCTGCCCGCCTTGGCCTCCCAAAGTGCTGGAATTATAGGCACGAGCCACCGTGCCTGGCCTGCATCAGAATCCTTCTTTTAAAAAAAAGTGACCTTGGACCAGGCGTGGTGGCTTACTCCTGTAATCCCAGTACTTTGGGAGGCCGAGGCAGGTGGATTATCTGAGGTCAGGAGTTTGAGACCAGCCTGACCAACATGGTGAAACTCTGTCTCTACTAAAAACACAAAATTAGCCGGACATGGTGGTGGACACCTGTAATCCCAGCTACTCGGGAGGCTGAGGCAGAAGAATCGCTTGAACCCAGGAAGTGGAGGTTGCAGTGAGCCAAGATTGCACCATTGCACTCCAGCCTGGGCAACAAGAGCAAAACTCTGTCTCAAATAAATAAACAAATAAATAAAAATAAAAAAGTGATCTTGTATTAGTCTGTTCTCATGCTGCTATAAAGAACTTCCCTAGACTGGGTAATTTATAAGGGAAAGAGGTTTAACTGACCCACAGTTCCGCATGACTGGGGAAGCAAGCCATCTTACATGGCAGCAGGTGAGGCCGGGGGTGTGGGGAGAGGGAGAGAGCACATGTAAGCACAGGAAAAACTACTCTAAAACCCTCAGATCCCGTGAGAACTCACTATCACGAAAACAGCATGGGGGAACTGCCCCCCATAATCCAATCACCTCCTACCATGTCTCTCTGTTAACACCTGGGGATTACAATTCAAGATGAGATTTGGGTGAGAACACAGAGCCTAATCATATCAGATCTGTTTTTATTTTATTTTATTTATTTATTTATTTATTTTTTGAGACAGAGTCTCACTCTGTCACCCAGGCTGGAGTGCAGTGCCGCCACCTCCACTCACTGTAAGCTCCACCTCCCGGGTTCACGCCATTCTCCTGCCTCAGCCTCCCGAGTAGTGGGGACTACAGGCGCCCGCCACTACACCCGGCTAATTTTTTATATTTTTAGTAGTGACGGGATTTCACCGTGTTAGCCAGGATGGTCTCGATCTCCTGACCTCGTGATCCGCCTGCCTTGGCCTTCCAAAGTGCTGGAATTATAGGCGTGAGCCACCGCACCCGGCCAGATCTGTTTTTAAATATATATAATATTGAATTATATCTGTTCTTATGTTTAAAGTACTAGTAGGAAATACCCAAAATATTAATAATCTTTGTAACTGAGGGATAGGTTTATACTTGATTTTTACTTTTACTTTTTATTTATCTGTAGTGCCTATATTGTCTACAATAAACATGTATTATATATTTACTTTTTTTGTAAGAAACAAAGGTTTTTCTAAACATGGGGAGTGAGACTCAACCCCAGAACTCCCCCCAGAAAGACCATTGAATTTGTTTTCATGAGAATTAAACATTTCTTGAGTCAAAGACACCAAAAATGAACTTAACAGCAGGAGATGAACTGAGAAAAAGTATTTACAATGTGCAGAGCGGAAAAAGAGTTTTATTTTTCTGAAAAAAGTTTACTTATTTATTTATTTTGATACAGGGTCTCACTTTGTCACCCAGGCTGCAGTGCAGTGGTACGACCTCAGCTCACTGCAGCCTCGACCTCCTGGGCTCAAGTGATCCTATAACCTCAGCCCCCCGAGTATGAGTGACTATAGGTGCATGCACCACCACAACCAACTAATTATTTGTATTTTTTGTAGAGACGGATTTTCGCTATGTTGCCCAGGCTCAAATTTCTGGGCTATAGCAATCTGCCCACCTTGACCTCCCGAGGTGCTGGGATTACAGGCATGAGCCACCATGCTTGGCCAGGAAAAGAATTTTAATCATTATATACATATACGTGTGTGTGTGTGTGTGTGTGTACATATATATATAAAACAAGTCAATAAGAAAAATAAAAACAATCAATAGAAAATTGAACAAAAGATAACAGCAATTTACAGAAGTTGAAGAAAAAAGTCCGGTAAATACATGAACAGATTTTAATCTCATTAAATAGAGGTCGCAACCATTAATAAAATATTTTTTGCCAAAATTTCTTTTTGCTTATCACTTTACAAAATACCTTAAAAATCAGTAGCAATCAGAGTTTGTGAGGATGGTTATTCTCGCTAATAATACCAAGCATCTATGTGTATACCTACTGTTGGTGGAACTGAAAATTGGCAGAGCCCTTTCTGAAAAGAACTTAATGGTATATGTCAATACTTTAGGTATGCATGCCCTGTGACACAGTGGTTCCAATTTCAGGTATCTAGTTCAGAGAAATATTTGCCCATGTGCATGAAGAGGTGTGTACAAGAAGAGGCATGAGTCATAGAGCACTGGAAACAACACAAATGTCTAACATGGAAGAATGGTTATGTAAACTATGATTCATCTGTTCTATTGAAAAACCACACAGCACCTAAAACAATTAGAAAGAGTTATATGTGGTGACATGACAAGATAGAGCACCATAGCTCAGGGATAACCACTGAGGGCCCGTCTGGATTCAAATCATGTTTCTGAAATTTCCTGTCTGTCAGAACTTGGAGAAGCTGCCTAAAGTGCTCTAGGTTTCCACTTCCCCATTTGTAAAATGGGAAAGATAGTATTATGTGCCTCCTAGGGCTGTTAATGAGAATTAAATGGGCCAATACATGCACAGCATTTTTTTTTTTTTTTTTTTGAGACAGGGACTTGCTCTATCATCTAGAGTAGAGTGCAGTGGCATTATCATGGCTCATTGCAGCCTTGACCTCCCGGGCTCAAGCGATCCTCCTACCTCAGCCTCCTGGGACTGTAGCTGGGACTACAGGAGTGCACCACTGTGCTTGGCTAATTTTTCTTTTTTTGTACAGATGGGAACTTGCTATGTGGCGCAGGGTGGTCTTGAACTCCTGGGCTCAAGTGATCCACCAGCCTCAGCATCCCAAAGTGCTGAGATTACAGGTGTGAGCCACTCTGCCCGGCCATACACAACATTTTGAACTGTGTGTGCCTCACAGTAATTTATCAATAAATACAAACTTTTGCATATTAGAGAAAAGCAAGTTGTAGAACAGCAAACATGATATTAAAGCCTTAATACTAAAGGTAATATATGTGCATATGCCTATAAACACATAGAAAATGGCCCAGTAGAAAACATGTCTCATTAATAACAGCGTTTATTTCTGATGAAAGAAGGGACTTGGGTAAGGCTGGGGTAGCAAAGCTGTCATATCAACTCTACACTTCAGTATTATTTACTTTTTTTACAGAAATAAATGTAACTTGTTTGCTGTATGCAGGCACTTGCGCGTGTGTGCGCGCACACACACACACACGCACACACACACGCACACACACACACACACACGCACACACGCACACACACCACGCACACACACACACACGCACACACGCACACGCCACCGCACACGCACACACACACGCACACACACACGCACCACGCCACGCACACACACGCACACACACGCACACACACACACGCACACACACGCACACACGCACACACACCACGCACACACGCACACGCACACACACGCACACACACGCCACACACGCACACACACGCCCACACACGCACACACACGCGCACACACACACACACGCACACACGCACACACACACACACACGCACGCATACACCAGTTACCTTGGGCAAGGCAATATAGGGTTTGACTCTAGTTTGAAGATTTCAAGAGTACCAAATGTTTTACTCAAGGAATTTGAGCAATTGTGCAATTTTCAACGTGTTTTGTGTCTATTTTGGCTACACAGAGAACTTCCTCAACAACATGGAAACAGACGAGTTTAGGTTGTAGTTAACAAGAATAATTTGCAGAAATAGAAAGAAGCAAATAATCTGTTCTGTTAATAACACTCGTCTGTCACCCATGCACTGCCTTTCACAGTTGACTGAGAGCCAATTTTATCTCGCTGTCACATAGAGTGTCCTTTTTATCATCGCAGTTGCACACTTCCCACAATCTTTAGGGAAAGAGGCGGAACTGCCTCATCTACTTGTATAGAATTTATCTTGTTGCCCGGGCTGGAGTGTTCAGTGTGCAGTCTTGCCTCACTGCAGCCTTGACCTCCTGGGCTTAAGCAATCCTCTTGCCTCAGCCTCCTGAGTTGCTAGGACTACACGCATACCACCATGCTGGGCTAATGTTAAAATTTTTTTTGTAGAGATGGGGTCTTGCTATGTTGCCCAGGCTGCTCTCAAATTCCTGGCTTCAAGTGATTCTCCCACCTCAGCATTCTAATATGTTGGGATTACAGGTGTGAGCCACCATGCTCAGCCTCTCTTGTGTTTCTGAAGAAGGTGCTGGTGAAGAGAGGATCTGGGGAATCCAGGTGAAGGAGAACTTTCCAACGCATACAATCCGTCTTGGGCCTCAGGTGACACCCTTGTATCATTCTGAATTAGGAAACACTTCATTTTTTTAAACCTCATTATGCAAGGAGAATATTTTTAAAAATATTTTAAGGCCAGGCGCAGTGGCTTATACCTGTAATCCTAGCACTTTTGGAGGCCGAGGCAGGTGGATCACCTGAGTTTGAGAGTTTGAGACCAGCCTGGCCAACATGGTGAAACCCCATCTCTACTAACAACACAAAAAGTACACTGGGCATGGTGGTGCCTGCCTGTAATCTCAGCTACTTGGGAGGCTGAGGCAGGAGAATCGCTTGAACCTGGGAGGCAGAGGTTGGAGTCAGCTGAGATTGTGCCACTGCACTCCAGCCTGGGCGACAGAATGAGACTCTGTTTCAAAAACAAAAAAAATTCAATCAAAACAAAAATAATAATCATTATGATATGATACCCATGTATTAACCACTCAGATTTAATGGATTTGAACATTTTTACACAATAGATTCTGGTGTGATTTTTTTAAAAAAATTTATTAAAAAAAATAAAACTGGCTGGGCGCGGAGGCTCATGCCTGTAATCCCAGCACTTTGGGAAGCTGAGGCGGGTGGATAGCCTGAGGTCAGGAGTTTGAAACCAGTCTGGCCAACATAGTGAAACCCTGACTCTACTAAAAATACAAAAATTAGCCAGTGATGGTGGCACATGTCTGTAATCCCAGCTACTCGGGAGGCTGAGGCAGGAGAATTGCTGGAACCCGGGAGGTGGAGGTTGCGGTGAGCCGAGATCTCACCACTGCACTCCAGCCCGGGCAACAGAGCTAGACTCAGTGTCAAAGAAATAAATGAATTAAATTAAATTAAAAAAAACTATGCAACTACAGCTAACTCCTTCCACCCTGTCCCAATCCTTTCTTGTACTTCCTTTTACAGAGGTAACCAGCTTCCTGAACTGAGAGATATCATTAGTGAGCATAGTTTTATTTTCTTCTTTTTTTCTTTTCCTTTTTATTTAAATAATAGGGACAGGATCTTGCTATGTTGAACAGGCTGGTCTTGAACTCCTGGCCTCAAGCAGTCCTCCCATCTCAGTCTCCCAAAGTGCTGAGATTCTAGACGTGAGCCACCATGCCCGACCAACTAGTGAGCATAGTATTAAATCTCCCCACATAAATACATGCATCATTCAGGGCCTTGACAGGCATGTGCAAACGGGGTCATGGAAGACAATTTCATAAAAGTTCTCTTTGCAAATGTGGAGGCTGCAATAAGGGACCCCAGAAAGGGATGGTGAAGCATCTTGGGGTTAGCAACTGAAGGTTCCCTGCTACAGAACTCAGGAAGACTTGCCACTGTAGCAGAAGTTTACCGACAGTACTTGTGGTCTTCAGTGAACACATGCAGCCTCTGCAAACCCCTGGCAAAGAGGGAGTAGGCAAGGAGAGGAAGAGAGTTAATTCCCCCTGCCTCTCTCTTCTCCTCCCCTCAGACTCCTACTGGTGCTTCCCATTGGATGAACCCAACCAAAGACAGAGAAAAGAGTTCTCTGATAAAGTCCATAAAGCTTCCCAGGGCCAGAGGGAGGTAGAGAAGGCCAGGAGGAGGATGTGACAGCTGGAGAATATGTGTCCACAAACAACACAAGCATTATTTGTGTGTTTTACAAATTCTCTTAAACGATATCATACTTTTACATGGTTTTTGTTGGTTTTTCTTGAGGCAGAATCTCAGTCTTATTGCCCAGGCTGGAGTGCAGTGGCGCAATCTCGGCTCACTGCAACCTCTGCCTCCTGGGTTCAAGTGATTCTCCTGCCTCAGCCTACCGAGTAGCTGGGATTACAGGCATGCACCACCACACCCAGCTAAGTTTTGTATGTTTAGTAGAGACGGGGTTTCACCATGTTGGCCAGGATGGTCTCTAACTCCTGACCTCAAGTGATCCACCTGTCTTGGCCTCTCAAAGTGCTGGGATTACAGGCGTGAGCCACTGTGCCTGGCCTAATTCATGCATTTATTTTAACTACTCTGTAGTATTCCATTGTTTTGCTGTCCCAAGAAAAGTTGCAATGAACAGGCTTAGGTACACACGGCCTGACCCATAAGCTCAAGAAACTTGCTTGGGTATTTATACAGAAGTAAATTTGGCTGGGTGTGGTGGCTCATGCATGTAATCCTAACACTTTCAAAGGTCAAGGTGGGCAGATCACTTGAGGTCAGGAGTTTGAGTCCAGCCTGGCCAACATAGCGAAACCCCGTCTCTCCTAAAAATACAAAAAATTATTTGGGCATGGTGGTACACACCTGTAATTCCAGCTACTCAGGAGGCTGAGGCATGAGAATCACTTGAACCCAGGAAGCAGAGGTTGCAGTGAGCTGAGATCGCACCACTGCACCCCAGCCTAGGCAACAGAGCAAGACTGTGTCTCAAAAAGAATAATAAAAAAACCTGCTTAAAAAAAAAGTATATTTGTTGAAATGAAATTATGTACATACCAACTTTACTAAGTACTGCAAAATTGCTCTCTATTGTAATTATTCCAATTTTTCACTCCCATAGACTGAGTATAAAAGCCCGTTTCTGGTTTGCACCCTCACCACAGTTAGTGTTTTCAGGATTGTAAATTTGCCAATCTAATGGCTCTGAAATTGTGTCTCATTGTTATTTTAATTTGCATTTCCCTGCTCTATACTTTTCTATGCCTCATAATCTCCAATGGTGACACTGAAATCATGACAAACCTTCTATTATCACAAAGCATGTATTAATGCTGCTAATGTTCATAGAATCAATGGCCATTACAGAATGTGCCTTCAGTTGATTGCTCACACCTCAGACTCCTTGAGTTTTCCATATATACAGCTCATGAATGCCAGATTACATGCTGAGTGATTTCATGAAGGAATGCTTGCCAATCAGCTCCATGAGAAAGTGATTCAAAATGATGTTGGTTTCCTATGTTTTCTTGTCACTTTTGAAGAATGCTGTTGAAATGCAAGTCACTTATGGAATGAGCTCCAAGATCTTTTTTTTTCCCACATGAAAAAGACAAGATATGAAACAGCAGGTGTTAGCAGGTTTGTGTTTGTTTAAAATTTAAAAACATGTAAAATGCTTATGAGAGTGAGCCTCTGCGGAGGAAACATAATTTCAGACTTACAGTGGGAAATAGATTTAGTTTTCATATAGAACTCTTGAAAATTTTTCGCTTTTGTTTGTTTTACCACCTCCAAATAGGCTAACAAACCAAAAAAATATGATCTGATTAAAACACAATTTGTGACTTTTTTAAAATCCCAAATTCTTTTGTTTTAACTTGCCATTAAATGGATGATTAAATACTGTTTTGGTCCACTGCAGCTGTTATAACAGAATATCATAGCCTGGGGGGCTTATAAACAATAGAAATCTATTTCTCACAGTTCTGGTAGCTGTGAATTTCAAGAACAAGGCAATAGCAGATTCAGCCTCTGGTGAGGGCCCACTTCCTAGTTCATAAATGGCTGTCTCTTGCTATAATCTTGCATAGCAGAAGGGGACAGGGGAACCCTCTGGGGTCTCTCTCTCTCTTTTTTTTTTTTTTTTTTTTGAGACGGAGTTTTTCTCTCGTTGCCCAGGCTAGAGTGCAATGGTGCAATCTTGGCTCACCGCAACCTCCACCTCCCAGGTTCAAGCAATTCTCCTGCCTCAGCCTTCTGAGTAGCTGGGATTACAGGCATGTGCCACCACGTCCGGCTAATTTTTGTATTTTTAGTAGAGACGGGGTTTCTCCATGTTGGTCACGTTGGTCTCGAACTCCCGACCTCAGGTGATCCACCTGCCTCAGCCTCCCAAAGTGCCAGGATTACAGGCTTGAGCCACCACACCTGGCCTGGGGTCTCTTTTGTGAGGACATTAATCCCATTCATGAGGGCTCCACCCTCATGACCTAGTCACCTCCCAAAGGCCCCAGTTCCTAGCCCATTGCATTGGGGATTAGGTTTTAAGGTATGAATTTTGGGGGGGCATGAACATTCAGTCTATAGCAAATACAGAGCTATGTGAAAGGGAAATTTCTAAAATCAGAGATTTCCTTTTACTATAAACAATACACACTCTTCTTTCGGTTTACAAGTCATCATAAATGGAGGCCAGTTTAACACCCTGGAATAGAAGGACAAACAGTTGTCAAACTACTGCAAAATTGCTTAGAAAACTTTAGGCCAGTCTCATGTTTTTATTTCAAGGAAGTTGTGAAATTTACTTTTCCATCTATAAAACAGCAGTGTGACTGTGCTCTGTGGAAATCTATTTTTTTATTTAGAAAAAATATTCCATTGTGCATTCCTCCCATATGAGCAACACATTTACCTAGGAAGATAGCAGATGATTTTGTAACCCTAGGTATCCACATGCATGATCACTTTGTCCTCTGCCACTCCTGTGGTAACTCCCTCCACAGTGCCATTAGCGCTTTGCCCTGGTTCCTGGGAAGGGACACATGCTTTTTGGATGAGTGAAAACATTTTCCTGGGAGCAAAACAACTATCCAGATCAATCAAATTCTTTTCCCCATGGACTCAAATACACATTTCCTACCTAACAAGTTTTTTTGTTGTTGTTTTTTGTTTTTTGTTTGTTTTTTTGTTTTTTTTTGAGATGGAGTCTCACTCTGTCACCCAGGCTGAATGGAGTGAAGTGGCATGATCACGGCTCACTGCAACCTCCACCTCCCAGGTTCAAGTGATTCTCCTGCCTTAGCCTCCCAAGAAGCTGGGATTACAGGCAGTCGCCACCACACCCAGATAATTTTTGTATTTTTGGTAGAGATGGGGTTTCACCATGTTGGCCAGGCTTGTCTCAAACTCCTGACCTCAGGTGATCCATCCGCTTTGGCCTCCCAAAGTGCTGGCATTACAGGAATGAGCCACTGCGCCCAGGCTGCTTCTTCTTTTTTTTTTTTTTTTTTTTTGAGACAGATTGTCCCTCTGTCATCCAGGCTGGAGTGCAGTGGCAGGATCTCGATCTCAGTTCACTGCAACCTCTACCTCCCAGGTTCAAGCGATTCTCATGCCTCAGCATTCCGAGTAGCTGGGATTAAAAGCGTGTGAGACCACGCCAAGCTAATTTTTGTATTTTTAGTAGAGATGGGGTTTCACCATGTTGGCCAGGCTGGTCTCAAACTCCTGACCTCAAGCGATCTGCCCACCTCAGCCTCCCAAAGTACTGGGATTACAGGCGTGAGCCACCACGCCCGGCTTCTATCAACTATTTAAAAAAAATTTTTTTTTTCATTGATCAATACCTGAAAAAGTGTTTCATTTTGAAGGTAAGTTGTATGTTGGCTGGTTGCTTTTTGGGAGGTGATGTTAAAGGCACTATTATAATAATAGATGTACTAGATATGATTATTTTATGTACCATTTCAATATATGTATAGACAAAATCATGTAATAATTTATACAGTATTTAAAATTTTGAAAGCAGTTTCATAAACTTTCCCCCCTCCTTCCTGCATAACAAGTTCTTTTGAACCTACCAGAACAATTTATTTATTTATTTTTCTTTTTTTTTTTGAGACAGGGTCTCACTCTGTCACTCAGGCTGGAGTGCAGTGGTGTGATCACAGCTCACTCCCAGGCTCAAGGGATCCTTCCACGTCAGTCTCTTGAGTAGTTGGGACCAGCGGTGCACACCACCACGCCTGGCTAATTTTTTGTATTTTTGGTAGAGACAGGGTTTTGCCATGTTGTCCAGACTGGTCTTGAATTCATGAGCTCAAGGAGATCCACCTGTCTTGGCCTCCCAAAGTGCTAAGATTACAGGCATGAGCCACTGTGCCCAGCCATTCAAGGACAATTCAGAAATCAAAATCCATATGGCTAATTCTATTCATTTACTCATTCTTTCTCCCGGATTTTCACTCAACAAGCATATATTGAGTGTACATTGTGAGCTAGAGACAGGTTAGGTGCTGAGATAGAAAGACGAAAAATCCCAGTAAGATGTCACAGTATAGTAGAAGAGACAGGATGTATGCATAGCTAATTGCAATAAAGCACTACAAGGGCTGTGAGAGTCAGCTATATCCAACCTAGAGTATGTGTGTCAGTTAGCTATTACTGTGTAACAGCCCTTAAATTCTTTATAGCATTCGGTGCCATTTTGCTCATGCATCTGGGAGTTGTCTGGGTGTCAGCTGATCTAGGCAGGCTCAGCTGGGATGACTTGACTTGCCTCCATGTATCTCTAATCTTCCTCCTGGAACTAAAGGGCTGGCCTACACATGTTCTTTTCATTCTTCCAGCAGAGGGGCAGGCAGGAACATATGTGGCTTCTTAAGGCCGAGGTACAAAACTGGCACATGGTCCCTTCCCATTTTTCACTGGCTAAAGTAAGTCATGTGGCCAAACCCAAACCCAAAGAGTCAGTGAGTATATTCCAGCCATTTAGAGGGAAGGGCCACACATTCACTCAGAAAAAGGCACGAATAAGTGGGGAGTGAGTGAAGTATTTCAATTAATAATATGACCTTTCAGAGATGGATACAGAATGAGAAATAATTGGCTGAGGTTCAAGCAAAAGATGCTGAGGAAAGTGGTGAGCATCTATATTTTTTACTCTCATAAGTGGTTCACTGGGGGGTGGAGCCAAGATGGCCGAATAGGAACAGCTCCCGTCTCCAGCTCCCAGCCCCAGCGACACAGAAGACGGATGATTTCTGCATTTCTGCTTGAGGTACCCGTTTCATCTCACTAGGGAGTGCCTAACAGTGGGTGCAGGACAGTCGGTGAAGCGCACTGTGCGCGAGCCGAAGCAGGGCGAGGCATTGCCTCACTCGGGAAGCGCAAGGGGTCAGGGAGTTCCCTTTCCTAGTCAAAGAAAGGGGAAACAGATGGCACCTGGAATATCGGGTCAGTCCCACCCTAATACTGCGCTTTTCAATCAGGCAGGAGAAGGAAATAAAGGGTATTCAATTAGGAAAAGAGGAAGTCAAATTGTCCCTGTTTGCAGATGACATGATTGTATATCTAGAAAACCCCATTGTCTCAGCCCAAAACCTCCTTAAGCTGATTAGCAACTTCAGCAAAGTCTCAGGATACAAAATTAATGTACAAAAATCACAAGCATTCTTGTACACCAATAACAGACAAACAGAGAGCCAAATCATGAGTGAACTCCCATTCACAATTGCTTCAAAGAGAATCAAATACCTAGGAATCCAACTTACAAGGGATGTGAAGGACCTCTTCAAGGAGAACTACAAACCACTGCTCAATGAAATAAAAGAGGATACAAACAAATGGAAGAACATTCCATGCTCATGGGTGGGAAGAATCAATATCGTGAAAATGGCCATACTGCCCAAGGTAATTTATAGATTCAATGCCATCCCCATCAAGCTACCAATGACTTTCTTCACAGAATTGGAAAAAACGACTTTAAAGTTCATATGGAACCACAAAAGAGCCCGCATCACCAAGTCAATCCTAAGCCAAAAGAACAAAGCTGGAGGCATCACGCTACCTGACTTTAAACTATACTACAAGGCTACAGTAACCAAAACAGCATGGTACTGGTACCACAACAGAGACATAGATCAATGGAACAGAACAGAGCCCTCAGTAATGATGCCGCATATCTACAACTATCTGATCTTTGACAAACCTGACAAAAACAAGAAATGGGGAAAGGATTCCCTATTTAATAAATGGTACTGAGAAAACTGGCTAGCCATATGTAGAAAGCTGAAACTGGATCCCTTCCTTACACCTTATACAAAAATTAATTCAAGATGGATTAAAGACTTATATGTTAGACCTAAAACCATTAAAATCCTACAAGAAAACCTAGGCAATACCATTCAGGACATAGGCGTGGGCAAGGACTTCATGTCTAAAACACCAAAAGCAATGGCAACAAAAGGCAAAATTGACAAATGGGATCTCATTAAACTAAAGAGCTTCTGCACAGCAAAAGAAACTACCATCAGAGTGAACAGGCAACCTACAGAATGGGAGAAAATTTTTGCAACCTACTCATCTGACAAAGGGCTAATATCCAGAATCTACAATGAACTCAAACAAATTTACAAGAAAAAAACAAACAACCCCATCAAAAAGTGGGCGAAGGACATGAACAGACACTTCTCAAAAGAAGACATTTATGCAGCCAAAAAACACATGAAGAAATGCTCATCATCACTGGCCATCAGAGAAATGCAAATCAAAACCACAGTGAGATACCATCTCACACCAGTTAGAATGGCCATCATTAAAAAATCAGGAAACAACAGGTGCTGGAGAGGATGTGGAGAAATAGGAACACTTTTACACTGTTGGTGGGACTGTAAACTGTTCAACCATTGTGGAAGTCAGTGTGGCGATTCCTCAGGGATCTCGAACTAGAAATACCATTTGACCCAGCCATCCCATTACTGGGTATATACCCAAAGGACTATAAATCATGCTGCTATAAAGACACATGCACACGTATGTTTATTGCGGCACTATTCACAATAGCAAAGAGTTGGAACCAACCCAAATGTCCAACAACAATAGACTGGATTAAGAAAATGTGGCACATATACACCATGGAATACTATGCAGCCATAAAAAATGATGAGTTCGTGTCCTTTGTAGGGACATGGATGAAACTGGAAAACATCATTCTCAGTAAACTATCGCAAGGACAAAAAACCAAACACCGCATGTTCTCACTCATAGGTGGGAATTGAACAATGAGAACTCATGGACACAGGAAGGGGAACATCACACTCCGGGGACTGTGTGGGTGTGGGGAGGGGGGAGGGACAGCATTAGGAGATATACCTAATGCTAAATGACGAGTTAATGGGTGCAGGAAATCAACATGGCACATGGATACATATGTAACAAACCTGCACATTGTGCACATGTACCCTAAAACCCTAAAGTATAATAATAAAAAAAAAAGAGAATAAATGGTAAAAAAAATAAAAATAAAAATAAGTGGTTCACTATCCCCTCCCCTTCCCTCCTATCCCCTCCCCTCCCCTCCCTCTCTGTCCCTCCCTCCCTCCCTTCCTTCCTTCCTTCCTTCCTTCCTTCCTTTTTTTTGAATGGGGTCTCTCTCTGTAGCCCAGGCTGGAGTACAGTGGTGCAATCATAGTTCACTGCAGCCTCCTGGGGCACAAGCAATCCTCCCACTTCAGTCTCCCAAGAAGCTGGGACTACAGTCATGTGCCACCATGCCTGGCTAATGTTTAAAATTTTTTTTGTGGAGTCTGAGCACAGTGGCTCATGCCTGTAATCCCAGCATTTTGGGAGGCCCAGGCAGGTGGATCACTTGAGTCCAGGAGTTTGAGACCAGCTTGGGCAACACGGTGAGATACAAAAAGATTTAAAAATTAGCTGGGCTTGGTGGCACACACCTGTAGTCCTAGCTACTTTGGAAGCTGAAGTGGCTAGATCACTTAAGCCTGGAAGGCAGACGTTGCCATGAGCTGAGATCACACCGTTGCACTACAACCTGGGTGACAGAACGAGACCCTGTCTCAAAAAATAAATATAAACGCATACATAAATAAATAAATTTTTTACAGAGGGAGGAGGTCTCACTCCTGGTTGCCCGGGCTGATCTCAAGCTCCTGGGCTCAAGCGATCCTTCTGTCTTGGCCTCCCAAAGTCCTGGGATTACAGGTGTGAGCCACCATGCCTGGCCATGGTTCACTATTATTTCATTAATTTTACTTTGTTCTCTGCGCATAGGTTGTAAATTCCTTGTGAGCAGAACTATAAATTACATGTGCTCTGTGTTCCTCTCCACACTTTGGCTTATACTGGTTTATTAATGGATTGACTATTAATAATGGACTCAGGGAATAGAAACTACAAGGAAGATACGATACCATTCCTGGTTGGATGCAGTGGCTCATGCCTGTAATCCCAGCACACTGGGAGGCCGAGGTGGGTGGATCACCTGAGGTTGGGAGTTTGAGACCAGCCTGGCCAACATGGTGAAACCCTCGTCTCTACTAAAAATACAAAAATTAGCCAGGTGTGGTGGCGAGTCCCTGTGGTCCCAGCTATTCAGGAGGCTGAGGCACAAGCATCACTTGAACCTGGGAGGTGGAGGTTGCAGTGAGCCAAGATCATCCCACTGCAGTTGAGACTGGGCAACAGAGCAAGACTCCATCTCAGAATAATAATAATAATAAAAGACACAATACTGTTCCTTTCAGAAATGTCTGTTGCCTTTTGTAATCATAGTGATCAAGACTACTAGTTGAATTCAATTAGCCTACTTGAGATAAAACTTCTGAAATGCCTGCATTTCTACTGTGTTGGAATTTTTTTTTTTTTTTTTTTTTTGAGACGGAGTCTCGCTCTGTCGCCCAGGCTGGAGTGCAGTGGCGCGATCTCGGCTCACTGCAAGCTCCGCCTCCCGGGTTCACGCCATTCTCCTGCCTCAGCCTCTCCAAGTAGCTGGAACTACAGGCGCCCGCCACCACGCCCGGCTAATTTATTTTTGTATTTTTAGTAGAGACGGGGTTTCACCGTGTTACCCAGGAAGGTCTCAATCTCCTGACCTCGTGATCCGCCCGCCTCGGCCTCTTGGAATTTTTATCCCTGATATCACTATTTCTCATTTAATGGTGTCTCTTGGATTGCAAAATGATGTGATTTACCTTCTTTATCTCTTTAGAAGAAATAGCTCAATGTCTACGTCTGCCTCATCAAAGTACTGGACTCCACATTAAACTAAAGAAATTATCAAAAGACAGTAGTTACAGGATGAAATTCAATTTTTCTGAAGAGTGATGATAAATAGTCTCAGTTGTGTGAGCATCCTACCAAACTACCTGGCTTTGCTGGCAATAAAAATACATTTCTTATTTTTTAATTTTTTAAAATAAAGACAAGGTTTCCCTATGTTGCCCAGGCTGGTCTTGAACTCCTAGGCTCAAGTGATCCTCTCACCTCAGCCTTCCAATCCTTCCAATGTGCTGGGATTGCAGGTGTAAGCCACCATACCGGCCATATATTTTTTACTTCCAGAAAGAAGAGTAGAAATTGTCAGTTTCAGTTTTTAAGTCTCTGTATTGGTCACATCTATGAGGTTGTCTCAGAGCAACTATCTTTTGCATGTATGTATGTATGTATGTATGTATGTATGTATGTATTGGCTAGTGTGGCTGAGTTATGCTGTGCTTAAAGCCTCAGAATCATTGCTTGAAACATTATGTTCATCCGGGGTTAGCTAGGGCTCTGTGCCTCGTCACCAGCAGCCTCCCTCTAGAACACAGGCCAATGGAGCAACCACCATCTTGAGCATTGCTGGCCATTATTGCAGAAGGAAAAGAGCTCTGGAGGGTCTTACACCAGCAATTAACACCTTCAACTCAGGCTTGGCGCAGTGGCTCACGCCTGTAATCCCAGCACTTTGGGAAGGCCGAGGTGGGCAGATTACCTGAGACCAGGAGTTTGAGACCAGTCTGGGCCACATGGAGAAACCTAATCTCTACTGAAAATACAAACCCCCCCAAAAAAATTAGCCAGGTATGGTGGCCTATGTTTGTAGTCCCAGCTACTCGGGAGACTGAGGCAGGAGAATTGCTTGAACCTGGGAGGCGGAGGTTGCAGTGAGCCAAGATTGCACCACTGCACTCCAGCTGGGTGACACAGCGAGACTCTGTCTCAAAAATAAATAAATAAATAATAAATAAATATATAAATAAACCTTCAACCCAGAAGTGGCTCTTTGCCTTAAATTCATTGGCCAGCATTAGTCACATCATTCACTTAACAATGAGCCTGGAAGGCTCATGAGGGCTCAGGAAGTA
Organism: Nomascus leucogenys; assembly: GCF_006542625.1. NCBI lineage: Eukaryota > Metazoa > Chordata > Mammalia > Primates > Hylobatidae > Nomascus > Nomascus leucogenys. The sequence goes on from NC_044391.1 coordinate 171,986, forward strand.
TAATACTATCATTTACCTGAAAAGGGGAGAACTGGAAGAAAGAGAAGTACCAGAATATTTGGGTACTACACACAGATATTTACCTTGTTAGTTTCCTGATCCTTAAGAGAACTGGGAATTCTGAGTAGACAGTGAGGAAGTGCAGGAAAAAGTGGGAAAGGACAGGCTACTTGGAGCCTTCACCTGAGCCAAGCTTGCTGAAAATGGGTGAAACCTGTGATGCCTCAACTCTGCCTGGTCTGAATGCTCTCCCGAGCCTGGCTCCTCTGACTTACTTGTTCTGTGATCTAAGCCTCAATTTCTTCAACTTTAAAACGAAGATGATAGTAGACCCTACCTTAGAGGGGGTGTGATGATTATTACATAAGGTAATACATGTGAGTGACTTGGAACAGCACTGTAAAACTTTCTGCAAGGATGGAAATGTTCTACGCTGTCTGATACTGTAGCCACTGGCTACTGAGTGCTTGGAATGTAGCTAGTGCAACCAAGAAACTGAATTATTAATTCTGTCACCCAGGCCGGAGTGCAGTGACATGGTCCTGGCTCACTGCAACCTCCACCTCCCAGGTTCAAGGGATTCTCCTGCCTCAGCCTCCGGAGTAGCTGGGATTACAGATGCCCGCCACCAGGCCCGGCTACTTTTTGTATTTTTAGTAGAGACAGGGTTTTCACCATGTTGTCCCGGCTGGTCTCGAAATTCCTGACCACAAGTGATCCGCCCACCTCGACCTCCCAAAGTGCTGGGATTACAGGTGTGAGCCACCGTGCCCGGGCTGAATGATTAATTTTATCTAATTTTAATTAATTTAAATTTAAATGTACATCACCACATGTGGCTATAGCTATTGCATGAGACAGTGCAGACTTAAGACTTTGGCCTGGCACCGTGGCTCACACCTGTAATTTCAGCACTTCGGGAGGCAAAGACAGGAGGATCACTTGAGCCTGGGAGTTCAAGACCAGGCTAGGCAACCTAGTGAGATCCTGTCTCTACGAGAAACGGAAAGAATTAGTTGGGCATGGTGGTGCACATCTGTAGTCCCAGCTACTCTGAAGGCCAAGGTGAGAGGATCACTTGAGCCCAGGAGGTCAAGGCTGCAGTGAGCCGTGATCGCACCACTGCACTCCAGCCTGGGTGACAGAGTGAGAACCTGGCTTTCAACAAAACAAAACAACAAAACAAACATTGCTTAACACACAGGGAGCATTCAACAACGGTTAGCTAAGTGTCAGATTGCTACAGCCAGAGTGGGAGAAGGAGACTCAACCCATAAGTCAAAGAAAATGAGAAAACATCTAGATTTGAAGGAATGCCCTCCCACAGAACCTTGCCCCCCTGCATTTTACCTTCAGGTAACAGCTTCAAAGAGAAGATCTGAAACCATCTAAAGGAAACGTTGGGGATGCTTTGTTCCTCTTGGTCACCTTTGCTTGGGCAGGAAGTCACTCCACATAGAAAGACTTGGCCATGGGCAGCAGCGCAGGTGGGAGGCACACGTATGTGCACTCGCCTCACCTTCCAGCTCTGCACCAGCTCCCTTTACACCCTAGCTGCCCTGTGTCCTCATGTCGAGCCCACCGCAGATCCTTGTCCTGCCCAGGACTTCATCCTCCTTGCCTTTAGATCTCCAGTGTCCAATCAGTAAACTGCATCAGTTTCCCAGGGCTGACATAACAAAGTATCACAACCTGAGTGGCTTCTCTGACAGTTCTGGAGACCAGAAGTCAAGGTGTAGGTAGGACCGTGTGCTCTGAATGTTCTAGGGGGAGAATCTGTTCCATGCCTTTTTCTTAGCTTCTGGGCATTCCTGGGTTCTTGCATGCATTGCTCCAATAATTTCTATCCATGTCATCACAACAGGGCACTCTCCTTGAGTGTCTGTGTTTCCTTTTGGGTCTGTGTCTTGTATTTCTTCTCTCTCTCTCTCTTTTTTTTTGACAGGGTCTTACTCTGTCATCCACCCAGGCTGGAGTACAGTGGTATGATCTCGGCTCACTGCAACCTCTGCCTCCTGGGCTCAAGCGATCCTCCCATCTCAGCCTCCTGAGTAGCTGGGACTGCGGGCTCATACCACCACACCTGGCTAATTTTTGTATTCTTGGTAGAGATGGGGTTTCACCATGTTGCCCAGGCTGTTCTTGAACTCCTGAGCTCAAGAGATCCACCCACCTCGGCCTCCCAAAGTGCTAAAATTACAGGCATGAGCCACCACACCTGGCCTCTTCCCTTCTTACAAAGACACCAGTCATATTGGACCCATTTAATCCAGTATGACCTCATCTTAACCTGATTGCATCTGCAGGGACCCTATTTCCAAATAAGGTCACATTCACAGGTACCAGGGGTTGGGACCTTAACTTATCTGCTTGAGGGACACAGTTTAGCCCACAATAGTCACCATTCCATCGTGGGCCTATTTTCTGCTGGGTGGCAGCTACTTTATCTGTCACAGTTTTGAGGAGGACTCTTGTCATTCTGTGTGCCTGGTATCTTTCTCCTGAGAATAAGTGAGCTGCTGCTAACATAAAGATGATTTAGGGCAAAAATTTTAAAAAGGCACTCCCTTTGGGTAGACAAATTGCAAAATTCATGCTCACTCCATGTGATGAATTACAGACAGTTTGCACTTTCCCTTTCCTGCTTATGCAAGGAAGTGTTACACCCTTCCTCCTTCCCTTTGTGTCTGCTTGGAATTGGGTCTGATTGGAATTGGGTTTCGTCAGTCGCAACCAAAGAATCCTGACTGACATAGATGGTACTGGGTGCCACGAATTAATGTGTTGCCTCCCATAACTAATTTCCTGGAGGTAATCCATTCACTTGAATGAAGGTTGGAGCACTGTGACCAGCAGTGCAGCTTTATGGCTTTGGCTCTTAGGGATCTCCATGCCCCTCTAGGTCCAGTTTAGGCTGCTCTCTGTTAGACCTGTAGCAGGTGCTCTTGTTGCCACCATGTCCCTCACTTTGACCTCTCCATCAGGTGGGGCCCTGCTCACAGCCCCTTGGAAGTAGGGGCCCCTACGTCCTCACAAGAGGAAGCCAGCTGCTCAAGAGCTTCCTCTTGCTGCCAGAGCCCACTTTACCGCCCACATGGCAGGCCAGAGTGTCCAGGACTTGGCCCCACACTGGAAGCAGCCCTTGCTGCCTGACTGATGGGAGGTGGTATGTTCAACACTACAGCTGCCTTTCCCGGCAGGGGCAGCGTGCAGAGGTATGTTCCACACACTGGCTCCCAGAGGTCCCCTGAGGACAAATGCAGCTCAGCTCCCTTTCTCCCCAGTGCCTTAATTAGCTACTCTCTGTGTCAGTCTCCGCCCTCCCCACCGCTCCCCCCCTCCGCCCCACTCCCTTTTCCCCTCCTCCCCACTGGTGTTTCCTGGAGTCACCTCCCACATAAGCTACTTACACAAGAGTCCTTTTCTCAGAGTCAGCTTCTAGGGGTTTCCACCTTAAAATAAGACCTATGCCCAGGGTCATCACATGAAGACCTGAGTCAGCCACTGACTGGCCAGACGGCCATGGGTTACCTACTGTGGGCCACGGGTTACCTACTGTGGGCCACGGGTTACCCACTCTGGGCCACCGGTTGCCCACTCTGGCCCTCAGTTTCTGTCTGGAAAGAGGTAGCCAGTCACGCTAAAGGGGGACTTCTTTTTGGAGAGGCTGTTAGAGAGGCTGATTCGATCATTGATTTTTTTTTTTAAAGAAAGCTTATTTTTTTCCTTTGAGTATAAAAGCAAAACATGACGATTATATAATTTTGAAAAACACAAAAATAAATTTAGGCCTGGCATGGTGGCTCACTCCTGTAATCTCAGCACTTTGGGAGGCCAAGGTGGGCAGATCACTTGAGGCCAGGAGTTCAAGACCAACCTGACCAACAGAGAGAAACCCCGTCTCTACTAAAAACACAAAAAAATAGCCAAGCATCGTGCGGCGCACCTGTAATCCCAGCTACTCAAGGGGCTGAGGCACGAAAATCACTTGAACCTGGGAGGCAGAGGTTGCAGTGAGCTGAGATTGCACCATTGCCCTCCAACCTGGGAGACAGAGAAACTCTGTCTCAAAAAAAAGAAAAAAGAGAAATCAATTTAAAAAGCTAAAATTACCCAAATTCCACCACTCAAGGATATTTTCTTTGAAAGTAGAGGGCACAGGGTAGCCTGGAACCCTAACGTACCCTGCTTTGCCTCTGGCTATGCTGCAGGACTACGGCCCTAAGATTTCTGCAAATGTCCAGTTGCTGTGTGTAGACGCAGCTTGAAATAAACTGCTTGTACAGCATGAGGAGGAAATGTGACTGTCGGACCCTTATGTAACACAGTAGGAAACCCTGAGTGTAAACAGGGTTTTCTTTGTCAAGGAACGGAAATTGGTTTCCAACCAGTGCTTTCAAGGGCAGACCAGGAGCTAGGAAAAGAAATAGGAAGTCATAGAATGGAACAGAGGAAATTAGGAAATGAAAATCTATAGCCTCAGCATGAAGTTTATGAGGAAATTGGACTGTTTTTCTCAAACTGTGCTGGACAAATCTGGGAAGAAAGATTGATTTCTGATCCTGAGAAGACCTGCGGTATGGACCAGCAGGTCAGGCACAAGTGAGGCCTGGTTATATATTTAATAATAACAGAAAAACTTTTGCAAAAGCTGTATCCATACAGGGAGCTAGAGACCAGGTAGAAATACCATATGAAGGCAACCCCAGGAAGTAATAGGAATAATAGGGAAAATGGGCCAGGTACAGTGACTCATGCCTGTAATCCCAGTACTTTGGGAGGTTGAGGTGGCCTCGCTTGAGCCCAGAAATTCAAGACAAGCCTGGGCAACATGGTGAAACCCTGTCTCTACAAAAAAAAAATAATAAATTATCCAGGTGTGTGGGATGGGCCTACAGTCCCAGCTAGTTGGGAGGCTGAGTTGGGAGGATCACTTGAGCCCAGGATGTAGAAGCTGCACTGAGCCGTGATCATGCCACTGCACTCCAACTCCAGCCTGGGTAACAGAGCAAGACCCTGTCTCAAAAAAACCCAAAAACTTAAAATAGGGAGATTATACTGTATTATCTGGGTGGTCCCAATTTAATCACATGATCCCCTAAAACAGAGAATTTTCTCCAGCTGGAGTCAGACAGATGTGGCAGAAAGAAAAGTCAGGGACGTTTTAAGTGTGAGAAAGACTTGACCTGTGAAGGGGCCACATGGAAAGCATGAGAAATAATGCAGGAAGCTTCTTGGAGCAAAGACTGGCCCTCAGCTCACAACCAGCAAGGAAGGTGGGACCCCAGCCCTACAACCACAAGGAACCAAATTTGGCCAACACCTGAAGGGGATCCATCCCCAGGGCTTGCAGTAGGGAACCCAGCCCTGTCACCACCTTGAGTGAGCTTTCTGTGGCCCCGAGCAGATGACTCAGTTGAGCCAGAGTTTGTGAGAGTGGGGCTCTGACCTACAGAACTGTGAAACAATAAATGAAATTGCTTTAAGCCACTAAATTTGTGGTAATGCTATAGCAGCACTAGGAAACCTACACCCTGACATGTCAACTAACCACTGCAAGCCGATGTGAATATGACCTTCATGGAGTGTGTCCCAGGCCATGGGCAGAAGAGGGAATAGCCAGCTCTGCTAAGGAAAGTGAAGAAGGCTTCTCAGAGAAGGCATGCTCTGGGTCCTATAGAGGTGGACCCTGAGATGAGATTCCAGTGCAAGCAAAGGTTTTAAGTGATGCTCCCAGGAAACAACAGTAAGGGAGTGACAGAGTGAGACAGAAAAAGGAAAAAAGTCAATAAAAATGAGTCCGGGTTGTGTGCGGTGGCTCACGCCTGTAATCCCAGCACTTTGGGAGGCTGAGGTGGGCAGATCATGAGGTCAGGAGTTCAAGACCAGCCTGGCCAACATGGCAAAACCTCATCTCTACTAAAAATACAAAAATTAACCGGGCATGGTGGCGGGCGCCTGTAATCCCAGCTACTCCGGAGGCTGAGGCAGGAGAATTGCTTGAACCCGGAAGGCAGAGGCTGCAGTGAGCCAAGACTGTGCCATTGCACTCCAGCCTGGGCAACAAGAGCAAGACTCCATCTCAAAAAAAAAAAAAAAAAAAAAAAAAAAAAAAAAGTGAATCAGGCTGGGCATGGTGGCTCCACGCCTGACATCCCAGAACCAGAACTCTGGGAGGCCGAGGCGGACTGATAACTTGAGCTCATGAATTAGAGACCAGCCTGGGCAACATGAAGAAACCCCGTCCCTACAAAAAACACAAAAATTAGCTGGGAGGGGTGATGCATGCCTATAGTCCCAGCTACTCGGGAGGCTGAAGTCGGAGGATTGCTTGAGCCTGGGAAGTCAAGACTGTGGTAAGCCAGGATCACGCCACTGCACTCCAGCCTGGGTGACAGGGCCAGACCTTGTTTCCAAAAGAAAAACAAAACAAAACAAAACAAAAAAAACAAACTTATCAAGCAAGTTACCATTGTAGGCAGCTGGAGCTTTATCCTTCTCGGGGATGCTGGGAAACTGTAGATTGTGTCTGGGAGGGATGGAGGGACGGGGATTTATGCATCCACTTCCATCAACATTGGTTGGGAGCCTCTTTTGGGGCCATTAATTCCCTAGTACTCAGCCCTTCGATGTATGTATGCAGAGCAGGCACCAACGGTTTCAGAAAACACGCAGGCAAAAGGTTGCAGGTGCTAGCACTTGGCAGTCTGATTGGTGTGCACTGAACCAGTGAGGCCAAGGGGCCAAGGGAAGGGGGAGCACCGGCAGCATTTGAAGGCAGTGAGGGTTTACCAGGCAGGGACCAGAGCAGGTGTTTCAGGCAGATGGAAATGTTTATGCACACAGAGGCCCAAAAACAAGCAAAAGAGTTTTGTGAAGTGGCCAGAGGATTTGAGTCTGGAGGTGGACAAACAGGTTTGAATCCTGACTCTGCCTCCTCACTGCTTATTCTCCTTAGGCAAGTCACTCTGCTGCTCTGAGCATTAGCTATATGATGGGAATTACGGTAGCACCTGCCTCATTGTGTTGTCACAAGGATTAAATTATTTTATTTTTATTTTTATTTTTTGAGATAGAGTCTCTCTCTGTGGCCCAGGCTGGAGTGCAGTGGTGCGATCTCGGCTCACTGAAACCTCTGCTTCCTGGGTTCAAGTGATTTTCCTGCCTTAGCCTCCCAAGTAACTGGGATTACAGGCACATGCTACCACCTTGCCTGGCTAATTTTTGTATTTTTAGTAGAGATGGGGTTTCACCATGTTGGCCAGGCTGCACTCGAACTCTTGACCTCAGGTGATCCACCCACCTTGGCCTCCCAAAGTGCTGGGATTACAGGCATGAGCCACCGTGCCCAGCCACAGGATTAAATTAGGTTATGCTTTAAAAGAGTATGGCACCTGGTCAGCCCTCAATAATGATAAGCAATACTTTTGTTGTTGTCCCACCAAGGGTGAATGTTGGCTAGTTGGCTATGCCCACACAAAGAGTGCATGGAGACAAGGGGTCCAGTGGAGTAGTAGGCCGGAAAGGTGGGTAGCAGCTTCACGGTACCCTGTGAGGTATTTTCAATTGTAGGCTTACCCAGAATGAACCAAGCACAGCTCACACTTGTAATCTCAGTGCTTTGGGAGGACGAGGGAAGAACACTTGAGAGGCCAGGGGTTCAAGACCAGCCTGGGCAACAGGGAAGACCCAACTTCTACAAAATAGTAATAATTAAAAAAAATAGGTACAGTGGTGAGTGTCTGTAGTCCTAGCTACTCAAGAGGCTGAGGCAGGAGGATTGCTTGAGCCCAGGAGTTTGAGGCTGTAGGGAGCTATGATTGTACCACTGTACTCCAGCCTGGGTGACAGAGCGAGACCCCATTAAAAAAAAAAAGTGAGAGGCTGGGCACGGTGACTCACGCCTGTAATCCAGCTTGACCAACATGGAGAAACCCTGTCTCTACTAAAAATACAAAATTAGCCGGGCATGGTGACACATGCCTGTAATCCCAGCTACTCAGGAGGCTGAGACAGGAGAATCGCTTGAACCTGGGAGGCGGAGGTTGCAGTGAGTCAAGATCGCACCGTTGTACTCCAGCCTTTTTTTGCCACAAAAAGGGCGGGCAGGAGGGGAAGGCTTATTTTTAGGGAAAGTGAAATAACAATTCAGGACTTCTCAGCCTGAATCTGTGGATCCCAATGAGTCTGAGTAAAATTTAGGAGGTCCATAAACTTGGCTAGGAAAAGAATCATTCCTATTTTCACTAACTTCCAACTGAAATTGACCTTCCCCTTCCATGATGAATGTGGGCAACAAACCACAATGATATTAGCAGGAATTGTGATTTTGTCACAAGTAAAAAAAACAAACAAAAAAGCCCCCAAGTATTTCCAGATTGCAGACATCTTAAAGTATCCTTTATACCCATTACTACTTCAAAATAATGTTTTTTAGACCTGTTTTTAGATTTAGATTTTTGTTTGTTTGTTTTGAGACAGAGTCTCACTCTGTTACCCAGGCTGGAGTGCAGTGGCATAATCTCGGCTCACTGCAACCTCCATCTCCTGGGCTCAGGTGATTTTACCACCTCAGCCACCCAAGTAGCTGGGACTACAGGCATGTGCCACCACTCCTGGCTGATTTTTTTTTTTTTTTTTGTAGAAACAGGGTTTCACCATGTTCACCGTCCTGGTGTCGAACTCCTGACCTCAGGTGATCCACCCGTCTCAGCCTCCCAAAGTGCTGGGATTACAGGTATGAGCCACTGTGCCCAGCCTGGACCAGGCTTTTTAAAACCTCCCACAGACAGAGATATTCTGTGTTTTTACCCCTTCTTGCTGTGATCTTGTTGTGACCAATGTAATTACAAGGGTGGAAGGGCCATAGTGGCCATATCCCAGTTAAAGAGGATGTCTCTTTCCCATTAGGATTGGAAAGGGCCAGGCCCTGCTTAGGTTGTGCATTTGTTCTTGGATGAATCACGATGGAAGCTGATGGATGACTGGGTCATGTTCGCATCTCTGGGGGTGAGGATATGGCCCCGTCAGCCTCATCAAATCATGTGGAGTCTATTAGTTTCTATTACTGCTGTAACAATTTACCACAAATTTAGGAGCTTGAAGTTGCACACATTGATTACCGCCCAGTTCCATAGGTCACAAGTCTAAAATGGGAATCACTGGGCTAAAATCAAGGTCATGGCTTGGCTGCCTTCCTTTCTGGAGGCTCTAAGAGAGAATCTGTGTCCTTGCCTTTTCCACCTTCTAGGGACCACCTACATCTCCTGGCTTGTGCCCTATTCCTCCATCCTCAACACCAGCAACCTCCTTCTCATGCTCTTATTTTTCTGGTTCTCATTTTTCTGTCTCCTTCTTCTACTTATAAGGACTTTTGTGTTTATATTGGGTGCACTGGATAATCCAGGATAATCTCCTCACTCCAAGTCAGCTGATTAGCAATCTTAATTCCTTCTGCAACCTTAATTCCCCTTTTCCCTTTTCCATGTAATCTAACACATTTACAAGTTCCAGGGGCTGTGACATGAATATGTTTGAGAGGCTATTGTTCTGCATACTATATAAAATCAACACAATCACACTGAAATAGAGAAAAAAGAGGTTCCCCAAAGGAAGGGATGTTGCACAGGCCAATAAGCATCTGTCTTCTACGACAAAGATTTAAGGGGGCCTGTGCACCGCTCTTGCTGCACTTCATTTATACTTTTATTAAGCATTTGCAGCAGGTGTTTGTGATGTCTGGTGTCACATCTCTGCAACTCACCTGATTTCAGTGCACCTTTGATAGACAGTTCTGTGCACTTTGCCAGTATTATTTCTCAAGCATATATGGAAACACCTCTCTGCTTTCTCTAAGACAGTAGAAGCCAAATTCAGGTGCAACCTGAATATATCAGGGAATTAACAACCTGGGAGCTACCCTCACCCCACGTGGAATGGGAGCAGTGCTTAGATGCTGCAGCTTTCATTTGCTGGTGTTCTTCTTCTCCTCCTCCTCCTCCTCATCCTCTTCCTTCTTCTTCTTCTTTTTTCTCCTTCCTCTCCTTCTCCTTCATGGAGTCTCCCTCTGTCACCCAGGCTGGAGTGCAGTGGCGTGATCTCTGCTCACTGCAACCTCCACCTCCCAGGTTCTATCAATTATCCTGCCTCAGCCTCCCGAATAGCTGGGACTACAACCGTATGCTACCGTACCAGTTAATTTTTGTATTTTTAGTAGAGATGGGATTTCACCATGTTGGCCAGTCTGGTCTTGAACTCCTGACCTCAAGTGATCTGCCTGCCTCGGCCTCCCAAAGTGCTGGGATTACAGGTGTGAGCCACCACGTCCGGCCCAAGTGGAGCACTTCTTGGTGTGCTTTCTTCATGGTTCCTTCGAAGGTCCCAGCAGGATTCACACACCTCATTCAGACACCTCGTGTTGGCTTTTCCCCCTTTTTGGTTTCATTCTCCCTATTCCTTACTCCTGCTTCCTGGCATCACCTCCCAAATAAACTACCTGGATCCACGCCCTTCTCTCAGATTTTGCTCTTGGGGGAAACCCTATTAGACAGCACGTATTCCTGATGTTTGGCAGAGAGTTACTGATGTGGCTGTCTACACGGTGGAGCCCTGCCAGTACAAGCCAGTGCAGTTTGTTTACAGGCATCTGTCCCGATGAGTTAGTGTCCATTCCATTGGCTGATGCTCACGCCACACAAGTCATCTGGCACTGCTGAGGTCTATCAGCACAATAACATGAATCACTGTTCCTGACGCACCCTTTTTGGCTGTTTATCAGGTTCCAGTTTAAGACATATGGATAAGGAGTATAAATATCATAAGACGCGATCCTTAGGGTCATGTGCTAAAAGGTCTGTGTACCTATAATGGGGAGGAAAGGTTGTCTGAGGTCATCTTAAAAAAAGAAAAAAAAAGTTCAGGCTGAGAGCAGGGTTGTTTATTTGAGTTCTGGCAATCTCTCTGGGAATTTATTTACATGCCAAGGGAAACATGAGGACAGTGGACTCTAGAAAACTTGTGCCCCAAGCTGCAAAAGACGGCAGGCTTGGGCCCAGAAGGCACCGAGACCTTGCCGAAGACTCAACGAATACCTGATGGCCGAGCACAGTGGCTCACGCCTGTAATCCCAGCTCTTCTGGAGGCCGAGGCGAGTAGATCATCTGAGGTTGGAAGTTTGAGACCAGCCTAACCAACATGGTGAAACCCTGTCTTTACTAAAAATACAAAAATTAGCTGGGCGTGGTGGTGCACACCTGTAATTCCAGCTGCTCAGGAGGCTGAGGCCTGAGAATCACCTGAACCCAGGAGGCAGAGGTTGCAGTGAGCTGAGATCGTACCACTGCACTCCAGCCTGGGTGACAGAATGAGACTTGGCCTCAAAAAATCAACAGCAAAAAAACCCCACAAATGCCTGATGACTTTTGATGGGTGTCAGGTGTTCTTTGTCAGCTGATGGGGACATCATTTAATCTATGTACTAGATGGAGATCAGGTAGAAGGCAGGAAGTCTCAAGACTTTTATCACCTCTCTAGGTCATACAGCACTCCCCTGCCCCACTGCCTGACCCCATGCAGCATAGGGCCATTCTCTTCACCTCCCTTCTCAGAATCTCAGTTGGTCACCTTGGAGCAGAGAGGCTGTCCATCCTCCAGGGGGAGCACCACCAGCAGATGGCATAGATTTTCCATCACCCACCAAAACTGCAGCGTGACTTTGCAATGGGACAGGAAAAAAGAATGAAAAATCCCAAGGCCCTACTTTTTTACTTAAAAGTAATTTCAAAGGAGATTTTTGGCCAGGCATGGTGGCTCATGCCTTTTTAATCTTAGCACTTTGGGAGGCCAAGGCAGGTGGATCACCTGAGGTCAGGAGTTCAAGAACAGCCTGGCCAACATGGTGAAACCCTGTCTCTACTAAAAATACAAAAGATTAGCTGGGCATGGTGGCATGTGCCTGTAATCCCAGCTACTAGGGAGGCTGAGGCAAGATAATGCTTGAACCCAGGAGATGCAGGTTGCAGTGAGCCAAGATCATGCCATTGCACTCCAGCCTGGGCGACAAGAGCAAAACTCTGTCTCAAAAAAAAAAAAAAAAAAGAGGGGGGGTGAGGGGAGTTTTTTTGTTTTTTGTTTTTTTCATTTTAAATTTACCATTTATATTTTTATACATATTGTTAGGGGTCAGCCACACTTAATGATCTTGGAAGAGCAAATCAGTCTTCAGAGCGCTCGCTGTCCTACTTCCGACTTTACTTGTGGCATGACCATGTTCATTAAAATCTCAAAGGAAAAAAACCTTACAAAAAGAAAAGCAGGCCGGGCGTGGTGGCTCACGCCTGTAATCCCAGCACTTTGGGAGGCCAAGGCAGGCAGATCACAAGGTCAGGAGATCGAGACCATCCTGGCCAACATGGTGAAACCCTGTCTCTACTAAAAATACAAAAATTAGCTGGGTGTAGTGGCGCATGCCTGTAATCCCAGCTACTCAGGAGGCTGAGGCAGGAGAATCGCTTGAACCCGGGAGGGGGAGGTTGCAGTGAGCTGAGATTGTGCCACTGCACTCCAGCCTGGCGACAGAGCAGGATTCCATTTCAAAAAAAAAAAAAAAAAAAAAAGAAGAAGAAAAGCAAAGCAAAAGGTCAACTCTTATTCTGAGCATCTATTAAGTTTTTTGTGTGTATGTATTAAGCTGTATTATGAGTAGTCGGTTTGTATGAAATGGTCAAATAGGCCAAATACAAAAGATTTCTCTCTCTCTTTTTTCAGAGACATGGTCTCGCTGGACTGGTGCAGTGGTACAATCACTGCTCATTGTAACCTTGACCTTCCTGGCTCAAGCAATTCTCCCTCCTTAGCTTCCTGAGTACCTGGGACCACAGGTGCACACCATTATGCCCAACTAATTTTTAGAATTTTTGTGGAGACAGGGCATCTCACTGTTTTGTTCAAGCTGATCTCGAACACCTAAGCTTAAGTGATCCTCCTGCCTTGGCCTCCCAAAGTGCTGGGATTACAGGTGTGAGCTGCCGTGTCTGGCCAGGTTTCTCTCTCTTTTTTTTTCCCCTCTTTTTTTTGTCTATAAAGTTGCCGTTTGTTTATAAATGTTTTCACTTGTTTGATGTATGTGTGAAACAATGTTCAACAGTTAACCGGAATTTTATTTTGCTGATATACTCTTTAACAACAAAAGATGTAATAATGAATAATAACTACAGCCACTTACTATGTACCAGGCATCATTCTAGGCCCCTTATAGATACTGTTTCATCTGTCCTCATAACAATTTCATGATCTAGGTAGATGCAAAAACAGAGGCACGAAAGGTCAAGTAACCTGCCCAAAGTCACCCAGCCAGAGGCATCTCTATAGCCAGTTGAGAAATCATGACCTTATCTAGAAGCATCTCAAAACTAGCCCAATGCTATCAGAGACCCCTGGATTCTAATAGCCAAAATGACAGCCTCTTCTCTTTTCATTGTGATTTTCTAAAATCACAGACGTTTAATCTTTCTGTAGCTCTGTTTTTGAAACAGTTTTTGACTCTGGGTTTAAGGAGAAAGGTGGCTTATGCTTGTAATCCCAGCATTTGGAAGGTTGAGGTGGGTGGATCGCTTGAGCCCAGGAGTTTGAGATCAGCCTGGGCAACATGGTGAGACCCCGTCTCTACCAAAAATACAAAAAAATTAACCAGGCATGGTGGCATGTACCTATAGTTCGAGCTACTTGGGAGGCTGAGGTAGGAGGCTCACACAATTTCAGCTCACTGCAACCACTGCCTCCCAGGTTCAAGTGATTCTCCTGCCTCAGACTCCCGAGTAGTTGGGATTACAGGTGCCTGCCACCATGCCTGGCTAATTTTTTGCATTTTTAATAGAGATGGAGTTTCACCATGTTGGCCAGGCTGGTCTCAAACACCTGACCTTAAGTGATCCACCTGCCTCAACCTCCCAAAGTGCTGGGATTATGGGCGTGAGTCACCACGCCCAGCTTTCTCTACCCTTTTCAATGCCAGGTAAATTCCTTGCACTATAGGATTTGCTCACTTGTTCTCATTCCATTGTTTTCTTCTCCCCTTTTTGACTTAACTGACCTGTCTTCATTTCTTTGTTATGCCTGTGTCTCTTATTCTTAGAGTATTTTCTTTATTTATGAAATTATTATTTTTGAGACACGGTGCAGTGGCACAATCACGGCTCACTGCAGCCTCAACCTCCCAGGCTCAAGCGATCCTCCCATCTCAGTCTCCTGAGTAGCTGGGTATACAGGTGCTCGCAACCATGCCTGGCTAATTTTATATTTTTCGTAGAGACCAGGTCTCACTATGCTTCTCAGCCTGGTCTCGAACTCCTGGGCTCAAATGATCCTCCTGCCTCAGCCTCTCAAAGTGCTAGAATTACAGGCGTGAGCCACTGTACCCCACCTGTAAGAGTATTTTAGGCCGGGCGCCGTGGCTCACACCTGTAATCTCAGCACTTTGGGAGGCCAAAGCGGGTGGATCACGACGTCAGGTGTTCGAGAGCAGCCTGGCCAACATGGTGAAACCCTGTCTCTACTAAAAATACAAAAATTAGCCAGGTGTGGTGGTGTGCGCCTGTAGTCCCAGCTACTCAAGAGGCTGAGGCAGGAGAATTGCTTGAACCTGGGAGACGGAGGTTGCAGTGAGCCGAGATCATGCCACTGCACTCCAGCCTGGCTGACAAAAAATAAAAATAAAAAAGAGTATTTTAGAGAGTATTTTACCTGTACTGAGTGTGATTTTACTGTGAAGGCAGGAATGTCATGAAGTGAACACAAATGCAATGCCGTTTGGTTGTTAGAGTGCAGCTATTTGGTGCAGGTTGTGAGCTGCACAAAGGTGTGAGTATCGTTATGTTTCTTCAGCATCTCTGTTGGAGCACAAGAATACTTGTCAAATTGCAGGATAATGACTAAGCACGTGAGGGATGAAGTCACCAAAAACGGGGCTGGCTATGTGAGAGTCCTAAAGAAGGCTCAGGTAGGCTGTTGCCAGTTTACAGCTTTACCTTTATTTATATTCTTTTTTTTTCTTTTTTTGGCAGAATCTCACTCTGTTGCCCAGGCTGGAGTGCAGTGGCACAATCTCGGCTCACTGCAATCTCTGCCTCCCAGGTTCAAGCGATTCTTGTATCTCAGCCTCCCAGTACCTGGGACTACAAGTGTGCATCACCACGCCTGGTCTCGATGCACCCGGCTACCTTTATTTATATTCAACAAGTGATCACTGAGCTTGCTCAGGCTCTGTGCTGAACATGCGGTTATACCTGGAATCATTCAACAGTGAAAAGATATGAACTTTATTTATTCATGTATTAACGTATACAGTCACCTTGTCATGCCGTTCAATAAGCGCAAATATCTTCTATGTGTTCAGAATTTTCTGGAATTTGGAAAAACAAAGATAAATAAGGCTGAGGACTTGACCTGAGGAATTTACAGCCTGAAAAGGAAGATATAAACGAATAGGTGCTGATGCAACAGTTCAGAAACATCAAGAACCTGAATCTTCTACAAGACCCAAGGAGGATAAAAATCAAATAAACTTTTCATTCCTTCTTTAAAGTGTTGATGATGATCTCTATCTAAAAGTCTTGAGTAAATGCCTTTCTAGTTAATCAGTCACCATTGGCTGAGGGCAGGGGCTCACACCTGTAATCCCATCACTTTGGGAGACCAAGGTAGGAGTTTGAGACCAGCCTGGGCAACATAGCAAGACCTTGTCTCTATTTTAATTTAATTTTTTTTTTTTTTCTTTGAGATGGAGTTTTGCTCTTGTTGCCCAGGCTGGAGTGCAATGGTGCGATCTTGGCTAACCACAACCTCCACCTCCCAGGTTCAAGTGGTTCTCCTGCCTCAGCCTCCGGAGTAGCTGGAATTACAGGCATGTGCCATCACGCCTGGCTAATTTTGTATTTTTAGTAGAGACGGGGTTTCTCCATGTTGGTCAGGCTGGTCTCAAACTCCCAACCTCAGGTGATCCAGCCGCCTCGACCTCCTAAAGTGCCAGGATTACAGCCGTGATTAAAATGATTTTTTTAAAAAACGGCTGGGTGCAGTGGCTTACACCTGTGATCCCAGTACTTCGGGAGGCCCAGGTGGGAGGATCACTTGAGGTCAGGAGTTTGAGATCAGCCTGAGTAACACAATGAGACTCCCGTCTCTACCAAAAAAAAAAAAAAAAAAAAAAAAAAGAAGAATCCTAACAACAATTTAAAAAAAAAGAAAAAGTAACCATCCTTTCTTTCTTAAATGAAGTAATAGCCCAGTTGCCTTTCCCCCTTGTATCTAGTGCTATTTAGAAAGAAATGGGAAGCGAAGAGGGAGCAAGCCTAATATAATTGCACACTGACCTGCGAGGTAATTGAGATGCTTTCTCCACACTCCAGGATTTTTCCAAGGATACAAAAACTTTCATTGTTATATTCGTGGTAAGTTTATATTCACATCAGTGTAATCAGTAGCTTCAAGTGTCTGGTGGATTTTCCTGCTGATGCCGCTTTGGTGAGTGAGGAAATTTATGCTCCAACAATGGAAAGCCCAAGTCTATAAGAGAATGGGTTCCGGAAACGTCACAGCACTGACGTTTTCATTAGTCTGGAAACTTCATCACTGGAGTTGGTGGAAGTAAGATTTAAGTCTTAGATGTGACTTCTACAGTGAAAATACCAAAGAGCCTTCCTATGAATAATTAAATGGCTGTACTGAGCCAGAGCAACAACAAAAGATAAAAAGCACCCATTTGTCATCAGCTGGACTTAAAGGGGCCGAGTCCAGTTTTTATTCAACCTGCTTCAAGTGAAACTGCATCGGCCTTCACTCTTTTATTGGCAGGAAGGGAAGCTTTTGGCATCAGATGTTTTTCCACAGGAGAACTGTTTATTTGCTTAGTGAAACTGCAATAATAAAATTAATTAAAAGCTTTTTATCACGTAGCTATAGCACAGAGGAAGTATAAATGGACATTCAAAATGGCAAGATGAGTTCAAGGCCACATAGCAAATATAACTATAGTCAGTGTAAGGATTAAAGCAATTAAGATGCTTTTTTCTTTTAATTTTTTTTTTTTTTAAGATAGGGTCTTGCTCTGTTGCTCAGGCTGGAGTGTAGTGATGCAATCATGGCTCATTTCAGATTCAAACTCCTGTTATTGAGGGATCTCCCACCTCAGCCTCCCAAGTAGCTGGGATTACAGGTGCACACCACCATGCCCTGCTAATTTTTGTATTTTTTTTAATGCAATGGGGTCTCACTATGTTCCCCAGGCTGGTCCCAAACTCCTCAGCTCAAGTGAGCTTCCCACCTCAACCTCCCAAAGTGCTGGGATTATAGACGTGACCGTGCCTGACCTGAGATTCTTAAAGTGCTTAGTGCTGGCTCATAGGAAATATTATGTGGTAGCAATTCTTATTCCTGACCAGTTTTCTGTATTCGTTTCCTATTGCTGCTGTGACAAATTACCACAAGCTTAGTGACTTAAAACAACACAGATTTGGCCAGGTGCAGTGGCTCATGCCTGTAATCCCAGCACTCTGGGAGGCCGAGGCAGGCAGATCACAAGGTCAGGAGATCAAGACCATTCTGGCCAACATGGTGAAACCTTGTCTCTACTAAAAATACAAAAATTAGCTGGGCATAGTGATGCCTGCCTGTAGTTCCAGCTACTTGGGAGGCTGAGGCAGGAGGATTGCTTGAACTCGGGAGGCGGAGGTCGGGAGGCGGAGGTTGCAGTGAGCCGAGATCGTGCCACTGCACTCCAGCCTGGGCGACAGAGTGAGACTCCATCTCATACACACACACACACACACACACACAAACAACAAAAAACTACAAATTTATCTTACAGTTCTGGAGGTCAGATATTTCAAATGGGTCAGCAGGGCTGCATTCCTACTGGAGGCTCTAGTGGAAAATTGTTTTCTTGCCTTTTGCAGCTTCTAGAGGCCACCTGTGTTCCTTGGTTCATGGCCCCACTTTACTCTGACCTCTGTTTCCATCATCACATCTCCTTTTCTGGCTCTGATCCTCCTGCTTGGCTCCTGTAAGGACCCATGTGATGACATTGTACCCACCTGGATAATTCGGAATAATCTTCCCATCTCAAATCTTTAATTTGATCACATTGGCAGTCACTTTTGTCCTGGTAAGGTCATGCCCACAGATTCTGAGGATTAGGATGTGGTCTTGTTTGGGAAAGAGGACATTACTCAGTTCACCACATCTTCCTTCAATTTCCCCGCTCTAGGCTGGGCACAGTGGCTCACGTCTGTAATCCCAACACTTTGGGAGGCTGAGGCGAGCAGATTGCTTGAGTCCAGGGGTTCAAGACTAGCCTGGGCAGCATGGCGAGATCTCATCTCACAAAAAAATATAAAAATTAGCTGGACATAGTGGAGTGCACATGTGGTCCCAGTTACTCCAGAGGCTGAAGTGGGAGAATTGCTTGAGCCCAGGAGGTCAAGGCTGCAGTGAACTGCACTCGTGCTACTACGCTCCAGCCTGGGTGACACAGAGCCTGTCTCAGAAAAGAAAAGAAAAGAAAAGAAGAAAAGAAAAGAAAAGAAAAAATTTCTGCTCTATTTTGGCTGAAATGATAGCAGCTTCCATTGACTGAGGGGCTGCTATGTGCTAGCCCTATGAGGGGGTTTAGAAATGACAGAAAGTGCATGGGTGTAGCAGATGCAGACCGTGCTGTTATCCTTGCCCTTAGTATTTCTGAGCTCCCTGGCCAGGTTTTCAACTGCCCACAGTTATAACTATCTGCCTGAGGGCCTTCTCTGGCTGCCAGAGCTGAACTTGCCCCCCGGGAGGCAGATGACAAGTGCCAAGGAATTAGTCCTCCTCTCTGCCCCAAGCAGCTGTTAATAGATGGCTGATAATGACCCAACTCCCCCGCCCTTTGCTGAGAAAACTCCTAGGTGTGTGTTATACACAGTCTTCTAGAGTTCCCCAGTGGAGGCAGGGAGCGGTGGTTCATGCCTGTAACCCCAGCACTTTGGGAGGCTGAGGCGGGAGGATCGCTTAAGCCCAGGAGTTTGAGACCAGCCTGGGCAACATGGTGAGGCTCCCATCTCTATTAAACAAACAAACAAACAAACAAACAAAAACACAAAGTTACAGAGTGCTCCAGTGGTCTGCAGTGGTGACTTGCTTGGTAATATGCCCTCTCCTCTGTCGTCTGCCTTCCCTTTCTGATCTCATTTTCTCTACTCCCCTGTTAATGTTTTCTGGATCATCTGCTAAATAAACTACTCACATGTGAATCCTTGCCTCAGGATCTGCTTCTAGCGGAATTCAGGTTAGCATCTTTGAGCAATCAAGTAAGTTGTCCAGTGTCCCATGGCTACTAAGTGATAGAGGAAGGTTTTGAACCCAGGTCTGCTGCAGAGCTCCTGTTCCGTAACCACTCCCAGTCACTTCTTGTTTTTTTTTTTTTAATTTCCGGTTTCTTTTTCACCTGCTGTCAAACCCAGTCACTTCTTTCAGCTGGCTTTGCGGCTCATTGTACCTAAGGGAGACTGTTGACCCAGTGTGTAATAAAGCTAAAAGGTGCCTATTTTCAAGTTCCTGATTTGAAGAAAGAGTGTAGACCCTGATCTGGTGGGGATAGGGATGCTGTGACTCTCAGGCTGTGGCCGTGTGTGGGAGCGCCCTGGGCATCCTTGGGCAGCACACGCAGACTCATGGGTCAGATGGGAATGGCTGGATTTCCATTATTTTTCTGCTTTCAAATTCTGCGGCAGGACATAGTAACAAAAAACCGGCTTAAAAAGTATGTGCATGCATGTCCTTCATCAATACACAATGTGCTTAGGGTAGTTCACATCAGGACACAGACCATGTTGGCCAATCTGGTCTTGAACTCCTGGGCTCAAGCGATCTTCCTGCCTTGGCCTCCCAAAGTGCTGGGATTACAGGCGTAAGCCACCACCTTGGTTTTTTTTTTTTTTTTGAGACGGAGTCTCGCTCTTTCACCCAGGCTGGAGTGCAGTGGCGTGATCTCGGCTCACTGCAGGCTCCGCCCCCCAGGGTTCACGCCATTCTCCTGCCTCAGCCTCCCGCGTAGCTGGGACTACAGGCGCCTGCCACCTCGCCCGGCTAATTTTTTGTATTTTTAGTAGAGACGGGGTTTCACCGTGTTAGCCAGGATGGTCTCGATCTCCTGACCTCGTGATCCGCCCGCCTCGGCCTCCCAAAGTGCTGGGATTACAGGCGTGAGCCACCGCGCCCGGCCCTTGGTTTGTTTTTTAAGAGACAGTCTCACTCTGTCACCCAGGCTGGAGTGCAGTGACCTGATCATAGCTCACTGCAGCCTTCAATTCCTGGACCCAGTTATTTTTGTTTTCTTTTTGTAGAGATGGGGTTCTCTTTATGTTGCCACCAGACTGGTCTTGAACTCCTGGTGTCAAGCAATCCTCCTGCCTCAGCCTCCAAAAGTGCTGTGATTACAGGCATGAGCAACCATACCCAGTAAAATTCTTTACCTTGTGAGGTTTATGTGTTTATTTTGTGTTCAGAACTTTAGTCTTTGGGGAACAAAACCTTGAAAAACAGAGAGTTGCATTAGCATTAGAATATGAGAAAAAGAAGGGTCACATTCAGAATATTGCAAGGCTACCAATTCACAGAAGGTACACCTGGCACATCCTTCTGAGTATTGGATGCCACTTGGTTTGAATCCTTTACTTACGGGATAAAACCGTAGGTGTTCTGCCTCATCTCTATCAGTTACCTTATCAGTGACACAGGTGATGTTACAGTTGTTGGCTGCATCCCTGCTGGAAAGCTGGAAGAATGCTCCACGCTGGTACATTATTCGTGGGTTAATCTATCTCCACAGCCGAACCATCCCAGGAAGCCTAAAAAATGTGAAGGTTTAGGAAATTGAAACGTTATTGACTTTTTACTCCTTGGCATCTTGTCATCCCTCAGTCCCGGCTCTTTTATTGTTGGTTTATAATCCATGGGCTCTCAATCTACCACAATAACTTTATGTTATCTATTACATATGGTATTATATAATAGCAAATATCATGTGTGGTTGGTTGCATAGCATTTATTGAAAAATCATGATTTGGGCACATTTTACTCAAAATATGTTTGAATCAATTAATTTTTTTAAATTTATTTTTAAAGACAGGGTCTCTCTCTGTCACCCAGGTTGGAGTATAGTGGCATGATCATAGCTCACTGCATCCTTGAACTTCTGGGCTCAAGTGATTATCCCATCTCAGCCTCCCAAGTAGTTAGGACTACAAGCGTGCACCACCACACCTGGCTAATTTATTATTATTATGCTTTGTAAAGATGGGGTCTCACTATGTTGCCCAGGCTGGTCTCCAGCTCCTGGGCTCAAGTGATTCTCCTGCCTCAGCCTCCCAAAGTGCTGGGATTATAGGCATGAGCCGTTGTGCCCAGCTGAATCGATTTACTGATTTTGTTTTGTTTTGTTTTTGAGACCGAGTCTCACTCTGTTTCCAGACTGGGGTGCAGTGGCGTGATCTCGGCTCACTGCAACCTCCATCTCCTGGATTCAAGCTATTCTCATGCCTCAGCCTCCCGAATAGCTGGGACTACAGGCGTGAGTCACCATGCCCAGGTAATTTTTGTATTTTTAGTAGAGATAGGGTTTCACCATGTTGGCCAGGCTGGTCTCGAACTCCTGACCTCAGGTGATCTGCCCTCCTCAGCCTCCCGAAGTGCTGGGATTACAGGCGTGAGCCACCACACCCAGAATTCAAACTATTGTCCTAAAAAAAAAAAAAAGATTTTACCTTGACCAAAGAGTTTGGGACTAAATATTTTCCCCACTAGAAAAATTTTGAAGTACTTATGTGGGAAAAGGGAACAGCACAGGAAATGTTGCTGAGCAAATCTCTCTACCCTCTCTTCAGACTGCAGTTTCACGGGGATTCCTACGCCTAAGTGCTAACACGTGTGTCTAGAAAAGCAGAGGTGGCATGGATGTTAGAAGGCTGTGTGCAAGTGGATGGCATCCAATCCATAGAGTGCTTAGAGAACAGTGGAGAAAAGATGAAGGGACAGAGAGATTGTGAAGCCAGATATCCTAAGGCTGTTGAGAGAAGCTCAAGGGGGATTGGGAGTTGGAGACTGCATCCCTCATGTGGCTGAGCTGCAAGAGTAGCTCACTCCTTTCTTGATGACAGTTACTCCAAGTCAGATAATATTTTGCCTGGCCTCCACTCAGTAAATTGAAAATGTGCAGCCATTTGAAACTACACCATGACAGTGGCTCATGCCTGTAATCCTAGCACTTTGGGAGGCTGAGTTGTACAGATTGCTTGAGCCCAGGACTTTGAGACCAGACTGGGTTACATAGTGAAAACCCATCTCTACAAAAAAAAAATAAAAATACAAAAAAATTATCTGGATATGGTGGCTCAGGAGATTGAGGCTGCAGTGAACTGAGATTGCTCCACTGTACTCCAGCCTGGGCTACAAAGTGAGACTCTGTCTCTAAAAACAAAAGAAAACAAAAAACACAAACAAAACAAAACAAAAAAACTACACCATGGGCCAGGCATGGTGGCTCGCACCTGTAATCTTAGCACTTTGAGAGGCCAAGGCAGGAGGACTGCTTTACGCCAAGAGTTCAAGACCTGCCTGGGCAGCATAGTGAGACCCCCATCTCCAATAATGATAACAATAATAATAAGTTAAACTACTCTAGGTGCAGATTTTGGGGGCACAAGGATTTGCTGTGCACAAGCTGGGACATAGCTGCCTGTCCTGAAAATGGAGGGGTCTTGTCCACTTTCCCACCATACGCTGTGGTCATCCTTTTGACAGTCCACTCCATTGATGGGACAGATAAATCAGAAGTCCTGCTGGAAGGAAACCAATTGTTCAACTCTGCTTTTGCAAAAGAATTCAAGTCATTTAAGGTTAGCCTTAAAATAGAACACCCCAGTAATGTGATCAACATGGAACAAAAGCTTCAGGAGAGACAGGAGGTCAGAGAGAAAATGATACCTCTGGCCGGCAACCCTGCAGAGACTTCCAGGAATAAGCAGGTAGCAGGCTCAGAAATGCCACTGATATCTGATGTGTCAGCAGTTTCCAAAGACCCTGGATGTTCCTTGATTCTTTACTACTTTTTTGTGTCACCAAACACTGACTCTTACATAACACAAGTTTCTGAACAGAAATTGAATATAATCTCATTAATTAGATAGGGGAAATGAATTGCAATGTAAACTTAGTGAAGAATTGGTACCTAGACAAAAGAAGGGAGTGTGAGCTCACCAGGGGTATCCACAGTCAAAATGAACAGCGTGAGTATCCTGTGAACATACTGGGACAGAGGATAGGGCATAGGAAGACAAAAAGGGACTGTCATCAACTTTGGTGCTAAATGAAGGGAAGGAGGAGCAGGTGGCCCAGATCTGGATGGGTTTGGATGTTTAATTGCATGAGGAAGCAAGTCAGCAGCTGCGAAGGAGAAGAGGGAAATTTAAAATAATCCTGGTGGCGGGGAGGAGCCTGTATTTGGCTAAAAGACCAGACTCTGTTCAGTGAGTGCAGCTGGTGAGGATGAATTTACAAAGGAGCTGTTGTCCCTACGAGTGACTTTTCCCCGGCAGTTCTTGAGAATAGAGTTATTTGACTTTTTATTGTCTTCTCATGTAAAGGAGTCCCTTCTAATTTGACTTTGTCATTATGGGAACTTTTTCCCTACAGATCCATAAGGAAGAAAGAAATGAAGGGATGGTCAGCAAAAAGCAGTTTAATTACTACTAAAAATAGCATAGGCCGGGTGTGGTGGCTCACAACTATAATCCTAGCACTTTGGGAGGCTGAGGTGGGTGGATCACTTGAGGTCAGGAGTTCGTGACCATCCTGGCCAACATGGCAAAATCCTGTCTCTACTAAAAATATAAAAATTAGCTGGTCTCAGTGGCATATGCACCTGTAATTCCAGCTATTAGAGAGGCCTAGGCAGGAGAATAACTTGAACCTGGTAGGCAGAGGTGGCAGTAAGCTGAGATCATGCCACTGCACTCCGGCCTGGGCAACAGATCGAGACTCCATCTTAAAAAAAAAAAAAAAAAGCATAGACAAGGCATGGTGGTTTATGCCTGTAATCCCAGCACTGTGGGAGCCTGAGGTGGGAGGACTGCTTGAGCACAGGAGTTCAAGACCAGTCTGGACAACACAATGAAACTCCCTGTGTAGCTAGGCATGGTGGTACATGCCTTGCAGTCCCAGCTACTTAGTGGGGAGTGGGGAGGGAGAGTAGGTTGGACTGCTAAGGCAGGAAGATCACTTGATCCTGGGAGGTCAAGGCTGCAGTGAGCCATGATCGTGCCACTGCACTCCAGCCTGGGTGACACAGTGAAATCCTGTCTCAAAATAAGTAAATACAAATTTTAAAAGTATGTTCAATTCACTAAGTTTGTCAAGTAAAACAAGTAAGCAACACCAGACACAGAGAGAGGTGGAAAAACTCAGAAGTTTCTGAAAGGGACATTACGGACAACTGTTAGGGGAAGACTGGTGGTAAGTTTTTCTTATCACCTTAATTCAGAGGACACTCTCACTACTTTTTGTAACATGGTTGGGTGACTAAGCCCTTGCTCAGAGTTCAAAGTCCTAATGCTATTAATCTCTGAGATGATTCTCTGAAGAGGGCAGGATGCAGATTGTCTATGTCTGAAGTGGCTGTGGGTGCAGAAGATATCTAAACATTTGCAATTTGTTTGTTCCTTCTTTGCCACAACCCCACCCCCACTCCGTGCAATCTGCAGATTAAATACACATGAATCGTTTCCTGTTATGAAAATCTCCTCGGCCGGGTGCAGCGGCTCACACCATGACTGAGATCACGCCATTGCCCTTCAGCCTGGGCAACAGGGCGAGACTCCATCCCAAAAAAAAAAAAGAAAATCTCCTCATGCCCAGGGCTCATAAGAATGGCCTTGGGCCTTAGGGGATGGTAGATTACATGTTAAGAGAATGTGAACATGGCTCAGTTATTTTGTAAAGGGGAAAAGGCATTAGGACCTTGGCATCCTTAATGAGAGCAGAATACTGACTCATGCTCCATAGAAAAGATTAGCAAATCTGTAACAACAGTATTATTAAAAAGAAAAAAAAAAAGCCAGTCCTCTGGGGTTCAGAGGAAGGAAAATTCTCAGGTGTCCTGCCTGGAAAACTATGTGTGCATCTAAGTACTGCCAGAGCCCCAGCTCTGTGGGTCTGCAGGGCTGTGCACCAGAAGACCGAAAAGCTGCTATGGAGTCACTGGTCTGCTTTGATGGGTAGCTGCTGTTTGTTGGGAAACTGCTGTTTTCAGGTAGGGAAGGACGTGATGTCAGGGGGAACCCAGCCAGAGTTGAGATTTCCTTGCTGTTGGAAGATAGATTGTCAGCCTGGGCTTGTTTCTGTGAGTTATGTTGACCTGGAAGTCTTCCAGCCATTAGATCCATAGGGCTGGTTCTAGGCAAGAAGGTCTGTGTCTCCCTCCTGAGAAGCCTCCGATACCCCCTGATTCTGGGAGAGACTTCAAGGCATCATTCTAATAACCCAGCTTCAAACCTACTGCCCATGCAGAGAGCTGATGTGAAAGTATTTGCATTTTGAAGGGGGACTCCACAGGACTCAAAGAAATGCATTTTGTTTTGTTTTAAAATAGTCTCACTCTGTTACCCAGGCTGGAGTGCAGTGGCACAATCTAGGCTCACTACAACCTCCGCCTCCCAGGTTGAAGCAATTCTTCTGCCTCAGCCTCCTGAGTAGCTGGGACTACAGGCGTGTGCCACCATGCCTGGCTAACTTTTTGTATTTTTTGGTAGAGATAGGGTTTCACCATGTTGGCCAGGCTGGTCTCCAACTTCTGGCCTCAAGTGATCCACCTGCCTTGGCCTCCCAAAGTGCTGGGATTGCAGGCGTGAGCCACCACATCTGGCCAGGAATGCATTTCTAATGGTGGAACTGCAAATACGTAGAGTGAAAAAGATACTTTCGGCAGGATGTTCTACCCTGCGCTGTTCAAATTGCCTGTTAAATAGGCATCAGGTAATTTGTGGGTATTAGTGGGTAGCCATCCACTTCATCCTTTTGAGAGGTTGGCTCTGCCCTTTGGAACTTTAGAAACATCTGGCTCACCATTTTTCTGAAAAGTATGCTGACTTCAGTCAGTTGCAAGGACTTACTGATAATGAGTATTTACACCTAGACACTATTAGTGGACAGCAGGTTAAGTGCTTTTCTCTTTCAGAGAAAAGGTCTTATTACCTCCTTTTTTTTTTTTTTTTTTGAGACAGGGTCTTACTCTGTTACCCAGGCTGGAGTGTTGTGGCATGGTGTTGGCTCACTGCAACCTCCACCTCTCAGGTTCAAGCAATTCTCCTGCCTCAGCCTCTTGAGTAGCTGGGATTACAGGCACCTGCCATCACACCCAGCTCATTTTTGTATTTTTGGTAGAGACCAGGTTTCACCATGCTGGCCAGGCTGGCCTCAAACTCCTGACCTCAGGTGATCCACCCAACTCGGCCTCCCAAAGTGCTGGGATTACAGGCGTGAGCCACCATACCTGGCTCCCTCCTTTTTATAGAACAGGAGCCCCAGGAGCTGGTGCTGTGGCCTGCAGGAGACATGAAGTTAGCACTTTGCCTCTCTCCTGAGTCTATATGGCCATCCACAACAAAGGAGGAAGCCAATTAAAGATAACAAGCCTAAGGAAAGCAATGTCTTCAGATTTTTATTTTCTACTTCAATTGAGTTGGGGCATCTGAGTTTCTTAATTACACATTTTTCTTTCATTTATGCTTTTATTAGTGATTTTCCATGGCTTGGCCTTTAAGAAAGCCACTTCAGCAACGAGGCACTCTGACACTGGGGTTGTTATAACACACATGAAAGATGTTTCTAAAACACACAGAGGATTTGGGTCACAGCTATCCAGTACAGGCTTGTCTGCTGTATCTATTTTAATGATTTAATAATTCATGAGTTCAACATGCTCTGGTTCAATTTTTTTCTTCAATTAATACTAACTTTCAAATTATTTTCTCAGATTGGGAATAGTACTTGTTATTCCTTTTGAGATAATAGCACTCTTCGCAGTTTTTTTTTTTTTCGAGACAGAGTCTTGCTCTGTCAGCCAGGCTGGAGTGCAGTGGCATTATCTTGGCTCACTCCAACCTCCACCTCCCGGGTTCAAGCAATTCTCCTGCCTCAGCCTCCCAAGTAGCTGGGAGTATAGGCACGTGCCACCATGCCAGGCTAATTTTTTGTATTTTTAGCGGAGATGGGGTTTCACCGTGTTAGCCAGGATGGTCTCGATCTCCTGACCTCATGATCCGCCCATCTCGGCCTCCCAAAGTGCTGGGAATACAGGTGTGAGCCACCGCACCCAGCTCTTTGCAGTTTTAGTATTTTAATATCTTTTTAGCCAGCTCTGCCACATGTGAGCTCTGTCACGGCTTATCTATTAATATATTCTGTGCCTTAGTTTCTTCATCTGTAAAAGGGACATAATAATAGTGTCTTTTTTTTAAGAGGTGCTGGGGAATGAACCCAGGGAATAACAATATCTTAATCACAGCATTGTAGTGAAGAGTAAATAAAGAAATTCATGTAAATCATGCTCTTACTACAGTTCTGGAACACTCTACCAAGTTTAGCTATTATTAACATTATTATAATTGTTTTGAACTACAAAATTAGTATGTGCTTGTCATTAAAAAAAAAAAAGTTCAGGCCGAGTGTAGTGGCTCATGCCTGTAATCCCAGCACTTTGGGATACTCAGTTGGATCGCTGAGCTCAGGAGTTCGAGAACAGCCTGGACAACATGGTGAAACCCCATCTCAACAAAAAATACAAAAATTAGCTGTGCATAGTGGTGTGTGCCTGTAGTCCCAGCTTCTCGGGAGGCTGAGGTGAGAAGATCACTTGAGCCTGGGAGACAGAGGTTGCAGTGAGCCGAGATCGTGCCACTGCACTCCGACCTGGGTAACAGAGTAAGACTCTGTCTCCCACAAAAAAAAGAAAAAATAAAAGGCAAGGCACTGTGGCTCATGCTTGTAATCCTAGCACTTTGGGAGGCTGAGGCAAGATGATCATTTGAGGTCAGGAGTTCGAGACCAGCCTGGCCTGGCCAACATGCTGAAACCCTCTCTACTAAGAAATACAAAAAAATGAGCCAGGCATGGTGGTGCGCACCTGTAATACCAGCTACTCAGGGGCTGAGGCTAGAAAATAGGTTGAACCCAAGAGGCAGAGGTTGCAATGAGCCAAGATCAAGCCACTGCACTCCAGCCTGGGTGACAGAATGAGACCCTGTCTCAAAAAAAAAAAAAAAAAAATTTCAAAACAATCCAAAACATAGAGGTTTATAAAGTAAGAAATGATAGCGTCCTCTCTTGACCCAGCCCCACCCAATCCTGCTTTCTGGAGATAACCACTGTATTTGGACCACAGTCTTTCCAGGCATATTCATGCAATGTCTTAGAACTTTGCCTGTCCCATCTAACAAATTGACCATGACATCTCTCCACAGCAGCTCTGCGGGAAGCACCTCTTTACATAATATGGGTATGATCTGACCTTGCCTGATTTGTATGTGGCTCCAGTATGTGTTTAGAGCGTCTTTCACATTATTATGTAGTTAAACCCTCCTTCTTTTCCTTAGACCTACTGGGTTTTGTCTAATGCTTTTAAAGACCTTTGCCATCAGGAGCATTGAGAAATACACTTGCCAGGATTGGAAAACGAAGAGGTCGGGTGTGGTGGCCTGTAATCCCATCATTTTGGGAGGCTGAGGCAGGAGGATTGCTTGAGCCCAGGAGTTCAAAACTAGCCTAGGCAACATAGTGAGACCTCGTCACTACAAAAAATGAAAAAAAAAAAAAATCAGCTGGGCATGGTGATGTACTCCTGTAATCCTAGCTGCTCAGGTGTGTTAGGTAATAGATCACTTGAGCCCAGGAGATTGAGGCTGCAGTGAGCTGTAATCATGCCACTGCATTCCAGCCTGGGCAACAGAGTGAGACCCTATCTGGAAAAAAAAAATCCACTCAAAGGTATTTGTCCAAAAAAAAATGGATATTCAAAAAGAGAAAAAAAACTGAGTGATTGTTATATCTTTGACAGTGAGATGTTTCTATTAATATGCTTTTTAAGTTGAAAGATAAAGTTGTATGTATTTACCATGTACATGATGTTTTAAAATACACATACATTATGGAATGACTAAATCTAGCTAATTAACATAGGCATTGCCTTGCATAGTTTTCACTTTTGTGGTAAGAACACTTCACATCTGCCCTCTTAGCATTTTCCAAGAATACAATGTATTATTGACTATCACCACCATAATGTATAACAGATCTCTTGAAGTTATTCCTCCTATTTAACTGGAATTTTGGCCATCATCTCTCCAGACTGTCCTCCTCACAACCACCGCATCTCCTGGTAACCACCATTTTACTTTCTCTCTCTTTTTTTTTATTTTTATTTTTTTGAGACGGAGTGTAGCTCTGTCACCCAGGCTGGAGTGCAGTGGCACAATCTTGGCTCACTGCAGCCTCCGCCTCCCAGGTTCAAGTGATTCTCCTGCCTCACCCTCCCAAGTAGCTGGGATTACAGGTGCGTGCCACCATGACCAGCTAATTTTTGTATTTTTAGTAGAGAGGGTTTCACCATGTTGGCCAGGCTGGTCTCCAACTCCAGACTTCAGGTGATCCGCCCGCTTCAGCCTCCCAAAGTGCTGGGATTACAGGCATGAGCCCCCATGCCCGGCCACCATTTTACTCTCCACCTCTACAAGATCAACTGTTTTGGTTTCTACATTTAAGTGAGATCACACAGTGTTTGTCTTTCTGTGACTGGCTTATTTCACTTAACATAATGTCCTCTAGGTTCACTGCATGTTGTTGCAAATGCCAGGAGTTTTCTTTTATGGCTAAATAGTATTCCATTGTTTGTATATACCACATTTTCTTTATCAGTTTATCCATTGATGGACACTTAGACTGACTGACTTCTTTCTTTCTTTCTTTCTTTCTTTCTTTCTTTCTTTCTTTTTTTTTTTTTTTGAGACAGAGTCTCACTCTGTTGCCCAGGCTGGAGTGCAGAGACGTGATCTTGGCTCCCTACAACCTCCACCTCCCAGGTTCAAGTGATTCTCCCACCTCAGCCTCTTGAGTAGCTGGGATTACAGGTGTGCACCAACACACTCTGCTAATTTTTGTATTTTTAGTACAGACAGGGTTTCACCATGTTGGCCGGGCTGGTCTCAAACTCCTGACCTCAAGTGTTCCATCCACCGTGGCCTCCCAGAGTGTTGGGATTACAGGTGTGAGCCACCGTGCCCAGCCTGGTCAATTTCATGTCTTGGCTATTGTGACTAGTGCTGCAAAGAACACGGGAGTGCAGATATCTTTATGAGGTAGTGATTTCTTTTCCTTCGGATATATACCTGGTAGTGGGATTGCTGGATCTTATGATAGTTCTACTTTTAATTTTTTGAGGATTTTCTATAATGTTTTCCAAAATGACTATACTACTTTACATTCTCACCAACAAGTACAAGGGTTCCCTTTTCCATCCTCACCAGCACTTATTACCTCTTGTCTTTTTTTGTCTTTTTTTTATTTTTTATTTTTTTTGAGACGGAGTCTTGCTGTTGTTGCCCAGGCTGGAGTGCAATGGCATGATCTTGGCTCACTTCAACCTCAGCCTCCTGGGTTCAAGCAATTCTCCTGCCTCAGCCTCCTGAGCAGATGAGATTACAGGTGCCCGTCACCACTCCTGGCTAATTTTTGTATTTTTAGTAGAGATGGGGCTTCACCATGTTGGCCAGGCTGGTCTCAAACTCCTGACCTCATGTGATCCACCCACCTATGCCTCCCAAAGTGCTGGGATTACAGGCGTGAGCCACCGTGCCAGCCTGGCCTACAGTTTGTCTTTTTGATAACAAGTATTCTAACCGGTGTGAGGTAATATCTCACTGTGGTTTTAATTTGCTTTTCCTTGATTATTAACGCTGTTGAACTTTTTTCATACATCTATTGGCCATTTGTATGTCTTCTTTTGAGAAATGTCTATTCTGATCCTTTGCCCATTTTAAAATCAGGTCATTTGTTTCCTTGCCATTAAGTTGTTTGAATTCCTTATGTGTTTTGGATATTATCTCCTTATTAGATGCATAGTTTGCAAATATCTTCTCCCATTCTGTAGGTTGTCTCTTCACTTTGTGGTTTGCTGTGCAGAAGCTTTTAGGTTGATGTAATCCCATTTGTCTATTTTTGCTTTTGTTGCCCATGCTTTTGGAATCACTTCAAAGAGTCATTGCCCAGGCCAGGCGTGGTGGCTCGTGCCTGTAATCCCAGCACTTTGAGAGGCTGAAGCAGGTGGATCACTAGAGGTGAGGAGTTTGGGACCAGCCTGGCCAACATGGTGAAACACCCTCTCTACAATCTACAAAAAATACCAGGGCATGGTGGCACGCACCTGTAATCCCAGCTATTAGGGAGGCTGAGACAGGAGAAATGCTTGAAGCTCAGGAGGGGGAGGTTGCAATGAGCCGAGATTGTACACTGCACTTCAGCCTGGACGACAGAATGAGACTCTAGCTAAAAAAATAAAAGAAAAAAAAAAAAAAAACTTGAAGATAGGCAGCATTATAAGCACATAAAAATCTTTATCACCGGCCAGGCACAGTGGCTCACACCCATAATCCCAGTACTTTGGGAGGCTGAGACAGGTGGATCATAAGGTCAGGAGTTTGAGACTACCTGGCCAATATGGTGAAACCCCGTCTCTACTAAAAATACAAAAATTAGCTGGGCATGGTCATGGGCACCTGTAATCCCAACTACTTGGGAGGCTGAGGCAGAGAATTGCTTGAACCTAGGAGGCGGAGGTTGCAGTGAGCTGAGAGTGGGCCACTGCACTCCAGCCTGGGTGACAAAGCAAGACTCCGTCTCAAAAAAAAAAAAAAAAAATTAGCCGGGCGTTGTGGTGCATGCCTGTAATCCCAGCTGCTAGGGAGGCTGAGGCAGGAGAATTGCTTGAACCTGGAAGGTGGAGGTTGTGGTGAGCCGAGATTGTGCCATTACACTCCAGCCTGGGCAACAAGAGCAAAATTTCGTCTTAAAAAAAAAAAAAAAGTCTTTATCACCATATTGTACACACTGATTTCTAAGCATTGCAGTGGTTCCCCTAAGATGAGATAGCACATTTCAATAAACACATAAGAATCAAAAAGAATCAAATTATTCTTTTGTTTTGAGTGGAGTCTCGCTCTGTCACCCAGGCTGGAGTGCAGTGGCGCTATCTTGGTTCACTGCAACCTCTGCCTCCCGGGTTCAAGCGATTCTCCTGCCTCAGCTTCCCAAGTAGCTGGGATTACACGCACATGCCACCAAGCCTGGCTAATTTTTGTATTTTTAGTAGAGACGGGGTTTCACCATGTTGGCCAGGCTGTTCTCGAACTCCTGACCTCATGATCCACCTGCCTTGGCCTCCAAAAGTGCTGGGATTACAGGTGTGAGACACTGCGCCCGACCCAAATTATTCTTTACTATTCAGAAGCATCATCAGTTTCTTTGACAAAAAAATTATACTCAAATTACATCTGTTTTCTGCTAACATACCATACTTTTCATTATTTCTAGCATGGTTCAAATAATTAATTTGGGAGGAAAATAAATTTAGAATTGCTGGCCAATAGTCTGTCACTTACTCCATCAAGCAATATTATTTTCATAGTCCTGAAAAGCATTTATTGTTCCCTTTTTACAGATGAGAAAATTAAGGCTCAGAGAGGTTAAATGGCTACGGTCATACAATTGGTTAATAAGAAAGCCAGGATTCAAGCTCGGCCTCCTAATTCCACATTCGGGGCATTTGCTGCTTCACTCTTGAATGTCCATAGTTGAGGGTGGCTCTGGGCCATGAGTCAGTCATGTCTGTCCCTAGCGTAACGAAATCTCATGCTCTCTATTAAGCCTTCACATACTTGAGGTGCCAAGAAATGGATTCTTTTTCCTAGCATCATGGAATATCCACCAAGTAGTGTTTATAAAGTCTTTATGACTTGCCTAGCATTGTGTTAATACTGATTTTAGTTCTTACAGTCCACACTTGCGTAACTGTAATAGGTTCATTACCAGATGCACATGGCAAGTCAGTACACCAAGATGCCAGGTTGTAGCAGAGAAAAAAGTTTATAGGGTGCCGAATGAGGAGATGGAAGGGGAACTTCAACTCTGTCTCCCTGAGGAGTTTGGGGATAAGACTAATAAGGGTTTTGAAGTGGGCCAAAGTGTGGAAGTCATTGACTGGTGGAAGAGTGTAGGAAGAAGTCACAGACAGGGAGATAAAGAAACTGTATTCTCTGCCGGGCGTGGTAGCTCATGCCTGTGATTTCAGCACTTTGGGAGGCCAAGGTGGGCAGATCACCTGAGGTCAGGAGCTCCAGACCAGCCTGGCCAACATAGTGAAACCCCGTCTCTACCAAAACTAGAAAAATTAGTGGGGTGTGGTAGTACCCACCTGTAATCCCAGCTACTCAGGAGACTGAGGCAGAAGAATCGCCTAAACCCAGGAGGTGGAGGTTGCAGTGAGCTGAGATCGCGCCACTGCACTCTAGCCTGGGCAACAGAGCGAGACACTGTCTCAAAAAAATAAAAGAAAAAGTAAAAGAAACTGTATTCTCATGCTTATTTGGTTCCTCTGTTGGGGGATCTTAAAATTGGTAGGCATAAGTGGTTTCATTGGAATTTGGGATCTGAAAAACATCTTAAACAAAAGCCTTATGATTCTAATGTCAGAGATCCCATCCATCTTAAAGAAAAGTCTTATGCTTCTAACCTCAGAAATCCTATCCGTAGGAACAATGGGGGTTGCAAATGGTCAGTATCTAGTGATTAATGCATAATTATTGTAACTACATGTCTGCCCAGAATTTTTTTTTTTTTTTTGAGACAAGGTCTTGCTCTGTCATCCAGGCTGGATGCAGTGGTGTGCACTCATAGCTCACTGTAGCCTTGACCTCCTGAGCTCAAGTGATCCTCCTGCCTCAGCCTCCCGATTAGCTGGGACTACAGGCACAAACCACTGTGCCTGGCTAATTTTTTTCAGTTTTTGTAGAGATGATGTCTCTACAAAAATGCCCAGGCTGGTCTTGAACTCCTGGCTTCAAATACTTGGCCTCCCAAAGTGTTAGTGTTACAGGCATGAGCCACCAAGCCCGGCCCAGAATTCTTAACCTTGTGAGGATGGCTTCATTTATGTTCATTATAAATGTACAAGAAGTTACTGAGCGAGACACTCTGCAAGTGCTAGACAGGGCATGATGGCTCATGCCTGTAATCCCAGCACTTTGGAAGGCCAAGGCGGGCAAATCAGTTGAAATCAGGAGTTTGAGACTAGCCTGGCCAATGTGGTGAAACCCTGTCTCTACCAAAAATATAAAAATTAGCAGAGCATGGTGGCACGCGCCTGTAATCCCAGCTACTTGGGAGGCTGAGGCAGGAGAATAGGTTGAACCCAGGAGGCGGAGGTTACAGTGAGCCAAGATTGCCCCACTGCATTCCAGCCTGGGCAACAGAGCAAGGCTCCGTCTCAAAAAAAAAAAAAAAAAAATAGGGAGTTTACAGTCCATCTGATATTTTTTTCCCTTGGCTGTCAACTTACTGTTTAATTATGCCTTTAGACCATTGCATGATTGAAAAAGCACTAAGATGTCTTTTTTTTTTTTTTTTTTTTTTTTTTGAGAAGGAGTTTTGCTCTGTTGCCAGGCTGGAGTGCAGTGGTACGATCTCAGCTCATTGCAACCTCTGCCTCCTGGGTTCAAGTGATTCTCCTGCCTCAGCCTCCCGAGTAGCTGGGACTACAGGCGTGCACCAACACGCCCAGCTAATTTTTGTATTTTTAGCAGAGACAGGGTTTCACCATGTTGGCCAGGATGGTCTCAATCTCTTGACCTTGTGATCTGCCTGCCTTGGCCTCCCAAAGTGTTGAGATTACAGGCATGAGCCACCATGCCCGGCCTTTTTCTTTTTCTTTCTTTTTTTTTTTTTTTTTTTTGAGACAGAGTCTCGCTCTGCCACCCAGGCTGGAGTGCAGTGGCACGATGTCAGCTCACTGCGATCTCCACCTCCCAGGTTCAAGTGATTCTCCTGCCTCAGCCTCCCAAGTAGCTGGGACTACAGGTGCCCACCACCATGCCCAACTAATTTTTGTATTTTTAGTAGGGATGGTGTTTCACCATGTTGGCTAGACTGGTCTCGAACTTCTGACCTCAATGATCCACCTGCCTCAGCCTCTCAAAGTGCTGGGATTATAGGCATGAGCCACTGCACCTGGTATAACCCCATCTCTACATAAAATACAAAAGTTAGCTGAATGTGGTGGTGTGTACCTGTAGTCCTAGCTACTCGGAAGGCTGAAGTGGAAGGATGGCTTAAGCACAGGAGGTGGAGATTGCAGTGAGCCTAGATTGTGCCACTGCACTCCAACATCGGCAACAGAGCCAGACCCTGTTTCAAAAAAAAAAAAAAAATGCCTTGAGACTCATTAATAAAAAAGTTCACCCTTGAACTTTTGTGATGTTTCCTTACCCCTTTCCTAAAGCCACATCCCTAGATGAAAAAGTAATTAGATCAAGGTTCAGAATGGCAAAGAGAGATAAGATAATTGCAAATAACATCATCCTACTTTGAAAGAGCTATTTTGGTCGTTCAACTAAAATGACTTTTTTCTGTTGAAGGAGATTTGGCTGAAGTAGCTGGCTCAGCTGATGGCAGAAAATCAACAAAATATGAAGAGCGTCATAAAATTGTGGCATAACCCAATTTATGCAGTCATTATATAATCAATGGCAAAACAGAAGGGAATCTAAAACAATTTATAATTTACTTTGGGAATGCAATAAACTATTTTGTTTTCTCTGGCAAGATTTTGTTGTGATGCTTATTTCAATTAGTTTTCATTTCTTATGCATGGACTAACTAAAAGTGGCAAGACAGTATGGTCGGAGGCATGCTTATGAAACTGCCTTTCCAAAAGTTACAACTGAGAAAATTATGACAGTGAAAGAGATCTGACCTAACTGACTCCATCTTGCTTCTAACCTCCAAGCTGTCCTTGTTCATTCCTGGGTGCAGGCTGCACTAACTTTGGGAGTTTACGGCTTAACTTTGAAACAAATACAGTAACAACCCTTCCCCAAAACAAATCCCTTTCCTGGGGACTAGACTGCCTTTGCAGGACTAGTAAATAGGCCTCAAGGTTAGAAATCATGGTTTAGGATTCATGAAGCTGGCTGGCAGCAGGGAGTGGGGGAGTCACTTGAGGTCAGGAGTTCAAGACCAGCCTAGCAAACCTGGTGAAACCCCATCTCTACTAAAAATACAAAAATTAGCCAGGTGTGGTGGCATGCATCTGTAGTCCCAGCTACTTGGGAGACTGAGGCAGGAGAATCACTTGAACCCCTGAGGCGGAGGTTGCAGTGAGCCAAGATAGCAGCAGTGCACTCCAGCCCGGGTGACAAGGCAAGATTCCATAACAACAACAACAACAACAACAAACTAAGACCAGTGCTTGAGATGTTTTCCAGACCTTGCACTTGACAGATTAGCTGGCATTGCTCAGATCAATAAACAGGCTCATCTGGTCTTGTGGCCCCCACCCAGGAATTGACTGAGTGCAACAGGACAGATTCAACTCCCTATGATTTCATCTCTGACTTGATCAATCAGCACTCCCCACTTTCTGATCCCCCTACCTACCAAATTATCCTTAAAAAACTCAATACCTGAGTTTCAGGGTGACTGATTTGAGTAATAATAAACTCTGGTTTCCTGTGCAGCTGGCTCTGCATTTGTTAAACTCTTTATCTGTTGCAATTCCCATGCCTTGATAAATCGGCTCTGTCTAGGCAACGGGCGAGAAGAACCCGTTGGGTGGTTACACTTATATGGCAAAAAAAGTCACTATCGACTTCAGAAATTTGCACCAGAAGCCCACAGAAAGATAAGGCTCATCATGGAAAAGCCACAACAGAATAAATAAGAGTTAATTTATACCCAGACTTTTTTTTCAAGCAAAGGTAGACACTAGCAAAGGCTTTAAGGTTTATTTCACTGATAACAAGCCATGAAGAAGTCATGTTTCTGAGATTTCTTGGAGGGTATAAAGTTGAGTGGGGTGTGAATGAGGAGTGGGGAACAGGGGAGACCTGGGAAGAGACTTATTTATTCGTGCATATAACAATGATTTCTGAGTACTTATATGTGAGTCACTGAGCTGGGCTCCGAAATACAAGCAGAAAAAAGATAAACATGGTCTTTGCCTTTGAGATACTTACAGTTTGGTGGGAAAAGCAGAAAGGACAAAGGAGTTCAGAGCAATCTGGGTAAACAGAGGAAAGTAAGCTATTCTTGCAAAGGACAACTAACTCTTTTCAGATAAGTCAGAGAAGGTTCCTGGAGGAAAAACTGGTTAAAGCTGAGATCGTAAGGAAGATAAACATCAAAGAAGAGAGAATAGTGTTCGTAAGGGAAGAAATTGCATGGGGGAAAAGCTCAGGAGAGAGGGCAAGCATGGAGTATTTAAGGAAAATAAAGTCCAGGCATGGTGGCTCACACCTGTAATCCCAGCACTTTGGGAGGCCAAGGTGGTGGATCACCTGAGGTCTGGAGTTCGAGACCAGCCTGACCAACATGGTGAAAACCCAACTCTACTAAAAATAAAAAAAATTAGCTGGGCATGGTGGCACATGCCTGTAATCCCAGCTGCTCAGGAGGCTGAGGCAGGAGAATTGCTTGAACCTGGGAGGCAGAGGTTGCAGTGAGCCAAGATTGTGCCACTGCACTCCAGCCTGGGCGACAGAGCGAGACTCCATTTCCAAAAAAAAAAAAAAAAGGAAAGGAAAATAGTGTATAGGTAAAATATTTATCTTAAGTCCAGGGCTCCTAATTTTATGGGTTATTATTCCAATGTAGGCATCGATAGGAGGCTATGAGTATACACTACTCTTTCAAGAAAATGGTGAAAGGGGAAAATAGCCCTGAGTTTTGTTAAATTTTATAGGAGTCCATTGATTTGGTCTGACCTCCTCCACTAGGCCCCAACAGGCCAGGCCAAATCAGAACTGAGTTACTTGTGCTAAGTGCCATGTAATCAAATTGAACTTTGAAACAAGCCCATCTTCCAGAAAACGGGAGATTCCAGTCAATCTGAGTAAATATAATAAGGAAGTCTCCTCTGTTTTAACCCTACAAGGAAAGTAACTTTGAAATGATCAATTTACAGGGCCGGGTGCGGTGGCTCACGGCTGTAATCACAGCACTTTGGGAGGCCCAGGCGGGAAAATCACTTGAGGCCAGGAGTTCAAGACTAGTCTGGCCAACATGGCAAAACCCTGTCTCTACTAGAAATACAAAAATTAGCCAGGCATGGTGGTGCATGCCTGTGATCCAGGTACTAGGGAGGCTGACACACAAGAATCGCTTTAACTCAGGAGGTGGAAGTTGAGATCGCACCAGGGCACTCCAGCCTGGGCGACAGAGTAAGACTGTCTCAAAAAAAAAAAAAAAAGAACGATCAATTTGCTTTTTGTTCTCTCTGCATTCTTTAGCCCCTTTTCTGCCTATGAAGCCAACCTTGTCTGCTCAGCTCATTGGAACATTCAATCTTACAGAATGAGATGCTGCTTGATACTAGAATTGTAAACAAAAGCCAATTAGATCTTTAAACTAAATCTTAATTTTGTAATTTTGCATTTAGACTGTCTCTTTTTTGTGGTCCTGCAGTTGTGGCAGTTATGTAGTTATCTGCATGCATCAGAATATTATAATATTTTCATCCTCATCTTTAATTTCTACTTTTCATATTTTTAAAATGTAGACATTTAAGTTTATTTATTAATTAAAACCATTTTGTAGAGACAAGGTCTCTACTGTGTTGCCCAGGTGGGTCTTGAACTCCTTGCCTCAAGTAATCCTCCCATCTTGGCCTCCCAAAGCAGTGGGATTACAGGGGCATACCACCCCACCCTCTCCAAGACATTGAATTTTTTTTTTTTTTTTTTTTTTGAGACGGAGTTTCGCTCTCGTTGCCCAGGCTGGAGTGCAATGGCACGATCTCGGCTCACTGCAATCTCCACCTTCTGGGTTCAAGCGATTCTCCTGCCTCAGTCTCCCGAGTAGCTGCGATTACAGGCTGCACCACTACGCCCAGCTAATTTTGTATTTTTAGTAGAGACAGGGTTTCTCTATGTTGGTCAGGCTGGTCTCGAACTCCCGACCTCAGGTGATCCTCCTGCCTCGGCCTACCAAAGTGTTGGGATTACAGGCGTGAGCCACCGAGCCCAGACACATTTTTTTTTTAAAAAAGACAAGGTCTAGCTCTGTTGCCCAGGCTGGACTGCAGTGGCAAGAACATGGCTAACTGCAGCCTTGACCTCTCAGGCTCAAGCAATTCTCCCACCTCAGCCCCTCAACTACCTGGGCCTACAGGCATGTGCCACCATGCCTGGCTAATTTAAAAAAAAATTTTTTTTTATAGAGACACTGTCTCCCTATGTTGCCCAGGCTGGTCTCAAACTCCTGGCCTCAAGTGATCCGTCTCAGCCTCCCAAAGTGCTGGGACTACAGGCGTGAGCCACCGCGCCCGGCCAACATTTAAATTTTTGAATATTTTTTCTGTTCCCTTAGCGTTTACCAAGCACATTTATCGACAAGCCTCCTCAGGAAACTGCCCAA
The DNA here is from genome assembly GCF_006542625.1 of Nomascus leucogenys. Lineage (NCBI taxonomy): Eukaryota > Metazoa > Chordata > Mammalia > Primates > Hylobatidae > Nomascus > Nomascus leucogenys. The sequence goes on from NC_044391.1 coordinate 211,739, forward strand.
AATAGCCAAATGTGGCAAGCCTCACTGACAGGAGAAAAGCCTCAGTCAACATGGCCGCGACTGGCTTCCATGGCCCTTCACTGCCCGCAGTAAGGATGGCTCCCGTGACTTCCTTCGAAACTCACATTTCCCGTAAAAAAGATGGCGCCATTGCTTCCGCGTTCCGGTTGCGGATGGTGAGTGTGTTGGGGGGCTTGGCGGCTATTCTCGTCAGTTTTCTGGAGCGCTTTGGAGAGAGGTAAGCGCGGGGTGGGGGGTCGGAGTGGTGGTGGCGGGGGTCACAGCAATGCATCTGATCGTTCTCTCTCAATTAGGATGTTATGGAGGCTTTCCTTGGCATGTCAGGATTTCCTGCTAGCTCCCCGCCCCTTCCGCCCCAAAACAAGGTGTCTGCAGCCTCTGCTTTGCGGAATTTTGGGAAATTGTGGGTAGTGAGTATGGATAAGCTTCGGTTTTTTTTTTTTTGTTTTTTTGTTTTTTTTTAATTTTTTCAGTGACCTGCCACTTCAGGAGGTTCTGCTGAAAAAAAACAAAAAAACAGCTTTCTTGGGAAATTTCTATTCACCTACCACGTAAAATTTGCCCACTTAAAGCGTAAAAAAACTATCAAGCCGAGCATAGTGGCATTCGCCTGTAGTCCCAGCTGCTCAGGAGACTGAGCTGGGAGAATCGCTTGTGCCCCGGAGTTCCAGGCTGCCGTGAGCCGAGATCGTGCCACTGCACTCCAGCCTGGGAGACAGAGCAAGACAACGTAACTAAAAATAAACAATAACGTGTAACATTAAGGGTTTTTTTTTTGTTGCTGTTGACAGAATTGTGCTTCTATTACTGTGATCTCATTTTAGAATACTTTCATCACTCCAAAGAAAAATCCTGCCTCCAGTAGCAGTCATTCTACATTGACCACGTCCACTCTGCCCCAAGTTCTAGATAATTGCTAGTATACTTTCTGTCTGTATAGCCTTGCCAATTCGTACATTTGATATAAATGAAATCATACAGTATGACTGGCTTCTTTTATTAAGTATAATGTCAACGTTTTTGTGACTAGCTTCTTTCATGACTTTTTTTTTTTTTTTTTGAAACGAAGTCTCATCAGTCTCACTCTGTTGCCCAGGCTGGACTGCAGTGGCAAGAACGTGGCTAACTGCAGCCTTGACCTCTCAGGCTCAAGCAATTCTCCCACCTCAGCCCCCCAACTACCTGGGCCTACAGGCATGTGCCACCATGCCTGGCTAATTAAAAAAAATTTGTTTAATTGAGCCTGAGAGGTCAAGGCTGCAGTTAGCCACGTTCTTGCCACTGCACTCCAGCCTGGGCAACAGAGCTAGACCTTGTCTTTAAAAAAGACACGGCACAATCTTGGCTCACTGCAACCTCTGCCGCTCGGGTTCAAGCTAGTCTCCTGCCTCAGCCTCCCGAGTAACTGGGACTACAGGCGCCTGCCACCACGTTCGGCTAATTTTTGTATTTTTAGTAGAGATGGGGTTTCACCATCTTGGCCAGGCTGGTCTTGAACTCCTCAGCTCTTGATCAACCTGCTTCAGCCTCCCAAAGTGCTGAGATTACAGGTGTGAGCCACCACACCCGGCCGACTTATTTTCAAAGCTTGTCTTTGTAGCATGTGTCAGACTGTTAGCAGATAAATAAAACTCCATAAACTATTTTAAAGCAGTTTATTCTGAGCCAGTATGAGTGACCATGGCCCAGAGAGAAAACACAAACCCAAAAAGCCTTGAGTAAGTGATCCCAAGGCAGTTGGGTTATAGTTTGTTTTTTTACATTTTAGGGAGACAGGAGTTACAGGCAAAGACATAAATCAATACATGGAAGGTATACATTGGTTAGACCCAAAAAGGCAGATATCTCAAAGGATGGTCTTAGAAGTCTTACGTGGATTTTAGGGATTCTTTAGCTGACAATTGCTTGAGAGAGTTAAGCTTTGTCTAAAGACTTGAAGTCAGTAGAAAATAATGCTTGAACTAAGATAAGGGAGTTGTGTGGTTCAAGGTCCTTGTTACGTACATGAAGCGTGAGTAGCAGCCTCAGAGAATAGATGGGCCAGGCGCCATGAATAGATGGGCTGGGCTCCATGGCTCACACCTGTAATCTCAACACTTTGTGAGGCCGTGGCAGGCAGATCACTTGAGGTCAGGAGTTCAAGACCAGCCTGGCCAACGTGATGAAACACCGTCTCTACTAAAAATAAAAAAAATTAGCCAGGAACGGTGGCATGCACCTGTAATCCCAGCTACTTGGGAGGCTGAGGCACAAGAATTGCTTGAACCCAGGAGACAAAGGTTACGGTGAGCCAAGATCGTGCTACTGCACTCTAGCCTGGATGACAGAGTGAGACTCCATCTCAAAAAAAAAAAAAAAAAAAACAAAAAAAGAGAGAGAATAGATGCTAAATGTCTCTTTTTGGAAATTTAGGTGTCAGAATTAATCTTTCCTGGATCTGGGAAAGGCCTAGGAAAGGAAATCCTGGCTGCATTAATGGAGATTCTCTACAGATGCAAATTTCTGTTACAAAAGACAGCTTTGTAGCTTTGTAGGGCCATTTTAAAATATGTCAAAGAAATATATTTTGGGTTTTTTTTTGAGACAGAGTCTTGTTCTGTCACCCAAACTGGAGTGCAGTAGTGTGATCTCAGCTCACTGCAACCTCTGCTTCCCAGGTTTAAGCAGTTCTCCACCTCAGTTTCTAGAGCAGCTGGGATTACAGGTGCGCACCACTACACCTGACTAATTTTTGTATTTTGTTTGTTTGTTTGAGATGGAGTCTTGCCCTGTCACCTAGGCTGTAATGCAGTGGCGCAATCTCAGCTTACTGTAGCCTCCACATCCTGGGTTCAAGCAATTCTCCTGCCTCAGCCTACCGAGTAGCTGGGATTACAGGCACGCATCGCCATGCCTGGCTAATTTTTTGTATTTTCAGTAGAGATGGTGGGGTTTCACCATGTTAGCCAGGCTGGTCTCAAACTCCTGACCTCAAGTGATCCACGTGCCTCTGCCTCCCAAAGTGCTGGGATTACAGGCGTGAGCCACCGCACCTGGCTGACATAAAATATTTTTATTTCCTTCAGGGTTTGCTATCTGTCATGTGATGCTATACCAGTGTCAGGTTGGAAGATAAGCCACATTATACCAGGTTAATAAAAAAAAAATCCCGTTTAACAAGATTTTGTGGTCTGTAGGGTGTATCCTAACCTATGTCTTGCATGGCCTAGGTCTTGTTTATAATTTGGTATCTTTTTAAACAATATATATAAATATAAAACATAGAGACAGGGTCTTGCCATGTGGCCCAGGCTGATGTCGAACTCCTGGTCTCAAATGATCCTCCCACCTTGGCCTCCCAAAGTGGTACAGAAGCTAAAAAGAAATTAATTAGGCAGTTAGCGAGGGTTAGGGAGTCCTCGGTAAAGTTTTCCTTTTAATAAAAAGCAGCCCCAAATCATTTCTAACAAAAAGCAGCCTGAAAAATCAAGCTGCAAGCATAGATAAGCGAGCTGGAAGCTTGCATAGGTAAATGCCGGCAGCTGTGCCAATAGAAAAGGGATTTCTGGAAGCCAGGTATATTCAACATAGAGGTTTCCTCTTCCCTTTGTCGCCACGTGTACAAGCAACATGGCACTGGCCAGGTTAAAACTCTATTTGTATAATAGAAGATTAGGGTGGGATGGCCAGCCTGCACGCATGCTTTGTTAAAGGCACATCTGGTCCAACCAACCCTCTGTGCCCTGCGTAAGTCAGACACTGGCTCCTCAAGCTCATCTATAAACCAACCTCATCTTGCCCCAAATGGGGGAGATCCGTTCGGAACCCCCACCCTCTGCATGGGAGAGCTTTTCTCTTTTCCCTGTTAAACTTCCCTCTCTTAAACACACTCCTTGTGTGTTAGCGTCTTTGACTTCCTTGTCATGAGACAGTGAACCTTGGGTATTACCCCAGACAAACGACACCGCTTCAGAAGTGCTGGGATTACAGGCATGAGCCACCACACCTAGCCATAATTTGGTATCTTATTGCCACAGAGTCTGTTTTGTCAGTCATATGATCTCTTTTTTTTTTCTTGAGACAGGGTCTTGCTCTGTCACGCAGGCTGGAATGCAGTGGTGTCATCTCAGCTCACTGCAGCCTCAACCTCCTGGGCTCAAGCAATCCTCCCATCTCAGCTTTCTGAGTAGCTAGGACTACAGGCAGGCACCACCATGCCTGGCTAGTTTTTGTATTTTTTGTAGAGTTGGGTTTTCACCATGTTGCACAGGCTGGTCTTGAACTCCTGGGCTTGAGTGATCTTCTTGCCTCAGCCTCCCAAAGTGCTGGGACTACAGGTGTCAGCCCCTGCACCTGGCCGTGATCTCTATTTTAACATTAATGCTGGTCAGTTGTGCCTGAACTCCAAAAAGAGGTGGTTATAACAAGGTATGTCTGACCTCCTTTCCCCATTGTTGATGAAAAAAGCCAAACTCTGTAAAATATTTAAAGAGGTTTATTCTGAGCCAAATATGAGTGACCATGGTCCGTAGCACAGCATCAGGAGGTCCTGAGAACTTGTGCCCAAGGTAGTTAGATTACAGCTTGGTTTTATACATTTTAGGCCTCAAAATGTATAAATGTTTGGGGAGAGGGTTTCAGGTTATAGGTGAATTCAAACTGACTGGCAATTGGTTGCTTTGCCTGAAGTGTTGAAATCAGCATAAAGAAATGCTTGAATTGGGCTGGGCGCGGTGACTCACGCCTGTAATCCCAGAACTTTGAGAGGCCGAGGCAGGTGGATCACCTGAGGTCAAAAGTTCAAGACCAGCCTGGCCAACATGGTGAAACCCCATCTCTACTAAAAATAAAAAAATTAGCTGGGCGTGGTGGCGCATGCCTGTAATTCCAGCTACTCGGGAGGCTGAGGCAGGAGAATCGGTTGAACCTGGGAGGTGGAGGTTGCAGTGAGCCAAGATCGTGCCACTGCACTCCAGCCTGGGCAACAGAGCAAGACCCTGTCTCAAAAAAGAAAAGAAAAGAAATGCTTGAGTTAAGGGGGGTTGTGGGAGCCAAGGTTCTTATTGTATAGATGAAGCCTCTAAGTAGCAGGCTTTAGAGAGAATAGGTACTAAATATCTCTTATGAGGCCTTAAAAGAGTCTTCTGGATGAGACCTACTAAGACAGGGATCCTCAATCCCCGGGCCACAGACCAGCACCAGTTTGGAGGTAAGTGGCAGGCGAACTAGCATTACTCTCTGAGTTCTGCCTCCTGTTAGATCAGTGGTGGTATTAGATTCTCATATGAGTGTGAACCCTATTGTGAACTGCACATTCGAGGGATCTAGGTTGTGCATTCCTTATGAGAGTTTAATGCCTGATGATCGGAAGTAGAACAGTTTCATCCCAAAACCGTCCCCCCACCCCCAGTCCATGGAAAAATTGTCTTCCATGAAACTGGTCCCTGGTGTCACAAAGGTTGGGGGTGCTGTAGTAAGGGAAGAACATTTTCTTTTTCTTTCTTTTTTTTTTGAGACGGAGTTTCACTCTTGTTGCCCAGGCTGGAGTGGAATGGCATCATCTAGACTCACCACAACCTCCACCTCCCAGGTTCAAGCAATTCTCCTGCCTCAGCCTCCCAAGTAGCTGGGATTACAGGCATGCACCACCACACCTGGCTAATTTTGTATTTTTAGTAGAGATGGGGTTTCTCCATGTTGGTCAGGGTGGTCTCAAACTCACAACCTCAAGTGATCTGCCTGCCTCAGCTTCCTGGAGTGCTGGGATTACAGGCATGAGCCACTACGCCCGGCAGGAAAAACATTTTGATAGAATGCAAATGTCCCCTCAAAAGATGGCTTTGCAGAGCCATTTCAAACTATGACAAAGAAAATATATTTTGGGGTAAAATCCTTTGATTTCCTTCAGGGCCTGCTGTCATGTGATGCTATACCAGAGTCAGGTTGGAGTTGCGTATCTTATTGCTATGAAGAATCTATTTTGTCACTCTTATGATCTCTATTTTAATGTTAAGGCTGGTCAGTTGTGCCTACACTTCAAAGAGAGAAAAGTATAAGAAGAAATCTCTGACCCCCCTTTCCATCATGGCCTGAACTAGTTTTTCAGGTTTTCTTGTGGCTCATGTCTGTAATCCCAGCACTTTGGCAGGCCAAGGTGGGAGGATTGCTTGAGCCCAGGAGTTTGAGATCAGCCTGGGCAATATAGTGAGATCCCCATCTTTACAAAAAAAAAATTAAAACAATTTTAAAAATTATATTGATCTTTAGTGACCTAAATATCAAAGATATTTCTATTTGGGGGATATTGCCATCTTAAAATACTAAGTCTTTTGATCCATGAACATGGGATAGCTTTCCGTTCCTTTAGATCTTTCATTTCTTCCAACATTTAAAAATAGTTTTCAGTATACATCTTACACTTCTGTAACATATTTCTAGGATTTTATTCTTTTCTATGCCATTGTAAATGGAATTGTGTTCTTAATTTTGTGTTTAGATCATTTATTGCTAGCATACATAAATATGAATGATTTTTCTGTATTGATCTTGTATCATGTGACCTTGTTTAACTTTATTAATTCTATGAGATGTTTTTAGTGGATTCCTCAGGATTTTCTTTCTTTCTTTCTTTCTTTTTTTTTTTTTGAGATGGAGTCTCACTCTTGTAGCCCAGGCTGGAGTACAATGACAATCTTGGCTCACTGCAACCTCCATCTTCCATCAGCCTCCCAAAGTGTTGGGATTACAGGCGTGAGCCACCACATCTGGCCTAGGATTTTCTATATGTAAGATCATATCTGCTAATAGAGATAGTTTTACTGCTCCCTCTCCAATCTGAATGTCCCTGCCTAATTGCCCTGGCTAAGGCTTCTAGTACAATATTGAATAGAAGTGATAAGAGTAGACATCCTTATCTTGTTCCTAATCTTTGAGGGAAAAGCATTCAGTCTTTTACCATGAAGTATGGTATTAATTATGGGTCTTTCTTCCTTTCTTTCTTTCCTTTTTTTTTTTTTTTTTTTGAGACAGAGTTGCTCTGTCACCCAGGCTGGAGTGCAGTGGTGCAATCTCGGCTCACTACAACCTCTGCCTCCTGGGTTCAAGTGATTCTTCTGCCTCAGCAGGAGAGTTACAGGGTAGCTGGGATTACAAAGTACACCACCACGCCCAGCTACTTTTTGTATTTTTAGTAGAGATGGGATTTCACCATGTTGGCCAGGCTGGTCTCGAATTCCTGGCCTCAAGCAGTCTGTCCACCTTGGCCTCCCAAAGTGCCAGGTGTAAGCCACTATGCCCAGCCTTTTTCTCTCTTTATTTTTTATTTTTTTACTTAGCAACCTACTTGATAAACTATGGGTTTTTCAAAAATGCCCTTTATCAGGTTGAGGAAGTTTATTTCTGTTCTAACTTTGTGGAGTGTTTTAATCATGAAAGGGTGTTTGACTTTGTCAAAAACGTGTGTGTGTGTGTGTGTGTGTGTGTATCTGTTTTGGGTTTTGTCCTTTATTCTACTAATGTAGCATATTACAGCAATTCTTTTCTTTTCTTTTTTTGAGATGGAGTTTCACTCTTGTTGCCTAGGCTGGAGTGCAGTGGCACCATCTCTGCTCACTGCAACCTCCGCCTCCCAGGTTCAAGCAATTCTCCTGCCTCAGCCCCCCGAGTAGCTGGGATTACAGGCGCCCACCACCACACCTGGCTAATTTTTGTATTTTTAGTAGAGATGGGGTTTCACCATGTTGGCCAGACTGGTCTTGAACTCCTGACCTCAGGTGATCCACCCGCCTCAGCCTCCCAAAGTACTGGGATTACAGGCATGAGCCACCGTGCCCAGTCCACATCAATTATTTTCAAATGTTAAAACAACTTTGAATTCCTGGGATTAGGTCCATATAGTCATAGAGTATGATCCTCTTATATGTTGCTAGATTTGATTTCTTGCGTTATCTTTACCTGGTTTTGATGTCAGGGTAATACAGGATGCATAGAGTGAATTGAGAAGCGTTTCCTCCTCTTCCATGTGTTAGAAGCATTATCCAGGAGAGGGAGATGCACCTCTGCTGGAAGGAAGGACAAGTGCAGTGGGAGGAAGCAGGGTATATTGGAGAACCTGAAGGAAATCCATTATGTCAGATGCAGGGACAGTGAGGGGGCCCAAGGTACAAGCTAAGGCGGGGGGATTTGGGCTAGAGATGTTTCTTGGTGGTAATTAATGTCTCAGAGAAGGAAAGGAAAGGAGAGGAGAGGGGAGGGGGGGAGGGGGAAGAGAGGGAAGGGAAGGAAAGGGAAGGGAAGGGAAGGGAAGGGAAGGGAAGGGAAGGAAAGGAGCTTTGGGCCAAGTATTTTGTTTGTTTGTTTGTTTGTTTTTTAATTTTTTTTTTGAGATGGAGTCTTGCTCTGTTGCCCAGGCTGGAGTGCAATGGCACGATCTCGGCTCACTGCAACCTCCACCCCCTAGGTTCAAGCGATTCTCCTGCCTCAGCCTCCTGAGTAGCTGGGATTACAGGTGTCCGTCATCACGCCCGGCTAATTTTTGTATTTTTAGTAGAGACGAGGTTTCACCATGTTGGTCAGGCTGGTCTCGAACTGCTGACCTCGTGATCCACCAACTTCGACCCCCCAAAGTGCTGGGATTACAGGTGTGAGCCACTGCACCTGGCCTTGGGCCAAGTCTTAAGGAAGTCCATTTTGAGATGGAGGATAGAAACAGGCAAAGTGGTGGGAGGACGGTTTGGGAAGGTCATCCTGAAAAGAAAAGAAGTACCTACAAGTTATGAGTTGAGGAAATGAGCCAACTGTGGGGTCTTTTGAGAAGTTTGTGCAGGGGAGAGGAGACTGGCTATGAGGAGAGCAGATGTCAAATGTGATTTTTGTTTTTTTTTCTCATCTTTCTTTCTTGACAAGTTTTTTTTGTTTGTTTTTTTTTTGTTTTTTTTTTTTTTGAGATGGAGTTTCACGCTGTCCACCGGGCTGGAGTGCAATGGCGCGATCTCGGCTCACTGCAACCTCTGCCTCCTGGCTTCAAGTGATTCTCCTGCCTCAGCCTCCCAAGTAGCTGGGATTACAGGCACCCGCCACCACGCCCAGCTAACTTTTTGTATTTTTAGTGGAGACGGGGTTCCATTATGTTGGCCAGGCTGGTCTCAAACTCCTGACCTCGTGATCCGCCCACGTCGGCCTCCCAGAGTGCTGGGATTACAGGCATGAGCCACCGTGCCCGGCCAACAACTTTTTTTAATTAATTTTTTTTTTTTGAAAGAGTCTCGCTCTATTGCCCAGGCTGGAGTGCAGTGGTGCAATCTTAGCTCACTGCAACCTCTGCCTCCTGGCTTCAAGCGATTCTCATGCCTCAGCCTCTCCAGTAGCTGGGATTATTGGTGTGCACAACCACGCCCAGATAATTTTTTGTATTTTTACTAGAGGTGGGATTTCGCCATGTTGGCAAGGCTGGTCTCGAACTTCTGGCCCCAAGTGATCCACCCACCTTGGCCTCCTAAAGTGCTGGGATTATGGTCTAAAAATTTTTTAGACAGGGTCTAGCTCTGCTGCTCAGGCTGGAGTGCAGTGGCATAATCACAGCTGACTGTAGCCTCGACCTCCTGAGCTCAAGTGATCCTCCCACCTCAGCCTCCTGAGTAGCTGGGAGCACCGGTACATGCCACCACGACTTGCTAATTGTTTTTTCTTTCTTTCTTTTTTTTTGTAGAGATGGGGTTTCACCATGTTACCCAGGCTGGTCTCAAATTATTGGGCTCAAGCAATCTACCTGCCTTGGCTTCCCAAATTGCTGGGATCGCAGGCATTAGCCACTGTGCCCAGCCAACTTTTTATTTTGATATAATTTTATATCTTAAAAAAAATGCAAGACTAGTACAAAGAATTCCCAAATAATGTTTTCCAGATTCACCAGTTATCTACTCTTGCACCATTTAACCATTTACTTTATCATTCTCTGTCTCTGTATTTTTACACACACACACACACACACACACACACAGTCTATATTTGACAGTATATTGCAGACATCATGTCTCCTTATCTTTAAATATTTAAGTGGCATTTCCAATGAACATCTTTTTTGTTGAAAATGGGAGAGAGTTGGGTATGTTGAAGCATTTAAGTGAAAGGTCCAGTTGAACAGAAAAGAGAGAAGGGATTGTTGTTGCTGAAGGCTTCTGGAAAGGTCTAGAGAGTGGGATGTAAAACCCAGGTGTGTGTGTGTGAGGGGGCCTTTGCTAGGGGAGGGTCAGCTCCGCAGTTGCAAGGAGAGGTGAAGTGGAGTGCAGGTGTGGGAGCCTTTGTTATGTTTGATAGGGGAGTTTAGGAAGTGCCTCTCTGCTGGCTTTTGTGTGTGTGTGTGAATTAAGAACCAAGATGAGGCTGGGCTTGGTGGCTCACACCTGTAATCCCAACACTTTGGGAGGCTGAGACGGGTGGATCACCTAAGGTCAGGAGTTCAAGAACAGCCTGACCAACATGGCAAAACCCTGTCTCTACTAAAAATACAAAAATTAGCCGGGCATGGTGGCGTACACCTGTAGTCCCGGCTACCTGGGAGGCTGAGGCAGGAGAATTGCTTGAGCCTGGGAGGAGGAGGTTGCAGTGAGCCGAGATCATGCCACTGCACTCCAGCCTGGGTGACAGAGCAAGACTGTGTCTAAAAATAATAATAAAATAAAAAATCAAGGTGATTATGAAAAAGAGGAGGAAGATGTGTGAGTGTTGGAGGAGGGTCTGCATTGAAGAAGAGTGGAGAAAACATGAAGTGGTCAAGGAGAGGAGAAGAGACAGTTATGAGATAAGCATTTTAGTATTCATTTAGTGAGACAGCCTGTTTCGGGTTGACACTTATTCATCTAGAGCACAGCCAATCTGCCCTGTTTGGTGACTCACATGGAGAGTGGGGAGGTGGTTGAGTTCATCTAGGCTGGGGTTTTGCCAAAGGGGTGTGATGAAAAGACAAAATGGGGAGGGGGAAGGAAGTTTAGGACATTAACAAGATTATGGTTCATAGAACATACTGGATAAGGATGAAAGAAGCTGCAGCCATAAAAAACAATGAGTTCATGTCCTTTGCAGGGACATGGATGAAGCTGGAAGCCATCATTCTCAGTAAACTAACACAGGAACAGAAAACCAAACACCACATGTTCTCACTCATAAGTGGGAGTTGAACAATGAGAACACAGGGACACAGGGAGGGGAATATCCCACACCGGGGCCTGTTAGGGGTTGGGGTCAAGGGGAAAGAGAGCATTAAGACAAACATCTAATGCATGCAGGGCTTAAAACCTAGATAATGGGTTGATAGGTGCAGTAAACCACCATGGCACATGTATACCTACATAACAAACATGCACCTTCTGCACATGTATCCCAGGACTTAAAGTAAAATTAAAAAAAACAAACAAACAAACAAAAAAGGATGAAAGAAACAAAATGGCCCCTGGATGGGAAACAGAGGAGCAAGTGAACTAGAGGCAGGCTGAGAAGATACGAGCCTGTAATTTGTTTCTTAATGATTACTATTTTACTTATCAGAGTTAGCCATTAGTGAGCCACAGATACTGTGCTAAATATTTTTCATGTATTAACTTCTTTTTTTTTTGAGACAGAGTCTCACTTTGTTGCCCAGGCTGGAGTGCAGTGGTGTGATATCGGCTCACTGCAACCTCTGCTTCCCAGGTTCACGTGATTCTACTGCCTCAGCCTCCCAAGTAGCTGGGATTACAGGTACACACCACCATGCCTGGCTAATTTTTGTATTTTTAGTAGAGATGGGGTTTTACCATGTTGGCCAGGCTGGTCTCGAACTACTGACCTCAAGTGATCCGCCTGCCTCGGCCTACCAAAGTGCTGAGATTATAGGCATGAGCCACTGCACCCAGCCTCATGTATTAATTTCATAAAATTCTTATGACATCTCTAGAAGGTAAGTATTTTTTTTTTTCCACTAAAAATTACAGGTGGCTCACACCTGTAATCCTAGCACTTTGGGAGGCTGAGGTGGGTAGATCACCTGAGGTCAGGAGTTCAAGACCAGCCTGACCAACATGGTGAAATCTCATCTCTACTAAAAATATAAAATTTAGCTGGGTGTGGTGGTGAGCACCTGTAATCCCAGCTACTTGGGAGGCTGGGGCAAGAGAATTGCTTGAACCTGGGAGGCAGAGGTTGCAGTGAGCCAAGATTGCACAACAGCCTGGGTGACAGAGTGAGACTCTGTCTCAGAAAAAAAAAAAAAAAAAAAAAAATTCTTTTATTTATTGACACCTGTTTTGGTTTAGAAATACCTTCTCTCTTTAGATTTTTCACAACATGCATTTAAGGGAAGGGAATTAGAAATAAATAAATAACAAGCTGATGCCTAAGTCACTTCTAAACTCACCCTAGCCTGAATTAACCCCACTGGATCTGGGAGTCCAGCCATACTCTCTGAGTGGGTAATGATGTAGAGGGGTGAGCATTTGGCCAATGGCAGAAATAAAAGTGAGCAAACCAGCAGGTACATTTAATAACAAAAATGTTAGTCTTTCTCACCTGCAGGATTTGGGGACCAGTGCCTGCTCAACACTTTTTGGGTACTTGCTGAGTCCCTTGGCTATTGTGGGGGAGGCACTTGTCATTACCTGCCATATGAAGGCAGCAGACTGCGAAAGAGAAAGTAAAAATAGCACCACAGGCCAGGCTCGGTGGCTCACGTCTGTAATCCCAGCACTTTGGGAGGCCGAGGCGGGTGGGTCACGAGGTCAGGAGATAGAGACCATCCTGGCCAACATGGTGAAACTCAGTCTCTACTAAAATACAAAAAAATTAGCCGGATGTGGTAGCGCGTGCCTGTAGTCCCAGCTACTTGGGAGGCTGAGGCAGGGGAATTGTTTGAACCCGGGAGGCGGAGGTTGCAGTGAGCCAAGATGGCGCCATTGCACTCCAGCCTGGTGACAGAGTGAGCCTCTGTCTCAAAAAAAAAAAAAAAAAAAAAAAAAAAAAATAGCACCTAATTGCCACGAAGAAGTGTGTCTGTGGCTGGGCACAGTGGCTCACACCTATAATCCCAGCACTTTGGGAGGCCGAGGCAGGCGGATCACCTGAGGTTGGGAGTTTGAGACCAGCCTGACCAACACACAAAAACCCCGTCTCTACTAAAAAACACAAAATTAGCCAGGCGTAGTGGCGCATGCCTGTAATCCCAGCTACCAGGAAGGTTGAGGCAGGAGAATTGCTTGAACCCAGGAGGCGGAGGTTGCGCCATTGCACTCCAGCCTGGGCAACAAGAGCGAAACTCCATCTCAAAAAAAAAAAAGAAAAAACTGTGCCTGTAAGATAAGTATTATCATTGTACAAACTCGGGACCCCAGTTCACTCTGCCAGAAGGAACAAATTAAGCTGAAAGCTGAGTTATGCAAGAAGCCATCATTCCTTTTGTTCCTAAGTAGAATACTACAGGTAAAAGGTTAAATATCTCCACAGGTAGCTACTGTATGTTCATCTTATCTTCTGTAAAGTGCCCATTTACTGATCATGAGACCAATGTGTAATTGACAATTCTCCTGCCTGCTCCTTTTCTCTTGTGACACATGGATGACCATACTCTTCCTCTTTCCCCAAGCCCACTTTTCCCCTTTAAATATTGAAGCTCTCAAATTCATCTTTGGAAAAAGACACAGACCACAGACAGTTTCTGTGATTCTGTGTTTATTTCTTCTGGGCATTTCCTTAAAGTCAGCAAAATAAACTTCTAAACTGATTGAGACCTGTCTCAGATACTTTTTGGTTTACATCATTAAGCCATTTTATAGACAGGGAAACTGGCCAGGCGCAATGGCTCATGCCTGTAATCCCAGCACTTTGAGAGGCTGAGGTTGATGGATCACTTGAGGTCAGGAGTTCAAGACCAGCCTGGCCAACATGGTGAAACCCCGTCTTTACTAAAAAAAAAAAATAGAAAAATCAGCTGGTCATGGTGGCATGCACCTGTAATCCCAGCTCCTCGGGAGGCTGAGGCAGGATAATTGCTTAAACCCAGGAGGCGGAGGCTGCTGTGAGCCGAGACTGTGCCACTGCCCTCCAGCCTGGGTGACAGAGCAAGGCTCTGTCTCAAAAAAAAAAAAAAAAAAAAAAAAAAATATATATATATATATCTACACACACATTTCTTTGTCTATTTATAGAACAGGTTAGGTGACTTGTCCAAAGTAACACAGCTAAAAAGTGACAGCAGGGGTTCAAACCCATTCTCTTTAACTCCACAAATGAGTATGATACTCTAATTCATGCTTCCTTCAGCTAACAGAGTGAGTGTTCAAAAATGCAGATTGTAAAGGCCAGGTGAGGTGGCTTATGCCTGTAATTTCAGCACTTTGGGGAGCCAGAGTGGGAAGATGGCTGGCCTGAGCCCAGGAATTCAAGACCAGCCTGGGCAATATAGTGAGACCTTGTCTCAAAAAAAAAAAAAAAAAAAATTAGCCAAGTGTGGTGTCTCATGCCTGCAGTCCCAACTATTCAGGAAGCCGAGATAGGAGGATCACTTGAGCCCAGGAGGTTGAGGCTGTAGTGAGCTATGATCACACCACTGCACTCCAGCCTGGGCATCAGAGCTTTTATTAAGATATAAATGAAATAATGTGTTTTAAAAATATGATAAATTGATGAGTGGGTAGAAAGTTAGATAGATGGAGCGTCGTGTGATGAAGCAAATCATAGTAAGAGTCTGGGGGTAGCTCTATGGATGTTTGAAACTTTTCATGCAAAATATTTGGAGGGAAGTGGCTGAATGGAAGAAAAATAAGTGAAGTTAAATCACTTCTTGTTTGTACCTTGATTGACTTGTATTTGTAGGTCTGTAAGAATCTGTAGAGTAATAGAAGAATGGCTGTCTCCTCCTGGTAAACAGGTTTTTATGCACTATACTTAGAGACTTCTTGGTCCTGCAACCCAGGGCACCATAGACTCTCCAGTATTGAAAAAGAGTGTTTATTTATTTACTATTTTAATTTTTTTTTACAGACAAGGTCTTGCTATGTTGCCAAGGCTGGTCTTGAACTCCTGGCCTCAAGCGATCCTCCCAACTTGGCCTCCCAAAGTGCTGGGACTACAGGTGTGAGCCACTGTGCCCAGAAAAAAAAAGAATGTTTAGATTGCATAGTTCAATAACTTTTTTTCATATTGTTTATTTATTTATTTTTTGAGACAGAGTCTCACTCTGTCACCCAGGCTGGAGTACAGTGGCACAATCTCAGCTCACTGCAACCTCTGCCTCCCAGGTTCAAGTGATTCTTCTGCCTCAGCCTCCCAAGTAGCTGGGACTACAGGTGCACGTCACCACACCCAGCTAATATTTTTTGTATTTTCAGTAGAGATGGGGTTTCACCCATATGGGCCAGGGCGGTCTCAAGCTTCTGACCTTGTGATCCACCCACCTTAGCCTCCCAAAGTGCTGGGATTACAAGTGTGAGCCACCATGCCAGGCCACGTAATTAAATCACACTTAAGAGAGGAAAATAAGCACTTCTAGAGAAGGAAGTTGAACCACATTATCAAAAGGTTTGGGACAAAGGATAATCATTACATTCTACTTGCCGGCCCAAGGTTGTTCACACCACAAGAAGGGTTTAATCTGCCTCCACTGCTTGTTTTTTACTTCTGTACAAATTCACTGTGTCCCAAATAATGTATTTTATATGCACAAATCCTTTTTTTTTTTTTTTTTTTTTTTTAAGTAGAGACAGGGTTTCACCATGTTGGCCAGGCTGGTCTCAAAATTCTGACCTCGGGTGATCTGCTTGCCTCAGCCTCCCAAAGTGCTGGGATTACAGGTGTCAGCCACCGTGCCTGGTCACTTTTTTTTTTTTGAGACAGAGTCTTGTTCTGTCATACAGGCTGGAGTGCAGTGGCGCAATCTTGGTTCAGTGCAACTTCTGCCTCCCGGATTCAAGTGATTCTCCTGCCTTAGCCTCCCAAGTAGCTGGGACTACATGGGTGCACCACCACACCCAGCTAATTTTTTATTTTTATTTTTATTTTTATTTTTAGTGGAGATAAGGTTTCACCATGTTGGCCAGGCTGGTCTCAAACTCGTGACCTCATGTGATCCACCCATCTCGGGGTCCCAAAGTGCTGGGATTACAGACGTCAGCTACTGTGCGCAGCTGACGTATCTTCTTTCTGTGATCCAGTTCCCAGTTTGTGATGTACTTGGCATTTAAGTGATTCTGAAAACAAAGAAAATATAGGTATCACATCAATGTGCTATTTGTTTTCAAAAAGGATTCCATTCATTTCATATTGCTGATGACGCTCTCAGTTGATGGTTGATTTCAAGGCACCTTTGCAGGCAGGCAGGATATGCCAGCATCATTCATTGACCCGTTTATTCCCTTCCAGAAGCCTCCAGAGCAGAGTGTTAGGTAGCATGAAGGGAGAAGGGGGAGGACAAAGTTGCCTGGTGCAGAGGTGTTTGCTGAAGCTTCAGGCTTGGTTGGCTAATATAGAACCTGTGAAAAGACAGGATGTTCTTGCTTCTTTAGGAAACTTGATCACTCCATTCCTTTCAAGAGCGATCAGCTGGTAGCTTGGCTCACTCTCGGCCTGAGCGAATGTGCACAACAGCATGTGACTGGGTGTCCTCAAACAAAAAGATCTTGCCAGGTTTCACTGTTGATTTGTTTTAATATGCCTCCTATCTTTGCCTAATCGTGTGGTAGTTCAGGCTGCAACACTGGGGCTATGCAGACACAGGATGCTGGGAGGACTTTTGGCTGCGTTCATCCTAGCTTGGCTGCTTTCGAGATGTGTTTCCCTGGGCAAGTGACTTTACTTCTCTCTGTGTCTGGGTCTGACTGTTACTGAGGGATTACCTGCCTCATAGGGTTGTGACAGATGAAACTCTTAGCACAATGCATGGCCTCTAACAAGCATTCAATAAATGGGAACTACTCGTATGATTACACTGCTCATGTTATTCTGAAATTACTTCTTTTTAAAATTAATTATATTTTTTCTCATAGAGCTGGGGTCTGGCTATGTTGGCCAGGTTGGTCTTGAACTCTTGGCCTCAAGAAGTCATCCCACTTCTGCCTCCCAAAGTGCTAGGATTACAGGCTTGAGCCACCACGCCCAGCCTGAAATTACTTCTTTCATTCAAACATATGTTTTTGAGAGCTTTGAAGTTCTGTCATTTTAACAGCTGCATAGGATGCCATAATTTGGATATTGCCTCCTCTGAAAACTATTTATTTTCCTGTCACCTCTAACCCAGTTAATAAAAAAGCCCAGTCACTGAAACTGTCTCTCCTTGTTGACTCTCAGCTCCTCTTTGACACATTTCTCCATTCACTTTTTCTTTTTTTTTTCTTTTTGAGACAGAGTCTCGCTCTGTCACCCAAGCTGGAGTGCAGTGGCACAATCTTGCATCACTGTATCCCCGACCGCCTGGCTCAAGAGATCTTCCATCTCAGCCTCCTGAGTAGCTGGGACTACAGGCATGCACCACTCTGCCCAGCTAACATATATTTTTTAAACTTTTAGTAGATACAAGGTCTTGCTATGTTGCCCAGGCTGGTCTCAAATTCTTGAGCAGCAATCCTCCCACTTCAGCCTCCCAAAGTGGTAGGATTACAGGTATCAGCCATCGCGCCCAGCCTCTTTACTCACTTATTAAGTTCTACTCTCATTTCAGTTAGTAAATCTATTCTTAATCTCCCTTAATCTATTCTTGACCCATGGGGCCCTGACCCCATTCATGTGCTCTTCCTCTCCCACCTGGACCACTGCAGGTGAATGAATTCTTGTTCATGAGATTGCCTGCCACCAGGCTTAAATGCGACAAGTCCACCTGCTACCCAGCTGCCAAATCTGCAAATCTGACCTGATAACTGCTCTGCATGTGCACGGTGGCCCATGGCAGTCATGACACCTGGTGCCAGCTATCATAAGAGTTATTGATGACAGCAACTTATGAGTCAGAGAGTAATGGAGGGGTAGGGAACACCTAGTGAAATGTCCAAATGGAGGTGTCCAGAGCTCAACTAAAGAGTCTTTGTATCCAAGTTGCTGATAGCAGCCAGGCCTTCCCAGAGCTGGCTACAGGAGAAGGGCTCTGTAGCCATCCAGCTGAGACCACAGAGTTTGTCCTTTCCCATTTACTCACTGAGTGACCAGTTCTTTTTTTTTTTTTTTTTTTGAGACAGAGTCTTGCTCTTTCACCCAGGCTGGAGTGCAGTGGTGTGATCTCGGCTCACTGCAACCTCTGCCTCCTGGGTTCAAGCGATTCTTGGGCCTCAACCTCCCAAGTAGCTGGGATTACAGGTGCATGCCACCATGCCCAGCTAATTTTATATTTTTAGTAGAGACGGAGTTTCACCATGTTGGCCAGAGTGGTCTCGAACTCCTGACCTCAGGTGACCCGCCTGCCTTGGCCTCCCAAACTGCTGGGATTACAGCACTTGAGCCACAACGCCCAGCCAATTCTTGACACTCACTTTAAACCCCTGATACCCTGTGTGGCACTGTGCTTGTCCGAGCTGGTTCTTCCTGAGTGCACACTTTCCCCTAGCCATGGCTGGCCTGCCCCATGCTTGGGGAGAATCTCTTCCAGAAAGCCTCCTGCCCCTTCTGGGCTCTTCTGTCTTGACTCACTGTGTTAACAAGATATGTGTCTGTGTTTGGATCACTCCAAACTAGGAGGAAAGGGTCTATGACATTCACCTTTGTGTTCCCAGTGCCTGGCACCAGGCCTGGCATATTAAATAATTGACTGACTGCATGTTTGAGTGGTCCATAGAGGAAACTGCAAATCACCTGTAATCCTATTACCCAGATAACTAGTGAAATTAATTCACTGGATATGCCCTTCTAGACATTTTTCCTCCTAGCTTTATCTATCTATATTTCTCACACATAAAACCTACACATGGCATTTTATTTTATATAATCTGGATCAAACCCTACTTAATGTTTTAGAACCTTTTTACATTTAATATATTGTGTATGTGTATGCACGTGGGCACATTGGCCAGGAATCAAACCCAGGTCAAATGCTTGGAAGGCAGCTATGCTCACCACATTTAACGTTATCATGGAGAGTTCCCCTTCTCATCTAATCTTTTTTTTTTTTTTTTTTTTTTTGATGAGACACAGGTCTCACTCTCGCTCGGGCTGGAGTGCATTGGCACAATTACAGCTCACTGCAGCCTTGACCTCCCAGGCTCCAGGCTCAAGTGATCCTCCCAACTCTGCCTCCTGAGTGGCTGGGACTACAGGTACATGCCACCATACTTGGCTAATTTTTAAACTCTTTTGTAAAAATGGAGTCTTGCTATGTTGCCGAGGCTGGTCTTCAACTCCTGGGCTCAAGTGATGCTTCTGCCTCAGCCTCTCAAAGTGCTGGAATTACAGGTGTGAGCCATTGCCCCCAGCCTTATCAAATATTCCTGTAGGCCTTGAATTATGGTGCTATGTAGTATTTCATTGAGAGAGTGCTCTCTGATGGAACCCTTCCCTTTTCAGACATGTAGTTTATTTTCCATCTGAAATTATTAATGTTTCTTTTCTGCTGAGAGCATTTCTTTCTCATGATAAAGAAAACAGAGTAAACAAATACTGAGTTAAAGACCATCAATAGCAGGGAAAAGTACAGCAGTCCTGCCTTACCGTTGAGGTGGACTATGGACCCCCCCAGGGGATGCCTGAAACGGCAGACTGTACTGAACCCAATATGTACCATGTTTTTCCTATGCATACATACATGCCTATGATACAGGTTAATTTATAAATTAGGCACAGCACGAGATGAACAATAAAACTAATAATAAAATGGAACAGTTATTAGAATATACCGTAATATAAGTTATGTGAATGTGGTCTCTTTCAAAATATCTTATTGTACTATATTCACCCTTCTTTTTGTGGTGATGTGAGATGATGAAATGCCTACGTGGCCAGGCACGGTGGCTCACACCTGTAATCCCAGCACTTTGGGAGGCTGAGACGGGTGGATCATCTGAGGTCAGGGGTTCGAGACCAGCCTGGCCAACATGGCAAAACTCCGTCTCTACTAAAAATACAAAAATTAGCCAGGCATGGTGGCGCATGCCTGTAATCCCAGCTACTTGGGAGGCTGAGGCAGGAGAATCACTTGAACCCGGGAGGCAGAGGTTGCAATGAGCCGAGATCGCGCCATTGCACTCCAGCCTGGGCAACAAGAATGAAACTCCATCTCAAAAAAAAAAAAAAAAAAAAAAAAAAAAAGGAAATACCTATGTGATGAGATGAAGGGAGGTGAATGGCACAGGCACTGTTAGTGTTCGGCTACTATTGACTTTCTGAGGTTACATCAGAAGGAGGATCCTCGCTTCGGGCAATCCTGGATCATTGAGCCATGAAGATCTCAATGCTTGGGGATCCTTGATAGTGTTTTTTGCTGAAAACTTTTGGAAGAACATTGTAATCAGAGGTTGTTGTGTTTCTCTGTAACTCATAGAAGTGTTGCTGCGAAGTTGTAGACTATCTGTGATCACACGGGCCATTTTAATGCTGCATTCCATCTGAGGATCAATGCCATAATTTTGTGCTTTAATGTCTGTGCAATTTGAAACACTTCAGGAAATTTCAGTAATGTCCACATGGCTGGTTCTGCTTTAGTTTCTTCTTCATCTTCCTCTTCCTCTGTAGAGGACATGACAAGTTCTTCCAATTCCTCATTTGTTAACACTTCTCAAGGGCCTTCAATGTGTCCTTCTACTTCATCAAGCATATCAGCAAATCCTTCTCCATCAACTTGTCTTGTTGCATGGATGATTTTCCTAACTCCTCTATCAATTTCAGGGAAGCCTTTAAAATCATTCACAACTTCCACTCCATCAGTCCTTCCAGCAGGCATTTAGTTTGTGGTTTAATTCATCCATTGCAACTTGATGAGTGCTATTGCATCAGCAATAGTGAATGATTTCCAGCACTACATTATTTCCAGTTTAGGGTCTGCATCAATTGCTGATTGAATGTGATCAAATACCAGGCAGATGTATGTGGCCTTGAGAAAATGAATGATGTCCTAGTCAAGCAGCTGAAGCAAGAGGTTGTATTTGCAGGTAAAAATACAGCCTCAGCATTTTCATTTTCATGGCAAACAGATTCAGGATGGTTAGGTACATTATCTATTATTAATAGGTCCTTAAGTTCCAACCCTTCCTCTTTCAAATATTTTTTCACTTCTGGGAACCATTGATGCATTGGTGGAACCATTCTATAAACAAGACAGCTGTCACCCGTACTTTCTGATTATATGGCCAGAACACAAGCATAAATAATTTTTGGTTTTGCTGTTGAGGGCACATGGGTTCTTTGCTCTGTACACCATGCTTAGCTTTATCATATGCCCTGCAGCATTGCCACAGAGTACCAGAGTTAATCTGTCTTTCCATGCTTTAAGCCCTGGTGCTTCCTTTGCACTTTTATGAATGTAGTTTCTGTTGGTCATCTTCTTCCAGAAGAGGCCAGTTTTATTCCAATTGAAGACTTGCTGTGTATGGTATCTTTTCTCCTTAATCTACTTCTTCAAGTCTGCTAAAAATGTTGCAGCAGCTTCTTCACTGGCAAATGCAACTTCTTTAGTAATTTTTATGCTTTTCAGCCCAAACCTATTCTTGAATCTGTGTAACTGTCCCTTACTTGCAGTAAATGGCTTGGTGTCACTTGTTTCAGGGGATCCTTGCTGATGTCTTTGTGTAGGTTCTGTGCTTTCTGGTACAACACATTGCTATCAGAACACCTTTCTGTTCATATCTTCCACCCACAAATGTAATGCCTTTTCCATCTTAACTAAGCACTTATGAACTGTGGCCATAACTCCATAACTTTTTTTTTTTTTTTTTTTTTTGAGACAGAGTCTTGCTCTGTAGCCCAGGCTGGAGTGCAGTGGTGCGATCTTGGCTCACTACAACCTCCGTGTGGCTATAACTTTTGCAGTTTGAGGTGTGTCAGCAAGACTAGCATGAATTTCTTTTTCCTTCTTCACAATTTCACGGATAGAAGATTCATTGTTATGGTAGATCTTAGTGACCTAGGCATATGACTTTTTTCTTTGCTTATTGAGTTGAGAACTTTTACTTTTTTTTTTTTTTTTTTGAGATGGAGTTTTGCTCCTGTTGCCCAGGCTGGAGTGCAATGGCACGGTCTCGGCTCACTGCAACCTCTGCTTCGTGAGTTCAAGGGATTTTCTTGCCTCTGACTCCCAAGTAGCTGGTATTACAGGCACCCACCACCACGCCTGGCTAAATTTTTGTATTTTTAGTAGAGACTGGGTTTCACCATGTTGGCCAGGCTGGTCTTGAACTCCTGACCTCAGGTGATCCACCTGCCTCAGCCTCCCAAAGTGCTGGGATTACAGGTGTGAGCCAGTGCGCCCGGCCAACTTTTACCTTTTTGCCTAAAGAAAGTATTTTGTGGCCTATCTTTGGCATATCTGACTTGCTGGCATCACTACTCTTGTGTTTTGTGGCCATTAGTAAGTAAAATAAGGGTTACTTGAACACAAACACTGTGATACCACAACAGTCCATCTGATAACTGAAAAGGCTACTGAATGACTAAGGGGCAGGTAGCATGTACAGTTCAGATACACTGGGCAGAGGGGTAATTAATGTCCCAAGTGGGATGGAGTGGGACAGCATGAGATTTCATCACAATACTCAGAATGGTGCACAATTTGAAATTTATCCATTGTTTATTTCTGGGGTTTTCCATGTAATATTTTTGAACCATGGTTGGGTGAGATTAACTGTAACTGCAGAGAGCAAAATCGCACATAAGGGGGGACTACTGTAAATCATTCTGATCTCACTGTTGTTTGACCTTTAAAATTTTTGGGGTGGGTATGGTGGCCCACACCTATAATCGCATCACTTTGGGAGGCTGAGGTGGGAGGATTGCTTGAGCCCAGGAGTTCAAGACCAGCCTGGGCAACTTAGTGAGACCTGATCTCTACAAAAATAAAAATAAAAATAAAAATAAAAAACAAATAAAATTCTTCAAGCTCTGTCTCCAATGAAGGATCCTGCTATGTGGTGCCTTTTGTATTGAATTGTTTTCTTTTTTCCATGGCAGGACTATGGCAGCCAGGGACGCCACTTCAGGCAGCCTGTCAGAGGAGAGCAGTGCTTTGGACCTGCCATCAGCGTGTGACATAAGAGATTATGTCCTGCAGAGACCCAGCCAAGAAGCCAACAGCGAGGCTTTCAGTTCTTTGGAATTCCATTCTTTTCCTTATTCTTCTGATGTGGATCCAGGTAATAAGCAGAGTTTAAAAAAAACTAACTTAAAAACAACATACGGGTGTGTGATAGTTTGTTTCTCTCTCTTTCAATAGCAGATCTCTGAGAATGCCTCATTGTCTTAGGCAGAAAAACATCTTACCTAAGCAAAGCTATCAGGAGGAACTTCAAAGGACAGCTTCCCTGGCACAGCAATGACAAGGAGCTGTTTCCTGGATGTCTTTTTGTTATTGTTGCTGTTAATCTCAGGTCTCTTTCTAATCTCCCTCAAAATGAATTCAGAAGCAGGGGAATATTTGGTTCAACAAAGAGAGAGTGGAATTGTTTTTTTGTTTTGTTCTTTTAAAACTTCAGAAAATAGCAATGTGGGCCTGTTACGTGTGATGAGTAATAAAAATAGAGACTTTAGCATTCCTTGTATGAAGTATGCTCTGGATTTAAGTAACAGCCTTTCTGCAAGGTTTCCTGACTAGATTGCCGAAACATCTATTATTTAAACTAATGATAATTCCCTGATGTAGGTGGTGACCGTCTTTAGTGGTAAAGCCCTCTCTTTCATATTAATTACCTGATCTGAGTCTGGAGGCCCGCAGACCTGGATGTATTTATTTATTCATTTATTTCTTGTTAGTTTTGGTTAATCCCCTAGGTTTATCACACAGACCTGGATTTAAAGTTCAGCTCTGCCACTTACTGGCTATGTGACTTGGGGCGTGTTCCTTAACCCCTCTGAGCTCCAGAGTCATCTACAAAATGGCGATCAGAACGCTTGCTCCACCCAGTCAGGTTTAGCTTAAGGTAAACCTGTAAGGTACTTAGCATGGTTTTTCTGCCATCGATGGGTGCTCAGTCAATGTTGTTGTTCTGGCAATTAAGAAATCCAAATGGTCAGGTGTGGTAGCTCACACCTGTAATCCTAACACTTTGGGAGGCCGAGGCGAGTGGATCACCTAAGGTCAGGAGTTCAAGACCAGCCTGGCCAACATGGCAAAACTCTGTCTCTACTAAAAATACAAAAATTAGCCAGGTGTGGTGGCGGGCGCCTGTAATACCAGCTACTCGGGAGGCTGAAGCAGGAGCATTACTTGAACCCGGAAGGTGGAGGTTGCAGTGAGCCGAGATCATGCCACTTCACTCCAGTCTGAGAAAAAGAGCAAAACTCTGTCTCAAAACAAAAAACAAAAAACAAACAACAACAGAAAACAAATCCAAATATATATTTTTAGAAAGAACTCATTGTGGGTACTAAGCAAATGTAGGCTTTAATGATGATGAATTCAGTGATGACTACAGGTAGGATGTGTAACTGTCATTGCCTTCAAGAATTCTATGGAGAAATATGTAACTCCTTTGGGATTCTCTTCTGATTTTGAGGACATAGAGTAATCAGGATCAGTAAGTCTCCTGTTTAATTTGTACCTGACTGTGTTAGTTCATTCTCACACTGCTATAAAGAGATACCTGAGACTGGGTAATTTATAGAGAAAAGAGGTTTACTTGGCTCACAGTGGCTGTACAGGAAGCATAGCAGCACCTGCTAGCCATCAATCAGGGCGGAAGGCGAAGGGGAAGCTGGCACTTCACATGGCTGAAGCGGGAGGAAGAAAGAGAGGGGGAAGGTGCTACACACTTTTAAACAACCAGATCTCATGAGAACTCAGCACCAAGGGGATGGTGCTATAAACCAATTAGGAGGAACTGCCCCATGAACAAATCACCTCCCACCAGGCCCCACTTCCAACACTGGGGATGACAATTCCACATGACATTTGGGCAGGGACACAAATCCAAACCATATCACTGACCAAGAATTAGATAATTCTTTATCCTTTTCCTTTCTAGACTTAACATCTTAGTTCCTTTAACCTTCCCTTTTTTCCCTGCCATCCTGCTGCCTCTACATGACTTTCCATCCCTAAAACTGATTTTGTTCATCATCCCTGGGTAGCAACAGCATTTCTTAGAATGAGTGAATGGAGGCAGTTGAACAGAACTTTGTGTGTGTATGTATTTATTTATTTAGAGACAGGGTTTTGCTCTGTGCCTAGGCTGGCATACTGTGGTGCCATCATAGCTCACTGCAGCTTTGAACTCCTGAGCTGAAGCTATCCTCCTGCCTCAGCCTCCCAAGTAGCTGAGATTACAGGCTCACATCACCATACGTGGCTTTTTTTTTTTTTAATTTTTTGTAGAGACAGGGTCTTGCTTTGTTGCCCAGGCAAGTCTCGAACTCTTGGCCTCAAGTGATCCTCCCACCATGGCCTCTTGAAGTGCTGGGATAATGGGAGTGAGCAACCATATCCAGTTTGAACAGAACTTTAGAAGTATTAGCATGTTGAAATACTTCAAGGCAATGGCTCTATTCCCTTAGGGAATTCAGTGTGGACTCAGTTTTTACTTCTTATTGCCTGTTAGTTGACTAATCTGTAGAAAAGCAACTGTTATTAATTGGAATTGGTTGAGAGCTCTCAAAATAAGGAGGATGTTGAAATATTTATGTAGGGGTATTTGTTAAAAATATGGATATCTTATGCCAGAAAGGTTGTTTGGGGAACCCATGTCTAAACATGGGAAGGGGTACTCAAATGCTAAGACAACCATTTTACGTGGTATTAGTGGTGGTCGTGCTGGGTTAGACAGTCTGGTTGGAATTCTGGTTCTGCTTCTTGCCCTGGTTTGACTTTGGGCGAGCCACTTAGCCCCTCTGTACCTGTCTCCTCATTTGTAAAATAGAGATGATAACAGCACCTCCTTGTTGGGGAGGTTATAAGGTTGTACAAGGTAGTGCATGAGGCATAGTGTGTGGCAGGGAGTGGACTCTCAGGACATCCAATTCCTCATCAGCTGGGGTGCTCAGCACACTACAGTACTGTCTGGTCAGCTCAGGATTTTTTTGTTTTTTTTTTTTTGAGATGGAGTCTCACTCTGTCACCTAGAGCACAGTGGCGTGATCTCGGCTCACTGCAACCTCCGCCTCCCAGGTTCAAGCGATTCTCCTGTCTCAGCCTCCCAAGTAGCTGGAATTACAGGTGAGCGCAACCACACCTGGCTAATTTTTGTGTTTTTAGTAGAGATGGGGTTCACCATGTTGGCCAGGCTGGTCTCGAACTCCTGACCTCAAGTGATCCACCCACAGTGGTCATCCCAGGCATGAGCCACTGCTCTGGGATTACAGGCATGAGCCACTGCGCCCAGCCAGCTCAGGCTTTTATCACAAATACCATACACTGGGTGGCTCCTCACAGCTCCAGAGGCTGGAAAGTCTAAGGTCAAGGTGCCAGCAGATTTGGTGTCTGGTGCTGTCCCTGTTCTTGATTTGTAGACAGCCACCGTCTTCCTGTGTCCTCACATGGCCTAGAGGGAGAGCCTCTTTCTCATGTCTCTTATAAGGGCACTAATGCCATCATGAGGCTTCCACCCTCAAAACTTAATTACCTCTAGCTGGGCACAGTGGCTCACGCCTGTAATCCCAGCACTTTGGGAAGCCGAGGCAGGTGGATCACCTGAGGTCAGGAGTTCTAGACCAGCCTGGCCAACATGGTAAAACCCCGTCTCTAATAAAAATATAAAAATTAGCCAGGCGTGGTGGCAGGCGCCTGTAATCCCAGCTACTCAGGGGGCTGAGGCAGGAGAATCACTTGAACCCAGGAGGTGGAGGTTGTAGTGAGCGAAGACTGCACCATTGCACTCCAGCCCGGGCAACAGAGCAAGACTCCGACTCAAAAATAATAATAATAATAATAAATAAATAAACATAAAAAAATAAAACATTCACATTGGTTTACTCATCCTACCCTGTGGAAGGCTCTGGGTGTAATTATTGCTCTCTGCATACTCCACACTGCAGTGTTTTAGGGCACATTAGTAGCGATCACTTCCATTTATTGAGCATTTACTACTTGTCAGGTTTTGTATTGTCAGGCTCCATGCTAAATATTTCACAAACATTATCACTTTTTTTTTTTCTTTTCGAGACAGAGTCTCACTCTGTTGCCCAGGCTGAGTGCAGTGGCACAATCTCAGCTCACTGCAACCTCCACCTCCCTGGTTAAAGCAATTCTCCTGCCTCAGCCTCCTGAGTAGCTGGGATTACAGGCATGCACCACCATGCCCAGCTAATTTTTTATTTTTAGTAGAGACGGGGTTTCACCATGTTGGCAAGGCTGGTCTTGAACTCCTGACCTCAAGTGATCCACCTGCCTCAGCCTCCCAAAGTGCTGGGATTACAGGCGTGAGCCACCACACCCGGCCCAAACATCACCACTTTTAATTCTTATCACAAACCTGAGAAGTGGAAATCATTCCCATTTAATAAGTGAGGAAACAAACTTGGAAAAGTTGGGAAACTTTCCCAGTGTCACTTAGCAAATGACAGAGCTGACTGAATCCAAAGGAAATGTTTCACTTTTTTTTTTCTTTTTTGAGGTATGATCTTGCTTTGTTGCCTAGGCTGAAGTGCAGTATTGTGGTTCTCCTGGACTCAAGCAATCTTCCCTTCTCAGCCTCTGAAGTAGTTAAGACTATAGGCATGTGTTATCCTGCCTAGCTAATTAAAAAAAAAAATTTTTTTTTTTTTTTGTTTAGAGATGGGATCTCACTATGTTGCCCAGGCTGGTCTTGAACTCCTGGGCTCAAGTGATCCTCCCGCCTCAACCTCTCAGTGTTGGGATTACAGGCATGAGCCACCACACCCAGCTAAAATCACATTGTTATTGGGAAAAAAAGAAAGCTTTTTCTAACCTGGGAAGTGACCAAGAGGATGATACCACTGAGACAAGGAACTGCTGCAAATAAATTTAGGCAAGTTTTGTTAACTTGATAGAACAAACATTTTGGAGAGGTGGAAAGAGTTTTAGGGAGGAATATTAACTTTTTGATACTATTTTATTCAAACTTAAACATTTTAAAACGATTTTTATTTTGCTGTGCACTCTGCAATTCTGTAGTACTTTTATATGTTTTGCCACAATACCTACTAGGTTTGTTTTTATTTATTTATTTATTTATTTATTTATTTTATTTTTTTGAGATGGAGTCTCGCTCTGTCGCCCAGGCTGGAGTGCAGTGGTGCAATCTCGGCTCACTGCAAGCTCCGCCTCCCGGGTTCACGCCATTCTCCTGCCTCAGCCTCTCCGAGTAGCTGGGACTACAGGCGCCCGCCACCGCGCCCGGCTAATTTTTTGTATTTTTAGTAGAGACGGGGTTTCACCGTGGTCTCGATCTCCTGACCTTGTGATCCGCCCGCCTCGGCCTCCCAAAGTGCTGGGATTACAAGCGTGAGCCACCACGCCCGGCCAGGTTTGTTTTTAAAAAGGACCAGGGCTGTGAGTGGTGGCTCATGCCTGTTATCTGGCATATCTGGCATATTATGAGGCTGAGGCAGGAGGATCCCTTTTTTTTTTTTTTTTTTTTTGAGACAGAGTCTCGTTCTGTCGCCCAGGCTGGAGTGCAGTGGCACGATCTCGGCTCACTACAAGCTCCGCCTCCTGGGTTCATGCCATTCTCCTGCGTCAGCCTCCCAAGTAGCTAGGACTACAGGTGCCCGCCACCATGCCCGGCTAATGTTTTTTTTTTTTTTTGTATTTTTAGTAGAGATGGGGTCTCACCATGTTAGCCAGGATGGTCTTGATCTCCTGACCTCGTGATCTGCCCGAGAGGATCCCTTGAGTTCAGGAGTTTGAGACCAGCCTGGACAACATGGCAAAACCCTGTCTCTACTAAAAAAAAATTTTTAAATTAGCCAGGTGTGGTAGTACACACCTGTGGTTCCAGCTACTCTGGAGGCTGAGGTGGGAGAATCACTTGAGCCTGGGAGGTGGAGGTTGCAGTAAGCCATGATCGTGCTACTGCACTCCAACCTGGGCGACAGAGCACGACCTTGTCAAAAAAAAAAGGACCAGATCACCCAGAGCTTCCCAAGAACTAAGTGAGAATGGTATCTTTCAGCCATGACAGGAGCAGGGAATACACTAGAATCAAATGGAAGCCCAGCCATTCTGTTATTTAATAACACCATCTCTAGTAGATCACCCTAAGCAGAAATAAACATGCTCGGGTTTATCTATCACAAAGAGAACTTCATTTTAACATCACTAGGAGACTTCTACACAGCATGGAAGGCTGTTGATTTTTCTGTAAACATTCCAGAGCGACCTTTTGTGAGAAATTATCTACAAAAGTCAGTTAGGAGGCCGGATGCACTGGCTCATGCCTGTAATCCCAGCACTTTGGGAGGGTGAAGCAGGTGTATCACTTGAGGCCAGAAATTCAAGACCAGCCTGGACAACATGGTGAAATCCCATCTCTACTAAAAATACAAAACTCAGCCAGGCATGGTGGTGGGCGCCTGTAATCCCAGCTACTGGGAGGCTGAGGCATGAGAATCACTTGAACCTGGGAGGTGGAGGCTGCAGTGAGCCAAGAAGACACTACTGCACTCTAGTCTGGGCAACAGAGTGAGACTCTGTCTAAAAAAAAAAAAAAAAAAAAAGTCAGTTAGGAGAGGTTATCACTGGTAATCTGGCCATTACCAAGCAATGAACTTGAGGTGACAGCTTTAAACTCTGAAGGAGGTCACTGCCCTAACAGCCCAACCTGGTTTACTCCGACCTGACCATTTTCCACCTTAAGTTTCAGAATTGTCCAGGGGCCTGGGTTTTTCATTTATAAGTTGAGTCCATTTTCTTTTCCATGCCTCTTGTTCATAGGTAGCTGTAGTTATGGGTTCTCTCCCCATGGACCTTCAGGAGGCTCTTGCCGACATTTTAATCTAATTCTGATAACTCTGGATCTATTGTTTGCTCAGAGACATGCCCACCTTTACACTAATCTCTACTGGGGTACTGATGGCCACCATTCTATCTCAGATTCTTAACACCTCCAGTTCCCAAGCCAGTTTGATATTCTTGGTTTGCTTACTTGCTGTTATGTGTTGTAAGGAAGTTGATCTTCCAGGGATTGTTAAATATAGCCAAGGTTTCCAGTTGGAGGGTCATTCAGGGTGACTCACCATTGGTCTCTGCCCATCCTGGTATTTACTCAGTGAGGCACACACTGTTGGCTACCTTCATGTAGCTTGTGCTTGGCTCAAAATAGAGGTGACTATCTCAAGAACTGGCAGAGTATGGCAGGTTGTTTACAGCTGAATGGGGGTCTAAGGGTGAACCTGGGACCTGACTCCCCCAGCTACTGGGTGAAATAGAGCCAAGCTTTGATCATTAGGATTCATTATTAACTTGGCATAGTTTTTACAATTTCTGGTGTTTTTTTTTTTTTTTTTTTTTTTTTTTGGAGACAGAGTCTTGCTCGGTCACCCAGGCTGGAGTGCAGTGGTGCAATCTCAGCTCGCTGCAACTTCTGCTTCCCAGGCTCAAGCGATTCTCATGCCTCAAGCTCCCTAGTAGCTGGGATTACAGGTGTGCACCACCACACCCAGCTAATTTTTGTACTTTTAGTGGAGACAAGGTTTTGCCATGTTGGCCAGGCTGGTCTCAAACTCCCGGCCTCAAGTGATTTGCCCACCTCAGCCTCCCAAAGTGCTGAATTACAGGTGTGAGCCAGTGCACCTGGCTTGACCGTAAGAGTTCAGTCATATCATCTGTTGTCAAATTCTTCAGTCAAAATCCAGACACAGAGTTGGCAAGGGGTTGGGGTTCACAGTGGAGGCGTGGTGTAGTCTTCTGGTGGCACAGCACAAGCCAGCAACAGGCACGCTGGAGAGAATACCCAGAAATCCAGGCAGTGGCAGGCAGTGTGCAGTCACCTTCTCAGTGGGTAGCAAGGTCCCAGCTTCCAGGTTGGAGTCAGCATCACAGTTCTAACCCCTGGAAGAGTAGCAGGCCAAGGAAGGATGACCTCAGATTTAGGATGCAGCAAGGACCACTGCAAAACCCAGTTACGAGAACACGGGCCCAGGCTTCGGCTTAACTTGTGTTTAACTTGTGTTAACTTCACCTTGCAGCTGCCCCTGACCATGGGCCTATCCCTGCCCTGCTTTTCCCAGCCAGGCTTTTTGAAGGGGCTGCCTGCCTTCCTCCTCACTTCTTCATCTCAGGATTGCTCCTCATTCCCGGGCACATGGCCTCTACCTCCATTCCCCTCTGGACTAAGCCCGCCCTTACTCAGATGCCAGTGATCTTCCCTAGGAGCCAAACCGGATGGACGCTTCTCTGTCCTTATGCTTTGTGCCCAACTGCCGCATCACTGTTCATACCCTGGAGGAGCGATTAGTAGCAAGGACATGCGACTTAAGAGCACTTTCCAGAAAACTATTGGGCTGATAAGAATCTGAGAGTGTCAGAAAAACCTCAAAAGCCGGTCATTCCAGTCATTCCAGTGATTCCAGTCTGAGTATGTAAAGACGGGTAAAACTAGGCTATATATGTCCAATAAAGACAGAGTCCATCTGGCCTGAAGTTCCCACCCAGCCATTCCTCATGAAATGATGGTAAAATAAACAACTTTTCACTTAAGGCAG
Organism: Nomascus leucogenys; assembly: GCF_006542625.1. Lineage (NCBI taxonomy): Eukaryota > Metazoa > Chordata > Mammalia > Primates > Hylobatidae > Nomascus > Nomascus leucogenys. The sequence continues at coordinate 243,482 of NC_044391.1, forward strand.
GTGCTGGATTATAAAATCCTCCCCTCAGCCCTTCCTAGTGAGATATAGCAGAAGACCTGCTGCTGCCAAACAGGGCTTCCTGAGGGCAGGTGCAGAGGCTCATGCCTATAATCCCAGCACTTTGGGAGGTCAAGGTGGGAGGATTCCTTGAGCCCAGGAATTCGAGGCTACAGTGAGCTATGATCATACCACTGCACTCTAGCCTGGGGGACAGAGTGAGACCCTCTTTCTAAAGAAAGAAAAATATAGAGTGTTCCTGGAACACCTTTTCCATAACATTCTTCTGTTTAGGACCCTTTGAGATGTCATATTACACTACTTTTGTCTTTAGACTGAGTCTCGCTCTGTTGTCCAGGCTGGAGTGCAGTGGTGCAATCTCAGCTCACTGCAACCTCCGCCTCCTGGGTTCAAGCGATTCTCCTGCCTCAGCCTCCTGAGTAGCTGGGATTACAGGCACCCACCACCTTGCCCAGCTATTTTTTGTATTTTTAGTAGAGACAGGGTTTCACCATGTTGGCCAGGCTGGCCTTGAACTCCTGACCTCAAGTCATCCATCCACCTTGGCCTCCCGATGTGTTCAGATTACAGGTGTGAGCTACCACACCCGCCAATCTTACGCTACTTCTTTCCTTCCAGCTCCAGTCAAAAAGCTCCTCTGCCTTGTTTTCAGGACTCTGTGTAATCTGCTGCCTGGAATATTTGTTCAAAATATTTAATAACCAACGCAGCAGTATTGCAATGTTTCAACAACTGGCACGGCTGTACAGGTGCATGCGAGCTGAATAGAGGCCCCTGCTGCTGTCCAGCTGCACGTTAACATAGGCCTGCCAGTCCTGTCGGGTTTGCTTTTAGGCTGAGCCAACTGTTAATGTCTTAGCTGCATTGTTCCCCTCTCTGGAATGTGCCTCTCCTCCCTGGTCAACTCCAGTCCACTCCAGCGATGGCCGAATTGAATGCCTGTTAGATACTTGTTTTCTTTCTCGTTTGCTGCTTGGCTCAAGGGAAGCATAGAGTATACAGAATGGAAGAGCTGAGTTAAAAGACAGATGATCTTGGTTAAACCTCTCAAAAGCAAGATCACAAAGGTCACCCGAAGGCCCAGTCCCATGTGTACTGCTGGAGCTTGATAAACTCCGGGTAGCTCGTGTGGCGTATCTCGCCTGCGCCCTCTGGAACCTTTGTCCTGGAGAGCATCCAAGGTACTTTCTAATATAGGACAAGGAGTTTCTCTGAAGTCGTTGTTAGACGTTAACAATACAGATGTAGGAAATATCAGCCGTTTCCTCAAACTTGAACCTCTGCCTAAGAGCAGTGTCGGGGAAATCGGTTGCATGTAGACAGCAAATTGAATGTTAAACACAATAAGTCTTTGATGATTAAAGGCCGTAGCTGGCAGGCAGTTATAAGTTTAGAGTAAATAGTGATTTAATGCACCTTTAGTCTTATTCTGGGAATCTGTCAACATCCCACTCTTCAAAGCCCATTTTGTAACTTGTGTATTTAGGCATTTCATCCAAGGAATTTAGTATTTAAGAGTAAAAAAATGTTTGTTGTCTTCCTCTCTGTAATTCATATTTCTTTGGAATTCTATAAAATTTTATTTCTAAAAGGAATGAATTATAAGCTCTTAGATAAAAAAACTCAAAATTTATATACTAGTTGTCAAATTCTTGATGTGTTGTTGCTGTAGTTTTAAAATAGGAGTCAGGGCATATTTTAGATATATATATAATGCTAAAGACATTTTATCGGTGCAGTAAGTGATATCCAACCTAGTGGCTAATACCCAGTCACTAGACTGGACCTGAGATACAGAGAGTACGGAGAGGAAAGGAAAGAAGGGAACAATGGGTATTGAACCAATTCTCTGAGAAATAACTGAGGACACAGTTGGGTACATTTTATCAGATACCAAGTAGATGGGCTTTATTCGGAAGGTTTGGATATTCTGTGTGGCAGTGCTTCTCTGCTTTTGTTGCCTCTTCCTAGATTTGGGGTTTTTTGTTGTTGTTGTTTTGAGATAGAGTCTCACTCCATCACCCAGGCTGCAGTGCAGTGGCGAGATCTCGGCTCACTGCAACCTCTGCCTCCCAGTTTCAAGGATTCACCTGCCTCAACCTCCCGAGTAGCTGGGACTACAGGAGCCCGCCACCACACCCTGCTAATTTTTGTATTTTTAGTAGAGACAAGGTTTCACCATGTTGGCCAGGCTGGTCTCAAACCCCTGACCTCAGTTGATCCATCTACCTTGGCCTCCCAAAGTGCTGGGATTATAGGCGAGAGCCACCATGCCCGGCCTCCTAGATTGAGTTATGCAGATCCAGCTATCTAGACTGAATTTTCAGCTCCAAAATTGGATTTTGAGCTCTTTGCATGCTGCTGTTAGAAGGCAGCAGTGAATTTTAATTGTATGGCCTGAGGTGTGAAGGATAAACCATAAGCGTATATGACTAAGGCTCACAGAGTTAGAGAAGGTTACGGTCTCTGAGCTGGTGGATCTGCACAGCTCTTTAGGAACTACAAGTTTGAGATTGAGTGGGGTCATGGGCTTGTGGGGCCCTGGATGCTCTACCTTATGCATCCAGGCAGGCATTCATCCAAAGAAAGGGTGCCAGGACCAGGAGGAGTTCGAAAACCACTAAGTGGCCGGGTGCGGTGGCTCACGCCTGTTATCCTAGCACTTTGGGAGGCCGAGGCTGGTGGATCACTTGAGGCCAGGAGTTCGAGACCATCCTGGTCAACAAGGCAAAACCCCGTCTCTACTAAAAATACAAAAATTAGCCAGGTTGGTGGTGTGAGCCTGTAATTCCAGCTACTCAGGAGGCTGAGGCAGGAGAATTGTTGAACCCGAGAGGCGGAGGTTGCAGTGAGCTGAGATCGCGCCATGGGCACTCCAGCCTGGGCGACAAAGTGAGACTGTCTTAAAAAAAAAAAAAAAAGAAAGAAAAAAGAAAAGCACAGAGCTCAGCTAATCCTCTCATTTTCCACATGGGAAAGTTGAATCCCAGGATAATGAAGAAAATCACCCAAGGCCATGTAGTAACCTGGCAACTCCTATTTTCTGGATGACCCTCTGTGCAGACTAACTGTAACTTCTCTATCCCTTCTTTAAAACGAAAAAAGTATAGTTCTCTATAACTTTCGATATGTACTGCTAAATTATGTGTCACATTAAATAGTCATTGGAGAGGATAATAATAAAATTATTTTATTTTTTTTTAATTTTTTTTTTATTTTTGAGTCGGAGTCTCCTCTGCCGCCCAGGCTGGAGTGCAGTGGCGCGATCTCGGCTCACTGCAAGCTCCGCCTCCCGGGTTCACACCATTCTCTTGCCTCAGCCTCCCGAGTAGTTGGGACTACTGGCCCCTGCCACCATGCCCGGCTAATTTTTTTTATTTTTAGTAGAACGGTGTTTCACTGTGTTAGCCAGGATGGTCTTGATTGCCTGACCTTGTGATCCGCCCGCCTCAGCCTCCCAAAGTGCTGGGATTACAGGCGTGAGCCACCGCGCCCAGCCCAGAATTATTTTTAAAAGCTCAAGAATGTTATTTGCCACCTGTGACATCTCTTGTTGTTCCTCACTTTTAAGTTTCAAGGGCACGTGCTATGGGGGAAGAGGCTTATTTACTTCTGTGTACTTTGCCTGCAGTCACAGTTTTAAAAAGAAATCCCAACTGAGTTGAAAAACTGGCCGTGTTACTGTCTCAAGCCACACCTCCAGGGCACTTATCTGCCGAGTCCAGGTGCACAGCAGTGTGACCTCATGTTCTGGCCTGATAGCTCCCCTCAAGGGCTTCTTCAAGTAAGCATTCATCTGACTTTTTACTCAGCTGTATCTTCTTAAAATACAAGGAAACAACTTGATTACAATAGTCAATCTCAAAGACTGTAGGCCATAAGACTCCCATTTCAAACAGACACCGTCACTAGTTTCATTCATTCTTATGTATTTATAAGATAAAGACTATACACAAGGGAAGACCAAAAGATGGATGGTTTTTCCATTTGTTGTGCACTTACATTTCAGGCATTGTGCTATGCATTTTACACACATTGTTCTTTTGATTCTCACAGCCACACCCAAGAAGTAAATCCTATTATGATCTCCTTGTCACTCATGAGGAAACAGAGTTTTAGAGAGGCTCGTTTCATATTAATGTTACCCACAGACGGGTGGAAATCTGAGACTCAAACCCGGGTCAGGTTGACTGCAAAGGCAGAACTTTAAAGAAATGCAGACATCTAGGTATGATTACATACTATGCGTTAAGAATTAAGCTTTAGGCCAGGCACGATGTCTCACGCCTGTAATCCCAGCACTTTGGGAGGCCAAAGTGGGCGGATCACCTGAGGTCAGGAGTTCGAGACCAGCCTGGCCAACACAATGAAACCCCGTCTCTACTAAAAATACAAAAATTAATCGGGCATGGTGGCGCACGCCTGTAGTCTCAGCTACTCGGGAGGCTGAGACAGGAGAATTGCTTGAACCCGGGAGACAGAGGTTGCAGTGTGCCGAGATCGTGCCACTGCACTGTAGCCTGGGTAACAGAGTAAGACTCCGTCTCCAAAAAAAAAAAAAAGAATAAGCTTTAAATATTTGCAGTTACTTCTTTAAGTCTGAGCTAGCATCTTTCTACTAAGTCAGTATCTTCAAGCCGACATTGGTACCTTGTCAGGGTGACTGTGACTCCTGGTCCACTGGACCAGCATTGTGTCCACTGTCCACTGAGCTCTCCTTTCCATTTCTCCCATCTTCCTGTTGTGGAAGAAGCTCGAACTACTTGTGCACTAATTGGAGAGAAGGTGTTGGGGCTCAGAAAGCAGTACCCCAAAAGGAAGGTCTCTGCAGCAGCCTCAGAAGCAAAAGTTTTCCTTTAACCTTGGTCTGCCCTCTTGTCTCAGTCTCATTCTCCACCCAAGGCCAGCCGTAGAAGCTAGAATCCCTCTTCCCCAAGGCGGGTCATAGAAACCAGAACCCCCTTTCTCCAAACCAGCCATAGAACCTAAAAATATTACTCTAATTTTCCCTCTGCCTTTCTGGGTAAAACTTGGCCATAAAGAAATTATCTGGCTGGGTGCAGTGGCTCACCCTTGTGATCCCAGCACTTTGGGAAGCCAAGACGGGAGGTTCGCTTGAAGTCAGGAGTTCGAGACCAGCCTGGCCAATATAGCAAGACCTCGCCTCTACAAATAAATTAACTGGGCATGGTAGCATGCACCTGTAGTCCCAGGTACTTAGGAGGCTGAGGTGGGAGGACTGCTTGAGCCCAGGAGGTTGGGGCTACAGTAAGCTACAGTCGTGCCACTGCACTTTAACCTGAGTGACAGAATGAGACCTCATCTCTTTTACATTAAAAAAAAAAAAGAAAGAAAAGTTATCTGACCTACCTTGTTTGACTGTAGGTGATAAGACCCCCATTTCAGAGCAGGTCCTGTCCCATGCCTCGAAGGAAGGAGTGCTGCTCAGAGAGGCCAAGAAGAATCTAGACAGACAGGCCTTGCTGGGCTCCCCACTGAATCTATTAACATTAGATCTTACCTTTTATGTTCAATCATATTTCTACACTTTGATGTAGTGGGGTCCCCTTTGCCAGTGCCCCCCATCTGCCCCAGTGAATGTGGGCAGGGAAGGGGAATCTCTGGCCCAGGAAGACAAAAAGGCTTCTCAAGCCAGATCATTTGTTGAATTGGCAGGATCCTCTCATGTGTGCCTCCTGGCCACACTGCTATTTTGCTGTTGTAGAAATATGAAAGTCATATTTCTACAACAAAGTCCATAGTTTATTGAACCTAAGCATAAAAAGGGACAATTTCCCCTGTATCTTTGGGTTTGCATTCTGAAGCCTTCGGTGTACACACATTAAATAAATTTGTATGCCTTTCTCCCATCAATCAATCTGCCTCATGTCAGTGATTTTCAACAAACCTCCAGGGGGCCAAGGGCCTTGGTCTCCACAAAGGCATCGCCTTCTCAGTTCAATTTCTCACACCGGGTAGGATCCAACTTCTTATGTGAAAACCCAGGGAAGAAAACAAGTCAGGAATTTTAACTCCCTTTGCTGGAATAAATGAAGCCCTTGATCACTTTTTCTACCCAGAAGAAATTTTCTCGTCTGGTGCCAGAACTCTTCTTATTCTTGACTCATTGCCCTTGAAATTGCTGTTTGTCTGCTGAGTGGCTGCCCTTGGCCAACCTTTTAGCTCCCTGGAGTTTTTGATAGTTGGCTTTTGGTAACATGCTTGAAGTTACAAAAACCCAGCTTATTAGAACATAACTTTTAAGGATAAAGGCTTTTATGTTAATTCCTGGGTCCCCCATGTTTGACTGACCAGGTTCATATTTTGCCCTCTGCCTGGCCTAATCACACAATGCCTGCAGCGTCTGCCTGCTACACCTAGACCCTGGTGTGAGTGGGGAATAAGGGTCGGTCAGTTCCTGGCACATGGTAGGTGCTCAGTAAAGGCTGGTGAATGAATAAATGAAAAACACATATAAATGAAACTTGATAAGGTTTAAAAATGGACATTAAGTATTTATCACAGTGCCTTGCTCATCCATTTGTAGCACTATCATAAAATTGAAAGCTCTGTGTGATCTGTGTAGGATAATCTAACATTTCTAAGTTAAAAGCATATATTATCACATAAGCCCTGCAGATTTGTTTAACTCTTGACTGGAAAGTCAACTAGTCTGTCTTAAAAGCCCCTGGCTTTTTTTCCTTGGAAAGAAAACAGTAGAGAAATGAACAGCTGTAAGGAGATATAATGCTACTGAGAATAGAATATTATTCCTACATTTCCCCATCATGAAGAAAGCATGTTCCTAGTGGAGTTGTTTCTTTTTTAGCAAATATTTCTGTAATAACCATGTATGCAATTATGGCTTTAAGGATACCCCTAAATTGCTTTCAAAGCTATTTTCTTAAGAAAACTCTATTCCATATTTTAAGCATGTGAGGTTTTTTCCTTCTTAAAAATAATACAATTGAGGGGCAAATTTAAATAAATTATAAAAAAAAAACAAACAGAGGTGTACCCCTATTTCTTCATAATATATTCAGTAGTTGTTGTTTTGTCCAGAATTTTCTTTTACAAAGAACTCTTGGAAAATATTAGGGATTGTTAAGCGCAGTATAAATAAGATGAGGATGTGACCCACAGACTAACACCATTTTAGAAGTAGAGTTTGAGGAAAAATTGGTTAAAATAATGTTGCATGTTTTTAGCCAATAATACCCAGAGAGCTGCTCTGAGCCTAGGCCGGGAGGTGGTGCCTGGCAATTTCTTGCTATCAGGCAGTGTTTGAGTCTACTGCCCTCTGGTGGCTACTTTTTACACTTTCCTGAGCCTTACTGAGAAAAAGAATTTAAACGTACCAGATGTTTGTTAAACCTTTCTCATTTATTCTTTGCAGAGTTCTGTGCCTACTCCAGGTAGAATTAAAAGTTCTCAGAGATTATTTTACTCAACTGAAATCCAAGAAGGTAATTTCTCTTAAGGTCACCACTGTTAGGTATATTCACTGCACATGAATTATATAATTTGAGATCTTTTTTCATTTATCCAGCTGGGTTGATTTCCGGCTAGAACACACACATGAATAGTGATGTCTAATTTTTTGGCTTGGCTCAGTGGCTCACGCCTGTAATCCCAGCACTTTGGGAGGCTGAGGCAGGTGGATCACTTGAGATCAGGAGATCGAGACCAGTTTGGCCAACATGGTATAAAAAACCCTGTCTCTACTAAAAATACAAAAAATTAGCTGGGCATAGTGGCATGCACCTGTAATCCCAGTTACTTGGGAGGCTGAGGCATGAGATTCACTTGAACCCAGGAGGTGAAGATTGCAGTGAGCTGAGATCGAGCCACTGCACTCCAGCCTGGGAGACAGTGAGACTGTCTCAAAAAAAAAAAAAAAAAGAAAAGAAAAAGTGACGTCTGATTTTTCTTTATACATTTGCCAATAAAAGTTGTGCTTTTTTTTTGGCAAAGACAAGACCAAGGAATTTAAATTTTACTTTTTTGATGAAATTATAGTACCATTAAAGGATAATTGGCCAGGTGCAGTGGCTCACACCTGTAATCCCAACACTTTGGGAGGCCAAGGTGGGCAGATCACCTAAGGTCAAGAGTTTGAGACCAGCCTGGCCAACATGGTGAAGCCCTGTCTCTACTAAAAATACAAAAATTAGCTGGGCGTGGTGGTGGGCACCTGTAATCCCAGCTACTAGGGAGGCTGAGGCAGGAGAATCGCTTGAACCCAGGAGGCAGAGGTTGCAGTGAGTTGAGACTGTGCCATTGCACTCCAGCCTGGGTGACAAGAGCAAAACTTGATTTAAAAAAAACAAAACAAAAAACAGTAATCACAAAATTGAAAGAAAAACAAGCTTTTAGGACTTGTAATCTAATAAGATGGCATGGAACTATTTCTCCTTGTTCTTCCCTGCTAAGCAACTATGAACCCTGGAAATGCAAGAGGCAACCAAAGGAGAACTTGGAGATTTAGTAAGAAGGTGAATTGGTTTGGGGACCCAGGACTGGAGGAACAATATGGTGTCCGAGTGTCTTCTGTCCTCCTACCCAACTGAAGAAGGCAACCCAGACCCAGTGCATCCTAACCTGCAACCGAGCAACAAGAAGGTGGCCCGGTACCTTCTCCCCAGGACTGACAGGTTATCTATCCGACATGACCAGGAAAGCCCAGCCCCCGGGAGGGGGAGATTAATAGGAGACCACTAAGTAGCCAGAGGAAGTGCTCACCTTCAGAGGGCCTGGGACTTCCTCCCCCTGCTGAGTGATAGCTCTATGGCAAGCACGCACATGTGGCAGGATTCTGCCAGTTCAAGAAATGATCTGGCCTGGGAAGCCTCTTTGTTCCCTTGGGCCAGAGCCTCCCTCCCCTGCCTACATTCACTGGGGAGCTGGGGGGCACTGGCAGAGGGGATCCCACTACATCAGACAGCCCAACCCAGGGACCTTCTTCCTCCCAGGGAGCTTGAAACTTCCTTCCTCCCCAAGAGATTCCCATACCCTGAGGATGAGGCCTGGGAAAACATCTTCCATTCCTTCAGGCAGCACCAGCAGGGGCCTGTGGAAACCTCAGCAGTTCCAGATAAATCAAACAGATCAAAAGAAGCAGCATAAACACTGAAAATTAAACTTTCATTGAAACCACAATCACAAAAGTAGGCCAGGACCTGCATGCTAACATAAAGGATTTCTTTCTTTTTTTTTTTGAGATGGAGTCTCACTCTGTCATGGAGGCTGGAGTGCAATGGCACGATCTCAGCTAGCTGCAAACTCCGCCCCTGGGTTCAAGCTATTCTCCCACCTCAGCCTCCCGAGAAGCTGGGATTACAGACACCTGCTTCCATGCCCGGCTATTTTTTTGCATTTTTAGTAGAGACGGGGTTTCACTGTGTTGGCCAGGCTGGTCTTGAACTCCTGACCTCAGGTGACCCACCCACCTTGGCCTCCCAAAGTGCTGGGATTACAGGTGTGAGCCACCATGCCTGGCCAAAATAAAGGATTTCAGTAGGACCAAAATTCTCTAAATGTAATAGACAAAATGTTTAGATACAACTAAAGATCACTTGTCATACCAAGAACCAAAAAATTACAACTTGAATGAAGAAAGACAGTCACGGCTGGGTGCAGTGGCTCATGCCTGTACTCCCAGCACTTTGGGAGGCTGAGGTGAGTGGATCACTTGAGGCCAGGAGTTTGAGACCACGTTGGACGATATAGAAAGACCCTGTCTCTACAAAAAATAAAACAATTTGCCAGGCAGGGTGGCACATACTTTTAGTCCTAGCTACTTGGAAGGCTGAGGCAAGAGAATTGCCTGAGCCCAGGAGTTCAAAGCTGCAGTGGGCTGTGATTGTGCCACTTACACTCCATCTTGAGCAACAGAGAAATGCCTTATTTGACAAGGATTTTAAAGCAGCCATTATAAAAATGCCTCAACAATCAATTATAAGTTCTCTTGAAACAATGAAAAAAACAGAAAATCTTAGCAAATAAATAAAAGTTATAAAAAGAAGCAAGTCAGCTGGGCACAGTGGCTCCCACCTGTAATCCTAGCACTCTGGGAGGCCGAGGCAGTAGATCGCTTGAGCCCAGGAGTTCAAGACCAGTCTGGGTAACATGGCGAAACCTCGCCTCTGCAAAAAATACAAAAATTAGCTGGGTGTGGTGGTGCACTCACGTAGTCCCAGCTACTTTGGTAACTGAGCTGGGAGGGTCGCTATTGTCCTGGAGGTCGAGGCTGCAGTGAGCCATAATTGCACCACTGCACTCCAGCGTGGACCACAAAGCAAGACCCTGTCTCAAAAAAAAAAAAAAAAAAAGCAAAGGAAATGATATAAATGATAGAGCTGAAAAATATGATAGCCAAACATTGACAAATTGGACCTCATAAAAATTAAAAACTTTTGCTTTGTGAAAGCCCATGTGAAGAGAATGAAAAGACAGGCCACAGACTGGGAGAAAATATTTGCAAATCCCGTACCTGACAAAGAACTAGTTTCTACGATATGTAAAGAACTCTCAAAACTCAGCTCTCAAAAAAAAATGCAATTCACTTTTACAGGTCAATACACAATTCAGTTTCTCCACATCCTTGGAAGCACTTGTTATTTTCTACTTTTTTGATAGTGACCATCCTAATGGGTGTGAGGTGATATCTCACTGTGGTTTTGACTTGCATTTTTCTGATGATTGGTAACATTGAACATATTTTCCACATGTTGATTGGCCATTTGCATACCATCTTTGAAGAAACATCTATTGAAATCCTTTGCCTATTTTTAAAATTGGGTTGATTTTTTTTTATTGAGTTGTAGGAGTTCTTTACGTATTCTAGATACTAACTTCTTATCAGATATGTGATTTGCAAATATTTTCTTCCTTTTTGTAGATGGCTTTTTCACTCTGTTGATTGTGTCCTTTGATGCGCAAAGGTTTTTGGGTTTGATGTTGTACTGTTTGTCCATTTTTGCTTTTGTTTCCTGTACTTTTGGTGTCATATCTAAGAAATCATTGCCAAGTCTAATGTCATGAAGCTTTTCCTCTGTGGTTTCATCTAGGAGTTTTATAGTTTTAGGGCTTATGTTTAGGTCTTTAATCCATTTTTGAATTAATCTTTGTATATTGTGTAAGATAAGGTTTTAAGTTTGTTCTTTTTATCTTTTTGTTTGTTTGTTTTTGTTTTTTTGAGACAGAGTCTCACTCTATCCCTCAGGCTGAAGTACAGTGGCATGATCTCGGCTTACTGCAACCTCTGCTTCCTGGGTTCAAGCGATTCTCATGCCTTAGTCCCCCAAATAGCTGGGATTACAGGTGTGTACCACCACGCCTGACTAATTTTTGAATTTTTAGTAGAGACAGAGTTTCACCACGTTGGCCAGGCTGGTCTCGAACTCCTGACCTCAGGTGATCTGCTCTTTTAAAAAAAAAAAAAAAAAAAAAAGTCTTGGTCTGTTGCCCAGGCTGGAGTGCAGTGGCGTGATCCTGGCTCACTGTAGCCCCTGGCTCCTGGGTTCAAGAGATTCACGGGCCTCAGCCTCCCGAGTAGCTGGGATTGCAGGTGTGTGCCAATGTGCCTGGCTGATTTTTAGTATTTTTAGTAGAGATGGGGTTTCACCATGTTGGCTAGGCTGGTCTCGAACTCCTGATGTCAAGTGATCTGCCCACCTCGGCCTCCCAAAGTGCTGAGATTACAGGCGTGAGCCACCACGCCTGGCCTCGACTTTGTTCGTTTGCATGTGGATATGCAGTTTTCCCCTCACCATTTGTTGGAGAGACCCTCTTTTCCCTATTGAGTAGTCTTGGCACCCTTGTCAAAGATCATTTGAGCATATACGTGAGGGTTTATTTCTGGGTTTTTGTCCTGTTCCATTGGTCCGTATGTCTGTCTTTATGACAGTGCCACACTGTTTTGATTACTGTAGCTATGTTTTGAAATCAGGAAGTGTGAGTCCTCCAACCTTTTTTCCTCGGAATTGTTTTTGCTATTTGGAGGTCTGTATGTATTCTTTTTTGATGTACCCATAAATATATTTTAGTGTGGATAAATATGTACATGTAAATTTATGTATTTTAGTACATTTGTTTATGCATAGATTTTAACAACAAAAAACCTGTAACAAAAACGTGCTGTTCTGCAACTTGCCTTTTAAAATTCCACATTAGGCCAGGCACAGTGGCTCATGTTGTGGGTTTTTTTGATGTATAGAGATTTTAGATTCCTATATAGTCAAGTTTATCAATCAGTGCTTCTGCTTTAGCATAATATTAGGAAAACTATTCTTGCTTTCCAAGATTATATAAATAGGCACCTCCATTTCTTAGTATTTTTTAAAAGTTTAATTTTCAACTTTGAAGTCTTTATTTTAGGGTAAAGTATGAAACAAGATGATAGCTTTATTGTTTTCCAAATGGAAGCCAGTTGTCTCAATGTTATTTATTTAATCATTCATTAATGATTATTAATATATTAATGTTATTAATATATTATTATAGAAAGGCATAGAGAAATCATAATAAGAAACAGATAATTGCTAAACTATGATTTGAGTTGCCCCTCTAGAGTTTTTTCTTTTGTGGCTATATGAAAGGCACCCTATGGTTTTTCATTGCTTTATCTCTGCTTTAAAACCCATAGCTAATTCAAATAATAAATTTGAATTTGAAAGATTTTCAGGGTGAGTTAGAAAGGGGGAGATGAGGCTGGGCACAGTGGCTCATGCCTGTAATTCCAGCTCTTTGGGAGGCTAAGGCGGGTGGATCACTTGAGTCTAGGAGTTTGAGACCAGCCTGAGCAACATGGAGAAACTCCGTCTCTACAAAAAAATACGAAAAGTTAGCCAGGCAGAGTGGCATGCGCATATAGTGCCAGCTACTCTGGAGGCTGAGGTGGAAGGATTGCTTGAGCCCAAGAGGCGGAGGTTGCAGTGAGCCATAATTGCGCCACTGCCCTCCAGCCTGGACAACAGGACAAGACTCTGTCTCAGAAAAAAAAAAAAAAAAAAGGTGGAGAGGTGAGTTAAAGGATAATTGGCTGCAGTTTTACAGTCTACAGTTTTAGACTGTAAATCGGCATATCACTTTTCAAATATTAACTCAATTTTCAACAGGCATGAGAAGCTGAAGTTTGTAACAAGCCAGGAAAAATGAGAAGTATTATTGAATATCTCTCAGCATATTAGGAAGAATTAGAAGAAAAACAGACACAGAGCTCTGGATTCTATTTTTTGCTCCAAAGTAATGATAGGAAGATTTATTCATCTAACAATGGATGCTGTGATTTTAAAAATTTAAAACTACTCTTCTTGATAAAATAAGGAAAAACAAAAGGGGGAAGGAAAGGAGCTAGGAAAGGAAAGAGGGAGAGGGGAGCAAGGGAGTGATTAGTATGCTTACATTTTATACTCTTGTGAGGATTAAGAATAATGTATGTAAGCTGGGCACAGTGCCTCATGCCTGTAATCCCAACACTTTGGGAGCCTGAGGTAGGAGGATGGCTTGAGCTCTGGAGTTCAAGATCAGCCTGGGCAACATAGTCAGACCCCGTCTCTACAAAACATAAAATTAGCTGGGCATGGCGACGTGTGCCTGTAGTCCCAGCTACTCAGGAGGCTGAGGTGGGAGGATTGCTCGAGTCTTGGAGGTCAAGGCTGCAAGTGAGCTATGAACACACCACTGCACTCCAGTCTGTGACAGAGCTAGACTCCATCTCAAAGAAGAAGAAGAATGTGTGTAAAGTCCCATATAGTCCCAGTCCCAGCACATAGTAGCTGACGTAAGTGAGAATCTCCACCCACAAACTTTAAAACTGGTGCTTAAGCATCATGCTAATCGTCCACAGTATATGGATTTGTGGATTGTGTCTTCTTCCTTCCATTTGAAAACTAGAACATTTGCTTATCTCCCTTCCCTCTATCACTTACCCCATCCTTTGTGATGGTTTTGAAGCACTGATCATTTTCCTATATTACTGTGGGGAAGTGGATTACCTGCAATAAATGCCTTGTGTTCATTTCCTTTCCTACCAGTCAGGCATGCAGTTTTGATAAACTGCCTCCCAAGTTCTGAAGGAATTAGGCTGAACCTAAAATAAACCAAACAATAGAATTTTGATAGAAGTGGAGCAGAGGCCTGCAGTGTTGTCCCAGGAGCTGTTGAGGGCAGTGGCGCCGGCTTCTGGCCGTGGACAGAGAGATTCAGCATCACCATGTCATTACAGAATGAAGGGAGAGGTGGCTTTGTTAACCACCTTGGCTGCCCGTGACGTGCTGATCAGTTAAGATACCAACATTTCTTATTTACATCCTGTGTTGTTGTTTCTGTGCACCCAAGGGATGTGAACAGAGTGGTGGCAGTGATGGTTGCCAGCCCTCTGTCACCACCCTCTCCACTAGAATGCCATGTATTATGTATTTCCACTGAAGGACTTGAGTGAGTGGTTGTGTAACCTGTACCTGCAGTCTTGGCCTTGAATTCTCATTTTATTCCTCAATGCACTGGCTTTGAAATCAGCTGGCTGGTAGCTGTGAGCTAGGCCCATGCCCACTGCTTTCAACAGGAGCCCTGCAGGGCTTTGCCCTCCTGGGTGGCCTTTGCCTGGTACACCTCTCTTGTGCTGGGCTGAGGGCAACTCTTGGTTATGTATGATTATGCTCAAATTGTGATTCAAAATTGGCACAATTATATCATCCTAATTAAAAAAAAACCTGAAAATGTAGTATTAATTCCTAACTTCTGAAAATTTCTCATAATACCCATCCCAGTTTTCAAAGCAGTTTCATAAGTTACAGAACCCTATTTATTTTTTCCTTCCTTTCTTCTCATTCCTTCCTTCTTCCTTCCTTCCTTTCCTTCCTTCTTTCCTTCTTTTCTTTCTCTCTCTTTCTTCCTCTTTCTCTTTTATCCTTTTTTTTGAATTGGGGATCTTGCTGTCTTTTGGTAATGTGATCATATCTCACTGCAGCCTTGAACTCCTGGGCTCAAGCCATCCTCCTGCCTCAGCCTCCTGTGTAGCTGGGACTACAGGTGTGTTCCACCATGCTTGGCTAAGTTTTTACATTTTTTCATAGAGTTGAGGTCTCGTCATGTTGCCCAGGCTGGTTGCAAACTTCCAGGCTAAAGTGATCTCCCACCTCAGCCTCCTGAGTCACTGGGACATATTTCTGTGGAATCTCCCAATTTGGCAAAACATTAACCCTAGAATGACTTTAACGTTGTTGGAAAAGAGGTACCCCTTCAACTTCCTTTTGGAGAATGTAGCCTGAGAATTTATGCTCCCTAGAAACCAGAAGTGATTTCAAGCAATGAGCTAGAAAGAGGAAATCTCTCTTCTTTTTGTAGACTTACTGCTACCAGTCTTTGGATGAAGGTCCCCAGTTGGGTATATGTATCATTGTTGTGACACTTGTGATACGGTTAGCCTATTTTTAATGTTAAAGCACTAATCATCCTTTTCTTTTAAAAAATCATTATAAATATAAATAGTACAAAAGAGTATAAAATGAAACGTAAGGCCGGGCGCAGTGGCTCACGCCTGTAATCCCAGCACTTTGGAAGGCCAGGGCGGGCAGATTGCAAGGCCAGGAGTTCGGGACCAGCTTTGCCAACATTGTGAAACCCTGTCTTTACTAAAAATATAAAAATTAGCTGGGCATGGTGGCACACACCTGTAATTCCAGCCACTCGAGAGGCTGAGGCAGGAGAATCCCTTGAACCTGGGACACAGAGGTTGCAGTGAGTCAAGATCACGCCACTGCACTCCAGCCTGGGTGACAGAGCAAGACTCTATCTCAAAAAAAAAAAAAAAAGAAACATAAAAGTCCTAGGTCGGCCGGGTGCAGTGGCTCACGCCTGTAATCCCAGCACTTTGGGAGGCTGAGGCGGGCGGATCACGAGGTCAGGAGATCGAGACCATCCTGGCTAACACGGTGAAACCCCGTCTCTACAAAAAATTAGCCGGGCGAGGTGGCGGGCACCTGTAGTCCCAGCTATGCGGGAGGCTGAAGCAGGAGAATGGCGTGAACCCGGGAGGCGGAGCTTGCAGTGAGCCGAGATCGCGCCACTGCACTCCAGCCTGGGCGACAGAGCAAGACTCCGTCTCAAAAAAAAAAAAAAAAAAAAAAAGTCCTAGGTCTTCATGCTTCTCCCCAGAGGTAATTATTGTAGGTAACTTTTGTGTATCCTTCCATATACATACCTACAGATCTATATACATAGACACACATACACATATACATGTGTATATTGTACACACACAAACAGCACGTGTATCTTTTTTTCTAAATACCAATGGAATTTTACCATAATATTATCTTGTATCTTGCCCTTTTTTCACTTATTGCTATAATAAGGCAACTCACCATGTTGGTCCATGTAGCTCTCTCATATTTTTAATGTCTGCATAATATCCCATTGTATGATTGGATCATAATTTATTTAACGAGATGTCTATTGATGGATGCTTAGATTGACCCATGTTTTTACTCACAAACAATCTTGCGGGGAATCTCCTCTTACACAGCTTACCTAATGCGTTTGGTGAATGAATATTCTCATTCATGGAGTCAAAGTTGGTAACTATATTGTTGTATTTTGAATATTAGTGATTTAGTAGATTTTAGCAGAAAATATTTTAATGAAATTTAATGGCTAAGTAACAAAAGATCACCTTTATTTGCACAAGAAACATACTTACAGATGGTGAAAGTGTTACAGAAGCCAGTTTAGTTGGGTTAATATTATCGGTTAGGAGTTAATTCACAGTAAAATGTTTGTTTTAGAACATCAAATTAATATGCCATGAAGGAATTTAAGGGGGTGGCATTTTTTATGAGTTTCCATAGTGGCAGCTACAGAGTTGTGGCACATACATCATGAGAATGTACTTCCAGAGGTAGAACTAAAAAAGAATAATTTCTCATAAGAGGAGGTGAGAAATGATGGGGGTGGATTTTTCTTTCTAAAACCATGCTCATAAGTGATGAAAAGGACAGCTTTTAAAAATCACCAAAGAACTAAGTGTATGACTAAATAGTTGAAAGGATCTTAACGTACATGTTTGCACAAAAATAAGAAACTCATTTTAATTCCATGAAACAAATACTAACTATGGTTTACAGTGAATCTTGACAGCATTCATAGATATGGCTCTCCTTAAATAGACCCTTAGAATTAGATGTATTTGCTCTGAGCTTACAGTTAAATCCTCATTTCCCCTTATGTCACACCCTACCGCCAAGTGTCTGATTAGCAGCATCCTGAAAGGAAAAGCCGGCTGCCTCCCATGAGGTGGGTCCCCAGTTCTGTAGTCCAGCTTGCTCCAGAGGTTATTGTCACTCTGCCACCGAAAACAACCCCATACAGTCAAAGCTTAGCAGCTCCAGCTCTAGCTGGATGAATTATCTTCTAACCACTGTTACCCCACATTGTACAACTGCATCCATCCTTCCTCAGTTGTATAGACAACTTAAATATTTCCTCTATACCACTGGTTCTCAACCAGCGGCAATTGCCCCATGCTGCCACCACCAGGGGACATTTGGTGTAGTTTAGAGACATTTTTGGTTGTTAAAGCCATAGGATGCTACTGGCATCTAGTCGGGAGAGGCCAGGGATGCTTCTAAATATCCTGCAATGCACAGAATAGTTCCCCCACCCAACAAAGAATTATCTAGCCCGATAGTGCTGAGGGTATGAAACCCTGCTGTACACGGAGATGTCACATACTGAGGTCTCATTGTTATTTCAGTTTTCTGGCATATCTAGTTTATCACATACTACACCTTTGTCAAAAATTGGATTGTTCAGCCAGGCGCAGGGCTCATGCCTGTAATCCTAGCACTTTGGGAGGCCGAGGCAGGCAGATCATGAAGTCAGGAGTTTGAGACCAGCCTGGCCAACATGGTGAAACCCCATCTCTACTAAAAATACAAAAATTAGCCAGGTGTGGTGGTGCGTGCCTGTAATCCCAGCTACTCAGGAGGCTGAGGGAGGAGAATTGCTTGAACTCGGGTGGTGGAGGTTGCAGTGAGCCGAGATTGTGCCACTGCACTCCAGCCTGGGTGACAGAGTGAGACTCTGTCTCAGAAAAAAAAAAAAAAAATTGTATTGTTCAATAATGGACCACTTTAGACATCGAGTAACTAAGGGGACTGACATTGTGGTAGAGTGATATTAGCATTAGGCTAGGTGGCAATTAGGAGATAGGTGTTCTAATCTCATTATTGCCTCTAATTAGCTATGGGACCTTCCGAGCCATTTAATTATCTTTTGTGAAATGAGAGCATTTGCCTAAGTTGCCTAGAGTCTTTCTGAGTCTTAAAATATTCCATTACTCTGCCATTGCACATATATTTTTTAAGTGGGATAAGGATGAACAGTAGGTACATACAGGTGTTCCATTGATTCTTTCTGTTTCCCCTACCAATAGACATATTTCTGTAGGCCTGGCATGATGGCTCACGCCTATAATCCCAGCACTTTGGGAGGCTGAGGTCAGCAGATCACTTGAGATCAAGAGTTTGAGACCAGACTGGCCAACGTGGTGAAACCATGTCTCCACAAAAAATACAAAGATCAGCCAGGCATGGTGGTGCATGCCTGTAACGACATCCCAGCTACTTGGGTGGCTGAGGCAGGAGAATCGCTTGAACCCAGAAGGTGGAGGTTACAGTGAGCAGATGTCATGCCACTGCACTCCAGAGTGAGACTGTCTCAGAAAAAAAAAAAAAAAAGACATAATTCTGTTACATAATCTTTTGTTAACTCTGCAGATGTCCTGGCTTTAAGATCATCCTGTATGATCATCCAATGCTGAGAAGTGCTGATGACCTAATAATAATATATCACATGTGACACTTCATTTTCCAGCAACAATAATATACAGCATTAGTTCATTCATACATCTACTTTTGATCAGACATTTACTGAGGGCTGATCGCTGCCAAGTATTTGATCCATATAGTAATCCTGAAGCCAGGCAGGAAAAGGCTTATTCTCTCCAAATTATGTAGCAGAAACCACAGCTCAGAGAGATGTCCCAGGTCATATGACTCCATAAGTGACAGTTCCAGGACAGATGTTTCCAGGACTCCCTAAATTCTTGGAGAGAGCACCTTTCTTCTGTGATCTTGCCAAGTCATAGGACAGGAGAGCCACAGCCAGCAACTGAGATTGGAAACTTTACTTATCAGATTAGAAAACATGTGCCAGAAAGGTGGAATCTCACAAAATAGACACAAACCTCAGGAGTTTTAATTAAAAAGGACAGCTTTTTAATTCCCTTCTCTTCCAGTTCTCTAAATAATGTATCTCTGACATTAAGTGTATTAGGGCCAGACTGGTCTCTTCTGGCAGTAGAATGGTAGACAAAAAAACATGTGCTTTGAAGCTGGAGACCTGAGGCTGGGTGTGGTGGCTCACGCCTGGAAAACCAGCACTTTGGGAGACCAAGGAGGGAGGATTGCTTGAGCCCCGGAGTTCAAGACCAGCCTGGGGAACATAGTGAGACTGTGTCTCCACAAAAAAATTTGAAAATTAGCCAGGTGTGGTGGTGCACACCTTTGGTCCCAACTATTTGGGAGACTGAGGTGGGAGGAGCACTTGAGCCCAGGAGGTCGGGGCTGCAGTGAGCCATGACCGTGCCACTGCACTCCAGCCTGGGCAACAATGTGAAACCGAGTCTCCGAAAAAAAAAAAAAAAATGAAGTTGAACACCTGCATTAAATCCCATCTCCACTACTGCCTACTGTATGACCCAAGGCGAGTTACTTTCTCTTAAGCCTTAATTTTCTCATCTGTAAAATGGGGATTACTAATACTTAGTTCATAGGATTGCTATGAAGCGTAAGTGGGATAATATGTATCTGTGAAGCCTAGCCTAGGAACTTGTTTTTCTTCTTCTTCTTCTTCTTCTTCTTCTTCTTCTTCTTTTTTTTTTTTTGAGGACCCAACCTTTTATTTTGCCAAGCAAAAATCTTAAAAACGACCTACACTACTATCTCCACAAATCTATTAGCATTTCATAAAAGAAAGGATATTTTAACATTCAAAATGAAAGAAGGACCTAATCCCAAAATAATGATCAGTTTTCTGTAGTCCCTAGTGTTTTTTTCTCATGTATCCATGGACTATAGGGTTTCATCATGGCCTAGCATGAGTCCATAGGCCACTGCTTGGAAAACTTTTATGTATCTAGCATACAATGCACATTACTGTGCTCAGTGCTTAACAGGCAACTGGAAGATGGTAAGAGATATTATTAATAACAGACACTTAGAGGTTTTGATATATGAAACTTTAGAGTCCTTCTTTCCATCTCTAAAAATTCCGACAATTTTTGAACAAGTGAACGAGTGGTCTCTTGTGAGACAACAGAGCCACAAGTCCTCAGGAGCTCAGTACAATTGTGTCTTTGCTTTATCAGATAAATCATCATGAATGAGAAGTAGCTTTGCCATGTGTATTACTTTCACCAGCTATTATGCCTCACCAAATGCAGAGTTCTTTTCTGTTTTCTCCATATTATATTAGATTGTTCACCTGAACCCCGATGACTAGCTTCTTTGAAAGGTTGTGAATGTTATCCATTCAGTCATTAGCGAAATGCTTATTGTGTATCTACTATGCTGCAGGCCCTGTTCCTAGGGTTGGAGATACACAGTGAACAAAATAGACAAAGGCTCTGCCTTTCTTTAAGGGGCTTTTTATTTTATTTTTTTTATTGAGACGGGGTCTCACTCTGTCACCCAGGCTGGAATGCAGTGATATAATCATGGCTTACCACAGCCTCAACCTCCCAGGCTCAGGTGACACTCCTACCTCAGTCTCCTGAGTAGCTGGAACCACAGGTGTGTGCCACCATGCCTGGCTATTTTTTTCTATTTTTAGTAGAGATGGGGTTTCACCATGTTGCCCCAGCTGGTCTCGAACTTCTGGGCTCAAGTGATCCACTCGCCTCGGCCTCCCAAAGTGCTGGGATTACAGGGGTGAGTCACCATGCCTGGTCTTTAAAGGGCTTTTTAAATTCTAGTTCTTTGGCTGGGTGCTGTGGCTCACGTCTGTAATCCCAGCATTTTGGGAGGCCGAGGCAGGCGAATTACCTGAGCTAAGGAGTTCAAAACCAGCCTGACCAACATGGTGAAACCATGTCTCTACTAAAAATACAAAAAAATTAGCCAGGCATGGTGGCACGTGCCTGTAGTCCCAGCTACTCGGGAGGCTGAGGCAGGAGAATTGTTTGAACCCGGGAGTTGGAGGTTGCAGTGAGCCGAGATTGTGCCACTGCACTCCAGCTTGGGTGACAGAGAGAGACTTTGTCTCTAAATAAATAAATAAATAATTCTAGTTCTTAGGATCATGGTTGGAAGGGGCAGAAGGGGTATATAGACACTAAAAGAAATCTGTATCAGCTGGTGCTGTGAAGAAAGGAAAGCAGTGTTAGAGATGAAGGGTGTGATTAAAATATGGTGGCCTGAATAGGCCTCTCTGATAAGGCGATGTGTGTGTACAGTCTGGAAGAATTTTGGTATTAAAGGAGTAAATTAATACATTTTTCTTTTGCTTATAAAGTTAATTCTCTGATGAAGTGCCTCTTCTATTACCTTTCTGTGGAAGAGGAGAAAATGCAAATATTGGAAAAGAGCAAGAGAAATAGTAACATACTTATGGCACTATTTCCTCCATTTATAGAGCAACAATGAAACAAACAAAAAACTGAATTAAGTGGCTTTTAAACTAAGACACGAGCCTGCTTTTCTCAAACACCTTTTTCTTTTTCTTCCTTTCTTTTTTTTTTTTTTTTTTTTTTGAGAAGGGGTCTCACTCTTTCTCCCACGCTGGAGTGCAGTGGCACAGTCTCAGCTCACTGCAAACTCCGCCTCCCTGGTTCAAGCAATTCTCCTACCTCAGCCTTAGAGTAGCTGGGACTACAAGTGTGTGCCACCATGCCCGGCTAATTTTTGTATTTTTTTGTAGAGACGGGGTTTCTCCATGTTGCCAAGGCTGGTCTTGAACTCCTGAGCTCAAGCGATCCACCCACTTTGGCCTCCCAAAGTGCTGGGATTATATGCATGAGCCACCGTGCCCGGCCCCTCAAAACACCTGTTATTACTGCTTTTCCTTTATGGCTGCCTGGGTATCAATCCAGGAAGCATCTTTGAAAGTGTTAAATATTTACTCACACTGGCAAAAGTAAACTTCATCTGTGAAATTGTCTTATGGGACCCAAGAATCTTAAAGAAAAATATTGACCACTCAGTGGTGGCTTATTTAGGAATATCCGTATATTTTTTGTTAAGTGTTCTAGAATTTAAAATTCTTCCGAGTACAGTCCCTATAGAATTGAATTAATTCTTTAACATAATTCCAAAGTTGAAAAAGATGAATGACTTGTCTACTTTCAGCTAGATTTTAACTTTTGAGGTAAAATTGCTAACACCCTTTCAGGTAAGTTCTTTATTTCCAAAATTACTTTTTCTTTTTCTTCTTCTTCTTTTTTTTTTTTTTTTTTTTTGAGATAGGGTCTCACTCTGTCACCCAGGCTGCAGTGCAGTGGTGCAATTTCCTTAGCTCACTGCAACCTCTACCTCCCAGGCTCAAGTGATCCTCTCATCTCAGCCTCCTGAGTAGCTGGTACCACAGGCGCATGCCACCACACCCACTAATTTTTTGTAGAGATGGGTTTCATCATGTTGCCCATGCTGGTCTCGAACTCCTGGGCTCAAGAGATCTGCCCACCTTGGCCTCCCAAATTGCTGGGATTACAGTCATGAACCACTGCGCCCAGCCCCAAAATTACTTTTTCTAATGACACACAACACCAGAGGATTGGAAGGAAACATCCAGAATTTGCTCCAGTGTTCTTTTTCATCACTTATGTTCTTTGGGGGTTTCTGTGGTTCCAGAAGCCATTCATGCCTGAGAGACAGCGGCCCTGGGGGAGAATTGAGCTGCTTTCTCTCCTTAGCAGATGAGCTTGTTGGATTGCATTAAATGAGCCCCTTAAAAATGCTGAAAAATAAAGGTTGCATTTTTAAGGGAAAAAAATATACCTAAGGAACAATTTTATGACAAAATCTCCAATTTTCTGTAACGTGGATTGAAGTTTGTGTCTTCCCAGTTTTATTCGAAGATCCTAAAATTCATACTGCTTTTTCCAAATCCTAACATTCAGATTGTTTTTCAGATCTAAAGTTGTGGATGAATTCTTGTGACTTCTGTACGTACTTTGACTGCTACGGTCACTCAAAGCTTCCTTTTCAAAACCACAGGATAGCTTAGCTAAACCACGTCCTTTCCAAACTACTTTACTGAGTCCCTCCTGTTATACCCCAAAGAGAAGATGTACTCCTTTATTAGCAGTTGGAACCTGAAAGAATAAATAGTTCAAAATAGATTCAGCCTTTGTTGGTTTCTCTGGCTATGAAGGTATGGAACATCATTGATTAACAAGTGTCGTCGGCTAACTGCCTTCTCTTGCACGTAAAAAATGAGCATACGTATAATCGCGGCAACCTGCCTTTGCCGCAGAGTGAACAGCTTCAGAAATGGACCATTCTGTCTCATCCTGTCTTTACATATGTGGGACCCAGCATGAGGCTATTCAGAAACAGCAGAATCGGGTCGAGGCCAGTCAATACAGTCGGTAGCTGTTATTGAACGCCCACCAGGTGGCTGGAGGCTCCTAGCTGACCACGTTTCTAAGAGCTGGTTAATGGAGTCCTCATTACAGTCTTGGTTAAGCTAGCACATTTAACAGCCCGCAGTGCAAATGAAAAATACATAGGTCTGACTAGGGAGCATTTTCCCTTTCTGTCTTTTTGCGTAAAGAGAGGAAGGTGATTGCTGTGAAGTTTCTGACGTTAATAGCCATGTTGACATGTGGCTGTAAGACAACCTGAGTGAAGATGGTGATATGCCGCTTAAAATAACAAGGCCAGCACAGTGGCTTATGCCTGTAATCCCAATGCTTTGGGAGGCCAAGGCGGGAGTCTGGGCTTAAGCCCAGGAGATCAAGGCTGTGGTGAGCTATGATTGTGCCATTGCGCTCCTGCCTGGGTGACAGGGCAGAACCCTGTCTCTAAAAGAAAAAAGTAATAGGGTGCGCTGTGCTATTGTTACATTTATAAACCACTCCTTATTCTCCAGAGCATGGTTGTTTTTATGATCTTATCTGCTGCAAGAGACCTTAAATGATATTGATCAATATTTTCCTGACAGTGTAAGTTTTCATTCTCAGAACTGAGTATTATGCAACTGACTACATGGGGAGTGGGGCTTGAATTTTCTGGACCACTCAGGGTTGGGATGTGAGTGCCATTGGAGAGTCCCTTGGCCCACAGGAAGGAAGGGCTGCACATGGGTATAGGGCCACACTGAGGTGCTGTATGAGTGGTGGGAGCCCAGCTGGCATCAAGCACTGTTCTCTACCATCAGTGGGTGTGAATATGACTGCAGGTTATTTTTCTGTGCTGTTCAGGTTTTGCTTTTATTTCTCTTTTGTTGGTCTGATCAAGCCGTTTATTATTTGCAGATGGTAACAAAATATAATTAAGTTGTTTGTTGTTGAAGCTCCTGTAGGAAAAAATTATCTAGTTTTATCAACTCTGTAACCACAACCCTCCATTTCCCATATTGAAATAGTTATTTATATGATTTTTTTATAATGTGAGGTTCTTAGGAACATAGTTATTATAGCAGAGCTAATTGTAATGTATTTGAATACAAAGATCCAAATCATTGTGGATTACTGCCATTCTGATACCTGTACAAAATTATGCACTGTCAAAAAAAAAAAGAAAAAGATTATGCATTGTCATTGAGGCAGTTTGTATAGGATAGCAAGATCTTCTCCAAGTGGCTTTCCTTTGACAGTCCTCACAGATGGCTTTCCTGGGAGTTGCCATCACAGTCCCCTTGCCTCCCCCAACATCTCCAGCTCTGAGGTCCTCCTCCTTGACCTCAATCAGAGTAGTCAGTTCAGTGCAGTAGTTGAGAATACGACTCTGGTACCAGACTCTCCTGGGTTTGAATCTGAGCTTCATCACTTACTAGTTTGGGAGGTTGACCAAGTCACTTGGCCTCTCTGTGCCTCAGTTTCCTCATCTGTTAAATAGGATGCCTCATACAGAATCTTCATTGGTTAAATGAATTCTGTGAAAGCCTGGGGAAGAGTGCCTGGCACACATAGGTTTCACGTAAGTGCTGTGGTCTGTGGCTAGTCTGTCATCGCCCCTCCCTCATATCCCCCCCTTCACCACATCACCACCTACCATCCCCCAGTCCCCTCTTTCTCCCAGACCCTCCCTCTCTGCATTTGCCCCTAATGCCTTCAGTAGCCCCCACTCCCACCCCATTTCCTTGCTGCTTGACTGTATCAGCTCAAATCCTGGTGGAGAAGAGATAAAACAGTCCAACCAGGTAAAGTGAGGAGAGCTTAATGAAGAGCTTATGTACAAAGGCATCGATGGGTGTGGGCACCCACAGGGAAAGCACAAAGCCTGGGGCCCGCCACCACGAGAGCGTGTACTCGCAGCAGCTGTGTGGAGGGGCTGCCTGATGGGAACTGTGGGCCTGCTGGAGGGATGCCGCCAGCCCAGGAAGGGATCCAAGGACGTAAATAGTCCAACCTTGCCTCCTCCCTCCTTCCACCTCCTGCCAGGAGGGCAAGGGCAGCCATCAGCCGCAGTCCATGTAGTCCGTCTCCCAAGGGCAGAGCAGGGTGGAGACGGGGAGAGCAGATACAGACCGGAGGTCAAGTGGAAGAGCTCTGCACAGTGCCCTATGGCACCTCCGGTCTGCAGCCCCCACTCAGCCTGGGGTCATGGGCCCCCGCAGTCTGGCCCACCTGCCTTCACCCCCATACCCTCCTCCCCTGCCATTCTGCCAGTCTGCAGCCTGCTCACCAAATACACAATGACCTTTGCACTTCTTTTCAACTTTTCACGCCTCTTCCCTTTCCCAGGAGTGCCCTTCCCTCCTAGGCCTGGAGAAATGCTACATAGTCTTAGGATCCAGCCCGAATCCCCTTACTCTCTGCAGATTTCCCTTGCCTCCAGTTAGCTTCCCTTACGGCTGATTCGACGCGTACTTCATTACAGTGCGTACTTCACTAGGGTGCACTTCATGCCGTGGTCTTGCCGGTTATTTGTGGACCGCTTCCTCTATAGACCAGATCATTCACTCTTTGTGGGTAGAAACTACACCATGGCTATCTCTGCATTCCTTTGTGGTACCTCCAAGTAGTTGAAATAAAAACAAGTGCTCAAAAAATTAGTTGCATTGAAATGACTGATGCAAAGATACGATGAATATCATTTACTTGGTTAAAGGTGGTGTTAGTTATAAAAAGTAGATTCAGCATATTTAACACTGATTAACTACATTGCATGTTGTATGTAACCAAGTCACTCCCTGACATGCCTCCCCCAACATACATCTAGATTTAGTCACTGCCGTCTCCTCTGAGGACACCCTTTGTGTCACTTATTAGAATTTATCTGTGTAATTATTTATCCTGGGTTCTACCTCCTCCTCTAGATCTTTAACTCCATAAGGGCAGGGGCCATATCTGTGTTAGTCATCACAGAGTCTCCAGACCTTAGAACAGTGTATAGTACATAATAGGTCTTTCATAGCTGTTTGTTGAATGAATAAATATGTTGGTCATAATACATTATAACATATCGTAACCTTAAAGGCCTGCAGAGTGGGGACTCTAGGTGCCATGGAAGGGCCTATGAGGTTCCTTTCCACACCCCTCAAACCACTTCCTACTGCTGGAAGGAGTCATTTCTTGATGACTCCATTCTGCCATCATTAGAGCAGCCACCGGTTCCACCTGCATGGAAGTAGGTCTTGTACCAAGAAGAACAAATTTCCTTTTCCTTCTGTCACCATAAGGAATATAGTAATATTGGGGGAATTATTCTTTTTCTGCAATTCTTTTGCTTCTCATTTCACTGTCCTTATTGTGCTGATTTGCAGTTTCTTAAATTGATGGTGCCAAGTAAAATATATTTGATTGTAGTTTGTACCATTTCAAATCGATTTAGTAATTTTGAAAATGTGTAATTGGCATTATCAGGTCTTAAAATTGAAAATTGGCATGATTTTATGTCATTTTATATCATTTCACTAATGTGATAGTCTAGCCAGATTCTATTATTATTGTTATTATTATTATTATTGTTTTGAGATAGGGTCTCTCTTTGTTACCCAGGCTGGAGTACAGTGGTGCAATGTTGGCTCATTGCAGCCTCAACATCCCCAGGCTCAGGTGATTCTCCCACCTCAGCCTCCCGAGTAGCTGAGACTACAGGCATGCACCACCATGCCTGGCTCATTTTTTGAATTATTTTTGTAGAGACAGGGTCTCACTATGTTGCCCAGGCTGGTCTCAACTCCTGGGCTCAATCTATCTGCCCGCCTTGGCCTCCCAAAGTGCTGGGATTACAGATGTGAGCCATCATGCCCAGCCCCAGATTTTATTATTAATTAATGAGTTCAGGGAGTTCTTTTTAAAGGTCACAAATGATGTTTAATAACATGAAAAAAGATTATCTTTTGGAAACAGAAAGTAGCAACATAGCCTACAAGCCTTAATTTATTTAAGCCCTACTATTACTCACTAATCTTTTTATTTGAGGTTTAACATTCTGACAAATATGTTCTGGAAAGGAAATTAAACTCAACATTTGAGATAACAGAGCTCTTATGAAGCTTATATACTGGAGATATTGGAAAAAGATACTAATCTTCCTCTCCCCTCAAAAAGCAAGAAAGCAATTAGTTTGGAGGGACTGTCTAAATAGCATTGTCTAAAGGAAAACCTGCAAAAAAATTGGGCAGATGGTCTTTATAAACTTAGAGAAGATTAAGGCTGCAGCCATGTTGTAACAGGTTTTTACGGACGCATTTGTTGCAAATTAATTGCCTCTTTTCGGCCTTAATAACCTAAATTTAAGTTTGCGGGTTTGCATAGAAGCAATTCAAAGCTCAATACTGTCATGTTTTTCATTAATTTACCAGTGAGTGGTTGGGTTTGTATGAATAATTTGATTTATTTTGAAGCTAAATGTAATTATAAGTTGTGTTTTGCTAGGCAGCTTGTCCTTTATAATAGAATTTGCCTTGAACTACAATATAATTTATTCTACCCTTCTTGGTTAACAGCCTCTTCTTTAGGAAAAAAAAAACATAGGCAATATCTGTGAAGATAGTATTTTTAAGGTAGATGCAATAGAATGGTTTGGGAGTCTTTCAGTCTTGGGTGATAGAAGATCAGATTTGGTATAGATCTGGTATAGAACCCCATCATTAGGACTAAAAGCAGGCAAAAGCAGAACTGGGCACTCAGTTTTCAGATAAGCTGTTATACCTACTTGCAGTATCTTCAAAAGTGAGCATACGTATACAGTTCTACTCCCAGGTAAGTACCTAAGAGAAATGCATCCATATGTTCATGGAGAGACATGCACTGAAATAGTCACAGCAACACTCATTATAATGGCCCTAATTAGAAACTCTATACATGCCCTTCATCAGATAAATAAATGGTGGTGTGTTCACATCACAGAATACTATTCGTCATTGAAAATGAACGAACTGCCACTGTATGCATATAAGGTTGAGTGAAAGAAGCCAGATAGCAAAGAGTACATACTGCATGATTCCATTTATATAAAGTATAAAAGACAAAGCAATGTGGCCAGGTGCGGTGGCTCACGCCTGTACTCCCAGCACTTTGGGAGGCCGAAGTAGGCAGATCACCTAAGGTCGGGAGTTCTAGACCAGCCTGACCAACATGGACCAACATGACCAACCCTGTCTCTACTAAAAATACAAAATTAGCTAGGCGTAGTGGCACATGCCTGTAATCTCAGCTACTTGGGAGGCTGAGGCAGGAGAATTGCTTGAACCCAGGAGGCAGAGGTTGCAGTGAGCCGAGATTGCACCATTGCACTCCAGCCTGGGCAACAAGAGTGAAACTCCGTCTTAAAAAAAAAAAAAAAAAAAAGCAATGTAGGTGTTAGAATGGTGGTAAGTCTTAGAAGGTAATACTTGAAAGGAGGCAAAAGGAGGCCTTCTGGGGCTTCTGGGGTTCTGGTGCTGTTCTGTTTCTTGATCTCAGTGCTGATTATACTGGGTATATTCAGTTTGTGAAAGTTAATAGAGCTTATGATTTAGTATACCATGAATATTATATACCATGATTTGTAACTCAGCTCCTCTTATTACCGCTTAAATTTTATTTATTTATTTATTTTTTTAGGGACTACATTATGCATTAGGCACTTTGATATATGCATGTTATAATTTAATAAAAGGTAAAAAAAAATCAGTTTGAAAATAAGGCATTGCAATAATTTAAGGAAGAGTTGGTCACCATCCTTCTGTGCTCCACCTCTAGGTGGGTGCTTCGTGCTGACTTATGAGATAAAGAACACCACAGCAGTGCAGACCATTGAAAATTACAGTGATCCAAGGTTAAAGGTTCACACAAGTATTTAATTGTCTTTAAGCAGAACTTTATTACCTACCAAAAGAAACTGTGGAGATACTTCAGCCTAGCCATGGTCTTTTTCTGAAGAACCATAAGCATTTATCCAACTCCCCACCTCCTTTGGGGGTCAACTCAGGTTTCCTGGCTTGGTGAAGTCTTTATAGCACCTCTAGCTTCTGTTCTCTGTAAGCTCTGATTTACAGCCACCATCAAAAGAGCATATCTTAGCAGTTAATACTACTTTAGGTATTTTGTTTCTTTTGAATATTCCTTGACCACAAGTTTGTTGAAGCCAACAGCCTACCTTTCATATCTCCATTCAGGAGACATGAAAGGCTGTGCTGTTGCTTACATTTCTGGAACAATGCAGTGACTGGCCAGATTTGGCAAACATTTATTAAATGATTTGGCAACAACGATAGACTGGATTAAGAAAATGTGGCACATATACACCATGGAATACTATGCAGCCATAAAAAATGATGAGTTCGTGTCCTTTGTAGGGCCATGGATGAAACTGGAAAACATCATTCTCAGTAAACTATCGCAAGGACAAAAAACCAAACACTGCATGTTCTCACTCATAGGTGGGAATTGAACAATGAGAACTCATGGACACAGGAAGGGGAACATCACACTCCGGGGACTGTTGTGGGGTGGGGGGATGGGGGAGGGACAGCATTAGGAGATATACCTAATGCTAAATGACGAGTTAATGGGTGCAGCACACCAACATGGCACATGGATACATATGTAACAAACCTGCACATTGTGCACATGTACCCTAAAACCTAAAGTATAATTAAAAAAAAAAAAGATACTTTTTGAACCAAGAAAAACAAACAAACAAACAAAAAAAAGATTTGGCAAACATTTAATAAATACTGGACAAGCGATGGACTGTGGCCTTGAAGAAATAGGAAGATGAACAGAAGCCCTACCTGAGGCAGCAGCAAAGATTTGCTTTTAAGTGGCAGTAGTTGTGTTGCTTCCCTGGAGTTGTCTCCATTTGACTTTCCAAATCCCTTTGCTCTCGCTCTCTCTCTCAATTTTCTTGCTTACTTGTTCATTGTAAAAGATTAGGAAATGTGAAAAAAGCACAAAGAAGAAAAAAGTAAACACTCATAATCCTTCTACAGAGGGAAGCTCTTACTATTTTGTTGTATTTTTTTTTTTCCTTCTTTGGCTTTTCCTATAATACATGTGCTTTCATGCTCTCTGCCCCGTGTTCCCCACCCTTTCTTTTCATTTCTTTCTTTGAGACGGAGCCTTGCTCTTTTGCCCAGGCTGGAATGCAGTGGAGCTATCTTGGCCACCTCCGCCTACCTGGTTCAAGTGGTCCTCCCACCTCAGCCTCGCAAGTAGCTGGGATCACAAGCGTGAACCACTGCGCCCGGCAAATTTTTGTACTTTCAATAGACATGGGGTTTCACCATGTTGGCCAGGCTGGTCTCAAACTCCTGGCCTCAAGTGATCTGCCCACCTTGGCTTCCCAAAGTGCTGGGATTACAAGCATGAGCCTCTGCGCTGGGTTTCTCTTCATTTCTTGAGAATAATGGAAGTGAAACCAGGAGGCAGACTTCTCCACATCGTTAAAAGCTCCTCGGGCAGAGTGGAACTGCACGTGTTGCCACTTTGGTTTTCTTTACTCCAAATACAAAGGTGTAACTTGGATTAAGATCGGGGCTTTCATGTCTTGCTGGAAAATAGTAAGCCATAATTTGTAACTCAACTCCTCTTATTCACCACTTAAATTTTATTTATTTAATTTTCTTTTTTAGAGACAGGATCTTGCTATGTTGCCTGGGTTGGTCTCAAACTCCTGGGTTCAAGTGATCCACCTGCCTCAGTCACCTGAATAGCTGGGACTATAGGCATGTGTCATCACACCCAGCTACTGCTTAAATTTTTAAGATTAGTTTGGCTAGTATATACCTTATGCTCCAAATCACGAAAAAAAAGTATTCTTCCGGGGTAAAACCATGCAGTCTACTAATATAATCATCCTCAGTCTCATCCTGAAAGCCGGGATCGTAGAAACCTGCTCACCCTGCATGTGTACCCCTGAACTTAAAAGCTGGAAATCAAAATAATAATAAATAAATAAATAGGGAAACAAGCAGGTATCCAACATATTTTAGACCTTAAAATCCCATTAATCCTGGTCCTCTCCTGAGAATTATAACAGAAGATTTGCTTTTCCAGGTAGAGGGTATCTGAGCACTTGTGCAAGGCTGTGCTGTTGCTTACATTTCTGGAACCATGCGGCGACTGGCCAGTGTTGCATGGCTGACGTGCCCTCCTTCTCCTGACCTGAAGCTCCCGGGCTGCTGTGCTCCTGGTGCATGCACCATACAGTGCTAGTACTCTTGTGCTTTCCTCCTAAAAATAGACTCCTAAAACAGTCCTAAAATAGACTCCTCAGCTTCTCTCCTTTTTGACTTTTTTTCCACCAGACTCCTCTGAGCTTGTGCCTAGCTTTGCTTTAGACTCCTGAAATATTTGTTCGTTTTTTAATATCTTAACTTTTATTTTAGGTTGAGGGGTACACGTGCAGGTTTATTATATAGGTAAACTCATGACTCAGGGGTTTGGTGTACAGATTATTTCGGACTACCGAAATATTGAAATAATACTCATTTAAATGAAGTTGTTCATTGGTAAGAAGAAAAATCACTCCTGCAACCCTGACAGACTGTTTCTCCTGACCTTTAAAAGACCTTAATGGGTACCTTGTTTTGTTTGTTCCGCTCTGCCCTGGTTGAGGGCAATGTGACATTTGCATTATCTCTCTAGGCCTCTGCTTAATTATGTTGCTATAAATTACTGTCTGTCCTGAACAGAGTCCATCTAACTGAGTGTCCTGCTGCCTGTAGGAAGAGGGAGATAGAGAGAGACAGAGACAGAGAGAAACAGAGAGAGACAGAATGAGAGAGACAGAGACAGGGAGAGACAGAGAGAGAGACAGAGACAGGGAGAAACAGAGAGAGAGAGAAAATAGTTTTCTAGAAAAGAGAAAAGAAACATAATTTGGATTCATGTCTAGACAGAGATAGGGAGAAAAAGGGGGGGGGCAGGTGAGGGGTGGAATAGTTGTCCAGAAAAGAGAAAAGAAACATAATTTAGATTCACATCTTTGTCATTTCCATTGGTCTAACGCTTAGCCTACATTCAGTTACCTAAAGTGGTCCTATAACCCTCTCTCCTGGAACCCCATTCATCTCAGATAATACTTCTGTCATTGGCATTGAGGAGACGAAACTTCAAGTGGTATTTACATTTGATTCCCTTCAGCTTTGTGACCCTTAGGATCCAGATATCTGCCTACTTTGTAGATGTGATATTTATGTTCTGCTGATTGTCAGTGAACAGTGCTCAATTTTGGGGAAAGCAGATCAGGAGCTACCATTCCTGTCTGAGCCTTCTCCTGGAGGAGGGTGTCAGGACGCAGCAGGGAACAGAGCTCCCTGCCTCCATGAGAAAGGTTTACGGAAGAGTCTTCCTGCCTCTAGGAGTGGGCTCTCCTATCCTGTGAGTCCTTCTCTTCAAACATAACTTTTCCAAGTTAATTTTTTTCAATAGAGAAATTAGCATGTGTGACTTTTCTGCAGAAGAACTTAGGAAAGAGATTATTTGTATAATAATATAGGCAAAAAAATGTTACAAACTCATCCAGCTGGGTTGCATTCTAATTTGACTAATGAGCTGAGTCAAGTAGCATTCTTTTTTTGTTTTTTTAATTAAAAGTACTTGTCCTCAATGTGAAAAAACAATCTACAGAAGTACAGATGTTTGAGAAGAGTAATGGTAATGAAAACAGTAGTTAGTATTAATCAAGCTTAGTAGCACTTTGCCTGGATTGCCTCATCCCATCCTCTTACAGTTCTGTGGGCTAGATACTGTTGTGCAAAGGTCTTTGGTAAAGATCTGTTTAATGTTTTTCACCCTGTGTCTTAGTCTATTTGGGCTTCTATAACAAAATACTGTAGACTATGTGGCTTATAAGCAATAGAATATTATTTCTTACAGTTCTAGAGGCTGGGAAGTCCAAGATCAAGGTGCTAACAGATTCAGCATCTGGTGAAGACCACTTCCTGGTTCACGGAGGGCACCTTCTAGTTGTGCCTTTACATGGTGGAAGGGGCAGGGGGGCTTTCTGGGGTCTCCTTTATGAGTTCCATTCATGAGGGCTCCTCCTTCATGACCTAATCACCTCCCAATGGCCCTACCTCTTAATACTATCACCTTGGAGGTTAGGATTTCAACATATGAATGGGGGAACACATTCAGATGATAGCAGGCCACGCTTCTCAAACTTATTAGAAAAATGGAGTCTCTTTTTTTCATGGAACCCCCACAACCATCTCTGAGAACATAGGTGGTATTCTGTAGACACGGTTTGGGAAATAACAGAAGTCTAGCTCTACACTGCTGGCTAGGGGTTGAGCTGGGAACAGACACATTTGCCTCCCCTTTGTACTATCTAGCTTTCCAGATTCTTCCCACTAGTTGTGTTGATGGTGATTTGGGATTGTTCTTTCACATTCAAAGCTAGGGCTATACACTAATTCATTCATTCTCATTCACTAAAAAATATCCACCATCACGCTGTGCCAGGAGACCATAGCTAGAACAGGGTCCCTGCCTCTGCGAAGTCCCCGTGCCATAAGAAAACAGACAAACACAGATATTCAATGGCAGGTAAGACCCGCCAAGTACCATCTACTGAGCACTGCAGAGGCTGGGGTGGGGGCTGGCCAGCTCTACCTGGGGAACTGGGGAAGGCTTCCTAGGGGAGGGGATGGGCACAGCGTCCCCAGGGAGCAGTGGAGTCCTCCAGGTGAAGAAAACTGGGAAGCGGAGAGTTGAGAATGTGTTTGGCAGCATGTGAGTGCCAGGGCTTTCAGCAGGGGGAGCTGGCGGAGGAGCACAGATGGCCTTTAAAGTCAACTCTGAGTCACTCTCTGAAATTACAGAAATTCGAAGAGAAGGATCTGGAAGTCCTCCAACAAGTTATTTGACCTTCTGGTCTCTCAATAACCATTTGGTATCTAGCTGATAAATGGAAATTCTCTGCGAAATTGTGTTATACAGGAAAAGTTGCAGAAAAATTGTTAGAGAAAGAAAACCATTCTCCTGTCTTCACCTGTAAACCACAGAGCTCACATTTTTCCTAAGTGGCTTTATGCTAGCAAGTTGCCCCTGGATTCTCCATTCATGCCTCAATCTACTAAAATGACTGGTCAGAGGTTAAATAAAACTTCCAAAGCAGGGCCAGGAGTTATTCAGCTTCACTGTGTAACAGTGGTTGAGATAGAAACTATTTTCTGTCTATTTTTTTTTCTCGTTGCCTTGACAACTGTTTTTTTTTTTTTAAGCTTTTGATTTTTCTCAACAACATGAGCTGCCTCCTTTGGTTGAGCTGAGACATGTGTACAGATTTATATCTTATTCAGAGAGTCTCTAGTGTAAATGTTTATGAGATACCAATTTTTTATTTTTCAGAATCTTCAGTGTTGAACAGAGTAGATAATTGCACAAAACTGTTAGCCTGCCTGATTAACCAAACAAAGGCAAATCAGTGGTGATTTTCCATGTCTGATGTCAAATACTGTAAAAAATGATTCCGATTCATTTTTACACAGCATCATGGAATATTTTAATATTTGGCTTTTTAATGTCCCTGACAAGGTCTGTGTGAAAGTTGTTTCCATATACCAGAAGTGCACGTCCTCCTTCCTGCACTTCCCCCTGCTCCCACGGCTCAAGCCACAGTGGCCTCCCATCCTCGCAAAGCTGTTCCCATCTCATGGTCTTTGCCATTTCCTCTGCCTGCAACCTGCCTGCCCCGGATATTCGCATTGCTCACTCCCTCCTTGCATTTATGTCTCTGATTCAATGCCACTTTCTCCTCCTGGACCTTCCTGTCTAAAACACCATGCTTACTTCTCATTGGCCAGTCAGGACGTGGGAGGATCCCTCTCTGGAAAAACAGTTCAGTCATCCTATATGAAACTCCCCAGACCATAAGCCCTACCCATAGCAAGAGCTTCCAATGAGCATTTTAATGCCTCACCCTTAGATTTGAACTCACAGCCAAAAATCACCAGCTATTTAAGGAAATCCTCCATTACAAAATATAGAGACCAAGACTAATAAATAAAGAACTTGAAAGAAACAGAGACAAGGATGGAGCGGGAGAAATCTGCAACAAAACAAAACGAACAAAAAAACAGAAAATGGGGCAATGGGGCAGAGGAAAGCATCCTAGAAATCATACAAGAAATATAGGAGTGGAACTGAGTGGGGCCCCGGTCAGCGACTATGGAGCAGGCCTGGAGGGCAGCCAGGCCAACTGGAGCAATAGGACAGAAGATTCTCCGGGAGGGCTGGGGTCCTGAGGAGCTATCCCAACAGGCTGACATGTGGAAATTTGTATTGAGAGGCTATTGGAGGGTATGGGTAAAATCAGGATACAGTTGACTCTGGAACAACGCAGGGGTTAGGAGTATTGGCCTCCCCTCCGCCCACCACCTGCATAATTTTTGACTCTCCAAAACCTTTTTTTTCTTTTGCTTTTATTGTAAGCTCAGGGTTACATGTGCAGGATGTGCAAGTTTGTTACATAGGTAAACGTGTGCCGTGGTGGTTTGCTGCACACATCATCCCATCACCTAGGTATGACGCCCAGCGTCCATTAGCTATTCTTCCTGATGCTCTCCCTCCCCCCACATACCCCCCACCTCCAACAGGCCCCGCGGCGTGTTGTTCCCCTCCATGTGCCCATGTGTTCTCATCATTCAGCTCCCTCTTATACGTGAGAAC
Organism: Nomascus leucogenys; assembly: GCF_006542625.1. Taxonomy (NCBI): domain Eukaryota; kingdom Metazoa; phylum Chordata; class Mammalia; order Primates; family Hylobatidae; genus Nomascus; species Nomascus leucogenys. The sequence continues at coordinate 279,834 of NC_044391.1, forward strand.
ATGCGGTGTTTGGTTTTCTGTTCCTGCGTTAGTTTGCTGAGGATGATGGCTTCCAGTTCTATCTATGTCCCTGCAAAGGACATGATCTCATTCCTTTTTATGGCTGCATTGACTCCCCAAAACTTTAACTACTAATAGCCTACTGTTGACCAGAAGCCTTACAGATCATATGAACAGTGGATTAACAACATAAATAGATTAGTATCTACATATATTTTACACATTCATGACATTCTTAAGTTTTTTGATATTTTTAGGCTGCGCAATTTGTCTGCAAGTTTTTTCGAATTGTTGCAAATCTCCAAAACATTTTCCAATATATTTATTGAAAAGAATTCTCATATAAGTGGACCTGCACAGTTCAAACCCACCTTGTTCAAGGATCAGCTGTAGTTACAAAACAAAGCAGGCAAAAAATACCTACTTATCACAGAAACAATAACATTGTACGGTAAATGAAACATAGTGATCGATCTTTGTATAGTTATAATAGTATAAACACTGAATATTGCCCGAACAAAAATTGGATATGAGCATATTTAGAGAATGGGGCAAGGGAAGCATCTGCGTATCTGTGCATATATGAGTTTGTGTGCATGTGTGTGCCTGAGACTTATATTCTTACCTGCTGTAATTGGACATCGACACATAATGTCTAAAGCTGATACATTACCATATATAAGCATATAATTAGACAGATAAAGATTTTAGCTGGGCGCGGTGGCTCACGCTTGTAATCCCAGCACTTTGGGAGGCCGAGGCGGGCGGATCACGAGGTCAGGAGATCGAGACCACGGTGAAACCCCGTCTCTACTAAAAATACAAAAAATTAGCTGAGCGTGGTGGCGGGCGCCTGTAGTCCCAGCTACTCGGAGAGGCTGAGGCAGGAGAATGGCGTGAACCTGGGAGGCGGAGCTTGCAGTGAGCCGAGATCGCGCCACTGCACTCCAGCCTGGGCGACAGAGCGAGACTCTGTCTCAAAAAAAAAAAAAAGATTTTAAAAGCCAAAAGGAATAGTAAGTTGGAGTAGTGAATTCTGGGGAATGGAAAGGAAAATGGAAGGAATAGAAAACTATTCTTTTTCATTGTAAGACTTTTAGTCTCATCTGACTTTTAAAAGCTATGAGTATATATTATGTAGATAAAAATAAAAATTAGTTATGAATTAAAAGATAAATTTTGGCAGGGTGCAGTGGCTCATGCCTGTAATCCCAACACTTTGGGAGGCCGAGGCAGGCGGATCACCTGAGGTCAGGAGTTCAAGACCAGCCTCACCAACATGGCAAAACCCCATCTCTACTAAAACTACAAAAATTAGCCAGGCGTGTTGGCAGGCACCCGTAATCCCAGCTACTCGGGAGGCTGAGGCAGGAGAATTGCTTGAGTCTGTGAGGTGGAAGTTGCAGTGAGGCAGAGGTTGCAGTGAGCTGAGATGGTGCCACTGCACTCCAGCCTGGGGGACAGAGCGAGACTCCGTCTCAAAAATAAATAAATAAATAAATAAATAAATATAAAAGATAAATTTTAAGCAGCCCTGCTTCTGTGTACATGTCACTGATAGTTTGATGTACATTTGATTAATATTAAATTTTGTCCAGCATGTGGCTCACATCCTTGTCAGGCTCATTTGTTTAACTAAATCCATTTTAACTTGCTCCTGGAGTAATTAACTCAGACTCACCTTGCTGGAAGTCATGCTGAAGATATTTATCATTTCCTCCTACACCATGGAGATAGATTGGACTGTGGCTCATGCTTGTTGAGGTTGTATGCTTTTTAAAAATGGACTAGATGCATGTGATATTAAATTGAGCTCTTTAATTTCTTTAGATTTAATGACGTACCTTTGTCATGTACTTAATCTTCAGCAAATATTTATCCTTCCGAAACTGGCAGATTTGCATTTTATAACTTGTCATGTCAAATGAAATATTTTCTCTTCTTTGCCCCAGAAGGATTTCTGCTCAAAATTATCTTTTAAAAAATAGCTGACACATTCTCCTTTGTGGGGAATATTCAACATTTCTATCCTGTGATTTGAAACTGACCCTTCTCACTCCTCTCCAGCTTTAGCCTATACATATTGATATACTTATTTTGGATACAGCTTAATGTTTTTATTCTTATATCTGGGTCACAGAGAGATGAATGTGTAAATGGAGAGATGGATGAATGGATAAGTTAGAAGATAGATAGATAGATAGATAGATAGATAGATAGATAGATAGATAGAGACAGACAGAAAAGCAAACCAAAGTATACCACAGATGTGTGGAAGTACATGTTCAGATAACAGAGAATACACTACAAGCTTTAGTCTCAAGCTCCCTAGACCATAAAAGCTTATAGAATGGTCAGCTTTCTAAAGCAGAGGCTAAATAACTGTCATTCTATTGCATCCAACATAGCTTCCCAAACTTTGTTGATGTAGGATTAGTAAGATGTTCCATTAGAAACTCCTAAAATAACTTCAGGATACTTTTATGTATTCTTTTCATTTGTGCCATGGAACTAATGTGAGGAGCTGGCAGTTGGAGGTGGTTATCGAAGCCTGGGAATGGATGTCTCCAGTCACTGTTTGGTGGAAGAACCTTTTTCCGGTTGTCCCTGCACCCCCACAACACTTGAGAACACTTTCTAGACCAGAATAAAATGCTCAAGTAAATTAATGACATCTGTTTGCATTTTGAAGATGAGAAACTGTGAGACTTTTAATTCCTAGAGGTAATAGCAGGATAATTGAGTACAGTAAATTAGAAGTTGCTATTTATGAGCAAAAGTATATATGACTAGAGACTTCATCCCCATGAGCTTGCCTGTTCACCATATTGTTATTTTCTTACATGCGTTATTAGTCTTTGGAGCCATACTTCTTGAGTTTGAATCCTGGCTCTGCCACTTAACTAGCTAGCTGCATGCCTTTGAACAAGTTTCTTAATCTCTGTGCCTCAGTTTCATAATTTGTGAATCTATTGATTAGTCCACTCAATACCTATTCCAATCCCCTTTTAGCTTGATTTTTTTCTTCATCTGACAGAGAATGGAAACTTTCCATTTCCAGAATCCCTCGAAGCTAGTGTTCAGGGTTTGTTAACTAAATGCATTTCCATAAACCTTTGAATTCAGACCTAGATTGTGTGGGATGAGAGATGGGACATAGGACCTTCATTTTTTGCTGGTATGGATAGTGGCAGACGCAGCATCATTCTGGAACTAGTCGCTGTAGTGATAGCGTCCTGATTTAACAGTCAGCTTTTTTATTGGGAAGCTTCCAGATTGTTAGTTTGGAGAAACATCTGAACCAGCAGCTTCCTAATTCTTTAGGTTCTTAATGGTGATCAAGGCAACAGCCCCTTTGGCCGTTCAGTTCTGCTGAATGGTTCAAGAAGTAATTCCTAAAAGCTAGGCCTAAAGTCCGTTTCTGCAGCCCTCCTAACGATGTCAGCTATGTGTTCCTTAATACGTCTTTTTGCTTGAAGCAGCCAAAGTGATTTATGTTGGTTGTAACTAAAAACCCAGAAGAATCAACTTACCTAATAGGGCTTTTGTGAGATGTAATAAGGTAAGGCATTTAAAGTGCTTAGAACATTATCTGAATTTTTTTTTCTTAATATTCTTAGGGCTTGTTCTGGCCTTAGTCAATGGAACACCTACAACCATAAATGAAAGATATTTATTAATTTCCTCGTTCATTCATTCATTCATTTATTCATTCACTGAAACAAATATTTAGTGACTGTCTATTCAAGGCATGTTTCAGTGGCCTTAGGATAGTGGTTACCAATTAGAACCATCTAGGAATCTTTTTGAAAAAACTTAATTTCTATGCCACATCCATAACTTACTGAAAACAGCGAGTGTGTGTGTGTGTGTGTGTGTGTGCACATGCATATGTATACATAAATGTATTTTTAATTGGAATACAATTTACATAAAGTACATAAATCTTATGTGTTACAGTTTAGTGAATTTTTATATATGTGGGTGTATACCCACATAACCACTACCTAGATCAAAATATAGAAAAACAGAAATTTGCATGAAAGATTTATTGTGTGCATGGGTGTTTTGGGGGCCCCATTAGGAGCTAAAGTTTCAAATGCATTTGAGGTTTTGCCACTTAGAGGTCAAAAAAATTTAGTCATCCAGAATGACCACTATAATTAGGTTATTTTTCTGTTTCTTTTTCTTCTTCATAGCATCCTTCAAATTTGTATTCCTTTTTAGGTTTATGAATTTATATGTGAAATGAAATTTAAGGAGAACCTTAGATAACAGAAAATTCTAAAATGTTAATAAGGCAGTAAATGTTATCAGTAATAACTCCATGACTCATAATTTCTGCCTCTGTTTATCTTACGATTGGCATAATTTATTGACTAGAAGAACATTTAACTGCTTTCTTGAAGCTTAAACAGCTTCTTTCTCATGATCTCTTCAAAGAGTGAATATCATGAAAGAGTAGAAATAATTATTTTCCCTTTTTTCCAAAAGAGTGTTTGGAATAGATATCTTTGTCTGTGGGCCAGTGGCTGCACACCCAGTATTGCAATGCAGAAGCTGTTAGAGCAGCATGCATGAGCTGAGTTAGGAAGATAAAGTTACTTAAAAGGCAAATGGAAATAGTTGACTATGGAGAAAGAGAACATTGTCTACAAAACATTAATAGCCTTTACAATTTTTATAAAACCAACCTAGAACAACTTTGAAGTTGAATGATTTTGCATAACTGGCTTATTATGGAATGAAACTTTCAGAAACAAAATATAGAGTGGAGATGAACTGTATACTTTTAAGATGATCACGTGTGATTTGAGATCAAAGTCTAGCATTGGAATACTGTTTCGAGGATAGCTGGACTACCTTGGTGAATTAAGCAGATGTGTCACTAAAGGAATAGAAAACCTTCAAATTTTATGTAGCTCCTTTCTCTACCTTCAGATAAAATTTCTGTACATCAGCCTAAGTGATGTGAATATTGTCTATTTCAAGCAGTTTTAGAAAATGAGCTTTGGATATAAGGGCAATCTGGGTATGACATTTATTATTTTGGTTGATCTGGCCAGTTAAGAGACTGATGTCTTAACTCCCTCACCGTTGCCTGCACGTCCCTAAGTTGGTAATTATTTTCTTGGAACTTTGAAGGCCTTGTTTCATTGCCTTCTTGCTTACAGAACATTGTGATTAATAAATCTGAGGATTTGTGCTTTATCAGTTCTGAGAAATTCCCACCCATTAACTCGTTGTCTCATTGTGCATTGCCTTTCCTTAGTTCTCTCTGTTAGCTCTTTCTGAAATTCCAATTACATGCATGTTGGACCATCTCACTTTGACTTCCATATCTCTTTTTTTTTCTCTATCTCTCTCTCTATGCTAAATTATAAGTAATATTTTCAACTCTGATTTCTATTTTCTAATTATCTTTCCACTGGACTCTAGTCTTGTTTTACCTATTTGCTGAGGTATAAATACCTAATTCCTATATTTTTTCTTTTTCTGTAACTTAACATTTTCTCATTGTGCTTTTTGTTTGTTTTTCTCATTTACCTGTTCATTTTTTGTAGTCTCTTGTTCCTTACTCAAACTGTCAACTTCCTAATTTCTTTAACATATTAAGCATATTTGCCTTATATCCTGATTGTGTTAACGCCAATATCTGAAGCCACTATGGGTCTTGTTTGCTGGCTAATTTTGCTTACTCCCACTCAGTAAAAGTAGATTTTTTTTTCCCTGTGCATTTTGAGCTCATGTTCAATGGAACTCTGTGTGGAGGATTTCTTTTGACGTTTGGTTGAAAGTACATCCCTCTAAGGTTTACACTTGCTTTCACTAGACATATGAGGGCATGTCAGTCTGGAACCGTATTAAAATAAATACCTGGCTTGGAGGTTTTTAGACCACAAAAATAGTTTCAATTTGAGCACAAACACATGTGAGTTCTGGCGCATGATTAATTGTTTTTTTCTTTTTTTTTTTCCTTTTATTTTCTTTTATCAGGTTAAATCTTGGGGCAGATATTTCTTTTTTTCTCTCTCTCTCTCTACCCAGAGCCAAGGCCAAGACAAGTTTTTGTTTGTTTTGTTTTACTATAACCTTTTACAAGGCGTATTTTTTTCTCTAGTTCACTTTTTCTCTGGTGGCGTGACTTCAGGGCTCTCAGCTTTATGTGGTGATTTCTTATTAAGCACCCCCACCTTGCCATGGCCCTGGGCTTTGTGTCCTGAACCCTGTGTGGACATTGAAGCTGACATGCTAGGTCTAGACACCACCTCAGGGTTTGCAGACCTCTCAGAACTTCTATTCTCATTTTGCTTTTGGTCTCTACAGGCTTTCCTTGCTTTGTTACCAGCTCAGTCACACATTTTAAAAGATTTTTCAAAAATATTTTATCCAACATTTTTAGATGTTTGGTAACAACAGGAAGGATTTTCAGAATATCTTGTCTATCATATTCTTTTGTCAAAAATAAGTAACTATTTCTGTGACCACACTAGAGGTATCCTCGCGAAGGTGGAAATTCAATTCCATATATTCCTCACTTCTAGCCCTTAATAACTCATGTTAGAAAATTTCCCAACACAAATGCATCCCAAACCCATCTTTCTCTGTCACTTAGCCTCAGTTTTCACTTGTCTTCAGTCCATATACCTTTTCTGCATAAGTTGTAGTACGCAAAATTTGAATTTTGTGGCTTTTTTCCAGCTTCTTTAAGTTTTCTGTGTTCTCCAATGTTATGTGCTTCAGGAGAGAAGGCTCAAAGCTTTGCTCTCCTTAAATTCAAGTGTAAATGGGAGGCATGGGTGTTGAGAATGATCTCCTGTAACTGATCTCATGGTGTTTCCTTCTTGTCTTGCCTGTTTAATTCAGCGCTGCGATTCTGACTCAGCCAGCAGTCATTCTGTGAACTCTAGATCTTCTCCACCTATTTTCACAATTTTTTGTTTTATATTTAATGCTGCCTGTTTCTCTTCTTCAGTGTATTTACTAACTCAAACTTTTCCTGAAGCTCTTTGCTTGATTCATAGCTGTCATCAACTTACAAAAACCACTGCCACCATCAGGCTCTCTGGAGGTTGAGTCATTTCAGTCCCACCCACATCCTGGTGCTGGTCCCCTTTAGAGGGGTGTGTTTGGGGATGGCTGGAGGGCTCTACCAGCCTGGGCTTCTGTGTTTGACACTCCCACACACTGAGGCACCTGCTGTTTCTGCCCACACTAGGATCATGTTTACTTTGCAGAGGGTGCAATGTTCACTGTGATTCATCCCTTCAACTCTAATGCCAGGATGGGGCAGTAGCTATTGGTAAGGTTGATGTTCCTTCCAGTTACAAATAAATGCTTTTTTGTCTGGAGTTTCCTTTTGATATAATATCTATCACTGTGTAGTAGACATATATCTATATATATATATATATATTTTTTTGAGGCTGAGTCTCACTCTGTCACCTAGGCTGGAGTGTAGTAGTGCAAGCTCGGCTCACTGCAACCTCCGCCTCCCGGATTCAAATGATTCTTGTGCCTCAGTCTCCCAAGTAGCTGGGACTACAGGTGCCCGCCACCACGCCTGGCTAATATTTTTTGTATTTTTAGTAGAGATGGGGTTTCACCATGCTGGCCAGGCTGGTCTCGAACTCCTGACCTCAGGTGATCCGCCTGCCTCAGCCTCCCAAAATGGTGAGCTTACAGGCATGAGCCACCATGCCTGGCCAGACATATATTAATAGAAGCATTCATTATTCACTTTGAAAAATCCCAGATGTTAAAGAACAAGTACCTTAATACTCTAACAACTCTTCTGTGGGTACTATTCTTGTTACTAAGGTAATAATTATAAAGTATCTTTTATTTATTGAGCGCTTACCATGTGCTAGGCTTCCTGCTAATAAATCATTTAATCCTTACAAGGGTCCTGTGAGGTAGGAGCTGTTATTATCCCCATCTTATGGATGAGCACATGGAGATTCAGAGATGTGAAGTAACTTGCCCAGGATCTCATAGCCAGTAAAGGGCTTGCTAGGACTCAAACTCAAGGCTTCTTCCCAAGTCCATGCTCACAGACATCTCTTCTCTTAGGACAAAACCAGATTTCTGATCTATGGCAATGAACTTTCGCAAAGGCCAGAACTTAAATCTACCTGACAAGGTAACATATTTGAAAGTAAAACTGTGTTGCCTGCATTGCACAGAACTGACGTTAGAATACTTTTGCGAAAACTGCTTTGAGAAGCAGCATGTGTAACATAAGAAAATCAATTTTCTTTTGTAGACAAACCTTGCTTTTCACCCCAGGCCATGTTATCCTGCCTGGTCACCTACATTATTTACAGATTTCACTCCTCATGCCTCTTGACAGTTTCTAAAAAGGAAATCTGTCCCCTGAGGATGGAGATTTGTCACCAATGAGGACATTCATAAGAAGCTTCCAGAGGGAGTGAAGACTCCTAAGGGGCTCCAGCAGGTTCTGAGTGATGTCATTTTACGAATAAGAGCTCGGCCCTTGGGGTGATTACTTTAAAGGGGAAGTGCTCGGCTGTATCAGTACATTCTAGTGTGTTTGTTTACAATCCATTCTCTGACTTCATAGATATACTTAATGTCGACTTGATATGGAGTGAAATCTGTTTACAAAAATCCACATCTAACAAAAATTCTATGGCATATAGAAAAACGCCAGACTTTCCTCATCTGTTACAGATGTTACCTTCTCTGGGAAAGGCTTATTGCAAATGTCAACACTGAAACTGGCTGTTTTGATAGAAATCTTGTTCTGTTTCTCTTTAAATCTTAGAACTACCAAATATTGACTTGTTGATTTGGACAGATTGTGGGAGGCCCACAATCTCCTCTTGAAGGAAAAAGGATCAGGTTTCTGCTTCCCCAGGAAATGGGGAATTATCTCTCTGCTGAATATGTATCAAGCAACACTCTGGTGTCATTTTTAAAGCGCTTATAATTTTCTTACCGGTAAGGTTGACGTTTGAAGCATCATCTTAATTAGCTGCTCACATTTAATGTAACTCGGCTGCAGTAAACAGTCGTAATCAAAATAGCAATGTTGCCATAGCAACCAAGATCCAACTCAATTGCTTTTCCTCTCTACTCACAAGTGCTGCTTACCATCTAGGCAAGGATATGAAACAAATCTGCTGAAACCTCCTGTGTGAAATGAAAGTTGAAAAACCACTGGGGAAAAACATCCTTGAATGATTGTTTTAAGTGTTTCAGTGAAGCTCCTGGCTCCAAATGGCTCCTGAAGGAAATTGCCTCCCTGGTTCTCTTGTCTGACAGCTTTGCCTCCTGAGAGCTGTTCCCCACACGTGGACGGGATCAGGGGAGCCATAGCTTTATTCCAGCTGAAGCTGCAAGGTCCAGGAAGTGGGAGAGTTGACCCAGATAATCCCCCATGGCTTTTCTAGCTATAAAGTGTTAGGTTCTGACCCTTTAACTTGGTTATTCGTTTATTGCAAAATGCAAAACCACGCTGTTTTAAAACAAGCCTTGGGGTAAGCCTCAGTTTCATGGAAAAGAAGACAGAGGATTATTAATCATTTTTATGCTGTAAGCCAGTAGTTCCTAAATTTTTATTATCTGAATCCTTTAGGGAAGCCCTCAAACTCCCCTGCTCGGCCCATCATCACCAGCACTGGTCTAATGATGTCAAATGATAGCCATATGAAGATCATATTAGGGTTTTTTTTTCTTTGTTGTTAATTATTGCATATCTTGGTATGAAGATCATATTAATGAAGAAAATTAATGAACAGATAGACCTTTTCTGTGTTCTAATTGCCAACCCCTTCTTCCAGTGACTGGAAAATAAGACACAGTAGAGCTGGATATTTTCCCTGCTCTTGGATCCAGCTTGGTACATGATTTCTTCATTAAATAGAATAGAAAACCAGTATCACCTTTTGGTAGTGATAAGCCAACGCCGTGAGGGTTGTTTTGCTTGAGAAAACAAAACAAACCCTGTGGCTTCTCCGAGGTCCTTGTTTCACCCTCACCTTCTTTTTATCGCTTTCCATGTAAGAGACGGGAATAATCTAATTGTGAGATTAATCAGAGAAATCAGACAAAATGTTTTCTGTGTAATTCATTTTGTATGCCATTAAAAAGAAATAAGATAAAAAGAGAGAGTGAAAAAAAAGTAGGAAAATGGTCAAGAATATGAATAAGCAGTTCACAGAAAAGGAAACACAAGTGGCCCCTAACTATATGAAAAGCAGCTCCGCTACACCAGTTGTCAGGGAAATGGAAACCCAAATTGGAGATACAACTTTAATGTCTGACAGTATCAGAATTTGGCAAAGATGTGGAGAAACAGGAAAACCCAAATACTGCTGGTGGGGGTGTAATTGTTATTCTGCAACACTTTGGAGAGCAATTTGGCAGGATCTAGTCCAGTTGAAAATGCACATTCCCTTCGATTCCGTAATTCTACTTTTGGACGTATTTCCGGAGAAAGTCTCCTCCTGATACATGTGCACAAGGTGGTATTTATCAGGAGGCTCACTGAGGCCTTATTTGTGATAGTGAAAAATTAAATACAGCCTACCTGTCTATCAGGAAGAGAATGGATGAAAAATAATGCAGCATGTTCCTATATTAGAATACTATAAAGCAGTTTTACATAATCAACAATGGCTAAAAGTAAAAAATCATAAAGTAGCATGCAAAACTTTGTATTTTGAAAACAAAACGCAAAACTTTGCATATTGAAAGTTAAAATGACTACCACACACAAAGCAACATTCTTGCATATGGATATATATATATATGTGTGTGTATGTGTGTATATATTTATATGATAAAAAATGGTCTGGGGGCTGGGCACGGTGGCTCATGCCTGTAATCTCAGCAGTTTGGGAGGCCGAGGCGGGCAGACCACTTGAGGCCAGGAGTTTGAGAACAGCCTGGCCAACATGGCAAAACCCCCTCTCTACTAAAAATACAAAAATTAGCTGGGTGCCAACTACTTGGGTGGCTGAGGCATAAGAATCACTTGAATCCAGAAGGCGGAGATTGCAATGAGCCGAGATTAATTTTTAAAACGGGGGTGAGGGGCTAGAAGCAATCAAATTATTAGGCTCATGCAAAAGTAATTGCGGTTTTGGTCAATGTCAAAACCGCAATTACTTTTGCACCAACCTATAATATCTGTGAAGAAACAGCCAACTTTAAGTGTATAATAAGAAGAAAGTTTTGAAGCAAATAGGACAATGTGCTCATTGCCAGTTTGGGGTGGTGTGAGCTTGGATGCTACAGTTCTCTGTTAATTTTTCAAGAAAAATATAAAATGCCAAAGTAGAAGATTGCTTACAAATCGGAACATTGGTCGTATTAAATTGCCCTGGCACCTACTTTTAGGACTATTCACCAAACACACCTGTCTCTGTTTTTTTTCCGGCATTCATTTTATTCCTCCATGGTGGCCTCTTAGAGGGCCCCGCCCTCTGCTCATGGCATCTGTTTGTCATTAGGATGAAGGGTCATAGCATATGCCACTTGCCCTCTGGGTGATTCATCCAGTTTGAACTTTCAGATATAAACAAATACGGAGACTGGGGTTTCAAAAGCACCTGACCAAACCACCCATCCCTTTGAAATGTTAATTTGTATTAAATATCTTGATATCCACACACTCTCACTTTGTGAGGATGTGGTTTTGTCCTTTAAAGGAACAGTTGCAAATTCTAAAATATATGAATCGTGGATGGCAGGGTTGCTATTAGGAAAAAGGAAGCTTAAGCTTATTGTTTTTCTGTCACTAATTTTATGTAATTAATGAGATAGGATGTAAGGTGCCCTAGAACTCCAACCCTGGTGTTACGACGCAGCAGGGAAAAGCCAGACTAAACCAGAAGGAGAACTCAAGCGAGGTGCCGATGGGTCGGAGTGAATCAGGGCCAATTCACTTGCTGGACAGTAACCAAAAGGTTTGTACAGCTAGGAAGTGGGAGAAATGCCAGTAGTGAAAACAGGGAAAAGGAAAGGAGGATTGGCTTGGAGTGTCATAGGACAAATCCATGAAGGTTTAGCCAAAAACAAAAGTCTGTGGACACCTTATTGTTTATAACATGGACTGGGATGATTTCCAGCATCAAATCTCAGCCCTCGGGGACATAACTGTGTGGCAGGAACTTTCCACTGTGAACCCAGGTATATCAGCCCCGCTCCTCCAGCACCAGGTTGCATAATGTGTCATAATACATGTATACATGTAATGAATTGTGTGATCACGGGCCCTCTAGAAATGAAAAGTGGTGCCATTAATAATTCATTGAGGCTGGGGTGATGGCTTATGCCTGTAATCCCAACATTTTGGGAGGCCAGAGCAGGAGGATCACTTGAGCCCAGGAATTCAAGACCAGCCTGGGCAACATAGCAAGACCCCGTCTCTATAATAATAATAATAATAATAATAATTAATAATAATTAACTGAGACAACAGGCCTAAACCAGGACTGTCCTTGGCAAACTTTCCAGTCACTCTAGTGAGTACCAGTCCCTCTAGTAAGAGCACACTTTTATAGAAAGGAATGCCTGAAGTTGAAAGGTTAGCAGAAGTGTTTACCTGGCTTCTTAGCCTAGCCCCCACGCCCTCCAGAGCTTAACCCCATTTCTTCCTCTCTTGTAAGGATTCTCTGCACCTTCCAGACCACCTCTCACTAGGCTCTTGGGCATTCTCATGTCTGCACCTAGCACTGGGCTTCCCCTCCCTGAAGCAGCTTTCTTCCTCGACCTGGTCTGTCTGAGGATGACTTGCCTTCCCAGTCCCAGCTTTTTTTAATTTTAATTTTTTTTTTTTTTGAGATGGAATCTTGCTCTGTCGCCCAAGTGGGAGTGCAGTGGTGTGATCTAGGCTCGCTGCAACCTCCACCTCCTGGGTTCGAGCAGTTCTCCTGCCTCAGCCTCCCGAGTAGCTGAGATTACAGGCATGTGCCACCACACCCAGCTAATTTTTGTATTTTTAGTAGAGACGGGGGTTTCACCATGTTGGCCAGGATGGTCTCGAACTCCTGACCTCGTGATCTGCTTGCCTGGGCCTCCCAAAGTGCTGGGATTACAGGCGGGAGCCACCGTGCCCGGTGCCCAGTCCCAGCTTTACCTCTCATCCGGCTTTACTCTGCATTGCCTCCTGGAACTTGGCTGGTGGATGCTCCATAATTATTGAGTATGAAAGGGAGGGACAACTGGGCCACTGTGGAAGGCTGGTCCTTGCTTCTTTGCAGGAGTGGTCTCCAGGGGCAGCTGGCCAAGGAAGACAATACAGCACACAGACCAACCAGTATGGACATTTCATGCCTCTCTAACCGTGGGGGACATTGTAGCACAGCATAAATCAACATGGCTGCCATCCAAATGCCACCTCATCTCTGGGAGCTTCAACACAAAACTTCAGGAAAGATTACTGGAACCAAAGCTTTCTTAAACCACAACTATAAAGAATGTCTAGCCAAGCATGGTGGCTCATATCTGTAATCTCAGCTACTTGGGAGCCTGAGGCCAGAGGATCACTTAAGCCTGGGAGTTTGAGGCCAGCCTGACCAACATAGTGAGACCCCATCTGTACAAAACAATTTTAAATATTAGCTGGGCATCGTGGTGGTGCATGCCTGTAGTTCTACCTACTCAGGAGGTTGAGGTGGGAGGATCCCTTGAACCTAGGACTGCGAGGCTACAGTGAGCTATGATCATGCCCCTGCACTCTAGCTTAGGTAATAGAGTGAGACCCCTGTCTCCTAAAAAAAAAAAAAGGAAAGAAAGAAAAGAGAAGTCTACACCAGCCATTGTCCAATAAAAATATTTTGTAAGTTACATAGGTCATTTTAAATGTTCTAGTAGCTACAGTTTAAAACATAAAAAAGAAGAAAAAATAGAAACCTAAACTATTAATTTTAATAATATGTTTTATCTCAATATATCCAATGCCTTTTCATTTTAACATGTAATTGATATTTTTAAATTATTGAGATATATATTTGATATCATTTGGATGTCTGTCCCCTCTAAATCTCATGTTGAAATGTAATTCCCAGTGTTGGAAGGTGGGGCCTGGTGGGGGGGGTGTTTTTAAATTTTTAATTAAATTTTAATTTAATTAAAATTAAATTAATTAACGTCTTTAGGAAATATCCCTGAGTAGTATTGCGTTTGGGCCATGAGGGTGGATCCCTCATGGCTTGGTGCTGTCCTCGAAATAGTGAGTGAGTTCTCACGAGATCTGGCTGTTTAAGTGTGTAGCCTCTCACACCCCACTCTCTCTCTTGCTCCTACTTTGGCTGTGTGACATGCCTGCTCCAGCTTCACCTTCCACTGTTAATAAAAGCTCCCTGAGGCCTCCTTAGAAGCCTAGCAGATGCCAGTGCCATGCTTGCACAGCCTGCAGAACAGTGAGCCAATTAAACCTCTTTTCTTTATAAATTACTCAATCTCAGGTATTTATTTACAGCAACACAAGAATGGACTAATATTATTTTTTCATCCTAAGTTTTTGAAATCTGGTGTGATTTTCTGCTTATGGATCCATTCAGACTGGCTGCATTTCAAGTGCCCAATGCTACATATGGCTAGTGGCTGACTGCTGTATTGGACAGCACAGATCTAGATGCACTAGATGCATTATGTTGCTCAAATCACCTTTCTTTTTCTCCTTCCTGTTCCTCAAATCACTTTTTTCCCTCCTTCCCTCCTCCCTCCCTCCCTCCCTCCCTTCCTTCCTTCTCTCTCTCTCTCTCTCTTTCTTTCGAGACAGAGTATTGCCCTGTCACCCAGGCTGAAGTGCAGTGGTGTGATCTGCAACGTCCACCTCCCACCTCAGCCTCCTGAGTAGCTGGGATTACAGGCACATGCCACCACTCCCAGCTAACTTTTGTATTTTTAGTAGAGACAGGGTTTTGCCATGTTGGCCAGGCTGGTCTCTAACTCCTGACCTCAAGTGATCCGCCCACCTCAGCCTCCCAAAGTGCTGGGATTACAGGCGTGAGCCACTGCATCTGGCCTCAAATCACTTTCATTAGCCTGTGTAGACTTCCTTACTTTTATTGCTATTATAAAGTTTTTTAAAAAATCCTTGAACTATGTCAGTCTTTAGGAAATATCCCCGAGTAGTATGTGTGTTGGGACTAGAGAGGAGTTTGGCTACTCATACTTTTAACTTTTGTTGCTTGTGTTTCTCATTCGGAAGTGGTTAACCTTTGTTTCATTCATTTGTTTATTCATTCCACAAATGTACCAAGTTCCTGGGCTCTGGAATTATTAAACATACAGGAAAGAGGTCTATTGTGTATTAAAGGTTTATTACGCCTGTGAAAATAAAACTCATCAAATAAAACATACAAATTTTTAAATATACTGGGTATCTACCATGTGCCAGATACTGTGTTAGGCCCTGGGGAAACAGCAGGTAACAAGAGAGACAAAAATCCTTGAGTAGGAGAAGATAGAAAATAAACAAATGGTTGGGCATGGTGGCTCACTTGAGGGTTCAAGACCAGCCTGGCCAACATGGCGAAACCCCATCTCTACTAAAAATATAAAAATTAGCTGAGTGTGATGGTGCATGCCTGCAGTCCCAGCTACTCGGGAGGCCGAGGCAGGAGAATCACTTGAACCTGGGAGGCAGAGTTTGCAGTGAGCCAAGATTGCTCCACTGCACTCCAGCCTGAGCGACAGAGCGAGACTCCATCTCAAAAATAAATAAATAATAAACAAATCGTGTGTGTGTGTGTGTGTATTTAGGTGATATTAGGTTTGTTGTTTTTCATTCAAGACCTTTTATGAAAATAGTTACAAGGCCACGGTTATCTGTTTTTTCCTTAATCTAAAGCTTTGACTGATTGGGTTGTTTAGGTGACAGAGTGATCCAATTTTTTTTTTTTTTTTTTTGAGACAGTGTCTCACTCTGTTGCCCTGGCTAGAGTACAGTGGCGCGATCTCGGCTCACTGCAACCTCTGCCTCCCGGGTTCAAGTGATTCTCCTGCTTCGGCCTCCTGAGTAGCTGGGACTACAGGCACGCGCCACCACACCCGGCTAACTTTTTGTATTTATAGTAGAGATGGGGTTTCACCATATTGGCCAGGCTGGTCTCGAACTCCTGACCTCGTGATCCGCCCACCTCAGCCTCCCAAAGTGCTGGGATTACAGGCATGAGCCACCGTGCCCGGCTCAAACGTTTATTACTGATGTAAGTATACCCTCAGTAGTGTGGCCAGGGTTGGGCTGCTGTCATCTACTAACCTGCCCCTTAGTGTCAGAAGGTTTGCCTGGGGATTCCCTGCACTATGGCCCCTGCCTCTGTTGCTCAGGGCGATCTTTGATAAACACCCGGCACCGCAACCACCTTTTATTTGCCTGTTCATAGTAGCAGAGTCTCCACTTCTACTTTTTTTTTTTTTTTTTTTTGGAGATAGGGTCTGGCTCTGTCGCCCAGGCTGGAGTGCATGGTGTGACCACTGCTCACTGCGGCCTCTGCCTCCTAGGCTCAAGCAATCTTCCTGCCTCAGCCTCCCGAGTAGCTGGGACTATAGGCATTCACTGCCATGCTCAGTTAATTTTTTTTTTTTTTTTTAGATGGAGTTTTGCTCTTGTTGCCCAGGCTGGAGTGCAATGGCGTGATCTCAGCTCACTGCAACCTCCGCCTCCTGGGTTCAAGTGATTCTCCTGCCTCAGCTTCCCAAGAAGTTGAGATTACAGGCATGTTCTACCACACCCAGCTAATTTTTGTATTTTTAGTAGAGACGGGGTTTCACCATGTTGGTCAGGCTTGTGTCAAACTTCTGACTTCCAGTGATCCGCCCACCTCAGCCTCCCAAAGTGCTGGAATTACAGGCGTAAGCCACCACACCCAGACTTATGTTTTTTAGTATTTTTTTTAGTAGAGACAGGGTTTCGCCATGTTGCCCAAGCTGGTCTTGAACTCCTGAGCTCACGTGATTTGTCCGTCTTGACCTCCCAAAGTTCTGGGATTACAGGTGTGAGCCACAGCGCCCAGCCTCCACTTCTGCTATGATAAAATTGTGTTCCTTGGTAGAAGCATTCCTCTTTAAGTTACTAAGGCTTCTAAACTAGCAGAACACAGAAACCCAAGAAAGGCAATCAAGCTATGAGTGGGACTTTAGATATTAGCTTTGTAAGAAATATAAGGCAGGGAAGGGAGATAGCAGTAGCCAAGACTCAGGGGAGTGGGAGAAATGTAATTTTTAAAAATTATGATAAAATGCACATAACATGAAGTCTTAATCATTTTGAAGCATATAGTTCTGTAGTATTAAGTTCATTTGTATTGTCAACCAGTCTCCAGAACTCATCATGTAAAACTGAAACTCTGTACCCATTAAACACTAAATCTGCATTTTCACCTTTTCCCCTCTCCCCAGCTTCTGGTAACCACCATTCTGCTTTCTGTCTCTGTGACTCTTTTTTTTTTTTTTTTTTAAGAGACAGGTCTTGTGTAGTCACCCAGGCTGGAGTCCAGTGACAGTGGTGTGATCACAATCCATTGCTGCCTTGATCTCCTGGACTCAAGTGATCCTCTCACCTCAGCCTCCCAAGTAGCTGGGACTACAGACACACACCACCATGGCCGGCAAAATTTTTTATGTTTTTGTAGAGGCAGGATCTTGCTATGTTGCCCAGGTTGGTCTCAAACTCCTGGCTTCAAGTGATCCTCCTGCCTTGGCCTCCTAAAGTGCTGGGATTACAGGTGTGAGCCATACCACCCAACCCTGTCTCTATAAATCTGACCACTTTAGGTACCTCATCTAAGTGGAATCATACAGTATTTTTCCTACTGTGACTGGCTTATTTCACTTAGCATAATGTTCTCAGGGTTCATTCATGTTGTAGCGTGTGTCAGAGTGTCCTTTCTTTTTAAGGCTGAATAATATTTCATTGTGTGCACATACCAACACATTTTGTTTTATTTTTGAGACGGAGTCTTGCTCTGTCACCTAGGCTGGAGTACAGTGGGATGATCTTGGCTCACAGCAACCTCCACCTCCCGCATTCAAGAGATTCTTGTGCCTCAGCCACCCGAGTAGCTGGGACTACAGGTGCACGTCACCACGCCTGGCTAATTTTTGTATTTTTAGTAGATACAGGGTTTCATCATGTTGCCCAGGCTGGTCTTGAACTCCTGGGCTCAAGAGATCCACTTTCCTTGGCCCCCCAAAGTGCTGGGATTATAGACATGAGCTGCGGCACCTGGCCTGCCAACCACATTTTATTTATCCATTTATCTGTTGATAGCTGGGTTGCTTCTAACTCTTGGCTAATGTGAATATGAGAAATGCAATTTGAAATAGTGTGCCCAGGAAATGTATGGTAAACTGAATTATTGTTCACCAATATTCTCTGCCTCTCCCTACAGGATAATCTTTCATCCTCATCGTTTTGAAATCAGGCTCGGCCATATGACTTCACGTTAGCCAGTGAAATACGAACAGAAGTAATAGAGCTTTCCCAGTCACTGCTGGCTTCCCCATACTCTTTTTCCTCTGCTACAGTCACTAGGCAATGTTGAGATAGTAGCTGGTCTGTTGGGATGAACAGATCTACTTGTATATATGTATATTTGTAGTATGACACAGATCTCTGGGTAATGAGAAGTAACCCTTTGCTGTTTCGTGCCCTGGAGATTTGGGGCTTGCTTGTTAGGCAGCATAACCTGGCCCATTCTGACTGAGAAGGCCTCACTGAGTAACATCTGATCAGGTAGAGACCTAGAGGGGTGATCTGTGGAGCAAGCATGTTCGATGGCAGAGCAATAGCAAGTGCAAAGATTCTAAAGAGAAGTTTGTTTCAAGGCTCAGGAAAGAAGCCAGATTTACGAAGGACGCAGTGAAACAGACAGAGTGGTAGGTGCTAGTCAGACTCTCATGCAGCCCATAGGGCCGGGCTGGAGGTGGGACTGAATCTTGTTCGCCCAATGATTCTGTTCCCTCCTCCTTTCCTCCATGGAGTATGGAATGGGTGGCAGTAGTGAGGGGGTAGAAAAAGGAATGAAGGAGAAAAAAGTGAGGCATGGAGCAGGGAGATGCAGCCTAGCCCAGATCCATGTCCCATGGCCCCTCGCATACTAAAAATGGTAGTGTCACCCGTGGAGGCACCTTTTCCTGGGCATGGTGAGGCTTCTGAAGTCTGACTTCTGTCATAAGATTAATAGTGCATCTAGAGTTGCTGATAAGTGATCATCGATGACCAGAACGTTGCCCCCTACTCCCCGGTTCACCTTGTTCTTTTCATGCCTGTGACTTTAAAAAATTTTTCTTTCAATTTTATTTTTTAATTGGAAGAAGCATTTTATATTTACAGTTCAACTGATAATGCCAATACTTGTTACTGTACAGTGTATTACAGGATTTGTGGTTGCAAAAAGTTACGTAATTTAAGTTTACTGGTATTGCCACTCACGTAAGTCTAAACTAAATCTTATGTTCCCATTTGCAATTTAATTTGTAAATTAAAGGTTTTGTTTGTTTGTTTTTGTTTCTGGTTTTTTTGTGTGTGTGTGTGTGTGTGTGTGTATTTTTTTTGAGACGGAGTCTCACTGTGTTGCCCAGGCTGGAGTGCAGTGGTACAATCTCGGCTCACTGCAACCTCTGCCTCCCAGGTTCAAGTGATTCTCCTGCCTCCCGAGTAGCTGGGATTACAGGCGCCCACCACCACGCCCAGCTAATTTTTGTATTTTTAGTAGAGACAGGGTTTCGCCATGTTGGCCAGGCTGGTCTCTAGCTCCTGACCTCAGGTGATCCACCTGCCTTGGCCTCCCAAAGTGCTGAGTCACCATACCCGGCCAAATTAAAATGTTTTAAACATATGAGTCCATTATGAACATCAGTTTAAAAGGGGACCCATGACTATTTTTAGAGCCACACAAGCCCAGGGAGCCTCCAACAGACCAACCAAGGAAGCAGGGCCTGGGAACTTAGGAGTGTGCCATGCAGGGCCCTGAAAAAGGGACGGCTTCCCATCCAAGCAGCATAGAAGGAAATCTAATAAGCCACATACTCCTTCTTTCCTTAAATCCTGATACTTTTCGTTTTAAAAAACTTAAGTCTTGGCCAGGTGCTGTGTCTCACACCTATAATCCCAGCACTTTGGGAGGCCAAAGCGGGCAGATTACTTGAGCTAAGGAGTTTGAGACCAGCCTGGGCAATGTGGTGAAACCCGTCTCTATAAAAAAATACAAAAAAGTTAGCCAGACGTGGTGGCATGCACCTGTAGACCCAGCTACTCAAGGCTGAGGTGGGAGGATCGCCTGAGCCCAGGATGTGGGCTCAGGCAGTGAGCTGTGGTTGCGCCATGGCACTCCAACCTGGGGGCAACAGAGCAAAACCCTGTCTAAAAAAAAAAAAAAAAAAAAAAAATCCAGGCACCCTGGCTCATGCCTGTAATTCTAACACTTTGGGAGGCCAAGGCAGGTGGATCACGAGGTCAGGAGGTTTGAGACCATCCTGGCTAACACGGTGAAACCCAGTCTCTACTAAAAATACAAAAAACTAGCCAGGCATGGTGGCGGGTGCCTGTGGTACCAGCTAGCCAGGAGGCTGAGGCAGGAGAATCACTTGAACCCCGGAGGCAGAGGTTGCAGTGAGCCAAGATCGTGCCACTGCACTGCAGCCTGGACGACAGAGTGAGACTCCGTCTCAAAAAAAAAAAAAAAGTCTTAGATTTCTTTCAGTTCTGTAACATCCTTGAAACCATACATAGGTCCTCTTAATCAGCAATTGCTAGTAAAAGAAACTCTGGACAATCAAGCAGGGTGGGTGGGTGGCTATTGATTCAGATGCATGCAGAAGGCAGAATTCTAAATATCAAATCTATTTAGTAGAAACTTGTTACAGTTGAAGGCAAAAATGTTTCACGGAGATGAAACCCTGCTGTGCATTTATGAACCACAGAAATAGCCATGGAAAGTTCTCTGGAAGAATCCCTCATTGGATATCTGGGTTTCTAAAGGCTAATGGCATCTCTCGCAGAACACAACCATTAATCTCAAGTGCTCTATGCCAGTTGACTGTCTTCTGAATTCAAATAAGCACCTACAACTCCTAAATATATAAAAATATTTTTAGGTGTATAACAATCTCAAGTATCAGGCTGAGCGTGGTGGCTCATGCCTATAATCCTAGCACTTTGGAAGTCCAAGGTGAGCAAATCACTTGAGGCCAGGAGTTTGAGACCAGCCTGGCCAACATGGCAAAACCCCATCTCTACCAAAAATACAAAAAATTAGCCAGGCATGGCGGCACACACCTGTGGCCAGCTACTTGGGTGGCTGAGGTGAGAGGATCATTTGAGCCCAGGAGGTGGAGGCTGCAGTGAGTTGAGATCATGCCACTGCACTCCAGCTTGGGTGACAGAGTAAGACTTCACCTCAAAAGGAATCTGAAGTATCTATATGTTATCTCTTTTCTTGTTGGCAAAGCGAAAATTTAACAATTGGATGCATGCAAAAGCATTGTGATATCAAGCCCTGCCCTCCTCTTCTTCTTGTAAATTTCTAAAGAAATCCTATTCATGATGGAAAATATACTGAAATAAAAAGGGAAGTTCCATTCATTTTAAATAATACTGGAATCATTGGGACCAGGGCCAATGGTTTTTCCCCTCAACCATTGTTGTGGGGTAAAAAAGCCATCTCAGGGTCTGAGAAGGGAAAATGCATAACTTGAATAGGTACCAGCAAGAAGGGTGCTGTGCAGGGAATGGCGACCAACAGCAAAAGTCTCTTAGGGAGCTCAAGGCAAATCAACATACTACAGTGCAGCGGGATTCAACATTGAGTTCCCACTCCTTTCAAGATCCATCCTTTGACCCAGGGGAAGGGAGAGGGGCGGGGGGACATTATTGGTATTTGGGAGATGGACCATTCTTTGTTTGTCCTGTGCACTGTAGAATGTTTACATCCTTGACCCCACTCACTAAATGCAAGTAGCACTTTGCAATCCCTGACACAGAAACATCCCTAGACTCTCCCTGAAGACATTGCTATCCCCCTTTGACAGTTCTACAAGGTTGGAATATACCAACAGAGAGAATAAGGTGGGGTTTGAACGTAGCTGTGAGGATGCATCACTGAGCAGGAACTGACTAGTACCCATCATTCTTTCCACACATAGGCACATCAGGAAAGGAAAAGCAATTAGCTGCATTTGCTGGCAAAGAAATGGTGACATCCAAAAAGCTACAACAGCCTTATGATTAGAGAGGAGGCTTTATAGTTGGTAGTAAAGCAAATTTTAAAAGGAAATTAAAAACTTAAATGGACTGCAGGCAGCATTCAAAAGAACTGACATAGTAAATGACTCAACCCGTATGTCATTGGTCTTCTGAAGGGGAAGGGTTGTTTCTCTGAAGACGACTGGCAGACTGCCTGACATGTGCATGAAAAACATAGGAGACAGCTAGCTTTTAGCCTCTTTTGTGGACACTGGATTTCAAAATTTTTAAATTAAATGAAACACAGATGAAAATTTTAAATCCTGCATATCAAAGCACATTGACAATTTACTTACCAAGTACGTGCCATGTTGCTTGGCGTTTTCTATTAAAAGTGGACAGTTTTGAGGGTTCAACTTTCCCAGTGTTGCTGGTGGGGATCCCCCGCTCTCTCCCACCCACCCCATTGGCCCTTCCCAGCTTCTGTCTTCCAGCCACCACCCCCCAACCCCTACCCAGGACAAGGTCATCTGTGGGGAAGAAGATAGGAAGGGACCCTTCATCCTGCCATCACGGGACCCCATTCCCTCTCCTCCCTTCAGCTTTCTCACAGCAACATCATTTGTTAGGCAGTTACCCAAGCTAAGGCTTCTTATTGGGTGCTTGATATTAAAGTAGGCCAGCAAAGGAAGTTTTTACATCTGTCACCCTAGAGGTTTGTTTTAATTTTTTTACAACAATTTTTTAAAACAAAGAGCCCTTTTTCATGAATTATTTGAGATTTGCTCACTTGAAGGCCACCAATCCTGATTTTTCTACAAATGAGGACATTGTCTTCTAAAACAATAAAATCATCAAAATCAAGAAATTAACAGTGATGCATTACTACCATCTAATCCTCAGACCCCATTCACAGCTCTCCAGTTGCCCCAGTAATGTGCTTTACAATGAAAAGATGAAGTTTAAAAAAAGTGTTTTTTTGCGTTTGGCTGTCACGGCTGTTTTAGCCTCCTTCATTCTGGGACAG
This sequence comes from Nomascus leucogenys, assembly GCF_006542625.1. Classification (NCBI taxonomy): domain Eukaryota; kingdom Metazoa; phylum Chordata; class Mammalia; order Primates; family Hylobatidae; genus Nomascus; species Nomascus leucogenys. Next base: position 303,026 of record NC_044391.1, read on the forward strand.
TAACTCAGTCCTTCCTTGGTTTTCACAAACCTGGCACTTCTGAAGAGTACAGGCCAAGAACCCCTCTCCTGCTGCTTCTATGCCATCAGAACAAGAAAGAGACCAGCATCTGTCTCCCTCCCCTTCCACCCATCCTGGAGTCTTCAGTCTAGTGATAGTGTCCTTGGGAAGAACTTGGGTAAAAGCTCTGGGCATAGCAAGGTCAAGGAACATTTCTTTACTATTCCTTTAAAAAAAAAAAAAAAAAAAAAAAGACGGGCCTGGGACATAGCTTTAAGCTTTCTGGAAACTAGTGTAGTGGAAATACCATCCCTGCTATCGAATTCTTTACAAAGCGTGTTCTCTGTTTTGGGTGCCCCCTGGCCACTCTGAGTTCTCTCTCTCCTTGAGCCTCCAGGCTGGGTCTCAGGCTGCTGAAGAAAGGCCAGTTGGCAGAGGAGGAGAACTGGAACCAGCCATCTCCATTTAGTTTCTATTTCTTCTTGCCACTTGCCTTCTGTTCATCAACCCTGCCTCTCCATTGCCATGGTCCTTTCAGAATAAGATTGCAGGTCACCTCCTCTGAAGAGGGAGCATGCACTCATTCTGCTACCCTTGCACTGCATGTCTCCACTGAGTCCACAGTGTCCCAGTTAATGTCACTACATCATTTCATATCTATGTACATCCTGTGACTATATTTCAGTTGTTTAATGTCTGTAATGATGTCTCTTCTTCCTGCTTAGGTTCCAGGTACCTTAGATGAGGGACATGATCTTCAGCATCCATCTGTATATCTTCAACAACTTGTAATGAGTTGCCTTAATATCAGCTTTCTATAAATATGTGTTGAATGGGTGAATGCTTGTCAATGTGTAGGCCTGTGTGTGACTCAAAGAACACATGTCCATATTCTTTTAGAATGTGCTGATACTTTCGGGTAATCTCTTTCTCTGATCTTTACATTACCATAGACATTCTAGAAGAGAGATTGTTTAGTAAAACCCTCATTTTAAAGTTGAGAAAGTTGAAGCCCAGAGAGGTTGTATGACATGTCCAAGATGTCATTTCCAGCTAGTAGCAAAACTAGGGCCCAAACCAAAATCCTACCTCCTTTCCTAAAGCTCCACCCACTGCACCATGCACCTTACTTCAGCATTGGTAAGTACAGATGTGTTTATTATAGCTACTGATTGAGTTCGTAGGGGCAGGGAAATGTCAAAGCTAGTGATTTATAAAAGCTTATATCAGGGTCAGGCGTGGAGGTCCAAGAGCAGGGTGCCTGCCTGGTCAGCTTCTGGTGAGGGCCCCTTTCCTGGCTTGTAGACAGCCACCTTCTCACTGTGTGCTCACATGGCTTTTCCTTAGTGCTTGCAAATAGAAAGAAAAAAGAGATCTCCTTTTCTCTTCCTCCTCTTATAAGGTTATCAATCCTATCAGATTAGGATACTACCTATAGACCTCATTTAACTTTAATTACCTCCTAAAAAGCCTTCACTCCAAATATAGTCACGTTAGGGGTTACAGCTTCAACACGTGAATTTTGTGCAGACACAATTCAGTCCATAGCATAGTGATAGCGTAAAAATTTAAAATACCTCCAACATACTATAATATGATATGAAAATAGTTGTTGTAGTGTGTAGTGGGTCCCCCACCAGGTGACTTAAGAGTGTATGTCTGCTGCTTGAAGCCTGAAGGCTGGGCAGTGAGCCAAGGCCATGGTGCCCAGCTGAGGAGTAGGTGTCCTCGAGAACCCAGACATCCCGGAGAGAATCTGAGAACCTACCAAGGAAAACAGTCCCATTGTGCACACGCACGGATCTCTAAGCTATCCTGCTGCCACCCGGGAATGCCCTGTTATAAGTCCTAATAAACTCAACTACTCATCAAGCTGGACTTGTCCAAGTTACTGTTTGGTCTTTCAGCACCTTCCCAGTTTGGGGGTGGGTACTACAGTCCCAAGTTTTTCCTGTAACAGCTGAGATCTATTGGTGACAAAGTTACAGGTACTGCTATTAATACTGTGATTTGCTGCCTACATTCATCATGGGAGGAAATGCTTAATTTCAGGTTGTGGTTAGTGAAAATAAATAAATACATATGTATATTTTTTCCATCCAAGTTCACAGGCACCCTAAATTTCTATACAGGGACATCGGGCTAAGAATCCTTGGTCCACGCAAGTAATATGTTCTTGTTGTGAGCAAGCAAGTGGCATAACCTCAGGATGGTGAGAACAGATTTTGAAATCAGCTGATAATTCCCATTGCCAGTTACTCAGGAACAGTAAGCATGTTGAACTGAAAATAGGCATCATCTGCTCTTGGCTTGCTTTCTGATATTTTTGATTGTGTGTTTGAGTATTGGAATATGTTTTGTCTTGCAGACACCAGTAACTTAAATATAGAACAAAATAACTCCTGGACCTCTGAGAACTTCTGGCTTGACCCTGCTGTGAAAGGCCAGTCAGAGAAGGAAGAGAACGATGGCCTTCGGAAATCCCTGGATAGATTCTATGAAATGTTTGGCCATCCACAGCCAGGCTCTGCAAACCCACTCTCTGCATCTGTCTGCAAGTGCCTGTCTCAGAAAATCACTCAACTAAGAGGCCAGGAGAGCCAAAAGTATGCCCTCCGCAGTTTTCAAATGGCCCGGGTCATCTTCAACCGGGACGGCTGCTCAGTCTTACAGAGGCATTCCAGGGACACCCACTTCTACCCACTGGAGGAAGGAAGTACATCTCTGGATGAGGAAAAGCCAAACCCAGGACTGTCAAAACATATTATTCATTTCCTCTTGCAGCAGAATGTAATGAAAGACCCGTAACTGGTGCCGGGCGGTGTGCAGGGTAGTAATGGAGGTGCTGCGCCATGGCCAGCACTGTTGGTGGCCACCCAGATCCCCTAGGGTCTCTGGCCAGCTCTGCATGCCCAATCCCAATTAAGTGCTTTGAGGTTAAAGGCTGGCACCTGTGACCTGGTATTGGAGCCAGTCCGCCCATATGGAGAGCCAGCAGGGTCTGCGAGTTCTCCGTCCTCTTGGCCAAGGGCTACGAGTCAAAAGCCCAGCTCCCTTGCCTCAAGGAAGGACATTCTCTGAGGAGTAATTTATGCTCTAGCACTCCCTTTCCTTGAGATCAGCCTGAGGCCGGGACATTACATGAAATCACACCCTTGCTGGGCTTAATCCCTTTCCCTTTCCTCCTCCCATTTATTTACTGGTGTCTCTGGGAGCCTTTCCTTAATAAACCTCTTATATCTGAATCCTTGACTCAGAGTATACTTCTGGGAGAATCCAGCCTGAGAGAACATGCTTCTGTGAGATGAGGTTTTAGAAGGATACAAAGCTCTACACTGAATCTCAGGTATAAGGAATCATATCAAGTTGTAAAACTGAGACCATGTAATTGAGAATACATGTCCTAAAATAATATAAAGATTGAAATACAGTTTAGAAACTTATATCACATCTTGATCACACCCTTGCCTCCTCTCCAAAGCTAGAAATCCATGTTTTATCATACTAACTGGGTGTGGAAGGAACATTTGGACAATCTAAAATAACAGCTAAAATTCACAGTTCTTTTTAAAATCTCTTTGTCTCTTATCAGATTGCAAATGTGAAAGGTGAGAAGATAACAAATGTGCACGACCCACCACAGTATATGTAAGCACAATTATGATACGCTAGGCTGATGCCATGTGGCCTTGTCAAGTTGTGTTTGAAGAGAATAAATAATCCTTTGCCCAGGTGGGGCCCTACTTTCTCTTGTATTCTGCCTGCCTGCACCCTCTGTCACCTTGTGAACGGTTGGCCCCTCACCCCTGCCCTGTCCTTGCCTCCAACACCCTGAGCTCCATTTGCAAAGCCTTGCCCAGAGCAGGACTTGGCCACCTTGTCCCTGTCCTCCAGGCCTGAGCCCTTCCTCACCAGGGAGCTCTTTAAATAGCCAGTGCAGGTTTGCACTGGCAGATGCTCCACTCTGCGGGTCATGTCCTGAACCCCCATTTGAGACTCAGTTGGTAGAATTACATCACCTGGCACCGGGATCTCTGAAACTGCAATTGGAAGCCTTACGCTAATCCCTATCTCAGCAGCACTTTCAACAAATTGCATTGGCGAAAGGGTTATATTGCCTTTGGGTTGGGGGGAACAACAAAAGAAGCTGGCAGCCCTGAGCAATTAGATTTTGAGACACTTGAGGTGAAATTTAATTGGCCTAAGATTCCAAAAGCTTTCTAGAAAGCGGATTATGCAAATGGATTGGCCTGAAAGTATACATTGAGAGTGAGTGTTCCATCTCAGGAAGGTCTCCCAGGGACTCTTGGATGGAGAGAGAAGCCTTTTAAAGGTTAGGAATGACACACTCACACTCAGTCTTCCAGTGCTGGGGAGATTAGATGTAAGAAACAGTGTTCCAGATTGAAGTGTAGAGGCACCCCCTGGAAGGAGACCCAAATGGTAGAAATAGGAAATGAACAGGTCTTTGAGAGACACTGGAGAAAACAAGACTTCAGGTTTTCCTCTGACAAGCAATCATCTGCTTCTTTCTCCGTGGGCATTTCCTATTCTACTGGCCCCCAAATAATCGTGAAGCCAGGGGGACTTATAATTGAAAACCTGACAATTAAATTTTAAGGTAGCTAGCGTTATTGTTTTTTTAATGAGAAGCATATTAATAGATGTCCTTGAAGAATGCTATCATTTTTAGTATGACTCAGTCAGTGCAATGTTTGCAGTTAGTCTCCATGGCTACCTACAGAAGGAAACTGGATTATTTTATGATGTTTTTAAAAGGACAAAAAATACGAGTTATTTGAATCCTCATGTTGGGAAGCAGCAGCTTCTATTTGGCAATGAGATTTTAGTGTCAAACATTTCATAACCTTTATTAATATGTGTGCCAAGAGTGCCCAGTGAGAGGATAACCCAAAAGTAGAGAATTTAGAAGTCTCAAAGCCAGAATCACCTTAGGTTTAAAAGGAGTGTGGTATGTGTTTACTTGCATCTGAATAAGTGTTTGTGACAGGTCAATACAAGATATTTGATTCCCTGCAAACTCACTGCTTAATTTGATCTCTGTGAGGTTAGGATGGCATTTTCCATTTATTTCTGTGAATCTTTAATAAAGGCTAACAGATAAGGATATTGAGGCTTTGGCCTTTGGCATTATTGTCTAATTCTACCCTACAGATAAATTCACCAACATTATACCATCGCATGCATGTTATGACTGGCCTGTGATATCATCTGTGGCTCTTTTCAGGTCTTTGTGAGACATCAGAACTAAGAGCACAGAAACATCAGAACACTTAAGAAGAGAACTCCTACCGATGTCTTAAATTCGTGTGCTAGTACTCATTTCATTAGTCTATTTCTTTGCATAACCTATATAAAGGCCCATGTAACAGATCTTATTACCAGTAATTGGCACAAAGCAATAGAGCTATGCTTTTTTATTTTAAAATAATTTATTTGACAAAATAGAGATGGGATCTTGCTGTGTTGGCCAGGTTGATCTTGAACTCGACCTCAAGCAATCCTCCCACATCGGCCTCCCAAAGTGCTAGGATTACATGTGTGAGCCACTGTGCCCGGCCAGCTTTTTAAACTTTTTAAAGCTTTTAAAACTTTGTATTGGATAATAATAATTACACGGAAACATGCATATATCATACAAGTGAACACCTTGATGATTTTCACAAACAACCTGCCTGTGTAGCCAGCATCCTGATCAAGCAGCAGATATTACCCACCAGCCCAGGCCCCCTTTTAAGTAGAGAACCGATGAGAACAGTTTGCTGTGACCAGTGTTTCTCAAACTGCTGGTAGCACAAATAATTTTAGATACTACGTGGAAAAACAATGTTTATTTTAATTGGTAATCTATTCAGTTTAATATGTTAGAAAAATAGAACTCCTACATCTAGTCCATGCTTTCAGATGTATTGCATAGGACAAGCCTAATATAAGTATTTGAAATTTAAAAGTGGACTGAATTAATTTAAAAATTAATAATAGTGCAGGTAACATATATGTCCAATTGTATGAAAGTGGTATACCTGAGAATGACTAAGGTTTGGAATTCAGTGGTGTATTAATCTGTTCTCATGCTGCTTAGAAAGACATACCCGAGACTGGGTAATTTATAAAGGAAAGATGTTTAATTGACTCACAGTTCCACATGGCTGAGGAGGCCTCACAATCATGGCTGAAAACAAATGAGAAGCAAAGTCTCGTCTTGCATGGTGCCAGGCAAGAGAGCTTGTGTAGTAACTCCGCTTTATAAAACCATCAGATCTTGCAAGACCTATTCAACACTATCATGAGAACAGCATGAGAAAGACCCACCCCTATGATTCAATTACCTCCCACCTGGTTCCTCCCATGACACATGGGAATTACAGGAGCTACAATTCAAGATGAGATTTGAGTGGATACACAGCCAAACCACATCAAGTGGGATAGGTGATCCATCATACCCCATTAGTCTCCCACCATTGCTCTTCTGGAATACTGCAAGAAACTTCCATCTGGTCAATCCATATCTACCTTTGCCTCTCTTTACCCTGCAGCCACAGTGCAAATTCTTTTAAAAGGCTAAACATGCATGAATAGCCAAAAAATTTAAAAGAAGGAGCTAGCCTTCTCAAATGTGAAAACATTTTTAATTCTATAGTAATTAAAGCAGCAAAAAAGGCATAGACAAAAGAAAAGAGTACAGTCCGTAAATAGATATAAATGCCTGTGGAAATTGAGTATATGGCGAAGGTGGCATTGCAAACCCATAAGGAAAAGGTGGAGGTTTTAGCAACTGCTCTTAGTCACTGGCTCCCCACATTGGGGGAGGGAGAGTGAAAAAGGCTGGATTCCCCACCTTATTTCTCATATCAAAATGAATATTAGATGGATTAAAGACTCAAAATAAAAAAATAAAATCACAAAAATGTTAGAATAAAACACAGGTGATATGGATACATAAATAGAGATATCTATATATAGATATATTGGAACAGGGAAGATTTTTCTAAGACTGACACAAAGCCTAAAAATCATAAAGGACAAATTTGATAAAAACGACTGCCTAACCATATGTAAGATCAAAACTAGGAAAAATACTTAGAACACGTCTAACAGAGAGAACTTTTTCAAGAAACAAGTTGTACAAATCATTAGAAAAACAACTGAATGGAAACATTGACAAAAGACATGAACAGGTGGTTAAAAAAACATATATATATATATGTAAAATGATCATGAAATCACGTGCCACTACATTCAAACATAAGGAACTACAACTTTGAACACCAATGAGATAGTCTTTGTTTTTGCATTTTGTTTCTTGATTCTTACATTTTGTAGGGCTATAAAAAGTTAAAAGGAATCTAGTGCTGGCCACGATGCAGAGAGACAAATGCTCTGATTAACTCTCAGTGGGAAGGTAAATTGCTATGGCTTTTCTAAGTAGAATATGGCAACCTCTATCAAAATTATAAAAGGATTTTTTTTTTTTTTTTTTTGAGACGGAGTTTCGCTCTGTCGCCCAGGCTGGAGTGCAGTGGTGCAATCTTGGTTTACTGCAACCTCCACCTCCCAGGTTCAAGTGATTCTCCTGCCTCAGCCTCCTGAGTAGCTGGGACTACAGGTGCCCACCACCAAACCTGGCTAATTTTTTGTATTTTTAGTAGAGATGGGGTTTCCCCATGTTGGCCAGGCTGGTCTTAAACTCCCGACCTCAGGTGATCCACCCGCCTCCGCCTCCCAAAGTATTGGGATTACAGGCGTGAGCCACGGCATCTGGCCTAAAAGGATATCTTTGACTCAGTAATTCATCCCACTGAATTCCAAGCTTTAGTCATTTTGGGGTACACCACTTTTATACTTTTTTACTTACCTGTATGTCACATGCACTATTATAAATTTAATTTTGTTCATTTAGTCCACTTTTAAATTGTAAATATTTATATAGGCTTGTGCTATGTAATCTATGTGAAAGCACAGATTAGATGTAGTCATCCCAGGACTGCGACCAAATCTCTACTACAGCTAGGGCTGCAGCAGTGAACCAGACCTGGAAGATCTCCTAGTGAGGGGTGATGGACAAAAGCAAGTCCATTTCAAATAGTGAGAAGCACTCTGGGATAATAAAGAATGACGCGGTGGTGCCTGGGGTGGCCACTCTGGACAGACTGGTGTGAGGAAGACTCCGAAGAAGTGGCATTTGAGCTTTCAGCTGCAGGAGTCACAAGGCCAGGCAGACAATGGCTGGAGCATCCAGTCAGAGGGAACAATATGTGCAAAGTTAGTGCAAACTCAGCCTGGGATGAGCTGAAGTGTCTGGATAAAGGGAGTCCCATGTGGCTGAAGGACAACCCTCAGAGGCAGAGGGGTAGATGAATTTCAGAAGCAGGCTATGGTTTTTTAGGCCAAGGGAAAGAATTTGAATTTTGTTCTAAGAACAATGTGAAGTGATTTAAGGATTTTAAGCAAGAGAATAAGATAGGTGTTCAAATTCATGGAAATTTATGGCTAACATTTTTAAGTGCTGGTAAAGGATGAATTACCTAAATATCCAATAGATGGTGAGATCCCTACCTCACATTATAGACAGAGAAAAAACTTCAGATGGATTAAGGATCTAAATGTAAAAAATAACACTATAAAAGTTACAGATGACAATATACCTAAGTGTTTTTATAGTCCTGCATGAGAAAGGCCTTCCTAAAACCAACAGCAATGCAAAATAATAAAAGATTGACAGTTTTTTGTTTTTTGAGACAGTTTAGCTCTTGCTGTCCAGGCTGGAGTGCAGTGGCAAGATCTCAGCTCACTGCAACTTCTGCCTCCCAGGTTCAATTGAGTCTCCTGTCTCAGCCTCCTGAGTAGCCGGGATTACAGGCGCATACCACCACATCTGGCTAATTTTTGCATTTTTTTTTTTTTTTTTTTTTTTTTTAGTACAGACAGGGTTTCATCATATTGGTCAGGCTGGTTTCGAACTCTTGACCTCAGGTGATCCACGTGCCTCGGCCTCCCAACGTGCTGGGGTTACACAAGTGTGAGCCACCGCGCCTAACAGTTTTAACTACATAAAAATTTTAAACTTATTTTTTAAAATAGATCAGGGTCTCACTGTGTTGCTCAGGCTGGTCTTGAACTCCTGGGCTCAAGTGATTCTCCTGCTTCAGCCTCCCAAGTGTGGGGATTATAGTTCTGAGCCACTGCACCTGGCCAAATTTAAAATTTAGAGTGAAAGATATCATAAACATGTGATAAAAGCATTGTGGTTTTGTGAGAAAATATCCTTATTTCTTAGAAATGTATATTGAAATATTTAGACTAAAATATCTTAACACCTGTAAATTAAATATATTTCAACAGAAACAAGATAAAGCAGATATGACAAAATGTTAACAAGTTATCACATCCAGCTGATGAGTATATGAAGGTTAACTATTCTTTCCACTTTTCTATGTATGAAATTTTCAAACTATTTATTTAGAGACAAGGTCTCACTCTGTTACCCAGACTGGAGTGCAGTGGCGTGATCATGGCTCACTACAGCCTTGATCTCAAGTCCAAGCAATCCTCCTGCCTCAGCCTCCCAAGTAGCTGGGACCACAAGTGCATGCGACCATGCCCTGCTAATTTTTTTTTTTTTTTTTTTTTTTTATAGAGAGAGAGATAGGGTCTTGCTTTGTTGCCTTGGCTGGTCTTGAACTCCTGGCCTCAAGTGATCTTCCTGCTTTGGTCTCCCACAGTGCTGGGATTACAGGCATATGCATTTTGTCTCAAAATACTTGTTTATTCCTTTTCCCCTCTCCATTCTCATTCTCTCAGGTCACTTCACAGTACATGGCTCTCTCTCACTTTGCTTGCTTTCTCTAGTGGAAAATCACCCTCCCTGTGTATCTGAGAACTCAGTCCTCATGAGCAAGGTCACAGTCAGAGAAAGAACATATTAAGGCCATCTGAATAATGGCCCCTTTGGGATAGATGATTCTCTCTGCAAATATGCTTGTGGACCAAACCAGGCCTGTTTGCTTGTTTAACACCCAAAAGGCCTTATTCTCTCATTGCCTTTTTCTTAAATCCCCGAAAGCTGTGCATCAGAGATAGCAGTTTTACCAGCAACCGAACCAAGAGTTCTCCAAATCCTCCCAGGTGAATCCTTTCCATCTGCTGTCTCAGTAGGCAGTGCATTGACGAAGGCAAACGGTTTAGCATTCCTGCCCTCTCTGTTATTTTCTCCTCTTCTTCCTTCAGCATTTGCAGCTGAATGTCAGATGCCTTAAGCACATATTATCATTTCATGAGAAGGTAATTCATGTGTATTCAAACTGTGGGACTTTTCTGGTTGCCCTTACAAGCTCCTCCTGGGATCCTGATTAATTATTGTCACATTGTTTCTCTAGAAGGCATAAGGACCATTAGGATGTCAGGTGTGCAATTGTCAGTTGCTCTGGTTAGAATCCCTGGATGCAAAAATTTCTAACCCTGCCCTGATTTTCACATTATTTTCCCACTATCTCATATCCTCAAGCCCTCTCCTTTTTCCTCTCTCTTTTTCACCATATATTTAAAGGTCTTCATTATTTTAAGAAAATTGTACACACACACATATCTATGCACTTTTAAAAACTTGATTTAATCATGGTTTACTTCTGTTCAGCTTCTCCTCTCCCCTTTGGTACCACCTTCTAGACCCACAGCCAAAACACAAGAAGCTGCTGGAATTTGGAAGACCCAGGTTGGGAACCCCTGGCTTCAACCAACAAGCATTTGGTAAAAATCCTGAGGCAGCTTCCAGTTTCAGGAGAAGATGTTACAGACTCACTTTTTCTGGCTGCTTCTTGTTAAACACAACCAAGTACCATGGAAAGAATTCAGCAATCACAAAAGGACTCTGAATGGCAGAAAGAAGATGGACAGACTAGGGACTCAGGACTCGAAGAATAACAGAACAGTTGGTTTTCTGGATTTTCTTTTTTTTTTTTTTTTTGAGACGGAGTCTCGCTCTGTGGCCCAGGCTGGAGTGCAGGGACGCGATCTCGGCTCACTGCAACCTCTGCCTCCCGGGTTCACGCCATTCTCCTGCCTCAGCCTCCCGAGTAGCTGGGACTACAGGCACCCGCCACCACGCCCAGCTAATTTTTTGTATTTTTAGTAGAGACGGGGTTTCACCGTGGTCTCGATCTCCTGACCTCGTGATCCGCCCGCCTCGGCCTCCCAAAGTGCTGGGATTACAAGCGTGAGCCACCGCGCCCGGCCGGTTTTCTGGATTTTCTTTATCTTCCATATATCCTGGGCACCAGCCAGCCTGAAACCACAGACAGGCATAGGAGAGAGAAAGAGAAGGAAGGGAGGAAGGAAAGGAAAGAAGGGGAGGGGAGGGGAGGAGAGGAGAGGAGACGAAAGGGGGAAGGCGGAAGGGGGAAAGAAGGAAGGAAGGGAGGAAGGTAGGCAGGCAAGAGAGAGAGACAGACACACACACACAGAGAGAAAGAGAGTTCTTCTCCCTCTGGCTAAGGGACCAGGAAAGGAGAACTCAGTAAGGAGATCCACAGCCAGTGGCAGTGGTGGACCCAATCTCCTCACAGCACTAGCACCAGCAGAAATGAGTTTCCAACCACTCCCCTACTCCACAGCCACAGACAGCAGCAGGCCAGTACCCCTGCAGCAGTGGCAACAAAAGAATCCAAACCGGCCAACCCACTTCACATCCCATCCCCACCAGCAGCAGGGGGCTCAATCTGCCCGTATCCGTGGTAACAGTGAAACCCATGCAGGCCAGGTCATCTACTGCTCCACGCCAGGCGATGGCAGGTAGGCTCCTTCACTTGCACAAGCAGTGCCAGCAGGCCTGGTATCTTTCAGCCACTCATGCACAGGCAGAAGGTGACCTAGGGCATCCCCCACGCCCACATAATGACACCAGTCAACCTAGAGAAGTGCCTTCTGCCTCTGTAGACACCATATGTAGCAACCCAGTAGGAGCTTAAGCAGACCCTCAAGAGCAAAGCAGACCAGAATAGCACTGCGAAGGCTCAGAAAACACAACTGTCATTAAAACTATAGCCCACAAAAGCAGGCAAAACTGACACAATAAACCTAAACAGGGCGGCTGCCTGCTAAAATAGAAGATTTATATAGAATAAGAGTCTCGTAACATAACTTGCAAAATGTCCAGGATACAATTGAAAATGACTTGTCACACCAAGAACCAGGAAAGTCACAACTGGAGCGAGAAAAGGCAACAGCTGACATTGATAGTGAAATGAATCAGATGGTGGAACTATCTGGCAAAGATTTTAAAGCAACTGCCATAACGTAGTTTCAGTAAGCAATTATAAAATCCTTTGAAACATATGAAAAAATAGAAAACCTCAGCAAAGAAATAGAAGTTAAAAAGGAACCAAATGGAAACCACAGAATTGAAACGTGCAGCAACAAAATTTAAAAACTCATTGGGTGGGCTCATTGGTAGCATGGAGATTACAAAAGATAAAGTCACTGACCTTGAGGACAATTCCATTGAATTTATTCAATTTGATCAACAGAGAGAAGACAGATGAGGTAAAGGGTGGGAAGGAAGGAAGGAACTACGAGACAATAACAGAAGACCTAACATTCAGAACCCAGAAAGACTCCAGAAAGATTTGAAGGCTAAACAAGTATTGAAAACATAAGGGCTGAAAACTTCCCAAGAAAGAAAAAAATCTTAAGAGCAACCAAGGAGGAATGCATTATCCATAGGCAAACATCAATTTGAATGAGAACAGATTTTTCATCTGAAACCAGGGAGGCTAGAATGAAGTGGCTCCGCATTTTTCAAGTGCTGAAAGAGAAGAACTGTCAACCATGAATTCTACATACAGTGAAACTGTATTTTAAGAATGAAGGAGAAATAAGAGAATGTGTGGCCAGCAGTCCTACCCTTAAAGAATGCGAAAGGAAGCTCTCCAAACAGAAAAGAAATGCTAAAAGAAGGCTGGAAGTTCCGAAAAGAAAGAACAACAGAATGGATAAAAAGAAAAGAAAATATAATAGACTATTCTCCTTATGAGTTTCTTAACTCATATTTGACAGTTGAGGCAAAAATTATAACATCTATTGTGGTGCTTAATAGATGCAGAGGAAGTACTTGAGGTAATTATACTTAAAAAGAGAGGCAGGTTACGATATTATGATGTAATAAAAAATACATATTTTGTCTCTGGCTCTAGTTTCTTGCACAGAGCTGCTAAAACCATTGTAAAGTCCTGAGCAAAAGAGATGGTAAGTGCATCTTTTGTTCTAATATTTGGTATTTAAGCCCAGGTCCTGACACAGAGCTCCTAATACCTTGGAGTTTCCTGGGGGATGGGAGGGTCTTTTGTTCTATTGAGGCAACTCTTGGTGGATTCCTAGATGGAGGCTGGTGACCAGAAAGACCCAGCCATAAGTAGAAGCTTGAAACTCTCAGCCCCACCTCCCATTCTCTGGGAAGGGGAGGGGAGCTGGAGATTGGGTTAATAATAGATCATGCAGACATGATGAAGCTTCCATAAAAATCCCTGAACTACAGGGTTCAGAGAGTTTCTGGGCTGCTGAACACATGGTGGGGCAAGGAAAATGATGTACCCAGAGCAGGCAGGGAAGCTCTGCAGCCCTTTCCACAGACTTTGCCCTGTGATTCTCTTATCTGCCTGCTGATCTGTATTCTCTATCATATACTTTAATTTTAATTTAATTTTTTTTTGAGATGGAGTATCGCTCTGTCGCCCAGGCTGGAGTGCAGTGGCATGATCCCAGCTCACTGCAGCCTCCGCCTCCTGGGTTCAAGCGATTGTCCTGCCTCAGCCTCTCAAGTACCTGGGATTACAGGCATGCACTGCCACGCCTGGCTAATTTTTGTATTTTATTTTCACCTTGTTGGCCAGGCTGGTCTCAAACTCCTGACCTCAAGTGATCCACCCATCTCGGCCTCCCAAAGTGCTGGGGTTTACAGGCATGAGCCACCACACCCAGTCTGTCATATACTTTATAATAAACCAGTAGATGTAAGTGTTTCCTTGAGTTCTATGAGCCATGCTGCCAAACTATCAAACCTAGAGAGGGGGTTTTGGAAATCTCAATTCATAGCTAGAAGTATATGTGACAACGTGGGGCATGAGATTGGTGACTGAAGTGGGGGTCAGTGTTGGGTGACTGGGCCCTTAACCTGTGGGATCTGATGCTATCTCTAGGTAAATAGTGTCAGAATTGAGTTAAATTGTAGCACACTCAGTGTCTGCTGGAGGATTGCTTGGTATAAGGAAAAACATTCTTGTATCTGATCACAAAGTGTGTAGTGTGTTGAGTATGAGAGTGGAGTAGGAGAAAGCCATCAGTTTATTTTTTCCTCCCATACACACAGGTAAAGGGACCTAAATGGAAGTAGAGTTTCAGTATGTCACTGAGTGATAAAATGTCAATATACTAGGCTGCAATAAGATATGTGTATATATTTTAACACCTCAAGCAACAACTTAAAAAAAACTACACAAAATGATTTATTCAAACACATATAAATAAAACACCAAGGTGACACCCTTAAAAATGTTCAAGTAACTCCTAGAAAGGCAAATAAAAAAACACATTAAAGAAATACTCAAATGACAAACTTAAGCCTTGACATATCAATGATCACTTTAAATGTATACAGTCCAAATCCGTAAATTACAGTGTAGATATCGTCAGAATACTCCCCTCCCGCAAAAAAACAAAAAACCATGGCCCTACTATATACTGTCTAAAAGAAACTAACTTCAAATATAACAACAGGTAGGTTTAAATGAAGAGAATGGAAAAATATATATTACACTAACATTAATTAATTGTAAAAAACAATGGGAGTAGTGGTTCACTGTAAAAAAGTGGGAGTGATGCCTGTAATCCCGGTGCTTTGGGGGGCCAAGAAGAGAGAATTGCTTGAGGCCAGGAGTTTGAGACTAGCCTGGGCAACATAGCCAGACCCTGTCTCTTAAAAAATATATTTTTTAATTAGCTGGGCATAGTGACACATGCCTGTTAGTCCCAGCTACTAGGGAGGCTGAGGTGGAAGGTTGTTTGGGCCCAGGAGTTCAAGGCTACAGTGAGCTATGATTGCACCACCACAATCCAGCCTGGGTGACAGACTGAGATCCTATTTCTAAATAAATAAATAAATAAAAAGCAGGAGTGACTACATTGATATCACATAAAATGAACTTCAAAACAAAGAAAACATATTACACAATTATCAATCTGACAAAGCAATCTTAAATACATATGCACCAAACAACAGAACTCCACAATTATAGTTTAGGAACTTCAGCACCCCACTCTCAGCAATTAATATAACTACTTGTCGTAAAATTAGCAAATATATAGAAGAAATGAACAACACCATCAATCAACAAGATTTTACTTATATTTATAGAATATTCTATCCAGTAATAGCAGAATATACATTCTGTACAAGCCTCAAAAAGCATTCAGCAAGATAGACAATAACCTGAATGATAAAACACACCTCAATAAATTTAAAATCATTGAAATCATACAGAGATTTTCCTCAACCATAACAGAATCAAAATAGAAATCAATAACAGAATATAACAGGAATGTCTTCAAACACTTGGAAATTAAACAACACACTTCTAAACAAATGAATAAACTTCTAAACCCATGAGTCAAAGGTAAAGTCTGAAAGGGTTGAGGGGGAGACACACAGAAATGAATTAAAATGAAAAAATACATCACATTAAAGAAGGGTGCAGTTTAAGTAGTGCTGAGTGGAAAATTTATAACACTAAATGCTTGCATTAGAAATTAGGAAAACAAATTCAAATTTAAGTTCTTAGTTCAAGAAATTAGAAAAAGAAGAGCAAAATAGATCCAAAGTAAGCAGAAAGTAGGAAATAATAAAAATAAGAGCAGAAATCGCCAAATGTGAGAAAAAGAAAACAATACAGGAAATCAGGCAAAATGGCTCACACCTGTAATCTCTGCACTTTAAGAGGCGGAGGAGGGAGGATTGCTTGACCTCAAGAGGTTAAGGTTACAGTGAGCCACATGTGCACCACTATACTCCAGCCTGGGTGACTGTGAGACTCTGTCTCAAAAAAAAAAAAAATAAGAAGAAGAATAAAAAAGAAAAGAAAATCAATGAAACCAAAAGCTGGTTCTTCAAAAATAAGCTAAAAATCACCGATATCACTATTCTGTATGATAGTGGATACATAAACTTACACATGGGACAAAATTGCATAGAACTAAATATGCACAAGTGAGTACAAGTCAAAATGGAGAAACTGGCATAAGATCTATCAGTATCAACGGCAATATCCTGGTTGTAGATATTATACTACAGTTTTGCATAATGATATCATTGAAGGAAACTGGGTAAAGGATAAATAGGATCGCTGTCAGTTTTTAACAACTGCACATTTATCTACATTTATCTCAAAATAAAAAGTTTAATTGTAGAATGTTGAGGGTCAAAAAGTTGGGCCAGTTTCATCTGAGCAGTTGGGGTCACTCATGCAGCTTCAGTCATCTGGTATATCACCTGGTGCTGAATGCTCCTACATGGCCTTGTTTGCATTTCTGGTAGTTAGGGCTGGTGTTGACTGGGGCATTACATAGAGGTAGAGTTCCTAGAGGGCATATCCCACCACACAAGCACTCTTCAAGCCTCTGCTGACATCACATGCCCCACTGGGCAAAGCAAGTCACATGGCCATACTCAGAGTCATTATGGGAAAGCACTACACACGGGCACGTAACACAAGGAAGCGTGATTCATTGGCAGCCATTTCTAAAATGATCTCCCCCAAAGGGTGAGAATATTTTTCTTTCTTCTTTCTTTCTTTCTCTTTCTTTCTTTCTTCTTTCTTTCCTTCCTTCCTTTTTCTTTCTTTCTTTCTCTCTCTCTCTTTCTTTCTTTTCTTTTTTTTTTGAGATGGAGTCTCACTCTGTCACCCAGGCTAGAGTGCAGTAGCACGATCTCGGCTCACTGCAACCTCCACCCCCCAGGTTCAAGCAATTCTCCCTGCCTTAGCCTCCTGAGTAGCTGGTATTATAGGTGCCTGCCACCACGCCCAGATAATTTTGTATTTTTTAGTAGAGATGGGGTTTTGCCATGTTGGACAGACTGGTCCTGAACTCCCAGCCTCAGGTGATCTGCCCGCCTCGGCCTCCCAAAGTGCTGGGATTACAGGCATGAGCCACTGCGCCCAGCCTGCTCACATATTTTTAAACACCTTTCCACATTTAGATATTTCCCAGCCTTGGAAATACACCTTTCCCAGCTTCCCTTGTCAATCAGTGCGCTGCATACACAGGACTTGGCTCTGCCAACCAGACACAAGTGTGAGGCTCAGAGATTACCTATGAAGAAACAGGCAGGGCATCTGGGCATCCATTTTGTTGAAGCTGAGGCAATTGGAAATAGCATATTTCTGGAGGGGTGGCAACAACAGCTTGACTGTGGCAGAGGTGGTGTGATTCAGGGCTTGGTGAGGGTGAGGGTGGTTTCCTGACCAGGGTGAAGGAAGCCTCGTACAGAAGTCAGAGGCAGCCATATCTCCCTTGCCATTCTAGTTCTGTGGTGTGAGCTGGAAAGTTGTTGATATAATCCCAGCCTATAGCTTATTCTTCTAGCCCTTTCAACATTTTGGTGCATTTCTAGCAAATCCCTCTTCCTTAAATTAGCTAGAGTGGTGTGGGAAACCAAAATATGCCACCCCAAAATATACTTCTTTGGCATATTTCAAGTTGGTTATTCAGAAAAGCTGCAGATGGGAATAGCTCTGAAAAAGCTACCCTCTTGCAAAAGAAATTTACATCTATCTACATTAGTAAAGCAAGCAGGAGATGCAGGCACAGGCTTTCTCTGAGGTTCTCTTATCCATATCTAGGAAAGAGTAACTCACAGGAAAATGAGACTGGTGGTCTGACACTTGTGTTTTTGTTTATTTATTTATCTTAGTTAGGGTCTCACTTCCTCACCCAGGCTAGAGTACAGGGGCATGATCATGGCTCCCTGCAACCTTGAACTCCTGGGCTCAAGCAATCCTCCCACCTCAGCCTCCCAAAGCAGTGAGATTACAGGCATGAGCCACCATGCCCAGCCTGATACTTTTAAAGGTCTGACAGAGAAACCTTTACCACAGGCTGCCATCTATTTTGTTCTCAGGACTGCTACCTGAGAGATTTCATCTGCATAGTAAGACCGGCTTTGCTTGACTTGCTTTTCTTCCCCTCACCCTCCCATAACTTGTTACCACCTACCCCCAGGAGCCTCAAGCTCCTATTTCTTTCCATATATTATAAGAACTTCAGTCGTCTGGCTCTTCTTTGAGTCTCATATTTTGTACGGCTTCTGTGCATTTGCATGTAAATAAATTTATATGCTTTTTCTCCTATTAATCTATTGTCCATTTGTTTTATAGACCCAAATTATTGAACCTTCAGAAGCAGGGGGAAGAAAAATTCCCTTCACCCCTACAGCAGTGGATTCAGTTGTCTGCAGGTGGTAATGCTAGTGGATAAAAATCTCTTTTTGAATTATCAGCTATATGTCGGTCTTGCCTATTCAAAAATAAACAAAAATGTAATTTAAAAATGAATAATCTAAAAGGGTGTGATCTAAATCTTCCCCAATCCCTGTTTAATGTCTGTCTCCCAAGCAGTCCCTCTCCCTCCTGACCTCAACCTCTCATTTTTCCCTGAAGCACAATCTTGAGCCCTGCTTAATCTGTATGAAACCACTATTTTTGTTGGTCAAAATAGCCAAGAACTAGCAATTCCATAGTCTTCAACTTCACACTTGCCGTTTGTATTAGTCTGTTCTCAAGCTGCTAATAAAGACATACTTGAGACTGGGTAATTTATAAAGAAAAGAGGTTTAGTTGACTCACAGTTCCACATGGCTGGTGAGGCCTCACAATCATGGCAGAAGGCAAATGAGGAGCAAAGTCACATCTTACATGGTGACAGGTAAGAAAGCTTGTGCAGGGGAACTCCCATTTATAAAACCATCAGAGCTCATGAGACTTACTCACTACCATGAGAACAGTAAGGGGGAAACTGCCCCCGTGATTCAATTATCTCCACCTGGTCCCTCTCACTACACGTGGGAATTACGGGAGCTACAATTCAAGACGAGATTTGGGTGAGGACACAGCTGAACCATATCATCATTCTTCTGAATTTACCTTCTGTCAAAACTCCAGCTGTTATCCATCTGCCAATTTTCAAGTCGCTACCAAGGTTCTGTCCTGTGTAACTCTAATTTCCCATGGAACATTCTACTTATATGTGTCCTTGTCACTTTAAAGAAAATGTATAGAAATCAAATGTATCCTCTTTCCCACAAGTTAATATTCTCATTCGATGCCTCTAATCTGTCCATGGCACTAACATTTTCTAAGTCACTCAGGCTTGTCGAAGTGTGGATTCATTATGACTTTTACTTCTAAATGTCTCACTGTATACAGCAAGAAGTGGTGGTTAAGAGCTGAGACACAGGTGGTGGCCTGCCTGGGTGTGAATTTTGACTTGGCCATTTATTAGTGTATGTCCTTGGGCATGTTATTTAACCTGACTGTGCCTCAGTTTCCTCAACTGTAAAACAGGAATAACAATAGTGCTTAGTTCAGCAGGCACAAATGAGTTCAGATTTTTACAGACAGTTCCTGACTTATGGCTCAACTTAAGGTTTTTTATCGTTACAGTGGCATGAAATCATTCAGTACACTCCTCAACTTTTGATGGGATTACAATTTGATAAACCTGTCATAAATTGAAAATATTCTAAATCAAGCGACTTAAGATATTTTCAATTTATGATGGATTTATCGGGCCATAACCTCATCTTAAATCAAGGAACATCTATATAGTATTCAGAACAGCACCTAGTATATAATGTTTTTTTTTAATTTGTTTGTGACGAAATTTTGCTCTTATTGCCCAGGCTGGAGTGCAATGGCGTGATCTCAGCTCACCGCAACCTCTGCCTCCCGGGTTCAAGTGATTCTCCTGCCTCAGCCTCCCCAGTAGCTGGGATTACAGGCGTGTGCCACCATGCCCGGCTAATTTTGTATTTTAAGTAGTAACGGGGTTTCTCCATGTTGATCTGGCTGGTCTCAAACTCCTGACCTCAGATGATCTGCCTGCCTCAGCCTCCCAAAGTGCTGGGATTACAGGCGTGAGCCACCGCACCCAGCCAGAGAGCATTTTGGGAGGCCAAGGTGCACAGATTGCTTGAGGTCAGGATCTTGAGACCAGCCTGGGCAACATGGCAAAACCCTGACTCTACAAAAAATACAAAAAATTAGCTGGGCTCGGAGGCGTGTGCCTGTAGTCCAAGCTACTTGGGAGGCTGAGGTAGGAGAATCACCTGAACCTGGGAGATAGAGGCTGCAGTGAGCCATGATTGTGCCATTGCACTCCAGCCTGGGGGGCAGAGTGAGACCCTGTCTCAAACACACACACACACACACACACACACACACACACACACACACACACAACCTCTTACACCAGCCTTGTCTTTTTCTTCCCAACACCATCACCTGCATCATTTTCATCTCCTTAAGGACCTCCTCAAGGTTCTCCCTGCTGCCAGTTCTCCCCTTTTCAGCCTCTTCCATGCACTGTTGCTACCACGTTGATTTTCCCAAATCACTGAGGGGATCCTATCTCATCCCCCACAGAAAACTCCTTAATGCCAACAAAAGGAAACCCCACCACAGGTCCACATTGATCAAACCCAGATGTTCTGCCCTCTCCACATTTCTGAGACTGGACCCGCCAAAACATTCCTTTCCTTCTCTAGCTCCCACGGCTCTACCCAACTACTCATTTGCACTTTAACTGCTACATAGCAGGACTGTCCTTTAACTGTTAACATGTGTACATCTGCCTTCCTTGAACAGGCAGAAAGTTCTTGAAGGCTGGAGAGCTTATACCACCCATACCAGGCACAGACTAGTGCTGGGTAAATACCAACCAAGACATAATTTTTTTCTGTATTCATACTTCCTTTTCAGCTTCCTGGTGGAGCCATCCTGACAACATCTTTCTCTTTCCTACAACTGAAACTATAATTTTAAAACCAAGAGCAAGGGGCCAGTGTGGGAGATGGGTTCGTACCTTCTGAAAGACATCATGGCCGAAGGAAGAGCCCAGTTGCAGGCGTGAGAGGCTAAAGCACTTCCATTAACAAGCAGGGTGTCCAGTGAGGCTCATCTACCTCCTCTGAACTTCATTTCCGTGTCTGCAAATGAGGACATTAACAAAGCTCCCAGTCCCCCTCAGGCTTAAACATTCTGTGACAAATCTCTAAGAGGGCGGATTCGGGAAACTAATTTTCAAATTAATTGAGCAGTGTGGAGTTATTGCACGAATTAAACTGCTGTCCATAACAGTTCATTTCCTGAGTTTGTTTATCAACCAATGTTTAATAGGCACTATTTATTCTGCAGTATCATGGGTGGAGTGCTATGGAGACACAGAAGTTGTATCTCACCAGATCCATAGCTTCAAAAAAAGTTTATTATGTAATTAGAGTTTATTATATAATAAAAGCTCACCAAGCTCATGATCTGGCAAATGACATAGTTTGTTTGCCTAAGCCTTCTTTTGTAAA
This sequence comes from Nomascus leucogenys, assembly GCF_006542625.1. Classification (NCBI taxonomy): domain Eukaryota; kingdom Metazoa; phylum Chordata; class Mammalia; order Primates; family Hylobatidae; genus Nomascus; species Nomascus leucogenys. Next base: position 324,666 of record NC_044391.1, read on the forward strand.
ATAAGAAAGTTTTACTTGAATCATTACGTATAATACCCCCGGGAGCTGTGTGTTCTATGTGTCATTTCTATGTTATTTTATTTGAAATACACACACACAGTATGTTTCAGTGTAAATATATGCATTTAAAATGTATATATTTTAAATATCTCCATCAACAGGCTGATTCTTAAAACTTTTCAATATACCAAATAATGTAGATTTTCAAATATACACAAAAATATAGAGAATTGTATTATGAACTCCATGTACTGATCACCTACCTTCAACAGCCATCAGCTTTCTGCCATTCTTTTTCAGCAGATCCCACCACTACCTCCCTCTGTGTGTGTGTGTGTGTGTGTGTGTGTGTGTGTGTGCGCGCACGCGCCAAGACACTGCTCCTCAAGCTAAGGACTCTTTTGTTAGATTTCCGATCTGCCATCGACCAATCAGCTCACACCCAAGCCACACATAACACACCATGCAGGTTCAACAACACCCAGACTAAGTTCTATTCTCATTAGAGTCCACCAATCACTACTTGGATGCCATGGCAATGTCAAAGTACTATAGCCATTTCTAAATACTTGTTGTCAATTTCTGCACTTGTTACTACAGACCAAGAGCACGCAATTTGCAAACTGGCCCCAGTCCTCAGACTTTGAGTAGTACTGCACTAGAGTATTTTAAAATCAAATCTAAGGCGTTTTTATTGCAACTGCAAATTCAGCATGTATCTCCAACGGATAAGTATGTTTTTGTTGTTGTTGCTCTGTCACCCAGGCTGGAGTGCAGTGGTGTGATCTTGGCTCACTGTAGCCTCTGCCTCCCAGGCTCAAGTGATCCTCCCGCCTCAGCCTCCCGAGTAGCTGAGACTATAGGTATGCACCACCACACCCGGCTAATTTTTTGTATTTTTGGTGGAGAAAGCATTTCACCATGTTGCCCAGGCTGGTCTGGAACTCTTGAGCTCAAGCGATCTGCCCGCCTCGGCCTCCCAAAGTGCTGGGATTATAGGCGTCAGCCATGGTGCCCAGCCTTGTACTTTTTAAAAACAACCAGAATATAATACTCCCAAGAAAATAATCAATAATTCCTGAACATCATCTAATATTTAGTCCATATTCAATTTTCCCCATTGTCTCAAAAATGCCTTCTTACAGTTGGTTTGTTTGAATCAGGATTCAAACAAGGACTTTGCATTTGGTTGACATAGCTTTTAAGCCAAACTATAGTAGTCTGTCTCTCCTTTAAAAGCTGTTTTTAAGCCACTCTCCAAATAGATTGGTTTACCATTAACTATAAAAGGTTTCCTGACCCATATTGCTTCAAGCGGTTTTTGCATGCATTTGCTTTATGCCACAGTGTGACTGTGGCTTAAAAACAAATTACTTCTTCCCCCTAAAAATACCCATAATCTATGCCTATTAGAGGCACATTTACATTACCCAGACTTTTTGCTGGGGTGCCAGAACTATTTAGATTACCATGTATTCAAAAAGTGCCAGTCACTCTCACGGTCTCATCATCTCTGGTTCTCTTTGTCTCCAGTGGGCCCATTCATTGAGCAGATATCTGTGAATACTATTAAATGAACCATGGATGTTCTTGCCCTTGATATGCCAAAGCAGTGTTTACCAGGTACATTCATTTCTTTGGGGACCTATACAGACATATAGTGGGCATAGTGGGAAAGTGAGGAACTGAATATGGCTTGAGATACTCAAGTGACTTGATTTGGACCAGACCCATCTGTGGCTGTCACACAATGACATCTTTTTCCATACCCCTCACCTCTAAGGCTACAGAAGCTCAGGTAGCTTTGGGTCTTCACTGGCCAACATTTTAGGAAGAATCATAGAAAAATCATAGAACAGAAAAATAATCTCAGCAACTCTGCAGTCAAGCCCCCTGAAGGGATGGAGACGAAGGCCCCCACAGCTATCTAGATGCCTCCTGGACAAGGGCCCAGGTCTCTGACCTCCAGAGGAAGCTCTGTGTATATGGGATATCAATTTCTATGCCACTCAGGGTTCTCAGTTGCACATAACAGAAGAGGATTCTGGCTGACTTTAATAGAAGGATAGTAGGTGGCTAACAGAATTGACAGGATGGGTAACCAGGTTTTGAAATCAGGTAGGCTCTGAGGGAGGTCGGGCAGCAAGGACACAGCCTAGACCATGCTTCGGGGGCAGTCTGGGTAGGATGTGTCCCTAACTGTGGCTCTGCTGCCACTCTGGCTGCTGGACATCAACACAACTGAACACAGGAGCCAGATGCCACTGCTGCTTGAAATTCTAAACTATCCCTGAGTCTAAATTAAAAGTCCTGGTGTAGGCAAAAGAAAGAGAGATCAGACTGCTCCTGTGTCTACGTAGAAAGGGAAGACATAAGAAACTCCGTTTTGACCTGTACCCTGAACAATTGCTTTGCCCTGAGATGCTGTTAATCTGTAACTTTGCCCCAACCTTGAGCTCACAGAAGCATGTGTTGTATGGAATCAAGGTTTAAGGGATCTAGGGCTGTGCAGGACATGCCTTGTTAACAAAACGTTTACAGGCCGTATGCTTGGTAAAAGTCATCGCCATTCTCCAGTCTCGATAAACCAGGGGCACATGCACTGCGGAAAGCCGCAGGGACCTCTGCCCAGGAAAGCAGGGTATTGTCCAAGGTTTCTCTCCATGTAATAGTCTGAAATATGGCCTCATGGGATGGGAAAGATCTGACTGTCCCCCAGCCCGACACCCGTGAAGGGTCTGTGCTGAGGAGGATTAGTAGAAGAGGAAAGCCTCTTGCAGTTGAGAAAGAGGAAGGCCACTGTCTCCTGCCTGCCCCTGGGAACTGAAGGTATCGGTATAAAACCCGATTGTACATTTGTTCTATTCTGAGACAGGAGGAAAACCGCCCTGTGGCGGGAGGCGAGACATGTTGGCAGCAATGCTGCTCTGTTATTCTTTACTCCGCTGAGATGTTTGGGTGGAGAAAAGCATAAATCTGGCTTACGTGCACATCCAGGCATAGCACCTCCCCTTGAACTTCTTTGTGACACAGATTCCTTTGCTCAGGTTTTCTTGCTGACCTTCTCACTATTATCACCCTGCTCTCCTACCGCATTCCTCTTGCTGAGATAGTGAAAATAGTAATCAATAAAAACTGAGGGAACTCAGAGACCAGTGCTGGTGCTGGTCCTCTGTATGCTGAGCGCCAGTCCCCTGGGCCCACTGTTCTTTATACTTTGTCTCTGTGTCTTATTTCTTTCCTCAGTCTCTCGTCCCACTTGACAAGATATACCCACCGGTGTGGAGGGGCAGGCCACCCCTTCATCCTGGGTGAGAGCATTTGATTGGCTGAGACTAGATAATATGACCGTCCTCTAGTGGCCAGGGACCAGGGAAAGGGCATCTGGCTCAGCTCCCTTCTGTAGTAGGAAGTAGATCCTGCCTGCCTTCATGACCTCATCACAGAGGGAAGGGCATTAGGATGCTAAGTAACCCCCACAACCACAAATGACTATTTCACCTCCCCATTTGGACTTCTGTGAGCATATAGACATCACCAACAGTTTTGTTTTTTTCTTGAGACAGGGTCTCACTCTGTCACCCAGGCTAGAGGGCAGTGGCATTATCACAGCTCACTGCAGCCTCTGACCTTCTGGGAACAAGCAACCCTCCAGCCTCAGCCTCCTGAGTACCTGGGACTGCACGCATGAGCCACTATGCTTGGCTAGTTTTTTATTTTTTAATTTCTTCTAGAGACGAGCTCTTGCAGTGTTGCCCAGCCTGGTCTTGAACTCCTGGGCTCAAGCAATTCTCCTACCTCGGCCTCCCCAAATTCTAGGATTAGAGGTATGAGCCACTGTGCCTCGCAGTTACTTTATTACTACAAAACATGGAGGAATTTCCTATCACTCCTCAAATGAGTTACACCCCCCACAAAAAGCACTGTTCTAAGTGCTGAGTTTGCAAAGGGCTTTAACCTCACCGAAGGGGAAAGAATTTCTTCTTCTGTCTCGCTAGTTCACCGATTGCCTCCTTCTGGCCCAATGTCTGGGGGAAAACCAAAGATCAATCTGTCCACTTGACTTTTGCTCAGATGCTCAGTGTGCAGCACTTTAGCTTCCAGGGGCATGGAAACTTCCTCTCCAAGGGTTCCATTAGTGATTAGATGTGCATTTTAATGTCATGCTGCCACGTATCAGGCTGGGACAGAGATGAACTGGAACACGAGAGATGTGTTGAGGTGACAGCCAGGATTCTGCCATTGTTCTTTCAGTGTATTTCTGATGCCTCTCAAATTCCATAAGGGGAGGTGCTGATGTCTGTGGTTAAGTAACATGAGGCCAGAGCTGACACTGTGGCAGCTGCTCCCAAAGGCACAGAGTTTCTTCATTGCCAGGAAAAGATGTCCTTGAATTTTCGGGGCTGAGGTAAGAAAGTTTGGCAGATCCTGCCTTCTCTGCTTTCTGTTTGCCTTAACGGATTACAAGATAGAAAATAAGGAGCCAGAAGGACCTTCAGAGAATCTATCCACGGCCTGTGTGTTTTAGGTTCCCCCCAGAAATAGATTCTCAGGCACAAATTCAAGTGCAAGTAGTTTATTTGAGTGGGAAAGCAAGGAACTGAGACGGGAGCGGGAAAGAAGCAGTAAAAGGTACATTAGCAAGCAAGTTACCACTGTGGGCACCTGGAACTTAATCCTACTGGAGCCAGTGCAGACTGTAAGCTTCAAGGTTATCCTGCAAAAGGAGTAAGGCAGCTGGGGTATTTAAACACCAGTCCCCGTCTATCTTTGGTTGAAGGCTGAAACTGGGAGGGCACTAATTTCCCAGTGCTTCCAGCTTGCTGTGTGAATGGGCAAAGCAAGCTCTGGCCACCAGACAAAGCCCTCAGGCAAAGAGGCAGATGCTGGCAGTTGAAAGTCAGGTGCCATGGCACAAAATGCTAAGGCCCGAGGGGCATGGGCAGGGCACCCAAAGCATCTGCTGTACTGTGTCCACTCTCATCCTCCAGACTTGTGGACAAACTTCCTGTTCATCACTCATTCAAAGCCCAGCATAAATCTTCCCAGAATCATCCGGGCATGGTAGCTCATGCCTGTAATCCTAGCACTTTGGGAGGCCAAGGCAGGTGGATCACCTGAGGTCGGGAGTTCAAGACCAGCCTGACCAACATGAAGAAATCCTGTCTCTACTAAAAACACAAAATTAGCCTGGCTTGGTCGTGCATGCCTGTAATCCCAGCTACTCAGGAGGCTGAGGCAGGAGAATCGCTTGAACCCAGGAGGCAGAGGTTGCGGTGAGCCAATATCGCACCATCACACTCCGGCCTGGGCAACAAACTCCATCTCAAAAAAAAAAAAAAATTCTTCCCAGAATCAATCAGGAGGTGCACATGCTCCACCAGATTCCTAATTGGTACAGGTGGCTTATTTCACTATTTGCTGCTCAATAACTCTCCACCCATGTTACAGAGTCACTCGAGTTTAATCTTCTTTCAACCCTGCCAGAAAACCATCAGCAGCCCATGGACCCTGACCGCAGCCCTGGCATAACTGAATAAATGCTGACTCATTGACTAACTCTCGTTTCCTTCTATTCAGCAAATGTCCTGGATATTTGGAAATGCCACAGTTCACAGCAAATGCACTTTCAGCAAGTCCTGAAAAATGATTTGGAGAGGTTTACAATTCGCTAAATGTGTTGAGTCTGGGATTGGTAGAGAACCAAGACCTTGGGAGAATGAATGTTTCTCTTCTCTGGGACATAGGTCGGGTTCCTTCAGGACTATGGATAGAATTTGCTTAAACTGTGGGTCAGCTAGCTGTGAGCTGGCAACTTGGGGATGTCTGCGAGGCTGGGATTGTGGTGAAAGCAGAAACACTTGCTTAGTTTTGTCTGGTGTATGAACATCCTACTAAGATTTACTGAAGGAATTGAAAGACCATCTGAGGTTTGCCATGTGATCTTATATTAATAAAAGGATATCTTTGAGTGTCATGTCTTGCTGGTTTTCATCATTTATTTTTTTTCTTTTTCACCCTGAGTATCAGCCTTTAATAGAAATTGTGATATCTCAGGATCAGGTGGTTTCATCAAAAAGAACCTTAATAGGTCACCTGGGCAGTCTCTCGGTCTCCAGGCTATACCATGCTTAAACTATTCCTAACAGGGCGCTGCTTATCCACGGTCTGGAAATTTTTCCAAAAGTGGGGTCAGGCTGGGTGCAGTGGCTCACGGCAGCCTGACCAGGCTGGCCAACATGATGAAACCCCATCTCTACTAAAAATACAAAAATTAGCAGGCTAGTCTGGCTAATTGGGAGGCTGAGGCAGGAGAATCGCTTGAACCCGGGAGGCAGAGGTTGCAGTGAGCCGAGATCGCGCCATTGCACTCCAGCCTGGGCACAGAGCGAGACTCCATCTCAAAACAAAACAAAACAAGACAAAACAAAAGAGGGGTCAAAGAAATGCCATCTGCATTATCAGCACCTATATTTTTCTGCCCAGATCATAAAGTTCATAACATCTACCTTATTTATATCAAATGTGTCATCTATGTCTATATTTACAGCTATATCATTTATCTATAAGCTGTATCTTATGACATCATTTGCCTCTACATTTACACATACTCTGCCTACATCTGTGTTCACAGCTTTATCATCTACAGCTACATTTTCATCTTTACTATCTGCACCACCTATACCTATGCTTATATTACATCAATATCTACATCAACATTTTTATCTGTACCATCTGTACCATCTGTACCAGTGGTTCTCAACTGGAGCAACTTTGCCCAGGGACATTTGGCAACTTCCAGAAAGACTTCTTATTGTTACAGCTCAGGGTTGGGAGAAGAAATGCCCTCAGCATCTAAGCCAGAGATGCTGCTAAATCCCAGGGATACTGCAAAACCCTGCAACGCACAGGATAGTCCTTGAAAACAAAGATATATCCGGCCTAAAATATCAATAGTGCTGAGGTTGAGAAGCCCTAACCTATGTCACCTACCTCATCTGCATCCATATTTACAGCTATGCCAGGCACTTCTGCATCTATAGTTGCATCTACTCTGTCTACATCTGTGTATATATCCACACCATCCACTCTACATTGGCATCTACGTAATCGACAGCTACCTCTACAGCATCTATAATATCTATGTCAACTCCATCGACACCATCCACTCCATCTACATCATCCATATCTACGGGGTCTAAACTTTGCATGCACATCTATATCTAATTATACACATCATATAACAATCAACTCATGCTTGTTATATCAAAATGAGTGGTCCTTTTAGACTAGAAGGAAAATTTAATTTTAATTTCTCCCTCCACTGGCCACACACATAAAACATGAGTGGAACAGATCTTTACCTGGCAGGGGAGATACCAGGATCATGAAGGTGGTTTTCCCAGGGTGAGGTCCCATTGCACTCCAGAGGTGCTGACCCTGTGATTTCCCCAAATGTGGGAAACGCAACTGCATAATTTGTGGCAGTGGGAACTATGTTCTCACTATCCCCTGTTTTTTCTTTGTTGTTTTTTTTGTTGTTGTTGTTGTTTGTTGTTTGTTTTTTCTGAGACAGAGTCTCACTCTATCACCCGGGCTGGAGTTCAGTGGTGCAACCTCGGCTCACTGCAAGCTCTGCCTCCCGGGTTCACGCCATTCTCCTGCCTCAGCCTCCCGAGTAGCTGGGACTACAGGCGCCTGCCACCATGCCCGGCTAATTTTTTTTGTATTTTTTTTTAGTAGAGACGAGGTTTCACCGTGTTAGCCAGGATGGTCTCGATCTCCTGACCTCGCGATCCACCCACCTCGGCCTACCAAAGTGCTGGGATTACAGGCGTGAGCCACTGCACCCAGCTCTCCCGTTTTTTTTTAAAAAGGGAGTAGAACAGAGGCCAATCATTGTCTATTATACTCCCTAAAGTATAAGAGGCATGAGCTCTTTTCCAACTTTGTCCTTGCTAGCAAACACCTCAATATGGTTGGTTAATGGGCTTTGATAAGCAACGAAGGAGGCTTCCATTTTGATTTGGGTCGAAGTGAGAAGTTAAACATGTGCCTGATAAATTTCATCCCTGCTCTGTCTTTGCTTTGCCAGCATTCCAGGGTGAGAGGGCGTCAGATGCAGAGACACTTGTCTCACAATTCATCACAATGGTGATAAAGAATAGTTTCTTCTCAAAAGAGCGATCACTGCACTTAGAGAACCTGATATGGTTGATCACATCTTGTTCCACCGGAACTGGTCTGGGCTGGAAAACATGCAGTTGACACATGGAAAGCCGCAGATCCTGCTATTTCACCCTGGCCTCTTTGGGCCTCAGAATAGTAAAAGACATCTGATTCCATGACCAAAACAGCAGCTCGGGTTGCCACGTTCAGTTAAGCTTCCTTAGGTACATGAGCTGATTTGTCAGCCAAGATAAAAGTCAAGTGATGTTTCTAGATGAAATTGAGAACGTGGGAGATAGATAAACAAGAGCAAATCCCTGTGGCTTCTTTAGCCTGTGACATTTACTCAATAACTTTGCTTCCTGGTAGAAACCCATGCCTCCTGGAGACCATTATTTTTCCTCCAGGAACAAGATTGGCCTGAGGCAAAGTTTCAAAACAGACTCTTACTCACCTTTTTGTATTCTCATTTTTTGTAGTGTTTTCAAATTCTCAATAAATATTAATACTTAGAACTTGGAAATGAGAAATCAGAAGTTATTTACTCATTATTCTGGATTTAACATTTTTCGTTTGTTTGTTTGTTTGTTTCTTTTGAGACTGAGTCTGGCTCTGTCGCCCAGGCTGGAGTGCAGTGGCACAATCTCGGCTCACTGCAACCTCCGCCTCCTGGGTTCAAGCAAGTCTCGTGCCTCAGCCTCCCCAGTAGCTAGGATTACAGGCGCCCCCTACCACACTCGGCTAATTTTTGTATTTTTAGTAGAGACAGGGTTTCATCATGTTGACCAGGCTGGTCTCGAACTCCTGGCCTCCAGTGATCCACCTGCCTTGCCCTCCCAAAGTGCTGAGATTGCAGGCATGAGCCACCGTGCCTGCTTAGATTTAACATATTTTAATAAATAAGAAATATTCTGTCTAGTAGTATTTACAAAGAACTATAACCTACAGCAAATATCCAAACCTTGTCAAAGGCTAGCAAACATTCCTAAGGAGTTTTTGAATAATCTAACATTCAAATCTAGCCCAGCAAAGTTAACAGCATCACATAGAAATCACAATTCAAAATCGTCAATTTACAGATTTTTTTGCTTCCAAAAGTTGTTATTTCTGGGAACATCACTCTTAGGGTCTGTGTAAAGTATGCTATAAAAAGTGCGAAGTTCTTTTTTCAATTTTATATTTTAAACTTTCTCTTTTTTTGTTTTTTTGAGATGGAGTCTCTTTCTGTCACCCAGGCTGGAGTGCAGTGGCACAATCTTGGCTCACTGCAACCTCTGCCTCCTGTGTTCAAGTGATTCTCCTGCCTCAGCCTCCCGAGTAGCTGGGACTACAGGCACTCGCCACCACGCCCCGCTAATTTTTGTACTTTTAGTAGAGATGGGGTTTCACCATGTTGACCAGGCTGGTCTCAAACTCCTGGCCTCAGGTGATCCACCTGCCTCAGCCTCCCAAAGTGCTTGGAATACAGGTGTGAGCCACCGCACCTGACCTAAAAAGTGTAAAGTTCTTAATGTTTATTTTATCTGCAAGAATGCCTCCCAGTTAGCAGCAGACAGGGCCAGGAACACAGGCCTGTAACATGGTATCAGTTATAAGCAAGGCGGCCTGATCAGCCCATGGCACCTTCACTACATGTGCTCCCCGCCTTGCTCTCGGAAATGTTGACCTCAGCCTTCAACTGCTGTGTCAGTTGATCTTGCCTTCAGTGGATCCCTCGATGAATCTTTCAAACCACTGGGGCCTCTGCTGATTGTTAAGCTTTAATTCTCGCAGAATTGTAATACTTTTTTTCCATTTTCTCAACCGATTTGTCTCAGAATTTGGGATGTAGAAGAATATATACATTGTCCAGAAATGCTGGGAAGGAATTTTCTCATGGCCACACTACTCATCAGGTCATCAGTGGGGACTCCCTCTTTCCTGGCCTGGTGCTCTGACCGCCCAAAGTTTCCTTCTACCTGGTCCCTCTCGGCTTACCCTTTTCCCTTCATCATTTAAGCTTCAAGGATACACACTCCCTACCAGAAAAACTCCAGGATTCTCCAGGCTGGACTTTAGACTTGAAGAGAACAGCAATCCGACTGAAATATTTCACCCTGAAGTATGAATAACTAATATGCCTTCTGTAGGAATTAGAAGCATAATCAAAATGACAGAAATATTTCTGCAAGTGTGGGAAAAATAGTCCAACAAAGCATTCCCTTCAACGATAGCAGAAGCAAAGGTTTTCAAGGGCCACCTAGATGATAAACTATGGGCACTGGGCTGGATGTGAGACCATAAAGAGTGGTGGAGACAGAGTGTGGTCAAACTTCAACTAAAGGCATTTGAATTCAAATGTTTAAAACAACTAACCAGTAAGAGCCAAACATAACTCACTTTAGTGACAGCCAAGCTTGGCCCTCAGGCTACTAGTTTTTGATCTCTCTGTTGAATACTCCAGTGAGATATGGGCCTAATGGAAGCCAATTCTTATTGCTAAGCCAACTTCAGACCCCAGAGAGTTAGAATCACAGATTAAAACATTCTAACCACCATAATTAAAAAAAAAAACCAAATAGGTAAAATGTCATCATTTTTAATGTTAGACTTTTAATAAATTTAGTAATCAGATGAGAAAAATCATATCCCATATGTAGGCTACGTATTTGTAAACAAGGTAAGGTGAGGAATTCAGAAAATTATAATTACATGCTCCTCCCATTTAACTAGTGCACCTATGTTAGAAATGTTCACTTATATAACATAATTGGTTGATCACCCTTATCCATATACAAATTCAAACGAAATCCTAACGGTAAAATGAGATCATAGCTCACAGCACTACAGCCTTGAACTCCTGGGCTAAGCCATCATTCTGCCTCAGCCTCCTGAGTAGCTGGGACTATACACAGGCATGCACCACTGTGCCTGGCCAGCCATTGGCTTTTTATCCATTAAATATATCCTGAATGCAGTGCCATACTCACCACAGTCACTTGATGTGATTCTTCCCTTTTAACCCTGTTGGAAACATTTTCACAGTCGAAATTTGTCTTATGTGTACAAATGTGCACAATGTTGTCTCCCTGTGGCCTGCTGTTCTAGTAGCCGGATTTTTATTCCCTTTACTGTGATGTTTGACTGCAATGCCGCATAAAAGGCACCACTTGGGGGGAGAAAAGATTTTAATCAACATATACATCAGCTGCTCTATCTCTTCTTAACATGATGGTGGGTTTCCTCCAACACAAAGGGTCTCAGTTCCCCTGTAGAATTTTTCTTAGCATGTCTGTGATTACTTGAAGTATTATTCTTTAATGACTTCCGAATCTCTCTACCAGGTTGAGGTGATCTTTGCAAAGCAAAAGATATTGAACTCTACTTGGGCCCTAAAATCTCATTGTCCTTCTTCCTTGATGTAGATATTGAAGATTTTAATATCTTATTTCCATCTCCATCACTTGAGATTGTTGAGATGGTTCTTGCCCACCTGGGAGAGAACATCAGCCAGGCAGAGTGTCACAGAGGAAGGAATGTGAGCATTAAAAGTCAACAAGGCTGTTTCAAATCAGAGTTCTGTCATAAGTAGCTGTGTTACCTTAAGCAAATTGCTTTTTTTTTTTTTTTTTTTGAGATGGAGTTTCACTCTTGTTGCCTAGGCTGACGTGCAGTGGCACGATCTCGGCTCACTGCAACCTCTGTCTCCCAGGTTCAAGTGATTCTCCTGCCTCAGCCTCCCAAGTAGCTGGGATTATAGGTGCCCGCTGCCACACCCAGCTACTTTTTTTTTTTTTTTTGTATTTTTAGTAGAGACAGGGTTTCACCATGCTGACCAGGCTGGTCTCAAACTCCTGACCTCAGGTTATCCACCCGCCTCTGCTCACAAAGTGCTGGGATTACAGGCGTGAGCCACCATGCCCAACCTGCTTAACATCTCTTAACTGTGCTGCTTTTATCTTTAAGACGAGCATAATGAACTCTGCCTCATAGGAGTATTTTAAGGATTCACAGAAATGATGTTTAAGATGCAGGAAGCACATCATAGGAATGGAGGAGGCTTATAGAAGCCCTCAATACATGGGAATGGTTCTTATCCTTCCCCATCCATTGGGCATCCCTTCTACATTCCCACCTCTTTTTCCTTATTCATCCAATTCCGTGTCAGTTTCCTTGGGCTGCAGTAACAAACTACCACAAACTTGGTGGCTTAGAACTTATTGTCTCACAGTTCTGAAGCTAGAAATCTGAAATCAAGAATCGAGGTTTCAGCAGGACTGTGTTCCTTCTGAATCCTACAGGGAAGCATCCTTCTTTGCTCCTTTCCAGTTTCGGATGGTTGACAGCAATCCTCTGTATTCCTTGGCTTGCATAAGGTTGGTGCAAAACCAATTGCAATTGTTGCCATTAAAAGTAATGGCAATTGGTTTTGCACCAACCTAATGGCTACATATCTCCATGTGTCCCTCTTCACATGACATTCTTTCCTGGGTTTCCTCTGTGTCTCTATATCCAAATCTCCCTCTTCATATAAAAACACCAGTTGTTGAATTTAAGGTCCTGATTCAATATAACCTCACCTTAACTAGTCATCTCTGCAAAGACTCTATTTCTAACATAAGATCACATTCCAAGGGTCCAGATTGACATGAATTTTGGAGGGATGCTATTCCACCCAATATCTTCACTTTGGGATGTTTAAGTCTCGCCCACCAGGAAGGCCCAGCTCAGATTCCATCGCCTAGGTGTATTGTCCCTGACAGCTGCTATGACCATCCCATGGTATAAACCATGGGGACACATCTGTCCTGTGCCCAGGGGTTCGCTGGTAAATGTTTAGCAAACAGCTCCACTGAGTAGGTGCTGGCAGGGAAACCCTGATATATATGCAGCTGGTTTATGTGCTGTATTCTCCCACCATGGCCAAGTTCAAGCTACCAACATGATGTTAATCAACTCTTGAAATTTCTGAAAATTTAGCAATCAGCTCTCTCAAGCTGGTATGAGGCAACTCAAAGATGAGTGGCACACTTCCTTGTAACTACTGTTTTGTCTTTAATGTTACTCATCATTCTATGAAATAATAAGCTTCTCGACATATATTTACTTACGAGCCAGCTCAAAATCATCTCCAGTGGAAGCCTTGAGGGCCCCTGCCAACCTTTGAAATATTTAGTGGCCCAATTTTGTATTTTGTATTTTCCTCCAAAGAAGTACTCATAATCCTGTATTATAATAATGTATTTGCTTCTTTGAATTCTTGACAGGCTCACTGAGGGCAGTTACTGTGTGTCCTAGTTGTCCCTGAATCCCAACAACTTGCACAATATCAGCCTCTCTGCAGGAGCTCACTTGTCAAATTGAATTGATCGAAAGGATCAGTGTCCAGTCAATGTCTTGTTTTGTCTTCAGTACACCTTTCCCCAAATCACACAATATCATAATTTTGGCCCCAAGAGTAGACCACCCACCCTCATGCTGTTTGAAGGCCCTCCCTAATAGTGGCTCCAATACCTGGTTGTGCATCATTCATTCATGCACATGTAATATGCATATTGTTGAATGAATGAATGAAGCACAGCCAGATATGGGAACCATAACAGCAGCCACTATGAGCCAGGTACTGTTTTAGGTGCCTGGAATAGAGTACACAATGAAACAGGCGAAAACTCCTGCCCTCATGGAGCTTAGACTCTAGTGGGAGAGATAGGAAACAAACAAGTAAAACATGTTGTGTTTTACTGGTGGTGGTAAGTGCTTCGGAGAACAATGGAACAGAAGAAAGGATAGAGCACGCTGGCAAAGGGAGAGGGAGAAAATCTCAGAAGGCCACACTGAAAGGTGGCATTGAAGGAAATCCCTGAAGGAGGGAGGGAAGGAGCATGAGAATCTCTGGCCCTGTATGAGGGCACAGTAAGTGCAAAGGACCTGAGGCAGAAGAATACTTGGCATGTCTAAGGAACAGCACAGAGGCAAGTGTTCCTGGAGAAGAGTACATGAGGGGGAAAGCAGGAGACGTGAGAGACATACTGACAGCCGAATTGTAAAGGGCTGGTAGCCACTGTAAAGACTCTGTCTCATGAGTGACACGAGAGCTGTTGGCATTTTCAGTAGAGGAATGACATGACATGACTAAAGACATTAGTGTACTCTGTTTAGATATTATATGGAGGATGGATTGTAAAGAGACAAGGACAGAAGTAGGAAGATCACTGAAGAGGCCATTCACTGTGCAGGTGAGGGTTGATGGTGACCTGTGGCAGTGGTGGTAGTCAATGGAGGTGGAAATCAGTGACCAGATCCTGGACATATTTTAAAGGTTGAGTCTACACGATTCTTAAAAAGATTAGCTATTGGATATGAGAAGACAGAGGAGTTAAGAATGACTTCAAGGTTTGTGGCTGAGCACCTGAAATTATGGAGACACCATTTACTGGGATGAGGAAGTCTAAGGGAACAGCACATTCACATGGGAATATCAAGAGTTTAGTGTTGGACAGGTGAGGTCTGAAATGGATATGCAACATCTAAGTATAGATGTCAGGTAGGCAATTGCATATCTGAGCCAGAATTCAGAAGAGCAATTGGAACTGGAGTTATAAATCTTGAAGATGTCACCTAATTAATGATGATACTTAAAATCAAGAGATGGATGAGAGCACCAAGGAAGAAGAATGGATAGAGAAGAGAAGAAGTCCAGTGCTGAGGTTTGGGACACTCTGATGTTCAGAGATTGGGGGAATGAGGAGCCAACAAAAGAACCTGAGATGAAGAGCTCAGAGAAACAGGTGAGTGCAGTGTCTCAGGAACTAAGTAAAAAAAGGATTTCAAGGTGGAGAGAATGATCAGCTGTGTCATAGGCTACTGATAGGTCAAGCAAGATGACTACAGGGCAATATTATGAGCAAATGTATGCCAACAAATAAGAAAACAGATGAAATGGACAAATTCAAAGAAAAACAAAAACAGCTTAACTGGACTCAAGAAGAAATAGAAAACCTAGGCCACATATGGTGGCTCATGCCTGTAATATCAGCACTTTGGGAGGCTGAGGCGGGCAGATCACTTGGGCTGAAAAGTTCGAGACCAGCCTGGACAAGAAGCAAAACCCTGTCTCTACAAAAAAATAAATAAATAAAAGCAAAAATTAGCCGGGCATGGTGGTGCATGCTTGTGGTCCCAACTCCTTGGGATGTTGGGGTGAGAGAATCACTTGAGGCCAGGAGGTTGAGACTGCAGTGAGCAGTGATCATACCACTACACTCCAACCTGGGTGACAGGGTGAGAATCTGTCTCAAAAAAAAAAGGAAGAAGAAGAAATAGAAAATCCAAACAGATCTATACCAAGTAAACAATAGTCAATTAGTAATTTTAAAACTTTCCCCAAAGAAAAGCCTAGTTTCAGATAGCTTCATGGGTGAATTCTATCAAACACTTAAAGTAAAATTAAGATGAATCATTTACAAACTCTTCCAAAAAAAAAGAAGAAGAAGAAGAAGAAGAAGAAGCAGTGAAGAGGAAGAGGAACACTTCCCAACCCTGTCAGGCCAGTGATAACCTAATACCAAAACCAGACAATGCCAATGTACCTTCTGATACACATGCAAAAATCTTAAGCAAAGTACTAGCAAACTGAAGCCAACAATATATAAAAGGCATTAGATGTCATTAACAAGTGGGATTTATCCCAGGTATGCAGGGCTCATTCATTATTTAAAAATCTATCAGCATAATATACCTTATTAAGAGAATAAAAGGAAAAAAACTACCACATGATCATCTCATAGATACTGAAAAAGCATTTGACAAAATCTAACAGTCTTTTGTGATTTAAAAAAAAAAAGTCAACAAACTAGAAATCTAAGGAAATTTTCTTGACCTGACAAAGGACGACTATAAAAAGCCCACGGCTAACATCATACTTAGTAGTAAAAGACTGAAAGCTTTCCCCCTGAGATCAGGAACAAAACAAAAATAAGAGAAAAATATCCACTCTTGCCATTTTTATTAAGCATTTTACTGGCAGCACTACACAGGCTAATTAGACCAGAAAAATTAATGAAAAGCATCCAGGTTGGAAAGAAAGAAGTAAAAATATACCTATTTGCATATGACACAATTGTGTATATAGAAAATCCTAAGAAATGCAAACACACACACACAACTACCAGAACTGTTAAGTTCTAGTTCAGAAAGGTTGCAAGAAACAAGAAGAATACACAAAAGTCAATTGCATTTCTATATACTAGTAATGAAAGGAAATTAAGAAAACAAATTCATTTACAATAACATAAAAAAAACACTTAAAGGCCGGGCGCGGTGGCTCACGCTTGTAATCCCAGCACTTTGGGAGGCCGAGGCGGGCGGATCACGAGGTCAGGAGATCGAGACCACGGTGAAACCCTGTCTCTACTAAAAATACAAAAAATTAGCCGGGCGTAGTGGCGGGCGCCTGTAGTCCCAGCTACTTGGAGAGGCTGAGGCAGGAGAATGGCGTGAACCCGGGAGGCGGAGCTTGCAGTGAGCCGAGATCGCGCCACTGCACTCCAGCCTGGGCGACAGAGCGAGACTCCGTCTCAAAAAAAAAAAAAAAAAAACACTTAAAAATAAATTTAACAAAAGAAATGCAAGACTTCTACACTGGAAACCACAAAACATTGTTAAATTAGATGATACCTAAATAAATGGAAAGACATCCTGTGTTAATGGATCATATGACTTAATATTGTTTAGATGGCAGTATTCTCCAAACTGATCTACAGTTCCAATGCGATCACTACTAAAATCCCCCCCTTTTTTTTCAGTAATAGGGAAACTGATCCTAAAATTTGTATGGAGATTCAAGGGGTCCAGAATAGCCAAAATAGTCTTGGGGGAATAAAAAAGAACAAAGTTGAACAACTCACACTTACTACAAAGCTACTGTAATTAAGATTATGTGGTACTGGCATAAGAATAGACATATAGGTCAATAGAATAGAATTGGAATACAAAAATAAAAACATACATTTATGTAAAATTGGCACAAGGGTGCCAGGACAATTCAAGAGGGAAAGAATATTCTTTTCAACAATAATGGTGACTCATCTGGATATCCATATGCAAAAGAATGAAGTTGTATCCCTACCTTACATCACATACAAAATGAACTCAAAATGGATCATAGGCATAAACATAAGACCTCAAAGTATAAAACTCTTAGAAGAAAACATAGGAGAAAATCTTGAACCTTAGACTAAGTAATGATTTCTTAGCTAGAAATACCTAAAGCAAAAGCAACCAAGGAAAAAGTAGATAAATTGGATGGCAACCAAATTTAAAACTTTGTGCTTCAAAGTACACCATGAAAAAATTGAAAAGACAATGAGAAAATGGGAGAAAATATTTGCAAATCGTATATCAGATTACAGACATATACAAAAGATATAAAACAATTCACAACTTAGCAATAAAAAGATAAATAACTCAATTTAAAAATGAGAAAAGGATTTGAATATATTGTGGGAAGTCAAATTCACATTCCCATGCATTGGCAAAGCCTGCAGACAGGGAAGTAGGTGGCATGGCAAAGACCTGACCGCTGAAGATCCTGTTATGGGTAGCTTCCTGTTCTTACCAGATCAGTGAAGCGCTGTGAATGGCTTTTCATAGTTAATGGTTAGCACAGGACAGACTGCAGAGGCCACATCAAAGGAAGACAAAAATAATTATTGTGTGGACTGTTAACCCCTGGCATGTATAAAAGCACTGAATAAACCAGAGCTTGTCGTCGCTTCCCTATCAGGGAACCGTCCCTCCTAATCCCGCTTCTCTGTGTCTTTCTTTCACCATTCTTCTCACTACTTCTTGGTGCATCCCTGAATAACCCCTGTGGCCGGACCGCTAGAGGTGGCACCCGAACAGGGACCCGAGAAATACTGCGAGAAGAACGCCCAGTTCTGGTAAGTTCTGCAGAAGTTGTGAGTATAAACAGTTGTGGGCGCATAGTCATACATTAGGAGTAAAAATGGGACATTCTGGTTCTAAGGAACGAGCTCTTTACATTCAAGTGTTGCAATCTATGATGCATGCCCATGGGGCTTCTATAAAAACTAAGCAGTTAGAAAAATTCTTGGAGACAGTACAAGAGGCATGCCCTTGGTTCCCTGAGGAAGGCACTATTAACATGGACACCTGGTCAAAGGTAGGGGAAGGCCGGCGGAAGCATTATACTCTGCATGGCCCTGATGGAATTCCTGTAGATACTTTTGGGCTTTTTAACCTGGTCCAGGAGTGCCTTGTGCCTTGCCCTGAGGCTTACAAGCCCCTTGGGACTACATCCAGTGGGGAACCTTCTGCCCCATCATGCCTGAGGAAAAGTTGGTTGCTTGTCATCAACCGTCTCCAAGAGATGAGAAATTGTCTTGTGAGGAGACTGAAAAATTACCATTGCCTACTTCTCCTGCTTCACCTCTGCTTTCACCAGGGGAAGATGAAGAGACCCTGGTACGTGCTTTTGCAGCTACCTTTATTAAAAAGCCCCCTGGGGCTCCTAATGCTTGCTTGCCTCCCTTAAAATTGAGCACCTTGCCTGCAACTGTTATGTCTCCCCTTGAAGGGGCTCTTCATCAAGCTCAAAGGCCGGGGGAGACTCTTGAGGGATTTCATGCTTTCCCAGTTAGACTTAATCCACAGAATCAACAGCAATATCATGAACCATTACCTTTTAAGACTTTAAAGGACCTTAAGGCTGCTGTGGTTCAGTATGGGACTACAGCACCCTTTACTTTAGCCATGGTGGAGACCTTGGCAGAGGATGCTTTACCTCCTAATGATTGGAAGGGCATAGCAAAAGCCTGCCTAGACGGGGGTGATTACTTGTTGTGGAAAACTGAATTTTTGGAAAAAGCTGAGGAAATTTCTCGCCATAATCGCATGGCGGGTAATCAGGTTACTTATGAAATGCTCGCTGGCTTAGCTAACTTTTCAGATACTGCTAATCAAATTGGTTGGGAAAGATGGATTTATGATCAAGTATCCAATATTGCCCTCTCTGCCTGGAAGAAATTGCCATCTTCCAAACGCACAGAGGAACTTACAAAAATTCGCCGGGGACCTGACGAGCCTTATCAGAACTTTGTGTCTCGGTTATTACAAGCAGTAGGCCGAGTGATTAGTGACTCTGAGACAGGTACTGTTATTGTAAAGCAACTTGCTTTTGAAAATGCGAATGGCGCTTGTCAAGCCGCTATTCGCCCATACAAGAAAAATGGGACTCTGGAAGATTATATTCGCTTATGTTCTGAAATTGGTCCTGCTTTTAATCAAGGTGTGGCTTATGCTGCAGCTATGAAAGGAGTTCCTGTTTCTCAGATTTATTTGCAGGTGCAGGGTAGGGGCCAAAATAAGCGGCTTCAAAACAAGGGAGGTAATCAAACTTGTTTTAATTGTGGTAAACCAGGACATTTTAAGAACCAATGCCGCCACATGCCCACAAGTTCAGGGAAGTCACCTAAGGTTCGACCTACTTCCTTGTGCCCTCGATGCCAATGTGGGTTTCATTGGATGAATGAATGTAGGTCTCGTACTGATTCTCAAGGCAACCCTCTTTCCCCTCAGGGAAACCAGAAGTGGGCCTCTCCCCGGGCCCGACAAACAATAGGGGCCCTTCAGACAGTCCCTCCAGTGACCTCCATGAGTCCCTCCAATCCCTTTCGCGAGCCACCCCAGGGTCAGCAGGATTGGACTTGTGTGCCACCTCCAGCTACGTACTAACACCTGAAATGGGTCCGCAGCGCATTCCTACAGGAGTGTTTGGGCCTCTCCCTAAAGAGACTGTTGGGTTGATTATTGGAAGAAGCAGTGTCCTCTTTAAGGGGTTAATTGTCTATCCTAGAATAATTGACTCTGACTATACTGGGGAGCTTCAAGTTATGGCTTCCACCTCTCAAGCTGTGGTCACTGTATCTAAAGGTCAGCGTGTGGCCCAACTTCTACTTCTACCCTATGTTTCTCAAATAGGGCAAACAGCTTCCTTTACTGCACGCGGCAGTCGCGGTTTTGGTTCCTCTGATGTCTATTGGTTGCAGCCTGTTGATGCCGAAAGACCTACCCTGCAACTTCAAATAGAAGGAAAGACTTTTTCAGGCTTAATTGATACTGGAGCAGATGTTTCTGTATTCAGTTTACAATTTTGGCCCGCTTCATGGCCTCTTACTGCCTCTATAACTCATCTACAAGGTATTGGAATGTCTCAAAACCCCCAGCAAAGTGCACAAGTATTAACTTGGACTGATCAAGAAGGTCACCAAGGAAAATTTCAACCCTATGTGTTACCTCACTTACCTTGTAATTTATGGGGACGTGATGTGTTACAACAAATGGGTGTTTATTTGTTTAGTCCTAACCCCATTGTGTCTCAACAGTTGCTCCAGCAGGGACTGCTCCCCAACCAAGGATTAGGAAAACATAACACTGGCATTCTTGCTCCAGTACAAGTTACACCAAAAAATGATCGACATGGTTTGGGTTTTCCCCAAGGCCACTGATCCTAGCTGCCTCCTTAACTGCAGATGCTATTCAGTGGAAATCTAATGAACCTGTTTGGGTGGATCAGTGGCCTTTAACTCAGGAGAAATTATTGGCAGCCACTCAATTAATTCAAGAGCAGCTCCTTGCTGGTCATATTGAACCATCTACTAGCCCTTGGAATACACCAATATTTGTTATTAAAAAGAAATCCAGAAAATGGAGGGTACTACAGGATTTGCGGGCCGTAAATGCCACTATGTTACCCATGGGGGCATTGCAACCTGGCCTTCCCTCTGCTACAGCTATACCAAAAAATTGGCCAGCTTTTGTCATAGATCTTAAGGACTGCTTTTTTACAATTCCTCTCCATTCAAGTGATAAAGTTCGATTTGCTTTTAGCCTACCCTCTATCAATTTTCAACAGCCAGTGGCTAGGTATCAGTGGAAGGTCTTGCCTCAAGGCATGGCTAATAGCCCTACTTTATGTCAAAAATATGTGGCCATGGCTTTACAATCTTTTAGGGCTCAATTTCCTCATATTTATTGCTTACATTACATGGATGACATTTTAATTGCAGGAGAGGTTTTCGCAGAATTGCGACAAGCCTTATTATTTTTACAGCAGCATTTACCTACCTTTGGTCTGCAAATAGCAGAGGAAAAAATTCAACAAACCTTTCCTCTTATTTATCTTGGTCAAAAAATTGCAGAAACCACTGTTTCTCCTCAAAAGATACAATTTAACCTCTCCAAATTGCAAACACTCAATGATTTTCAAAAATTGCTTAGAGACATAAACTGGGTTCGACCTTTTCTGTCCCTTACTACTGCTGACTTATTACCCTTGTTCAATATTCTAAGAGGAAGCAGTGATCCCACTTCTCCCCGAACTCTTACTCCAGAAGCAAAACCAGCCTTACAACTTGTAGAGTCCACAATTCAGCAAGCTCATGTTTCTCGCATAGATTACACTCAACCTCTGCTTCTGTTAATTCTTACCCCTCACTTATATCCCACAGCGGTGTTTTGGCAACACTCCCCTTTAGAGTGGTTACATCTGCCCTCCACTCGTCACAAGACTATCCAGCCTTATGCAGAATTAGTGAGTCAACTTATCATGGCCGGCCGCAAGAGATCTCATCAGATATATGGAAAAGACCCTGATATCCTCACTGTTCCCTTTACTCAACAGCAAATTGTTTCTCTTTATCAATTCAACCTTCCTTGGCAAATAGCACTTAGCAATTTTACTGGACAATTGTCAACTCATTACCCTAAACATAAATTGTCAACCTTTTTTCAGCCTACTTCATTTGTTCTTCCTCTTCATCATTGTCATCAACCATTACCCCATGCTCACCTTTTGTTCACTGATGGTTCAAAAACAGGTGCTGCAGCCGTCATCGCTGACAACCGTCCTTTTCGGTTTCCCACTACTTATTCTTCTCCGCAGCGAGTTGAACTTTTTGCCGTATGCCAGGCCCTACAAATGTTCCCCTCCGAGCCCACTAACATCTATACTGACAGTGAGTGGGTTTTTCGCAGTAGCACTCATATCGAATCTGCTACTATTTCTTCCTTGCTTGATGATGAACTTTACCAGTTACTTTCACTTCTACAATCCTGTTGTCGACAGCGTACCGCTGCCTATTTTGTAGGACATATCCGGAGTCATTCTCTGTTGCCTGGACCGTTGTCTGCCGGAAATGCAGCTGCTGATAAACTTTGTTTTCTCACGGAAAATGCTGTCCAGCGAGCAGCTAATTCCCGTGCCACACATCATCAAAATGCTCACAGTTTACGATTGCAGTTCAAAATCACTTGTGAGGCTGCTCGTGCTATTGTAAAGCATTGCTCCACCTGCCCTCAGCTGCAACCTGTTCCCCATTATGGAGTTAATCCTCGAGGCTTGCAGCCCCTACATTTGTGGCAGGTGGATGTTACTCACTACCCTCCCTTTGGTAAATCTAGTTACATCCATGTTTGTGTAGATACCTTTTCAGGTTTTCTTCTAGCCTCCGCACGCTCTGGAGAGGCTGTTAAAGATGTTAAATCTCACTTACTCTATTGTTTTCAGACTTTGGAAATTCCCCGGCAACTTAAGACAGATAATGCACCAGCTTATGTTGCTAAAGCTTTTCACTCTTTCCTTGCACAATTTAATATTTCACATTGCACTGGCATCTCTTATGACCCACAGGGTCAGGGTATTGTTGAACGTGCACACTCCACCATTAAACATCAGCTTGAGAAAATTAAAAAGGGGGAACTTTAGCCCCGCACACCTGCGAATTATTTGCATCATGCTTTGTATGTGTTGAATTTTTTGCGCCTGGATGCCGCAGGACGCTCTGCTGCTGAGCGGTTTTGGCATCCGGAGGCATCTACGAAAGCTCTTGTGAGGTGGAGGGACCCACTGACTGGACAGTGGCATGGACCAGACCCTGTGCTAATATGGGGACGCGGGAGTGTTTGTGTTTTCCCCGAAGGGTCTGATGGCGGACCTCGGTGGATTCCGGAGAGGCTCGTCCGGCATGCGGAACGGATTCCTGGTGAGAAACCTCAGTCTGCACACTCCTCCGAGCAGCCCTCCGGGAGTTCATCGCGGAGCTCCTCGCCGTCGTCAGCGCCCTCGCCGTCTTGCCTTGGAAACACGTAACTCTCCCTTTCCAACTTGGGGTCAAATAAAGCGTCTTGCAGTTACCGCACAGGATATGCTTACTACTGAAGGCAAGCCCGTCACTCCTGAAAATTTGTTCCTGGCCATGCTGGCTCTCCTGAGCTTCCAGGTATCGCCCACTGAAGGGAAAACTTATTGGGCTTATGTGCCTGAACCCCCTCTTTTGCGTCCTGTTACGTGGAATGACGCTAATGTGCCTGAATATACCAATAACACAGACTTATTTGGGGGCTTAGATGGAGACTTCATTATCCCTGTTTCCACCATATATAATTATACAGGATCCACTGCTACACTGCCTATTTGTCTTTCCTATACCCCAATGGCTGGCTGCCTTACTCTTGGGCATGAAATTCGACGTGTGGCAGGATATCTGCCCACGGCGTTACATACTATTGTGCAGTGGCGGCTTTCATTCTGGGGATTTTCCACTGAGGCGGTCGCCCCAAACAGCCAACATCCGCCTCATGTCCTTCCCCCATGCCCTGTTGTCAGGCCTGGACAACATGTTGTCTCTAAATATCCTGAATGGCAGAGTTGTGCCTATCTACCTGGAACTCAACATCCAATTCCTCATTATGACATTAATCTTACTGACTGGTCTCGCCCATATGCTTACCTTCCTCCCATTTCTGGGGCGCGTAATGTCGCTACTGGAGATTGGACAATGCCTGTTATTACCACTCAGAAGGGACGAGTACAAGAACACATTTGGCGAGCCGCCGCTGCTTTAGGAGAGGTAGAATTCCTCTCTCCAGAACAGACCACTCACAAGCGAGTTCGAACTGGGTTGCGTGCCTGTGTGCGTGCCCCCTATGTGTCCCTTTCTGGACCTTTTAATATTACTGTACAAGTTCACATGGGCAAGTTGGTATCCCCACATTTAGCTCATAGCATTCCCCATCAAGGTGAAAAGGAATACATTATTCATTGCCTGCATTGTAACCTTACCAACTGCGTTACTAGAGACAATTTCAGCTTAACTTTGGCTATTTTACAGCAGCCTCCTTTTGTGATGCTGCCTGTTCATCTTAATGAGACCTGGTATACCGATCCTGGTTTTGCTGCATTACAAATAGTTGTTGAGTCTCTCACCCGAACAAAACGATTTTTAGGACTTCTCATTGCAGGAATAATAGCACTTGTTACTGCTGTAGCTACTGCAGCAACTGCAGCTGTGGCCATCACACAGTCTATTCAAACTGCTCACTTTGTAAACGATCTTGCAAAAAATACTAGTACTGCTTTAGGAACTCAAGAACGAATTGATTTAAAAATCAATGCAAAATTGAATGCATTAGAAGAGGCTGTTGAATTTCTAGGCATGAGAGTGGAGACCTTATCTACTAGACTCCCCCTAAAATGTCATGCTGATTATGAATGGATCTGTATAACAGCTCATGAGTATAATCAATCGCAATGGAGCTGGGAAGAAGTGCAGGCACACCTTCATGGAGTGTGGTCAGCTAACAACTTCTCTTTAGATGTTGCCTCGCTACATAAGGAAATACAAAAGATGCAACAAGCACATTTAGATATCGTGAATCCAAAGGATGTTGCTGATAGCATTTTCTCTATTCTCCATAAGTTATCCCCTACATCTCATTTGTCTGCTATAATTATCAGTCTAGCCACCCTTGCAGGTATTGTTTTATTAATTCTTTGTGTTTTCCCAGTCTGTCTCCGAGGAGCCTTCTCTGCCATCACCCAGCTCTGGATAAATCATCAACGGCTTCTTTTAGAAAGAAAAGGGGGAACTGCGGGGAGCCAAATTCACATTCCCATGCATTGGCAAAGCCTGCAGACAGGGAAGTAGGTGGCATGGCAAAGACCTGACCGCTGAAGATCCTGTTATGGGTAGCTTCCTGTTCTTACCAGATCAGTGAAGCGCTGTGAATGGCTTTTCATAGTTAATGGTTAGCACAGGACAGACTGCGGAGGCCGCATCAAAGGAAGACAAAAATAGTTATTGTGTGGACTGTTAACCCCTGGCATGTATAAAAGCACTGAATAAACCAGAGCTTGTCGTTGCTTCCCTATCAGGGAACCGTCCCTCCTAATCCCGCTTCTCTGTGTCTTTCTTTCACCATTCTTCTCACTACTTCTCGGTGCATCCCTGAATAACCCCTGCGGCCGGACCGCTAGAATATATATTTTTTCAGAGAAGATATACTAATGGCCAATAAGCCTGTGAAAAGATGCAAACATTATTAGTTATTAGGGAATTACAAGTCACCATGAGATATAATTTCATATCCATTAGAAAGGCTATAATCAAAAAGTCAGACAAGAATAATTAGTGAGGATATAATGAAATTGGAACCCTCATATGTTGTTGATGGGATTGTAAAATGGTGCAGCCACTGTAATAAACACTTGGGCAGTTCCTTAAAAAGTTAAACATACAAGTTAGCATATGACCTGGCAATTCCACTCCCAAGTATACACTCAAGAGAAATGAAAACATATGTTGCCCGAAAAGTTGTACACAAACATTTATAACAGCATCATTCAAAACAGCCCAAAAGTAGAAACAAACCAAATGTCCATCAACAGATGAATGCGTAAACAAAATGTGATATATCCACATAATGAAACAGTACTCAGCTATGAAAAGAAATGAAGTACTGATACATGCTGCAACTGGCATGAACATTGAAAACACTATTTTAAGTGAAAGAAGTCAGACACAGACAGCCACATATTATATGATTATATAAAATGTCCAGAATAGGCAAATCAATAGAGACAGAAATTCATCAGCAGTTGCCAGGAGCTGAGGGAGGGGGAATAGGGAGTAACTACTAATAAATACAGAGTTTCTTGTTGGGATGATGAAAAACTTTTTGAAATTAGACAGTGACTGTGGTTGTATAAATCTACATAGATACTAAAGTACTGAATTTTACTCTTTAAAGGGAAGTATTTCATTGTGTATAAATTACATCTCATATTTTTTGAAATCACAATAGCAGCTGCCATGTCTTGAATGCCACCGTGTGACAGGCACAGTAGTAGGGGGTTACAAAAACTAGCTCATTTCCTGCACAGGCCAGGCTATTATCCTTCTTTTACAGATGAGGAAGGCAAGTTTCATAGCTAAGTCACTTGTTCCACAATCACACGGTTGGTAAGTGGCCTAAGTGGGATTTGACCTGAGGTCTCAAACTCTTCACGATACATTATATAATCTTGGACTACAGTGGAGGTGGCTGAGGATACGTCAGAAATTAATCAGAAACAAGACTAGTTACAAGAACTCAGACTCCAGATTGGGCCAGACCACCTATAAATGTGACCTGATACTGAGCTCTGAGGGGCTGAACTCTGTGTATCTCCCTTAACAGAGCCTAAGGGAGGTTCTGAGACTCAGGCAGGCTGAGCACGTAAGAATGGGGCAAAACGTGTTAGTTTTGGACAGATGAGAACTGCAGAAGCAGTCAAGTGATGCCACAAGATCCTTAACCAGCTGAAATGCAGGCACCCTGATCCAGGGAATCATCACAGAGGTTGGGCAAGATGCTGTCAGGGTCCAGAGATAAACAAGACCCTCCTCCCAGGAGCTCTGGACGGCCTTCCAACCCACCACCCACTTTGCAGTCCTCACAAAAATGTCCACTTCGATGTTATCATGAGAGATATTGTTTCCAGATGAAGCCAGAGCAGAACTGGCCCACTAGGGGCCACAACCCACAGGTTGTAAACTGAGGGATCTTGAGAAGGTTCTTAATTAAAGAGTGTCCCTGGGGGAACCTCTGCACTGGGTCTGAAATTCTAATCATGGACTCTGTCCCCTTGGATGTCTTCAGGAACAAGTTGTTATGAAATGGTTCCGGGAATAATATTGGTTTGGAGCCTCCTAGCATCCATAGCACTTTGTAATAGCACATTTTGTGCAAACTACCTCTTCACTTTTGGATCTGGTATGGTGGGATGTTAATTAGGTACTCATGGGGCAGGCAGATTATGTAATCTGGGTCATTTGGATGCTTACAACAGGATGACAAGGAGACAGAGCATGGCCTCTGAATTACTTCTTCCTTATCTCCCAAAGTTTTCTTGGTGTCTTCCTTACATCTAGAGGGATCAGGAGAAGTATAAAAGAGGTTATGGAAAGGAAAACTTTGCGGGCCACTGTCTGACTTGGCATTTCAATGCCTGCTTTGAGCTTTGCATGATCATCTATGTATCCTTTTTCCTCAAAGCAAGAAGCAGCAGCAGCCGTGAATACCGCTGCGTGGATTTACCCACAGCAGAGGGCAGGAGCTTGCGTGTTACACTCTGCCTCTTACGTACTCTCCCTGTTTCTTTCTCCCTTCACAAGCCCACTGCCAAAACCGTGTTTAAGCATTTCAATAAAAACACTACATTATTATGTAAACAAGCCACCACTCTAGCTTTGCAGAATGCTATCAATTTCATGAAGTCCTTGGGTAAATTCAAGAATCAAAGGGTTCAGCTTCATTTTTCAATGGCTAAGCTGTTTCTCTGGAGGCAGCTCCCATCCTTCATGATGCCCTAACTATTCTTTTTTTTTTTTTTTTTTCCTAAGACAGAGTCTCACTCTGTCACCCAGGCTGGAGTGCAGTGGTGTGATCTCGGCTCACTGCAACCTCCGCCTCCCAGGTTCAAACGATTCTCCTGCCTCAGCCTCCCTAGTAGCTGGTATTACAGACGTGCACCACCATGCCCGGCTAATTTTTGTATCTTTAATAGAGATGGGGTTTCACCATGTTGGCCAGGCTAGTCTCGAACTCTTGGCCTCATGTGATCTGCCCACCTCCCAAAATGCTGAGATTACAGGCGTGAGCCACCGTGCCCAGCCAACCTGACCATTCTTCACTCTCTCGTTGGGCTGTAATTGGGTAGATCTTCTGGATGCCTCTTTAATTCCTTTTTTACCTCTAGGCTGGAAACTGGTCCATGTTCACTTTAGTCTGTAGGACCTGTAATACCACGTTGCCCCTTGGGTCATATTTCTGCAAAGGTTCTTTGTCTTTTCCAAAATTAACTGTGTATTCTGCCTCCATTGTACTTTGAGGAGTGAGATCAAATCCAGTAAGTTTTCTAATATTTATTTTCATAACTGGTAGGATAAAATGCCTTCTAAAAGACAAAAAGATTAAGGTGAGAGTGGCTCATCCATTAGTAATTTACAGTTTCAGACAGTACCATGTTTATATGGCAATATAAAATGATTTGGTACTCTTTCTGAGTTGATTGAGTGAATATAAATGGAAGGAAAGTCAGCTGGAGGAGAGGGAGAAAGAGAGGGAGAGCAGGGCCGGGCACAGTGGCTCACACCTGTAATCCCAGCACTTTGAGAGGCTGAGGCCAGAGGATTGCTTGAGGCTAGGAGTTTGAGATCAGCCTGAGCAATAGAGTGAGACTACATCTCTACAAAAAATATTAAAAATCAGCTGGGCATGGGGGCACACACTTGTAGTCCCAGCTACTCAGGAGGCTGAGGTGGGAGGATCGCTTGAGCCCAGGAGGTCAGTGCTATCATGAGCCATGATCACGCCACTGCACTCTGGCCTGGGCAATGGAGTAAGACCCTGTCTCTAAAAAATTTAACTAAACTAGAAAGAAAAAGAGAGGGAGAGCAACCCTTTAATAGAACTTAGGAGAAGTGGTTCACCATAGAACTATATCTTTGTTACCCAGACCAAAAACATGGCAATTACATCTTGGGAGGTTTTAGACTAAGCATATTTACATAAAAATAATGGCTCCTCAAGGGCCATTATGAATTACTGAAAAATAAGATATTCATTGTTGTAAAACTGAAATTAACCTACATGAAGTTTTCCTGGAGTCTATATCTATAGAATACATTTTTGTTGAGGAGAGGTCTGCCTGGGAGTTGGTACGCTCTAATA
Source organism: Nomascus leucogenys (assembly GCF_006542625.1). Classification (NCBI taxonomy): domain Eukaryota; kingdom Metazoa; phylum Chordata; class Mammalia; order Primates; family Hylobatidae; genus Nomascus; species Nomascus leucogenys. Next base: position 353,886 of record NC_044391.1, read on the forward strand.
TTCACTATAAATAATTAAAAATTCAGCATCTCCAGAAGAATGCCTCCTCTCAGAGCAAAGTCAGCCAAATCTCTCAGAATTGCAGAAGCAGAACCAACTTACGTTTCATGACTCCTGAGGATGAGCACACAGAGAAGGGCCAGGGAGATGCAGCAGGAAGAGAAGGGGAGGGAGAGCTCAAAACACAGCACAGGACTGCTTCTGGGTTCTCAATATCAGCCTTTCTGGCCTGAAAGTGGTGTGATTTCAGGGTCATGGCCACCACGTCTGGCTTGGTGCTGGAAATTCTACATATTTATGTACATATTTTGTAATAAGCCCAAACTTCAAAAGTCCCTAGAAGGAGTACCATATGAAGAAGGCTTTTTCAGGGGAAGAGGAGAAAAAAGTTGTGAGTATCAAGGCACCAGAGGTGGAAAGAAGTTGCTACTAAGAGGTGGAAAGAATCCCAACAGAAAAGGATGCAGGCCTGACATCTCAGCGACCAACTGCTTTGCACAAGTGCTGGAGGAGGGAAGGGTCACACTGCCTGTACTCCCACCAGGCACCCCATCAGATTCCTCCACGGTTACCCCCAGGTTCCCTTCTGCTTTCAGGATCAGAGGAACCCCAAAGCTCCTCCAATCTTTTTCATTAGTCCTATCCAAGTGGTATGGATCAGGGAAATGGGCAAGGAACCAGCAGAATCTGCTGCACGGTGTGCGTGTGTGTGTGTGTGTGTGTGTGCACAGGCGTGTGCATGCATATGCGTGAGAACACGTGTGTGAAATATCTCTGTAGTCTCTTAGGGAGCCTGAAATCAAAGGAGACTGGAGCACGCTCTCATCCTGCCACACTGATGTAGTCTTTCTGCTATCAATTTAATGAATAGGTATTAAATAAAGGATTAAGAAAATGAGTAAAATGAAGAAAGTGTTCTCTCAGTGGGTTTCAGGCTCTTTCTCTCTGCCTTATCTGTGCATTACCGCTGAGTAAGTAAGAATAACCTTTGGCCCTAGGTCCAAGGCTTGAGCATATGTGTGAAGTAAGCGAAGCACGATTTGGTCTTTTTCTAGCAGCCGTCTACCCAAAGCATCCCAGAATCGAGATACCCATTCTTCCTCCAACTCTGGGGTGGGGGTTGCACTAGGGGGAAGTGTTATGTCACAAGAACATCAACACCCAAACAATCCAAATTCAAATCCCAGTCCCTGGTACGACCATTTCAGAAACCTGGTAGTATGTGCTGGGAATGGTGGCTCACACGTATAATCTGAGCAATTTGGGAGGTGAAGGTGAGAGGATTGCTTGAGGCCAGGAGACTAGCCTGAGCAACAAAGTGAGACTCCCATCTCTACAGCAAAAAAAATTAGCTGGGCATGGTGGCATGTGCCTGTGGTGCCAGGTACATGGGAAGCTGATGTGGGAGGATTGCTTGATTCCAGGAGGTCGAGGCTGCAGTGAGCTGTATTCATGCCACAGCACTTCAGCCTGGGCAACAGAGTGAGATTCTGTCACAAAAGAACAAAAAAGAAACAAACAAACAAAAACACAGTATCTACTAGAGCTGACCCAACAATTTCACATACACATCTAACACATATCTAATGAGTGTGTTAGAAACAAGTGCTTATGTCTGCCAAGACACAAGTACATAAGTGTTCATGGCTATTTATTCATATTTCCAAACTGAAAACAATTTAAATATCCACCAATGATAGAATATAAATATATTGTTTCACCATTCACACTATGGAATACTACATAGCAATGAAAAGGAATGAATTATTGCTATACACAACAGATGTAATAATGAGCGAAAGTAGTCAGATACAAAGGAGCACATACTATTAATACATGATTCCACGTATACAAAGTTTTAAAACAGGCCAAAATAATATATGGTGGTAGATTTCAGAGCAGTGGTTATCTCTGGAGGGAGTGTTGACTGAAGGCACAAGGGAGCTTTCTAGAGTGCTGGGAATGTTCCGGATCAGGGTATTGCCTACATGGGTATATACATGGGCAAAACTCTAATGATCTATATACTTCAGGTGTATGCACTTCATCACTTGACTCTATGTTAATACATTAAATTTTTGAAAAAAAAATAATTGTCTTAAAATTAATCTTAAGAATTGAACCAAAACCAAATCTCAGCCTGCTTCTTTCCACCAAATGTTTTGATCATAAACAAAATACTTCACGTTTTTAATTTTTAACCTCATATCCTTCACTTGTAAAGAGGGTGTTAAGAGGCCTGAGCAGTCAGTTTCATAATTTTTTTTTTTTTTTTTGTAAAAATGCAATGTGCAGCATTTGTGAAAGTGCTTTGGAAACTTTAAATTGTTCTACAAACTGAGTGTGACTTTTGGGGAGGGACATAAAAAAGACCTGCAGGCCGGGCGCGGTGGCTCACACTTGTAATCCCAGCACTTTGGGAGGCCGAGGCGGGCGGATCACGAGGTCAGGAGATCGAGACCATGGTGAAACCCTGTCTCTACTAAAAATACAAAAATTAGCTGGGCATGGTGGCGGGCGCCTGTAGTCCCAGCTACTCAGAGAGGCTGAGGCAGGAGAATGGCGTGAACCCAGGAGGCGGAGCTTGCAGTGAGCCGAGATTGCACCACTGCACTCCAGCCTGGACGACAGAGCGAGACTCCGCCTCAAAAAAAAAAAAAAAAAAAAAAAAGACCTGCAAGCACCCTTCATTCTAGATCCTTTCCAAGTGATATGTGGCAAACTACAGATTTGTCAAGAGATTTGTGTCTTATCAATTCATCAGACCCAAAGCATAGTTATCCTACTTCTCAATATTAGTTGCTTGATTTTCCTCCAATTATAAGAAGTGAGACAGTTCATCTGACCATCGCATTATATGTAAACCCCAGATTTTTAGAGGAACAGCCCCTGCTTTGTCACACCTGAATGGTTGTGGCTCTACCTCTTGCCTTCCCTTGAGAAATGTTAATTTTTACTAATACATATCTGCATGTAAGTCATATGGAGTTACCTTACCCATAGTTTGGTAGATTTTAAAAAATGATTTCCATCCTCTCTTAGGATGAAAGTTTGGTTTCTGATTTCTTAACTATGTTCAAGTGCATCAGGAAACTGACCTAAGAAACCAGGTACTAAATGTGTTCTAGGACCAAACTGCCCAAGGAAAACTACTTGTTGACATAGTCCCCTTTATTAGGAAAACACTTAAATTCACAAGATATCAGTGTTTATCCTGTTGGCCACCCACCCATGGACTTCTGTAAATGTCCGTTTGCAGGTCAGCAGTTTCCAGAGTGGCTCCAGTTTCATTGGCTGTGGTGCCCTCTGGCCCTCCATTTCTGGAACAGGAGTCTAACCTGCACCTCTCTCAGCTTTACTCCCTGACTGGCTGGTGAACTCTGCTAGAGTAGGTAGAGCACCATTAATGTTGTGATTGATCATGTAGTTTGTTACGACCAAAGAAATATGTATTTACCACTGTGCTTGACACCTAATCACCATTCACATATGCAAACGCAATGAATTTGTGAATTTTAAGAAAAAATCTAAATTCAAAACCTCTACTCCTGGGTGGTTTTGCTCTACATGGCATTTATCTGTAGGTTTGCTTTTCAATTCCCTCCCCTGCTCTTTTCTGTATCACTGAGGGGACTGGCTCTTGCGAACTATATTTCCCAGGCTTCTCTGTCAATTGTTCCCAGGTAGGTTCAGCCACTAAAAGGCACTAGCACTAAAAAGAAGAAGCCAAGCTATTTCTGCCCTTTTCTCTTCTTGGGAGGAAGGGGATGCATCTCTAGCAGTGGCTGTTTCTCTTCTGTACTTCCGGCTCCCATCATACAGCCCCTCCGCCCCATGGCCCCAAATCCCACCTACCTAGCTGGCAGAAGTTCCCACTCCTACTAAGTGGCTAATGTTTCTGGGCTCCAGGGAGGCACACCCTTTCTTTATCCTTCCATCCCTATGGGCGTAGCAGTGCCTGCAGTTGGTAATCTTTGGGTTTTCTCACTTTCTTCTTTTCTTCCCTTTTTCAACTTTTCTGTATATTGTTTCCTGTATCAAATTCCCTCTGTTGGTTTCATTTTCCCAGCTGGACTCTGATGGAAAATCTATTTCAGGAGCCATATGCAAAACCATGGTTTATTCTAAACCCTAGTTCCTAAAGGAGGTATGTTTGTTTTCCTCCTTAATTATTTGAGAGCATTTCTGAAAGATACTCTTTCCTATGTCTTATTTTCCTGGTATTTTGTAGTATTTGAAATAAGAGTATACTCAGAACATTAACAGCAATCGAAAAGCTAAGTCTAGGGCAGGCACAGTGGCTCACAACTGTAATCCCAGCACAATGGGAAGCGAGGCAGGAGGATCATTTAATCCATGTCAAAACAAACAAACAAACAAAAAACCTAAGTATGCCCAATATTGGAAAGATGCCAACTGTTCCTAAATTGATCTATCGATGTGATGTAATTCCTGTCAAAATCCTGTTTTTTTTTTTTTTGTTTTTTTTTTTCATGAAAATAGACAGTTGATTACAAGATTCTTATGAAAATGCAAAGGGCCAAAAATGGCCCATACCATCCTAAGGAAAAACAAGGTGGGAAGACATTTTTCAGCAGACATCAAGACATAATGGCCAGACACAGTGGCTCACACCTGTAATTCCAGCACTTTAGGAGGCCGAGGCAGGCTGATTGTTTGAGCACAGGAGTTCAAGACCAGCCTGGGAAACATGATGGAACCCTGTCTTCACAAAAAATATGAAAATTAGCCAGGCACAGTGACACATGCTGATAGTTCCAGCTATGCTGGAGGCTGAGGTGAGAGGTTCACTTGAGCCTGGGAGGCAGAGGTTGCAGTGAGCTAAGATTGGGCCACTGCACTCCAGCCTGGGTAACAGAGTGAGATCCTGTCTCAAAAAAAAAACGAAACAAACAAAAAGAAGACTTATTAAAAATTAAAAAGATATGATGACAGAGAAACTGTGGTGCTGCTTCCAGGAACAAATAGTTCAGTGATATGGAATGGACCAATGTTCTGGAAGAGTCTGGAAACATACCTATGGACTGTAGATATTTTTTTCAAAGTGACATTGCAGAGCAGATGGGAAAGGATGGTCACTTCAGTAAAAATTTCCAGGACAACTGGGTGATAATATGCTAAAAAAATGTGGCTGGGGACAGTTGTTCATGCCTGTAATCCTAGCACTTTAGGAAGCTGAGGCGAGGGGATCGCTTGAAGTCAGGAGTTTAAGACCAGCCTGGGCAACATAGTGAGACCCCTGTCTCTACAAAAAAAATAGAAATTGGCAAAGTGCGGTGGCATACGCCTGTAATCCTACTCAGGAGGTTGAGGTGGAAGGATTGCTTGAGCCCAGAAGTTGGAGGCTGCTGTGAGCCATGATCATGCCACTTTACTCCAGCCTGGTGACAGAGAAAGACCTTGTCTCAAAAAAAAAAAAAAAAAAAAAAACAAGAATATACCCCTATCTCATGGCATGTTTAGTCTAACGCCTAGTCCCTAAGAAAAAGTTTGGTTTTCCTCCTTCATCCTGCTTTGAGAGGATTCTTAAAAAATGCTTCTCCTTGGCTGGGCCCAGTGGCTCACGCCTGTAATTCCAGCACTTTGGGAGGCTGAGGCGGGTGAATCACGAGGTCAGGAGATCGAGACCATCCTGGCTAACACAGTGAAACCCCGTCTCTACTAAAAATACAAAAATTAGCTGGGCGTGGTGGCGGGCGCCTGTAGTCCCAGCTAATCAGGAGGCTGAGACAGAAGAATGGCGTGAACCCAGGAGGCGGAGCTTGCAGTGAGCCGAGATGGCACCACTGCACTCCAGCCTGGGCAACCGAGAGAGACTCTGTCTCAAAAAAAAAAAAAAAAAAAAAAAAAAAAAAGCTTCTCTTTATGGCTGTTTTTTCCCCTTGTACACAGAGATCTAAATGTGAAAGGCAAAAATAATAAAACGTTTGTACAATGATGAAAAATTTAAAAAGAAAGCTAAGTCTGAATGTGGGAGCTGGCTGTAGGCCAGGGTTGCCTTTTTTTTCTTCATTCCAACTGACAATAATAAAGAGATCTTTCCTACGTCAGGACTTGATGAGTAATAAACTCAGACCAAGCCCCCAGCCTGAGAAGCCACAAGATGACGTTAACACTGTTTAACTCCATGCTTTTCAAGGGAGCAAGAAGAGAAGGAAATCACTGGAAAATCGAGATGCAGATGCTCCTAGAAGGTGGTAACTTTAAAGAACTGTTGGCAATCAGCGCATCTTAAAGAGTATTAGAACCCTCATACAATATCAACTCTAGAGGAAAAATTGCTTGCAGATCTGCAGCCAAGGAACAGCCCTCACTCAACAGCTTCTTTTTCTGTACCTACTGCTCTACAGAGGTTTTAAACAGACTCTTTTGTGCCCCAAATATTCTTTTTTCAATTTTAAAAGTATTTCAGATTTCAGAAAAATGTAAAAATAGTAAAAAAATTCCCTTATACCTTTCTCCTCAATTCCCTGAATGTTAACATTTTGCCATACTTACCTTAGCATTCTCTTTTTCTCTATCTTTATATTTTTTTCTAAAAATGTGAAAGGAAGTTGTACATATGATACCCTTTTACATCTAGTTACTTCAAGATGTGTTTCCTAAAAACAGGGACATTTTCTTACATAATCACAGTACAATTTTCTTTCTCTCTCTTTCTTAATTTTTTTTTTTTTTTTTTTTTTTTTGTATTTTTGGTAGAGACATGGTTTCACCATGTTTCCCAGGTTGGTCTTGAACTCCTGAGCTCAGGCAATCCACTCGCCTCGGTCTCCCAAAGTGTTGGGATTACAGGCGTGAGCTTCCACACCCGGCCCACAGTACAATTTTCAAAATCAGGAAATCAACACTAATACGATACAATACAATACAGTAACCTATAGATCTTATTCAACATTTATCCATTGTTCCACTGATATCCTTTTTAAGACCATTCTTTTAACTATTCTGTGGCTGTGGTCTCGGTGAAATACTTTCCAGCTTTTTCAGGAAGATGTAGCCATTCACTCAGCACATACAAAAAGAATTTGAACCTCATTAGTTTTCAAGAAAAGTAAACTCAAACCTCGCTTGAGCTGTGCATGCAGACATCTTCATTCCCTGAATGAAGAGAGCCCAGTGAAGTCTCACTCCATTCCACAAAGCCTGTGTTATTCCTCTTCTGTGCAGGTCACCTGCCTGCTGCTTCTTCCCGATTCCTCATTAGGCTGAGGGGAACCCACATCAAAAATATTCTGGAAGATGCTTTCACCTTTTTCTCACACATCATAACAAAAATACCTTACTGTCTCAATTTGAAAGCAAGAGAGGATGCACAGGGTTTGTAGCGTCGACTATTTCTTACCAGCAGGTTATTACATGACCCACCCCTGAGACTAAGGCTGTGTTGTAAAGGAGTAAAGACCAAAGGGTAACAACCTGAATAAATGTTCATTAGAAAAGGAACTGGTTAAATACATTCTATTGTATCCATTCAATGTAATACATCATTCAAAAGAAGATGCAGCTGTGTATGTTCCAAAATAAGTCAAACCTAAATTATAGGAGCAGTAAAGCTGTGTTGACTGAAACAGGAATTGAGGAACTTGAGAATTGGAAATAAAGGGGGAAGGGAGACTTTTATAGTAAATCCTTTTGTACCGTCTGATTTTTTTTTTAACCATGTGTATATGTTATGTATTCAGAGAGGGAGGAGGAAGAGAGACAGAGAGTCATGAATAGGAGATATAATCATGGATAGGTAGATGGATATACAGACAAAAAGAAAAGTTTGAGAGAACAGCAGGTCCCATATTCTCCGGTTGCACTTTTAACTTTTAAAGCTATCACTGTCTTTTCCATTTTCCCTGACCAACCATTTAGTTCTCTCTCGTTAGCAGGAGTCTTTTCCCCAGCTAGGTTGAGGAGACGCAAACAGACCTCGTCATGCACACATCTCAGCACAGCCACACACATGCATATAGTCTCAGACACACGGTTTTAGATTTGACAGTGTGTGGGGGGAGATGGGGAGCAGGCTGAGGCACTCGAAGCGGGACCTCCCGCCTCCCCCACCGTCTCAGATCTGCACTACTCCCCTCGCCCGTCCATTCTTTGGCCCGCCTTTCCCCCGCCCCCGCTCCAGACCCTGCACACACCAGCCGGCCGGACTGGCGTCAATTTCCGCCCATGTGCGTCGCCGCCTGGGGGTGCTGCTTCGTGACGTCAGGGCTGAGCTAGGGGGCGCCCGCTCCCGGCTGCCCGCCCCTCCCGGCCCTGCGGCCCCCGCCTGCCCTTTAAAAGAGCCGGGCCTGCGCCAGCCGCGCCACACCGCGGGGACCAGGAGGCACGCTGGCTTCCCGGGGCCGCTCCATCGCGCCTTCCTCCTGCGCCTCGCTTCTGCGGTCCAGCCGCCATCTTCCTCTGCGCACAGGGGCCGGCGAGCGGGGCCATGCAGCCAACGCTGCTTCTCAGCCTCCTGGGAGCCGTGGGGCTGGCGGGTGAGTGGGCGCGGCGGGCCGGTCAGCACCGCGGACAGCGCCAGCCTCGCTCTTCCCCGCCGCTCCCGCAGCCAGGCTGGCGGATCCCGGGAGAGAGGGAGGGTTGAGGGGAAGGTTTATCTCTTGCTTCGTTCCTTCTCCTCCCTGGGTGTTTTCCTGCAGCTCCTCCCACCCGTTTGACTTGGAAAAAGCTAGAGGGCTTCCTAGCCCAACCAGGGGAGCCTCAGTCTTTCTGTATCTGAGTTTTCCTCTAGATAGGAAGGAAGAAAACGTGCCATACCTCCAAGGAAACCCCACATTTTGTATTCGCTTCTAAGATGTCACACTCTCTCTGCCCGTCTAGAGAGATTCTGTTGTCTGATTCTGTATCTGTTTGGCTTTTTAAAGCCAGGCGACTACGGAGAGGCAGGAATACATGTATGATGCTATTTAGTGCCTGCATAATTTCCCTTATTATTGTTACTGTCATGTAAGTATGATGAGATAAAAGTGAGTCCCACATATATATAAGATATATCCCTTTTCTTAACATGTCCATATATAATGTGTGTGTATGTGTGCTCATGTATGTACAAGTTTAATATAATATGTTCCTCTATTTTGTATTTCCATCTCTAGGGACAGGTAATTTCTAATTTCACACTCAAAGGAATTATGTTTTTTTTTTTAACTTGTGAAAGCCTCAGCAGTCCTGAGAACATGTGCCCCTCATTTTTTAGTTATGAATGGAAACCGCAGTATTTTGACTTCTGTACTCCAGGAAAATATTAGAGTACAAAATAACCACAAAAGTACCTTTGGAGTAGTAAAAAAAAAAAAAGTTTTAGCCAATTTAGGAGGATTGAATTTTAAGTAGTAGATATTTGACCGTTTCCCTTTTTGTAGGGAAGATTGTAGGATTAATCTTTCAAACTACCCTGAATCTCAAACAAATGATCTCTGAAGATCTGAAGTCTGTGTGTGCGTGTGTGTGTGTGTGTGTGTGTTGAAGTCGAGTCACCTATGGGTATTGAGATATTGAGACTATTGAGAAGAAGTATATTAGCACCAAATTAAACTACAGGTTTTCTTCAGCTGTTTTAATGATTTAGAAAATCGTTCATATCTGAGATTGAGACTCCTACCTAGAATTGAGATACTGCCATCCATGAATATGAAGCTTTTATTGGCAGCAATTACTAGATCCAAAAGGTAGAAACAAAATAAAAGCCAGTCGTAATTAATTTTATTGTAAGCTATATACATTCAGAATTTGCTAAAATTCTTGTCATTCTCACAAATTGCCAATAAATGTTCTCAATTTCATTAAAGAAAATCAAATGAATATTTATAATTATTTCTGGTCAAAATACTTTCAGGAAAGAATTACTTTGCTTAGGAGGCTGTAGACCACAAAAACAGTGACATTTGTGGGAATGAATTAACTATTGTGGTACAATACTTACAGATCTCTTATGTAACAGAATGTTTTAAAGAAAAGTTTATATTTTAATAGCATCTAAAATGACAATCTTTTTTAAAATTGAGCGATAATTTGTATATCATGTAATCCACCCTTTTAAATTATATAATTCAGTAGTTTTTGGTATATTCGCAGATTGTGCAACTATTACCACTATCAAATTTCAGAACATTTTCATCACCCCAGAAAGATACCACAAACCCATTAGCAAGCACCTCTCCATTCCCACCTCCCCACAGCCTCTGGCAATGAGACATGTTGGCCTTCAAGTAGAGCTGTTAATTTGCAAAATTACAGGGCTGGGGGAAGCCTCAAGAAACCATCTAGCTCATTCACTTATCCTTAAGAACTTCTGAAAGATATGCCCAATCTTCTATGGAAGCTATTGTGCACTCTAAAAATTAATATAAGGGAAGTAGTAAAATGATATCCATATTATTCTAGGTAAAACGGTTTCTTTATCTTTTTTTTCTTTTCTTTTCTTTTCTTTTTTTTTTGAGACAAGAGTCTTGCTCTGTTGGCCAGGCTGGGGTGCGGTGGTGCAATCTCAGCTCACTGCAACCTCCATCTCCTGGGCTCAAGCAATTCTCCTGCCTCAGCCTCCCGAGTAGCTGGGATTACAGGTGTGTGTCACCACGCCCGGCTAATTTTTTTGTATATTTAGTAGAGATGGGGTTTCACTATGTTGGCCAGGCTGGTCTCGAACTCCTGACCTCAGGTAATCCACCAGCCTCAGACTCCCAAAGTGTTGGGATTACAGGCATAAGCCACTGCACCCGGCTGGGAAAATGGTTTCTAAATTCAGAAGAGCTTGTTTAACTTATTTTACAGCTATATTTTCAATCTAGTATCAAACCTTAATAGTATTAGATATTAATACATCAGAAGTTACTCTCAGATTTACCACATTATTTGATAATTTTTCTACCATTTGATTGCTTTACTTTTAACACAAGCATTAGATTTTCTTTTTTTTCTTATATCCCTACAGACAGACAGCATTAGGTTTTCTGTTGTGCCACCTGAATCTTACTGTATACAAAAGTAAGTTGGACTACTTTAAGGATGACAACATGCCTTTGGCTATTACCTTGTTGTCACAAATTTTACTGGAAAAATACAGAAGCACCTAGATGTCTCACCGAGATGTATAATGTATGTTCAAAAGCAGACCCTAGTTTTTTTCTTTCCATCAAAAAGATCTGAAGAGCCTCAGTGAGAGAAACGATGGTTTCATAAATACAAACCTAAGCTACCAGTTGTCTAGAGTAATAAAAGAAAAATCTTTCTCTGCCCCCAAATCTGGTAACTATTAATACTTTGGCAATACCAGTAGTTAATAAAAACATCTATTTTACATTTGTAAAAAAAGGGAAAGTATTAGCAAGAAACTGCATTATCAAGAAGGCTTAGTAAAGCTGGATTTTTTAAAAGCCATCTGATTTATTAGGGGAGTTATTCTCTCACAGTCATTTATTTGCAGAGGGTATTACAGATTTCTGGTGGAAAGAGAAAGTGCTGAAATGGGTGTGTTCTCAAATAGCCATTTGGAGGATGAAAGAACAGTTGAGTATATTGGACCTTGGGTACTAAAAGTGGGCCAACTGGATCTTGCCTGATAAGCATTTCAGGTAGAACTTGGGGTCTTCATAGCTTGTTAGCTACTTCTTGAATATTTTTTAATGATTCTAATAGGCTGCATAACTTTGGGCTTCTTGAAACAATTGAAGTGAGCCCAGATCATGCTTTGAAAAGAAAAATTTAGTAAAGTAAGTAAATGAATAGGTGTTTTATTTCTAGGTTGAGCCCCATGATACGTAATTGATAGGGGGTGGGGAATGTTTAAAGAGGCTTAGAGCAAAGCATTTTGCAAGGAAAGGTCGGGTTGCTGCATTTGAATGGCTTTCATGTCTGATGTCTGAGAACTTGCCCCAGCTAGCTCTACTCTCTTCTCAGGGACTTAGAATAATTTTCTGCACTAGCTTCTCCTGCTCAGTTGCCTGCTACAGGGAATGCCAGAACTGTAGAGATGGATTATATGTAAATGCTTTGGGCTGTTCTAATAGAAAGGGCTTAGAACAAAGTCAAAGTGAAAAAAAAATCAAAGCAGCTTTGAGAGAGAAAAAAATGGCACTGAAAAATTAAAATTACCCGAAGCATTTTCTGAGAAGACAAAGCAGCTTCAAACACTGTTTTAAGATAGGCAGAATCCCATGAAATTTTATTGAAATAAATTAAAATTTTTCTTTTAAAATATTCTTATAAACCAATGGTTAAACACCAATTTGCATATAATATTATGGACTTGATGCTGTACTAGGAGGGTTAGATATCTGCCGTGTTCTTTCCATGGTTGCAAACAGTGTGGAGAAAGAGAAACACAATGTTGATACGGATGCATAAACCAGCTTGTTCAGGCAAAGGCCTTGTGGGTAAAAAATGAGGTAATTAATTACGGAAGACATCCATAACCGTGTTTTTATCAAGGAAGTAAGTTTTGGGAGGATATACTTTTGGAAACAGAGATAGGGAGAGAAAGCCACAGATCTTTACCTATTTGGGGTAGGCAGAGAAGGATCAAGGAGGGCATTCTTGTTTTATTAGACTTAGTTTGGTTTAAACTTTTTTTTTTATTTTTGAGACGGAGTCTGGCCCTGTCACCCAGGCTGGAGTACAGTGGCACGATCTTGGCTCACTGCAACCTCCGCGTCCTGGGTTCAAGCAGTTCTCCTGCCTCAGCCTCCTGAGTAGCTGGTGCATGGCACCACGCCTGGCTAATTTTTTGTAGTTTTAGTAGAGACGGGGTTTCGCCGTGTTAGCCAGGATGGTCTCGATCTCCTGACCTCGTGATCCACTGGCTTTGGCCTCCCAAAGTGCTGGGATTACAGGCGTGAGCCACCGCACCCAGCCCTAGCTTAAACTTTTAATTGAAATAAAATATATAGAAAATTGAACAGATCATGAGTATACAGCTTAATAAGCACACCTATGTAACCAGCACTGAGATTAAAAAACGGGACATTTCCGGTTCCCCAGAAGTCCCCTCCTTGTCTGTGGTCTAGATTTGATTTATACTGGATCTAAAATAGCATTTGTTTCCAAATACATTTAAGACATTGCCAGGGGAAAAACAACAACTAATGTGGGGTGATTTTGTCAGTTTGGGGTCACACAGCTTTCAAAAACCAACTCCAGTCATTTTCCATTCTTTTTCTCCTTCAAAGCTGTCAATTCCATGCCAGTGGATAACAGGAACCACAATGAAGAAATGGTAAGTTGCAATGTCAGTCTTAGAATCTAGATTTGTATCTAGACTCTAGATTCTCCCAGTTCCTATTATACCAAACCAAACACATGCACAACATAATCTTACAAAGCCAGGTTTTCATTGCTGACAGAATGTGAGCAAGGGATGCCCCTCCTGCACTGAGCTCCTATCTCCTGTCAGGATGGTTTAGCACCCCTGAGGATAGCTGTGCCATTGGTTCAGAAACGAATGTTTATTTCCCTTCTCCAGATAATCCCAACTCAGTGCCTTCTTGCATTGTTCTGTGTAGAAGTTTGGAAGATTTCATTCTGTTCCCGTAAATCTGTATCTCCGCCCTAAGAATACTGCATCAGCGCAGGTCACGTAGTCAAGTCTTCCTTGACAGCAGCTCTGGGTTGAGTAGTCTGTCATCCAGTGACACCAGCTTCTCCAACCTGCTTTTGGGTTTTCCCCCAGGTGACTCGCTGCATCATCGAGGTCCTCTCAAATGCCTTGTCGAAGTCCAGCGCTCCACCCATCACCCCTGAGTGCCGCCAAGTCCTGAAGACGAGTAAGTGTCCCACACTGCAGGCAGATCTTTGTCGCTGCAGTGATCCTTGATCCTACTCCCTCCATATCACCTTCTACTTTATCTACAAATGACCTGGGGGCATAATGATTGACTAGCCCAGTATCTGGGAGACAGAAGATATGACTCCTAGTTCCTGCTTTACCACTTCGCAGCTGTGTGACTATAGGAAAGACCCTTTGCCTCTCTTTTCCTCAAAGTAAAATGAAGGAGTTGAACTTAGTGATAGTCTTTCAGATGTCTATCTGTTCTTAAATTCCTTAGTTCCATACTTTGGATTTTTAGAACAGGACTTCATTTGAGTGGCGGGGGTTTGGGAAATGCTGGTTTGTGATTAGATGAGGAGGGGGGTTATAGCAGTGTTGGAAGATGACAGAGGGAGATTTAAAAATCATTCTTTTCTTTGCCTTTTGCTCTTCTGACAGTGAGAATCAGGAAGCTGAGCAGCAGGAAACTTAGAAAGGTGACTTAAAATTCTGGCCTATTTACACAACAAATTAGCCAAGATATTTTAATGCACAGCTTACTAGAATAGAAGGTACCACCAAATGGTACCAGGAGTTCCAGGCCTGAGAACTGGAAGGGTTTCAGGTAGAGGCAGTGCATTCCAGTGAGGCAGACTAATGGCTTTCTGAGTCCAGCCTGTGAAGTGTTCTCAATATGAAACCATTTCTGCTGAAAATAAAATTTGAACAGTAATATAAAAAGTACCCATTGGAAATTGACATTATGAGGTCAATTTTACAAGACTGCAGCCTCTGTTATGCATGAAGCCAAACTGATTCAAACAAATCCAGAAAACACTGCCCTCTTCAACACTGTCCTCTGCTTTTAAACTTTAAGTCAGGGTGGGAACAGTAGATTTTATCTTATTTTTTCACCTTTAAAAATCTTTCAGGTGGGCGTGGTGGCTCACGCCTGTAATCCCAGCACTTTGGGAGGCCGAGGCAGGTGGATCACCTGAGGTTAGGAGTTTGAGACCAGCCTGGCCAACATGGCGAAACCCTGTCTCTACTAAAAATAAAAAATAAAAAAAATAAAAAATAAAAATTTAGCCAGGCATGGTGGCAGGCGCCTGTAATCCCACTACTCAGGAGGCTGAGACAGGTGAATCGCTTGAACCTGGGAGGCAGAGATTGCAGTGAGCCAAGATCACACCGTTGCACTCCAGCCTGGGCAACAAGAGTAAGACTCCATCTAAAAAAAAAAAAAAATCTCTCATTGCCACCAGCCTGGCCAACATGGTGAAACCCCATCTCTACTAAAAATACAACAACTAGCCAGGTGTGCTGGCAGGCGCCTGTAATCCCAGCTACTCGGGAAGCTGAGGCAGGAGAATCGCTAGAACCTGGGAAGCAGAGGTTGCAGTGAACTGAGATCGCGGCATTGCACTCCAGCCTGGGTGCAGCCTGGGTGGCAGAGTGAGGCTCTGTTAAGAAAAAAAAAACCACAAAAACACCTCTCGCTGCCAGGGAAGACTTTCTTGCTATAGCTATACATGAGCCCTCATGCATGAAATGGTAAAAAGCAAATAGTGATTGGCCAAAAGAGTAACCTGAGGCCAGGCGCAGTGGCTCACACCTGTAATCCCAGCACTTTGGGAGGGAGATCACAAGGTCAGGAGATCAAGACCATCCTGTCTAACACAGGGAAACCCCATCTCTACTAAAAATACAAAAAATTAGCCGGGTATGGTGACACACGCATGTAGTCCCAGCTACTCGGGAGGCTGAGGCAGGAGAATCGCTTGAGCCCAGGAGGTGGAGGTTGTGGGGGCCTGAGCCTTTAGGGACCCTAGAAACAGTGGATGGAAGCTTTCCTACCATTTCCAGCCCACATACCTCTGAGTCTCTTTCCAACTTTTTTCCAGCAGTTACAAGAAGTGAGTAAGAGCAGAGTGGGTCACTAGGCAGAGAGTAAAGGCTGCTCCTTTTGGCAAACCCATCCTGGTATCTCCCTTTCCCTTCCTTTGTTTACTAGACCAATGCAAAAGTGAGGGGTCTGTCCCATCAGCTTACCAAAGAATCACAATTGCTTAGGAAAAGTTGCCTATGCCTGCCTGCCAAGATCTCAGTCCTTAGATTATGGCATAGTAACTCTAGCCTCTGCTCCAGCCCTGATTATGCCCTCAGGTCTTTTGATGTCTGTTGAGAGAGACGTAGGGAAACTGGGAAAAATCAAATGTATCTAAGGATCCTGGAGATGTTATACCCAGAGGGTGACAGAATGCTGAGATGGCGAAGGTTTAAGAGCTCTTCTGTGGTTGAGCCTTAAACACCAGCCAGGGCTAGACAGACAAACAACACAAAGGACTAAGGCAGGACAGGAAGTGACTCAGACTGGAGGGCACATGCCTTTTCTGAGAGGTAGCAGATAATTCTCAGCTCTAATCCCGTTATGGAGAAATACAGACTATGCTGTCAAATCTTGGGATTTTTCAAAAGAAGTTAAAATTTTGATTTTTAAAAGACATCTCCTGGTATTTTCGTATCGCCTCTGAATTCAAATGTACTAAAACTGCTGTTTAGGTCAAACAGAATTTACCTCCGAGGCACCAGTTTGCAACTTTTATCCTATTCTAGTTCTCTCTCTCTTGTTGGCATGCCCTAAAATGATCAGAAGACTGGTGGAGCTTTTGCCCAACTGGTTGGATGAATGCCTTTATACAGCCTCTGTTCCACCCCACGCCCATCTTCACTCCCACTCCTACTTGCATGTCTCAGAGTCAGCGTATACTCACTGAGCAAATGAGTATTTGGGGAGTAGGACAGAATCATTGTTTTATGGGTTTAAGAGACCTCAGGGAAGACGTAGTCTAATTTCTTGGCAGGTACAGGAATCTCTTTGACTAGGGTTGATCTGGTCATCCTTACAGCATGACAGATGCAATTCCCTGTTTTCACTTGAAAGTAAGCGTGAGCTTCACACCTTGATTTTACAGATTGACAGTGAGTGTGTGCTGCTAATCACAGCCCTCTTCCAGGCCCACCTGCGGGGGCTTAAAGCTAAATTTAGTAGGAAGAGCTAAGCCTCAGGCACATGCTGCTCAGGCAGTACATATTTAATTGGGAAAAAAATAAAAATACTTCTGTTCCTGACACTTAAGACTCACAAACCAGTGGGCAGTAGGAAAGGGACCACAGTGACTCGGCCGCTGGAGTCTGAGCTCTTGTCTGATCAGCTCTATTTCAACCAACTCTCAGAATGATATCAGTATCTGTCTTAGTCAGCTCGGGCTGCTGTATCAAATACCATAGATTGGATGGCTTAAACGACTAACTATTTTTCACAGTTACAGCGGTTGGAAGTCCAAGATCAGAGTGTCTGATGAGGGCCCACCTCCTGGCTTGTAGATGGCTGCCTTCTGTCACTGTATCCTCATCTGGTGGAGACAGAAATCATGTCTTTCTCATATCTCCTTTCTTAGGGCACTAATTACCTTGATGACCTAATTACCTCTCAGAGGCCCCCACCTCCACGTGCTATCACATTGAGGATTAGAGCTTCAACATTTTGGAGTCACACAAACATTTAGTCAACAGCACTGCCCAGAGCCACCATGCTTCCCTGTGCCCATCTGGCTAGCCATGCCCCAGTGCCATACACACCACCACTGGCTTTTAAGAGGCAAAGAGACTGGTGACAGATGGACCTTCCCTCAGATGTCTGGAAAAGGCCAGGGACATTTTCATTGCCTCATAAACATGAGAATATTATTATCATGCCAGACTGGGCTTTAAACAGAGAGGTACAGAGAGTCGACTATTTCTTGGACATTTTTACAAAATAAATAATTTTTTTCCATTTTGCAAATGTCATTTCAAAATAACTTATCAGTGCCACCCAATAGAAATATAATGTGAGCCACAAATATAATTTCAAATTTTATAGTAACCATGTTTAAAAAGTAAAAAGAGACAGGTGGAAATTAATGTCAATAATATATTTTATTTTTATCCAATTTTTTTCTGATATATAATTTTATATATCTGATCTATTTGAAATATATATTATCCAATACATCCAAAATATTATTTTAACATATAATGATATAAAAATTGAGATTATTTCACATTATTCTTTATTCTCAGAAGTCTGATGTGTGTCTTACATATATAGCATGTCTCAGATCAGACCAGCCACATTTCAAGTGCTCGACAGCACTTGGGCTTATGGTGCCTGCAGTGTAGACCCGGAGCTGTCAGTGGCCTTGGCTTCAGGCATTTATCTGAACTCTGTGACACAGGTTGAAATCCAAGCCCTCCCAGCTAACAACTGAGACAGTGCTAACTGCCTATATCTCCTTTCATGGGGTGCCCTTGAGTTAAGGAGGACTTAGTAAAGGAGCTGTTGATATTTGGAAAAGATGGACGAGAACAGCATTCAATTAAAATACCAGTTATACCATGTACTCTGACTCAGGAAACACAAAGATAACTCACTATGCTGAAGTTTGTCCCCAACATCAGAGAACATGTTGGGTGGATGGAACCTGAGTGAAAAAAGAAATGGCCCTTTCCACTGACGTGCAGTTTTCTCAGACAAGAAACGTACACCCTTATCACCAGCTACTAATTTATAGATCACATACTGCTAGGTTGAGTCTACAGTTGATTGGATAATAAAAGTCTGATATAAACTAATAATTTCAAATGTTTAAATCGTCCTTTGAATCTTGATATTTCTTATTTTGGCTAGTTAACTATCTAGCTGGATTATTGTTAGAGCCGTTCACGTAATGCTAACTTTTTAACTCCTACTTGAAGAAAATATGGAAAGAATGGTCTTGGATATACCATGCTGAGTCTCAATGTCTGCAAAAAGAAGAGGTTGGACTGGATTAGATGAATTCTAAGATGATTTCTGCTTCTAAATTCTAATATTTCATAAATCTATATCTCGATTTCAGTTTGATCATTGGTAGTACCAATGAGAGAAGCTGGCTGGGTATTATGAAGACATAAAAATATAGACAGTTTGTTACTAGATTTAAACACAGTCAAGGAGCTTTCATAGCATTTACTTTCAAAAGGAATCTGAGTATATTCTTCATTAACTTAAATAATTATCCAAGCAATTTTCAGTGTCGTCAGGATTTGTAGTGATTACTGAGGCTGGTGCTTGTCGAACCACAAGCAATTCTGAAGTTATACCTACTCTTCATTTTCATTATAGGTAGAAAAGATGTCAAAGACAAAGAGGCAACTGAAAATGAAAACACAAAGTTTGAAGTAAGATTGTTAAGAGACCCAGCTGATGCCTCGGAAGCCCACGGGTCCTCCAGCAGGGAGGAGGCAGGAGGCCCAGGGGAGGAGGACGTCCAAGGCCCAACAAAGGCAGACACAGAGAAATGGGCAGAGGGAGGCGGGCACAGCCGAGAGCGAGCAGATGAGCCCCAGCTGAGCCTCTATCCCTCCGACAGCCAAGTCTCCGAAGAAGCGAAGACACGCCATTCTGAGAAAAGCGAGAGAGAGGAGGAGGAGGAGGGAGAGAACTATCAAAAAGGGGAGCGAGGGGAAGATGGCAGTGAAGAGAAACACCTTGCAGAGCCAGGAGAGACGCAAAACGCTTTTCTCAATGAAAGAAACCAGGCTTCAGCTATAAAAAAAGAGGAGTTAGTGGCCGGATCTGAAACACATGCTGCCGGGCACTCGCAGGAGAAGACGCATAGCCGGGAGAAGAGTAGCCAGGAGAGTGGAGAGGAGGCAGGGAGCCGGGAGAATCACCCCCAGGAGTCTAAAGGCCAACCCCGAAGCCAGGAAGAATCTGAGGAAGGTGAGGAAGATGCCACCTCTGAGGTGGACAAACAACGCATGAGGCCCAGACACCACCACGGGAGGAGCAGGCCCGACAGGTCCTCTCAAGGAGGGAGTCTTCCCTCTGAGGAAAAGGGACACCCCCAGGAGGAATCTGAGGAGTCAAACGTCGGCATGGCCAGTTTAGGGGAAAAGAGGGACCACCATTCAACCCACTACAGGGCTTCAGAGGAAGAACCCGAATATGGAGAAGAAATAAAGGGTTATCCAGGCATCCAGGCCCCTGAGGACCTGGAGGGGGAGCGCTATAGGGGCAGAGGAAGTGAGGAATACAGGGCTCCAAGACCTCAGAGTGAGGAGAGTTGGGATGAAGAGGACAAGAGAAACTACCCCAGCTTAGAGCTTGATAAGTTGGCACATGGATATGATGAAGAAAGTGAGGAAGAGAGGGGCCTTGAGCCGGGAAAGGGACGCCATCACAGAGGCAGGGGAGGGGATCCACGTGCCTATTTCATGTCTGACGCCAGAGAAGAGAAAAGGTTCTTGGGTGAAGGACACCACCGTGTCCAAGAAAACCAGATGGACAAGGCAAGGAGGCATCCACAAGGTGCGTGGAAAGAGCTGGACAGAAATTATCTCAACTATGGTGAGGAAGGAGCCCAAGGGAAGTGGCAGCAGCAGGGAGACCTGCAGGACACTAAAGAAAACAGGGAGGAAGCTAGGTTTCAAGATAAACAATATGGCTCCCATCACACAGATGAAAAGAGGAAGAGATTAGGGGAACTGTTCAACCCATACTATGACCCTCTCCAGTGGAAGAGCAGCCATTTTGAAAGAAGAGACAACATGGATGACAATTTTCTCGAGGGTGAAGAGGAAAATGAGCTGACCTTGAATGAGAAGAATTTCTTCCCAGAATACAACTATGACTGGTGGGAGAAAAAGCCCTTCTCTGAGGATGTGAACTGGGGGTATGAGAAGAGAAACCTCGACAGGGTCACCAAGCTGGACCTGAAAAGGCAGTATGACAGGGTGGCCCAACTGGACCAGCTCCTTCACTACAGGAAGAAGTCAGATGAGTTTCCAGACTTCTATGATTCTGAGGAGCCGGTGAGCACCCGCCAGGAGGCAGAAAATGAAAAGGACAGGGCTGACCAGACAGTCCTGACAGAGGACGAGGTATGGTTTGGGGCTTCTGTTTAAAAGTACTTACTCTGGTCAATGTTAGCACATTACGTTCAAGACTATCCGATATTAACGGGGAGAAATCGGTGGGAATTAATCACTAAATGGAGTGGAGGCCACCTTGGGGGTTGGTTTCTACCTCTAGCCATCATCCACGTCGTTGTCCACCTCACTCGGTTGCATTGCCTCTCAACCTTGTCTGCACACTGGTGTCACCTGCAGAGCGTGAAAAATTACTGTGTTAGAGATTCCGTCTACTTAGTGCCTAGGGTGCTGCCTGATCGTCAGAATATCTTAAAGCTTCCAGATGGTTGCAGTGTTCAGCCAAAGTTGACAACTACTGTTCTGTTATCTTCCCCTTGGACATCTGATTGTTCATCACTCTCTCCCTGAGGTAGGGAGAATAGGTGATAGAGAAGTTTACTTGCTTGACTATTTAGTTTGCTGTCTTTATTATTTCACGCCCTACTGCCGTCAGAAATTTGTATCTGGGAGAGAACACTATTGGAGCTGAACCTACCCAAACAATGTTTTCTTCCTAATATTGATTATGTAGGTTGGTGCTTCTCAAAGTTGAATGTACATCAGGATCATGAGGGATTCCTAGCCCCCAGAGTTCCTCATTTAGTAGGTCCCAAGTGAGACCCCAATATCTGCATTTCTGACAAGTTCCTGGCTGATGCCATTGGTCAGGGGACCACACTTTGAGAGTTACTGACGTAGGTTGACTAATGCAGCTTCTAACATGCCTAAAATTCCCCTTTCCACTCATACTGCATCAAACTGCAGCAAAAGAAATTGGTTCGGGACCTCATGCCTCCACTTTTCTGTATTTTCCAGAAAAAAGAACTCGAAAACTTGGCTGCAATGGATTTGGAACTACAGAAGATAGCTGAGAAATTCAGCCAAAGGGGCTGACTGTCATTGGAGCAGTGGGCACTGTTAAGAAGCAGCCATCACATGATCTGTTTTTCACCACTTCACTGAAAGACACCATTTATCTACCCAAGGGCAGAAAGTAGAACTTACTATTCATTAAATGTTTGACACAATTGGAAATGTCTTTAATTTCTGTCAGAATGCTATTGAAAATGTGAATTGCATGACTTGTGGCATATTCTTTTCTGCAAAATAGACATATTAACATGCTTGTGGCAATGACCGTGCTACTGTCTTTGGAAAAATGTTTGTCTCAGTTGGAAATAATAAAAGATTCACCTGAGACCAAAAGCTTCATTGTTCTCAGCTGCTTTTGGGCAAAGAGAGAGGCGTGTGACTTTTCAAATCTATTCTTTGAAGTAAATTGCAAAAGATGACCCTAGGATTTGTTGGGTTTTGGATGCATAATAGAATAAAAAAGCAAACCTTTTGAAGTAATTTGCAGGATATAAAGAGAAATAGATTAGAAAAAGACATCTACTCCCCCATGCTGAGAGAGATTACAGGGACTTGAAGAACCTGTTTCAAAAACAATCATAAGATATTACTTTAAAAATTCCTTTATCTAAAGAGCTCTAGAAGTGGCCAGCCAAAGTTCATTTTTCAGGGCTGAGAAGAAAGCTTGGGTAATGGGAAGAATTCCAGGGTGGGAGTGAAAACATCTGGCCTGTCCAGACAGATCCCTGGCCCCTCAGATCTTGTCGGATTTCTACTCAAGAAGATAGAGGCAGCCAGGTGTGGTGGCTTACACTTGTAATCCTAGCACTTTGGGAGGCTGAGGCAGGCAGATCACGAGGTCAGGAGTTTGAGACCAGCCTGGCCAACATGGTGAAACCCCATCTCTAATAAAGATACAAAAAAAAAAAAAAAAAAGCTGGGCATGGTGGCGGGCACCTGTAATCCCAGCTACTTGGGTTGCAGTGAGCGCAGATCAGGCATTGCACTCCAGCCTGGGTGACAGGGCGAGACTCTCAGAAAAAAAAAAGATAGAGCCTAGGCATGGTGGCTCACACTTGTAATCTGAGCACTTTGGGAGGCCAAGGCAGGTGGTTTGCTTGAGCTCAGGAGTTCGAGACCAGCCTGGGCAACATGGCGAAACCCCGTCTCTACAAAAAATTTAAAAATTAGCCAGGCGTGGTGTTGTGCGCCTATAGTCCCTCCCTACTCAGGAGGCCGAGGCAGGAGGATCACTTGAGCCCTGGAAGTTGAGGCTGCAGTGAGCTGAGATCGTGCCACTGCACTCCAGCCTAGGCGACAGAGTAAGGTCCTGTCTCGAAAAGAAAAGAAAAGATAGAGCTCTTACTCTGCAGACTCTGTTACTAAGTAGCTCTGACTTTGGGCAAGTTACTTTTCCTCTCTGAACCTTAAGATCATCAATAAAATATTTGTCTCATTGAGTTGTTACAAGGATGATAGAGTTGATACAAAACAGAGCAGTGCCTGGTATATATCAATGGCGTAGGAAATGTTAGCTGCTGCTGTAATCATTCCTGCAGCTTCTTAGGGCAATACAGTTGGACAATTCCCTTTCTCCCTTTTTTTTACCTGTCATTTAATTCCTCACCCTTGGTGGCTTCTACTTGGTTGATTTCTACTGGTTTGACAGTTTTGGTAAAGAGTTATTCTCTGGAAGGTGGTGCAGAGGAGAATAAGACCTTCTCTTTACTCTCTGAAGGTTGGATAATTAAGTCTATGAAATAAACTGACAGCAGGCAGATGAACAGGGGAAAAAACATTTTAATTACATGCATAGGCCCAGGAGTCCCACAAAATATAAGACTCAGAAGGGCCAGATGATTGAAGTTGTTATGGCATCCTGAGCTACAGAAGAGAATAGGGGGCTTGGGGTTCCTGGGGGACACAGTTATGGGACGGTAGCAGGAGGAATTGTATGATAAATAAAGGTTGTGTTGTTATGCAGATAAAATCTCTCAGGTAATCAAAGTGATCCAGCAGCCTTCTTTTTTTTTTTTTTTTTTTAGAGCTTAATGAAATTTTATTTTGAAAATATGGCAAAAGTCTAAGGCACTTCAAACATTTAAATACATGTAGGACCAAAGTAAATGTGACACAGTATAAAGGAATCCATAAACACAGAGAACTACGCTATATTTCTCTAGAGGCAAATACATAGCCAATTCCTCCAACACAATTCCACCTTTATCGTTAGATACAGATTTGTGCAATTATTAACAAAAATATGATAATGTTACATGTAGTTCTTCATGTCTTTAATTAGTATGAAATACAAAAGTTGAAAATACTGTGCCAATTTCATATACTCTTTTTTTAAAAAGTCATATTTACATCTACCTAGATAAAACCAAATGAAAATATTTTCTTTTGTAAGTTTCATACTTTTTGAGAGTTCTATCTAGCCCAGGATGAAGTTACTGATGATCAACTTTCTTCCTTTAAATAAAAAAAAGAAAAATCAACAAAACTGTGCTGGGATAGAATTTTGGAAGAGCTTTCTAATGGTGCCACATATGGTAAACATAAATATTTGTGGAAAAATTTTAAAACGTGATGCCAATGAGAACCTGACACTTCTCTGTGGTGGTGGTCTAGGAGTGGAGAGATGGAATAGAAGGTGCCCATTCAGGTCAGGTCAGGTCACAATTCCCTATGGCTGTACATAACAGAGCAGAGACTCACCAGCAACACAGAGTAGGTTAAAGTGCACCCTACGCAGAGAGAAGATGGCCAGAAAGGAGGCATGCGTGCCCAGGCTGGCAATCTCTGCACTGTGAAAGCTTCAGCCTTTAGCCCTGGGCTTTATGCTTCTGTTTGCTGGTGAGCTCAGGCACAATACATATACGTTCGGTGTCTGTCACTCCAGCAGGCACAGTTGGCAGCTTAATAGTGGCATGAAAATGGAGGGCTATTTGCATACAATCAATCAAATGAACCTCTGTGGCTTCATTCCAAGCCTAGAGGTGCCCGGAGACTGGGCTTTTGCAAAGCTGATGTGGGCATACAGAAGAACAGTGATGCCCTTGTGCCCCACTTCCAGGGCAATCGAGAGCATGGTGCTGCCATCGTTGTCCTCCAGGTGGACATTGCAGCCCAGCTGGGCCAGCAGCAGCTTGATGATCTCCGTGTGCCCGTGCTTGCTGGCACAATGAGGACCATGGAGTCCTTGTCGTCCTGGAGGTTGACCTCAGCCCCACAGGCCAGCAGACCATACACCACGCCGATCTGCCCAGTAACTGACTGCCAGCATGAGGGCCATCTGCCCCAGCCGACTGGCTTTGAGGCTCACCTTTCAGCCAGGGTTCTTCCCCAACCTGCATGTCCTCTGCTTCCACAGCTGCGAGGGCCGCCAGCATGATGGAGGTATAGCCCCTTGTTCAGGTGATCCACGTTACACATTTGGGTGTCCAACAGCAGCTTCACAATCTCAAAACTGGAGTAGGACATGCTGTAATGGAGGGCTGTGTTGCTGTTGCCGTCTGCCAAGTTGATGACCTAGTAGAGGGCATCCAGGGAGGTAGCCTCACAAGCAGCCCTGTGGTGTCCCAGGGTGGCTGCAATGGCTGACTTCTGACTGGACACGCAGAACCACTTGTGCTGGAGGGTGTTCAGACAGAACCTCATATCTTTGCTGGTCACAGCTTTGGGGTCATTTATATTATTTTTCAGTAAGTTGCAAGCAGACAACATCTTTTCACTTAATTTATACCTCCCTCTGATTTTCACCTTCTCAGGTTCACATTCTTGAAACTGCATTTCATCTTCCACCCTGGCTGACTTGAAACCTTCAATGTTAATGGCGAGGTGCCCTTTGGCCATTCCCCAAGTGTCTTCATCCTCATATTCTTCAAGAGGATATTACTCAATGACATCACACTCGTCATCTGACTCAGAAGAAGAGCTTTCATCTGTGCTGAAATCATCACTTGAAGTTGTTGCACATCCTCCATTAATGCCAACAAACTGAAGATTCTTTTTCATGCCATTTGAATCTTTGTTACCATCTTTCTTCTTCTTAATGGGCTCCAGTGTACTTTCATTGTTTGTGCATAGGGAGGCCAGCGGCCATCTGGTCGTCTGTCAGGTTCACTGGAGACCGTGTACTTTCCTGAGCAGGGAAGGCATCCTGGCTGCTGACCAGCTTTCCTTCTGAGATCACCACCTCTGAGCAGCCTTCTTCCTGATACAGATACTTTACTAATGTAGATTTCCTTTCTAGATGTAAATTTCCTTGTAAAAAGGACAGCTTTTTAGAGCCATTCCTGTGTCTGCAGTTTCTCTGAATAACCAGCTCAAAATATGCCACAGAGGTATATTTTTGGGTGGCACATTGTGGTCTCCTCCAGTCATATTTTGGGATGGTGTGTGCTGAGCCTCAGCAGACGCAAAAATAAGCTTTAAAATCACATAGGACTTTTATCCATCAAGAAAGGCCTGGTTCTCCTCCTCTTGGCTAAGTCAAGAATTGCCTGTGCTACTTAACCAGATTCTTTTTAGATGAACTCTCTGTGACATACTTTTCCAGGAGCATTGCTGCTTCGTCATATGGGGAGCCCATCAGTGCTATAAATCTGACGGCGAATTTTTCTAAACCTGGACACACACTTCTAGAAGGTTTCTTGCTATCTCTCTGCCTGCAGTTGTTTTTTTTTTTTCTGGCCATGGGATCATGACTGCCTGTTTGTAAAGGGCAGTGATGGGGGTGTGAGGAGGGGAAGGCTGCTGGAGGAGGTAGCTCTTAGAGTAGACAAGGGTGGTTGGTAAATACTAGTTTTCTGGGGCTGCCATAACAAATCACCACAAACTGGATGGCTTAAAACAACAGAAATTTATTCTCTTGCAGTTTTGGAGGCCAGAAGTCCAAAATCACGGTGTTAGCAAGGCCATGCTCCCTTCAAAGCCTGTAGAGGAGGATCATTCCTTGCTTCTTCCTAGTTTCTTGCTTCATCTTTGCTTCTTCCTTCCTTGCTTCTTCCAGGCCTTCCTTGGCTTGTGGCAGCAGAGCTCCCACTGCCACCTCTGTCTGCACATGGGCGCTCTCTCCCTGTGAGTCTGTCTCTTAACATGGTGTTCTTCATCAGGACACCAGTCATATTGAATTAAGGACCCATCCTACTCCAGTAGGACCTCATCTTAACTGATTACATCTGCAACCACCCTATTTTCAACTCAGGTCACATTTACATGTATTAGGGGTTGGGACTTCAACATATTTTTTTCTGGGGACACAATTCAACCCATAATAAAGTAGGGCAGCACCCACCCCCCTCAGGTGGAGAGACGCTGAGGCACACATTCTGCACTGCCTCCCAGACTCCCTCCGTGGATCATGCTCCAGGTGCCACAGCAGTGAGCTGCGCGATAATGTAGCCTTTATTGGCTGCCTTTACCTTTTCCACTGCCCACTGGTGACGCTGCCGGTGTTTCCTGGGATCATCTGTCATGTAAACCGCTTGTTCTCAAATACTTGTCTCAGGGTTTGATCTTGGAGGACCCTGACCTAAGAAACTATCCAAAGTCAAGGCTTATATTATGCCAGATAGTATACCTGCAGTTGCAACCCCTTGTCTTAATATAACCTGATACAAGATACTGGGAAATGCTCAACATGTACTCACACGCACGGAGTGCAATGTCTCTGCCTTTTTTCCTATCATAGCCCAGCAGAAAACAAAATCCTTTCCTAAAGAGAGATTGAGGGGCCCAAGGTGAAAAGTGATCTACTCACTGTAGGAGAGAAAACAAAACCCAGCAATACACCAAATTCCAGCCTAGCAAATCACACACACACACACACCACACACACACACACTGGGCGCTGCTCACGAGGAAAGCTGCTGGAAGCTAGAGTGCAATGCAGTATGGCACCCCCCAGCTTCCCCCGGCATCTGCCTTGTTGAGGCTCTGCACATTAGTACATCTTTTCATTTTAGTTTGCCAACACCCCAGGGGAAGGAAACGTGAAGGTGTAGATGGTCTATCAAGGATGAAGGAGACACCCAAGAGAATCCCACCCAACACTTGCTGCTCAGACGGTGCAATTAGGATCTCAGGGATGCCACCATTTCTTCAGGAAGAAGTGAAGAACAATCTAGGCCACTGTTTTTCTCACTTTTAATCAAAATAATTTATGTTCATTGTAAAAACATTAAGTAGTCCTGAAAGGCTTATAAATGAGGATTATGGGTTGAATTTTGTCCCCAAAATGAAGAAGTCTTAACCACTGGCACCCATGAATGTGACCTTATTTGGAAATAGGGTCTCCACAGTTAAGATGGGGTCATTAGAGTGGGCCCATTTCTAGTATTATTGGTGTCCTTACAAGAAGACGGAAATTCAGAGACAAACACACACACGGAGCACACACAGAGGAGAATACTATGTGGAGACAGGCAAAGACTGGAGCTATGCCTCTTCAAGCCGAGAAATGCCTGGGTTACCAGATGCTGGAAGGGTCAAGGAAGGATTCTGCCCTAGAACTGTCAGAGGGAACACTGCCTCTGCCAACAATTCAATTCCAGACTTCTGGCCTCCAGATACGCAGTAGAATACTTTTCTGTTGTTTTAAGCCACTCTGCTTGTGGTACATTGTTACGGCAGCCCTAGGTATCTAATACAATGAGAAACAATGGCCTCAGTGCCCCATCCTCCAAATCCTTGTGCAGATGCAGCCACCTGTAATTTAAATTTTAGATTTATTTTCTTATTTGAATATGTTAATTGTCATGATTTATAATATCATGACAAGTTTATCGAGAAGGAGTTATACACAGAGATGGGACAGGAGGACAGAAAGGGTCCTATTATTACAAAATGAAAATACACACCATGTAAAACATAGTATAATCAGGAGGCCAGGTGTGTGGCTCAACCCTGTAATCCCAGCACTCTGGGAGGTCGAAGCAGGCAGATCACCTGAGGTCAGGAGTTGGAGACCGGCGTGGTCAACATAGTGAAACCCCACTCTACTAAAAATACAAAAAATAGCTGGGCATGGTGGCAGTTGCCTGTAATCCCAGCTACTTGGGAGGCTGAGGCAGGAGAATCACTTGAACCCAGGAGGTAGAGGTTGCAGTGGGCCAAGATTTTGCCATTGCACTCCAGCCTGGGCAACAAGACCGAAACTCTGTCTCAAAACAAACAAACAAACACATAATATATAATCAGGAGATTTCAGGTGCTGAAATAATTAATTAATTGCAGTAATTAAAATTCTGCAGTCCAGGATCCTGACACTCACATACATGACAGGCCTCACTGAGAAAGTATCTGTTGATGAAAGACCTGAAGAAAGGGTGTGAGCCATGTGGACACCTGGGGGAAGGACATTTCAGGCAGAGGGAATAGTAGGTGCAAAGGCCCTGGGTCGGGAATGTGTTTGGCATGTTTGAAGAAGAACAAGAGGCCAGAGTGGGAGACTGTCGTAGGAGGTGAGCTTAGAGAGGCAGCAGGCGCCAGGTCATGCCGGGCTCTCTGTAGGTTGTTTTGCAATTGGAGAGTTCTCAACGGATGACTGATAGGATTTGCTTTATGTTTATAACAACACTGGCTGCTGGGTTGAGAGATGGCTGCAGGGGAAGTGAAGGCAGAAACACAGAAACCAATAAAGAGGGCACTGTAATGACCCTGGTGGGTCATCATGATGGCTGGGTCCAAGGTGGTGGCACTGGGAATGGGGAGAAGTGATAGAATTCTAGATCTATTATGGAGACAGAGCTGACAGGTAGGGCTGCTGGTTTTGGTGTGGCATGAGGGAACGAGAGGAGAATACCAAGGCTTTAGGCCTGAGCACCTGGGAAAACAGACGGGGAGACTGCAGGAGGGACTGGTTTGGGAGGGGAGAGATGGGGAGCTCAGATTTGAACTTGTTAAGTTTGAGACGTTAATAGATACCCACAGAGGTGTTGAGCTGGGTATATGAGCCAGTGCTGGAGGAAAAGTCCTGTGTTGAAGACTGCACGTGGGAGTCATCATCATAGAGATGGTATTTAAAGCCTTAAAACTGGGTGAGATCACCTAGAATTATATAAATGAGTCAAAGATGGCCTCTGTGTATTGGCTCATAGAGTGTTTATTTCTTCATTGCAGGCTGACACTGATTACTGCAGAAGCCAAACTCAAATTTTTACGCATCCAATTATTTTAAACAAATTTTAAGCCAATTTTTAGCCATTCAGGGCCTTCCTGGTACATACTCGGTGAAACTATACCCAGCATCTGTTGGCCGTTGATAACATAGAGCCTTGTGGTTATAAGACCTTAAGTGCAGTGTTAATCCCAGCACTTTCGGAGGCCGAGGCAGGCAGATCGCTTGAGCTCAGGAGTTCGAGACCAGCCTGGGCAACATAATGAAACCCTGTCTCTACTAAAAATACAAAAATTAGCTATGTGTGGTGACATGTGCCTGTAGTCCCAGCTACTTGGGAGGCTGAGGTGGGAGGATCACTTGAGCCTGGGAGGTGGAGGTTGCAGTGAGCTGAGATCATGCCACTGCTCTCCAGCCTGGGTGACAGAGTGAGACCCTGTCTCAGAAAAATAAAAACAAAAACAAAAACACAAACCTCAAGCCGTCCCTGTCCTTCGGAGCTCTCTGACCCAGAGACTCCCCTCTGTGCTGCTGTGCAACACCACCTAGACACATAAGCCTTGTTTCTGACTCTCCCCTACCTCGGGAGTATCCTTGCCCTTCCTCCTCTCCTTCTGAGTAGCAGCACCTGTAGTGTGTGCTCTTTGGACAGACTCTTGCTGTAAGGGACATCCCCCTACCCCTATGCAAACCTGTCAGAGTGTCACCATCACCAGTAAAATATGTGTGTGCTGCTGCCATCTCATGGTCATGTCTTTCTCTTTGCTCAGTCCCCAAATCCCCCAAACACCCTAGGGTGTGAGTGTAGACAAGAAAAGGAAGAAGCGCAAGTGCTGAGCCCTGAGGCATGCCAACGTTTAGAAGTTTCAGAGATGAGGAGGAACCAGCAAGAGAGATACGGAAAGAAAGGCCAGAGAGGTAGGAGGGAAACCAGGAGAGAGTGGTATTCTAGAAGCCAAGGGAGGAAAAGCCTGGCAAGGAGAGGGATGGACGGTGTCAGACACTGCTGATAGGTCCAGCGGACCGAGAAGGAGCTCTGGATGTCACACTACTGCCCATCCTTGCTTGCTGCTCACACCAAACCTGCTTCCCGCTGTGGCTGCTCCAAGGGGCTGCTCTCCCGTTTCCACCAGTGCCGCAATCTGTCTCATCTGAAAATCTGAAATCGGTGATCAGCAAAGTTTTTCACAAAGGCCCACAGAGCGTGTGTTTTAGGCTTTGAGAACATATGGGCTCTATCACAAGTATTCAACTTTGCCACAGTGTGAAAGCAGCCATTGACAATATATAAACAAATTGAGTGGTTGCATTCCGATAAAACTTCAGTTTGAATTTCATGTAATTTTCCCATGTCACAAATTTATTTATTTTTTACTTTTCCGCTTCAACCACTTAAAAACGTAAAAATCTTTTGTTACAGGCCATACAAAAAACTTGTAGTGGGCCAGATTTGCTGCCCCCGATTTAAATTAATCATATTCTTTCTTATTTTTATCTCCTTTCTTGAATCTATCACCATATGACTTTATTTATTTATTTATTTATTTATTTATGAATGACAGAGTCTCACTCTGATGCCCAGGCTGGAGTGCAGTGGCGCGATCTCGGCTCACTGCAACCTCCACCTTCTGGGTTCAAGCGATTCTCCTGCCTCAGCCTCCCAAGTAGCTGGGATTACAGGTGCCCGCCAAATTTTCGTATTTTTAGTAGAGAAGGGGTTTCACCATGTTGGCCAGGCTGGTCTCAAACTCCTGACCTCAAGTGATCCACCCTCCTTGGTCTCCCAAAGGGCTGGGATTACAGGCGTAAGCCACCAAGTCTGGTCTATATAATTATTTAATTTAATTTAATTTAATCTGGTTTATAGCTCCTATTTTGTGTCATTCACAGGTGACAGGAGAGCACTGAGAGGTCGCTACCCACCTGAGCATCTGATTGAGGAAAAGTGTTCCCAAAAGGCAAAAGAACGCCTGCTATCATTTCCTCTGGATTAATTTCTCCACTTTTTAAACTTTGTTGGCTTAGAATTATAACACTATGTAGACTAAACATCCAACAGATTAACCTAACCCTTTTTCAAAACAAAATATATATAGCACCTTGTTACCTGTCAAAGCAAAAATGAAATGTCAAAATCTTTCCAGTCTTGTTTTAATGAAATCTCAGCTAAGAGTAAAACAAAAACAAAAACAAAAAAACCCCAGGTTATTAATAGAACTGTAAAAAAGGCCTTCCAAAAGGAGTGGGTAGAGTATGATATTCATTTCCTATGCTTCAAAGATTTTGCCCTTTCTCATAAAAACTCAAATAGCTGTGGGTGCCTAGTAAATGTTAATATGGTAGTTAAAAGGTTACTAGTTGCTTTTTAAGTAGCTATTCAGGGACTTATCTCTTTCACCATCTGACCTGTGCTACATAGTTAAGTTCAAGGAAAATCTATAATCCTTTTTACAAAAATTAATACTAGCCTAGAGGCAACATTATATTTCAAGTTATTAGATACTCTGTTCCTTTCTAGCACTGCACCTAAATGCATTACAAAATCAGGATAAAGTGAATCTTGATCATGGATTTTTAGGACATGCGTTTTAGTATTTAATATTGTTCTTGCAATATTTACAACCAACACTTTAAAACAACATGCAAACACTCCATTTTTTTTTCAAAGCTTCACTATGTATTGAGAAAAGACTGTATTTTTGGCTTTTCAAGATACAACCAGTGCATGAATGATTGCTCAGTACTTGCTTCATACGATTTTAGTGTACCTTTAAGCTAAAAAATGCCGTGTAATGGGTGCCATGCTATATTACCAAGTACCCTAGTCCAATGGAGGAACAGGATGGATGTTACAGAATGATTTTTGTCTTTGACTTTTTGATTGCCATTCATTAAAGTGCTATTCTACATAACTCCTCTGGTGGCTGGATGTCCAAAAATCATAAAATTATCCGTTCATCTGCTCCAAAGGTGAATGTCCATTTTAAACACAAGACAAAAACATCCTGTATTTAGCTATACCGATGATGTACACGCACACAGTAGTGGTTCCCAATGGGCCGTTCCTGGACGAACAGCACCAATATCACCTGGAAACTACTTGAAATGCAAATACTCTGTCCCACTCCACAAGTACTGAAATGTTATTCTGTGGGGTGGAGGGTCCAATGGCCTCTGCTTGCCAAGCCCTCCAAGGGATTCTAAGTTTTCCAATGCTAAGTTTGCAAACCACAGAATTCAATCATCTGTACTCAGATGAAGTAAACTATATGAATGAGAAAAAAAAATACAGATTAACTTACGCTGTTGGCATTGGTAAGATGAGTTCACAAGATAACATGAGAATGCAGGGCCTTGGTAGCTCAGACCCCAGACCCCTTGCTCAAGGAACTCAGAGAAAAGATGTAGGGAATGGAATGCAACTTGCAAACCAGTAACCAGGAGACCGGCCACTACTGATTCTAATCTATGCACATAGTTTTCTGTTCTCCTTGTCCAAACTTGACTAGCTATATGTGTGTGACAACAGCTTGCAACACGTTCCGTGAGGTGCCAATCCAGGCATGTCCTCTACAATAGACAGACCATATGTCACAATCGGCTGAAAGCCAACATGGCATCACTGACTGCATCACTGTTAGATGAATCACAGTAGGAAACATTTTTATTTTATTTTTTGAGAGTTTCGCTCTTGTTGCCCAGGCTGGAGTGCAATGGCATGGTCTCGGCTCACTGCAACCTCCGCCTCCCGGGTTCAAGCGGTTCTCCTGCCTCCTCAGCCTTCTGAGTAGCTGGGATTACAGGCATTAGCCACCACACACGGCTAATTTTTGAATTTTTAGTAGAGATCGGGTTTCAATATGTTTGTCAGGCTGGTCTTGAACTCCTGACCTCAGGTGATCTGCCTGCCTGGCCCTCCCGAAGTGTTGGGATTACAGGCATGACCCATTGTGCCTGGCCAACATTTTCATTCTTTAATAGCAATTAGGATAAAGGACTCAAAATTGTACTTAGTAATCACATTGGCTATTATCAAAATAGCACATGCTATTTGGAAAAAAAATATTTTTTTCTGAGATGTTCCTTGCTGTATGATATACACCTATCCTATGATGACAGAAGCAACACAAACGATGACCATGTTCCAGTGAGCAAGACTCGATCTCTCAAACGAACAAGAGCGCTGGCTGATTCTGAACACTTTCTTTGCTACAGCATATGATCAAATGATTAGAGTTTTTCAGAGCTTAGAAAGGGTAACCATCTAATCATGACAGACTTCTTCAGCATTAATAATCATCAAGAAAGGCACTGCAGGGACATCTGACAAGGAATAACACTAATACAATGAGAACTGGTCTCAGTCCTGCACAAAACTTTGATATAGTTCAAACAGCTTGCATACTCTTTCTGTCCCCATGTGTACATACATATTCATACAGGTGGTACAATCTATGTCTCCACATGTATGTGTATGTATATATCTATGTATATATAAATATATGTGTGTATATATACCAACATCTATATACATATATGTGTGTGTGTGTTCAAATGTGTATCCATAAGACCACAGAGGGGGAAAAGACATTTGTTTCCTTTAATTGAATAGTACACAAAAATTCTAGTCACTTTATTTAGAACAAAGAATAAGAGTATTGGCAAATTAATGCAAAAAAGTACCCTACTAAACCTTTCTATGCACAAAAAAGAGCAGTAAAATAAATACTCAGAACTTTCCCAGGTTGTCAACTATTAAAATAAAACCTTAGCATTTCAAAAAAGCTTATTCCACTGCAGGAAAGAGGGTGGACATTTTTGGTACCATAATAAATCACACACTCACACATCCATATTGCTTAGGTTGAAGAGAACGGAATGAACAGAGGAAATTTCTTCCATGAATTACCCTCCTTTCGGTACCCGCCAAGTTTTAGTTACGTTGTATTATTCCACTTAGCTTAAAATATAAAGTCTTGTAGAAACACATTTTTAGGATGTTGAAGTTCTCAAGATATTTGCACAGAATATTTAGAAGTACTTAGAGGAGTTCTGTTAAATGCAGTTGGTCATACTACATACCCCATGGTTGCAGTTTTGACAGACCAAGCGCATCTGTGTCAGAAATAGACAAAAGGCATATACTCCTCCTTCCTAGAAACGGGTACGTAGACATGTTCTTATTCTTGGGATATGAAAAAACAAGTAGTAATGGCATTTAAAGTTTAATTACTAACTGTATAATGCCTGAGAACAAAATTCAGAGCAATTCTCAAAGGGTTAAGAGTCAGACTCTGGGCATTTCCGTTTTTTAGCTGCAGGCTCCTCAGTCTCGTGTGATTCTAAAGTGCTTGCATTAGATCTGAGGCTGGTGTCTGCTTTAAGGCTGTCCATGGCAACGGTGAAGCCGGAGAGAAGGTAACCCCCACCTCCACTCATCAGCAGTTTAGGATGACTTCGATCTGGCAAAACCTAATCAAGACAGAAAAGACATTCATGCTTTCCCAAGACAATAAAGTCCATGCTAACAACACATATACCAAAAATTAGAATTTAAACAACACAGTTCTCTTGATAATCTCAATGGACCAGTTTCTTTCTTTCTTTCCCTCCCTCCCTCTTTCCTTTCCTTTCCTTTTCCCCTTCCCTTCCCCTCCCCCTCCCCCTCCCTTCCCTTCCCCTCTCCCTCCCCTTCCCCTTCCCTTTCCTTCCCTTTCTTTTTCTTTCTTTCTTTCAGAGGCAGGGTCTCACTCTGTTCCTCAGGCTGGAGTGCAGTAGTGAGATTTTGGCTCACTGTAACCTCGAACTCCTGGTCTCAAGTGAACCTCCCGCCTTGGCTTTCCAAAGGGCTGGGATTACAGACATGAGCCACGGCACCAGGCTTTAAATGGACCAACTACTAAGGACTCATTTCTTCACATTACAATGCAGAGAAAAGTGTAGAAATTGGTTTAATTGATTTTCTTTTGAAAAATAAAACTGGCCAGGCATGGTGACTCACGCCTGTAATCCCAGCACTTTGGGATGCTGAGGCAGGCGGATCACAAGGTCAGGAGTTTGAGATCAGCCTGGCTAACATGGTGAAACCCCATCTCTACTAAAAATACAAAAATTAGCCAGGCGTGGTGGCACGCGCCTATAATGCCAGCTACCTGGGAGGCTGAGGCAGGAGAATTGCTTGAACCCAGGAGGCAGAGGTTGCAGTGAGCCAAGATCGCACCACTGCACTACAGCCTGGGCGACAGAGAGAGACTCTGTCTCAAAAAAAAAAGAAAGAAAAAGAAAACTGAAGCAGTTTTCAGTTCAGCCCAGGTTTCTCTACAAACTGAAGCATGTTTCTGATGGAGAATGGGTAATGGTCTGGGCAGTACTCTAGAACTGTGCATATAGCTTTCTTTCTCTTGGCTTCAGGAAGCTTCATGGCCAATAATGGAGCCTGGGTCTATGGAGAAGCTGCTACTGAATGTACTACACTTCAAACCTCCCTTCCCCGCTACCCTGTTAACTCTGCCAAGGCAACTTCTCTCCTCTTTCTCCTGTAACCTTAGCTAAGTAAGACAACCTCCACAAAGGGCAGGGTTACCCAAGGCTCAATAGCATCCCCACTACAGAATGGTAAGACACCAAGCAATGAGACGGGGCCTACGGCAGCATGGAGGTTCTCCCCTCAGATCTCCCTTCATGAGGGAACAGCTGCAAGGCATTCAGGCAGAACACCTCCAGCTGCCGCTCCTTTGGGATCCACTGCAGCATTCATACTGAAGGAGGCCATGGGTTGCTTCCAGTCAGTAACTGAGCATGGGTACCAGGGCTGGAGAATTTCTGCTTAACACAGGACTCCTTGAATGGCTATCTTTCCACTTGGGCTCGCCATCAGCCTCCTGGAGACTTTCTCAGAGCAGCACTGCAGGCTCTTCCTACCATCCTCCTTTCTCTACCCGCTCCTTGCCCAGGCATCAACCTGTACCACTAATCTTGCTCCCTCTCCCCTTATCCTTCTAAGGCATTCCCCTCAATAAATCTCTTACGCTTCGACTTCCATCTTAACACATGTCTTCCAGAAGACCTGAACTGACACAGAGCCCACTAGTAAATCCTGAAAACATGCCGCAAAAACATCCTGGCAGAGAGGAAAGGGCCAGTTTCTCATCTACCTGGGAATTTTATTATTGTCAATTGTATCATCCACAGTGATATTGAGGCCTTGGGGAAATAAGAACCACAGCGGTTTGCATTTTAAATGCCTTTAGGGCAGAGTTACAGAGTAATATATTCTGACATAACAAGAGAAAAAAAGGGTCAGAAAAAGTCAGGGGCACATTCTCTGAGTAACAGCCATGAGACATCTCCATCCCTGTAGAAAGAAACAGAGATATCTCTATTTTTATTTTGTTTTGTTTTTGAGACAGGGTCTTACTCTGTCACCCAGGCTGGAGTGCAGTGGTGGGATCTCGGCTCACTGCTGCCTCGACCTCCTAGATTCAAGCAATCTTTCCATCTCAGCTCCTGAGTAGCTGGGACTACAGGCAACTGCCACCATGCTCGACTAATTTTTATATTTTTTGTAGATACAGAGTCACGCCCAGCCAATTTATGTATTTTTTTGTGGAGACAGGGTTTCACCATGTTGCCCAAGCTGGTCTCGAACTCCTGGGCTCAAGCGATCTGCCTGCCTTGGCCTCCCAAAGTGCTGGGATTACAGGCATAAGCCACTGTGCCTGGCTGAGATAACTCTATTTAATGACTTCTAGTACTATTGCAAGGATAGTCAAGTCTCGGGAGGGCAGCTCTTGGGACTGGCTGTAAGAACACGTACCTGGTAATTTCTGAGCCAGGTTTCAGACAGCCTGAGGTTGATGACCCCTCCCCTCTCCCGCAGTTTTGTGTAGCATTCCAACAGAGGCTGCAGGCAAAAACAGAATTCTGTTAAGAACTACTTCCTGGGATGCAGTTTAAGAATCAACATTCAGACGTAAGAATTCCTGCTCATTCCATTCCAGTATTACCTCTTTGTACTGACAGTAGACCACAAACGGCCTTGAAGGGGCCACGAAGTCCAGCAAAGACAGCAGCAGGGGAGTGGGGTGGAAACGACTGGCTACAATTAAACTGTAAGGAAAATGCCAGACAAATTATTTCTCTACTCCCCCAAAGTGGAGCACAGGTTTCAAAATGCATTTAAAATGATCATGTATTAATTTGCATGACTCACACAGAGAAGAGATTTAAATATAACATTCTAGAAATCCAAAACAGAATACAATCATGAGCTATTTCTTTCCAGGAAACACGAACTAGGTTAGAAGCTCTTGTGGTACTTGGCAACTCTAAATGGCACTTAATAACATTCTTGATTTCTAAAAAAAATCACCTGGAAACAAATCCAACACTGCATAAGCTGCTTTGTGGATATCTGTTATAGCCTGTATCGCAGCATTTGAGTGCCCCATCCCCTGCATCCAGTGGGACCACAAGGCCCGTCTTGATGCACTGTGATGGAGAAGATTCAGTTTCTTCTGAAACCCTGAAACCAGCATCATCAATTCCCCAACCCTGCCAGCCTCAGCCTCCTTTCTTTAAAAAACCCCCAAGACAAAATTCTCATCTCGGGTCCCACTAGAATCAAAGCAGACAAGGAGAAAGAGAATGCCAATCTGTCTGAAGCAGAGCCCACATGCACCGAGGAGTCTCCTGCCTTCTTCCATCAACACACCCATCTGCGTTTCTTTCACTCAGCAGAGCAGCAGCCTCTAAATGTCTTTTCCTCTGCTCTTCTTGTCTCCTCTGTTTTTCCTGAATCTTCAAAAAGAAAAATAAGCAATCAATGTACTGGGGTCTTTCAGTCAAATTTATGGAAATGCTCTGCTCTGTCAAAACATTTCAACAATATTTATCAACTTGGACTAAACCAATAGAAGCAGGTTGTTTATAAGGAAGTTGCAAATACACAAGAAAGCCTATATACTATTAAAACCATTATTAAGCTATCTATGCAATGCTTCTGTATCCTAAAGCTCCATCCCAAAGCCCGAATCACACGCTTGTGTACATGCACACACACTCGTTCTCTGTTTTGATAGTTATCATCCTGGGAGCTAACACACCAAAGCCAAATCAAATCTCATGACTTAACTGAAGTTAACTGAGGGCCTGAGATTACGGGGGTGGTGGGGACTCCTGGCATCCTTACATAATCTTTTCTGCTTCCTCTCTCTTTAGGCCCCTTATGTTCCGGATCTTGAGAAATGGTTTCCATTGTTTCCTGGTCTTCCGGGTGATTGCTCTCTGGGGCCTCTGCCATACTGTCTTCATTTTCTTGTTCAGAAGCCTGTTTTTCCTCCAGTGTGCCATTACTTTCCTCAATCAAAGCACTGTCTTTTGGCTCTGAAGATAACATCTCAGCAGAAAATGTTCCATGTAGAAGACTGTCCACTTTGTTGAGAGGGAATTCATAAAGACCACTGAGAAAAGATTTGGGAAATCCAAAACACGCTGTCGCTGCCCGAACAGGTCCACCTCCGGGGTACAGCTGAATAATGGAGCCAAAACCTGGACAGATAAAATAAATAAATATCTGCCCGTGGAGTGACTCTAGACTATGCAAACCCTCAGTGAGTCCTCCACAGTAATGAGACTGAAGGTCTTTCTATTAATACTTTATTCAGAGGCTGAAGGATGGTGCAGCTCCTCAGGGAGTCTGTTTGGAGTCTATAAGTATTACCAATGGAGATAATATAATCCTAAAGCAGATAGCAGGAAGTCTCAAAGAAGCTTATCCCCACTTGATACTACTGTAAAACCCTGTGTCTGCAAATTTGGATGTCACATGATTGGTGACTGACTCTGCTTCCCCTCACTCTGATCCTCAAATGGAGCAGTTACAAGTTCTTACCTTCTATGGGGTCAGAAAAAAACCAGACAAATCAGGCTGTGTTGTGTTCTTCCAGAGAGAATACATGCTTAGTAACCTTCCCACTCAATCCCTTCGATTTAGGCCCAATGAAATGAGCACCAGCTACCCAGCAGTTTACTAAAATCACTGTCCTGAAAGCCCTAGCCAGCCACAGGCTGCAGCATCATGCCCACCCACAGTGAAGCTAGAAAGGACAATCGCCATGGGTTTGGGGGTACCCATGGGTGGGGGGCTGGGTGATGGAGACTGTGTAAGAAGGTCCCCATGCTAGGAGCTGTGCAGGTTCACCCAAGTCACTTCGTTAACTCTGAGGTAATTCAATCTGGCTTTCCATCAGTTTACATATTTGGACCACCTTTACTCACATCAGGGTGGGGTTTTGTTGAAAACGGAAATATTAAATCTTACCTCCCATTCGTTCCATCATTGCACCCAGCACCAAGCCTGCACACGTTTCCATCACAATCATTTTGTTGCCAGCACGGATATTTCCCAATGTCAACATCTGGGCTAATGTATCGTATCTCATGTGGCTAAAGTAAAAACAATAATTCGTTCATTTTTAGCTAAGTAAAGCCTATTATTTTAATCATTTTTCAAGTTTTGTTTGCTTTATTAAAATTATGTTGATAAGATTATTGATTGCTTTGGAGGTGACAGTAAAAGGACTTACAATTTATGAGGTAGGAGGATACTTTATGCAGGTGAGCAAGTTTTTTCATTTTACTTAAAATCATGACTTTCTTAAAGACATATTTCCCCCAATTATACTTTTGAAAGGAAACAAAGCGTACTTAATTTTTCCAGGTTCTCTTGCATAATACATAATTGAAAGAATACGGGTGGATGGCTTCACAACAGTAATGACGGCTTCATATCTGGGGGGGAAGAAAAAACAGAACACTGACTTGAAAAAAATGACTTAAAATATTTTATTTGTAATAAAATGTATATTTTAAAACATAAAAAAGTTTAATATTGTCAGCCTTTTAAAATAAAAACTACTTACTTTTTTTTCTTCTTTTTAATGTATTTATCTTGGGCAAATTCTGTCTTGTCTCGGAATGTTGTACTATTTTCAATTAACTGCTGAACTATTTCCTATAAGAAAAGGAGCAAGTAGATTTTCTGAAACTTTACTTTCACAAAACAAGTAATTTCCAAAGGCTTCTTACCCAAGAATGGATCCAATGGTCTGATTCTCCAATCCCTTTTCCACAGAAGTCCAAACAGATGAACTTTGTATTTCTATACTATATTTGGAATTTATAATAAAATACAAGTACTTTATAACTCCATTTAAACCAAGGTAAAAGAACAGAGATATCCAATAAAAGGAGAAGAGAGGTAAAGGAAACTAATTTCTGAAGACACTGGCTGAAAACATTACTGAAAATGAACAAAGTTAAATCCTGATATGCACTGTTATTACATTCTCTACCAATGACATTAGTAATTTCATTCACTTATATTCCTGTATATAAGACATAAAATCTTTGAAATGTTGAGTAACATGTACATTTCAACCTACTTCTATCAAAGCTACAACGTTTTTTTTTGTTTTACCTTAGGTACAGTCTGCTTTAAAAACCAAACAGTTTCCTAAATGCCAAACAGACAAAAACAAAACTAAAAATCCTTTGAATATTACCTCTCCTTTAATGCCCTTGTCCTTCAAAGCTTTTATGTCATCTTGAGTAAGTTTCTGAGATTTCCCATCATCAACTATATTTCGATTATCAGTGCCCGCTTCTTTAGTCTCTAAGGAAAGAAATTGCTCTATTGATATTTATGGTCTGAAATTATTTGACATTTTCTTCTTCTGAGTCCATCTCCACATCCAGTCCATCAGCCACTCAAGTCTGGCCTCCCAGCTGTGCCGCCCCCATCACACGACCCTTTCCTGCCAAAACTACTCCAAGCCCCTAAGTCATCTTCCTGCTCCCAGTCTTGCCCCCTACTATCCACCTGGATGCCAGAGTGCTCTTTGTTTAAATGCAATTTGACTCATCTACCCCATGCTTAAAACCATACAGTGGCTTCCCACAGCAACGAGAATACATTACAAAGATGACCTGCAAAGTCATAAATGATCTGGCCCCTGCCTATCGTTCCTGGCCTGATCTCTTGACACTTCAGCTTCAGCCACAATGGCCTTCTTTCTGTTCCTTGAACACACTCAGCAAGGTCCCACAGCAGGCTTTTGGCACCTGCTGCTTCCTCTGCCTGGAAGGTTCTATGACAGATGTCTGAGTGGCTGGATCCTTCCTATCACTTGAGGCTGAGCTCATTCTCTTGCTTTACCAAATTAGTACCTGCCCCCGCTTTATTATCTTCATAGCATGTGTCACTTCACCATCAGAAATCATGCTGTTTGCTTGTCTACTTGATTATTTTTGGCGTTCCAACTGGTAAGCACATTTTATATGACAGTCTATCTTATGAACTGCTATAACTGCAGTGCCAAATTATACCTGGCATATATTTGGTGCTTAGTAAAAATATGGTTATTAATTTAAATGTATCTAAATAACTGATTTGACTCAAAACTTTAATAGTATTTAACTTCAAATAATTACTTGTGTTTTAATTAATAAGATATTCTCAATGTTCATCTTAATAAATATTTTAATTAATAATAACAGCTTTTGGACAAGAGGTTAAGAAATAATAATAGTAATAGCTAAAATTATGGGCCCTTACTAAAAGCAAGACACTATTCAGAACTTCCTATGAGTCATATCATTGAACACTCAATACAACTTAGGCATTAAATGTGTTTATGACCCTGTTTTACATGTATAAGGATGTAAGACTCACAGAAATCAAATAAGTTGCCCAATGGTACAAGGCAAGTGATGAAGGTAGAAATTGAACTTAGCTGGATCCAAAACCAGACCTCTTAACCTCTACACCATATGCTAACCACCTTACAGCTGTTACATAACTTCTGGGCACTGAAAGAACTTTACATTTGTTCTTGCAATGATGCAGCAACGACTCACAGGATCAAATGCCTGGCCAACAGAGAACTCTACATATGTTCTTACAATTACGCAGCAACGACTCATAGGATGAAAAGACTGGCCCAAGAGCAGAGAACCATTTAATGGTGGGCTGGAGCCAGAATCCAGGTTATCTCATGGCCAAAGGCAGTACTTGCTTCACTCCACTAAGCTTCAGTTCTTAGA
Source organism: Nomascus leucogenys (assembly GCF_006542625.1). NCBI lineage: Eukaryota > Metazoa > Chordata > Mammalia > Primates > Hylobatidae > Nomascus > Nomascus leucogenys. Next base: position 396,731 of record NC_044391.1, read on the forward strand.
TTATGAGTTAAGACTTCTTTTGGGATAGCATGGCCTAGCACTTAGGAAATAGGTGGAGGTTGAGATGTTTCTGACTAGTCAGTTGGAAAACATCTATTTCACGCATCCAAAATGTGCACCTGCAGTAGGCTCTTCCCTCTTCTTCTTGGGCTGTAGACTTCCTCCACTGGTCACTTCAAATGTGGTTCCATAACTATGGCCAATGACGTTATCCAGGTAGAACCACTGTTTTTCGAAAGTTACTTTTCTAGGGAAAAAAAGCAATCAATTAACTGAATATCTTTTGTATTCAGTACAGAAAAGACACGTTCACTACAGTTTATTTCAAAAGTGGTCTCCACAATGGATGATCCGCAGCATTATCTCTGAACATAAAGCAACAAAGGAACTAGAGAGAACCTGGTTGGGATAGAGACATAAAATTAATGAATAAGCCACAAGAAATTGAATTTTGGAAAGGGGAAGCAAAGACAGAAGACATTCCTCTTCTGGTGCACTGGGCTGACCCCACTTTGCACTGTCTACCAGGATGTCCAAACTCACAGGCTCTGCAGATATCCTGAATGGCAGACAGGATCACCAAGATTGCCAGGCCTGGACACACACTGTAACACCTCTTGCAACTTACCCCAGAAAATCTCAAAACTGAACAATCATTGAAGTAACAAGGATTTAACAAATTTCTTGGGCTTGGTCTGATTGGCCATTTTATTTGAAAATTATCTCATAAAAGCAAATTATACTTGCAAATAAACACTGACAATCTACACACTTGGAAATGGAGCCTATCACTGTCAATGCTCTACTGAGGACCAGGCAACTTGAGGTTTTCCTATGACATAGATTTTTTATCTTATTGCAATTTAAAAGAGAAATCCCACAGGAACACAATCCTTTCTTCTCAAAAGAAGAAAACTAACATCTGCTGAGTGCCAACCAGGGGCCAGGCAGTGTGTGCTAGGTGTGATTCACACTTTTTGATTTAATTCTCATGGTAATCCTGGGACATAGCTCTTTCCAGAAGAGAAATCTGAGGCCCAGGGAGAAGTATCTTGTCCAAGATTCACAGTTGCAAGGTGTTGTTGGAGCTGGGATTCAAATTCAAATCTGTGTCTGACCCCAAGCCTCATTCTTTCCACTATACCACACGGTCTACTCCAGCAAAGACCTAAGGACCTTAGAAAGCCCATCTAGCTTCAGGGCATGGCCCATGTGCACAGAACACTGAATTCTGGGAATCACGTAGTGGTTAATTCTGTTTGTGCCCCATCCCACTCCTTCTCTTCCTCTCTGTGCCGCCAGGAAGCTGACTACAACAGAATATACTGCCATATCACCCACGTTCCCGTGTCAGAGGCTTACCACCATTGCTGGTCTCTGGGTGTGTCACCTTTATTGGTTCCCTAAATCCCGCCACACTTTCGCGTCGCATCTTCATTAAAGCTTACTCAAAGCATCTGAGGGAAATCCTGTATGATCATAAGTGATTCAGATATGGCCAATTCTTGTTATTTGCTGGGTCCCTAGATACTTACATAGAACAGAATGTAACAGACGCTCAAAATATTTGCTAATGTAAACCTCCTTAGATGTTGCAATTCAGCTCAGCCCAGATGTGCACCCCCTACCCTCATCCTTTAATCACCTAGGTGCTACTGAAACACTGGATCTGGCCAGGTGTGGTGGGTCACACTTGTAATCCCAGAACCGTGGGAGGCCAGATGGGTCACTTGAGTCCAGGAGTTTGAGACCAGCCTGGCTGATGGGGAAAAATTCCATCTCTACAAAAAATACAAAAATTAGCCAGGTGTAGTGGCACACACCTGTAGTCCCAGCTACTTGGGAGGCTGAAGCAGGAGGGTCACGTGAGTTCAGGAGTTTCTCTACAAAAAGTACACAAATTAGTTACTGAGGAGGCTGAGGTGGAAGATTGCTTGAACTCAAGAGGCAGTGGTTGCCGTGAGCCAAGACACTACACTCTAGCCTGGGGGACTGAGTGAGATCCCGTCTCACAAAACGAACAAACAAACAAACAAACAAACAAACCAAACGAAAACACTGGATCTGAGATGGGTGGGTTTACCTCTCTGCAAGCCTATGTGATATGCAGAGGGGATGATGCATGTCACTTAAAACTGGCTGGTTTGACAGGTCACTGCCCCAGTTGGGAATGTGGGGTCCAGTTAGAGGGATGAGGAGGCCACATCTTTACTGGGAAGGAGTGGGATTTGCAGAGTCTACTTCTCAGAGAGCCTGGACTGTTTTTTGCCCAACCAGATGAGTGTAGCCCCAAGGGTGATGTGGGAGTCTGACCCAGGATGCAGCTGAGCTTGGAGTCGTTTCTTAAATAAAATGGAAACTGCCACTATGACTTCTGCGAGGAAGAGGGCCTGTTGAAAAGTATTTCCAAATAAACGTTTAGGGCAGTGGTCCCCAGCCCTTTTGGCACCACAAAAGGGGAAGGTCAGGCGCAGTGGTTCACGCCTGTAATCCCAGCACTCTGGGAGGCTGAGGTGGCTGGAATTACTTGAGCCCAGGAATTGGAGACGAGCCTAGACAACACAGTGAAACTCTGTCTCTACAAAAAAAATTAGTTAGTTTAAAAAAGAAAAAAAAGAAGAAGAATTTAAAAATGGTTAAAGGTTGGTGCAGGTATTACATTTCCGGACTAAAAGAAACATACCTCTCATAAAAGAAACTTTTTTTCTTTGCTAAATTAGTGCTTGTGCAAAAAGCTTGGTTATCACCAGCTTGGTGCTCTGGAGACTTGTTTCTTGCCTATTTTATGATGCTTGCTTCACCTTAAATACCAGTCAACAGTTTGCTTAAACTAGAAGTAAAAGAATTCATCTGAAGTAAGTACTTATCAGAAATTCCAAATCTCATACTTCCCAGTCTGCAGAAAGCTGTTCTCCTGACATTGCATTCAACTTATCTCCGTCAAAAGTAATACAATAACCTAGCTCAAAAGAAACTGTGGCCAGGTGTGGTGGCTCACACCCGTAATCCCAGCACTTTGGGAGGCCGAGGCGGGTGGATCACCTGAGGTCAGGAGTTCGAGATCAGCCTGGCCAACATGGTGAAACCCCGTCTCTACTAAAAATACAAAAAAAAATTAGCCGGGTGTGATGGCGTGATGGTGCCAGAGTCCCAGCCACTAGGGAGGCTGAGGCAGGAGAATCGCTTGAACCCAGGAGGCAGAGGCTGCAATGAGCCGAGACTGCACTACTGCACTAAAGCCTGGGCGACAAAGCGAGACTCCGTCTCAAAAACAAAAAAACTGTGGTTCTATTTCTCAGATAAAGTAATCCAAATATCCCAATAAATTTTCACCATTAATAAGCTCTTAGGACTTAACAACCTCACCAGCCCTTCCAGAAAGTTATCAAAATCCCACTTCTCTACTATTATAAAACAGAGCGATACTAATCAGCAGGTGCACAAACCAAACCTAATTTCGAGTTCTGAGGCCTTGAACAAATTGCTTTTTAGCAAGTTTCCCAGCGTTGAATCCTTTGGTGAGCAAAACGAGGGAAACTCAAAGTGATTCCACACTCTGTGAATTGTCTCCTTCATCTATTCTGTGTATCCTGTTTCGGTAGAGAAGAGGATGGAAAGCCAGACTAGGTAGGAGAGGTTTCATTTTTTGTGGGATAGATCCTGACTGAGGGATTAGGGAAGAAGGAGGATCTATGGTGGAAAAAAAGGAGGAACTTGAAGGAGACTCTGGGAGACAAGGATGAGATCCTAAAGTGAAGAAAGGAGGGGGTGTCTGTGAAAAGACAGTGAAGATCCCAAGGTCCTAGGGAAAGAACTTCAGGACAGGTGATTAAGGGTGTGGAGAGGGAGGCATTGGCACCCTAGGGCCAAGAATGGAATTCTGCGGAAGGAACTCTGTGGAAAGACTGAAAAGGATGCTGAAGGTGGACGGCCAGATATGAAATCATGGAGGGGGCTCTGGGAAAAAAAGGAGGGTTAAGGGAGATTATGAGGTTCGAGGACGGGATCCTGGTGGAAAAGCCTTCTGTGACAGAAAGACCCGAGGAGACAACAAGGGCGGGGAGTGGTGACCCAGAGAGCCAAGAATGGCACCCTGGCGGGAGAAGTCTGTGGAGAAACCTGGAGGGAGGGGGTATCTACAAGGCGGGGGCGGGAGACCCCTAAGGTCAGCGATCTGACTTACTTTCTCCGCTGGACTTGCACTGCTTTAAACACATCTTCACGTTTCAGCACCACGAAGTCGCCGTCGCGGATGCGGTGGTCTCCGGGATGCTGTGGTTGTGGGCCCGGCTGCTCCCCTGAGCCCTCCATGACGCTCAGCCGGTCGCCGTGCTCCGCGGCGTCTCGCCCCTCCTTCTCGGTTGTCGCCACCGCCAGCCTCACTTCCCACAACCTGGCGCACTAGGAGCCCTCCGACCGGCACCGCCCCCACGTGTTGCACGCCGCTTCCGCTTTCCGGTCCAGACCTCAAGACCGCTTCCGGGAGCCTCTCAGCTTCCGTCTGGCCAAACTCCTTGATTGGCTGCACTCCGCCCCGCCCTTCCCGTCTTGCCGCTTCTTTGAGCGGAAGTTGGATCACTGAAGCGCCAAAAAAGAATTTAGGGGAAGACCTGATGTTCGCTTGAGGCATTTTTGCGGCGCTGTGCGCTACAGACACCTTCTGGAAGCTGCGGTGGGGAAACTGAGTTTCCCGAGCCTTTGAGACAGATGGGATTCAGCACCGCGCGGGGACGACAGGAAAGCTGCGGCTGAAGAGAACTGCGGACTTGGCGGGAGTCGCCTGAGGAGCTAAGATCCCGGAGATTCTTAGCCCCGTGGTGCTTCTCTAGGGGAGGGAGAGAGGGAAAATCCGGGCGGACAGATCTGCGCGTATCCTGGAGCCGGCCCAGGTGTGAACTAGGAGAGCTTTGGGACCTCTGTCCCTAGCAAGTAAGAACTTTAGCCTTAGGAGATGTAAATAAAGTAGTATTTAAAGAAGCACAGGTACCCAACTGTTACTTTTTACTCTTTCTCCAGTCCTACCTCTTAACGTTTTTTTGAATTTCTTACTATTCTCAGCATATTGTCTCGTTTGAGAAGGGTATGGCACGCAGCGTTGTTGAAGGAGCGCCTCACCTTGGGAGCCTGAAAGTTTTATCTCTGTACTGTCAACAAACAACTTTGATCTTGATGGGTTTGCTTAATTTCTTTGAGCATCAGTTTCATAATGTGTAATGCCTAATTATTGGAGCCCTATCATGCCGTTAAATCGTGAACTTTCTAGTTACTAACTTGTTTTATTAACTAAACCCCTTTTAAGTAAGGATTTGGATAGATTATTTTATAATGAATTGCACTGCAGTGTACAGGTATATCTTTACTCGTCTACTTAGGATATGAATCATTTTTAAGTAGACTTGTATTTTAAAAGAACAGTTTTGGATTTACCGAAAAATTGCACAGAAAGTGGATGTGACACTGCAGGATTGACTGTATGTAAGAAGCTGTGATGATGTATCCCTACAATAATAAGTCTCAAATACTGCAAATAAGTTTTCATAGAGTTAATTACCTGTCTTATTTTCATTTCTGTAATGGGGACTTGTAAACAGGTACAGTACCTGTCCTTATTTTTAACCTATGAGCGTCTAGTATACGTAAACCATATTTAATGGTTATTAAACTATTATGGTATACCTTAAAAAGCGATAGAGATTAGAAACTTAACTGCAGAATATTTGGGTCTTGTATCATAGCTGTACAACTTTGCAAGCCTGTTTGCTAGTCTTGAACCTAGAATACATTAATTTTTCCCTTTTTATTAATACATTTTTAGGAGCACTATTTTCCTTACAGTTTTGGTGAAGACCTTTTTAATATCTATCTTTTAGGAGAGATGAATGGAGAGTATAGAGGCAGAGGATTTGGACGAGGAAGATTTCAAAGCTGGAAAAGGGGAAGAGGTGGTGGGAACTTCTCAGGAAAATGGAGAGAAAGAGAACACAGACCTGATCTGAGTAAAACCACAGGAAAACATACTTCTGGTAGGTGAGGTCAATGATTGTTCAATTTTTTTCACTTAAGGAAGCAATTCATGTCTATCATACAAGGCGGTTTGTCTCATACTTCGGTTTGTCTGTTATTTCATGCTACTCCTTTGTAAGTATTTGAACATTGATGTCCTAGATTCTTACTAAAACTTCTAATTTGGATACTCTATTAATGAGAGTCTCATTTGGAAAGAGAAGCATATTGGAAAAATGTTCACTCTGTTTCTACTAACCTAGTATTTTATTTTTTTCAGAACAAACCCCACAGTTTTTGCTTTCAACAAAGACCCCACAGTCAATGCAGTCAACATTGGATCGACTCATACCATATAAAGGCTGGAAGCTTTATTTCTCCGAAGGTAGGGTTTAAAAAGTACAAAAAAGCACCATAAATAGTATTTTCTTAACTTGTCTTTGGATGCTACATCTTGTATTACTATAATTCACTTACTAACATATACCTGCTTTAATCTTAGTTCGCCCAAACAATTAAATGATGTTTATGTTTCAAAAGCATTTTAGACTTTATAGCAGTCGGGAAAGCAGAAACCATACTAGGTATTTCAAAAAGGGGACTTAATACAAGAAATTGGATACAAAAATGGAAGACTGAAAGAGCAGAAAGGAAATATTGAGGTAACCCCCCAGAAAGTCGTAATTCAGGAAGCAGCAACCATCCTTATGGCTAAGAGAGTAAAAGAAGTTCTGAGGTTACCAGAACGTGGGAATTCAAAGGTTGGAGAGGTCACAGCATAGCTGTTAATTTTGACTTTTGAGGGACACCCTACAAAGCTATGCTTGGGCTTCTGAAGGCTACCTTACAGAGCTGTGCTTAGACCACTAAGGCAAATGAAGCTGGTTGCCACTGGTAACTGAGGGGGCATGACTCAGTGGTGCTTGGAACTGGAGGCTAGCACTGTCGTTATCTTCTACAGCTGCAGAGATGCTGAAAAGAATTGGAAACAAGAATAAATTCCTTTCTCTCTTCCTGCCACCTTCCAGTCTCTAAAGTGCCTTCAATTGGCAGAATTTAAAGAGAATCTGAGACATGTAGGGTACAGATCTGAATTATAGCATTGCAGAGCAGGAAGTAGAATAGTGGGCTTGAAATCAAGGGACAATAACAAATACAGCTTTGTGTAGAAACACAGGTAAGGAATCTCCCTTTGATAATTAGGAATACCAGTTAACCTACATCAGTCTGTATAGGTGCAGGGAACTGTCTTTTCTGTGCTGTTAAAATACCCATTTGTTTCTTATGTCTCATGAGGGGTGTGTGTGTGTGCGCGTGTGCATACCTTTTTTTGTTGTTTTTTTTTTGAGATGGAGTCTTGCTCTGTCGCCCAGGCTGGAGTGCAGTGGCGCGATCTTGGCTCACTGCAAGCTCTGCCTCCCAGGTTCACGCCATTCTCCTGCCACAGCCTCCGGAGTAGCTGGAACTACAGGTGCCCGCCACCACGCTTGACTAATTTTTTCTGTTTTTAGTAGAGACGGGGTTTCACCATGTTAGCTAGGATGGTCTCCATCCCCTGACCTTGTGATCTGCCCGCCTCGGCCTCCCAAAGTGCCAGGATTACAGGCGTGAGCCACCGCACCCGGCTGCACACTTTTTTTTAGTAACTAGACTGTTGAGGTCCAGGACCCTCCCTGCCCCGTACCAGGCACTCAGTAGTCATTTTGTGAATAAATAGAGTACTTTACAAATGTTTTCTTTATTGGAAATCTGTTTGTTTTTTTCCATCAATAGAATCTGCTTCATGAATGATCTTGTTCCTTTAGGATGTATTAGCCACCAGCACTCACATTGTTCCCCTAGCAGATAGCTCAGAACTCTATAAGTGATCTTTGGACAGTCCTAAAGATGGAGTTCAAGAGGTGCCTTAGCCTTCACCATCTGTACTTCCAAACTACTTTATTGTACTGTTCTTCTGTGAGAGACATATTTGAAAATGTAGAACTTTAGAATGTTGGAAAAAAAAGAAAAGCTTTTCAGTTTTGCCACCAGGGTCAAGTGTTGGTCTGTCTCCTGATCTCAGGAAAGACTGTGATTGTCTTCAGCTCTGTCAGAGTAAGAGCTTAGCTTATGTGTCTGGCTTTGGCTTTATTATAATTTCTGGTTTAAGCTTATTGTCTAAATTATCTGAACTAACATGTCCTATTAGGTGTCAAAGTTGCAAAACAAAGTTTCCCAGATAGTGGGGCTTTTAGGGAGAGAGAGTTTCTGTCTGCATTTCACATTATGCAAACCTAAATTTGTTTTAGAATCTTAAGTTTACATTCTATACCAGTTCTTATGTGAATGTAATCAAAATACAAAGCAATCAGAAAAAAATCATCTACCATGTATGTAGTGCTGCTTTTGTCTCATGAAAAACATGCATGTACGTGTGTGATTATTTGTGCTTATCCCATATTTGTTGGATTAGTTTACAGCGATAGCTCTCCTTTGATTGAGAAGATTCAAGCATTTGAAAAATTTTTCACAAGGCATATTGATTTGTATGACAAGGTAAGATTCCTCTACAGCAAAGCTACCAGTCATGTGCCATCTTATCAATGCATTTGAGGTACTCGTGATTATGATCATAGGCACTGGAGTCAGACTGCCTTGGCTCAGACCTCAGTTCTGCCACTTACCTGCAGTATGGACTTTGATTAATTACTTCTCTGTGCCTCAGTTTTCTTTTATTTGGAGATAGAGGTATAAATACCTACCTCAAAGGATTGTTAAGAGGCAGCAATAAGTTAATATATTTAAAATATCAGAACCATGCTTGGCACAAAGCTTATACTTAGGTCGTACTTACCATTATCACATATAAACATTGTATGCTTTCTCAAAGTGTATAATAGAATGCTCAGTTAATGGTAATTGACTACAGAAAAGCAAGTATCGTTTTCATACTTTTATATTTTATAGGATGAAATAGAAAGAAAGGGAAGTATTTTGGTGGATTTTAAAGAACTGACAGAAGGTGGTGAAGTAACTAACTTGATACCAGATATAGCAAATGAACTAAGAGATGCACCTGAGAAAACCTTGGCTTGCATGGGTTTGGCAATACATCAGGTAACTATTTGTCTTATGCATAGTTTTGTCTAAACTTTTTTAATGTTTGCACACACATGCACACCTTGTCTAAGTTTAAAGGAAGATTTTACAGTGACTGTACTTTCTACAAGAGATACTTAGCTTTTACGAAAAGATGTTGGCTAGAACTGAGAGGTTGCAGTTCCGTTCTGAAAGATACCATTCATTCTATATACAACAGCTTATCTAAATGAAATATTTACTTCCAACTTATTTGGATTTGCTTAATCTTGCTAAAGATTGTGCAGAAATTAAACCTTGCTTTCAAGAAGTTATACAATCTCATAGGGAAGATAAAACAAGGAATCATGGTGTTACCAGTTATGAACTTAGAGCAAAAAAGAGCAACCTTAGATTTAGGTTCTGTGGCATGAGGCAAACCCCTGAGTGTCCCTGTATATCAAATGTAAATAACAGTTTGTACTGTGCTTGCCTGAGTTTTGTTTCAGGGTCAGGTAATACAACATATATGAAAACATTTTTAACTTTTTTAATTTTTTAAATTTATTTTTTATTTATTTTTTTGAGATGGAGTTTCACTTTGTTGCCAGGCTGGAGTGCAGTGGCATGATCTCCGCTCACTGCAACCTCTGCCTCCTGGGTTCAAGTGATTCTTTTGCCTCAGCCTCCCGAGTAGCTGGGACTATAGGTGTGCACCACCATGCCCAGCTAAGTTTTGGATTTTTAGTAGAGACGGGGTTTCACCATGTTGGCCAGGATGGTCTCGATCTCTTGACCTTGTGATCCGCCTGCCTCGGCTTCCTAAAGTGCTAGGATTACAGGCATGAGCCACCTTGCCCAGCCAAAAACATTTTTTAGGCTAGCAAACAGATACATGCCTCAAGGTAGTGAGTAGCAAATCTCAGGACAGGCATACACAAAGTGCTGGGGCATTCAGAGGGACGTTCTCCTACCTCTTGCATGTGCTGTCCATTCAACATAGAATCCCCTTCCCTTCACATAGACAGATTATTTGGGCCTAGCTCAGTTTTCTCTCTGTAAAACCTTTCTCATGACCACTTTTCAAAACTTTCATGGTATTTTGTCTATACATCTTTATGGTCCTTATAACAATTACAGCTGTATATGTGCATCTTATTTTGCCTCTTAGGTTGCCAGCAAACTGCTGTGCACAAGTGATATTGTTTGTTTGTTGTTTATTTATTTATTTATTTTGAAATGGAGTTTTGCTCTTGTTGCCCAGGCTGGAGTGCAATGGTGTGATCTTGGCTCACTGCAACCTCTGCCTCCCAGGTTTAATTGATTCTCCTGCCTGAGCCTCCTAAGTAGCTGGGATTATAGGCTTGCACCACCATGCTCAGCTAATTTTTGTATTTTTAGTAGAGATGGGGTTTCACTATGTTGGTTGGGCTGGTCTCAAACTCCTGACCGCAGGTAATCCATCCACTTCGGCCTCCCAAAGTGCTGGGATAACAGGTGTGAGCCACCGTGCCCAGCCTGTTTATATTATTTAATGTTAAATGCCAAGGGAGTGAGTATTAGGTATTTTAAAGGTCATTTTTATTTTCTATGTCTTGATTGATCAGTGAATATAGAGAAATAGGAATGCATTTTTTTTTTAAAATTAGTATCAAGAGGTGATGGTTTTGGGGACTACTATAAGGGCTTTTAATGTTAGGTTTCGTTGGGACAGAAAGTAGCAGACTGGGATGCTGGAGTTTTTCAGCACAGGGACAGCAAAATCCAAAGTAAAACATCCACTATAAAGTAAGTAGTCATAATTAAATATTAGATTTTTAAAGGGCTGTTAAAGTTTTCTGTTTTTATTCTGTTTCTGTCCATAAACTTTATATTCTCTATAAAAATAGAGTTCTGTATAAAGAGGATATTTTGTTTTCCAACTTCAGAGTAAATGTCTGTCCTGTTTAGGTGTTAACTAAGGACCTTGAAAGGCATGCAGCTGAGTTACAAGCCCAGGAAGGATTGTCTAGTGATGGAGAAACAATGGTAAATGTGCCACATATTCATGCAAGGTGAGGAATTTGATGTATTAAAGTATTACTTAGAATGGGACATTGAAGGCCATTTAAGAATGAAAACGCTTATTTTATAAAAATGAGGAAATCAGTAAAAAGGACATGAGTTCCTTGCCATCTCATTGATCATCATACTGAAATAAACTCATTGAAAATTAATCAAAGACATCATGACAGTACTTCCTAAATAAGGAAGAAAATGTTGATTTCCTAACCTGCAGATTTTTGTAAACATTGGTTTTGGATGTGAACTTATCAAGACCCTGCTGTGTAAGTTTAATAATCCATGTATGGGTTAAGTATCCCTAATCTGAAAATCTGAAATCTGAAATGCTCCAAAATTCAAAACTTTGAGCCCTGACACGACACTGAAAGGAAATGTTCATTGGAGCACTTCAGATTTTTGAATTAGAGATACTCAAGTAGTAATATTGCAAATATTTGAAAGTCCCCAAATTCCAAAATACTTCTGGTCCCAGGCATTTTGGATAAGGGATATACTCAGTCTGTAATACACTAAGTGTTTTTTGTTAAATTACAAGGTTTCTGTTAGATACAAGGGAATAAATGAAATTATTTTGTTTTTCTTGAATTTATCTTTAAGATTTTAAATTCATTAGAAGAATTCATTATAAGGTAATCATCAGAGTTTTGTTTTTCTTTTCCAGAATTTATAGAAGACAGTTTCCTAGCAGTTCTTTAAAAAGAACTTAGAAACCCAAAGGTTTTTGAATCTGTAGATTTTCCTTTTGGCATTATTTTTTTCCTTAAATTTTTTTTTCTTTTTTCCTTGAGAACAGCCTATGAGATAAGAAGAAAAAGGAAGATTTAGTGTTGTTTCTTTTTAAGAATGGTTTGGCCGGGCACCGTGGCTCACGCCTGTAATCCCAGCACTGGGAGTCCGAGGTGGGCGGATCACGAGGTCAAGAGATCGAGACCATCCTGGCCAACATGGTGAAACCCCGTCTCTACTAAAAGTACAAAAATTACCTGGGTGTGGTGGCACGCACCTGTAGTCCCAGCTACTCAGGAGACTGAGGCAGGAGAATCACTTGAACCCGGGAGGCAGAGGTTGCAATGAGCCGAGATTGCACCACTGCACTCCAGCCTGGCGACAGAGTGAGACTCCGCCTCAAGGAAACAAAATAAAGCAAAACAAGAATGGTTTAATTCTTGTGATATTTCTGATATATCGAAAGGATGATTTGGTTTGAGAATTCCATAGTTGCTCCTGAAAGGAACTTGTGAAAATATAAAAAACATCAACTTTCTGTTCATTACTTCCTGTTTTGTCTTTAGGGTGTACAACTATGAGCCTTTGACACAGCTCAAGAATGTCCGAGCAAATTACTATGGAAAATACATTGCTCTAAGAGGGACAGTGGTTCGTGTCAGTAATATAAAACCTCTTTGCACCAAGATGGCTTTTCGTTGTGCTGCATGTGGAGAAGTTCAGAGTTTTCCTCTTCCAGATGGAAAATACAGTCTTCCCACAAAGGTACTACGTTCTTTAACTGCTTCTTTCTTTATCTTGGTAAAGAAGGCAAATCAGAATACAGAAAACATTTCCCAATGTTTCTGAACACAGAGCTTATTTTTATTTTTTATTTTCGATTTTCTGCTTTTATATTATGAAATACTTCAGGGTAAGAAAAATACAGAAATAAATAAAACATTCCACTACTCATCACCCTGAATTTACATTTTTCAGCTCTGGACACATTTTTTAATGATATAAAGCATTACTGGCACAATTAGTGTCTGTTTTTTACCCTTTACCTGTAGTATTCCCAGGGATGATCATTATCCTGAAGTTATTATAATATGCATCCCTTCCATTCATATTTCTGTTGACTTCTAGGTATACACACCAAATTTTTTTTCCCTTCTACTATTTAGAGGTGGTGGGTTTTTAAAAAATCTTTATTAGCCTTTATTAAACTGGATTTTAAAACTATAGAAAAGTGCAGAGAATAATGTAATTAACATTTATCTACTCTATGATTTGGCAAATATTAATATTTTGTTATTTTAGCTTAATTTGTAACAAAAATATGGTTATATAGTTAAAGTTGAAGTCTCTGTTCTCAGTTTTATTCCCTTTATTTGCTCCCCAGATGCAACCACTATTCTGAAATTGGCATGTATTCTTCAAGTTTACATTTTTATTCTTGACTATATATGTAGAGTTAGTTTTTTGTATTGTGTTTACATAAATGGTATCCTGAATGTAACATGCAGCTGTTTTTTTACTTGGTTATTTTGAAGTTCTACCTATTTTAATACATATCGAATTCTTTCATTTTTACTATTGTGGAGTGTTGCCTTAAATAAATAGCCACTATTTATCCATTTTCCTGGAGGTAGACAATTGTGCTCTTTCCAGTTTTTTATAATAATAAATGGTACTACAGAGAACATTCTTGTACATGTCTCCTTAGCAGAGGAATACTAAGTTGTAGGCTGTACTTTTTTTTTTTGCTTTTTGAGACAGAGTCACGCTCTGTTGCCCGGGCTGGAGTGCAGTGGCACGATCTCGGCTCACCACAACCTCCGCCTCCCAGGTTCAAGCAGTTCTCCTGCCTCAGCTTCTCGAGTAGCTGGACTGCAGGCACGCGCCACCATGCCTGGCTAATTTTTGTATTTTTGGTAGAGACAGGGTTTCACTATGTTGGCCAGGCTGGTCTCAAACTCCTGACCTCGTGATCCGCCTGCCTCAGCCTCCCAAAGTGCTGGGATTGGCTGGCTATACTTATTTTTAACTGTATTAGATGTCACCAAATTACTTTCCAGAGTATTGTCCCCAACTTAAATCTTTGCTGGTAGTGTTAAGCAGTTACCATTTCTCCGTATTTTCATTAACACCTGGTATTGTTAGACTTGTACATTTTTGACAGTTTGGTAGGTGTAAATAATACTGCATTTATAATGTGAATTTTTCTGATTTCTGTTGTGGTTGAGCATCTTTTCATATCTTTACTGGCCATTCAGTTTCTTTCTTTATTGAATTTTCTATTTATATCTAATGTTCATTTTCCTGTTTATTGGTTTATTCTTTAATTTTGTTTTTTAGAGATGGGGTCTCATTCTGTTGCCCAGGCTGAAGTGTAGTGACATGATCATAGCTCATTACAACCTTGAACTCCTGGGCTCAAGTGATCTTCCCATCTCAGCTTCCCACATAGTTGGGACTACAGGTGCCAGCCACTGTGCCTGGTTCTATTGGTTTATTGATAGGAGTTCTTTATACATTCTACATACTAATTATTGTTGATTATATACATTAGATATTTTCTCCCAGTCTTTGGTTTGTCTTTTAACTTTGTGAGTTTTTTTGTTGTACAGTTTTACATTTTGACATGATCAAATTGTTGTCTTTTCCTCCATAACTTGTACATTTTATGCCCTGCTTAAGAAGCTGTTCTTCGGCTGGGCGTGGTGGCTCATGCCTGTACTCAGCACTTTGGGAGGCCAAGGCAGGCAGATCACCTGAGGTCAGGAGTTGAAGACCAGCCTGACCAACAGGGAGAAACCCCATCTCTACTAAAAATACAAAATTAGCCAGGCATGGTGGCACATGCCTGTAATCCCAGCTACTCGGGAGGCTGAGGCCGGAGAATCGCTTGAACCTGAGAGGCAGAGGTTGCAGTGAGCTGAGATCACGCCATTGCACTCCAGCTTGGGCAACAAGAGCAAAACTCCACCTCAAAAAATACATAAATAAATAAGAAGCTGTTTTCACTCGAGCATTATAAACATATTTCCTACATTGCTTCTAAGAATCCTAAGTTTTGTTTTTTATCTTTAGATCTTTTGTCCATCTGGAATTTAAGCCATTGGTGAATGGCATAAAACAAGGGATTTAAGCTGGGCATGGTGGCATATGCCTGTAGTCCCAACTACTCAGTAGTCTGAGACAGGAGGATCGCTTGAGCCCTGGAGTTTGAGACTAGCCTGGGCAGCGTAGTGAGACCCCCATCTCTTAAAAAAACAAACTAGTGATCTAATTTTTAGGTGAAAAGCTATTTGTCCTGACACCATTTATTAATTAAGCCCTCATTACCATGGATGTATAATGTTTCCTCGGTGGTACCCAGAGTCATCTTTATCACCATTGGGCTTTAATAAATTTAACATTTGTTAAATTTTTGCTCATGTGAAGGGTTGAATCCTTAGTGAGGTAAATAATCCCTTGAAGAATTAAAAAGGGAAACATAAGATGTTTATGTTTGAAATTCCTAAGGCTTCTTTCTCTTACTGGAAGAAGAGGTTATGTGAGATTCAGCTGTTGGTTTTGAATAATCAGTGGTGTTGATAGATGGGTTTCATCTGGTGCTTGTCTTGACTTAAGGTTCAAGGTACATCCTTTAGCTCAGAGGCCAGAATTTAAATCCTGATTTAAACCAGATATTTTCTTCCTTTTATTTTGAAGACGGGGTCTCACTCTGTCACCCAGGCTGGAGTGCAGTGGCATGAATACAGCTCACTGCAGCCTCGACCTCCTTAAGTCAGATATTTTCTAGACAGTGTTTGTTCAGGGTATTTCCATGCCCTCTAATAGATGAGGTAGTAGCATTGACTCATGAGTGATGTCATGAAGAGGTCCTCCATTTGTCTGAACTGTAGGGATTTGAAGTGACAGAAAGATGGCTGTTTCAGTTGATCTCTATTCCAGCCACTATTGCTGCAAAACACATCACTCCAAAACTCAGTGGCTGAAAATAAAGCCAATTTTATTAGTTCTCATGATTTCTATGGATCAGGAGTTTGGAAGAACTACTCAACTGGCTAGTTCTGGCTGGCCAGGCATCTTCTTCTCCATGTGGCTGTGTGGGCTAGTTTGGGCTTCTTGCACACGGTATAGCAGCTCAGGGCACTCAGTCTGCTTATATGGCTGCTGACAGCTTCAAGTCAAGAAGTCCAGTTGGTAGGCAGAAATGGCCTTGCCTTTTGTGAGCTAGTCTCAGAAGTTGTGCAACATCACTGTGTCACATTCTTTTGGTTACAAAGTGAGTCACAAGCCTTCTCAAATTCCAGGAGAAGGAATTAGCCTTCATTTCTTAATGGAGGAGTAGCAAGGTTCTAAAAAGGCTTGAAGATAAATATTGTTGCGATCATAGTTGGCAAATACAGTCTGCCACAGTCTGAATTTATAAATGCTTCTTGAGATCCAAACACCAAACAAGTGCCTGTGTGGTATAATAAATATTACACTCTACAGAAAGTGCAAAAGGAGCCCAGATGAGAAAGCTGGGGATTAAAGAAAACTCTGGAAAGCCTTTTGAAAAGGAGAAGATTGGCATTGGGCATGTGGGACAGAATGAGAGGGGGTGTTCAAGGAGCGAGAGGTGGCATGGGCACAGAGGAAGCAGTAAGTGCTTCGTGTGGGAGGCAAGCAAAGCACCTTGCATACCCATTGCAGGATAAGAACAATAAGCAAGAAGGATCAGTTGGAAAGTGCCTCAAAAGCTCTCAATGTTAAATTGTTGCAGGAGGAAATAGAAAGTCATTAATCTCTCAGTGGATTTTACTTTACTAGCATCCTGAAACCAACTTTTAAAACAATATTAAATGAAATGTTTTAACTGAATTTTCCTGAGGTGTGATTATAGTTTATCAAAATCTGAATGTGAATTACTTTTGTTTCATTCAGTGTCCTGTGCCTGTGTGTCGAGGCAGGTCATTTACTGCTCTCTGCAGCTCTCCTCTCACAGTTACAATGGACTGGCAGTCAATCAAGTAAGCAATCAGACTGTTACATAAAAGGCAGTCTTTAGATGTCACACTGTTGAGTAAATCCATAATTTTACTGTATTATATTGTATGTTTTATCTAAATGACGAAGTGTATAATAGATGGTTTATTTGATGAAGAATTTGTATGTTAAAATAATTGTCTGTCTTTTTATTTTTTTATTTTTTGAGACGGAGTCTTGCTCTGTCGCCCAGGCTGCAGTGCAGTGGCGCAATCTTGGCTCACTGCAAGCTCCCCCTCTGGGTTCACGCCACTCTCCTGCCTCAGCCTCCTGAGTAGCTGGGACTACAGGCGCCCGCCACCATGCCTGGCTATTTTTTTTGTATTTTTAGTAGAGGTTTAGTTTAGAGGTTTTCACCATGTTAGCCAGGGTGGTCTTGATTTCCTGACCTCGTGATCCGCTCGCCGCAGCCTCCCAAGGTGCTGGGATTACAGGTGTGAACCACCGCTCCTGGCCTAAATAATTGTCTTTATTTGAAATTTATTCTCTGTCAGATTCCAGAAAGGGTTCATTATGCAAATATTGTGTCATACTGAGAAATAGTTGATTTTATATCTCAATTATGTGATTAATTGAACTGGATATAGGCCATAAACAAAGCTATATGATTCATTCCATAATGAGCTGTGATAGAAATAATATTGTTTTGAAGTTTTCAGATAGACTTCCTTGAAATGGCATGTTTCATTTTATGTTCTCAATGTTGCAATGGGGCATTTTACTATAGGGTTTTTTTAATAGCTTTTTTTTTTTTTTGCAAGTCAGAGTTTTCTTTGTGTATGTATTTTTCATCCCATAATTGATTCCATTTTTTCTAGCTGTAGATCTATAGCTCATCCCTAAATATAAAATTATGAATGGTTTTGAAGTCAGTGCTCTCTAGCAAACCTGGCTGAAATGAGATGGTCCTAAGAACTAAGAACCTAGAGAAAAGATAAGATGGTCTGCTGCTAACTGCTTCACCCCCTTCTTCCCTGAAAAATTAAGACCAACATATATAATAATTAATTGTACTATAGTGAGATCTTTACAAACACCCCATTTTATAAAAGAGGAAATGGTTAAGACTCTTGAGTACGATCGTGTGGCCTATGAGTGTAGTAGAGCCGGATTTCCAACCCAGTCTGTGGGACTTTTACCACTTAAGAGGGACAAAGGGTTAGTCTGGAGGTAGTAAGTTATTTCAGTTGATTATTCACAGTCACTTACAGATCAAACTTCTTGTTCTACTCTTTCCTCCCTTCTCACTACTGCACTTGACTCATCTTTAAAAAGTGGGTGTTGGGGGGTGAATTGATTGTGAAGTGGTGAGTGATCTTGGAGCAAGGTTTGAAGTTGTGCAGGTTAGGTGGATGCCAGCGCCTGGCCCATGACCTGAAAAACATTGAGAGGTAGTCTAGATGTATGATGAATGTATTCCAAAGTTATTATTTTAATGTTCAATGATTGTACTTACGTTAATTATTAAGTAAAAAAAGCTTTAATGTAATAACATGTGCATGTTTTTAAAAATTCAATCAGTGTGAAAAGGCACAGTCCCCACAACTTGCCGTTACATTATACATAACTTTAGATACCATTCTTGTGGGTCTTTCATCCTTCGCTTTACTGCAGTCGTTCTATGTGAGCTGAGGACATTAGAAACATACTTGTTCTTTTACCTTCTAGACTTTCTCAGTTCCAACATTACTTTAAATTGTCAAGGTTTACCTTTTGTCTTCTAATTATAATTGTCTTCCAGAGTTTATTTATAGGTCACGTCTAACAAAAACAATAAACAGGCATTTACATTTTTATGTTAATAAAAATGCCCGATATGGCATTCCCCGGGATAAATAATATGAGCTTCTGACTTCTCCCTCCATCTTTTCTACTCCTACTTGCGTCCTCAGTAGTCGAAGCCGGTGCTGGAACTGGCTGGACAGTTTATCCCCCTTTAGCAAAAAACCTAGCACATGCAGGAGCCTCTGTGGATCTGACCATCTTCACATTCCACTGTCTCTTCCATTTTAGGGGCCATTAACTTTATTACCACAATAATTAACATAAAACCTCCAGCTTTGTCCCAATATCAAACACCCCTTTTCGTCTGTTAAGTCCTTATTGCGGCGGTCCTTCTACTCCTTTCCCTTCCCATTTTATTAACATAAAAATGTAAATATAGCTCAACAAAGAA
Organism: Nomascus leucogenys; assembly: GCF_006542625.1. Taxonomy (NCBI): domain Eukaryota; kingdom Metazoa; phylum Chordata; class Mammalia; order Primates; family Hylobatidae; genus Nomascus; species Nomascus leucogenys. Next base: position 415,779 of record NC_044391.1, read on the forward strand.
CCAAGTGAAGTGATCAAATGCCAAGCAAAAGAGATGTAATTTATGTCACTGGATTTTGTTTTGTTGGTTTTTACCCCTTAAATGAAAATGACTCAAGCATCAAATTATCTTTTCTTATACTCTGCTAGTTATTTGGAATTATCCCACATTTTAGTGTGCATCATATTTGGACTGTAACTTTGTCATTTAGTACTTTATTTTTCCTAAGGTTTCTAAGTGCTGGTTTTACTTCTTAGAGTATGCCTGTACCATTTCACCATAATTTTCCATTCTCTCTTCAATATACTATGGAATACATGGAATCCACCTTTTATTCTTAAAAAACAAAAACAAAAAAACATACCTTCCTTCTGCTTGAGTCTGGATCAGTAGTTCTCCAGATCTGCATCCTGCTTCATCCTGGGATCTTGCTTCATTGCATTTTTTCTAAGGAATATTCCCAACTAAATTTTCAGAAAGTATACAGGACAGGTAAAAAGTTCCAAGCCCTTGCATGTCTGAAAATGTCTTTATTTGGATCTTAGTCTGGCTAAGAGTTTGCCAGCTATTGAAGTCTATTTGGTTTTAATTTTCTCTGCTGTTTATGAGAGGTCTGGTGCTCATCTGATTCTCATTCCTTTGAGGACTAGACTTTTCCTCCTCTTTGTAACCGTTTTATCTATGATGCTGTGAAACAGTGAAAGTGTATCTAGTTGTCTCTATCCTGCTTGATTGGCAGGATCTTTTGTCTTCAACTCTAGAATATCTGACTTTTCTCAGCTTCCTATCAAATGCATTCCTTGGATTATTTGTTTTAACTTTTTCCTCACTCTTTCATTTTCTTTGTTCTGTTTTCTAGATTTCTTTGGCTTTTTCTTATATCTTCTCTACAAATGCTTGATTTTTATATACATGCTTTAAATTTCCTTGATTTCGTACTTGTTTCCCCATAGTTCCCTTTTAATAGTGGCTTATTCCTGTTTTATGATGGCAAATTTTCTCAAAACTCTTAGGCAGTTTTTTGTTTTTAATGCTCCCTGAATTATTACCATTTAGTTTTCAAATGTCTGATGAGGAATGAGAAAGTATTTGAAGTAGGTAAGATAGGTTTCCTTTGCAATTTTTTAGGTAGTAGTTTTTTCTCACAAGACTTTACCTCTGAATACAAAGATAGGGGTTTGGGCTATCAGATTTTGCTTTATGAATGTGTTTTTGAATTGGAATTGGGTTTCTCAAATGGTAGAATGAGGAGTCTTTATTCTGAAGCTCTGATATTCTCACTGCACAGTTTCGCTCCCTTCACAGGGCGGATGGGTTTGTTTCCTTAGAACAGTGCTCTGGTTTTTGCCAGATGATAAAGTACGCGTTCTTCCCCTACCCATCTGTCCACTCACCTTCTCCAAAAATTCTCAACAGCTATTCCATGACTTGTCTTTCTATTGATTACCATTTTCTTCCAGCCATCTACTCCTGCCCTCTGTTCCTTCCACATCCGACTTGGAAGCTTCTCTGGGGCTCTGCTAAGAACACTGGGTCCCACTTTTCTTGTACGCTTATAGCTTTTGCCCATGTGTATTCTGGACTTCATTTTGTTTTATCCATCAATACTTTACCATTTGCTGTTTTCAAAAATTTCATTAATATCTCATTTGCTGATGATACCTCTACATACCCCCAAATTTTTAGTGACTCATTTTGGTGGACATTTTGGAGGGAGGCTAGGCAAATACATATGTTCATTCCGCTATCTTGAATTGGAAACTGCTGAAGTAATTTTAGATACACCATTAAACTGTTAATAAGCAAATCTGCTTTTATCTTCCTCGGCATCACGTGAACCCTGAATAGTTAATATCTTGCAGAAACCATCCAAAGTAAGTATTCTAACTGAAAACTATTTAAACTTTTTAGAATCCAGGAGTTGATGTCTGATGATCAGAGAGAAGCAGGTCGGATTCCACGAACAATACAATGTGGGCTTGTTCATGATCTCGTGGATAGCTGTGTCCCGGGAGACACAGTGACTATTACTGGAATTGTCAAAGTCTCAAATGCGGAAGAAGGTATGGTACAACTCTTTTCATTATTTGTCTCTCAATAATGATTCATCAACATTCATCTTTTCTAAGATGCCCCTGAATCTCAAATAATTTGAGGAATTTCTTGTTGCATACATAAGATGAAACATTCCCTTAAAAGAAAAACATATATTTGTAGCTACCTATGCTTTGTTTTATATTCTAGTTGAGTCATTGTAGGGAAAATGAAAATACCAACTATTGTATTTAATACTTTTAATTTACAGGTTCTCGAAATAAGAATGACAAGTGTATGTTCCTTTTGTACATTGAAGCAAATTCTATTAGTAATAGCAAAGGACAGAAAACAAAGACTTCTGAGGACGGGTGTAAGCATGGAATGTTGATGGAGTTCTCACTTAAAGACCTTTATGCCGTCCAAGAGATTCAAGCTGAAGAAAACCTGTTTAAACTCATTGTCAAGTATGTATGCTGTCATTTGAAATTTTGTTACATAGATGCATGTTGGGGGTTCTCTTGGCTACAGGTAACCAAGAACTAGTCAAAATGGTCGGCAAACTACAATCCATGTACCAAATCCAGCACTCCATCCACTTGAGTATGGCCTATGAACTAAGAATGGTTTTTATATTTTTTAATGGTTGAAATAAATTAAAAGACTATTTCGCAACACATGAACTTATATGAAATTCAGATTTCAACCGGATGTGGTGGCTAACGCCTGTAATCCCAGCACTTTGGGAGGCCGAGGCGGGCAGATCACTTGAGGTCAGGAGTTCGAGACCAGCCTGGCCAACATGGTGAAACCCTGTGTCTACTAAAAATACAAAAATTGGCCGGGTGTGGCGGCTGGGTGCCTGTAATCCTAGCTACTCGGGAGGCTGAAGCAGGAGAATCACTTGAACCCGGGAGATGGAGATTGCAGTGAGCCAAGATCACGCCATTGCACTCCAGCCTGGGCAACAAGAGTGAAACTCTGTCTTAAAAAAAAAAGAAATTCAGATTTCAGTGTCCATAAATAAAGTTCTATTGGAACACAGCCACACTCAATCATTTTCATAGTGTGCTGCTTTTGTGCTACAGTGGCAGGGTTGAATAGTTGTAACAGAGAACATATATATGGCTCACATATTTTTGCTTTATCCTTTTATAGAAAAAATTTGCTGATCTCTAGTTTAAACAATACGGAATATTTACTATCTTATACAAGAAGTTTGTTGCTCAACAGAAGAGTGAGGGAACAGTGAATTCCAAAGCCATTTCAATTAGTTCTATGTAGGGTGTTGTTCATAGAGATTCAAATCGAATTAACATATATTCAAAAAGTATTTGATAATTTTATTTCCATGCTATTGCCATGCCGTGGAGAAGCAGCAAAGTATAGGCATTTTTTTGCCTTAGTGGTTAAGAGCTTTTCTTTGGAGACAAACCTAAGTTAGACTCCTGCTTTGGGCATTTACTTCCAGTGTGATCTGGGACATATTACTTAATTTCCCCTTTATTTGTATCACCTTAAAATGGAAATAATAAGACTTACCTGAGAAGGTTCTTCTAAAAATTAAGTGGGATTTTATAATGTACTTAACATAACTACTGCAACATACTGTTACTTTTGATAATTTTTTGACAATTGTGGGGTAATTTTGAAGAAATAGGAGAAAATGAGAGAGACTGAATAATAGATATATCTAAGAGAGGTAAAGAACTGAGAACGTTTTGAAATGCACTGTATTATAAAAAGTGATCTTGGCCAGGCACAGTGGCTCAAGCCTGTAATCCCAGCACTTTGGGAGGCCGAGGCAGGTGGATCACCTGAGGTCAGGAGTTCAAGACCAACCGGACCAATATGGTGAAACCCTGTCTCTACTAAAAATAGAAAAATTAGCAGGGCATGATGGCAGGTGCCTGTAATCCTAGCTTCCTGGGAGTCTGAGACAGGAGAATCTCTTGAACCTGGGAGGCGGAGGTTGCAGTGATCTGAGATCGCGCCACTGCACTCCAACCTGAGCAACAGAGCAAGACTGTCTCACAAAAAAGAAAAGAAAAGAAAAAAAGTGATTTTGTCATGCTTTGCTGTTCAGTAGGCTCAGGTCTGTAAGAGGATTTGATGCTTTTTCTTTCTGGCTTTAATATGTTAATTAGCTGACTGAGTAAAGAATAGTGCTCCACAGGGGTTTTTTGTCCTTAAATCCCACTTCCCTCTGAATAAAAAGCCATCCAGACCCACCCTGGAAGAGAGGCTTCTCTAACTTAGGGTTGCTGGGGTGGTCTGGGAGTGAGTCTGAGCAGGTGGCCAAGGAAGCAACCTGGTCGAGAATCCAAACATCTTTGGTTCCTCTTAAAGGTTGTAAATTAAAACTGAACATTTTTAGTGGTCCCTCTTCTCCCGTACTTATAGAAGAGTAAGTATGGAAAACTTTAGTTTTCTTCCCACAGTTTGCTTTTTCCCGCCCATGTGTGAGATTTCAGCATCAAAACTAGAATTTTTCATGGTCCTCCATTATCAGTCTAGCAGAGATTGGCAAACTAGGCAGGCTGCCTGTTTTTGTAAGTCAAGTTTTATTAAAACACAGCCCTACCCAGTTTACTTACATTACTGTTCATAGTTGCTTGCACGATACAAGTTGAGTAGTTGTGACTGAGACAGTATAGCCTGTGAAGCTGAAAATACTTTCTGGCCCTTTAAGAAAAAGTTTGTCAGTAGAAGTTTATGTTTTAGTTTCGATTCCTTCAGAAGCAATGATTTGGGTCAACATAGTTTACTTGGGAGGTGATTCTGGAGTTACTGGTAGGGAAATGGGGAAGTGACGGCAGCCAGTGTAGGTGCCTTGACGAACAGGTGACCCACTAGCATCTGGGACATAGTCCTCCTGGACCAGTGGAAAACTCCACTGTGGAAAGCCAGCTTCAGTGTTTTTCCATTTAAGGGCCTACATTTGGGACTGCCCCCAGGAGTATTAAACACCTCAGCACTTCTGGCCTGCCCATCCTGCCTGCTGATGATGCTTGTGTGGCCATAGAAAGGTCTTTGGCAGACAGGTGCAGATGCCAGTAGGAAGCCGGAACATACTGAACAGTGAGTGCCAAGGGGATATGAGCACACCACCACCTCCTTCTGTGTTTACATATATTAAAAGGGAATAAAGACTCACGTTTTACTCCTGATTTTCTCTCCCACCCTATTTTTGTTTGTTCCTTGTTTATAAAATTGATAAATGTAAATGTACTGCTTTATACTCTTTTTCTTAATTTTTTTTAGAGACAGGGTCTTGCCGTGTTGCCCAGGCTGGATTGCAGTGGCACAATCAGAGCTCACTGTAGCTTCAAACTCCTGGCCTTAAGTTATTCACCCACCTCAGCCTCACAAGTAGCTGGGACTAAAGGTGTATGCCACCACACCTGGCTAATTTTAAAATTTTTTTTTTGTAGATACCAGGGTCTCACTTGGTTGCACAGGCTAGTTTTGAACTTTCGGGCTGAAGCAGTTCTTCCACCTTGGCCTCCCAGAGTTGGATTGTAATCCCAGCCTCCCTTGCTGGGATTACAGGCATGAACCTGTAAACCAAAAATAAAATTCTAAGGCCCCCACCCATTTAAACAGACTTCCTCCTCAGCCAGGGTTCTTAAGGTTTAACCTGAAAGACTGATTCAGGCCACAAAGGGAAGTGGGGGTCAGACATGCCTTATTATACCTCTCTGGCATTAACATCAACACAGATTTTCAGTCTGATAAACATTTAACAGCCTGTTCTCTCTGAAACCTGCTAGCTAGAAGCTTCATCTGCATGATAAAACTTTGGTCTCTACAACTTCTTGCAACCCAAACATTCCTTTCTATTGATCCCAGGTCTTTAGACAAACTCAACCAATTGTCAACCAGAAAATGTTTAGATTTACCTGTAGGCTGGAAGCCCATGCTTTGAGTTACCCCACCTTTCTGGACTTTCTGGTTCTACAAATCACTGTACCCGGCCTCATTTTCTTATTTAATTTGACCTTTTGACTTGAACTGAAAAAAATGAAATTTTATCCCATCTTAAGAGTATTATATACTGAGTTCACTTCTTAGTCTCCTTTCAGTGACTTGGCTGCACAGTCTCAAGATGTCTATTCACGTAAAATACAATATAATCCCGTATCCTAAAATGGGAGACCGTGATTGTGACGCATTTTAAGGCTAGTTGTGTAAGAAGAGCAACATTATATTTAGTTACTTTAAGATGCTTTGCAAGTATCCTCTTTTCCTTATGCAGGCAGAGTTTTTAAAACATTCTAACCTTTATAGATTAACCAAGAATTTTGAGAAATGTACTCACATTTCTCAAGAATGTAAGAATGAAATTTTAGTTGAGGGGATGTAAATTTTTTACATTTGTCTTTGTTGATATTAAGCAAGTTAAACAAATTGTAAAGGAGATCTCCTAATGGATCAATGAAGTATAAATTGGAATTTATAAGTTGTGTTCTGTTTTTCAGCTCGCTTTGCCCTGTCATTTTTGGTCATGAAGTAAGTATTTTACTTCATCTTTACTCAAAAAGTATATAAGGTTAGCAAAAATAACATATAAAACTTCACAGAAAATAGCAAATTTCTATTGGCCAGTTATTTATATCTTAATATGAGTCTTTATTGGTAAATTAATGATATGGGAGGCAAGCAAACTATAGCTCCTTTTTTTAAAAATTTTTTTTTTATTTTTTGAGACAGGGTTTCGCTCTGTCACCCAGGCTAGAGTGTGATGGTGCAGTCATGGCTCACTGCAGCCTCGAGCTTTGGGGCTGAGGTCACCCTCCTAACCTCAGCCTCCTGAGTAGCTGGGACTACAGGCATGCACCACCATGTGCAGCTAATTTTTTTGTATTTTTTGTAGAGATGGGGTTTTGCCATATTGCCCACGCTGGTCTGTAAGTCCTGGCCTCAAGTGATCCACCCAATTTAGCCTCCAAAGTGCTGGGATTATAGGTGTCGGCCGTATAGCTCCTTTTAAGAAAAAACTTTTACCAACTAGAGTAAATGTAAATGGGCTTTTATTTTATTTATTTATTTTTTTTGAGATGGAGTCTTGCTCTGTCGCCCAGGCTGGAGTACAGTGGTGCGATCTCTGCTCACTGCAACCTCCACCTCCCAAGTTCAAACAGTTCTCCCACCTCAGCCTGCCGAGTAGCTGGGACTATAGGCACGCGCCACCAGACCCAGCTACTTTTGGTAAGAAATGGGCTTTTAAAGTGACTAGACACTGCCAGTATTAAAGCAGAAACAAATATTTCTCGTTTTTGTGGAATGGATTTATGCCTTGCAAGGTAGGTCTTAGTAATTTCTAAGATACCTCTCTGATTTTATATGCTTTCAGGTTTTTACTTTTTAATCATTTACATGATAGAAGTTTGTTTTTAGACTTCCTTTTCTTAGAAAAAAATTAACATTCAGTCATGCTTTTAAAACAATCCCCAAGCAAATCAATGTTATAGAAGGAGGAATACCCCCTTTACTAGTCACCTTTATGTTTTCTTTACTTCTGTTTTTTGTTCTTTTTTCGCACTTGAGCTTGTTAAAGCAGGTTTGGCATTAGCACTCTTTGGAGGAAGCCAGAAATACGCAGATGACAAAAACAGAATTCCAATTCGAGGAGACCCACACATCCTTGTTGTTGGAGATCCAGGCCTAGGAAAAAGTCAGATGCTACAGGTAGAAAATCAGTCATTTAGTGTTTGTTCTTTTGCTTGTAAAATGCATTAATAATTCACAAGTGAATTTTCTCAAAGCATGTAGTGTGTGTGTTCCAGAGGACATGGTTAGGTGGCGTAAATGAATTGGAATTTGTGTGAGTAATATGTAACTTATATCTGACCATATTTTTAAATTGAGCCAGTCTCCTGTTACATAGGCTGTACAAACATCCTGGTCTGTTGAGACATCAACTATTAGGAAATATTAACCATTTCTCTAACCATTGTTTTGCTAGTTTTTGTCATTGTTATGTGACCTCACCTATGAACAGAATAGTTCAGGGGAGTTAAAGCAGGGTTACCTATTCTCCCTCATACAAGTACATAAACACTGTATTGGGCCTTAAGAACAGTCTGCTAAAGGTGTGGGATCTGTCTGTATACATCTCCACTGCTTCTGAGTCCAAATCAAGGCAACTTTTTTTTTTTTTTTTGAGACAGAGTCACACTCTGTTGCCCAGGCTGGAGTTCTGTGGCGTGATCTGGGCTCACTGCAACCTCCGCCTCCCACTTTCAAGCAATCCCTGTGCCTCAGCCTCCTGAGTGGCTGGGATTATAGGTGCGCACCACCACACCCAGCTAATTTTTGTATTTTTAGTAGAGACAGGGTTTTGCTGTGTTGGCCAGGCTGGTCTTGAACTCCTGGCCTCAAGTGATCCACCCACCTTAACCTCCCAAAGTGCTGGGATTACATGCGTGAGCTACCACGCTTGGCCCAAAGCAAGGCAACTGCTGTGACCGGTCATTTGTAGATCCCCAAGAAAATTCTGCCTCTGCCAGTCAGAGCCTAGTGGTTTTCCTTTCCTGGGTTTTATGATGGCTCTAGAAGGTGCTGCTTATTGGTATGCTTGTAGTTTCCTTAAAGTGACACCCAGTAAGCCAGCCATAATATGCTTTCTGCTTTATTTTTTTGAGACAAGGTCTCCCTCTTTTGCCCAGACTGAAGTACGGTGGCGCAATTTTGGCTTACTGCAGCCTCCACCTTGGGCTCAGGCAATCCTTCCAACTCAGCCTCTCAAGTAGCTGGGACTACAGGCATGTGCCACCATGCCTGGCTAATGCTTTTTTTGTAGAGATGGGGTTTTGTCATGTCGCCCAGGCTGGTCTCGAACTCCTGGGCTCAAGCAGATCCACCTGCCTCAGCCTTCCAAATTGCTGAGATTACAGGTGTGAGCCACTGTGCTTGGCCACTGTGCTTTCTAAAAATGCCTGTGACCCCCTTCTTCACTCGATGTGGAAAATGGACCAGGGCTTCTCTGGCCCTTTGGTAAGTTGTAGTAGTGTGGCTCCTAAATCTTTGTCCAAGGATTGGGACCCTGGCTGCACATCTTAATTACCTTTGGGGCTCTTTGAAAATACCATAGCCCACTGCAAGCCAATTGAGTTAAGAGTTTCCAAGTTAGGGTCCTAGTGTCTATATGTGTACAGCAGTCCACAGATGATTCTAATATGCAGCCAGGCTTGAGAACTGCTTTGATCTTGCCATTACATTGTAAACCCACTGTCCTTCGTATCTGAGTCATCCTTTATTGCCTGTGGTTGAGTGTTAAACCAGTCATTTTAATTCCTAGATATTATTATAATTCCATAGATATTTCATCTATGTTTGGTTCCTTTTGGCCAGCTGGGGCTACTTTTTAAAAAATAAATTCTGCTCTGAGACTTCGCTACAATGTAGCCTGACAACAGAGGCTCAGGGTACCCCTTATAGGTGAAACAAAGCTCATAATGAACAGGAATCTTGGTGCAGTGGCTTACACCTGTAATCCTAACACTTTGAGAGGCCGAGTTGGAAGGATTACTTGAGGCCTGGAGTTCAAGACCAGCCTGTGCAACAAAGTGAGACCCTATCTCTACAAAAAAAATAATTAGCTGGGCATGGTGGTGCACACTTGTAGTCCCTGCTACTCCGGAGGCTGCAGCAGGATGATTGCTTGAGCCTAGAAGTTGGAGAATGCAGGGAGCCATCATTATGCAACTGTACCCCAGCCTGGGCAATAGAGCAAGACCCTGTCCTTAAAAAAAAAAAGAAAAGAAAACATTATGTTTGGAATATGTAGGAAAAGATGCAAGTGGGGATCTGAATTGTTACAGCTTTCTTTTCTGTCTTTTGTGTGGTATTATACATGTTCGTGTGTGTAACTTTGGAATTAGTGAATTATAGGTGGGAGCCTGCTTTAACCCCTAGAGTGTCTTATCTGTACAAATCTCATAATTTATACATACTGCTTGCAGTATATAAAACTTCCTTTTTTTGCTCTCTCTCTTTTTTTTTTTTTTTTGAGACGGAGTCTCGCTGTGCTGCCCAGGTTGGAGTGCAGTGGCATGATCTTGGCTCACTGCAAGCTCCGCCTCCTGGGTTCATGCCATTCTCCTGCCTCAGCGTCCCGAGTAGCTGGGAGTACAGGCGCCCACCACCACGCCTGGCCAATTTTTTGTACTTTTAGTAGAGATGGGGTTTCACCGTATTAGCAAGGAGGGTCTCCATCTCCTGACCTTGTGATCCACCCGCCTCGGCCTCCCAAAGTGCTGGGATTACAGGCATGAGCCACCGTGCCCGGCCTCTTTTTTTTTTTTAATAAATGTTTCTTGGCAGATAGTTGTTCTAAAATATATCTAGTGGTATTGAAAGTGTTCATACCAAGAAGTTACATTGGCAGTTTTTCTTGTTTTTCAGACCTGGAATAATGCCTTTGGCTCAATTTAAAAATAGAATCTGTAGTATTCGTGGAAATTAAACATCCTGAATAGTACAGAGTATGGCACGTAAGCCATACTAAGCCAGGGTTTTTAAAAACAAGACTAACAGGCTGGGTGCAGTGGCTCATGCCGGTAATCCCAACACTTTGGGAGGCCAAGGCAGGAGGACCAAGCTGGACAATATAGTGAGATCCCGTCTCTAAAAACAATTTAAAAAAAAATTAGGTGTGGTGGCATGTGCCTATAGTCCCAGCTACTCAGGAGGCTGAAGTGGGAGAATCACTTGAGCCTAGAAGTTTTAGACCAGCCTGGGCAACATAGTGAGACCTTGTTTCTTACAGAAAATTAATTGGCCAGTCATGGTGGCATGCTCCTATAGACCCAGCTACTAGGGAAGCTGAGGTGGTTGTAACCATGCGAGTTACAGAGAAACGCCACACTTTGAGACAAATTTAAGAGTCCTTTATTAGCCAGCGGCCGAGAGGCAGCTCACGCCCAAAATTCTCTCAGCCCCGAGGAAGGGGCTAGTTTTGTTTTTATACCATGGTCTAAATAGGGAAGGGGGGATTTTAGCTGAAGCAATTTTTACAGAAGCAGAACTGGCAAAAAGTTAAAAAAATTAATTGGTTACAAATGCAGTTACAAAAAATAAACAGCTCCAGGTACAGGGGCTTAAACTCTCACAAAGAGATAAATGCAGGGGTTTTGGGTGCCATCCACTGTGCTTACCCCCAGGAGCTGCTGGTGCAGCTCGTCTCAGCATCTTATCAACAGGTGCATTCCTGGATGTGCTTTGAGTCACTTTTACACTAGCTATGCCTGGAGGGAGGTGAAAGGGTTTACAAGTGAAGAAACTAAAATGGAGTCTGTCCGGCTCTCTCTCTGCTAGGAGAGAGTCACTCGGGTTAAAACAAGGTAGGATATCACAAGGTGGGATGATCACTTGAGCCCAGGAGTTCAAGGTTGCTGTGAGCTAGGATTGTGCCACTGCACTCCAGCCTGGACGACAGAGTGAGACCCTGCCTCAAAAATAATAAATATAACAAAACAAAATAAAAATTAGGCTAACACCAACCGTTATGAACCATTTACTTTATATTTTTGTGTTTTCTTCTGACCACCTAGTGAACCATCATACTCTGTGTGTTATAAGGTTTCTCAGAAAGACTATATAAGTAACAAAAATAATAATTACTATTTATTGAGCCAGCAGCATAGGATAACAGTGGATGTTTGAGATGTGAATACTGTCCCCTGGAATTGGGCAGTGCACTGCCATACACAGCGGTTTTACATTGGGCACTTATGTGCCAGGTACCAAGTTACATGCCTTGCACACATGATTTCATTTATTGTTCAGGGCAATGCTGTGATAAAACATAAGGAAGCTGAGGCTCAGAGAGGTCTGAGAGCCACACAGCTGGTGCATGGTAGAGCCACGATTTGAACAGGTCTGTCTGACTCCAGAGAGCTATGCTTTTAACTCTTGTGCTGTTTACTTTTCTGGCCTGTTATAGCATGTTTGCTCAGAAGGTGAGCATGTATTAAGTCATTTTATTACCTGATGTTTAAAGAAGCATTGGAACCTTCAAAATTAAAATTGGTACTCATGTTTTTGCTTTTCGAACTTGAAGCATAAATTGGAATTGTGTTGAGTATTTATATGACCACAGACTTCAGAATCTGACTGCCTGGGTTTGACTGAATCCTGACTTTCCACCTTCATAGCTGTGTAGTTCCTCATTCACTCTTTGTTGGCCTTGGTTTTGACATCAGTAAATCAGGATATAATAATACCTTTCTCTGCTGGTGATGGTGCACCTTGTACACTAAAGCCCTTAAAAGAATACCTAGCATATACCTAACGTTTGTGAGCAACTGCTGTTAGCTATTACTTCCCTTTTACTTTGGGTGATTCTCTTAAACTTTTTGTTTCCTTAGGCAGCATGCAATGTTGCCCCACGTGGCGTGTATGTTTGTGGTAACACCACGACCACCTCTGGTCTGACGGTAACTCTTTCAAAAGATAGTTCCTCTGGAGATTTTGCTTTGGAAGCTGGTGCCCTGGTACTTGGTGATCAAGGTGAGAGGCCAAAGGGAATAATTAGTGATTCTGGGACTTTTTGAAAAGCCTTTTCCTTTTCAGTTAATTTCTTTACATTCTGTTTAAGAGACATTTAGATAGCAAAGTCCTAACCAGTAAGTTGACACTGTCAGAAATAATCATTGGAAATGCAGTATCATCATTTTTATACTACAGAATTGAAACTATACTTAATGTCATTCATTTTCAGAATCTTACAGCAGATACAAGTATATGTAAAAATCAAATAAATATGTATAGCTCCCTAAACTTCCCATTTCATACCACCTATCACATTTGTGATCATTTTTTTAAAAGCCTGTTTTGAAGCTTTATAGTAAGCTCCCTGTATGGTGGGATTTGGATGTCTCGCAGACTGCCATGTTCCCATTGCCTAGTACATAGGGGCACAGTAAATACTTGTTGAATGCGTTACTATGATTTAGCTCTAAATAGTTTAGAAACCTTGGCACTGACAAAAAGGTGGATGTCATCCTTTGCTCACAGAGGACTTGTAATAGGAGATTAGAGGTGTTACTTGCGATTTTTTTTTCTTTTTGTGAGACAGAGTCTTGCTCTGCCACCCAGGCTGGAGTGCAGTGGTGCAGTCTCAGCTTTCTGCAACCTCTGCCTTCCAGGTCCAAGCCATTCTTGTGCTTCCTGAGTAGCTGGGATTACAGGTGTGCGTGACCACATCCAGCTAATTTTTGTATTTTTAGTAGAGACGGGGTTTCACCATGTTGGCCAGGCTGGTCTTGAACTCCTGGACTCAAGTGATCCACCCACCTCACCTCCCAAAGTGCTGAGATTACAGGCTACAGGCGTGAGCCACCACACCTGGCCTACTTCAGAATGAATAGTTTTGCTGTATTGTAACCGAACTAATTTGTTTTTTTTTCAGGATTTGAGTGATAGGTGATGAGAAATCCAGGCATAGGGCCCCGCAAGAAGAAACCTCTACATTGGGCTTTGTCACCTAAGTTTCTCTTTGTGATGCCTTCACCTTATTGGAAAAATATGTTTCCATGCATGTGTCAGGCAGTGTCCAGATTCCAGTCCAGTTAAGGTCGTTCATTCCTTCCGGTTTGCCAGTGACTTTGACATTTCTGAACCCAGGACCTGGTAGCCACATTTGACACAGTTAATCACTCCCTCCTCCTTGAGACCCTTGAACTCTCGTTGGTTTCCAGGCCACTTTACTTCATTCTTGACTTCTTTCTCAGTCTTTACTGGTTCTTCATCTCCACAACCTCTTACCTGTTGTTAACTAAGGTGCTTAGTTCTTGGACCTTTTGTCTTCTAGGTCTGTATTTACCTTCTTGGTGATCTCGTATCGTTTCATTGGCTTTACCTACCTATCCGTGAAAAATTCTAAATTTATAATCTCGTTTCCCTTAAATATCAGGCACACACTTCTTATTGTCTACACAGTATCTCCACAAATTTCTCAAACTTAACATGTCTAAAATTAAAATCCTGATTTTGCCTTTCAAATCTATTTTCACAGTCTTTCTCATCTCAGTAAATGACAACTCTCTCATTCTAATTGCTCAAATCAGAAAACATGGAGCCATCCTTGACTTTTTCTCATACCCCACATTAATCTGTCAGCAAATCTTGTTGGCTGTACGGTCAAAATATATCTGCTATCTAACCACTTCTTCATTACCCTGGTCCATGGCACCATCATGTCTCACATGGATTATTACTGTAATCTCCTAATTGGCATGCCTGTAACCACCCTTGCCCCTTCCTGTTATTTTTAATACAGTAATGTCATTAAAAATTAGATTGTGTTACTCTTTTGCTCATAACCCTCCAGTAACTGCCCGTCTCGCTCAGAGTGGAAGCCAAAGTCTAGAGAGTGGCCCAGGGCCGTTCATGTTCTGGCCTTTCACCTCTTTTGCCTCCTTATCCGCTGCTTCCCATGCCCCCTCTTCTCTAGCTCCACTGGTGGCTCTACCTTGGACACCAGCACACCAGGCAGGTCACGTTTCCTCATAAGCGCCTTTGTACTTGCTGTTCCATTTGCCTGGAATGTTCTTACCCCAGATAGAGCTGCAAAGGCTTGTTTTCTTTCCACCTTCATGTTTTGCTCAACTGTCCTGATCCCAGTGAGGTCTTCCCCAAATACTGTATTTTAACTTACAACCTCCCCTGCCCCTGCTGCCACCTTAGCAGACCTTATTTTCCTTACCCTAATCTACTTTTTCCTTCCATAGCACTTTTCACCTCCTATATTGTTTACTTTTTTATTGCCTACCCCCTCATTGGCTGAGTAGAACATAAGCTTCACAAGAGCAGGGAATTTTGTCTTTTCAGTGCCATACTCGGCCTGCCTAGAACATAGTACTGGTGTACAGAAGGCATATTCAGTTTATTGAATTTATAAATTTAGTGCATTTATATCCAGTAAATATTTGCTGAATAAATAAATACCAAAAACATGTATCTGGTTATTATATAGCTCATCAGAAGTGAGAATATCTTTGCTAAGTTACCAGGTAAAATATAGTAATAAAAAGATGATACTCATGAAACCATGAAACTTTTCATTAACTAGAAGTAGAAGGTGATTTGGAGGTTTTTAAAAAAAATTTTAATGCGAGCACTTTGGGAGGCCAAGGCGGGCAGAGCACTTGAGACCAGCCTGGCCAACATGGCAAAACCCCGTCTCTACTAAAAATACAAAAATTAGCCGGGTGAGGTGGCACATGCCTGTAATCCCTGCTGCTCAGGTGGCTGAGGCACAAGAATCGCTTGAACCAAGGAGATGGAGGTTGCAGTGAGACATGATGGTGCCACTATACTCCAGCCTGGGTAACAGAACGAAACTCTATCTCTCAAAAAAAAAAAAAAAAATTCAAAGTTTATGTTTTATGCTTTAAAACAAGGGGTCATTAAACTTTGGTCCATAGGTCAAACCAGTCAGCAGCCTGTTTTAGTACAGTCCACAAGCTAAAACTGGCTTATATATTTTTAAAAGACTGTAAAGTACAGACAAACAGAAAAGCCCAAGAATATGTAAGGTTGTGCATGGCCTGTGAAACTTAAAATATGTACTTCTGCACCTTTGCAGAAAAGGCTTGCCAGCTCCTGTTTCACACTTTGAAAAGTGACAGCCAAAGTAGGAAGTAGCTTGACTTTGTTTCTACCCCATCCCCATGCCTGAGGAACTGTATTAGCAATCTTGATAATTTCCAGTAATACCATGAATCCAGAGAGGTATAGGCAGACAGAGCAATAGGCAGCCCAGGAAAAGGTGGAGGTAAAGCCTATGAGTGTACCACTGCTAGGATCTTAGCACAGGCAGGGAAGGCTCACCGTGTCCCAGAGCTCCACATTGAACAGCAGGAACAGGCTAATGCACTGGGATCCCCTGCCATGAATATGGGACACATTCCTAACAGCGGGGGGTGAACCCTCTGAAGAGAGATCAGCAAGAAAGGTGGCACAAAGTTCAGTGAGGCCCCCCTTGCTTCCCCCTCCTAAATCATTAGGTTACCAAAAAGTGCAAACTAGCTGGAAAGGAAAAAATGGGTCAAAATTACATTGGGAAAAGAGTATTGACAAGAATTCATGTATACTGTGTCGGAAAAAATAGTTTTGGACAGAGCAGCCATTATTATACATGAGCAAGATAAAGAGAGAGCATAGCAGCTATGAAGAAATAACGTAGGAAGAAAGAAAGACATTTAATATGCCCAGTAAAAGACCTCATTCTAGACAAAATTGTAATCTAAAGAACAAATGAAAATTTTCCATGAGTGTTTCATGTTTGACAAGAACATAAATTTAATGAAATAGCTCAAAACAAAAAGACGTAAAGATATGAGAGACAAATTGACGACTAACAATGTTATTAAACTAATATATAAAATTGACACTGCCAAATGAGAAATTATAAAGAGGAAAGGCTTGAGATAATCACAGTGAATGCAAAAGAACAAAGCTTAACACAATTAGAGGGGAAGTAACAGAGATAGAGAACAAAGGAAATTCAACATAATTGGTTCCATGAAGTAGAAAACCCAAACATGAAACCAGAAATGGATTCAAGGATAGAAGAAAATCTGTTGAAATAAACTAAAGGCACTGTACGTACCAGGAATGTCATGTCTATTGCGTAAGTTATTGGGGACTCTCTAACATTACCTTGTAATATTTGTCTTCCCTGCTCCCCATACCAGTTAGGTTAGCAGCTAGGGGTCAAAAAGACTAATCAGCAGTTATTTTCCATATACTCCTCTGTGCTGGCAAGGCTTACTTGGATATAGAGTAGATACGGAGGGGTTTAACCACAGCAAAGCCCTTCAGATGTCACCCCCAGATACTAACCTAACTGGTATGGGGAGAAAGGAAGACAAATGTTACAAGGTAATGTTAGAGAATCTCCAATAACTTAGGCAATAGACATGACATTCCTGGTACATACAGTGCCTTTAGTTAGTGGTGGTGCATTGTATTATGTTTAAAGAGGTTAAGTGATTTCCCTATAAGTGCATACAAGTGTATAGTCAATACCTGGTATAGGTTTTGAAATATACTTATTAAACATAATAAACATCTGTATCGAGGTATACTTATTAAATTGTGTGTGTGTGTGTGTGTGTGTGTGTATAACATCTCACGTGTTTGAATTTAAGTCCTTAAGCATTTTGAGGGTTACTCTTACCTCTTCATTTTTGTGATCCTCACAACATAGTGCCTTGCGTATGAAAAATGCTAGAGGAATAACTATTACACAAAACTTAGTTAAATAAGACAAATGTATTAACTTGCTGCGAAACAAACAGTAATTCTCCATTATATGACATTTTATAATTTTAACTGCCGAAACAAATGGAAATAATTATTGTGAAACAATTTCTGTGAAACAAACAGTAATTCTCCATTATATGACATTTTATAATTTTAACTGCTGAAACAAATGGAAATAATTATTGTGAAACAATTTCTATCCTATAAAATTTGGAACTCGACCAAAGAAAAAAATGTTTTTTCTGCATTATTCTACTTTGATTGTAGGTATTTGTGGAATTGATGAATTTGATAAGATGGGGAATCAACATCAAGCCTTGTTGGAAGCCATGGAGCAGCAAAGTATTAGTCTTGCTAAGGCTGGTGTGGTTTGTAGCCTTCCTGCAAGAACTTCCATTATTGCTGCTGCAAATCCAGTTGGAGGACATTACAATAAAGCCAAAACAGTTTCTGAGAATTTAAAGTAAGTCTCTTCAAATATTTATAGCTTTAATATATTGAATCACTCTAATTCAATAAGAAAAAGAAATGGTTCACAGAACTACATGGGAAATACATGGATAGTTCACAGAAGTTACAAATGTCCAATAAATGCACAAAAATGTGCTTAAACACTGCAAAATAAAACAATGAAGTACCAACGAGATCCACCAGATCGGCAAACATTTTAAATATGAATCATTTTTGGCAAAGTAGTGTGGAAATGGTTTCTCACTGGCTGGGCGGGTGGCTCACGCCTGTAATCCCAGCACTTTGGGAGGCTGAGGCGGGTGGATCACCTGAAGTCAGGAGTTCGAGACCAGCATGGCCAACATGGCAAAACCCTGTCTCTAGTAAAAATACAAAAATTAGCCAGGCGTGATGGCAGCCGCCTGTAATCTCAGCTACCTGGGAGGCTGAGGCAGGAGAATTGCTTGAACCTGGGAGGTGGAGGTTGCAGTGGGCCGAGATTGTGCCACCACACTCCAGCCTGGGTGACAGAGTGAGACTCCATGTCAAAAAAAGAAAAGAAATTGTTTCTCACATACACAATTTATTATTTTGTAGGACCCCTTGGTGTGTTCATCACAATTCTAAATGCACATTCTGTTTGTTATAGCCATTCCACTTTCAGGACTACTGTTCACAGAAATAGTCATACAAGTGCACAATGATAGGTTTATAGAATTGGTATTGCAGCATTGTTGCTGCCAAAAATTGGAAACACCTTAAAACTATAATAAGACTGTAGTGATTATGAGAACAAAAGTGGCTTTGTATGTACTAATGGGGGAACATGGCTGTGCTGTACTATTAAGTGAGAAGAGCACATTGACAAACTTAAATATGTGGTATGATCCTGCTTTTTCAAAAACAATGTTTATATCTGTATGTATGCTTTCTCTTCTAATTCATTCTGTACAGCTTGGACAAAATGTGTGGAAAAGGAAAAATATATTTAAGTGATACAAAAGTGAGAAAAAGACAAAAGAGTGCCTCCTGAAAAGTTAAAGCCTTAAGCCTAATGGGGGTGGAGTTAATTTCCTATTGTTTAACAATGTATCAATATAGAAACAGTCTGATACATAGCGAAATACACAATTTGTACTTGGAGATTTAGGGTATTTACCACCACCACCAAAAAAGTCAACCTGTAGTAGTTTTTCTTTAGTAAAATGACAAAGTGCTATATTAGAAAACTCAGAAAGATCTATTGAACAAAAATCCAGCAGACTTGGATCCTGTTTGTTAATGGTATCATGAACAAAATACTGAACTAGCTAACCTCTGATATGTCATGTAGCAGTATTGCCAATTAGTGATATAGGACATGAAGAATTCAGTGGGTTTGGTGGTGTGAGAAAGAGCCATGTCCTCAACCTACCCAGGGTAGATACATGTAATTCTTGTGCCTATGTTGTAGTGATTGGATATATCGAATCCAAGAAGCTATTTGCTTATTTCTTTAACCTGAATCTTGGTTTTTCAAGTTCTGCATGGAACTTGAGTAGTAAACAAGTGAGTAAACAGTTTTCTAGTTTTCCTTTTGATTCCAATCATTGTTTCTTCTTTCTTTCATGCTTCGTAGAATGGGGAGTGCACTACTATCCAGATTTGATTTGGTCTTTATCCTGTTAGATACTCCAAATGAGCATCATGATCACTTACTCTCTGAACATGTGATTGCAATAAGAGCTGGAAAGCAGAGAACCGTTAGCAGTGCCACAGTAGCTCGTATGAATAGTCAAGATTCAAATACTTCGGTACTTGAAGTAGTTTCTGAGAAACCATTATCAGAAAGACTAAAGGTATAAATGTTTCTTCTCCTTATTCAGTTTGGTTCTGTTTGAATGTCAGAGTTCCGTGTGTGGCTTATTGTAGAGCAGTAGGATATACATTTTTTTACCAGAACTTTTTAATATTTCAATACTAGAGTTTATGTAAACTTCATTTGAAATAATCTAAGTCGGCTTGGCACGGTGGCTCATGCCTGTAATCCCAGCACTTTGGGAGGCGGAGGCAGGCGGATCTTGAGGTCAAGAGATCGAGACCATCCTGGCCAACATGATGAAACCCCATCTCTACTAAAAATACAAAAATTAGCTGGGCGTGGTGGCGTGTGCCTGTAATCCCAGCTACTCGGGAGGCTGAGGCAGGAGAATTGCTTGAACCTGGGAGGCAGAGGTTGCAGTGAGCTGAGATCATACCACTGCACTCTAGCCTGAGTGACAGAGCGAGACTCCGTCTCAAAAAAAAAAAAAAAAAAAGGAATCTAAGTCAGCTAAGATGAGAGCTACAGATAAAGTGTTTGGTTGATTTGGAGAGTCTTTTAGAATTGTATATTTATCTAAACAAGTTATTTATTTCTTCTGAGATGTAGTCTCACCCTGTCGCCCAGGCTGGAGTGCAGTGGTGTGATCTTGGCTCACTGCAACCTCCGTCTCCAGGGTTCAAGCGATTCTCCTGCCTCAGTCTCCCAAGTATCTGGGACTCCAGGCGTGTGCCACCATGCTCGGCTAATTTTTGTATTTTTAGTAGAGATGGGGTTTTGCTGTGTTGGCCAGGCTGGTCTTGAACTCCTGACCTCAGGTGATGTGTCCTCCTTGGCCTTCCAAAGTGCAGGGATTACAGGTGTGAGCCACTGCACCTGGCCTAAACAAGTTATTTTAGCAGAAAGATTTTATTTGCTACTTATCTTTGTTATCTTGGGCCTTTTAATCCTGCGTCAGGTGGTTCCTGGAGAAACAATAGATCCCATTCCCCACCAGCTATTGAGAAAGTACATTGGTTATGCTCGGCAGTATGTGTACCCAAGGCTATCCACAGAAGCTGCTCAAGTTCTTCAAGATTTTTACCTTGAGCTCCGGAAACAGAGCCAGAGGTTAAATAGCTCACCAATCACTACCAGGCAGCTGGAATCTTTGATTCGTCTGACAGAGGTTTGTTTCTTTTTATGGTCATGCTTTTTTGGCTTAAAGGGGAAGGGTGTGCCTTGACTTCTCTTTTGAAGTATTTTCTGCATAATTGACTCCGTTTTTCTTTCTATTGAGAGACATTAGAAATGGACGGATGAAAGTTTTTAAAAAGATTTTGTCATGTCTATAACATACCAAAGTATAGCTACTTCTTTCTAGTCACAGAATCAATTAGTTAGCATGCAACTTTTCTTTTGTTTTTCTTTGACTGACTCTTAGGAGACTCCTGGAATGTCTGAAAAGTGGTTAGGTTAACTAGGAGTCTGAGATCCCAAGTTGAGTATATGGGAACATGGAATGTGTCAGGATCTTGAGTATTTTATTTTTTTACATGACAGGTCCACAAGGATAGTGCCTGTGTTTTTAACAGCAGTAATATCTATTCACAGTTTGAAATACTAAGAGAACTCTGGCAGTAAAAATTAGCTAGCTCAGAGTTTGGGCTTTTTGCTCCTAAAATCTGATTAATTAATTCTTTGTTGTTTTACCATATTGATGAGGTATGATTTCCTAAAAGTAAAAGGCAAGGGAAAACCAAGTGTATTTCATCATCAAGTCTCCTGAAATGAACACTCAGAAAGATACGTTAATAAGTAAAAATGAGTTTTATCCTTCTTTTAAATGAGTTGTAATTTTCATAGTCATGGTTTCAGAGATTTTTTTTGTTTGTTTGCCCTGAGTCAGGGTCTCCCTCTGTCACCTAGGCTGGAGTTCAGTGGCACGATCAAGGCTCATTGCAGCCTCTCCTCCCAGGCTCAAGGGATCCTCCCACCTCAGCCTCCCAAGTAGCTGGGACTACAGGCATACACCACCGCACCCAGCTAATTTTAAAATTTTTTTGTAGAGACGGGTCCTCACTTTGTTGCCCAGGCTGGTCTCAAGCTCCTGGGCTCAAGTGATCCTCCCACCTCGGCCTCCCAAGGTGCTGGGATTATAGGCGTGAGCCACCACCGCCAGCCCAGAGAATTATTTTCATATTTTGACTTTTGATGTTATAACCTTCATCGCCTAAAGGTCAGTTTTTGTGTAAAATGAGTAAATGAAGTAAAACTTAGACATACTATGGTAAATATATTCATCTTTTGTCATCTGAAAATGTGTTTTCTTTTAAAGGCACGAGCAAGGTTGGAATTGAGAGAGGAAGCAACCAAAGAAGATGCTGAGGATATAGTGGAAATTATGAAATATAGGTAAGATAAAAATTTCAAATTGTTTTAAATGAAATACCAGTTATCTTCCTATCTCAAATTAGGTAATAGGCCATTGGGTCACTTATTTTCCTCCTGAACAGAGTATTGTTTCTTAGTTTAACATATTTCTCAGTGTGTAAATAATCTTTAAAAAATTTTTTTGAATGAGTAATACCTTTAGATAGTGCTAAAATCAGCTCCAAAACCTATTGGAGAAAAGCTAGCTCCCGTGCTATTTACCACCTACTCGCCCTTCACCCAGACACCCATTGCTTTTCCATAAATAGTCTACTGTTTACACTCTTCTGTACCAGTTTTGAATTTTAACAATATATCCAGAGATCTTACTAGAGGCTCTTTTTTTATAGCTCCAGAGTATTCTGTTGTGTGGAGATACTATATAGTATATTTGATCAGTCCCCTATTGACACATGAATATTTTCCATTCTTGTGCTTTTAAATAATGCTACAATGAGTAATGTTCCATGTAAGATACTTCATATGTGGGTAAGTTGTACACCTACATGATAAATTCTCAGAAGTGATATTTCTGGGTTCAACAGTAAACACTATAGGTTTTTGATAAATATTGCTAAATTGTATCCTTTGCATTTTATATCATTTAGTAGATAATGATTCCTAGAAGGTAGAAAAGAAAAATTGAGCATATATGTTTACTTTAGACATAGATTTTTAAAAATCAGTAATATTATTTTAGGTAGGTTTTTTATTCCAGCTAAAAAAATTTTTTTAATAGGTCCATACTTCCATAAGCTTCAAAATTCCAAAGTTCAAAAAGTATAGGCCGGGCATGGTGGCTCACACCTGTAATCCCAGCACTTAGGGAGGCCAAGGCAAGTGGATCACCTGAGGTCAGGAGTTCGAGACCAGCCTGGGCTACATGGTGAAACCCCGTCACTACTAAAGATACAAAAAATTAGCCGGGTGTGGTGGCAAGCGCCCGTAATCCCAGTTACTTGGGAGGCTGAGGCAGGAGAATTGCTTGAACCTGGGAGGCGGAGGTTGCAGTGAGCTGAGATTGTGCCACTGTACTCCAGCCTGGGCGACAGAGCAAGACTCTGTCTCAAAAAAAAAAAAAGTATATAGTGGAAAAAGTTTCCTCCTAGTCTGCTTAATAGCTACCCGTTCTTCCTGCTAGCCAGTGGCATTTATTAGCAGTTTTTTTTGTGACTACGTATCTATATATTCTTTTTTCCCCTTTGTAGACAAATGGTTAACTGTAACAACATACCATATACATACTATACCTTCCTTTTTTCATTTAAAATGCATTTTTAATATCCTCTTATAGCAATGAAAATACGTATCTGTTAGGAATCTACTTTTCCAAGACCAAAAAAATATATTGAAGATGAAATTATTTATCTTATTTTGTTAAGTAATTTCTAATTCTTCTAAGGTAGATGAATTCTTTTGTCCTAGTAGCTGCTGATTCTGAGGCTTGCATGGTGTCAGAACCGGGTGGTTTTGCCCAGCTATTCCCCTTTGGCTGTGAATAAAAGTGCAGCATAGCTGGAAGAGCAAGGGCTTTGGAGTCCAACCTGGAGCTGCCATGGCAAATTACACACTGCTTCTCAGTTTCCTCTGGTGTAAAACGTACCACAAAAGATTGTGCTCTGAGGTGTCATGCAGTTATGCTCTATAAAGTGACAAATAGGGTTCTGATACATTAGAGGACACTCCATAAACACTGTTTACTATCAATAGCGCAAGTCTATTTTTTTTTTTTTTTGAGACAGAGTCTGGCTCTGTCTCCCAGGCTAGAATGCAGTGGTGTGATGTTGGCTCACTGCAGCCTGCGCCTCCTGGGTTCAAGCAATTCTCCTGCCTGAGCCTCCCAAGTAGCTGGGACTACAGGTGCATTGCCACCACACCTGGCTAATTTTTGTATTTTTAGTAGAGACGGGGTTTCACCATGTTGGCCAGGATGGTCTCAAACTCCTGGGCTTAAGTGATCTGCCTGCCTTGGCCTCCCAAAGTGCTGGGATTACAGGCGTGAGCCACCACGCCTGGCCTGATAGTGCAAGTTTTGTTGATACTCAGATGAGGCTGAGCAGATCCCCTTTTCTCTGAGTTATACCATAAACCGAAGGCCTCAAAAACTGGCAGATCTCACCCTAGATAAGAAGTTTCCAAAATTACCCTTTTCAAAGAATTTTTATGGTCTAGTCCTCAATGCCGTCCATCTAAATTGTGCAGTATGTCTTAGCTGCAGATCCTTTTCTTCTTGTCTTTTTCCTCATAGGGAGACACTTTAACTAGTTGTCTCTTTGTCCCCAGCCTGGTACTGGCCCATCCCAGGAGGCTGCTGTCTTCTCTCTGCTGCCTCTGGAAGTATGCATATAGGTAGAAGGGCACCCATGTCACCTCCTGAAGGTGCAATAATCTGCAGCTTGTTTCTTGCCCTTATAGGGAGTCCATGGAAGAAGAGAAACCTTTCTCAATTCAGTCTGAGTTTGTAAGCAACAGTGAGGTTCTACTGGCTGTCTTTGAAAGCTTTAAAGATTCTAGAATTGACAGCTCTTAATTTTTTTTTTTTTTTTTTTGAGACGGAGTCTCACTCTGTCACCCAGGCTGGAGTGCAGTGGCGCGATCTCGGCTCACTGCAAGCTCCGCCTCCCGGGTTCATGCCATTCTCCTGCCTCAGCCTCTCCGAGTAGCTGGGACTACAGGCGCCCGCCACCACGCCCGGCTAATTTTTTTTGTATTTTTAGTAGAGACGGGGTTTCACCGTGGTGTCGATCTCCTGACCTCGTGATCCGCCCGCCTCGGCCTCCCAAAGTGCTGGGATTACAAGCGTGAGCCACTGCGCCTGGCACAGCTCTTAATTTTTTATTGGTGGCACCAAAGTAACTGCCTCATAATAAGAAAAATTAATAATTATTGACTCCCAACCCTTTCAGCTAATTTCTAACAACTTACCTTCTGTGTCTAAGTATCCTATTGGTATGGCATCACACAGTGCTTTTTTTTTGCTTTTCCTTTTTTTTTAGAGTCTCGCTCTGTCATCCAGGCTGGAGAGTATAGTGGCGTGATCTCGGCTCACTGCAACCTCTGCCTCCTGGGTTCAAGCGATTCTCCTGCCTCAGCCTCTTGAGTAGCTGGGATTACAGGCACCTGCCACCACTCCCAGCTAATTTTTTTGTATTTTTAGTAGATACGGGGTTTCGCCAAGTTGGCCAGGCCGGTCTTGAACTCCTGACCTCAGGTGATCTGCCCACCTTGGCCTCTCAAAGTGCTGGGATTACAGGCGGGAGTCACTGCGCCTGACATCACACAGTGCTTGACCCGTCAATTTTCTCTCTTTTTGTGATTCAGTACTAGGGTTTGAGGGAACTTGTAGCTGAAAATTTTACCAACCTGGCTTTAGTCCCTCTCCAGTTGATCTCATTATGTTGGAGACCCTCCCGTTGCCATTTATAAGCAACCAGATAGTCTAGGAATTTACTAGACTTTCTCATACAACTTGCTGCTGGGGGCATGGTGTGCTAGCATATGAAGTAAGAGAATGGTCACAAAATATAGTTGTCTGCCTGACTTCTTGTGGGTATGGCTTTCTGAGAGACCAGACTAGAGACTGACCTAGCAGAGATATTTTTTCCCATTAGGAAAGTAAGTCACAACCCAACCAAAATTTCAGAATTTTTTTTAACTTTTTTTCCCATAACAAAAACAAAGACCAAAAATAGGCACTTCTTATTTAATGATGGTAAAGTTGCCTATTGACTTACAGTCTAGAATGTGTGCATCTTGCTTTCTCTGCATCCTGCACTTGAACACTCCACCTTTGGGAGTGTGGCTGAGATTCCCACTCCTGATTTCTTTTTCCTTTTAATTACCTCTGGCCCTCTGGGTCTTCTGGTGCCTGGCTCTCCTGAATGTCACGTTTCTACTTTGTAGACTGTTTGTCTGTCGAGCAAATTAAGGGGTACACTTCCCTGCTCCTTTTCTCTCTTAACCTGTAACATTCTTCTTCTGAGGCTTTACCATTGCTCAGTTTCTGCAGGCCTTAGACCACAGATGTCACCTCAACTGTCTAGTTTTTCTCCACAATAAATTCACTGGTCTGTGGACACGGTAGATTAGTTCTCCTATCTGAGCATCATGCTTAAGCAGAGTAAATTAGGCTATAATTACCTTTTCAGTAAAAATGCTATATTGTCTATTTATGGTTGGTTTATACTTGGTATAAGATTTATCTGCATGTCTGAATACTTATGTTGGACAGCGTTTGCATGTGCTTTCCTGTCCAAGAGGAACTCCTAAGTGTTGTCTCATGGAACTCTGTATTCATACTGCTTCCCAGAGTTGCTTTGGTGGCAAATTTGAACAAGTTTCAGATCAGTTTACATCTGGGCCCCTGAAAAAAAGAGGTCTTACTATTAAGTGTAAACAGTACCCACATGACATTACCAGATTGTTTCCCTGAATTGTCTCAGTATGTTTACTGGCATTCATAAAAATTTTCAGGAAAAATAGTTTGATTGGAATTACCTGACACTACGTTCATGGCAGAGATCAAGATCCAGTGAAACACAATGAAATTAGATTATGAGTTATCTGTTTGTTATGCTCAACGTGCATTCTGTCCTTAGTTTATGAGAGCAGGGACCTTATCTGACTCATTTACCAGTATATTCCCAGGGCCCAGAATCATGCCTGCCATAAAGTAGGCCCTCAATAGATGTCCTGCATTGATGGTAAAGTTGACCTTACTAATCATTCATTAATTCATTAAATCTTCCCTTTCAGAGTTTTCATCTCTTCAGCTTTGTTCAATCTTTGCCCTTAAAATGGTTTTAAACCTTTTAAGATTACATTTTAACTGGGAAGCCGACAGTTGAATAAGAAAATTCTTAAACAGTGATATAGCTTGTCTGAGTTACCAGAGCACTTAGCTATATTTTAAAAACTAAATGCTTATATTTAGTAGACAGTTCACATAAGCTTTCTCCTAAAATTGAAAATATACTAGGTAGCAGAAGAGAACAGAGCCACCTTCAAAGGTGAGAGATCATTGTTTTTTTCTATTTCAGGAAACTAGCTCAAATATTTTACATAGCTTTTTAAAATCTGAAGCAGTGTAGCAGATTCAAATCTGAGGTATGCCACTTACTAGTTGTGTAACTTCTGGCAAGTCACTTTAATGTTATAGGTTGGTGCTAAAGTAGTTGCAGTTTTTGCCATAAGAAAAACAATTTCAAAAACCATTATTACTCTTGCACCAACCTAATAAGAATGTTTTTTCATCCGTAAAATGGGAATAAGAATAGTTCCTAAATCACAGGATTGCTGGGAGGATTAAGTGGGATAGCCTATGGTAAATAAATATAATTAAGATAAATGTGACCTATTATTATTAACTGAAAGCATTTTTAACAACTTTCTCATGAGAAACAAGCATATGGGAGGTTTATCATAAAAGAGATTATGCTGTATTTCAGAGGAAAACAGTTACCATCTTACTATCATTTTTAATAGTCTTATTTGAATGACTCATTCCTATTTGTATAATGTAGGCTTTTAACTATTCAAGGAACAAAAGGAAGCTTTATTGTTTATAACCCATTAAAATCATTCCTGCAGCTCATTAAGGGGAGGGATTATACCTGTTTTGTTCACCACTATAAGCCTGTTGCCCAGCAGGTGACCAGTATATATTTGACTAATTAATTCCTGATTAAATAACAGTGTTACCAATTAATCTGGCTGTGAAATATATCTGTCCCATTGTTCAAGCAGGGAATCAGCAATAGAGTTGGATTAAACAGGATGGTTAATTGTGTTTCTAACTGGTGTTCTCAGACTTTAGCTAAAATTCACTATCAAGTACATATTTCTTTCCTTGGAGATATTGTGAAAATAAGAGAAAGCAGAAGAAGTGTGGCAGTAATAGGTGCATCCTTTAATATCTAACCATTATCACTGCAACTCACCATAACCTTTCTAGTTCATTCCTAGAGTATTTTAAATACCGTTTATTTAAAATACTGGTACAGCCAGATGCTGTTCCAGGAGATAGGACACATTTTTATTCAGTAAAGTCTAGATTTATTATATTTAGAATTTCTTTTCTTCATGAATCAAAAAGAATGTCCCAGGTATTTATATTGTAGTTTATCAATTTTGTGTTTTTATGCATCTCTCTCTTCAAATTTAGAAGTTTCTTAAAAGTGGTAACTATGTCCAAAATATTTTTATTCCTTATCAATCCATATCATAGTGAATTTCAGAGTGGCCACTCAATAAACACATGTTGAAATGTTTGCTAAGTGAGCCTTGTGGCTACTTCCAAATTTTTCTTCTGTAACCTGAAAGCCCAGGACAATTTCTATGGCAGTGCCACATTGGGTAATTTTTTCTTCCTTTTTAAGCATGCTAGGAACTTACTCTGATGAATTTGGGAACCTAGATTTTGAGCGATCCCAGCATGGTTCTGGAATGAGCAACAGGTCAACAGCAAAAAGATTTATTTCTGCTCTCAACAACGTTGCTGAAAGAACTTATAATAATATATTTCAATTTCATCAACTTCGGCAGATTGCCAAAGAACTAAACATTCAGGTATGTTAAATGAGTTAATGTCTTTTGTAATAATTTTAGGAGGTCCTTATTAATATATAGTAAAACAGAAACAGTTTTTACTTATTTAAAATTCATTCCTGCTTCTCAAAGGCTTTTCAGCATCTTGATAGTCAGAGGGAAACATTGTAATAAGACACAGTCTCTGTTTTTCTGACAGTCTCTTGTGGATATGTCATTTTAACATCTTTTAACCTCAGTTCCCTCATCTGTTAAATGGACATGATTATACCTGCTATTCCTACTTCAAAGTTCTCGTGAAAATCAATGTAATAGCACTTCAAATGTGCTATTACACATTATGGAAAATTAACTTCTTAATTTCAAAAGTTAGTTTGATTTGTTTTTCAGCTAACCTAAAACATAAAATATTCTCTGCCTGTTGGAACTTTTATTTTTTGTTTATTTAGGCATTATATAATCCAGAGCTCAAATATAGGCAGTTTGCTCTGTAAGAAGTAAAAATAATTTTATTTGGCCAAGAAACTTTACAGTTACATATTATTGTTTGAGAGATTTATTTTAAAAGTAATATTTTGACATGTTACTTAATGGGCTAAACCTTTTGTTTTCTTCCAGGTTGCTGATTTTGAAAACTTTATTGGATCACTAAATGACCAGGGTTACCTCTTGAAAAAAGGCCCAAAAGTTTACCAGCTTCAAACTATGTAAAAGGACTTCACCAAGTTAGGGCCTCCTGGGTTTATTAGCAGATTAAAGCCATCTCAGTGAAGATATGTGCGCATGCACAGACAGACACACATACACACACACACACACACACACACTCAAATATTGTTCTCTGAAAAATGATGTCCCAAAAGTATTATAGGAAAAAAGCATTAAATATAATAAACTAATTTAAGGAGTGATAAAGTCTCCAGATGCAGTAGCTCACACTGTAATCACAGCGACTCAGGAGGCTGAGGTGAGAGGATTGCTTGAGGCCAGGGTTCGAGATCAACCTTGGGCAACCTAGCAAGACCCCATTTCTTTAAAAAAAAAAAAAAAATTTAAACTTAGCTGGGTGTGGTGGCACATGCCTGTAGCCTCAGCTACTTGTGAGGCTGAGGCAGGAGGATTATCTGAGCCCAGGAGTTTGAGGTTACAGTGAGCCACAATCACACCGTTCACTGCACTCCAGCCTGGGCAACAGAGTAACTTTTGACTCAAAAAAATAAAAAAAAATTGTAGTGGTAGCCATGTGTTAGTTGTTAAATAAATTCTCCAAAAGGCTAAAAGTAAATTACTTATAAATTTTTTATAGTTATATTTTTGACCTGCCTTTTATATGTATGAATATTTCATAGTTTCGCATATCAAATGTAGGCATTCAGACAAATACATAAACCAATGAACATATTACATATTCTATGTTCCAATAAAACTTTATTTATGGACACTAAAATTTGAATTTCATAAAATTTTCCCATGTCAAGAATACAAAATACTCGATTTTTGTTTTTAGCCATTTAATAATAGGCCTCATTTATTCCACAGGCTGTAGTTTGTAGAGACTTGCCTGCAAACAATAGAAACAGACTGATTAAGCAGGAGGAGTTTTTTGAAAGAATTTTGGTTAGCTCACAGAATTACTAGAAGGCAGGTGAACCAGGAGGGTAAGCTCCCAGCAGCAATTTGTAAAACCATGCCTTAGAACTGGACTAAGGAAGAAGCTGCTGACACTCTACTGCCACACAGGGCGCTGGAAGAAAGTGCTACTGCCTCCATGCCCCACCTTTGCCACTTCTGCAGCAGTAATCGGTAGAAGAATGCCCCCACCCACACCGGAACAGCAACAAAAGGATTCCCCATGAGGCGCCTCCCTAAGTTGCTGAATTCAAAAAAGAAGTCGCATACAAAGACATCTGATTGAAAAAGGGTATGTTATATGCCCCTTTCATAGGCTGCTAGGGAGTTTTCCTGGTTCTACTTTTGGGTGGTGGGATCAATAAGACCAGAATTTCTCATATGTTGTGAGAGGATTGAAATGTTACAGGGTTGCCAGCCAAACTGTCAATCACGTGTAAATCCAACAAACACTTTGTAACATACAAGAACTCAGGAAATGTGAACCATTGTTGGAGAATCTACTAAAATACAGCTTCCAGCAAACCAGAAGATGAATGGAAAATGTAAATAAAAAGAACTGGCAGTGTATATCAGATGTTTAACTGTAGGACCAAAACTAAGATGTGGAGACTATTGCCATAGACCACAGTGTAAATTTTTTTTTTAAGTGAGGAAGGAAAAATCAGGAATCAAAAGAGGGGCCAGGCACAGTGGCTCACATCTATAATCCCAGAGCTTTGAGAGTTCGAGGCAGGAGGATCACTTGAAGCCAGTTTTGAGGCCAGCCTGTGCAACACATTGAGACCCTATCTCTACAAAAAATAGATTAGCTGGGCATGGTGGTGCATGCCTATTGTCCTAGCTACTGTGGAGGCTGAAAAGTAGGAGGATCACTTGAGCCCAAGAGTTTGAGGTTACAGTGAGCTATGGTTATACCACTGCACTCCAGCCTGGGCAAGAGAGCAAGACCTTGTCTCTTAAAAAAAAAGGAGAAAGTAGATAGTAGTATAAATATAGTGAAGTCTTTAAAAGCTAGGGGTTAAAAGATATTTAAAGCAAATAACCCAGGTGTGATGGCGCGCACCTGTAGTCCCAGCTACTAGGGAGGCTGAGGTAGGAGAATCACTTGAACCCGGGAGGCAGAGGTTGCAGTGAGCCAAGATCGTATCACTGCACTCCAGCCTGGGCAACAGAGTGAGACACTTTCTCTAAACTAAATAAGAGATATTTAAAGCTGAAAAAAATATATTAGTAGAATTTAAAACATTTCACAAAAGTCAACACATAAATAATATCAACCAAAATAAAGTGGTAGACACAAGAGGAAATGTACTAATTTATTGTTCAAAGAGGAAAATAAATCTCAAAGGTTAAGGCTGTTATATAAATTTATTTTTAAAAAGACATAAACCTACATTTTCAGAATGAATTGTTCCATGTTTCCTTAGATTCTGTATTTAGCATCCATTAATCACAGGGCCAAACTAACAACAAAAGTTGTTTAGCTTCCCCTTACAATCCAGCTTTTGTGGGTGTGCAGACATCACATTACAGTCCCTCCAACCACAAACCCCAACATACAGTATTTCACTTCCTGACCAATAGGGGGTGTCCCCACACCTTTCAACCACTGTAGCAACAAAGCTCTGGCCTAGGCTTTTCACTTGCTTCTTTACTGCCTGACTGACTTTGGTGTTTCCCCATGTGGCCTGGTGTGGCATGGCATGCCCTCTTGGGAGATGAAAGTAATCTTCCATAGGTAATTGTTTCTGTGTCACCACTGCTGATTAAAACAAATCCTAAGTACAAATGTTAGAAACGTGCAAAGCAAAAAAACATTACATCATGAAAGTTTCTTTTTCTCTCTTTTTTTTTTGAGACAGAGTTTTGCTTTTTGCTCAGGCTGGAGTACAGTGGTGCGATCTCGGCTCACCGCAACCTCTGCCTCCTGGGTTCAAGCGTTTCTCCTGCCTCGGCCTCCCTAGTAGCTGGGATTATAGGCATGTGCCACCATGGCTAATTTTGTATTTTCAGTAGAGACGGGGTTTCTTCATGTTGGTCAGGCTGGTCTCTGACTCCCGACCTCAGGTGATCTGCCTGCCTCAGCCTCCCAAAAAGTGCGGGGATTACAGGCGTGAGCCATCATGCCCGGCTGAAAGTTTCTTTTTTAAGGGATGGTGGTCTTGCCATGTTGTCCAGGATGGACTTGAACTCCTCAGCTCAAGCAGTCCTCCCACCTCAGTCTCCTGAATAGCTGAGACTACAGGCATGCACCACTATGCCTGGCTGCAAGATGAAAATTTAAGAGATGGGGGTCTTGTTCTGTCGCCCAGGCTGGAGTGCAGTGACATGATCAAGCCTTGATCTCCTGGGCTCAAGCAATCCTCCCACCTCAGCCTCCTGAGTAGCTGGAACCACAGGAATGCAACACCATGCCCAGCTAATTTTGATTTTTAGTAGAGATGAGGTCTTCCTTTGTTGCCCAAGCTGTTCTCAAACTCCAGGGCTTCCTGAGTAGCTGAGACTACAGGTGTGAGCCACCATGCCCAGCCTTCTCTCTTTTCCAATATTGTGTTAAGGAAATTGTATTGGTGGTAATCAACTTGTTCATTTCATTTTTAGGATAGAGATATCAAGGTGAGAGTATAACTGAACCAGAAGAGGAATAAACACCACCCTGTGATTGATGGATCTTTATAGCTCCCCTTTGATAAAGAAGGGAAATATCATACTTACATTAACATGTTATAGTTGCTGTTGTTATACAGAAGAATATTAAACAATATTCGTATATTGTTTATGAATGCATTGAATGCATAAACAATGATATGGATATTGACTAGCCAAAGAGGTGGATAAATGTAGATAGAATGATACGGGGATTTGGAATTCAGTGTCCATTCTGTTTTCCTAGTGTGCCTTCCTATAATGCAGGGGCTGGAAGGTGAGAAAATAACCACATTTCCCAAATTCCCTTTGCAGGTAGATTTCCAGATGTGAACTGGGTTCCACTGATCAGATATCCATGTGTGAGATTTGGAAGGCAGAACTGAGGAGACAGCCATCTTCCTCTTGCTTGTGTTCTGGTGGCATGTGTGGTTGAGGAGACATTTAATTTCCCTGTAGCAGAATTCTTGCAGTCAGTTGTTGAGGCAAGTGGGCATGGTGGATGCAACCCTGATCTTCACCTTTCTCATTATTGTGGGGTAGCAGTGCCTCTGGCAAGCCAGACAGACCTGCAGTGTTTTTCTGGGAGTTAGTTCTGGAGACCCAGTACGGAACCCACTCCTAGTCCTTGTGACAATATTGTAAGCATCCAGTTCCCTGTTTTACAGTCCTTTTAAATGTGGCTAGCTACAGTGGTTTGTGTTTCCTACAACTAATCACTCATACATCTGTATCTAAAGCACTCCACCTGGGTCATGTACTATACTTAAAATTATAAGGCAATATTAATTCACAAAACTACATACTCGTTTTATTTAACCCTCAGAAGAACTAAAAACAAAAGCTATACCAGGCTTGCTCTAGAGTGTGGGCTTGGGAATGGAAAGGCAGAGTGCACCTACTGATTTCCATCATCAGTTTTTCTATACCATGGAGTTACTTACCATGTGTATATATAACACTGATAAAAATTAAAAACAGGTTAAAATAAAAACTGAGCCAGATTCTGACATTTAAATCAGAATTATTCTTAGTACATAGACTTGCAAAGTCACTGAATAATTCCTTGGGACTGCGGACTCCTAGTCTTTGCTTCTAGAAATGTATAGTAATTTCAACACATCATATATATAGAGAGAGTATATATATATACACTCTATATAGAGTATATATAGAGTGTATACTCTATAGAGTGTATATATACACTCTAGAGTATATATATACACTATATACTCAAGTATACACTCTAGAGTATATATATAGAGTATACACTATATAGAGTATATTACATATACTATATACTCATATACTATATACACTAGAGTGCATATATATACTATATAGATATGTATAGAGTATATACTCTATACACTATATACTCTAGCATATATATACTCTATAGAGTATACTATATAGTGTATATATACTATATACACTATATACACTCTATAGAGTATATATGTTCTCTTTCCATATATATATAGTAATCAGCTTCCTCAGGTTGAAACATCTAGATATATTGAAAACACTGGATAGTCTGCAAACTCCTCTTCGTTAGAGAATGTATATTATCTTTAGTATTAAAATGACTCTTCTAAGTCCTGAGAAGCACCTCAGAACACTGCATTCACATGTTTGCTAGGCAGAATAGTACCCACCCTGTAAGACATCACATCCTAATGCCCAGAACCTGTGAATCTGTTAGGTTACATAGCAAAGGGAAATTAAGATTGCTAATCAGATGACCTTAAAATAGGGAGATTATCTTGGATTATCTGCATGGGTCCAATATAATTAGAAAGAAACTTTAAAGTGGAAGAGGGAAGCAGAAGAGAGCCAGAGGCAGATGCAACTACAGAAGAAGGTGCAGATGCAGCATTGCTGGCTTTGCAGATGAGGGAAGGAGGCCTTCAGCTAAGGATTGTGGGTGGCTCTAGAATCTTTTTTTCCATCTCAGTATGTATGCCACAGTTCAGGTTTTTGTTTTTTTATTTTTGAGATGGAGTTTCGCTCTGTCATCCACGCTGGAGTGCAATGGTGAGATCTTGACTCACTGCAACTTCCGCCGCCTGGGTTCAAGCAATTCTGTCTCAGCCTGAGTGGCTGAGATTACAGGTGCATGCCACCACGCCCGGCTAATTTTTTGTATTTTTAGTAGAGACAAGGTTTCACCATATTGATCAGGCCGGTCTTGAACTCCTGATCTCAGGTGATCCACCCACCTCAGCCTCCCAAAGTGCTAGGATTACAGGTGTGAACCACCGTGCCCGGCCTCACAGTTAAGGTTATTAATGTGATTTAACTGAATAAAAAATGCTGGGTTGTGTGGCGACATGGT
The DNA here is from genome assembly GCF_006542625.1 of Nomascus leucogenys. NCBI lineage: Eukaryota > Metazoa > Chordata > Mammalia > Primates > Hylobatidae > Nomascus > Nomascus leucogenys. The sequence goes on from NC_044391.1 coordinate 450,893, forward strand.
TTTTAAAAATGTAAACGGCTGGGCATGGTGGCTCATATCTGTAATCTCAGCACTTTGGGAGGCCGAGGCAAGAGAACTGTTAAAGGTCAGGAGTTGGGAGACCAACCAGCCCAGGGTATATATAGGGAGACCCTATCTCTTAAAAAAAAAAAAAAATTACCTGGGCGTGATGGCATGTCCCTGTGGTTCCAGCTACTCAGGAGGCTGAGGCAGTAGGATTGCTTGAGCCCAGGAGTTTGAGGCTGCACTGAGCTATGATCACACCACTGCATTCCAGACTGGGTAACACAGCGAGTCTATCTGCAGTGCAGTGTCTCTAAAAAAATATATATATAAACCCAAAATATAAACAGTAAGGACTATGAAGTATGTACAGGAAATTAATAGCCAAAGAATATTTTACCATGTTCAAAAACAAAATTCTTCATGTGGCTGAGAGAAGAAAGAAAAAAATGGTATGTTTGTGTTCCATTTGCAGGTATTACATAAACCCATTTTAAATGAACTAAAATGCCTAGGATTTGGAGGGGAAAAAATTATCTCGTGCTCACATTTGAAGGTTCTTCTCAGAAATAAACCACTTAAAGAGACCACAGTACTGGTTTAATTTTTTTTTCCCATAGGAGCAGAGGGAAACAGGTGGTTAACCATTTTTGGAAATTCTGTCATATCTTCTGAATAGAAAGGATAGGTGGATGTAATGTTAAAACAAGGCTTTCTGAACCAGCAATCCCCAACCTTTTTGGCAACAGGGACTGGTTTCAAGGAAGACGGTTTTCCACGGGCCTGGATGGGGGGATGTTTCGGGATGAAACTTCCACCTCAAGTCATCATTAGTTAGATTCTCATAAGGAACGCACAACCTAGATTTCCCGAATGTGCAGTTCACAATAGGGTTCACACTCCTATGAGAATCTAATGCGCTGCTGACCTGGCAGGAAACAGAGCTCAGGTGGTGATGCTCGCTGGCCTGCCGCTCGCCTCCTGCTGTGTGGCCTGGTTCCTAACAGGCCATGGATTGGTATTGGTCCACAGCCCAGGGGTTGGGGACCCCTGTAACCAAAAGGAAAACAAGATTCTTAAATCTTTACAGGAAGGAGGAATGGAATGGAAAATAAGGCAATTTGTACACTAAATGATGTTAAAAATCCCTTTATCACCTTTAAAATATGAGCAGAGAGGAAAAAAATATTAAAACCAACCCTTTTACTCTCTTATTTGTAGATAATGCCTGCCTCACGAGAATGTTATTTCTTTTAAAGGTTCCAAAAGAACCATATAAAAACTTAGTAATGACTTAATTGTTCACATATTCTAGTGACATCAATACTTAGGAAGAAATGTGGAAAGGTTGGCACTAGAAGTTGACATAAGAATTAGTTTAGCTGGGTGCAGTGGCACATGCCTATAGTCCCAGCCACACAGGAGGCTGAGGCAGGAGGATTGCTTGAAGCCAGGAATTCTGGGCTATTATAGTGTGCTATGCTGATTGGGTGTCCGCACTAAGTTCGGCATCAACATGTCGATCTCCTGGGAGTGGTAGACCACCAGGCTTCCTAAGGAGGGGTGAACCTGCCCAGGCCAGAAATGGAGCAGGTCAAAATTCCTGTCCCGGTCAGTAGTGGGATTGCCCCTGTGAAGAGCCACGGCAGTCTAGCCTGGGCAACAGAGTAAGACCCTGTCTCTTACATAAAAAATAAAATAATAAAAATGAAAAAGAGAGTTTAGATCTCTTGATAATTTAGATAGTAATCTAAATTATAGTAATCTAAATTATAGAGTTCAGGTGGAGTTAATCTCTGCAAGTCCTGAGGAGCTATGCCCAAGGTGCTTGGCCCTACCAGGAATGCACTCTTTTGCTTACATGTGTTTCAAATCTTAAATCCCATCATTTAGTTTTTTCCTATTTAGGCTGTGGGACGGTGTGTTTATTACAATGATTGAAACCTGTGCCTTATTTGAATTACTAGTTATTCAAAACACATCTTTGGGTTTAGTGCTCGGTAATTACAGCGTACTCCCATAAGACTTAACTCATTGATTCCTAGAGATGTTTTTTGAGACAAGGTCTCGGTCTGTTACCCAGGCTGGATGGAGTGCAGGGGCACGATCTCGGCTCACTGCAACTTCTGCCCCCCTGGGCTCAAGCGATCCTCCCACCTCAGCCTCCTGAGTAGCTGGTACCACAGGTACCCACCATCATGCCCAGGTTTATTTTTGTATTTTTGGTAGAGATGGCGGGCGGTGGGGGGAGAGCAGGTGGGGTCCGGGAGAGGGGGGTGGTCCTCACGGTGCCCAGGCTGGTCTCGAACTCCTGAGTTCAAGCAGTCCACCCACCTCGGCCTCCCAAAGTGCTGGGATTACAGGTATGAGCCACCATATCCAGCTGTTTTGACTTGATTTAACTTCCAATCATTAATATTTACATAAGATCCATTTGCAAAATGGCCCAAACAAAAAGTGGCCCAAGTTTATTGTGTCCTAGACTAAATAACACAAGTAACTAACAGTACATTACACTGCATATCTGATACAAGAATGCAGTACACATATTTCTAGACTTTGTTCATTTATCCCTAGGCAGAAAATATTCATAATAGATTTGGAATAAAATTTTCTTCTCAAAAAGCTTAAACTTCAAATAGAAGTGATAAGTGAGAATGATTGGGTTGCAGAATTTTCAAAAGCCTAACAACAGCCCGGGCATGATGGCTCACACCTGTAATCCCAGCACTTTGGGAGGCCGAGGTGGGCAGATCACTTGAGGTTGGGAGTTCAAGACCAGCCTGACCAACATGGGGAACTCCTGTCTCTACTAAAAACACAGTAGTTAGCCGGGCGTGGTGGCATGCGCCTGTAATCCCAGCTGCTTGGGAGGCTGGAATCGCTTGAACCTGGGAGGTGGAAGTTGCAATGAGCCGAGATAACGCCACTGCACTCCAGGCTGGGTGAGAACAGGGCGAGGCTTCATCTCAAAAAAACAAAACAAAACAAAACAAAAACAGCCTAAAAACAGGTTCCAAGAAGTAGTAGCAAAGAGGTAATTTGTTCGAATATACAGCACAGTCATACACAGCACTTTGCAACTTACCAAGGAAAACATTAAAAGTGGCAAGACAATACTACCCTCTAGGGGCAGAATTTTTATTTTCACAACTTCTCAGCAAAGGATCAATGAAAGGATGAACTAAACAGTTAATAGCAGGCTAATTATTCAAGATTGAACAATCCTTTCTCTTTTCACGTTCTCTTGGGGTAAGCAGTTACATGATTGACTACAGAAGTTGGGATAAGACACCTGACCAGTACCTTCTGGTTACTTATGAAAATAATTCTGATACAAGGGTAGAGAGAGAAAAATTTGAAATGAACTTCATGAAACTTAGAATTTATATATGGATTTTTATTTCTATTTTTATTACAGACTTAATATTCTAATTTCTCCCCATTTTGGGAAAAAAGTTCAATGACAGATATTCCCAGTCCCTTCAGACATATGAGGTGCCTGTGTGTTTAATCTGCTTGGACAGAAATTATTACAGAATTCATAAAACAGGAAATGAACATTATAAACCAGTTACGAACTGTAGAATATTTTGGTTTCCTCTGCCCCCTGCCCTGCTCTAAACTCTGCTTCACTGGGTTTCTGCATTTTCTCCATCCTTTATCCCAGATTAACCTGTTCATTTATTGACTTCTGTCAAGTTCTAGAAAATGAGATCAAAGGGTGATAGCTGGATGTTCTTCCGTCTTAAAATGTTAGGGAAACAGTTTGTTAAAAGCATGTTACTCTTTAGTCATAAGTATTGAGCAGTCATTGCCCTTCAGGCCAAAATGCCAGCCACTTTATTTTCCTACTTTTTAAAGACAGCCATCAGCAGTCTGTAGTAGAGCTGGCTTTCTTAACACAAAACAGTTTATTATATTTTAATTGGCGGGCTCTATTGTATCTTAGAGATTTTTTTCTCTAATTTTATATTGAAGTGAAAAATAGGAAGAACATAAAATTTGCTACATAGATAATTTTGGAGATGTTCTATTTTAAACATTGATAACAGCATAATTTAATTCCATATTTTGAAATATACAAAAAATATATACAACTAAAATGGTATCTAAAACAGAAACCTATGAGTGCTAGCTCCAAACAATAAGGCAAATAAGTGAAGAGCTCAGGTAAGGGTGTTATTCTTGAGGGCACAAAGCCTGGATAAAACTAGATTACCACAAATAGTATAGAAGTTGAAGAAATCAACACAGTAACTAGAATTAATTTAGAAAAAATTAATAAAAGGTTGGACAAATACCATAATAGAAATAAAACCTATCAGAGCAACAAATGGAAAAAACACACAAAAGCAAGTTTGTGTCCTCAGTGCCAAGGATTAGAGGCAGATGAAGTACAGACTGAATATAGGGAATAGAAAAAAGCCCCAAGAGACAATGAGTATCTTAGGAAGTGGAGAGTGAATAAAGGCAATCTCATGACAGGAAGGGAGAGACTGGAATCCTGCCCGCTCCCTCTTGCCAGGGTTACCCAGAATCAATGTTTACCTATGAGAATCGTGTTTTTAAATAGTTTTTAAAGTTTTAAAAACTTTTACATTGCTGGTACAGAAGTTTCAATTTTTCTCTCAATGTCAGGATTTCAATGTAAGAAATAGATTTTTTTTGGATAAAATTTTTTTGGGGATAAATACCCGCTGCTTCATCTACAATGTTGCTCACTTTCAGTTGGCCTTTCCCTTTCCTAACTACCCGAATTAAGACTTTAAACTCAACTGTAAGGTAGTTCAGCCATCATAGGTGGGGTTAGTGGGGGGATAGTGGAGAGGCGGCAAGAACCATTCAAATTCAGTTCAACACTGAACTCAGCAAGAAAAAAATTACCTAACATTGCAAATTAATATTGATATGTCAATATGTTTAATATACTAATCAATATATTAATCAGCTAATTAATGGTGAACTGACTCATAACTATCTCGGATATTATAGGCAAGTTTCTTAACCTCTCTACACCTAAGTTTCCTTATCTGTAAAAGTAATAATGGGACCCTCATCTTGCAGTCGTTGGGAGGATTAAACGGGATGATGCACTAAAGCCAGGTTATATAGTATAATTGAAACTTTTGTACTAGCAATGTAAAAATTTAAGATAATTTTAAAACTATTTAAAAACACAATTCTCACAGGTAAACAATGATTCTGGATAATACAGTGTTACTGTTTTCAGCAAAACAACCACTGCTATTATTAACATTTGCTAATGCTTATGTTTTTAGCATATGCATCTTCATTCAATGCTCAAAAAGGAGAGAATTACAGAGCCAATATTTATTAATCATTTCTTCAGTACTAGATACTGTAAACCACCCACAAGAACCGTAGGGCGCCGCACGCACCTCGGAGGGGGCCCTTCTGCCGGCCACCCGCCTCGGAGGGTTTCAGGCCAGGGCCTGAGGTGGCTCCTGCCCCCTCGCGGCTATGTTGGCTGCGCGGTCATCCTACCTTGTTCGTTTCTCCCCTTCCCCCCCAACGGGCCTTGGCTCCCGGCTGCGGGTCAAGACAAGAGGGCGCCGCGTACCCGCTGCTTCCCAAAACCCACTGAGCCCGACGCGCGCGCCTCCGCTGTGCCAGGGGCGCCGGGAAGCCCGACGGCGACGGTGTCGTAAAAGCGTCGCGAAGGCGTCCGCCCTTGGCGGCTTTTGCCACCTGTGTAAGTGGAGTGTGCTGGGGTGTGAAAAGTAGTATGGAGGCAGCGGTGGCCCAGTTTGTGTGTGGTTGCCGGGTCTCCATGGAGAAGGGGCTCGCCAGTGTCCCAGGCTGCTGAGCTCTCGCCGCCCGAGTTCCCGCGGCGCGGCCGCAGGGCCATGCTAGCCTTGCGCTTGGCGCGCGGCTCGTGGGGGGCCCTTCGCGGCGCCGCTTGGGCACCGGGGACGCGGCCGAGTAAAGGGCGCGCCTGCTGGGCCCTGCTGCCGCCCGTGCCCTGCTGCTTGGGCTGCCTGGCCGAACGTTGGAGGCTGCGTCCAGCCGCGCTTAGCTTGCGGCTGCCCGGGATCGGCCAGCGGAACCACTGCTCGGGCGCGGGGAAGGCGGCCCCCAGGCCAGCGGCCGGAGCGGGCGCTGCTGCCCAAGCCCCGGGCGGCCAGTGGGGCCCGGCGAGCACCCCCAGCCTGGTACGTACCGATGAGGCGGCGGCGGGCCGGCCCTGGGCTGGGGTCGCCGCCCCTGCACTGGAGTAACATGCTCTGGGTGGTGCAGCTCGGACGCTTCCGTTTCCTAACTTTTAGATTCTTCCCTGAGAAGAAGTTACTGGCAGGTCATTCGGTTGGGATGAATTTCAGGGTCACCAGCAGGGTCCACCTACGGTCTCTGTGGTCAAGTTAGAAATCCTCTCATCCCCCTTCTATCTGCACCCGTTGCTGGAAGGGCCGCCTCTGCATATTGCATTGGTAAAGGTAGCCTTCGCTTGTCTTACTAAAAGCCTATTTTTAATTCTTTGGAAGTGAATCCCCAGTGTTTAGGGCAAGTCTTTGGAATATTTAGAAAGGTATACAGGCCCTTCTGTTTGCTTGTGCAAGTTTCGTTCACCATCATTTGACCTTTGTTAACCTTACACATTATAGGATGAAGGCTAATTAAATAATTTAGGTCGTAATTAAAAGATCTTTTAACCTTTAATTATAGAAAAAGATTTAAACTATTCTCGAGGTAACGGAGGGAAGTACTTGTCCACTTACCTGTTGATATGCTGCCCAGACAGAAGACACCCGAGCATGAGTGTGGGAGATCTTTTGATGTCATGTTAGCAAGACTCATGCAATTATTACATCTTCAATTGTTATGTCTTCAGTGGCCCTTGTACTGCTTTCATCAGTTGTACAGCATGGGTTGAGGTGGCCAGATCCTGGCAGGGGTCTCAACTCCACTAATAGCTAAAGCACGTTGGGGTTTGAATGCTGGATAGTTTGAAGTTGCCATATCCTGACTGAAGTCCTTCCCAGAACAGCAGTGGTTGGTCGAGTATGCCACAGGTTATCTGGTTGAGTAATCTGAGATTAGCTCTCCTAATGTTAACTTTGAAACTTTTACGGATTTAATGATTACAAATTAATGAGACATCTTAACCGAAATATTCTATGTGGAGCTAAAAAGAACTCCCTTCACTGTTCCAGCAACATTCAGTTGTTTGTTAATTCGCCAAATGAAGTGATGTTTCTGTTTACAGCTTTGTCTTTAATTTTGCCCTGTGGATAATTTCTGAAGTTAATTTGGGGCCCTTTTTTCTGATCTTTTGCTTAATGCTTTTTCGCAACCATGTGCAACCTTCTCCCCTCCCACTCTTCCCTTTGAGTTGCTGTAACCTTTGATCAGTATTTGACTTATTTTCTACCATAGTATGGTCAACAGACTTATCTTTTTTCTCTGGACTCTGAAACACTCTGATATTTGAACTTGAATTTGGAATGTATTCCAAGAATGTTTTCATTGTATAATGTGGATTACTTTCAGTAAAAGATCTCAGAGTAGAGGTTTGTATTGCTTCTTTTGTGGTTGCTCTTCGGATAATTTGAAGTTTTTCTATAGCTTTCAATGACAGTATTCTGCCACCTGACCCCAGCAATAACTATTTAATTATACCGCCAAGCTGAGGTGCTTTCTTGCTGGGTTTCTTTTATAAATACAGACATAGTGTCTTTAGAGAATACTTTTTTTTTTTTACAGGATAGTTCATAGAATTTTAAAAGAATCTTCAGAAATGGACTTTGCCACCTTTTTTACAACCAAAATTAAGATTCAGGCAAGTTGGCTAGTACTGATTAAGAAGAAGGTTAAAAGGGATTCTAGAGAAGAGAAAGTCCCATGGGGTAGAATTGGCAGTCTTGACACAGCGGAGAAAAAAAATCTAGGCTTCAGGGAAAGGCGTTTTCTTCTTGTTATTTCTGTACCCTGTTGTGCAAGGTGTCTTAGCTCCGCTGGGCCGAGGCTTTTCAAAGCTGAAATACCCTCTCATGAGTCAGATTCTGTTTGGCAAGAAGGGGATGTTCTTCAGACAGCTGCCAAAGAGCTCTTTTGTTAGTGCCAACTTCAAACAGCTTGGCTCCAAATGAGGTGTCTAGGAATCGCAAAGCCCCCAGATGGGAACTGTGAAAGCCCTTGGTTTTTAGTTGAGGATCTTAACATTTCCATGACTGTTTTGAACAAATTTACACAATTTCTCGATTTCCAAATATCACAATCCCTATTCCTATCTCCATTTTCTTCTAGCAGTTCTCTAACTTAGTGATGAGGTTATAGAATTAAATCTGTTTTCGTTCTCTTCATTTGTACCTCCATACACTCTATATAGCATTTAGCATTCTTTAGATATGTGTAAGGGAGTGAGGGAGATTCTTCGCGGTAAATATTCCAAGCTGAATGCCTGGAGTTGATAATTTGGCCTTTTTTCCTGACACTTTTACTTGTAAGTAGACACTGTTTGTCTATTTACAAGATCTTCCTGAAGTTTCACCTTTAAAAGCAGACTGTTGAAAGTTCTGAGTTCTTACAAGGAAGTTATATGTTAAAGGCTTAGCTTATATGGCAGATAATACATGTGTTCTGTCTTCCCTCTCTTAAGAAAACCTGTAATAGGCCGGGTGCGGTGGCTCACGCCTGTAATCCTAGCACATTGGGAGGCCGAGGTGGCGGATCACGAGGTCAGGAGTTTGAGACCAGCCTGGCCAACACAGTGAAACCCTGTCTCTACTAAAAATACAAAAGTTAGCTAGGCGTGGTGGTGGGCACCTGTAATCCCAGCTACTTGGGAGGCTGAGGCAAAAGAATCACTTGAACCCGGGAGGTGGAGGTTGCAGTGAGCCGAGATCGTGCCACTGCACTACAGCCTGGGCAACAGAACTAGACACCGTCTCAAAAAAAAAAATAAAAGAGAAAAGGAAACCTATAATATGTAAGACACCTTACTCTGTGTTTGGGTACATGATACATCTTCATCTTTTGTATTCTTTTTTTTTCTTTTTTTAATTAAAAAAAATTGAGATGGGATTCTTTCCATGTTTCCCAGGCTGGTCTCTAATTCTTGGGCTTAAGGGATCCTCCCGCCTCAGCCTCCTGAAGTGCAGGGATTATAGGCGTGAGCCATCATGCCCAGCCATCTTCTGTATTCTTGAAAGAAGATTTTAGGGAGATATCTGTAAAAAGAAAAGAATGGATTTTAAAATTCAATGTAATGTACTAAATTTAAAGTTTATGTAGCTTCTGACTGAAGTTGATGAAGTATATTTTTCTAATGTATGTATATAGTTATTCAAAGTATGAATTCACAGTATTTTATTTAAATTTTGTTGTCTTTGTGTTTCAGTATGAAAACCCATGGACAATCCCAAATATGTTGTCAATGACGAGAATTGGCTTGGCCCCAGTTCTGGGCTATTTGATTATTGAAGAAGATTTTAATATTGCACTAGGAGTTTTTGCTTTAGCTGGACTAACAGATTTGGTAAGTTGTAAATGCACTCCCAGTTTGCTCTCCTTCCAAATCCTGGTCTGTACTACTAAACCGAAATCGCATAGCCTTAGCCTGCTTTTCTCTGGGAGGAAATCCTCAAGATGAATTTGACGTAGTACTTTTTGTGAGGACTTTGTCTTTAGCATCTATATGGGATTTTTTTTTCATATGATTTCAGGGAGGAAGCGAAGGTTGTAGGGAAGTAAAGGAGGGGATACTTTGTCCTCTTGGTTTTTAAGAGTGGAAGAAACCCCCTTAGAAATTTCCAAAGAGCTGAGTGCTTGCTTTAGGGATAGAAATAAAGGAGAGGAGATCTGAGATGACTTTTCTATGTATTGTGATAAAGAGGAACACTCTGATCTGCAAAAAAAAAGTTGGTTTTCCTAGTGGAGAGGGAAACTAGACCAGTTGTTAGGACCCAGGGAACTGGGATGTGACCAGGAGCATGTAGAAGTCATAGCTTTGCTCAGGTTTCATGCTAGCAGGAGGCTGTAGGTGCCCCCACAGATTTATTTTCTGATCTCTGCTCTACACCCCTCTGACTGCCCTGCAGAATACTCTGCTCTGGGCTGACAGTTGAACGTCCTTCCTTCTTCTCCTCCCTCAGCAGATGGACAAAGAAGAGGAGCTCTCCTTGATACTACATTGTTAGTTTTGATAGAGGAGAGGAGGATTTATTCAGATGATCTCAAATTGGAACTGGAAAATAATTGTATAACAGAAGGCTACATTAAATAGGCTTTTGTGGACTGGCTAGCTGTCATCACATATGACATTATTTGTATTACCAACTTTGTTTCATCAAAGTTTCGAAATGCCTTATAAAACTGGCTGGACACCGTGGCTTACACTTGTAATTCCAGCGCTTTGAGAGGTCAGGAGTTTGAGACCAACCTGCACAACATAGCAAGAGCCTATCTCTACAAAAAATTTAAAAATTACCTGGGCATGGTGGCACACGCCTGCAGTCCTAGGTACTCAGGAGGCTGAGGCAGGAGGATTGCTTGAGCCGAGGAGTTCAAGGCTGCAGTGAGCTATGATCGCACCACTGTACTCTAGCCTGGGTGACAGAGCAAGACCTTGTCTCTTAAAAAAAAAAAAAAAAAAAGGAAAAACTTCATGCTGTATAAAAACATAGTTGAGGGAAGTGTGGAAAAGTGGAGGAATAATTTTAAACCAGGGCAGAGTTAGCAGGAGAAATAGATACATTATATTCTTGTACAAGGTTGGTCTGAGAGCTATATGAGCATCCAGACAGGCAGTGCTTTGGTACCACTTCAAACTAATTTATGTTTGAAAAGCTTTGCTCAATATTTTTGAGAATCAAGAGAAACTAATTTTATATTAATAAAAGTTGTATGCCATCTTTCTTTGTAACATCAGCTGTTCTGTTTGAGGTTTATAGAAACAAAATCCCACCTGCCTAGTAGCAGTAGCATTGGTGGGCAACATAGAGTTAACTGAAGATTTTGGAGTGCAGACAAAAGAGAGCATTTGCATTGTTAATGGCATTTCCAAACCTGCTTCAAACATAGCCTCCAAAATTGGCTTTACCTCTCTTTTTCCAGAGTTTAGCGTCTACTAATATTTGTCACTACCTCTTCCCATTCTCACAATCTTTCTCCTTTTCTTTTGTCCCTGCTTTTTTTTTTGGAGACAGGAGACTCTGTCGCCCAGGCTGGAGTGCAGTGACATGATGTCGGCTCACTGCAGCCTCTGCCTCTTGGGTTCCAGCAGTTCTCCTGCCTCAGCCTCCCGGGTAGCTGGGATTACAGGCACGCACTACCATGCCTGGCTAATTTTTGTATTTTTAGTAGAGATGGGGTTTCACCATGTTGGCCAGGCTGGTCTCGAGCTCCTGACCTCAGGTGATCCACCCACCTTGGCCTCCCTCGGCCTGGGATTACAGGCGTGAGCCACTGCACCTGGCCTGTCCCTTCTTTTATCCCAAAGCCTGCACTCATTGTTAATATTATCTCCAAGTCTGTCAAAGGCCATTATACTGATAACAGTTTTTTTTTTTTAACATAAGAGACAAGATCTTTTTCAGTTACTGTAGTCTCCTTATCTGCTACGGTTTTTTTTTTTTTATTTTAAGCTGCCACATGAGATTGCAGTATTCATTGAATGTTAGAGAGGCCCCATTAACATTTTTCTAAATATATAAGATGATGTTTGTGGAAACCTAAGTTAACTGGTGCCACATTTCACATTTGTTCCATGGTAATTTTAGTAGTGCCTTTCGACTGGCCACTGGGAGGTGGCTGGACTCATCAGTTTAAGCCGGGGAATGACAAAGTCTGATTGCGTTGTGTGTGGAAAATGGATTCTAGACAGATAAGAGTGGAAGCTGAGTAACTGGTTAGGGGCTGGCCGTGATCCATGGCAGCAGTGGTGGGAGCTTAGACTGGGGTTGGAGTTTGGAGTTGGAGAGAAGTATGTGGGTTTGAGATATATTTTAAAGACAGAGGTAATATGTTGATGGATTAGATATGGAATGAGAGTAGGAAGAGTCAAATATGAATACTAGGGTCTTACTTTAAAAAAAAAATTATCTTCTAAAACCAGGTTCATGGAAATGACATTTTTTTTGTGATGGGCAACACTTGAGTAGGGCAGAGTTTAAGGGAGAATACTAAGAATTCTGTTGCCTATCCACATAGAAGTATCAATTGGGCAGTTTAGTAGTTTGGAGTTGGAGGAAGTCATCGTTACAGAGAGCGAAATTTGGGAGCTGTCAGATATAGATGGTTGGATCTGGGTAAAATCATCCAGGCTGAGGTAACAGAAATGAAGGGTCAGAGAAATGAGCAACAAGTAGAGCACCAGGAAAGAAGCCAGTCAGGAACCCTGGGAAGGAATAGCTGGTGAGGAAGGAAGAAAATCAGGCAGTGAGATTTCCCAGAAAGTGGAGAACGTGCTTCAGTTGTGTCGAGGTCAAGTACTCTAAAAATGTGGAATTCCTTGGTGGCCTTTATGAGCCTCACCTCTGGAGGGGTGGGGACAATTGGAGTGGGTCGATGAACACATGTGAGATGGTAATGACATTGGACGTTCCTTTGAAGCAGTTTTGCTTTGTAGGGGAATAGAGAAATAGGATCACAGAAGGGTCTTTTAAAAAGATATATACTGGGGAATTATATCTATATATAGATAGATACAAAATCCTATATGTAAAAATATATATGCTGGAGTATATGTATATACTGGGGAATTTTTGTTTGGCGTTTTTTTTTTCTTTTTTTTTTGAGATAAATCTCGTATTGCCCAGGTTGGCCTTGAACTCCTGGCTTGAAATGACCCTCCCACCTCAGCCTTCCAAGTAGCTGGGACTATAGGTGTGCCACTGTGCCCAGTGAATTTTTGTTGTTAGTTAACTGATTAATTAAATGATCAGGTAGAGAGATTAAATGAAAGGGAGAGATGGATGATGCAAGGGGAGATGTGGAAGAAGGGAGGCAGGTCACAGAAGGTGAGAGGGCATGGGAACGGATGAAGGAAGGCAGAGAGAATGAATGGATGCAGGTAGGTGGGGGATTTGATGATGGGAATATGAGGATGGGCTGACTACGTTTTTCTTTTTTCTTAAGGAAAATATAGACATGACCATGAACGAGAGGGATGGAGTTAGGTCTGAGGTGAGAGCAGGGACAGTGTGAAAGAGACAGTGTGAAAAGAGAGGGTAAATATGGTAAACAAGTGTGAGATTGCTAGGCAGTATTGGGTGCCCATGGGAGATTTGTGGTCACCAGTTTGAAGTGAGACCAGTCTTCCCATTTGTGTGTTTTACTTAAGCACTGTTCAGCTCTTAGGTGCAGGCCCAGCGTACATGGAGAGTTGTTTTTAAGCAGTGTTGAAGGAGAGTGGAGTGAAGGGGAGTTACAGATGTTTGTAAAGGAATGATGCTGATGACCTTGGAATCTAGTGTGGGTTAGAGGAATAGTGAAGATGAGAGGGTGAGGATGGCGAAAAAGCGAAAGGTTAAGTTCCCTGAGGTCAGAAACTGAACTAAACCTAATTTTCCAAGGTCCCAGCTCCCCAGTCTAGGTACTTTTCTGTTTGTATGCTTAAGAAGGAAATTGATTTTTTCAGTTGCAGTAGTAATAGCTAGTAACTACTCTTTTTGAGGATTTACTAAGTGCTGAGTGCTGAACAAGTATTAATCACATTGTGTGCTGAAGACAACCACCCCTTTGAGGTAGGTAATTTATCTCTGTTACAGATGAGGAAACTAAGGCTTAGTCAGGCCAAATAACTTATCCAAGATCACACAGCTAGTAAGTGGCAGAGCCAGGACTTGAACAGCTTCTGTTCTGCTACAAAGACCACATTTTTTTTTTTTTTTTTTTACCACGGTCCGGGACTAGTGCTGTCTCCTCTAACTCATTGGAGTACTTGAGATATGGACAACTTACTTGTTCTTTAAAATGAACCATGATTAATTGCGTCTAAATTAATCTTTTTTCCCCTTAGAAATAGTATTAGAGAACTCAAACATTCGTTGAAACTTGAAGTTAAATGAGTAAAAGCCAGGAAGGGATTTGGACAAACCAGAAAATATCTGCCTTGTTTAATGTGAATAGACAATACTTGGTTTCAGTCCATTTTGTGGCCCCAGAGTGGCCAGACCGCTCCCTTCTCAAGTTAGGATGGAGACCTGGGTTTTTATGGGAAGAATTGAATACTTAAATGTTGATAACTAATTACAGTTTTTAAAAACTCTGATAGGTCAAACAGAACCAGCTTGCAGGCCCCATTTGGCCCGCTAGCAACTAGATGTGACTTATGCTTTAAATATAGTTTATTTTTAATCACAATGATATAAAAATAAATAATTTAAGTATCAGAATTTTAACTAGGCCAGGTTGAGAGGATTGAGTTTTCTACTCAAATGTAGGTAATGCAGATACAGTGAGAATATGGAATAAACAGTGGTATTGAGCAAAATGAGTTGAAAAACAGAAAAATGGTAAGTTTTAACAGCGTTGGATTATATTATCCTAGTCCAGGCTCTGCCATTCATGCTTTGAGTTTTCTTTGGGTTCTTTGTAGCTCTAAATACATCACTAACTGTATCTCTAAATGTGTGTTTGGGTTCATCCCACAAAGGGGCCTTGTGAAAATACTGAGAAATAACCAGAAGGCCTTGAGGGGGAAAGAAAATAAATGTGCATTTATTTTAAGACCAGTTGCTAATTTAAAAGCGAAATGTATACCAGCGAAACAGTGAGAATGTTTGGGGGTAAGAAACAGAAGAGATTTTGTTAACATTTTATGAGAGTATAATTGTTATTCTGGTATATCTTAAGCTTCAGAATATCTACTCTGTTCCTGTTATGACATTTATATATATAAAAAAAAACTTCTATTTTCAGTTGGATGGATTTATTGCTCGAAACTGGGCCAATCAAAAATCAGCTTTGGGAAGTGCTCTTGATCCACTTGCTGATAAAATACTTATCAGTATCTTATATGTTAGCTTGACCTATGCAGATCTTATTCCAGGTAAGAACGCGTCATGCGTACTTTTGAATAGCACAGGGAAGAATGACATTAGTCAGCTTAGGATTTCTCTTGAGAGACAAATGATTTTTGTTCCAAAAATATAGTTTTCAACTTTAAACTGTTTCCCTAATTTTAAACTGTTCAACTGTTTTGTCAAACTACTTGTGGATTTTAGAATTTATGTCCTTGTTTTACTAGTAAAATCAGTTGCTTTCCTAGTAAGATTGTTTAAAATTAAAATCGAACAAATATTTCACAGTGCCAATTCATATTACTCTGAAATTTTTTGGTGATACATTATATATTTTTAGTGCCTAGCTTTTTGAAAGCAATTTAATTTTCCTACGTTTATTATCTTTATTAATATCGTTTAATCATAAGTGAGAACTCTGAAATCCTGAAGATGTCTATAAAATTTCACATTATGGAGACCCTATTATGCAATTTTTAAATCATACATATAGTTTGTACATTATATGAATACTTTTTCTGATAAGATTTCATTATTTTTTTGCTTTGTATTTTGCATGTGCTTTTCTGATTGTTCAATTTCTTCTTCAGTTGTATTTCTCAGCTTTTCTCCCTCAGACCAAGTTAAACTGTTTTTTTCCCAAGAGCTAGGAATCATATCTGATCACACTGGGACTTCCCTTCACTGTCAGTCTAAGAGTTTGCATTTTTGAGGTTTAGGAAAAGGAAAAAAAAAAGGAAGAAAGAAAGAAATTATATCTGAGAACAAAGAAGCTGCCACATGGTCCCTCGGTATCATGTTATTATTGACACTTGGTAGAAGTATAGTGGCGTTTCAGTCTAGTCTCCTCCAACTGGAAATTATTTTTCTTTCTTATTTTTAGTCTTCTAAGTTCTCATACCAAAATAAAAAATAAATTGGACTAATGTTTACTTTTATGTGCTTCTTTGAAAGTTAGAATTGAGGTGTGTATGTGATTGGGGAATGGCAGTGTGTGTGGGGGCGGTGTGTGCATGTGAGTTTTCTTGCCTAGGCTGGTCTCGAACTTCTGGGCTCAAGCGATCCTCCCACCTTGGCCTCCCAAAGCGATGGGATTACAGGCTTGAATCACCTTGCTTGGCCCCTCCCATTTTTTCAAAGTTACATTGTATTTTGATGTAGTATTTTACAAAGGTTGGCCAGTCATTTTGCTATTGAACATAGAAATTGTTTCCAGGTTTTTTGGAATTATGGGTAATGTTGCTGTTAGTTTTACTTATATGATTGGTGTAGGTTGCTTTCCAAGCTGAGACTTCCCTTTATTGGCAGTCTTAGAGTTTCCATTTTCTTTCTTCAGTGTTGAGTCTGTTTTTCCAGGCTCCCGTGTCTTCCTTTGCATTAAGTTACTCCTTTTCTCCAGTTGTTTTCTGTAGAAGGATGGAGTGTGGCAGCCAGATTTTTAGAGGTCTTAGACATCTCAATGTCTCTATTTTGTCTTCCATACATGATTGACAGTTGAAGTAGGCATTACTTTTTTTTGTCTTTTATCTTTTTTTTTTCTTTTTGAGACAGGGTCTCACTCTGTGACCCAGACTGGAGTGCAGTGGCGCAATCTTAGCTCATTGCAGCCTTAACCTCCCAGCTCAAGCAGTCCTCAGACGTCAGCCTCCCAAGAACCTACTACCACGTGCACCACCATGCCTGGCTAATATTTGTACTTTTTGTAGAGACAGGCTTTTACCACGTTGCCTAGGCTGGATACATAATTTTTAAATTGCAGATGATTTTAATTCAGAATTGTGAAGACCCTCTTCCATAGACTTGGAGATTTCAACTTGCTACGGAGCAGTCTCTTATTCAGATACCTTTTCCTTTACATGTGATTGTGTTTTGTATTGGAAAGCTTTTAGGATTTTAAGAAAATGTGATTCCTAATTGATGTTTTCTTTAAAAAGTTATCTCTCTTAATTCATTTTCTAATGCTTATATGGCTACCCAGTTATCCCAGCACTTTTTATAGAAAAATTTGTATTTTTCAGACTCAGTGCAAGGTAATTTCTAAGTTGTTTTCTTCCCCATTGATTTGTCTGTCTTTGCATCAGTGGCATTCTTCTTATTGCTTTGCTAAAAGTCTTGCTATCCAGTAGAGCGAGTCCTTCCACTTTGGACATTCTTAGCCCTTTCCATTTATTTCCATTTGTTATAAATTTTAGAATCAACTTTTCTGAGAATCAGCAATTTTCCAGAGAAAAATCTGTTCGGATTTTGATTGGGATTGCAATGAACTTATGATCTGTTTGGAGGAATTTGCATCTTTACAATTTTAAGTCTTCCAGTCCAGTATCTACTCTGTTGAGGTCTGCTTTAATATCTCTCAAAGTTTCATAGTTCTCTCCAGAAAGATAATAAACACTTTTGTTAGACTTATTCCTAAGTACATGATAGTTCTTGGTGCTTTTATAAATGGTAGCTTTTAAATTTCATTTTCTGGCCGGGCACAATGGCTTACCCCTGTAATCACAGCACTTTGCGGGGCTGAGGTGGGCGGATCACTTGAGATCAGGAGTTCAAGAGTAGCCTGGCCAGCATGGCGAAACCCTGTCTACTAAAAATACAAAAATTAGCCATATGTGGTGGCACGTGCCTGTAATCCCAGCTACTCAGGAGGCTGAGGCACGAGAATGTCTTGAACTTAGGAGGCAGAGGTTGCAATGAGCTGAGATTATACCACTGCACTCCAGCCCAAGTGATGGAATGAGACTCTGTCCTCAAAAAAAAAAAAAAGAAAAAATTTTATTTTCTAATAACTCCATGTTGATATGAAAAAATCAGTAGTATTTCTAATGTTGATTGTTGTGTGTAGCGAAACTTGCTAACTCGTATTCTAACAATGTACATGTAAATTCGCTTGGATTTTTTACATGCTCATTTATGTCTTGTATGTAATTAATGGCAATGTATTTCTTCTTTTCCAGTCCTTTGACCTTTTGTTTCTTTTACTTGCCTTACTGCACTGAGTTGTACAGTGTTGGCAAGGAGTGGTGTCAATGTCTTATTCCCAATCTCATGGAAAAGCCTTTAGTGTTTCACTATTAAAGATGATGTTTGCTGTTGGTTTTTGTAAGTATCCTTTTTCAAGTTAAGAAGTTCACTTCTGTTGGGAGTTTAAGAGTTTTTCTCACAACTGAGTACCGAATTTTTTTGTGTTTTTTGTGGAGATGCGGTTTTGCTATGTTGCTCGTGCTGATCTTGAACTCTTGGCCTCCCAAAGTTCTGGGATTATAGGCATAATCCACCACCCCTGGCCTGGATGTTAAATTTTATCAAACTCCTTTTGTGTATTACTATGGTCATATCATTTTTCCCTTTAGCTGTTCATGTGTGGTGAATTACACATATTAATGCAATATTAGTTCTAATGTTAAAACAAGCTGCAATTCCTGGTATAAATCCAACATTGCCATGATATATTATGAAGAGATGGCTGGATTTGGCTTGCTAATATTTTGTGGAAGATTTCAAATTTTAATTCATGAGATTGGCTTGGAATTCTTCATATATTCTTGTTAGGTTTTCATATTAAATTTATAACTAGCCTCATAAAACGAACTGGGGACTTTTTTTTTCTTCCGTTCTTGGAAGATGTTTGATTATGAATATTTCTACTTAAATGTTTGGTAGAATTTGTTAAAGCCATTGAGGCCTGGAGTTTTCTTTAGGGCAGAGTTTTAAAATAGGTAATTTATTTTCTTAATTGTTACGGGATGATTCAGGTTTAAAGTACATCTTTTTTTTTTTTTTTTTTTTAAACCTTCAACCAACTCACTCCATATTACATCTTTTGACCAGTTTTTAAGTTGTGATGTTTTTCTAGGAATTTGTCCATTTGATCTACATTATAAAAAATTTATCATACAGTATTTATGGTATTCTCATTAACTTTATTTATTTATTTACTTACTACTCCTTGTGGAGCGGGGCTACCCCATAGGCAGTGTGCCCAGAATAGCTCTCATTAACCTTTTGATGTCTGTAGGATATGTAGTAATGTCCTTCTTTTCCTCTTGATTATTTTTTGTCCCTTTTTTTTTTTTTTTCATCTTTTTTGCCAGAGATTTGTCAGTTTTATGAATCTTTTCAAAGAACCAGCTTTGGGTTTTGTCAGGCCTCTCTGATCTGTTGTTTACTGCTTCATTAAATCTTGCTATTTTATTTTTCTCTTCTTCAGGTTTTGTTTGCTGTTCTTTTTCTAAATTATTTTTTTGAGTGCAGTGGCATGATCTCAGCTCACTGCAACCTCTGCCTCCTGGGTTCATGCAGTTCTCCTGCCTCAGCCACCTGAGTAGCTAGGATTACAGGCGTGTGCCACCATACTTGGCTAGTTTTTTTGTATTTTTAGTAGAGATGGGGTTTCATCATGTTGGCCAGGGTGGCCTCAAACTCCTGACCTCAGGTGATCCTGAAGTGATCCTGACCTCAGGTGCCTCTGCCTCTCAAAGTGCTGGGATTACAGGTGTGAGCCACCATGCCTGGCTCTAAATTCTTCAGATCAATTCTGTCTAGAAATAAAATGGAGATTCTTATGTAATTAAAAATTTTTAGTTGCTTTTTTTAAAAAAGGAAACATGAAAATTGATATATTTTATGTAATCCAGTATATCAAAAATATTGTCATTTTAACATGTAATCAATAAATTAATGAGAATTTTTTTCCTATACACCTTCAAAGTCCAGTGTATATTTTGAGCAGTGCAGCTATATGTGGATACCTAACTTGTTTTTCAGCTTTTCTTTTCTAAAGATTGCATAAAAGACTGTATATGTTCCTCTAAGTATCACTTTCATTGCATCTCCTATGTTGGTTTTAGTGTGTCATTGTCCAGTATACAATATTTTCCTATTTCCATTATTATTCTTTCATTGACCTGTTAAGTTAAAAATAAATATATCTTAATTTGTTGCCATTTTTGTGGGGATTTTTTTAGTTATCTTTTTGTTACAATTTCAGTCATAATAACCTTGTGTTCAGAGAACATGCTCTGTGATTTCAGCCTTTCAGCCCACTACTATCAGATTTTATAAATATTCCATGAATACTTGAAATGAATTGAAATGAATGTATATTCTACAGTTCTTGGGTATGATGTTCTTCATAGGTCTATTAGATCAAGTTTTTAATCCTGCTTTTTAAGTCTTCTGTTTCTTCACTGAATGTTCTTTTGCTTTTGGTTTGTTCGGCAGTTAGAGTTTCCTGCTGTGTGTCTAGTTCTCTAGTATTTGTCTCTGTAGTTGTGATTTTGTTTTGTATCTTTTTTTTTTTTTTTTTTTTGAGACGGAGTCTCAGTCTGTCTCCCAGGCTGGAGTCCAATTGCACCTTCTCGGCTCACTGCAGCCTCCGCCACCTGGGTCCAAGCGATTCTCCTGCCTTAGCCTACTGACTAGCTGAAATTACAGGTGTGTGCCACCATGCCCTGCTAATTTTTGTATTTTTAGTAGAGACGGGGTTTCACCATGTTGGCCAGGCTGGTCTTGAACCCCAGACCTCAAGTGATCTGCCCGCCTCAGCCTCCCAAAGTGCTGAGGTTACGGGTGTGAGCCTCTGCACCCGGCCTGCTTTGTATGTCTTGAAGTTATGTTGTTAAAGTGAATATGAATTAGAATTGTTATGTCTTCTTGGTGAATTGAATGTTTTGTTATGAAGTGACCCTCTATAGCTCTAGTAATGATTTTTAACTTAAAATATATTTTGTGGACTCTGAAGCTCTACTGGCTTGCTTTTGATAGTGTTTGCATGATAAATGTTTTACCTTCTACATTTCTGCATCTCTTTAGATATCACTTGTAAATAACATATATTTATGTAAATATATGTAAATAACATATTTTAAATAAAACCCAGTTTTTCTTAACCCATATAGTCTTTTAACAGAAGCATTTAACCCATTAATATTTATTGTGATTGATAGATGTGTCATTCAGTCTTTTATTTT
The DNA here is from genome assembly GCF_006542625.1 of Nomascus leucogenys. Lineage (NCBI taxonomy): Eukaryota > Metazoa > Chordata > Mammalia > Primates > Hylobatidae > Nomascus > Nomascus leucogenys. The sequence goes on from NC_044391.1 coordinate 471,849, forward strand.
ACTTGAAGTATTTTATTTGGCACATATGTTTTGTCCTTTTTAGTATTTTTAAATTATATTTTCTTTCACTCTACTAGTTTGAAAGTTTTACACAGTTTCCATTCAGTTTTCCTCCAAATTAAAACATTTATCTTTATAAAAATATGATCTTAATAATTCTGTACTCATTCTGGGCGTGGAAGGCACCTTAGAATTCTTGAATTCCAATTATTTCTCTCAGCTTAGGTTACTGTTGTCATACTTTTATATATTTCTTAAACTCACAGATATTGTTTATACAATGTTCATTTAAATTTATCTTCATATTTATTACTTTTTGCTAGTCTGTCTTGTTTGATGTATTTCAGACCTCCCATCTGAGATAATTTTCCTTTTGTCTGAAGTATGTTCTTTTGGAATTCTTTTTAATGTAGGTGTACTGGTAAATTCTTTTTCTCTGAAAATGTTTTTATTTTGCCTTTATTCTTGAAGAATATTTTTGTTATGTATAGAATTCCAGATTGGTATTAGTTTTTCTTAGCGTGTTTAAGGTATTGCTCAGTTGTCTCCTTCCATTGTTGATAGTAAGAAATCAGCTGTTAATCCATTGCTTTTTTTTTTTTTTTCAAGACAGGGTCTTGCTCTCTCCCCCAGGCTGGAGTGCAGTGGTATGATCTCGGCTTACTGCATTCTCTGCCTCCTGGGCTCAAGCAGTCCTCCTACCTCAGCCTTCTGAGTAGCTGGGACTACAGGTGTGTGCCACCATGCCCATCTCATTTTTATATGGTTTTTAGAGATGGAGTTTTCGCCTGTTGCCCAAGCTGGTCTTGAACTTTTGAGCTCAAGAAATCCACCCACCTTGGCCTTCCAAAGCACTCTGATTACAGGCAAGAGCCACTGCACCCGGCCGTATTGCTTTTTTTGAAGGCAATTTTGCTTTCTTGTGGCTATTTTTAAGATTTTCTTTGTCTTTTGTTTTTCTCATTTTCACAATAATATTTCTTGTTACAAGTTTCTTTTTTATTCTGCTTGGAATTTATTGGACTTTTCACTCTGTGGATTATATCGTGAAGTCAGTGCTAGAAAATTCTCAGCCACAATCTCTTTAAATGTTGTTGTTGTGTATTCTTTTTTTCTTTTGGGGCTACAGTATACCTGTGTTAGACGTTCTCCCCGTATCCATTACATCTCAGTGGGTTTTTTCTGTGTTAGCTCATTTTATCTTTTTGAGCTCCATTCTGGCTGTACTAATGGGTTTACTATTTTTCATTTCATTACTGTCTCTGTAGCTGTACCAAATCTATTTAATCTTACTTCTATTGTATTCTCTAACTATAGAACTTCTATTTTATTCTTTTTTGGACTTGCTAAGTCATCTTTTATGGTTTTTAGTTCCGTGCTGAAGTTTTCAATATTGACTTTTATCCCCTTGAACATGCTAAGCTTAGTTGTTTTATAGACTCTGATGATTCAAAAATCTTACATCTTTTGGTAGTCTCTTTCATTTGTTCACTGTTTCTGTTGATTCTTATTCATGGTATTTTAATTGTTTGTTATTTTTTTCTGTTTAGATACATTCTTTGAAAAATAATTTGGAGGAATATTTGATTCTTATGAACAAGGCATTACTCACCAGAGAAGATTTTTTTGTTCTATCAGGTGTCTAGGAATGCTAACAGTCTGGGACCACCAGGTGATGAGACATTCCTGGGAGTCCTGTTTTACTTTGGCCCATCTTTTCTCCCAACCCTGTGGGAGTAGTCTTTCAGATCCTAGCTGCAAGTTAGGAGGTGGTTTATCAGAGCCCAACCTCGAGGGCTCTGGGCTTTAGCTACTGTCACCCCATCATAACTGAGCTTCATGGATTAATTCTCTTCTTATCTTTCAGATTTTCGTTTAAAAATCTTTGTCTTTTTTTTTTTTCTTCTGAAAGATTCCCCCAACATTACCATTCCCCCCCTTCTGTTGACATTTTTTGGCTCTCATTTTGAATTTTCAAGAGCTCATGTTCTTTGTCTTCATTAAAAAAAAAAAGTTCTTATATCGTGGATGAATGTCATTCAGGATATCTATAAATACATGCGCATACCTCATTTTTATTGCATTTCACTTTATTGTACTTTGCAAAGTGACATTTTTTACAAATTCAAGGTTTGGCAACCCTATGTCCACAAGTCTGTCAGCACCATTTTTCTAACATATGTGCTCATTTTGCCTCTCTGTCACATTTTTTTTTTTTTTCCTGAGATAGGGTCTCGCTCTGTCACCCAGGCTGGAATGCAGTGGTGTAATTATGCCTCACTGTGGCCTTGACCTCTTGGGCTCAAGGGATCCTCTTGCCTCCACTTCTTGAGTAGCTGAGACTACAGATGTACACCACCACACACCCAGCTAAGTTTTAAATTTTTTTATAGCGATGGGGTCTGCCTGTGTTGCCCAAGCTGCTCTTGAACTCCTGGGCTTAAGTGATCCTCCCACTTCAGCCTTTCAGAGTGCTGGGATTACAGGCATGAGCCGCAGCACCTGGTCTCTGTGTCACGTTATAATAATTCTGCCAATATTCCAGACTTTGTCATTATTAAATCTGTTATGGTGATCTGTGATCAGCAAACTCTGATGTTACTGTCTAATTGCTTTGGGATGCAGTGAACCCGTCAGAGTCATCCATGAGGGTTGGAATCAACTTCTTCCAAAATCCTATTAATCAAGAGTGAACTTAATTAATGTTGTGTATGTTCTGACTGCTCCACCAATCTGTGGGTCCCTGTCACTCTCCCTCTCCTCAGGCGTCCCTATTCCCTGAGACACAATAATATTGAAATTAGACCAATTAATAACCCTGCAATGTGAAAGGAAGAAGTTACATGTCTCTCACTTTCAATCAAAAGCTAGAAATTATTAAGCTTAGTGAGGAGGGCATTTCGAAAGCTGAGAGAGGCTGAAGGCTAGGCCTGTTGTGTCAAATAGCTAGCCAAGTTGTGAATGCATAGGAAAAATTCTTGAAGGAAATTAAAATTGTTACTCCAGTGAACACACAAATGTTAAGTAAGCAAAACAGCCTTATTGCTTATGGAAAGAAAGTCTGAATAGAAGATCAAGTCAGCCAAAACATTCCTTTAAGCCAAAGCCTAATCTATAATAGATGAAGGCCCTAAGTCTCTTCCATGCTGTGAAGGCACAGAGAGGTGAAGAAGTTGTAGAAGAAAAGTTGGAAGCTAGCTAACCTTGCTTTGTGCAGTTTAAGGAAAAAAGCTGTCTCCATAACATGGAAGTGCAAGGTGAAGCAGCAGGCACTAGTGGGGAAGCTGCAGCAAGTTATCCAGAAAATCTAGCTAATGATAAGGGTGGCTACACTAAACAACAGATTTTCAATGGAGACAAAACACCCTTCTATTGGAAGAAGATGCCCTCTAAAGCTTTCATAGCTAGAGAGAGGTCAGTGCATGGGCTTGAAAGAACAGGCTGATTCTCTTGCTAGAGGCCAATGAAGCCAATGAGTTTAAGTTTCAACATAATGCTTAAGGGTCCTGAAAATTGTAGGGCTCTTAAGCATTATGCTAAATCTACTCTGCCTGTGCTCTAGAAATGGAATAGCAAAGCATGAATGACAGCACATCTGTTTACAACATGAGGTACTGAATATTTTAAGCCTACATTGAGACAGACCTACTGCTCAGAAAAAAGATTCCTTTAAAAATGTTACTGCTCATCGACAACACATCTGGTCACCCAAGAGCTCTGATGAAGATACACAAGAAAATTAATGTTGTTTTCATACCTACTAACACATCCATTCTTCAGTCCTTGTCATTTTGACTTTCAAGTCTTACTATTTAAGAAATACATTCCCCAAGGCTATAGGTTACATAGATAGTGATTCCTCTGATGGATCTGGGCAAAGTAAATTGAAAACCTTCTAGAAAGGATTCACCATTCTAGATGCCATTAAGAATATTGGTGATTCATGGGAGAAAGTCAAAATATCACCATTAACTGGATTTTTGGAAGAAGTTGATTCCAACCCACATGGATGATTTGAGGGATTCAAGACTAGTGGAGAAGTCACTGCAGATGTGGTAGAAATAGCAAGATAGCTAGAATTAGAAGTGGAGCCTGAGGATGTGAGTGAATTGCTGCAATCTCCTGATAAAAATTACCTGAGTTGCTTCTTAAAGAGGTTTCTAGAGAGGAAATATACTCCTGATGAAGATGTTGTGAACACTGTTGAAATGACAACAGAGGATTTAAAATATTACACAGACTTAGTGGATAAGGCCGCTGAGGGGCTTGAGAGAATTAACTTCAATTTTGAAGGAAGTTCTTCGGTGGGTAAAATGCTATCAAATAGCATTGCATGGTACAGAGAAATCTTTTGTGAAAGGCAGAGTCAATTTATGTGGCAAACTTGATTGTTGTCTTATTTTAAGAAATTGCCACAGCCACCCCAGCCTTCAGCAACCACCACTCTGGTCAGTCAGCAACTGTCAACATTGAGGTAAGAGCCTCTACTAGCAAAAAGATTATGACTCATTAAAGACTCAGATGATTGTCAGCATGTGGTGCGTGTGTTTGTGTGTGTATATATATATGTTTAGACAGTGCTACTGCCGACACAAAATGGATTATAGTGTAGACATAACTTTCATATGCACTGGGAAGCTGACAAATTCATGCAACTCACTTTACTGCAGTATTAGCTTTGTTGCGGTGGTCTGGAGCAGAGCCGTCAATATCTCTGAGGTATGCTTGTATTTGTTTATTTAAAAACCTCTATATTGGGTCTGTTTCCTTCAGATTCTATTTTTTGTTTGTTTTGGCCTCTCTTTTGTGATGGAGACTTTATTGAAATGTATGGTTATCCTTGGCTGCTAACTTATATTTGAATGAGGCATGAAAAGTTCATTGGGAGCTCCGTAGGCACTGGGGTGCAGGGCCTGAATTCTCAGTATCTTTAAGCCTATTCTGTAGATCCCAGCTCTCCATCTGCTGCTTGGGAAGTATAAATGCCTTCCCACCAGGGTTTTGGGAGCTAAGCTGTGGGAGGAGGCTGGGATCTCAGTGTTCGGTATGTAGACCTTTGCTTGATCCCTACTGCACTCCAGTGCCCCTTGGTTCAGAGAGTAACGTGCAGTGGGGGTTGGTAAGTTTTCCTGCAAAGGGCCAGATAGTAACTATTTCCTGCTTTGTGGGTAATATGATCTCTGTCACAACCACTCAGCTTTGCTATTGTAGTGTGAAAGCAGCCATAGAAAATATATAGGTGAGTGAATGTGAATGTATTCCAATAAAATTTTACTTTATAGACACTGGAAATTGAAGTTTTTTTTTTTTTTTTTTTTTTGAGACAGAGTTTCTCTCTTGTCGCCTAGGCTGGTGTGCAATGGCGCTATCTCGGCACACTGCAACCCCCGCCTCCCGGGTTCAAGTGATTCTCCTGCTTCAGCCTCCCGAGTAGCTGGGATTACAGCCACCCACCACCATGCCTGCCTAACTTTTTGTATTTTTAGTAGAGACAGGGTTTTACCATGTTGACCAGGCTGGTCTCGAACTCCTGACCTCAGGTGATCCACCTGCCTCGGCCTCCCAAAGTGCTGGGATTACAGGCGTGGGCCACCATGCCTGGTTTTTTGTTTGTTTTTGTTTTTTGTTTGTTTTTTAGACAGGGTCTCACACTGTCACCTAGGCTGGAATGCAGTGGCACAGTCTTAGCTCACTGCAACCTCTGCCTCCCAATAACTTTCAAGAAGTGATTCTCGTGCTTCAGCCTCCTGAGTAGCTGGGATTACAGGCATGCACCACCACGCCCAGCTAATTTTTGTATTTTTAGTAAAGATGGGGTTTTGCCATGTTGGCCAGGCTGGTCTCGAACTCTTGGCCACAAGTGATCTGCCTGCCTCAGCTTCCCAAAGTGCTGGGATTACAGGCATGAGCCACCCCGCCCAGCCTGGAAATTGAATTTCATAGCATTTTCATGTGTCTTGAAATACTGGTCTTCTGACTTTTTTTCCCCCAATCATTAAAAAATGTAAATATCACTCTTAGCCACAGGGAGCCACAGCCCTAGCAGTAAGGTGTTAGGGAAGGCTTGGGGTGGGGATCTAACTGCTCTTTGTATGGACTTCCTGTGTTTCTCTTGTGGAGTTGCTTCTTGTGGGGAATGCCTTTCTAAAGGACTTAGGTTTCGGCTCTTCCCACCTTATTACTAATAAGCCTGGTTAAAACTTTGAAATCTTTCTCCTCTACTCATTCTCTTTGTGTTTTTATATCCTTTCATTTCTTTACTGTCATTTTCGGAGAGTTTTGGAAAGCAGAATGATGCATATATGCAGTCTTGCATGTTCCTACTTTTATGCTGCATTTTTTAAAAGTCACATCTACCTTCATTTTAATAGCTTTGTTTCTCTAAGAGTAAGAAATATCTTCTGCAGGATTGGAGATCAAGAAATTTTTTTGCTTTCTTCCTTCGCTAGACTAATAAATCATTCTGCTATTCTTTTTGGTCTTTTTATGGGAGGGGGAGAAGGATGAAAACAAATTCTTTGGCTTATATGTTGATTAGAGAGTGGAAGGCAAATCCAAGTTAATTTCTACTTAGATTTATGTCCACTGAACTTAGATCTGTGTGTATTTGTTCTGCCACATTTTTGTATTATTGTTTCTGGTTTACCATATGGCAAATTCTTATTTCCGGTTTAAGTCAATTTCTAGACTATTCTGTTAAGTTTACCGTTTTCAGTGTAAAAACCTATGGTGTTGATGTTAACCATTTTTAATATGTAAACAATTTTATGAACTATTTCCCTTTAATGCTAATAAAACTTGTCCATGATGTCTGGCTTTGTGGCCTTTATGATCTCTGTTACAGCTACTCAGCTCTGCTGTTGTAGTGTGAAAGCAGCCACAGAAAATATTTAAATTAGTGAGTATGAAAGTGTTCTAATAAAATTTTACTTACAGACACTGGAAATATCGTTGCAAATATTACACATGTTTCAGAGTTAGCAAGTGGGAGAAAAACCTGGAGAAATCCTTGACACATTTTACACTGTCCTACCCGTCACTTTCTTACTCTAGTAGGCAAAATGAAAGCTGCTTTAACTCTAGAAGAGAAGAGGAGGCCAAGAGAGAAAGCTAGGAAATTGGATAACATTTTTTAACCACAGTAGGAGCCCATATCCTTCAGTTGGCTGCGGCCTTGGAGACCACCTGGTACAGAAATATTCTAGCCTTGCTGTGCATAGGAGTCACCCAGAGGAGAGCTTTCATCTGGGCTTTTACTGAGCTCTCTCAATGTGACTTTTGGATGGGCAGTCAGTTTGGGGAACCCTTGATTTTTTTTTTTTTAATAGCTCTTTCCCCTACCAGATGGTTACAGATGGTAAACTGAGTCCAGAGATGCTAATTGTTATGTCACACTGTTGAGTTGGAACCTAACATGCTGCCCCATAGACTGAATTCCATAGGCCTACATTCCTGGTTAAATGCAGTCTTGCATGTTCTTCCATGCATGCTATACATAGATTTTAATTTGCATGGATTTGCTGCCTTTTTTTTTTTTAAGACAGAGTTTCGCTTTTGTTGCCCAGGCTGGAGTGCAATGGCACGATCTTGGCTTGCTGCAGCCTCCACCTCCTGGGTTCAAGCGATTCTCCTGCCTCAGCCTCCTGAGTAGCTGGGATTACAGGCATGCCACCACACCTGGCTAATTTTGTATTTTTAGTAGAGCTGGGGTTTCTCCATGTTGGTCAGGCTGGTCTTGGAACTCCTGACCTCAGGTGATCTGCCTGCCTCAGCCTCCCAAGGTGCTGGGATTACAGACATGAGCCACCACGCAGGTTTGCTGCATTTTAAAAGTGTGATTGTTGTTAGATCTTGCCAGCTAATGATTGCTACAGAAAAGTTTGTTTTACTGGTACAAAAATGTTCCTAAAAATTATGACTTACTCTTTTCATGCTTGGCTCGTATAGCCATATCTTGTTTGCTCCAAATGCCGTGACTTGAGTGGATAAGCATTTTTTCTTTGGAATTGTATTATCCATCAAGGACTAGGCCAAGGATCAACATGTATGTCATAGCTATAACCAGCAGAGATTTAAATTTTAAATCTGTAATTAGAGATTTTCTTCAAATTGAAGAGCCAATTGAATGTCAAAACTGGAGAGGACCATAAGTACAGCCTCCAATAATTCATAAAAGATTTGTTTGAAAGTATTTTGGAAGAGATGTTCATGATCCTTTTTATTTTTATCTTTATTTATTTGAAATAGTTTGAATAGTGTTTGAACCGAGTGTTTGAACTCAGGTTTTTTTTCCCCCCTTTTTAAAAATAATTTTTTTTCTTATAAAAGATATGTTCACAGTTAAAAACTTTCTGTAGTGCAGAAGGATATAAAGTGAAGCAAGTTCTCTGCCATCTCATTCCCATTCAGTAAGGAAATAGGGGTTCCTTGGGTATTTATTTTAAAATATCCTTCTATTGGCTATGGCTCTGGGAACATGGTGTAAAATCTGAGGAGTGATGACAAAACTGTTGACAAGTTGCATTCATTGAATGGGCAAGGAGAAAAACAGCAATCCCTGGGAAGGAACTGGCTGGATAAGTATAAAATATTTCATGCTGGGCACAGTGGCTCATGCATGTAATCCCAGCATTTTGGGAGGCTGAGGCAGGCAGATCGCTTGAGCTCAGGAGTTTTAGACCAGCCGGGACAACATGGTGAAATCCCTTCTCTACAAAAATAGAAAAATTAGGCATGGTGGCATGCATCTGTGTTCCCAGCTACTTGGGAGGGTGAAGTGGGAGGATTGCATTGAGCCCAGGAGGTCAAGGCTGCAGTGAGCCGTTACCGTGCCACTGCACTCCAGCCTGGGCAACAAAGCAAGGCTCTGTCTCAAAAAAAAAAAAAAAAAATTCTGTTTCTCTACTAGTCGCACATAACAGCAAATTTTACTCTTCAGAGAATAGTCTAAAATGAAGAACAAGCAATCAAAGCTCCTGAGATTGCAGAAGAGTTTGAGGACTCCCACATCCTTCTCCACCTCTTTATAATCTCTTTCCGTGTAATTCTGAGTATGGTGATCTTTTTTCAAATGTACAGAGCTTAGAAGTAGCAAAGGAGGAGATAGCGCTGAATAGAGCTGATGCTGATAACTGCGGACTAATAGCTTAAAAACATGCAAGAAAAAAACACAAACAGATGAGATCAGCATACTGAAAGGCAGATACAGACTTCAAAGCCATAGTCTGTACTTCACTTTGTTTTGAGGGCGGGTTAAAGAAGAAAATAAAAATCAGTAGTTTGCTACAGGGGACCCTAAACCATCGATAGGTGTTCATTATAAAATTTCTATTTGTGAAAACAGCAGTTTGTGGTAGGCTGAATGACATGTTATTGTATTCATAATGCATATTAGTACTCTTCAGAATCCCAGTTAAAATTATTTTATGTTTGATTTTCAGTTCCACTTACTTACATGATCATTTCGAGAGATGTAATGTTGATTGCTGCTGTTTTTTATGTCAGATACCGAACTCTTCCAACACCAGTGAGTTTGTTTCCAAAAAGTATTCTTTTAGCATTATGTATGATTTAAGGAAAAAGCAAAAAGACATTTTTTTAAGTCAACCTCTTTTCAATTGATGGCACGTGAAACCCAGACCAGCCAGCCCCTATCCCTAGAAGCAAATTCTTTAAAGGTGTTTCATATAGGTCCAAGCCATATTGTCTAATTTAACCTCTACCATGGATAATCTAGAATTGGTTTTAAAAATCACAGTTGTATGAACATGGGATGGTTTGTTTGCATATTTATTCATGGGCTCTATAAATATTTGAACACATACGCGTAGCATATTAACCTCTTTTGGCTCCCAGTCTACTGAAAATAGAGCAGTGTTTTGTTCATTTTATTTTTTAATTCAAAAAAGAAAATAGTGAATAAGGGAATTCTGAGTTTAGTAAAATTTTATAAAGCAAACTTTATGATAGGTATTGTGTTTGAGTTTTCAGCAATTGAAAAATCTGTAAATTTTTAAAAATCAGTTTTCAGTATATATTGAATGTATGATTTATAAAATTATGTTGTTACCTAAGTATAATAACAAAATGTCTATTTTAAATAAAAATGTCTATTTTAAACAATAAGTTAATTACTTTATCTTTTTTGGTCCTCTGCCAGCGAACACTTGCCAAGTATTTCAATCCTTGCTATGCCACTGCTAGGTTAAAACCAACATTCATCAGCAAGGTAAGAGAATGCAATGTTCTTTGAAGTTATTCCTTTGTAAATTTTTATTATATGGGATAGAAACCTCAGTCAAGAACAGCTGAAAATGAGACAAATTTAAATGCATTGAGTATAGAGGCCAGAGAGTGTTTATTACACGGGATAGAAACCTCAGTTAAGAACAGCTGAAAATGAGACAAATTTAAATGCATTGAGTGTAGAGGCCAGAGAGTGTTTATTACACGGGATAGAAACCTCAGTCAAGAACAGCTGAAAATGAGACAAATTTAAATGCATTGAGTATAGAGGCCAGAGAGTGTTTACTATACGGCTAGAAACCTCAGTCAAGAACAGCTGAAAATGAGACAAATTTAAATGCATTGAGTATAGAGGCCAGAGAGTGTTTATTACACGGGATAGAAACCTCAGTCAAGAACAGCTGAAAATGAGACAAATTTAAATGCATTGAGTGTAGAGGCCAGAGAGTGTTTATTATACGGGATAGAAACCTCAGTCAAGGACAGCTGAAAATGAGACAAATTTAAATGCATTGAGTATAGAGGCCAGAGAGTGTTTACTATACGCGATAGAAACCTCAGTCAAGAGCAGCTGAAAATGAGACAAATTTAAATGCATTGAGTGTAGAGGCTAGAGAGTGTTTATTACACGGGATAGAAACCTCAGTCAAGAACAGCTGAAAATGAGGCAAATTTAAATGCATTGAGTATAGAGGCCAGAGAGTGGCGTTAGGCAGGCAACTTTAACCCAGTTCTTTTGTCCTCCGTGTTTTTTGGATCATCCTTATACATGTTGTGCCTTGAGTTGGTGGTCTGAGAGTTTAAGCTCTGAATGCGGTAATTGGGCCACTGTTTAGGGAAAGGGAATTGAAATGTAATTGTTCCTTTTTTTTTTTTTGAGACAAGGTCTTACTTTGTTGCCCAGGCTGGTATGGAACTCCTGGCTTCAAGCAATCCTCCTGCCTTGGTCTCCCAAATTATTGGAATTACAGGAGTGAGCCACCAAGCTTGGCTGTAATTGCTTCTTGATTGAGTCTCACAGATTATGAAGAGTCCCTTGTGGTTTCACTCCCTCCTTCCCTGTGGTAAAAACACCAAATGGCTGTTCATTTTCAGGATTGATAGTTAAGTGGAAAGGGACAGGAAAATAGGAAAAAGTTTTGTTCACTGATAAACAACTGCTACTCTTAGTTGTCCATTCTGTTTTCCCTAGCATTCAGGGCAATAAGTATGTGCCAGTCTACCTCTCAAGCCATCTTTGTTTTTCTAGTAGCTTTGATAAGTTTTCTCAGTTCATTCTTTTGTCCCATCTTTAATGTCAAGGATTTAACAGGTTAAGAATGCCCATCATTTTTGGGAGAGAAGGGTGGTTGCTTTTATACAGAACTCGCTGGGGTGGACTTTTACCTATATGCATAGGGTTTGGGGTTTTTTTTGTTGTTTTTTGTTTGTTTGTTTGGCTTCGAGTGACTTGTATTTATATTGTATGGCAATTTGAGTGTAGCACTACATGGAAAGTGGCTTAAAGAGGTACAGGGACAAGTGCCTTAAACCCTTATAGGAAGTCCTTAGGATAAAATTTATATTTTATTTTATTTTATTTTATTTTACTTTAAAGATGAATTTTTGCTCTTGTTGCCCAGGCTGGAGTGCAATGACGCGATCTTGGCTCACTGCAACATCCACCTCCCGGGTTCAAGCGATTCTCCTGCCTCAGTCTCCCAAGTAGCTGAGATTATAGGCATGCGCCACCACACCCAGCTAATTTTTTTTGTATTTTTTAGTAGAGACAGGGTTTCACCATGTTGGTCAGACTGGTCTCAAACTCCTGACCTCAGGTGATCCACCCATCTCGGCCTCCCAAAGTGCTGGGATCACAGGCATGAGCCACACTGCGCCCGGCTATTATTTATTTTTTAAAGGAAGTAGAGTCCTTGTCATTTGGCTGCAGCATGGGTGATAGAACAGAGGTGCTCGTCTGCTTCACTCGCTTTTTCATACTTTACAGACTCTTCCATGGAATGCTTCTCATGATGATAGAGGGAGTCTCCAGTGTATTTCTTGTTTTATTTTCTTTTCTCCCCAGTGCTGTCTTTTAGCGTAGCGAAGCCTACTCATTTCCTCCTTGAGAGAGGTTCTTTTATGGAGATGAGTGCTTTTTCTTTGAAACAGTGTCTTGCGCTGTCCGCCCAGCCTTGAGTGCAGTGGCGCAATCATAGCTCACTGCAGTCTTGACTTCCCAGGCTCAAAATATCCTACCACCTCAGCCTCCCAAGTAGCTGAGAGTACAGGTGCACGCCACCATGCTTGGCTGGTTTTTAACTAGCTGGTTTCAAACTCCTGGGCTCAAGTCCTTCTGCCTCAGCCTCCCAAAGTGTTGGGATTGCAGGCATGAACCACTGCATCTGTCCTGAGATGAGTGCCTTTTAATTTTCTAACCTCACAAGGTTTGACAGGTAGGCAAGAAAGGAGCATCGGATAAGGCCCCAGGAAATCTAGGTTCCAGCTTTGGTTCTGTTGTCTGCTGTGACTGCAGGCAAGTCACCTAACTCATTACCCTTTTACCCATGAAGAGGTAGCTTAGTTAATATTCTATTTTAATGGGCAGTTATAAAAAGGCAAACAGTTTTGTAACATTTTTGAGTTGCTGTGAGAATTCAAGGTAGTGGTATTTTCTGACAGTTGTCATTACTCTCGCTCTTAAGGGCAGCTGTGCAGACAGATAGTGAAGTTAGTGAAGTTGACCCTTCTGTGTGTGCTCACCTGTGAATGCAAGCTCCTTGGGCAGGGATAGTGTAGATAGATGAACAGCAAGCATGCTGAGGGTATGTCATGTTATAGTGTGATGGGCTGTGCTTTTGTCTCGAAAGCTTGAAATAGGATCCAGTTGGCACTATTCACTTAGAACTTTTTCTTTTTTTATTTAGGTAAATACAGCAGTCCAGTTAATCTTGGTGGCAGCTTCTTTGGCAGCTCCAGTTTTCAACTATGCTGACAGCATTTATCTTCAGATACTATGGTAAGCTAAATTAGAATCACTCTCTTAGAATGTCAACAGAATGACTTATTGTGATAGCCCTAGAATGACCTTGTTCTTACAGCATTTATTGAGCACTGACCGGGTAAAGCTGTGGCTATATTTGGTGATTTATAGCATTGTTAAGACACTTCCTGCCAAGTATGAGATGGAGAAGTTAGCTTTCATACAAATTAAAAGGGATAAAAGGTACTGATAATGTGTTAGGGTTTTGGAGGAAGAGATAACTTCGTAGGAAGAAGAGGGACAGTTTCAGGGAGGAAGTGGCATTTGTTGCATGAAGTGTAGGTAGATTGTGTGTAGGAAGAGACTGAGAGGAGATCACTAGGTGAAAGACAGGGCCTAAGCCAAGAGACAGAGTGTAGGAGAGAGAGTAGGGAAGCTGAGTCCAGCCTGTTGAAAAGGGTGTTGTAGGGGGAAAAACTGGAGAAAGGAGTTTGAATTTTATTATACTAATTGCTTATTTATCATCTTAAAAGTGTGTCAAATTCACGCTTTCAGAGTTCAAAATATGTCACATTGACATTGGAGTATTATATTTTGGCACAATTTTAACTAGAATTAAAATTATCTTGCTTGGTACAGTCTGGACCAGAAAGTGGTGGCTAATCACAGTCAGTTAAGCCAGGCAGTCTTTTAAAAAATGACAACTACTCTAAACTTTTTAATTTAAAATATTTAAGTGTACATTTATCCCAATTCATCTTATACCTTCTGATATAGGATGAAGGCTTTTTGAGTGTAGGTCCATCAATGGGAGTTTTTTCTTTCTCGGATAAACTACATCCATAATACAACCTCTCTGATTTTCATTTTTTACTTCTTTAAGGTGATGCAAGAACTTAAAACATTTGCAAAGCAGTCTAAGAACTGTGTAGATATTTTCCCTAGTCTTTTCACAATCATCTTGCCTATTTATTTTGACAGTATTTTTTCCCCTAGGAACCCGTGAAAAGAGAGAGAGTATTTTTTTTTAATCAAGTCACCTTTATTGAGTCTTTCTAAAGCATCCAATGTAGTTTTCAGAAATAGCAATTAAAAACTTTTTTTTTTTTTTGGAGACAGGGTCTTGCTCTGTCACCCAGCCTGTAGTGCAGTGGCATGATCATAGCTCACTGTAACCTTGAATTCCTGGCCTCAAGTGATCCTCCGGCTTCAGCCTCCTGAGTAGCTGGGATTACAGGCATGTGCCACCACACCTGCCTATTTTTTTAAAATTTATTTATTTATTTATTTTTTGAGACGGAGTCTCGCTCTGTTGCCCAGGCTGGAGTGCAATGGCCTGATCTCAGCTCACTGCAACCTCTACCTCCTGGATTCAAGCGATTCTCCTGCCTCAACCTCCTGAGTAGCTGGGATTACAGGCGCCCACCACCATACCTGGCCAATTTTTGTATTTTTAGTAGAGGCGGGATTTCACCATGTTGGTCAGGCTGGTCTCGAACTCCTGGCCTCAACTGATCAACCCGCCTCAGCCTCTCAAAGTGCTGGGATTACAGGTGGGAGCCACCGTGCCCAGCCACTAATTTTTTGTATTTTTTTTTTTTTTTGTAGAAGCAGGGTCTCACTATGTTGCCCAGGTTGGTCTCAAACTCTTGGCCTCAAGCAATCCTCCTGCCTCAGCCTCCCAAAGTGGTAGGATTATAGTCATGAGCCACTGCATCCAGCTAGAAATAGCAATGTTTCTAACACACATATTTCATTGGTTTATGTATGAATTTAGAATATCAAAGTGGCATGAACAGGTTCAAGATCCAACAAAAGGGAATCTTGATTCTGCCTCACCTAATGAAAGCAGAAGTGCATGGGTGCACTAAAAAGTAATCTAGCTGTGGGCATTCAGCATGCCACAGGTATCAGGTGATGTCATTTCAAGGAGAATCCGATTAAGGGTAATTTGGTAAAGAAAGCTGAAATTTATTTAAAATGACTCAGATATCTTTAGAATTCTCAAAAGCTACAGGAAATAGTCTGGTACCCTGAGCAGCATGGAGCAGTAGAAAGAGCATGTGGGCTTTAGAGTTCAAACCAAGTCAGGCTCAAACATAGTTCTATGATAAGCCCTGAGCAAGTCATCCGGGTCTTCCATTTCCCCCTTCTGGAGGATGAGTTTGTTGTAAGAATAAAATGAGAATGTAAGACACCTAGAGGATGCCTGAGTGAAAAATGACAGTTGCTAGTAGTATTAATTTGTAGGGCTCATTACCTAGAATAATTTTGTTTGACATTACTAGTTAAAATGAAGTCTTAAAGAAAAGCAGTGTATTTAGACTCTTGTAGTTAAGAAAAATTACACCACAGAGCCCTTTTTACTTTTTAAATTCATTTTTACATTTTAAATTCATTGCATGTATTCATTATGATTCCCGTTGCTACTATTTTTTAGACTTGACATAAATTTTATTTCTTTTCTTCCATAAAAGGTGTTTTACAGCTTTCACCACAGCTGCATCAGCTTACAGTTACTATCATTATGGCCGGAAGACTGTTCAGGTGATAAAAGACTGATGAAAGTCATCCCTGACCGTTAGTGAGGACGCCGTATACATCAGTGGGAACAGGGCCCGTGGAAATCTACAGGAGTTTCCCTGTTTTGGTGTTCAGCTTGAAAAAGGACTTGTCAGAACAAACCATGTCATCAAAATTTAAGTAATATGCATTGAAAATAAGGTTGATCATGGGAATATGCAGAATTTCCAATGTATTTTTAAATACAAATAAAACTGTAATTTAGAATTTTTAATCTTAGGTTTCTTGATTAATTTGTAAGAGATCAATTATTGTCAGTCTTTTTTATATGTTTTTTTAAAACAGTCCAGAGCATGGGCAGAGTTGACAGCTCTCTTTTAAGTGAAACTTGGATTTTGCTCACAAAGCACTAGGAAATGTCATGGGGGTCAAATATATATCCCACACAACTGGGCAGCACATTTTTGTTTGATTTTTAAGTCTGTGTGTACATTAACAGTTTATGTACTTAATACCTGATCATTTGGGATAATGAAAGTGAAGTTAGTTGTAGATGAAGTACAGTTATAAAACAGATTTAAAATGCGGTAAGTTTTTAAGACAATAATCAAACGGAAGGTATGAAGTTCATTTTCGGTAGTCTTCCAACCTCTCAGGTGCCTAATAATTTGTGTTTGAGGATAACAGGTAACAAAGATAGTCGAGATAGGAGGACGTGTCTATTTGTCTTTGCATCTAAAAGGCAGTGAGTTACATTCCTGCCTTCCACTGTGTTTCTGACACAGCAATGTTTGTTTGATATTGGAACCTGGATTCATATATTATGTAAATAATATCAAGCTGTATATTTTTCAAAGGTTTTTTAAACTTTGGAGACTCTTTCTTTTGTTAAGCAGTTAAAGGAATAAAAGAGCTGGAAAAAAAAATTGTACCTTCAACTCAGGTTGTTCCATATAACATACTTATTCTCTGCTGTTACATAAGTTTTCAGATTCACAAAGTCCATTCATGTATATCACTTACACTTAAATTGTAAAAATCATTAGTCTGACCATCTGACTTTAAAAGACTCTTGCTACACGTACATCATGTTTAGGAGAATGTGGGATATGGGGAAGGGGAGAAGACGACTGTCCAGTGGTGACCAGTTGCTGCTGCTTAACCTATGGCCTATTGCTGCCCATTGTCCCTGGTTTTAATCCAAGCCTATTACGGAATACTGCAGTGAGATTATCCATTCTCAGCCGGTTGAGCTGCATTAAATTAGAATGGGAGGCTGTAAGTAAAGCTCATGCCTCTTGGCCAGTCATTCTGCACCAGCGTGTCCCTCTGTGGCTTGCTGGTCCTGGTTGTTCTCAGACCAGCAGTTGAGCTGTGCTTGGCTTGGAGCATACTGAAGCCTGCAGCCAGGGATACCGCCATTGAATCAGATGGAGGGGGTTGAAAAAGCAGGGAAGGGGGCGTGTGGCTGGCTATTCTTGCTCTCTGGAGAACAGCTTCATTTTAGGAGTAGTTAGGCTGAAGGTGGACTTCCCAGAGGCACACTGAGTGAGTCTCTGCATTAGTGACGGGTGAGCCACATAATACTGTTTAAAAAAGAGAGGACTTGAAGTAGCTATGCGAAAATTTAGAACTTTGCACTTTGTTACGCTTATTTATGGTTTAGTGTTGATGCCATTTGGAGTGACTTATGGGTTGGACCCATAATCTTTTTATTATTAAGGTCTCAATCTGGCTCTGGTTAATAAACTTTTTCCACTTCATCCCTTAGGAAAATGGTCCAAGTCTCCTCAGGCTTTTGGATACTGAATTGTTATAAAACGTCAATTCTGCCAGTTTATAAAACATTGGAATTGTATCAGACATGTCTGAGTATGTACTTGTTTATAGACTCAAAACATGATAAAAATTCATTTCAGTGTCTTCACAGAATAGACTTAACCTTGACAGTAAGCTTAAAGCATTAGTGTCATTTAATTACATGTCTGAGGAGTTTATACTAATTAGATTTTGGGCTTTTGCAATGCATTTTAATTGGGGCCTCATTCCTGAGCCCAAGTGACCCTTTCACCTCAGCTTCCCGAGTAGCTGGGATTACAGGTGCACAGCAACCGTGCTTTGCAGTTTTGATTTTGTGTGTGTGTGTATTTTTTTTTTTTTTTTTTACAAGCCCACAGCATCGTAGCTTTGCAGTTTTTAACCAGGAGCTGATGGAGATCTTTGAAATCATTTAGGCCAATTCTCTTAGTTACATTTATGATGAAACTAGGGATCTACCTTAAAGTTTTGGGAAGCTCTTTCAAAACTTCAAACACCTAGAAATATATAGTGCAATTCAGTTTTAGTTTCTGCAGCATGGTTTGGAAACAAAAGATACATGGGATTTAAACTTGATTTGTTTTCTTCTTACAGTAGAAGTAAATGCTCTTGTGGCTTGAACTGCATCTCCCAAGAAAGATACGTTCACGTTCAAACCCCTAGTACTGTACATGTGACCTTATTTGGAAATAGGGTCTTTTTAGATGCAATCAAGATAAAATTAGGTCGTACTGGATTACAGTGAGCCTTAACCCAATAACTTTTTTTCTTGTTAAAAAAAAAAAAAAAAGGAAATGTGAACAGACAGAGAATGCCGTGAGATGATGGAGGGATAGACTGGAATGATGTCTGCCAGCTAAGGAATACTGAGGATTGCTGCCAACCATCTGAAGCTGGGAGAGGAGATGGAACAATTCTCTCAGAGCCTCCAAGAGGAACCAACCCCACTGATGCTTTGATTTGGGATTTCTGGCCTGAACTGTAGGAAAATAAATTTCTGTTCTTTTAAGCCAGTTTTACCAGTTTGTGGTAACTTGTTACAGCAGCTGCAGGAAATTAATAAATGCTAATGTTGAAAATTAAAATCTAGAAATATGCCTCTAATTATAATTTCATAGAATCATTTTTTCCCCTGAGTTTGCATAAAAGTGAAAAAGTAGAGGACAGAGTAGATGCCTGCCACGTGAAGACACAGATTATTAAGGCACTGTTTGATGCAATTAGGGCAGAGAAACACTTGGGCTTCTAGCTAGACCCTCGGGTGCTTTTTTGCTCATTTCTTCCCTCTAATTAAGAAAAAAGATTTCCAAAGTTTATTATGCTTCCTAAAAAATGAATTTATAATTCATTTGTCCATTTAGTCTTAGGTGAAATGCAGTAAACACTAACTTAAAAGGACAGCCTTTCCCTGTGTTTGACAAATGTTCCCAGAAAACTGGTTTTAACTGTAAAGCCGGAAGTACATTTTCTTGTCGTGTCCTGAAATGGAACTAATAAACCCAGAAGGCCTTAGGAAACAACCATTAGCTCTCCCTCCCCCTTACCCTGGTTCTCAGGAATTGGAACTGGAAATCCACTGGAATTGATTTCTTGAATAACAGAGCTCATTATGCCTTAGAGCTTGACCATGAAGGAGCTTCTGCTGGAAAGACCTGAGGATGTGATTTCTAACATGATCAAAGAGGCTGGGTTATGCAATTTCCCTGTTTCATCCCTTCCTACTTCCATACACTATTCTACTGGATAGAGGGGCACTGACTGCTGAAAACCCCGAATGAACCAACACACAAGAAGGCCTGGCGGCAGTGGGGAGCCATCTGGCATTGACCATCAGGTTTCTGGGAACAGAGAGTAAAGTAGAAGGAAGGGAGCGCAGTTGTTCCTTGGACCGAGACACTCAGTGTGGTAAGTTCCATGTGTGCCCAAGGCATTCTGGCTTCACAGGAATTAGAACCCCTAGGAGCGGATGGGGTCGTTTTTGACCCTCTGTGTCTTCCTTTCTGCGCTCAGATCCAGTTCGATTAGACGCGTTAGCCCAGAAGCTGGGCTAACTGACAGTCTGGAGCCCCAGCGGGTAATCAAAGGCCGGGTTTTTGTAGGCCACCAGGTGCGTGCCGCAGCGCTGCAGGCGTAGCGTCTGGCCCCGCCTGCAGAGACACGCGGACAGCACCACGGTGCTGGCGAGCAACAGGCCGCTGGCGGCGCACAGCCCAGACAGCAGGAGCGCGAAGCTGGGCTTGGTGGTGAAGGCGGCGCACGGGCTCCTCCAGCCCGAGGACCGCGGCTGGCTCAGGCCCGCCCTATTGGCCGCCAGCACGCACACGCGGTAGGTGGTGCCCGGTGACAGCCCGTACAGAGGGTGCTGCCGGGCCGTGGCGTAGATGACCCCCACCACCGACTGGTTCCCCGCCCAGCCCTCCGCAGAGTAGCGGATCTGGTACCCGTGCACTACCGAGTTGGGGGCACACCAGTGGACCAGCGCCGACGTGTCCGTGGTCTCCGTCACCCCCTGCAGCCTGGGCGGGTCTGGGATGGTGTCTTCCCCGCTGAGGCCGGGACACCGGCACCGCCACCGCCTCTGCAGCTCCGCGCACGGGGTCTGCAGGTGCTTGCAGGGATGGTAATCACAGGGGACGTCCTGGTGAGGCGTTCCCACCTCCTCCTTCCTCCCCTCCTCCTCCTCACTGTAGTCGTCCAGCAGCAAGACTGGAATCTCGCCCTCGGAAGGACTCGGGTTGGGGGCTTGGGGTGTGGCGTGTGTCCTCTGGCCGGGCTGAGGCGAGCTTATGAGGTTCCACGAGGTAGGGAAGGGGCCCAGGAGCTTGCTGGCCAGTGGGGTGGAGGCAGCTGAGATATCAGGCTCAAGGGCAAGCCCGGGGGCATGTTCTCCTCGGTGCTGGGTCCTGGTGGTGCTGGCAGCCCTGGGGAAAACGCTGGAGTTGCTGTGACCTGCTACAGAGTTGGTCGTGGAGGGGGCAGTCCCCTCCCGTGCATCGCTGTGCGGCCATGCAGCTAGCGTGCGAGCGCCCACGTTACGGGCCTTGGAGACACTCTGCTGGTCTCCCGCAGGCCGGGTGGCGGGGGCTGCGCTGGGCGCGACGGTGGGACCCTGTGCGTAGGTGGAGCGGTTGAAGCAGGGTGGGTGTGAAGCCCGGAGAGTGGTGCTTTGGTCGGACTGGCACACTCCAGGCAGCTGGGAGAGTGACAGGGAGAGTGACAGGGAGGCTGAGAAGGGGCCGCTGGATCCCGCCGCTGGCGCGCACACAGTGTCTGCTGCCCTGAAGGGGAGGCCAACCAGTTAGAAGACGTCTGGCTTCAGGGACACTTCTGGGCAGAGCTTTGAATCCTCATTGCCGACGTCACCCCCTGCCAAGCCCATCAACGCGTCTCTGCCAGGCATCCCAGGGCACATATGCCGCGCACATCACCTTATTGATTCTGGGGAAACCTTTGGAGGAAGCTCCTGTCCTCACTCCCATTGGGCAAAGAAGCAAACAGAAGTTTAGAAGGAGGAACTAATTGCCCAAGACACCATAGTTAGCAATGGCAGAGCCTATCCCAGGGCAAGCACTGTGAGGAGTCCAGATTCTCTGAGTGTCATTTGCCATTTTGCTCTCACCTGTCTGCTTCCTGGCAAGAAAGCACTAGTAATAAAAACCATACTGGGGCCGGTGCGATGGCTCAAGCCTGTAATCTCAGCACTTTGGGAGGCTGAGGCGGGCGGATCACAAGGTCGGGAGGTCAAGACCATCCTGGCTAACACGGTGAAACCCCCTCTCTACTAAAAATACAAAAATTAGCTGGGCATGGTGGCGGGTGTCTGTCATCCCAGCTACTCAGGAGGCTGAGGCAGGAGAATCACTTGAACCTGGGAGGCAGAGGTTGCAGTGAGCTGAGATTGCACCACTGCACTCCAGCCTGGGCAACAGAGGGAGACTCTGTCTCAAAAAAAAAAAACAAAACAACAAAACTCATACTAGCTACCATTTCTGAGTGCTTCCGTGTGCTAGGGGCTATTCTTCACACTCCAATGTGTCAACTAATTTAGTCTGCACTACTTATGCAGTAGACTCTATTACCCCATTTTATAGATGAGAGGGTAGAGGCCGAAGTAACTCAGGTGAAATAGCTCAGCTCAAATCAACAGTAGTTAAGTAGGCCAGGTACAGTGGCTCATGCCTGGAGTCCCAGCACTTTGGGAGGCCCAGGTAGGAGGATCACTTGAGGCCAGGAGTTGGAGACCAGCCTGGTCAACATAGTGAGACCTTGTCTCTACCAAAACAAACAAAACAAAACAAGCAAAAACTTAGCCAGGTATGGTGGCACATGCCTGTGGTCCCAGCTACTTGGGAGGATGAGGCAGGAGGATTGCTTGAGCCCAGGAGTCTGAGGCTGCAGTGAGCCATGATCATGCCACTGCACTCCAGCTTGGATGACAGAGAAAGACCCTGTCTCTAAAATAAATAAAATAGTAGGATGAAGCTGGACTCTCTGGCTCCAGAGCCTGTACTCTTAGCTTCATCGTTAATACCGTGATGAGACCCTTAACTGCAAAGGGCCCAGGTGCTTCTCTTTGGAGGGAATGTGGGGTTGGGGGGCAGACTGAGCCCCACTTCACAGCTGGGCTTGGGTGGGAGATGAGAAAAGAATCTTGGCCGGGCATGGTTGTTCATGCCTGTAATCCCAACTCTTTGGGAGGCCCAGATGGGAGGATCACTTGAGTCCAGGAGTTTGAGCCCAGCCTGGATAACATGATGAGACTCCATCTCTACAAAAAGATAAAAAAAAAATTAGCCGGGTGTGGTGGCTTGCACCTGTGGTCCCAGCTCCTCTAGAAGCTGAGGTAGGATGATCGCTGAGCCCAGGAGGTTGAGGCTGTAATGAGACATGATCGCACCACTGCACTCCAGCCTGGGCAACAGAGAAAGACCCTGTCTCCAAACAAATAAACAAAAAGAATCCTGCAGAATGGTGGTGAGGAGGGGTTGCCTCCCAAGGTATAGTGTTTACTTGGTGGAACTGGTTTGAAAGTGCTCAGGACTGGGGGTGTTCCCAGCCCCCCAGCTCCCACTGTCTCCTGGTGGCCAGCCTAAATGTAGCTCCCCACTGCAAAAACAGCTCTTTCTAGCCAATAGCCTTCATAGGAATTTCCCAGGAGAGCTCTGTAAGCCCATGGGCCTAGGACTGGATAACCCGGGAGCAGGAGGCCAGGCTCCATCTTGAAGATTCAGTAGAACCCAGTGGTTAAGCCAGACTACACTTCCCAGCCTCCCTTGCAGGTAGGTGTGGCTCCTGGCTAGTGAATGTGAGTGCAAGTGAGGAGTAACACCTCCCAGCCTGGCTCACTGAAAACCTCCAGGTCTGCTCCTCCATGCTTTTTGCCCCTTCTGGCTGGCTGGAATGGAGGCAGCTTCCATCACCTGGATCCCTGAGTATGACTACATGGGGAAGGCTGCCCAGCCCAACATGGCCAAAGTGCCAAGCATGGTCACGTGAGCAAGACATAAGCTGAAGAACTTCAGCTCCTGAAGGCTGACCCTCGCCCCTCAGCCATCTGCTTTGTAAATGTGTTACCTGCTTAGGACAGTTCTCTTTGCATCCGTGAGGAGCCAAGACAAGTCACAACTGCAAGTGAGGGGGTTGCCAAAGAGGTTGATCAATAGGACCTGGGAGGAATCCAAGGTCCAAGGAGGGAAGGAACTCAAGTTGCAGCTGAAATACAAACAAAAAAATTAATTAAGTCAGGTTTTTACAATTGGATCAAAGATATTCCAGAGAGGCCTGGTGTCAGAACCATGCCCACGGTAGCAGAAGCATTCTGATAGGGGTTGCAGAATACTGCTTTGGGCAAAACTCTTAATGACCTCGAACTTCATTTTTTGTCCTCTGCTGTAAAACGGAGATACCAACCTAACAGGAAATATTATGCTTCATATCAACTGGGGACAATATTCCCATGACTGATCGTTGTATCAAAAGGAATGTGTGTTGGCTGGGCACGGTGGCTCACACCTGTAATCCCAGCACTTTGGGAGGCCAAGGCAGGTGGATTATTTGAGGTTAGGAGTTCGAGACCAGCCTGGCCAACACGGTGAAACTCTGTCTCTACTAAAAATACAAAAATTAGCCAGGCGTTAGTGGTGCACCTGTAATCCCCGCTACTTGGGAGGCTGAGGCAGAAGAATCACTTGAGCCTGGGAGGCAGAGGTTGCGGTGAGCCAAGATCACACCACTACTCTCCAGGATAGGCACAAGAGTGAGACCCTGTCTCAAAAAATAAAACAAAACAAACAACAACAACCAAAAAAACACAAAAAACAAAAAGAGTGCATGATGATAAAAGTGTTTGTAAATGCAAATCTCTACATACAAGTAGATATTGTTATTATGGACCAGTGTTATTGCACTATGGCTGGTGACACTCAACGCCAGTCCTTTGGAAGATGCCTCATTTCAGTGCATCAGTGAACTCTTGCTAAGTAGAGAATATCCCCCAAACTTAGTAACTTAAAAAAAAATTTATTCCTTTGCATGATTCTGTGGGTTGGCTCAGTGGTTCTTGTGGTCTGGATTAGCTCAGCTGGGGCCAGACGATCTGGGATGGCCTCATGTGTAAGGCTCAACCGGGTGTGCTGGGACTTCTCTCCATGTGTCTGTCATCACCCAGGAGGCTAGCCTGGGCTTATTCACATGGTAGTGGAGGGGTCCCCAATAGCAGGAGAGGGCAGGCCCCGGTGCTTAATTGCTTTCTAGTTTCTGCTTACATCACATTTGCTAATGTCCCACTGGCCCAAGCAAATCACAAGGCCAAGCCCAGCTTCAAGAGGTGGAGCAATAGACTCCTTGAAATATGGGGCCTGGTGCGATGGCTCATGCCTGTAATCCTAGCCCTTTGGGAGGCCAAGGTGGGAGGATCACTTGAGGCCAGGAGTTTCAGACTAGCCTGGGCAACACAGCAAGACACCGTCTCTACAAAAAAAATGTAACAACTGGCCAGGCATGGTGGAGTACACCTGTGGTCCCAGCTACTTGGGAGGCTGAGATGGGAGGATCGCTTGAGTTAGAGGTTACAGTGAGCCATGATTGTGCCACTGCACTCCAACCTGGGGAGCAGAACTAGGCCTTGACTCTAAACAATTTAAATTAAAAATATATATATAAGAGGAGCTGCAATCATGTTGCAAAGAGTTGTGCCTACAGGGATGGGGGGAATTACTGAGGCCATTTTTGCATAGAGTCTCCCACACCTAACAACGGCAGATCTGCTCCTGGCTCCCTTCTCTTTCTTCCCCAGCGTCTCACAGAGTGTTTGGCCTTGACTTTCTCTACTCCCTAGTCTCCTGGACCTCCCAGATTTTGCCTCATTTATATGTACTCAGTAATAATTCATCATGGGCAATGGGAGCTGCATTTTACATTCAAGTCTCTTCTGACCAAAGGCTGGCTTTCCTCAGTCTGCCTGGGAACCTGCCTTCTACTACTCTAGAGAAGATGCTGTTGTTTTGGGAAACGAAGGACATGTCACCCAGATCTGCTCTATCACTTCTGGCCAGTGGGAAAGTGACAGTCACCTCTGGAACACCAGATTTATGTATGTGCCATTTATAGTAAAACTTAAGCCATATGTGCATATACAAGTGTATATATGTATATATGCGTGTATGCTTGTTTTTGCAGATTTTACGTAGCTAGAATGGAAATGTTAGAATGAGAGTTCGATCAGTATTTTTTTGTGTGTGTGGAAAGGAAATGCTTTTGTTTTTCCCTGAAGTGAGAAAGGAAGAGGATTACATTTTTTTTCTTTGAGTAACACCACTGAGTCCTTTACTTACATTGTCTCATTAACATCATTATGACAACTTAGTGAGGTAGACAGCATGTTACATGTTCTACATGTAAAGAAAATTATTCTTACGGGAAAAGGTACAATTCTCTTTGGTGGTTCTTTCTGCCACCCAATGCCACCTACACGTGATAAAGTCCCACATGCTGAGGAAGGAGAGAGCCTGGCTGGTTCCTGATGCGTGTCACATTTGGGTATTCTCTACTTCTGATAGGGCTCTAGTGTGGAAGAAGTTTCCATTTGCTCTCCTAAATAATTTCTATTGGAGAATTGTTAATAGAAATTGCAGATATTTCCATGTCACTTTCTAGTTGTTCCATGTCATTTACAATCATTAAAATGATAAAAGTTATTAGACTTACTGGTAGATTTTGTCACTTAACGTGTTAAAGAAACACACACACACACACTCACACAAACACACACACACACACACAGACACACACCACTATTCTGATAAGAGTGGACCATGGCTGGGAGCGGTGGCTCATTCCCGTACTCCCAGCACTTTGGGAAGCCGAGGCAGGCGGATCACGAGGTCAGGAGATCGAGACCATCCTGGCCAACATGGTGAAACCCTGTCTCTACTAAAAATACAAAAAAAAAAAAAAAAAATAGCTGGGTGTGGTGGTGCGTACCTGTAGTCCCAACTACCTGGGAGGCTGAGGCAGGAGAATCACTTGAACCTGGGAAGTGAAGGTTGCAGTGAGCTGAGATAGCACCACTGCACTCCAGCCTGGTGACAGAGCAAGACTCCATCTCAAAAAAAAAAAAAAAAAAAAAAAAAGGGTGGACCCACAGGCTTCACCAGACTGTCAAAACAGCCCATAATATAAATGAAAATAAGACCTCCCTGCTCTAAAATGGGGCCTGTGAAGATGGAAACATCTATCAGAAGGCAGTAAGGAAGATGGGAGATGAAGAGGACTTGATCTAGAGTTGCCTTAAAGGGTCGAAGGGAAGCGGGCTGGCACAGGAGCTGTTGGGGATGGAAATGAAACGAGTCCTGGGGACTTGACTCCTGCAATGACTCTTCCACCCCTTTCACCTGGCTTCCTTGGGAATGAATGTCGCTGATGTCCCACATTTTGCCAAATCCCGTGGTCACCCCATTCTCAGCTGACTAGGGCTCCTGATGGTTTTGTCAACCACTCCCTCCCTCCTTAAGCACTCTCTTCTCTTGCATCCGGGACATCATATTCTCCTGGTTTTTCTGCTACTCCACTGGTCATACCTTCTTGGTCTCCTTTCCTGGTTCTTCTTCATCCCGATGTTAAAAGTTGGGGTTCTTCAAGGCTCAGTTCTGGGCCCTCATCTCTCTGTACTGTCTCTCTGGTGATCTCATGAATTCCTTTGGCTTCAGAGATCATCTTTATACTCCCAAATTTATACCTCTGGCTCAGACTCTCCTCCTCCAAGCTTCAGTCTGATGCAGCATTGTGTTGAAGGTGTCAGATGTGGAGCCAAACTGCCTGGGCTCAAATTCTGATTCTGCTATTTATTAGCTATGTGAACTGGGGAAAGGTATTTAATATCTCTGTCTCAGTTTTTTCATCTGTGAAATGGGAATAATGACTGAATCCTCCCTATCTGGATTGCTGCAAGAGTAAATACTTCAATATATGCTTAGAACTATGCCTGGCACAGTACAAGAGGTTCTTGTTATTATTACTGAACATTTCCCCTGGATGCCTCATAGATCTTTACTATCCAGCAGGCAATTAGATACATGATTCTGGGGCTCATCAGAAGGCCTTGGCTGCAGATACTCAACTAAACATCTTCAGCACAGGGATGGAGGGGGACGCATTAGGCTTGAGTGAAGGGAATGGTGCTGGAGTAGTGCATAGGGTGACAAGTGACCTTCAAGAAAGTTATAAGTGGAAATAGGCAAGGACATTAAGAAGGCCTAGCCAGGAAGGCTGGAGAAGCACCAGGGCAACATCCTGGGGCCAAAGAGACAGAGAATGTCAAGAGGGAGGAAATAAACAATAGGCTCCACAGACATAAGTGTCCACTGACTTGGCAGCTGATGTGGATGGTCAGATTGCAGTGAATTGACAAGTAGAGGGATAAGAGGAAGTGGTCATCACTTCTGAACCTGGAACACTTGCTCTTCTTGGGCCTGGATGGCCTTTCTCTTCTGACATTCACCCGGTGAGCTTGGACTTGCCTTTTGAGACATGGACCAATTATGCTGTTCCGGAAGAAGCCTCTCTGATCCAGTCTGATGGATCATTACCCCCACCTGCCTTATAACACAGCACATGGCATGTGTCTCTGCTATGGAGCGTGATGTGTTATGATAAATGGCACATATCTGCTACCTATACTGAACTGTGAGCTCCCTGAAAGCAGTGGCCATGTTGTCAATGTCACCATCACCGAAGTCATCATGACCATCAATATCATTATCTTTATTAGTATCACCACCACTATCACATCACCATTGCCACTGTCAGTGTTCTCACCACCACTATTTTTTTGTTTTGTATTGATTTTGAGACAGAGTTTCATTCGTATTGCCCAGGCTGGAGTGCAATGGCGCAATCTCAGCTCACTGCAACCTCCGCTTCCCAGGATCAAGCAATTCTCCTGCCTCAGCCTCCCAAGTAGCTGGGACTACAGGCACGTGCCACCATGCCTGGCTAATTTTGTATTTCTTTTAGTAGAGATGGGGTTTCACCATGTTAGCCAGGCTGGTCTCGAACTGCTGACCTCAGGTGATTCACCCACCTCGGCCTCCCAAAGTGCTGGGATTACAGGCATGAGCCATCGTGCCTGGCCTCACCACCACTATTATATCATACAATCATCACTATCCTCAGCATTATAATTAGCACCATCACCCATCATCATCGCCATCACCATCACTGACATCACCATCAGCATCTCCATTATCACCACCACCATCATCTTCGCTAATTTTAGAGGACAAATACCATATGCCAGGCACTGAGCTAAGTGCTCTACATAAATCATATACTTTTTTCTCATGAAAAGCCCCAAAGTGAACTTTTATTATCATAGCTCTATTTTACAGATAAAGAAACTACTTGATATTTGTATCCTGGCACTTTACACAGTTCTTAGGTTTTTATCGAGCTCAAAGGAGTCTGAGCCAGAGATAAAGCATTTCCCCTCACAACATCATGGGCTCAATAGCTATTGATTGAATAAAGGAAAGAATGAGTGAATGGTTCTGCCTTTGCTTTGAAAACTTGTTCATCCTTTTAGAAGAATAATTCCATCTTTAGTGACTGCACTGTGTAAAAGAGGACTAACAGGGCCTGCCCATAGACTTCCAAGGCATTTTCTAACAATATCGATACTTTCATCCCTAGACCCACTCAAATTCTGGAAGAGACTGAACTTGCATGACATGTGGGGAAGAAAGCAGATCCAGACAGAGAGGAGACCTGAGGTCCTCCTCACCTCTTCCCGCTGTAAATGTCTAAGTCTGGGCTTAAAATAAACTTTAAAGGCATAGGAGTTTGGCATTCTAATGCTACTCTGAACCGGACTGAGTTGCAAGGCTAGATGGCTGGGTGGACTATCTGGGACCTACCCAAGATATCACCCAAAGGGTGGGGGAAAACAAAGCCCCCAGAGAGGATTTGGAAGAGTAGTGGGAGAAAAATTAAGGTCTGGTTTGTTCTATAAAATTCAACATAGCGTAATGGGCAAAAATCAGTCATGTGACGAAGATGTGCCTCAGAAGCACTTACTTCTGGAACAGAAGGACCTGTAGACGTGGAGTATCTTGAAAGATGTGTGTGGCGACAGAAGCAAGTGCTGGGGAGTCCTGACAGTCCAGCTGCTGCAGGTTGGGGGTCATCTTGAAGATGTCCCCCTCCAGGGTCGTCAGCCGAGGCATCTTCCTCAGGTAGAGGGATGTGAGCTTCGGCAGGTCTCTGATCCACCCCGACTCAACTGAAACACAGAAGGGAAACTGCCAACTACTGCAGAACGCACAAACCCAGGAGGCCAGCACGGCATGAAGGAAAGAACGAGAGTGGCAAGGTGAATGGTGAAGGTCATCGCTGAGCATGGGTACGATTAGCAGCTCTGGGAATCTCAGAATTGTGGTCGTTTCAGCGGAAGGGTGGTCAGGGACAACCAGTCCTTCCTTTCTTCCAATCTGAGTCGGCCAAGGCCAGAGAGGGGGTTGATTGGCCCAAGGCCACATAGCTGGAAAGCGGCAGAGACAAGGCTTGAACCTGTTGCTGCTCCACCTTCTCATTAAAGTCCACACAAAAAATAACCAGACTTGGCTCTGATGTCTGTCAAGTGTGGGGAACTTCTGCGGAACGTAATTAAGGAGGCGAGGGGGCCCCAGAAACCTAATTTCGTGGCTCTCCTAATACATGGAGAACGTGCCCCTTCCCCTCGGTATTCCCCATTCTAGCTGTTTTTTCTCTTTGTCTTTGATGAAACAGGTGGTTGTAGACACGTGAAGTGTTTTTTAAAAAATAGTAAAACCAACCTTGTGAATCAAAGAACACCAAGAACAGGAGACTGGTTATCCTTACCTCTCCTGTGGCTTGAGTGATTAAACATTCACAGAAACAATTTTGCCCAACCAGGTAGAAAAATCAGCGAATTCATCTTGGAAGCCTCAGTCACTTCAGCTAACTGCATGTTTGCGGCTCAGTTTTTCCATTCATCAGCCCCAAAGCATGCACTCACTTCCCCATTCCACAAGCACTTATCCAGCCATGCTGGGAAGCAGAACAGAGTGGTTAAAGTTTTGGGCTCTGGACCCCGAATGCCTGGGTTCAGATTTGCTTAATGTGTGACCAAGTTCCACCTTTCTGTTCTACGGTTCCCTCATATGTAAAATGGAGATGGTAACAGTTCCCATCTCCTAGGATTCAAGAAAGTGACTCCTGTGTGGCGCTTCAAACTGGGCCCGCTTGCTCGAAAAATGTAGCTGGTGTTTTTTTGAACCCTGCTACGAGCTGGGCACCGGGTCACCCCCGGGAGCGCACGCGCAGCCTGGCTCTGCGCTCGGGCCGGCTGAAAACGCGAGGCGCCCGGACTCACCCCGTTCGAGGAACGTGCCGCTGAGATCCAGGACCTCGAGCGTGGCCAGGGGCGCGCCCTCTTCTCCAGCGAACGCCGCCTCGGCGATGCCCCCCCGGGCGCCGCGACCCAGCGCGGTGCAGGAGAGGTTGAGGAGCCGCAGCGCGGGGAGGCAGGCGAAGGCCCGGGGCTGCAGCGCCTGCAGCGGATTCCCCGCGAGCTCCAGGGCGCGGAGGCTGCTCAGCACGGGCACGGCGCACCGCGGCGGAGCGGCCAGCCGGTTGTAGCTGAGGTCCAGGGTGTGCAGCCCCGCCGGCCCGCCCGGGCCCCAGCGCAGCGCAGCGATGCGGTTGTGGCGCAGGGTCAGCACCTGCAGCTGCTCCAGGTGGCCGAGCTCGGATGTGCTCAGGGCGCGCAGCAGGTTGTGGCTGGCGTCGATGCTGCGCAGTGTGCGCGGTAGGCAGCCGGGCAGGCGCTCCAGGTTGCGGTTCGCCAGGGTCAAGGCCGTCGCACCCGCGGCAGGCAGCCCCTCGCAGGGCGAGTCGGTGGCGTTGCTGCCACTGCTCCCCCAGGGGCCCTGCTGAGTGACCCGAAAGAGCGGGACCTTCCTCTGGGGAGGGTCTGCCCAGCTGGGGCGCAGCACCGTCAGCAGCAGCAGCAGCAGCAGGGTTTGCCGCATGGCGTCTGGGGAGAGAACAGCAGGACGCCCATCAAATCCACAGGAATCCCCGCACAAAGAGTCAGATGCGCGTCCCAACCCCACCTCCAGGGCTCTGAGGAGGAGCACAGGCGCTGGATGTTCCCTGAAGGGCAGGGAGACGTTCGCAGAGTCGCCTGGTGTGCAGTGACCTCTCCCCTGTCTGCTTTTGCCCTGTCGTCTCCCCTAGGAGCACTGTGGTACCCCCTGCTCTTCCTCCCCTCAGGGCTGCCTTTTGCTTTTCTCGTGAGAGGGAGGCCTTCTTCATCTGTCCAGTCTGGGCCTGAATCTCTCAACAACTCCCTCCGTCTATGTACCCCCATCCTGTGAGCTTCTACAGGAAAGGGATGTCCCCTTTATTGCTGCAAACTCTCCCCAGGTAAACAGTCACTACTGCTCCATAAACGTGAATGCCTTCAGTTAGGAGGACAGAAACATGAACTCGAGGAAGATTTTGTCCATTCAACAACTCTCAGTTACCCCGCTTTTCCCCATTAGAACTGCCCAGCCACAGGAGAGTCCTAGTTTGCCTAAAATAAATCCTGGAGTCCGTTTCTTGGGAGCATGCTCAGGGTTGCAGAAGAACAAGCCCTGTGAACCCTGGAGTCAAACATTTCCTGGTCCCATGTGGGTTCCAACAAAAGCCAGAGCCCCCGGTATTAGCCCTGCCCAGGAGGGATGGCTGAGAGCTGCTAGTTGTGGAATTTCTGGAGTACCTAGGGTTGCACAGGTCAGCCAGGAGATCAAGCAGAGGAAGATCCGGCAGCCATGGGCTAGCTTGGGAGTGGCAAAGATGCTGTTAACCAGGCCCCGGCCCTGAGGTCACTGCTCCATATCCCTCATCACTGCAGATGTGTATTCCTGCCCCAGCTCTGTGCTGACCAGTAGATCTCCGAGTCACCACCCAGGCTCCAGGAGAAGGGTCTCCCTATTGCTAGCTGAGGATGAAGGCAGTGCGAAAGATCCTGGAACCTGAAGCCAGGAGCGTGTGCATCCAGCAGTGTGTCATGCTTACCTGGAAGTGGTCCTTTGGAGTGTGGCTCCTCTGGATGCACCTCTGAAGCTCTCAGTTTTGTTTTATAGATTCTAGGGACCACTGATTTGGACAGCAACTCAGCTATAAACTCCAGAGGGAGGCCTGTCTCCCAGCTGCCTCTCTCCCACAACCCCCATCCACTGAGGGCCTGAGATACTCCAGTCTTTCCCATCGCTCCTCCTTTCCCATCAAGACGCCGTTGTCTTTAGCCAACACCTTCATTGCTCAGCTCCCTCCTCTCCCGCTAGGGCCTGCCCCTGGCCCTTTTCAAGCCTGGCACCTCCTCCTAGCCCTCCCCATCTTTACCTCTCGGAACACTACCTTTCCCAGGCTGGAGAAATGAAAGGAGTCAGCGGTGAGGGCTGGTGGAGTGCAGTGAGGCAGAGCAGTGCTGTCATCTCTTAGGAATTTGATCCTTCCTGCCAGGTGGCTCCCATTTTCTGGGATGGCTGGAGGCTGAATGGTGAGCCAGCGAGAGGAGCAATCCAATTCTCCCAAAGGAGGGAAGGCATCCGAGTCTAGAGGAAGCTTGCAGGGATTTCCAGGAACAAGTGGCAGGAGAGAGGATCCTCAGAAGTGTCTGGGGCAGGAGCAGGCTCAAACCAGACCCAAGAGGCCCCAAGGAGAGTTTGTTTGGTGGCTGTGGGACCCCGCTCAGTGACAGTGTGGACGTTTGTCTCTCGTAAGGAGTGAGAATAAACAGAGGGCAGAAATGCAGAAAGAACATTCCCGCTGCATGCCTGGGAGGATGGGTCCTGATTACCAGCCCGAGGTCTCCCAAAGATGTGATGCTTGAGTGAGCTTTGTTCAGAGCACTTTTGTTCAGAGCAGACAGCACCTCTCTTCCCCAGAGTCCCAGGACAGAGCTCAGTCATTTCCTCTGAGGGCCTTTGATCCGCATCCTCCCCCAATCCCGCCTAGCCCCGTCTGAGAGTTCATCAGGGTTAATGAGCCGCAGCTTTGCGTGACAGACACCGAGACCGGAACTTTACATATTTTTCCCCCTGTCAGTCCTTATCTGGACAGCCCCGAGGGACTCCGGGATACCTCAGAACTGGCCTGTTAGGGTTGATTGGTTAATTGGAAGTTCCTGAGGATCTCTCCATCGAGGCCTTCTCCACCCACAGCCTGAAGACGACCTTCCAGTCTCAGTGCCAGCTAGGACCCTGCTGCTCGGAAGCATTGCTCCTCCGCCCGAGCGGGGCAGGGAGAGGCCGCTCTGTGCTCCCCAGCCTGGGGCTCATGCAGTCACCTCCCAGGGAGCCTGGGCCCAGGCCCCAGAGGTAGAAACACATGCCATGGAGACACAGGAGGCCAGGTGGGAAGAAGTCAGAGAGAGGTGGGTTCAGCTTAGAGGTGGAGTCCGCGTGCAGACCAGTGGGCAGCCTGCTTCCTCTTTGCCTTTGCACAGAGAGCTCCACGCCCAAGAATTAAAACATTAAGTCAGGCATGGTGGCTTACGCCTGTAATCCCAGCATGTTGGGAGGCTGAGGCAGGAGGGCAGGAGTTCAAGACAGGCCTGGGTGACATAGCAAGACCTTGTCTCTATCAAACAAACAAAAAGAATTAGAACATCATGTTTCCCTCAGAGTTAAACCAGCCAGGTCCACCCATGTAAGGCGACTGGCCATGCTGAGGCCAGCAGGGGTTTGGGGAGTCCAGGCAGGGCTTTCCCAGATGAGAGGGAGCCAAATCCATGGAAACATACTTGGGTTCAACAGAGACCCTGAGGAGGAAGGAAGCTGGTTCACCGTGGAGGCCTATAAAACAGGACCTTGGGGAGACATGCTGGTGTGCTACTCCTCTGTGCACCAGTAGGCGAGGGCTCTGGAGTGGCCCTGGCTGAGGAATCCCCCTGAGGGCATCATCCTGTGGTTGCCTGTAGCCCCGGGCCCCCTGAGCCAACTTCTTGCCACTGCTGCTTGCTGGCCAGTTTGCCAGTGGTGGCAAGGGTCTGGCCTGGCCAGGCTGACCTGAAGTTGGCCCTCTGGACTGTCCTGTTTCCCTGGTCATACCCAGCCCTAGCACACACATCCTTGGCAGGCTGCCCCGTGCAGCTTCTGAGCTGGGGAGGCTGATGGCAGACCGTACATGGCAGGGTTTGCTTATCGGTCTTCCTGGGGCAGTGCGTTGGCCTTGCCCCAGTACCTCGTGCTTGCTATCATCATCCCCCTTTTAAAAACTGAGCAGTTACTATAGTCAGAGCCTAATGCCGTATGCATGGTCTCATCTGATCCTCCCCAGGTACTTACTATTATACTTATATTACACAAGAAGAAACTGAGCCTCTCAAAGGTTCTGTGCTCTAGATTCTGGAGCACATATGGAGTGAGCTATGTGATTTAACCACGTCTTTTTTTTTTTCGAGACAGAGTCTCCCTCTGTCACCCAGGCTGGAGTGCAGTGGCACAGTTGTAGCTCACTGCAACCTCCACCTCCCGGGTTCAAGCGATTCTCATGCCTCAGCCTCCCAAGTAGCTGGGGTTACAGGCATGCGCCATCACGCCCGGCTAATTTTTAGGGGCTATTTTTACTAGAAATGGGGTTTTGCCATGTCGACCAGGCTGATTTTGAACTCCTGGCCTCAAGTGATCCACCCGCCTTGGCCTCCCAAAGTGCTGGGATTACAGGCATGAACCACCGCACCCGGCCAAACCACTGTCTTATATTGCCTCCCATAGACCTCAGCATCTGATGCTATAATATGCCCTTAAGCACAAGAGAATCTTTTCCAAATACTTAGACTCAAATTGTGTGAGAAGCCAAGACACTGGGAAATTTCCTTCCATAGTTGAGCAGCTCATTCTCAAAATACACAGGGCTGACTTCTTGGGTCACTGTGGGCCCAAGACTGAGGAGGATGACTGGGTAGGGCCTACCAGGCACATCTCAGGGAGGCTCAGCCCCCTTTTCCCGCCTTTTCTCCTCTTCTAGCACTTCTTGGAGGTTAGGACAAGAGGACTAAAGTGTCCTCTCCAGAGAAGAATGCAAAGGTCTTGCATCACAAACCTGGAACCAACAAATATGTGTCCTTCAAATGCCACACCAAGTGCTGTGCCATGCTTGCCCTCCATGTTTTACTGTAGCTGTTCCTCTGCCTGGATGCCCCCCACGTGATTGCTTTAGTCTCCATTTTAGCTAATTTTTTTTTTTTTTTTTTTTTTTTTGAGACGGAGTCTTGCTCTGTCGCCCAGGCTGGAGTGCAGTGGCGCAATCTCGGCTCACTGCAAGCTCCGCCTCCCGGGTTCATGCCATTCTCCTGCCTCAGCCTCTCCGAGTAGCTGGGACTACAGGCACCCGCCACCATGCCCGGCTAATATTTTTTGTATTTTTAGTAGAGACGGGGTTTCACCGTGGTCTCGATCTCCTGACCTCGTGATCCGCCCGCCTCGGCCTCCCAAAGTGCTGGGATTACAAGCGTGAGCCACCGCGCCCGGTCAGCTAATTTTTTTTTATAACTAGCATGAGCCCTCTTGAAAGGAGACCCTGAAATACAGACCTGGGTGCCATACCCGTAATTTATTTGGGAGGCGATCTCAAGGAGTTCAGAGATGGAATAAGGAAGTGAGACAGGGAAGGAAAGGTGCTGATGATGTGTTGATAAGCAGAGACTGCCATGGACAACTGGGGCTCCATCTTGCTGGGGGCCTCATCTTGCTGGGGGCCTCTGCGAGACTGTGTAGAGCACACCTCAGGATTGTTCCATTAAGTGGCAAGGAAGAGGGGATATCTATCCACCAGCTTTTGCTTTTTGTTGGTTCGAGAGTTCTTCCTGTGGCTTTAACTTCCTGGCACATAGATCAAGCAACTCCACGGAGGGCTAAGGGGATAGGGTGGGCACTGACAGCACCTGCTATAGCATCCTTCAAGATTTCACCCAAGCGGATGCCCCCAAGCGAATTAAGTGCCTTCCTTCGTGTTCTTTCCTAGGTAACATTGGCTACCTGCCGTCAAGCAGATTGGCGTGGCTCTTCTGTAGTTGAGGACTAAACTTCCGGATAACAGCGCCACATGGTTTATTTCCTAGCCCTAGTGCCTGGGGTGGCGTCTGGCACACAGGAGAAATGTTGGAAAAGGTATGTCAGTGTACATGGAGGATCGTGGTGTTCTTCACAATGCCCAGGAGTGGATAGGGCAGTACTCAAAACAGTAAAAATCAAATTCGAGTTCCTGAGATTCACAGCTCAAGTCCTCCAGCATCCCAGCATTGAGAAGGGCTAAGGTGAGGGTTGAGATGGAGGAGTGAGCAGAAGTGGAGGTAGAAAATTGAGTCCCAGTAAACCTTCCAATTCAGATTCCCCACACTCTTAGGATTTTTGAGAGAAAAAATCTGTTGGAAGAAGATTACAAGGTTAGACAGTAAAACTATAGCAGCAGGGAGAAAAAAGAGCCAGTAATTATATACTTGGCCACACTTTTATGGATTTAGATAAAAATCAGAGTCATGGATCTTTGGCCTTAGAAGGAACTTTAGAACGTGTCTGGTCCCAGCCCTCCTTGTCCATTTTAGGAGAAAACTGAGCCCCAGAGAGAGAAATTGGCTTGTCTGAGGTTACACAGTGTTGAGTTCCTAATTACCCAGTGAAAAGGAAGGGTGATCTAATTCTCACGGTTTCACTCCGGTTCTGGGCTTATTGCACAGCTGACCAGGTCTCACCTGCCCTGATATTAGCAATGTGAGTCTTTCCCTGGAGGTATGGCTAAGTAAACACACCTGGTAAGCATCAAGCCGCTGAGCAGTTTCAGGGGCTCTGACTCCAGCTGTTCCCATTTTACCTCCAGGACTCTGGGAATACTCCCCATACAGACTGCCCCAGAGACCCAGAATTGGTATCTTCTAAGTGGGTCCTGTCCAGCTCTCTTTACACCTCTTGCAGCCTGCGATGGGGTGATGAGGGCTGGCCCAGGTGACAGGTGACTGCTTGGCCAGCTGCCCCTGCCCTGCCCTCCAGCTGCCAGTCAGCTACGCTGAGGGGTCTTCCCCAAAATATGGGAGTCAGAATGTACAAGCCTAAAGATTACATTCTTCTCTGACACCAGAGATAAGCCAGAAGAATGGGAGGCTGATTGTGGGAGGAGACGGTACCAGGTTGTCGAGTCTCCGGGAAGAGCCAGCTCTCCCGAAATGGAATGTAGAAAAGAGGCTTCCAAGTGGTGGAAACCAAGATACCTGAGTGGGCTCACTGACGTGGCTGACCTGCCTGTGAGGAAACGATCTGGAGGAAATAAGGTAGCAATGGGTTGAGACTCATGTTTATTTTCTTTTTGAAGTGTCACTCACCAAGTCAGATTTCAGCAAGAGGATTGATAAAATGCTTAGAATTTTAGAAGATACCATTTGAGATCCTTTTAAAATCCATAGTGGAAAAGATTTGAACAGAAATGCAAGGTCAGACTCTAACCTGCCACTTTATTTTGCATGTGACTTTAGGAAGTGGGATGGGACAGTGGATAGGAAAATTTACAAATTATATTCTGGAATTTACCACAGCCAGAGGCAGCATACTAAGGGAAAAGGACCTTAACTGGGACACAAGACGCTGGATTCTCATTCCAACACCACTACCGTCTTTCTGGGTACAGTGTCTGTGTTCTTAAGCTTCTGTGTATCTCATATTTTTCATCTGTAAAGTAAATGAATTGGCTTAGCAGTTCAGCACATGTATCTTGAGACCATGCTAGTGCATGACCCAGTGCTCAGTATATAACACGGGGGCTGAGAGATGAACAAGGCTTGGACCCTTCCCTCATGCAGTTCCCAGCCTAGAAGGGATGGAAGACAGAAAGAAACCATGCACAATGTGAGCACACTATCACATCACAAAAAGTTGAACTGTGAACTCCGTTCATCCAGGAATTATGTCTAGCTTGTTCACTGCTGCATCTGAGTATCTGGCAGCAACTGCACACAATAGATGCTTAAGAGAGATTTACTGGGCTGGGCACGGTGGCTCACACCTGTAATCCTAGCACTTTGGGAGGCCGAGGCGGGTAGATCACCTGAGGTCAGGAGTTGGAGACGAGCCTGGCCAGCATGGTGAAACCTCATCTCTACTAAAATACAAAAAATTGGCTGGGTGTGGTGGCACACGCCTGTAATCCCAGCTACTCAGGAGGCTGAGGCAGGAGAATCGCTTGAACCCAGGAGGTGGAGGTTGCAGTGAGCTGAGATTGCACGGTTGCATTCCAGCCTGGACAACAAGAGCAAAACTCCGTCTCACAAAAAAAAAAAAAAAAAAAAAAGGAGAGAGAGAGAGACAGATTTGCTGAATGAATGAGTGTGACTGTGCCCTCTCCTTTTCCTATTTCTGATCAGTTACATTTCCTTATTTGGAATTTTCTTCAGAAGAGCAGTCAGGGTTTGTCTGTGCATTTATTTAGATTTCCAATATATTAACGAAAATTCTTTCAAAAATAGAAGTGCTTGACAAACAAAGCAATGATTTGGAATCTTGTGGAGCTCGAGTGTTATTTATTCCCCATTGCTATAGAAATGTGCAGATGCATTGTGGACGCTCAGTAACATTTTGTTGAATGAAAAAATGCATGCTGTTCAATAAGTATAGGAGCATATGCTCAACATCATTATTTGCCACTGAAATGCAAATTTAAGCCACAATGAGATACTATAGTACACCCACCAGAATGGCCAAAATTCAAAAGATTGACAATATCAAGTGTTGCCAAGGATGTGGAGCAAATGTAACTTTTTTTGAGGTGGGGTCTCACTGTGTTGTCCAGGCTAAGCTCAAACTCCTGGGCTTAAATGATGTCTGGCTAGAACTCATATGCTGCTGGTGGGAATGTCAAATGGTATAGCTACTTTGGAAAACTTCTTGGCAGTATCTATGAATGCTAGGCATATGTCTACCCTATTACTCAGAAATTACACTCCTGGGTTTATACTCAAGAGAAATGAGTGTGTATAGCCACCAAAAGAATATTTATAGCAACTTTATAAATGCTCCAAAATGGAAACAACCCAAAAGGCTATCAATAGAAAAACTGATACATAAATCATGGTATACTCATACAACGGGTTACTATACAGCCACAAAAAAGAATGAACTATGCCATGCTTAACAACACAGATGAATCTCTTAGCCAAACACAGAAGAGTACATACTATATGGGTTTATTTTTATGAAATTCAAGAACAGGCAAAACTAATCAATGGTCAGAATAATGGTTACCTCTTAACAGCATCCCAGGCAGAGGGAATTTCCGTTCTGAATCAATGGTCAGAATAATGGTTATCTTTTAAGAGCATCCCAGGCAGATGGCCCAGTATGTGAAAGAAATGGAGGCTTGACAAGGCGTGGTGTGTTGAGCAAATAGGTAGTTCAATATGGTGGAAGGGTGGGAGGATGGTAGGGGCCATAGAGGAGGAGAGTAGGGAGGAGAGATTGGAAAGGTTATTTGGGGTCATTTTGTGAAAGGCTCTGTGGTAGTCATCAGGGCTATTGGCCATCTAGTTCAGGTTTTGCCTCTTTTGGCTACTGGTAGGATTGTACTGCCTGGCCCTTTGCGGTTGGGTGGGGCCATGTTTCCACGTTTTGTTCTGGCCAATGATTTGCAACAGGAAGTGATGTGTGTCACTTCCAGACAATGCCATCCAATTGCTAGTATGAGGCCCTCCAGAGCTCTTTCTTCCTCACTGGCATGCCAGTTGCCACTATCTGATGGTGGCTGCTCCATCAGCCCAGATCCCTAGGAATACCCGAGCTCCTCCAGGGCTGATCACATTGCATAGATAGTATGAGAAATAAACCTTTGTGGTTTTATGTTGCTTGTTACCACAGCATAATCTGTTTATCTGGATTGACACAGGCCTTGATTACAGTGTCACATTCATTGGTTCATTCATTCATTCACTCATCACGTTGAATGCCACTCAGCACTAGATACTGTTCTAAATGCCAGAACAGGCATAGTCCCTCCTCTCAAGGAGCTTCCATTCTGTTGGGGAACACAGACAATATGCAAATAAATGAACAAGGTCTTTATGGATTTTTAAATTTTTATTTATTTTTTTAAAATATTTTAATTTCTGTGGGTGCATAGTAGATAATTATAGATTGCAATTAGAGTTATAAAGGAAATAAACGGGGTGATGTGACATAAAGGAATTGGAAAGGAGAGTGGAGATGGTCATCAAGAAGGGTGGCTTCATTTCAACTGAGACCTGAGGATGAGAGGGAGCTGTCATGCACAGGGCCATGGGAATAATGTTCCAGGCAATAGGAAGAAAGAGCCTGCTATGTTTGAGACACTCTTGTTGCTGTGTGGCTTGCAGGCAAAGGCAAAGCTGGAGAGTTACATTAGGAAGGTGTTGAAAATGCCCATGGGGGAGGTGGTGATATTGCCCTGAGAGTAATGACAGTAAAGGCGAAGACAAGTACGCAGATTTGAAATATGTTTTGAAAGTATAATCAACAGTATCTGTTGGTGGATTGGAAGTGAGGTGTGTTAGGCTGAATAATAGTTGCCAGCGATATCCATGTGTTAGCCCCTGGAACATATAAATGTTATGTTATATAGCAAAAGGAATTTTGCGTATATGATTAAAGTAAAGACTTTGAGATGAGGTAATTATCCTGGATTATCCCTGTGGGCCCTGAATGTAATCACTACCATTTTTTTTTCTTTTTCTTTTTTTTTTCTGAGACGGAGTTTTGCTCTTGTTGCCCAGGCTGGAGTGCAATGGTGCAATCTCAGCTCACCACAACCTCCACCTTCCAGGTTCAAGCGATTCTCCTGCCTCAGCCTCCCGAGTAGCTGGGATTACAGGTGTGTGTCACCATGCTTAGCTAATTTTGTATTTTTAATAGAGACAGGGCTTCTCCATGTTGGTCAGGCTGGGCTTGAACTCCTGACCTCAAGTGATCTGTCCACATCAGCCTCCCAAAGTGCTGGGATACAGGCTGCCTGTCCTGTAATCACTACTATTCTTATAAGAGGGAGGAAGAGGGAGATCTTACTACAAAGAAGGCAATGTGAAGACAGAAGGAAGGCCAGGCATGGTAGCTCGTGCCTGTAATCCCAATACTTGGGGAGGCCAAGGTGGGAGGATCACTTGAGCCCAGGAGTTTAAGACCAGCCTTGGTAAGATAGAGAGACCCTGTCTGTACCAAAAGTTTAAAAATTAGCCAGGCATGGTGGTACATGCCTGTGGTTCCAGCTTCTTTGGAGGCTGAGGTGGGAGATTGAGGCTGCAACGAGCTGTGATTGCACTGCACTCCCAGCCTGGGTGATGCAGTGAGACCCTGTCTCAGAAAAGCAAAACAAAAACAACAACAACAACAACAACAAAAAAAAAAACAAAGGAAGACACTACATGGATGACTTTGAAGATAGAGAAAGGGACTACAGAATGCAAGAACTGGAAAAGGCAAGGAAGTGGATGGGGTCCTCTGGAGGATGTGTGGTCCTGGTGACACCTTGACTTTGGTCTGGCGACACTGATTTCAGGATTCTCACCTCCAGAACTTAGAGACAATAAATGTGTATGTTTTTGTCATTACTTTTATTGTGGTAAAATATATATGACATAATATTTATCATTTAAACCATTTGTCAAGTGTGCACTCCAGTGGCATTAAATATATTCACAATGATATTGGGTAACCATCACCACTATCTATACCTGAAAGATTTTCATCATCCCCAACAAAATCTCTGTACCCGTGAAACAATAACTCCCTCTTTCCCCCAACCCTTGGTAACCTCTGTTCTACTTTCTGTCTCTATGTTTGCCTATTCTAGGTACCTCCTGTAAGTGGAATCATACAATATTTGTCCTTTGGTCTCTGGCTTGACTAAGCATAATTTTCAAAGTTGATCCACGTGACGGCACGTATCAAGATGTTATTCCTTTTTAAGGCTCAACAATATTGTGTTGGTTCATTCTCACACTGCTGTAAAGACATACCTGAGACTGGGTAATTTACAAAGAAAAGAGGTTTAGCGGCTCATGGTTCCACAGGCTGTACAGGCAGCATGGCTGAGGAGGCCTCAGAGAGCTTTTACTCAAGACGGAAGGCAAAGGCGGAGCAACCATCTTCACACGACTGGAGCAGGAGGAAGAGAGACAGCAGGTAGGTGTCACATACCTCCAAACAACCAGATCTCGTGAGAACTCGATCATGAGAACAGCGCCAAAGAGGGAAATCCCCCCATGATCCAATCACCTCCCACCAGGTCCCACCTTCAATATTGAGGATTACAACTTGACATGGGATTTGGGTAGGGACACAAATCCAAACTATATCAAATATTGTGGGTTGGTTTCAGCCACCAAATTTGTGATAATTTGTTACAGCAGCCACCTGAGGGATGAGAGGAAAGAAGGCATGAAGGAGGATCCCCAGGCTTTTGGCTGAGAACTGGCTGGATTGAGATGCCGTTTCCTAGGATAGAGGGATCTGAGCAACCTATGAGGGGTAGGGAAAGCACAGGCTCGTTCTGGCCATGTGAAGTTTGAGGTGTCTGTCAGGCCTCCAAAGGAAATGTTGAGGAGACAATTGGCCATCCAGCTCTGGAATTCGGGGGAGAGCTGGGGCTACATTTGGGAGGCATCAGCGTGAGATGGTGCTTAGAGCCAATAGACGGGTTGAGGTCACCTAGGGAATGTGAGTAGAGACAGAAGAGAAGGGGATTAAGCTATCATTCTATCCTTTGAAGGTGGGCAGAGGAGGAGGGATGAGCTGAGGGGGATGAGACGGAGCAGTCAGGGAGGTAGAAGAAAACTGACGAAAATTTGGTATCGTGAAAGGGGAGAGGCCTGTGTTTCATTGAGGAGAGCATGGCTGATCAGGTTTTTAGAGACTAAGAGGAGACGTTTATGACCTGAACAAGGGCAGGGTCTACTGAGGGCTTGAGACTGAAGCAGGAGAGGAGTGAGTTAGAACGCGGGAAAGTGTGTGTTAGCCTTCTTAACTCTCTGGAGAAGTTTTACGGTGAGACGGAGCAGAAAAATAGGGCGAGGTAAAGTTTAAAAACTGTTTAAAGTGGGGGATGTTGTTGTGGTTATTTCTTGCTGACAAGTATCCCAAAACTTAGTGGCTTAAAACAAGTCATTATTCAGTACATCGTCACTTAACGTTGTTGATAGGTTCCTGGAAACTGTGACTTTAAATGAAGTCACGTATCATGAAACCAATTTTACTATAGGTGAATTGATATAAACAAGAGTTAAGTTCCTGTGGCATATTTATGGTCACAAAAACATCACCAAACCTTATAAATAAAGACCAAAACGATTCTAATGTTAAATATTAAAATAAATGGCCTGGTGCGGTGGTTCACGCCTGTAATCCCAGCACTTTGGGAGGCCAAGGCGGGCAGATCACGAGGTCAGGAGTTTGAGACCAGCCCGGTCAACATAGTGAAACCCCGTCTCTACTAAAAATACAAGAAATTACCTGGGCGTGGTGGCATGTACCTGTAATCCTGGCTACTTGGGAGGCTGAGGCAGGAGAATCACTTGAACCTGGGAGGCGGAGGTTGCAGTGAGCCAAGATCGTGCCACGGCACTCCAGCCTGGGTGACAGGGCGAGACTCCGTCTCAAAATAAATAAATAAAATAAAATAAATGTGAGCTATACATATATTTTATATTGAAGAAAGATTAATAAAAACAAGTAAGATCATTATTTACCTGCTTATTCCAATTCAGGGTAGCAGGTGGCCAGAGCCTATCCTAGCAGCTCAGGGGGCAAGGCTGGAACCAGCCCCGGGCAAGATGCCATCCCATTGCAGGGTGCGTTCAGACACGCATACACACTCACTCAGACTTGAACCATGTAGACACGCCAATGAACTTGATATACACAGCTTTGAGACGTGGAAGGAAACCAGAATGCCTGGAGAAAACCCACGTAGACATGGGGAGAAACTGCAAACTTCACAGAGACAGTAGACCAAATTTTTTTTCTCATCCACATTATAAGAAAATGATATTGAATAAAACAATATGATTTGAGGACCTGCTGTATTTGATTCCGTTATTTTGTGGGTTAGGAATTTGGTTAGCGCCCCCCTGGATGATTGTTTTGCTCCATGCAGCATTGACTGGGGTCACTGGTGGTATTCAGCTGTTGAAAGGGCTGGTTTCGAGAGTTCAAGATGGCTTCACTCACAT
Organism: Nomascus leucogenys; assembly: GCF_006542625.1. NCBI lineage: Eukaryota > Metazoa > Chordata > Mammalia > Primates > Hylobatidae > Nomascus > Nomascus leucogenys. The sequence goes on from NC_044391.1 coordinate 516,140, forward strand.
GCCTGGCACCTTGATGGGGATGACTAGAAGGCTAGGCTCCACCAGGACTATCAACTGGAGTGCAGACATGTGACTTCTCTAGCATGGCGGCCTCAGGGTAATTGAAGTTCCTGCAAAGTGGTCTCAGGGCTCTGCGAGGGAGTGCTCCAGCAAACAGGACAGATGCTGCTTGGCCTTTCATGACCTATGCATGGAGCTCACATAGTATCCCTTTTGCTGTACTCTATTGGTTAATCTGGCCACAAACCCACCTAGATTTAATTAGTGGGGATGTAGATCCCTCCTTTTTAAAAATTTATTATTATTTTATTATTTTTTTTGACAGAGTCTTGCTTTGTCACCCAGGCTGGAGTGTAGTGGTGCAATCTCGGCTCACTGCAACCTCCGCCTCCCAGGTTCAAACAATTCTCCCACTTAAGCCCCCCTAGTAGCCAGGATTAGAGGTGAGCACCACCATGCTCAACTAATTTTTTGTACCTTTAGTAGAGACGGGGTTTTGCCATGTTGGCCAGGCTGGGCTCGAACTCCTGACCTCAAGTGATCCTCCCACCTCGGCCTCCCAAAGTGCTGGCTTTACAGGTGTGAGCCACGGTGCCCTGCCAGATCCTCCCTCTTGATGGGAAGACTGTCAAGGAATTTGCAGCTGTGTTTAAACCCCCCACAGATACAGAACATGTTTACAGATTAGATGAGAAGGCACTGGGGAGTGGGGAGAGGTGAATGATGCAGAAAAGAGAAGAGGAAACTGCAGGAATAAAGTCCTTCAGAGGCCACAAGGGGACAATACTCTGAAGGCACTCCTCACTGGGACAAGAGGAAATAAGAGATGGTGAGGACAGGTGCACAGTGAAAAGATGAGGCTGTTCCCATGTGATGACTTCACGCTGCTCGATAATGTGCAGGTGAGCTCAACAGCCGAGGGGTGGATGTGCAGGGTTGAGAGGAAAAGAGGGTAGGACAGTAATCTTGGAGAACTGGAACATTAGGTATTTTTTTGAAGCAGATTTTAATAGTGATGACATTTTGTCATTTCTGGAAAGATTATAATACATGATTATTAATCCTCAATAACATATTAGTAACACAATCTCTTTACTAGCAATTATTAATTATGCCAAGTATTTATGGAACCAATGAGAGATACTCCAAATTCCAGGTGTTGCTGACCAACTCTTGTTCACCACATTTCTTTAGGAGGGAGGCAAATGCTATTATTTCCATTTTATTGCTGCAGAAATTATATTCAATTTCATAAAGTAAATCTGATAAATGACCCAAGATGAGAACTCTGAGACCACTTTTGAGGGAGGAGTATTGAGGACATGGAGAACACTTGCTTGTTTTACTTGACAGAATGTTTGGATTGCCAACTCTTAAGAGAGATAAAAAAGATTATCTGGCAAAAGTCAGACTTCAGCAAAATTACTTAGTAAGTGAAATCTTTCTGCAAATGATGCTTCCAGTGTTAAAAACATGTTTGTAATTCATGTTCTGGAATTGCTTTCAGAAGGAGTTTCTGATACACGCACACACACACACACACACACCCTCTACAATTATCAGGATTATGTTTATTTATTAAATCACTCACCCAAATATTTTATTTATCCTAATCTCATAATGCACCTTACTTAGTCTCAGATATTTCCAAAAATCAAACCCCCATGAAAGTACTGAGAAATCGTCGACAGTGAGGAAATTACAGAGAAGGTGAATCAGGCTTTGCTGAGAATTTCCAAAGGGGGGTTCCAAGGATGTTCTGAGCAGCTCCGTTGCAAAAGTCCACACACATACGTCACAGAATCCCATTACGTCAGGCATGACTGAGGTTTTAGAGTCACCCAGACAAAACTTATCTATGTGCTCTGACCTCTCCTCCTTCTGACACTCTTTATATTTATCTACCAATTGGGTTTCCAGTCATTCAATTAGTCAAACTACAGATTGCAGGGTCAAGTTGACCCTCTGCTCCATTAATCTAAAATTCACTTGTTCAGTGCTCACCAGGATCAGTTAGAAATATGTTCAGCTATAAGGTACAGAAACCCCACCTAACAATGGCTTAAATACATTCACTTATTTTTCTTACATAAAAAAAGTCACATCCACATTCAAGGCAGGAAGAATAGGAAGGTGAGGTGAAGCCAGCTAACTTTCCCTTTTGTTAGGATAGAAAAAGCTTTCCCAGAAATCTCCACAGCATACTTCCCCTTAGGCCTCATTGGTCAGAATTGGATCCCATGGCCCCTCCCCGGCCCTGCCAACCTGCAAAGGAAGCTGATAAGTTAGGGAATAAGATTGTCATAGTTGGCATAGGCCAATGTAGATTTATCACAGATCTAGACACATTGATTCAGCCCAAATCAAGTTCTGTTAGCAAGGAAGATGGGAAAATGGTTTTGGGTAAAAAATGGTGTTGCCCACAGTTTCAATCTGCTCATTTTAGTTCTGAGGCAGTTGATTTTAGGTATGGCATAGTGGCTCATGCCATATAGAAATGGCCAGGTGCAGTGGCTCATGCCTGTAACCCTAGCACCTTGGGAGGCTGAGGCCAGTGGATCGCCTGAGCTCAGGAATTCAAGACCAGCCTGGGCAACATGGTGAAACCGTCTCTACCAAAAACACAAAAAATTAGCCAGGTGTGGTGGTGCGTGCCTGTGGTCTCAGCTACTTGGGAGGCTGAGGTGGGAGGATCGCTTGAGCCAAGGAGGTGGAGGTTGCAGTGAGCTGAGATGGCACTACTGCACTCCAGCCTGGGTGACAGCGTGAGACCCCATCTCAAACAAACAAAACAAAACAAAACAAAACAAAACAAAAACCATAATCACGAATACTGAGGGCATGCCTCACAAATCCTTGCGGTCTCATGTCTGACCAACTGTGCCCATGTGTGTTTCTTACCCCCACACAGAGTAACATGTGTAGCCCCTTATCTTAAAAGGGTGAACTTTGCTTGAGTTACATGCAATGGATTCAGCAGGTTCTTGCCAAGTGTTGGCTGCCTGTTTGCTCTCCTGATGTCTACCTGATTAAAAGAACCTTATAAAAGGAGGAAAAGGTCAGGGTAAAAACATTTCATGCAGCCTCTAGAAACAGAACTCAGTCCCTAAGGAAAAGTCACCTCTCTCTGGTAGGACTTGGCACCAACCGTTGCCATGCACTAGTGAGAGTTGGGCCAACCAGTTGTAGGGGTGGAAAGGTCTCTGGTTTGGTGTTGTCTTTGTCAGGAAAAAGGCAGAACTCTTTCCTCTCCTTCTTAACTCCACCTCTCACCCAGATTTGCAAGCAAATGTCATATTGGACCAACAGTGGGAAACTGAGAACGTTTTAGCAGAAATTTTCACTATTTTGGCATTTGAAACCTAGTGTAAAGTAATTGGAAGAAAAAAGTGTCTATGGAGTTCTGTAGGTCTTACTCAAACATGTTCTGAGAAAAATCAACACAAGGACACTGTCACGAGTAAAGACTATCTAGGGTCCTTGGCTCGGGAGGCCTTGCCATTCTCATGGGAAATCAAGAGTAGCGCTGAGGAGCACACTCAAGTCAGAAGATTTTCATACAAATCCTTGCTTCCCACATACTAGCTGAGTGACTTTGACAAGTTGCTTGATCTCTCTGTGCACAGTTCCGGTGTGTGCTGGAGCTGGTTTATCCCCACTGGAAAGACGGATGTTTGCATCTCTTCCCAACTCTGTGTTCACTGACATCATGTTGGCTGTGGTGGGAATCTTTACACCATGGGAACTGGCAAATCAGTGTTTCCCCAGTCCACAGAGTTGTAAACATTTACCACTGCATGTTTCCTACTTTGTACAATGGGCTGATAATACCTTCCTCACCTAGGGGATGAACTGAGAGAACTCATAGGAGCCGAAAGTGATAGCCCCTAATACACACGAGCTTTCTAATTCTTTTAGCCATGTAAATGTTTGCTTATTATTGTTGAGACTGCTTTTTGGAGAGGTGGGAGCTGATTTCACTTGCTCTATCATTGGTTTGCAAAGCTACTTACCCTTTTGGGATCCCTGTTGCTCCTGGGGCCTATTTGACTGCTATGGCAACCTGTCAACCTACCCTGAAACTCAGCGAATTATTTAACCTGACGGTCTGGCCGGAATAATGGGGTTGTGTTGGCAGAGAGACACTAGAGTCTCTGAAGAAAAGCACATGCATGGTACAAAGGTCCCAGGTTATTACACCTGAGTGGGGGATGTATCTTGACCTGATTGTGGTGGAGATGGACTGTAATCAATGGAGGACTGTAATGGCATGGTCTCGGCTCACTGCAAGCTCTGCCTCCCAGGTTCAAGTGATTCTTCTGTCTCAGCCTCCCAAGTAGCTGGAATTACAGGCACGCTCCACCTCACCCCGCTAATTTTTGTATTTTTAGTAGAGATGGGGTTTCTCCATGTTGGTCAGGCTGATCTCGAACTCCTGACCTCAGGTGATCCAACTGCCTTGGTCTCCCAAAGTCCTGGGATTACGGGCATGAGCCACTGTGCCTGCCAATTTCCATGAATTTCAAATGGCTTAATAGATAGCTTATTAAAATACAAAAACAAAAACCAGGAGACAGGATGGTATAAAGATGAGAAAGACACACTCTGAAATGCCATCAGCTGTGTCTTAGGGTACTGCTAGAATGGGATAGATTTTTTCTTCTCCTTTTTGGGGCTATCCCATCCTGCATTAGTCAGCTATTCCACAATGATGCTGCTTAACACACTGCTCCAGAACTCAGTGGCTTACAATAACAAGAATTTGTTCCCACAAAAATTGTCTGTGGGTCAGCTGATCTAACTCGGCTTGGCTTAAAGCTGTGGACTCCATTTAAATCTGCTGCACGGATTCCATTCAGTGGCTCAGGTGATGACCTGGGGAATCCTGTTCTCACAGTGGATGTAGGAGTGCAAAAGGATTGCAAAAGCACAGTGGGGGCCTCTGCTCACATCACACCCACTAACATCCCATTGACCAAAGGAAGTCAAATGGCCAAGACCAACAGCAAGCTGTTGGGTAATACGTGCTACCCACAGTGGGAGAGGAGAGGGGAGCAAATGTTTGCTGAACAATGATCCAAACTGTCACACAAACAATCACACTTATTTGAAAATAAGCTGATAAAGTACTTTTCTAGTTAGAAATATGTTCTTGTTAAAAATAAGACTTTACATTTGTATTGCATATTATGGTTTTAAAAGCATTTTTGCATCATTCTCTCATATATTCCTTCCAGTGACAGAGTGGAAAGGCAGCATCCCCATTTTTAAAGAGGTGAAGATTCTGGCTGCATTATTTTCCTAGAACTGGTGTAACAAATTATCATAAGCCTTGTGGCTCAAAACAGAAATTATTCCCCCACAGTTCTGGAGCCTAGAAGTCCAAAATCAAGATGGCAGCAGGGCCATGCTATCTCTGAAGGGCGCAGGGAGGAATCTGTCCTTGCCTCTTCCTGGCTTCTGGTGTTTGCTGGCAGTCTTTGGGACTCCTTGGCCTGCACCCGCATCACCCCTGTCTCTGTCTCCATCATCAATGGCCTTTCCCACTCTGTACCTCTTTCCCCCCCTTTTTTTTTTGACGGAGTTTTGCTTTTGTTGCCCAGGCTAGAGTGCAATGGCACATTCTTGGCTCACTGCAACCTCTGCCTCCCAGGTTCAAGCGATTCCCCCGCCTCAGCCTCCCAGTAGCTGGGATTACAGGCGCCCGCCACCATGTCTGGCTAATTTTTGTACTTTTAGTAGAGATGGGGTTTCACCATGTTGGTCAGGCTGGCCTCGAACTTCTGACCTCAGGTGCTCCGCCTGCCTCGGCCTCCGAAAGTGCTGGGATTACAGGCGTGAGCCACTGCACTCAGCCTACCTTTTCCTTTTTTTAAGGACACCAGTCATATTGAATTTAGGACTCACCTTAACCAGTATGACCTCATCTTTACTTGATTACATCTGCAAAGACCCTGTTTTATAAGGTCACATTCACAGGTTCTGTGCAGATGTGAATTTGGGGGGACCCCATTAACTCAGTACACTGGCTGGAAGAATTTATGGCATCTACACTTTCTTGACAATTCCTCTGGTGTTTGGCATCCTGCCTGCCAAATCCATGCCACATCTCTAAGGCCAGAGCTTCTTAAACTTCTCTGGGCGTACATATCGCTGAGAGTCTTGTTAAAAGGCAGACTCTGACTCAGAAAGGTCTGGGTGGACCTCGGAGCCGGGACTGGGGTCAGCCAAGGAGGTGCCCTTTACGACCCTGACAGTGAGGGCCTCCTTAAATGCTGTGCCCGGGATGCCTCACCTGTGCCACCCTAGTCCTGGCCCTGTGAGATTCTGCCTTTCTGACAAATGCTGCTGGGCCAAGGACCACACTTAGAGTTGCAGTCCATGTGGGTTTCATGCGTGGTATCTCACCCTCAATAGTAATAGTAATGAGGGTGTTTCCATTTTGAAGTTGGATGTCTGTAACTCCTAGAAAGGTAACAGTGGTTCTGCTACATTTTTTTTTTTTTTTATAACTTTGGGTCACATGGGCTGGGCTGGCTGCCAATAATGTTGGTTCTTTAGCGACATTTCAGGAAATTAAGTTGGTAGCACAGAGATTCAGGGCCCCTTTGTAAGCACCTGGTCAGACCTTCATCCCCAACCCTCCTGGCTTCCCAGAATATCCTACCATTAGTTCTGCCTCCCGACCTCTGTAGCACTGCCTGGAAGAGGTCCTTGATCTCTTCCAATAGCCTCCCTTACCAGCTAGGGGCTGGGCCCAAACCAGCTACCCCATCACCAGCAATAGAGCCTAGGCCCTGAGCTCTGACCCCAGGCCTTGCTGCAAGCCCTACTCTTTCCTTAAAGTTTTATATATATGTATTTTTTTATTTATATTATATATATTTATATATTTATTTTAAAATTTTATTTTTAGAGACAGGGTTGTGCTTTGTTGCCCGGGATGGAGTGCAGTGGTGCAGTCATAGCTGTCTATATTTTTGAACTTCATTTGCCTTCCCTGTTACCGGCCCCATTTATGTCCATCAACACATCTCTTGAGTCAGAGGGCACACACAGGCTTGGGGCCTTGGGCCCTCCCCTCCCCCAGGTCCCCTGCTCCTCTCACACAGGACCCTGCCTTCTCTCCATGGTCCACTTTTGCGACTGAGGGATGTCAGAGAGCAGCCAGAGGCCTCCCTGCCCAACTTCTAGGGGTGAAGAAGAGAGACACTATCCTGTTAAGTCCCCACGCAGCGTTTGTCACTTGCAGTGGCTGGGGAGAAGCAGTTATAGGATTTTTCCTCTGTGACGACTGAAGACACTGCGGCACACGGGGAATCATGGGTGTTTTTGGAGCTCACAGGGTAAGTTGGAGAAAGGAGGTAAATCCTTTTAGTGGAAAGAATCTTCCCCACAGGTGTTAGTCAGGAGCATTCTCATTTAGGTTTTTTAAAAACTGGGACTCCTCCGAGATAATTGAGCCTTTACAAAAATTATGATGATTATTTTAAATAGAGACAGGGTCCTGCTGTTGCCCAGGCTGGTCATGAACTCCCAGGCTCAAGCAACCCTCTTGCCTTGGCTTCCCAAAATCCTGGGATTATAGATGTGAGCCACCACACCCAGCCAATCACTGAGTCTTGATGCAACATGAGATGTGTGTGCAAATGTCAGGATAGCTTTTTCTTTTCTGTTTTGTTTTGTTTTTGTTTTTTTGAGATGGAGTCTCACTCTTTTGCCCAAGCTGGAGTGCAATGGTGTGATCTCGGCTCACCGCAACCTCTGCCTCCTGGGTTCAAGTGATTCTCTTGCCTCAGCCTCCCGAGTAGCTGGGATTACAGGCAGGTGCCACCACACCTGGCTAATTTTGTATTTTTAGTAGAGATGGGGTTTCTCCATTTTGGTCAGGCTGGTCTTGAACTCCCTACCTCGGGTGATCCGCCCGCCTCAGCCTCCCAAAGTGCTGGGATTACAGCCATGAGCCACCGCGCCCGGCCTCCCCTCTTTCTGATAGCACTCGATATTTCCACACAACTCCAGTGAGGTTCAAGGAACTGGAAAAACTTTGACGCAAATGAAGGCCAAGGGCTTCACTTTTTCAGCTTTTCAGGTTTTCCAGCTATGATTTCCCAGACTCAAGAGTCCTTGGCTGTAGGGTGCATGAGAAGGAAAGATGGGTAAAATAAAGAGGAATGCTCCACTTCTTTCCCTACCACTGAGAGATTCTGGGGTGACAGGGGTGGAAGGGGAGGAGGCAGGAAAGTCATGCTACGTGGGGAAATAATTAAAATGAATATAGAGATACTAAATGTAGAAGCCAAATTTTTTTTTTTTTTGAGACAGGGTCACGGAGGCTGGAGTGTGATGGCATGATCATAGCTCACTGCCACCTTGAACTCCTGGGGCTCAAGGGATCCTCTCATCTCAGCCTCCCAAGTAGCTGGGACTACAGGCATGTGCCACCACGCCCAGCTAATTTTTAAAAATCTTTGTAAAGATGGGGTCTCGCTATGTTGCCCAAGCTGGTCTTGAACTCCTGGGCTCGGGTGAGCCTCCTGCCTTGGCCTCCCAAAGTGCTGGGATTACAAGGTGAGCCACTATGCCCAGCCCCAAAAAAGAAATCTTACGAGTTAAAAAAAAAATTTTTAAGTGATTTTAGAAGACAGATATTACAAAATATCTTGACTTCTTGTATTAAATGAGTTTTCAAATTAAAGCTTCCTCATTTCCTTACTTTTCTGACCGTGGGACTAAAAATGAAACTTTCCCAAAATTAAGCACGGTGGCTCACGCCTGTAATCCCAGCATTTTGGGAGGCCAAGGCAGGCGGATCACCTGAGGTCAGGAGTTCAAGACTAGCTGACCAACATGGAGAAACCCCGTCTCTACTAAAAAAAAAAATACAAAATTAGCCAGGTGTGGTGGTGCATGCTTGTAGTCCCAGCTACACGGGAGGCTGAGGCAGGAGAATCGCTTGAACCTGGGAGGTGGAGGTTGTGGTTAGCCGATATCATGCCATTGCTCTCCAGCCTGGGCAACAAGAGCGAAACTCCATCTCAAAAAACAAAAACAAAAATCAAAACAAAGAAAAAAACCCCAACACTCTAAGCACCTCATTTCTCTGGCTCCCAGACCTTTTTGGTCCAGCCTCTCCTCCCACAGCTAATTGCTCTTAATGCCCCTGGTTCTCTCTTACTGGTGTGAGCCTGAGCTCAGGAACGCCTGCTCTGGAGCTGGGGTAAGGGGCATTTCAAGGCTGGGCAAGGCTGGGGAAGGAAGGGTGGGGTTTGCTGGGTTAAGCTTTGTGGCTTCTGGAGTCAAGACAAACACTGCTCATTGGCAGTGTGACCCGGGGCAAGCTCACCTTCTGAGCCTTTCTCCTTTGTAGAGGAAGCCATTTCTATCCTCTATGGGCTGACATGAGAATTGCACAAAAGGGTATAAACTGCATGTCACTAAAGCAAAGTGCCCTGAACTCTCAGCCATCAGAATCAGAGGCTTCTGCTGTTCTATTGCCGCTGGGGATATTTCTTTGCTTGCTGGTGTGTGTGTGTGTGTGTGTGTGTGTGTGTGTGTGTGTGTGTGTTTTAATATAGAACTGGAAAGAGACAAAAGAGCTCACGATAAGGCAGGATATGCCAGGAAATCTGTGACCAAGTCAGTGAGAAAGGAGTTGAAACCAGCGGGTAAGTGAGGTTTCTAAGGGGCTCTCTGAGGGCCCCTGGACTCTGCCACTCCCCACACCACGGGAGGGAATGACCTGGAATCTTGGCGCTGTGAGGAGAGACACATGTCAGACCTCAGAATTGCAGTCCCTTTTCATAATAGAGGAAACAGTCACCTTTTTGGAGATAGTAGGTTGGAGAGGACACAACAGGACCGTACTCAAATCCATATACATCTTTTACTTAAAAGTCATATAAAAGAATAAAAAATGCAGATTTCTGAATCAACTGTAGATAAGGAAGCAAATAATGTTGAAAGGTGCTCATTAATTTAAAATTTCATCATAGGAAGTTGGGTGACCTTTTGCACTCAATATTAAAAAAAAACCATGAAGTTGCTCTTTGGAACAGTAGCATTTAGGTTTTTGTTTTTTTCTTTTTGTCACACTTGTTTATTTCTTTGGGATGTTGCTGTGTGTTGCGGAAGAAATGCTCCCCTGAAAACTAACCAAAGTTTGGTTAAAACCAGTTAGTTCCTTTGTTTTCACGGAAATGTCAGACAACTATGAAAAGCTAAGGAAGCATGTTGAACTGAAGGTCTGGCTTTGGTAACTTAGGCAGAGATGTTCTCAGCAGCAAACAGGTAAAATCTAACATCAAGAAGCATTATTTTAATGTAGGACCAGTTATAATCTTAAAGAACTGACTGGGTTCTAAAATAATATAACTGAGAAATAGGACTGAGAAATGACCAACACCAGGTATAACACGGTACACTTAGCACTTGTTTCTACAGAAAACATTTCAAATCAAGTTCTTTATGATGTGAACCAGATTTTCCAAATGCCTAAACCACTTCCGAGCTTTAAGCAAGGCCTCAGAAATTCAGCGGGTGCCTGGGAGGCTTCATTCACATTCACCTCTAAGGAGAGGCTAAAAGAGGAATTTCCAGATGGCAGCTACTGGCTCAGAACCAGGGGGTCCCTTGCCAAGTCTGTCTCTATGTGGCTCCCGGAATTGCTGAAGTCTCACTTCTCAGAGGGCTTCGATGGAAAATAAAGCAACAGCTGATGCTCACAGGCCTCGGAACTCTGGCCAGGCTCCCTGAGGGGTGCATCCTAGGAGAACTGAAAAATGGGATTGGACCTTTTGCCTTATCCTTGCACCCCAAGTACTTTGTGTGGCAGAACGTCTATGAAAAAATAATAAAATATTGTCTGATATTTCCTTTCTGGTATTGCTTTTGACCTTCTCAAAACCCACCCCTCCCACCTCTAACAAACCAAAATGGAAAATGACAATTCAGGCAGCTGTTAATTGGCTCACTCTCTCAAGGCAAGCACTGTCTCAAGGCAGTCTCAAGGCAGAGATGACACAGCAAAAAACAGAGGGGGAGAAAAAAATCTATTATTGGCTTGTGATTTACAAAAGCCAAAGGCCTTTAGAGAAAAGGCCAGGAGTCGTACCAACATAGATACCAAATCCAGGAGAACACAGACCAGCAGTAAGAGGGACGCTTCCCCACGACCCAGACCAGCCTAAGGCCCCTGTGGTGGCAGCCAGTGTGGAGCCGTCAGACCTTGGACATGGTGGTCTTTGAGAATAGGTCTGCCCTTCTCTCCCTGACCAGTCGGGATAGAGACCTGACTGGAATCCTTGACGCTGGCAGGTGTTTCTATGGACAGAGAGGACTGTGCCTGTCTTCCTGAATCCCAACCCAGAGTAGAAGCAGTTGAGACACGGATCTGGGTTGAGAAATGGGTTTTCCTGTCCCCCTGTGTCACCCACATCTTCACAAAGGACTTACAGGCGGCTGAGAGATCTGTAGGAATGGAATGGGGTTTGCAGGTGGCCCCAGAAACCTGAGGAGACCAATGGCTAAGACCAGATGTGGGTCAGTGGTCATCCTGGCAGGTATCACTGTGGACAGATGACACTGAGGGCCACTCCTCTGACCTTGGGTTGTCAACTGCTACCTGGTAGCCCCACCCTTCCCCTTTCTACCCCTAGACCTTGGCCTCCAGGGAAAAAGTGTGTGTAGGAACTCCCTCTGTCATTTTGAAAAGACAGGAGCTAAAAGCAGTTCCATGAAGGACAGGCGTTTCATTTCATACCTGAGTTTGTGAAATAAGAGTTCCTCTTGCTACACGTGATTGTTACCTTTCTGTCTTCTCCATCGACTTAGTAAGGAGACAGATCAGCACAAGGATAACTTGTAGCCATACACCTGGCAGGTTCTGCAAGTCACAGCACTGTAGCCACATGTTGGGCCTTAGAGCAATCTTAGGGCACCTCCTTTTCTCCTGCTCACCCATTTTATAGAAAAAACAAGAGAGGCTCCTTCCATGGCTGGCAGCACAGGGCAAAATAAGGAAAGGGATGTGCCAGCAGTGGGTTTGAATGAGGCGAGGATCTGGGTGACCAGCGGTGAATGTGTGTTGTCTGTTGGTCCAGCATCCACATGCTGGGCAAGTTATGGATCCCATCCCTCCAGGGAGGGGAGCCTTTGGCTTGCCCTGTTGGTGTGAGCTGAGCACACGTGCTTGTTTCAATCCTGACCGCCCGTCAATTTGTGGAACAAGTCCTCGTCGAGTGTTTCATTCTGGTCCTTGGAGCGGGTGGACAAGAAAATGTAGCCGCCAATGTACTCGTGCACAATCTTGCAATCTGCACTCTGGCAGGTGAAAGCAGTAAAGACGTTTTGGTCGAACTCGATGACCACCTGGAAGAGAAAGGCACAGAGGAGCTTAAACTCTGGCAAGGAATGATGAGAAAGAAGTGCTTTGCTGGACTGGCCCCTGGGGCTGAGGGCTGCTGAGGTGGATGACAGATGGTTATCCCCCTAAAACACACAGAAAACCGCCACTTCCATTAAACACTTCCAGAAAACATCTTTGCTCTCTTTGCGCCCTCTGGTGGTGTCGACTTTGCTGCACGTCTGGTTAAAAAAACTCCCAACACGTTTCCTGTCTATAGTTTAGATATAAGGATTTTGCCCAAGCACTCCCTGTCTCCCTGTGTTGAGGAGCAGGGTGCTTCGCAGGCACTTTATTTTTATTTATTTATTTTTGAGATGGAGTCTTTCTCTGTCACCCGGGCTAGGGTACAGTGGCACCATCTTGGGCCACTGCAACCTCTGACTCCCAGGTTCAAGCGATTCTCAGGCCCCAGCCTCCCAAGTAGTTGGGATTACAGGTGTGCGCCACCACGCCTGGCTAATTTTTGTATTTTCAGTAGAGATGGGGGTTTCACCATGTTGGCCAGGCTGGTCTTGAACGCCTGACCTCAAGTGATCCACGCCTCGGACCCCCAAAGTGTTGGGATTACAGGCGTGAGTCACTGCACCCGGCCTGCAGGCTCTTTAATGAATAAAAGTCTGCCTGAATTTTCCTACAGCCACTGCCCCGAACCCTTTCCTAGCTGAAAGTCATAAACTCTAAGCACTAGAAGAAAGACTTACAGACTTTGCTGGTTCACAACCTTGGCTGCCCATTGAAATCACTTGTGGACCTTTAAAAATTACTAATGGCTTGCTCCTCCTCCCAGAAATTAAGATTTAACTGGCCTTGGGTGTGGTCCAGGCAATGGTGTGTTAAAGCTCCCCAGGTGATCCTAATATGCATCAAGACTTCAGAGCTACCGCCTTAGAGGTCATCTAATCTCTGAACTTGATTTTACAAATAAGCACCCAGACGATTATCAACACTGCTGAGAGGAAGTCAGGGTTCTTAACAAACATGTGGGTCTCTTACCATCCCTCTACGTCAGTGACTTTCTATTGGAAAATGAGAATGCCAAAGGAATGAGGGAAGATTGAGTCTGTATCAGCAACATCGGAATGTTTTAATTAATTCAAGAATGAATGAAACAGGGTCTTGCTTTGTTACCCAGGCTGGAGTGCAGTGGCACAATCATAGCTCACTGTAACCTCGAACCTCAACTGATCATCCCTGGCCGAGTAGCTGAAACTACAGGTGCACGCCATCACACCTGGCTAGTTCAGCTTTTTTTTTTTTTTAATTTTCTGTAGAGACAGGGTCTCATTATGTTGCCCAGGCTGATCCCGAACTCCTGGCCTCAAGTGATCCTCCCACCTTGGCCTCCCAAAGCACTGGGCAGAATGTTTTAAATTAGCAGCAGGATGTAAGGTGCCTCTAACTTCATCTAGAATTTTCCATGATACAGGTTTGGCCTGAACTTAGCTCCTAGGATGGGAGATGAGGGGAGGCTGTAACATAGGCTAAGGGTTTGAGGGCTCCTGGTTTTAAGAGGTGAAGCTTTTCTCAGTCATCACTATGGACCTCACTTGCTTCTTCAGCAGTTTTTCCCTTTTGGGCCTGGAACGCTCTCCAAGTGAGCAATTGAATCTTCGAGTCCTCAATTGGGTTTCTTGGCAGCCAGTCAGATGAGGCCTTTTTTGGATTTATTTTGCATAGCAGTTACATCTCCAGTAGTTTGTGGTAAGTAAGTATCAAGCTAAATCCTATATAATCCTATGCTGAGTCAATGAAAATTAATGAAACTGCTCAGCAATTTTAGAACCTGTCTATATTGAAAGACTGCATGGAGACTAAGCCAACTTGCAGCGCGAATGCAAGAGCATTTGGCCTGTGCTTGTTAGGAAGCTGCCCAGAATTGCATATGATTATTTTAGCAGAAAATTACCACATGCTTGTGGTTTCTTAGCTCTAAATAGAAGAACACCTTTTAAAAATCAGAATAATCTGCAATTCTGAGGGAACACACATTTATAGGCTCAACACTGAAGAGCAAAAACTTTCACTTTACCTGCCGGGTTTCCCAGTTTACATTCCACTGTTTGATATTTGTGAATCTCCATGTTGTCACTGGAATCCCAGTGGCTGCATCAATTTTAATCAACCTGTTATATGAAACTCCCAGAATGTCATCTTTCTTGCTTCCTTTAAATCTGAAAAGAATCATAATATGAATTAAGAGAAGCAACTGCTTCCTATAATACAATGTTCATTCACATATAACTTCTTAAAAATACTACCAGTATTTCTAAATCATTTCAGAGGAATGGACAATGAAGGATTAACTTTCTGCAGGGGGGCATTTTTACTGGGATGTAGACAGCATGAAAAAAGAATGAAGGCTATCCTGCAGATGGTCTTTAAGTAAAACTGACATCAGAGAAAAGAAAAATAAGACGGAATCAAATAAATTCATTCAAAATGATTACTGACTCTGTGTTGGGCACTCGTCTAGGCACAGGAGATATAGTAATGAACTAAATGGATGGAAAATTTCTGACTGTGGGAGGAATAAGATCATAAGTATGAGGTACATATGCCAGATAAGATGAAGGAAAATAAAATTGGAAGGGCTACAGGGAATACTGGCAATGAGGTGGTTACAGTTTAAAACAGGGAGATCAGTGAAAAGGTGACATTTGATCAAAAAATGGATATGCATGAGCATGTGAGCCATGTGGATATCTGGGGAAAGAGTATTCCAGGCAGACGGCACAGCCACTTAAAAAAAAAATTTTTTTTAACGTGCTTAAGGACCTGTCAGGAGGCCCATGTGGCTGACACAGTGAAGGAGCGGAGAGAAATGTGAGTTCAAGAGCAAAGGTCTTGTAGGCCACTATAAAGATCTGGCTTTTACTCTGAGTGAGATAAGAAATCCTTCAGATTTTGTGTGTGTGTGTGTGTGTGTGTGTGTGTGTGTGTGTGTCTTGTAGAGACAGGGTCTTGTTATGTTGCCCAGGCTAGTCCTGAACTCCCGAACTCAGGCAATCCTCCTGCCTTTGCCTCCCAAAGTGCTGGGATTACAGGCATGAGCCACCACACCTGTCCCAGATGGTTTTGAGCAGTTTTGAGCAGAGGCTTCACAAAATCTGATTTAGATTTTAAAAGGATCCCTCTGGCTGCTAAGTTGAAAACCTAGTGGGACCAGGGTAGAGGCAGGAACACCAAGCAGGGTCACTCTGGACTGGCTTTGTGATGGTGGTGGAGGAGGAGGCAGAAGAAGTGGTCAGATTCTGTGTGTACTTTGAAGGTAGAGTCACTAGGAGTTGCCTATGGGCAGGATGTTGGTGTAAGAGAAAGAGCAGAGTCAAGAATGACTCCGAAGGATTTGGCCTGAACATCTAGGGGGAGGAGTTGCCGTCTACTGAGACGAAGAAGAATGTAGCGGGGAGCCAATTTAGGGGGAAGATCTGGAACTTTGGACATGTTAAGATGAGATGCTCATTAGATATCCAAACTGGATTTATGAATCTCCAGTTCAAGAGACAGTTCTGGGCTCAAGATATACATTTCAGAGTAATTGGCATATAAATGAAGTCAAAAGAATGGCTGAACCCAAGAGGGTGAGTAGAGATTGAGAAGAGGAATGCTTTAAGAACTGAGGCCTGGCTGGGTGCAGTGGTTCACATCTGAAATCCCAGCACTCTGGGAGGCAGAGGCAAGAGGATTACTTGAAGCCAAGAGATTGAGAGCAGCCTGGGTAACACAGTGAGATCCCATCTCCTAAAAGAAAGTTAGCTAGGTGTGGTGGCTCACAAGTCGCAGCTGCTTGGGAGGCTGGGGTGAGAGGATCACATGAGCCCAGGAGTTTGAGGTTATAGTGAGCCATGATTGTGCCACTGTGACAGAGTGAGATCCTGTCTCTAATTAAAAAAAACCAAAAAACAAAAAACTGAGGACTGTGCACTCCGTTATTATAAGAGATCGGAAAGATGAGAAAGAACCAGCCAAGGAGACCAAAAGAACTGGTCAGTAAGGGAGGAGAAAAGCCAGGAAAGTCAGCTGTGTTGGAAGGCAAGTGATGCAAGTTGGCAAAAGGTAAGGGGTGACTCACTGTGTCAAATGCTGTGGAGAGGGTAGCTGGCGCAAGGACTGAGAGTCGACCAATGGACTCAGCAATGTGAAGGTCATGGGTGGCCAAGAGGTGACCTTGATGACAGAAAGTAGCAGGGGCAATGGGGTAGGGAGGGAGAGAAAACCTAACTGGAGTGGGTTCAAGAGAGAATGGAAGAAAGGAATTGGAGGTAGTGGGTACGTACCATACATTCAAGAAGTTTTACTGTAAAGTAGGGCAGAGAACAGGGAGAACAGCTGGAGGAGGATGCAAGAAGGGGAAACTGATGTGAAAATTGATGTTGCAGGAGACAGAAAAGCATAACTTTAAAAGAATTCCTAGCTGAATATGTCACTTTTCACATCATTCTTATCTTCTGCATGTCACCCTTGGTTAAAATTTACTCCACTTTTCTGGAATGTTGTCCACATTATTCCTTCATTTCACCACCTTAATGCTTAATATCACGAGTTAACCCACTTCTTACTCCACCCGCTTCTCTCTAACCTATGGGAATTCCCTGGGCTGCTCTCCATCATCCAGGGAGTGGTGAAGCAAAGACCTAGGTTTCTCGGGTGTGGGCAGATCCCAATCCCGCCAGCCATCCTACACACAGCATGGCTGCTCCAGGCTTTGACTCTGACTGGCCTTGGAAAAAGCAGATCTTCGCTACACCTGGGTCCGCTGCCGCAAAGCCTCACCTCCATAAACAGGTGTTAGAGATAGAGGGAGGTGCAGGGGGAAATAGCTGGTAAAGGACGAGTTGTCACCGGAAACCTGTTCAGGCCCACACCACGCTTCACCACGTTATCAGGCACTTTGCTTGCAGGCTGCACTGGATTCTCTCAACACAGTAAGTTCGGAATGCCCACTGAACACATGGAGAAGCTGCGGCTTGGGGAGGGCAACAAAAATGCCCAGGTGAGAGAGCTAGCAGAGGCAGAGGCGGGACTGAAAGCTGGGCCTGGTCAGTTCAAGTATTTATGTGGTTTTCACGATGCGGGGTTGACTTCAGGGTTACAGGTGAGTGTGTGTGTGTCTGCACATGGACACGTATGCACGCATATAGTGGGTATCCAGTACAACTCCACCCTTCCGCACTCCTCTGTTGGGGTAAGTAAAGCAGAAGAAGTTCCTTGTTTGGGACAAACACTGGGGACTGATGTTAAATGAGATATTTCAGTGAATAGGAAAGTCTGTTTTTTCTGTTGTTTTGTTTTTGTTTTAGAGACAGTCTCGCTGTGTCGCCTAGGCTGGAGTGCAGTGGTGCGATCTCAGCTCACTGCAACCTCCATCTCCCAGGTTCAAGTAATTCTAGTGCCTCAGCCTCCTGAGTAGCTGGGACTGCAGCTGCCCACCACCACGCCCAGCTAATTTTTTTTTTTTTTTTTTGTATTTTTAGTAGAGATGTGGTTTCGCCACGTTGCCCAGGGTGGTCTTGAACTCTTGAGCTCAGGCAATCCGTCCACTTTGGCCTCCCAAAGTGCTAGGATTATAGGCGTGAGCCACCGTGCCCAGCTGGAAAGTCTGAGCAGACTCCCCTGTTCGAAGTAATGGAGAAATGGAGTCTTTGGAAAGGGCCAAGAAAACAAAAACTGTCAACGCTTAAAAATACAAACCAATTTTCCCACCCCCAAATTATAAGATGAGAAAGTGACAGTACTTGCTGTACTGCAGGATTGGGTGTAGATTTTGCTTAAGCATCAGTCTCTTTTACAGAACTGAAGAATGTAATTTGATTTACAAGCATGCTTGTGGATAAGTTTTGGGAAACCATCCATTGTATACAGCGGGGCAGAGCCGTAGTGCTAGGCGGGCACAACAAATGAGGACATTTATGCTTTATGCCAAGTGTGCCCTGGACTGGGGAGTGAACTTGGACAAGTCACTTAAGCTGTCTTTCTGGGGGCAGTAGATGGGCCTTCTATGCATCCTTCAGATCCAGAAATCTTCAGAGACCAGTGGGAGCAGGGTTGCTACCTGATAAAGCTGGCTTGCTGGGACCTCTCTAAAAACCTAAAAATTCTGCAAAGCCACACCACGAGACAGTATGAGACACAAAAAGGAGGAAGCTGACATGAAAGAAAGTCGTAGCCAGGTGTAGTGGCTCATGCCTGTAAACCCAGCGCTTTGGGAGGCTGAGGTGGGAGGATCGCTTGAGATCAGGAGTTCGAGACCAGCCTGGGTGGCAAAGTGAGACACCCCCTCCACCCTCCCCGCACCCAATCTCTTAAAAAAAAAAACACACAAAAAAAAATCGAAAAGAAGTTACAGATTTCATAAAATCAATATGTGATGTTTACCCTCCGGTTTTGGAAATGTAGTTATCCTAAAAAAAAAAACCCTCCTTTTAAAATTTCCTTTCCCACATTTAGCTGAGTTTCAGGGGTGTTGGAACTTAGAACAAGAAGGTATGGAAAATGTTTATGAGCAGCCCAAAGTGTCAGGGCTATTTATAAAAGGGCAATATTCTCAAATAAAAAGCATTCTATATTCTATGCTAAATGAGAAAACTGGGGCTCCCCAAAAGCCACTTAAAATTGAATGGAAAGTGTGAGAAACAAGTGAACATTGTAATCACCTGACAAGGTAGTAGGTGAGGCCGAACTCAGGCAGTGACTGCCACGCCTGGATGAACCGCAGCTTGGCTTCGACCAGGGGCATCTGGGCCACGTTCTGGTGCGCCTCCAGGATCCGGGCGGCCAGCTGAACAGAAACAGACATCAACCTCTCCTCACATGCACCGGCTGCTCTGTGATCACCCTGTTAGCTCCAGACCCCCCGTAAGAACAATACACTCAAGGCCCGACTGCAGCTCTACAAAGACAATCTATTCTCATCCATTCATTCTCTCTCTTTCTACAAGATACAACAATCACTGGAAGAAGCAGGAAAAGGATCACTCAACACATAAACTTCTAAAGTTGGCGCAGTTGGAGAGCTCTGGGGTCCCTCTGTCTGAAGTCCGTGGAGTGTCCACAGACAGTGGTTCTATATGAATCAGCTTATCTGTGCAACTTTTAACCCACTCCTATAGAAGCATAATTTATTAATTTATGAGAACTAAAGAAGTTCAATCTGGGAATACCTACATGTTTAGTCAGCAGTACAGTCACTTCTAACAAAATTAATAATTTCATAACATCATCTAATATTCAGGACATAGTCAAATTTCACCATCAACTGTTTTTTTCATGATGATACTCTTAATCAGATGGAATTACTCCTTTTTTTTTTTTTTTTTGAGACAGAGTCTTGCTTTGTCGCCCTGGCTAGAGTGCAGTGGTGCAATCTCAGGTCACTGCAGCCTCCACCTCCCAGGCTCGAGCGATTCTCCTGCCTTAGCCTCCCAAAGTGCTGGGATTACAGGCGTGAGCCACCATGCCCAGCCGGAAATCCTCCTTTTATTTTTGTGTGCATAAAGAATTTACTGCAAACAATTGCCCTAACAAGATTAACAGTACCTGTTTGGATTTGTGTTTTTTTGCACACCGTGGTGACACAAAACATTCTGGGTTCATATCCATGTTTTCGAGACTGGAAGCCACCTGAGATGCAGAATTCCTGTTTTTCATCCTCAGAAATGAAAGGATGTTGAGGACCTCTGGCTGGTAGGAGCTGTCTGCCATGGTTTTGCCCTTCGATGCCAACATGCAGGCAGCCATCCATTGGGCGTATTGATTCTCCTGCAGCAAACAGAAGGTTGAGAAGCAAGCTCAAGTGCAAAGCCCCCTGCTGCACACAGACAGGGGGACTTGGGCTTTCTTCCCCATTACAGTGCAAAACCATCACCTTCCAAGCAAGATATGAAGTGGCACACGTTTTGAGTGGCTGCTCATCAGCTAATGTAACCCCTGACAGTAGTTTTTGAGTCCTGTGTTCAGTTTCTAGATGCTGGGAAGCTAGAGGATAGGAATGTCAACCTTGATAAATTGCATGCAGGGAATTTGCTTTTAAAGATGATCCAAGGGCCAGGTGCGGCGGCTCATGCCTGTAATCCTCAACTTTGGGAGGTTGAGGTGGGCGGATCACCTGAGGTCAGGAGTTCAAGACCAGCCTGGCCAACATGGTGAAACCCCATCTCTGCTAAAAATACAAAAATTAGCTGTGCATAGTGGCAGATGCCTGTGATCCCAGCTACTCGGGAGGCTGAAGCAGGAGAATCCCTTGAACTCAGGGGACGGAGGTTGCAGTGAGCCGAGATTGTGCTGATGCACTTGAGCCCGGGCGACAGAACAATACTTCGTCTTCAAAAAAAAAAAAAAAAAAAATGCCGGATGTGGTGGCTCACTCTTGTAATTCCAGCACTTTGGGAGGGTGAGGCAGGTGGATCATGAGGTCAGGAGATCAAGGCCATCCTGGCTAACATGGTGAAACCCCATCTCTACTAAAAAATATAAAAAATTAGCCAGGTGTGGTGGTGGGCACTTGTAGTCCCAGCTACTCAGGAGGCTGAGGCAGGAGAATCGCTTGAACCTGGGAGGTGGAGGTTGCAGTGAGCCTAGATCACATCACTGCACTCCAGCCTGGTGACAGAGCAAGACTCCATCTCAAAAAAAAAAAAAAAAAAGATCCAATGACACAAAGAAATGCCATGGGGCACAGACAGGTGGTGAAACCGCAAACTATCAGAGAGCTTTCCTTGATATATATTTCCATTTTCATATCACATCTGATCTCTATGACAAAAGAAAATGATGAAAAAAATTAGCTGATTTCCTATATTGTTTGTACCCTGCTCTATGCTTGGTAAAGACTCTAACGCTAAGGTAGCAATCATGGCCATTATGGGATCTTAACAAGTCAGTGGTGGCTTCTATTGTTGTTTAATGTCTGTGTTTTATTTCTGACTTCAGGGAGTGAACAGGAGTGGTCCTCCGAAGTGCAGGGGATGCAGTTAAAGAGGGGCGTTCTTCAGTGCAACAGTGGGTAAGGAACATTGAATTACTGGCCTCAATCTTCACTGCCGCTGATATGGTTTGGCTCTGTGTCCCCACCCAAATCTCATGTTGAATTGTAATTCCCAGCGTTGGGGGAGGGGCCTGGTGGGAAGTGGTTGGATCATGGGGGCGGATTTACCTCTTGCTATTCTGGTGATATTGAGTGAGTTCTCATGAGATCTGATGGTTTAAAACTGTGTGGCACATCCCCCTTCACTCTCTCCCTCTCCTATCACAATGTGAAGATGTGCTTGCTTCCCCTATACCTTCTGCTAAGATTGTAAGTTTCCTGAGGCCTCCCCAGCCATGCCTCCTGTATAGCCTGCGGAACTAGGAGTCAATTAAACCTCTTTTCTCTCCCAGTCTCAGGTAGTTCTTTATAGGAAAGTGAGAATGGACTAATACACCCCCCACCCCACTGCCCTCCACAACCTTCACCATATAACTTTACAATTCCTACCACCAGGGACAGTGTAATTCCCATCCCTTGACTGCAGGCTCAGTCATGTCATCTGCTTTGGCCAGTGGAATGTGGGTGGAAGTGACAGTGTGCCAACTTCATGCCTAAGCTTTAGGAGGTGCATGTGTTGCCACACGCCCTCTCACACTTCTGCCCTCACCAAGAGGAGACATTCTCTAGGCAGCCTGGGGCCCAGAATAAATAAAATCAGCTCAACCAGAGGCACAGTCCCACCAAACCTGTGTCTCCAAACCCGTATGACCAGCTGACACCATCCTGGATCATCCAATCCCCAGCCTACCTTTCAGCACATCTTTCAGAAAACAATGTTTATTGTTTTTATTTTTCTGAGGGGACAGAGTCTCACTCTGTCACCCAGGCTGGAGTGCAGTGGTGCCATCTCGGCTCACTGCAAACTCTGAATCCCAGGTTCAAGTGATTCTCCTGCCTCAGCCTCCCAAGTAGCTGGGATTACAGGCACCCACCACCACGCCTGACTAATTTTTGTATTTTTAGTAGAGATGGGGTTTCACCATGTTAGCCAGGCTGGTCTTGAACTCCTGACCTCAGGTGATCTGCCCGCCTTGGCCTCCCAAAGTGCTGGGATTACAGGTGTGAGCCACCACATGGCAAATGTTTATTGTTGAATGTCATTGTGATTTTGTTACACTGTGATTGTTATAAAGCAATAGCTGACTGACACAATAGTGCTCTAAATTTGTGAAAACATTTTTAGGTTTTGCTCTTAGGCTTAGTAGAGGTGAAGTGACTTAACATTTTTGGGGTTTTACTCACATGGTCACATCTCAAATACATTTCATTCATACCATCGGCAACAGGGATTAGTAACTTGATTCCAAATTTTCTCCCTGCTACATTTACATCGGGCACAACTTCGCAGCCTGAAGGACAAAGATCAGAGACAAAACTGAGTTCTGAGGCATCTGTTAGAGAAACATCAGGTGTGTATCTGAAATAAAGACTTTGAATACAAGCCCCTCAGATTTGGTTTGGTTTTGAAAAATGGAGGAGCAAGCTGATAACATTAGTTAATGGATAACTAGATAAATCTTATGAACAATTAACATAGATAAAGAAAAATGCTTTTCTTTTATGGTTTTCTTAAATCAAAAAGTCAATTTAGTTCATTTTCAGGTTAATGTTGGCTCTCCAAATTCATAGAAAAAATTGTGTATATGAACTTTAAAATAAATCAAAGCAGAAGGAATTCTCTGATTGCCACAATGTGAGTTGAGTGTACTGGTTAATTAAATATATCAATTAATAGATGGTTATCAGGACGCTCACAGTGACCTTCAGAAATTAGAATAGGCATTAAAGTGACACTGAATTAAACATAACTGTTCTGGAATACAGAAAGCTTTTCAAGATCTTACAGCACCTCATGTGCTATACTCTTGGACATGAATTACCACCACATCATAAACTCTGGACACACTGAGAAAGACGGAACAGCAGAATGCAAATAACCATGTTTACTAGACTGCATTCAAGGCCTATGCTCTGAAGAGCAGCTGTAGCCAGGCTGTCATTTGGAAAACAGTGACATCGGTTATGGTGGTTCCTTTAGAAGTAAGTAAACCGTGCCTCATTGTGTAGAAAGCCTGACTTTAATCTGCTCCCCACCTCTTTTTTTTTTTTTTTTTTTTTTGAGACAGAGTCTCATTCTATCACCCAGGCTGGAGTGCAGTGGCATGATCTCGGCTCACTGCAACCCTCACCTCTTCAAGGGATCCTCCTGCCTCAGCCTCCCAAGTAGCTGGGACTACAGGCGTGCACCACCACGCCTGGCTAATTTTTGTATTTTTAGTAGAGACGGGGTTTCACCATGTTGGCCAGGCTGGTCTTGAACTCCTGACCTCAGGTGATCCACCCACCTCGGCCTCCCAAATTGCTGGGATTACAGGTTTGAGCCACCACGTCTGCCCTGACTTATGATGAGCCACAGCAAGATATAGGATACTCTTACCTCTAAGATTTAGTTTTTCTACTGGTTCTCCTTGTTCAAGTTCCTTATTTTTAAAGTAGGCTATGGATGTGTCTTTAAAGACAAACCAATATTGTCTGAAAGCTTTTAGTAGTAACTTCTTGGGCCTGCAAATTAAAGGATAGTAAAAGTTTAAACCACCATCCAGAAATGAGGAACACATTGCAAATTTCAAGCAGATCAGATGCTCTGGAGGTCCTGTCAAACAAAACACACTTTGTTTTTTCAAAAATAATTTTCAAATTGCTAATTTCTAAACACTAGAAATAAAACGCTGATATGAGATGTAGATTTTAACACCAAGGCTCCATCTGGGGCCACACCTGGCTCTGCTACTGTCTACACGTGTGTCCTGGGAAAGATCCTGCACTTACCTGGGCTGCATGCACTGCCTCTGTGTGACGGGGACAGCCGTAGTCTGGGAACCCAGGGCTTTTGTGAGGACAGAATGAGTTCATCTACATGAAGAGCTTATCACAGCACCTGACGCAACTGAAGTGCTAAACTGTGATGGTGTATGTGAGAAACCGACATGAATCTGGTGACATTTGGAATCTCGGCATACTTTTTGCATTTGAAAAAGCTGTCGATACGGACAGCCCAAGCTTCAGGTTATCATACATACAAGTCAGATATAAACATGAGCAGCATTTTCTGTAGTTTCCTCTTGACTCTTAAGAGAAACTATGGGAGAATTCTCAGTGAGCCACGGAAATCAGCGGTATCTACAGCTAGTCGATATGGTCTCTACTGTTACTACAAACTATTTTGGGGGAAGGTATCCAACTGCGGTATTGGTATCTTTTGGGGCCGGAAAACTTTATACAGTGGACTAGACAGGTTGGTGGTGCCAGTGGCAGGCCTAAAGGTTGGGTCATTCAAAATAGGAAACGTGAGAATGATAGGGGGAGGACAGCGGTTGGAGATACGCAGAGAAAAGAAATTATTAGTATGCGGTTCTGTGGGAGAAACCTGGCCTCGGGGGCAGATCAGGGTATCTCATGCCAGAGGGGTGGACTTCTGCATCAAGAATGGGAGAAGAAAGGAACCTTGGTGTTCCTCCTGGAGAAGAGAGGAACCATTCGTATGTAATTTGGGGCAATTTTTTTTAACATGTCAGTACTAGTCTTTCCTTAGCTAAACATATGTTATCCTTAACACAAAGATATGAAAGAAGGTGCACATTTAAAAAAAAAAGTGTATGCCAGGTGCAGTGCCATCATCTCAGCACTTTGGGAAGCTGAAGTGAGAGAATTGCCTGAGGCCAGGAGTTTAGGACCAGCCTGGGCAACACAGCAAGATCACATCTCTACAAAAAAAGAAAAATTAGCCAGGTGTGGTGGTGTGTCTATAGTCCCAGCTACATGGGAGGATTGCTTCAGCCTGGGAGGTTGAGGCTGCAGTGAGCTATAATCACACTGGGTGACAGAGTGAGGACTTGTTTCTAAGAAATAAATAAAATTTAAAAACCCAACAAAACCCCCTCAGTGTATTACAGAAGAATATTACATACAATTTATAAAATAAATTTGAAAAACATTATATGAAGTTAACATTTCCAGGATTAAGAAAAAACACTGTATTAAAATAGTATTTATTTGCTGGGTGTGGTGGCTCGTGTCTGTAATCCCGGCACTTTGGGAGGCTGAGGCGGGCAGATCACTTGAGCTCAGGAGTTTGAGACCAGTCTGGCCAACATGGTGAAACTCTGGCTCTATTAAAAATACAAAAATTAGCTGGCTGTGGTGGCGTGCACCTGTAGTCCCAGCTACCGGGGAGGCTGAGGCACAAGGATTGCTTGAATCTGGGAGGCGGAGGCTGCAGTGAGCTGAGATCACGCCACTGCACTCCAGCCTAGGTGACAAAGCAAGACTTCGTCTTAAAAAAAAAAAAAACAAAAAAAAACAAAAAACCCGAAAAACTAGTATTTATCATGTTGAGGGCTGTAGTTAAGACAGTTCTTTTTTTTTTTTTTTTTTTTTTTTTGAGACGAAGTCTTGCTCTGTTACCCAGGCTGGAGTGCAGTGGTGCGATCTCGGCTCACTGCAACCTCTGCCTCCTGGGTTCAAGCGGTCCTCATGCCTCAGCCTCCTGGGTAGCTGGGATTACAGGCGTGTGCCACCACGGCTGGCTAATTTTTGTATTTTTAGTAGAGCTGGAGTTTCATCATGTTGGCTAGACTGGTCTTGAACTCCTGAGAGCTCAAGTGATCCGTCCGCCTTGGCCTCCCAAAGTGCTGGGATTACAGGCATGAGCCTCCATGCCCAGGCAGTTCTAAGGAACATATTGTTGTTTAATACTCAGATTCTCCAAAATGAATAGTATTTTCAGAATAATAAAGACACAACCTTTAACCAAAAGATATAGGTAATAAGGTCTTGGTTTAATCTTCAGCATCTAAATATTTCTCTTTAGGATTAAGAAGGAGGCCCTACTTCTCTGTTTTACCTGCACCTTTAGAGTATCAAGAGATCTCAAGTTCCTCCTATCTCCTGCCTGGACGTTTGGTTCATCTTTCAGGATGCTTTCTGACACATTAACAAAGCTAATCATTGCTGCTGTTCTATGCATCAAAGCCTGGGGCAGGGCAGGGGAAGGGGGAGTGGAGGTGTTGCTGGGTGGTGAATGATATGCATCAGAACGAGCGAGACAGGCTCTCCAGGCTCTCATTAGAATTTTTTTTTTTTTTTTTTTTTTTTTTTTTTTTTTTTTGAGACAGGGTTTCACTCTGTTGCCCAGACTGGGTGGAGTGCAGTGGTGCAATCTCGGCTCACTGCAACCTCTGCTTCCCAGGCTCAAGCGATTCTCCTGCCTCAGCCTCCCCAGTAGCTGGGATTACAGGTGTGTGCCACTACCACCTGGCTAATTTTTGTAGTTGGTTGTGGATATTCCCCTCTAGGTATTTTTGCAACTACATATGTTAAGGCTTCATAGGTTTTGTCATCCTGGATCAGTTTCTATTTTATGTTTTCAGGATTCCCTTATTACATAAACACATAAGACATATACATTTGTATCTAAGCTGGGCATGGTGGCTCATGCCTGTAATCTCAGGACTTTGGGAGGCCAAGAAGGGCAGATCTTGAGTCCAGGAGTTTGAGACCAGCTTGGGCAACATGGTGAAACTGTCTCTACAAAAAATACAAAGATTAACCAGGCATGATGGCACATGCCTGTAGTCCCAGCTACTCAGAGGGTTGAGGTGGGAGGACCGCTGGAGCCTGTGAGGTCGAGGCTGCGGTGAGCTGTGATCACGTCACTGCACTCCATCTTGGGTGACAGAACGAGACTTTGTCTCAAAAAAAAAAATTATATCTACATCTGTGTGTGACACAGCCTTGGCTCTGATTTCTCAAGAGATACTTTTCATTTCCACACAGAATCCCATGCAAGGATGAACTTCCTTACTGCTTTCTTTGGCTAATGGGTAGTTTTTCTATTTTTCATTCAACAGAAGGGCAGCCTTTGCACATTTCCACCTTTAGGCAGGCGCCACACAGGTCTGAAAGGTTCATCTTCTATCCCTACATGGGAATTAAAATCCTAGCCTCAAACCATGACAACCTGTCTCTATTCCCTAAATCCCTCTGTGTGGCTGATGCTGTGTTTGTAGAACCAGATTCCTGCCTTATTTCCTGTAAGTTGGCATTTCTGTTTCACTTCATGATTAATTCTGTATTTATAATTCTTTTATTTTATCTAGCACGCATATGTATTCATAGCAAGATAAGAGTTTGCATTAGAGCTGATACCCTGGTGCTAGAAACTGAAGTCCACTGTTTATATAATAAATTTAATAGATTTTGTTTTTTTAAATAAAAAAGCTTCACTGTAATAGAAAAAACTTAAAAATCAAAGGATTAGTTCAATGCTCTTAGTACTGATGAGGAAAGGAGGTCTAGCGAAATGAAGGGCCTATTAGAGGTCCCACCCTACCAGGAATAGAGTTCCACTCTCGAATCTCTCTCCCCTCTTCCCTCCTACGAGCTCTCTCTCCTTCCTTCATTTGTTTCTTCCTTCCATGAACTATATTATATATTCAATGCAACATCTTGAGACCTTAGATAGTATCCACTGGCCAAATATGAGGGCAATTTTGAGAGTACAAGTCACACCAAAAGCCTGTGACAGTTCAGGGTAGCATAAGTGATGTGGATTCAACTCCAGAATCACCTTCTTCATCAGAAACATCTATAGGAAGGCTACAGTCATCATTTGGTTTGTGAAGGGCTTGATTTGCCCTCTACAGAGAATGTGGCAACTCATTTTTTTGTGGAGCAATTATGAATACTTTATTAAGATGTATTTGTGGATTCAAATTGTTACTTTTTTCCTGTAGCTCTGACTATAACAATATGAGTGAAATGTGGTTACAACCATTTATGCCAGGGCAGTTAAATGAATGACCCTGACCGGGCATGGTGGCTCACGCCTGTAATCCCAGCACTTTGGGAGGCCGAGGCGGGCGGATGACCTGAGGTCAGGAGTTCAAAACCAGGCTGGCCAACATGGTGAAACTCTGTCTCTACAAAAACACAAAATTTAGCCAGGCGTGATGATGGGCACCTGTAATCCCAGCTACTTGGGAGGCTGAGGCAGGAGAATTGCTTCAACCCAGGAGGTGGAGGTTGCAGTGAGCTGAGATCATGCCACTGCGCTCTAGCCTGGGTAACAGAGTGAGACTCTGTCTCAAAAAAAGAAAAAAAAAAAAAGAATGACCCTATTGTTTGCAACCACATCCTACAATCACAGTAAAAAACCCCCAAAACCAAACCTGTAGAAACCCAGTGACAAATATTGTTACCTTTGGACACTTGTTTGTCATTTATACCTGCTTCATTGTTCATTCTTTCTAATTCTTTCTTTGCATCATGTGTTATCAAAAGCAACTTGTGTTTCCTTTAAAGCCAACTGCCCCAGTGAAGTGCCCGTTGGTTAAGAAAAGTCAACAAACCATAAAGTGAAATAAGGAACTGACAGGACTTCAAAAAGCCTTGTTTCTTTCATCCTAACATACCCTGGCACCATTGCAGAGGTGGGAGTCCAGTATTTCCATGAAAAAAAAACTCCTTCTCTGCCTTTTTAGCAGTTTCAGGTCAACCTGAGGTGATGGGGGAGTTTATCAGAAGTACTTAAACAGGTAGATACACTAAGGTGACTATTCTCTGTAAGCCCAGGATCAAAGTTCTAGAGAGAAATGGCTTTTAAATTATAAGTGAGCCTTCAAATGGTATCAGCGTACTGAGCCTCCCAGATGGAACCTACTAGAAGCTCTAGTATGGCAGATGTGTTTATTATTGCTGACGTGAACCCAGCCATTCACTGAGGGTTCACGCTGCCATTCACTGAGCATGTACTATGAACCAGGTACCACACTCAATGCTTCATATGCATTATTTCATCGAATCCTCCCAACAAGCCCAAGGGGAGGTATATTCCCATTTTATAGATTGGAAAATGGAGGCTCAGAGAGATAATATATTGCTCAAGGTCACCTAGCTGGTGTGTGTGGTAGAGTTAGGACTCAACCCATTGTCTGTCTGATGGCAAAGCGCACATTTTACCTTTGAACCATGAACCTGCCTCAGGGATATACAATTTAAACTCCTGCACTCTTTATCTTCAAGATTTTGTTATGAGTAACTCCTTTTCCCCATGAAAGTTTACTTACCTAAATAATTTGAGATTATCTGCAAGTTTAGGGATATCAGTAATGTCCTCCTAAGAAAAAACAAATAATGTTTCAAAAGCAGGAACTTCATAAGTGATGCTGATACTCAACCTGCACTGTCTAATATGGCAGTCCCTTGCTATATGTGGCTATTTAAATTTGAATTAATTTAAATTAAATAAAATGAAAAACTCAGTTCTTCAGTTACACTCGCCACATTTCCGATAGTTAACTGGGTGTGGGGGTAAGGCGGGTTGGGAGGAGAATGAGGAGAATGGGGGCCCTGTTGAGGTCCCCTAGGTGGCTGGCAAAGTTCTATTTCTTGATTTCGGTGGTGACTTGGATGACAATTGAATACTAATTTGTTAAGCTGTACATATGTGTAGTTTTCACTTTTCTGTTTGTGTCATAGATTACAAAAATGAAAAACGAGAGATAAAAAAATGAAAAAATGGATCAAGTACTCCCTATAACTATCATTCAAGTTAAAAATCTGAATTAGAAATGACTACTTTTATATGCAAACAAAAGATTTTATAATTTTTATATTAGAGTGGGTAACTCCTGCTACATCTAGGTCACTGATTAAACTTTCAAAGTGAACCTCGTTCAAAGTTCATTCTGTAATGTAGGCTGGTGCCTGTTTTCAAACTGAAAAGCCTATTGTTAGCATCATGTAAAACTATTAAGGGAGGGAGGACATAACTTTTTATTTATTCTAAAAAGAATTACTTTCCTGTTGTATTTATTCGGTGGAGAAAGTAGACAACAGAGAACTCCAAGTTCATGAGGCCTGTGTCTTCTATAAACGTAAGACAGTACCCTGCATCTCTACAGAATCTTGGCGTTTAGTTTGCATGAAGTATTTGCTCCTGAATGAGACCAATTTCTTATTTTAGGACATTTAATGATAAGAGAACATACATTGAATGCAGAAGAATATAGTAACTAATTCTAATCCATGATTACTGTTTACATCCAATTATGGTGGACCCACCTCTCTGATTCAATGTGATTAATAATTATTCCCATGGCCGAAGTTAAACAAAAGGGTGGCACCTCATGAGTGAATTAAACAGGAGGGGCATTTCAGTTATAAAGCTGACATTCACCTTTCATGGATAAGGAGAAAGAGATGACAAAATAGTTTTCTTTGTTTTATTGGAGAGTTTTTGTTTATCTCCTGAAGTCAAAAGCATTCAGAAACTTTTTGCAATGTTCCAGAAAAAGGCCACAACTTTGGTCAAGGTTGTCTAGTTGAAATGGATGACAAAGTAAATAGAAATAAGGTTTTTATCTGTAAAGAATTTTCTTGGCTTGTCTCAGTGGCTCATGCCTGTAATCTCAACACTTTGGGATGCTGAGGTGGGACAGTCACTTGAGCCCTGGAGTTAGAGACCAGCCTGGGGAATATGGCAAACCTTGTCTCTACAAAAAATACAAAAATTAGCCAGGCACGGTAGTGTGTGTCTGTAGTCCCAGCTACTCAGGAGGCTGAGATGGGAGGACTGCTTGAGCCCAGGAGGCTGAGGCTGCAGTGAGCCTTGATTGCACTACTGCACTTCAGCTTGTCTCATAAAAAAGAAAAAAAAGAAACATTTTTCTCTGTTCTATTCTCACAGCTGCTTCATGCAATAGACAGGGTGGTATTTTCTAGACTTAAGTTTAGGGACCAATTCCACATTCCATGCTAGTGAAGTGGAGCCCTCAGCAGTGGCTCGTTCACACCATGCCAACTTATCTCTAGGAAGAAATACAAGACAAAAGCATTGTCATTAGTAGAAATGAAAATATAGTCCCTTACAGAGCTAACCCGTGAAAAGTTAGTTAGTTCTCGCTAGGTTGAAGCTTGTTAGGTGAAGAGCATCTTTTTTTGTTTGTTTGTTTTCAAAATCAGATGAAATATTCTCTTACTTCTAATAAAGAAAAGTTCATTTATACTTGTCAATCAGTTAGAAGAAAGCCACAGTTCTGGGTGATCAGAAAAAGTTCATACCAAAAGGCTGTCTGCTTTTCCACCTTCTAGGGTTACTTCCAAATTAGAAAGCGCCGCTTCTATTTCATCAACCTCGGACTCGCTTGTAAAATCCTGTGTTTCAGCAGACAATGACAGTTTGCTAATGTGGTACTAAAATAAAATTGGAGGTTTTAGAAATGTTATAAACAGAAATGTTATAATTATAAATGAATCCATTAGCCATTTTTTTCTTTGAGGACTATTCCCTTGGAATACTGAACATCTCCTAAAAGGAGGTCTCCTTTCCGTGTGGGGAAAATGACATTTTAACCTGAATCATTCTGAGGTTCATGGTTAGTCATGTTACAACTGGTTCTTTCTCATCACTGATTGTGCTTACATAGGGAGGAGATAATGAGCGTTGCGTGGAGTATGAGGAGCATTTTAAATTAAAAATTTGTTCTGGTCTGAAGAAGAAAGCAAAATAAAAAGTGCAGAAAAAAATTGTTCTCCTTATTTTCAGATATTTCTTCAAAGAAAAAAAAAACTAGTATGAAGCATATGAAACTTTAAGCAGAACAAACTTGGTTTGTCTCCTTCCAGAGAAAAGGTACTGAAGTTCTCATACCTGTAGAGCTGCAAAGATCAACATTTCTTCCTCTGTGCAATCAATTTCTTCTAAGAGAACGGCCCACCTGGCTTGTTCGTAGAGCTGGTTTATTCGGACAGCATCATACTAGAGACAAAAATAGAGGTGTGTGTGTAATGAGGTATATTTATATCCCACAATACAAAAATTCTGAAACGACTGAGGCTATTCTCTGTTAATCAGATGCAGCAAACTTCAGCTCAGGTAGATGGAAGGAATACTTCTATTGTGCCATATACTCAGCCCTTCTTTTTAAAGTTTTTTTTTATTTTAATTTTTTATTTTTTTGAGACAGGGTCTCACTCTGTCACCCAGGCTGGAGTACAGTGGTGCCATCAAAGCTCACTGCAACGTCCGCCTCCTGGGTTCGTGCAATTCTCGTGCCCCAGACTCCCAAGTAGCTGGGACTACAGGCGTGTGCCACCGCACCTGGCTAATGTTTGTATTTTTTTGTAGAGACAGGGTTTCACCATGTTGCCTAGGCTGGTCTCGAACTCCTGTGCTCAAACGATCTACACATCTCAGCCCCAGAAAGTGCTGGGATTACTGGCGTGAGCCACTGTGCCTGGCCCTCCAGCCCATTTTACTTCTGAATTCAGAACTAACTTTCTCCAAATATTTTCCAGAACTGCTGCTGCTTCTTCACAACCCAACTTTGATTCCATTATTTTCTGTCTCTTTTATTACTACATATTGGTAGTAATAGATAGTAAAAATGGTTTATATGATAAACAGTGTAATAGGTAAACAGTGTAATAGAAGGGATCCCCATGCTGATCTGCAAGCCCAGTGCAATCCCAAGCAGAATCTGATAGGATTTTTTAAATGAAACTTTATACAAGCTGATTCTTAAGTTGGAAGACACAATGTTCAAATATTGCCAAGAAATTGAAAAAGAATAATGTTGAGTAAAGCACTTGTCGTCCCAGACATTAAAACCTATTATAAAGTTACAGTAATTAAAATGGTATGGTACTGGTGTAGTGATTGATAAAGTGTCAATAAAGCCTTATCTAGAAACAGATTTATGTATGTATATACATTTAATATAAAATATTAATTTTATATTAAAATATAAAAATGACATTTTATATCAGCAGGAGAAGGAAGAATCCAACACTATAAACAGTGTTGAAAATGCCTAGCCACTTGGAACACAAATTGAAACAAAAAATAACTTTACACTATCCAAAAATATAAATTACAGATGGATTAAATAATTTAAACATATAAAACCACAGTAAGATACTACTTCACATGTACTAGAATGGCTCTTATCTAAAAGACAGGTAATAACCAGTGTTGGTGAGGCTGTGGAGAAATTGGAACCCTTGTGCACTGCTAGGTGTAAAATGACGCAGCTTCTGTAGAAAAGTTTGGCAGTTCTTTAAAAAGTTACACATGGAATATAATCCATCAATCCTCTTCCTAGGTGCACACCCAAACAAACTGAAAGTGGCATCCAAACATGTACAACAATGTTTACAGCAACAATATTCACAATAGCCAAAAGGTAGAAACTGCCCAGATGTACATCAACAGCTGAACGGATAAATAAAATGTGCTGTACACATACAATACAATACTATTCAGCCTTCAAAAGGAATGAAATTCTGGCTGGGCACGGTGGCTCACACCTGTAATCCCAGCACTTTGGGAGGCAGAGGTGGGCAGATCACTTGAGGTCAGGAGTTTGAGACCTGCCTGGCCAACATGGTGAAACCCCATCTCTACTAAAAATACAAAAATTAGCTGGGCGTGGTGGCAGGCACATGTAATCCCAGCTACTTGGGAGGCTGAGGTGAGAGAATCACTGGAACCTGGGAAGCAGAGGTTGCAGTGAGCCGAGATTGCACCACTGCACTCTAGCCTGGGCAACAAGAGTGAGACTGTCTTGAGGAAAAAAAAAAAAGAAAGGAATGAAATTCTGATATAATGTGAATGAAGCTTGCAGATTTGAAGATACTATGCTAAGTGAAATAAGCCAAATACAGAAAAACAAATACTGGATGACTTCACTTATATGAAGTATCTAGAATAGGCAAATTCATAGAGACAGAAAGTAGAATAGAGGGGCAGAGAGAGAAGGCAACGGAGAATTATTGTTTAATGGGTACAGACTTTCCTTTTGGGATGATAAGAAAGTTTTGAAAATGGACAGTGGCCCAACCTGGGCAACGTAGCAAGACTCTTGTCTCTATTTTTTAAAAAAAGTGGCTCTTGCCTATAGTCCCAGCTACTTGGGAAGTTGAGGCAGGAGGATTTCCTGAGGCCAGGAATTCAAGACCACCCGAGGCAACGTGATGAGTCCCTGTTTCTACCAAAAAAAAAAAAATTATCCAGGCATGCTGGCATGCACCTGTTCCAGCTACTCAGGAGGCTGAGGTGGGAGGATTGCTTGAGCCCAGGAGTTTGAGGCTGCAGGGAGCTATGATCACAGCCTGGGTGACAGAGAGACTCTATCTCAAAAAAAAAAAAAAAAAAAAAAAAAAAGAGAAAATGGATAGTGGTAATAGTTGCACAACACTGTGAATATCCTTAATGCTACTGAATTGTACATCTAAAAATGGTTAAAATGATAAAGATTATGTATGTTTTACAATAAACATCCCAAATGTATGCATGAATATTCATGGCAGTATTATTCATAATAGTCAAACAGTGAAAACAGTCCAAATGTTCATTGATTGATGAATGAATATAGCATATATAAACAAGGAAATATTAGCATTAAAAAGATATAAAATATGATACATGCTACAATAGGAATGAGTGCATGAATTCTGAAAATAATATGCTAAGTAAAAAAAATTATTCATAAAGTACCACATTTTGTGTAATTCCACTTATAGGAAGTTTCCAGAATAGGCAAATCCACAGAGACAGAAAACAGACTGATGATTGCCCAGGGCTGGGAGGGTAGGAGGGAACTGGGGAGTGATCGCTAATGGGTATGGAGTTTCTTACTGCAGTGATGAAAATGTTCTGAAATTAGATGGTGGTTAATGGTTGCACAACTCTGTGAATATACTAAAAACCATTGAATTGTACATATTAAACAGGTAAATGTATGGCATGTAAATTATATCTCAAAAAGCTATTATAAAACAGCTAAACAGAAAAACCATGACTATGATTAGATGGACACATGAGGGAGTCCTTTCTGTAATCTTTAAGTAGGGAAGTCTATTCTAAGCAAGACAAGAGGTCTAAATGTTATGATGCATAAGGCTGACTTGACAACCTAAAATTAAACATTTTTAATGGTAAAAAATATCCTAAAGAAGGTTACAAATTTATAAAATATAGGAAACAGATTTAAAAAATTTGAATAATTTAAAAGATTTGTAATAAATATAAAAAATGATGTCCATCATATACAAAGTACTCCTATAAATCATATGAAAAGTATAAATAATTCAATAGAGTTTGTGGCAAATATATAAACAGGCAATTCACAGAAGAAAGCAAAAGGGCCATAAAAACGTTGGAAAAGATGCTTAATCTCACTAATTACTAGAGAATTCAAACTAAAACAAGATGACCTAATTTCCATTTTCCTATCACATCTACCTACATTACAAATACTGATAATGTTTGATGTTGGTGAGGATGTGGGGATATCAGCCCTTTCACAGATGCTGTTAGTAGAAAGGTAATTTGGTGATATAAAGCTTTTAGTATCATTTTGCCCTTTGATAAGCACATCCAGTGTTACTGTTCCAAAGAAATGCAAGCACTTGTGAGACACTTTTACAAGAATGTTCAGCACATTTAGGTCCTGATAAACTACAGTTTAGCCTTTCCTTTGATTATTTTTCAGTGGTTAAAAAAAGTGAGTCTGACTTATTTATACTGACATGAAAGATAGCCATGATATGTTATGAAGTAAAAAGAAGCAAGCTACAGAGCAAACAAATGATCCTACTTATCTAGGGAACACAAAGTCTTGAAAATCTATTCAAAAATATGTTTGTAAACATGTCTAAAAAGTCTGCAAGGATGGTTGGTCATGAAGCTATTAACTGTGGCTGCCTCTTAGGAGAATGGTCATGATACAGAACTGTTTTCCATTTTTACTCTAAATTTCTTTCTTATTATGTTTGTTTGTTTATTTATTTTTGAGATGGAGTCTTGCTCTGTTGTCCAGGCTGGAGTGCAATGGTGCGATCTTAGCTCACTGCAACCTCCGCCTCCCAGGTTCAAGTGATTCTCCTGCCTCAGCTTCCCGAGTAGCTGGGATTACAGGCGCCCGCCTCCATGCTCCGCTAATTTTTTTTTTTTTTTTTTTTTTTTTTGAGACGGAGTCTCGCTCTGTCCCCCAGGCTGGAGTGCAGTGGCGCGATCTCGGCTCACTGCAAGCTCCGCTTCCCGGGTTCACGCCATTCTCCTGCCTCAGCCTCTCCGAGTAGCTGGGACTACAGGCGCCCGCCAACACGCCTGGCTAGTTTTTTGTATTTTTAGTAGAGACGGGGTTTCACCGTGTTAGCCAGGATGGTCTCGGTCTCCTGACCTCGTGATCCGCCCGCCTCGGCCTCCCAAGGTGCTGGGATTACAAGCGTGAGCCACCGCGCCCGGCCTGCTAATTTTTTTTGTATTTTTAGTAGAGACAGGATTTCACCATGCTGGCAAGGCTGGTCTCAAACTCCCGACCTCAGGCAATCCACCCGCCTCGGCCTCCCAAAGTGCTGGGATTACAGGCGTGAGCCACTGTGCCCACCCTATGTTTGAGTTTTAAAAAATTAATTTAATTGTGGTAAAATATATGTAACATAATATTTACCATCTTAACCACCCCCACCCCCCCACTGTTTTTTAGAGGCAGGGTTTCACCCTGTCGTGCAGGGTGTAGTGCAGTGGTGCAATCATAGCTCACTGCAGCCTCCAACTCCTGGGCTCCAGCAATGCTCCTGCCTCAGCCTCCCTAGTAGCTGGGAGTTTCCTCTCTGGAGGCCTGTTCCCATTTCTCCAGAGACAATGCTGCATCACAAGGTTCCAGATCTTTCACAGGTCATTAACAGGCATCCTATAGGACTTCCCCCCAACACCCCACCCCAAGAACTCTTCCAGTGGGTTCTCCAGTGACTTAGAAACACATTTTTTCCTTGGTGGGGTTGGCTACTCATACCCTCTCCTTGGCCCTTTTCTTTGCTTAATTGAAAATAGAGATGGGCACGGTGGCTCACGCCTGTAATCCCAGCACTTTGGGAGGCTGAGGCGGGAGGATCTCTTGAGGTCAGTAGTTCGGGACCAGCCTGGCCAACATGGTGAAACCCCATCTCTACTAAAAATACAAAAATTGGCTGGGCGTGGTGGTGCGTGCCTGTAGTCCCAGCTACTCGGGAGGCTGAGGCAGGAGAATCACTTGAACCTGGGAGGCAGAGGTTGCAGTGAGCCAAGATCATGCCACTGCACCCCAGCCTGGGCAACAGAGTGAAACTGTGTCTCAAAAAAAAAAAAAAAAAAAAAAGAAAAGAAAATAGAAACCCCAAGCTGGAACCACATGGGTTCTACTACCTCTCCACTCCTTGAATCCCTGTTTCTCCCTGTCTAGTCAGTTCAGTAAACCCTCCACCCTCGTCCGTCATTCCAACAACCAACAATAAAAGCAAATAACAAAACCTACTTATCATAGTTTTCCTGCTCTTTCTTAAGAAGGGGTTATTATTTAGATCTAATTACTTAAGATTCTCTATTGGCCCAGGAGCAGCTTTCAGTATCCTCCAGGCCTCTTATTAAAACAGATGTGCTTTTCCTGTACTGAACACTAAAATACTATGAACTATCAGAGTTCTAAAATGTGTGTTTTTTTAATTCACACATATTGAACACATTTAAAAAGGGGCAAAAGAGTATATGATAAATGAATTCATTATGAATGAATTTGAAAGGGACAAAAGAGTGTTCAATAAAAAGTTAGTCCCCCTCTCTACCTTGTCCCCTGGAAATGGTTGCTTCTCTATGGGCTGTTTTGCATCTTTTAATAATACACCTGGAGTCTGTTTCATATAAAAAAAGAGCTGATTCATTCTTTTTAAAAACAATATGGTATGAATGTATCATAATGTATTTAACCAATTCTCTAGCTAT
This sequence comes from Nomascus leucogenys, assembly GCF_006542625.1. Classification (NCBI taxonomy): domain Eukaryota; kingdom Metazoa; phylum Chordata; class Mammalia; order Primates; family Hylobatidae; genus Nomascus; species Nomascus leucogenys. The sequence goes on from NC_044391.1 coordinate 554,393, forward strand.
GGACATTTAGGTGGTTTCCAATCTTTTCCTAAAACAATATAATAACCGCCCTTGTATACCTACATGTCAGTTTGCATGTGTGACTATAACTGTGCTATAAACACCTAGGAGTGGATTTGCTGAATCAAAGCTATGTAGAACTGTAATTCTGATACTGCCAAATTGCCCTCCATAGACTAATTTGTACTTTGACCTACAAGCAGCCTATGAGAGAGCCCATTTCCTGACACTCTTGCCAAGATAGTATGTGAAACTTTTTGATCTTTGCTACTGTAAAGCATCGTAGTTCCTTTTCTATGAACTATATATTTACATCCTTTGCTCATTAGTCTACTGGGTTGTTGGTCTTCTTATTATTGATTTTTAGGAGCTCTTTACATATTAGAGAAATTCATCTTTTGTTTGTAGTATGTGTTGTAAAGACTTTTACTTTGTTATAGTTTTTTTTTTGCCAGGTGTAACATTTTCATTTTTTATTAAAATGTACCAATCTTTTCTGGATTTTTCATTTTTTGAGTCTATTATTATTATTATTTTATTTATTTATTTTTTGAGACAGAGTTTTGCTCTCATTGCCCAGGCTGGAGTGCAATGGCGTGATCCCGGCTCACTGCAACCTCTGCCTCCCGGGTTCAAGTGATTCTCCTGCCTCGGTCTCCCAAGTAGCTGGGATTACAGGCACATGGCCCCATGCCTGGCTAATTTTTGTATTTTTAGTAGAGATGGGGTTTCACCGTGTTGGCCAGGCTGGTCTCGAACTTCTAACCTCAGGCGATCCACCCGCCTCAGCCTCCCAAAGTGCTGTGATTACAGGCATGAGCCCCTGCGCCTGGCTGAGTCTATTATTTTTGAAATGTTGAATTCTAGCATTTTACATATCTGAGATTTTAATCAGCACCTGTTACTAAGGACCTGTGGCCAGTATGAATCCCTCTGAAAGCCAGAGAAGCTCCCTAGTCCTCACTGTAGATTTTAGTTTCTACCTGTAGGGTGCCTTGTAAATTTGCAGTGGCTTATGGGTGCTCTTTCCTCTTCTTAGATTTGATTATAGCTGCCACGAGAACACAAATTACATCTTAAATGTCTGTACCCCCCCATATTTATGCAGCACAGAGTAGGAGTCTTAAACTTGATATTATCTATAGCACTCATAATTTTAAGAGAGGGGGAAGGGAATACTGCCATAAGTACTAAAGTGGTTGAGGATCACAGTGTCCTCCAAAGCCATGTCCCGCTATCCTGAGTCTTCCTGTCACCTTCGGGTTGACAGTTTCTGTGTGGCTGTTAGATTCAAATAGGTTTCACTTTTTAGGCTATGAAGAGGGAGGTCCTCACCAATTAAGCAAGCAGAGGCTGGAGGCCAAAGAGCCAGAGACAACAGCCCTTGTGACCGTCAGCTTCAGTGTCCTTGTCCCCTTCTGGAGTACGATTCGTTTGATTTCTTCCACTTTTTAGACAAATACATATTTAACCCCGCTCCTTTATATACCAATGATCTGCCATTATCTGGCTTATTTGACTGTGAAGTCACTTACATGTTCCTGACTGTTTTTCATGGGGCAGATGACTCAGCTGCATTCTTTTTAGCTCAAGCTTAGTTCTGAAGCAGGGGATTGAACGGGGGAGTCTCTTGGCAAAGAAACTGCTGGAAGGGTCCCCAAGGACCCTATGAGTCCTTGGGCTGAGTGATCCTATCATCCATCAGGTGCCTGAACTGGGGAAGCCTGACTCACAGCATGTGGGGTGAGGGGCAAAGAAAGTACCAGATGTGGTCTCTGTCTCCAAGGACTTGGTGGTCTATCTGTAGAAAAAAATCCATAGATATGGTATGATTTGAGGCGCGAGAACTAAAATTGTACAGTACTCAGCTGTGGCTCAGAGAAGTCAAAGGCCCATGTGACCAAGAGTAGAGAAAAGCTCCTTTCTGGAAAGAGTGGAACCTGAATGTGGTCTCAGAGCAGGGTTCTGATACTGGGGTTCTCGGACTTGGAAGTTTGATTATCAGGTGGTCCATAAGCTCGTATGAGGAAACACAACCTCTCCAATTGCACCGACTTCTAATGGAAATTTAGCATTTCCTCTCAGGATGAGTGTGAGCCATAAACCACAGCATTGCAGAGTACTTGTCACTCTGTGATCACCAGAATCAAGATTTTTTTTCCTTCTGTATGCCAGTTGTTGCTGCTGTCTTCAAGCAATGCTCACCCACATCACTACTTTGAAATTATGGTAGTTATCAGAACTACCACCAGATCTTCTTTATTCAATTAACTAAAAATATATTACTATATACATTTTCAAAAAGGGTTTGGCCAGTACAGTTTAATATAACTGTTTCATTTTGTAGTCCTATGTATTTTAACTTATTAATTTGAAAACATTATTTTAATATACAACAGTTTTGAGTTCACGGTACCCAGCTTAGTTCTTGGCCTACAGTAGTTGCTCAATAAATAAACACATAAACAACAGATGGGGCACAGATTTGAATAGATAAGATGGGACCAAATTACTGACTTAGTAATTGGAAAATGCATGGGCATATTTTATTTATGTGTTATCTATTTTCAGAAAAAAATGTAAGGCAACTTATTAGAACAGATGGCATACAACAAGATGGCTTAAATTAAGAGTTAGGCAAGGAAACGCTAAAGTTGAGTCATGAATGAGGCTTAAAAATAAAATCACAAAAAAGTATGGATTTGGTTTTAGCAGGCGATGCAAAAACAAAAACAAAAACAAAAAACCTGGATGGTTGCATAATTCACAGTACAGTTAAAAAAAAAATGCCAAGCCAATTGTGTCAGAGAAGCAGTACAGTAATTTCTTCTGGAGATTTTATCGAAGAAAAGCCAAAATTTGCCCTTTTGCCATGATTCACTTATGCATTCCAAACACAAGCTTGGTCCACAGGATAAAAATCAAGGACTGAGCAGGAACCTCTCCTTAGAAATGACAAGGGACAAGGTTTGTTTTGAAGATGCCATTTGGGGAAACAGTGGAAGCTGAGGTGAGCCTTTGCAGACCAGACCTAAAGTCAGGACCAAGGAGAAGACAGTGCCTCTTACAAGAGGTGGAAACGCTGCTGTAGATGAGAAAGGGTCTGTACAGAAAGGCTGACCAAGGCAAGCTCCTCCAAGTGTCTGGCAGTAAATGGAAAAGAGCAACAAGCACAAAACAGTGATGGGAGCATGCGAAACGGTGACCTTGCGCACTCAGAGGACCAGTCATCCAGTTTATATCGTCGACACTGGGCCATTGTACTGCTGACTCCCAGCTCTTCAAATGGGCTCATCAGGAGCAAGGAAGAGGCAGAAGTTCAAAGGACTTATCATTAGTTATTCTAATAGACTTCAGGGGGAGATGTGCAGTGAAAATAGAATTGGCGACCAGCTGGGTGACCAGGTGAGAAAAAGGGATTACATAGATGATCCCTTTCCCTCAATTCCAAAGAGTAAGCAAGCACTGGAGTGCGGAGTCCTGTGTGTGCCATCATGTGATCCTAGCTTGTTCATGGGAACCTGCCTTTAAACCAGACCTCTGATGACTCCTTTCCTTCCTCAGCATTAAGAACTCCAGCTCTGGCTGGATGCGGTGGCTCATGCCTGTAATCCCAGCAGTTTTGGGAGGCTGAGGCAGGAGGATCACGAGGTCAGTAGTTCAAGACCAACTTGGCCAATATAGTGAAACCCTGTCTTTACTAAAAATACACAAATTAGCTGGGCATGGTTGCATGAGCCTATAGTTCCAGTTACTCGCGAGGCTGAGGCAAAAGAATCACTTGAACCCAGGAGGTGGAGGTTGCAGTGAGCCGAGATCGTGCCACTGCACTCCAGCCTGGGTGACAGAGAAAGACTCTGTCTCAATTAAAAAAAAAAAGAACTCCAGCTCTGTGAGCTGCTCTCATCTTGTTTGACCATTCCTGCGAATGGAGGGGGGCAGTGCATGCTACGCTAGGCACAAAGATCCCTAGAGACTCTGGCTAATTCAGTAGCAGCTTACTGTGCTCAGTAGAAACCAAAGGATAAAAATTCAGAGACGGAGGTCCATGTATCAGTCTCACCCTGCAGGGCAAAACAGGCGATCACACAAATAAATTCATCCTCATTTTCATAATCAAATGCCTCAATTTTATCCTTTCATGCATTCATATTAAAAAGAGAAAGACAAAAGAGAAAAAGTTGCTTACTTTAGGATTCAAGTCGAAGAAAGAGTAGTATTTAAATCGTAACAGCAGCTGCTCATCCTCTTGGATGCCTTGTTCCATAAGGGAGCGCGAGGAGTCTAGCCAACTAGAAACAGCATGAGTTTTAGAAGCCAATCAATTTTACATATATATCCATTATAATATTATGTCATATATTATATATACATATATATATCCTTGAACAAAATCAGGGTATGTAATACAGATAGAGTCTCCCTAATTTGAAAATCTGAAATGCTCCAAAATCTGACACTTTCTGAGCACTGACCTGATGCTCGAAGGAAATGCTCACTGAAGCATTTTTGTTTTGTTTTGTTTTGTTTTTGAGCCAGAGTCTTGCTCTGTCACCCAGGCTGGAGTGTAGTGGTGCAGTCTCGGCTCACTGCAGCCTCTGCCTCCCAGGTTCCAGCGATTCTCCCGCCTCAGCCTCATGAGTAGCTGGGACTACAGGTGCATGCCACCATGCCTGGCTAAATTTTGTATTTTCAGTAGAGAGGGGGTTTCGCCATGTTGGCCAGGCTAGTCTCGAACTCCTGACCTCAGGTGATCTGCCTGCCTCGGCCTCCCACTGTGCTGGGATTACAGGTGTGAGCCACTGCGCTTGGTCTTGCTGAAGCATTTTGAATTTCAGAATTTTGGATTAGGGATGCTCAACTGGTGAGTACAATGCAAATATCCCCAAACCTGAAAAAGTGTAAAAAACAAATTCTGAAATCCAAAACACTTCTGGTCTCAAGCATTTTGGATAAGGGATACTCAACCTGTATAACAAAAAACCAGTAAGCACATAATAATAGCTTATATTTGCATTTTATCTTATAGTCTTCAAAGTGCTTTGGAGATTTTTTTCTCATGGATACTCTAAAGTAATGCAATGAAGGGGACAGGGAAGTTCTTATTATCTCAGCTTTGTAGACAGAGAGACTTAGTCTGAGTGACATTAGATCATCCTTAAAGGTTACAGGCCGGGTGGGGGGGCTCATACCGGTAATTCCAGCACCTTGGGAGGCCAAGGCAGGCCAATCACCTGAGGTCAGGAGTTTGAGACCAGCCTGGGCAACATGGTGAAACCCTGTCTCTACTAAAAATGCAAAAATTAGCCAGGTGTTGTGGCACATGCCTGTAATCTCAGCTACTTGGGAGGCTGAGGCAGGCAGGAAAATTGCTTGAACCCGGGAGGTGGAGGTTGCACTGAGCCAAGATCATGCCATTGCACTCCAGCCTAGGCAACAGAGACTCTGTCTCAAAAAAAAAAAAAAAAAAAGTCACAGGCTTGGTTATGGGGCCAGTTTGAGAATCCGTATGTCCTGACTGCCTGCACCACTTCTCCTTTTACCAGATGGTTTGCCCCAATGCCAGCTCTGTATTACTGTCTAGAACTTTCTGCAATGAGGGAAATATTCATATCTATGCTGTCTGATGCATTAGCCCCAGCTGAATGTGGCTGTTAGTGCCACATTTTAATTTTAATTAATTTAAAATCCAGTCCACATTTAGATACCCACATGGGGCTAGGGGTTCCTGTACAATACATAGTAGAGTTCTAGAGTTGAGAAATAAAAACTGGGGAAAGAGGATGACCAACACGAAATCTCCATCCTAAAGGAGTTGACAGTCTGCTGGGGGAGACCAAGCCTCCTAAGAAAGGGACAATGTGATGTTGGAGTGAGCAAAGCGTCAGGACAGAGCTACAAGGAGGGTGCCGATCTTGAAGGTGATACTTGAACAGGAGACAGCATGTGGTTGGGCCTTAAAGGACAGGTAGGGACTGACCAGTTGGTAAAGGGGAATGGTCCTGGAGGTGAGGCAGTGACAGAAAGAGTGAGTGTGCACCTGGGCAGCATGGGGCCATGGGATCACGGGAGGACACGGAGACACCTGGTGGGGACAGATCTTCCAGGGAGTTGAATGCTGTTGACAAGTTTGACTTTATCTGGTAGGCAATGGGGAACAACAGAAATGGTAGTTTCAGAAATAGTTTGGGTATATTTTCTGAGACCATTTCAAACAGAGCTCAAGGAACTTGCTCATTAGAATGCCTAAAGAGAAGAGCGACGGCTGGGCGCAGTGGCTCATGCCAGTAATCCCAGCACTTTGGGAGGCCGAGGAGGGCAGATTACCTGAGGTCGGGAGTTCGAGACCAGCCTGACCAACATGGAGAAACCCAATCTCTACTAAAAAAATACAAATTTAGCCGGCCATGGTGGCGCATGCCTGTAGTCCCAGATACTCGGAAAGCTGAGGCAGGAGAATTGCTTGAACCTGGGGGGCAGAGGTTGTGGTGAGCTGAGATTGCACCATTGCACTCCAGCCTGGGCAACAAGAGCAAAACTCCATCTCAAAAAAAAAAAAAAAAAAAAAAAAAAGGAAGAGCGACATTCTACAAAAGACAATGTAAGCCTGGTGGGTCACCTTGGATTTCCCCCACTGGCCCATGGGGACCAACACACTTATTAACTACCCTACATCCCATAAAATATACTTTGCATATCTGTAGTGGCAAAGAATTAGTATTCACAAATAGTAAATCTATTGAGTTACCCAAACTTATAAATTTAGGCACACTTTAAATACACTGAAATGACCAAAGGCTGAATTTTTCCCCTTTGTTGCTAAAATCAGCATTAACTTTTGCAAATAAAGTACAATCCCTATGCCTACCAACTTGAAAATTACTGTGTTGGCACTAGCTCAGGGAGAAGTAAAACGAGCCGTGTCCTTACCCTGCATTGAGCTTGGCTTTGTCAACCAGAGACCGAGGCTGGTACATATCCGCAAGTGCCTCTGGGGACTGGGGGGGTTGGCTGAATGCAAGGATGCTGCAGTTTTGTTCCGCCAAAGGGCTGTCACTGAACCAAGTCATGGTGGATGACGCTGGTGTTCCATTGATGGGGTCATATATAGGGGTCATGGTTTTACTGTATAAACCAGGACTTACTGCAAGGCAAGTGGAGCAAGAACTATGATATGAGAATCCAGGGACAGAAATCTTCAGGAAAATATTAACATTACTTACACTAAAATGAGTTTTGACTTTAAATTTGGCACCATTTAAAATAAGTCAAGCTGGGCACTGTGGCCCACGTCTATAATCCTAGCTACTTGGGAGGCTGAGGTCGGAGGATTGCTTGATCCTAGGAGTTTGAGACCAGCCAGGGCAACATAGCAAGACTTCATCTCAAAAAACAAACAAACAAACTGCCAAAAATAATATGGATCGTGATGGTAGAGAAATTAGTAATACACAGGTAATGGTCTTATCTGTAAATTCAGCTCCTCAAAAGCCTTGGAACTCAAATATATAAAAGCCTCCAAAAATCAACACAGATAGGTGTTGGGGACCACCTCTTTTCTTTCTTTCTTTTTTTTATTTTTTGAGATGGAGTCTCACTCTGTCGCCCAGGCTGGAGTGCTGTGGTGTGATCCCAGCTCACTGCAACCTCCACCTCCTGGGTTCAAGTGATTCTCCTGTCTCAGCCTCCTGAGTAGTTAGGATTACAGGCACCCGCCACCACACCCGGCTAATGGAGACCACCTCTTTTCTAATAATTCAAAGTTTTCCTATTTCAGTAGGAGTCTTGGTACTATTAGAGAACTGGAGACCTCATAGAATGCATATACCCAATATGTTTCAGATAGCCCCTTAAACAAATAGCAGGACTTGCCAATTTTAAGAATCCAGTAGGCTGATGATTTATAAATCAGCTGGCTCTAATTTGTACAATTTGTTCTTTTCATTGGAATATACTAGCAAGAAAACCCTCAATCTTGGCCGGGTGTGGTGGCTCATGCCTGTAATCCCAGCATTTTGGGTGGCTGAGGCCGGTGGATCACTTGAGGCCAGGAGTTTGACACCAGCCTGGCCAACATGGCAAAACCCTGTCTCTACTAAAAATATAAAAATTAGCCAAGTGTGATGGCGCACACCTGTAATTCCAGCTACTCAGGAGGCTGAGGCACGAGAATCGCTTGAGCCCAGGAGGCAGAGGCTGCAATGAGCCGAGATTGTGCCACTGCACTCCAGCTTGGGTGACAGAGTGAGACTCCGTCTAAACAAAACAAAACAAACAAACAAAAAATGAAGAAAGAAAGCCCTCAGTCCTGCAAGCAAGCTAGAGATTTGATTGTTTTGATATAAAAAGAAAAGGATGCTTTTTCTCCAGAATTTTCACCTGCCCTCCTCTTGCATGCCCCATAGAAAATTGAATTCAGGAAAGAATCACACAATGATAGAATCATGAAGAGAGAAGTGTATTTGAGTGGTTTAACTTGACTTTTTTCTTTTCTTTTCTTTTCTTTTTTGAGACAGGGTCTTGCTCTGTCACCCAGGCTGAGTGCAGTGGCACCATCTTGGCTCACTGCAACTTCTGCCCTCAGGGCTCAAGCAATCCTTTCATCTCAGCCTTCTGAGTAGCTGGGACCACAAGCATGCACCACCATGCCCAGGTTATTTGTTTATTTATTTTTGTATTTTTAATAGCGATGGGGTCTCACCTTGTTGCCCAGGCTGGTCTCGAACTTCTGAGCTCATTGATCCACTGATCTCATTGATCCATGATCTGAGCTCATTGATCCACCTTTTTTCTAAATATCACTCTTTTGTCCCAAATTTGTGGTCAGTGGTACTAAAATTTTGCATTCATCGGCAACATCAGATATACAATTCAAATAATGAGTTATTAAACATGCTTGATGAAAAAAAGTCTGAAACACATTTTTGTTAATTCTAAACTTAACTAGATAGCCTTTCCTCATCACATCAGTTCTGCAATTTTATTTCTCCTTTGTTTGGTGGGGGCGGGAGGACAGATATATTTCTGTCTTGAGTTTTACTGTACATTCCAACAACAAAACACCTGTCACAAATCTTACCTGATGAACCTGAAGCTGTTGGAGAACTCTCCAGGTTTAGAATATCTTCAATTATGGGTTCCTTATTATTTTTGTCTTTCTTCTTCTTCTTCTTAAAATAGTCACCAGAAGGCTTTAACAAGGAAAGCTCTTCTGATCTTCTAATATCTAGAAATAAATTTTTTTTAAAAATGAAGAAAAAGAAAAAGTAAAAAGAAAAATCCTTCTAAGACTCAGAGTCATTTTGTGCATTTGAAATCATTTCTCAGGAAATTTCTGAAAAGTAAATGGGACTAAACTGCATCCCTTTTGAAGAAATAGAAGGGAAAAGGGGAACAGAGACCTCCAAAGTAGGTGGGGGGAGAAAACAGTGGAGGGAGATTCAGTCTAGTGAAATTTCGAGTTAGAAAAATTATTATAAAAATATTTCAAATGTATCTAAAGCAAAGGGAATGGTATAATGTCCCCTTCGTGTGCTCTCCAGCTTCAGTCATTATTAGCATTATGCTATTCTTGTTACCTATTTACCACCAACTTTACCTCCCTCTCCCCTTCCTTCCTGATATGGTTTGGATGTGTCTCCACCCAAATCTCATCTTGAATTCCCATGTTGTGGGAGGGGCCCAGTGGGAGGTAATTGAATCATGGGGGCAGGTCTTTCCTGTGCTGTTCTCATGATAGTGAATAAGTCTCACGAGATCTGATGGTTTTATAAGGAGTTTCCCTGCACAACCTCTCTCTTTGCCTGCTGCCATCCATGTAAGACGTGACTTGATCCTTCTTGCCTTCTGCTATGATTGTGAGGCCTCCCCAGCCATGTGGAACTGTAAGTCCATTAAACCTCTTTGTTTTGTAAATTGCCCAGTCTCAGGTATGTGTTTATCAGCAGCATGAAAACGAACTAATAGACTTCCCTTCCTTGCTCCTCCTCCCTTTCCTTTTTCCAGTTTTTTAAACAACCAACAAAGGTACTGCTTCCTTTTTTCTTTATAGACCACAGATCTTGAAAGTCTTTCTTTTACACATTGCCCATCAGCTCATTTTATCCCTGTGGCGATGCCCTCATGCCCTGCCCATTTCTTCTTGGTCCTCACCATTTCAGCACACCTGGCTTCTGGTGGAATCTAGACCATGAGTCTCTCTGCCAGAGGCTTTGCTCTGATGGCTCGCCAGGGTCTGCACTGCAACAGCTCACATATTCAGGGAATTAACGCTCCCCAAGAGCGACCTTCAGTGACTGTCCAGGGTGCTGCATAAACATCCTTACCCTGAGGCTGTGTCTACACTGTCTTCCAGAGGTCACCAGCTGCTGAAGTGTAACCTGATTGGTGACACTCTTCTCTTTTCAGTCTTACTTCCCTGTCCCCAACAGTATTTCCTGGCATCACCTCCCAAATAAACTATTTGTACTTGAATCCTTATCTCAGGGTCTTCTTCTGGGAACTGAAACTATGATAATCTCCATTTCTCCCATTAATCAAATATATTTATAATTGCTGATCAGAATTGCTGATAACCTTTAACTACACTAGTGGCTATCATTCCAGGTAAAAACCAATTAATTTGGACTTTTAGTCTCTGAGCAGCTTTGTTGTAAGTGCACTGATTCCATTAAGTACTCTCATCGTTTCGTTCATATACCGCTCAGTGCTGAGACTGAGCCTAGCAGTTTAGCTTGACTCTCCCCAGCAGCCAAGGATTGTCAGGTTGCAACACACCTGTGACCATTCCAAATGCATAATTTATACACAAACCCGGTCATGAATAAAAAATTTCACTGTGAGCACTAAAAGCAAAACAATGAAACAGAAACACCTGTATCTTCAAGGTCAAGATTTGTGTCTTTTCTGTTCTTCAAGGGAAAAACCAAAAAACGGCTGCATTTGATTTCACTTCAATTGACAAGATACAAAATGGAATGATTAGAAATGCCAGGCTGAGCCTTTAAAACTATTACAAAGAGATAATCAGGAAAAGAGAATATCTGACTGCTTCTGTTTACTTGAAAACTTTACGTTTTTGGTCTCAGCTGTGATGTGTACTTCCAGTCCACTGTGGTGTATGCAATATACTATTTTATGTAATCATTTACTTTGCTTTCAAATCTTCATTAGAATATTACCAAAAACACAAGGTGTCCTCATGCTTGCCATTTGCACACCAGGGACAAGACTGCAACTTACATTCTGTAATGAAAGTTTCCATTCATTTGTTCACTGAACAGTTATTGTGTGCCAGGCATTGTGACTGGAGTGAGGAATGCAGAGATGCTTAGGAAACGGTTTCTGCCCTCACCCTACTTCATATACCATACCAGCCCCCACTGCCCAACCCTGGCATTCCCAATCCTGCTCATATTTTTTCTCTTTTTTTGGGGTACTATCCATCCCATTTTAACCTCTTATATTCTTTTTTAACTTGTTACATTTATATTTTAAAATTTGTTACATTTACATTTATTGGTTAGTGTCTGCCTCTGCCTGCTAAAATGCAAGCTCCAGGTGGCAGGGATTTTAGCTCTGTATTGCTACTATATCCCTAGCACTCACCACAATGCCTGGGACACAGTAGGTGCTCAATAAATATTTGCTGAATGAGTGAACAGTTTATGGTTTAATGGGAAAAATAGATTAGTCACTATATATCACTATATATTATCTATTCTGGGTTCAGATGTTGATTTTTGGTTTTGGAACCAATGAATACGCCTATAATACTTTCGAAAATTATAAAATGAGAATACCTTCATGGGGTGTTTCCTTTCCTTTGTGGAGTTTTATAAAGAAAAATCGGTTTGGGTAGTGTTGTCTTTACGACTGTTAAATTATAGGATACCAAATCTATAAATAATTAGGTTTAAATTCACAATTAAGTGTACTTTTCTGCTTAATCACTTCACAAGTGATTTTTGTGGGCAGAATTATTTACTTGAGCCAGGTCTTAAGCAATTAAGACTTTGGAACACCATTATCCCAAAAACAATAAAGACACATAGCTCTATGGTGATTAAGCATTTAATACAACTCTTTTTAAATCTTAAATACTATACAATAATGTTTGAGTATAGCTTGGATCAATAAATTTGGGGGGGCAATCTTAATGGTTTTCTTGTCTATTAACAAATCTCTTTTGGAATAGTTTTAAGCTTTGTGGAGATGCACCTGATTTATGCCAATAATGTTCCACTTGGCTTAACTCCACTTAAATGGCTGCAATACCCAGAAGGGCTTAAACATGTGCTTCCTAATAGATGAGTGTTCTGTAGCCAATTGCTTGAAGTAGGCAGAATGCACACACAATTTTCCTGTCTACCTTTGCAAGAGTCTACAGGGCACAGGGGCCCTTCCTGGTTACTTACTCAGGGTTTTGCAGATATCACTGACAGCTTTAAAAACCACAGCTGAGAAGCTGACTCGCAACCTCACCATCTTCAAATTCGGCAGGCGAAGGCGCAGCATTTTATGCTGAGGGGTGAAGAGAAGCTTTGCATCTGCCTGGACCCCATATTTGTCCAGGGTCCAGTGGGTTTTCAGAAGCCAGCAATGCTTCTGTTCCCACCAAAGAGCAAAGTCTGACCAGTCTTGGGATATGTCTGCAAAAATGAAAGCACAATTAAGTAAAATGAGAGAGGGCCCAGCTTGGAGGGTCCTGGAGCTGCAGAGTCAATTTCACTGTGTGCGAAAATGGAAACCAACAACTGATCTCCAGCTCCCCATGGCCTTTTACAATTCAAGGCTCAACAACTTTTGGCTTCTTTCCAAAGTCTCCAGGGATAAAATAGGGACTGGGATAGCATTAGGAGAAATACCTAATGTAGATGACAGGGTTGATGGGACAGCAAACCATCATGGCACATGTATACGTATATAACACACTTGCATGTTCTGCACATGTATCCCAGAACTTAAATAAAAAACATTAAAAAAATTAAGTCAAATAAAAAAATTTAAAGATAAAATAATTAAAAAAGAAAAAGAAAAAAATAATAGGGTCGGGTGCTGTAGCTCATGCCTGTAATCTCAGCACTTTCGGAGGCTGATGCAAGCAATCACCTGAGGTCAGGAGTTCGAGACCAGCCTGGCCTACATGGCAACACCCTGTCTCTACTGAAAATACAAAAATTAGCCAGGTGTGGTGGTGGGCACCTGTTAATCCCAGCTACTCCAGAGGCTGAGGCAGGAGAATCAGTTGAACCCGGGAGGTGGAGATTGTAATGAGCCGAGGTCGCACCATTACGTTACAGCCTGGGCAACAAGAGCAACACTCCGTCTCAAAAAAAAAAAAAAAAAAAAAGAAAAATAGGGACTAAACCTTACCATCATTTACATTTAGATACTGTGGAGGAAAAGAAACATAAAAATGTGTTCACAATGAATGCTAAAGTTCTCTTCGCTAAAATCTCCCCGTGCCATGGCCCTTTCTGAGAAAGCATCTGATTTTGTTTAATCAAGATTATTTCTCTTATAGAAATGTATCCTTATACCACTGTGTCACAAGGGAGTAGCAGTAGCCTCAAATCAAAGTCCACACAGAAGTACTGTACAGCTGACATTTCATTCTTCTCAGTAATGTCCAACTCTTTATCACCACCATATCCAAAGTGTCTAAATTGAAGTCAGAGTTAAAATATTTTCTCCCTCTCAATGTTAGCACCAATGTCAATCTTTCCCCTCCTTTAACGTTGGCATTAAAATAGAGTCTTAGCATTAGGAGATACACCTAGTGCTAAATGACGAGTTAATGGGTGCGGCACACCAACATGGCACATGGATACATATGTAACAAACCTACACATTGTGCACATGTGCCCTAAAACTTAAAGTACAATAAAAAAAATAAGAAAAAAAGTAGAATCTTTACGCTTCATCAATATTGGAGTCAATTTTCAATCTTTTATTTTGCAAAATGAAGAGCTACCAGTATTTTTGTTTTCTTATTTTTCTTTAAATGATTTTTTCTTTCTCTTTTTAAATTAGAAACATTTTTTTTTTTTTTTGTGACAGAGTCTCATTCTGTTGCCCAGGCTGGAGTGCAGTGCAGTGGCGTGATCTCAGCTCAGTGCAACCTCTGCCTCCTGGATTCAAGTGATTCTCCTGCCTCAGCCTCCCGAGTAGCTGGGATTACAGGTGCGCACCACCATGTCAGGCTAATTTTTTTTTTTTTTTTTGTGATGGAGTCTCACTCTGCTGCCCAGGCTGGAGTGCAGTGGTATAATCTCAGTTCACTGCAACATCTGCCTCCCGTGTTCAAGCGATTCTCCTGCCTCAGCCTCCTGAGTAGCTGGGATTATAGGCACGCACCACCACGCCCAGCTAATTTTTGTATTTTTTGTAGAGACGTGGTTTCACCATGTTGGTCAGGCTGGTCTTGAACTCCTGACCTCATGATCCACCCGCCTCAGCCTTCCAAAGTGCTGGGATTACAGGAAATTTTTGTATTTTTAGTAGAGATGGGGTTTCACCAGGTTGGCCAGGCTGATCTTGAACTCCTGACCTCAGGTGATCCACCCACCTCGGCCTCCCAAAGTGCTGGGATTACAGGCATGAGCCACTGCTCCCAGCCAGAAAACGCTCTTCTTTTTTTTTTATTTTTTATTATTATTATACTTTAAGTTTTAGGGTACATGTGCACAATGTGCAGGTTTGTTACATATGTATCCATGTGCCATGTTGGTGTGCTGCACCCATTAACTTGTCATTTACATTAGGTATATCTCCTAATGCTGTCCTTCCCCCCTCCCCCCACCCCACAACAGTCCCCGGAGTGTGATGTTCCCCTTCCTGTGTCCATGTATTCTCATTGTTCAATTCCCACCTATGAGTGAGAACATGGAAAACGCTCCTCTTAATGCTGTTAGTAGAAGCAAAAATTGGCACAACTATTTTGGAAAACCTTATGAATCAGCATTTTTTTTCTCTGAACTATACCACCCAACAGAAATGATCACTGAAAGACAGGTGTTATAGCGGCTCTTTCTGTAAGTGCATGAAAATGGAAACAACCCAAATGTCCATTAAGAGGTAAATGGATAAATAATTGTGGCATATTCATACAATGGAATATTATATGGCAATGAAAATGAACCAAAACAATATGCAACAGTATGGATAAATCTCACAGACATAATGTTGAGTGAAAGAAAGTCAATGTGTAAGAGTGTATCCTTTATAATCTCATTTGTATAAAGTTCAAAGTCAAACAAATGATTCCTGTAGTGTTAGAAGTCAGGACAGTGGTTACCTTTGGTAGTGGTGACTGGGAGGGGTCAGGGTATGGGGCTTGGGTGGGGAGCAGGTGATGTTCTATTTCTTGATCTGAGTGGTTACAAGACTTTGTGAAAATCCATTGAACTGTTTATGATAAGTGAAGCCTTGTTTATAATAAGCGAAGGCTTGTTTATAATAAGTGAATTTTTCTGTATGTATATTATATGTCAATACGGACTTACTGAAAAAAAAAAATTATCTCGCTAGAGCAAATGAAAAGCCAGCATCTAAGGCCTTAAATAGAAGGTAAAAGAAGCACAAAGAATGGCCGGGCGCGGTGGCTCACGCCTGTAATCCCAGCACTTTGGGAGGCCGAGGCGGGTGGATCACGAGGTCAGGAGATCGAGACCACGGTGAAACCCCGTCTCTACTAAAAATACAAAAAATTAGCCGGGCGCGGTGGCGGGCGCCTGTAGTCCCAGCTACTCCGGAGGCTGAGGCAGGAGAATGGCGTGAACCCGGGAGGCGGAGCTTGCAGTGAGCCGAGATTGCGCCACTGCACTCCAGCCTGGGAGACAGAGCGAGACTCCGTCTCAAAAACAAAAGAAGCACAAAGAAAATAGAATGTTATTAAATTGTAGGTTGATAATGTTGACTCCTGATGTGAAGAGTGTAACCCTGAAGATTTCTTTCTTTGTTTAAACAGGGAGCATAGTAAATGGTAGATAAGTGTTAAAAGACTCCTCAGCACCAATTTATCCCTAAGCTATCAAGTATTAACAAAGAATTAACACAGTAGTCTAATGCCAAGCTATTTAAAGTCATATTAGATGTCACCAGTGGAATGGGTCCCATCCCTGTTGAGTCCAGCATTATACCTACTGGGAACTTTAGCTTGCCACCAAAGACTCAAGGTTTTATTTCCCCCCCCAAGACCGAGTCTTGCTCTGCTGCCCAAGCTGGAGTGCAGTGGCACGATCTTGGCTCACTGCAACCTCCACCTCCTGGGTTCAAGAGATTTCTCCTGTCTCAGGCTTCCGAGTAGCTGGGATTACATGCACCCACCACCACGCCCAGCTAATTTTTGTGTTTTTAGTAGAGATGGGGTTTCGCCATGTTGGCCAGCCTGTTCTCGATCTCCTGACCTCAGGCGATCCGCCCACCTCGGCCTCCCAAAGTGCTGGGATTACAGGTGTGAGCCACGGCACCCGTCCTGGGCTATTTCTTTCTCTCCTCTGGGATGAGGAGTGGGGGATTGCTTTCCAGGCCATTACAAGAAAAATGATCAGAAAAGCCTAGACCAGCCATTAGTGGTGATGCAACAGAGAGGGTTTCCAATACAGAGAAACCATAAAGCGAGAGTAACTTACTGATCTGTTCTACTAACTTGAGCATCACTCCCCCGACATGAAGGTCTCCAGATACTCTCAGTGTGACGTCTTTCTGCTGCTCTTCATTGGGATGGTCAACGCGGACCACAAGCTCCCAGGAAGCAGATGTAAAGTCAGTGGATGACAGCATTCTGGCAAATGCTGGTGTCTGCTGAACACAAAGGCAGACATAGATTGGAATGTGAGAAGGAAACGGGACCTGTCAGTAGACTTGCAGAGCAAAATTTCTTTTTTGTTTTGTTTTTCATTGTAACCTCCTCTTCAAAACACTCTGCAAGGTTCCCGGTGCTCCAGATATTAAATTCGGCATCTTAACTTTAAAGACAAAAAGTTTTATAAAAATGGTCTCAAACCATCTAAATTTACATACTTCATTTTTCCATTCACCCACTTCTCCAAGACCACTTGGCTATGTATTTCGTTTGTCCACCCAGTGCTTCAATCCTCATTTTCTCTCTATTGACTTCTTCTGACCTTCTCTCAACTATTCTGGCAATAGGCAATCTTCCACATTATCTTTTAAAAAATCAATTTTATTAAGGTATAATTTGCATGTAATAAAATGTGCAGATTTTATATACTATAGTTCAATATATTTTGTTGTATGCAAATTATACTTCAATAAAGTTGATGTTTAAAAAGGATGCCATTAAAGCCTCATGTCTTTAATATCTTTAATACATGTATATTATTACATTCCTCCTACACAAATTTGTATCTTCCCGTAATAAAGCTCAAAAAATAAAAAAAGCAAAATAATTCCTATTTCAGTCATTATAATATATAGTTTTACCTTAAATGCATATAGGTACAGGTCATTAATAATTATTGCCATGTATTTGATTTACTTATTGTTCTATATCATATAAAAATTGATTATAAATGCACCAATTAAATATTTGGGTACATCTTTGGCAAAGGATTTAAAAACAGGAGTAACAGATATAAAAAGCTCGCTCTTCAAAGTACAGATGGGGGTGTGAACTTCAAACCCATAGTTTTCCCCTCATTGGAGAAGCTAGCAGGAAAGAACGTTCACAACTGAAATGTTTCAGGGGGTAACTAGAACACTGGAATCCAAATTGGCAGAACTGAAACAAAACTTGAGATGTCAGTTCTCTCTTACTTTTAAACAGAAAGAAATAATGCTACTGCTCCTGGCTGTTTTAAACATTGAAAGTAAAAATTATTTAAATGATAATGAGTCTTTTTCACTTTACTATGTAAAGCCAGCTTATGAGAAATTCATGTTTTCATAAGGCCTATTTTTGAGAAACGTCAATGCACTGAAATTCCTAAGAAAGGGCTTCTCTGAGGGTGTACCCAAATTCCCCAGGGATCCTATTAAAATGCAGATTCTATTCAGCAGGTCTAGGGAGGGGCCATACATTTCTTAACAGGCTCCAGATGTTGCTGGTCTGTGGCTATACTCAGTTCTTCCCTTCAACCTATTTAGATCAATATTAAACCAGGGAAGACGGTAATATCCGAGGAACATTACTTTTAATAATAATTAAACAACCAGTGTCATATCTATTCTGCGTGTTCATTTGAAACGACTCATTTGTAAGCATAAGAGAATCTCCAAATACGCTGCACAGATAAATTGAATACTGCAAATCTGAACGGATTTAAGACAGATTTTATGGGTGAGGATGAAATTTAAGAGTTCAGAAGTAGCTCCTTATGTTTTTGGTTTTTTTTTGAGATGGAGTCTTGCTCTGTCGCCCAGGCTGGAGTGCAGTGGCATGATCTTAGCTCACTGCAACCTCTGCCTCCCGGGTTCAAGCAATTCTCTGCCTCAGCCTCCCAAGAAGCTGAGATTACAGGCATGTGCCACCATGCCCAGTTAATTTTTGTATTTTTAGTAGAGACAGGGTTTCACCATGGTGGCCAGGCTGGTCTTGAACTCTTGACCTCGTGATCCACCCGCCTTGGCCTCCCAAAGTGCTGGCATTACAGGCATGGGCCACCGCGCCCAGCCGCTCCTTATGTTTTTATAGTCAGAAGCATGCAACGATGCAATGCATCTCCTCCCCATGCACAGAGATCCACACAGAACCCTCGCATGAGAAGTGCCATTCAGTGACTGCATTAGGCCTAACTGCTTGCCTCTGTCATCATCAACTTCAGGTATCATTTATTACCTACTGACTGTATGATGTGCTCTGTGTTAACTCCTGTCTTCTGTTATCCCTTTTTCATCCTCCCCGCAATCTCATTTAGAAACGAGGAAACTCAGCCTCAGAGAGATGAAGCCACTTGCCTGAGGTCACACAGCAAGTTAGATGCTGGAGCCCAGATGGAAATCTAGGTCTGCCTTTCTATTTCAAACTCTTATCCACCACAGTGGGAAACCACTTTGATAATGTTGCAGTGCCAAAATGAAAGCAAACTCCTCAAACTACACGAACTAAATTCTCAGTAGCCTTTACTAAGCATTTCTATCAACACAAATCTTGTGCAGTGAGGAGACAAAAGATGCCCCTTCATAGGCAAACTTATAACTTGGCATTGAACTGTTCGACTTTAAGATCCTTACAATTTCTTAAACGCTATGATTGTGAGGTCTAGTTATTTAAAATGTTTTGTATATAAAGAAAATAACTTTTAAAGGTGATTCCTTACTGCTTATTTCACTGGGCAATCCGATATAAGGTCTTTTCCTAACTTGGGTGATCAAAACACTACTCATTTAGGGAATAGAGGCTGATTCCTCGTACAACAAAATGCAGGCTAAAATTAGCCAAGCTGGTTTTCCTGCATTCCTTTCCTATCTTTCTGCGCCTTCATTTTTGAGCGAACGTCTAGTCTGCAGCAAGCTGTTACTTGTCAAGGATAGCAGCAAACTTCAGCCGGGAAAACGCACCTAAGGAGACCAAAACAAGAAGCAAAGCTACTGGCAGAGTGCTCAACAGCCCTTCGCAGAAAATCAAAGAAACGAAAGCAGGGAAGGAGGGATGGAGGGATGGAGATCAGGAAGGAGGAAAGATGAGGGGGAAACAGTCCCCGACCCTTCCCCCTGGAAGATCTGAAGGTGCTTGTTGTTGGAGGGCCACCCGACCTGTCTTTTGCCAGCTCTGCACGATCCTGGGGCGGATGTTGGGTGGATAAAGCATGCCCCTGACTCCCATTAAGGCGGCACTTGCGGCTGAACTGAAAGTTTATTTTGCGGCCAGATGCGTAAGGCCGGAGAAGGTGGTCACATCTAGAGAAATTATTTTCAATCAACAGCTATTTAAGTACAAGAGGCTGCAGAAAGAAAGGGGGTAAAGGGGCTCAGGAGCCACTGGTGCCCATCAAAGCCTCCCAACCTCCAGCTCCCCAGCCCTAGCTCCGGAGCACCCACCTCCTTTCCAGGAGCCTGCAGCGTCCAGCCTCGCAGTCGCGCACGTGGAGAGCTGCGTCCCTACAAACTACCCCGGGCCGAGCCGAGGAGCGGGCGCTGGCGAAGTGGGGAGCGGGGGGCTCCCAGTGGCGGCGGCTGCTCAGCTAAGGCTGCGGCAGGTGAGGGCTGGAGCCGGGGCGAGCAGGCCAAGCTGCCTCGGGACCTCCCACGGAGGCTCGGTGCCGGCACCCAGCCTGGAGCGGCGTGCCCGGTGCACTGCACGGCCCCCAGCGGCCCGGCCGAGGGCAGCGCGCGGCAAGGCAGGCGAGGGCACGCCCAGCCCCGGGCCTGCTAGGTCTCGCTCCCGCGGAGAGGAGGCGCAGTCTGCAGATTTTTAAGGGCAAAGGGTGGCCCAAGGGCTGCTCTGCGGAGAGAAGGCGGGGAGAACCCGGGGCGCACGCACAGTATCTGCAGCTCCTCTTGCGATGTCTCATCCTGCCGCTTGAAGGCCGCCTCCAGCTTCCCTGTTCCCCCGGGCCTGCCGGGGACTAGCCCAGATGATTAAAGCCGCGCCACTTCCCCTCCTTTCAGGCATACCCACCACTCACACCCCGGGGTGCGTCCAGGCCCAGGAGACTCCAGCCTCCCGGCTGGAACAGCTGCCTCCCTTAGAAAGAGCCCCGCAGCACTTGTGGTCAGCGAGGTGGCGGCAACAACAAAACGATTCCTCTCTGAGTAAGAGGGTGGTGTCAGTCTGCAGAAGGCTGAGGCTCCCGACCAGGGGAGACTCCAGGAGACCCAAGGGCAGGCTGCACGCGGAAGTCTGGGCCACACCTGGTGTGGCTCACCTCAGGATCACCACCGGTCTCGCCGGTCGCCTTCCTGTTGGATTTATTTTCAAAGAGGGCTGGGGCCACCCAGGAAGGGTGGGTGACCTGGGCTGTTTACACAACCTCCCCAAGCCTCCTTTGTTCATTTAATGCACGTTTGTTGAGTGCTTACTGCTCTACAGGCCTCCCAATGGGCCTGGGCTCCGAGAATACAGTGGTTAATAAAACAGACATGGAAATGACAGTTTCCTCATCTGTGAAATAGGTAGAGAGATAGAATGCCTGCCATTCCACAGAGGGATTTCATGCAATATTACACAGGCTTTAGCGATGTGCATTAAAAGGCTTGTGAAAACTTAAACTTTAATAAAGAAGTTATAAAATTTAGAAGTTGAATCTGTTTTTGCTTAAACATTACCATATTCTGGGATTATTATGGGTTTGAAAGTACATTTAATTTAAAAAGGTTAGTTGAACATTGTTGGCAAATATAGGATATTATAATTGAAATAAAATCATTAAAAACTTGAAACAGAATGTCTTCATTTGGTAGAGTCTGTCAACGATGGGAAGGGTCATCTGGTCCCACTTCCCTACCTCTTAACACCATGAGCAAATCTGCTCTCATCCTGGGTGGAAAGTATTTAACGTTTGCTCTCTGGAAACCCTGCTCATGGCCCATTAGAACTTAGACTGTGGTCAATGCACACACACACACACTCACACACACACACACACACACACACGCACACATTTTTTTTGAGATGGAGTCTTGCTCTGTCCCCAGGCAGGAGTGCAGTGGCGCGATCTTGACTCACTGCTGCAAACTCCGCCTCCCAGGTTCAAGTGATTCTCCTGCCTCAGTCTCCTGAGTAGCTGGGACTACAATTTTTGTATTTTTAGTAGAGACCAGGTTTCATCATGTTGGCCAAGATGGTCTTGATCTCTTGACCTTGTGATCCACCTGCCTCGGCCTCTCAAAGTGTTAAGATTACAGGTGTGACCCACCGTGCCCAGCCTGTGGTCAAGATTTTATGTGTGACCTTGAATTATGGCTCTATCTATTTATACCAATATGGTTTTTCTCTTTTCAATTGAAAATATCTGCCTTGTGCTAAAGAATTCAACTGGTTTTAAGCATTCTTCTTGGCCTAGGTTAATTTTTAAACTTTTAATTATATGTAGTGACTTGTGTGTATATAAATGTGTATCATATATACACACACCCGCACATATACACAATATATATAGATAAGAGCACAAATCATGAATGTATAGCTGATGAGTTTTCACAAACTGAACACACCTGTATACAGAGTATATAAAGACAGTAGCGTATAAAGAGTGCCCAGTTGAAGAAACAGGACATCACCAGTCCTCGGAAGCCCATTAGTGACCCCTTTTAGTTATTCCTTTCAGTTATGATCACTGCCGCTGCCCTCCCCCTACCCCCAACCCCAGGCCCAGGATAACCATTATCTTATCTTCTAATTCCTTGGAAGGGTTTTTCCTGTCTTTGTACTTTATATAAATGGAATCAGACTATGTGCATTATTTTGTGTCTGGCTTCTTGTGTTCAACATTATGTTTATGAGTTTCATCCGTATTATGTGTCCTAGGCTTTTTTTTTTTTTTTTTTTTTTTTGAGAAAGGGTCTTGCTCTCCCCCAGGTCAGAGTGCAGTGGCATGAACATGGCTCACTGCAGCCTTGATGTCTCAGGCTCCCAAGCTGGGACTACAGGTGTGCACCACCATGCCTGGCTAATTTTTAAATTTATCTTTTGTGGAGACAGAGTCTCACTTTGTTGCTCAGGCTGGTCTTGAACTCCTGGGCTCAAGCCATCCTCTCGTCTTAGCCTCCTAAATTGTTGGGGTTGCAGGTGTGAGCTACCATGCCCGGCTGTCCTAGGCTTTTAATTTAACTTTATGTTTTACTTATTACCGGTTACTGTCGTTCGTGTGACACAGGTCCAACCCACCCCCCCAACGTCCTGGGTTAGAAGTGGGTTAAAAAGTGTATTCTGAACTTCAAAATTTTGCACATATATATTAAAAAAATGCGCACTCTTTGCCCCCTTAAAAAACAAGCAGAATCAATTCACTGAGTCTGTTATTTAATTGATTCATACGTATTAATCAGCAATGGATTATTTATTCACTAGTCACTGTATTACTGTGAGCTAGACATCTTAACGTATGTTGAAAATACTCAGATTGACTGGGCACACACTTTGTCTTCAGATGGTAGGAGGGATGCTAAGGAATACAGAAGAAGGTGTCTACTTCTGCCAGGTGTTTGGAGTGGCAGGGAATATGAGAAAAGGCTTCAGAAAGGAGGTGATTTTTGAGATGGAATTGGAAACATTGGATAAGAGCTTCATAGTTGTTCATAATAACCTGAGGTTTCTAGAGAACTGTTTTAAGGTATTAATACATATTTTTTTAGTTAGCAGATACTTGTGCTTCAGGTAGCAGAAGGGTGGAAGATAAAGAGAAGCTCTATCTCTTGACTTTGAAATCTTATACATTCAAGTTGCAAATATTGAAAAAAAAAATCTGTTGTCAATTACCCATACACTGATAAACTCACCTTTGAAGTAGTACCTTCAAAAAGGTAAATCAACTGGGTGTGGTGGTTCAGGCCGGTAATCTCAACACCTAGGAGGCCAAGACAGTAGGATTGCTTGAGCCCAGGAGTTTAAGACCAGCTCGGGCAGCATAAGGAGACCCACATCTCCACCAAAAATAATAATAATAATAATAATAATAATAATAATAAAAATTACGCGATGATCTGTGCACCAAACCACCATGGCACATGTTTACTATGTAACAAACCTGCACATGTACCCTTGAACTTAAAATAAAAGTTGAAGAAAACGAATTTTAAAAATAATAGAAAGTAGCTGGGTGTGGTGGTGTGTGCCTGTGATCCTAGCTACTTGGGAGGCTGAGGTGGGAGGATCGCTTGACCCTGGGGGATCAAGGCTGCAATATGCCATGATTGCACCACTGCACTCTAACCTGGGTAACAGAGCAAGAACCTGTCTCAGTTAAAAATAAAAAAAGTAAGTCATGTCATGTCTGGGGTATGGGTAGATCAGACTGAATGAGAGATGTGGCCATATTCCATATTCACTGAACACAAAACGGAAATAAATGAGTAGAGGCCTTTGAAAGTTTCGGCTACTTTAACTTGTTAAACACAAGTGATTTCTTCCTCTAGCACCTTTTCACTAAAAATTCTACAGTTAATTTAGGTAGAATAAGAAAGCTGCTTGAAGGAGAAAAGAAGTGGATTTTTTTTTCCTGATTGATGGTTTTGATATTTACCCAATATAAAGTTCTCTAGTAAGTTTTCAGCTTATAAACCTGCTAGAAGTCTGATGACTTCGAAATGGCAGCAGACACCTGAAATATATTTTTATTTGCATTGAGTCCTTGGCACATACAAAATGGCAGCTGTGTTCACGTGTGCAGAGAACACATTTTGTTCAGTGTAAAGAAGCAGAATGTGCCTATTATTGCTACACCCTCCTCCCCAGCTGGATGGATAATGAGCACTTTCTATGCCCAGGCAAGTTCTAAAGTTTTCTCCTTGCCAGGGTGAAAGGGGTGTGTCTCAATGTACTTACAGGGCTGAATGAGAAAAAGCAAAGAAGAGTAAAAATGGCTTTGCTGGGGGCCATGCTGGAGCCCGCCTTTGAGAATGAGAGAAGCAAGAAACACAGTGCCTCCCTCCTTCCATCCTTCTTCTCCTCCATCCCCTGTTGTCCTTCCTTACATTGCATCCTTCTTAATCAAAGGGTACAAGGGAGTATACAGTGATAATTAAATCTTCCTCCTATCCTTGATTATTGAGTTCCCTTCCCTGGAGATAATAGTTACCTGTTTCCCCTGAAATCTTCCAGAGATAGTCTGTGCATGTAGACAATTTCTGCTTCTTATGCAAGTGATAGTAGTCTATACATATTGTTCTACATTTTGCTTTTCTAACTTGAAAATATCTTGATGATTGTAGCAAATGTCAGTCATACTCATGGCTGCCCATCATCCTTGGAATGGCCTCCTTAATATTTGTGGAAATCTTCATGTTTTAATCCCAGTCTAGAAGTCAGAACTCAAATTCCCAACCTCGCTTGCAGCGAGGGCACAGGCCTGTGACCTAGGCTGTGTCACTCAGATACTCGGGCATGACTTCAATTTGGAAGTGAGTGCGGTGCACAGACAGGGTGCACTTGGAGCTTCCATCTTTTCTGATGTGAGTGGTGTCAGGAATGACTATGGTGGTGGTAGTGGCAGCGGCGATGGTTTTCTGGAGGCTGAAAGGTTAAAGTCCCAAAGCAGAAGTGATGTCAGTGCTAGTGGGTGGCAGTAGCAGGTGCAGTAAAGTCAAGTTCAGATGCTTCAGTGGTGATTCCCTTCTTGTGTTAGTCCTACGGCATCGTTTCAGACTTTGTTCTTGGTGCTTAGCTCCAAGCCTCTTTCTCCTGCTGTCCTGTCAGGTTGTGTCCACTATGATGGAGCAAGATCCTGTCATCTATGATGATGATGATGACTTGCCTAATTATTTTTCTGTTTAAGCTAGCCATAGTGGATTCTGTTATTTGTGCCTAAGAGCTCTTACTGACAAAGAATGTGGTACCGGAAGTGGGATGCTACAAGTAACAACACTAAAAGTAGAATTGACTAAGTGCAGCAGGCAGGGCTTTGAGCAAGGAGGGGGCACACATTACAGGCCGGAAAGCTGGCGACTCTTGTAATGCAGTGGCAAAACTTTGCTTCAACTACTATATACAATACTTGAAGATGCACACTGCAAGCTGAGTGAGGCTGTGAATAAGAGGGGAAATAGTAGGGAGCATTCAGAATGTTGGTTTACATTGATGACTTCTTGCTCTTTCAGCAGTCTTGATAGAGCAGCTATACCCACACCAGAGTCCTCCAGCTGACAAGAGAGGTAAGGAGAGAAACTGCTTTGCCAGGAGAGGCCCTCTGCTGCAGCTGGAGGTCCAAGTTGACCGAGAGCCCAAAATTTGGGCTGAGAAAACAAACTACCACTTTATTCAAACCAAAGCTGGCATGAGTAGCTATTGAAGGGAAATGAATAAAACCCTTATTATAATCGCACTATTATGAGAGTAAATGAAAGAGCCCATGTATGTGTCGCATGCCTTCATAATGCTATTGTGATTTATATTAATAAATTATTATAATTATTATGGGTGTCTGCTGCTGTCTATATTTCTACCTGACTACTGGGTTTAGAATATGGATACAACTGCTAGCAGTTGCTTTGAGGGCAACTTAGGTTTATACTTTTTGTAGCCCAGCAAATAGTTCAGTATGCTTTAAATAAAGGCCGGGAAGTAAGGGGAAAGTGGGAGATGGGAACGTTGTTCCCCACTTTGTCACACCTTCTAAACTGGAATTACACATTCATACCTTTCACCCTGGGACTCTGCAGTTCCCCCCATTGGAGTGGAGTGGACCTCCCTGCACCTTGATTTCGGTCTTGGCCATGTCTTTTGCTTTGGCCAATGAGCAGGTGTGATACAAGCAGAGGCTTGAAATGGATTTGCTTGTGGTTTTGGTTTGCTCTTCTATACTCAGCCTTTCACCACGGGAAGATTGCTCTGCCTTGAGGAGATGGTTGATTCTAGAAGTGGGATGGAAAAGCACAAGATGAGTCTGGAACACCTTGTGATGCCAGACAATGAAGATGTCCTCGAAAACCCATGGGGGCATGTCAGAAGGACACAGGAGTCACCTGAAAGGAGCTCCTAAGGGCCAGTCTGGGACAATGGGAGCAGCAAAATATATAATGGTAGTAATGGATTATACCCCATAGAATAAAATATTCACCAGCCTCCCTAACATAAACAAAAATGGGATCCCAGCTAGGTTTTATTTAAACATTTTTTTCCAAGTTTAGAAATGCTAAGTGACTGGCTTGAGGCCACCCCGCTAATAGATGCCAGATTTGGGATTCAAGCCCTGCCCTAGTGGCTCCCATGCTGGAGCTTCTCGCACTACGCTGCCCTCAGTCTCCATCCTCTGGGCATCTCTGTATGAGAGCAGGAACAAGAAGACAGAATGTTGCCTTGCTTCACCTCCGCTGGGCACAACCACGTTACGGGTGACTCAATGTTTTTGCTACCAACTACAAAAGCACCGTGAGTACTGATTTTGGAGTTACAAATAAATTTTACCTAGTAGGTAAATTCACAAATATGAAATTTTGAGTTACGAGGATGGACTGTATGGAGATATAGATTTAACACCCAGAAGATACAGCGAAAAGAATTAGAAATAGTTGCCTCTGGGGAATGGGAGGCTGGATGGGAAGGAGAGGGGTGTGGCACTGTTCAGAATCAATAATTTTTCAAAAATATTTGATATCCACTCCTTCTCCCAGCCCTCCTCCCCTCCCCGCAGTGGGCTGGTGAGAAATGTAATTTGTCACTAGTGGGTCTTGCTTTCCTAATCTCCAGTATCTCAGGAAGATCCCAATTTTACTTTCGAAAAGTCAGAGCTTCCTGGAAGGGCTCTGTGGATTCCAGTTCCCACTGGTCTCTGAAAGTCTTCGTTTTCTAAGCACTTACTCAAAGGAAGTGTCTGTTTTTCCCTCTGAGTCCAGTTTGGGCCTGAGTCTTGCCCTGTGGCTCCCAAGGCCACCTCCTTGGCATGATTGTTCTGGGAAGGGGATGGTTCCTGGCGTGGGGCAACCCCAACTACATAGTAGGAATTGCAGATGGCACAGTTCTTGATCTGTACGGGGTGGGTGTAGGGGTGGAGGTGGGGGTGGAGCGAGGGTGATGAGCTCAAACTTGCAGTTTTCTGTCTCGCCCAGGCAGCCTTCAGCAATTACCGCTTGTAAGCACTCTCTACGTCCCAGGTACAGTGCCTAGTTCTTTGCATACATTATCTCATTTAATCCTCATAACCTAGGAGTATTTCCTCAGCTTACAGGTGAGGAAACTGAAGCTTAAGGAGTTTAAGCAAATTGCCCAAGATCACCCAGTTATTAAATGGCAAAGTTAGGATTTGAATTTACCCCCATTTAACTTCCAAACCATTGCCCTCAATGGCTCACAAGACTGTTTACACACACAGTCTCTTTTGCATATTTCCAATTCTATTTAGTTTTGATAGGTTGAGTTTCCGGCAGCTTCTGAAACTGTGTCGACATTGTGAGGGCATCCCCTCCCCTTAGCATCACTAAGGATGGTGTGCCCTTTGTTGTCTTCCTCCTTGTTTGGACTGTTCCTTCTTCCATCTGGACTGCCCTCCCCCTTCCTTTCCTCTTGTAGAATTCCTACCCATCCTTTAGGAACTAGCACTGCAGGGAGGCTGTGGCAACAACAGCTGAAGGAAGGAGAAATTTTAACTTTGAGTAAAGATTGATATTTTAATGATTACATTGAACTGGACTAACCATTACCAAACTGAGTTTTTTTTTTCTTTTTTCTTTCTTTTTTTTTTAATGACCAGCAGTGTCTGGAGCACTTTTCATGATCTAAGAGAGCCCAGATGTCTCATGAAAGCCATCCTGGTTTTCATCCAAGGAGAGGAAAATAAATACCCTTTCTCTTGTCTCAAAAGGCAGAAGGGTAAACAAAATAGCCTTTTTTTTTTTTTTTTTTTTTTTTTTTAAATAACACTGCAGGAGTGTTCCTTGGCCAGAGTACTGGTGATAAATATATTTCCATAATACCTAATGTAATGTGAGCTTTGTCTTGTTTGGGTACAAATGATTTATCTTACTTCCATTGAGCCTATTTTTTTTTTTAATTACCTCCATTTTCTCCCCCAGTATAAGGCTGTGCTAAATCTTTGTGCATGTGCTTAATTACTTCCTTTAGGACAAATTCTTATGAGTGGAATTACTTGGTTAAAGATTATGCATATTTAAGAAGTTTTAGTATAATTGCCACATTTCTTGCCAAAAAGATTGTACCTATTAATATTCTCTCCAGCCATGGGTCAGAGCTCCTCTAAGATTAGTATTTATTGTTAGCAGACACTGCCTTGTATTAAATATTTGGACTGTGCCAAGTGCTCTACCAGGCCCTTGGGATACTGCTTTTGACATGTAAGTGAAATTGGGCAGGAAGATATAGCAAACAACTGAAAATAAAGTATCGATAATGTATGTGTTTATTACTTCACAGCTTACAAAACATGTTCAGGTACCATAGTTCAAGGCTTTTCAAACTATAATGTGCATATGAAGCCCTGGGGGAGCTTTGTAGGTTTATGTGGCTGACTCTGTCTTAAGAGGGTGAAAAAACAAAATGAAAGGAGCTTATGATAAGGATATGGAGATATAGCTCACAGAATCAAAGAAAATCTCCCAAGGAGACTTTGAAAAGCACAGGAACCAAGGCAAGTTGAAGATCAAGGGAGTCCCCTCCAGCGACCCCTTTTGGGATGAAGGGGCTCCACATGGTTTCAGGATTCATGTCTGTTATTGGTTGAATTTTGTCCCACAAAAGGTATGTTGAAATCTTAACCCCCAGTACCTGTGAATAAGACCTTATTTGGAAATAGGGTCTTTGCAGATATAATTAGGTTAAGATGAGGTCATATTGGAGGAGGGTGGATACCAATCCAATATGACTGGCGTCCTTATAAGAGGAGAAGAGACAGACACACAGGGCAAAGCCAGCCACGTGGTGACAGAGGCAGAGACTGGGGTGATACCTCTGTAACTCAAGTAACTCCAGGGACTGGCTGCAAACGTCAGAAGCTACAAGATGGAGGAAGGTGTTTTAGCCAGCTTGGGCTGGTGTAAAAAATATAAACTGGATGGCTTATAAACAACAGAAATTTATTTCTCACATTTCTGGAGACTTGGAAGTCCAAGATTAGGGTGCCAGCAGGGCTGGGTTTTGGTGAGGGCCCTCTTCCAGGTTGCAGATGCTGCCTTCTTGCTGCATCTTCACATGGTGGAAAGGCAGTGAGTTAGGCCTCTGGATTCTTTTTTTTTGTGAGACAGAGTCTCGCTCTGTTGCCCAGGCTGGAGTGCAGGGCACGATCTCAACCCACTGCAACCTCTGCCTCCCAGGTTCAAGCGATTCTCCTGCCTCAGCCTCCCGAGTAGCTGGGACCACAGGCATGCACATACATGCCCGGTTAATTTTTGTATTTTTAGTAGAGACGGGGTTTCACCATGTTGGCTAGGCTGGTCTTGAACTCCTGACCTCAGGTGATCAACCTGCCTTGGCCTCCCAAAGTCCTGGGATTACAGGTGTGAGCCATCACGCTCAGCCTGGATTCTTTTTATAAGAGCACTAACCCATTCATAAGGGCTCTGCCCACATTACCTTCCACTTCCAAATACCATCCCATTAGGGATTAGATTTCAACACATGATAGCAAAATTCAGTCACTAAGAGAAGAATTTTCCCCTACAGGTTTCAGAGGGAGCAGGGCCCCGCTGACAACTCGATCTTGCAGTTTCAGCCTCCTGAAGTCTCTGTTGTTTGGAGCCACCCCGTCTGTGGTCTTTGTTACAGCATCTCTGGAGACAAACAGTATCCCTCTGCTCCGGGTTCAAATTCCAAGGAGCAGACATCTGAGGGGCCCAGCTTGTGTTATGTTTTCATGCCCAGGATCATATTTGCAGGAGTGAGTGGTTCTCCAAAGGGTAAAGAGAGGCTGTGGCCAGGATTAGGGAGAACAGGTGAGGGCAGCCAGAACAGGAGATGCCCCAGCACCAACCCACCAACCCACGTGTGCTGCTGGAGCCTCACGACCTGGGTTGATGATTGGGAAATACCCAGGCTCTTTCCGTTCCATGGGGTACTCTTTGGTCCAAGTCCCATATGGCTGGAAGTGCCAGTGGGTGAGCCCTTTCTGGCTCCTTCTCAACTGCCCTAACACAGGCCTGCTCTATAATGAGGAGCTTTCCCTCCCCCACTCCTCATCCTGACTCCTAGATCCCTCTCATCCTGCACCTGTATCACCAACTAAGGTGTCTGAATGAAGATAGTGTGGTGTGTCACCTGCAGGGATACGTGGGTCAGTGTGGTAGACCATATTCCCATGGCACCCCCATTCCCTCATGCCTATGGCTGTCAATGGCGAATATTTGCAGCTCTCTGTCTGAAGGGGTCTTTAGCTAGGAAGTTTCTTGGCTTAAAGCAGAGTAGGCCAAAATACTGGAGAAATTAACACCCCCAGGAGCAGCCCTTAGCCAATGAGATACAGCAGTTGGTGAATCAATACCCTAGCATCCTTGTCCACAGGGCGAACAACTCTGAGATTAATTCTTCACAGTTCCCCAGAGTATCCTGGAGACTGGACCCCAGCTGTCCGCCGCAATAATCTGCTCATGAACACACCTGTGACTGGCTTCGTCCTTTCTCTATCTCATTTCCCCACCTGCTGCAGGTGCTCCCTGTGATACGGTTAGGCTTTGAGTCCCTACCCAAATTTCGTCTTGAATTGTAATCTCCCTAATCCCCATGTGCCGTGCGAGAGACCAGGTGGGAGGTAATTGAATCATGGGGGCGTTTTCCTCGATGCTGTTCTCGTGATAGTGAGTGAGTTCTCACGAGATCTTGTGGTTTTATAAGGAGCTTTTCCCCTTCACGCAGCACCTTTCCTGCTGCCTCGTGAGGAGGGTTCCTTGCTTCCGCTTCACCTTCTGCCGTGATTGTTAAGTTTCCTGAGGCCTCCCCAGCTATGTTGAACCGTGAGTCAATTAAACCTCTTTCCTTTATAAATTACCCAGTCTTGGGCAGTTTTTTTTTTGTTTTTTTTTTTTTTTTGAGACGGAGTCTCGCTCTGGCCCCCAGGCTGGAGTGCAGTGGCGCCATCTCCGCTCACTGCAAGCTCCGCCTCCCGGGTTCCCGCCATTCTCCTGCCTCAGCCTCCTGAGTAGCTGGGACTACAGGCGCCCGCCAACACGCCCGGCTAATTTTTTGTTTTTTTAATAGAGACGGGGTTTCACCGGGTTAGCCAGGATGGTCTCAATCTCCTGAGCTCGTGATCCGCCCGCCCCGGCCTCCCAAAGTGCTGGGATTACAGGCTTGAGCCACCGCGCCCGGCCTTGGGCAGTTCTTTATAGCAGTATGAAAATGAACTAATAACACCCTGGGTTGGGTCACCTCCCAAATACGCTTTAAATTCTTGTCTCAGGGTCTGTGTGTAGGTGGTCTACCACAAGTAACCCTGCAGTGGTACTGACGTGCTTTGCCACAACTACTGAAAAGCATAGAGAAAGTACTCGTCTGTATGAAAGGGCCCAGTAAGGGCTTCAGAACGCCCTGCCCCCTCCACGCCCCTCACACGGACTTTTCCAAGAGATAGGCCAACAGAGCAATGGTGCTGGATATGAGGTAGCGTGGACCCTTTGTTTTGACAGCCACCAGCTAAACTGGGGTTCCAGTACCAGAGCAGCTAGCAGCCCTGCCAGGAAATGGAGGGGAGCTGAGCATGGGTGTCTCTACATGTGCTTTGCAGGGGATACTTCTTTCACGTGGCGGATAGCCTAATGCTTAGTTGTCTCGACTGTGACCAGGGTGTCCCTCACGTGGGAAAGTTGTTTATACTGGCAGATGTCCTTGCAGCTCTTGCTGACCTGTGTCCAGGTTCTGCCTGACTGACGATTGCTGTGGCCTGGGAGCCTGCCCTCATGTTCTCCCTGGCATCCCAGGAAAAACCTGGTCTGGAGTAGCCCCTGCTTCAGACGGAACGTGCAAATTCAGTACACCATCGCGATAGGAAATAAATCCAAAGATATATTGCTTACTGGCCCTGAAGGCCCTCCATCCTCGGGTCATGAGAGGCAGAAATGAAGCAGAAGAGTCAGGCAGAAAGAGATAGAGAAAGAGAGAGTGAGCACATACAGCAATGAACAATATAATTAGGGAATAGGATGTGGCTCACTTGAAATTCACAGCAAATGTCTGAATGGTCCATTTAATGGAAGTGGCAGGAAAGCGGGGAGTCTGTTCTGCTAGGTTGGAAAGACTCGGTGAAGTTCTTATCCCCGGCTACTGGCTTGGGCCATCTGGGTGTGGTTTTCTACTTCTAATGCCCAGGCAGCAACCTTTGCTGTGTCATTCCGTTACACCCCTCCTGAAAACATCCCACCCTGGAACACTTGGTGATGTTGCTGTCACAGGAGAGAGAAATGGGGCCCCTGGTTAGAGCATAAGGATAGCAACAAAGGCCTGAGCTTTACTCTATGTCTGGAAAACGTTATGCAGATCATGGTAACAGGGTTAAAGAACTGCCTTAGGTCAGGCTTCCCTAGAGGTAGAGCTTGAGACAGGGATCCAGGGGCATGTGGTTTATTGATGCCTCTCAAGGGAGAGTGGGCAAGGAGAGCAGGACAGGCAGGGGAAGGAACCAAGCCAGGGTGTGACTCCTGTAAAGTCTAGCTTGGGCTTGTAGAGCAATCTCTCCTTGAGATGAATGGGCTGGCCTTCTGTACCCCTGCATCAGTCAGTCAGTGGTTGTGTGCCACCTCGAGGAGAGAGGAAAGTTATAGCCTTTTGGGGGAGGTGGTGCCAATCTATCAAGGGGTCTTGTTGGATAAAGGATGCAGCTCTGAAAAGATGCAGACACAGAAGCATATAAAGCGGAAGGGAAGGGCGCGTCAGCCTGGTGAAGGGGCCCTGGGCAGGCTGCAGTCGGTGTTTATGATAGTGGGAGTGTGTATGTGTGATCTGGCAATTGGTGGATTCTTTTTATTTAACAAGTTTTACTTTTTAAGTTGACATACAATAATTGTACATATTTATGAGGTACATAGTGATGTTTTGATACATATAATGTATAGTGATCAGATCAGGGTAATTAGCATATCCATAATCATAAATACATCATATCTTTGTGTTGGGAACATTCAATATCCATCTTATAGCTATTTGAAATTATAGAATATATTCTTATCTTTAAAGTTACTTTTTTTAAAAATGTTGCTGAAGACCATTCTACAGTGCTATATGACACTAACACTTATTCCGTCTATTAGGTGGTGCAAAAATAATTGCTCATTTTGCCATTACTTTTAATAACAAAAACCACAATTACTTTGGCACCAACCGAATAACTAGCTGTAATTTTGTATTCTCTAACAAATCTCTCCCTATCCTTTCCTTCTCCTTCCCAGCCTCTAGTATCCTCTGTTCTGTGCCTGGCTTATTTCCACTTAACATTATATCCTCCAGTTCTATCCATGTTGCTGTGAATGAGAGGATTTCATTTTTGTGTGTGTGTGTGGCTGAATAGTACTCCATTGTGTATATATAACACGTTTTTAAAAACCCATTCATCTGTTGTTAGATACCCAGGTTGATTCCATGTCTTAGCTATTGTGGACAGCACTGCAATAATCATGAGGGTGCAGCTGGTTGGTGGTTTCTATGATAATCTGCTGTTGAGAACAAACTGCCTTAATTCTTCCCTTCTCTCCTCCTTAATCTTATTCATAGTTAAGAAAAATGGATTAAAGAAGAAACACAGAGAAAGAAGTCTCATGATTCAGCTGATTCTTCATTCATTTATTCATTTGCTCTCATTCACCCATTCATTCAGAAAACATTTATTCCATACCTCCTGTGTGCCAGGGACTATGCCATAAACACGTCCAAACCCTGGTGGTGCTTCTGTGATTTCTTTCACTGGAGAAAATTAAAATTTCTTTACAAAATGAACATTATCACAAGGATCCAGATCACTATACTGAGTCTTTCCGTTTTTAGAATCACCCCCTCCACACACATCAACCCAACCATCCATCTACTCACCTACCCATTCACCCACCCATTGCCCTATTTACCCTTCTACTCTCCCATTCACAATTCACCCATCTCTGCACTTACCCACTTATCTGTTATATTACCTGTTCATCTACCTAACTATCCACAAATGAACACCTATGGCCTGCCTAGCAATATTCCTAGGCTGATTCACTGATTTGTTCAATCAACCAATATTTGCTGAGTGTCTTCTAAGTGCCAAACACTTTTCTAGGTGCTGGAGATAAAAGTGATGGATAAAAGTGGGGATAAAATGAGAAATTGCCCTCATGAACTTTGCAATACATGTGTGAAAGCAGACATTAAACCAATAATTAGGGAGATAAAATGTGGGACTTCTTCTCCCTCTCTCCTAATGTCCTTCTTCCTGAAATCCCTCTCTGTTTGGTGTGCTTGAAAGCATTGATTTTGGAAAATGTACAAAGCACTTAGCATAGAAAGATAACTGGGTTGGAGAAAAAGAACATCACTTCTGGAGATGCGTGGGATTTATGTCCACTAGATTCTAAAATCCTGGAGGGCACGAAGAGTGTATGTTTCAATTCATCACTTTATCTCCAGAGCCCGTTACCCAGTAGGCACAAAACAAATGTTTGCTAAATGATAAAGAGGGGTCAGAATCACTCTGTCATTTTCTCAGTTTTGACTCATTGAAATGTTTAAGGAAAATCATTTTTAAAAAGAAGTTGAGGACCAGGCGCAGTGGCTCATGCCTGTAATCTCAGCACTTTGGGAGGCCGAGGCAGGAGGATCACTTGAAGTCAGGAGTTTGAGACCAGCCTGGCCAACATGGTGAAACCCCGACTCTACTAAAAAAATACAAAAATTAGCGGGCATAGTGGAGAGTGCCTGTAGTCCCAGCTATTTGGGAGGTTGAAGCAGGAGAATCGCTTGAATTCTCCTGGGAGACTTCTCACTCCTGGGAAAATTCAAGCCAGAGGTGGAGGCTGCAGTGAGCTGAGTTTGCACCACTGCACTTCAGCCTGGGCGACAGAACGAGACTTGGTCTCAAAAAAAAAAAAAAAAAAAAAAAAAAATTAAGACTTTAAGTACTATTTTTACAGATTCTTGGAGCTGTTCTAGCAGAGGTAGAAAATCATCCCGGGAAACAGAGAGGTTGTATAGACTGAAGGATCCAGAATTGATAATTTAGAGTTGATTGAATTTTAAGGACTCCCAAAGAAATATGTACAAATACCAGGAAAGGATATAAGAAATACTAGTATATAGGAAACAAATACTAGGAAAAGAATATTCTCAACACCTCTAAGCTTGGCAGGATGGAGACAGTCAAACAATTCAGAGGATATTTTCTAACTGTCCACAAATGAGCACCTACAACCTGCCCAGCAACGTTTTAAAGCAAATATTAAATAAGTATTTGCTTTAAAAATGTATTTTCTTGTATTATAAGATGCATGTTGGCTGGGTGTGGTGGCTTATGCCTGTAATCCCAGCGCTTTGGGAGGCTGCGGTGGGAGGATCACTTGAGCCCAGGAGTTCAAGACCAGCCTAAGTGATATAGTGAGACCTCCATCTCTACAAAAAATTAAAAAAATTAGCCTGGCACAGTGGTGCACCCCTGTAGTCCCAGCTATCTGGGAGGCTGAGGCAGGAGGATCCCTTGGTCCAGGGAGGGCAAGGCTGCAGTGAGCTGTGATGGCACCATTGCAGTCTAGCCTGGGAGACAGAGTGAGACCCTGTCTCAAAACAAACAAAAAATTGGTGTGTTGGTGGTAGAAGATGAAGAATGTCCAACAAGAGAGCCCTGTGTGGAAACCCATTCCCCTGTCCTCAGGGGACCACCTGGATTCTTCTACCCACTTTTTGGGAGAGCTCCCAAAGGAACCCTAAGCTGTTTCTATGGCCCTCTGACCATCCTTTACTGAGAAGACACCAAAGGGAAACAAAAGGCAGTTTTATGACATGTCTGGAAGGTGGGGCTTTCAGTCCAGCAGCTTAGGACCCAACTGAGAGACACTGGGGCAGGTGGGCATATGTGGAGGATATGAACAAATACAGACTCTAACTTCAAGAAGATTCCCTCAGTCTTCCCAGGTAAGGTGATTGCTGGGACCCAGACAGCCCTCAGGTAGCAGTGGGGAGGGTGGAGGTCAAAGAAACCCCACACCCCACACTTCCCAGTTGTTGAGTCTTTGGAAGCCTCTTAATTAAAGTCCCTGACATGCAGAAACAAGTTATCCATTGCTCCCTACCCAGAAATGATAACCTTGCTAATATTTTGATATAAATTCTTTCAGTTATTTTTTCCTGTCTACATGTAGACAAACATACATAGAAAGGTATTTTTGACAATAATGGAGTGTCATGTTTATATTGTTTTGTAAACTGCTCTATTTAAAGGATTAACATACACATATTTCTCTTATTAAATATTATCAGTCAGTGGATATCTGTTTACTCTCTAGTGTTATTATGGTACTTGCTGAGGAATTTTAAAGATTTTTTTTTTAATTTTACTTTAAGTTCTGGGATACATGTACAGAATGTGCAGGTTTGTTACATAGGTATATATGTGCCATGGTGGTTTACTGCACCCATCAATCCATCATCTAGGCTTTGAGCCCCACATGCATTAGGTATTTGTCTTAATGCTCTCCCTCCCTTTGTCCTCCCCCAGCCCCCAACAGGCCCCTGTGTGTGATGTCCGCCTCCCTGTGTCCATGTGTTCTCATTCTTCAACTTCCATTTATGAGTGAGAACATGTGGTGTTTGTTTTTCTGTTCCTGTGTTAGTTTGCTGAGAATGATGGCTTCCAGCTTCATCCATGTCCCTGCAAAGGACATGAACTCTTTTTTATGGCTGCATAGTATTCCATGGTGTATATGTGCCATATTTTCTTTATCCAGTCTATCATTCATGGGCATTTGGGTTGGCTCCAAGTTAAAGATGTGTTTATCAGAGTTCCTAGTGTTAAGGAGATTATAATTTAGCTAATAAGAGGACATACACATTTAAATTGGTATAGCAATAAAATAATAAAATAACACAAGAGAGCATAATAAGAATCTACATATTACAGCTTGGGGAAGATTGTTGTTAGGAATATAGACTCAGATGACTTGAAATTATCTCAGTGATATTTTTCACTATATGAGTTTGTCACACCATCATTTTTAGTCTTCTCATCTACAAAATAGGAATGAGGATAAAAATAATGCTGATATTGAGGGCTTATTTTGGGGATAAAATAATAACAATAATGATAGTTATAGTAATAGTGGCATTTGCATAGACCTTACCATGAGCTGGGAACTGTTCTAAGATTGTAACACATATTAACTAACCTAACATAGTGGCAGCCCCATGAATCAGGAGCCACAATTATCCCCATTTTACAGACGAGGCAGTGCAGGCACAGAGAAGCCAAGTAACTAGCTCAACATTGTACAGCTAAGAAGTGTCAGGCTGGCTATAGCCAATAATAATTTAATTGTACATTTAAAAATAACTAAAAGAGTATAATTGGATTGTTTGTAATACAAAAGATAAATGCTTGAGGGGACAGATACTCCATTGTCTATGATGTAATTATTATACATTGCATGCCTTTATCAAAACATCTCACGTACCCCATAAATATATGGACCTACTATGTAGCCACAAACATTAAAACAATCAAAAAGAAGTGGCGAAGATGAAATTTAAACCCAGGCAGCTTAGCTCTTGTCTGGATTATATATTTGTAAAAGGTTTTGAAACTAGAAAATGCTGTGTAAGTGGGGTTATGATTTGTTATTGGTGTAAGTGAAAAGTTCCAAACAAGGGGACTAAGCAGCAAGAGGGATGGGCTTCAGTGCAGGGGCCTCACTGCTGATGTGAGGGCTTGGGGAGGCTCCTGGGAATGGAGGACCTTAGAATAGGGGCAGGGAGCTTCTCCACTGGAAATCAGCTGCCGTCCTCATCTTTCATTAGATCAAGAGTGAAATCAGGAAGAATGTTCATTGCAAGTGAAGAGACCCATTTCAAACTAGCTCAGGAAGAAAAGGAGTTTATTGGCCATAGCTGGGAAGTCTGGAGGCATGGCTGGATCCAGGGATTCACCCAAGACCCGCCTCTTTCTTGCCATCTTTGGCTCTCTTCTCCTCTGTGATGGCATCATTCTCAGACTGGCCCTACCTCGTGGAAAGGATGACCTACAGCAGTCCCAGCCCAATAAAACCCCACAGTTGGAGACAATGATTGGTTCTGCAAAGTCCTGGGAAGGCTTCTCACAGCCTGGCCTGAGGCACATGCCCACTCTTGGGGAGGTGGAACCAGCCTCAAATGAACCACACAGACTGGGCTTTCTGTAGAATAGGAGTGAGTTCTCCAAAAAAAAATTGGGATGATGGGCAGACAAAAATCATGTCTACTGCAGCCTTGCTACTGGCCCCTGAGCAGCATCACCTGGGAGCTGTTAGAAATGAAGGTTTTGGTGCCCCATCCCCAGACCCACTGAGCCAGAATCTGCATTCCAAGAAGGTCCCAGGGGATTGCTGTGCATAATGAAATCTAAGACGTGTTGGCTGACAGAGGGCTTTTAGAAAAATGTGTGGTTTTTCTGTCTCTCTTATTCCACACACACTACGTACATGCTTAAACAGTTGGCTGCCATCATAAAAATGGTCCCAACCAGGAAATGTGCAAAAAGGCAGGACAGGCAAGAGCACTACTACCCTTGGGTTTTGGCAAGAACCCACAATGTAGAGGCCCATTGCCATGGCCTTCTCGCCACATCCGTGCCACCGACTAGGGAGACCATCAGGCAGAGGACCGTGTTCACCTGGAGTCCGCCTCTGCCCTTCTAAACCTCACTTTGGGTACCTGTACCTGGGACTCAGGAATTCCCTGCGCAAATGACCCTGAGCATGTTTCCAGGAACTGCACGGGATCTTCTCCAGCCATTTGACCACCCAGATTTCAACCTGCCCTTAGGATTAGGACACAAATGTGTGTACTTCTAGGCCTGAAAGGTGGCCGAAGGGGCCTCACTTTCCTTCAAACACGATCCGTGCTCCTTTCACCTCTCCCCCTTTCTCTCACTGCTCTTGCATTACCTGTAAAGCATGCTGGATTTGGTGAAGGAAGGAAAAATGAATGATCCAAGAGAAAGAGAACGTGGAAGCAGTTTGTGGAACTGAATGACCCTACCCTAGGTCTCCAATATAGCCTACTTCAGTACACGTTTTTCTTTGTTCTTATGGAAAAATATCCCTTGCCTAGGCTTGGTCATTTAATACCTGCATGACTTTTTACTTTGGCACGGAATCTCCAATTAGTCTGTGTTAGAGAAAACAGCCAGAATAATTTTCTTTACCTATTTTCTATCTGGGACTTGGCTGAGGTGCATGTGCATGAGGCCACTCATGATGTGGGATGCAGCCCGAGGAGAAAAGAACACGGATGGGCTGCCGGCCAGGGCCTGAATCGATATTAATCTATAATAGGTGTAGCAAATATTTCATGAACGTGGCTGTCTGTGCGTACTTCTTTGCAGTGAAACACTAGAGGTGCTTTATCAATGGTTCCCACCAGATGTCGCTGTCGTCACGTTTGTAAATCCTATAACCCTCCTTATCTTCCACCTTGGTTTAATTTCATTAGATTTAGAACACAAATATGTCAATTTTTAAGTTGGAGGACAGATTTTCCTACATAAATTCTTAGAATCCTTGATTTATTTTTATGTTGTCACCGACTTCCCATTACTT
Source organism: Nomascus leucogenys (assembly GCF_006542625.1). NCBI lineage: Eukaryota > Metazoa > Chordata > Mammalia > Primates > Hylobatidae > Nomascus > Nomascus leucogenys. Next base: position 594,698 of record NC_044391.1, read on the forward strand.
TTATTGTTTTTCTCGCCCATTTTGAGCATACAAAGGTCTCTGTACACAGTAGGTGCTTAGTAATATTTGAATTGAGTTGAAAAAGGGGGTTTTCTATAGATTTGAGAAGGATAGTGCCCTTCCATTTTAACTTGCTGGAGTATAATTTATTTATTTATTTTTTGGAGACAGAGTCTTGCTCTGTGGCCCAGGCTGGAGTGCAGTGGTGCCATCTCAACTTACTGCAGCCTCAACCTCTCGGGCTCAAGCAATCCTCCTGCCTTGGCCTCCCAAGTAGCTGTGCTACAGGCATACGCGACCACGTGTTTTTTTTTTTTTTTTTTTTTTCCTGTAGAGACAGGGCCTCCCTATGTTGCCTAGGCTGGTGTCGAACTCCTGGGCTCAACAGCACCATCCACCTTGGCCTCCCAAATGCTGGGATTACAGGCGTGAGCCACCACACCTGGCTGTTATTTTTTAAAAATTAAGTGAGTGCCTTGATTACAGGGTTTTAAGTAAGGTCTTAAGCCAAACTCAGTGTGAATTCACATGGGGAAAAATCACTAGCCTCTAACAGAAAATTAGTATTTCCTTTGATTGTAAATGCAGGCAACGAACACAGTAGTACCTGAGACTATGTTGCCAATAAAAATTTCAGGTTTTTAATTATTGTAAACTTTTTAAAAAACTTTTAAGTTCAGGGGTACATGTGCAGTTTCGTTATATAGGTAAACTTGTGCCATGGGGGTTTGTTGTACAAACCCAGGCATTAAGCCTAGTACCCGTTAGTTATTTTTCCTGATTCTCTCCCTCCTTCCACCCTCCACCCTCCAATAGGCCCCAGTGTGTGTTGTTCCCCTCTATATGTCCATGTGTTCTCATCATTTAGCTCCCATTTATAAGTGAGAACATGCGGTATTTGGTTTTCTGTTCCTGCATTAATTTGTTAAGGGTAATGACCTCTACCTTCACCCATGTTCCTGCAAAGGACATGATCTCATTTGCTTTTATGGCTGCATAGTATTCCATGGTGTATATGTACCACGTTTCCTTTTTTTTTCTTTTTCTTCTTATTTTTTGAGACGGAATCTTGCTCTGTCACCCAGGCTGGAGTGCAGTGGCACGATCTTGGCTCACTGCAAGCTCTGCCTCCCGGGTTCATGCCATTCTCCTGCCTCAGCCTCCCGAGTAGCTGGGACTACAGGTGCCCGCCACCTCGCCTGGCTAATTTTTTTTGTATTTTTAGTAGAGACGCATTGTGTTAGCCAGGATGGTCTCGATCTCCTGACCTCATGATCCACCCGTCTTGGCCTCCCAAAGTGCTGGGATTACAGGCGTGAGCCACCACGCCTGGACCCTGCACCACATTTTCTTTATCCAGTCTGTCACTGATGGGCATTTAGGTTGATTCCATGTCTTTGCTATTGTGAATTATGCTGCAGTAAACATATGTGTGCATGTGTCTTTATAATAGAATGATTTATATTCCTTAGAATATATACCCAGTAATGGGATTGCTGGGTCAAATCGTATCTCTGTTTTTAGGTCTTGGAGAAATCACCACACTGTCTTCCACAATGGTTGAACACACCAATGGTGTAAAAGAGTTCCTTCTTCTCCGCAAACTCACCAGCATCTGTTATTTTTTGACTTTTTAATAATGGCCATTCTGACTGGTGTGAGATGGTATCTCATTATGGTTTTGATTTGCATTTCTTTAATGATCAGTGACCTGGACCTTTTTTTCATGTGATTGCTGGCTGCATGAATGTCTTCTTCTGAGAAGTGTCTGTTCATGTCCTTTGCCCACTTTTTGATTTTTTGTGTGTGTGTGTAAGTTTAAGTTCTTTATAGATGCTGGATATCAGACCTTTATCAGATGCATAGTTTGCAAACATTTTCTCCCATTCCGTAGGTTGTCTGTTTACTCTGTTGATAGTTTCCTTTGATGTGCAGAAACTCTTTAGTTTAATTAGATCCCATTTGTCAATTTTTGCTTTGTTACAATAGCTTTTGGTGTCTTCATCATGAAATCTTTGCCCATTCCTATGTCCTGAATGGTATTGCCTAGGTCATCTTCCAGAGTTTTTATACTTTTGGGTTTTACATTTAAGTCTTTAATGCATCTTGACTTAATTTTTGTATATGGTGTAAGGAAGGGGTCCAGTTTCAGTTTTCTGCATATGGCTAGCCAGTTGCAGCACCATTTATTAAATAGGGAGTCCTTTCCCCATTGCTTGTTTTTGTCAGGGTTTTCAAAGATCAGATAGTTGTAGGTGTGTAGGCTTATTTCTGGATTCTGTATTCTGTTCCATTGGTCTATGTGTCTGTTTTTGTACTAGTATCATGGTGCTTTGGTTACCATAGCCCTGTAGTGTAATTTGAAGTTGGGTAGTGTGATGCCTCCACCTTTGTTCTTTTCATTGCAGACAGTCTTGAACATTTTTATTGCAGACAATCTTGAACATTTTTATTGCAGACAATCTTGAATCTTGACATTTATCTCCACTTTGAAATTAAGGTAGTTACCAGTTCAATTATAGATCTTTTAGTATGTTAAAAAAGATGCGCATGTGTTACTACATCACACATTTGTTTTTAAAGTATTTTAATAACTGTATTAAAGTATTTTAGTAACTGTATTCAGTGGAATTAATTTCCTTTGGAGTCATATGTCTGTGATTTTATGCACTTGAAAGTGTTATCCTGAAAAAGGGTCCACAGGCTTCACCAAACTGACTGTAGGCAGAATAATGGCTACCCAAAGATGTCCCAGTCCTAATCCCAAGAAACCACGAAATGTTAATGTTATGTGGCAAGGAGGAATTAGGGTTGCAGATAGAACTAAGGTGCCTAATTAGCTGACCTTAAGATGGAGAGATTAATCCTGGAGCATCACAGTGTGACCAATGTCACCACAAGGGTCTTTATAAGTGAAAGAGGGAGGCAGGAGAGTTGGGGTCAGAGTCAGAGAAGAAGATGTGGTGATGGAAACAGAGATGGGAATAAAGTGATTGCTGGCTTTGAAGACAGAAGGCGGCCATAAGCCAGGGAGTGTGGCAGCCTCTGGAAGCTGGAAAAGGCAAGGAAACACCTGCTGATCCCTTGATTTTGGCTCCACAAGACTTGTTTGGACTTCTAGCCTCCAGAACTGCAAGATAGTAAATCTGTGTTGTTCTAAGCCATTGAATTTGTGATCATTTGTTATAGCAGCCATAGGAAACCCATGAATCAACAAAGAAGTCAGTGGCACAAAACAGTTAGAAACCCCCTGTGTTGAGCCTAAAGATCGGAGAAGAATAGTTCCATGTGTGGTGGAGATAGGGGAGACGGTGAATTAAGGAGTTGCCTATTGCTGCATGACAAACTGTTCCAACATAGCAGCTCAGTAAACATTTATTATCTTATAGTTTCTGTGGGTCAGGAATTTTGGACTGGCTCTGCTGGCTGGCTATGGTTCTGGGTGTCTCATGATGTTCTAGTCACAATGTTAGCTGGGGCTGCCATTTTTGGAAGGCTGGACCAGGGCTGAAGAATCTACTTCCAAGTTGGCACACTCACATGGCTGTGGGCAGGAGGCTTCTGGTCCATATTGGTGTTTGGCAGGAGGCCTTAGTTCCTCATTACATGGACCTCTTCTCAGGGTGGCTTGAGTGTCCTCACAACATGGCTTCCTCCACCTCTTAAAGGAAGTAGTATTAAAGAAGCTATGGACATATTTTAAAACTACTCCACCATTTCCCTGTCTGTTTGCTCCTTTAAAAAAATTTCTGTGAGCAAATTGATACCAGGAGAAGAAACCAAGGTTGTTTGGATACAGAATGCAAATGATTGACAAGACTTAGATCTAGAAATTTTCATTTTTATTTAATCTACTTAAAGCCTTAAATAAAATTATTTAATAGTAATTGAAGTCTTAAAGCAAAGAAATAAAATTCTTCTTTGTGGAAATTCTGTCTTTACCCACTTGGCCTGGAACAGTTTTTTTAAAAATAAACTTTAAATTTCAGAATATTTCATAGTTTCAGGTTAACAGAAAAGTTGCCAAGATAGTATAGAGAGATCTTGTATACTTCACACTTAGTTTCCACTCATGTTAATGTCTTACATTACTGTGGTACATTTGTGACAACAAGTGGACCAATATTGATATACTACTATTGACTAAAGTTTATACTTTATTTGGATTTCATTAATTTTTTTTTTCTCGAGACAGAGGCTTGCTCTGTCACCTAGGCTGGAGTGCAGTGGCATGATTTCAGCTCTCTGCAACCTCTGCCTCCTGGGTTCAAGTAATTATCCTCTCTTAGCCTCCCAAGTAGCTGGAATTACAGGCATGCGCCACCAAGCCCAGCTAATTTTTATATTTTTAGTAGAGATGGGGTTTCACCATGTTGAACTCCTAGCCTCAAGTGATCTGCCCACCTCTACCTCCCAAAGTGTTGGGATTACAGACGTGAGCCACCGCACCTGGCCAGATTTCCTTAATTTTTACCCAGTGTCAGAACAGTGCATTTTTAGAGTGGAGTTTTCTCCACGTATCTCTGATATCTTAACAGTATCAGGGCTTTTTGAAAAAGCAACAAAACCAAGATGTGCTGTGGCATGGGGGACCACAAACTCTGGGTAGTTTTGAATTTGAATCTTGCCTGTCATTGCCAGCTGAAGGTCCCCAATCAAGTTACTTCTCCTTCCTCACCTCAGTTTCCTATCTGTAAAATGGGACTGAGGATACATGATAGGAGTGTTGTGAAGATTAAACAAATTCATGAGTGTAAAGCAGCTTGGATAATTTTTGACACATTAGCTGGTTGGGGATAGCTATTACTGTGTGGAACTCAGGGTTTGCTGAGGTAATCTGGCCCAGAACAAGATCCTTCCTATACAATGTGGAAATTGCAGAGTCCCCATTACCCCCTGGGCCTGGGGGTAATGAATAAGGAAGGCCTCCTGCAGAGGTAGCATGAATTGCATCTAGAAGAATGGGTGAGAGTGGGGTGGAGGAAGGGGCCCATGCAATGGGAAGATGTCTGGGAAGAGGGAGCTGCCTGGCAGAGGTGATGGTGTGAAACAGCCTGGTAGCTTTGGGGCAGGCAACTCAGTGGCGTGTGGTGGTTGTGATTTCTTTCTAACTCGGATGAGGTTAGAATATAACCAGGGCTATAAACTCTACCCCTGCCCTGACAGGGATCCTGGGGAGGTGGTTGTGGATGTTTAAAGTGTCCCTTTCACAGGATAATTCATCCTAGCGGATGGACTGGTACCTCTGTGCCCAGTCATGACCAGGTGTCCCTCTTACCTTGCTTATCCTGGCTGTACCTTGTGGCTGTTGTCTGACCTGTGTCCAGTTTATTTCCACCAAGACGCCGCACTCTAGGAGAGCTCTAGCTGGGAGGAGAATTCTGTCTGGGTGTGCCAGTCATGTGAGACACAGGGCAGCATAGCACAACATATGCTCTAACAGAAGACGTGTTTACTACTTACAGACGCCAGAGAGGAGGGCAGCAGGCCTCTCTGGGCCAATGGGAAGGGGAGCCAGCTGGGAACCACACCCTCAACCAGAGGGTGGGGAGCGGGCGAGCGAGAGGAATCTGAGGGCTGAAGACTTTGTTGGGATCCAGGGCATTACCCAGGCAGGTTTCCCATGGGGAATTCTAATTGGTGGGTTTAGAGCAAGCAGGCATGATTTAGGTGGGGTCACCCTGCAGCTGAGAGGCGGTCACTGTGGTCAAAAGCACGTGCTGTGGGGTCTTTGGGGCGAGTCAAGTGGGTGGTATCCCACTGTCCCCCAGGGAGGTGCTCACCAGGAGGTGGTTGCATAAGGCAGGTGTCTGGATCAGCTGTACTGAGGAAGTGGGAAGAGAACTGGAGACTGTCAAGAGGGACAACACTCCTCCTTGTATGAGAAAGTTCAACTGATATTTACAATGGATATGGAGGCAACCAAAAATTATAAGAATTCGCTACAGAGGTGGTGAGTGGCCAGGAGCTGAGTTGAGGGGGAGCTTATGGGCTGTGGTGTAATGAACCATCACAAAGGACTTTTAGGGCCCAGGTGTTGAAGGTGGCAGAGAGTGAAGGAGCCTGACTCCTCTGGCCCACCCCCCCCATTGTTTGGAGGAGATGCCTAATGAAGGAGAATACTTGTTTGGGAATTTATATGAATGAGATAAACTTGTATTGCATTAAGGTGCTGCTATTTAGGAGTTGTTATGGCCATGAGCCTACCCTGATACAGCCTGTATGGATTGATGATATTGCAGGGAAGAATATCAAACACAAATGGATTTTATGTTTTAAAATTCTGGCCTAAATTTGCAAAACCCTGGGAGATAACTTTGCCTGTCTATAATGAAGGTCTATAAAGCAAACTGCAGTTGCTGCTATGTAACAGAGATCACAGTGGGACGATCTAAATCATTTCCGAAGCCTAGAAGCAGGGAGAAATGAAATGCAGAGGCTTTATGTTCAAGCTTAATGTACTTCATTACACAAAGATGAGACTTTAATTATGTTGTTTCCTTGGAAGAAAATTAAATTATAGAAAGAATCTACTTTTTCACAATAGCATAAATAAACTTAAGAAAGACCACATAAAGAGACAGACAAAAAAAGATTTTTATCAGACCAAGTGCCATCTTAATGGTCAATCCTGCATTAGAAGTGGAGAGACACAGATTTTTTTTTTTTTTTTCCTCCTGAGACAGAGTTTCACTATTGTTGCCCAGGCTGGAGTGCAGTGGCATGATCTCAGCTCACTGCAACCTCTACCTTCTGGGTTCAAGCGATTCTCCTGCCTCAGCCTCCCAAGTAGCTGGGATTACAGGCATATGCCACCATACCTGGCTAATTTTTTTTGTATTTTTAGTAGAAATGGGGTTTTGCCATGTCAGCCAGGCTGGTCTGTAACTCCTGACCTCAGGTGATCCACCCGCCTCGGCCTCCCAAAGTGCTGGGATTGGATGTGAGCCACCACAAATGGGCCGAGAGACACAGTTTTATCAGGTATTCTTGAGCAGTCTTTCAAGGGAGCTTACTTGATTAATTATTTTCAAATTTTTTCTCAGAGTAAGGAGACATTTTATTTGTATTTAGAAGTGTCTTAGATTAGCTTAATATTTGATGTGTTAATTTTAATCTTCCCTCTTTTTAATTAAAATATGCCTTTTCCTATCATGCTTTATCAATTCTACATCTTTCCCCTACAATGAGGAAGCTCACTGTAACCCATCATTTCCTATTTATAAACTTTTCAAAGCAGGAAACAAATTTCCTGAAAAAACACATCTATAAAACCTACAAAGACCATATATTACCTTTTTGATTGTATGTAATGGATCTTTTAGAATGACATATATAAAAATCAATGACTAGTGTGAAATTAGAACAAAATTCTTTTTAAAAAGTTGTTGTTTATCAGCTGTCCTATATTATGTTATTCCCAATCTTTCCTATGCAATTCAAAGATTGAGTTTCTAATCTTATTGTATAACTTTTTATTTCCTTTCTGAAAATTGATCTTACAAAGAAGCATTTCAGCTAAGCATTCTCTTGAAAAATACTTGGATAAAATGTGTATTTCCTTTTTAGTATTTTAAACTGTCTGTAATAACTTCATGCTGTAGGAAAAACCTGGAAAACTAAATAATCAGGCATAATGTTGTTCCATGTCATTTTCTGGAAATTATGCCCACTCTGCCTTTCATTCTTTAAAAAAATCTAAATAGGGATTACAGATAACTTATTCAAATGAGTACAATCCATGATATTTATGATGTGAAAGTCAAAATAAAAAATAGAGACAGATCTCTAACATTTTATTTTGGAAATGAAGAATTCCAGTTTGGGGCATACACACAGACTAGGTGGCCTTCAGTATGTCTGAAGAACCAAGAGCACATTGGGAGTTTTATTACAAAGAGAAATGTTACATATTGTTTTGAAAGAAAACTCTTTTGCACTACAGAAGCTTTTGGGAGCTGGCAAGCTCTGACTGGTGAGTGTCTGAGTTCATTTAGTGTTGCTATAAAGGAACACCAGAGGCTGAGTAATTTATGAAGAAAAGAGGTTTATTTGGCTCACCATTCTATAATCTGTACAAGAAGCATGACACTGGCATCTGCTCGACTTCTGTTGAGGCCTCAGGCTGCATCCACTCGTGGCAAAAGGCAAAAGGGAGCTGCTGTGTATAGAGATCAAATGGTGAGAGAGGAAGCAAGAGAGAGAGGGGAGGTGCCAGGGTCTTTTTAACAACCAGCTCTCAAGGGGTCTGATAGTATGAGAACTCACTCACTCTCTCAAGCCCAGGAAGGGCGTTAATCTATTCATGAGGTATCTGTCCTCCTGACCTGAACACTTCTCATTAGGTTCCACCTCTGGCATTGGGGATCAAGTTTCAACATGAGGTTTGGAGGGACAAATATCTAAACCACAGCAGTGAGTAACAGTCTTAGAGTCATGGCAGATTGTTTTAGCAGCTACTAGGTAAAACTGGTCTTAGGGCTGTAGCAGACTGTTTGAGCAGCTGGCCTTGTAGAAAATTTAATTCTTGGAGCAGGTGCTATATCCCCCAAATGCTTTTTACCCCTGGCCACTCAACTCTGATTTAGTTGGGTATTGCAAGGATGACCCAATTTGTATAATCCACTTTCATAATGAAGACAAACTGAGATGGGACATAGAGGGTGTTTTTTTTTTCTGCTTCAACTTTTATTTTAGAATTGGTACATGTGCAGGTTTGTTACAAAGGTGTATTGTGTGAAGCGGAAATTTGGGATATGACTGAACCCATCACCCAGTGAGCACAGTATCCAATAGGTAATTTTCAACCCTTGCCCCCTTTTCTTTCTCCCCACTCTGTAATTCCCAGTGTCTATTGTTACCAACTTTATATACATGTGTACCCAATATTTAGCTCCCACTTGTGAGATTATGTAGTATTTTGTTTTCTATTTCTGCATAGTTCACTTAGGATAATGGACTCCAGCTGCATCCATGTGGCTGCAAAGGACATTCATTTGTTCTTTTTTTATGACTGCATAGTACTCCATGGTGTACGTATGCCATATTTTCTTTATTCAGTCCACTGTTGATGGGCCCCAGGGTTGATTCCATGTCTTTGCTATTCTGAATAGTGCTGCAGTGAACATGCAAGTGCATGTCTTTTTGGTAGAATGATTTGTTTTCTTTTGAATATATATCCAGTAATGGGATTGCTGGGTCAAATGGTAGTTCTAAGTTCTTCGAGGAATCTCCAAACTGCTTTCCACTATGGCTGGACTAATTTGTATTCCTAACAACAGTGTATGAGTGTTCCCTTTTCTCCACAGCCTCACCAGCATCTGTTATTTTTTGACTTTTTAGCAACAGCCATTCTGACTGGTATGAGTTGGTATCTCACTGTGGTTTCCATTTGCATTTTTCTGACAATTTGTGCTGATGAGCATTTTTTTCATATGTTTGTTGGCTGCTTGTATGTCTTCTTTAGAGAAGTGTCTGCTCATGTCCTTTGACCACTTTTTAATGGGGTTATTTGTTTTTTGTTTATTGATTTAAATTCCTTATAGGTTCTTGATATTAGACCTTTGTTGGATGCATAATTTGTGAATATTTTCTCCCATTTTGTGGATTATCTGTTTAATTCCTTGATAATTTCTCTTGCTGTGAGGACGTTCTTTTGTTTAATTAGGTCCCAGTTATCAATTTTTGTTTTTGTTGCGATCACTTTTGAGGACTTAGCCATAAATTATTTCCCAAGGCCAATATTTGAGAAGCGTATTTCCTAGATTTTCCTCTAGGATTTTTTATAGTTTTAGGTCTTACATTTAAATCTTTAATTTATCTTGAGTAAATTTTTCTATGTGGTGATAGAGGTCCAGTTTTATTCTTCTGCATATGGCTAGCCAGTGATCCCAGCACAATTTACTGAATAAAGAGTCATTTCCCCATTGCTTATTTTTGTCCAGTTCATCGAAGATCTTGTAGTTGTAAGAGTGCAGCTTTATTTCTGGGTTCTCTATTCTGTTTCATTGGTCTATGTGTCTTTTTATACCAGTACCATGTTTTTTTGGTTACTGTAGCTGTGTTAGTCCATTTTCATGCTGCTTTAAATTACCCAAGACTGGGTAATTTATAAACAAAGGAGGCTTAATTGACTCACTGTCTACATGGCTGGAGAGGCCTCAGGAAATTTATGGCAGAAGATGAAGGAGAGGCAAATACCTTCTTCACAAGGTGTCAGGAAGGAGAGGGGAGAAAGTGTGTGAAGAAAGAACTGTCAAACACTTGTAAAACCATCAGATCTCATGAGAACTCACTCACTGTCATGAGAGTAGCATGGGGGAACCACCCCTATGATCCAGTCACCTCCCATCAGGTCCCTCCCTTGACACATGGGAATTGGGATTACAATTTGATGTAAGATTTTGGTGGGGACACAGCCAAACCATATCAGTAGCCTTATAGTGTAGTTGGAAGTCAGGTAATGTTATGCCTCTGGCTTTGTTCTTTTTGCTTAGAATTGCTTTGGCTATTTGGGCTCCTTTTTGGTTTCATATAAATTTTAGAATGGCTTTTTCTAATTCAGTGAAAAATGATGTTGGTAGTTTGATACAAATAGCATTAAAACTGTAAATTGCGGCTGGGCGCGGTGGCTCACGCTTGTAATCCCAGCACTTTGGGAGGCCGAGGCGGGCGGATCACGAGGTCAGGAGATCGAGACCACGGTGAAACCCCGTCTCTACTAAAAATACAAAAAATTAGCCGGGCGTGGTGGCGGGTGCCTGTAGTCCCAGCTACTCGGAGAGGCTGAGGCAGGAGAATGGCATGAACCTGGGAGGCGGAGCTTGCAGTGAGCCGAGATTGTGCCACTGCACTCCAGCCTGGGCGACAGAGCGAGACTCTGTCTCAAAAACAAAAAACAAAAAACAAAAAAAACAAAAAAACTGTAAATTGCTTTAGGCAGTATGGTCATTTTAATAATATTGATTCTTCCAATCCATGAGCATGGAACATTTTTCCATTTATTTATGTCATCTCTGATTTTTTTTTTTTTCAGCAGTGTTTTGTAGTTCCCCTTATAGAGATGTTTCACCTCCTTGGTTAGTTGTATTCCTAGGTATTTCATATTTTGGTGGCTATTGTGAATGGAATTGTGTTCTTGATTTGGCACTCACCTAGAATGTTGTTGGTGTATAGAAATGCTACTGTTTTTTATTACATGTATTTTGTATCCTGAAACTTTACTGAAGTCACTTATCAGTTCTAGGGGCCTTTTGGCAGAGTCTTTAGGGTTTTCTAGGTATGCAATCATATTGTCAGTGAAGAGAGTTTAACATCTTCTTTTCCTATTTAGATGCCTTTTATTTCTTTCTTCTGCTTGATTGCTCTGGCTAGGACTTCCAGTACTATGTTGAATAGGTATGGTGAGAGTGGGCATCCTTGACTTGTTCCAGTTCTCAAGGGAAATAGTTTCAGCTTTTGATCATTCAGTAGGATGTTGACTGTGGGTTTTTCATAGATGGCTGTTATTATTTTGAGGTATGTTCCTATGATGCCTAGTTTGTTGAGGGTTTTTGTCATGAAGGGATGTTGGCTTTTATTGAAAGCTTTTTCTGCATCTATTGAGATGATCATATAGTTTTTGTTTTTAATTCTGTTTATGTAGTGAATCACATTTATTGATTTGTGTATGTTGAACCCATCTTGTATCCCAAGAAGAAAGCATACTTGATGATGGTGAATTAACTTTCTGATGAGTTGCTGGATTCAGTTTGCTAGTATTTTGTTGAGGATTTTTGTGTCTGTGTTCATCAGGGATATTCACCTGAGGTTTTCTTTTTTCATTGTGTCTCTTCCAGATTTTGTTATCAGAATTATGCTGGCTTTGTAGAATGAGCTATGGAAGAGTCCTTCCTTTTTGATTTTTTGGAATAGTTTCAGTAGGCTTGGTACCAGTTTGTCTTTGTACATCTGGTAGAATTTGTGAATCCACCTGGTCCAGGGCTATTTCTGGTTGGGAGACTTTTTATTTCTGATTCAGTTTTGGAACTCATTATTGGTCTGTTCAGGTTTTTACTTTCTTCCTGGTTCATTCTTGGGTGGTTGTATGTTTCTAGGGATTTATTCTTTTCCTCCAGATTTTCTAATTTGTGTGCATAAATGTGTTCATAATAGTCTCTGAGGTTCTTTTGTATTTCTGTGGAATCGGTTGTAATGTCACCTTTGTCATTTCTGAATGTGCTTCTTTGGATCTTCTCTCTCTTTTCCTTTTTTAATCTATCTGTCTATCCATCTTGCTTATTCTTTCAAAGAGCCAAGTTTTGGTTTCACTGATCTTTTGTATGGACTTTTGGGTCTCTTAGTTCTGCTGTGATTTTGCTTATTTCTTATCTTCAGCTGGTTTTGAGGATGATTTGTTCTTATTTTTCTGGTTCCCCTAGATATGATGTTAGATTGTTAATTTGACATTTTTATGACTTGTTGATGTAGGCATTAGCACTATAAAATTTTAACACTGCTTTAGCTGTATCCCAAAGATTCTGGTATGTCATGTCTCTGTTTTCATTAGTTTTAATAATTTTTACTTTTCTGACTTAATTTCATTCTTTACCCAAAAGTCATTCAGGAGCAAGTTGTCTAATTTCCATGTAATTGTATGGTTTTGAGAGATCTTGGTATTGATTTGTATTTTTATTGCATTGTGGTCTGAGAATGGTTGGTATGGTTTTGGTTTTTTTAAAATTTATCGAGACTTGCTTTATGGCCAAGCATATGGTTGATCTTAGAACATGTTCCATGTGCAGATGAGAAAAATGTATATTCTATGGTTGTTGGGTGGAATATTCTGTAGGTGTTTATTAGGTCTAATTGAGCAAATATTCAGTTTAAGTCCAGAATTTCTTTATTAGTTTCCTGCCTTGATGATCTGTCTAATGTTGTTTGTGGAATGTTGAAGCACCCCCCCCCCACTGTTATTGTGCAGCTATCTGAATTTTTTTGTAAGTCAAGAAGAACTTGTTTTATATGGGTGATCCAATGTTGAGTGAGTATATATTTAGAATAGTGATGTCTTCTTGTCGAATTGAACCCTTTGTTATTATGTAATGCCCTTCTTTGTTCTTCTTGAGTGTTGTTGGTTTAAAGTCTGTTGTTTTTTTTTTTGAGATGGAGTTTTGCTCCTTGTTGCCTAGGCCTGGAGTACAATGGCACAATCTCAGCTCACTGCAGCCTCTGCCTCTTGGGTTTAAGTGAGTCCCTTGCCTCAGGCTTCCAAGTAGCTGGGATTACAGGTGTCCACCACCACACCTGGCTAAATTCTTGTATTTTTATTAGAGATGGGGTTTCACCATATTGGCCAGGCTGATCTCGAACTCCTGACCTCAGGTGATCCGTACATCTTGGCTTCCCAAAGTGCTGGGACTACAGGTGTGAGGCACTGCACCTGGCCTAAAATCTGTTTTATCTTTGATAAAAATAGTGACTCCTGCTCTTTTTGATTTCTATTTACATGATAAATCTTTCTCCACCCTTTTACTTTGAGCCTGTGGATGTTGTTATGTGTGAGGTGGGTCTCTGGAAGATAGCAGACAGTTGGGTCTTGTCTTTTTATCCAATTTGCCACTTTCTGCCTTTTAAGTGAGGGTGTTTAGATGGTTTATATTCAAGGTTAGTGTTGATATGTGAGATTTTGATCCTGTCATCATGTTATTGGCTGGTTGTTTTGTAGACTTAATTGTGTAGTTGCCTTATAGTGTCTGTGGAATATGTGCCTAAATGTGTTTCTGGGTAGCAGGTATCATTCTTTCATTTTCATGTTTACTAATCCCTTAAAAATCTCTTGTCAGGCTGGTCTAGTAGTAACAAATTCCCTTAATAATGTTCCTTGTTTGAAAAGGATTTGGCAGGATATAAATTTTTTGGTTGGAATTTCTTTTAAGGATGCTGAAAATAGTCTCACCAATCTCTTCTGGTTTGTAAGGTTTCTGCTTAGATGTCTGCTGCTAGCCTGATGGGGTTCCTTTTTTAAGTAATTTGATACTTCTCTCTAGCTGCCTTTAGGATTTTTTTTTTTTTGAATTTTCCTTGGTGAATCTGATGACGATGTGTCTTGGGGATGGTCGTATTGCATGGTATCTCACAAGGATTCTCTGTATTTATTGAATTTGCACATCAACCTGTCTAGTGAGATTGTGGAAATCTTTGTGAACTATATCCTCAAATATGTTTTCCAAGTTGCTTACTCTTTGTACTTCTCTCTCAAGAATGTCAGCGGGTTGTAGGTTTAGTCTCTTCACATAATCCCATATTTGTCAAATGTTTTATCATTTTTAAAAATTCTTTTTCCTTTATTTTTGTCTGACTGAGTTGATTTGAATAGCTGGTCTTTGAGCTCTGAGATTCTTTCCTCATCTTTGTCTATTCTGCTGTTAATGCTTTCAACTGTATTATAAAATTCTTGTAGTGAATTTTTCAATTCCAGAAGTTCAGTTTGGTTTTATCTTAAAATTGCTATTTGATCTTTCAGCTTTTTGACCATTTTACTGGATTCCCTGGGTTCCTTAGATTGGGTTTCAGCTTTCTCCTGACTCTTGATGAGTTTCCTTGCCATCCAGATTTTGAATTCTATTTCTGTCATTTCAGTCATTTCAATCTGGTTAAGAGCCATTGTTAGGGAATGAGTGTGCTTGTTTGGAGGTAAGGGGACACTCTGACTTTTTTAATTGTCAGAGTTCTTGCATTGATTCTTAGAAGGCTGGTGTTCCTTTTTCTTTTTGGATTTGCTGTTGTTGGATAGGGCATTTTGTTTATTTTTTTTATTGCCTTTGAGGGTTTAACTGGTGTAAGTTGAGTATAGTCAATAGGCCTAATTTCTGGGTGCTTTCAGAGGGCCAAGGCTCTGTATGGGACTTTTATTTGTGGCTAGATTCTTGTCCTAGGTTTCACAGCTGATGTATACTGGCAGAATATTTTTCGTGTTGTAATTTGGGCTGTGATCCAGTAGATGGTGCTTAAGAGTAATGGCTGGCAGATAGGTTGTTACTCAGTGGTAGGGCTACTTTGTATTTCTCTGTGTTCACAGCAGTGCTCTGTGGTGAGTGGTGGGAAGAGATGACTCCCTTGCCAGGTTCACTCCTGGGCCTTAGTGGAGCCCTCTCTGATCACTGGTATAGTGCATGCATTTCCTTTGTTACATGTTCCTGGCTGTGAGCCTCCCTTGGGCAGAGGTCATGGCTGGTAGATAGGCTACACCCCTCTGCAACTGGCCTTGTGGAGAGAGATGTGCTCCACTCCCATGCTGGACCATAAACCTGCATCTCACTTGTCTCACAGATCTCAACTCAGCACTCCTGAGCTGTGTGTTGCAACCCTGGGATGTTGGGACTGGGCCCTCAGCTCTATCCTCCAGCCCCTTGGGGTCTGGCATTGGCTGCTCTGGAGGATCAAAAGTACTCCCAGGCCACTGTAAAAGCACTCAGCTTAGGCAATGGAGGCTGTGCTATGCACATGCTCCTGTGGGAGCAGCCAGGCAGGGGCCTTGGAAGGGGCTGGCGGGCAAGAGGCCTGCACAATAGATGCTCCCCTGTCCTGTAGGAAAGATGGCATTGCTGTCTCCTGGACCAGTGGTCAGCTGGAGTTAGAGGTACTCAGAGGAAGATGGCCCTAGGGGATGACATCTATGGCCACATTCCACTGCAGATTCCCTGTATGCATACCCCGCCCCTGGCTTAATGCTGGAGCTCTGTCTCTGCCTACTCTCTGGTAAGATCCCTCTGCCAATTCAGATGTCTGTGGAGGTTGTGGGGTCTCTTGTATGTAGGATCCCAGAGGTCCACAGCAAGAGCGGGCTGCCCTGCCATCACTTCACTCACTCCTTCCCTAGGAGCTGTTCAGGGCCAGGAACTAGCTGTCACGCTCAGCAACCTTTTGCAGGGTTCTCAGCTTCCTTCCTCTTCAGCCTTGGTGTCTGCATTGTCTATCAACTCTCAGTGTTCTTTTCTCTGAAGATGTTTTTGAAGTATGTTGGTTTACTCCATATTTTCTTCTCTTTTGGTGGGAGTGGCACTTCTTGGCTGCGTCTAGCCATCTTGTCCTGCATCCTCAAAAATTACTTACATATTTTTATTTAGAGTCTTCCAGTGAAGTTGACCCTCCAGAAAGATGTACCAAGGATATTCTGCTCTTTGCATCCTCCCTGCACAGAATTGAGTCTGTGCCTACTCCCATTTCAGAAGCATGTAGTAGTGGAGTACTGAGTTAATCTGGAAAACTTGCTGGTCTGTGAGAAATCAAACTTCAGGCAGACAAGTCAGGAAGCCAACATCTTGTGGGGATGTGGTGTCACTGTTACAGGGGAGAACAGCCACCCTGGTCATCCTGGCTCCCCACAGGCAGGAGAGACTTAGGAACCTGTTGGGTGGCTTTTTAAACCATGGTTGTTATCAGGACTTTGGTAGAGGCAGTCCCTGACTTACATCATTCACTGTAGTTGAGGATGGTGAGGTGGTATTAAGATAGAGAGTAGTTTCAGTTCATGGCATCATTCTAAAACACTTACTGATCTACAGAGTTTGACTCAGATACCTGGTCAGGTGTATTGAGGTGTCCTCTCTTAGGAAAATGATGAGCACCTCAATATATCCCTGTAAATAAATACCCAGGGTCTTTGTTTACCCAGCCCTCCCCACACAGCTCTTGTTTGGAGATGTGCAACTGAAAATATGGGATGGATTTGACTATAGAAATGATGTCTAAAATGGAAGTTAGGTGTTGGTAAAAGATAATGCTCCAGGCTCAACTTCCAGTAAAGTGGATCTGCCACTGGAGAGGCTTTTGTAGAATAGCCTGGAGACCATTCTGTTTCTCACTTTCAGTATTCAATCAATTACATTAGATATTCAACATTTTATTATAAAATAGGCTTTTTGTTAGATGATTTTGCCCAACTTTAGGCTAATTTAAGTGTTCTGGGCACCTTTAAGGTAGGCTAGGTTAAGCTATGATGTTCGGTGGGCTAGGTGTATTAGGTGCATTTTTGACTTACAATATATTCAACTTATAATGAGTTTATTGGGAGAAAGCTCCATTGTAAGTTGAGGAGCACCTATATGTACGTGTGTGTGTGTGTGTGTGCATGTGTGTATATGTGTGTTTAACTTTATGTGGTATTCTCTGAGCTTCTTAGATCTGTGGTTTGGTGTCTGACATTCATTTTGGATAGTTCTTAGCTATTATTAATTTGAATTTCTTCTGTTCTATTCTTTAGTTTCCTTTTGGTATTCCAATTGCATACATGTAATACTTTTGAAATTGTCTCATAGTCCTTGGATGCCTTATATTTTTATTAATTAATTTTTAAGCCAGGTGTATTGGCACATGCCTGTAATACCATCACTTTGGGCGGCTGAGCCGGGCAGATCACTTCAGGTCAGGAGTTTGAGACCAGACTGACCAATGTGGTGAAACCCCAGCTCTACTAAAAATGCAAAAATTAGCTGGGCATGGTGGTACACACCTATAGTCCCAGCTATTTGGGAGGCTGAGGCAGGAGAATTACTTGAACCCTGGAGGTGGGGCTGGCAGTGAGCTGAGATTCACATCACTGCCCTCTAGCCTGGGAGACAAAGCGAGACTCCATCTCAAAAAGAAATATATTATTTTTTCTTTTTTCTCTTTGCGTTTCAGCTTGAGAAATTTATATTGACTTGTATTCAAGTTCATTAATTTTTTCTTTGGCTCTGTGAGTCTACTGATGGTATTATCAAAGACATCCTTCATTTTGATCACTGTTTTTTATTTTTAGCACTTCCTTTTGGTTTTTTCTTAAGAGTTTCCATCTTTCTGCTTACATTATCCATCTTGCATGTTGTTTGCTTTTTCCATTAGAATCCTTAACATAGTAATCGTAGTTATTTAAAAATCTTTATCTGATAATCCCAGCATCTGTGTTTTATCTGAGTGTCATTCTCATGATGGCTTTGTCTCTTTAGACAAAGAGTTTTTCCCTTGTGTTTCTTTTGTGTTTTTCCTTGCCTTTGCATGCATTGTAATTTTTTTTGTTGTTGAAAGCTGGATATGTGGCATTTGGTAATAAGAACTGAAGTAAATCATCTTTGGTGTGAGATTTTATGTCAATCTGGGTAGGAGTTGGACTGTGCTTAATGTTTGTTGTAACTATAGGTACAAGAGGCTTCATGTTCTTCTGGTGTCTGTTTTTGTCTCTCCTCTTGGCTTTGGAGTTTCTCTGTTTATTCAGAGAGAGTCTGTGTCTTAAACTCTTTTCTCTGTCATCTACTCTTTTTATACTGGAAGCTTGTGGTGGTAGGTGTTGTGGGGAGGTAAAGTTTTCTATAATGTTGTGAGTAAGTCTCTTTCAGTGGGTCTGTGTCTTTGGGCTGTGACCTTTGCAGGTGTTTCCATCTCTCCCCCTGTGGTATTGTTTCTCCACCTACCTACCCCATGGCTGCAGCATTACCAATCTATGTTCCTGGAGCTCTGATCCCATTTGACCATGTATTTTTCCCCCCTTAGGTGATACAGGAGCTAGAGGGCCAGAGTGGGAGGAATTTTCTTCTCTCATCTGGGATGAGGCTCTGGCAAAGTCCTTTGTTCCTGGAGAGTAGGTGCTTGTTTTACAGAAGGCTCTGAGTATATTTCTCCATCACTCAGAGACATCACTCAGGGTCTCTTTCCCCCACTCCTAACCAGGGCCACAAAAAGATCTTTCTCAAAAGGAGAATATGGTAGGGTTCCTGGAGGGCAAGTTCATGAAAGTGTGAGGCCTATCATGGGTGCAGCCCCAGAAGTTTCTCTCCCCTTGTGCTAGTCCATACTGTCTTCAGCAATTCATCAAAATTACCATTTAAATGTTCCTCTTAGTTTCTGCCTCCAGTGACTTCTGCTTCAGGTAAATAGATCTTAGTTTCTAAGATTTTAGTTTCCAGAGATCTGTATTTCTCTGGATACATCAGTCTCTTCTTATTTTGAGGTTTTCCCTGTGACCTGTATTCTGACGGGTCCAAGAAAAGCCTTGATTTGTACTTTGTCCAGCTTTGACTCATAAGGGAGGAAATGATGTATTCTAAACTCTTTACATGTCAGGGCTGAAACTGGAGCCACATTTAAGTTTGTGAAGCACATCAGGGTAGACGTTTATGTCCTAGAATGAGGGTGGTCTAGTGGATTGCATGGGCATGACGTTAGAAGATTTAGATCTGGCTTGAGGGAGCTGTCACTGACTCAGGAGACACCCGTATTTGTTAGGTGGGAGTTGCTGAATCCAACACAGAGTGTCATGAAATAACAAATGTGACAATGAGAAGTGTTACAAGGTCTTTCTGTCAGTGTTAAGACAGCCACACTTCACTTCCCTGGAACCAATGCCTCTGGTGTGGCAGAAAGAAGACTTCAGCTTTCTGTGGCATTTGCTTTCTTGGCTATCCTTCCTGTCTTTTCTGACTTGCTCCCTTGTCATGTAGTCAGCTCTACATTTATTAAAAAAGCAGTAGCCTGGTACCAGGATTCTTTCAGGCTGCCTCTCTCTTTCTCTCTCTCTCTCTCTTCTTTTCTTTTCTTTTCTTTTTTCTTTTCTTTTCTTTCTTTCTCTCTTTCTCTTTCTTTCTTTCTCTCTTTCTCTCTCTCCCTCTGTCTCTCTCTTTCTCTTTTTCTTTCTCTTACACACACACACACACACACACACACACACACACACACACACACACTCTGTTCAGCATTGGACTCTGGCCATCAGAAACATGCATTCTGTCAGTTTAAAAGGGAGTTGACAGGAATCATTGTGAAAACACACTTGTTCTGGAATCTGGGCTCGTGGAATTTGCTCCTGCTGGACATTCCCTGGACCCGGAGTGATGCCAAAGTAAGGCAAGGCCACAAGCAGCCCCACTTTGCCTGACCTTTCCTCACTCCATGCCTGTGGGGCTTGTAGAGCAGCTGCGGAGGATTGGGTGACTTCCAAAGTCAGCTCCTGAGAGCGGGTTGCCAGGGAATTCTCTTGAACAGGGCCGTCCAAGGGATGGACACATTTCCTGGTCCTGAAGCAGAGAAATTAGAAGCAGAAATAGGCATGGAAAGATGCTCTGCCCAAAAGAAGTCCCCCTCTCTTCCCCAGGAGTTGAATAACAGTTCTCTTTCATTTGGGTATATTGGGTATATTTTACTTTTAAAGGCTTAATTTAGTCATTTTTAACAACAAAGTAGGATAGTTCAGAGATTTGTAAAAACAGCAGCAATAAGAACAAAAAACTTTGCTGCAGTGTTTGCTTTTCTTGCAGGCCCTCCTGGTGAGGCTGCTCTTTGAAGCACTTACACAGGTTCTCACAACTCTGCTTGGACCACCTTCCCAAAAGCAATGGCCTTTTAGGCCCCCAGGTGACCCAATCGTTCCCACCTTCTTCATTCTCCTGATCTGTGTCATTATCCCACTTCTCCTCGAGGCAGGAAAAGGGCTGTGGGATGAGCTCATTGATATAATTCAGGTGAGCAGCAGACTCCCTTTGTGTCCAGGTGAGAACATGGGATGGCCCCTTCACGTGGTTTGGGAATAAGTGTGGACTCCTTTTCCACTTTTAGGGAACCCTTGCTCAGTTTCCTGGGAAGAGTTGGGATAAGAACAGATCCTAGGGATGCTGACAGAATGCATCTGCAGTTGGGGTCTTACCAGCTCAGGGCTTGTCTCAGATAAAGCCTCCGGGGAAGGAAGTGTGATTCTTTTGCTTCCTTTGCTTTAAAGCACACGTCCTGAAAATTCCCATTGGCATCTTCTTTCTTTTCAGTCCCTTTGCCTTTTGTGGACATGAGTTGCCTTTGTGTATTTGTTTATGTGATTATTTGTTTAGGGCTTAGGGCTTGCCATTCTCTTGTGCAAGGCTCTAACAGGGGACTTGATCGCTAATCATTACTGTGTCTTTGGGGCCTAGTATACTCCCCAACACATAGTAAATTCCTGAATACCTCAGTGGCATTGTTTTAATTTAATCCTCACATAATTTAATAGAGCCTAGGAATAGCTCTATCACTATTCCCATTTTAGAGATGAAGAAATTAAGACTTTAAACAACTCACTCAAGTCCCCCAAATGGAAATCTAGATCTGAGAGTTTGATTCTTAAGCCCATGTTTTCAATGGACACCCAAAAAATCCTCCTACTAGGCGAGGGAGTGAGAGAGAAAATGAACACAACATATGATCATATGAGAACTCAATAGGAAGAGAAAGACAAAATATACCTGAAGGACCAGGAAAAAGGAGGGCTTAAAAATATATTTCAGGCAAGAACTTTCTGGAAGACCCTTTCAAGTGGCAATCACCTGCTCTGAAACACTTTTGGTCAGACTGCGCACATTAATATTTGTTTTGGCGAATCAGAGTTAGAAACTTTAGTCTTTTGGCAATCATCGGAATTTTGAAAAAAAAAGTTCTATAAGTGGATCTAAAGATTTGATAGTTTATTTCAATGAAATTTTTTTTGGCTAAAAATGTGGGTTAACAGTCTATTTCAAATTTATTTGACATTGCAGTTGTTAAGTGATACTTTACCAGCTAGAATTCAATTTGCTTACTTAGGGGAAGGGTAGGCAGCATCATTTTTTGAGCATGCATTGTATGCCAGGCCCTTCACATTGAACCATGTGAGGACAGCTTTGAAGACAGACTGTATCTCCTCCCTTGCTTGACTGTCTCCTACAGTACTCAATAAGTGGCTGGGGTTGAGAGGTCCAGGAAAAATTCTGACTTCTACCTTTGGTAATCCCAGGCAAATCTTGTGATCTTTGCAGGGCACCATTTTCTTCTGAAATGAAGGAAGGTGGGGGAGGTAAGGTAGATGGATCTTTAAGGATTCTTCTGGGTTAAAAGTTCAGAAAGTCTATGATTCCAGATGGGTATTCTCGTCCTTCTTTCACAGTCCTTTCTCTTTAGGAATCATGGAAGGGCCAGAGAGGCAAAAGCACTGTTCAGCTAACACCTGCACAGCCTGGCTGACAGGTGGGCCCTGAGAATGAACAGCGTCTGTGTGCGCTGGCCAAGTGCTGAGCCTGCAGCCTGCAGCTGGCCTTCTTGGCTTCTGTCGACCCCTTGGCTGCCTGAGTCTCCAGCAACTGTTCAATCGTTTGCTTTTTCCCCTCTGAAGAGACAGTCAGGGGTGCTGGGGGGCTTGTTGCTTTGGGAATTCTGCCACATTTACAAATGCCTTGTAACCCTTATTGAGTGACAGATTTATTTGACAATTTTTGATAAGTGGGTTGTTTGCGACTTGCTGATGGAGGGAATTATTTGTAATTCCAACTTGAAAGGCTGGCCATCTGAAAGCCATGACTAAGCGAGCACATGTATTAAAAGGTCATTCATAGTTGCTTAACATCTTGTCATATATCATCTTCTGATCTCTGTTTTTATTGTTTTGATCTCAAAAAGAAACTTTAAAAAATGTGAGATGTGGAAATTGGGAAGTGACAGAACTATTTATGGTCCCCGTAAGCAGCTGACCTACTTCAGTGACAAATGTTATAAACATGTTGTGTTAAAAGCCCAATCTTTTGCTCTCAATTCTAATTACTTGGAATTCACTGAACTTGAGGAACCCTGGATTTTGTTTCCTGCTGAGATTTGGTAATGGCGACATTCTGACTTGGCAGAGTGAGAGCCACTCTGCTGAGTCACGGTCCTCTTAACTTCATCCAGGTCTCTACAAATCTAAGAACTAGAATTTGGTCACTTTGCAGGTGTCTGGAACTGTTCCCAGTCCCTATTGCTGAGTTAGGAGACTGACCATAAACTTTTTGCTTTAAAGAAATGCAAAGCATGTTCTTGTCTCCCACCAGGGTGTTGCTTCTGAAAATTTAAGTGTTTTACGTCCTGTACTGTTAAAGATTGGTTCTGAGGCTAGTTGATCAGCTGAGCTCTAAGCAGTTTATATGGATTTTTCTCATTTAATCCCCAACATACCCTTTGGAGATAGTTGCTATTACTGGTCCCATTTTCAGGTGAAGGCTAGTTAGCTAACTTGGCTTAAGTCATTCAGCTAGTAAACAATGGAGCCAAGATGTAAAGTCTGGGAGGTCTGATGCCAGGACTTGTATTATTATCCATGATTCATTCTAAGTTAAAGTGACTCTAGTTCTTGGCCACTTATACCAGGAAGCCACCTGGGAGATGTGTACAACTGGTCATGGTTAGGGGAGAGGGAACATGTGGTAAAGACCATCAGATGGAAGCAAGGAGCGATCCAGAGCAGCGTCTTCCAAGTTACTGGAAAACCAACCAACCTGCCTACCAACCTGAAAAATCAGGGTGAACTCACCAAGACGTAGCATAATTTTTGTAGACAAAGTACATTACTTTGGGGTTCAAAGACCCCCAAATAATATGAATATCTTGTTCCTAAAAAAAAATGGACAGAAGGAAAGAATAAGATTTCAGAGGTGGAAGCCAGGCTACAGACCAAGAACAAAGTTGTGGGCTAGGCTCATGCCCGTAATCACGGCACTTTGGGAGGCAAAGGTGGGCAGATCACTTGAGGTCAGGAGTTTAAGACCAGCCTAGCCAGTGTGGTGAAACCCCGTTTCTACTAAAAATATAAAAAGTAGCCAGGCATGGTGGTAGGTGCCTGGAATCCCAGCTACTAAGGATGCTGGAACCCGGGAGCGGGAGGCTGCAGTGAGCCGAGATTGTGCCACTGCACTCCAGCCTGGGTGACAGAGTAAGACTCTGTCTCAGAAAAAAAAAAAAGGACAAAGTTGTGAGGGGCCATTGACATCAATGGCTGATTCTTTTCCCCTGAAAGATAGAAACTTCTATTGAAATATATTTTCAAAGCCCTCAGTCAAACAGTGCCTGAGAAGAGAAAAATGGAAAAGTAATGATGACAAATCAATTAGCACATCAATTCTTGGGTTTACCAAAGACAGCTAAAGAATAATGTCATGTGTGTAAACTTGCTTTTTTTTTTTTTTTTTTTGAGATGGAGTCTCGCACTGTCGCCCAGGCTGGAGTGCAGTGGCGCTATCTTGGCTCACTGCAAGCTCCGCCTCCTGGGTTCATGCCATTCTCCTGCCTCAGCCTTCCGAGTAGCTGGGACTACAGGCGCCCACCACCACGCCCAGCTAATTTCTTTTTTTTGTATTTTTAGTAGAGACGGGGTTTCACCGTGTTAGCCAGGATGGTCTCGATTTCCTGACCTCATGATCCACCTGCCTTGTGTCATCGAAAGGAATAATGCTTTTTGTAATTAAACCAGGTTTGTTTGTTGTCACAGAAAAAAGAGAAGAATTCTGCAATTTCTTTTGTTATTTTCACTCGATGTCTTGGATATCTGTTCAGGTTAGCACATATAGATGTAGCTGGTTCCTTTTAACTGCTTTTTAATATTCTACAATGTGGATATGTAGTTGTTTTGTTACCTCTTTACCACTTGACCATTGAGGTTGTTTACTTCTTTGCTGGTACAACCGATGTTGCAAAGAACACTCTTTTTTTTTTTTTTTTTTTTTTCATTTTACTAAGTTCTGGGATACATGTGCAGAATGTGCAGGTTCATTACATTGGTATACATGTGCCATGGTGGTTTGCTGCACCCATCAACCTGTCATCCAGGTTTCAAGCCCTGTATGCATTAGGTATTTGTCCTAATGCTCTCCCTCCTCTTGTCCCCAACCCCCTGACAGGCCCCGGTGTGTGATATTCCCCTCCTTGTGTTCATGTGTTCTCATTGGCAAAGAACATTCTTAATGCCTGCCTCCAGGGGTGGCCATTGCCCTTGGAGAGACCCTGCTGTGGGAACGGAGCTGATTGACGTTCCAGCTGCCACACCTCTAGATCCTTTACAGCCAGGCCACATTTCTACCATGCTGCTCCCAGTCAGTGACAGCGTGGCAGTGGTACTGTAACTGGGACCGATGTGTGATTCCAGGGCAACTTTGGCTGAATTACTCCCCATCGACTTGGCTTAAATTTTCTCAGAATTGTTCTCTGCTTTGAAGCACTTCCTACTTAATCTTTCCTTCTCTCTCTCATAGATATCAGATCTTTATCATAGCCTGAAGGTTATTCTTGCTTTCTTCTGCTCCTTTTCCCTTTATTCTTCATAGACCTTTCTCCCAATAAATCATTTGCATGTCCAGTCTTATCTTGGCACCTACTTCTCAGAGGACTTGCACTGAGCTACCCCCATACATGTTGGTCAGCATTTCTCTAGAATGAAACTTGGAGAAATAAAGTTTTGGGGCCATAAAGTATATAAGCATATCTGTCCACATATTCCCTCAACTTTACATACATATATGTATATGAAGTGCACATATCATTAATAAGCAGCTCAACAAATTTCACAAACTGAACATATCCATGAAGCCAGCACCCAGATTATGAAACAGAACATTATCAGCCTCTCAGAATCAGAAACCTCCTTATACCCCCTTCTGATTCAGGACAGGCAGGCCTCCAAACTGGGGCTTAGCCTGGGAGGGTTCTTGGCTTTGCCCAGGAAAATATTCAAAGGTGAGCCAGTGGTGTTAGGCAGGAATCTTTTATTGAATGGCACTGCTCCTTGTGGAGCACAGATAACTCATAGGCAATGCACCCAGAGTCAGCAAGGTATGGGCTCTTGACAACTGCATTTATACCCACTTTTAATTATATGCAAATTAAGGAGTAGTTTAATGCAAGTTGAAAATATGGGTTGAACTTTATTGGAAAGGGGCAGTAACTTCCAGATTGTTGCCATGGACAGGTGTGGTAACTCCCAGGTTGTTGCCATGGCATTTGTAAACTGTCATGGTGCTGGTGGAAGTGTCCCATGCTAATGAACAATGAGGGAAGCTGGGGATTACTGTCATTGCCATCTGCTGATTTTGGCCAGTTTCTTCACATTATCCTGTCTGGACCAGATCCTCCTTTGGTCAACAGGGTTGTGACTACAAAACAAGTCTCCTACCTCACTTCCAGTCATCTCCCACCTGCCCAAGGCTACATCTGACTCTTAACACCATAGATTAGTTTTGTCTGTTCTTGAGCAAGTTATACAATCATACAATCTGTTTTAAAATAATACAAGACGTATTCTTTAGTCCTGGCTTCTTTTGCTTAACATTATGCTTGTGAGATTAATTCATGTTCATTTATTATCATCGCTGTGTAATCTGTTGTGTGATGTGACTAAACAACAGTTTATTCATTCATTTTTTACTATTATAATTTCCAGTTTTTGGCTTCTAAAAACAGTGCTGAAATGAACGATCTTGTACAAGTCTTGGTGAACATATGCATGCATTTCTGTTGGATGTTTGCTTAGAAGTGGAATTGCAGGATGTGCTTTAAATCTAGTTGGGTATAGTGGCAAATGTCTGTAATTCTAGCTGCCTGGGAGGCTGAGGTGGGAGGATTGCTTGAGCCCAGGAGTTCAAGGCTGCAGTGAGCTATGATCATACCACTGCAATTCAGCCTGTGTGACAGAGGAGGACACTATCTCTTAAAGCCTTTCTTGCCCAATGTTTAGTGTTAAATACTTGAAAACAAACCCAAACTATTGTATCAACCAGGGTCCAACCAAGAGATAGAAAGCACACAGTAATTTGAACCTGGAAAGTTTTGTATGAAAAATTATTAACTATAACAGAGGGTTGATGTAATGAGGATTGTCTAGTAAAAAGTAAAGAGAACTGTAAAGAATGCAAGAAGCAGATATGAGAAGTAGCTTCTACCCATAGATAGCACTCCCAAGAATGTTCCTTCCTCCCCTCAGGGAGGATCCAACATTATTGAGCAGACAAGGCCATGGCTTTCTGCATGGTGAGTAAGTTGGCTGAGATGTCATGACAGTGGAATTTACTGGAAATCATCCCCCTGAGATGCTGGGTGTCCATAGAGAGGTCGCTGGTAGTGTTGAGTAAACTGCCACCAACTGGGTGCTGCTATTGCTACATGCTGAAGAAATCATTCACTTCAGAAGCCAGACACTGGAGCAGCCTCACACCATAGAAGCTGGGTAGGGGGAGAACATAAGACCTGAAAGAGAAAAACCCCTTCCTCTTATGTCCCCTTCTCTCCCATTCCCTCTACTGACAAGACTTAATATCATGCCAGCTGGTAAAGGAGAAATATTTTCAGGGTCTAGGTCAATTTTTGCAGAGCAGGCAATGAAAGATGAATTTAGAGCTGAGAGACCTCAAACTGTTAATTGGCACACTATTATCTATGATAAACAGATATACAATAGAAATAGTGAAATTTCTGTTAAATATTGTCCATTGTCAATAAATACGCTACAGTATGTTTTGAGGAATAGCTTTCTAGAAAGTATTGATGTTATTATATGTGGTCCAGGTGTGGGATTTGGGATATTGGACAAATGGTTATTACGACTTACTTTCAAAGGGCCTTTTTGCTTATTTGCTTCACCAGCTTTGAATTTCTTGGCAAATCCTAATGGAAGCTCACCTATGTAATGGGCCTGAATTTGACTACACAAACTCAGGTGTGCAAGACGTGCATGTCATGTTATTTTTCAAGAATAAATTTAAATCTGTATCTGAGTCCTAATCTTTCTGAGCTGCTGGGGTAGTACATCTCATTCATTGTTGGAGTTTCCTGTCTGCCCCCATCCCAAGTCAGGTATAAGCCTCAGAGCAGACACTTGCAGAGAATCCCATGGTATCCATTAACAAGCTCATGGTTTAAGTGCACATTATCTTTTAAGGTGGACATCCTTTCTGTGGAAATGAGAATCTTTGTGGAACCCTGGTGCTTTGGCCTAGTTGTACTGGACATCAAGTAGTCATTTCTCCTGAGATCCTGCCTCTAGCTTGAGGTGTGGCAAAGAAACATCAACTAATTTCTCATTCCAAAGCTTGGATAACCTCACTCCTTTTCTCTCTGCTTCTGCTATACTGTATCAAAGGCACTTGTTTCTCCCCCATTTCTCCAGTAACCTCAGGCTTTTAAAGCAGGGGGCAAACAGGGAGATGTTCTTATATACCTTTTTGTGTTGCATCCAGAAAATACATCCTATCTGATTCTTCTATAAAGAAAACAATATCTAAATACTTTTTCCTAGCACACTTATTTCTATGTTTACTTCCTCTTACAGGATAGCAGATGTGCTATGTGTAACCCCTTACTTTAAGCTTCAGCAACATATCAAGAAAGATGAAGAGGTACGAAGAGCCATTATACCAGGCAGGGTTCTTAGTTGCTATATCAGTTAGTTTAGTTGCTATGTAACAAATTACTCTGAAACTTAGTGACTTTGCATAACAATCATTTATTATTCTTAAAAAATGTATTGACTAGCTGAGAGATTATTCTAGTTTAGCTGAAATCACTCCTATGCCTGAAGTCAGTTATGTTTCTGATGGCCATCTCTTCTGATTTGGGCTGGACTTTCTTTACATGTTTGGAGTCAACTAGCTGTAGGCTGGTGTAGGTTGATCTTGGTTGAGCCAACAGGCTATCTTGCATATGGTCTCTCATCCCCAAGCAGGATAACTTTGGCTAGTTCTCATGGTAGGAGCAGGGACCCAAGAATGAGAGAAGTATGAAAGCCTGTTGAGGCCTAGGCTTGGAGCAAGCACACCACTACTTTCACCACATTCTACTGGACAAAGCAAGTCACAGGGTGAGGGAAAACAGACTCCCTCTCTTGACAGGAAGAGCTTCAAAATAATATTGCAAAGGGTATGGATTTAAGAATTAATCGGGGCCACCAGTGCAATCACTGTACCACAGCTGCCAAAAACAGAATTCACCCTGCCTAGTTCAAGCAGAAAAGGGTGTTTGCCTCCATATTTCCTTTTCTTTTTTTTTCTTTTTTTTTTGAGACAGAGTCTCACTCTGTTGTCCAGGCTGGAGTGCAGTGATGTGATCTTGGCTGACTGCAACTTCTGCCTCCCAGGTTCAGGTGATTCTCCTGCCTCAGCCTCCTGAGTAACTGGGATTACAGTCACCTGCCATTGCGCCTGGCTAATTTTGTATTTTTAGTAGAGGTTTCACCATGTTGGCCAGGCTTGCCTCCATATTTCTAAATATCAAGGATATACAGCTCCATCTTGATTTGTTTTTTTAGTTGTAGGTATTATCTGCTCATTTTCTACTGTGGAATATGATGATTTAAGCTGTCAAAGTCTCTCTCACACACACTCTTTTATACACATGCACATGTGTGCACACACACATTTTCCTCTCTTCTTCAAATACATATAACATAATTTTTAGTTAGCTCAATAGTATTTATATTATTGATACCCAAGTGTTATGGGTTGAATTGTGTCTCTCTAAAACTCAGATGTCGAATTCCTAACCCTCAGTACTCACAACGTAACCTTCTTTGGAAATAGTCTTAACAGAGGCAATGAGGTTAAAATGAGGTCATTTGGGCAGACCCTAATCCAATATGACCAGTGTCCTTATGAAAAGGGGAAATTTAGAGATAGGCGTGCACACAGGGTGAATGTCACATGAAGACTAAGGCAGAAATTGGAGTGATGCTTCTACAAGCCAAGGAATGCCAAGGATTGCCAGCGAACATCAGAAGCCAGGAGAGAGGAATGGAAAAGATACTCATAGTCCTCAGAAGGGACCAGCCCTGCCGACACTTTAATATTAGACTTTTAGCTTCCAGGAATGTGAGGCAAGACATTTTTGTTGTTTAAGCTACTCAATTTATGGTACTTTGTTATGACAGTGCTAACAAACTAATACATAGAGCCATATAGTATATGCTATTATTATGCTTCCTTTCTTAAACTACTTTTTTTTTGTTTTTCTGGATATTAATCATTCTTTCTCTCTCTGTCTCTTCCCTTACTTTTCTATATATCTATTACCAGTGTACCCCAAACTCCCACCTTAAGTGTATATCTCTTTTCAATTTATTAGAAAGAGATTAGAGCACTACTCAAT
Source organism: Nomascus leucogenys (assembly GCF_006542625.1). Lineage (NCBI taxonomy): Eukaryota > Metazoa > Chordata > Mammalia > Primates > Hylobatidae > Nomascus > Nomascus leucogenys. Next base: position 624,584 of record NC_044391.1, read on the forward strand.
GTCCTCTTCCCTTGGATCTGTCCCTTCTGGAGTTCTTTAGCTTTGTGCTCCACCTTGACCTTGTTGATTTCTAGAACTGTCACTCAGCTGATGTTCTGGAATCTCCCCTTTTAAACTCATCTTGAGGATTCCCTTTCCCTGTCGCTTGTGTTGGCTCCCATGTTTTCCTAATTCCATGTGTTTGTTTCTAAGAAAAAATAGAGCAAGGGAGGTAAATTCTTTGAAACCTTGAATATTTGAAATTGCCTTTATTTTAACTATATATTTGATTGGTAGTTGTTTTTTGTGCATAATAAATTACCCCCCAAACTTGAAGTAGCTAAAAATAACAAGCATTTATTATTTTCTAGTTTCTGTGATCAGGAATCTGGCTGTGTTCTCTGGCTGAGAGTGTCACACAGGCTGCGATCAGAGACAGCAAGGGCTGCAGTCATCTCAATATGGGATTGAGGGAGGATCTGCTTCCAAGCTCACTCGTGGCAGTTTTCAGGATTCCTTTCTTCATGGGTGGTTGGTATGAGGGCCTTAGTTTCTCACTGGCTGTTAGTTGGAGGTCTCTCTCCGTTCCTTGCCACATGGGCCTCTCCACAGGGCAGTGAACAACATGGCAGCTGGCTTCCTTCGGAGTGAGCAAGTGAGAGAGAGGACCAGCAAGAGGAAGCCAGAGCCTTTTTGTAGCCTAATCTCAGAAGTTACAGTCCAACACTTTTGCTGTCCCCAATTCATTAGTGAGTCACTAGATGTCACAGTAAGCCTGGGCTGCCATACCAAAACACCACATACTGGGAGGCTTAAATAACAGATTTTATTTACTCAAAGTTCTGGAGGCTGGAAGTCCCAGATCAGGGTGCCAGCATGGTTGGGCTCTGGTCCGGGCTCTCTTCCTGGCTTGCAGACAGCTGCCTTCTTGGGAGAGAATTCTCTAGTGTCTTTTATTATAGGGACTTAATCCTATCATATCAGGGTCTCTTATGACTTCATTTAAATGTAATTACTTTTTTCTTTTTTTTTTTTTTTTGGGAGACTGAGTCTTGCCCTATCTCCCAGGCTGGAGTGCAATGGCGTGATCTTGGCTCACTGCAACCTCCGCCTCCCAGGATCAAGCAACTCTCTTGCCTCAGCCTCCCGGGTAGCTAGGTCTACAGGCATGCACCATCACACACAGCAATTTTTTGTATTTTTTAGTAGAGATGGGGTTTTGCTGTGTTGGCCAGGCTGGTCTTGAACTCGTGACCTCGGATCATCCACCAGCCTCGGCCTCCAAAAGTGCTGGGATTGCAGGCATGAGCCATGGTGCCTGGCCTAAGCTTAATACTTCTTACTCCAAATATAGCCACACTGGGGAGTTAGAGCTTTAACATGTGAGTTTGTGGGGACACACTGAAGTCCATAGCCCTAGGGTCCTGCTTGTATTTCAAGGGAAAGAGATTATACATGGTCATGAATACCAGGAGGCAAAGAATAACGAAGGCCGTTTTAGAGGATGCCCACTGCAACTGGAGTATAAGATTCTAGATAGAAAAACACTGTTTTTTAGAGTTCATTGTTGCTATTGATAAATCTAATGCCATGCTGTCTTTAATATTTCAATATGACCATCTCTTTTTCTCTTTTGGAAATTTCTTTGTCCACAAAGTTCTGAAAATTTGTGGTGATGCACCTTGGCGTGGGTCTATTTTCTTCCATTTTACTCGATGCTCAGGGGACCTTTTCCATGTGGAAACTCATCTCTATGTTCTGGGAAATTTCCTGAATATTCAGGAAATATTTGACTATTTTCTTTCCCTTGAACAGATAAATTTTCTTATTTTTTATCTACATTTTTCTATCTTTTTGTTTTGTTTTCTGGGAGATTTCCTCATCTTTATTTTTCAAATACTTTATTGATTTTTAAAATTTCTGCTTAGTTTTAATTTCTAAGATATCCTTTATTTTACTCCCAAGTGTTTCTTCTTATAGATTCCTATTATGGATGCTATAATAGCTTCTCTTATTTATGAGAATTTTCAAGACAGTTCATAGAAAAACATTTTTTTCCTGAACCCCATCCTCCTTTGTCCATGTTTCTTCCAGTGTTCTCTTATTCTGTTAGTTTATTTTAATCTCATTTTCATGGTGGAAGTTTCCCTCAAAGGTGACTCTTGGTTGTATTGAGAGTGAGGCTGGACATGGTAAGGATTGTTGATTGGTGGCCTTCACTGTGGGGTGATCTGATTGGGCTACTTTACTGAAAAATCTCTATATCTCAGTATCTCTAGGTTTGTTTTTACTCATTAGTTGGTTTATTTTCTAAAAATTGTGTTGATTTTTAAAATCAATACATTTAAATCTGCTTTCTTCAGTAAATAAATTTCAATTCTCCTGCTGAAGAGGGTATAGACAGGCCTGCCTGTATCCTTGTTGCTGAGAAGGGAAGGGGAGCCAGGACTTCTACTCTTTTCTCTGTGGCCTTTTCGCTCAACGGCTCTGTTTTCAACATGGCACCTCACCTTTGGCTGTGCCTGGGCTCTACCAACTTTATGCTCTTTAGAAACTGAACCACTAATTATCTGCTGTAATCTCTTCTGTTTTCTTTGTCCCTTTGGATGTATGACTTAGAAATCCTGTTACTACTGTTTTAGGGAGGTTCTGGCCAGCAGCCTCAACATCAGCCTCACTTTCCTGCTAGTAGGTACTTTGACTTCATGCAACCAGCTCTTCTGGAGGCCCATCTTGGTTTTCAGAAGTCTAAAGCTGGGATTTCCATTTCTGTATCGATTATAGAAACCCTTTATACTTAAGTGTAGCCAAACTGTACATCATTATCTCTGCCTCTTGCTAAACTAATGCCAAAACAAGGATGAAAGTGGTTTGGGTATCTTCAGGTAGTGACTAGAACTAACCCTGGGGCCAAGTGAAACCCACCACAATCAACCATTTGCTTAAACAAGTAGACGACAAATGTTCTTAGTGTGATCTTTAAATCATAAGCTACTCAGAAACAACTAAGAATCTCAGGATACAAAGTTAGTGTTTTCCAAAATTGTGTTTATCTTCAGATTCTTTTCCTGTAAGCATTGGAACTCATGTTATGAATAGCTATGTCTTATGCCACGGAGCCATTTCACTCTCTATAACCTGAAAGCCCTTATACAGCATCTAAACATGTAAGAGTCTGTGGAACCCAGGTATGAGATATTAACTGCCTCTCTTCTGAGACTTGCTCTGGAGCAGTATGAGAACAAAAAAGTCCAAATTTTAGCCTCTTAGCTGCTCATTGCCTGCTGTCCCTGTAAATATATGTGAAAATGTTTGCCAGATCATTATGGTGGCTAATCAAATACCACCTTCCCTGTAATTTAATGATTTTCTGTATATATGTAATATTTCTTCTATATTGAAAAATGCTTTATTTTTGTTAATTTTATGGGTAATATATCCTCCTTGGAAACATTAAAACAACCTACAGACCAGTTTTCTGAGGCTTACTCACTTCCCTGGGATGATACCCTGGGAAACTTTGTAAATGTACAAAGGCCAGTCCCCTTCTACTTCAACCAGCCAGGGGTTCTGTGCACTGTGTCAGCTCTCCAGGTGATTCTGGTGTACATCACTGTGTGGGAGCCACAGCTTTAGCTCACTGACTTGTATTCTGGTTCTATTTGCAAGACTCTTTCTCCAGGGAGGACACAGCAGGCTATAAGTACAGTTGATTCTTCTAACTCCCTTTATGCTGATTTCAGCCCCAGTAAATCATCTTCTGATTATGATTCAGCTCCCACATGTATCCAGACAGGTAAAGAATGCAATGATCCTGTGGATTCATGCCTTTCCTTTCCCATGACAATGATTTCTCATTGTCAACTGAGAAGACGTCCTTGAGCTTGATTAATGTGAGTCTATCTCATTGGCCATTAGAATGAGAATCCCAGTAGAATCCATTAGAATCACCTGGGAAAGCTTCTAAACACCCAAATGGAAGGCCACCCCCAGACCAATTAAACAAGAATCTCTGATGGTGTGATTCAGATGTCATACTTTTTGGAGCTCCCCAAGTGGTTCCCAGGTGGATCCATTCCCAGTGTGCTGACAAAACCCAGTACTGAGACTGAAGGGGCTGAGGGCCAGGCTTCACTTTAGTATACTCACAAAGGCAATCCGTGTGTCCCTGTGAGACCTTTGAATGGACATCCAGCTGGTCTTTTCTGGAGAGGAACAATATACTACCCAGATAATCCTATTGACCAGTCCCCAGAAAGGCTCTGCACAATTTTATGGAATGTTAACCAGGTGTATTGGTCAAGATTCTCTAGAGGGACAGAAATAATGAAATATAAATATATGAAGGGGAGTTTATTAAGAATTAACTCGCACCATCACAAGGTCCCACAATAGGCCATCTGTAAGCTGAGAAGCAAGGAGCATCAGTCTGAGTCCCAAAACTGAAGAACTTGGAGTCCAATATTTGAGGGCAGGAAACATCCAGCATGAGAGAAAGATGTAGGCTGGGAGGCTAGGCCAGTCTAGTCTTCTCACATTTTTCTGCTTGCTTTATATTCTAGCCATGCTGGCAGCTGATCAGATGGTGCCTACCCAGATTAAGGGTGGGTCTGCCTTTCCTAGCCTACTGACTCAAATGTTAATCTCCTTTGGCAACACCCTCACAGACACACCCAGGATCGATACTTTGCATCCTTCAATCCAATCAAGTTGACACTCAGTGTTAACCATCACACCAGCTTAGCTAAATTAAAATTTGAACACCTTCTCTGTGGGATTTGCAAGCAACTCTGGGGTTTACTTTCCCAAAGAACTGGACTGAGGGGGATTGGTGGGTGGGCTGGAGTTAGAGCATCCGCAGGAGGAAGGTTCTGAGGGATAGGAGATGAGAGAGATGGGAAAAAGGGCCCTTGAGTTCTTGCACTGCAGACCCTCTTTTTTCCTAGAAGGGTACTTCTGAGACACTATTCCCATCCTAAAGACTAGCTGACTATTCTTCAGTTATTTGCTCCAATCCAAATTGCAAAGGTGAAGATGAGAGTTCTGCTGAACCTCAGAACCTGTTTCCAAGTAAGAAATTATCCATTCCAGCCACTTCTGACATGTCCATGTCAGCACTTCCTGTGGTTCCTGTCCCCCACTCTTTTGGTTAGTGCTATGGCTGCTGGGCTGTTGGTTTTAACCCTTCATATGCTACTGATGTCAAAGTCTAATAGAGAATTTCTGAGGGTCCTTGCAGAACAGTAAAAGATGAACAGCTTCCCCAAAGGAGGCTTCCTAGAAACATTAATTTATGAGACATAAAACATTCAACTAGAATACAGAGACACAGAAGGAGGATGGAGAAGAGAGGGAGAACAAGAAATAAAGGGGCTATCTAGACTTTAAAACTCAATAATTAGTCTGCTTTTAGCATTACTAAGATCAGATTGGGCCAGGAAGTGAGCAATCTCCTTTTCAGTTGAAATGTAAGGAAAAATATCAGGATATAATTTCTGTAGATGAAATTCAACCAAGAGACTGGACTTAGTGCTTCTGATCCTAAACACATCCTGAAAAATAGTCTCAGAAGGCAGCATTGACGGGATAAAATTGAGCACATATGAAATGTTCTCTGAGTGCTAGGACCTGAACACTTTGCTGAAGTTTATCTTTTAAGATTTCTTTCTTCTTGTGCCTTACTTTGAAATGACTCTATCTAAAATGAGAAGAATGGCATTCTAAGATTTTGTGTAAACACAAAAGGCAGTGTTTACAAGCCTTTTGACACATTAGGGTCTCAGATTTAGGCTCTGTAGGCCTTTTTCTCCTTTGGTAAGGAAATGGGAAGTGTAGGTGAACCCATGAAGCAAGTTTGTCTTCTGTGCTTCACGGAAAAGTGTTTTCCAGCAGAGGGCATCCTTACGTAATGAATTTCTCTACACTCAGAATTATTTGCAGATACTGAAGTGTGTTAGGGAACAGATTTTGCTTTCAAAGCCTTTGCAGTTCAGTTTGTTTTTGGCAAGTCATTTATACATAAGGTGCTAAAGTGTTAAGAGGACTTGTTCCAATTTTTTTTTAAAGTTGGGTAAGTGATAAGTTGTACTATTAATGATGATGGTAGCAGATCATAAAATGGTTTAACTAAATTTCTGCTGATTTTGTTTACTCATAAATTCAACAAATACTGATTGAGTGCCTTCTGTGTGCAAGACACAGGGGTGGGAGTGGGTATATGAAAGTGAGCCTGAATCAAGCCTTCCTGGAAAAAAGCTTACAATATATAAAAGGGATAAGACATAAATGCAGGAAAATAAAATACAAGACTCTCTCTCTCTCTCTCTCTCTCTCTCTCTCTCTCTCTATATATATATATATATATATATATAGTGTGTGTGTGTGTGTGTATGTATTCTTATTAGAAGCACTGACTTCTCTAATATTAATTGTTAGTAGGCTTTCACATTTTTTCCATTTCCTGTTAGATGGCAGCTAGAATATTCAAGTTGTTTTCAAATGTTTTAACTTCTGCCAAAATTGATTTGTTTAGGCTTCCTTTCTTCCTATTTTCAAACTCCGTCTATATTTTAAGAGGAAATTAATCTGTACATTACAATTCTGCCTGCAATTTAAAAAATAGATGATTTGGAAAGACTTGTTCATTGTCTCAGTATTCTCTAAACTCTTTCCATTTCTAGTGAAAAAGAGGAATTACTGTAACTTGGCCCTCTTCGACCCAGAGGAAATCTGGAGTGAAATTTGAAAGTGGCAGACTTGCTTAACCTTTTCCTATCAGATTGCTGGCAGTGGAAAGTTTGTTAAAAGTGTGTGGATTGATTGATACACCATAGGTCTCAGACTGGGCCACAGGCTCTGGGAGATGCATCTTGACCTCACTTCAGCCTGACACCACTGGATGAAAGCAAGCAACACTCTAAGTTCAGTTGCTTTTGTCCCAAGGATGAGACCACTCAGACCCACAAAGCCTCCATCAGAACCAGCAGTTTCAGGAGCTTGTTAGCCTGACTGTGTGGCTTGCAGCACCTTCCAGAGGGTGCAGCAGGGCAGGTATGAATATGTGATGCTTTTCACCTCGGGTTCCATGCCCAGTAAAAGCTCTAGAAGCTGTGTCTGAAACTCAGGCTGCACCGTGGGAGCTAACTGCTGGACCTTAGAACATAGTAATAGTTTTGGGCTCCTTCAGAGGAAAACACAGATATTTTGCTTTGTGGCCTGGGTTGACCACACTTTCTGTAATTGTCCTGCTATAGGAGAGACGAGAATGGCTCAGTGTGCCAAGCATCTTGGGGAGAGTGCCATTCTAGAAGCCAGTTAAGTTTTTCAGTCCTCAGGTCTATTTTCAGTGAGAACATCTATGGCAGATACTGTTAGTGCTCCACCCAGATCCCTTCTACTGGACTGGGGCACTCATCCCCGTATGTACAAGTTGATGCCTAATGACTCGTAGTTGCTTCTTTCTCCAGAGAATTGTCCCCCATTGAAGAAAGTCACCTCACCTTTTTTTTTTTTAAGGCAGAAACCAAAATTGGGGCATCCAACAATTCAGACAATGACAGACTGAAAATGGGATACAGAATGTTGGTCCTTTGCCCAAAGGTAGAAACAATTTTATGATATTATGCACACTCCAAGGTTCCCCATGAAATCAGGCTGAAGGTAAAGTCCAGCTGAGACCACCTCCTCCTTGCATAACACCATTCCTACTCCATCCTGCTTTTCCTACTCCCCTTTCCCTGAGAGCCCACCTGCAATAGATCATGTCTCAGGCTCTGCTTCTAGAAACCTTACCTGAGACAGCACCTCTTTTCACTTGGTAGGACAAATGTCCTCTTTACATAATGTGTTTGTTGCCTATCAGCAGTTGCCACTTCCTCTCTCTTTTAAGAGAACACACTTTATTCATGTATCAGGTGGCTATGGGCTTCAGTCCATTCTGGTCCCCAGGGGTGAATCTTGTTAAATTCAAGCCAATTGTGGTAGTTTTATTCTCATTTCTAGTGAGTGATTTAAGAATAGAATGTGACCGAATTCTTGTCAATAGCACTGAAGAGAAGTCAGCTGGAGAGCATCTGGACATGTTTTCTTTGATCTTAAAAGGAGAGCAGAGAAAAAGATATGCTTATATTCCTATCTCTGGATATTGTCAGGTGGGAATGTGTTAGCAGAGCTTCAGCAGCCATTTTGTGACTATGAGGGAAATCCAAGATAATCTCAGACTTTGAGGGTTATGATGTGATTGAGCCTTGAATTAACTGATCCTGCAGCTGCTCCACTTTTAGTTCTGTAAAATAATGAAAGTTGTATTTGTTTAAACAAATTAGTTGAGTCTGTTGCTATTTGTAAATAAAAGTGTACTAGATATTTATAAAGCTAGCCTCAAGAAAAGTTACTTTCTAAAGGCTAAGTGATATTGAGAATATAGAACAGAAAAAAGTAATTTATATTCTCCATTCTATTTTCCTATCTTAAAGAGAAGAATGGGCTGGTAAGAATTTGTATGACATTTTGTTTTGGCTTATATAGCTGGTTTACTGAATGGGCTTAACTTGATGGAAGCAAAACAGGAAATAGGCTTATTTTCTATCCATTACTGATCTTAAAATTCTCTGTTGCTTTTGCCTTGCCTCTCCTTCTCCTAATGACAGCTTTTTGTTCACTTTTAGCTGTAAAAACAATCTCATTTTTGTATTATAAAATGTAGTCTCAGCTAAACCAATACGTTCAATGTTGCATTCAGTTAAAAATGTTTTTTCTGTAGCTCAGGCCTCAAGACTCATGGCTCAGAGTCTAGAAAAGGGGAAGGAATGATGGTTGATTCTTTTAATATCCCATTCCTGTATCCCATTTCCTGAGTCTTTTTTTTTTCTTTCTTTTAGTGGGTGTTCAGTGTAGTTCTCTTACCCGTTGGCCCCCATTTTCACTGTGATGGCTGGTGCCCAAATGCTGACTCTTTTGTGGGACACATTTATGGGTTCGTTGGGTACCTTCACTGGGGAACTCCTGTGCTTTGCATACTTGAGGCTAGTGATTCACCCTTTGCTTGATCTTCTGGAACCCCTCCTTAACTCCACTACGAGGCACATGGACGGCTAAAATTCCCCATCTCCTTTGAGTTAGGCATGGCAATGTGACTGTTTCTGAAATATGAATAATAAACATACATTTCACTTCTGGATGGAAGCATTTAATTGCCAGCACTTAACTCCCCAGCCCATCTTTTTCCTTAATGGCAAACTGTGAAGACTTGCTTTAGAGATATTGGAGTTGTAAGAAAATAGTCCCTGAGTGACATGGCATAGAGCCTTCCACAAACCTACCTTAGACATGCTGTATAAGCAAAACCCCAAATCTTTATTTTAAACCACTGAGATTTTGAGGCTGTTTGTTACTGCAGATTTACCTTGCCCATCTTGACTGATACAGTTCTTTGCTTTGGGATTTACTCTGAAATTTTGAGACATGAGAAAAAGTCTCATTCAACAGGCTGTCACTCCTATAACTGAAGGGGTTTTTTTTTTTTTTTTTTTGGAATATTTTTATATGCTTCCTGAGAGTACCTAGGTCTTAATCTCATAATGCTAAAATAACTTCAATAAATTAATTACTTTTAGCTGTTCTACAAAGAAATCCCATGAGAAAACATCTGAGGATTTCATGGGGGAAGACCGTCATCATAAAAATCTGGTCTGTGTGGTCTACCTGTTCAGCTTTGACTGCCCCTCTCTCCAGCCTATAACCTCCAGACCAAGAAAATCTCAGCATCCACTTGCTCATTTTTGCCTCTGGAAATTTATCATAACATTTATCTTTCTTTCTTGGAGTTTTCTGTTTCTTTTTGGTCTCACCTGTTCCATGAATTTAAGTCATTAACCAAATGTTGATATTTATTTAGCATTGTCTTAGACTGAATTCCTCTAGACAGACTCCAAAACAAGGATTCCAGAGCAGGTATTTATCTGAGGGGTGATTTTGGGAAATGCCAACAAAAATGTAGAGAAGTAAGAATGAGCTGGGAAGAGGGCCAATACAGGGTTCATTAATGAGCAGGTTATTGCTGAAGACAGCTAGGGCCCAAATCTGGTGGGGACCTCTCAGAGACTGTGTGGAACATGCACCTCAGGATTGTTCTGCCAAAGAGACAAGGAAGCTTCGGGTATTAATCCACCAGTCCATGATTGTAATTGGCTGAGGGATGTTCCCAGGGGCATTTATTCCATAGTTCGTACTTTTTTTCTGCCCGGGCAAGCACAATCTAGTCACAAGACAAAGCCCCTGAGGCAGGTCCACAGGCACTTACAGTAGAAAGTCTGGATCTGAAGGAGAATGGTGAGTTCAGAGAACCCAGCAGCATATACTACCAGCCATGTCCTGAGTTCAGAGTGCTGGTTCTTTGCCTCAAGTAACTTAAGATTGAGGCAGGCAGGCAGGCACCTGTTTACCATACCATAAGGCAGGATGTTACATGTTAACAGAATGACTAAAAATAACATAATAAGCATGAAGGAAGGAGAAATTAATTTTACTTTGAGAAAGCAGAGAAGATGGATTTTGATTTGGCTTTAAAGCGTGGAAAGGATTCAGTAAGAGGAGTTTCTTTCAAGTCTAGGGACTAATGTTGGCACAGGCTTGGCTGCTGCAGCATCAGTTTATGTTTTGGGAAAATCGTAAGCAGTGGGTTTGACTGGACAAAAAGTGGTTAAGATGGAATAGGAAATTGAGGTGGAAGAACGTAGGGCCAGATGATGAAGGGCCAATAGTTCAATTTGTGATATTTTTGTGATAGAAAGTACAACATTTGTAAAACTTGCAGGTAGATTTAAACTCTTGCCTCTGAATCCTTCAGACAATGCCAGTTCCTTCTATTTGTCTCCTCCACTTCCTCCTCTTAGAGCTCTGGGTTTGCCTTTTCTGGTCCCTCTATCTGAATATTTCTTTCTAAATTCCTTTAGCCGATTCCCCCTTAGCTCATTCCAGGTCCAGTGTTCTGGGTGTTGGTCTTTTGCTGGCTTTGTCTCCCGGAGTTGGAGGCAGCGGTGGCCATCTTGGATCTGGCAGGCCAAGGGTCCCATTGTCTTTCAGCCCGCACTTGTGTTTCATCTTCTTCCTGCTCCAAAATGCTCTGTCCTGACATTCTCATTTCCTTTTCCTGTCATGCCATAGCATGACATAGTCCTTTTACGCCATAGCATGTATTAAACTCTTGTTTAATAATGAGAGTGTACAAGTGATTTTAAAGAACACTTTTGATTCTGTTGTAGCTACAGACTTAGGACAAAATCTGCTTATGCCTTCTGGAATATGTTCTTAGTCACAGAAAATTATGTTATTCTCTCATTTTTGAAATGGGAAATGTTTCCTTATCCCCCTTGCAGTGCGTGCCATGGGGGTGTGGCTCACTTCTTTGGTGCCCTGCTGCCCAAACCTCTAGGGGGAGCAGACGGAAGGGTTGTGGGGCGTGTGGGCTCTGACCCCAGGGCAGCATCTAGGGGTGATATTTACAGCTCCTGAAGCCCCAGTGGGCGTGTGTTACAGGGTGCTCTTTTAGTTTTGTTCTCTGTAGGGGGCTTGTGTTAACTAGCTCAGTTAGACCCTCTGTCTTATCACAAGAACAGAGGGCTTTCTGTATCCCAGGGTTCTTGCCTTAGTGTACCAGAAAAATCAGATCACGTGTGAATTTGGAGAATGAGTGCAAGGTTTTATTGAGTGGAAGTAGCTTTCAGCAGATGGATGGGGAGCCAGAAAGGAGGATGGAGCTGGAAGGTGGTTTTCCCCTGGAGTTGGGCAGCTCAGTGGCTGGACTCTCCTCTGACTTCCCCCTGCCAAATTCCCCTCTGTGTCCATGTCATTCCGCTGGTCGATAACCTGCTTGTGTCTGCTGGTGTCGGCCAGTGTGTTCTTCTGCTCCTCTGCTCCTCTCGATGTCCAGCTGCCTGTGTGCCCTTCTGCCAGTGTGTTCCTCTTGATATCCAACTGCCTGTGGTCTGTGCCTTCTAGGGTCTCCAGGATTTTTAATAGGCATAGGATAGGGACGTGGTGGGCCAGGGTGGTCTTGGAAAATGCAACATTTGGGCGTGAAGGCAGGAGTGCCTTTTCTCACCTAGGTCTGTGGGCACAGGACTAAGGGTTGAACCCTTGCCAGGGACCCTGCCCTTCTCTCAGCACTTCCCTGCTCATCTCTTGTATCAATTTGATGGATTATTGTTTTATATGTAGTATTTGCAAACAAGATTGATAATTGTGTTTACAATAAAATAACTGAAAAAATAAGTAAATAATATGGATTAATTATGCTGGGTAAAGCTACTACAAAAATAAATTTTTTGTTTTTAACATGCTTTGGTGTTAATGGCTGACATTAAGAGAGCTTTTCTAATTTGCTAAGCACTGTTCTGTGCCATTTAGATAAATTAACATTTTAAATAATTATGACAATTCTAAGAGATAGCCCTACTGTTGCCCTCATTTTACAAATAAAAAAATGGAGACAAAGAGAGGCGAAGTAACCTGTCTACGGTCACACATTTTGGAAGAAGCAGAGTTGAGATTTCAACCATGACACTGGCTCAGAGTTCCAGCTCCTTAACACTAGGCTGTAGTGTTGCTCTTTGTGCTGTACTGCAGTGGTTCTCAACGTGTGGTCCTGGGACCAGCAGCATCAGCATCACCTGCGGACCTTTTAGGAAGGCAAGTTCTCTGGCTACAGCCCAACTTACTAAGTCAGAAATTATGGGGATAGGGGCCAGGAAGCTGTGTTGAAACAAGCCCTCTAGGGAATCAGATGGATGCCAGTGTTTGACAATACCTGTTACACTGCCATCTATGTTGCAAGTGTTTTTGGATTTACCTTTTAAGTTATGCATCCTTTTGGGAAAGTAGTAGAAACTTATACTGTCCCAGCAGCTGTATGGGGCATGGGTTCTACTACCCTCTTTTGAGGTAAGAAGATGCCACGAGTAATCTCCCTAGAACTTTATTTTCTCATGTATAGATTGATAGGACACTCTCTTCCCACCTTCCTGGAAGCCTTGTGGAGGATAGAGGAAATGCCATATGTGATTGGCTTTTTAAATAACAGATGGCATTGATAAAATTTAAAGTCCATGGATAAGTCATAAAGCTGGCCATCCTTAACTGAGGATTAATTATAATTATACTACTGATAACCGAATAGGGCAAAAGTAAGTTCTGTTCCCTCCCTTTTAAGTTGTTGACTTTTACTGGCATGTTATTTACTGTAGACAGATAAGGGTAGAATAAAGCAGTTTTTCACATTCCTTTCACAAAACCTCCAAAGTCATACAGTGAATATAGAGTTACCCCTGGCCTCAAACTGACGAGAAGCAATTTTGCTGTCTTGTTTGATTTTTTTGTCTTTTAAGGCAGGCCTTTTCTGACACCCTAATTTTTACTGATCACCCTCTGGAGTTCTTTATTTCTCTTTGACACAGAAAAAAGTTATTTTTTCTCTTCTGCTTTTATCACCTGTCTCTTCGAGTTTTCTTTCTTCCTGTCTTTTTGGCATTTTGAAGAACCACTGTATAAAATATTAAGCTTAGGTTCTTCTCTATGCACTCAATTTCAGTTCCTGCAGCAAATACCATATGTGCCAACCTGTTTGATGTTCAGCTGCTGCCCGTTACCAGATATAGCCTGAGGTAGGGATTACAGTAGTGCTTCTCAAACTTTAATGTTATAAAAGGTACCTGGGCAATCTTGTTGGAATACAAATTCTGCTTCTAACAAGTTTCTGGGCCCACACTTGGGGTAGCAAAGCTCTGTCTTTGGCTTTTGACCCCGGCTGCACATTGGAATCATTTGGGCAGGAAGCCGGGGTGGGGAGGAACATTGTTTAAAGACTACAATGCTTGGTAGCACCTCATAGATTGTGCTTCAGTTGATTTTTTTTTTTTTTTTTTTGAGACGGAGTCTCGCTCTGTCGCCCAGGCTGGAGTGCAGTGGCACGATCTCGGCTCACTGCAAGCTCCGCCTCCCGGGTTCACACCATTCTCCTGCCTCAGCCTCCCCAGCAGCTGGGACTACAGGTGCCCGACACCACTCCAGGCTAATTTTTTTGTATGCCTCAGTTGATCTTGAGTGAGGCTGGGCATTGGTAAAAGTTTTCTAGGTGACCCTAAAATGCAGCCAGAATAAGAGGAAGCCTTCTTTCCTTCAGTGGCTCTCTGAGCTGTCCTCCATGCTACCCCCGTAAATGTGTTCTAACCGATCTAAGATAGAGCAGTGTAGTGGTTGAGGGCAAGACTCTGGATCCTAGCCTAATGGGTTTGAATCTCTATTCCTATGCTTACTGGATGTGTGACCATAAACAACCTAATTAGCCTCTCTGTCTTGGTTTCCCCATCTATAAAATGCAGATAAGATGGTAGGTCCCATTAAAGGGTTATCGTGAGTTAAAGTATGCAAAGTGCTTAGAATAGTGTATTAGCTATTTATTGCCATGTAACTAATTACTCAAAAACTTAATGGCTTAAAACAAGTATTTATTATCTTACCATTTCTTTTTCTTCTTCTTATTATTTTGACTCTGATATTATCTTACCATTTCTATGGGTCAGGAATTTGGGAATAACTTTGGTTCAGGGTCTTTCATGAAGTTGCTGTCAAGATGTTAGCTGGGGATGCACTGATCTCAACAGGAACGGGAGGATTATCTACTTCTAAAATAGTTCAATCACATCGCTGTTGACTGGAGCCTAGTTTCTCACAGCATAAGGCACCTTCACAGGGTTGCTTAAAATGTCTTTACAACATGGCCGCTGGCTTCCCTCAGAGCGAGTGACCCCAGGGAGAGAGAGCAAGGAGAAAGCCACAACAGCTTTTTATGACTGAGATTTGAAAGTCACACCATCACATCTGTCACATTTTACATATTTTGTTCGTTAGAAATGAGGCTCTACCTCTTAAAGGGATGAGTATAAAAGAATTTATGGACAAATTTTAAAACTACCACAAATGTTTTTTGGCTCGTGGCAAGCAATGTGTTAAAATAGTTGCTGTTTTCACTAGCTGGTATTATATCCCTTTCTGAATATACTTAATGGTGCTGTGTTGTCCTCTAGAATCAATGGAACTTTCACTATAACCAGTGGAACTGTCTGTGATGATGAAAATGTTTTATTTCTGCATTGTCCAGTATAGCAACCACTAGCCTCATGTGGCTGTTGAGCATTTGAAGTGTGTTTGGGGTAAAATGTGTTTAGTGTGATTGAGGAACTAGGCCTTAAGTTTTTTTTTTTTTTTTTTTTTTTTTGAGACAGAGTCTTGCTTAGTCACCCAGGCTGCAGTGAAGTGGCGTGGTCTCGGCTCACTGCACTGCAACCTTTGGCTCCCAGGTTCAAGTGAGTCTCGTTAGGCTTTAACTTTAATTTTAAATAGTAATAATTTAAATTTAACTAGCACATGTGGCTAGTGGTTACTGTACTTGGTAGCTCAGTTCTAGTACCTTGTTTTCAAAAGTGTGCTGCTGAGACCAGCAACATCTGCATCACTTGGGAGCTTATTAGAAATGCAGAATCTCTGGCCATATCACAGAACTCTTGAATCCAAATCATAACAAGATTGCCTAGTGATTCTAATATACATTAAAGTTTCAGAACTACTGGGTTATAGTCCAAAATCTTTAAATTGCAAGACTCTTAAGAACCTGGGGCTTCCCGTGTTTCAAGTCCCTTTCTAGTAACCTTTCCCATACATTCCTTTCAATGTCTCCTAAAATAAGGGCTTTGTCTAAGTCATTGCCTATGGCTGGAGGGTCTCAACCTGGAAAACCCTACTCATTCTCCAAGACCTGGCTAAAATGCCACCTCTTCCATGACTTTCCCCTTCATCTCACTCAAGAAGTCATTGCTCCCTCATTTGTCTTCCTGGAGAACTTGATACGCCTTCCACAAGATTTCCATGATGTAATATAGTTATTTGTGTGTGTGGGTTGAGGCTTGGGACCACATCTTGATTTGTTTTTCTGTTGTATGCACCTAGCATAATGCCTCTTTTATCCAACACCCTTGAATTTTAGAAACTGATCATGGTAAATATATTGCGTACTTCTTAACACTGAAGCAGAAATCTGCAATCCAATACATGTCTATATCTATAGAGAAATTTATGGATACTCGCACTAAGTGAGCAGTTGGCCTGGTCTCTTCCTAGCTTGTTGACAACTGGATGCCACCATACAACTGTATTGTATGCTCAGACCTGGTGCTGGCTGACAGGAGCATTTTGAAGCATTAGCCCTCACTTCTTCATAATCTATAGAATTGAGTCACTCGAGAAACAGAATGAGATTTCCCAGGTCAAGGGCAAGCTGCATTTTGTCAGATGAATGGCAACATCCAATTCCTTTTTCTTGCCTATCTCCATATGTAGAAAATGCACATTAGTGATGCTTGTGCATCAGGGACAGAAACTGGAGAATTGGGGAGGCCTGAACTGCCAGCCAAGAAACTGGGACCTTACCTAAGGCTGACATTGTTCTTCTGAATAAGTTTCCTTTTGAATGAAACCCTGAATCTTCTCTTGTTTAGGAGGCAGGTGGTTGAGATGTTACTTTTGTTTTCACTTGACCCTAAAAGGAGACAGCTGACATAGGTAGTTCAAAGTGGAGATTTAATTCCAAGTCTTAGAAACCAGGCAAAAGTAGGGAAGTTGTGTGGTGCTTTTAAACATAAACCAATAAAGGATACTTTATTGGTCCCAATGTCCATATGAATAACATCAATTTTAATATTATTTTATTAGCCCTAAACTATTACCTTTTATTCTTCAAGCACTGTTCCTATAATGCTAGAATTTGCTGAAAAGTTTATATTGGCCCTGCTCAGCTCGAAAATTAACCATGTCCCATTCACTAAATCTTAATCCTGAATCCAAATCAAATTCTTTTTCCACTACCCCTTTTCTTATTGCATACCAAACAGAGGCCAAAACTTTAATAAGAATGGCATCAAAGTAAGAAGATGTAGCATTCTATACTTTGTCAGTTACTGATTTAACCCTATATTGGTCCTGTAATACGTAGGTAGCATAACAGGCTATTTGCAAAAGTCCATAAAATCCTCTTAGAATGAAATCTGATGTATTGTATCCAATGCATGAGATTTTGAATGAGCACAGAAGAATAATGAATATACATTATAGTCTATTTTCTCAGGTCATGGGAGTAATAATAATTTTTTTTTTTTTTTGAGACAGAGTCTCTCTGTGTTGCCCAGGCTGGACATAGTGGTGTGACCTCGGCTTACTGCAACCTCCACCTCCCAGGTTCAAGCGATTCTCCTGCCTCAGCCTGCTGAGTAGCTGGGACTACAGGCATGAATCACAGTGCCTGGATATATATATATATATAGTATTTTTAGTAGCGCTGGGGTTTCACCACGTTGGCCAGGCTGGTCTTGAACTCCTGACCTCAGGTAATCCACCTGCCTTGGCCTCCCAAAGTGCTGGGATTACAGGTGTGAGTCACTGTGCCCAGCCGAGTATTATAAAATTAAATGTTCAAGTCCAAGCACTTGGGGTCACCTGGTGGTCTAAACAGATGCATGACTCTTTATATCACCCACATCAGAATTCCCAACTTAACCCCAAGCAGGTGAAACAAGTGTGTTTAAATCAGCAGGAGCCAATAGTGACTTAGCTTAACACCTGTCTTTAAAGATATTGCACATGTGAAACGAATGCATTCTCAGGCATTTAGGCTCATGATCTTCCATTTTATGTTTCCTTCAGCCTACACACTAAAGACCCCAAATCTTCGTCCATGGTACAGACATCTTCCCTCAGTTCCAGAAACATGTTCATCCGCCTGTTGGTATCGACAGCTGAATGTTCTACAGGTATCTGAAACTCAGTCTGTCTCATGCTGTCTCAGTTTGTCTCATTATACTTCCTCTACTCATCCTTTAACTTACAGAAAGTTGGAAATCCTGTCAGATGCCCCCATCTCCCTAAGACTCCATAATTATTAAGTGATCATAGAGGAATACAGGAAGTAGTCTTGTACGACATTTTGCCAAATTGTTTTCCAAAAATAGTTTTACCAGTTTATATTCCTATCAGCAGTATATACAAATTTCTGTTTTTCTGAATTCTGCAGAACATTTGAAATATTAGGTTGACATTTTTTCCGATTTGATGAGTGTGGAGATGGTAACTCATTTTGGTTTTATTTTGAATTTCCCTGATTATTCTCAGTGAGACTGAGAATACCTTCATATATTTATTGTATATTTATTTTTTTCCTTCTGTGAATTGCCTATTAATACCTTTTGCCCATTTTCCATTGGATTGCTTCTCTTCTTTCAGTAAAAGTGCTACATATATTCTGAGTACTAATCCTTTGTTGGTGTTATATGTGGAAAAGAACTTTTTCTAGATTGTGGCTTGTCATTTCTTTTCCTATGTTGATTTTCATTAGAGATGAATTAAAGAAATTAGTGCAGTAAATTTTTCAATCTTTTATTATCTGTATTTTGCTTTTGCATCTTATTTAAAGAGATCCTTCCCTACCTCAAGGTCATAGACATTCTCCTATACATATTATTCTAATTTTTAAAAAGTTTTGAGTTTTGTATTTATGTCTTTAACTCAGCTGGAATTCATTTTGTATCAGGTGAAAATCTAATCTGCTTAAAAAATGTGGACAACTAATTATCCCAGGAATTATCAAATAGCCTGTTTTTATAGGTCTGCAATGCCCTTTCTATCAAATATTAAGTGTCTATGTATGTTTGGGTCCATTTTTGGGTTCTCTGTTTTGAGCAATAGTCAGTTTATCCATCTTTGTATCAAATACTTTCTAGATTTCTGTAGCTTTAAAATAAACCTTTATATTTGATAAGGCAAGTTTCTCTACTTATATTTAAATATTTCTTGATTTTTTTGCCTTTTCTATGAAATTTAGAATCAGTGTATCAAGTATGACAAAAATTTAGATTAATTTGACTTTTAAAAAATCATATCTTCCTATTAATTTTGTATCTTGTTTAAAAAATCCCATTTGCTAACTCTTATGGCTGCATAAAAATACGATTGATTTTATATATTGATTCTGTTTTTGGCAACCTAAGCTTTCTAATTATGATAAATTATATGCATATTCTTTTGGATTCTCTACCTCAGTAGTTGTACTGATTTTGAAAAGTCCACAAATTTCTTGATACTTCTCCATTCAAGAGGTGGAGCCTAATCACTCTCCCTTGAGTGTGGGTTAGATTTAGGAACACAATTTTAACAAATAGAAAACGTGGAAATGATGTTGTGTCACTTCTGAGATTTGGTTGTAAAAGACACTGCAGCTTCTGTTTGGCCCTCTGTCTCTGTCTCTTTCTCTAATGGCTCACTCAGCAGGGAGCCAGCTGCCATGTCATGAGGACACTCAGGCAGCCTTGTGGAAAGCCTCATGTGGCGAGGAACTGAGGCCACCTGCCAAAAGTGGGAGGAAGTGAGGTGTTCTGCCAACAGCCATGGGAGCGAGCCATCTTGAAAATGCATCCTCTCGTCCCAGTCAACCTTTCAGGAGACTGCAGCCTCAGCAGACATTTCGACTACAACCTCCTGAGAGACCTGGAGCCTTTAAGCTGCTTCTAGATTCCTGACCCTCAGAAACTATTTGAAGTAATAAAGATCTTTTTTTGAGCAGGAAAAAATTCAACATGTATTTTATTCTAACTATATAAATATTATTCACAGCCAAGTCACATAGTGTACTAAGAATAAACTTATTTCCTATGTAACCTTTCGCTTTTCCTAGAGCTAATAATTGTTTCCTCTGTTTTATTTGCTTGTTTCCTTTGAAGCTCTTAGCAATTCTTTCATCTTTAATGTCTCAATTACTCTCCATCCTCAGGCCAAGACTTAGATTTGCAAACACAGTAACAACTTTTAACTTTCTTTCAACTTTATAGGAAGCTCACTTTACATTCAGTGAGATATAATTCTTGAAAAAAATTATTGACCAAAGAAAGCCTATTTTTTCCTCATTTGTTTTTCTCTCTCTTTCAATAGCTTTATTGGAATATTATTGACATGAAGTTTTATGTACTGAAGCTGTACAATTCGATGTACTGATATATGCATACATTGTGAACTGATCCCCACCTTCCAGCCAATTAGTCACCTCTACTGTTGCCATTTTTGTTTTGTGTATGTGTGTGTTAAGATTTACTTTAAAATCTATCAGTTTAGCAAATTTCAAGTATGCAGTACAGTATTACTACCTATTGTCACCATGATGTACATTAAATATCCAAAACTTACTCATCTTGCATAACTGAAGCTTTGTACACTTTGGGCAACATAACCCCATTTTGCCCTCCCCCAAGTCTCTGACAACCACCACCCTACTTTCAGCTTCTATGAGTTTATTTTAGATTCCAAATGTGAGGTCATATAGTATTTCTCTTTCTATATCTCACTTATTTCGCTTGGCATAATGTCCTTCAGTTCCATCTATGTTGTTGCAAATGGTAGGATTTCCTTCTTTTTTCAGGTAGAATCACATTTCATTGTGTATATAAACCACATTTTCCTTATCCACTCATTTGTCAAAGAACATTTAGGTTGTTTCTGTGTTATGGTTATTGTGACTAATGCTGCAATGCACGTTGGAGTGCAGATAGCTCTTTGACACACTGATTTTATTTCCTTTAGATAGATACCCAGAAGTGGGATTGCTGGAACATATGGCAATTCTACTTTTAATTTTTTGAGGGATCTCCATACTGTTTTTCATAATGGCTGTACTAGTTTACATTCTCATCAACAGTGTACAAGGGTTCCTTTTTCTCCACATCCTTACTAACACTTGTTATCTTTTTGTTTTTTTTTTGAAAACAGATATCCGCAGAGGTGTTATACGATACCTCACTGTAGTTTTGATTTGCATTTCCATGATGATTAGAGATGTCCAGCACCTTTTCATATACCTGTTGGCTACTTGAATTTCTTTTTTTGAGAAATATCTATCTTGGTCCTTTGCCTATTGTTTACTCAGGTTATTTGTATGTTTGCTATTGAGTTGTAGGCGCTCCTTATATATATTGGACATCAACCCCTTATCAGATACATAGTTTGTAAATATTTCCTCTAGTTCTGTAGGTTGCCTTTTCACTCTGTTGGTTGTTTCCTTTGCTGTGCAGAAGTTTTTTGGCTTGATGTTGTCCTTCTTGCCTAGTTTTGCTTTTGTTGCCTGTGCTTTAGGTGTCACATTTAAAAAATTATTACCAGGACTAATGTCAAAAAGGTTTTTCCCCATTTTTTTTTTTTTTTTTTCGAGACAGAGTTTTGCTCTTGTTGCCCGGGCTGGAGTGCAATGGTGCGATCTTGGCTCACTGCAACCTCTGCCTCCTGAGTTCAAGCGATTCTCCTGCCTCAGCCTCCCAAGTAGCTGGGATTACAGGTGCCCACAACCACACCTGGCTTTTTTTTTTTTTTTTTGTATTTTTAGTAGAGATGGGGTTTCACCATGTTGGCCAGGCTGATCTCAAACTCCTGACTTCAGGTGATCCTCCTGCCTTGGCCTCCCAAAGTGCTGGGATTACAGGCATGAGCCACCATGCCTGGCCTTTTCCCCATTTTTTTAAAAAGGGTTTTATGGTATCAAGCTTTACACTTAAGTCTTTAATCCATTGATTTGATCTTTGTGTATAGTGTAAGATAAGGGTGCATTGTCATTCTTTTGCATGTTGATATCCAGTTTTCCCAACATTTTGGAAGAGACTATTATTTTCCCCATTGTGTGTTCTTGGAATCCTTGTTGAAGATCATTTGACCATAAATGTGTAGGTTTATTTCTGGGTTCTCTCTTCTGATTCATTAGTTGATATGTCTGCTTTATGCCAGTCCCATACTATTTCAATTACTATAGCTTTGTAATATAATTGATGTCAGGAAGTGTGATGCCTCCAGCTTTTTTCTTTCCCCTCAAGATTGCTTTATATGTTCGCCTGTTTTTGTTGCCATTAAGGAATGCCTGAGACTGGGTAATTTATAAAGAAAGAAGTTTAATTGGTTCACAGTTCTGCAGGCTGTAGAGGAAGCATAGCACATCTGTTCCTGGTGGAGGCCTCAGGAATCCTACAATCATGGTAGAAAGCAAAGGGGGAGCCAGGGTATCACATGGTGAGAGTGGGAGTAAGAGAGGAGGGAGCAGGGGGGCTGGAGGTCTCATACTCTTTTATTATTTTATATTTTTTTCAGCAATAATGTTGATTTATTATCACTTTCTGCACCAGATCTGTGAAAACACACAACCTATGTTCTGTGCTCTCCACAAAAGGACAAGCATCATTAGGATCATATAAAACATGTACAATCAAAATACAATTTCATGATCGACTATACCATTGGAAACACATATGTCATACCAGTTGGTGATATCACTGAGATCACTAGAGCCAGGTGAGATAATCTACATAAGTTTCTCCATAGAATTAAATTTGGAGGGAGATTTGCTGGGATTGAAGATAAACAGAAACTGAGGAAGAATTTCAGGCAATTACCTGGTCCAGCCCCCAACAAGTGCAAATAAAGACCTGGCTCTCAAGGAAAATCAATATATCAGTTCCCTCTTAGATGTCAAAATCAGAATCTCCAAATGCACTGATTTAATAAAACAGGTTTTATCAACCTAATGATCAATATGTTCTCACGTATTTGTAAAATCGCCTTTAAGTCCTTTTTAACTTTTATGGTACTCTGAAGATGTGAGAAGCTAATTAGTATCATTTTCATAAAATCTAATACATAAGATAGGAGGCTTATATAGTGAGTGACAGTCAGTATTGTGTCACCTAATGGCCAAAAATAACCCAAATCATTGAACCTTTCATCACATATCCTGTTTTGATCCTGATAATCATTTTTAAAAATTGAAATCAGCTTTATTTAAGAATTTCCAGCATTGACAACTCTTATAAAAAGCATCCAAGCACAGGACACAGAACTGTAGCAAACAGCATTCTTATGGGTAGCTAACAGACATTAGAACTTCCACCCTTCTTTGAGACACCTGAGCTCACTGTAAACTCTGCTTCCAAGTACTCCTTCAAAGCACACCACAAGCTCAGTTTATATTCTCAACTCATCAGCTTCAGTTCACATTACCACACTTATGTATCAGTAACAGAACACACACCATACAGCATTCACAGCAGTTGACAAAAGGGTAGGAAAATACAAGTATCATTGCACTTAACAACTAATGTGGGTTGCCTAAGAACAAAGCTCACTGAAAGTCTTCCAACACATGTGGATATCCTTTGAATACAAAAGACATTCATACATTGTTTATTATTGCTGTCTGTATACTCTCACCAAAATTACAGGATTGAGAGACACATTTCAATAACTTAAAAAATATTGATGATGCACCATCAACTCTCTACCTGTACTCTCTCCTTCTCTCGCTCATACTAGCCTTCCATGCCTTGGCAGCACCACCAATCCCACACAGTTTCAAAAGTTCAGACAGCCTCTGGTTCCATATCACAGCCTTGTGTTCATGACGTTGATATGACTCCATGAAATAAAGAGTAGTGAATCAAAATGGGAACACCCACTGTCAAAGACGCAGCCTGTGAAGTGTGATGATGAATTCTTGAATGAGAAAGCATGTAGACAGAAGTATTTCTATGGCAGGATATTTACAGTGCTACTTTTAATGAAGTGCTTCTATAAACATTTGAAATGAGATGCACTGCAGAGATTAAATGAAGGCTTCATATTGTACTTCTGTATATCAGGTGGGGGGAATGACAAGTGTTAAAAAACAGAACAAAAGAATCAAACACTGTGACACCATGATCTCCCAAAAGGAGATTTTATTAAGGAAAAAAAATCATATGGTGGGGTTCAAATGAAGACAAGGAGAAAAGAATGTGGTTCTAATCAATGTTTTCCATTTTGAGCATGCAAAGAGTTCACTTGAGAAGTCTGGGGATAAAATATTACAGATATCAATTGTAATGTGTTGATTTTCCAACAAACAGCCATTTACTTTCAACCACTCAATATTTCTTTTTTATTTATTTATTTATTTATTTTATTATACTTTAAGTTTTAGGGTACATGTGCACAATGTGCAGGTTTGTTACATGTGTATCCATGTGCCATGTTGTTTTGCTGCACCCATTAACTCGTCATTTAGCATTAGGTATATCTCCTAATGCTGTCCCTCCCCCCTCCCCCCACCCCACAACAGTCCCCGGAGTGTGATGTTCCCCTTCCTGTGTCCATGAGTTCTCATTGTTCAACCACTCAATATTTCAACTCTTTATTTATTCAACTCTTTGTGTAACTCAACTCTTAATGTATTCAACTCTTTATGTAACTCTTTACGTCACAAAACTTATACACTTCCTTTATCTCTTCCTCTTTTTCTAAAGAAAAATGTCAAAAATACTGCTGAATATACTCCACACTGAACAAACCAATTTTGAAAATTTTTGTATCTTACTTACCATGTACATTCCGTACCAACAAACCATAACCCAATGTCTACATTTCCCAGCCAGAAGATTTAGAATCCATGCTTGAGCCAAAGCCTCCATTAAAACCATTGCCCGATCCTGCATTTGGTGCTGATTCCCAACCAATTGCTGCACCGGAATTAGAACCACTGTAAGAGTTATTTCTAGAACCAAAGACCTGGTTTGGCTCCCTTTGCATGTTGCCTTGACTTTGGTTATTACCTGATGGGCCTGACTGGTTCTGCTGGCTGGCTAACATGCTTATCCTACCCCAACTGCTCTGCAGCCCTGCCTGGGCTGCAGCCATCATAGCTGGAGTAATGCTGAGCACACCAAAGTTCATCTACCACCTGTTTTGATACCTTGATTGTTTTCCAAGCCAGATCCACCCCTCTACTGTTACCAAATCCACTCAGATTCCCAAATCTTCCACTTCTTTCTCTCTGTTGCTGTTGTGTGATTAGGTTTGGCACTGGATATATGTATGCTGAGTCCTTTAATGATCAAGTCCTCTCCACAAAGAGATTGGGCAATCCGATCAACTTTAAATGTAACAAAGGCAAAGGCCCTGAATGGCTTGGGGATGAAGACATCCACCACTTCTTTGTACTGACAGAAAAACTGCCATAGCTCATCTGCAGTCATGTCCTCTGTACAGCGCCCCACAAACACTTTGCTGCTTCTCAAAGGCTCATCTGGGCTTTGCTTAGAGTTGGGAAATTTACAGTCATACCATCATTCATCTATCATATGTCACTGTGACATTACTTTCACATGTGTTTCATACTCCATAAAACGAACAAAGCCAAACCCCTTTGAGCAGTTTTAATATGTATCTTGACTTGGACTTCTCCAAAGGTATTAAAATATTCCTTCAGATCCTGTTTCCATAGGAGGAAAAACAACCTGAGAGCAAAAACTCACTAATTACCAATGCTATTAAATAAGATATTTTCTGGACTACTCTTCACTTTCACTGCTGTCTCACCCATTTTTCTTTTGTTATCTTTGGGACAGTTGACAACATATACCAGATTTCCACAGTCAGCATCAGGGCTTGCAGAATTCCTTCTACCAGCCGGATACCTCTCATACATTGAGACACTGGATTCTTGTAGTGAAGTCCACATGCCCCTGGAAACTGGGCTGTAACTGTGGACAGCAGCACCACCCCATTGTCTTCTGATGATATTTCAACGAGCTCCTTATTCTCATCTTCACTTACCCTAGTGTATTCAGACATCTTTTATTTCTCCACTTAGGCCACTGCTAGAAAGCCCAACAGGGACACTGAAGCAGTGACGGATCCAAGCACAGCTTAGTTTATTCTCCTTGATAATCATTTTTATTGTTCTTCCTGGGACTCATTCAAGACTTTCTGGAATTCATATTAACTCATGGCCAAACATGAAAATAAGTTGTAACAAGGGTGTACGTAATGTAGAACATTTGGAAGAGCTGTCTCTTGGTTATTGCTAGCCGCGTTCCTTTGGATGTTTAGCTTGTCAGCAGCGATCATCATGGCCAATTACTTGATCTGCATCATCATCCTACATAAGCAATTGTTATGTCTTCAGTGATGACCTGAGAGGAAAATACACTCCAATGGCATGGTAAATGCCCTTTCTTCAGGAGGGACAAGTAAGAAAGACTCAGGATGCTGCAATTCAGGAGGCTGAGCGCTGACCCTTAGCCCCTAAACCCACTGTCTATGAGAAGCCATGCTGAAATTTAGACAGCAGCACATCACAGACCTGCACAGGCATTGAGCTGGCAGGGCATTGCTCAATGATTGTAGGTGCAGTGTTTACAGAAGTGTGTAACGTGAAGTGCTAGTGCACAAGAAGGGCCCTATGGTAAAATGTGTTTGAAAAATGCTGCATACTATATCCATTGGCCACACTTTTAAACAACCAGATCTTGCACAAACTGAGAGCACAAACTCACTAATTACTGTGAGGATGGCACCAAACCATTCATGAGGGATCAGTCGTCATGACACAAACATCTCCCATCAGGCCCCACCTCCAGCACTGGGGATTACATTTCAACATGAGATTTGGAGGGAACAAATGTCCAAACCATGGCACTTTGGCTATTTGGGATCTATATAAATATAAGGATTGTTTGTTTCTATTTCTGCCCTTGGGATTTTGATAGGGATTGCACTAAATCTGTAGATAGCTTAGGGTAATATGGACATTTTTAACAATATTAAGTCTTTTAATCCATGAACATGAGATATCTGTTTATTTGTGTCTTTTAAAACTTCATGAAGGTTTTGTAATTTTCAGTTTACAAGTCTTTTACCTGCTTAATTCTTAGATACTCTATTTTGTTGCTAATGTGAGATTTTTTTCTTAATTTTGTTTTTAGATATTTCACTGTTGATATATGGAAATGCCACTAATTTTTGTACGTTGATTTTGTACCCTGAAACTTTACTGAATTTGCTTATTGGTTGTTCCAGCAGTTTTTGTTTGTTTGTTTGTTTTTTTGGTGTAGAGTGTTTAGAGTTTTCTATGTATATGATCATGTCATCTTTAAACAGAGATAATTTTATTTCTTCCTTTCTGATTTGTATGCCTTTTTATTTCATTTTCTTGCCTGATTGCTCCAGCCAGGACTTCAATACTATGTTGAAAAGCAGTGGCAAGAGTGGGCATCCTTATCTTGCTCTGGATCTTAGAGGAAAAGCTTTGTTTTCCCCAGTGATTATGACTTTAACTGTAGGTTTTTCATATATAGTTTTTATTGTGTTAAGGAAAGCTCCTTCTGTACCTACTTGGTTGAGAGTGTTTACCATGAAAAGATGTTGAATTTTGTCAAATGCGTTTTGTGCATCTATTGAGGTGATTATGTGGTTTTTGTCTTTCATTTTCTTAACATGGTGTGTCACATTGATTGATTTTCATGTTAAACCAGCTTTGCATCCCAGGAATAGATCCCACTTCATTGTAGTGTGTGATCCTTTTAATGTGCTGTTAAATTCAGTTTGCTAGCAGCTTATTAAATATTTTTACATGTATATTCACCAGGGATAGTGGCCTGCAGTTTTCTTTTCTTGTATTGTTGTTGTTGCTGTTGTTTTTTTCTGGCGTTGGAATCAGGGTGATGTTGTTCTTATAAAATGAGTTTGGGAGTGTTCCATCTTCTATTTTTGGAATAGTTTAAGAATGGTTAGTATTAGCTATTTTTAAAATGTTCGATAGAACTCATTTATGAAACCATCTTGTCCTGGGCTTTTCTTTGTTGAAAAGTTTTTGATGACTGATTCAATCTCCTTGCTTGTTATTGGTCAATTTGTCTTTCTAGTTCTCGATTCAGTCTTGATAGCTTGTGTGATTTTAAGAATTAATCCAATGGGATATAATTGTTCACAGTAGTCTCTGATTCTTTTGGTTTTTGTGTCATCTATTGTAATGTCTCCTTTTTAAAAAACTTCTCACTGTATTTAAGTCTTCTCTTTCTGTTTTGTGTTAAGCTAGCAAAGGGTTGGATAATTTCATCTTCTCAAATAAAACCAATTCTTAATTTTATTTTTTCCTATTTTTTGCTTATTTTTGCTTCGATCTTTATTATTTCCTTTCATCTGCTAACTTTGAGTTTAGTTTGTTTTTCTACTTTTGGTTCCTTGAGTTGTAAAGAAGTTATTTAATTGAGATATTTCTTCTTTTTTAAGGTAGGCATTTAACACTATAAGATTTTGTCTTAATGCTGTCTTTGCTGCATACCATACACTTTGGTAAGATGTATTTTGTCTTCATTTTTCTCAAGGTAATTTTAAAATTTCTGTTTGCTTTATTCCTTTATTCAATGGTTGTTCAAGTGTGTGGGGTTTAGTTTTCCTGTTCTTGGGTGAATTTTCTTGTTTTCTTGATATTATTGATTTCTAGTTTCATTCCACTGTGGTCTGCAAGGTACTTGATATAATTTCAATCTTCTTAAATTTTTAAAGACTTGTTTTATGACACAACGTATGGCCTATTCTGGAGAATATTCTGTGTGCCCCTGAAAATAATATGCATTCTGCTGCTATTGGGTGGAAAATTCTGTCTATGTCTATTGTCCATTTGATTCGTAATGTTACTCAAGTCAGTGGTTTCCTTATTGTTTTTTAGCCTAGATGTTCTATCCATTATTGAAAGTGGAGTATTGAAGTCTTCAATTATTATTGTATTGTTGTCAATTTCTTCCTTCAGATATACCAATATTTGTTTTATATATTTCGTTGCTCTGATGTTAGGTGTATATATATTTACAATTATATCTTCCTCTTGAATTGACTTTTTTATCATTATATAATGATCTTTGCCAATTTTTGACTTAAAATCTTTTGTCTAAGTATAGCTCTCCCTGCTTTCTTTTGCTTGCCATTTGTATAGAATATCTTTTTCTATCCCTTCACTTTCAGGCCATGTGTGTCCTCACATTTAAAGTGAATAATTTATAGACACTAAGTCACTGGATCATGTTTTTTAATCCACTCAGCAACTCTATGCCTTTACATTGGAGAATTTAATCCATTTACATTTAAAGTGATTGTTGATATGTAAGAACTTACTATTTTGTTAATTGCGGTCTGTTTTGCAGTTCTTTTGTACCTTTCTCTCTTTTGTTATCTCCTTTTGTTGTCTGATTTTTTTTTTTTTTGTAGCAGTTTGGTTTGGTTCCTTTCTCTTTGTCTTTTTGTGTATCTATTATAGACTTTTCTTTTGTGGTTAACATGGGGCTTGTGTAATTCTTCTTGTAGTTATAAGCATCTATTTTAATTTGATAACAACTCAAGTTCAATTGATTACAAAAATTCTGCACTTTATCCCCTTCCACACATACACTTTGTGTTCTTGAAGTCAGAATTTTTATGAGTCTGTTCACAATTTAAAAAAAATGTATTTCTTAATCAGCACAAAATTGCACATATTTATGGAGTACATAGTGATATTTTAATATGTGCAGTGTACAGTGATCAAATCAGGGTAATTAGCATATTCATCACCTAAAACATTTATCATTTGTGTTGAGAATATTCAACATTTGAAAATGTATAATAAATTATTGTTAGCCGTAGTCACCCCACAGTGCTATGAAACACTGGAACTTATTCCTGCTATCTAGCTGCAAATTTTGTATAATTTAATAGATCCCTACCTATTCCTCTCATTCATCTCAGCCCCTAGTAACTACTATTCTATTCTCCACTTCTATGAGGTCAACATTTTTAGCTTCTAAATAAGAGTGAGAACATACATGTTACCAAATTTTTCTGTTTATAGTTACTTTTTTTTTTTTTTTTGAGATGGAGTCTCACTCTGTTGCCCAGGCTGGAGTGCAGTGGCGCAATCTCGGCTCACTGCAAGCTCCACCTCCCGGGTTCATGCCATTCTCTTGCCTCAGCCTCCCGAGTCGCTGGGACTACAGGCGCCCGCCACTATGCTCGGCTAATTTTTGTATTTTTAGTAGAGACGGAGTTTCACCGTGTTAGCCAGGATGGTCTCGATCTCCTGACCTAGTGATCCGCCTGCCTTGGCCTCCCAAAGTGCTGGGATTACAGGTGTGAGCCACCGCACCGGCCTATAGTTACTCTTAACGTTTGTCTTTTAACTTTTATGTTAGGCTTATAGGTACTTTGCATACCACCATTACAACATTATATTATTCTGTATTTGACTTTATTTTTACTTTTACTGGTGAAATTTATACTTTTATATGATTTCACATTGTTGTTTAGTGTGTTTTCAATTCCATTTGAAGAACTCCCTTTGGCATTTCTTTTAAGGCAGGTCTAGTGGTAACAAACCATCTAGGTTTTTTTTCATCCTGGAAAGACTTAATGTCTCCTACATTTTTAAAAGATAGCTTTGCAGAGTAAAATATTCTATGTTGGCAATTATTTTTCCTCTTTTTTTTTGGACAAAGAAGAGGAATATACATTATTATTTCTCGATTCCTTCTCACTTAAGAATTAGGTTGTTATTTGTAGTGTGTACATGGCTCCAGAATATTTTTCTTCTTACAGAATGTTCAACATTGCAGCTAGCTGTCTCTGTAATTGGAATATATAATGTTACTGTCTTCTTGTCTGTAAGTTTTATGTCCAGAAATCTGCTAATCTTGGTATAGATCTTTTTGTATTAAACCTATTTGGAGTCCTATATACTTCTTGGTCTGAATGTCTATTTCCTTTCCCAGATTTGTAAAGTTTTCTATTATTTCTTTAAATATACTTTCTTGCACTTTCTTTTTTGATGACTCCTATAATATGTATATTGGTTCACTTCACAAGATGTATATTGTTTCCATAAATCTCATAGTCTTTTTCACTCTTTTCATTGTTTCAATATTTTCTCCCCCAATTGAATAATTTCAGATGATCTCTCTTCCAGTTCATGGATTCCTTCGTCTGCTTGATGCAGTCTGCTATTGTAGCTCCCTATTGCATTTTTAGTTCAGCCATTGTATTCTTTAGCCTCCATTATTTCTAGTTTTAAAAAATGTTTTCTATTTCTTTGTTGAATTTCTCATTTTGTTATTGCCTTGTTTTCCTAATTGTTTTTTGTTAAATTTGTTTATCTATGTTCTTTTGGGCTCACTAAGCTTCTTTAGAAGAATTATTTTTAATTTTTTGTTCTTTGGGGTCAGGCACTGGAAGTTAATTTTTTTGGTGATCTTGTTTTCCTGATTTTTCTTCTTTTATGCTTTCATTGGTATTTGTGCATTTAAATAAATAACCACCTCTTCTAGACTTTATAGACTGGCATTGGTAAGGAAAGACTTTCACTTGCAGGTGAGAGGGAGCATGGGATTCCTGGAACTGGGCATGGGAAGGCATGCTGGAGTGTGCTATGGTACACCAGATCCAGTGGTGCATGGTGTTCCAATTTGGAGGTATGCAGAAGCTCTGTGTCCAAGGGAACTTGGTGATTGGTGTCTCAGGTAGCAGGGGTCTGTGATATGGGAAACTTCATAGTCCTTGGCATCAAAAGCTTCAAGGGAGTCAACAGTGATTGTAAAGGGTGTTGGAGTCCTCAGTAGTGCCTCTTGTTACAGTGGCAAGCATATTTAGGAAGGTCAGGGTAGGTGGTGGCATGAGCCAGTGTTGGTGGTTGTGGTTGTGTGCTGGTTTTGGGGTATGGGGCCAGTGGCATGTGTATGCTCAGCTGTGGAGGCTGACCGCAACCACATATGTGGTGGTGGGGACTGGCAATGGCGATTGAGGTTGGCTACATATGCACACAAGGTGGTTGCATTGAGTCTCAGGACTGGGGTGACCATGGCCACACTGGCTGGAATGGCTCTAGTGGTGGGAAGTAGGGAACTGCAGCTGAGGCAGCCATGGTCTACAATGGCAAAAACTGCACTGCCCTCATCAGCAAAAGCTGTGGGATGTCTGTGGCCGCTATGATGGCTATTGGTTTCTTTAGCAGCATTGGGACAACAGGCCTCTGGGGACCACCATGGCTTCTGTGTGTGGGTAATACTGATAGTACCACCCTTCTTTGTTTCTAGCCATCTCCAGATATCTTGTACACTGATCTCAGAAATCTGAGTGGAGTGAAACCAAAGTAAGTTTTTCAGGAAGTACCTTGAAAGGCTGGGGAAGCTGATTCCTTATCTTGCTTGTTTTTTTCTCATGAGAGAAATTCATGGGTTGAAGAGATCTCTTTTGCTACTTAGCAAAAGTATCCCTGGGGGATGGGCTGATGTAGGAAAAATGAAACTGTTCTTCTTACCTTTTTTGTGTGGTTACTCAATTTTTTTTTTCTCCAGTGTGCTGCTGCAGCTTTTTAACTGCACTCTTGAACTCTCCCAGAGCTATTTTTTGTTCAGGGATACCTGTCTTAATTGTTATTTTTTTGGGATGTTGAAGGCAAGAATCTCCTACTCCACAATCTTACTGATGTCCTCCGAAGATTTGTTATTTTAAGCTGTTAAATTTTGGGGTAATTTGATACATAGTAATTGACAATACTATATGATTAAGTACTATTGTCATACAGTCTGCTAATAAGGACAATTTTCGGCCGGGTGCAGTGGCTCAAGCCTGTAATCCTAGCTGGGAGGCCGAGGTGGGCGGATCACGAGGTCAGGAGTTCGAGACCATCCTGGCCAACATAGTGAAACCCTGTCTCTACTAAAAATACAAAAAAAAAAAAAAAATTAGCAGGGCGTGGTGGCAGGTGCCTGTAGTCCCAGCTACTCGGGAGGCTGAGGCAGGAGAATGGTGTGAACCCGGGAGGCGGAGCTTGCAGTGAGCCAAGATGGTGCCACTGCACTCCAGCCTGGGGGACAGAGCCAGACTCTGTCTCAAAAAAAAAAAAAAAAAAAAAGACAATTTTCTTTTCCTTCCTTCCTTCCTTTCTTCCTTCTTTCCTTCCCTCCCTCCCTTTCTTTCCTTCCTCCATGTTTCCTTCCTCCCTTTCTTTCCTCCCTTTGTTCCTTCCTTTCCTCCCTCTTTCTCTTTCTTTCCTCTTTTCTCTTTCCTTCCTCCCTCCCTCCTTCCCTCCCTCTTCCTTCTTTCCTCTTTCTTTTTCTTTCCTTCCTTCCTCCTTCCTCCCTCTCTTTCCTCCCTCTCTTTCTTTCCTCCCTCTCTTTCTTTCCTCCCTCTTTCTTTCCTTCCTTTCTTTTTCTCTTTCTTTCCTTTCCTTTCTTTTCTCCTTCCT
The DNA here is from genome assembly GCF_006542625.1 of Nomascus leucogenys. Lineage (NCBI taxonomy): Eukaryota > Metazoa > Chordata > Mammalia > Primates > Hylobatidae > Nomascus > Nomascus leucogenys. The sequence goes on from NC_044391.1 coordinate 657,714, forward strand.
TCCTCCCTCCCTTTTTCTTTCCTCTCTCTTTCTTTCTTTCCTCCCTCTTTCTTTCATCCCTCTTTCTTTTGCTAAGGACCTCTGCATACAGTCTGCAGTTCAATACTTATACTTTTAATTTCTTTTTCTGTACAAGGTTGGACAGAAACTGTGATAGTAGCTCACTTGATTTGGTCCTGATTTTAGAGGAAATGTTTCCCAGCATATCACCTTTAAGTATAATGTTTGCTGCAGATTTTGGGGAGATTCTAATCAGTGGTTGGTTCCATTTAATTTCTTTTTATTTAAGAGCTTTTATTTATTTACTTTAAAAATCATAAATAGGTCTTATACTCAAAAAGGCGTTCAACAAAACTCATTGTAATGATCATACGGGGTTCTGTTAATACCTGCTAATGTAATGAGTTACAACCCACTCTATTTTAAAAGGTTAAACCATTCTTTCATATATAGTTTGGTCATAATATATCTGTTGTGAATGAATTATATGTATTAATCTGAACCTTGTACTTAAGGTTTTTGCATTGATGTTCATAAGGGAGGCACTCCTATAATTTTCCTTTCTTTTACTTTCCATGTCTGATTTTGGTTTCAAGTTTGTGATAATATTATAAAAATAATTAGGGATAATTTTCAGTTTTTCTGTTTCCTGGATGAGTTGGTATAATGTAGAATTAAATATTCCTTAACTATTTGTACAACTTGCATCTAAAACCATCTGGACATGGGTTTTTTTTGTTTTCCCCCCCATGACTACATTAAAAAGAAAAAAAACTGCTGATTCGGTTTCTTTACTGGTATAGGATTCTTCTTGTTTCTACATCTTGAGTCTGTTTTGGTAAGCTACATTTTTTTCCTAGAAAATGTCTATTTTATCATAAGTTTTCAAATTTATTAGCATATAATTTTATACAATTTAGTGATTATTGTAATTTTTCTTTACCTACAGTTTGCCACCCTTTTCACTTTTGAATTATTTTACCTAATCTGCTTTTCTTGATAAACCATTCTATTATATGTTCATTAAAAATTTTCATTGGTTTCTTCTCTTTGCTTAATTATTTCCTTCTACTTTTGATTTATTTTATTATTTTTTAAACCTTTAAAGATGGGTGCCTAGCATCTTAATTTTTAACATTTTTCTTCTTTCTAAGTATATTAGTCCATTTTCACATTGCTACAAAGAAATACCTGCGACAAGGTAATTTATAAAGAAAAGAGGTTTAATTGGCTCATTTCTGCAGGCTGTACAGGAAGCATAGTGACATCTGCTTGGCTTCTGGAGAGGCCTCAGGAAACTTACAATCATGGCAGAAGGTGAACGGGGAGCAGACACATCATGTGGCCAGAGCGAAAGGAAGAGAGGGTGAAAGGGGAGGAGCTATACACTTTTAAATACTCATATCTCAAGAGCACTCACTCACTATCACAAGAACAGCACCAAGAGGATGCTGCTAAACTATTCATGAGAAATCTACCCCCATAATTCAATCACCTCCCACCAGGCCCTCATTTCAACATTGGGGATTATAATTCAACATGAGATTTGGGTGGGGACACAGATCCAAACCATATCAGTAAGATAAGTAATTATAGCCAAGCAAATAATTCTCTTAACAGATACATCCCACAAACTTTGGAATGTAGTATTCTCATTTCTCATTATTGTTTAATTGCAAGTATTTTAAGATTTTCAGTATAATTCCTTTTTAGACAATGGATTATTCAGAAATGTGCTTTTGAATTTGCAAAACATTTTAGTTTTCCTTTTCTATATATTTCTACTTAATTATATAATGGCTAGAGAATATTACCTATATGATATATACGAAACTTAATGGAACTTGCTTTAGGTCCTGGGACGTGGCCAATTTATGTAAATATTCCACATGTACTTGAGATAAATCTGTATTTAACAGGATTCTATATATGTCTATTAGACCAAGCTTGTTAATTGAATATACTCTGTATACTTTTTTTCCTGCATAGTTTACTGATTACTGACAGAGTATATTTAAATCTTCATTTCTCTTTGTTATTATTCCACACTTTTGGCTTTATATATTTCTAGTGCTCTGTTTTTCAGGTGCATATAAGTTTAGACTTACATCACTTTCTGAATAGGTAAATGATTTATCATCATCTCTTTGATAACTCATAATTTTAAAACTCAATACTAAATAGAATTAAAAACAAAAACTATATGATCATCTCAATAGGTACAGAACAAACATTAGATAAAATCCAACATCCCTTTATGATAAAAATCCTTAACAAACTAGGAATTGAAGTAACATACCTCAGAATAATAAGAGCCATCTGTGACAAGCCCACAGGCAATATTATACTGAACAGGCAAAAGCTGGAAGCATTTCCCCTAAGAACAGAAACAAGATAAGGATGCCCATTCTCACTGCTGTTATTCAGCACAGTACTGGAAGTCCTAACCAGAGCGACCAGATAAGAGATAGAAATAAAAGGCATCCAAATAGGAGAAGCAGAAGTCAAATTATGTCTCTTACCTGATGATATAATTCTATACCTAGAATACTCTAAAGATTCTGCCAAAAGACTCCTAGACCTGATAAGCAACTTCAGGAAAGTATCAGGATACAAAATCAACACACAAAAATCAGTAGCATTTCTATACACCAATAATGCTCAAGCTGAGAACCAAATCAAGAGCTCAGTCCCATTTAGAATAACCACTAAAAGAATAAAATTTCTAGGAATGCATCTAGCCAAGGAGGTAAAAATTTCTACAAGGAGAACTATAAAACATTGCTGAAGGAAATCACAGACAATAGAAACAAATGGAAAAACATTTCATGCTTATGGATTGGAAGTTTGACATTGTTAAAATGGCCATATTGCCTAAAGCAATTCTACATATTTAATGCTATTTTAATCAAATTACCAATATTATTTTTCACAGAATTTGGAAAAACTATTCTAAAATTCATATGGAACCAAAAAAGAGCCCAAATAGCCAAAGCAATCCTTAGCAAAAAGAATAAAGCTGGAGGCATCACCTCAGCTGACTTCAAACTATACTACAAGGCTACAGTAACCAAAACAGAATGGTACTCATACAAAACAGACACATAGACCAATGGAACAGAAGAGAGAACCCAGAAATAAAGCTACAGACCTGGCCGGGCGCGGTGGCTCACACTTGTAATCCCAGCACTTTGGGAGGCTGAGGCGGGCGGATCACGAGGTCAGGAGATCGCGACCACGGTGAAACCCCGTCTCTACTAAAAATACAAAAAATTAGCCGGGCGTGGTGGCGGGCGCCTGTAGTCCCAGCTACTCGGAGAGGCTGAGGCAGGAGAATGGCGTGAACCCGGGAGGCGGAGCTTGCAGTGAGCCGAGATCGCGCCACTGCACTCCAGCCTGGGCGACAGAGCGAGACTCCGTCTCAAAAAAAAAAAAAAAAAAAGCTACAGACCTACAACCAAACTGAGCTTTGACAAAGTTGACAGAATTAAAAAATAGGGAAAGGACTCCCTATTCAATAAATGGTGCTGGGATAGCTGGCTGGCCGTATGCAGAAGAATGAAACTGGATTCCTACCTCTTACCAGATACAAAAATTATCTCAAGATGGATTAAAGACTTCCACGTAAGACTTAAAACTATAAAAATCCTAGAAGAAAGCCTACGAAATACTCTTCTAGACATTGGCCTAGGCAAAGAATTTGTGACTAAGTCTTCACAAGCAATCACAACAAACACAAAAATTGATCCCTCCGCCGCTGCTGCCGGGGCGGAAGGGCGGGGGGTCTTGTGCCTTCCCACCTCCAACCCAAGGGGTGAGGAGCCGGGAAGGCGGCGCGGCGTGGGGGCGGAGCGAGGCGAGGCGTAGGCTCTGTCCCGAGGCGTAAGTCCCCGAGGCTACAGGCTACGTCGTCATGTCAGCGCGGGAGAGAGAGAGGAGCTGACTCGGCAGGGACTGGGGTATGGGGCCGAGAGTGCGAGCAAGCTAGGGAGGGAGTGAGGGAGTGTGCGAGCCAGAAGGCAAAAGGCGGCCACTCATGCCTGAGCGACCGCAGAGGGGAGTGGGAGCAGTGGTGTAAAGGAGTGGGGGATGGGAATAAGAAAGGCCGAGAGAAGGCGGACAGAGACGTGGTGGTGGTGCTGGTGGTGATGGTGCTGGTAGTGGTGGTGGTGCTGGTAGTGGTGGTGGTGGTGCTGCTGGTGGTGGTGGTGCTGGTGGTGGTGGTGCTGGTGGTGGTGGTGCTGGTAGTGGTGGTGGTGCTGGTAGTGGTGGTGGTGCTGCTGGTGGTGGTGGTGCTGGTGGTGGTGGTGGTGCTGCTGGTGGTGGTGGTGTGATGGTGGTGGTGGTGGTGGTGGTGGTGGTGGTGGTGGTGCTGGTGGTGGTGGTGCTGGTGGTGGTGGTGCTGCTGGTGGTGGTTCTGGTGCTGGTGGTGGTGGTGCTGGTGGTGGTGCTGGTGGTGGTGCTGGTGGTGGTGCTGGTGTGGTGGTGGTGCTGGTGGTGGTGCTGGTGGTGGTGGTGCTGGTGGTGGTGGTGCTGGTGGTGGTGCTGGTGGTGGTGGTGCTGGTAGTGGTGGTGGTGCTGGTGGTGGTGGTGCTGGTAGTGGTGGTGGTGGTGGTGGTGGTGGTGGTGCTGGTGGTGGTGGTGCTGGTGTGGTGGTGGTGCTGGTGGTGGTGGTGCTGGTGGTGGTGGTGGTGCTGGTGGTGGTGGTGTGGTGGTGGTGGTGGTGGTGGTGCTGGTGGTGGTGGGTGGTGGTGCTGGTGGTGGTGGTGCTGGTGGTGGTGCTGGTGGTGGTGGTGCTGGTGGTGGTGGTGGTGCTGGTGGTGGTGGTGGTGGTGCTGGTGGTGGTGGTGCTGGTGGTGGTGCTGGTGGTGCTGGTGGTGGTGGTGGTGGTGCTGTGCTGGTGGTGGTTCTGGTGCTGGTGGTGGTGGTGCTGCTGGTGGTGCTGCTGGTGGTGGTGGTGGTGGTGCTGGTGGTGGTGGTGGTGGTGGTGCTGGTGGTGGTGGTGCTGGTGGTGGTGGTGCTGCTGGTGGTGGTTCTGGTGCTGGTGGTGGTTCTGGTGCTGGTGGTGCTGCTGGTGGGGGAGAAGGAGGAGCTGGAGGAGGTTAGGGGCTGAGGGAGTCAGTGAGTGAAGCGGACGCGCGAGGTAAGGGAGGGAAGGGAAAGGAAAGGGGGGTTCACGCGGGAGCGCGCTCGGAGACGAGTGGAACTGGATCGGGTTTGCTGCCAGCGGCGTGAGCTTCGGTGGCCATTTTACAACAGCTCCACTCGCGCCAGATACAGGGAGCAGTGAACACGCCTTTCCCACAACCCCGTACGGTCGGACAGGATTCCCCCCCCCGCCCCCAGCCCAACAGGGAGCTCTCTGGAAACATGGCTACAGAACATGTTAATGGAAATGGTACTGAAGAGCCCATGGATACTAGTTCTGCAGTTGTCCATTCAGAAAATTTTCAGACGTTGCTTGATGCTGGTTTACCACATAAAATTGCTGAAAAACTAGATGAAATTTATGTTGCAGGGCTAGTTGCACATAGTGATTTAGTTGAAAGAGCTATTGAAGCTTTAAAAGAATTCAATGAAGACGGTGCATTGGCAGTTCTTCAACAGTTAAAGACAGTGATCTCTCTCATGTTCAGAACAAAAGTGCCTTTTTATGTGGAGACATGAAGACTTATAGGCAGAGAGAAAAACAAGGGACCAAAGTAGCAGATTCTAGTAAAGGACCAGATGAGGCAAAAATTAAGGCACTCTTGGAAAGAACAGGCTACACACTTGATGTGACCACTGGACAGAGGAAGTATGGAGGACCACCTCCAGATTCCGTTTATTCAAGTCAGCAGCCTTCTGTTGGCACTGAGATATTTGTGGGAAAGATCCCAAGAGATGTATTTGAGGATGAACTTGTTCCATTATTTGAGAAAGCTGGATCTATATGGGATCATCGTCTAATGATGGATCCACTCACTGGTCTCAATAGAGGTTATGCGTTTGTCACTTTTTGTACAAAAGAAGCAGCTCAGGAGGCTGTTAAACTGTATAATAATCATGAAATTCGTTCTGGAAAACACATTGGTGTCTGCATCTCAGTTGCCAACAATAGGCTTTTTGTGGGCTCTATTCCTAAGAGTAAAACCAAGGAACAGATTCTTGAAGAATTTAGCAAAGTAACAGAGGGTCTTACAGACGTCATTTTATACCACCAATCGGATGACAAGAAAAGAAAACAGAGGCTTTTGCTTTCTTGAATATGAAGATCACAAAACAGCTGCCCAGGCAAGGCGTAGGTTAATGAGTGGTAAAGTCAAGGTCTGGGGGAATGTTGGAACTGTTGAATGGGCTGATCCTATGGAAGATCCTGATCCTGAGGTTATGGCAAAGGTAAAAGTGCTGTTTGTACACAACCTTGCCAATACTGTAACAGAAGAGATTTTAGAAAAGGCATTTAGTCAGTTTGGGAAACTGGAACGAGTGAAGAAGTTAAAAGATTATGCATTCATTCATTTTGGTGAGTGAGATGGTGCTGTCAAGGCTATGGAAGAAATGAATGGCAAAGACTTGGAGGGAGAAAATACTGAAATTGTTTTTGCCAAGCCACCAGATCAGAAAAGGAAAGAAAGAAAAGCTCAGAGGCAAGCAGCAAAAAAATCAAATGTATGACGATTACTACTATTATGGTCCATCTTATATGCCCCCTCCAACAAGAGGTCGAGGGTGTGGAGGTAGAGGTGGTTATGAATATCCTCCAGATTATTACGGATATGAAGATTATTATGATTATTATGGCTATGATTACCATAACTATTGTGGTGGATATGAAGATCCATACTATGGTTATGAAGATTTTCAAGTTGGAGCTAGAGGAAGGCGTGGTAGAGGAGCAAGGGGTGCTGCTCCATCCAGAGGTCGTGGGGCTGCTCCTCCCCGTGGTAGAGCTGGTTATTCACAGAGAGGAGGTCCTGGATCAGCAAGAGGCGTTCGAGGTGTGAGAGGAGGTGCCCAACAACAAAGGGGCCGCGGGCAGGGAAAAGGGTTCCAGGCTGGTCCTGACCTGTTACAGTGAAGACTGACTTGTTATGTGGGATTACACCAGAAGCTTGCAGTGGAGTAATGGTAAGGAAGTCAAGCAACCTTAAATATCTCAGCTGTATAGGAGCATATTCTATTGCAGAAGACCTTCCTGTGAAGATCATGGAATCAAATACGGGACATTGAACTAATACTTGGACTTTGATATGAATTTCTTTAACAATTTTCTCTGCAGTGCAAGTTACTAAACTAAAGCTACTCTGTTTTCAAAATGTGTTCCAACAGAAATCCTTCATAACTCCTAGCATGGTATCTTAATAAAGAATACAGTTTTTTTAAAAAAAAGTGGGACCAAATTAAGAGCTTCTGCACAGCAAAAGAAATTATCAACAGAATAAACAGAAAACCTACAGAATGGCAGAAAAATTTGCAAACTATGCATCTGACAAAGGACTGTTACCCAGAATTTATAAGTAACTTAAATAAAGCAACAAGAAAAAAAAACTGCATTAAAAAGTAGGCAAAAGACATGAAGAGACACTTCTCAAAAGAAGACATATAAGCAGCCAATTAACATAAAAATTCAACCTCACTAATCATCAGAGAAATGCAAATGAAAACCACAGTGAGATAACCATCTCACACTAGCTAGAATGGCTGTTATTAAAAAGTCACAAAATAACAGATGTTGGTGAGGTCGCGGAGAAAAAGGAACACTCATACACTGTTGGTGGGATTGTAAATTAGTTCAGCCTCTGTGGAAAACAGTTTGGGGATTTCTCAAAGAGCTAAAAATAGAATTACAATTTGACCCAGCAAGCCCATTACTTGGGTATATACTCAAAGGAAAATACATTTTTCTACCAAAAAGTCACTTGAACTTGCATGTTTATTGCAGCACTATTCACCATAGCAAAGACATGGAATTAACCTAGGTGCCCATCAATGATAAATTGGAAAAACAAAATGTAGTACGTATATACCATATAATACTATGTAGCCATAAAAAAACCCCCCAAATCACGTCTTTCACAGCAACATGGATGCAGCTGGAAGCCATTGTGCTGTACAAATACAGAAACAGAGAGCCAAATAATATATGTTCTCACTTATAAGTGGGAGCTAAACATTGGATTCTCATGAACATAAAAATGGGAATAATAGACATTTGTGACTTCGAAAGGAGAGGAAGAGAAGAGGGAGGCAGGGTTTGAAAAGCTACGTATTGTTTACTATGTTCATTGTCTGGATGATGGGTTTAACTGAAGCCCACACTTCAGCGTCATGCAATATATCCATATAAAAAACCTGCACTTATACTCCCTGAATCTAAAAAAAAAAAAAAGTGCCTTTTAAAAAAAGCAAAGCTGATGCCATCTGATGTTAATATTGTTATACCAGCTTTCTTTTGATTCATAGTTACTTGGAATGAGCTGTTTATGTCACTGAACTCAATATTTCTGTTTCCTTTTATCTGATATATATCTTTGGTTAACAGCAGATAGATGGATCTGACTTAAGAAGTCTTCTCTTTAAACTGGCTAATTTAGTCCAATAACATAATTATAACTGATATACTTAATTTATTTCAAGTTTATTTTGTATGTCTCCAATTTTGTATTTTAAATTTGAACTCAATTTTCTATATTGCTTTGTTTTTGCTTTCTTGCCCTCTATTTGGTTAGTAAACTTTGTTACTTTTTCTGTCTACCCTTTGAAAGTTTTATACTCTTTCTCTTTAATGGTTATTATTCAAATACTAATATGCATGTCTAAAGTTAATATTTCTATCCTCCTCCATGGAATTCAAGATCTTAGAACACTTTAATCATACGATCATTGTAAATTTTACTGTTTTCCAGTACTTTATTCTAATCCTTAGTTTAAGCACTATTATGGTTATTTTATGTACTTCTTATTTGTAGAGGTTATATATTTACAATTTGTTTGCTCACCATTCATTCCTACATCATGGACTTTTATTTATGGATCATTTTCCTTTTTCCGGGAGTACATTCCTTTAGTAAATGCATCTAAGCAGTAATTTATGTCAGTTTTGGTTTTCTGAAGAGTCTTAATTTTACCCTCAGTTTTGATTATTTAGCCATGTATAGGACAGGTTGGCAATTATTTTTCTCTTAATATTTGATGATATTACACTAATGTCTTCTAATCTGCATAGTTGTTGTTGAGATGTCAATTTGTGTTAAACTGTTGTACTTACATAGATAACTAAAAAAAAAAAATTGACTCTTTAATTCCTCAATGTTCTCAGAACACCAGGAAGTGTGCCATCTCCCAAACGAAGATGGAGAAGGAAGAGCTGTAGTTTGAACAAAAAAGAAAATATAAGAAATAGTCATCTGGCTGAGTGAGCCTGTGAATAAGTAAGAGAATTGTATGATCCCTGGCTCACGAACGATCCACTTAAAAAGAGATCAGTCAGGCCAGGCGTGGAGGGTCATGCCTGTAATCCCAGCACTTTGGGAGGCTGAGGCGGGTGGATCATCTGAGATCAGGAGTTCAAGACCATCCTGGCCAACATGGTGAAACCCCATCTCTACTAAAAATACAAAAATTAGCCAGGTGTGGTGGCACGCGCCTGTAATCCCAGCTACTCAGGTGGCTGAGGCAGGAGAATTGCTTGAACCTGGGAGGCAGAGGTTGTAGTGAGCCAAGATTGCACCACTGCACTCCAGCCTGGGAGAAGACGGAATGAGACTCTGTCTCAAAAGAAAAAAAAAATCAGCATCGTTGAGTATTTTTTGCTCTCCATGTTGAGCAACCCAAGTATAGGTTTACAGAAAGTAAAAAATTAGATTTAACAAGGGATGAGGTTCTGCTGTTCTGTGAAAGGGCTGTACAGTCAAAGTGATCTACAAGTGCTGAAGATGCCAAGAAACCATAGAACAAGGCAGACAAGTCCAGTTTATCAGTAAAAGTTGATTTATTGGGGGAACTCACAGACAGAAGCGTAGTCTTGGGCCACTGCAACACAGGTAGATCTCCACATCTGTTACTCCCAGACCTAAGGCTTATATACTATGAGAAAAAGGTGTACATGCTCTAGCAAGGCAATTAAAGGCATCCCCTAGAACAGACAAGAATACTGTGTGCGTCATAGTCTATAATTTGTGTGCTAACATCAAGATGACATGTTCTTATACTAAGGACAGTAAATAAAGTGGGAATCAAGAGACATTCACAGGACTGGGGCTAATCAGAAGTCAACGTGGTGGATTAGCACCCATGATGGAACCGATTTTGTCTCCACATCTGCTAAATAAATTTATTAATAAGAAAAGGAAGGGGAGCAAGTAGAACAAAGGACTTGAGGGTAGAAGGTGGTGAAAAAGAGAAGAAAAAAGTGCAAAGGTGGTGAAAATGTTGGAAAATCAACAGGTTCAAGGTCTCAGCAGGTTTCACGGATTGTTCTAGTTGGGGGTACTACAGAGGTGAGCTGGAAAGATAGGAGATGGTGGATGAAAGTGGGATGCTTAAAAGTGAGATTAATTGAAAACTAGATGTTTTTCTATCTCTATGCTAATACAAATGTTTTAAATTATTCCAGTTGTTTAATAACACTTAGAAACTTTAATGATAAGTCCCTTTCTTTTTCTTCAAATTGTCTAGGCTACTCTTGTCTTTTGATCCTCCTGAATAAGTTTTAAATTCGTCTTGCCAAATACCTTGAAAAACACTGTTAGAAGAGCTTACAGAGGGCTGGCATGCACATGGCAACTTTGTGCAGGCTGTAAGAGGCTTCTGGCCACTTGCTGGTCAGCCAGATATCCAACTTTGGTCACAAGTGATGCCACAGCATCTCAAGGAGATGTACTATCACAAATACTGGGTTTGTGCTCTGCACTAACATATGATACAAATATTGATGAAAATAATACTGTTGCCTTCCTGAATGGGAAATTAATTTTATCACTGGATACAGACACTTTTGAAGAAAGTGGACTTCGAGATTGTCCATTTAAAGAAGAGCTGACACCAATGTTTACAGTTGTTGACAAGCTTGTAGGACTCATACAGGACTGTTCACAAGGCCAACCAGAGAGAGGCCCTGCAGAAGACCCTGGGCCAGAACTGGGAGGAACATGTCTCTTTAGTGACTTGGATGGAAGCCAGAATTATGTATATATAGAGAGAGTGAGAGGGAGAGAGGGGGAGAGAGTGAGTTTGTGTGTGTGTATGTGTGAGAGAGAGACAGAGAGAGAGAGAGGTTCTGAGAGAGGCCAACATAGAAATGGCCCTGGATATCAGGTAGGGCCCTTTGTTTTGAGAGGCCCCAGCTAAATTGGGGCTCCAGTACCAGGGTGGCAAGCAGCCACTGGGCATGGGTGTCCACACGTGCTTTGCGTCAGATACTTCTTTTACCTGGTGGATGGCCTAATTCCTAGTTGTCTGGGCTGTGACCAGGGTGTCCTTCACATGGGAAACTTGTTTATACTGACTGATGCCAATAGCTCTTGCTGACCTGTGTCCAGTTTATGCCTACCTAACCCTTGCTCTGGCCTGGGAGCCTGCCCTTATGTTCTCCTTGGCACCCCAGGGAAAACCAGGCCTGAGTAGCCCCTAGTTCTTCAGAGGGAAGGTACAAATTCAATATAACATCACAACAGGAAATAAATTGAAAGATTTACAAGCCCTGAGCAGGGAGGGCACCTTGGAAAGCCCTTTATCATCAGGTCATATAAGGCTGGAATAAGAGTCAGGCAGACAGAGAGAGAGAGAGAGAGACAGACACACACAGACCGACACACACACCAAGGGGCTACATGGAGCCTCAGCTTCCTGGAGACCCCTTACTGGACTCCTGGACTTGGCCCCAGTGGATGGCCAAGAAGCTGTCGGCTGTACCGGCCGCCCAACTTTTTTGCATTCACTGCCTGGCCACTGGCAACTCTACTCCCCCGTCTCTTGGTTGAGGAACTTCGAGGAGTTCCATGGAAAGCATCACATTGGGCATCAAGCTGTGACACCAGCAGTGGAGCCTGGTCACGGAGAGTGTGGTTCCCTTGGACAGTGGCCACTCCACCTGCATGGTGGAGAACAAGTTTTGTAGCATCCAGCAGATGTACATGCTGTACCTGATGGAGACTGCCAGCCATCCAGAGGGTGGTGCTGGACAGTGAGGCAGAGTTTCATTGCAAGGTGTACTGAGACTTAGCATGTAGAGATGAAAGGCAGCAAGGTGGGCTCTGAAGGCACACTCTACCTCACAGTGCTCAAGTAGCATGTGGCAAGCTTGTGGGGTTTGGGGCAACTCCAGGAGGAAGGCATTATTTCTTGTTCTTTTAAGTGGTGGTCAGGTCCAGTTTGCACTCATGAAAGTTCAGTCTTTGGGATGTGCAGTTCCATGGGTCTGAACCAATGTGCTGTGTCTTCTATCCACTACTCCAGCACCTCAGGTAGCAGCTTCTTCATCCTCAAGGTCATCAGTGTGTCCCCTTTGTTGTCAAACTCTCTCCACTCTGTCAGCCTCTGGAAACCACTGATTTTTTTCTTAGTCCCTATGGTTTGGCCTTTTTCAGGATGGCCTATGAATTGGAACCATGCAGTGGGTAGTTTTTGGGTCTGGCTTCTTTCACTTAGCAAAATACAGCTAAGCTTCATTTATATTACTGCAGGTTCAGTGGTGTCTTCCCTTTTATCACTGAGTTGTTTATGGGTGTACCACCGTTTCTTTATTCATTCCCTTGTTGAAGATCATCTTGGTTGCTTCCAAAGTTTAGTGATTATGAATAAAGCAGTGAATGTGGCCTGAAAAAAAAAAGGAAGAAAAACACTTAGCAATTTTGTTTGGGATTAAATACTAATTTGGAGGAGAACTAACTTCTTTTTGATATTGTCTTCCCATCCAAGGTAATCTGTTTAATTTAGGTCACTGTCTCCAGCTTTTGATTACATTTGTTAGTTTTCCCCATTAAGGACTTTCGTGTCTTTTATTCAATTTTTTTATTTCTAAATATTTAGATGTTTTTTGTTGGTGCTGTGCTTTGTATTTTTTCCCTGATTAAATGTTCTAAGGATATTTTTTCCTGATGTTTAAAGGGACTTTTAATTTCTGCATATTTACCTTTGTCCAGCAACTTTGCTGAACTTAAAAGCTTTTAATAGTTTGTGTATTTTCGTGTGTTTTATGTTTAGGCAATCATGTGATATGATTTTACTTCTTATATCTTTTATTTCTTTTGTCATCTTAATTTATTATACAACTCAGAAATCTAGACCAATGTTGAATTGAAGCAATGATAGCAGAAATCCTTTCTTTTCCCCCTATTAAAGTAATGCATCAATCTATTCTAATTAAGAATGATTTTTTTTTTTAAATTTCATTGTTATACTTTAAGTTTTGGGGTACATGTGCACAACATGCAGGTTTGTTACATATGTGTACATGTGCCATGTTGGTGTGCTGCACCCATTAACTCGTCATTTAGCATTAGGTATATCTCGTAATGCTATCCCTCACCTCTCCCCCCACCCCACAACAGTCCCCGGTGTGTGATGTTCCCCTTCCTGTGTCCATGTGTTCTCATTGTTCAATTCCCACCTATGAGTGAGAACATGTGGTGTTTGGTTTTTTGTCCTTGTGATAGTTTACTGAGAATGATGGTTTCCAGTTTCATCCATGTCCCTACAAAGGACATGAACTCATCATTTTTTATGGCTGCATAGTATTCCATGGTGTATATGTGCCACATTTTCTTAATCTGGTCTATCGTTGTTGGACATTTGAGTTGGTTCCAAGTCTTTGCTGTTGTGAATAGTGCCACAATAAACATATGTGTGCATGTGTCTTTATAGCAGCATGATTTATAATCCTTTGGGTATGTACCCCGTAATGGGATGGCTGGGTCTAATGGTATTTCTAGTTCTAGATCCCTGAGGAGTCGCCACACTGACTTCCACAATGGTTGAAGTAGTTTACAGTCCCACCAACAGTGTAAAAGTGTTCCTATTTCTCCACATCCTCTCCAGTACCTGTTGTTTCCTGACTTTTTAATGATCGCCATTCTAACTGGTGTGAGATGGTATCTCATTTTGGTTTTGATTTGCATTTCTCTGATGGCCAGTGATGATGAGCATTTTTTTCATGTGTTTTTTGGCTGCATAAATACAGAATCGGAGAAAATGTTTGCAACCTCATCTGACAAAGGGCTACTATCCAGAATCTACAATGAATTCAAACACATTTACAAGAAAAAAACAAACAACTCCTTCAAAAAGTGGGCGAAGGATATGAACAGACACTTCTCAAAAGAATAATTCTTACTGTAGATTATTTGGTAGGTACCCTATTACTAAGGTCTTTGGCACCCAAATCTAAGTGTTGGTATGTTTTCTTTTGGACTGTTCAGTTTCCCTAGGGTGGAACATTTAATCCTCTGCCTGCAGGTTAGGCCTGGCAGTCAAATATTCTCAGTGCCAAGACAAGAAGGGCACTTGTAATCTTATCATGAAATTATTTCTCTGTTTTCACTTTGGCTCCTCATCCCTGCCCTTCACTGTGCTTCTTCTTGTAGATATGAGCCTATCTGATATGGCCCTTCCTGCGAGTAGATCCATCTTTTGTTAGGCTTGAGAGGCTCTGTGTAACAGGAAACAAGTTTCTTAGAATTTAAGACAAACTTTTGTTTTTCAATGCTTTTCATCATTGGGCTTCCATAGGTACTTGATGCCTCCATTTCAGGTATTTCTGGGTTTCTGCTATGTGAGTCAGACACTTCATATTGCCTTCTTAACCCCACAGACTGGCTGTTAGTTTTCAGCCTTTTCTGCTCTGTTGAGCCAGTTACCACTCATCCATCTGTGTTCCTTCTTCCAAGACTTTCTTGACATTTCTCATTTCTTCTTCTATTACTTTGTGTTTGTATGTTTATTCCTTTTTAAAATTCCTTTTTGGGGCTTTAGGGGGAAGTAAGGATAAATAATTAGATTGAGTTTCTATGTTTAACTGGAAGTCGTGATTTATCTTTTCATCGCTTTCTTTCATAATTTCTATTTCATCTATGTCATCACATCTACCACAAATAGCATAGAGCTGGATAAAAATCTGATTAAAAATTCAATCTTAGAATCTTTGTTTTTTTAATCAGTGAGTTTAACTCATTTACATTTATTGAGAGTATGGTTATACTTGAATTTATTTACATTACTTCATATTTTTTATATACCTAGTATTTTTCCTACTTTTCTCTCTTTTTCTGGTGTCTATTGAGTTTTTTATATTCCCTGTTTTCTCCTCTATTAGTTTAGAAATCATAACTTCTGTTTCCATGGTTTTAGGGGTTATACTTAAATGTTAAATCAGTAAGAAAAAACAAACAATTCCATTAAAAAGTGGGCAAAGGACATGAATAGACAGTTCTCAAAAGAAGATATGCAAATGGCCAACAAACATGAAAAAATGCTCAACACCACTAATAATCAGAGAAATGTAAATCAAAACCACAGTGTGATACCACCTTACTCCTGAAGAATGGCCATAATCAAAAAATCAAAAAACAGATGTTGGCATGGATGCAGTGAACAGGGAACACTTCTACACTGCTGGTGGGAATGTAAACTAGTACAGCCCCTGTGGAAAACAGTGTGGAGATTCCTTAAAGAGCTGAAAGTAGAACTACCATTTGATCCAGCAATCCCACTACTGGGTATCTACCCAGAGGAAAATAAGTCATTATTCGAAAAAGATACTTGCACACACGTTTATAGCAACGCAATTCACAGTAGCAAAATTGTGGAACCAACCCAAATGCCCATCAATCAACGAGTGGATAAAGAAACTGTGATACACACACACACACACATATATATATATATATATATATATATATATATAATGGAATACTATACATCCATAAAAAGGAAAGAATTAACAGCACTTGCAGTGACCTGGATGAGGCTGGAGACTATTATTCCAAGTGAAGTAACTTGGGAATGGAAAACAAAACATCGTATGTTCTCACTGATATGTGGGAGCTAAGCTATGAGAATGCAAAGGCATAAGAATGATACAATGGACTTTATGGACTTGGGGGAAGAGTGGGAGGGGGTAGAAGGAATAAAAGACTACAAATACGGTGCAGTGTATACTGCTCGGGTGATGGGTGCATCAAAATCTCACGTATCACCACCAAAGAACTTACTCATGTAACCAAATACCACCTGTACCTCAATAACTTATGGAAAAATAAAGAAAATTAAAAAAAATTACATACTTGATTCAACCAAATTTAAACTTAACCAACGCCTCTACCCTTATCTTGATCAAAACAAGCTCCTTAGAATCATTAAATCCGATTACCAATTCTTGATTGCTGTCTTCTTTTTCTTTTTCTTTTTTTTTTTTTTTTGGGACGATGTCTCTCTCTATTGTCACCCAGGCTGGAGTGCAGTGGCACAATCTCTGCTTACTGCAACCTGCATCTTCTGGGTTCAAGTGATTCCCCTGCCTCACTCAGCCTCCCGAGTAGCTGGGATTACAGGCGCCTGACACCACGCCCAGCTAATTTTTTGTATTTTTAATAGAGATGGGGTTTCACCGTATTAGCCAGGATGGTCTCCATCTCCTGACCTCGTGATCCGCCTGCCTCGGCCTCCCCAAGTGCTGGGATTACAGGCGTGAGCCACTGCATCTGGCCGATTGCCATCTTCTTCCATCTTTCGGGATTCTTTTGTCTTATGTTTAGCTATACATTTTTCTATATATCCAAATGAGTCATTATTTATTATTATTATTATTATTATTATTGTAACCGTTTTTAACATTTGCTCACAATTGCTTCTTGCATTTAGCATTTTTCTTCTAGGTTCAGTTAATCTGTTACTGAAGAACATGATTTAGTAGTTATTTCAGTAAAAGTCTGAGTAATATATTCTCTTTAGATAACTAAAAACGTATTTTTTTTTCACTTTTCATTTTGAAATCATGGTTAGCTGGGTACAGAGTTTTAAGGCCATAGCTAGCTCTTTCTACACGTTGAAGATATTTTCCATTTTCTCTGATACCTGTTATTGCTTTGGAAAAGTATTCTGATTGTTCTTTGTAGTTAATTTCTCCCCATTTTTTTTTCCTATAAGACTGTCTTTTTTTTTTTTTTCCAGATTTGTTAAAATATATCTAGGCTTGGTTTTATTTTTATTTTTGTTTTATTTATTTATTTGAGACAGAGTTTCACTCTGTTGCCTAGACCGTAGTGCAGTGGCACAATCATGACTCACTGCAGCCTTAATTTCCCAGGATCAAGTGATCCTCCCACCTCAGCCTCCTGAAAAGTCAGGACTACAGGTGCACACCACCACGACCAGTTAATTAAGTTTTTTTCCGTAGAGATGGGGTCTCTCTATGTTGCCCAGACTGGTTTCAAACTCCTGGGCTCATGTGATCATCCTGCTTTGGCCTCCCAAAGTATTGGGATTAAGAGTGTGAGCCACCATGCCTGGTTATATTTTATGCTTACAAGATTAAAACAAAACATTTTTGGTATGAATTTATTTCTATGTTTTATGCTTACAAGTTTTGTGCTTCTTTAATCTGAGGAGTTGTATTTTTCAATTCTTAGAAATTCCTATCCATTATCTTCTCAAATATCACCTCTGTATTTTTTTTGGGGTGGGGGGAACCTCCAGTTTTTTTTAAGTTAGATCTTCTCATTCTGCCGCATGTTTCCACATGTCTAATTTAAAAGAAAAATTTGTCTCTGGATAATTCCTTCTTCTCTGTTTTCTATAATATGAATTCTTTCAATTTAACCAATCTGTGTTTTAACCCATCTGTTGAGATTTAATTTGAATTTGACTGGTTCTTTCTCCAAACTTTTCAGCTATTTTTTTTTCCTGAGAGTATTCTGTTCTTTTGTTATAGTGTCCATGTTTTTGTCTTAGCTCTTTATTAAAAACATACTTTTTCCTAATCTTTCTCAGATTATTTTACTATCTCACAAATTCTTGGTATGGTACATATTCCAGTTTGTTGTATCTGCTGACTTTCTCTAATAGTGGATTTTTTCATCACGTGGTGTATAATTTTTGAATGTGAATATATTTTCATCAGGGTTTAAAAATGGTTTGCATGTGTGTGTATGTGTTGTGTGCAGCCTACACTACAGTTTTGTTTTGCCTCTGCCTCATGCCCTTGGGATTTTTAGGCTACCCAATCAGCCTGGAACTCTGGCATCACTTGAATAGTGTAACTCCAGAACTGCTCGGGCTTGGCATTTTAATTTTTTATGAGAAAATTCTATTTTATTTCATTCAACATTTTGGGAAAAAACAAACTTCCTTGATGCATCCCTAGGCCAAAACACTGATTATTTAAATTTTTAACACAGCAGCTAATATTATCCGTGTAAGTAAAAAATTTATTAGGGAAGCTACTTAGCACTAACTGAAGTGCAGGAGTCCACTGTGAATTAATCTTGCAGATGGTCTTTCTGATCACTAATTCTCAAGGGGTTGTAAAGCAGAACTAGAGAGAAAGAAGCAAAACAAGTGCATCTTGAGGGTCTTTTAGGGGATAATAGCTCCTTTGACATATTCTTTAGTGGTTCCAAGACTAAATTGTCTTTTTTTTTAAGGTCATTTCTGAAAGTCAGTAATGGATGCGATTCCTTTGAGTGTTCTGGTTTATATTCTCCTCTCCTTGAAATTGTTCTTTCTCTGAAGATGCCCTGCCTGTACTGTATATGACTGACTTCAGTTTTCATATCAGGTTTCACCTTTTTCTTCTTTGCTATTTTGGTAATCATCAGTGATGTATTATCCCCAATGGCCAGTCTCCATGTGTGGTGTCTTATCTAATCTAAATTTCTCTAAATATTATTTAAGCCTCAGAATTCCGAGTTACACTGTTCTCTCCTCTTTCTGGTGTTCATTGTTCTTAGAGTTAGTAACACATCATTTAGCACTTTATTATTTCCTGCTTGTATTGCTCAAGTTATGGTGAATGACTTAAAATTTGGGGTCATATGTTGGGGGAATCTTTGTAGTTTAGATCAATCTAATTCATTATATTGTGAGTCATAGATACTTCTCCTTTCTGAGACATATTTCTTAGGCTCCTAAGCATATACATTATTCATACCAATTGTCAAAGTACAATCTAGCTATTTTAAAAATAAATGGTGGAGGGCTATGAATATTCTTCCCCTCCTTATTAGGACTAGGAATACAATTTACTAAATTTGCTCTTCTTTCCCCCTTGTTTGTTCTTTACTAAGCAAAATACATTTTTGGTAGTATGTAAATGATAAATGCAAACAAAGCAGCTCTTTTAAGTTATAAACTACATTTGCTGTCAAGCCAGAGGAATGAGATAATTTGCCTACATTAATAGAAAAGTATCACTAGTTTTTATTTTTTAAAGTTTCTACTTTAGAATTAAGATTATCTCAGACGGCATTAAATGTGAGGTTTTCAATGATGGCTTTTTTTCTGATTTTTATTGTGGTCTTTTCTAATATACCTATTAGAGAACTGTCATATTTCTACTTTTTCTCACAAATAAAGGACTATAGTATTATTTAAGTGCTAACAGGTATTTATAGAGATGCATGCATGTTTTTCCAGTTCACTTTCTTTATTAGACACAGAATTTGAAGAGAAATATAGACATTCTAGTCAAACAATTAACATGTGAGCAGAATATATCGGTTTTTCTTTAAAAAGTCAGAATTTCTTCCATATTCCCTAAAGTGTGTTATTAATTCTCTTGGCAAGTTACACAGCAGAATGAAAGTATTTATGAATGTGGCTACTTCTTTTAACAAGTTCCAATAACTGCTTCCTAAACCTTGTGTTTTTATATCAATTACATACAGTAAGCACTGAAATCAACCAAAGAGAACTGCAGAGGCCAACTTGAGATATTCTCATTAAATGAGGACTGCTGCCTGCCAAAAGTAAAATGTGGATATAATTTTATAACACCATTTTATAATTAAAGTCATAAGTGAGGTTTCCTGCTATTGTTGAAAAATGTGTCATGATAAATTTAAATCAAAGATACAGGCAAAGAAAGGTCTGCAAAGTAACAGATGAAGGCAACTCAGATGGTACAGAAACAAGGCCTGGTGCAGAAAAGAAACACATGCAAACAATTTTAGTGAAATAATTACATTTATTGTAGATGGATTTCTGTTTTAGAAACGATAACCACTTAGAAACGGTTTTCATTCATGTCAGATTGAGGTTAACTTGTTGGTACTGTCTGTCTATAGAAAGATTCTTTTTTACCAGCAGGGAAATTTAATACATTGATTTAGTGATAAGACCATATCTTCTGACCAAACACCCACCAAAAAAAGTTCTCTAAAACTGAAGAATGTGACTGTAACATGTGGAAGTCCACAGTAGTTAGCATTGCCAGATTTAGCAAATAAAAAATACAGGACACTCAGCTGAATTTAAATTGCAGATAAGCAAGGAATACTTTTTTTTAGTATAAGTATGTACCAAATATTACATGAGACATACTTATACTAAAAATATATTTGTGGCTTACCTGAAATTCAAATATAACTGGGTGTTCTGTATTTCACCTGGCAACCTTAACACAGATAAAAATACAAATTTTGGCAACGAGTTTTGTATTTTTGAACTAAATATTTGAAAGAGAATAAATATAACTGATCAGAGCAGAGAACGAGGTAAATTTATTTTTATACTGTCAACCTATTAAATTTCTAATTTCCCAGTTATGTCACTGATGATTTCTGTTCAGTGATGAGGAAGATTTTTGCCCTGCTGCTGGACCTGCTTTGGTGATGAACACAGCCCATTTAAAAGAGCTTCTCTCCAAAGGAGACATGTTGATTCACATACATGGATAGATTTAATCATTGAGACATTCCTGGCTTTAGTAAGTCGTGTTCGTCTAATGTGAAGCCTGTTCCCAATGTATCAATTCATTCATCTTGTCTCTAATACAAGCCATGTGTTTCATATGGGAGTTGAAAGGACATTAATCAGAATCTCCCCCTCAACCAGTCCAAGGGGATTCAAAGTCTGTGGTTACATCTCAAATGTCAAGATATGGGGAAATGGAAATAACATTTAAAGCATCTCACTTGTAATCCATACCGTTGTTACAATTGCTATGAAATATGTTGGGGACGGGAAGGCAGTGTACCATAAAACAGTGCCTGTTCAGTGGAAACTGGTTGGAAGGGGTTGAAGGAGCTGTATCTGCTTTTCCTCAGCAGACACAACTCCCATTGAATCTATGAGAAGGCAGAAATTGGTATCCAAACTTTTGTTGCATTCCTTTAAGAGTAGGGGAAATGTATAGTCATCTATACCTCAATTTTCCTGTTATAGGTCAGTAGTTCTCCATCTTGGCTGCACATAGGAACCGCCTGGCGATTTTTAGAACTCCCAATGCCACAGCCACACCCAAGACCAATTAAATTATAATCTTTGGGGTGGGAACCCAGGCATCAGTTGTTATCAGAACTCCCCAGGTGGTGCCAATATGCAGCCAGATGTGAGAACCGCTGGATCAACACAGGAAATTCTGGCTATAGACTTGGGAATACCTACTCACTTATTGTCATCCATGGCATTTGTTTCTTACCAATTTACCGTGTTATATTGGGCATCTACTCTTTATTTAAAAAACTGCTGGTTCATCATCAGCAGCATCATATCATTATGATAATCTCTTATGCTCTTGGAGGAAAAATGATGGTAAATAATTAAACAACTTGTAATAAGATGTTAAAACATAAAATGAATGAAATGCACCAGGTGCTGGGTTAGGTGGTCACAGAAGGCCGCCTCTATAGAGGACATTTACGTAGAAATATAAAACCATGGTTCTCAAAGTGCAGTCCCTGTGGTGGTTCTCAAACTGTGGCCCTAGGACCAGCAGCCTCAACGTCACCTGGAAACTTGGTCAAAATGCAAATTCTTAGGCCCTAACTCAGCATTTCTGAATCAGAAACTCTGGGGGTGTGTCTCGGATACCTGTATTCTAAAATAAGATCTCCAGGTGATTCTAATGCATAATCGAGTTTGAGGCTATAAATATTTTTCCAAATATTGATTTACAGTATTCTATAAGAATTTCTATGTGTTTCTACTTATTTAAAATAATATGTACTTTCAATTTTAATTAAAGATAAAATTAAAAATAATTAAGATAGCTTAAGATGAATACAGATACATCTTTTAAAATTCCAAATTGGATTTTTTTATTGTTGATTTCCAGGTTTTTTTTAGTTGCATTTAGATAACATGGCACAGGTGATCTTTAGTTTTTGGGTTTAACTGAACATTTCCTTGGGGCCATCCAGACCAATTTTGCAATGTTGCATAGGTTTTTTATTTGTTTATTTTATTATTATTATTTTGAGGCAGTCTTGCTCTGTCGCCTAGGCTGGAGTGCAGTGGTGCAATCTCTGCTGACTACAACCTCGGCCTCCCAGGTTCAAGTGATTCTCATGCCTCAGCCACTGGAGTAGCTGGGATTACAGGTGTGTGCCACCACGACTGGCTAATTTCATTTTATTTTATTTTTGTAGGGACAGGGTTTTGTCATGTTGGCCAGGCTGATCCTGAACTCCTGGCCTCAAGGGATCTACCCACCTTGGCCTCTCAAAGTGCTGGGATTATAGGCATGAACCGTCACACCTGGTGTTTCATAGGTTTTTGAAGAGTATGTGTATTTGTATCTATTAATTCAGGCTTGCAAATTCAGTTATTTATTTATTGTGTGCTTGATCTGTTTCTGAATATGGAGAAGTGAAAGACTCCCACTTTGTCTGTGGTTTGCCAATTGTTCTTTGACTTTCCAACATTTTTGTTTTTGTATATTTCAAAACTACGCCCTTACATAAAAATTTATGACTGTTATATCTTCTGGATAATTTTATTAGCATACATTGCACTTAATTAGCTTATATTATTCTACACTAATGTTTTTTCCATTGATTCTTTTTCATGTGACATTTAATTTGCTTTACATATCCTTTTTCATATTTCCTTTCACACCTTAGGTGTGTCTCTAAAAATATCAGATAGTAGGTATTCTTTAGCTTTGTTAATTTTAATACAATTTGTAAGTCTCTGTGTTTTTAACATCAGAAACAAACCATTCATATTAACTGTGTTTTTTGAAATTTTAAAACTGCCACCTTATTTTTGTTTACTACCTTTGAAATGTTTTATTTTTTTCTGACTTTTGACCTGACTATACTTTTTGTGTGTGTGCTCTCTCTTTAAACTGCTAGTTATTTTTTGGAAATAATATATCTGAAATAATTTTAAAACTTGTCTGTAAGTTCTTTCACATTTCCCAGTGAGAGGTGGAGTCTAAATCCTTTCCTCTTGAACATGGGCCAACCTTAATGACTCACTTCTAACAGAGAATGTGGTAGAAGTGATATGAATAGCTTCCAAAGTGGGTTCACTAAAGGCATTGCATATTCTTCTGCCTGGTGCATGCTTGCTCTCGCTCTCTCTCCCTCTCTCTTTCTCTTTCTCTCTCTGTTAAGATACTTTCCACTGGAACCCAGCCACCATGCTTTCAGGAAGCCCAAGCTTCATGGAAAGGCCGTGTCTAGGTGTTCCAGGTAACAGCTTCTGCTGAGGTACCAGTGGAAAGTCAGCATCAGTTGCTGAATGTGTAAGTGGAGGCTTTATGCCTAGTTGTGCCCAGTTATTCCCCAAATCCTGAGCAATGAGAAAATGATTCTTGTTGTTTTAAGTTACAGCAATAGATACTGAAGAAAAATTTTATTTTTATTCTTCTATTGTTAAAGTAATTTCAAACATTTATATAAATATAACATCAAACATTAATCAATATAACCTGTAATCAGAACAAGGCAGTATTTTTAACAAAAAAAAAAGAGTGAGAGAAAGGGATAAGAGAAAAGGAGAGAAGAAAGGGCACAAAACTAAAAGCAGCACACCAATGAACCTCCGGTCTACTTATTGGCAAAGAGCAGGAATGAGTATTATGAATTTGCAATGTGTCACTTAGAGTTGAGCATCTCATCAGGCTGAATGTGATTATAACATTTAAAGATATGTTATTTTCTGTATGTTGTGCACTCTCAATGCAAGTCAAGAACTTTATTTGGTGCTGAAGTGAAAAATTAAGATCTGTTCCAATGCTGGAGAGAAAGCTGTCTCAAGAGGCAGCATCTTTACAGTCTTATGGTGATTGAAGACATTTTTAAGGTCAATGATGACTCCAGTCAATTTTTGCCTTGCATAATAACCTTTATGGCAACCCCCTTGGGAGCCTGTCCGACCACATGGGGGTGGCTGTTTTTTAAGCTCCTGCAGGCTTGCTCCCTTCCCGGTTTGTGTTTTCTGCCTTGTTAACTCAGAGCTTGGAGATATCTTTGGGGGCTGTTTGGGGAAGAAGTTATTTTACCTATATAAACTCCTATGCAAGGTCTGTTGTAGGGTGAGATTTTTCTCTGTTCTGTTTTCTATGTTAGTCTATTTCCTTCCTTCCTTTCTTTCTTCCTTCCTTCCTTCCTTCCTTCCTTCCTTCCTTCCTTCCTTCCTTCCTTCTTCCTTCCTTCCTTCCTTCCTTCCTTCCCTTCTTCCTTTCTTCCTTTCTCTTTCTTTCTTTCTTTCTTTCTTTCTTTCTTTCTTTCTCTTTCTCTTTCTTTCTTTTCTTTCTTTCTTCTTTTCTTTCTCTCTCTCCCTTCCTTCCTTTCTTCCTCTCTCTCTCTCTCTTTCTTTCTTTCGTTCGTTCATTCGTCTTGCTCTGTCAACCAGTCTGGAGTGCAGTGGTGCCATCACGGCTTACTGCAGCCTTGCCTCCTGGGCTCAAGCAATCCTCCCATCTCAGCCTCCCGAGTAGCTGGGACCACAGTCATATACCACCATGCCTGGTTAATTTTTTAATTTTTAGTAGAGGTGGGGTCTCGCTGTGTTGCCCAGTCTGGGCTTGAACTCCTGGGCTTTTACATTAATCTAATTCCATCTGTCTACATTAAAATAATTCTTGTTTTTGAAACTGCCTATTAATCCATTCTCCTTGTAAAAATTTCAAACCATAGAAAATTATAAGAAAGACCTTCTTTGTCCAATCTAGAATAGATCTCAATCCCTTTCTTTCTCATCACTCTGTTAAATTTCTATTCAAATGTATTTTTTAGAACTTGATTGTTGTTGCCCGTACATGTATATGTGCATAATTTGTACATGTGTGTCTTAGCTATCCAATGGTCTTTTTGCTCTTTTTACAAACAACACCAAACTGCGTGGCTTAAAACATTTATTTTATATCTCATGGTTCCATGGGTTGGCTGAGGAGTAGGAGGTCAGTTCTTCTACCGGCGTTGCTTAGACTTCATGTATGAAAACGTCTACAACAATGTTCTCCATTCTACATGCTCATCAAGAGTCTTTCCATGCCTGGATCAAATGGTTGAATGCTTCTCTTGAGCTGGGTGGGCCATTGTGAATGGCTCAACTGATAAGAGTATGGCAGAAGAGATGCTATGTGAATTTGAGAGTAGTTTATAAAAGATGCTGCTGCTTCCCCTGGCTCTCTTTTGGGACACTTGCATTTGGAACCCAGATACCATGTCTTGAAGAAACCCAGGCCAAACTTTCAGACCTGGCTGAGATTCCAGCTGATAGCCAACACCAACTCGATACCCAAATAAGTGAGCCAGCTTGGAAGTGAATCCTTCATTCCTCAGTCAAGTTTACTCCAGCTGATGCCATGAGCAGCATCACATGGAGACGCCAGGCTCTGCCCAAATTGAAGATTCATAAGCAAAATAATGTGATTGTTTTGAGTCACTATGTTCTGGGATAGTTTGTTATGCAGCAGTAGGATAGATTGTCTTATGCAGTTGCAGTCAGAAGGTGGTGTGGAGTTGGATATATGATACCTTAGTATTCTTCTATAGGGCCTGTCATTCCAGAATGGGAGCCTGCTCACCTCTTGTGGCAGCTCAAAGCTTCATAAAAAAGGAAGTGAGAACTTCCAGCCCTTTTTGATACCTGAGTTTGTACATCCTGGAATGTCACTTTGTCCAGATTTCAGGGGAGGAAACATAAGCTCTACTTTCTGATGGGAGGAAGAAGGAATGACATGTGTATACAGAAAGGGAAGGGATTGACAGTGGCCATCTCTGGAAATCGGCTGACACACTGCCCCTTATTAAAATATGAGGTCCATGAAGGCCCTAACCTTGTCTCCTCTGTTCACCATTGCATCTCCAGCACCTATTGCTGTATTTGACACATGCTATCTGTGAAAATGTTGCAAAAATGACTAAATAATATAGTGTAAGAGTGAAAGGGTACAACTTTTGTATAAGCCTATTTCCTTTGACCAGAGTACTTTCTCCTCTTTCCCTAAGCTATCTCTCATTCCTTCTCAAAACTCAGTTTAAATGCCATTTCCTTCATGGCCCATGCAGTTAGTTAGTCTCTCCTTTTGGCTCCCTTAGTATTTTGCTCATGTCTCGTTGTGTTGGGCATTTGTCGGTTTCTCCTTGGGAGGATCTCAAAATGCAAAAGTCATATCTTTGAATGATTTCCAGTGTCTGGAATAAACCTTTAAACCTTTAAACAATAATAAACCTTTAAACAATGTCTGCCACTTATTGACTGACCACTTGTGCAGGAACTATTCAGTGATAATATGGACGTCAAATGATGGGTGTTTCTTTATGAAAGTAATTCAGCATGAAGCAAGAAAGGAGGAGTAGCCTTTCCTGAAACATCAACAAAGTTAAATGTCATTTCCAGGATCTCTTTCCTATCATTTTTCAATGTCACTTTTCAATGCCTAGCATCTTCACAATGCAAGATTGGAAGGAAGAGCAGGGAAAATGGAGATTTGCTGATTCTACAATTTGGTGAACAGGTGTGGAAAGCTTGGTACATGCTCAGCTGTCACTTAGAAGAGCAGAGAAATCAGGCCACCAGCAAGTGGCTCACACCTGTAATCCTAGCACTTTGGGAGGCTTGGGTGGGATGATTGTGTGAGCTCAGAAGTTCAAGACCAGCCTGGGCAACATAGCGAGACCTTGTCTCTATAAAAATAAAAATAAAAATTAGCTGGATGTGGTGGTGTACGCCTGTAGTCCCAGCTATTCAAGTGGCTGAGGCAGGAGGATTGCTTAAGCCCAGGAATTTGAAGCTGCAATGAGCTGAGATAGTGCCACTGTACTCTAGCCTGGACGACAGAGAGAGACCCTGTCTCAAAAAGAAGCAGCAGCAGCACAGAGAAACTGACATCTGAAAAGAAATCTCCAGGCCTGAGATTTCTAGCTCTTGAACATTTGAAGCTTGCTTTATATAGCAATTCCTTTCCATCCATTTATAGAGTGAAAAATCACGTTGTTATATCACAAATTAGCCTTCCAATGAGAGTTACTCTGAATAGAGAAATGGCAGAGACCCAGCTTAACTACCTTGGAGATGCTGATAAAGGATCCAGCACATATGTCTCAGGGGCAGCCTCTCATGCAATCTCTACAACTAAACCATCAACGTTTCTTGGAGAATCCATCATCAACTGAAATTGCTTTGTTTGATACCTTAGGCAGGCAGTTCAAGGGCAGACTGCCCAGACAGACCTCTGTGCTAGCTGCCAGGTAATTAATTTACCTCCAAAAATGAAAATAAGGCTCATTGTTCTCACTGTTTCTTTTCTTCCTTCTTTTTTTTTTTCTTAAAATAAATCCTGTTTTTACCTTTGTTCATTGACGACAGTCTAATGACAATCTCCTTTATATACAAGTAAATTTTTTGGCATGCAGATAATTAATTGTACATCTCTGTGTCATTCTTTGACATATGACATCATGGAGATTCACTGTCATCTTACATGCAGTCATTTAGGTGATCACTGAATGATCTGTTTTGTTTTTTTGATACAAATTTTATTTGTGGAGCCTAGGTTTATAACAAAGAAATGAAAAAGTTGCTTGGTTGAAATAGGATGGCTCATTGTACAAGTGGCCCTTGGAGACTCTTTGACTTGAATACACAGATGTGAAAATACGCGGAGATGTGTTGGCTAAAGATACAATTAAATGTTTTAATGTGCGCTGTTCCGTTAATATGTAAGGGAAGGAAAGTTAATTATTTTCTGAGATCTCTAGGGCATCTGAGATCTCTGAGATTCTCAACTGGGGGACAGTTTTGCCCTCCAAGGGGCATTTGGTAATCGTTTGGAGATATTTTTGGTTGTCACAATGGGTTGGGGCAGTTGAGTGCTACTGTTATCTAGTAGCTAGACACCAGGGATGCAGGTAAACACCCTACAATGCACATCTACTCACGACAAATAATTATCTGACCCAAAATGTTAGTAGTGTCAAGGTTGAGAAACCCTGCTCTAGGGCTACAAGTCCTGTTGATAGTCACCCTGGATTGCATTAATTAGTTTAAATGTACTTTTTATTATTCTTTGGTGTATTCTTTGATGTCTTGTACACTTCTTTAAGCCAGTATGAAACATAAGGTCTAGCATATATTATTATTCAAATGTTTTTTGCTTGAATAAATACATGATTGTCAGTGAACATCTGTTGAATGAACAAAGGGGTTACATTTAACAGCTAATTGCAGTGTTTATGCTACTTAAACACGATGGCTTTCTAGGTGTTCTTGTCTCAGTTTTTGAGAGCTTTGCTCCTTCTTCACTGGGACTTAGACATCTAATTATAAGGAGTTAAATTCTACAGAGGTGTGGAAAGATGATAATGAAGCTACAGGCAGCAGGGTGGTAATTAATATTTCTCTGCTTGGATACTGAGATTTCCACACCTGCTGGATAACAGTGAATTCATAAGGGATTATATACTTAATGGTAACATTTATATATAACAAACATTTATTTAAAAAACTCATATAAATTAACTAATCTCTAGAACATTCCTATATGGGATCCTCTATCAGTCTTTGTATTTATAAGCATTTATTGAACACCTTTTGTATACCAAGAACCAGTTATTTCCCCAGACTTTGGTGAGACCAACAGACTTTATATCATTAGCTAGTGAGTTGTTCTAAAAGTGTTGGCTTACTTATAACCAGTGAGTTGTATCTCTTTTGTGGCATTGGCCAGATTTTATAAAGTGTAGCTTCTTGTTTATTTATAATGGACTTAGATCCTTGGATGAGATGTATTACATATGTGTGAAGGATTAGAGGGCACTTTTTAATAACAACAGGAATAATACTGCTTTGTGCTGCTAAACTGTAGATCTTTTCTTCCAAAGATTTAAAGCCCATTATAGACATAATTTGATTGTTGCTCTATTGCAACAGTGTTTTTCCTTCTCTCCTCATCCAGGCAGATTTTTTTCCTGATTAAAGATGGCATGAATACTTTCTCATGTTATGACCTATTTGATAAACAGCTCAGGATGTTATAAAAGCAAAGCAGGAGATGTCTTAAATAATTAGTGGCAGAAAGCTTGCTGCTGCTCGGGTGTTAATCTTGCCAGAAAGCTCAGATATTTGTGGGTTGCTTTGTAAATTTCTGTACAGATGTGTGTGAGGTTGAGTTTCAGCCATACGCCTGTAACAGCATCAGGAAACATTTTGTCATGCTACTTCCTTGGGTGATCTTCTATGACCAAAAGAAGAAAAAAGTCATATTTCTGTCTTGTGAAATTGAGCTCGAATTCTGGGTAGTTTAGCAGTAATCAGTATATGCCTGAATCACAGCTGCGCGGGATGGTTTGTATTATATACCAATGGCAACTACTGCTTTAAATATGGAAATTAAATACTTTAGGTTCAGGCTGATTCCAATCTGCGGGTAGGAAACGTCTGATCTATCCCAAGATAAGTTTAAAAGTGTGTGGAGGTTTCTCTGGGGCTACAAATCCTGTTCACATTCATATGTATTTCTTTCGAGACAGTCCCTTGAGGTCTCTTAGCAGCCACCTTCTTGAACGTGGGAAGAGATTGGGATCCCTAGGAATGCAAAAAAGGAGAAATCAAAATGTCCTCAGAAAATTCCAGGGTGTGGTTGATCCAGAGACCCAATCCAACAGTTCCAAGACTCAAAAGATGAGTATCAAACTATACTTGGCTTCCCTCTCTCCAGGCATGAGACATCCACATTTACCCAGAATCACTTCCTAATTTGGAAGCTTCTTGTGTTCCCAGCATTCTCAGATCTTGTACCAAATTTTTTGTCCACTCTCCTAATAATGAGTAGTTGTGGTCTTGATGCTTCTATTATCAGTTGATCATTCTGGCTCTGTTTCTTCGTGGCTCTGTGGCCATCAAACAACACTTTAATAGGTACAAGATGACTGGTGAAACACACCTAGTAAGCTCTGGGCTTTCCTTAATGTATATAATTAGTGTATATTATAGCTCACTTAAAAATGTGTTAATGGGTGAAATTAACATGATACCTCAGAAGTTGTTGATTATTTATTTATTTTTTTGAGACAGGGTCTCACTCTGTCATCTAGGCTGCAGTGCAGTGGTGTGATCATGGCTCACTGCAGCCTTGACCTCCCCAGGCTCATGTGATCCTCCCAGCCTCCTGAGTAGCTGGTACTACAGCCATGCGCCACCACACGTGGCTAATTTTTGTATTTTTTGTAGAGACAGGGTCTCATCAAAGAGTCTTGAACTCCTGGGCTCAAGCAGTCCACCTGCCTTGGCCTCCTAAGGTGCTGGGATTACAAACGTGAGCCATTGTGCCTGGAAAGAAGTTATCTATTATTATCTTGCTAGACAATCTGTCTGTGACCTCCTAAATACCTAACAGAATATGCTGAGCCCTGCCCTTACCCCTCCATCTATTTTGGAGGTCACCTGTAATGTTGGTGGATGCTTTCAGTCACACCAACAACTTCCCACCTCAGGCACTTGTGTCCCTCTGTCTGAGGGCTTTCATTGGTCTGAGGGCTTGCTCAGCCTGGCTTGGGGCAGGTCACAAGTGCTGGGGAATTAGCGCTTTCAGGATTGACCCTCAACTATTGAGGGATGAGAGTTGGTGGATGTGTACCAGGCTTCCTCCTCCCTGGGTCAGTTCTGTATTCTACATAGTATCTGAGAGGGTCCCAGTGGGATTGAGCCCTCATGCCCACAGGGATGTGCTACTCACCAACATTCCCTTTCCTTATTCCTTCTCTGACCTGTTCCACTGCTCCCTTGTGCTTCCTATTGTCACCTCCCAATTCTTGTTTCAGGATCTGTTGCTGGGGTAACTCAAACCAAGGCAACATCTCCTATGATAGCCCACCAGGCCGCCTCCCGTTTGCATCTTGCATTCAGTGAATTACTAAGCGCTTTGGCTCTGCTTCCTAAATAACCCTCCAATTATCTTCCTCTCTACTTCTAGACCTTAGTTCATATCTTTACTATCTCCCTTAGTTGATTACAATGGCATCCCAGTGGGTCTCTGCATTTCAGCCTGTTTTCCCATAATGGGTCTTCCACGATGCTGCTGGAGATTTCTTTCCAAAAGGCAAACCATATCCTGTTACTTCCCAGCTTCAAACCTTTCATGGCTCAGGTCTTTCATCATCTGGCCCTTTTCTACCCATCCTGTGCCTTTCCTGAGCACCACACTGCTGTGTACCTTCCAAGGCTGTAGCATGTGGGGTTTAGATGCTGCTTTTGCCCACCTGTGAACTTCGGCACAATTCTTTTTTTTTCTCTTTCTTTCTTTCTTTCTTTCTTTCTTTCTTTCTTTCTTTCTTTCTTTCTTTCTCTTTCTTTCTTTCTTTCTTTCTTTTTCTTTTCTTTCTTTCTCTTTCTTTCTTTTTTCTTTCTCAACTATACAGTACATTCTTATTAACTATAGTTACCATGTTGTATAGTAGATCTCTTGAATTTATTCTAACTGAAATTTTGCATCCTTTGGCATCTCCTCCATTGTTCCTACTTCCTAGGCCCCAGTAAGCATCCTTCTCCTCTCTGATTCCAAGAGTTTGACATTTTTAGATTTCACATATTAGTGGGTTGATGCGATATTTTGCTTTCTGTGCTTACCTTATTTCACTTAACATAATGTCCTCCAGGTTCATCTATATTGTTGTAAATGACAGGATTTCCTTCTTTTTTAAGGCAGAATAGTAGTCCATTGTGTATATATACCACATTTTTCTTTGTTCATCCAACAATGGACACAGGTTAACTCCATATTTAGGCTATTGTCAAAAGAGCTGCAGTAAACATGGGAGTGCAGATATCTCTTCAACATGCTGATTTCATTTCCTTTGGGTATATACCCAGAATTGGGATTGCTGGATTGCATGGTAGTTCTATTTTTGTTTTTCGAGGAATCTCTATACTACTTTCCATAATGGCTACACTAATCTACATTTCTACCAACAGTGTACAAGGGTTCCCTTTTCTCTGCATTCTTGCCAACACTTGTTATCTTTTGTCTTTTTGATAATAGCCATTCTAACAGGTGACATCCCGTTGTGGTTTTATGTGCATTTCCACGATAATTAGTGAAGTTTAACATTTTTTCATATAGCTGTTGGCCATTTAGAAGTCTTCCTTTGAGAAATGTCTACTCAGGTTCTTTGTCCATTTTAAAATTGGGTGGTTTTCTTGCTACTGAGTTTTTGAGCAGCATAATTTTAGAGACAACATAAACCGCACCTTATATCTGGAACCATTCTTTGCTGACCATACCCTAGCAGTGGCTTCCTCAGTCCCACTGCTCCTAGCCATGTGCTCATATTCTTATTGGCCCTGTACATATCTCCATGTATGGCTTTATTCTTATGTATCAGTATCAGGCCTTTATCGCTCAACTCTGAGTTCCTTGAGAGCAGTAACCACATGTGATTCCCAGCTCCTGGCTCAGTACCAGGCATGAAATCAATACTTGATCCTTGAAGAAAGTTGGACATGGCATTGTGCTTCAGAAGTTTGCTCTGGAAAATATGGTAGCGCTAAGGGTTGGGAGGAGGCTCTCTATTCTGCTAACACATAGATTGGCTTAATGAAGAGAGACAAATTAATGATGATAGTTGCATGACCCAGAGGTTTAGTGGCAGAAAGTGATGAAAATCCTCACTAAGTATTTTATATCTTACTCCAGTGCTTCCTTGTTAGACCTACCTATTCTGTCATGTTTAATTTCTTTTGCATGCTTGTACTTCTAAGCCCTTGCTGAACAGGTAGGAGGGAATAGAGGTAAATTTGCAGAAAACTCCAGTTCTCTGGGGGTATAGTTTGCTTCCGTCACCAGATTTGTTTTGTTAAGACCCAGAGAGTCACTGAGGTCAAGTGAAATAAAAATTATAAAATAAGACAATGTTCAGTTCTTTACAATCTTGGTTTCGATTTCTATTGGCTAGTTGCACCTCTATGGGGAACAATATATGGACTAGCTAAAATGCCCAGCTCTGTTGCTTCCGAGGGAGGACTTGTGGGGAGGACTCTGTTTTCTTAGTGCTATGACTTGGTTATGGGCTTTGGCTCCTTTCCCTATGGAAAGTTCTTTATTCTGGAAACCAGATTCCAATCTCCTGTCCCAGGGAAGGGGTGGGGCAGGCATTCATCATAGTTTATACATGGTCTACAATGGGGAGTCAATTCTAGCTCTGTGATGCTACTCTCCATAACTTCAGTATCATCCCCTGTAGTTTCCTAGTGTCAGGGTGATCTGGTGTAACGGAGAAAGTGTGGCACTTTGTGGAGGTCTCCATGGAAACTCCATGGATGTGTATAAGGGCTAAGGGGCAGAGTCACCAAGCAGGGTTGAGATGAACTGTGTTCATCAGAGCTACCTCCTAGCTGCATTGAAACATAGTCACACTTGTGGTGGTGGCTGGGACATGTCTCCAGGCAGGATGGGAAGTGAGTTGTTCCCAGCCTTACAAGGGGCTGGGAAATTCTTTTTAATTGAGTAGAGCCCTGAGGACTTTGTGATGAGATATAGGCGTACCCTGCAATACAAATAAAGCCACAGGTGTGGGTCTACCCCGAGGAATGGAGACAGGAGACACTGGCCAAGATGAGGCAGAGAGGAGGCAGGGAAGCCACTGCCCATACGTAATGTGCAGGGGTCCAGTTCCCACACACACTGAGAGGCCTTGTTTCCTCCCTGAGTTCCCAGCAAAGCAGCCGTCTCTGACCCGGCCTGGGGTTTCGCCCTCTTGGTATTGGTTTCCTCACTCTTTCCATGGGGAGCCCGTGTACTGTGTCCTCTCATGTTCTTTCTCACCTTGCTCAGGTCCATCCGAGCGTGGAAAGTGGTGAGTTGCAACCTCTGCCTTCCATCTCTGCTCTCAAATGAGGTCTATTTATTAAAAACAAAAGGCAAAAATAAAATTATTCCCTCAAGGATTACAACACTCCTGATTATTTTGCTTCATTTTGAGACATATTGAAGGATCAGATAATTCTGTTTCTATAAAAATAATTGTAATAGCTTATATTTAAAAATATTTTTTATGTGGTTCAGTCCTATGTGAAGTGCTTTGTTTTTATCATTTTGTTTAATCCTCATGACACTTCTCTAAGGAAGGTATTACCATTAATTCCATTTTATAGACAGGGAAGCATAGGAACAGAGAAAGTAAACAAATTGCCCAAGGTCACAGTGTCAGTGGAAGAGCTGGGCTGGCAGCTCCACAGAAGTGTTAAAAATACTTCCTATCATTCACTGCTTGCTTAAATAAACATAAAGAATGTAGGTGCAAAAGACAAAGAAAAAACCCCGAATCAAATATAAAAGAGAGACTCAAAATTAAAAAAAAATAACGTGGACACAGACATTTTGTAGCATCGGGAGACACGCAGTGATGCAGCAGCTCTGCTGAGAGGACACGCTTTCCTTCTTGCAAAGGACAGTGGACAAAGGTGTCCATATTTATTTATTTATTTTAAAGAGACAGGGTCTCACCTTGTTGCGAAGGCTGGAGCACAGTTGCACGATCAGAGCTCACTGCAGCCTCGAACCCCTGGGATCAAGAAATCCTCCCACTTCAGCCTCCTGAGCAGCTAGGATTACAGGCTGGCACCACCACACTTGGCTAATTTTTTTTTTTTAATTATACTTTAAGTTCTAGGATATATGTGCAGAACGTGCAGGTTTGTTACATAGGTATACATGTGCCATGGTGGTTTGCTGTACCCATCAACCCGTCATCTACATTAGGTATTTGTCCTAATGCTCTCCCTCCCCTAGTCCCCCATCTCCCCAAACTGTCCCCGGTGTGTGATGTTCCCCTCCCTGTGTCCATGTGTTCTCATTGTTCAACTCCCACTTATGTGTGAGAACATGTGGTGTTTGGTTTTCTGTTCCTGTGTTTGCTGAGTATGATGGTTTCCAGCTTTATCTATGTCCCTCCAAAGGACATGAACTCATCCTTTTTTATGGCTGCATAGTATTCCATGGTGTACATATGCCATATTTTCTTTATCCAGTATATCATTGAGGGGTATTTGGGTTGGTTCCAAATCTTTGCTATTGTGAATAGTGCAGCAATAAACATACGTGTGCATGTGTCTTTATAGTAGAATGATTTATAATCTTTTGGGTATATACCCAGTAATGAGATTGCCAGGACAAATGGTATTTCTGGATCTAGATCCTTGAGGAATCGCCACATTGTCTTCCACAATGGTTGAACTAATTTACACCCCCATCAACAGTGTAAAAGCATTCCTATGTCTCTACATCCTCTCCAGCATCTTTTGTTTCCTGACTTTTTAGTTGTTTTTAGTTTTACTTTAGAGACAGGGTCTCGCTATGTTGCCTGGGCTGGTCTTGAGCTCCTGACCTCAAGCAATCCTCCTGCCTTGGCCTCCAAAAGTGCTGGGATTATAGGTGTGAGCCACTGCACTTGGCATGTGTCCATATTTTTATTGGCCTGTTACTTCATACTCGCATGCATCTGTCTCCCTGGAGTGCTCTTGTGTTCATTCCCTGCCACCTCAGATTTCCAGGAAAATTGTTTGCATGCCCCTCTGTCCATCCAACTTGTTGCCTTTCTGTCTTTCACATGTCCACTTGGCCCCCATTTCCTCTCCCACAGAACTAGATTACGATGGTATCAATACCTGTAACAAGTCTTTGGTTGTCTGTTCCATGGGAACGAATGATTTATTTATTTAGGAAAGCCCAAATAAGCAATTGCTGTCTTCTAAACCAGCATTTCCCAATATGGGAGCCACCAGCCCCAGGTGGCTTGTGAACCCTTGACATGGAGCAAGTTGGAATTAAGGTGGGCTCTGAGCATAAATTATACACCTGACTTTGAAGACTTAGTCTGGGAAGTTGGGAAGAATGTAAGATATCTCATTGATAATTTGTAAAATATTGACTACAGGTTGACATAATGGCATAGATAAAATACATCACTGAAATTAATGTTGCCTATTTCTTTTTACCTTTTTCTAATGTGGTTACTAGATAGTTTAAAGTTGCACACATGGCTCACATTGGACATTACTGCTCTAAACTCTGTGCTTGATGCCTTGGATGAAGAAAGGAGGGGCGTGGCCACTGCCCTGAGGGAAACTCCAAGTTCATGGGGTACGTGGCTTAGCTTTTTTTTTTTTTTTTTTGAGACAGGATCTTGCTGTGTTGCCAATGCTGGTCTCAAAGTCTTAGCTTCAAGCAATCCTCCTGCCTTGGCCTCCCGAAGCATTGGGATTACAGGCATGAGCCACTGTGCGCAGCCTGCTTCTTTAGACTTTACTGCCCGTGAAGGGTGCAGAGCCTGTGGTTTTCCCTGTAGGAAGCATCTGCATTTTAACAGAGGCAAATGCTTTAATCTAATGGTGGGAGTTCTGGTCGATGACCTGCTGGAGAAATTCATGTCAGCTGTCAGCTCCTGGAGGCCATAGCTTCTTTGCAGTTGCTGGGTACTGTGCTTCGAGTAGAATTGTGAGCAGTCAGGGGCTATTCAGTGATTAAATGTATTTGGGTCAGAGAGGTTTTCTGTCTGGCAGTCTATCAACTCCATTGCATGGACACTTGCTTCCCCCGCTTGTTTCAAACAGATACTTCCTTTCCTGTTGCCACACCTGCCCTGTCACCAGCCCTGCCAGCCTACTTCTTTAATTACTCTCCAAGCGGGAACCCCCTCCACGTCTCGTGTCTCTACCAGAGCCTTCATCATCTTTCACAGAGACCCTAGCTAGTCCTCCCACCTCCAGGCTAGCCCAAAGGTTTTCAAACTCTAGCATGATTCGGAGTCACCTGGAGGATTTGTTAATACAGATTGCTGGGCCGCACCCCCAGAGTTTCTGACTTATTAGGTCCCAGGTGGGACCAAGAATTTGCATTTCCAGCAAACTTCCAAGTGATGCTGATGCTGCTGTTCCAGAACCCACACACTAGAGATCGCTGGTGTAGCCTAATGATCTTCCTAAAATACAAATCTGACCTTGACGTTCTTCTCCTAAAACTTGCCAATAGCTTATCTGAGTCTTTCGGATGAAGTCTGGACTCCTCAGGGCCCCACCCAAGGGCCTTCACAGTCGGCTCCCTGTGTACAGCCCCAGCTCCATCACTGAGGTCTTTGCTTGGCTCACAGTGCCTTCAGTTCTCCCAGTGGACCGGGCTTTGCCTCACCTCTGGGAGTCCTGCCTGCTGCACTCTTCTTTCCTTGTGGGCTGCCTTTCCCAGGCTCTTGTGCAGCTGGTTTCAAGCTGTGTTGAACCAATGGAAGGTACTGGTAGGATATGGGAAGGCAGTAGGAGGGAGAAAGCAGGTATAATTATTTCTTCTCTGTGCTTCGAGTAGCATCTGTAGTAGTGGCTGTGTTTCCTGTATAGCTTCAGCTTCCATCACACAGACCTGCTATGTTTTCAGGTTCCACAAGATCACCCCAGCCATGGGCACTGGAAACACCACCTCCTCTCGAGGTGCCTTCTGTCCTAGGGGTAGAAGCAGCTTCCTGCTGTTCCCAGTGCCTGGGTGCTCCTCTGGCCCTGTTTGGCTTCTTAACTCTTTTGTAATCAATATTCATACACACAATTCATCTCTGGGCTAAATATATGAAGGTTAAACTGCTGATGTCCAATAGAACTCTCCATCATGATGGACATTTTCTGTATCTGAGGTGTCCAAAACAGTACCCACTGGCTACATATGACCATTGAGCACTTGAAATGTGGCTAGTGCCACTGAGAACCTGAATTTTAACTTTCATTTAAGTCAAATTAAATAGCCACATGGGGCTAGTGCCTACTATATAGGATAGTGCAGGCTTAGTCTCTGCCTAATATACAGCCTTTGAAATTTAGGAATAGATTCTGAAATTGGCATCAAAATAATAGAGAGGTATTCTGCTCTGTGCCGTCCAGCACAGTCTTGCTATCTGCATATAATTAATGACTTTCAAAACTTTTAAATCATTTTATAAAATATAGATCTACAAGGGCTGAGATTACAGAAAGGAAGAAAGATTAACAAGAATTATTGTTAGGTAAATTAAAGCAAGTTATAGAACAATACTTATCGTACCATTTGATTTGGTGAAAATGAAACTAAGTAAAACTGTGAGTCCTCATGTGAAAATGTCTTAAGGGATACACAAAACACTGTTAATGGTGGGAATTAGAAGAGGAGGGAGGAGGAAAAGAACTATTTTTCACTTAATACATTTTATATCTCTCTGTGTTGTCTGGACACACACACACACACATACACACACACATAAACAAACACACACGTGCAGGTGTATTTTTCCATGAGCACGTATCACTTCTACTGTTGTATATCTTTCTCTATCAGTTCACTTTAAAACCTATATGTCTTTATATTTAAAGTGGGCTTCTTGTAGCCACATATAGTTGGGTCTTGTTTTTTGATCTTCTCAGACCATCACTGTCTTTCAATTATTGCATTTAGACCATTGATGTTCAAAGTGATTATTGATATAGTTAGATTAGATTCACATCTACTATATTCGTTACTGTTTTCTATCTGTTGCCCTTGTTCTTTGTTCCTATTTTTGTTTTCCACTCTTTTTCTTCCTTTTGTGGTTTTATTGAGCATTTTATAAGATTCTATTTTCTCTCCTTTCTTAGCACATCAGTTATACTGCTTTTTTTTTTCTTTTCTTTTCTTTTATTTTTTTGATGGAGTCTCGCTCTGTCACCCAGGCTGGAGTGCAGTGGTGAGATCTCGGCTCACTGCAACCTCTGTCTTCCAGGTTCAAGCGATTCTCCTGCTTCAGCCTCCAGAATAGCTGGGATTACAGGTGTGTGCCACCTCGCTTGGCTAATGTTTTGTATTTTTAGTAAAGATGAGGTTTCATCATGTGAGCCAGGATGGTCTCGATCTCCTGACCTTGTGATCCACCCGCCTCGGCCTCCCAGAGTGTTGGGATTACAGGCATGAGCCACTGAGCCTGGCCCTATACTAGTTGTTTAAAAAAACATTTTTTAGTGGTTGACCTAGAGTTCGTAATACACATTTACAGCTAATCCGAGGCCCCTTTCAAATGACACCATACCACTTCACAGGTAGTGTGAGAACCTTATAAGAACAAAATATCCTTAATCTCTCCCTCTAGTCCCTTGTATCACTGCCATCATTCATTTCAGTTACACCTAAGCATACATAAATATACAGAGTCGACCCTTGAACAAACAGGTTTGAACTGTTTTCTTCTGCCTCTGTAACCCCTGAGACAGCAGAGCCACCCCCTCTTCTTCCTCTTCTTCCTCAGCCTATTCAAAGTGAAGATGATTAGGGTGAAGACCTTTCTAACGATCCACTTCTACTTAATGAATAGTAAATACATTTTCTCCTACTTATGATTTTCTTAATATTTTCTTTTTTCTAGCTTATTTTATTGTAAGAATGTAGTATATAATATATATAAAATACAAAAGATGTGTTGACTGTTTATGCTGTTGGTATGGTTTCTAGTCAATACTAGGCTATTAGTAGTTAAGCTTTTTGAAAGTCAAAAGTTATACATGGAGGCTGGGCGCAGTGGCTCATGCCTGTAATCCCAGCACTTTGGGAGGCAGAGGCAGGTGGATCAGTTGAGGTCAGGAGTTCCAGACAAGCTTGGCCAACACAGTGAAACCCTGTTTCTACTAAAAATACAAAAATTAGCTGGGTATGGTGGCAGGTGCCTGTAATCCCAGCTACTTGGGAGGCTGAGGCAGGAGAATCGCTTGAACCTGGGAGGCGGAGGTTGCAGTGAGCCAAGATCGTGCCACTGCACTCCAGCCTTGGTGGTAGAGCAGGAGTCCATCTCCAAAAATAAAAAAAGTCATACATGGATTTCTGATTGCATGGGGGTGAGCACTCCTAATCCCCAAATTGTTTAAGGGTCAACTGTATGTGTGTATATACACATATACCCATACACATATACATTCGTAAAATACTATATATTGCTATTATCTTTACAAAGTATTATCTGTTAGATCAATTAAAATTAAGAAAAATTTTTCTTTTACCTTTACTTATTTCTTCTCTAGTGCTCCTCTTTATGTAATTCTGTGTTTTTGGCCTATATTGTTTTCCTTCTCTCAAGAGAGCTTCTTTTAATATTCCTGCAAGGCAGGTCAACTGGCAACAAATTGCTTTAATTTTTGTTTGTCTGAGAAAATCTTTTATTTCTCCTTTGCTTTTGAAGTATACCTTTACAGGGTACAGAATTCTAAGTTGGAAATTTTTCTCTGTCAATACTTTAAATATTTCACTTTACTCATCTTGCTTGCATGGTTTCTGAAGAGAAGCTGGAAATTCTTATTTGTGCTCCTCTGTAGGTGAGGTTTATTTTCCCTCTGTCTTCTTTCTTGATATTTAAAAAAAATCTTCAATTTTTTCTACTTTGAATATAATATGCCTAGATGTAGTTTTTTTTGTTTACATATTTATTTATTTGATATCTATCTTGCTTGGTGTTCTGAGCTGCCCCTCTGGGGTTTGGTATCTGACATTAATTTATGGAATTACATACTGGTATGGTTTGGATCCATGTGTTCACCAAATCTCATGTCAAATTGTAATCCCCAATGTTGGAGGTGGGGCCTGGTGGGAGGTGACTGGGTCATGAGGGTGTTTTTCATGAATGGTTTAGTGCCATCCCTTTGGTGCTGTCCTCACAATAGTGAGTGAGTTCTTGCAAGACCTGATTGTTTAGAAGTGTGTAGCATTCCCCTGCCTCTTGCTCCTGCCCCCATCATGTCGATGCCTTGCTCTCCCTTTGCCTTCCACCATGATTGGAAGCTTCCTGAGGTCTCCCCAGAAGCAGAAGCTGCTATGCTTCCCATATAGCCTATGGAACCATAAGCCAATTCAAGCTCTTTTCTTTATAAATTACCCTGTCTGAGGTATTTCCTTATAGCAGTGTGAGAATGGATTAATACATATACCTTTGACTTTTGTCATTTAGATTCCACTGAGCAGGATTTAGTCATTTTCTTGGTGCTGTTTTAATCAGACATGGTAAGACGTCCAGCCATAGAATGACTGTTGTAAAAGAAGAGGTTTTTATAGTCACAGATCTCTAGAAACAGGAGGCACGGCATGTCCTGCAGGGCCACATGGGAAGCACCAGAGCTGATCAGGGAGCAAAGGAAGCAGGAAGAGGATATCATGGACAAGAGCCCTTATTGTGGTTTCTGTGGGAAGGAACAGGCAAGACAGGTAAGCAGGTTTAGGATTGGCGGGTTTGAATAGTTTCAGTGAGCTCTGGGGCATATGGACTGTCCCTAGTTACCTGGTCCCCAGCCCTGGGGTGATGAGGGCAGGGAAGCAGTGGCTCACCTTTGAGAGCCCCATTAAGAGGTGGTTGGAGTGGGGGCTCTGGATTGTTTGATTTGCATATGAAAAACGTGCTCCTAGGCAAATTATTTGCCACCTTTAGGAACTGATTAGCCTTGGGAGGAGCAGTTTTTCCAGGGTTAGCAAGACCTCAGATATCTAATCATCAGAAATATAGAAAATAAAAAGGCTTGATTAATACATATGATGAAGTCTTCAGGAAGGCAGGTAAGACACTGTTTCTGTTAGCTGAACTTTCTATGATCTTTGAGTTCTGCTTTCTGCTTGTCAGGATATCAGGGATCCCTCCTTTTTCTCTGTGTGGGTTTGCATCTGGCCTGTTTTCTTCTTTTGTCTTTTAAATTTGTTAGACTTATAATAGATGTCAACTAAGAGTAAATAGGTGCTGAGAGCCTCAGTGTTTGCTCCTCTGTTAATGCTCATTATGGCATTTCTGATGGAATATCAATTTTTTTAAAAAAGTGATCACCCCTTACCACTGTAAGGGTAGATTATATCTGAGGACATGGAATCTCATTAGAAGCCAAGGGACCACTCAGTGCAGGAGTTCATGCAGTGTAGCTGTCCCAGCTACCCTAAGCTACTGTTGCCTCTCTCTATACCAAGCTTAAAACCTGCCATGGGCCAAGTGCTTTGCTTTCAGCACCCAGTTTTACAGCCTGCATTGCTGCTCAGGGAAAACTTACTGCAAACAAACTATGCCCCAAATAGGAAACACTTAAGATATTTAAGGCCTTCCTTATTCTTGAGCCAACCTTAGCAGCAACAAGGCCACATCCCCATCTCTGGGGTCTCCAGCGTCTTAGAATAATATGTCTACCTCTAGATTTTAAGGATCCTGGAAAGCTCATGTATTGTATTTCTTTCTTTGTCTTAGCTGTATACTGTATTTTTGAGGCTGTGGCTTCTGGATAAATACGGTCACTATTTTATGGAGCACCTATTTTCACATGGTTTAGTGCAAAAAATGGCACGAAACAAGCCAATGAACGTAGCAGCGTGATTCTGGTTGCTGTCTAACTTGGGCAAGTTACTTAATCTTCTTGTGCCTGTTTCTTCAATTATAAAGTTGGAAAAATAATGGGACTTATCTCCTAGGGTAGCTATGAAGGTTAAATAACTGAGTCTTTACAGAGTCAATATATCGATAAGTCGAGGCGAATATGTGATATTTAAAGCTTTAAAGGAATTGTAAAACAAGGAGTGAATTTAGTACAGGCTATATAAAATCTCATATGAAATTTTGAGAATATTTTTCCCTGGAAAAAACAAAACACCCCTAAGAGGATGCTTTCCTCTGTTCCCTAGAGGTTCATATCAGCATTTCGTGTTGGATGTATTTCATGGAATATGTATTTGATTCTTCCGTTTCCTGATTCTGCTGTCTCCTTGCTGTTCTAGAGGAAGCCTCAAACTTTAACAATCTATTCCACGTAGGTAGGTTAACGCAGATAGCTGTCAATCCCAGACTGAGATCAGGTATCTGAGAGCAATATCCCATGGACTAGGGGCCCCAAACATGAGGGAGCATTGGGATGGACACCCATTCTATGTCACCTTCCCCGCTCTTCTCTCCTGACACCAGGGTGTCTTCAAGCTGTCCACTGACTTAGGCCTAACCTCCTTACCATAACCTGCGCCTGAAGACTTATTATCCCTGACTTTTTCCCACAGTGGAATGGGTTTATTGCTTTCTAATTGGACAATGAGAAAGGAGAATTCAATATATAGAATTTCTACAGCTAATTATAAACATTTCTAATGGGATATACAAGAAGTTTCTTATAAGCCTTATTCATCATTACCAAACCCTAGAGACAATCTGAATACCTATCAACAGGGGAATAGATAAAGAAATTATGCTGTATCCATCCAGCAGAATACTGCTCAGCAATGGAAAGGAACAAACCAACATACACAGCAGCATGGATGGGAATAAAAACATATTGTTGAACAAAATGAGCCAGACAGAAAAGAATATATACTGTGGGATTCCATTTATATGAAAATTTGTTATAGTGACAGAAATCAGAACAGAAGTTGTCTCTTGGGGGACGATTCAAAGGAAAGGTGAAGGAAAAGTGCTGTGTCTTAATGTGAATGATGTTTACATGAGTTAAATGGTTACACTCATTGAACTGTAGTCTAAAGGTTTGTGCATGCTACTGTGTGTAA
The DNA here is from genome assembly GCF_006542625.1 of Nomascus leucogenys. Classification (NCBI taxonomy): domain Eukaryota; kingdom Metazoa; phylum Chordata; class Mammalia; order Primates; family Hylobatidae; genus Nomascus; species Nomascus leucogenys. The sequence goes on from NC_044391.1 coordinate 701,623, forward strand.
ATCATACCTCAATAAAGTACTGTTAGCATGCTAAAAACATTTCTGATGGGAAAAGTTGCTCCCCTTTCTCCGTATCCTCGCCAACAACTGTTGTTTTTGACTTTTGAGTAATAGCCATTCTGGGCAACAATAGAAACTGGGGACTTCTAGAGAGGGGGGAGGGAGGGAGGCGGGCAAGAATTGAAAGGCTAGCTGTTGGGTATGATGCTTAGTACCTAGGTGACAGGATCTTTTATACCCCGAACCTCAGCATTATGCAATATACCCAGGTAGCAAACGTATACATGCACTCACTGAATCTAAAATAAAAGCTGAAAAAAAGAAAGCCCTCTCTAACCAACCAGCCAACCAAATAAATAAATAAATAGCTCAAATGAATCCTAATTTCCATGTTTTAAATTCATTTTGACCACTGTGTCTGGTCCAAGCAAGTCAAGGCAAATAGGCACGGAGCTTCTTGCCAAGATTATATTCTAAATAAGATAATGTTCTTAAAGAAAGACACACTGTAAAACTCACACAATCCTCAAAAAGCTGTATGGTCTAATGAAAATGAGATAACCACCAAAAAATCACTATCAGCTATTAAGATTTAACAGGACAAATGTAAGTCTCTTGTGTCAAAGAAAGTTTCATAGAGAAGTGATTTTAGGACTCTTTTGCCTCTAGCTATGAAAAGTGCTTTGCAAATCATAGGGAATAAATGCTTTTCTACCCTAAAATTTTTAACTTGCAGCAATGCCTGCAATCTCCCCATTAGAGAATGATAGTTTCGGGGTTTAAAGATCTCTCAGTTTTCAAGATCCCTTGGCACCAAGCTCTCAACACAGACCCATTATGGTGTAAAGCTTTAGTGAGGGGGTGACTGGTCTGGAATGAAACGCTGAACAGGCTTTTGACAGATAGCAGGGATCTCAGATGCTAGAAGATAAAGAAGGGGGAAGAAGGTGATTAAGGATAAACTTCACTCTGTGCTCAATTTTCCCAGGGCTGATCCTTCTAATGCACATTACCTCATTTATTCTTACCTTTGGTTTATCTTGAACGTCTTCTTGGGGACCTACCTAGGGCTAGGGCAAAGACAGTCAAGCACTTCTGTGTAACCGAATGTATATAACTGACTTTTTTCAGAGATCAAATTTCAGTGCTTAAATCTTGGGAAATCTATGTAAAATCTGTAGCCAATCATGAAGAGCCTTAAGGCTAAGAGCTCTTTCTTGATTAGCGTCATGCCGGACAAATATTAAATGTTTTATAAAAGCATTTTTCTGAAAATAGCTGAAGAGCATTTCTAATGGTAAAGACAATTCCTTAGTGTATCATTTATCCAGTCATTTTTCCAGTTTGAAGAATTGAGAGTCATTAAGACTAAATCAATTTCTATCTGTACTCGCATTTCTAAATTGGCAAAAGAATCTGTGATGAAAAACAGATTTCAAAATGACTACATTAAAAGAAACAAATGAGTTGTTTATTTTATATTCTTTTATGATATCATAAATAAATTATTCATCCAGAAGCTGAAAGACTTATGTTACTTAATGCTTGGAATGATCAAGAGCAAAGTGGGTTCAATTACTAAAAATGAGGAGGCAGGGAGAAGCCACCAGAAAAAAGACTTAATGATGAAGTGCTGTGGTGTCATAATAAAAATATGTAGACCCTTCTAGGTCATGACATTTTAAGTTAATCTAAACTTGTAAGCGTGAAGAAATAAGTAAAGTATCAAGTAATTCTATATTGCACTGACCAGAAAGAAAAGCGTAGTTAATAATTTATTGTATATTTCAAAATAGTTAGATGAGAAAATGTGAAATGTTCCCAACACAAGAAATGATAAATATCTGAGATGATGGGTATCTTAAATACCCTGATTTGATTATTACACATTGCATGCATGTGTCAAAATATCACATGTACCCTGAAATATGTGAAGTTATGATGAATCAATAATAAAATGATCCATTAAAATAGCATCTGGCTAGAGTGAGATGGTATCTCATTGTGGTTTTAATTTGTATTTCCCTGATGATTAGTGATGTTGAGCATTTTTTCATATGTTCATTGGCTGCTTGTATGTCTTCTTTTGAAAAATGTCTGTTCGACCTTTTAAAAAGACTTAATTTGAGGGAGTACCTGTTCATTTGACACTTTTCCTATTTCTAACTTGAGGAAATCTAGAATAGTATTTGACAAAAACTATGTTTTCAATTTACCTTTCATATCTGTCCCACTCCGTTTTGCTTTGTGAACTCTTCATTTAATAATAAATTGTCTAAGGAAAAAAACAACAACAGAAAAATGTCTGTTCATGTTCTTTGCCCACTTTTAAACTTTTTTTCTCCCCCTTTCTGAGCTGTTTGAGTTCCTTGCAGCTTCTGGATATTAGCCCTTTGATGCATAGTTTGCAAATATTTTTTCCCATTCTCTAGGTTGTCTGTTTATTCTGTTGACACTGTTGGTGGGAATGTAAATTAGTACAACCTATATGGAAAACAGTGTGGAGAATTCTCAGAGAGCTAAAATAATTACTGTTTGATCCAGCAGTCCTACTATGGAGTGCATACCCAAAGGTAAAGAAATCATTATATCAAAAAGATACTGCACTCATATGTTTATCAGCATTATTCACAACAGCAAAGATGTGGAATCAACCTAAGTGTCCACCAAGGGAGGACTGAATAAAGAAAATGTGGCATACATATACCGTGGAATACTACTCAGCCATAAAAATAATGAAATCATGTATTTTACAGCAACATGGATGGAACTGGAAACCACTATCCTAAGTGAAATAACTCAGAAACAGAAAGTCAAATACCACATTTTCTCACCTATAAATGACAGCTAAACAATGAGTACACATGAACATCCAGAGTGGAATAATAGACATTGGAGGCTCCAACACATGGAAGGGTGGGAGGGGGATGAGGGTTGATAAATTACCTATTGGGTACAGTGTTCACTCTTTGGGTGATGGGCACACTAAAAGCCCAGACTTCATCATGATACAGTATAGGCAGGTAAGAAATCTACAGTTGTGCCCCCTAAATATATAAAAGTTAAAAAAAAAAGTTATGAGGGAGATGAAAAAGACCATTTGAAAATACTTTATCAAATGGGAAGACTTTAATAGAACTCCATATAGGGTGTCTTGCTGTATTTTTTTTTTTATTATTATACTTTAAGTTTTAGGGTACATGTGCACAATGTGCAGGTTTGTTACATATGTATCCATGTGCCATGTTGGTGTGCTGTACCCATTAACTCGTCATTTAGCATTAGGTATATCTCCTAATGCTGTCCCTCCCCCCTCCCCCCACCCCACAACAGTCCCCAGAGTGTGATGTTCCCCTTCCTGTGTCCATGTGTTCTCATTGTTCAATTCCCACCTATGAGTGAGAACTTGTGGTGTTTGGTTTTTTGTCCTTGAGATAGTTTACTGAGAATGATGGTTTCCAGTTTCATCCATGTCCCTACAAAGGACATGAACTCATCATTTTTTATGGCTGCATAGTATTCCATCGTGTATATGTGCCACATTTTCTTAACCCAGTCTATCGTTGTTGGACATTTGGGTTGCTTCCAAGTCTTTGCTATTGTGAATAGTGCCGCAGTAAACATACGTGTGCATGTGTCTTCATAGCAGCATGATTTATAGTCTTTTGGGTATATACCCAGTAATGGGATGGCTGGGTCAAATGGTATTTCTAGTTCTAGATCCCTGAGAAATCGCCACACTGACTTCCACAATGGTTCAAGTAGTTTACGGTCCCACCAACAGTGTAAAAGTGTTCCTATTTTGAGACTTTTGTAGTGTCAAATAAGTTAGTAAGCAGAGTCACTTTTTAGTGTGTAGTTTTAGAAATACAGAGAGCATATACCTTTCCCCAAATCTTGTTTATATTGGGGAAACATAACTCAGTGCTACAAATACTAATTAAGGCATATAACTGTGCTAACTTGCTACTGTGATGGTTCCAAGGATATACCAATAAAGCAAAGTGGTAAAGCAGAGACTTTATTAGTAAAATTATAGAATTAGGGATTTTAGGATTAGCTATGACAAAACCCTCATTATTGTGATGGTGGTGTGGGAAGGAAAGGAAAAGAAAACTAACATTTATTATATGATGATTATGTGTCAGACATGTATATTGTGTGTTTACTCCTCCCAGAAACTCAATGTAGGAAAACATGGGAATCTATCAACTATCTATCATCTATTTATCTATCTATCATCTATCTTCTATTTAAATTGAGTACAATGGAGGCTGTGCTGAGGCTTTTAAAAGTAATGTGAATTCTTAGAAAATCCCTGTGAGATAGACAATATATTTTTTATTTCAGAGAAGAGGAAAGAGAACTTAAGACATTAAATGGCATTGCTGGGAAGTGATTGAGTTGGTATTTGAACTGGTTTGTACATAATCGAAGCCCTTGCTCTTTCCTGATCCTCATATTTCAGCTACAGACACAAAGGTGTAGAGGGAGGGTGTGTTTCAATCAAGCTTTTGGAGCCTTGGCTCAGTTGTCTTTCTTCTATTTCATACTGAACATCCCTGCAACTAGGGACAAGGAGGAAGGAGGCATCATCTGACCAAGAGCACTGGACCCTGTTAAATTCTTCTTCCCAGATTACATGCCCTCGATCAGCAACTTTAATTCCAAATTTCCTGTGGGAATAAATTCCAGAGATCAACACATATACTTTCCATTTAAGGTGTTTCCAAAGTTGCCGATTAGGCCACTTGAAGTATTCTTTTGTTTGCTTATGCAATTTTAATTTATTCTTTTCTAAAGAGTTCGTATTATCAGAAATATGTTTCCAGCCTCCTACTTTGTGTTTGATGCCTCTCTTCTCCCTGGTATCTACCTTGGATCTTTCAGGCTGGAGTTAGAACAATTTACTCCTTTTTTCACAGCTTCTGGAAAAGAGGCAATAGTCTCTGAACAACATCCATTGCATATTTGGAGATAATTATGGAATCCCCTCTCAGCTTTTGTTAACATGAACTTTTCCCTTAGGGACAGTTTTTAAGTATGGAGAAACCACATATCACCAAGCTTCAGACTTACTTTTATAGATGGGGAAAGGGTGCGTGAAGCAGGGAGGAGATATGTGGGCTTCTCCACTCTGCATTTGAGCAATCCAGTGCTTAGATGACACCTGTACTTTGGTGGTGGTGAAAGCCAAAAGACTTCATGGCACTGTGTGAGTCTCAAGTGTCCTTCCACTCAGCCTAAGGGAGAAGGATATTAGTTCAATGGCAGCTGTTAGGGAACCAATCAAATTCATTTGCAGTGGCAAAGCATGTTAATCTGGATTTTTGCCTCTAATGATAAGGCAATGTGATCAGTGGAATTAGCATTGACTTGAGACTTGGCACACCTGGTAACTGATTATGTAGCCTAGGATAAGCCTCTTTATTTTCCTTTTTTTTTTTCTCTTGAGTGAAATGAAGAGTTGGAATAAACAACCTCTAAGACCCCACCCAGATCTGAAATTCTGTATCTTAGAAGCTCTAGGAGGGACCACAGCACTGCTGCTCTCTCCCCATTATTTGAACAAGCACAAAAAGATGGGTTACTTCATTCATGGATTAGTGGGGTAATATGACTGATATCTTGTTGGAAAATCACCAGGAGAAGACAACGTGGTGTATTGAACCAAGAATCAGGTGGTCTGAGATTGAGTCCTGCCTTTGTTATTAACTTACTGGGTGGTTTTGAATAACTAAAACATTTGGGTGTAAGTTTCTTATTACTGAAGTGACAATTCAAATTCAATGATCTCTTGTATGCCTACTACTGGTGCTTTCTACATGTTAGTCATTGAGCTAAGAGTAGAAAGAAGGATAAGATACGATTCCTAATTCTAAAAGCTTACAATTTGTGGAGGAGTAAATAAACCACATAGTGCTTATGTGAAGTGCCATAACAGAAGTATATTCAGATGCTACCCAAATGAGGAGTTAAGAATTTGTGTGGAGTAAGAATATAGACAGAGAATACTGTCGAGGTCACATTTGGTTCAGTACTCTCAGTTAAGTGGATGGAGGGAAGGGTATTCTAGGCAGAGGTGTGAGCAAAGATAGGGAAGAACAAAAGAAGACCTTGAGAAATAACACTGGGTGAGTGAAGGATGTGAGGAGAGGGGGTGCAGGGACTGGAATAGAGTTTGCATCATCCTGTAATGGACACGTATTCCTTGTAATGTGGTTTGCATGTCTCTACCAAAACTTATGTTGAAATTTAAATACCATTGTGACCGTATTAAGAGGTGGCACCCTTAAGAGCTGATTAAGTCATGAAGGCTCTGCCCTTGTGAGTGAATTAATGTCATTATCATGGGAGTAGGTTAGCTATTATGGGAGTGGGCTCCTGATAAAAGGATGAGTTTGGCCCGTATTTTCTCTCTGTCTCTCATGTGGCCTTCCTCGCCACATGATAAATTCGATCATGGGATTATATAGCAAGAAGGCCTTCATCAGATGCTGAGCAGATGGAAGTTCCATCCTCTTGGACTTCCTAGACTCCAGAACTGTGTGCCAAATAAACTTCTATTCTTTATGAATTACTCAGTCTGTGATATTCTATTATAGCAGTAGAAAAATAGACTAAGACATCTTGCTAAGTAATTTGAACTTTGTCCTGCATGCAATAAAGATTTATTGAAATATTTTAAAGGAGTAGTGTGGTCAGATCTGTGTATTCTGGAGGAAAAATGGGGGCAAAAGAGACAGAAAGCAAACAGACTAAATGAGAACTCTTGCAAATATACAAGGAAGAGGATACGAAGGCCTGAACCAAGGCATTGGCAGAGAAAATGGAGGAATAAGCTTCAGGTTGGGAATTGTCTTGTAAGTGGAATTAGGATTGGCTACATAATTTGTGTGGCCAAGTACAAAAAAAATTGAAGAGCCCTTTGAAGACATAATTAAGAATTTCAAGACGGTGACAGTGAATTTTGAACTGGGGACAGGGGCCTTCTAAGCATGGGGCCCTGTGTGACTGCACAGGTCTCATGTCCTTGAAGATCACCATGGGTAGAATAGAACTTTATTTCCTTCCAGGTTTGTTGTGATCATAGTCAGAAACACTGTTTACAATTTATAGGAGTATACATTTTGGGATGTCTATTTTACAGATAATTTTATTCTGTGTATTCTGCCTTTTGTTTAGATTTTTATCTTAACCTTTTCTGAATTGTCATGCCACGAGACAAGTCCAAAGGAATGCCTCACTATGAGGCTGCCTAGAATCTTCAGTAGGTTTTCTGGAGGAAAAGGTTTCTTAAGTCACAAAGCAGTTTCTTATAGAGAGAGCTAAGAAAGGAGAAAACAAGAAAATGCAAGAAAAAAGCTTTAAAAGAGGGCCTTATAATAGGGTGATATAGAACTGGGCTTATTTAATCTGGAGAAGGTAGTAGAGAATGATTTTATTATGGTATTTGTATTAGTCAGTTATGCCATAGCAAAGCTGGGTGACAAACCATCCCCAACTGTGATGGTTAATAGAGTGTCAACTTGATTGGGTTGAAAGATGCAAAGTATTGCTCCTGGGTGTGTCTATAAGGGTGTTGCCAAAGGAGATTAATATTTGAGTCAACTGACTGGGAGAGGTAGACTCACCTCCCTCTGGGTGGGCACCATCTAATCAGCTGCCAGCATAAAAGCAGGCATGGAATGAGCAGACTTGCTGAGTCTTCTGGCCTCCTTCTTTCTCCCGTGCTGGATGCTTCCTGCCAACGAACATCAGACTCCAAGTTTTTCAGCTTTTGGACTCTTTGGACTTGCACTAGTGATTTGCCAGGGGCTCTCAGGCCTTTGGCCACAAATGAAGGCTGCACTATCGGCTTCTCTACTTTTGAAGTTTTGGGACTTGGACGGGCTTCCTGGCTCCCCAGCTTGCAGATGGCCTATTGTGGGACTTCACTTTGTGATTATGTGAGTAAATTCTCCTAATAGACTCCCCATCATATATTCATCTATCCTATTAGTTCTGTCCCTTTAGAGAATGCTAATACACCACTCAGTGACACATAATAGGCAGTTATTCTCATGCTCAATAGGCCTTCAGGGGACCTGTGGTTTAGTTAGTCTTAAGTGGCCTCAAATGTGTGACTCTACTACAGTTTGAGGGTTGGCTGGTCTTAGATCCAGGCTGTGAGTCGGGTTCAGGTCTGCTCCTTGTGTATTTTTTATCTGGGTGGGGGCTCAGACTGCAGAGACAGTGTCCACCCAGCCCTGCTCTTCTCATGGCTATCACAGGAAGTAGGAGGCCAAGCCAAACTCTGTGGAAGCAGGTGGAATGGCACTTGCCATGGCCAATGGAGTGTCAACAGGATGCAAGTATACGGCCAAGCCCAATGTCCCTGGAGCAGGGAAATAAACTTCACCAACAAAGGAAGGGGTAACTGAGTGAATATTTGCTGAATAAACCAAACTCTCACAACACCCAAAAATTTGTTCTTTCAGAAGCTATGAAACTTAGTTGCTGGATAGTTACACTGAGGCTAATACTGAAAGGAAGGTGGAATAAAGGGCCTTGGTTAGCTGCAGGATCCTATTGGACAGGAAGGATTGCTCAGTTTGGCAGGGGGTGGGCATTTCTGAAGATCTTCAGGGTAAGCTCATTTTGTCTTTTGAGGAGACTGCTATGTGAGGCCCTGCTGGGAAGAAGTGGCAAGGTCAGAAGTGAGTTCAAAGATTTTTCCAGGTTTCTTCAAGTCGCAGAACTGTAGAGATTGAACAGTGGCCTCAGGTAACAAATGCTCAGGATGAGTGCTTCCCCTGATTCTCAGACTACAGAGGGAGAAGATATCTTTTCCTGGCCTTCATCAGACCACCTCTCAAGATACTTGAGGTTTCTTTTCTTTTTTTTAAAAAAAGTTTAGTTTTGATTTGATAGTTTCAAGTTTTTGGAAGAATTTGCTTAAAGATTTGGAGGTTTTTTTTTTTTTTTTTTTTTTTTTTTTTTTTTTTTTTTTGGGCGGGTGGTATTTAACATTTTCCTTAGGATTCAAAACTCAAAATCTTTTCAGGATCCTCTTTCAAATCAAGAAGCACCTTAGGTCTTTGTGAATATGTTCCTGATTTGCAATTACTAGCTGGAGGATGATATTAAAATAAAGAAGGCTAAAGATAGTTTGCTAACTAGTAGATGTAGAAGGGATGATAGAGCTAGAATATTACTATTTTGAAACTATCATTAGTAATTAATTCAGAAAAAAATGGTGAATGCATGCTACAACTAGTAGACGAAATTGGATGAGGGAACAGGATATATTCATAGCCTTAAGGTATCTTCTCCCAAACTACTTATTATGGAGGAAAAAATAATAGTTTTATAATAGAAAAAGTTGACAGGCACCATCTCATACCAAGTGATCCAAGTTATTATTGCCAGCATCTCTTATCTCTCTTGATGTGATAGGCTGAGAAGAACACATCATTTCTGTGATAATTGTACCAAAGGATGCATAACCCCAAATAGGGGAGATTCTCTGAAAGAATCTCTGAAAAAAATGTCAAGGTTATGGAAAACAAAGGAAGGCTGAAGAACTACTCCAAAATAAAGGAGACCGAAAATGTATGGTAATGAAATGGAAAGTGTGAGTCTAGATTGGATCCTGGAGTAGGATTAAAAAATACAGCTGTGAAGGACGTTGTTGGGATAATGGATAAACTTTGAATGTGGACTGTGGGTTAAAGAATAGAATTATACCAATGCTAAATCTATATTTTAATAATTGTGCTATGGTTACGTAAGAAAACATCTTCCTCTTAAGAAATATACACTGACATATTTAGGAGTAAAGGAGCATGATGTCTACCACTTATTCTCAAATGGGTTGTAAAAAATTACTTTTAGAGAGAAAGGAGAAAACAAATGGGACAGAATTTCAGTTAGCCCCAATTTGGACGTGGATAAAAGGTACCTTGGAGGTGTTGGTCTTATTCTGGCAACTTCTCTGGAGGGTTAAAAGTAAATCAAATTAAAAAGCTGTACAAAAGAAAAAAACCTTTCTCAATATTTAAAGGTGCAAAATATTTCAGTGTGATATAATTACAATATGTTGTTGCAGTACTATGAAACCAAACCTTTATACTTTTAAACAGTTAAGTCTGATTAATGAAAGCAGAAAAAAAATTGCCCTTAGACTTAGCAACAAACAGGCTGTACCCCTGGACAGCACTGATGTTGTAGTTCTCAGTGTTCTTCCCAGCTTTCTGTTGTAGGTCAGCTATGCCTCACAGTTTAAAATTGAGAATAGGAGAAAGGTATTGTTTTATTGTATTAGCTGTGGTAGAAAGAAACTAGATTTTATCTAAAAAGCATTTTAGACTCATAGGAAGAATAAAAGGGTAGAGAAAAGTTTCTTTGTCGGCACTTCTTGATCTTACAGAATAGCATAATCTATTGTGGTTGAGGTTCTAGAAATTAGGAAAGTTTGCTGTAATGGAGGGGCGTTGATTTGGAGGTTTGGTAGCAATGGAAATAGTCAAAACAAAAGAATTAATTTCAGTAAAAATTGTTTCTTGGACCAGATGCTCTGTGAGTGAGCCATGAGAAAAGACAAGGAAGTTGAGAATTGGACCATTTTAAAAAGAACATTTAAAGACTTGGATTCGTTTGCTTCTCTCTTGCCTACAGCTCCCATTTCACCATTTTCTTCAAATCCAGGCAAAATAAGATTCACTGATACCATCAGGCCTCATGTTTGTGATTATTTTGCTTATGTTTTAAAGTCAATTCTTTCCCCAAAGTTGTGTATTCTCCAAAGATTTCTCTGATCCCGCATGCTTTTCAGCAGATATTGGCAAAGACGTTGATAGATGTTTCAAAATACTCAATTCATTCCTTTCCTGCTTTTATTTCCCCCTTTTTGCTAGTGATGCCTAATGTATGGGCTATATATGTTTTGCCAGTGGTAGAGACATATTATTTTTACTGAAAGCAACTAAATATATGAGCTTTAATTTGAAAATGAAACTGTTTAAGAGGATCTTAGTTTTCATTTTTTAGCACTGAAATCCCTGTTGTCATCTTTGAGGAAGCAGTAGGTGGAGCTACAGGCTTTTTATCACGAAAGAATGTTTTCAGTAGCTGCCCATTGCCGGAATAACCTGAACAAGCACACATTTCCAAAAATAACAGAGGCATTTCCAAGTATTCCAGAAATATATGCAAGACTGTTTAGTCATTCATAATCACCGCTTTGCAAGTACTAGATTCTGTAGAAAATATTTCAGAAGCAGAAAAAAGATTCATAGAATTCCCTGTATTTTTAGAAAAGAGATTTTTAAAAAATGGAATTCAAGAGGGAGGGAGAGACACTTACTCTGTTCAATCATGTGCCACTTTTTTCCCCAGGTGGTGAAAGGGCCCAGAGGGGTAACCGGGGGTGGAAAAAAATCTTTTCCATTTGCGTCAGAACTCTGAGGAGCTCTTCATTTCCCCACTCGATGAACTTCTTTGAGGCTCTAAACTGTGGTTTCGATTTTTCTCTGAATCACAGAGGGGTAGCCTAGGTTAAGTGATTCTGAGGAGGCCAGAAGGCGCTTACAACAGATCGCTCCTGAGGACCGTTCCTCTCATACAGCCTGGTGTTTTTGACCATTTTCTTAAGAAAGAATTATGAAATGGCTTTTAATCTCTGTGAAAAATGTAGATTCTCTCCATGTAAAAATCACAAATTTTGAGAAATGCTTCAATGATCTTGTTTCAGGGTTCTCCAGAAAAGCAGAACCATTTAAAAAATAGAACATCTAGACTATTGTTTGACTAAACAACGGGGCACCATAGCCGAGCCAAGCTGACATCTAAAATTAACTATCATGGATCTCGTTGCTATAATCTAGTCTCAAGCCCCACAAAGAAATGATATATATGTGTGTGTGTGTGTGTGTATATATACATATATATAAAATATGTATGTATATATATGTGTATGTATATATATGTATGTATATATATGTGTATGTGTATATATACATATATATGTATGTGTATATACATATATATATGTATGTGTATATACATATATATACGTATGTGTATATACATATATATATATATGTATGTGTATATACATATATATATATATGTATGTGTATATACATATATATATCCTAGCCCATATATATGGAGAGAGAGGGAAAGAGAGATACCTTCACAGCGATATCTGGACGTGTTTGGCCAAACAACTGGGTACCATAGCCTAGTCAAGTTGACATCTAAAATTAACTACCACAGGTCTCATTGTTATGATCTCATCTCAAAGAAGCCCTTCAGAGAAATGCTGAGAAATATCTTGAGGCACACCATTGCCCTGGATGTTAAGTGTTAAGGGAAGGCCACACGTGGCTGCAGTAGAAGAGGTTTACCACCCTTGACCCTGTTACTAAGCCTCTCCCTCCTACTTGTTTGCCCCATCCTCTCCTGGGGATGGCAGATTATGACATAAAGCTAGTAAAAAGACAAAAAGGGAGCCATTGCTAGGATTTGATGGATAAAGGCTGCGGACATCAGATTTCTCTGCCTTTGGCTCTTCTAGACACTCCTGTTGATGGTGACTGCCAGTTAGAAGAACAGCAGCCAAGATGCCTCCTGTCTGCAGAGCTGGCTAGGATAGACCTGGCTGCTATAGAAGCCCTTCCTTTCTCATTCAGTCCTCACAGCAAGCCTCTGATTTACAGGCGAGAAAAAGGCTGAGAAAGGTTCATGGATTCTTCAACTATACTGAGCAGCTGCCATACCCTGGGCACGACTCTGGGTGCTGGGAATACACACAAGTGTGATAAGAACACACATATTTCTTTCTCTTATGGTTCTAACATTCTAATGCAGACAACAGCAAACAAAATAAGTAAATAAGTGAAAAAGTGCAAGTTCTGGCAAGTGATAGGAAGGAAATCAGTAAGTGGGCTGAGATAGAGTTTACATGGGGTGTGGTGGGAAACCCACTTTTGATGTGCCACAAGGAAGGCTGCTGTGGGGTGGTAACATTTAATTTGAGATGTAAATGGACTTAATAGACTTGGCTAAACCTCCCACTCATAAGTAAGAATTGGAGCTGGGAGGACATTTTGCTGTTGTTGTTTTAACTCATCTATAATCTTTATCCACCACAACCGTCTACTAGCTCAGAAGTAGTATGAGAAAAAAAGATACCTGGTATTCCATTTCAAATCTGAGAGAGAACTGTGAATGCCTAAGCAAAGGCTGTAGGTACTTTGTGAATGAACAAATGTGCCTGAATCTCAAGAAAGGAAATGCTAGACAATCTCAAGCAACCCCAGCTAGAGTCTTTCAACCACTCCTGTTACTCAGTTCTTCCTTCTCTGTAGCCAGAATGTTTCATGCTGTACCTGCAACCTTCTTCCTTTTGCCTCGTCCTTGGCTCATGCGAAGAACTCCTGGTTGTTGTCCTTTTTTGTAAGAGATGCCTGACAGCCTGACCAACTTGGAGAAACTCCGTCTCTACTAAAAATGCAAAATTAGCCAGGCGTGGTGGTACATGCCTGTAGTTCCAGCTGCTCAGGAGGCTGAGGCAGGAGAATTGCATGAATCCAGGAGGCGGAGGTTGCGGTGAGCCAAGATCATGCCATTGCACTCCAGCCTGGGCAACAAAAGTGAACCTCTGTCTCAGGAGAGAAAAAAAAATGCTTGACATGCTTCTCACTTAGATTAATATGTCACATTTCTTTCATTAGCCTGTTGTTGTGGTTCATATTCTTCGATTGTTTAATGGTCTTTCAGGCTCCACATAGGTCGTACAGATAGTCCTAGAGGCAACCGCAGAGGGCATCATTCACATTGCAGTTGTGTCAACAATAATCACAGTGGTAATTTGTTGGCGTGGGGTAGAAAAGAGTCTAGCAGGAGGGAGGCACTTCCCCTGCATGTCTCCTTATCAACCTCCCTCTTTCTTTCCAATCCACAAAGACACTTAGGATGATAGGAAGTGAGTTTATGAATTTTTTCTCTCCCCTCAGCACTGTGAAGGCACAGGAAGGATATCATATAGGGCATTGTCCATTTTCTTCTTTTTACTGCTGACAATACCAGCTTTTCATTTGGTGTCTGGAAGCCTCCTGAAATTACATGGGAAATTTTGTTCATAGATTTTTTTTTTTTCCCTGGGGTTAGGGTCTGTTGCTTTCAACAGACTCTCAGAGTTACCTTCCCCCAAATAAAGAACTTCTTACTTTCAGGATTCCCTCAAGTGTAAAAGGGGTGGTGAAGGCAATATTTCCATCTTAAAAGAGAAAAGATATTCTTTACTTGAACTATTTGGAGAGTCATTTAGGAGGATGGCTGAGTGTAACCAGCAGGCTATGTTCATTTGGTCCTTCTTGAATTTCTTTTCATCACTTCCTCTCATTCTACCCACTGGTGGTCTGTTGGAGGCTCATAGCAATATCCTTCCCATTGAGCCTTCTCTGAGAATACTCCGAATTCAGTGAGATTTTCCCTTCTTTTCAACTAAAGATGCATCTTTGGGTCCCATTCTGCTGCTCTGCAGTTGACAGTCAGTCTGCATGGTGGTTTAGTGGTTATTTGTGTTAGCCATTCTAGACAACAAGCTTCTTTTTATTAATAATATAAACAGATGACATTTGGAAAGTACTCTCACCTGAGAGGTAGATTGGCACCTTAAACCTAAAGAAGGATGCCAAGTGGGAGAGTCAAGTTGAGAGAGAGAAGATATTGGGAGATAGGGCTAGAAGTGCTTCTCAACTCATGGACACAAAAAGGAAAACAACAGTCACTGGGACCTACCAGAATATGGAGGGCAGGTGGAGGGAGAGGATCAGGAAAAATAAAGAATGGGCACTAGGCTTATTACCTGGGTGACAAAATAATCCATACAACAAACCCTGTGACATGAGTTTACCTGTATAACAAACCTGCACATATACCCTTGAACTTAATTTGTTTTCTAAAAGGAAAATAAAGTTTGCATTTTTGCTTACGGAAATAACAACCCATCATTGTAGTCCAAAGTGAAAATTTTGGGGGAATGTCATTTCAGCACCTTTAGAAAACTAGGTTTGAAATGTATTTGTAAACTGCTATGTTGGAGTGGATACTGACAAGAACTAACTCAATTCCCAGTGCAAGGTATAGAAGTAGCCCAGTGATAGTGCCATGCACCCTACCATAGATGCCTGCATGCGTGGATGACTACTGGGAGCTCCTGAAGACAGGGAGCTGTCTACCTCCAGCACTCAGTAAAGCTGGTGAAGCTGAGGGGAGGTGGGAGTGAAACATGAGTCTGGGAGTTATCAGAAAGTGAAGTCAAGCCTCTGGCATACAGGGTTATTCCGTTCCAAGGGTCAGGCTGAGACCTTACCCATCCTCAGCTCTTTCCCCTTCCCTGGTTTGTATGTTTGTCCCCTCCAAATCTCATGTTGAAATGTGATTCTCAGTGTTGGAGGTGGGGCATGGTGGGAGGTGATTGGATCACGGGGGCAGATCCCTCATGAATGGTTTAGCACCATCCCCTTGGTGATGAGTGACCTCTCGTTCACTTAGTTCATGAGAGATCTGGTTGTTTAAAAGTCTGGGACAGCCCTTCCTAGCTCTCTTGCTCTCACTCTCACCATGTGACACCATGTGTTCTCCCTTTGCCTTTCGCTATGATTGGAAGTGTCCTAAGGCCCTCATCAGAAGCAGATGCTGGCACCACACTTCCTGTAGACCCTACAGAACTGTGAACCAATTAAACAGCTTTTCTTTAAAAAAATGCTTCTCAAAAACTCTGCTCCTGTGGGGAGTTGAATGAATCAGGGACTTGCAAGTTCTTTCTTTTATAGGTCAATGTTCTCATTGGAAAAAGTTCGCTATATTTTATTTACCATCTTTAAAAGCCCAAGTTGAAATTTCTAACTGGGAGTAGGATTGTAAGGAGGGTGATATTTTAAGAGACTTTTCATTCCTGGCATGGTGCTTGACCAAATAAAAGCTTTACCACTTTTTATCTTTGCAATAAAAAGATATTTAACTCCCTTATGCTTCAGTTTCTTCATCTATAAAATGCAAGTAATAATACTTCTTATAAGATTGTTGTAAGGATTTAATGACATTCACATAAAGCACTTAGCACATTACCTGGCTAATAACAAATATGAGCTATTAATTTTAAATATTTCTGCAATGATTTACATTTTTGAAACGAGTATATGTTATTTTTACAATGTTAAAAATTAGAGTAGAAAATTAAAAAGTAAAGTCTAGATTTTTCAGTCGGTCTTGTTTTAAATTTGTTTTCTATATTTTTCACTCTAGAGAAGAGCACTTAGCATCTTAACTCCTCATGTTGAAGAGGAAATAGTTCTGAGCAATTATTTATTTAAAATATTAAATAATATTTAAAATATTAAATAATATTTAAAATATTAGTGCTGATAAGGTAAAGAAAAAAGTTAAGTTGGTTGTTTTCTACAAGTTAAATAGGTAAGTTTTGTGTTTGGTAATTGAAATAGGGAGCAAGCTTTTTGTGAAAGCTTTAAATAAACTTTTAGAGTTTTAAAATGGGAAACTCAAAGTATATTTTGGGAAAATGTACAGTTTAGTACAAGCCGTGAGCTGTCTCATATGTTTAGAGCAAAATGCTAATTGGGTAAGTACTTGGAGATGAAGCTGGAAAGAGAAGCTGAGCTTGAAGGGCCTTGCTTGCGGAGGTGAGAGAGTGGACTCTTGTTGAGCCAGTGGGAAGCTGGCAGTGGTTTTGGAGAAGAAGGATAAATTCACCAGAGTGTAAATATATTCTTATTACTGGATTAAATCACTTCAAATAATTTCATCTGGTAAAAACTTGAATTTATCACTAGTTCTTTGTGACAAGCTAGCAACTTGAATTTTCTTTTCTTTTTTTAAAGTAGTTTAAAAAAAAAAAAAAAACTACAGGAGAGCCAGATCTGACAGGAGAGCCAGGTGTTAGTAGGGTTTGCTAACATCTGGCTCTCCTGTCCTCCCTTGGCATATAGGAGTCTGTTTCCCAGTCCTATTGCAATTAGAGAGGGGCATGTGACTTCTTCTGGCTAATAAAAAGCATAACAGAAGTATATTGCTTCCAGTGCCTCTGCAATTCTCCTGTTTCTCCCTCTGTCTTTCTGATCATGGATATACCTTTGTGTTGTGACGACTTTGTCTCATAAACCAAAGCAGCATGGATTACTGAGGCACCGTATGGAGAATGGTTGCCCTGGGAAGTTGCTTGAACTTGCAGTGTATTTTGTATGAGTGATAATCTTTGTCGTGTGAAACCACTGAGATGTATTATTTGATTACTGCTGCGTAACCTATCTTATCCTGACTATTAATAGCAAAAGCTATGGTGTATATAACAGCCTTCTAGGCAACGTGAGCTGCCCAGGAATCACGAGGTTGTTAACCAGCAAGGGATGGTTGTGTGGGCACATTCTTCAATCTCAAGTAGCTTTACCTGTCCCAGGAAATATAAAATAAACACTGCAGCTAAATGGAGACCTGGAAGAAGGAGATAAACTGCATGCAACCAATCCTAACAATCTAGAGATTTAGCTACACTTTGGGGATATGTGCTTATAAGTACTGATTTAACATGAGGGTGAAGAAGTTAAGGTAAAGGTGGGTATATTTTTAGAAACACTTGGGTCACATTATCTAGAAGGGTTTCCTAGAAACATCTGCTCTAAGTTGATGGGAGGGGAGGGAATTTAAAATAATTTTATGTGATAGTTTTAAGATAAAACAAAAAAAGTGAGTATATTTTTCTATAAAAATATTAAGGCAAAAAGTTGTGCAACTTAGGAAATAAAATTGAAGATAATTAAAATAAGGAGAAATGAAGGTAGAAAAAATTGTCTAGTAGGGGTAAGAGGAACTAACGTGGCCTGGTGGCCAAGGCAAAGAGGGAAACGTCATCAGTCATTAAGAATTACCGTGTTCATCATATAAGAAACACACTAATTCTTAAGAAAAGCAGAGCCATTCTTGACCATGAGGTCTGATGGAAATTTCTAACTTGTGTCACAAAATTAGGGAACAGTGATCTAGGGACTTTACATAGTAGGAAAAAAGATCTTAGTAGTATAAGCCAGTTAAGAGGCACTGAGAGTTATTTCTCCAAAGAAAAATAAAACAGACAAGCTGGGAAATAATGTATATGCATTATTCTTTGACCTAGAAATTGCATGTGAGTGGTTCTATGACTTAATATTTTTAGTTTATCATGAAAAGTACAAGAAAATTTGGGGAGGTTAGTTTCTAGAGATTGCATTGGCTATACAATACTTCGTGGTGTTTTATTTGGGAAAGAGGTGTGAAAGTTTTATTACTGTTTCACTGTGTGTTTGCATGAATGTATAGAGTACCTTTTGGTAACTTTGAAAGATTTCCACTGCACTACCTGATATGTTTACTTTAAAAAACTCCTCTCCAACCTTAAGAAAGATATGCCAGTAGTTATAAAACTATATCGTTAAGGACTAATAGACAGCCATAGTAGATAGTTCTTAAAGGATTGGCAGTTCACTGAGATGATGAGATAATTTTATAGTTGGAGCAAATGACCAGAGAGCTCTTTTACAGCTACTTAAACAAGTTAATATTGATTTTATGATGCTTTTTCTATTATTTTATAAGGGAAAGCAGTGAGAATATGAGGTGTTGGAGTCTGTTGCTCACTTTTATGAACTGGCCTGCTTGCTTTTTTTTTTTTTTTTTATTAACTATTTCCTGCTTTCTAAGGCAGTTGGACAGACTATTTGTAGGTCAAACAAGAAGGCAGAAAATAAGTTTTCTTTTTTTTAAATTAAAAATTTAAAAAGTTATTTTAACATGACTTTAGCATAATTTTACCAACTATTTTCACATAATTTTGTCTTGAACTTGGATTATTTCATGTGCATGCCAATGGAGCCAGGCCTCTTGTCCAAACGCTAATTGGGGTCTCACAGGGAAGTCCCAAAACAGTTTTATAAAGCCACTTTTTCCCTGTTTTGTATCCAGAACATTCTCAGTTACTGCTCTCTGAATGTTGTCTAAACATGTGACCTACAAAAAGACCATTACTGTGGCTGCCAGGTTAATGCTGCTGTGTAATTCTCCTTTAATGCATATCCTTGGGGGTCACTCTACAACCTGATTTAGCCTTTGGCTTAACCATCCCTACATCTACATTTTTCTTAAGAATTTCCTTTTGGAAAAGCTTGAAGTCATAAATCTCCTGAAATCAGATTCTAGCTATCTGAAATTATGAACCAATTGGCACCATTAAGTGTGTAGATTTGTATTTAATCTTCTCCAAACTTCGGGATCTCAAGCCACAGTATCAGTGAATATACATTTATATGATATCCTGTAACATAGTTTTCTAATTGTCTTGGCCGGGCAGATCTCTAAGTGAGCTGAGGGTGGGCCACTGAAATGAAGGGTAAGTGTTCTTGGACTGATCATGCAATTGTAAAACACTAAGCGTCAGTGAAACTAAGTGGACCCAGGTGGCTTTGCTGTCTAAAATTGGGCCTTTCCAAAGCCTTTTATCTTTTTTTTCCTTTAGAACATACAAGTTCTTAAAAAATAATCAGCTCTGTTGGGAAACTTTGGCTAAAGAATTTATATTTTTAGGTTTTTGTATTTAACATGTCTTTTTTTTTTTCACAAAGCAAGTAAAATTTCATTATGCAGGAGGACACAGGGTTTGTTTAGCCTTGGATGTGTGATGGCTTCATTTCCAAATGTAAGGACGATGCTGGCGGGAGGTTTATTTCAGATTGTGGGCATGGGCTATGGCATCTTGGCTTGAAACAGATAGTTCCACCCTCCCCAAACCTTAATGAGACTGAGGCCAGAGAACAGAAGGAGTCCCATGTACCCCAGATAAGACTATTTAGAAGTTAAAAGATAAGCTAACAAATCATTAAAAACAACACGATTTAGCCTCCTATCTTGATAAATGCACCATCATCTTTACCTACCTAAAAGGCAAGGTTCAAATTTAGAATTCTTATAATCCTTGGATTCTCTATTGGAGGAGGAACTGACCTCAGTCCAGGCCTGCAGCTCCTCTCTTTCTCCCTCCATCTCCTTCCACCTCCCTCCTGTACCAGCAAAGGGCTCTCTCATGTGCAAGCTGGTGCATCTAAACCACATGAACAGCTGTCCCTTGGTTACCCCTTGGGCTTAGAGGGGCATAAACTAGAGACACATTCTGCCTTCAGCAGCCCCTAGAAGGGACCCAAGGGATCGGATGGCCCTAGTAGTGAGGTGTGGTCTACAAGGAGGCTATATTAGTTTGCTAAGTCTGTTAGGACAAAGTCCCATAAACTGGGTGGCTTACACAACAGAAATTTATTGTCTCACAGTTCTGCAGGCTGTAAGTCCAGGATTGAGGTATGAGCAAAGTTGGTTCCTTCTAACAGTTGTGAGGGAGAATCCTTCCTGGGCTTCTCCTCTGGATTCTGGTGATTTGCTAGTGATCTTTGGTGTTTATTGGCTTGTAGACAGAGCGCTCTGATCTCTGACTTCACTTTCACATGGCATCCTCCCTGTGGTCTGTGGCATCATTTTCCCTTCTTATAATGACACTTGTCGTATTGGATTAGGGTCCACCTTAATGACCTTATCTTGATTACATCTGTAAAGACCCTATTTCTATAGAAGATCATATTCTGAGGTACTGGGGTTAGGACTTCAATGTATAAATTTGGAAGACACAAATCAACTGATAGCAGAGGATAAGTAAGTGTGGGCTCCCAGAGGGCACATTCCCTTGGCCTCATGGACAGCTCGTCCTTAGGGAAGGTTGTGGCTGGATGAGGCCCAGAGTGAAGCTCTCTAAAACTTGAGACCTGTGACAGGGGCCTAAGGACTATGCTGAGAATACATTCTTTATCAACAATATCACTGCAGTCTTTGACATGGGATGACCCAACAGTTTAAAGAGCAACAGAAATAGAAATGAAATAGAAATAGAAATTAACTTCAACTTCTTCTTAATTTCCCTATTTGGCTAAATTAAGTAAGGCTCTTCCCCACCCTCTGAATAGTCTTTCCAGTCTAGTCCATCTTATCAATTCATTCTCTCTTCACCCCTAATTCCCATCACAACTTCTCACCCAGTTCATTTGATAGCTTATGAGTGACTGCTTCTTACAACCAAAAGTGTTGATCTTAGCACAGTGTTGGAGGGTGGCAAGTCCTCAATAAAAACGTATTGGTTCTCTGGGCCTCTAACTTCTGTTGATGGCATATTTAATGCATTAGCTTTGATTCTGGACAGTACATTTCTAGTTCTGAGGGTAGTCAGGCCTTCACTGTTCTGTATGTGGGCTATTTCTGAGCCCACATTTTAAAAATAATCCATGGCGGGAAGGAGGGGTATTCAATTCTGTGACTAAAAACAATCTCCTGGGAGCCAAAGAAACACACAGATAATGTTTATTCTCCATGCTAAAAATAGGTGGGCTGGTATTTTTAGTCATTCCCCAAAATATGGTGTCTGGACTCAAATTCAGCTGTGGGTGTCTGTCTTTATGGGATCCAATGAGGCTGGCAGTGCGGGGAGGAGTCCGGGTCAGATGCTAGAATAAAAAAATGTTTCTAGGAGAGAAGTCGGGCCTTGCTACCAATTTAAGCTTTCCAGCTAATGAGGGTGTAGTTCAATTTCAAACATTTTTAGATTTAAAAAAAACAAAAACAAAAACAAAAACAAAGCAACCTCAAGGAATTATTGAGTGCATAAAGACCAGCAGTTGTTACATCCTGGGCTGTCAAAATGAGCTACTTCTTCCCCTCAGATGAGGGCAAAAAGTGGTCTGGAATCACAGCAAAATTAATTTGTTTGCTCGGGTATAAATTTAAAACGACTCACCTGATTTTTTTTTTATTCTTCTGTAATTTGCCAGAGTTAATTCAGTCCCAAGGGATTTTCTCTTTACCACCTTGCTATAAAATCTGATTCAGTTTCATACAGTTTTCTCCCCCACTAATGCCCAGACATACACTTTAAGAAAACACCAGGGCTATAGCCTGTGCTTTTGCCATGTTTCTTGTATAGACTTTCTGGGACCCTTGGTGTGGGAAACGGAAGGGAGGGTTTTCATGGCATTTAAAGAGTTTAAGAAATCTCTACAAATCAGCATGATGTTTTTTCTCCCTTCTCTAAAAGTCAAGTTTAAGGGATCATTTCTTTACCAAGTCTTGCACCTACTGAATTACTGTTGGGGTTGAGACCAACTGCAAGGTTTCAAAAGGAATGGAAAAAGCATACTTAATGAAAAAGTGCTGAGGATTGGATGTCAAACTTAAAAACAGAATGTGAGTTATTCCTGTGTTGTATGACAAAGCCATTTTCCTTGCCTCACCAGACCAAGTCCAGGCATAGGAAGGCCAGGGGGCTGCCTCCAAAACATAAGGCTGCATGTGGGATTCCCACTAAACCCATCCCACAGAAGAACCACATGGAAGATGTCTAACATGACCAGTGGAATGAGCAACATTGATTTCTCTCAGTGTTCACCAGACGCGTTCCATCATTGTGCTGGCTTGGTAGGAGGGTGCTGGGATGCAGCAGCGGATGTCTTACCGAGATGTTCTCATCGCGTGAGTTAGGATGGAGTGACACATCTCCTTGTGTTATTTTGAGCTGCTTAAAAGTTCATGTTGTGACTATGAGTAGGTTTAGTATCAGACTAGATTTCTTAAATAGAAATCAAGTCCTTGATTGCATAATTCCATTGCTTCAAATGTTATAATTTGGTAACACTGAAGAGAGAATCTATGGCCAAAGGATCATGTGATGGAAAAAAAGGGAAAAATGTCATTTATGCTGTCATATGCCAAGTAGATGTAATTTTAAAGATAGTGTCTTCCATCCAAAATTAATTCCCTTATCTATAGTAAACTACATCAGATGTCATGATAGAAATTGTGGCCATTTGGAGGGGGCAGTTGTACTGTAGTTTCCAAACTATTTTTTTTTTCAAAGCATACTCTTATAACCATTTTTGAGATTCAGGACCATAGTTCTGGAGCCATTATCTTTTTATAAAACTAAAAGTACAGTTTATTTCCTTTTTGGCTTCATGAAAGTAAGTTTTTTTGTTTCTCAGAATCATCCATTCTATTGTAAAGACGGGGACTCTGAAGCCAGGTCACACAAGAAGTTAATGGCCAAAGTCAAGAACCTACATATTATGCCATTTCTTAAACTCTTCCCTGGGCCTGACAAAAATAATTTGATTTATGTATCTAGTGATTTTTTTATCACTTGTAATTAAAATATGAAGAGTTGACATTTTTTTTCCTGCTTGGTATTCTCCACACAATCTTTTGGGAGGAGCTTGTGGATTTTTCTGGACTCCTGGGGCTTGCCTGGCTACCTCTTCTGACAGACCTGGACACAGCCCTGTGTGTTTCTGTCACACTCAGCAGGGCAGCAAATGGCAGGATCCTGCTATGATTTCACAGTCCTGCCTTTCTTCTCGGGCATCCAGGCTAGGATATATATATACCATTACCACATCATTCATAGCTTGCTGTCAACAAGCCAAGAAACACATCGCCGTATCCCACACTCGCATTAGCACGAATAATTTAAATCAACATTTCTGTTGGGCTGCATTGGGGGATACTGTTGTTTGGGAAGTCGGGTGCATCCACCGGGCTGGCTGACAGTAGTAGGTTTTTCTTGCTCTTGGTGGGCTCAAGTGCTTGTCTAAATACAGCCCCTTAACACTGCCCTGTTGTCTCGGCCCAGCAGGCAGTGATTTTGGCTCACTACATCACAGCCTCTGGTGTCAACAAAGTCTTGTCTTTGCAGTTTTCCTGGTGTTAGCCTGAAGGGTGTATGTCTCTGTCTGTGAGTCTGTTTGCTAGGAAAGTTTTCCTCCCTGTTGGAGGAAAGGGGGCACAGAAATAAACCACAGAGTTCTCTAGAAATGTCAAGGATTCATTTAGATTTCACTGTGAGGTGTATGTTCTTCTTTTGTCCCCAATCTTTTTCTACTTTTTTGTTTTTTAGAGATAGTCTTGTTCTGTCACCCAGGCTGGAGTGCAGTGTGCAATCACAGCTCACTTCAGCTTTGACCTCCTGGGCTCAAGAGATCCTCCTGCCTCAGCCTCCTAAGTAGCTGGGACCACAGGTCCCAGGACACACCACCATGCCCAGCTAATTTACTTTCTGCTTTTTGTAGAGATGAGGTCTTGCTATGTTGTCCAGACTGATCTTAAACTCCTGGGCTCAAGTGATCTTCCTGCCTTGGCCTGCCAAAGTGCTGGGATTATAGGTGTGAACCACAGTGCCCCTCCCCTAATCTCTTGACGCCCTGTGTTGGCATATTCTGATGTATCCTAGACTTCAGTAACCTCTAACTTGGACAACCAGCCAGAAGACAGTTCAAATCTAAATATTCTTCTAGTTTCCTTTGTGCATTTCAATAAGAACAACAACAATATGTGCACACTGAGATTTCTCCTCACCTGGGCCATGGGGTGGATTGTGGAAGTGCACAAAGTGGTCCACGTGTTTACTCTCCTGGTATTTACATCCTTACATTCTTTCAGATTTGGGATGTGACTTTTAAAAAAGACAGTGCCAAGTGTAATAATAGACCTGTTAGTAATGTATATGTGAGACACAGACTGAACATTTTGAGGAATCTTATAGGGTAAAATAGGATAATGAGAGACTTCATGTTAGAAAATAGCTTCTGAAGATGAAGGTAGAATAAATAATTATCTGACATTTGTCTCTTACTCCTGCTTCTATTAGTCATAATTATTTAGGTCATCACAAAGGCTCTGTGTCCCAATTCTTCACTCCATTGTAGTAATATTTTACATCCCATCGTTGCCATGGTGTCATGGTGGGCAGAGTAGATGGCCGGATGTCTTGACTTTGGACTTGGCCATTTGACTTGCTGAGTTCAACTGGATGTTAGCTGGTGTGAGGCCTGTGATGTGCTGGGGCTCTTGCCGATGGCTTGAGCCCAGGAGTTTGAGACCAGCCTGGGCAACATGGCAGAACCCCATCTCTACACAAATTACAAAAATTAGCCGGGTGTGGTGGCATGCGTCATTGCACTTCAGTCTGGGTGATACAGGGAGACCCTGTCTAACATATATGCATATATAAAGTCTGCTCCCCATCTTTACTGTTAATTGTTAAGAGAGACCTATGGTTCCTCTCCACTGGGGAGTGGCTGATTATCAGCCAACCTTGGCAGTCTGTGTCTTTAATTCCTGTCTCAGTTTTTTTTTTTAATTAATTTTTTAAATCTTGTCCTCTTATGCTTAAATACCCCTTCTGCAGGTAGTTTGATATTTGGTAGCCCCAGTAATTACCAGGCTTAATTGCTCTGTTAAAACTCATCTAAAATTATTTTTTTCTCTTTTTTTCTGATTTCTCTCTCTAGAAGTTTTTTTATACTGCTAAGCTGTGTATGTTATATACCAAATAAAATTTCTTTTAAATAACATTTTATTATTTAATTTATTTGCCAGATTTACTGAAGTATGATGGACAAATAAATATTGCATAAATTTAAGATATACAACATGGTGTTTTGCTGTATGTATACCTTGTGTAATGATTCCTATAATCAAGCCAATTAACATATTCATCACCTGATGCAGTTACCTTTTTTGTGTGATGAGAACATTTAACTCTCAGCAATTTTAGTTATTAACTATAGTTATCATGCTGTACATCAGATCCCTAGAACTTACTCATCTTATAGATGAAAGTTTGTATTTACTCTTTGACCAATATCTCCCCATTTCCCCGACACCCCAGCCCCTGACAATCACCATTCTCTCTTCTAATTCTGTTATGATCTGATTTTCCGCTTAGGATCACAGTGTGATTAATTCTTTCCCCTGTGAAAATTTTGCATTTAGATAGGCAACTGTGAGTTTTTTTTCCCATTTAATCAGTAAGCACATGTTAAAGGCTCACTCACAAAATGCCTACACAATGAACACAAATGAATAATTATGTCCAGTTTAACCATGGGCAATATTATGTATGCATATTTACATACATATGTGTGTATATGTATGCATTTATGTATATTTACATATATAATCACAGTCTATTTCTTAGATTAACCAGTTGTATGGTGATTTTACAGTAATCTGAATATTTGATGAGCGCACAATTCTCCATTCATGTTAGAGATACTTTACAAATGTAAGGGCAAAAGCAGCTATAGATAAAAGTGGGCAACATCAGTGCCAAACTCCCTCCCTGTTAGGTTCCACTCAAGTTATGAAGTTTTATACACATCAATGCAAAATGCAAGCCCCCTTTTCCTAAACCTTCCCCACAATAGACCCAGCTGCTGGACTCTTCTGGCCTGACTCTGTCACCACAGGGGCCACATACTTTCTCCCTACTATTTCTTTGATCCCCTCGTTGGAGCTATACCTGTGGTAAGATGTGTGAGTGCATGTGTGTATCTGTGTGTTTTCCCTGCTCATACTTTCATTTATTTCATGCATTTTTTCTCACATGCAGGATAACATTCCCTTCCACTTACTTCACTGTAAGTTCTTTCTTTCAACGTTGTCTGGTAAGACCTGGGGACATTTCACGCAAGCCTGTGTCTGTCTGCCCTTCTCTTCGCCTCTGCATGCATTTGAGATAAGCACCCCGGGTGATTCTGATGCATGTAGTCTGAGACCACGCTTAGTGGAAAGTGTGCATTTTTGGTATTAAGCACACCTAGACTTAAGTCCTCACCCTGTCACTTCATAGCTGGGTTATGATGAGCAACTATACCCTTGGATCCACATCTGTAAAATGGGGCTAATGAGAGTACCAGGTTGGTTTATGTTTGTTTGTCTCTTGTCTTTGCTCTTAGATTTTGTAAGCCATGGTAAATGGGATTTACCATGAGCAAAATGAAGGATAGGCTGAAGATAGAAGTACAAATAGTTGATCAGTTCTAGCAGTCAGAAAGTGGGACTGGATTTAGTCATGCTGCAATGTATACATATTTTAAAACAGCATGTTGTACAAAATAAATGTATACAATTTTTTTGTCAACTGAAAATACAAGAATGTGATCAGAAGCAAGCTTTATGTATTTAATTTTATTATGCCAAACTAGTCCAGCACAGAGCTTGACTCTTCATTTTCAAAATGCACACATATTACAAACCGCTGAAACAGAGTAAGTCTATTATTTTCACTTGTGTATTAGTTTGGCCAGGGTTTAGTGGTATATATTCAAGGGAAGCCAAAATGTTTGTTTGAGCTTGTCTGCTATTAAGAACTCTGTTAACATTGGTTCATCAGTCAAATTATAATGACTCCAAAGAAAGAAACTTCAGTTCTCTGTGCTTGAGAATATTGTGTTTTCTAAGTTGTGAAACTTGCTGGAAAAGTGCTATTTTTTTTCACTCATTTGGGCAAAATTTAGTAATTCATCTTGACTAATTATATGATGTTGAATTTACTAAAGATCTTCAGGCACTTTTTTATGTTATTAATTTATGATGATAAATACATGATTATATTTAATAAACAAAGCATGTTTATTACATAGTTGAAAATCATATTCTTAGGTGTTCGCAAATAGAATTCTAAGGTTTCAGTATTTGAACTGAATATTTTAAAAACAGGTTTGAATTTCAGCAACTGAAATAAATTCTGGGAAAGTATTGGAATCTAAACATTATTAACAAAATACTGTGGCATGATAAATGTTAAATATCTCAGAAAATATAATCTTGATTATGCCATTATCTCTTCTGTGGTGAATAGAATTTATACACATCACAATATGTGTTTCTAAACAAAGGGTGACTTAAAATGCTAAGTGTCAATCATGCTGCTATAAAGACACATGCACACGTATGTTTATTGCGGCACTATTCACAATAGCAAGGACTTGGAACCAACCCAAATGTCCAACAACAATAGACTGGATTAAGAAAATGTGGCACATACACACCATGGAATACTGTGCAGCCATAAAAAATGATGAGTTCATGTCCTTTGTAGGGACATGGATGAAACTGGAAATCATCATTCTCAGTAAACTATCGCAAGGACAAAAAACCAAACACTGCGTGTTCTCACTCATAGGTGGGAATGGAACAATGAGAACACATGGACACAGGAAGGGGAACATCACACTCCGGGACTGTTGTGGGGTGGGGGGTGGGGGAGGGACAGCATTAGGAGATATACCTAATGCTAAATGACGAGTTAATGGGTGCAGCAAAACAACATGGCACATGGATACATATGTAACAAACCTGCACATTGTGCACATGTACCCTAAAACTTTAAGTACAGTAATAAAAAAAATGCTAAGTGTCTTAAAATTTAGAGTTTAGACAAAAACTGTATTCTCAATTGTGCCACAGTTTTATGGTCTCCTACTGTGTAGTATTTTGGCACAGATTAGGGATAAAGCATCAATGGATAATAAATCTAATTTCTGAGTTACTGGCCATGTCTTTGATATCAAATAAAGGTTTTTCTCCTAGTTGGTGCATTACTTCACAATACAGATGCTTATTTATTTGAAAAAAAGTGAGAATGTTTGAAAATGTTGACATGTACTATAGTCTGTCTTTTTTTCTAATCACATCTATTTAGATAAGGTTTGCTGATAATTTCAAGTTTTGTTAAAAGTGTATAACAAGGTCCTATGTGTGCTAATGCAAATTTTCAGAAAATTATTTTTGTTTCTAACAATATTATTAATAATTTTATATAAGGAGTTCAGATAACTGAGTTGTCATATTGACTTTTAAATGATGTTCAAGTTTCCAAGAGTCAGGATTAAAACTTTAAATGGAGAACTGAAAAATATATATAAATAACCAGATGGGAATTTTAGAACAACAACAACAACAAAGAGTTTAATGGGTGGGTTTAATAGCATGCTAGATAGAACTGAAGAGAGAATGAGTGAAATGGAAAGTAGTCAGAAGAAAATAGAAAGAAGCACAAGGACACAAAAAGAAGCACAGAATACAGGGTCAGACACAAAGGCAGTATGTGTAATTGAGGTCTAAAAAGGGGAGCGAAGAAGAGAAAGGATGGATGCATATTTGAAGAAATACCGACTGAGAGTTTTTCAAAATCATAAAAATTATGATACCAAAAATTCAAGAAACCCCACAGACCATAAGCAAGATGAAAAAAATGAAGCATACACTTATTTTCATTATTGTAAAGTTGTTTTAAAAAACACAAAAAATATCTAAAACCAGCTGGAGGAAAAAGACTTACCTTTCAGGAGAATCAATTAGACTGTCCCCAACATCTCAGTAGAAACAGTGAAAGCTAGAAGACAGAAAGAAATAATATCTTCAATTTTTTTTTTTTTAAATGAGATGGAGTCTTGCTCTGTCACCCAGGCCGGAGTGTAGTGGTGTAATTTTGGCTCACTGCAACCTCCGCCTCCTGGGCTCAAGTGATTCTCCTGCCTCAGCCTCCCGAGTGGCTGGGATTACATGCACGTGCCACCACGTCTAGATAATGTTTTGTATTTTTAGTAGAGATGGGGTTTCACCATGTTGGCCAGGCTGGTCTTGAACTCCTGACATCAAGTGATGCGCCTGCCTTGGCCTCCCAGAGTGTTATGATTACAGGCATGAGCCACTGTGCCCAGCCTCAAAGTTCTAAAATGGAATCCTCTGAAGTATCTTTCAACAATAAAGGTAAATATCTTTTCTGACAAACACAATTTGTCACTGATAGACTTGACTAAAGGGAATGCCCAAGGGTATTAGGCAGTAGGAAAATTGTGTCAGGTGGAAGCTTGGAGATGCAGGGAGAGATGAAGAGTGGAAAAAAAAAACATGAAAATATTTCTAAATGAGTATTAACGACATAAAACAATAATAATATCTTGCATGATCTTCTGATGATATAGGGAAAAAACCGAAGTATTTTTACTATTCCCTCACTCAGTCAACACAGAAGACTTCTGTAACCAAATGTTTGGGAGTTTTCTCTGCACACTAACCAAGCAATCAGTTTTGCAGTGGACACCAGCTGGTATCCTCCAATTCAATTCTGATGCTATCTTCCTGGAGAGAACATCAGATCCCACGTTAAGGTCTCAGTCCCATGAGATTGCCCCCACTTCTATGCCAATCGAAAGCCCCACTGGCTTCTGACTGATCAGCTATAAGTAGGGTTTCTCACAACTCCCTTCTTGGGTTCAACTAATTTGCCAGGGAAGCTCCCAGAACTCAGGTAAACACTTTACTTACATTTACTGGGTTATTATAAAAGATATTACAAAAATACAGATGAAGAGATGCATAGGGTAAGGTTATGTGGGAAGAGACATGGGACTTCCATGCCCTCTTATATGGGCCACCTTCCAGGAACCTCTGTGTATTCAGCTATCTGGAAGCCCCCAGAACCCTGTCCTTTTGGGTCTTTATGGAAGCTCCATTACATAGGCATGGTTGATTAAATCATTGGCTATTGATAATCGACTCAACCTTCAGCCTCCTCCCCTCCCCAGAAGATGGGGCATGAACTGAAAGTCCCAATCCTCTAATGTTGCCTTGGTCTTTCCTGTGATCAGGCCCCATCCGGAAGCTACTTAGAGGTTGCCAGCCATCAGTTAACTCATTAGCACATGAAATAACATCACTTTGGAGATTCCATGAATTTTAGGCTTTGTATGACAGGAAATGGGAACAAAGACAAAATATATATTTTACAATATCACAACTTAGAGTATACATAGGATTAAAATATAAAACAGCACAGAAAAGGGGAAGCAGTAAATGAAATTGGTGTTCTAAGGTCCTGGTATTGTCTGAGAAGAGGCTAAAGTACTGATTTGTTACAGTTTGATAAAAACACATCTATAGAAATGAAAGAAAGCAGAACTACTGGGCAAGGCATGATGGCCATTTGGTGGCTCTGTGGTGGGAGTCTGCAGAAGTTCTCGCCACTGCAATGAAGAAAAAAGCAAAGTCAAACAGAGTGAGGAAGGGAAGGGGCATTTGGGGTGTGAGGTGAGGGTGTGAAACAGGCAACCATGGATTCTGATTATAAATGGTTAAGTTTAGCCTAAAGCTGCCTTCTTACATATTCTAAGTTCAGTCTCAAAGTTTCTCTGTAAACTTTCACATAGTGAACTGTAACCTAACTGGATGTGTAAACAGACTGTAACCTACTCTTGTGCCAATCACTGACTTTCAGCCAATCACAGGCAGCCAGTTATGCTCAAATAAGGCTAACGCTGAGCCTTAACCAATCCAGCTGTTTCTGTACCTCACTTCTGTTTTCTGTATGTCACTTTCCCTTTTCTGTCCATAAATTTTCTACCACACGGTTACACTGGAGTCTATCTGAATCTATTCTGGTTCAGGGGCTGCCTGAACCAGAATTGCATGAATTGTTCTTTGCTCAATTAAAATGTTTAATTGGTCAAAGGTTTGTCTTTTAACAAAGTCAAATAAAATGAAATTTGGGTGAAGTTGAAAAAGGATGTCAATAGCTGATAAGGCCAATATAGTACTCTGGGTCAAGAGTAGGTTGCAAATTTTTCTGAAAAAAAAGTTAGAGGTTTTGGGGTATCTTTTAATGAGAATAAAAAAGAGGAGTTAAGGGACATCATTTTTTTCTCTCCAACTTCCTTATCAAGAGAATCAGTCTGGAGCTAAGAGGGTGAAGAAGAAAGAGCCACTGCTTTGTAGCTTTGACCAGAGGCAGCTGAGCAGAGATGAACAAACACTAATCAACAAACCAAAGACTCAGGCCTCCTCTCCAAGTCCTGCCAAACTCCCACCTAGGTGATCTGCTTATCCCTAAACAGGGGATCCTGAATGCTGAGGAGAAACTGCTTCCTTAAGGGCAGAGGGCATATGGAGTTTTTGAGACAACAAACCTGAAATGAAATTCTACCCCCAAAATATGTACATTGGTTATGTAGCAATACAAAAATTTAAAAAAAAAAACTTTAGGCTGCACTAATGCAAGCGTCCATCTCCTCTCTTTATTGTATTTGAAAAAACTGTAAGCCCGAGGAGATGTGAATCTATTCAGAGAGGAGTAATCAACATGGACTCTGTGCATAGACTATCAATCAGAAAGGAAGCATTAAACATACAGCATGAACAATTCATTGTTCAACTGTCCCTGCCTCCAGATATTCCCCACCTCTCCTGCTGGCCAAGTTAAATGATATTCTTTGCATTTCCATGTCCCCCATGAATATCTTTTCCTAACTTATCATACTGTTCTAATTTTTTTGTTTACTTGGTCACTGTTTCACTAGATTCTAAGATCCTGGAAGGCTGGTGCTGGGATTTTAATTCTATACCCTCAGTAATGAATACAGCACTTGAGCATGACAGGCATAGATAAAAGTTGGAATAAAAGAGGAAATAATGTAATTGAAAGCTGTTTAGACAACATAGGGTTAATAAAAACAGGACATGGAATCTTTCATTCATTCACTAGATTCTCATTCCAAAAGTGAATTGAAGAATTAAGGCAATTCTCTAGGTGAAGGCTCTCCAGTAGAAATAAAAAGTCAGCCACATATGTAATTTAAAACTTTCTAGAATCCACACTAAAAAGTACAAATAAATAGATAAAATTAATCTGAACAATATATTTTATTTAACCTATGTCCCAAGTATTATTTCCAAATATAATAGACAATAATTATTAATATTTTACATTTTTTTTATAGTACTAAAGTTTTGAAATTGTGAATTTTCCACTTAGAGTACATTTAAATTTTGGCCCTACATTTATATCAGAAGTATATAATCTGTAGTTTGCATTAGTAAAATTTATGATTGAAAAGTGGATTTCATACCAGGTTGTTTGAAATATACTTAAAATTTTTCCAACAATTGAGTTAATCATGTTTTTAAATTTTAATTTAAATAAATTAAAGTGAAATAAAACTAAAAACTCAGTTTCTCTGACACACTAGCCATATTTCAAGGCTTAGTAGCCACATGTTGTATTGAACAGTACATTTCTAAGTAATGCAGATCCCAAGCCATGGGTGTGCAGACAAAGATGGGTCCTTGCCATAGAATTAATCAACCAGTTTCCTTTTTTATTTGGTAGTGTCATTATTTTCAGGGACCATATTAATCACATTTGTTCATTAAACCTGCAGACAGTCCAGTCATAAGGAAAAAAATGGGTCAAATACTTGATTTTGCCTGTGGGGCTGAATTTAGTCACCTTGCCTGCTACAAGTGATGTACATTTGTATTTTTTAAGCTGTCCTGTGGGGACCTGGTGTTTTTTCAGCTTGCAGCTGCAGTATTGTTAGGTCAACAATTAGCACAGTCTTTTGAGTTGCATAACAAATATACTAGCTCCCAGGAAGCAAATAGTGCCATGACAAACTTACGCCGATTTAGGTGGAATCTTTTTTTTTTTTTTCCATTTCTTTTTTTTTTAAATTTTATTATTATACTTCAGGTTTTAGGGTACATGTGCACAATGTGCAGGTTTGTTACATATGTATCCATGTGCCGTGTTGGTTTGCTGCACCCATTAACTCGTCATTTAGCATTAGGTATATCTCCTAATGCTATCCCTCCCCCCTCCCCCCACCCCACAACAGTCCCAGAGTGTGATGTTCCCCTTCCTGTGTCCATGAGTTCTCATTGTTTAATTCCCACCTATGAGTGAGAACATGCGGTATTTGGTTTTTTGTCCTTGCAATAGTTTACTGAGAATGATGTTTTCCAGTTTCATCCATGTCCCTACAAAGGACATGAACTCATCGTTTTTTATGGCTGCATAGTATTCCATGGTGTATATGTGCCACATTTTCTTAATCCAGTCTATCGTTGTTGGACATTTGGGTTGGTTCCAAGTCTTTGCTATTATGAATAGTGCCACAATAAACATACGTGTGCATGTGTCTTTATAGCAGCATGATTTATAGTCCTTTGGGTATATAGCCAGTAATGGGATGGCTGGGTCAAATGGTATTTCTAGTTCTAGATCCCTGAGGAATCGCCACACTGACTTCCACAATGGTTGAACTAGTTTACAGTCCCACCAACAGTGTAAAAGTGTTCCTATTCCTCCATATCCTCTCCAGCATCTGTTGTTTCCTGACTTTTTAATGATGGCCATTCTAACTGGTGTGAGATGGTATCTCATTGTGGTTTTGATTTGCATTTCTCTGATGGCCAGTGATGATGAGCATTTTTTCATGTGTTTTTTGGCTGCATAAATGTCTTCTTTTGAGAAGTGTCTGTTCATGTCCTTCACCCACTTTTTGATGGGGTTGTTTGTTTTTTTCTTGTAAATTTGTTTGAGTTCATTGTAGATTCTGGATATTAGCCCTTTGTCAGATGAGTAAGTTGCAAAAATTTTCTCCCATTCTGTAGGTTGCCTGTTCACTCTGATGGTAGTTTCTTTTGCTGTGCAGAAGCTCTTTAGTTTAATTAGATCCCATTTGTCAATTTTGGCTTTTGTTGCCATTGCTTTTGGTATTTTAGACACGAAGTCCTTGCCCATGCCTATGTCCTGAATGATATTGCCTAGGTTTTCTTCCAGGGTTTTTATGGTTTTAGGTCTAACATGTAAGTCTTTAATCCATCTTGAATTAATTTTTGTAAAGGTGTAAGGAAGGGATCCAGTTTCAGCTTTCTACATATGGCTAGCCAGTTTTCCCAGCACCATTTATTAAATAGGGAATCCTTTCCCCATTGCTTGTTTTTGTCAGGTTTGTCAAAGATCAGATAGTTGTAGATATGAGGCATTATTTCTGAGGGCTCTGTTCTGTTCCATTGATCTATGTCTCTGTTGTGGTACCAGTACCATGCTGTTTTGGTTACTGTAGCCTTGTACTATAGTTTGAAGTCAGGTAGCGTGATGCCTCCAGCTTTGTTCTTTTGGCTTAGGATTGACTTGGTGATGCGGGCTCTTTTTTGGTTCCATATGAACTTTAAAGTAGTTTTTTCCAATTCTGTGAAGAAAGTCATTAGTAGCTTGATGGGGATGGCATTGAATCTATAAATTACTTTGGGCAGTATGTCCATTTTCACGATATTGATTCTTCCAACCCATGAGCGTGGAATGTTCTTTCATTTGTTTGTATCCTCTTTTATTTCATTGAGCAGTGTGGTTTGTAGTTCTCCTTGAAGAGGTCCTTCACATCCCTTGTAAGTTGGATTCCTAGGTATTTTATTCTCTTTGAAGCAATTGTGAATGAGAGTTCACTCATGATTTGGCTCTCTGTCTGTGATTGGTGTACAAGAATGCTTGTGATTTTTGTACATTGATTTTGTATCCTGAGACTTTGCTGAAGTTGCTAATCAGCTTAAGGAGATTTTGGGCTGAGACAATGGGGTGTTCTATCTCAATTAATATATCCTGTTCTGTATTTGTGGTAAGATAGGGCCATAAAATAATGTGGCACTCTTAAATGTATTTTTCAAGAAATTTTTAAGAGAGAAGAAAGAGATTGAAATTATTCTCTTTCATATCAATATTTTCTGAGAAAAGGTCCAAACTGGAAAACTAGAAAGGTCTTAGAATTGAGCTCTATGAGTATAACTGCATTTAAGCATTAATCAAACTCTACCACTCTTGATAATTCTAGATGTCCACAAATGGAAAATGCAAGGAAGTCACAGATAATTTAAAAACAAAGAGGCCAATATAGAAAAAGCCTAAAGCTAATATCATACACAATGATTAAAAATGGAAAGCTTTCCCTCTAAGATCAGGAGTAAGACAAACATGCCCATGCTTGCCATTTCTATTCAACATGGTATTGGAAGTCCTATGAGAGTAGTTAGGCAAGAAAAAAAGTAAAATACATCTGTATTGGAAAGGAAGAAGTAAAATTATTTGTTTGCAGATGACACTATCTTATATCTAGAAAATCTTAATTCCACAAAAAAACCTCTTGCAATTAATAAATTCAGCCAAATTGCAGAATACAAAATCAACATATAAAAACTAGTTGCACTTTTATAATAACTAACAATGAATAATCTGAAAAGGAAATTAAAAAAAAATTCCACTTACAATAACATGAAAAAGAATAAAACATCTAGGGAAAAAACCTTAACCAAGGAGGTAAAAGACTTATACACTGAAAACTAAAAAACACTGTTGAAAGAAATTAAAGAAGACACAAATAAATGGAAGGACATTCTGTATTCATGTACTGCAAGATTTAAAATTGTTAAAATGTCCATACTACCTAAAGCATTCTACAAATGTAACGCAATCCCCATCAAAATCCCAATGGCATTTTTTTTTACAAAAGTAAAAAAAAAAATCTGAAAATTCATGTGGAACCACAAAAGACCCCAAGTACCCAAAACAGTCTTGAGAAAGAGCAAAGCTAGTGGTGTCACACTTCTTGATTTCAAAACATATTACAAAGCTACAACAATCAAAACGGTATGACATGGGTGTAAAGACAGGCACATAGACCAAGGGAACAGAATAGAAAGCCCAGAGATAAACCAATGTATATATGGTCAAATCATCTTCAATGAAGGTGCCAAGACTGCACAGTGGGGGAAAGGATAATCTGTTTGACAAATGGTGCTGAGAAAACTGAATATCCACATTCAAAAGAATGAAATTAGACTCATACCATACACAAAAATCAGCTCAAAATGGATTAGAGACTTAAATGTAAGACCTGAAACTATAAAACTCCTAGAAAAAACATAGGGAAAAGATTCATAACATTGGTCTTGGCAATGATTTATTGGATATTATATCAAAAATACAGGTAACGAAAGCAAAAATAGACAGATGCGAATACATCAAACTAAAAATCTTCTGTACAGCAAAGGAAACAATCAACAAAGTTAAAAGGCAATTTATGGAATGGGAGAAAATATTTGCAAGTCATATTTCTGATAAGTGTTTAGTGTCCAAAATATGTAAGAAACTTACAATTCAATAGCAAAACACCCCCGAGTAGCCTGAGTAATAAATGGGCAAATGATTTGAATAGATATTTCTTCAAAGAAGACATACCAGTTACCAAGAAGTATATGAAAAGATGCTCAATATGCAAAGGCAAATCAAAAGCACAATAAAGCATCCCCTCATACCTGTTAGGATGGGCATTATTAAAAAAACAGAAAGCAATAAGGGCTGATGAGAAATTAGAACCCTTGTTTGTACACTGTTGATGGGAATGTAAAATGGTGCAGCCACTATGGAAAATAGTATAGAGGTTCCACAAAAAATTAAAAACAGAATTCTATATGATTCAGCAATCCTACTGTGGGTATTCATTCAAAATAATTGAAATCATGATTTCAAAGAGATATCTGCAATCATATGTTCATAGCAGCATCATTTACAAAAGTTAAGAGGTAGAAACAAGCTAAATGCAAATTGATGGGTGAATAAATAAAGAAAATGTGATATGTACCTAAATGGAAGATTATTTATCTATAAAAAAGAAGGAGGTCCTGTCATATACTATAACATGGATAAAGCTTGAGGACATTTTGCTATATGAAATAAGCTAATCACAGAAGGACAAATCTTGCATGATTCCACTTAATATGAAATCTCTAAGGTAGTACAACTCATAGAAACAGAGAATAGAATTATGGTTTCTAGGAGCTTGGCGAGGGAAGAAAGGAGGAGTTGCTGTTCAATGACTATAGAGTTTCATTCATGCAAGATGAAAACATTCTGGAGATCTGCTGTACAACACTGTGTTTATACTATACACTTAAAAATTTGTTAAGGGAGATGTCTAACTATATTGTTTTGGTTAATAATATTGTACATTTAAAAATTTGTTAAGAGGTAACTTTTATGTGCTTTTTGCTTACCCTAAAGCACAGAATTGAATTTTCATTTATTTTTAAAATTTTATTATTTATTATTTTTATATTTTTTTATTACATTATTTTACAGATGAGGTCTCACTATGTTGCCTGGGCTGAGCTTGAGCTTCTGGGGTCAAGTGATCTGCCTGTCTTGGCCTCCCAAAGTGATGGGATTACAGGTATGAGCCAATGTGCCCGGCAGTGGAATTGCTGAATCACTGTGTAAGTGTATGACAAACTTTGCTAGATATAGCTAAAGTTTTCTAATTGTCCCAATTTACACTCTCACTAGCCATTATGAGAGTTCCTGTCGCTCCACATCTTCACCAACACTTGTTGTTTTCAGTTTTTCTTTTCTTTCTTTCTTTTTTTTTTTTTTTGGCTTTTTAGCCATTCAGCTAAGTGTATAGCAGAAAACCATTGTGGTTTAATGTGGGGGTTGTTCGGACCAGGATTTTTGATTAATAAGAGACTTTACTCAACTTGCCTTCAGTAGTGGGAGCTTTGCTGTAAGGAGGCAGATGCACAGGTACTGGGTGCTGGGAAAACTGAACAGCCACATGCAAAAACTGAATATCCACATGCACCATTTGCCGTTCCTTTCAATGGCAAAAACCGCAATTACTTTTTGCACCAGCCTACATCAGGGCCCAGGCACGAGGCTTTGCTGTAAGATGATCAGCCACTCTGTCTGTTTGTCTTCTCTTTTATCTCCTTTGTCTCTCTCTGGCAAATTTGCTCTATTTCTAGTTGAAATATGAGAAGGAGACTCTGGCTCAGCAAATCTCCTTATTTCGGGTCACAACGTAAATTGTGTAATGTGCACTGGTGGCCTTATGCCCAGGGCCAAGTCCTTTCCAGAGAACAATCTAGTGCTGTTTCCTCAAGGGGACACTGAGGACATGGTGGGCCCAGGTGGAGAAGATGGTGGGCAAGAGTGATTTTTAAAACAATGGAAAGGAAATGTATCTTTATCTGAGTGGAGTTTGAATTTGTTGCTAGTGACAACAGGAATAATGACACAATTATTTTTATATATGCACACAACATATATATATCTATATACACACACGTGTGTGTATATTGCTTTGATCAGAATTGGAGAAACTCGGTTAATAAAATCTTTGATTTGCCATTTTTTATCTTTGTTTAGTGAAAAGTAGGACATTAATAATTACTTCATGTCTGATGTATAGACCATTAACAAAATATTTCAAGCAGTAGAACTCATGGTGAAAATAATAAGAGAGTCTGTTGGTTTAAAAAAAAGGAATTTATAGCTCTATTGGAAAAAGGAGCGTGATTATGGCCTTAGCCGAGGTGTTTGTGAATATTCTGATATATATATATATATATATATATATATATATATACACACAATCTTTTACCTGGATACCTTGGTTTTTGATTGGACATTTTACGTTCTATAAAGACACACTGAAGTCAGATAATTGGAGACTGGATCATATAGCTAGAACCTAATCCTCAGGATTTAAACCTCAAAATTCAAATTATCTTTCTTTAAATTCATGTTTATTTCTTGAGGAGTCCATAACAAGTAGTCAAAGAAATGGACTCTTCTAATTTCTGGTATATGTAGAGTGCTGGGATTTTGAGTTGTAGAAAACCTAATAGCTGGTAAAACCCAAACCATGGTACAATGTGACTAAAATGTTGGAGTGTTTGGGACTCAGGAGAGTGAGACATTTGGAGAAACGTCATCACTTCTCCACTCTGATGGATTGCTATTGTGTATCTGTCCCACAGATGTCCTGAAAAGGGCCTAGGGTCACACTTCGTTCCCCAGATGTTTTTGTCACTGTCTCCTTTCTTTTTCTGCAGGATGTCAGTGTGGGAGGACTGTTCTCTTGTCATCTTCTTCCTGCCCCCATGCCATGTTCAAGGTCTAACTGTTTATTTTTACTTGGGACATTAAGACCTTGTGTTCTGGTTATCTATTGCTGTGTAACAAATCACTCCAAACCTGGTGTGATAAAACAGTTAATTGTGATGATTTTTATGGTTCTGGTGGTTGACTAAGTTTAGTGGGGCAATTTTCTTTCACTCAGGGTGTCACATGAGGTTGCAGTCAGAAAGTGGCTCTGGTTGGGATCATCTCAAAGGCTTTGTTGCTCACAGGTCTGGTGTTTGATGCTCGTTGTGGTCTCGGGGATTAGTTGGGGCTGTTGTTTGGAATACCTACATGTACTTTCTCCACATAATCTAGCCTTTGTCTAAGTATAGCAGTTGGGTTCTAAGAGCAAGTTTCTCAAGAGAGAGAGCCAGGCAGAAGCAGTACCAACTTTTGTGATCCAGCCTTGGAAGGCACATAGCATCACTCTTGCTGTGTTCTATTGGCTGATGCAATTACGAAGGCTCACCTGGGTTCAGGGAAGGGGACACAGTCTCTACATTTGGATGTAAACAAAAGCCTCTTTATTCTGCAGGCAAGAGATATCACAGGCTATCAGGACTCAAAGCTTGGCTTGCTCCGCCAAATCACTCTTCTATTTTCAAGGAGTGGGCTGGAGGGATTTGTGAATAAACCTATAAAAAAGTTAGTCTCCATTAAGTTTTCCTGGCACACTGACTAAATGAATTAAAATCATCTGTTGGTGGAGTGGAGTGATACGATTAAAGTTAAGTGTTCCAGTTATCTATTGCAGTGTCACAAACTGCACAAAAACTTAGTGGCTTAAAATAATATCAGTTTTGTTATATCGTAAAATTTTGTGGGTCAGGAATTTGGGCAGGATCAGCAGAGCAATTCTTTTGCTCTCCCTGTAGTGTTGACTAGAATCACTGATCTTCAGCTAGTGGCTGGGTTTGCCTGGAGGGTCCAAGATGGCTTCACTCACATGCCTGTGCCTTGGTAGGCACGTCTGAAAGACTCAGTCAGCTGGATCTTTCTCTTTCCACATGGTCTTGGGGCCTACCCTCAGGTCTCTCCAGCAGACCATATAGACACATAGTAACTCATCACTTCCATAGTCTGCTGGCTAATACAGTCACAATGTGTACCCAGGTTCAAGGGGATGGGGAAATGCTCTACTTTTTGATAGGGAAAGGGCAAGACCACCTTTCAAAAGAGCATATGGAATGGGAAACATTGTTGTGGGTACTTTTGGAAAATAAAATCTACCATTTTAGGTAACAGAAAAGTTACAAAGTAGAAAAGAAAGACTGTGACTTAAATAACTAGCATTAGTGGCTCTAGACAAAGTATGACTCCAAGTGACAAGGTAATTTGCTAAATTAAAGGAATTAGGGCTGCTTAGTTCCTTACTTTTAGTCTGATCTTATTGTATTTCTTTAGCTTGCTTATTGATAAGCTAAGGTATTGGGCATCTGTTATGTTTTGTCTGAAAAACTTACTTCGTTTTAGGATTCCAAGCTGCAGAATTTGACTCAATGGTTTACCTAAAAGTTTTGCTTATTTTGTTTAGTTTTGACAAGAAGGGGAGTTTTATCCATCTATCCATCCATCCATCCATCCCTTCCTTCATCCATTGATTTGGTATTTATTTAGTGTCTTGTATGTACCAGACACCATTTTCAGGTGCTGTAGTTACAGCATCATCTAGTACAAAGTCCCTGAGCTTATGGAATTAACATTCTCCGTATTTCTGGATTGGAAAGTAGCTCAGAAAGAGGCAAAGCGACAGTTATGACTAATGAGAATTGGGAATAGAAAAAGAATGTCTCTAAGACCCTAATGGTATGAGCAGAAATATTTCCCTCTTAACCAGCACATAAACACATTAGAGGAAGCCCGTTTCTTTTTGTACATGTGGGGAAAATAAAATCTATTGGTGAATGCTCAGAAAAACTCTTCTGGAAGCCTGGAGTGACTTTACATTTACCAAGAGGCAGTAAATGAAATTGCTGTGTTCATTGGGTCAGAAAAGAGAAAACTCAGGCCAGAAACTTGTTCTTATGAGACTAGGTGATTATTTTTGTTTGTTTGTTTGTTTCAATAGTTTCTGTATTTTCCAGGACAGAGTATATACATTTTACATGTGGGCAAATTCTCTGAAATATTTCTTATATTGGATAAATCAGATAGGCCAATTGAGGCTCATAGCCTTAGGAATTCTAGCTGTCATAAGGGTAAGACCTAAGCAAATAATTTCACAGTGAGAGTACGATTCTCAATCAAGAAGAAATGAAGTATTTACTATGGATTCATTGCAGCCTCCCACTTAAGACAGCACAGGGTCATAATTTGTGATTAACCAATAGCTCTAATACTATTTAATAAGTATATTATTTTTATGTAATGCCTTAATGTGAATTTTAAACAATATACAGTTGCACATTGTGTACTTAACTTGCATAATTTATAATAAATTTGAATACTATATTTCCTATTTTTAAACTTTTTAATTTTTTTTTATTTCAAT
Source organism: Nomascus leucogenys (assembly GCF_006542625.1). NCBI lineage: Eukaryota > Metazoa > Chordata > Mammalia > Primates > Hylobatidae > Nomascus > Nomascus leucogenys. Next base: position 743,817 of record NC_044391.1, read on the forward strand.
GCCTTTAGGGGTAAAAATGGTTTCTGGTTACATCGGCAAATTGTGTAGTGGTGAAGTTTGGGCCTTTTGTGTCTCCATTGCTGGAATGGTATGCAGTGTATCCAATAGGTGAATTTTTTCTCTCTTCTTCCCCTTCCACCCTCCCCCTTTCTGAGTCTCCAGCATAGATGACTATTCCTATCAATCTAGGTGACCTTAGGTCCTTTTTATTCACCCGGATACTGGGGACCATGGAATGTGAGATGCTTCTGATTTTATGTTATACTACACTAATTTTAGAAACTTCAGAAAAGTATAAAAGAGGAAGGTAAAAATGATTCTTACTTTCACTGTCCAAAGATTACCTCTACAAATACCTTGGCATATTTTCTGTTTCTTTTAACAAGCCATACCCACGGCCAAAGCCATATATCTAAGAAAATTGGGATCACATGCTATAAGCAATTCCGAGTCCTGCTTTTTTCACTTAACACTATAAAAGTATGCATTTGCCTATGTTACTAAATACCTCTGAAATCATGAATTTTTAATGGCTGTGTAAGATTCCCTTGTATAAATATGCCAACCGCCATTTGGATATTTGCATTGTTTCTTTTGTTATTAATACTGCCGTAATAAACATCTGTGTGCATTGATGTTTTTGTGTACCTCTGATATTTTTTCCCTTAGGATAAACTCATAAAAGGGGAACTTCTTGGTTAAAGATACAAACTTAAAGGTGAGCAACTTGATCTTCTCCAGGAAGATGAAAAAAGGGGATTTGAATCTATACTAAATTAGTCCTAAAATGGCATTTGATAGTTGTGTGGGTGAGAGTGTTGTCTTGTTGCCAGGAATATTATAGTAGGTTCTTACACAATTTCTTAATGAGGGGATACCTCAATGATAGCATTCTTGAAGCCGCTTGAAATTAGTTCAGAAACAAAGTCCTCGGTCAAACTAGAGATTATTTGTTTGTGTTTTTGTTTCTTTTTATGATTTGCTTTTCAGTTCCTAAGTCAGAGCAAGATAAGCAGACATGTGAATTGGAGGCTGAATCCGTCACTTACAGCTGCTCTTGATAAAAGAAGAGCAGTTCCAAGTGCCTTCCTGCTGGCAGCTGCCTCCTCGCCGGCTATCATTCCTTTCCCTGTATCATCTCGCGTGTCTCATTTTGTCCAAAGTGCAGAGCCAAGAGGGCATCTGGTCTGAAGCTTGAGGCCCGCTCACCTTATCTCTCCAGCACTGCAACCCACCAAGAGGGTGGCTTTTCTGTTTCTTCCCCCCTATCCTCCAGCCCCCACCCCCCAACCTTTTAGCAGTTTATAACAAGTTGCTGTCTTGTATACAGAAAAAGCAGGCCCTCAACAGGATCTGAGTGTGCTGTTTGGAACTGTTTATGACTTATTTTGGACTCTCCAGGCAAGGCCATAAATACACAGTTAATCTGCCTGATAGCAAGAACAGTCACCTTGGCCCCAAGAGATTAACCACATGTGGAAACACAGAGACCCCATCCTTTCTGCACCAGCCATGCAGTGCAGCTGTCTGTAAACCTGGCCCTCTGTGGAGTGGATGTGGGGACTGGTGCCCCAGCCGCTCCCTCAGGTCATTTCCTTTCCCTGCACCGTCTTTCAAACACCTAGTGCCATCCTCGATCCTTCCTTGCCTCTGAAAAATGTCTAGCAGTTGCTTAAGCCATTGGGTTGTCTCTTTTAACTGAACTTTGGAATTTAATCTTTATCATTGTGGCTTCAAAGTCTTGCCACCTCTTATTTGGTCGTTTAGGGCTGCACTAACCCATAAGGTAGCCACTAGCCACATGTGGCCATTTAAACTTAAATAAATTTAAAAAAATCAAAAAGAAATTAAGTTTCTCAGTCACACTAACCACATGTCAAGTGCTCAGTAGCCACATGTGGCTAGTGGCTCCTGCATTGGGTGATGCAGACATGGAACATTTCTGTCATCATAAAAGTTTCTTCCACTGGACAGAGCTGATTCATGACATCAATGCTAAGGAAGGCTGAGGTAGGGAAATAATGACCTCTCTGCTTTGTATTTGGGATTTTTTGCCAGTCTGAGCACGGGAAAAAATATAATGGTAGCTGACATTTTCTGAGCTTTTATCATATGCCAGGCAATGCACTGAGAAGCTTTTGGGCTTGTTGAAATCTCAAAATAAGCCTACAAAGTGGAGATTATCATTCTACCTATTTTACAGATGAGAATAAGAAAAGCTGAGCAACTCTCTCAAGATCATACAGCTGGATTTGGGGCCTCCCAGCCTCACTCCCTACCACCACTGTGAGAAGCCTCCTGTCTGGGCTGCCACTCTGAGACCAGAGCACTTTGGGGATTTCTGACACTCTGCAGGTCCCTTGCAGTGAGAGTGTGAGGCTGGGATGCTGCTCTGATCTGGTGTTAGGCATCAGGTTGTGTACTCCCAGATCCAGTGGTACCTAGAAGACTTAAATTTGTAAACCTCTATAATTTCAGTTTCCTGGCCTTTCAAATAGACAAAAGCAAGGAGTTCACTGAATGTCATCCTGAAGTGGGGGATGAGTGCAGAGGGTCTCCACATTTTTCCGGTTTAAGAATTAACTTGGTTCCCAGCACTTTGAGAGGCCAAGGCGGGTGGATCACTTGAGGTCAGGAGTTTGAGACTAGCCTGGCCAACATGGTGAAACCCCGTCTCTACTAAAAGTACAAAAATTAGCCATGCATGGTGGCAGATGCCTGTAATCCCAGCTACTTAGGAGGCTGAGGCAAGAGAATTGCTTGAACCCAGGAGGCAGAGGTTGCAGTGAGCTGAGATCGTGCCACTGCACTCCAGCCTGGATGACAGAGCGAGACTCCATCTTAAAAAATAATATTTAACTTGGAAACTCATGCCTCAGAAAGCATGACTCCAGCCACCCTGAATACCCTTAGTGTACAGATATGGTTTGAGTGGTCACATAGAGAGGGCACAGGGGCACCAAAAGGAAGGGAGGAATCAGGAGTCCCCATGGAGGTTCTATAGAGGAATCCAAATTATGTCTCCAGGAGCTTCTTCTATAACCAGTTGCTCTCTCTTCCCCCTGCCCCAACTTTAGTAAGATATAATTGACAAAAATTATATATATTTATGGTGTACAAGCTAATTATATAACATATGCATCACCTCATGTACTTATCATTTTTGGTGGTGAGAACATTTAAGCTCTACTCTCTTAGCAGTTTTTAAGTATATAATACATTATTATTACTACAGTCAGTATGCTGTACAATAGGTGTTCAGAACTTATTTATCCTGCATAACTGACACTTTGTACCGGTTGACTGATATCTCCTAATTCCATCGCCTTCCCCCAACTCCTTGACAACCACCATTCCACTCTCCTTTGGTGTATTTGGCTTTTTTAGATTCCACATATAAATGAGATCATGTAATACTTGTCTTCCTGTGCTTGGCTTATTTCATTTAGCATGATGTCCTCAGGTTCATCTATGTTGTTAAAAATGTAAGATTTTAATCATTTTAAGGCTTAGTAGTATTCCATTGTGTATATGGACTGCATTTTCTTTATTCACCTATTGAGGGACACTTGGGTTGATTCCATGTCTTGGCTATTGTGAATAGTGCTGCAGTAAGCATGGGAGTGCTGATATCTCTTTGACATACTGACTTCATTTCCTTTGGATATATACCCAGAAGTGGGATTGCCAGATCATATGGTACTTCCATTTTTAATTTTTTGAGGAACCTCCATACTGTTCTTCATAATGGCCGTACTAACTTACATTTCAGTGAGCAGGAACCAGTCTTTCTCTTGTACAGTTTCAGTCATTGCCCTTACTGTCCCACCTCTTGCCTCCTCCCTTTCGGATGTCTGTGGGCACTGAAGTTTTCTCTTCAGACTGGATATGAGCCAGCATCCCAGCACTTTGTGAGTTGAGTGTCAGGACAAGGTGCGACTTGATTCTCCCAGAAATGTTTCTTGTTTTAGAGATAGCCTCCTGGGCTAGGGACTCTTAAGGACCAAAGTTCAATTCCCACCACTCTCCATTACACTGGGAACTTCAGAATGTGCGAGTTCCACGTTTCCCGGTGCTGACAGATCAGAGGAGGACCAGACGCGACAACATGGCTGCTGCTGGAGGGGCTGAGAGGTGACTGATTAGCTTAAGCCTGCACAGCCCGTGGAGGAAGCACCTCGTTCCTGCCTTCTCAAGTGATAAAGTCTATGGTGGAATACAGAGTTCCCTGCTCTGAGCACCTAAAGTCTTGATTTTTCTGGGGGAAAACTCTCTGTAGCTCTTTCTTCTAGTATTATTTGTGTTAATGAGTAACTCCTTAACCAGGTTGTGAGCTCCTGGAGAGTTGAGAGTGTGTTTTGGTCTTTGTATCTATGAAGTGCTGGGTTATGCCTTTACTCCAGGGCCATGATTGAAAAAAAAAGTTAGAGGGAGAAAATTGCAAGATGATCACCACATTTTCTCCAATTGAAAAGGAATGTGCCAACCAGTTTATACTGTTCCATTTATTTTTGGAAAAAATATATCTCCATATTACCTGTTTCCTGCCTTCCTTTAACTTGTCTCTCTCTTTTAATCAAAATAAAAAAAAAAACGCAGAATGCTATCCACAATATGTTAACTGTTGGTTCTCTCCAGATGTTGGGATTATGCCTCAAACAACAATTCTGAGTAACTTAAATAAATATGGAATGTTCTGGAAGCTGTGGGGTAGGATACGGAGTTGAGGGAAAGCCCAAGACCCAGAAATTAGAAGGTCAGTGTTAAAAACATCTCTCAGATGTGGGTAGTGAGAAATAAAGGAGAGCCCTTGGTGCAGGGGGTCATCAGCTCCAAGCATTTTCTCATCTTTATATGTCTCCCTTCAAGATTCAGAACCCTAGGAGAAGAGAGTCTGATTGATCTAGCATGGGTTATACGACCAGCCTTGGTGAGAGGAGGGCAGGATTCTTTAAATAATGGGAAACTTGTGCTATTACCAAAGATAGGGAGAGGAGAATTGCGAAGGCAAAATACAGATGACCATCATAAACAAGGGGTACTTTTCTTTTTTATCTGTGGTTTCTAATGTTTTTGCTACAAACAAAATACAAAAAATATTTAAGAAATATTTATGTATTATATATAATATGTATGTTTATAAATGTTATAATAAACATTTTAATATTTGTCCTTTTAATAGTAAGAAAAAAACATAGCAGCAACACCATTAAGAGGAAGCTAGTTCACTGGAAGGGATTCAGAGGTGAACATCTGGGAAAGTAAAAGGACAGGAAGCCATGCAAAATAGGCTCTTGGGAAGAGCCTGGGATGTTTTAATTGGTGAATGAGGATACTCAGGTGCATATGAGAGCTCTTTTTTACCACTTGAGGGAACAGTATCTGGATGTGGTGGGCAGTATTCTGCAGGGTTCCAGGAGTGAGAGTGCTGGGCCCAGGAGTGCTTCTAAAGAGGGTTGCTGCTCAATGACAGGAGAGGCAGCCTCAAGTGCTCTCATAGGACCTCACCCAGGGTGTCCATGGAGGGACTCAGTGACTCATGCTGCAGTGGCTTTATTGGATGAGAGGATTCTGACATCCTTTCCAACCCTAATTCTTAGTATTCCAGGACTCATCATTGGCAGTGCATGGGTTTGTGGGGAAGAAGGCAGGACAATTTGCTGAAAGTCCATTAAAGCCCACTTTCTGGATAACCAGCAGGAGGTATAAGAACGCAGTTGCAATAATTTTACATATTCAAAAATATGTCCAAGAATATATTACAGGTTCTTATGTCTCAGGACCCTTCTTTCTGCCCTATTGCTGGTCCCCTAGTCCTCTCCTTCTCTTTGTCTGTTAGCCCTCAACTATAGTCGTGGAGAGATGGAGCAGAGAAATGCAATATCCTTTAAAACAATAATATGAAGACAACATGAAAATTTATCAAGTATAGCTAGGTATAAAAAACCAGGTAAACTCAGAGAATTGCTCATTTGGTGACTTGGCAATCAGATAATTTGCGTGTGATGAACTGAATTTCAATGAAGTGATTTAGAGCCATTTTGGGATTGTTTTTTTACAGACATGGGGATTTGAACACAAGTTCCTGATTCTCTCACCCTCAGAGAGCTGACGCACATTGGCCTATCTGGGGACATGTCATCTTTGAGTATCTCCCTCCTAGGGTAGGTGGGGGATTTCTGGAAAACAGCAGGCCTTGGGGTGCCCTGAGTGTGATGTTCTGGATATTCCAGATGAATCATTGCTGATTCAATTTGGGGCTGCCTTGGAAGGACTTTGAAGGCCAGCTATGCCCCAGTCAGGAGAACTCCTGAATCAGTCACAGTTACTTTGAATAATTCCTGGGGTTCATGTACAGATGCTGTGCTGAGCCTCTTAGATCCACCTTCATGGACAAAACACTTAGGCCCACATCAGCTGAAAGTGCTGCCTTAAGATAACCAACAGCAGACAGGATTCTTGGGAATTGCCCTGGATGAACAGAATGGCCTTGTCCAAGGCCACACCCCCTTCCCAGGTGACCCATGTCGAATACTGAAATAGAGGCAAGAAGGCCCCATCCCGTTGCTCCAACTCGACAACTCCAATCCGAGCTCAGGTGTTCTATAGTCCCTTTGCACCATCCTGGAGTCTCTGAAATTCTTCATGCTATGTCATCTGCCTCACCCAGAATACACTGTACTCAGCTATTACACTTTTATGCACACATAATTATCTTTAAATATTTGTATGTTTCTCAAGGCAAGGAGCTATGTCCAATATTCATTTGTATGTGTACAAGTGGTTTGCACACATTAGGTGTCAATAAAGATGAGTCAACCATTCTATTGCTTCTAATAATAATTGCTAACAGTTTTTGAGGCTTACTATGTGCCAGGCACTGAACAAACAGCTTTGTGTACAGAGTTTCAGTCAATCCTCTGTATATCCATGGCATGTATGGTATCATGATGATGATTTTACCAGTAAGAAGACCTAGGCTTAGCAAAGTGCAGTGGCATGACCAGTGGCATGCTAATTGGTGACTTTGGAATAATCATATCTTCCTTGTGTGTACATACTTCACTTACTTTTTTCAGAGCTCTTCAGTATTTAATTTTTCATTATGTTTTTCTTACATCTATGTGAGTGAACAATTTTACAGATGGAGAAATAAAGGTTTATGCCATCCAAGCCCTAATAAAAGTCACATAAGGTTTGGTGAAGGTCGCAGGAGGGTGGCTGATGTAGGATCAAGGCTACTAGTCTGTTTTGAATCTGGTGGCCTTTTTGACAAAGGCTGGGCATGAGCTCACTTGGCAACTGGGTAGACTGGAGATGCACCAAAAAATCTTGTGGCTCCAGAAATAGTTGCAGGCTGCCAAACTCCTGGATTGTTTTCTATCCATGTTGCTGCAAAGGACATGATTTAATTCTTTTTTATGGCTGTGTAGTAGTCCATGGTTGTAATTGTTTGATGTTTCAGATTCTTTATGTACTATGGACAAAGCAGTTTAAAGACTCATTCTTTTGCTTGAGAAACTCAGATCTTGGTAGACAGTTTGTTCCCCAAGGTCTCACCAGGAAAGTAGTTTCTGGGACAGCCCCAGTTGGAGCCATTTGACATTGGCACATCAGCACATCATCCAATAGAAAGTAGAGCCAGCACAAAAGATGCATGGGAGAAATACGAAATTATTCTAAAAACACAACTGATTGGTTATGACTAAGAAAGAACTTTAAAATCCTTTCCTTAAAATAACTGAAGATGTGGTTAGTCAAAATTAGCAATAATCTTTATATTTTGGCTCTGCTTATGTTGGAAAAAACCACAAATCTGTCACCGGAACTCCTCATACACAAACCTACAAAACTATGGCCCAAGGAAAAATATGTCCACATTGCATTTGAAATTTTACATCAATACTCCTCTAAAGATTTACAGAAATTGTATCTTATTTCTTAGTAATTCTTCTAGAGGCTATATCACTACCCTCCAAGTATGTTTACTGCTTAAAAATAAACAGTGTAGACAGGAAACTGATGTGGGATAAACATGATCCTTATGTTTTACTCCTGCATTTCAGAAGGGTCAAGGTCTTCATGTGACTTCATGCTGCACACTGTCAGTAGTTGAGTTTGGCTGTTCCTTCCCCTGCATTTTGAGGCAGCATGGAAATAGGATGAACAGAACATGGGTATTAAGTACCGGACTTTTGAGCTTGATCAGTGACCGGCTGGCCTGCCATGATAAACAAGGTACATTTTGTCATTTAGAGCATGAATGATACAGATGAGCTTATCTTCACATAGGGAAGTATATACAACATAAGGCAAAGGACAGATTTCAGCAGCTGCTTGATCTTTCTTTGAGGTGTGGTCAACCAAGAGCAGTTGGGGCTTTCCTCTCTTTCTTAATAGGGCAAGCGGCATCCACATCACAGAAAGACCCTTTAACAGACAAGGTTTTTGAAGATCCCGTCTACCTCTCACCACTGATTAGGCATTATGCATCTTATTAGACAACTGTGCATTACAGTCAGTCCTTGGTCATGCAAGATATTGATGCCTATGATGGGTCAGGATATCACATGAATAAGTATGGCTGTAAAAGACTGTACATAGTTCCTTTGGTCTGAAAATGAGGACCTTCTTAATGTTGATTTTTCATTTTTTTCTTCTGTCTATACTGTCCTTGGTCCTCTCTCTTCCTTTTCCTCTTGGTGTTTCAGATTCTTTTTTTTTTTTTTTCTTTCCAACTTTAATTTTAGATTCAAGGAGTACATGTGCAGATTTGTTACATGAGTCAGTTGCAAGTTTCAGGGGTTTGGTGTACAGATAATTTTGTCACCCAGATAATCAGCATAATATCTGATAGGCGGTTTTTGGGATTCTCACCTGCCTCCCACCCTCTACCCTCAGGTAGGTCCTGGTGTCTGTTGTTCCCTTCTTTGTATCTGTGTGTGCTTATATTTAGCTTCCACCGTGAGAACATGCAGTATTTGATTTTCTGTTACTGTGTTAGTTGGCTTAGGATAATGGTCTCCAGTTCCATCCATGTTGCTGCAAAGGACATGATTTAATTCTTTTTTATGGCTGTGTAGTATTTCATGGTTGTGTATGGTTGGTGTTTCAGTTTCTTTATGTACTATGGACAAAGCAGTTTAAAGACCTATTCTTTTGCTTGAGAAACTCAGATCGTGGTAGACAGTTTGTTCCCCAAGGTCTCACCAGGAAACTTCTTGAGTATTTCAAACACAGAGACTTTAGTGACACAGGAAATAATGATAGCAGAGAATTGCAGACACAAGTTATGGATGAACTGAAACCAAACAGGAACCAATAAAGCCATCAGAGATCAGAAAAAACAGGAAACCCTTACCATCCCTTGTCAGGCAGGAGGGAATAAGGGGGTTAGCTTGAAAGGATCAACTCATCTAAGTTGGGATCTCAGAGGGTCTGTTCAGCAAAAGCAGGAATCACATTGGGACTTATCTGGGTTGGAGATAATGTCCAAGGCAGATAAGAAGAACCTGGCTTCTTTGTCCCTTCTGCCTTTGAATTTCCTGTCATTATTTGTTGGACAAACCCAATAAGGATTCTGTTGTGGATATTACTTACCTGTTGGCATGGCCCTGGGTCTATTTGCCTTCCAGATCCCTCATTCAGCAATTCCTTCCTCTGTTTTGAATCTCAGGGGCTAACAGAGCCTGGGAAATGCAGCCTGCGGGGGCCAGGCAGCCTCTGCAGTTCAGAACAGGGAGAGGGAAGTCTGAGGACTGGAGGAGTGAGTAAAGAGGGTCAGGGCCATCACAGCAGGTACTCAGCATCCACAATGGAATCCTCCTTTGAGTGTTCTTTCCCTAATTCTTTATCCTTATACTTCCTGCTTGCCTTAGAGTCCAGATCATTGTCACTCCTTCTGGAAATCTTTCTCTTGACTCTGCTAATCTGGAGTCTGCCTCTTTGTGCCCCTAATTTCCTGGGCACACTTCTATTAGAGCTGGGCTACATTAAAATATAATTGACAATGTACTGCTTTGTTTTTTTCCATCAGCCAAAAAATCTCCTTGCTGGCATTTCTTATCCATCCTTCTATCCCCAGTCCCTAGCACCCCCGCCCCTCCTTTAGTAGGAGGCCAATAAACAAATGAAGACATGCCTGAATCTTATTGAGAAAATATGTAAGATGTAACAGCTATCTTCACATGCTAATTACTTGATTTGTAAAACGCAAAAATTGCACATTCAGAAAATGGTCTGATTAACTTTTGCCCTTCTTTGAAAATATACAAATAGTTTTATTTTTAGAGCCAAACCTAAACTCCATAGGTGCGGAGCTGGATATCCTTTATCGTTCCTTTTGGATACGAAATGTGTGTCTTTGGCAGATAGAAACTGTTGACAGAATGCTGGAAAGGGAACCAGAGATGACAGAGGTGTGAAATAAATGGTCTTGGGGGCTGAAAATTGATCTTCTGAATGCTCCCTTCTCTTATACTGATGGTTATCTACTGGAATAATATACCAATTTTTCTTTTCTTTCTTTTCCCCCTTTATCCCACCATAAACTGAGCATTGCTACTACAGACAGACAATAAGAAACTAGTTTTAATTTAACCATTGGACTGGAAGAGTGTGTGATCTGCATGTTTGAGAAGAATAGACTTCATCCCATTGGTCCCTTTCATTTCCAATATTTGCTCTCTTCTCTACTGAGGTTGATTTGATGACTTTTCTGTGAGTCAGATGTCATCCTTTCTGGCTGAAGTATCTTGGTTTCCATATCTCTCTTGGGAGCATGAGGAATGGGTTGACATAATGTGTTAAACGTTTCTTTCAAACCTTTGTAGAAGTTTTCTATTCATGAAGTAAATAGTAGCTTATATCATGAACTTTTTAAAATTTAATTAGAATTTCTTGAAATATGTAATGCATACACAGGCATAGAATTTTTAAGGCAAGAAATGTTTTATGTTTTATTAATACATACAATAAAGGATGTAAATATTTTAGATTTCAAGTAATCTTCGCCCATTCTAGTTTTTCAGTTCCCTAGTTTTCCTCTCCCAAATCAATGACCATTACTTGTTTCTTGTGCATCTTTGTAGTTATTCTATGCTTATAAAAGCAAAGTATACCCCCTCAACATACATTTAATACAACCGGAGCATATTGTACATGCTGTTTGCACTTGCCACTTGCATTTTTAAACTTAACATTTCACATCCTATACATCCAAGCATACCAGGGAAGTTCTTTCACCTTAAACTTCCTGAATGGACCTATTTCTTATCCTTGGAAATTACATTTCTGTTGGATAATAAATTTTTTCCATGGATAAATACTGCAACACTAAAGAGATGACACATTAAACATCTTTAGGGATTTAAAACTTGGTATGAATTAGTTAATGGCCTAGCTTTCTAATCTGCTAATGAGGGGTGATTGATGGAGGCATTAGAGATTTTGAATTTCGGAAAAGAAAGATTGCAGTGACTAGGAAGCAAAGGTGCTGAGAGAAAAATTTTCCCACTCTCTAATTTGTTGAGTGCCCTTTCAAAATGTAAACAACTCAGAAGAAATCAAGTCATGAAAGGAAGAGGGCCAAGGAGAGCAATACTTGAATCAATATTGCAACACCAAAGTGATTGTCAAAGACAAACATATTCTAACTCTGGGAGATAAGGGTTGTTTTATAAAATGCTGTTAAGACTAGCTTAAAAACATATTAATAGGAATGGAGAAATTTATTCAAGGAATTTATTCAAAAGATCACAGATGTGCTCAAAACTCAGCTATAAGGATGGCTTGTGATGAAATAGTGAAAAAAAATTAAATGAAATCAATGTTCAACAATGAGAACATGGTTGTACAAATGATGGTATGTCCATATAATAATCTTGCCAATTTTTAATGACATGGAGAAGGTTTCAAATATAATGTTAAGTGAAAAAATTAGCATGTAACATGATTAAATTTTGGTGAAATACATTCACTATCAATATATGAGGATGTATGTTTAGAAAAAGCATATATTTATATATAAAATAAATCTGCGTTCTACACTTATGGGTAACTTAAATTTTCTTTTCTGCTTGCCCATGTTTTTCCAAATTTTCTAAAGTAGACAATAATTTTGAAAAATGTAAAAATCGTGAGCTGAGACGCATGTGAAATAGTTTATAATGTCAGTTTCAGCCCTATTTTTACTTCTGTTTTGGCATATGTGCTGCTTAAAATTATTTATGGAAATATAATGTGAAATATGTATGGTTATCAAAACAATACCTATTGTAGATGCAATGGAAACAAGACTCAAGTAAATCTAATCTTCTTTTTAAAAATATTTATTTACTTATTTATTTTTAACCCCACCCAAGCCAGAATTTTGAACTTCTTTTATGAGAATTCTTTTCAGCATCAATTTTTTTTTCTCAACTTGGAAAATACTATTTACCCCACAGAGATGGGTCATCAAATATTGTGCCCAGGATATGTAGCAAAATAGAGAATCACTTGATTCTCACTGCTTTTTGGAAATCATAAATGTGATCAGCCAGCTAATTACATTTCCGTTTTACTTGTTTGAGATTGAGCTCCTGTGAGATAGTGGTAGTATTTCCTCCCTTCTCCTTCCCTTCCTTCTTTTTTCTTTTTTCTCTTCCTCTCTTTTTCATTCTTTAGGTATTTTCAAAACATGGTACCTTTTATGGCTCGAAGGCATGTTTGTGGTGGGTGTTGGCAGGGTCCCTGTTTATGTTTGACTCTGCTGATCCACACAGCAAGGAAGGCAGCTATATTTACCTTTGTGGCTATCAGATTTCTGAGAACTTAGATGATAGAGGTGACTTTCTAGCAACCACAGTCCTTTAATTTAAGTCCTCACACAACACCTGTTAAGGAAGCATGAAGAAAAATTACTTCTCCTACCAAACAAACTAAATTCGAACTCACAAAATTTCAATAAAGATATTCTTCAGTAAAATAGAAACAACAACGAATGAATAATACAACACCATGAGAACTACAGCAACAAAAATAAATATATGAATGAGTTTTATGAACAGTGAATTTACATCCAGTGCAGTAAATGATTTGGGAACTTTTCCAGTTATTTATTGTCAACATAATGCTGCAAAACAAACAATCACAAAACTTTTATACAACAAACAATACAACATACAGTGCCATGCAACAATAAACATGTATTTTCCTCTTGTGTCTGTGGGACACCTGGGTGATTGGTTTGAGTGATTTTGTCTGGGTTTACTCATGCATTTGCAGTCAGCTGGCAGTTTGATTCTGCTCCACATGGTCTCTCATTCTCCAGTAGGTTAATCTGGGCTTATTCTCATATTGGAAGCAGAGGTCCAAGGGATAGTAGAAGTGTGCAAGGCCTCTTTAGGTCTAGGTTTGGAACTGACAAAGTGTAATTTCTGGCACATTCTATTGGCTAAAGCAAATCACAAGGCAAGTGCAGATTCGAAGGGTGGGGAAATAGACTTCACCTCAATGGGGGTTGATGCAAAGACATATTACACAGGGCATGGATCTGGAAAGGGTAGAGAATGATGCCATTTTTGTACTCAATATGCACAGGGATTTTACATTCTGAAAAATAAAATGTTGCCACTTGATAACACTGCTGAATTGTGGCTCCTCTTCATTAATAATTTGATAGTTTGATATGATATTTTCATAGTCTTTCAGTTGATGTTCCACAATTTGCAATCATAACATCTATTTGTAGTTCTTAGAAAAGGCAAGAATAAGTGAGTAAGAGGAAGAATTGCCTTAATTTCCCAACAGAACTTTATGCTTTGGTTATACATGTGATGGTGTTTGAAGCTAAAATGATTTTAGCTTTATGTCTGACTTTGAGTAAAATTAAGAGAAATGTTTACACACGTAGAATAAAGCAAAGAAAGAGTCTAAGATTCCAAGTGGCTCAATTTTATCAGTGAAGACGTGGGGAGCTAGCCCTGTAAGAGACCATGTCCATAAATTTATTTTTCAAAAATGCAACATACAAAACCACACATAAAAACCTCTTAGAAATACAAGAAAATAATGATTAGAAACAAAATTGTGGAGATGTACAGATAAAATTAAAAGTGAGGATATAAAGGATTTGAAGCCTATAGTCAACAAAATAAATTTAATAGATACAGAAATATATAGAAAACTTTGTGTCGTACCTTGCAAACAGAAATTGCTTTCTCTGTAACACAAGAAAGACTTTGTTGTTGTTTTTGAATTTAGAATGCAGAATTATTAAATCAAGCCAACTAACATATCCATCACCTCACTTATTGTTTTCTGTGGTGAGACATTTGAAGTTTACTCTTTTAACTATTTTAAAATATGCCATTCATTATTACTGACCATAGTCACCCTACTGTGCAATAGATCTCAAAACTCATCTCTCCTGTTTGTCTGAAACTTTGTACCCTTTGACCAACTCCCCATTCCATTGCTCCCCAACCCATACCCCTAAGCCTCTGGTAACTACCATTCTACTTTCTACGTCTATAAATTTAACTTCTTAAAATTCCACATGTAAGTGAGATCATGTGCTATTTGTCTTTCTGTGCCTGACTTATTTCATGTAGCATACTATCCTTCAGGTTCAACCTCATTGTTGCAAATGACAGAATTTTATTTTTAAAGGCTGAATAGTATTTCATTGTATATATAGTACATTTTAAATTCATTCATCTGTTGATGGACACTTACATTAATTCCATTTCTTGGCTATCGTGAATAATGCTGCAGTGAACATGGGAATGCAGATATCTCTTTGACATGTTGGTTTCAATTCCCTTGGAAATATACCCAGAAGTTGGATGGTTGGATTATATAGTAGTTCTATTTTTAGTTTTTTGGAGCAATCTCCATACTATTTTCCGTAATGGTTGTATTAATTTGAATTTACTAATTTAAACATTTTAAAACATGCTTATTTGAAAGCCCCTTTTCGATTTAGCTGTATAATCTCTAGTTCTTCCTGGATGAGTTTTTCTATTTGTTCCATCCCTGAATATTTCTAACGATGTTGGTTTTCCTTTGTGCATGGTAGTGGGTTTTCTTCATGCACTTTGTTATTTTTATGAACAAGCTCATTTTTGGTGGGAGATATTTTACCCAAGAGTTTCCTGAGTGCCTTAAGCAGACATCTCTAGGATAGTTTCACCATAGCTTCTGCTGGGAATCTGTTGGGTTCATTGGCTCCAAATTAATTCTTTATTTTTTATTTTTAGACAGGGTCTCACTCTGTTGCCCAGGCTGGAGTACAGTGGTGCAAACACGGCTCATTGCATCCTTCACCTCCTGGCTCAAGTGATTCTTGATTCCTCCTGCCTCAGCCTCCCGAATAGCTGTGACTACAGGCACGTGCCATCAAGCCCAGCTAATTTTTTAAACACTGGAGAGATGGGGTCTCCCTGTGTTGCCCAGGCTGATCTCAAACTTCTGGGCTCAAGCAAACCCCTCACCTCAGCCTCCCAAATTGTTGGGAATTACAGGCATGAACCATTGCAACTGGCATCAAATTAATTTTTATACTAGTGTTTTCACTTGCATTTTATGCACCATTTAAGTGTGCTATGTATGTGGCATTGCTGAGGGCTTTGACACTCTTTCTGGTGACTTTTTTTCCCAGCAGAGCCTGGGATATGTGGCTCACTTCTGCACTATAACTCTAGACATGGTAGAGTTTTCTTAGATTCGGTTGAAGGTTGGGATGCCTTCCATGGCTCCTGGCTTTATGACTAAAACTCTGAAACATTTTGTTAGCCTGCATGTCCTCCCAAAAGGCCTCATGGTTTTAACCCTGTGGCTTTGGATATGAGTTTTCTCCTCATTTATGGTATCTGAATTTTCCCTCTCTTTTTGTTAGCTATGAATTTTCATTTTCACTAAAAAGTATTTTATACATTTGGAGCAGAACAGGGCTTCTGGTATCAAGTCTGTGCTTGTTGGACAGAAATTCCATTGATCAAACACTAACAAAGAATGTTGTTAGCCACAAATATGATATATAAGTAACAACATTTCAGGAAGTAATGACAGCTGTGAAGATAAATAAGACAAGCAAAAAGCTAAACAATTGGCATTTATTTTTAAGGAAGGTCATGGAAAACTTCTCTAAGGTAATCTCTGAACAGAGGACTGATTGAGGCAAGGTAGTGAGCCACGTGAAGATCTTGGGACAAACATTCCAAGCTGAGTGAGAACCTGAGGTTGGTGTAAGCTTGGTATGCTTAGGGAACAGCAAGACATTCCAGCATCCCTAGAGCAGCAGGAACAAAGTGGAGAGTGGTAGGAGATAAAGTCATAAAAATGATAGCTCATGTGGAGCCTTTATAGGCCATGAGGGTTGGGAATTTGGATTTTATTCTTGTGTGATGGGAAACCCTTGGAGTGTTTAAGAGAAGTCGCAAGATTCTATTTATGTTGATATAGGGCATTCTTGTTGCTGTTTGGCAAGGATGCTGTAGGGAGATAAACTGGAGATACAGAGATTTATTCGAAGATTAATCCAGGCAAGTGGTTTTTGTGGTTGGGAACAGAGCGGTAGCAGTGGAGGTGATGAAAACTGTCCAGATTTAAGATGCATTTTGAAAGGAAAGATGACAAGACATGTATGTGTAAAGGAAAAAGAACCATTAAGAATAAGTCTGATTTTTGCCCTGAGCAACTGGGTAACTAATAGTGTCATTTGCTGAACTTGGGAGGGTAAAGGATTTAGACTTCAGTGTGAAGCATGATATATTTGAGATGTCTGCTAAACATCTGAGTAGAGATATCCAGTAGGCAGTTCAATATACCAGTCTGGCATTCAGGAGAGAGACTGGGGCTTAAGAGCTATGTTTAGAAGCCATCAGTGAAATAATACAGCACTCAAAGGTGGAAGATTAGAGGCTTTTAGTGTGCCTCAGCCACTTGGAAATAGCAAGATAGTACGTAAAGATCAACTCTGTGAGCTTTAATTTAAGAAGGAATATGAAAATCCACCAGAATTGTGAAGGACACCCCAGATCCCAGGAAGGAGAATGCCGGCAAACAACCCTAGTGATGTCATCTTGCTGATAAAAGTAAGAAAAGCCCCATTATATGAGAGAGGCAGAGAGCCTCCCTCTGTGACTCACCTTTCCATTGGGAATCTGAGCAACCCAGGCTGAGGGGGAGCACTTTATTTCTGCCAAGCTCTGGAGGTTACTTGGGGAGGGACATGGAGATGCTCTGAGGGAAAAACACTGGGAAAAGCTACAGACATTTTCCCAGTCCTGAGACCAAGAGCAGGACACAATTTTGAATCCAGGTACATACAAAGTCAGCCATTCTTTGGTGACCCACCGGCATGGCCATGCAAGCATATTAGTCTCAGGCCAGAGATTTGAGGGTCTGCTCTGGAGTGACATAAGGGCCTTTCAGAGCCAGAACTGTGGAAAGTGCCTCAGCAGTTGGCACTGAAGTTGTGCTCTTCCCTATCAAAAGCCGGGGGTGCGAGGAGAGCTGCTACAGCTGCAGTTTCTCCCGGGAGGTAAGACTTGTAGCCAGGGCCAGCTTTACAATCTCCAACCAGTCTGTGTGTGCCATTGCTGGGTACCCCACCTTGTTCTCCTGAGATTGTGGTACAGCAGTTTCCTCTCTTCTCCACTCCCAGGTGGAAACCTAGGCATTTAGAACACCTGCTTGCCTGGACCAGCAGCCTGAGATGCCCCACCAATCCTGGACATAGATTGTGGTGCAGCAGCTCCATGCCCAGACAGATCTCCATGCATTTAGAGCACCAACCGGCTTGCCCGAATTAACAGCCTGAGATGCCCCACCCATCCTGTGCAGAGATCCTGGTCCAACAGGGCTCTCTCTGCTTCACACCCAGGCAGATCTCCAGGCATTTGGAGCACCCATTTGCTTTGTTCAGAAACTTGAGCCACCTCACCCTTCCTGTGAAGATGCTCTGTGCAGGGAGGCCCTCTCTGCTTCACACCCAGGCAGACCTCCAGGCATTCAGAGCACTCATCAGGTTCAGCAGCCTGAGCTGTCCTACCCTTCATATTCCTAGATCATGGTGCAACAGGGCCCTGTCTACTCCATGCCCAACAGAACTCCAGGCATTTGGAGCATCTGTTTGCCTGGTTCAGCATCTTGAGAAACCCCACCCTTCCTGGAGATAAATTTCAGTATATCAAGCCCCTCTCTACTTCACGCCCAGGCAGATCTTCAGGAATTCAGAGCACCAGCTCGCCTGGATTAGCAGCCATCCTGTGCAGAGATCCTGGTACAGGGAGACCTTCTCTGATTCATGTCCAGGCAGATCTCCAGGCATTCAGAGTAACCACTCATTTAATTCAGCATCTTGACCAACCCCACCCTTCCTGTGCGGAGATCCTGGTGAAGTAGGACCTTCTGCTCCCGTGCCCAGGCAGATCTTCAGGCATCCAGAACACTCACTCTCCTGGATTAGGAGTTTAGGCTTGCAATCCCCATGCTGAGTACTTGGGGCGTAGGAGGTTTCCCAGGTCCATGCCTATGCACATCTCTGGATCCTTGGTGGCCTCCCACTAAATTATCCCTCAGTGTAAGTGCTTGTAACTGCTACTGAGGAACCTGTAAGTGGACCTGCCTGGTCTGGCTCTGCTTATCATGGCTCCTACCATCCTTGGAGCCGAGAAGAGAGCTCAGATCACTGTGAATTCCACAAGGGAGCCCACTGCCTGAGGCAACAGAGAGCTTCTGCCAGTAAAAAAAAAATAAAGTATTTACCCAGATGTGTTGGCCATACCTGGCTCTTATAAGCACAATTTACTGTGTTGTAGGTTGAACTGCACAGCCCAATGTAAAGCTTGCTGAAAAAACTGCATAGGGCTATAGAAGCAAAGCCAAAAGATGCTACCCAGCATTCTCTACTATACTAAGGAGGTGGAAAAAGGGAAAGGGAAGAAAAAACCCCAATGATATTATAGGAAAAGAAAGAAAAAGAAAAAAATACTACCCACACACAAATACTTATAAAACTTAGTGCCAGTGTCTGCAGATGAGAAGAAACCAGTGCAAAGAATATGGCACCATGAAAAGCCTGAATGTAGTGACACAACCGAAGGATATCACTAACTCTCCAGCAATGGTCCCTAACCAAAATGGAAACTCAGAAATGACACAGATAAAGAATTCAAAGGATTGCATGGAAGCTCAGTGAGATCCAAGACAAGTTAAAAATCAATACAAATAAACTTCTAAAGCAATCCAGGAAATAAAGAGATAAATATCTTAATAAAAGAAGAGATAAATATCTTAAGAAGAAATCAACCAGAGCTCCTGGAATTGAAAAACCTACTTAAGAACTTTAAAAATATAATTAAAATCTGTATCAGTAGGCCAGACCAAGCAGAAGAAATAATTTTAGATCTTGAAGACTAGTCTTTCAAACTAACCCAGTCAGACAAAAATTCAGATTTTTTTAAAAATAAAATCTTTGAGAAATACAGGATTGTGTAAAGCAACCAAGCCTATGAACTACTGGCATTCCTGAAAGAGAAGGAGAAAAGGCAACATATTTGAGAAAATAAATCAAGAAAAATTATCTAATCTTGTTATCAAGGTAAATATCCAGGTACAAGAAATCCGGAGAACACCTGCAAGATAGTATGCAAAATGAACATTACCAAGGCATATAGTCAGCAGACTGTCCAAGGTCAATGCTAAAGAAAAAATCTTGCAGTTAGAGAAAAAGGTCAGATCCTGTACAAAGGGAATCCCATCATGCTAACAGCAGACTTCTCATCATAAACCTTAGAAGCTAAGAGATACTGGTGGCTTATTTTCAGCATTCTTATAGAAAATAAATTTCAACCAAGAATTTCATATCCTGCCAAACTAAGCTTCATAAGTGAAGGAGAAATAACATCTTTTCTGGATGAGCAAGCACTAATGGAATTTGTTACCAGTAGTCCAGCGTTGTGAGAGATCCTCAATGTAGTTCTAAACATGGAAATAGCAGAGCAATACCTGCTACCACAAAAACACACTTAAGTACATAGCCCACAAACCTAATAAAGCAACCACACAATAGAAACTACAAAGCAACCAGCTAACAGCTTCACAACAGGCTCAAAATCTCACATATAAATATTAGCCTTGAATGTAAATGGTTTAAATGCCACACTTAAAAGGCACAGATTGGCAAGTTGGTTATAAAACCAAGACCATCCATCTGCTGTCTTCAAGAGACCTATATCACATGTAATGACACCCATAGGCTCAAAGTAAAAGGTTAGAGAAAGATCTATCATGCAGACAGAGAACAAGAAAGAGTAAGGGTCATTATTCTTACATAAAATAAAACAGATTTTAAACCAACAGTAAAAAAGGACAAAGAAGGGCATTACATAGTGATAAAAGGTTCAATACTACAAGAAGACCTATTTTAAATATATATGCACCCAACATTGCAGCACCCAGACTCATTAAAAAAGTACTTCTAGACCTATGAAAAGATTTTCTGTCTCTCTCTCTTTTACAAAATACTGGTGATATTACATTACCTACTACTGAATACTAGTAGCAATTATAATGGTATTTGTGTATCTAAACGTAGAAAAGTTTCAGTAAAAATATGGTATAATCTTACAGAACCATTGTTGTATATGCAGTCACTGTTGACTAAAACATCATTATAAAGTGCATGACTATATATAAACCAGCAACATGGTTGTTTATTTTCAAGTATTATGTACTGTACATGAATGTATGTGCTATACTTTTGTATGACTGGCGGTGCAGCAGATTTGTTTGTTTGTAGCAGCATTATCACAAACAGATGAGTAATGCATTGAGTGACAACTTTACAATGGCTTTGATGTCACTAAGTGATATAAAAATTTTCAGCTCTATTATAGTCTTTTGGGATCACCTTGGTATATGCAGTTCATCTTTGACCAAAACATCATTATGTGGTGAATGAATGTAATTGCTAGGGTTCTTGCAGTTATTTACACCATAATCTCTATTAGGGCAAGAACTTTGGTTCCCTTCTCTATCATTTAAGAAAAGGTATAAAAGAACATTACTGCCCTTAGAGAACCATTTTGTTTTATTATTGTAATTATCAAAGAACATCTATTGAACACAACTGAAACAATGTTGCTCTATGGTCAGGTAGATGAATTTAACCTCTGAGAAAGTAGTTCATGTATGCAATTAAAAAGAGTAGATGGAATATAAAAGAATAAGCTAAGATTTGTGCATAGCATGTTTAGATTATTCAATAGGTAGCAGAGTTGATGAAGAACGAAGAAAGAAACTGATAAATGGGGAAGCATAGCATTTGGGGAAGCCATTGAGCAAGTAAGATTTTTATTTTTAATAGTGTGAGTGATTTTGATTAAGATACAAAAGTATTTTGGGTCTATCATACCAAATATGGTTTAATATTTGTGCTCATAGTGTTTGTTTTTATCTGGGCCTACAGATAGGCAATGAAACGCTTTGAAAATGTAGCACACGTAAACACCATGAAGTTTGTTTGAAAAGTTGTAATGCAATATAAAGCAGTACTGGAGGTTGCCAGCAGATGGAACCATAGATTTTAGAAATTCAGATTGAGACTTCTTTCTTAGTAGACAATGGTAATGTAACAAGTTTATGAAAGCATAATATTTTTTTTTCTTTTAAATAACAATTTCCTGGATACATATCAGCCAGACTAAAGAGTAACAACCAAAGTAAACTTGTAGGTGTGAGACTCAATTTTTGTTGTCGCTTCTTTTTTTTTTTTTTTTTTTTTTTGAGACAGAGTCTCACTCAGTTGCCCAGGGTGCAGTGGTGCGATCTCGGCTCACTGCAAGCTCCGCCTCCCGGGTTCGTGCCATTCTCCTGCCTCAGCCTCCTGAGAAGCTGGGACTACAGGTGCCTGCCACTACGCCTGGCTAATTTTTTTTTGTATTTTTAGTAGAAACGGGGTTTCACCGTGTCAGCCAGGATGGTCTCGATCTCCTGACCTCGTGATCTGCCCGTCTTGGCCTCCCAAAGTGCTGGGATTACAGACATGAGCCACTGCGCCCGTCCTGTTGTTGCTTCTTTAATGGTAAGTCTTGGAAAAAACATTTCTAAAATCTAACTGTAATGCAAACGTCTAGATACAGAAAATAACCCTTTACAGACCCATCAAATAATCATGAGTGTTGTAGGTAGTGAAGCAGAAAGGTGGTATTGAGCAATTTAAGTGCAACACCATTATCATGGGTAACATTGCTTCTTTTTAAAAGTTTTTATGTAAGTATTTTTTTGTTTGTTTGTTTGTTTTTGGCTGGAGAGTGGCCTATGGCTTATGGATGTGGTATAGTTTTCATGCTTAATTTTGTATAGTCTTAAGCCTTATCTGATCACTACAGCCAGAATTTAAGAGAAGTGAGATATAGATGACGCTGGGGAGTTATACAGCTTGGTATTCAGAAAAAATTGTGTCTTCACCTGCCTGAGGTTTTAAAAGTTGATCTGTGGGAAGGGGCTGGTTGCCATGAAGAAAAGTCCATGGACATCTGTCAGGATCCGAGGGGTACTGAGTGACAGTGATATTGCTAACTGGGCTTTTCTAGTAACTGCAACATTGCCAAAAGAGTCACATGTTTTCAACTGTTTTTTTGGGTGTCCTGTTTATTTAAAGGCAGGACTTTCTATCAGCTCTGTTGGTCTTCCTTTTTTTCCCCATTACCTGCATATGATTCCTAGTCTACTGTCCTGCAAGGGCAGGTGGAAGCATGTCATCTCCTGCATTTGCTGTTAAAGTGGCATTGTAAAAACCACCTCAAACCTAGCTCTTTTGGTTCCGTGAGTGGCCATGCCTTTGAAAAATAGCTCGATTAGTAATAAGAGTAGTAAATATGTAGAAGGTAACTTTGGGCAAGAAAGTTAAAAGCTCTTTCCTACTTTCTTCTCCACTGCGATCTCTACATTCACTAATTTTCTCCCCTATAGTCGATTTTTAGTTGTGGTAGTTATATCCCATAAAAGTCTCCTGGAACACTGCATCAGCAAACATTGAACCATTACTTCTAGGAGAAATACAAGGTTAGTTGCCTGTCAATCTCTGTTCACAATATTTCCATCCATTGATTAATATATAACCTTGTTTTATGTGTGTTTCTGCTTAAAGATACTTATATATATGTATGTATATGTGTGTATATATATATATATGTATATGTGTGTATATATATATATATGTATATATGTGTATATATATAGAGTATTAACCTTGACCTCATGACCAACCACACTATAGTTTATCAGAACAAAGCTTAACTAATGTACATATTTTTTCTGTAAGGTACATCCCAGTATTCTTGCAACTAGTAACACTAGAGGACACCTCAGCACTATGCTTGGGGCCATTTTAAGTAGGGGAATCACCAATAAAAAGCACAAAAATTAAAAATATGGTATTGTCTAGATGGAGAAAAGGATACTTGTTTACAGTATGCGAGCTGGAACAAAAAGATAGTCCCATTTTTGACCTCTGCTGGGAGAATACAATTTGGGTGACTCACATAATTTGCTGCCTTAATGTTTACAAGAGATCATGAAAATTGATTTTGAAGTTACAAATAAATTTTAGCAAGCAAGTAAATTTGCAAATATGGAATCTGTAAATAACTAGGACTGTTATTGAAAAATCACTGCTAATATGTCAATATTCTTGCCTCTAAACTGTTGACAATATATTTTTGGTTTTATATAATTGTAATGACAGGCTGGGTGTAGTGGCTCATGCTTGTAATCTCAGTGCTTTGGGAAGCCACGGCAGGAGAACCGCTTGAGGCTTTGAATTTGAGACTAGCCTGGTAGCATGATAAGACCCTATCTCTAAAAAAATTTTAGGAAAGTTAGCTTGGCATGGTCGCATCCACCTATGGTTCTAGCTTCTTGTGGGAGGATTGCTTGCGCTCAGGAGTTCAGGGCTGTAGTGAGGCATGATTATACCACTGCACTCCAGCCTGGGCAACAGAGTGAGAACTTCTTTCTAAAATAAAAAATAATAAAAAAAATTTGTAATTTTAGCTCTCTAGTACCACTCAACTGTCTTTTTAAAACAAATGAGACCATTGGAACATTATAGAATGGGAATATATTTCACAACTAGTCCATGACAAAGCCAGAACTGGAACTCAGATCCCCACATGTGTGGTCCAGTGCTTTTGTAGTTGGGTCAAATGACTTCAAAGGCTTCAGAGCATTGGAGAGTTTCCTTTCTTCTCTCTATCTATGGTTTATGACTTTGCTAGCCTGGGCACTCTGGTAGGGGAAGAGGGAATCAAAAATTTGTGACATACACAGAAATCCCCATTCACTTTCTGATTTCAGTTTATGAATATCTTTAAATTTAACAAATATATAAATTGCTCCTGTTAAAAATGCAAATAGAGGTTGGGCCAAGCTGGTGGACTAGAAGCAGCTCATGTGCATAACTCTCATGGAGAGGAAATGCAAGGGCTAGGAACACTGAATCGGCAGGCTGATAATCTGAGAAACCACATGGGGACCTATCAAGGCTCTTGGGGGGCACAGGACACAGAGAGAAGAGAGGAGTGAAGCTGGCACCAGCCTGTCTGGGCTCAGCATGGAGCCAGGAGAACCTCTTTAACACAAGAAAGGTGAGAGAGTGCACTGGGAGATTCACACTCTCCATAGAGACATATGCAAGACTGGGAATGGGAGAATCTCACCCTCCACACTCCCCCACCATGTTTCTAGACTGAGGCAGAGAACCATCCAGATATTTTGTGAAGACAACTTTCAAGCCTTGGGACCTCTACAAGCCTTGGGACCCAGAGAAGATCAGCACCAGTGCCATAGCCCCAATAGAGGCTGCAGTCGCAGTGCCTGGGAGCAGTAAGATTACTCTACTCCACCTCAGTGAACGGGGCCTGGCACCAGCTTTAACTCAGTGGTCCTGCCTCTGTGTGGACTCAGCTAGAAGGTAGAGCCTTCTGTTGTCCCGGGAAACACCTGGACGGCAGGGTGGATGACCTTACTCACCCCTGCTGCTGGTAGCCAGGCAAGAAATGCCTGCTAGAGCCTCTGGCCCAGTGGTTGTGCTTCTGTCTGAATTTAGCCAGTGGATACAGCATCTTGTTGTCCCAGGAAACACCTGGACAACAGGGTGGGCCACTCTACCCACCCTTGCCTCTTATAGCCGGGTGAGCCATGCCTGCTAGAGCTTCCAGCCCAGCAGTGCTACTTCTGCCTCAATTTGCTGAGTGGGGCAGCCTCCTGTTGCCCCCAAAACACTCAAAGGGCAGGGAAGGCAACTGTACCCACTCCTACCTCTTGTAGCCAGATGGGCCATACCCACTGGAGCTTCCAGTGGTTCCACTTCTATCTGAACTCTGCAGGCAGGTGCAACCCCATGCTTCCCCACAAAGTACTCAGACAGCATACATATTAGGGCTGACCTGGCAAAAATATGGCCAGTCTGCCAACTGCAGCCCCTGCCCAAGGGAGCCTTGTGGACTAGAACACCCAACAAAAAAATGTGGCTATGGAGGCTGTAATTGGACGAAGCTCATTCAAGACTCAGGAGAGGACCAGAAACCAGTTGACTGAACCCACCTTGTACCACAATCAAACCCCCAGTGGTATCAAAGAAGATAAAAGCAAAAAACCCAAGCCAGAGGACAGCAACTTCAAAGAATAAAGGAGCGTCAGCCCACACAGATGAGAAAGAACCAGCAGAAGAACTCTGGCAACTCAAAAAACCACAGTATCTTCTTACCTCCATACAACTACACTAGTTCCCCAGTAATGTTTCTTAACTGGGTTGAAATGGCCGAAATGTCAGAAATAGAATTCAGAATATGGATAGAAAGGAAGATCATCAACATTCAGGAGAAAGTCAAAACCCAATAGAAGGAATCTAAGAAATACAATAAAATCATACAGAAGATAAAAGACAAAATGACCATTTAAAAATAAAAACTAAACTGGTAGAGCTTAAAAACACACTACAAGTATTTTATTTCAAGTATTAATAGCAGATTAGACCAACTGAGGAAAGAATCTTAGAGCTCAAAGATCAGTTCTCTGAAATAACACAAACAGAAATAAAGAAAAATAATAAAGGAGAATGAACAAAAACTCTGCGAAATATGGGATTATGCAAAGAGACCAAATCTATGATTCATTGGTGTCCCTGAAAGAGAGAGAGAGAGAAAAGAAGGAACTTAGAAAATATATTTGAGGATTTCATCCGTGAAAATTTCCCCAGCATTGCTAGAGAGGCCAACATTTAAATCCAGGAAATGCAGAGAATTTCTGTGAGATACTATACAAGGAAATCATCCCCAAATACATAGTCATCAGATTCTCCAATATCAAAATGAAAAAAAAAGTCAAAGGCAGCCAGAGAGAAGAGGCAGGTCACCTTAAGGCTAACAGAGGACCTTTCAGAAGAAACCCTATAAGCCAGAAGAGATTGGGTGGCCTATACTCAGCATTTTTTTTTTTATTATTATACTTTAAGTTTTAGGGTACGTGTGCACAATGTGCATGTTTGTTACATATGTATCCATGTGCCATGTTGGTGTGCTGCACCCATTAACTCGTCATTTAGCGTTAGGTGTATCTCCTAATGCTGTCCCTCCCCCCTCCCCCCACCCCACAACAGTCCCCGGAGTGTGATGTTCCCCTTCTTGTGTCCATGAGTTCTCATTGTTCAATTCCCACCTGTGAGTGAGAACATGTGGTGTTTGGTTTTTTGTCCTTGCAATAGTTTACTGAGAATGATGTTTTCCAGTTTCATCCATGTCCCTACAAAGGACATGAACTCATCATTTTTTATGACTGCATAGTATTCCATGGTGTATATGTGCCACATTTTCTTAATCCAGTCTATCGTTGTTGGACATTTGTGTTGGTTCCAAGTCTTTGCTATTGTGAATAGTGCCGCAATAAACATACGTGTGCATGTGTCTTTATAGCAGCATGATTTATAGTCCTTTGGGTATATACCCAGTAATGGGATGGCTGGGTCAAATGGTATTTCTAGTTCGAGATCCCTGAGGAATCGCCACACTGACTTCCACAATGGTTGAACTAGTTTACAGTCCCACCAACAGTGTAAAAGTGTTCCTATTTCTCCACATCCTCTCCAGCACTTGTTGTTTCCTGACTTTGACTTGGCGATGCGGGCTCTTTTTTGGTTCCATATGGACTTTAAAGTAGTTTTTTCCAATTCTGTGAAGAAAGTCATTGGTAGCTTGATGGGGATGGCATTGAATCTATAAATTATCTTGGACAGTATGGCCATTTTCACGATATTGATTCTTCCAATCCATGAGCATGGAATGTTCTTCCATTTGTTTGTATCCTCTTTTATTTCATTGAGCAGTGGTTTGTAGTTCTCCTTGAAGAGGTCCTTCACGTCCCTTGTAAGTTGGATTCCTAGGTATTTGATTCTCTTTGAAGCAATTGTGAATGAGAGTTCACTCATGATTTGGCTCTCTGTTTGTCTGTGATTGGTGTACAAGAATGCTTGTGATTTTTGTACATTGATTTCGTATCCTGAGACTTTGCTGAAGTTGCTTATCAGCTTAAGGAGACTTTGGGCTGAGACAATGGGGTTTTCTAGATATACAATCATGTCATCTGTAAACAGGGACAATTTGACTTCCTCTTTTCCTAATTGAATACCCTTTATTTCCTTCTCCTGCCTGATTACCCTGGCCAGAACTTCCAACACTATGTTGAATAGGAGTGGTGAGAGAGGGCATCCCTGTCTTGTACCAGTTTTCAAAGGGAATGCTTCCAGTTTTTGCCCATTCAGTATGATATTGGCTGTGGGTTTGTCATAGATAGCTCTTATTATTTTGAGATCCGTCCCATCAATACCTAATTTATTGAGAGTTTTTAGCATGAAGGGTTGTTGAATTTTGTCAAAGGCCTTTTCTGCATCTATTGAGATAATCATGTGGTTTTTGTCTTTGGTTCTGTTTATATGCTGGATTACATTTATTGATTTGCGTATGTTGAACCAGCCTTGCATCCCAGGGATGAAGCCCACTTGATCGTGGTGGATAAGCTTTTTGATGTGCTGCTGGATTAGGTTTGCCAGTATTTTATTGAGGATTTTTGCATCAATGTTCATCAAGGATATTGGTCTGAAATTCTCTTTTTTGGTTGTGTCTCTGCCAGGTTTTGGTATCAGGATGATGCTGGCCTCATAAAATGTGTTAGGGAGGATTCCTTCTTTTTCTATCGATTGGAATAGTTTCAGAAGGAATGGTACCAGTTCCTCCTTATACCTTTGGTAGAATTCGGCTGTGAATCCATCAGGTCCTGGACTCTTTTTGGTTGGTAAGCTATTGATTATTGCCACAATTTCAGAGCCTGTTATTGGTCTATTCAGAGATTCAACTTCTTCCTGGTTTAGTCTTGGGAGGGTGTATTTGTCAAGGAATTTATCCATTTCTTGTAGATTTTCTAGTTTATTTGCGTAGAGGTATTTGTAGTATTCTCTGAAGGTAGATTGTATTTCTGTGGGATCAGTGGTGATATCCCCTTTATCATTTTTTATTGCATCTATTTGATTCTTCTCTCTTTTCTTCTTTATTAGTCTTGCTAGCAGTCTATCAATTTTGTTGATCTTTTCAAAAAACGAGCTCCTGGATTCATTAATTTTTTGAAGGGTTTTTTGTGTCTCTGTTTCCTTCAGTTCTGCTCTGATTTTAGTTATTTCTTGCCTTCTGCTAGCTTTTGAATGTGTTTGGTCTTGCTTTTCTAGTTCTTTTAATTGTGATGTTAGGGAGTCAATTTTGGATCTTTCCTGCTTTCTCTTGTGGGCATTTAGTGCTATAAATTTCCCTCTACACACTGCCTTGAATGTGTCCCAGAGATTCTGGTATGTTGTGTCTTTGTTCTCGTTGGTTTCAAAGAACATCTTTATTTCTGCCTTCATTTCATTATGTACCCAGTAGTCATTCAGGAGCAGGTTGTTGAGTTTCCATGTAGTTGAGTGGTCTTGAGTGAGTTTCTTAATCCTGAGTTCTAGTTTGATTGCACTGTGGTCTGAGAGACAGTTTGTTATAATTTCTGTTCTTTTACATTTGCTGAGGAGAGCTTTACTTCCAACTATGTGGTCAATTTTGGAATAGGTGTGGTGTGGTGCTGAAAAAATTGTATATTCTGTTGATTTGGGGTGGAGAGTTCTGTAGATGTCTATTAGGTCCACTTTGTGCAGAGCTGAGTTCAATTCCTGGATATCCTTGTTAACTTTCTGTCTTGTTGATCTGTCTAATGTTGACAGTGGGGTGTTAAAATCTCCCATTATTATTGTGCGGGAGTCTAAGTCTCTTTGTAGGTCACTCAGGACTTGCTTTATGAATCTGGGTGCTCCTGTATTGGGTGCATATATATTTAGGATAGTTAGCTCTTCTTGTTGAATTGATCCCTTTACCATTATGTAATGGCCTTCTTTGTCTCTTTTGATCTTTGTTGGTTTAAAGTCTATTTTATCAGAGACTAGGATTGCAACCCCTGCCTTTTTTTGTTTTCCATTTGCTTGGTAGATCTTCCTCCATCCCTTTATTTTGAGTCTATGTGTGTCTCTGCACGTGAGATGGGTTTCCTGAATACAGCACACTGATGGGTCTTGACTCCTTATCCAGTTTGCCAGTCTGTGTCTTTTAATTGGAGCATTTAGCCCATTTACATTTAAAGTTAATATTGTTATGTGTGAATTTGATCCTGTCATTATGATGTTTGCTGGTTATTTTGCTCGCTAGTTGATGCAGTTTCTTCCTAGCCTCGATGGTCTTTACAATTTGGCATGTTTTTTGCAGTGGCTGGTACCGGTTGTTCCTTTCCATGTTTAGTGCTTCCTTCAGGAGCTCTTTTAGGGCAGGCCTGGCGGTGGCAAAATCTCTCAGCATTTGCTTGTCTGTAAAGTATTTTATTTCTCCTTCACTTATGAAGCTTAGTTTGGCTGGATATGAAATTCTGGGTTGAAAATTCTTTTCTTTAAGAATGTTGAATATCGGCCCCCACTCTCTTCTGGCTTGTAGAGTTTCTGCCGAGAGATCAACTGTTAGTCTGATGGGCTTCCCTTTTTGGGTAACCCGACCTTTTTCTCTGGCCACCCTTAACATTTTTTCCTTCATTTCAACTTTGGCAAATCTGACAATTATGTGTCTTGGAGTTGCTCTTCTTGAGGAGTATCTTTGTGGCGTTCTCTGTATTTCCTGAATCTGAATGGTGGCCTGCCTTGCTAGATTGGGGAAGTTCTCCTGGGTAATATCTTGCAGAGTGTTTTCTAACTTGGTTCCGTTCTCCCCGTCACTTTCAGGTACACCAGTCAGACGTAGATTTGGTCTTTTCACATAGTCCCATATTTCTTGGAGGCTTCGTTCGTTTCTTTTTATTCTTTTTTCTCTAAACTTTCCTTCTCGCTTCATTTCATTCATTTCATCTTCCATCACTGATACCCTTTCTTCCAGTTGATTGCAACGGCTACTGAGACTTCTGCAATCTTCATGTAGTTCTCGAAACTTGTCTTTCAGCTCCATCAGCTCCTTCAAGCACTTCTCTGCATTGGTTATTTTAGTTACACATTCGTCTAATTTTTTTTCAAAGTTTTTAACTTCTTTGCCATTGGTTTGAATTTCCTCCCGTAGCTCGGAGTAGTTTGATCGTCTGAAGCCTTCTTCTCTCAACTCGTCAAAGTCATTCTCTGTTCAGCTTTGTTCTGTTGCTGATGAGGAACTGCGTTCCTTTGGAGGAGGAGAGGTGCTCTGCTTTTTAGAGTTTCCAGTTTTTCTGCTCTGTTTTCTCCCCATCTTTGTAGTTTTTTCTACTTTTGGTCTTTGATGATGGTGATGTACAGATGGGTTTTTGGTGTGGGTGTCCTTTCTGTTTGTTAGTTTTCCTTCTAACAGATAGGACCCTCAGCTGCAGGTCTGTTGGAGTTTGCTAGAGGTCCACTCCAGACCCTGTTTGGCTGGGTGTCAGCAGCGGTGGCTGCAGAACAGCGGATTTTCGTGAACCGCAAATTCAGCTGTCGGATCGTTCCTCTGGAAGTTTTGTCTCAGAGGAGTATCCGGCCGAGTGAGGTGTCAGTCTGTCCCTACTCGGGGCTGCCTCCCAGTTAGGCTGCTCGGGGGTCAGGGACCCACTTTAGGAGGCAGTCTGCCTGTTCTCAGATCTCCAGCTGGATGCTGGGAGAACCACTACTCTCTTCAAAGCTGTCAGACAGGGACATTTAAGTCTGCAGAGGTTACTGCTGACTTTTTGTCTGTGCCCTGCCCCCAGAGGTGGAGCCTACAGAGGCAGGCAGGCGTCCTTGAGCTGTGGTGGGCTCCACCCGGTTCGAGCTTCCTGGCTGCTTTGTTTACCTAAGCAAACCTGGGCAATGGTGGGCGCCCCTCCCCCAGCCTTGCTGCCGCCTAGCAGTTTGATCTCAGACTGCTGTGCTAGCAATCAGCTAGACTCTGTGGGCCTAGGACCCTCCGAGCCAGGTGCGGAACACAATCTCCTGGTGTGCCGTTTTCCAAGCCCGTTGGAAAAGTGCAGTATTAGGGTGGGAGTGACCTGATATTCCAGGTGCCATCTGTCACCCCTTTCTTTGACTAGGAAAGGGAACTCCCTGACCCCTTGTGCTTCCCGAGTGAGGCAATGCCTCGCCCTGGTTCGGCTCGCATACGGTGTGCTGCACCGACTGTCCTGCACCCACTGTTCGGCACTCCCTAGTGAGATGAACCCGGTACCTCAGGTGGAAATGCAGAAATCACCCATCCTCTGCATCACTCACGCTGGGAGTTGTAGACTGGAGCTGTTCCTATTCGGCCATCTTGGCTCCACTGAGCTCTGTGCTCAGCATTCTTAAAGAAAATAAGTTCCAACCAAGAATTTCATGTTCAGTGAAAGTAAATTTCATAAATGAAGGATAAATAAGAGCCTTTTCAGGCAAGGATATCCTTCAATGCTTAGGATATTTGCTACCATCAGATCTGTCTTACAAGAAGTCCTTAAGGAAGTGATAAATATGGAAAGGAAAGATTGTTACTAGCTGCCACAAAAATACTCATAGACCATTGACACTATAAAGCAACCACACAATCAAGTCTGCATAATAACCAGCTAACAACATGCTGATAGGAACAGACTTGCACATATCAATATTAACCTTGAGTGTAAATGGGCTAAAATCCCCAATTAAAAGGCACAGAGTGGCAAGTTGGATAAAGAAATAAGACCCAACTGTATGCTGCCTACAAGAGACCCATCTTACATGCAGTGATACTCATAGGTTCAAAGTACAGGGATGGAGAAAAATCTACAAACAAATGGAAAACAAACAAAACAAAACAAGAGGTTGCTGTACTTATTTCAGACAAAACAGGCTTCAAACCAACCGTAATTTAAACAGACAAAGAAGGGAATTACATGATAGTGAAAAGTTCAGTTCAACAAGACCTAATTATCCTAAATATATATGCATCTAAAACAGGAGCCCCCAGATTGAAAAGGCAAGTTCTTAGAGTGAAGAGACTTAGATAACCACAAAATAATAGTGGGAGACTTCAACACCCCACTGGCCGTATTAGATAGATCAACAAGGCAGAAAACTAACAAAGATATTCAGGTCCTGAACTTGACATTTCACCAGATTGGCCTAACATAAATATACAGAACCCTCCACCAAAAACAACAGAATGTACATTCTTCTGATCTGTATATGGCACCTATTCTAAAATTATCCATGCAATAAGCCATAAAATAATTCTCAGCAAATTAAAGAAACCTGAAATCATATCAAATATACTCTCAGACCACAGTGCATTAAAAATAAAAATTAATACTCAGAAAATTGCTCAAACCATATAATTATATGGAAATTAAACAAGCTTATCCTGAATAACTTTTGAGCAAACAATAAAATTAAGGCAGAAATCGAGAAATTCTTTGAAACTAATGGGAACAAAGACACAAAATAACAGAATCTCTACGAGACAACTAAAGTAGTATCAGTAAGGAAGTTTATAGTGCTCACTGCTCACATAAAAGTTAGAAATACCTCAAATTAACAACCTAACATCAAACCTAGAGGAACTAGACAAAGAAGAGTAAACCAACCCCAAAGCTAGCAAAAGACAAGAAATAACCAAAAATCAGGGCTGAACTGAAGGAAATTGAGACACAAGAAACCATACAAAAGATTGATGAATCTAGGAGTTTGGTTTTAGAAAGAACAAATAGGATTGATAGACTACTAGCTAAACTAATAAAGAAGAAAAATAGAAGATCCAAATAAGCACAATTAGAAATGACAAAGGAGATATTATCACCAACCCCACAGAAATACAGAAAGCTCTCAGAGACTACTATGAACACCTCTATGCTCACAAACTGGAAAACCTAGAAGAAATGGATAAATTTCTGGAAACATACAGCCTCCCAAGAATGAGCCAGGAAGCAACTGAATTCTTGAACAGAACAATAATGAGCTCCAAAACTGAATCAGTAATAAAAAGCCTGCCAACCAGAAAAAGCCCAGGATCAGATGGATTAACAGCCAAATTCTACCAGATGTATGAAGAAGGGCCGGTACCATTCCTATTGAAACTACTCAAAAGTATTGAGGAGGAGGGATTCCTCCCCAACTCAGTCTATGAGGCCAGCATAATCTTGATACCAAAATCTGGCAGAGACACCACACACACACATACACACACATAGAAAATAAAACATCAGGCCAATATCCTTGATGAACATAGATGCAAAAATCCTCAACAAAGTACTAGTAAACTGAATCCAGCAGCACAAAAAGCTAATACACCATGATCAAGTAAGTTTTATCCCTGGCATACAAAGTTGGTTCAACATATACAAATCAATAAATGTCATTCACTACATAAACAGAACTAAAAACAAAAACTACGTGATCATCTTAATAGATGCAGAAAAGGCTTTTGATAAAATTCAACATCTCTTCTTTTTAAAAACTCTCAACAAATTAAGAGAGCCAAATCAAAAAGAAAATCTCATTCAAAATAGTCACAAAAAGAATAAAATACCAAGGAATACAGCTAACCAGAGAGGTGAAAGATCTGTACAGTGAGAACTACAAAACACTGCTCAAAGAAATCAGAGATAGCACAACAAGTGGAAAAGCATCCCATGCTCATAGATAGGAAGAAACAATATAGTTAAAATGGTCATACTGACCAAAGCAATTTACAGATTCAATGCTATTCCTATCAAACTAAAATTTATATGGAACTGAAAAAGAGCTTGAATAGCTAAGACAATCCTAAGCAAAAGAACAAAGTTGTGGCCATGATGTTAACCAACTTAAAACTATACTACAAGGCTACAGTAACCTAAACAGCATGGTATTGGTACCAAAAACAGACACATAGACCAATGGAACATAATAGTGCCCAGAAATAAAGCCACATGCCAAAAACCATTTGATCTTCAACAAAGTTGACAAAAACAAGCAATGGGGAAAGGACTTCCTATTTAATAAATGGTGCTGGGATAACTGGCTAGCCATATTCAAAACAGTGAAACTGAACCCCTTCCTTACATCATATACAAAAATCAACTCAAGATGGAATAAAGACTTAAATTTAAAACTGAAAACTACAAAACCCCTGGAAGATAACCTAGGATATACCATTCTGGACATAGGCCCTAGCAAAGATTTTATGACAAAGATACTGAAAGCAATTGCAACAAAAACAAAAATTGACAAATGAGACCTAACAAAGGAAAGAGCTCCTGCACAGTGAAAGAAACCATCAATAGAGTAAGTAGACAACCTGTAGAATGGGAGAAAATATTTTCAAACTGTGCATCTGACAAAGGTCTAACATCTAGAATCTATAGAAAATTTAACAAGCAAAAACCAATCAATCCTGTTATAAAGTGGGCAAAGTACATGAACAGATACTTTTCAAAAGAAGACATATATGCACCCCACAAGCATATAAAAAATGCTCAACATCACAATAATTAGAGAAATGCAAATGAAAATCCCATGAGATACCAGCACAGACCAGTTGAATGGCTATTATTAAAAAGTCAAAAAATAACAGACACTGGTGAGGTTACAGAGAATAGGGAATGCTTATATACTGCTGGTGAAAATATAGATGAGTTCAGCCACTGTGGAGAGCAGTGTGGTGATTTCTGAAAGAACTTAAAATGGAAGTGTCATTTGACCCAGTGATCTTGCTGTTGGTTATACCCAAAGGAACATAAATCCTTCTACCATAAGGATACATGCACATGTGTGTTCACTGCAGCACTATTCACAGTAGCAAAGTCATGGAATCAACCCTAAATGCCCATCAATGGTAGAATTGATAAAGAAAATGTGGTACATGTATACAATGGAATATTACGTAGTCATAAAAAAGAACAAGATTACGTCCTCTGTAGCAATATGGATGGAGCTCAAGGTTGTAATCCTGAGTGAACTAATGCAGGAACAGAAAATCAAATACCATATGTTCTCAGTTATAAGTGGGAGCTAAACATTGAGTACCCATGGACACAAAGAAGGGAACAACAGATACTGGAACCTATTTGAGGGTACAGGGTAGAGGAATGATAGGATCACAAAACTACCTATCAGGTACTATGGTTATTACCTGGGTGACAAAACCATTTGTAAAACAAACCCCCATGACACACAATTTACCTATATAACAAACCTGCCCATATTCCCCTGAACATAAAATTAAGATTAAATGAAAATAAATAAATGATTGAATGAATAAGACAGAAAACACACAAAACAAAACAAAAATACAAATGAGTATGACATTGGTCAAAATTATCTATTAATCAAGTATATAAAAATTAATATTTGGGTTAGCTCTGGGGTAACTAGACTGAGACCAGGTCAAGTTGATTGAGAGGTGGCCTTCAGAACGTTAGGCAGGAGTGGGGGGACCCTCCAGGAGATGAATATCCTTGAAGAGAAACCTGCCCCACAGCCCGTGATGACCCTGAAACAGCTGAGTAGGCCTCCCTGCCTGTTAACTGATTGAGCAAATGTGGAAGCCTCTGGAAAGGCTGTTGTCTCATCAAAGCTGAGAAATTCTGCCTTGTAGCTTAATATCTTTTTGATAACCACCTGTGGGATTTCCTTTTCAGTTTGGCAGCATTTGCTTGGACAATATTTCTGTCTGATTCTTATCCTTTTCTCTTTTTATGGGGATCTTCCTCTTTTGCCTTTAGCTGTGCACTTCTCAATTTGGGATTTGCACCCTGTTTCATCTTGTTTGGTTACTGGTGACATCACTGCTTGGATTTTTTTCCATCTGCTCTTTGGAAAAATATCTACCTCTTTGGAAAAATATCTAATTTCATAATTAGAATGTTGTTATTTTTCTTCATTCTCTCAAAAGCTAGTCTTCTACTGAAATGTATTCAAGAAGTGTGTCGCATACGTTTGAAAAATGCTTCCTAATTTCTCTAGAAAGAAATATTGAACGCTATCTAGCCACCCTCCTGATGGATCCCTGTTGTGCCAGGCAGGAATGGGCTGCTTGGGGACGCAGTGAACTCCCCGGGCCTTTCTGCTGCTTCCTCTACCCCTGTCTTTTGCTCGGCTCTCTGACTTGACTCAGATCCAGGTAAAGTCGGAAATTTCTCCCACAAACAGACCTTCAGCTTTTCCAGTGGGGGTGTCTGTGAGAGGAGAACCTCTGTTTCCCACGTGCACAGTTGGGGCACTCACAGTATTTGGGGTGTCTACTCGGTCCTGCAGGAGCAGTCCGCTTCCTTCAGAGGGTCTGTGGGTCCTCTCAGGATTGCTGGTTTGTTCTTGCAGTCAATCTGGAGCTAAAATTTACAATATAAGCCTCCGTGTGCTGCTCTGTCCAGGCTGCAATCTAGTCCTCCCTCCCATCCGCCATGATTCCCATACCTAATCTCTATTTTTAATCTTTGTTATTCGTAGAAATGTCTCTTAATCAATATGTAGTTACATTTAAAAAATTAAGCTGAAAGTCTATGTTTTGTCATAGGATGTAGCAAACCCATTACATTCACAAAATATTTGGATTCATTCATGTTACTTATTTTTTGTTTTATGTTTTCATTTGTGTTCTTTTATTTTCAGGCAGTTTTAGACTGACCAAAGTCTCTTTGATCTATTTTTCTTCTTCAGTGGTTTGGAAGTTAAATATCCTATTTTGATTCTTTGAATGGTTGCTCTTACACTTTTAATGAACATCTTTAAACTTTGATTTGCCTTTTTATCAATGAATCAGTCTGTATTTATATTCTCCCACAAATAACACTAGAATATTCACTTTTACTCCTCTCCAGTTTCTCCTCTCTCTACCACATGATCTTCCAGAGATGTCATCAAAAATTTAGTTCTTTTTACTATTTTTTTCAACTTTTTTTCTTCCGTCATCCTACCTCATGTTTCTCAGAGATATCATCTAAAAGGTTAGATTCTTGTTAAATGTTTTTTGCAATCATCACTTAAATTATTGATTATTATAACTGATTCCTTATGTTTGGATTAAATTTTCTTCTTGCTAGAGAACATCCTTTTGTAATTCATTCAGAACTTTCTGAGTCTGAAAATGCTCTTTTTTCATGCTTATACTTGGATAATTTAGTTTTAGTATTTTAGGCTCAAAATGATTTTCCCTCTGATCTTGGGAAACATTGTTCTATTGTCTTTTTTCATCTGATATTACTAGAAGATAAGTCCAGTATAAGTCTCATTCTTTTATCAAAGTGCATTATCTGTTTCCCACATTCTTCTTACCAGTCTTCTGGTAAGACTTTTCTCTTTATTCTCAGCTTTCTGAATTTTTCCATGTTGGGCTTAGTTGTAGTCTATTTTATTCATCTTGCCGAGGACTCAAAGGCTTCTTTTAAGCTGAAGTGTAATGATTTCTTTTTCCTCTCTTTTTGGAACTGTAGTAGACATTCATTGATAAACTGGGAGATATCTTTTATGTCTCTTTAACTTATCGTTCATAAGTTCTTAAATTTTTTCCTTTTGTACATACTTTTGGAGAATTTTTAACTGCTTTTTCTGTTTTTAAAGTTACTTTCTACTGTATCCCCATACAGTAATCCATAGTGATAGAAATCAGAGTAGTGGTTTCCCAGTTTTGTGGGGAGAGAGCAGGGCAGACATTAACTTGGAAGGAACACTAGGGAACTTTCTAGTGTGTGCATTGTAATAATGTTAAAATAACATTATTGTTACATAATTAAAACAGCTGTATCCATTCAGCCATTTTCTCCATCTATTGATCTTTTTAAACTCTAGGATTAAAATTTTAATTTTCCCCCGTGGTTTCTATATTCTCTCACATCTTATAAGGACATTGGTTACATATATTCTGTAGGTTTATTTGTTTGCTTTCTCAATTTGTCCAGCTTTGGCAGATGGAAGTTATTCTTTGGTTTAGTTTGCTGACTCTTTTTATGTCAGCATTCTTCACATGTTTGGTAAACATTTTCTGTATTTATCTGTGTTATCTGAGAGCCAAGTTTATGAAAGTCTTATCAGTTCCCTTCAGCCTGTCTTCAGAAATTGCAGGAGGCTGGTAGAAGAAGGCTATTGTGCTATGAAATGAACCAGTGACTAGTTTGTTTCTCCTAAGTGGTGTTTGCCTCCTGAGATCCTTCTTTAACCCTAGTCTGGAAGCTCTAATGTTCCCTGCTCCCGACTTGGGTTGTATACTTTTCTTGCACTCTGCTTGGTTTAGCGAGAATAAAGAAGAGAGTGTGCATAAGTCAACAAGTCTGGCGGTTTCTACTTGGGTCCCCCCAACTCTTGTATCTGCAGATTTTGACTTGGAGTACCCTGGATCCTCTTTCACCCTTTATAGTAGATATCCCACACACACATTTTTGCATTTTAAAAATACAATCTCATCTATTTTCATCTTTTTAATAATTCTTCATAGACTTAGATACCTCTTCATTGTTACTCAAAAACAGCTAAGATGTTTTTTTTTTTTTTTTTGAGATGGAATTTCACTCTTGTTGCCCAGGCTGGAGTGCAATGGCACCATCTCAGCTCACCACAACCTCCGCTTCATGGGTTCAAGTGATTCTCCTGCCTCAGCCTCCCGAGTAGCTGGGATTACAGGCATGTGCCACCACGCCTGGCTAACTGTGTATTTTTAGTAGAGATGGGGTTTCTCCATGTTGGTCAGGCTGTTCTCAAACTCCTGACCTTAGGTGATCGGCCCGCCTTGGCCACCCAAAGTGCTGGGATTACAGGCATGAGCCACTGCTCCTGGCCATTTTTTTCATATGTTTTTGGACATCTTGGACTTTGGAATAAGACAGGAAGTAGGGCACGCTACATAATTTGCAGAATCTAGTGCAAAGTTAAAAAGCAGGACATCTTGTCCAAAAAGCAGGAAAAATAGTGTCGTTAAACGTACTATAATATAAAGTTTTTTCTTTATGATATTTTACTAACAAAAATCACTAGCGTTTTCCTAAGTCACTAAATTTTCCTGTATAACATCATTCTTCCCCTCAACTGGAAACTTAAAAAAAAATTTTACTTTGCCCTCAGAGGCAAAAATTGCTAACACTTTTTAATCTGTGTTTAAAACATTACTTCTTCTCCTCTTTTTGATATTTTTAGTTTTTTAATCTTTTAAATTATGGTGAAGTACATATAGTATAAAATTTACCATCTTAATCATTCAGCTCAATGGCATTAATTACACTTACATTGTTGTACAACCATTGCCACTGTCCAGCTCCAGAACTCTTTTCATCTTGCAAAACTGAAAAATAATAAAGCTTTTTTCTTTAAAAATGTTTATCACTTATAAAACATAATAGGGGTAATAGTGATGGATGAGGAGCAACGTAAACTGTACAATTGCAAAAAATAACATTTTTGGTGTTGTAGTGAGTTGAATACTGTCTGCCAAAATTCATATCCACTCAGAACCTCAGAATGCAAACTTATTTAGATACAGGGTCTTTGTTGATGTAATTGGATTAATGTGAAGTCACTCTGGATTAAAGTATGCACTAAGTCCAATAACTAGTGTCCTGAGAAGCAGAGGAGAGGACACAGAGACACCCAGAGGAGAAGGCCGTGTGAAGACAGAGGCAGAGATTGCAGTTATGCTGTCACTAGCCAGGGAACACCTGAAGCCACCGGAAGCTGGAAGAGGCAAGGAAGGGTAGAACCTTTAGAGAGAGCACCGCCCTACTGACACCTTGATTTTGGACTTCTGGCCTCCAGAACTGTGACAGAATGAATTTGTGTTGGTGTAGTTTGCCCAGTTTGTGGTAATTTGTTACAGCAGCCCTATGAAACTAATACAGGTATCATACTTCTATGTAGCAAATAAATAGTAATTCTTTAAGAAGACATCTTCATTGAACGTAAGAATTTTACTTTTCTGCAAATTCATTTATTAAGTCATCAAAATTTATACTTCTAGAAATTTTGTTTTCAATTGATATAATTAAAAAATAACACGAGTTGGTCCTGACAAATGCGAGATCACAAATAATTTTAGATAATTTTTTATTGTGAGGAGGAGATTTTTTGGATACAACTGTCATTGGACCTGTTAAAAGTATTTTAGTGCTATGCAACATTGGGATTAACTTTTGATGAATTATTTTGAAATACAAATTTTAATGTGTCTATAGCTGATGACTCTTAAGGAATAGTTTTTCTAAATAGATTTAACTCTTCATACAAATCGGTTTTGTGTAACTCCAAATTTAATTTTGTTAATTTATACAATGATAGTTTGACATTTCCTCTGCTATTTTTGGAATTGGTGGAGGTCTGTACAAGGAATTAAAAGTGGTATAATGATTGTATATAATTCACAATGCCATTTTGTGCACTCTATCATTACATCTTCAATTTTAATGAGAAATTAATGAGGTAATTGTCTTCTTTGTTAAAAATTTATCTAAAGCTTTATATAAAAATAGTGTTATTTTCCATTGAATGTGACAATCTTTGCATTTATTTTCTATTTCTAAGCCTGTGGATATTTGTTTTACAACATTGCCGCAATTTTCAAAATTAGTAATACCTCTTTGAACACATAATAACTCTTTGATATGTTTTATTGTGTAATGTTCATGTGTACTTTTTCTTGGTAATTGTTTACTAACAGGGTTTACTGTTTGATAAGTGGCAGTTCCCAGCCGGGCTCTCAGGCTGGAGGGTTAGTATTTGTGCTGATGCACAGGGTTGGGCTCCAAGGATGGAATGGCAAGCTGGCATCCCACCGGTGCTCCCAACCCTGGAACATAGAGTCTCACCTGTCTTGGGACAGGGACACTAATGGGGCTGCTTCTGCTGCACCTGCCACCATCACCACCATGCCACCACCAATCTGGGCCCAGGTCTGAGTGTGGCTGCCCCTTCAAGCTCTGCATCACCCCAGCCTGCCCCCAGGATGCTAGTGAGTCCCATGAGGCTAGGCCAGCTGTTCCAGTTGCTGCTGACTGCTGTATCTCCGGGTGTGAGTCTACGTGGTGTGTGTGTGTGTGTGTGCACTGCTGCCTGAGTGTGTGTGCTTCCTCTGTTCACATGGGTGCTCCATTGTCCTATCAGTCTTCACTTGCAAAACACAGGTTCAAAGAAAAAATTCTTATGAATATCATGATGGTGATAGCGAAACATTAAAGCAATTGCGAGGTTCTTCCTGAGTGTGTGTCCCAGTGGGGCTACACATGCCACATGTCCACAGAGCCAGCCCTGATAGGGAGGCAGCAGGAATACTGCATTTACCATCTTGATCTGATCTCTTCATGAAAGCCAATATTGCTTTATTAAACCACTTTTATGTGGAATGTGGTGCATTTGCATCTGAATTGGTTATCCTAGTTTGCATTTTCCAGCTGGACAAAGGCCAGTTTCAGTGGCTTTAGAGAGAGGGAATAATCTAGTCTTGTTCCTATGGCTAGGGACCAAACAGATTTTTTTAATTTTTAAAATTATTTTAAAATTTAATTTGTTTTTTTTAGAGTTTCACTCTGTTGCCCAGGCTGGAGTGTAGTGGCATGATCATGGCTCACTGCAGCCTTGAATTCCTGGACTTAAGTGATCCTCCTGCTTCAGCCTCCCAAGTAGCTATGATTACAGATGCACATTGCCATGCCTGGCTAATTTCTAAAAGTTTTTTGTAGAGTTGGGGTCTTGCTATGTTGCCCAGCTAGTCTTGAACTACTGGCCTCAAGCTATCCTCCTGCCTTGGCTTCCCAAAGTGCTGGGATTACAGGCATGAGCCATCACACTTGGCCCCAAACAGATTTTTAAATCTCTTCTTGAGAATCAAAAGTCACCTTTCTAATGTGGAAGGTTATGTTCATATTATTCAGAAAATGCTAATGACTGTGCATAAATAAAGCTTATCCTCTATTGTGAATCATCTGGTCCTTAAACATGTAAATCATCTTCAGCTTCCCAATTATAGCTCATGGATCAGTTTCTGGTATAATCTATATCATTCCTTGGTGACCTTTCTCCCCTCATTTTCTGCATGTATATATCTTGTGGTTAGGCATTGGAAGGCTGTATCTTATTTAAGTATCTGAATGTATCAACAGACTTATAAAAATGGTTGATGTTGTAGAGTTCAGAGATTCAGAGCTAGATGCTTATCTGAAAGCATTTCCAAACCTATCTGGTACTGGCCTGAACCAGATTCTGTTCTGTTTGGAATATAAATTTTACAGTATTTCATTTTTTTTCCAGATAGGAAACAATACTGAGTGTAGCTTATTGAAGTATTTTCTTAACATTATAGCTTTTTTACTGATGAAAGAATATGAGATTATATAATCTTTGTTATTTATCTTCAAAACTCTTGATATTACATGCCATAGTATACTACAGCATGGACTATTGTTATAATATGTACTAGTTATAAAATGTATAACACAAAAATCTATATTATACTAGTTATAAAATGAA
Source organism: Nomascus leucogenys (assembly GCF_006542625.1). NCBI lineage: Eukaryota > Metazoa > Chordata > Mammalia > Primates > Hylobatidae > Nomascus > Nomascus leucogenys. The sequence goes on from NC_044391.1 coordinate 786,763, forward strand.
TACCACATGCATACTTGTGCTAGTTATAAAATATATACCATATGTACTCGTTATAAATGTATATCACATAAAACCTATATTATACTAGTTCTAAAATGTATGTTACATAAAGCCTGTATTATAACTGGAGGACTAAATATCAGCTAGTTAACAAATTACTCAGATGTTCTTTATATACTCTTAAAGATCTCTATTTGATTGTCTAATTATGCCTTTTATGTGACTGGAGCTGGTTCTACATAAAAATATTTGGGAAGCTTGACTTTCTGCCAGACCAAAGAGATTCAAACTTATTTGAGATATATAAGCCACTTTCATTTACTAAGTGTCTGTGATTAAGGCAGAATCCCCTGCTTAAATCATAGCTTTGGGAAGGGAATATAAACAGAAACATAGCTCATGCCCGTGCCCACTGTTTCTCCCTGCCCTGGACGTTTGCCAAGCTTCAGTTTGGCATTATCAAAAATACACAGCATATTGTTACTATTAGAATATCAATTCACAACTGGGTTTATATTGGGTAAAGATTTGTTATATATTTTTAAATTTCTGAGTTATTTCTTATTGGTGAGCGCTTGGAAAAATGGAGTCAGAGTTTGGTATGAGGGGAGGAAAGAGGCAAAACCTATTTTGTTGAAAACCCTAATGGGGAAGATTCACTTTTCTACTGGATTCATATTTTTGTACTTCTCCTCGTCGAAATGATTGTTTTGGACAAAGAAGCTGCATTCTTTATGTATGTTTACTCATGTTGCTAACGATTAAAAATTGTTTTCTTTTACACGTTGCTTTTACATTAAAAATGCTTAAACATATATTGGTCTTTGAGGCATTAGCCTTTCATCTTGGGGGACCTAATTTAAAACCTGTCCCAGTTTAAGCAGAAACAAGTTAGATCTTGTCACCTGCACTCATCCAAGCTTTCAGGATGAACAATAATTACAATAAACTCAAATCATTCCAAAATGTTTTCTCATTACATTCTAACACATGAAGAATAGTAACAAAATACTTTATTGTGTAACTAAGAAAGATTAGTATTTTTTCTTGAAAATCATTACATTGTAGCCTTCATCAGAAGAAAAATAATGAACTGTTACAGCTTCTGTTATAAGTTATTTTGGAAAATGAAATCAGAGTGTCAAGTATGATTTCACAACATTGTGAATGAGAGACTGTGGGTCTGGTGATGTAAGAGGCCACTTTCTACTCCTTGGGAGAGCAGTTTATACCCCTGTGGTCCTCCACCCACAGGAAGTCTTTTCTTTATTGCTTAACTCCACTCTAGTAAGTCACTGACCTCCATGTCCCCTTGAGTTCCATATTGAATACACCAGGTTAAGTTCAAATCCAAACTCGGAACATTTACATTTTAATAGGATTGATAGACTTAAACTGAAGAATAAAACTTGAGTGTGGGAAGTTTTGATAGACAGAAGGAGCGAGATCCCCTGTCGTCGGGAGAGCCTTTGAATCTTACTGGATTCCCACTGGAACTTCATATTTTTTGGGTGTGGACAAGAGGGTCCTGAGGATAGCAAAGTGTCCTTCTCCCATTCTTTTTCTTCAAAGGGCACTTGGCATTCTGGGTGGCCTGAGACAACTTTGTCGCTTCTTGGCTGTAGTAACTTGGAGAATAATTGCTGTCTTTGTCTTATGCTCAGATCTCTGTACACTCCTGCAGTATCCTTGACTCACTCCTAACAAGGTCCCCAGCATTGTCTCAATATGTACAGTGGTCCAGTTTGCTGTGCCCTCCCATTGCTTTCATAAAACAGTTGCAACTCTCCTTCAGGGTCTCTGTAGCCAACAGGCATCAAACTTCTTGGAAAAACTTCTTGGCTTCTTGGATGGAGCCCTGAATAGCTTTGTCGTATGAGTCAGGTACACACTTTATTTGAGAGTGTGGGAGAACTGGCTAGTACTTTCACTACTACTGTGTGTTGGTAGTTTAAACAATTCAAAGTATAAAATTTATCCATTAACTTGGTTTTATTCTTCTACCATGTAACTAGGAGTGAGAATACTTCATGTAGAAAAATGCTCCAATTTTAATGTTGGAGGTTCTTAAAATGCTCTAATTCAGGTCTTGCTTATGTTGTCTCAAATGCAAGCTCACCCCTGCACTGCCAGATGGTCTCTATGTGCATTTATGTGTGTAGATATAGGCATACTTCTAAGATACTGTAGGTTTGGTTCCAGACTACTGCAGTAAAATTAGTATAACAATAAAATGAGTCACACAATTTTTTTGGTTTCCCAGTGCATATAAAAGTTATGTTTACATTATACTGTAGTCTATTAAGTATACAATAACATTGTGTCTAAGGCAAACAATGTACATACCTTAAATAAAAAATACTTTGTTAAGAAATGGTAATGATCATCTGATCCTTCAGCAGGTCACGATCTTTTTGCTGGGGGAAGGTCTTGCCTTCATGTTGATGGCTGCTGATTGATCAGGGTGATGGTTGATGAAGGTTACGGTGGCTGTGGAAATTTAAAAATATAAGACAGTAATGAAGTTTGGCTCATCCACTGACTCTTCCTTTCATGTAAGATTTCTCTGTAGCCCGTGATGCTGTTTGAAAGCATTTTACTCACAGTTGAACTTTCAAAATTAAAGTTTACCCTCTCAGACCTTGCCACTGCTTTATCCACCAAGTTTATATAACGTTCTAAATCCTTTGTTGTCATTTCCACAACGTTCAGTGTCTTTTCTGGGAGTAGAGTCTATCTCAAGAGACCACTTTCTTTGCTCATCCAGAAGAAGCAACTTCTCAACCATTTACATTTTATTTTGAGATTACAGCAATTGAGTCCCATCTTCAGGCTTCTTCACATCTAATTCAAGTTCTCTTTCTTTTTCTACCACATCTGCAGTGACTTCCTCCACTGAAATTTTGAACCTCTCAAAGTCATTCATGAGTGTTGGAAAAAACTTCTAAAGTCTGTTAATGTTGGTATTTTGACCTCTTTTCATGAATCATTAATATTCTTAATGGATCTAGAATAGTGTGTACCTTCCAGAAGTTTTCATTTACTTTGCCCAGATCCATCAGAAGAATCCCTACCTGTGATACCTATAGCCTTATGAAATATATTTCACAAAGAGTAAGACTTAAAAGACAAAATTACTTCTTGATCCATGGACTGCAGAATGGATGTTGTGTTAGCAGGTGTAAAAACCACATTAATCTTCTGTACATCTTCTATCAGAGCTCTTGGGTGACCAGGTGCATTGTCAATGAGTAGTACTATCTTGTAAGGAAGCTTTTTTTCCTGAGCCGTAAGTCTCAACAGTGGGCTTAAAATATTTAGTAATTCATGTTGCAAACAGATGTGCTGTCATCTCGGCTTTGTTGCTCCATTTCTGGAGCACAGACAGAATAGGTTTAGCATAATTCTTCAGGGCCCTAGAATTGTCAGAATGGTAAATAAGCACTTAGTTCAACTTAAAGTCACCAGCTGCATTAACCCCTAAGAAGACAGTCAACCTGTCCTTTGAACCTTTGAAGCCAGGCATTGACTTCTCCTCTCTAGCTCTGAAGTCCTAGATGGCCTCTTCTCCAATAGAAGGCTGTTTTGTCTACAGTGAAAATTTCTTGTTTAGTGTAGCCACCTTCATCAAGGATCTTAGCTAGATCTTCTGGATAACTTGCTGCAGCTTCTATATCAGCACTTGCTGCTTTCCTCTATACTTTTAAGTTATAGAGATGGCTTTTTTCCCTAAACCTCATGAACTGATCTCTGCTCGCTTCAAACTTTCCTTATGAAGCTTCCTCACTTCCCTCACCCTTCACAGAATTGAAGAGAGTTAGTCCGTGCTCTGGATTAGGTTTTGGCTTAAGGGAATTTTGTGGCTGGTTTGATCTATCTAGACCACTCAAACTTTCTCCATATCAGCAATGAGGCTGTTTTGCTTTTTTACCATTCATGTATTCACTGGAGTAGCACTTTTCATTTCCTTCATGAACTTTTTATTTGCGTTCACAACTTGGCTGTTTGGCACAAAAAGCCTAGCTTTTGGCCTATCTTGGTTTTGGATATGCTGTGCTCACTAAGCATATTCATTTATAGTTTTTGATTTCAAGTAAGAGACATGAGACTCTTCCTTTCACTTGAACACTTCGAGGTCATTATGGGGTTATTAATTGGCCTAATTTCGATATGATACTCTCAGTGGGTAGAGAGAGCTGAGGAGAGGGAGAGAAATGAGGGAATGGCCAGTGGAGCAGTCAGAACACATACAACATTTATGGATTATGTTGAGCATCTTATTTGGGTACAGTTTGTGGACCCTAAAACAATTACAGTGGTAACATCAAAGATCACTTATCACAGATTGCTCTAGCAGATACACTTTTTCAGTAATGAAAAAGATTGAATATCGTGAGAATTACCAAAATGTGGCACAAAGACGAAAAGTGAGCTCACAAAAAGTGCTCACGAAAAGTGAGCATGTACTGTCAGAAAAATGGTGCCAATAAACTTGCTCAATTCAATGCAGGGTGCCACAAGCCTTTAATTTACAAAAAATGCAGTAACTGCTACATGCAATCTAGAAAGTACAAAAATGTGAGATATGTCTGTATTAGATAAGAGAAACAAAAGCAAAGTAAGAGGTCTCTAAGGGGAGATTGGCCAGGCCTTTGACCTGCTTCCTATCCATTCAAAGATCATCAGGCCTCAATATATTGACTTCTCAATACTAAGAATACGTGAGGCTAAGAATAATAATTTATTAATCCACAGTGAGAAATGGAGCCATCACATTGTATTAGTCCATTCTTGCATTTCTATAAAGAAATACCTGAGGGTGGGTAATTTATAGAGAAGAGAGGTTTCATTGGCTCATGGTTTTGCAGGCTGTACAGACAGCATGGTGGCATCTGCTTGGCTTCTGGGAGGCCCCAGGAAACTTACCATGATGTCGGAAGGCAAAGGGGAAGCTGGCACTTCACATGGCTGGAGCAAGAGGAAGAGAGGGGGAGGTACCACACACTTTTAACCAACCAGCTCTTGGCAGAACTCATTTTCATGAGAACAGCACTAAGGGATGCTGTTAAACCATCATGAGAAATCCAGCCCCATAATCCAACCACCTCCCACCAGGTTCCACCTCCAACTTTGGGGACTGCAATTTGACATAAGATTTGGTGGGGACACAGATCAAAACCATATCACATATGGAACAGGATAATGGGGATTTATGATGAGTTTATTTTTTCCCTGTCATCAAATTACATGGTTTCTCATTGTGTTCATTTACCATATGAAACCACTGCTGTAAAGACCAGAAATGTTCACATTAAGAAGGTCAGTTCCCTTTCTTTCTCTGTAGTCAACTGATTTGAGAATTTGAAGGTCATCTGGGGAGTACAGCGTTGGAACAAAGAGAGTTAGATAAAAAGTCCTAAACAACAGTGGACCAAGGTAGTCAGACATCTCTAGTTAGCCTTGCCAGTGGGGCAAGATAGAATGATGTCTGTTGGTTTCATCCTGCATCCCATTATACTTTAGGAGTGCCCTTACGTTGGAATTGGAAGAAACACACCAACTCCAGTGGTTAGACCTTTGTTTCTCTTGGATTATGCTTTGCTGGGCACTGGTAATAAACTGTCTTGTCCAATCCATCCCTATTTTGATTGACACATTGACTTTTAGAATATATTACTGTAATGTGTTCCATCTGGTTATAGTCAAGCCTGTTAGCCTGTGAGCCAATCAGGTGACTTGATCTCTGTATGCACTGTCTTATATTAGGCTGCTCTTATATTTATCTCTGAAGATAATCTGTTATTTCTAAATTCTTGAGGACACCTTACTTTAGCCCCCAAATATTAACACAAAATACTTGGTAACAAAAATAAGGCAGATTTTTAATGATCAACATACATTCTTAAATTACCTACAATGTTTGGTGCAGTATATCAGCCATGATGTTTTACCCTTTATTTTATACTGAGGACTCTGAACTATGAGTCTTCTAAACAGAACATCTATATATTAATTACTTTGATAAATTAAACAAATATTTTCCGGTAGGTTTCTCAAGATTTGATTTCTTGGTCACCAAAGGATATGTTTTCAAGCATCACCTTAAATAGAAAAATACATGTAAAGTCTAAAATAGCTTGGTCACATGACTTGGCAAAGTCATTTGAATGAAGTTACTTATGAGCCATTTCTTGGTGTGCAATCCTATTAAATTTATGATGGTCAATTATGATTATGAAAACATGCCAAAAGGCTCTTCCAGGTGTATTTTTACAGCATTTTCATTTTGTTCTTTAGCTTTTTTGGTAGCTAATCAAATTGTGCTCATCAGAGAATGATCAAAGGATATTTAAGACAAGATTTTGGTTTTCGTATATTATTGAATATAAAACAATTGGCTTCATTTTTTATACTCTTTTAAATATATTGAAATATTCATAAGGTATGTGAAAAAAAGGAAAAGCAGCTTTCAAAAACAGTGTGTAATAATGATTTTAATTTTGTATAGATCTGTGTATATATGTATATATATCTAGTTGAGAAAAGGCAGAAAGGCATTAAACAAAGTATGAATCAGTAATTTTATTTATTTCAGGGTGGTAGGAAATTTAAGTGAATAATAGATTTTTCCTCCCTGATTTTTGTATTAAAAAATATAACTAGGCCGGGAATGGTGGCTCACACCTGTAATCCCAGCACTTTGGGAGGCCGAGGTGGGTGGATCACGAGGTCAGGAGATTGAGACCACCGTGAAACCCCGTCTCTACTAAAAATACAAAAAATTAGCCGGGCATGGTGGCGGGCGCCTGTAGTCCCAGCTACTTGGAGAGGCTGAGGCAGGAGAATGGCGTGAACCCGGGAGGCGGAGCTTGCAGTGAGCCGAGATCGCGCCACTGCACTCCAGCCTGGGTGACAGAGTGAGACTCCGTCTCAAAAAAAAAAAAAAAAAAAAAAAAAAAAAATTCGCTGGATGTGGTGGTGCCTTCCTGTAGTCCCAGATACTTGGGAGGCTGAGGCAAGGGAATCGCTTGAACCTGGGAGGCGGAGCTTGCAGTGAGCCGAGATTGCGCCACTGCACTCCAGCCTGGTGACAGAGCAAGACTCCGTCTCAAAAAAAAAAAAAAAAAAAAAAAAAAAACTCTATCTCTGTCTATATATGTATATAAAACTAGTGTGCTGTGTTTACTCTAGAATAGCAATAAATTAAAAAATACTCAGAGAGATTTGTTCTTCATTCTAAAGTAGCAGTGTATTCAGCAATTACTTTACCATAAAGCTGGTCTCATTTTCCTTAAAAAATTTAGGGCACTTGAGTTTTTTTCCCAGTCACCTTTCATCATTGTGACTGATTGAAAATCGTCGAGTCAAAAGCTACTTTTCTACTCCAAGCTTTGAGTTAGTCAGTGAGAAACTATTTTTGTTAATACAAAAAATAAATAAAGGATATTTCTGTGTTTTCTCCCATTTTACTTATCCAGTGACATCATTGATTAAAATTCCCATCCTTTGAAGGAAAAATTTTGAGCTACTACTAACTGGAACAGTTCATCTGCTGGAGAAATTGTTGTGGGGACGACCTCCTTTTTAAGATGATAACTTGCTAGATAAAGTTGTCATTACATTTAACTTGGTCTTTAATTATAAGCAGATGGATGAATTATTTTAACCACTGCTATATATCTTAGCAGTAGTTCATACATTGACACAAAGTGAAGAACATCAAACAGAAATTAAATACTAGGTCAGGAAAACAGCCAGCCTTCAAGGGAAGCCATTGATCACAACCTGTCATGTTTAAAGGCCAGAAGAATGCAAAATAAACACTTGGGATTAGTGTACTAAATATGGTTCATCTGTCTTCAGCTCTGCCCTCTGATAATTCATCTATTTCATTTATTTTAATGCTTTATCATGTATCTCTCCAGCTCTGTAATTAGTCTTTCAGGTATTCTCCTTTTCTTCCTGCCTTTGAAATTTTGTGTGGTGAGATTCTGCAAGGAGAAGATATTATTACCATCCAGTACAAAAGAAGCAACTCTTGAAATGATTATATTTTATAGCTGACATGTGAGAATTCTTGCTAAAACTTAGAGGGTGTATTAGAATTGGTTTAAAGATAAGGTTTTAGTCAATTAACCATATTCCTTTAAATAGAGGGTTTAGTTTGGCTTAAACTGATTTTACAAGAGAAATCTGGATTTAGGTTCATTGAACTCAAAATACTTGCCTGCTTTTTTAAAAATAAAAAGTGCTGAAATTAACTTCTGAATTAACACCAAAATGCTAATACTAGCATTTTATGGCTCAGTAGAGAAAGTCATTTCTCCTTGACTAAAAGGAATATAATTAACATATTTTTTCCATAGCAATAAATATACTTATGGTTATATAGTCAATTCTGTTTGGGATTTATAATCTGCCATACATTTTGCTCTAGAAGAAGAGTGTTTCCAAGACATAGACTTATTAATTTATTAATCAGTCTCAGAATATCAACAATAGTGAATAATTTTCATCTATTATTAAGCATTGAAAACCTGAAACAATGCATGCAACCCCAATAGATAAACTGTTTCCACCTTGATGTAGATATGTGATGGCTTCTAGTACTTCGAGTGTAGATATAATGTCAAGATATTAACTTATCATCTGTTCCTTTACAGACTCAAGAGAGTGAGATTTTCTATTTTTAGCTTCATTTAAACTGCATGTTGTCATTCACTTTGTAGATTATCTATGGGAAAGTTTAATCCTATCTGACTTCCTGTCATAATGTCCCTGTGCTGGGTGTGGGAGCATTCTCATGGACTCAGTCTTTCCTTGGAATTAACCGAAAATCAGTATCAATTGGAATTTCCAGTCTGTGGCAAATCCATCTTCTCAAATTAGAATAGATTTTTGTTCTAAAGATTCTCTGATGTTTTTGTTTATTTATGCAATTGCTCACTTTTACTGTTGAGGATTGACTATTTTGGGAGAAGATATTCCAAATATGATGCTGTCAACAATGGTATGTGGGTTTCAGACCAACAGATTGGAGGGTTTTGTACATAAATGTTGAGAAATACTTGTCAGCAGAGAGGCAGGTAAGACAATGTAGAATTTGTGTATTATTCTAAAGCAACGCATTTCAAATTCAGAAGCTTATGTGACTTGTCTATGAGTCTATGACTCATTTCTCTGATTTGTATAGAAATTAAACATATTAGTGGGAAATTCGGTTTTATTACTAGCTTCTGTGTGACCCTCAGAAAATCTGTTAAGCTCTTGAAACATACATTTCCTCAGTTATAGAATGAAAATGAAATAAGATAAAGTGTCTGGGACATAGTTATACTCAACTAAGTCCCCTCCCTCCCTCCTTTCCTTTCTTCTTTCCTTTGGTCCTTTTCAATGTATATTGAGAAAGAGAAAACCAGTCCCAGGAGCTGCCCTGGCACTCATAACTGAGCTTTGGTGTTTCCTTATTGAATATAAATAATTTTACACAACACTGACATCAGAGAAGGCCATTCCGTGAACCTGATGGAGCAAGCTGAATCAAGACCACTTCATAATCATGTCAGAGCATGGACAAAAGCAACATCATTCCAACTGCAAAAAAGACCAAACATCTCCCTTTTCTGGCTAATGCAAGTAACTGCTGCTGCTTTGTCACTCACAGATCTTTCGTCACTTCATTCCTCTTTCCTTCTACATACAATTTATTTTCTTACCCCACTTTTTGACAGCATACAACCTACAGTGAAGTCCCACTTCCTTGAACCCTCTCTAACCTTTCAAAAGCCCAAATTCTGTAAGTCCTTTTGAACACCCCCTCTGAGATGGTCCATGGTTCACTGTGGTGTGGTTCCTGGTAGTCTTTGGCTATAGGACATTGACAGTGCTTAGAAATCACCATATGTCTCATTGATTATGATGAGGTCATAAAAGCAGTTATTTATACTCCTTAATAAGAAAAAATTGAGATCTGGCAAGCTATTTTAGTTCTAAAGTTGATGCTATCATTTTCTAGCATTGCTTGATTAGTCAGAATCACTTACCTGTCTTGGGCATATTTTTCTAATGATGAGATTGGGCTGGAAAGCTCTGCAATTTTTGTAGCTCTAACATTCTAGGGATGATTTTGTAGTAATTGTGAGTAGCATTCTTGGCATTAGCCATGATGAAAAATACTCCTGTGTGACTTTGGATCCTCATTGCTTTAGAACTTCCAGCCATAGAATGAAGGTTAGGGGAATGGATAATATTTGTTCAGATAAGAAATAGGAGGTTGACCCCCAAATGCAACAGTTGCTGAACATAAGCCTTTATCATTACAGCCTGATGTTATCCTGGAGTGGGGGGGATAATTTTCCTGCCTTGCCATCCCACTTAGACATTTGCTTTCTAGACAGTTAGAATAATTAACCAATGTTTAGTACAGTGCCATACATACAGTTGTTACTAAATAGATATTGCAGATAGATTATTTTATTATATTTATCGTATATTCTCTGGATGTTTTCTGCCTGTCATCAGCTGAATATGCAAAGCAATGACTTAAGGAACCTAGGGGTATCTGAACCACGGGTCCAGTGGAAACCTGTATGACCCAGTAGGTGGGTAGTACAACCTCACATTCTGTGCTAATCCATTTCGCTTTCCTATTCAGAGTCTTATTGCTGTTTAATTATGAAATAAATGGCAGCAATTATTAAGTATTGAGAGCTTGGAAATGTTCTGGGTGCCCTATCAAGGCTTATCTTATTTAGGTCTCACAAGGCTTGCGTGAAACAGGCATTATTATTCCCATCTTACAGATATGGAGGCATGAGTTTAGTGAGGATAATTAATGAGTCTTAAGTCATTAAACTACAGACTGATGAGTTTGTATGTTTGTTCTCCAAATCTGGCCCTTTGTTCATTCCATTATTTCTGTTTTTTTTTTCTTTTTTTTTTTTTTTTTTGAGATGGAGTCTCTCTCTGTCGCCCAGGCTGGAGTGCAGTGGTGTGATCTTGGCTTGCTGCAAGCTCCACCTCCCGGGTTCATGCCATTCTCCTGCCTCAGCCTCCCGAGTAGCTGGGACTACAGGCGCCCGCCACCACGCCTGGCTAATTTTTTGTATTTTTAGTAGAGACGGGGTTTCACTGTGTTAGCCAGGATGGTCTTCATCTCCTGACCTCGTGATCTACCTGCCTCAGCCTCCCAAAGTGCTAGGATTACAGGCATGAGCCACCGCGCCCGGCCTATTTCTGTGGTGTTTATTGTTATATAATGTTTGTTCATATCACCACTATGGGGGTGAGAAATGGGCAGTTGTACCAAATGTGCAATGTGTGAAAGTTTGGATATTCATTATTTAAATAACATTTTAAGGCTAGAATGAATCATCAGCCCTTATTTTTAGTAAAGGCCTACTGCTTATGGGACATCAAGTCTCTTGAAGCCTTGATTTTTCTCATTTGTAAAATGAGCCTTTGTTAGAGTAATGTCTGCTATGGAATGAATGTTTGGCTGCATTTGGACATGGGGCCTCTAAGAAAGTATTTAAGGTTAAGTGAGGTCCCAAAGTAGGGCCTTGATCATACAGAATTCGTGTCCTCATAAGAAGAGACACCAGCAAGCTATCTCTCTCCATCATGTGAGTACAAAGCAAAAAGCAAGCCAGGGAGGGAGTCCTCACCAGCACCCAACCATATAGGCACCGTGATCCCAGACTTTCAACCTCCAGAACTGTGAGAAAATAAATTTCTGTTATGTAAACCACCTAGTTAGAGGAGTGATTTCATTGTCCTTCCTGCTGAATACCCTCATGTGGTCATCAGCCTCCAAAGATCCTCTCCTCCTGGCTTTTACGTCCTTGTGTAGTCACTTTCTATATCATGTCAGAGCTGCTATGTATGGCTAATACCATATAGCAGAGATGATGGTGTGTGATTTTCAAGGCTAGATCACACACAAAAAAATTGGAGTTTCTGTCTTGGGCTCTTAGATTGTATGCTCTGAGGGAAACAGGTCACCATGCTGTCGGGAAACTCAAGCAGCCCTGTGAAGAGACCCACGTAGGAAAGAATTGAGACCTCCTACTAATACTGGCACCAACTTGCCAGCCATGTGAGCCATCTTGAGTACAGATCCTGCAGTGCCAGAGAAGACTTCAGGTGACTACAGCCCCAGCAGATACCTTGATTACAAGCTCATTAGAGACTCCAAGCCAGAGCCATGCAGCTATGCTGCCTCTAAATTCCTGACACATAAAAACTGTGAGAGCTAATAAATGTGTATTGTTTTAAGTCACTAATTTTTGGGGGTATTTGTTATAAAGCAATAGAAAAGTATCATAGTACTGCTTATCAGCAATTTATGCCTTCCTGGAGATGCAGAGCAGTCTGACAAGGCTTTTCCTAGCTCGGCAGTATTCCCCATGGGAACAGGTAGTGGTGTGCTGCTAGATGTTTAACAACTGGCTTCCCAGCAAGCAAGCAAGCAAACAAACATACTGATTTGTAGTATTTGACAATTTCCATGGTGTCAATACCCCCACCATGGTCAACTTTAAGCTACCAACGTGATATCATTGTACATGGCACTGGGGAGAGATGCATAGTAGCAAACTACCACATCGAATTTCCACTATACAGATACAATTGTTGGAAGTAGGATAGGTGTGGTGGCTCATGCTCGTAATCTCAACACTGGGAGGCCGAGGTAGGAGGATTACTTTAGGCCAGGAGAGTTCAAGACTAGCCTGGGCAACATGGCAAGATCTCATCTCTACAAAAAATTAAAAAGTTAGCTGGGCATGGTGGCCATGTGCCTGTAGTCCCAGGTACTCGGGAGACTGAGGTGGAAGGATTGCTTGAGCCCAGAAGGTTGAGGCTACAGTAAGTCTTGATCATGCCACTACACTCCAGCTTGGGTGACAGAGTGAGACCTTGTCGTAAAGAAAAAAAAAAAATAGTTGGATTTAGCCTCAAAAGCATAGATAATAGTAAAATGTAGTAAAATCATTAGGGAATAAGGAGGTTTGCGTGTTTATTACATTTGTTTTTAATATAATTTATTTAATTGTAAGCTCCTATAATTTAACTTTTAACTGTGGTTATATTTTATAATCAGCTCACAAAATTCCTAAAAATTTAACAATTGGCTCTTGCGAGCTAGCAGGACCTGGCTTTAGTACATCATACCAAAGTGTTTTTTTTTAGTGACATTGTTTATTTGGATTGTTGTCTAATCATATCATCATTTGGGTAGTGATAAACTTCACATCTATAATAAATTGTTTTCACATCTCTAACAGATAGTGACTGGAGACACTTAAATGGAATAATTTTAGGAGTTTATGATATTTGGTTTGTTCAAAGTCACCATCCTGGAAAGTGCTCGACCAGTTGACTGTTGTTTGCCTCTAACTCGGGTTCTAAATGGCAGAAATACTAACAATTGGATAATGTGACATACAATTGTATGAAAAACAAACGAACAAACTGACTTCCACATTTTAGAAACACACTGATTCTTTTCTATGTGGGTCGGGGTATCACTTTTACTGCCATGTCCTGCTTTCTGGGGTCTTTATAGCCTTCTACTTTTCCTGCTGCTGGGTCTTCTCTAAGCTTCTAGGAGACCATACAGTTTGCTGATTACAAATGTAAACTTCAGAATTACAGTGGATTCCTGGTTCCTTAATAGCTATGCGACCTTGGGCATGTTACTTATCCTCTCCAAAATTCAAATTCTTTATTTATAAACAGGGTTGTTATAGGGAGGCAATAAAATCATGTTTGTAATATGCTTAGCAGAACACCTGATACATAAAACTATACACTATTATTAGCTGTTATTTATTCAAAATAATTGGGTGATTCACTGAGACCATCCCTGGTTTACACAATCTATGTTGTTCAAAAGTTCCTTTGGATCTCTTTGCGGTATAAATTACCTCTAACAATTCTCATTCACTCTAAAAATATCCTTCCTAAATGTTCAGTCTGAGAGCAGCTGAAGAAAGGAGGGTCCTGGCAGACGGTGTTTTAAGGACAGTAACCCCACCATGGCGCAAGAAACTTTCTGTTTGAGTGTACACTGAGAAGGGAAGCTCCTCTTCTGCAGAGATTGGAGCTGTTCTCTGAAGAGGAAAAGGGGCAGAGTCCTCTTTTCCATGGAACATGAGGATGGTCACTCAATTTCTCCTCACACTGAGTGTGCAGTGATTACTTTCCATGAATCCTCCTCTCTGTGTTTCTCTCAAATACCATTAATACCGAGATCCATCAAGCTCAAGACTACAGGGTTTTTTGTCTTTTATAGAGCTTCCACCTAACCTTATTGGGGTGGGAGAGGAGATATTTATTATAGACTAAGATAGTCTCCTTGGTTTAGGTGATGTACCCTTCACCCAAGCCCCCAGTAGTCTTCCAGTGCTATTCAGTGAAAGGTGGCATCATTCTTTTCCTCCAAGGCACCATGTGTCAGAAGTTATCTCAATTGTCCTCTCATTCATTCTTCTGAGTGACTCCGAGTTGGGATCAAACACAGATTTGGACAAATCACTTAGCTTCTCAAAGCTGCAGTTTAAAAAAATCTGTAAAATAGTGATGAGAATGGGTTTATCATATACTTCCTAGAGTTATTATGAAGATTAAACACCATGTAAAGTTGTTACATATGAAGTACTTAACAACCTAGCAAGACCTGACATTTTCACAGTTCAGTCACACACCACTTCGACATGGATTTTTCTATTTCAAAAATATAAACATTACTCTTTCTCTCTTCATTTGACCAATCAATTCAAGTTTTAAATTTCTTCCTCCACTTAATGCCTTTTTTTTTTCCTTGCAAATATAGGTTTCAGGTAACTCAATAGATTCCACTCTTGCCTGGGATACTTAGATTAAACCCCTACAGCCTCTGGCAGGGCCAAAGGCATGGATGAAAGAGAGAGGAGTGTGGTGATACAAAGCTGACTGCAGAGACACATGGCTTCTGCCAGTGCCAGAGGAACAGGCAAGCCGGCTGGACAAGATGGACAGTCTTGCTTCTCAAATGTCTTGCTTCTTACCTGCCTCTGGAGGAAAACTCAGAGGATGCCTAGGCTCAAACCAATCTTTATTATACTGGTGCCACATCACAGCATTGCACCCCTTTGTTGCCCTACCCCCACTCCATTTCATCTTAAAAAAATACAATTCTTTGCATTGAATTTATTCCCCTCGTCCTCCCACATATCTTGATGAAAATCAGTTGATGTTGGTAGGTATAAATTAGCCTTGCTAACTAACTGGAAATCTTCCAGGGACATATCAGCAATGATGATTTGGAAAGCAGTATGCTGTGGAGTCTTGTCATAAGGATAATGATTTTTTTTCTTGTAGCAGCTTGGTTTCTCCTTCTCTGGGTAAATTTTTATTTTTTCATCTAAGACACCTTTGTGATTATGAGGGATGGATGTCTTAAGCTTTGTTAATGGCTAGGCCAGAATGGGAATAAGGATGAAGAAGGTATAATTCCTGTGGTCACAGAGCTCACAGGAGGACAGATTAGTCAACAGACTTGTCTAATACTGTCTGTTGAGAACAAGGATGAACGTTTGCGTAAGGATTATGACAGTACCTGAGCAGGAGGGTCACACATTGCTTCTGCAAGAGGCTGACTCACAAGTTGAGCTTTGCAGCATGATGTGTGATCATTCCCCATTCTTCTCTCTACCACTTCCGGATCCATTCTCTTTTTGGCCCAAATTGGAATCCTAGGATCCTGACTCCTGCCTAGTGTATATTGTGATTCCCCACCCAGTCCCTCATCTAGAAATGAAGGACTTAGTCCCCTAAATGCTGGAAGACCAACTTCACATGTCAACCCTTTTTTGGGATTTTGTCTCCTGAAGAAAATGTCTCATCTAAGGTCGTGCCTCCTTTCAGGGGCAGCTGTGTCCAGTGACTGATTATTGAGGGGCTATAAGGGCCACCCCTCCTCCCCCCACCATTTGCTCCAACTTGAAAGAAATCTGAAGGATCATTCAAACTTCAGAGCTTGCACGCACTCATCTGAGGCCTTAGCTGGGTGTGCACCATGTGCCACCTCCTCCTCTGCCCAATCCTGTTTCCTTCCTCTCCCTTCCAGGGTTGGTCATCCCAAGAGCACTCTTTGTTAAGTATCCCCCATCTCTAGTGAACCCAACCCACAACATCTGTGGACTGCAGGGCCCAGGCTAACTGGCTGGCTGGATTCCTGATGAGTTCAGCCAGTAGCCTGTAATCAGAGGTGGGGAAGACAGAGAAGCATTTACTCTGTGTGCCATGTACTCTCCCTTCTTCTACACTGTTCTCTGGCAGAAGCTGTTCTCTTTGGGACTATGGTCCTATCCAGGCAGGTGCTTCTCTCTGGTGCCTGCTCTCACTCACTCAGCTCTGAGAGCAGTAATGCTTCTCTCTGTTGCTAGTCTCTGGGAGACTCAACATCTCTAGTTGGTTTCCTTAATTTTATTTTCTTAACGCAAATGGATCCATTGGTTCCAACTTCATTTGAAGTAGTGGTGTGCTGGTAAATGTTTAACAACTGGATCTCTGGCAGAAAAACAAAAAAAGTCCAGATTTGTAGCATTTGCCAATTTCTGTGGGGTAAATATTCCCAGCATGGCCCAAAATGATTCCATGAGACACAGAGTTGGGGAAAGGTGCTCAGTAGTTCCACTATAAAGATAAAATAGATGTAAATAATCTCACCATTGTACATAAATGTGAAATGTAGTGAAATAATGAGGAAGAGAGATGAGAGATGTGGTTTGATTATCATTACTTTTGTTTTTAGTATAATTAGTTATGAATTAATTTAATTTTTAATAATGACTATGTTTAACAACTAACTTGCAAAATTCCTGGGAATTCGCAGTTGACTCTTTCCGGACGAGTCAGCTCCAGCACACGACTGAGTTGAAATATCAGAGCAGAACTTTGTTTTATGCTGGGACCCTGCCTGATTTAGGCAAGCAGCAGTAAGCCAGGGAAGTTACAGATGAGGCTGTTAAATGAGTGATGGGGGCAAGGGAGGGGTTGAAGTGCAAGTGTGGGACAGGGTGGGTAGAATCCAAGGCGGAAAGACCAGCATGTGGGTATGGATCAAGGTGCACCGCTTACCAGATTCTCAGCCCCCCAGACAGTGGGAACTGTAGATGTCACATGACTTCTGCTGTTTTTGGGACAGCTCTGCCCTTTATAACTTTTGGCTATTTGGGCACACCATAAACATCATAAAGGAAAATAAATCTGGTGATAGAGCCTCAGAGGAGGGATTTTGTTTTTCAAATGAGCTTTGTCAAATTTCCAGGAATACAATACCAAGGACTCACGTTCGAGTTCTGTATCTCAGGAGTATAAATGTGTCTACGGGGCTGGGGGTGATTCAGTTGGGAAGAAGGGTATGGAGTATTATTAGTTGGAGAAGGTCAAAAGACTGATAGAGATTGAGAAGACATTGAACAGATAGGAGTGAGTTTGCAAATTAGAGTTTTTTTCTTTTAAAGCAATTTTTCTTCTAAAGTTTTATGTCTATACTTATTCTGAAAATACGGACTATGCATCAGTGTTTTGGCAAATATATTTCCAATATGACCAGACTGAAAATACAGAAGTGAGGAGATAATTGATTTTGAAAAGTTATACTCGTCCACATTTTCTGGTAGGGTTGAGATCACATTTTTGACACACTCAGATCCTGGCTGTGTGCTGTGCATCAGGAGATGTATTGATAGAGCATCCCTAACTGTTCTAGATAATGATGAAGTGCCTCTTGAGGTTGCATGTTCCAAATCTGACGTCAACTGTGCCAATATTCTGAGAGAAAAGACAACTTCTAATTATTTCTCACGCTAAAACAGTTCCACAGGCATTCTTAATCCATGAAATGTGTGCTATTGAGAAAGAAATGTGGCTTCCCGTATTAAATCAGGGAAGATGTTATTTCAGAACTCATAAGTGGATAGATCATTGGCTCATAGTCCAGACATTTTAGGAGCAAAACTTCTGGGCTGAATGGATCCGTGGGTAGCTCATACCTAGGAACTATCCTGAAGCATTTCATTAACTAGTAAGTCACTGCACCCTGTAGATGGGTGTGTGTCTGATCACATTCAAAATTGGCATGTAAAAGCAAAAACACTGTTTCTATGATCCCTTCAGTTCAAAACAAAATTCCTTTTAGGAAAGGATTTAGTCTATGGAGTATCTTTACATTTTGAAGTCCCTCCCACCTAGAGGAAGAAAGATGGAGTGACAATGAGTGAAATTTAATTTGCTTATTCTCATACATTATTTTAATAATTAAGTACATTTATTTATATTTTGTATTGTATGTGGCACTTCATAATATATAGGATTTTCTTTTTTCATCCTTCCCCAGTTTTCAATCCAATATGTTGCCAATATAAGTAGCTGCAACTACTATTATTTGTGTAGAGTTTTACGGTTTGTGAAGTCTTATACTGTTTCAGTTAATTCTCACCATAACCCAAATAGGTGGTCATTAGTCATCATATTTTATGCTGTTAAATTAAATCTAGCCTAAAGCTGCCTCCTTTGCAACTTCAACCTAAAACATTCTCCGCAGTGATCTGTAGCCTACCTGGATGGTAAACAGACTGTAACCTACTCTTTAACAAGTAGCTGAATCCCAGCTAGTCCCAGCAGCCACACTGACCACTCAGAGATGGCCAACTATTCAGACCATGTTCACATAAGGCAAATGTGGAGCCATAACCAATCTGGCTGTTTCTGTACTTCACTTCCATTTTCTGTATGTAACTTTCCTTTTTCTGTCCATAAATCGTCTTCAGCTATGCAGCAGTATTGTAGTCCCTCTGAACCTATCCTGTTTGGAAGGTGGTGGGGGTTGCCAATTCATGAATTATTCTTTGCTCAATTAAACTCTGTTGTTAAATTTATTTGTCTGAAGTTTTTCTTTTAACAATGCTGAGGAACCTGTGTTAGAGAGCTTCAGCAACTTACCCAAGGTTAAACACCTTGGAAGTGACATAACTGAGATTCAATCTCTGTCTGCCTCTGTATCCCTCACATTCCCACTTATATGTCCTGCCACACATGGAGGTATGGACTGTCCTCTCCTATTTCTTTGTTATGATTGGATCTGTGTCTTACCTCTTCCTGTATTTTCAGGGTGAGGGTTCTGCTGCTTTTGTTACAGGTAGTCAGACAGGCATGAGTGGGGCAGGAGAGGGCTCTTTTCCCCCACCCACTAGGAATGTCAGGTGATCATTCGACAGCTATCACACTGTCTCTATAAAAATGATAATTCGGCAGCTGGCGCCAAGGTGCCAGGGAGAGACAGTCTCCTGATGATCCATAGCTGTTAACATTATTGTGTTAAATGAATGCAGATGTGAGGGGGAAGCAACTTCCTGGGCATGCACATTAAGAGACAAAACGGTGAAGTATGACCTTCCAGGGGACACTCCACTGGAGAAGGTAAGAACGTCTCAGATGGGGATGCATACAACTTCCTAAACACATTGCACGTGCTCACCTCCTGAGGGTGAGCACATGTGGGCAGCCCAGCCCACACTAAGGATGAATCATAAGAGAGGGGAGAACATGCATGGCTGTTCTAGTTGCTCCATATCTTCATCAACCTTTAGTGTTTAATCCTCACCTTTCTCAAATGTGTGTGGTGGTGCATCTCTTTATGGCTTTAATTTGAACTTTCTTGATGCAAGTGATGTTAAACACTTCTTCATGTGCTTATTGGCCATTCATGTATCACCTTTTGTGCACTGTGTATTCAGGCCTCTTGTCTAGTTAAACATTTTGATTGTTTGACATTTTATTATTGATTTATAGGAATTTGTTATGTATTTTGGATATAGGTTCTTTGCCACATGTGTGTATTATGATTACTGTCATATAGTCTATGACTTGCCTTTTACTTTTCTTAATAATGTCTTTTATTTTTTTAAAAAAAGGGTTTTTTTTTTAAAAAAAAAAACCTTTTAGGTTTGTTATATAGGTAAATGTGCCATGGGGGTTTGTTGTATGTATTATTTCATCACCCAGGTATTAAGCCTATTACCCAATAGTCATTTTTTCTACTACTCTCTTTCCTGCCACCATCCTCCACCCTCAAGTAGGCCCCAGTATCTGTTGTTCCCTTCTTTGTGTTCATGAGTTCTTATCATTTAGCTTGCACTTATAAGTGTGAACATGTGGTATTTGGTTTTCTGTTCCTGTGTAGTTTGCTGAAGATAATAGCCTCCAGCTCAATCCATGTTCACACAAAAGACATGATCTCATTCTTTTTTATGGCTGCATGATTTTTCATGTTATATATGTACCACATTTTCTTTTTCCAGTCTTTCATTGATGAGAATTTAGGTTGGTTCCATGTCTTTACTATTGCGAATAGTGCTGCAATGAACATTCATATGCATGTGTCTTTATGGTAGAATGGTTTATATTCCTCTGGGTATGAACCTTGGGATTGCTGGGTTGAATAGTAGTTCTGTTTGCATCTCTTTGAGGAATTGCCATACTGCTTTCCACAATAGTTAAACTAGTTTATACTCCCACCAACAGTGTGTAAGTGTTCCTTTTCTCCACAATCTAATGATGTCTTTTCAAGAGCACAAATTAATAACTTCAAAATCCAATTATAAGTTTCTTATGATGAATGCTTTATATGTCCTAAGAAATCTTTTTCTATGGTAAGTTTAAGAAAATATTAACCTATATTTTCTTACAGAGAAGATATCCTTACGATTGTATCCTTAAATTCATTGTATCCTTAAATTTATTTTATTTTATTTTCTTCTTTTTTTTTTTGAGATGGAGTCTCCCTCTGTTGCCCAGGCTGGAGCACAGTGGCGCAATCTCAGCTCACTGCAAGTTCTGCCTCCCACGTTCACGCCATTCTCCTGCCTCAGCCTCCCGAGTAGCTGGAACTATAGGTGCCCGCCACCACGCCTGGCTAATTTTTTTGTGTTTTCAGTAGAGACAAGGTTTCACTGTGTTAGCCAGGATGGTCTTGATCTCCTGACCTTGTGATCCGCCTGCCTTGGGCTCCCAAAGTGCTGGGATTACAGGCATGAGCCACCGCGCCTGGCCTGTATCCTTAAATTTCTTATAGAGAAGATACCCTTACAGTTGTATCCTTAAATTCATATGATACAATCCTTACAGTTGTATCATATGAATTTATATTTAGGTTTACAATACAATTTGAATTAATTTATATGTATGGTATGAGGTAGGGGTTGAGGTTCATATTTTTTTTCCACTTATTTATCTAGTTGTTGAGCACCAACTGTTGAAAGGCAATTCCTTTCTCTACCGAATTGCTACAGTGGGGATTTATTATTCACTCATCAAACAACCAAATTTGCATTTGTCAATGATTTTTCAAGGAAGACTATCTCAATTTATTACCTTTTGTCTTCTAGATATTTGACAACCATTATATGCCACCATTTTTATATTTATATGGCAATCAGATATGTGAAGTAATGAAGAAGTCAGTTGAGGCCATCGTATCCTTTGAAATTTAAGTAAAATTGTTTTGAATCTAAATTCCCAAGACAATTAAAAGAGAACTTCCACAGACTACCAGTACACATTATCTACCCCCAGCCTTTGAATTCTTTTCATTCTGCACATTAGTCTACTTATTATCCACAGTCCTATCTGAAGACAAACTCTTCACTTGAAACACCAAATCTTACTCCATTGCTCTACAAAATTTCCCATCTATTTCCTGACTCATCAGTTCACTGAATCATTTTCATCAGCATATAATTGTACTCCTATTTTTCTATCCTAAGAAAAACTCTTCTCATGTCTCCACTTCTCACTAAATACTTTCTCTGTTTCTCTTTGCAGAAAAATTATTTTAAAGAGTTATCTACATTTGATGTTTCCAGTTCTTCTCCTCCTGTTCTTTCTTAAATATATACAGTCACCTTCACTATTCCACAAACATTGCTCTTGTCAAGGTTAAAAGTACAAAAAAAGTCACCTATGACAGCAATTGCTAAAAACCAGTGGTCAATTTTTAGTCTTGATCTTACTAGACCTATCAGCATCATTCAACACCACTCTTCACTTGACTGTCAGGACACTACACTCTGATGCTTTATCTCCTACTTTGTTGTTACTTCTTCTCAGTCTCCTTTGCTGGCCCCTCCTTACTCTGATCTAAGGTTGTAGTACTCCTGGACTCAGCACTTTTTGTCTTCTCTGTTTGCATTCACTCTCTTGTGCATCATACTGTTGCTTAACTTGGTGTAACCTCATATGCTGTCGACTTTAATATGCCTCTTCCAAAGATGCCTGTGACTTCCTTCCTCCAAAAGTCCCCTCATATATTCATCCATATTTCCCTATGTTTGTGAGATTCCACTGCCTACTTTGGACTTTCTCTAGAACTTCAACTCTCTTGTCTTTATTAGGAAAGATTGTTAGCTTTCTACTAATTCTTCAGCACTGCCCACTATAGCATGGAACCTTCATACAACACTACCTCAGAAGACCACAGTCTGGTTGTTTGTTATGTGAAAATACTTCCTTTGTAAACGTATAGAGCTGATAAGCAGTCATTAGGAGAGTATGGCCTGGCAGGGCTGAGCCCATTTTATCCCATTGAAATAATTTATGTAAGTTAGGACTAAGGAAGGGAATCCAATTATGAGCTACTCCACAGTCTTTATAGTTTGGCCTGTGTTAGAAGTTTTGTATGATAGTTAATTTGTAAAATATCTGTCAGGGAACAGGGGAAGACTTTCTCTCAGCAATCCAAGTGAAAAAGGAAGTATGGCAATTGATAATGTAACTGTCAATCTTCCTGAGTAAAACAGAGAGAGGTAAGTTCCCTTGCAGGGTTTCTCAGTTTGGGTGTTTCCAGAAGTGACCCATTAGGCAAGGAAGTGAGGGCAAGTAGCTTATTTGGAAGGTATCCCAAGAAGCACTATCATTGCACATTTGGTTGTTTCTAACTTTTTACAAGTGATTATATACTTGGTTTTTACATGTGTGAAAATTACAGTATGATACATTTCGAGAAGTGGCCTGTGCTGGCTAAGTCTGTGTACACTTAAAATCTTGATAGATGACAAAAACTTCAATCTTAATTTAAAATCTCCCATACTTTAGGCATTAGCTTTTACCATTCATGTCACCCTTTTTCAGGGACCCATTCATCTGTTATTTTGCATCATCTATTACCCCCTTCAACTTCTTACTTCTGCCTTTGTCCAACTCAGATTTCATGGTATAAAATTACAATCATTCCCATGAGAACGTTTTTGATGCTTCTGTTCTCTCTCTTTATCATATTTCTTTGCAAAACTGCCCCTGAGTTAAGCCCAATTGTCCATTCATTCCCTCCTTATGCTCAAGCAGCTGAACATAACTAGAGAAAATCAAATGGTATTATCATCTGGACTCACTTCAACTTATGACCACAAATCTCAAAGGTGCACTCAATTCTTCCAGACAATTCTGCTACACATCCCTGGTAAATTTAGTTCCCAACTCTCAGTGATGACTATTTTGTAGCTTCTTTTCATCATCCCCACCTCACTGCATCTTAGCTTGCAAATTTGCCTTATATTTTATAGAGAAATTAGATACATTTGGATGAGAATACATCTTGTAAATAGGGAATTTGCCAATCTATTTGCTTCTCTCCTCGTTTACTGTGATGCAAGAGGCATTCCTGCTCCTATCTTAGACCAATCGTCTCTTCTATCACTTTGCCTTCTCAAGCAGTTTGCAGCTAGAATCATTCCTACTCTCTCCTTCATTGTGAGTTTATCCTTTTCTATTTTTGATGGCCTTTTGGATTGTTTTCAGTTTTTTTTCTTCTGTCATCAAGAACAATTATACTATGAACTTTTATAATGTATGTCATAGAATATTTATGGAAACATTTTTTAGGGTAAATAGCTAGAAATGGAACTTCTGAGGGTAGCAGAATTTGCTAGTGCTCACCAATATCCATGTTTTCAATTCCTGTGAATACAGACTATGTTTTTCAGCTTCCATTGTAGTTAGACAAGGCCTTTGAGTTCTGGATAATGGAATGTATAAGCAGACTGATATTTGCCATATCTAGTCCTGGTCCATAAAAATGTCCATGCAGCAATCCTTACTTTCTCTCCGTGTATGACTATGTGGATTAGCATACTGCTCCCTTCCCCCATGTCGTGAGCAAGGGATTAACTTTTATTATGTTAAATTTCTAATATTTGAGATAGCTTTAGATATTTATTCATTAACTGTATTACAAAGTTAACTCACCCTGACAATACCTTGGGTATTAGAGAATAAAATGTTCAATTTTACCAGGTAATGGCAAACTATCTTATTCATTCTATCTAACTGTATTTTTGTACCCATTAACTATCTCCACTCCTGCCCTTCAACTACCTTTCCCAGCCTCTGTTAACCATCATTCTATTCTCTATCTCTGTAAGTTTAATTGTTCTAATTTTTAGCTCCCACAAATAAGCGAGAACATGCAAAGACTGTCTTTCTGTGCCTGGCTTATTTCACTTGACATAATGACCTCCTGTTCCATCTACGTTTTTGTAAGTGACAGGATCTCATTCTTTTTATGGCTGAATCGTACTCTGTTGTGTATATGTATCACATTTTTTTAAATCCATTCATCTGTTGATGAACACAGGTTGATTCCTTATCTTGGCTATTGTGAACAATGTTGCAATAAACATGGGATTTCAGATAACACTTCAAAATATGATTTCCTTTCTTTTGCTTATATGCCTAGAGTAGATTGCTGGATCATATGGTAGTTCGATTTTTAGTTTTTTGAGGAACTCCAAACTGTTCTTTTTTGTGGCTGTACTAATTTATATTCCTACCAACACTGTACGATGACTTCCTTTTCTCCACATCCTAGTCAGCATTTGCTGTTGCCTGTCTTTTGGATAAAAGCCATTTTTAACTGAGATGATATGATATCACATTGTAGTTTTGATTTGTACTTCTCTGATGATTAATGATGTTGAGCACCCTTTCATGTACCTGTTTGCTAATTTGTATGTCTTCTTTTGAGAAATGCCTATTCACATCTTTTGCCCATTTTTAAATTGGATTATTGGATTTTTTCTATAGAGTTGTTTGAGTTTCTTGTATATTCTGGTTATTAATCCCCTGTCAGATGAATAGCTGGAAAATACTTTCTCCCATTCTGTGTGCTATCTCTTTACTTTGTTGATTTTTTCATTTGCTGTGCAGATTTTTAACTTGATGTGATCCCATGTGTCCATTTTTGCTTTGGTTGCCTGTGCTTGTGAAGTATTATTACTCAAGAAGTCTTTGTCTAGTCCAATGTCCTGAAGAGTTTCCCCAAAGTTTTCTTACAGTATTTTTGTAGTCTGAGGACTTAGATTTAAGTCTTTAACCATTTTGACACAATTTTTAAATATGATTAGATAGGAGTCTAGTTTCATTTCCCTGCCCATGGATATCTAGTTTTTCCAGTACCATTTATTGAAGAGACTGTTTTTTCCCCAATGTATGTTCACACTTTTGTCAAAGATGAGTTCACTGTAGGTGTGTGGATTTGTTTCTTGGTTCTCTGATCTGTTCCATTGGTCTATGTGTCTGTTTTTATGCCAGCGCCAGGCTGTTTTAGTTACTATAACTCTCTAGTATAATTTGAAGTCAGGTATGTGATTCCTCCAGTTTTGTTCTTTTTACTCAGAATAGCTTCAGCTATTCTGGGTCTTTTGTGCTTCCATATCAATTTTAGGATAAAAAAATACTCTGTGAAGAATGTCATTGGTATTTTGATTGGGATTGCATTGAATCTGTAGATTGCCTTAGGTAACATGGACATTTTAACAATATTCATTCTTCCAATCCATGAACATGGAGTATCTTTCGATTTTTTGTGTCCTCTTCAATTTCTTTCATCAATGTTTTTTAATTTTCCTTGTAGAGATCTTTAACTTCTTTGGTTAAGTTAATTCCTAGGTATTTTATTTTATTTGTAGCTGTCACAAATGGGATGACTTTCTTATTTTTCAGATATTCACTGCTGGCATATATAAATGATACTTTTTTAATATATTGATTTTGTATTCTACAACTTTACTAAATTCACTTATTAGTTCTAATAGTTTTTTGGTGAAGTCTTCACATTTCTCCAAATAGAATAAGATCATATCATCTGCAAACAAGGATAATTTTGACTTCTTCCTTTCTAGTTTGGATGCCCTTTATTTCTTTCTCTTGGTTGATTGCTCTAGGTAGGACTTCCAGCATTACGCTGAATAATGATGGTGAACGTGGGCATCCTTTTTGTGTTTCAGATCTTACAGGAGAGGCTTTCAGTTTTTCACCATTCAGTATGATACTAGCTGTGGGTCTGTCATGTATGGCGTTTATTGTGTTAAGGTATGTTCCTCTTATACCCAGTTTTTTTGAGGATTTTTTTTTTATCATGAAGGGATGCTGAATTTTATCAAATGCTTTTTCAGCATCAGTTGAAATAATCATGTGGTTTTTGTCCTTCATTCTGTTGGTATGATGTATGACATTGATTGATTTGTGTATGTTGAAACATCCTTGCATCCCTGAATGCATAATGAGTGATCTTTTCAATGTGTGTTGCATTTGGTTTGCTAGGACTTTGTTGGAGATTTTTGCATATCAAAACCAATAGGATACAGAGAAAGTAGTACTAAGGGAAAAGTTTCTGGCTATAAGCACCTACATCAAAAAAGTAGAAAAACTTCAAATAAACAGCCTAACAATGCATCTTAAAGAAGTAGAAAAGAAAGAGCAAATCAAACTCAAATTTAGTAGAAGAAAATAAATAGTACAGGTCAGAGCAGAAATAGATGAAATTGCCAAGAAGAAAACAATACAAAATATCAATGGAATGAGAAGTTTATTTTTTGAAAAGATAAAACAAAATTGACAAACCTTTAGCCAAACTAACTGAGAAAAAAAGAGAGAAGAGCCAAATAAATAAAATTAGAGATGAAAAAGGAGACATTACTAATCATACCAGAGAAATTCAAAGGATCATTAGAGGCTACTATAAACAACTATATGTCTTTGTAAAGGTCTGAAGTAATTTAGCACCTTTATTTTCAGACCCAATATTCACACGAAGATCCCTTACCAGGGCTCAGTTTGTTTAGAATGTGATCCCCAAGGCCAGGGGGCGAACCCTTAATGTGTATAGGGGAGGGAGGGAGATGAGTCCGACTGATACAGCTCTTTCAATAGCTTGCCTTTAGTTAATGGCCTCGATGAATGCTACGGGTTCTCTTTAATGATGTCTTTCGTATAATTTGGGCAGTGTTTTTCCTTTCTTATGCTTCTTTGTCCATCTAGTCCTTTTCCTTTTTAGTAATTCTTCAGAACTTCTCACTTAATATTTACCTCCTTGTAATGGTTAACTTTATATGTTAACTTACAGGGTGTTTTGGGGTGAGATGAACATTTAAATTGGTGAACTTTGAGTAAGTAGCTCTCTATAATATGGGTGGGGCTCTTCCAATCAATTGATTGCCTGACCAGAACAAAATGATTGGCATCCTTTTGCAGGAAGGTATTCTCCAGCTGACTGCCTTTAGCGAGGAACTGTATTTACCGTCCCGGGCTGTCCTCCAGCCTGCCAGCCCATGCTGCAGCTTTTGGACTTACTAGTCTCCATAATTATGTTACTAATTGCGTATAATCAGTCTCTCTCCCTCTTTCCCTAGACACACACACACACACACACACACACACACACTCATTCTATTGGTTCTGCTTCCCTGCAGAACCCTGACTAATACATCCTTAGATCCTTTTTGTTTGGTTATTTCTGCTGTTATTCATTTACATTCCTTAAAATCTCTGTTTTGTCATTGTAGGAGAAAAATTAGAAGACAAGTATCCTCATTTCCACCTGGATCCAGTCTTTCTTCCTTGTTACTTTTATTAACAATATCAGTTAAGGTTTATATGGATGTCTTGCTTTGGCCTGTACAAAAAACTACTTTGTATATGCCTTATTAACTTTGCTTCTGAGTTTCATCAAATTCTCTGATCATAACTCTATATTCTTGTAAGGAGTGCTCAGAATTACACTGTTTCACTCCAAATTTTATGATTATTGAGAAGAAACTGGGTATAGAAGGTTCTGGGACCAGTTTGTAATTTATTGCTTTTAAATTTGGTAAAGTCACTCAAATTCTCTAGCTGTACCTATGAAATAGCTTTAATATTCCCATCCCCTGCATTTTCTTTGAATAAAATGGAGTTTGAATTGAAGTGGTCCTGAATTTGAGTGCTGCATATGCAACTTTTGAGATATGTGATCTTGAGCAAATTGCCTAATCACATTAAACCTCAATTCTCTCATCTTTAAAATAGAATAAATAATAGCTACTTTACAGTGTTGAGAAAAGAATAAAATGAAACAGTTAATTAAAAACATAGAAGAGTGCTTAGGACATAATAAAGTCTATATCAATTGTGCCTATTTTTATTACTAATACCACTATTATTTTTATTCATTTTTTTCCTTCCTTAATGCAATAAATATTTGTTAAAAGCCTACAATGTATCAGGCACTGCCCTAGGTACTTTGGAAACATCAATGAGCAAAACAGAAAAGAATGTTCTCTCATGGAGTTTATGTTCTAGTGGATTTATTACTGTGGAATGGGATTGTGTGCAATAAGATATTTTGTAAGCTGTTGTGTTAATAACAAGCCATCTAAAACTTGTGTCCCCAAATGAGATACATTAAATCTGCACATTGGCTGGGTGGTTCCTCAGGTTTTGGCTGTACTTGCCCACATGCCTAGGGGTCTGTGGGTTGTGTCTGACCTGGGATGGCCTCAGCAGGGATGAGTAGCACAGGACAGCTCAGATCTTCTTTCTGTGTATCACCTTCTAGCAGGTTAACCCAGGAATGTTCTCATGGCAATGGCAGAGGAATAAGAGCAAGAGTAGAAACATGCAAGTGCTTTTTCAAGCCTCTGTAGCATGTCTGTCAACATCCCCTGGGCGACATCAAGACACTTGGCCAGCTCAGAGCCAGAGTGGGAGTTGCAGTACAATGTTACAAAGGATGTGGATACAGGGAGGTGTGAAGAATTGGAACCATTAATGCAACCAATCTATCCCACCTATAAAACACAATTTGGTGTACCGATTATTTGTAGGTGTGGGTACATACATAGAAGGTTAATTCGTGAGACTGTTCTTTAAAGTCATGAAGAAGTAGTATATGACATTTATTTCTACATGCGTGGCTAGTCTGCTTGAAGTCCAGCTTTGAAACCAAAATTCAAGTTGCAAGAACACAGTGTTGAAGATTAAAGGCCTAGGTTAGCTCAGCCAGCAGTAGGTTGGGCAGGCAAGTGGGAGCAAGGTGTGAACTGTTTCCAGAGGTCAGGGCCAAATGATGGGTTAGGAAGTTCAAGACAGGCACACGTTAATAGGTAGCCTAATTGCCAGGCACCTGTGACATCACCTTGATACTGAAGCAAGTCTCTGGCCTGGATGGTGGCATGAGATGTTAGTCTAAACGGGGGTCAGGAAAACACTTGGCTGCAGAGTAGGACCAAGTGAAGGCTGCTGGGAATGGACACAGACATCATCTACTAGTGGGGGCCACTTTATCATTTCACTTGTACATGTAACTCTTGCCTGTCATTTAACGACTATCATGTGCGTACATGCCTTCTTGTTTACCCACTAGTGATCCATAGCAAATCTGCTGCCTACTCTCCTAAGACTTTTGTTGATATACCTCCCTAGCATTTCTCTCCAGAGAGAAGTTTTAATGGTGCACCTCTGTACAGGTGTGCCTCCGGTGACTTCATTTGACCTTTTGATGAGTAGCCAGAAACAATGATGATTCATAGCTATGTTCCCTTTCTTTCAATATTCAACATATTGGAATAT
Organism: Nomascus leucogenys; assembly: GCF_006542625.1. Classification (NCBI taxonomy): domain Eukaryota; kingdom Metazoa; phylum Chordata; class Mammalia; order Primates; family Hylobatidae; genus Nomascus; species Nomascus leucogenys. The sequence continues at coordinate 816,691 of NC_044391.1, forward strand.
GAATCTACTCTTCTGCATGGTCCTTCAAAGTTCATATTTTTTCTTAATAAAAAATTTTATGCATATTATAGTTGATGTTATTGAAACATCAACAAACAAAGCAAATGTTTTGCCAAAGATGTTCTATAGAGCTCATTCCCTCTGCTTCCATACCTCCAAGAATAAAACTTTTTATCTTCAGGAAGATGGTTTCTCTGCTCAGTGTTTGACCAGAAAATGACCAAACCAAGATAGAAGCTCCAAATGAGAGGAGTCTTTGCATTGTGTCTCTGCCAGAGGTAGGTCTGCTGTCACTCAGAAGAAGGATTAGTTTGGGCCCTAACTTGGAATTGACATAGTTAAGTTATTCTAATTAAGGCTAAACATGGGGTTACAATCAAATAATGGGTCACACAAGGCTGGATTATATTTACCAGACTTGAGGCAGAAGGATGTATAGTAGGAACAGATCTAGAGAAGAAGCCAAAACTCTTGGGTAAAAACATTAATATGATTGCATAGTTACATGTTATAGGAGAGATTGTGTTCTCTGACCCCCTGAATTCAAATATTGAACTCCTAACCCCCAGTACCTAAGCATGTTACTTTATTTGCAAACAGAGTTGTTACAATCAATTAAGATGAGGTCATGCTGGAGTAGAGTGTGCCTCTAATCCGTTATGACTGGTATCTTTATAAAAAGGGGACATTTGGACACACACACACATGCACACACACACACACACACACACATACACGGGAGAATGCCATGTGAAGACTGGAGTTATGCTGTCATAAACTAAGGAACATCAAGAGCTACCAGAAGCTGGAAGACACAAGGAAGAATCCTTTCCCTATAGGCTTCATAGGGAATATGGCCCTGTCAACACCTTGTTCTGGGACATCTGGCCTCCAGAGCTATGAGACAATACATATCTATTGTTTAAGCCACTCAGTAGTACTTTGTTATGGCAGCCCTAGCAAACTACTACTTTATGCAAAGGCTGCTAACTCTTGGATAATGCCTGCTATAGCATTAATCGAGCGTCACATTTGTTATGTGATGGACAAAGACTGTGGATGGTGGATCCATGACTTGCCCTTGGAAACTCATTGTCAGAGCAGCTGTCCACACTGTTCAAAGGTTCATTAGTCATGCAAAGGCACATGGAATGCAGTGGATGCTGCTAGTACCATGCCCAGGTTTTCTTTACCAGACTGAGGACTTATTCCCTGTCTGCTGTGTATATTGTCTGCTTTCCCTGAGGATTGCTGTCAGTCAAATAGAAGACCCTTTACTATGCCTTTCCCTTCCCATTTTAGTGTGAAGCCGTAAGCGAGTCTAACTCTGTGGTGCCATTTGTACTCCAGAGTTTCCCATGGGATCAGGCTGAGGCTAGACTCCAGCTGAGGCCACATCCTAGCTCAGCTCCTCCTCATGCCCTCTCCTGTTTCCTCACTCCCCTTTTGAGAACTCACGCTCAATAAATACCTGCCTCAGACTGGGCTACCGGGGTACTTGACTTTAGACCTTATGCTTCTCCTTCCTCAATAAATTACAAAGAATGGGCCGTTGCATTTAATAGAGAAGACTGGGGGAAAGGGAGAAGTGGCTCAGGGTGGGGCCATGGCTACATGAGGCCAGGTGCTAAGGTGTGGAACCTTTGGGGTGGTAGAGTTGAATGTACATTAGCACTCTTTCATCAGCCGCCCTTACAGTGTCATCACCCAACAATCGTGTCTGTCTCTGTGGTCATTAAGGGAGTACTGACCTTGTTCCCATGATGATCTTCTCATTGATTCCATCCCAACCTTTCCAAACTAGAGCCAGGTGGGTGAGAAGACTTGTGAAAGACGTCCTTTCCCAATCAGGTGATTGATGGGAGCTAGTCTGGCCAGGGTTTGCTCCTCCAGAGGTGGCCTTGCCTGACCTGTGTTTTTGACATTGGCATTTGCCAGCAAGCTGAGACCCACTCCACTTGACAAAGGAACCCTAGTGACCACTTTACCTCAAGTGAAGCCTCAGAAAGAAAGGGCAGAGAAGGCAGGGCTTGGTAACTCAGACACACTGGGTGCATCAGTTAAAAGAGAAATAGAGCCTTTGAGATAACAAAAGCAGTACGAGATCCTAATGACTGAAGTTAAAAGAACAAGACCTGAGAAAGAAAGCCTAGGCAAGAACGATCTGGAATTTGGGTTTCTTGGGCACTTTTTTTCAGAGATTCAAATTTACCACGTAACTTGCCAATCTACCGTTAAACAATCCTGACTGAGTGAAAGTTCATTTATATTTAATTTATGTTAAGTATATAGTTCATTTGTATTTAACTTTTTTTTTTTTTTTTAGTTTGAGACAGAATCTCACTGTGTCACCCAGGCTGGAGTCAGTGGTGCAATCTTGAGCTCACTGCAACCTCCTCCTCCCGGATTCAAGAGATTCTCCTGCCTCAGCCTCCCAAGTAGCTGGGACTGCAGGTGTGCACCACCATGCCTGGCTAATTTTTGTATTTTTAGTAGGGATGGGGTTTCACCATATTGGCCAGGCTGGTCTCGAACTCCTTACTTCATGATCTGCCCACCTCAGCCTCCCAAAGTGCTGGGATTACAGGCATGAGCCACCATGCCTGGCCCCTGTATTCAACTTTTATATGAGTAACAGGAGAACATAGCTCAAACTTCTGAGTTCAAAAATATTAATGTTGTGAAAAGTTAGTGTCACTTTTGCCTTGTCCCCCCATCAGTCAGCGCCTCTCGTTAGATGGCAGCTTTCTTAGAGTTTCATGAGTATCCTTCCAGTGATATATATTTCATGCATTTATGAATACATGTGTGTATGTGTGTTTATAACCACTCAAATGATAGATATGTTCCTGTCCAGCATCTTGCTTTTTCACTTAACGTTATACCTTAAAGATTGTTCCATATTAATAATTGAGGCCTCCCTATTGTTTTTCACAGTTGAATATGATTCCACAGTATAGATGTGTCAGATTTAGTTCAGCCAGGTCCTATTAATGGACTGTTAGGCTGTCTTCAGTTTTTGCCTGCATTGAGTATCCTTGCTGTTATATCGTTTGACATATGTGTGAGAATATCTATGAGCTGTTGGCCTAAACTTAGGATTGTTAGGTCAAAATATATGTGCACGTGAACTTTGACATGTAATGCCACACTACCTTCCACAAAGGTGATGCTGACTTACAGTGCCACCTGCATTTTATGTGAATGCTCGTTTAGCTACCCAGGGGTGAACAAACGAAGGCTGCCTATTTTTGTAAATGAAATTTTGTTGGTGCACAGCCAGCTCCATTTGTTTATACTGCCTATGGCTGCTTTCAAACAGCAGAGTTGAGTAGATGCAACAGAGAGCATGTACCACCACCCCCCAAGCCAAAAATATTTACTATCTGGTGTTTTACAGAAAAAGTTTTCTCTTATTCACGATAGCCAAGATATGGCAGCAATGGAAGTGTCCATTGACAGATGATTGGATAAAGAAACTGCGGTATGTCCCACGACATGCAACTTACTTATGTAATAGACTTATACATGCACCCTTGAAACCAAAATACAAGTTAAGAAAAAATAGAAAGTAAATCCACAAAAATTAGAAATGACAAGATGAAAATAGCCATCAAAACAGAGGAACTTAAAGGAATAGGAAACTACGTTGCTCAATTCTCTATAAACAAATTGAAAAGCTAAAAAATGAATAAGTTTTTGGAAAAATACAATTTACAAACATTGGCCCCAGTAGATATACACACAATCCAATTGCCTTCAGATTTTTATTTTACATTTTAAAAGAATTTGCCAACAGAGAGCACCAGGTTCAGATATTTTCACAGGAGAATTTTATCAAATCTTAAGCCATCAAATACTATTTTACCTTTTCAGAGCACAGTTTTACAAAAAGGAAAATTCCAAATTCATTTCCTGAAGCATTTCCAAATAACATTGACTCCTAAATCACAAAACTACATTTAAAAAAGGAAAATTATGTTTATCACAGCACTGTTCACAATAGCAAAGTTGTGGAATCAACCTACGTGTCTATCAATCGGGAATCAGATGAAGAAAATGTGGCACATACACAACATGGAATACCATGTATCTGTAGAAAAGAATGAAATCATGTCTTTTGCAGCAACATGGATGGAGCTGGAGGTAATTATTCTAAGTGAATTACTGGGGAAATGGAAAATCAAATACCGCATGTTCTCACTTGTAAATGGGAGCTAAAAGATGCATACACGTAGACACGAATGGAAACAATACACACTGGGAACTCCAAAATAGGGGAGGCAGAGAGGTGGGTGTGGGTTGAAAACCTACCTATTAGGTAGTATGTTCGGTATTTGGGTGATGGGTTCTCTGGAAACCCAAACCCTAGCATCACCCAATGTACACATGTAACAAACCTGCACATGTACCCCCGATTCTGAAATAAAATTTAAAAAAAGCTGTGGTGTATACATACAATGGAATATTCTTCAGCATTTAAAAAGAAGGACATCCTGCCATTTTCACAATAAGGATGAACCTGCAAGATACTATGCTAAGTATCTTGCTAAATAAGCCAGACACAGAAAGAAAAATACCACATGATCTCACTCATGTGCGGGATCTGAACAAAAAAAGGACAAATATATAGAGATGGAGAAGAAAAGAGTGGCCACCCAGGGTTGTGGGACTGAAGGAGTGAAAATGGGGAGATGGATGCCAAAGGAGACAAACAGGTATGTGACATCGACAAGTCTAAAGATCTGATGTACAATATGAGAACTACAGTTTATAAAGTTTTATTGGGTTTTTTGTTAAGTAGATTATAACTGCTCTTGTGACAAAGAAAAGTAAATATGTGAGATAATAAAGATATATTAATTTACTATAGAAGCCATTTTACTAAGGATATGTATCCCATAACATATCGTAAACCACAAATAAACACAATAACATTTATTTTAAAAAAAAGTTTGGTGACCCCTGATACATACTTTATCAACACAATGATATCAAACTTTTTGATCCTTGCCGATATGAGGGAAGAAAAAAGGTGTTTCATTTTTTATGAATGAGGTTGAAATTTTTTTTTGTATTTTCTTTTTTGCACACCTTGTATTTGTATTTTTTACCTCTTATTTTTTTCTTGAGGAAATCAGCTCTTTTTCAATGTCATGAGTAGCAAATATGTTCTCCTGTTTGTTGCTTTTCTTTTTATTTTGATCATTAAGTTTGTTTTTAGCATGCAGAAATGTTTGTTTTTTACGTGATTAAATACATCAATCTATTGTGATTTCAGATTTTCTGACATATTTATAAAAATCTTACCTATTTTTCTTTTATTTTTTACCTTTTAATGTTTATACACTGGATCCATTTGGAATTTTATTGTAAAATGTGATGCAGTGATGAAGTCTTATTGTTTCTTCAGAAGGCTAGTTTGTTTTATGAAGTCCCCTTTTACTGAAGAGACCATATTGGAAAAACTAATTGGAAACATCATCTTTATCATGAACTAAATTCTACTTTTATTTGTCTCTGTTTCTTTTTGTTCACTTGATCCTCACTCTTTTAATGATTCTAGCTTTACACTATGTTTTAATTTCTGAGAGGGCTAGTTTCCCCTCAGCACTTTTTTTTAGAATAAAATTTTCTGGCTATTTTTGCTTTATAAAATTTTCTCATATGGTGATTAGAACTAGCTCATATCCTTTAAAAACAAGCTTTGGTATTTCCTCTCTTTCTCAAACCCCTGCCTCTGTCATGAGAACAAACTCAAACCTACGTTGCCTTCTGGATGTTGAGAGACCAAGTGGAGCAGAGAGGAGTCCTCCCAGCTGAGACCTTTCCAGACCAGCTAGCCTGCAGCTGACTTTCCAGCTAAGACAGGAGTAAATCCACTGGAAAATAAATAGTCCTGGCCCAGTTTAGCAGAATTGCTGAGACAACCTATAGGACAGTGAAAAAAAATGCTTATTGTCATATGCCTTTGAGTGGTGGGTGCATTACTGTGGCAATAAATAACTGATAAAAGAATAAATGAGATTACATAGGGAGACTGCACATACAGAGAAAACAAAAGATGGCCTGAGCTGGAAGCCAAGGGTACACTAATATGGAAAGGCCCAGTGGAAGAACCTAGATGTGGTGTTACTTTCAATTTTTCTCTTTTTTTTTTTTATTACTGAAGAAATAAAAAATACTGTTTTAAAAATTACACTTTAAGTTCTAGGGTACATGTGCACAACGTGCAGGTTTGTTACATATGTATACATGGCCATGTTGGTGTGCTGCATCCATTAAGTCGTCATATACATTAGGTATATCTCCTAATGCTATCCCTCTCCCCTCCCCCGACCCCACGACAGGCCCCAGTGTGTGATGTTGCCCGCCCTGTGCCCAAGTGTTTTCATTGTTCAATTCCCACATATGAGTGAGAACATGCGGTGTTCGGTTTTCTGTCCTTGCAATAGTTTGCTCAGAGTGATGGTTTCCAGCTTCATCCATGTCCCTACAAAGGACATGAACTCTTACTTCTTAATACCGATATGACGATATCTTACTTAGAACAAGTAACATTCAACAGGTATCAGCAGTGGGCTGTACAAATAACTCCAGAGAGTGACAGACAAAATTCTTTCATTCAATTATTCATAAACTTTTAATAAGTGTTTCTTCATGCCTGGCATGATTAACTTTTCAAAAATGAAAATGATATGGTTGAAGTAACCAAAGAGCTCACAGGCCAGTGCTGTAGTCATACAAGATGTGAAAAGTGTGTTAACAGAGACTTAACTAGGGCCCTGTTATCCTTAGCCCTGATTGGAAGGGTCTGGAGAGTATTCCAGTCTCGGAGTTTCAGAGTTGCATTCAAATGAAGCAAAAGTAAAATCAAGCACATAAAGAAAATATACATTGAGTTCTGACAAAAAGTCAGAAAACCACACTGTGGCTAAGACTGACCACAGCCCATTGTTGATCAAGACCATTCGCTTTCTGTTTCTCAGCCGTCTTTGTAGTTTTGTGAGACCCTTTGACTGAATTTTAGCCAATGGAATGAGCAGGTCCACCAAAACCACCTCCGTGTCATCCTCTTGGACTCTTTTGCCTTCTTCCGAATGCAGTGGAGTCCTCTGATGTTGGAAGCCACATGTTGAAGATGGCAGAGCAATATTATAGAAGTAGCTGGGTCCCTGGTTGGCCAGAACCCAGCATGTCTTAGAAGCATGCTGCCTGCTTGTCATTTTGCACTTAACATGAGCAAGAAATAAACTTCGGTCATGTTTGAGCCATAATGCATTTGCTCATTGTGACATATGATGCTAACTTAACTAATATACTGATGTAAGAAAATTGTACTAAAATCTGCCATGCTGGCTCGCATTGCTGGAAGATGCTTTTGTTACAGACACTGTGTTAGGGGACATACTTTGACTCCCCTAAATTCAAACCAGGTAACAACAACCCATGTTATTTAAGTAAACTACAACATACACAAAGTAGACGCAGAGATGTTCTAGAAGCAGATGGGTTGCTCTGAGTGAACTTAGTTTGGAAAGCTCCTTAGAAAATGTGAATCATCAGCAACAGAAATTATCAACAGAGTAAACAGACAGCCTACAGAATGGGAGAACATATTCTCAAACCATGCATCTGACAAAGGTCTAATACTCAGAATCTATAAGGAACTTAAATCAACAAGCCAAAAAAAAAGTAAAAATGGGCAAAGTACATGAAATGACACTCCTCAAAGAAGATGTACAAGTGGCCAACAAAGATGAAAAAATGCTTACTTCACTAATTACTAAAGAAATGCAAATGAAAACCACAGTGAGATGTCATCTCATACCAATCAGAGTGGATATTATTACAAAGTCAAAAAACAGCACATGTTGGGGAGGCTGTGGAGAAAAGGGAACACTTATATACTATTAGTGGGAATGCAAAATAGTCCAGGCACTGTGAAAATCAGTTTGGAGATTTCTCAAATAACTTAAAATATAACTACCATTTGATCCAGCAATCCCACTACTGGATATCTATCCAAGGGAAAATAATTAGTTCTACTGAAAAAACACATGCACCTGTATGTTCATTGAAACTCTAATCACAATAGCAAATACATGAATCAACTAGGTGCCCATCAAAAGTGGGTTGGATAAAGAAAATGTGGTGCATATATAGCATGGAATACCATGCAGCCATTAAAAAGGATGAAATCACATCCTTTGCAGCAATATGGATGTAGTTGGAGGCCACTATCCTAAGCAACCTAATGCAAGAACAGGAAGCCAAATACCACATTTTCTCACTTATAAGTGGAGCTAAACATTGTGTACACATGCATGTAAACATAGGAACCATAGACACTGGGCACTGGGGACTACCACCAGATGGGGAAGGTGGTCGGTGGTTGAGGGTTGAAAAACTACTCGTTGGATACTATGTTCACTGCCAGGGTGTTGGGATCATTTGTAACCCAAACCTCAAAGACATGCGGTTTACTCATGTAACAAACCTGCACATACACCCCTTGAACCTAAAATACAAGTTGAAAAAAGAAGAAAAAGAAAAACACTGAAGAGTTTTACAATAAAGGTAAAACAGTGCCACTCTTCTCACAGATTTTAAGAAAATGTTCATTTTTTAATGAAGCATACGTTCATGTTAGCATATAATGGGCTTATTTTTGTTAAAAAAAGGAAAATAAGAATCATAAGCAGCATATTGAAGAGGGAAGGGAGTATTACATTAAGAAGGAAGAAAGGGCATTTGCAGAGGGTGGAGTTTTGATGTTGTTTTTGACATCAAAGGTCCAATGACCTTTGATTATTATCTGTGGAGTAACCTAGACTCTTGATAAAGCTATACAGAAAAGGTACTATAGGAGACCATCCTTGTTGCTTGCATCACATCCCTTCAGCTTGCCTTGAATTTTAGCTGCAGCTGTGGCAGGCCCTTCCTCCGGCGTCAGTGTTCTCCTTCAAGGTGTGTAGCTGATTACTGTCCCAGTACCTTCTCCCACACCTGACAGCTCCAAGTGAAGCCCCAGCATGTGGAGTTAGTGCCCTTGGGGTCAAACCTTAGCCAATGGGGAGGGTGGCAGGAGGATTAATGCCCCGGCTTTCCATCTCTTAGGTAAACAATCCTTGGAAGCATTTGGGATGCTTCTTGGGAGGTCCTAGTGGCATCACTTCCCTTACCTATAGCAGTAACTTCAACAATGCCTCCTTTATCAGCATTCCTTCCTTCCTTTTTCGTTTTCTCCACTTCCTCTGTTCTAGTTCCTGGGATCACTTCCCATGTCAACTAACTGAACCAAAGTCTTTGTCTCAAGGTCTGCTTTCAAGCGAAGCCAAACTAGGGTACTATGAGTAAAAATTTCTGCAAATCCTTTTTACCTCCTGAATAATAAGTCCAATTACAATTTTTGTCTTTGGAACATTACATTTATTTTGTTAGAGGCACAGACTGAATTCTGTTCCTAATGCCAGCCATTGTCTTGCTTGGAAGTCTAAGATCTTATGACATTATGTCTAATCATTGTAGACTAAATATTATTTGACACTTAACACACACACACATATATATTATTTGTGCCAATTTTAAGCAAAGATTTATTGAGCACCTTCTCAATACCAGGTGCTGTGCTTGGCACTGGGATTCATTTTTATTCATTCAGCTTTATGACAATACTCCATTAATTGTGCTGTTCTAGAGCTGGGCATATTCTTTGCAAGAAAGCATATTATGCTTCTAGGAAATGTATATTCCTTTTTTTGAGCTATCAACCCTTGCAAAATTATTTCATTCACTTAGATATTTAGTTTAACTTTTGCTATTGTTATAATTTTCTGTTTTTTAGTTCTGGATGTATTTTCCTTATTCTTTTCTGGACCTCACTCATAATTGACTTATTACTGATACGGGATCTGCCTTGTCTCTCTTAAAGCTAGAAAACTGTCTTGCACATGTTAAGTGCTCAAATTTTTGTTCAATGGGGCTGGCTTATAAATGAGTTCATGATGATTTCTTAAGAATCAAATCTCTTTGGATGGAGTGCATGATATCTAAATTCTTATCTACAACAAAGAAGCTGAAATAAAGTTCTGGAAAGCCAGTGCACTAGTCTCCAGTTTTTCTTTATTTTCTGACAACAGAAAAGCTTCAACAGATTGCAATTGACAAAAAGATGGCAGAGGTCTTTGATTTCTTTAGTATGTTTTTCTTATTTCTAGTGAATTTCCCAGGAGTCACCTGCCTCCTCTCCTGGCTTTCAGTGTCTTAGGATGCCACCCTGATCTGCTGTTGCTAACAGTAACTCGTGCTGCCTTGTCTCCTCTCTTAATAACACACAGCACATGCATGTTCTGTTCTGTTCTGGCTCTGCTCTGCTGCATTTATTTTTCACCAAGCCCCATTTTACTGATAAGCAAAGTGAGTGAAGAGGGATTCATGTCTTGCCCCAAGTCACAGAGCTAGTAGTTGATAGAGCTGGGATTCGAGCTAAAGTAGACTGGCTCCAGAGCACTTAACATTGTACTGTATCTACCACTGACTCTTTCTATGCTCTGAAAACCTTTCCCTTTTCAGTTACATTCCTTTCTTTCAGAGTATACTACCAGCTAAGTGCTGGCTCATTTATCTGTAATCTATGTGTAATACACTGGTGATGCTTTAACCTAGCACATTGTCCCTAGTGGTAGGAATTTCTGGCACTATGGTGGAGTAGGATTAGATGTTTTAGGGAAAAATTGTCCTTTCATTGTCTTCAAGCTTGTTCTGGGCCAACTGCCCAGCTGAATTGAAGGTCTCAGATTTTAGGATTGGCAAAGATACCCAAATCCTCCAATTGGCCTGCCACACACATTTATCAATCATTAGCAGATCTCTAACTTGTTTAGAAATCTAGCCAGATAAAGAGAGTCAGAAAATAAATTTCATAGAAAATTGAAAGTTCTTTTAGCTTTCACTGTGAACCTCTCTCTGCTGGTCATGTCTTTAAATACTTGAAGTTGTGTCTTTATTCCATTCTTTGCCACTTCATGACATTTTGGGGCCACTGAGAAGCAGGTACCATTTCGCAGATGTGGTGAGGGGTGGACATTAATAAGAAATACTATTTTTTTAAACTACTCATTCATTGGCTGAATAAATACGTATTGAGCACCATCTTGGTGGAAGACACTGGGCCATGTTCTGTGAGTGGATAGAGAGATGTAAGATGATCTGTGCTCTCATATTTGTTGGGGTTTATTTTAGAGACTTTAACTGTATACATTCCTTCTTGAGATTCTGAGCTAGTTGAGAAATAAATGCAGAATTAAGTTTAGGATAAAATATATCAGTTTTGTTGCTGGCCAGGCTGTAACTACATGGCTCCATGTAGTTATTAAAACAATCTAGCTCCCTAATTTTACTCATAGTCTTACTCAGTACACACAAGTGGCAGACACAGAAGCCCTATCTCGGTGAGATTATTCTCCACTGGGAGCACACATAATGCAAATAGGTTGGTCCCAGAAAGAGATCTCAGAAGGGATCACAAGTCTTTGAGTCTCATTGTTGAGACAGATGGTCACTCTGTTTCCCTTGGAAGAGGAGTGAGTGGGAATAGAGGGAGTGAAGAAACTATCCTCCCATTACCTCTCATGACTCCAAGTTCCTCTTTTATCAACCAAGGTAAAAATGGGGAGAAAATTTTTTTTCTAACATATCCATGAAAAGACAGTTAACTATATAAGCTAATATGTGATTATACTCTGCAAACAGAGTAAGGATGAAGCTTGTCCTTACATCACAACATGCCCCAGGGTTCTTGGTGTGTTCACAGTGATAGCAAACAAATTTATAATTTTCTATACATTTTATTTTGCACTAACAACCTCTTTGTCCTGCTAGACTCTTCAGTAAGTCAAAGATCCGCTAATTTCTAACAAATGTGTCTGCCAAAGTGGATTTATTAGAGGAATGAGTTTCAACTGTGTTGCTCTTCTTTAAAGAGAGTTTTGTTAGTTTACTCTTTGGATGGTACTGAGTATTGTGTATCATGTCAAATAAGAAAGGAGAGAATCAGAAAAGGAATTTTCAGAGACCTTAATGTGCAACTGTGAATTGTGGCTGTCTAAAGGTGGGTATAATGGGAAGCATTTATCAAGCGTATTTCTTTACAAAACTCTTCTAGAGAATTAAACAGGAAAATTAAACTAGGGGATTAAATTAATGTGCTGTGGAACACACTTTGGAAAATGGGTAAGGGATTCAGAGAAAGGCAATATTTATGAATATAAGAAAAGTCAACAAAGGCTTTAATTGTGAAATTTTACTGGGCATTAAAATGTGGGAGAATCTAGCAGAAAAGAAGGAAGTAGGCATGTCAGATAGGGAAACAATAGGCTCAGAGTCATTGGAGGAGAAATGAAATAATTAAATCGTTTTTAAAACAAAGGGGATAAATGTCACCATATGTAAGATTGGTATTTTGAAAAGTAGTAGTTTTGTTCATTATACAAGTAATTTTTGTGGAAATACACATAACATAATTTTAGCACCAAAAAAGCATTTAAAAATATGTTTGACAATTTATGGTTTTGCCATATTGGCAATTTAAACAAATAGAGAAAAAAGGAGTAGGTGGAGTAAACGTGCATGCAGAGAAGATGGACTTCGATGAGCCATGCGGTCAAGCGTTTGCCAGGATCTTTGTAGCCATGCTAGCCTGTGACCTCTGATGAATGGTGCTCATGTTCTATAAAAGTGCCCCAAACAGTAGCTACTCCTCATATTTTTCTGCACAGTAAGTTTACCATTTCATTTCATGTGTCTCATTAAGCTGCCTTTGGCCCCACTTCTATTGGATTTTGTCATGTGTTTGCATCTCTCCTGATCTGGACATCACCTGAATCAATTCAGCTTCGGATGCTTGGGGGGACTGCTCAGTTTTGTTAGCATTCCACCAACCGTTTTAAGAAAAAAAGTAAGAACTCCTTGATGAAGTCACGGTGTGCTGACTAGTGTCTGTGGAATGGAGCACTCTCATCTGCTTTGGGATTTTAATTACCTAGGGGTGCTGGGTACATTCAAATGACCTCCCTCTTCCATGAGCTCATCCTGGCAGTACAAAGCAGGCCACCCAAGAAAGCCAATCACAGATAATTGCCACGGGAACCGGAAGGCAACAAAACTGCTTCTGTGGGACTGGGCTTTGCATTAACTTGGCACTGGTCAGTGTTCCTTCATTGTGGACGCACCCAGCTCAAGCGGAGGTGAAGTCACCACTGCTCTGCTATGGACTTCACTGTTCTTTTGGTAGCTGAATATGCCCATAAAAATGATAATTTTTGGAGAAATGATCAGGCTCCCCAGATGTTTTTCAATATTTATGGTTAAGCATGATATAATTTCCACACTGTAATGTGGCAGTGAATGCTGACCTTTTTTCTCTTTTCTTCAGAATTGTGAAAATTTCAGGTATGGCATATCTTGTATTTTGTCCCTATAATTTTCATATTTGGATTTAGATGACATTTATTGAATCTCTACTAGGTATCAAGCTAGATGTTTTGTGTTTCCTTTCTCATTTAATCTTCACAACTGTCAGAGGTGTTTGAACCAGAGCAGCTCCATCTTTAGCTGAGTAAAATGAGGCTGAGATCTGCTATGCTGGATTCCCGGGAAGTTAAGCATTCCTAGTCACAGGATGAGATAGGAAGTCAGCATAAGATACAGGTCATGAAGACCCTGCTGTTGCAACAGGATGCAATAAAGAAGCCAGCCAAAACCTGCCAACACCAAGATGGCGACGAAAGTCAGCTCTGGTCCTCTCCACTGCTCATTACATTTTTACAATGCATTAGCATGCTAACAGATATTCCCGTCAGTGGCATGACAGTTTACAAATGCTATGGCAATGTCTGGAAGTTACCCTATATAGTCTCAAAGTGGGAGGAACCCTCAGTTCTGGGAGTTCCCCATACCTTTACCAGAAAACTCATGAATAATCCACCCCTTGTTTAGCATGTAATCAAATAACAATAAAAATAGCTAACAGCAGCCCTCAGGGCTGTTCTGTCTATGGAGTAGCCATTCTTTTATTCCTTTACTTTTGTAATAAACTTGCTTTCACTTTACTCTGTCGACTTGCCCCAGATTCTTTCTTGCCCAGATCCAAGAACCTTCTCTTGGGGTCTGGATCAGGACCCCTTTCCAGTAACTCAACAGCCTTGTGACATGATATTGTTTCTATTTTGTTGATGAAAATCAGACAAAGAAAGGTTCAGTAACTTGCCCAATGCCAAACAGCCTACGGTGGCTTGAGGCACTCAAAACCTCCACATGACCTGTGAATGAGGCCACTGCCAGAGGCTAGCAATGGCCCTTTCAAAGTTTTCTAAGTTTCCTTTTTAGATTAAAAAAAAGTCACCTCTTTTTTGGTGGTTTTTGTTAACAAGGTCACGATGGAGTTACTAGCATAAATACTAAATACATTTTTAGGGGGATGCTCAGGTTCAAGACATCCCAACAAGAACTTCCTGCAATCACGTGGTGAGATGTTTTTTTGCTAACCAGCATCATGGCATTCTCGGAACTTCGTAGGGATTACTAAGTGATGAAGCCTGTCTGCCTGCCCCTCCCCTGTCCCCTCAGACATTTACATGGGCTCCCCGTGATAACTGATTCAAACCTGAACTCTCCCATCCAGAGTTTAAGATCCTTCAAACCTTTGCCTCACTTTTCCTTCAACTCTGTGTCTGGTCCCTGCTGTGTCTAAGGGAGAGCTTTCCGCTTGACCCTCTGAAGGTTCACTGAAAAAATCACTGATGTGGCCAGGGATGGCGGCGCATGCTTGTAATCCCAATGCTTTGGGAGGCTGAAGAGGGTGTATCCTGAGGTCAGGAGTTAGAGACTAGCCTGGCCAACATGGTGAAACCCCGTCTCTACTAAAAATAAAAAAATTAGCCAGGTGTGGTGGCGCATGCCTGTAATCCCAGCTACTCAGGAGGCTGAGGCAGGAGAATCACTTGAACCCAGAGGTTGCAGTGAGCTGAGATCACGCAACTGCACTCCAGCCCAGGAGACAGAGCAAGACTCTGTCTCAGAAAAAAAAAAAAAAAATCACTGACGTGAGGCAGATTGATTAATAAAAGACATACTAATTTTTTGAATGTGTATACACAGGATCCTTCAGAATGAAGACCCAACCGCCCAATAAAGTATAGAATCTTATCTACCACCTTGAGGTTATAGAAAGAATGTGGGCTCAGAACGTGGCCCAAAACATGTTTTAGTGGCAAGGCAGGTTAAGGAAAGTGACATGGTTTGACTGTATCCCCACCCAAATCTCATCTTGAACTGTAGTTCCCCAAATCCTCCTGTTTTATGGGAGGGACCTGGTGGGAGGTAATTGAATCATGGTGGTGGTTACCCCCATGCTGCTGTTCTCGTGATAGTGAATGAGTTCTCATGAGATCTGATGGTTTTATAAGGGGCTTTTTCCCCTTTTGCTCAGCACTTCTTCTTGCTGCTGCCATGTGAAGAAGGACATGTTTGCTTTGCCTTCTGCTATGATTGTAAGTTTCCTGAGGCCTCCGCAGCCCTGTGGAACTGTGAGTCAATTAAACCTCTTTCCTTTATAAATTACTCAGTCTCAGATATGTCTTTATTAGCAACATGAGAATGAACTAATACAGGAAGGAAAAAGAGAGAGGCTTGGCTAGCAAAGGTGGTCTTGTTATATAGATGAAGCCTCACAGGTAGAATTCCTTAGAGAGAATACATGGAAAACTTCTTTTCAGACTTAAAGGTGTCAGACTCTCAATCACTCCTAAATCTGGGAAAGTCCTAGAAAAGACCTGGCTGCAGTAATGAGGATTCTCTATGAATACAAATTTTCCCCACCTCAGTCTGCTGGCCCTGCAGCAGCCGTTTCAAAATATGTCAAGGAAATATATTTTGGGGTGAAATATTTTGATTTCCTTCACTGCCCAATGGTTGCCCTCTATTCTGAACAGGTAGAATCCTTACTTCCTCTGCAACTCCCCTCCACAAGGTCCGCTTTGACTCTCTGTATCCTCCTCATCCTTCCAGGCCCAACCTAAGTCCTGTTTGGTCTCGTAAGCCATCCTGAGAGATTCTCCTTTCTCAGATACTTAGTTTTCAAATGGCCCTAGAGTTTGAGGTTTCTGGGGAGTGTGTCTTAGAAGACGGGGAGACAGTGGGAGCAGAGTCCTTGCTTTTCACTCCAGCCAACACTAGAGCAGCCATAGTTTTTCTGTTTGATGCATAGGAACTCTGCTTCAGAAAAGCTCCCCATTTTTCATTTTGATGTTGTGTAAGCACCAGGGGGTGGTGGTGTCAGTAGGGCTCCTGAACATCAGGTTTTGGATAGAGGTGTTGGCTCAGGCCAGAAACATGCCACAGGTAACTGATCGATAAAAATCAGAATGCTAATTCATTAATTTAGCTTGGGAAATATAACACCAAGAGGAATGGAATTTCTTAGTCAGCCTGGCTAGGGCACATGCTCCCTGAAAGCAAGCTAACTATTTGGGAAGTCAAATGATCTCCTGGGTATTTGTTGGAGACCATAGAAACAGAACCAGGTGTCATTTAGACTTAGCAATGTTTCTGAGCCAACATAAATCCACACACTCTAGTGGTCCTCAAACCTTAGTTTAGGTCACAATCATGTTGATTTGGATGCCACTCCCAGAGTGCATCATGTGTGTGGGGTGTGTGTGTGTGTTTGAGAAGGATAAGAATTAGCATTTATAAGAAGTTCCCCGATGATGCTGTTGCTGCTGGTCTGGGGTCACACTTTGAGAAGCATTGTTCTCTTTCATTATAGGGAAACATAGTGCTTGTATGTACAAAGCCAATATCATACCCTTTCCTCTGGGTATTCCTGATGGACCTTGTCAACTTTAGACTATTTTTTCATGTGATCTAAGATATACTAGCTGTAATTCCATTACCTTTCTCCAAACCTCTACCTTGAGTCAGTATAATGGATTGTTTTCTCTTGACCATGTTACAATTGCGCCTTAGACCTGCATCTCTGAAATTACTTCCCGTCCACCTATCTGCCTCAGAGGAGCGCTGGGTGTTCTCTGACTCCTCAGAGGAGCGCTGGGTGTTCTCTGACTCCTCAGAGGAGCGCTGGGTGTTCTCTGACTCCTCAGGGGAGCGCTGGGTGTTCCCTAACTCCTTTGTTGCACACTTATACATCATCGTTTTTTTTCTCCCACTCCTTCCACAAACACACACACACCCTGAGGGCTAAGTCTTGCAGTTTGCATATTCTACTAATTTTTGTGGGAAGCCATATTTCTTTTGGAGCAGAGATGTCCAGGTTTATTTTCCTTCATGTTTCTTTAATTCCATTTTCCCACCACAGCCAGTAGCCAGTAAATGTGAACAATGATGCTCTTTTTCTACCTATTTTTGTCATGAGGTAATAAAGTGGAAGACACTTGGTAGTAATTTACCACCAATAGTGATTTCCGGCCTAAAAATTCCACAAGAGCATGAGTCACAGTGTCATGGACATATGAAAATAAGCTGTGACCCATATCTTGAGAGTAATTGGACCCAGGCTAATGAGGACCAAGTGGTTGTTGTACACAATCTAAATGCAGTCATTGATGCTTTCTGCTTTGCTTCTATTATCTTTTTAAGGCTTCCTAGAGAGCTGACTCAGCTCCCCAGGGAATCCAGGCAGAATTTAACTATGGGAGCCACTATGGGAATGTTGGACTTGGGGGACTGGAGTAGATACAGCTGGTGAGCTGGTGACTATACTTTAAGATGAGATCAAATACTCAAAATATTAGAGAAGAATTTTTATTTTTCAGTTTAATTGTTTTAAATGGTTTCCTCGAGCCCAGGCTAAAATTTTGTCATATACTTACTTGGTATGTGGTTTTGAGTGACATTATAAGATCTCCAGTCTCAGCAAATATGATAAGGACCCTAGGATCCTCTATTTCTCACTGGATGACCTTAGTTTAATGGGCATGGTATAGTAGATTGGGAGTGGAGATTTGTAGGCATTGTAGCAACCTTTTAGTTAAGATGTCCTGTGCATTGGTGTTTGTTCCAAGCCCAGACAACTAATTAGATGTGATTATTTTACCATTTTTTTGTGTGTTGTGAGAAGCCAAGAGGCTCTTCCTCTTTCTTCTTGTTTCTAATACACTGGGTAGTCACTTCCTTCTTAATTCTTGCTCCCATCTCTTCTATCCTCACTCTCTGTTTCCTGCCAGTCTTTGTGTTTTTCTACTCTCATTGCTCCTAAAGTGATCTGCCTGTCATATGGCACAGAAGACAATTAAGTGAAGCCAGCTTTGTGGGTGACAGGTGGATACTAGAAAATCAATCAAGTTGGGGTGGATTTGTACTGTGTCAACTTGGCATGACTGAAATTGCATTCCTCAGAATTCCCTTCCTTGCATGGTTCTGAGTTAAAATGAGACAAAAGAGACATTTTGTGAAAGATTTGGAAGGCAGAAGTGAAGCAACAGCCAAATTATTTTTATCCTTGGGAGGTCTGTGGATGGCACCTGAAGTAGTTGCCACTCATGCATGCCATCATTTATCCACAGGCTCGTCCTCATGGCTGGTCCTGCAGCTCCTATGGTTCCTGTGGATCCTCCCTCAGCTGCCCCACCTCCTGGGCCCAGTGAGAGTCCAGTTCCATGATGAGTGAAGTCCGGCAGGACACACTGTCATCGAAGGTGGAGGTTTGAAAGAGATGAGAGAGTAATATGGGTTTGATCTATCTCTGAGGATTCTAGCCCATCCTTGCTGGTTCCAGTTTGTCTTTGCTCTCCCCACTCCACATCCATGCTTTCTTTCTGATTGCTGACCCTGCTGACTTTAGATGTCAGCACCAGGTGCAGAAAGTATACGCTTGTGTAGGCTGTTTAACCAGCTCCTACCATTGTGTAAATCAAATCTCTGCAATAAATCCCTTATTAGCTATCTCCTGGTAGTTCAGCTTCCTTTATCAAAGAATCATGTGTAAGATCTCCGGTTGGAATCAATCCATGGGGGATTCGGCCATTGGATTTTGAGATTGTCAAGCACCCAATGGCCATTGTGGGAGATAATTTGGGACGTCCAAGTATCTGAATCTGAACGAGAAACTAGACATTAGTGACTGATTCCACTGACAGGCATTCTTTCCAAACCAATCCTGGGAGGAGAATTCCTAGGTCCTGCTAAGCCACTCTGCAAATTGGCTTTAATACTCAGGATATTTTAAGAATGGAGGAATAGGCTGGGCGTGGTGGCTCACACCTGTAATCCCAGCACTTTGGGAGGCTGAGGCGGGCGGATCACGAGGTCAGGAGACCGAAACCACCCTGGCTAATGCGGTGAAACCCCGTCTCTACTAAAAATACAAAAAATTATCTGAGTGAGGTGGCGCACGCCTGTAGTCCCAGTACTTGGGAGGCTGAGGCAGGAGAATGGTGTGAACCTGGGAGGCGGAGCTTTCAGTGAGCCGAGATGGTGCCACTGCACTCCAGTCTGGGCGACAGAGTGAGACTGCGTCTCAAAAAAAAAAAAAAAAAAAAAAGAATGAAGGAATAAAATTTCTTCAGTGGATTGCATCTTAGGTCTTGAAACTTCAATAAGGTAGATGCTATCTGTGAAGCTGTTTTTTGTTCTTCTTTTGAGCCCCTTTCCTCCCTTCCCCATTTTTCAGTTTTGTTAATGTAAAAGAATAGACATGAAGAGAAAAAGAAGTTACTTTTGCTGTTACGTTTCTCCCTCCCCTCTCTCCCTCTCCCCCTCCACATTACTCATCAATTCACAGTCCCAAAGCATATGCCTGTGACCATTAAATGTGGATATTGCTTCAGTGTTAGGAAAGTTGTCAATGTTGAAGAAAGAATGCAACTGTTAATGTTTGTGTAATTCCATCTTGCACTTGGGCGGTTGCGTGGTACAATAATACTTCTGACTTCTCTTTGATCCTTCTCTTTCTACCTAGTCTCATACTTATGGCTTTTTCTAAAGAAGTAATCAGATAAAGAAAATTGTATTTTAAAGCCAATTCTTCCTTCCATCCTTCCCTGACCTCTTGAGTTTCACGTTTTGGGAGAAAAGCATTTTTTGAGCCATGGTTTAAGATTAAATTATATGCCCTCAATTCACCTTTATAATTCAGAAAAGCCCAATACAAAAAGATCCCCAGAATTCTTCTATTCTAAGGGGGAAATTCAACTCTTAAGCTTATTTGTAAGTTTAGGTTACGACAAGCCACTTCAAAGCATTGGAAACAGCATGAACTGACAAGGTTAAAACATATAGTTATATGGTTCTGCTTCATTGCCTTATTTCTTTCCTCAGAGCTATTGTAGACAAAACCAAGTAGAAGGTATGGTGTTTCTGATACTTTCTGCTTCTGGACCCTGCTTTAGGCAGATGACCCTATTACTTCAGCCATTTATCACATCTTTTTGTAGGGCTCAGTTAATAATAAATAATAAACCCAGCAAATGTCTAGCATTTTAGAATTTACAGGGTGCCTTTAAATGTATCATCTCATTTAACTCTTACAAAACTTTATGGGGATGGTATTATTAATCCTATTATGCCAATAAAGTAAGTATTTCTGGGCAGGGCGGTGGGGAGGAGTGGAAGGGGTTTGAATGTAAGGGTTTAAGCTTTAACAAGAGTACTTCAGGTTTCACCTGAATGTTTGGGGAAATATCTTTCTGTAGATTCAGGTCCTTTTCTCTATCACCAAAACAAATTCCATAAGATAAATAACAGTGCCACTGTGACAAGATCTCTTCTGCCTTCTTTCCTTAATGTTTCAGCTACACAAAGAGTCTCAGTGGCAGAAGTAGGAGATTCACCAGCCCTGAGTTTGTGATAATCTCAGGATTGGGGACAAGAGAGAGGATAACGTATGTGTCTAAGCCGTACCTCCCAAATGTGGTCTAGAACATGCTTTCTCTTCCCTCCATGTGTCAGTGTTAAATTTGCCACTCCTTTGGCATTTCTCCCATTAAGAGGTGGAATCTATTTCTCCTCCCTTTTAATCTGGGTGAGCTTGTGACTTCTTTAATTAACAGAGTATAGGAAAGTAACAATATTGTACTTTTGAGGCTAGGTCACAAAAGGCTATACAATTTTCATTTTGGTTTCTAGAAATGCTCTCTTTTGGAGAGCTGTGTAACTCTGGGGCCACCATCCTATGAGGAAGCTCAAGTCACATGTATGTGTACAAGATGTTATTTAGACCTCATCTAGGATGATAGAACACGTAAGTGGGTCCAGATCACATTCTAGAGTACCGGCTATAGTGAATTTCTTCACTTCTTAGATTGCCCATAAATGGAAGGCTGAAATGAGAATCACTTTTTGAGCTTAAGAAAAAGCCATTTCCTCTGTCTACCTACCTACCTACCTACCTATCAAAAATTCTATCTATAGAATTACTAGAGCAGGGGGAATTACGTTAGATGTTAGAGGATAATTGGACAGTACCATGATAGTGGATTTGGGCTAGTTCTAATTTGAATTGGGAAAGAGAGCTACAGGGAGGTTTTTGGACATTTTCTGCATGTCTTTTTGGCCATACCATGTTATATTTAGGCAATGTATTAGAGTTCCCTAGAGTAACAGAACTAGTAGGAGATATACATGAGTTTATTAAGTAGTATTAACTCACATGATCACAAAGTCCCACAATAGGCTGTCTGCAAGCTGAGGAGCAAGGAAGCCAGTCCGAGCCTCAAAGCTGAAGAACTTGGATTTCGATGTTTGAGGGCAGGAAGCATCCAGAATGGGAGAAAGATGTAGGCTGGGAGGCTAAGCTGGTCTAGCCTTTTCACGTTTTCTGCCTGCTTTATATTCTAGCCACTCTGGTAGCTGATTAGATGGTACACAGCCAGATTAAGGGTGGGTCTGCCTTTTCCAGCCCACTGATTCAAAT
Organism: Nomascus leucogenys; assembly: GCF_006542625.1. NCBI lineage: Eukaryota > Metazoa > Chordata > Mammalia > Primates > Hylobatidae > Nomascus > Nomascus leucogenys. Next base: position 838,622 of record NC_044391.1, read on the forward strand.
GTTAATCACCTTTCACAACACCCTCACAGACACACCCAGTATCAATACTATGCATCCTTCAATCCAATCAAGTTGATGCTCAGTATTAACTATCACAGGCAACAAAAGCAATAGCCCAGTTTTGGCTGACTTATTAGGATTAAAGATTTTCAGCAGAGTTTCCTCGGTTGCTACCATTGAAGACAAGGCCATGGAATAAATCCACTGTAAAAGAAAGCCACCTTTTCATTATATACTTTGTAAGGTGATGGCAGGTGGTGCAGTGTTTCTCTGAACATCCTTAACCGAGTATCTGACATGCTGATGTGTTATGATTAGTTATGAGAAGGAAGTTGATTTGTAGCTTTAACTCGGGGAAGTATGAAAAACTCAAGCTTCTTATTTGGGTGTGGCTGTATCCCACAATCTCTGTATACCATGTGAGGATTCTCATTCAAATACCTGTTTGAGGTATTTGAGGTGGAAAAGAGTTTGAGAATCCCTGTGTTGTATAAGTTATCCTTGTTTGCATTGTGTATTTTGGGTCTAAACGGAGAACTTAACAGACCTGGGTAGAATGTGGGCAGGCTGCCTTCATGAACACACAAGAATGCATTTGTTAGTCATTAATCCTCCTGGTTGATCAGAGTAAATCTCAACCCAACTGCCTTATCCAGGTCTTCTTTACTTAAAGGTCCCAGGTATACCTTTGGGATTAAACTTGGACTCAGTTTTTCCTACGCTATATACATTTGTTTTCTATTCTCAAAAAAAAAACTAAATTCAACTCTCATAATTAAAATATCCTAAGGGAATTAGTAATATCCTAAGCAAACCAATTAAGGCAGGAGAGTTGTAGGCATGTATGTGTTAGGGGAGAAGGGTATTGCATGAATGCCTGAAGGAGGTAAGTAAATCAAAGTTTATAAAGTACAGCTAATAAAGTAAAAGGCATGATCCTTTAAAAGCATTCTTATAAAAAGATTATAGACATTGGAGAGACCTGGGTTGGAAGTGACTCTTCCACCTTCAATGTGTGTGATTCCAGAAAGTTGTTTCACCTATTGAGTGCCAGTGCCTTTGTTTCCTCATCAGAGAACTGTGGCTCATAATAGCTACATGGAGAAGAAGATGAAGGTAAAAAAGTTGGTAGAGAAAATAAAGAAGTAGAGTAAATATGGAGGAGAAAGAAGAAAGAAGAGATAAGAAGAAAGATAAAAACTGGAAGATGGAAAGGATGAGGTAGCAAAAGAATTGTCACAATTAGGGATGTGATATGAAAATCACTGTACCTGGCATTAAGCAGGCATCTAATAAATTGGTGTTGATATTACTACAGTTGGGATTATCCTTCTCTATGTATCATAGATGAGAACACAAAGTTGATCTGAATTATGACTGCAGCTTTGAGGTCTTTGCACCCTAAACTATTCTCAAATTGTTCTTGCAAAGTCATAATTACTTAAATGTTGACATTTAAAGAGATTGCTTGGACTTCCTGCCTACTTTACACACAATTCTGTGGCTATCATAAAAAAGACAAAAGATAATTGGTGGCAAGAATGTGAAGAAAAGGGAACTCACACACTATTGGTTGGAATGTAAATTAGTACAGTCATTATGGAAAACAGTATGGTGCTTCCTCCAAAAAACAAAAAATAAAACTGCCATGTGATCTCCCAATCCACTATTGGGTTTGATAGGTCCTCACTTAATATCATGAATAGCTTCTTGGAAATTGTGAATTTAAGTGAAATGATGTTACAGCAGGTTCTCAAACAAATTATTTCATTCAACATCATTTCATTACAACATTGATAGGAAAAATTGGTTTCATTATACATAGTTTCACTCAAATCCACAACTTTCAAGAGCCTATTCATAACACTGAGGATTTACTGTATCTATTCAAGGAAAAGAAATCAGTATGTGAAAGTTATATCTGCATTCCCGCTTATTGCAGCACCATTCGCAATAGCCAAGATATGGAATCAACTTATTAAGTGTACATCAGCAGGTGAGTGAATGAAGAACATGTGGTGTATATAAACAAAGAAACATTACTTAGTTGTAAAAGAAGTGAAATCTTGTTCTTCCTGGCAACGTGGATGAGCCTAGAGAACATTCTGTTAAGTGAAATAAGCCAGGAACAGAAGGATAAATACAGCATGTTCTCCCTCATATGTGAAAGCTAAAAAAGTTGATCTCAGAGAAGCAGAGAGTAGAGCAGTGGTTACTGGAGGCTGGGAAGGATGAGGCAGGAGGACAGGGGGAGGCTGGTTAGCGGATTCAAAATTACAGCTAGATAGGAAGAATAAGTTCTTGTGTTCCATAGCACTGTTCAGTAAATACAGTTAACAATAATTTATTGTATGTTTTCAGATAGCTAGAAGAAAGCATTCTGGGTGTTCCCAACACAAACAAATCATAAAGTTTAAGGTGATGGATGTGTTAATTACCCTGATTTTATCATTATACATTGTATATATGTATTGTAATATCACACTTTAACCCATAAAATATGTATAATTATTATGTATTGAAATAATAAAATATTCTAAGTTAGACACCATAAATAAATAAATAAAAGTATACTTATCTATAAGAATAAGAGGAGTATCACAGAAAACCAAAGTCAAAGTCTTCTTACATTTTTTACCTTTAAAAAAATAGTTTCTGAATCTTTGATGTTATGGAAATCTTCCAGAGGTTGTTTCATCTTCTGACTTAAAAAAATTGACCTTTAACAGAAGATCCTTTCCTCGTTAATATTTTTATAATTCTACAATATGAGACCATGGTATAATTAAGTTTAAAAAGCCCAAGTAAATAATTAGGAGAGTGTTGTACTTGAGTTAAAGAAAAAAATCAGTCTATTATTGAGTAAAATACAGTAGAGAGGAAGAAAACAATTAATAAATGAGATGAAGTACCCTAGGGAAAAATTAGCTTACGATGGCTTCTTGAGAAGACAGTCAAAATAGGCAACTGATGCAGTGACAGACTTTACAGGAAACATTAAAAAGCCCAGATGGCTCAAGTTTACATGTTTACAGATAAGCTTGGAAGGCCAGTTAAATCTTGCAAGTGCCACTCAGTTAACTAGAAGATTTTCCATTCTGAGGATGAGAAAAAAGTTGAAAAGGAATGGGACAGGAAGGAAGAGAAGAGAAAGATGTAGGAAGAGAGAATAAGATGAAAAGATAGTGAGGCTGAAATGATGATTGAGAAGAAGTAAAATGAGTATAGAAAAGAAAAGGAGGAAGAAGGAAGAGAAAAATGGAATATGGAAATAACAATTAAAATCAATAAAAGACTTGTAAAGATGCTCAGGTTTTCTAGTAACTGATACCTGTTTTACTTCTTTAGTGTCATATTAGAAGTAAATAGTTTGGGGGAAAGTGGAAAGGAACTATTTTAGGGAAGTTCACCTCTGCTGTATTCCATTGGGCAAAGAAGAACCTGGTTTTGTTGGTAAATTGACCTCTGTTTATTATAAAATAGTGACTTTTATGATGTAGTTAGAATAGCTTTGGGATTCACTGGCAATGTGGTTTGCTACAGTTCTGCTACAAAAACAGTAACAAATGCAGTGACAATGAAAAATAAGATGTCTGTGGAGAAATACTTCAGAGTATTGCCACAATGACCTCTCTTGCCAATGGTTGGGGTGAAATTAATTCTCAAAGAATAAAGGAATCGACCATAAACTCTGAGCAAAAACAATTCTGTTTACAAACCTAATAATGACATAAATCAATTTAATGTTTGGACTTAAAAGCAGGGTTTCCTAACAGTGGCATTATTGGCATTTTAGACTGGATAATTCTTTGTTGTGGGGTTTTGTTGTCCTCTGTATTATAGGATGTATAGCATCTCTGGCCTCTACCTACTACGTGCCAGTAGCACCCCCACTTCAGGCTGTCACAATAAAAAATGTATTCATACATTTCCAAATGTCCCAAGTGGGCAACATTTTCCCCAGGGGAGAGCCACTGCTTTAGTGGCATTGACTGAGTTCACCAATTTGTTACATCAAAAAATATGTTGACTTTAAATAAAGATACTACACATCTATGCACCCTTTATTATTATTATTTTTTTAGAGATAGGGTCTTGCTGTATTGCTCAGGCTATACTCAAACTCCTGGGCTCAAGAAATCCTCTCACCTCAGCCTTCTGAGGAGCTGGGACCACAAGTGTGCTTGTGCACTTGACTACTCAGCATCTGTGCACCCTTATTTAAGGTTTTTTTGAAACACTTTCATAAATTTTGTTCTCTCTTATCATGCACATTCTAGGGAGAAAACCAGGGGAGATTATATTATACCTCTTTTCCCAAGGAAACTGAGACACTGAGGAAAAGTGAAGTCCAAATTATATAGGTCCTAGTTTGGGTTCTCCAAGAATCAGACTCTGCGACAAGTATCTGAGTGCAAGTTTATTTAGGAGTTGGTCCCAGGAAGCTTCAGCTGAGGATGCAGAAAAAGAAAGGGAGGCAGCCATTAAATAAATGATACGTACCAAACAGTTCCTCACTACCTCAAACTGAAGTTTAACCCTGCTGGAGAACTTTGAGGGCCAGTGCAAAACATGTACCTCAAAGATATTCTATCTGAGGGGCAAGGGAACTGGATTATTTGTACACTAATTCTTTCCGGTCATTGATTAAGAGCTGATCCCAGGATGAGGCAGAATCATGGCTCCCCCAAAATATCCACATTCTAATTCCTGGAACATGTGAAGAGGTTGCCTTACATAGAAAAAGGGATTTTGCAGAGGTGATTAAGTTATGCACCTTGACGTTGGGAGATTGTCTTTGATTATCTGGGTTGGCCCAATATAATCACGAGGGTATTTATAAGTGAAAGAGGGAGGCTGGAGTGTGAGAGTCAGAGAAGGAGATGTGACAGTGGCATCAGATTGTCACATGTAAGAAAAATTCAACTGTCTGTTGCTGGCTTTGAAGATAGAAGGTGGCCATGAGCCAAGAAATGTGAGAAGCCTCTAGAAGGTGGAGAAAGAAAGAAAACAAATTCTTCCTTAGAGCCTCCAGAAAGGAATACAGTCTTACTGACACCTTGACCTTAACCCAGTGAGACCCATTACAAACTTCTGACCTCCAGAATTACGTGATGATGATGTATTTACTTAAGCCACTAAATTTATGGCAACTTGTTACACAACCAATAGAAACTAATACTGATTTTGGTACCAGAAGTGGAGTGCTGCTGTAAAAAAATACGTAAAAATGGTTTTGAAATTGGGCAGTGGGCAAAGGTTGGAAGAATTTTGGCTAGCAGGATAGAAAAAGCTTAGATAGCCTTGAACAGACTTATGGTAGAAATATGGATGTTAATGACTCTGTTGGTGAGGACTTGAGGATTTGAGGAGCACAATAGAAAAAACATATCATCTCAGAAAATGCCTAAATTTTCATGAATAGACTTTTGGCAGAAATACAAATGTTAAAAGTTTTGCTGGAAAGGCTTCAGATAGAAACAGGGGAGCTTTTTTTTTTTCTTGGAAGTGGGAGGGAAGGAGATCCTTGTTATACAGTGACAGAAAACTTAGGTGAATTGTGTTTTGCAGTTATTTGGAAGGCAAAATTTATAAATGATGAATTTGGAAATTTAGCTGAGGAGATTTCTAAGAAAAGGGAATAAGGTGCAACCTGTTTACTTCTTGTTGCTTATAGTAAAATGTGAGAGAAAAGAGATAAATTGAAAGAAGTACTGTAAAACAAAAAGGAAGATTGTCCTGGATTTTGAGTGGGCTCAATGTTATCAGAGTCCTTATAAGTAAAAGAGAGGACAAGGAGAATCAGTATCAGAGAAGGAGATACAATGGAGTAGAAGTCAGAGTGGTGTGATATGAGAACAACTGAATATCTTTGAAGGTAGAAGGGAGCCATGAGCCAAAGAATGTGGGAAGCATCTAATAAGGTAGAAAATGCAAGAAAATGAATTATTCACTGGAGCCTCCAGAAAGGAATGCAGCCCTGTTGACCTTTTGGTTTGAGCCCAGAAATACCCATTTTGGACTTCTGACCTCCAGAATTTTATATCTATGTAAAAACGTATATATATGTAAATAAAATTATATACACATATATATTATACAATTAATATATGTATTGCACTAATGCAAGGGTAATTATTTCTCTAGGTCTTCTGATCTGCTGTGTGCTCACGTAGAGCGATATGCAGATTTTGTCATTGAAAATTTGGTTTGGCAGACTGCAATAAAAGGGGCCAGAGGGATATGGAGACAGGCTCCAAGCTGTCTACTAAACAACTTGTGGTAGAAATAAGTCTTGAGTCTATAGTTTTTGATTCCCAGTTCAGTGCCCATTATGTTATACTGTGACATAAATAAAGCCTCCAAATCATGAATCTAAAAAAAATGCTTATTTTTCTAAAAAGATGTTTTATTCCTTGTCCAATGGTAAAATTTTCTTCTATACCTGGTTGTTTATTAAAGGAAATTTAATATGAAAGTGAATTAAGAGGTTGGAAGAACTGAAAGGACAAACAGCAGCAGTTGAGACAGCCCATAGATCAGCAACATCAGGAAGCTGCTGCCACCATTAGGTCTGCAGCAACAAAGGGAGGAGGTGGTGTTCTCAGAACCCAAGGATTGGGGTCACACAAAAGGAAATAGGACAATGCATATGCACTCTATACATTTCTGAAATATTGTATTAAATAATTTTCCACTGATGACCCACTCTGATGGAGAACAGCAATGGCACAATTCATCAAAACATTTTAACAATAGGTTAATCTGGGATTAATAAATTAGTTAGTGGAGCACCTCCTTGATACATGTTTTTAGAGATAAAGCAGCAAATGAAAGAGATGAGGTCTTTGAACTTTTTGAGGAAAGTACAAAAGCCTGAGACGGGAATGTACTTGGAAGATTCAAGAAAAATCAAGAAGTCTGTTGCTTTCTGAGCTGGGACACATGAAAGGAGAAGATATTAGAAAGGCTTTAGGAACCTACCATTTCTCTATCCAAAGCATCCAGAATGATTCTGTAGTTGGGGAACATCTCTAGAGATGAATGAAAGAGGGCAGAGAAATAAAATCATGGGTGCATATATTTTTTTTTTTCTCTCAGTTGCATCTTGACTGTCTCAGTTACGATACTGAGCATCTTTGTGTTCCTGGAAGTCTTTGTCAGCATTCTATGCAGCTACTCCATTTCTTTTGAGCTTGTGGGCTTCAAAGAATCTAAGATAACACCTGAGGTTGGTTCTCTTCCAATATTCCAGTATTCCAATACTCAATTCTCACTTTAGTTACACTCCCATAAAGGCAGATGGATCTTGGAGAAAGACATCTTCAGTTAGGCTTGTTTCCTTCAGCATCTCAGCAGGGAACAGACACCACACTTAAATGGCATATTGAGGAGAGTTTAATGATGGGGTTCTTTGTACAAGACTACAATAGGTTGAGGAAAACCAACAGAATGGCAGAGCATCTGGGGCTACTAACATCAGGGAGTGTTACCACTCCTAGGCCTAGGGGTAAAGGGACGGAGACGTTATCGATACAGGAAGGCTCTCCAGTTGCGGTTGTGTATATGAAAAAGGGATCACTCAACAAAGTTATGGCTTTTGACAGAGGAATGCAGCCACTGCCGACCAAAGCCTAAAGGGAGAGATCTGGAAGAAAAATACCTTGATCCCATCCTGCCCTCTTCCTCCTTCACACCATTGCTTCTGCTTGTTAGTGCCTCCTACTGGCCAAGCCCAGGGTTCCCAATGTATCCTTCTGTAGAGGTCAGTCCCTGGGATGCAGAGCAGAGTAGAAAAGGGTACACAATGGATCTGGAGGGGCAAAGTAATATATGGGTAATAGTTCTCTTGAAGAAGATTAACTTTATATTAACAATGATTCCTCCAACACTCAAAATCATCTTGAATTTGTGATCCTTCAGAAAGAACCCAGAATTAAGTTAAACTTTGCTCTGTTAAAACAGAAAAAGATTTGCTATGTAATTGTATAGCATAAATAAAATTGCTTTGCATGGGATTGTATCACTAAATCTTCTTGATATAAAGATATGAAAGCACTTTGAAGGATTTTACCTGCAAGTAATTGCTTTGGTAGTTAAATAACCATTATTCTTTTTTTTTAAGCAAATATACTCCCAAAGACCTGTCAATCCTTATTTACCTGCTCAGAAATGAATGTACCAGAAATCTTGCTTTGAAAAATATTCTTTGAATGCACTTTCCCTGTCCATTTGGTTTCCCCAAACCCAATCTGACTGAGCCAGGATTTTCTGTAGTCACATGTTTACCTCTGGTGTGTCCATTATGGACATGACAACAGCCATTATATAAGTAAACCATAGAGGGTCTGATTTCTCACTTGATCTTGTATATTATTTCTCTTTCTTTGTGTTAGCTCTCCTGCACCTGTGTTTGAGTTAACTCTTGGCTCTGAGGACATTTAGGGGATGATTAGAATATTTAAAACCAGCAAGTAAACAGATTTCATAATTAGTTGATTGCCTGTGTAGACAAACAGAAGAGATTGTTGTATTGTTACAGGATCTCAAAGCAAGCATCCCTTTTGGGAACTTAATAAACTTCCCCCTTTTCAGGCCTGCCCTGGTCATTTGGCGTCAGAGACCACGAGGTCATGCCCAGGACAAAAAGCTTCCTGCAGAACCTTTGTTGGAAGTATTTTGTTTTGAATGGACAAGTATTAAGATGAAAGATTTAGTCATTGAGAACAAACTTGAGGAATAGATTGGGCAGGATTGAGAAGGTGGCATTTTATTTTAATTGTCTTTGGGCATGTGGGGCCTACTGCTTCCACCAGCCAGGATAATGAGGAAGGGGAAAGACAAGAAGAGGCAAAGTAAATACAGAAGATCAGAGAGACAGCCAGAAATTCTGGTACAGATGGAGTTGATGGAAGCAACATTGGTGTTTATTCCCTGACACTTATCATCATCTGGAATAACTTTTTTAGTGCTCCAGTGGTTCCTGAACTTCTGTATAGTATTATATAACAACTTGCATTGTAATTGCTTAATTTCCTATCTTCCCCTTCTAGACAAATGCTTCCAATAGAACTTTCTGTGACAATGGAAATTTTCTGCATTTGCAATGTGGCTGTTGAGTACTTGAAATGTGGCTAGTGCAATTAAAGACTAAAATTTTGATTTTACATTTAAATAGCCACATGTGGCTAGTTGCTACCATATTGGACCCCAGAGTTCTAGACTATAAGCTTTGTGAACCTAGGGACCACATGGGCCATCATCGTGTGCCTAAATAATAGTAGGCAATCAAGGGATATTCATTGTATGTAGGAACAAGGAAGGAAGAGAGAGAGGGAGAGAGAAAAGGGAATGGAATCTCACATGTGGATGAACGTATAGGCAGAAATTTGGAAGGATGGGGAACAGTGGGACTGTGTACTTTTTGTGTTGGGGAAGGTATTTCTACTCTATAAGAATACTTAAGAGCACTAACTCAGATAGTTGAGATTTTGAAAGACTAAATCTTAGTTTAAAGATTTAACTTGCTTTCTTCTCTCCATTCTATTTTCTTTGAGCTTTCAGACCATGATACAGCTGAATGCTTTTTAAGCATTATAGTTTAGAGCTCTACATGGATGTTAGAAGTCTTCCCAGCAATTTGGTGGTTTATACAGGGCATCCCATGTGAAGGAGAATCACCTGGGATGTGGTGGTGCCTCTGTCCCTCATAAACTGAATGACATTAACAATCTCCTTGCATGTCGTTCTACTTTTGTAAGACTGTGGGGTTAAATGAGCTAGTTTCTATGTTCCCTCCTGGTTCTGCCATTGTAAATATGTATCAGGGTACTTGTTAACCTTTAAAAAAATGGAATCATTTAACTTTATTTGTAAAATACATTTGTTTAGCTGCCTACTCATCAGTATGGGGAATTTTCCATCACACTGATGCAGCTTCCAGTTGGATATTACAGACAAACTGGGGACAACGCAATTACTTGAAAAGAAAATTTATGATGACCAAAACTTGCAGTAGCATTAAAAAAAAAAAAACAGCAGCTAAAACTATTTTAGAAGCATTGGCTTGACTGTGTAAACAAACACTGACTCATTTAAGTAATTGTAACTACTGAATTCAATATTTACAATGCTAAATTTAAAGACATTCATTAGTAATGTGTAGCCTTAAAAGAAGTATGAGTCATTTACTTTATCTCTTAAAAGACAAAACTTCTCCTATTGAAAGATAAGAAAACATGCAAATAAAATTTTATAGTTAAATTCATATATTCTTAAAATGTAAAAGTTATGCACAGTAAACAATATTTGGACATGAAAGGAAATAGGAGGAAGATTCACCAAAGGCTTTGGTGCTTCACTGATATCACTATGTTTAATATTTTGGTTTGTTTTTTTGTGCATGTTTCTTTTTATATATTATAATTTTAATTATACATATATGTAATATGTATATGTTGCTTAAATTATAAATTATAATTATGAAATGTTTCAGATCTCTAGAACAATATAGAAAATAATATAGGCCACATCATATACTTATTACCTAGATTTCAGAGGTAAGTTTTGACATGTTCGTGTCAGATCTCTTTCTTGTTTCAGATCTTTTTATTTTTAAATGATAAAATACTGTGGAGACTGCACCACATTCATCCTCTTCCTTTCTTTTCTTCCCTCCTGAAATTGGTCTCCGTTCTCATTCATTCTTTTCTAGTTTTCTTACAAATATACGAATCCACAAATAATTTATAATATTATCTTACATGTTTCAAATGTGCATAGATGTTATCATCTACAACACACGGTTTTCATTCATTATAAAGTTTTTGATATGTATCTGTGCTGGTACATATACATCTAGTTCATCCATTTTAGCTGCTATATGACATTTCATTTATGAATAACCCACAATGACTTAACCTCTTTATCTGTGATATGTAAGTTGTTTCCATAATTTTTACTATAATGAAAATTTTGCAAGAAATATCCTTTACAAATTTCTTTGTGAATACATGTGAGGAATTTTTTTTAGGGTATAAACCCAGATTGATAGATTGACTGGTAGAACATCTTCATATGTACTAGGTATTGTCAAATTACTCTTTCAAGTAATTGAACTAATTTGCACCCCATGTCAGTTGTATAAAAGTCTCATTTTACCTTATTTTTACCAACAATTGGTACTTTCAGACTTTTGGCTTTCAAAGTTGGTTAATTTGATGAGTATAAAGTCATATTTTACCATTGTTTTCATTTGTATTTTGTTATTTCACTGATTTCTGGTGAGGCTGAAAAATCTTCATATTTGTATTGGTCATTTCTCCTTCTGTGAGCTGCCCTGGAATCCTTTGGTTGTTTCTTTTCCTTACTGATTTGAAGAAGAGGTCTTTGGACCAATTTATTACAATTTTATGAAATGAATACTTAACAAAAAGTATATTTATTTACTCATGTGAACTTCATTCATGTTTAACAACCATTTATAAACAAATATGATAAAAATTTATCAAAATTTTAAGATTTTAAGGTGACTCAAAGGTCATGTTTCATGGATATGAAATCTAAACTGTGAAAAGTACCTTTCAAAAAGCATGTTTTTGAAGAATGTACAGAAGACTACACATAGCTGTTACAGTGTTGGGAACAATTCTACAGGAGATTGCAAAAGACCAGCTGAGGTCATCATTTTACCTTCCTGGAATGTCTATTTGTTACACCTTGAAACCGAACTGATCCTTCAGAAAACATTTTCACTGTATTTTTTTCCTTCAGCTGAGGTCCTCCTTGGGCCCAAAGGCTACAAAATCTAATTTCTAGAGAAGTATAGAGGGTGATCTAGACTTCTTGCATAAAAAACTAAATCATCTTATGTATTAGACAGTTTACAAAAGTATAGATATTTGTGACTAAAGTCCTTTTTACTTGAAAATCAAAGCTCATCTACCTATGGTTATTTGTCTGTCCTTTTTGCTGTCCCTTCTCCCACTCGGTTCATGCTTCCTGTTCTCCTTGGCAGCCCACAGCAAACACCCTCCTGGTTACTTCCAGGGAGGCAGAGTGAAGTGATGAAAGTAGTGTTAGGTTGAGGCAAAGACTCCTGGTATTCTTGGAATCATTTAGGCTTGGAATAAATTCTCATGCACTTTGTAACTTTCTATCTGGATGGGCTTGTAACTGACCTCCAAAGTTCTGTTTCTTCATCCATAAAATGAGAATTATCATAACTTGTTGTAAGCCTAGTGATGTCACATAGGGTGCCTCATTAAATTAGCGTTCCTAGGGCAATCAGTAAGGAATAGGAAAAAGAGTGGGCAGGATTTAAGTGGTAGCAGACACAGAGGCAAGAGGCCAGTGGGAGACTTGGAAATTGAAAGGGATATGAAATAGGCAAGCAACCCAGAGGAAAGCCATGGTGGAAAATGAGACCAGTGACTTGCAGAGGCCAAAAGCCTCTTCTAGCTGTGCAATTCTTAAGGCAGACTTGTATTTCTGAGGGAGGTGTTGGTGTTTTACAGCTCAGATATCACCAAGGGTAACATGGTGGTTTGCTTGAAGGAGTTAAAATCTTATTAACGGGGGAAAAAAAACGCTTTGCTGGAACTGGCCATTCCATTATAATGGTGGGTAACTGAGATCTTGTGATGCAGAAAGATTTCAACTGTTTCCACCACGTTCAAAGAGGGCATTGTTCATAGCATTCGAGTATTCCAAGCAGTTCAGGGTTTAATACCTTCAGGCATAAACACCTCTTTAAAAAATTTACCCATTATGTATGGAAATCATTATAAAATATATGTTTTATTACTGTCTTTTTAAGCAAAACATACTTATACTTATGTAATTTAATCTTTTCTTCCTGCATCAAGAGAATCGTTATACCTTTTAGTTTTTATGTCGTGTCATAATAGTGATGCTCTCGGGATCTATTAACAAATAAACGTCTGTTTGAGCTAGTCTGTTTGAATCCTACGTATGCCTTTAAAGTTTTATTCTGTTTTCTCTCTTGCTTTTATTTGTCTTCTGATGTACTGTCAAACAAGTCACAAATCTTTATAAAGTAAAAGTAATTAGCCTCTGAATAAAGGCCCAAAGAGCTGTCCTTATAGTTCAAACAACTTCACTCCAAACGTGTTGAGTGCCTAATATGTGACAGGCACTATGCTAAGTGCTCAGGATATAAAGATGAATAAAACCTCCATCCCCAAGGGCTGCACATGCGGATGAATTATAAACTTCCCTGTGGATAATAGGCCTATAATTTCTTCTGTAAACATTGAGACACCTGTTTTCATTTTTTGCCAAGTGTTCTTTCTCAATTCCTGATTCTCAGCTGTATTTGTGCTACTTGAAGTTGATGAATATTTAAACTTACAAGAGTTGAGAAATTCCTTTTGCACGTTAAATGGTGTTGCATGATAAGAATGACCAGAGATAATCCTGAGAGGAATCAGTGGCCATACAGGGATTCAAGGGATACGAGGCTTTCAACTGGCATGGTGTTTAAATGTCTGCCTTTTATGATAGAGGTTTTTGGAGAAAATGGTTTTATGAAACTCAACTTTAACTACCTTTAACTCTACTTTTTTTGCAAACAAAGATATAATATTCAATAATTCTTAACTATTTAAAAGATGTGGGTACACTGAGAGATAGAAAGAGAGCAGGGAATCAGTGGTAAGGTGAGCCTGACTGAAGCTATAGGCCCACTGTGCTCTTGGTCTGGAAATAAGCGTGGATAGTCAGGAGTCTGGCTCTGGAGGGTGAGTGGTTATAGCATCAACTTATGTTTGGGGACTGAGTTAGCCTCCTTACATAAAATTGCAGGTGGCATTGGTATTCCTCTGTCATGAAAAAGGCTCAGAAGAGACAGGATCAATACTTAAAGCTCAGGGTTGGAGAGAGAGCCTTGCAACCAGGGCTGGACTAAGCCTTTTGCTGGTTGAGAAAATGTATTGTTTTGTGGGATAAAAGCCTTCAGCTGCCAATAGAAGGCTTAGTTCTAGATGTACCAGTCCTTCTTACAGAAGACGGGAGGGAGGCAAATTAAAAACCATTAGCTAGAGAGAAGGAAGCAAACATCCTCTAAGAAGACCAACTCTTGTTAGTTTGGCTTTTCCAGCTTTACCATGGGGAGTTCGAAGCTACAGGAACACTGTTCGTCCTGAGCAAATCGGGATAACCGGTAATCCTAACCTCCCCCAACCTTCAAAATAAATCTGAAAACTCAAATGCTGAAGCACACAAGAGTAACCAGTGCCAAGACAGACACAGCCACAGCAATCAGAACTCAGATTAACTCCTGATAAGATGAAAATTGACTTCATAATCAACAAGTTTGAGGAAAGTAACAAAAGTTATAAAACAGAGGCAGTCAGCTGTGTATTAAGGCAGATAAGTACAGAAAAAATATGTTAGAAATCCTGGCTATGAAATAAACATACAGTCATTGAAATTTAAAAATATTCTAGCTGGTTATTCACAGTAAAAGTAGGATTTGTGAATTGAATGATGTTACTGAGAAATTCACCCATAATGCTACTTAGACCGGGTAAAGAGAATAAAATCTTGGAAGAGAAATTAGGGTAATGAACAATAAATTGAAAGACCCCTAAATATATATAATTTTTTGTAAGGAGCGAAAAGAGGAATGGTTAAAAAAACATTAAAATGAATTATTACTGATGCTTTCAATAATGCCAGAAAGACATGAGTTTTCAGATTGAAAGTGCACACCAAGTATCGAGAAAATTACATCAAGTAAATTCAGAAAGATTAATTGAAGTTGCTGAGCATCAACGATATGTGGAAAACTTGAAAAGTTGCCAAAGAGGAAAAAAAGACAGATTACCTACAATGGAATGACAATTAGGCTGATGGCTGACATCTCAGCTTCAAAACTAGATGCTTAACAACAAAGGAATAGTATTGTCAAAATGCAAAGAAAAAGAAACTAGAATTCCATATTGAGCTAAACTGTCATTTAAGAGTGAGTATGAAATGAGAACATTTTCAGATGTGCAAAAACCCGACAGAGTTTGCCAAGAACATTCCCTCATTAAAGCTACTCCCTAGGAATTCGGTACCAGCTAAACTACCATTTGAAAGTGAGCATCAAATGTGCAAAAACCAAGAAAGGGTACCACTCACACCCTTCAATGAAGATACCATCTAAGAAGATGACTTTTTAAAGAAGCAACTGTGAATAAGCAAATTCATAAATTGTATTGGTAAATATTATTTTTAGAAGTTTTTGTTTATGGCTTTTTTTTTTTTTTTGAGACAGAGTCTTGCTCTTGTTGCCCAGGCTGGAGTACAGTGGCACGATCTTGACTCATGCAACCTCCACCTCCTGGGTTCAAGCAATTCTCCTGCCTCAGCCTCCTGAGTAGCTGGGATTACAGGCGCCTGCCAGCACACCTGGCTAATTTTTTGTATTTTTAGTAGTGATGGGGGTTTCACCATGTTGTGCAGGCTGGTCTTGAACTCCTGACCTCAGGTGATTCTCCTGCCTCGGCCTCCTGAAGTGCTGGGATTACAGGCTTGAGCCACCACATCCGGCCGTATTGGTAAATATTATTAATATTTTTTAAAGGTGGAACTAAAATTCTGGATGAAAATGACAAGGAGAGGGCAGGGAGCATTATAGAGAAGGGCTCCACAGGTGATTGCACTGCACCTATGGATTGCACCGCACCTATGGATTGCACCTATTGCACAGGCTATTGCACCTATGTCAACAATTGTAATATTGTTGACATCTCAAATATTTACTTGTTTTGCATTCAGAAAAGACCTTTGAAACTTAAATGCTTGACTGTTTTCACTTTCTTTTAAGCAAGGGAGATTTGAGAGAAGACAAATCTTTTATCAGATTATTTCCAGTCAGGGTGGGAGAGGAAAGTGGAAAAAGGGTAAGAAATGGCAAGTATGAAAGATTTTGGGCCAGGTGCAGTGGCTCACACCCGTAATCCCAGCACTTGGGAGGTCGAGGCAGGTGGATCACCTGAGGTCAGGTGTTCGAGACAAGCCTGGCCAACAGGGCGAAACCCTCTCTCTAATAAAAATACAAAAATTAGCTGGGCGTGGTGGCATGTGCCTGTAGTACCAGCTACATGGGAGGATGAAGCAGGAGAATCACTTGAACCCAGGAGGCAGAGGTTGCAGTGAGATCACGTGCCACTGCACTCCAGCCTGGGTGACAGAGCAAGACTCTGTCTCAAAAAAAAAAAAAAAAAAAAAAAAAAAAGATTTTGGACAACCTCTAAACTTGTCTAGGTCTTCATGATCTGGTGTCAGGGTTTTATTTAACATAGAATTCCTGAAAAGCTTGGCACACACATATTAAAATGTTAGAACATATCTTAATATCAAATTTAAATAATTGTTGCTTATTTGTTACTTGGGGTTATTCAAATTTTGTTTTTTTTTTAAATATAAATGCTTGAGAATTGACAGTAGTGTTTTTTCTCCAAAGGACTTAAGAATGAAAAGTTTAGAAGAAGTATGTCAACATTGTGACAGAAGGCATTAATTGATGCCCAAGGGTGACCCTAACATGGTTTCATATGTTGTGATGTCATCTCTTTCTTTAAGCTGCACAATATGTTAAAGTAAAAGCTTCTGTTTGAATTAAGTGAACACAGAGCTTCAGTTTTTCTTTTTTACCGTATATGTATAGTTGAATACTGATATAGTCTCTCATTCATTTTTGTACTGTTTCTCAATATCTGATTGCCAAAAGAAATAGATTTCTTATAAAATAGGCTTCAGACCACAGGGTTTGGATTTTAAGATTACATTTTTTTAAATGAGGAGAGAGTGGTAGTTCTGTGAATAAAGTAGCAAGGATAAAAAGGAAGAGACCAAAGATGACATTTTGAAGGAAGTAATTGCCTTGGCATGGCGGTTTTGAGCCCCCATTGTTAAGTGGTTTCTGGCATGATATGTGATTTTCCTATATGATATCCTGAATGTTTACCAGAAAAATTAAAGACACATGCTAAGAAGTCAAGGCAAACCTGTGAGAATGAAGCAGGCTTTTTCATTTGCTCATTCATTAATTGTGGACGTATACGCACACACATGCACTCATGTATGTATATATAATACATACACTTATAATGTGTATATATACTCCTTAAATATGTGTATGTACACATGTGTATATATCTATGTGTGTATATGTATACACACACCCCTCTTTCTCTCTCTCCTCTTTTCCTCTCCCCCCTCCCTTCCTCTCTCCCCTCTTTTTGTCTTTACCCCCATCTCCAGTCTTTCCCCCTTCTCTGTCTCCCCTTTCCTCCCTCCTTCCTCCCTCTCTCTCCCTGACTCGCTCCCCTCCTCCTCTCCCACTCCCTTCTTTTTCTCTCTGCCTCTTCTTCCACCTTTTCCTCTCTCCTTCTCTCTCTTCTCTCTCTTCTCTCCCTTTCTCTTTCCCTCTGTCTTTCTCTCCCCATCCTCCCTCTCTCTCCCTCCGCTTCTCTCTCTCTCTCTTTCTTTCTCTCTGTCTCTGTAGTATTATGTTGTCCTAACTTCTGTGAGGTGATAAAGGAAGTAATACAAAATATCTACTCTTAAGAGCTTATTTTATGTCAGGAAAGAAAAAGATATGTTAACATATTGCTATTTAAGCAAAAAAATCCATTTATTATAATAATATTTATGATGATGATAATATAAGGGATGACAGGAACAGTATATGATTCAGACCCAAAAGAACAATATAAATAAACACATTTTCAAAAGTTGTTAAAAAGAAGAGGCAATGAGAGTTAGAGACATTTGAGGAAGTTGTAGAGGAAGAAAAGAAACAATCAGTGGGGGAACTGGTGAGACCAAATGTGCTGAGGCTGAAATGACCTTGGTGTGCCTGGGAGACAGTGAGTACATGAATCTGCCTGCAGAAGTTGGGAGTGGGGGGAATATTATTAGGATTATTAAGAAGGTAAGCTGAGAACATAATGTCAAGAGTCTTAAATGCTGGCTAATAAGTATCTTTGAAAGTTACTTGAGCAGGAAATTGATGCAATAAGGTCCTATTTAATTGACAGCTGATTATAGAATGGACTGACAGGGGAGTGTCTACAAGTAATATCAATTGTAAATCATCCAAACGGGCTTAAAAGAGCCTGGCCTGTAGGTGTCATGGCACATATGAAAAAAAAGAGACACGTAGAGAGAAGTAAGGAGATAATAGTTGACAGGTCTGAGTTAAGGCCAAGTTGGTGCAAAAGTAATCGTGGTTTTGGACTGTGAATATTAAATCATTATAACCAGACTCAAACACATCTTTATTAATCAAAATAGGAACCATTACAATCAACATATTTTTGCCAATGATAAACACATTTGTTTATTCCTGTAGCGTAAAAATCTGTGCTTTGGGATTTGATGAACCCTTGGAAAGCATTTTCTGCATTTTGCTGGTTGTGGACGCGTTTTCCCTGCAAAAAGTTGTTGAGATGCTTGAAGAACTGGTAGTTGGTTGGCAAAAGGGCAGGTGAATATGGTGGATGAGGCAAAACTTTGTAGCCCAATTCGTTCAACTTTTGAAGCATTTGTTGGGCAATGTGTAGTCGGGCATTGTTGTGAAGAACTGGGCCCTTCCTGTTGATCAGTGCTGGCTGCAGGCCTTGCAGGTTTTGTTGCATCTCATTAATTTGCTGAGCATAACTTCTCAGATGTAATGGTTTCGCCGGGATTCAGAAAGCTGTGGTGGGTCAGACTGGCAGCAGACCATCAAATAGTGGCCATGACCTTTTTTTAGTGTGAGTTTGGCTTTGGGAAGTGCTTTGGAGCTTCTTCTAGATCCAACCACTGAGCTGGTTGTTGCGGGGTGTCCTGTAAAATCCACTTTTCATCACATGTCACAATTCCTACTAAGAAATGGCTAATGAGGCCAGGTGCAGTGGCTCACGCCTGTAATCCCAGCACTTTGGGAGGCCAAGGCGGGTGGATCACTTGAGGTCAGGAGTTCGAGACCAGCCTGGCCAACATGGTGAAACACTGTCTCTACTAAAAATGTGATAATTAGCCAGGCGTGGTGGTGGGCACCTGTAATCCCAGCTACTCAGGAAGCTGAGGCAGGAGAATTGCTTGAACTGAAGAAGCAGAGTTTACAGTGAGCCAAGATCATGCCACTGCACTCCAGCCTGGGCAACAGAGCAAGACTCTGTCTCAAAAAAAAAAAAAAAGAAATGGTTCGTTGTTGTTGCGTAGAGTGAGAGAAGATGACACTTCAGAATGACTTTTTTTATTTTTTATTTTCACTTAGCTCATGAGGCACCCACTTATCAAGCTTTTTCACCTTTCCAATTCGCTTCAAATGCCAAATGACCACGGAATGGGTGACGTTGAGTTCTTCAGCAACTTCTCATGTAGTTGTAAAAGGATCAGCTTTGATGATTGCTCTCAATTGGTCCTTGTCAACTTCTGATGGCTGGCCACTATGCTCCTCATTTTCAAGGCTCTCTTCTTTGCAAAATTTTTTGAACCACCACCGCACTATACATTCGTTAACAGTTCCTGGGCCAAGTGTGTTGTTGGTATTGTGAGTTGTCTCCTCTGCCTTACGACCCGTTTTGAACTTGGATAAGAAAATCACTCAAATTTGCTTTTCGTCTTAAACATAATTTCCATAGTCTAAAATAAACATAAAATAAAAAGCAAGTAATGTCATTATCAAAAAAAATGAAGTGAGAAATCCTCATTAAAATGATGTATAACATAACCACATTTTTTAAAGAATGTATTCCAATATCAAACAGCAAATTTCAACAACGCAAAAACTGCAATTACTTTTGTACCAACCTAATATAATGGGCAAAAAAGGAGAGAGAATCATAGATAACTCTGTGGAGTTTGCAAACCTGGCTGAGCTGATTTTAGTAATGGCAGATGACGAGTCAGACTTAGTAAACTAGAACGTCCTTTTTGTCAACATTATTGGAAAATACTTTTTTTTTTATACGTTAAGTTTTAGGGTCCATGTGTACAATGTGCAGGTTTGTTACATATATATACATGTGCCATGTTGGTGTGCTGCACCCATTAACTTGTCATTTAACATTAGGTATGTCTCCTAATGCTATCCCTCCCCCAACCCCTGCAACAGGCCCCAGTGTGTGATGTTCCCCTTCCTGTGTCCATGGAAATGTAAAATTATTTGGTTTAATTACAAATACCTCTTAAGGAGTTGTGTGCCAGGCAAGAGTGCTTCAAATATGATGAATCAGAGCCTCAAAGTTTATAAACAGATTTTTACGAATAAGATGTTTTGGGAAGCTTCACACTATTTTAGAATACCTTAACAGAAGAGAATTTGATTATGTGTTTGAATGATTCCTCCAAAGCATTCCAACAGAATGGGATAACTGTCCAAAAGAACTTTCTGCAATGATGGAAATGTTCTTCATCTATGCTGTCAAATATGATCTCCACTAGTCCCATGTGGCTTTTGAGCACTGGAAATGTGTCTAGTGCAACTGAGAAACTGGATTTTACATTTAACCTAAATGCAAATTTAAATATCCTCTCGTGACCAGTGGCTACGATATTGGACAGTACAATGCTAAAGGATCTCTAAGTCATCATGTTTGACAATATGTGGTTGTCCTTTTAGTTCAGGGAAGATGTTTGCTTTAGCATGTGTGATTGAAATTCAAATTTAACTTGGCAACAAAAATTGCCGTTTGAAAATAAATTGTCCATTTACTGACTCAACAAATATTTATTTATTGTCTATCCGCTTCTAAGGTTAATGTTTGCTGCAGTGGTGGAAACATGGTTGTGGTCCAGCCCTCATGTGGCTCACAACGAGGGAGGGCATTAAAACAAAATCACACACTTGCAAATTGAGATGAGCACCATATAGCAGAATAAAACTCCAGTAAAAGACTATAATGGTGTTCTGAAGTTGGAGACGGTGGGGAATGGCAGCATTTCAGCAGAAATAAGGAATTAGCTAGGAAAGAGTAAAGGTAGGAACATTTCTAGCAAAGGGCAGTCTTAACCTGTCCAAAAGCATGTTATGTCTAAGGAATTGGAAGAAGGGCTTTAGCGCATGCATGACTTGTATTTATCCTAGGGAAAGAAAGTAGAGCCTATCTTAGGTTAAAATGTGGTGTCTGTGAACTATTTCTTCAAAATGTGCAGCATTGCACATTTCTAACTATCCTTAGATAGACTACAGCATTTTATTCTCTCCTTTCTCTTGCAAAAACAGGAAAGTTCTGAGTAATGCAGTGAGTATTGTTCTCAATCTTCACTACCTGTCTGTTATGGAATTACGTGCTCAGTCCCTGTGCCAGGGGACATTGTACTATTTCCCCCAAGAATATCTGGAGTGTATTTCTCCACTCCATTGTTATAGGGCTTGGCCACATGACTTGTTTTTACTAAAGGAGTGGGACTCGATATGATGTAAGCCTAGGGTAAAAATGTGCTTACAGTATTTGGTTTGACCTCTTCCACTTCTTTCATCCTCCGTGAAGAGAACCTGTCCTGTTTCTATGCTGGTTAACCATGAGGTAGAAACTTAAACTCAGCTGGCAGCCAAAGCTAAATACAGTGAATCTGAGATGAGCTCAGATTAGCCCCTGCCATCCTACAGACATTAAAGTGAAACAAAGGAAAGGTTTGTTATGAGCCACTGAGTTCGTTGGGTTATTTGTTATGCAGCATAATTACAACAGAAAGCTGACTAATACAGAGAGATGTTCTTTATCTTCACTGGTTGATTGGCTAATTATCTACCAAAATACAACAGTGCTTGAAGTTTTAGTTTTTCTTTCTTTTTGTTTGTTAAAAGAATTTTAGTCATAGAATGAAGAACTTGAGGCTGAGTGTTTTTTGAGGGTTATTTGAAGCAACAAGTGTCTCGTACCAGTTTTACTTAGGTGGCCTTGATGATTACTCTGATGTCATTATTCTAGAGTGACTTGTGGATAACGAGGGAGGCAGAATACATGTGACCTGTCTTTCCCATCCTGCAAATGTTATTCATTTAACAAAGTCAGGGGCTACACTGGGGATATATGAATGATATAGCCCTTCTCAGATAGCTCTCACAGCCTAGCAGGGGAAATGAGAAATTAAGTAAATTATTAAGGTAAAGCATGAGAAATATAAAGGTGTAAGAGTGCCCTGGGGATCACTCAAAAGTCATTCCTTTGAGACATTTTTTCTTTTCTTAAATAAGTCAATGTAACTGAATAGTATATCATAAGTGTTTGCGATTATTTTTTCTAATTATTTTCTTCCTGAACACAATTTAGCCCCTTTCTTCAGCTCTCAGAAGCTTCAGTATCTTGGTCCTCACTTCTCCACCCTTGTACCCACACATGTATTTTCAAGTTGGCTGAAACATTTGATGCTACTTCAGTTTGTACCTAATAATTCTTATCGATAATTCCCCTTAACTCAAGTCTCATAATGGGATTTTAGGGTTTCTACCTCTAGTTATTATTTCTGACAAAGAAATGTGGAACCCATCTTGTTCATTTATAAAAACATCACTGTGATTATATTCCACTGAATGGATAATTCTTTAATTTGATGTGACGTAATTGATCAAGTGTCTGTCTGTGACTCTTTCACATGAGGTTTGTAAGTCTTCACTAATTTACTTCTCTTGTGTCAGCTATTCATAGACTATTCCTTAAGATTTAGGAGTTTGCACAAAATTTTTTTAGAAGATCTTACATAAACCATTTATAAACTTTGACATAAATTCTGTTGAAAGGCAATGAAATAAAAGCCTAGTAATATCCTACTGAATTGTAGGCTAATGATGGAAGAGGGAAAGTATGTCAGGCAAAGTAATTTCTTAACTATTTTTAGTTTTTGACAAGATCCCCTTAGGGAATCTCTTTTATCTTGTTACCTACGTAATTTGGGTGGAACACATATATCTGGAGAAGCTAGGAAGAAATACCAAAGGCTTGGATCAGGGATCAGCTTCTTATATGACACCATCTGATTTCTCTGTCTTCTTTAATCATGATGGGCCCATTCTTTCTTGGAAGCAGCATAAAGTTGAATTTTGCTTTTATACTCAGTCTGCCAATGTCTGTCTTTTGACTAGGAGTTTAGATCATCCACACTCAAAGTGATTACCAATATGATTGTATTAAAATCTATTATCTTCTTTTTTCTATTTTTCCAAATGCTGTTTTTTAGTTTACTTTTTTCTTTCTCGTAAGTTAATTAAATGTTCTTATGATTTCATTTTATGTCCTCTATTGACTTGTTATTTATATCTCCTGTTACATTCTTTTTTTGTGATTGCTCTGGGGTTAACAACATACATTTTAATTAATCTGAGCCTACCTTCAAGCAATATTATACCACTTCATATGTAGTATGAAGAACACTGTATTCCCAATTGATCTTTCTCATGAAGAAATGAAGACATGTGAATACTGCCATATGTTTTACTTTTACATATGCTATAAATGTACATAAATTGTCACTATTTTTGCATTAGTTTTCTCATATAGCAATTACAAGTAAGAAAAAATTATTTTACCTTCATTTATTCCATTGGAAGTGCTTTTTCTTTCTTTGTTTAGAGCTGTTTTAACCGTTACTATATTACTTCCTGTAATATTTCTTGTAGAGTATTTCTGATAACAATGAATTCTCTTAGTCTTTGTCTAAGAAAGTTTTTGTTCCTTCTTCACTTTTGAAAGGTATTTTTTCTGGGTTTGGAATTCTAATCAGACAGGATTTTTATTTCAGCACTTTACAGATGCCACTCCTTTGTCTTCTTGCTTGCATGGTTTATAATGAGAAATCTTATCTTTATTCCACTGCAGACAATGTGTCTTTTTCCTCTGGCTGCCTTTAATATTTTCTCTTTATATGCGATTTTCAGCAGTTTGAATATGATTTTTCTGACACTGTATTTGTGTATAGGTGTGTGAGTGTGTGTATGTTGGTATTTATCTTGCTTGATGTTCTCTGAGCTTATTGAATCTGTTTTTTGATGTCTTAAGTCAGTTTTGGAAAATAGGCAATAGTTACTCAAAAAATTTAAAAAAATCTAAAATTTATGGTGACCTCAGATTGGCATTCCTCCCACATATCTGGTGTTAGTAAACTCAAATACTCTCTGGCAAAAGGACGTTTTATCAGGTCCATCAGATAAATACTTCCCATTACAGAGTTCCTAGGAGCATGAATTTAACATCAAAAATCACCAAATGGATGAGAGAAAAAGCTACCATCAGGGAGGCCAGAGGATCATAAGGATAAGAATGAGAACAAGAGACTGTCAAAATGACCAGGCAAAATTTTTCAACTGAATTCAACTGAAATATATAAAAATTGAAACTGTAAACTTAATGAAATGCTAAACAATATCATGTATTGTTGTAGAAAAAATAAACTAGAATGTAAAAATGAATAAGTGACACAGATAAAATGATAGAAAAAACACAAAAGATACAAGAAAATGATTAAAGAATGAAAATATCTAATATGCTTATAAATGGATTTCTAGAATAATAAAATAAGAATAATGGAAGAAAGGTAATATTTGAAGAAATAATGACTATTTTCCAGAATCGATGTAAGGCATGAATTATCAGTTTCACAAAGCCCAATGAATCTCAAGCAGAATAAATAGAAGGCAACCTGTACTTAGACACATTATTATAAAACTGCAAGACCAAAGACAAGAAAATTATTTTAAAAGCAGCCAAGGAAGAAGGGGAAACTACTTACAAATGCCAAAAATAAGGTTACAAACTGACTTTTGACAGCAACAATACGAAACAGAAAACCATAGAATGATATCTTCAACTTTCTGAGAGAAAATTACTGCCAATCTAAAACTGAATATCCTATAAACCTATCTGTGTAGGACAAAGAAAAAAGTCAACATAAAAATATGTTACTTATAAATTTCAGTTAAAATTTCTAAAATATGCATTTCTGGAAAAGTAAAAATCTCAAATAGAAGCTCTTTCGATGCAAACAACTGCATGCCAAAAATATGGTACATGCTTATCTAAATAAACATTTACTACATATAAATATCTAATTTATAGGTTAGAAAAATAAGATAAAGCTAAAATGTTGAATAAGAAGCATGAAAAGAGAAATAAGTGGCAAATAATTCTTAGGCACTGTTTTGGTCTCATGGATAAATATATTGACTAACTATATTATATTGAATTAAATTTTCTTATTCAGTATTTTAGGGCAATCCCTAAAGAGAAAAAGTAATAGGGGAAAAAATCCAATGGTGAAAAATTAATAATAAAGAAGGTAAGAAAAGAAAGGGGGAAATGAAAACATAAAAGCACAAAATAAGATAGCAGTAATAAATCCAAATACACTAGCAATTAAATAAATGGTTTTAGCCAATTCAAAAATAATAGTCTGAACTGGGCATGTTGTCACATGTCTGTAGTCTCAGCTATTCAGAAGGCTGAGGTGGGAGAATTGCTTGAGCCAAGGCATTCACCTGGGCAACATAGCAAGACCTAGTCTCTCTAAGAAAATATGTGTAGAAAACAGAACCCAGCAATATATTGCCTCCGTATGATGTAATTACAATTTAAGAGCATAGGAAGTTTAAAAAAGTGGATGGAAGATGTACTAGACAAACACTAAGCACAATCAACTGTGAGTATGGCAACAGAAGAAAAATAAATAAATGGTGCAAAGATTGGAAAGGAAGAACCAAATATATCATTGTCCATAGATGCTGTGCTTGTCTACTGGAAAATCCAAAAGAAACAATAGAAAAATGATTAGAATTAATAAGAGCTTAACAAAGATGCTGGATGCCAAATTAATATATAAAGTAATTGACATTTCTATATAGTAACGGAAAATAAAAAATAAAATTCAAAAGGTGACTTTTATCATAGTAATTCTGTCTATGTATGTGTGTATATATCTCTTTATCCCTCAATCATTCTGTCTATCTCTACTGTCCTGGATGATAGATGATATCATATAGGATAGTTGGAATTAAATCTAAATTCAGTAAGGAGCCTTTTGAAGAAAAGTGTACAATTTTATTGAAAGACATTAAAGAAAAACTATGTAGAGAATATACTATGTTTGTGGAAGGGAAGTTTTGATATTTTAAAGATATCAAGTCTCCCCCAAATAATCTACAGATCCTGTACTGTTCTGATGAAAACATAGCAAGCTATTTTGCAGAACTTTACAAGCTGTTTCTAAACTTTGTATGGAAGAGCAAAGGGTTAAGAATAGCCAAGAGACTCCTAAAGAATATAAACAAGGTGTGCGTGGATGGGTGTGGTGGGGTGGGGTGAGGACTTACCCTTTAAAATATCAAGATTTATTGTAGAACTACTTAATTTAGACACCGTGGTATGGTACAAGGATAAACAAGGAGAAAAACATGAAGAGAATGGGGAAGAATTAATATAAAGTCCTATATATAACAGAGCTGTCAATGGATATCAGTGAGAATGGAATGAATTATTCACTGAGACAATCAGCTATCCATAAGGAAAAAGAAAAAGAAGTTGTATCCTTAACCTCACACCATGAAAAATTGCTTATTTTGTAGATTCTACTACTTCTGAGAGGGTTTCTCCTTCACAATGACCAATGGGAAAATGACAAATGTCTTTACTTTTATCCAAGATAAGAAGTTTTCCTAGAGAGTCATAGTGGAAGCACGCTAAATAAACTGAATTTGGTTTGTCACATAAAGGGCATTTACAAATACAGTATTCAATTCCCTGGTGATTGTAATATTTTGGAACGCTAGTCACTTCTAAGTACGTGTCCTTTCCTTTAAGGAAAGCTTAAGTGGTAATGTTGCTGGTTCATCAAGTGAATTCTGGCAAGTCTTACAAGTATATTTGTAAACTGTAATTATATTATTAAATGTGAAGCCGTACAATTCGCTGCTTTGAAAATAATACTTAGGTAAAAAGCTACCCTCTCTTCTTCTACTAAGTATTGGTTGGAATTGGAGGAGTGATTTTTTTTCTTGCCTGGTTGGTGAATTCAAGTGACAAGTTTTGTTTTGTTGGAGGCTGACATTTTCTCAGAAGATGTAAGAAATTTTTAATCTCTGTAAGCTTCTCTTGACTATAGAACAAGCCATTTATGGTGTGGGAGGAGACAATTTGTCAGAGATATTGGAAACACTCAAAGGAAGGAAGAACCAAAACCTGACCAAGACAAATGTTGGACAAACCCTGTTTTGAGTTCCACCTGGCGGATGTAAGGGGATTTTTAATAAGTGGTCTAGTCAAGAGTGAAATAATGAATAGGGGATGTCTTGTCTTTTTAGGAATTAAAAAAAGTTCATTCAAATACGGTACACAACACAAATCATAAAAATTCAATTCAATTTTTACCATAAGCCTAACAGACATGGTACACAAATATACTTCTCAGCTACGTGTATTTATGGTATCTTTACGCATCACCTCTGGGGATAGCCTGCAACAGAACCATCTGGGGTATTTTTTATTGCATCCATATTTTAGTCATAATTAGAAAAACTTTTGTTATCACCAAGTTATAAAAGAATTTATACATGCTTATTTCTTTTTTTTTTTTTTTTTTTTTTTTTTGAGACGGAGTCTCGCTCTGTCGCCCAGGCTAGAGTGCAGTGGCGCGATCTCGGCTCACTGCAAGCTCCGCCTCTCGGGTTCACGCCATTCTCCTGCCTCAGCCTCTCCGAGTAGCTGGGACTACAGGCGCCCGCCACCGTGCCTGGCTAATTTTTTGTATTTTTAGTAGAGACGGGGTTTCACCGTGGTCTCGATCTCCTGACCTCGTGATCCGCCCGCCTCGGCCTCCCAAAGTGCTGGGATTACAAGCGTGAGCCACCGCGCCCGGCCACATGCTTATTTCTAGTACTTGTATAATCTGATTTTTTAATAGTAGATCCCTGATTTAATAGTAGTCTGTTCTTATGTATGGTACGGGATAGGAAGTTAGTCTTATCTATTTTCAATTGGTAAACCTGTTGGCCCAGCACCATTTATTAAAAGTTCATCTTTAACCTAATTATTCAAGATGTCATTGCCATCATGTACTAAAGTTCTGTGGTTAGTTTGTTCTGTCTTTGGACTGTCTATTCTATTCCATTGTCCATGATACTGCTGTAAAAATGCACCAAAACTTTCCCATATAAGAAACTTTATCAGTAGGTATGAAAATTAGCATTTTAGATAAATTGCCCAGGTGATTTTCATGTCCACACTGTTGTTCCTTTCTATCTTCTTCAGAAATTTTAACAAATTTTCTTATTACCTTAAGAAAGTAGATTGTTAAAGCAAATTGTTCTACCAAAAGACATAGCATTTGCATGTTCATTGCAGCACTATTCATAATAGGAAAGATATGGAATCACTCTAGGTGCCTATCAACAGTGGATTGGATAAAGAAAATATGGTACATATACATTATGACATACTATGCAGCCATAAAAAGAGTGAAACCATGTCCTTTGTAGCAACAGGGATGCAGCTGAAAGCCATTATCCTAAGTGAATTAATGCAG
Source organism: Nomascus leucogenys (assembly GCF_006542625.1). NCBI lineage: Eukaryota > Metazoa > Chordata > Mammalia > Primates > Hylobatidae > Nomascus > Nomascus leucogenys. Next base: position 867,134 of record NC_044391.1, read on the forward strand.
GAACAGAAAACTGAATACCACATGTTCTCACTTATAAGTAGGAGCTAAACATTGGGTATTCACAGACATAAATATGGCAACAATAGACACTGGGGACTGCTGGAGAAGGGAGAGAGAAAGAGAGGAAAGGGGGCACTGGCTGAAAAACTAACTGATGGCTACTATGCTCAGTACTTGGGTGATGTGATCCTTCATACCCCAAACTTACGCCTCATGCAATATATTTGGGTAAAACTAACCCTAAATATGTACCCCTAAATGTAAAATAAACGGGAAAAAGAAAAAAAGAAGAAAGTAGGTCATCAGTAGGTACAAAGGATAGATTGTAACCAACAACTATAGTGTAGATAAAGTGGTTCTCCCAGCAGTTGTTGAGATTTCATTAAGGAAAGTGTGCATCATTTAAGCAAAAATAGTCCAATGGCAGTGAAATATTAAAATAATAAATTTATAAAGCTGAAAGTGGATGGGGAGGGAGGTCGGAAGACACAAGCAAAACAAAGATTCTGTTAATTTCTGGAAGACAGAAGACTACCTAGTGTCTGCATTTATCTATTGCCGCATAAATAATTATCCAAACTTAAGTGACCAAAGAAACAAACACTTATTATCTCACCTGATTTCTGTGGGTCAGGAATTTGAGAGCTGCTTAGATGGGTGGCTCTACTCAGAGCATCTCATAAAGTTATTGTCAAGATGTTACCTGGAAATTAATCAGGGCTGGAAGATCTATTTTCTAGAAGCCTCATTTATGTGGCTGGCAGATGAGTTCTACCTATTGGCAGGAAGCCTCAGTTCTCCAACAGCCTGGAAAAAAGAAACGTAGCTTGACATTGTACTCTAGAGTGACAAAGTTGATAAATAATGAAAACTGAGAGAGGGAGAAGGAAAGCACTATAGTAGAAATAAAAATGTCGTTAAAAATGAATATTAATAAAAATTATAATAATGTCTGGAAGGTGAATGGATAGACAAAATGCCATAAATATACAATGGCATACTATTAAATGAAAAGGAATAAATTGTCATATAATACTTTAAGGATGAACCTCAAAAGCATTATATGAAATGAAAGCAACCAGACAACGTCATCATATTGTATGATTTCATATTTATGAAATGTTCAGAAAAGACAAAGAGAATGATGGCTGCTTGAGGCTGTATTGGGAAAAGGTATTAACTGTAAATGGTCATGAGGCATCCTGTTGGGGAGATAAAATGTTCTAAAACTGATTTCTGGTGATGGTTGCATCATTTGGTAAATTTAGTAAAAATCATTGAATTGCGCATTTAAAATGGATGAATTATAAAAATATGTAAAATGTATCTCAACAAAGTTGTTTAAAAATAAATGAATGCAAAAAGTAACTGCAAATAATACCCTTATAGTACCATTAATCTTAGTAGTGCAGATAAGTATAAAATACCAAGTGTTCTGAGAAGAGAGAATTTGAGTGATAGTGTGATTTATGGCACTGTTTAAAACAGACCTTTAAAATGTACTATTTATTTTTCATGGTTACACATAAAATACATGTTAATTGTGAAAATTTTAGAAAATTTAGATGTGTACAATGAAGAACATACAAATTACCAGTATTCGTCATGCCCAGGATAACCATCATTAATATTAATGTCTATATTTTCAGGTTTTCTTTTCCATTTGTAAAGCAAAATTTAAACGTGCAGAAACTCTTGTAATTTTGATAAAGCTAATTGGAAGCTTTTTTATGATGTCTTGAGAAAATCATATGGTATGTGATTTTATGTATGAAAGTGTTAACTAACAATAAGGGTTGAACCTGAACTTTGAAAGAAGTATTGAAGAAATATAAAAATGGCTGGTTTGACAATGTCAAAGCAAATTTAACTGGTAAATATGAGTTGGATAATTGAATTCTCCCCCACTGTGACATTGAAATGAACCTTAGAGTCTCCAGTCCAAGGCAATCATTTCACAGATGGGGAGAATGAGGCCCAGAAGGCTTGTGAGTTTTCAAAGCTCTCCCAACAATGGAATCAGAGCGAGAACACATATCTCCTCACTCTCTGCCCACATTCATAATCTTGAACTTGTGGTAGGTCCGGAATTGTGGGAAAAACGTGAAGACCACTTGATGGAATTTCCTGCTGTTCTTGCACAGGGTGCCCCATTGTGAACTCCTCCAGCATTTATAGATGCTACTACTTGTGGAGAGTAAATTTAGACCTTCGCAGAGACGGGGTCACTTTAGCTTGTGGTTTATTTTTGTCTTACTGTAGGTTGTCTCTCTCAGTAGACCAGGCCGTCTTCTTTACCTTTCCTCATTGGCCTTGATTTAGAATCAATGGTCAGTAGGATCAGATCTGGGAGAGCTGTTTGTTAATAAAGCTTTAGAAGTCATGCAAATGACATCATAACTTTTCTTCATGGGTGAGATATCCTGAGATTGCTATTAGAGAAAATAATGATACTTGTCATATATTTCCTCTAAATAAATCTGGCTTTAATAGCAAAAGTCCATGTTTTCTTCACTTCTGTTTATTTTCAGTCACTCAAACTGACACATGCTGTCAATATCTCCTCACTGTAAGTGTAAGCAGAAGTATTTAAAGAAAGCGATATTGTTTTATTTTGGAGTTAGCAATTTTCCAGGGCCCACTGGAAGAAGTGCTTAGTTCTAAAGAATCACATGTGTTTGCTTTGTTCTAAATATAGGCTAAACAGAATGCAGTAGAGCCTGAAGGCTTCAGACCAAAGCATTTGGAATATTAAAAAAAAAAATCAAGGGAAGCAATATCTCCTGCCCAGAACTAAACAACTAAGCCAGTTTCTGCTAAATGCAGGAAACCAACTGATGGAGATCAGATTTTCTTCTCAAATCTTTTAGTGGCTTTTTGAAATTTTTCCTTTAAGACTGTAAAACCAGTGTCAGCCTCCAATGCTACAGTAACTCATTGCTATATTGGTAAATGGTAACCAGTGTGTGGTCTTGCTGGACCATGGGGAAGGGCTGCAATGTAATGGATGTGACTGCTTTAAAAAAGCAGATTATTAGGATTTTTTCTTTGAACTCTGCCCTTTAGAATATTTGGTGCATGAATCTGGCATAATGCCAAAGAGCTTCTACTGTAAGTCTTTTTGCCTTTGGACTACATTTCCAGGAGAAGGGGAGGGACACATGTAACATGTGGTATTAATATTATTAAGTTCTGTTTTATAGTGTTTCTCAAACTGGAAGCTATAGATCCTTGTGGCCTGTAGACGTATTGTCATAGATATGCAAGTACTCTAATATATATCTCAAATTCTAAGAATGGTATAAGAAAAATTAGCACGAACATACTAAAAAACCTTGTACAAAATCAGCGTCTGTATTAGTTTGTTAGTGCTGCTGTAACAAAGTACCACAAATTGAGTGGGTTGAGCAACTATTTATTGTCTCACAGTTGTAGAGGCTAGAAGTCCAAGATCAAGGTGCTGGCAAGGTTGGTGCCGTCCCAGCGCTGCAAGGGAGAGTTTATTCTGTGCCTCTTTCCTGGCTTCTGGTTGTTTGCTGGCAATCTGGCATTCCTTTGCTTGTAGATGCCAAGGGCCTCTGCTGTCATCTTCACATGGCATTCTCTTTGGGTGCATGTCTTTCTTTGTGTCTAAATGTCCCCTTGTCATAGGGACATCAGTCATATTAGATTAGGGCCCACCCTAATGACCTCATCTTAACTTGATTATCTGCAAAGTTACCTTTCCAAATAAGGTCACATTCATAGTTACTGGCAGTTTGGATTTCAGTATCTTCTTGAGGGACGCAATTCAACTCAGAACATCTAGAAAGCACTGCCAGTCTGACTTCATAATTGGGATAAAGAAGGTAGCACTATTTTAGTTGTCCTGTTCTCAAGAGAAAAAGAAGAGATGACTTAATATTCACGTAATATATTGGTGCCAAGACAAGGCCAGACAGTGTCATGTCAAGATACCCCATAGGAAACTTATTTCATAGTGGCGGCAATAAAAAACGATGGTGGTGTGTGGTAGAACAGACATAATGAGTCCTAAGGAATCTACATCATAAAAGCCATATTTATAAAATCTCTTAAAGTAGCAATTCATATGCATTTCTACCTAGAATATGACTTATGACTGAGTTTTGAATCCAGGTAACTGGCAGCTAATTTGGCATAATTATATAAGAGGGAGGAGCTTATGTTTTTCTTTTTCTTTTCTTTTTTTTTTGAGACAGAGTCTTGCTCTGTCGCCCAGGCTGGAGTGCAGTGGCGTGATCTCGGCTCACTGCAACCTCCACCTACCGGGTTCAAGCGATTCTCCTGCCTCAGTCTCCTGAGCAGCTGGGACTACAGGTGCCTGCCACCACTCCCGGCTAATTTTTTGTATTCTCTTTTTAGTAGAGACAGGGTTTCACTGTGTTAGCCAGGATGGTCTCGATCTCCTGACCTCATGATCCGCCTGCCTCGACCTCCCAAAGTGCTGGGATTACAGGCGTGAGCCACCATGTCTGGCCTACGTTTTTCTTAAAGCAAAAGTTAGATGCAGAGAAAATAGTTGAATTTCACACTTTAATAATTGTAGTAACAATGATAGTTGTCATTCATTAAAGGCCTTCTTTATGTCAGGCATTATATAAACTGCTAACCCTCCTCAGCATCCATCCAAGTTATTATAATCCCTGTTTGATAGATGGAAAAGTTGATAGGACTGGCATTTGAATCATTTCTATCTAAACTCAAGATTTGTATTCTTTCCATTACATTTTCACATTTTTCTGACTTTACCTAAAATTCATGCAAATAAGATGAGCATCTCTCAGTGAGCATATCCTAGACCTTGGCTTTGAATATCCAGAGTTCTTTTTCTCTTTTTTTTTTTTATTATACTTTAGGTTTTAGGGTACATGTGCACAATGTGCAGGTTTGTTACATATGTATCCATGTGCCGTGTTGGTTTGCTGCACCCATTAGCTCGTCATTTAGCATTAGGTGTATCTCCTAATGCTGTCCCTCCCCCCTCCCCCCACCCCACAACAGTCCCCGGAGTGTGATGTTCCCCTTCCTGTGTCCATGTGTTCTCATTGTTCAATTCCCACCTATGAGTGAGAACATGCAGTGTTTGGTTTTTTTGTCCTTGCGATAGTTTACTGAGAATGATGTTTTCCAGTTTCATCCATGTGCCTACAAAGGACATGAACTCATCATTTTTTATGGCTGCATAGTATTCCATGGTGTATATGTGCCACATTTTCTTAATCCAGTCTATCATTGTTGGACATTTGGGTTGGTTCCAAGTCTTTGCTATTGTGAATAGTGCCGCAATAAATATATGTGTGCATGTGTCTTTATAGCAGCATGATTTATAGTCCTTTGGGTATATACCCAGTAATGGGATGGCTGGGTCAAATGGTGTTTCTAGTTCTAGATCCCTGAGGAATCGCCACACTGACTTCCACAATGGTTGAACTAGTTTACAGTCCCACCAACAGTGTAAAAGTGTTCCTATATCTTTTTCTCTTTAAACCATGTGTGACCTCTCCTAATCAGATAAAATCAAAGGACTGTGAAGTGTATAAGGTGATGCTTGGGCCCATGAATCTAGTTGGAAATGTAAACCAGCTAGGTTTACAAATTTCTGGCCAGCTAGGTCTGCAGGTCTTAATAGGCTCTGTTCCCTGAGGGGTAGCCTCATTGAGAAACTCAAGGGAGCAATGGCTTACCCCAAGGAGATTAAGTCACATTATAATTCATAAATTTAACAAAACAACAGTATTAATATTGGCACCTCCCACCATAGGAGAGACATCAAGTGCAGTCTCTTGTTTCTGCCCCTGAAGTTAGTTATTGGGAAATTGTTTCTAGATCTTTAATGGAAAGTTGTGTTTTCTTTCAAAGTTCTCCATTGTGACACTGTGGTTCCTTGGACACAGGGGTGAACTTATATAATTAGGGAGGGCCTTGAGATTTATTTAGCTAGAGTTGCCTCCGGGAATACTGAAGATGAGTCTAACAGAAAAGCCAGTCATTTTTAAAGAAGCTATTTTCTTTGAGGATTCGGCACTGACTATTGTTTATTGAACTATCCAGCTCCCTCATACTTAATTCCAATCCTGTGCCATATAATATTCCAAACTTTCAGGCAGGCTAGATATAAATCAGAAATGAAATTGTAGTTAAATGGTATAGCCAGCTTGTTTCCATTTGGAGATAGTCCCTGATTGAAAAATGAGTGTCACAGTGTCATTTCAAAGATTTTGTTTCATTTTTTGCTTTGACAAGTAAGTGCGGCAATCAGAAATGGCATATGCCATACAGTATTTGAGCTGCACCACTCCCAACCTGGCAAGTACACCAAAGCTGTTTTATATTGCTGTTGGGGATGTCTAGGAACAAGCATCTCAAAGGACATAATTTATTATAACTAAACAATTGTCTTTTTCTAGCAATGATTCCAGAATAGGAAATCTAAGAAGAAGTTTTGGTCATGTCAAAAATTGGCTCAAATAAAAGTATCATACAGGATATCAATAAAATGGAATGTTGAATTTGCTTTCCTTTCCTTTTTTTCCCTCTCTCTTCCTCCCTTCCTTCCTTCTGGTTTGCTTGTTATTTATTTTAGAATTGAACACAACTGTTTATTTTATAATAATTTGGTAGTATATTGACTATTTTTTGATAGAATATTTTGTTGATTTTGAAGTTTCAAAGCCAGGAAAGCAAATATTTCTTGGTTGTGCCTTCTAAAAGTTCCTTCTGCTGGCAGGAATGAGGTATTGTGTAGATGAGATCAAACCTACATTTGACATACATGGTGGGAAGCACATTTCAACTGTTTCTAACCTCATGATGTGAAACTTGAGTACCTAAACAATGAAAGGAAATTTGACTGGAGTTCTAACACACTAGCATGGCTTCGTGATCCCTACATATTGAAGAGTTTAAGTCAAGACTATGCCAGTTGTCATTATGGGCATTATTCATCCTAGAGTCCAAGTATTTTCCTTCCAGTTTCATTGATATTTCTTTCTACTATAGTATGTTTCCCAAATTTTCATGTAAATAACTCTTTATGACCTCAATTGTGTTTTTTTCTAAATAGGCTTTATTATTGTTTTAAGTATTGTACAATATATACCTGTTTTGGCAAATTCAAATGAGTCATAAGCACATAAATTAAAAATACTACCTTTGGTCCCCTTCCATCATCATTCTTGCACAAACCCAGATAACCTGTGCTAGTAGTTTGGTATATGCCCCTTGGAGTATTTTAAAAATACTCCCCCCTTTTAAAATAAATGCCTACACACAGTGTTATTTTAAATGAAAACATCATATTTTCCTATTATATTTTTCCATTAATTTGCCTTTTATACTTTCCATCTTTTGGATTTTATTCCAAATCAACATGTACAGATTTTTTTCTCTCTCTTAACCAACAGTTGAATTATCCAAATTAAAAAAATATGTTTTAATTTATTTTATATATTTCTTGATTTTAGCACAACTCTGTGTGTGTGTGTGTGTGTGTGTACCTGTGAGCATGCACTTCTATGTAGTTTATCCTGTCATCTCTTAAGATAATGGGGGAGGTTGAGATGTATTTTTAGTCTTCTATACTGAAGCAAAAAAATTGAATCCCTTCTTAAAAGAAATTTTTAGAGGCAGAGCCTATAGGAGTGGTAACATGAATTACTCTGGCTTTGCATAAGTATCTTTAAAAAAATAAATATATACACTTTGATAGTAGGTTGACTGGACTATACAGTCCATGTTTACAAACTAACTTAAATCTTAATTCTAAGTGTTCTGGAATATAAGAACCATGGGAAGAGCATTGGTTTTAAGTTATTTCAAGAGGCAATTTTTCTTTCAGTTTAAGGAAACTGAATTTTAAAAAAATTTACTAATCTATATCAAGAAATTATGAACTATTCAATAAGCCTTATTGCTGTAATTTTGCCTATGGTAATACAGTAGTAAATTAGACATTAATGGCAAAAGTAGACTAAATGCCCCACTAGAAGACACTGTTAGGAATATCAAAACTTTACAAATGTTGAAGGACACAAATTATGGTGAAAGTGTAACATAAACAGTTACAGGGAGGTTTATAGTAATATCCTGGAACTAGAAACTTGGAATAATAATATTAGTACAAATATATATTAGGATACCTTTGACAGTATAGAATAATTTTATTTTGCTGTATTCATGTGAATACAGTAAGTCTTCACTTAATATCATCAATAGATTCCTGAAACTGCAACTTTAAGCAAAATGCTCTATAATGAAACCAATTTTTTCCTCATCAATGTTATATGACAAAACAACATTGAATTAAGTGATGTCATTTGAAGGCCTGCTGTACGTTGTTTTGCCTAATGTAACAGTTTTCAGAAACCTATTGATGACATTAAGTGAGGATTTACTGTATATATTTATAGGAACATTTCTCTCATTAAAATAATCCACAATTGACTTGATATTTACTAGTGCTTTAGTATCAGATTGAAATAGCTTCAAGTCAGTGAATTCTATTTCCAACATTTGAAATCTTCTTTTGGGAAGTGAATAGCAAGTCTGTGTCTCTAGAATAGGGGTTCCCAAGGCCCTGGGCTGTGGACTGGTACCAGTCCGTGGCCTGTTAGGAACTGGGCTGCACAGCAGGATGTGAGCTGCAGGTGAGCAAGCATTACTGCCTGAGCTCCGCCTCCTTTCAGATCAGGGGCATTAGATTCTCATAGGAGCCTGAACCCTATTGTGAAATGCACACACAAGGGATCTAGGTTGCACACCCCATACAAGACTGTAACTAATGCCTGATGATCTGAGGTGGAAGAGTTTCATCCTGAAACCATCACCCTCCACCCCCATCTGTGAAAAAATTGTCTTCTACAAAACTGGTCCCTGGTGCCAAAAAGTTGGGGACTGCTGCTCTAGAATGTAATTGATTTACAACTCTGGTTGCATTAGAATCACCCAGGGAAGTTGAAGAACCCAGTACCCAGGTCACATTCCAGGTCGGCTATATCAGCATCTCTGGAAATGAGATCCAGTCACCAATAGATTTAAAAATTATTTCCTAATTTCCTTTAGCTTTGGCTCACGTTGGAATCAATATCAATCACATTGATTCCAATGTGAACCAAAGGTAAAGAACCATTGCTTTCTAGTTTCTTGCTACTAGTATATCAGATATGTTTTCAAAATATTGTTTGAGAGATAGTTCTAGAGTAAAAAACATCTTGGAGATAGGCTTAAGTGCAGATGCAGACCCTACAGTTGCTACTTGTGAAATGGTTAACTTAATCTTTAGGTGCTTTAGTTTTTCTCATCTGTAAAATAATTTGGTAAACATTTTCTTAGTACCTGCTATAGGCCAAGAATTTCATGATCTAGGTCATAAGAGCATTCCCAACCCCCTACAAAATAGATGCTATTATTATGCCTATAACATGCAGCTTCAGCATAGCCAGGATCTTTAAAATGCAAACCTGTGGGCTGCGCACCAGACCTACGTCAGAAACTCTGGGAGTAGGGCCCAAAAATCCGTTAAGAGGTACTTTAGATGCTTCTGTTGTATGCTTGTGTTTAAAAACCCACTACACTACACTGTACCGTGATAGTTTCTGCCCTGTAGGGATGCTGTGAGGATTAAAAAGATAATCCATAGAAAGTATTTAGTGCTGTGTCTAACACACAGTAAGTGATCAATAGCTGTTAGCTAATGATATGTTATTTTAGGTTACCTGAATTAGAACTAAATTTCCTCTTGCAGAGACACACCAAGTCATCTCTTCTTCAGCTTCACATGTTTTAAGAAATAATAATAATAATAAAAATATGAATGCCATAGACTTAACTCACAATCTCCTTCTTTTCTTTTTCAAACTTCAATCATAATTCACTGTGACTTGCTACCCTGGCTATATTTGCAGTGTTGGAATTAGAACCTTGAACTTTGGTGTTTTTTTATTGTTTTGATGACAGTTTGGCAAAAATATTAACCATTTTATAATTCCTGCCAGACTATATTACTATCTCTCTCTTCCTCCCTAAAAATCGCATGTCATATTACCTTGTGTGAATAGGCATTTGAGATTCTTCACTTAACCTTGACAGTATGTTTGCAGTAACATTCTCTTCAATTGCCTCTCTACCTGTAGGGCAAAGTTCAGCATCATCCTCTCTGCTGAAATAACCAACAGGGTGCTCATTAATTAGTCATGTGAACACTAAGGATAACCACCCTCCCCTCCTTAATCAGGTAACCCTAATTATTTTCCCTCGGTAAAAGCACACTTTGCTATGTTACTTTCATTGCGACAAACACAGAATTGTGCTGAGGGAAATGCCTTTTATGTGAGAACCATTAAAACTGTTAGATGCAGAAATTTCAGCAATTTAGCTTTTAATAATAAAGCTAGCCAAAATGTGTTTGCATGGTTTTGTTCATCAAGAAAAAGAGAAGTTACACAAAGTCAGTGACCATGGCTATAGGCTTATATTCTGAGCCATCATTTTCCTAACAAGCTGAGTTTAAGAAAAAAAATCCCACAACAAATTTTGTTTTAGGTGTGTTCAGACTACTATTCTCAAAGAGCTACTGGAAATCTCAGGGATTAGAGAAGAAAGAGGAGAAGTGGACCAAAAAGATCAAACCAGCTCCTGGGTGGTCACTGAATTATTGTGTTACTTTCTTCTGATAATAGATTTTCTACTGTCTTTATGATACATAGTTTCTCCATCTTTGAAGTTAAAGATTAATTTTAATTGGTATTGCACATATCTATGATAAACTAGTAAAGTGTGTTCAAGAATGCTCAGTATTCTCCAGAGGGAGAGAAAATGTTTGTAGTTGTTTTCCATTGTTATTTGTCCAAGAGACGTGGGCTGTGATGTCTATGTGGATGACGTTCTTTGCAATGTAATTAAATGTCATTGCAATGACTATAATGTCTATGTGGCTGATTTAGGCAGAGTGGATGAAAATGGAGCATTTAGACCCCTCCACAGAGATGAGAAAGATGCAGAAAAGTGAGCTTGTCAGAAAAGACTGTATCCGGACAGTCAAAGCATTGCATTTTGGCCAGGTTCTGCAGGACCTGAGATGGAGATTCTTGTGTAAGTGATTTAATGAGGAAAAAACTCTCAGGAGAAATCTGTAAAAAAGTAAAGAAAGCAGGAGAGGTAGCCAAGCAAAGATGTGGGTTCCGTTAACGTCTAGTTTGAGCCAATGGAAAACTCTAGAACATGAATGGCATCTCACGGTTTTCCTGCTTTGGGGCAAAAGGGCTAAACATTTGTTACCTTATATGAGTCAATTATTGGCTGCAGGATATCCCCATGGGTGGGGATCATAGCCTCCCAGTCATCCTCTAGAGGTTTTTCTCCTGGCCAAGGGCAATTCTCTAAAACGGGACCATCTGCTACTCATAGCATACACCACTCACAGAACTGGGGTAAAGGGGATCTGGGTGGGCCACCAACAGTGTCTAGTACCCATGGTGTCTGGGGTATGCTGTTGGTACAGAGCATTGCCTTCTAAAGGGCAAATGGAGTCCAACAGGTCTATAACATAGGAGGTGTCCCTGAAGAAGGCAAGACCACAGAAGTAAAAATATCAGCTTGGAGCAATGCTCAGGTGACATCACTAGTTGGACCACTGACATCCACCCAACAAGCATCAGTTCTCAGATGACATTAAAGGTAGGAGGTAGCAAGTAAATTCAGTATCTCCACTCAGTGGAGCTCAGAATCAGGTCATCCACCCTGCAGGATAATTCGGAATTATCTTCGTGATATATCCTTTAATTCTCTCCCCATAGCTGAACATCCAGAGCAATAGTCTGATAATAAGTTGTCATGTCCTGCTTTCCAGAGTCTACTGAAAAAGATTCATCTCCCATTCTGAGCTCCTGTTCGAACAACTCACACAGACATTTTGTATTTGACCTCACTGGTCTCTTACCAAGGCTCCTGAGCATTGCTCCAAGCTGATATTTTTACTTCTGTGGTCTTGCCTTCTTCAGGGACACCTCCTATGTTATAGACCTGTTGGACTCCATTTGCCCTTTAGAAGGCAATGCTCTGTACCAACAGCATACCCCAGACACCATGGGTACTAGACACTGTTGGTGGCCCACCCAGATCCTCTTTATCCCAGTTCTGTGAGTGGTGTATGCTATGAGTAGCAGATGGTCCCATTTTAGAGAATTGCCCTTGGCCAGGAGAAAAACCTCTAGAGGATGCCTGGGAGAGTAGAACATGAGAATAAGGGAATTAAGCAGGAGTCCATGGGTTATATGTACAATCAAAAGGCAACATATTCTAATTTGTTATGTATATACTAGATAAATGTTTTCTTTGGTTTATTTTCTAGGATCACTTTCTATTTTTATTGATGCCCAGAAATGCTTTCTTTTGTGCCTAGCCCAGGATCTGTAAGTTTGCCAGTTCATTAGTATGATTCCAAGCATAAGAATGTTTAGTGATGTTACTGGTGACCCAACCAATGGTCTTTACTTTTCTTTCTTCCTAGTATGTTCATTATTGTAAAATCTTATAGTCTTTGTAACCCCTTATTCTCCCTAGGGATTTTTAAAAATTCAGGGTATCACTAATATTACAACCTTTATATCTCGATAAAATTTCCTCTAACTGCCGGTATTTGTGGAAAATGTCATATATGCAAGAGATTAAGAACATCTTTCACAACAAAGGGAAAATAATAGTCAACTGTATATATAAGCATTTAGATTATACTCTGTTGTTTTCTTAGTCTGTTTGCTGCTGCTATAACAGAATACGACATGCTGGGTAATTTATAAAGAAAAGAAGTTTATTTGGCTCATGGTTCTGGAGGCTGGGAAGTCTAAGATTGAGGGGTTCCACTGGGTGAGGGCCTTCTTGCTATGTCATGACATGGCAGAGGGTGTGACGGGTTGAGAGATGGTGAGACAGATAGCAAGGGAAAGGGGTAAAGGGGGCAAACTCCTGTGATAATTAACTGACCCCTTTGATCATGGCATTAATTAACTCATGAGGGCAGAGCCTTCATAACCTGATCACCTCTTAAAGGTCTCACCTCTCAATGCTGTTATGTGGCAATTACGTTTCAGTGTGAATTTTGGAGAGGACATTCAAACCATAGCAGGACTCTCTTATCAAGATTCAGTCTTACTCTGGAATTATCCAGGAAAGATTTGACAATGTCAGCTGCTAGTGGTTAATTGCACCAGCCTTTTAGCCAATGTGTAGGTTCAGATCCAACTCCACCATTTATTAGTTGTATGACTGCTGTGTTTCAGCTTTTTTCCTGTATAAAATGGTAACAATAGTACTTTCCTTGTAGTGTTAACATGCAGCTTATAGGGACTCAAAACCTTAATAAAGATGGACTACCTCAATTCTTAAGTTTGGTAATAATGTTCCTTTACTACAAATATTAGGCAGAGTTCGAGTCATTGGTTAGTTCTGAGTGGGGGACTAGGTATAATTTTCTTTTTTCTTCAGGCAATATTTAAATTTTTTTTAACTTTAAGTTCTGGGATACATGTGCTGAACGTGCAGGTTTGTTACATAGGTATACATGTGCCATGGTGGTTTGCTGCACCCATCAACTCGTCATCTAGGTTTTAAGCCCCACATACATTAGGCATTTGTCCTAATGCTCTCCCTCCCCTTGCCCCACACCCTCTAACAGGATCCAGTGTGTGATGTTCCCCTGCCTGTGTCCATATGTTCTCATTGTTCAACTCCCACTTATGAGTGAGAACATGGGGTGTTTGGTTTCTCTTCCTATGTTACTTTGCTGAGAATGATGGTTTCTAACTTCATCCGTGTCCCTGCAAAGGACATAAACTCATTCTTTTTTATGGCTACATAGTATTCCATGGTGTATATGTGCCATCTTTTCTTTATCCAGTCTATCATTGATGGGCATTTGAGTTGGTTCCAAGTCTTGGCTATTGTGAATAGTGCTGCAGTAAACATATGTGTGCATGTGTCTTTATAGTAGAATGATTTATAATCCTTTGGGTATATCCCAGTAATGGGATGGCTGGGTCAAATGGTATTTCTGGTTCTAGATCCATGAGTAATCGCCACACTGTCTTCCACAATGGTTGAACTAATTTAGACTCCCTCCAAGAGTGTAAAAGCCTTCCTATTTCTCCACATCCTCGCCAGCATCTGTTGTTTCCTGGGACTAGGTATAATTTTCTTATCAGCAATTGTTTAGAAAATTCTGAAAGACATGAGTCTGTCTTGTTAAGACACATGGACTATGCCATGTTGTTTGGGAGAAAACTGTTGAAAGTTAGTGGTAGCAATGTTTCCATGCTCATCATTCTCAGGGTAAAGGGAGGAGTTATTAAAAATCTACTCAATTCTGAAAGCAGCTCATTCTAGGTGTATATATGATTTGATGGATGTGGAAGCCCACAAACTTGGCTTCCATGAAAACTTAAATCAGAAGAAATGAACTTCATTTCGTACACGGTTTTCTTCCACCATTACTCATAAAAGAGAATTTCAAGTTTGGATAATTTCTTCTATCTGTTCACCTTCTATCCATAATATTCCCATCAGGTGGTTAGATGCCCGTGTCTTGACTACCTGTAGCAATGAGGAACTTCAAATAGTTTAGACAGTCTGGGGATGATTTAATAGCTAAAGAAGTTTTTATTTTGAACCTAGATCTGTCTTATCATGTCTTCCATAATTATTATAGTTATTTCCTTTGTAGCCAGTTGAAACAAGTCTAATCTCTCTCAATCCTATGACAACCCTGTAAGTATTTGAAGATAGCTTTGTTCCAAGACCTCTTTGCATTTGACTGCAATCACTAGGTTCCTCATGTTCTTCATTACTCTTATGGTGAGTGTACGATGGATATGCTTCTGTTTCTTTAAATCTTGAGACAGGGTCTTACTCTGTTGCCCAAGCTGGAGTGCAGGGGTGCAGTCATGGCTCACTGCAGCCTGTGTCTCCCAGGCTTAAGTGATCCTCTCACCTCAGCCTCCTGAATAGCTGGGACTACAGGCACATACCACCATGCCTAGCTAATTGTTTTATTTTTTGCAGATGTCAGGTAATCCCTGTTTTGACCAGGCTGATCTTGAACTCCTGAGCTCAAGTGATCCTCCTGCTTTGGCCTCCCAAAGTGCTGGGATTACAGGAATGAGCCACTGTGCCTGGCATGTTTCTTTTAAAAGAACGAAACATTATACTCAATATATGAGCAACACGGAATGGGACAGGGCTCAAGCGAATGTGACAACCATCTCTGTTTTGGACATATTACTTTCAGTGCAGTCCAAGATTCAAAGACTTTGGCAGCCACAAAATTTACTGACTCATTAGGAGTTCACAGAAGTCTATGATCTTTCAGTCTTTGTCACCTATGCTACTGTTAACATGCGTGTCATAAACTTGTTTTTTGGGACCAGTTTCAGGACTAACATTGTGAATACGAAATTTTATCTTCTTAGATTTGACCCAATATTCTACCTTATTGACGACTTTTTTTTCCTTCTAACCAATCTATTTTACTACTAATATTAGTTGGACGGTAATAATTGTGTCATGGATCAGTATGAGTTATCAATACTAATTATCATAAGCTAGTACATGGATCAGACTAGTTATCACTAGTCTTGGCTACAGAAGAGCCAAGACTAACATTACATTGCCAATCACTTGGTAAGTCATCTACTAATTTGGAAACCATGTTGCTTTATAGGCATTATACATAGTGTCTTTTTGATGTATTTCACTTCAATGTTTCCATTTGAAACCAATATGAAAGTCACAATTTTTCAAAATAAGTATAAGAAAAAAATTAGACAGTATTCCAAGGATATGCTTGATATGTTGTGTGGAGAGTTCAGACAACATGTGACCTGCAAGCCTAGAAGTGGGTGGTCTTTTAACTCATCACAGAAGTGGCGGAATATTAGCCAGATAGGTCTCAAAGGTTAACTAGAGTTGGGTTAGAGGGAAGAGGTGCATACTTTTGAGAGTTAAAAAGTTCAGGTTGATGAGGCATAAATAGCAGAGTAACATCAGGTGATGGTCTGTAGCTGACTTTCCAGGGACAAAGCTTGTGTAGAGGAGTGTGTGGATGGTGAGTTCAGAAAGGTGGATCAGTGTGCCTGTAGGATGCTAATATTAGAGTCAGAGTTCTTAAAAGGAGCAGCTCTTCTCTGGTCAAGCAGTTCTCTAGTGCTCATAAGTGAAGAAGCTGAAGTCTCCTGACTACTAGCTGTTTCCAGACTTGCCTTCATTGGTTTCAATTACACTAAGTATCCATCACAAAGATGAATTTTGCAAGCAGTCACGACTGCTAGGATACTGAAAGGAAAATATCTGATTTTATCTTATATTAAGACGGTCTTAGGATTTCTTTAGGGAGGCATGCTCATCTCATTGAATATAGTTTATTCTGGGTTCATTCTAACACGGCCCACCTAGTTATTGGCCATTTTCTGGGAATACTTCTTTGAAGTTCATGTGCTTTAATACGCTTTAAACCTATATTCAAGCATATGGTTTATTTTGAGACATGAACTTGACATTCACTTTCTTGTCCTGTCTTTTGTGGCCTGTGTAGCAAAAACATCTGCTCTGACAATGGAAGAAATCATAAAGAGTAACTCCACATTAAAGTACCAGGGCAACAATGTAATCCTCTTGGGAGTGTGGCTGACTTGCCATGATCTGTGAGTTTCTCTGGCTATTGTTTCCTCACTCCTTCATAGTAGATTCTCAGCCAAAAGCAATTTCTTCTGGACTTGTATTTTACTAATGATATATTTAATAAGGGAAAGGGAGAAAAACATAGGGCATCAATAATCACAAATATATACATCTGGTAGAGGACTGAAAGGAAAACAGATCACAGCTGGCTTTGACAGTTAATGTTATTAAAATGTTCAGGGTGGAATGTCTATTTTAAATAAGAAACACTTGAAAGAAATGGTCAAGATTAACAGGAGCTTAAATTGAAACCACGTGGGTTTATAGGTAATAGAATGCTAGAGACAAACACTGCCTTTAATATAAAAGCATTCCTCCCCCCGCCCCACAGCCCCCCAAATTATCCATGTGGCCCTGTTTGTGCCAGTGGAATTTGATTGGGTTTGGCTTTTCCAGGAAACCAGGAGGTAAGAAGAACCTATTTAATCTCTTGTTAAATGGCTTATTCCCCCTGCCGAAGCCTTTGGGTAACTCAGTTTATTAAAATGTTCTGGAGTTCATGTCTGTTAACTCAGTACTATAACACCCATATACCTGCCTTTTGGTCTGTGCTGTAGTCTAACATCTGATTTGCTCAAGTCCAGGAGTAAGAGTCAGTATGCAATGGGAGACCTTGTTAAGAACCCAGAATGGTGGGGATCAGTTCATTGTTTGGCCCACAGATTGTTAGCTGAAGCTCAGATGCTTGCTCCCATCTGGCAGTTGGTATTTGTTATATCAACACAGCCACAACTTACCCACTGAAACAAAGTTGCTGGATGTAATTCTCCTAAGGTACCCAAGAGCCTCAAGGCCACTTACAAATAGACATCCTGTGCATCATTTTAAGGGAGGTTTGACTTACAGCTCTTCTATTCATTGACTTACAGCTCTTCTATTCTCTGTTTCACATGTGTTTTTGTTAGTCAACTCAGCAAAAAAGAAAAAAAAAATCCTAGGAAACTTCCAGCAAGTAAGATTTGAGTATTTATAGGAAAAATCCATTCAGCATTACCACCACCAAAAATTCCAGGGAGCTGTTAGGGGAAGATAGATGTGAAAGAAGCAAAAGTCTACTAAAGGGCTCTTAAGAGGAGAACAATGAAAATGCCTTGGTCAGTGTTAATCCTGCCGGAAAATGATGTAGAGTCTCCACAAAGTTGTTACTCTTGAGAACAGAAATTCTTATTTGTGTTTCTTTTGCATGTTGCCCAGTGTCCAGGACATAACGTCTTGTTTTCTTCCTATGGTTCTATCCACTTGTAATACTTCCCAGCAAGTACCTAGTCTATTGCCAATATCTGCTTCATCAATGAAGTAAATGAAATTGAGTTCAGGTCTTTATTATCTGTCATCCTCAGGCTATTTCAATAGCCTCCTAACAGGATTTTCCTTTCAATAGCATACACGAGTCTGTCAGAATAGTCTTCAAATGTTTCCCTTTTGTTTCACGCATTCTCAAACTGTTGGCATTGCCAAATTGCCCACAGGATAATTTCAAAACTCCTTAGTCTTACAGCATTTAAGACCATCCAAATACCCGTCCAGCAATCCTCTCACCTTATCTCCTACAAAGTTCCCCAATCAAATAGTTGTTTCTGGCCAAAGTGACTCTTGGTCTTTCTGAACGTGAATTAGCAGGCAGCAGTATATTGACCAATGTCATCCCACTGCCTGTTCTGTCCTACTTCTGGCAGCACTCTCTGCCCAAGGATCTCCTCCTAGTTTTTTTTTTTTTTTTGATACAGGGCCTCACTCTGTCACCCAGGCTGGAGTGCAGTGGTGCAATCTTGGCTCACTGCAACCTCCATCTCCTGAGCTCAAGTGGTCCTCCCGTCTCAGCCTCCCAAGTATCTGGGACAACAGGTGTGTGCCACAACACCTGGCCTCCTCCTGACCCTTTAGAACCTATCTGGAGCTTGATGTTCTTCATGAGGCCTTTTCTGGAATGTCCAGTTAGAACCAATGTAGACCTTTTTTTTTTGGTGGTGGAGGGCAAGTGTGGGGACAGCCTGCTAGCAGTAGCCCCAGGTGAGAAAACTCCAGTGTCAAGCCAATCCTATTTTCTTACCTTTTAGTACCTTGCTGGACTCAAGTTGTTGGGTTGGAGAGTCACCATTTGTCACCTCTGATGTTTCTCTGGATCCACTTGAACGCCCTAAGATTATTAGCCGAGCCTGCTCTGTGATTGGTTTCCTGTTCACCTGTGTTCCCTGGATGTTTTCCTCTTTGCACATCCTTTGGTCAAGCCAATCATGACATGATTCTGCCAAATCTTCCCCACTTTCAGGAAACACAGTAGAAGAGTGTAAAGTATTTTCCTTCCCTGCTTACTGAACATTCATACCTGTGGCAGGAACTGGCTCTAAGATGTCAGGATGAAAACCAAGCCCTTAGTAGTAGGTAACACACACCACTCTTACCTACTGTAGCTATGAATGCTCCTGTCGATTAAACTTTGCTGGGGATCCTTGTTCAGTTGACTGTTTACACCAGTGCTTCCCAAAGAGTGGTCCCCAGAAGAGGAGCATTGGCTTCACCTGGGACTTGTTACTAATGCAAATTCCCACTGTAGATTTACAGAATCAGAAATTCTGAAGGTGGGGCTCAGCAATCATCCTTTAATAAGCCCCATAGGTGATTCTGATGTCAATTAAATTTGGAAAATAATAGGTTACATGAAGGCCAGCAGTCTCCATATTAATTCCTAATTAATTTCTTGTTAAGTAGAGTAGGCAGCACTTTATATACCTGAACAGAGCTTCCTACCTGAGCAGTGGGAGAACATTTTGTGTAATATTCCATGAACATTTGGCAGACTCACAATGAAGGTAACAGACAACCTAAATGTTTAAAATCAGCAATGAGAAAGAGCCTTGTTTCCAATACACCACCATATTCTAGTAAGAGTGTAGCAAGATTCCTAGATATAAAAGAAAAAACAATTAAAATAAAAAAGAAATTAGACAATACATTTAAAATGTGAAGTAACTAGGATGAGATCTAACAAAAGATATGAAAGATCTGGGTGGATAAAGTTACAAAAATTAATTCAGAGACATTAAAGACTAAATAAAGGGATATACTACATTCACAAATTGGATGACAGAATAGGTAAATACATAAATTCTTCCAAATTAAAAATTAATTGCAGTTCAATATAGAAAACCCTAAAGATCCCACCAAAAAAACTCAGGACTAACAAACAAGTTCAGTAGCGTGCACACTGCAAAATCAATGTACAAAAATCAGTATCATTTCTATATGCTAATAGTGACCTACCTGAAAGATAAATGAAGAAAATAATTCCACTTACAATAGCTACAAAAATTAAGATACCTAGGAATAAATTGAACTAAGGAGGTGAAAGATCTCTATACTGAGAACTATAAAATATTGATGAAAGAAACTGAAGAGAATAAAAATAAATGGGAAGACATCCAATTTTCATGGATTGGAAGAATTAGTATTGTTAAAATTCCCACACTACCCAAAGTGATCTACAGATTTAATGTAATCCCTATCAAAATAAGAATGACATTCTTCACAGAAATAGAGTACACAATCCTAAAATTCATATGGAACCGCAAAAGACCCCGATAGCTAAAGAAATCCCAAAAAGAAAGAATAAAGCTGGAGGCATCTCACTACCTGACTTCAAAATCTACTATAAAGCGATAATAATCTGAACAGCCTTGTATTGGTATAATAGCAGAAACATATTCCAATGGAACAGAATAGAAAGACCAGAAATAAATTCATGCATCTACAATCAATTGACTTGTGACAAAGGCATCAAGAATGCACATTGGAGAAAAGATGATCTCTTCGATCAGTGGCGCTGGGATAATTGGATATCCATACACAGAAGAATGAGACTAAATCCTTACCTCTCACCATATTAAAAAATGAATTCAAAATGGATTAAAGACTTAAATGTAAAACTAAAAACTAGAATGCTACTAGAAGAAATCAGGAAAACACTTTATGACATTTAACTGGACAACGATTTTTAAAACAAGACCTTAAAAGTACAGTCAACAAGGCAAAAATAGACAAATGAGATTATGTTAAACTAAAATGTTTTTGCACAGCAAATAAAACTATTAACAGAATGAAAAGACAATCTATGGAATGGGAGAAAAATTTGCAAATTATAAATTATACATCTGAAAAGTGGTTAATATCCAGGATATATAAGGAACTTAAGTCAAAAGCAAAACAACAGCAACAACAACAACAAAAGCCCCACAAAAAAAATGCAGAAAAACAAAAACAAAAAAAAGCAAAAAAACAAAATGACCAGATTAAAAATGGGCAAAAAACTTTAATAGACGTTTTTCGAAAGAAGACATATAAATGGCCAACAGATATATAAAAAAAATGCTCAAAATTATTTATCAGAGAAGTACAAATCAAAACCACAATGAGTTAGAATGGATAAGCCTCACTCCAGCTAGAATGGATATTATCAACAAGACAAAAACAAACAAACAAACAAAAAACTCCAAGTGTTGTCAAGGATGTGAAGAAAAGAAAACACACACTGTTGGTGGGATTGTAAACTAATACAGCCACTGTGGAAAACAGTGTGGAGGTTCCTCAAAAAATTAAAAATAGATCCACCAACTTTAATACTCCACTGACAGCACTAGACAGGCCATCTAGACAGAAAGTTAACAAAGAAACAATGGACTTAAACTATACCCCAGGACAAATGGATTTAACAGACATTTACAGAACATTCTACTCAACAACTGCAGAATATACATTCTATTCATCAGCACTTAGAACATTTTTCAAGATAGTCCATGTGATAGGCCACAAAACAGGCCTCAATAAATTTAAGAAAATTGAAATTATATTGAGTACTTTCTCAGACTGCAGCAGAAGAAAACTGGAAATCAACTCCAAAAGGAACCCTCAAAAACTGTGCAAATACATGGAAGTGAAATAACCTGCTCCTGAATGATTGTTGGGTCAGCAATGAAATCAAGTAGGAAATTAAAAAATTCTTTGAACTGAACTATAATATTGACACAACCTATCAAAACCTCTGCGATACAGCAAAGGTGTTGCTAAGAGGAAAGTTCATAGCATTAAATGCCTACATCAAAAAGTCTGAAAGAGTACAAATAGACAATATAAGGTCACACCTCAAGGAAGTAGAGAAACAAGAACAATCGAAACCCAAACCCAGCAGAAGAAAAGAAATAGAGATCAGAGCAGAAGTAAATGAAATTGGAACAAAATATACAAAAGATAAACGAAACAAAAAGCTGGTCCTTTGAAACGATAAATAAAATTGATAGACCATTAGCGAGATTAACCAAGAAAAGAACCAAATAAGCTAAATTAGAAACGAAACAGGAAGTATTACAACAGATGCCACAGAAATACAGCAGATCATTCAAGGCTACTGTTAACACTTTTATGCACATAAACTAGAAAACTTAGAGGAGATGGACGAAATCCTAGAAATATACAACCCTCCTAGATTAGACCAGGGAGAAATAGAAACTCTGAACCGACCAGTAACAAGCAGCAAGATTGAAATGGTAATAAAAACATTGCCAACGAAGAAAAGTCCAGGACCAGATGGATTCACAGCTGAATTTTACAAAACATTGAAAGAAGAGTTGGTACCATTCCTGTTGACACTATTCCACAAGATAGAGAAAGAGAGAATCTTCCCTAATCATTCTATGAAGCCAGTATCACCCTTATACCAAAATCAGGAAAAGACATAACCCAAAAAGAAAACTACAGACCAATATCCCTGATGAACATAGATGCAAAAATCCTCAACAAAATTCATATGGAACCAAAAAGAGCCTGCATAGCCAAAGCAAGACTAAGCAAAAAGAACAAATCTGGAGGTATCACATTACCTGACTTCAAACTATACTATAAGGCTATAGTCACCAAAACAACACAGTACTGGTATAAAAATGTCACATAGACCAGTGGAACAGAATAGACAACCCATAAATAAAGCCAAATACTTAACAGCCAATTGATCTTCGACAAAGCAAGCTAAAACATAAAGTGGGGAAAGGACACCCTATTCCACAAATGGGATAACTGGCAAGCCACATGTAGAAGAATGAAACTGGATCCTCCTCTCTCACCTTATAGAAAAATCAACTCAGGATGGATCAAAGACTTAAATCTAATACCTGAAACCATAAAATTTCTGGAAGATAACATCAGAAAAACCCTTTTAGACACTGGCTTAGGCAAAGACTTCATGACCAGGAACCCAAAAGCAAATGCAACGAAAACAAAGATAAACAGATGGGACTTAATTAAACTAAAAAGCTTCTGCACAGCAAAAGAAACAATCAGCAGAGTTAACAGACAACCCACAGAGTGGGAGAAAATCTTTGCATTCAATACGTCTGACAAAGGACTAATATCCAGAATCTACAATGAACTCAAATCAGTAAGAAAAAAAAAAAAAAAACAATCCCATCAAAAAGTGGGCTAAGGACATGAATAGAAAATTATCAAAAGAAGATACACAAATGGCCAACAAACATGAAAAAATGCTCAAATTACTAATGACTAGGGAAATGCAAATCAAAACCGCAATGTGATACCACCTCACTCCTGCAAGAATGGCCATAATCAAAAATTAAAAAAAAATAGATATTGGTGTGGACTTGGTGAAAATGAAACTCTTTTACACTGCAGGTGGGAATGTTACTAGTACAGCCACTATGGAAAACAGTGCAAAAATTCCTTAAAGAACTTAAAGTAGATCTACCATTTGATCCAGCAATCCCACTACTGGGTATCTACTCAGAGGCAAAGAAGTCATTATACAAAAATGATACTTGCACACACGTTTATAGCAGCAGAATTTGCAATTGCAAAAATATGGAGCCAGCCAAAATGCCCATCAATCAATGAGTGGATAAAGAAAATGTGGTATATATACACCATAGAATACTACTCAGCCATAAAAAGGAATGAAATAAAGTCATTTGCAATAACCTGGATGGAACTGGAAACCACTATTCTAAGTGAAGTAACTCGGGAATGGAAAACCAAACGTCATATGTTCTCGCTTATAAGTGGGAGCTAAGCTATAAGGATGCGAAGACACAAGAATGATACAATAGGCTCTGGGATTCGGAGGAAAGAGTGGGAGGAGGGTGGGGGATACAAGACTACACGCTGGGTACAGTGTGCACTGCTCAGCTGATGGGTGCACCAAAATCTCAGAAATCACCACTAAAGAACTTATTCATGGCCGGGCGCAGTGGCTCACGCCTGTAATCCCAGCATTTTGGGAGGCCGAGGCAGGTGGATTACGAGGTCAGGAGATCGAGACCATCTTGGCTAACGTGGTGAAACCCTGTCTCTACTGAAAATACAAAAAATTAGCCGGGCGCGGTGGCAGGTGCCCGTAGTCCCAGCTACTCGGGAGGCTGAGGCAGAAGAATGGCGTGAACCCGGGAGGCGGAGCTTGCAGTGAGCCGAGATAGGGCCACTGCAGTCTGGCCTGGGTGAAAGAGCGAGACTCCGTCTCAAAAAAAAAAAAAAAAACAAAAACTTATTCATGTAACCAAACACCACCTGTTCCCCAAAAAACCTATTGAAATAAAACAAAATAGAACTACCATATAAACCAGCAACCCCATGACTGGGTATATGTATCAAAAGGAAATAAAATCAGTATGTCAAAGAGAGATCCGCATTCCCATGTTTATCGTAGTACTATTTACCATAGCCAAGATAAAGAATCGGCCTCAGTATCCAACAACAGATGAATGGTTAAAGAAAATGTGGTATATATACAATAGAACACTATTCAGCCCTATAAAAAGAGGAAAATCTTGTCATTTGCAAAAATATGGACGAACCTGGAAGACATTATGCTAAGTAAAATAAGCCAGACACAAAAAGACAAATGCTGCATAATCTCACTCATGTGTGGAATCTAAAAAAATAAAGATATCACAGAAGCAGAGAGTAGAACAGTGGTTACCAGAGACTGGGAGAGGGGGAGAATAGGAAAAAGTTGGTTAATAATTCTGCTGTGCAATGTAGAACATCAGAATTGATTCCTCCTACCTTAGGTTCTATATTGCACAGCAGGGTGACTATGGTTAACAGTAAAATGTTGTATATTACAAAATGGCTAGAAGACAGACTTTTGTGTATTCTTGCCACAAAGAAATGATAAATGGATGAGGTGACGGATATACTAACTACTCTGGGACATTAAACAACATACATGTGTATCAAAACATCAAATCATAACCCATAAATATGTGTAGTGAGTCCTCATTTAACATGGTCGATAAGTTTTTGAATATTGAGACTTTAGACAAAGCAAAGAACAGGAAAACAAAACTCATTTTACCATAGACTGATAGAAACAAGAATTAAGTCCCTACAGCATATAGTAAGTTGTTTCATTTAGAGTAACATTTTCTAAGAACCTATCGAAGATGTTAAATGAAGACTTACTGTGCAATTAAAATGTATTGATTAAAAATTAAATACTTTTTTTTAAAAAAAGGTAAAAATATATGATGTACTCTTCAGGAAAACAGCAAAGTATAAAGGCTCATAAAGCTATAGAAATTCAGGAAGTGTGGTTTGGTTTAGAGATAAACAAATACATCTGATACGGCAAATATATCATGTATAGAAAACACTCCAACAGACCCATACTTGTATGGATATTTAACATGTGGCAGAGGTGGATTATGGATCAGCGGTAAATCAACAAACTTTTCAATAAATTGTGCTAGGGAAACTGGATATTCATATGGAGAAAAAGAAATAAAATTTTTCTAATTATTGGAAGTATTTACTTCTAATTTGCACCATCCACAAAAAATAAACTCCTGGCGGGTGGTTTAAATATGCAATATGAAAGACATGCAGTAATGTTTTCAGATGATAACATGGAAAATATCTTTATTGCTAGTGGCTAAGGAAGAGTTTTTAAAACAAGATAAAATGACACTAATTATATTAATTAGGGTAAGATTGTATAGTAACAAATAGACAAATTTTGATGGCTTACAGATAAAAAAGTTTATTTCTTTCTTTGTAACAATGAAGGAATGATGTTTGGGTCAATTATTAATGGGCATAAGCTGAAGACCATGCTTCTTTCTTCATCAGGTAGCTTTCCAAGGATAACCTGGGTGTGACTGTTTCAGGCCACTAGACAAATAAAAAAGAGCATTGCAGAGCCCAAGTATAATAGAAATTTTCTAAGGGCCAGGCTTGAGAAAGGCTTATATTACTTCTGTTCACATCCCACTGGAGAGAACTTAGGTGCATGGTCTTGCCTAATGGCAAGGTGGTCTGGGAAATTGTAGTGTAGCTCTGCTCCCATGAATAACAGAGAGATTTTGGTGGTCAGTGATCTACTCCACATTAATCATAAAATGAATACATATGCCTATATTAAAGTAACCAGAAAATAAAGAGCAAAAGACTAGCCAGCATGTGAGAGAAGTTAAATAAATAATATAAAGAATATATCTGCAATATATGAAAAACTGAGAAATCAATTTAAAAATCAGAAAAACTAATGGAAAAGTGGGCATAAGACTTGAACAAGCACTTCAGAAAAGAAAAAAATCCACCTCATTAGTATTCAGGAAAATACTATTGAATATCACAAGGGGTTACCTATTTTTTCTTTCTCTCCCTCTTTCTATCGCTCTATCAATTAGAATAAGTGTATATATACTCAAGCTGATATATATATATATATATACACACACATATACATAAAACAGTTATATATATATATATATACTTTCAGATAATATGAAGGGCTGTGAAGAGTGGGACCAATGATAACTCTTACACTGCTAGTGGGAGTGGGAATTTTTTATACCCACTTTGGAAAACAGTTTGACATCATGTAATATAGTCCAAAATGGGCACACCTTATGACCTAGCCATTCTCTTGCTAGGTCTGGATGCTAGGGAAACTTCTGCACATTTACTGCAGGAGATGATATGAATGTTCGCAGTAACATTGTTTGTATTGTTTTGGCTACCAAAGAAAAACATCCTACTTGTCTATTAATAGTAGAATGGATAAATCAACTTTGACTATTGATACATTGGAATACTATAGAACATAAAAATGAATAAATTCTAGTTACTTAGAGCAATATAAATAAACCTTTCAAACTGATGAATAAAATAAGTAAATCACAAGAAATACAATGTAATTCAGGAGAATAAAGCCTACAAAGTTTTCGAAGAAAATAAGTTTAACTCAGGAATTTCATACTTATTTATATCCATTTTGAGTATAAAAAATTGGAAACATAATTTTGAACATGGAAGGACTTATAATTTCCTTTATTATAATAAAGAACCTTGGCCATCAAAGAATTTGGAATACAAGTCTCCATGATATACTGGACTAAGGGTACTCTTAGTTATGCAAACAAAACACCTAGTTCTCTTTTTCTTAATTTTGGGTTACCTGTACCATATTGCTAGTTTTTAGAGTGCCACATCTCATTTCAGGATAAATTACCTAAATTGGTGCTTCCAACTGAGAATGATGCAGTGTTATAATGGTAGGTTCCTTAGAATATGAACGATACATATTTAACAGGTTTAAGATTGTCTGATTGCTGATGTCTAATTTCCCAGTTTTGGTGGTGACAGTCTTTTTTACAGACCTCCTTCAAAAAGACTGGTAATTCTAGTAATTTCTGACAGCTAGAAAATGTTCTAGGGAATTAAATGCCCAAACATTCAAGAGCTGACATACAAAGATGCCTATTTAAAGTGAAGAAGGGCACAGCCACCAAGTCCTTTAGTCCTTGTTTGTCTCAAGAAAACCCTTAACTTGATCCTCATTCCAGTGAATGTGGTTTTTTTCCCTTGGAAATTATACTGTGCTTGGATGTTTGTTATTTGGGGTGGTATCTGATTTGTATGCAGGGAACAGGAGCAAAGATGCTAACCTAATTTAGGGGACTTAAGGAATAATGGCCCAGGAGGATCAGTGTGGAATAAATTTTGTACTCCAAAATAGCAAAGATCTATCTAGGGAAACCGGGCTTACTCAACATATCCAGGGGGCATGAGCAAATCTAGAATCAGGAGGTGAAATTCAGAGCTGAGTGGAGGCCAAGAGGCCAGGAACAAAGTTGAGAATAAATTGACGAAGGCCCCGAGTGATGCTGCACAGTTCGTGCCTCTATTGAAGAACAGCTATGCAGAATCATGACCTTTCAGCCTGTCAGAAAGGTAAAGGCCAGAGAAGACTTCTAGGAAATTGATATTGGTGGGATATAATGATCCTGATGGGAATGGGAGAAAGCTGTCGCAAAAATTGAGACTCGCAATGATGGTGTCTTCTGGAATGGACAGCTGAGAGCCTCGATGGGAAGAAGTGGTTTGACTTCAGCTATAGTTTGAAGCAGGCGATGACAGGATTTACTGATGGGTATGAGAAAGGAGAGTCCAGGAGAATTCCATTAGCTGAGACAGGAAAGATTGAGGGAAGAATATTTGAAGTGTCTGGTGGAAATTAGGGGTTTGGTTTTGAATACGTTAAGTTTAGCATGTCTGAAAAACATCTACGTGGAGATGTTTCTTTCAGCAGGAGGCTTAACAAACAACAGCTGTGGTAGCTGTTACTTTTCATCACCTTGACATTCAGTGACATAAATCCCTGAAAGTTGGAAACTGCTAACATGTCTCAGAAGACAGAATCCTTACCCACCAAAAGCTGCTCACATTCAGGTTTCCCTTTCCATGTAAACTCTAATATTCATTCTATTTGGTTCCTTTTTTTGGCTTTGCTTCTCATCCTGAACTCAAACAAGTGCCTCATCGGGAAGCTCAAAGACCTTCTATCTCCATTGCTAATTCTATTAGCCCATTCAGTCATTAAACATGTTTACTAAGCACTTAATTATAAGTGTAAAAAACAGGTCTCAATTGCCCATATGGGTGACCTCAATAATACCCCTATATTGGCACGCCCTCCTTCTCTTTCTTGGTCTCCCAAACTCCTCACTCCCCTTTGGGGATGTAGGTCTCAGGCTCTACCTTTGTAAGCAGATAATCTGTGCCATTCAAGCAATAGTCCACAATGAACTAGAATGAACTATCAAAGCCACAATGGACAGTCCCCTTCACCTGGACATGTGGGGATGGTATTAATGGCAGCCACATAGTGTGTGTACTTGTCAATCAGATTATTGCTTGCTTTGCGTGGAGCCTCCACTGGCTTCACATTGTACCCAGGGTTAGATCCGTGACCTCCCTCCCAACAACTGCCACTCTCCCATCCACTACACTCGAGCAACACGGACCTGCCTGTGCTTTCTGCTCCTTTAATATGCCCCTTACTCCCGTCTCAGGGCCTCTAGACTTGCTGTTCCCTCTGCCTGGAATGTTCTTCCCCTACGTCTTTGCATGGCTGACTTATGCTTATCAAAGTCAGCTAAAATGTCAGCATTTTAGAGTAATCTTCTCTGATGTCCTTTACTGAAGGCAGTGGCCTTGTTTTTCTTGTCTATTGCTGTGTGTTCATTGCTCATCCCAGTGCCTAGGTAAGTGTATGTCACCAGATGGCCCTTGTAGCAGGTGCATTTAGAGCTCTGCTCACATCCTCTCAGCACTCACCTCTACATGCTGGAGGTTACTTTGCTGACACCTGCAACTCTCCTTGGGGCTTTTTTGACTGAAGGTACCCACTAGGCTCAAGAACAGGGCAAGTCAGAAATGCCAAAGAGTTAATGCCAGAGAAGCAACTCTCAAGCATGGGGGATTGTGTATAAATACCCTGGTTTCCTTGCCTCTTGGGTAGAGTAACTCTGAGGAATGTATTCTGCACTGTCTCCAGGAGTTTTCCAGTTAGATTAAGCTCCAGGTGCCCACAGAGGTAACTTGCCTAAGAACATATTTATTCACTTCCTTTTTTTTTGCTACCTCAATTCCCCATTCTGCCAAGTGCTTCTTGGGATTGCCTCCCAGTGAATCAACTTGCCCTTGGACCCTTTCTCACATCCCTTTGCTTCTGGGAAATCTAGCCTCAGACAACCCTCAATAAATGAATAAATGTCCAAGTATTTATACTCAAATAGCACTTACTGCCTGGAAGTCACCAGGAGTTTGATTCATAGTGTCATAGTTTTTCCCCCACATTACACATTCAATCAGTATGCTTTTTAATTCTGTCTCTCACAGGGAAAGCATACAATAACATATGTTGGGTATGTTGTTTAACATTCACAGCAAAGACTTACTATGTGCTTTTTGGTTTGAGGATTTTTGAGTAAGTGGTGGAAGACATTTTTGATGTCATCCCAAGTTCTGCTGAGCAGAAGTGATAAGAACGTCTCTCTATGAAGCTCTACCAATAAAATGCATCGAGTCAGAAAATTTCATTAACCTTCTATAAACAAAGTGGTGAAGGGAAAACAGGAAGCAGTATGAGGAGGAATTTGTTTACCGTGATTTCAACCACACTGGAATTTATTTTTATCAAAATGAAACCATGGGTAAGTCAACAAGGCTGGGCAAAGCCCAGAGACTGTGAGGTCCTAGATTCCCAACCAGGACACTATGAACTCAAGGAATTCAAATACATTTTGATTTTTCTAGAAATTGCTCAATGTTTCTCAGATGAGTCTCGGTTTCTTTTGCTTTTCTTTTTGAATTTCAAAATATTTTCTTTTTGAAAACATATCAAAGAGAGTTTTCAAGAACTCAGATTTAAACTTTAAAG
Source organism: Nomascus leucogenys (assembly GCF_006542625.1). Taxonomy (NCBI): domain Eukaryota; kingdom Metazoa; phylum Chordata; class Mammalia; order Primates; family Hylobatidae; genus Nomascus; species Nomascus leucogenys. Next base: position 897,603 of record NC_044391.1, read on the forward strand.
CCAAGTTTCTATAAGGTCACCCAACATTTTATCTTGCAATGACCAACACCTGGAGTATAAATGACCCCCATGATTGTGCCTCCTTTTGTTAGCCTTGTTAGAGAAGGCAGCAGAGTTCTGAACTAGTCTCTTATTTCCTTAATGTTTAGACAGGGGACAAAGCCCTCAATATCTATAGAGGCCGGTGGTCTGGAGACCATGGACAACAAGACATTGTGTCTTGGTATCTTGTGGGAAGGAGGGAGAGTGGAGCAGTGTTGCTGACTTTTTAGGAGAAGCTAAAAACCTGGATTTTCCTGTAAAATTTCCCCACTTTGAATGTTTTAAAATCATTGTGTAGGCTGGGCATGGTGGTTCACACCTGTAGTCCCAGTACTTTGAGAGGCTGAGGCAGAAGGGTGCCTTGAGCCCAAGAGTTCAAGACCAGCCTGGGCAACATAGACCTTATCTCTACAAAAAATGAACAATTTAGCTGGGCGTGGTGGCATGCACCTGTAGTCCCAGCTACTCAGGAAGCTGGGGGGAGGATTGTCTTGAGCACAGGAGGTTGAGGCTGCAGGAAGCCAATATCATGCCACTGTATTCCAGCCTGTGCAACAGAGTAAGACTCTACCTCGAAATAATAAAATAAAATAAAATAAAATCACTGTGTTAAAAAAAAAGTCTCCATTTTAAAGCTCAATTTTACACTTCTGTTTGAAGGACTTGAGGCTACTTTGGCACTATAATAAATGAAAGGGTTCCCCTGTAATGGAAGCACCACCAGAGATCCCGTGCTGAGATTTATTGCCTTGCTATTGTAAAGAGTGGTCTCTGGCCAGCTGTATCAGTATCAGCTGGGAACTCATTAGTGACACAGACTCTCAGGCCTATGCAGATCCACTGAATCAGACCCTGTTGTCTAACAAGCTCCCCAGAGGATTCATGTGCACATTAAAATTTGAGAAACATTGATTGAGTTTGCCTCTTCAGGAAAAAAGAAAAAATCAGACTCTAAATGCAGAAGCTACAATTTATGTCTCACATGGAGAGAGAGGAAAAAGAATACTATGGAAGTCATAGACACTTATAATGGTAATAGCTAGCCAAAGATTTAACAAGTGGCCTATTAATAAGGAGGTGCGTATTCTCTGTTTGGATATCCAGTTGGCTGTCTATATTCATGGCTTCTGGCATCCATAGATTCAAGGAACCACTGCCTGAAAATATTTGGAAAATAAAAAGTATTTGTACTGAACATGTACAGACTTTTTTGGTTATTAGCTAAACAATATAGTATGACAATTATTTATATAGGATTTGCATTGTATTATGTATTATAAGTATCTAGAAATTATTTAAAGTAGGGAGGATGTGTGTAGATTATATGCAAATAATGTTGCATTTTATGTAAGGGATTTGAGCATATGCAGGTTTTGTTATCTGCAGTGGGTCTGGAAATGATGCCCCTACAGGTAGTGAGGAATGACTACATTTAGTCAATTTGTTGAGGCATGCAATTGATTAGGACAGCCTCTCTCAATATTTTCAGCCAAAGTCTGTATTTCCAGTAATAACAGGATTTTTATATTTGGGTTATGCAGTCTATTACGGGTATTAAGAATCTATTTTGTGCATACTATGTTCTGAGCACTGGGCCCAGGGATGAATAAGGCGTAGCTTCTATCTCAAAGCACTTAGTATTTTGATGACAAGACATGCCCAGAGCAGCCACAGAGGCATAAATAGTGGGGGAATGCAGTACTAGGAGGCTGAGTTGGCCAAGTGCCCAATAATTGATCTTTGTCATGATCATTCAACACAATATTGTACTTACATTTTTTATTTTAATATTTATTTGCTTAACATCTGTCTACAATTCCACACTGAAAGCACTATGCCTGCAAGGACCAATATTAGTTGAATGATTTGCCCATTGCTTACTTCCATATTTACATATAGCTCTCTACACAGGGAAGGGGAATGTAAAAGAAAAATTATAGGCAACTTTGCATGACATGCTTGAGTCATTTCCTGTTAATGTTTTCTTTCTCTGTAAATAATATATGCAAATAAAACTAACTGAATTATTTTACAGAACCCCTGCACTTCTGAGGTTTTACACGCCACTCCTCACTTCCTCCAATTCCTCTATCCCTTAACCCCAGTCCTAGGCAACTTCGAATCTATTTCCTGACCCTAGGGATGTGCCGATTCTAAACGTTTAAAATAAATGGAATGATAAAATATGTGGTTCTTTGTGATTGGCACTTTTCACTTAGCACAATGTTTTGGAAGCTCACTAAATTTTGTTTTCATTCTACATTTCTTTGAAGTAGAAACAGAAACTTAGGCTAAGGAAGATATTAAAATATTACAGAAGTACAAGTGACTCCAAAAGCTTGAGCTATATCATGCTTTTGTTTATAAATGTAGAAACACATGTGTTCCTTCTGTTTCTCTTTCAGCTGTCTTGAACCAAGATTTTATTGGGTGTTTGGTGGGGCTTATGTGAGAACTGGATGGCCCTAGGAAAAACTGAGAAATGAATGTTTATTTTCCATGCCTCTTCTTTCCAATTTTATATCCTCCTCTTCTCCTTAGATATTCAATATTCTAATGGTACATCTTTACCCTACAGTTTTAGATTCTGAAAATGAACGGCAAAATTTGTTAAACTTGTTAAATAATGTTTTAATTCCCATAGCGAGCTTCTGTTTTCCCACCTAAAGGAGAGACTAATGGTAAACATTTCAGGAAAACAAGGAAATGGGCAACTATTTTTGGTTAAGAACAATTTTCTAGACATTTGTTGAGAGCTTGTCAGGTGTTAGGCAAGTGCCGTATCAAAGAGGTTAAGTAATGCCCGAGACACACAGCTATTAAGTGGTGGAAGCAGAATTTGAACAGTTCTTCCTGATTACAGAACCTCAGTGCTTAATTACTGTGGTATATAGCCTCCTCAATGCTTGTTAGTCACCCTATAAATTCCTCAGCCAACAACCGTTCCATCTCATCCTTCCTGAAGCAAACACAGTATGTATCGTTTGATATTTATTCTGTCTTTTGGCACTCTTTCTAGAGAGAATATTATCAATTCTGTAAGTTGTAGTTTCTGTTGGTCATTTAAAAATGTGAAAGTCAACATTTTGTTTGTAAATTCCCTTTTCTACTTAATAGAAAACTCTAGATCTGAGTTTTCAAGATGTAGTAACCTGTATCTGTATTATATTGCATGGAAAACATAATTACTATCACTAGAGAGGGTTCAGTTCTTTTATTTGATGAAAATATCAGGCTAAAGTGGAATGAGAACTTACTCAACTCAACAAGCATCCATTGACTCTCTAATCAAGAAATGCTGAAGGGAGTTCTTCAACTTGAAATGTAAACAGGAACATGAAGCATGACAAAGTATAAAACTTGTTGCTAATGGTAAATAAATAGACAAATGTAGAATATTCTATTAGTGTAACAGTGGTGGGTAAATCACTTAATTCTAGTATACTAATTAAAAGATAAAAGTATTAAATATAGTAATGTTAAGAAATACACAACACAAGTAGATGTAAATTGTGACATCAATAGCGATGTGTAAAGAGGGCATAATAAAAAGTGTAGAGTTGGATGTGATTGAACTTAAGTTGTTATCAGCTTAAAATAAACTCAACAGGGAAGACAATGGCATGGGAAACCTTTCGGTGTCTCGCTAAGTGGGTGCTGGAAAGGACTTATGGGATTTTAGCTTGTGCTGGGTGATCTTAGGAAGGGTTTAAGGAAGGAGAGCTTTGCTTTTAAGTAGAGGCTGTTGGGAAGCGATTTTATGATTGGGTACAGAGATAATTCTATGATTGGGTATCTTCATGATCCTATTTAGAGGGCAAAAGAAATTATATGAGGCTAACACTGTTAATTGGTGAAGAATCAGCAGACATTCGTATTAGCCAGGATATAGGAGTATTTAGTCATTATGCTGGCTTGGACAGTATTTATGCTTTTATCTGTGCTCACATGTGTTTATGGAGTGGTCTTGTTTTTTTCTTGATCCATCATGGTCACAGAGTGGATTTATCTGATCTTGGTGTTCTGGGAAATTTTGTGTGTGTGACAGGACAGAATAATGACATAGCTGGGAACACAAGGCCAGTTCCTCAACACCAAGGCTGGCTGGCAGGGGCTTTTTCCCTTTCTCATCATGCACTCAGTTTTGCAATGTCAAGAGTTGCGGAGAACTGAGTTTTATTTCAGTCCTTCAATTTATTTGCTACTAGCCGTTTAACTTGATAAAACTCACACAGTGTCAGAGCTTTAGTTTCCTTATACCCACCGTAAACTTTAGCTTCCTGATAATATGTTTCCTTAAATGGGAATAATAAAAACCACCTTGATGGTTTATTGAAAGGATAAAAGAAAATGTAGGTAAATCTCCCAGCTCTTCACCTTTCAGAAAATATTCCAATTTGATAAATGATTGAGGGAAGATTGTCTCCATTTTTATACTATTAAAATGTCATTCAATGAAATTGCATATTTATTGAGGACTTCTGACATAGCAATCTGGGTGTCATGTGGCTGTGCGATAGTTACAGTCCCCAAGGTGGCCTTAGCCATGAGAGGGTATCATGGGTTCATACTGTGCATTCTTCTCACATGGGAGTCTGGGGCATACCTACTTTATAGGAAGTGTACCTCAAAAGTCCCATTTCTCAAATTTCTCCCTTCAGTTCTGTTCTGCCCATCTCCACTACCTAAAGGTGTAAATCTATGGGTTGTCGTCTTTGTACCTTACATGTCGGTTCTGACATTTGGATGCATGTTAGAATCACCTGGAGGGTTTTAAGAACCACTGATGTCTAGATTCCACCCCCAGGGACTCTAACTCACTGATTTGGGCTGAGGGTATTTAGTCATTGAGATTTTAAAGAATTTTTCAGATAATTCTAACAGGCAGCAGAGTTTGAGAGCCATTGCTATAAACAGTGTTTCTCAAACTTTAATGTACTTATGAGTCATTTAGGGAATCTTGTTAAGAGGCAGATTTTTGATTAAATTTAAAATGCAAAATAAAAATTCAGATTCTTAATACATTTAAAAGTTAAAATACAGGCCTAGGATTCTGCATTTCTGGCCAGCTCCCAGATGACGTCAATGCTGCTGGTCCAAGGACCACACTTTGAGTAATAAGGCTAGATACATCTGTTCTCACTTAGCCTTGTAGAACAGTCTATAAAATTTGTAATGGTGTGTCAGGTGGGATCTTTTAATGGAATAAGCTAGAGGGAAGGAGGGAGGAATATGTTCATACGGACCTGCACTTCCACTGTCAAAGAACACATTCAACAGTTGGAATTTGCTATATGTATGTTGAGGATTTGTTACTATAGGTGACAAGACTGTGTGTCTGTACCTATGAAGATCAAATTCTTATATTCCTGGTTATAATAAGCCTCCTAAAACAACTTCAGTTTCAAAAACAGAAAATATAGTGGGGAGGGAGATGGACAAGGTAAGTTTTTATATTATGGCCTATGTTTTGCATTTCTACACTTCAACCTAACTATGCTGTAAAAATCCAGAGCTTGACTTCCTATTCCCTGCTAAGCTCACCTAACAGGGTTTTAACCAGCAAAAGGGTGCCCTCACTACCTGGATAGAGATGCAAAGGAGGCACTAGGTGCTGTGTGGTGTCTCCTACTCCCTTTGCAGAGTCTTTGTAAAAGAAGTGTGGGGTAAGAGCTTTGTAATGTTTAGGTGCTGTCTCTAAGAAAGGATTTGTTTTACTTTTTAATGGAACTTGGAAATACAGAGTTGTAGGTGGCTGGATCCATTCTAGGCTTTGCCAGGCCCCATTCTTACAAAAAAGCATTGACCCATGATGAAGAGCCTTAAGGCGCTTACTTGGAGATGCACATGATGACACTAGTTGTGCCCAGGTCATCTTAAGGCTGACTGTACTTTCCTCCAGCTTAAAGAATTTATAAGATGCTTCTTTGGGCATGCCTAGGAAAAGCACAGGCCTTGATTGACCAGTGAAATGGAGGGGCCTAAGCATTACAGGTAATTATGGAAGGAGCTTTAAGGAAAAGAATCTTAGTTGGTGATAAAACAATGATAAATAGAGACTACTAGCTATAAGACTCTCTGTCTCTTATGACCGAAAGTTCTAGGAGGACCAGGTAAATTCAGACTCGATATGGTGAAAGGGATTGGATATGGTTTGCATAATAGATTCTGGAAATAAAATTATGTGACTTGGTCTTTTTTACTATCTCCTCATCTTAGTTCCTCTCCAGAAAGAAATAGGTGGGACAGAGATGTTAAGAAGAAACTGTGCTACAGAGAAGGTGGAAACTAAGACATAAGTGGAGATTAGAACTTGGCTGTTTGGCTGCAGGGCTTTTCTCACTAGACTGTGGTGTAGTATTTCAAGACAGTGTGAGTAATGGGCAATGAACATGGCAGACTTACGTTGTGCAAGGAGTAACATTTGAGAAGCTTAGGTTCCAGCTGGGCATGGCTTTACTGCCTGCTAATTTCCCCTAGCTAAAAGCACAGCAATTTGTAATAGTTGAATCAGCCCTCTAATCTGAGTCAAACATCAGTTGCTTTCTTTGTATATCTGCTCCCTAGAATCACAAATGCTAGCTTTCATATGGAAGTGAAATGACTTTTTTTGCTTGTAAAGAAGAAATGATGATGGAGGTCTCATCAGGAAGTGACGCAGAAGACTGGGACAAAAAAATTTTATTTTTTCAGGACCCAAAATAAAATAAATAAGCACCACTGGTAGAGTTAATTCTGGCTGCCAGGCAACTCCGTAGTGTCAGTAGCAAAGCTGAAGTCAAACATTGTTTACTCCTCTGCTGAGGCTCTGCAAATCAGTAAAGATACCCAAATGCACATTCCCTGCATGGTCATCAGAAACATATTTTTATTGACAAGGCTTAGCAGATCTTAGCCATTGACTGAAGTGTAGTTTAGACGGATGAGCTATTCTGCTGAAGAGTGCTACTAGTCTTCTCTAAGCAGTAGTGCAAAACTGCAGGGGCTAGGAGAGGGCTAGATCCGTGCAAAGAAGGAAGGAAACACCTGAAGACTGGTGATGCAAAAAGTAATTACTATGCTTAACAGAGAGTATCACCCCACTTATTTACAGTCAGGGTAATTGAAATTTCATGTTTGGCATTTCCCAAGATTTCACAGTGCAGAATCAATCTACCAAAAGCTTTCATGGATACCACATCATTTAATCAGTCAGTATCAGCTTGGTACATAATGTACACTCAATGGTTCAGTCAGACAGACTATATGGACACATACTGAAATCTCTATGAAAGTGAAAATTAAAACTGATCCTTTAAAAATGATACAAGTGCTTTTTTCAGGACCCAAAATAAATAAATAAAAACCAAAGAAAATAAAATATTCTAAGGAGTTAAAATGGAATTGCAAGGCCTAATTCAATAATCGTTAATCCCAGTGAGTTTTAGGCATCTTAAGAATCAGAACATGGTTTTCAAAAGAAATGTTAGAAGGAAAGATAATATTTGAAAAGTGAGATGATTGAAGTAACCCTGGCTGGGGCTATATCCTAGTATCTTCTCCCCTTCATCTTCTCTTTCTTCTCCTACGTACTCTGTTTCCTTTTGTGCATATAGTTCAGCACCATATGGACCTCTTGATTCTATGGATGACTTGCAAAGCAGTTTGAGAATGTCTATTTTGGCTTGATTCTTCCATTTAACAAATTGGTAAACTGAGATACAGACTTTGTTTAAAATGACAGGACAGGTTAACAATAGAACCAAGAACAGAGCTCAGGTCTTTAACTCCCAGCCCTGAGAGTCCATGCCCCATGCCAGGTGACTTCCCCTGAAAAAATAGACCAAGGAATAAGAAGCTATATTCCTGGCTGGGCGCGGTGGCTCACGCCTGTCATCCCAGCACTTTGGGAGGCCAAGGTGGGTGGATCACCTGAGGTCAGGAGTTCAAGACTGGCCTGGCCAACGTAGTGAAACCCCATCTCTACTAAAAATACAAAAATTAGCCAGGCTTAGTGGTGAGCGCCCATAATCCCAGTTACTTGGGAAGCTGGGGCAGGAGAATCACTTGAACCCAGGAGGCGGAGGTTGCCGTGAGCCAAGATTGCACCACTGCACTCCAGCCTGGGCAACAAGAGCAAAACTCTGTCTCAAAAATAAATAAAGAAATAAATAAAATAAAGACTCACCAAATCCTTAAGTTCACTTTGTGTATGGATCTACATTGATTTCGCCTTGTTAGATGTCTATCTGATTCAAGGACTGCTCTTGATCATTTACCTAATACTTCTCCTCACTCGCAAGTTGATAGAATACATGATTGTTCTTTGATGTTGTGATTTAACATTTTCTTCTTCTGTCATCTGACTGTCCACAGTCTCCATTTTAGATTGTAACTCTTGGATGGTCAGCAGAGTGTCTAGCAGTCTAGGAGTTTCTGTTTGTCTCGTATACATTTTGGAGTCAGGGTGCTTTTTGAGCATGATGGTAATGATTCTAACCTGACATGCCATCCACTGGGTCTGACTCATGAAGACACAGGAGCTGGGCTGTAACATTTCACCAGGTTTTGTGATATGGGGTGAAGGAAAGAAGGGATGGGAGGACGACTACTGGAATGCAACTTTTACTCCTCTCCTACCTCATCTTGTTGATGTCATAGCCTGGAAAATGCTGTGACTTGCATTATTTTTGAACATATAATTTGTATGCCTTTCATGTGTATATTGATGAAAAAATGTTTGTGCTCCACCCTTGCACTGGAGGTTTTTTGCTATGGCCTGCTGGTGTTTAGCTGGGAAATGAAGTATACAAAGAACCTAATGGATTTGGGCAATTCCTTTTATAGGAGACATAAAAACAAGGTGAGTATATCTGGGGAGTAAATCCTAAAGTTTCGTTTAGCCCCCTGCCACCCCCTTAAATCAATTCCTTTATCCAAACAGGCATAATTTCCTATTATTTTAGCCTTTATCTTCTCATAGTCTTTTTCATACCCATCGCCAATATCCTGATTCTTACTCAATGCAGTAAGTCTCATAACTGGTTTCCCCATGTTTCCTATTTTGAATCTAACCTATTTTTCAATTTGTTATTTGAATATTGTTATAAATACAAATTGAATTCCAAGTATGAATAAACAGAGAATATAATAAAGAATGATCTCTAATTAGAGATTCTGAATTATTATAATCTAAGCCCCTAAAGTAAACCATAGATTTAAAATGATGTTTATAGTACTGATATCTTCTCTATTTTGTTATGTGTAAATGTAATAAAAATTTTTATTGAAAATAATAACCCAAGTTCTATGAAGAACACTTCATAGGATGGTGAAGAAAGGACCCAACAATAATTTGTCATTTTTTTAACATTATCAACCCTTCGTGGCCGTTTTAAAGCCATGTTTGCAAGTAAGTAAGTGTATGCCCCATGGACCCCATTCTTTTCCCAAAAGCGCCTGTGGACTGGGTGAGAACCTCTCATGCCATGGGGAAGAAGCTTTCTTTCATGTCTCTGTCATGCAGGAATGAAAGATGTGAGCCTTGGACTTACAAATGAGGCTGCTCTGTGTGTGGTGGGGGGTTGGGTGGTTCTCACTGATTCTTTCATTTTTCATTAAGTCCTAGACCTCAGTCTTCACTTCTGGTCCCAGGCCCTTTGTTCCCCTCACCTCAGTCTCAAAAATGGTCACATTCTACTGTTCTTGATGATGAGCTTTCTCTGGAGCAATGGGGGTACCTGCGAAACCCTTTCTTCTCCAGTGAAATGTGTGTGTCCAAGACAAGGAAACTTCACACACTGCTTTGTGAACTAGGCATGAAGGGAATAGGTGAGCAGATGCTGCAGCAAAGTGACTCTGCCCTGGTGTGAGATGGTGGGAAAGGGGGTAGTGTGAGCCTGGGCTTAGCTTTAACTCTGAGGGCAAGGGCCTGCACCCCAGGCACACACAGCAGTCATCTGTTCTCTCTTCTGAGTAGTTTCTCCCAGCCACACTGAGAGTCATTTACTTCTTGGAGTATGGTTGGATTTTAATGAATGTGAAAATATGGTGATTATTAATTTGAAGAAATCTTCGGCTTAGACCAGCAAAAGACATGTGAGATATGAGTATTACAAATCAAATGTTTAATGCTTAGCCTGAAGTTTTCTGTGAGAACTATGAGAACTTCGACATGTACAAAGTATCCACAGACAAAGAGGGGAAGAAGCTAAGTCCAAGTGGAGCTCTGGAAGTTTCTGTTTCTAGCCTCCAGCTGGCTTCTGTAGACGATAGTATGTGAGACATCATTTCTTTCTCCCAATATAGGCTTTAGCTATAGAGTTCATTTATCTCATATTTATTTTTAATTTCCCACTCCATGTAGCATGCAGTGTATACATATTCTCCTCAACTTAAGATGGGGTTACATCCTGATAAACTCATCATAAATTGAAAATGTGGTAAGTAAAAAATGCATGCTGGGTTCAGTGGCTCACACCTGTAATCTCAGAGATTTTGGAGGCTGAGGCTGGAGGATTGCTTGAGCCCAGGAATTTGAGACTGCAGTGAGCTAACTTTGTGCCACTGCACTCCAGCCTGGGCAACAGAGAAAGGTTGTCTCTTAAAAAAATAAAAATGAAAAAAAAAATTAAAAAGAATGCATTTGGTGTATCATAGCCTAACCTACCTTAAACATGCTCAGAACGCTTACATTAGCCTATAGCTGGGCAAAATAATCTAGCATTAAGCCTATTGTATAATAAAGTGTTGGACATCTTATGTCAGGGGTCCCCAACTCCTCAGGCCACGGAGGTACTGGTCCATGGCCTTTTAGGAATGGGCCACAAAACAGGAGGTGAGTGGCAGGCGAGAGAGTGAAGTTTCGTCTGTACTTACAGAGGCTTCCCATCGCTCACATTACTGCCTGAGTCAGCCTCCTGTCAGATCAGGGGCTGACAGGACTGATTCTCATCGTGGCGCAAACCATATTGTGAACTGCACATGCCAGGGAACTCTATTAGATTCTCACAGAAGCACAAACCTTATTGTGAACTGCTCATGTGAGGAATCTAGGTTGTGTGGTCCTTATGAGAATCTAATGCCTGATGATCTGTCACTGTCTCCCCTAAAATAAATCATAGATTTAAAATAGTGGAACCATCTGGTTGCAGGAAAACAAGATCAGGGCTCCCACTGATTCTACATTATGGTGAATTATATAATTATATCATTACATATTATTTTACAATGTAACAATAATAGAAATAAAGTGCACAATAAATGTAATGTGCTTGAATCATACCCCAAACTACCCCCCTGCCCCCATCACGTCCCCTGGTTTGTGGAAAAATTGTCTTCTACAAAATCTGTCCCTGGTGTCAGAAAGGTTGGGGCCTGCTGTCTTACGTAATTTACTGAGTACTCTGCTGAAAAGGAAAGACAGATTGGTTGTATGGGCATGATTGTGAAGTTGAAAAATCGTAAGTCAAATCATCATTAAGGTGGGGACCGTCTGCATTCTGGTAGAAATAAGTAAATGCTAATTGTACTTGACTTTTCAGAGGGGGCTGGCATGAGAGAAAAAGCAAAAGAGAAAGAGAGACAGGAGTTAATATAACACATGTTATTTGAAGAAACTATTTTAATTTATCATAAGAAGTAGTAATTAAGGTAAAATGGAACAAAGTTACTCAACTTCAGAAAAAACAGTTTTAATTACAGGTATTAGTTGCTAAAATTATCCTATCAGAAAAAACAAACATATGAAAAATGTGAAGTGTTTGGAGTTTTAGAGTTTTCATTAATTTTAAACTAATATTTTAATTTGAGAATCCATTGACTACCACAAAATATTAAAAGAATATTCTACTGATACTTCCTCTAATTCCATTTCCCTTCATCATCTAGATTCTTGTGAATTATATTAATTTTAGGGTCAAGTTTTGAACATTAATATTCTCATCTTTATAAACTCTCATTCTACTTTTTTTGTTTGTTTGGTTTTTGTTCCTGTGCATTAACTTCCTAGGCTGTAAATTTGGTTTGGAATGGTACAAATCTCATATGGAAGTTGGTAAGGGTAAAATCAATTATTCTGTATAAATCACTCACAAGAGTACCTGGCACTGTTAGCCATTTTTACTTTTTCTGGTATAAATTACCAATCTCATATGTAAGGTGTGGCCAAGTGCTACAGTGAAATCATTATCAGAGCCACCTCACTCTCAAATTTTATATTTTTGAACTTAAATCTCTTTCTTTCCAAGTTAGCACTAATCTTTCTCTTTCTTTATAAAGTCTGTGTGAATTCACTGTAATCCTTTAGAAAACCAGCTATGGTTCCAGGCCATTGTGGATGACCTGCAGTCCTTTGTTTAATTGAGCAGATATTGATGGACTCATACTCTATTGAACATATATGCTATCTGCCCCATATTTTGTAGTTTTCTTTATTATATCAAAAGCCACAGCCACCTCTTTTTGATTGAGATGAGTGTTTCTAATTTACATTTTCATTCATTTGTTTATTCAGCAATCTCTTATTAGGCATCTACTATGTATAAAACATCACTTTTAAAACACTGTAGGAACTGTAATGAAGAATAAAATTTTGTATTTCAAGGATCTTATGGAAAGAGTGGACAAGGTAGCTTTGTAAACAACTCGCTGGAATGCAAGGCAGAATGAAATATTGTAGCTTTCTCAGGAAGATAGAAACTCTAAGTGTTGTTGAAACTAAAAGGAGCAATCTGGGAGAAGATAGAACCAGGAATTAGAGAGACATTTGAGAACAGACCCAGATCCAGTAATGGGGATCATCAGCCAGGCATATTGTAACACATTCTATGGCTATACTCAGTGAAGATTCAAAATACACATGGAATGAGCTGAACACAAAAGGAAGGTCATTATATGGCACTTCATGCATGCAAAGTATCTTCTCACATCAATGAATGCAGCAATACTTCTTTAAGAGAGTTCTCCACAGAACTGAGGTTGGCTTCAGATCTCCATGTACTGGAAATTCAGTATGGGCCTCAACAGGGACCCAAGATGATGTCTTGATTGTAGGATCCAAGTGGAAGATCAACTGTAAAACCTGAAACAGCAGATTTTACCTAAAATTTAATTCCATGAGTTTTATAGAGTACTTTATATTCCCATGAAGCCTCCAGAATCTGGAGCAAGACTAGCTGGCAGCTCAGGAGGAGGCAGCCTCAGCTAGCAGAAGAAATAGTGTTAGAGGGCTGGGGCCCAGGAGAGTCAGTATAATGAATCTCTTTGCTTGTTTCCAGTTCCCTGTCTATTAGCTCCTATATTCACTGTCTGGCAGGTAGGTTGTACTTTTGGATTAAGTTCTTCTTTTGAACCTTATCTGAATTCTGTTTGCTCAGGTTTCCAAATTGCTCTGGGTGACATCTGCTTGTCACCAGTAAAACCAAAAGGACAGCAGGGTAGATTGCCTTGCACAGGGCAGACAGGTAATTGCAGCTTTAATTTTGTTTTGTTTTTGGAAAGATCCAGGTGTCCAACCTCTTTATCGCACAAAAGAACCTTAATAAATGTGGGAGTGTTGGCAGACAAGATGGCCCAGTGGGCAGTCTGCCCATCAGATGTGTTGGCCTTCTGCTATTGAAATAGTACTTCCCATGGAAGCATCACACATTAGGAATTCTCTGCGGGTCCAAGCACCCCAACAGCTTCCAAGCTAGGAGCACAATTAGAGACATGGAGACTTCTAAGCAGCCAAGAGATACATTTCACCCTGGAAATTCAGACCTCAACAGAGAATACTCAGGCCATGTGAACATAAATCATTCCCCTGAAAAGTCTTTCTTCTTGTGAAACAAAATTCCCCAGAGTTGGAATCTGTTGGATGATTGGTAGGTGTGTCTCTGACTTTGAAGAACTGACCACTTTAGAAATCATGCAAATATCGAATAAAAGCTAGGTTATCTAGAATCTGGCCTTAACTGTCTTCCCTTTCAAAACTGACCTGCTTTGCTGCACACATGCACAAATTGGAGTCAGATGTGGGAAAAGCAGGGCTCAATCAAAAGTGGAATAGGCCAAGGCTTGGATTTAGCCTGAGCAGCCACTATGGGAGGCTGTCTGGGGATGTTCCACAAGATGAGGAAGGAAGTCAGTGAGAATCAGGGGCAACTGGCAGTAGGCAAAGGCTGGGGCTTCAGAAGGTGGACAGAGACCAGAAAACGGAAGGGTGATAGGTCTACTGTCCATAAGGGCTGGAGTCTGTTGTAGAACTGTAATTCCTAGAAACACTAGGGGATGGTGTTGGAGGCACCAATCAACCCTAGGACTCAGAGATGGGGGCTAGAGAAAGTTCCATTTACTAAAATTGTGGAATAAGGGTAACCAGGTGTATGTCAGGTACTGTTTTGTTTTGTTTTGTTTTGTTTGTTTGTTTTTATAACAAGTAAGAAAGAATTGCTAAAAGAAAAAAAAGACATCTTAAACTTAGAGTATGCTGCTAGCTAGATCCAACCATGAACTCTTACAGAACAGCCTTGATTATTGGATTCTGGTAAGTGGGTCTATTTCCAGGGCACTGGAAATAGATTGGCTCAGACCTACTGTCCCGAGATGTGGCAGGGTCATGGGTAAAAGCTTAGGGAGACTTCACTTTAGTGAAGAGCTTTATTCGATGAAGAATATTTGCCTCTTTTCCTCCCTTTCTGCCTTCTTTCTTTTTTTTTGAGACGGAGTCTTGCTCTGTCGCCCAGGCTGGAGTGCAGTGGTGCGATCTCGGCTCGCTGCAAGCTCCGCCTCCCGGGTTCACGCCATTCTCCTGCCTCAGCCTCTCCGAGTAGCTGGGACTACAGGCGTCCGCCACCACGCCCGGCTAATTTTTTGTATTTTAGTATTTTTAGTAGAGACGGGGTTTCACTGTGGTCTCGATCTCCTGACCTCGTGATCCGCCCGCCTCGGCCTCCCAAAGTGCTGGGATTACAAGCGTGAGCCACCACGCCCGGCCTCTGCCTTCTAAAATAACAGGCACAAGCTCCTTTGGTAAGGTAGAAATAGTTTGGAAGGAACAGGTGGACTTAGCTCTGGATAAGTCAGGGGACTAGCTGAAACTAGATACGGGTGTCAAATAAAAGGTTTCTGAACTTGGGCTTAATCAGGGCCTGCCGGTGCAGCCTCAGTGAAAACAAAATAGTAGGAATCCAAAGATGAGGTAGACTAGAGGATCAGCAAGGGCTCCAAAGAAAGAGTATTTGCTGAATCTATGGTCAGGCTTTAGTGGTTCAGAGAAGAATGGCACAGTATTTCAATACTCAGAGGAGACAGACAAATCTGGAGAGAAGGGGACAAAGCAAGTCTAGATGTCCATGTTTCTATGGAAGCAGGTGTCTGAAGGCTTCCCTGATTCTAGCAATATCCGCCTATTGAGTATCTAGCCCACATGAGTGCAGATGTTGGGTATCTTGTCACATTAGTGCATCAGTTTACCAGACATGGATCCACTCAGTCAGCGAGGCTATGGCCTAAGTTTTTACCCATGACCCTGCCACATCTCGGGACAGTAGGTCTGAGCCAATCTGTTTCTAGTGCAGTAGAAATAGACCCACTTGCCAGAATCCAAGAATCAAGGCTGTTTTGTAAGAGTCCACGGTTGGATAGTGAGGATGGGGGACAGGTATAATTATGTGTACAATTCAGTTTGGAAGTTAAAACTAGAGTACAATTGGGGTTTTATTGTATTCTTCTGGCAAGCTACCAGTATTCTCAGGCATTCCACTCCATTTCATTCAATTTGATTTGATTCCATACCATTCCACTCCCCTCCACCCCACTTCACTCCATCCCATTCCATGTGATTCCATTCCAATGTAGTTTTTATTCATGGCTAGAACTGTGCAAATGGAATAGTTCAATGACAAATAGACATGCTATTGGCTCACAAGGAGTTCCATAAAGTATGTTTCATGAGGGAATAATCTTGTGAAATGCTCTTCAAGGAAGAGAGCTCCATCTTATTCTCTTACAGAGAATCATATCATTATTTAAAAATGTATCCAAACTTTGTAATAAATACATTAGTTTACTTTTTTAACTTGAATTACCCTAAGATATTTGGCTGAAGTCAAGTTTTTGTTTTGTTTTGTTTTGTTTTTTTAATATACTTATTGATAGCCTGTCAAATTATTTTAGGGGATCCAGTCAGATTGGCACATGTGGTGGCTGGTTGGGTATTTGAAGGCTGGCCCTCAAATTTAAATGTCCAGACAGACTGAAAAGAGGAAATGCTTTTAGTACAAGCTGGATGCCACTGGAGTTTTATGGATATTGAAGTGCTGGGGTGGGGCTTGATCATGTAAACAGGCTTTGGTTCCAGGACTAGCTCAAGAAATGTCA
Source organism: Nomascus leucogenys (assembly GCF_006542625.1). Lineage (NCBI taxonomy): Eukaryota > Metazoa > Chordata > Mammalia > Primates > Hylobatidae > Nomascus > Nomascus leucogenys. The sequence goes on from NC_044391.1 coordinate 913,986, forward strand.
TTAATGTCTGGGTGGGAAAGCACAGGAGGGAGCAGATGCTTTTTTTCCCTGTTGCTTGGCTTTAAATTTTAAGGTTTACCAACTGGATACTGTAATTGTTTTCAGGGTTTTTTCTTTTTTTTTTTTTTAATCACAGAACATGTGTTAAAAGACATTCACATGAGAACTCACGTCTATGGCTGTACCCAAAGGCTTATGCTAATCCCACTCAGGGTGCTGGCTCCTATACTCTGGGCGGAATCTGTAGTCACTGAATGTTTGAAGACACGAGAGCACACATCTGCCTTAATCTTGCTGTGTCTACATTGGGAACATGAAGCCTAGTAGCTCTACAAAGCATTGCTGAAGTTACTCATAGGAATTTGGTTATTTTGATGCCTAGTATATTGTCCAATTCAGCACTGAGAGGCCTTTTCTGCATCACAGGCTCCTTGCACCCCAAACAGTGATTTCTTTCTTTTTCATTTTTTTTCCTATTTGTAAAACAATATGACTGGGTCTAATATTCCAGATAAATGTGCAGCAGTGAGGAAGGTGACAGGGAAATTGAGGCAGGAATGGACATACAATTGTCTTGATAAAAGGGCAGCAGTTGGAGCCAATGGTAGAGGGAGGCATGAAACAGAAATGAGAATAGAGCATGAAGCCTGTTTTTTCAGCCAGAAGCAGGGTCTAGAAGAAATCCTGTCCTCAGCCAAAAGACCTGGTGTCAGGTCATGAAGAACCAGCTGTGGGGACTGAGTTTTAAATTGGTTTCAAGTTTTCTGAAAGAGAGCTGAAGCTGAGATCCCCACCACAGCACCACTGGAATTAAAACAGTGGCCGGTACTTGGAGAAAAGTAACAGACAAGCAGTAAGACCGGTGATACTTACCCCAGAACTAGAGCCTCTTTTTTGTTTGTTTTTTGAGATGAAATCTTGCTCTTTTCCCCCAGGCTGGAGTGCAATGGCGCTATCTCGGCTCACTGCAACCTCCACCTCCCAGGTTCAAGCGATTCTCCTGCCTCAGCCTCCTGAGTAGCTGGAATTACAGGCACCTGCCACCAAACCTGGCTAATTTTTGTATTTTTAGTAGAGATGGGGTTTCACCATGTTGGCCAGGCTGGTCTCAAACTCCTGACCTCAGGCGATCTGCCCGCCTCAGCCTCCCAAAGTGCTGGGATTACAGGCATGAGCCACCACGCCTGGCCATAACTAGAGTCTCTTGTACGCAAAAAGCCAATGGCCAGAATTGGGCCTGGGCAATCCTGGTCGAAAGCTCAACTTTGAGACAGATTCTATGGCTACCACTGAGAAACTTGTGGTAGAAGGATGATGTCATCAGTTTATACTAAGCTAAGTGCTCAGTGGTTACCTTTGCAGTTGTGTAGCGTTAGTAATCAATATAACAACACAAGTAGAACTAAATGAGTGTGTTTGAAGACATCATCTATGAATATTCTTGGTTCTATTGATAACATAATTTAAAAAATATTCCAGGACTCCCAAGGAAAATTTAAAAAGCATGAGCAAATATCAAACAGTATCAATTTCACAGTGTGATGTGATACTGTTCACAATGTTTGTCATGTTGCTAAATATACTACAGCATTATATCCATTATCCCATTTCTATTTCATTGATGTTTTCCAAATGTCAATTATTTTCTAATTCCAAAAAAATTAAAAAAGTTTTTCCTCAATCTTTTTTCTCTTTCTCATAAACAAAATCCACTCACATTTTCATTCTTATTCTACCTTGCATTTTTCCCTCCTTCCCTCCCTTTATTCCTTTCTTATCTTTTTATCCCCCTTAAATATTGATTCTTCTGGAAAGGGCCTCTAACAATGTTTTATTTAAGCCATTTGGCATTTCTGCATCACAGGATTCTTGTACCCAAAACAGTGATGTCTTTCTATTTTCTTTTGTTTTTTTTAAATAAAATTGTGTACAGTTTTTTTCCCTTTTCTATGAGGTAGGTAACATGGGTGGTGTTTCCCTACAGATAAAGAAAATGAGGAGTAGAGGCAAGCAAAGATCTATCTAAAGCCATAGGAGTAGTTTCTGTGAGATTCAAGATTGCAATGCAATTAAATGGTCCTCTTCTCACAGTTCTCTGCAGTACTTGGGAGTCAGGATGTATGAAAGATTTCCTATGGAGCGTTTTAAAAGTATCAAAAACCACAGAGATTCTCTGATGTCCGGTAAAATTTGGGTAACTGGGACTTTTTCTTGCACATTCAATGTTCAGAACCTCCTCCCCAAAGCATATCTTATTGTCCTCATTTATTGCAGTCGGGTAACACATTGTCAAATTCACCTTCTTAACACACAGCACCAGCTTTGCCACACAGATAAGAATGATCCTGGGAGATAGAGTTTCAAATCAGACTTGTGGGAAGCAGATGTTAACTGTCACCTGCCAAGGGAACGGGAGGACCCTGACACTCTTTGATATATTTGGAGGTGACAAAAAATGACACTTTAAGTCTGTAGCTCTTCTAGGAAATACATCTGAACGCTAACACGAGATAGAGACCATCAGATTGAGATTATGAGTGCCCACTGTCACTCCTTATAAAGTAGTTTAATGAGCCTTGTTAGATGGTATAGTAAACATATTGAAACTACCTGAACTCTAATTGTATTATTTTATTTCACAATTTGGAGATAAAGAAGGTATGTTAGAGCCTGGTTAATACCTGCAGTAACTTGAGTAGTTTGTGCACATCACATGTAATTTTTTGTTGAGTATTTTGTTCATTTTGTGAGAGAGATGGTATCGAGTTTCTATCCATCACACATAGGCGTTTACCTTGGACTAGAGCTACAGTTCTTACATTTGATTCTCAGTACAGCAGGAAAGCAAACATTCTTGCACAGGTTACCATCCCCTATTTTTTAAGGCAAAGAGCAAACTAGAAAATGAATCTCCCACCAAAAGTGAGGTGACGATGAGAGATTCTAGAAACCATCTTCTCAGGAAAGAGGAAGGGGTGAGTCTTCAGGATTTTGCTGTGTATCAGCCTCAAGAGAAACGGTTAACATGAGACATGCAGTGCTTGGGTCAGGGATGATCCTCAGAGGTTAAGTGGCTATCTCAGTCTGGGTTTCTCAAAAGTAGCCCTTGAGACAAGAATTTGAGTTCAAATATTTATTTGGGAGGTGATGCCAGGAAGGATGAGAGTAGGGAAGTAAGACAGGAAAGCCAATAAAGCGAGCGTTTATCAGTGAGTTACAATGCTGGGCAATGGGGTTCACTCCTGCTAGGGACCTCTGAATTGTTCAACCCGGGAGCAAAGAAGTTGGAATATTTGACTCCCACTTATCCCTTATTGCACCCTCAGGCAGAAAGATGCACATACTGTTGCATGTTTGAGAACTGAGGAAGCTCCAGGTGCCCTCTGGGGTGGGCTAAAGATATCTGTTATGACCGAGATGTCCTCAGGGCTTAGACTCTAATCTTGGATCTGCCTTTTTATGCTGGGCAGACTGTTTAGCTCAGTGCAGAGTTGAGGGAGGTGAGAAACCCAATTTGTTCAGTTATTTGTATACTGTGGATGATACCCATTATTAATAAATGATTTTGGTGTTGGATGGTTTTGTATATATTAGTTTGGTTTTTTTTTTAAGAAAACCCTTGAGCTTATTTAATACTTTAAAATTGGTTTGTACGTTTGGAAGAGTATAGTGTGTGTTGTGTGTGTGTGTCTATTTGTGTACTTGACAGTATGCACAAACCTTAGTTACTGAAGGAGAATCAGTTGGACATTCAGTGCATATATGATATGAAACATCATGCTTATAGTGCATGTGTGAATGTCCTTAAGAGGAAATGGCAAATGTCTTGATTAGAAAATGGCCTTTCTTCTCAATGTGATATGTGTAGTATGAAATATTTTCTTGAAATAGATCTGAGGTCAGGATAGCTGCTGAGTGGAAACCATGTGCTTATCTTGGGCCCTTTAAAAAAACCCTCTTTCCTATTGAGTGGTCTGTGTGTTAAAATTAGGAATAGAAAGGTTGACCACACCAAAGGCCTCCCTGTGTTGTGGAAATCTGAGGCCTTTGGTAAGAGTCACAAAGAGTGAGAGCCAGTGTGGACAACTGTGTTAGAGTCAACCTCTATTTTCATATGACCTGAAGTAGGGCAGATTCCCAGCAGAGCCCAAGCTTGTGAAGGGCAAGTGAGCATAATGCTGAAAGTAACAGCCCTATTATTTAGGGTGAGTAACTGAAAAAGCCCGTGTGTCAAAACTGGGCAGAGTTTTAAAAAACAAATGGTTGAAATATCTGAATAAATCAGCTATCTAATCCACTTTTTCAAATGACCCATAGGAAAAAAAATGAACTGATTATGTTTCACTATTTATCATCATCTTTCTAGTTTGGCTGGGTGGCAGCCTGATGATATTTAAACTGTGTTGGCATAAAGGCAACTCATAGTTTTCTTGCCACTTGGGTACATTTTCAGTGGGCTTGGGGGAGGTTGAACTTTAGTAAATACACAGTTTCAACAGCTGTATTGTCTGAGTGTATTAAAATGTGTAGGCCAGGTGTGGCGGCTCACGCCTGTAATCCCAGCAACCTGGGAGGCTGAGGCAGGTGGATCACTTGAGATCAGGAGTTCCAGCAGCCTGGCCAACATGGTGAAACCTCATCTCTACTAGAAAACAGTACAAAAATTAGCTAGGCATGGTGGTGCACACCTGTAATCCCAGTTACTTGGGAGGCTGAGGCAGAAGAATCACTTGAACCCAGGAGGTGGAGGTTGCAGTGAGCCTAGATGGTGCCACTGCACTCCAGCCCAGGTGACAGAGGGAGACTCCATCTCAAAAAAAAAAATAAATTGTAGAGCATCATTGCCATTTTAAGCTTTTCTGTTTCTCTATGTCTCTACATTTTTCTCCATATGTATAATGTAACCATGTGTACATAAAATGGGCATTTTAAATATGTATACATACTATATCAGTCATAATCTAGTCAAGAATGCAGATACTATGCCAGTTATTTTAGCAAAGAAAATTTAATATATGAAATTTGTTAAGCAGATATTGGAGGACTAAAATTTGTTACAGAAAAAAATAGGGATTGTAAGCAGCTACTACTTCTTAGACTATGGGAACCAAGAGAAGGACCTTACTTTATGAGAACCTTAGAGGAGTGACCCTCGAGGGTTGGATCTGAGGAGGTGCAATGGGATTTGTTCTTGGAGCATGGGCTAAAAATAAAAACGTAAAACCACACTTTCGGAGTTCGGGATCAAAAGCCAGTGCCAGGTAAAGTAGCAAGGCTAGAGGGATGCTTACAGGAATAGCAAGCCAACAGAAAGAGGCAAGATTTTCTTCCTCTTCTCATCTTGCAGTTCCCTCTGGCACCCCTTACTGGCCCAGCCCAACAGAGAGCTGTCTGCAACACAGAAATATGGTCTGCACGGTCCCAGCCTCAGCATCCAAATCAGAGTTTAGAAGCTGGGCTTGGAGAGGAAACACAGTGGCTTAATGACCACCATGCATACAAAATTGGATTGAGCCGTGTGAATTGCTGATGCCCAACTTAAGTATTTTTGTTAATCTACCAAAAATACCTCATACGGTTCAAACAAATATAGACAAATACATATTAGATTGTACGTAATCAAAATTTATGTGTTCACAAACTTTCACACCTCATAAACGTGTATATACATACACACATAATCAAGCATATTTAAGGTGGAGGGAGCCCATTCCACACCTAATTATGTCAAAGGAAGCTGGTGCCATTCCCTGAAGGAGATGGAACATATTTTTATATCTAATTCAACCTATCAATAAAGTGCATTCATCTTGAGACCCTATGATAATCACACTGATATGTTTTTGTACGGTTCCTTTTACCTCTGCTGAATGTCTTTCCATAATGGATAAATCATTGATTCATCATCCTATTGCCTTGACCATGATCTGTTCAGAGTCTTCAACGAGTCACAGTGAGCAGGTCGCAGAAGCCAGAACTTGACTTGTACTGTCCTTCAATAGATCTAGATTAGAAGAGGAAACACAGACCATCCATGAAGTTCTTTAAAGATTTGAAGCCCCTTGAAATTGCTGCTGCTACGGGGCTGCCAGGATGCTTCAGTATAAAGTCCCTATCTCTTAGAAAGCCAGCTGTCTGTGTTTGGTTACCTGTGTGCATTTTCGGGGTGGGCACTCTTAGTCTAAAAGAAAAATATGTTTGCATTTTCTTTATGGGAGTGATTCAGAGACCATTGCGTAAGTCATCGATGAAGGCACATGGTTCATTGCGAGCCATGGGAAGACTCCTTGGGTACTTGTCAATGACTATCGTGCTCCTCCCGAGGGCCATGGTGCAAATTCCTATTTTGTTTACTCTTTAAATAGAGTACAAGAGAAGGGAGAGCGAGGCCCCGCAAAACAGGACGGAGAGTGGGGCCGTGACTCTAAAAGATCTCAGACGTACCCGCGTAGCTGCAACGTGCATCTCATTTCAGGGAATCCCACAGACAGCTTTCCCAAAGTGGGCATTTCCTCTTGAGCAACCCACAAGCCTTTCCTGGCCCCTGGGGCCTGCAGTCCCCTCTCTCCCTGAAAAACCAATGCCACAATTTCAAAGTGATTCAACTGGCGTCCCCACAATGCCTTCTAATTCTGACTCTTTCACAATAGCAGGGAGTAGAAGAAACTGACAAACGAGCTATTTTTGAACCAGAAGTTGGCCCAACTGTCAGGCGTAATAGCAGTCGGGTAGCATTTGTGGGATAGCCCGCTCATGAAAGATGACTTTATAATTGCCTTCCAGATCCCTAGGATAAGAGCGTATGTTGAAATCAGCATAACCCTCTTAGGCTTTCAAAACCCAACCTCAAGAGGCCAAGAGACGTGTTGGCAGCACGAGCACTTGGCTGTTTGTATGGCGATCATCTCCCCCATTTACCCAAATATGTTCTGGGCATTTTGTTTACCCTTCACATTGTCTGTCTGTGCGCTTTAACAGATCAAATGGCACCTATTAGTATGTTGTGGCCTCTTTCCAGAGGGACTCATTACCGCCTTTACTGCTCATAAAATCCTTTTGTGTTTAATCCTCTCAGCACTTTCCTTCTTTTCATGCCATCTGTCAGTGGGCTTTTGTGCCCTGTGGGTCAGTATATCAACACTTCACTTTTCCTTTCCTGAAGACAGGTCCTGTTTCTGAAGTCTTTTCACTGGGGAAGGCTGTTGGAACAACTTTCACAGGACAAGTAGGCAAACTGAAGGAAAACATAATAAATAAATCCACTGCATTAGGCTCAGTACAGTTGAATTTATAGCCTGACGCAGGGTTCTTCCCTGGACCAGAGTTTCACATTTTTATCTTGGAAACATCTGCTTTCTGTGCTTTGTAGTACAAAGCAAAGGTGAATTGTGGAAACCCATTCTCTGCTGGGAAGATGGAATACTCTAAGTAAGATGACGGTGGCTTCTTAAATTTGCTTCTTCTATTAAATATGTAGGTATTTGTAGGATGTTTTTAACTTTGGGGCAAGGGCCACTGGGGAAAAAATAGGTTCGCAGCTTTTCTTGATAATTCTCAAACCTTTTCATTCTCCCAGTGCAATTAAGTTACTCGTGTGTTTTCAATCAGAGAGTTTCTATAGGGAAGTCTGGGGTAAAGTTAGCATTGAATCCATTCAGCAGGCAGGATGTGGGGGATTTCTGTGACCTTGATCTGATGACCAGGTGAGCATGTTTCTATTTGTGCACTGCAGCATTGCTTAGTTTAGTGTTAGAAAGAATGGGGCAGGGTTTATATGTCTTGCATTTTTCAAACTTCTATCTGAACATTTGAACTGTCAACGACATTAGGACCAAGACATAGTAGTTCAGCACTGTTGGAATGTGGTCAGCAGTTATGGAGTCTCAAAGTGCAATCTGTGGGCCTACTGCATCACAAGTACCTGGAACGTTTCACAGAAGTGCAATTCGCAAGACTCACTTCAGACCTGCTGACTCAAAATATTGGGTCTGTGTGTTTAATAAGCACTCCCAGTTATTCTAACTCACATCAAAGTTTGAAAATTACTTTTATAGAGGGCCAAACAGTAACTCTAAATGGGATCAGCAAAGATAAAATATTTTCCCTTTCCTTGGTTAGAAAAATGTACTGTGTATTGTTTAACTATGCCAGGAAGGATATTCTTGCTTATCTACGAAAAGAGTTTATGTGGAAGAATATAATGAAAAGAGTTAGGCTGGCATGGTGGCTCATGCTTGTAATCCCAGTGCTTTGGGAGGCTGAGGCTGGAGGATCGCTTGAGACCAGGAATTTGAGACCAGCCTGGGCAACCTAATGAGACCCCATTACTACAAACAAATGAAAAAATATATATTAGCAAGCACTGTGGCACATGCCTGTGATCCTAGCTACTTGGGAGGATGAGGTGGGAGGATGACTTGAGCTCAGGAGTTTGGGACTGCAATGAGGTCTGATAGCATCACTACACTGCAGCCTGGGTTAAAAGAGTAAGACACTGTCTTAAGAAAAAACAAGAAAGAAAAGAAAAGAGAGGGGAGGGGAGGGACCTGTGGAGGCTTTTCTCCCTAAATCTCATTAGTCTGAATAAACCAGTTGGCCATATTCTCATTTCATGTGTTGTTTACTTTTATCTCCATGCAATTCTGCTCATTTGGTATTTTAAACACCACAACACTTAAAAGTAACAATAACCATCTCCTCTATATTGTCTAGAGGGCTGGATCAATGGGAGTATCAAAATAAACTGAACATTAACCAGCAAACCCTTTTTGTTTTAATCCTAGCCGTTAAGCATTTCTCCAAAGCATTCATCTAGGGAGTTTCATTGAGGATGTTGTGATGTCTCAAGGTCACCTTTTGAAGACAATAAAAACCGTCATGTAACTGTAGGACTCAAGTTGTAGCTGAAGAGAATGTCTGTGTAACTTCTGGAGAAGACTATGTTCTCCAAATTTAGATGAAAGTACAGCATGAAATACAATTTGATAAAGACTTAATAATTAAAGAGTCCAATAAATTGAGGTTTCACTGTCTATGGTTCTAAACCAAAAGCTAAACATTCAGTGTCTGGACAAAGGAGACAGTGGCTTTTATCACAGGCATATTATTCTGCCACCAAGGCTGTCCTTGCATCTGTTGGCACAACACCACAGAAAGTAAAACAGGCTCCCGGAATGCAGTTATTTCCATCCCCTCCCACATAGTATTCCCTTTGGAGCAAGCAATTTGTCTATACTCAACTTTTCCCTGTTGATTCTCTGAATCAGACAGACTTTCCCCAAACCCCTAGAGCTATTAGTCTCGTTAATCTTTGCCCTTCACAAATGAATCTTTTGTGCTGCCTGTTACTGGACTTGGATTGCTGTCTTTCCTTTGCTTTCATTCTTTTTAATTTTTTTTTCTCAAATGAACAATAAGAGCAAACAGCTCAGGATGAAGGAGGGTGGTGAGGAACGATGACCTCTGGTTGGTCAATCTTGATGACACCGTTTATGGGTTTGGAGGATTCCATTGTCAAGGGACACAGGGCAGGGTTACCTCGTAAGGAAATAATGTGGTCATGTGATGAAGAGCTAAGGATGAGAGAAACTGCAAGGTTTCTGCTGCTGAACAATGACAAAGTTCACTGGTGTTCTCAGGTGCAAGGGAGAGAATAGGCCCTCATTGTAAGGCAGCATCAGCCCTGCCTTTGTTTCTGTTTCCCTTGCTGCAGCATTAACACTATCTTGTCAGTTTGTAGGCAAGTTGGCATGGGATATAACACCGATGGATATTTAGCCAGTCAGTGCATCAGAATGGCTTGTCTTTGTTGATATGTGTCTTTGTACACTCCTCGACTAGGTATATAAGTAACTGAAAGCTTTACCAGACACAAAGTCTCATGAGGAAGCTTAACCCTTCCTCAACTAGTTCTATCTATTTGTCATAATATCATGGTATGGTGAAACCTAATAAGGCTTGACAAATTAAACTTGGCAAGCTATGAACACTGGCCTTTTAAATATTTGTTTTTTCCCCTAATTCTAGGTGAAATTTTCTTTTCTGTTTTTTTAAAGGTGTTATTAATATACATAGTGCACCTATTTATAGTCTATAGCTTGATGAACTTTTATAATACATGCACCCATGTAACCATCATCCAGATTAAGATATGGACAATTTCTAGCAGCCGAAAGGCTCCCTGCTGCCCCTTCTCTGTCAATACCTACTCCCAAGAAACAAAATTTTAATTTCTATTCCCATTGATAAATTTTGCCTGTTCTTGAAATTCACATAAATAGAATAATACAGAATTTATTCCTTTGGGTCTGGCTTCTTTCACTCAAAGTTATGTCTATGAGACCCATCCATGTTATTCCATTCTTTTTCATGGTTGTGTAATATTTCGTCATGTGAATATACTACAGTTTATCCATTTTACTGTTGATGAGCATCAGATTGTTTCCAGTTTGCAGCCCCAGTGAAAATTTTTATACAAGTCTTTTGTGTATATATACTTTCATTTCTGGTGAATATGCCCAAGACTTTCAGAAGTGTATATGCTGTATGGTGGGCAGATATGTTTAGCTTTAGTAGATAATGCTTAACAGTTTGATAGTATTTTTAAAAAGTTGTTAATGTAAATTTAATCTAGATATAAGAAGTAATAGATTTAAAACATTTAGATTACATACAATATTTGACTAGAAGTAAACACCTCATTGGGTTATTTATTTTCCAGCAATCTCAGAAATAATGGTTAGCAAAATTAGATGATGATTGAATGCCCTTCTTCATAAATAGTTGTCCATTTGGTTGAAAGAATAATAACCAGAAAGGAGATAAAAGTTGTTTATGAATCAAAATCAGCAGCACATTTCTCAGCTTAGCTATCTTCATGAATTTTAAGCTGTGGGTAAACTTATGAGTTATTACTACTTCCTGAAACTGCAAGTAGAAACCCTACTAAGGTTCAAACAACTCTACATCTTTCAAGGTAAATAAAATGAGAGTAGGGCAGATTTATTTGGGGTAAGTGAGACTTTGGAAACAGAAACCTTTTTTTTTTTTTTTTTTCCAGCTTGGAAACAATTATCGTGTTTCTGTGAAACTCACAGACCCTGCTTCCAAATAGGAACACAAAACTTGATACTGGATTACCAATATCAAAGAAAGGGGAAAGGTGCTGTTCTTCCATTTTGGGATACAATTTCACGTTCATTGTCCCTTGGAAGAAATCTTAACTTCTCTTATAAATGAAACATTCAGTTTCACCAGGATGAGCTTCCACAAATCCATGAAGTCAGTAGAATATTGACTATCGGCTCAATGTGAAAGCCTCGACTGTATATCTCTTTTTATGTTAGAGACCATGGGAAATACAGAAGAAGTAAGGATGGATTCTGCCTTGAGGAGTTCTAAGTTTAGCCTGGAGGAAGAAAGAAACTCATGAAATTGTTATGGAGTTGGGCTCAACTGTTCCGTGCTGATGACAGGGAAAGGGGAGATCAACATGGGCTGGAGGAGTCAAGGAGGCTTGTGGAAGAGGTCAGGGTTAAGGCCAGTGTTGAAGAGGTTAAATTAAGTTTAGCCTAAAGTTACCTCCTTACATATTTTAAGTTTGGGTTAAAGATTCCTGTGTATATAGTGAATGGTAACCTAAGCGGATGTGTTACCTACTCTTGCACCTATTGTAACCTACTCTTGTACCAATCACTAAGTGTCAGCAAATCACATGCAGCCAACTGCTCAAACCGTGTTCAAATAAGGCAAACACTGAGCTGTAACCAATTCAGCCGTTTCTGTATCTTCCATTTTCTGTACATCACTTTACTTCTTCTGTCCACAAGTCCTCTCCGACCGTGCAACAGCATCAGAGTAAATCCGATTCTATTCTGATTTGGGGGTGTCCAATTCGTAAATTGTTCTTTGCTTAGTCAAACTCTGTTAAATTTAATTATGCATTTAACTTAAAACTTCTGAAGTTTTTCTTTTAACAAAATATATGGGGTAATCTACATGAAGAGAGAGAATAAGAAATCTATTTGGAAGAGGCTTGTGGAGAAAGAGAGGGTAGAATAATCTTTGAAAAAAGTGTAGGAGAGGACATTTGGGAACATTTCAAAGAAAGGATAATTTTCCCACAAATCAACCAGCTGTGAATGTGTCTCTGTCACAGGCAGGTTTCAGGTGGTTTGTTTTAAAGTGGGGCTGCTTTAGAACAGTAAGAATAGTGCAGTGTTTCACAAGTTCTGTTATTGTACACAGGCTTGGAAAGGCAGACTCCCAGAGCACACCCCAAGATGATGTAGTATCAGTCAACTATTGCTGCATAAGAAGCCAGCCCAAAACTCAATGACATACAACAAACCTTTATTCACACATTCAGGGTTATGAAGGTTTGGCTCAGATGTGTTTCACGAGTGTTCATTCTAGACCCCAGAACAAAGAGGCAGCAGCCACCAGGGTCATAGTCTACTCATGAAAGAAGTTGGAAGCTTCCATAGGGTATTCCTCTGAAGGTGTATACTATAAGCTCTACTTACATTTCATTGGTAAAACAAATTGTATGGCCAACCTTGACACCCGTGGCACAGGGAAATAAACTCTGCCTTTAGTTTGAAGGATGGCTAAGTCACATGGGAAAAGGTATGGATACAGAGAAGGGTGAAGGACTGGAAACAGTAATTCAAAGGACCACATTTGTCAAACCTTTAACACGTTATCACACAAGCTGAGAAAACCCCTAAGGAGTTGGCCCTATTATTACTTTAATTTACAGATAATGAAATCATGGCTTCGAAAGGCCAGGAAAGTTATCCAAGGTAATTCTGTTAATAAGTGACCATGATAACGCTCTAAATGTATTTAAACCTTAATATAACCCCAGAAGCACAAAATACTTACTCAAGTCTCTGTAAGAGGCTTTGAATAGTATTACAAGGCATGTTACCTGAGCCACACCCTCAGGATCCCCTTGTCCACCTGCACCTGAAATCTTCATTCCTCCGGGTGGCTGTTCCCAACCTCTCTTGTCTGTGTTTCCAGATATACACACAAAACAAATTCCATCAGCACTTACTTTTCTATCTCAGAAAGAATCTTGGCCAAACCTGGCCTCCTACCCATTTCCTTCTCCATTAGGGACATCAATTAATATCACAAATTCATTGGCATTTCTTAAAATAATTGAAAATAGCAAAGGTGTAACTAGCATTGCCTCATTATAAATTGCTAGGTCAGTCATTAAGAAGGTGCATGTTTTGTAACTCCTCTAACCTCTTGCTTCTTACCAAAAATAACTGCTCTTCATTTTCCAACTTTTACAGGATTCTGAAAGCAAGTTGGACTCACTGAAGTGCTGATAGGTTGACCTTCACTCCCCTCACTTCTGACCTTCACTTCGTGCCGTTTCTTCCCCTCTGCCTTTTTCTCCTATCTTACCCCCAACTTCTACTTCTAGTGTGAATCAAGTCTGCAACCTGACTACCTGTATTCTAAATTTTCTTGAATATTTAAACATCCTTTTTGCAGCCATCAGGGCCCAAACCAAGAGATTTCATCAACACTCCTCACCTACATATTCTCAATCCCCAGATCACTAACTCACTGAACCAAGATGAATTGGATATCTCTAAAGGCATTGTTATGTTTGTTTGTTTGGTGTCTTATGGAGATGCTTAACATTGTATATTGATGTAGATTGGATGGGCCTCAGAGTTCAAGAGAATAGTGATGATTGTGGACTAGTTTAGAAACTGCCTGATGATATTTCCTGACACAAGGCTCATTGAGGAGGGCATCTCAGCAGATAATGCTCAGCAGTGCCTTGGCCTGTGGATTAATGGGTCAACCTAGAAAGTAGTACTTTAGAGTGTTTGAAGGACCACTTGGCCTTTCTTTGCCCTCTGTGAGGTGCTCCTGGATGTGGGCAGAGGCACCTGATTTTTCTCAAGGGCCTGTTCTCTTCCACCCTCTGACTTCCACTCCCATCAATATTACCCATTTCAGTTTTGGTTGACTTTAATATTTTTCCATTGTGGATCATGAAATAATAGAACATTTGATCCACCAACCATTATTAGTATAGTAAAATGGAAAGTGCAAAACTAATGAAATGTTTTAGAACTTAATCAGAGGCAAGAATGGATTGGGGACATAATATGTAGAGTTCACCTAGATTCTAGTTTTTGTTTATAAATAACCTTTCTGTAACATTCAAAAAATTATTTATTAATTTTAATTGAAAAAGCCTTTTAATTAAAATAAAGTCTCATTTAGTAAAAGTTCATTTACATTATATGTATAGTAATTAGACACTTCTCTAACTTCATAAATGTAATGGACCTTTGATACATAGTTTCTCAGTTGGTATTTCCTTCTTTTTATAGTCTAATAAAGCAGCAATGTATCTGTAGCCACAGCTGCAGTTATGTCTGTGTCTTTATTTTAAAATGGATATACTTCCCCATATATTCCTGTAATACAAACTCTTCTTCCTTAAATAGTTAATTTTTAAGAGAATTGATTAGTTTATCTTTGGGGAATTCTTTAGCAGTCAGTTGCAAGATGAGCTAGGCTTGGCTTTTGGGATACTTAAATGTTGTTCCAACTTATTTTGGATAGCAAGAAGACCTAAACAATTTTCCCAAAGCCTAAATTCACAGGAATCACAACTTCGCATTTGTTTCAAAAGAAGACATGTAACTTTTCCCTACACTAAGCTTACAGAAATGTGGCTTCTTCCTTATGTTTACTTTGTCACTCAAAATAACAACAACAAAAAGAGAACTTTGGAGATCTTTGAAATTTGTGTAACATGGAAATTCTTCAAGTTGCTCAAGTTCTACAAATTTTGAGAGTCATTCACAGTGGAAGTAAGTAGACAATCGTTAGCACATCTGTAAAATGGTATTCACAGTTTTCTTTGAATCATTGTTGATTTGCTGTACCCCAGATCTGCACGGTAATAAGATATTCACATACTTTTAAGTAGTTTAATATGTCATACCTATTATTCATTGAAAAATTGAGTATCAATCTAAGTGAACTTTCCCCACCTCTGTCATTTCCAGGAATAGTTACTACTCTGAGAACAGAAGATTCTCTGCCATTGTTTTATGAAAGTTCCTTTCACCTAAAAATTCATGGTCTTCTCATAGTCTAGGCTTCTTCAATCAGTTCTGGTCTCCTGCCTCAGCAGTGACCAGGTAGAGAAGCAGGCCAGGGGTGGGAAAGGGCAAAAAGAAAGATGCTGGAGCCAATGAGCTCCTGTTTCAGTGGCTGGCATTGCCTGTAAATTTTTTTTTTTAATCAAGCTTTCTATGTTTTCATGATGATGGCAGGAATTAGGCCATTAGAGTTGATGGAGGGGACTTGGGACAATCACACACTCTGCACTTCTCTCCACTTCTTTCTGGATTAGGAAAGGTTTCAGCTCCATTTTAAGAAAAAGTGTGTCTGTTCTGTAGTGAGATCCAGAGACAGCTCTGAAAATCTCAGATTCAAAATATCATCCTCTTCCCCATCTTTCAGAAGACTTTACTGGCTCTTTCATCCTTCAGGAATCTTCTGCTCTTCTTTAATCAATTCAAGAAAAGATTTCTGAACTTTTTTAGTTGCCAGTGAGATGCAAGTAAAAGCCAGAATGGCCAAAATGTAAAAAGGAGTGACAACATCAAGTGTGGCCAATGTTGTGAAGCAACTGGAACGTTTAAACATTGCTAGTACCAATGCCTTGTTTTCCTAGTTACTTTTTCATTTACATGTGTGTATGTACCTACTTTTTAATTGGATGATTTAGAATAAAATAACTCCATTTTTTGTCTTACTCATTTGCTACATCTCTTCCCACCCAATTATATTTTTGACTCAGTAAGTAAAAAACAAAATATACACACTGCAAAATGATGAAGGTAGATTCAGTTTGTGTTTTGGCATAAGAGAGGGAAAAATGACTTCCCTCAAACCTCTTAGGTTCTTTGGCTGAGCTATGAATTACATTGACATGAAACAGCTTAAAATGAGAAAAACCATTTTAATTACATGTGTACCCACATATGCATGCAAGTCCCACAAAAATACGATATTCAAAAAAGAAGGATACAATTGTGATCTGAGAGACCAAAATAGATGCTCCTTTATCAGTTAAGATGAGCCCTAAGGTTAAGAAAACAAAAGTTACCTACAGGTGGAGGGATCTGGGCTCAGCTAGCAAGGCAAGTTTCTAAGTTCCTGCAACATATAAGAAAAACCACACCCTTGCTAAACTCCCTAACCATAGAAGCTATAAGGCTGATTTATAACCCAGACCACTACAACTCTGATTGGGCACAGGACCATCCTTACAAACATTCTTTTATAATGGGCTGTTTCAGACCTTAAGCCAGTTTTAGCTACTTATAGAGGCTGTGCACAGACTGTCTTTCTATCCTGTAATTCACCTTTTGACATAAAACCAAATTCCACCTTATTTTAGTATTAAAACCCTGCCCTAAAGTGAACATGGACTGTATGGTTATGAATATGTTTACCCATTGCACCTGTACTCAGCAACCCTCATAAATATGTATAGCTTTCCCCCAAAACATGCTGAATATGTATGATACTAGCCCTCTGAGGCATAAAATCCAACCTGTCTTTCCCCTCTTCAAAGAGAGAGAGAGAGTACCTTCTCTCCATGCTGGAAACTTTCTCTTTCCACTTGCAAATTGATGTAATCAATAAAGCTCGCCTTTCTATTACTCCATTCTGGTGGTCTTTTGGATGACAGATTGAAGCTCAGAGAGCAGCATCTTTAGGTACAGAAAGGAACAAGGGCCTGGGGCTTCTGAGGAGTGGTGGAGACAAATTATGGCGGGGGGAGGAGGAGGAGGAAATGTATGGTAAATGAAGATTGACTTGTTATGTAGATAAAAGCATCTCAGATGGTAAAAGTCATCTCAGAGCAGCTCTCTTCCTGATAAAGATACTCTTACTAATAAAAGTTTCCTTATAGATGTAAATTTCCTTTACAAAGGAACAGCTTTTCAGTGCTACTTTTGTGTCTGCAGTTTCTCAAAATAACCAGCTTGAAATAATCAACATATTAAACAGCTATATTATATGGTGGCATATTCTAGTCTCCTGCAGTCATGTTTTGGGGTTGCATGTCCTGGGCCCCAACACTAATATATTTGGGATTGGTGAGGACTCTACCTTTGAGCAAAAGCAATAGAAAGTTTTGTTCAAGATATTTTATTGTTCCTCGTTGTCTGTCAGAGCAACTTTGCCAGCTCTATTTTCTGCAAGGTGTTTCCAAGTGCACCTTTTTAGGAACTCAGGAGTGATACCTTGGCTTTTTCTTCTCATTGGTCAGGAGATATGGTCTTCAAGTCTACTGAGGGGTATAAAGGATTATGCAAGGATATGGAAGATTTCTTGGGTCTTTACAGCCGGGTAATATGGCCATATGTGGGCATTGTCTACATAGGTTTGTCATCACAAGAACAGGGTGCCTGAGTATGCTGAAACAGAGAAAAATCTCTGTGGTCATCACCAGTGTTATTAAAAAATGTTCCCTCTTTTCCTTCTAGATCTGAATGTCGGGTATAGTTACATATTATCTGCTTTAGCCAAGGACATGAGAAGTTATTCCAAGTTACCTATAGGAGAAAGCTGTCAGAGTCCGTGTGAGATTCACCATTCTCTCTCTTTCCGTTTGCCACAGTGGCCAGCAATATTCCAAATAGAGGCCTTTTGTCAGCCTGGTTCCCAGCATGAAGACAGTGCTGAACTCAGCCCCCAGCTGACCCATGATGGACATGTAGCATGAGCAATAAATTAAACCTTTGATGTTTTAGCCCACTGAGTTTTCTTTGTTTTTGTTACTGCAGCATAACTTAGCTCATCCTGAACTTTACAGATGGGTCCAATAATTGGTGTCTGAAAGACCAATTTTATTAACATGCCTCAAACAATAGAGCTTCATACACCAGAGAGCACAATCATTCCCAGGAGACAAATGGGGCTGGAAAGACACCTGATGATTCAGAATCCTGGGGCACAGAGGAAAAACATCCTTCCTCGTCCTGCCATTCTTTGCCAAACTCCCAAGCACAAGTGAATCATGGTTCAGTGACTCACTGTGTGAATAGGGTCACAGAGAATCCCTAAACCATTGCATTTCGTATCAGGAGTCCGACAGTCTTTCAGGTTGCCCCTGGCTGAGGGCTTTGAGGATTTAGTGGAGTTTTCTGGTAAATCATAGCTATTCTAATTTAGGTTTCAGCCCAACTATATGCTTCCTACTGTCCCTGATAAGAAATGGAACTGGCTCACAGTAAATGTAGCTGTTTAGTAATAGATGTAGATATTCTTATTATCCTCTCTAAGTCTTCTATTCAGATTTCTTATTTTTAAGATTAAGAATCTAATGTCTAGAAAAGTTAAGTGACCATGTCATAGCCACACAGAAAATAAGTGGCAGAGTCTGGCTTGGAAGCCAAGCCCCAAGTCCCTATTAAAAGAGTTTTGAGGCCGGGCGCGGTGGCTCATGCCTGTAATCCCAGCACTTTGGAGGCCGAGGCGGGCAGATCACGAGGTCAGGAGATCGAGACCATCCTGGCTAACACAGTGAAACCCCGTCTCTACTAAAAATACAAAAAAATTAGCCAGGCGTAGTGGCGGGCACCTGTAGTCCCAGCTACTTGGGAGGCTGAGGCAGGAGAATGGCATGAACCCGGGAGGCGGAGCTTGCAGTGAACGAGATCACGCCACTGCACTCCAGCCTGGGCGACGGAGTGAGACTCTGTCTCAAAGAAAAAAAAGAAAAGAAAAAAAAAGACTTTTGACACACACACACACACACACACACACAACTGTGTGTTTGTCAGGAACCAGAACAGAAACAGAAGGTAGGTTATCCCTACTTGTGGTTCTCACAACACCTTTTGCAAGTGATCCCTAATGAAGCCATGAGGGCTATTTGCACCAATGAGTGGTTGGGATACCTACCTAAGAAATAAGTTAGAAAGTTTGAGAACTGGGGTAAGAAGATAGAGGAGAGAAGGAACACCATTTACCCACAAGTGACTTTACAATTCAGACTTCACTAGCTACAGCAGAAAAGAGTTGGGCTTTAGTTTCTAGTGCTCCACATTCATAGTGAAATCTAAGATCTATGGACCTTATCTCAGCCATTGCTAGTTGTCGCTGGAGAAACCATGCCAGAATGAAGGACAAGATGAGGTCAGGAACCTCCCAACAGATTACAAGCATAAGGTCAGCTCTCAGGTCTCAGGAGAACTGCTGTAAATGATGAGTGGCTTATAGCCACTGACTTGGATAAAAAGAAAATTGGCTGGCTTCCCCCTCTGCTAATCAGTGAGCCTGTGTGTCAGGAGCTGCCTGGAAAAGGGGTGGTGAATGGGGAGGAGAGTTGCAGAGACCTTCTCTAAGGAGAGGGGCAACAGATAATCCATGCTTCTGAGGGTCTTTTACTTTACACATCTCCCAAAGTCTTTGCCTCTCATCAGAAATCTAGCTTTTGTTCTTCCCTATATTTGCTCAGAGGATGAAATGACAAAGGTTAGAAGTCACCAAAAGTAGAATGGATGAAAGGGAATGGTGCACACGAACATTTATCACATCTAAGCAGTTCTTACCTGAGAAGTTGTTAAGATTTCATGATTCAGGAAGATTTTGTTTGTGTAGGTGGCTACTTTTTAATTCACCTTGATTCAAAATGAAATAATCCCAATGATTGTTTTGTCCTATTTATGTTATCTACTTCCAATTATTTATATGGTTTAGTAACTAAAAAACAAAATGTACACTCTCTGCTAAATGATGAAAATGGACCCAGTCAGTGTTTGGCATATACCCTGTATGTCTTTAATACTGGATTACTTTTACTCCCTGAACTTGAATCCCTCCCACAGGAATAGAACACTGGGAGATGTGTTACAACATTTGAACACTGAGGAAGCGCTGAAAACATGAGATGAAAACAGGAAACGTCCCCAGCAGTGAGAGGCTGTCTGGATTCCTGCTTAGCCCTTCTGTCACTCTTATCTCTGGAGGCTTTGTAATAACATCTGTCACTCCAACCACAAACCTCCTTGAAGCCCAACTTTTCCCAAGGAAGGTGATTCTCTGGGGTGTGCCAACCTGGCCTGGTGACTGATTTCACCACCTTGAGCCTTCCAGACAAAGTTCACAATCTCAGGCTTGCTCAAGATGAGCTCAACTGAGACCAAAAGAATGAAATTGTACCATATAATAAAATTTTTAAAAATATAGTTTCTTTCTACACACAGCCCAAGAGGGAGAAGGCAGGATTCATGAAATGAGAAGAAGATAAGATAATTAGAGGAGACTAGGGACCCAATGACAGATGATGGCCAATTCCAGAATGTGAGAGTGGCTTGTGTATTTTTGACAACACAGTGCAATATTGCACTGGCTAATGCAATATTAAGATGTTTTCTGTTCTATGTTCTGTGTTTTCTCCTGTCCCACCATTATCCTTACTCTTTGACACAGTTCTATTGCCTTAGACGAGTGGCACTTTGAGGAAACTGATTAAATTGATTGACACATGGGTTAGCACAGAATGGAGAAGCATGAACATCAGCCAAGGGCTGTGAGGTAAGAGAGTTCAAGAATTAATTGGAAGCAGAACACTGAAACAGAAGGTGACTTGGAGAAAGGAAACCTGGTCCTCCTCCTCCTCCTCCCCACTCCATGGGAGAATGGAGTGAATCCCCAAATATACAGAGGGTGGGGGCAAAGGAATTTGAGTTTAGGACGTCCTTTTAAATGTTCTGAGTTTGGGCATCCTTTTTAAATGCTGTGGAGCAGGGTAAAACCTGCTCTCTCTGCGAAATTGGGGGTTATCCAAAGGAGACCTTTGCTGTGTATTTGTACTGAACCATCATTTTCTTTATTTTTAAAGAAAAGTAGTGGCCGGGCGCGGTGGCTCATGCCTGTAATCCCAGCACTTTGGGAGGCCGAGACAGGTGGATCAAGAGGTCAGGAGATTGAGACTATCCTGGCTAACATGGTGAAACCCCGCCTCTACTAAAAATACAAAAAATTAGCCGGGTGCCATGGCAGGCACCTGTAGACCCAGCTACTCGGGAGGCTGAGGCAGGAGAATGGTGTGAACCCGGGAAGCAGAGCAGAGCTTGCAGTGAGCTGAGATCGCGCCACTGCACTCTAGCCTGGGCGACAGAGCGAAACTCTGTCTCAAAAAAAAAAAAAAAAAAAAAGAAAAGAAAAGTAGAATGCACACATGTAATACAATAGAAAGTAAACCTTATTGGCCATGCCTGTAAACAGAGATCATCTAAAAGAAACTATGTTCCTGTATATTTCCAGCTCACCTTGATATTCTACAGACCTTTGATTTCAGTTTGGATCCTGTGGGCTTCTGGCTTCTAAATTTTTAGTTGCATTTTCTTTGTTAGATAAGTGAGAACCCAACCCAGTGAGGTATATGAACAGGCCATTTCACCTTTAGGGTTTTGGGATGAGGAGTAAAACTGCTGAGTGGGTTAATCTTGCCTGAAGGACCCAAGCTTATGCTTCAAATTGATTGAGATTCCACAAATCACTGACAGAAACTTAAACAACTGGGGAGGGATCCCAGAGATGCAGAGTTGGAGGAGAGCACAGTCATTTAAGGCTGTTGGGAATGTGGCCAGGTAGACCTTTATTAAAATCCGTGATCTTATTTATCATGCTATCATACTGATAACAACTCTGAGTCCCAGCTTCTCCCTCTGTAAAGGATGTAATAATGCTACCTGCGTATGTAATAAAATGCATTTGGCACAGTTCCTGGCATATGGAAAGTACTCAACAATAGTAGCTGCTATTTTATTATTGATAATGTAATAATTATTATTATTATTTAATTCATGCCCCTCCTTTCATGGTGAGAGAATTTAGGCCTATGGAAGCTTGATGGGGCCACATAACTCATAGTTAGAGCTAGAATTAGATATCCCAACTCTGCATCCTGCTTTCATTCAATGAGTTTGTAAAATTTCTCACAGCTCTTGCCAAGCTGTGGTTCAGTTTTGTCTTGCACGATGTCTGTATGACTTGCCAAGGAGAAAAGATGATGCAGAGATATGACCAAATGGGTCTGTGGAGTAGTGGATGACTGGGGACACGCCATGTTGGTGAGCTCACTGTGCAGGCTTCCTGCCTTTCCTAGTCTGCCCTTCCCTTCGAAACCAGATACTCTCACCTGGAAACTATGCATCCTTTTTGACCGTGATGCTTCACCAGTGTTCCAGCCCGATCTATGGCTCGAGCAGCTGTTTACCTTCCTCAGACCTTGACCTAACATTTTCTAATGAAGGAGAACAATGTGATGTAGTGGAAAGAACAGTGAGGTGAGAGTTGAGAAATACCAGTTTCTAGTTCTGGTATACTCTTCAACCAACGGGCACTAGAGATAACTTAACCTCTCTGGACGGCAGTTTATTTCTCTAAAAAATGAGGGGATTCAATTAAGAAATCTATCTTGAGCATGAATTTCTGAATCTATTAAAATAAGGAGCAATGAATACTTGCTAAGTATACAACATGAATCTAACTAAACTGTTGTTTCATGTTTCATTGTTTTGTGAAAATGGAGAAAAGAAGCAGTGTAGTGGATTTTTTTTACACAAATAGAAATCTGTTATAAATTTTAAAATTCTTTTAAATATATGGTTGTTGGCTAACCTTTACAACATAAAAGGCATCAGTGTGTCTTTTTTTGGTGGATTTTTGTGTAGCAAGTAGGTAATTTCCCGCATAGAATTAAGATGTTAGCTCTTTTATTTAGACCAGGGTTTCTCAACCTCAGCACTACTGACATTTTGGGCCAAATCATTCCTTTGATGTGGACGCTGTCCTATGCATTGTAGGCTATTTAGCAGCATTCCTGGGCCTGCTACAAGCACATCCCCTTCCTGCTATGACAACCAGACTACTGTGACAACCAAATACATCTCCAGGCATTGCCAGATTCCCGGGGAGTAGGGTGAAATAAATACACCCCCTGGTTGAGAACCTGCTTTAGGCACATGTATGTGTTAATTTTAATGAAATGCTTCTGTGCTCCTAATCAATGTATTTTTATTGTATTAGGATACAATAGGCAGGCAGTAACAAACAAATTCCACATGGCAATGCCTTAATGGAACAAGTTTATTTCTTGTTCCAAGGCAAATGCCCTCCACGTGGTGATTTAACAGCCTAGGCTGCTTCCATTTGGATTCCACCATCACAAGGCCTCCAGGGCTGTGGAGACATTTTAAGAAAGCACATGGAGGCTGGACGTGAAGGCGGGCGCCTGTAGTCCCAGCTACTCGGGAGGCTGAGGTGGGAGAATCACTTGAACCCGGGAGGCGGAGGTTACAGAGAGCCGAGATCGCACCACTGCACTCCAGCCTGGTGACCGAGTGAGACTCCACCTCAAAAAAAAAAAGGCACACAGAGAACTCAATCTACTCTTTTTTTTTTTTTTTTTTTTTTTTTTTTGAGACGGAGTCTCGCTCTGTCGCCCAGGCTGGAGTGCAGTGGCGCAATCTCGGCTCACTGCAAGCTCCGCCTCCCGGGTTCAAGTGATTCTCCCGCCTCAGCCTCCGGAGTAGCTGGGACCACAGGCGCCCGCCACCATGCCCGGCTAATTTTTTGTTTTTTTAATAGAGACGGGGTTTCACCGGGTTAGCCAGGATGGTCTCCATCTCCTGACCTCGTGATCTGCCCGCCTCGGCCTCCCAAAGTGCTGGGATTACAGGTGTGAGCCACCGCGCCTGGCCGAACTCAATCTACTCTTGCATGATTAGCCCAGAAGTGACACACTGCCCTTATTTCCACAGAGCCTGATGAGATTTGGCCCTATGGCTCTTTTAAACCACAAGGGGGCTGAGGGAACACAGCCCATAGGAACAAGACAATTTGGAGAGCAGTACTATATCTACCATACCATTTACAACTTGGAGAGTCGGATGCATATGGTGGAGGCCCAGAGGGAAGTTTCCATTTCTCTGTCATCTTTTACCTTGAGAGAGGCTACTAATAACTAGAACAGAGAATATACACAAATTCTTCCTTGTTCTTTGTGTTTTACTCTTTATTGAATAGATGCTAATTCAAATCATCATGATGATATTTTAGTTGCTCCACAGTTATTTTGTAAAGTCTTACTCCACTCTTATTTCAACAAATTAAAGTCTCCAGGAAAGCCTAGAATATAAGCAATTAAAAATTAACCTGGAGTAGTTATAGGGGGATGAGTACTTTATTCTCCTAAGCTTTCAAACACACAGTGCCTAGTGGGACTATAGAGAAGTTTGCAAACCTGTGATCTACTTTCTAAAGAACTTTCTCTGAGCAAATATAACCCAACTGATCTGGTTGTAACAGCTGTTAACATTGCTTGGAGAAAAGCAATGGGGAGGATGTACAGGAGCATCCATCACCACAGACTAGGAGAGGTCTAATTTCTCCCTGAGCCCCATTAGTAAAGTTGTTAGAATCCCAACTGCTCTGGAAAGTCCCTTGTGGCTGATGAGACTGAGGAGCATGGGACCCTGGTGCTTTTGTTAACATTCTTGCCTCTTGTCCCAAACCTCACACCATCCGTTGCCACTTGAATTATAGTTCCTACTACTCAGTACATCTCTATCAGCATGAGCTGCCCAAATTCACATTGTCTCCTTCCCAGGCCTTGGAACACCAATGGACTCCCTCAGAAACTCAGATTCTCCTTCCATACCTGGAGGGATTAAGGCAGGTGCCCTGAGGCCATAGGGAAGCAATTCTTCCCTGAATCTCCAGCACAGATTTGCTTTCACTTTCCTGACCTGGCTCCATTAATGCTCAACTCTTCCCATAAATGGGTTTTCTGGGTTGGTTCTGTCTTTATGATCCTTCTCTTTTGGGGAAGCACTAGCAACAATATCATTTGATATCATTAATTAAAAAGTGCCAAGCCATTTGCCTGTTGTTGAAAGTAGGTAATTTCTTTTCACCGATATAAAGTTAAAGCATCTTAGAATTTAGAGAAGAAAGAAATGAGCACCTGTGCTAAGGCAGCATGTAGAATGGTTTAGGAGGACAAATTTGGGTGCCAGATTGCTTTGGTTCATGACATCGATCTTATAAGCTGCTTGAACTTGAACACATTATTCAAGTTGACTGCCTCCATTTCCTCATCTGTAAAATGGGAATAATAATAGTACCTCCTTCACCTCATTGGGCCATGATAATAAGTCTTAAAAGAGTTAAATTTGTAAAACATTTAAAAGAGTACCTGGCATGTAGTATATGCTGCATACATGTTGTTAAATTAAAATACGTAGATAGATACGTGGATATTCCCCATTATAGTACAACTCTGCTATACAAAAAGAATTTGCTATATCCTGGAGAATCCTCAAGAGAAGGCCCAATTATGGTTCTAGAAAGATACTAGAGGCCAACCAGAAAATCCTAGTTAGATGCTAAAGCCGATGTCAGGTTGTTTGCCAACTTTAACGTGGAAAGGTGAGTTTTCTATTTGGCGTTCTGTTGTGAGGAAGAACTTCCCCTTCTCCAGAATGAAGAATTTCGACAGCAGCAATATTGTAAAAATTATCAGTGAATACCAAGAATTAGGCGAAAGTCTGATGAGAAAGAGGACAGTTTACCTAGTCTTAAATGATCTTTCTAGATTTTATACATTGATTACAAAATGAAGCATAGTAACTTATCAGTGGAAAAACTTGGTAGACACCGCAGTAACTAAGTAATCAAAGCTGACATCACTAACAATGGAACAAACTGACCTTTATGTTTTGATGGGATGTAATGAGAACATTACAAATGTAATGATCGCTTGTGTAATATTCCTACCAAACTTTCCTAAACTGACCTAATCCTAGGAAACATCAGATCAACCCAAACTCAGAGACAAGTTATAAAGTAACAGTCCTCTATTCATCCAAGATGTCAATATCATGTAGACAAGAAACTATTGAGGGACTCTTTCCATTTAGTCTCTTAAAGGAGACTAAAATAATATGATAACTATATGCCATAGGTAATCCTGGACTTGGGGGGAGGGTTAGCTATAAAGGACAGTATTGGATCAGTTCATGAAATTGAATATGGATTCTAGATTAGATGATATGAATTATATTAATCATAAATGTACTAATTTTGATAATTACACTTTAGTTATATTACAGTATGTCCCTGTTCTTAGGAAATACACAATGAAGTACTTACTGTCAAATGATTCAGAAAAGAATTTACGATATATGGATGTTTATTTCTTGTTCCAAGGCAATTGCCTTTCATGTGGTGATCGAACAGCCTAGGCTGTGTGTGTGTATTAAAAGAATTATAAAGCGAATGCATGAAAATATTGCAAATGGGGTATCTGGGTGAAGAGTATTTAGAATTTCTTGGTACTATTCTTGGCATTTTTTGGTGAATTTGAAATTCTTTGATATAAAAAAATTAAAAACTTACAGAAGGATATATTGTCCCTCTTGCTTCCAGGAAAAAGTACATTTGTTACTCAGCTCTTAAGGCCAGCACGAACCTAGATAATTAATATGGAAATTCAGTAGGTGCCTCAGAGCATAGGTCCTGTGAGGAATTAGTAAAGAACAACAATGGTGCCCTGCTTTGGGTTTAGCATCTATAAAGAAAAGCCTTTTAAGTAACCTCCTGGAGGCCTGAGGTATTTGCTGAAAATTTTCCAGATGCAGTTTTGTCTTGTTGAATTAAAAGACCTTTCTGAGAGTTTGCCCCATGCATGAGGCAGGCATGGGGCTTCTGTGGTGGTAGCTATTGGATATATATGTTACACCAGAGAAAATCATCCCAGATGATGGGATTGTTGGTTTTAATTATAGATATAGTATTATAATAATATACGTAAGAATTTGTACTAAGTGCCTTCATTCAAAGATATGCCAGATGTGGGCTATTTGTATGCCTAGCACATTCACCTTCTTCCCGGCTGTGCATGAAAAATTCAGTCTCTTATGAGGACACCAGGGCATCCTCACTTACCATGTGCTGACTCAGCAAATGTCCTTAGCAGGTACTCTGGTTAAAGCCCTGAGAAAAGAGGAGACAAAAAATATCGTTTTTTTTTTTTTAATCATTTCTTCTGGGACATGGAAGAGGAAGGAGGGGCTCTATAGCTGAAAAGGCATTTGTTTCCTGAGCCAGGAGTTGGTGAGTATATCTAATTTTGAAAATATAAGCAATTTCTGTGCATAACAGAGGAGAAACCAATGTTGGGGGTGATGGGAAGAGGGATTTCCTGGGCAAAGAATTGCCAGCAAATAAGACTGTGGAAAACTGTGTGCACCAGGGTTGCACATTGCAACCTGGTTGCAAGTAAGGACGTAATTATTTTCTTTTCATACAGCGCTGGCTGGTTCAGAGATCTCAGGTGGCTGCCCAATATTTCTCTAGGTAAACTCTATCCATGTAATACAAATTTCTGGCCAGTATCAGAGAAACAAACAAAAAGGTTTTTCTTTTGTTAAATATGTGGGTGAAGAACACTATACTAAAATTAATTATCTCCATACCTTTTGTAAAAATTCACTGAGAAAGTGATTTCATTGAAAAGTTTCTAGCAAGTGTGATGCCTCTGACATTGTTTTTCTTTCTCAAGATCTCAGAATTGTTTCAGCTATTTAGTTTTTTTTGTGTGGTTTGGGTTTTAGAATTTTTATAACTTTTCTAGTTAAAATTTTTTTCTATTGTGAAAAATGCCATTGAAATTCATAGGGATTATAAATCTATATATCACTTTGGGTAATATGAACACTTCAACAATAGCAGTTCTTTCAGTCTCTGAACATGGGGTATCTTTCCACTTATTTGTGTCTTCTTCAATTTCTTTCATCAATGTTTTATAGTTTTCAGTGTAAAGATACCTTCACTTGCTTGGTTACATTTTTTTTGTAAATATTTTATTCTTTTTGATGCTATCATATATGGGATTGGTTTCTTGATTTCTTTTTCAGAAAGATCATTCATTATTGATGTAAAGAAATGTGAATGATTTTTTTATTTGGTTTTGTATCCTGCTACTTTACTGAATTCATTATTCGTTCAAACAGGTTTGTGTGTGTGTGTGTGTGTGTGTGTAGCATTTAGGGTTTTCTACATATAGGATCATGTCATCTAAAACCAGGAATAATTTTATTTCATTTTTTAAAATTCGGATGCTATTTATGTCCTTTCCTTGTCTATTTGCTCTTGCTAGTATCTCCGGTGCTTTGTTGAATAGAAGTGACCAGAGTGGACATCCTTGCCATTTCTTAGATCTTAGAGCAAAAGCCTTCACTTTGCCCAACTTATTACAATGTTAGCTGTGGGATTTTAATAAATGGCCTTTACGATGTTGATAAAATTTTCTTCTATACCTATTTTTTTGAGAATTTTTTATCATGAAATAATAAACTTTGTCAAATGCTTTTTCTGTATCCATTGAAATGATCGTGTAGTTTTTAATCTTTCATTCTGTTAATGTGATATATAGCATTGATTGGTATATGTTAACCCAACCTTGCATCTTAGGGATAAATGCCACTTGATCATTGGTATACTCTTTTTGATGTATTGTTGAATTCAATTTGCTACTATTTTATTGGGGATTTTTGCATCAATGTTCATCAGAGACATTGGCCTATGATTTTCTTTTCCTGTGATATCTGTGGCTTTGGTATCAGGATGATGTTGGCCTCAGAAAATGAGTTTGGAAGTATTACCTCTACTTCTGTTTTTTAGAATTGTTTAGGAGTATCAGTGTTAATTATCTGAATTTGGTAAATTCAGCCATGAAACAATCTAGTTCTAGGTTTTTCTTTGTTGGGTGATATTTGATTATTACTTCAGTCTCTTTATTTTTTATTGATTTGTCAGTCTTTCTATTTCATCTGGATTCAGTCTTGGTTGATTTTATGTTTTTTGCAATTTATTCATTTTCTCTTGTTTATCCAATTTGTTGGTGTATAATTGTTCATTATAATTCCTTATAATCTTTTTTATTTCTGAGGCATTCATTGTAATAGTTTTTCTGTTTGTATTTGATTTATTTCTGCTCTAATCTGTATTATTTCCTTCCTTCTGTTAAGAGTGAGCTTAGTTTGTTCTTCATTTTCTAGTTCCTTGATGTGTAAAGTTATGTTGTTTATTTGAAATCTTTCTTCTTTTTAAATGTGTTTATCTCTAGAAAATTCCTTGTTATTACTGCTTTTGCAGCATCCTGTAAGTTTTGATGAGTTGTGTTTTCATTTGCATTATCTCAAAATATTTTAAAATTTATTCCTTTTTTTTTTCGAGACGGAGTCTCACTCTGTCACCCAAGCTGAAGTGCAGTAGTGCAATCTCGGCTCACTGCACCCTCTGCCTGCTGAGTTCAAGCAGTTCTCCTGCCTCAGCCTCCTGAGTAGCTGGGACTACAGGTGTGCACCACTACGCCTGGCTAATGTTTTGTATTTTTTGTAGAGAGTGAGGTTTCAGCATGCTGGCCAGGTTGGTCTTGAACTGCTGACCTTGTGATCCACCAGCCTCGGCCTCCCATAGTGCTGGGATTACAGGCATTAGCCACCGTGCCCGGCCTTTTTTTTTTTTTTTTTTTTTTTGGACAGAGTCTCATGCTGTTGCCCAGGCTGGAGTGCAGTGGCATGATCTCAGCTCACTGCAACCTCCCCCTCCCAGGCTCAAGCAATTCTCCACCTCAGCCTCCCTAGTACCTGGGATTACAGGCATGCACCACCATGCCTGGTTAATTTTTTTTTTTTCTGTATTTTTGGTAGAGATGGGGTTTCACCATGTTGGCCAGGCTAGTCTCAAACTCCTGACCTCAAGTGATCTGCCTGCTTCAGCCTCCCAAAGTGCTGGGATTACAGGCATGAGCCACCACACTCAGCCTAAAATTTCTTTTGACTCAGTGGTTGTTCAAGCTTGTGTTTGTATAGACATATTTGTAAACTTTTCCATTTTTATGCTGGTATTGATTTCTAGTTTCATTCCACTGTGATCAGAAAAGATGTCTGGCATTATTTCAAACTTTTTCTTTTTTTTTTTAAATTTTTATTTTATGTAGAAATGGGGTCTTGCCTTGTTGCCCAGGCTGGTCTTGAACTACTAGCCTCAGGAGATTCTCCCACCCGAGCCTTCCAAAGTGCTGGGATTATAGGCATGAGCCACTGCACCCAGCCTTCCTGTTTTCTAATCATATTGCAAAACTATATTAATTAAAACAGTATGGTACTAGCATAAGAATAGATATGTAAGGCCAGGTGCAGTGGCTCACGCTTGTAATCCCAGCACTTTGGGAGGCCAAAGTGGGCAGATCACTTGAGGCCAAGGGTTCAAGACCAGCCTGGCCAACTTGGTGAAACCCCATCTCTACTAAAAATACAAAAAATTAGCTGGGCATAGTGGTGGGTGCCTGTAATCTCAGCTACTTGGGAGGCTGAGGCAGGAGAATCACTTGAACCCAGGAGGCAGAGGTTGCAGTGAGCCGAGATTGCACCATTGTACTCTGGCCTGGGCAGCAAGAGCGAAACTCCATCTAAAAAAAAAAAAAAAAGGGCTGGGCGCGGTGGCTCACGCTTGTAATCCCAGCACTTTGGGAGGCCAACGCGGGCGGATCACGAGGTCAGGAGATCGAGACCACGGTGAAACCCCGTCTCTACTAAAAATACAAAAAAAATTAGCCGGGCGTGGTGGCAGGCGCCTGTAGTCCCAGCTACTCAGAGAGGCTGAGGCAGGAGAATGGGGTGAACCCGGGAGGCGGAGCTTGCAGTGAGCCGAGATTGCACCACTGCACTCCAGCCTGGGCGACAGAGCGAGACTCCATCTCAAAAAAAAAAAAAAAGATACATAGAACAATGAAACAGAATAAAGAGCCCAGAAATAAATCTGAACATTTATGATCAATTGATTTTTGACAAAGCTGCCAAGAATAGATAATGGGGAAAGGAGAGTCTCTTCAATAAATGGTGCTGGGGAAACTGGATACACACATGCAAAGGAATGAAACTGGGTCCTTATAACACACACAAAAGACAAAAGTCAAGTCAGAACAGATTAACGACCTAAACTTACGACCTGGAACTGTAAAACTTTTATAAGAAAACATAGGAGGAAAACTCCTTGATACTGGTCTTGGCGATAGTTTTCCAGATACGACACCAAAAGCTCAGGTGACAAAAGCAAAAATAAGCATGTGGGACTACATAAAACTAAAAATCTTCTGCACAGCAAAAGAAATAATTAATAAAATAAAAAGACACCCTACAGATTGGGAGAAAATATTTTCAAACCATCTATCTGATAAGGAATTATATCCAAAATACATAAAGAACTCACACAACTCAGTAGAAAAAAGAAACAAACCTGATTTAATAAATAGGCAAAGGATCTGAACAGACATTTCTCAAAAGGAGAACACAAGTGACCAGCAAGTGCATGAAAAAATATTCGACATCATTAATCTTCTAGGAAATGCAAATCAAAACCACTATGAGATGTTACCTCACACCTGTTAGAATGGCCATTATCAAAAATACAAAAGATAACAAGTGTTGGCAAGGCTATGGGTTAAAGGGAACACTTGTACACTGTTGGTGGGAATGTAAATTGGTACAGTCATTATGGAAAAGAATGTGGAAGTTCCTCAATAAATTAAAGTTACAACTACCATATGACCCAGCAATCCTTCTGCTGGGTATGTACACAGAGGAAATGACATCAGCATCTCACATAGATACCTGCACTCCCATGTTCATTGCAGCATTATTCACGTAGCCAAGACACAGAATCAACCTAAGTGTCTATCAATGATGTGGTATGTATACACATGCATATAGATATTCATTCTAAAATAAGTAGATGCTACCATTTGTGACAACATGCATGAATCTGGAGGGGATTATGCTAAGTGGAATAAGCCAGACTTATAAAGAAAAATACTGCATTATCTCAATTATATCTGGAATCTCAAAAAAAGTCAAACATATAGAAACAGAGTAAAATGGTGGTTACTGGGGTAGGGAGGGAAAGGAAATGAGAAGTAGATCAAAACATATAAACTTGCAGTTATGTGAGATGAAAAAGTGTAAGAGATCTAATGTACAGCTTGCGGACTATAGTTATAATAATAATATTTTATTGTATGCTGAAATGTGCTAGAAAAGTAGATTTTAGGTGTCCTTATCAAACACAAAAAGACAACTATGGAAGGTGATGAATAAGTTAATTTGCTTAACTGTGATAAGCATTTAACTAAGTATATGTACATCAAGACAACATATTGTATACCTTGAATATATATAATTTAGAAGTTTCCAGTAAATACTCCCAAGCTTCCAGTGCATTGCTGGATTTTGCTGGATTTAGGGACCACCACTTGGTCTTACTTGCATCCATTTTGAGTATATAAATTCTAAGAAAAAGCACACAGTTATTTTTATAGACAGTTATTCCCACTGCCTCTGATTGGTCCATCCCCACTTTTTGATTGTCTTGTCCTATTCAACACTTGCAATCAACATTAACATTAGCACTCCCCCACCACACCCGGTTCTCTGGGCTGCTGATGGGCATTCATTGAGAAATGCTTTGGACAAGGCTGTATGTTACTGCTGTAAAATAGGTAAGCAGTACATGAACTTAGAGACTTTTTCTGGGCCCAATCTGAATAAGTGTCCCCACACAGGTAAAACAACTACATGATGCTTATCTCAATATGTATTCAACCAAAAATCTCAGAGGGCTATCTGTCCCATCCCCACTTTAGCTAGCATGACATGAAGATTTCTCAAAACAAAAGATGTGAGCTGAATAATTTTAACCCCATATGTCTGTTAAAGGAGGGTGATTATTTTGGTCTTCCCATGTAAGATAATACTAATTATTTAATAGAAAGATGTACTGTACTTCATCAACTTTTCAGTATAGCTCAACACCAAGGCTTTCTTTTCAGCATAGGTTAGCGTTAAGTACCTACTAATGAATTACATTTGCATCATGTATGAAAGAAGAGCTCCACTACTAGTACTGTGACTTGGCAGGACTCCTCCAAATGGTTAATCATGCACTGCTTTATAGACTCAGGCTTCCATTGTGCCTGATTAAATGGTGTTCAGTTTATCCTTCACCTGCTGAGGGAACACAGTCTTGATTAGCTTAGATATTCAGCCAGGCAGTAATTTTTAGACCCAGTATAGGTCTAAGAAAAGCTACATTGTCTGTACAGGAAATGACCCCAGCTTAGAAGCATTTTATCACAAAGTGTGTATGGATGTTTGAAAAATCCCTTATTAATGTACATCCTCCATCTCCTTCCTCTTTCTTTTCTCTTAAATACCTCTTCCCTACCTCGAATTGGAAAGGAACTTTTAGCTGGTGAATGCCTTCCGCAATCTGAAGTAATTTGCCATTGCTAGATGATGTCAGTGGGCTGATAAGCTGGCTGTTATTAGTACTATGCTGATAGTAGGCTCTATCTATGTTTTTTTTTGGGATTGTTGATAACTTTGGATATGAACAGAGAGTGAGTGAAGTCCTTTATGTTTTGTTTTTTTTTAAATTCCGAAAGTACTTTTTTTTTTTTTCTTTTCTGGTGTTATCTAATCCACAATTTGAATCCAAGCTTCTATTCATTTGTTTATTCATCTGAGGTATTTTAGAACTCCTAATGTGTATCAGGTACTATAATAAGAGTTCACTGGTGGAAAAACTTAGAGAAACACAAGTAAATTAGAGTGATGCATGCTATTATCAAGGATAGGAGGCTCATAGAAGTCCTACTTGGCTCTCCATTGTAATCTTTGTCTTTCTGGTGTGATAGTTTTGGTAGCTATACTTATTAATACATAATTTCTACCACTTAAATAATTCCCCATGTGTCTTCTACAAACTCCTTTCACATGGCTAAGTAAATCTCCCCTTGAGGATGACTCTCTAGCGTACATTAAGTTCTCACTCTTCTGAATTGTAACCCTATTTGGCCATAATGTACTCTTACAGCAACTTGCCTTATCATCTTTGTTGGAATTTAAATTTTGTCCCATTTGTAAAAAAATATCTAATAGTTTTGCATCTGTTTCCCCAGTTAAACTACAAGTTCCTTCAGGGCTAAGACTTGTCTTGTGCTTCTCAAATTGTACATGGGAGGGGCACTGTTCTAGATTTCAAGGAGCCTGAATTCTAGCTTCAATTCTACAACAAACTGGCTTTGTGACTACAAGCCAGAAATTTAGTCCCCTGGGTTGTCTAATATTCTAGTATACAAATGTGATGTTTGGATTTTCATGTCTCTTTAAGTTCCAAAGTCCAGAAAGTATAGCCCAGGGCTTTTAGCTCAGTGTCCAGAGCAGTGCCTTAAACGTCACAGCACTCAATTTGCATCTAAAAGTCTTTTGAATACAGATGGTCTCTGACTTATAATGGCTTGACTTATAATTTTTTGACTTTACGATGGTTTTATGGGGTATTAAATACATTTTCAATTTATGATATTTTTGACTTACAATGGGCTCATTGGGACATAACCCCATCCTAAGTCAAGTATTGTTAATTATTGTTGGGTGCACTCAAATGTGGTCAACTTCGAATAGCTCGCCATTTTTCAAAAGAAATCCTAAAATGCTGTGAATGGACTTCATACTAAGTCTTTATCGACAAGAACCATAGAATGAGGTTGTCCTCACGATAGTGAGCATAACTGTGGAATCAAATGCCAGTCCTGTTCCTAGCTAGCTGTGTGACCCTGGAAAAGTTATTTATTGCCTCTGACCCTCAGTTGCTTTATGTATATTAAAAATAAAATTAAGAATAATGCTTGCCTCAGTGTTGTTAGGAAGCAAGGACAAATCTTATTTGCTGCCTTGAGCTGATATAGAAATGAAAGTTAGATATATGTTTTATAAATTACTTGAGTTTTAAACTTTTTGTCTTTTAACTTGAAGCTTGAAATAATTTATCCAAGGATTTTAAGAAACTGTGGCAAAGGTTTTAGAGTAAATTCTGAACTTTCCGGATGGGAGCATTTCAAGGCCACAGAGTTTTATTAAGGCAAGATGGCTGCCTTGGCTTTCTTTGGGTGGGCTTGTTGGTCTTTAGTAGCATCATTACTTTGTAGAGTAGATTGATAAATGGAAAAGCAGTGAAGTCTAATCAGCTAGGATTACGCCTAGCAGAAACCTTTCATGGTAAGCTGATGGGCAAAAACACTGAAAATAATAGCCATGCACCCACTCACACAAGAACTGAAATATCTGGGAACGTAATGCTAGTGCATTTGTGCTCCATTCCCCTAACAGCACAGTTAGTGAATGGGAATCCAATTTCATTGCCTGGCATTCTCCTGAGATCTTTTACTTTCTATCCTTCTATGGCCCCATTCCCAAGCAATCATAATCAGAAAGGCCAATTTACCTGAAATGAATATATAACTTGTTTCAAAGTGAAATGCAATTGGTTATTGGATTGTCAGTCTCTTCCATTTGTGTGGCTGCAATTTTCACTATTTTAAGGGTCTGCTATTAAAACAGCTTCTGTCCATTCACATTAGAATGCAAGGTTCACATTTAATAGTCTTAAGGGAGAGCGCCTGGCACTTACTGAATTACCCAGTAGAACCATTCTGGGTACTTGGTGTCCTGGAGTCATCAAACTGCCTTCTTGGAAAACAGCCAACCATCCCCCAAATAATAGAGAAGCCAGATTCCAGGGCTAGTAGTAATAAATGTTTAAAAGAATGAAACACATTATATTTAAGGGGAAAACTACCCTTTGGGTTTTTTCCCTGGAAACTTTAGAAGTAATGACTAAATTAAAGCAACAATCTTACAAACAAACAAGTACACCTCTGGAGATGTCATTTTAATCACAGCATACTGAAGAGAGCCTGTAGACATTAGCCAAACACATTGTTTCTTCTTATAGCAGGCTCGTTTCTCCCATTTAATAGCAGTAGCTCACACACAGCTCTAAAACCTGGAGTTTGTTTTATTGAGGAATGTTTGGACCTAAACAGTTGCTTCATTATTTTCTTAAATTCCCAGCAGGTGATCTTCAAAAGACACGTGAACTCAATTAAAATAAAATAGCAGGCAAAGCTAAAGCATTCATGTTCCTCTGTAAGTATCTTCTGGTCTTTCTTCAGTCTCTGGCTGTTCATTTATTGCAGCTTCCCTATGATTTTTTCCTTTGTCTTACACATTCTGGCTGGCTTCACTTCTAAGCTTTCTTAATTCAATCCACCAAATATCTGGCATACTAACATTTCAGGTGACAGAGGAAGCCAAAAATAAGCTGGTTATAGAATCTGCCTTCAAGATTCTCAAGATTCTTCCTCCTACCTCTATCTGTGCTGTGAAAAGAGGAATTAGCCCATAAATCCCAGACATACTGATACTTGGATAGTTAGCCCATGAAGAATGTCGTTTACTCAGCCTCTTGTATGATCCTTCTTTGGGGATAACTTTTATAATGCTATGGAAAGGCTCTGGCTATACTTGTTACAGTCCTCACACATCCATCAAGAGATGAGAGGTAGAATGAAGGGAACATGTGCAGAAAGGAGGAGACATCGCTGGGAATTACAGATATTTCCAACACGATCAACTAATCAGATGGCTTTTTCAGATAATTCCTCACAAATCTTTATACTACAAGGAAGGATTTCCGGGCTCCATTCATATCACTGTGAGTGGCAGTTGGAAAAGGAGCATCCAGAGCTAACTGAATTTAGCTAGAAGACAGATCTTACTGGTATTATGGAGGGACTTAACTGCTTGGAAGAATCTTAACAATGTCTTAGGGTTTGTTAATTTAATTTTAGTTGACTTAATTTTCTACTAAGAGTATAGTGTTCTGTTTTCAGCAATAGTAAGAAAGAATGTCTTGTGAAAGCAATTTCATGGTTGCCTTTCATGTAAATTTTAGAAGCCTAAAAGCACAGGCAATCAATCTCTAGTCTACTTGGTATCCTATCATAAAGCTGCCCTCCACACATTAGTTGCTTCTTGGTCTCCTGACTGAACTCTTGGCATTATCAATAAAGTAATATTTTTAAATTACTGATTTTTGTGACCTGTAGTATCTCTTGGGATAATAAACTTGATATGCTTATTAACCAAAGAGAATTTTTCTCTATTACTCTTAGATTTAACTTTTTAAAATGTTGATGGTAAAGTCTGTATTCTTGTTAGCCACACACTTTAAGATTTTAGACTCTTTGCTATATTCTTTTATTCTTTTGTCTTTTCAAACCAAAGAGTTCTGTTTCTTAGTCTGTTCTCATAAAGAAGCCCGTTGTTCAGTTTAATAGCTCCTCTCTGGTTGTCTCCATTCCAGCTCTTGGTTTTCTTGAGCTATGATGACCAAATGATACACATGGCTCCAGGTGTGGGTAAACCATGTTTCCATAGAGGGGGTGGATAAAGTTTTCTGCTCCGTTTCCAATAATCTTTTTCATGCTGTTTAGTATTCTGTAGCCTTCTCAGCCACAAGAGCACATTGTGCTTATTTCTTCAAGTCTGCAGTATGACTCTTTTCTGAGTCATAATTGTTCAGATTATTTTGAGAGTAAGGTACACTACTATCCTTTGTTTATCTAACTTCTGTTGCTACTGAAACATTTGGTAATAACCAGGGATCTTTGAAATAGTGTAGGAAAACCTCAATCTATTGATCCCAGATTTATTTTCTCCTGGACAATGTTCTTATTTTAATTGAATCATTTTTTCCATTACGAGAATTTGGTTTTCTAAAGGAGTGAGGTTTCATGGTGGGAAACACTTTATAGATGGCGTAGATATCATATTTTTTTCGAAGTTAGTATACTAAATGTACTTTTACCACATCAGTATTTTGTTCTTCGTAACATTATATGTATAATGTCTCCATTAAGCATGTAATATATAAACACTGTACGTTCAGCGTTCCAGTGAAGAGGACAGAAATGGAAAGCAGAAAACATGAGGTTTGATTCAGATGGAGTCTGATCAGGGCAATTTAAGCTCTCTCTGTCTCAAAGCCTCAGCATCACCATTCATAAGTCAAAGATGGTAACCCTTGGACTGACATTGTAAAATTAATAGCATGATCCTTCTGGGGGTATTTGGAGATTTTTGAGAAGAAGGGACTATTTAGGTTTAATTGATGATTGTATCAAAAGAATGAGTCGAAAAAAGTTGACATATTACTTATGGCAGTATCACATACTGATTAACAGAAAGACTCCCTGGACTCAGACTTAAGTAAAAATCTGAGCTCACCTCATATTGCCTCAGTGACTTTGGGGGAGTTTGTTGAACGTTCCCTCAACCCCAAGTTTACTGGAGGAAGAATGAAAAAGAAAAATTGTATATATGTAAGGTGTACAATGTTATGTTTCAATGTATTCACACATTGTAAAATGATTACCACAATCAAGCTAACATATCCATCGGCTCACTTAGTTGCCATTTTCTTTTTTGTGGTAAGAACACTTGAGATCTACTTTCTCAGCAAATTTCAGGCATATGATATATTTGTTATTAACTACAGTCACCATTCTGTAGATTGGGTTTCCAGAAATCCAGAACTTATTCATGTTATAACTGAAGGTTTGTACCCTTTGACAAACATCTCCCTTTTCTCCCAACCCCCAATCTCCTGCTAAACACAGTTCTACTCTCTGTTACTTTGAGTTTGATTTATTTTTTATTTTTTATTTTTATTTTTTGAGACGGAGTCTCGCTCTGTCGCCCAGGCTGGAGTGCAGTGGCGCGATCTCGGCTCACTGCAAGCTCCGCCTCCTGGGTTCACGCCATTCTCCTGCCTCAGCCTCTCCAAGTAGCTGGGACTACAGGCGCCCGCCACCACGCCCGGCTAATTTTTTTGTATTTTTAGTAGAGACGAGGTTTCACCGTGTTAGCTGGGATGGTCTCGATCTCCTGACCTCGTGATCCGCCCACCTCGGCCTCCCAAAGTGCTGGGATTACAAGCGTGAGCCACCGCGCCCGGCCTGAGTTTGATTTTTTTTAAAAGTTCTACCATTAGTGAGGTCATGCAGTATTTGTCTTTCTGTGTCTGGATTATTTCACTTAGCGTAATGTCCTCCAATTTTACCTATGTTGTTGCACATGACAGGATTTCCTTTTCTTAAAAGGCTGCATAGTATTCCATTGTGTATATATGTCACATTTTCTTTACCCATTCTTCTGTATTCAGATACTTTATTTCCATATTTTGGCTACTGTGAATAATGCTGCAACAAACATGGGCATGCAGATATCTCTTTGAGATAGTGGTTTTATTTCCTTCAGATATATATACCCAGAAGTGGGATTGTTGGCTAATATGTTAGTTCTATTTTTACTTTTTAAAATTGTGTTTATTTATTTTTGATTGACAAAAATTGTACATATTTATGGTGGACAACATAATGTTTTGATATATGTATACATTGTGGAATCACTAAATCAAGCCAATTAATATATACATTACTTCACATATCATTTTTATGCATTGAGGACACAAAAATCCCTCTTAGCAATTTTCAAATATACAATATATTATTATTAACTATAATCACCAGGATATATAATAGACCTCTGGAACTTATTCATTCTAACTGAAATTTTGTATCCTTTTACCAATATCTCCCTAATGCCCCCATCCTCTAGCTCCTGGTAATCACCAGTCATTCTGTTCTCTGACTCTATTATATCAACTTTTCTTAGATTCCACCTATAAGTGAGAATCATGCAGTATTTATCTTTCTGTGCCTGGATTACATTATTTCACATAACATCCCCCAGGTCTATCTGTGTCACAAATGACAGGGTTTTTTTTTTCTTTTTTAAGGCTGAATAGTATTCTGTTGTGTATAAATACCACATTTGCATTATCCTTTCAACCACTGATGAACACTTAGGTTGATTTCATACCTTGGCTATTATGAAAAATGCTGCAATGAACATGAGAGTGTGAGTATCTCTTCAACATACTAATTTCATGTTTTTGGATATATATCCAATAGTGGGATTGCTGGGTCATACCATAGTTCTATTTTTAATTTTTTGAGCAACTTCCATGCTGTATTACATAATATCATACCAATTTACAAATTCACCAACAGTATACTAGAGTTTCCATGTTCCACATCCTTGCCAACACTTTTTATCTTTTGTCTTTTAAATACTAGCATTCTAACAGGTGTGAAGTGATAGCTCATAGTGATTTTGATTTGCATTTTCCTGATGAATAGTGATGTTGAGCATTTTGTAATATACCTTTTGGCCATATTTGATTACTGTAGGTTTGTAGTATATTTTGAAGTCAGGTAGTGTGATGTCTCTGGCTTTGTTCTTCTTGCTCAAGATTGTCTGGCTATTTGGGGGTATTTTGTGGTTCCATATACATTTTAGAATTATTCCTTCTACTTCTGTGAAAAACGTCTTTGGTATTTTGGTAGGGATTGTATTATATCTGTAAATTGCTTCAGGTAGTATGGACATTGTAACAATATTAATTCTTCCCATACATTACCATGGATATCTTTTCATCTATTTCTGTCTTCTTCAAGTTCTTTCATCAACTTTTTGTAGATTTCAGTGTATAGATCTTTTAACTCATCAGTTAAATTTATTCTTAAGTATTTTATTTTTATAGCTATTGTAAATGGGATTATTTTCTTAATTTCCTTTTTTGGGTAGTTTGTTGTTAATATATAGAAATGCTATTGATGTTTGTATATTGATTTTATATCCTGCAGCTTTACTAAAGTAGTTTATTAAATTTAACTATTTTTAGGTTTTAAAAGGATATTATCTAGTCTCCATTTTGGGGATAATGGTTGTACTTATTCATAAGTTGTCATGTGGATTAAAACAGATAATCTGTAAAAACTACTTAGCTTAATATTTAAAATACAATAAGCCCTAAATATACTAGCTACAATAATAATTTCTACTACTACTACTATTATTAATTTGGGACCTCAGGATTTTTCATTATAACTAAATTTGAAATTTATCCACTATGGTAGAATATATTGGGTAAATGAATTAAAGTTTAAAAGCTTATAGACTAATGAAAAATGTTTTCCAATTACTATTTTATATATCAAAGTAAAATTATAATTAAATTTGGTATGTAAAAAAAACATAAAACATTACAATATAATAAGGGCTACTTCAGAGGTTGCATAAAGGGCTGGAGAATCCAGTGACTATTGTGGATACCTGTGATTTGTGAGAACTACTTTTTGTAATATCACCCACTTTTTCCTCTGTGGAACCCCCTTAGGTGATCTTGACTCCACCTTTGACTCCAAAGTTGGATACTGGTTTCTGGCCTGGCCAATCACAGCATTGTATCCTGCTCACAGAGTGACTGGTTCAAAGATTGATACAGGACTGTGAAAATCAGGCATAGGACTTGGTTTAAACTTCTGGGAGAGATGCTTCTTCTTCTTTCCTGAACTTAAAATTGTGATGATGGAATCCCGGAATGATTGGTCTTTATATTGCTGTAGTGAAAGAAGTTCCTGTTTGTCAATGGAACCAGCACAGAGGGCCACAGAGCAGAGAGACTGAGAGACTAGGTCATAATAATCCTGACATTTCCAGTTATTAATACCTTTATGCTTAAGCTAATATGAGTTGGGTTTTTATTACTTGCAGTCAAAGTCTTGGCATATACAAATAATTAATTAGAGTTGGACAACAAGAAAGGTTCTATAAGAATTGATTCTAATATTATAGAATGAGGTGGAATAGAAATAATTCAAAAATGGGCAAACTTTTAAGACAAAGGGGACTAGGAAGGCTGAGACACAAATATATGAAATGGCATGTTTGAAAAATATGGTATCAGTATGGCCAAATCTTATAAATCTCTGATGGTAATGTTTTGACCAGCCAGTTTTCTTCTATCTGTGGGCAGCATGGTATGGTTTAGAGAAAATGAGCTTGGGAGAAATTTAAATCCAAGATAAATAAATTATTAAGTGTATGCCTTTAGGAAATTACCTAATCTTATTGAAACTCACTTTCCCATTCTTTGCTATGAGTATAAAAACACCCACTTTTCATGGTTGTTTGAAAGTTAAAATTATGTATAGAAAGTTCCTAAAACAGTTCCTGCCTATCATGAAGTCTGTTGTATTTGATAAGTACAGCTACTCCTGCTCACTTTTGTTTTCTTATTGCTTGGATTTTTTTTTTCATCCCTTTCCTTGCAGTTTATATGTGTCTTTACAGGTGAGATGAGTGTCTTGTAAGCAGAATATAGCTAGGTCGTTTTTTAAAAACTCCCCTCAGCCAGTCTATGTCTTTTAAGTAAAGTTTAACTTTTTACCTTTAAGGCTATTATTGAGATGTAAGAGATTATTTCTGTCATTTTATTAATTGACTTCTGGCTATTTTGTGTGTCATTTATTCCTTTCTTACTGTTTATCATTGTGACTGTGGTTTTCTGTAGTGGTAACATTTCAGTCCTTTCCTTCCTCTTCCTTATTTGTGTATTTGCTTTATCAGTGGGTTTTATACTTCCATGTGTTTTCATGGTGGTAGCTATCTTCCTTTTGCTGTCAGGTGTAGAACTCCCTTAAGCATCATTTGTAGGACCAGTTCAGTGGTGATAGAATCCCTCAGCTATTGCTTGTTTGGGAAAAGTTTTATTTTTCCTTTGTATATGAAGGATTGTTTTCGGAGAGGGTATAGCATCCTTAGCAGATTTTTTTCAGCACTTTGAATATATCATCCCATTGTCTCCTGACCTGTAAGGTTTCTGCTGAGAAATCTACTTTAATCTGGTGTGGGTTCCTCTACTTGGGACTAGACACTTTCCTCCTGCTGTTGTAGAATTTTCTCTTTGTCTTTGACTTTAGTAAGTTTCTCCATAGTGTGTCATGGAGAAGACCTTTTTGCATTGTATCTATTTGGGGACTTCAGAGCCTCCTATATTTGGTTGTCTAAATCTCTTGCTAGACTTGTGAAGTTTTCAGCTATTATTTTGTTAGATGGGTTTTCTATCCCTTTCATTTTTTCTTTGCTTTCTGGGACACTGAAAATTTGAATATTTGGTTGCCTTGTGGTGTCCTATATGTCACATAGGCTTTGTTCATTCTTACTTCTTATTTTTGTCTCCATGAATTATTTTTAAAAATCCGTCTTCAAGTTCTGAGATTGTTTCTTCTCCTTGATCTAGTCCATTGTTACAGCTTTCAAATGTATTTTGTATTTCATTTAATGAATTATCTGGGTCCAGAATTTGTTTGGTTCTTTTTTAAATGATATCCATCTCTTCAGTAAATTTATCATTCATGTCCTGAATTGTTCTTCTGATTTTTGTCTTGCTTTTATATATTATCTTGTATCTCACTGAGCTTCCTTAATATCAGTATTTTAAATTTTTTTCTGGAGTTTTATAAATTTCTTTTTTATTGGAATCCATTGCTGGAGAATTATTGCATTCCTTGGAAGGCATTCTATTTCCTTGCTTTTTCAAGCTTCCTTTGTTTTTATGTTGATACCTGGGCATCTTGAGTAATAGTCATTTATTCTAATTTTTTGGATTTACTTTCATAGGTGAGAACTTTTTCCTGGAGAGGTATCTATGGTGTTGGTTGGGTAGGGCACTTTGGCTTTGTATCTGGGTATATACAGTAGTGCAGTTTCCTCATGATATCTTTAGCTGTAAACAGTGTCAGTGGTGTCTGCTATTTCCTCAGTGGCTTAGGGTGTGGTTGTTAGTGGAGGCTGTGGTGAAATTTTTCTGGGTACCGGGAT
Source organism: Nomascus leucogenys (assembly GCF_006542625.1). Lineage (NCBI taxonomy): Eukaryota > Metazoa > Chordata > Mammalia > Primates > Hylobatidae > Nomascus > Nomascus leucogenys. Next base: position 957,761 of record NC_044391.1, read on the forward strand.
GCCGGCTGGGCCAGTTCTTGGACCTTAGTGGCTGCAGTGGTGGGCCAAGCATACTGCCCTCTCCTTGGGCCCTGGGGTGTTATATACTGGCACTGATGTAAGCAGGCCCAGGTGGGTTAATTCTTGGGCCTCCAGGTGGCCTCCTTGGGGGCTGGTAGTGGCAGTGATTGACTGGGCATGATCTCTGGTTCTTGGACAGCAGGTATGGCATGGGCAATGTCAATAGCAGTAATGGAACAAGGCTCTGATTCCCAAGCCGCCTGCACTGGTCTTGGCAATGGCTATGACAGACTGGCTGGGCCACACCCCAGGCTGGCAAGGTGGTGTGTGTGTGTGTGTGTGTGTGTGTGTGTGTGTGTGGTAGTTGTGGTGATAGAGGCAGATTGGGTGGGCCTAACCTCAATCCCCTGGGAGGAGTGCTCAGGTGCCAATAGTGGTAGACAGGGCTGGGCAATTCCCAAGTCCCTGGATGTTGTTTCTGGGCACTGGAATGGTGGGGCCAGGTTGGTTGAACCTCTCCTCAAGTCCCCTTGTGGTGCATGTAGGCACTTGCTGTGATAGGCAATAGTGAGGTGATAAGTAGGCAGGAACAAAATGCTTGGGTGGGGGTGGTATTGTCTACACTGCAACCCTGCTATGTGTGGGTGTTTTCAGTAGCAGCAGCCATAGGCAGGCAGCTGGGAAGTGCAAGCTTTGCTCACACTTTGGCCACAGCAGTAGTGGCTATAGGCAGGGGAGTCTGTTCTTAGGACATATGAAACTGTGTGGCAGCTTAGCTTCGGGGCAGCAGAGTTGCTCCCAATGGCTCCTGCTTCAGCCCTGGTTGCCATAGCCAGCCATAGCAGTTGGCTGTAGAATCGAGGTATCAGTGGAGCTCCAGGAATGTGGAGATGCCAGGGCTGTTGAGCCCCAGGGGGGGCTGCATTCTGGTGGGGAATGGCTCTGAAAATGGTGCCTTGCTGTATCTGCTTATGACTCAGAAGTGTGTGGGACCCAAAGTTGAGCTCCCTCTCTGGAGCAATGTAATCTTGTGGTTTCCAGGCAGCTCCCTGTGTTAGTCTTAGGGCCCACAAGGATTGAGGGCCTCTCCTGCAATTAGGATCACAGGAGTCTGCCCTGAGCATGTGGACCACTGGGGGTCCCTCATGTACCCTTTCCCACATTGGAGTCCTCTCCAGATTCCCAGCTGATCCTGGCTGAGGAGGCTGCCTCACTTCTCTCTCCTTCCTTGCTTGAGGGGTTTCCTATCACTTCTCTGAATTCCAGTGTTCTCTTTTAGATGATCTATTTAAAGTGTGATTATCTGCTTGCCATTTTGGCTCTTTTTTTTGGAGGAGGCAAGTACCAGATGACTCTAGTAAGCCATCTTGAAGCCACCCATCCCTGCATCTTTGGTTTTTATTTTTTATTTTTCTCTTGCTGTTTTGGTAGGGCTGCTGCTGCTTCTTTTTTTAAATAAATACTTGTTTTAAATTCACATTTTGCTGATTTTTGTTTTTAATTTATTTACAAAATAAATGCTATACATTGTTCTCAAAACCAAGCTTTCACTGCTTTCAGAAGTTTTGAGAGAACTCTAATGATTTTCATCTTTTCTGAATAGTATTTATTTGTAAATTTTAAGTAATAAAATCATTCATTGTAAAACTATATACAGTTGAAATTTTTGGTATATATAGATAAATATAAAAAATAAAATCCCAATACTATAATATTTGGTATATGTAGATAAATATGAAACTAAGTATTGTTATTCCAACCCTCCCTGAGCTGTGACAACTATCATTGGCATTCTGATGTATTTCCTTCTAGTCTTTCTCCACAAAGGACAAGCTTTTTTATTTTAAACAAAATTGTGATTCCATTATATGTAAGGCTTTGTTAATTCCATTATAAGTGTTTTTCTTTTTTTTTTTTTTTTTTTTTGAGACGGAGTCGTGCTCTGTCACCAGGCTGGAGTGCAGTGGCGCAATCTCGGCTCACTGCAACCGCTGCCTCCCAGGTTCAAGCGATTCTTCTGCCTCAGACTCCCAAGTAGTTGGGACTACAGGTGCGTGCCACCATGCCCAGCTAATGTTTGTATTTTTTTTAGAGACGGGATTACACCATGTTGGCTAGGATGGTCTCGAACTCCTAACCTCGTGATCCACCCACCTGGGCCTCCCAAAGTGCTGGGATTACAGGAGTGAGGCACTGCGCCCAGCCCATCATAAGTATTTTCATGTATCATCAATACTTTAGAAAACGGTATTATTGACTATATATTAGTTCATCGTGTGCACACATTTTATTTAATTAATTTGCTCTTTTCAGTTATTTAGTTTTGTTTTTTTGTTATAAATTTCATAGTAATATATGTCCTTATACATAAATCTGAGTATGAATCTAGGATTATTTACTTAAAATGAATTTCCAGACACAAATTGTGGGGTTAAAGTGGGAGGAACATTTTTAAAGCTTTTGATATATACTGCTAAATTGTCTTATAGGAATGTATAAATTATGAAAGAACTAGCTGTCCATGTGAGACCATGCATTTCCTTATCCAAATGAAGAGTTAAAGAAATTATTTTTCAGCTTTTTTGGTGTTATAAGGTAACTCCTTTTCCTGATTTGAATTTTTTTCTAGTACTAGTGACTTTTTACAGGTTTTTCTTATGTTTGTTGGTTGGTCGAGTTTTTTTTTTTTTAATGTCTATGCCTATCTTAATATCTATGCCTATTTTAATTTTTTAATGTCTATGTACTTTCTTTTGGAGGATGTTGTATGATATTTTATAAATAAAAGGTGTTAACTCTTTATCATTATAGTGTAAATATATTTCCCAATAAGTTTTTAAATTTTCATTTATGATATACAGAAATTTTAACTTTTATATATTAAAAATATCTATATTTAAATGACTTTGTCCAGGTGTAGTGACTCATGTCTGTAATCACAGAATTTTTGAGAGGCTATGTCAAGAGGATTGCTTGAGGCCAGGAGTTCCTGGCCAGCCTGGACTGCATAGTGAGACCCCATCTCTAAAAAAGTTTTTTTTTTAAATTAAATCGTTTTATTCCTTTTCTCTCTCTCACTTGTCCCCTTCCCTCCCCTTCCCTCCCTTCCCCTCCCTTCCCCTCCCTTCCCTTCCTCTCCCTTCCCTTCCCCTCCCTTCCCCTCCTTTCCCCTCCCTTCCCCTCCCCTCACCTCCCCTCCCTTCCCTTGTCTCATTCTGTCACCCAGGTTGGAGTGCAATTATGCCATCACAGCTCACTGCAGCCTTGTCCTCCAGGGCTCCAGTGATCCCTCTGCCTCAGCCTCCCAAGAAGCTGGGACCACAGGCATCCACTGCCACGCCCAGATAATTAAATTTTTTTATTTTATTTTTATTTTTATTTTTTTGTAGAAACGGTGTCTCACTATGTTGCTTGGACTGATCCCAAACTCCTGGCCTCAAACAATCCTCCCACCTCAGCTTCCTAAAGTGCTGGGATTACAGGCATGAGCCATTGAACCCAGGTTCTTTTTAATATCTTCCTCCACATTTTTACGTATCAATCCTGCATTCAAACATTTACTCATTCTGAAACAAATTTTAGTATATGTTATAAGGTATTGATCCAAATTTTTATGTTTATAAATAGTTAACATCTCCAAACTATTTCTTGATATTAATTTCATCCAATGATATAAATTGCCACCTTCATCATATTGTAAATTATAGTTTTGATTTTCCTTTTTGACAATGAATTATTTAAGAGGATACTTTAGAATTTTCAAACTTAATAAAAAACTTGTGCATTCAGAGACTGTATTGTCTGTAATTTCTATATTTTGTTATTTTTTGGGTGTCTATTATAATCAAATATGAACTTAAGTTTAGTCAATGTTCAATATAGTTTTACAATGAAGGTTTATACTGCAGCTACATGGGATAAAGATATACAGTGATTCATTTAATTCTATTTATTTTGTTGTTTAACTTATCTATGATAATAATTCTAATACTTATTTTTTAAATGGTTAAGTTTAACAAACTTTAAAGAATTACTTAGTAAGATTTTCATTTGGGGATAATGTCCAAGGTTCTTGCTAGTCTAATGTACCTTACTAGCACTTTGTTCATTTTCATGGTTTCCACAGATTAAACTATAGTAAAATGTGTGTGGTTATTGACTTACTGTGAATTCTATGGGGGTAAAGTTGATGCCTTCCTGAACCTATTCTGGCACAGGATTCATAGACAATAAACACTTTTAAAATGCAGTTGAATTTCACCCAAGTTAAATCCAATGCAAACCTGCAAGCAGAAATTCCTAAAGAGAGTAAATCCTAGAAATAGTAAAGAAAATCATTGTTTCCTCAATGCCAGACTTACGGTAATTGAGTAGAAAGTGACAGGCTTTCAAATAAGATTCTAATGACTGTTTCTCTCCGCAACTGTCTACTCCCATCAAGTTGTCCTCTGAAGAACTCAGCCATGACAGTGGATTGAATTTGGTGGCCCTGGGATATGGGATTTCTATTTCTACAAAAATAGATAATCATCAAATAAACTACAGGTATACCTTGGAGATACTGCAGGTTTGGTTCCAGGTCACCACAATAAAGTTAATATTACAATAAAGTGAGTCACACAAATTTTTTGGTTTCCAAGTATATATGAAAATTATATTTACACTCTACTGTAGTTTATCCAGTGTGTAATAGCATTATGTCTAAAAATACATACCTTAATAAAAAATACTTTATCGCTAAAAAAATGCTAACAATTTTCCAGTCATACTCTGTGTGTTGGTAGAGGGCCCTGCCTTGATGTTGATGGCTGCTGACTGATCGGGATGGTGGTTGCTGAAGGCTGGAGTGGCTGTGGCAATTTCTTAAAAGACAGCAATAAAGTTTGCTGCATCAATTGACTCTTTTACAAAAGATTTCTCTGTAGCATGTGACGTTGTTTGATAGCATTTTAATCACTGCAAAACTTCTTTCAAAATTGGAGTCAGTTCTCTCAAATCCTGCCAGTGCCTTATCAACTAAATGTACGTAATAGTTAAATTCTTTGTTGTCATCTCAACAATATTCACAGAATCTTCACCAGGAGTATATTCCATCTTAAGAGAAGACTTTCTTTGCTCATCCATGAGAAGAAACTCCTTATCAAGGAAAGTTTTATCATGAGATTGCAGCAATTCAGTCACACCTGAAGGCTCCACTTGTAATTCCAGTCCTGTTACTATTTCTACCACATCTGCAATTACTTTCTTCACTGAAGTCTTGAACCCCTTGAAGTCATCTATAAAGGTTGGAGTCAACTTCTTCTAAACTCCTGTTAACATTGGTATTTTGACCTCCTCCCATGAATCATGAATGTTCTTAATGGCATCTAGAATGGTGAGTCTTTTTCAGAAGGTTTTCAATTTATTTTGCCCAGATCTATCAAAAAAGTCATTATCTATGGCAGCTATAACCTTAAAGATGTATTTCCTAGATAATAAGACTTATAAATCAAAATTACTCCTTGATCCATGGGCTACAGAATGGATGCTGTGTTAGCAGACATGAAAACAACATTCACCTCCTTGTAAGTCTCCATCAGAGCTCTTGGGTGACCAGATGCATTGTCACTGATTTTGAAACAAATCTTTTTATCTGACCAGTAAATCTCAACAGTGGTTTAAAATTTTCAGTAAACCATGCTGTAAACAGATGTGCTATCATCTAGGCCTTGTTGTTTCATTTTTAGCACACAGGCAGAGTAGATTAAGGGCCCTAGACATTTCAGAATGGTAAATAAACATTGATTTCAACCTAAAGTCACCAGTTGCATTAACCCCTAAGAAGAGAGTCAGCCTGTTCTTTGAACCTTTGAAGCCAGGCCTTGGCTTCTCTCTAGCCATGAAAGTCCTAGAAGGCATTTTCTTCAAGACAAGCAGTTTTCATCCCCATTCAAAGTCTGTTTAGTGTAACCACCTTTATCAATTATCTTCACTAGGTCTTCTGAGTAACTTGCTGTAACTCCTACATCAGCACTTGCTGCTTCACCTTGCACTTTTATGTTGTGGAGGTAGCTTCTTTACGTAAGCCTCATGAGCCAAGCTCTGCTAGCTCCCAAGTTCTCCTCTGCAGTTTCTTCACTTCTCTCAGGCTTCCTAGAATTGAAGAGAGTAGAAGTCTTGCTCTGGATTAAGCTCTGGCTTAAGGAAATGTTGTAGCTGGTTTGATCTTTAATCCAGACCACTCAAACTTTCTCCGTATCAGCAATAAGGCTTTTTCACTTTGTTATCATTTGTATGTTCGCTGGAATAGCACTTTTAATTCCTTCCTTCTTTTCCTTTACATTTACAACTTAGCTAACCGGTATGACCAGCTTAACTTTTGGCCTGTCTGGGCTTTTGGTATGTCTTCCTCACTAAGCTTAATCATTTCTAGCTTTTGATTTCGAGTGAGAGACTTACAACTCTTCCTTCCACCCGATCACTTAGAGGCCGTAGTTGTGTTATTTGTTGGCCTAATTTCAGTATTGTCGTGCCTCAGAGAATAAAGAGGCCAGAAAAGGACAGAGATGGAGGAACAGCCTATTGGTGGAGCAGTCAGAACACATGCAACATTGATGAATTAAGTTTACTGTCTTTTATAGCTGTGGTTAGTGGTGCCCCAAAAGAATTAAAATAATAACACCAATGCTCACTGACCACAGGTCACAATAAGAGATATAAAAGTAATGAAAAACCTTGAAATATTGTGAGAATTACCAAAATGTAACACAGAGACACAAAGTGAGCACATGCTGTTGGGAAAACAGCACTGATAGACTTGCTGGATGCCGGGTTGTTAACAAACCTTCAATTTGTAAAAATGCAATATCTGAAAAACATAATAAAGACAAATGTAATAAATTGAGGTATGCTCGTCTAGTTTGTATAGCATAGAAGATATTGAAATAATCTTCCCGGAAAATCATATATCAATCCAGAAGAGCCAAGAGCCTTCTCTACTCCAGACCATCAAGATTCTGCCAGTGTTCTCTGCTAGCTAAGCCCTCATGGGACTTAGAAGATTCGCTTTCGCTCCATAATACATTTCAGCACAGGAGTTTTAAACTTACATTGGTAACCGCATATCCAGCCTCAGCCTTTCTAGATAAGCAGCTATTCTCCTCTGAGGTTTCCCATGATGCTCTCAGTGGGACCTATCAACTAGCCCTGCTTTTCTCAGTCTGGGGGTCCTTCCTCTTCCACTCCTTTTGCCTCTCTTCTTTGAGAAACTCTCTTCTTTCTTTTTCCCTGGGTACTTAACATCTAACATTATTTCCTCAAGAGTTTGGGTTTTACAGGGTTAATTTAACACAAATGAATATCTTAATGAATTACCTTATTAAAAGTGCTAGACTCTCATTCTCTCGCTCTAGAAATAAGCTATTTTTTTTTTCAGGGCCCATGTGTGCAACTGAGTGAGATCCTGCTTTGATACCCCAAGGCAGAGTCAGCCTGGCTGAGGTTGTGGTGGCCCTTCTGACCAAATTCAGAATCAGACTGTTTGCTGTATGGAAGTCTCTTGCCTCTCCCTTCCAGACCTTCCTCTCTTCATTTCTTGCCTAGGTGTGTTAGACCCTTTCCTGCTTTCTTGAATTTTGCTTCACTCTTTCTTTTTCCCTCCCTCTGTCTCATGAACCCCAGAGCGAATGAGATTGTGGTCCGTGTATGAATTCAGTGGGCAAACATATTTGTTTGGTTTCCACTGGGGGGAAAACTGTACAGTGTGCATCTAATTTGAACTAGTGGTCAATATTTAACATTTGGAAATTTCACATAAGTATCTCTATTTCCAACTTCTCTGAAAATTTGAAAGATCTGGCCACACCAGGCCCACATTTGTGGCAAAAAATGAGTTGGAGTCCTTATAAAATTATGCTGAGCGAAAGAAACAAGTTACAAAAGACCAGTATTGTATGATTTCATTTATATAAAATATCCAGAATAGGCAAATCTGTAGAGGTAATGGATTAGTGGTTTCCCAGGGCTGGGCATTTGGCGGGAAATGGGGAGTGACTGCTAAAGGGCACATGGGATTTCTTTTGGGGAATGAGAATGTTCTAAAAGCAATTGTGATAATGGTTATACAAATCTGTCAGTATACTAAAAATAATGGAATTGCACATATTAAATGTGTAAATTACATGGTATGTGAATTATATCTCAGTACACTTTTAATTTTCTTTTTAAGTGGGTTGGGGTTAGGTAGCATGTACCTTCTTTAGATGGGTACCTGACATAGTCTCCATAGTTCCATATTGACTGCCCTACGCTGGGACCCAGCTCACTTCTTTGATTTTGGCCTCTGTTGGCATTTGACATTTTAGCCTCAGTTCATATTTATGAGCATTTTCCTTTTTCTAGTACCTTTATCATGATAAGTTCTCTTTTCTTATCCTTTTCCTCATGAAAATTACCTTTACTGGTCATCCTAGAGCACATCTCCTATAATATTTTTTGACATGTAGTTGTCAAGTTTCTGACAAAGAAATGTATTTCCTTATTAGTAACAATATTGCTATAAAATTATACCTTATCAAACCAAACTTTCTTATAAATACAACCTGGATTCTGGGTTTCATAAACAAATACAGTGCACTATGCCAACCGAAGAATAACAGGAAGTACTTTATGACCCCACATTATCTAACAATTCTCCCCTAAACATCCCTGTAGCATGACCAGGCAGGAGATGCTGCAAGACTGGGGACAGAGCTGCAATCCCTGGCATTTTTAAACAGCTTGTTGATGCACTGGGCTTGTGAGAAAACCAACATTACACTGAAACTCTTAGGGATACTCTAAATTGGTGGATTAGATGGTCGCTTGATTAAGTTTGGGTTATGTAAACAGTGGAGTGTTTAGATTTAGGCTTGGCTGTTGGAGTCTAGGCAGCTGTTTGTACTTAAGTCCAGCTAGAAGTCTTGTTCATCAAAGAACTGACTGATTTCTTTCTTTCTCCCACCCCTGCCTGCTTCTTTTTTTTGTACCTGTGTTGTTTTTCCCTCTGTTCAAACCCTTTGGGCTCAGGACTGTAGGTAGGCAGAGGCAGAGCATTTTGAATGTTTCTCTGAGGACCAGGAACTTATTTTTTTGATTACATAGTGATGTGCCCCACAGATCTCCCTCACTGTGAGGTAATCACTTCATTTATCCAAGTTCTACAAAGCCTTTATTATTTCGGTTAGTTCATATTTTTGAAGCTAAGTCATCAGTTTGATGCGTTTGTTGTAAAATGTGGTTTAACAGCTTGTTAGCACATTTATTTTTTTTTTAATGGAATCCAAAGATATTTCATGCTTGAGCAGCAGTGGATTTAAGAGCCGATGAAAAGCCCCGCGAGCTGGGCGCAGTCAGCACAAAACAATGCGGGCAACATTGTGGAGCCTACGCAGAGCTACCCCCAGCAGTGGCGTGCGGGTTTCTTGAACTTTAAGTTACTTTTTTTGCTTTTCTTTTTCCCTGACAGTGTCTCATAAATAACCCATGTTGCCTTATGCGTGTTGGTTTCAGATTGTCTAGGATGTACTGGATCATTTGAGCAGTCTGCGTTCGTGTGGTTTTCCTCCCCTCTGAAGATGATTCGATTCTGTTTTGTCCACAAAGGGGAGACGTGGATTGCTGTTTTCTGTCCTCCAAATGTGGCTTTGTAAAGCTGTCTCAGAACTAACGGGTTGGAACTGAAAACTATTATGGAACTTGGTGAATGTCAGCGAGCCTTTGAAAAGTAAAAGCTGGGAAGCGACAAACTCTTTCCACAGTTCCATCCCAAATACAAACGAGGTCATTTTCTTGGGAGGCAGCAAAAGTGAGCATTCTGTGTTTGACCAAAGACAACCTTTTGGTTGAGGTTTTGATTATCCAGGGGTGAAATGGAGGCAAATGGTCTTCTTTGCCCAAATCCAGACCTACCTTTGTACCAGGCTAGGTATTTGTTGGATTGAAAGGAGTGCAGCCCTTGGAGAGCAGTTTCATGGAACTGGAATTGGTAAAAATGGGCTTTCTGATTATATCTTATATATTATTATTAGAATGTATTATTACCTATTAGATCTATATCTAATATAGATCTAATATAATAGATTATAATTACATTATAATATATTAGATTATAATTATAATTAGATTATAATAATATATTAGATCTATATTATTATATCTAAAATGTTTTATCAGCCTTCCCATTTGCATGTGTGTGTTGTCAGTTCATAAACCAGATTACATTGATTTTTTTACCATTCAAGTCAGAACTCTTATATTTCATTTATATTCCAGAAAGTAGAGATTAAAGAAAAGCATTGAGAAGGCAAATTTCTTCTTACATAATAATACCTGTGGTTCTCAAATTGAAGTGACAGCTGATATAGTGCTTAGAGCCTAAATTTTATTTTTATCTGTCTCTCTAGAAAGAGACACTGAAACACTTACATAAGGGAAAGAGAGGAGACCATATGTGAAAAATTATCAACTACTTTGCCAGTGATTACCTAACAATGAATGAGATCCACCTTTCCAATCTGCCCACACCTCCAATGTCTCTTTGAGGTTGAGAACGTAAATCGTAACCCCTGTGTGAGGCAATCTTACTTTCTTAAAGAAAGAAAAAAGACTGCTGTTAATGACAATGGTGCTCATGTACATAAAGATTACAAAAGCTGGTCTTGGAAGGGACCTTTGTATGAACTACTCCAACTATCTGATTTTGTAGACAACAAAACTGAGACTAAGAAACTTGTTTCTGACTTTTGGCTATTGTGAATGGGGGGCTTTGAATATTCACATGCAAGTTTTTATCTGAATACCTGTTTTCAATTCTTTTGAAGTAGGATTGCTGAGCCATATATGCTAATTCTATCTTTAACTTATTGAGGAACCTCCAGATTTTTTCTACAGTGGGTGTACCATTTACATGCCCTCCAGCAATGTACCAGGGTTTCGATTCTCCACATGCTCAGTAATACTTGTTATTTTTCCATTTTTTGTTTATTACAGCCAAATAGCCATATCCTAGCGAGTGTGAGGTGGTATCTCATTGTGGTTTTGATTTTCATTTCCCTAGTGACTAGTGATGTTGCGTATCTTTCCATGTACATGTTCATCATCTCTATATATTCTTTAGAGAAATGTCAATCATTTGCCCATTTTTTAATGGAGTTGTTTTCTGTTGTTGTTGAGTTGTAAGACTTTCTTATATTTTTTGGATACTAGACCCTTTCCAGATATATGATTTGCAAATATTTTATCCCATTCTGTGGATTGTTTTTTACTCTTTTGATAATGTTTTATAATGCAAAATAATGTTTAATTTTATGAAGTTCAATTTATTTTTTTTTCTGTTGTTGCTTGTGCCTTTGGTGTGATACCTAAGAAACCATTGCTAGATCCAAGGGCTTAAAGATTTATCTCTATGTTTTTTTGCTAAGTGTTTTATGGTTTTAGCTCTTATATTTCAGTCTTTGATTCATTTTAAGTTAATTTGTGCGTATAATGTGAGGTAAGGATTTTTCGCATGTGGATATCCATTGTCCCAGCACTGTGGAAGAGACTGTTCTTTCTCCGTTGACTGACCTTAGCACACTTGCCAAAAATCATTTCACCATGGTTAGATGAGTTTTTCCTGAGCATTCCATTCCATTCCATTGATCTATATGTCTATTCTGCCAGTATGCAGAAATTCAGTTTTGTTTTTCTCTTTATCTGAAGTTATTTAGAAATTATTTTTTAAATTTTAAATTGAAGGGATTTTGTGAGCAATATCTGTGTTAAACTAAATTTTTCTTTCACTAGTCAAAGAGAATGCAGATGTGCATATGATCATTTCATTTTCTTTGGAATTCAGCAACTTCATTATGTGTTGCTTGTTTTTCCTGGAACAAGTCTTTTCAAAGCAGCGGATTCATATCCTTCTTTCAAGCAAGTTTTCTTCTATTACATCTTTCTTCATTTTTTGTTTTTTTCTTATTCTCTTCATCAGAGAAATTATATGTGTATGATATATCTTCTGTCTCAACTTCCACTGTTTTAGAAACTTTGCTCTTTTCACTTGTGTGATTTCATCAAGCTTTTCTTGTAGTCACAGTTTTTTGAAAATTGTTTTTTGATACCTTTTCTTGCTTCAAGTGTGGATTTCATCATTGTAATGTATGTGTGTATATCTGTCTATCTGTCTGAACATATTTATAGTGGCTGTTTTGAATTCTTTGTTAAGTCAAACATCTAGGTCCTTTACCAAGCTATTTCTGCCTTTGTTTTTCTGTGTATGTTCTGTTTCTTTGTATGTCTCTTTTTTTTTTTTGGAAAACTGGGTATTTAGATAATATATTTTAGCAACTGTGGATATTGATTCCTCTTGCAGGGCATTTTATTTTTATTGTTGTTGTTTGCTTATTTATTTGTTTGATAACACGTCTGGACTATTTTACTGATGTCTATTCCTCCTCCTCTACCGTGAGGCCTCTGATATTGCTCCTTAGAGGGCACAGCCTTTGGTACACACACAGTCACCTTCTGGTGAAAGTTGTTTTACAAGAGCTTTTCTTAACTATCTCTTTCCCTGCTCGCTCTGTTAAGCTATTGGCTTTTATTACTATCATACCCAGCTGTTAGGCATCTCTAATTGCCATCGGATTGCTCTATTGTTATCACCAGTGTCCTGGGACATAGATTAATCCATAGTCTCATCCAATCAAACTTGAATCTATTTGCAGGGTTAGGTTATAGGCCAATCTTTGAGGTTTGCTCTGACCACAGTAGGGGACTTCTTGGCTGTTTCTCTAGTTGTCTCTGATAATCTATCTGGCTTATAGTTTAGTGTGTTGCTCTCAAGAAGTTAAAACTTTACAATCAAAGTCTTCTCTGTTTGTGAAAGTGCCCTTAGGCTTGAACTTCCCCATACTCTGTTTTATATAAAGTCAGTTCCTTTGGGGAGAGGTTAGGTGTTCTCTGTTCTTATGGCCATCCTCTCTCCCTGGGAAATATCTCTGAGCTACTGCTCCAGAGAAGGTGGTGGGGACAATGGCTCTTTCTTCTCTTGGAGTAATATTCCTGATTTAGTAGCAATAAATAGCTGTTAGTCTTCTTAGCTAGCTTCTCGCAGTGTGGAACCTCTATACTGTGAGTGAGCAGGAATGAGGGTGATAGGGGTCCTGGTAACCTCAGCCTGCTGAGCCTCAGGCAGAGCTTCTGTCCTGTGAGTGGGGCCTGGGTGAAAGAAGGGAGCGTGTGACCTCTTGGCTGCACTAGCCTGAAATTTAGCCTCTGTGACATGAAATTGGGAGAGGATGGGAAATACTGGTAGTCTGGTCCTACTGGGGAGATACAGTAACCCTTTACGGGTAACTGAAGCTTCTGTCATACTGAACTGGGAGTAGGGAGAGAGAGAACTGGTCATGGCTCAAGTGCCTCAAATTCTCAGTGTTCTTGCCAAGATTTAGTAGACTTTTAAAATGTTTATTCATTTTCTGCATGCCCTTAAAACAATTTTCAAAGACTTTAAGTTAAAAAATAATAATTTTCACCAATTATGGTTGTTTGGCTAGGGAGCAGATCTGTGGAACTTCTCATGCCTCCATTCTCTCTATTTTTTTCTTTTTTAATCTTCTTTTTAGAAGGCTTACTTTTTACTTCCTCCTGTTATTCGAATATTTATGTTTTGTGCTATTCTTTATTTATAATTTGTCTTACTATGGCAATCTGTTTGTTTGTTTGTTTCCTTAGTTTCTCCTAGGTTGTGTGTGCTTCCTCTGTCTCTGGCTGACATTCCTTCCCTTGTTTTTGCATCGTGGTTTCTGCTCATAAGTCCATAACTGGTTCTTTTCTCTTTGTTACTTATCCTTGAAAGGGTCAGGCTGTTTTCTATTGTGTTTCAGGGGTAGAAAGGAAGTTTGAACAGCTTGAAATTTCTGTTTGAATTTGTTTTTTTTTAAACACTTTACCAAATCTTTTTTTTTTTTTTTTTTTTTTTAATCCTTGGCACAGCCCTTTCCATTTCTGGGTAACTCACAGTAGTACATATTTAGTCACACTCCCTGTGCTGAAACCTAGTGATGACTTTCTCTTCTCCTTCTTGGCTGTGTCTCACCTCCAGCAGTCTCTCTGGGCTCCCAGGATAGGTCATAGACAATTAGAAATAGCATATGTATTTGTCCTTCAACTTCACCTCTCCTGCTGTTCATTGGTTTCAGGTTGGGTCCTTTGAGGGACATCATTTGCCTTTTCCCATGCCCAGTCCATAGAGTTTGATTTTACTACTAGCAAAGAACCACAAGACAGGCCTTTCAATATTGTGCCACATTAAGCAGGAAACCTGTCTCCTGATCAGTGTCTGAAGGGTTCTGTGTCAGCTCTAACAGTGTTCTGCTTTGGGATCCAAATAGCACTGTTTGTGGGCACATCTACGTTGTAGTTTTCATTTTTGGCAGGTTTCTTTTCCTTATTTCACTGAAAATGAAATTGGTTTTTAAAAAGTCTCTTACTGTTTCTTTTCAGCATATATAATGAAGTAGAAAAATGCTTTTCATCCTCCATGTTTAACCAGTTAGGAATTTTATTCATATCTATTTTGGTAACTGATGTATTTGATCAATTTTCTAATGTCTTGTTTGTGTTTAAAAATGTGCTCTCTTTTTTGATGTTTTCTCATTTCTTTTTATATATTGCCTTTAATATGACTGATACAGTATTTTTTTAGTGTTTGAGGTTTATATATACATATGTTTCTTTTCTCTTACACATTTCATCTGAGTTACTTAAGACTTTTTCTATTGATCTTAGTGTTAATATCAATTATCTCTCTTAATAGACAAAGCCTCTAGCAATCTTCCATTATTTTCCCCTTAATCTCTCTCCTATTTTCTATATCTTGTTCAAATCACCTTGTAATTAGAATTTAGATTCACTTGAGAGAAAACATCACAGACAGATATTTTGAGTTTGGGTTGTGCTGCATCTAATATGCTTCTTTGAGTAATTCTCTTCACCAACTGCACCAGGCGAAATACTCATGACTCTTATTTGTTTGTTTGTAAATTGAAAATTGGAATACTTCAAAGAAAGTTGTGTTCACAAAATTTGAGTACTCAGATGTTTCTGGGTACTTAAGAGCAAGGAGGTCAGTCTCTATTCATTTAGGATGAATCTGTAACTTTTGAGACATGCAGCATTACAGCTGGCTGCTTCTTTACGTTACTGGCAATACATGTTGAATAAATTAGTAAAAAAAATCAATTGCATAGGAAATTTAAGTCAATACAAATTAAGTGCTTTCTTTCTACATATCTCTTTGCCATAGAACTTAACATTTGGTTCTGCCTATGATTTGATATTTTTCACTATTTTTGATACATAGACATTTTGGTCATTTTTCTTTTTTTTTTTGAGACGGAGTCTCATTCTGTCACCCAGGCTGAGGTGCAGTGGCATGATCTTGGCTCACTGCAACTTTCACCTCCCGGGTTCAAGTTATTCTCCTGCCTCGGCCTCCCAAGTAGCTGGGATTACAGGCATGCACCACCACACCAGCTAATTTTTTATATTTTTGGTAGAAACAGGGTTTCACCATGTTGGCCAGTCTGGTCTAGAACTCCTCACCTCAAGTGATCCGCCCGCCTCGGCCTCCCAAAGTGCTGGGATAACAGACGTGAGCCAGTGCACCCGGCCTTGTAAAAGAGATAAATACTTTCTTTTTAGCTAATAAGCTTGAGCAAACTAAGCCAGGTGGATAAGATGGTAGTCGGGCGTAAATTATATAATTCCCTGTAACAAGACAGACCCTGAGAAGGAAATATAAACTGCCAGGAGAGGTTATATCATGGAAATAGCCTTGAAATTAGAATTAGGTCATTTGTTATTGGGGCCTAATTCTGGTATTTCCTAACCTTTTATCATTGGATAAGATCTTTCATCGCACTAAACCTCTTCTAATTTGTAAATTGATGATAATAATACCTAGTTTACAAGGTTACTTTAAAGAGTATGTGAGATAATATATGTGAAAGCACTGAGCCAGAGACTAATCACTAAACGGTAATTGATCACAAAATTATTAGAAAAGGCCCAGGCACGTACATCGGCACATAAAACTTGTAAAAGTTATAATGGGCCGGGCGCGGTGGCTCACGCTTGTAATCCCAGCACTTTGGGAGGCCGAGGCGGGTGGATCACGAGGTCAGGAGATCGAGACCACGGTGAAACCCCGTCTCTACTAAAAATACAAAAAATTAGCTGGGCGTGGTGGCGGGTGCCTGTAGTCCCAGCTACTCGGGAGGCTGAGGCAGGAGAATGGCATGAACCCGGGAGGCGGAGCTTGCAGTGAGCCGAGATCGCGCCACTGCACTCCAGCCTGGGCGACAGAGCAAGACTCCGTCTCAAAAAAAAAAAAAAAAAAAAAAAAGTTATAATGTAACAACAAATAAGGATTATTTCTACCTATATGGCTAATTTTGTAGTGTATAGATGGGTGGGATGCTAGTTGCCTAAACACCATTTAGCTACTCTTTTTCTTTTTCTAATAGAATCTTAATATTATTGGGGGTGGCAATGTACTTAACTGAAATTCTACATTTCAGTCTCCCTTGCAGATACAGGTGACAAATAAAATCTAAAATGATTGTTATTGGTAGGACTTTTGGAAAATGTTCTGTAGAAGGTGCTGACAAAACTGGGACATGTACCTGTTTTTCCCTAACTCCCTTTCTCCTTTCTGCTGCCTGGAATACAGATGTGATGGCTAGAACTACAGCGAAAATGTGATGGTTATGGTCATGTGATGTTGATGGAAGCCAGTGTTAAGTATGGTGAAGCTGAGAGATCGACAAACAAATAAGCAAAAATCCTTGGGTTTCTCAAAATCATTGCTTGATGTACCCCTGGGTTTATTTTACATGACAGAAAAATAAGCCTGTATCTTGTTTAAGCTACCATGATTTGTGTTTTCTGTTATTTGTAGCCAAAAATGATCCAAATTGATTTGAGTTTCTTCTGAAACACATACACACACAAGTGAATTGAGGGTGTTTTTATTATTTAATATCTTTTTAAAAAAATATAACAGATCAAATGGACTTCAGACGGAAGGAGAAACACTTGGCTGCATTTTAAAGTAAATGGTTATTCTAATTTATGTGAAAATAATTTTTAGTACACATTTGCACTCCAACAATTAGTGTGTACCTCTTCTTCCCTGTTTACATTGCTGATCATATTTTCTCTTTGTTTAATATTTCCATTTTCTCCATTGACACTCTTTTTCCCAAAAAGTTGCTAGAAACAGTTGGCTGTGTCTTTCCTCTGATTGATCTGTCAGGGTAGTGGCCTCCCAGTGGAATTGCAAATTTATAACAACAGCTTCTCCAGACCTTTTCTGTTCAGCTCAGGGTTTCCTATGGCTATTGGAGACTGTGAGGCTACAAAATAATGGGGCATTGTGCAGAGGACCGCAGTAGAAGTTACACAAGAGCTTATGTGTCTTTACCATGTCCATCCTTTCCCATCGAACAAGGGGAGGACAGCTGTTTCTTGGTGTGTTAAAATTGTCTTCTAAGACTATAAACTTATAATGCTTCTGTGATCTCGTGATCCAGAAACCATCCCTGTTACTGTTTTCTCCACACTTCAGTCAATGTAGAGAAATGATTATTCAAGGCCTGATATATTTTACAGACATTGAATGCGTTTCCTTGTCACTATTTACCGAGTATCTACTTCATCCCAAGCTCTGTGATGTGTAATTATGCAGCATAGTTTGGATAATGTGCTTTGGGGCTTGCAAAGCTTACTGTCCTTTTATGGACTCATCTTTTCACATCTCTTCAAGTCTTATCTATTTCATGCATTGTATCTGTTTTATTTAGAGTCAGTTGTTACTAAAAAAATAAAACGAATGAAACAACTGATCTGGAGGAAACAAACACAATACATGAAATAGATAAGACTTGAAGAAATGTGAAAGGATAGTGATTCCAAAAAAGAATAGTAGAGATTAAAAAGAATTTTTGAAAATGAAAAGCTAAAAATCCCCTAAACTTCCTTATCAAACTAAAAAGCCTAGGAAATGGATAAATAACAAGGCAAAACACTGTAGAGTAAGAATTAGTCATCTGGAAGATAGAATTGAGGAATTTCTTCCCCAACAAAATGGAGAAGAAATATATGAGAAAAGTGAGAGTTAAATGATAGCTCAACAAAATCTAATTTCAATCTGAGAACAAAAAGAGAGAGAAAAAGAAGGAGAAGAGAAATTCAAGGAATTAACAGAAGAAAAATTATTGGAACCAAAGCAATATTTAAATCTTCAAATTAAAATAACCCCCATGTAACTTTGAAGAATAATGAAAAGTTATAGAAATATTCAGATGAAATGTATAAATTCCAGGGATAAAGGGAAGACCCTAAACATGTTCCCTTACAAGAAGAAAAAGTTTTTATGTGCCAGTTTCTCTGACTTATCTCTATGGTACTCATTAATTGGCCATTGGACCTATATATCTCATTTCTTTTCATTCATAATTTCCATTTTTATTTTTCTCTATGTTCTTTGAAATTTCCTCAACTTTATCTTCAAGTTCTTCTATTATTTCTATGTTTTAAAATCCTAAGCATTTTTATTGCTCTTCATTTCTTCATAGCATTTTGTTCCTATTTTATGGATGAACAATCTGTCATTATAAATTCAAATGTTGCTGCTGATAAATTCTCCTTTGTTCTTGGAGTAACATCTCAGCTTCCAGGGTTGGACTTCCTGCGTGTTTGTCTTTGTAGTCCTTATTTGTGATGTTGATTTTATGCCTATTCATTGAGAGAATGAAAGTCTAGATTTATGATTCCAGGCTGTGGATGTAAGTTTCCTGCTATGTAGGTAGATCTGTTTCCAATGTACCTCTTCCATGAGTGGCAAGGCTGCATGGGACTACAGCCATTCCCCAGTGTCTGTGGGGGATTGGTTCCAAGACTTCCTGTGGACACTGTAATCTACTTATGCTCCAGACCCGATATAAATGGTGTAGTATTTGCATATAACCTCTGCAAACCCTCCTGTATATGTTAAATAATGTCCAGATTACTCATAATACTGAATACCATGTAAATGCTATATAAATAGTTGTTCTACGAATTGTTTAGGGAACAATGACAACGAAAAAAGTCTACATATGTTCAGTCTAGATGCAATCTTTTTGGAACATTTTCCATCTGTGGTGGGTTAAATCCATGGATGTGGAACCCATGATACCGAGGGATGCCTGTATTATGTACATCTATATAGTGTGTCAACAGTGTGGTTCTATCTTGACATGAGCGGGTGGGATAAGCCACCTCTCAAGCCCCCAGTAACCCAAATGGCAGAGTAAGTGTGTTAAGGGATTTTTTTTTCACTGGAGCATCAACATTCATAATAAAAGCTCAAGTTCTTCCCATACGATCCATTCAATTTCTATAGAGAACCTCCCCCAACGCCACCTTTTTTTGGTGTGGAACATTGGATCTCCTATCTTTGACAGGGTGACAATATTTTCAGCTTTACATGTACAGAATCATGTTCCCTTGATAGGATGGTTTCTATTTCCACAACAGTTACCTCATAGCCTGTTCTGCATAGCTTGCTTCCTTTCTAATTTTTTAATTGTGGTAAAATACATATAACATAAAATTTACTATATCAACTATTTTTAAGTATATAGTTCAGTAGTGTAAGGTACATCCATATTGTTATGCAACCAACTTTCAAAACTTTTTCATCTTGGGAAACTGAAACTCTACACCCATTAAACAGCAACTTCTCATTCCGCCTCCGTGAGCCCTTGACAAGCGCTATTCTACTTTCTGTTTCTGTGAAATTGACTACACTACATGCCTAATGTAAGTAGAATCACACAGTGTTGTGTGTGTGTGTGTGACTGGCTTATTTCATTCAGCATATGTCCTCAAGGTTTGTTCCTGTCATAGCATGTGTCAGAATTTTCTTCGTTTTTTAATGCTGAATAATATTCTGTTGTTTGTATATTCCACATTTTGTTTATCCATTCATTAGTTAATGGGCATTTGGGTTACTTCCTATTTTTGGCTATTATGAATAATGCTGCTATGGACATAGGTGTGCAAATATCACTTCAAGACCCTGCTTTCAATTCTTTTCAATTTACAGAAGTGTAAATACTGGATCATATAGTAATTCTATTTTTATTTTTTTGAGAAACTGCCATACAGTTTTCCATAATGGTTGCACAATTTTACATTCCCACCAACAGCGTGCAAGGCCTCCAGTTCCCCAGATCCTCATCAACAATTGTTTTCTCATTTTAAAATGTATATGTATAATATAATACAATTATATTTTATATATGTAATATATATACAATATAATATAGTAGCAGTTCTCAGGGGTATAAGGTGATATCTCCTTGTGGCTTTGATTTGTATTTCCCTAATGATTAGTGGTGTTGAGCATCCTTTCATATGTTTGTTGGCTGTTTGTGTACCATCTTTAGGTAAATAGCTCTTCAAGATCTTTGCACATTTTAAAAATCAGTTTGTTTTGGGTTTTGTTATTTGTTCATTTTGGGATTTTTATTTTTATTTTTTGGAGGTTGTCAGTTGTAAGAGTTCTTTATATATTCTGGATAGTAGCCCCTTATCTGATATATGATTTGCAAATTTTCTGCAGAATGGATATTTTCTCCCATTCTGTAGGTTGCCTTTTCATCCTACTGATTATGTCCTTTGATGCAGACATTTTAAATTTTGATGTAGCCCAATTTATCTATTTTTACTTTTCCTACCTGTGCTTTTGGTATCTTATGCAAGAAGTCACTGCCAAATGCAATGTTATAACATTTTCCTACTGTGATTTTTTTCTAAGAGTTTCAAAGTTCGAAGTCTTACATTTAGGTCTTTAATCGATTGTTCGTAAACTCTTATAGATGATATAAGCGTCAAATTTCATTATTTTGTATGTGGATATTCGTTTTTCTTATGACCATTTGTTGAAGGCTGTCCTTTCTCCACCGAATGTTTTTGGATGGACTTTGAAAAGATTATTCTCAGTGAAAGAAGTCAGCTGCAAGAGACTGCATATTATGTGATTTCATTTATATGAGATGTCTAGAATAGGAAAATATATAAAAGTAGATTAATGGTTGTGAAGGTCTAGGGAGGGAATAAATGGATTTACTGCTAATTAGATGATGCTAATTGTGTAGTGATTATTTATATTATAATAATATAATTATATAATTTAATTTATAATATATTCAGTGGATATATTAAAACATTTGAACTTTACACTCTAAATCAGAGTATGTGAGAAAATTTACATACCTGTGAATTATATCTTAATAAATGTGTCAAAAAGAAAGGATACCAAAATCTATGCATACTTAGTTTTATATTCCATCCTGTGGAACTCATGTATACGAAAAGTAGGCCTTTTGTATAAACAGGCTTTAGATTACATAATTACTATATTTTGGATCCTCATTTGGTTGAAAAAATCCACTTATAAATGAACTTGTGCAGTCCAAACCTATGTTGTTCAAGGGTCAACTGTATATACATACGACGGAATATTATTCAGCTTTAAAAAGAAAGAAATCTTACCATTTGTGATAATATTGATATTTCTTGAAAACGTTATGCTAAGTTAAATAAGTCAATCACAGAAGGATAAATACTGCATGATTCCACTTATAAGGCATCAAAAAAATCAAACTTATAGAAGTAAAAAATTGAATGGTGGCTGACAGAGGATGGGAGAGGTAGAAATCGGGAGTTGTTCAATAGGTGTAAGTTTACAGCAATGCCTATAGTTAGCAATATCATATTACGCATTTATAAAAGCAGATGGTCACAAGAAAACTTTTGGAGGTGATGAATATGTTTACTACCTTGATTGTAGTGATATTATTATAAGTGTATTCATATGTTCAAACTCATCAAATTGTTTATGTTAAATATGTGCAATTTTTTAAAATATATCAGTTATACCTCAATAAAGCTGGGGGAAAATAGAATAAAAAAATGACACATATAGAGAAAATGTAAAATGGAGATAAAATCCAAGTATGTAATGATAATATTAAATGTAAATGGATTCAACAGTCCAATCAAAGGCAGATATTTAGACTGTATTAAAAAATAATAAACAGGATCCAACTGTGTGCTATCTATAAGAAGCACACTTCAGATTAAAAATAGCTTAAAATTAAAATGAAAAAAAGTTACATTATTCAAACAACAACTATAAGATACATGGAGTGAATGATTGTTAGCCTGGTAATTTATATCAGATAAAATAGATAATAAAACAAAAATGTGCCTAGAAATAAAGAGGGACACTGGTATGGTTTGGCTGTGTCTCCACCCAAATCTCATCTTGAATTGTACTTCCATAATTCCCATGTACTGTGGGAGGGACCCAGTGGGAGATAATTTGAATCATGGGGGCGGTTTCCCCCATACTGTTCTCATGATAGTGAATAAGTCTCACAAGATCTGATGGTTTCATCAGGAGTTTCTGCTTTTGCATTTGCCTCATTTTCTCTTGCTGCCACCATGTAAGAAGTGCCTTTCGCCTCCCGCCATAATTCTGAGGCCTTGCCAGCCATGTGGAAATGTAAGTCCCATTAAACCTCTTTTTCTTCCCAGTCTTGGGTATGTCTTTATCAGTGGCGTGAAAACAGACTAATACAGACACGTTACAATGATACAAGGGTAATTCATCTTGAAGATATAACAGTTACATACATTTATGCATCTAACAACAGAGCCCCCAAATACATAAAGCAAAAACTGACAGAATTGAAGGAAAAAATAGGCAATTCAACAATAACAGCTGGAGATTTCAATAGCCCACTTTCAATAACGGACAGAACAAGTAAGCAAAAGATCAACAGAGTATAAACAATTTGAGTAACACTGTAACTAGACCCAACAGATATCTGTAGAACATTCTACTCAAATACAGAATACATAGTCTTCTAAAGCACATATGGAACATTCTCTACAATAGACCATGTGATCAGCCATAAAACAGATATCAATGGATTGAAGGTTAGAATCATACCAAATACATTTTCTGACCACACAGGAATTAAATTAGAAATCAATAAGAGAAGGAAATTCAGGAAATGTACACATATGTGAAAATTAAACAACACACCCCTAAATAACTAATGTGTCAAAGAAGAAAATCCAAGATAAATTTTAAAAATTGACATAAATAAAAACAAAACCACAGTATACCAAAATGTATGGTATACAGTTAAGAGGAACTCAGATGGAATGTTATTGGTATAAATGCAAATATTTTTAAAAGTCAGTAACTTCATCTTCCACCTTAAGAAACTAGAAAAAGAAGAGCAAATTAAACCCAGAGCTAGCAAAAAAGGAAACAATAAAGACTAGAGAAGAATTAGACAACAGAAAAAAACAATGAAACAAAAAAATTAATTCTTTCAAAAGATCAACAGATGTAACAAATCTTTCTTTAGACTGACAAATAAATAAGAGAAGACTCAAATTACTAAAGTCAGGAATAAGAGGGGACACAACACTACTGACCTTACAGAAATAAAAAGGATTGTCAAGGAATCTATAGGCAATTCTATGCCAACAAATTAAGTGGTTGAGATCAAATGGACAAATTTTTAGAAAGACACAAACTATCAAAACTGACTGAAGAAGAAATAGAAAATCTGAATTTATATATAAAAAGTTGGATTATTAAATTTTAAAACACTTTCCACAAACAAATTCCAAATTCACCAGTTGGCGTCACTGGGGAATTCTGCTAAGCATCCAAAGAATAAAAACCAATCCTTCACAAGCTTTTTCAAAATATAGAAGAAATGGGAGCACTTTCCAACTCATAAGGCCAGGCCACTATTACCCTGATATTAAAGCCCGACAAAGATATTACAAGAAAAGAAAACTGCAACTTAATATTTCTTACGAAGATAAATACAGGAAATCCTCAACCAAATACTGGCAATCGAAATCCAACAACATATAAAATGCATTATACACCATGACGAGGATTTCTCCCAGGAATGCAAGGTAATGGTTGCATCCGAAAACCAACTAATATGTACATTATATTAATAGAATAAAGGACAAAAGTCACGTGATCATCTCAATAGATGCAAAAACAAAATCTGACACATGGCAAAACTTATTCATGATAAAAAAACTCAACTAGAGTTAAAATGGAACTATCTAGCCTTACAAAGGATGTCTACAAAAACCCCATAGATTATATTATATTTGATGGTGAATGACCAAATGTTTTCCCCCAAGATCAGAACAGGACAAGGATATTTATTCTCACCACGTCTATTAACATATCGTATTGGAATTTCTAGCTAGGTTAATTAAGAAAGAGAAAAAAAGGCATCCAAATTGTAAAAGAATATCTATTTGCAGTTGACATGATTTTGTACATAGAAAATCATAAGGAATTGATTAAAATACTATTAGAACTCATAAATGAGTTCAGCAGAGTTTCAGGATGCAATATTAATACACAAAAATCAATTTTATTTCTTTACACTAGTAATGAAGAATCCAAAATTAATATTAAGAATACAATTCCATTTATGGTATTGAAATACTATAGCATTGAAGGAAATACAATTTTTTCAATGCTGTAATGTTCAAAAGAAATAGATTTGGCAAAAGAGTAAAAACTTGTATGCTGAAAATTACAAAATATTGCTGAAAAATTAAAGAAAAGCCAATGAAATGTAAAGACATCTTGTGTTCACATATTAGAAGACTTAATATTTTTAAGATGGCAATATTCATTAAAGTAATGGAGAGACTGAATATAACAATCCTAATAGGCTTTCTTATAAAAAAGAGAATCCCAGTTTGCTTTTCACAAAAATTGACAAACTCATTGTAAAGTTCACATGGAAATGCAAGAAATCTAGAATAGTCAATCCTATAAAAACAAAATTGAAGGACTCAAATTTCCAAATTTCAAAACAAAGCCATAGCAATTGAGACAGCATGTACTAGCTTAAGGTTATCTGTCTATCTATCTATCTCTCTATCTATCTATCGGCTATCTATCTATCAGCTATCCGTCCGTCTGTCTTGTCTTATCTATCTAAATGGAATAGAATCAAGGGTTTACAAATAAATCCTTATTATTTGTGCTCAACTGACTTTTAAACAAAGATAGCAAGGCAATTCAATGAAAAAAGAACAGTTTTTCAACGAACAGTCGTGGGAGAACTGTATATCCACATGTAAAAATCATGAGGCTGTGTTCCTACCTCACAAAATATAAAAATTTAACTCAAAGTGAATCGTAGACCTAAGTTGAGAGTGTGAACTATAAATTCTTAGAAGAAGGTTTGGAATAAATATTTGTGGCCTGGATTCAGGCAATGATTTTTTAGATGTAACACCAAAAACACAAATGACAAAATAAAAAATAGGTTAATTGTACTTTATCATAATTAAAATCTTTTGTGCAGCAAATAATACAATCAAAGTGAAAAGACCACCACTGAATGGAAAAAAAACTTTCAAATCAAATTTGTAAAAAGAGACATGTACCTAGCATATATGGAGAGCTCTTACAATTCAATAATGAAAAGTAAGTTAAAAATAAGTAAATAATTTGAATAGACATTGCTACAAATAAGATATACAAATGGCTAATAAAAACATAAAAAGATGCTCAACATCATTAGTCATCAGAAAAATGCAAATCAAACCCACAAAGAGATCCCACTTTGAACCCATTAGCATAGCTAGAATAAGAAAAGATAGAAAATAATAGGTGTCAGAAGGAATATAGAGAGATTGGAGCCATTATCCATTGCTGGTGGGAATGTAATATGGTGCAGTCACGCTTTAAAACAGTTTGGCATTTCCCAGAGTTATGATATAACCCAGAAATTCCATTCCTAAGTATATGCTTGAGAGAAAAAAAAAATACTTCTATACAAAAACCTATACACAAGTGCTCAGAGTAGTAGTATTCCTGGTAGCCAAAGTGTGGAAATAACCCAATTGTCTATCAACTGATGAACGGATAAACAAAATATGGTATATTCATATAATGAAATACTATTCATCAATAAAAAGTAATGAAGTACTGACATGACACAACATGAATATGAATCTTGAAAGCATTATGTAAGCTTTCAAGCTTACATAAGCTTGAAGCCCTTCACAAAACACCATATATTGTGTGATTCCATTTATATGAAGACTGAGAATAGGCAAATCCATAGAGACAGAAAGTAGATTAGTTGTTGCCAGAGGCTAGGGGAAAAAGATATGGGGAGCGACTGCCAGTGGACATGTTTTTTTTTTTTTTTTTAGTATGAAACGTTCCAAAATTGTATTGTGCTGATATTTGCACAACTCTGTGAATATACTAAAAACATTTCATTGTGTGGCTTAAATAAATGAATTTTATAGTATGTAATTATATCTCAAATCTGCTTAAAAAAAGAAAATAGATCATGGAGGAATAGGATGAGATCAAGAGAGCAGATAAGTGTTAATTCATGGTTAGAAGCAGACGTACTTTTTTCATAGTACCAAGTAAAAGGCATCTCTGAGGCTAATTTTACATAACCCTTTTTTTTCATGTGAAGATAATCATTGTTGATTTTAACTTGATTTAATTTGTATAAAAATACCCTGCGAGTTCCACAGTATAATTTTCCCTTAAGCCCTGTTCCCTTGAGTGATAACTTCTGCTGTGGTCATCGGTGTTTTGACCATGATCTGGACACAATCTCCTGGATGATCATATTCTTTCCTAGTCTACAAACATATCCCTGCATTGGCTTCATTATATTTTCCATCCGCCCTTTCTGCCTGAAATAACTTTGAGTCAGTCCTACCCACAGAATAGGATGTCCCGCTCCGCGGACCAATAGAGGAGCTGTCTTCTGTGCTTGGAGCTGCACCTGTGCTGTTCCCATCATCTGGTGGTTGGAGGTATATCTGGGTATACGGCACAGACACCACATCTTCTAGAGTTATGACATCTTGTACAGTTCCTTTCTAGTCAGCAAGCAAGTATGAACACCTGGGATGACGTTAGGTCACTCTCTGCCTAATCCTTGCTTATTTAAAGAAGGCATTTTAAATATTGCCCAGTCTTCTTTTTTAATACCTTTCTGTTTTATTCAGATATCAGGGGTAAAATGCTATGAAGGAGGAAAGTAAAATTTAAATAAAAATCTAACAAATATTAGTAAGAGGAGAAAATGTCATTACTCTTCCAAGGAATATGGAACCTGAAAACAGGAAAGTAAAATGTTAAACACTTCCAACTCAGAGATGCCTCTGCATTTACAGCTCACTACAAAGGAGACATCTCGAGTTTTCCACAGGAAAACAGATTTACTACAAGGTAGTTAGTAAGTAGAAACAACTCCTTATTCGACTCTTTCTTCTAAGAAAGGTAATCAGATAATCAGAGGGTAGAAAAGTGCCACTCAGAAAGCAAAATGGAATGGACCAATTATTCTAAAGATAAAGGTGGTGGTTGTAAGCTGCTTCCAAACAAGTGACAAACAAATGTTGAAAATATGCCTACCATATGACCTAACCATTCCACTCCATGACATTTATCCAAGGGAAAGGAAAGCCTATATTTATACAGAGGTTTGAAAATAAATGTTCAGAGCAGGTTTATTTGTGATTATGAAAAATTGGAAACAACCCAAGTGTCCATCAAGAGATGAATAGGTACACAAATCTTAGTATATCCATACAATGTAATCCTACAGAAATAAAAGGGAATGAACTACTAAGACACATAACACACATATAAAGCTCAAAGTAAAATAAAAGGAACCAAACAAGAGTATATATCATATGATGGTGGAAGGACAGGGTGGAAAGATTGCAAAATGGCACAAGGAAACTTCTGAGGTAATGTGTGTGTTCACCATGTTGATTGTACTGATAGTTTTACAAATACAGTCATGTACCACATACTAACTTTTGGTCAATGACAGACTACATATATGACGTCTGTCTCATAAGGTTATAATGGAGCCAGAAAATTTCTATTGCACAAATACTTACTATTATGTTACTATTTCCTTACACTAGTCAGTGCAGTAACATGCTATACAGGTTTGTAGCCTATGAACAATAGGATATAATATATAGCATAGGTGTGTAGTAGGCTATACCATCTAGGTTTATGTAAGTATGTTCACACAGTGATGAAATTGCCTAAGGATGCTCTTCTCAGAATGTATCCTTGTTGTTAAATGATATGGGACTATATGTATATACATCAAAACTTTTCAATTGTATATTTAAAATATGGGTAACTTACTGGGTGTCAATTATACCTCAACAAAGCTGTATAAAAATAATGAATCATGCACCCTGGAGTGGTGGAATCTAGTTGTCCTCTTTACATGCTTAAGCTCATTACCATAATACCTGACTATTAATGAAATCAATATGCATGTGAAAGAAACAGAAAGGGGCAACAACTTGGTGAAGCCACCACTGTAAAATAGCAATTAATGTCTAAAATGAACTGAAATTCACTGCAATTAGATAAGAAATATTTATCCACAAGTTAATTTTGAAATAATTCTTTCTATTAAATACTATGGAAAAGTACAAACTTAATAAAAAACACAGCTCACTGAATTTTCCTAAAGTGAGGAAACTTGTGTAAACAGTAGGCAGATTAAGAAACAGAATATTAACATTCCAGAGGCCGCTTTTGCACTTCTTTCCAGAAACTATCCCCTCCCAAGGGGTACCCTGATTTCTAACACTATAGATTAGTTTGGTTGATTTCTAACACTATAGATTAGTTTGGTTGGTTTTTGAACTTTATCACTGGACTCATATGGCATGTCCTTTACAAAAAGGTGGCTTCTCTTGTTCAACAGTATGCCTGTAAGATTCATCCATGCTGTTGTGGGTGTGGCAACTGTTGATTTTAATGGCTGTACAGTATCCCAATGTATGTCTGTATTATTTATTTTTCTGTTCTACTGTTGATAGGTATTGGATTGTTGTCTTGTCTTGCCTATTATGAATGGTGCTTCTATAAACATGTATGTATTTCTATTGGATATATACCTTGCAGTGGAGTTGCTAGCTCATAGGATATATATATATATTTTATATATATATTATATATATTATATATAAAATATATATAATATATAAATATATATTATATATAAAATATATATAATATATAAATATATATTATATATTATTTCAAATATTATTTGAAATAATATATATTATATATTTGAAATATATATTATATATTATATATTTGAAATATATATTATATATTATATATTTGAAATATATATTATATATTATATATTTGAAATATATATTATATATTATTTATAATATATAAATATATATTATATATTATATATATTTTATATATAATATGTATAATATATATTATTTATAATATATAAATATATATTATATATTATATATATTTTATATATAATATATATAATATATATTATATATAATATATAATATATATCTAGGATATATATATTATATATATAATATATATCTAGGATATATATATAATATATATAATATATATCTAGGATATATATATAATATATATATAATATATATAATATATATCCAGGATATATATATAATATATATAATATATATAATATATATCTGGGATATATATATATAATATATATAGGATTATATAATCCTAGGTATATATATATTATATATATTCCTAGGTGTATATATATATATACACATATATATATAATCCTATAGGATATATATATATCTAGGATATATATATATATATCTAGGATATATATATATATCTAGGATATATATATATCTAGGATATATATACACACACGTGTGTGTATATACGTATATACACATATATATACACATATATGTGTATATATATACATACATATATTTGTCCAATATTTTCAAATGATTGTACCATACTACCAACATATGATCATTCTAGTTGCTTGGCATATTCCAAAAAAGATGGTACTTTCTATTTCTTTCATTTTAGCTGTTCTGGTGAGTGTGTAGTTCACTGTGAGATTTTAATTTTCATTCCCCTGATAACTAGTGAGGGCAAGCTACTTTTCACACATTTATTTAGTTTTTGATTTCATCTTTTATGAAATGTCTGCTCAAGTCTTTTGTATATACTTCTATTTTGGAGTCTTTTTCTTATTAATTTGCAGGGATTTTTTTAATACATGGAAGATACAGAGTTATATTTTGCCCCAATCTTGTTTCATTGTGATGCTTTGTTTTTGACTCTTTAATAAAGTCTTAAACAGAAAGTTTTAAATTTTAATGTGGCTCCCACTTATTCATTTAAGTGCTCTCTGTTATAGTGGTCCGAAGATGGAACAGTAAATGGAGATGGTTCCACCCAAAAATAGTGTTAAAAAGGGATTCTGACACTGGCTGGAAAATGACCAAAAGGAAATTGGTTATTTCTGAGCACTGTATTATCTTAGCTCTGGTCACAGCTTAGGTTTCCCAGAAAGTGAACATTGTGATTCAGGGAGTAGAGGATAAAGGAGTGGGAAGAGAGGGAAGTCAAGACTAATGCAGACCCAAAGACAGCTGTGGCCAACCCCACATGAAGCTCTGGAGCTAGAGTGGCCCTTCAGAGTTGCACCTAACTGGGCTGAGATGGCCAGGCCTTGATATCCCCATGTCAATGAATCACTGCCTGTGGCCTGCCCCAGGAAGGGCTGTAACCTGGAACAGGGCAGATCTCTGCCACTGAGGCAGCCCATGAAGGTGCTGAAAGCTGAAGGGCATCTGCTAACCACATTCCCGGGAGCTGGACAACAAGTTGTTTCTTGAAGACAGATCACAGTGTTTACTGCATCTACCGCAGCAGGTTATAAATTTTCTTTAATCTTTTTAATCTTTGTAGTTATGACTTTATTTACTTTGTCAATGTATGTGGCTTAATCATATCCTCCCAAGATGTCAGCTTGACCACAATTCAAAGAACAGTAGCAGTGCCTTCAGAATCCACCTTCATCTAGTGCCTCGCCTTGTGGTCAGAAGCTCCCCACTCGGTGGACTGCTCAGATTCCCCACAACCATGCACATCCCTCACCCAAAGTCCTGCCCATCACTGCAAAAGCCTACCTCTGCTGGGGCTTATGTGTAACGAATCAGAGTTCTTGTCTAAGGATGCATTTCTCAGAATGTGACCTTGTTGTTAAATGATGTGACTATATGTATATATATCAAAATTTTTCAACTGCATATTTAAAATATGGGTAACTTACTGTGTGTCAATTATACCTCAACAAAGCTGTATAAAAATAATGAATCACACGCCCTGGAGTGGTGGAATCTAGTTGCCCTCTTTACATGCTTAAGCTCATTACCATAATACCTGACTATTAATGAAATCAATGTGCATGTGAAAGAAACAGAAAGGGGCAACAACTTGGTGAAGCCACCACTGTAAAATAGCAATTATTTGGTCTTTGGCTCATTTTTTGACTTTTGTGTCCAGAAGCAATGAGCAGCCTATAACCAACTTCATTTGAACAAACAGTAAACAGATTCGTGTCTGCTGGGATATGGTCTTCCAGGATCCCCAGACCTGCTTTCACCAAACATGAAATGTCTGTTTACAAAATTCTGCTCTGTTAGATGGAACTCTTATTCCTGTCCCCACAAAAAGGCCAGATGTTTAAAATATCTCTGGAAAATAGGAAAAAGAAATATTTAAGTAAAATCGTATTTCATCTTTAAACTGCTGTTTCAAATATCAGGAGAACTTGTTATGTCCTTTTGTACAAAAGGGAGTGGGGAAGCTGGGACATGTAACCTGAGGCTGAACCTCCAAAGCACACACTGCATCAATTTATAGCTCCCTGGTATGACGAATTGAGAGCTGATAGTGAAAAAACAGTATATGTTTGTGTATGTGTGTGCATATAGAAAATCTACAGCTAGCAGCAATATGTTATACATGTACACATATTGCTGTTAGCTATAGGATAGACTTTTTAAAGAGCAGTTTCAGGTACACAGCATAATTGAGGGGAAGCTATAGAGATTTCTCATATATCGCCTGCCCCTACACTTGCACAGTTTCCTCCATTACCAACATTCCCACCAGAGTAGTATATTTATTACATTGACACATTATAATCACCCAAAGTCCACAGTTTACATTAGGGTTGACTCTTGGTATTGTGGATTCTATGGGTTTGGACAAATGTGTAATGACATGTATCCACCATTGTAGTGGATACATATGGAGTATTTCACTGCCCTAAAAATCTGTACTCTGCCTATTCATCCCTCTCCCCACCCCCAACCCTCTAGCAACTACTGATCTTTTTACTGTTTGCTTAGTTTTGCCTTTTTCAGAATGTCATGTAGTTAGAATCATGCAGTATGTAGTCTTAATATTGGCTTCCTTCACTTATTAATATGCATGTAAGTTTCCTCCATGTCTTTTCATGGCTTCATAGCTTGTTTTTCTTTAGCACTGAATGATATTCTGTTGTCTGTATTTACCATAGTTTATTTATCCATTCACCTACTGAAGGATATCTTGATTATTTCCAAAGCCAATGTTTTGACAATTATGAATAAAGCTTCTATAAACATATGTGTGCATAGACATAAGTTTTCAACTCCTGTAAGTAGACAATAAGGAGCCTGATTGCTGGATCATATAGTAAGAGTATGTTTAGTTTTGTAAGACACTGCCAAACTATCTTCCAAAGTGGCTGTACCATTTTTCATTCCCACCAGAAGTGAATGGGAATTCCTGCTGCTATATGCCCTTACTGGCATTTAGTGTTAGTGTTCTGGATTTTGGCTATTCTAATAAGTGTTCAGTCATATCTTATTTTTATTTGCATTTTCCTGATGACATATGATACAGAGGATTTTTCCATATTCCTATTTGCCATCTGTATATCTTCTTTGGTGAGGTGTTTGGTAAGGTCTTTGGCTCATTTTTTAATTGGGTTGTTTTCTTATTGTTGAGTTTAAGGAGTTCTTTGTATATTTTGGTCTACTGTCATTTATCATATGTGTCTTTTACAAATATTTCCTCCCAGTTCGTGGTTTGTTTTCTCATTCTTCTAACATTGTCTTTTCAGAGCAGTAGTCTTCCATTTTAATTAAATTTAGCTTATCAATTATTCCTTCATGGATCATGCCTTTGATGTTCTATCAAAAGGTCATCTCCATATGCAAGATCATTTAGGTTTTATCCTATGTTATCTTCTAGTTTTATATTTTTGTGTTTTGCATTGAGATCTATGATCCATTTTAAGTTAATTTTGTGAAGGATGTAAGGCCTGTATATAGATTCATATGTGTTTTGCACATGGATGTCCAGTTATGTCAGCACCATTTGTTGAAAAGACTGTCTTCGCTCCATCTTATTGTCTCTGCCCCTTTGTCAAAGATCAGTTGACTATATTTATCTGGGTCTATTTCTTGGATCTCTATTGTGTTCTACTGATCTATTTGGCTGTTCTTTCAACAATATCTCACTGTCTTGATTACTGCAGTTTTATAGTAAGTCTTGAAGTTGGGTAATGTCAGTCCTCCAGCTTTGCTCTTCAGTATTGTGTTGGCTATTCTGGGTCTTTTGCCTTTCTGTATAAACTTTAGATTGAGGTTTTCCTATTCATGAACATGGAATATCTCTCCAGTTATATAGTTCTTTGATTTTATTTTCCATCAGAGTTTGTAGTTTTCCTCATGTAGATCTTACACATATTTTATTACATTTGTATGTAAGTATTTTATTTGTTGGGATGCTAATGTAAGTGGTATTATGTTTTTAATTTAAAATTCCACTTGTTAATTGCTGGTATTTAGGAAAGCAATTGGCTTTTGTATATTAACCTTGTATCCTGCAACTTGGCTATAATCACTTATTAGTTTTAAAATTTATATTTTGATTCTTTTGGATTTTCTACATAGAACAATAATGCCATTTGTGAACAAAGATAGTTTTATTTCTTCCTTCCCAACTGGTACACTTCTTGTTTCCTTATTTTGTCCTTCTTCATTAGAGAGAACTTCCAGTACAACATTGAAAAGGAGTGGTGAGAGGGATATCCTCATCTTGTTCCTATCTTAGTGGTAAAGTTTCTAGTATCTTAACATTAAGTGTAATGTTGGCTGTAAGGTTTTTTTGTGGATATTCTTTATCAAGTTGAGGAAGTTCCCTCTCTTCCTAGTTTACTGGGAGATTTTATCATAAATTGGTATTGAATTTTGTCAAATGCCATTTCTGTGGCTATTTATATAATCGTGATTTTTAGCCTATTGATGTGATGGATTATATTAGCTGATTTTTGAATGTTCAACCAGCTTGCACATATGAAATAATTCCCACTTGGTCATTGTGTATAATTCTCATTATACATTATTGGATTTCAATTGCTAATATTTTGTTTAGGATTTTTCCATCTATGTTCATAAGAGTTATCGGCCTATAGTTTTCTTTTCTTATTTGTCTGGTGTTGGTGTTAAGATAATGGTGGCTTCATAGAATGAGGAAGTTTTCTCTCTGCTTATAATCTTCTGAAAGAGATTGTAGAGTATTGGTATAATTCCTTCCTTAAATGTTTGCTAGTATGTATACATCTTTAATTTTACTGTTCATTCGAATCATGTCATCTATTTGAATAGTTTAATATTATTTAGGGAGAGGCTAAATCAATAATAGTTAAATAGTTGGACTATGGTTTAGTAGCAGGTGTTTCATGAGGGCCCATCAGCCTGTGGGCATGATCAGGTCACAGGGTATTATATTTTCCCTGTGGACTCATCATGGCCGGGCACTCCTAATCACTGCTACCAAGCTTACTAACAATAACAAAAAGGAACGCTCTATCCGGTTATAAGTGCTGTTACATGGCTTTATCTTATTGAGCAAGTGTCTCTAGGCTAATCACTGGACTGTGGTCATCTTAGAACAACTCTCTGGTGAATGCTATGATGTTCACCCAAATCTCCATTCAGTAATTGAGAACTTATTCCCCATCAGTGGAAAGGCTACAGAAGATGCTCCTTAGGTCAGATCTCCTGCCAAGGACAGCCTGCACCTAGTCACTGATCACTGTGGGGACATAAAGGCCCGGGCCCATCACCCCAACTAAAGGGCTACTTAAGCTCCTGAGATCCCCAAAGGCTGAGACCTCTGTCAGAACTTCATGGCAGCTCAATTTCTGTTTCTGCCCAATGTTGCTTTCTTTTCTTCTGCAGATATGGATCCCAGGAGCTATCCAAAGGTTTCCTGGGGTAGAATCAAATCACTGATCCTTGTTTTTAAAGCGCCCCCTTTTAAAATAGCCTTGGATTGTTAGTGATGCTGTTGTGGCTACAGGCTTGGAAGTCAAGCTTTCTGGTTTACCCCCTGGTTCTCTCATCTCTTTACAACAGCACCTTAGGCAGGTAACTTAATCTCACTGTCAGTTTACTCAGCTATAAAATGGATATAATATTTGCACCAACCTCATGATATATATCCCAGATACACTCTGACTCTGAGTTGTTTAGTGTGTAGGATGTTTATTAGGGAGGAAATTGACATCCAGGACAGTTAAACTCTAATGGGTGCAGGAAAGATAAAGAGAAAACAATATAAAGCGTGGCATGCTGACGAAGGACTGAGGACCAAGACTAGGGCCCCTCCTTGTGACCTTCTCAATAGCGAAAATGTAACAGAAACATAGTTACAGTAAAGGTCAGGAAGAAAAATGGATGGGAAAAATTAATAAATGGTATCTATGATAAGTCAATTATTTATTATACTCCATCCACTTCCAAAAATAAGTGGATGTGACTTATTAATTTGAATACAACATATGGCAAAGACAACTTTTTTCTAAAGAGGAAAAAATTACTGGAATTAAAAGTATAGGCATTTCAGGTACCTGGAATGAAAAGCTCCTTTTATCTCATCTGAATAGCAAAGTATAACCATTTGTCTGGAAGAAAAATATCATGGGTGTTACTTCGTATCTTAAATATGTTCCAAAAACTCACAGCGGAAATATTGTTTGGATGTTTTTATTTACTTTCCATTAAAACCAATGGCATAACATTACATTTATTCTCTAAAGGAATTTTTATGTGAATCTTAGCAAATATGGTCCATTTATGTTGCTTAGGCTTACACTGCTAACTAAGGGATAATGTTTAGAGACTGCAGAGCAGTGATTCTCAACCCTGGCTGTACCTAAGAATCACCAGGGAAGCTTTAAAAATCATGACACCCACACCACATCCTAGACCAATTAAATCATGGTATCTGCTGGAAGCCCAGGCATTTTTTTTAAAGCTTCCTAGGTGATTTCGATGTACAGTCAAAGTTTAAAACTGCTAACATAACAGACTGAGCAGTTACTGTCTCCATTAGCCTATCCTGTTTATATATCATTATTTCTCAGTGGAACTTTTGATTAATGCTAGGTTGCAATAAAATATTATGCCAGTATGCATCTAAAGTGCTAGCCTTATGGAACATTGATTAGATAATGAAGTCAGCAAAGTGGACCCAGGAGTGACTAAAACCAATAGGATGTGAGTAAGTTAGTGGGGGATTGAGTTATTAACTCTAGATTGACAAAGAAGTCAACCAATTGCTTGTGCTTTTCAAGGGTCAAAGACTATGAACTAGTTACTTTCCTCAGTAGTTTGCTTCAGAACTCTAGGTTGGTGAAGGGTGAAAAAAATCCATGGGGTTGATGCCCTTAAATATCTGGAAACACTAGACTGATTCAAGAGATGCTCTGGGTTCCAGCAGTGCAATTCCCCAAAATGATTGGAGACTTGGTTGAAGTTCCCAGGAATTAACATGAAATGCAACTTCATGAATCGAAGTGTGTTTGTAAATGACTTGTAAATAATAGTTTCATTCTTCACCAGTGTAAGGTGATGGCCTTACATCTTATCATAAGATCTAAGCCCCAAATGGAATTGCAAATCTTTCCAAGGACTTTCATTCTTTTCCCTTTGGAGGAGAGAGCTCTGAAAGGCTTATAGCTCTGCCCCCTTATGGCCAGGCCTTTCTGAGTCACTTTAGGTCTCATGGTTCACCTTGGCTACAAGCCATTACTCTTTTTGCCCCATATTATTTGGGGTGATGCATGGGAAAGCTCAGATGAAAAACAGACTGCAGTTTTGACATTTTTGCCCCTTCTATCCCTGAGACTTTGAGCAGGTTACCCAACTTCTCTGAACTCATTTCCTAATATTTGATGTGGGAATAATAATCTATCATTGAAATGCTTAATATGTTACTGTATATTCAAGACATTATATTTGAAAAAATTGATAAAATGTTCAGCAAGCATAATTAAGAGGAAGAGAATGGTGCTGTCAAATAGTATTACTAGAGTTTTTAAAGTCTATGTTCTACCCAATATTTGACAATGTTTAGTAAAGTGTGCACAGATGGGAGGCCCTTACCAGCCCCACTGATTATAGGAGAAAAGGATGATTATTTTCCAGAGCTGCTCTGTGCAATATGAAAGTCACTGTTCAATTGAAATGTGACTCGTCTAAGTTACAATGTGCTGCAGATAAATACACAACAGATTGAAAGACTTAGTGTTAAAATAAGAATGTAAAGTATCTCTTAACAATTTTATACTAGTTATGTAATTTATTTTGGACATATTGGGTTGATAAAATATGCTGTTAAAATCAATATTACCTCTTACTTTTTGTTTAAAAATAGAAAATTTGAAAAACAGAAAATTTGAAATCAGATATTTGGCTCACATTTGTGGCCTGTGTTTTATTTCTTTGGGGAGGCTACCCTAGAGCTTTGTGTCGGCTCAACACAATTTAAGGGGAAAAACACTAAACCTCACGATAATTACTTTCTCTGGAAATCACTGTGCCTCTTGATTTTTTGTACATTTACCCCGATGACACCATGATGTTAGATCCTGCTCTCATGATCCTTCTGTCTTAGAACTGTGTCGGTTTGGAGCTTCAGAAATTAAACATTCTTGAATAAAGACCATCATGGGTCTTTCACTAAATAAAATTCCTACTTATTATGAAAAATATCATTGCCAGTTTTTGGTTTTTTTTACAAGGCAGATTCTTTTCTCCTTCAATTTTTTCTCCCTCTTTTACTTAAGCCATCCTTTAAAGACCCTCAATTGCTCTCTGATCATTTAAGATATCACCTATAACTCCTGGAGCTTTGGTCTATACCGAATCACTGTGGCCTTTGGGGTCTGGAGCATGAAGGAACAAAGGTCAAGGGCAATTCATGCTTATGTGACTGACCCTCAAGGAAAGCACTGAGCACCAAGGCTTGGGTGAATGTCCCAGGTTGGCAACACTTTACAAGTGTTGCCACACATCATTGCTGGGAGAATTGAGTGTTGTTTATATGACTCCACTGGGGGAGGACTACTGGAATCTTGTTCCTGGTGTCTCCTGGGCTCCTCCCTATGTGTCTTTTTCCTTTGCTGATTTTAATCTATATTATTTCACCATAATAAACTGTGACTGTCAGCATAACAGCTCAGGAATCCTGAGGGTGATCTTGGGGAAACCTGATGTACATTAACCCTGAATTGTATTCACTGTCTACTGCATATTGACAATATTACTGATAAAGAAAAGGGAAACAGACAGGAGTAGGGGGATGGGGATAGACCCTAAAATCTATGGGCTGTTTATTGTGAGCTAGAAACTATTTTATTGCTTTTCATGCAGCCATCATCAGATGGCATTCATACAATAACTCTCTCGTATTGGTTTTATAGACAGGAAAATGGAGTTTCCATCTCTAACCCCTAATAGGTCAAATTAATACAGTATGGCCTAAAGCTGTAGGCATATAAAAACCATTCACCATAACTGAATGGTAGAACCAGATTCAAGATGGGTTCTCTGAGATCCCAAGCTCTGGTTCCAGCATACCACAGCAAAGATGTAGCCACACATGGCCATGACATGTGCAGCAGAGGCTGTGGGTTCTACGCCCACACCAGAATTCACTGCAGAGTTTCTGGACATGCCTATGACCTGCTGCATTTCTCAGCCTGACAACTCTCTCTGATAGGTTGAGCATGCTTGTCCAGCACACCTGACGTGATACCTGAGGAATGGCCCTCAAACAATAAGAAATGTAACTGGTGAATAAATAACTGATTTTCTTTGCTGCTCATTGGGTCAATTCTGAGGCATGTTCCACAGAGTGTCCGACATAATCCCCAATGAAATTGAGCCCTAGTTGTGTTACCAGTAGAGGGTCTTGACTGCAAGTTGTCCAGGTTCTTGCATTTTGAACAAAGAATTGGACAAAATGCACAGCAAAGTAAGGAAAGAACGAAGCAACGAAAGAGCAGAGATTTATTGAAAATGAAAGTATACTCTTCAGTGTGGGACCCAGCTTGAGCAGCAGCTCAAGGGCCCCAGATACAGAATCTTCTCGGGTTCAAATACATCCTAGAGGTTTCCCATTGGCCACTTGGTGTTCACCTCATATAAATGTTCACCTTCACATACATGAAGTGGTGGCCCCCTATTGGTTGCTTACTGCAACCAATAAGAGGCTGGAGTAAAGTTACAAAGGTCACACACCTATACAAACATCTGGCTAGTTGTGGACAGCAACCAATCAGAGGCTGAAGTGAAGTTAACAAAGTTACAGTCTTATGCAAACGTCTGTTTGCTTCTGGTTGCAAAAAGCAACCAATCAGAGGTACTTTCAATTTCCTATCTGCCCATGAAGAACAGGTGGGAGTTTGCAAAGGGTTTGCCTCTGGTCCTTTTGCTACTTAGGCAAAAGGTTTTACTTAGGGTTTTACTTTCAGTTTAGTCCTAGGAAGTCAGCATGAAACGGCCTTAGGCTCCCTGCCTCCAGACCCGGTTCTGCTGACTCAGTTGCTCACAGCAGTGCGCCCCTCTGTGACATGCCCTTTATTGGCATTATTCCTTATCTATCTCACCTCCCCATGCCTTCACTATGTGACCTGCTGTTCCCTCCCAAATATACGACTTGAAGGCAAATTCCAAACTCAGTATTTATGTTTGGTAGAAACCTAAATGAAGAAAAGTTATAGGATCATACCCAAATAGCTAGATATAAAGCAGAAAACAAAGGGATTGAAGGACAGTGGCACCATGGTTACACCCTGCATTCTGTATTTTTAAGTCTCACCTTCATAATGTACAAACATTTCTTTGTCCCATATTTGACTTAAGTTGAATCATTACATGCAATTCTAGCATGAAATATGTATATGCAACAAGTTGCCATACATTGTTCTATATTATAATATGTTCTTTGTACTTTAGTTTATTTGGTTAATTCTTGCTTTCCACCCTTAATACCATTAAAGTATGTACCTAGATGAACCATCATTTGTAAAGCTGAAAGGTGATATTTACTTAATCAAAATTAGACTTCTTAATACTTGTTAAAGGGAAAATCCATTGTGGGGAAGAAGCGTAGAGTATAATGCTCATATTATATTTCAGACAGTAAAACAACCTTGTATAATCCTGTTATGAACATTAGCATACATTTCACAGCCCATCCGGCAAACAATAAGGGTCATGACTCTATGCATTTGAAATGCTATCCAGGGCATTGTAGTAAGCAAAATGGTAAAACCTACAGCTGTGTCAGTGGGTCAAAAAGCGGTCATGGTACATTTCTCAGACACTGTGAACCCAAATACACTTTTATAAAGACAAGCTGTGTGTTAGGAAACATGTTTTTCAAAGCTAAGCAGGTCTAAAGACATAGTTATGTGAGAAGCAGGGATGGGAGGGGGAGAGCATGACCTGTTTGGAGTGATTCATGGTTAAATGAAACTGACAAAACTCCAGTGTCTTGTGGAATGCAAATTCTTATTATAAAAATATCCTTTATGAGACAGAGAAAATACAGTATCTGCTTCCAGTTAAAGAATTTTCTTCTAAAACTTCAGAAGAGGTCACTCTAATCAGTTTGCCTGAGAATTTCTAACCCAAAAAATTAAAAGACAGGGTTTTCTCCCCCAAATCATATTTGGTAATAGTAACTTATTTTATTGATAAATTTTAGACTAGGTCTAAAATTTTAGATGAGGTCTCCTGTGCATATTTCATACTTCTGCTTTCTGGATTGTCCTGGCTTTCTTGATTTCTTTCTTTCCTCTGTCCCTATTACTTTCTGGATGAAATATCACATTCACATAAGAATTGAATATAAGACATAAAATTATATCTCCAAAGAGTATGATATGACATCCGATAGGTTCTGACCCAGTTTCTATCTGAGCTAAACCTGGAAAATAAACACCGCCTCCATTAAATGTTATTTTATTAGAGTGAGCAAGTGTCTAAATACCTGTAATTATTGTTACAGGTATAGTTTACTGTTTAAAACTAAAATTATGGGCATGTCAACATTATGATTTAATCATTCACAAG
Organism: Nomascus leucogenys; assembly: GCF_006542625.1. Lineage (NCBI taxonomy): Eukaryota > Metazoa > Chordata > Mammalia > Primates > Hylobatidae > Nomascus > Nomascus leucogenys. The sequence continues at coordinate 999,221 of NC_044391.1, forward strand.
CTTTATAAAAAGATTTGTCACTGTCACTCGAACCTATTTTAAATTATTTCATGCCTGCAGTTTACTTAGCTTGTATCCAAGTTTGAAGGCAATCTCATTGGTCACGTTGTTTTCTCTGACAATAGTGATGAAATTGCTGCTAATTTGAAAAGAACTTTAAAATTCTGTATCATGTCTGACTCGGTGATAATATTCACTGTATGCCAACATGGTCCATGCAACATTGAGTGTGAAATTGATAAGTAGCAAAGTCCTCAAATTACTCCTTTCTCTGCAAGTATGATGGACCTAATGCATATATCTAAATGACATGCATTTTTAGTAGGATTCACAAATAGGAAGTACCATTTCTTGCCCAAACACCAGAGGAAACACCCTCCCTCCTGATGCCAATCTCTCAATATCTTCTTCTTCTTTTAGAGAACTTGGGTTATGAATGTAGAGACCACTATCCTGATAGCACAAGGAACTACAGTCTGTCACAAACAGAGAGATGCACACCTCGCTAAACCTAATTCTGGCAGCAGAATTCATAGAATATCCGAGAAAGCAAAAGCCTCCTTATCACATCATAGATGATGTCACTCTTTTTAATGCAAATTTTGAAAAACTGTACATAGGAAACAGAATTTTCTACAACTTAAATTGAATCCTATTGCGAGAAAGTGACCAGTCTATAGCAGAGCTATATGAAATACACGGAAAAAAAGTGAGCAAAACCTAAGACACTACAAGAAGAAAAACACTTACTGCATCAGAAGAGAAACTGTGTTCTAGACTCATCTGGCAAATAATTTTTGTTAATTTAGTAATAATGAGGACACTTAGTTAAGATATTGCCATGACAAGTAGAAGTTTTAATTTAATAGAATGTATAATGGCTCACATCTGAGGTTCTAATTAGCACATGGTTCTTCTCAACACAGGGAATGGGAGCCTAGGCTCCCTCCAGTTTGTGGTTCTGTCATCCCATAGGGTAGTTTATGGAAATGGCAAAGACAGCATGGAGGATGCACACCCATTTCTAACAAGTGGCTTAGAAATGTCACTCATCACTGCCACTTACTTCCCATTGGTGAGAATTCATCTCATAGGCAGACCCACCTGCAAGAAGTGTGCAGAAGAATGAATGTGGCCTGTGGTTGGGCAGCCACTTCCTTGTTACAACTGTGTTCTATGGAAAAGGAGAAAAGTTTGTGGTGGATAGATAGCCATTGCTGCAGGAGGAACTGGAAATAGCAGAATTCCATCTCAAGTATCTGTAGTGTTCACTGCCAGATAGATAGATAGATAGATAGATAGATAGATAGATAGATAGATAAACTTTCCAAATAGATCTTTGCCTATTGATGTTTTATCCATCCTTCAAGGCTAAGTTTTAAGTGTTGCTTTTTCCAAAGAGTCTTCCCTAGCTCTCATCAAGTACATCCCACACTGCCTATTACAGAATAATGAATGGCATAGATGCTGTTGATTCTCAACTTAGATTACCTTACCAGGTTTGTGCAGTCCTTACCTAGCTGCATGAATGTTGGCCACTAATGGCTCAGAGCTGCTCTCTTCTATGGTAAATTGCCAAATAGAAGACACCTTACCTTGGAGGTCAAATGACTTCCCCTCACCCTGCAGTCAACAGCAATTGACTGTTCAACATGTGGGTAAGAGAGACCATTCCCACAGTGAGACCAAGTCTGTGGTGCAGTTCATACTTTGGAGTTCCCAATGAGATTAGTCTGAGGCTAAGTCTGGCTCAACTCCTTGCCTTGCCCCATCCTACTTCTCCCATTCCTCTTCTCTTGGCAGCATCCTCCTCATGCCCCTGCAATAAACCACATGAACTGGAATCCATGTTTTAGGTTCTGCTTTCAGGGAGTCAAACATAAGGCCAGGAGCCACCTTTCTTCTAAAGTTGGGAGACTGTATGTAATCTTCATATATTTCTTTCTAGCTTAATTTCATGTTTTAGGGGTGAGGAAAACCTTAAGAAAACAGGGTCACAACTGTAATTTGATCAGAAAATCAAATTCCAGGGTTTCCCCACGCTCGGTAAATGTTCTCAATTTTCCAAATTCTCCACATTTTATGACTTTTCATTGAGAATTGAGTGTAGATACTGATCTAGCAGCCATTTGTGATTCTCCATTATCAGAGGTAGATTTTTCAAGATTCTCTACATACTAAGCAGGAAGATTAGCACAAATATTTTATGTTTACAAACATCAAGGAAGTTCCCTTTAGCCAAAAGACATATGAACCAACCGTAACACCCTATCCTATAAGCAGTTGCACAAGGTGATCTGAGGATAAAATAAAATGTTAGTGATGCAGTGCTTTATGTCTACAACATAGTAAAAGCCATAAATGTCTGTTCTTGTTTCACTTTATTTTCATTCTAACGTATTCCCACCACTGTCTCTTTGTAACCCCAGGTGAGACAGGAAGGAAGAGCCATAATTGGCTCAATTTTTCAAAAGTGAGATTTAAAACATCAGAGTCAGCTTCAAATTATGAGTCTCACAGCAACAATTTGGGATGTCGTTGATTTGGTGTGAATGTCCCCTAAATGTGCTATAGAAGTCCCTAGGTACAGGCAGCAAGGGAAATCCCACTTGGTTTTCATAATGTTCATACCCGACTTATGACAGGCAGAACATTTTAGATTCCGCAATGAATTAATGCTTAATTAATATATTTAATAAGAATGAGACATGATACCACTATTGTGTTCCAGTTAATTCCTGTTATCATCTGCATGAAAATGTTTCTTGAGTGAAACATTTAGGAACACATTTTAGAATTCCCATGATAGTAAAAGATAATGAAGCTTTGCCTCTGATGAGGACAGAATCTTGACAGTTTTCTAATTAATGGGATAAATGTGGTAGCTCAGCTTCTCTTGCATTCAAATGTCCACATAATCTTTCCATTAATAGGCAAATGATTTCTCTCTCCTAATCAAATTATACTATTCTTTGGCGTCTTTATCTTAAACTATTTCTTACTTGAAGTAACTTGACTCCTTCGTTTTGCAAATATGCGTACTTTTCTGTCTTTGAAACCAAACCTTCACTGTGAAACTTTTTCTAAAAACTCTAGGCTGTAATTATCTGATGTTTTGACTACTACCAGATTGTGGCTTGATTGTACAGTTTGCTGCCAAGTTATGTTCAAATTATCACTTAATTTCTGTCATAAGTTGACAAGTTTGTCTAAGTCATAACCTTTGACAGCATGGTTCACAGGGAATTGATGAGGTCTTATATGCTGCAGTGTAATATTCACTGTGCTTAGCCCACAGCTGAACATACAGTAGGTTATCAATATACAGTTGAATGTGAGAATGTATGCACATCTCATATTCCTTGGCACCATCACTGCTGGGTCTCTGAGATGAAAGAGGGTCAGAAATGTCATAGGCCTCTTCAGCTCACTTTCTTGACCCAACGTGACCCAAAGGTGTTGTATCATCAAGTGTGAGAAGGAATTCACTCCCTTGCCCACCTCTCCCAACACTTCCTTCCCAGAGACAGCTTTAGACATTGTTGGCAAGAGATTGTCTATAAGCAGGTCGGAAGAAAGGGTCACTCCTGTCATAGGAAAGGTCTGTGGTATCTTCCCCTCAACAAGGAGCAAGACCCCATGAAGTGTCAATTGAAGCACAGATAATGTATGAGTATTAAAGAATACACTCAGAGTCATGTGTTGTTCCACAGAGAAAATGCATATACTTTATATATTTCTCTCATGGTTATTTCCTAAGGAAGCAACTATAAAGTACACATACACACATACTAGAAACTGCATACTTCTCAGGTGATAAATGTATATTTGTATCACTTTTATGTATTTCTCTCATGGTTATTTCCTAAGTAGGCAACTATAAAGTATGCACATATACTAGAAATTGCATACTTCTCAGATGATAAATATATATTTGTGTCACTTTAGACATTTGACAGACATTTGGGGTTTACACAGGGTAGTGATGAAAACTAGGAGAGAAGTATCTGCTTCCCTTTAGTCTGAGCTGTGGAGTTCTGTGAGTCATGTTCCATAGACTTACACATCACTCCAGAAACATGCTTCATTCTGCCATGTTTCATGTGTCATCCTGCTTGTGAGTGCAACCTTGATCTTCAGCTTCTCAGTGCAAAAGACAGGGAAGAAGCTACCAGAACACAGGCCCCGGTGTCACTTTCCAGATTTCACTAGCCGAGTGAATTTTGAAATGTTATTTGATATTTCCGCATTAGTACAATGAAGTTAATAGTATCACCATGTCAGAATTGTTTTAAGAATTAAATGATATACAAACCACCTAGCACAGTCCTTGTCCAAACAATCTATTAATTCAGCTTTTCATTCAACAAATGTTTATTGTGTACCCACTATGTACCAGTTTACACTCTAGAAGAAAAAAGACTATTTTAATAAAGCATATACTATGTTCTATGGCAAAGACAAAAGCTGCAAGGTGGAATATGGGGAATTCTGAAATGGTATTTTCTTTGTAGACTCCACTGACAATGTAAATTTGATGAAAGACCTGAAGGGGGTAGGGGAGTTAGCCATATACAAAGGTGGGGTGTCTTAGTCAGTTTGGGCTGCTATAACAAAAACATCATAGACTAGGTAGTTCAAACAACAATTCATTTCTCACACTTTTGGAGGCTGCAAAGTCCAAGATCAAGGTGTTGGTAGATTCAGTGTTTGGTTTGCAAATTTCCGTCTTCTTATGGTATCTGCACATGGTGGAAAGCAGAGAGAGAGAGAGAGAGCAAGTTTTTGTGTCTCTTTTTGTAAGGGTGTTGGTCCCATTCATGAGGGCTCCACACTCTTAACCTAATTAGCTCTCCATGATCTTATCTCCTAATGCCATCACATTGGGGACCAGAATTCCAACAAATACATTTTGGGGGACATAAACAGTCTGTCCACAAAATGGGGGAAGTAAGTTTCAGGTAGAGGAAACAGCAAATGCAAAGGCCCAGGGGTTGGGAACACATCTAATGAGTTTTAAGAATACCCTGAAGGCCAGAATGGCTAGAGTGGGTTATGAGGAGAAGAGAAGGTGAGGTGAGCAAGGTGATAGAGAGCTTGATCAAGTGGAGGCTGTTAAAATTGTTGTGGCTTTTATTCTGCTGAAATGAAAAACCAGTGGAGCGTTTTGAGCAGTTGATTGATTTGACAGCATCACTGGGGCTGTGGATTGAGAAAAGTGAAAGGAGGCTGGAACCCCGATTTGCAGGCTACTGCAATAACACAGGAAAAAGAGGATGGTGGCTAGGACTGGGATGGTATCACTGAAGTTAGTGAGAAGTGATTAGATTCTGAATAATAATGATAAACAATTTGAGTTAAAAAATCCAAGATATGTAAATCATAATTTTATTTTGATAATAGCAATGTTTATTTGATATAGCAAGAGTTCTTGATATTAAAACAATGCTTTTGACAAAAACAATGCTGAAAGTACCTATTCTATGTTCACAATTCTGCTGGAAATGCCATGAATATGAATATTATGCATATGGAACACCAAATATCAGCATTAAATTCTTTGGCAATATATTTTTGTCTTTTCTAACATATCTCAAAAATCGAGATGAATCCTTAAGCTTTCTGATTTTCTACCTAGATGTTTTGGGAACTTGATGACAAACTCTCAAAGGTAAAGTAGATTTTATTGAAAGCTTTTTCTGTGTCTGTTGAGATGATCATATGGTTTTTGCTTTTAATTCTGTTTATGTGATGAATCATATTTATTGATTTGCATATGTTGAATCCACCTTGCATCCCAGTAATAATGCCTACATGATCATGGTGAATCAACTTTTTAATGTGCTGCTGAATTTGGTTTGCTAGTATTTCATTGAGAATTCTCATATCTGTGTTCATCAGGGATATTGGCCTGAAGTTTTCTTTCATCGTCATGTCTCTGCCAGATTTTGGTATCAGGCTGATGTTGACTTCATACAATGAGTTGGGGAAGAGTCCATCCTCCTGGAATTTTTTTTTTAAATAGTTTCAGTAGAATTTGTACCAGTAGTTCTCTTATGTCTGGTAGAATTTGGTTCTGAATCCATCTGGTCCAGGCATTTTTTTGACATTGCTAGGTTCTTTACTACTGATTCAATTTCAGAGTTCAATATTGGTCTATTCAAGGTTTCAATTTCTTTCTGCTTCATTCATGGGAGATTGTGTATTTCCAGAAATTTATCCATTTTCTGTATATTTTCTAATTTTTGTGCATAGAGTTGTTTATAGTATTCTCTGATTATCTTTTTTATTTCTGTGGGATCAATTATAATGCCATCTTTGTCATTTCTGATTGTACTTATTTGGATCTTCTCTTTTTTGTTAATCTAGTTAGTAGTCTATCAATCTTATTTTTCAAGAACTAACTCTTGGTTTCATTGATCTTTTGGATGGATTTTTTCATTGATAAAACCCAATATCTTATCATGATAAAAAACCTCAACAGACTAGGCACTGAAGGAACATATCTTAAAATAATAAGAGCCACCTATGACAGATCCACAGCCGACATCACACTGAATGGACAAAAGCTGAAACCATTCCCCTTGATAACTGCAACAAATCAAAGATATTCCACTCTCATCACTCCCATTCAACATAGTATTACCAGAGAAATCAGGCAAGAGAAGGAAATAAAAGGCACCCAAATGGAAAAAGAAGAAGTTAAACTGTCTGTCTTTATTGAAAATATGATTCTGTACTTAGAAAACCCTAAAGACTTCACCAAGAGGCTGTTAGAACTTACAAATGATTTTAACAAGGTTTCAGGATACAAAATCAGTGTACAAAAATCAGTAGCACTTCTATATACCAATAATGTCTGGGCTGAGAGTCAAAGCAACACAATTTAATTTATGATAACCACAAAGAACATAAAATACCTAGGAATACAGTTAACCAAGAAGGTGAAAGATCTGTACAAGGAGAACTACAAACCACTGTTGAAAGAAATCAGAAATGACACAAACAATGGAAAAACATCCCATGCTCATTAGTCGGAAGAATCAATATCATTAAAATGGCCATACTGCCCAAAACAATCTACAATTCAATGCTATTCCTATCAAACTACCAACATCATTCTTCACAGAATTATATAAAAAAAAAAACTATTCCAAGCATCATATGGAACCGACAAAGAGCCCAAATAGCCAAAGCAATTCTAAGCAAAAAGAACAAAGTTGGGAGACATCACATTACTCAACTTCAAACTATACTACAAGGCCACAGTAACAAAAATAGCATGGTACTGGTACAGAAACAGACACATAGACCAATGGGACAGAATAGAAAACTCATAAATAAAGGTGCACACCTATAACCATCTGATCTTTGATAAAGCCAACAATAACAAGCAATAGGGGAAGGATTCCCTATTCAATAAAAGGTGGTGGGTAGCCATATTCAGAAGAATGAAACTAGATCCTTACCTTTCACCATATACAAAATTAACTAAAGATGGATTAAAGATTTATTTGTAAGCCCTCAAACTGTAAAAACTCTAGAAGAAAATTTAGGAAATACTCTTCTTGACATCGACCTTGGCAAAGAATGTATGGCTAAGTCCCCAAAAGCAATTGCCACAAAAACAAAAATTGACAAGTGGGACAAACTAAAGAGCTTCTGCACAGCAAAAGAAACCATCAACAGAGAAAACAGACAACTATGGAATGGTAGAAAATAATTATGAACTATGCCTCCAACAAAGGTCCAATATCTAGAATCTATAAGAAACTTAAATCAATCAGCGAGCAAAGACAACCCCATTAAACAGTGGGCAAAAGACATGAACAGACACTTTTGAAAAGAAGACTTATAATTGGCCAATAAATATGAAAAAAATGCTCATCATCACTAATTATCAGAGATATTCAAATCAAAACCACAGTGAAATACCATGTCATACCAGTCAGAATGGCTACTATTAAAAAGTCAAAAACGAAAAACAAAAACAACAGATGCTGATGAAGCTGCAGAGAAAACATGTATACACTCTAAGTGGGAATGTAAATTAGTTCAGTCACTGTGGAAAGCAATTTGGGGATTTCTCAAAGAACTTAAAACAGGGCTACCATTTGACCCAGAAGTGCCATTACCGGGTATATAACCAAAGGCATATAGATGATTATACCAAAAAGATGCATGCATTCATATGTTCATCACTATTCTATTCACAATACCAAAGACATGGAATAAACATAGATGCCCATCAATGGTGGGCTGAGTAAAGAAAATGTGGTACATATACCCCCATGGAATATTATACAACCATAAAAAAAGAATAAAATCATGTCCTTTGTGGCAATATGGATAGAGCTGGAGGCCATAATCCTTAGTGAATTAATGGAGGAACAGAAAACCAAACGCTGCATGTTCTCACTCATAAGTGGGAGCTAAACATTGAGCTCACATGAACATAAACGTGAAGAAAATAGACCGTGTGGATTACTAGAGTGCGGAGGGATGGAAGGGGTTGTGGGTTGAAAAACTACTTATTGAGTACTATGCTTACCACCTGGGTCAAATATACCCATGTGACAATCCTACACAGATACTCCCCTGCATCTAAAATGAAAGCTAAAATTTAAAAAATAAATAAATAATGCCATCTTGGTACAAGTGTGTTACTTAAGTGTTTAAAAAGCATTTTCCCTTGCACTTTTGAGTGGTTCAAGAAAAACACCATATTAAAATGTGTACTTTCCAAAAAAAAAAATAAAGTAGGTAGAGATGAGAGAATTTCAGATATTTTTCTTTTAGTCTTAGTAGATTCTTATAATTAGGAAAATCGATATAATGTATCTACTCTGAACACCACTGCTTAAGTAAGGAGACAAGAAAAGACTGGCCAGTTCTAGAAGAGCAAAGCGTCTATACATAGCAAGAAGGAGGTCTCCTGTGGCAATTCTTTCTCAGTCTTGAACATTTTATGGTTGTACAAAGAACACACAGTTGAAAGCCAAGGGACTGGGTTCTATTGCTGGCTCTATCACCGACTAGAGGCACTGCCAAATATCTGTAAATTAACTGCAGAATTTCTTCCAATTTTACATTTCTGTGACTTGCTGATCACTTTTTCCTAGCCCTTTCAACATCTGTAAAACTATAGAGAACTTGTAAAGCAAGATATCTTTTGCTGCCAGGGTGGTGGAGAAGCATTTTAAACAATCGTGGACTCTTTTTTGGCAGGTAGATTCAACACAGCAGCTCATAAGACTTGAAACTCATGATCACTGTTTTCTTACACAAAGAGAAAATACAGCTCTTCAGAGTGATAACCTGCAAAAGGATTTTAGTTACTTTTGTTTTTAGTTTTTAAAAAGTAAAAAGGAAATAAGATGCATTTCTCATTGGCAACACAGGGTGCTAGAGGACAGTGTGGTAATATAGTCAAAGTGCTAAAGAAAGTAACTGTTGAGCTTGGATTTTACATAATCTGCCACTGTCACTCAAGGTGACAGTGGAACAGACCAACATTCATAAAAAATCCAGCACCCTTGTTGAACAAACTGAAAGATGAATTCTAGTAAGAAAGACAATATCTCATATACAAGGAAATAAGATGCATGACACAGTTATAAACACAGAAACTGGTGAAATATATTGGTAAATCCATTGTACTTAGTAATATTAATGATAATAGTGATAACTGACTTAGTTTGTGCTTAAAGCCAAGTGAACTGTGAAATATCCATATCCATATACATTTCTTACCTTGCTAGGAGGACAGAGATGTTGATTAACTACAGAGTTTGTTAAAAGATGTAAAGCTACCTGTGCATGTTAATGAACAGACTGGCTGTATGATGCGCAGCTTCCAAACTAGCATAGAGAAAACTAAAGAAATTGTAAAACTGAAGGCATGAAATGAGAACAAATAGGCAAACGAATCTTAGTAAGTATAAAAACATAAGATAGCTGAAATAAGCCCAAATATATTAGTAATTAAAACAAATATAAACAGTTTAAGTTCACCTCCTAAAAGGTTCTGGATTAATTGACTGAATTTGTAAAACCCAAGTTACTTAAGAGACACATCCATAAAACAACTAAGAAAAATTGAAAAAAGTGAGGCTTAGATATTAACAAGATGGATAATCATTTTTAAAGATTCTGAAATATAAAGTAATTTAATACTAATAATATTAGCATTATTTCTTTACTCCCTGACCTAACATTTATACTAAATTCTATGATACAACTATATCTTCTTAAAATATTCTGTTTGAATTTTACGTCATATATATATACACACACACACATACATATACATAAACAAAGAGATCTATAATTTTTTGTTTTGTTTTTCAGAATATATTCACACCTTTCATGTTGCCTCATTCTCTATATCTTCCTATAAAGTAGCAGGTAGAAACCATCTTCAACCTATCTATTTTCAGTTCTGACACATACAATTCATTTTTAACATTTAAAAAGTATAACTTTATAACAAAAATCTAATTAATTACCTACTTAAAACCCTTCAATGGTTTTCCATTGCTTTTAGAACTGGAATTCTCACTCAAATCCTAAAGTTTCTGGATAACCTAGTTCCTTCTTATCTGATCAACTTCTTCAAATGTTGTTTCCACCTCATTCACTAATCTCTAGCCATGTGCATTACCTTTCAATTTCTTGGGCACAGTAGATAAATGCTTTTACACCTAAGGCTTCTGCAGCCATTGTTTTATTAATTAAATGTCAACTCCTTCAACAACCCTTTCTTTTTTAATTTTGTGTCTCAGCCACTTGTGTCCTTTGTAGTACTTATGGCAAGTTGAAACTGCCTCATTTGTCTGTTTCCTTATTTTTTTAACTGCCTCTCCAACTGTGATATGCATCCTGAAGGCAGAGACCAAATAGAATCTATTCATTGCTTAAACTTTGCCCAAAGCCTGAAGCAAAGTATTCTCTCAGGACTCTAATAAATATATCTGGAATAAATCAGCAGATAAATAAATGATTGCTTGAGCAGTTTGCTGTTTTGCCTGGGTAATATTTTTTCTAGTAGACTGAAATAATGTCTCTGTATCTCTGACTTCCAAACCATAATATTTAATCTTGAATTTCCATTCCTGGAACTATACGTTCATATTTCCAAGTGCATTTCTCATGTATATCTCAAATACTCTAAATTCAATTTCTCATACCCTGTGAATTGTCCTATTACCTCCCTATTTTGGTTAATGACCCAAGCATTCGTCCAAACCCAAGACCTGGAAGTCATCACTCATTCATTCATGTATTCACATATTTATTCATTCATTCATATTTTGTGGAGCAACTATTATGTGGCTCACACTCTGTGAAGAGTAGCATACATAATAGTGAACAAAACAGGCAGAACCATGTCCTCACTCTTTGTTCTACCATCTCTCTCAAATTATGTTGACTGCTGAAACTCGCATGGTCATTCTACTTTAAGAATGTCTCCTGAACCAGCACCTTTTGAGTGCACCAGCAGTTTCTTAAACCAGAGCCTCACACACACATACCTTTTCTAGATTAAGCCAACATCACCTCTTATCTGAATCTTTGTAACAGCTTCCGGACTGGTTTCCTTGCCTCCAGTCTCATCTCATTCCAATTCATTTGTCACACTACTCAGGGCTTTTCCTAAAACATAAATTTAACCACCTCGTGGCTCTACAAAATTTCCCTGTCTCACCATCACTTATGAGATAAAGTTCAAACTCTGTAGCACGACATTCCATGTCCTTAATGATTCAGCTCTAGCAAATGGCATTCAGATTCATGAACATGACCTCATGTCTGCATATGCCATTCCCTTATCATGGAACCTCCCCTCTGCGCTTCACCATATCAGCCTGGCAAACTCCTTCCATCCTCTCCTTTCTTGTTGAGGTTTCCCTGACTTCTCTGCCCATTGAGGCAGAAGCAAGAGCTTTTGGAACCATGTTCTCATAATCCCTTATAGGAAGGAATCCGTGCTATCATACTGCATTATGGGAATGTCAAAGATGTTTATATGTCTGGCTTCCTCACTAGACCATAGACAATTTGCAAGCCAAGAATCTGGCTCACACAAGCTTCTGTCTACACTAGCTGGCATAGTGCCTGCAACGTGGGAAGTGTTACTACTAAATCTTTGTGCAACAAATAAATATTGATTAAACAAATGATGTATTTTCAGTCATTTGCCTAAAGTGACACAGTTATCAGTAGCAGAGCTGATCCAAACTTCCAAGTTCCCACTCGAATGGTTTTTCACTAAAGCACCACTGTCATGTATCCAATGATTTTCAATTGATCCAGGGTAGAATAAAGCCACAAGGCATGCCTTAGGTTGGGGAGATGGGTTAGAATCATTTCAGGTCTTTTTCAACCTAAAATGCTTATCGGCATTCTGATATGTATTTCCTGAAAAAAATTGTCAATTGGGTGTCCTATATATTATATGTTGATGAATAAACAATGCTAGTAGGGAAATAATAGAATGGAAATCAGGCAGGTGTGGATTTAAACATCTATTCCTTAATTTATCAGCTTTGTCTACAGATGAGGAAACTGAGGCACAGAATGTGGCATTTAACTTCTATGTGCCTCAGTTTCCTCATCTGTAAACATGGTACCATATTTGGAAAGTTATAATGAGGATTTTGTCAGCTGACTGACCCTTGGTAAAGGGTTAGAATATTTCCTGGTGCATACGAAGTGTTCTAAAATTTAGTTTCTCTTTCCCCTTTTCCCCCTAGGCTTTGATCAGAAATCCAAGCACACCAAAATGGCTTTTCCATTTGTGTGAGGGGAAGATTATTGCTCTGCTGATGAATTGTGTGCATTTCATGCACACTTTAACAGCTCCAGGGCGTCTTCAAATTAGAGCTCCTTATCACTCATTAGCACCATTGCAGGAAGGCCGATAAACCTCACCTCTTAGCTCTCTGACACAACTGGGGAAACCTCCATTTGCTCTTATCATCTGAATTCTGACCTTAAAGGTTTCACTCTAACCCCAGGGCTTAATTTATCTTCTGTTAAAAGCAGCAGTTTTCCCTTACATGGAAACTGTCATGCCCCGAGTATGCATAGTGAGACAGAGAAACAGTCCTGTCTGTTTCATCTCAGACGCGAGGGAAAAGTCCCTTGCACCCTTCTCTTCTGCGGATAGATGGGCTTTGATTACAGAGGAGCACATTGCAACTTCAGGCTGCTGTTGTACACCACATACTGTAAAGGTTTAAAAGTTGACAAAATGCCATGAATACCATTGTGTGAATTCAACTTCGTGTTTATTTTACCTACTGTACATCAGAGTACACTTCCTGATAGCTGAGAGTTTGTGTTGTTTTGACTAAATTTGGACAAATATGCATAAAATGTGTATTCAACAGATATTTCATGTAAAAAAACAAAGAAAGGCTTGTGTCTTTAGATTGCCTCAGAACCTGAGGGCTACTGAGAATTATAAATAAAGTTGGCTTCACAGGCCTGCAGTCATAAATGACATTTTTTTTAATGATGGAAGGGAGAGATTTGAGTGGTACAGGAACCTTCCGTTTAATTCCCCTCCTCCCAAATATGTCCAAAATTTAAAGAAAGCTCCTTTAAATATAACTCAGTTGAAAAGGAGCTTTTGATTCCTGGTTATTGGGGAAGGACCTGTTTAACTATTTATACCATTGCTTTGTTTTCTTAAAATTGATGCAGGAGGAACATGGGTCCAGCCCTTTTAAAATCCTATGTTTTATCACTCTCCGGTTGATGGGCGCAATCCAGCACGAGGAAATTAGAAACAGCTGGAGTAGACACAATGCTTTCTTTTGAAAAGACATTTCAAAATTACTAGAGAAAAATAGAGATTGCGCTAAAGAGCCTATCTCAAAATGTGGTTTCTGGCTCAACAGCATCAGAATCTCCTAGGAACTTGTTCGCAATGCAAATTATTGGGCTTCATCCAGCCGTGCTGAATTGGAAATTCTGAAGGTAGGGCCCAGCAATCTGTGTTTTGACAGCTCTTCTATCCCCCACCCCAAGGAATTCTGATGCACAAAAGCAAACTAAAAATGAGACCTAAACCACAGGAAAGAGTAGCAAGAGAAAAGAAATCTTGAAAGGCCAGAGGGCAAGAGAGGAGTGATTTCAGGACATTTAATGATTCAAAGGAATGATGGAAAGGTGCTAATTGGGTACTTAACATCTATACTTCAACATGCATCTGTTTCTAAATCTGAAATTAATGGACAGACCATAAACAGCTTCCAAAGGCAGTGGAAAATACAAACCAAATGAAACAAACCAGAGTCAGGAAAGAGGTTGGCAGCACAATAACTGCAACATCACTTGTATTTAGATGTTTTTGTCTTTGAAGACATAGTCTATATAGTTATTTTAACATCAATAAATGGGATGTACAATTAAATAAATGCATGTAAGTAAATTATTAAAATGTATTAAGAGTATGCTTTTGCTTCCTGTATGAGAGAGTAACTTAAGAGTAGACAAATCCTCCTGCTGAGAAAAACTAGAAACTGAACAAAATTCAGAAACCATGTGTTTGAATGCCTCAGAAAGCTGTCTAAGCAGTCAGATCCTGGAAAGGAGGGGAGCTCATTGAGAGAAGCCTAACTTTTGAATCCAAGTTTCCCCTGAAGTTGAACACATCATATTACCCAGAAATTCCACTCATATATACATATATATACACACATACATATGAATATCCAACAGAATGCACAGACACAAACACACACACACACACAACAGAAATGCATGCATGGAGATATATATATATACATATATATATATAAAATATATCTCCACATATATATCTCTAACAGAAATGTATACATAAGTACACAAAAAGGCATGTGTAAGAAATTTTCTATTTGCAATAGCCTCAAATTGAAAACTACTCAAACATCTGTGAACAACAGAGAGGATGAATAAATTGTAGTGTATTCACGCATGAGAAATTGAGAACGAATTTAATACAGCTACATGCAACAGCATGGATGAATCTGATGAATATAACATGACATATCTCATTTACACAATTTCAAAATCATATAATCTATGGTGTTAGAAGTCAAGATAATGGTAACCTTTGATCTTTATGGTAAAAATGGTAAGGAGAGTGTGAGGGCCTACTGACTTCTGGTTGTGTTCCTGTTGCTGAACCATGCACTGTGTGTTCCCTTTGTGGAAATTCAGTTAGTTGAATACTTGTGATTTGGACACTTTTCCTTACATATGTTACAGTTTAACAAGCACTCTTACTTTAGAAAAATATACTAAGAGGAATTTTTGTTTTCTTGTTTCTCTGACATCTTTGGAGTCCATCCATCAGGTGTGTCTATGCCATCCTATGGAGGCACCCTGGATTATCTGAAAGTAACTGGAGGCAGGAGAATGTGATCATAGAGAATCTTAGATTAGGTGGTAGACAGGCCTATGAATTGCTGTGTGGCTTTGGAAAGCTCTTTAACCCAAGTCACATTTCCCTCATCCTTGCATTGGAGTTGATTGTTAAAAGAGCATCTGACTCATAGGATTTAGTGAGGATTAAATAGGGGAATTCATCTAAAGCACTGATGGTGGCAGGCAGTGGGCGGGGGTGGCCTAATGGCTAAGAATAAATGCTGGGTATCTAAGATAGTTGACAAGGGCCTTTCTTTTTTTTTATGGTTAGTGTACCATTCTTTATGAGAATATGCTAGCGTAATGATAGAGGGCTGAAGAATGTAATCTATAATTAATACAAAGTGAACTGTCATGGGGGATGGGGAGGGAAATGGGCCTTTCTGCAGAAATATAAGTGCAGTCATGGAAACGGCTATAGCTCCTTGATTGTAATTATTCAGCCTCACTAGGGGTCTGCAACTAGCTATTAAAGTGCTACTAATATCCAGAATCTACAATGAACTCAAACAAATTTACAAGAAAAAAACAACCCCATCAAAAAGTGGACGAAGGACATGAACAGACACTTCTCAAAAGAAGACATTTATGCAGCCAAAAAACACATGAAAAAATGCTCATCATCACTGGCCATCAGAGAAATGCAAATCAAAACCACAATGAGATACCATCTCACACCAGTTAGAATGGCCATCATCAAAAATCAGGAAACAACAGGTGCTGGAGAGGATTGGGAAATAGGAACACTTTTACACTGTTGGTGGGACTGTAAACTAGTTCAACCATTGTGGAAGTCAGTGTGGCGATTCCTCAGGGATCTCGAACTAGAAATACCATTTGACCCAGCCATCCCATTACTGGGTATATACCCAAAGGACTATAAATCATGCTGCTATAAAGACACATGCACACGTATGTTTATTGCAGCACTATTCACAATAGCAAAGACTTGGAACCAACCCAAATGTCCAACAACGATAGACTGGATTAAGAAAATGTGGCACATATACACCATGGAATACTATGCAGCCATAAAAAACGATGAGTTCATGTCCTTTGTAGGGACATGGATGAAACTGGAAAACATCATTCTCAGTAAACTATCCCAAGGACAAAAAACCAAACACCGCATGTTCTCACTCATAGGTGGGAATTGAACAATGAGAACTCATGGACACAGGAAGGGGAGCATCACACTCCGGGGACTGTTGTGGGGAGGGGGGAGGGACAACATTAGGAGATATACCTAATGCTAAATGACGAGTTAATGGGTGCAGGAAATCAACGTGGCACATGGATACATATGTAACAAACCTGCATGTTGTGCACATGTACCCTAAAACCTAAAGTATAATAATAAAAATAAATAAATAAATAAAGTGCTAGTGGTCCCTTTCTAAGAACACTGTCTTTGCAACTGTACCCCGTTTGAATAACGTAAATATCATGGTCACTCACTTGGCAGAGTGGACATCCCTAAGAAATTCAATTAGACATTTTGAGGTTGGTGAGAGAGGGAGAGTTGACAGAGTTGGAGGAAGAAGTGGTGACACCATGACTGAGAACTCTGTCTGATGACCCAGGGTCATAAAATTTATCATTATAAATGACAAATAAAAATAAATGATAATAAATAAAAAATGACACAATAAATAAATAAATAAATAATAAAACTACCACCTCTGCAGGGTAGGCTGAAAATGCTGAGAAAGTAAAACTCTCTGGGAGAATCCTTCAGCCAATGACTGATGGGAGTTGGTGGATACTCAACTCCCTTGTGTCTTAAGCCAGATGACTCTGAAACATGTGCTCTATACTGTCTCCCAGAGATGCCCAGTTGAACTGGGCTCCAGTTACCCACAGTGGTAATTTGCTTAACAGCACACCCTCTACTGACTGCTTTCCCTTACCTGTATCATTTTTCCTTTCTTTTCCCAGTGTTTTGTGAGAGCATCTTCCAAATAAATTACTTGTACTCACATCCTTGTCTTGTGACCAGTTCCTGGGAGAATCTAAACTTAGTCTGCATTGCACAACTTATGGCGTAGGCTTAGCTGCTTTCTCTGAGACCTTCAGGCAGCTACCACCACTGTGGCTGCCTCCTTTGGAATTGTCACCACTACCACACTGCTGAAGTGTCTAGCCTGAGACCCAGTGCTCTGAAAAAGACTTTGCTTGTCACTGCTCAAGCCCACTGTGCAGCCCCTTCCCCTCCCTTGAGCCAGGTGTCAGGACGGCCCTCCTATCCTGTCCCTCTGTTACCTAGGCAGTGGCCTCATCACTTTATTCATAAAGTTAGACTTCATCACTCTGTATCTGCATATTCTTATTGCTTCCTCTTTTCCAGAGTCTCTGTTTTGGTCAACAGTTAGGCCTTCCACATTTGGATCCTGGGCCACATGTGGAAATAGAGTTCCAGAAGAATTCTCCCATGAAGGCATTGGAATGCTTCAATACATAGTTTTGTGCCAAATCTACAATAATCTTCCCAAAAGAAAGACTCTTCAGTGTTCTGGATTTTTCGGGATTTATCTTACTTTCTTCTTGTGCAACATCTTAACACAAACTAGAATAAAGATGACATATAATCATCTGCATTCATGAATAAAAAGAATGATCTAATTGTACTAATTAGCCAAACTGCAACCCACAAGAATGCACCAAGCCTTACTTTATCAACATCCACCTCTGGTTACAGAATGTATCATGATGGCTTTTTAGCAGCAGCACAGTGGCTTACTGCAGCACCACTACTTCTGTCAAAACATGCTAAAGCAGCACAGAAACACCGATGAAGATAGGGAACATTGGGTAAGAAAGACCAGGACTGCAAATATCTTGCCATCCCAGCCTTGGAAGGGACCTCAAGGCCATGTAGTTCAGCCTGCATCCCCTCAGAGTGAAGCATTTTGTGTCCCCCAAAAGGCAGGAGAAACTTTGCCTGTGGTAGTGTGGGTTGCAACCCTTCAAGGATGCTTCTGAGAATCATGTTGTTAAAATAGCTACTGAGCAAAAGGCTGGGATTCTCAAAGTCACTTAGAGCACATGTAATAGGAGGCAGAGATGAGGTCATCTCCCTAAAGGTCAGCTGCATCCCCAGATGTGTTCTTACCTCAGCCCTCACTTGAAGAGAGCCAAAAAATGGCTCATCCAGGGGAAAGTGTGGGACTTATGCCCACACGTCCATAGCAGACCCAGCACCTGGCCAGGCCCAGCAGCCAGAAGTGACCCCGCCCCTTGTTCTCTGCCAAACATTGTTCCTTGTACTTGGCCGGTACCCGGGTTTTGCAGCCTCAGACATCTAACCACCTTTTCCCAAAGGACCTCACCCACTTTACCTCAACCCCACCCCATCCCATCCCTTGGCCAGACCTGTAATTACTGGACCTGAAAAGCAGCCTCCAAGATACCACATGGGGGCAGGGCAGCCCCCAGCAAGCAGCCAACTAAGATTTTTCTTTCTACAGCATCCCTTCACTGCTCTTTCTCCCTCATCCTCTCATTACCTCCTCTCAGGGGGTTGTGCCAGCCAGGGCTACCCCTCATACTTTTGGGGCCAGAACAAAAGTAAAATAATATCCCCTCTCCTGTCCCCTGCCCAATCTATGGCTTGGTTCTTTCTCTTCCTACTCCCTGGCTCTGTCCACATGGGACAGCCCACACAGGTGTACACACACTCCATCTCACAGTTCCAGCCACCCCATGGCTATGCAATGGCCCCTTGCTGCCCCTTGGGCCTGTATAGGTTCACACCATCTGCTTCTTATGGGGACAGAACAAGGAAAGATTCCCCTGCAGGTTCTGAATACCAGCTCAGGACAATTTGGGTAGGGAATTCTGTTTCCAGGTGTCCAAAGTCTGGCCAAGAAGGAGAGACGTTGGCTCCACGAAGGGCCATCCACTTGGCCCTGAAGGATGTTTGCCAGAGAAAGGTCAGAGTTGGGCTCTCTAAGAGGCAGGACCCAGGGCAGAGGATCTATTCTGGTAAAGGGTTGGTACTGGCACCAACTTACTAAAGAGTTTCTGGGCTTCCAGTGTCTTCCTCCTTCCCATTGAAGATATCTATGTTG
This sequence comes from Nomascus leucogenys, assembly GCF_006542625.1. Classification (NCBI taxonomy): domain Eukaryota; kingdom Metazoa; phylum Chordata; class Mammalia; order Primates; family Hylobatidae; genus Nomascus; species Nomascus leucogenys. Next base: position 1,018,711 of record NC_044391.1, read on the forward strand.
GATCAAATCAAATCTGCTTATGACACCCATCATGCTCTAAAATAAACACAGCTTCTCTGCCAAGCCTTCTACAACCCGAACCAGACATAGCTTTCAAAATCCTTTCCTTCCCATACCTGACCATTCTGTGACCAGTAGACAGACTCTTGAAAGAGAAGACCCTGGGAGCAAAGAGTAGCTGCTGTGCCTTCTGAGAATGAGGGGTCACCTGCTATTCCCTCAGGGTACTCAGCTCAGCTTTCCTGGTTTTGTTCCATTTTGTGAGAAGAAGTAATTATATACCATATTTAAAATAAGTGCTATTAACATCTATAAGCACAACAGAGGTTACGAGTTTGCAATTTTAAATGTGGGTAGGCTTAATGAGAAAACGACATTTGAACAAAGACCTGAAGGAGATGAGGTATTTACCTATGTAGATATCTGAAGGAACCTTCTAGACAGGGGAAACAACCAGTGCAAAGGCCCTGTGGTAGGTGCTCTTCTGGTTACAGGAAAAGGGGGGATGTCAGTGTACCTGGAACTGAGCAAGCAATGGGAAGAGCATGGGGAAGAGATGGCAACCAGATTGCATGGGGCAGCACCTCTTAAATTAGAGAACTTTCACTCATTAGTGAGTGAGATAGAAGAGGGGGCTTTGGAAAGTCTTGAAACCAGAAGTTGTCATAGAATGACGGTGGCTATCATTGGTGAGAAGAGCTAAGACTAGAAGCAGAAAGACCAGTTATAAGGCTATTGCAACAGTCTAGGCAAGAGATGATGGTGGCACAGGCCAGCGAGGTACCAGTGCAGGTGGAAGGAAATTATACAAATCTGGATATATATTGAAGAAAGGTTCAATGGGATTTCCTGGCTTTCTTCATTTTCAGAATAATGTAGCTACTCTGGCATTAGTCCAAGTCACTAGTACTCATTGAAGAACAAAGAATAACTGGTGGAAACAGCTTCCTCCAGTGAATGTTGTTGATAAGGGATCAATGTGAGGCATGGGTCTTAATCTCTTGCTCCACCTCCAATCCTGACGATCTTTCCCTCTCATGAATCATGCTCAGTATTTGTCCAGTTCCTCTCCATACGTCTCATTCATAAATGATGTTGGTCACCACCTTCTCATTCAGCTACTGTCAATACTTCTGAAACCAATTGGAATGTAAGTAAATACATGCATTCCTAGGTAGATAGATAGGTAGATGCATAGATTCCCAAGCAACCAAAAATATAGATACAATGGTCTCTGCATTCGATTATGTGCTTGCTTGTTTGAAAGTGTAATATCAATCAATGCATCAGGAATTGAGCCAAAGGTTTAGTGTTGGTGGTGTTACTTAGTAGTGACAGCAAGCAAGTTACTCAAATCTCTCGGGCTTCTATTTTTCCCTTGAAAAATGAAGTGAGTGGGAACGATGCCCCTTAAGTACCAGTTAAGTTTACGCATCACGTTTTCTGCTTCCACCATGCCCCTGCACCTTTATTTTCTTTCATCTTTCCAGTGATTCCCCCCCTAATTAGGAGCTCAGCTTATAAATGGTATCTTTTGTCTCTTTCAGTTACTTTCTTCCTCCCTGGTTTAATGAGCTTTCTGCATGGTGTGCCTTTTTCTCCCAGTAGATGGCAGTATTCAGTTTTGTTTCCTGATGCTACTTTGCCCTGTTGGAAGGCTTGGGCCAGCTGCCCTTTCTGCAAAGCCTGTGTCCTTTTAGCACTAGAGGTGATCACAGAAGAGGAAATTAAGGGAGGAAATGATGAGTGATGAAAGGCTCCTATGAAAACCGTGGGGATGCCAAGTAGCCTTCTCTTGTTTTCAAGCAGGTTTATTTTATTTAACTTTTGGGTTAGTGATAAAAACAACGGTCTTCCACATGTCAAAGTGTTGTTCCCAACTCATCTGATCTTTCCACTCTGTGATGCAGTTAGTACAGATTTCATTGACCTCAGGTCTTGATCCCAGGAGTTATAATGGGATGGCTGCTGTTGTTGGGGATAGTCAGGGTTAGAAGCAGGAAGACCAGTTAGGAGGCTGTGGCAGTGGTCCAGACAAGAGACAGTGGGGCTACCAGCCGGGAGCACTGCAGGTGGGGATGTGGTGTGGAGACGGATTGTAGTGGAACAAGCTCTGAGCTTGCTACCTGGAGAACCAGAGTCTCCTCTGGCACTGTTATTTCACTAACCTTGGCAACACTCTCAATTTCTCTGGGCCTCTGAAGACACCCCCTGTTCTAGGATTCTGTGGAATCATGAAGGAAATCTATCCACATATAGGTTGCAAGTCACCTGACAAGGGACACATCCCTCACCGGTTAATGGTGCATTGAGAGCCAGAAGCCATATCTTTAGTAGGGGCTTCACCTTACCACTAACTGAAGATGGTGTGAAAACATCCATTTCCGCAGTCCAGTTTCTTGTCTTTCCAGAAGAAATCTCATCGAAGAAAACAGTATGTGTAACAAATCAAAGCAAGCTGCTCTGGTTGAAAAGGGATAGAATCCTGTGCCTCCTGGCCCCCACCTTCCCGCTGACTGCAAGTAGCGGGTAAAAACCTCCAACAGAGAGGAGCAAAACTCCTGCCAATGTGACTTCAAATCTTCAAGTGCTGTGCCTTGACCTATGTTAATCAAGGAATTCTGGGATCACTAATATCAGTTTTTTCTTTAACTCTTCGGGAAAATTTTGCAGGGAGGAGAATAAGATGAGTATGGAGGAATTTTTGTGTCTGGGAGTGGGATATATTGGGGTGGATGGTGTCACACAATAACTTTAAACATTTTATGGTTCTTAATTGCCTGTAAGATCAAATTTAGACTTGTTAGCATAGATAAAGGAGTTTCATAATCTGCTCCCATTCCCCCCTCCAATCCTGGAGGGGATACTGTCCTTCTGGTATATCTTTGAAGATGCCGTGCACCTTGACACTCCTACTCATTCCAGAAAAAACAACCCCAAAACCGTCCTTAAGCAATAGCCCTGTCAAGCATTCATAGCGTTTTGTATATACAATTCTGTTACAGTCTGTATCACAGTGTTTGTTTTCCCACCAGCTTCCCTCTTTGTTACTTGCTTGAGAATAGGGACCATGTCTTATACATTCTAAACATCAAGCATGATCCAAGAGAAGGTCTTACTGTGCTAAATCGATGAATAACAGGAGGTTTTGGGGGTCATGTTGTACTGTTAGGATGTGGGAAAATATCATAAACAAGCTAAGGGATGACTTGGAAATGTATTACAGAGAGTTTAGTCAAATACAGTCACTATGGCCTTACAAAGAAATGTGTGTGTGTGTTCGTGTGTGTGTGTGTGTGTATATATATATATATGCAATTAATCAAATTATTTAATGTCTGCCTGCTTAGTAACAAAGAGATTACATAGTTTGTTGTTATTATTGCTTGTAAATGACCTTTCAGAGTTTCTTTACAATCCATTGGGCAAATAGGACTTCAGTAGGAAGGAAATTAGTACCCATGAATTCAGCACGCACAATAATTCAACCAATATTGTTTGATGTTAGCATCCTTTTGAAAAGAAAAGGTAAAACTCAAATTAATTGTGAAAACAGAGTTGTATTAGAAACTCTTATCTATTTTTAAAAATGATGTGCTTTATTGCACACAAATAGCATGTTTATATGCAAATAATAATAAATAAGCCTTATTTACATGTATGTATTTGATTACTCGTTTGTCCATTTTAAAATAATGCAATATTTTATATTGAAACTTTTTATTTCTCCAATTGTGGTAAATAAGTTCCTCTTACAGGTTACTCTTATGATCAAGGATGATATAGAGGAAATGAGTTATTGGCTAATGCTAGCCAGGTATTAAAGACCATTACAAGTGTTGTATTTTCTCTATTTTTTTTTTTCTGGAGATCCATGTTCATTAATGTATTTTTTTATTCCTTAGAAATATTTTTCATTTAGCTTTTTAAAGCAACTGTGTCAAACTTCAAAATATCCCCTGTATTAAAAAAATATTATATCAATTTAATCCTAAGTATAGTTTTTTTAGGGAAGTAATTTAAAAACTTTTCTACAGTCTTAAAATGTGGTGATATTCTATTATGAAATGGAAGGACAATGGGGATTCAGGGCACAGATTGTAAGATCTTGATTGGGTTCAAATTCCAGCCCTACTACTTAGAAGCTGTGTGACTCAGAGCAAGTCACTTTGCCATTCTCTGTCTCATTTTCCTCATCTGTCAAATAGTGGAAATCAGTATACCAGTCTCTCAGAGCTGTTGTGATCATTAAATGAGTTGAGATGTGTAAAGTGCTTAGCCAGAAAAGGTGAGGATACATTCTCTCCAAAGCCTCAAAAACGAACCAGTCCTGCTGACACCTTGACTTTGGCCCAGTGAAACTGATTTTGGGATTCTGTTCTGCAGAACTGTAAGAGAATAAGTTTGTGTGGTTTTAAGGAACTAAATTTGTGATAATTTGTTGCAGCAGCCATAGTAATCTAATATAGAATTTGGTAACAGATTTCCACTATTATCATAAAAATCAATAGAAAAATAAAACTCTACTTATAGAAATTTAATTTGAAATGCATTATTAATAAATCCTATTTGTTTCTAGTGGGTAAAAATTAACTTTTTAAAAATATGGTAATGTGAATTTTGAAATTGACTTTCTTTACATTGAAGACATAGGTATAGGAGTTCCATGTGTTCTGATTGCAATAGAATATGCCATATGGAAGATGATTAAGTCTTCTTAGTTTTATTAAAAATAAGGGAAAGTCTTTAAATCCTCTTATCACTACAGGATTTCATCTGATGCCTCTGGAAAACTAAATGGTCCTTTACTTTTGTGTGTTAAGCAGCCCATTTTCTGGTCACTTTTATTTTCTACTGAGAAGAATTTATCACCTTAGAAAATGAAGCAGAAAGGAAGGATGGAAAGAAGGAATGAAGTAGATAGAAAGAGCCATAAGAAGGAAGGAAGGGAAGGAAGGAAGGAGGGAGAAAGGGAAAGGGGAAAGGAAAGGAAGAAGGAAGGAAGGAAGGAAAAGAAAAGGAAGGAAGGAAGGAAGGAAGGAAGGAAGGAAGGAAGGAAGGGACAAGACCCATTTATGAGTAAGAACAAACATTACAGCCAATACCAACAATTTACAACTCTACCCCAAAATACATGCAGATTTATAATCTTCTTCCACTAAATCTACAGATGTTTGAAACACTACAAAGGATATAAAACATTAAAAAACCCCAACATCCTCAAAGCATATGTACACACATGCACATCTTCCAAGTACACACATGCCCATAACCACTGCTACCATTAAATAATGTTTCAAAAACTACCCCAGGGGGAATGTGGAATTTATAATCTCTCCCCTTTAAGTAATTCCCCTTCTTCATATTTTCTATTACCTACATATAAATTTGGTTCATGATCTGTGTGTAAAGTAGAATTGATTTTTTTATAAGACATATAAAAAAACCTTTCTGGTCGCAAGTACATAAAAAGTCTCAAACACATATAAAGGTATTTCAAACTACCAGCAAATAGTTTTTGGTAATGATTTTAATAATATTGTTCAGCTGGCAATACTTATAACTAGGTCATTCACATTTTAATATTCTCACCTTTGTTGCCTGTATAAATCACCCTCAGAGTATTTGACTGAAGTTGGTACCAACAATCTGGTTGGTACTTGACATGTCTACTTGGGATAAGGTTCTTGAGATATTTTTCTCAGCTCATGAGCCCCATCAGCTATCTTTGCAAAGTAAAGCATTATTTACAAGGATCAGAAAGTACTATGTATAAATCAACACAGAGGTTAAAAACGTAACTTTAGATTCATATCCCAGTTCTGGGCAAGTTGAAGGGTTTTCTTTTTTTCTTTTTTTTGAGACAGGGTCTCATTGTTGCCTGGGCTGGAGTGTACTAGTATGATCATGGCTCATTGCAGCCTCCACCTCCTGGGCTCAGGTGATCCTCCCATCTAAGCTTCCCAAGTAGCTGGGATTACAGGCATAGGCCACCATGCTTGGCTAAGAACTCTTTTTGAGCCCAATTTTACTAGTTATAAAATTGAAGGGAAATGGCTCTTTATAAAAAACTAATGAAGATTCAATGAGCTCATGTACCTATGATCAGTTTTCAATAAAGGGCATAATCTCCATTGCGGAGTAAACCAACCCCAGCAGCAGTGACACTTAATGCATGAAACAGAATGGTCCGGACAGTGGTGCATTCCTTCTTTGTGGAAAAAAATAGGTGATTAAGATGGGGGAAAATGTTGCTATCTATAGATAAAGTAAGTTTCCACATAGATATAGGTGCAAAATGGAATAAAACTATTTCTCATGAATGAACTGCAAGCTAATTATTATACAATATTCATTGACTCTTTGATATGCATATTCATCATCTCAGAATGCATCAGTGAAAGTTTTCATGGTAGCTAAAAGTAGCCACAATAGAGAGGCTGACTATATTGCACAGAAGTTGTCCCTTTGTTTAAGCCCCCAACTCATACCTCTGTGCTGACCAAGCTGGTCTTCTGTTTCAAGAACATTTTATGCTCAATTCGGAGTGTGTATTCACTTTGACTGCTCTCTGTTTTAGCAGGTCCTTGTTCTCCCTCCACTTACCAAACTCTTTCCTATTCCTCATGAGTCCACCTCCTACCCCCAGCTCTTACAGGGAACCTCCCATTATTGCCTTGCCTGTTGATAGTCCCTTTCTCTGAACTGCTGCCCAGTCTGGCATTTGATCAGATTTTGAATGATGTAGATATGAGCCTTTCATAGACCCACTGAACTGGAAGAGGCATTAGAAAGCATCTAGTCCAACCCTCTAATTTTATAGATAAAGAAACTGTACTCCAGAGAGTGCAGGCATCCTGCCAAAGATCACTCAGAGAGTGAGTAGGATCCTGGCTTCTTGACTTCTCATCTACAACTCTCCCCACTTCACCATTCAGATATTGTGTTGGTGCCAATGTCTCATGCTTTTTGCCTCTCTCTCCTCTTGGTTGTAAAATCCTGTTTCTAATATTTTGATCCTGTCCCTTTCATTAGAGAGTACAGTAAAAAAAAAAAAAAAAGAAACCATTTCTTGATAATTTCCACATAAATGTGTGTCACACTCACCTTAATATAGGAGTTAATTCCTGGTCTTCCTCAATTTGCTGGTAGTTAGGGAAAATGTAGAGAATAGGGTGTCAAACTCCACTGTTTCCAAAATTGTGAATTTTTCATTTTCCCTCCTCACATAATATTTTACAAATATATGCCTACTTTTACAAGCTGTATACATTGCTGATAAAGTATGCGTGAGGAATATACCTATATCTATAACTCTCATGCAATATGCATAAATGCCCTAAGGTTTCATTAAGCATTTGCATGTTTAAAATAATCCCCACCTCAATTTGAGGGGCATTCTAATAAAAACCGACCTTAACTTAAAAAAATGTCAATGTCATAAAAGACAAAACCAAAACAAAATAAATTTTAAAAACCATGTTTCAGATTAAAGGATTATAAAAGGACATAATAAATGCAGTGATGCTGGATTGGGAACTAGAGCAGAGAAAATAAAATATCTGTAAGAGACATTTGAACAACTGGCAAAATTTGATTATGAACTGTGAATTTAGATAATAGTATGGTATTAGTGTTAAACTTCTGAGTTTTATTAATTGCACTGTAGTTTAGTAAGGGAATAAGATGATGTTCTTAGGAGATCTATGATGAAGTATTTTAAGGTAAAGGAACATCATATTTACGACCTACTCCCAGTAGTATACTATAGCATAGTATAGTATAGTTAGGTAAATAAGAGATGAGAGATATTACATATGATAATACAAGTAGGTCAAGATAAAGAATTTCTGAAAACTTAAAATTTCTGCTAATCTATATTCAGTGTGTTCTGCTCCTTTATAGTCTCAGTATGATTTCAGGAAGCTCTCAAAGCTGTGAGCTTCATCATTCAGGTCTAGCACAACACAGGAGGCATACCTGTGCTTCACACTGATTGGCTTGAACTAGTCACAGGACTAAACTTGAACCAATCACAATGGGCAAGAAAGTGATTTAGCTGATTGGATTAGCTTAAATCATGTGCTCTAATCTTAGAGCTCTGCATGAAGGTTTCATTCCTTGGAACCCCCTGGATACTCATCCACAAAAAAGAGTCGAGGAAGAACTAGACTGGGTTTTAACTTCTGGTTAAGATGTTAATAATTAGTGTTAGGGTCTCGAAATGGAGAAATAGAAAGAGAAGTTGAAAACGAAATGAGCATGCAGTATTCAGCCTCCCAAATAACTTTATTATTCAAAACAACAAATTATTAGCTACATTTTAGTTGATTAATGTAAAACAAATGTAGAAATAAATAATTAAAAATCTTACATTTACGAAAAACATCAGGAAAGCTGTATCCAGACTTCGAAAGCCACTGAAATTATGTAATTATATATATATGATTATAAATATAAATACATATAATCTTTTAATGAGTGGTGGTAGTCTCCTTCACTCAACCCACGTATCTGTTGACCAGTGGGTCTAGTTTGAAGGCAGAGCTATGGTCTCTCAATAAATATAATTATTATTAATTTCCCTGCAGTCCTTACCATACTGTGAGGGAAGAGGAGGGGAAGGAGAAAGGGGAGATAAGAGGAAAGTCCCCAGAGCTGGAGAATATTCATTCGCTAGGGTTTTGAGAGATTTCTTCTATCATCAGTTTTGTGTTTGCATCATAATCTCTAGGATCACTCCTGTAAATTAGACCAGGAGAGGAAAAAAGTACATGCATAGAATTTTGATTCAAATCCAAGTTTATCGCTGGTAAATTATGGGATATTAAATCCAGTCTTTTTACTTTTTTCAGCTTGTGAGCATGGAAATGACCCTATTTTAATCACATGGATATTCTGATAAAAAGGAAAAGAAATCATTTTTGGGAAAGTTAGCATTTATAAAACTTTGCTTGGAGACACAATCAAAAGACCTGATAACCCAAAGTTTTGCTGTATTTGCCTTAAGAATCTTTCAAAACTTTTGTTCATATTTTCAGGAAAAGTCTGATTTTGAAATTTATTTTGCACTATTTTGTACTATCTAGACTATTCCTGAGTGTGCATCAACATATCCAGGAAGCTACTTAAACTACAGATTCCTAGATCTGAGTCTAGATTTATATTAAATCAACAAATCTGAAAGTGCACTGGATGATTTGTATTTTTAAATGACTTCTAGATAATTCTGAATAGCCAGACTTGGGACCCATTGGTCTAACCCAGTGGTAGAGCTGGCACTTGGCATGGGAATCAGAAGTCCCAAATTCTACCCTTAGTTCTGCCATTTATTGCATAATATTGTCAAATTATCAAAAGTAATTTGGACCCTAGTTTCTTCATCTATAAAATAAATAACTTAGGCAAGTTTCTTTCAGTAATAATCTTTATGAGTTTATGAGCAATCTGATATGATTCGGCTCGGTGTCCCCACCCTAATCCCATAATTCTCATGTGTTGTGGGAGGAACCTGATGGGAGATAATTTGAATCATGGGGGTGGCGTTTCCCACACTGTTCTTGTGGTAGTGAATAAGTCTCACAAGATCTGATGGTTTTATCAGGAGTTTCCACTTTTGCATCTGCCTCATTTTCTCTTGCCGCCACCATGTAAGAAGTGCCGTGATTCTGAGGCCTCCCCAGCCAGGTGGAACTGTAAGTCCAATTAAACCTCTTTTTCCTCCCACTCTCAGGTATGTCTTTTTCAGCAGCATGAAAATGGACTAATACATAGTCCTTTTGCTTATTCCAAACAAAGTTGTGGTATGAATTAGAAACATTGATAATAATATGCTCTTAATTGAGAATATGCTTACAGGGCCACAAACTCAGACATGAAATGTCTGAGTTACTCCATGAATGTGCATCACCTGAGGCTCTGTGACCACAGCCCAGTAGTGCTCTTATCAGATGCTGCCTGGTCATGAGAGTATTTCTGACCTAGTACAAAGAAAGAGCATATAAACATTCAGGGCTCCCACCTCTGAACAGTGCACAGGGAATTTTCACAGGAAACTCCCATGCCTATAAATTCGGTTAACACGTAAAAACCCCACTGTATTAATGGGAGACAGTCAGTAGAATGGAATGCTGATTGACTGGCATATGTGGGACAAAAATTCTGCTCCAAATATACGCACCTGTAGGTGCCCTTCCCCTCTCTCCCCTGCCTTATCTCACTTGACAAAAACTGTTTAGATGAGATGTATTTCCCAGGGCGTATGAATCAGTTGCAGTTAATGGCTCCAGGACAATTGGTGACTTTTATCTTCAGGAAATCCCAGTACTTAGAAAATGACCGTCAGCCCTGACTATCATGCCAAACAACTTTTCTCCCTCCATTTATACCAGGTGATTGAGCAAAAAAAAGTAAGGGGTGTGGGGGGAGGGCATAGGCTGGAGCTCTTGCCTTGGTCTGCACTATTGAGTCATCACCATAACTGCCAAATTACTCAAATAAGTCTGGTCATGTTCACATTCAGCAGCAAGAAGGATACTCTGTATGACTCGCATGAGGACATGAAATGCCAGCGGGATCCATATAATCAACATGTTGGCTTGTGCCAAGAAGGGTGGGTGGAGTCGTGTGCCACATGCAAGGGATTCCTAAATGTTTACTCTAATTTGCTGCCTAGTTATATTTGACTTCTGTGGGTTGGCACAGCAACCATTCTATATAATTCTGGCTCTTCTGATTGTTAGAGGAAGAGTCTGGGGCTCTTAAGCTAATGTTTTAAAAACAGTTGTTTGGAGTCATCATTCCTTCTCCGTTAGAGTAATTGTGAGCGTAGTGTTGTGGTTACTCCCCAGGTTCTAGAGAAAGATGGGTTTAGATTTCAGTTCTGGTTCTTACTCCGGAAATGTGCCTGACTTCTCCATGTTTCTGCTTCCTTTTTTATTTCCATAATGGGGATAATAACAGTGCCTGCTTCATGAGGATATTGGGAAGACTAAGTTAATGTGCGTTGAGTACTTAGCATGAAACCTGGCATATAGTAAGCACTCAATAAATGTGATTGGGTTAGAAGCAGGTATAATATATTATTTTGGGTTGGGTATGTGTGGATCTTTCTGGATGGTCTGGTTTTTCAAACACTCATGTAGAAATTACCTTCTCTACCCAATAGTCAACAGAAGCCAAGACTCATGAGATTCATTCTATGCTATGAACCCATGAAATCGTATGACATTAAGGGTTGCTCTGGCCCTGTTCAGAAGCTTCGCCAATGGCAAAATACCTTTAACAATATGATACTGTATCCTGAAATAAAGACCGGCAAAATACGATTTGACTTCTGTGTTCTGTAAAACCATGCTCAGTGCTTTCTCTCTCCTAGACTGGTGTCTCTCAAACTTGAATGTGCATATGAATCACCTGGGGGTCTTTTTAAGATACAGATTATGATGCAGCAAATCTAGGTGGAGCTTGAGACGCTGTATTTCTAACAAGCTACTCAGGGATGCAAACTCTGTTCTTCCCTGGACTACACTTTGAATAGTGAGGTTTTGGCTGTTTGGCTGAATCTGATGCAGGGCCCTGATCCCATTACCATGGGGAAGGCAAGAGTCACTGGCAGAGTGACACTAAACCAGTGCCCATTTTATAGGTAATTTTATGTGTGTGTGGTAGGAACAGAGGGAGGAGATGGAAAATTTAAGAGACTGGTTTCAACCCCAGCTGCATATTAGAATCACTTGGTGAGCTTTAAAAAAAGTACTCTAGAATCCACATGAACCTATTTGAATGAAAAAACAAAACAAAACAAAATGCAAGGTGGGGTGAGCTGGTTCAAGCATTTTAAGAAACACTCCATGTGATCATAACGTGCGGCCCAAGATGAGTACCACTGTTATAAAATAGTGGTTCTCCAATGTTAAAATGCCTCAGAATCACCTAGAGGGCTTGTTAAATAAAGACTGCTGATCCCCACCCCTAGAATTTCTGATTCAGTAAGTCTGCTGAGAAGCCTGAGAATTTGTGTTTTTTTCTCTCTTTCTTTCTTTTTTTCTTTCTTTTTTTTTTTTTTTTTAAGAGATAAGGTCTCACTCTTGCCCAGGCTGGCCTTCCACTTCTGGGCTCAAGCAATCCTCTCACTTCAGCCTCCCAGGAAGCTGGGTCTACAGGCATGCACAAGCACACCCAGCCATTTCTAACAAGTCTTTAGGCGAAACTAATGCTGCTGATCTGTGGGCCACACGTTCAGAACTACTGAACTAGTATATAGAAAGTCATTTATTCATTCATTTATTCAAGTGTTTGCAGAACCCTTACAATGTGGCAGGAAGGATTTCAGATGCTGGGAATATAACAGTGAATAAGGCATGGTTCTTACCAGCTTAGAAATCGGGTGCACCAACTAATAAGCAGGTAGCACTGGACACATTCAGAAATACACAGGAGAGGCACCAATCTCAGGAAGTGATGTCCAAGGGGATACCTTAATGGTAAGTCAGAATTCATCACAGTGTAAGCTATTGTTTCAGGAGCAGCATGGGACAAGAGCGACTATGTCAGGCAGAAGACCACATACACATGGAGTGCAATCCCAAGTGCATCTGAGCTCAGCTGTGAAGACTTGGATGCTGGGAAGGGAAGGAGGAAGAGTGGGACTTTTAGACAGGCACAGCTGGAAAGATCAGCAGGAGCCAGATCATGAAGCACATGTACCATTCAAACTTTATCCCAGGGACAGCAGAGCACCAACGAAAGGTTTTAAGTAGGAAAGAAAATACTATTCTGGCCACAAGGTGAAAATAGAATGTAATTGAGATAGGGAGACTGGTAGGTGGAAGAAAGGCAAGGCTATTGTCATTTTAAGGTGTTTACTTGCAAATTGTCTTAATGGTCTTTTTCTTAGACAACCAGATGTCATTCTGGTATCTTAGTGTTTGAAGTCTGGAATGGGCACAGGAGAGTAGAGTAAGAAGAATGGAGTCTTCCCATCATGGTGGGTGAAGAAGGGTGGGGTAGAGTAGCCTCCTCAAGGGATTGATGCTTGGTCCAGAATCAGAGGTGACCATAAGAATTTAGGATTTATCTGAAACCTTATAAGCCATTTCAACAAATATTTAGCAATAAACTTTGTCCAATTCCGTAATCTCAAGAAAGTCATCTGAGCTTAAAAACAATTGGCCGAGATGGATGTGCATTGCAGCTATTTAGGAATGTGGTAATTAGAGTACTGAAGGTGTCATCTGCCCATCAGGTGGGCAGTCATGGCCTATCCTAGTGCCAATCTCACTCTCTAGTCAGAACTAATGCTATTTCTGAGCCTCTTCCCAATATAATCAAAGACATATGGGGCTGAAGGGGTAATGGAGGTTACCTTGTCTTCCTTCCTCATCTCATGAAGAAATAAGGGTAGTGTACACATCTCCCTAAGTGTGGAAAACTATGACGACACCGGGTCTTTCTGATGTTTGTGTGGATTCACAAACTCCCAAAGCACCGTATTATTTTTAAATTAGAAATTTCTGAACAGACAGAGGATTCAGAGCTCTCACAGCTAAATGCTAAGGAAATATTTATTGATGTCAGGATACTTTAAATTATGGCCTTCTCTCTCCTAAAATATTTCCCAGCCGTCAAATTCGCCACCAAAGGAAATCCTTTGGCATTTCTAATGCCCTCTCTACTCCTAGAAGAATTCTGAGCTGCTTTTGGGGACAAAGACGTTCTACTTTTTTTTTTAACAATTGGAAAGATAGGTGCATGTGTTGTTTTATTGATTTATTTAGACTATACATACTTGGTTTATACGTTAGCTTATTTAGGATTCGCAGCAATGCCGTGGGGTAGGTTTTCATCATTTAAATTTTACAAAAGAGAAAATGACATTTGTAAAAGTCTGGCGTTCAAGATGGCACAGCTGGTATGTCAAAACACCAGGGCCAGGTCTGTCTGACATGAAACCTTATCAGTAAGTTTAAAGAATTTAAGGTAAGAAGGTCACTCTTCTTGGAGAAAACCAAAACTAAATTCAGCAGTTATCTCAGGCTTTTCAATTGAGAGAAAAGTGAAACTTGGACTGTGGTAAGGAGCTGCAACTTGCCGCAAGTTCAGATCTGTTAGGGCAGTACTTCTCTGTGCTTTGGATCTCACTCGTGATCTTTATTTTAGTCACATGGAATGGTGCCTTAAAAGGCTACACCCAGATCGAATGTCCCCTCAAAGTGGCCTGGAATACCTCCTGAGGTTAAAAAGTCACCCGAAAGAGAACTGAGCACAGAGGAAATAATCATTATTCCTCTTTCAGCCTTGCTGAAAGTATGGAGGCTATCTTCCCTTGTCAATCTTCTCCCCTTAGAGACACACATCTTTGTTTTGTCCTGGGATTCCTCATTCTCATTGGGCCCATGGGGTTTAAAGTGACTATGTGTTGTTCACAACACTGAGCAGTAGGTGCTTGAATAACCACACACTGGGCAGTTTCTTATGTATTTCTTCCCACTGCATTCAACCCAATGTCATTTGGCAAGTATATATGATGCATTGTTGGATAACGCTGGAAGCCTAAACTCAAATGGGTAAAAAGGCAACTACCTTGTCTTCTGTCAGATTCCCAGTGCTTTTTAGCTCCCTCCTACTCAAAATGTGGCTCATGGGCATGACATTGGCATCAGCTGGGAGCTTATTAGGAGCACAGAAATGCAGAGTCTCAGGATCCACCATTACTTGTATACGCTACATGTATTTTAACAAGGTCTCCCCACCCCATAATTCAGGCAGAAAGTTTGAGAAGTCTTGAAAACTGTTGTTAGGAGGCAGATCTCTCATCCTCTCTAGGGTGCACAGGCTACAAGAAGGAGCCTTGGCAACAACCTCCAAAGACACAATTCCTTTCAGAGCTTGTTTCCTGTTTGATAACTCACCAAATCTCTAAAACTGGAATGTGAAGCGAGGGTTCAGCCAAGGAACTGGGTGAGAGTTAATGGATCAATCTGCTCTCCCCCGTCAGTGCTTTTACCGCTGACTTCTGGAATGTGTTTGATGAAAAGAAAGCAACTTCTTCAGACAGAAGATACTGATGTAGCCTGCTGAGGTTAGGACCTACAGGAACAATACACCAATGTTATCAGGGCTTCGTTTGCCTCCAACTTCAGTCCAAAACTGACAACGGGAGGGAAAGCATTTTTTAAAGCCCTTGCTGTCAGCTGCCATTATTATAAATAGCAATTGCTCTGCTTCTCCCTGGGGGAATGTAGGCATCATTGTTTGGTTTTTGTTTAGATTAAGAAGTTTTTTCCAATAGCTTTTTACAATTAGATCTGAAAAATGAAACTAGTAGCACAGTGATGCTGCTTCCATTTATCATTCTAGAAGCTTGGATATGTTGAAAGTCAAAACCAGAGAAGGAGGTTCCTGCTTCTTTCCTATCATCAGGTTTGAGTACCCTTTCTCAATGAACAATTAACAAAGAAGTCAGCTCTATTTAATGTTCTATGTTCACTCCAGAATTTCAGGAAAGTAAGAAGCAAGGAGAGTCAAAAGAATCCTAGGTCACCGATGTCTTCATCAACCCAATCATCGGTGACCTCTAACATTAGCTGATTTTCTCAATAAACATTGTTTATCTTTCTCACATGGTTAAATGAGATTATGAATACAAACCAAATCCTCTGAGTCTAGATTTTGAAATGTGACTGTAAGGGCCAAGACTGACTGATGGTTTGTAGGTATATGAGGGTAAAATTAGATCTGCTGGCTCCATCTGAAAGAGGCAACTTTGAGAGAAAATTATAGTGGCAGGTACAGGACAAGGCTTTCAGCTTAATAATGCCGCCTTTCCATTATAAAGATGTACTCAGGACCCATTCACGCATACTGTCTACCTTTTGAGTTGTATGTCTGGGAGCAGTCAATTTCTGGGAATTGGATCGATTGACCTGCTTTCTACCAGATTCCTCTCCTTCGATAGGGTTGGCAAGCATTACAAGGTGGCTGAAGTCAGTTAGTTAGCAAACCCACCTGGGGTTGACAAAGATACTTTTTACTTCGTTAGCACTAGGAAACGGAGCCAACCAACAGCCAAGGTCATGGAGTTTGTACACCTGGCTTGGAAAAATGAGCCAATCAGAATTAATCAAAACTGAAGTGCAAATGACTATCCTGAAGAAATGGAACATCTAGTGAAATTGGCATGTTGGGGCCTAAAGAAGAACCACCTGAAAGACTTTAGCTCACCAAGGGACCCTGTTGGCTCTCAGAAGGAATTTCAGACTTTCCCACTAGCTAAGCCCGTTAATATCAAGAGCTTTATTAGGTTAACTGACTCTGGCAGCATTTTCAAGGCTCAGATTCCACTTGTCAATAACAGTTTCTGCTGTGAAAATAGTTTATTTTGTGTTTCTTCAACTCCATAGATAAAGTTGATCCTCAGAAGGGTAGGGTGCTTGTGAAGGAGTAGACACACAACCCCCTGGGGGACTCTTCCATCCTGGGACTCTTCCTGGCCATGCTTGGGAACACAGACATGCCTTTATACAAAGAAAGGGTTCCACTAGAAGCACACCTGATTATACTCAACCTGGATCCAAAGAGCCCTGTGCCATGTCAAAGGAAAATGTTCTATCATAAATCTCCAGAAACAGAAAAGGTCAAAACCACTCTTGGTAATTAGCCTGCTGGAATACAGTGGCCCTGCTTTTTGTTTAACCTTTTAAGAAAAGGGCTGCACTCTCATGAGTCTCAACAAGCAGGCTTTAATTAGGCACATCCTCAACACTCCTACCCTCTGCTTAGCCCCTTCCCCCACCTGCAGTCCTAACAGAACATGCATTTGGTTTGTTGCTTGAATCCCCTAACTTTGGATGGATTCGTGTTTTCTTCTCAGTGCACTTTTTGCAGTCCTGACTATTTTAAGTCCATGGAACCGTATCACTTTGCAGAATAAAAATAAACTATATATAGACTGACCTCCAAAAAAAGATGTCATGTTAAACAACTGGAAAAAATCAGCAGGCATGCCATGCACTAGCAGTGTTTTTTTTTTTGTTTTTTTTATTTTTATTTTTTTTTTGTTCTGGCCAAGTTAGCAATAAGCGTGCAAATGTTCTTGTTAATGTTACTAGGTAAAATGCTTTACTGCAATAGCCACTAGCTATGTGGGCACTTGAGGTCTAGTTTGAACTGAGGTAAGATATATGCACAAAATATTCATTGGAGTTTGGAGACTTACTATAAAGGAAAGGATATGGCAAGATCCATTAGTAATTTGGATATATTGGGTTAAATAAAAGGTATTAGTAAATTTGATTTTCCCTGTGCTTTTTGCTTTTTATACAGTGGCTATAAGAGATTTCAAAATTACAAATGTGGCTTGTATTGTGTATCTATTGGACAGGGCTGGTGTAGCAGATCAATTATTCCATGTATAGATAGAGAAAAAGAAATGTCATATGTTTGATTTGGTTACTGCATATCACACAATTTTGCCCTATCTTGTATTATTATATATCTTTCTTGTTTCTTGATCATCTTCCAGCCATATTGGAAACTTTCAGAAGATAAATATAAAATCTTAAACTTATTCTGCAGCCCATATTTTACCTAGCACAGTGCTAGGCACATGATAAGTATTTAATCAATGCTTGTTAATGGAGTAAAACTCGATGGTAGGACATTTTCAAAAGATTTCTTTGGGGGCTAGTCTGAGAGTTAGAACACAGGTTAGCCACTGAATCTGATGGAATATGTCTCGCTATCCTTGATAATTGTTCTGGCCAATAAGCTGTGAGTAAAAGTAACACATCACTTTTGAGCTGAAAATTAACTTCAGAGAGATCTTTTGTTCTCTGCCATAATGTTTAATTATCTTTTTTTTTTTTTTTTTATGAGACAGAGTCTCACTCTGTTGCCAGGCTGGAGTGCAGTGGCACAATCTCGGCTCACTGCAACCTCTGCTTCCCGGGTTCAAGTGATTCTCCTGCCTCAGCCTCCTGAGTAGCTGGGACTACAGGCCCGCGCCAAAAGACCTAGCTCATGCCTGTAATCCCAGCACTTTGGGAGGCCGAGGCGGGTGGATCACGAGGTCAAGAGATCAAGACCATCCTGGCCAACATGGTCAAACCCTGACTCTACTAAGAATACAAAAATATAGTTATCTTTTATATAGAGACTACTCCTGTTAGCTGTTGTCTCCAACTGACCTGCAATAGACATGCAGCCAAGCAAGAGACACTCCTTTGTTGTTTTCAGCCACTGAAGCTCAGAAATTCTTTGTCATGGCTACACAACCTCGCTTCTGCTAACGGATATAGCATGGCTATTTGACTACAGATTGGCTTCCCAGCTTTGTCTCTTGCTTTGTAAAGCTCATATTTTACTAACATTTAGTCTCAATAATCAAAAACAAAGAGGATCAGTATTATACTCACCTCTTGAATCAATGGTGATCTTTAATTACAATGTCTGGAGTCAGAGTGTCTGCCATTAAAACATTTAGTTTTTAGCAATAGTAACAAGAATGCTGATCAAACTGCTTCAGGTAGCTTCCCCTTTGAGCAAAGGAGGTAACTGTAAATGAAGCAGCACATTTTAAAGGGCATTGTTGAAATCTTCCTTGAGCAGCACCAACTGGTATTTGTTGACCACTGGACTCCCTTTAGCCGCTGTTTCTGAGAACAGCCTGCCTCCTGCCTTACCCCATTGAGCTGATTTTACTAGGACACAGGACCATCATGAGGTGTCCTTGGTAAAGGAGCATGGTTGAGGAATTACTGAGGAGGGGAGAAGTAGAGGAGAAAAGGGAAAATCCCAGCGAGGTGGCCCCAGGCAAAGAGCGAAAAAAACTGAAGTGAATCTAATCATTTGGCAGGGCCATCCAAGTCCTGAGCTTTAAGGCGACACCTCTCACAGAGAGAGAAAGTCCAGCGTGCAGTTCTCAGACATGGCCTTGTTATTGTTTTACTTCTAAATGAAACACTTGTTGTCTCTAAGTATTTCAATTTCTGTGCCTTATCTCAATTTGTAGAAGAGTTCCATTCAGAGCACCCATGAAACAGAAGATGAATGAATCATTTTACTGTAGACTGGAATAGGGCAGTGTGGCTAATGAGCTGCATGTTTAGTCTTAGAAGGCCCTGGGATGCCTCACACTGGAGGCATCATCTAAGTCCTACTGTCCCTGGAGACTAAGTGAGTGGTCACTGTGTTACCAGACAAAAGTGCAGACTCTTCTTTGGACTTAAACACAGAGCTAGTATGACTGTATATTAAGGGATAAATTTCAGACTTTGTATATCTTTTCCTGGATGAAACATTGGAAACATTGAAACACTGGAGAGTAACAGACAGAATGGGGAAATCTTTGGTTATTCTGGGACTAGAGTCTCGTTCAGGCTAAGTGTTAAGTAGGCCAAGAATTGAGTTGCTTCCTCTCCTAGTCAGTATCCTGCTTGCGTGAAGTTCGCTTCTCTAGAAACACAGTCTAAGACAGAAATTCAGATACACGTGATTTACTCTGAAGAGGAGGAGAGAAAAGCAGAAGGGGGTAGGGATAGGAGATAAGCCAGGATGTGGTCCAGCTGTGACCCAGCTTTGGCCCGACCTCATGGGGAGGACAGGAACATGCATTATACTACAGATGTGGTTCCACCTGGAAGCAAAGAAGCTGTTTTTTTATAATCCTGTCTCAGTCAATCATTAGCTGTGGGCTGCCCTAGGTAGGGGGCATCATCTCTTAGGCTAGGGGGCATCATCTCTTAGGCAAGGTGGCTCCCGGTGGTTCATGACAATTCTCTGGAGAAGTGGGGATGAGAGGTAGTGCGTAAGCCATTAGCAGCCAACACTCACCGCAGCCAGGGGATGAGTGCCTCTGACCTGTACAGGGATGTGGGCAGAATACCCATAACACCCACTGCCTTGCTGCAGTTATTCCTGTATCCATGCTCATCATTTTTCAGATCCCAGTATCCCATGCTTCCTTATCCCCTGCTTTCTAATTTTACAGTTCACTAATCTAAAAATCAAGCTCCAGCTGTCTGACCTCCAAAATGAGAGGGTGGTCTCACTATTCTTTCAAGCCCCTTTCAACTTCGTGAGTCTACTGTGTTGTCCTATTGTAACGAAAGTTGACCCTTTTTAAAAAATAATCAATAGAGATTATCCTTCTGTAGAGAGAATGTCAATCCCAGTGACTGATATCAAGGTGGAAGTTTCAGGGCATCTGATCAGCAGTTAGGTCTAGAAAGAGCTGGGTCTAGAAAGACTCTGGCTAGTGCTGCTCCATCACACCTTGAGAATTGTTGCCGATATTGATGTTTGAGAGGGCTTACCTGGTTAGGCACCTGTGCACCATATGATCTCTTCTCTTCTCATGCTATGGTGAGCCTAGAATTTGAGGAAACCTGAAAGGTTGCATCCGGGGAAGATGTCTGGAACTGAAGTCAGGGGATAAAGCCAATTATACTCTACTTCCCTTAGCATGTCCTGTAGCAGCAAGAGCAAACCCTGCTTCCATCAGTCTGCATCAGCTTTCTCTGATTATCTTTGTTTCCTTTTTAATCTGCTACCTTTGTCTTTCCATCTCCTCTGTCCACCTCCTTTCTCTTCCTCAGAAGAACGCAGTGCCACAATGATTGAAACCCACTCTGTTATCCTTTCACTGGACAGTGACTTCCAAATGGTGGGGGACTGTCTAAATTGTCTAGAACTTGCCAAATGCAGACATCCCTGGAGTAAGCCAGCTGACTGGCTTTTAGAGAGGAGACGCCAACACACTTCCTCATTAGGATAGACTGTACTGCATGAAGCGGGCTGGATTCTGGAATCAGGCAGTTGGGTTTAAATCCAGACCCTGCCATTTATTAGCTGTGTGATCTTGAAAAAGTTACTTAGCCTCTCTTCTGCCTTCAGTTTCCTGAAAGTTTCTCGTAAGTCTTGAATCTTCAGATTCAGTGGGTACATGTTGTCCAAGACAAAAATGATATAACAAACACCAAGATAAATCCTAGTGAAGCTGTTAAAACACAAGTATTAAGGAAATACTTTAATGGGCTTCTAGACAGAAAAAGTGGTCACTAGTTGGGAGGATATTCGATTACTCTACATAGAAAACAGTGCCAGAAGACAGCAGAACAATGTCCATGGGGTTCTGAGGAAAAGTGTGACCTGAGAATTTTACATACGCACACACACACACACGCACAGAGACACATGCGCACATGCGCGCGCAAACACACACACGCACACACACAGAGAAACCAAGTCGTCCCTTAAGCTTGAAGTCGACATTTTAAAATATGCAATAATGGAAAAACTAGAACACCCAAGAGCTCTTCTTGAAAGAAAACCATTGACATATTTAATTCAGCCAATGAATCAAAGAATCAATATATATTTTTAAAGCCTCAGAAATGGAGCATCCATGAGAAAATGCTGGTGGTGGTGAGCATTGATGTTATTTAAATATAGAAATAAAACTAAATGACTCTTGAAATTACTGTGACAGAACAGAATGTAAGTGTCATAAAAACCAAATATAAAAAAAGAATACACATAATTTAAAAAGGATGCTAGTTTCCACATTTTTCATAAAGAAGAGTCAATAGATACTATCTAACACTTAATGTTTTTCACATTTTTTCCTTTAGAGGATAATTTAAGAATTCATTTTATGAAGAAATATTCTTTTTCTGAAGTTGAATAGTTCCTTAGCTTTCTTTTTGTCCCTTTTATATTCAAGAAAATCTATTTAAACCTTTTATTTCAAAATGCAGTCATAGAATGTTCTCATTTTTCTATGCATTTATTGAACTGACTTATCAATCTGTCCTCCATCCTTCCTTCCTGCCATCCATTCATCCACTTATCCATTCATCCTTCTGCCTGTAAGTAAATATAGAAAATTGTCTGTGGTGAAGATCTTCAAATGTGGGTAACCATTGTTCCTGGGTGAAAATGTTTTTAGGTAACTTTAAATTGTATCTGTCCTTTTAAATGTCTTGAATGATTTACTATGAATGTGCATCATTCTATTAT
This sequence comes from Nomascus leucogenys, assembly GCF_006542625.1. Taxonomy (NCBI): domain Eukaryota; kingdom Metazoa; phylum Chordata; class Mammalia; order Primates; family Hylobatidae; genus Nomascus; species Nomascus leucogenys. The sequence goes on from NC_044391.1 coordinate 1,040,731, forward strand.
AATAAAAACTGTAAAACATCACTTTCAAAAGTGAATAATGAAGAACTATATGGGCTAACACTGTTAACTGAAAATAAGCATAGTAAAACCTCTTCTTTGTAAAAGAGCAGATATAAATATATATAGATACCTAGACATTTTCTGGGAGATTCACAAGTAACAGATCACTGTGGCTATTTAAGAATAGGGGACAGTGAGACTGTATTAAGAGGGAGACTTCCTTCTTTCTTTTTATTTTCCAAATCGTACGTAACTTAATCATATTGTAATAATGATAGGAAATAAATACTAAAAGAAAAAGAGAAACTGCTAAAGACTGTCTTTGGATGGGTACAAGAAGACTACTACAAACCTTTTGGTTTGTTTCCTTGTGTGGTCCCCAAGCCTTCACCTTCTTCAGAGCCAGTAGATTCTGCCAACCCCTACTCCAGAGGATGAGAAGAAGCCTGTGGCCAAGCAGCAGCACTGTTTCCGGAGCTCTCCTTTCTTTTTTCTTTTTTTGCCTTACATGATCTCTTTAGCTTTGAAATCAATTTCTTGTTTATATTAATCCTTCATGCAGGATATGGTTTTACCTTTCATTTCTTAAAACATTTCAGGCCAGTAGCATGTAGGAAAGACATAAGACTAAAGTAAGCCTAGAAGCAGAGACATAACTGGCAAATGCAATGACAGAAAACAATGGATGTTTTGATACTAGGGAGGAGTGGGGACTGCGATGTCTAGGGGGCAGTCACACTCTGCTGTGACATTTGCTGCTATGTCAGAACTTGGCATAGTGTGGCATGAGCCTCTGGAGAAGTTAGAAATTTAGATTTATAAGCGGGTTTTCTCTGTTTTAAAATCCTATGAAATTAATTCAAATGGAAAAACAAACAAAAAAGGCATTGAGAAGACCACTCAAAACATCCAGCCAGGCTGGATTTGGACTGCAGTCTGCTATTTTTTTACTTCTACTGTAGCTTACACGGGTTGTGCCTTTGAGCTTCAGCCGGAGTTGTTGCATGGCATAGCTGCTCATCATAGATAGGTATGACCAGGGGCTGAGTGGGCTTTAAATTATGTGGCCCTAGAGAAGGGTGTTTCTGCCTCTTACTGCCTTCTAGTGCACTGGAAACCTTTTCTTAATAAATAGAAGGCAGAATAGAAATAGAGAGTGTCCACAGAGGAGGTGACATGCAGCATCACCTGTGGGTCAGGATCATAACATTTTTCAGGCTCTTTGGATGAAAGCAGGCCTGAATTTTGGTTGCAGGAAACAACCCCCAGCAAAGTCTACCTGTGGGAGCCCAGGGAAAGAAACTCAGTCCATTCTTCTTTCCTGGGGATTTGACATAGTCCAAGGGAAAGTGTGGCAGTCTGAGCTGAATTTGGCTTTGAAATCTGGGTGTTTTGACTCAAAACAGAAAAGAAATGATGAGTCAGGGTAACAAGAGTTGATGGAAAAAGGATGACCTTTTTGAGCTACACAAAATAAAAAGGCCCTTGACTGCTTGAGAACAGGCAAGCAAATCAGGTGCTAGGATTCTAACTCCAACCTCAAGTTTCCATAACATCAGAGTGAATCTAAACTCAAAGGCAGCAATCAGGGAGTGCATAGGGAGAGCAAAACAAATAACAAACCCATCTCCTAAAATCCTTGATTTTGCAGCTTCACGGTTCCGTTCTTTCCTTGATGTGTATGCCACTATCATGAATTGACAGGAACATAGGCTGTTTAATTTCTTTCTTTTCAAAATGCCCCCCTTTGCTTTCTGTCAGGCTAGTCCTACACTACGGAATCCATTCTTCTGCCTCTCTTTTTTTTTTAAATTCCTTTCAAGAGATAAGAACCCTAGCATTAAAATGTAGGTGGCATAGCTTTGAATATTAGTTGTCATTTTAACCTCTACTGGCCTACTTGTACCACCTAAGATGAGGCTTCTGCAACTACTCTAATTTATTGCATTCTTTTTTCGTAAAAAATCTTGGACATAGCAAGCAAGGTGTCAGCATACAAGGCAACAATGCACTGAGCCAAGATCTTTACAATCTTATTACAAGATAAAGAGTAGAGTGCCTCCTGCTTAAAGATGTTCTGTAGCTGGCCCCAAATGCTAAGAGCAATTTGATTAATAATCCCATCTGTTTTACTCCTTGAATTTGTTTCCAGGGAAAATGTGCCTTTGATCACTAGACGCTGACGAGGGTATAACCTGGCCCGAGGTGTTTCCCTGGAGTGAAATACGCAGCACTTCTCAACTCCCAATTCCATTTAATTTATTGTTTGTTTTTGCTCAAGAAGAGCCTGTTTTTACAGCTGAACAGATTTGGAAGCTGGTTTGGGGTGTTTCATTTCCTTACATGAAGAGTTATAATGTAGGGGATGGTAACCAGCTGTTTCCACCTTCACTAAAGACAGAGCAAACAAGAATTACCCTCCACTGTAGCAAAAGAAACTTAGGTTAGTTATAAGAAGGAACTTCCTGAGAGTTAGCAAGGGAGGCTAAGAGTCTCCTCCCTTGAGGGCTCTTAGATGGGATTTTCTTATCTCTTTTTGGGTTGGCTTATGTGAGACCAAGATTAATGACACTAGAATCAGCCAAATAACCTGTTTCTGTGCCTTCCAGTACTGTATTTCTGTGTATGATAACCATTACCTGGGTCTGTGCCTTGTGGATAGTTGGATGATTGGGGGTAAGATTTATTTATTTATTATTTATTTATTTATTTATTTTAGGAGAAGGCTTGTTTTCCATTTGATTTGCAAGTAAATGTCATAGCAGTGATGGGCTGAAGCCAGCTGGAGAGTTCACTGTTAAATGTTTAGGTTTAATTTTTTGGGGGGCAAGTCGGTTGTTATACACAGCTCCTATTAAAAAGTAAATCCTATAAACTTAAAATTAAATAAATTATATTAAAAACAAGGGAAAATACATAGAACTCACTACCTCTTAATAATTTCACTGCATTTTACTTTTATACATATGCTCTTAAGATTATTTACTTCTATTTTGTCTTACTCTGTTTTGTGCTATTACAGAAAACCTGAGACTGGATCCATCCATCTTTCCTCCCTCCCTTCCTCCCTCCTTCCCTCTCTTTCTACCTCTTTCTTTCTCTCTCTTTCTTCCTTTCTTCCTTCCTTCCTCCCTTCCTCCCTCCTTCCTTCCCTCCCTCCCTTCCTCCCTCCTCCCTCCCTCCCTCCTTCCCTTTCCCCTTCCCCCTTCCTCTTTCTTTCTTTCTTTCGTTCTTTCGTTCTTTCGTTCTTTCTTTTTCTTTCTTCTTTCCTTCCTTCCTTCCTTTCTTTCTTTCCCTCCCTCCCTTCCTTCCTTCCTTCCTTCCTTCCTTCTTTCCTTCCTTCCTTCCTTTCTTCCTGTCTTCCTCTCTCTCTCTCTCTTTTTCTTTCTCTCTCCCTCCCTCTCTTTCTTCTTCAGAGTCTCACTCTGTTGCCCAGGCTGGATTGCAGTGGCAGGATCTTGGCTCACTGCAATCTTTGCCTCCCGGGTTCAAGTGATTCTCCTGTCTCAGCCTCCCAAGCAACTGGGATTACAGGTGTGTGCCACTATGCCTGGCTAATTTTTTTGTATTTTTAGTAGAGGTGGGGTTTCGCCATGTTGGCCAGGCTGGTCTTGAACTCCTGACCTCAGGTGATCCGCTCACCTCAGCCTCCCAAAGTGCTGGGATTACAGGCATGAGCCAGCGCACACCCAGCCTGAGACTGGATTGATTATAAGGAAGAGAAATGTAGTCTCACAGTCTGGAAATTTAAGGTCAAGTTGCCAGCATCTAGTGCCCTGCTTCTTGCTGAATCCTCCTTCATTCATATGGTGGCAGCAGAAGAAGAAAAGAGGAACTCTGTGTCCTCACATGATGGAGAAACAGAAGAGTGAGAGCCCACTCCCACTCCTGCAAGCCCTTTTAATAGCGGCATCGACCTATTTATGAGGGCAGAGCCTTCATGACCTAAAAACCTCCCATTAGGCCCCACCTCCCAGCACTGTTGCACTGGGGATTAAGTTTCCAATACATGAATTTCGGGGGACATATTTAGACCGTAGCAGCATGTGTATGGTGGAAATAATATATACTAATGTAGCGCTGCACATCTCACTCCAATTCCACATTCAGTGGCGTCATGTTGGTCGTTCGAAATCTGTTGTGGGAGGAACATTTACCCTATAAAAATTGGAAGACTCTATAAACCAGGTTTTCCCCAGAGCCAGGAGTTAAACATTTATGAGACTACTTACATGGAAGAGAGTTGTGAGAGAGAAGGAAGTAAGGGAGGAAGGGAGGGAGAGAGAGAGGGAGAGAGAGAGAGAGAAAAGAAAAGAGAAAAGAAAAGAAGAGAGGGAAGGAGAGGGGGGAGAGAGAGGGAAAGAAGAAAGAAAGAAAGGAAAGAAAGAAAAGAAAAGAAAGAGAAGAGAGGGAAGGAGAGAGCGGGTGAGAGAGAGGGAAAGAAAAAGCAAGGAAGGAGGGAAGGACAGAGAGAATAAGAGAGAGAGAGGGAAGGAAAAAGGAAAGGAAAGGAAAAAGAAAAGAAAAATATTGCCCTGGTGGCTTTTTAAAATACCTTCTCAATATTGTTTCAAAATCTTTTGGAGGGTAAGTATTATAATAAAGGCCGTTCTGAAAAAGAAAATGCTCAGGATTTCTTAAGTCCAGAAACTCTTTTCTCTTGAACTAAATTAGCTCAAGTAAAATCTGAATTGGTGGTAACAATTACCTATCAGTCCCTCTTTCACTTTACTACTCATCGTTAAGCCAATGCTGTCCAATAGAGATATAATATAGTCCACATACGTAATTTTAAATCTCCTAGTAGCTAAATTAAAAACAAAGTAACAACAAACAGGATACGTTAATTTTAGTAATGTATCTTATTTAACCCAAATTTTCCAAAATTATTATTTCATTATATAATCAATATTAACATGTTACTAAAGTGTATTTGTTTTTTTTTTTTTTTTTTGGTAATGTGTCTTCTCTAATTTGGTATGTATTTTACATTCACCTCACATCTCAATCAGACTAGACACACTTCAAGTGCTCAATAGGCCATGTGGCTAGTGGCTGCCCTACTGGACAGTATATGTCTATATTCCCAGTGAAGAAGAGGCTGGGCCACAGCCATGGTCCTTGCCCATGTAAACTTGCACACTCTCAGTGTGCACAAACAAAATACATTGAGGTTATCTCATGTTAGTGCTAGATGGGCCATGGAGTTCAGTTTATCCCATCTGTAATTTGTAGATGTGGGGATGATTACATTTCCGGGAGGTGGTTGACTTGTCCTAAGTCATACATTGGTATGCTCAGTGGTTTCAACTGCATCCAAACTTGCTTTCTGAATTGTGTAGTGCTTAAGGACCTGATGCATCAATCAAACTTTCAGCTATCATATCTCCAAGGCTTCCTCATCTATTGGCTGAATAACTGGGCTAATTGTTAAATTTCTTGGTGCCTCAATTTCCTCATATATAAAATGAGAAAGAGTATAGTATCTACCTAACTGAGGTGTCCATATGATGATGTTCATTTCAAATACATTACAAAATGCTTAGAATAAAGCACAGAGTAAGTGTTAATAAATGTTTGTTTGCTTTTGCACAGCAAAGGAAACAATCAACAAAGTGAAGGGACAACACACAGAATGGGACAAAATATTTGCAAACTCCCTATCTGAGAAGGGATTAACAACCAGAATAAGGAGCTCAAACAACTCTAAAGGAAAAAATCTAATCTGATTAAAAATGAGCAAAAGAGTTAATATATATTTCTCAAAAGAAGACATACAAATAGCAACCAGCATATGAAAAGATGTTTAGCATCATTGATCATCAGAGAAATGCAGATCAAAATTATAATGAGATATTGTCTCATTTCAGTTAAAATGGCTTTTATCCAAAGGATAGGCAATAGCAAATGCTGGTGAGGATGTGGAGAAAAGGGAATTCTCATACACCGTTGGTGGTAATATAAATTAGTACAGCCACTATGGAGAAGAGTTTGGAGTTCCTCAAGAAACTTAAAATAGAACTAAAATATGGCCCAGCAATCCTATTGCTGGGTATATAACCCCCAAAAAGGAAATCAATATATCAAAGAGATATCTGCATGCCCATATTTGTTGCAGCACTATTCACAATAGTTAAGATTTCAAAGCAAACTAAGTGTCCATCAATAGATGAATAAATTAAAAAAATGTGGTACATATACACACCGGAGTACTAATCAGCCATGAACAAAGTAAGATCCTGTTGTTTGCAACAACAGGGAAGAAACTGGAGGTCATTATGTTAAGTGAAATAAATCAGGCACAGAAAGGCAAACTTCACATGATCTCACTTACTTGTGGGAGCTAAAAATAAAAACAATAAACTGATGGAGATAGAGACTAGAAGGATGGTTACCAGAGGCTGGGAAAGGTAGAAGGAGAGGGGGGAAAGTGATAATGGTTAATGGGTATAAAAAAATAGAAAGAATGAATAAGACCTAGCGTTCGATAACACAACAAGTTGGCTATAATCAATAATCATTTAATTGTGCATTTTATAATAACTAAAAGAGTATAACTGGATTGTTTGTAACACAAAAGATAAATGCTTGAGGAGGAGACAGATACCCCATATTTCATGATGTGATTATTATGCATTGCCTGCTTGTATCAAAGTATCTCATGTATCCCATAAATATATACATCTATAATGTACTCATAAAAATTAAAAATAAAAACATTTAAAAGTTCACTTGTATTGCTATAATATAAAGCAAACATTTAATGGTTTGAATGAAGAGAATACTAGTGACAGGAGTAAAGGGGATACTATTGAACAGTTCTCAACCTGAAAGTCCAAATTGCTTTATAATTACTTGTATAAACATTCATATAAGAATGTAAAAGTTATGTGTCAGATTGCTATTTCTTGAGTATTTAGATAAGAGTTTTGCTTTTTGTTTAAAAGAGAAGAGTTATCTCCTGCTTCTGCTGTCACTATTCTTACTAAAGTGGTAACTTTGTTTATTTTTCTAATGAGACTTAATGCTGATTCATAATGATGCCAATTTATTTAAACTTATTTGAATTTCTAAAATTTGGAATTCTAAAAGATTTTGGAAGTAGGCTGCCACTACTCCCTCCATCCCACCTTCCAAGTACCCGTGAGACGCATGCATTAAAACTCAATTTCTACTCTACATTGACAAGAGAATTTGAAAAGAAAATTGTTAGACAAATATATATATATACATATATACATACATATATATATATACACACACAGATTTATAACATTCGTTCATGTTTACTGAAGGTTTCTAGGATTTGGTAACTAACTTATGCTTCTCAAGGCAATTTTCATGCTGCTTTGTAGTGTCCATGTGGACCATTCTTTATTTGATCAACACAAGCTTTGGCATGCTTTAAAGGAGCAGTAGTTAATGCAGTTATGCTGGAATTTCTTTAGAAGTGGAGATGGCATTTTCATTACCCAGACTGGTGTTATAATTAATGAGAACAAATGCCACTGGGATAAAATTATGATGAGACTAAAATTTTAAATTCTGTTGGCATTTTAATATTAATATAATTTTTCTTCTAATGTATATTTCACACATGGCCAGGGAATTATTGAAAACATTATTTAATGTAATAAAAAATATTTAATTCCTAAAGTACATTCAGGACTGTTCACGGTGCAGTTAGAGAATACTTTTTGAAATTTCTATAATGCAATCTTTACATTACGTACCTTTAAATGTCTGGGTAATACTAGCCATGAAAAAGTAGGTTAACAATATAAAATAATGAGGCCGGGCGCGGTGGCTAATGCCTGGAATCCCAACACTTTGGGAGGCCGAGGCGGGTGGATCACCTGAGGTCGGGAGTTCAAGACCTGCCTAACCAACATGGAGAAACCCCGTCTCTACTAAAAATACAAAATTAGCCAGGCATGGTGGTTCATGCCTGTAATCCCAGCTACTCGGGAGGCTGGGGCAGGAGAATCGCTTGAACCCGGGAGGCGGAGGTTGCGGTGAGCTGAGACCACGCCAGTGCACTCTAGCCTGGGCAACAAGAGCCAGACTCCATTTCAAAAAAAAAAAAAAAAGGAAAAGAAAAGAGTGGTTATGTCTTCAAATGAATGTGTCGCTTTTCTGGATAGTTTCTTTCTTTCTCTCTCTTTCTTTCATTCTTTCTCTCTCTCCTTTCTTTCTTTTCTTTCTTTCTCTTATTTATTTAGAGACGGGGTTGTCCAGGCTGGAGTGCAATGGCACGATCTCAGCTCACGGCAACCGCTGCCTCACGGGTTCAAGCAATTATCCTGCCTCAGCCTCCCAAGTAGCTGGGATTACAGGCATGCGCCACCATGCCCAGTTAAGTTTTTTGTATTTTAGTAGAGACAAGGTTTGTTCATGTTGGTCAGGCTGATCTTGAACTCCCGACCTCAGGAGATCCGCCCGCCTTGGCCTCCCAAAGTTGGTGTTTTTTGTTTGTTTGTTTGTTTGTTTGTTTTAATAGAGTCTTGCTCTGTCACCCAGGCCAGAGTGCAGTGGCATGATCTCGGCTCACTGCAACCTCCACCTCCTGGATTTAAGCCATTCTCCTGCCTCAGCTTCCCCAGTAGCTGGGATTATAGGCACACACCAACAGGCCCAGCTAATTTTTGTATTTTTAGTAGAAACGGGGTTTCACCATTTTGGCCAAGCTGGTCTTGAATTCCTGACCTCGTGAGCCACCATGCCTGGCCTTTTTCTTTTCCTTTCTTTTCTCTTTTCTTTTCTTTTCTTTTCTCTTTTCTTTTCTTTTCTTTCTTTCTCTCTCTCTCTCTCTCCTTCTCTCCCTCCCTCCCTCCCCTTCCTTCCTTCCTTCCTTCCTTTCTTCCTTCCTTCCTTCCTTCCTTCCTTCCTTGCTTCCTTTTGTTCTTTCTTTCATTCTTCCTTTTCAGTTAAATCTTACTGGGTAACAAAGCAACTTAAAACTTACTGGCCAAAAATGGCAACCATTTTATTTACTCACATGTCTGTGGATCATCACTGTAATTCTTCTGGTCTGAACCAGCTTTGCTTATCGCTGCAAAGTTCTCTCATGGCCTATAGTCAGTTGGCAAGTCTGCTCTCAACAGGTTGATTAAGGATGACTTCATTCAGATCACTGGTGGTTGGAAGGCTGGTTAGTCTTTATGTGCTTCTGTTGTGGCAGTTTGTGTTTCTCAATCTTTAGCAGGCTCACTTGGGTTTCTTCATGCAGTGGTCTAAGAACTCCAGAGAACATGTACTTATCCACTTCTCAAGAATCCACTTGAATCCCATTTCCTAATGCCTCATTGACCAAAACAATTTATATGACCAAACCCAGAGCCATTGTGTGAGAGGATTACCTCAGGGTATGGGTACAGGGAGGAGAATTATCACAGATGACAAATTATTATGTTTTCGCAAATGGACTATTCCATATGACACGAAGCTTCCTTGTTCGAAGTCACTGATATTTTGAGTTCTTCGCTAGTGCATCATGACCTAATCTGTTGTGACTGATGCAACACCTGAATCAATAACTAGGCTGCTAAGCCAACAAAAATGAGCTCAGTCATGTTTGTTTTATATAGCTACTGATTTTCCAGAAGCAAGAACACTATTTCCTTTTCTTTTATGCACACATCTCCTTTTCATATCTCTTCATAGACTGAAACTCTCGGAAGATGCATTTAATAACACAGGAAGTTTGTGAGAGGTGCCTGGTAAGGAAGAGAGTGCGAAGTTGGGATAGAAGAAGCCAAGCTGGTGTGATGATAGCTGAGACTCTGACTGCAGAAAATGAGGGAAGTCTTGGATTTTCATGTGTGTCACTCATTTGGTATTGTAGAAAAACAGGCATCAGAGTGACTAAAAAATCTCTCCTCAGTTCAGCAGTCACAGAATTTTCTGGGAATCTGGACAAGCAACGTCCCAGAAAGCACTAAGAAGAAATTTTAGCTACAAACCAAGTGAATAGCAAATAGCTAAGATAATGTGATAGCCAACATAGTCAGATTCTTAGACGATATTGAGTTAGGCTGAGTAGTAGTCCATCGTATGTATATACCACAATTTCTTTATCCACGCATTGACCGAGGGACATTTGGGCTGGTTCCACATTTTTGCAATTGTGAATTGTGCTGCTATAAACATGCACGTGCAATGTAGTGCACGTTGCTTTCAAATGTGTGACATGGGTCATGAGAAACCTTCAGATAAAGAAAACATTGTCTCAAATTCCTAGTCAAAGAGCAAAACTGATTTGCTACAGAAAACTGGAAAATTTTAGAAAGAATTGTTTCTTCTTAAAAGGGACTAAAAATATGACTTCTAAGAATGAAGAGTTGAAAATAATGAATGGAAGACAAATGAAGAGATAACAAGCGAGGCTTGGAGAGGAGGGACAAGGGAGCTGGGTGTGTGGAGGTTGATGGACAGGCTGCAGCTATTAGCAAGATGATGAGTAAAAGTGAGCTGGTAGATCTTTCCCCCTAAAATCCTACTTGGAGTAAGAAGTGCCTCGATCTGGCACTAAGACAAACACTCGCAGAAACAGATGCATCTCAGAGTGGGTAGGAAACAGACCCGAGAGGAAGCAATCAGAATGAGGGAGGGAATTCTATGGTACACTTTCCTCTTACCCCATTACCTGAATGAGTCATTTCCTGCCATGTCACTCTACAAGGAGGTGGCATCATCAATGCAGGCCCAGGCTGGATGTCAGGCATCAGTATCGGACTTAGACAGGGCTAAAGGGAGAGATGGCGATATCAAGCTCAATCAGATCTACAGCCCCCGAGATTTCTTTTCTCCCATCCCCTGTCCCTCACACCTGGGTGACAGGTGTTTACCAGGAGCATGGAAATGAGATCCATGCTCTGGGAAGAGGTATACGAAGGTTACCTGGTGGTGAGGTGGCAAATAGAGAGTTGTCCTTCTCAGATTTTCAGGATTTTTTTTTTTTAGATGCAGCCACCTAATCTATTCTCTAAAATCCCCCAGAGGGGTACAGGCTGGGACCTGCTCTTATCTCTTCACACAGGCACACTTTATGGATACTCCCCAGGAAAACACTACAGAAGAGGAGAACATATGTATACATGTATATTGATATTTATATTTCAGTATAAGTATACACTTAAATATATGTGTACTTATACACACATATGTATATGTAAAGATACTATATATATAAAAACAGAAAAGCAAAACTCCTGGATAGATTATATTGTACAAAATTGAATTAATATATCAGAATAGAATTTTAAATATTAAATGAATATATTCAAAGTGATATGGCAAGGCTTGGTAAAATGGAACAGAACTAAGCAGTAATAAAGACAATTCAATTGTAAATATGAGTTACGAAAAACAGAAGAGTTGTGCTAAAGCAGCAGTTCCTAAAATGTAATCCCAGGAGCTACAACATTGGCATCACCTGCAAACTTGTTAGAAATCCACACTCTTGCACCCACCCCAGATCTACTGAATCTGAAACTCCTGGACTGGAATCCAGGCATCTGTGTTTTAGGGTATATTCCCAGGGGATTCTGAGGCACTCAAGTTTGAAAACCACTGCTGTAGAAAACCAAACTGATTGATTGGGTTGAACTAAAAAATGGTTAGAGATAAAGAGTGATTCGTTGAGCTGGAAGATAGTGCTGAAAAACTCTATCCAAAGGCATTAGGAATAGACAAGGAGATGAAAGTATTTATGTCAATGTTAACAGGCATGATGGATAAAGTAGAAGGGTCAATATCCATATAACAGGACATCAAAAAAGAGGAAGAAAATAATGAAGAGAGGGAAATAGCCAAAGATCTGTTGACCAAGGACTTTCCAGAATTTAGAAAAGATCAGGGTATTTCACATAAACGTCTGTATTTCTGTCTTTCTCTTGATAAATTAGAAGATCTGGCAACACTGGCCCACATTGTCATACAGTAGTTTACCCAAGCTGACTAGCAGCTACTGCCTTGAAATTAGGCATTCAGAGGATGAGCATGTGGGCTATGGTCACAGACTGGCTGGGATTCTACCCAAGCTGCACCACTTACTAACTGTGTAACTTGAGGCAACCTTCTGACCCTCAATTTTCTCATCTAGGCAGAGGGGATAAAAAGATGCTTGTCTTATAGTTGTTTCAAAGATTAAATGAATTAACATATACTTAACATAGTGTTTACAATGCCAACTATTATTTTTACTTGTCACAGGCCCCACAACTCAGTATATGATTCCTGCTCTTTTCCTATATAACTTTGGTTGGTTATGACTTTGGTTTCCTTGTTAACAGCTCTGAGCCTTAGTTTCCTCTTCACAAAAATGAGATAATAAACTACTCCAACCTCCCATATATACAGAAGTGAAATAATGTTTGTGGACATGATTTACATAAAATGGGAACTCAGTAAATGCTTGAATTTTTAAAATTTAGTCACTCATCTTCACATTCTGTACGATAATTAGCACAGAATGATGTGTTGCAGCCAGCCTACAGTGGTGCGAGAGAGGCAATTGCTAAAATTTAAGAAATTTTGAGGATTGATTGTTAAACGCAGCTATCCTTAAAAATCAAATCATCTAATCTTACAATTAAGTAAATTTTAAAAACAAAGAGTAAATTCTCAAAAATTCATCTCTTCTTAGTTTTGTACTATATTTTACCAGAATCTGTAGTGTTGAGATTAGGTCTGTTGTGTCTATATAATAGAAATACTACGTGATGGTGTCCTATTGAGCATCTCTTCCCAGCCTCTGGTCAAGTCACATTGTCTTGGTGGGTTGAAATTGGCCATGGTAGAAGAATTTATCAACACTTCAAACCAGAGTTTCATTTCCTCTTGAACAAGTTGAAAAATGTTTACCAGAATAGCATTGTTAATATCCATAAAAATTGTTTGGAAAATAAAGACACATAAAATTATGTTTATTACCAGAGGACCTCAAAACACTGTGAAGTACTCATAGTCACCATAAAAAAGATGACTCCATTATAGTATTAATTTTCCCTGAAATTTACAGGCTAGGTATAACATTAAACATTTAATATATTTATCCTTAAAACGGCAAAGTTATCTATGTCCTAGAACTCTATGAAGTACGCTACACAAACATGTTTTTCTTCACCTATAATTGACCCACTGCAAGAGACATTCCGTTTACCATGCTTGAACAAAGATTTGTCTTTATAGTAACAGCTATGATCCTAAAGTTGGACTAAGTTCTTTATGCACATTGACACAATTCTCACAACATCCTTATAAGGAAAGCACTATTATTTCCCCTAAAGATATTAAAAAGTGATAGCACAGGTAAGTCACTCTGAAGACAGAAATATAAGGGGAATTTAAAGGTTTGCTTATTATTATGTAAAACCAACCCAAAACTTGGTTGGTTAAAAATCAACATTTGTTTCTCATACTTCTGGTCATTGGCTGGGCTTATCTCTTGTAGTTCTTCTGCTCCATATGGCATCATCTAGAGTCACTCATGCAAATAAATTCAGCTATGGGTTTTGCTTGGACTAGAACATCCAAGATGGCTTCACTTACATTTCCACGTGGCTTCATTCAGCTGGGGTGGCCAGAACAACCAGGGCTGGGTGCACCTTTCTCATTCCACATGGTTTCTCCAGGCTTATTTACATGGCTGCTGTAATGTAAAGCTGCCAGAAAGGTGAAAAGGGGTGAAACAGAAAGCTGTCAGGATTCTTAAGTACCAGACCATTCATGTAGCACATTCAATTGGTCAAAGCACATTACAAGGCCAGCCCAGATTCAGTAGGAAAGGAAATGGCAGCTGTTCCATCCTGCCCTGGAAATGTCATATCTCACTTCACCCACGTTTTATTTATGTAAACCCAATTATGCAGCCCCTTCTTGGTGAGAGAAGCAATGATCATATACAGAGCCCCAAAGACCTATAGGGGTCATCTGTAACTGATAAGTTTATAATTCTGGAGCTCCTTAATGTTTAAAGTTGGATTTTCTGTTACATGCAACTGAAGCATTCCTAATGATGAAGATTATGTGGAAAGATAAGACTATAGAAAAGCAAATAAAAACAGTGCTCATGTCAGATACGTGTGGTGTATACTTTATATAAGACATGGGAGGAAAGACTGTTTGCTAAACAATCCTTTGGGTTGCTTTTGCTTTTTTGGTGAAAGCACCACAGTCTAGAGTGTAGAACTCAACTTTGCAAACTAAGAAACTGAACTTGCTAATTTATTGAGGGCAATTCCATCTTTCAGCGCTAAAGATTATGTTATTCCAACTCATAAGTTGGCATAAAAATAAAATAACAATTACAGTTTATAATGAATACTATAAATATTGAGGAGACAGAAACTTTGAGGTAATCATGACCTGTACATTCTGGAATCAGAACAAGAGGAACAGGAGGAATTAAGTATTTAACGACAGCTAAAATAGCCTGATTCATCTACATTACAGTGAGAATGGTTTTGTCAACAGGACCGGACCACCAAAAGTCCAGTGGCTAGCCACTTCCCGCATCCACTTTCATGTTAAGGATATTCTTGCCAGCGGGAAGGGATATACCCAAAGATGACTGATCATGTCCTTCTCTTCCCCGGAAGGTGCTGAGCAGACATAACCGATGATGGTCTCTGTTTCTCTTTTTTTCCTCTTTTCCATGACTGATCAAACCCTTCTGTAAAAACCATTCAGTTGGCATGAGATTGTTTCCAAATACTTCTCTAAACAGAAATTCACCCCGATGAAGTTTTTAATCATCTATGCGAAAATGAGAAAAATAAAGACACACATATACAAACCCCGACACACGTGTCTCACTTTGATTGTTTGTATAGGCATATCATACATCACCTTCTCCCCTTCAACAGTCATCTTTCCTGAGTGTCTTTATATATCCACCCATCAGTTGTTCCTTAGTGTCTTGTCCAGCCCCTATATCCAAATGAACTATGACACAAGTAGATTGTGATTAGAGCCCCTTAGTTGGCTGCCTCTCCTTTTGCACAGATTATAATTATTTCCTTCTTGATCTGTTCTTTTATTCTCCATTCCACAAACATACGAAGTTGTAGCTGTATATCCATGTATTAGGGAAGATGAGCTGCCAAACATTCCATCTCAGATCTCAGCAGCTTAACATAATAAAAATTTATTTCTCACTCATGTAAACTTCTGGGCAGCTCTGTTAGTTGGATCTCTTCCATGAGCTACCTCGGATACTCAGGCTTTTTCCATCTTGTAGCTCTGCCATCTTCAACACATGGCCTCTGAAACCACTACAGAAGGGGAAAATGAGGGAGAATCATAAATGGCAGCTGTATTATTAGCTTGTCCTGGAAAGGTCATACCTCAGTTCACTCTAATAATGAACTCTAATAGTCTGACCCAAATGAGTTTTCCTGAGGATTTGAGATCTCTAAAAATAATAATAGATGAAGAGAGACACAAAATTGCACATTAAATATGATGTCTATGGGGCTCAAGAGAAAAGCTACTGGTGAATTAAATTCCTTTTGTGGTCTCTCCTTAAGGATGTCTGTTTTACTTAACCTTACTTTCCTGATTTTAAATTGAGGCCTTTCTTCAAAATACTGCTTTTTCTAAATTCTATTTTTATGCATTCTTCTCCATGATGACCTTGTGAGTGGAAAAACAACTCCAACTATTTTTTCTCTGCTCTCACACCAATCTACACAGAAGACATCTGTGACCAAATGTGTGTGGGTTTTTCTCCACACACCAAGCAAGCAATCAATTCTGTAGCAGACGCCAACGGGGTATCCTCCAATTTAATTCTGACACTATCTACTTGAAGATAGCATCAGAATCCACAGGTTGAAGGCTCAGTCTCACAAGACTGCCCCTCCTTCAGATGATAGTCACAAGTCTAGGCCTCTGAATGTCTGGCCCACCAGCTTCAAGTTGGGGTTCCACAATACCTCCCTTGGGTTTAATTAAATTGCTGGAGCAGCTCATAGAACTCAGTGAAACATCTACTTACATTTACCAGTTTATTATAAAGGTATTACAAAGGACATAGAGATGCATAGAGTGAGGTATGGGAAAAGGGGCACAGAGCTTCCATGCTCTCCTTGAGCATGGCACCCTCTAGGAATCTGTATGTGTTCAGCTATCTGGAAGCTCCCCAAACCCTGTCCTTTTGTGCTTTTATGGAGGCTTCATTACATAGGCATGTTTTATTTAACCATTGACCATTGGTCAATGATGATCAACTTAACTTTCAGCTACTCTTCCCACCTCTCCCCAGAGCTTAGGGGTGGGGCTGAAAGTCCCAATCCTCTAACCCTGCCTTGTTATTCCTTGTGACCAGCCCCCATCCTGAAGCAACCTAGAGCCTGCTAGTCGTCAGTCAACACACTAGCGAAAAACATCATCTTGGAGATTCCAAGGATTTTGGGAGTTGTATGCCAAGAAATTGGATCAAAGATCAAATATATATTTTACAATATCACAGACCTCTATCAATTACATTGCATTTTCCTAAATCTGATTTATTCAGCTTAGAATAACACCCTGGGGTAAAGGGTTATAGTAAGTTGTTCAAGGCAGCCATGGACGCACACAGGCCCAGTTGAGAAATCCAATCAGATGACTTAGAGATACATCCATTGATCCTTCTGATTAACCAATCAGACTGGCATACATATTCACATATATCTTCTAATGTCACAAAACATTTTCTAAAATTGAACAGTATCAAAAAAGTCTTTAGTCTACACCAAGGATTAGCAAACTGTAGACCTTGGGGCCAAACTCGAATCATTCCCTACTTTTGTAAATGAAATTTTATTGGAACACAGCCACACCCACTAATTTACCTATTGCTATGGCTGCTTTTGTGCAACAATGGCAAAGATGAGTAGTTGTAATAGAGGTTGTATAGTTCACAAAGTCTAATATATTCATTATCTGGCCCTTTAGAGACATAGTTGATCAATGCTTGGTCTAAACTATGTGGAGAAGAGTCATATACGTAAGGGCCTGAACAGCAATATCGATGAGTGAAGTGGAACAACTAGAATATAAAAAGCAATATAATTTTTGTTGAGCCAAAAAGTATTCTCATACTGGTCTAAAAATATTAAATTTTAAAAACATATAGGCCAAAAAAATTCACAGCAGATTAGGCCCCTAGTCAACCAGTTTACAATTTATGAACTGAGTTCATAAGCACAAAGAAAGGCATTCCTTCACCACCCCATAATGAGCAAGGCTGCCCCTCTACAAACAAGCTTGGCCACAAGATCTTCTCTTTATTATGTGAAATACGGTTACTTCCTTTACATCCTCAACACCTCAGACTTCTATCCACACCCATCTTAAAATTGTGACTGCTTGGATTTTTCTTAAATAGGAAACTTGTCATGCTCAGCTATATCCCATTGTTGCTCTTCCAAAAACACAAAGACTAACAGAGCCTTGACGTCACAGCTTGTAAGGGTTTGATTAAATGCTTACCATGGAGCCACCATATTCCCTGGTCCATGGGGGGAGGGATGTCATCCTTGATAATAATTATTATTTGTAGTTCTCATGTCCTTACTTGGCAAATTTATAACTGGCAGCCCTGGATTTGATTTTATTTTTAAACTGATTTATGAAATCCCAAAGTATGGAAACCACTGGCCTAAGGGGCACATAATGCTGCAGTGCAAGGATGGCTTTGCTGATCTTTGCTTTGGTCCTTCCTTAGTGATTTTACATCATGTAAACTCTCAACTGTCCAAACTTATTCTTCTTATATCTAAATTCTTAGGGAACCTCTCATTGAAATCAGAATTTATAACTAAAAGCACATACCAAGGAGATAACAGCTATTGCCGGCCCAGTCTTAAACAAGGGAAAGCTGAATCCTAGAATGTTTTATGTCTTGAAGGAAGCCCTAAATCCAAGAGAAAGGCCTTGAGAACTATGTGTGTAAAAGGCAGACATCAGAAACATGCTGCTTGCGGGACAGGAGAGTAGGAACTTGCATCTAGTAATGTCTGCCATATCCATTTCCTTTAGCAAACCACATAAAGTAGAGCTATCTCCAATTTATGAGTTAAAAACTTGAACCTTACCATGATTAAGCAAACTTGCTCAAGGTTAACAAGTCAGTGATAAACTCAGTATGACTGAGGCAAAAGCTTTTATTTCAGGTTGGAGCAATAGCTAACCTTTCTATTATTTTGTTTTGTTTTATTTTGTTTTTAAGATGGAGTTTCATTCTGTCACCCAGTGGCATGATCACAACTCACTGCTACCTCCACCCCCCCCAGGCTCAAGTGATCCTCCCACCTCAGCCTCCCAAGTAGCTGGGACCATACATGCATGTCACCATGCCCGGCTAAGTTTTCGTATTTTTGGTAGAGATGGGGTTTCACCATGTTGCCCGGGCTGGTCTCAAACTCCTGAACTCAAGTGATCCGCCTGCCTTGGCCTCCCAAAGTGCTGGGATTACAAGCATAAGCCATCGTGCCCAGCCTACTTTCTATTCTTCTTTCTTTTTCTTGAAAAAAAAAAAAATAACCTCTAAAGTTTAAAAGGTTTAGAAAATTATCCTAAGTCAGTTGAAGCAAAGTTAGAGAAGAACCCAGGAAGATATCAGAACATTTCTTTAACAGACTCAAATCTTCAAGTGAAATCCATCCAGGAGTGTGAGAGTGCTGCATGTGGCATACAGAATCTCTGTCACCAGTCTTTGGGAAATTATAAATAATTAAAGAGGTTCCTACGTACCAGGAAAGATAAAATGTCTCCACATTTTCAAGGAGAATAAAAGATGGGTTAGAGCAACCAGTGAATTAAAGAAATTCCTGGAACAATTTTAGATTTGGTTATTAAACAGAAGTTTTATTAATTCTTAGAAAAACAAATAGTAGTATTTTATGTATCAGTTAGTTTACAGGAATCAGAAAGTTAGAAGGCCCATCTTGCAGAAAGAAAACGCTGGTGTGTGCTCCATAATTAAAAAGAACAGACAACCATATCCTTGATCCTAATGTTGACTACTCAAAATTCAGTCTCAGGAGAGAAGCTCTGATTGGCCAAGCCTATTCCCAAGCTGTGCTCTTGTTCTATCAGGGCAGATAAAGAGCGGTTCTGGATTCTTGGGCCATCATGGTCTGAGGAAGGAAGCTGGGTTTGCCTGTCTGCCAAGCCTGCAGAAGTAGAGGGTTACAGTTCATTCTCTAAAAGGAAATCAGTGTGCATTTTGGAAAGAAAACAGGATTCTAGACCACAAAAAAATTGGCAATTGTCCTCAACAATTGAAAAATAGGTTGGATTCATGACATACTTGCCTCTTTCATTTTTAAAAAGTGTTTTTGGACAAGTAGATACCATGTATGTGATTCATTCATCAAGGTCCTTGGAAGAGTTTCTCATGATACCCTTGCAAAAAGATAGAAAAGTGGAAGCTGGCAGATGGTATATGTTCATAGCTGGTAGAATATTAAAACCATCATTGAATCTCAGTGAGGATTTCTCTCTGG
This sequence comes from Nomascus leucogenys, assembly GCF_006542625.1. Lineage (NCBI taxonomy): Eukaryota > Metazoa > Chordata > Mammalia > Primates > Hylobatidae > Nomascus > Nomascus leucogenys. Next base: position 1,060,227 of record NC_044391.1, read on the forward strand.
ACCAAGAATGCTATACTCTTTTCCAGTTCAACATTATAATAATCACTTGAGTGAGAAAAATAAAAGAGTTAAGACTCTTGTAGTTGCAAGTGACAGAAATTCAACCAGAAAATTTCTGAAGTGAGGCTGCAAGCACAGCTTGGATTATGAAACTTGACCAATGTGATAAAAATGTTGTCCTTTTCTCACCCTCTCTTGGCTCTGCTTCCTCTCTGTTGGCTTTATGCTATAAAACCATCTCCATATGGTGTTAAGGATGGCTCCATGACTCTATTCTTACATTCCATCAGGTTGGCAACTTCAGACAAGGAAAGTTTTCCCAGCAGAAGCCCTGAGATGACTCTTACGGTCTGAATTGGTATATGTGTTCGATCTTGAATCAATTACCAGCGTCCACGTTGATGGAGTGTTCTGATTAGTCAAGCCAAAATCACGTACCCACCCATGGAGACAGAGGGGTAAGTAAGCTCCCCCCAAACCACCTGGATAAAGAGAAGAGAAGACATAGTACTAAAAAAAATTGAGGTTTTGTTACAAAAAAAGGGGGATTTTGAATAGACAAAAATAATGAACATCTTTTAAAACATGATTATTCAGTTTAGAGGTGGCACAAAACTGAGAGATGTAGCTATTAATAATATTGACAGGATGAAGGTTCAAAAGATTTCAGTAAGCTACTGGAGTGAGCTTAAACTAACACAAATTTAATCAGAATAGAAGGAAAGTTTAACATTGGCATCAAAATCTCAGTTACATAAGTAATGTTGGGGCTATTTACTTCAATGCCAAAGCATGAAAGTTTTAGTTGTCTACGAATTCAATTATTTATTAACCACCTAAAAAGCTAATGTAATTCTCTGCTGTTTTATGAGAGCTAAACTGCCTCAGTGATCATTGTCCCACTGTATTATGCACTGCTTGAATATTTCTTGGCGTCTATTTTCAATGCTAGTCATTGACAACTATATAAACAGAGGAAGATGCCCACAAGAAGAACAGACAATTTATTGCCAAGCAAGTTATATAATATATCTAAAGTCAAATAGAAACAATATTTTTTTATAATTCACATCCTGTTTATTATAGATAAAAGTTGACTATATCATATCCAGAGTGTATATACAGCATCCAGAGGTCAATCTAGTTTCTTCTTAGACACTTGGTATAAGCAAAAAGGAAGTAAGCCTTGGCTAAGCCTTTATTGCCCAGGGGCAAAGTAATCTTTAAATATATGCTCTAGTAAACACACATATCAAATAGAGAATCCTTTGTGCTTGATGTAAAAGAAACATCATTAAAATATCTTTTCGACATAGACACATATAATATGTATATATGGATAAGTATGGCTATGGATATATACAAATACATACAAACTCAAACACAAATACAAACATCCATACATCAGTGTATTTGTTTCACATGACTGTTAGGAAAGTATTTCTGCATAAGAACAACTAGCACAAAGTCCTGAAACTGTTCTAAACCATGGGGAAGGACTGTGCTATCTTAAATGTTGTCTTTTTGAAACTTTCTTTAGTGACACATTAACCTCTGTGTTGTTGACCACAGCACAGACCAGTTTTCCTCACTTCCTGTTATCTTGTTCTCATTTTATAGTGAGGCTCAGAGGGTGTCTGAGGGGAGGGAATATTTTGGTACAAAGGCAATTGGCAAACAGGAAAAGCAGCCCCCTTGCTGGTTACAGGTTAATAATGACAGCAGGGAGAGGAGTTCCTTAGAATTCCCTTGAGCCGGTCAGCTTCCCTTGAGGTCAAAAAGTCCTAGGGCAGCTTTAATTTGCTGTATAAAGGCAAGGAAAAGTCACTTCTGGTTTACCGTAAAACAAAAAGAGCTCCTGATTGGATCAGAAGCTGCAGAAATGCTTATAGTCAACTGGGTTCTGTTGGTTGTGGAGAGCTGATGAGGTTGGTTTGTTAGAACACACTTTGTGAACCATAAAATCTACAGAAGTAACTTATAGTTGTTTGCCAAAGGGATTTTTCTAGGCAGCCTCTATATACTCTTTTAAGTACTTAAGTTAAATTTTAATTTTAACAACATTAGTTGAAATCACACTGGTTAAGTCTAAAACATATTGCTTTCTTTCTTATCTTTTTAGATAAAATATATTTGACCAAACAGTCTTTCTTATAGAACCTAATGGGATCATTTATAAACATCAGGTTTTGAAATATGGTCCAATATATAGTAACTACCATTTATTGAAAACTTGTTGTGTGCCAGGTATTGTGCTAAGCCCTATATAAAAAAAATTAGATGATTTAATCTGCAAAAACAACCTGCAAAGTCAGTGTTATGCCCATTTACATATAATTAAACCATGGTCTAGAAAGCTTTACTCACATGAAGTTAAACAACCAGTAAATAGTGCCCATAGAAGTAGAATCTAGTTGTGCCGAAATGCAAACTTCATGCTTAACATCACCAGTGTGTACCTTACAGTAGTGCTCTCAGAAGAGTGTTGTGTTGACAAATGCTTAATAAACAGCTCTCCAGAAAAAGTGTATATATACACACACACCACACACACATATACGTGTGGGTGTGGTGTATATACTTTGTAATAAAGTATATATATGTTTTATTATAAATTTTACTGATATAAAAGGAATTAACAGAAGTTAGAATAACTAAAATTCATAATTTAGTATTGTAATTATTATCAATTACATATCATCAATTGAATATCACAGAATACACTTGATAATTTTTGCCTAATTCATTTATTGCAGACAGCTACAATAGAAACTTTTAGAAGGAAACGTAGGAGAAAATCTTTGTAATTTGGAGCAAAATAGACATTTCCGCAAAGCATTCTTAGACATGAGACCAAAAGCATGACTCATAAAAGTAAAAATAAATTGGACTTTATTAAAATTGAATTTTTCTTTTTGCTTCAAGAGACACCATTAAGAAATTGAAAAGATAAGCCATGGATTGTGAAAACTATGTGCAAATCATATATTGGACAGAGGACTTGTACCCAGAATATACATAGAACTCTCAAAGCTCAATATTCAGAAAACAAACACACACTTAACAAAAACTGAACAGATTTGAACTTATATTTCCTTTGAGCCAAAAGGGATAATAGGGATGGTAAATGTGCACATGAAAAGATGTTTGACACCATTAACCATTAAAAATACAAATTAAAGCTGTGATAAAATACCACTACATACCTATTAGATGGCTAAAATAAACAGTACTGACAATATCAAGTGTGACAAGGATGTAGAGAAGCTGGAACTCTCACACATTGCTAATGGAAATGTGAAATGACACAGCAGCTCTGAAAAATAGTGTGGCACTTTCTTATATCATTAAACATACACTTATCAATGACTCAGCCATCTCACTCCTACGTATTTACCCTAGAGAAATGAAGACTTTTATGTTCATGCCAATATCTGCATGTGAATATTTAAAGCAGCTTTATTTATAATTGCCAAAAGCTGTAAACAGCTCAGAGATACTTCAGCAGGTGATAAAGAAACTGTGGTACATCCATACAATGGAATACTACTCAGGGATGAAAAGAAATGAACTATTGTACCTGAAACAACTTGAATGTATCTTAAAGGCATTCTGTTGAATGAAAAAAAGTCAGTCTCGAATATTACATATTATATAATACTACTTATATAAAATTCCCATAAAGAGAAGACGACTATAAGGATAGAGAACAGATCAGAGGCTACCAGAGATTAGGTGTAGTTGGAAAGTGTGACTACAAAGAGGTAGCATGAGAAACTTTTTCGAGATGATAGAACTTTTCTGAATCTTGATTGTGGTGTTGGTTATATTAATCTATATATGTATTAAAACTCATATTACTATATACCAAAAGAAAAAAGTAAAAATCAATTTTACTGCATGATAATTTTTAAATTTGAATTGAATTTAAAAAGTTAAAATTTATAAAAATTTTTAAAAAGTCAATGCATACTAATTCTGTGGGGTATTTTTTTTTGTCTCAATTACCTCTAATTAGGTTACTTTGGTAGTCTGTGATTTCTAATGAATTTATCAAGAATAAGTATCCACTTTGCTTATGTCCTTTACCATTTTGGGCAGAATCACAACTTAATTTGCTCTACTGTACATGACCTTCCCAAGTATGGGAGAGTGTGTTTTGGTTCAGTACCAAGCACTTCAACAATTTGCAGGGCTCCTTAGTACCCTATACCATTCATGAAATTCTTACCATTTGCAATTCTATTCTTACAACCTCTGAAACTGGTCTTACCATCTGACCATCTCTTTTCCTCTGCTGTTGACTATATATAGCTCCAAATTATCTCACTAAGTCCGATATAGCCTCTTTGGACCATCTGAGATAGCAAGAGAAGGCTTAAAGCCTACAGAGGGCGCTCCAGGCTATGTGGTCTCCAGAGGTAGAAGCCCCTCTGCAACATCTATTAGATGTGGTGTCAGTGGCCAGGTGATGGGACTTACCGGACAGAATGTCTGCGTCTCTACTGCTTAACTCCGATTAGTAAGAGGTTCAGAGGTGATAATTCATTACGCTGCTTCATAATGTTCATCTTAACATTAGTAAGGATATACAGGAGAGATCGTTATCCATACATATTTTGCAAGGTGAATTCTAAATACTTAAATACAATAGCTTACTTTAAGGCAAGAAATTCCCAATAGAATATTCACTAGCATAAATTCTGGTTTCTTGGCTTTCCTGCATTTCTCTTCAAATGATTTTGAGGACACCTCTATTTCTGAGGCTACTCCTAGTGTTTCCCCTGTAGAAAAAAACAACCTGGAGAATTCTGTATTTTAAAACACAAATTGTAGGCCGTTTAGCCATCAGAGTGTAATCACTGATAAGATACTTTATAATACTTCAGTGAACATCAGTGTGGTGCCACCAGAGGTTGGGGGAAGAAGTGTCTCCTAGACCCAGCTACATCTGGTGTCCCACAATCCTCGCTGGGATGAAGCACACCTGATACCTCCCCAGGGGTAGTTTTAGCCATGCTTGCTGAAGAGCACACTGGAAAGACCTAACATGGACTCAAAACAGTATCTTTATCTTATTCAGCGAGGGTCGCCTGTAATATCCAGTACTTACAGCTGATGCTGGGAACTTCTGTCTCCGCTGTCAGGCATTCTTATATATTTTAAACCTGAAGCTGGTATAATCACCAATCATTTTTAGTGTTTCTGTGTTCCACACACATTCTAATCTTGAAATTCTCAACACCAACACAATTAGTACCACATTCAGACTATGAGACTGGGATAAACTGGCGTTATTTCAGATATCTCTTAAATTGCTCTCTAACCAACAAGACTCTTGGAACATTTCCCAAAAGGTAGAAAAACCCTTTGTGCTTAGCCCACAACCTAGATACGGGAAGGAAACTACTTACTCCTAGCTAATAGCTTTATCCTCCACCTCTCATCCCATTCTACAGGCAGTTGGGGAATCTGCAAAGTCCATGCTTTGAACACTGAATTACCAGCTCTATCCCTCCTCCTATTTCCACCCTCACTGCTCCCAGTTGGTTGGATTGGATCCAGCCTGGAACTTCAAATCTTTTCCCCAAAAGCTCATGATCCATCTTTTCTCAAGCCAGAGAAGGATCCTTTGCATGGGTGAAGTTCTCCAATGGCCTTAATTCTTTGTGCTCACAATAGTGAAAGGAACTCGGGTGCTCTTGTTAAGGGAAGATTCTGAGCTTATCTTGGAGTTTCCTCTAGTCTTCTTGCAGATGAAACTGATAGGTTTCTGATACCTACCATCTTTGACTGGGCTCACACCACAAGATGCCTAGTTCTTTTATTATTTCTGCATTTGATCATGCAGCATGGTCACTTGAGACTCCCTACAACACTTGCTTGCTTTTCTCCCAACTTTCTATCTTCCATTTTTCTCTCCATCCCTCCATTCCCAGAGCTTTACACAAAAAAGTGTTTCATATCATTGCAGACTGGAAGTTTCTTCGTCTTCTCTCTGCTAGGTGGTCAAGACCTTATAAGATTACATGAGGTTTTTTTCATCGGCTAGGGATTTGTTCTGCTATTGGAAGTCAGTCAAGCAGAAATTTGTGCTAAGCAAGACAGAGTGGACACAAGAGATATTCTCTTTTTGAACAGGTAAGATTTGAAACCTTAAAATCTAACCTGCTGAGCAGTATAGAGCCACAGCTACCTAAGTGCTCTAAACCTTGAACTTCTACCATGCCCTTACTCATAAAATACAGAAGTAGTAATAAAAATTGATTTTAATCCTTTTAATTCTCAGATACAGGAAGAGAAAATCCTCATATTATAAAATTTTCTGATAACTTCTTCTTTTGATGCTTTCTGGCTTGGAGGACTGAAGGAAGAAAATTAGCCATGTAGTCAACTTCAGGGAAAATGTATAAACCTGGCTTTTTGGATCTGAGGTCAAGAACTGTAGTTGCCTGTTACTACCTTACTTGGCTTAATTCTCTCTGGCCTTTGTAACATCTAAATAGTGTTACTGTATCAGTCAAAGTCAAACTAGGGATTAGAAACCACTTGAGTATTTGAAACAGAAAAAACACAATGCAAGAAATTAGTTACTCAGATGATAGAAGCTCTGGAAGCCACACAAGGTACAAGAGGCAACCCGGGAATTATCAAAGGTTAGAATCCTTTACCACCTCCTGCCTGGAAGGACAGAGGAAAGAGGTGGTGCTTTTACTGGTGCTTAAAGTCTGGGATCACATGGTGAAAGACAGAACCACTGCAAGAAAAAGCTGAAACCAACAAGAAAATGCAGCCGTGACAGGGGTGCTGCCCAAAATGGAGAAGGGGTAAAGGTGGGGGAGAAATACTATTATTTTTTCCCTTCCTCTCACTCTCTGGTCTCTTAGTAGTGGCTCCCATGGGCCAAACCCATCCAGAAGCAAGATAATGTGGGATGCTGGAAAATTCATCCTGATGGGATCAACCTCCTTCTTCCACAATAAAGAGCAGATGATGGAAAGGATAAATGGTGAATCTGTGGGAAAGGTAGCCTAGGACTAGCCTGGTTAGTGTGAGACACATCACAAATGAAGAGATGGTTGGACCTGATTTTAGGACTTCCCCTTCCTATGATGGAGAATTTGTAATCAGGTTGGGAAGCGCTCTGCCACCTGCAGGAGCTAAAATAGCAGCCATGGGAAGGACATACGCAATTTGGGAGAGCTTCATAACAGTGAATTCAAATTCTCAGCCTTCTCTCATGAACCACCTCAAGGCAATGACTCTCTAAGCTGATGTAGTTCTGTTGTGTTCCTGTGTTTGAGAGAGTCTATTCTCACATTTCCCTAGTGTGTTCCAAGTCACAGTTCATTTTATTCCCTGCCTGCATGACTCACTTTTACACTCCTTACAAAATCATATACTTCTGGTACCTAATGGTGTCTAGCACAGGTTGCCTATTGTAAGGTGTCTTTCCCTCTTCCCAATGTAGGAGCCGGAATCTTTTGTTCCTCTCACAAGCCTATCTGCCACTTTACCCAGTGATCTTTGATGCCTTTCCTAGTACTGTCTAACTCTCTTTAGAAATACGGCAACAGTTACTGTGGAATTCTATGTGATCCTCCATAGCCTCCTTCTTCCAATAACTCCAAATGGAAATTCCTGTAGCGGAATAGCCCAATAAACACACATTATCCAGAAGAAGAAGGGCTTTCTGGTTGGATCAGTCAAAGTTCACTCAGGAGCACAGAGGTCATTCCAGGTACTCAGGTAGAAGGAATTTAATATGGGGAACAAGATACAATGGTGTTGAAGGTAGTAAAAACCAAAGGCCAATAAGGCAACAGCTTGAATTCACTCCTACTGCTAGTAGGACAAGAGGGATAAAGGGAATAATTGGATTAATTAGAACCCAAGAATCAGAGCCATCCACAGGAGCTCATTAACAGCAGAGGTTTCCTATTGGGAGCAGGAACCAAGCTGGAGACACAGCCCCTGCCAGAGCTCATGCCTGAAACACAGAGGAAAAGGGATAAAAGCCTGGCTTTTTCCTTCTGTCTGTCCTCCAATCTCTCCAGTGGTTTTCGTTGACTAAACCAAGCCAGAAGCCACTTGGCAAGAGAGTCCAGGAAATGGAGCTTGCAAAGGAAGGGGAGGGGAGGATTTAAGAGCAAACCAACAAATAACCTAGCATACTGGTTGCAATATTTGTTCTCAAGTCTTACACTTTTCGGTAGTTCTGAGATTTCTGCTGTCTGCTGCCAAAACTTTTTGGCTCCTGAGGGGTCCACTCTTGACACCCCAGCATCTTCCTGCTAGTGGTTTAAAAGACATGCAGATGCAGAATGTCATGGGCCTGGGTCTAGCCTATTGGTCTGGTTTTTTTTTTTAATTCAATGTTAAGCCACAATTTAGTAATCCGCTGTGACCTCTACCCTCCATCCCCTACTCCTAATTGCCACTCCTAACCCAACTATGACGATCTATTCACAGCCATAATATGTGGGAGGGCATACTGGTGGAACGTCGATTTGCTAACAGAGCATGTGTGCAATTGTTTGTGAAGATTTGTACATTATTGATATATCTTTCGCTTTTAGTCACTGGCTGGTCCACCGAGGTACTTCTATAGCTGGTAGCTCCCTCTTTCTTCTACCACTCTCCTTCATCATACCAGTATTTTTTCCTTTGTTTACCTTCATGGGGTCTTCTATGCTTCCTTGCCAGTTTAAAGCATGTGTAAAGAGCAGATACATCTATGTAAATGGTTTATATTTACTGTGAAAACTTAACGAAATATTTATGAACTATTAATGTCATTTCTAGGGCCACAATAAATCTCTCTCTCTTTTTCTGTGTGTGTGTGTAGCATGTGTGTGTGTCTTTCTTTCTCTCTGAAGTGTAACCCTTCCTTCAATGTGGTATAACTTTCTCAGACTGATTCTGCTACTCACTCGGGAGAGATTGTTAAATTGTACTTATTTTGCTTCAGTTTGTAATCTTTCTAGTGTTCTGCTTTTTCAAACTGGATTGTCAGACTATCTAAGGGTCTCCACTCCCTTTGTTCAGAACACAGCATTTGGTGGGCTATAAAACAGAAGAGCTCCTTCAGACTTGTTTGACAAATGAGAGGAAAGGGGCAACGGTGGCAGGAGCTGGTACAGATAATAAGGCTCTTCACCTTGGGCCAAAAGGTGCTACTTGGCACCACCTCCACTTCCTGCTTTTGCTTAGGAAGGAAACCTGAAGAAGCAGGGAACAGTCATTGCCTTGCCTTCCTCACTCACAACCCCTTTTTTTGAGAACTGCCATCTTGTTCTCAAGATGGGCCGTATACTTGTCTCTATTGCTATTGCTCCAGCTCTTGTCCATGCCACCCAGACAACTATGATGGCCTCTCCTTAGTCATTACCCTGTAGATTAGTTTTCCGTTATTGGATAAATGGAATCCTATAGTTGTCATTTGGAACAATTTAGTCTTTGGAATCTTTTACTTAACGTGGTGCTTGTGGAATTCACCGTGTAGTTGCATACAGCAATATTTTATTCATTCTTTTTGCTGAATATTATTCCATTACTTTTGCCAGTTTGAATGGATTTCTTTCTTACAATCAAGTAGGCCATGACTAAGGGAGATAATGAAGCATGGAATTGTCTTTTCCAGAGAAACCACAGGCATGGAATAAGAATTCCCTGAGGAGGCCTTTTCTGTCCTTTCTTCATCAAGCTGCGACATTATTTTCATATTCAGAGAACTTCAGAGCAACACCGAGTTTCGCTGAGTGGGTTCAGAGTTCCATATGGCAGCTGTCTCAGTTCCTGGCATGAGGCCAAAGGATGACAGTTCTTATCTTCTTTCATGTTCTTTTGCCCAACCTCAGGGAATATTTCTTTACCCTGTGATTGCTCATATCTGAAAATCTTACTCACATTCTACAATCTTCCATCAGCCCAGTGCCATGTGGTGTTAACCCTTTGCATGCTGCAGTGTTGAGCTGCAAACCTGCCCTTTTCTTGCAGTAATCCAAAGTGCCCATAAAGTCTTGAGGCAGACAACGTTATTTTGTGATGTATGTTCATATAATATCAGCAAACCATTCATTGTGTCTTTATCTTCCAGACATGGTGGTTGCTTTGTAAAATCAAAATTTCTGTGATCCTTTTCATAATTAGTTAATAAATTCAAGTTGAGCTAAGGAGCCAGGTGAAGCCACTGTGATTTGGGCAAGATTCCCCTCATTAGACATGTGCTTTCAGACATAACATGTGCTTTCAGACATACAATTCTGTTTGACCAGAGTAGAATAGAATGGGTGGTGCACACTTTTATTATGTAACTACACCTTGTTTTTCTCATTGGTAATAACATCTTAAGGAGCATAAGGAAATTCAGGAAGGAACATTTCATAATGTCAAGATATACCTACTAAGTAAATTATTCTTTAGAATAAATCTGAGAGATGGATTGTCATACCAAAGCCAACAGAAACTGAAGCATGATAATGTCCATGTATATTTTCCCTGATATACTGTAGATCCATAGTTTTAAAAGCCTGCTTTTTATTTTGCTAGCTGAATCTTTTTTATCTTGCTGCCACTCCTCACGGGATGCCTCAAAATCCTACAGGCTCTTGCCTGGCAATGGGGAAAAATGAAGGTGTTTACCACTAAGAAAGCCAATTAAAGAAGTAACTGATGGATTATCCGGCCCGTAGACCAAACAAAATGGAAATTACTTCATGTCTTCAAGTATCTAGGCATTGGAATCGGAAAATGAGCTCTCAGTCAGACTTCCCTGCTTTTCCTGCAGGAAAATGAGATGCAAAGCAGAGTCAGAGAAAAACAGTAAATGGTCATTTGTCTGCTGGGAGATAAAAGTCTTACTCAGAGGTCAAGTCACATTCAAACTGGTTGACTGTGGGACATTTATTCTCTCCTCCTGTCTCTACCTTTCTTTTCTCTGTCTCTCCCACCCTTCCTCTTTTTATTTGCCCCCGCTCAGGGTGCAGATGCAGGTTTTGTAAGGCTGAAGTTTAAATGACAGTCAGGGGCCAGAGGAAGAGGAAGATATTATTATAAAAGTAGCAATGAAGTAAACATTTACCTAAAATTAAAAAAAAAAAAACTAAACCACCAGGAATTGCAAATGTTTAAATGCTGAAAGTCCTTCAACATTATACAATACCAAAAAAGTTATACCATGCTTTTTAATGAGCTGCTTTATACTTTTTTCCTGCACGTTTGGCTGTGTTCTCTTTGATTGCCTTTTGATATGACAGTGGATTTTATATATAATTTTTAATAGAGAACAGAAAGATAATTTAGTTTTTGGGCTAGCATGTTGATCAAAATCTATTTTTTATTGGCTGAAATGCGTAAAATGCAAAAACCCACCTCATACACAAGCGCACCCATTTTTTTTTAGTTTTTAGTACTGCAACAAGCACATGCTCTACAAAAACAGAAATTATGATATGTTTTGTTTCACTTGTTTCCCATCAAAAATGTACGGTGCATTTATAATTGTATATGTTGGGAAATTCTGTGTATTCTGCTAGCAGAGAACTTGCATATTGACAAGAACTGAATGCCCCACTTATAACTTCACAAACTGTAGACTAGCTTCAGAGTCCTACCTTCAAGCCTTGTTTCTTGTCCACCATTTGTACAGCTGCCATGTCAAGTACCACAGGTCTTATTCATGCCCTGATACAAGGTGGACCCTGCACCTTCTTGTCAAGACACTAGATAAGTTTACACAGCAGGCAACAGGAGTATTTCTGGAAGCCATTCCTACACTACAGTGGAAAACGATAACTTATTACACATTATACATGTGACTATGAACCGCTTAACTATTTCCACTAAATAATAAGTAAATGCATCTCCAATTCAGCTTTCCCTTCTGTATATCATCCCCCAAACGCTCACCCCCATTCAACAGCACCTAACACAAAGGGAATTGTAGTGGAATAGAAGTTAAAGTGGAAACAGACAGCTGTCTTAATTGATTATGATGCAATTTTTTTTTTCTGAAAATGTTTCAAAATCAAAAGACCACAGGAATTATTTTTGAAGTCTGTCCCAGGGTGTGGGAGGGTCTGTAGGAACTAGGTCCCTGACATTTGAACTTCCTGGCAAAGCTTCCTTCCTTAATGCTGGCAATGGCCAACTTCGTGTCTGGTCTTCTGCTTTCCCAACCCAGAAATGTGAAGCTTCTGGTTGCTGAGGAGGTCCTAGCCCTCAGGTGGAATGGTGCCATGTGTCCTGGAGCCCAGATACTGCCTGGGCAGAGAGGTCTGATCACACACAGAGATGGGTGTTGGCCTAGGCTTTCCAGTTGAAAACAGTGTGACTGATGGCTACTGAGGTGGGGCTTTGGAAACTGGGTCCTTTCAGCCCATGGATGAAGCCTGAGATGTCATGCCAAGTGTTTGAAACTTACAGACCCAGCTCAATTGACTAATAAGAAGCCTTGCTTTGTGCATTTAACTCTTCAGTGTTTCCTCCCTCCCTCTTTCCCTTCCTCTCTCCCTCCCTCCCTTCCTCTCTCGCTCCCTCCCTTCCTCTCTCCCTCCCTCCCTTCCTCTCTCCCTGCCTCCCTTCCTCTCTCCCTCCCTCCCTTCCTCTCTCCCTCCCTCCCTTCCTCTCTCCCTCCCTCCCTCTCTCCCTCCCTCCCTCTCTCCCTCCCTCCCTTCCTCTCTCCCTCCCTCCCTTCCTCTCTCCCTCCCTCCCTTCCTCTCTCCCTCCCTCCCTTCCTTCCTCTCTCCCTCCCTTGCCCCTTCTTTCTTTCCTTTACTTTCCTTCCTTCCTTCCTTCCTTCCTTCCTTCCTTCCTTCCTTCCTTCCTTCTTTCCTTCTTTCTTTCATTTAATCATCCTGATAGGACACAGAACTAAAAGCTTGAACCCTGGGTTTTTGTTCTGATCTACCACTCATAGCTGTGTGTCCTTGAATGATCCCTTCATGCTTCTGAACCTCACTTTCATTATCTATAAAGAAAGCAAGTGAACTTGACAGTCTCTTGGTTTCCTGCCCTCAGTAACATCTGATTTTTCTAGGTCTGAATAGTATGCCAAATCACATGTGATGTTGAAATGTGTGAGATTATGTTCTCACCACTAAGTCATTCCCACTGAATCTTTATAAATGTAAGCTAAATATTAAGTATGTAGTGTGAACCTGGCATTACACAGGTGGTTCACATGGGTATCTCAGGTAATTCCCCAACAACTAATGTTTTCAGAAAAAATGTATCTGTCTCTTGAGATGTCCCGGGTAATGTGAAGAGCTCTTGCAACAAAGCCCATATCATGTAAGTCCTCACAACCAACTTAATAGATGTGTGATATTATTGTATTCCTTATTTTAGAGAAGAGGAAACTGAGGCACAGGAAGTTTGAGTACTGGAGTGTCAAAGTCATACAGCTAGTAAGTGTCACGGTCATCACCTCCAATTATCTCTAAGCCACAGATGAGAGCAATTAAATGATTTACCCAGGATTATTCACCCCAGATGGCAGAGATAGAAATAGAATTTCATTGCCTCTAGATAATGGGACAGTATAAGAAAACTCCACTCACTTGAAGTTCTTTCCAATTGACAAATGTAGTTGGCAATTTATTACCCCAGAGAAATACTTTTTCCCCTTGCTTTTGGATATATCTGTTGTTAAAAGGGGGGAACAAAAGTATCCATTTTGTATAAAGAGTTAGGAAATAATTTGAGTTTTACAGGTCGTCACTTAATCTTTGAATCTGGTTTTATTCGGTAATATTTTTAAAACTACTCAGGCCAAAAACTCTGGATAAAACTACTGTCCTGGCATCAAAAATGGAAGAAATGGTAAATGCTGTTCCCTGCATCCTAGGCATTTCCCTGGGCTTAGATAGAATTTATTCCAATGTTCCACCAGGTGGTGCTCTGGTGAAGACATGGTTCTCAGGCTCTCCAACCCCTTGACGTTATGCTTGGAAATACTTTGAGTAGATTAAGTCATTTCTCCTAAGAAAGAGGCTGCCCAGTAAAAGGAATATGGTTGCCCATTTTGCCAATAAGACACAACATGCACACAGAGAAAAGTCCACCAACAGGAATCCTCAGATAAAGGACCATTGTCCCTGAAAAAGTCAGTCCCAAAACATCTAAGAAGATATTAGAACAGTGGTCTTGGCTGAGTCTTATGGGACTAGAATCAGGTATTTGGAGCTTGTGTTTCTGCTACTAATCTATGAGTCATTTGGAGAATCTCATTCTTCTCTGGACTGCAGTGTCCTCACTTATAAAATGTGTATAAGTGTACTGGGGTGGTGGGGAGGGGCTTCGACTGTATCAGGCTTCTTCTATAGGGGGCTCATAAGCTCAGTCAATGGTATTTGTAGTCCAGCCTCCTGAAGTTGTGAAAAAAACTTTGTGTGTACACATATTTTTCTGGGAAGAAGGTCCATTGCTTTTGACAGATTCTAATCAGAGGCAAGAAGTCCTAAAATGTTAACATCTGGATCAGATCATTTCTAAGGTCCTCTCCAAGCTTCAGTATTCTATGATGTTATAATCTTTCTGGGAAGGAATTTGTGGCTGTCAAATTAATTGGATATCCCTAGCTATGTTCTAGTCGCATCCTTTCTTATGTACTCTCTAATGGTTTTGTTAAGGCAGTCACACCTAAGTTCACAGAGTCCTGCAACACCCTCTCTACTAGATTAGGTGGCACATCATGTGACTGATGTGGTTCATTAGGGAGCCAAGAGAGACCAGAGGAGCTGTGAGAGCAACTAGCCAGATCCTACAGGAGCTCAGTAGTGGAAGCAGGTGCTAATTACCATCCTTTGGAGGAACAGGATATGCATTTTTTGGGAGTGGGTAAGAATTTCTGGTTAGACAAGCTCCAAATTCTTTGGCCTACTTTGAAGGCACTGCCCGTTCCATTGGCTAGGATGAGATTTTGTTTCCTGGTGAGCACCAGCTCAGCCAGGAAGGAAGGCTCAGAAAAGGAGGTGTGGATATTCTTTGTGGAGGAATTGTCATGCAAATAAAGGCTCCTTCCCAACCCAAGGTGTAACTGTGAGGGAGTGTCAGGGTCCCACCTTTCTGGCTCAGGAAAAATATACCTCTTGCTTTTTTACAGAAGAAGGTTTGGTAGCTGAGTAATGTAATTATATAGATTATAGATTACAAACAAGCACTGAGATTTCAACCTGTTCCGGATATATATTATTTGTGAGGGGTGGGGCTTGCAGAAAAAGAGCAGGAATATTGGTTGGGATGTAGCCAATGGGAGAACCCCCTTATTAAACAGAGAGCGCAGTCCAAGCATTGCACCCACAAGAGGAATTCAATGTAGGGAGATGTTGGGAGTGGAGATCAGTACTTGGGAGAGAGGAGCTGGGAAAGAAAGCAATTCCTCCAAAGGCTCTAAGTCAGTGTGTTGTCCAGAATGGAAATTGAGTATAGGACAGGAGATCCTTTCTTGGACTTTGGAATATCTAGAATGGTTCCTTTTCAGAATGATCAGACCACCTTCCCTACCTATTGCCTAGGCCAGTGGTTCTCGGCCCTGGCTCTGCATTAAAATCACCTTTTTAAAAATTTAGCAATCTCTGGGCCAGGTGCGGTGGCTCAAACCTGTAATCCCAGCACTTTGGGAGGCCAAGGCGGGTGGATCACTTGAGGTCAGGAGTTCGAGACCACCCTGGCCAACATGGCAAAACCCTGTCTCTACTAAAAATACAAAAATTAGACAGGTGTGGTGGCATGTACCTGTAATTCCAGTTATTGAGGAGGCTGAGGCAGGAGAATTGCTTGAACCCAGGAGGTAGAGGTTGCAGTGAGCCAAGATCATGCCACTGCACTCCGGCCTGGGTAGCAGAGCAAGACTATGTCTCAAAAACAAAAAACAAAAACAAAAAACTTAGTGATGTCTTGGTTTCACCCTAAATCAGTAAGTCAGAATATCTGAGGGTGGAGCCTGAGCATTGCTACTAAAAAAATTATTTCTTTGTGACTTTAATATGCTGCCAAGGTTGAGAACCACTGGCCTACACCAATGATGGAAAACATGGAACATGCATGCTGATAACCCCCTCCCAAGTTCATGGAATGTGTTTGTTTAGTAATTACAACATTCTTTGTGCACTACAGAACTTGTGCACAATGGCTGGAACACAGCAGTTGCTCAATAAACATTTATGAAATCTAGTGATCTTTGGGGCAAGATGGGGTGGTGATATCTTTCAGCTCAGCACTCATTTTAATTTATTCCTTTTCATTAAAAGGACAGTGAAAAACCATCTTTTTTTTAGACAGCTTTTCACTCTTGTCACTCAGGCTGGAGTGCAATGGCGTGATCTCGGCTCACTGCAACCTCCGCCTCCTGGTTCAAGTGATTGTCCTGCTCAGCCTCCCAAGTAACTGGGATTACAGGCACTTGTCACCACACCTGGCTAATTTTTATATTTTCAGTAGAGACAGGGTTTCACCATATTGGCCAGGATGGTCTCGAACTCCTGACCTCAGGTGATCCACCCACTTTGGCCTCCCAAAGTGCTGGAATTACAGGTGTGAGCCAGCACACCCTGCCATCCTTTCTATTTACCATTCTCCTATTTGAAGTATGCTTCTTCTTTTTTTTGTTGTTATTGTTGTTGTTCTTTTCTCTCATTACTTTCTTCCTCTCCTTTCTTGGAAAGATACATACTAATTCCAAGAAGTTAGGGTGGAAGTAAACAACATGGAAGGAAGAAGAACAGCACTATGATAGCTTCCTTGATTGCTGGTCTCAGGGGATGCCTTGGGGAGCACAAATCCCACACCAACCCCAAAGAGAAGGAGCTCTGTCATGGATCTCAAGAAAACCAGGCCAACCCAATGAGGCCCCCTTGGCCCAAGGAGGTGGCAACACTTTCAGAGGGATGAGTAAAGGAGATGGAAATAAACCTGGGACATGAAAAAGCCTTTTTCAAAAAGAAACTCTCTTTTGTTCCCACACCATGTTGTCATCAGTAAGCAGGCTCGCTTGTGGAATGCCATGATGGATCCAGATAAAGAAAACAGCCTGTGAAGCAGGATAGGTTTACCCCAGATTTCAGGGGAGAGGGGTATTCCTCATCCCATGAGGATGGTCAGTCTAGAGGGTTAAGAACAGTGTGTGGAGGAAAAAGAAAGAATAAACTCCTTAGGGTATTTCTATCATAAGCCTTCAGTTAAAGGAAAAGGAAATATTAAGACTTATACAAGGGCCAGTTCTATTCTCCAGGATCTCAGAGCTGTTCCTAGAAATAGTGTGCATTTTCCCTTGGCTACATAGGTGCTTCAAGACGTTTTCTTTTCATACAATTATCACAGTTTATTAGCATGTATTTATGTATTGCCTACTTTATTATTCCATTCTCACACTGCTAATGAAGACATACCCAAGACTGGGTAATTTATAAAGAAAGAGGTTTAATGGGCTCACAGTTCCACATGGCTGGGGAGGCCTTACAATCATGGCAGGAGGTGAAGGAGGAGCAAAGGCACATCTTACATGGCAGCAGGCAAGAGGGCATGTGCAGGTGAACTGCCCTTTATAAAACCATCAGATCTCATGAGACTTACTGACTGTCATGAGAACAGCATGGAAAAGACCTGCCCCCATGATTTAGTTACCTCCCATCAGGTCCCCCCCACCCCACAACACATGGGAATTATAGGGCTACAATTCAAAATGAGATTTGGGTGGGGATAAAGCCAAACCATATCATCTACCTAACTCATTACTCTCTTGGTTCAATACTGAATCCCCAATACCTTGAATATTAGCATGTACAGGTCACTCAAAATTATGTGTTCAGTGAATGAACAAATTGCACAAAAATTCCCACAGCGTTTATTGTCCAAAGAGTCAGAGAAAGATTGGTAGTAATTTATTATTATCCTATTTATTTATGTTTTTATTTGTTAAATCAGTCCTTTGTTAAGGCGATTTTTCTAATTTGATTAAAAAATTTATAGCCTATGTGTGATGTGAGGAGAGACATAAAAGACTGGGTGAGTCCTATGACGCCTCTCAGAGCTCATAGTCTAGAAGGAGAGATAATCAATGAGGCAATATTGAAAGCATCACTTAGGTCTCAGGGTACTCTGGGGACACACAGAGACATACCTTCCCAGACAGGCACAGCTTCCAAGAGGATATTTGGGAAGAAAACTATGGCAAATAATGAAAACCAAGGGAAGGGTCAGCTGTAGGGAGTAGAATGCTTCCTTCCAGTTTGGGAATGGGTACAGAATGGATCAGAGGGGTGAGCAAAAGTTGGGAGGATTAGTTAGGCAACTGGTGCAATAAATCAGGAGAAATGGATGAAGACCTAAGATTAGGCAGTATGTGGAAATTGTAAGAAGGGATGGATAAAATGTGAAGGAAATAGGGTTGAGGGCATTTGGGGGGTGATGGAAACTAGGAGCAGAGGAGAGACTGAAAAGGAGCATTTGCAGTAGTGAGAAAACCAGGCAAAGAGGAGTTGAGGAGTTAGGAAACTAAACCAGTGTACTAAACAGAAGGAGTGGTCTGAAGTATCAAACGCTGTTGACTTTGGCAGAAAAAACAGCAGTGGTGAAATGAAGACAGGAGGTAGGTTACAGGTGAGAGAGGAGTGAAGTGCTGATGTCTCTTTCTATAATAGATGCTCTACTCAGAAAAAAAAAAAGAGAGAGAGAGAGAGGTGGGATGGTAGCTAGAGGGAGATGTAGGACCAAGCTAAGACTTCTGAAATGGAAGAAAATTTTCAGTTGTGTAGGCTGAGAGGAAGGATCCAGTGCAAAGGGAGAAAAAAGAGGAATTGGGATATGTGTTTTACCCTTTTGCTATGGGTTCCACCTTTAAACACTCTTGTTATCATCTTCAATGGCTTCCTTCTGACGCATTGTTAGACTCTCCTGCTGAAGCAAGTGCTCAATCATACTGCAAGCCTCAGACAGCGTCTAATCAAACCTGATCATTCTCGCTTAGCAGGTTACTTTATCTCTTGGCTCAGAGATTCTTAATTTGCTGTTCACAGATCCTCATGGGGTCCACATATAAAATTATACCTTAACATAATTCATTTCATAATCTATGTATTGTTTTATGCTTTTGAAAGGATATATTGGCTTCCCCAGTCTGCCAAAGAAGTCCATGACACAAAGATATCCCGAAACCCTTCATCTATATACTTTAAGTTATAGCTATGACAAGCTCTGTATTTAGAAACTAACAACTTTCTCCTGTTTCCTGTGGGTCACCCACTTACCTTCTCTGTTCCAGATCAATGAATCAGGGAAATTAATAGACTGGAAATGCCTTCTGCCAATTATTCCCGAAGATATGTAAGAATCACCTTGAGAAAAAGACAAAAGAATAGATTCCAAAATCCCATATTACAATCCCATTCTGAAAAAGCCTGAATTTAGTACATTTAAAAAGGAAACCAAGAATCTGCATTTTAAAACAAGCTCCTTGGCTAATTTTAATGCAGGTAGCCTTTGGACAACACAAAGAAACATATCACTTATCTTTCCCTGGCTTTTTTTGAAATGTGTCCTAAATATGATTAATTCTATTGAACATGTTCAGTTACTTTGAGAAATATCAAATCCTCAAACTTAAATCTTTTCCAAATTTCCCCAGAGAAATGCTGCCATCTCTAATCTTTACTCACGTGAACAAACCAATCTCTGTTGGTATTTGTTTAAACATTTTGAGAGGCTCATCACATCACAGAGAATGACATGCAAATCACAGCACACAGGGGAATGGCTATGTGTATGGAACCTTTCAGAATGGAGGGAAAAGGGAACAGTATTCTTAGAGAGGTACAGTTTTAAAGTTTTGGAAATCACAAAGCTTGTAAATATAAGAAATGAGTTTAAGGGAAGATAAAATGTAGTAGGTGATGATGTGGCCAGGAAAAATAAAAACCCTAAATAATACAATTAACAATTTTTTCCTGTGAAGCAGCCACAAAGTAAACCAGGAATTTCCTCTAATACCAAACCATCACATGGGTTCTCCTGGGAGTCACTTCCCACACCTGAACAAAATTTCAACTGATCCCAAGTGACACAGTGTGTAACGATGTCCCACTATGAGGAGGGCCCATGATTGCAGGACTCTTGGCAGTACTAGTGTGAGTTGAACCAATGAATGAATTTGCCAGATCTGATCAACAGTTTTAAGGAAGAGTGGACTCACTAATCTTCGAGATCTGGGAAAACCTTGAGTGGGGCCTTCGTGTTCCTATCTTTCTGAGTTGAAGAAGGAACTCATCCTTCATCTCCAAGTCAATGGTACCAGTGGCTTCTATTCCCAGGTATGTCAAATTCCTGCCAACAAAGCTACAACAGAACATTTCAGCACCTTGACCCTTACTGAGGAATTTTTAAACCAGGGTTAGAAGTGGAGCTAATCTGGACAGAGGAGAAGGTAAAAGACATAAAATCTCTCCAGTGTCTGCACTTCAATTAAAACCCATATTTGAATCATGAAGTAAGTTGGGTCTTTTGACTTCTCAATAATTATGGGCTTCAATAAACTTGCAAAGGCATTCTAGAGGCTCTGTCAATATATCAATCAATCTCTTTGGGCCCCCAAACAATGTTTATCTATTTAACTGTGATTACTAGATGTTTTGGTTGATCTAGTACGTGCTCGAAAGCAGCTTTTTTATTTATAGAAAAAAAAATTAACAAGAGTGTGGAATACTATTCTCCGCATTCAACAAAACCATTTTGCTGTAATGACAGCCACTAATGGACAGCAGCCATCAGTTAAATAACATCAGCCAGTGATGGCAAGATAATATGGGGTACAGTTTTCATGTGAGTCTCCAATTTAATAGGGGTTAAAAATAATCTTCAAGGTCATCATATTGGTAGCACTTTTTTCTTATCAGATGCTGGGAGTAATAATTCATGAAGCATTTTTGAGTTCACTTGCACATCTGCTCCTTTGGACCCGGGAAAGCTCTATGAGAAACACATTCTCCCCATGTTCTTAGAGTACAAGAGGGCTCATATTTTATTGATGGGTTTCTTAAAATAATGATAAGTAAAAAATATAATTTTAGGCCTTTCCAGAAGACACTTGATTACTATCCACTAGCCACTTGCTAATCCTTTTCTCTTGCCTGCAGAGTCCTCCCCTTATTATAGATATGGAAAATGCCAGATAATTTTTTCTCAAGCCATCTTTGCAAATAAGTTCAGGTCATGTGACCGTAACCCAGCCAATGAGTACTGAGGGAGAAGTCTGCACAGAAAATCCGTATAGGAAGATTTTATTTTCTAGTAAGAACCTGATGTTTGAGAAGTGATTCCTTACCTCTCTGTCTGCTGGCTGTACAGCCAGTTGTGTGAGAATGTGTGCTCATAATTGTGGCGGCCACCTTGTGACTATGAGAGGCAAACCAAGAGATGGACAGTGAAGTGTCCCAACATGGTTGATCTGCTCAAGTAACCAACTCTGAAAACACCTGCGTCTGGGCAGCTTATTAAATGCAGTTGGCTATCTGTTCTTTGCAGTCAAAGTCTTCCTAACAATGCTTTACTAATTCATTTTAAAAATGTTTGCTGAGTATTCACTAAAGGCTAGCCACTGTGATAGGCACTGGGCTATCATGGTGAGCACAACAGACATTATTTCTGTACTCTAGGGATTCTCACCTGAGGGACAGACAGAAGTTGATTAGGGGCTATCCAATGTAATATTTAGCTTCATTGTGTTGGGAGTTTGTGGTTAGAGAAGGCTTCCCTGAGGAAGTGATGCTTGAGCTGCTATCTGAAGAATACATGAAAACTAACCAGATGAAGAGGGTTGTTCTCACTGTGCGTTTGTAAATTAATCCATCAAACAGTTATCTCCTGAAAGCCAATGAAGTCAACAAATAGAATCACAGGAGAAAGAAAAGTCACCCCCAGTTGTCAACTATTCAGCCAACTGTCTCCCAAGTCAGTGATACATCAAGTGTTGATGAGGAAGGATTTTTGCAGACTCCCAGCCCAATCCTTCTTCCTGTGGGCCCATGTGGACACCTTACTGTGATCGTTCTTATAAATACAAAACATTGTAGTTTTTGTGGTAGCTGAGGTCATGGAGATCAGTTTTCATTTGCTCATTGTGCTTGTTATAAATGATCTAATAAATTATCTCTTTTGGCCAAGAATTTCCATAATTGGTTTCAGCCTGAGGGCACTTTTTTTGTTTGTTTTTAAACATTCAGCCATTTTGATTTATGTGAATGTGAAAAATCTACATTTTTTTCTGTGTTTAATCCAATCTACAGAATATTATTTAGCGCAAGGAAATCTCCAAAATAGCTGAAGCTTTTCACTTATTTAGATTTCACCAAAGAGTCCCCAGGGTCGAATGAAAACATCTCCAAGCTAGGGTAATTTTACAAAAACTGCTTAGAGTTCAACAGCTATTTCTGTACTTTTGGAATTCTGTAAACATATGGGGGAAAATCTGTCCACAGTTATGCCGGAGCAGTGCCCGAGCCCTGAATTCCCCTATCGTTTCATTGTTGGGAAGGGCTAGAGCCCTGATTCAATGTCTGTGTTGCAAAGGCCCTGGAGCGTTTTCACCTTGCTATTTTTGCCCTGTTAGACAAGGTCTTCTGTCTTTTCTTCCTTGAAAAATCTGGTTATTTCCTCTTCCTTCCTGCCTCCTTCCCTCATTTCTTTCCTTTCTTTCTTCCTCCCACTTCCCTCCCTCCCTCCCTCCCTCCCTCCCTCCCTTCCTTCCTTCCTTCCTTCCTTTCTTCCTCTTTTTTTCCTACCTTATCTCGTTTCCAGATATCTGCCTAATTTCTCCTAGCTCTGGTGCTACATCCCCCTCTAACTTAGAATCACCCTTAAGTGCTACAGGCCAAGTACGTTGTGTGTTAGGGAGGAACAGAGTACTTTCTATTTGCATCAAAAGGGATTTTCATGATTAATGGCAGGAAGGATTTTGGTTTGTGGGTGAGGAGAGGGGGTGCCGAGAGGGAAGTCTGTCTTGATTCTAAAAACAGAGAATATTTCTAAAGTAAAATATCCCTTCTCATGTATGCCAGGGTCCTGGGCAATGACAGCTCTAAAATATCAGCCACTTTCCCCTTTTTGACCGGGGCATGTCCTGGGACACTTCAGTGTGACCTCACATTTAGACACTCAGTGTCCAAAGGAGTTAATAAATAAGGCTTTGACATTTTCTCCAAATGTGATTGTAGGTACATGCATACTGCTATAGAGGTTAATGATGAATCCAAAGATGTCTATTTTACGACTTAAAACTTGTGTCCTTTTAACTGAACCATTCAATTTCCAATAAACCATGAAATAATACTATTTATAAATACATGTACTAATCTTATGAATATCACAATTTTCTATTGCATTGTATTATTAAAAGTGTTAGCATGTTTAAGATAAATATTTAAAACAATTAGTAATTTTTTAAATAAAATGATAACCTTTATTTTTCAATATCATAGGAAGTTAAAAGAATGATGTATTTTAGGCTTTTCTTGACTTCCGGGACAACGCAATCTTGCCTTTTTCCCTCAGGAAAGTATTCTTTTGGTATTTTGATGATAGGATTCCTAATCTGAAATCTAAACAATTTCTGCTAGAAGGTAATGAGGTTTTACACAAACCTTATTAAGTCAGTCCTTTGCTAATTGAATTTTTAAAATCTGGGGCCTATTGGGTATAACATTTATTGAGACAAAGTAATTAACATTTTCTTTCTTGATGCATTTCTTTCAATATTATGCTTAAAACCTCAACACATAGTAGAATGCTTAGCATATAATAGGAGTTGATAATAGCTATTAAAAACAAAGTATTAAGTAAGAGAAATGTGTTCTAGAACTGGCAGTCTTCTTGAACCAAGAAAGGCTCAAGGGAAGCAAAAGGAATCCCAACTATGTACCTCAGATTTCTGAGTCCAGAAGTTCATTTTCAGTGGCAGTACGAATGTGGGACATTTTTGGTTAAAATATGTATTTTACTCTATAGGTCCACTGTGATTTTAAATGCCCTTATGTTGCTTAACAGACATTACTTGTATCTCCTTTACAATGTGCACTGGGCTTCACAGAATTAAAGTTGGAATTTTTTTAAAAAGGAGCCTTTTTAGTAAGTCAGATACATTATCGATCTGCTTCCAAATACTTGGTCTAGGAGGAAAATAAGGGGAAAACATAGTGAGGATATATTGAAAAATATTTTTTTTTCTCAGAAGAAAGGAGATACAGTTTACATAAATTTCAGAATTCGGCATTGCTTAATTCTCCCTGATGTCTACAAGAACTTCTGCTTTAAATCCAGCCCCAAGAACACATTGGTCAGCCAACTCTTGTGCTGAATCTCAGAATATTAAGAACCAATTTAAATGCTTATTAAAATTATTATTCTTGTCTTACTGTTATATGTCTATTTTTCTCTATTCATAGATAGTCATCTCTATCTCTATTACCTATCTAAATAAACATATACATGAAACCAAGCATAATAATGCCATACATAGAAATCTAAAACAAAGAGAAATCTTTAAACGATTATTTATATGAGAAAGAGTTCACTCGCATATTGTTGCATTCTTTCGTGGTTGTTAAGTGCATTTATTCCAGAAGGGTCTCCTATGCAGCAGGCCCTGAGGTAGGAGTAATAAGAATAATAAATACAGTTGAGGCAGAGATGTCAGGGTGATGCTCAGAGGAAGCCGATGTTGAACCAGGTATCTTATAGAAATAAGATATCTAAAAAGGAGGAGAGAAAAACATTTTTAGTTTCAGCAAAATTGATGAAATTGTGAGAGAACATATTTTCCAAGAACATTGAGGACTGTGGGTGACTTGAATAGAGGATGGTTTTAATGGAGAATGTGAAAGAAGATGCTTTCAAATTAAATTCACAGCAGAGTTTGAAGGACCTGTGACCTGTGGTAAGGAATTTTATAGTTTAACTTTTATTTTTTATTTTATTTTATTTTATTTTTTGCTTATTTTTGCGATGGAGTCGCCCGGGCTGGAGTGCAGTGATGTGATCTCAACTCACTTCAACCTCCACCTCTGAGGTTTAAGCGATTCTTGTGCCTCAGCCTCCTGAGTAGCTGAGATTGCAGGTGTCTGCCACTGCACCCAGCTAATTTTTTTTTTTTTTTGTAGTTTTAGTAGAGATGGGGGTTTTACCATGTTGGCCAGGCTGGTCTCAAACTCCTGGCCTCAAGTGATCCACCTGCCTCGGCCTCCCAAAGTGCTGGGATTACAGACATAAGCCACTGTGCCGAGCCTAAGTTTAACTTTTAGACTATTTCCATCATAAGCTTCATTAGTGGCTACCTTTTCACTGTTGAGTCCACAGTGATTATTCCAGGGCATTGCATGTTATAGATACTTAATAAATGTTTGTTGATTGTATTAACAGATAGGTATTTTTAGAAAGAGGAGCAACAGGATCATATCTGTGTATTTAGTTAGTCAAGAAGAGAAAAATTCAGGCAGCATGTATGTAATGGGAAGGAGCAGTCCTCAAGCAATAAAGGTGGGAGGCGGGAGATAAATACGTCAGCTTCCCCACCCTTGTCAGCAGGAGCGAGCCCCAGATGCCCATGGTAGTAACATACAGTAGTCCCCTTATCCACAGTTTTGCTTTCTGTGGTTTCACTTACCCAGTCAACCAAGAGCTGAAAATAGGTGAGTACAGTACAGTAAAATTCTTTGAGGGATTACAATCTCATGACTTTTACGGTATATTGTTATAATTGTTCTATTTTATTATTGGTTATTGTTGTTAATCTCTTACTGTATCTAATTTATAAACTAAACTTTATCATAGGTATAACATGCATAGAAGAAAACAGTACCCTAAAGTATAATAAAAAAAAAAAAAAAGAAAACAGTGTACGTAGGGTTCAGTACCATCCACGGCTTCAGGCATCCATAGGGGAGACTTGAAATGTATCCATCAGAGATAAGGAGGAAGTACTGTATTTACTAACATGTCCTGCATTGGTTTCCTTTCTTTTCTGTTTAACTTCCTTACTTCCCCAGGAATGCTTCCTGGGTTTAACCTTACAAATAGACTTCCCAAACTTGCAATATTGTATCTCAAGTTCTGCTTCTGGGAGAACCCCATTCAAGACAGAGTCACGTGGTCCTTATAATGGTCTACACAGAGATTATTAGGGCCTCATCTAAAACAATGACCATGAAAAAAGTGGAAGGCAGAATTCTAAGATATCGCCCCAAATCCACATCCCCTGATGTCCACACATCTTCTCCAAGCTATTCAATCAAGCATTAATCTCAGTGCTTCTGCAAAGGGATATTGCAGAAATAATTGAGTTCACGAATCAATTGACTTTAAGCAAGGGAATTATCACGAATGAGTCTGAACTAATCCCATGAATCCTCAAAAGGGATAGGCATCTTCCTGAAGAGACAGATTCAAAGCATAAAAGGGATTTGATAGGAGGGAGATTCTCCATTGTACCTTTGAAGATGGAGGTGCCATGTGGCATGGATGGTGGGTCTCCAGGAGTTCAGTGTAGCCCACAGCTGACTCCAGCAAGAAAATGGGATCTCAGTTCCACAACAGCACTGGATCGTGTCAGTGGCCTGAAAGAGCACACAAGCAGAAACTCCTTCAGAGCCTTCAGTGAGTATGACTCTGAGCAGAGGACTCAGCCAAACCATGCCCAGGCCTCTTACCAAGGGAAATGGTGAGCTAACAAATTATATTCTTTTAAGCTGCTAAATTTTTTTGGTTATTTGCTATGCAACCATGGAAACTTAATACCCCCAAAAATGGTGTTAGGTTTAGAATAGAGGTAGAAGTCAAGCCTTACAATTGCTAGAATTTGGTGGCTGATGGTGTCAAATGATTGAAAAGAAAAGAGGAATAATCTTAAGGTTCTCATTTGAGTTCATAATTATGCCATTAATGAAATAGAAAATGTGTAAAGAGATTTTTTTTTCAGGTAAGAAGTGTTTTGTTGTTGTTTTAGTTTGTTACTTTTGAGATGAAGCTGTCTAATAAGCAACCAAAAATATAATCCAAAGCTCAGGAACAATTCTGGGTCTGAAGAATAAACATTTGGAAGTCATTGGCATATGTTTAATGTCAAAATCATGGAGGATCGCCATACAATGTGGCACATATACACCATGGAATACTATGCAGCCATAAAAAAGGATGAGTTCATGTCTTTTGCAGGGCCATGGATGAAGCTGGAAACCATTATTCTCAGCAAACTAACACAAGAACAGAAAACCAAATATCGTGTGTTCTCACTCATAAGTGGGAGTTGAACAATGAGAACACATGGACACAGGGAGGGGAACATCACACACTAGGGCCTGTTGTGGGGTGGGGGGCTAGAGGAAGGATAGCATTAGGAGAAATAATGTAGATGATGGGTTGATGGGTGCAGCAAACCACCATGGCACATGTATACCTATGTAACAAACCTCCACATTCTGCACATGTACCCCAGAACTTAAAGTATAATAATAATAATAATAAACCATGGGGGAGGGTATATGAGTATCTTGTGTAGATGTCTTCTTCACTGCTTAGTCCTTTTAAATTTTGGTAATAGGGCTTTCTTGACTGAGGAGAAATACAGAGTACTTATTAAAATGGGAATTTCTCAGAGAATGTGTTATCTTAAGATTGTATTCCATCTAATTTACAATAAAGTAATTTTTAATGTTCTGGCTTATGAAGTAGGGTATGGATAGCAAATACATGGCACTAAAGCCACCATTCCCCAATTCTGAGCCTATGGCATTACTAATCAATTCAGTAATTTTCCCTTCAGAACTAGTATCCTTTCCAACCATGCTCTGGGCAGCAATGAATTGATTATAGTTCACACTCATTTGCCATCATGGCTTAGTTTCAAAACCATATCCATTTAATAACAGATACATTGAGTTGCTACTTGAAGGTGGAGGGTAAGAGGAGGATGAGGATCAAAAATGATGGCTTGTTATCTGTGTGATGAAATAAACTGTACACCAAACCCCTGCAACATGCAATTTACCTATGTAACACACCTGAAACTAAAAGTTAAAAAAAATCTAAAATATATTTTATTTTGATTTTTCTTTAAAAATGATGTTTTCTTATCTTTTACATATTGTTGAATGATATTAGATAGCCTCCTGAGGAATTTGTTAAGATGGCAAGAAGTGGTTCCTACAGGTGGTTTGGATATGAAACATTGCAAAGCTAAGTTGAAATAGCATGAAAAAAGTATAAATAGGAATTTCCTTTGATCCTTCAAATAAGGCTGAATGGTATTGTGTCCACAGTTATTAAGTTCAAATATTATAATTTTTGATTCCTATACTGGAAGGTAGGGGCAGTTCTTGCAGTTCCAAGAATGATGTTTTTATAACTCAGCTTTATGCTGAGAGCCAACGTAATGCACAGGGATTGATCTCTTTCCAACCAAAAATGGGTAAGATTTGCACAAAGTCATACATATCAATCATCCAATTGTTGTCTCATCCTGCCATCATCTTGAGAGACACTGAAAACTCTAGAACCACTGCCTGAGACACAATTTATATGACCCAACCTAAGAAAAAAAAAGCTTAGGCAGCTCCATTTCTGGATCACAGGGTGTTAACATATTAGCCAGCCCATAAAAGCTCCCACTGATTTATATGGAGTTGTAGCATTGCATCACAGGTGGAGGGGCCTAAATTGTTTTCGGAGAAATATAGGGCTCTGTCTTCAGGATCATGACCCATGAGTCACACCCAGAGCTCCCAAAGCCGAGGCCAGTGGGGACGTGGAAGAACTTGGCTTAGACACGGGGATGTGACTCATTAAAAAAGATGAACTGGTTTTGAAAAATAACAAGAACCACCTTCTATTCTCTACATACCTACTTTCATTCCATAACTTAAAAAAAAGCAAACTAGGAGTTTTATAAGTTTTTATCAGATATATAAACATATTATTATTATTTACTTTTAGAATCTTGGTCAATTTTGCTGTTACAGAAGTGGTGGCCATAGCTGTCTTTTGAGTAACAGGTTGACAAAATGATAATGGCATTACTTGAAGATAATCATTTGCCAAATTTATACAATAAATTGACAAAGTTGTGACAAATTCATATGATGTGATATCCAGATTCAACTTTCTAGTTATTTAAGGGACTCTGATTAGTAATTTATGAAGGCTCATTAGCAGAAAGTTCAAGGTAATTGTTAACTTACTGCTGTCAATGCAGTGACAGGTGATCTGCAAGCAGAGTGACATTACAAATGTGGGCAGTGTCACATCATATCCTTATGTGGCAGGGAAAGCTTTCATTTCCCGAAAAGTGAGGCATATGTGTTTTGGGCTAAAACTATGATTCCAGGCCACCAGAATTCTTATTTCATCATTTTCAAAAATTAAGTTGGGTCAGGTGTGATGGCTTATGCCTGTAATCCCAACACTTTGTGAGGCTGAGATGGGAGGATCACTTGAGACTAGGAGTTTGAGACCAGCCTGGACAACATAGCAAGACCTCATCTCTACTAAAAATAAAAAACCTGAGCTGGGCGTGGTGGTGTGTGCCTGTAGTCCCAGCACTTTCAGAGGCTGAGGCAAGAGAGTCACTTGAGTCCAGGAGTTTGAGTCTGCAGTGAGCTACAGTCCTGCCACTGCTCTCCAGCCCGGGCAACAGAGTGAGACACTATCTCAAAAAAATTAAGTTGAAAACAATTTTAACATTTTAATATGTGAGTATCCATTTCTATGGCTGCTGAATTTTATTCTAAGAATAGATAAAAAGTTAACTTCAAGCATCAAAAACTTGCCACTTTCTTTTTTCATGTTTGGATTACAGGCCTAGAAACTTCACAATGTGGAAAACATAAGAAAAAAAAAAAAACTAGACTACTGGGAAAACGAGAATGAATGGAGATGTATCTGACATTTTGGGAGCAGGCTAGATTCAGATCTTCTCTCCCTATAGCTAAATTGGGTGGGCAGCTGGCCTCAAGAACAGTCCACCCACAACCTCCAACTCCTGGCACGAACCTGCTTGAGCTTCGAAGCTGTTGTTGGCCCTAGATCCCACCCTGACTCCTGCATGTCCTGGACACCTCCGTCACCACTGAGCAGGGAAGCATGTTCTTCCTTTCTCATTCATTTGCTTCCAAAAGAGGAGCTCTGATTTTCTTCTCTCTTGCAGTGCTTTTTCCTCTGTGTAGCTCTTAACCTCCTCTCATTCTCTTCATCCCCACCTGAAAGGTGCTAGTTCATGTGTCACCACCATCTTGCCTGAATGACTGTTCCGGTGATCTTCTTGCTTCTACCATTTACCACTATACGTCGTTCTACTCCCAGAAGCCAGTAGCATAGTTTCAGAAGGCTAACATAATAGTGTCTTCTCCCTGTGGGAAACCATCAGTGGTTTTTCACTCCCTTAAGCACAGCCAACAACGCCTTCAATGACCTGCTCCTTCAGCCACACTGGCCTTCAGACATGTCTCCAAAAGCACTCAGTTAGTTCTCACCCTGAGGCCTTTGCACACACCACTTTCTGTCCAAGCTTGCAGACCAATATATGCTTTGGCACCAGCTCTCACAGAGCCTGCAGCACTTATGGCAAGGTGCATATGTTGTTTCCTGTCTGCCTTCCCAGTTAGACTTGAGGAGCGCTGTGAGGATGGGTATAGAAGAAACATCTGTTTTCCCAGGGCCCAGTCCAGAGCCCGCCCCATAATGGATGCTCAATAAGTACTTGCCAAGTGCTTCCTAGAAATGTGTTAACTTGCTTTCTGATCATTAGATTTTCTTATTTGATCTTTTCTGGCAAAGTGGTTGCTTCTATATTTTCTTAGAATTCCATTTGTGTCATAAGTGATCTCTTCCCTACTTCATAGCCTTTATACGTGCTGGATCTCTCACCAGGACCAACAATGCTGTAGCTCTTCAGGCTAAGCAGTGAAGATGAGTTTCAGGGATTGTGAGGGTTTTCCCAGACCTTCTACAGACCTTTGCATATGCATAGGCAAGTGCCTTTTGGGCCCTCAGTAGATATTTGTTGAGGGAAGGCCAGGTGGATTGATAAATGGATGGGTGGATGGATGAATGGTTGGATGGATGCATGGTTGGATGGATGGATGGATGGATGGATGGATGGATGGATGGATGGATGGAAGACAGATATACTGATGGATGGTGTGCTGAAGATGTTGACAACTTCTTTAGTCTGTTTATCTTAAACTCCTTTCCCCTCTGAATAACTTGTCAGATCCCTTTTTTGCTAGAGACACTGTCAAGGAAAGCATTTCCTAGTGCTTGTAACACTGCTAAAGCAAGAAGAATATTGGCAGAAACTTCTATTTTCAATGCAGTTTTTAGGAAGGTTAATTACTTTGTGTTTCTGAAGATGTAAAAGTTCCTCAAGGAAAGCTCTCTGAGTAAAACTCAATGACAAGATCTTTATAATGGACTTCTGGTTATTGCTATGTGCAATGCCCTATCTATAACTCTCATTTTAATGGATGTGTCTTGAGCAAGATTTGAAACAGATCTCTTTCCCTCTCTTCTAATTTTAATGAGTCTTCTCTAGCAAGCACCTATATCACCAGAGAGATGCAGAGAACCTCAGCATATTCTGGATGGGCCTCCCCTCTGCGATTTATGATGAAATCTGACTTCAGAGTGAGTTCGCAGCCTCCTTCCTGCCTCTCCCCTGGTTTCCAGGGTAGCAGACCCTCGTCTCCCTTCAGACCTGGGCTCCCCCAGCTCAGTCCCACTTGGCATTTCTAACTGAGGTTATGGATACACATTGAGCCCAGAACTCATTGCTTTTTTGGAAAAGGCAAAATAAGAGAGGGGATTTTCCATATTCACATTTTTCCACAGAAATGTATTCATAAGCTTTAAACTTGCCCAAGCTCTGTTAATGTATGTGGTTGGCTCCTGTGCCAATTTTCATTGTGAATAAGATGCTAAATAAAAGGGTTCTTGTCTTTCCCCTTTCTCCTCCCCTCCCATAATTTTAACTTCATAAACCTATTTTGTAAGTGAATTAGGTCTTAGGAGAGAATCAGAAACGATGTTGTTCTTTCAGCCGCTTACAGTGTTTGCTTTAAACCCTTGATAGGAACATGGGCTTGTGACAGCAGCGGCAGAGGTAAACAGATGACTTTATATATCATGCTTTTTACAGGGTGGTTCAGTTCATTTCTAACCTTGGTCTTGGCGTCATGGAATGAGCCAGGGAAATTCCTCCCCTTAACCCTACCCTGCACGACCTCCCTTCAAGGGCAAGAAAATGTCCATTTTGCCTTTGGTTTCACAGCTCCTTCTCCACAGTAGAGCTTGCGTAATGCTATACTCCCCAATCCCAGAGAACCCCAGTAGTGTCACCAGTTATTATTATTATTTTCATCAGGTGACTGTGAATATTCACAATAACAGTTACAATTTTTATGAGCCATGAGCTGGCGTGTCCTGGCATGTCCTGGTTGTCAAGTTTCTGTGCGTTTTGGTTCAAATGTTCCCTGCCTGTGTTTATTCCTGGTCAGGCCACACCTCCTGGGACTGTCTTTGTGGCTTTTGCTCAGCTGCTGACTCAAGTTGCAGAAGACATGGGGGATAGTAGGGCAAGGTCTGCAAGATTCTGGCCTGAAGGAAAAGGCTCCATAGCTCTGCACTTTTGAGACATGGAAGCTGCCTGCCCCTCCCTTTTCCTGGAAGGTCCCATGACTAATTTCCTAATACCAACTAGCCAAGAATATGTAGGGCTAAAGGGACATTAATATTAACATAAGTGATACAGTGAGGACCAGAAGCCTTGGATATAAGGGAGAACACGTGAGTTTTCCATCAGAGAAGACTAGGTTCAAATACCAGTCCCCCAAGGAATAGCCAGTTCCTTGCTCGGGACCTTGGGCTAGTGCTTAGTATCTGATTTCTTCATCTAGAAAATGGCTATAATAATGGAACCCATCTTAGTGGGTTGGTTAACATTATATGAAAAAATGAAAGTTCAATGCACAGTCTGTGATCTGATATAGGTCAGGATGCAATATTGTTAATACTATTAGCTACTATGAATATTATTGGTAATTAATAATTTCTTATAATTAATATAATAAACAGTATTGTGTCAAAATTATAATCTAAATCATTAATACTGATAAGCAATAATTATTGATAATTATAGATATTAATATTACACATCGATTGATCTTGCAGAACCTCTTTTTCTTCATCTAGAAAGTAGAGATTAACATGGACATTGAAAAAAACCTCTGACTCTGTAGGGATTTTGTGAAGATGAATAAATGACTTTGCACAGTGCCTGGCCCTTCAGCCTGTAACAAAGTGTTGCTGTTTTTGATGAGTGGTTAGTTGTCCTTCTCAGGCCCTCTGTAAAAGAGCATGTTACTTTGCTTTTCAGCCAGTGTGACTGTCTCATTCCGGCACTTCTATTGCTGTCTATAAAAGATGACTGTGGCCAGGCATGGTGGCTCATGCCTATAATCCTAGCACTTTGGGAGGCCAAGGCAGGAGGATCACTGAGGCCAGTAGTTCAAACCAGCCTGGCCAACATGGTGAAACCCCATCTCTACTAAAAATACAGAAAAATTAGCCAGGTGTGGTGGTGAGCACCAGTAATCCCAGCTACTGGGGAGGCTGAGACAGGAGAATCACTCAAACCCCAGAAGCGGAGGTTGCAGCGAACTGAGATTTTGCCACCGTACTCCAGCCTGGGTGGCATTGCGAGACTCCATCTCAAAATAAATAAAGAAAGAAAGAAAAGAAAAAAAAGAAAGAAGGAAAGAAAAAAAAGATGACTGCAAAGTGGCTTTAGAGGCAGGTCATGGGCCTGGTGACAACCAGGCATGAGGCTGGATGGGGTTCCCAGTCTCCTGGAGAAGATGATCCCTCAGCTTTGTATATCTCAATCCAGGCCCAAGGTCATGGATTCTTCCTGGCAGGCTAGGCTGGTGGACTTGGTTTATGAGCTGCAGGCTGTGCCTAAAGACACCTAGGAGGAAGAGCTTAGCTGCTGAATATACCTGGGGGAACTTCCCCACCTCTGTTGTCTGCCTCAGTTGCCTCTTCCTTGGGAAGAGGTGCAGACAGAAGGTGGCGGACTCTGGGATAGATCTGGTATAGCTGTAAAAAACAGGCTGGCTGGTGTCACAGCTTGCCTGTCCCTTTAAATCAGGGCTTCTGGCAGAAGGACCTTTGACAGTCTTGTGAAGCCTATGAATTCCTTCCTGAGGATAGTTTTAAATCCTTAAGATAAAATATGTGGGGTTTCAAGGGAAACCAACTACATATCAAAATGTTTTTTCTTTTTTGGAATTATACTACAGTAACGGATGTATTTCTCTAATAGTCAATTAGAATGATATGAGGTGGGTGCTAAAAATACAATAGTTTTGAAGTAGTAATGAGTGAAAATGGTACCATAGGACATCCCTAGGATATACAAATATTTGATTTCTTTTAGGGGCAAAGTCATGTGGCCTGCTAATGCTTCTGTGATTTGTGGCCTGTGTACATATTTAAAAGAAGTGAAACATTTCACTTGAAGGTTAGAACAAATAAGGTGGAATTTTCTCTCTTGTCCAGGTTCACCGACCACATGATAAGGACTCTCCACTTTGCTCAGCTGGTCTCCTAAGTCTCTATACCATGAGAGGTTGTGGCCCCAACTTCTCTTTGTCTTGTCATCTCATTTGCATCACAGCCTCCTGCGTGCTCTTTGACCTTTATGCAGTACCCCTGCACCCATGATCTGGGTCGCATCAGGTCTGTTTTTGCACTCTCAAGGTTTAACGGAAGAGCCCATCTTTCATACTTCACTATTTAAAGAAGGCTAGACTGATTTTAAAAGCATAATGTACATCAAAATCACCTGAAGTATTTGATAAAATCCGTATTTCTATACCAACACCCTCAATTTGGGTTGATGGGTCTGAGGAAAGGCCCTGGTTTCTATATTTTAAAGAACTCCCTAAATGCTTCTGAGGAAGGTGCTACTTGAACAAGAAGGTGCTCTTCTGCTAAGAGACAAGCCTTTTCCAGCTTGAAAACTATTATTTTACCATTCTGTATTCTGAGCAGGAAATGAATGGATAGACTGTATGTAGTGACGTGATATACAAACAGGGATGGCAGCTACAAGAATGTGGAAGTGTGCAAGGAAGAAAGAAAGGAAAAAAGGAAGGAGGGGGGAGGGAAGCAGAAAGGAAGAGGAAAAGAAAGTAAGGGAGGAAGAAAGAAAAGGAAGGAAAGAAGGAAGAAAGGGAGGAAGAAAAGAAAGATGAAACAAGGAAGGAAAGAAAGGAAGAAAAAAGGGAGGAAGAAAGGAAGAAAGAAGAAAAGCATGGAGATAGGGAAGAAAGAAGGAAGAAAGGCAAAAAGAAAGGGAAAAGATGTAAGGGCTTTTAAACCTGTGGGAAAGGAAATTTTTATCAGCAGAATCCAGAGATAATATAAATCAGCAAGAAGAAGGATAGATTGATTTTGAAATTCAACAAATATTTATTATGTGCTTGCTATATTCTAGGGCAGAGGTTGAAATCTCAAACACACAGAGGAGCCAGGCAAGATGGTGCTGATATAAAAGATTCAGGCTTCTCTTGGTCTTCTATTTTTGCAATTTGAAGGAAACAGTTTGGCTGCATAAGAAAAACAACAGGCTGAATGTAGCTGTTCATGCTGTGAAACTTTGGTTCACAGCGTCCGGCATGGCTACCTAGGGCCTTGCTGTGTGTACACATGAAATCTATCTTCCATATTCTCCAGTTTTTCAAGACAATTTGACATTTTATAGAAATCTCTTTTTGAATAGATGTTGGAAGCTATTTTAGTACTATTTCTGCAAAACAAATTTACTCAAAATGTATCCACTTTAAAACAATCATTTTATTTTTCCCATGGATTACGTTGGTTGGAATTCACAGGCAAAGTGGAGCTGGTTTTTTTTTTTTTTTTTTTTTTTTTTTTTTTTTTTACTCCACCGTGTCTGAAGCCTCAGATGGTCAGACTCAAAGGCTGGGGAAAGTGAGGGTAGCAACTAAACATCAAGGGCTAGGATCACCTAGAGGCTCGCTTACATGTACAGTGCTTAGGCCGGGAAGACTCAGTGATCAGGACTGTTAACTGGAGCAACTTAATGTGGCTTCCCCATGTAGCTTGATATCATGGCAGGCTCAAGGTAGTGGGGCTCATTCCATTGTGGCTCAGAGCATCAAGCACAAGTGTTCCTGCAAAGAAGGAGTGAGCTGCATGGCCTTTTATGATCCAGTCTTAGAAGTCATACAACATCACTTCAGTCATACTATATTGGTCAAAACTGTTACAAGCCCAACCAGATTCAAAGACAGGAAAGATGGTCTCTACCTCTTGATGGGGAAGTGACAAGTTTACATTCTAGAAGAGCATGAAAGCGAGAGATATTAATGCTAATTCAAAACTTTATTTTATCCTGTAATCCCAGAAGTTTGGGAGGCTGAGGCGGGTGTATCACTTGATGTCAGGAGTTCATGACAAGCCTGGCCAACATGATGAAACCCCGTCTCTACTAAAAATACAAAAGTTAGCCAGGCGTGGTGGCGCCTGTAATCCCAGCTACTAGGAAGGCTGAGGCAGGAGAATCACTTGAACCCAGGAGGTGGAGGTTGCAGTGAGCCCAGATTGTGCCACTGCACTCCAGCCTGGGCGACAGAGCAGCAAGACTTCATCTCAAAAAACAAGCAAACAGCAACAAAAAAACCCTTATTTTACAAATCAGTTAAACACGGTGTGTACAGCATAATGCATGTTTGTAGGCTAGCATAACAGAGGGTTGCACTAGTATTTTACCTCTGTTATAGGGTATAAAAATTCAGAGATGATTAAGATTTGGCTCCTCTTTTCAGGGAACACAGTCTTATATTTTGGAATTTTGGAATCTCTATGAATTACATATTTATACTTTTTGTACCCTTGCTGGAGTTGAGGAGAGTTGGATGAAAGTAGGGAGGATACCGAGACTAGGAGGCAGCTATTTATTAGAATAACCTGGCAAATGGACCAATCCCCCCATTCCCAGCCCCAAGAAGTTTACCTATATCCAGAAGAGGGGCATTTGCATTTTTAATATTTTGAGAAGGTTCAGAAACACGAGCTTCCTACTGCTTCCTATTGAGAAGCACTGTTCTAAACAGACTTCTACATTGCAATTGGTACTTACATATTTAGGCATCAGTCTTACCACTTAAATTCTTCATTTGCTTATAAAAGCCATGTAGCTCTAAACTCAGAATAATCCATTGTCTACTGCCCTGCATCCCTCATGATCAAGTTTTTCTAAATATGTTTGGAAATTGACATGTGATTTAAAAATAACTTAAAGTATGTCTGATAGCCCAGATAAGGACATGTACTTTGTAGTGCCATTCACGGAAATAGTGACCTTGAAAAAAAATTCTGGAGGGCCTCCCTCTCATCTTCCTTTCTCCAGTTCCTATGGATATGGAAGGATAGGGCTAAGAATTGCTGTCTGCCTTCTGACTTAATAAGGAGTCTTTTGCTCAAATAAACACTGAGTTCTTTTTTTTTTTTTCAAGCCATTCACCAAGACTCATATAATGTATCTTTGTGAGGTCTGTTCATTCCATAGGATAATTCAAAAAGTTATACATAGGCTGGGCGCAGAGGTTCAACTGATGATCCCAGCACCTACAGTGGCTGAGGTGGTTAGGATTGCTTGAGGCCAGGAGTTCAAGACCAGCCTGGGCTACACAACGAGCCTCCATCTCTATGAAAAAATTTGAAAACATAATTTTTTAAAAGGAAAGTTATACCTGGGCCAGGGATTCTGTACCCTTCATGATCTTGTATTCCAGGGTGTGTAATATTGGGAAAGTTTAGGTTTATTGTCTAAATGTTAATTGTGTAAATAAGGTGGTAACCATGGCAGCCCAATCCCACCCCCCTCAGCATTGGCAGGTGGCCAGGGAGGTGTGATCACAGCTTCTGTCTGAGCTCACCTTTGCAGGTAATGGGGCAGGTATGTGGCATTAAAGAGCAGGAAGGCCAGCAAGGGTTGGTAATTGTTTAACTCTTCCAGTGGCACTCCTCTGAGTACATGGACCACACCTGCAAACCTGGCAGGACGTGCCGTGCATGACTGGACGGAGGCACTGATACACTCGGAGCCAAGGAATGGGTTTAGGCAGGAGCTCAGGGCTGAAATAGGGAGCCCAGCCTGCTGGGCTGCTTGAAATCTCAGGACTCATAATGCTTGTGCTTCAGGGAGACAACTGCTCATTAGCTGGTTGAAATTAACCAGTCATGTCACCTTTTGGCACCTCAGTTTCCTCATTACTGAATAGTGAGGGATTTGAACATATTATCCCTAAGATACCTTTTAGCTCTAACATAGACTGAGTATAGTGTATGTCAAGACTCTGACTAGAGTGTAGGTATTTTCAAATTGCAAGAATTATCAGAATCACTTGGAGAACTCAACAAAACACAAACCACTGAGCTCCCCCCACCCGCACCCCCCCCCCAAGATTACTGATTCTAAAGATCTGAGGTGGGGCCTGAGAATCTGCATTTCTAACAAGTACCCAGATGTTGCTAAGCTGCTGATTTGGGGCCCATAGTTTGAGAACCACTGTTCTAGTCTGTTATTGCTTGGTTATGTTCTGGGGATTTTCCTGGGCCACCTCATGTAGCCGCAACATTCTATGAAGAGGGCTCTTTTGCTCAAGGAGTGAGGTTTTATTTTCTAAACTTTCCCAGCCCTTTGTTGTTAATTTTTCCACCAGATTGGGCATCTTTGGAACATCAGAGTTTGACAAGAGAAAACAAAATGAGGCCCAGCTCATTCGATTAGGCCAAGGGGCCATATTTTTACCAGCTTTATGTCTTATGACTTGCCTAGTACTGTTTTTTAGGGGGAGGAGGAAGAGTTATTAAACATTTTCTGGACTTAATATTCAACTTGCATTGCCTTAGTTAATATTATTTATAATCTTATTTGAAATATATTCGGCACAGACAGTGTGATATATACTTGGGATTCATTTTTATCTATACTCTAGGAGCTCATTGTATGCTGCTTCTAAAATAGCTCTTAATGATTTCCACCTCCTAGTATTCACACCCTTGTGTAATCCGCTCCCTCTCCATGGGGGTTAACCCTAGTGACTTGTTTCCAAACTAACAGAATGTGACAAAGGTGATGGGATGTCACTTTTGAGATTAGAATATAAAACACTGTGACTTCCATCTTTCACTCTTTCTGTTGCTGGCCAGTTCCTCTCTGGCTTTTCCTGAATGCTTGCTGTGATGAAGAATTCAGAGAGGCTGCATGGCAAGAAAGGGTGAGTGACTTCCTGCTAACTTCCAACAGGAACTGAGGTCCACACCCTTAAGATTGAGCTTGGAAGTGGATCCCTCCCCAGTCAAGCTTCCCAATGAGACCACAGAAAAGACCAACCCCTTGATCACAGTCTTCAAGGAGACCCTGAGGCAGAGGACCTAGTTAAGTCCTGTCAAGATTTCTGAAGCACAAACACTGAGTCAATGAATGTGTGTTGTTATAAGCTGCCAGGTTAAGGATAATTTTTAATACAACATGAGATAATTAATACAAATCTATTGACAAAGGATGTTTCTTAGGGACTAGGTAGTCAACATTTGGAAAACTCAAATCATAAGACCACACTTAATGGTACTGCAGAGCCAGATTGAATTGGTTTGTGAGGGGTACTTGTACACAACTCTTTCTAACTCTGTATACAGAGATGGCACGTTAATATAGTAGCTTGAAGTAAGCACAATGGGAATACTTATGCAATGAAAACCAGCAAACAATACAATTTTGAGATGCCTTTTACTAGCATAGCACTGTACTTTAAAAACCCTACTATAAGCCCTAGTTCTCACTGTATCTTTGGTGAATAACAGAAGCCTGGTATATTTGGATAATGGTGTGCAGAGTGTGGTGTTGCATTCATGAAGCCAGGATTGTTAAAGTCATGTGGATTGCGGGATAATATTACACTGGGCTGCTCCCTTGTGTGAACAGGGCGGGTGACCCCAAGAGTCTACAAACTTCTGAATAGCATCTTTAGCTTAGGAATATGAAATAATTCCAACTCTGTTTATAGCAGGTCATCAATAGCTGAATTGGGTGAAATTTTGGCATGGAAATATATGTATTTTTAATCTGTCTCAAGTGTACCTTCTGGGAAAGGCTCTGTGGAAGCATCTAGCTAGACAGAGTTAAGTAAGGAATTCCTGGCACTTAGTACCTGCTTGCAAATAAATATTTGTATTTGGGGAAATTTATCTCTGACAATTACTTTTATTGCTACATATTACCTGATGGGAAGGTTGGGGAGAAGAGACTTAGCTTACCTTTAGTTGTTGAAAGCCACCAATATCAATAAAGAAGGAACTAGTAATTGTAAATGATCAAATCCACTGAGGTCAGTTTGTGGGATAAATCATTACAGTAACCGTAAAATACAGATATGCTACAAGTCTTCATTTTACACTTGAAGAATCTGGAGTATAGGCATGGTGGTCATCTAACTGAGTTTATGAAGCTTGTACATGACAAACAAAGTTAAAGGGCTCCAAATCAGCTCTGACCCCAAAATCATGTTTCTAACCTCTCTATTAGAGGTCACTCCTCCCCCTTTTCACTGTTACAGCCTAAAAACCTTAGAGGGGAAATTCCAGGGAAGGAAACTTCACAGGCTCAAGTTTCACAGTCTTCCCTGACAGGAAATCCTAGCTAACCTTGAACTTCA
The DNA here is from genome assembly GCF_006542625.1 of Nomascus leucogenys. Classification (NCBI taxonomy): domain Eukaryota; kingdom Metazoa; phylum Chordata; class Mammalia; order Primates; family Hylobatidae; genus Nomascus; species Nomascus leucogenys. Next base: position 1,101,005 of record NC_044391.1, read on the forward strand.
GGGTCATCTGTTGTGGTTTAACACCATTTTTTCATTTCTAGTTAAAAGGGCAGCTCTGCTCACTGTCCCTTGCATGTCATGCCCTGAAAATATCTCAACTCCCTCTTGTTACTGCCTGAAAAATGGATTCCCTGAAATAACAAGTCCTCCAAATTCAGACATCAGCTTTCCTCGGTTAATTTCTACATCATCATTTATAATATTGGAAGGTTCTTACTTTTAAGAAAATTTGGACCAATGCCCTAAACGGTCTTCCCATCTCAGAGCAACCAAAAAATGTGACTGTGGCTGCTGCCAGGACCCCTACATGCAAATGACCAGACTGTAGAGAGTTAAGTCTTGGGACCCACACATTTCTCCCAGAGGAAGTCATTATTTCAGGGCTTTTCACTGTGTTCATGAATTTCTTCTGTGATCTAGGCCTTGGGGAGAAAGAACATTCACCTAATTTCCTATAAAAGGCACTGTAGCATAGAAGTAAAGACAGTCAGTGTTCACATCATAGTTTTGTCTTTTATGGCGCGTCTAATCTTGGGAAAATTACTTAACCTCTCTGTGCTAATGTTTTCTTATCTGTGAAATGGAGGTGTGAGTACTGCCCATCTCATGAGTCATGAAAATGATTAAATACATTAAGCTATATGAAGTGCCTGGAGCAGTGCCCAGCTCAGTTAATATTACTGAGTTAATATTACTCAGTTAATATTACTTCTTAACACATGGTGGGCCTGTTTGTCACTGCTACTTCCTGGAAGTACCCGTGCGTAATGGAAAGGATAGCTTTGTGCTGTCCTGCTTGTGGCCAACCAGTTTCTTAGTTCATTCAGCTTGTTTTTTATACTCCGGGAGTGTATCAGTTAGCTCTTGCTATGTAACAAATTTTTCCAAATTTAGCAGCTTGCAACAACAAACACTTATTATCTCACAGTTTATGCAGGTCAGAAATTTCTGAGTAGCTTAGCTGGGAGGTTCTGGCTATGGGTCTTTCATGAGGTTGCAGTCAAGTGGTTGGCTTGGTGCAGTCAATTTCAGGCTCGACTGCAGGGTGATCCATTTCCAAGCTCACTCACAAGGATGCTGTCAGGCCTCAGTTCCTCACCATGTGAGCCTCTACACAGACTGTCTACATGTCCTCACGACAGAACAGATGGCTTGCTCCAGGGACTAGAGAGAAAGAGAGAGATAGAGAGAGAGAAAAAAAATGTAAGCAAAAGACAAAATCTTTTATACTCTAATCCATAACTTATGCCATATTCTATTTGTTAGAAGCATGTCACTAAGTCCAACCCATACTGAAGGGGTAGGGAATTAGACTCCACCTCTTGTGGGAACAAATATCAAAAACAAATGTGACATATTTTTAAAACCACAAGTGTCTTTTACAACCCATATATCTTAAAAATCTTAAAGTTTAAGTGCACTTTGGAGATCAACTAGCACAGCTGCCTCAGTTGAGAGATGAGAAGAGTAACTCAAGAGACTTGCCCAAGGTCACACAGCTAAATGGCCCCAGGGACTGGATTCAGCTCTCTTACTGTTGTTATGTGCAGCTGTACCTCATTTTCAAGTCATGTTGATGGAGTCACTTCACTGATATGCTGTGGCACCTCCTGAAGCCCTATGCTACTGAGAGATTGAAACTTGTACATGATATCTTTAGACTTGCACTGTCTAGTATGGTAGTCAGTAGCTACATGTGTTGTGAGTTACATGTGGTGTCAAATATACACCAGATTTCCAAGAGTTAGTATTGAGAATGTAAATTATCTTATTATTTCATATTGATTACATGTTGAAGTGGTATTATTTTGGATATATTGAGTTAAAATATATTGTTAAAATTCATTTTCTCTAATTTTTTTTTTTTTTTTTACTTTTTTACTGTGGCTACTAGAAAACTTGAAATTCCATATATGGCTTGCATTGCATTTCTATTACTTATTTGTATTTCTGCTGTTGCTCTAGATTAACCAAACTGATCTCCACATTCTCCATGTCTTTGGTCTATCAGAGTCTTGCTTTTACTTCCATTTCTGTTTCCAGCCATGGTGACTGAGTCACAGTAACACAGGCTGCTCCAAGGCCTCTGTTCTCTGCTGACTCTGCAGAGTGGGTGCCTGTGATTTTACAGGTCTGCTCCTTCAGACCTTTCTGAAGAACACTAATAACTAAGGGTGTCCTGTGCAACTGCAGCGATGGTTTCCAATGGCGTGCGCTCTGGTGAGCTCAAAACATTTCCTGAGGACTGAACTTCCACTCAAAAGCTGGGTCCCAACATTCTACTTACTCTTTTTAAAGACCCTACCAGACTAAGTAACCCTAACTAGATCCATTACATACTGTTTATTTCCTTCCTTCCTTCCTTCCTTCCTTCCTTCCTTCCTTCCTTCCTTCCTTCCTTCCTCTGTCCCTCCATCTCTTCTTCCCTTCCTCCCTCTCTTCCTCCCTTCCTCACTTCTTTTTTTCTCTCTCTCTGTCTCTCTTTCCTTCTAAATTCTGAGTCAACACAGAAAAATTCAAGCCCAGATTTGGTCTTGAAGACTATTGTAAATAAAGTGATCAATTGAATCTCCCTGGACTGAACATTTGGACTGAACATTTGGAAGAGTGATTAGTGAGAGGAGTTAAAAGACAATCAATTCAGGGTCTTGCCATTTATTGAACAGATTTTCAGCCCCTTCACTGTAGGGTGTTGTTTTCAGAAGATCTGCTTGCCCGGGATTCTTGGTTGTAATTCATCTCATGACTGGGGAAGATAAATATCTCTTTCATAATAATTTAAAGTGGTTAGTCTGCACACTCTCTAAACAGCTTCCTTCCATTGATCAACGAGTGGGCCATGAAGCCTCTTGCAGGCCTCTGCCCCTAATCACCCTTCTTGTTGACATTCCAAACTGCTAAGCTCACAAATGTACTGGGAGGACAGTAGCTAGAGGACACTTATTCCCTAAGAGAGAATCCTTGACTCTCACGGTATGTGACTTTGTTATTTTCCCATCCTTGTAAGGGCTTGACATTGTTTCAGAAAATAGTGTTGAATTGGGGAATGTCGTTTTCAGTTTCTTTCTCACTGACCCGTGCCATTCAATTTCTTCATCCTCCTCAAAACCTTTTTTGGAATGAGGCAGGAAATAAATAAATAAATAAATGAAACTGTCTCTAATGTAAAATGAGTTGGGTAGTTTGAAGATTTGTTTTCTCTCAAACACTTGAAGGAAGATAAAGACTGAAAAGAGAGAAGCTGCTATATTTTAGATGTAAGCAAGAACACTAAATAAACAAGGGCCACTGGATAAATAGGGTAAATTATACGGGGCTAGCATTTTGATAACTTGTGATTTGGAGAAAGTACAAGTTGGCACTTCCACTTTTTTTTTGGTTTTGTTTTTGCTAATTGTATGCAGCGTAGAAATCCCATAGCTCCCAAATCTTCTATTCCAACTGCCATTTGAAATTCTACCACAGTCCTATGTATCATCAATGACCTCCCCAATTTGGCCACAAAGGATACTGAGATCTTCTAAGTAGAGCTAGAATCAAACAGGAAACCATGTGAGTGTGTGCAAAAGGGTAAGAGAAGTAAGAAAGCTGGTTTAGATCAGAAAAGACATCTCCTCTCCACAGAATTTTCTGGAAGAGGACATTTTGTAACAATAAGTTTATATCCAGTTTGTAAATCTTTTGGTTGCAAAAAACTGGACCATGTCTATGTCAAGTAATGGAGGTTACTGTTGAGTTACTATGACGATGGCACAGACAGAAGCTAGTGCCTCCCTACTACTACCACTACTACTACTACTACTAGGGCAGTAGTTCTCAACAGTGGGTGGGAGCAGGTAGAGATTTTGCCTCTGGAGGACATTTGACAATGTCTGGGGACATTTTTGATTGTCATAGTTACAGAGGAGAATGCTGGCATCTAATGGGTAGAGCCCAGGGACACTACTAAACATCCTTCAAATGCACAGGACAGCTCTTGACAACAAAGAATTATCCAGCTCAAAATGTCGATAGTGCTGAGGATGAAAAACCCTGAACAAGGACAAGAGGTGACCCCCTACTCCCTGTGTGGCCCTGTGACGTGGAGGACTTTGTGAACTAGACATCAAAAAACAAAGACAATAAATGTTTTTGTTTTCACATTCATAATAAAATTCTTTACTTGATTGAATATAAAGTTTTAAGACAAGAGAAGCTGACAAGCAATAGACAACAGTGCTGCCCATCATAAAACCTTTATTTAGATTCAGAGAACAGACATTGAGTTTCAATTAAGTTTCCCTTGGAAATAATCATGCAAAGGCTGTCTTATTAAGCACTGTAATGGGTAGATGAGGATAAGTCTTCCTCATCCCTAAAGTTCTTCTGAAGTAGAATAGACACCCACCTGCCTGGAGTGGTTAAGGTAAGAAGGAAGGACAGGTAATCCTGGAGAGAGATACTGCCCCTCCACTCTGCTGATATTTGCAGGTCTAGATTCTATCTTTCTAAATATTACAGAATGACTCAATAACACATTCTACTAAAAAATAGTAATGTATCATTTAAAAACTCTTCAAAAAAATGCTTTTGAAACTGCACTTACTGTTCCTTATTATACTATCTTGCTCATAATTTTGTAATGTTTGAGAGAGGTACTCTGTCCTCACCTCCCCCTCACCTCTCAGATCCATCAGCCATCCTTCTCTGCCTTGTTCTGTGTCCCTGGGGATGGCCCCTTACTGATTACAGCATGTGAATTCTCTTGTTCTTTAGCTTCTACCTGGCTGAGCTAATGGGAGGTGCTGGCAGGGGAACAGAGAGAAAGAGTAGAAAGGGCTCAGAATACTTATTTTCCTGCCCTTACCCAGCCTTGGCACCTCTTTCTTGGTAGTGGCTACCGGTGTCCATGATTACAGCTCCTGCTTGGTGGAAACTTCTTTGCGGTTCCAGTTTTTTTCTGGCTCTGTCAACCCTATTTTTATTTTTTTGTCTTTCAGGTCAATTGGTAAAGGCCTCTAGCTGTTGCTGGACTCAGAGCTCCTCAACATCTTTTATCGGTTCCATTAAAACTATGGGGAGGGATAACATTAGGAGAAATACCTAATGTAGGTGATGGGTTGATGGGTGCAGCAAACCACCAGGGCACGTGTATACCTTGTCACAAAACTGCACATTCTGCACACATAAAATACAATAAATAAAAACACTATCAACATCTCATAAAGCAACAGGAACCCTCATTCATTGCTGGTGGAGACGCAAAATGATACAGCCACTTTGGAAGTCAGTGTGGCAATTTCTTACAAAGCTAAACATCATTTTACTATATAATCTAGCAATTGTGCTCCTTGGTATTAACTCAAATGAGATAAAATCTTATATCTGCACAAAAACTCCACCCAGATATTTATAGCAGCTTTATTCATAATTAACCCAAACTGGAAGCAACCAAGATGTCCTTCAGTAGATGAATGGATAAACAAGCTGTGGTCATTCATACAATGGGATATTAGTCAGAGATAAAACTAAATGAGCTGTCAAGCCATGAGAAGACATGGAAGGACCTTAAATGCATAGTGATAAGTGAAAGAAGCCAGTCCAGAAAGGCTGAATACTCTATGATTCCAACTATATGACATAGTTGAAAGGCAAAACTACAGAGACAGGAAAAAGATTAGTGGTTGCCAGAGATGTGAGGAGAGAGGAAAGGCAGAATAGGTGGAGCACAGAAGAACCTTAGAGCAGTAAACTATTCTGTATAATACTGCAATGGTGGATACAAGGCACTCTGCATCCTTCCAAACCCATAGAATGTACAACACGAAGGCTGAACCCTAATGGAAACCATGGACATTCATTAATAATAATGTATTAATACTAGTTCATCAGTCGTAAGAAAGGTACCACACCAATGCAAGATATTAATAATAGGGGCAACTGTGAAAGGCATGGGAGGCATATGGGAACTCTATACTTTCATCTTAACATCTCTGTAGACCTAGAACTACTTTAAAAATGAAGTTCATTAATTAAATATATCAGTGAACTATGTATATATGTGGGGAAATGTCCTACCCTCTTCTCTCTGCATAGCCCCATTATTCATCTTCTTTTATTATTTATCTTCTTCTTCTATTATTTATCTTCTCTTTCCAGGGAAATTCTATTTCCTGCCCAGGGCCTGACTATTATATGTTGTATCAAAAAGATATTGTGAAAATAAAGAAAACAGCTAAAATGATAATATTATCAAAACCTTATTATTCATGAAATGCATGTTAGACACCAAAATATTGGTGGCTTTTCGTATTACCAATGCTAAAAAATTAAGGGGTATCTTTTATTCCTTGGCATTACCTAAGATTTAGAAAATAAGGAACAACCAAGCACCCTGGTTTTCCTGGGGCAGTCCTGATTTAGGGCTGTTTTCCTGAATGTAGTCATTAACGGAACCCCGTTTTCCTCTCAAATTTGTCCTAGTTTGGATAATAAGTTCTATTATTGTTGTGCCTCTAATACTTTCTTTGCAAAAGGAGTTACAAAGCACCGTGAGCAGAGTCTAGTCATACCCCGGCTTGTCTGTTTGGGCACTGTCTGGAACAGATAGACTAGGCTGGGAACAAAGGTGTGTCTGCCAGGACCAAATGTTCCAAAAACAAATTTTTTATCAGATGAAACTATAACCTAGATCTTATAATGACTGAATGCAATTTCTGTAGTGAAAACACCTTAAGTAGTATAAGGATTTGCTGAAGTTGAACATCAGGCCCCATGAGTTCCTCAACAGCTCGAACCATGGAGAGTTCGTGCAGGCAGGGTCATTTGTCTACCCCTGCACTGTGGATCAGGCACAGAGTACAGAGGCCTTGCTCTATACGTATATAGCTACTAACCAGCTCCAGAAGCCAGTATTTTACCTACCAGGACCAGGACCTTGAGATTTCCCTTTATTATTATCCATTCATTCAATAAATGCCCGCCCAATTCAGGCACCACATTGAAAATACAGTGGTGCATAACACAAGTAAAAAATATCCATTCTAGTGGGAAGAGACAACCAATAAACAAGTAATCAAGTCAGTGAAATAATTCATATAATGGTGAATACTATGAAGGGTATAGATGCAGAATCATTGCACAGGAGAGAGGGAGGGCTTCTTTCTAGAGATGATGGTTGAACTAATTCTGAAGAGGAAAGGGAGCCAGCCAAGGGAAATCTTGGATGTTCATCCCACAGTCCCTCTGGAATTAATGAAACTAATGAATAAACAGTGTGCCAAGAGGAAATATTATAAATGTTTAAGTGGTTTTTCTTGATAAGCAAAAAGAAAACTAGTATTCTAGGTAATATTTGTGGGCACTGTAAATTTTAAAAAGAATTGTTCTCTTGTTAGCAGCTATTTGTTATTGATTGGTAATTGCCATCATCAAAATGCTAAATCGTGTTGACCCATCTCGTCCACTTCAAGGCTTTCCCAGCCTGTTCCAGTTACTATGGCTGCATAACAAATTACCCAGAACCTTAGTGGCCTAAAATAATGACAACACTTGTTTTGTTTATGATTTTATAATTGGGAAGACTCCATGGAAATGGCTTATCTATGTTCCACTCAGCATTAACTAGAAAAGTGCAGTGAGGGGGTCCTTGAACCATCTAAAGTCTTTCTCATTACCTGTCTGGCAGTTGGTACTAGCTATTAGCAGATCCCAGCTAATGCTTTTGGCCAGAAAATTACACGTAACCTTTCCAGGTGGCCTGGGCTTCCTCACAACATGGAGGCTGTGAGCATCCTGACAGAGAGAGCAAGGGCCAACTGAGTGCTGTGTTGCTTCCTATGACCTAGTTTCAGAAAACATGTAACATTACCTCAGTGATAGTCAATTAGTCACAGTGGCAAAAAGAAGCTGTCCAGATTCTAGGAAAGGAACGTAGATCCCATCTCTCATTGCAGGTCACAGTGGAAGAAGAACATGTGGGATGGCATTTATTGGTGCAGCCATCTTTGAAACACATAATGTTCCATGAAGCTCAATCCTTTGAGTTTCTTGTAAGACACTTCTATTTTTCCAGTCCCTATGCCTAAAAGAACACATAAGGCAACTGCAGAGATAGGAGAAGTGAAAGAAACTGAGTGGGAAACTCGAAAATCCTCACGGGCAAGCAGGCAGACAAGGAAAGCCTAGAGACTCATTCATTATTCATCTCTGTCCTGTGTATTTATGATAGGTATCAAGCTTGAATGAGTCATTAAAAATATGTTTAGAAAACTTTGGTTTGAACAAAGTAAAATGTTTTTCTATATTTCTTATCTTCTTAGAAACTTCAGTAACTATGTGCATGTCCTCCAAGAGGGACACATAGTATGAAATTTATCTCCATCTTCTTTGACGTGGAACCCTTTTTGCATACAATCCTGAAATAGCTCACGGGACCACTTAGGAAATTCTATTAAGCCAATTTGTTCTAAGAGGGGTTATAGTAGACCCACAGAGTGGGATGTTTCATGGGTTTTCTGAGGGGATGGAAAAATTCTCTTCCAGGTTGAAGCTGTGAAAGGAATGTAATGTCTGCTTTTCAACTCTGGTTAGCAGAATGTTGTACCCTGTGGTACCTGAATGAAATAGCTAAGCTGAGTGTGCTCAATGAATATGTTGTTTCTGGTATGCCAGAATTCAAAACCAGAGCCCATTAGCATGAGTACTTCAAGGATTGCCACTGATGTAACCTTTCAGGGGAAAGGCTGGTCCATCTACAAATGACTCAAGATGTGATGAACAGTAGGAAGCCAAACCAGTGAGTAAGGGACGACATATGCTGCTGATGGAGCTCAACTTCACCCTGCCTCATTGGACCAAGTTCAGTACCTGAGAGTGATGAAATGAGGCGAAAGAGTATGTATAACACGAAGACTGCAGAAACTTACAAAAGGAGTGTAGGCTAGAAATCTAGACCAGCCTCAAGATGCCAAGATTCCATTTAGAGAAAAGGGAAATACATCTGTGGAAATTAATGAGAAACACAGATATTCCATGGGAGTTCAGAACCTGGAAATTAGTGAGGCCAAGAAAAGAGAGGGATATGACAGAGGGCAAATTTCATAGGAGTTTGCAACATGATATTTGGGTGGAAAGGAGCTTGGTTTGCTTTTAGCAGCAGGAGGAAAATCTCCATTTTACATTTAACAACAAAAAAGGGATCCTGGTGAGGACTCATTTGGAATACCATCTTCGAATTTGGTGCCTTGTTACAGTAGGGGAGTAGCTGACCTGGCCAAAATTCCAAGAGCCAGTTGAATGCTGTTGGGTTTGAGTATACTGATTAAATAAGTCAAATCCTCTTGGCCTTCTGAGCATCTTAACTTCCAGCAATCACCTTAGAAAATATTCAGGAAGACTATGAAAGTCCTGGAAAATTCCAAGGGAAGTATTTCTACCTAAAAGTATATGAAGATCGAAACAGCCAAGGAAGGAAGGAGATTATTGCTCTTGGAGAGCGTGGAATTTCAACCAGAGACCAGAGAAGACACTCCATCCTCAAGATGCATTAAATTTTATACGAGGTCTTTTGTGGACTGTTTGGACACATTCTGCCTCTGGGCACTTCAGATTAGCTTCAGTACTAGAGTGTTTGATGATTTTTCAAAAACCATGAATCCTCTCTGACACTGGCAAAGAAGCTTGGAAAAGATGAGATACCATACATTATTTACTAGCTCAATGATTGCTAAGTGGTATTTTTCTTCTTTTGATTGGATTAAAAACTGTATTTAAAGAATGAAATGTATTAAACAGAAGCTATTTACACTTAGGCAAAAGTCCCGTTTCAGAGTAGGGCAAGTGTTCGCTGCAATCAGGATCATAATCACACCTGTACGATTTCTAGCATTAATTAGAAAACCTACCCAGACACTGAAATAATCAGATTGTCAACTTTTGCCCTCTCTGGGATCAGTGCCAAATGACTGATTTTCAGTGTCCTGGCCCCATGTTGCTCTCATTGTGATCTCTCTTCTGATTCTTTACTTCTTACTTGCTTCCTGTTTTCCTCCTTATCATTCTCTGCCTCCAACTTCCTTCTTCTTCTGTCTGGACTTCTGTCTTAGTTATAAGAAATACCATAGATAGGGGCTTGTGAACAACAGAAACGTATTTCTCAGAGTTCTAGAGCTGGAAGTCTGAGATCACAGTGCTTATGCAGTCAGGTTCTGGTGAGGGACCTCTTTCAAGTTGAAGACTGTCATCTCCTCTTTTTATCCTCACATGGTAGAAAGGGAGCAAGGGATCCCTTTGGGGTCTCTTTTATAAGGACACTAATCCCATTCATGAGGGCTCTATCTTTATGATGTAATGTCCTCCAAAAGGCCTCACCTCCCAATACCATCATATTGAGTTAGGATTTCAACATATGAATTTGGAGGGCACATGTACATTCCGTCTGTTCCATCTTGTCACTCCCCTTCTCTCTTCACTGCCTTCTTCCACTGTGGACTCCATCCTGCTTTTTATTCACTTCTTTTGCCACTGGTTATAAAGACATCCCCTTTTCTCATACCCTTGGTTAAAAATCACCCTATTTGTAAAAAATTTCTTCTTCAGAGGAACTTTCTAGGAATTGTCTTCCCATTCTTAAAGGATCTTGTGTGCAAGAAGAAATTACCTTCTGAGTACAGGTACCTTCTCCATGAATTTTTGATGTTCAGCTCAAATTTGGAAGGAAAAATTGATATCTATTTATTTATCTAAAAAATGACTGGTTGTAAGGTAGGTGCTAGGAAAGAATATAAAGATTTGCCTCCTTTTCTTGAAGACGTGCCAACAGGCAGACTTCCTAAAACCCAAGTGAGAAAATGATGACAGGCCTTCTGGACAGGATTTGAAGTAAGCCTCATAGCAAGAGAGAATTTGGACGTCCAGAAGTAGAAGGAGACGATAATGTGGTATTCTGGACAAAGGATGAGTTATCATAAGGGACCTGTTTAGAGATTATTGGGCAGGAAGGAAAGGAGTGATGAATGGTCTTGGAAAGGGTGGCAAGGCCAGTGGTAGAGGGCTTTTAAGTATAGCAGGAGATACCTAGGAATACAAAGAAATGACAACACACGCTTTGGAATCATATGGAACTGAGTTTGAATCCAGGCTTCTCCACACACTCACACTGGTTGGCTCACCTGGTTGAGCCTCCGTTTCTGATCTTTAAAATAATATTAATACCACTCACATTTCAGTGTTGTAAAAGCAAATATTTCCAAATTGTAAACATTAAGTTCGATGGTGAATGAAAAAATCCTTTGCATGGTGTTTGGTTTTTGGTAAAAGCTCTAACACATGATGGCTATTATCAATATTATTATTAGGCTGAAACCAAGTACATTTATTATTGGAAAAGAAGCGGGGACTTTTAAATTGTCATTAGTCTAAAGATGTTTTCTCTGGAAAGAAATGAAGTGAAACCTGTGTACTTAAATATAAATGTAAATATATATCTATGATAAACTGCATTGTTGGTGTCAATTCTCTACCCCGTTCTGTATCCATGTTTTTCAACATGCAAACAGTGTCTTCCTATTGTGGGGTGCAAGTGATTCTACACCCTTGAGCTCTGACACTGCCATGGGATTGGTAGCAGTTATGATGTAAGCAGGGCCTTGAAAAGTGCTTTCATGATAGGATTTGTTTGCTCTTTCCCCTCTGCCACTTTCATGAGGAAAAACATGCCCAGGACAGCACACAGGTCCCAGGAGGAGGAAGAAAGTCACCTGGAGCAGTGACACTTCTGTAACCTAGTGGAGGTCAGAACTGCCCAGCCAGGTGCCATCAGATCAGCAAACTCTCTGTCAGCCTGCAGACATGTTTTAATCCATGAGTTCCAGTGTGATTTGCTATGTAGCATTATTGTGACCATAGATAGTTGATACAATATATATGTATGTGTGTACATATATAGCATATATATATATGTTTATGTGTATATAGGAAAGCCTGAAAAACTTTATAGTATCTCATTTCCTGCTATAAGTAATTGCTATATATTATGAATATTTTTAAAAATAAAAAAATATATTTTCCCAAGATAATAACCTGTATGTGTACAGGATCCTACCTGACAGCTAAACATGTATACCTCAATGATCTTTGAAGAGGTATTTATTTTCCTTAGAAAGCTGGGATAACTTCACAGTCTTCTACTTGGTCAGGTCATTGTGTTGTATTCAGTGAATATAATGGTATGGATCAATTTGTGCAATACCAAATTATCGTTGCAACACATTTTCTGTTGTGAATCTTTAGTTTCTTTCTAAATTCCAGTAGAACAGAACTATCTGCATTCTTTTCAATGAGACATCATCTTGATTGCCATTTATAGAAGAAACTCTAGGTATCCAACCATTACTGCAAATGTGTCTCCATAGTCACCAAAATAGTTGCCAAATTTTCCTTATCAGAATTCACTCAAAGGTGCTTAAATATTGGCAGTGTCCCATCAGCAAATGGTGCAGGTAGTAGTAAGGAAAAGGAAAAATATGGAGAACAGTTTAAAGCATCAGAAAGCAGTGTGTAAGAGAGCAGACAAAGGGTTTTGTTAAACTCTGGGCAGTTTTGTGGGAAAGCAAGGGGAACACTGGATGAAGCTTTATAAACATGCAGCCATTAAATGAGTCCGGATGTGCAAAGAGCTTAGAATTGTGCCTGGCATAAAATAACTGCTCAAAAGATGTTGAAACATTTTGTTTCAAACCTTTGGAAGAAAACAAAACAAAAATAAATTCCCCTTAAAGTTTACCTTTGAAAACAAGTCAAGAATTTTCTCCTTGTATTTGGACATTTGAAATAAACGATTATTATATTCATATGCTTTTAAGCACAAGAAACATTATTGATAAAACACAATTGTACATCACCATCTTTTAGTCAAGTGGCCCATAGATAGATGGTAAGAACACACAACAATATTTTTATTATTCTCTTTCTCTGTTTAACAGTTTTTGTTTTGTTTTGTTTTGTTTTGTTTTTTAATGGAGTCTCACTCTGTTGCCAGGCTGGAGTGCAGTGGAGCAATCTCGGCTCATTGCAACCTCCGCTTCCCAGGTTCAAGCGATTCTCATGCCTCAGCCTCCCAAGTAGCTGGGATTGCAGGCATCTGCCACCACACCCAGCTAATTTTTGTATTTTTAGTAGAGACAGGGTTTCACCATGTTGGCCAGGATGGTCTGGATTTCCTGACCTCGTGATCCACCTGCCTTGGCCTCCCTCTGTTTAGCAGTTTTTGACAATTACTATTTGTGGATACTCTGCCAAGGCCATGAACACTAGAAAGCTGTTCCATGCTTTCATAGAGCACTGGCTGGTTGAAGCAATGAGATGCAGGTGCATAAAGAGTGCTAACAAAAACTGGCAAGAATGCCATAAGGGAGAAAAATGTAACAGTACGGCCGGGCGCGGTGGCTCACGCTTGTAATCCCAGCACTTTGGGAGGCCGAGGCGGGCGGATCACGAGGTCAGGAGATCGAGACCACGGTGAAACCCTGTCTCTACTAAAAATACAAAAAATTAGCCGGGCGTGGTGGCGGGCGCCTGTAGTCCCAGCTACTCAGGAGGCTGAGGCAGGAGAATGGCGTGAACCCGGGAGGCGGAGTTTGCAGTGAGCCGAGATTGTGCCACTGCACTCCAGCCTGGGTGACAGAGCGAGACTCCATCTCAAAAAAAAAAAAAAAGTAACAGTACAATTGGTTCTAAAGGAAGAGAAATTGTAAAAAATTGGAGGGGTGTTTTAAGTAATGCTTCTCATATATGATTAAAAACTGATGTCAGAGGCACGGAGAAAAAACAATCAGGTTGGGAGTTGGTTACTTCCTTTCTAATTAAGAATGTAGTAGATTGAAGAAGCATTGTTCTCAGCCCTCTACAGGGACTCTATGTTTTACTTAAGTAATTGATCTGAGGGAGCTCAGAGGCGCCTTGGATTTTGTGAAGATTATATTCAGCTTTTGCCACTTGGACACCCAGGACTATATTTGTGGCCAAATTTAGCTACAGTTTCGATCCTATTTTATTTTCTGTTCTCTCTCTCATAGTATATCTGTAAATTACCTTAAGTCCTTTTTTAAGATATTGGACGAATAAGTAATGAAGACTATGAGAAAGTCATTCATCGTCCCCACCTCTCAATTTTGTCAATTATAAAATGAAAGACTAGGATTAAGTTAAACTGAGTTTTTTTTCTAGCTCTAATGTTTTATGATTACATGAATGAATGCAGGATTGTTCATAAATGAAGAATAGGTTAATTTAGCCAATACTTAAAAGTAGTAGACATGAAGACTTTCTCTGTAAGAACATAAATAACTTGACTTAAAACCATTGGTTGAAGTCAATATACCAGAGTTTCAATTGTAAACGCCTCCTCTCATTTATTCCCTTCTAAGAGTGGTTTGAGCATATAAATGCATAAATAAATAAATGGCTTTGTGTGTCCAAAATTTACTGGCACACATCAGGTCCTATGGGACATCACATTATCAATGATACATTTCAATTGCTTCTAAAAAATAACCAGCAACTTTTCAGGTTTTAGAGATCATATCAAACATACATTCTTAGAGAAAAAAAAAAACCATGTATTCAATCCTTAACTAAAAATAAACAATGAAAATTCTAAAGGGTATTCCAGTCTTATATCATTAGCTATCAATACCTGTTATCCAACAGGGGAAGCTTCAAAAAATGAAGGATTTAGTTTTTCTTGATGGTGGATTCTTTTGGAAGATGAAAACTATGGAGGGGAGAAACTTTACCTAATGCTTTAATAACAGTAAGAGTAGATATTATTATGTAGTACTGGGAACTGCAGAGCTGGTAAGTTTCTGAGCTCTTCTCATAACAACCTCATTATAGATTATGTATGAATCACATTTTTGTTCTTTATAATTCAATTTTGATTATATTTAGTTTGATGATCTAGTATCTCTGAATATGAGACAAAAATAAAAAAGAATATTGGAGTAAAAATGCAAACTTGCTAAAAAATAGAGAGATATAAATTAAAATATCAGAAGTCACAGAAGAAAACAGAAGTCTTGCTTTTCTACCTTGACGTTACTTAGAAATGATTTGGATAATCATGTTCTTAGCACAAAATCAAATTTACAATTCCTATCATCACAGTTGAAATTTCTTAATCAACTGAGGAAGCTTGTTTCTGAGCAATGAGTATGGAATTTATTCCTCTAAGAGCTGACTAATTTTAATCATTAAGATAAGAATGTCAGGTGCTATGATGCTGATAAGTATTTCACAGCTCCAAATACATCACTTCCATGGAACAGAAAAATGATACCATGTTGGAGACAGGAAAAAAAAAAAATAAAACAGCTCTATGATTACTTTGGGTATAAGCCCTGACCTGAGATCTTAGTAGGGGGAAAAATCATCTTTCTAAAGAGAAAAACATCACTGAGAAGACAATCTTAACTGGATCAACATTCATGTTGAAAAAATGAATGTGCTTTAAAAATTGAATAGATGTTTCCAGAGCTTTGGTTCCTGGGAAGAAATAAAAACAACTGTTAAGCCAGGTCAATGAGGAGAAGAGCAGTGAAGTGAAGTTATTCTATACCTCTAGTCATCTTTGACGGTCGAATTTATTGCATTTTTTCAATAAAAATTGTCTTTTGTTTAATCGAATGCTTAACTTTGTTTGCAAGCCTCAATGAGCAGGGGATGGTGGGTTTCCAGAATTAGGCTGAGAGACAAAGACAGCTTGGTATTGCTAGGTAGGGTGCTCATAGGTGGTAACTAAATGTGCCAGATATCCGCTACTGAGTTCTGTATTGGAAGGAACCAACATAGGTGGACAGGTAAGTACTTTAAGATTGAAATTCTGGTTGATCCACATTTTATCTTCAGTGATACCACCATTTTAATAGATCCTCAAGTTAGGAATTATTTACTTCCTCTGAATGGCCAAAGGTCCATGATAAAAAATCCAGGGAAATAAAATGAATCCACTTTTTTTTTGGCAATGATTCCCATCTCCCGGCAACCCCTGTGGAATTCACACTCCTGGGCAGTTGGAGATTCTGCTGACATAAATCATGTGAACCAAGTGTGGGACAATGCTAGAGACCACCAGGATGAAATATCTCTGTTTCAAACTAACTCTTGTTCCCAAGTAGGGCCTCTTACACCTGTTTCCCAGAGCCTATAACGTGAAGAGTTCATGTGAGTGACTCCTTGCTACTGAGAAATCAGGAAAGGTCGGGAGGGGGTCACACCTATTCTGACACTCTTCTAGCAGGCTGAAAACAGGCCAGGTCTGAATCACAGCGGACCGCACAGGGCCACAGGGAAGGGAAACTGCTTTACTTGAACAAAGTCACTATTTCCTGGAGGCTGAAGGCGGAATTTCATCTAAAATTCCCTTGCTAGGCTCCCAACAAAAGCAATAAAAGTTACTAGTAGTGCCTGGCTCCTTTATTCTCTCCTTTTGTTTACTTCTGATTAACATTTTACATTCTTTTATTTATTTTGGATTGATTTTTTTTTTTTTTTAAATAGAGCCACTCAGCTTCCACCCTGGAGGCTGACTAAAGGAAGTAGCGATGGATATTTTTGAGTGGATACATCTTCATTCAGGGATGGGCAAACCGGTGCATTTTTAGAAAGTATTTAGGATGATATGGTATCTTTCCAGATAAAGACAGACCTCCTTCTCCTTTGACAAAGTGAATTGGAGGCAATGTAGATGTTACTTGTGTCTGCACCCTTTGATGTATAGTAGAGACATTGGGCTTCACCTTGAAGGCCTCTTCAGGCTGCTGGGCTGACTTCTCTTTCCCTTGCTGCCCTGCTCCAATATCACTTACCATACAGTATTCCTTTTGGCATGACACTTCTCTGCTTCAAGTTCCTACCCATCCACCCAACAGGTCTCCGCTGCAGTTGGAATAAAATCTGCACCTGACATTGACCTCCAAGATTCCATGTGACTTGACTCTTGTTTACATCTCCAAACTCATGTTATACCCATCCCTCCAGCTCATTCCCACCTCACTGCCTGGGCTTGCAGTTCCTTCTCCTTGGAATATTCTTTCCCTCTTCTTTTAAAGCCACAGCTCCAATGTCACGTCTTTGGAGACACTCTCTCGTCTCCATCTCTCCTATCCAAACCATCACAGCACACCATCTTGTTTTATGCCCTTTGCAGTATCTATCACATCTCTCATTTCTTCGTTACTAATTGTTTCTTGACAAGCAGAATATGAACTCCAAGATGACAGGAGCATCTCATATAGATGGCTATATCCCTAGTACTTGAAACACTTTGGGGCACAAAGTTGATACTCAATAAAGATTTGGTGCATGAAGTAATAGATGAACTGTTACTATCACATGATTAGCTCACTGCAACCAGAGGGAATGGGCTCAAATAGCTTCTTTTTATCCCTACTTCTAATAAATTCTGTTCTCGTTGCATATATTGTTTCTCCATCCTTTGCTATACCCACACATAAGTGTCCTTTGTTTAACTTACACTTCAAATCTCTGTTTACTTGTCATCTCTAGGAAATCATTCTTGGCTGTCCCAGACCGGACTGGGTGCTTCCTCTACACTTCCTTCAGTTAGAGCGCTACTCACGCTGCATAATGGCTCCAACAGAGTAGAAGCAATTCTATGTCTCTTAGCCTCTAGAGTGTCCAGCACAGGATCTGCCTATGTCAGAGCCTTAACACCTGTTTGTTGAATCCATGAGTGTGAATTTAGAATGTTTTTAAGCATATGAACTTTATTACCTTTCTATATTGTACACAGAACACTCATGATACCTATTTGTTGAGTACATGAATGCATAGTTAGAATCATAGATTGTTTTCAAACATGTCCATGTGATTACCTTTCTACATTTGTACATAAAACACCCATGGTGTTCCACAGGAAAGGCATAAGTCATCAGCCTGGTGCTTTTTTTATCTCCTGTTTAACCTGGTAATTAACACCTTTAGAGCTCTTATGTTTTGCCAGGCTGCAGCTGAGGCTTTTGCTTGGGTAATTTCCCCCACGTCAGCTCTAGGAGGTAGGAAGTGTCGGAACTACTGCCATCCAGCTGACAAAATTGAAGCTGAATTGCCCAGCGTCACACAGCCAGTAAGTGCTGCGGGCAGAATTGGAACCCAGGCAGTCATGGATAGTAAAGTCGTCACTGTTAAACACAGAGCAATGGCACAACCTCACGGCAAATTTGATATAAATGCCACCAGTAATTTCTGTGCTTGCTGATTTAGTGTGGTTACAAATATCATACTTAAAAACTCTGATTAGGGTATTCTGCTTTTCAAACACCTCTCTAATCTCATGAAGACCTAAAGAACAAATTCTCAGCTCTCCATGATAGCAATTAAGACCTGTTACCTCTGCTCCCAGTCTGCCTCAGCACACTTATCCCACCATTACTCAACATGAGCACAACCTTTTGCTGGTCTCTAAGTGAGCCTTGATCCTTTCTCTCTTTGCT
Source organism: Nomascus leucogenys (assembly GCF_006542625.1). NCBI lineage: Eukaryota > Metazoa > Chordata > Mammalia > Primates > Hylobatidae > Nomascus > Nomascus leucogenys. Next base: position 1,119,496 of record NC_044391.1, read on the forward strand.
TATTCATTTTCTCCTTTGGCTTATACTCATCGTTCCAGAGCAACCTCATAATTCTTTTTTTTCTGGTTTCCTTCAAAACAAATTTACTTTCCATGTATTTCAAACTTACTCATTGTTTAATTCTGAAGCTTGATAGGCTGCTTTTATTTGAGCTGGAGGATTTCTTTCCCTCCATGCCTTCTGTATAACTGTAGGAAAAATATGTCAAAGAGTAGATGAGATGGTAAACAAATAATCTTCTGCAAAATGCACGAAGAATAAACTAGGGGAGTAAGCAAAGCTTTAAGTAACATGTTCTTAAATATACAAAACAAGAAATTGGGTTATTAGCTCACATTATGAGAAATTTACATTAAGTTAGGAAGCTTCACATAAAATAAAAATAAATCTATTCAGTTTATATATTCTTTGTCACCTCTTTGGAGAACTGCTCCCTTGTTGCTTCCACTGAATTTCATATTTACCTTTGTTATATGTCTCACCACTGTGGATTGTATGCGTTGTTTTATTTCTCTGTCTGTCTTACCAAATTTCTAAGATCAGGATCTGGCTCTTTGTGCCTGGGACATGCTTTGGAACATGACATATCTCTAAAACAAACAAACAAAAACCTTGCTACAAATAATACACACACCTGAATGGCTAAGATGTAAAAGTGAAAAACGCCAAGTGTACAAGCTCTTTGCCAGTCTATTTGGCTGTGTCTCCTGAAGTTAAACATGCCAAAGAACCCAATAATTCTACTACTGAGCATATATAGTCACTAAAAAAATGGGGGTTGATGATCATCAAAAGACTTGTTCAAGATTTATAGTATCACTATTTGTTATAGTCAGAAACTGGAAATTACTCAAATACCCAGAAATAGAAGAATGCATAAACAAATTGTAGCATATTGTGGTATACGTGTACAAAGCAATACTATACAGCAATGAGAATGCACAAACTAAAACAACAACAAAAAGCTAGACACAAAAAGTACATCTGTATGATTTCATTTATACAGTTTAAAAAGTGGCTAAATGAATTTATGAAATCAGAGTTCAGAAGAGCAGTTACGCTTGGTGGAAGAAGTAGGGACTGCAAGACAGCTTCCCGGTGCTGGTAATCTTTTGTTCTTAACCTAAGATCTGGTTATACAACTGTGGTCACTTGGTAAAAATGCAGCTGAGAATCTTTTCTGTGTCCATCTTGTACTTTAACAAAAAGTAGAGATAGATAGTAAAAGAGGAACAGGGGAGGAAGGAATAAGGGAAGGAAAGAGAAAGAGAACTTTTTGAATAAAGTGATTTTATTTTTTAAAAGTCCTTTGTCTTTACAAAATCCCAAGCCCCACAATTTACTTCGACTGTTTATTCAGAACTACAAGAGCTGCATCTGAATTAGCACAAAATCTTACTTAGTTGGCTGGGAAGCTTGAATGGGCCTTTTTTTTCATATGGAAAATTACATCTGTTTGAATTATGACCACTGAATTCTCAATGTTTGCAAAGCAAAAGATGGTACCTCTAAGAATGGATGCATCCTTCTAAGCATCCACATGGCTACCAGTGAGTGAACGAGGAATTCTAGCTCATTCAGCTGAAAACATAGTTTTTGTTAGCTTGCCAGGGGAGGCCTGATTGTCAGTTGTGCCTGAAGGAAGTGGGTGCTGTTAAGCATAGACATTTCTCCTTTGTGTACAGTGGAAACGATGGGCACACACACCTCCTGCTCACTTGCAGTGACTGGATTCTATTCGCAAGCCAGTGCTGCTATCTGACAATACTTGCATTGGAATGGCCACATTCATACCATTTCTTTAGTAAGTTGCAAGGTTATATTTCTTCCTCCTGTCACAGAAGCAGAATTTGATCTGTGTTGGCGCGGGTAGACATGTGAAGATCAAACGCAAGCTTTGTCAAACAGATGGTAGTCTTCTACTGAGGAAAATTACTTTTCCTCCCATTTTCCTAAGGCAAGTAAGTGAGAATGTTAGGAGTTATGATAGTGTTGAATTTCAGATCAGGTAAACTGACAACGAGCCCTGCTGTGAATTGGAGTGTTTTCTTTTGAATGTTTTGGCAGCTCTTTGAAAGCAGACAGTAAGCCTCAGACTGTCAGCCGTTATGTTTGATATTCCTTGATGTCGATACTGGATATGAAAGAACGTTGTGCATTTGGTTTAAAAATTGTGTGTGTGTGTGTGTGTGTGTGTGTGTGTGGTCAGTACATTAGAAATAACTTGAGGGCAAGGTACCACTAAGAGAATCCCAGGTCATTTAGTCAGTGAGTAAAACTATTTGAATGACATCGTGAGCTACCAGCCTTTTCTAGAAAGGGACACACCTTTACTTTTTATAGACAGTTAAAAGCAATTGCGTCTGTCCTATATGCTTATAAGTTTTATAATTGTCTTTGGTGTGCATGTCAGATTTTGTGTTCATATATAAATTCAATTGCCAGAGCCCCATCTATGTGATGAAAACACATGAAGCAATGTTTTATTAGAAGAACGCTCAACAATCAACTTGACTCTTTCCCTTTAATGCTTTGACTAAAATTTTCCCCTAAGGTATCCAGCATTATTTGGATTCCTTGTAGATACAAAACCTATGTTTTCTACTTTGTGCTTCAATATTGTTTCAAGTCAAAACATCCCTGGGACGTATATGCCCTTAGTTATTATGTAAGTAATTAACAGTTATTAGCTAAATATTAATGTGCATAAATTTAAGATTCATTTGATTCATTCCGGTAGATTTAACAGCAAGAGGGTAGCACCGAGAGGTCTGTGGAAGAAGTAAATTGCAAGGACAGAGGGAGAAGAGATTTCCAAAGGAGTAAAAGAATGTCTTAGCAGTGTTCTTAATCATCATAAGGGAGTTACAGACTCTCCTTTTAGAATTTGAGAAAGTGTATGATGTCCTCAGAAAAAAATGTGCACATATATGAAAATGCAAAATGTGGATGACTGTCTTAGTTTAGATTCCCCAGAACCAGACCCAAGGCAAAGGTTTGAGAGCGGGTAGTTTATCTGAACAGTACCAGGAGCTTGGGTGGGTGAAGGGAGGAATTGACGTGGGGAGAAAAAGCAGGCAAGAAATGGTGTATTATTAAGGCACTTTCCACAAAAGTGACAAAAGTCCAGGGAGAAACTCTACAAAACGATGCAAAACAGACACCTCCATATTATCTCAACCAAAAGACCCAATGCCCAGTCATTGGCTAGGGCTGCCCTGGTAGGATGTGAATTCACAGACACAGCCATTGGCAATGCACAGGGCAATGTGGGTTCTGAGCTTAGGGAATGTCTCATGACAAAGATGAAGGTGTTATCCCCAAAGTGGTGTGTGCTAAAAAAAGAAACAAACAAAAGAAAAAACAGGGAAGAAAAAGAAAAAGATGCAGGTTATGGACATGGGAAATCAGGCTGGCATGCCCAGCAGTGGTAAGAAAAATCAAGAACCTATAGGTAGGCAGTGTCTGCTGTAGATATGCCTTGGGATCCCCTATTCATCCTTTAAAGGTCAGCCTGGACCAGTTTATTAAAGAATTCTGTTGTGTGGAAAGGGCCACCTGAAAGTATGATGCCCTTTTTGGAGATGAGTTCAGCTATTAACATCTTTGAGAAGGGCCAAGGGCCAAGTTATATGCCCAACCATGTTTTCAGCTTATAAAATTATTCTAGAAGGAAGGGATTTAGTGAGTCAGTGGACACGTTCAGAAAGAGTGTTGGGAGTCTTGAGAACTCTTTAAACTCTTCTGACTCACTGTGTCTCACAGGGTCAGGCATGTGATCTCTCTTTATGAGAGAGTCTCCATCTAGGGAATAGGATAATAATGGTCTTTCTCATTCTTGAGAAAAAGGTGTCCAGGCCCATGATGCCGTGAGACTGCCAGCATCAGTGCCCCTGTGTGACCCTCTTCCTATTCGTAATCTCTTTTCCCCAAGCAATGAGGCGAGTCAACAGGGCAATCCTATCTCAGACTTCAGGAAACGAAATCTCAGAGCATCGGGTTGGTATGCCAGAGTCATCCGGTGAGCCACTGTCACAGTAGGAGTCAGGTATTAGAACATCTAAACTCCAGGTCGTTCTTAAACTCCTCAGGCTTTACCATCTCCTCCTGAAAATGGAGAAATGGGTGCTAATAATAGGCCTGGTTCTCCCATGAGCCAGAATGACTTCTTCACAACCTGGGAACAGAGTCATCTAGGCGAGGTGAGTTAATCATTTTTTTTTTTTTTTTTTTTTTTGAGACGGAGTTTCGCTCTTGTTGCCCAGGCTGGAGTGCAATGGCGTGATCTTGGCTCACCGCAACCTCTGCCTCCCAGGTTCAAGCAATTCTCCTGCCTCAGCCTCCAGAGTAGCTGGAGAGTTAACCTTTTTTGGTGATAATTTCCTGACAAAGGATGCCTAAAAACCCTGGAAAATGGTAATAGTTCATACACTGTGCCTGCAGCCACTGGACTGGGATCTTAAGTAGTCTGACCCATTTTATACTCATATCCGTAGCATGTTGCTTCACACAGTGCTTTTTGGCATTAATGGACATGATCAGGAAGCCTGCTGAAGTCTTTTGAAACTGTTAGATGAACGAAGAAATGGCAGATTACCTTTGGAAACACTTGTTACTTTCTTATAACGTTAAATATGCACTTATCAATATGGCCCCGCAATTTCACTCCTGAGGATTCACCCAAGAAAAATGAAAATTTTTCACAAAATTTCACACAAATAAACTATATACAGTTGTTTATAGAAACTTTATTCATAATCAATAAAATCTAGAAACAATCAACTATTGAATAAATAGCTGGTATAAAGATAACATCCTGCAGTGCATCCAGTCAATGAAATAATACTCAGAATAAAAATCATAATAATAAAGTGCTGATTGATGCAACAGCAGGCATACCTCCCCAGCATACTCTGTTATGTGAAAGAAGCCAGAAATGAAAGATGACATACTGTATAATTCCATTTGTAAGGTAGTCTAAAACCTATATAAGAACAGAAAACTGATCAGTGGTTGCCAGGGCCTGGGGGTTAGGGAAGTGGTTAACTGCAAAGGGGTAGACAGGGATGTTCATGGCTGAGGAAACTGTTCTGTATCTTAATTGCTGTGTCAGTTACAGGACTAGGTGCATTTGTCAAAATAGGGTAAATAAATTACATCTCAATAAACTCGACACACACCCACCAAAAAAATAATAAGAAAGAAAAAATGGTAGAGCCATGTTAGGTCTCCAAGGTAGAGGTGACGTGGGAAAAGAGATTAGAAAGAGAGAAGTGTCATAAGGGACTCTGTCATAAAGAACTTGGACAATAATGTAATAGTATGTTGTGGTATTTCTTTCAGAGCCAACACTCTGGCCGGCAGGAACCCAGGAGCCCAGAAGCCCCAGACCTGACCCATTCTGCCAATTATTATAATATTATTCTAAAAAGCCAAGTCTGTCTCTCTCTCTCTCCCTCTCTCTCTCTCAAGTCCCTCTCTTTCTCTTTCTTTCTCTGTCTCTCTCCCCCATCACTCTATCTCTCTCACACACACTCACATGCTCACGTGATCACACACAGAGAATAACAAGTTCGCAAAGTGCAAACATTTCCATTGCTGCCAAAGGTCAGGCTGAGGATGAGGCTCGAAACCTCGAATTTGTCCAGCTGTCATCTCCCAGTCTCAGTCAATACTGTGAATGTCCAGTTCTATCCTGAACATATCTACAAATACATCTACTTGGAAAATACTGGCACATAAATTTAGAGAGGTTTAAAGTGGGAATGAATACCTCAACCTACGGGGTGGAAAAAACCTGTGCCCTGCTCTTTGTGGGCAACCCAACCTGTTTGAACTGCTAAAAACACTCAGGGCAAAACAAGGAGAGCAGAAAAAAATAAGCTTTTAAGAAAACAGTTCTCTCAATATCCCTAAGTTTAATGGCTCAATATTTAGCATGTGTTTCATAACTCCAGCTTTTTTTGGGTGGAGGTAGGTAGGGAAAATGGGAATATAGTAAAGAGTTTTCAAAACACTTGCTATTTGTAAGGCTTCTTTTTTTATGTACCATAACGCACACAGCCCTCTCAGGCATGGGGTCAGGCTGTTTCCTTGGAGCGGAATTGAACACGAATGAGGAATAGTGAGAAACTGGGTTAGGCTACCATGGAAAATATGAAGAGCCCTGGAAACCGTCATTCCAAGGTCTGACAATGATTCCAGGGTTACTGGAGAAACTTTATTTTTTCTCTTTTCCCCCTTTCCTCCAAGTACCCAGATCCCTCCAACAGGATCCCAGAAGTGTGACACTAACAATGAATTTTCAATGCTTCCTGTACCCAAGGGACTTGCAACTTAGTGGGACAGACAGGTTAATAGACAACTAAACCACTGGTCACAACAAAGTGAGACAAGGGCTACCGCAGAGAGGCAGAGAGGCTGGAAAGCCAATTGTCATGGATATAGATGGTCATCGTTTCTGTCTTTGGCTCTACCATATGCTAGCTGTGTGGCTGTGGGCAAGCTACCTAACTTCTCTGAGCCTCAAAATTTTAATCTGTGAAGTAGAGATAATAATAGCACTACCCCAACATGTGAGTTGAGGGTTAAATGGGAAATCCATTCAAAGCACATGAATAGTGCCTGGCACATGGTAAGTGGTCATCAGTGGTAGCCATGACAGTAATTTCATGGGAAGAGAGATCACCTCATGGAGGCTTCAAAGCATCAGGGATGTTTAAGCTGAGTCTTCAAGGAAAAGTAAGTACAAGCTAGGTAGACAGAGTGTACCCGCTTGTGGAACTGGGAGGACATTTCAAGCAGAGGGAGAAGGATATGAAACGGGTTGTAGGTGGAAAATATCCTGATAAGTTCACATTAAGACCAGATTAAGATCTTTGGGGAATCTAAAGAATAATGGAACCACAGTACAAAGCCCCTCTGAAATGTATTCTAATATCAGTGTGAAATCAGAAAGTAAATGGGAGGCACATTTCTGATTTGACCTTCAACAACTAACTTGAATGCTTTGTTTCTTTAAGAGATTTTTGCTTTTGTGAGTACCTAGGAATGTTGAATCTCCTTGTAGGGTCATCCAGGGACCTTAGAGTTACCTATGAATGGAGTGGGCAAGGATTTTGGCAAAGACTGAAATATGAGCAGAAACCAAATTGTGAAGGGTCCGTGTTGGGGGCTTTCTGAGGAGTTGTGCAGGGAAAATTTGGTGAAAAATTTCCGGCTGGTTGTGTGACATGCAAAGGTACCTCTGGTGGCCTTACAAGGAATGGATTTCAGTGGCAGTTCTCAGTGGGAAGGAGGGGACTTGTTGGGAGATGAAAACAATCTGAGAAGCCTTTTAGCAATGCATAATAACCCTTGGCTCTTAGGGGCACAGTGTTGGGAATGCGTAGGGAGAGCCAATGAGGAGATGGAATGAGAAAAATCCTAAGAAAAATTATTAGGAGGCTGTTGAAATATTATCTCCCTCCCTAGCCTTCTTCTTTCAGCCCACATTTCTGTCAGGCTTAATTTCACCCTGTCATTCATATATATATATATATATATGACACACACATATGAGAGACATATTTTGTCTCTATGGAGACAAAATATACATTATTTATACATATGTATATACATTATATATACTAATGCAAATAGTATACACATATGCACATAGGTATATATAATGTAATACATTGCCAAATGTGTACAAACATTCTAAATGACTCTTTCACACTTACATCAACCCGTAGTTACCTTCCTGAATCTAAAACCAGAAGCAAATCTTATTTTTATTTATTTATTTATTTAGAGACGGAGTCTCGCTCTGTCGCCCAGGCTGGAGTGTGGTGGCACAATCTTGGCTCACTGCAAGCTCCACCTCCTGGGTTCACACCATTCTCCTGCCTCAGCCTCCTGAGTAGATGGGACTACAGGCACCTGCCACCACGCCTGGCCAATTTTTTGTATTTTTAGTAGAGACAGGGTTTCACGGCAAATCTTATTTTTACTTTTATTTTTTGTAGTCCAGAATTACAGCACCATAGAGACGAAATATACAGGTGAGGGCGGGAGCTTCTCCACTCAATCTGTGCATGTGGGAGGGTGGGCACCTTCCTGCCAGCCTTCTGGTCTCACATGCATTTGGTGAGGCTGTTGCAATCTCAGTTAGTTTGGGGCCATGTTTGTATACTAATTAAGATGTGAGCATGTGTGCACACATACACACAAACTCACACACACACACAAAATTAGAGTGAAATCAGACTTAATGGAGTGTGGCCACCTAAAGCCTTCAGACCTAGGAGAAGCGATCAGCAATCTACAACATGAGTGATTTGGTGGTGGTGTTGTTACTATTCTTTCATGCCATGAACAATGCATAGTATTGTCATGTCATGTTTAATGATTCAGCAATTTAATATCCTTGACTTTTTTGTGGAATTATTATTTAGTTGGGAATATTTTTCAGGACCCAGAAGCATTATGTTTTTGATATGTTTGGAACTTGATCTAAGATGTACTTCAGACACCAGACAGTGTTTTATGTTCCATGACGACTCTGAAATTCATGCAGCTTTTGTTGTCTGAACTTTCATTTGATCTGTTTAATTTTTTGTATTAATAGCTTGCCTCTTCATTTTCATTATTACTGACAAATATTTACTTAGTATCTACTACATATAAAATATCATGTAAGTATTCTGTGTATGTTCAGTTTGAAAAACTTGCTAATTTGGCAAAACATAGAGACTAATATAACAAATACCCATGTAGTAGGATCTCAGAATTAACAAATGCCAACATTTAATCATATTTTCTCGAGATAAACAATGTGTGTGTGAATAAAAGAAATAAACATCACTGGCAAAATTCAATTCTTTTTACTCCCTAAGTTTTTATACAAAATGGCTTGCAATTTAAGTTTTTGAATAGAAGGATTCAATATTTACGCTACTTTATCACACTGCTCCTGGTATCTATGCTTGGTACATAGTAGTTGCTCAATAAACACGTGTTGAGATGTTTTGTCCAATTCTTACATAGCCAGGATGGGCTATGCCCAGTCTTCTATGCTTTTTATACATTTTATTTGAGAGAATAGAGACGGAGTCTCGCTGTGTCGCCCAGGCTGGAGTGCGGTGGCACAATCTTGAGAGAACACATCTATTTGCATGACTTCTAAAAGGCTGGGCATGGTGGCTCACGCCTGTAATCCCAGCACTTTGGGAGGCTGAGGTGGGCGGATCACAAGGTCAGGAGATCGAGACCATCCTGGCTAATATGGTAAAACCCCATCTCTACTAAAAATACAAAAAATTAGCCGGGTGTGATGGCGGGCGCCTGTAGTCCCAGCTACTCAGGAGGCTGAGGCAGGAGTATGGCGTGAACCCTGTAGGTGGAGCTTGCAGTGAGCCAAGATCACACCACTGCACTCCAGCCTGGGTGACAGAGTGAGACTCTGTCTCAAAAACAAAACAAAACAAAACAAAAAAAACTATAAACATCTGAAACATCATAAATATAGCTAGATGACCTTTCAGGCAAGTTAATCTTTCCAGACCTCAGTTTCTACATCTGCAAAATGGAAATAAAAATTACACCCAACTCATAGGTTTATTGCGGGGCTTAGTTGAACTAATGCATGTGCTTACTGTTTAGTAAGTGCTAAATAAATGTTAGTGTTATTCCTTTTATTGTTTTTTAACCAACACCTTTCTTCATGGGTTCACAGTCCACTGCAGAAGCAAACAGAAATATTTACAACTTCAAAGTGCTGTAATAGACATTAGTGCAAAGAAATGTAGATAAGGGAGTGAACAGGGAAGTGAGGAAGGCTTCACAGTGGAGAGGTGAACTTTGATTCATTTTCTGGAGAAGAAATCTAGTTTCACTAAGTGAGGAAAGAGGTCGTTGCAGGCAGAGGGAGTAGTGTGTGCAAAAGATGAGTGCACGGAAATGGGGAAATGGGCTTATGGTAATGTCTCCTAGGAGGTGAGAGGTGGGATGAGGGTACATAGGGTACCATGCAAAAAAAAAAAAAAAAAATAGTAGACCAAAGAGTGTACAACTCCATGTGTTTGTGCGCATCTGGGCCTGCTTCTTTATTGGAACTTACATTCAAAAGTTAAATATTATTACGCTATGTATGAAAAGACTTATGAGTAATGCTCTTCCACTCTCCTCCCCCTCACATTCCCATTCCTGCAGCTCTAGAAACCCACTGATATGTCTTCAAAGGAAAAACCATAAATGTAGTGAGGATGCTATGATATGAGTTGTTGTGATGCCACTAACGTTGATGACCAGGACCATGGAGGCATTGGCAAGGAATTTACAGCTTCTCAAGTTCCAATAATCTTATTATAGTCTAGAATATGCAATACGCCTTCTGACACATCTGTTATCTAGCTGGGCCCGGTGGGAAGGTTCATGGTCTTTGGACTCGGAGAGAGCAATGCTACAATCCTGGCTTTGTTTTGCTGATTATTCTCCGTGTGGTCCCCAGACCCCTTCTCTCTTTTCTTCTGCCCTGCTGTTGCACCAAGAGGCTGACCTCAGGGACTACATTCCCTGGCTTCTTTATCCTTTGGCTTTGATTGTGTATGGGCAATGAGAGGGTCTAGCAGGATGTAGGAGGGCAGTAAGAGGGAGAGGCTGGAATATTTCTTCCTCTTGCTTCCTCCTTGCTTGTCTGTGGTTCTAATGGTGGCTGTGCTCCTCCATGCTCCAGCTCCAGACAGGTGTCCCATCTCCTTTGCTTCTGCCTTGCTCCAGTGACGTCCATTTCATTCCCATATCTCCTTGGGCTCCCTTGCTTTTCACAGTTCCAGTGCCTGACCATTCCCTGTTGGTTATTTTAGCTCTGCCTACAGATCCATAAGGAGCTCCTATATTAAGTTATTCTCAATTAAATTCCTTTTGAATATGTCATCTCTTTCCTGCTGAGACCCTTACCAAATCAACTACTTACTACGTGACTTTGTCCAAGGGCCATAATCTTTTATGGCCTCAGGTTCTCCACACGCGAAATCAGGATAATAATGTTCTCTACCTCATGAGGTTATGTAAAGGAAACAATGAGATCATGTGTTTTGATAGAATATATTTTAAATCCTCTAGCATGGTGCTTGACACATAGGAAGTGCTCAGGAAATATTAGGTACTACTTCATTGCAACAATTATGAAAACTTCTGCCACTATTTATATTTGATAGAATTGAGGGATATCAGATCTAGAAAGTAGCTGGGCCATTGCCTTGGATGACCTGCTCATTTTGTATTTGAGGAAACTGAGGCCCAGCATGCTTGTCCAAGTTCACACAGTTAATTAGTGGTGGAGCTAAGGATAGTATGAGTCTACATTGAAAGGAGGCCAGCTGTGTTTACATCAATTCTATTTAACTTCTTTAATTAAGCTGTTGATTCCTTCAGTGACGTCACCCACTTGTTTTAGAAATGAGTTACATAAGCGCGTCTCCCTCCACTATTTATTTGCTCCCTCTGAGAAGAGCATCGGGCTGTCCCAAAATAAGCAAAGATTCGAGAGAATACCCCTGTTTCATTGCTCCTGCTCCCTGCTGCTGACTCATTTACTCCCTGGGCCTCTGAGCTCGCTCACATCAATCACCCATCCTCAGAAGAACACACTGCATCCGGCCTCACAGGCCCCGTGCAGCTGGAGCTCTGCAATGCCACCCCTGGGAGGCTTCATTGCAATGCAAGGAAAGGCCACTTTCAGGTCCTCCCCTCTGCACAGAGCATGGTACCCAGCTAATGATCGTGTCCAGCTAAAAACCCTTTTGGTTTTTAAAATCCAAGTCAGGCAGTCCCAAGAGGAACAGCATCCAAACAGATGTGTCTTTTAACCACACAGTTTTAAAACAACTGGATAAAAAGAACATTTGTTCCATCTTCCTATTACCAGGCACTCAAACTCAGTTTTAAATAGGTACACAAATAGCTGTGCATTTCAGGTTGATGATATCCACTCTCAGGGCAAGTGGCTAATTTCCTTCCTAAGCTCAAATAATAAATGCCTAATTATCTTTTTATTTTTCCTAAACAGTAACGTGCTCTGCATCCAGTCTGTATCTGTCTGCCGGTGCAGAGCTGACATTACCTGATCTTATTTCACAGAGACCCTGTGTTTGCAAGATGTCCAAATAAGTGGTTGACTCAGGGCAAAAATATTAGTCAAGCCATTTGTTTCACTCAGTTAAAGAATCAGTTCAGGTAAAGTAGGCGAGTCAGTAGCCCAGCATAGGCAAAGCTGCGTGTCCTCGAATGATCTTTCCAGCCGTCATTCCTGGGAGGGCTGGGCTTTTGGGGCACTCCTAAAGGAACTGCCTTGGGCTCAAGGCAACATTCTCTCTCAGCAGCTTCTCCTTCCCCATTTCCAGTGGTTATCTCAACTACTTCAACAGGCAACCTTAAACCCAGCCGCAAGCAATTTTACTTTATCAAGCTTGAATGTGAAAAAGAGCAAGCAAAGACCTGAGCTTTCTCTTGTTTCTTTTCTTATGAGTAACATGTGATCTTTTAAAAATTATTGTAGTAAGAACACCTAACATGAAATCTACCCTCTTAACAAATTTTTAAGTGTACATGAGCCTTTAAAACAAAACAACCTGAGTTTTTAATGGTCGCCATTCTAACTGGGTTGAGACGGTATCTCGGTTGTGGTTTTGATTTGCATTTCTCTAATCACCAGTGATGATGAGCTTTTTTTCATATGTTTGTTGGCCGCGTAAATGTCTTCTTTTGAGAAGTGTCTGTTCATACCCTTCTCTCAGTTTTTAATGGGGTTGTTTTTTTCTTGTAAATTTAAGTTCCTTGTAGATTCTGTATATTAGCCCTTTGTCAGATGGATAGATTGCAAAAATTTTCTCCCATTCTGTAGGTTGCCTGTTCACAATGGATGCCAGAGAGGATGTGGAGAAATAGGAACACTTTTACACTGTTGGTGGGAGTGTAAATGAGTTCAACCATTGTGGAAGACAGTATGGTGATTCCTCAAGGATCTAGAACCAGAAATACCACTTGACCCAGCAATCCCATTACTGAGTATATATCCACGGGATTATAAAGCATTCTACTATACAGACACATGCACACATATGTTTATTGCAGCACTATTCACAATAGCAAAGACTTGGAACCAACCCAAATGCCCACCAATGATAGACTGGATAAAGAAAATGTGGCACATATACACATGGAATACTATGCAGCCATAAAAAAGGATGAGTTCATGTCCTTTGCAGGGACATGGATGAAGCTGGAAACCATCATTCTCAGCAAACTAACACAGGAATGGAAAACCAAACACCGCATGTTCTCACTCATAAATAGGAGTTGAACAAATGAGAACACATGGACACAGGGAGGGGAACATCGCACACCAGGGCCTGTTGGGGGTTAGGGGACTAGGGGAGGGATAGCATGAGGAGAAATACCTAACGTAGATGACGAGTTGATGGGTGCAGCAAACCACCGTGGCATGTATATACCTATGTAACAAACCTGCACATTCTTCATGTGTATCCCGAAACTTAATGTATAATTTAAAAAAAAAAAAACCCTCTCTCCCCCACAAAAATGTGGGGCACTTGTAGCATCGAAAAGGCAGGGATAAAGAAAAAGGAAAAATCTAAAAAGTAATTTAAAAGATTGAGAAAACCAGTGTGAACATTTCAAACGTAGATGAAGGAAACTACTATGCATGGCACACCTACTGTGTGTCATGCATTTCTGCATGCACTAACTTATTTAATTTTTACATTAAAGAAGTGAGGTCTGTGAAACCAGAGTGCCTGTGTGCATTGGTGTAAGTTGTTCACTGCACAAGGCGCATGGTGAGGACAGAGGGGCATTGGAACCCAGCCTGTGCTCTGCCCAACATGCTGCAAACTGACCTGGAGGAAGGGGCATCATTTTCTAATTTGCACAAAGATATTATCTTAGTTTGGGTTCCCCCAAAGCAAGTGTGAGGCAAGAATTTGGATGCAGGCAGTTTTTTGAGAGGTAATTCTGGGGAGAACAGTGGGGGAAGTAAGGTGAGAAAGGGAAGGAAGGAAGGCCGAATGAATGGATGAGTGGTTACCCTTATGAGCAACTGAGGCTTAATCCCACCATGGACCCTCTAAGACAGTGGTCATCAACTTTTTTGGCACCAGGGACCAGTTTCATGGAAGACAATTTTTCCACGGACTGGGGTGGTGGGGGATGGTTTGGAGATGATTCAAGCGCATCATGTTTATTGTACACTTTGTTTATATTATGATTACATTGTAATATATAATGAAATAATTATACAACTCACCATAATGTAGAATCAGTGGGAGCCCTGAGCTTGTTTTCCTGCAACTAGACCGTCTCGTCTGGGGGTGATGGGAGACAGTGACGGATCATCGGGGATTAGATTCTCATAAGGAGCACACAGTCTAGATCCCTCCCATGAGCACTTCACAATAGGGTTTGCACTCCTATGAGAGTCTAATGCCCTGGCTGATCTGACAGGAGGCAGAACTTAGGCAGTAATGGGATCGATGGGGAATGGCTTAAATACAGATGCAGCTTCACTCACTCATCTTCTACTGTGCAGCCTGGTTCCTAACAGACCACAGACTGGTATCAGTCTGTGGCCCAGGGGTTGGGGATCCCTGTTCTAAGAGACTGTGTGGAACATGCTCAGAGCTGTCCCAGTGAGGGGCAAAGAGCTTGTGGTATTCCTGCCATGTTAATTTCCATACCTCAGAAGTTACGCGTTGCTCCTAGGGCACTAATGCCTTGGCACATGGGTCAAGCACAGTCCTGTGGCCAGAGACCAACCTCAGGCAGAGAGACACGGAGGCCATCTGTGTGTTGGGAACTACTGCACATGACCTCAGGTGACCCAAAAGGGTATGATGGGCCCTGCTAGCCAGAATACTCAGAGATGTGGGTAGATAACCCACATACAGACATGTGTTTGTTCACTGGACATTCGTTTTTCAACTGTTCCTTTTACAGTACAATGATTATAAAAATGTCAGCTGTCTTGCCTTTGGAAGGAGAGTTAAATAGCAAAAGAATAATCCAGAAGGCCGGGTGTCCAACCACATTCCAGGCCCAGAATCATTATTTTGTGTTGTTTACATAAATTCTCAGTTATGAATGATTCCATGTTAGGACATGAATAGGCTGCACTTCTACTGCATATACAAGTTTTTCCAGTCTTTTCCATCTCCCTGAATCTGTTCACTGTGAAATAGGTTGCCTGATGGCTGAATAAAGACAAAAAACTTCAAGAGTTTTGGCACTCCTCAAGGCTTCCATGCTGCCTCTGTTTGTTTCATGGTATTAATGAATCACAATGTGGCACACACCGATCATCCTGAAAATATGTCCAGAAAAGTTGCATAGATTGTGTGTGGCCCCGTGGTGTGTGTGTGTGTGTGTGTGTGTGTGTGTGTGTGTGTATGTGTGTGTTTATACATCTAGCTTCTTCCACCATTCTCCCACCGACGCTGTTGGGGTAACCAGCCCCCTCATCCCTCTAAAGCCCCCATGCCCTGCAGTAAACACTCCGGCCAGGGCTGTGTGGCGGGACTCCCAGCCAAGCGATAGTAACTCCTGCTGCCGCCTTGAGTAACTGGGAATTCTCCATGTCTCATGAGTCTTGTTCGTTAGGCTGACAAATGGTGACTGAGAAATACTCGCCTTTTGTGGTGTCATTTGTTGTTTCATGTGTAACATGCCCTAAGCATTTTATGTTCAAAGAGAGAAAAGAAGAGAAGAGGGAAATTAATACCAATTTCAGCAAGGTGTGATGCAAAGAGTATCATGTGGGGGAAAACGAAGAACTATGACTATTTAAGTGGCAATGTTTTATGGTTAATTAAATCTGGTGTTCTGTTTTAGAGGTGAAAACTGAGACCAAGGGAACTGAAGTGGCTTGGTCAAGGCCACATGGACTCTTGGGCTCTGGACCCTGTCTCCTGGCTCTCTCTTTTGCAACAGGACGCTTGTGTTCCCTCTCAGGTCTTGCCAGCAGACGCTCCCTCTGCTAGTCTAGAGAAGTTGTTTCACGTGCTGGTCGTTCTCCATGTGTCCCCCCAGATGCATCCTCTGCCCTTCTTTGTCCTGCTCTGTGCCCAGGAGGCTGACCCCTGGGGCCCACTTCCTGTGCCTCCTAGCTTCCATGATGTGAGAGAGCAGCTGGAGTGTTTGTCTCCACATTCCTTCAGGTAAGGTCTGGTGTGGACAGTGATCACGCCTTCACTAACGGCCATGACCCCAGTTAGTGGCCTCCCTCCCATGGCCGCAGCTCTTTCTGGGTTCTGCTGGCATTGCCCCTTCCCCTCTGCTTTAAGCCTGGAGATGGTACAGGCTCCCGCTGTTGCTAGCCCCTGGTGGCTCAGCCCCCTGTTGCTTCTCTTCATCCTGTCCACACCTCTGCGTGCAGTCACTTCTCTAGAGTCTTCTCCGTTCAGTATCTGAGTGGACTGGGAACTTCCTGCCAGGCCAGAAGGATATGCTTCAGAGTTTCTTTCTTTGACAAATGGGGATAACAACAGTCTACTTGGGGTTTTAGTGAGGCTCAAATACGGTCATGTGTGCAAACGTGTTGTGTCTGTCTGGCCCAGATGAAGGTTTGTCTTCACCAGGGATCATATAAGAATTTTTGGCCAATCATAGCTTATGCCTTAACTAGTTTTTACGTTGGCATATTGCAGGGGCACCCCAACCACCCCTCTCTATTTCTCGGGTCAGCCAGATTGATACCATGTGGCAGAGCCTTGCAGTTTTCACTTTGAAGGCCATGAAATTGTGAACTCATCCCTTGATCTGGAAGCAAAACTGGGAGACGTCACACATTCCGGCTTCATACCTCAGGCAACTGCCAGCATTGATCTGCGAAGAGGGCCCTGCCTCTTCTGTCTCCACCTGTTACTTGAAAGCCAAAGCAGGGTGACTCATCAGCGGCAAAGAAGACAAATAAGCCTCGGCAGGTAGGGTGTCCTCAACCATGCTCCACTCAGAGTTCTGAGCAGCAGGGTTGGCCTGGGGAAAAAGGCAAGTGGGAAAAGTCTACTCCAAGGGCCTTGTGCCCCACCCCACTCTGCCAGTCTCTGCACTCCGACATGTAGCTCCCCACATCCTCACTCCCACCTGCCCTATCTCCAGAATACTAATCCTCAATCCTCTAAGGACTTAACCAAAGAACATCCCACATTCTTTTAATGCCAGCCTATTAAACTTGGTAAAATTCTGATAACATGTATGAGTGCCCAAAACATGCTGGTACTATCTCAGATGCAGGGGAGACAAAAATGATCGAGACGTGTTGTCATTTCATCTCTGCAACAAATACCATTGTGATTATCTGTGAAATTAACTGATTACTTAAAAGAAGCATTCCAAACAACCTGCCGATCAGAGGGGGCCCTGGTAGTTGGCTCTAGCTGTGCTTTGTTAGTGGTTAAGAGTATGGAATTTGGAGCCAGTCTTCTCTGTGTTTAAACTTCAGCTCTACCAGGTACATGCTCTGTGACAGGAGGGAAGTAACAACTGCTTTGTCTGGAGAGTTTTGCTGGAGCCAACTCAGAAAAGCTGATTGTGCACATCTCTCCCAACTCTGTGTTCACCAGCATCACATTGGTAGTTTAAAATCTATGACGGGCCAGGCATGGTGGCTCATGCCTGTAATCCTAGCACTCTGGGAAGCCGAAGCAGGCAGATCACTTGAGGTCAGGAGTTCCAGACCAACTTGGTCAACATGGCGAAACCCTGTCTCTATGAAAAATACAAAAAGAAAAAATTAGTGGGCATGGTGGCAGGCTCCTGTAGTCCCAACTACACAGAAGGCTGAGACAGGACAATTGCTTGAACCCAGGAGGTGGAGATTTCAGTGAGCCGAGACTGCACCACTCGGCTCCATCAGGGAGCTAGAATAAGTGAGACTCTGTCTCAAAAACAAAACAAAACGAACAAACAAACAAACAAACAAACAAAAAATTATATGATGTAGTGAAGATTTACCCCCTTCAGAAACTGGCCGGCAAATGTTACACATTGGGTGGGTTTCTTTCTTTTCTTTCTTTCTTTCCCTCCCTTCCCACCCTCCCCTCCTCCCTCCCTCCTTCCTTCCTTCCTCTTTCTTTCTTTCTTTTTCTTTTTCTTTCTCTTTCTCTTTCTTTCTTTCTTTCTTTCTTTCTTTCCTTCCCTTCCTTCCCTCCCTCCCTCCTTCCCTCCCTCCCTCCCTCCCTCCCTTTTCTTTCTTTCTTTCTTTCTTTCTTTCTTTCTTTCTTTCTTTCTCTTTCTTTCTTTCTTTCTTTTATTTACTTTCCATCTTCCTTCCTTCCTCTCTCCCCCCTCTCTCTCTCTTTCTTTCTTTTTGGCCTGTAGAGTCAGCTGTGAGATTTACCAGCACATCACTGCCTTTTTACTTCATTCCTCATCTCTAGAATGACAAATAATAACAATACCTGCTTCATTGGATTGCTGTGAGAATTAAATGATACAGAAGACATTCATGTCACAATGTGTTTGGTAAATGTATATAATCTGCTCTTATAATTATTTTAATAGTCAATGGAGTATCTGGGTTTCTTTTGGTTAATGATGCAGCAATCAGCTGTCCTAGAAATTGCAGACTGTGCTGACCTGGAGGGAGGAAGACCCTTCCAAATCCCTATCCAGACTCCTCTAAGACTCAGATTTTTAAAACAAAGCAAAACACAAAAGCAACTCTTTGCTTGCAGATGACTCAACTTCCTTTTTGGGAGGTTCAACTCTGCTTCCCAGGAATCAGCAGTGATTAGTGATGGAAAGAGTAACCCTCATGACCCCAGGTGACCATCAGGATGCTAAGGCAGGAAGGAGCCTGCTGATTGAGTGCTGACCTGCAAAATTACCAGCACAGGTGTCCAACAATTTCATTCTTGAGAAGCCAGAGTTGAGTTTCTGGGGTTGCTTTGAGGGTTCAGGACATGCTGCAGGGTAATAGGAAGGACATGGGGTGAGAAAAAGTTCCTGCCAAGTTGCTGAGAGACACATGATAGCTCAAAGGGAACCAAGAGTCAGGTTCAATATTGTTTCTGCACCACACTTAATAATTGAGGTCAATGGTTTATCAAGTCCTCACTGAGGGCCACAGAGAGGACAGGCTTCTAAGTGCAGAGAGGCAACAGTAAAGGCTGAGGCTGCGGGAAACATAATCAGAGTTTAAAACACTAACACTTACCTGCTGGTATTGTTGAGAGGCATTCCAATAACCCTCGGCCCCTGACTTTTCACTGTGCCAAAATCCAAACTATTACACTAGGTCTTGAATAACCTTTGAAAATGTGTGTTTTCCCACCTAGTTAAGGCAAAGTTGCCTAAAGACAAATACCACATTAGCACAGATGCTCTTATAAGAGCAATTACCATCAATGGTCACTGCCTGGAAAGTGGACCTGGAAATGACATGCTGGATGGTCATAGTCTTGTTAGATGAGGTGTGCGTGTGATGATAAGTGGGAAACAGCTTGATTTAAGGGACATTTTAGTCCATGGCCAGCACAGTAACGATCTTGGGAAGTCTGAAGCTACGTCTTCTTTTGAGCAATAGGGTACAGGGTGCAGAAGGGGCAAAATAAGTCGGGGAGTCCAGTTAACGTGAGATGGGAACTTAAGGATGGGGACAGAGCACACAGAAAGCACAAGGGACACAGCTTTTTGCTGGACATTTTGCCTGTGCTAACTGGTGAATTAGACTGCACAACAGGAAAGAAGCTTGTGATAGCAAAAGGGGTCGAAAACGGGAAGGACACTCAGAGGGCAGGAACTATGACGGGGCTCTGCGGCCTTGTGGGCAGCAGGGAGAGTGTATTTTTGGCCTGCGGGTCTCGTGAGCTGGAAGAAATCAGGAAAGGGAAGCTGAGCATTTAATCCTACATAGATCACAGGCTAATCATGCCCATTTAGTGTCTGAAAGTGAGAAGTTGTCAAGGCTTTGTGACAGCCTTGAAACCGCAGGCATTAGAGGATAGAAGTCCTGAGCCCAGAGGGAGGCAGGCACTCGCATCTGCCCAATTTGGTCTTTAACAGCTTCCAACTCTTTAATATTCCAAAGCAGAATCAGATTAAGCAGAAGTGCTCATAATAGTACTCCAATTTAGCCTGTATCTTCTCTCTCTTTCTTTTGTCCTGGGGGCCGTGTGCCATTAGGAGCAGAGGTTGTGAATGTTCCAGAAATCCCTTTGGGATACAGGAGAGAAGCAGCCTTCCTCCCAGCAGAAAATGCCTACTGAACACACTAAATGCCAGGCACATGCCTTGTACTGGGGTGCAGTGGTGAGGGGTGACACCCGGAGGGAGTGTCCCCCTCTTCTGTATTACTTTTTGCCTGACCTTTTCAGTAGACTTCAGAGTTGGTCATCATGACTTCCTGAACTCATCTCCTTCCATCTTTCTCTCCTGAGCTCTGAGAAGCAAAGTCAATTCAAATCAAAAGTGCTGGGCATAGGAGTTTGTTTCATGAGAATTCAAACTTTATTGTTTTACCTCTAAATTTGGCCTGCTTCTATAGTGCTTGAGACTTAGCAAGCTCTCACTACTGTTAGCTGCTGTTGTTGTTGTGGCTGTCAATATTATTTAAAACTGATAAAAACTGCACAGGGAAGTTGACACAGTCAGATATTAAGTTGATAGGCCTATCATTGAATGTCTGGAGCAAGGTAACCTCACCTCAGACTTGATTCCTAACAAACTTCAGTGAATATTCAATTTTTGTTTTATCACAAATGTATTACACATGCCTATATGGGAAGGTGAAGATGGTCCAGTTGTTTGCTTTGAAAGGAGGAAAGAGTGAGAATGTACAAATGAATGAAAAAAAATATTTTGGTCACAGACACTTTTTCCTCTTGGCTTTACAATAATAAAATATGCAGTGGGATTTTTATTTTGCTTTAGAATTTTTAGTTGTTTTTTCCTTTTTGAAGAGCTCCTTCAGAGGAAACAAATCTTTCTATTGACATTGAAAATGAGTCATAAGTGTTGCTACTTTCCTTTTGAGGGATTTTTTTTATTTAGTTTTGTTTCCATTAAGTTTTAGCAACAGGAAAATATGGACTTTCAGCATCCACAGGGATATGATCAAATGGAAACATATGCTCCCTGTTTGTCCATTATTACAAACCATGAGAAAACTCACAAATCACTCATAGACTTTCTAGAAAGGTTGGTTTGACAAAATATTTGACAAAATAGCCTACTGCTTCCTTGATATTTCTGAAACCAAACGAGTATTTGTGTTTCAGAAAAGCAAAGTTGATTAAAAAAAAAAAGCAGCTGATGAAAGGCCCAAATTGCATATGGGTCAACTATTTTTATTGCAGAAACACTAGAGAGTGGATGAGAGATGGGTCAGTGGGCACAGAAGCCCACCTGCAACTGCACTCACACCTTGGCCTACATTGCCAAAGAGACCAATATATCAGCAATTGATTGGAAATACCACAAAGATGAATCACAGATCAGGAAAGCAAATGCCAGTCAATGATTGAGCCTAGGCAGTATATGAGCTAAAGGCATTTATCAAACCTGTGGAAAATTAGAAGACTTGTCTAACATGGCTGAGAATGCTACATATGAACCAACTTTTAGAATAATTCAGCCTTTTTTTTGAGTCCCCTAGAATAAAAAGGGCCTATCTAAACTTGTGAATTTGTTTTGATTAAATCAAGAATTTCCTCCTGTATCCTCAGGATCTGGTATTGAGTAGGGACATGATAAAACACTTGTCAGCTGGAAGGACTCTATCAGCAGCACCTGGGCTCCATTTGATTTTTTAACCTGATTAGTATTTCCAACCATAATGGCCAAAATGTCTGCCTTCAGTTTAAGTACTTGTACCCTGAGGAAGTGAAATAATTTAGCCCCCTGGCCCTCCACCCCACTCCATTTTCTCAACTGCAAACAAAGGGATTGGACTTTACCTGGTTGCTTTCAGTTCGGTAAAAGAGAGGTCAAATCCACTTTATGTCGTCAAGGATTCCTTTTCTGTTTTGTGAGATACCTGGTTTTTAGATTCCTCTCCCTTTTTAATTTTTCTCCAGTTCTTCCTGCTTTCTGCATCCTCTTCCTTCCTTTCCATTGTTTTCTCTTTAACGATCACACACTAGAAAATATGTAGAAGTGAGTGAAAAATACATCTCATGCTCTGTTTAGTGTATCCTCAAAAAGACTTCATGGTATAAGGGTGGTTAGGATGCTGTGTTCTCTGTGTGTTTCTACTTTTATTGTATTATAATTTGTATTTTCATGCTTATTACAACTCTGGCTGTGATTTATTTTACTATCCCAGATATGGTGAAAAATAATGCCAATATGTGTGTTTTTTGTTTTTAGGGTATTAGCAAAAATCATTCCATTTTCCCTGAGACATCTTGCTCCAACCACCTTGCAGTGCAGCTATTTTGATTACTTCATGTCACTATTAATCATGTGCTTAAAGGAAATAGATAAACTCTGAAACAGAGTTCAGCTCAGCAAAGGTTTATTCATTATCTCCTGGGTGCCTGGCTCTGGTGCTACGTGTTTAGAGGGAACAAAGGTGAGTGTATCAGGGCCTATGGTGGAGACGGCAGGAGAAACTGAGTGAGAATTTACATACTCTCATGTATGACTTATGTATCAAAAGAAAGGCCCAAAGTGCTTGGAGTATTAAAGCAAAGGAGAAATGATGTATGTGTATGGAAGTGATTTGTTTGGGTGAAGTCCTTGGGGTCTGTGAGAGTGAAGCCTTTCCATATCCTGGAGTGCTGGGGTGTGGAATTCAAATCTTCCTCAGCTGGCAAAGGGGTACCAGATGGAAGGCTTTTACCCAGGAAACCATGATGCCACTGGTGCTTTGGGAAGATGAATCTGGCAGGAGTATGCGGGGTAGTCCGGGGCCGGGGGAGGGAGGCCTGGAAAGAGCCTCTCCGTGTCCGTCCTGCTCCTGGTTGCACTGCCTCTTTGCCAATCCCTACTCCATGTGGTTGCAGCAGCTCACAGCTATAAAAATGTGTTGACCCAAGAGGTTTAATATTAACCAAAGTTATAGTCAAAGTCAATTTGGAGGATTCAAGAAAAAATCTGATGCTAATAGAGAAATAGAAGTCAATATTTGTAATGTGAGTCACAGGCTCAAAATAGAAAAGTAAAACACATCACTGCTACAGTTCCCAGAGGGCTGTGGGTTACACAGCGCAGCAGATCTGTGAACCAGGCCTCACCACCCTCTAGGTCTATTTTAAAATTTCCTCTGGCCCCTTCCTCTAATTCCTAAATTCCAGAGCATGATATTCTAGTGGAACTCACCAGATATCCAGCCCTGGTGAAGTCATAGCTTGTTTTGAGTGGGTCAATGGAAAAAAAAGATTTTTTTTCCCTAATTGTGTATAACCTTCCTCTCTAGTGACGTGGCATGGAATGAACTTATCATGATTTTATTTTGTAGTCCATACTTCATCCTACAGTGGCTATCATTGTTTAAAACTTCATCTCTTATGTGTTGCCTATTTTGAAGAAGGCAGAGGAGAAGAGAGGGAAGCAGAAATATTCAGAATGACATATATATTTTGTTTTATCACAAAATTTATATATTAATACCAGAGAGGAGGGTGTTGTCCACTGGAAGGGCTATGACATGTTGAGGAGCTTCTAGAATTTTCTTTGACAGGATGGTTCTTGTGAGCATTCATGGCATAGCTTTATTCTGACTCAGATGTTAATCCTGGACAGAGGCTTGAATGTGTTTTCCTGAGTGTGATCAGAAAATGAAAAGATTCATGAAGATAAAGGAAAAAAAAAGAGCAAACCATAGCATGTATACCCAATGATCAGGAGTTACTTTCTTAACAGTGCTTCACCTAGTTTATGTTGCGGGATGTACAACACACAAGGCTAAGATGAGCTGATCTTCACCCAATGTGTTGGAATGCTTTAGGGCCAGATAGTGTCTTATCACTAGTGACCACAGGAAGGACAACTCATTCCAAACTGAGTCTTCAAGGGCCAAGGCGGGTTTGATAGAGTCTGAGATTTATAACCCAGGCTGCTGTAAATGAATCCTCTGGAGGGCCTGAGAAATGTGTGATACTTAGTTCTCCCTTGATTTCTTTTTATTGCTTTGCAAGAAGCCCGGCTTATAAAGTTCAGTTTGAACCACTGTCTGCTTCAAAGAGGGGCCTGGTGATGAGACCAGAGATTATCAGACAAGAAGGAAACAGGAAGTGGTGAGGATGGGGGCAGCCAGAATAGAGTGGACTGGCAGCTGATGAACCAAGCTGGGCAAGGAAGTAGCTCGAAGGCTCTGTCTCGGGGTTGGCCATTTTTCCTCCTTTCTCATCCAGACCTTGTCAAGATCCTGTGGTTTATCATAAGTTACCAATCCCTAACCAGCATCTGCTTCCTCATCAGCACGATGGTCATAGCCCCATCTCCCTCCCAGCGTGTTTTCAGAAGTAATTAATGCTTGTGAGGTGTTTTGAGATCACTGATAAAAGACATTCTACCTGCCCAGGGTGTTATTACATTATCTTATTTTCCTCTTCATAGTCAGGATCAAACCCATGATAACTTAGAAATGAGACAAATTAGGAAAACGTGGTATGTGAAGGCTGCCTTAACAATTGGATGTGTATTGAACTGGCATTGTACTTGAATTATATACACAAAATGTGGTGCTGAGCTACATCTTAAGAAATCTCAATTACTTTCAGATTCTGTCAGGTTACATTTCATGACTCCTTAGAAATGGGAAATCATTAAGAGCAAGGCATCCACTGACGTTGCCCATCAAAATAGACTTAGTACCTGGCCCTAGAAATGCCCAAACTACACATGACCTTTCACGCATTTATTTCTGTTTCCTTAGAGGACTGTGTATCTCTTTGAAGAATAGGAGAATAGACAGGATGTATAGCAACTGGTAATTTCAGTTTATGATGCTCATGTGAATATTGGATTGTCACCAAAACCCTTCAGGGAAGGATCCTCCTCTTACAAAACTCAGCACTGTACTTCATGTGAGGCATAGATTAAGAAAGCTTTTTCCTTCTCCAAGGAAGGGGCACTGGCTTGAAAGCTTACGTGATTATTAAGAGTACTTCCATCAGATCTTTCGAAAGAAAGGTGGAGATGACCAAAGGGCAGAAGGTCACCTACGTAATAAGATCCACATGAGACAATGATTAAAATGGAATGCTTAAGGAGGATGCATGTGTCCTGACCATATAATTCTCAATAAAATTACTCTAAATTGATCTTCATTTAAATGAGATTTTCCAAAAGGCCACCTCCCATTTCATCTAAAATTCTTTATAAGAAATTCATGGATGAAACTCAGGAGATAGGCAAATGTCTTGAAATGAATGCAAAATGTTATCCACTTGTGCATTTTTCTGGGAAAATAGTTTATCCCCCTTTCCTTATATTTCTAACAAACATGGTCCATGACGCTTAAGAACCACAGTACCATGTGAAATAGTATAGATTAATCGTGTGAACGTGATATGCAGTGTAGGTTTGTTTCCAAATGCAGATTAGGCATTTTATTTTCAGACAATATTTAGTTGTGTTTTCCTTGATGCCATCCTGATTTTTATTTTCCTGTAATCCTCATCCAATCATAATGTTCTACCAAAGTCTGAAGGTGCATATAAAATATGTGATGTGACCTTTTACCCATTTGGAGATATAGAAAAGCATCCTAGGAGGTGTGTCAATTATAGCCCTTCTCAATAGAGAACAAAGATCATCTCTTGGAATATGGCCTAAGGTTATGGGGAGGGGGACAGGGACAAAGGATCAGCATCAAGGTGGGGCTGAACCCATGCATTCTAATCAGTTGCCATTTCCCATTCTCCATCCTATGCAACATGCAATGCTGGCATTTTAACCAAGAGATAGATGTTAGGGAAAGGACAGGTAGTACAGGCTGACACCATGGATCTTGGAACAGGGCAGGGACATACAGCTCAGTGTTTTAAGAGCACTTAAACTCTGAGTTGGGAGAGTAAGTTTGGATAAGACCCAATGAGCCATGTCCATAAGAATGTTTGACCTAGACTGAAGATCAGGCTGGAGATAAGGAGAGGGAATAGAAATTACTCCCCAGCACGGTTCTCTTAGGAAGTGGCCTGGATGTCTTTGGAAGGCATAAGCTTTAAGCTCCCCTTCCATCACATAAATGGTGACTGGTGTCATGAACATGTATACCAGGGAATGTCCCAGGCCACGTCTTGAGTGAGCAAGGGTTAGCTAAGGCATATCACGTAGTTCGTCTGGTGAAGAGAGAAACTGAGATTAAGAAAAGCAAGAATTGAAAGGTTACCTTGCATATCAGCATGGCTGCAGAGAACAGCAGCTGTCAGTGGTCCAAACTACAGGGTCTGTGGTAGATGGTCTGCAGAGATAACAGGCCACAACTTCTCTCAAGTCTGCATATGCTGCTTCTCCCATCAACAGGGGGAGTCTGTTTCCCTCCCTCTTGAATCTGGGTTGATCTTGAACCTTACACTAAGCTAGCTTTTGAATGATGCAGAAGGGACGTTCTGGGATTTCCACACTGAGGCCTTAAGAGATCTGGTAGCTTCTACTTTAACTCTTACTATTCTGAGACACCACATGAAAAAGCCCAGGCTATTCAGCTGGAGAGAGAGGCTAGGTGGAGAGGAAGGCCTTGGAGCATAAAAGACCACATGGAGGACTCTCAAGGAGAGGCCACAAGGAGAATCAAGGTACTCCAGCAGCCAGCCAGCACCAGGGCCTTATTAGATCCTCCAGCTCAGCCCAGCCCAGTGCAGCTCAGCCGACAGCTGAGTGCAGCTGCATTAGTCCAGCCAATCCCATGTGAAGCAGAGACAAGCTGTTCCACTCAGCCCTGCCCAAATTCCTGACCCACAGGATCATGAGCAATGAAATGATTGTTGTTTTAAGCCACTATGTTCTGAGGTGATTTGGCATACAAAGCCATAGATAACTGGAACAATGTCTGAATGGTCCTGGGGAACTCAGGCAGAATTCAAGATTGTAACCTCTTGGATGTGCTAAGTGAGGTTTGGAAGAGGGAAATTTAGACAGAAAAGTACCAGCCTTGTGGTCTTTCTGGTTTAAAATGAAACCCCAGAATCTCCCCAAAGTACAGCTTTTTGGGGAGAAGACTGGCAAAAATAAGAGTGTAAAGGCTTTTGTACGGACTGTATATGCATATGGGAGACAACCCATTCATCTTCCCCGTTGCTGGTGAGGAGACTTCTAATGGTCTCTGTCTTGGTCAGAACTGGTGTAGGTAGCCCTGCAGGCTGGATGCTGGCATGGCAAGTGGTGTTATTTCAAGCAGCGAGTGCTGTTCATACAACCAACTCATGTGTCCTCTGCCCAGCAGACAACAGAGGAGAAGCCCAGCCCACCAACCAAACACTAAGGGAGGTTTTGTGCCAGACACTTGGCAGTCACCTTAAAGAGACAAAAAGATAAATAAGACATAGTTTCTATTTGTGAAAAGTACACCATCTTGGGTTTCACTTTTTTTATATGTCTTCCTTTCAGAGTTGCCCTTGGTGTCAAATTGCATCAAATCTCACCTAGTCAAAGCATGGCAGGGATTCAGAAATCTCTTGGGAGAGCTGTCCTAGGCCCTGCTGGCCTCTGGGACAAGAATGCAAGCCTGAGTGCACACGCTACAGCTCTGTCTGCTGGCATGAGAGTGTACCGGTCTTCGAGGTTTTGCAGGTAATTCTGATACCTACACATTTTATGTATTTATTTATTTATTTATGAGTCAGAGTCTCGCTCTGTCACCCAGACTGGAGTGCAGTGGCTGGGTCTCAGCTCACTGCAACCTCCGCCCCCTGGGTTCAAGTGATTCTCATGCCTCAGCCTCCCATGTAGCTAGGATTTCAGGCATGCGCCACACACCCAGCTAAGTTTTGTAATTTTAGTAGAGACGGGGTTTCACCATGTTGGCCAGGCTGGTCTCAAACTCCTGACCTCAGATGATCCATCTGCCTTGGACTACACGTTTTAAAATAAGCAGATGATTTATCCTCAGTGACTCAATGAATAAGGAAATACTTAAATATTCAGCAAGAATTTACAGAATCTCTATTTTATATGAGCCCCAAGCTGAACCAATTGCGGAAGGATAGAAAAGTCTTCTTGACCTGCTTTCCTGGGCACTGTGGTGTTTCTTAATTTGCTGCTGTTGTTTCTGCTATTTCTAATTGGTTTTGTTATCTCCATTCTTTGTGTTGAATTTCCCTGAGGTGTGGAGAAGTTGAGGCCAGAGTTAACGTTTATAGCATTAATTCAAACCCCAGAAGACAAGACATTGATAAGAGAAGAAAGGAAAGGTAGAAAAAAGATTATCTACAAGCCAGCCCCTCCTGCTACTGTTTAACTGAAACCATGAAGAATGAACTCAAGCTTAATACATTTGCATGCCCTGTGTTGTGTATTTGTGTGCATGATGCTGTGGGTTATTGTATGCATCACTGTTCCTTTGAGAACTTAGTGGAATTCCAGTAGGTTCCAATTTAACCCATCAAACAGTGTCATAAATCAGAAACAATTTACTTTCCTGATCTAACTGCGAAGGACTTTACTCAGATTAAAAAGAGTTAAAGTGCCAAGGGAATCGCTAACTCTCCTTTGTTGGGAAAAGTCCTCCTAATCTGACGTTTCCTCACATTCCAGCCATACCTTACGGTGGAGGAACTAGGAGATTTCCGGGTCCATGGTGTATGATTTAATGATTTGTGAAAGGCAAGAATGTTAACTTAGTTGATTACTCAAAACTGACTGATAAGGTATCAGACAGGTTAATCTGCTACTTTTCTAACCTCTCCCAAAGAACTTGAACCAAAGCCTCCTTCTCCATAGGTCATCTTTATTGCCCTCTGCATGGAAGGCTAAGAATTTTTGAAGGAAACAAGCATTTTATTCCTGTGCTTTCATTTGCTCCATCATTTTATTCCAAAGAGACAGGCTTTATTTGTGATAACCTCATTATTTCCTCAACAACCAATAGTGATGTCACAGTTGAAATATTTTGATCTCAGATGGAAAAAGAACCCTGGCAGATAGGGCCTGTTTACACTAAGAAATAGGGCTTAGTGCTGAGGGTAAAGAGCAAGGCATTCTAGTTTTAATTCAAACACTAACAGTTATCAGAGTGTTATCTGGGAGACAAACTCCTGGGGATTCTGTGATCTAAAAGAGTGACTTTTGACTCGTACCTTGTTCCTTCCTTACAGCCATTGCCTCCATGGAACCCTGCAACCTCATTTCTAGAAGGGACCCAAAGAGCATCAGTCTTTTCCTTTGCCTGCAGAGGTTTAGGAGATCTCTGTTGACCTTGGTCTGGGAAGCTTGTTTTATATGTATTCTTGAGAAGGTGCTTATTCTCTGAAATGAGCCAATAAAGAAATTGTTGCTTTATATGCATTTATTACAGGAAATAAGGCTAAAGTCAAAAGTTTTAAAAGCGAATTATAGGCCAGGCACAGTAGCTCATGCCTGTAATCCCAGCACTTTGGGAGGCCAAGGCGGGTGAATCACCTGAGGTCAGGAGTTTGACACCAACCTGGCCAACATGGTAAAACCCTGTCTCTACTAAAAGTACAAAAAGTTAGCCAGGCGTGGTTGTGGGAGCCTGTAATCCCAGCTACTTAGGAGGCTCACGCAGGAGAATCGCTCGAACCCGGCAGGCAGAGGGTACAGTGAGCCGAGATCGCGCCATTGCACTCCAGCCTGGGCAATAAGAGACAAACTCCATCCCCGCTCCCCCACCAAAAAAAAAGTGAATGATAAATTGAAATGGTCTCAATTGCATCCTTGAGTACTTGACATTTAACAAACCAGAGGATATTTTTTAATGATAAAATAACCCTGTGAGAGGACATAAAAATTCCACGATATGATTCTATCATGTATTAGAGACTTAAAAAAAACACTACTAACAATAACATATAAGATGACATTTACAGGATTGTATACAGAAGATATACTGATAGTATAGACCCCCAATATATGTCTAAACAATTCAAGATGATCTAAACTTTTCTGCTCAGATTTTATCATTTTAAGAAACACATGCATGTTCATGTTTAGACTGTTAGTTATGATATATTTTTTCAATTTAATTGGGTGAGATGTTTGTGGCAAGTGAATGCAGGCTTCAAATGTGGGTTGAGTGGGAAATAAAATTCAGATTTAAGGATGATCATCTAAAGCTATTATGTCATTAACAATTATAGCAGGCACAGCAATACATTAACATTATAGACCTGGGAAAGCTGGACAGAGTTGGGAGATTGTGATGGTCCTAAAAAAGGCCCTGATAATCATTTAGCATGAAATTATATAGCCTTCAGTAAAAACTTTATTATAATTCTGTGCATTAAACAAATATCCAATTAACTGACAATAAGAAAAATGAGAATCATCAGGTAAACCCTTGATCAAATCTTTTTCACCTGATTTTCTCCTAAATCCAGAGTCTCAAAGCAGTCTATGTAGAGAGCACCCTCTGTGAATGTATGGATAAAATGCATCCTCCCCTGGTCACCAGGTAAAGGAGCTACTAATTCTCCTTGCCTCAGGGTCACACATGCCAGGCCTCAAATCCCCTTGGCTTTCTAATCAGCCTTGGTTCTGGATTTTCATTCATTCCTTCTTGAAGGTGAACCTGCAGAATTTATTCTACACAATGTCGCTAGTGACAAACGAAGAAAAGAAAGGGCCAGCTAGAGCTCAACAGTTCCAACTATCTCAACCTTCATTCTACTGAAAACCACAGAATGCCTCAATTCTGTAGAGTCCTCTCTATCTAAGGCAAACAGTGCTAAGTAGCACTTCATTACTTAACGATTATTAAGAAATGAATTCTCTCGATCCTTTGGCTTCTTTGAAATAACTATTATGTGTCGTAGACTCAATGGACAAATATAGAACCAAATGCCACCCTTTTAACAGTGCTCTGAGACTGGCCAGGGAGGAGGGTGTTTATGTTGAAGAAGCCCGGGAAAAGCTCTGCATGTGACCAGGAAGGAGAGAGGCCAGGGACCAGGGAAGAGCAGGCAGGGGAAAAGGGAAGTCAAATGTGGTGTACCGGGCGCGCATCTTTCCGCCAGCCTGGCGAAGGTTCAAAACGAGCTCCGTAACCTCCTGGGTATGTGACCTGTGGTGTGTATTTAACCTTTCTGATCCTTGGCTCCTCGCCTCTAAAATTATGATAATAAGATTGCCTTCACAGTGCTGTTGTAAGGATTCAATGGCATCATGTATGTGAATCATTTAGCGCAGTGCCTAAGATAAACTCAGTAAACAGATAGTGTTATGTCAAAAATTGTATTTCCTATGTTGTTATTATTATTATTAAAGTAAGCTTCAAAAGTTAGCCCTGCGATAAAATACAAATAGATCCCAAAAGAGGTATGTGAAACAAAGCCATTTGGAACTAAGGTGGCATGTAAGATAATATATTTAAGAGTTATTTCTATTTATTCATTCATTTCACCAATATTTATTTCTCAACCACATTATTCCAGGCACTGTTCCAGTCTTTATTTTTTTTGGAAACAGGGTCTCACTCTGTCACCTAGACTGGAGTGCAGTGGCACGATCTCGGCTCACCACAGCCTCCACCTCTCAGGCTCAAACAATTCTCCTGCCTCAGCCTCCTGAGTAGCTGGGATTACAGGCATAAACCACTACCACTCAGCTACTTTTTGTGTTTTTAGTAGAGACGAAGGTTTCACCATGTTGGCCAGGCTGGTCTCGAACTCCTGACGTCAAATGCTCCACCTGTCTCGGCCTCCCAAAGTGCTGGGATTACAGGCGTGAGCCACCACACCCAGCCAGTTCCAGTCATTTCAGAGGGAAAAACAAATAAGCCAATAGTCCTTGCCTTCAAAAAGCACCTAGTCCACAAGGGAGACAGACACATAGATAATATGATAAAATATAGGAATAAATTAAGGGTACTATGGTAACCTTAAGGCATGGATGGCAACCTGGAAGCAAGGAGACTAGGACTGTGGGAGACATGGAAGCCTGCTTGGGGGAGGCATCAAATTTGACTTTTGTAAGATGAATAGACATTTGCCAGACTGTACAGCAAATAAAGAATGTTTCATTTAGAGACAGCCTCAGCAAAATTATCAAGGCATGAAACAGCATCATGTGTGAGGAGCGTGGAAACCACGTGAATGTGTGAGGCAGGTTGATTGTGGGAGATGAGGCTGGAGAATTACAGAGAGAAGAATTACATATAACATGTTGCAGGTGTGGGAAGAGGGGGTTGGAGGAAAACAGAGGCTAGAGATGAAGAAGCTGTTGGAACTAGTTGAACTGAGCCTGGAAGAAATGGGATGAGATGAGAAGTGATCAGGAGCAGGTGATTAGGTCTGGCCTTAGCAAAAGGAAGGGCACCTCATCATCTGAGACGGTAGAGAAAGAGGCGAGTAAAGACGGGTGTAGATGAAGACAAGGTTATAGATAGCAGAAGACAGAAGGTTCACCTAGGAAGGCTTCTCTAATTTTTGTGTACTTAGAAGCATGGTTATTTACTGAGATGAGGGGCGTAGCGTGGAGTGAATTGGAGGTTTGAGGAGAGGATGAAAGTTCAGAAGAGTGGCTCAAGGACCTGAGCATCTATTAATGAATACATTGTAGAGTTGTACACGGGCCCAGCGGAGGTTAAGACAACACATTCGTGGCGGCACAATTGGGTAATTTTTCTCTAGCCATGTTCAGTTTCCCAGGTGTAGGAAAAATAAGGGCAGATGATGAGTTGCTCCAGATGCAGTGAGAATAAAAAAGAAGGAAGAAAGGAAGAAAGAAAGAGAGAGAGAGAAAGAGAGAGAGAGAGAGAGAGAAAGAAAGAGAAAGAAAGAAAGAAAGAAAAAGAAAATGAAAGAAAGAAAAAGAAAGAAACTAACTCAAGAAAATTGAGTGTGCTTCTAAGAAAAGAGTTGGGATGGCCATAGAGAAGACCCAGAGAAGACACAAAGGCAAGAGGTCAAGAGACAGTGCTGACATCAAGGATGAAGGCATTGAAAGAGCAAGCACTGCCATAGGGAGGGAGGAAGAGACTTGAAAGGACAGGAGGTCACGGAGTAAGATATCAGTGTTGAAGTTCTCTGATACACAGCATTTCTGGCTGGTGGCCAAGTCTGGGGTGTGGCTCTTGAAGTGGTAACTGCAGTGGAATGAAGGTAAAGTTCATTTTTATTTTAAAAATAAAATATTGTGAGGGCAGTTATTGAAGAGGCAGGCTGTATAGTTGCTGTAGACTGATCACAGGAGGTGGATGGGTGATGATGGTTATGACTTAAGTGCCAGCCTCCACCGAATGACTCGGATGGACAAAATCACAATGCCAGTGACAAGGGCAGAGAGGTGGTGCCATAGGCTTTAACTTCGAAGAGGAATGAGCTTTTTTGCCCAAGGGTGAAAAAGTAGTTCTGGGCCATGAAACTGCTCTTCAACACGGTGACATAGCACTGAGAATCTCAGGCAATGGGACGTAAGATTGGCGAGTTTAGATAGAGAAGGGAGAGAAGAGGAAGACTGGCCAGAGAGGACAGTCTAGACAGCGTGGAGAAGGTAACAGTTGGGGGTGCGGAGAGTTCTCTAACACCTGGCCACAGTAGGTGTGGTCCCAATACTAGAAGCATAGGCATGGCCTGGCAGCTTGTTAGAAATGTAGTACCCACCCAGACCTACTGACTCAAAATCAGCATTTTAGCAAGATCCCCTGGTAATGTGTGTGCCAATTAAAATTCTAGAAACACTACTCTAAAAATAGGTAGGGGATTACGGATGGGTAAGGGAAGAGTAAATACAAATTCTTTCCATTGATCCCAGCTCTCTCTGACCATGATCATATGAGAAACTCAGCTTCTCCAGGGAATAATAAAAGGTACTCTATTTCTCTCAGGATGTCAAAGCACCTTAGAAACATCCGTTTTAATTCTTTGCAGGCTTAATGAACTGTTTTCTGTCTCACATTCATTTATGCCAGGTGAGAGGGTGTCAGCAATCAAAACCTTGACTTCAGAGAGAGACAGAAAAGGACAGAGAGAGAGAGAGAGAGAGAGAGAGAGAGAGAGAGAGAGAGAGAATGAGAACAACAAAAAGAAACTGCGTAAGGGCACATTGCTTTTCCACAAGGAGTTGGTGGAAGAGCCAGGAGACAGAGCCGGGGCCCAGCCTTCTGCACCACTATGTGTTCTGAGCATGGGACCACACTTCCTCTTCAGCCAGTCCCTCCTGGCCAAAAAGCTGAGAGGAAACGATGCCAGGGAACCAGTAATTGTATAGCTTTTCCAGCATACTGCTCCAGTTCCACATAACGGGGCATGTCAAAACCTACTCTCCCATCTGAACACTCAGCAGTGACCAAATGGGCTGGAGGAAGCGGGAGAAATACCATGAAAATCCTGGGCTGCACCTCAGAGACTAATAAATAATTACTAATGGGAAAGAAAACAGAGGAAAGAGAAAGAGCAAAAGAGCAGGCAGGACCGGCGGAATGGATTCTGGCCCACGAGAGGGGAACAGACTGGGGGTTAAGTGCAAACAAAAAAATGTAACACACCAGGAGCAGTGACCCAAAGACAGCAAAAGAAGGAGAGTCAAGCTGGCTGGGGAGACCTTCTGTTCTCACATTTGATACGTCTGCTCACAACATGTTTCAGTGACTTACTGAAGCTCAGAATTGGGCTGTTAAATCATTCAGCATATGAGATTTGTCCTAAGTTACATGGATTACTTCCCTTTGTAGGTTTTTGGATAGTGGCTTATTTTAAAGGGGAGAATAGAGGGTCTCTGCTGAAATATTGATGTGAGGGAGATTTTAACCCAGGCATCAGAAATGACCGAATGGAGACACAGGGGCAGGTGCCATATTGTAATT
This sequence comes from Nomascus leucogenys, assembly GCF_006542625.1. Taxonomy (NCBI): domain Eukaryota; kingdom Metazoa; phylum Chordata; class Mammalia; order Primates; family Hylobatidae; genus Nomascus; species Nomascus leucogenys. The sequence continues at coordinate 1,154,420 of NC_044391.1, forward strand.
TGTCTGCCTCTTAAATTATGTAGTATATGTATCACAATATATTGAATTTAAAACCTGAAGTATGACATTCAGTAAATAATTTATACGGGCTCTTTCATTAAGTGTGAGCTGAGGCTTAGGCTAATGAAACCTGATTTTAGTTAGTGCCTCACTTAAATACAGATGAGGAAAAGGAAATTTCTTTAACGCCGCTAAGACAAGGCATGCTTGCTGTGTAGAAAACTTGAACTGAATCTTTCTCTCTCTCCCTCTCTGTCACACACACACACACACCACACACACACACACACACACCCCTTCCCCAGGAGTAGCCCAGGATAAAAATGAATAATACATTAATTTTTTAAAACATGAAGTTCATTCAGGCTTCTCCTGCCTAACAATTTCTTTAAAATACATAACTAAAAAGATGATCATTTCACTTGGTATATCATGTTTTTCTCACAGAAGATTCTGATCCTGAGAAATATGCCTGGGATTTTGGGGATGACTGTGACCCATTCAGTAAACATCTATAAAGCAGCTCCTCTAAGTTGTTCTTCTCTAGGTTCTACAGGGAAACCATAGGGAGATAAGTTCCTGTTCCCACGTCACTCGTGATCTAGCTGAGGGAGACTATTCATGCATGTTTGCAAAACAGCCATGCCCACAACGTCACAACCAATGTGCATCTTGGCTTTGCGGGAACCGGTCCCACCAAGGTACGTTCCATGTTTTGCAGAAAGGATGAAACTTGGGACTGATATGGCCACAAATATCTGAGCTTGAAAACTTCGGTGGAAGTTAATGCCTCTTTGCACTCCTTCATGTATTTGCTATCACAGTGCTACTTTTAATATCTTTTCTTTGTGAGCTAAATAGCCATCACGTTAGCATACTGCTTTTAAAATTTTGTAAAACCAGGCCGGGCGCGGTGGCTTAAGCCTGTAATCCCAGCACATTGGGAGGCCGAGGCGGGTGGATCACGAGATCAGGAGATCGAGACCATCCTGGCTAACACGGTGAAACCCTGTCTCTACTAAAAATACAAAAAAATTAGCCGGGCGTGGTGGCGGGCGCCTGTAGTCCCAGCTACTCGGGAGGCTGAGGCAGGAGAATGGCGTGAACCCGGGAGGCGGAGCTTGCAGTGAGCCGAGATTGCGCCACTGCACTCCAGCCTGGGCGACAGAGCAAGACCCCGTCTCAAAAAAAAAAAAAAAAAAAATTTGTAAAACCTTTAGAGAATATATTCGAAAGGAATGATTCCTCCCTCTCCCACATTCTTTCCATATCATGTCTGAGATAATAAAGACATAAACAAAGTCAACTGGAACACCTCCCAAAAAGGTTGAATAGGAAAAAGATGGCTACTTGTCTGTAAAGCCCCAAGGTAAGCTATTTTTAAGTTGGTGCCCCCAAAGCCAGGATTTTTCACCTTGATCTTGACTAATGTAATTAATTTAATATGGATTTGTAATAGAATGTAAAATGTGTACAGAGTTCTTTAGTCTTGAAATGACACATGAATCTCTTAGGTCAGTAGCCACTGGGCATGAGCCTGTGCCAGGTGAGGTGTCAACTGTATACAACGGTAGGGGCTGAGAGACAGGAAAGACCCCTTTTGGCTGGAGTAATTAAGGAAAGTTTATGGAAGAAAAGGTATCTTGTATGAGTCTTGAAATAAGGGGAGGGTTCTGTTAGGCAGGCACTGAGACTGGAAGGCAACATGCACAAAAACATAAAACCGTGAAAAGGCAAGCGATAACTGGGAACATAAAGCTAGAAGATGTTGCATAGCGCACTGCAGGAAGAACAAGACTAGAAAAGTAGGTGGAAACTGATTTTCTGAGACCTGAAGCCAGACTGAGGAGGTGAAGGGTGAGTAGTGGAGTCCTTGGAAAAGTGTGAAGTAGAGAAGGACATAATTAAAATGTCACTTTCAGGAGATTGCTCCAATGTGGAGTGCAGAATTTGTTGGAGTAGGGAGGGGCAGCGATTAGGGGAGTCTGTTAGGAGGCTTCCGCCATGCAGTTCAGGTATTAGATAAAAGTGCGTGAATTAATGTGGTAATAACGGAGGCTTGCCGTTTCCAGCTTCTTGCCTCTAAGTCAATTCTCAACCTACTGTTATTTGACTTCCTCTACTGAACACATTCTGGACAGAACTTATTATTTCCCTCCCAAATCTGCTCCTCCTCTTATATTCCATATCTCACTCATGACACCACCAATGTCAGCTGAACCAAATAATTTCAAGTCAATCCTGGCTCCTTTCTCTGCTGAACCCTTCTTCATCCAAACGACCTCAAGTCTTCCTTATCTAACCACATACACATTTCTTAAATCAGCCCCTCGTGACAAACCATGCTATCTCTATTTAGCTCATCGTACCATTGTACAATCACAGTAGCAGTGTGATCAGTGATCACAGTGATCAGATCTCTCTCATCCAGCCATAGCAAAATAGTGTAGTGGTTCAACATTTCAATCTGAACCCAAACTTCCTGGGTTCAAAGCCGCACTCTCACACTTTTAGCTCTATGGCCAGGGACAGATTTAGCTCTTTCTGCTTCCATTTCTTTATCTGTAAGATAGTCAATCAGAGTAGGCTGTTAGGAGAGTTACATGAGCTAATATTTGCCTAGCACTTAGAATGACATCTGGCATGTCATAGGTGCTATATGATGTTTTCTATTTTAATTAAAATAGAAAATAATCCACCCTTCCACTAATGCATGATGTTAACCATGCCTCTCTTCCTTAACTCTGTAGGCTGGAATCTAAGCTGGGTAACAAAATGTAGAAACTTTTCCACGGTCTGGCCCCTGCTTCATCCTCCCAACTCATCTCCTACCCTCGCCTCACAGTTTGTGTTTAGATAATATTGTGTCACATGAAGTTCTCCAAGTCCACCACACTCAACCGTGCCTTCCTGGTTCTCCTCCGAAGAGTCTGCCTGCTTGCCTTGTCCCCATCCCCCTCTGCTCAGTACTGCTTACTCATTCCTGAAATGCCAGCTCAGGCACCATTTCCCCCCAGGCAGCCTTCCGTGAATGTGCAGGCAGGGTTAAGTGCCTCTTCTCTCCACCTACAAGATAATTTTATCATGGCATGAATAGTATAGTGCTGAAATCATCTTTATGATCCTGCTCCCAGATCTGACTGAAAACTTCTTGAGGGCAGGAGCTGTGTCATATTCATCTCTAAACCCCACAGAGACAAGGGCCATGCTAGATATATAGTAGGTTTTCATAAGCATTTATTGAAGTAAAGAAAATAATTCAACAGGGTTGGCAATTAACTAAATGTGGAAGTAGCAAGACAGAGGGAGATTGGAAGCTGATTCCAAAGTTTGAAGTCCAAGTTAACTCAAAGATCAAGGTCATATTTATAGAAACAGGGAAGTCAGAAGGAGGAACTTTTCTGAAAGGAAAGGAAAAAAAAAAACAACCCTAATGAGTTAATTTTTAAACAAACTGAGTTGGAGATGCCAACAAAATATGCAGTTAGAAAATAGACCCTGTGGTACTAGAAAAAGGCCATGGTAGGTTTCAGGGTCATTGAATTTGTCATAGTTTAGTAGATTATGCTGCCTAACAAACAGCCCCCAAATCTCAGTGGCTTATAATAGTAAAAGCCTATTGCTGCTCACACAGCATGTCTCCTATGAGTCAGCTGCAGCTCTGCCTGGGGCTTTGGTACTCCGTTCAGGGTTACATGTGCATCTGGTGCATACTGTTCTCATAGTGAAAGGTCAGAATGAGAAGGAACACGGAGCCAACCACACAAGCACATTTAAAGTCTTGCTCAGAAGTGACATACATAATTTCCACTCATATCCCATTGGCCAAAGCAAGTCCTATAGCCAAGCCTGAAGTCAATGGAGTGAGGAAGCATGGCAACGACAAGGGAATAAAATATTATGAACAAATATTGCACTCAGCACAGTGAGGATAGATGGAATTATGTGTGTAGATCAGATCATACACATAATTTCCCATTGGAGGGGAAAGAGAAACCAAAGAAGGAAGAAAGAAAATAGCATAAAGGTAATCAGAGAGGTAAAGAAGAGAACTAAAACTGTAAGTTATAATGCAAGTTTTAAAAGACAGGAATCCAAGGGAAGGTAGGTTCATTGTCCAACACAGCCAATGTCAATGAAAATAAGAACTGCATGTGACTATGAGGAGGAAAACGGAGCCACTTAAGAGAAAGGATTCATTAGCTATCCTGAGCCCATTTCTGCACAGATTTCTGGTCTTTCAGGTACTTGGCTAATGTCGATTTAAAATAACTTTCATTGGAGATTGTTTAGAATAGGTTTTCACAGCAATTCCTACAGCAGCTGAGTTGTGTGGATTAGAAGGTAAGCTAAGAGCACACAATACAGAATTTCTAACTCTCATCAAATATCAGGAGAGTTGTCACAAGAGGCAAGGAGACCCCTCCAGACTCTGGGCTTGTCTAGAGAGGAAGATTACTGGCAGTAGCTGCATGATCCTAACCAACAGACTTGCTAAGAGGAGAATCTTTTACAACTGAGAAAGTAAAAAAATGGAGTGGTAGCCTTTATCAAAAATGGAGTTGTCGCCCTCATGAAACAATCATCTCCATGCCGTTGGGGTTTTCAAGCAGAATCTAGTCCACCATACAACAAACATGTGGAAAAGTGCATGCACTGGACAAAAAGGCCAACAGATATATCTATACATCTATCTATCTGTCTGTCTGTCTGTCTGTCTGTCTATCTATCATCTATCTATCTATCTATCTATCTATCTATCTATCTATCTATCTATCATCTATCAGACACACAAGGGAAGAATGCCGTGTGATGATAGAGGCAGAGACTGAGGTGCTGCAGCTGCAAGCCAAGAAATGCCAAAAATTGCCAGCAAAGGGGCGGCACAAGAAGCTAGGAAGGGGAGAAAGAAGGTTTTTCCCTTATAGATTTCAGAGGGAGCAAAGCCCTTCCAAAACCTTGATTTTGGACTTCTAGCTCCAAAACTGTAAAAGAATAAATTTCTGATATTTTAAGCCACCCAGTTTGTGGTTCCTTCTTACAGTGGCCCTAGGAAACGAATACACTTAAATACATTTTGAAAAGCAATAAAGTAGCCTTTGAAATGTTTGCTGATGACTACTGTAAGCAATTTTAATTAGTAGTATTCTTTTTCTTGAAGTTAAAAATCTGTATCAGTATGAGAGATTGATCGAATTCCGTTCTTTATGAAGATATGGAAAATGTGTGTTCAGTTATGGTCACATTTACGTGCCAATGACTTGTTGGGAATTAAGAAACATTCCTCTAAGAATGCTCTTTGTGAAACCTACTTTTAAGAGTTGCTAGTCTTGTTTGCCTTGTAAATCATGTTTATACTAAAAGTTTAAAATGTATTTTGTGGTATATAGTTTTGGAAACTCGAAGGAAACTGCCTTGAGATGTTTAGGAATTGTAACTGCTTTAAGGAGAGAGAGAATATAAAGATTCTCATTTGATTAAATAAACTACTTCCGCTTATTGTTTGAAATGCAGCCTCAGTGGAAACTTTATATTCCATTATTTGCTTTCTCCTGAGAAGTTCTTGGCACATTGTGAACTGGAGGGTACAACGCAAAGGACATCAGGCTTTCAATCTGGGAATGCTTTCGAGACAGGTGACCAGTGCTTCAGAATGTCTACTTGGAAGCTATGGTGGAATGTTTGTACAGGTACATAAGAGGGCACAGACATGCACACCAAGATACAGAGAGACATCTGGATATGGGAGCAACTCTTATGGCCATTTAATGCCCACCATCTTTATTTTACAGGAAAAGCCCAGGGATGTGCCCAAGGCCACTCATGCCAAGGATGGACTAGGCTAAATTCTACTAAACTCATCGAGTGCTTGCTGGGCACCCACTGTGTGCATCTGTTGGCCACAGTCATTTGGAAATTATGATATATCCAGACCATGTGGTTATATAAATATTGTTCTTACAAATCTCTAGGTGCAAGGCAGGTACTGCTACTCCGCCAGTGTCACATAGCACATAAATGGCAGAAGGGAGTCTGGAACCCAAGTCTCCTCCTATCAATCCAGAAACTTAAACTTATGTTACAACTGGAAAAACTGTGGGCACCACAGTTCATTTTCATGTACGGTTACATACAAGACACAACAATTTGCCCTAATTGTACCCCCTCACTTTCAGAGGAGTAATCCTCAACCCAAACTCCAGTCTGCTGAAGATATTCTCATCAGCAGCTTTGTTTTATTTTAAACCAAGGCTTTCTTTCCACTCTGAAATGCCATCAGCAATTATAGGACCAGAAGGAAAATCCATTTCAGTTCAACTGTTGTCATAAAATATTAATCATCTGGGCAAGTAGCCATTTCCAAACTGCCTGTATTCTGCATCGATATTTTCTTTAGAAATATACCAATACCTGTGTATCCATAGAGAATACAAGGGTTTGCAAATATTTTGAGAGTTTAGAAGCTAATCACTGCTGAGTCATAAAAAAAAATTCTTTTTTGTCTTGATGCCAGCGGTTGTGCCATTAACATAAAAAAACTCATTGCTGTTCTATCCTTGGTACCATGGAGACTCATGGATTTCCTTTGAATTTTTCAGCTCTACTCAGGAGCCCAGTTCAAGGGCCAAGAGCCCACCTAGTTGAAGTCCCTCATGAGGGTGCCCTGAAGGGAGAATTTAGCTGGAAAAAGGCTAAGGTTAGATAGAAAATCTTAGAATTAACTAACTAAGACATAATCAACAATAATAAAAATAAAATTTACTGGTTTTGGACACCTAATATATGCCAGAAACTTTCAATACATTATTACTGTCACAAACCAGGGATGCTTACAAATTATGGATGCTCCTCAACATTTTCCAGAAATTGATGCTGTGAGTTTTATGTTACTCAAGTTTGTCCAACTAGAAAGTGGCAGACCTGAGGCTGAGAGACAGGAGTGTACAACTTAAAGATTCCATTCTTTCTTTCTATACCATGTTGTTGCTCTCAAAATACTACCTCCCACTTATTGATTACTAATAGAATAGAAACTTATCAGCACTATCCTTACAGCACTGTTCTCATAGCCCTCCTGCTTATAAATAGGCATCACCATCATTTTGCAAACAGAAAAGCTGAAGCTGAAGAAGTTCCATTTATGATAGTAAAAGAGGGTGCTATCCCACAGAGCCAGGTCTCTAGGCCACAAACCCTTCCAGCCAGGCTGCCTGTCAATGGATCAATGGAAGGGAAGCTCCATGCACTTAGGACAGAAATGTCAGTAGCTGGAGTTCAGCTAGTGACCTAAAATGCTGATCTGCTCTTTTTTTTTATTTTTTATTTTTATTATTATACTTTAGGTTTTAGGGTACATGTGCACAATGTGCAGGTTTGTTACATATGTATCCATGTGCCATGTTGGTTTGCTGCACCCATTAACTCATCATTTAGCATTAGGTATATCTCCTAATGCTGTCCCTCCCCCCTCCCCCCACCCCACAACAGTCCCCGGAGTGTGATGTTCCCCTTCCTGTGTCCATGAGTTCTCATTGTTCAGTTCCCACCTATGAGTGAGAACATGCGGTGTTTGGTTTTTTGTCCTTGCAATAGTTTACTGAGAATGATGATTTCCAGTTTCATCCATGTCCCTACAAAGGACATGAACGCGTCATTTTTTATGGCTGCATAGTATCCCATGGTGTATATGTGCCACATTTTCTTAATCCAGTCTATTGTTGTTGGACATTTGGGTTGGTTCCAAGTCTTTGCTATTGTGAATAGTGCTGCAATAAACATACATTTGCATGTGTCTTTATAGCAGCATGATTTATAGTCCTTTGGGTATATACCCAGTAATGGGATGGCTGGGTCAAACGGTATTTCTAGTTCTAGATCCCTGAGGAATCGCCACACTGACTTCCACAATGGTTGAACTAGTTTACAGTCCCACCAACAGTGTAAAAGTGTTCCTATTTCTCCACATCCTCTCCAGCACCTGTTGTTTCCTGACTTTTTAATGATGGCCATTCTAACTGGTGTGAGATGGTATCTCACTGTGGTTTTGATTTGCATTTCTCCGATGGCCAGTGATGATGAGCATATTTTCATATGTTTTTTGGCTGCATAAATGTCTTCTTTTGAGAAGTGTCTGTTCATGTCCTTCACCCACTTTTTGATGGGGTTGTTTGTTTTTTTCTTGTAAATTTGTTTGAGTTCACTGTAGATTCTGGATATTAGCCCTTTGTCAGATGAGTAGGCATATAAACAGAACCAAAGACAAAAACCACATGATTATCTCAATAGATGCAGAAAAGGCCTTTGACAAAATTCAACAACCCTTCATGCTAAAAACTCTCAATAAATTAGGTATTGATGGGACGTATCTTAAAATAATAAGAGCTATCTATGACAAGCCCACAGTCAATATCATACTGAATGGGCAAAAACTGGAAGCATTCCCTTTGAAAACTGGCACACGACAGGGATGCCCTCTCTCACCACTCCTATTCAACATAGTGCTGGAAGTTCTGGCCAGGGCAATCAGTCAGGAGAAGGAAATAAAGGGTATTCAATTAGGAAAAGAGGAAGTCAAATTGTCCCTGTTTGCAGATGACATGGTTGTATATCTAGAAAACCCGACTGTCTCATCCCAAAATCTCCTTAAGCTGATAAGCAACTTCAGCAAAGTCTCAGGATACAAAATCAATGTACAAAAATCACAAGCATTCTTGTACACCAATCACAGACAAACAGAGAGCCAAATCATGAGTGAACTCCCATTCACAATTGTTTCAAAGAGAATAAAATACCTAGGAATCCAACTTACAAGGGATGTGAAGGACCTCTTCAAGGAGAACTACAAACCACTGCTCAATGAAATGAAAGAGGATACAAACAAATGGAAGAACATTCCATGCTCATGGGTTGGAAGAATCAATATCATGAAAATGGCCATACTGCCCAAGGTAATTTATAGATTCAATGCCATCCCCATCAAGCTACCAATGACTTTCTTCACAGAATTGGAAAAAACTACTTTAAAGTTCATATGGAACCATAAAAGAGCCCGCATCGCCAAGTCAATCCTAAGCCAAAAGAACAAAGCTGGAGCCATCACGCTACCTGACTTCAAACTGTACTACAAGGCTACAGTAACCAAAACAGCATGGTACTGGTACCACAACAGAGACATGGATCAATGGAACAGAACAGAGCTCTCAGAAATAATGCCGCATATCTACAACCATCTGATCTTTGACAAACCTGACAAAAACAAGCAATGGGGAAAGGATTCCCTATTTAATAAATGGTGCTGGGAAAACTGGCTAGCCATATGTAGAAAGCTGAAACTGGATCCCTTCCTTACACCTTATACAAAAATTAATTCAAGATGGATTAAAGACTTAAATGTTAGCACTTTGGGAGTCCAAGGTGGGCAGATCACGAGGTCAGGAGATCAAGCCCATGGTGACACCCCGTCTGTACTAAAAAATACAAAAAATTAGCCGGGCGTGGTGGCGGGCGCCTGTAGTCCCAGCTACTCAGAGAGGCTGAGGCAGGAGAATGGCGTGAACCCGGGAGGCGGAGCTTGCAGTGAGCCGAGATTGCGCCACTGCACTCCAGCCTGGGCGACAGAGCGAGACTCCGTCTCAAAAAAAAAAAAGACTTACATGTTAGACCTAAAACCATTAAAATCCTACAGGAAAACCTAGGCAATACCATTCAGGACATAGGTGTGGGCAAGGACTTCATGTCTAAAACACCAAAAGCAATGGCAACAAAAGCCAAAATTGACAAATGGGATCTAATTAAACTAAAGAGCTTCTGCACAGCAAAAGAAACTACCATCAGAGTGAACAGACAACCTACAGAATGGGAGAAAATTTTTGCAACCTACTCATCTGATCTGCTCTTTACAACCCCCAGATTCCCTCTAGAAATGCCCACTTTCCACCCTCATTTCCTTGAGCCCCACGAGATGGGTGTTGACACTCCCAAGTTGGCTCTGTTATCAAACAAATTCCCTAAAAGATCATGGAGACCAAGGTCCTGAGAAATCATTGCATCCTGGATAGCCCATTAGTTAATTTTAATAAAGTGCTAAGAATTGTTCTTGGCACATGAAGGCTTGTTATAATTATTCATCATCGGGGCGCAGTGGCTCACGCCTGTAACCCCAACACTTTGGGAGGCTGAGGAGGGCAGATCACTTGAGTTCAGGAGTTCATGACCAGCCTGGCCAACATGGTGAAACCCCATCTCTACTAAAATACAAAAACTAGCCAGACGTGGTGGTGTGTGCCTGTAATCCCAGCTAAATTATAAAAAATTTAAAAAAAGAAAAATTAGTCATCATACTATTTATTACAACATTTCTGCATAGAATTGCCTACTGCCACATCAAGTCCACGTGTTTCTTTTTCTCCTACCTCTTTCTTTAGAAATGCTACCTGGTAAGTGATCAAAGATCAAAGCTGACACCAGCAATAAGAGTTATGGTCATAATATAACCTCTGATGCGCTGTCTTGAGGAGAATCTAGCATCACTTTTTTGGTGTTTCTGTCAAAAATTCATAACGTCAGTCTAATCATGAGTAAAAAATATCAGATAAATCCAAACAGAGAGATATTCTTTGAAATAACAGAGCAGTACTCGTCACAAGTGAAAATGTCATGAAAGAAAAGGAAAGACTAAAAAAACTGTCACAAATTGGGAAAAAAGTAAGGTGACATAACAACTAAATGGAATGTGGGATCCTAGACTAGATCCTGTAACATAAAGAGGATGTTCTTGGAAAAATTAGTACAATTCACAAAAACATATGCAGTTTAGTTAACATTGTTGTGAAATTCAACTAAAGTTGACCTGAGGATGCCTTCATACTTTGAGTCCTTAACAAATTGCAACCTAACTTGGTACATAAACTAACTGAAAGCCTAACTTAGTTATTATTTTGTAATAAATAGCTTTGTCTCAGCCAATCACAGGCTTCCAATGATTAGTCCATGTTCAAATAAGGCAAGCACAGAACGGGAGCCAATCAACTGTCTCTGTACCTCACTTCTGCTTTCTGTTCATAAAGTCTGCCTCCCCATGTTGTGAGGAGAGCTCTCTGAACGTTTTCTGGTTCTGAGGGCTGCCCAATTCAAGAATTGTTCTCCGCTCAATTAAGTTCTGTTAAACTTAATTTTTCTAGTTTTTCTTTTAACAATACCAATGTTAATGGCCCTGTTTTGATCACTGTATTATGGTCATATAAGGAGTTAATATCAGAGGAAGTGGGGTAAAGGGCATCCAGGAATTCTTCTACTATTTTTGCAACTTTTCTGTAAATCTAAAATTATTTCAAAGTAAAAGACTTTTTTGTTTGTTTGTTTAAGTTTTTTGTTGGTAAGTTGGGAGAAAGCTTGAAATCAGACTGAGGAGGTAAAACTAGTCTTGTTGGGTTGGAATCCCAGTTCAACCACTTCCGACCTGTGTGGCCTCAAACAAGTGCCCCAAACCTATCTAAGCTTGGGTTTCTCAATTGTCAAATGTGAACAATAATTGCTATCTCACAGGTTTGTTACAAGTATAGATAGTAACACACATAAAGTGGATAGCATAGTGCTTGACATACAGTAAGTATGCAAACTAGAAGCTATTGATATCTTTAATCAATTTATGTCATTTTTCCTCTGAGATGGGTATTATTTTAAAAAATCCTCAATAGGGCATCGACTGGTAACAGTTCATTGTATTGCCTTTCTAGGAATATTTGCATTTTAATAGTTTGATGCCATGAGAGAATTCAGTAGCAGATTGTATTTTCTAAAGGTGACCTCAACAATATGTCCCATCGTACAATCTTTTCTAGAAACTTTCCATTCCTCCATCGAAGGTAGAATCTATGTACCCTCCTTTGGTATATGCAAGATTTTGTAAATGCCTTGGCCAATAGAGTATGGTAGAAGTGGTGGCATGTGATTTCCAAGGGTAGGTCTTTAAAACGACATACATTTTAGCCTGTTCTCTTGTGCTGCTCATTCTTGGGACATAGCCACCATGCTGTAATAAAATCTAAGCGGCTCTTTAATAAAAATAAATAGATGGGCATGGTGGCATGCACCTGTAATTTCAGCTAGTGGGGAGGCTGAAACAGGAAGATCACTTGAATTCAGGAGTTTGAGGCTACGTGATCAAAGCCACTGATCATGCCTCTGCATTGCAGCAGCTCATGGAGAGGTCCATGTGGCCTCTGACCGTAGCTGAGCTCCCAGATGATAGCCAGCACCCACTGGCCAAACATTTGAATGAACTGTCTTCATAGCAAGCACATCATCCAGCTCCCAATCAAGCCACTCAACTAACACCACACGGAGAAGATACGGCCAGCCCCGTTGCACCCTTCTCCACTTACAGATTTGTAAGCAAAATATATTATTGTTATTTTCACCCATTAAGATTTTGGGTGGTTTATTAGACACATCTTTATAACATATGATGACAGAAAATTCTCATAGAGAAGGGAGCAGGAATAGAAATAGGATTTTTAAAAATGTGGACAGATTTGAGAATTGGAGCTAGGAATGGGCTTGGGTAGACTTGAGAAATATTTGGTGGGCTTGAAGTCTGTTCATCCTTTCCATAATGCAAGAGAAGTAAAAAGTAGTTTTGTCCAGTAGACTAGAAATGGGAACAAAGTGAGAATATCTAGATGGGGCCAATAGAGTAGGGCAGGGCCCTGGTGTGGATTCTCAGGGAAGATGGTGTCTAGAGTCAATATCAAAGTTAGTCCCCAGGGCTGGCCTACTGTAGTAGATGAAGATTGGGGTTTGAGGTGCCAGTTGATCATGCTACTTTTTCCTTCTTGGTTTAAACCAATTGAGAACAGACCCAACGAGAATTCAAGTCCAGTATCAGTGTTTTGACCTCCAAATGAAGGATTTCCTGTATTTTGCCTTTGAGAAAGACAGGGCTTGCATTTAAGGGCAAAGGGGAGCTGCCCACTCCTTCACATCCTCACATAGAACTCGCCCTCAGGAAGACCTGGGTTTGTGGAGCAGACACTGGGCAGACCATGGGGATCACTCCCTGGCTCACACCCCAGGAAGGAGCCCCCAAAGTTTTAGGCCTGTCTCTAAGAGGCCAGCCCCACCCGACCTGCACCAGGAGTGAGAATAAACAGCTGGGAGCAGGGACCTGCCAGAGACGGGGCCAGAAACAAAGAGCCCAGTCCACATGGAGAACTGACTCTGCCGTATCTCACCATCAACTATTAATAAGTCATTCTTCATCCTGCAGAGGAGGAATTAGGAAGAGACAAGAGAGGAAGGAGAAGCTTCCTCCCCATACTTTCTGAGGGAGTGAAGTGTCCTAGGTAGGGTCTGAGTCAAGACTTTGGGTGACAAGAGCAGTTTTCTAATTAAGTGCAGGCATGTGTCTATGCAGCATAGTGGCTCTCAAAGTTGAGTGAGCATCAGAAACACCTGGGAGGCTTGCTAAAGTAGATTGCTGGAATGCACCCCGTGAGTTTGCAATTCAGTAGGTCCAGGTTTAGCCTGATATATATATATATATATTTTAAGTCTGGGTCTCACTCTGTCACCCAGGCTGGAAATGCAATGGCGTGATCATAGCTTACTGTAGCCTCAAACTCCTGGGCACAAGCAATCCTCCCACCTCAGCCCCACGAGTAGCTGGGAATACAGGCATGAACCACTATGCACAGCCAATTTTGTTATTTTTTTTTTTAAGAAGAGGGTCTCACTATGTTGCCTAGGCTAGTCTCGAACTTCTAGTCTCAAATGATCCTCCCTTGTCTGCCTCCCAAAGTGCTGGGATTACAGGTGTGAGCCACTGTGCCTAGATGAAAAATTGCATTTCTAACAAGTCCTAGGTGATGATGACACTGCTGGTCCAGAGCCATTGTATGTTTTATAATTCAGAAGACACATACACACAGCTTATCTTGTTTAATTCTCACATCATTCGTCATTGACAAATGAGGGAACTGTGGCTGATGAGGAATGAGGGTCTTATCTAAGCTCATACAACACTAAGCAAAAGACCTAGGCTTCAAATATGTCTTATGATGGCAACGTGAAGATTCTTTTCACTGAACTATAGCTGTTTCCTGGAGTAAACGCAAAACACAGAGAGAAACCCAGGCATCTTATAGGCCTTTAAGAAACAGAGGTGGATATTTTGTATGCTCATCATTTTAAAAATTGGATTATTGTTAATTTTGCAATTCCTTTTGAAAAATTCCAAAATTTCTTGTAAATATCGAGAAAAAAAGAACAAGAAAATCTTGTATGTTTGTTTGTTTTATGTCAACATAGAGCAGGAGAGGTAGAAAGGGTTGAGTGCCCTTTAGGAACAACCATGGTTATACTAGCAGCCACCCTATTGCCTAGAGACTGGGCGAAATCTGGCATCATTAGACTAAGGAGTTGCTGGCTATCGCTGATAATTCTTTTTCAAAAAATCATTCATTTCTTTACGGATGAAAAGCCTTAACAAAAACAAGTTTATCTACAACACTACTATTTCAAACAGTATTAGGGAAGATACTTTGAGGATTATGAGAGCGTTATATTACCCTTCCTATTGCTTCATTTGGCTTGCACCTGTGATGCCAAACTCTCCATTAGTTTTTCCTAACCACTTAATTAACTTTTTGAAAAACCAGGACCAAAGACCAACCATTGAGAAGGATTCGTGTAGGTCATGATCTGATGAGGGCAATTTACTATGCCTCCTCTGTTACGTTGCCAAAATGAGGACCAGAACTCTTGTGTACTTTTCCAAAGATTCACACCAATATTATGATGTATCCTTATGTAGTTATCACAGGTATTTATATTTACAAGTAGATCTTGATGCCTTACCTAGTACAACTGAACCTATTATCACAACTATTTGGGGCTTCTTGATGACCTGGACTGTGAGGCAGCTGCTCCTGCCTCATGACCCTATTTTATGAACCAAAGTTAGTAGCATGCCTAGCCAGCAATTCCTCAGTTCTTGTGATGTGTGTGTGCATTTATGTGTGTATGTGTGTGTAAATGAAGGTAGAGGATTGAAAATACAAAAGAAATTTTTTAAAACAATTGATACTCTTCACTGAATAATAACATGCTTATAAAAAGTGCACAAATTATTTTTATTATTATTATTATTTTGAGATGGAGTTTTGCTCTTGTTGCCCAGGCTGAAGTACAATGGCACGATCTCGGCTCACCACAACTTCCACCTCCTGGGTTCAAGCGATTCTCCTGCCTCAGCCTCCCGAGTAGCTGGGATTACAGGTGTGCACCACCACGCCCAGCTAATTTTGTATTTTTAGTAGAGATGGGGTTTCACCGCGTTGGCCAGCCTGGTTTCAAACTACTGACCTCAGGTGATCTGCCTGCCTCGGCCTCCTAAAGTGCTGGGATTATGGATATGAGCCACCATGCCCAGCCAAAAAGTGCACAAATTATTAAATGCAGATGTGGATGAATTTTCACAAACTGAACATACTTGAGTAACTAGATAAATAAACAGAACATTACCAGCTCCATGGAAGTTCCTATTGTATTCCTTTCTTGTCACTACCCTGACCAAGAATAACCCCTATTTCTGACTTCTAACACTATATATGAGTTTTAGACACATATACAAATGTATCATATAGTATACTCTTTTGTATCTGGCTTCTTTTGCTCACCATAATGTTTATGAAATATCCATAGTGTTATGTGTATTTGTATAATGTTGACGGTCACTGATGTCTAGTAATCTATAAGTTTACCGCAATTCATTGATTCATTCTACTATCAATGATTACTCAAGTAATTTTTAGTTTGGTGATATAAATAGCACTGCTATAAATATTCTAGTACACATTCATTGATGCTCACATGTATGTGTTCCTATTGCATATAAACCTGGGAGTGAAATTGCCAGGTCACAGGTTTGCCTATGTTATGTTTAGTGATACTGCCAGTTTTAAAAAATAGCGGGCTCAATTTACATTACCCTACACACAGCATGAGAATTTTCTTTGCCCTACATCCTTGCCAGCTCTAGGTATTGCCAGAGGTTTTTATGTCTGCCATTCTGGTGAGGGTATGTGGTAACTTGTTTTGGTTTTAATTCACAGATGTTAGATATTTGGATATTGTCTTTGTTGAAGTGCCAGTGTAAGCCTTTTGCCCATATTTCCATATCTTTCTTAACTTAAAGTCTCCTTCTATCTTCTCTACTCTCTTCACTCCTTGGAGGACTATTAACTGCTTTCCATTGAAAACCCCAAATATCCAACAGCATGTAGTCAAATACACTGTGGCATATTCATACACCAGCACGCTATGCAACCATAAAAAATAAATGATCTCCGGGTACCCACAGCATACATAAAACTCAGAACCGTCATGATAAGCCAAGTAGGCCAAATACAAAAGAATACATGTAACATTCTACTTGTATGACATTTTAAAACAGCCAGAACCAATGTAGAGTGATAAAACAGATCAGTGGTTTCCGTGAGTCAGGAGCCAGAGTTGACTGCAAAAAGGCACGAGGGAACATTTTAATGTGATGGAAATGTCCTGTTTTGATTTCAGTAGTGGTTACATGGGTCTATCCATTTATCACAACTCTTTGAACTATATACTTAAAATGGATAGTTTAATTGTATTAAATTATACCTCAATAAAGTTTATTTTAAAAGAAACCCTTTGGGAAGCTGAGGCAGGCAGATCACCTGAGGTCGGGAGTTCGAGACCAGCCTGACCAACATGGAAAAACCCCATCTCTACTGAAAATACAAAATTAGCTGGGCATGGTAGTGGTGCATGCCTATAATCCTAGCTACTCGGGAGGCTGAGGCAGGAGAATCACTTGAACCCGGGAGGCAGAAGTTGTAGTGAGCCGAGATCGTGCCATTGCACTCCAGCCTAGGCAACAAGACTGAAACTCTGTCTCAAAAAAAAAAAAACCTTTTACTGAGGCCTACCATGTGTAACCCATAAGATATGGTGAAATTAGGGCTTTTCATAGGCCACAGCGATCAGTCAAGATGCCCGTAGACCCATGTGTACTCCACCCAAGAATCCTATCTTTCTAGAAGGAAAGGCCGAGTCGCCAACACCTTTTGAAATAACTGTTTTTATTGAAGACATCACAAAAGGCTGGTTCTGGCTACCTTGGCCACCTCATACCCCACAAATGGTTTTGTTTCCGCTCACTTACGGCTGCCTGCCAGTCACCCGGTAAGCGAGCCAGCACACTTAACAAGCTGGCCCATCACCACATTTAAAATATACAACGCAAACGCAGGCATTTCCAAACCCTGGGCTGGGGAAAGAAACCTCCCCAGTGAGTTTTCCCAACATTTTACCTTTCAGAAGCCAAACTGCAGTCATTTTTTCCTTTGACTCTCAAGGGAAATCTGACAGGGACCACGTTTCAGAAAGCTTGTCTCCCATAGAGCACCAGAGCTGTGGTGTTTTAAGACCCTCTCTCAGCCCCTCCCCTGGGAACATATTATTATATGATCATTAGTGATGGGCAAACCTCACTGGGTTTCCAGGTTTGAGTCTGTGCCAGAAGTTCAGAGTTCCTCCTTTCTTGACAACTCAAAATCTCCCCTATTTTTTTCCCTTTTATTTATTCATTTGTTTGTTTATGTGTGATATGCTTGGTTTCTTCTTATCTGACCACACTCTCCAGCCTTTTCTCCACTTCACACACAGAAGAAAGGAAGGAGATTGGGCAGGAAGCATGAGTTTCTTGCTGGTTTCTCTCTGTTGAGGTGCACTGGATGAAACAGAATTGTAATCAGGCCCCAATTATTAGCACAACCAGAAAAGAGTGACTAGACACCTGCTATATGCCCATGACCACAATTCCGGGGGTGCCCAGTGAGTTTGTAGGTGAATAAAGGATAAAGGCTTTTCTTAAAAACACTGCATGTTCTCACTCATAGGTGGGAATTGAACAATGAGAACTCATGGACACAGGAAGGGGAACATCACACTCCGGGGACTGTTGTGGTGTTGGGGGAGGGGGGAGGGACAGCATTAGGAGATATGCCTAATGCTAAATGACGAGTTAATGGGTGCAGGAAATTAACATGGCACATGGATACATATGTAACAAACCTGTACATTGTGCACATGTACCCTAAATCCTAAAGTATAATAAAAAAATATATATATATATATATATTCATCAAAAAAAAAAAAAAAAGAAGGGTTCCCATTCCAACTGGGATGCTGGGACAAACAGGCCAATAGATGTATTGACAAAGGCAGGCAGACATTGCTCCACCAATATACTTTAAGGACTAAGCAGTCAAGGTTACAGGAAGAGTGAATGCAGTGCATTAAGAAGTTGTAAAACAAACGTGAACATTCTTCATTTGTGGCGACAATTGCTGTTTCTGGAATACAAGAATAAGGCATTGAATTCATTATATTGAAATTCAAACACTCCAATTGAAGATTCCTGTCTATATTTTCCCCTCTAGAGAATGGGAGCACTAATTATTCCATGAGCTATATTGTTGGTTATGGAGCTAAGTGGAGTACTGAATTTATAAGTTAGGGATTACATTCAATTCAAATCCATTGAGCCTCGGCCACAAGGCTGACACTCAGGCCTGCGTTTGTAAACTGGACCCACTAGCCAGGGACTCATAGGGTCATGGGGACAGTGGGGACACATAGTCTCAAGCCCTTCCCATCTTCCATTAGAGGAATCCCAGAATACAACGTGTCCCATGACCTTGTAGAAGGCTGGGAACGTCCAGGTCAGAGGCAACAGCTGGCCTAGGAGGGCTGCCAGAATTTCCGGGACACTGATGCATTCAGAATAGGAGAAAAGGGAACATTGGAGGGGGTGCCTGGCAGGGGGGAAAGGGAGAGGAAAGCAGAGGGAGCTCAGCACTGATAAATTCAGATTTGTGTGTTTCACTCAGCCTGAAAACACCAGTGAATCACTTATGCTAATTTGTCTTTTCTCTTTAACACATTTTCTCCAGTTTGTCTGAAACTATACTGTGTCTACTATGAATAATTTCACACCGTTACAACACAAAATTATTTTTCTGCCCAAAAAGCGGTCACTTGTTCTTGGACCAGATTCTCCCAATGTGTACTAAATCAGGGAGATCATTTCTGCCACGGTTAAGGCCTTCCCACTGTTTTCTGTGAGGCTGCACTTCTTAACATACCTGTTCCTTACGGACTAAGGAGATTTGTGTCCTAATCCTTTTTTTTGTTTTCTTTACAGAATATTTTGATTCTCCCTTAACCTTTATCATATTGATTGCTGTTGGTAGACAGTCTTGGGGCAGAAAAAAATGTGTTTAGAATACTGTAATTTATGAGTATTGTCATTTTATGGTTGCATTGATTTTTATTTTAAAAGTGGTTTTACAAACTGAAAATTGACAGAAGGTAGAAATGCATAGAATCGATGATGATATCAGAAATGCACACAATATCTAAAACAAGGAAGGTAACTAGATTTCATCTCAGGTGCCAACCCCATCAATTAGTAGTGACTGCCCGCAATATTGTTCTAAGACGGAACCTGAGGCCACTTCCAGGCTTAGCAGGAAAAAGGGCCAGGAGTTGATTAGTAATGTCTGCCATTGCAGTGCCTTTATGGTGAGTGGAGAAGGGGATGGGCAATGGGGTGTCAGCACAGACATGTATATTCTATTTCTGGTCTTGGCAAATGTTCATTCAAACAACTAACGTGTTAAGGAAATTACGTAGGAACTGACCAAACTGAATAGAGACCTGAGCGTTTCCTTCTGAGTATATGGCTGGATCAAAAGACATCTCAAGGTACTGTTAACCCAACGATTCCTCATCTATATAATCATATTTTTATCCTGACACATAAGTAAATGACTTGGAGATTGGTCCTAGTTTAAGGTGTAAGCAATAAAAACACACTTAAAATTTGCACTGGAAATTGAAAATCCCTTTCATGTATACACATGCAACATGCTATTCACACCCTGCTGCCTTCTGCATCTTTCTGGTGCCATATTACTTGTGCCTGCTAGAGAGAAGTTGTGGGACTGATGCTAGAAGAAAGAGAGAAATTTAAATAAAGAAATGATGCTGTCATTATTTTTAATGGTTGATTTGTTTTTCTTGTTTACCTAGAAAACAGGTGGAGAATAGAACAAAGAGATTTTTGGCCTGAGCCAGGACTGAGAAACCAAGTCTAGTTAGTGAGTCAAAAAGAGAAATTGTATCCCCTCTCTTATTATGAAAAATCTCATAAATGCATCACCTATATGAAAACTCCTTGGACAAGTCTTAAATCTTTACTTAAACGCTAATGAATTTGGTTGCTAAAATAGAGGGTGTAAGTTACCTTTCAGGCTAAAGCAGGGATTATTTGTTTACATAGGATCAAAAATAATAATATGGCGTATATAAATGTTTATAGTAGGTCCTGGAAAAGTACAGATGTATACAATTGTGCCAAAGAGACAAACATTTTCTTTACAGCATTGTATTCATCAGCCCTTGCCACAGTAAAGCTGCATAACAAATCACCCCAAATCTTAGGGGCTTACAGCAATAAGCCTTTATGTTTCTCACTCGTGGGTCTGAAGGGCAGCTGGGATTATTCTGCTTCAGATGGGGAGTTGGCTAGGGTTGGCTCTAGGCTTGAGGATGGGTTCAAATCTGTTCCATGATCACATTTCGGGGCTCAAACTGAGGAGGTTGTTGCTACCTGTGTTATGCTCTTCTTATTGTGATCACAAGAGTAGAAAGGGTGAGTGAAACAGCCTTTTCTGGGACTGTCCCACAGTCATTTCTACCCACATTTCACTAATTAAAGTTAGTCACATGGCCAGCCTCACCATCAGTGGGTACAAAAATTGAGTTTGCTTCTAGGAAAACGAACTGCAAAGTTACATGGCAAAAGGTTCACACCTTTTGTGAAAATAAGAAGTGCCAAGGAATTGAGAAAATAAACCAACTTACCAAAAATATTAAGAGATTCTATTTAAAACATTGAATAGGGAAGTGGTATCATGAGGTAAATAATAATAATAATAGTAGTTAGTATTAAAAATCAGGCTTTGGAGCCAGGGTAATCTGAGTTTGAATATTGGCATCATTCCTTTCTGACCATGTGGCTTCAACAACAGGCAGACCTTGCAGATGCTAGAACTGGAAAAGCATTCCTCAGCAAGACTTTGTGGATATCTATCCCTGTGCTCTCCTGACTCTTTGCTTGTATGTTTCTCCACTTGGGCAGTTCAAGTTTCTTAAAGATATTATCTAATCAACCCAGCTAGTGTTGTGCCAGTTGGGGCATATAATTTTGCAACAGGATGCCACTGTCCAGTCTGTGACCAAGGCATGTGCATGCTTCAGGTTCAATCAGCTGTGGTGGTAAGGGTGGAGGGGGAGTCATACACAATAAGGTTTCCTTGACAGACATGGCTGGTTGTCTACCAAAGAGTTATGCTCCTAGAGGAAAGCTGCTGTTAGTCTGGGGTGTCCTTTCCTACATTTCCCAGAGCCTCTTGAAACTAGGTTGGATCATGTGACTAAGTTTCCCCAATAGAATGGAAGCAGAGATTATATGTACCACTTCCCACCAAAGGAGCCAAGAAGCTGATGCGTTTTCTACTCTCTACCTTCCCATTCAGTACGTAAATGGTGAGAACTCCAAGACCCTAGAGGAGGGCAGAGCCACAAAAGGGAAAGAGATTGGGTAACTGATTGACCACGTGGAAGGCTTCCTATGAATGAGACGCAAACATTTGAACTCAGCATTTTTTTTTTAATATCAGTCAATAAAGAGTGTCCATTTCACGGGGTTGGAACAGAGCAATTGCTCTTATAAAGGGCTGATGGCATAGTAGTCATTGGGATTAGGGCGTGGAATGAAGCAAAACATAAAAGGCTAATCAGCAGAGCAAAGACTTCAGCTGTAGAGGTCTGAACATGCCCCGCTGGGAGGGCCTCCCTGATGCCACACTCTCAGCTGAGAAGGTTGAATTCAGTAGGAGGTCAGCTGGAACTGCCAAGGAGTGTGGCCTTCGTAAGGGATGAGCTCCAAATCCACACGGTTGTCCACATTTCCACCGTCACTCATCAGGGAGAGCTTTCACGTAACACAAGGATGTGAGGATTTCCTCTGTAAATCACTTGTTCCCCTGGATATGGTTTCTGAAATATCTGTCTTAGGTCTAAGCTGCTCTCTCTTTCCATTAGAAGCTCTGCTCACCCAACTCAACCAGTTTTAACAAAATTTTAAAAGCCGTTGACTCTCTAGGGAAGGCTGATTTCTCTCTTGGCCTCCATTTGTAGCCAGCACTGGCACCAGCTATACTTACTTCAGCTCACTGAGGAGGAGGAGGAGGAGCAGAGAGCTGTTCTCTCATTAATAACCATGCCTTGACCCCAGTTTCAAGCTCAGGGCTTTGGGGGGTGATGGTAGCCTGGGCCAGAGGACATGGCTAAAGAAATTCCATCTTTGTCTGCAGGGTATTCCAAGGCCAAATAGAAGGGAGGAAGAAGAAAGCTCAATCTCTCTTTCTCTCCCTCCCTCTGTCTGTCTCTCTCACTCCCTTCCTCCTCTCTCTCATTTTCCTGACACAAATCCAGTTATCCAATTGCTGCCTTCCTCCAGCTGGCACGCTACCCAGGCAGTTGAATTTACTCCATGCTCCAACACTTTCTCTGTGAGCCGTGCTACAACTGTTTCTGCTTCTCTGGTTAAAGACGGTTCTGTCTTCCCTTGCCTGGATCTAAGCTGCTTGCCTCTCATTAACAGAGTCCAACCTCAGCCTGTGTGTTGCCACCACCCACTTTCCTAGTTCCTCCCCTTTCCTCTGACAGACACACCTTTATACTGTAGGGCTGACTTCCTTTTGGACCCCAAGAATCTGCTAGCTTAGTTGCTCCCAGCCATGGGAATAAAAGCAGAGCACCCTTTTGGAACTCCATGGTCATCATCATAAACAAGAACCTCCCAGACATCAGTGGTGGAATGGGGGCCTGTTCAGCTGTTGGAAACAAAGGCTTTATTCTGAATCTTTTCCTGACTGATAACCAGTCTGTCATTCTAAGTGGGAAGGGTGGGGGTGGCGGGGCATTGAAGAGAGGGGAGGAGAGTACAGAGCAGAAAGCTTATTAACCTTTCCAAGAGGCTTGTGATTCAAGCTTGTGGAGCTTAACATTTTTTTTCTCTCCCAATTATTTTAATGATGCTGCAGAAAGTCCTAACTTCTGTGCTGAGACTGTGTTGCTGCCACGGTCTGGGCTGATCACATGGTAACATTCCGACCCAGGCTTGGTCACCCCGTAAGAAAAATCAGCTTGGGAAAACCACTCCTCCTTCTGCATGCATCTCAGTCTCTCTCTCTCTCTCAAGGAAAAAAAAAAAAAAAAGTCTCCTTTTTAAGAGCTTTGAAGCTTAAGTATTAGATGTGAGCTTTGCTTCAGAGTTTATTAGTTATTATTTTATCCCCATTCACCACTCCCCTTGAAAAAGTTTATGTTCACCCAGAATGGCAATTATTTCACTCTAATTCAAACCATTTTGTGTCATGTAGATCCAGGCGCATTGCTTGATTTCAATAATTAAGAGAAGGTACCAAATATTTTTGTTGCTAAAGGAACTTTAGTCACATAAACTAGTTTATCAATCATTTTTTTCTTTATTAATCTTATTGTATTCCTCCCTTATCTCATTTTGAGCAAGAAAATTAAGCCAATAACATAAACTTAAAAGCTAACTACTGTAGTCTGTACTTTGAACCCAGATACAAAAGTAAACATTCCTTCCTATTAGGTTTAAGATCAAGATGTATTAATTTAGGAGGTTAACTAATACTTAGCAGGAAGCTGATTGGGGGCTGGAGATGTGGGAGGAGGAAGGCAGGAGGAACAGAGGAGAAAGTGACTTTTTCACTTCTGTGCATGCTTGTGCAATCTTATCTGGAGGCACTGATACATTTTTAGTAACCCACCATGAACCACATCAGAGTTGGGAGAACTGGAAAGATGGAGAAATCTTTCTGCAACCCCAGCCCCCCTTTCCATTTAACAAGAGCAACTAGACTCTGATGAGACTGGAGAGAAATCCATTCTTGCCTGGATTGTCACCTACACATATCTTAAAGTTTTAACCATTCGTGTACATATCATCTACCGATGCGTAATTGCACTTATCGTAAGTGTACAGCTTGGTGAATTGTCAGAAATTGAACACCCCTGTGTAACAAGCACAGGGAACATCAATTGCATCCCTAGAAACCCCTCTCATGCCCACTTCTAGTCATTACTTCCGCAAGGGTAATCACTGTACTACACCTGATATTATAAATTAATCTGCTTTTGAATATATCATCTGTTTTAATCTGGTTTTGGCCATATAAATGGAATCATAGCATATATACTTTTGTGTCTGGCTTCTTTCACTCAATGTTTGAGAAAGTCATCATTGTTTTTGCACGTAGTTGTAGGTTGTTCATTCTCTTTGCTATTAATATTCCATTATACACCAAAAAAATTGTATATCCATTCTGCTATTGGTGGGCATTAGGGCAACTTCCAGCTGGACTACTATGAATAGTGCTGTTTTGAACATTTTGGTACATATCTTTTGGTAAACACGTGTACACATCTTTGCTGGGCTTAATTCTAGGAAAGAAATTGCTGGGTTTATGGTATGCATGTGAATTATTTTAGTAAAACCTGCCAAATAATTTTCCACAGTGGCCATAACCAATGTATACTCCTGCAAGCAATGTCTGAGAGTTCCAGTTGCTCCACATCCTTGCCGGTACTTCATATTTTCAGTGTTTATTTTTGCTCTTCTGGAGGGTACGTGGTGACAATTGCATTGTAATTTTACTTTGCATACCTCACACACATTAGTTTTCATTTCTCTGCTTTAGTTAATTTCCAATCATCCCCTGACCTAACAGGAGCCAATCTGACCATCAAGTCATCCCTTTACAAAGACTCTATCTTTACTGAGATTCTCATAACACCTCCTGCACTTACCTACATGGACTTTTCGTTTTGTTGAGCTCTTGTTGAGCTTAGATATGGAGCCACTCCATTTATACTCAATTAGCTGCTGGGTAGTGTCACGGGCTATGCGTTTTTCCTGTGTTGTTCTGTCTTCCCAACTGGAGATAGGGTTCCTTGGCTCTGCAGAGTCCAGCTCTGCAGGCCCTGTTCACATACACAAACCCACTGGGCTAAATTCAGATGGGCATAGGCTATGCCCCTATTGGACTGGACTTTGTATTTTTCACCCAATCATTCTGATGCCCAATATCTTTAGTCTAGATGCTTGATATTGATTAAAACCACTCAAGAAGTTAAGTAGTGTGGGAAGTCAAGTAATGTGGAAAAAAATAAAAGCACAGTTCTTACAGTTGGAGCTGGGCTTGAATTTCACACTTACCAGTTTGCTTCTTTCTGATCTTAAGAAGTTACTTTTTGATCCTGAGCTTCAATTTCCACATATACAGAAAGAAAATAGGGTTGTAATGAGGATTCGACAGATAACAGCAAGGTGTCTGGCACATTGTAGGTGCTGCAAAAGTTTATTTCTTTATGCCCTTCTTCTTTGTAGAGGTCTTAGCCTCTCAGGTTTATAAGAGGATAAAACTCAAAATGATTTATAGATCTTTAGTTTGGTTTGGCAATGAACAATTCTTCTTTGTCAGCCTCTCTGAAATCAAGCGGTACACTAAATGAGGTGGTGACTTTTGAAATAAATTTAATAACTTCTTCAAATAACTTTTTTGAAATAAAATTAAGGAGAATATCACTTCTGAAGTTTAATTAGGGCCCTTAATGGCAAAACTTTCTTTGCGGCAAAGCTAGTTAACAGATTTTATGTGATTTCCGTCTTGCTATCTGCTTGGCCCACTGTGACAAGGAGATACCTTACGTCCTGCTCATGGAAGCGGCATCCTTCTCTGCTCGTAAGTACGCGGTTAAGATTCAGACATCTCTGCTTTTAGAAGGGTGTTTGGAGAAGTAAGTGAGGGGAGAGATTTGCATAAGAAATTTCCTGCTCTTCCCTGGAGGATGTTGGCAGCCTTTTACAATGGGCAGGCAAGTTCTGTAGTCACATACTGACTTTGCCCCTTAAAATGACTTAAGGCTTGGAAGGGTGGCCTCTATTTTTCTTCTTTTTAAACATTGCTGTGCTGTGCCAATGTGGGTTGGTGTATCCAAAACCAATTTGGCAGGTCATTAGCTTGTTTCCTCTGATAGTGCTACACTGCAGGCAGGATTACAAAACACATTCCAGCTGGCTGGACTTTCTGATCTCTCGAAATGGTTCCATAGCCTTTAGTTAGATTTAGTGGTCAAGATTCTGGTAGATTTCCCTTTCTCTTTCCTTTTAATTTACAGCCAATTTCAGTGGAACCACACTGTAATACAGATCAATGTATTATATTTATATTCTAAATACCACAGGTCAAACCATGAAGTAGAAATCTTGGATATTAATTCTTCAAGCATATTTTTTATAAAGTGATTTTCATATAGATGCTTGTTCTTTGCCCTAGTAGAAGAGGAATGAATGGAAATGTGAGAGTGAGAGACATGGGAAATACGTTTGATAACTTTTCCAAGGCTCTGTCATTTAATTTTGTACTAAGAGAAAGGTGTTATTATCTTCATTTTAAGAAATGAAAAAAAAGGCTCAAAGGGATTTCATATATTATTCAAGGTCACACAGCTCTGTGAAGTTGGAATTAGATTCTTAGGTTTGTCTAGATCTCTTCCTTTTCTTCTCTTCTCTCCCACATAGAATCCAGGCAACAGTTCTACTCTCCCCTTCCACCTAGAATTCATGTAACCTCAACGCAAATTATTCTGTATTAGAGTTAGACATTACCTAAATGGTCTCAGGTCCTACCAAGCACAGGAATTCCCTCTGTGAGGTCCATACAGCTCATCAAACCTCTGGTTACCTACAATCATGATTAACTCATTCCTTCACAGGATGACTGATAGCCATTTTGCATGTCTTTTCCTCTTAGACAAAATTCACTTTTTTGGTATTTCCACCCAGGGGTGCACAGGAGCAAATTCACACCTACTGTTACCAACTCTCAAGCTGATTGTGCACAACTCTTCCCAACTCCACACTTAGGGATGCCAATTTGATGGCTTGAAATCAGCTATGGTGGGTGTGTTTACGTCACAGGAATTACCAAAAGCTATAGATTAGGGCTTCTCCCTCCATAAGTACTACCCACTCTGCTATACCAAGAACCACTTGTTAAACATTTATCAGCACATCGTTGCTTCCACGCTTTGGGAGTGATTCTGCCCTTTGGCCTTCCATGGAAGAAATCCAAATCTTCTTCCGCAGCCGCCCCTCAGAAATTTCAGAACAGCTCTTTGCTCACTCTGTCCTTCTATGATAGCTTCAAAAAAACCCAAGTTTGAGTTTCAGGTTGGTCTTTTAGTTGCTGGGAACAAACAATTTAATCTCTCTAATTTCTATATATATAAAATAGAGGTGGTAAAAACAATATATTACCTCTGGGGTGGATGTGAAACTTAAATGAGACAGTGGGCATAAAATATACTGTGTAACCTACAGAAAGCTCTCAATTAACTTTATTATTAGAATGATTATTGTTATTGATCATAACACTGAAACACTTAGAGTTATCCAGGACTTCCAGCAAATGCATTATACTTGTCAGGGTCTTGGCAGGAGCAGAGACTTGGTTACAAGGGAGTTGTAACACAAGGGACTTGGTTACAGAGAGTTTAATGCCCAGACCATGTGCAGAAGAGTGAGAATAGTTGAATAGTTAAGGGAACTGGTGAGGTATGTTGAGACACCCAGGAGCTACCAACAGCAAGAAAGTGTGGCCACCCTGAGGTCTAAAGGCACAAGGAAAAGGAGCAATAATGCCAAGAGTGACAGCCCCATGGGAGTTGGAGCATAGCTGAGGGATCATAACGACTCTCACACATGAGACCCAGAAGGAAGAGAAGAGGGGCAGCCGTACTGTGACCTCTCTATCTCTTTCTACCTGACCTCAAATATCTTGGCAGTACCCCTAGCAGCCAGAAGCCAGAAGCCAGAGGCTACAAGGTCCTGTATAGCATGGTTCCATCCACAGATATCACCTCATGGGACACGAAACAGGATAGTGCAAAGAGAGCGGACTGGGGAGAAGGAAGTATGAATGAAGAACAATCAACATTTGAATTTTCAATCTTTCATTCAATCCATTGAATCCACTTTTGGCACCCTTTTCTTGTAGAAGCTCCAGACTAAGAAACCATGCAAAAATTTAACTTGAATTTAAATTCTAGGAAATGGGTTTGGTCCTTGAGATTAATTATTCTTTAGATTTTCTATGATGCATTTACGATAACCTAGACCTGGGATTTGCAGAGTGCCTATTATCCTGCACTTTGAGGATTGCCCATACCCCAGGAAGAAAGGTTCTGTGTTACCGACTGATTCATGTCGTTCCATTCATCAGCCTTATCAAGTGCTTGCCTTCATTTTATTTCCTTTCTCTTTGAAACCGTGCCTCTTAGTAAATGTCATTGCTATTGTCCATTCATGTGTGTGTTTCATATTTTAAGGGTCTTTAATTGTTTGATTCTAACAGCATTCCCCTCCCTTTTAAACTACCTTGGAAGTCTATTTTAAAAAATCTACAGGACCTGAAATATATTAAAGACTTCAGAGTTTCTCATACAATGTTTTCATCTTTTTTTTTTTTAAGAGGCATTTTATAGCTCAGGGAGAGTCACTTAAAAAATCTCATTCTACTGAGATACCACATACCCCTGTTTGTTCAGAAGTCTTGACTGATAGGAACTGCTTTACCACTCACCTGTGTCTGTCTAAACCTGCCAGATTCTAAGAGGTCATTGACTCTTTTCATAGCTCACTGTTTATGCAAAGTTCTGTGTCATTCACACAGTTAATAAAGGTGGTGTCATTCAGCCTTTAAAAGCTATTTCCAGAGATCATTTCTTACAATAATGAAAGAGTCAAATAAATTCCAATGACCTGAGCAGATAGATTCTTGAGCCAGTCGAACTTCCATATTTTTGATGTCCATATTGACATGGCTGTCTACAGAACAAGGACAGAGGTAATGACATCTCCCACAAGTGCTCGTGTTTATACCACAGATTGATTTCTGTCCAACTCATTTTCATTCACTTTTCTATTATAAATAAGTCTAACTCAAGTAATGTACATGAGTTAAGTAAAACAGGTATAAGAAAGCATACTTTGGCACACATAGATGCTCTAGGCCTATATCTGTTTCTTACATTTAATAGACATGTTGGTGCAAGACATATTTTACTGTTCTCTTATTCTATATTAAGAAAACAAATATTGTGAGTGTGATGACAAATGGCAACAGAGGCCAGTATTTGAGGGTATGGAAAACCGGGGAGCACATATCCCATCTAGAGGGATGCCTGACTGCTTTGGTCTAGTGCACTGATGCTACATGGGAGGGAAGGCCTGGCTGGTGTTGTCAAATCTTCTCACCCTCAAAAAACAAAACAAAACAAAACAAAACAACAACAACAACAAAAAACAGGAATATTAGCTTTTTGTATAAAAATTTCCAAATTTTAGATTCTGGCAACAATTTTGCAAAAGTTAAAAAGCACTTTTTAGGCCAAATCTGATACTTTTTAAAGCTAGATGTTACTGACTGGCCAAGAGTTAGGAGCTGCTAAACTCAGTGAGACCCGAAGGCAAGGAATCTGGGCAGTTTGACATGGAGTAAGGAGAGGGAGTGTTTGCTCTGATTAATTTCTTTCTACAATAATAAAAATACAGAAATTGTGGAATGTTCTAGAAGCCACCAAGAAAGTACTCAACTGCTTTCAGGGCAGTCCTGGGTCCTGATCACCTTCTTCCCTACTCCTCAGAGTCACCTCTTCCCCATGCACAGACACTCTTACATACACATACACAAACACACACACACACACACCAGTTACCTAAGGATACCTTTCCTTGACGTCCAGTCTGTGTTTAGACAACTTAGCTTCCTGCTTGGGCATTATGTTATTAGAACTTGAAAATATTTCCATAACGACATTCCTGTTTCACTAAATCCTAATTTATCCGTGATTCAAAGCCATTTAAAGTCATTTAGCCATGTGAAACCTCTGGCTCCTACGATCTGTATGCATACCCAGGTGCCTCTTTGCTAGTTGTATAAAGGTGATTGCTGATTTGTAAGCACTCACCTGGATCTCACTGAGAACAACATCATGTCTACTAAACACTAGGGAAAATCTTAGGGTTGTGCAAATCCTAGGATTGGCCTGGTAAGAAAATCCATCTAAATGATTGTTTATCACTGTGCGGATAAAGGGTCCTCAAACAAGGGATCAACATAGAGAATTAAGTATGCCAGAACAGCGGTTCCCAATCTTTTTGGCACCAGGGACTGGTTTCATGGAAGACAATTTCTCCATGGACTTGGGGCAGAGGGATGGTTTTGAGATGAAACTGTTCCACCTCAGATCACCAGGCATTCGCTTCTCATAAGGAGCACGCAACCTAGATCCCTTGCATGCACAGTTCACAATAGGTTTCTAGCTCCTATGAGAATCTAATACTGTTGCTGATCTGACAGAGGCGGAGCTCAGGGGGTGAATCTCCCTTGCCCACCGCCCACCTTCTGCTGTGTGGCCCAGTTCCTAAAAGGCCGCACACCAGTACCGGTGGCATTAGGTGCAGGACTGTGGTGGGTGTTGGGAACCAGTGTGACAGAAGATATCCTTCAGTACTTTAAGGCATTTCAGAGCAGCCTAGTGGCTCCTGCTCCTAAAAGGGACACTTCACAGTGTTGTGGTATCTGAATGCCTTAAGGAAACAAGACAATTCTGAAGTTAGGCCCAGAGCAAGGGAAGAGGGAGCCCTTTCAGAGGCAACCCTGAGGTTAGCTCCCTCTAGCCCAGCCAACCTCTAGCTTGTGACCTCATCACCATCCTCTACTTCCTCTTTCTTTGCCTCTGCACTGTTTGACTGGGGTTGCCATAATTCTGACGTGGCCTGCTGGCTGGATTAAGATCTTCTGGCTTTCTGAGATGGTCTGCATCCTGTTTGCTACATCTGTATCCCTAAGCTCCTCATGTCAATGTTTCCAACCAAAATGTATTAACTTTGAACCCTTGGCTCCTGAACTCTACTTTGCTAAAAGGATGCTAGCCTTGACTTGGCATGGAGCCAATTTCCCGCCCCCTCCAAGAGCATCTACCTCATGGAAGGATACACAAGTTCCTTCCTCTGACAACAACCCCTCTTGCCAGGTGCTGTGCCTTGGAAACACAGTCATATTTAAGAAGGGACATTGCCCCATCATTTGCACTAACTTAAGCTGACTGACTACTTATGCACAGGACATACCAGAGTCAGAGCACTGGAATTATTATTTTATGTCTTTTCTTCTAGCTTAAAAAAGATATTTTTAAAAACTGGTTTCTTAATGGACAGAAAGTATTACGTTATTGACCTGAAAATAAAAAAAGCAAATGCTTATTAAGGCATGTTGGTCACTATGTGTTAGAGGACAGGAATTCCTGGTGATGCAATCGGCTTCATCCAGCAACTGAGTACAGAAAACCTTTTCATATGTGCTAAGCTGCAATAAAAGCCTCCGTGCAAACAGTCGGCTCTGACTGTGGATCCCAGCTTCTCTGCTGAGGTTCAGATCCCTCAGGACAGCATTTCCTGATGGAGTCAGTCACTCAATTCTGTATCCAGGCACTCACATTGATGACATGCAAGCAAATAAAATGGTTTATGAGGAACGATTGCTACCAGGTCTTGGTAGTCCTGAGGGTCAATAAAAATGTTACTTGAGGAAAAGAATCATCAGCGTAAAGATTAATTATCTGTTAAATCATGGCAGTGAAAGTAGCTTTTTCTATTGGGTGATGAATTTTTATGCATGTTCTGACATGCATGAGTTTGACATATTACACAATTGGAATGACAAAAACAGAGAATGCACAGTGAGGAGCCCCTATGAAGGTGACTGTAAGAGGATTTGACTGCATCTGAGAGGCAATGCACTCTCTTGAGCAACTCAACTCTGATGTCCACTAAATGGAATTACTCCTAAGTGTATCACAACTATGACCCAGTTATTTAATAAGAAAGTCATACTTAATATGAATGTTTAACATCTTCAATATAGGCAAATGTTTTGTTTATAAAAGGTCAATAAAACAACACTACTCCTTTCTATTTTTTATCATAAATAATAATTGCTTATGGAGGATCTAAGGTACAGTCAGGAAAACTGAAATTACTCTAGGCGTATCAAACAGAAGGAATTTAATAGAGGGACTTAACAGAAATGTGGAGGAGCAAGGAACCCATAGAGGGGATGGTGAGGCAACCCACATGTTAATAACAGCAATTAACCTCTAAGGTTAGCAGGAGTAAATGGTGTTACCAGGGCCAGAATTTGGAAGCTACGGCCATGGTGAGGTCTTCTCAGTGGAAGCTTAAATCATAGAGGAGACAACCATTGCCAGGGATGTAATCTGAAGCACAGACAGAGGGGGAGAATTACCCTGGCTTCTTCCGTCTCCCCCCTCCAGCCTTCCAACAGAGCCTCTCTTTGCCTAAATCTACAAGAAACCCAGGGAGAAACGCAGCCTGAGAAATGCAGTTTCCAGAGCAGGATATGGGAATTATTACTAACTGGCAAATAACTAGGACATTGGTGTCTCAGAAGACAAGTGTATTTGTATATTTGCCCTAGATAATTAACCTATCTCTTAAGTGTACTTTGATGAGTGAATTTTAGCTCCATTTTTATTATTCTGATTTAAAATGAATGAAGGAAAATCACAATCAGGCTGTGATGTGTTTGCCAATAATTTGCCCTATGAGATATCTAGTTAGGTCTCTCTGTACCCATATGTCTTCATTTTTCCTTAAATGTTCTTTGCTGTCCACCTCCTTCCATTTTTTATTTTAGCCTTGGGATTATCCACTAAACAGGAATGATGATTTCATTCATTTTTATAACCTAATCCCTCAGAGGGTGAGGCAAGCTGGAAGATGGGGGAGTACCTGTTGGTAACTATTTTAGACATGTAAATTTTATAAGTTCAAATATCTTACTCAGTACTAGGACATGAGTAGGGAAATGCTTGGTTCAATGATATAAACACAGCAAACATTAGCCCAGAATGTAGTAGGAGAAATGCAAGAAAAAGAAGTATTTCAGAAGCATCCTGCTTTTTAAATGCTAGAATTTTCTTTGGTCTGAATTGCTGACGTCCATCACAGTTTTAGCAAACTTTTTACTTGCTGCCGTGGGGATCTGTTCTCTGCAATCCAAAATGCAGAATGACTTGATTCTGAAACATATTGAGTGCAATCTGCTTCTAAACCTGCAAGGCATATCTAAAATAATGTGCATGTTTTATTGAACTGATACTGCCATAGTGTCTATTATTTGCCTACATTATTCTAAGGACTTAATAAATATTATCACATTTTACTTT
The DNA here is from genome assembly GCF_006542625.1 of Nomascus leucogenys. Classification (NCBI taxonomy): domain Eukaryota; kingdom Metazoa; phylum Chordata; class Mammalia; order Primates; family Hylobatidae; genus Nomascus; species Nomascus leucogenys. The sequence continues at coordinate 1,187,936 of NC_044391.1, forward strand.
TTTAAGCTATGGAAGGTACAGATATGAGGACAGGTCATGTGCACTGGTCTATTATGTCTCATCATTTTGCAAATGAGGAAACTGAAACACAGAGACATTAAGTAATAGTCCTGCAGTTAAAAATTAGCAGTTGGTAGAGCCAGGATTTAGAACCTAGGTGGTCTAGTTCTAGAATCTGTGTACTGAACCACTAAGCTATGCTATTCTCTTCGATATGGCAGCCTCAGGTTAGTCAGACCTGTTGCATGAAGGCTCACAGCTCTACTAGTGAGCATTCTAGCAAGCAAGGTGGAAGCTGCCTGGTCTTGCATGATTTGGCCTCAGAAGTCACCTAGTGTAACTTGCACTGTAATCTCTTGGTCAAAGCAGTGATGAGCCCACTCAAAACTAGGATTGTGGGAATAGTGTCAAAGCATCAAAGAATTTGCAGCCATGCTTGAATCCATCACCCTGGGCAAAATACCAGAAACAATAACCACAATATACGATACCCAGAATGGTGTGTTGGTTTTTATTTGCTGAAATGACTTTATGGTTTCCTATATTTGGTCCTCATTTATCTACAGCAGGAAATGGAAGGAAATAGAGTCTTTCCTTTAGGCAGTTCTCTGTTCTAACTGGTATTCTTCTAACGCCTCCCTTAACTCTGACAACCTTCTAAATGGCATCGGACGAGACTTCCACGGACTCAAGTTTCATTGATGTAGTTGTACCCAAACAGAAAATGTTCTGTTGCCTGTATTCAAAACACATTGCTAAGCCAATTTTCTCTAAATTCTCCTGAATTTCCTCCCCTGGGAGGATTTTACAACTGCCAAGTTTGAATATTAAACCTTTAGGTACTTTTGAGTAATACTCAGCGGAGAGAAAAGAAAAAAAATATTTTAATAAGGTGATGTTGGAGAGAGAGAGAGAAAGTGTGTGTGTGTGTGTGTGTGTGTGTGTGTTACTCAGAGAAAAATGTAGGTATTTCTATTTTAACTGTAAACTACTGAACTAATTTAGCTCAATCTTTTGAACACAAGTTCAATTTATGAGGCCAGTGACTATCAAAAAATTTAAGCTGAAAAATAATGGGAAAACCACTCAACTCACCAAAATTCTGTTTTTCATTAAAATGTGAGTTTGTGACAAATGTGGCTTTGTAAAAAATAGCTCTTGTGAATGCTACTATTGATGTACTCAGTGACATTTCTTTATGATGTTTTCCCGAGGGAGCAATTTGATTGGTATAGAGAAAAATTTCAAAAGAAGGTTTCCTTCTGTGTCATGATCTAAGACACGAATTTCACGTGCAGACAAACAAATATTGGAGTGATCAGGCTGGTTGGTCTGTTGGGTTTTTATAGCCAAGGTTAATTCTAATTACATGACTGGCTGCAAATTTGTCCTTTCCTCTCCCACCAATACAGAAGCAGACAAAAGATGGCTGTTGGAACACAACAGTTCACAGTAAGATTCTCTGCCACAACCTCTAAATGTGCAGACAAAAATGTTAAAGGGGCTAGCAATTAAATTATTTTTATTAAGGATGGGTCAACATGAAATCAAATCACCCAATTAGTTCAGCAAGAACTTGAATAAACCCAGTCATCAGGAATATCCTACGTGGAATATCTGAATGATGGATGGAGTTGAAGGAGTTGACTTAATTAGAAAGCTTTTTCAGCCTTCCTAGGGCAACCAAACTTCTTTTAAAGTCTACACGTGCAATAAAGTAAGCTTAATGTAGCTTGGACTTAAGCTTAGACAGCATAAGAAAAGGGCTCCAACCACCATCTCTGGGACTGAACCACCAAGATGTGATTCCCATTTCTACTCCTTGGAGCTGGATGGCTTTGGATAAATTCTGTAACCCGCCTGTTCCTTTTGTCCTTCCTCTATAAAATGGGAATAATAAACATGTCTACTTTACAGTATTGTGAAGAGGACCAAATGAGTTAATTTTTGCTTAATCAGCACAGTATGTGCTCCATAAATGTGGTTATCATGTATGCTATAATCGGCTTCAGCTATTCTTAACAAGTCATCAACATAATTTCTCTAGCTACCACACGTGAGCAGTCCTACCCCCAGTATAATCATCTAGTGGCCTTGGGGAAGTCACTTATTGCCAGTGAACTTTGTGGGATTAAAAGACTATTCTCGCATGGTAACCTCTGCTTTTAAATCAAAGTAGCTAAAGCACATGGAATGTTGCCCGGTAAATAAATAGTAGATATGCACAGTCTGGAGCAGAATGGTAGAATAAAACATACTAATAAAAAATACTAATAATATTTTTAGTAATTTATTATTTTACTAATAATAGTGGTGGAATAAAACATACTAATAAAAAACAAAAATATAAGAAAAAAGGGAGAGAAAAAAAAATACCACTAGGGTTCAAATAAAGGAAAGGGCCCACTACTCAAATCAACATCTTTAAAAAGACGCAAGCTTGGAGATATTAGAGGCTCTGACCTCTTCCCCACCACCTCCTAAATGCACCCCTTGCCTCTATTCTACCCCTGTAACAGAGATTAGAGATTGTGAGTGAATGCCTATCTTCAATGGGAAGAAATGTGCACTTGGAGGGTATGAGGGCAATCTGGTGACTATGTGAAGTATCTTCATTATAAATCCTAACAAATGGAAGAGAGAAGATTAGAATATGTAATACAAGAAAATGTTACCTGAATAAAAGCATTTGAACTAGCCAGTTTATTGAATGTGTTATATAATATGTTCTAGAACAAATGAATACATGACAGCAAACACAGATATATCTTACGAAAATTGCAACTTCAAAGATCAAGATAATTTTCTTAGGAATACAAGTAGAAAAAGAAAATTGAGTATGAGGATCAAAATTAAGCTGGCCATGGACTTAGCTACAGTAACATCTATCACCAGTGGTGATATAGCAATGTCTTCAAGTTATTTGGGATGGAGGTGGGTAGGTAAGGTAGGGGTTCATGTAAAAATTCTAAACTAGGTCAAGAGGGCACACTTATTTGATGCCAACTGAATTATATGCAAACATTCACAAATTATAGCTTTTATGATTAAATTGCTTAATATTTTTAAATCACTTAGTGTGTGGCATATAGAAAGCATTATGTAACTGTTCGTTAATTCATTAAATAAGAAAAAGATGAATCTCATGAAGTCCATAAGCTCTTCTTAAAATCTACCTTAACAAGGGAAGCCCTGATAAGACTATAAATGTATGCGCTAAACCTATTTACATACAGAATTAAAATTAAATCAACGTGGGGCCAGGCACAGGGTCTCACACCTGTAATCCCAGCACTTTGGGAGGCTGATGCGGGGGATGCTTGAGCCCAGGAGTTTGAGACCATCCTGGGCAACATGGTGAAACCCCATCTCTACAAAAAATTTAAAAAACTAGCCAGGCATGGTGATGCATGCCTGTAGTCATAGCTACCCAGGAGGCTGAGGAGGGAGGATCACTTGAGCCCAAGGGGTTGAGGCTGCAGTGAGCTGTAATTCTGCCACTGCATTCCAGCCTGAGGACAGAGTGAGACCTTGTGTCAAAAATAAAATAAAATGGTAAAAAAAACTAAAAAATAATCATTGTGAGAAATATTATTTCAGAATGTATATGTTCTAATTCTCAAAAATGCCAAAATAATAATAGAGCAACAGGATATCAGGAAGTAAGGGTGCAGAGCTGGGAAGACATGTCAGTGTACTAATTTCCCCACTTTTGCGTGGAGAGTGAGTAGATTATATCTAAAGTAGACAAATCATGAAATAGAGCGTCCTCTTATCCATGTGTTCAACTAGTGTTTTTGAAGACCACCATGTGCCAGGCACTGTTTTAAGTGGTATGGATGTAACTACGGCAATTCTTCGTTTAATATCCTTGGTAGGTTCTTAGAAATGGTGACTTTAAGCCAAATGAGGTATGGCAGGTTCTGTAATAACATGGTTCCATTCAAAGTCATTTTATTATAATTTTATGAGAAAAAATGTTTTTCTTATACCTCTCTTCACTTACGATTGCAGTTTCCAATAACCTATTGACATGGTAAGTAAGGAAGGACTTTCTGTACAAACAAGACATGCAAGATCCCTGCTCCTTCACACTTTTTCCTGTAGTAGAAAAAGACTAGCCAATGCAACTAGTTAAGATAAAAAGAAATGGATGGACAGGTCAATGAAAGATTCTCAAACATAAGTGGGATAATATATGACAAATGTCATTTCAAAGTAGTAATAATAGATAGATAATTCAATAAATGTGATGGGAAACTGGCAAACGAAAATAAATTTCAGATGAGTCACAGATTTAAAGATAAATGATTAATCCATTAAAATAGTGTGAGAAAGCATTGGTAAATGTATAATCTTGGAGAATGAAAATACCTTTTAATTTAAGGCAGACAGCACAGAAATCACAAAGCTAAAGATGAGTACATTTAATTATATGAACATTTGAATTTTCTGTACAAAAAATATATAATAAGATCATAAGACAGTCAATAGACGGAAAAATATTTGTAACACATTTCTGAGACAGGACACATTCTTTAATAGATAAAATTCCTAAAAAAATAATTTTAAAAAGTAGATGTGATAACAGTAATATAACTTTTTTTGTTTGCTTGCTTTTTAAGTCAATGAGGAAAAGGCAAACAAGCCAGAAAAATGGGCAAAGAATCTGGTAAAAGCAAACTGAAATATAATGGCTAGTAAGTAGAAGGTAAGATTTTCAGCCCCATTCATAATTTTAAAAAATGCAAGTTAAAATAAGGCAGAATTGGCCAGGCATGGTGGCTCATGCCTGTAATCCCAGCACTTTGGAAGGCTGAGGTGGACAGATCACGAGGTCAGGAGATCGAGACCATCCTGGCTAACACAGTGAAACCCCGTCTCTACTAAAAATACAAAAAAATTAGCCAAATGTGGTGGCGGGCGCCTGTAGTCCCAGTTACTTGGGAGGCTGAGGCAGGAGAATGGCGTGAACCTGGAAGGCGGAGCTTGCAGTGAGCCCAGATCGTGCCACTGCACTCCAGCCTGGGTGACAAAAGGAGACTCCATCTCAAAAAAAATAAAAAATAAGGCAGAATTGTTACCTTACCATTTTACTAACATTTGATGGTGACTAAAGCTGATGTGAATTCCATTGAGGATAGAGTAAATCAGCACATAATTTTGTGCAATGCAATTCATGTACAATCTTTAAATTTTTTTTTAATGCACATTTTCTGACCCAGAAAATCTATTGTTAGAAATGTCCCCTCTGGGTATATTAGTAAAATTGTTTATAAATGTATTAATTAAAACATTCTTATAAGAGCAGAAAGAAAAAAAACTGGAAATAGCTAAATGTCCATCAGGAGGAGAAATTAAATTATGGCAATAATACTGCCCTTAAAAACAATGAAGTGGATCTGTATGAATAGATCTCCAAGATTTATTTATCTATTTATTTATTTATTTATTTATTTGAGACAGAGTCTTGCTTTGTCGCCCAGGCTGGAGTGCAGTAGCACGATCTCAGCTCACTACAACCTCCACCTCCTGGGTTCAAGTGATTCCAAGGCCTGAGCCTCCCAAGTAGCTGAGACTACAGGCGTGTGCCACCACGCCCGGCTAAGTTTTTGTATTTTAGTGGAGATGGGGTTTCACCATGTTGGCCAGGATGGTCTCAATCTCCTGACCTTGTGATCTGCTCGCCTCGGCCTCCCAAAGTGCTGGGATTACAGGCATGAGCCACCGTGCCTGGCCAAGATATATTTATTTTAAAAAAATAAAAAAACTAGGAAGATGTGGATATTAGTGACTGTGATGTCAGACCTTCGTGCAAAGGTTTATACACAAATATACACACATGTACATCTGTGCATTTGCCTTGATTCTCCTGTTTAAATAGGCACGTTAGCCCTGTTTACCTTTAGAAACAAAGTCTTTTATTAGTATTTATTATTTTATTTTAATTTTGTATATTTTGCCATTTAAAAAAATTTTTAACATGTGTATATCATTATTTTTTAAGTTAACAGAGGTCATCTGGGTAAGAGAACTATGGGTCATTATATTTTTCTTTCTTTACTTTTCTCAGTTAAAAATACTTTGGCTAACTATGGTTACTCACAGCTGTAATCCCAGCACTTTGGGAAGCTGATGCAGGAGGATTGCTTGAGCCCAGGAGTTCAAGGCTTCAGTGAGCTATGATCATGCCACTGCACTCCAGCCTGGGCAACCAAGTGAGACTCTGTCTTAAAAAAATACTTTAAAATATTATTTAAAATAAAATATGATGTCATTATTGTTTAATTTTTAATAGTTTATAAACTTCTCATGTTAAAATGAGAGTGAATTCCCTAAAATATTCAGCTGTTTTGTAAACTGGGAGCAACATATTTGGTTTACTATGTGAGACATGTCTTGGGGGCTAAAGAAGACTAGCATTTGCCATTTATCTTGGGGGTGGGGTCCAGTTGCATTCTCCTCCTTCCCTGATGGCAGCCCGGCCCACATAGTAAGACAGTGGCCTTCTTCTCCTAGATCTCCTTCTCGGACTCTGAACCTGCTTCTCCAAAGCAATGCCTTTCAAGTTTATTAAAAACAGAAATGTCAGCAAGTATTTTCTCCCATTATATAGGTTGCCTTTTCATTTTGTTGATCCTTTTTTTTCTGAGCAGAAGCTTAGTGGTTTGCTGTAGTCCTACTTGTTTATTTTTGCTTTTGTTGCCTATGCTTTCAGTGTCATATCAAAAAAATTATTGCCAAGACCAATGTCAATGAGCTTACCCCCCTGTGTTTTCCTCTAGGAGTTTCATGGTTTCAGACCTTACATTTAAGTCCTAATCTTATGGTATATGGTATAAGACAAGGATCCAATTTTATTCTTTTGTGTGTGTATGTTTGATTTCCCAACACCATTTATTGAAGATAATTTCCTCTCCCCATTGTTTATTCTTGGTGCCTTTGTCAAAGATCAGTTAACTATATGTGTGTGGATTTATTTCTGTGCTCTTTATTCTGTTCCATTGGTCTATGTGTCTGTTTTTATGTCAGTACCATATTGTTTTGATTACCATAGCTTTGCAATATAGTTTGAAGTAAGAGAATATGCTGCTCCCAGCTGTGTTCTTTTTTCTCAAAATTGCTTTGGCTATCCAGGTCTTTTGTTGTTCCATACGAATGTTAAGATTTTTTTCTATTTCTTTGAAAAATGACATTGGAATTTTGATAGATTACATTGAATATGTACATGGCTTTAGGTAGTATAAACTTTTTAACAATATTAATTCTTCCAATCCATAAACACAGGATAGCTTTACATTTAATGTTTTCTTCAATTTATTTCATCAATGTTTTACAGTTTAAAGTGTACGTATCTTTCACCTCCTTGGTTAAATTTCTTGCAGCATTTTTCACAACAGCCAAGATATGGAAACAAACTAAACACCCATCCAGGGATAAGTGGGTAAAGAAATTATGGTACATATAAGCAATGAAATATTACTCAGCCTTTAAAAAGAAGATCATGTCATTTGTGACAACATGGATGAAACTGGAGGATGTTATGTTAAGTGAAATAAGCTAGACACATAAAGACATATACTGTATGATCTCACTTATATGTGGAACCCAAAAAAATTAAACTCATGAAAGCAGAGAGTAGATTGATGGTTGCCAGGGATTGAGGGGTTGAAGAAGGTAATGGGAAGATGTTGGTCAAAGGTTACAAACTTTCAAATATAAGATGAACAAGTTCTGGGGATCTCATGGACAGCAGGAATGGTGATGGGTGTGTTAATATGACAGTGGTAATCACTATAAAATGTATATGCATATCAGGTCATCATGGTGTACACCTTAAATATATTTAAACTTTGTCAATTAAATACTAAATATATACAATATAAGTAAATATTTTTTAAAACAAGAAAAATCCCAGATATGCCTGGAGGCTTTCCTATTAGGGTGGACTTGGTGGGGAGACCATAGTGCTCAGAAAATAGTGTGGAGCACAGGAAGAAAAGTAATTCAGAATACAATTCTGAAAGTGTTCATTAAAGCACACTCAATGTAGAATTAATTAGTTGTTCATTTTATGGTTAATCCACCTCACTCAGGTTATTTCAAAAAGAGATAGACAATTAGAGAAAAGCTGTTCACATTCAGTTCCTTTTGTGGCTTAATTGAAGTAGAAGCCAAATCAGCAAAACAGGGAAATCGCCCAGTTTTGACTTTTAACTACTGATTGATATGGTTTGACTCTGTGTCTGGACCCAAGTTGTAAACCCCACATGTTGAGGGGGAGAGCTGGTGGGAGGTGATTGGATCATGGGGACAGTTTCACCCACGCTGTTCTTGTGATATTGAGTGAGTTCTCACGATATCTGGTTCTTTGATAAATGTGTGGTGCTTCCCCCCACAACCTCTCCTGCTGCCTTGTGAAGAATGTGCTTGCTTCTCCTTTGCCTTCCACCATGACTGTAAGTTTCCTGAGGCCTCCCCATCCGTGCAGAACTGTGAGTCAATTAAACCTCCTTTATAAATTACCCAGTCTCAGGCAGTTCTTGATAGCAGTGTGAGAACAGACTAATACACTGATGTAGGACGTGAAACAAGAGTCATTTGATCTAAAAGTTGCTTCCTATCTAAAAGTGCTTCATTTGTTTATTGCTGAAAATGAAAGAGGACATGTGGGAATGCAATTCAGACATCTCCTGGTAGCTCCATAATGAAAATCACTTAAAATATATGACCGAGGTAAATTTTGGCAAATACAACTATACTTAAAATAGCCAAATAGTTCTAGTTCTGTCTGATTCTATGTTTGGCACTTTGGGACACTGTATTTGCTCTCTAACTAAAGTGAGGTAAATCCAAATTTACTCTGAACTAGATAAGAACACTCAAATAATCAGAGATCTTTTCTCCCTATAACGCTTTCATGAGAAATGAACAAATAAGTAGATTTGATTTCTCTTTTTCTCTCCCTCCCTCACTCCCTCCTTCCCGCCCTGTCTTACTCCTTCCTTCCTTGATTTCTTCCTTCCTTCTTTGCAACAACCACTCCATAGTGTCTCAAATGGTAGAACAAATATAATACAATTTCTATATTTTTCCTGATTAACAGCTGGTACAAAGATAATACTTGGCCATAAATATGTCTCTGAGGTTTTCATTATAGGAAGCTAACCAAACTTAAAATTTCCAAAAAAAAAAACTAAATTGTATTCAGGGATATTTTATTATAATTGTGTATAAGGTACATATAAGTAAAACATAAAATTTAATTTGCATTTCACCTGTAAGCTGTTATGTATTTCATCAGCATTCATTCCTCAGTATATTAAAGTAACTAACTTCCCTGGAGCTCCATCTTTTCTGCCTACTTAGTAGTTTAGTTGTGTAATAAGACATTGAAACAGTAAGCTGCTGAATCAATACCAAGTCAGCAAAAGTCAGCTACAAGAAAAGCAGATCTATTGCCAACATTAATTTTTAAGGCATTTAATGAAATTGTAGCCGTTTTCCCCAATGGTCTTATAACTTATTCTACTCTGGATCAGACCAAATACTGCCCATTTGTTAGCCACTTTATACATGCAAATTGGTCTTTTATTAATGAATCATTTAAACCAAAAAAAATGGCTCCCTAATAACCTAAAAATGATTAGCCTCACTTTGTAAAAAGACAGCTTACCTATTTGATATACACCTACTGGCATGAATGATCTTAACGGACTAATTTTCAGGATATAATAATAATTGACAATTGTGGGAACTGACAATTTGGATTCTGAAACCTAAATGAGTTTTTTTTTTCAAGAATTTTCTCAATCTCCATGCATTTATAAGTAGAACATGTTCCTGCTTCTGTATTTTCTACGCTATCATTTCAACTCCTTTTTCATTCCTTATAGACCGTTAAGTTCCACCAGATCTTACCATTTCAATCTCTTACAGCCTTCTCCTTCACCCCATGCTTCTGCTGAGTGCAAGTACTCTCTATCTCTTGCTTAAACAATTGTAACAGCCTTTTAATTTATCCTTCTGCCTGTAATCTGGCTGTATTCCAAGCCATCATGCCCCTTTCTACCGAAGAGATTTTTCTCAAAAGCAAAGTAGAGCCTACAAGGAAAAGTCCAAATTCCTTTGCCCGGCAAAATATTGGCACCCCTTTCTCCTCTTCTGTGCAGTCATACTAAGCTGCTGATCATTTCTTTAATGCATCTTGATGTTTCATGCTTTTCTGCCTTTACCCCTGCTGTTCGTTCTGCCTGGAATTCCCCACCCCCCCACCTTGTCTATCTGCCCAACACCTGCTCAGTTTTCATGATCCAACTCAAGTGCTATGTCCTCCCAGGAAACATTTTCTGACCTTCAGCTGTAGGTGGTAACTCTATTCTTGGTTCAATTTCTGTACCTTGTATAAACTTCTGTTTGGTTGATTTGTATACATCACCATATTCATCTTTGTAGCTCCGGAAACAGCAGTGCTTGGAAAAGTGAAAGTCATTGAATGAATAAATGAAGCAAGTGCAGGAGGAAACAGGTCTCCAAAGCCAACAATTTTATTTCATTTGTGGCAAAGTGCCATTCAATTTAAATTCAAAGCCATTTTGACAGGCACTACCTCAGTCCAACAGAAACTCCAGTGTTCATTTTGGGTTCCTCCAGAAGCTCACTGGATGACAAGAGTTCAAGTACAAGTAAGTTAGAGGGAGGTGAAAACACAATTAGGGGAATGGGAAGGTGAGGTAGGGAAGGGAAGGCAGCCTATGAAGGATGCATTCTTAAGCCAGTTATCACTGTGGCTGACTGAGTCAGTTCAGATCATGCACCTCAGAATTACCCCTCCTAGAGGCAGATGGGGTATTCATATGCTAACTCCCATTGGTCATTGATCGAGGGTTGCTCCTGGGACATATTAATTCCCTAGAGCATCTGGCCAGCAGCACGTGGGCAGAATAAACTGCACCAAATGGGAAAAGCCCTTAGTTGGCAATCAGGTGTGCACTGGGGTGGTCAGGGCTGAGGGGGCTGCGGTAGATCTTGACATGGTAGCTACATCTGGTCTTTGGTGCCATTGAGTGGTCATTGTAAATATAAAAGGATAAAATGTGATATTTCTCATAATCTCTCAGCTTACATACACCTCAGACTATTTGCTCAGTTCAAGATTAATTAGGGAAAGGAGCAGAACCTTTTGTTTCCCATTACATTGAGACAATTTGTGAAATATGTCCAGGGTGAGAATATCCACTAAAAAACACTGTCGAAGTGATTCTCTTGGGTTGGTATTGTTCAATCTGAGTATGTTGTAATCATAATTCTAAAGTCATTGTGCTCAAACCCTTTTTGCCTTTGCCAAATTATCTCACCTGAATTAACAGGTAACCAAGATGAAAATAATTTACAATTTACAATTGGTCCCATCAAGGACCTACAGAGAGACGCACATGACTGACAGCTCAGATATAACTATGCCAGGCTGCTGGGCTTTGTGTGGCCCAACAAGCTGTGAAAGGCGCAGAAATATGCAAATCAGTAGATGATGAATCCCTAGGTATTAATTAGAACTTACAAATATATTATTCTCCTGGAATATTTTGTCTTGTAAAGAAGCAATGACCACACAGAAATTCTCCAGCAAAGCCAGTATATAAACTCTTCGTTGATTTTGTTGAAGTTCTCTAGATAACTTCAACTATTTAGTGAACTATTTGGAGACACTTTTCACCTACTGATAATGCCTTCTTTTTACTTTCTTTTTTGACTTGCATCACCTCCTCTGCTCTTGAATGTATTGCTTACTTATTGGAGATAAATATAAATCTGGGGAAATCACTCATAAAGAAGTAACTCCAACAGTTGTGTCAATAACCAAAGTTTCATTTGTCAACTGGTTATTTTTTTTTTCTGTGATACAATCAGATCTTTTCTGAATCCTGCACTTATTTTAAAAACTTGAGGGCACTTTGAATTAAACCAACAATTATTTTTACTTTTTTTAATAAACATTTCCGACCTCAAGCAGCTTACAATCAAGGAAAGGACCTATTTTATATGTACTTAGCCCCCTAGTAACTCTTAATTATTCAAATAAATGTTTTTGAAAATAATAAAGATAAAATATTTCAATGTACCAGTAAGTTAAATCAAACTTAAAAGCATTTATAAAAGTTTACTGAGATGTATCACTCTGATAGGCACTACCAATTCACACAAAGAAAGTTTAAGAAATTAAGACAATTACAAATAAATGCGGCGGGGGAAAGGAAGCTCAAGGCCACCATGAGATAGATAACAAATAGTGTTAAAAGTTGCATAGACAAAGTATGGAATGGGATTTCAGAGAAGAGAAAGAGCTGAGATCTGGGAATGTCAGATCCAGCTTTATGGAGTGACCACAGGTCCTGTGTGCCTGGGACAGTTCTTGTTGACCCCTGTTATTCCAGTGTATTCACATCTTCACATTTCACTCTTAAAAAAACCTATCTGTTTGTATGACAGATTATTGGGTCTCTTCATTCACAAAGCAAAATGGAAAGAAACAATAGGATTGGGACTGCTATGGAAAATGGTAGTGGCCCCAAGGGTAATAAAGGACATGAGTAGAAGTCACCAGGGTGCATATGAACGTCATGCGCAGGAGACAGAAAGAGCCTGTACTTGCTGTATTAGAAGTTCCTCTTGGGAGATAAATGAGATGAAGATACCTGGGTATGGAGGAGCAACATTGTGGGGGGGTATTCCTGAAGATCAGCTCAGACAGAAACAAGATCTTATTTTCCTATTTTCTAGTCACTAGAAATGCACTTGCCCATTCATGTTATTTTCTATTAGCTTTCCATTCAAAGTCCTACACATATACAATAACTGTTGTCCTGGATTGAAGAGAAAAGAATTTTCCAGGTATCTGTCATCTCCACAGAAATTCTTTGTCTTTGCAGTGCTTAGGTTTCCACTCCTGTCCTCTTTGAGAGTGAGCTCTGAAGAAGCTGTGTTCAGGAAGGGGAACATCACACACCGGGGCCTGTCGTGGGGTGGGGGCAGGGAGGAGGGATAGCATTAGGAGATACCTAATGTACATGATGAATTAATGGGTGCAGCACACCAACATGGCACATGTATACATATGTAACAAACCTGCATATTGTGCACATGTACCCTAGAACTTAAAGTATAATAAAAAAAAAAAGAAGAAGAAGTTGCGTTCTGGGTTGGAAGTGACGAGCTTCCAACAGATCACTGTTAAGTTCAAATGAAGAAGAACCCTCCAGCAAATGGTTACAGGTAAGACCTTAGGTCCGCCTCATTGACAAAGAGTCACCTCTGCATAGCTAGCTCTGTCCCAGGAACGGAGGGCCAGAAACCAGGAAACAGAAAGGCTGGGAGGCTCAGGTGATTTGCTGGGATGAAAGTTATCTTGAGAATAAGTTAATAAATAGGAAAAGTCTCAGGCATTTCCATATTTGAGCAAACATCTTCTAGGCAATAACTGGGCTTCTACCACAAGGGCTGATTTCAAAGATCCATTTGAGGATGAAGACTCCTTGCTTTCATATTGAAGAAACTGAGAACATTTGCCAGGTGAGCTCAAAGGGCCATATAGTGAGGAGTTGATCAAATTTATTGTTCAGGTAGAAACTTGAGTTCTTCTAAGTCAACTAGTTCCTACAAGTGTCAGTCATGTTCGTTCAATTTTTTAAAGTCTCTCTTTTGACCCTAGCTTCCCTCATTATTTGAATTTTTTTAAACAGCCAAATTACATATTCCCCAAAGTTACTCCCTACTCTGACTCAGCTTCCTTTCCTTCCACTCCCACATCAACCCCACTAGCCTTGCTCCACTTCATTCTTCTTCTATATCTGCAATCTAGAAACCTCACCAAGGAGCTGCAAACTCTTCATCTATTTGTTCCACACTCCTCACCATCATTTAAGACTACAGAGGAGCTTCTTCTTCTGAGAACTCCTCTCTTATGACTTCTAAGACAAATCACCATTGTCTGCTTTTTATTTTTCTGAACATCTTCTATGCACTTCCTTGGCAATTTTTCCTCCTCAAATGGTTAAGCCTTAGCTCAGAAATCTACAACTCAATTCCCTAATCCTTCTCCTGAACTCCAGGCCAGTGCCTAATTATCACTCCAGAAGAACTCTATGAGGATATTTAACCAGAATTTTCTAGGTACTTCCAGAAAGAATCATCCCTGAGTCTCTCATCAGGCTTTTGCTCATACTCCCCCATGTTAAGGGCCCCACTAGTCTTTGTTTTTGTTTTTTTCACCTGGCTCCAAACCCTACAGATACTGTTGATTCTTTCCCTCTGCAAAACTCTCCTACCTATCCACAAGCCACAATCTGCGCATCCCATCTCCATTATAGCTTTCACTTTGGCTTATTTTTCATGTGGACATTAGACCCCCGTTACCACTTCTGTGCATAGTTACAAAAGCTAGGAACTGGTTCTCTTACCTACAGTCTCTCACTGTACTTTCTACATTGCACTATTACACTCTACCAAATATGAGATTTGTTTTTGTAACTTGCATCTCCAACATGCCATTCCTTTAGTAAAAACATTTCACTTTGGAGTAGGAGGCAAGAGTCCTAAGATCCTGTAGTCTGCCACTTTTCAAATCTTACGAGGTTGGATATTCATTTTGTACCCGGAGATCCACAACATAAGGAGATCTACTCTTTTTCTTCCTCCGTGCCTGAGAGGCCGACTTCTATAGGCTGCAGTAACCAAGAGTCTGAGCATTTGGTGTGCAAGCTCTGAATACTCTCCTCCTCTTGAGTATGAGAAGTATCTACGAATATTATGAGATGTTACCCCTCTTATTGGGTTATGTTGTAAGGTAACAGTGAAGGGATTTTTGCAGATGTAATTAAGATTCCTAATCAGTTGACTTCGAGTTCATCAAAAGACAGCTTATCCTGGATAGGCTTAATATAATTATGTGACTTTTTAAAAGTAGGGTCTAGTAGTCAGAAAGATAGTCTCCTGCTGGCTTTGATGAAAAGAGCAACCAAGAATGAGTTCTACAGCTGCAAGGAAGTGAATTCTGCCAACAACCACCAGAGCATGGAAGAGCACCCTGAGGCTTATATGAAACTGCAGCCCCTGTCAAAACTGATTACAGACTTAGAAGACCCTGAGAAGAGAACTAAGTTCTTTCTGCATTCCTGACCCACAAAAACTCCAAGATAATAAAATGGGCATCAAGCCACAAAGTTTATGGTCATTTATCACACAGCAATAGGTAACTAATACACTTGCTCTTCTGGTCAAATTAGGCCAGTGAGAGATGTCCACAGATGTTCAGAGAGTAAGAGAAAAGGAAGGTCGAGATATTTATTTGCACTGCCAGCTCCCCGGCTCCTGTCAATGGCTTGCCTTCAACTGTGGCTTTCTCTGGGCTCTAGCAACTGCCCCTTCTGTGTTCCTGCTTTGGCTGCCCAGTGTGGGGCCACACTACTTCATGATCCCTTACCACTTTCTCTCAATTCTGCCCACAGTTTTGTATAATGTTCCTTTGTTCAACTCTTTTCAACTGCCCCTTTAGGATATGCCATCATTTCCCTACTGGGGCTCAGTCTAAAGAATAGTCTTAATTTCTAGTATAGTCTTATCCCTATCCAACCCCACCTCCAAATTTGAACTACCTCTTTGTACTCCTCAAAACAACATCCTACATTTTTTTCACCTGATGTCTTGGCTTCGAGTTGTTACCACTGTATAGAATTGAGAGACCATAAGCATAGTGGGGCAAAAAGCCCCAAACTCCCAAAATATGAGTCTAGTGTAAGCTATGCCGTTTGCTAGCCATGTGGCTTTGGAAAAATGACTTAACCTTTCTAAGCACAGTTTCTTCACCTGTAAAATAAGGGTAGTGACATTCTCTGAGCTAGGTTTTCGTTCCACATTTCAGAAGTGAGTTGCTCTTCATTAAACCTGAAGCAATTGTTCTCAGCTCTCTTAAAGTTGTTATCTCATATGCCATATATTTTATATTTATTTACCTGTAAACGTTGCATTTCTTCCATTGAATTTTAAATAAATTATATGCAGAGACTATGTATCTTTGTATTAACTGGAACCTAATAACATAGTGCCATGGGCTTTGTAGCTGCTCAATAAATATTTGTAGACTGTATGTAAAAGGAAATACTATAGTTGACTCTTCACAGTCTAATTAACAGAAAGTCAAAACATTTTAATATCATTGACAAGGTATGCAAATGTATTAGTATACGATAATTAAATAATATGTAGTGGATATTTAAAACAATCGTACTTGGCCAGTTTGGCCTGGCTTTGGCTTTGCATATAAATTACCCCACTCCACTCATCCTTCCTATTATGTCTAATCAAATGCAAAATAGGTAAACGTTTGAATGACTAAATGCTGCTCTTTTGCTGTGGCTCCCGGTTCCCATGAAAGAATTTCATGGAGGTAAAGTAATCAGAACTGGTATTGGGTGTTGCACTAGTAACAAAGTGTTACTCATGCTAAAAAGCCAACAGGCTTCTCAGGGGACCCTTATTTTGAAGACTATAATCATTTTCCAGAAGCATGTGTTCATTCAACCCATATTTTTGAAATCTACCAAGTGCAAAAGAAAATCACATAAGACAAACTCACATCTTTCGAGAACCAGAACCGATGGCCTTAATTTGCATGTCTATAGTAATACAAATTTGCAACTTTTTGTTGTCTTCACACATATCTTCTCATTTATTCTTCACAACCTCCATGAGAAGTCAACTGTTAGTCTCTACAGAGTATTCATGAGGGAGCTGAGGCTATGAGGATTTGTTACTGCCTTAGATCAGAGGTCCCCAACCCCTGGGCCATGAATGGTACTGGTCCATGGCCTGTTAGGAACCCCCAGGGGCAGGCAAGGGAGCATTACTGCCTGAGCTCCGCCTCCTGTCAGATCAGCAGCAGCATTCGATTCTCATAGGAGCTCAAACCCTATTGTGAACTGTGCGTATGAGGGATCTAGGTTGCCTGCTCCTTATGAGAATCTAACTAATGCCTGATGATCTGACGTGGAACAGTTTCATCGTGAAACCATCCTCCCTAACCTGGTCTGTAGAAAAATTTTCCTCCACAAAACTGGTCCCTGGTGCCAAAATGGTTGGGGACCTCTGCTTTAGACTGACTGACCCAAGTGGTGACCTTTCTGATGAAATATCCACTGTTTGGCAATATAATAAAAGCTGGGAGAAGAGAAGGAGAAGGAGGAGAAAGAGAAGGAGAAGAAAGGCATCCAAAGTCCTATTTCTTAAAACCAGGCCATATTACAGACAGAAGGCCAAAGAATACATTTGAAGATACATAGAGTGAGTGGCAATCAGAAACTAAGTTCACACATGTTATCTATTTGACCTTCATCATGTCAGGCTGAAGCAAGCAAACATATATTTATTTACCCCAATTAACAGATGAGATGACCATTTTAAAGTCAGTCAATCCATGACAGAACCAGGAATTAGAACCGAGGTCACCCAACTACATCTTAGGCTGTGATCAACATAGTTTACAGACATAACTTAAGGTGTACATCTTAAACTGTGTGACAGTCTAATCAACGCACAAAATTCATTCTTTTTAAGAAGATGTAGTTGGTACTTGCTGAAAGCAGTGATCCTGATTTGGCCAACTTGGCCTAGTTTCTGATATAAATCACTCCACTTCTCCCATCCTTTCTACCATGTCTAATCAAACACCAAAAAAGAAAACATTTGATTGACTAAATGCTTCTTTTTTTGCCTTGGCTCCAAGTTCGTGTAAAAAAAACTTCATCCAGGTAAAGTAAGTAGGGCTGGTTATGGGTGTCACACTTGTAACAAAGCGATATGTATGCTAAAAAGCAAAGAGGGTTTCTCAGGGCAGTTGCCACAGGTTTCCATGGAATGACAATTACAAGGTAGATGGACCATGTAATGCCTGCTGTGAACTTTACAATACATGAGGATCACTATTTTAATGTTAATTTGCATAATGTTTGGCCTAGCAAGAACAATGCTGAATGCTAATAGCTACAGAATGCAATAAAATGGAATATCATGTGAGCTGAAGTGCTAAAATTGCTAAAGTATGACTGTAAGCACTTAATTTCACCCCGAGTCTTGTCCACACACAATCAAATGCAAATTTCCACTATCTCCTGAGAAACTGCCAAGAGATGACTGAAATGGAATAGCAACAACCTCCTTTATGTGGAATCATTATCTGGTCATCTTTGTTTTTTTACATAACTTTTCTGTACCCTCTGACGCATTTGAATTTGCAACTTCTGCTATCCCTTTCTTAAACACCTCCCCACTCCCACCTCTGCCCCTTCCACATTTGCTGGCAGATGCACTAAATCTGATAAACTCAGCAAGAATGAATCTCACCCTCTGAACTGAAAAACTTTGAATGGACCTTTGAAAAAGGTAGAATTGACAATGGTTAGCAGCAAGTGATATTTTCAAGGCAAACAGACACTCTCCCAAAGTATTAAATAACCCAGCATTCTAAGTCGCAGGTGGAAGGTAGCCATTAGTGAAGAGAGGAAAAAAAAAATAGCTCGTCTATATTTAGATTTATCACTTCTGACTATTGCTCTTCCCTGGAAAACGGGTAGGTACAGTCATCCTATACTTCGATCCCAAATCAGTCGTTGGAGACTATCTATCTATTTATTTATTTATTTATTTATTTATTTATGGACTTCTTTCTTTCAAGCGTTCGAACTCATTTCCACCACAAGAGGGCAGCCATCTCTAAAAAAAAAAATAGGGCCAAAATTTATGTAAGTTGTGCCTGGGACAAGCATTCAGTAGTTCCTCAGAAATCACACACCCTACATAAAAGAGATTCTGCAATGGGCAACACCAACATGAAACAGTGTTCAGAAGTACCCATTTTCCCTCAGATTCCAAACTGACAAGGTTCCCACTTATCAAGTTATGAGGTTCTAAAGCCGCACGACATCCTTGATGCCATCACAGGATATTTATTTTTTATTTTTTCTTCGGGTGCATCCCTCTTTAAAAGCTACTTAAATCTCATTGAAGTTTTGTTTTGTTTTGTTTTTGAAATCTAAGCAATGAGAGAAACAATTGTTAATTTCTCAACTAAACTTGATAGGAAAGGAAATAATTTCAGAAGCCCTGTGTCTATGAGTAGGTTATGTTTTATTGCCTACCTGTTTGCGGTCCAATGACTCTGAGTAACAATCAACTTCTATAGCACCTTTTTTTTTTGTTGTTGTTGTTGTTTTTCAGGAAATAAAGTAGCATGTTCCTGAATAATTCCCCCCACCCCCTTTCATTTTCCTGGTAGTCAGGCTTCCTCCAAAATACCTTATTTGACCTTTATACCTTTAGAAACAGCAAGTGCCTAATTCGCCTCTGTGGGTTGCTAATCCGATTTACGTGAGCGGAACCTAGTATTATTTTAGCTCCCCTACCGAAAAAATAATACACATGGATAATAGTTTTATTACCAGCTCCTGCTTCTGACTTTTCTCTCTCTGTTTGGAAGGCCCGATAGCTCTGGGAAAGCAAAACCTGGCCTTCTCCAAAAATTGTCTGCCCTTGGTTTTGGGGATCATTTGGGCAAGTCCGAGGTGCTGTGCATGGGGGCTCCTGGAATCCTGGGAAGGGCAGAAAGCCTTGGCCCCAGACTCATCGTGCAGCAGCTCTGAGGAATATTTCGGCTGAGGAGTGACTTGAGTGAATATTCAGCTGAGGAGTGACTTGGCCACGTGTCACAGCCCTACTTCTTGGGGGCCTGGTGGAAGAGGGTGGAGTAGAAGGTTCCAAGGTCCCAAACTGGAATTGTCTTGTATGCTTGGTTCACACAGTGCGTTATTTTACCTTCCTCTGAGCTGCTAATCGCCTGCCTCTGAGCTGGGTAAGATAAATATCACAAGGCACAAAGTGATTGTACCATAAAAAGAAATCAAATCCCTCCCATCCATGCGTCAGGCTGCCACACACAGTCTGTGTTACACACATGTCACGTAAAGCAGGATGACATCCATGTCACATACATAGACATATATTTACCGAAATGTGGGCCTTCGGTTGCATATATTCTCACACATGAATATATTTATAGAAATATATGCACATATTTTTGTATATTGGATATATTTATATAGCTATAAATTTACATGCGTATGGATATGAAAATAAATGCATACAAATATTTATGTAAAAGGAAATTTGTACGTATGTATTTACATATGTAAATACATACTTCTCTATGTATTAATGTTTAAAAACACTCAATCTCCAGCCTGCTGTTTTCTTTTAATTTTCCTCCTATTCCGGGGAAACAGAAGCGTGGCTCCCACGTCTATGCTATGCCCAAATGCGCTGTAATTGAGGTGTTTTGTTTTGTTTTGTTTTTTGAAATCGTATATTACCGAAAAACTTCAAACTGAAAGTTGAATAACGGGCCCAGCGGGGAAATAAGAGGCCAGACCCTGACCCTGCATTTGTCCTGGATTTCGCCTCCAGAGTCCCCGCGAGGGTCCGGCGCGCCGGCTGATCTCTCCTTTGAGAGCAGGGAGTGGAGGCGCGAGCGTCCCCCTTGGCGGCCGCGCGCCCCCGCCCTCCGCCCTCCGCCCCACCCCGCCGCGGCTGCCCGGGCGCGCCGTCCACACCCCTGCGCGCAGCTCCCGCCCGCTCGGGGATCCCCGGCGAGCCGCGCCGCGAAGGGGGAGGTGTTCGGCCGCGGCCGGGAGGGAGCCGGCAGGCGGCGTCCCCTTTAAAAGCCGCGAGCGCCGCGCCACGGCGCCGCCGCCGCCGTCGTCGCCGCCGGAGTCCTCGCCCCGCCGCGCTGCGCCCGGCTCGCGCTGCGCTAGTCGCTCCGCTTCCCACACCCCGCCGGGGACTGGCAGCCGCCGCCACACATCTGCCGCCACAGCCTCCGCCGGCTACCCGAACGTTCTCGGGGCCAGCGCCGAGTGGATCACCGGGGACCGCGAGGCACCCGCGCGCCGCAGACCCCGCGCGGGCTGGAGCACCCGGCAGAGCGCGCCACAGCGCCGTGGCCTCTGCTGCCCGGAGTGGCTGCGCCAGAGCCGCGGACGGGCGCGCAGAGCGCCGGGGACTCCGGAGCCGATCCCTAGCGCCGCGATGCCGACCACCTACTACTGCAGGAGATCGGGGGCCTGGGGCGCGCCGGCCGAGGTGTGATCGGACCCCAGGCTGGCCACAAAGGGCACTTGGCCCCAGGGCTAGGAGAGCGAGGGGAGAGCACAGCCACCCGCCTCGGCGGCCCGGGACTCGGCTCGACTCGCCGGAGAATGCGCCCGAGGACGACGGGGCGCCAGAGCCGCGGTGCTTTCAACTGGCGAGCGCGAATGGGGGTGCACTGGAGTAAGGCAGAGTGATGCGGGGGGGCAACTCGCCTGGCACCGAGATCGCCGCCGTGCCCTTCCCCGGACCCGGCGTCGCCCAGGATGGCTGCCCCGAGCCATGGGCCGCGGCGGAGCTAGCGCGGAGCGCCCGACCCTCGACCCCCGAGTCCCGGAGCCGGCCGCGCGCGGGGCCACGCGTCCCTCGGGCGCTGGTTCCTAAGGAGGACTACAGCACCAGCTTCTCCTTTCTCCCTTCCTTCCCCTGCCCCGCACTCCTCCCCCTGCTCGCTGTTGTTGTGTGTCAGCACTTGGCTGGGGACTTCTTGAACTTGCAGGGAGAATAACTGGCGCACCCCACTTTGCGCCGGTGCCTTTACCCCAGCGGAGCCTGCTTCGCCACCTCCGAGCCCCACCGCCCCTCCACTCCTCGGCCTTGCCCGACACTGAGACGCTGTTCCCAGCGTGAAAAGAGAGACTGCGCGGCCGGCACCCGGGAGAAGGAGGAGGCAAAGAAAAGGAACGGACATTCGGTCCTTGCGCCAGGTCCTTTGACCAGAGTTTTTCCATGTGGACGCTCTTTCAATGGACGTGTCCCCGCGTGCTTCTTAGACGGACTGCGGTCTCCTAAAGGTAGAGGACGCGGGCCGGGGGCCGGGGTGGGTGGTGGGTGGGAGGGGGATTTGGGCAGCCACTGCGGCAGAGCCCTTCCTTACGTCCAGGCCAGAAGTAAACAGACCCCTCTCCAGTCCACGTGCAACGGAGCCCTGCAGGGGTGCCCCCTTCCAGCTGCCCCGGGCGACCATAAGCCTCACCCTCCCGGCCCGCACTCTTCCACCCCTCTTTCTTCCCCTCTCCCTGGAATACTTTTGGAGCTGTTAACACTTAGATGAGGTGTTTTATTTATTTATTTTTTAATTTAAAAAAAAATTTTTGGGGGGTCAAAGAAATCCCTTTGAGAGGGTAGCCCCTGGGTTTCACCCGTTAGCTGAGAACCTGTCCGCCCTGCCATGGTGATCTGCCTTCTTAAAGTGTTTCCGGGAGACTTGGTTTCTTTGCTCAGACCCATGTCCCATTTAGAAAAGTACTAGGAGTTTGGGGTTCTCCCTACTTGTTTCCAGAAATGCGAGGGGTCAGTACTGAAGGATCACTTGGTACTGTGTTTTTAACAGCTGACACGTGCATTAATAGATGTTCACCATTTACGTAATCCCAGGAAGATACATATGTATCTTGAGTGTACTATGGGGATGCGGGATGGAGTTGCCTCTCCAGACACCCCTGAGGGTAGGGGTCTGGGACGCAAGTTGTAAGTGGCTTCAGAAGTTGTGGCCTTGAGGTTACAGGGTCTGGAAGCTATAAGGGTGTGTGTGGTGTGTGTGTGTGGTGTGTGTGTGTCAGGAAGTTCTATACAGTGCCTCTAAGGAAGTCACATGCACCATTTATATGTGTTTATATGCCAGAGAGCGCTCAGCACTCTGCATTCGGGTTTGTATAGGGGACGCAGGGTGTCAGATCAAGCGGTGGTTTTCCCAGGTTCCCGGCATTGGCTGTCAGCGCTGTTGTCACACACAAAAAAGTGACAGTCATTGGCGCTGGTTTGGTTGGGGGGGAGGGCAAACCCCAAATCTGATGTCAGACGAGTTACGCGTTGGATGGGAGCGATAAATCATCTGGTTCTGGAACTTGGGACCCTTCATTATCCCAAACATTTGAGCTTCGGGCAGTCTTACCTAGACTCGTGAGTGTGCCAAGCCAGGAGGGCATCCTGGAGGAGGCACGCCAGCCAAATGGGAGCCCGGGCCGCGGGGGCGCGAGGGGGGAGGACTGGGCGGGGAACTCGGGTGACTCACGTCGGTCCTGTCCGCAGGTCGACCATGGTGGCCGGGACCCGCTGTCTTCTAGCGTTGCTGCTTCCCCAGGTCCTCCTGGGCGGCGCGGCTGGCCTCGTTCCGGAGCTGGGCCGCAGGAAGTTCGCGGCGTCGTCGTCGGGCCGCCCCTCATCCCAGCCCTCTGACGAGGTCCTGAGCGAGTTCGAGTTGCGGCTGCTCAGCATGTTCGGCCTGAAACAGAGACCCACCCCCAGCAGGGACGCCGTGGTGCCCCCCTACATGCTGGAGCTGTATCGCAGGCACTCGGGTCAGCCGGGCTCACCCGCCCCGGACCACCGGTTGGAGAGGGCGGCCAGCCGAGCCAACACTGTGCGCAGCTTCCACCATGAAGGTGAGGCGTGGAGCAGGGCGTGGGGGCGGGGAGTCACCCTGCAAAGCCCTCCACCGTGGGCAGACTGCAGCCGTCCCTGTAGAGGCAGCTTGGCCAGGGCACCAGC
Source organism: Nomascus leucogenys (assembly GCF_006542625.1). Taxonomy (NCBI): domain Eukaryota; kingdom Metazoa; phylum Chordata; class Mammalia; order Primates; family Hylobatidae; genus Nomascus; species Nomascus leucogenys. The sequence goes on from NC_044391.1 coordinate 1,211,615, forward strand.
GGACGTTTCCACTCTTGCTCCTGTACTGTCGTTTCTGAATCTGATTTTAACTCACTGCTTGTGTGGTGGGGGAGCCAGGGATTCCCCTTTAGTAACTCCGCACCCTCTTCCTGGCTTGCAGCCAGAAGAGCTACTCCTCCCGGAAGAATTGGAGAGAAATCAAGTGATGGGGAAGATGAGGGCAAAAGGCATGCCCCTAGTCAGCTAAACGTGCAAGAATTCCACAGAGGGAAAAGGAGAAAAAGGGAGGCAGACTGAGATTTCTTTAAGTCTGTTTGGAAGCTTTTGCTCTATAAATCTGCTGCTTAAGCCAAGGTTTTAGGGTAGACAGAGCCAAGGGCAGAGTTTTCAGAGATAGTATTGAAAAATCAAAGCCCAGGGCCCCAAAGTCTTTCTAATTTATAGTTGATCTGGGCCTGGTTTGGAAGATTTTGAATCCCAATCTAATCCCCGTGGGAGATCAATTCTACAATCAATCTTATTGTTTCCACAATGACTTTCTTGTCCTGTGCTTAAATCTGACATAGGCTCTGAGTAGAGACAAGGCAAGCCTTCAGATGAAAGCGTTTGTAGCAGCTGCCTGTTTTTTTTCATGTGCACTGAAATGTGGATTTTTTTTTCTTTTATGATACTACATGTGGTTTTTCTAAGGTGGGATATTTCTGCTTGTTTCATCAGAAGGGCATTTAGTGGACTGGAAATGTCTTACAGCAGCTATTGAGATCTGCTGTACCTAAGTTCTTAGAGCAATTAGTCAAAAATATGTTCCACTTCAATTCCTTTTCTACACTTTTAAATGCTTCTTTGGCTTAATACATTTAAAATAGAGTATGGGTTTCTTCAATTCCTAGAAAAGAGTACAAAATTGTATATCACAGAGCAACCACTTGAAGGATATTTGAGGAGTTGGGAGTAAAGTTCTCTTTCTTGCCTTTCCCTGCTTAGGTGGTAAATTTCAAGTGGGAAATTTACACTGATAATAGACTAATCAGAAATGGCACAGCCAGATGTTTTCTCCCAGTGTGAAGGGTGACTTATACTTGTGAGAATATCTGTTGGTAATGGAAATAAGTCCCAAAGGCAGGCCACATAGCAGAAGATACGTTATCATCATTGAGGCAGTTACACATTACGACGGGGACACTGAATTGATCATCAGTTCAATTACAAGCATGTTTCTAAGTGAGGTGCTCTCTGCTAGCAGAAATCAGATTCGAAAGGCAGTAAGATCTCACTCCACTCTTTCAGAATTCATCCAATAAAAGCAGAAATCACCTGTTGTCATATGTAAAATTTGTGTGTATGTGTACATTCTGCCATCTTAACCCTGAAATGATTATAGATCCAGCTAATCATTCCCAGGTAATGCTGATTAGAATACTTTTTTTTTTGTATAGAAATGTAATAAGAACAACTGTTTTAGACGCCTCTTCTGGAAATTTAGCATGGAAGCTCTTAACTTTATTTTTAAGGCCAGGAAGATGCTGTGTCTCTGTTACCACCTAAAAGGAAGATCATTTAAGTTAGTTAACACCTAAAACATTACATTGTGTGAGGATTTTATCAGTGATGTCTGCATATTCTCATCATTCATCTAGAAGTGGTTTGATCAAAACTAAACAGGCTACGCATTATTCAACTGTGTTATTTTAACTTAAAAAGCATGCTCGAGTTTATAAAATCAGAATTTATATCTTTGTGAGTGTAAATGTTACCTGATAAACAGTACAGAAGTTACCAACTTGATTAAAATCAACTTGTATAACTTCAGGTCTTAATGCAGTTAGATAATGGAGAAAAGCTATGTAATTTTGCCCCAAATTTCAACAAATCCATTTCTTGTCTTATTATGACTAATATATCATCCTTAATCTGGATGGATATAGCACTTTTTTCAAGACTAGTCATTGTTGTATACACCCAGGATTTGCTTTTGATAAACATCCTTGTGCCATGCATGCCACAAAAAAAATTTTTGGTAAACCATGTGATGAAGATTGCTGGCTCAAGAACAGAATTCAGTTTCTACAGCATTAATGAGCATTTATTTGAAAAAAGACCATAAAGACCCAATCATAAGAATTACCTGTTGGGTTTTGTTTGTGGGTATGAGCGAATGGTTTGGTGGAATTACTCGACGAGATATCATGATAGCATTCTTTCAACCAATATGAGTATAATGCGACCATATCATAGGGGATCTGAGACAGAATTATCAGTTGTATTTTTCCTATTGAATTTTGTCTAGTCCTTTCTCCAATGGCTTTTATTTGGGAGAATATCAGCTTTGCTAAAATGTTACTGTTTTCAAGATCATTAAAACGTGCTTCAGCTACATAGGCCTTTGGCAACTGCCATTGAACATAGAAAAGTCAGTTCGGCAAGTGGAAAGAGTGTTTTGTGTATTGCCGTACGTAGTTGGAAACACATTGAAACTGGTTGACTGCGCTGGCCCTCCAAAAAGTCTTTATGCGTTTTTGTCAGATGGGAATAGAGAAAGACCAGGTGCTTGTTCTCCTCACTCTGAAGGACGCAATCTTCTTTCTACATGAAATAACTGGATTATTTGCCTCTATGACTGAAGCTTTCAAATAGAGATTAACCCTCTTTTCCACAAATGTCATTATTATGAAAATACCCATATAATAGAAAAGTTCAAGAAAACTATTGCCCTGCATTAGAGACTTTGTGGCACAAATTCCCGGTGCAAACAACAGATTTGGACACATAGATCCACCAAAACCAATACTTACCTGGTATGGTTCCCTAGTGGCCCCAGGTATTTCATTGTCATTACAGAGGCCACATTAAGTAGGAAAGTTACTCTATTTGGAGATGGGTGTTGAGATTGAGGCTTTGGTGTCCAATGATAATTCCACCTCTTTTTCAGTGGAATGGAAATTTAGGTTCCCCTAAATTTCTCTTGATCCCTTTGCAGTGAACTATTTTGTCTTCTTAGACTTGCCCTTTGTGTATTTTCACTGAGACAGTAAGAGAATACTTCATCATTCCAAAGGTGTTGGTGTTAAGGGTGGGCAGAGGCCAAATCAGGGTTGTTGATGACAACCATGCTCTCTATACTTTTATTTGCCATTCTCTTGTTGTATTTTTTTAAAATGGACTATTTTTAACCTTTCGTATTTGATATTTTTTTCTCCTTGATCAGTTGTCTGTTATTTTATTATCTGGAAAATCTTATCTTATACTCAGCCTCTTTCATTTTGTGTTAGGGCAGTGACTTCCAGCCTTACTGATTTGCCAGCACATCCCCAGGTTTTGTTGTTGTTGTTGTTGCTGTTTTACTGGAGATTTTTTAGCCCAAAGTGTGTTTTAAAATCCTCAAAGCATAATGGTAACTTACTTTTTTGATAAAACTTACCATACTTTATTTAGAACAAAAGGGCAGCCACAAAATAGCAGTGGCTCCATATAAAATAGACACGTTCCAGTGGGCCCCGTCACTTTTCTGCTCATTTCTGTCTGTTCTGTCCATCATGCCTAAGTCATATATTTCTGTTCATTTAGTTGGGACAGAACTCACCCAATGTTATCATTGTACTCAATATAAATGTGCCCCTAATGGTTTTGACTTTTGCTTAAGTTTTTGAGTCCTCGTGTATGTTAGGTAGTGCCATCTAGTAGCCAGAAATTTGGGAACTGGCCGGGCATGGTGGCTAATACCTGTAATCCCAGCACTTTGGGAGGCTTAGGTGGGTGAATCACTTGAGGTCAGGAGTTCCAGACCAGCCTGGCCAACATGGCGAAACCACATCTCTACTAAAATATAAAAAAAATAGCCAGGTATGACGGCCCATGCCTGTAATCCGAGCTAACTGGGAGGCTGAGGTGGGAGGACTGCTTGAACCTGGGAGGTGGAGGCTGCTGTGAACCGAGACTGTGCCACTGCACTCCAGCCTGGGCAACAGAGTGAGACTCTGTCTCACAAAAACAAAAAACAAAACAAAACAAAAGACAAGAAACCTGAGAACTGCAGTAGATTCAATTACATATATCTACTTTTAATTTGCTAGCTCTGTGACCTTAGGAAAGTTTCGTAACCTCTCTGAACTCCAACTGTTTCATTTACAAAATGGAGACAATGATAGTTTTCCTCTAATTAGTTTGTTGTGAGATAATTCATATAAAGCTGATAGTGCCACATTACACTCAAAAAAAGCATTCAGCTATCATTATCATTATGACTTTTATTAATGTTATAGCCTTCCCTTCTCTAGGGAAAAGGAGGCCAGAGTGGACCTAGGCTGACAGAATTCGGCTCAGTCTTTTGAATTATTTTAAGGTAGAGGAATGATTGATACAGTATAGATTGTTAAATTAGGACTTCACTTTTGGAGAAAAGGTCAAATATCATTGTTGTCTTATTTTTCTTCACTTTCCCACATTTTTGCAGCCATAGCTCCATCCATTTGGTTAAGAACTGAGGAGCTCACAAACTCGGGTCAAAGATAGGTCGTAATCCTCAAATCCCTTAAGAACTTCAGCTTATTCAGGAAAGGATATTTACAGAAAACTAGCAATTGTGTAAGTGTCCAAAAAAGCATACATTACTTGAGGATCCATATATTTTTGGCATCCTCAGGGTTGCTGTGATAATTTATAGAAGGTTTGTTTATTTAATTTACTTTATTTCAAATAGGTTTTAATTTTTGTACCCTTAAGAAAAGATTCGTACTCTTCCCTGGCAGATTAAAGAAAATGAGCGTATATTCCCTAACCTTGGCCGGTTACTTTCCTGGGTTTGAGGGTTTCTGTGAACGTCTAACTTACCTCTGTGACCTGTTTCTGCAACCAGGGGTGTTGCAATGGATGCTTTTGTATCGAGGATGGGATCTTTCAAGAAACAGATGCACTGAGGTGCAGTGTGAAGGTCAGAGAAAGATCTTCGTATCACCTATTATTATTTGCTCGTTTATTTTTTCTCCTTTCTTAAGGCCACTAAGTGATTCTCCTTTGCTAAGGCTACCTACTTCCACTGAGACCTTGAACCACACGAAATTGTTGTTGTTGTGTTTCTGGTCAAATACTGGCAATTTTATATGATTCAATCTTGTCATTTCATTTTTTGGGAGGTTATTATTCTATTTCATACCTTTGTTTATACCCATCTTCTTTACTTCATTTACCTGTCCCTCATCTTGCCTTGTAGCTTGTCCCTTCACTGTCATCGTCTGGCCATGTGGGTGTGTACGTGTGTGTGAGAGAGAGAATGCGTGAGAATGTATGTTTCTTTATGGATTGGGATTTAGGGTTTTTCTTGCAATTGTGATTTCTCTGGGCACTTTTGTTAATATAGCTAGTTGGCGAGTGCTCTAGATAATTTTCCTTGCTTCCCCCTCTTTGAAAGGAAAGAGGATGTTCTTATATGTATTCTTATCAGATAAGCCAGCAGCTCAGGTGCTGGTCTGGCCTTGGTGACATTGGGGTCTGAGGTTGCTGACTTTTACCTTCTCTGCTGAAAAATTAACTTCAGCAGAAACATCTGAATTGCAAGGAGAAGGAGAGAAAAACAGGCTAAACACAGTCCTTGGTACTCGTTGGGAGCCACTGAGAAGAGCTCAGGTTCAAATGGTCAGAAGGTAATTTTAATGATTGTGTCTGGCCTAAAGTACCATTAGCTTCCAGTGGAGTTTAGAATGTGGATGGATCCTGAAAGGTATTCCCTGGAGGTTTGGATTAATAGGCACAAGGGAGCCCTAAAGGACTCTATTGGCCTGATAGTCCCCATATCCACGTAGAAGAGCTTTAGAAGAAGAACCTTCTGGTCTGAAACGCTGGCTGGGCCCACCCAGAGCTGGCCCATTCAACTCTTACTCCTTTGCCACCACTAATGGTTCTTCTACTAATTTTTATATTATTTAATAAAAAGGCACTTTAAAAATGCACTCCTCTGGCAATGTACACTGGAATATGAAAAACATGCTGCGAAACCTTGACACTCCAAGTGTGGTCTTACAGTTCCCAGAATCCCCTCCTTGAGGAGCTGCTAGAAATGCTGAATCTCAAGCATCTCCCCAGACCTACTGAATCAGAGCCTGCATCTGAAGCTTTACGGTGTACAAGCTGTTTTATGTGAAGGCTGAAGTTTGAAAAGCACTGCATTAAAGCATTAGTTTGGTATAAACTGCCCTGATTGAACTTGGTGTGTCCACTTAGCTTGCATAATGACTGTTGCTTTGATGATGAAGGCTTCCACAGGTAGATGCTTTGAGTGAGTGATCTGACGTGATTCTCCTTTGCTAAGGCATCTAGATTCAGTGCACAACTTGTAGCTGTTTGTCTTTAGGGGAAATACAACTGTAAAATTAATAAAAACATAGTCTCTTCTTATGATAACACGGAACGATGGCAAAATAGATTTTGTTAGCACTTGGGTAGGAATTCTGAATGAGGCAGGCAAATTCTGTTGGCAGTGAAATGATAGGATGTGGTAAAGTTAGAATAAAATAAATTTAAATGTCTCAAACTCTCATGGTATATACTACCAGTTTAATAATAATGTTGTACCTTTGATGATTTGCAGACTGCAAGCATTCAAGGTGCTGTGTTATATATTACTTGCTTGGAGAACAATACTTCTTAAAAATTGAAATTCAGAAATTTTAAATCAGACAAAGCTTTTGTGCATGGCCCACTTAAATGGCTATTTTGAAATAATGATAGTGGGTATAGAAGGATTATTCTGTAATAGGATGAGACTGTTCCTTTTGTCATGGAGATCATGATCATATTTTGGTAAGTTTTTGTAATTTTTTTGGTTTTTGTGTCCATCCTGCAGCTTATTACTGGGTAGGTACATGGTTTTTTAACATGGTTTACCTTTCAAAACTATAAAGGCATTGCAAACAGAAGACAGGTCATTTATTTTTCTTCCAAAAGCATCTAAAATGAGATTTTGATATTTGAGGTCATAAAGAGGTGAGAGAACAGACAACAGTTGGGAAAGCTATTTCTCTTGAAATTGTTTGGCCTTAATTACTACAGTGTCCTAGTACCACCCATACGTTTCCAAAGAAGTAGATCCCTGTAAATGCCTTTGTCTCTGGACTTTTGAGTAAAATAGTAGGGTGTGCTTTGCAAAATGTCATCGTTGATGTTGAGTTTCAGAGTCTTTAATTAGGAAGCTGAAATCTGTATATCGAGATTTGTAAATCATCTAAATTGCAGAGTAATGTTTTAGAATACTGCTTAAGGGATTGACATTAAAGCCTTTTTAAAAAAAGAAATGCAATAATTTCCTCAAATCCTCACTCATTAGACCTCTACTAACTATAGTGCTGACTTTTTTTTTTTTTTACCCTAAAGTCTGGAATTCCAAAGAAATGCTTCACCATTTCCCCCATTATTATAGCCACCTGGAAGCAGTATTCATGTATTAGATCAAAAACACAACAAAGAATTATGAAAGGTTGTTTCCTGGTATGCAATGCATGATGACATGAACTTACAGAACAGAGAGAAGGGAGGCTCCATTTTTATTTAAAGAGGAAATTTTTATTTTCTGGTTACCTACTTTTACATGGGTTAAATCAAATCCCACGATGAGGTTTAAAAATTCTCATAGGTAATCAAATGTCATTACTTGGCTTACTGAAAGACTTTTATTTTTTCTTCCCTGTTTTTCTCTATCAAATTAGAATCTTTGGAAGAACTACCAGAAACGAGTGGGAAAACAACCCGGAGATTCTTCTTTAATTTAAGTTCTATCCCCACGGAGGAGTTTATCACCTCAGCAGAGCTTCAGGTTTTTCGAGAACAGATGCAAGATGCTTTAGGAAACAATAGCAGTTTCCATCACCGAATTAATATTTATGAAATCATAAAACCTGCAACAGCCAACTCGAAATTCCCCGTGACCAGACTTTTGGACACCAGGTTGGTGAATCAGAATGCAAGCAGGTGGGAAAGTTTTGATGTCACCCCCGCTGTGATGCGGTGGACTGCACAGGGACACGCCAACCATGGATTCGTGGTGGAAGTGACCCACTTGGAGGAGAAACAAGGTGTCTCCAAGAGACATGTTAGGATAAGCAGGTCTTTGCACCAAGATGAACACAGCTGGTCACAGATAAGGCCATTGCTAGTAACTTTTGGCCATGATGGAAAAGGGCATCCTCTCCACAAAAGAGAAAAACGTCAAGCCAAACACAAACAGCGGAAACGCCTTAAGTCCAGCTGTAAGAGACACCCTTTGTACGTGGACTTCAGTGACGTGGGGTGGAATGACTGGATTGTGGCTCCCCCAGGGTATCACGCCTTTTACTGCCACGGAGAATGCCCTTTTCCTCTGGCTGATCATCTGAACTCCACTAATCATGCCATTGTTCAGACGTTGGTCAACTCTGTTAACTCTAAGATTCCTAAGGCGTGCTGTGTCCCGACGGAACTCAGTGCTATCTCGATGCTGTACCTTGACGAAAATGAAAAGGTTGTATTAAAGAACTATCAGGACATGGTTGTGGAGGGTTGTGGGTGTCGCTAGTACAGCAAAATTAAATACATAAATATATATATATATATATTTTAGAAAAAAGAAAAAAACAAACAAAAAAACCCCACCCCAGTTGACACTTTAATATTTCCCAATGAAGACTTTATTTATGGAATGGAATGGAAAAAAAACAGCTATTTTGAAAATATATTTATATCTACGAAAAGAAGTTGGGAAAACAAATATTTTAATCAGAGAATTATTCCTTAAAGATTTAAAATGTATTTAGTTGTACATTTTATATGGGTTCAACCCCAGCACATGAAGTATAATGGTCAGATTTATTTTGTATTTATTTACTATTATAACCACTTTTTAGGAAAAAAATAGCTAATTTGTATTTATATGTAATCAAAAGAAGTATCGGGTTTGTACATAATTTTCCAAAAATTGTAGTTGTTTTCAGTTGTGTGTATTTAAGATGAAAAGTCTACATGGAAGGTTACTCTGGCAAAGTGCTTAGCACATTTGCTTTTTTGCAGCGCTACTGTTAAGTTCACAAGTTCAAGTCCAGAAAAAAAAAGTGGATAATCCACTCTGCTGACTTTCAAGATTATTATATTATTCAATTCTCAGGAATGTTGCAGAGCGGTTGTCCAATCCATGAGAATTTACATCCTTATTAGGTGGAATATTTGGATAAGAACCAGACATTGCTGATCTATTATAGAAACTCTCCTCCTGCCCCTTAATTTACAGAAAGAATAAAGCAGGATCGATAGAAATAATTAGGAAAACGATGAACCTGCAGGAAAGTGAATGACGGTTTGTTGTTCTTCTTTCCTAAATTAGTGATCCCTTCAAAGGGGCTGATGTGGCCAAAGTATTCAATAAAACATAAGATTTCTTCATTATTGATATTGTGGTCATGTATATTTAAAATTGATATCTCGTGGCCCTCATCAAGAGTTGGAAATTTATTTGTGTTTTACCTTTACCTCATCTGAGAGCTCTTTATTCTCCAAAGAACCCAGTTTTCTAACTTTTTGCCCAACACGCAGCAAAATTATGCACATCGTGTTTTCTGCCCACCCTCTGTTCTCTGACCTATCAGCTTGCTTTTCTTTCCAAGGTTGTGTGTTTGAACACATTTCTCCAAATGTTAAACCTATTTCAGATAATAAATATCAAATCTCTGGCATTTCATTCTATAAAGTCCAACCTGTAAGAGAAAATGGTGCATTTGTATAGCGCGTACAATGATGACCTTGTGTTTGCATTTTTGTTTCTGAAGTTATATATTTTAGAGGGGTGGGGGAAAGGTAATGAATGGCTGGAAAATTGCAGGCAAGTTATTTGATAAGTCATATTTGCACCAAAGGTGTTACCAGTGATTTAGTATTTTTCAAATGAACTTCTTCGGGGCAGAAAGATTTAAGGGGAAAACTAAAGCCTGCAAAACCTGGATAACCCGAGATAAAGTTTCAGAGATAATAGCCCATGCAACAGAGGCAACAGTGCCAGAAAATTAGAAAGGGAAAGTGTCGGAGATCAGCTTCTATAAGAACATCTGCCAGTTGGACTGACGCCCAAACAGAATGAAGTCAAATTAGGCTGCTCAGATTGAACACTTAACCAGTGTGTCAGGGCTTCTGTACCCTGGGTTAGAATCAGACCCAAGGAAGGGTTCAGCAGATGTTCGTAAGAGCAGGGCACCCACAACTACCCACTATTTTACTGGCAGTATTTTAGGTCAATTTCCAGGACTTTGCATCCCCTGTGATCCTGCCATGCATGATTGGTGAAACCTACTTCTAATCTCCTTGGAATTGGCTAAAAAACAGTGTGTTTATAATGGAACAGACTGTTATAATCAAATTCTTCCTAGGAATTAACTTTTGATGACTATGAGCTTAGTTACAGTTCGGAGGTTATGAGGTTATGTAAACCTTATCTTTAAATGTGCGTGACAGTTATCTTTTACTAATACTGGTTAACTTTTAAAATCTTTTAGCTTCTTTTTATCTCTAGTTCTATTGTTCTTGATTAGGTGAGAACCATTAGATTATACCCAACTAAGGGGACTGGGGTCCTGTTTTGTTCTCCAGTGTTCTTCATCCTCTATTGCCATGGACGTGAAGGACAGACTGCACAGTCTTAACACGTTAAAAGTAATGACCCATGTTTTCTCATATTCACATTCTCTAGATGACAGCATGAGAGTATAGCACAAGAATTTCATCCTTTGGCAGTTCCATCCACCGTTTTGATTTCTGTGCTTCATTGGTTCTAATATTCTTGGTTAAAACTGTTTTCAATGATATCAACTAAAATGTGTTATCTTGCATATGCGTATTTAATATATAAAACATAAAATACATAAATATACATCTAAAGATGTGTGTAATATATAGTACATATGTATAGATGCTGGCATTTTCAGTCTAGTTTCAGAGATTTTATAATCAGACACTCTGACCCTCTTGGAAGCTCACATGAGAAACAATATTTTTACAGACATTCTACATTGTTACATTTTAGCTCACATTCTTCATTCCGAGGAATAAAGAGTCAAAATGAACATAACACTGAATGTCTTTAATTTCAGTCACTATACTATAGGATCCTTTGAATCATTTCAGAGTTGGCTTTAAAAAGTCCACACATAGTCATTTCTGAATTTTTAGGGGCCCACCTTTCAAAATCGATTAAACTGATCATCTGTTTTTGCGCTTGACTGCATGTGCCTCTCTGGCATGGTTTTAACCTGTATGGCATGTCCAGGTTACCACGTTCATTATTCGCCTTCAAAAATTAGGAAGAGGGAGTGTGGGCAGATTACAGATCTATCTGTGCTTCCATCTTTTCATAATTTCTACTTAAATCGCAGCTTTGAATTGTACCTTAAGAGGTCAAGAATGGAGAGATGATCTGTAAACCTGATCTATATAAAAGCTGTGTAATCACTACATTACCTAAGCAATCCATATTTTTTCCCTCAATTTATTATTGGAGAGGGAAAATCATGTGCACAATTCAAAGGGCTTTCAAAAATGCCTATTTCTATTCTATGGCATATTAATGTTAAGATTCACTGAATGTTTACGTGCCACAGCCTCCTTATCTGTTCTAAGGCAAAAGGAACATAGCCTTGCAGTCATAAAGCCTATAGTAATTGTGGCGTAGATTCACAAGCCAAGAACATTTAAGAATGTCCTGGTGCCATTTCTTCTCTGTTTTATTTTTATTTATTTATTTATGTATTTATTTTTTGCAGGGAACAGGTAGGGTGAAATGGGGGATAAGACGCAGGTCTGCTCAGCTTGGGTAAATTGCTTTTCCTCTTTCCTCCACCCGGCTGACATAAATTACAGCCTTTTGGTATTCTCCAGGGCAGAATTTTCTGACCATTTCCCTGCCTTGCAGACTTCAAAACTTCTACCTAACTTAGGGGACCAAGGCTCTAAATAAAACTTCAATTTTAATGTGCATCCGAATTACCAGGAATTCTGTAAGGAGAATAAAACTTTAATGTGTGTACAGACCCCCGGGAATCATGTTCTATTAGAGATTCTGTTTCAGTGAGTCTGGGTGGGGCCTGAGATCCTGCATTTCTAACAAGCTCCCAGGTGAAGCCCTTACAGGCCAAAGGACCACAGATTGAGTACCAAGGCTATAATGAATAGCTTCGTTGTCACTGCAGAAGTTGGGCCAAGTTTAGGCCCCTCTCTAAGAAGCAGTACTTAAAGGAAAAAAAAAAAAAAACAAAACAGAAACCAAACCCGTATACAGGATGGCATCTTAATACTTTTCACCATATCTGAAATGATGCCCTACATATTTTTTTTCAAAGGCATTTTTCCCCCCACAAGATGACTGGCAATTTTGTGTTCTAGCCACCCTCAGACATGAAAACACTTGGTTGCTTATCTTGTAAAATCTGCTCTGCTTGCTTGCTTGGGCATGTATGTAGTTAGTTTAGTCAAATACGTGTCAGTACATCTATGTGGATGGGGAGCAGGTGCAAGCCCTTAAAAACGTACTTTAAAAAAGTTTAACACTTAAGTCAGTCCACTGAGCTGATCCTGTGTGATCTTAGTGCCAAGTGTCTGAGTTAAAAGTTTTCCCTTTGAAGGCAGCAAATACATGTCATACATTTGAAGCATTTGTTTATACTAAATATGATGCTTGATTTTTTTTTTAAGTTCTAAGACAGTTCACTGTTCAACACCATTGAGCCTGCAGGGTGGTATAAAGCTTCCAAAGCTGGTATTTGAGGTTTGATTTAATGGATATTGGAATTTTCAATGCTGCAGTTGGCTTCAAATAAGGTGTTTAACATGGGCTCAGGCTAGAAAAAACAGCAGGAATTGATTTCCTTCTGAGAAAGGGAGTCAGCAAAGAATAACTTTCTGCCTTTGCTTGGTGATAGCACCTCTTTGTAAAGTAAAATGTCCTGTGAGGCTCATCTGTGTAGCAGCCTCATTTTATTTTACGAAGCACTTGGAAGATTTCTCACAAGTAATTCAGATTTGAATATTTGTTGAAGACATGCTGGGATGAATGGATTCCTAATCTCAAATACACCCCTTGTTGTGTGTACATACATACGTATATGCATACATGTGTGTATATGTGTCTGTGAATGTATATGTACATACATAATGATTTGTTCCTGTCTGGAGTCCAAATGCCAAGCGTAAGGCATCTTCTTCTTTTTTATTGAGTTTCTCATTTCGCGTAGTCTCTGAATTTCGCATTGAGTCCCTCTGAGGTGCTTAAGCAGTACTAAGCAAGACACTGACTTTAACACCACTTAAAAGCTTGCGTTTGCCCGATGTCCTGGGCCCCACTCCAAGGCACTGCCAGGAGTACATTATTGTTGTAGTTCATTCTGATGAGGAGGTCTCTAAGCAAACCACCGATCTGCTTAAAGCCTCCCTCATAAGGAGCAGGATCTCATCTGGACTGCATTTACACTGGAACTGCTTGGCCACAACACTATGAGAGAATAATTATTGAACTATTTTACTGTACAACGATTTCCAAATTGTTGATTTTTTATTGATTTCAGGAGGCAAGCTAATTGCCCCATGGCAACTTGATGTTAACGTTTAATGAAGATCAGGAAACAGAGTTTATGAAAAGCTTTTGTATAGTAACTGCAAAGTTTCAAGAACTGTTTTATACTTCCTGACAGTGCTGGGCCTAGCTTAATGGTTTGTTTTTATTGCTTAAGAGTGTAAACCTTGCTTTAGCCCGGTGTGTGGAAACTATACCCTCATCCTGCATTACACATTTTCTCATTGCTTTTTACTCACTCCTGACTTCCTTTCCTGACATCTGCAATTGAGACTTTTTCTGTTTTAACTGTATCAAAATGAGTTGCTATCTTTGCATGTTGAGAATCTTACACACACACACACACACACACGCACACACACGTGCACGCATACACACTCATGAAGTTAAGTGTCTGTATTGTTTCACTTTGTTTTGGGTGGAGTCTCTTTTCGGCACTTGGTTGCTAAGGACAAGTAGAGGCGATTCTCCATCCCCATGGCCAATGACCATAATTAGTTATTACATGATGATGTGATAAATGGTGCGTTTCTTTTTGAGAAGTGTCTGTTCATGTCCTCTGCCCACTTTTTGATGGGGTTGTTTGTTTTTTTCTTGAAAATTTGTTTGAGTTTGTTATAGATTCTGGATATTAGCCCTTTGTCAGATGAGTAGGTTGCAAAAATTTTCTCCCATTCTGTAGGTTGCCTGTTCATTCTGATGATAGTTTCTTTTGCTGTGCAGAAGCTCTTTAGTTTAATGAGATCCCATTTGTCGATTTTGGCTTTTGTTGCCATTGCTTTTGGTGTTTTAGACATGAAGTCCTTGCCCACGCCTATGTCCTGAATGGTATTGCCTAGGTTTTCTTGTAGGATTTTAATGGTTTTGGGTCTAACATATAAGTCTTTAATCCATCTTGAATTAATTTTTGTATAAGGTGTAAGGAAGGGATCCAGTTTTACACTGTTGGTGGGATTGTAAACTAGTTCAACCATTGTGGAAGTCAGTGTGGCGATTCCTCAGGGATCTCGAACTAGAAATACCATTTGACCCAGCCATCCCATTACTGGGTATATACCCAAAGGACTATAAATCATGCTGCTATAAAGACACATGCACACGTATGTTTATTGCGGCACTATTCACAATAGCAAAGAGTTGGAACCAACCCAAATGTCCAACAACGATAGACTGGATTAAGAAAATGTGGCACATATACACCATGGAATACTATGCAGCCATAAAAAATGATGAGTTCGTGTCCTTTGTAGGGACATGGATGAAACTGGAAAACATCATTCTCAGTAAACTATCGCAAGGACAAAAAACCAAACACCGCATGTTCTCACTCATAGGTGGGAATTGAACAATGAGAACTCATGGACACAGGAAGGGGAACATCACACTCCGGGGACTGTTGTGGGGTGGGGGGAGGGGGGAGGGACAGCATTAGGAGATACACCTAATGCTAAATGACGAGTTAACGGGTGCAGGAAATCAACATGGCACATGGATACATATGTAACAAACCTGCACATTGTGCACATGTACCCTAAAACCCTAAAGTATAATAAAAAAAAAAAAAAAAAAAAAAAAAAAAAAAAAAAAAAAAAAAAAAAAAAAAAAAAAAAAAAAAAAAACAAAAAAAGAAAAGGCGTTTTTAAAGATGCCAAATCTTGGCGGCTGAATTATTTTATCTGTGTCTTTCTGTGGAAGGCTTAGTATTCCTACCAGGTTACCGTTGCTTTGGTCAGATAGATGGCTGGTAGAAGATGTTTTTGAAGTCTAGCTCTTAAGGCATTATCTGTTTGAGAACTTTGTTAAGTGTTGTTCCCATTTGAGGAGAACGCGTCCCACCTGGATTGACAAAAAAAAAAAAAAAAAAGCCAGCTAGTTTCCAAGGGTGTGTTTTAAATCACTAATAAAGTGGAGCTTCAGCTCCCAGCTGCTTCAATTGTTTCAAGGCAAGGAGGAAGAGAAAAGCTTTCTTTTGGAGGCACCATTCAGATATACAGGCTTTAGTGTGTGGAGAATACTGTTTCCAGGAAGCTACCTTTGCTTTTTTGGTAGATAGTACTGGAAAAGTTTTTTTTTTTTTAATTCTTTAAAGCCTAATTTTAAATCAAAGTCATTCGTTCATTTCGGTGAAATGTTTCAGGAGCATGTTATAAATACACAATCTTTATAGATCTGCCAAGTTGGACATGTGTTCACAAGTTCATCTTGCATGTGTACACAGTTTGTAGCTGACATGCGCTCCTGACTGAGGGCTTCTATTCTTTCTCATTCATTCTCTGAGATGCTGAATCTTTGGCTCTCCACTTTGTGGGGTCTGCTGTGCTGGAATTAAGTCACATCTATGGCAAACTTCAGCTACTTTCCTGGTTCATTTCCAGGCAGGGTTTCCTGGCATGGGGATCAATTAGGGAGCCCTGAGGTGTGCTCATCACAGACTCTCTTGAAAATTAGGATCTTCTGAAACCTGTCTGGCCTATATATGTAAACTTGACAAAATATTCTTCTGGAAAGAAATCTTACTGACTTAGAAATTGTTCAGTCACTTGGTTTAACTGGTAAACCTACAGTCCTCCAGGACATATCAGTCTTGTCAATATTATAATATTACAAACCATGAAAATAATTATGCTTAAACACTAAGGTCCTGAAGTGAACCAGACTATAAACTTAATAATACTCAATCGATAAGCTAAATAGAAATAGGAAAACAGATTCAGGAGAATATTTCAATACTTCCTTATCTAGTAGGATGTGGAGCGTGTTTGCCGCCACAGGATAGCTCAGCTGAATATTAGAAAATGGGGAGAAATGGAGACGTTAGGGGTGGTTTGTGGTTAAAAATATGCATATACATATATACAAATATATATACATACACATACAAACACACACAGACACGTATGTATATATAAAAGTGAGGTCAATGCTGCTTTCAATAGCAGAACAGTGATTGTTTCTTTCTTTTTTGAGACGGAGTCTCGCTGTGTCGTCCAGGCTGGAGTGCAGTGGCACAATCTCGGCTCACTGCAAGCTCCGCCTCCTGGGTTCACGCCATTCTCCTGCCTCAGCCCCCCAAGCAGCTGTAGCTGGGACTACAGGCGCCTGCCACCATGCCTGGCTAATTTTTTATATTTTTAGTAGAGTAGAGATGGGGTTTCACCGTGTTAGCCAGGATGGTCTCGATCTCCTGACCTCGTGATCTGCCCACCTCGGCCTCCCAAAGTGCTGGGATTACAGGCATAAGCCACAGCACCCGGCCCAGAACAGTGATTTTTAATACAATTAAACAGCACAATCATCCCTTTCTTGGTGATGGTATGAAACTTTTTACCTGTATAGAGCAGGGCCCAGAAACTCCTTTTGAAGGCTTCCTCTTTATTGAACTTTGGAGAAAGAACACTTCTCAGCTGAAAGAACCGAAGACTAAGAATTCTAGAATCCTCTTACCAACAGCTGCCCAAAGGAAAATCTTTCTGCCTGACACACAAGTATCAGATTTTGTACGAATATTATGTTTTGTGGAAATATATCTTTGGGAGGTTGTCATATTAGACATCTACATGTAAGCTCCAACTCTTCTCTCTCTTTCGTGCGTACCCTGATGCCTGAGCAGCCCTTTTGATGGCACAGGCAGGTGGAGGCCAGGTTGTTGTAAGGACACTGCTTTTGTGCCCTTGTTCAGCCTCACCCTTGGTGTGCTTTCGAGTGCACTAAGTTACTATTGAGGATTTGGTACAAGCAGCAGAGAGAGGGCTGCTTGAAATTCCTAAAACACAATCAGGTGCATTCTTATAACGTGGCAGGCAATGTTGCAAAGCACCCTCATTCCCAGAACCAAGAGGGAAAGGACACTGAAACTGTGACACTGCCATAAATCATGGGAAGATTAATTAAGGAACTTTTATAAGGGAGGGGCCAAGTTTGTGTTTTATGTACTATTTCTGGAAAATTCAAGGAGTGGCAATGATTCAGTCCCAGTGGTGTGAAAATAAGAACCTTCGTCCAATGGCAGCTGGTGCTGAAATGCAACTTTCTGGAAGTCTCCTGTTTGATGGGTCTGTGAGGTTTTGATCTCTGGGTCCCAACGGATCCCAGGACCCACAATGCTGTTCTGTGATAAGGTAAGTTACCTGGTGGTCCTTTTTTCGCAGGAGTAGAAATTGGTATCATTACTCTTGTCCCCATCACTTACCTAATCCTCAAAAAGTGTGAGTAGACTTGTCCTATACTTTTCATTTTACATTCAGTTCCTTTTCTTTTTTTTTTTTTTTTTTTTAATTTTTTTGAGACAGAGTCTTGCTCTATTGCCCAGGCTGGAGTGCAGTGGCGCGATCTTGGCTCACTGCAAACTCCACCTCCAGGCTTCACGCCATTCTCCTGCCTTGGCCTCCCAAGTAGCTGTAGCTGGGACTACAGGCATGTGCCACCGCGCCCGGCTAATTTTTTGTATTTTTAGTAGAGGCGGGGTTTCACCGTGTTAGCCAGAATGGTCTCAATCTCCTGACCTCGTGATCTGCCCGCCTCGCCCTCCCAAAGTGCTGGGATTACAGGCGTGAGCCACCACGGCCAGCCCAGTTCCCTTTTCTGTTTCTCTCTCCTTTTCTCCAGGTGTCAGGAACTTTTGTTGTAAGGACACTGCTTTTGTGCCTTGTTAGCTCACCTTGGTGTTTCGAGTGCATAATTCTATTGGATTTGTACAGGAGAGATACAGGAAATGTACTAGGGGAAGAGGAACTGAAAAAGTCAACCTCATTTGCTACAAAGTGAGAGCGATGTGGTCGTGTGTCATCACAAACCTGAGCGTTTGTTAAACCTGACTGAAGCTGTGCCTAAGATCTCCTGTGAGCGCCCAGTTTGGACACAGAACAGGATCCTATTGTGTCTGTCCTTTTCCATGGTAATGCAACTCGGCTTGGGAGGAAGAGTCATTTCACAGACTTCCCTCGTGGAAAATGCTGGTGGTGAGGGAGAAATGGCTCTCCTCCCATCCCTGGAACACCAGTTCTGGGATGCTGAGAAGGGCTGCTCCAGCGGGGGGTGGGGTAGTGGGGCGGGGAGGAAGCTGGAAATCCAGTGGCTTCAGCGGAGTGTAAGGACCAACGCGCTTCTCCTCTGCAGCCAGAAACAGTGACTCATTTGATTTTAATTTTTAACATTAGCATTTTTCTCATGACTCACTGATAATTTAATATGGAATTTAAAAGGTTGAAACAGGTATTTACTTTTTAGGAACTTAAAACATTCCCTAGGTGGATATATATTTTCCCTCTGAAACAGAAGATGTACTCATGGTTGATTTAAAAAAAAAAAGAAAGAAAAGGAGGAGTGGGCATTTCTCTCATCCTTCCCTTCCCAGCTCCCACCTGCACCCATACACCAGTTGATCTCGCTAATGTTGACCGACTGTCAGCCAGTCTGTTTCTTCTTATTCTTTCTCTTATATTGAATTGCTCAGAAAACTGGGTGAAAATGTCACCCCAGCAAATACTTCCCTACTATCATTGACCTCCTCTGGTCTTCGTGATATATATTTCACCTCCACAGACTTTTACCATCTAAAAGTCGATGACACAATTTGGATTATTCTCATCATATCTAACTAAATCAGCATCGAGGAACCAGGGGAAAAAAGCACTTGGGGCACATAGCACCCAATTCAAGAATTATCCTCAAACCCAGCTACTGAAAGGGGCTGCTATAACCTTAACACCAGTTTTACCTCACAGCTGTTGAAATGACCCACTATGACTCTAAGAGCAATTTTACCTAAAGCCATCACTCACTAATCAGAGCTCGCCAGCTCCCAGAAACTTGCTAATATCAATGAGCATTTTTTCAACATAATACAGAACGTTTCTCTTTTTAATAAAACTCCCAACCTTCTCTTTGTTCTTTGGACACAACAGAGACCACCATGATCTATGTGTATGCCCCAAATTGGAAGTCTATGATTCCCAAATAAAATATTGAGTTTAGAGATTTGTCTCCATATTTTATTTGATGTTGACAACCACATGTGAAAAAAGAAAAAAAAACCTGTTTCTGTAAGGGATTGAGCTCATGGCCTAGTTGTCTTCAGAGTAGAACAACCTTTTGGTTCTGTTGGAGTCTCTGAATAACAAAATCTCCAACTGAACTTCATATTCATTAGAACTAACAATTTGAATACTTTGCCCATCATTAACCATAATTCATTTTTTGAGATATAGCAGAATAGCCTCCTGGAGTTCTAACTCCTCTTCTCTCTCTTCCCAAGCAAAGGAGCTCCTGCAGAATCCAGGGATTCAGTAATAAGCACGAGAAGAACGATGTAATGGTGCTGCAGAAGTCAGGAGGCCATAGGAGCAGGTTGGGAATGACTGTGTTCTTGAGCCTTTCGCCTACCACTGCCCCTCCTTCATACCCTTAACCAGTCTTTCTTTTTTTATCAATGGAGATTTTAAGAAGAGGAGACTGCTTTCCTAGATTTGAGAATACATGTGGAAGCATTTTATATTTCCCTGCTCTACTGTCTTAGTGTATAGGGAATTTTACTGGTATCTGGATTAAGTCCTTGGTCTTCCTCGTCCCCTCTTTGTCCTAAAGCTGTCTCCCTAGCTAGAGAACATTTATTTTGGGAAAGCCTTTATGATATTAAAACTCATCCTATAGTACCTGTCTTATTTGCAGGTGGACAAAACATTTCCCTTGGCCCTTTGTGGAAGGTTGACTATTGGATGTCTGTTTCTTTCCTAGTAATTGTGGTTTTTTTCTGCTTTTTTGAGTTTTGATACTTCCCAGAGGAAAAGAAACTCATAATCTAATAACTACCACTCAGAATTCTCCCTATTCTAGAAAAATACAAAGTAAGATGGACGTTTCTCCCTATATTTCAGGGACATTTAAATGAATAACACCAACAACTTGATAGAAACTTCTTTCACTTGAGAGGAAACACAAGAAAAATGTAAATCAGCAGAATACTGATATGCATGTTAAAATTTTGGCGTCAAAAAGAAAAATAATCGTAGGCTGGGTTTATATTTTTGAAATATTTAGGTTCAAGATTTACCATGTCAGCAGGTGCGGTGCCAATCTAAACTACCTTTTGAAGTGAGCTTAAATACCAACTAATTAATTGTAAAACTAATATTCTTGAGAATCTACAAAAAAAAAAAACCAGAGTCTTTACCAATAAATAAGTAAACATATGATCAGTGAATAATTACGAAACACAATGTGCTGTAAAGGAATCAGGGCACTGAGCTAGAAAATACCAGGTACCTATTTAGGATGATCCCTCTGAGGAAGTCAGCAAGCTGGAAGTTCATGGAAGAGAAAGAGACCTGCTAAGCCAAGTGTCTGGATATGCGAAGGTAGGCAGAAGGGAGCATTCCAAGCCTCTGTGTGCCCCCAGAATGTTATGGAGTGGAATAGTTTGATGTCAGTGAGAAAGAGGGAGAAGGCCATGGTAGGAGGAGCATCTTGATCACGAAGAGAGGAGTAAAATAAGACCAGAAGGTAAACAGAGCTCATATCATATCACTCTGCTATTCTAAATCTGCTGGAAAGTTATTTAAGGCATATGAAACAAGGGTGAAATGAGATGTAATGAATTTTTTTTAAAAGGTACCATGACTGCTCGTGGAGAATAGATTGAATAGGCAAGGAGAAATGGAGAATGATTAGGAGGCTGCAGTAGGAATAATTTTGAGCTGGCCCTCAAGATTTCTGCTCTCTGATGTATGCACTCTGCAGAACCCTTCCCTTTGAGAGCAGCTGACCTGTAAATACAATGGGAGGCAATCAGTTGACTCTGAGTTAATCAGAAGGAGATTATCCTGCGTAGCCTCACCTCACGAGGTGAGATATTTAAAAGAGAGTGAACAGGCAGAGAGAGTACTCCTACTGGCCTGGGAGAAAGCAAAGAACCACTCTGTGAACTACCCATGTGGGCCATGTAACAAGGAACTGTGAGTAGCCTCTGGGAGCTGAGACTGGTCCCTAGCAAGGAGCTACCGAAGGAAGCAGGGACCTCAGCCACAAGGAAATAAATGTTAACAAGGAAGAGGACCTCGGTCCTCAGATAAAGCCGACAGCCCCGGTCAGCACCTTCGTTTCAGCCTGTGAGACCCTGAGCAGAAGTATCAGCTGCCACACCTAGACTTCTGTCCATGGAAACTGTGAGATAACAAATTTATGTTATTTTGGCGAGGTGCAATGGGTCATGACTGTAATCCCAGCACTTTGGGAGGCCAAGGTGGGTGGATCACTTGAGGTCAGGAGCTTGAGACCACCCTGCCCAACATGGCAAAAATGCGTCTCCACTAAAAATACAAAAAAAAAAATTAGCTGGGCGTGGTGCTGCACACCTGTAGTCCCAGCTACTCGGGAGACTGATGCAGAAGAATCGCTTGAACCTGGGAGGCAGAGGTTGCAGCGAGCCAAGATTGCTCCACTGCACTCCAGCTTGGGTGACAGAGTGAAACTCCATCTCAAAAAAAATTATGTTATTACATTTTAAGTCACTACACTTGTGGTAAATTGTTACTTAAGAAATAACTAATGCATAAGCTATCTGCAGCATTCCAGCTTAAAAAGATGGTGCTTGTATTAGATTTGTGGTAAGGAAGATGAAGAGAAGTGAGTGGATTTGAGATCTTCTTTAGAGGTATATTTGACATTACTGGCTGATGGGCTAGGCATGTCAAGGAAAGAAAAGGAAGAACTAAACGTAATTTTTAAGATTTTTTAAATTTGAGCTACTTAGTGACTGGTGATCACAATGAATGCTATCACAATTTCAGCTATCGTAATTTCAGGAGGGGAAGCATGGAGGAAGAACGTGATGCTGGGGAAACATCATGAGTTCAGCTTGGACATGTTGAATTTGAGATGTTTGTGAAATATGCAAACGGTATTGTCAAGTAGGCAGTGGGTATATGAGATGAACTCAGAGGAGACTCCTAGGTTGGAAATGGAAATTTGGAAGTTATCAGCATATCAGTACCAAAGCCATGGAAATGGAATAGGAAAGAAAAAGGAAAAGGGGCTTCAACCAAACACAGAGGAATTTTGACATTTAGAGGTCAATAGAGGAAGTAGAAGTGAAAAAAGGCTGAAAAGAGGTGGCCTGAAGAGCACAGGGAAAACTAGAGAGTGTGGTACCATGAAAACCAAGGAAGGTCATTGTTCACAAAGGAGGACAGGGTCACAATATCGAGTGCTACTGGCATCTCCAGGAAGAACAGGGGTTTGTGACCTTGACTTAAGTGAGCCATTAGAGCTTTGAGCAGGAGCCAGGCTATAAAAGGTGAAGAGTGAAAATATTGAGACAGTGAATATGGACAATTCTTTGAAGATGTTTGTCTGCAAATATAGCAAAGTGATAAGGCAGCGTTTTGAGGGAAGTTTGTGTATGACTGCATGTTTGTTTAATGTGAGATATTAATTCATAACTATATCCTAAAAAAGGGAAAGGTTGATAATAACAGGGGAAGAAAAATATTTCAAATAGATCCAAGTATCTGAGAAGTTTAGAGGAGATGGATTCAGAATACTTGGAGGAAAGACTGGCTTTTCTCAGGTGAAACTAGAAAAAAGAAGGTGGAAGTACAAGTAGGCAATTTTTCTTTTTAATTTTTAATCTTGAAGTCAGTAGAGATTCATGTGTACCTTTCATACAATTTCCCCCAATGGTTATATCTTGTATCATTATAGTACAATAGCAAACACTAGAATTTGACAGTGGTACGATTGTGTCTATTTCCATGGCATTAATCACGTGTTTAGATTTGTATAAGCATCACTGCAATCAAGGTGTTCCATTATCACAGAGATCTATTTTATGCTTTTGTGCTGCTCCCTAATAACCATTCCCACTCCCGTCTTCTCCAACATCCCTAACCCTCTGCAACCACTAATCTTTTCCCCAGGTCTATAATTTTGTCATTTAGAAAATATTATATAAATGAAATCATACAGTGTATGACCTTTTCAGATGAGCTTTTTTTTTCCCTCAGCATAATGCCCTTGAAATGTATCCAGGTTGTTGCACGTATCAGTAGTTCATTCCTTTTATTCTATGATATGGATGTATCATAGTTTATTCAGTCATTCACCTTGTGAAGAGCATCTATCTGATCTGATTCCAGTTTTTGGCTATTATGAATAAAGCTACGGTGAACAAACATGGTTCTAAAGCTGCTATGAACAATCAGGTTTTGGTGTGGATATAAGTTTTCATTTCTCTGAAATAAATGCTCACGTGTGCAATTGCTTGGTCATAAGGTAATATCATTTTTGGTTTTGTTAAGAAAACGTCACACACTTTCCCACAGTACCATTTTACTATCACCAGCAATGTGTGAGACTCAGTTTCTCTGTACCCTTGTCAGCATTTGGTGTTGTAACTATTTATTTTAATGATGCCAAAAGTTGTGTAGCTTATGTTCTTAATATCCATTTTCTTAATGCCTGATGATATTGAACATATTTCCTTGTGCTTTTTTGCCACTTCCTTCAATAAAAAATCTCCTCTTTTTTTTTGTCATTTTCTAATTGGATTGCTTATTTTTAACAATGAATTTTAAGACTTCTTTATATAATCTAGATATGAATCTATTCTCAGATATGTGGTTTGCAAATATTTTCTCTCTCAGTCTGTAGCTTGTCTTTTTTCATCTTGATAGGATCTTTTACAAATTTTTTTCAATTTTTTTATTTTTGATGAGATCAAATTATCAATTTTTCATTTATGGATTCTGCTTTTGGTGTCATGTCTAACAACTCTTCACCAAGTTCTAAGTCTTGAAGGCTTTTTTCTATGTTTTTCCTAAAAATTTTATTAATTTACATTTAAATCTATGATCCTGATCCATTTTGAGTTAATATCTATATAACATGTAAGGTTTAGGGGTTTTTTTGCCTGTGGATATCCAATTACTCCAGCACCATTGGTTGGAAAAAACAGGTTCTTCCTTCATTGAATTGTACCATCATCAAAAATCAGTTTTTCATATCGAAGTGGGGCTGTTTTGGGGTTCTTTATTCTCTTCTATTGATCTATATGTCAATCTGTTTGCTAATACTATACATTTTCAGCCAGGTGCAGTGGCTCACACCTGTAGCCCCAGCATGCTGGGAGACCCAGGCAGGAGGATTGTTTAAACCCAGGAGTTTGAAACCAGCCTGGGCAACAAAGTGAGACCCTGTCTTTACAATCAATCAATCGATCAATCAATCAATCAATCAATACAATAGTATCATACATGTTCACAATTATAGCTATGTAAGTCTTGAAATAAGGTACAGTGATTCCCCTCACTTTCTTCTTTCATAGAATAGTTTTAGTTATTCCAGTTCTTTTGCTTTTCCATATACATTTCAGAATAATCTTACCTGTATCTACAAAAATACCATACTAGGTTTTTGTTGGAGTTCTGTTAAACCTGTTTATCAGTCTGGGGAGAACTGATATTTTTACTCCACTGAGTGTTTGAATACGTGAACACTTTGTCTCTCCATTTATTTCTAATTTTTAAATTTCTTTCATTAGCATTTTGTAGTCTTCAGTATCAGAATCCTGTCCGTATTTTTTCTTAGATTTGTAACTAAGTATTTTATCTCTCTCTTTTAATGATTTTTACATAGTATTGTATTTTAAATTTGTTTCAACGTGTTAATTGCTAATGTATAGAAATACAATTGATTTTTGGATGTCGACCTTGTATCTTGTGACCTTGCTGAATTTATTTATTAGGTCTAGAAGTGATTTTGTAGATTTTTACATCATAATGTCATCTGCAAATAGGACAGTTTTATTTCTTCCTTTCCAATCTGTATTCCTTTTATTTCCTTTTCTTGTCAATTGCACTGGCTAGAAATCCCAGTAGGTTGAACAGCAGTGGTGAAAGTAGACATCCTTGCCTCGTTCTTAATCCTACGTGGAAATCATTTAGTCTTTCATCACTACATATGATGTTAGCCGGAGGTACTTTTTAAAAGATGTTAGATATTCTTCATTGGGAACTGGGTATAGGATTCTCAGGTGATTATTATTTTCTCAAAGAATTTTAAAAATATTGTGCCACTTCCTTCTGGCTTCCATGGTTTCTGATGAGAAATACACTGTGATTTGAATTGTTTTACCCCTCTCTGGCTGCTTTCAAGATTTTCTTTGTCCTTAGTTTTGAGAAGTTTGGCCACGGTGTGTCTTGGAATTTGTTTCTTTGCCCTATTTTTGCCCACATTCTTGAGTCTATAGGCTATTTTTTTCACCATATTTAGAATATCTTTTGCCATTTCATTTTTGATACTTTTTAAGCCTCATCTTTTTTTTTTCTCCTTTCCTTCTGGGACTCTGATGCCAAGATCTTTTGTGATAGTCCCACATATACCTGAAACGGTTCACTTTTTTTTTCACTCTGCTTTCTCTCTCATCTTTGAATTGGGTAATTTATATTGTTTTATTCTAGTTCACGGATTCTTTCCTCTGTCTTCTTCATTCTGTTGTTGAGCCCATCATTGAGTTATTTATGTTAATTATTTTGATTTTTAGTTCTAAAATTTCCATTTGATTCTTCTTTGGATCTTCTATTCTTTTGCTGACATTTCCTATTCTTTCTTTTATTTCAAGCCTGGGTGAGACTGCACATGGAAGCAAATTTATGGTGTCTGCTTTAAAATTCTTCTCATCTTAGGGCAGCATCTGATGATTGCCTTTTATCCATTAGTTTGAGTTTTTGCTGGTTCTTGGTATAACCAGTGATTTGTTATGGAAACCTGGTCAGTTTGGATATTACAAGATTTTAGATCTTATTTAAATCTTGTGTTTTAGGAGGCCTGCTGGATGAAGGGGGAGAAGTGCCACCTTCACTCTGCCGGGTGGGGATAGAAGTCCAAGTTTTCCACTCTGCCTCCAGTGACACTCAGGGGATGAGGGGCTCTTTGTTACTGCCATGTGGAGATGGAATTTCGGGATCTGAATCTGGCTTGCACTGACTTTGTGGATAGGGGGTATCATTATCCCAAGAGAGAAGGTGTGGAGTACCTATTCCTGCCATGAAGCCTGGGCTGTCACTTGGCTTTTGCTATCAGAGGTGTGGATAGGACTGAAGTTTCTTTCTGTGGTATTTGGCTGAGTAGAGTGGTTATTATCTAAATGTTTTGTGTCTTGCTGGACTATTCTTTACCTGGTCTTTTGGCCAGAGTGCAGGCTTTTCTGTGGGCTTTATTTTTTTGTCTGTGTCCACTGGTGTTTTTAAGATGTCACTTCTCTATTATTCAGTCTGGGATGTATGAAGTAAAAAGAAATCCCGGGGAACTTACCACCTGTGTTCTTCAAGTCCTAATGTCCCTAGCTAGCCTGCCTTTCTCTCTCTCCCTTTCAGATATTCTTAATTTATTTAATATAGAATGCCCAGGGTTTTTAGTTGAACTTAGAGGAATAGGGAAAAGTATGTCTACTTCATCTTCCTGGAAACAGAAGTCTCAGCAGATAGTTTTTGTTTATTCTTCAAATGTCCTTATAAATCTGCAGAGTAAAAGGTGATGAATGATTTCAATTTTCCAAAGGGAAAAATTGAGACACTTAAAGACAATTTACCTGATCAAAGTTACCTAGAAATACAGTCTTAGCTTCAAGTAAAACCTTACAATTTTAAATAGCTATTATTTTGCTTTTCTTTTTTTCTCTCTCTGTTTGCTAAAAGGAAAAAAATTACTGATTGGTAGAGGGAAAGGAAGAAATAGTTACCCTCAAAAAGACTAAAAGGACTATTTTTTGGCTTGGGAGCAGTAACTGTTTAAAATTACTAAAGGAGGACTTTTCAGAAGTGATTACATAATCTTCTCAGTTACTCCCTTATATTTTATCTTATAAATGAATGACTTCAATTATTTATACTATGTCCTGAAACTTAAGTGTCAAGGTGCACATTTAATAATCATTGTCACTCTCTTGATTAAAGACTCACACAAAAACAGGAAAAAGGATGAAAATGTTTCGTTACTATATTAGGCCATTCTTATGTTGCTATAAATACCTGAGGCTGGATAATTCATAAAGAAAAGAGGTTTAATTAGCTGATGGGTCTGCAAACAGTGCAAGAAATGAGGTGCCAGCATCTGCTACTGGTGACAGCCTCAGGAAGGTTACAATCATGGTGGAAGGTGAAGGAGGAGCAGCCATCTCACATGGTGAGAGTGGAAGCAAGAGAGCAAGGGGGCAGTGCCACACTCTTTTAAGCAACCAGATCTCATGTGAACTCAAAGTGAGAAGTCACGGTTGCAAGGACAGCACCAAGTCTTTCATTAGGGATCCATGCCCATGACCCAAACACCTCCCACCCGACTCCCTGCAACATTGTGGATTACTTTTCAACATGAGATTTGGAGGGGACAAACATCCAAACTATATCAATTACTTTGCGGGGCGTTCATCTTTCATCAGAACACCTTTGGTCCTAGGATTTCTCTAGGTTGCTTAGCATTTCAAGAAAGACTTTAGACTGCTCCCTTAAAACCCATTACCTGAAGTTCTTGAAAGGTTTCCAGTATTGCAGAGGCAATGATAAGCTCAGGGAATTAACTTCCCTGAGCAAATTTTCCCAATTCTAATGTATTTCCTAATAGAGCATTCATAGGCCCTCTTTCCCTATTTTAGTTTTGATCATTTAGCACCACACTTTAAAATTTACTGAGTCTAAAATCCAAACACTGGGGAAGATGGGAAAGACCTTTCAGGGACAAGTGAACTGGCCTACAGTTTGCTCCTATCATGGCCATTTTGATTCACCTAGTTCATATGAGTTTAGATATGGCATATATTGCAGGAATAAGGGTGGCAAATGGCATGATTTCTTCAAAAGAACATAGAAACCAGCAGAGGATGGTTGGCAGAGCAGAGGGAGATCAAGGTGTCATCATTCCAATGGAAGTTTCTCTTTGCTTCCATGGAGAGTCAAGAGTTATAACTTTCCTGGATTTACTGAGGGATGTGGGGTTCCATCCCAGCTACCTATGGCTCAGGAATCCAGTGAATTGCATCTGTCCTGTATTCTGCCCCCTGGTCTTCCCACACAGCTCAGCACAAGAAAAATGTTTCTTTGAAGGAAGCAGCCTCTAGGACCTATGACAATTTTCAAGATTTTTTGTTTCTGAGTTGCATTCTCTCAGCTACAGAAGTGGCTCAGTTGATGCTTTGGAAGTTGTCTCAGCTGGTTCAAGAAGCTCCTATGTTACCTCATTTTCAGGGACAGCAATGAGCCTGGCTCTCCTGCGTCTCCTTTGTCTAAGACATCGGCCATTGACTGCTTAGGGAAAAGAACAGATAATGGTATCCATCCCCTGCTTCCACCCACCACTCAATGTAACTTTCTGCCGGGAACATAACCAGCCACACATGAACTGTCTGCAGAAAAGGAAGTTCCATCCTATAAGCTTGGCAGGAGGGTATTTAGGATCAACAAAGAAATCTCTGCTACTAGTTGGCAGTCATTTCCATGAGGCTAATTGTCACCTCCAGAAATCAGCCCAGAAGGAATAAATGCATTTTCCCCTGATAAAAGAAAGGACCTAAGGAAATGGGGACTGGAGATTAGCCCTTTCACAGGAACTGACTGGGCCTGTAACAGGCATCCGAGTCCTGCTAACCAGCAGATAAACTAGGTAAGAGTTTACATTGTCTTTGGCTGTTGTGAGGATGCCTCTGCTCTCTTGGACTCCAGAACAGTTGGTTCATTAAAGTACCAGGGTTGGCAAGTGCCAGGGGTCATAAGTCTGAGAGTTTATGTTTTATAATCCTCCATTTGATGTTCTTTTTTGTGTGTGTCTAGAGATAACAGTTTCTCTCTAGATCCATCTTTCTAGGTAACCGTATGGCATTCAGGAAGGCGTCTGTACAATTTCTTCTCTCTTCAGAAATCAAAACTACTGCTGACTGCAGCAAAGAGTAAGGAACACTTAGAGAGATGGAGCAATATTTCAAAAATACTTCTTAGAAAAGAATTGGAAGTCTTTGCAATTCTAAATCCTACGCTTTTATGTTTTCAAATGAATCAGATGATATTTTGTCAACAAAAGCATATCTTATTTCAACACTTATTTCTATATCTCAGTTGGAATTTAGATACCCTTTCTGTCATTTTCATTTTCTTCTCATGCCATGTAACCTTGTTCCGTTTGAGAAGGCATGCTAAAAAGTTTGCAAAGAATAATGCAGTTTACTTCTATGTTCAAACATTCAGTACTCTTTCTATATAATACTTCTAATTGCAAAATTTTGTGCACCTAGAAAGAAGATCTCACTATCTAAATATTGACATCTTAGTAAGTTCATTGTACTGATGTCTTACTAATAATCTCAAGGAGAGAATTTATTTGTAATGTTGCTATTTCAAAGTGCAGGTGTTGTATCATTTATTCATGTTTAGCTTTCAGAATCCATTGAGTGTTTTAAGTGGTAATGAAAAGGCTCAAAGGTTGATAGCTGTGCCTGGAGAGGGATAGTGAATTAGAAAGATCTGCTACCTGACTATGCATTCATTTTCCAGTTTTTTGGAATATATTTTTCAAAATTCAACAAATATTTATAGGATGCCTATTATATAGTGAGTGGTATTATAGGCCATGGGAATTCAGTAGTAAATAAAAATAAAGTCACCAATTGCATGAAGCTTACAGGGCTTCCATATCTATTCCAGATCCCCCCTGTTCTCTTGTACTCAAACTGCAGAGCATCCACGTTGCCTGGGATGTTATAATAGAATTGCATGATTTCAGACTCCTCTCCAAATCTCCTGAACCAGAATCTACAATCTACTAAGATTCCTAGAGGATTCATGTGAATATAAAACTCTGAGAAGTTTGCCAAATGTCAGTTTAAGAACCTAGGCTGTAGCCAATCATATATGGTATTCCTTTGACCACAGAAATTGGCTCAAAAGGGTATGCTGTCAACGTGATTCTAGTTAAGGAAGATTTTTTTTTTCTCTAAAGAAAGACCCAGAGGATGAAATAATCCCTTTATTCCTCTGTCTGGTGTGCTCCTTAGGGATGATTCCTTAAACTGCTGCAGTCTGATGATAAAGGTGAGGACGGACAGAGGCAAGGGAGACACAGGAACACAAAGCAGAAGCCTGATTGAACTGTACTTGATCCCCACTCTCTCTCTGGACCTTGTCAGTTACAGAAGCCAATAATACGTCCCTAATCACCCCAACTGATGCACTTGCATAGGCTGTTTCCTAGATACGTGGTGGAAAAGCCCATATGTCAAAATACAACATACACCAAAGTGGGTAAATGTGATCAGATCAGGCAACCTGTCAGCCTAGGGACCATCCTTACCACCGCCTGCAAATGGGGATAAATGAGGTGCAGTTTTGGAAAATCTCTGGGCTTGCGACCAATTTGGGCGGCAAGGTGGAGGAGTGAAACAGCATATTTTGCTGATAGAGAAGAGATAGTGGTGAGTCATACAGATACACAGATGCTTGGGGTTGTTGTGAAAGAGAAGGGAGAAGCCCTTGGATGACTGAAATGGGATCTATGCAAGGTGGCCTTAGGCAGAATCCGTACTCCCTGCATGCCTCTTGCCACCCTCACTTACTCTCACTTTGTTTCTTCCAACACCCCAAGCAAATCAGTAGTTCTCTGTGGCCTTCTGTTCAGTGCCCACTCCTTTCTCATCTTTTCTCCTTCCCCATCTTTTCTCCTTCCCCTCCCACCTCATCCCACTGCACTTTCCCATCAGTCTCACGTGATGGGGTTGTGAGGAAATAATGGGTACTAATATTTGCTTCAAGAAGGAATATTTGCTTCAAGAAGGAGTTTTTCTCCTCCCCCTCCTCCCCCTCCTCCTCCCCTCCTCCTCCCCTCCTCCCCTCCTCCCCCTCCTCCCCCTCCTCCCCCTCCTCCCCTCCTCCTCCCCCTCCTCCCCTCCTCCTCCCCCTCCTCCCCCTCCTCCTCCCCCTCCTCCCCCTCCTCCTCCTCTTCCTTCTCCTCCTCCTCCTCTTCTTCTTCTTTTTTTTGTCGAGATTGAGTCTCACTCTGTTGCCTAGGCTGGGGTGCAATGGCATGATCTCAACTCACTACAACCTCCGCCTCTTGGGTTCAAGCTATTCTCCTGCCTCAGCCTCCCAAATAGCTGGGACTACAGGCATGCGCCACCACACCCAGCTAATTTTTGAATTTTTAGTGGAGATGGGGTTTCACCATGTTGGCCAGGCTGGTCTCAAACTCCTGACCTCAAGTGATCTGCTGGCCTCGGCCTCCCAAAGAGCTAGGATTACAGGCGTGAGCCACTGCGCCCAGCCAAGAAGGAGTTTCTTATGTGACTTATCCTAGCACTGACCTAATAAAGGGGAGAGAGATCTGGTGTGGACTCCCATCTTCCATGCAACAGCTGCCTCCACTGCCATCACACAGTACCATCCTGGAGATATAAAATAATTGTAACTACTACCATTTCTGGAGCACTTATGTATCATACTCTGCATACTATCTACTTGAAATGCCACATTTGTTTTAATCCTTTTAGCTGTCAAGAGAATAAATGATTTTACATACATTTTCCAGTTGAGGAGCTTGAGGTCTAGAATGGTTAAAAATTCTTGCCCACCCGGGCGTGGTGGCTCACGCCTGTAATCCCAGCATTTTGGGAGGCTGAGGCAGGTGGATCACCTGAGGTTGGGAGTTTGAAGCCAGCCTGACCAAAGTGGAGAAACTCCGTCTCTACTAAAAATACAAAATTAGCCAGGCATGGTGGTGCATGCCTGTAATCCCAGCTACTCGGGAGGCTGAGGCAGGAGAATAGCTTGAACCCAGGAGGCGGAGGTTGCGATGAGCCAAGATCATGCCACTGCACTCCAGCCTGGGCAACAGGGGCGAAACTTCGTCTCAAAAAAAAATTCTCGCCCAGAGTGATTAAGTGAGAAGGAGAGATTTGAAACTTTGTCCTTAAAAGGACAAATGCCTATTATACTACTCATTTGTGGTACTTAGGCCTTTGTTATCTAGTTGTAATTTATATTCTCAAGCAGACCATTTGTTGAAAGTTTTGACTATAAGAGCCTGTCAAAGGGCTGTGGGTGCCTGGGTCTGATGACACATTCACGTTCTCTGACTATGTGCTGAGCCAAGTCCATGTTCACCTGTGGCTTTTACCAAGATGGTGCTCTAAGTGTTTTAGTGCAGCAGTCTCACTTATACTTGCACTGTTACTGTGATGCTTTAAACATCACTTAGCTATGTTTTGCTATTTTAAGTACAGCTATTCATCCTATAAAGACCCTTGTAAAGAATTTAATTCCAGCTGCTTTTGCTGATAGCTGAGGAATACAACACTCAGCTAGATAAACCAATATACTGGGATTTGTGGTTCATGAGCATCAGTGGCAGGACCAGAACAAGAACCCAGGTATCTTAATTCCTAGGTTTTCCAAACTCCAGGGTAACTGTTGATTTTTATTTTATTTTGTAATAAAGTGATATTTCGTAGATTTATTCCCCTCAAGAGACCCTTGGCTGGAGTTTCAAAGATATGCAATTTTATTTTAGAGGCAGATTCTTCCAGATAGAAGGAGTGAGAAACAGGGTAAATCCTGTCAACAAAAATGATTAAAATTGTGGAAAACAATCATTTCAGAATTCTGAAATCCACCAAAGGTATAAAATACATATAGAAGCATTTGTTCAAAAAATCCTGCCAAACCTTAGTTAAGAACTATGAAAATCTAAGGTCTTTTAGCCTGGGATGCTCCTGTTCAACCCATCCACATGACCATTTCTTCAGGTAGTGAAGAAGTTCTACTAGCGCATGGCAAGTTGAGAAAACCAGTAACTGCACTGCTGGAAGAGGATGGCTTGATTTGAAACAGAGTGCACAAGAAAAACCTCATCCATAAATGTTGTTGAAAAGAATATGATCTCATGGCAAACAAATAAGAAAGGCTATCATGACAACTAGCTTGAAGCTGTAATCCTGATAAGGCATAATAATAATAATAATAACAGAGACAGGGAATGATACGGCTGTAGTGCTCTTTGTTAAGCTCCAAGATATCTCTAGGCTTCTGAAAGGGTAAGTGTCTGTGCAAAGCTATGCACTCAGGAGAGACTGGAAAAGTCTCCAGCTATATACTCATTCTGGCTGATTATAAGGCTTTGCATACCCAGAAAGTAAAAGCCAGGAACTAAATGCATTTCCAAATTCTCACACAGTTCTACTACCAAATGGTGGAGGCATTACTGGCTCAAGGTGTTGAGTACAACCTCTGACCAATAACTGACTGATGACTAGACTATGCTAACACAAGGAAAATCTCTAGGAAGCCAGACTCAACAAATAAGAGCAAGAACAACAACAACAAAAATCTAAGCAAAGACATTAGAGGCTATGTACCATGGGGGAGGCAGACTCCACAGAATTAGTTCAGGTAAATTATTAAACCAAGAGCAGCAACAAAAATAACCCCCCTCACGGGGAGGGAATAGAAATCCTGAATTGCTAAAATATATTATCTAAAATATACAGTTTTCAACAAAAACATTGCAAGACATACAAAGAAAAAATGTGACCTATGTTTAAAAAAATAAGTCATTATCTACCATTTTTGAGGAGTCCAGTTGTTGGACTCAGCCAATAAAGACTTCAAAACAGATATTAAAAATAACATTTGAACAATTAAATGTAACATTTAAGGAACAAAAGAATAGTAAAGACAATGACTAATCAAATAGAGCATCTTGATAAGGAGATAGAAATTATACAAAATAGGCCGGGCGTAGTGGCTCATGCCTGTAACCCCAACACTTTGGGAGGTCAAGACAGGAGGATAACTTGAGGTTGGGAGGAGACCAGCCTGCCCAACATGGCAAAACCCCGTCTCTACTAAAAGTACGAAAACTAGCTGGGCATGGTGGCATGCACCTGTAATCCCAGCTAATTGGGAGGCTGAGGCAGGAGAATCACTTGAACCTGGGAGGCAGAGGTTGCAGTTAGTCGAGATTGTGCCACTGCACTCCAGTGAGACTCCATCTCAAAAAAAAAAAGAATAGAAAGGAAAAGAAATTATATAAAATAACTAAGTGGAAATTCTTCAGTTGAAAAGTAGAATAACTGAAGTGAAAAATTATTATAGGAGCTGAACAGCAGATCTGGGGTCACAGAAGAAAAATCTATAAACTTGAAGATAGATAAATAGAAATTGTTCAAACTAAAGAACAGAAAGAAAAAATAAAGAAAAATCAAGAAAGCCTCAGAAACTATCTCCAGCATAGTCCATCAATCACATGGAGTACTATCAATCATGCCAACTATCAATCATACCAACATGAGATACTCTCAGTAATACCAACATATGCATGTTGGTAGTCTCAGAAAAAGAGAAAGAGATAAAAGGTCAGAAAAAATATGAAGAAATATTGTCTAAATATTTCCAAATTTGATGAAAATCTAACCTACAGATCCAGTAAACTTGATGACTCCAAGTAGGATAGACACAAATAGAACCACACCTAGACACATCATAGTCAAACTGTTGAAAAACAAAGTTAAAGAAAATCTTGAAAAAACAAGAGAAAAGTGACTCATCATATACAGGGAAACAACAACATGATTGACAGCTGACTTCTCATTCAAAACAAGGGAGACCAGAGGCACTGGGATGACATACTGAAAAATGCTGTAAGAATATGCCTGTCAACTAAGAATTCTGCATCCATTAACACTAGCCTTCATAACTGAAGGTGAAATAAAGACATTCCCAGGTAAATGAAAGATGTGTGGATTTGTTGCTAGCAGACCTGTTTTACAACAAATACTTAAGGAAGGCCTTCAGGCTGAAAGTAAATTATTCTAAAATGGTAATCCACATGAAGAAATAAAAGCATGGCAAAAGATAAATATACCAATAAATGCGTAAGACTTTATGTATATATACATATTTCCGCTTTTTTTCTCTTAACTGACTTAAAATACGTAAGATTGCATAAAACAATACTTATCAAACTGCATTTCTGGGCTTCTAAAACATAAAGTTGTAATATATAAATAATAGTGCACCATTTTAATTTCTTATTTTTTCATATATATATGAGGTGTGCATGTATATATATATGTGTGGTTATGTGTGTATGCATGTGTGTGTGTGTGTATATATATATATATATATATAAAATGGTTGATTTAAGACTTTCGAGACAGACCTTAGTTCATTATAATCTACTTCAGATTAATACTAATTTACTTCTTGGAAAACATAGAAACATATTCCAATACAACTCTATTTTTTCCTCCCACCTTTTTGCTGTTCTCTCCAAATTGATCTATAGGTTCAACACAATCCCTATTAGAATCCCAGCAGGCTTTTTTTAAAAAAAGTGACAAGCTAAATTATGTATGAAAATGCAAAGGACCCAAAATAGCCCGAACAACTTTGGGGGAAAAAGGTTGAGAGATATATATTTTTCAATTATAAACTTACGGTAACTGCAGTAATCAGGACAGCATGGCAGTGTAATAAGGGTAGACATAGATTAAAGGAGTAGCATTGAAAGTAAAAAAATTAAGTCTCATATTTATGGTAAGTTTATTTTTAACAAAGTTACTCTAATAATTCAGTGGGGAAAAGGATTGTGTTTTCAACAAATGGTATGGGGAGAATTGTCTATCCATTTGCAAAAAGAATAATTCAGACTTCTGCCTCATATCATGCATAAAATTAACTTAAAATTTATCATCTGCCTGAAAGAAAAATACAAAACTCTAAAACTTCTGGGAGAAGAAACACAGTAGAAACTCTTTATGGCATTGTGATAAGCGAGGAGTTCTTAGATACAGCACTAAAAGTAAGATCCATAAAATAAAAATTTTGTGAAGTGGGCTTCATTTAAATTAAAACCTTTTGTACTTCAAAAAAAACACGATTAAGAAATGAAAAGATAAACCACAAGCTGGGTAAAAATATTTGCAAATCGTGTATCTGATAGTGGATTTACATCCATAATATAAAAAAAACTTTTACAAGTCAATATCAAGAAAAGGAATAACCTAATTAAATAATGAACAAGCCAAGGTGGGCAGATCACCTGAAGTCAGGAGTTTGAGACCAGCCTGCCCAACATGGCAAAACCCTGTCTCTACTAAAAATAAAAATAAAAAAATTAAAATAAAATTAGCTGGGTGTGGTGGTGGGTGTCTGTAATCCCGGCTACTTGGGAGGCTGAGGCAGGAGAATTGCTTGAACTCGGGAGGCGGAGGTTGCAGTGAGCCTAGATCATGCCACTGCATTCCAGCCTGGGTGACAAGAGCAAAATTCCGTCTCAAAAAAGAAAGAAATAATAATTAACAAACTATCTGAATAGATATTTTACCAAGAAGATATACAAATAGCCAATAAGCACATGAATAGATGCTCACCATCATTAATTATTTTTTAAAAAGTCCAATTTATACCGCAATGAGATACCACTGAAAAGGCCATAATCAAAAAAGCAGACTATAGCAAATGTAGGAAAAGATGTAGACAAACTGGAATATTCATACCTAACTGATGAGAACTTAAACGGGAAAACACTTTGGAAAACAATTTGACAATTTCTTTAAAACTTAAACATAAATTTACGGCACAGTCAAGTAGTTTCCCTAAGTATGTACCCAAGACAGGTGAAAACAAGTTCTCCTAAAGACTTCAAAGGTTATTTCGTATTTATTTTTAAATTCATGGCATTGCCATTATTTTAAAACTGTAAAAAAGATAAATATTGCCCAAATACATAATGGTCCCCAAAATTGTCTCTCCTAAAAACTTTTTTAGCATTGTTTTATAGTGGTAAAACACACATAATATACAATTTATCATCTTAACCATTTTAAAGTGTATAGTTCAGTGGTATTAAATACATTCATAATGTGCAACCATTACTGCCATCCATTTACATAACTCTTTTCATCTTGTAAAACTGAAACTCTATATTCATTAAACAACTCCCCATATTCCCCTACCCCTAGCCCCTAGCAATCACCATTCTCCTTTTGTCACTCTAATTTTGATGACTGTAAGTACCTCATATATGTGGAATCATACAGCAATTATCTTTTTGTTACTGAATTATATAATTTAGCATAATGACCTCAAGTTTCAACCATATTGTAGCATATGTCAGAATTTCCATTTTTAAAATGGCTGAATAATATTTCATTGTGTGTATATACCTCCTTTTGTGTAGCCATTCATCCACAGGTGGACAGTTATATTGCTTCCACATTTTAGCTATTGTGAAATATGCTGCTACAAACATGGGTGTCCAATATCTCTTCAAGACCCTGCTTTCAATTATTTTCGGTAGATAGCCAGAATTGCATTTTCTGGATCATATAGTAACTCTGGTTGTTTTTTTTTTTTTATTTTGAGACAGAGTCTCGCTCTGTCGCCCAGGCTGGAGTGCAGTGGCACAATCTCCACTCACTGCAAGCTCCGCCTCCCGGGTTCACGCCATTCTCCTGCCTCAGCCTCCTGAGTAGCTGGGACTACAGGCGCCCACCACCACGCCCAGCTAATTTTTTTTGTATTTTTAGTAGAGACGGGGTTTCACCGTGTTAGCCAGGATGGTCTCGATCTCCTGACCTCGTGATCCGGCCGCTTCGGCTTCCCAAAGTGCTGGGATTACAGGCGTGAGCCACCGCACCAGGCCCAGTAACTCTGTTTTTTAACAAGGAAGTCCCATTCGGTTTTTTGCAGTAGATGCACCATTTTACATTTCCATCAACAGTGTGCAGGGTTCTAATTTCCCCACATCCTCACTAATACTTGTTACTTTCTGGTTTTTTTGATAGTAGCCATCTAATAGGTATAAGGTGGTATCTCACTGTAGTTTCGATTTGCATTTCCCTAATGATTAGTAATGTCGACCATCTTTTTATGTGCTTCTTGGCCATTTGTATATCTTCTTTGGAGAAATGTCTATTCAAATTCTTTGACAATGTTTGAATTGGATTATTTGGTTTTTGTTGTTAATTTTTAGGAGTTCTCTATATATTCTTGATATCAATCCCTTATCTGATATTTGATTTGCAAATATTTTCTCCCGTTCTTTGAGTTGCCTTTTAACTTTGTTGGTGGTGTCTTTTGATGCACAAATGTTAAGGAAATTTTCATGAAGTACAATTTGCTTTTTCTTTTGTTGCCTGCACCTTTGGTGTTGTATCTAAGAAATCCCTGCCAAATCCAATGTCATGAAGCTTTTGCCCTATGTTTTCTTCTAACAGTTATGATAGCTTTAGATCTTTAATCCATTTTGAGTTAATTTTTGTATTTGCTATTAGTTATGGGTCCAGTTTCCTTCTTCTCTGAAATAAAATTTTATATGAATATTTATAGCAGCATTATGCATAATAGTCCAAAAGTAGAAATTATCCAAGTGCCCATCAACTATTGAACAAATGAAATGTAGTATATTCATACAATGGAATATTATGCACCAATAAAACAAACTGCTGATACATGCTACAATATGGATGAATTAAAAGAAAAACATTAAATGAAAGAAATCAGAGGCAAAAGGGCACATATATGTGATTCTTTTCATATGAAAGCTCAGCAAAGGGAAATCCCTAAGATCAAAAAATAGATCAGTGGGTGTCTGGGGTAAAGGCCGACTGCAAATGGGCATGAGGGATCTTCCTAGGGGGATAGAAACCTCCTAACACTGGGTTGTGGTGATGGCTGCACAATTCTGTAATGGAAATGGACTGAAACTTTCTGAATTTCTTAAAGTGAGAAAGTATAGTATGTAAGTTAGACCTCAAGAAAACTCTTAAAATTGTTTAAAAGCTCTAGGTAAATTCCACCAATCAAAAAAACAGGCAAATCATATACAAAAAAATTATATTGTAACAAAAATTTGTGTGTGTGTGTGTGTGTGTGTGTATGCCAGTCTTGCCATGAACCTCTTGGTCAATATTGAAATAATGTTCCAGAAACAAGGCTACTTTTGTTGAGTAAAAAATCAACACAAATGCCCTGCCCTTTGAAAATGTTAGATGCATCATATACTGTGTATTCCTAAACAGTTGCAAGCTCCTTTAGGTACTTGTTTCTGCCATTTATTTGCTATCACCTTCTAATGGTTTCCCTCAGGAATCCACAGTCGAAGCTGCGTCAACATTGACTGACAGCCCTGAAAGACCCTGTTGTCCACTCCCAGTGTGGGGAGAACTGTATGTAATCCTTTTTCAACCTAAATTCTTGTGGGAGGAGAAAGAGGGCACAGAGCCACGTATCTGATCAGGATTGAACTTCTCACAGGGGCCGTCAGAGACCATTACAGTCTGTAACTACAATTGTCACACATTCTTACCCCAAAAGGGGCTTTCAGAGGTCACCTGGCTGAGCGCACCGCTTTCCAGCTGGCGACCACCTGTCTTAGTGACTTTAACACTCTGGATTCAAAATAGTAAAAATGTGTGCTCTTACTTCTCTGGCTCAAGGCAAGGTTTAAACATTTAAAGGTCCCTGGGTTCTTTGAGTAAGGATTTCTCATTGTGAATATAAAGGGATTCTTATCATTACCGAAACATTCTGAAAACAATGCTGTTCCTGGCATTTAACCCAATTTCGTATCTGCACACAAGATAACTATGCACTGAAATCTTACTATCTAATGTTTTCAAGGTTTCGAAAAGCAAGAGAGTGGTAAATAAGGGGGATATTGAAAATGGAATTTCTCTGCAGCCTCACAATTAAGCTTCTGAAAACACCATAAAAAAACACTAAGTGAATTAAGCCTATAAAATCTGCATTGTCCCCACTTTTTTCCTCCTTGATTCCTCAAAGTCCTCAGGCTTAAAGACCCCAGGGAACTGGCAGGTGTAGATTTCCATGGAAACCAACCCTAAAAGAATGAAAACCCAAGGAGAGAATTGTGTGAAGTGCCCTCACTCCTGTGTCATTTCCTTGCCAACAGTTTTCGAGGTCAACCTGGCTTATTTCATGAAATTAGAGGCCCTGCTGTCAGGATTTCCCCAGGCAAAAAGGGTTTGCTCAGCTCCATTGGTTGTAAATCCACAGACTCTGGTTGTTCTCTGCTTCTAGAAGAACAGCCTTCACGATTCTGCCTGACTTTCAAACGCCTTTTATACTGGCCTCATTCTGATTAAACAGAGCCGTGCTTTTTTCCACAGTTAGATTGGGTGTGCTTACTTTAAAATATTCATTGAAAAATAAGATATTACTTAATATGATTTTATTGAATACAATATTCAGAAATAATGTATTTAAAAATATTTTTTTAAAACCACATGAAAGAGTAATATGTGTATATAGAGTATATGTATGTATGCGTGTGGTTAAAAAACTTCCAACGGTACAGAAAGTAAAAAAAGAAAAAAGGAAAACTTCTATCTCTTTCTCTCTTTCCAAAGGCAAAATGGATAAAAAGTCTTAGGAGCCACCATGATTTCTCTAACACTGGCCTAAGGAACACCATCATTAATGTCTGCCTGGATGGCGAAATAAGCCTCAATTTTGGAAAATCTCTAGGCTTGAAACCTTGCTTTTGTAATTTAATAAAAATATCGCTTAGAAGGCATTCCTTTTTTTTTTCTTTTTTCGTTTTCCTCCTCTCCCCTCAAAGATGTTCTTTATCTGTTCACAGACCCAACTCATGTAGTAGAGCAATGGTTCTTAAACTTGAGAGCACATCGAATTCCCTGGAGGACTCCGTGCCCTTCAGATGATCAGGTGCTGTCCACAGAGCTCCTGATTTAGTAGGTCTGGGGTGGGGTCTGTGAATTTGCATTCCTAAGCAGCTCTCAGGTGCTGCTGTGCTCTGGGGTGGTGTACTATCTTTAGGTAGTGCTGTCACTGATTGCTTCAAGCAATTGTAATATGCCATTGTTTGAACTTACCCTGTTTTTATCTAATCTCATATTGTTGGACACTTAAGTTCTTTCCATTGTCTTACTGTTATTCTCAAAACAACCTTAAGATGAGATAATAAGAATAGCTACTATTTTTGAGTACTTAGAATGGGCCAAGCACTGTGAATTGCTTTATCTGCATAGTACTTCTATCCTGAAGGTACTACATTATTCTTGTTTTACAGGTGAGCAAACTAAGTCTTGGAGAAATTAAGTAGTGTGATTAAAATAAGAAGTGGGAGAGGCCGGGAATCTGAGAAAGACTCATCTGGTTGCAGAGTCCATGTTCTTTCCAGAGTCTCCACCCACAACAGTTTACAGGCTAGTTGGACAATTAAGGATGAAACACAATGAATAAGAATAACAGAAGTAGTGATTGCCATAAGCAGGGCAGAGAGGGGAAGTTGGCTTAATCAAAGCAAGAATCGAACTGTGACTTTGCATCCTGCAGGGCCCTGTGTTTAGAAATGCTCCTGTTTGCTTTCCTGCTGCAGTGTCACCATCTTGAAATTATTAACAATTGTTTAACAATTGTCCCATATTTTCATTTTGCATTGGTCTCCACAAATTATGTAGACACTCCTGGAAGGGTTAATTTAGTCTTCAAACTTCAGCCAACCAAGAGCTTTAGGAATGACTTAGTAACCACATTTTACAGATGCTTTTTTCAATGTTTTTCCTACCATGCTTTGTTTTTACCCTCCAAATGGACACACTCTTGGGCTGATGTTTTCTACCTGGAATTTGTTCAGGAAGGTATTTGCTTGACAAGAAGAAACATCATTAGGATGGTAAGTATGAAGGGAGATAATACTATACACAGCTTTCCAAAATCAGTCAGAAATGTTGTCTTTGGCGGGGGAGGGGGGGGAAGAAATCATTTGTTAATGCTGCATCTCTTGCCCCTCATTGGTTTGCTAATATATTGCTATTTAGCTGTAGTTGACAGCCTCTGAAATTTATTATTTTTATATAAAGCAAAGTAGAGATTCTTTTTAAATTTTATTTATTTTTATTTTTTATTTATTTATTTTTTTGAGATGGAGTCTCACTCTGTCACCCAGGCTGAAGTGCACTGGCACGATCTTGGCTCACTGCAAACTCCACCTCCCAGGTTCAAGTGATTCTCCTGCCTCAGCCTCCCAAGTAGCTGGGGTTACAGACTCCTGCCACCACGCCTGGCTAATTTTTGTATTTTTAGTAGACACAGGTTTCTCCATGTTGGCCAGGCTGGTCTTGAACTCCTGGGCTCAAGTGATCCGCCCACCTTGGCCTCCCAAAGTATTGGGATTACAGGCGTGAGCCACCGTGCCAGGCCAGCAAAGTAAAGATTCTGAAGTTTTGCTACATTAGCTAATTTTCATATATTTCCCAGGGAGAAAGAATTATTTTCACTTTTATACACTAAAGCTGGGAGAATTCCATTGTGAACACAGCGCGCATCAACTATGCCCCAGGGGAGTGTTGCCTTGTGTATTACATATTTCACACTATAACAATGTTATCCGATTTTATAATTAACATTAAACTTTTATAGGAAAAAGTACCTTGTTATACTAGTTGTTAACCTTTGGATATATTTAAAGCTCATTTCATAAGGAGCCATGTGCTGCTTCATCACCATCCTAAGTGGGCTGTGTTGCTAAGTGTTATGGGATCTGGTAATAAAAGATACAAACACAATGTGTATGCCCAACAACAGGGGCTGAATTAAGGGAGCAATGGGAGCCTTAACTCTTGAATTTCCTGACTTCTGTGGGTTTCATTTGCAATTTCAACATTCCAGTAATACTTTGCTTTCTCACACCACTTTTTTATTCTTTCTTCTTCAACATCCCCACCTCCTCTCCAAACTCGATAATAACTGTTTAAACATTCATACTCACTTTGCTACTGCATTGAGTTATATGATTAGTTTGTAACCTTTTAGTGCCATCATGATGGGGACTGATTATTGAGTCAATGTTTCTAAACTATGGCTCTCTGACACAAATCAATCTAGCAAAACGTGTCAGAAGAAAGCACTAGTGAACCTAACAAGTATTTAGACCGTTTTTAAAAAATGTAAGCAGTTTATGTGGGGATACATTCTCAAGTGTATGTTTAGAGTAAAAATAGAGAATGGTAAAAAATGGCCATTGAAAAATCTCTTACGTCATTTCTAAAGAATATGTGTGTGTGTGTATTTAATATAACAATGATCTTCACAAAAGCTTAAAGAACGGTTACACCAGACCAAAAGAAGGAATCAAAGAATTAACCTTCATGCAGACACCGGGAAACCATCTGTGTCCTAGCATTTTCCCAGGGGTGAAAAGGGAACGGGTGGGTGAGGCTAATGTGTGTCTTCTTATCTTTCTGG
The DNA here is from genome assembly GCF_006542625.1 of Nomascus leucogenys. Lineage (NCBI taxonomy): Eukaryota > Metazoa > Chordata > Mammalia > Primates > Hylobatidae > Nomascus > Nomascus leucogenys. The sequence continues at coordinate 1,255,406 of NC_044391.1, forward strand.
GGTTTACTTACTTTTTAAAATAGTAAGCATTCAAATATTAATTTATGTTAATTGATTGCTTGTTCATGAGGATTAAGAGAAATTGTGGAGTCTCATTGGATGGAGGGTGACGTTTTAAAGTCAGCACCTGAGTTAAATTTGATGCAAATGTATATTTCTGGCATTAACTTGAATTTCTGTAATATTTCTATTCAGAGAGTTGAGACATTTTGATTGCATTATTCTCCAACTTCTAGGAAAATGCAGTAATTCAGTTAGATTGTGTGGAGCGTAAAGCAGTGCTTCTCAAACTCCAATCAGCCTATGAATCCCCTGGTGAATTTTTTAAAATATGGATTTGGTAGGTTTGAGATAGGACCTCAGATTACATGTTTTCAACAAGTTCCCGAGACATGTTGCTGCTGTTGGTCTGCAGGCTACATGCTGGATAGAGAGAGTCTAATGGAGTAAGTACTGCGACCTGGGAAAATGCTAGTCATGATACCTATCTTTACTTATGCCTTTTTGTGCAAAATGTCTTCATTTTAGCTTCTTCACTCGAAAACAAAGTGAGGGAGAGGAGGTTACCTTGCTAAGTTTCTCCCACAGATGAGTGTTTAATCCTAGTTGGGGCATATATACACAATACCTTTAATATGAAAATATTTATGTTACTATTTATAATGTATGCATGCATATTTTCTGCTTAACATTAGAAAAACACAGTACTGAAACTGTTACTAGCTACTATCCAGATATGAATTTTGAGTTGCAGACTAAATGTACACAGGTGAAAGCATCTCTAGGGGTGAAATCAGCTACTGGTTGGCTGTCTCCTGTGACTGATGCTTTTTGTTTTACTTTAAAACAGCCCAACCTGAAATGTTAGAACCTTATTTAACATAGCCTGCTCAGTATTTAATTATCTTTTAAATTAAAAACCAATTCTCTATATTTAATTTAAACTCTGCAATTTAAAAGACTGTGTCCTTTTATAGGACCTCAGCTAAATGTGAGACTATATATCCACTGTCTATTTAAAGAAATCACAGTAGGATATGATTTATTTCTCACAAGCTGTGAAATTTCCTTTCAATGTAACAAGACATTTGAGGGTTAAAAATTAGATTTTTTGTCTTGTACATTTGTTTAAGTTCTTTGTAGATTCTGGATATTAGCCCTTTGTCAGATGGGTAGATTGCAAAAATTTTCTCCCATTCTGTAGGTTGCCTGTTCACTCTGATGACAGTTTCTTTTGCTGTGCAGAAGCTCTTTAGTTTAATTAGATCACATTTGTCTATCTTGGCTTTTGTTGCCATTGCTTTTAGTGTTTTAGTCATGAGGTCTTTTCCCATGCCTATGTCCTGAATGGTATTGCCTAGGTTTTCTTCTAGGGTTGTTATGGTTTTAGGTCTTACAAACAAACCCATAAAAAAGTAGGCAAAGGATATGAACAGACACTTCTCAAGAGAAGACATTTATGCAGCCAACAGACACATGAAAAAATGCTCATTATCACTGGTCATCAGAGAAATGCAAATCAAAACCACAATGAGATACCATCTCACACCAGTTAGAATGGCAATTATTAAAAAGTCAGGAAACAACAGATGCTGGAGAGGATGTGGAGAAATAGGAATGCTTTTACACTGTTGGTGGGAGTGTAAATTAGTTCAACCATTGTGGAAGACAGTGTGGCGATTCTTCAAGGATCTAGAACTAGAAATATCATTTGACCCAGCAATCCCATTACTGGGTATACACCCAAAGAATTATAAATCATGCCTCTATGAAGTCACATGCACATGTATGTTTATTGTGGCACTATTCACAATAGCAAAGACTTGGAACCAACCCAAATGTCCATCAATGATAGACTGGATTAAGAAAATGTGGCACATATACACCATGGAATACTATGCAGCCATAAAAAAGGATGAGTTCATGTCCTTTGCAGGAACACAGATGAAGCTGGAAACCATCATTCTCAGCAAACTAACACAGGAACAGAAAACCAAACACTGCATGTTCTCACTCATAGGTGGGAGTTGAACAATGAGAACACATGGACACATGGCGGGGAACATCAGACACTGGGGCCTATTGGAGGGTGGAGGGCTGGGGGAGGGATAGCATTAGGTAAAATACGTAATGTAAATGACGAGTTAATGGGTGAGCAAACCAACATGGCACATATATACCTATGTAACAAACCTGCACGTTGTACACACGTACCCTAGAACTTAAAGTATAATTTAAAAAAAGAAAAAAATTAGTTTTTTAATGATGCAAATTCTGTATAAAATATATTACAGGCTGGGTGCAGTGGCTCATGCTGGTAATCCCAACCAGCACTTTCAGAGGCTGAGGTGGATGGATTGCTTGAACTCAGGAGTTTGAGACCAGCCTGTGCAATATGGCAAAACTCTGTCTCTACAAATAAGTTCAAAAAATTAGCTAGGTGTGGTGGCGCACACCTGTGGTCCCAGCTACTCAGGAAACTGAGACTAGAGGATCACTTGAGTCTGGGAAGTCGAGGCTGCAGTGAGCCGAGATTGCACCTCTGCACTCCAGCCTGGCCAGCAGAGTGAGACTCTGTTTAAAAAAAAAAAAAAAAACGGACCTGTAATGCCAGGCACTGTCATTTTCTTGTAGAATAGGGCATTCCATCAGAAGTTATCTAAGAGTTGGAGCCTCATCCTCCTGATTATTCTGTAAACCAATGACTAACATTTCACAGTGATAATGTCTTTTTATTGGATTCCCAAAAACACATTACCAAATTTTGATAATTTAAAGATTCACACTTAAAAAATGTTTACATTCATTTTCCTTTTGATATGGTTTGGCTGTGTCCCCACCCAGATCTTATCTTTAATTCCCACATGTTGTGGGAAGGACTTGGTGGGAGGTAATTGAATCATGCGGTCAGTTCTTTCTCATGCTGTTCTCGTGATAGTGAATAAGTCTCACGAGATCTGATGGTTTTAAAAAGGGGAATTTCCCTGCACAAACTCTCTTCTCTTGTCTGCTGCCACGTGAGACATGCCTTTCACATTGAGCCACGATTGTGAGGCTTCCCCAACCATGTGGAAGTGTAAGTCCATTAAACCTCTTTCTTTTGCAAATTGCCCAGTCTTGGGTATGTCTTTATCAGCAGTGTGAAAACAGACCAATACACTTTTTGTGATAGATTAAATTTTCCATGTACTAAGAAAACATAAAAAAGAATAGTGCAGGCTGGGCACGGTGGCTCACGCTTGTAATCCCAGCACTTTGTGAGGCTGAGGCGGGCAGATCACGAGGTCAGGAGATCGAGACCATGGTGAAACCCCGTCTCTACTAAAAATACAAAAAATTAGCCGGGCGTGGTGGCGGGCGCCTGTAGTCCCAGCTACTAGGAGAGGCTGAGGCAGGAGAATGGCGTGAACCCGGGAGACGGAGCTTGCAGTGAGCCGAGATTGCGCCACTGCACTCCAGCCTGGGCAACAGAGCCAGACTCCATCTCAAAAAAAAAAAAAAAAAAAAAAAAGAATAGTGCAAATTGTAAGGAAATTTAAAATATAAGTTAACCAATGTGATGAAAATAAACAGAAGCCTAGATCTCCCCATAGAAGAAGGTGCTTTGGGATTGCTGGTTTCTGTAGTCTTCTTTTACCAGCAGGATGGAGACAGGGTCCCTGATGAGAATGGGGTGAGAGCTAAGGGTGTTGGTATAGTGAGAATTCAGGGTGAGGCTGCTGACCAGGGTACTGAGAGGGGAAATTCTTAGAAGCGCAGCTGCCTGCCCATTCCGGTGAAGAGTGAAGATGAACAGAGCTTTGCACTGACCCTGCTGCTCTTCCCGTTGGAGTGGCCAGTGTGGAATCCAATGAGCTACTAACAAGGACAGTTACCTTTGCAGATAAAACAGCAGTAATTTAGAGGAGAATTGCAATTTACTGAGATTCACTAAAAGACTACCCAGGAGGGAACGTTACTTGCTATGTGATATTTGTCCAATCAAATTTAAAAGATGTTTATTAGCTCATGCCTTTCTACAGTAATGCATCATCTTTCATGGGGTTGCAGAGAAACTCAGTGCAATAATTTCTTTGTTTCAATTCTTTTGCTACATATAATTAATCTGCATTGATAACTATGGTATTTTGGGGCTGTATCATTTGGGAATTGCATTCTCAAATACCTTTATTGTGATGCTAAAGAGTCCCAAATCATAGTATATTAAACCAGATATATATGTTTCCTTTCATATAACAAGAAGCTTGAAAGGAGGTAGTGCAGAGCTGAAATCAAAGTCCATAGCCCCACCACGGTCTTAGCGGGTTCTTTCCCTCTGTTTTACCATCATTAGCATATGGTTGCCTGAAGGTTGTTTCAGAATTAAAAGATGGCTGCTACAACAACCAGCCATAGCATCCATTTCATAAGCAGAAAGAATGAGCAAGGGAGAAAAGATTCCTACTAGTTCAGCAGTCCCCCTTTGGATAACTCTCTTAAATGACCCAGACAAAGACTTCCTCTTCCATCTTATTACCCAGCATGATCTTCTAGAGAGGTGGGGAAACGTAGTTGTACCTGCCCTCAACAACATAAGGATTCTGTTAGTAAAAAGGAAGGGTAATATGAATATTGGGTAGGCAACTGGTAGACTCTGGCTACCACTGTGTGCATTTTAGTGAATGAAAGATGACGATGTGGCGTGTATATTCTTAGAAAGGCCATGTAAGATGATGTTATCTGTGGGTCAAATGAATTTCCCTTCAGGTGACCAAAGTAGCTACACACATTCCTTGCAGGAATGAAAAAGAAAAAGAAAAGGAAGGAGGGCAGGGAGAAAGCCACTGCCACAGCTGTGGCCGAGTGAAAGGTGAACACCTAGGTGTGGTAGTTCCAGTAGGGCAGATGGAATTGTTCACTCTTTCAGTGCCCCCTTGTGCCCAATGTACTGTAACAGGATAATACAGGGAAACAGTCAAGAAGGAAACTTTTTGAAAACTCCATTCATTAAAGCTACAGCGTAGCAATGGGTGGTTTTAGCTACTAGAAATGCAAAAAAATAAAAAATACCTATACAGTATATAACTTCATGATGTTGGGACAAGATGTCACAATGTTAAGGCATATCTTTCTTGTACTAAGTTGTTCTCTTGTCAAAAAATATGTTTTACTTACATTTAAATTTGGAGCTGTTGGGCTTTTTTCCTCCCTTATATTTATGTATGGTCTGATTTTTTTTTTGTATTGGCTGGTTCTTCATTACTCTACCAAGCTAACTGTACTTATGTGTAAACTCAACTTAAGCCTGATGCAAGGGTCTTTTGTTTGTTTGTTTTATTTCATTTTTAAATAACTGTCTGAAAAGCGCTGGAATATGGGTTGCAAAATTTACCAGCAGCACTATCATCCAACAATCAGTTAAAAAATGTGAAGCAAAAATAAGGCTGCTCACACCCCTGTTATGGGTAGGCACTCATTGAACATTGTGTGTGCCCTGCAGACCTGCATTCTCCAGTGGTCCCAGTCCGGTTCCACAGAATCAACTTTTAGAACTGTAATCATCAATACAGACCAACTTACTCAACTCCCTCTTTCACAGATAAAGACGCTGAAGTCACGAAGAAAAAACAAGTCCTCTCACAGTCTCATGGGACAGGGTAGGAACTAGAACCAGCGACTCATCTGGAGTTCATATTAACTCCGAACTGTGGCCACCATTTACAGAGACTCATAGGAGAAGCCACTTGCTCTACAGTGTGAGGATTGCAAGCAGGGCTAGGATTCAAGCTTAGAGTCCCTGAGCCTTTGTCTCCTGCTCTTTCCTGTGTGCTTATGTAGTCAGTCCACTTTCCTTCTCCAACATGAAGGCTTGGCCCATTCCAGGCCTCCTTTGGAAGAAAGTGGGTAAACTATGAATGCCATTGTTTAACACCGTCAATTGGAAAATTAAAATGTTTCTTTCATTAGAAATAAACTTTTGTCAATTTAAACAGTGGAAGAGTAATTCATCACAGGGGAAGAGGAATGAGAACCTTTGGAATTTATTTTCAATAAAAGATCCTGCTAGTAGAAGAAAACCTGAAACCCTGGTTTTACTGATGCCCATTAACGTGTATACTTGAAGCAAGAGTATGAAGCTCTTAAAATCTGCCCTTTCAAAAACTTAAAAAGGTTATGTAGGGAGTTATAAGTACATAAGATGAAAATGAACACCTTCTCTCAGTAAATGTATTTTAGGAGCATAGAGAAATTGTAAAGAGAAAGGTGAGAGTAGTAGAACTTCACCTGGTAATTTTCTGGGGTAAAAGAAAAGGGGATAAAGGGCCCGGGGCTATATTACTGAAGAAAAAATGAGAGAGAAGGGCAACACACTGTTAAGTAATGTATGCAACATTCTGCCCTGAAATTCTTATTTTGAGTAAGATCTTTTACCTTCCCTGACAATATGATCGTATTGAACAGTTTGATTAAAAAAATTGTGGCTTTGTTCAGTAAAAAACTAAATACCAGGGGAATATCTGCTTTCTTTATACCCATGTAATTAGGTGGAAAGTGGAAAAATCCAATCAAGCTGTGTCTGTGTATCTAATCTGATTGGCTTTCAACTGGATCATAGAGGAGATAAGTGGCATTTCTACAAGATAGCCATTCAGTCACTTTGTTATGAACTTTTTCCTTACCTTAAATTCATCCATAAATGCCATTTATACTCTGGTCCCAAAGGTAGTGAGGTGGTGAGTAGAAAACAGAATCTTAACACCCACTTCCTCTGTTCAGTTACGTCTTTGCTCCTTCAAGTATGGTCTACAGGCTGGTCATCACCTGGGAGCTTGTTTGAAATGCAACTCTCAGGCCCTCACTCTGACTTGTGCAACCAGAATCAACATTTTCAAAATATCTTTGGGTAAACTGTATGCACATTAAAGTTTAAGAAGCTGTCAGTCACCTATATAACTTCTGTTCACATGGAAATTCTGACTATGAAGCTGCTGCTTAAATCTAAGATATACTTCACATGACTTACACACCTATTCTGGAAAATATCTGAAAATATCCAGGAATAAAATGCATGAGACTGTCTGTGTATATATAGCTTTCTATGTTTCTGCTTGACTTTTCTATTTTTTACTATTTTATGGCAACAAATATTTTATTGAAGCAGCTTGGGTTTTTTCTTTTTTGATTGGTTAACTGACTTATTCATCCCACAAATCTTTATTAAACACTTCATATGCCAGTAAATTAAAAAAGATGATGAAGACATGCCAATCTCCTCAAGAAAATCAGACTCTGGCAAGGGGAGCAAAATTAAGGTTTCAAGGAGCTCAGATATTCATAACCTCAAGCAGGTCACAGACACCCTTGCTATCATGAAGAAAGCTAAACAAAACTTTTCTAGGAAAATGTCCACAATTTCAAGTAATTCATGGTACCATTGGAGACCCTTTGTAGAACTCCTCAAGTAGGTTTTCCTAATCTGGTGCTCACCAGTCACAGCGTCTGGGATTCATGATTTCTTTCTTTTTTGAGACAGGGTCTCTGTCGCCCAAGCTGGAGTGCAGTGGCACAATCTCCACTCACTGTAACCTCCGCCTCCTGGGTTTAAGTGATTCTCATGCCTCAGCCTCCCAAGTAGCTGGGATTACAGGCGTGCACCACCACGCCCAGCTAAATTTTTATTTTTTTATTTTTTGGTAGAGATGGGATTTCACCATGTTGGCCAGGCTGGTCTTGAGCTCCTGATCTCAAATGATCCTCCCACCTCAGCCTCCCAAAGTGCTGGGATTACAGGTGTGAGCCACTGCACCCAGCCTATGATTCTTAGAGGTATTTTAAATCTCCTGAAATTGTACATAAAATTCTATTTTTATGTGCTGTTTTCTGGGAGGAGAAACCATAATTTAAATCTGGTTACCAGTGAAATTCACTCCCCAAAAGGAGATCTGGCATATGATAATGATTTTGAAGGTTTACATTGGCTTTTCAGCTACTTAGAAAAGTCTTTACATGTGTCATCCTTAGTGACTCAAGAGTGGGTTAACTGGAGATTTGGTGGGAAGGGGGTAGAGTCTAAAGAAAACAGAAGTGAATTGGTTTAGCTTTCCACTCAAATCGACTTTCCTTACCTGTTGAGCAGGCATACCCTTGTGTGTTCTGACTCCTAAACTTAGTCTTCTCTGGGCATCACCAATCAACCCCATCAAACCAGGAGGCCAGTTGGGTCCTTAAGAAGCAGCCTCCCAGGTTTCCTGTAGAAGACAAGCCAAGTAGATCCTTTTTAAGGACCTTCATGACCAAGGACCTTCTTGAAAGAAAAAAGAAAGGGAGTATGAAGGGAGAGAGGGAAGGAAGGAGATTCATTGCCATGACCTTGTCTTTCACTGATAGTACTAAAAAAATTTGTTTTGAAAAACTTTGCTGAAAATGCAGCCAAGATGTGGGCAAGCCTTTTCTTTGGGCAGAATGAATTTTAGAATGATGTAAAGTATATTTTAATAAGATTATTTAAATAAGAGTCTTAGCTTGACTAAGGATGCTCTGTTAATAAAGCTTCAGTTCTCTTTCATAGTGTTAGTATTTTAAAATATAGCTCTCTGTATTCTTTTTCTTGAATAATCTTGGTTGTCTTTACAAATAGTAGCAATTTTAATGCTTTCTTTGTAATATTTTGTGCTTTAAAATATGTATCTTTGGTCAGGCGTGGTGCCTCATGCTATAATCCTAGCACTTTGTGAGGCCAAGGTGGGAGGATCGCTTGAGGCCAGGAGTTCAAGACTAGGCTGAGCAACATAGACAGACCTCATCTCTATAAAAAAAATAAAATAAAAAATTAGCTGGGTACGGTGGCATACACCCGTAAACCTAGCTACTCAGGAGGCTGAGGCAGAAGGATTGTTTGAGCCCAAAAGTTCGAGGCTGCAGCAAGTCATGATTGCACCACTACACTTCAGCTGGAGCAGCAGAGCAAGACCCTGTCTCAAATAAATAAATACAAATGAAATATCTATTTTTCTTTTGGTCTTTAAGGGTAAGATACATAAAGCAGGCAATGTGCTAAAATGTGCTTCTTTTTCTCTTTAATGCTAACTTTTGACCTGTAATCTCAGCCACATATACAGAACTAGATTTAACAACCAGGGGACATTCTAGGTTAGTAAAAGTTGGCATGCAACTTCTTTGAAACTGAGTTTCTTGTTAGATGATGAAAACTTAGAAAAACTCTTTTTCTTTTCTTCTGGGTAGAGCTTTTTGTAGATTGGTTTATAATGTACATGATGGTTTCTTATTTTTTAAAGCTGGGCTTCATGTATGAATTATCATTTTAATTTATCTAATAGTGACAATTTACTGTAATTGAATCTTTTAATTGAGAAATACCAGGGTATTTTACAGGCATTAATTAATGCTTCCTACTTCCCTGTGTGGTAGGTAAATGTTAACCTTGTTTTATAGGTGGAGAACTTAAAGGACACAGTTGAGTGTTCTGGGGCCACCCAGAAACTCAGCGGGTGGAAGGCCTAGACAACCCATTTTGGTTCTGGACCGATGCTCATTCCCTTGGTTCTCGAGCTAGAATCTGGCCTTTGCTCTGATTTATGTGGAATAAGAGAACAAGGAAAAAACATGGAGATCTCTTAACTTTTATTCTTTTGCTTTATAAATGAGGAAACTGAGTCAGAGAGCAGTGATGTGAATTCACTATCCATGATAAAGTTACTCATTTGTTTATTCATTGAACAGATATTCATTTAGTACCTGTTGCATGGTGTGTATGCTTCTTAAATTCTGTAAACACATTGAACAAAACAAGCGAAGTCCTTGTTCTTAAGGAGCTTATATGAAAATGGGAGGAAGAGAACAGTCAATAAACAAATAGAAAAATAACTGATACTGAATCAGGTTGTAGTGTTAGTCCGTTTTGCATTGCTATGAAGGAATACCTGAGGCTGGGAGATTTATAATGAAAAGAAGTTTATTTGGCTCATGGTTCTGCAGGCTATACAGGAAGCATGGTGCCAGCATCTGCTTCTGGTGAGCTCAGGAAGCTTTCAGTCATAGTGGAAGGCAAAGCAGGACCAGACAGCTCATGGCAAGAGAGGGAGCACAAGAGAGGGGATGAGGTGCCAGGATGCTTTTTAGTGATCAGATCTCATTGTAAGGAACAGAGTAACCCTCCATTACTGTGGGAGGGGCACCAAGCTACTTATGAAGGATCTTCCCCATAAGCCAAACACCTCCCAGCAGGCCCCACCTCTAACGTTGGGGAGTCACGTTTTCACATTAGATTTGGTGGGAACAAATACTGAAACTGTATCATTTGTAATAAGTGTTTTTTGGAAAAAAAAAAAAAGCCAAAATTAAAAGGCTGCAGAGGAGGTGCTATGTGTGTAGGGGTGGAGCTGTTGCTATTTTATATATGATGTACAACAGAAGTCTCATCTGTAATATAATGTTTCTGTAGAGACATAACATGATGTACAAGTCATGCAGGTAGCTGGAGAAAGTTTTTCAAGCAGAGGAATCAGCATGTGCAAAAGGCCTGAGGTAGGAGAATACTTGACTTCTTTGAAAAACAGAAAGGAGGCTAATTTATCCAAGAGAAGCAAGCAGGTAGAAGAGTCATAAGCAATGAGATCAGAGTAAAAAGGGGGGCAATATTTTAGAGAACCTTGTAAGCCATTGTAAGGACTTCAGCTTTAACCCTGACATGTGAAATCATGAGAAAATCAGGGCAGAGGAATGATGTAATCTGACCTACATTGTAGAGGGCTTACCCTGCCTGTTAGGGGGAGACAAGTCAGGGGTGTGTAGAGGAAGTGTGCAAATAGGGAGACCAGTTGAATGTGCAAGACACTATACGGAAATTGAATATTGATCAAGACTGGTGGTAAGGAATAGGAAAAGCTGTCATAAAGCTGAATAACCGTTGTATTAAATTCCAACTTCAAGGCACAGGCCCTTCTTCTTTTTTTTTATTTTTTGAGACGGAGTCTCGCTCTGCTGCCCAGGCTGGAGTGCAGTGGCGCAATCTCGGCTCACTGCAAACTCCACCTCCCGGGTTCACGCCATTCTCCTGCCTCAGCCTCTCCGAGTAGCTGGGACTACAGGCACCCGCCACCACGCCCGGCTAATTTTTTGTATTTTTAGTAGAGACAGGGTTTCACCGTGGTCTCGATCTCCTGACCACGTGATCCGCCCGCCTCGGCCTCCCAAAGTGCTGGGATTACAAGCGTGAGCCACCGCGCCCGGCAGCACAGGCCCTTCTTCTTTTCATGCCAGGTAGTCAGTAAGTTTCAGAAGGTTTAAAAATATTCCTCCTGGGTGAATAATAGTAAATGCATCTAAATTTTCTTCAGTGAGTGCTCTACAAGGTACAGCTGTCAAAAGATAACCAAGGGGCAAGTTGTACCTTAGGCATGGATGCCATGGTCACTTAGATGAGCAGCTTTCTAAGATCCTGACTCTATAGGTCAAGAATAAAAGGAAGTAAAGGAGTTGCTGATGGGTTGAATATTCCTGCTTTAGCAAGAACATTATAGGCTGCAGTAATTCTGCTTGTTCTTTGTCATCAGGTATTTGTACTAATCAGGAATGCTTTCAGCTGTGTGTAACAGAAGACTCTGACCAATGGTCTTAAGTGATTAACATATGTAATTATTTTACGTGCCAAGGAGTCTAGAGGTTGGTGGAAGAGGATTTGGTGTAGTGGCTCAAAGATAAAAGTCCTGAGCTCTTTATATTTTCCAATTCAACCATTCTTAGTATGTTGGTTTTTCATCATCATGCTGCTTATTTCATAGTCACAAGATGGCTGTTGCAGCTCCAGGCATTACTTCTTCATAGTAGAGTCACATTCAGAAAGGCAGTGGGAGGGGCAAAACACACTCTTCTCATTAGACTTGCTCTTTTTTTTTCCCTTGGAAGAACAGCCCCTAACAGACAACCTCTCACCTCTCACTGGTCAGTAGAGGACCTCAGGAGATTTCTAGATCCTTTTGCTTTGTTGACAAAGAGCAAAGGATTACCTTGCCTGTTACAGAGCAATCATGAATCATCTCCTGTGGCTAAGAGGAGGCCACATTCCCCGAGATCAAGGTCTCTTTACCTGCTCTTGGACACATCAGGATTCTATTAGCCGGTATGAAGTACACTTGTGTTTGTGGTGAAGGGTAGAGGGAATGAGGCAGAAATGACAATTGGGTATGGGAGTGGCTGAGTGAATACTTTTGAGAGGATGGTTTGGGCTCGTTCTTCTACACTTCATATTTTTTTTTTTTTTTTTTTTGAGACGGAGTCTCGCTCAGTCGCCCAGGCTGCAGTGCAGTGGCGCGATCTCGGCTCACTGCAAGCTCCGCCTCCCGGGTTCACGCCATTCTCCTGCCTCAGCCTCCCGAGTAGCTGGGACTACAGGCGCCCACCACCACGCCTGGCTAATTTTTTTTTTTTTTTTTTTGTATTTTTAGTAGAGACGGGGTTTCACCGTGGTCTCGACCTCCTGACCTCGTGATCCGCCCGCCTCGGCCTCCCAAAGTGCTGGGATTACAAGCGTGAGCCACCGCGCCTGGCCTAGACTTCACATTTAAGCTGTGACCTAAATCTTTCAAAGGAAAATGAACACGATCTGGTTTGCTGGAGGAACAGACGTATACCCACAGTGTTGGCAGTGAGGGAACATGAGGTTGACAGCCGGGCAGGAACCAGATTAAGAGATTGGATCTTACTTTCAGTACAATGGGGAGCCATTGCAGGTTTTAAGTACAAGAATAACTTATGTTTTAAAAAAGATAGTTCTGGCTGCTGAGTGGTTAATAGATGGCAAGGAGAGAAGCAGAAAGATGGAATAGAAGGCAATTTCAGGTATCTAGGCAATAGAGGGTGAAGAGTGGAGCTACGATTCTGATAGCTAACTTCCGTATTTGCCTTCAGTGATTCTCTCCCTTTGGTATTTACACCCTTTGGAAGTCTTCTGCATTTTACCAGGGTTAGTCTCAATGTAACCAGTAGAATACAGCAGAAGTGATGGTCTGCTGCTTCTGAGACTAGGTTATAAAGGCTATGACTTCCATCTTGGTCTCTGTCTTTCTTGGATCTCTTGCTCTGAAAGAAGCAAGCTCCTTAAGGAAAGGCCCATGTGGCAAGGATCAACAGCCAGCAAGAAGTGGAGGCCTGCCAACAACTACACAAGTGGCCCCAGAAGTAGACCCTTTATTCAATAGAGATGACAGTTGGCAACTGGCTATGATTCCAAAATTATGGGGATAAGTTAGGAATGGAGAAATAGATTTAATAATCTCTACAGCCAGGTGTAGTGGCTCATGCCTGTAATCCTAGCACTTTTGGCAGCCAAGTGAGGCAGATTGCTTGAGGCTAGGAGTTCAAGGCCAGCCTGGAAAGTATTGCAACACCCTGTCTCTACAAAAAATAAAAATAAAAATAAATAGGTGTGGTGGCAAGTGCTTGTTGTCCTAATTACTAGGGAGGCTGAGGTGGAAGAATTGCTTGAGCCCGGAAGTTCGGAGCTGAAGTGAGCTGTGATCGCATCACTACACTCCACCCTGGGCTACAAAGTGAGACTCTGCTTCTAAAATAAAAAAAAAAAAAGAGAGAGAGAGAGAATACCTAAAATATAGGTAGCATTTGAAGCTGTGGAACTGGATGGGATAATCTAAATCAAATTTATTGAGAAGAGACAAGACCCAGGGCATGAATGAATGAAATGAATGAATGAAATATGAATATCTACATTAAAACACAGCTCCCTTTAAAAATTAAAACTCAAAATGGGAATACATATAGGTGTTAAGTTGTCCATACTGGGAATATTCAATACTAGACATTACTACTGAAGAAAATTTCTTAAACTTCTTTATGATGTGACATTTACACACCGTGAGTGTGTGTTAAGGTTGCTGTGGGGACCTTAACTCTTGAACTTCCTGATATTTGGTATATTTTCATTTTAAACCTTCCTATTCTATCACAATAAATTTACAAGTTAAACATGTATAGCTATGCACAGTGGCTTTGAATGTGTCTGATTTTCCAAGGAAACATGCACTACAGTATTGGCTATTTATGAGTGTGGAGAAATCTAAGGAAATGTATTTTCATTTTATATTCCTCAGCAAATTACAGCTCGACATGGGCCTTTAAAAAATAGACTTGCTTTACTTCAAACAACTTGCTTACCTTGAGGTTTTCTGGGAACATAGGGCCGTATACTTTTGAGAGCTCTTTCATAAATGATGGGATGTGCTGCAACCTCTCAGCTCCAGGCACCTTGAAACAGACAGGGGGGTTTATCTTTTGCCTTCCGTGTTTGCTTAAGGAAAACTAAAAGCAATCTTCTATTTGAGGTCAAGTTCTATTACACTGAAAACATTTAGTCTTCAACATACACGATTAAGATAGCACATCTGTAGTGGTCATGAGGACACATGCCCAACATGCCCCATAGAAAGATAGTAAAGGAATCTCTTGTATTGGTGGAATAATAGGAGTGAAACATATTGATCTTCTTGAAGGGAAAGTATAAGTAGCATCCTCTCCTTTTGCTTTCTGGACACATCTTTTCCCATCTCCAGAAAGACTGAGTCCCCAGGGAATGAAGACTTTTGATGTGGCCTTAAGTTTGCAATTTGTGCTTCCCATAAAAATTCCTCTCCCAACTGTGTACTGTATGTCAGTCATGATATGTCACCAGCAGGTGGCAACAGCGAGTGCAATAGAATGGAAAACCCCAGGTCAGAATCTCTGCAGATCACTAGGAAGGGTGGCATGCCAGTGTACACAGTGTATGCAGAAGGGAAATTACTGCTATTTATTTTTTTTAAAGTGCTTTACCACTCTGTCCTACCTCTCCAAGAGTCCATTTTCTTTCTTCCACAAAAATTGATTTAGACCAGAGGTCGATACTCTTATTAATCAGAGGGAGGTCCTTTTAATAGCCTGTAGGTCTTTTCCTCTACATCAGGGACAGGGTGGTTTGCCCTTGTTTGTTAAAGAGTTCTCGTTTTCTGACTTGCCTGCCCCTATGGGCCTCTTAAAACAACTCTGAAAGCAAGTGGCAAAGAATAATTTTTACTAGAAGACTTAGCAAGAGCCAACTAATTTGACCCATTAAGTGGGATATCAGAAAGCTAGGAGGAGGTGATGGGGTTGTTTGCCAACATGAAAGAGAGATATCACTGTTTTTTTTTTTTTTTTTTTTTTTGTTTGTTTGTTTGTTTGTTAAGCTGGCAGCTGCTGTAGTCAGAGGGATTCACCGGCATTGACTGCCACCTGGTTGGGGAGGAGTCCTATATCTTTGCAGATTCCATCTCAGAGATGGGACATTGTCCCCCTGTAATTGCCTGTGTGTAATTTCAGGACTAGCATCATGATAGATACTATATGGCAGAGCAGGCATGCTTGGGCTTGTCATATGTACAATGAGGGACTCAAGTTGTCTTTCAGGTCCAAGGAGCAAGGTTATTTGGGGAAAGCTCAGCTGGGAGTGAGTGTTCTTGAGGAAACATCTGCTCCATAGGGATGTAGACCCTTAGAAGGACATCCTTTACAGGTTGTGCATGAGGCAAGCCATACATTAGTAGGATGAGCTCCCCCTGCAGTCTACTCTGAGTACAGAACTACCTTACAGACAATAATTCAGTTAGGCCTCAGACATCACAGTGCACCAAGGCACATAAATCCAAAAGTGGGAGGATATGCTTACAGGCACAGCCTTAGTGGGGGAACTGTAAAAAATTAACCCTTCGTGTTCCTCTGAAAGCAAGTGTATGAGCATTTTCTGGAAACCTAGTGCCTCCCATCCCACTTGGAATCTGAATTGCTTGCAGTTTCCTGAGATGCCACTCCATCCATGAGGCCTGTTCTCACTTCACACATACTCTAAGACCAACGACTTGTCATATTATTGAGAAGGTGGGAAACTATTTATATTACCACCTAAAGAAAGCGCATTCTAAGAAATCAGGCTATGACTTTGGTTTTGCCGATAGCTGACATTTCCAATTCTGGCAAGTCACAAAAGTTTCATTTCCACTTACTCATGTGTCAAGTAGGGTAATGATCCTGCCTTGGAGACCCTATAGAATAGTTGATGATGATAATAATAATAATAACTAAATGATGATCGCTTATTCATGTGCTGATTTCCAGCCTGATAGTCAGGCTCTTCACCCGTCTATGTCAGAGAAAAGCCAATGTCCTACCACCATCTCCAGGGCCCTGTATCATCTGACCACTTGACTTCTGACCTTGTTTCCTCCTGTTCTCCTTTTACTCATTCAAACTAAGAAACTAGCTTGCTTGTTATGTCTTGAATACACTAGGGTCTTTGCATTGCCTATGTGCTCTTCCTGGACTGCCCTTTCTCCAAATATGCAGATGATAGACTTTCTTCCCATCTTTCCATCTTTGTTCAAATGCTGCCTTCTTAATTAAGTCTACCTGGCCCACACATTTTACAATTAGAACCCGTCCCCAACCAGACTCCTAACCTCTTCATTTTCCACATTCAAAAGCACTTACCTGTTAATTATGATTACTGTTTACTGTCTCCTCCAATTAGAATATAAATTCTTTAAGTACTGGAATTTTTGTTTCGTTGGTTTGTTTTCAACGGAGTATCCAAATACCTTGAAGTGCTTAACATACAAAGGGATTTGATTAATATTTGGCAGATGAATGGCAACACAGCAGTCCTGTTAGGTACACACACAAAAACACACATGTATACATATATTCACACACTCCCACTCTCACATACACTTGTATAGAGAATTTAGATTTATTTTATTACTTTTTGAGGTTGATTAATAACCCATTCTGTACTCCTATTACAAAAGTAGCACAATTAGAAATATTTGAATATGTCTTCAGGTGAGCCTGTTAATTTTCTTTTGAATGATTTTAATCAAAAAGTATATTACAGAAGAAATACACCTTAGGTATTTTAAGAGAAAATGCAGTTCTATTATTTTCAGTGATGTATAATATAAAGTAATAGTAAGGGGGCTACTGAGATACTGCAAATAAACACCCTGCTAGACCTAGTTGAATGGATAGATAAGACTCATTTACAATTAACACACTGTTTGTATGCAGTTGGGTTGTTGTAAATGTGTTTGAAAACAATTCGTTCTCAAGTAAATTGAAACACCCTCTACATTCATTCTTGTTTACATTAATTTTATTAACCTATTTTCTATAGATAATGGGAAAATAAACTGTAGGGACATAGACAAAGCTGTGTTTGAACGGTCACAAATTACAAATCACAAGGGATCTTAACTGACGAGTTTCTTTCTTGAAAATGTGTTACTCTACAATGTAAACATCAGGTGCTTTGATTGCTGTTGGCCTACTCATATTCATGCTTCTTTATCTGGGATCCTTCCAAATGAAGCATCCAGAAAATGTTTGAGTCACAAAAATATGGGCTTTGTATTGTTTACAAAGGAATACTGCTGGTAGAGATAAGGGATGGATTTCAGTTCTATTCCACTCACCTCACATTTTGGTTTAGCGTTTCCTATTTTTGGGCTATCATTACATGAAGGAAGCCTACCAACTTTTGCCAGGCACTTTGCATCTTGCCTTGTTTTGAATGAGAAGCTCTAGATTCTTCCCCATGTCTTCTACCACAGCTTTAGGATGGCTATTTGGCTCCTGACTGAACACTCCAGCAGAGTCTTATCATTTTCCCAAACAGAGCATTACAGGATGGTGTAGTTGTAGATGTTAGAAAGTTCTTCCTCACATATAGCTAACATTTGACTCTTGGGAGGCAGCCTTTGTAGCTCGCTGTAGATCTGCCTAATAATGGAATAAGAGGCTGGATTCTACCTCTTCCTTCCCCTGCATGTCAAGATCCTTTCTCAAGAAAGCTAAGAGTGGCATTGCTTCTCAGCTTTTTCTTCTCCAGATTAATAAAACTATTTCTTAACTTTTTTTTAAGAAAGTGAGCATTTACAGGCACACACACAGTAGTTTATATCACCATTTTTTAGAGGTTAACTGCTTTCCTAGATGTGATCTTGTGCTTTTTGCCGCTTGGAAGAAATACTTGATAAGAGAGTAAAAGGAAAAATAATTTCCTCTGCAGAGGCTTTTGACTGGATAACTTCTGAGGAACATATATTGTCTGAAAAAGAAGGCACAAAATTATTTCATGGTGAAGTCTACATAGGGTACACTGGCAATAACTGTTTACCTCTTTCAGGCCAGATTTAGATGTTCTTTTTTTTTTGAGACGGAGTCTCACGCTCTCACCCAGGCTGAGTGCAGTGGCGCGATCTCGGCTCACTGCAAGCTCCGCCTCCCGGGTTCCCGCCATTCCCCCGCCGCCTCAGCCTCTCCGAGTAGCTGGGACTACAGGCGCCCGCCAACATGCCCGGCTAATTTTTTTTGTATTTTTAGTAGAGACGGGGTTTCACCGTGGTCTCGATCTCCTGACCTCGTGATCCGCCCGCCTCGGCCTCCCAAAGTGCTGGGATTACAAGCGTGAGCCACCGCGCCCGGCCTCAGATTTAGATGTTCTTACTGACATCATTGGTCCTCAAAACATCCCTGAGACTGAGCCTTACTTCTATTATTCCAGGAAGGTTAATACCAATATACAGATTGACTAAGAAACTGTCCACATATTAGACAAATCTAGCCAAAAATCAAGTCCGGCCGGGCGCGGTGGCTCACGCTTGTAATCCCAGCACTTTGGGAGGCCGAGGCGGGCGGATCACGTGGTCAGGAGATCGAGACCACGGTGAAACCCCGTCTCTACTAAAAAATACAAAAAAAAAAAAAAAAAAATTAGCCGGGCGTGATGGCGGGCGCCTGTAGTCCCAGCTGTTCGGAGAGGCTGAGGCGGGAGAATGGCGGGAACCCGGGGGGCGGAGCCTGCAGTGAGCCGAGATCGCGCTGCTGCACTCCAGCCTGGGTGACAGAGCGAGACTCCGTCTCAAAAAAAAAAAAAAAAAAAAATCAAGTCGAACTCTTTGGTCATAGATGAACACCTGTGAGGCAGGGTAAGTGAAACGCACACATCTACCCACGAAAATGGCATTACTAGAAGTAATTACAATTTCAAGCCATAATCGTGATGCTTTAGAATTTTCTACTTGATCAAAAATAAGGAGATGTGGGCCAGGTATGGCGGCTCACACCTATAATACCAGCACTTTGGGAGGCCAAGGCAGGCGGATGACTTGAGGCCAGGAGTTCAAGACCAGTCTGGCCAACCTGGTGAAATCATGTCTCTACTAAAAATACAAAAATTACCTGGGTATGGTGGCACACGCCTGTAGTTCCAGCTACTGAGGTGGCTGAGGCACGAGAATTGATTGGGCCCAGGAGGTCCAGGCTACAGTGAGCCAAGATGGCGCCACTGCACTCCAGCCTGGGGAACGGAGAGTGACTCGGAAAAAAACAAACGAAAAACCAAGGAGATGTGGAGAGAGTTTGCCAACTTTGGCAAAAAGTTAAGATCACTAATTTGGTGATCTTAATTTGATCTCTAAATGTTGTTTTGCTTTGAAAAATAGCTGAACACATAGCAATGTTCAGTTTAAAAAAGCATAATTAACAAAATTACGTATCTTTTCTCAGACCCAGATCACAGAATCATCAGGAGGAGATTAAATATTGGGATAGAGCAGAGTAAAAAGAATCACGAAGGAAAATCATCTTTAACTTAAAACTAAATTTGGTAACATCTAATATCAAAGGGGATGCTTATAGCATGTGGAATTGTTTACCCACTGCCATAATCATTTCCAAATCAGATTTTCTGCTTTACCGCTATGGTGGTTCTTGCCTAGCAAATGAGGAGCGCGTCTTGAGTTTTTGGAAACATTCATGCTATTTTATAGAACGTCTCATGGACACCTGGAGGGAATGGGATTGTAAATTAATGGTTTACATAGCTGTCACCTGAATTCCTAGAATTGGAACATTTCGACTTCCTTAATGAGCTCAGACTTTTGCTTCATGCCACCTAGGAACATATTTCCAAAATTTAGAAAATAAATGAGTTTAGTTTCAAAGTTTATAATTTTTTTTTGTGAATTTAGAGAGATAATTAAAGTGGTGGAATATGGTTACAAAGTAATGTTACTAGTTAGAATTAATCAGCACGGACAAATATTGTGTCCTAGGATAAAATTTTAATTAGCAAGGTCTTAATTAAGAGTAAATAGAAGCTGTCAGTGAATTTATATATAATTTTGTAAATTCAGTAGATAGCAATCTATGACATTAGGCAAATGACTGTTTTGCATATTTAATTTTTTTCATATTTTCCTTATTGGGAATCAATAAATTTGTCCATATTAAAGTTACAAAGAGTGCCACATTACGACAAAGACTGTGACCTCTTTAAGAAATGTTTCCCGGCTGGGTGCATGGCTCACACCTGTAATCCTAGCACTTTGGGAGGCTGAGGTGGGCAGATCACCTGAGGACAGGTGTTCGAGACCAGCCTGGCGAACATGGCAAAACCCTGTCTCTACTAAAAATACAAAAATTAGCCAGGCGTGGTGGTGCATGCCTGTAATCCCAGTTACTCAGGAGGCTGAGGTAGGAGAATCGCTGAAACCCAGGAGGCGGAGGTTGTAGTGAGCTGAGATCGCACTACTGCACTCCAGCCTCGGCAACAGAGTGAGACTCCACCTGAAAAAAAAAAAAAAGAAAGAAATGTTCCCCACTCATGGCCTCTGATGATTTGAACAAAGGCACTTGTTAAATAGAAGATGAGATACACATGACACCTTTGCTCAGCAGTCCTCTCATCTCTCTGTGCCAGACAATTTTAAAATAAATGTGATTTCTTCCCCCTATTCTAAAATAATATATTTGCTATTATGGAAAACATGTAAATTTGTGAAAAGTATTAAAAAAAAATCAGCCTGATCCTATAGCTTAAAACTAGCAATGATAGTTAATTAATTAGTTACTTTATTTGCTTTTAAGATAGAATCTCACTGTTGCCCAGGCTGGAGTGCAGAGGTGTGATCACAGCTCACAGCAGCCTCAACCTCCTGGGCTCAGGTGATCCTCCCACCTCAGCCTCATGAGTAACTGGGACTACAGGCACATGCCATCATGCCTGGCTAATTTTTTTGTAGTTTTTGCAGAGACAGTGTTTCACCATGTTGCTCAGGCTGGTCTTGAACTCCTGAACTCAAGTGATCCACCTGCCTCAGCCTCCCAAAGTGCTAGGATTACAGCGGTGAGTCACTGTGGCCAGCCAACTATTAATATTTTAATACTTCTTTCTCATCTTATGTCTACCACTGCATATTATAGAGTCTATATTATTTTGTGTTTGACTTTTTACTTCATATTATTGTTTTATATATTATGAGCTTTGCATATTATGAGCTCTTTCTAAATATATTTTATCATATTCTGACAGGATATTATCAATGGATAACTGATAGCACAAATTACCAAATCTTTCTATGCTATAACAACATTGTTTAGAAAAAGCATACTTTAGATGTTTTCAGGAAAAACGTGAAACCTAAAATGCAAAGCTTCATTATTACTGATCACTGTTATGAAAATGTTAGGTGCCTGTGAAATACTTCCTGACTGCTTGATTTCCCAGCACACTGATAATGGTGGTCGAAAACTATCGTTTAGATATTGGGAATAGATTTTTGAAAGCTGGACTTCAGACTGGGAGACTTACTGGAAAATAAAACCACCAAGAAAAACACCTTGAAATTTATGAAACTTCTAAAGAAAAGTTATATATTTTAGATTTTCCTAAGTTAATGTTAGGCCTGAAGGCAAGGTGAAAATGATAAATTTTTAAGGACCAATTTTTTATACTATGATGTTAAATGAAATAGAAAATATTCCCAATAACTGTAACACACACATACACTATAGTTTATAGCTAGAAAGGAAAGATACTATTTTCTAAATAGCCTTTGTCTTTTTGATTCTTCTAGGTTCAAAGTTCACGCTACAAGGTGACAGTCATTTGCATTTCTCTGATTTAAGTGTTTTTGAAGGGGACGGAGGAAAGGGGGTGTTCGTATTAGCACAGTTTTTTAGTCTATTGAAACTTTTCAATACACTGAAAATGTTTGAGCATAATATCCTCACCTTTCAAGATATCACACAACTCTTGCTTATTTAACAGGGAAAAAACCCCAAAACCCAAAAAGACCTCTAACCAAACACGAACATAACACTCTTAGATCAAATTGTTTTCCTGGCTATTTCTGAATAAGTCAAAATAACACATGGTTAGTGGGATATTTTAGTTGCTGAGATTGCATTCTTTTTGTACCCAGGGCTTTGAGACTTTTGGATTTTCAAAATTCACCCTTGTCAACCTAAATAACAGAGAGACTCTCTACAAAGGAAGATATTTATTTGGGAATACAGCATTGTAATGGGAATACACATGTCATAGTGAAGTATATGTGTATTCAGGGAGGTAAAGGCTCTGTTTGTCTGTTTCTTAACATTTGTGATTCTATTTCGATTCTGACAGCTTTTACACACTTATCATCCTATACCGTAGGGTGATATCCTAGAGCTTCAAATGCACTTTTAAATTAAGCAAGGTGATTAAAAATGTAATAACATAATTGAGAGATACATAAATTCTTCTTTAGATTTGCAGTTCCGAATAAAGACAGTAGTTATGAGTTCCTACTTAAAAATTTTAGGGTTCACATTGTAAAAATCTTAGACCTGGAAGGCTTATCGCTGTCTTGTCCCAACCAATCTTTATTTTCCTAAAGAGTAAAATCTCCATAGGTTTCAGTTTGCCTAGGATAGTCCCAATTTATGCCCATTGTCCATGTGTAATTATAACAGCACATTTTATTACTATCAAGAGTTTCTAGCTTAAAGGATTGGTTATATAATCATCTTACTAATGAGAGAACCAAACCCCAACCCTTGAAGGGGTTGCACAAGCGTTTGAACTAGACCAAACTAGTTTATGGTGAAGTAGAGATGCACTCTCTAAACTTCCAAACCAGAGTTTAATTTATTATTAACATTCACGATTTAAGATGAATTGAATGAATGCAAAGCTCGTAAGATTTTTGACCAAACAATGTAGGTACCAGTGGTTCTCAATTTTCAGCTTGCATTTGAATCACCTGGAGGCCTTGTTAAACCAGATTGCTGGGCCCCACCCCAGACCTTCTCAATTTGAAGAATTAAGAGAATTTGCATCTCTAACAAGCTCCCAGAGATGCTGACTTGGCTTCTACAGGGAGCTCTCACTTTGAGAAGCTCTCTCACAGAATGCTAAGGCAACCTTTCCATGCTGTAAAGGTAGGCAGAGGTGAGAGCATGCCCTTCCGCAGCTATAAATGTTCGCCTCTTTTTCTCAATGTATAACTTGTTTGATATGCACCAGAATTTTCTCACAGCAAAAACTAGAGGTGTGAAGTGAAAAATTTGAAATACAAAATTCACAGAAGATAGGGTTGTGTGGGGTTGGGTTGGTTTTTTTTTTATTAGGGGTTGCAGGGCCATTCTTTGTGGACAACACAGTGAGGCTACCAAACCAACAGGAAGAAATAGCTTTTATGTTATGATCTAGAAATTTGCTACTGAAAATATATGAGCTATCAGCATCATCTGGTGATTGCTAGAAATACAGAGATGGGAGACACAAGGCTCCTGTGACAGCTTCTTAAATAGATTACAGTTAATTTGCTACCGTGAATGTGGAAGGAACTGAGTTACCGAGTTGGAGAGAAGACTTAAGGATTACCTTGATGTGGAGGAAGCATTAAGAGAGACTGAACTGCAAAAATTCTTTCCCACTGAGATACTAGTTCAGAGGTTCTCTGCTTTCAAACCACGATAGAAGTGAGATTAAAGTTTACCATAAATTGATCTGAAATCGTTCTGTGTTCTAAATGCTTAATAAAATCCTGAACCAGAAATCTGGGTATGGAAGACAAAATTTTCTTCCTTTTTCTCCACTTTCTTTCATTTGGAGAAATAAGTAGCTGGAATAGTAGCTTAAGAAAAACCAGCCTCACTGCAACAAAATGGAGGCAGATAAGTTTAGAATCATAAGGAAAGCATCAGGTAGTTCAGGGAAAAGTTTGTTGCAACAAATGTTTAAGTCTGGGTTAGGGATTGTAATTGGTTAGAATGAAGTTATATATTGACAAGCAGTACTGAAATCAGATTCACCAGAAGGTTCTAAAAGCAGAGTTAATAAGGAGAATTTCTGGTAGTGTTATTGAAACTACTTGGAATTTTCTAAGAACAGTTAGGTCTGAAAGATAAGACCACGGCAGTAAATTCTCGTTCCCTGCTTTTCTTTAAGGACAACAACAAAATGGGAAGGCTATTTTCCTGTCAAGTACACATTAAAAACAGAATTTCATGTGAGTCAAATAGAATTACCTTTGCAAGTGTAGCAATGGTGAGTCACCATGTAAAATTACTTGTCAACTCTCAAAACTCTGTGGTTGCTATGAATGACACAGCCTTTCCTGGAGACAGTCTCAAAGATATTCAGCCCACAGAGCACCATTTTCCCTCTGCCACTATTCCTTTGTGCACCTGCAGTTTTGAGTCAACAAAAATTGCCAACCCAGGGTGATAAGCTCCATATAAATAATTAATGACATGGAACTAATTACTCCTGTATTAGGCCACCTGCACCCTCAAAGCTCAAGAGCCCCAGGTGTGAAAATTGCAGGGGCAACTAATGGTGAGCTGCATTTCATCACGTAAGCCCTGTAGAGGAGGCCCTGGCTGTTTCCTGCTCACACTTTTTTCAGGGTTCAGTAAGCAGAGCCCGGGTGGGACTGACTGCTTTTGTAACATCTCAGAAGGCAACCAGACGACGTGGTGACGCTTGAAAATCGAGCTCTTACAGGCCACCAGGAGGTAAGAGGGATTAGGTTTAATTAGAGGAAAATACACCTTGAAGGATATGGTTGGAAATTGTCCCTTGAGGTATGCGAAACCTGCTCCAACAACTCTACGTGAGCATGCTACATTTAAGAGTTATGGGACTTCTGTTTCACTATTTAAGCAGATTCACAGGATTTCAGGATTTCAATCTTCAAATATGTGAATTAAATTATATACGTATCTATACATCTGAAAGGTATATTACAACACAACATTATAACATTTATATTACTACTTTTTGGTGGGGATCTTTATTTTCCTGGCCTGGTGGTGTGTGTGTGTGATTGATTGATTGATTTGTTGGTTGATTGACTGATATAGACTCTTTCCAAGTGAGATCTTAAAATCTTGTTTGAAGGAAATCTACTGCAAAGTAGTCTATAGTTTATGATGACTTAAACACCAGTAGAAATTCTCAGGCCATCTTGTAGAACATCATTATTAGTTTTGCATTGGCTTTGGAATGAAGAAGAAAAGGAGAAAATATGATTGAAGTTACTACCTCTAGGAACTTTAAGTTCCTTGATTTCGCTGAGTGCAAAGCTCAGTATGGGAGATCCAACTTCTCATTTAGTGACAGCCTCTTATCAGTTGTTATTCTTTTGTTATGGTTTGAAGGCGAGTTGAGGAAAACAACAATTGCATACTCAATAGAACATTAACGAAATGCTAGAATTAAAGATTCTAAAAGTCCGTGGGGAAAATTCCAGAATTTGCCTAACTATATATTTTTCTAAAACACACATACTAGTTTACACTAATTAGCCCACAGAATATCTATTTTTATTGTTTCCATCTTGCGAGTTGGAAAGTTTAGGAAAAAACTTTTTTTGCTTTCACCCTCTTCTGTTCCCTTAGCCCTACAATTAAGCTTAAATTACATTTTCCTATACTCATCATATTAAAATTTATATCCAAATATATATAGTAGTCTAATAATTTTGTTTAATTAATAGACTTTGTTTTTGGAGCAGTTTTAGGTTTACAGAGAAGTAGAGTGGAAAGTAGAGTTCCCATATATCCCTCTTACCACTTGCTCCCCAGTTTCCCTTATTATTAACATCTTGCATCAGTATGGGACATTTGTTATGGCCAATGAGCCACTAGAGCCAGTATAGATACATTATTATTAACTAAAGTCCACAGTTTACATTAGGGTTCACTCTGTGTGTCACATATTTTATGGGGTTTGATGAATGTATAATGACATGTATATTCCAACACATTACTGTACAGAATAGTCTCACTGCCCCCAAAATTCTACCCCCCCCCTTTTTTTTTTATCAAAAATGAGATATTTATTACACTTTGATTTTTCTTTCAATTTCTTCAAGTCAACTGACTGGGTTGATCTACCCCATTCCTTTTAACAGCTGTGTAATAGTACATGGTGCAATGATTCCATAGTTGATTTAACATTTCCCCTTGTGGATTAGAATTCATATTATATCCTTGTGCAGATTATGCTTTTACACTCACAGAATTTGACTCCCAGGAGGAGGGCTGCAGAATCAACGACTATGTGCACTCTTACTTTTAATGAGCATTGCCATGTTGCTTTTAAATAAAGCTGCATTGAGTGATATTTCCACCTGTGATATGAAAGTACATTTTTGCCCCAGTCCTCACCAGGAGCAGGTATTATACACCCACAGTTGAAAACATCTGGTAATTTTTATTTGAGAAGGATGAGTAACACACTAGTTGTATATGTTGGCTCTGAATTCTGATTGGGCTAGAGCTCCAGCACTACCACTTTCTGCTCAGCAACGTTGGGCAATTTGTTTCACTTCCAGTACCTCAGTTTCCTCATCTGTAATATATGGATGTAATAATCCTATTACATCATAGGGTTGATTGGGTGATTACACAGGATAATACATAGAACAGGCTGAGCCTGTACCTGGCTTAGACTAAGTATTCAGTTAATGATAGCTTTTATTACTAGAATATTATGGATGGATCATGAGATCCTTTGAACAATATCCAGAAATATTGCTTCATTATAATATTCTTGGATAAATTGTGGAATTCTACTAAATTTTGAGGTAATTAGGTGAGATCAAAGCCGATACAAACATTCCCTTAATGCCAAACCACAGAATGTAGTATCCAAAAACAGAAGGCTACCTCTGATCATCATCCCTCTGTTAATGTGCAAAAATAATTAACTAAAATTCAGGTTATTAGAGAATCTTACTTTGTATAAGCACAAACCTTTTGTCAGAGTTGAAGCTAACATCTTGGCATACTAAATTTATTCAGGTGTTATTTCTTCCCTTCTTATATTTAAAAATAAAGTCAAAGCTGTTACTATCAAATTATTAAGTGGCCAATTTCTCTCTAGCTCTTATTTTAAATCCTTTGTGAAGGTAGTCTCTGTAGACTGTACCTCAGGGCACATTATAGCATTCCCTGATTCTTCAGGACTAAGCCTGTATCCTCCAACTTTCCCCTTATATCATGCTATTTCTGTTCTTCACCTGTAACCTCTGAGCCTGGACCAAAAGTTATTCCTTAAATTCCTTAGCAGGAGCTGAGCGCATCCTTGAGAGAGAGAGAGACAGAGAGAGAGAGAGAGACAGAGAGACAGAGAGAGAGAGAGAGACAGAGAGACAGAGAGAGAGAGAGAGACAGAGAGAGAGGAGGGAGGGAGAGAGAGGAGAGAGAGAGAGGGAAGGGAGGGAGAGAGAGGAGGGAGAGAGAGAGAGGAGGGAGAGAGAAAGGAAGAATAGAGAGTTGGAGGCAGAGAGATTTGGAGGAGGGATGAGTGCCTGGTCTCTACCTTAAAAATGCAATCGTTATCCTCCCTGAGCCCCTGAGTGGATGGCACTTCCAACCATGTGAAATGCCCTCTCCTTCTAATGGGAATTTTGTGATAGTTTAGGAAATTGTGTATGGTCTGACAACATGGCTCCCTGTTGCATACTGGGCAACATCTAGTTATGACAGAAAGCTGGTTATATTAGATAAAGGCGGTGAAGAATCTTGAGAATTTTTGCTTGTTTGTCTGGGGGTTTTTGTGCTATCCTGAAGCAGGAGCTGTGGTGTATGAACTGCATGACGTCCTAGTAGACATGCCCTGCTACGCTGGCCCTTCTTTCTGATCCAAGAGTCGGGGAATATTGTCTAACAGGAATTTTCAGCAGCTGCTGTAATGCCAAACGTTGAAAATTTCAAGACCTTTTTACTCTTTCTAAGGGATTTGTGGAAAGGAGTATTCAAAATTGTTATTGACTTAAAAAATCAAAAGTGTAGCTCATGAACACTAAACTTGAAATTACTGTAGTTGTGTATTTTAAAAATAAATTGCAACCAATTTTTATGACTCCATACCAAATAGCAATTTATCTTAGATGTTTTAAATTATTTATTCAGTAACACTCTCTGAATGCCATGCTACATAGAGAATGAATGGAAAATGTCAGAAGACCTGCTCTAACTTCCCTTCAGGATTGCCATGGGAAACAGAAAACACTTACCTGTAATTTCAATATATATGAAGCTCTGAGCATGTAAGCATGACCCTAAGTGAGTGTGAGAGGAAGAAGGAATAACAGAAAGAAGCAGTGACATGTAGCTGAGAGTGGGAGGAATGTTCTAGAGAGCATGAATAGATTGGATTGGACCCCGGATGTTATGGGGCCAGTCTTAATTCCAAATATTCCCTCTTGCTCTTTAATTAAACACATCTGTGAATCAATTAAAAAAACAACAACAACAACCTTTTCGGGCCATGAATTTCTACTCTGGGTTCACAAACATGTTCACCCAAATCAAAAAAAGAAAAAAATAAAGTGGTGGGCACAGTAACTCTTGAATGGTGGTGGAACTATAATATGGAAGGTCCTGAGCAACAGCTTTTTTAAAAAAAGGACTCCCATTCTGGGGCCCACAGGTAATACAATGTTTTGAGCAGACATGGTTGTAGAATTGCCAGAGATGAGAGGATCTCTAAGACAGTCCGATGCCAATCATTTATGTAGAAGAGGCAACGAACTGGGAGGACCAAGAGAGGAGCCTGAATTTTAAATTGTTGTGGGCCGATTGAAAAATAATATAATAATTAAATACTTGACCTGCAGAATGCATGATGTAGTTTAACTCTCATTTCCCCCACTTCCAAAGAGTGCAACTTTAGGAGAGTTTCCTTATCTTTAAAATAGAAATCCTGTTAATAATACCCAGATTATAGAATTGCCTAAAATAATCTGTGCTACATAATTTTTAGTTATTTATACTAAGAAGACAGTATTTCAGGCGAGAAAGCCTACACATTCTCACTTGACTGCCCATCTATCTTCTGTTTGTCAGACTCAATACATCAGGGGTAGAAATCAAAATTAGCATGAAGGAGTGAGCAGGATTTTGCCCTCTTTTCCCATTCCCTCCAGAATACCATTGATGATTTATGGAAGTTCTAGTAGCAAAAGATTGGAGAGAAAAAAAAGGAAAAATGGGAATGATAAGGTGAGATATCCTGAACCAAGGCAAAAAATTATTACAAAGAAAAGAAAGTGTAATAGGGGATGGGATGGGAAGCTGGCAGAAGGACACTGGATCATGTGTGTTTTCACTACTCCACTTATTTTGGAAAAGATGTGGAAAATTGCAGAGTTCCAAAATGACTGTCCCAGCTATGATTCACTAAAGAAGTCACTCTCGGCCACATAGACCCTGGCTGTTTTTCAGAGGTCATGTTTACACATAATTTATAAAGTTCTAACATGCCGTTGAAAGTTTCTCTGGCATATTTAGAAATGTCTGGAAGAGCAGTTCTCACCATTTTGCTCTGCCTGCCTTTGATTTCTGCCTATGTTTTAATTCAATAAGTATTTATTGTGCTTAGGGCAAAGAAGGGCTCCAGTTTTGTGTGCTATGAACTGCAAAGCTGGAGCTCTCTGGAGAATTCAGTTCCTGCCATGTCTGCCACCTGATTCTCACCTGGCAAGTTTTATTTTTAATTTTTTGAGACAAGGTCTTGCTCTGTTGCGCAGGTTGGAGTGAAGTGGTGCAATCTCAGCTCACTGCAACCTCACCTATGCTCAAGCTATCCTCCCACCTCAGCCTCCCAAGTAGCTGCTCACCTTGGCCTCCTAAAGTGATGGGATTACAGATGTGAGCCACTGCACCCAGCCCTGGTAAGTTTTCAATAATGAAGAAATGTCTGTGCTGTGGACTCTATGTCTGAGCATTGCCTATCTAGCCCTTCACATTGGTCCTCTTCATTTTCTGGGTCATAACTGGGGAGAAGATTTTACAGATGCTTTGAAGGAAGGTCAGCAGGTCTGGAGTATGATGAAATCCCATCCCGCCGCTCTTTTTCTCTTGTGATTTGTTACCATGAAAGGAAGATGCCTTCTGCAAAGGCACCTGTCTCATTTCTAGGCAGTTCTAGTTGCTAACAGGCTCTTCCTTAAAATCTGGGTCTAATATTTGCTTATTGCTGCTGGATCTCATTAGAATAATTTGATTTCTTTTTTTTTGCATAAAGAGAGATTAATTTGGAGTTTCCATTTTTCTCCTTGGTTGTTTCTTCCTCCTTCTAAACCTACCCAGTTCCTTCAACAATTTCTCACAAGACAACATCAACAGTGTTTCCTCTTTTCAATATTTGAACACTGTCCTATCATCAATAAATAGTATAGTATTACAACTAAAGGAATATATATTTACACTGATATGTATACACACACACATATATATACACATACTTATGTATATATGTATAATTCTTTTTTTAAAAGAGACAGACAGGGCTGGTCTCAAGCTCCTGCCCTCAAGCAATCCTCCCTCTTGGCCTCCCAAAATGCTGAAATTACAGGTGTGAGCTGCTATGCCTACACAGGATGATCTTGATAGGTAAACTAGACTTTCACATACATGAGCATGCACTTTCAAAAACTAGGTTCTTTCTGAAAGCCTGTTGACTTGCAGAGCTCATCATTTCAACTGTCTGATCAATTTTCTTTTTTTTGAGACACAGTGTCACTCTATTGCCCAGGCTGGAGTGCAATGGAGCGATCTCACTCACTGCAACCTCTGCTTCCCGGGTTCAAGCAATTCTCCTGCCTCAGCCACTCAAGTAGCTGGGATTACAGGTGACCGTCACCATGCCCAGCTAATTTTTGTATTTTTAGTAGAGACAGGGTTTCACCATGTTGGCTAGGGTGGTCTCGAACTCCTGACCTCAGGTGTTCCGCCCGCCTCGGCCTCCCAAAGTGCTGGGATTACAGACATGAGCCACCGTGCCTGACCGTCTGATCAATTTTCTAAGGAAAATCCCATGGGCCTGATTTAGAGTTTGCCATTTTGCTTTCCAAAGAGGTTTCTGATGACCAATGCAATTTGAATATGCGTTAGATTTTTTAAAAAAGGAGTTTCTGGCTTTGGGGAAAAATCATTTAATATTATTAGTTTCTTTGTATCAATGTCAAAGTGGGCTCCTTTATTCATTTATTCATTCACTTGTTCATCAAATGTTTACCGAGCGCCTGACACATACTAGGCTAGAAACTGTAAAATGTGAATAATGCTCCTGCTAGTCACCAAAAGCTCCCCTGGCCTCAGTTGGCTCTGTCCTTTCACGGATAAAGCTCCTTCTGCTGTTCAAGCTGCTTTCATCTGTGCTATGGCATTTGAACCACCTGACGCTGGAATCTGCAGGAGCAGAAGGGCTGAAGGTCTCACCTGAGAACTGAGTTAACTGAAACCCGGAGTGTTAAAGGCATTTGACCTTTGTCCCACCCTATCCACCAGACCCTGCAAACAAAGAAATGTAAAGTCACCAAAGCCAGTTTGGGATTGAGCAAAACAGTCCTTACTTTGAAACCAAAAGTAATGTGACAAGGTTTAAAACTTACAAATGAGTTATTTTTTATATTTTTGAGTGGAATATGTTACTCTCCATACATCCCAGAGACTACTTCTGGTGTTTACTGAATAGGAACAACTCTTGGGGAAATATTTAGAGGTTGTTATTATATGTCCTGATACCTCTGAGATAGTAGCATTTTTTTGTGTGTGTGATTTGGCAAAAAATGTATCTATAGGACATTTTTCTAGCCACTTCAACTTTGGGAACAAAGACAAAGACCTGAGGGACTCAAAAATTCATTGAGCAGCTAATTGGACGTTACAAATCCTATGACTAAATTTTAAAGAGAGGATTCTGCAAATGCAAGAAATCGGAAAATGTGGTTTACACATTATCCTTAAGATGGCAGGGAAGAATTTAATAAATTTTAAAAGATGGTTAACAGATATACCTTTTAATGACATTAAAAAGTGGAAATCTTCACTTATGTATAAAAATTACTAAGGTAGAACGATGTTGGATACATGAGCTGTTATGATGATCTATTTAGTGGAACACAAAGGAAGCTAGAATTGAAATTGAAGCTGTTGGAAGGAGAGAGATAGCAGTTGATATTGGTCCAGAAGGAGTTTTGTTTTTTTGTTATTTTAAGTGATGTTGCTAAGTAAAAGGATTTTTGAACTGCAAGACTTGAGGCTTCTCCCTACCCTTTGAAGCTGTGATTTTTTGCCTGTGGCTATGCCATCTTTTACCTAAATTTCATCACTATCCTTCCACTCCATCATTAAGCACATTACTTAGCAGTATAGGTAAACTATTTTCAAACAAATGCCACTAAAATACAAATGAGATTCCTAAACATCACTAACTTTACATGGCGTTGCATATAATAAAGTTTTAGAACTGTAAAATAATAAACCTGAGAGCTATTGTATAAGAGAATTTGGACTGTGTTCAAGTTATCTGAAGCCCAATACTGTTATCCGCCTGGTCTGAGCCTGACTTCCCATGAGCTTTGGCGCTGACGTAGGGGGTCTTGAGCTAATTAGTCAATGCTTGCCAGAGGCCAGGGATTAAATCATGTTTCCTGGAAACTGTATAAATCTATAGATCTATTTCCAAATGCTTGTACTTCTCAACAGTGTCACCAATTTGCAAAGTGGCATGGCATTATTTTCAGCTTGAGTATAAAGGGAGAAAAAGCATATGGTCGGATTGATCTGGAGTTTGGGGGTGCAGTAAAAGGACAGGCAATAAGAAGTTAATAGGTAAGTTGGATGTGGAAAAAAAAAATATTGAGTGAGGGAGTGAAAGATTGAGGAATATGGAAGAATGTGCTCAGAGAGAAGGGTATTTGGAAGTAAAAATGTGGAAGTGGAACAATGCTGAAATTTGATATGGCTACAGAAGTAGATTAGAATAGGCAGTAGAAATTTTAGTCACTGGATCTAGGGAGACAGAGAATCATTGGTACCTGATAATGACTGTGTTGTCTACTTGGATGTTGTCAATTGGTAAGAGGTATGGTGATCTAAGAAGACGGTGATCCAATTTCCAAAGTGTTCAGTGAATGAGGGAAATATTCTAGGAGTCAGTAGGTGCCAACCCTGCAGAGGGACAGGGAATGATGGTGTTAAGTGCCATGAGGCTTTGTGGAAAGGAGGTTTTGCAGGAGGTTGTGAGGCAGTGAGGAGAAAGGAGAATGGCTGAACTGGTCCATGAGTGGTGGGAGATTGAACAGTCTGCCCTTAGGAAAGGGTAAAGGAGTGAACTTGAAAAGGGCAAGTTTACTTGAGTTGTGGGGTGGTGGGTGTAGAACACATCTGACCTCCATTTCTCCAGTTTCTTTTTCTTTTTCTTTTTTTAAATTATACTTTAAGTTCTAGGATACACGTGCAGAACATGCAGGTTTATTACATAGGCAGACACGTGCCATGGCGGTTTGCTGCACCCATCAACCCATCATCTACATTAGGTATTTCTCCTAATGCTATCCCTCCCCTAGTCCCCCACCCCCTGACAGGCCCTGGTGTATGATGTTCCCCATCTTGTGTCCATGAGTTCTCATTGTTCAACTCCCACTTATGAGTGAGAACATGTGGTGTTTGATTTTCTGTTCCTGTGTTAGTTTGCTGAGAATGATAGTTTCCAGCTTCATCTATGTCCCTGCAAAGGACATGAACTCATGGTTTTTTATGGCTGCATAGTATTCCATGTTGTATATGTGCCACATTTTCTTTATCCGGCCTATCACTGATGGGCATTTGGGTTGGTTCCAAGTCTTTGCTATTGTAAACAGTGCTGCAATAAACATACGTGTGCGTGTGTCTTTATAGTAGAACGATTTATAATCTTTGGTGTATATACCCAGTAATGGGATTGCTGGGTCAAATGGTATTTCTGGTTCTAGATTCTTGAGCAATCTCCCACACTGTCTTCCACAATGGTTGAACTAATTTACACTCCCACCAACATGTAAAAGCCTTCCTATTTCTCCACATCCTTTCCAGCATCTGTTGTTTCCTGACTTCTTAATAATCGTCATTCTAGCTGGCGTGAGATGGTATCTCATTGTGGTTTTGATTTGCATTTCTCTGATGACCAGTGATGATGAGCTTTTTTTTCATATGTTTGTTAACCACATAAATCCAGTTTCTTTAATCCATAAGCCATGTAGGATCTGTTTTCGAAGTTTAGACTTCTCAACATCATCTACAGCAGAGTAGCCAGTGCTACACCCTGCAAATAAAGAGATCTGGTTACTTGGTTTTAACACCTTGTTTGAAAATCAGCAGCCTGAATCGGCAAGCCTCATCCTTCCCCATCATGTCCCACAGCTGTGAATTCCCCAGTTAATTATATGTTGGGTAATGAGGACTTGCTTTTATCTGTACTAAATTTTAGTTTTAAGCCCTATTAATGGGCTTTCATTTTGGCACTTGTGGGAAAGGGGCAGTGAAGAGGCCTATTAAATTTTCTCTTGGGTTTTTATATCTTTCCTTCCAAAGAGGAATAATAAAAATTTCCTTCCTTACTTCTCTTGTAACATTCTTTTTCTTTTAACCCAGATGCCTTTCCACCATTTCTATATTCCAAGTATGCCACTTATTAGTTCTTGAGCTTCTCTGTGCCTCAGTATTCTTGTTTATAAAGTAATGACAATAATGTGATTTACCTCAGAGGGTTGTTTGAGATACAAGTGAGGTATTTGCAAAAGGAATAATAAGAATGGCAGTAGTAAAGCCCCATTAAATTGTTTGTTAAATAAAAATACTTTTATAAAAAGTATTGGTTTTAGTTAAAACCCATTGCTTTTGGTTAAAAGTATTTGGTCCTTGTTTTGGTTAAAAATAAAGCAACAAAACCTTGCTGGGAACTTGGCCATAGCAGTATAAAGCTATGGTCTAGCGTTGTCCTCTTAAAAATGAAATGCTGCTTCTTGGGGCTCCCCATTGTGGTTCTGCAGACTCGAATATCTCCAGTGAAATCTTGTGAACAAATACATCCTCAGTATCACCCTCATAACTTCCTCTGCCAGTATCACCCCAGGCCACTTCTCTCTATGATGTCTCACACTTATTCCAGCCAAAGATTAGGAATTTCAATCAAAGTCTTAGTAGTGGATTAGGAAGCCTTCTACTTTGGTGTGCTGTACCAAAGCCTCTCAAGGCTGGTAGTTGGGCCATTAAAGGGCCTTAGCTGAACTTAATTGTCAACCCACTTCCTAATCAAACCTCTAACTCAATTAGCACTTATTTGACTGTCTAAATCTTTGGCTTGAAGCACCCTGCCAGTTTGGGTGGGAGCTTTTGGTATGAAAGACACCCTTTTCCTGGGAACTCAGCCCGGACAAACCAATTCATTTCACACTCCTTTCCAGCCGCCTACAAATGGGAAGCAAATCTTCATCCCAGTTTGTGTTCTGGGATTGCAGCCAGCAAGCTGATATATCCCATCAGCCCATCTCTTAAGTTACCTGGTCTTTTCAAATGTATAATGACTTTTGAGTAACACTTTTGCTTTGAATAACCAGTTCATTGAGAGGCTTCCCTTGCTCTCTGGCAGCACCTGTGGGGGGAGTGACATTTTTTTGAAGATGATGTTTGTGTCCCTCTTAAGACCCTTTTATAACTTGAGCGTTGAAGATTGTTGAGAAAACAAGTACAGCCTTGGGTTTTGTACTAACGTTTTATGACTGATGAATTCAGTGACCTTCTCGTTAGGCTTTGATCTTAATTATTTTAAATATCATAGGGTCTGATTCACAAGGCAGTAACGGCAGGTCATTATTCCTGGCATGATTAGTCTAGGTTAGAAATTAGCTTTGAGGCCCCCCGGCACTATGCTCTAATACTTTCTGAAATGGAACACCTGTGTAATGGCTGCACAATCATTTGGTTAAATCAGTCTCTAATTTAATGAGCTCTGACTTCACATTTTTGTTGTGATTTTTAAGAGTTAAATATGCATGCATAGCTTTACATTTGCCATGTCGTATGATTTTGTTGTATGTTGTTGTATGCTCACCTAGTGTACCTTATTGCTACTAATTTGTGTAAGAAACTTTTACATAGATAAGCACCTGTAAATTGAAGAATCAGTCTTTAAGATAAACAAAATAGAAATGCATAGTAATCTATCTGTACATCAACTTGCTGGCTAGAATGTAAAGAGCAGCAGAAGAACACACTCATGATTCATCCTCAGAAACTTTGGATGAAGTCACAGTGAATATGAGGCTTTAGCATCTTACTCCAGAGGTTCAAAATTCGACATGGCCACCTACGTTTAGTAGGTTTCTGTTTCATATTTTGATTTCTGAACTGTTTGCATCACCTGGGAGCTTAGAAATGCATAATCTCAGGCTTAACCAGAATCTGCATTTTAACACGATCCTCAGGTGATTTGTAGGTAGTGAAGTTTGAGAAACACTAATTAGCTCATGTTCTTTAAGCTGATATTGAATTCTGCCTCCATTGTTAGTATTAGAGGGCAAAATTCCTAGAAAGAGCAAATCAAGCAATACTAAGAAAAGCTAATATAATTTGTATTTCCGACAATATCAGACAATCCTGACTCCAACCGTTTCTCATCAAGGCCACCCTAGCATACTTTTTTTTTTCTGGAGACGGAGTCTTGCTCTGTCACCCAGGCTGGAGTGCAGTGGCGTGATCTTGGCTCACTGCAACCTCTGCCTCCAGGGTTCAAGCAATTCTTCCGCCTCAGCCTCCCGAGTAGCTGGGACTACAGGCGTATGCCACCATGCCCAGCTAATTTTTTGTATTTTAGTAGAGATGGGGTTTCACGGTGTTGCCCAGGCTGGTCGCAAACCCCTGAGCTCAAGCAATCCGCCTGCCTTGGCCTCCCAAAGTGCTGGGATTACCGGTGTGAGCCACTGTGCCTGGCCCTTACCATCCTTTTCTAAGCCCTCGTCAAGTCTTGCCTGAATTATTGCAGGAGGCTGCTAAGTCATTGTCTTGTTTCTACCTTACTACTCACTTCTCATCTCTCTCTCTGCTTAACACCTTTTGTTGGCTCCCTATATTACTCAAGGTAAAATAAAAAATAATCCATTACACATAGATATGGTCTACCCAAGCATTTAAAAATAAGGAGCACTCTTAGAATTATGTGAATTCTTCCTGGAATGGGTGGATATTGGCCATCAACCAGATATCCATTTCCCTAATCATATTTTAATACGGAGTTACTTTTCATTTTCCCAAATCTTTGAAACTACTGGAGTTGATGTTACTGAACTTACCTTGCTGGATAAGGTAAGGGGTTGCTACTGGCTGCTTACTCCTCCTTGCTTAGAATTCTAGGAAATCAGGATTGTGGGAGGGAGGGAGGCATGCTGAAATAGTGTGTTGGAGGTGTGGTGCCTATAATTTGGCTGCTGCTGGAACAACTATTTTGGGTAATCTCCTGTTACGCTGATACAGTTGCATTCCTTGTCTTATCCTCTCGCTACCTTTGTCTCCTTCCTGCTTGCTATGTAGTTTTTCTTTCTTCACATTTTTGATCTACTTTCTTTTTCTTCTTTATTTTCTTTCATGCCTTCATGTACCCTTGGGAACTGAAGCATATTGTGAATTGCTGACTATATTAAAATGTTTTTATATTCCCTTTTCTGATTTTGAAGAAAATTTGAATTATTATCTATATTTCTTTAAGTGTATCCTCTAGCCAAAACAATGAAGTATTTTAGCCAGGCGTGGTAGCACATGTCTGTAATCCCAGCACTTGTGGAGGATGAGGTGGATGGATCACCTAAAGTCAGGAGTTCAAGACCAGCCTGGCCAACATAGTAAAACCCCATCTCTACTAAAAATACAAAAATTAGCCAAGTGTGGTGATGCATGCCTGTAATCCCAGCTACTCGGGAGACTGAGGCAGGAGAATCGCTTGAACCCAGAAGGCAGAGGTTGCAGCGAGCTGAGATTGTGCCACTACACTCCAGCCTGGGCGAAAGAGCTAGACAAAAAAAAAAAAAAAATCAAGTATTTTTCTTTAGCAAGTTAATGGATCTAAAAAGACAAAAACTCCCATCTCGGCCCTGAATGTTCAACTGCATTTGAGCAAATACTATGCAATTAGTTCACTCATGGGGATGTTACCGGAAAGGCATCTCGATCCTGACCCCAAGAGAGGGTTCTTGGATCTCACACAAGGGAGAATTTGGAGGGAGTTCATACAGTAAAGTGAAAGCAAGTTTATTAAGAAAGTAAAGGAATAAAGAATGGCTACTCCATAGGCAGAGCAGCAGCATGGGCTGCTGGTTGGCCATTTTTATGGTTATTTGTTGATTGTATGCTAAACAAGGGGTGGATTATTCATGAGTTTTCCAAGAAAGGGGTGGTCAATTTCCAGAACTGAGGGTTCCTTCCCTTTTTAGATCATATAGGGTATCTTCCTGACATTGCCATGGCATTTGTAAACTGTCATGGTGCTGTGTGAATGTCTTTTAGCATGCTAATGCATTATAATTAGTGTATCATGAGGAGTGAGGATGAACAGAGGTCACTTTCCTTGCCATCTTGGTTTTGGTGGGACTTGGCTGGCTTCTTTATGGCACACTGTTTCATCAGCAAGGTCTTTGTGACCTGTAGTTTGTGCTGACCACCTATCTCACCTTGTGACTAAGAGTGCCTTAACCTCCTGGGAGTGCAGCCCAGTAGGTCTCAGCTTTATTT
Source organism: Nomascus leucogenys (assembly GCF_006542625.1). Classification (NCBI taxonomy): domain Eukaryota; kingdom Metazoa; phylum Chordata; class Mammalia; order Primates; family Hylobatidae; genus Nomascus; species Nomascus leucogenys. Next base: position 1,294,313 of record NC_044391.1, read on the forward strand.
TATCCAGCTCCTGTTCAAGATGGAGTCACTCCGGTTTAAATGCCTCTGAGAGGGACACCTGTCTGTGACCAGTAAGTAACATTCTATGAGTCAAAGTTTTTGCTTTGGTTTGAGCAAACTCAATCAAAAATCATTTGAGTATTAAGTAGATTATATATTGCATTGTCATAGATGGCAGCAACAATCTCTTCCATCCCATAGTCTAGAATCTTGACACTCCATTATTGCTATTAAGAGGTGAAGTATGTGTCCTCTTTCACTGAAACTGGATGGGCCCTTATAACTGTATCAATGAATACAGTAAAATGAAAGCAAACACTGTGTGACTTCTGAGGCTAGCTCATAAGAATGTCATGTGCTTCAGAACATCTGGGATGTTCACCAGACAGTCCATGGTGAGGCTATGTTGAGGGGAATCATATCCCCCAGCTCACAGCCCCAGCTAAGCTCCCTGCCAACCATCCAGCACAATCTTGAGCCAGGCCTGCGTCAGCCATCTCCAAACCGGTACCTCCAGCCCCTAGTTAAACCACATGGAGCAGAGATGAGCAGTCCCTGCCAAACCAAAACTACATATTCATGTGCAGAATATACAATTGTTTTAAGCTACCAAATTTTACGATGATTAATCATGCAGGAATAGATCTAATACAAATTTATATAAATTAATTTTTATATTTTTGAATTTATCCAAAGAGGTTGAAAACCATTAATGATCAAATATTGCAAATCACTTATTTTAAAATGGGAGCCACCCACAAAGAATAGACACTGTCTCACTTTTCTGAAGCATTTACTTTGCCCCAGGGTCATAATTTAAATGCAAACTCCTTGGAACTCTCTCCAGGATTAGCTTAATTTTCTAACAACTTATCACATGAGTATAAATGGTATGCTATTATTCTCAGACCCATCTCAGGCTCCTAGAAGCAATGGCGAAGGCCTTTGAGATGCTTCACAACATGAATGAAAGTGGCAAATGTGAATTCCAGGCTCAGTCACCACCATTATCTGGGCAGCTTTAGTTTTCTCAAGGCCAGGCAGTGCCTTAAATAAGACATGATCTAAAAGGTAGTGGGTCTTTTTCCTTCCAACTTTTCTTTTAGGTATGGGGGTACACGTACAGGTTTCTTCCATGAGTAAATTGTGTGTTTCCTGGATTTGGTGTAGAAATTATTTTGTTACCCAGATAGTGAGCATAGTACCTGATAGGTAATTTTTCAGTCTTCGCCTCATCCCACCTTTCACTCTCAAGCAGGCCCCAGTATTTATTGTTCCCTTCTTTGTGTCCATGTGTACTTAATGTTCAGCTCCCACTTATACATGAGAACATATGGTATTTAGTTTTCTAATTTGCTTAGATAATGATCTCCAGCTACATCCATGTTGCTGCAAAGGACATGATTTTGTTCTTTTGTATACCTGCCTAGCATTCCGTGGTATATGTATACCACATCATCTTTACCCAATCCACCAGGATAGGCATCTATCTAGGCTGATTCTATGTCTTTGCTATTGTGAATAGTGCTGCAATGAACATGCACATAAGGCAGTGAGTCTTCAGTGAGAAATAAGACTGAGACTAACAGGACTTAGCAGTTCTCCAGGACTGACCCCCAGAAAACTTGGATGGCAACGAAGTGGGGAGAAGGATTGTACATGAAGAACCATCTCAACTGACCTCAGTAGCCCAGGAATTCAGCCTGTTAGGTGTGTGCCTAGTGTTAGAAACTTTGGGGCAAAAGTGGTGTTCAATGCCAGGCGAGAAAAATGCTGAAACATCCTAGAGAACAGTGTGGGGCAGTTTAGTCCTCATGTAGAAGAAAAAAAATGGAAAAAGAAATTCATGTATGTGTCTGTTTGATTCCGTATTATATCTCTGGCAGTTAGGGCAACGCCTGGTATATAGTCAGTGCTCAAAAATATTTAGAGAAGAAATGACCATGCACAAACCCTACAGCATCCCAAGCACATCTCTGGAATAAATCCAGGCTATTGGCCCTGAGTTTTCAGGCCTTGTAACCATCTTCCAAAGTCTCTCTTGCCTCTTTCTTTAAAATTATTAGTGGCTGTAGAAGAGTAAGAAAAGTCTTCTTTAGAAATCCTTGTAAATATTAGGGGAAAATACATTCTTTTGACCATCCTCTAATTAATTGAATGGATCTTTCAAATGCATTGGGATAGAGACTATGAATTCTAAGGCATAAAACTCAATTCCCCCAGCTCCCTGGCCTTACCATAAACCACTTTTATTTCCTGCTTGAAGTTATATAGGTTAGAATCCAGTACTATTAGTTTGGGATCCTTAGCCTTCTGCTAAGGAAGCTTCTTCCTCTTTTTTTAAATGTCTGAAGTGTGGAGACCTGCCCACCCCCCTTGAATAAAGAAAAACAGAAGTTAATTCACCAGAGAGATCTATAGACATGGCCAGGTTACAGTTTCCCGGGGGGCAAGGAAACATGACTCTCTTTTTAATAAGCAGGTGCTTGACCTTGGTGACATCCACTTACCACTTTTACTTTCTCATTTGAGGCCTTGAGAGATAGGTTTCCTCTCTTCTCTAACAGACATATTACGAAATTCCAAGCATACACAAGTTCTCAGGACAAAGAGCAAGGTATAAAAATGAGCAGAGTATCTTGTGCTTCAGGTTGTTTCTTAGGTTTTAGTATTTCTGTATCTTCTTGAATGAAATGATCCTAGCCTTATGCTCCATATTCCAGGAATAAGAGTGTCTGTTTATCAAGCCATTTTTTTCCCCAGTTCCAGGGTGATTCCAATGTGTAAGCATTGATTTTTGTTCCTTATGTCACCTTCCCTCTGAGGACCTTGGATTTTAGCTGCAGCACATCCAACATGGTTACTCAGGGGGTCCCCACAAGATGGAACCCAGTCGTGTACAGAGTGAATAGATCAACTCATCTTTCACTTGGCTTTCCCTCATTTCCCATCTCATTCTCCTGGGATCATTCCCGGAATCACCTTTTAAATGAGCTACCTGCACCCAAGTCCTTAATCAGGCTTTACTTTTGGGAGAACCCAAACTAAGAAAAACTGTCATATGCAAAAGCACAGACAGTATTGCAACTTCCATATGAACCACATAGGCAGTGGTGTGCTGGTTATCCAGGTCTCCCAAAGAAAAACTCCTAATTTGTAGTGTTGGCTGATTTCTGTGGCATAAATACTTCCACCATGGCTATCTGCAGCTACCAATAGGATATTGCTGAACTCAGAGTGGGAAGAAATGTACACCATCAGCTCTCTAAACTCATGCTGGCTCCAGTGCACCACTGCTAGAATCCAGGCCAATACCATTGTCATAACTGACCATCAAGAAATATCAAGTAAGAGTGTGGATACTATTAACGTTCTGTTAGATACCCTAACACATTATACTGCGTATCAATTTATTTCTTTTCTTTTTTCTTTTTTGAGACGGGTTCTCGTTCTGTCGCCCAAGCTGGAGTGCAGTGGCATGACCATGGCTCACTGCAGTCTCAATCTCCCAGGCCCAAGAGATCCTTCCACTTTAGTCTCACTATGTTGCCTAGGCTGATCTCAAAGTCCTGGGCTCCAGCTACCTTCCTGCCTCAGCCTCGCAAATTGTTGGGATTACAGGCGTTAGCCACCAAGCCTGGCACTTTATTTCTTTTAAGCATTTAAATAATACACGTTTTATAAAGATACCTATATTCAGAATGTAAATGACTGAGATTTGGAACTGCCTTTATTTAATTATGTTGTATGAAAAGACAGCCAGTTGTCATCTCTCCACAGAGTAACAGGTGATACACTCTGGGATAATTTGAGAAGACTTTAGTAAAAGAGCTATTTACAAAGAGGTGGCAGAGTGTAGAGAAAGCGAGATTTGTGACATACCACTGAGCCCCTGTTATTAATCTAGAAGGGAATGAGGAAGGTATAGCCATCAGACCCAAGGACAGAAAGGGATGTATGGAAAGGGCCACCTGGCAGAAGTCGAAAGTTTGCAAAAGACAAAACCAGTCCACAGTAATGTCTCCAGAGGCTGCAGGGAGGAGTTATTCCAGCAATACTCTTCTCCTTCCTTCCAATCTCCTACTCAGGCAACCCATTGGCAAAACCCTCCCTGCTCTTACGAAGCTTACTGTCTGGTTCTAGTAGAATCTGCACACTCATTTGAGCCCCAGAAAAATCACTATAATGGCACAAGAACGTGTTTTCACAAAATGTACTAATTGAGGCCATAATAATTAGGTTACAATAAAGTTAGGTTGCAATATGAAATAGTAACAGCACTTTGGCTGTTAGGAATGATCATGGGAAGTGGAATCAAGTGCAATGCTAATCTGCTTACTGGAAAGCTGTGCTTTAACTAATGAAAGTACCATAATCGAAGCTGGAAGAATTGGTTCACCTTGTGAAAGGCGGAAAGTTACAAGGCAAGCGTGCCAGGGAAATTCTGAAGGAAATCCAAGAGAAAGGTGTCTAGACAATATTAAGGAGTGGCTGGACAACACTGTCAGCTGGTGACACAAATAACTATCTTTAAAGTTAGTGGCTCAAAATGGTTGCCATAGATACCCCTGGAATGGAACAATAGGATTTCTAGCAATGCTTTTTTTTTCCAACATATTAAAATGCTTGAAGGAAATCTCCTTAATTTTATTTTAAATTCTTGACTACTGACCTGTTCACGTGGAAAACCGTAGGTTTTAGAATATGAGCCTGGAACTAGTATTCTATCCTGGCCTAGATTTTGACCTCATTTTCCTTTCTGATCTTTGGTCAATAGGTTCCAGAGAAACTATAAAATATGAACTTGGATGTTGATTTCCAGCCTTGGTTTCCATTAGTGAGAATTTGGGAATAGAATAAGGTGAAGGAAAGGTTGCTTTAAGTAAGAACTTTTAGAAAGATGTCAATTAAATGAAATGGTGTCGGTGATTCTTAACTTGCATTCACTGGATTCCTGGCAGCTGAAATTTCTATCTGAATTTTGGTCAGTATTGCTTATAGGGCTTATGATAGCCTGCAGCTTGTATGATGTATGCCAAGCTGTTCCCTTCTTTCCATAGACCTGGGACCACAGCTTCGGCATGAAATTTTTTGGGGGTATGCTTAGAATGTGGTTTGTAAGCTCATCTTTATTACAAAGAGGTAGGGAGAGAATGATGTACTGAACACAAAAGCAAGAGAGTTTATCGGGATGCATTTTGCTTATAAATAAGAGAAGACCAACTCAAGCTGGCTTAAACGATATGGAGTTGTGTCAGTTTTCACATCTGGAAGGTTTATAAGCTTCAAGCTTGGTTGTTCAGGGTTTAGGATTCTCTTCTCAGTCTCTCAGTTCAGCCCTGTTTTGTGTGCTTTGGTGCTCATGGCACCAAATCCATACCCTGCGTCACTCAGAGAATGAGTCCCCGTTCCAGAATCCTCAGGGAATCCCCAGAAGTCACTTTGGCCATATTGACTTCAGCCAGACATTCATGCTTGCATCAATCCTGGTCAGAGCAATAGAGAGACAGTATCTTCTTTACCCCCAGAGTCTGCACTTCCAAGCACTTCTACGGGAAGGGAGGTGTGGAATGAATGCAAGACAGATCACCCTGGAACCCGCTGCAAAAAATGAGTGTGGGATGGAAAAAGAGAGCACCAAAGGAGAGTGTGACAATAAAAAGTCTAATTTTATTCTGCAGCTAGTTCAGGCAATACCAAAAGTGGATCTGAGGTGGTATAATTGAATTAAGTCAAAGTGGTTCTATCAAACAATAAGATGTTTGTGCCATCAGCTATAGACTGTGAGTTCTTGGATGTGCCAGTTTATTTCTCTGAGTCTCAGTTTTTTCAATTGTAAGATAGATAATAATTACTGTTGTGTAGGGTTTTATTGATGATTAATAAATATAGTGTTTTATAAAGTCCCTACTGTAATATCTGGCAAAAAAAAAATAGGCACAAAGTGAACAGTAGAATTAATCATCAAAATGACAATTTATTGCTATCATTTTTAGCACATTTTAGGTAATCCCAAAGTGCTAGTTACTGTATTTTAGAGTTGTTTTGATAAATATAAAAGATAGTGTCTCTAAACAATGTGGAATAAGTGGGTAGAAAATTAATGTTAGAATTAATAACAATATATTCTATTTAATATTACATAACATGTAGTTAGTATCTATCCATAATAATTTATTGTTAATTTCACATTTTATATAATTCCAAGATGCTAATTTGAAGAACAATGCTTCCCTAAATATTTACATTTAATGATGGTAGCTTATAAGGTTTGTCTTCTTACTATGTAGTTCTATATCACAGTCATTGCAAAAGGACAATAAATTAACGATGCTTTAGTGATGGTTATAATTCGCTATTATTACTTGTCAATAGTTATTAATAAAAAGTTAACTCTTCATATGTGTTCATTTGTTTACTATGCTGTATACTTTCTGCCTTTTGATACTAAACACCTTGTGTATACAGTGATCTAACTTTTGGGAAAGCAAAGTGCAGATGGCCATAACTAGATTCTGGAGATGAGGTCTACCCCTGCCAATGCCTTGCCTGCTTGTACTTTCAATTATGTTCTAAAGGGCTTATCTTTAGCAATCTTATTCTTATAAGCTGCTTTTAAAAACTTAGAGATGTCAGGCAGTGGGTCAGATGAGAGCTGTGCAACATGGCAGTATTTAGGGTGTTTCTGTTTTGAATTGTTTTGTACCACTCAAAGCTTCAATATATTTCTCGCATCATAGCCTTCCATAGTCACACATGCAATTTCATATTCATAATCAAACTTGTGGATTATTCATCTCTGACACTATTATTAATTCCTATGGCATTCTTATTTTTAGTTCCAAGTGTTCTCTTTACTTAAAAGTGCTTGTCGTCATCAATTGTTAATTTTAGCATTATAATCCATGTAATGGTTTCTTTAGTATTTCCTAAGCATTTTTTCTGGGTTCTTGTTCACCTTCCAACCATTTTAATACATTCCAGAACACTGAAACTTTTGCTTAAGTCTCAAAAGCACATACAATTATTTGACCAAATAAGTACACGATTAGAAATTCATGGGTCTCTTAAAAATATTTTATGTCCTATATTAAATGTCAAATAAGAGATATAAGTTTGCGATTAGATAATATTAGAAACTTGGACTTACTTTTATAAGTTAAGTAAACTAATGTTCAGATGCATGCAATTCTTACTAAATACCCCTACCTGTAACTTTTAAGCATTGACATTTATCAATTAACAGTTATTTTATTAAGCAATCATTGTATGCCTGGACATTCGTTTGCTGACATCTTCATGTGAAAATCATTCCTTCTAAATCTTAAGGATACACACATAAGTGATATATTCCCCTTATAGGTTATAGATGACATGAGGAATGATTTGCATTTAGGATGCATGATCAAGTGCATTAGCTCTTCTCGCAATTTGGTCACCAATGAAAAGAAATTTGGGGAATTTTGACACTGGGATGTAATAAAATGTGTTATCAAAAGACATGCTTTTTTTTTTTTAAAAAAAAAATATTTTAGAATGAGGTATGCCTTACTTACAAAACGAATGAGGTATGCCCTACTTACAAAACATCAGTTTAATTCCAAGATGAAACCATTAAAAGATAGGGAGAAAAAAACCACCCTTGTGCTGATGAAATGGTGGCTCTAGAAGGCATAAGGGCTATCTTAAGACAGTAACATGACCAACTACAAATTATTTACAACCAGAAAGAAGGGAGTAACAGAGGAGGCACTACTGGATCAAGGCCTCCAAACTCATTTAGTAGGATTAGGTTTTTTCTTTAAAAAATAAAGATCTGTGGAACTCTCCCTGGAGACTTCACTTTGAATATGATGCATCTGATGAAGGATGCTCTTCATCCTTTATTTTGGTAAAAATAGAGCAACATAATACAAAAAGTAAATAAAATTAAAATAGTAAGATTATTGAGGCCAGGCATGGTGGCTCAGGCCTGTAATCCCAGCACTTTGGGAGGCTGAGGTGGGCGGATCACAAAGTAAGGAGATTGAGACCATCCTGGCTAACGTGGTGAAACCCCGTCTCTATTAAAAATACAAAAAATTAGCCAGGCGTGGTGGCGGGCGCCTGTAGTCCCAGCTACTCGGGAGTGGCCCAGATCGCGCCACTGCACTCCAGCAGCCTGGGCGACAGTGCGAGATTCCGTCTCAAAAACAAAAACAAAAAAGTAAGATTATTGAAATAAGATTAAAATAAAATTATGGAACATATTATAGGATGCAAAACTTTTACGTATATGAAGCCAGATTGCCTCACTTAACCAATTTAGATGAATCTTAGAAAATATTATGCTTAGAGCATATAAATACTATATTTTTAGTTGTTGGCATTGGGCATTTAGCCTCAGACCCCTTACCACACTGCTGGTTCATGGGAAAATAAATTATGACTTACAAGCTTACCCTGTTGAGTACTGTTTTAGAGAATGTAATATGCCTTGGGTAACAGAATCACATTTGTTCATTTGCATCCCTGCTCTCAGATGTGTGTTGACAAATTTATAAATATTAAGGAGAAGTTTTATCTCTATGGGATTGACATAAATCACTTAGAGAGTAGGTTTGTGGAAATGGTCTGTCATTGCTTCCATTTTCCAATGAATAGAGCAGAAAGACCACTGGAGAGTCTTGAGTTCTTTGTGGGACTGTAGGCAAATTGCTTCACCTCTCTGAATCTCAGTTTCTTCCTCTGTAAAATGAGGTGGTTGAAGCAGATTATTTAAAAAGTGTCCTTCTATTTCAAATTTTAATCTCAGACAGTGGATTAGCAAAGTGGAAGTTACTCCTTGGTAGAGCACTAATGTGGGAAAGGCTGACACATGGAACCTAATTGCAAACTTCTTGTCTCAACCCAGTGCATGGAGATGAGGTTCATTGGTGTGTAGGAAAGTGCTGGTCATGACACAGCACAGCTCAGGTGAGCCTGCATGGAAAGCAGGAAGCCCCAGGATGTTTCTGAGCTTTGTCCAAGCAGAGCGATGTTTCCTAGGTCTCCCTGTGAGTCAATAACAATAAGGCATGAACTTCAATTAACTTTGAACTCCCAATCCTTAAACAACTTTCACTCCTAGAACAAGAATAACCATTTTAGGTATTTGATTAAAATTCTCTGAGTGCTTTTGTAGCTTTAGAACTTTTCTTCAGCACTAGCTTTAGTTATACACACACAGTCACCCCTTGGTATCCATGGTTCCAGGATTCCTGAGGATACCAAAATCCATGGATGCTTAAGTTTCTTATATAAAATGGTGTACTATTTGTATGTAAGCTACCAACATCCTCCACATACTCCAAATTATCTTTAGATTACTTATAATACCTAATACAATGTAAATATGTAAATAGTTTTTATACTGTATTGTTTAGAGAATAATGACAAGAAAAAAATCTATAGATGTTCAGTACAGAGACAACCATCTTAGGCCTAACTATATTTCCTATCATCAGTTGGTTGAATCCACGTACATAAAACCCATGGATATGGGGAGCTGACTGTATTCGTATGTATGCATATACACATGTGTATATATACATATACACACATATGTGTGTTTATAAATACATACATGTTTACTATATATAGGTTAATATGTATGGATAGTATATGGTAAGAAATATATACATATTTCTGTCCACACTTTTAAAATATGTGAATTATTTTTACAGAAAACCCACTCTTGATTTATTTCCAGAAAATTTCTAACGATTTTCCCATCTATTTTTCTGTGTCTGAGCCCTGAGTATGTTTCCTTCATAATCTTTGCATTTATTTACGTGTTTTCACTTATATATGCGTTTTCTCTATTAGAAAACCATTTCTAAGAGGACAAAGCCTTAGCTTCCAGGACCTAACAATTTCACTCAGAACGTGACACCAATTGATGCATAATTAATATTGTTGAATAAATACATGAAATAAAGTTTATTGTTTGCAATGTTCTAGGAAGACACTGTGTTAAGAATTATCTAATACCCTCCTATAATTTTGAGGTAAGTTAAATTATGATCTCCTTTTTGACAGGTGAAGAAACTAAATATCCATAATAAATACAAGAAGATTAAACTCTCCTATAAAAATATGTTTGGTTGATTATTTAAAACAAACATAAAACAAAAATAAAAATAATGAATATTATATCTTACGAAAAACCTAAAGCAAACAACAAAGCAGTTTGAAAAACTAAGAGATGGAAAAACATCCACCAGAAAGTTTGAAAATAAAAAATATCAATCATAGCAATATTATCAGAAAAAAACTCATTTCATTTAAGTCCAAGAAAATAGGTAAAAGGAAGAATAGTGGATACTGTAATTAAAGATGAAATAATCATGAATCTATCTGTACTTAACAATACAGATATATATGCAACTATAAGAAAAAATGAACAAAGGTACCATCATAGGGATATTTCTAAACATTTCTCTCAAAATTGACAAGCAAACAAAAGATTATTATGGTTATAAAATTTTGGATCATTAAAAAGCTTAATATTAACCTTACTCTCCAACTTGGCTATTACTTCTGTTATTTTTTTTAAAAACTTAACTTTATTGAATTATATGTAGAATAAAATGCACAAATCTTAATTGTACTATTTGTTGTACTTTGATAAAGGTATACACACATGTCACAGTAACCCTTGTGAAAAAATTACAGCATTTTCATAACCAGATAGTTCTCTCGTGACCACTTCCATCCAATTCCCAAGCCTTACACTCCAGAGGCAACCCTGATCTCATTCCTATTACTAAAAATTTGTTTTTCCTGTTCTGAACTTTATATAAAAGAAATCATATAGTATGTCCTTTTGTTCAATCTGGGTCTTTTCACCAAGCATAAAGTTTTCGAGACTCGATGATGATGATGTGTGTATTAGTAATTTAGTTCATTCCATTTTATAGTTAAGTAGATACATATGGATTTATCATAATTTGTTTATCTCTTCACCTGTCGATCAACATTGGGATTATTTCCAGGTCTTGGTGATTATAAATTAATTCTCTAGGAACCTGTAAATAATCTCCTTGTAGACATATGCTTTTATTTTTTCTGGGTTAAATACCTAGGAGAGGAATTGCTGGATCATATAATAAGTTTAACAATATAAGAAACTGCTAAATTGATTTTCAAAATGATTGCATTATTATATTCTGATCAGCAATATATGAAAATTCTAGTTATTCTACATTCTTGCCAATACTTGTTTTAATCATAGTGCATGTGAAGTGGTAGCTCATTGTAATTTTAATTTGTATTTTCCTGATGATAAATGATTTTCATGTTTACACATGCTCATTCAATCAAGTATTGTATTAAAAGATTCAAGTTCCTTGCCCCATTACAAACAACTGGGTTATGTGTCTTATTATTATTACTTTTTTATTATTATACTTCAAGTTCTGAGATACATGTGCAAAACGTGCAGGTTTGTTACATAGGTAGACATGTGCCATGGTGGTTTGCTGCACCCATTAACCCTTCATCTACGTTAGATAGCTCTCCTAATGCTATCCTTCCCCTAGCCCCTCACCCCCTGACAGGCCCTAGTGTATGATGTTCCTCTCCCTGTGTCCGTGCGTTCTCATTGCTCAACTCCCACTTATGAGTGAGAACGTGGTGTTTGGTTTTCTGTTCCTGTGTTAGTTTGCTGAGAATGATGGTTTCCAGCTCCATCCATGTCCCTGTGAAGGACAGGAACTCATCCTTTTTTATGGCTGCGTAGTATTCCATGGTGTATATGTGCCACATTTTCTTTATCCAGTCTATCATTGATGGGCATTCAGGTTGGTTCCAAGTCTTTGCTATTGTGAACAGTGCCGCAGTAAACATACACGTGCATGTGTCTTTATAGTAGAATGATTTGTAATCCTTTGGGTATATACCCAGTAATGGGATGGCTGGGTCAAATGGTATTTCTGGTTGTACATCCTTAAGGAATATCCACACTGTCTTCTGTAATGGTTGAACTAATTTACACTCCCACCAACAGTGTAAAAGTGTTCCTATTTCTCCACATCCTCTCCAGCATCTGTTGTTTCCTGACTTTTTAATGATCGCCATTCTAACTGGAATGAGATGGTATCTCATTGTGGTTTTGATTTGCATTTCTCTAATGACCAATTATGATGGGCTTTTTTTCATATGTTTGTTGGCTGCATAAATGTCTTCTTTGGAGAAGTGTCTGTTCATATCCTTCACCCATGTTTTGATAGGGTTGTTTGTTTTTTTCTTGTAAATTTGTTTAAGTTATTTGTAGATTCTGGATATTAGTGTCTTCTTATTAAGTAGCATGAGATCTTTTTAAATGTATTTTGAATATGTCAGTGGTAGGCAGAATGGCCCCCAAAAATCTCCATTCCCTAATTCCTGGATTCTATATATATGTTACATTATAAGGCCAAATGAATTCTCCAGATGTAATGAAGGTTAGGGACCTTAAAATAGGAAGATTATTTTGGGTTATTTGGGTGGACCCAATTTAATCACTTGAGTCCTTAACAGCAGAGAACTTTCTCTGTCTTTGGAAGCAGAAGGAAAAGTCAGAGGGATGTGAAGCCTGAGAAAGGACTGAGTATACCATTGCTGGTTTAAAGATAGAGGTGACAATGTGACAAAGAATATAGACAGCCTGGGGGCTAAAAGAGGCTCCTGGCTGACAGCCAGCTAGTAAATGAGGACTTCAGCCTTACAGCCTCAAGAAAATGAATCTTGTCAATAATCTGAATGAGCTTGGAAGTGGATTCTCCCCTGGAGCCTCCAGATAAGAGCCCAGGATGGCTGACACCTTGATTTTGGCCTTGTGAGACACAGAGCAGAGAAACCAGTCCAGCCCACCTGGACTTCCGACCAACAGAGCTGGAAGATAATACATTTGTGTTGCTTTAAGTCACTAAGTTTGTGGTAATTTGCTACAACACAAAACTTATCAAAGTTCTTTATCAAATACATTTTGTTAATATTTTCTTTCAAGTTTTGATTCAACTTCATTTTCTTAATGGTGTCTTTTGATGAGTTTAAATTTGTGTGAAGTTCACTTTATAATTTTTTTTTTCCTTCATCATTAATGCTTCCTGTTTTGTGCTTGGGAACTTATCTCTTATATTAGGTCTCCTGTTCCAGGAGATCTGGGGCTTTTCAAAGTTAAGCTTTGTCATGTAGCTCCTAGAATTGTTCAAGAGCAATCAAAGTGTGTCAGATCATTGGTGAACCTAGGATTTTAAATATCACACCCACATTTATGGGCCAGGGTCTCCCTATAAACAAAATTATTCTTACTTCATTAAACTGATTTTGCTCCATTTTTCCCAAACCATTCTCTTTCCTTATAATTATATAATGGATTATTTCAATTCTAAGAGAAAGTAAACTGTCTTAAATACATACTTTCCTTAGTTCCCACTTACTGAGTCTGTCAATGTGGCAGGTACTCCTGGGAACATGATATATCTTTAATCTCCATAATAATTCCTCAAGATAGATATTACTGACATTACAGTTAAAATAATGTCATAGCTTGGAATTTAAAGGACAACGCAAACATCCTGACAATCTACTGTTTTGGGTTTTGACATTTTCCAACTCTGATTCCCATTAGGATGTTAATCCATGTCCATAGAATTATCTTCAGAGTAGCACTTTACTTGTTTTTACTTTTTAAATAATTTGATTCTGATAAAAACGTTTAAACAGGAAGAATCTAAGATCTTCCTGTTTAAATGTTCTTGCAAAAAGACTATAGAAAAAAAATCAGGAGGAATATATTTGCATAGTTTTAAAGCGTGTATTCTTTAAATAAAAAGAAAAATACAGTAAGGAGTGAAGAAGTCAGACTTGACAACAAAATAAAATAACAAAAATAATATAAATGTGAGGCAGATAGACACTCTATACCTGCAAGTGTGACACTCTGAGAAAGACACATTATATACAATATTCCAACTGAAAAAGCATAAACTGAATCTAAACACAAGGCAATATCAGACAAATCCCAAATGAGGAACATTACATTCTTTTAAAAAAGGAAACTATTCTTCAAAATTATCAGTGTCCTCAAAGAAAAAGATGAGGAACTGATCAAGATTAGAGCCTAAGGAGGCTTGCGGTCAGCTTGCACTGGTTTGCGAGAGCCAGTTTTGCACGTCTCTTTTCAACTGTAGGTTCGGTGATAACATTTTGGTAGCTTAAAATTGGTTATATTGGGAGCGTTTACAGAAATGACGAAGGTTCCACATTGGGGTATTCATCCATTGGAGCACTGGTTGTTAAGCATTTACCAGCAAATCACTGAAGACATTACATTTAAGCACAATATGTGATCCTAGACTACATCATGAACTGAAGAGAAAAATATGCTGTAAAGAACATTACTAGGTCAAATGGCAAAATTGGATTAGAAGAGAAAGAAGTATTACGCTAATGTTAAATTTACTGAAGTTTATAATCAACCGTGGTTATGTAAGGGGATATTTTTATGGTTAGGAAATGCACATTGAAATGTTTAGGAATAAAGGGGGATGATGTATGCAACTTAACGCTTGTGTTTTAGAAAAAAATATATAAAAGAACAAATGATAAAGCACATGGGACAATGCATAACCTGGATAAAGATTATATGAGCATATTTTTATTCTTGCGACTTTTCTATAAGCTTAAGCTTATCTGTAAGTAAATGTTTTAAAATATCCCAAATGATAAAAGAGAAGCTGGATCACAAGTAATCTATTTTAAAACCAGAAGATTTGTCTATGCATTTTATTTCATGTCTATTTTCAAGATAGAAGGCATTGTTCTCCTGAGCCACACATGGAAAAGAAAGGGAATTTTACCATGTGGAAATTTTACCTTCCTTGGTAAATTTTATATTTTGGTGGGTTTAGGAATTCATGAGAGATGTGCCCTGGCTGTTGCAGTTTTTGTATATTTATGCCATCTGGATCAAAGACAGCTCAGACTCTCACCTGCATTGGGCAAACACTGCTACATGAAACTCAATCCACTGTAATTCATTCTCTTGAAATCTTTATAAAGAAGTTGCAAGGGAAATGCATGGATAATTACTGTTTATGCTCAAGGACCAAATTTACCCCTTTCATTGGGTTTGAAGGAGATGGTAATGAGCTTCTTTTGTGGCCCTGCCATTCACCAGATGACAAGCTCTTTTAAACTGAAGCCTGGTTTAATTCCTTCTCACAGAACAGCACTTTAGCAAACTTGACAGCAGAATTTTATTTTATTCTATTTTTTAAGTGAAAGTATTATGTACAATTATTTTTAAAAAATCTAATTGTAGAGAAAGGTACAAGATGAGAAATAGCAATACTCCCTGCGCTCATAACTCCATAGTCACTGTTAAATATTTCTTGTATACTCCTGGGAGTAGTGAGTATACACTTTCACCCATATGCATACTTTAAAAAATACAAATAATTATTTATACTTTACAGTAACTTATATTTTTTCCAAATAGTGATATATCTTACTTTCCGCCTCTTAATAATACGTCTAGAACATGTTTCTTCTAGGTTGAACCATATGAAATTACTGTTTTGCTAGTTTGACCTAATATCTCAGGACATGGGTATAGCCCATTCTTTAGACCATGCCGTAGATTTTTCTTGTACAGATATACAGATATCTATCAGTCCCATATTGCTGGAAATTTAGTTTGCTTACAATTTTTGCTGTTACATATAATGCTAAAATGATCACTGTTTACATATATCTTGGGATACTTTCATGACTTTGTGTTAAATTCTTAGTAGAAAAATTTCTAGGTGGAAGAGAACATATATTTTTAAATCTCAATTTTGTCAAATTGACCTCCAAAAATGTTAATCTTTACAGGGGCCCCAGTTATGCAGAACACTGTGGCATCTCAGGAATTTTAATTTTTGACAATCTTTTTGGTGAACATTTTTATTTTTATTTCATTGTTTTGACTGACATTTTAAAAATGGTTTTGAACATCATCTCATAAGCTTATTTGCTTTTTGCATTTATTTTCCTGCGAAAGTTGTCTTTTTCATATCTTTTAAAGGTCATTCTTTTAATTCAGTGTCATTAATGTGGGCGTAATGTTTAAGTTCAAAAAATTTGCTATTTGTCAAGTATTTTGCAGTAATCAAATGAGTGGAAAGTATGAGGAAAGTTAAGGAGGAAATAGTAATTTTGAGACTATGCTACATTCCACATACAGGCTTTTTTTTTTTTACAGTTTGCTTTCATTGATTTTTTTCTTTGCTGTTGGATTTATTAATTTTTTGTGGCTTCTGCATTCTCTCTGACTTGGAATGACATTTCTAATATATCTGGGTTTTTCTTGTTTACTTTCAAAAAAGCACATAGATTCCTGCTTTTCTGGAAAATTTCTGATTACAAATGTTTGTAATATTTGTACAATATTATCAGACTATGCTACCAGAATTTGATTTCAAAAATAAGACAGCTACAGTAACTCTAGTTACCACAACATAGCTATATCATGGTCTACATTAATCAGACGTCCTTTAAAACTGTTTGCACTCATTACTCCACTTTCCTGTTACGTGCTCTCAAAACAACTTTCCAATCATTCCTTCAGTGTTCAGGAAGGTGATGCTCCAGAGAAGGAATGCAGTTAGAAAGCCCCCTGTAAATGATCAATTTGTGTTCTAGTGCAAAGCACTGTTTTCTGAAAGCTGGGTTTCCCCTCAACATTCCAGACTTGCTCAGATGAGACCTCACTCACTGTGGAAGCCGGAGTTAAAAGTGACTTGGAATTATAGGTTAAGGAAAGAGGTAGATCCTTTTTCTATCTTAAGTTTCCATCTGAAGGATGGTCCTGATACTTATTCCACATAAGCCAAAAAAAGAGTCTCCAGGTAACAAGATCTTCCCTGGGACAAGCAAAAGTTAAGGCAACAAAGCATGAGGTTTTGGTTGTTGTTTTTGTGAGTTTTCTGTTTGTTTGCTGGCTTCTTTTTTCCAAGGGTTCATTGGCTCTAGGCAGCCCAGCTTTCATTTAAGGAAAGGTTCGTGGGCGTTTTGCGGCCTCCACTCCACATGCCTCTGCACTATGTCTATGACTTGCAAAAACAACCGTGTGGGATGCTAATTCAGTCTTTGGTTTCTTTTTCATATCAAATACTGCCAACTTGGCCTTAAATATGTGCCAGATGCACGATGGTTTTATGATGTGATACCGTTAGGAAGTCTGGGCTGAGTATAGCTGGATGTGAGCTGGCTTCTGCTACTGGAGTGGTTCCTGTCGCTGATGATTCTAGCACAAGCTTGAGAGCTTGATGGCTTTGCTGGGCACCTTGGCAAATAGTGCCTGGCAGTGGACGGTCATTGAGTCCCTGGTGAGAACTGCAGCTTCTCTTTTCTCTGATGTCCAGATTTCTGAGTCCTATGAGAACTTGCATGGTGCTTTTCTGGGAAAGGAATGAAAAGCCTCACCATCGTGTAGCACACAGTGTCAAAATCTTGTCACAAATATCCCGGGTACTACCTCCTGATATGCCTACCTGGGGCACTCTTGCCTTTCCAATTAATATTTTAAGGAAGTTTTCATTGCTGATGGGCCCAGAAACTCAAACATATTTAACTTTGAGTTAAAATTAAACACCAAAGGACTGAGAGGGATACCCAGTTGAAAAAATGACTAGAAAGTTTAAGGAGATTATTTGATCTAAAATGACTCTTTTGGAGAGTAAAACCTATGGGCAGAGTTCTCAGTTCTTATGTACAAATTTTACAAGAGACGTAGTCCAAGCACTGTGGTAAGTGCACGTTATTTTTATTTGTATACGTTTTCGCTTTTGTTTTTATTGCCTGTAATCAGGTGAAACAATGGTGGCAGTTCAGTGCTTTATTTCTGACTTTGACCAAACACAATCTCTTTTATGCCTAACTGTTATCAGAGATTTATTACCAAGCAGTGTGAAAAAATTGGACACTTAGAAAATGAATCGATGCTATGATTCAATGAAATTCTTAACATTTTTAAGTCTTGAAAATCCAAGGATAACTTATGTGCAGGTTCTGTTGGTCACTGTGGAGACGTAAATATTTTATTTGTGAAATCTGTTTGCTTACTCTGCAAGCATTCAGGGTGAAGTAGGTTGTGCCAGAATATTTAGTGGTACTGATAATAGTAACTACAGATGGAGAAAATCATAGAGGACGGTGGTGATACGTCTTGGACATCATTTACATAATATTTACAAAAAGCAGAGCAATGAAAGGGCTTTCTACTTGAATCAAAATGATGCACCAAAGACCAATCTGTTTTCAGGATGTGGCAGGCAGTGACTCCCATTTCCTGTAATAGGGTCAAAACCTTTTGCTAACAGGCTATCTTCTCCCACACCTCCGTGGCTCCAAAAAGATTTATAACCTTTGCTGCCCAGCATCTTACTTAGTAAGGGGTATATGAAGAGCATGCACTTGTAAACTTGGTGAAAAATAAAAAATATAATCCATTTCCTTTATTTTCTCCTTCGTATTTATGAACATATCCTAGGGCAGAGCTGTGCAACAGAACTTTCTTCAGTGATGGAAATGATCTAAATTTGTGCTAATATGGTAGCCACTGGCAACCTGTTGCTGTTTGAGTGCTTGAAATGTGGCTAGTGTGAGGAAAGAACTGCATTTTAAATTTTATTTAATTTAAACTGCTGCATATGACTAATGGCTGCTGTATTGGACAGTGCAGCCCTTGATTAGAGCTTAATTTTCTCACTGAGGATTGGCTTGAGAAAAACACCACTAACGAGCACCTCCTAAATAACAGCACAGGTCAAATAAAATTGAACAGATATTTAGATTTTCCTGAATTCAGCTTAGGCAAGATCTCATAGGATCATAGTTTCAACTCTAATGGCTCCAGGGAAAATCATTGATTTTATTAAAAACAAAAAAGAAGCTCTGATACCACTTTCTAAAATGTTTAAACAAAAATGCATGATTTGATAAATAAATCTATCACTTAGATCTTTTAGATTTTCTTCTTCTCAAATGCATTTATGTTCATCTGGTGTGACCTTAAGTCAGGTTCAGGGTCAATTTGGAGGCCTCTTATCTTTGTCCTAAACTATCTCCTTCAAAATCCTATGTGACAAGATTTTCAGTGGAGATTTTTTTTTCTATGTTTTCATGCTTTGCATTCATGTTCTTTTAAATCATTAAGAGGTAGGGAAGGAGGCATGAAATTACTATCATAAATACATGTTGCAGTTGGCTTTGCTTCACAGATCTGAGGAGAGCAATGGTTTGGCTTCTGTGTGATCCAAGATGATTGCTATCATTCCAAACAGTATATCACCCAAAGAAAGCTTTCTATTCCCAAATGAGTGATTTTTATTGTATTTGTCTATTGATTTATTTATTTTTATGTATTTAGGGGGTAAAAGTGCAGGTTTCTCACATGCATATATTGCATAATGGTGAAGTCTAGGCTTTTAGTGTACCCATTACCCGAATAGTGCATTGTACCCAATAGGTAGTTTTTCAAACCTCACCGACCTTCACGCTCCCAGGCTCCATAGTCTCCAGTGTCTATTATTCCACTCTGTATAAGCATGTATATCCACTGTTTGGATCTCACTTATACATAAGAACATGTGATATTTGACTTTCCGTGTGAGTTATTTCATTGAGGACAATGGCCTTCAGTTCCATGTTGCTGTGAAAGTTGTGATTTCATTCTTTTTTATTGCTGAATAGTATTCCATGGTGTGTATATATGTATATGCTGCATTTTCTTTACCTAGTCCTCCATTGATAGACACTTAGGTTGGTTTCATATGTTTACTTTTGTGGATAGTGCTATGATAAACATAGGAGAGCAGGTATCCTTTTTATATAATGATTTACTTCCGTCTGGGTCTATATCCAGTAGTGGGATTGCTGGATTGAATGATAGTTCTATTTTTACTTCTTTCAGAAATCTCCACGTTATTTTCTATAAAGGTTGTACTAATTTACATTCCTACCAACAGTGTAAATGTTCCCTTTTCTCTGACTCCTTGCCAACATCTGTTGTTTTTAGGCTTTTTAATAGCCATTCTGACTGGTGTGAGATGGTATCTCATTGTGGTTTTGATTTGCATTTCTCTGACTAGTGTTGTTGAACAATTTTCATATATTTCTTGGCCACTTGTATGCCTTCTTTTGGAAAACATCTGTTCATGTCATTTTCCTAGTTTTTAATGGGGTTATTTGTTTTTTCTTGTTGACTTAAAGTTCTTTGTAGATTCTGGATATTAGCCTTTGTTGGATGCATAATTGCGATTTTTTTCCATTCTGTAGGTTGTCTGTTTCCAAATGAGGGGTTTTTAAACATGTAGACTAGCAGTCACCAAGGTGAAATGTTTTTTTAAAGGATCATAATAAAACAGATGACACCAAGGCACAGAGTTTAAGAGATATCAAATATGTGTGAGCAAGGGTACATGAAATAAATAGTTTCACTTTCTGGGTACTGGTTTTATTTGCAGAGTATGGAGTGTTATTGCACTCAAGGAACAGAACATCAGAATTTATAGGGGTCATTTCAGGCAGGTGTCTTGGGCCTTGCTAAGCTGCTATAGCTAATTCGGGGAATCATGGAAAGATTTAGGCAGAGGGTTTGCAAGTCTGATTTGCATTTCAGATAAATCATACTCAAAGCTTGATGGTAATGAACTTATGAAGGGGATATCCTTCAGGGTAACTTCAGCAGGACTTGGAAATTGACTGGATGTAAGGTACAATGCGAGTAAAGCAGAAGATGAAAAATAGAATTCAGTGTTCTCACTTGGGACTGGGCAGATATTGCTGTCAACAATTACAACTGAACTGTTGTTGGGGAATAAACAAAACTGAGAGAAAGATAATGAGCTTAATGAACCCTTGGAATATATCCTCAGGAAACTATCCAGAAGGCATCGAGATGTTTAAGTTGGGATTAGAGGAGCTATCTAGGCAGAAAAGAGAAATTTAAGAATAATCTGCATTCTGGCAAGTCACTGTATATGGGCAGGGATGAGCTAGAATCATCAACTTGTAAAATAAGCCAAAGAAAAAGGAGCTCTTTAAGGAAACAGAGAAGAAATGGGAGGAGAAGAAGGAAAACAAATAGAAGTAAATAATCAAGAAAAGAAGTAGTTTCCGGAAGGTCACTGAGGCAAACATACACTATATAGTGGGGACTGAAACTGTCCTGTAGGCACTGTGTTATATGTGACAAATACCTGCCTGCTATGGATTGCTTCTCTTTCTCATTTTCTCCTGTCTGTGCTATATTCCTGCATATTCTCCCACACATCCTTCAAAACTCAACAGAGAGGCATTGTCCCCTGCAGGCAAGTTTTCCTGCCTCAGTGTCTCACCCAGCCAAGCTACATGAGTTGTTTTTCCATTTAACCCTATTGCTCCAGTGCCATCCTATGTTATTGCAGGGACAGTACCTACATGCCAGCCTCCCTCTCTGTACTGCAAGCTTTTCAGGGTTATTGTGGGGGACTGATTTGCACTAGGGATTACACATTTCATGTGTCCCTGTATTCACTCCTTTGGTAGTGCCCCTTCCACACTTGGACTTGGCTATGTGTCTTCCTTGGGCCAATGGAATGATACAAACTTGATTTCAGCAGAGGCTTGAAAGTGTTTGTGCATTTTGAGTTTCTTAGACTCCTGCTACCACAGGCAGATATGTCTGGGCTAACCTGATGGTGGAAGAGAGATTACTTCAAGCAGAACCAAGTCATCCTCACCAAAGCCATTCTAGACTAGCCAGCCCCTAGCTGACACAAAAGCTGAATTCATGAGCACTAAGTTTTGGAGTGGTTTTCTATACAGCAATAACTGATACAATTAGGAATCATGCCTTATACATCTTTTTTATTTCTAGCACATTAACCCAGTACTTAACATCTACTGGGTGCTCCATAAATATATGTTGAACTGAAAAGCCTAGAAGAGATAGAATGAAAATTCCAATCTATTGCAAAGCATTTTTCTTTCCTCTCTTTCTACTAAACATTATGGCTATACCCCAAGTTTCCCACTAACTTTTACCTCTGAGATTTTAGGAGCTAAGACTGCAGGGGTGGTTGTGGGAAATCCAGCATGCGCAGTGTGGTTTGAAATCCACAGACAAGGGGCGATGGCTTCCTTCCTTGGCCCACTGCCCTACGCGCGGTGAGCAGTGCAGCCAAGCCAGAGTGGCAGCCGCAGTGTGGGAGCCCAGCTCTGCTGCCATAAATTACCCAGGGGCAGGAAGGAGCAGTGAGAGTCAGCGGTTTCAGCTACCTAGTAGTTCATTTTTGTTCTTGTTTTTCAGTTAGCAATCTGTAAAATTTATTGCAAAATTAAGCTCCCTGCTCCAGAGTCAATAATATTCCTGGTGCCAGGTGGTGTAATAATTCACTAAAAGGGCAGAAGTTGGAGGGAATAAGACTGATTTAGGAAGTAGACTTCCAAGTCCTATTGCTGCTGCCTATTCCCTGCTGCTAAAGGTCAGGTAAGTAGAGGGCTAAGGTTACAGCCTCCTGATATCCTTGGAGGGCTAGAATTTCTATTGGGTTTGAAATTGAAAACAAAAACTGTTTCTATTGCATGATGGATTCCTTTTATCCTTCCCACCTCTGTTTCCATTTTAGCATAAAAATAGAAACGTTCACTTTCATATTTTGTTTCTGGCTTTGCAAGGAAGAGGTACTGTAGAAAACTTGGCCATGTGCAAGCTTCCTGCAGTGC
This sequence comes from Nomascus leucogenys, assembly GCF_006542625.1. Lineage (NCBI taxonomy): Eukaryota > Metazoa > Chordata > Mammalia > Primates > Hylobatidae > Nomascus > Nomascus leucogenys. The sequence goes on from NC_044391.1 coordinate 1,317,071, forward strand.
TTTCTAATACCCTAACATCAATGTCTCTGAACTGGAGGGGCTATTGGAGATCTCTCTAATCCAACTTCTTCATTTACAGATGCAAACATCCAGTCTGGGAGTAATTAATGATTGCTCAGTTTCTGTCCAGATACTTACTTGAGGCTAAACACTAAATCTCATCCCCGGGTTATATGCCAACTGCTTCACTGGACATTCTGCCCCTGAAAGGGCTTCAATTTTTCTTTGCTCTTTCTTGATTATGTACGGTATCTTTAAAAAATTATCTCTTTCTCTCCTATTATTTCTTAAAGAGTCTTAATCATGGGTCTGATTATCTAAAAGGACCATGAAGCCACATTTTCATTCCAGATGCAAGGGACAAACTGTTACCATCAACCAGCTTGTATTTAATTATCTTTACAAATTAATTCCCTAAAGGATGATTGAAATGCCGTATTTGGCTATTCCCTATGTCTCTTTCTTGAAATGCCTACAAAATCATCTTTGCAACCTGGGATGCAAGTTTCGTATTTCTTGGGACAATTAGCAGTTGGGAATTACACTCTCCAAGTTAAATGTGAATATGTATGAAATTCAACATCACCATCGGCTCTTTCAGAAAATTTAGATGGAATTTATTCCTTTCACATCCTCAGTTCTTTATTGGTGTTGGAGCCTTAGCCACTAGCTCAGCGCTAGCTATAAAGCTCAGGTTAGAAGAAATTGCTTTGATGTTTTCAAAGTCAAGAAAGAATTTTACACCTCTCTGAGTAGCCCTTGACTGCAGGTGAGGAATGTACCTCTGGAGAGGTACCATTAGAGCTAATTGTATATGACCTGATTGATCCATCAGGGCTCTTAGAGTTTCTAATTGAATTTGCTCTTGTCTTCATAAAATGAAGATTTGATTTAGTTGTAAGTTGTGGATTGGAGGAGCTGGCTGCATTCCGTATCTGATCACACGGATACAGTTGATATGATTATCTAAAGTGGGCTGCATAAATCCACCCTTGTCACCCAATTCCTCCCCTGTTACCCGTGTAAATCAAGGATGGCTCCGAGAAGCTCGTTCTCCATCTAGGAGGGAATGCCAGTTTCACCTCTTAGAAGCTGAGGCTTTTCTCCGGTTATTAGCATCGGGGTGAGAAGGGGCCTAGAAACCAGAACATTGTGAAACTTTTGTAACCTGACCTGAAACTGGGCAGGAGGAGCTTGGCTTCAGGCTTCACCAAGACCTTGAAACTCAGCCCAAGCTGATTAAAACTTCAGAGTGTGAGTATTTTCAAGTGCACTAATTGTGTTATGTTGTGGATAGAAACCGTGAAAAACCGATGTTTTGAAAAGTCTCCATCTTTGGAGAATTTTACTTCTAAGCTAATTAAACTTCTGTTTCATCCTGAGATTTGGATCAAAACTCAAATGAAAAGTTGGAAAACAAATTAAATAGTCATAGTTAAGCCATCAATAAAACAGATACACACACTAGAGACATTTATTCTGATGTAGCAAAATTAAATGCCCAAACTGAACATCATCTTTTCAATTCTATCTACCAGTATGTTCAAAATATAACTAAATGATTTTTTTAATTCCATAAGATACTGTCTATATCAAGTTGTCTTAACATGGGAATTGTCTGTACTCAAAAAACTTTATTTAATCTACTATCTCCTGTGTATATACACACAGTCACATATACACACACGCACACACATGTACACAAATATATGTGTATATATATGGTGAGCACTCTATGATTTCCCATTGGAAGCAAAATTAAATCTAGTTAAAAATGTTATTTAAAGTTTTGTGTTCGGCTGGGTGCTGTGGCTCACGCCTGTAATCCCAGCACTTTGGGAGGCCAAGGTGGGTGGATCACTTGAGGAGAGGAGTTCGAGATCAACCTGGGCAACATGGTGAAACCCCATCTCTACTAAAAATGCAAAATAGAAAAAAAAGATTTAAAAAATTTTGTATTCTATTGTCTTTCTCACTTCACACACACAGATACACTTCATTTGTCTACCCACCATGCATCCTTGTCCTTACAGTTGAAAGTGTCAGCCTTTCAGAATCTACTATATACAATCAAGAGAAGAAAGTCATCGCTTCCTCAACTAGCCCTCAAATCACATGACAACAAATGGTCTGCAATTGATTTTATGTGGAGCAGATGTATAGACAGTATATAATGTTGTGGTGAAAGGTGTATATACTTTGAAACTGGACAGCCTGAGCTCAAATTTCTACTCTCCCACTTATTAGCTGTATGACCTCAGGCAAGTCATTTAAACGGTTCGAGCCCCAGTTGGCTCATCTATAAAGTGGGGTAATAATTCCACCCATCTCAAGGGATGTGGATGAAACAAATCAATCTACATAAAGTTCTTGAAATAGTGCCAGGGTGATACTACACTTACATAAGCAACATGCACATGTTTCTCCCATAATACCCCAAATGTCTTAGTAATCACACATTTGTGAATCCAAATGGTGGTTCATGCAGTAGATAATTTTTCGTTAATGCAAGATATACCTAATTGGTATCCACATGCCGCCCTCCCCTTCGAATCAAGGGTATTTTCCTTGTAGTTAAGAGCTCTTCTGCTGGTAAAGCATATGCCACGAAGCCCCTGCCTACCAATTTAGAGATGTTAAAGATAGTTTTTTTGTGGGTGTTTGCTTTTGCTTTTGTTCTGGTTTGTATCAACATTTATTCTTCTTATCATCGCAAAGGAGAAGGAAGACTGGCTAAACTGACGGAATAGTTTAGTTAGGAAACGAACGGACATCACCTGGTTTGAGCTGACTCTTGTCTCTGGCATCTGTTCATCTTTCACACACCCCTTAAAATAGTAAAATGTTATTTTTTCTAGGGTCATTCTCATTGGGAAAAGCTTTAAAAGATCCACTTGAAAGTTAATTGTACACAGGGTGATAAGGCTTTCCTGGTTCAGGGATTTGTTTCAAATTAAGCTATAAATCAGTAAGTGTGCTGCATTCCCTGGTTCTCTTTATGATCCTGAGGGGGACTGCACCATTCTTTAATTTGAACCTTAAATGAAAGGGAAGGAGAAGGGGAAGTGAAAGGAAAACTAAGCCTTAAGATTTTAAGGAAACCCATCTATCTATCTAGGCTCTATTCTCCAGTCTTTCCCTAAGACAGGTAAACTTTGATGAAGGCACCTCTGTGTTAGGCAATAGACTGGATAAATTCCCGCATTTCCATGTCATGTGACTTTTATTCTTTCCCATAATACGAGGAGGATAGATGATCTCCTAGCCCCTTTTTGCTGTATTAACTTTTAGATTTTGACCAAAACATGTTTTTCTTCTTGTAGGGATTATGGCCACATTGTTGCATCCATTTTGGAGTTTCTCCTCTGTAAACGCAAATATAATTGTCTCTGTCCTTATTTTAATAGCCTTTGGTAATCTCTCCAATTTATCAGATGGTAACTCCAAGAATAATTGAAGTATATGCCAAAGGAATTCAGAATAAGAGCAGATTAATCCTTGTTTGCATTCCCTTCTACAGCATGAGCTAGCAACTTCTCATCCAGAAGGTACCAAACCATCAGTAGGTATGGGAGAGCCAGTTATTACTAATGATGGCTCAGGAAAAGACCATTTACATGCATAAGGAAAGACAAAGATAGAGTGTAAAAAGAAAGTACTTTAAAAGGGTTCATAATGTCTCCCCTCCAACAAATGCCCTTTCTGAAATGTCTTGACCTTTCCCATCTGCCTCTGTTTCGTGGGTCCTCCTTTCTCAGAAGCCAGATAGAAATTCCCTGTGGCTGCTGATTTGTTATCTTTAGGAATGGAAGGTTGTCGTATAACATGCATTTTCACTGCTTGAATCTTAGTTTCCTGCAAGCTGCCCCATCTATGAATCAAAATAATGTAAGTGTAGAAGACATTTATAGAACGTCCTCTGGCTTACTCCTCATCACTGAGTGGGTCATTGGTGGTGTGACTCTAGCATTGAAACCAAGGCATTTTTGAGAGGGAAAGGAAAAGCCACTAATAATTATCTAAAATAGCAGAAACTGAAATGATCCTACACTAGTTGGGATGAATTATTAAGGAATAACTGGGCAATAAATAAAAACTTATTCAGTGATTGAGTTTTAAAAAGAAACGAAGAAATCAAAGTAGGAGTTTCCTTTTACTATTATATTTAGAAACTGTGCTGTGTACTTTGTATCTGTTAACTCATTATAATACCTGTATTAAATGGGTGTCATTCCCATTTTATGGATTAGAAAACCAAGGCTCTAGGAAGTACAGTCATTTGCTCAAGGATACAATATATTATATGTTGGGGAAAGCGTTGAATTAGAATGCTTGAATTGAATTAGAAAGCATTGAACTAGAAATTTTGTAAATTTCTAATTTACAGAAATTAGAAATTATGAAAGGAACTAACCAAAAATGAATAAATAAATGATTGAGGGAATATGCAAATAAATGATTGAATAAATAAAATAATTTATAAATACCCAGCGAATCTCGGCCGGGCGCGGTGGCTCATGCCTGTAATCCCAACACTTTGGGAGGCCCAGGCAGGCAGATCACAAGGTCAGGAGATCGAGACCTATCCTGGCTAACATGGTGAAACCCCGTCTCTACTAAAAATACAAAAACATTAGCCGGGCGTGGTGGCGGGCACCTGTAGTCCCAGCTACTCTGGTGGCTGAGGCAGGAGAATGACGTGAACCCAGGAGGTGAAGCCTGGGCGACAGAGCGAGACTCCGTGTAAAAAAAAAAAGCCCAGCAAATCTCACTCATGAGATGAGGAGAATCCTGTGCATATGACCATTTAGGCTTGCAGAAATCTGCCAGTTTAAAAATATTCATAGCTAATTTACATTACCTACTCTTATTTTACTTTTACTACATCATAAAGATGATAGCAAATTCCAGCAACTAAGAAAGTTAAAGCTTGGGACTATTGTTATGGCAATTTCTCCAAATGAAGAAAAAAAAAAAAATATATATATATACAAATCTTCCCAGTTATATATGGAATAGTTTAAAAGAGCTTTTATACTTTTACCTGCTAATTTCACTCATGATAATGTATTTTAAGGAAATAGAGCTGGGCTTTGGCACCCCTTGCATAGGCCAGTAGTTAGATACAGGCTGCTCTGGGGAGGGGCTGAGGTTTTGGGCTGGAGCCTTTCCTCAGCCAAGGGCAATCCCCAGAAAGAAACCCAGGCTAATGTATGACCTTTAGCAAGTTACTTTATCCTCTTTGGTTCTCTGCTTTCTCATATTAAAATGAGGGTTAATAATTACCATCTTATTTACTATGCATGGTTGTTATGAGAATCAATAAAATGTTACTGTATCTCAAAATACCTCAAAATATAAAACATGAAATACGAGAGATGTTGCTGTCAGTCCCACTGCTCTGAACAAATTAGAAACTCAAGTTGGGCTGTCTCTGAGACCTGATCTTTTAAAAGCAGGTCTTTCAGCAATATAGTCTGCCTTTGAAAATGTTCATAAAAGCCAACTGTGTTGAGTGTATTGAGTGTATTTCTTCTCTTATGTTTATTGAGTGTATTTCTTCTCTTTATGTTCTCCTCTATTTCAGAGTTGTTTATTTTTTTTTATTTTTTAGAAAGACAGGGTCTCACTATGTCACCCAGGCTGGAGTGCTGTGGTGGGATCATGGCTCACTGCAGCCTTGACCTCCCAGACTCAAGCGATCCTCCCACCTCAGCCTCCTAAGTAGCTGGGATTATAGGCATGAGCCACAGCACCAGGCCTATTTCAGGGTTTTTGAGTTCAGAAAGTTAGTTTCTGCAATCCCCAGACTGCTCTTCACTGTTTCCAGTGACTTTTGAATAGACACTTTGATTTTGTATCTTTAAGAACTCCCTGCTATCTTCAAAATGATACATTTTAATGACCACTAATTCTTGTTTTATGGATGCATTATTCTTAGAGATACAATTGGATTACAAATTCAAGGTGTTTGAGATTTTCTCCCTTTCTTGCGCTATGTTTTATGAAGTGATAACTCTTCTACTTTCTCAGGTAGATCCTTTTCTTGTAAGTCTGATTTGCTTAGTTTGTTCTATGAATACATAACAATTTACTTCTCCATTCTACTATTGGTGAACTTTTAAGATTTTTTCCAGTTTGGGACTACTACAGTAACGCTGGGATGGCCATTTTTTTTTTTAACATTTATTCTGGTTCATATAAGCTAGCTTGTATTGGTTATATTTTAAAAAGTGCAATTACGAGGTCATGTGTATGCACATCTTCAACTTTCCTTGATAATGCTCAACTGTTTTCCAAATCAGTTGCACCATATCACGGTCATACCAGTAGTGCAGGTCTTCAATTGTCAGACATTGTAGCAGATGTTGCCGATGCCCAATATACCTGGCACTCACCATTTTCATGCATGACCAACTCAAAAGCTTCCAACTACAAACACCTGCAACTGTTTGCCTGAGGGCTTTCTTTTACTGTCAGTGCCCACTCAGCCCACAAGTGGAACAGAAATTAACCTTTTCCCCACCTGGGCCTGGAAGTTGCCCGAAAAATATTCCTAACTGGCCGGGTGCGGTGGCTCATGCCTGTAATCCCAGCACTTTGGGAGACAGAGGCAGGTGGATCATGCGGTCAAGAGTTCAAGACCAGCCTGGCCAAGACGGTGAAACCCTGTCTCTACTAAAAATACAAAATTAGCCGGTGTGGTGGTGCATTCCTGTAATTCCAGCTACTTGGGAGGCTGAGGCAGAAGAATTGCTTGAACCCAGGGGGCAGAGGTTTCAGTGGGCCGAGATCGCGCCACTGCACTCCAGCCTGGGTGACAGAGTGAGATTCCATCTCAAAAAAAAAAAAAAAAAAAATCCCAACCATAATGATGTATAATTCCAGCTCCCCTTTCCCTTCCCACAAGTGAGAAAGCTCTGAGGTGTATTCACAAACTCCTGGTATTTTTAGGAGATAAAGCTCTACTTGCTCACAGTGATAACTCACTCCGTAGTGATCCTTTATTTGGCTTTCATCTCTTCGTCTCACTCCCCCATTTTCATATTAATGTTTCCTGGGATCATTTTCCAAATAAACTATTTGCACTTGAATCCTTCACTGATACTTCTCAATGTATACAGGTTGAGCGTACCTCCTGTCATCCCACGCAGCCTTGTGGCCTTACTCTTATGATAACATTCCCCACCCTCCATTATATTCCAAAATGTGAGCTCCATGAGGGCAGACACTTGAAGTGTTTCTTTCACAGCTACATCTCTCATGTCTAGCACAGTCCCTTGTAGGTAGAAGGTGCTCAGTATTTTCTGGGGGAATGACTGCCTCAAGGGGTATCAGGTGAGTTAAGGGGGCATGATGAAAAATAAAGCAGATAAAGGTGACAGTAAATATAGGGAGGGTGGACTACTGATGTATCTTAGAGAATATCTCTGAGGAAGAACATTTGAACTCAATGAATTGAAGAAAGCCATGAAGATATCTGAGGAGAGAGCATTCCAAAGACAGGAAGAGCATGTATAAATGCCTAGAAATGGGAATATGCATGACCATTCCAGGGTGAGCCAATGGTCATAGCTAAGCAGAGCAAGAGGAAAGTGTAGCTTTCCTGTGTAGCTAAGCAGAGCAAGAGGAAAGTGGCAGGAGATGAGACAGAAGTAGCCAATGATCATAAAAGTGATAATAGACTGAATAAATGCAAACATATCTGAATACATCTATAAGTGAGAAGTGGCAAGGTACCATTACAATACATTTGAGTTAGATCTTCTTGTGACTAAATATCCTAACTTGTAAGATAGTAATATTAATGCTTAATGTGGAACAGTTGAGGATTTAAAGAATATGTATTATGTACTGGGCAAACTGCCTAGCCAGAGTATACTCTCAATGAGGAATTATTATTAGAAGCAGTAGCAGTAGTAGAAGTGGTGATCATCATTCTGGTGGTGGGGTAATGTTATGGTACTCTGACCACTGTTGAGTAGAAAAAATTAGTTTTCTCAAGCAAAGGGAGGGTCAAGGGCAAGTACTGAGAGCAACTGGTATTTGAAGTTCAAATTGGAATCTATGGCTTTCAACATAGCAAACTAGTTAATGCATAGGGTTTACAATGGATATTCAGAAAGAGAAATTCATAAATAATGTACATCACAGTAGGCCCTATGACAAAATAAATTGGGAAATGTGAAAAATATATGTGACAACATTGGGCCCAAATATTTCAGATAAGTTGCTAAGAAAATTAGAAATCTTTTTATTTTTCTACTCATTTTTCCTTCTGTCTGCCTTCCATTAAATCCATTCAAGCTCTAAGTCTTTATAAATATCTTACTCAAAGCATTGCCTTTGCAAAGCCTGCTGTTAGTATTGTTAAAGTGAGTGGGAAGACATCTGCTGGTTCTGGAGTTTACCTGCAGTTGGAGGCTCTTTGCCTATTGACAAGGATGTTCACAGAGAATGCCAAATCTAAAGCATTTGAGGCTTAAGTAGAAGAAAGACAGGATGATGAATCATGTATAAGGTAATATATGAGGAGTCCATGAAGCAAAAACCTAAGGCATTTGGAAGACATCGTTATCTTAGAATTTTCAAAAATCTTGCATCCTTTATTATCTATTGCTTACAGAATCAAAACTGACATATCAGTGAAAAAACATTAGTTACACAGGTGATGGAAGAGCTAAGAAGGTAAAACTGGGATATTTTTAAAGTAACCCAGATATTAGCAACAACAGGAAATTATTACCACCCCAGTGGCTGGAAGAACAGAGAAAGAGGTGTTATTATCAGAGTTCAGTGACCAGGTTCACCAATGGAAGCTGGAAGCATGGTAGGCTTGCCTGGTAGGAGCTAGGGTCATGGAAGAGATACAGCCAACGCTGAAGATGTCACCTATGGGAGCCGGAGTGGGGCTTGGACAGAGGGAGACGATAGCCTGGTCTCTCCATCACACTCTCCTTCCATTCTTCTGCCAGTGCCTTCCTGACATTGGCTGAACTCAGAAGAATAAATGCTGATTTGGAAGCCTGGAAAACAGAGTCCACAGAGGTCAGCCCCACATGATTCAGACCAGAGCAGAAAAAGAGTAAGGAATGGCTCTAAAGACAAGGCCAGGATGACACACAAAGGGACAAATGAACAATCAAAGTTTAAGGACTTTAGAGAGACACCTACTCTCTAGAACTCTGCTACTAAGATATTCCAATTCCAAATTCTTCATCACGGTGCCTCAGTCTGATTTTCTAGAGAAATAATCTAAATTGTTTCTTCTTCATCCTGATGCAATCAGGATGGTCAAAGTGAGGCATCAGCTCGTACAAATATGGCAGACTGGCACTTAACCCCATGTGAATTCCATTTCTGAGTAAGGTAGTGGGGACACAGTTTGGAGAAAGGGGTAGCTTAAGGGCTAGACATATACTCTACACTTTACCTGACTCTGCTAGATTTCAGTTAGCTAGTATCTTCTTTAGGGTTTTTGAATATGTATTCTTAAGTGAGATAGACTTATTTTGAGATATATTTGTCAGATGTGTTATCAGTATTATGCTAACAATATGCCATTAATTGGATAGCTTTAAATATTTTCGGAATAGATTATATAGTATGTCGTACGGAGATTATCTTTCCCCACGATTGTTTAACAGAACTCAGGAGTAAAACATCTCATCAGAACCATGTTTTGGAAGCAAATCCTGAACAACTCACTATTATTATTAGTCTTTCATTTGCCAATATTTTTTTACCTTCTCAAAAATATGTTATATAAATATTTATAAATTTTATACTTGATAGTGTGCTTTCTATCTTACATTTAAAATATTCTGTCTTAGTTATATATGTGTTTTTATTTCTAATTTTATGTTTTTTATCCTCAACTATATTCAAGATTTAACATTTTTAAAGAGGTTGAAAAGACCTCAGTTTTACAATTGTTTTCTACTTTTTAGCTTGTTAAAAATTTATGCACAAAGCTTTTCCTCTTGCTTAGGCAATTGTTTGACATTTTTGTTTATTTCATAATTCAAAAATTGTCCAGGACATGTCTATGTATCAGTTAGTGTCTTTTCAGTAAACTTAATAAACTTTTAAAGAATTGCTAATTTGCTTTTTTCCCCTCAAACCCCCCAAAATTGTAATCCTGCTGTGATTACCTAGGCTTTAATTTTACTTAGTTTCCTACTGAGAATACACTTAAGAGTTTGGTGGGATGGTCCTTCCTTTGTTGTTTTCTTTTGTTCTTGCTCTCCACATTGAGGTAAACTGTGAATATCTGTCCTGGTTTGCCCCAGACTGACAGGCTTCCTGGGATACGGAATGTTTAGTGCTAAAACTGGGAAAATCCTGGCCGACTGACATGATTTGGTTACCCTAACTACATGTCACTGACAATTTTCCACAGCATCCTGCCTCTATTTTATTCCTTCTTTCTTCCCAATATGGGTTTTCTTTTTTTTCTTTTCTTTTTTTTTGAAATAGGGTCTTGCTGTATCGCTCAGGCTGGAGTGCAATGATGTAATCACGGCTCACTGTGGTCTCAACCTCCTCAGGCTCCCACCTCAGCCTCCCAAGTAGCTAGGACTGCAGGCATGCACCACCACACCTGGCTAATTCTGATTAAAAAAAAAAAAATTATAGAAACAGGGTCTCACTATGTTGCCCAGGATGGCCAGTATAGGTTTTAATTATCTTATTTTTTAAAAATCATTTTCTCCCAGTTTTTCCTCACCTCTGTGTTCTCTTTTCATCATGTCCTATAGTTTTTCACTTCGGTCCACCTAATCCCTTTTTGTCTTCTGTTCACCTTTAAGCTAACAATCTTCTGTCTAGTAGAGATGCCACCAGTTTTGTTTAAAGCTGTTTAAAATTTACTTTGTTTCCATAGTAAATAATTTTCAGAGCTGTTATCTTTAAAAATTCCAGCTTGATATTCTTTTCCTATTACCCTGTATCATGTAACATTGCCATTTTAAGACCAAAAATGGTCAATATCTAAATTTCTAAAAGATTCTACAATATTATGTAGTCATTTTCTCAGTTTTCATTGATTCCTTCTTTCACCCTCGGTAGGTGCAATTAATGTTTGCTTTCACCAAAGACCAGGAATGTGGATTTCCCTTGCTTTTACCTACTGTTTGGATGTACCTATACTCAGATCCAAAGGTAGAGGACAGGGTTATATGCACTTGACCTAGACTAAGTGATTCTGCTTCCTTTTCCCATAATCTAAGCTCTGCTTTACTGTTCTGTCTTTCCCATGACCACCAGAGAAATGAGAAGGGCCCCAGAGTGTGGCCCTTCCAGGGCTTTTAATAACTCACTTTCACGAACTACCCTCCTGCCTTGCCTCCTTTGTCTTTCCTTCCGCCTGTTCTCTTATACCAGCTTCTGCCCTACCATTTCCTGGAAACCAAAAATAAATGCAGAAACTTATAAAGGTTGTGTTAAACTTGGTCTAGCCTCGTCAAGTACCATCAACAATGTAGCAATGACAACAACAATAATATTGGCATTCATTGAATACTTGCTGTGTATTAGATATTGTGGTAAATGCCTTAGATAGGCTGTCACACTTACTGAGTGTCCTGATGTTCTTGTTAGTGAAGGTCATATGTCTCTAAACTAGGGACAGGTGGTAAATAAGAACAAAATTCATTCCTATTTTTTTCAGGTGGCAGGCATCTTCTGATTTATAGGCACATCACTTATTTATTTTTCAGCTAACCAGCTCCATCAGCATTCTCATTGGTGACAATTCCTTCTACATTCTAGCATCAAGTTGCTTATAAGTTTTTAGTATCAATGTTTTTAAGAGTTGTCATATTTTCAACGGGCTATTTAAACATTTGACAAGAAGTTTTGTAAAAAAAAAACTTTAGTATTTGTAATCATATGACTTTGTTTTGCTTATAAATTGGAATCCTATATTTTAATAGATAGAAATAATGTAAAATGTTTTTATGGCACATAGTAGAAGATATAATTCTTAAACAATAGAAGTGATTTATTGGGTCATGTTATTGCAAAGGTCAGAGTAAGGATGAGACACGTGAGTTTTAATTATGGCTTCCTTTCTTCGTGGTTCTCTTGATTTTCCCTCACCTGTGTTCATACCTTGTTTTCAGGCTTGTTTCCCTAATAGTGACAGATTTACATATTAAACTCTGAACATTAAGCCATGAAGAAAGCATAGGTTGTTCTGTCAAATCCTTAAAAAATATTCTAGACCCTAAGACTGTAACTGTAGCAGTGCTTCCCAAACTTCTGGCTACTATCTACGCCAGGCAGGGGGAAGGGAACCATCACCAGGAAGACAAGTACCACAGTCGTAGTTATAGACATATCCACATTCTCTCAAAAGTCAGAAACACACAATAGACAAGACCATGCTCCCTCTTTCTGAAACAAATATCCAGCAGGTGGTTTGCACTTGAAAACTTTTATTAAAATGTTGCTGGGGTGAGAATATATCATTATTTGTCCTGGAAAACTCCTCATCTTTGATTTTGGCCATTCAGTTCCTTCTTCTCTGGGAAGTCTCAGCTCTTCATGGGACCTTTCCTGATTTCATCAAATCATGTAATGAAATAAAACATATATTGCCTTCATTTTCAGTATTCCTTACTTTTACATTTAGGATCTTTACTATATCATTCTTTGTAATGTTATTAGATCAACAACACATGATCTCTTGCAATGTTTTCATCTCTAAAGCTTTACATGACTATTTTGTGTGTGAGTTATCCTTATGTTTTCTATTGAAGTCCATAGCACATTGAAAGTTAGTCTGATAGATACTTGCCCTCATTCCAGGCACCTCCTATGTTATGCCTATAGCATATGCTAAATTAAATTCATTAAATCAAAGAAATAAAATATTTCACTGGAATAGAAAAATTTGCTCTAAAACAATCACTACCTAGATAGGACTTTGAGATCTACTCTCTCATCTCCATCCAAATTATATGCTCAGCCTTATCTCTTCCCTCTAATTATACCCCCTCTTGACCTGTAAATGATGGGAATGACTCACTGACCTTTGCTGAACTGGTTTTAAGTTTCTCTCCTGTTTGCAAATCTAATGCATTGAGTGTTTTCCTGCTATAAGTTCCTAGAGGGCTGTGCCAAGGTCTCTCCTTTGAGTTACAATGTACCTAGCATAATATTAAGCCCAATTTGGTTCATAAGAATTGGTTTGTGATTATATAGTTATTTTTTATTTATATGGTGTGATTATACAGTGTGACTCTGAACAAAGTCACATAAAGTGGAAGTACATAATATAAAGGAATGCACCCTCAAAAAACCCCCAGCATTAATGCAAACCTCGTGTAAAAGAACAGAAATACAGAGGGTGCTAACATAGGATAATTAAAATGTACTTCAATAGTTTGAAAGCATAAACAAACTCTTCCTCTTTTAAATATCTGGTATATGTAAACAGGTATACTATCACTGGACAAAAACAAAAATTATATTCAGAGATGAATTTTTTTATGCTTAGAAAAAGTTAGCTGACTTTTAAACCTCATTCTTGAGAATCTTCCATTTCAAACTGGAAAGATTTATGTGTTTTTATTAAAGTTTTTAAATACTTCAGAATAACAAATAGCATTTTTTAAGATTGATTTAATCTTTCTCTTTTTCACTCCCATAGCAACAAGACTGTTGATTTGCACTAGTCATCACTTTTCTCCCCTTGCCCAACAGACCTCTCCTAAATTACTCTGAGTGGATTTTAGAAAGATCGGCTATAATATAAAGTGTGTTGCCTGTCTCTTCTTCCATTTCCCCTAAAGGCAAAATGCAGTGAAAACAAAATGGAATTAAAACACATAAAGGAACTAAACTAGAACGAAGTAAAAACTTCTTATATTTGTCAGAACGTTGAGATAGGGGAGAAACTCCAATGCTTTAAGCATTTCTTTTTTTTTTTTTTTTTTGACAGAGTCTCGCTCTGTCGCCCAGGCTGGAGTGCAGTGGCACAATCTCGGCTCACTGCAAGCTCTGCCTCCCGAGTTCACGCCATTCTCCTGCCTCAGCCTCCCGAGTAGCTGGGACTACAGGTGCCCGCCACCACGTCCGGCTAATTTTTTTTGTATTTTTAGTAGAGATGAGGCTTCACTGTGTTAGCCAGGATGGTCTCGATCACCTGACCTTGTGATCCGCCCACCTTGGCCTCCCAAAGTGCTGGGATTACAGGCGTGAGCCACTGCACCCAGCCTGCTTTAAGCAGTTCAAAAGAGATGTTAGCATTCTTAATTTAAAAGTGTTGAATTCTCTTAAAATCTGAAGTACTCACAATTTTTAACCTGGTAATCCAAACCAGAGGAAACAGAATCTAGATAATTCTCAACTCTGCTACTACCTCTGAATTTTATGTGGAATATTATCAGTGATGCATTTTTTACTGTAGTTTCCATCAATATAATTTTCACAATTGGCTGGGCGCAGTGGCTCACACCTGTAATACCAGCACTTTGGGAGGCCGAGGTGGGCGGATCACGGGGTCAGGAGATCAAGACCATCCTGGCTAACACGGTGAAACCCTGTCTCTACTAAAACTACAAAAAAAAAATTAGCTGGGCATGGTGGTGGGCGCCTGTAGTCCCAGCTACTTGGGAGGCTGAGGCAGGAGAATGGCGTGAACCTGGGAGGCAGAACTTGCAGTGAGCCAAGATCTAGCCACTGCACTCCAGCCTGGGCAACAGAGCGAGACTCCATCTCAAATAAATAAATAAATAAATAAATAAAATTTCACAATCAACTAATTTCTATAAAAATTCCATTGAGAGCTACCTAGATTGATAACCTAGTAAAACAGATAGCATACATTCTAGTGAAACTGATAGGCTATACAGTTGCAAAGACAGTAGTTAACACTCTGAACATGGAAAGTTGATGTTCAACATCAAGGAATGAAGTAAGTGATAATAAAAATGCTATGTCTTGCAGATCTGCTCTTCTGTGACTCAACTAGAAAAGTATTGAACTAAACTTAATTCCTTATTCTCTCTGCAATGGTATTCATTAGACACAGCTCAGGGCATAGTTCATCTACAATGTTGCAGTTAATTTCACTTTATTCCCAAACCATGAAATAAATTCCCAAACTCGGTCTGCTACCTTGCAAATATTAATTTGGAGCAATGCACTGTGCCGATCCATCACTGTTATTTTTTTAAAAAACTTAAAGTCTGTGATATGAATAACTAGGATTCATATAGATTTAACTGTTTAATATCTTTATGTTATTATCAGATTATCAGTCAGCTGATTCACTGGGGTGGTAGCAAGGTCTTTGAATGTGAGAACACAGAACACCTTTGCATTAAGAATGCATCTTAGGCCACGCGCAGTGGCTCACGCCTGTAATCCCAGTACTTTGGGAGGCCGAGGCGGGCGGATCACAAGGTCAGGAGATAGAGACCATCCTGGCTAACACGGTGAAACCCGTCTCTACTAAAAATACAAAAAAAGTAGCCAGGCGTGGCGGTGGGTGCCTGTAGTCCCAGCTGCTGGGGAGACTGAGGCAGGAGAATGGCGTGAACCCAGGAGGCGGAGCTTGCAGTGAGCCGAGATCCCGCCACTGTACTCCAGCCTGGGTGACCGAGCGAGACTCCGTCTCACAAAAAAAAAAGAAAAAAAAAAAGAAAAAAAAATGTATCTTATCAACTAGAGAGGTTGATTTCTTAATTTAATGAATTGTATTGGGAGATAATTAGCAAAGTCTTGAGAGAAGAAGGGAAGTCTATTACCAGTCAAGCAGTGTTAATAATGAACAGCATTTATCCAGTATTTTCTTGTTCTAAATACTGTGCTTTGTATGGATTAGTTCTCACAGGCCCGTGGCAGAGGAATATTAGATGCTTCATTTTGTTGTGGAGGAAACTAGGTCATAGATGGTCCAAAGCTAGAGAGGCGGTATGTGGCAGAAATAGAATTCAGACCCAGGCTGTCTGACCCCAAAGCCTTTTTCTTATGTACTGATGAACCACGGAGCGTTTTCCAGTAAGGGCTGCTTTATTTCCAAGTAGGGGAATATACATCAACCTACATAAGGGCAGAAAGTCGGGCTGGGTTTTATTGAAAACTGAAATAGGAAGCTGGAAAGCCACTAGGAGCCAAAACCTCTTTCTTTGTATCTGCTGTCTCTCTCCCGCTCTTTCTTCTTTTTTTTTTTTTTTTTTTTTTTTTTTTTGAGACGGACTCTCGCTCTGTCGCCCAGGCCGGACTGCAGTGGCACTATCTCGGCTCACTGCAAGCTCCGCCTCCCGACTTCACGCCATTCTCCTGCCTTAGCCTCCCGAGTAGCTGGGACTACAGGCGCCCGCCAGCGCGTCCAGCTAACTTTTTTTGTATTTTTAGTAGAGACGGGGTTTCACCATGTTAGCCAGGATGGTCTCGATCTCCTGACCTTGTGATCCTCCCGCCTTGGCCTTCCAAAGTGCTGGGATTACAGGCTTGAGCCACCGCGCCCGGCCAGCTCTTTCTTCTTTCTTGCTTTCCTTCAGTTGGTTTTCTATGCTTTCAAATTTCTACATTGTCCAACATGAGTTAACAAAAGTCTGTGTATGTCTTTATTAAGATTTTCAAGAGGTATAACCCTGGTTGATTCAGCTCATCTCTCATATGCTGCTGGATACACAATGACTTGTCTGGTTAAGATGTTCAGTCTTGGTCCCCAAATGGGAGAGGGTAAGAGGCACATAGACTAGAGCTACAGCTGCCGTGGACCAGGCTAAGGATGGAGACTCTGCAGACATAGTGCCATCTCTTTCTCCTCAGGCCACTGGCCTATGCAAGCGTCCATACTTCAGTCAGCTCCTGGGTGCCTTGGTTCTCTGCAGCTTAAGGGCCACTTTCATAAACTGATTGAGGTCCAGAGCCAAGGAAGAAGCTACCTAACCCTTCAGGTCACTTCTCTGTGTACGATGGGGGCTTAGTAAAAATTAATGCTGCCAGGAACTATAGTCATTTTTATTTCATCTTAGCAAGAGAGAACTCATGCCTCTATTTGGTTCTTTAATGGGTGAGGGATTTGGGCCTAGAAAATGAGGGGAAATTGAGAAGAATACTCTTAAACCTCCCAGCAAGAGAAGAAATGTCTTGCTGGGATCATACCTATTCCAAAAGATCCAAGTATTGCAGCGAGTTCTCTTCCTCTCTTACTCCATCTCCTATTCTTCACTGAGGGAAGTGGGACTATATTGACTTTTCTGCTGAGGCAGTACCCCCTAGGATATAAGCAGAACCCTCAGGAGGAACTCATACTTTTCTCCCTTTGTCTTTGGCCTTCTTTAGAGTAGCCTTTTTTATGTAACAAGACTTCCCTGCAATTTAGACCACCATTGCCTTAAGGTGTGAGGCTAAAAGCTGCTGTTTACTTTTCCAGGCATCAGGCTGAAATAATTCCTGTGTAGTTTAGATTTCCCCAAGCACTACATTATTGTGTTGTACTACTGAAAATTAGCCTCTGTATCTTTATTATGGTATATGACCTTGCTGGCAGAAAAAACACATTATAGATCCTTAATTATATAGATCCTTAATTAATCCTTATAGATTCTTTATTCATAGTTGAGTGAAATGAAAATGGAACTATTTTGCCACCTCTGGTTAGATCTCTTAAGTTGGCTTTGGAATTTGTTGGCTTGGCCTCTGAAGAACAAAGAGTTGGGAAAGTTTGACCTTGCCTGCGATTAACTTTCTCAGTGCATGGAATTTAGAGCCAGACTGGGCTTCTTTCTGCAGTCCCTTTAGTCATCCACAGGCCAGTGGAAGCACTAGTTTTTCAAGGAAAAGCCAACTCTTGACATAGCAAGATCAGAGCTAGAATCCTAGGAAGCATGCTTGGCTGTACATGATCCCTCTAATTTCAAAGCAAAGCAATGTAAGGAGACAGCTTGGTAGTTGTTTTATTTTCTCTAGAGTGGACTTATGTTGTCAGTGGCAGAAATCCATGAACCATGAAGATAAAATAATGCTAACCAGAGTGCTAAGTAAAGAAAACAAAGATGGCTCCACAATTAGTAGCATTATATATGTTAGTGCTAAGTAACAACAGATGTGTCTGCAGGGAGAGAAGCATTCCTTGCAATCCACCAGAAACCAAAGTTCTCTGACACCACAAGCCATTATGATTATCTTAGGCCTGGGGGATGATGGCTGAGTCCACTGGGTTGGCAAAGTAGGGATGCTGTTGAGGGTGTTCCAACCTCCCTGTGTCATCCTTCCCGCGTTGCACACTTGTGCTGAGTTAACAGGGCGATGTGCTCTGTAAAATCCGGTTCTGTAAAGACATGCACTAGCCATGAGTCATTAGCAAGCATGCGAAGCTAATTGGCAAAATACTCATAAAAGATTTTGAAGGTGGGTTAATTACAATTCATTACACAGTAAACTGTCCCCAGGCTATTGTTAAAAAGTGCAGGAGTTTCAGGGCCCATTATTTTATGATTCATTTTGCCATGTTGTGAAAAACAGACTCTAAATCAAACTACATTTATTATAGGTCAGACCACAAAATCTTTATTGGTTTTTCCAACATTCCACCCTTGTTATATGAATTCATATGGACTGCACATTTCTGTCAATTGGCAAGAAAGCATGAAATAAAATTTATGATATTTTCTTACCTTATCCTCAGTGTAGCCTTAAAAATCACAAGATCTAATTGCTTCCCCTACTTCCCCAAGTTCATGCAAGAAATAAGTATTTCAAAATCAACTCCAAAGTTCTAATGATTGAAAGCAACTAAAGCATAATGAAATCTGTCTTCTAAAGTAAGCATCTTAAAGAAAAACTCAAAGCAACATCCACTTGAAATGTGTTGAAGCTTTTTTCCCACTCTACCCAGTAAAATAACTAGAATATACTTTACATTTGGAGGATAATTTGAAGTTCATTGGCTTTATAACACAAATCTTGTTCTCCTCATCTCTACCTTTGAAAGCATCTTTCTTTTTTTTTTTAACCAAACCAAACCCTCAGCATTTATTTATTGAAAAAAAAACAAAAAACAAAAAACAAAACTCTGGTACAGTTGTGTGCCTCCTGTTATTACCATAGGCAGATTTGGTCAGAATCATGTAAGGCCTCATAAGTAGTCATTCTGTACCATTACATGTAATTGTTTGTTGATTAATGCTTTCAATTATGTTGATTTTCACTATGTGACCCAAACCACCTTGACACAGCCAGCCTGGTATACTCATTACTGGGGATGAGCAAGGAACAAAACGCTGGGTTCACTTCCAGCCTCCAAGAGTTCAGCAGCTCATTTGAACCTTATCTGAACTATCAAAAGTTTTGACTCTGCAGAAACCTGTGTTTGGGGAAGGGGCAGGAATGTGTGGCTCAAGAAAGGCTTTAGGGTGAAGTGGGGGTTGCAGGGGGAGATGTTGGAAATTGTGCAAAAACTAGTTTCCTTGTGAGTGATCAGGTACTTCCTAATTCTAGCTGGGCCAGAAATACCACAAAAGCCTCTCTTGAAATTTCTGAGATCTTTGGAAGGTCTTCCTCAGAGCAGTTTGCCACTTCTGCATGCCTGGGTTTTGGCTAGGGCTGGAGACTAAAGTATGTGCAAGAGGAAACCGTTTAATAGAAAGTTACCTGTATACTTGAGAATTGTCAAAAGAGTTTTACCTCTACTAGAATAAAGCCTGAATGGTTTGATCAGTGTCAATGATCTTAACCACTCCCATTCCTCATAGAAAGATGAAGCTGAAAGATGACATTGGAAATTGCTAATGCAACCCACTTATTTTATAGGGGCAGTCAGGATATCCATAGAAACTATTGACTGGGTCTATACACATGTGGACCAGAGTGAGAACTAAAGAGCCAGTAGAGGAATAAAAGAGGAAGAAAGGGGAACCAAGCTGTTTCAAAAGCTTGAGTTCTGTCTTTACTCTGCCATATTAGTGGTGTGATCTTGGGCAAGTCACTCCAATTCTCTGATCCTCTCTGGATCATTTCAGCCACAAAATACTAAATTAAATGTTGTTGTAGGATGAAAGTACTAAGAAAGGGTGATTTGGAAGCCAGACCAAGCTGGGTGAAAAGAGTGTCAAATTGGGAAGAGAAAGAATGGCAGCTAGGAAAGGCTGGTGAGTTGGAGAGAAAACACTGAGCGGAAACAAAAGAAACTTGATGGGAAATGACTATTTTGCATTGAGTAACAACAGACAATCATAATTTGAGGAGAAAGTAAAGTTGTTTGATGCAATTTTAAAAGACATCAAAATAGCCTTAAGTTTTATGAAATAAATGAATATTCCAAAGAGGCAAGCATGAAAGGAAGAAGTGTTCAAAAAAGGGAGACACTAGGTCAGGAGCGGTGGCTCATGCCTATAATCCCAGCACTTTGGGAGGCCGAGGTGGGCAGATCACGAGGTCAGGAGATTGAGACCATCCTGGCCAACATGGTGAAACCCCATCTCTATTAAAAATACAAAAAATTAGCCGGGCGTAGTGGCCTGTACCTGTAGTCCCAGCTACTCGGGAGGCTGAGGCAGGAGAATGGCATGAACCCAGGAGGCAGAGCTTGCAGTGAGCCGAGATTGCGCCACTGCACTCCAGCCTGGGCGACAGAGCGAGACCCCGTCTCAAAAAAAAAAAAAGGGAGACACTAGGACAAATTAGTTTCCTAAATCATGCTTCATGGGACTAAGGGTTAGAGCACAGAATACCCCACTACTTCTTCCTCAACCAGAGCAGTTGCCAGTTTATCTCTTCCAAGCAAGCTTTTGTTTAAAGAACATTTTCTGAAGCTAAGGAAAAAAATTTCTAATTGCTAACCTTGCAAGAAATCAAAAAAAACGAGTGGTACTTTAATGGGTTCATTTATTGTGACACCTTTAACAGATAAAACTACAGGCCCTTAAGTGAATGAAGATCTGAAGTGGCTGTTCTGTGTAAAATACACGTGGATTTTGCAATGTGGCCATTCTAACTGGCAGGTAACTTCAACATTAGAAATCTCCAAGCTGGGCTCTCTGAGGGGAGCGGGACTAGCTGTCTTATAGGCACCAACTTTGCAGTTTGGATTATGGTTTTTTGAGGAAGGATATTCAGTGTGTCAGAGGGAAGTCCAGGGCCAGGGTCAGCCATCTTTCCTTCTGCCCGCAGTAACGTTGACCTCTAGAGGAACTGATGACAGTGGAAGAGTTGGGGAAAGGCAAGTGTGGTCAGTAGCTCCAGAGTATAAACTTTGGGAACAGCTTTGAGAAGAATGCTCAGGAAAATAGAAACAACTAACCAGCAACTAAACAACTAAATTGCCTGACAGGGAATCATGGAAGCTAATCAATGCGAAATTGGTGGTCAGGTGGGGGCCGGCAATGTTGACATTTAAGTCTTGTGGACAGGCCTCCTGTGTTGACTTAGTAACCACACAATGGGTAAGGGAGAGGGGATCTCTGATCATAGCACCGCTAATACTAGGATGCTTCTCTTTGACAGGCATAGGGTATTTTTTTTCTTTTAAGCATTAAGTAAGTGAGAAGATCACCTTCCTTTCTTTCTCTTTTGCCCTAAGGGCCTGCCCATTTCCAGCTGCATAATTACCTCCTTCATAAGCCTTTACTCTGAGGCACGAAGGCTCTAGCCAGTACCCTGACTAACTCCCTGCTGGGGATGCCTCCGCTGAATAGAGCAGAGAGACCTGCTGATTTCAGAGCCAAGCGCAGAAAGCAGCTGGCTCTCAACTTGTTGTTTAAGAGAGCCAAGCAGAACAGAGCTGACGATTGCCTGGCCAGTGGGAGCCCGAGCCAGGCACCTGTCAAATCCTGCTTTGCTGGGTTTTCCTGCACCCTGCTCTGCAGTGCGCTGTTCCGAGACTGGCGGTCCACACCCCACAGGCTTTCTCCCTCCACAGATAGCCAGCTGCCAGCACTCCTGTAAATTCTTCCTCCAGCTAATATTTTGATCCCTAAGCAAGTTTTTCTGTCTTTTACTGGCAGGAAAAAAAAAATGCCAAAAAGGGAAAATGATGATGTCTCTATTTTCTTCTGATAGCAGGCTACCAAACACTCCCAGCATATCCATTCTTTCGCTTTGGGAAAGAGGGAAGGCAAAGTGGTCTTGATGGTGTGTGTGCAAGGAGAGAGATTCGAATGTGTATAATTAACCTGTCATTTGGGTCTTGAGAAGGTTAAAGTCTGCATATGGAAAAACTGGCCCTTTCTCTTCTCAGTTCTGAGTTTTAGAGTTAGTAAAATATGTAAATTATTTTATTTCTCTGTGCTCTGCATCTAGGCTGATGTCCTGGAGAGAGGGCTTTGAAAAACTGACACGGAAGCTATTGGCATTAACTGAAATTGATGTTTCACAGGACTGGGATAAAGAGGGTTATCAGTAGCTCAGGCCTGGCCTGGCTTGAGGACCACTGCCCACTGGATTGACCTATTGGCTTAGAGCATAGGCACTGGCTTAGGAATTAAAAGTACTAAGTTCCAGGCAAACTCTGTTTGTGAAATCACTTAGGCCTCCAGCAAGCTTTTGCTTTTCCAAGGTTTTAGTACTCTCATTTGTAGAATGAGAGGGTCAGTTAGACATCACCTCCAAAATGTTCCGAGTTTCATGAATCTGGCTGCACTTACTTTGTGGAGCCATCAGCCCTAATCTGAAGCCTGGGAAACAAGTAAACTTGTTTCAAGTTTCTTGAAAGTTGCATTCTCAAGTTACTTCCTTTCTTCACACAAGAAATGAAAGGGAAACACTGCTGCAAAGAGCCCTGGAAACAGGTCTTGATTTTAGAAGAGAGCCTTGAGATGACAAGGGCATGGATGTCTTGCACATTCCTTCGGCATAACCGCAGAAAGCCTGCATATATTTTTCGTTGTTTGTAATTGCAAACTTTTCTAAAAATCTACCCTTTAGAAATGATTGCCTTTCTCTAAGAATCAGATCACAGTCCAGCCAATTCTCAGAGAAAATTAAACAAAGAATACTGAGCCTGGAATCTGTGATTAGGATGCCTGGCGAAGTAAAAATGACCGTGTACTTCCCCAGATGGGTCAGCTATGGCCCCAGATATCCAAACAGGATGGCACATGAATCATGCCGGCTTGATGGGCTCTCTCAGGCTGGATTTACAGCTGGATTTAGGGCTAAATGTTGGAGGTAAATCTAAAGGAGCAGAAAGGGGCTGGGGAGGGAATGGGAAATCAGGGGAGTTTCCATCAAAGCTTTTCAGAAGCAGAAATCCATTCTACCTTTGTCGATGACTGTGGTTTGCTAGGATCAAGATCAAAGGAATCACCGTGGGCAGAGCCATGACAAATATGAGGCTCAGTCTGGTGCAACCTAGCATTAGCCCCTCTCTTAGGCTGCCGTCTAGACTGGAAGTGGGTGCTCATACCAGACCAGGCTGAGTGTGTAGTCAGGGTACTGTTTCATGACCGGGAAAGGACTTATAAAGCCTATCTTGATCTCCCCAGGGAAGCCCACAGCCAGGGGCAGTGAGGCACAAAGTAGCTGTAACTCTGATTATGTCCCTGGGAAAACAGGGGACATGGAATGACCATGAAGCCAGGTGGTTGACAGGGAGAAGGAACTGATTTTGGCAAAATCCAACTGGCTTGTTTTGTGTATCTTTCCCTCTCCTCACTGATTGCTTTAAGGCTGCTCTAAAAGTTTACTAAAAAGTTGTTCGTTTGCAGGCCTAAGACACTTGATATTTGAACTAGTAGGTCTTCTTATCCACACTTTACAGACCGAAAAACTGAGGCACTGAGGCACAGCTGTGGGTGGAGGATCCGGGAATGAATTAGAACAGACTCATTCCACAGCCCATCTCATAACCACTGAGCTAACTACTCTAAAGGATATTGGTAAATTTGAATCTTATTTACTGGAAAAGCCCCTCTTGTAGAGCTGGTGCATCACAGATACCAAATAGACCTGGTTCTTACTTGCATTCCTTCATTTATAAGACTCACAGTATATCTATTAAGCTACAAAGCTAAAGATTAAAGAATTTGGTGCTGAGAACATGAATGTAAACTCATCATTTGTTGCTAAATGTATTGGGGTTAGTCAACTTGGGTTAGTGATCACAAAGAGGAACTTTTGGGAGGCCCATGGCTAACTTTAGAAATGCATGGTTTTTGCCTAAAGCAACGTCATCTTGAACATGTTTTGATATTATCTAATATTCCTTAATCTTTTCATAAACACTTAGGGCTCAAAGGAAACCCAAGCTCACCATGCCTAGAAAATCTTCAATCTTCCTCTCCCCATTGAGGCTCTTCTCCCAGGACTGGAGATGGTAGGACAGGAAGCTAGCACTCTACCTGAAAAATGGAATCTACCTAGTGCTGACTCAGTTCCTTGCAAAATGTTGTGTGTGAGCTATTTGATACCCCCAGAATCTTGGGAGTCCTTTTGGATGAATTTTATAAGCTGTTCCTTGATATAGATACTGCATGCTTAGACGCTACAGGTTGCCAAGATAACACCAAAAGACTTAATGTAAATGAAATCTCCAAGTCCCAAGGATTAGGGATGAGTTTTGGCTGCTTGTGTTTTCTCACACAAGTGCCTCATATGGCAGCAGAGCAGGCAGCACCCTCCACTGAATTGGATTATCTTGATGTTTAAGTTTTGTAAATGGATCATTCTCAACTGACCATGTGAATTGAAGAAGGTTGCTGAACTTTTGCTGGCCTCTAAGCCATGGGCAAATAGAATGAATCCTATTGATTAAACCCAAAGCTTACTCCTGTGGAAAATCCTATTTAAGTAGAAGGATTATTACTATTGCCTCTTAAAAAATAATCACTATATTGGGCCGGGTGAAGTGGCTCATGCCTGTAATCCCGGCACTTTGGGAGGCAGAGGTGGTGGATCACCTGAGGTTGGGAGTTCGAGACCAGCCTGACCAACATGGAGAAACCCCATCTCTACTAAAAATATAAAATTAGTGGGCATGGTGGTGCATGCCTGTAATCTCAGCTACTCGGGAGGCTGAGGCAGGAGAATTGCTTGAACCCAGGAGGCAGAGGTTGCAGAGAGCCAAGATGGCGCCATTGCACTCCAGCCTGGGCAACAACAGTGAAACTCCAACTCAAATACTACTACTACTACTACTACTACTAATCATCATCATCATCATCATCATCATCACTATATTGTACTTTCCTTATTTGAAAGGGAGCCAGAAACTAAACAGTAAAATGTGGTGAGGGGGTTGATGTTCACTAGGGTCTCTCCCATAGTACAAGTTTATGATTCCATAGTTCCTGCTTCTGGTGCTTCCCTCCACTCTCCTTGACAGGTTTTAAACTAGATAGCAAGATTTTAGGTGCTCCACTGCATAATAAAAGTGTATTCGAATACCATGTGGATTCGAGCACTGGCTTCTTGGCAGGAAGAAGAAAAGCCTCATGAAGGGTCAGAAGTGGAAGCCATACCTGGCACAGGTCTTGTTAACTGAACATTACTCTTTTAGATTCTCTTAATTATTTGAAGAGTCCTCTTCCTCCTTGCTCCAGGTTCCCTCCCTTTAGGTTGAACCTTCCATGAATTTTACAATCCATATCATTTTCTATCTAAATGATTAAAGCAAGAGCTGGCACCCTCTTAGGACCAGCTTGCTAAGTATTCATTTATTCACCATAATTTAAGGCTTTCTCTGCCAGGAGTAATAACCCTCCTCCTCCTTCAGGCCATTCTGGATGCAGAATCTGAATGTCAGCCTGGGGCGAGGAAAGGAAGGGCAGAAAGGACAGAGGAGAATATAATTGTCCATAGGTTTCCATAGGTTTGTTAATATTTTTCTTTGGTGGATTTTGACACTGGGGAAAGGTGCATTAACCTTCAGACTATTCTTTAGGGAAGGTAATCCTGGAAAAATATAGAGGAGTTTTGTGATTTTGGGTCATTTCTGCCTTACAAAATGGAGAGAGAGTTTCATAAAATAATAACGAAAATCAGAAGCAACTTGAGGAAAAAACCTAGAAAGAAACAAAACACCAGGAACAAAGACAAAGGAGCTGTTCTTCTCTTCTTTTAGGTTCCTTCTTTCTGGTCTCTATTTATTTATTTATTTATTTAGAGATGCAGTCTTGCTGTGTCACCCAGTTTGGAGTACAGTGGCATGATCTCAGCTCACTGCAACCTCTGCCTCCTGGGTTCCAGCAATTCTCCTGCCTCAGCCTCCCCAGTAGCTGAGATTACAGGTGCACGCTGCCACACCCAGCTATTTTTTTGTATTTTAATAGGGACAGGTTTTCGCTGTGTTGCCCAGGCTGGTCTTGAACTCCTGAGCTCAGGTAATCTGCCTACTTCAGCCTCCCAAAGTGCTGGGATTACAGGCATGAGCTACCACGCCCAGCCTCTTTCTCTTCTTTTTATCATCAGTATTCATTGAATAAATGAATATGTGGATAAAAAAACAGTGATTGAGTACATTTTTGAATGAATAAATGAATGAATCATAGGTCAGTGTTCCTCAAATTCGTTCATTTTCAGAATCAAACAGAAGCCCTTTTTATAATACAGATCCCTCATCTACCCCTTCCTTTTCCATCCCAGAGTTTCTAATTCATTAGGTCACAAATGGAGCCCAGGGATCTGTATTTTCAACTGCTTCCCAGGCAATTCCAATGATCAGCCAGGTTTCAAAACCCTAGGCCTACAATACAAATGATAAATGATAGCATTTAGGTTCTCATTTCTCCTGCTATTGGCCCCACACTGAATTTAGTTGCAGATTGATATTAATCAGTTGTTTTTTCTTCCTCCATCTGACTAGCTGATTGCCCTGCCTGTCCTCCTTGTGAATTGCAAATGAAATACGGTGACATTTTTCTAGAACTTATGTCTAAGAAACGTTCCAATTAAATAATCATCAGGGCTGGGTGCAGTGGCTCACACCTGTAATCCCAGCACTTTGGGAGGCTGAGGTGGCTGGATCCCGAAGTCAGGAGATCAAGACCATCCTGGCCAACATGGTGAAACTCCATCTCTACTAAAAATACAAAAATTTGCCTGGTGTGGCAGTGCATGCCTATAGTCCCAGCTACTCAGGAGGCTGAGGCAGGAAAGTTGCTTGAACCTGGGAGGCGGAGGTTGTGGTGCCACTTCACTCCAGCCTGGGCGATGGAGCAAGACTCCGTCTCAAAAAAAAAAAAAAAAAAAAAAAAGATCATCAGATTTTCCATCCTATTCTATCTCAACTCTTGTGGAATTATCCATTCATGCAAAAACCAACAGGTCCCTTGCTTTGTTTGCTTGTTTTAGGTTAGAAAAGGGTTTGCTTCCAAAATCCATTGGTTTTAAAAATGCCTCATCATCATCTCCCTGCTTACTCATGTATATTTATCCTACAAATATGTATTGAGTATCTCTAGTGTTCTGGGAACACTGTGGATACAAAGATGAAAGATATCACCCTTTTCCTTAGGGAACCTGCAGACCAGTGGTAAGCTAGATACAAAAATGATTATTTTACACTCCAGATATGGTGGAGGGATGCATAGGTTAGGAAAGTTGGGGTATATATTGGGTTAGGAGGAGGATAAGTCTTGAGATTTAGATGATGAAGGGAACTGAGGTATTATGCCTGCAGCCGAAACCTAAACCTGTGGAGAACTAAAGGCAAAGCTGTGTGTATGTTGGAAGGGATGGTGGTGGGAAATGAGATTGGATATGTAGACAGGGACCACATGAAGAATAACTTCCTAAAATATTGAGTTTTATTCAGAAGGCATGGGAATCACATGTGGGACTTGAGCATGGGGTGGACACAAACAAAATAAAAAACCCATATATTTAAGGAAAGGCACTCTTATCATGATGGGGTTTGCCTGACTTTAAATTTGCCATATTTGAGACAGTGATAAGGACCTGAATGAAGTTTCAGCCAAAGGATTTAAAGAGCAAAAGCAGAAAAAAGAACAGAAGCAGGAGAATTTATTGCTTGACCACCTAGAGGATGATGGTGTGATTATGGAAGCAATTGTTTGACTGATTTTTATTCATTTTTCCTGTGAAATTCAAAGAAAATGCTGACAGCATCATAATGTGACAATCCAAATCCAAGCACTTCAGCAAGTGGGGATTTATTTATTTTTTTCTTCTTATCAAGGTTGAAAGATCTTCTCAGCACACATGAAAGAAACAGCAGGGCCAAGACTACTTTGAACTTACTGCATACGATTCCTTTCATATAAGATGTGCTTGACAAACATTAATTAAGTCTCCCAGCACCTCTTTGAAGTAATGTAGGAAATATGTAGAGGTGGGTAAACTGAGGCCCCAGGAACTAGAAGGAGAGCCTGAGGACATACCAGGGCAGGTGCAGCATTTGAAAAGACCCTAACAGGAGGCCCCTTTTTCTCTCATGAGGCCAGATGTAGGTGCTTGTTTCCAAGCAGAGGTCTTTCAACAAGTTCTCTCAACCAGGCAGGGTGAGGCAGACTGGTTATTTGCTCCAATGGCCATACTCTCTGACCTAAAACTTTGGAGAACTAAAGGCTCCTCAGACCTGGCAGCCTTGAGCCTCATAGCACACCCTATCTACCTGTAATTCAGACCCACCATCTCCTTCCTGAAATTGATAGCTGTGTTGCATCTCTCCTAATGCTTGTGTTGTCTTTATAACTGGCTGAGACCACTTGATTCAATGGCTAAAAGAAGTACCCTGAGTCACTTTAGTGCCTGAGTTTCTGCTTTTTTTTTTTTTTTTTTTTTTCATTTTTGGAGATTAGCCTCACTGGTTTAGCATGAACGATGTTTATTATGGGCACATGGAGAAGTTGAGTTGCGATACAGGCCCCTTGGCAGCTTTGGCCAAACTCCCAGGGTGCTCTAAAGCTGAAATAGCCCTTCAAAGTTGTCCCGAGTTGGTTACTTCCATGTTGATTAATCATTGGATGTGGCTCTTCTGGGAAGGGCAGAGGCTGAATCAATTCCTGAAAAAGGTGAATGGCTGAAGACTGTGCCCAGGCCACATTAGGAAACACATCTGCTTGCTAAACTAGGTGCATCCAAAAAGATGGACCTTGATCAGTTTTATCAGCTACCCAAATATCAATTCATTCTACACATTCAACTGGTCTTCTAACATATATATATATAGCATATATGATGCTGGAAATGATATTAAACACTAAAACAATAAAATACAAAGTCTCTGCACTCAGGAAACTTAGTCTAGTGAGAGAGATACTGAATAAGTAGATAAATCTAGAAACATAATTAGTTCAGAAATGGCTAAATGCTTTAGGCAATAAAAGAATCAGAAAGGAAATACAAAATAAACATGCACATGTGTTACTGAAGAGAAAAATATGGGAAACACTATCATTTACTGTTATTCTCATCTAGTGAAATAAGAAGTCTTTGATAATCCAACAAGGTATGCAGATCACTAGTAATTTAAAAGGTTAGAAAACTAAGAGTTATGATTGAAACTTATGGTAAATAAGTGATAACATTTTTATACTGCAATTTTTTTGGCAAAAAGAACAAAATAATTAAAATAATTACTCAGAGAAAAATAACATTTTTAGAAAGGAAGATTTAGAATTAGTAAAATCATAAACAAGTATTCTGTACAACACACCTGTAACAACAAATGAATATTTTTGTCATCTACTGACTCTTTTTATTTCTAATGTATTCTTCTAAATCTATTGTCCTTTTTTTTCTTAGCAGAAGTTTTTTTGGTAATATTTCTTAAAGAAATCTTTCACTATAAACAGGTTCAGTTGCTTTACCAAAAGTAATAATTTCTTGCAAATTCTGTTCCTGTTAAAATTTCTAAGGAAGCCGTTCAAAGATGAGTGACATCTAGATATTTTGTTCATCAGTTTGGTTAACCATTGATTTTCTATTTTATTTACTACATTTTCCTTTTTCCGTATGATTTAGCTCTCCAAAACATTTGGTCGGTTTATATGAAAGGGGCTATATCATAAATGCTTTTAAGGTCTATATGATTTATACATACAGCTCTCATGATTCATTTCTCAAATAGCCATGTTTGTGGATTTTTTTAAATTAAATTCTTGATTTATGTGAAATAGATAAATACACGGATCATTCAGAACAAGGGTGTCTGTGTCTGGGGGTGGGGAGGGGAAGGACGGGAGGGATTTGGATGCATGAATAACTCCCTATTGGTCCTAATGGGATTTGCACAAGGAAGACTCCTGTATTCCAAGATACAATCTTCCTTCATTCTGACATGTGGTTAGCTATATGTTATTGATATCATAACTTTAATTTCCGAGCCATGTTAAATCGATACATGTTTTAGATGTCCCCCTTAAGGAATGAAACATAAAAGAATATGCCTTTTTTCTTCTACCTCTCCCCATGTTGTATTTGGCAAATTACTTTGACATTCTAAAATATCTTATCTACTTCTGACTTTAAATCGCTTAGGGCTGCATGCTGGTCTTTCCCCATGTTGTAAACAATCCCCTATGTTTAATCAGAATTTACCATCATCATAGCAGAAAATAAAACCAAGAATGTGTCTTACAATGGGAGCATTTTAAAAAAGACGATACTTAAATAGTGTTTCCTGTAATAGCAATAAAACATTTTCATGCTCACTCTCAGCTGAGGAAGGGAACTTTTACCCTGCCCAGAACTAGAGTTGTGTGAGAAAGTGTACGTGTGCATGTTTCAAATAACCAAACTAATAAGTCTTATTTCTCTCCTTATTATAATCAGGGGAACAACCATTCTAATAAAATTGTGTTCAACAGTTCCTCTATAAACTCACTCCCTCATCCTAGCTCCACCTGGTATAATATAAAATCTAATATACTTTGGAAGCATTTTTAATAAAACTTTTTCAGATGACTCTATGTGGCAACACAATTCATTTATAGTTTCCTATTAGTTCACCTTTATAGAGGTTTTAGTCTTTCCTATCTCATGGGGTAAGTCACTTTTTTTCACAGCCACCATGTAGTTCTGTTGATCTAATCTTTTTAAAAAGTTTTAAATATAAGAACAAGGTTGGGATAGGAGGAGAAATTAGCTGACTCATACCACTGTGATGTTAAGGTTGATATTTTATATGGATTTTACATTACACTGATATCTTTTATTATAAGGCTCTGTATTAACTATGCGATTTATGAAGGTAGGGAAAATGGAAGGAGATACTTCATGATTTATTTTTATTAAAATAGCTGCAAGACCATTCTGTGTTATTCTCAGGGTCAAAATAGTGTTATTCATTCAAAGTGACTTCTTATGAAGGTAATATGATTCAAGGACGGTGATAATTTGGAATGACTTCATGGCAAAAAGACGTAGCGAAGCCTCCTGTGAGCATGGGAGAAGGGAGTATTCAAATGAAGAAGGGTCACTTTTAACCAATGGCTGAAATCTGGCTGCCAGCGTTTTGAAGTCCACACCTGTATTTGCATGGAGGTGCCACTGGATTGTTGGACTATGATGGTGCTGAGTATCCTGTTCTTAACATTCTGCTCCCTGGGCTTGTGCCCTTGTGGATGATAGTCAGCAAAGTGCAAAGTTGAGAAGAAACTCACTGCATATTGAAGAATCCCCCAAAATCTATGGAATTAAAGCATCAGATACCTCTGCAAGACTGGTTATGCAGTTTGTGAGGCTCAGTGCAAAATAAAATAGCAGCCCTTTTATTTTAAAATAATTAAGAATTTAAAGATGGTGGCAGTAGAGCATTAAACCAAGTATGGGGACCTTCTAAATGCAGAACCTTATGTGACTGTTCAGGTTGCACACCCATGAAGCTTGCCTGCCTCCAGACACCTCTGGATGTGAAGGCTAAAGTAAGGCTAAAAACGAAATTCTACTTAAGTAGTGAGACATCAGATTGCCATTTCTGCTCTACACAGATGGGCTGGGGTCTCCTACCAGCAGAAGGCTGAAGTTGAGCATTCAAGGTATGGCTTTGGATATTCTACTATTTGCTGCATATAAATTCATTTCTCTAAGCCCAAGCGTCCTTATTTCTAAAATAATAGTTTAAAGCAGATCTTCCAGATGCTTGAAAACTTTTTTTTTTTTTTTTTTTTGAGATGGAGTCTCACTCTGTCACCCAGCCTGGAGTGCAGTGGCTTGATCTTGGCTCACTGCAAGCTCCGTCTCCTGGGTTCACGCCATTCTCCTGCCTCAGCCTCCGGGTAGCTGGGACTACAGGTGCCCGCCACGACACCTGGCTAATTTTTTGTATTTTAGTAGAGACGGGGTTTCACCATGTTAACCAGGATGGTCTCAATCTCCTGGCCTCATGATCTGCCCGCCTCGGACTCCCAAAGTGCTGGGATTACAGGAGTGAGCCACCGCACCTGACCTTACTATTCTTAAAAATGTTCAAAAGCAAGACAAAAACTTTCAAAAGCAACCCTTGGGGGGTTTGAGGTGGCTTCCTGAAAATGTTGGGGTATAAAGAGGCATAAGTGATCAATATTTTTCTCTAGCGATGGCTATGATTTCCCTCAAAAGGTAGCAGTGTATTGAAGTAGAACATGCAAGTTATGAAAACTCTGAGATGAGGCAGATCTGAAATGAACCCATGCTTTGTTCCTTACAAGCTGTGTCACAGAACTTCTTGTACAATGTGGTCAGTAGTAGTACTTACATTAACGAGTTGTTGTTATATGAGATGATACATGAATGGTACTTCTTTGGATGCCTGGCACATATTAAGCATTCAATAAATGGATGTGGATGAAGGAGAAGAGGAGGAGGAGAAGAAACAGGAGGAGGAGGAAGAGAAGGAAGAATATGATAATGGTAGTGGTGGTGGTGAAAATGGAAGCCATGGTTATTAAGGAAGTGGGAGCTGAACTGGAACCAGTCTGTGCTAGAATCTTCTTATCATCACTACTTGTAAGACCCTGGACAAGTAACAACCTCTTGGTGGGTTCCTGTATCGGTAAACTATCAGTGAGTAACAAACCACCTCAAAACTCAGTGACTTACAATGACTATTATTTATTCTTGTTCATGTGACTACACAAGAGTCAGGTAGTCAGCTGGGCACCTAGGCTTCAAGTTGCAGATCTAGCTGGCCTGGGTTCTAGGCTGGTAGCTGGGCTCAGGTCTGCTTTCCATGTCTGTTATCCCCATTGGATCTGCAGTCTGACTGGAGCATATTCTTATGGCAATGGTAGAAGCACTAGAGAAAAACTCCCTGTGCAAATCCATGTCAAGGTTTGTCTGACATATGGCTATGAATATCCCATTGACCAAAGCAACTCACACAGCTGAGACTCAAGAGAGTGAACAGGGAAGCATGCATTACATCTACTGGGAAGAACCCCTATGGCCAAGGGGTGGATACAGACAGGGAAAAGAACTGGGGCAATGAGTTTCTTTACATGAAATATGGTGCTAACAAAGTGACTTCATTCATAGACCTGTTTTGAGCATTAAATAAGATAATCCATGTAAAGCATTTAGCACAGTGCAGGCACATAATTAGCACTTAATAAATGTCGGCTATGTTAGTAATGATGATTCTGATCATTCTATGACCCTAATATAATGAAAGATTTTACACAAGAAAGGCATGTGTAGTCAGAGGAAGTTGGAAAATGTTGGAATAAGTTTAGTGGTGAAACTTTTAGCCAGGCCTTAGAAAAAACGGGTAGAATTTTCGTGAAAAGGAGGGAGAGGGTGTCACTGAATGAGAAAGAACAAAAACAAAAAGCCTAGAGGCAAAATAACATGGATCCAAAACACGGATTGTGTTTGGAGTTTTAGGTGAATTAACCACCCTTTATTTCCATCACTTTTCTTTTAAAATCCTTGAGGTGAATTGTCATTCCCAATCCTGCTGTTTGTTTGGAAAGAGAACAGAGAGTACATATATAATAAACCAGCTGTAAACCTGTGTTCTCAGCTTGGAACTTCCTCCAGCACTTCCCCTCCCTGGGCAGGTGCTGCTTCCCACGGGTCTCCTTCCATCCTGAATGGAAAGCTTGTCTGCAGTAATCCAAGGATGCCAGGAATTAGGAAAGATGCCTTGAGGGCTCAGTCCTGCCTTATAGCCATGAATAATGGCTATTGCTTATGTGCAAGACTCCAGGAAGAGCCCCAAGTCTCCGTGAATTCTTTTGTTCTCCCTGAGCAGTAGGGATTTGAAGCAAAGGACCCTGTTAGCAATGAATATTGTGAGCGCTTCTGTCCAAGCCTCCTGCATGTGCCACACTCAACTTTCCCGGCCCCGCCCTTGTGGCAGCCTGCTGCCTTGCTTGCACCCTGGTGTGCTGATTAACCAACAGGGGCAGAGAGCCTGCTGCTAACACAGCCCAAGTTGTCCAGGCCTGTTAGCATCCCCCTCAATAGACACAGCCTGAAAAAAGGTGAGGGGCTTTCCTCCCCTCCTAGGAAACATATGTGTACTCTGAGGGTGTGCTTTTGAAGACAAATCTTTAGAGAAATCATACATAGAATAGAGTCAAGCTTGGAATTCTTCCAGCTTTAACATCGTCCTACATCTCTCTTTTCATCTCACCTCACCCTACCCAAGGAAGCATGGTTTGAAACCTCTTCAAATGCTTTCGGCTTTCAACTCCAGCCTTCAAATGGATTTTGATAAATCATTGTTCAAAACCATTTTACCTGGTTATTTCTCTCTGTATCGATGTTTTTCAGAGTGGTTGTGTCCTTACACACCTTAAGGGATGTAAGTTAAAGGAGATGGTGATGGCTGTCCAGTTATTTAAAAAATATTCAGTGTTGAAGATGCTGTAGTGTGTCCCTCAGATCTCCCCTTTAGGACTGAGACACTCTTTCCCCCAGTGGCTGGGACTGTTGGCAGCTAACACCTCTCAGCCTTGTATCTCTCTGATCACTGTTCTCAGGTAGAGAGAACGCTCATCCCCAAAGTTATGCTCTTTTCTTGGGAACAGTCTTCTCCATGACGGGTGGGTAAAAGGGAAAACACCATGCCTCAAAGTGGGACAACTTAAAAGGGCTGTCCCAGCTTCAGAGCTGTCTTGGGGTTAGTTGAGGCTTTTGTTGTAACCCAGTATTCTTCTTAGTCCTATTATCCTCATTCAACCATGTGTGTTGATCCTGGGAACACTTTTCAGTAACTTCTTTTTTTTTTTTTTTTTTTTTTTGAGATGGAGTCTTACTCTGTCATCAGGCTGGAGTGCAGTGGTGCAATCTCGGCTCACTGCAACCTCTGCCTCCCAGGTTCAAGTGATTCTCCTTCCTCAGCCTCCCGAGTAGATGGGATTACAGGCACATGCCACCATGCGCAGCTACTTTTTGTATTTTTAGTAGAGACGAGGTTTCACCGTGTTGGCCAGGATGGTCTCAATCTCTTGACCTCATGATCTGCCCGCCTTGGCCTCCCAAAGTGCTGGGATTACAGGCATGAGCCACTGCGCCCAGCCTGCAGTAACTTCTTTACACAGATATCTGCCTTAAAGTCCTTTTCCTTAGAACTCTGATCTAGGACATCTGCTATGGGCCAGGCAAGACTCGGCACTTTTCATACCTTAGCCCATTTAATACTCACAACTGCCATCCTTAAGAATTAAGGAAACCAACGTTGGGGCAGGCCAACTAACTTGCCCGAGCTTCCTCTTAGTAAGTGGCAAAAATGTCTACCTTTCTCCAAATTCCATAATCTGTATGCTGCCTCACCGTTTTAAAAATAGCAAAGGCAGCTTACGGTATGCAAAAATGTAGACCATTTGTTGAACAAATGAATGAATAAATGAGATGTCAAAGCAAACAGGAAGGTGGTCAAATGTACAGTAAAATGATCTTTCTGTAAGAGTGTCAGGGACGAGTATCAGGGAATCTACACTGGGATTCAGCTGTGTATGAGTGTGTCTGATGCACGGATAGATCTGCGGCCATGGATAAAATGAAATCTCCATAAGAGGGCTACGCACTAGATTCATCAAAGTGAGGGTGGAAGGAGGAAGAGCTAGTACACTTAAATGGAGGTATTTGAGAAAGGAACTATTTACAAGAGTGTAGACAGATCTAAAAGAAACTTACAAGGGATGGTGAAGCTTTCTGTGTCTGACAACAGCAGGGAGCCATTATCACCCATAAGACTGAATAGACTTTTTGGAAAATATTTTAATACTTACGTCAATATAATTCATATCCTTTGTAATCTAATATGCTTTATTTTGTGCATTTAAAGCTATTTGGAAAAGGGATACAGGGCTTCACCAGATTGCCAAAGGGTTTCAAAGCACCAAAAAAGTGGAAAAACTCCCATAGAAGGCACTGGGAACACTGCATTTACCTTCAAGAGGCTTTCTTCAAAGTGGGGAAGACCGAATGGTGCAGAGGGTGCAATGGGACACAAAGCATGGCAGGATAAATCTACCTGAAGGATGGAAAAAGATTGCATAGAGGAAATAATACTTAAACTGAGTTTTAGAAGACAGGTGCATGTCCACTAGGTGGGCAAAAGGGTGGAGTAAAGGCAAGAGGCTGCTAGAGAGGGAGGAACATGGAAAAGGAGAGGTCTCTGCAGAGAAAGCAAGTTACCCAAACATGCAGGAGCAACAAGATAGAGAGGTGACAGCAGGTACAGAAAGAGCTGAGCAGAAGCCAAGAAAAAGTTGAGGTATTTCCATGAACTTGGAGAGCTGTTAAAGGACTCCATGCTAGGAAGGACATGATCACATCTACATCAACTGCAGAATCATCACATGGTCTACTGTGTAGAGAATGAAAGAAGAATGCAAGGGTGGGAGATAAGGAAACACATTAGGACCCTCTTGCCAGAATCAAGGCTCAGTGTCACGAGAGCCTGAAGTAAGGTGGTGCAGGAGACCAGCATGTGTGGCCCACTTGGAAGCCACTGAATAATGCACCAGAACACACCAAAGGCTTTCTGCGACTCTCTTCCAAAGGTGTTTTCTGGCAGAAGGAAGATGCTTGGCCTGTGTATAGACCCTCAAGGCACTAAGGGAGATAATGTCCCAGGAGCAACCCTCAATTAATGAGGGATGGGAGTAGGTGGATAAATACTCCAGCTTCCTCACCCCCTAGGCCAACTCTGCTGAGGCATGTTTAGTGCTGTTTCTTAGAGGACACCAGTGAGAATGAGCTTCGCTTGCCCACGGTAGTAACTTGATGGCTTCCTTTCTCCATATCGTTTCTCCACATTCTCACTGTTTTTCCTGGAATCACCTCCCAGATAAACCACTTGAACTCAAGCCTGATTTCAAGGTCTGATCTGGGGGAAATCCAGACTAAGACAGGCAGTTTTAGTGGGTCTGGAGAGATGAGAATGTAGGGGAAAAAAGCTGTGAGAGAAGTGGAATTACAGGGCCTGGTCGTTTATCAACTGCAGAAGGGCAGGAATAGGCGGTATCAAGCATGATATCGGTTTTTCTTTCTGCTTGTGTGATTGGTAGAAAGATCTGCAATTCTCTGAGCTGGAGATGACAGGAGGGAGACCAAACTGTGATGGGATGGCATAATGAATTTCGTATGGGCACCATGAGTGAACTACTCCTATGACTCTGGATGGAGATGTCCAACAGGCAGTTGGAAGTTCAGAGGTAGACACTCATGGAGAGAGTTGGGCTGGGGGGCTTTACTTGGAGGCATCTAGGATTTTGATGAGATTTTTTCAGAGAAAGTCTAGGGAACTTAAACCTAGACCTTTTGAACAGGACAACTGTGGAAGGTGCTGTCTTTCAAGTTGGCCTTCTTTCCCGCTTAATTCTGACTCTGCCACCTGCCCCTTACACCCTAGTTGCCCTGACTCAGTCGAAAGAATTTTCCAGTCTCAAACTTCTTCCATCAATAGAAAGTCACAACTTTTTGGTTTTTCTGGGAGATTATTGACTGTGATTGTGTTGACAAGAGTATGTGCCTTTCTCTTCCTTGTTTTGGTTTCTACAAAGGCAAGTATTTGTATAGTGGCCATATTATTTATCATCCAAATCAGGATACTTTTGAGAGTAAAAGAGAGCACTAGTTATAATTACAGTTATAATTATACCAGAGTATTAAGCATCAATTGAAACTATCTTAAGCAAATCAAGACATGGTTATGCTGATTATCTAATTAAAAATGTAGACCACCTCGAATCTTTCTACAAGTATGTGGTATGTGGATGTAGAAATAACACACTGGGTGAAAGAGAAAGACAGAGAGAAAGAGAAAAAAAAGGGAGGGAGAGAGGGAAACAGGAAGATTAAGGATAAATCAAAGATCCATTTTGAGAGTCCTTTGTGGCACTTTACCTAAAAGTTTTTTCCTCCGCTTTCTCTGCCTCTTTCTTATGAGTGCATATAGGGTTATTTAGCTTTTTATCTCCAGCCTATAACCCAGTACCTCATATACTCTAGAGAGTCAGTAAATAATTTTTAAATACATGAATGAGCAAATTTCTCCATTAAAATTCTCCTAAAAATTCCATTTCCCAACTACTCTGGCCTATATGAAATTTTTCCTCCACTGAAATCCTATGTCATCTCTAGTTTTAATTGCATAATTAAATATTTAATGAAATGCTTTTCTATTTTGTTGATTAATTTAGGCATGGGTATTCTATCTCTATTATACTGATTCTATTAAAATGTACTCCTGGCCAGGCATGATGGCTCATGCTTGTAATCCCAGCACTTTGGGGGGTCGAGGCAAGCAGATCATGAGGTCAGGAGTTCAACACCAGCCTGACCAACATGGTGAAACTCCATCTCTACTAAAAATACAAAAATTAGCTGGGTGTGGTGGCACATGCCTGTAATCCCAGCTACTCAGGAGGCTGAGGCAGGGGAATCACTTGAACCCAGGAGGCGGAGGTTGCAGTGAGCCGAGATCGCGCCACTGCACTCCAACCTAGGTGACAGAGCGAGCCTCCATCTCAAAAAAAAAAAAAAAAAGTCCTCCTTTAGTATTTTCTTCTGTAAATGGGGATGAGTATAGTGCTTATCTCATAAATTTCTTAAATTTATTGTGAGAATTAAGTCAGCTAATAAATATGAAGAGCCTGGCCAATACTAACTGCCTATTTTATGTTAGTTATTGTTATTTTTATTATCTCTTCCAGGGAAGAGATGGGGCCATTGCACTTACTAATATTTGAACAAAAAATAGTGACTTCATTATTTAATGACTTAAAAGCATGTTAACCCAAATATGGTAAAATGGTCATGTCTGGTAGACTCATGAATGACATTCAATGTGCAGTGATACCAGATTTAAAAATTATTTTTCCCTGAAGCACTCTAATTTCAATATTTGAAGCTATGTTTGTGGGGTATTCAGTTTTCTTTACTCCTTCATATGAGAGCATATTGGCTATAGTGAAGTGGGTGGGGAAAAATGCCTGGCATTTAAATTTGAAAACCATAGTTTAACAGATTTTCATGGGTTTTCTGAAAGATGAACTTCATTCACCACTGTTATTAATATTCTTTTTTTGGATTTTATAATATAAAAGTTCAAATGTGGGCCGGGTGCGGTGTCTCATGCCTGTAATCCTAGCACTTTGGGAGGACAAGGCAGGTGGATCACTTGAGGTCAGGAGTTCAACACCAGTTTGGCCAACATGGTAAAACCCCATCGCTCCTAAAAAATAATAAAATAAAATAAAATAAAATAAAATAAAATAAAGCTGGGCATGGTGGCACATGCCTGTAATCCCAGCTGCTCTTGACGCTGAAGCAGGAGAATTGCTTAAATCTGGGAGGCAGAGGTTGCAGTGAGCCAAGATCATGCCACTGGACTCCAGCCTGGGTGACAGAGAGAGACTTCATCTCAAAAAAAAAAAAAAAAAAAAGAAAAAAAAAAGTTAAATTGTGCTAGCAGGTAGCATTGGCAGAACTTCTAATTTATCCAGAAATATGAAGCTTGTCAGATCTTAGGCAAGTGTGTCAAAAGGGTACCTAGAGTAGAGTTCACTTCTCTGCTTAAGGAAGACTTCATCCCTCATGTCAGAGCTTATACTTGAAGACCTTGCATTCCTTGGTCCTTAGTTGAAAGTTCCCCAATCCAACTTTCAGCCCTTTCCCCTTGGAACACGTTCAGAAACACATTGGTCCCCGGCCCCAGTCCTCTCATCTGTAGTGGAGGCAAGTGCCATGTTATAGCTTCTTTATGACCCTTGTCATCTTTATTCCATCCTGACTTTCTGACCTGAAATGTTGGCAGTATTTGAAGATCTGGAACGTAAGTTTTGCTTCACTTAAACCTGGTTTCTCATCGACTTAGGGTTCTCTTAGACTGGCGCTGTTCAATGGAACTATTCTACAAGGATGGAAATGTTTTATGTCTACCTTGTCAAAGATGTTAGCCCCTAGGCACATGTAGTTACTGGAATGTGGTTAGTGTAAATGAATAACTGAATTTTCAATTTTATTTTAATTTAATTAATTTAAATAGCCATAGATAGCTAGTCCTATCATCTTGGACAGTGAACTATCTTTTCCTTCACAGATTTTATCTAAGTTATAGTTCCTGAGGAAAACAAAAACAAGCAAATATGCTATTTATTTATGATGACAATCACTGTTTAAACTACATGCCTCAATAGCCACAAAGACATTTAATGAAATTGTGAGATACACTAGAATGTTGACTTAAATCAGAGTCTTCCCTTGACTTTGATAATGCTGTCAACCTCTTGCTTTTAGTTTCACTTCTTTCATCTCTTTAGGTACATACTGCCAAGTCTTAATGTTGGAGATCATTAGGAATAAGTCAAAGACCATCTCCCTTTCTAGCTCAGTATTCTGTTTCCAGTTTACCACAATCATGCCTATAGCTTCAGTAATCTCTACATCAATCACTTCCAAAGTTGTATCTTTAATACACACTTCTCTTTCAGACTTTCTCAAATATAGCATGCTCAGAACTGAATGTGTGACCTCTGTCACAATCTTGTTCTTTACATCACTGAATAATACCAATCTAGATGGTCAAGCCAGAAAGCTAAGAACCATCCTAGACATCTCTATCTCCTTCCATTAATTCCCATGTCAAAGTCATCTCCAACTCCAGTTGTTTTCATTTGGAAAATAGCTTTCAGATCCATTCACCTCACTTAATCTCCACTGTTGCCACTATGATCTAAGTTACCATCATCTCTTATCTGGATCTCCTGCTGGAAGTTTCTATGTGTCCATAGTCACACAGACCTATATGAACAGAGTTTTGTCATGTATCATGCTCCCTCAAGTCTCAGAGCCTTTATAATGTCTCTAGAATTAAGGTTGCCCAAAATAAACTCCAAATTCACAACCTTCCCCTCCTCATTTCCACCCTGTCCTGCTCAACACCTGGTTCCTGGTTCATCTTGAAGTTTTATTCAGACCCTAACTCAGATGTCATTTCCTTAAGGTTAGTTTTCTTGATTCCCCAGATCGTATCTGGACTCTGTTACACATTTTCCTATCACCTTGTACTTCCCCTTCTGAGCACTTATCATGATTATAATTAATTATCTTTAATCTTGTCTCTGCTGTTAAAAAGATAACTTCCATGAAGGCAAGGATCTGTTTGTCTTATTTATTGCTTGATTCTTGGTGCTTGAGTAAGTACATGCACATAGTAAGTGCTCAATAAATTGATTCCTTAGGTACTTAATGTGAAGTTAATTGTATATTATTGC
This sequence comes from Nomascus leucogenys, assembly GCF_006542625.1. Taxonomy (NCBI): domain Eukaryota; kingdom Metazoa; phylum Chordata; class Mammalia; order Primates; family Hylobatidae; genus Nomascus; species Nomascus leucogenys. Next base: position 1,358,641 of record NC_044391.1, read on the forward strand.
CTCAGGTTAGTAAGCTGGACTGTCACTTTATATGTAGGTTAGGAAATTGACAGGAAAATGAATTTGGTAACTGTTATTCACATTTAATCTCAATCCTCAAAACTGAGTTTCTCTGTGAATGAAACAATAAGTTACTGGAAATGTGGAGTTTTCAAAACAAACTCTTGATGTAAACTTTTATACTTCTGTTATTGCAGGTGCAAACTTTCCAGCTGTTCTGTGATATATTAAATGTGTTTCAAGTTATTCATTTACTATTTTGAGTAGTTTATCTTGGATATATATATATATTTTAAAATTAGTTAACTTATTGATACTACTCTAATTATTATTTTTTAGAACAATGTTTTTCCAAGAGACCTTGTCAGAGACTCACCAATGCCATTAATTGACCATGGTTACTGACTTCCAAAGAGTCATCAATCCTTCAGGAATAATCTTTGGGATCAGTTGTCATTATTTATCTAGCATGACACCATCTACGAACTGCGTTATTCAAAAGTGGAACCTTTTCTATTTCCTGTGTCATTGTTTCCAAACACAGATTTGACAATTTCCAGGCAGGAGGGGAACATGAGTGCTTCTGGACTTGTACATGAATCTTTTGTCTTTACCTATTAATTGCTCAACCGACCTTGTAACTAGCTTCCTCCCTTTGATCTGATACTTTCTTATTTCACGCTTGCAGATGTTTTTAAGTGTTCTAATATTCCCCCCCGGGGAAACTGGATGTTTTGTGGTAGTTGATGACATAGTTCGCTAGGCCACTAGGACTTTATTTCATAACTTTTTCTAGAAAGTAAACCATTTAGGTTGAGGATGAGAAAAATTGTGGAGTTATACTAATCTAAATGTGAGATACTCTTCATTGACTTTCCTGGTTGACAAGTTCTATCTATCTGTCTGTCTGTCTATCTATCTATCTATCTATCTATCATCTATCTCTTTTTAAAAAATTAAAGCCATTTAAATACAAATTACTTAAAAGAACTGTAGGCTTTTAAAAATTCAGAAAATCAATTTAAAAAATATGAATGTCCACATTTTTGAGAATATTCAAAGCAAGTCACAATATCATTTAAAAATTAGCCATGCAGTAAATATCAAATAAATTATTAATGTATATTAATTTTATTGTATTTAGTAATTAAAATGGTGAAAAATCATGAAATATTTATACTCTATGATCAATAACTATTTATACAAATCTTTTTTTAGGCCATAGAAAACTTTGGTTCTCTTTAATTAATGAGTTATTTCAACTAAACATTCAACCTTTGTTTCTACAAGCATACCTTTTTTTCATTTCTTAAGGCAAATTGTAGTTTATTATAATTAATCATCAGACTCTGTTACTATTAAGCAGCAACTGAGAAATTAAATAAAATAAAACTTTTGAATTGAGGAACAACTGTTTCCAGGTGATTACAACAATAGTAATAATAACAACCATTCATATATTCTGTTAGCAGAATGAAAAAATGTAAAAATAAGACCAAACTTCATTTAAAGCAAAGGTTTAGGTTTCATATGTGCATGAGAAATGGAAATTCAATTGCTAACCCAAATCTGAACTAAAGTCATAATCAAACTAACTGAACTGTTCCAGTGTGTATAGGGGAGGGGACACTGGATGGTTTACCTACTTGGGAGGAGGGTGTTAGTTATTGAAGTCATACACCTCAACAGAATAATTACTAAATTAAAGAGATTGATTGAAGGGGCCATTCAGATTATATACCATATGCTATTCTAAATTTTTGAATGGCTATTAAAAAAAAAGAAAAAACACGGGTTCAGATTTTTTTTCCCTATTAAAATGCACCCTAATGCATGTCTCTGGGAACACAAACATTGTCCTCATTCAGGCATACCTGTGTCCTATGGTATACTTGTCTTGAAGGCATGTTATTTAGCATGGGGATAGAGAATTTAGTTCTCTGCCTCAGGTGCAATCCTGGCCTGTCCCTTTATTACCTCTGGCATATCACTTAACCTCTCTGAAGTTTAGCTTCCTCCTCTTGTAAACCATAGGAATAATTACACCTAATTCTTCACATACCTGTGTGGATTAAACAAGATAATTCATGAAATTACACCATGAGTGTTCAGTAAGTACTAATTTTTGTTAGTTCTATTATTCACCCCATGGACTTTGAATGAGTTCTCTTCGTTGGGCTTCAAAGCCTTTACATTTCTTGTTGCAATATTATCATCAGAAAAGGGTGTAGTATTAGCTTCCATATGACCGCATTTGGTAGTGTGAGTCCCGGTGTCAGTGTATTTGGGTTTCTAAGAAGACTAGACACCAGGACCAGATTGGCTGCTTCTGCCAAAAGAAACAAACCACTTCAATTTCATTAGCACAGCCCTGCAAATAGCTTTTCAAGTAGTCAGGGAAGTAAAAGTTCTATTGAGCTTGGGGCTATTTTGCATTATCTCCAAGGGACACTTTCTCCCTGGAGAGGCCACCTGCATCTTATAACTTAAGAGTGTCTCTCTGCTAAGTCCTGGAGTTTCCACACAGCTGCTGAAGACCGACACACATTCCTAGCATTTGGCATCACAAAGGGAGCTCAAAGGCCAGGCGGGAATCTTGCTGTCATTTTGTCAATCCCTTGTCTGTTTTTCCCCAGGCTTCCCCAAAATTTCCATTAATCTTGGAGCCAAGAAATACAACACAATCAGCTTATGCAGTAGTCTTTGAAAAACTTAAACTTTTTATTTAGAGGTAATTGTAGGTTCACTTCCAGTTAGAAGAAATAATATAGAGAAATCCCATGCACTAAGCATCCTTTACCGAGTTTCCCCCATGGGGAAGTTAAGATACAAAACAATCTCGTCACCACAAAAATTCCTCTTGTTTAGCTTTTTTACCATGTCTCCCTCCCATTTCACCCTCTCCCTCATCCTCAATCCCTGGCAAGCACTAATCTCTTCTCCATTTCTATAATTCTGTCATTTCAAAAATATAAATTACATCATACAGTGTATAACCTTTTGGCATTATCTTTTTTGTTTCAGCGTAATGCCCTGGAGATTCATCCCAGATGTGGGTGCATCAATAGTTTGTTCCTTTTCACTGCTAAGTAGTATTCCATGATATAGATGAAGGACAGCTGGGTTGTTTGCAATTTTAGGATAATATGAATAAATCTGTTATGAATAGTTATGTGCAGGTTTTTATGTGAACCTAGGTTTTGGCTTCTCTGTAATAAATGCCAAGAGTATGATTGCTCGGTGGTATTGTAATTACATGCTTAGTTTTATGAGAAACTGCCAAGCTGTTTTCCAGGGTGACTGTACCATGTACATTCCACCAGCAATCTATAAGGAATGTAGTCTATCTGCATCCTCTCCAGTATTTGTTGTTGTTACTATTTTTAATTGTAGGTATTCTGACAGGTGTGTAGCAGTACCTCATTGTGGCTTTACTTGGCATTTCCTCAATGGCTAATGATGCTGAACACCCTTCTCAGCAGTCTTTTGCAGATGGTATACTTTAAGAGCTAGTATGCCATCTGAAAGGGGTATCCACTTTAATAATTGAGACCAAAATTAATTTGCCTGGATGAGAATCAGGTCCGAAAAAGAGAGAGAGTGTGTGAGCTGGAATATGCTTCATCTCGAACTCAGGTTTCCTGAATCCAAGCCAAGTGAGCTTAACCAGACCCTACCACTAGTACACATCAGAGATGATTTACTTGCTCTGAGTTGGGTGGTAAAATACAGCAGTTTGATGGCCAGTTAAGAATATATGAGTAATATAGTGATTCTCTGTGTAATATCTAGCAATTTAGTGTCTACTGGGAAATCAATAAATAATTGAATTTTTATACATACATTTTATATATATGTAAATTTACATACATATATGCAAATATCTGTATATAGGTGTATCTATGTCTCTCTAGCTATCTATTTATCTAGAGAGAGAGATGTATTCTTCCAAAAAACTTGTATCTTCTTTTTTTCTAAAGTAGGCACATTAGAAGTTTTGTTTCACCGTTTACAGCAGGGAATATATTAAGAACATAGTGTTCTTATTATCTCAAGTTAATCTCCAATGTTGGTAGACATCCCTTAATCAACTATCAGTGGGGACAATGCTACATCATCCTATTTGGAGAAGCCTCAAATAGGATACATCAGGAAGAACAAAACATTACCGCTATTGTATTTCTGCCCAAAATTCACAAACAAAATCTAATGATAAACAATCAGACTTACACAAATAAAGGGAAACTTCATAGAATAACAGGTCTGTACTTTTGAAAAAGAATCAAGGTCTTGAAAGTCAAAAGAAGAACTTCAAGATTAAAGAGAACTAAAGAGCCTTTGCTCAGAATAAAGACTACTGCAAAGATGACGAACAGTATATGTAACTGAGACATCCAAATCCTCAGAGAGGCTGCATTGCATTATTGAGAAAATTGATGAAATCAAAATATGCCCTATGAATTAATTACATTTAAGTTTCCTTGTTTTCATCATTGTATTGTTTTAATGATCTTTGTATGCCTTATGTATTGGCACAAAGTCCTTGTTGCTAGGAAATAAACCCTGAATTATTCAGGACATAATGCCTGAAACTTACTCTCAAAAGGTTCAAGCACTACAAAAGTGTGTGTGTGTGTGTGTGTGTGTGTGTGTGTGTGTGTTTAGAAAGACAGGAAATAATGCAGCAAATCAAGTAAAATGCAAACTATTTGTGCATCTGGATTAAGAATGTGTGGAAGTTTTTGTACTATTCTTATAACTTTTCTCTAAATTTGAATTTATATTAACTAAAATCCCCTCCACCCCCAACAAAAGAAAGGAAACCCATGCCTGTTCAATGTATTCTGTAGTTCTCCTTAAGTATTAATAGGGTCAGTAATGAAAGTCCTTGTAGAGGAAGGAGTTCACCCTCTTGATATGCAGATGAGGAGACAGAAGCTCCCAGAAGTGGAATACCCTCTCAGGTGCTTCCCAGGAGGGTGATGGAGGAGCTGGGACTGAAGGTGACTTCTGACGCTTTCCAGTGGCCCTTGCTTGAGCTCTGGCTAGGCTCACACACAGAGCAGGGAAAATGGCAGTCAAGAGCTCTGTTTACAGTGAGAGACTTTATGGGGAGTGGGAGGAGAAATGAGGTGAACTGAGAATTGTAGAAAATTTTAGAGGTTCAGAATTTACACATGTATCGTGACTCCTTACTGTGACCTGAGAGATGTCCCACCTCTTTGACTTTGCTAAGAGACACACTCTTTCTATGTGAACCTAAAAAAGGACAAAACTCTGATGACCACCTCCAAAGCCAGCTCTTGTGCAGACCCAGCTTGTAGATGGAGTAAAAATAATCCAAAAATGTGCTTAATATAGGAAGGGGTAAACAATGAATGTATCTAATTCAGAAGGAAGGTATTTCAAAGTCAGGGGCTGATGTGGCCAGTAAAAGAAATAGTTACAAGATGGAATAGATACTAAGTGAAATGCACCCCAGAAGTAATCTCAAGTAAGACAAGATATTTATTTTATATTTATAGACTCATGGAGAAGCTAAGCCTTTCAGATTGTGAGCCTACACTGGCAGTTTCTTCCACGTGCAGATAGCCCTAAGCACCTGCTTGTAGACCACAGGTTAGGAGACATTCAGTAAATAGCTGGAAGGTCATAGTTCTTGAGGTGATCTCCAGAGCTGAACTCTAGTGCTGAGCATGACAGCTAACACAGTTTACTCAACATGTTGCTGTTTAAATAGACTTCAAGATGCTTTCTCATTTACCTGTCACAGACACCCTCCAGATAGACTATGTTGAGAGAGGCAGGGCTTGAGCTCCACCACTTGATATAAATCAGTGCTCTTTTCATCCCAAGATGAGGCAAATTCCCAGAGATAATCTCCCCCTGCACCCACTGTATTTACAGAAAGGGTGAAGGCCAAAAAGTTGGGCCTTTGAAACCAAAGAGCAAATGTGTTGCCACCACTGGAATACAGGATCTTTTAGATGCTGGTGTCTCACGGCCATTAGAAGAAGATATTTTAAATCTAAATATTGGAAGGAGTAAATAAGGATCTACTTTCAATCATTCAACAAATATTTATTGAGCATTTACTATGTTACAGGCACAGTGCGAGGCTATGCAAATGAAACCTTGACGAATACAGGTGTGCGTTTTGCACTTGTGGTACATATAGGCTAGGGGGCAAATAGATAAAAGCAACTCTGCGGCATGTATTCTAAAGAAGAAGCCCAAAGGGCCAGGAGGTGGGATAGCAGGGGTCCAGCTCTGTCCTAGAGACCAGGAAGTCCTCCTGGAGGAAGTGAGATAGAAGACCTGGGGTGGGGATGGGATGAGAGGAGAGAGAGCTTTTCAGGCACAGAGAACAGCTAAAGAAAATATATAGCTATATGACTTGTTTCTGTGGCTGAAACGGAGTAAGGACTTTAATGGGAAGTGACCTCCAACCACCCCCTCACTTCCTCCTAACCACGAACACACTCATTTTTCCCATTCAAATTCCCAGAAATGCTATTAACAGGAATCTTTTACCATTATTTTCAAAACTAGCCTTGAAATGATTTATTTTGTCAAGTTCTCAGCAGAGAGAACCGCTAACACTAATTAAATCAGAATCTCAGGCAGTGGTACCAGGCATGAGTATTGTTTAAAGCTTCCCAGGTGATCCCAAAGTTCAGTATAGTCAAGCTTGGGACTTTAAACCCCTCCTTGACTATGGACGCTGATTAAGACGGAGAAAAAACACCTCTGGCACTGAGAGGTGGGGGGGAATGGTGAAGAGCTATGTTCTAGCTTCTGAGGTTTGTAAAATATGTTATGGAAGTGAAGTGAGTGATGCCCAGAGAACCCAGGATAATGTCCTCATTTGGGGTCTTTATAAAATTTAATTTTGAGCATTCATATATATATATTTATTTCCATAGGTTTTTGGGGAACAGGTGTTGTTTGCGTACATGAGTAAATTCTTTAGTGGTGATTTGTGAGATTTTGGTGCACCCATCACCTGAACAGTATACACTGTACCCAATTTTTAGTGTTTTATCCCTCAACCCCTCCCACTGTTTCCCCCAAGTCTCCAAAGTCCATTGGGTCATTCTTATGCCTTTTCATCCTTATAGGTACACTCCCACTTACGAGTGAGAACATAGGATGTTTGGTTTTCCATTCCCGAGCTACTTCACTTAGATTAATGGTCTCCAGTTCCATTCAGGTTGCTGTGAGAATGCCACTATTTCATTCCTTTTTATGGCTGAATAGTATTCCATGGTGTAGATATAGCACAATTTCTTCATCCATTCATTTTTTGATGGGCATTTGGGCTGGTTCCATATTTTTGCAACTGCAAATTATGCTGCTAAAAACATGCATGTGCAAGTATCTTTTTCATATAATGACTCCTTTCCTCTGGGTAGATACCCAGTAGTGGGTTTGCTGAATCAAATGGTAATTCTACTTTTAGTTTTTTAAGGAATCTTCACACTGTTTTCCATAATGGCTGTACCAGTTTACATTCCCACCAGCAGTGTAAAAATGTTCCCTTTTCACCACATCCCTGCCAACATTTATTATTTTTTGATTTTTTGATTATTACCAGTCTTTAAGGAGTAAGATGGTCTTCATGGCCAAAAAATCCAAAAGCAAATGCAACGAAAACAAAGATAAATAGGTGGGACTTAATTAAATAGGAAGTTTCTGCACAGCAAAAGAAACAATCAGCAGAGCGAACAGACAACCCACAGAGTCAGAGACAATGTTTACAATCTATACGTCTGACAAAGGACTAACATCCAGAATCTATAAGGAACTCGAACAAATTAGCGTTGAAAAAAAACAACAACAACAAACAAATTCCATCAAAAAAAAATGGGCTAAGGACATGAATAGACAATTCTCAAAAGTAGATATATAAATGGCCAATAAACATGTGAAAAAATGCTCAACATCACCATTGAGCATCTGTATTGACTGTGAAAAGATTGAGGGCTAGATGTGGTGGCTCATACCTGTAATCCCAGTGCTTTGAGGGGCTGAGGCAGGGGCATCATTTGAGCCCAGCCTGGAATTTGGGACCAGCCTGGGCAATATAATAAGACCCTGTCTCTACGAAAAAATTGAAAACATTAAAACAATTAGCTAGGTGTGTGATGGGCACCTATAGTTCCAGCTAGTCAGGCTGCTAAAGCAGGAGGTTTGCTTGATCCTGGGAGGTCAAGGCTGTAGTGAGCTATGATCCTGCCACTGCCATCCAGCCTGGGTGACAAAGTGAGAACCCTGTCTCTAAAAATAAAAAAAATCAAGAGCTCAATGTTCAGGATGCCAATGCAGACTTTTCAGTATTGTTGCTGGAGAAGGAAGAGGGGAGTAGATGGTGTGAGCCCTGGAAAATTCTCTTCTGGCATCATCTTCCTGTAGAAAACAGTGTGACAAAGCTGTGAATCCCCAAAATTCATTCCTTGATAACAATTGTGTTTGTACTACATAGCCTGAAGCAAAGCTAGCAGAGGTAATAGCTGTTGAAAAAAAATTAATGGGCATGATGACTGATTTATAGCTTCGTCATAACATAAATTATAACAGGAGACGGAGGGAATGGCTTTTTGGAAGCCCTGCTTTTCTGCAGAGGTGCAAGGCCCTTGCTGCTTTTCCAGCTATTGTTAAGTTTGCTAAAAATAAGATCTGTGCAATATGTAAACATCACCCCTCCCCAAGTAAAAATATGGATTATTCAGATACTAGAGGCAGGAGAGAGTCAGATGTTGGCCTAAGGCCTTAAGTTCATGTCCCTGACAGGCTCTGAGCTTGTCAAAACTGCTCTTCAATCCCCTTGCTAATAGCATGGTGTGCTTCAGTTACTGAATTGGTCACGTAATTAGCATACTCCTCTGGCTGGGAAGAAATCTGCGGGTACACTCTAAATTAAAGAAAACCAACTTGTTGTGCCAGGTTATATAATTTAATGAAGAATCTGTAGACGGTGCCTTTTAAAAAGTATGATTTTGGGTATAAAATTAAGCACTCAAGCCTAAGGTTTCTCTTTTAGCTCTCAGCCAAGGCTCACTGTTGTGTAAATGAATTAAATGCAGCCAAAGGCCCATCTGCTTCACAGGACAGAATCAAATGAGACCTGGATGCTTGGGGTCTATTTGCCCTTACTTTGTAGCATCTTGGGCAAACCAGCACTGATGTCCAATGTGAGAGGCGAATATTTCTGCTTTTATCATTGTTGTAAGCCACAGTTTTTTTTCTTACCTCTTCTCTGTTTGTTCTTTAAACAACAAAAAAATCTGGTGGTAGATCCATCTGACCTCATTGAGTCCAAAATGGCATCTCCCTCTCCTTGTTCTTCCTCTCTGGCCGCTCCTTTATTTTTCTTCTTTCCTTTTTCTCTTTCATCTGGCTTCTCCACCCAAAAAGCCAAGGGAAGTGAGGTAACAATAACTTTGTTGCATTTCACCTGGCCCACCCAGAGAAAATCTATTTCTAGGCAAATGTGGAAAACCCAAACCTTGTGGAACGCAACCGGCCCTTTAATCTAACATCCTCTGTGCGCTGCAGAGTCTAATGTTTAATTTGAAAAACAATCTGAAAATAGCATGAAAGGAAACGTGGAATTTGCATAGCTATATATATGTTTAAGATAGTCATAGTAGTTTTGGAAAATACTGTGTTTGAGAGCTGACCCTTTACTTGAAGTTGCCCGAATTTTCTGGACTCCTCTGAGATAAGGAGTGTAATTTTCAGTTGAGTGATGGTTGCTTTTCTGCACAGTCGTCTTGATATTAAGGAGTCAGAAGTCAAAGCCTGTCATTTTGGAAAACTGAAGGCTGATATTCAGAGCTGTTTGAATGACCAAAACTAAAGTCACAATGACGACAAAGTTCTAGTTTATTTCTAATATCCGTTGGATTGCCACACTTTTGAGAATCTTGTTAAAAATCTTCTGTTTTCTCTTTCTTTCCTTTTATCTTTCTTCCATCTCTTTCTCTCCTTTTCTTTGCCATTTTCATGGCTTTTTAAAAAATCTTTTTCTGCATATTCCTTTTTTTTTTCAAAGCTTAAATTGCACTAAAATCTTTATATAGGCATGGCCTAAGTTTGGTTTATTCCAGCCCAGTTGCCTACAGATGAAATCCTTTCTCCATAAGCCCTTTGAAGGACAACTTCCATTTCCAAAGCCTTAAATTTAATAGCTGGAGAAAAAAACAAACAAAATCTCTACTGTTTCAGGCTTCCTAACATTTCTACCATATTCAAGGTGCCTTTAAAACAATCTTTCTGAAAGGTGCTGGGAACTCAGGTGTCAAGCATAAGCTCTTCATTTGGTGAGAGATGCTCAGCAGGTCAAGGAGACAAGGCAGAGAGTGCAGAGGTGTAAAAATTTAAGGGTGGTTTCAAACCAGCATATATGCCTCTAGGAAAAGGATTTTAATCTTGGGATCCATGGGTAGAAGTCAAGGAGTTTGTAATAGTCCATTTTCTGTTGCTTATAACAGAATACTTGAAACTAGATAATCCATAAAGGAAAGGAATTTATTTCTTACAGTTATGGATGCTAATAAATCCAAGGTTGAGAGGCCGCATCTAATGAGAGCCTCCTTGCTGGTTGCATGGCAAGGAGGATGACCGTGCACATGTGCGAGCTCAGGTTGCTCTTCCCCTTCTTGTAAAGCCACCAGTTCCCCTTTCATGATAACTCATTAATCCATTAATCCATGAATGGATGGATTCATTCAATTCTCATTGAATCGAGCCCTTGTGATCCAATCACCTTTTAAAGGCCCCACCTCTCAACACTGGCATATTGGGGATTGAGTTTCAACAGGTGTATTGGAAGGGACATTCAAACTATAGCAGGGTCCATGAACTTAATGGGAAAACATTATTTCTTTGTATTTCCTAAGCTTTTGTTGAAATATAGCTTTTCTAACAATTATAAATATGGACAAATAACACATGGTAATGTCAGCATTCTGTAACATATTACAATACAGTTGTTGATGTAGAGACATCTGGTCTCAACAGATGCTTTATGTCCAACACGACTTAGATATGATGGTAAATATTAGACCTCCCACTAGATCTTTCCACTTAAAGCGTTAATAAGGGAGCACACGCCTCACTATAGCAAGTAAAAATATTATTATAGATATATGGGAGCTAAGCTATGAGGAGGTATAAGAATCATATACCATAATCAATGGACTTCAGGGACTTGGGGAGAAGAATGCGAGGGGGGTGAGGGATAAAAGACAACAAATATGGTGCAGTGTATACTGCTCGGGTGATGGGTGCACCAGGTTCTCACAAATCTCCACTAAAGAACTTACTCATCTAACCAAATACCACCTGTACTTCAATAACTTATGGAAAAATAAAATTAAGAAAAGACTATAAATATTTCATTATTGATGTTTTTCTTAATAATTCTATATAATTTATTTAATGCATTTAAAAATTGTTATTCTGAGAAGCAGTCAACAACTCCATTGAATTGTAAAATGAGTCCATGTAACAGTAAAGGTTAAGAATCTTGGTTCTTAGAGGAAATTATTCTTCCAACTGGATACTTTGTGGTCCCTGATTTTGGAGAAGGGGAGGGGTATAGAGGAAGAGGAGAAAAGGAATCTGGAATTTGTTTTGGGCCTAACAGAGCTTCTGATTGCTTCTGTTGGTTCTGTGTCCAGAGCTAAACACCTGAATAGCATTTAAAAAATGTGGAGAAAGGAAGAAAGAAAAAAACATAGATTACACTAGACAGGGGCATCTAGGGCAGCACCAAAACAAAATCCTGGCTGGGTGCGGTGGCTCACACCTGTAATCCCAGCACTTTGGGAGGCTGAGGCGAGCAGATCACTTGAGGTCAGGAGTTTGAGACAAGCCTGGCCAACATGGCGAAACCCCGTCTCTACTAAAAATGCAAAATATAGCCGGGCGTGTTGGCGAGTGCCTTAATCCCAGCTACTCAGGAGGCTGAGGCACAAGAATCACTTAAACCTGGGCGGCAGAGGTTGCAGTGAGCCGAGATCATGCCACTGCACTCCAGCCTGGGTGGCAGAGCGAAACCGTCTCAAAAGAAAAACAAAAAAAGCAACAACCCCCAAAAAGTCTCACAGCAAAACAAAAAACAAAAAACAACAGCCTTCTCATGTTTTCTTCCCTCTTTTTGGACAATTTTTTTTTTTCCTGGTGCCAATACCCAACCTCCTTTTCCTCTTTTTTTTTTTTCAGCAGTGTTAGAAATGTAGTTTTAGATACAGTCTAGAAGATGCTCATGCACTTCAACGTTACTTTCCATAGGAACTTGTAGGCAAAGCTCCTGTGCCATTGATTGAGCCCTTTTTCCAAACTGTCACACACTCACGACTTTTCCTGCCTAAGTCTTTGCTGATGTCGACAGTCATAATAAAAGGCCAGCTTGCCATGGAGATTGCTGTTATCTGTGGAAGAAGTTGGTTTACTTGCAAGACTATAGAAGGGTCTATGAACTTAGACGGGAAAGTAATACTTCTTTATATTTCCTAAGCTTTAGTTGAAATGTACCATTTCCATCAATTATAAATATGGACAGTAAACCCATGGTAATATCAGTACTCTGCCATGTATTACAATACAGTGGTATTGTCAGTAGGGGCTAGAGATATAAACTGACAGCCACTGTGTATCTAAATTTCCAGCTGTGGACCACATTGACTTTGGGAGTTAATAGTTGAAGTAAAGTGAGTCTAATGAGACATCATGTTTTTCCAGAGTTTCTGTTAAAATAGTCTCATCAGAGTAATATTGACAGGAGGAGGCCCTGTCAGAAAAAGTTATTTTTTGCTTCTATGATATCTTTTGATTCTGCAAGGTGGTGGAAAGGAGAAAGCAAGAAGGAGGAAAGTGGGAAGAAAATGTGGGCAGTGAACTTTATGGGGCCTGGGGGACAGACACAGACTTTAGTCAAACATAGCTAGATTTAAATCTCAGCTCTGCAACTTTCCTGTGTGATCTTTGGCATGTAGCTTAACTTCTCTGAACTACCAGTTCTTCATTTGTAAAATGAACATAATAATGGCATCCACTTAAAGAGTTATCATAAGAATTTGATAAGCTAAGCATGGTGGCTCACACCTGTAATCCCAGCACTTTGGGAGGCCAAGGTGGGCAGATCACTTGAGGTCAGGAATTCGAAACCTGCCTGGCCAACATGGTGAAACCCTGTCTCCACTAAAATAAATAAATAAGTAAATAAATAAATAAATAAATACAGAATACAAAAATTAGCTGAGCATGGTGGCTCATGCCTGTAATCTCGGCTACTCAGGAGGTTGAGGCAGGAGAATCACTTGAACCTGAGAGGCGGAGGTTGCAGTGAGCTGAGATTGTGCCACTGCACTCCAGCCTGGGCGACAGAGTGAGACTCATCTCAAAAAAAAAACAACAAAAAAACCAGAATTTGATGGCATATAATGCATTAAGACATTTGTCACAGTGCATGTTACCATGTAATAAGAACTTAATAGAGGGTAGCTTCTGGGAGGCGGCTGCTGTGACCAGGTGAGTATGTCAGCTGAGCTGGCAGAAGTGACAAGACTATGAGCAGCTGCTATTTTGACATGTCTGCTATGTTTGTCCCTGTGATCAACCAGCAATCCTGTCCCACTGGGGAGGGGGTGTTCTTGGCATTGGTCTGCCAACAGCCTGGTCTCCTTCCTTTACTCTTAATAATCTTTTTTTTTTTTTTTAACTAAGTAACTGACTGTGTCAGTTTTGCTAACTAAAAAATCAGGGTCTTAATAATAGTTAGCATTTACCTGCCTCACATGCTGGATTAATCAGTGTGCATGTGAAGTCACGAATTTCTTAAAGTCGAGATAGTGACTCTGCTACTCCCATAATGAGGGTGTGAGCACTGAGGTAAGTGTATATATACAGATTCATATCTGTACTTGAGCTTTTGTTCATATGTAGTTAATGTTTTAAATGGGATAATTGTTTGACTGATAAATAAAATAAGTCATGTGAAAGTCTTTGTAAACAGCTAAGCATTAGTAAAAGCCAAACTTCATACTTATTAAAGTTGTTGCTGAAAATAAAAATCATGTAACAGCTGGAAAATTACCAACTATCAAGGAAGAAGTCAAGTCCCTGGGGAGTAAAAGGGGATAGGAGATCCCTAAGCTTTAGCCCTGGTTGATCACTAAATAACCAGGGAAGTTACTGCTCCATTTATAATCTTACCTTCCTCTTCTGTAGAATAAAAATACTGTAGGCTTGGCCTATATTTCAGCCTTCTTGAGAATCATTCTTGGAGAATGATGCTAAAAAGTGGTTGATGAAAAGTAGGGTAGGTGAAGTTTTGGGGTGGTCCTCTGCAGATTTCTTGCTTCTTCCCATAGTTGGTAATATAAATCTCATCCATAAAATAACACTATTTTTAAATCTATTTAGTTCTTAACAAGGACCTTTTTAAAAAAGTTCAGTGAGTGGTTAAAAACCCTCATAATGGTCTCTAGCCTCCTGCCATTTGGACCTGGACTAACTTAAAAATGATGCCTGCCTTGCCTCTAATTACCTGTGTGTTTATTGCAACTAATAAATGTATTTTATACAAGTTATTATTTTACAGCTTAGATTTAGCTGCTTATTTGTTAAAAAAAAAAAAAAAGTTCGACAACGACAAAAAACATAGCTCATCTCCTCATGGACTGGGGCATTCATCTGCTTTGAATGTGGAGACAGAAACCTTATAGACAGTTTCAATTTGTCTTATATTTATTGTGTACACAGCTGACTGGGCTAGACACTATGAAGACAACAGAGGGGGTAAGACACAGTTCTGCCTTTAGGAGTAAAATGATCAATCATTCTCTAAAAGGCTGTCAGTTTGCCAAACAGCGAAAAAAAAAAAAAAAAAAAAAAAAAAAAAAAAAAAAAACAACTGGTTGCTAAATGTGTGATTTTCATTTGCCTCATATCTGCACTGGTGTCCAACATGGAAGCAGTAAGTATGTATCCACGTGTGCAGAATGATTCGCCCAGGGCGAGTTTAACAGTGGGTATTATTCGCAATAATAAGCTAGTTAGCATTGACACTCCTACTTCAAAGTGATGTCGCGCCTGCTTTAAAAATAGGTCAGCGTGATGACTTATTGGCATAGTCACCCTTGGGAAATCACAAAGGGATAGCTCTTTATCAAACTGATGGCTGATATCCAGGCTTGGTTTGAAAACTGTGCTTTGAGGGAGACTTGTTTCTTGTGCTTGGCCAGTAAAGCACAGAAACACTGAATTATAATGTACTGCTTTTAAATCCAAGGTTTGGCTATACATTTAGGATAGTTTATGCAAAACTGGCAGAAGTTGGTTTTTAGCTTTTTTTGGTTTCTAGGTTTGATCATTTCCCTCTGGTTAGTGTGGCGAGAACTAAAGCCTTGTGTTCTGAACAAACAACCACAACCCAAATAGGCCAAGAGACTAGGAAAATACCAGGACAAGTGAACTGAGGAGTGTCCTTTAGGGCAGCCAAGCTGAGGCACAGAGCTTAAAACCAAGGCTAGGGCATGCCCGAGAGATTTCTTAAGAGGGCTGAAGGCACTTCTTTTTGAAGCTGTAAAGTAGTGGCTGTTTACATTAAGGCAGAAAAAATGTCAAATACTATATAGCTGTGTCTGTCATGCTCTTCTGTTATTTTTTTCCTCTGTGTGCCATTTTGGTAGCAGTCTCTTAATTTTTCCCTGGGGACCCATTTCTTTCTTATTTTCAGTTCCTGAAGTTTGCATGGGACTTACAGTCTCTCTTTGCTTCCACTGCCGCCAGTGATAGTCACATGGCCCACACTTGACCAATCAGAGCACTGTATCCCCAGCCAGAACGATTCGTTTGGAGTATGCTCCTGGTGTACCATACAATTAGAGAGCCTTATTCCCAGGGCTTCTGCTAGAGATTTTAGGGAAGAGGTGCTCTGTTCTTTCTAGATTAGATGTACCAGCAGTATGTAAACCTAACACTCCTGGAGACCATCGTTGTCATCACTTAAAGGGATCTCCTCTGAGAATGACACCAATCCGGAGGAAAATAGAATTGAGAGATGGTGAGGGGTATATTCCTGATAACACCAACTGAGTTATATTAAAAGGTGATCTAAGTTCAGCTTTGCCTAAACCCACAGATCCAGTTAATTGATTTTTCTCTTTGCATAGATTAGTTTGGGTTATGTTTCTGTTGCTTGCAATGAAGAGTGCTTCGAATAATATGTGGTCTTTTATAAAGCCTATGTATCAGTCATCTACTGCCATGATAACGCTACATAACAAAATACTTAAAACAAAAAAACCTCAAGGACATCCAACAATAGTCATTTCTTCCTTTCTTATTTATTTATTTTCTTTCCAATTTTTATTTTAGGTTCAAGGGGTACACATGCAGGTTTGTTACATGGGTAAAGTCTTTTTAGTGTATTCGTGAGGTAGTTGAGATTGGGTTTGTCCATGTTGGGTTTAGCTAGAGTAGGTTCCTAGCTTCAGGTTATTCAAGTATACTCCATGTATCTCTTATCCCTTTTGAACAAGTGGCTATTTGGGGCATGTTATAATTTTCATGGTGACTGAAAGCTATGCCAGACAGCAATCCCGATTATACAAGCACAGCTCAAACCTTTTCCTCTGTCGTGTTCACTAACATCCCACCGGACAAAGCAAGAAACTTGGTTAAGTTCAACATCAAGGGAGTGGAGAATGGCACCCTTTCCACAAATATGGGGGAAAGGGAGTGAATATTTGATGAACAATAATCTACCACAGCCTAAACTTAACCAGAGGAAATAAGAACTAGGCATTATAGAATCATGGAATTCTAAATCTGCTGTAAATATAATAACAAACAATGTGAAATATTTTAAATATGTTAATGTAACAAAAGGCTACTTTTTAAGAACTGGGATATGTGTATTCCTGAAAGATTCAAGTTTTGTTTCTAATATTAATGATGTTGAAATTTTTTTTTTTTTTTTTTTTGAGACAGAGTCTCACTCTGTCACTCAGGCTGGAGTGCATTGGCATGATCTTGGCTCACTGCAAGCTCTGCCTCCTGGGTTCACGCTATTCTCCCACCTCAGCCTCCCGAGTAGCTGCGATTACAGGCGCCCGCCACCACGCCCAGCTAATTTTTTGTATTTTTAGTAGAGACGGGGTTTCACCGTGTTAGCCAGGATGGTCTCAATCTCCAGACCTCATGATCTGCCCACCTCAACCTTCCAAACTGCTGGGATTACAGGCATGAGCCACTGCACCAGGCCTTGAAATTAGTTTTGAAATAAGTAGAATATTGTATGGCTGCCTCCTTCTGGCTCAGGGATTACTTCAGTGATATAGTTAT
The DNA here is from genome assembly GCF_006542625.1 of Nomascus leucogenys. Taxonomy (NCBI): domain Eukaryota; kingdom Metazoa; phylum Chordata; class Mammalia; order Primates; family Hylobatidae; genus Nomascus; species Nomascus leucogenys. Next base: position 1,375,999 of record NC_044391.1, read on the forward strand.
CAACTAATGTAGACATTCAATAGCAATTTGTGTAAGTTGATTTTGAAATTCAAAATCTTATATCTTATATCAAACATTGTACAAATATCATGAACTATACAAGGAGTATAAGATTAAAGGAGAATAGCTGAGTGTGGTGGCTTGTGCCAGTAATTCCATCTACTCAGGAGATGGAGGCAAGAGGATCACATGAGCCCAGGCATTTGAGACCAGCCTGGGCAACATAATGAGACTCCATCTCTACAAAAATAAAATTAGAAAACATAGCTGGCCATGGTAGCATGCACCTGTAGTTCCAGGTACTCAGGAGGCTGAGGTGAGAGGATCGCTTGAGCATAGCAGTTCAAGGCTGCAATGAGCTGTGACCACACCACTGCACTCCAGCCTGGATGACAGAGAAAGACCGTCTCTTAAAAAATATAAAGGAGAGGCTGGGCGCGGTGGCTCAGGCCTGTAATCCCAGCACTTTGGGAGGCTGAGGTGGGTGGATCACGAAGTCAGCAGATCGAGACCATCCTGGCTAACACTGTGAAACCCCGTCTCTACTAAAAATACAAAAAATTAGCTGGGCATGGTGGTGGGTGCCTGTAGTCCCAGCCACTCGGGAGGCTGAGGCAGGAGAATGGCGTGAACCCGGGAGGCGGAGCTTGCAGTGAGCCGAGATTGTGCCAATGTACTCCAGCCTGGGCGACAGAGCAAGACTCCATCTCAAAAATAAAATAAAATAAAAGAGAATATCTGAAGGCATAATGATAATGCCTGTCATTCTTTTGGGTGCCTCCTATGTTTCAGGTACTGTGCTAAAGAACCTCAGTGATATTAAATAATGTGGTCAAATTCCCACATTCTGGTAAGAGCCAGAGAAAGGACATGTACCTGAGGATGTCTTGTGTCAGAGCTTGGGCTCTGGCTTCAGTGCATTGTAGGAAGTTTAAGTTAGACAATAAGGATGAGTTGGCAGCTTACTAATGGCAGGTGTGTGTCTTCTCAATTCTAGAAAATGCTGCATTGATAAAACCATGTTCCAGTCTTGCTTTAAAGCAGGAGGTTGAACTAGGTGAAGAGAGACTGGTTAAGGAATACAACTAAAGAATCCGCTGGTACAATGATGCAAAGTACAGGACCTTGTGAGGCTCCCATGGGAGTTTTCTGTCTTGCACTATGGGTAAAACAATTGTCCTGACAATTTATTATGAGGAGTTAATGTAACATGCATGAAAAGATTTTTCATATAGAATGTGGCTGAGGGAGCACAGTTGTTATAAAGTTCAATTCAAAAACAAAAACCAGACTAGCTCTCTGTCCCGGTGATTCTATTACCAACCTGTCTAAAACAGAGGCTGAATTTGGTAATCTCTTGAAATCGCTTGTGACCCTTCACTTCTCGGGTTGTTTTGATTTGGGGACTTTTCTAGCCACTTGAAGAAAATATCTTCTAAAGAGTGATACTGTCCTTGGTTGTGTTTGAGTTCCAACAGTGAGTACTAGGCTGCCTAAATGATCACAACTGGGCAGTAAAAATTCCTGAGAAAGCAGAAACATTAAGTTTCAAATTCCACTTGAATTAATGTATCTGGAGGTAAGGTTTTATAGTTAAAATATTTGGATGGAAAACATAATTTTTTTTTAAGTCTTTCCTTTGAATCGAGGTAACATCAGATTGAGAGTTGAGCGTAAAGTAGCTGGAGGCAGTAACGTAGTCCACCCCCACTCAAGAAAACGAAACCAGTGAAAAATGTCTTCTTGGGATTTGTTATGTCTCTGTTTGACTATCTAACAGTTTACAAGCGATAATGTGGATGATGGCTGTGATAATATATTTAACACAGTTAATATAAGAATATGATTCTGTTTATAAGGCACTTTTCAAACAAGGTAAGCACAACTTGAAAGTAATTGCATGGGAGGGTTGATTCCAGACACGTGGAGGCACGATTCTTAATTCTAATTTGAGCCTAGAGACAATTAGATTTAAAGCAACCAGGAAAAGTGCCCACTTTTCCTGGGTTGTGAAGGGGAAAGAAAACTTGATATATTTTTGTGAATCTCCTCCTCCTCTTCTACTCTTAGGATGGGAGGGTAGCTTCATTGCTAGGGAAGGTTCTGTGCAAACACACAATGTTGGGAATAATCAAAAGCCCAGAAAACTGAGTCAGGTACCTGCCTCTGGCAAAATTCTGAGTGAATAGTTGGGTGCCCTCAGTGGTAGCAAGCAACTGATGTGTCAGAACATGAAATGAGAGGAATTTTGAAGTTATGGCCTTGCCCAGAGAATATTATGCCTCCCACTTCTGAAGGTTTCCATCTAAGAACCCAGAAAAAGAACACTGTATTACTCCTGAGAGATGTGCTCAGAGTAACGTGGGTCAGAAGAACTATTTTGAGTTCCATAGTCAGAGTGGCATGACCCAGCCAAGTTATTATTTTTGTGACTCTTGCAACTCATTGACCTCTTCTTTCATTTTTTTTTTAATTTGAGGAAATAAAGGTGATGAGTTGAATCAGTGGTTTTAAAATTGTGAGCCTTGGAGCTCTTGTAGTCCTTAGAAACCTCAGATGATCTCAACAACCACTAAAGCCCATCACAGGTTTGGCAGACAAGTAGGGCAAGCAGGAAGAACTCTGTTCTCTCCACTTCCAATTCACTGTATACGGGGCTTAAAACCTAGATGATGGGTTGATAAGTGCAGCAAACTACCGTGGCACATGTATACCTATGTAACCTACACATTCTGCACTTGTATCCTGGAACTTAAAGTTTAAACAAAAAGAATATTTTCCTAAGTTTAGGTTTGGGTGTACGACTCTGAAGGACAACTTCTGTACTTAGCCTTTTTACTAGTCAGCGTACTTGACCTTAAAGCTTGCTCCCCTCTAAGTCCACCATCCTGGGTGATCCTGAGCACCAGAACCAGGTTCAGAGTTTATTCATTCTCAGAAGAAACACAATTCAGCATTATAAGTATCACCTTAGGCCTTAGGAATATAAAGAACAAAAGATGATCTCTGCCCTCAAGGCTTTTATGGTTGAATGAGGAAAATACAGGCAAACCTATTATTATACTGCAACAAGGTGATTGATTAAAGGGAGGCCAATGCCAAGGAGACAGCGAATGTAGAGGGTGGATTGCTTAGTCCAGCTGAGAGAGTGAGATGAAGCTTCAAAGAGAAGGAGGGCTTTGACAGTTTAAGAGAAGATGTATGGCCGGGCGCAGTGGCTCACGCCTGTAATCCCAGCACTTTGGGAGGCTGAGGCGGGTGGATCACGAGGTCAGGAGATCGAGACCACGGTGAAACCCCATTTCTACTAAAAATACAACAAATTAGCCGGGCGTGGTGGCAGGTGTCTGTAGTCCCAGCTACTCGGGAGGCTGAGGCAGGAGAATGGCGTGAACCCGGGAGGCGGAGCTTGCAGTGACCCGAGATTGCACCACTGCACTTCAGCCTGGGTGACAGAGCGAAACTCCGTCTCAAAAAAAAAAAAAAAAGAGTGGATGTATGATTTTAAAATATAATTCAGATCGTGTGAGTCCTCTGCTTGAAATACTCCAAGGGCTTTCCCATTGGATACAGAATGAAATCCAAATCCTTGTGTAGTTAGAAGGTGGATATGATGTGGCCTGCTGCCTTTCTCAGACATCTGCTTCATCCTTTTTGGCTCCTCCATGCTCATTATCCTCTCGTCTTCATTCCTCAACAATCCATGCTCATGTTCAGCTTCTGGCTTTTACTTTTGCCATTCCCTTTGGCTGAAATGCTTTTCCCCCAGAGTCTTCAGTAATGACTCTTCCTGATCACTCTGGAGTCAGAATAAATGCAGTAGCCACTTCAATATTTCCAGTTTTCCTCCTTCTGGATACAAGGGAGGGATCAGAACTTGCCTGCCTTTTGATGTTAGGGAAGACTAATCAGGTGGGTTGCTTTGGCCAGTGAAATATAAATGAAAGTTACATGTGCAACTTCCTGGCAGAAGCATTTCCTTTCCAGTGGGAGGGTCTATGAAGTTTCCTTCTTCTGATATGGAGACTCTAGAAGTCTGTGCTAACATGGAAGAACAATGCTAAGCCATCATGCAGTGGATAAGTCACTGCGGGGCCTCCTGGGTTCATAGACGTCTTTGCCTAAATGAGGAAGGAATGTTCATTGACCTTAGCCATTGAAGTTTTAGGGTTTGTTTGTTATTACACTATAACCTAACTTAGTCTGACTGATAAATATTCTTTTGAACTCCCAGTCTTAAAGTCAACATCCTGCTTTACTCCCGCTTTGCTACAAATTATATTTATGTTTTACATTGCACTTCTGTGAAATTATGCTGTTTGAATGTTTATTTGTGATCTGTCTTCCCCCATGAAAATATAAACATCAGGAAAGCAGGTATCTTACGTGTCTTGTTCCATATTTGGCAAGTGTCTGGCACAAAGTAGGCATGTTGTGCACAAATGCAGAACACAAAGTGTATCTGTGCCACATGGGACCCGGTGTCTAACCTTTGGAGAAAGAAAACATATTTAGAAAGGCATGCATGAGAATGCTCCCATCAACGGGCCCCTCAAATTAGGAAAACATGTATAAGGAACATATGTTATTTACGTAATCTTTCTCAATCTCAATTTCTTAATTCTTAGACTCTAAAATCTAACAATACGAAAGAATATGGGGTTTATCCTAAAATATTATTGAGTATTTATTGGTAACAAAGTTAGATACATATTTTTTGCTGAGTTTACAATGCACATTTCCAATATTATAGTGAACATCAGTGTTTTCGTGTTGTTTATTTAAAAAGTGAGCTTTATTAAAGGTTACTACTCTATGTAGTGTGGCAGAGAGACTATGATGGTGACAGGGTCTTATATGGTTTTCCTTTAAGATCTGAGAATCAAAATGATATCTTCTTTGTTTCATACATGTTGGCATTGTTTATTGCCAATACATTTCTTAAAAAATGTATTGCATATAAGAACAATGAAAACACAAAAGTGAGAAAGTTGAGAAGTTCAATTGGGAAAATTATTGATTATAAATAATTTCAAAAAATAACTGGACAAATTCTAAACATGGGAGAAATTTTAAGAAGTGTTAAATTATCTATATGTCAAAGAAATGGAAATTGTGTTGAAATAATTTATTCAAATGTTATCGAATTGCTCATTTTTCTAAAACTACAATGGCCCTTTGAAGCCTATGGAATCTGTCAACATCTTTAGTGCTTCTGATGCAGTACAAATGGTTTCCAATAAATAAGCTTTGGTTTATTTCTCAACAGTAAGTTTTGATTGAAGATCTTAAAGATGGCATTTCCCTCTTAGGAAGCTGTTCTGGAGTTGTTAGCTTTGAACTTATCTAACTTTACAAGCTGAGCTCTTTTTAGATTTAGATAATTGTCCTGCATTTGGGTGCTTACAACCTGAGGTACTACCTCCTTCCACCTATATAAGGAAATTTTGAGACTGGGTGCAGTGGCTCACTCCTGTAATTCCCGCACTTTCATAGGAAGATTGCTTGAGGCCAGGAGTTTGAGACCCGCCTGGGCAACACAGCAAGACTCCATCTCTCCAAAAATTTTTAAAAATTAGCCGGACATGGTAGTGCATGTCTGTAGTCCCAGCTACTCAGGAGACTGAGGTGGGAGGATCACTTGAACCCAGGAGTTCAAGGCAGCAGTGAGCTAGGATTGTACCACTGCACTCCAGCCTGGGCAGCAGAGCAAGACCCTGTCTCTTAAAAAAAAGTTGACATGATTAAAACCTTATAGAATCAATATGATTAAATCATTTGCATTATTGCCCAGGAAATGCTCAATATTATCAACATGATTCTCTTAACAGGAAATTTTAGCATGAAACCTAGGATCAAGCAGGAAGTTACTTCACTTTTCATAATTACAAGCATTGCTAAGTAAATTCCTTTGTTCCAGTACAAACTTTGGACATCTTTGGCATGTCTTTCCTTCATGTCCTCATCTCAGATGCCACAAGGAGATGTACAACATGGCATTATTTTCAGTCCTTTGTTGTGAGCATTCAGCACTCATGTTTGCATCCACACAACAGCAATAAACTATGGGAACTATCTCTACTTGACGTATCTGATTTCTACACTAGTGGGAATTCCAATCTTTCTTTCCATCAGATGCTTAGAACACTGTTGAATGGATGAAATTATCCTCAGGCACTATGAGATATCCAACAGCATAGGGAAGGTATATGGACACATTGGACAGAAATGGATTTAGTGTTGAACTCAAAGCCAGAGGTCAAACTACTACTATTCTTTTGTAAAGCAGGATTCTTTATGTGACGGTGCTGTTTTCCTTTAAGATGATCTTTGCAGCACATGATAGAGAGGAGAAATCCTGCCCAAGGGAAGTTAGACTATAAGTACTTCACAAGTATATGTGGGTAACTATACAGACTGTGCAGAGTGTAGGCAGATTACTTCATGAGAATATTGCCTTGTTTGTGAAAGCAGGAATGGATGTTCACTGAGGTAACCTGGCAACCAACGAGATAAAGTAGGGGTGCAGGGTAGTTATGGTGGCCAAAGGCATTGTCTTCTCAGACACACTTTCCCAGGCTCTGTCACCTTCCCTGGAGGTGCCCCAAAGCCACTACTGAAGGGGTAGGCCTAGGCAGATATGTTCAGACCAGATGACCTTGCTTCAATGACTGACGTTATTTGGAGCAAGGGCCCATAATCCAAGCTGAGCCCCTCATATTCTCATTTTAAATTGGAACTAAGAAACATAGGAAATAAGGCAGTGAATGTTAGATGCTGTCAGGTGCTATCCAGCTCCATGGGACCTCACCATTGTGGAGCGCCATGGATGGATTTCCCAAAGCTGAGTGTTTTCTCTGGTAACCAAAGACATCATTGCACATGATCATGGCAGGTTAGAAGTACCAGAAATTGATATTCCTAGGAAGAGCTCTTGAGCAATGACTTAAAAAAGTTGGGATATAAACACCTCAGTTTCTTTGCCTCTTGCCTGGGATAACTCTGAGGCATGTGTTTTTGTACCAATTTCCAGAGTTTCTCGGCAAGATGAAGTTCCACTTGCCCACAGAGGTAACTGGCTTGATCACACACATTGTATTTATTGCCTTCCCTTTCCCTGTTTTACTCCCCAACATCCTGGTCAGTATTTCCTGGGATTACCTCCCAAATAAAATGCTTGTACTCAGATTCCTGTCTCAGAATCCACTTTTAAGGAATCAAAACTTATGACAAAACAATGGGTCAGGTAGATTTGAGGTCAGTTGGGTCATAGCAACCCAAAGCAACATATGTTCAAGTTAAAGTTGTGAGGGGAAATAAAATTTTTAAAAAACCCTTGAACTAGCTTACATAACAGATAATGGAAAGGTGAGTAGAGGGTAGAGATGAGAGACCATACCGTAAAAAGAGAGAGCCAACCAGTAGGCCAGAGATATTGCCTGGTAACTTTCTAGCATTTGTGTTTCGTGAGATTACAAATAGGTTTTCTTCTTGAGATAGTGTAAAGTGTATCTGCTTCTTGCTATCTAAATATCCCTGGTTGAGATAAAAGTCAATCTTCTTGAGATAGTATGAAGTATATCTGTTTCTTGTTATTTAAATATCCCTGGTTGAGACAAAAGTCAAAAAATCAACTAAGCTGGAAGTTTGAGGGTCAAAAAAAGCTGTTTGTAAGGAATTGCTAGTATATAGCCCATTGGTCGGGTGGCAGAAGAGTACAAAACACCATTGAAGAGGGCTTAATAGGGGAGGACCAAAGGCCTGACAGAATTGGCACAGGAGGTGAGAAAATTAAGCTGTGATAAGAAAAAGCAGGTTTTGTCTATTAACCTGTAATATTATGGTGAAGAAGAAGCCTAAAAGTGCTTTGAAAAGAAGCACTTATTGATATCCTCTGAGCGTAAGTCAAAAGTGGACTCAAAGATGCCAAGTAAAAATCCCTGCCAGGCTCAGTGGCTCATGCCTGTAATCCCAGCACTTTGGGAGGCTGAGTGAGGAGGATCACTTGAGGCCAGCGGTTTGAGACCAGTCTGGGCAACATAGTGAGATCCCATCTCTGCAAAAAGTTTAAAAATTAGCCAGACGTGGTACCAGTGCACCTATGGTCCCAGCTACTTGGGAACTGAGGTGGGAGGATCACTTGAGCCTGAGAGGTCGAGGCTGTAATAAGCAGTGATAACACTACTGCACTCTAGCCTGGGCAACAGAGTGAGACCCCATCTCAAAACAAATCCTCATGCCACATGGAATCTATACTGGCTATCTTTTCATTTCTTGCCTTTCAGTTTCTACATGGAGTGGGATTGTGCAGCATTCTAAGTTCTGTTTTACTGGTTTTGTTTTTTAAATAAACACATTCTCAGCCTAATGAGAAGCAACATTAAGCAGATAGAGATAGAAGCTAGGGTGGAGAGGGACAAACCATTGGTCATCCAGGGTGAAGCTGGAGCAACACTGAGTGCTAAACAAAAGTTACTAATTCAATGAGTTTTGGAAATGATTGGGAAGAAATTATTGGAGACTCTAGATTATAGCTTTTGAAAAATCAGCATTCAGTAAAAAATTAGTAGCAACCTTGGGGATTCTCGTGAATCTAATCAATACTTGAATTAAATAACAAAATTGAAAGACATTTGAGGAAAAGGATAGATAAAGGACCATGATGTGAGAAAAGCACAGATAAATAAAAGATGGAGAACCTTCCTGGTAAAGTTCTGTAATAGATTTTTCCTAAAAAGTAAAAAGTTTCTTCCTTGTTAAAACTTTTTCAAGTGCTTTGGCCTATGACATTCTCCCTTCCCCTCACACCCACACTCGTTGAAATTTACTTTTTTTTTCAAAATTTGTCCAAGGACAATATTATGTAAATTTCTGTTTAGAATCCAAAAATGGTATTTAAAAACTCTTCAAAGGGAATTGAATGAAAAGGGTCTCAGTAAATAGCACTATTGGTCTGTTATCAGACGGGCACAGAGAAAAAAAAGAGAGACAAGGACTGACATTAGTAGCTGATGGCAGTTAGTCGAATGTCACAGCCAACCTTACCATGTCTTAAGAATAATAAACAATGCTTTCCTTTTTTAAATAAAGTTTTCATTTTGAAATAAGTATATATTCACAACGAGTTGCAAGAAAATGTACAGAGGGGTCTTCTGCACTCTTTTTCCAATATTAACATTTTGCATAACTATAGTCAATATCAAAACCAGAAAATTGACATTTTGTCAGTTATACATGAACCCGTTTGTGTGTGTGGGTGTGTGTATGCATGAAAGTGTCCTGTGCAATTTTATCATGATGTGTAGGTTTGTGTAACCACCACCACAATCCAGATATGGAAGCTACCCCTTTATAGTCATTTTCCCCTTCATTCCAAACACCTGGCAACCGCTAATTTGTTCATTTCTATAATTTTATTTCAAATGTGATGTATAAATGAAATCATACAGTCTATATAACCTTTTGGTGATTAGCTGTCATCATTCAGTATAATTTTCTGGGGTCTATCTAAGTCATTGCTTATATCAGTAGTATGTATTTTTTTAAATTGCTGAGTAGTATTTCATAGTATCTATGCATCACATTTGTATAACAATCCACCTATTGAAAGATCTCTGCGTTGTTTCCATTTTTGGCAGTTACAAACAAAGTTGCTATAAACATTCATGCATAAGTTTTTGTATAAACATACTCCTTTTATTTTTCTATAATAAATATCTAGGAGTATAATTGCTAGACTGTATGTTTAGAGAATTTTTAGTTTCATTAGAAGCTGCCAAACTATTTTTCAAAGTAACTGTGCCATCTTACATTCTCATGGGAATGTATTTCCCCTATTTGGTATGGTCATTATTTTTGCTTTAGCCATTCTGATAGGTGTTTATTGATATCTTATTGGAGTTTTAATTTTTATTTACCTAACGACTAATGTTGAACATTCTTTCCATCTGCGTATTTGCTATCTGTATATCCTTTTAGGTAAAATGTCTTTTCATGTCTTCTGCCCATTTTTAAATTGGATTGTTTATTTTAAAATACTTTTGAGAACTTTTTTTATTTATAATTTCACCATTATTTATGTCTATTTTCCTCCTTTATTTTAAGATCAACCACCCTGTAAAATGAGCAAGTATTTCTGTCCTTATTTACAGATGAACAGATTTAGCCCCAATATACCTTCTTTATACACCTAAGAATTGTGGTAAAATCAAGGGTTTAGAAAGGTACCTATGCTTGCCTATTGAGTTCATTCAATTTCTAGTGTTTCACTAAGAAATAAGTATCTAGAATCAACTGGATGTGCCAGATTGAAAAGTAAATGACTAGAATGACAGTGAAGTTAAGAAAAACCATCAACATCGTATGGGATATCTCTTATAAAAATTGATAGATATATAAGAATATATTCTGAAAAATGCCACTTAACAGAGATATAATCCAGCTTTATTTTTAGTTATTGATGTTATGTTTGAATGAATTTATAACAAGGAATGTTAGGCTTTCTCTTTAACTTGAATGTGCTTTTATTTATTTTTATAGAAAAATTCTGTCAGGATAACTGAACTTTCTACATTTTTCTTCCTTTAGTTTGAATGCTATACATTTTTTTTTTATTTTGCTGTGGTTACTCTTATATTTTAAACATGGTTTATTTATGCGACAAAATCTAGTGTTGACCGAATCTCGATCCTCCCCCAAATCAATATGAGGAACTATAAAAATGGCTAATCAAGTAACTTCCGTCTTTCACGTTTTGTTGTTTAGTTTATCCTTGATTTCAAGTGAAACAAATTAGTAAACATACAGTAATTGTTATATATATTGCTGTATATTAACCACTTTGAATCTTTTTAAAATTTTTATATCACTTTGCATCTTGACCCTATTACTTTTTATCTGAGTGCATGTTTCTTTTTTATTTCTAGAGTTTCCATTTGGTCCTTTTAAAAGTATGTGTTCTTTATTCATACAGTCGCTCTTTTTCAATATATTTATTTCTACTTTTAGCTTTTTAAACATTTAAAATACATTTGTAGACTTTTAGAGTGTTTTATAATTTCTTTTTTTTTTTGAGACAGAGTCTCGCTCTGTCACCCAGGCTAGAGTGCAGTGGCATGATCTTGGCTCACTGCAACTTCCACCTTCCAGGTAAGCAATTCTCCTGCCTCAGCCTCCCAAGTAGCTAGGATTACAGGCACCCACCACCACGCCCAGCTAATTTTTTTGTGTATTTTTAGTAGAGATGGGGTTTTGCCATGTTGGCCAGGCTGGTCTCAAACTCCTGACCTCAGGTGATCCACCCGCCTCGGCCTCCCAAAGTGCTGGAATTACAGGTGTGAGCCACTGCGCCCAGCCAAGTGTTTTATAATTTCTTATTTTTCGGATGCTGATTTTCCTATTGGTTACTTCTAGTGATACTCCCAGTTACTACCAATGATGGTGAGTTTCCTTTTACAATTTGTAGTTTTTAATAGCAAGCTCCTCTTTGATAAGGACTTGGATTGTGGATGTGTCTGTACATCAGCCAGTGTCATAATAGCTTCATGGTCTGGACCAATATCCTGGAATAGCATTTTCCTAAGTTGCTTGGGATACAAATTCACATCTTATACTTACACATTATCTAGACTAGTTCTAATGTGACTTTGAGCCTTGATTTTTACTAAGAGATCAAGATAGATTTTTTTTTAAAATACCACTTTTCTAGGCCAGCAGATAGAATTTTTAGTACTCTTTTCACTTAAAAAATAATTAATAAATATCATTTATTATGGTATGCTTAAAAGGGCAGATATGGAGCTAATTTATGGATCCTTTGATTAATACCTTGTATTTTTATAACATTGATTTAGTATGTGGTAAGCTCAAGGCCAGAGACAAAATTTTTTTTTTCTTTGCATAGAAATAATCATCACCAATTAAGGACGTATTATGTGGAAGATATTATTCTGGGCACATTAAATACATTGCTGCTTACCTTTATATCACACACTCAAGCTGGTTATTATTCTTTCATTTAACATTTAAACAAAAACCCAAATAGGACATATACCATGGCTATGGTCACATACTTTGCTCACTTCTCACTGAAAAGAGACTAAGATTTTGTAAAATGTTATATTTTTAAAATATGATTCCCTGTTCAAAAAACATAGGAAACGTTGAAAGCACTGTTATTTACTTGATCTTCTGAGTTCTCATCTTCTCTCTCATAGATATGCAATAATCTCCAGCACATTCAATGTACCAACCCAAAGTTTCTATTTTTTTTAATGTAACACCTATAATATGCCCTGAAACTCTAAAGCTAGCAATTAGAATAACTCATTTTTGGAAATTCTGTGGGTTTTTTTTTCCATTCTTTCTCAAAATTCTGTGATATTGAAAGGGCAGGCTGATATTAAATTAAAAAAAATGTAAAACTGAGGGTAAGAAACTTGTGAGACAACGGCAGTCTTTGAAGGAAATCCTAGGACTTCAGAGAGCTAGCTTGGAGCTACCGCTGCCTCTTAATGCTTACCAGCAATATTTATTGAGTGTATCATACACATAAATAAACTTATTTAAAAATGGCCGACTGAAATCTTCTTACATATTGTGAGAATTTAGGGTAGTAGTGGGGAATTACAAATCAAAGTTTCAAGACATTACAGTCAGTTTTCTTTCTAAATATGGCCCCCACAATATCTCCCATCCTACATGCTATTCTTTCTTTCATTCTTTCTTTCTTTTTTTTTTTTTGAAACAGATCTTGCTCTGTTGCCCAGGCTGGAGTGCAGTGGCACAACCTTGGCTCACTGCGACTTCTGCCTCCCAGGTTCAAGCAATTCTTCTGCCTCGGCCTCCCGAGTAGCTGGGATTACAGACATGTGCCACCCATGCCTGGCTAATTTTTGTATTTTTAGTAGAGATTGGGTTTCACCACGTTGTATGAAACAAGAATATTAAGCCTGGCTAATTTTTTATATTTTAGTAGAGATGGGGTTTCATCGTGTTGCCCAGGCTAGTTTCGAATTCCTGACCTCAGGTGATCCACTTGGCTTGGTCTCCCAATGTGCTGGGATTACAGGAGTGAGCCACCATGCTCGGCCTACACACTATTCTTATAATGTAACTTCGATACTTTTCCTGTTGAGCAGTGGGGTCAGTGTTTCCTCCCCTTGAATCTGGGTGCACGTGAGTGTGGCAGAAGTGATGACCCGCGGCTTCTAAGGCTAAGTCACGAAAGGTGATATGAATTCTGCCTGTTGCCATCAAGGTGCTTGCTCTCAGACCCCAGCAGCCATGCAGTAAGGAATTCCAGGCCATGTGGAGAGGCCATTTGTAGATTTCTGGCCAATATCTCCCAGCTGGCAGCTAGCATCAATTGCCAAACATATGAGCAAGGTATCCCTGGGGATGATGTCAGTCCCAGCTGCCATCTGACTGCGATTGCATGAGGTACCCTGAGCAAGAACTGCCTACTGAGAATAGTCAACCTCCAGAACTGTGAGATAATAATAAAAGCATTTGTATTGTTTTCTACTGCTAGGTTTGGGATAGTTTGTTACACAGCAGTAGATAACTAATACAGATATCAAAATGATAACTAAAGAGAGATCAATACAAAGGTTTGCATAGACCGATGGAGAAAGTACTCTAGTAGGTGCATATAGCATTTAGTACCTTGAGAAAGAGAGAACACATAAATAGATTATAGTGAAATAAGAGGCAGTTTGAAACATTTCCCTTTCATTCTAAAAATGACACATGTTCAGCATAGAAGACATGAAAAATTCAGGGACATACACAGAGGAATTTTCTTAAACTTTAAATTAGGACAATATTATAGGTATTAGTTTGTAATGTGATTTTCTCACTTATAATTTATCTAGTTTTCAATAATTTCTCACAATATGTTTAATGTTTTTAAACATATTGTGAGAAATTATTGTTTTTAAACATAATGTAAGAAATTATTAGTGTTTTTAAACATATTGAAATTACTGAAAACTAGAGAAATTATAAGTGAGAAAATCATATTATAAACTAATACCTATTAGTTTAGGTATTCATGTTGAAAATATGAAGAAACAAACATGTTGTGAGAAATTATTAAAAACTTATAACTTAGTTGTCATGCAATGGCAATTTCATGCTTAATATTCTTGTTTTATAGACTTATTCTTTCAACAAACATTTTCTAAGCCCTTTCCATAGGGAAGGTGAGAATGAACACTAGGCATGTAGGGCTTGAATTTGTTCCTTGTCATTGTGGAGATTTTAGCTACTGGAAGAAATTGGGCATTAAACACCCAAATGAAACCATAAATATGCAATTACAATGAACAAAAAATATTGTGAAGTGAGTGCACTACATGCTAGGTTGGATAAAGAAAAGAGGAAGGCAGAGTGCTAGAAAACAGACATGAAGGATAAGAAGGAATAGCTCTGTGGAGTGATGGGGCTCAGAATTTGAGGAAGAGGTAATTGGATTTGTGAAGGCTCTCAAATAGGTCAGTTAAATGGATAGAAGTAAGTGTGCAGAGTACTAGGATGAGGGAAGAAGGGTCGGCAGGGGCCAATTAACAAATCCTCTCTAGTTGGATGTTTAGGGTGTTTCTAGTTAACCACAACTATAAACAATGCTGCAGTGAACATTACTATATGTATGTTATACATACATATATATATGCATATATATGTGGTTTTTTTTTTCATTTTTTGTGTGTTTTTTGTTTGTTTTATTTTTTCGAGATGGAGTCTGGCTCTGCCACCCAGGCTAGGGTGCAGTGACACAATCTCGGATAACTGCAACCTCCACCTCCTGGGTACAAGTGATTATCCTGCCTCGGCCTCCCAAGTAGCTGGGATTACAGGTGCCCACCACCATGCCCGGCTAAGTTTTGTAGTTTTAGTAAAGACCAGGTTTCCCTATGTTGGTCTCGAACTCCTGACATCAAGTGATCCACCTGCCTCAGCCTCCCTAAGTGCTGGGATTACAGGCTTGAGCCATCGTGCCTGGCCTGTTATGTATATATCTTCTACATATCTCTTATTTTTATAGAATAAATTATCTCAAGTAAAATAGATGGGCCAGAGTTTGCCCTTTTTAAGGTTGTGATACACGGAGTCCTACATAACTGTTATCCAGATTTAGCTTTAGCCTTCTTCCTTCCCTAGCTCCCTTCCTCTTTCTCTCTCTCTTCCTTCTTTCTTGTTTTTCCTTCCTTCCTCTTTTCTCTTTCTTCCTCTTCCTCCTCTCCATCTTTATTTCATCTTTTTCATTATTTTAATATGAAAATATTTCATATTTTATTCAGAAGATTAAATTTAATAAATGTAATAGGAAGAAATTAGCTTTGTTTTGCAGACATGACAATATTGGTATCCTTAAAGTCTCCTTCTTTAAAGTACCAGTCCCATATTGAACATATATGAAATGTGTCTACCGATGTCCTTGACGCTTTCTCTTACATTTCTTTGTTTTCACTTTTATTTCTCCTGACTTATTTCCCATTGACAATGAAGTGTGGGTGCCTTTGAAAACAGACATCTTGGGGACCTTGGTGGTTGTATGTCTTCAACGGCCCATACATGGTCTTGGATTGTGCTATTTCAACTGATCCCTAGAGGCTAATGGTTTTGTAAGCCACACACACACATTTTTGGAGGATCACTGGACAATTCTGCCTGTGCATAAAATATATAAAGGCATCTTAGAGACCCCACAAGAAAATTTACTAAAACCCTAGACAGACACATTTAAAGGAGATGGGAGTGAGGAACAGGAGGTTTTAAAATTACTCTTCACCTGTTGGTATGTTTGCAAAATTGTCTGCTATCTCCCTAAGCTTCCCATCAAACAAATAATTGCCTTCCACAATGAAGGGGCTAAACATATTCACATTGGGAGTGTTTGCAGGTGAAACAAGCAATCCTTGGAAGGGAAAAGACAAACTTAGAGAGTGTTTGCTGAAATGTTTGGGAAGCATTTGCCATTGTAGGCAAATTCAGTGTCTGACCTGTATTATTGATTCTTGTGAGCAAATTTGAGAGGGGTAGAGGGTTTTATATCTAAGTCAGAGAAACAAAGATTTGTGGTCTGTTGGGTGATGCATACATGGAACAGATTCCTTCAAAATTACTTAATTCTGGGTAGTTTTTCTTCTTTAAATAAACACAGGAGTTCTATGTCGATGTGAAAACACCTATGTTTGCTATGATGATAGAGTGAAATTCACTAATAGTGTTTTCATTTGATAAAATGTTGATGTAATTCTTAGGACAGGAGTGAAAAAGATTAGGATATATGATGACCTGTTCTTTACTTGAAATTCAGCCCAGTGATGAATCGTATGGGTCTGTACTGTCCCAGGCCTAATACAGGATTAGAAATTGGGGACCTGTCCTCAAGACACTTTACTGCCATCTGCCGGAAAATCTTCATAGTAAAACTACAAATCACTGGTGATCATGTCACGGAAGGCGCCCTCTATGGTTGTGCAAGGTATAACTTGCACGATCACACAGTGACCCTCTAGGGGATATTACCAGGCATAATTAAAACATCTGGTAGAGGTTGACACTTAAGGCATAGTCAGTGACCTTAGGGCTTTCTATTAGAATGAATTTTGAACTGAGAGGTTTGGATTTCCCCACTGATCCAGGCTGTAGGTAACATTATTCCATTTTGTGAGGTGCTGATGATTTGAGATGAATTGCACACAGTTTTTCCATATTCAAATATTGACTTATACGAAAGTTGCTGTGGGAAGGAGAAAAGGATTATGGAGGGTTGAGGTGGGGGTCGTCTTTGTCAACACTCCTGCAGAAATCTTGGTTTGTGCTGGCCAACATCTGTGCTAATATATAAACTGGAGTTGTTGGCAGCAGGATGGGAAATCTCCAGGAAGACAGCCTCTGCTAACCTTTTTTTTTTCCTTTATTAAATGCTAGGCTGGAGGTAACCACGTAGATCTGAAAATGCAGCCTGGTTTAATTAGCCAGGACTTTCAGGAAGACAAGTAACAAATGACAACTTAATTAAACACAATTAAAACATTTTAGAACTTCTTGCGGCCTCTTTCAATAGGGCAGTGATTGCAGCATGAGAGGAGCCCGTGGAAAGAAAGGCAAGGTGCTTTCATTTTCCTTTTCCTTACTTTTTTGGTCACAGCTCCTTTTTCCTCTTCACTATTAGAAATGCAGCTGGATCCTATTTATAATCCATTTTCACATTTGTTTGAATTAAAATCCCAGATTGTTGTGCTTTCAAGGTTGAATGTGCATGGCAGCCAACATTTATCCAGCCATTTCAGGAGTTACTGGGTAACTGGGCTCCAGGAAGGGAAACCACACCATGCATTTGAGCCACAGGGAGGAGAGAGAGAAAACAGACTCACACCTAAAACCTCTGACATCACTGTTGTTTGGAGAGAGATTGTTCTGCTCTGAACATGTGCTCCCTACTTAAGACTCTAATTACTCTAAATTACTTAAATGGGCCCTAATACCTACGTTTTATTATTTGATATTAAAGAATAAACCATTTTATGAAGAAATTCATAATGCAATCAAAATATTGGCAACCCATTCTCCCAGTAGAAAGCCTGGACTTGGAAATACCTATGCTTTCTACCCTACCACCTGAATTCTAATCTGAGAGCTGCCGTGTGCTCTCCCCCAGCCTTTTCCAGTATCCTGTTTATGTCTAAATCCAATAGTCCAGCCATGCCAGCTTGTTACCACATGGAAAACTCCATTGCTCAAAGAAAGTTATGAATCCCTATATTCTTTATGCTTTAAGATTCACTATGACATCTCAAAGTAATTGCCAGGTAAACCTACCAGATGGTTTTTGGGGGATGAGGAATAGACTAATAATTTCCATTAGCATAATATTGTTATTATAAAGATTTAACGACTTCACTGATGTGGTGTCCTGTCCTGGTGGAAAGTTTATGAGCCAGAAATAAAATAATACTTATGGGTACCCATGAGGCTATTTGAAAGAAGTAGTAGAGAGGTTAATGAGATCTCAGGTCCCTAAGGCTCCTAACAGAATGTTCCTATTTGAGCTGAGCTAAGTGATATGAGAAGTACAAGGCAGGCTGCACAGGGGGCAAGGGAAGCTCAATGCCAGTCGTGCGTCTGCTGCAACATCGCAAATTGGAATGAGGGCTCTGATCTGGTTTTGGACTGCCTGGATTTCATTCCTGGCCCCGTCGTGCACTGGCGTGAAGACCTTGGGCATGTTACTTGAGCAATCTGTGCTGCAGGTTTTCATTTGCAAAATGGATCTAATAGCAGTATGTAATCAGTGGTTGTCTTGAGGAATGAGGCGATCTTCACGAAGGTCTCAGGGCAGTGCCAAAGACATAGTAAACATGTACTGCATATTCACCGTTATTATTTTTACCAGTCGCAAATCATCAGCCTGTGCTGAACCTTAATTTCCTAATCAGTCAAGTGAAAGAGGTTGGCCTAATTCTGAAATTCTGTGATTCTCTAAGCCGGAATCCTGACATAATTAAAAACTATTCTGTTTTGAAATTTGAATGTGGGCTTTGTTCTTTGAGACCCATCACCAGACTTTGGAAACAAAGTGTATTGTACAACAAGTGTTAACTATTAGAATCAGAGTTCTGGGGAAGGGCCCTTGAGAGAGGAAGAGGCTCCTACCTTGCAGACAGAAGGAATGGTGACAGTCATAACTTGTACTTGTGGTAACTTGTTTGGGAGGTCATTAGTCTCTCTTGTCTAGGGGTCATGGAGAGGAGAAAAGGTGGTTATTTTTTATAGGGGCTTAGAAATGGATTACTGAGACTGGTCATCCTTAGTTATCAGATGCAAGAACATATCCTTCTCCTCTGACATGGAAGTACCTTCCTCCGTTTTCCTCTTTTTTTACAGAAAAGGAGAGGATACTTTTGGAAATACAGGGAAATGAATCAGGTGGTTGCTACTTCTAGCTGGGATAAGTCTTGTATTTCCAGCCCTACCAGTTGTCTGTGTCTAGTAGTAAAAATAATACACGCCCCTTGTTTTTACAAGAATTATTTTGGTTTCCAGTTGTCTGACCGTAATCAGGCAATGTAGTTGAACAATGCTCTGGGAATATGATCGAATAATCCGTTAGGCCATTGACTTCTCTGTCTTGTATATACACAGAGCAATTGCTCTTTTCTTCTGTAAGGAAGACAATGTGTCCTTCTTTTTTCTTCCCATGTGGCTTCAATACAAAAGTTATCTGTCCCTTTAGTTACAGTTACCTTGGTGAAGAACACGAATGTTCTTGAGCTTTGCATTAGATCATCCATACTGAGGAAAACTTTGACCTTCAAATCTTTACACTGTTGAAACAGATGAAGCCAAGCTCCCTTTGCAAAACCATTTTTTGTTTCGAGGTAAAAACACAGTTGATTTTGGCTGGGCACAGTGGCTCACACCTGTAATCCCAGCACTTTGGGAGGCCGAGGCGGGTGGATCACAAGGTCAGGAAATTGAAACCACCCTGGCTAACACAGTGAAACCCCGCCTGTACTAAAAATACAAAAAAGTAGCCGGGCGTGGTGGCGGGCGCCTGTGGTCCCAGCTACTCGGGAAGCTGAGGCAGGAGAATGGCATGAACCCGGGAGGCGGAGCTTGCAGTGAGCCGAGACGGCGCCACTGCACTCCAGCCTGGGTGACAGAGCGAGACTCCATCTCAAAAGAAAAAAAAAAAAAAAAAAAAGCAGTTGATTTCTCTATCCTCTGCCAAAAATGCCCTTCTCCTCTTGCCATATGTCTTGAGTGTGTAGGGACATGGTGTGCCAATAGATAACCCAGGGAGAACTTCCCTCCAAAATCCAAATTCCTAGGAAAGCGACTCATTAATAAATGAAGGCAAGGGTCATGAAAGTTTCTTTTAAGCACAATGCCTGATTTCCTTGAGCAGCAATGTTGATTTATTTTTCTTATTTTATTTACAAGAAAGCAAATAATTTATGTGGATAACTTACATATCTTTAAACCACCTGACTGTGTATAAATAGCATTTCTGTCTTTAGCTGCAAGTCCAGGACTCAGGCATCTCCTCTTTTAAGTACCCATTGATTGGCATTTCAGTATTGGCAGTTAGTCCATGTGGTTCCATTGAGGTTAAACACTCAGCCCCGTGAAATTCAAGCAGTTCATTTCCTATTCAAACAAGTTAAATGCAAGAGACAAAATGAAGATAAATTCCTCAATGGACCAAGATAAGCTGGTTGGGTGAGGAGAAAGATAATTAATCAATCTTAAGCCAGCTCTGATTCTTCCAGGTTTTATCTTTGCAGCTTTTGGTGGTGGACCCTCTATCTCTGAATCTGACTGATTTCTATCTTGCTTTTACACCTAAGGCATTTCAGTAACAAGGTCGAAGGGGGTTGGAAGTTGCTCCCAAATAGTCCTTTTATTGAGTGGATTCCCCTGGGTATGAGGGGAGGCAGGGAAAGATATGTAGCAGGGATGACGTTAGAGAGAAGCAGGATGGGGTTCTCTTTGTATGAAACACCAACAATACAAAGAATTTCTTACTGAAAACTTATTGGGAACCCAACTTGAGGTCAACTGGCTCCTTGCTAATCAAAGTGTGTTTGTAAACCGGTGGCATTGATATCATCTCCTGGAAGCTTGTTAGACACGCAGAGTCTCAGGCCCCGCCCTCCACCACCTGAATGAGAATCTGTATTTTCCAAGATCCCCACATGATCTACGACGCACGTGGAAGTTTGATTCTTCTTGAGTCATTGTTGGCTGATGGCCACAGTATTTAATATTTGCTGGTCCTCAGACCCTTGATGCGAAATTTTGGCATTTGAGGAAAAGAGTAGACTATATTAAATAGTTGATTATAGGAAAAAAACTACTAGTGGTAAAATTGGGAAAGGTAATTTTTATTCCCCCATCTGTCTCTAATCAGCTAGATGGCCTTGAGAAAGTCATTTCACCTGTCTAGGTCTCAGGGTATTGGTACTGATAACTTCTAATGATTCTGACTACAATATTTAATGGTTGTGTGAATATAGGACTCTTGATATATGGAACAAGAAAAGTTCACTTAAGAATTTGTTGCACCAAATGCTTAGATCAATACTGCATATATAGGGTGAGAATTCTTTCTGTCCATACATTTCAATTTCATAGCTCCCTCCTCTTTCATGTTGCACAACCAAATCATCAAGCCTGTGGTGGGGCTGCTTGGGTGATTTGTAGAAACCGTTAAAATGGTTGCAGAAATGAAAACTGCAGCCAAATAGCATGTAGTCCCTCAAAGTGTGACTCAAGAACAAAAAAGTAAAAATGGTTTTGTTTCCAAAAGGGCTGTTGAAACATACAGGTGAACATGTTAAAAATATGGCTGGACCATCAAATACTTAGGGCTAGATGCTCCAGTGCTTCCAGAACCTGAGACTTGAGTTTCAGCTGGATCTTTCATATACTTTATATAATGTAAACTATAATAAGGCATAAGGTTCCATGTTTTCAGCTATGTAAATATAAGCAAGAAATATATTTATATATGTATGTATATATACACATATGTATGTATTACACAATAATGATATATATAATCTACATATACATATCACACATTTTTCTCAAATTTCAAAATACCTTTACATCTTATTCAAATGATTCTCAGAAGAATTTTTTTTGCTTGTTAAAGTTCATGTTATTTATAACCCAATGAAAAGTTTATTGATGAAAACTTTCCAAAACCTATTGAGAGTTGGTCGTTTGCCTCTAAGATAGCATTAATGTTAGTTTGATTAGCATCATAATGAGTCATTTCTCAACTATCTTACTCACTGGGTTGTAAATTCTTCAAATGCAGGAAAATTGATTTTTAATATTTGCCCTATGAGTGGCTAGAGTAGTTCCTGACACATTGCAAGTATATGGCAAGTATTTATTAAATTGAGTTAGTATTACATAATATCTTGACTCCTATTTTTGTTTTAATTAATTTTTAAATATTTCTAAATTTTTTATTTATGAAACTAAGGCCAAACTACATTTTAGAATAATGACAATAGGATAGGATCTAGAAGATTCAGAAGGAGTGCAAATCTCTGAAAATAATCTACTGCATGTACTGGAGAACATTTCAGGAAATTTTTATTCGTTATACAATTTAAGAAGACACGATTTCCACAAAGCTGGGACATAGCTTGATAATGAAAAGGCAATGGTTACAAGGAAAAGAAGGTACAATAAGATAAAATTACAGGGAAAAACAAACAACTAACCAAGCTTCAACATTAGAAATAAATATTTGCTCCTGTAGTGCAAGTGGTGCTAAGAAATATCTCTAAACTAGAGAATAAATTTGGGAAACACTCTCAGAAGTCAGAGGAAAAGCCAACAAAATAAAGATGATGAGAAAGTAAGTGATCAATAAGGAGACTAGTGAATAGAGGGATGACTTCAGAAAAAATCTCACTTTCCAAATGAGCCATTGGGAAAAACAGATCAATAGCAATTTATCAAAAAGATATTAACTGAGGATTGAGGTTTGCAGAATTATAGAAATCATCATTTTCCTTCTCGTGAACAGCTATCATGTTATAGTCAAAACTGGCACATAAGGCTTATACGTAGCCTCATTTGGGCAAATGTTTTAAAGTGAAACTTTAATTCTGCAAGTATCCAGACATGGAAGAAGTGTAAAAGGCTAGCAGACAAAATTATAAAACTCAGGGTGGCCTCTGGCATCTTATTGATACAAACATTTTCTAAAGATAATTGCATGCGGGCAATGGATAGCTTATAAATGAAGAAAATCAAGTTATGAAAATGGATTTATCATTACTTCGAAATAATGAAAGAACTTAAAATAAGTAAAATGTAATCACGAAACTATTACGTATTATGGAAGAGAGAAAAACAATGGTGAGATTTGCGAAGTCTGTGATAGCATTAAAAACGTTTATGTAAAAGTTAAAAACATAAAATAATAAAATATATGGTTTAACACTCATATACATGAGGCAAAAATTTTAAAAACATATATCAAATGCAGATTAATTTGTAAAAATGCTTGCACATGGAGAAGAACAAGCGTTAGGGCGAAGAATATAGAAGACGATGTTTGACTGCTCTGTTTTATTTTAAACATATCTAAAGCACATTTGAACCAATTTTG
Source organism: Nomascus leucogenys (assembly GCF_006542625.1). NCBI lineage: Eukaryota > Metazoa > Chordata > Mammalia > Primates > Hylobatidae > Nomascus > Nomascus leucogenys. Next base: position 1,399,148 of record NC_044391.1, read on the forward strand.
TTCATTTTTGGATGGCAGATAAACAGTATTTGTAATGCTAGCCTTTGTAATTTTCTATACTTGTTCTTAGTTTTAAAAAGAAAAGCAATTATGGCAAAATTGAGACATCAGTTACCACATCTCAAATTAACAGTATAGGTGTGTATAAACATGTATATATATGTGTGTGGCTTGTGTGTGTGTGTGTATATTTGTGAGTGTATACATAAATGATGCATATCTATATACACATACATGTATACACACATATATACATATATACACACACATATACATAGTCAAACACACACACACACATATATGGATGACATATTGATAAGGGTTAGGTTAAGAAAGCTTTGCTGTCCTTCACTTTAAGTGAGGTCTACACTGTCAGACATAATATGAGAAATCTTAATTCCCATTTGGAAATTTGCCTTTTGATCTAACAACTCCACTAGGACTTTATCCTAAGGAAATAATAAATATTTAGCAGAAACAAAATTTGCCACCCTATTTATTCAATAATCCTTATATCCATCTATGAAATATTTATCAAGCACCTACTATGTTCGTGGAATTGTCTCAAATATTCAAAGTCTCAGCCTTCTGAAAGTTCATGGCATATTTCTAGCAATGAAAAATTTGAATTAAAGATCTTAGAAATACCTAACAAGGATTGATTAATTATATTTGTGTTTATATATTATATTAGAAAACAATTTTGCCATTTAAAATAATTTTATAAATTTTAAAATATATTTATAACTTTTTAAGTAACTTATATAAAATAATTTACATGCTATGACAATACTTGTAAATTAATATGCTTACAAATCTGTATTAAAAGATGTTATTTATTCTGGGGTGTTGTAAAATGTTTAGGCTTTGCTTATATCTATGTTTTCTATTTTATCACTAATAAACATATATCATGACAATAAATATAATGTTTTTAAAATTAAAAACAAATATAGAATATAATTTTTTATAGGATAATATCTGTAATACATAAAATCTACATTTAACTTTTAAATAATAAATTAAAACCTTTGGAATCAATTTCCAGAAAAATACTGAAATTAATATTGTCATACCCATTACATATTTACTTTATTTTAACATTTTTGAATCCTCTGACCCAGCAAGTACATCTCTAAGGATTTACTTAATAGATACACTTACACATGCACACAATGTTCATTTCAGCATTGTTTGAAATAGAAAAACCAAAAACAGTGGAAATAACTATCAATTAAAGGATTAGGTATAATCCACATAATAGGATGTTTTATAGCAATACAGATAATGAGGCAGCTCCATATAAACCAATATGAAAATGAAAAAAAGATACAGAATAATAAGTTCATTATGATATATTTTACTAATTAATTTGTACATATATAAATATAAAATCATTAATAAGAATCTGATGTTTTCATTTTTTTGGGGGGCGGGGTGGACAGAGCCTCGCTCTGTCAGCCAGGCTAAAGTACAGTGGCTCAATCTCGGCTCACTGCAGCCTCTACTTCCTGGGTTCATGCAGTTCTCCTGCCTCAGCCTCCTGAGTAGGTGGGACTACAGGGGTGCACCACCAAGCCTGGCTAATTTTTGCACTTTTAATAGAGACAGGGTTTCATCACATTTGCCAGGCTAGTTTCGAACTCCTGGCCTCAAGTGATCCACCCTCCTCTGCCTCCCAATGTGCTGGGATTACAGGCATGAGCCATCGTGCTTGGCCATATGATTATTTTTTGGTGAGGGTAAGATTTTATACTTTTCATTTTATATCATATAATACTCTTAAGTTTCATTTTTGTTTTCAGGTTTTATGACTAAAAACTTTACATATATATTTCAAAAATAATCTGAAATAAAATGTTCTATTAGTCTTTCTCTTTGTATGTATTGATGACTTAGTATACACACATATTTCAACTTAAATTATAAATAGTCCTAAAACTCCATTCAAATCTATTTTGTAATAACCGCTTTCACTAAGTATAATACCATTTTGAGACAGCAATGGGACAACAGTCGTCTTAAAGATATTTTACTCTCCTGAAAAAAGAGTGATAGAAAGTATTTGCACATTTGAACTATAGTCTATGGGCATCTTTATTTCCTTTGCACATCTTTGAGATGACTGTATTTACTTTCTGAAAAACTCTTTTATTCAACAATTTGATACACAATTATCAGAACTTAATTTTGTATACATCACTGTTTAGCAAGTTCTTGTACACAGTAAAGTGTGCAATCTAGAAATCTTCGGGCCGTATGTAGCTCACTGATGGCTCAACTTTTTGGCTCAGAACATTGCTGAAAAGAAAAGTAAAGGAAAATGTAATTCTTGCCAGGCTCCGTGGCTCACGCCTTTAATCCCAGCACTTTGGGAGGCCAAGACAGGTGGATCACTGGAGGTCAAGAGTTCAAGACCAGCCTGGCCAACTGAAACCCTGTCTCCACTAAAAATACAAAAAATTAGCCGGGTATGGTGGTGGGTGCCTATAATCCCAGCTACTCAGGAGGCTGAGGCAGGAGAATCACTTCAGCCTGGGAGGCGGAGGTTGTAGTGAGCCAAGATCATGCCATTGCACTCCAGCCTGGGCAATAAGAGCGAAACTCGGAGAAGAAAAGAAAAAGGGGGGGGGGAGGGGAGAGGAGGGGAGGGGAGAGGAGAGGAGGGGAGAGAAAAGAAGAAAAGAAAAGGAAAGAAAGAAAATGTAATTCTTTGTTAACGAACTAGCATTTTAAAATTGGAAGATTTCTCATAGAACTTACGTGTTTTGTCTCATCTAGAAAAAATCAGATCTTAAATTTGACCTACATTCCCGCTGAGAAACACTCAGCTAGAACTAAAGAGCAACTGTTTCCTTTAGTTTGGACAGGCCGAAAACTCCCCTATTTTTCATAGTCCCCACCAGCCCTAATTAGTTACACCCTATTTGTGTTGCCTTATTTGTTCTACATGCATCCCAAGTTTATTGCCCATGAATTAAAAGAAGAATCTGGACAGAAGGGAAAAATAGCTCCATGAGGAATTAAAACATACTAGAAAGCTCAAAATGATTATCATAGTGTGGTATTGAACCATGGATAGACAAATTGACCAATGGAATAAAAGAGAAAGCATGAAATAGAACCAAGTACACATGGAAATTTAGCATGTGATAAAAATACTGTCTTAAACCACTGAGAAGAAAAGCAGCAACTTTTAAATATATGACGTAGGGACAATGCATTAGCCATTTGTAAAAAGAAAAATTATATTCAAACCTCACACTGTAAGAATAAACTTCAAATGGCTTACATATCTAAACACAAAATAATGAAACCACACATGGACTAGAAGAAAACAAGAATGGATTTCCCCAGCCTCTAGGGTAGTCTAGGGAAAGACTTTCTAACCATGGCTCAAAATCTAGAGGTAAGGAAAGAGAAGATTGATACATTTCAGTGCATAAAACATGCATTAAAAATTATAGCCGGGCACTGTGGCTCACGCCTGTAATCCTAGCACTTTGGAAGCTGGATCACTTGAGGTTGGGAGTTCAAAACCAGCCTGGCCAACATGGTGAAACCCCTTCTCTACTAAAAATACAAAAAATTAGCTGGGCATGGTGGCGGGTGCCTGTAATCCCAGCTACTTGGGAAGCTGAGGTAGGAGAATTGTTTGAACCTGGGAGGCAGAGGCTGCAGTGAGCCAAGATCGCACCACTGTACTCCAGCCTGGGTGATACAGAGAAACTCCATCTCAAAAAAAAAAAAATTATAAACAAGTCAGAAGATGAGTAAAAACTGGAAGAAAATACTCATGAATTCATGATATATACCACAGACATAGTTAATATCACCAATATCAGAGAAATATTATAAATTATGGAGCAGAGGTCTAAAAAACCTGGTAGAAAAATGGCAATAGATATAAACAGATAATTCACAATAAAGAAAATAAGAACAGCCCTTAAAATATTAAAAAAGCTCACATTCTAATTCATAATTAGAAAATCACAAATTAAAACTATGCTATTTCCCATCGATTGGATTGATGAGAATTTCAGTAGGACAACACATTCTGTTGGCAAGGCTCTGGGGAAATAGCCACTCCCTTACATTGCTGGTAGTAATGCAAATTAGAGGGACCTTCTGAAAGGAAACTTGGCAATATCTAAGAAAACTGCATGCACCCTTATCTCTTCACCCAGCAATCCTACCTCTAGGAGTCTATCCTGAAGATACTTTTCCGATAATACAAAAATAATTACAAGAAAAGATTGTTCACTGCTGTATTGTTTGTGATTTAAAGATATTAGAAATGACTGGGTGTGGTGTCTCACACCTGTAATCCCAGCACTTTGGGAGGCCAAGGTGGACAGATCACCTGAGGTCAGGAGTTCAAGACCAGCCTGCCCAACATGGAGAAACACCGTCTCTACTAAAAATACAAAAAAAAAAAAAAAAAAAAATGAGCCGGGGCGTGGTGGTGGACACCTGTAATCCCAGGTACTCAGGAGGCTGAGGCAGGAGAATCGCTTGATTCCGAGAGGCGGAGGTTGCAGTGATCCAAGGCCGTGCCACTGCACTTCAGCCTGAGTGACAAGAATGAAACTTCATATCAGAAAAAAAAAAAATTACAAACAACCTAAATGCCCATGTACAGTGGTCGAAGAAATGGTGGTGCAGCCCCACAGTGAAGTCCTGCTGTGCAGCTGTGCTGCTGAATGAGGATGGTTTCTAAAAATGGATATGTGGTGACATCCAGGAAAACTGTTAAGTGAAAAAGGCAAAGCATTAAGGATGCCTGTAGTGTGCTACACTTCATGTAAGAAACAAGAGGATATTGTAAAATACGCATGTGTCTGCTGATTTGTGTCAAAAAGTGATACAGGAAGGATAAACCAGAAAATAAAAAGGCTGGTTGGTTATGTATGGGGGGTGTGTGTGTGTGTGTGTGTGTGTCTGTGTGTGTGTGTCTGTGTGTTCTGGAATACAAACAATAACGAATGCATAATCACAGAGAAGAAAGGGAGAAGAAACGAGCTGAGTAGCTTTAAAATGACAATATTTAGTCTGCAAAGTTAAGGTAAAAGACAAAAAGAACTATCTACAAATACTCTTCTCTACTTAATAAATTTGTTTCTGACATATGTATAGGTTAGCAGCTCTGGAACTACTTTATATGTATACTAGGATTGAACAAATGAGTAAATATATTGTGGATACTGAGAGCTGGGTTTCTCCCTATCAGAGAAACAAAATACACACAAAGAGAAAGGGAAGGCTGTGGTGCTGGATTGAAGTTATAGGATCAGTATGAATTTATGTTTGTTTATATATACTCACACACAAACACATATGCACACAAACAGGTGGACAGATAAATATACACGTTTGTGTATGTGTGGGTACATATACAGATTACTTTTTATCTTTAACTGCTGCAAGGGCCTAGAGGCAGTGACACCTCAGCAGCAATCAGCATGCCTTCCATCAAGATCTTAGTTTCTAAATATTATTCTCCAATAGAAAAGATAGACTCCTTGGTTAATTTCAGGGATAGGATAGAGAAAATACCAGATGAATGTGAAACTTCTCTTGGTGACAGAAAGTTAGAAAGTGCTTTTTTTTTTTAAAGAAAAAAAAAAGGCCACTTGTAAAAGGACACAGGATCTACCCAGTAGGAGTTCTCAGCAAAAGCTGGCATTAATTTGAGCCCAAAACATGATATATTAAGTTATAACACATAGAACAAAACAAGTATCCATGGAAGTGACACAAACAAATAGCCAAATAATAAAAAAGGAGAAAGGACAGCTCTTTTTCACTGCAGAATTTCAATCACTAGGCCAGGTGTGGTGGCTCACACATGTAATCCCAGCATTTTGGGAGGCCGAGACAGGCGGATCATCTGAGATCAGGAGTTCCAGACCAGCCTGACCAACATGGCGAAACTTCATCTCTACTAAAAATACAAAAACTAGTTGGGTGTGGTGGCGCACTCCTGTAATTTCAGCTACTCGGGAGGCTGAGGCAGGAGAATCGCTTGAACCAGGAGGCGGAGGTTGCAGTGAGCCGAGATCATGCCACTGGACTCCAGCCTGGGTGACAAGAGTGAAACTCTGTCTTAAAAAAAAGAATTTCAACCACCAAATACCAAATATAGAGGGAATGAAAAAAATTAAAAAGTCACCATCAAGCAATCACAAATAATAATTATCTCAGGCAAGAACCATTGATGGGTGCTAAAATGTGTGGGGGAAAAAGGACTAGAAACAAGATAGTTGCATAGTCTCAAAGTATCTGCTCACAAGATATTTATTAATTATAAAGATAAAAGGAGTAATTTTAGAGTGGAGAAATCCAGTAGACACCATAGTAAAACAAAATGATCCAGGTTTACATCACCAGTCATAAGATGTGTTGACATCACCTACCTCTAGTATGAAGCACTGAGAAGGGCACCATATCACATCTGTGCTATTCTTGACAAAAGTGCATAACAGCAGTCTAATCACAGGGAAAACAAAATTAAACCAAAGCTAAAGATAATCTATAAAATAATTGACTTAAAAACACCAAATATCATAAAAATAAGGAAAGATGGAGCAACTGGCACAAACCTGAAAATATGAAGGAGACATGAAGAACCTTAGTGGAAAACTGGTGAAATTTGAATAAATTCTACTAATTAGTTAGTATTTTTAACCATATCAATTTCTTTATTTTGATGATTAAATTCTAAAGATATAAATTGTTCATGATTTAGGAAATCTGTGTGAATGCTATGTAAGAACTATCTACTATTTTTGCAACTTTTACATTATTGAAATTAAATATTTGAAATAATAAAATTATTTCAAAATAAAAAGTAGGAAATCATACTTAAATCAGTCAGACTCTTGGAAGTTGGTCTTAGAATATGCTGAAAAATGTTGGGAAAGGAATTACTGAAGGGAAATTATAATAATAGGAAGTCAGAGAAAATGTATAGTTAGCATTTTTAAAAAATGTAAAAATTGAAATGATGTTTCAAATCTTAGGAGACAATAATTGATATACTTAAATGAAAGCAGGTGAACAAAGAGAAAGACAAAAGACTAAAATGCCAAGCACTCAAGTTGAAAAGATATAAAAAGTATGTGTAAGTGTGACTTATTTGAAAGATCAAGTTCAGCTGGGGTAAATAAATTCGTTTCTATATTTTCCAAAATGCAATCTTATCTCCCTTATTGAAGTAAACCTAAAGCAAAATAAAAATAAAGACGAGTGTGTGTTTGATAAAATTTCAGAAAGGTTGCTGGAGCCCAGAAGCCATGTGATATTTTAAAGATGTCAGAATTTGGCCCTCAAGGATGGCAGTTGGTTATGAATGTCAACCTTTAACTCGGGGGCTATCACTAGATCCCCAAGTAAGATTTTACTGTTTAAAATTTTTTCATTCTTCTGTTGCCACCCAATTGTATGGGCAAAGCAGGTTTTATCACACTTTGTAAGTTCATCATATGTAATTTTATTTCTGCCACGCTAGATTAAATTTAAGGGTCACTGAAGTCAGGAGCCACTGATCTTTGCCCTGTTAATGGTTCTCACCATTAATACTTGACCCTAAAAGCTATGTATACAATAAACCATATTTATAGGGTGGAGGAAAGGGAAGAGCAGAAACAAAGTGAATGGAGTGATTATTTGTTTTGCCATGCTGTGCAGAGATTAGGAATGTTCACACAGTCTGTACGGATGGCCTGGGACTGGCTGCCTTTTATGGTGTCTGAACAAAACATGAGGATGGAATCACGTATGAGGGTAATACTCACAATGAGATCCTAGCGTATCTCAATTGCTCAGGCATTGCTGACCCTTCACCTTCATCACGCTTTAACCAGAGCTCTTGCAATCTGGTTTTCTTTGGCTGTAAAAGAAGAAAAATAAAGGACACATATTACATTTAAGATTATCCTTGGCAGAAGGGAAAAAAATCGTCAAACAATTTATTTTCAGCAATTAGAATTGTGAAAGCTCTGAGAAACTGATTTTGGGATTTTGTGAAATGTCTTTCATTACTCCATCTGATTGAAAGAGAACCAACATAAAAGTCTTGATGAATTATTATCTCCAGCATTCTGTTCCTGTAAACTTTACATGCTTTTGTACACTCAGTTACTTCTGCAGTTAGTTTTCTCTTCCTTAACATTTGGGCAAAATAAGTGAATTTGTTTGCTGCTTTTGCTTTCTTTCTTTTACTTTTTAACATGTCCAGTATCCAGAACGTCTAATTATTTGCACAATCAATTAAAAGCCATTTGTTTTTTATTGGTGAGCAACAGCATGTAGGCTGGAGAAAGGGATTCACTTCCTGGGAACAGGGCTTTCAGGTCATTCTGTCTGCCCATCAATTCTTGGATTAACAGGAAACATTGCTTTCAATGACCCGTGTGTGTGTGTGCATGTGTGTGTACATGCATACATGAAATAGTGCAATATTAAGAGTTGCTAAAATACACATGCAAATATTGCAAAAGAGCACCAAGTTTATTATTAATTTACTCACAGGAACAACCATTATAACTTTTTAGGGAGTGACTAGACAAAATCCTTTCTGAAGCTTAGGATATAATTATTTTGGCAATATACAGCCATCCCCAAAAAATGCCTAGTGATTAAGGCAAAGAAATTCTCTTGGTCACAGATTGAGGGAGAGTCTTGGGCTTATAAAATACTCTATTTCCTCCATTAATTGTGTCCGTGTGGAGTTGTAACCAAGTAGCTGAAACAAATAAAACTTGAGTAATATTGTTTCCTTTTAAAATATTTCCCTTAATGTGTGGAAGAGGTTTGAACTCATTAAACATGCACTGTTCCTTTTGCTCAACCCCCACCCCCCCCTCAAAGAATACCCCTACTCCAAGTCAGTCCTCCTGAAACATTCCAGCAATGCCTATAGCACCACTGCCTCCTCTTCCCCGGGAGGGAGGCTCCTTTAGCCACTCTCTAATTTGAGGTGTACGTGGAAAGGAAAGCAGAGAATGTAGTTAGCCTGGGGCCCTCAAACCTCTTCTCTTTGACTTGGCCTGGAACTGAAGCTAAATAGTCCATTTTGTTTTACTGTAGTTGTCATGATAATTCTAATTTGTTATATTTCTGAAAACTTTGGTGAGAATTCCTAGTATTTTAAGAAGGATTCTTCTTGTGAAAGAATGAGGTGGTTTTATGAGAGAGGGTACATTTTCCCCACACACTGAAGCCGGGAGTCAGTGGATTTGGACAGGAAAAGCCAGGTGGCAAAAAGAAAGGAGAAACTGAAAAGAGAGAGTGTGTGTGTGAGTGGAGAGTTGAACTTCTTTTTCTTGTGCTGGCTTATTACATCTGTCCATTCCTTAGACTGCAAAACTCACCAGAGTTAACAGAGAAGCCTTCTCTTAGGCAAGTTCCCTCAAGTTACGTAAGATAGAGCAAAGCTTTTTATTTATTTCCCCGTTTCTTTCCCTTATTGTGAAAGAAGCTACAGGAATGGATAGTTCTTATTTTCCTTAATGTAGACACAAAAAGCCATGGGGAAATAGAACAGGAAGGACTTAGACCATTTTTAGTAAATTATTTTCTCCCATCATTGTCTACATATACAGTCAAGAATATTTGGGGTATTTGGGCAATGTTATTTAGAGAAAGCAAGCTAAGAAATCTACATGTGACAGAATTACCTTTGGATCTTATAAATTCTAAATGGGGATTATTTCAAAACATATTCCTTAAGTATCAACAGACATATTTTCAGATCCTCGAAATATCAACATAGTGATGGGTTCATTCATCTTTTCCTTCAGTGCGTGGTGGGTGAGTGAGATCATTCCCCTGCTAGTCTTCTCTTTTAGGGATCAACACATCAAGGGTTTGCTCCAAACACCTTCTGCAGAGAGTCAGGGCTTTGAATTTAATGAGTCAGACTTTTCCTGTTAGGCTGAGTCAAACTTTATTTTTGTCTGTCACCACTGGGAAGTGTAGAGCTATGATACAGACTTTCAGGTTTACCTCTTCGAGTTTAAGGATGGATGAAAAATGAGAAAGGCTAGTAACTTTCAATATGATTCATTTTTAGATTCTTTTCAATCTCTCTCTCTCTCTCTTTTCCTCTCTTTTCAATGTACTGTGGGGGAAGAATGCAGCTATAAATGTGTTATAGACAGTACATAGTGAATGAACCTATTTTTAGGGTATAATTTTCCCTCTTTGTGGTAACACTGTAATTTAAATGTACAGAGAACAAGCAAGGAGACCATGTGAGGTAGATCAAGATTTCTTTATTCAGTGAAGAGCTGAACTTCCCAGTTAGAAGTATCCTGGCCAATGATATGGCCAGAATTTAATAAAAAGATTTTGTGAATTGGAGGATATTATTTTTACTATTTCAAAAGGAATCTTTAATAGAACTATTGATTATTTTATTAATTTTTATTGTAGTGAAATATGTATAACATAAAATGTATCACTTTTACCACTTTTAAGTGTACACTTCAGTAGCATTAAAACACATTCACAGTGTTGTTCAGCTGTCACTACTATTCTTTTCCAGAACTTCTTTATTATTTCCAAACAGATACTTGCTATGTATTAAGCAATAAGTCCTATTCTTCCCTTCCTTCAGCCCTTTGCAATCACAGTGCTAATTTCTGTCTCTATGAACTTGACTATTTTAGGTTCCTCATATAAGTCAATTCACAAAATATTTCTCTTTTTATGTATGGCTTATTTGACTTAGCATAATGTTTTCAAGGTTCATTCATTCTCTAGCATTCTGCACCATGTGTCAGAATTTCATTCCTGTTCATGGCTGAATAATATTCCATTGCATGTATATACCCCTGGATTTTTTCAAAAACATATTCATCTGTTGATGGACAGTTGAGTTGTTTTCATTTTTTGACTATAATGAATAATGCTGCTATGAGCATTGACATGCAAGTGTCCATTTGAATCTTTACTCTCAATTGTTTTGCATACATATCCACAAGTAGAATTAGTCTATTATATGGTAAGTTTGTGTTTAACTTTTTGAGGAACCACCAAACTGTGTTTTACAGTGGTAGCATTATTTTACATTTCTATCAGCAGTGCACAAGTGTTCCAATTTCTCTACATTCTTGTCCACACTTGTTATTGTCTGGTTCTGCTTTTATAATACCCATCCTCATGGATATGAAGGGCATCTCATTGTGGGTTTTGGTTTGCATGTTCATAAAAGTTAGTGAGGTTAAGCATATTTTCATGTGCTTATCAACTATTTGTACATTTTCCTTGGATAAATGTGTATTCATTTCTTTTGCCAATTTTTGAATTGGGCTTTGCTGTTGTTGTTATTCAATTTTATGAGTTCTTTATAAAATATATTCTGACCTTTCTACTTCTTTTCAGTCAGATGTTTGCATGTTACATTGAAATGAATTCTCTTACATAAATTATTTTACTATATTATTGTCATTTTATATATGTGTGTATGTATAAGAGTAGATAATTTCATGTATATAGTGTGTGTCTTATGTATATGCACGTGTGTGTTTGTAAATTTCAGGAAATTAAGTTTAAAATTTTTGTTTTATTTAGCCATCTTCAATCAGAGACACTAAAATAATAGTATATAAACAACAAAAATTAAGTAGTTCCTCTTGAGTTATTTAATTCTTGGTCATTTCTAATATGTTTCAAAGTGAAATAAGCAGTAATTTGTATTAACGTTAATGTAAATGGAACTTAATAGTGAAGATCTTGGTGTCTGGGGGTAGCCTGCCTGGGTTGGAATAACATTCTGTCACTTATTGTCTTGTTTAGTCTCTCTAAGCCTCATCTTCCTCATATGAAAGTTGAGATAATAGTAGTTACATAGGACTATTGTGGGAATTAAATGAAGAAACCTAGTGAAGTGATCTCTGCAGGTCTTACCTTAGAACCCATGTGGTGCTAGAGAATCCTCTAATAACAGAGGAAGTTCATAACCCCTAGAGATGGATTTTACCACTGTATTGCAGGGTAATCATCAGAATTCCTCAGAGGTAAAGAAATGAACAAGAAATTCTTATGGCTTGAGAGCCTGAGTACATTTTAAAATGAGGAAATGCCAACTAAGGGTTATTAAAATATGGTATATTTTAAATGCCTGTGTCTAACAAATAAACAGTTAACACACATATACATGGGTACACACAAACACATTGACCGTATATGACTTAACTTGGTGATAAGATCAAAAGTCTAAACTTATATGCTTTAATCAACGAGAGGCCTAGGCCCATCTCCTGCTGCCTACCACCACTATCCCATGATAACCACTGGCAGTCACACAAAAATAAGACACCATGGGAGATTAGGGCTCAAATAAACATGTGTATCATTTACTCTAGTGGATTTCATACTCTGATGCCCAAATCTTAAAAACATATGAAAGTGGAGCTTCCATGGTTGAGGTAGGATGGGTTGTTGAGGCTGCCTGGCCCACCAACCTATTTCTATTAGAGACGTTGGGGACACAAACATAACCCATGGCTTCATAAAACAAGTTTGGAAATGATTGCTTTAGTCTAATTTTATAGATGTCGTCCTGTATCCTACAATCTAAGGCATGGGTATTAGGGAGGAGTCGTGCACAAAGGTGAAAATTGTTAGTGAAAATATATAACATGTGGCCCTGGAGAAATAAACTGATATTAACATTTTAATTTTAAAGAAGTTGAAATTAACCCTGGGCACAGGGAGCTGTCAGTTCTACTACTTTATGTAAACTAATTGCCAAGCATGTCTAAAGTCAAACATGTCTAAAAGAATTAACTCATATACACACAAACATAAAAAGGTCTATATCACACAATTATTTTAAATAGCTTTAAGTGGTTTGCTCTTTTCCATTTTTTTCTCCTCCTTCTCCCCCTACCACCCCCATTATTTGTCTTTTTCTCTTCCTTCTTTTAAAAATATAATTTTCTAAACCATACAGTTCAGGTCAGATTTTATTACCTCTAGCCAAAGGTGGTTTTAAGAATAAAGAGCAAAGAGCAAGTATCCTTATCTTTATGCTGTTTGATAGACTATGTAAATATACAGCATGCCATAAGAAATTCTACAGATGGAGTTATCATAGCAGTGAAAAACTGCACAGTTTATGCTCTCCTTATGGTATTTACTCATTTTTGTGTGACGAATGGATGCAAGAAGTCATCATTAGAGAACATAATGGTCGCTGATGATGTATTTATGACATGGAAAGATGTCATGTGATGAAGTGTTTACAACCTATAATGAGGTTGTGTAACAATCTCTTTACAGCCCACAATTACATTGACTAATTCCTTATAAAAATACTCAACAATATGCTCTCCATGTGCACGTGCTTGATATCACAGCACTTTAGTAACTGACGCCTATAACTGCAAAATCAAGCAGCTTGGATGACTCAATACTCTGTTTCCTATCCAAGGCACATAAAAGATTCTAGGTGTTTAGTTAGTATACTCCAATAAATTCCTCTTATTGGAGGTGACTCGAGTAACTAATACAAGGCATATGTGTCAATATCCTTATGGGTTGGAGAATATGAGAGGTAAATTTACACCTGAAATAATCATTAGTGTAATTTCTTTTTGTTGTAATGATGGGAGAAGTATACATATCTGCACTCTGACATCCAGGAAAATATTTGTACCTGATCTTCCACATCAGTCACTTATCTAGACCTTATCCCTTATTTCACTAATTAGTGAGCAATATGACTCAAATGAGGTCCCCAAATTTAAAAATGTAGGACAGAAATACCTTCCATATGAAGTTGTGAATAATCTGTATTGTATATAACTACAAAGATGAGTTAGACAGCTGGGGAGCTGGAGTTGTTAAGTGGCTAAAAGGTTGAGGTTCAGGACCTGAAATGAGTCCCTGAACCTCTTACCAGGAAGTGAGAAAATTCTGGAGCAATCCTGTAGATGTGTAAGAATTTGAAGGAGAATGAGAAAACAGGATGATGAACAGGCAGAGAAAGAGGGGGTAGGATGTAGAAATACCATCTACTAAACTTTCATCAGAATATGAATAAGCAGTTGAAAGTGGTTCTAATCCAAGGGAAGTAAATGGGTTCTCAGACTGATAAAAATTAGTCCACATACTTTGAAGAGAAAGATAAAGTAGGGTTAAAATATTTAGTTTGGAAATAAACAAAGAAGTGTGATGTAGGTAAACTGGTTTAAGAGTGGGTAAACTACACAAAACTAATTGAAATTTTATTATGTTGAAAGGGTTCAATTCTTTTCAACAGATGATGATAGACACCACAAGATTTGAATACCACACAATACCACACAGAATGTGGCTAATCCCTTATAATAAGACTAAGTAATGTAACATTGACAGGAAGTGAATATGACCTGGTGATATGATTATATCTTGCATTTATTTACATCTTTATGATTTCCAAAACACTTCTCATAACTTAATCAAACTTCAGAATAGTCCAGTACATGAGCTAGAAGAGACATGTTTGTTTGTTTATTTTATTTTTTAAAGATAGAAAGTAAGAGCCTTAGAAGTAAAACAATCACTTTAAGGTCTTGGAAGGAATTAATGGGGGAGGTCATAGACTCTCTTTCCTCATCCAAAGAGGATGAGAAAAATCACCATTTCCTCAGGCATTGTGGAGGTACCGAGTGGCCCATGGCCAATCTAACATACCGGCTGGAGACACTTAACTCAAAGCAGCTCCACACATGTAGAGAGGGCACCACGGGGAATGTGATGGTTTTTGTTTTTCTCAACTTGCTCCAAGGCAAAAAACAGTTAATGTGGAAGCAAAACAATAGAGCTACAAAAGAAGACCCGCCATGAAAATGGTGTTAACCTGAGTGTCAGTGTCTAGAAGAAGGGGCCAGCAGGGCATGTCCTTTACATGGCTCATGGGACAGAAACATCTCATTAACACCATCACATGGTATTTAGTCTTCACCACAAAATAATGTATTTCAACAATACCAGAAATGTCATTAGTTTTTTAGAGATCGATTATTCTACTCCTCCATGTCCCCCTGGTTTTTTCTGATCCCAGACCTCCAAGAAACTTTGAAAAGGACTCTGCATAAATAGGAGCAACTGGATTTGAACAGATAATTTGGATTTGAAGACTAACAGGGTTCTTGACAGTAATACATTAGGGCAATTTAGCTGAAATGCTCTGCTTATTATTTTGTCTGATTCTACCTAAAAGTTTTATGAAGTCATTTTGCTTTGATTCATTCCAGGAAGTCCTAGGAATCCAACAGTATTCACAGAAAAGGAGACCAGTGGTGTCTTCATGGCTCAGTTGTTGTGATGCATTTTAGTCTGGACTTATGTGCTACTCATTTCTGAGTTACGTGTTTCATAATAAGCAAGTGGGCAAGTTTTAATGGCATCTTATGGTAAGGTGGGATAATGTCTTAGGTAGGGAAAAAAGGGATGGTGCTGCTCCACATTTAGATTGCTATTCCTGGTATTCTAGATAATAAGAATAGGAACATTCATTGGTTTGCTGAGAGGGAACAGGGATTTTTTGATTAGTTTCTTTATCTGTGTGGACAAGCAATGAGAGGCATGGGATTTGCTGCAGTGACCAGTTATCCAAAAAGGAGGACAAATGTAGTGGGAGAAGATGACATAAGAAGAGAAATATAGACCAGGCATGGTGGCTTACGCCTGTAATCCCAGCACTTTGGGAGGCCGAGGATCATCTGAGGTCAGGTGTTCGAGAGCAGCCTGGCCAACATAGCAAAACCTCATCTCTACCAAAAATACAAAAATGAGCCAGGCACGGTGGCGCACACCTGTAATCTCAGCTACTCAGGAAGCTGAAGCAGGAGAATCATTTGAACCTAGGAGGCAGAGGTCGCGACTTCACTAAAAAAAAAAAAAAAAAAGAAGAGAAATATAAAATTTAAATAGCACTAATGGTATATGTGGTTAGCAAGGCAACTGAGAAGAAAGATTCTCTGATAGGTACAAAGGCTGGAGCAGTTTCTTATGATTTTAAATATTATTATAAATTTGTGGTTTATTTTTCATTTGAATCTCCAATGAAATTAATGGAATTTCTTTTGAAATTTATATTGGAGTAAAAAAATTTTAAAAATCTATTTGACATTGACTTTTGATTGTTGCCTCATCTTAAACTTCAGAGAGACATATTCAATTTCCTCTTCAAAGCCAACATCCTATTCTGACAAAGGCAGAATATTTCACTAGCACTTTACCTTATCCAGGAAGCATTCTGGAATTCTGAGTTATGAAAACAACAGTCTTTTCACAGGTATGTTTGTAGCACCCTGAAAAGGAATACATGTTGCAAAACTTTTAACCTGTAGGAATCATGAGAATCTCACATATGATCCCCCAATTAAGAATATCAAAATTGAAAGTAGAGGAGAGAGGGAACAAAAGATGACTTGAATTAATAGAAATTACTGTTAAAATATTAAGTATTTAGTATTGGATCTTAATTTGTCCAAAATATTTATTAAGAACCTTTTCACATATCAGGTGATGGATGCCAAAGAGAAGCAACCGAAACCAGTATTTGAGAACCTCAGCCTAAATTGCCAATTTTGGTTTTCTTTTAATTAGAATGATATAGATCAAGTTCTATTCATTTGCCTCTAAGGTGCCTCCAAAACCAAACTACGTATTGAGTGATTTTGTAATTTCCTTGAAGAATCCAACCCATTTCAGTATTTTTACAATAAGAACAAGAAGAGTCTGTTTTGTCTTGACTTTGGAGAGTGAAGCTTGCTTCCATGTGCATAATTTCTGTTCTGCTGTTGTAAATGATCCTCCATTGTCAGAGTCTATCTTTAGAGCTCACAACAGTTTATAGTTTCAGCAAATAATAGTTTCATACCACTTTATCACATGCAAAATGCTTTTCAAATTATTTTATACTCGCTCATTATTCCCTTGTTATGGATGACTTAAATTGAAGTTTAGAAATGCTAAGTAACTTCCTTAAGGATTCACAATGAATAGGTGGTAGACCTAGGAATGGAGTCTATCTATGCTTGGACTTTCTACTGCACCTCACAGCGTGCAAGTAACACAAACACACTTCATACCTTACATCCTGCCCCAGTTTGCCATCACTGATTTCTCATTATTTACCTTATTGAAAAATGCCTCATTGAGAAACAGGCCAAAGGAATATTGTGGGTAGAAAGTTTGAGGGATTAGAGAAGTCATGACAAATGTATCTTAACCAAATCTTGAATAGATGACCTGTACTACATAGTTATTTTCCTTGGAAAATATTTCAAAATTTAAAAACTTATTTTTGACATTTCACGTCTAAATATCTAGAGTAGTTTGAAGGGTTTTCTTTCTTTCATTTGTCACAAAGTCAATAAAATTAAATTCCATTGTGGTTTTAATTTTATTCCAGAAAAGTATTTCAGAAAGGAAAAAAACAAAATGATTTGTGTTTCAAAAATAAATAAGAACATAGATCATGCTGTGGATTGAAAGTCCAACCCTGTTGAAAGAAAGGGGTCTCCTCAACTTTAGTCGACCTTGTTTGTCAGCCTTACTCCCAACCTTGGGGCATGGCCTCTTGACATCACCTACTGAAGGTAAGAGGCTGAGGGAAGGAGACAGGCCAGAAGGCAGAGAAACCATACACGAGCCAGTCTCAAGAAGAGAAGTGAAATGAAGCTTTCTAAGTCCAAGGGCCTGCTTTTTACAGCTCATCAGGCTTAGGGCAATTGCCAAAAAGAGAAAAAAAAAGATGCCCATTAGGCACAACCTAAGTATTTTTAATTTTAAAAAGTCAGTAAAAGAAAAAGAGTCCAGAATCCAGTTTTTGTGGCAGCAAGAACGTCATTTGAATTTTTTTTTAGTTTAAAATTGTTATGCCTTAAGTTTTAAGTTTAATGTTCATTTGAGTGAGTACTTTAAGTGTTGCTATCATATTCAGTGTCCATAAGTTTGTGAAAATGCTTAAAAAGCCATCAAAGTTTTTGTGAGACAATTGAGAGAAACTTAGTTTGGAATGGTTCCCTGATTTATTTATTACTTTTCAGAAAGTACATTATAATCAAGCAGATATTACCCTAATCGAAAGAAATATATACCATTGGAGCTTGAAAGGATAATTTTTTTTGGTTTTCCCATTTTATTGCAATAATTCAATTTATGATAATCAATAAAATGTGTGAGCCAAGTTTATTGAGGTGTCAACTTCCCATTGCATAATTTCCCCTGAGAATCTTAATTTTTAATTCAAAAAGAAAGTGGAAGATTTGTTGTACAGATGCCAATGAATGTGTGGGGTTAAGGAAAGCACAAGACCCTTTACAGAAATCAAAGTGGGGTTTAGAACAATTCCCTTATCACTTCTTCCCATATCCTTTAACTCACCATTAATTTTCCAGGGGAATAAGTTCTTGAAATGGTCAAGATGTAGGCCTTTTTCCTAGATTGCTGAAAGAGATATTGGACAGTAAGGTCTGGTCAACAGTCAAGAGTATTCAGGGGTGGAGAATATTATGGTTGGCTTACAAATGAAGGACAATAAAATGAAGTGAGTCTATGAGTTTGACAATGGGCTTAATTTACGACCATACATACACCAGTGTTAAAATAGAATGTGAGTCCTCATGGACTTAAGAAATGAGGCTAAAAGCCCAACTAATGAAGATGAAGACATTTATTGGTAACATGCAGATTTTTTTCTTTTTTGGTAATGGTTATATAATAAATACATTAGATTGGTCGCAAAAATATCCCGATTCTTTGCCCCTCTCTATATCTGAGCACTTTGCAATGTAAACTTTTAGCTCTGCCCATCAAGAGGGAAGTCTATCTCCCCAGCCCTTGAATCTGGATTGACCTTGTGACTTGTTTGGCCAAGAGAAGAACACAGGAGAAGTCACAGTGTGCCAATTCCAAGCCTAGGCTTCAAGGGGCCTTGTGCATTTTTATACCACATGGCAGAACCCCACCCAGCCACTGTTAAACAAGTCTAAACTAGGCTTGTGGAATATGAGAGACCACATTCAGCAGAGATCAGTTTTCGTAACTGAGGGCATCCTAGACTAGCCAGTTTCCAACCAACTGAGTAGTTGACCACAGACAAATGAGTGAAAGCAGTCAAGACAAGAACTACCCAGCTGACTGGTAGACTTGTGCCCAGTGATAAACACTGATGGTTTTAAAACACTGAATCTGGTGGTGGTTTGTTACACAGAAATAGCTAACTGATACAATGTATGAGTCATATATTTAAGAACTAACATCAGAGCTGATTTCTGGATTCTAGACACTAAGAATTAATAATATAAAAACCACCATTTACTGATTGAGCACTAATTAGGTATGAAGCGACGAGCTAAATGTGTTTTCTATTCTATGCTGAATGATACCCTTAGGGGATCACATTTGATATTATGAGTTGAAATGCCGAGATGGTGAAATTCTGACCCCCAGTACCTAAGAGTGCAGCCTTATTTGGAAATAGGGCTTTACAGAGGTAATCAAGTTAAAATGAGGTCATTAAGGTAGACCCTAATCAATATGACTGGCTGCCTTATAAACAAGCAAGATTGGAACACAAAACCGGAGACACAAGAAAGATGATGTAAAATTACACAGGGAGAAGATGGTCATGTGACTGGAGCTATGCATCCATAAACCAAGGAATCAGGTAAAACACCAGAAGCTAAAAGAGGCAAGGAGAGGCTCTCCCCTAGAACTACCAGACAAAGCATGGCCCTGCCAATACCTTAACTTTGGGTTTCTAGCCTCCAAAGGTATGAGATGATAAACTCTATTGTTTTATGCCACCTAGCTTTTGCTACTTTGTTATGGTGCTCCTAGGACCAGTGGAGGAATTGGCAGCTCGTATTTAAATTATAAAGCAATTTCTAATGTCCAAGGACTTTGTGGTTGCATGAGTGAAATAATTTATCTCAATGTACAAGATATATTATCTGTTTATCATTAAGTAGATAATTTTTATGCATGAATCATCAGATCAGTTAACACAGACTCACAGATCTGATCTTACACAATTGCTAGTGCTGGTCTACAACACGTATTTTCAAATCATCTGATTTCATTTGTGCTACCATAGAGTTTAGTTTGTTTTTAAATAAGATATAGACCCAAAATACCAAACTAAGGGACTACTAGGCCAGCGACCATTTGACAAAGCCAGGCTATTACTTCTGAGGTGGAAATAACAAAACGACTTCACAGAGGGAAGTGGAAGTATGTGGATTTCAGAGTTTGAATATGCCAGTGTTCATAGATCCACAAAGAGACGTAAATATATATAATAGTAAAGAACTAAGTTTTTTCCCTAAAGATCAGTACTATTACATGAAAGAATACAATTCTTTTTACACTTACAGATGGGCTACACATTTTTTTATCCCAGGGCCGACACACTGTTGAAGTCAACATATTCTGTTTCATCCGGGACAAGCCAGCCCCACTGATGTCAAGCACACAACCTTCTTTCCTCAAGCTTTTAAATTGTATTCTGCCTGAAATACTCTTCTGCAAATATTGGCTGAATCCTTCACTGGGATTCAGGCCTCTGCTCAAATGTCATCTTATCAGAGGGATCTTTTATCTCCATCATTTTCTGTATGTTTATGCTAGGTTTCATGCAGACATTCATGTATGTGCACAAAAAATGAAATGTAAGCTTATGAGCAGGGGCTCTGTTTTGTTCACTTCTATATCTCTAGGGCCTAAAACACTGCCTGGAACTTAGGAAGTTCTCAATAAATACTTGAATAAATGAATGATCTGAATTTTAAAAACCAAGAAATATTAGATGCCTGATTTCTGGCTGATTATTCTCTTTGTCTTTCAAACATTCTTAAACAAGATCATTTTCTTGGCCAAATGTGATATTTTTTCTTAGACTTCTTCAGCCTTTCTTATTGTGCATCTGAATTGATGATTTGTCTGCCACAAGTAACTGCAAATGGAAACAGGTGGTTTACTTTCAATATTGCTGAACTTTGAGAATATTTTTTCGTGTATATGAAAACACTTACAAAAGGCTTACAATGCAGTACTCACTGGATTTATGGGCCACAGAGAATCTTAGAGATCTCAACATAAGGTCAGGACAATTTCATGGGGCTCATGGTGTCCTATGTTTACAAGCCACAGGCACCTTTCCCACATGCTCCCTTCCTGTTCTGATGTCACTTAGTTGATACATCATTAGAGCTGGAAGAGATCATAAAGATAATCTATTCTAATCTAACACCCTCATTTTACCGTTCAGAAAATAGATGAAGAACATTTATAAGGCTTTCTTAAATTCACATGGAAAGTGCTGTTGTTTTATTGTGGCTATGATGGTGCACATGCCTGTGCTTCTGTGTTTGTGTGTGTGTGTATGTGTGTGTGTGTGTGTGATATGAAGTATGACATGTTGCTAGATTAAAATGGATAGAAACAAAACCCTAGTATTTTAAGAATATTGATACATCAGGTGATATATATGTCTAGTCTTAGCTACTGAGTCTAACCTCTTTCATTGACAAAAATAGAAATGGAAGGTTGTGCCCAAGGCACTCAGGTTGTTAAGGGTATAGCCCCACAATGATACCAACAAACTGGTCCAGCCTGTGTACTACCCGTTCACAGAAGATACCACAGTCTAGCAGTTCCAATTTCCATTCTCTTCCATTGTGATAAATTATTTTTTGTTTCAAATGCTGTTTCCCAATTCTTCTTCCAATGGAAACAGGATCAACTGCTTGCTAATCTATTCTCTTCTCCAAGCTAAAAAGAACAAGATGTTCATGTTATTCTCCCTTCTCTAAAGTCTCATTCTTGGTAGTATCTTTCTAATGTTGATCTTATTGGGAATCAGCAAAAATTGATAATAATCTGATTAAATACATTTGGAGGACTGTCTTATGATTCCCATATATGCATTCTAATATGTCATTTTTTTAAAAGCAGAAACTTAGCTGACATCCACTTAACTTATAGAAATATTTTTAAGTTTTGTTCCTAAAAGATAGCTCCATGAAAAGGCAGACTGATCAAATTTAAGATGTTATTGAAATTTGTGTCTAGCAATAATTCATTTCTCTGTTCTTTTCAACTAGTTCCTTTCCCTCACACATCTTATTTTTTGTTAAAATAAAAACTTATGAGCTTTTGATGTCCACCATCAATTTAGACTTAATTGAAAGCCATTTTATTTTATTTATTTATTTATTTTTTGAGACGGAGTCTCGCTCTGTCGCCCAGGCTGGAGTGCAGTGGCGCAATCTTGGCTCACTGCAAGCTCTGCCTTCCGGGTTCACACCATTCTCCTGCCTCAGCCTCTCCGAGTAGCTGGGACTACAGGCGCCCGCCACCACGCCCGGCTAATTTTTTTTGTATTTTTAGTAGAGACGGGGTTTCACCGTGGTCTCGATCTCCTGACCTCGTGATCCACCCGCCTCGGCCTCCCAAAGTGCTGGGATTACAAGCGTGAGCCACCGCGCCCGGCCGAAAGCCATTTTAAATCTAATTCTTTGTGCAGATAATACCACAGCAGAGAATTATAAACAAAGCAATTACCACCGTAATAGCCAGAAACACATTGATTCTTTATTTTCATGTCTTGAACCAAATGCATGCATAATTTTTGCCTAATTGTAACCATGCTTTCATTAAAAAATATAACAGAGGGAGTGGTGTTTTTCCACCACGGTGTTTGGAAAATAGAGATCCCAAGCTAATTTCATTGATTTCCCAATGTCCTCAAATGAATGAAGAGGATGGCTTTTTCTTCCATATTTCCTCTCTCATTCTAGGAGCTTAAGAATCTAATACTGAGTGTAGGCCAGGTAGCTTGCTGCCAAAGAGATGTTCTCATTTGGCATTCATGAAAAGTTCAGCAGGACTAGATGTGGGTGAGAGGCACCACTCACAGATGTGCTGGTGCACACGCCATGGGTCTGGGGACACTGATTCAGCTTTTCCATAGATCCTGTACTCTTGAACAATGCTCTCTCGTTGTTGTCTTATTTTAAGATATACGAAACATTTCTTAATAATATACACAAATGAGCAGGATAATCAGAATGCAAATTAGCAATATTTGGGAAAACAAAATAAAAAAGAAATTAATGAAAATTCAATGGAATGTATATAACGGATCCAGGAATGCATCTAGTTTAACAAAAATATATCATTTTTTTCTCAAATGCAAAGAAACTGATTGAGAAAAGAACTCTTCCAAATAAACATTCAAGAATTATCTCAAGAACTCTCAAAAAATTTAAAATGCTCAATTTATCATCTCATATAGACCCTTATTGCCCAAAATGTGGTCCTTGTACCAACAGCACTGGCCTCACCTTAGAGCTTGTTAGAAATGCAAGATCTCAGGGCTCACCTCATCCTTACTTAATAAGAATCAGCAGTTTAACATGTTCCCCAGGGGATTTGTGCACACTGAAGTTTGAGATGCCTTGGACCACAACATCCTTAGATTTGACACACTTCTGGAAGCATGATTCTCCAATCCATTCACCATGTCTTCCAGATATGGTGATGGATTCTTGACACAATCATTCTACGAGTTTTGTTGATGTGGCTTAATCCAGAAGTAGATGTCAGAGATTATCCATTTGTGTAGACAATCTGCCCATCCTTTAGACAATCTCCACAAATGTAGCTTCTCACAGGCAAGATCTTATATCTTGAAGAATTATAATTTTCTCGGCCAAGGGCCTGGACTGGACTGAATTATATTTTTGGGGTCTTGAACAACCTAGGGAGCCTGATGGGGACATGGGTATATACAGAAGTTCTTTCAGCCTCTAGCACAGAAGTAGGCAGGGTCAAAGCTCTTCTTAAAAAAGTATTTTTAAAATTCTAGATGGAAAACCATAGATAGCACATAAAATTAATATTGTGGGCCATAACCAACATGGAAAAATAAAATAGAATAGCCAAGAACAGAGAGAAATGAAGTAAAATAAAATAGAAAATATAAGAGTGAGACTTATAGCAAGGAAAGGTTTTCCTTAAATTTAATGTTCCAATTATACATATATGTGTATGCATGTACCGAGTCTCAGTGTAACACAGTTTTCTTTCACTGGGCACCAGTCTAAAGTGTGGAAATCATTGCCTTAGAATATACTTTTGAATACACTCTTATGGAGAGACATATGAGAAAGGTTCACTCACTGAATGTTAAGGGAAAAAAGGCCTAATTTCCAATATTTATAGGATATATTTTATATTACAATTTTTAGATGAAAATCTATAATATTTTGTGTTGTGATGTTTCACCAAAATTAATATTCACAGTTTGTACAAAGATCATAAAAATAAATTCATCATTAGCATAATGTTTCCTCAGACACATGGGTGCCTAGTTTAATTTTGGAAATACGGGGTTTGAGTATGAAACAATTTTGGAAACGTTGGTGCTCATGATTCCTGAATTGCAATAGCCATTCATTATTTGGACATTCTTCTGAGAAAAGCATCATGTCCAATTTCTAAGAAGAAAGCCAGATTTAAAGACCCCTCCATAAAACTCCTTGAGCATGAAATCTCTTCTAAAAATCAACATTTTATTAATTGAGTGTAAAAGCATTGAAAAGATGCTTATTTGACTTGCCATCAGGTTCACATGAGGTAATTTAATGGCAAGAAGTATTCTGAATTTTTTAAAAGAAAATTTGTAGAGAACAGCACAGAGAATTCTCTTTTACCACAGGGAAGTTCTTTCTCATAAAAGTAAAGGGGAATTATTTATGCCTACAGCTTTGTATTCACGTACCAAATATCCTAACACATGGAATTCAGATTTTCACTCTGTTCTCTTTAAAAGAGCTATTTTACAGGAATATGAGCTAAGAGTCAATATGGTACTATGTTTATAACTAGGAGCTGGTGTATAAAAAGTTGTTTTAAAACATAAAGTGGTATCAGAACCGATTTAGTAAGTACTCATTTAAATAAATTAAGATTCACTGGATTTTCCTAATCTATAGTGTTTGGAAGAGTAATTTTATTTCCTTCTCTAAAAGTTCAATGCTTGCTTTTTAGTAAACATTCTAGATTAATATGTATTCATACATTTTACTTACGTCCTCATACATATTTAACTTGATTCTTAATTTAAATTCTGAAAATAGTCTATACATGCTGTTAATTAGGCAAAATCAGTACAGATGTTTGCTATGCTTGATTTTTTTAACAGCTAATAACTTCGGAAAAGTTTCCAGAGGATAGGTAGATAATATAGTCTAGATGTTTTTGCCTTCTATGTATCAAGGTGACATCAGAGAAACTTCTATGGAAGATGCATACAAATGATGTTAAAATTGTTTCAATTTATATTTGCTGGTTAAACTAACTTCTATTGAAAGAAATTTTCTTTATGGCACATGGGAATGAACACTCTGGCTGAACTATTAACAATGCAGAAACACAACAGTTTAAGAAGAGGAGCATTAAAACAATCTGATTTGGGCTTTACAGGATGGAGAAATTCTTTAGGGAGCCAAAGGGTAATCATATATTCTAAAATACAGGTGATCTTCTGTATATCTAGTCATAGTTTAAAATTATTTAAGCTACTTATTAAACATGATTCAGAACTTTACCATCTAAGCAAAAAAACATACAAACACTTCTGCTCCCTGGCAGGACAAAAAAAAGTTATGATAGTGCACCATTCACTGAGGTCAGAGGCCTAAAATAACCAGCTATAATCCTTTCTGGTAGACTTGCAAATAAATTATATTTACCATATTGGAAAAAAGATTGCCTTTCTGATTAGAAGTGAAAGGACAGTTATGCAATGAGTATGAAGAGCTGACTCTTGAAGATAAATGCCAATTGCTTTTTAATATGGTGTGTGTGTTTGTGTGTGTGTGTGTGCACGCATTAAGAATAGCATGATTTTCTGAGGTTCTCCTAAAGAGAAGTTTAATTTGTTAAGTATCTAAGTTAAATTGGGATGCCTGTACTTCATGGACCTATGGAGACATAATTGTGCCCGGGACAGGATGGGTAATTTTCAGGTTTAAGCCTCCTTTGAGTATTTGGATGCATTGGTGATTGTAATTACTGCTCACAGCTGAAAGGTTGAAAAGCCCCAGTGAACAATTCATTCATTGTCTTGTTCACATCTGGGTTAATGTTTCCTTCTTGGAGAACTCTGTACCAGTCTGTTTTTTGCTTCTTGCCACAAGATAGCAATGCCAATTTCCCTCTGTTTACTTGGAAGATCTTGAGGCTGATGCATCAGTGCTAGCCACAAATTAATGGAATTCTTTCCAGCTGCAATGTTTTCAGATCATCAAACAATAAGCCAAAAACACCGAACTGCTTTGGCTGTTTTTCTCTTAATTGTGTGCCATTCTCAGTGATGATGTAAACACAATTACTAGTTGAAATGACCATAATATCTAAGGTATTCTAAAGAAATAGGTGACAATTTTACGGAAAGCAGTTTTTCAAAAAACAATTCGTTGTAGTCTGAAGCCAGAGGGCATATCATCTCATAAGAGAGAGTATTAGAAAAGGAAAAAGTGCTCATACTTAACAGAAAGGTACAGAGGTCAAGATCTGAAGTAAGGAATCCAATTTCCTTTGGCTTACGTCTGGCCTGTGTTCTTAGAGTTAGCAGTGTCATTTCAGCTCTGCATTGACATTAACCTTTGGCAAAGGATTCTGTTGGGGAAGACGCTGTGGCAGGCTTCCAGTGTCCATCTCAAAGTGTAGGCTGAGTTTGAAGCCAGATCACCTGGTTAGTCTGAGAACGGAACATATGATGAATCCAGCCATTATGTTCCAAATACGTTCCAAATAAAAGGTGTCAGAAGATACATGGACAACCGAGGTAGTCTCAGCATTCCTATGGCCTTAAGTTGGGGAAAAAAAAAACAAAACCATGAACTAATATGGCTGAACCGAAAGGCTCTTTGGAATGGCAACTTTTGACCCTTGTGTCTTAAAATCTCTGTTGACTCACCTCATAACCTTGTACCAAATTGGCAATCTCAACGTATTTGTTGGATAGATTTGATTCTAACATTAATTTGACTCTCAATTCACTTTCTTTGAATCAATCAAAAGCTTCTCCACTTTTCAAGAAGTTCAAGTTGGTAACTATGACTTTGGCCATAGAGTAGTAGTGTTCCACTTGGCCTGTACTTTAGAATTGTCTGAGATATGTGTTAAATTAAATTAAATTTGGCCTAAATCTTCCTCTTTATCTTGGCTCTGTACATAGCAAATTGCAACCTAACTTGGTGTGTAAACAAACTGTGACATTACTTAAGAGTACATTCTTGTGACAAGTAGCTGAGTCTCAAACAATCACAGCAACCAAACTGCATCCAACCACAGACTGCCAACTAATCAGACTATGTCCCTAGAGGACAAATGCCTCATCACACCATGTCCAAATAAGGCGAATGCCAAACTGTAACCAATCAAGCTGTTTCCACATTTTACTTCCTTTTTTTTGTCCATACATACTCGCCTGCTTCTGCTGCTAGGTGGAGCTCTCTGAAATTCTACTGGTTAAGGGTGCTGCCCAATTCATGAATTTTTCTTTGCTCAAAAAAAAAAAAAATGCTGCTAAATTTAATTTGTCCAAAGTTTTGTCTTTTAACATGTATGAAATATTCATGTTGGAGTCACACTCACAGAGATTCAGATTCAATCATTTTGGGGTGAGGCCTGTTTATCAATATTCTTTATTAGCATCTCAAATGATTCTAATGTCTAGCAAAGATTGGAAATTGCTACTCTAAAAGAAATCTGAAACACCTGAAATATTGATGTAATTGAAAGGTGATTGAAATAAAGAATTTTAACTAATTTTGTGTGTACGCTTGTGTATATTCTTAATTTTTATCTTATACATAAATTTTATACTTAATTTTTATGCTTGTGTATATCCTTAACTTTTTATCCCCAAGAAGTCACCTATCAAGAAATATTAATATCATAAGGTCTAGGTGCAAATATACCTTGAAAATTGTTTTCTTATAGGAATTTAATTTTAAAACTTCAGCAAATAGTTTAAAACCCAAGGTATGTACATATGCACAGTTTAGAACAGCAAGAATAATAGTGTGAATTTATTTAACTTCACTAGTTTCAGTGAATTTCGTAACAACACTATACATGTCTGTTAGTAGGGGTAGGGATTTGGACAAAATATAAAAGAAGTATGTGCTGTAGTTGCTGCATTGGAAAAAATGATTAACGTTTTGCAAGAGGGAGATAAGATATATACATAAAATAATTACACAGAAGTCAAATATAAATAGTCTAGAATAGAAATAAAGTTGTGCCAGAATTTGCAACACAAGTGAACTCAAGTTTTCCCTTGAGCTCATACTCTTTTCATTAGTGTTATTGATTGAGGAAAGAAACAAAATATGTTGACTCTATGAAAAACTGGAAGTTTAGAAAGTTCAAGATTATTATTTATTTATTAGTAACAGAAGAAAATAATCACCATATAAAAGCTCTAAGAAAAGAAAAAAGAAGTGAGCACATGCAAAGCATGGATGAATAGAATAGTTGCTGGAAAATGTAACAATCCTGAAATTTGATGATGTTGGGCAATCTGGTCCTGTCTAAAATATCTGCCAGGCAGAAATTCTTCTTTCAAGCCTGAGTTTGATGAAATCATATGGTTATAAATCAAGTCCAGAAATGGAAATCAGCAAATGGACCACATCCTCCAAATGGTTTTGAAAAACTCTATTCTGCCTTTCTCAGGAAGAAATGTCTGATTATGAGTGATCTATCATTTTCAACTCTACAACATAATTCAACTCAGCAGCCTTTTCAGTAACTACCTAAGCTTTTGAATGCTCAAAAATTTAATTAGGGATCATGAGAAAGTGGTCACTTGACTTACAAGCATTTTCTCAATATCACAAATCTAAGATCCTCCTCTTCCACTATAAACATGCCATCCTTTCTTTCATCAGTGTCTTATCGATTATGAAAATGTATTGATTAATAACTTTGGTAGGGAGAATTTGATAAATGTATTAAATTATACTCTGGCCTCTCAATCCCCTTGAGGGTTTTTGACTAATGGAAATGTCATTGGTGCTTCTTTCTACAAAATATCCTTAATTATCAATTATCTCTACAAAGTACTCTCCTCTACCTGGAACATCCACTGGTCTCACTGTTCTTCCTCCTTCTAGTGAGCTCCCACACATCTTGTAGGATTTAGATCTAATAATATCTTCTCTGTAAAGTTTCCCTAGGACTCACCCACATCTGATAGAGTTACCTTCTTTGTACTTGCTATATAGCAAACTGTTGTGAAACAAATTACGTTGTATTTTAATTATTTCTTTATGTGTGAATCCCAATTTCTCTGTTTTAGTAAGATTATGATTTCAAGTTCTAAATTATATGTTAATTTAATTCATCTTCATGTAAGTAACCCTGCTCACTGTAGACAAAATAGAAACTAAACAGAAACAAAAAGAAAAATACACCCATAACCCCATCAACCACAGATAACTAAATATAATAAATACTTAGTGTATTTACTTCCAGAAATCCATCTGGTTCTTTTGAGTTTAGACTTTTTTTTTCAGATATTTGCTCTTTTAAACAATATTTGATTAATATCTTTGTATGTGCACCCGAGCATACTTATTTAGTTGTTTTCTTCAGCTAAATGTTGAGATGGAAAGCTGCTGAATCGAATGATATGAATTTTTTTTAACCATTCTGATTTATATTCCAAACTGACATCTTGAAATGTTATTCTGATTACTCTTTAGTGAATAAAAGTTCCCATGCACTGTGGAGATATTGTTTGTTTCTGTCTTAGTTGAAGGGAAGAGGAACATTTTTTATTCATTTTGCATTTCCAGTTCCTGCAGCAGTAAAAGAAGAAAGTTGAACTTATTTTTATTGTCAGGGCAGTGTACCTGATCTCAGTTTTTTAAGCCAGGAATTACTTAGAAAGCAGATTGATTGCTTGCTCCATTAATCCACATCCTCTTCTACATCTTTACCTTGTGGTTGCCTCATGGAGGGCATATTTCATCTTTCCTCCCTTTGATTTGGGACTCAGTCCCGGCTTTGTCCAATGTCACGTAGAAATGCCAACTTGCCATTTCTAGCCTAGTTTCATAGGTTTTCATTTGCCTTATGTTTTTGCCATTGTCAGGAGAAGCATATTCCCCAAGCCATAGCTGCCTGTTTGTCTGAGCTGCAGAAGGAAACATGGAAAAAGACATAACAAGCTATATCTGCAGGCTACATATAAATTCTCTCACCAACCTGCCCCATGAATCAGAATCCTCCATGGACTCCACAGGCTAAAATGCCCCAAGAGTCCAGTATAGAGATGGATGAAGCCTCAGCTGACCTGTAATCATGTGTGAGTTATAAGTTTATTGCTGCTTTAAGTTACTGAGCTTTGGGGTGGTTTATGCAATATTGTTGTCATTTTTCTGATGAAATGTTCCCATGGCTATAGACAACTCTCTGTTTTCCTTCAGAGCTACCCAACTATAAAAGAGCTCCATAAAGTCCAGTGGTCATCTTTTCTACTCTGTCTTTTGGACTCAGGGACTTATGACATCATTTGGATGTCAAGACCTCATGAACTTCTCGGTGGAAAGACAACGAGTTTCTGGAAAGAAATTGGTTTAAATATTGCCTCTCCCCACTGTAGTTCTGTGACACTTAACATTTCACTTAATGTATCTGAATTTTAGTTTCCTCTCTCTAAAGTGAAGGTAATAAAAGCCTTATCTCATGGGGCTATGGTGAAAATCAAAATATAAGATATACAAAAAGCATTCTTACATGCTAGTCAACTCATCTAAGTATGCTTTTTGTGAAAAACTTAGCATTTAGTAATAATAGGTGCTTAGTACATTAACATATTTGCATAATAAGTTATTCATTTATTTATTTTTTCTTTTTTTTATTATACTTTAAGTTTTAGGGTACAGGTGCACAACGTGCAGGTTTGTTACATATGTATACGTGTGCCATGTTGGTGTGCTGCACCCATTAACTCATCATTTAACATTAGGTATATCTCCTAATGCTTCCCTCCCCGCTCCCCCAACCCCACAACAGGCCCCAGTGTGTGACATTCCCCTTCCTGTGTCCATGTGTTCTCATTGTTCAATTCCTACCTATGACTGAGAACATGCAGTGTTTGGTTTTTTGTCCTTCTGACAGTTTGCTGAGAATGATGGCTTCCAGCTTCATCCGTGTCCCTACAAAGGACATGAACTCATCCTTTTTTTATGGCTGCATAGTATTCCATGGTGTATATGTGCCACATTTTCTTAATCCAGTCTATCATTGTTGGACATTTGGGTTGGTTCCAAGTCTTTGCTATTGTGAATAGTGCCGAAATAAACATACATGTGCATGTGTCTTTATAGCAGCATGATTTATAATCCTTTGGGTATATACCCAGTAATGGGATGGCTGGGTCAAATGGTATTTCTAGTTCTAGATCCCTGAGGAATGCCACACTGACTTCCACAATGGTTGAACTAGTTTACAGTCCCACCAACAGTGTAAAAGTGTTCCTATTTCTCCGCATCCTCTCCAGCACCTGTTGTTTCCTGACTTTTTAATGATGGCCATTCTAATTGGTGTGAGATGGTATCTCATTGTGGTTTTGATTTGCATTTCTCTGATGGCCAGTGATGATGAGCATTTTTTCATGTGTCTTTTGGCTGAATAAATGTCTTCTTTTGAGAAGTGTCTGTTCATATCCTTCGCCCACTTGTTGATGGGGTTGTTTGTTTTTTTCTTGTAAATTTGTTTGAGTTCTTTGTAGATTCTGGATATTAGCCCTTTGTCAGATGAGTAGATTGCAAAAATTTTGTCCCATTCTGTAGGTTGCCTGTTCACTCTGATGGTAGTTTCTTTTGCTGTGCAGAAGCTCTTGAGTTTAATTAGATTCCATTTGTCAATTTTGGCTTTTGCTGCCATTGTTTTTGGTGTTTTAGACATCAAGTCCTTGCCCATGCCTATGTCCTGAATGGTATTGCCTAGGTTTTCTTCTAGGGTTTTTATGGTTTTAGGTCTAACATGTAAGTCTTTAATCCATCTTGAATTAATTTTTGTATAAGGTGTAAGGAAGGGATCCAGTTTCAGCTTTCTGCATATGGCTAGCCAGTTTTCCCAGCACCATTTATTAAATAGAGAATCCTTTCCCCATTTCTTGTTTTTGTCAGGTTTGTCAAAGATCAGATAGTTGTAGATATGTGGCATTATTTCTGAGGGCTCTGTTCTGTTCCATTGATCTATATCTCTGTTTTGGTACCAGTACCATGCTGTTTTGGTTACTGTAGCCTTGTAATATAGTTTGAAGTCAGGTAGCATGATGCCTCCAGCTTTGTTCTTTTGGCTTAGGATTGACTTGGCAATGCGGGCTCTTTTTTGGTTCCATATGAACTTTAAAGTAGTTTTTTCCAATTCTGTGAAGAAAGTCATTGGTAGCTTGATGGGGATTGCATTGAATCTATAAATTACCTTGGGCAGTATGGCCATTTTCACGATATTGATTCTTCCTACCCATGAGCATGGAATGTTCTTCCATCTGTTTGTATCCTCTTTTATTTCATTGAGCAGTAGTTTGTAGTTCTCCTTGAAGAGGTCCTTCACATCCCTTGTAAGTTGGATTCCTAGGTATTTTATTCTCTTCAAGCAATTGTGAATGGGAGTTCACTCAGGATTTGGCTCTCTGTCTGTTATTGGTGTATAAGAATGCTTGTGATTTTTGCACATTGATTTTGTATCCTGAGACTTTGCTGAAGTTGCCTGTCAGCTTAAGGAGATTTTGGGCTGAGACGATGGGGTTTTCTAGATGTACAATCATGTCGTCTGCAAACAGGGACAATCTGACTTCCTAATTGGATACCCTTTATTTCCTTCTCCTGCCTGATTGCCCTGGCCAGAACTTCCAATGCTATGTTGAATAGGAGTGGTGAGAGAGGGATAACAGCTTCTGCTGTATGCTGGGGAAGCTATTACTGTGTGAATGTTAGGGTTAGAGAGAGATATTTTATAGTACAATCAAGAGCTACCCATGCCATAGGAACACTAATATCTATTGTAACACAATCCCTTTATAATTTGAAAATACAGTTCTTCCTCTCTTCTTTACATTGATTTTTCTTTTTTAGCTGCTCTACATTTCCTTCACAAAGTTCCAATTCAGAGCCTTAATATTAGACCACATTTTCCAAAACCCTGATCCAAATTCTGGCTCATGCAGGCAATTGAATGATTTTGAATCCAATGGTTTTTACCCAACTATGAAGTTCATCATATAGTTTCACACTCAACGAATTATTCTTTGGATTTGAATCATCAGAATTGTAAGGATTCTTTAAAATAGGCACAAGTTTAAAAAAATGTACACGACGAGGAACTAAGTTTAATTACATTTTCTCCAGCAATGTTATAATTTCAATGAGTTTAAATATATAACATTTTAATTATTAGAAGTTTTACAATTAAAATAGTTTTAATTACAATTTGTTTAATGTTATTGAGTGGGAGTTGTAGGTGTAAGAATACTCATACGATGTGTACATTTCAGTGTCTAGTTTAGTGTAAAAACTTGATGTTTTAAGCCCAATAGTGTCATGAAAAGTACACTATACGATAGATCATGTGGCAACTAACAAGACATTAGGCCAAGCCCAGTTAATAGCTTCTTAATTTTCCCTGTCCTTTCTGCAAGCAATTTTTAAAAAACATAATTTATTATCTCATGCCTGTGTTTGCTCATTCAAAAAAATAAAATGATTGCACAGTGGTATTCTCAGGGGTAATTATAAATCTACGAAGTAATTTAAGCAACCGTCAGAACTATTTAATAGCATGATATATTTAAATTGCTTTTATTTTATTACTGACACTGTGAGACTTTTAATTTGTCTGCTAACATTCCCAAACCAATGAATACAATGCATAATTGTTGTTGTTGAACTTATCCCGGAGACTTGTACTCAGACCGGTTGAGGACTGCTCAGTTTGCTAGAATTCATACTGCGCAGTTTGCTGAGTATCCATACTATAATGTTCCATAAGGCATTTCTAGAAGATGAAAATGCCAAGGCAAAAATACATGAGAATCAGTTTGATGTTTAAATGAGTAACTGGTAGACCTGATGTTCAGGAATTTCTCCCTACCCTTTCTTTGAGTAATTTGTTGTTGGTAGTGTTTTGTATATCTCCCTATTTTGAATTCTATATAGACAATTATTTATCCTCAAAGGAAAGAAATACACATAATTTTTAAAATTGTGGGAAAGAAGGTAATTTGGAGCAGATGGAAAAGTGCAACTCAGACCACTGGGCTGATCGGGAAGGAAGTAGGGACCCTGCACAGGGTTACTGATCACCAGGATTCATTTCTGGCCTTCAGTGACTCCTGAGGAAGGGAAACGAAGCCAGTCAATGGAACCCATCTTATACCACACTCAAACTCCCAGTGGCATTAAAGAAAATGAAAGCAAAAATAAAATAAAGCCCATCCAAGGGACAGCAACTTCAAAGATTGAAGGAACATCAGCCCATATAGATGAGAAAGAACCAGCACAAGAACTTGGCAACTCAAAAAGCCAGAGTGTATTCTCATCTCCAAATGGCCATACTATTTTCCCAGCAATGGTTCTTAACCAGGTTGAAATGACTGAAATGACAGAAATAGAATTCAGAATATGGATAGGAACAAAGATCATCAACATTCAGGAGAAATTTCAGACTCAATCCAAGGAATCTAAGGAAAACAATGAAATGATACAGGAGATGAAAGACGAAATGACCATTTTAACAAAGAATCAAATTGATCTCATGGAGCTGAAAAACTCACTTCAAGAATTTCATAATACAATCACAAGTATTAATAGCAGAATTGACCAAGATGAGGAAAAAAATCTCAGAGCTTGAAGACCTGTTCTCCAAAATAACTGTCACTCAAAAATAAGGACAAATAATAATAAATAAGAATAAACAAAGCCTTTGAGAAATATAGGATTATGTAAAGAGACAAGATCTACAATTCATTGGTGTTCCTGAAAAAGAAGGCAAGGAAGTACACAACTTGGGAAACATATTTGAGGATATTGTCCATGAACATTTCCCCAACCTCGTTAGAGGGGCCAACATTCAAATTCAGGAAATGCAGAGACCCCCTGTGATATACGATATAAGATCTCAAAGACACATAGTCATCAGATTTGCCAAGGTTGAAATGAAAAAAAAAAAAGTGGGTTAAAGGCAGCTAGAAAGAAAGGGGACAGGTCACATACAAATGGAAGCCCATTAGGCTAACAGCAGAACCTTTAGCCAGAAAAGATAGGGGGCCTATATTCAGCAGTCTTAAAGAAAAGAAATTCCAACCAAAAGTTTCATATCCAGCCAAACTAACTCACAAGTGAAGGAGAAATAAGATCCCTTTCAGAAAAGTAAATGTTAAAGAAATCCATTACCACCAGACCTGCCTTCTAAGAGGTCCTTAAGGGAGTGCTAAACATAGAAGAGGAAGACCATTACCAGCCACCACAGAAACACACTTGAGTACACAGACCATCCACACTATAAAGCAACCACACAATCAAGTCTGCATAATAACTAGCTAACAACACAATGAAAGGATCAAACTTGAACATATCAATATTAATCTTGGAAGTAAACTGACTAAATGCCCTGATTAAAAGGCACAGAGTGGCACGTTGGATAAATAAGCAAGACTCAACTGTGTGTTGTCTTCAAGTGACCCATCATACATGCAATGACATTCACAGGCTCAAAGTAAAGGGATGGAAAAAAAAATCTAAGCAAATGGAAAACAGAAAAAAAGCAGGAGTTGCTATTCTAACTTCAGACAAAACAGACTTTAAACCAGCAATGATTTGAAAAGACAAAGAAGGACATGACATAATGGTAAAGCGTTCAATTCAACAAGAAGACCTAACTATCTTAAATACCTATTACCCAACACAGGAGTGCCCAGATTCATAAAACAAGTTGTTAGAGACCTATAAAGAGACTTAGATAATCACACAAAAATAGTGGGGTACTTCAGCATCTCACTGACAGTATTAGACAGATTATTGAGGCAGAAAATTAACAGACATTTAGGACCCAAATTTGACATTTAACCAAATGGACCTAACAGACATCTACAGAGCTCTCTACCCTCAAATTCCAGAATATTCGTTCTTCTCATCTGTACATGGCACATACTCTAAAATCGAGCACACAATTGTTCATAAAATAATCCTCAGCAAATTTTAAAAAAATGAAATTATATTAACCATGCTCTCAGACAACAGCA
This sequence comes from Nomascus leucogenys, assembly GCF_006542625.1. Classification (NCBI taxonomy): domain Eukaryota; kingdom Metazoa; phylum Chordata; class Mammalia; order Primates; family Hylobatidae; genus Nomascus; species Nomascus leucogenys. The sequence continues at coordinate 1,435,485 of NC_044391.1, forward strand.
CAATAAAAATTGAAATCAATACTAACAAATAGCTCAAAACAATATAATTACATAGAAATTAACCAGCTCCTGAATGACTTGTGTGTAAACAATAAAATTGAGGTAGAAACCAAACTAATGCAGGAAGAGAAAATTCTTAGAAACTAATGAGAACAAAGATACAACATACCAGAATCTCTGGGATGCTAAAGCAGTGTCAAGAGGGAAGTTTATAGTGCTAAACACTTACATCAAAAAATTAGAAAGATCTCAAATTAACAACCTAACATCACATCTAGAGAAACTGGAGAACCAAGAGAAAACCAACCCCAAAGCTTGTGGAAAGCAGTTTTGAGGCTTTTCTCAAAGAATTTATAACAATTGGCTGGGTGCGGTGGCTCACGCCTGTAATCCCAGCACTTTGGGAGGCCAACGTGGGCAGATCACCTGAGATCAGGAGTTTGAGACCAGCCTGACCAATATGGAGAAACACCATCTCCACTAAAAATACAAAATTAGCTGGGCATGGTGGTGCATGCCTGTAATCCTAGCTACTGGGGAAGCTGAGGTAGGAGAATCACTTGAATCTAGGAGGCGGAGGTTTTGGTGAGCTGAGATCACGCCATTGCACTACAGCCTGGGCAACAAGAGTGAAACTCTGTCTCAAAAAAAAGAAACAAAAACAAAAGCAAAAACAAAATTACTATTTGACCCATCAATTTCATTACTGAGTGTATATTCAAAAGAAAATAAATTGTTTTACCAATAAGACACATGCACTTGTGTGTTCACTGCAGCACTATTCAGAAGAGCAAAGAGCAAAGACATGGACTCAACCAAGGTGCCCATTAACAGTGGATTGGGTAAAGAAAATGTGTACATACACACCATGAAATACTACACAGCCATAAAAAAACAACAAGATCTTGACCTTTTCAGGAAAATCGATGCAGTGGGAGGCCATTATCCTAAACAACCTAACACAGGAAGAGAAAACCAAATACTGCATATTCTCACTTATAAGTGGGAGCTAAACATTGAGTATCCTTGGACACAAATACGGGAACAACAGACACTGGGGCTTACTTGAGGGTGGAAGTTGGGAAGAGGGTGAGGGTCAAAAAACCACCACCACTATGCTTATTCCCTGGGTAATGAAATAATCTGCACAGCAAACCCCTGTGACATGCAGTTTACCTATATAGGAGATCTGCACATGTACACTTGAACCTAAAATAAAAGTTAAAAACAAAACAAGCCAGTCACAAAAGTTAAAGAAAAAAGAAAAGTTCAGGTTAAAGATAAAATTTTGAGAAAAAAACTGGGCCTTTAAACATTTAGGGATGGTGGTGGGCAAGGCTATCTTGCTAGGAGAAGGAAATAAAAAGTACAGCTTGAACTGTAAGAGCAAAAAGGGTATGGGATTAACAGAAGATGAATCCTTTTATTTCCAAATGGTAGAATAGATAAAGCATTTTTTGACATCTTCTCTACAGGTTGTCAAAAAGTAAAAAAAAAAAAAAATAGAGAGTGGGAAATTTTGTGTATTAGTTCATTATTGCATTGCTTTAATAAAATACCTGAAACTGGGTAACTTACTAAGCAAAGAGATTTAACTGTCTCACAGTTCTGCAGGCTTTACAGGGAGCATGGTGCTGGCATCTGCTCAGCTTCTGGTGAAGCCTCAGGGAGATTTCAATCATGGCAAAAGGCAAAGCAGGAGCAAACACATCACATGGCAAGAACAGCAGTGGGGGCCAGGTAGGTGCCACACACTTCGCAAACACTAGATCTCGTGAGAACTCACTAACACAAAGATAGCACCAAGACATGAGGGATCCACCCTTGTGATCCAGACACTTCCCACTCCTAATACCTGCAAGAGCCTTGGAAGTTTATTCTCTAGAGAAATTGAACTAGAAAAATCTCAGTGATTAGGAATGAGGAGCCCTGAAGAGGATAAGCTGGAGGTTTTATGTTAATTATAATACCATCAAGTAAAAGTCTTTCAATCAAAAGGTGAGAACTACCTTTCCTGCCTGTAGTCCTGCCTTTAGATATACCCTTTCAAAGACATAACATTGGAGGTTAATTCTGTGGAGCACCAAAATGATCTACAGAAAGAATACCAGGAGATTCATAGTTTTGAGCTAGCAGCAAAGATGCTAGTATCTCTGCCTGGTTCTATGCAAAGATGCAGCCATCTTTTTATCTAATCACCTGAGAGTCAACCTCCCCTATGTACAAACCCCACAAACATAAATAAAGCTTCCATTCGACTATTTGGTGTTTTACTGTTAAGTAAATGGATGAACAAGCAACATCAGCCATTGAGGAAGTCCTACTACAGGGAAGATATGGAACATAACAAACAAGAACAAAGAAGTCTGAAAAAGAAGATGTAATATAGGGGAGAAAAGACTGCTTTAAAGAAATTCGTATTAATCACGTTAAAAAGATATATAGAGATATAACCATTGCATATTAAAATGTTGTCAAAATGGAACAAAGAATAGAACGAGATCTTGTAAATTAATAACAGGATTAAAATTTAAAAAAGAAGTTTTGGAAAACAAATTTGAGGGAAATGTCCAAAATATAGAAATAAAAAGAAAATGAGATGTGTTATAGCAGTTATAAGAATACTATCAGATGATTCTAGTGACCTAATATGCAGTTAATAAGTGTTTGAAAAGATGAGAACAGAAAAAATAGGGAGGAGGACATTATCAACAAAATAATGTAAGAAAATTTGTCAGGTACTAGCCATGAGTGGTAGCACACACCTATAGTTCCAGCTACTCAGGAGGCTGAGGTGAGAGGATCGCCTGAGCCCAGGAGTTCAAGAAGCCAGCCTAGCAACAATAGCAAGAATCTGTCTCTCAAAGATATAAAATTAAATTAAAAAATAAAGAAAATTTGTCAGTCCTAAGGGCACTGAACTTTTCCACCAAGTATTCACTACAGTGAATAAAAAAATGACGCACACCAAGGCAACTTTATCATCATAATTTTATAAAACAAGTGATAAGAGGGGGGAGGGATAGCATTAGGATATATACCTAATGCTAAATGACGAGTTAATGGGTGCAGCAAAACAACATGGGACATGGATACATATGTAACAAACCTGCACATTGTGCACATGTACCCTAAAACCTAAAGTATAATAATAAAAAACAAAGCAAAACAAAACAAAACAAAATAAAACAAGTGATAAAGAGAAAATTGTAATAACCTCCAGGGGCTGAAGAAATGAGAACATAACAGAGAATAAAGTGTAGGAATGGTATCAGAGAGCAACTAGAATGCACTGGAATAGGTCTTCAAAACTTTTAGTGAAAATGATTCCTCAAACCATAATTGTATACCTAGCAAAACTTTCGTTCCAGTATTAGGACAGAGTAAAGTCATTTTTAGACATACAATGTCCCAAAATAATCTTCCCTCACCCAACCAAGCACTCAATCTCAGGAAACTCTCGGAAAATATATTTCAACAAAATAAACAAATGAGACAGAGGCATATTGGGATCCAAGGAATCATATGTAAGAGAAGCAAATAGAATTTACAACATGAAGAAAAAGGAACTTTCTGCATGACAGGTGTTTTGGCCTAGAGAGCAAATAGTCTAGAATGAAACAGGATGATGAAGGGCTCCAGGAAAAATGCCTCCAAGACAAGAGACACATTGACAAGTGATCAGACAGGACTGCCCTGGTTGAAAGGCTGTTTTCCAGGATGCATTATCGGAACAACTGGAGAATATGAGAAGCATTAAACTGAAGCAAGTGTAAAAATTTTCTCCAGAATGCAAAAATGTATACTGACTTTAGCTCACAGTTTCTCGAATAGCGTTAGCAATCCTAAGTCTGCACAGTGGCCTAGGATGCTTACAGTTGACATCTCTTCCCTCTCCCTTCGTTGAGGGTCAGGGGTCAGGTTTCCTTCACAGTCTAGTGGTTCTCCAGCCTCACCCGGATCCTCTTCATTTTCCTTCACACAAGCACTTTCCCTTAAAATACTATCCACATGTGATTCTATCTCAGTGTCTCTTCTTCAGAGGACATAGCTGACAAACCTAGCATCTGTTGTAAATTCATTATGGTGGATAGAACTGTAATAATAGGATACCACATTTTGTCTTAATTATAATACACATTTTCTGGTGCTTTTCCCATAAAAACTCACATAAAATTCATCATATTTACCCTACAAGGCAGATACTGTTATTATTTTCTTCATTCTAGAATAAGAAAACTGCAGCACACACAGGTTAAATGACTTCCACAAAGTTGCACACTGGATTGAATCCATGAAACCTGCTTGCAGGTCTGTTCTTAAACATTCTGTTAGCTGCCTGTTAAACACTATACTGAGGTCTCCCTCTAAAATCCACATATATGAGGCTGCAATGGTTGAAGACTTTCAACAGGCTTTCAAATATTTTCATTCTGAACATTATTTTTTCTCAGGAGAGGGTGGAAGTAATGGTGTTAATACAGTAACAGTTGCTCTTGGGTATATAGAAGAGCTGGTCCTCATGCATCAGTAGCTGATAATGGGGATACACTCCAAGGGGCTATAACTCAGTGTATCACCAACTATAGTCATGGTGTATTGGGTTTAAAGGTAGCTTCCAAACGGATGTCTTCATCTTAATCCATGGGACCTGTGAATTTTGCCCTACATGCCAAAGAGTGAATATTACCTTAGATGGCAAAAGATGTGATTAAGGCTCTTAAGAAGAGGCATTTATCCTGGATTTTATGGGTGGGCCCTCAATGTAATCATATATGTCCTCACGAGAGAGAGGCATATGGAGTTTTGAGGTAGACACATGGAGGAAAAGGCAAGGTGAAGCCAGAGCAAAGAGAAATGCAGCCATAAGACAAGGGATAGCTACAGCCGCCAAAAGCTAGAAACAAGGACAGTATTCTCCCCAGAGCCTCTGGAAGGAGGGTGGCCCTGCTGACACCTTAATTTTGTACTTCCAGCTTCTAGAACTGTGAGAAAATCAATGTCTATTTTTTTTTAAATTTTATTATTATACTTTAGGTTTTAGGGTACATGTGCACAATATGCAGGTTTGTTACATATGTATCCATGTGCCATGTTGGTTTGCTGCACCCATTAACTCGTCATTTAGCATTAGGTATATCTCCTAATGCTGTCCCTCCCCCCTGCCCCCACCCCACAACAGTCCCCGGAGTGTGATGTTCCCCTTCCTGTGTCCGTGAGTTCTCATTGTTCAATTCCCACCTATGAGTGAGAACATGCGGTGTTTGGTTTTTTGTCCTTGCGATAGTTTACTGAGAATGATGTTTTCCAGTTTCACCCATGTCCCTACAAAGGACATGAACTCATCATTTTTTATGGCTGCATAGTATTCCATGGTGTATATGTGCCACATTTTCTTAATCCAGTCTATCATTGTTGGACATTTGGGTTGGTTCCAAGTCTTTGCTATTGTGAATAGTGCCGCAATTAAAAAGAAACTAAAGTTGTGGTTATCTGTTACAGTGGCCCTAGGAAACTAATATACATGTTATGCATAATATTTTCCACTGAATATCAAATAAGGATTGACTAATCCTCCATGGACCAAGTATAGAGGATGCAGGAAATATTTCTCAAGAAGAGTGATTTTAAAATTGAGTTTTGAAGGGTTCCCTTAGTTAGAAAATAAATAAAAAGGACATTCAAGAAGGAGAAATAGCACAAGTGAAGGCATAGGAAAGTGAAATGCGATGGCTTCTGGACAGAAGGTGGTTCAGTGGCTCTGGATTAGACATGGGAAGAAGTCTTGAGAGCTGGGCCTGGCAAGTGGAAGCATGTGAAGAAGCCTTGAATGGCATGCTAAAGCTTTTGACATGGTGGTGATCTGATAGACAATGATGATTAATCAAGGCTCTTGGGACAAAAGTAATGATAAGATATAATCATCTGGAGCCCCATAGAAGTGAGAACTAGAAGATCGGCTAACAGAATTTTGCAATAGTCTGAAGAGAGGGAGAAGAGGGAATGCACAGTTGGCCATGGCTGTAGAATGAGATTCAAGGTGACAGACCTGGATATATGTGGGTACTGAGGAGGAAGAAAGTTGAGAATAACTTGGAAGAGTCTAGTTCCAGATCTGCGTGGAAAGGAAGTGGCATTGACAAAAGAGAATGCAAATGTAGTAGAGGGAACCTTTTTTTGAAGGAATGTAAAGACACCCTATTATATGGCAGGATAGGTGATGTGGTCAGCTTTGTGTCCCCACCCAAATCCCATCTTGAATTTTAATCCTTATAATCCCCATAATCCCCACGTGTCAAGGGAGAGACCAGGTGCAGGTAAATGAACATCATGGGGGGGTGGTCCCCCCATGCTGTTCTGGTGATAGTGAGTGAGTTCTCACAAGACCTAATGGTTTTATAAAGGGATCTTCCTCTCTTCACTCAGCAACTCTCCTTCCTGCCACCTTGTGAAGAAGGTGCCTTGCTTCGTCTTCACCTTCTGCCATGATTGTAAGTTTCCTGAGTCCTCCCCAGCTATGTTGAACTGTGAGTCAATTAAACCTCTTTCTTTATAAATCACCCAGTCTCTGGCAGTTCTTCCTAGCAGTATGAAAATGGACTAATACAGTGGGTATTTTATCAGCCCAGTGACCTTGACCACTGCACCTCTCTCTGCTTCAGCCTTCTTATCTGCAAGGCAGAGAGTAGAGGCATTGCAATGTTATTTGTCTCACAAGGACGATGTGAAGATTTAAAGAGATAACATCTGTGAAAGTACTTTCTAAACCATTTTAAAAAATTATATGAAGGTGAGCTAATTTATAATGGCCTGTATTTGGGAAGTGATCATCTTTTTTGGACATGCAGGTGGTTGATGCCACACAGGTCTGGAACCAGGGGAGGCAGCAGGGCAGCAGGTCCAGATTTGGGCCTCCTCAGCAGCCAGGTGATTTCAATCATCTGAAATCCCACAGGGCAGAGAAGAGAAAAGGCTAATGCGGAGCCCCTAAAAATTGCTGGCTCCTTAGATGTAATCAGAAAATAAAAACAAATGAAGAAAAGCAGTATCATGTGGAAAGACAATCAGAGACTGGAGGAAAGATCTTCGAGAAAGTCAGGGACGGGCGCTGGCTCTTTACATAGTCCTGTTAATAGCAACAGGCGCAGTAGATCTAAATAGAAGTAGGCAAGTTTGATCACATGAGGATATGTAAGAAATAGTAGAAAGCCATGTGTTTCTTTCAGAAGCTGGGCTCTGGGGCTTATTTGTAAGGGTAGCTCAATACCACTTATAAGCTTGTGCTGAAGGGGGCTGGCTTGCAAACTATACATTCAAGCAAGCCCATGCTGAAGTTCCAGTTTTTTGTTTATTAATTGAGGTGAAATTCATCTAACATAAAATAAACCATTGTAAAATGTATAATTCAGTTGCATTTATTCAGTACATTTATAATGCAATGCAACTATTAATGCTATCTGTTATAGGTTCAAAACATTTCATCACCCCCAAAAAGAAACCCTGTACCTATTAAGCAGTCACTTGCACTCTCCCCTGCCCCAAGCACCTGGCAACAGATAATTTGCTCTCTGTTGCTATGGATGTATCTGGATATATACCCCCAAATAATTGAAAACAGGTTTTCAAACAAATACTTGCATATGAATGAAGATCCAATTTTAAATGGGCAACTTTGAAAAAAATCAGTCTGTAGATCAGTTAATCTTAGAAAGTGAGTCTATAAAGAACAGGCTGAGCGGCCACAATGCCCATTGAATTTATTAAAACCTGTTTTTATTTTGTACCTTAGTTCAGACTGTTCTCAATGCCAAAAGCAGAATCAGAAGATCACAATAGTTTCTAGAAACAAGATGAATTAATATGAAAGGTGAGTTCTGAGTGAGCCAGATCATAACTTTCAGTAAGAAAAGCACAGAATCCAAATTTCATTGTTTTCAGCTTTTGTTTTAACTGTTTTATAATTGGGAAATTTTGCCCTCAAATGAATACTATTGGTAAATAATCCTTTCTAATTGAAGGCTTAAAATGTCTGGGCAAAACTAAAAATGACTCCCTACCCAAGGTTTAGTAACAGTTAAGGCATTCAAACAGGAGCAGGCTGAAGAATCATCCTCAGGTTTGGTCTTAGCAAACCTGCAATTACTCATCTCCCCATCCAGACTTACCCTGAATGAAGCAAAGGGTAACCAAAGTGCATTAATTGCTCACTGATGACTCAAGATAAACAAAAACCTTATAATCTTTGTTTCAAATAGTGTGCATTGAGATAGATAGAGAGAGAGAGAGAAAAAAAAAAACAGTCCCTCTTAGGTGGTGAATAACCATTTACCCATCAGATCTTCTCCAAGTCAAGAGTTCCAATGCCTATGTCAGGCTTTTGGACACTGCACATAAAACAAATTAAGCTTTATTAACTTAGTGGAATATTTGGAAATACTAATTTTACAGGTGCATGAGAGAAAACTGCAGTTCCAAGTATCAGAGTACCATTAAATATAATACACTCCGTATGCAGGGGCAGTTATTTAATATTAAACCAATAAAACATTACCAGTGCCGGTGAGAGTTTTGGTTGTTGACAGCAGGCTAGGTGTCCCACAGCCATGCCGTCTTTCTGTTTGCAGGCCAATTTTACACAGCTGCTTTCTTCTGGAAATCATGCCTCATTTGAAGCCTTCGCAAGTATGACAAATAGCCTCTCTAAGCCTTAGCGACGGTGGAGAAACTTGAAAATATTTAGGAGCATTTATTAACTAGAATATGAAACAAGATTTAGTTCAACTGCAGCTTTTGACTGTGTGGAGGTCTTGTTATTGTAAGATATGCTATCTGTTCGGGCGTGTATATCTTTTGCAGGACACTGTGTAAAATTATCACCCTGAGGGCAAAGCTAAGTTTAAACTGCATAGAAATTCTAACGTTGATCTATAAGTGGGCAAAATTAGAATCAAGTCTTTACTTTTAAACTCAGCTGTCTGGTAGTACTGCTGATCCACATGCTGCCATCCTACATATCACAAATGTCAGATAGAGCTCCTTGTACAGGGAGCTTCAAATCTGTGCAGGAATTTAGGATTTATAGGAAAAAGATACATAAAAAAAGAAAGGCTAGGTGCTAATTGAATTGTTCAAACCAGGCTTGCAACATGCAAAGCACACTGGGACTGAAGTCAGGAGAGGTGGACCCAGCTGTTGGAGTTTGGGATGAATAATGGAGGAGGGGAGGACACAGGCAACTGGCAGGGGCTAGGGATGGGGTGGGGTGGCTCTGTGCACACAACATAACATATTTTGAGAAAAAGTGAACCAATATGGCTAAAGTGGAGAGTTCATGAAAGGTCCATGGAGGCAAGTAGGAGAGAAATGTAGATACATTGAATGGTCCCATTACAGAGGCTCTTGAACACCAGGATAGGATATAGATCTTTTATTTAACTATAGGAAACGCGGGGTGATGAGGGCTTTGGGAACATGAGTGTGACATAAGAAGGAAGGGTTTGGGGAAATTCCATTACAACAGCCTCTTAGATTAATTGACATGGAGAGAATTGAGAAATGCCCAGTATGCTTAGAGGATTGAGTAATGAGAGACCTGCACGAGGTTGGAATTGGCAGTGATAAAAAGGAATGGAATGTTTTAAAGAATCATTTGAAAGACAGAAACATTTTGAAGGAAGTATTTATAGGACCTGAGAACTCACTGGGTGTAGAGAGTGACATGTGGGCAGGTTCAGGCCGATTCTGGGACTTTGAGCCCAGGTCACTTAAACAACAAAATAAGAAAACTCAAAGAGTAAACTGACTTGGGGAGAAAAAGATGAGATCAGTCAGTGTGATTTCTGAGGAAGACTAGAGAGCTGTAGCAGAACAGAGACAGAAGCCCTTTTTGGCTTCTAGATATCTAGTGATAGAAACAGAAGTGAAGCCAGGGGTGTTAAAGAATGGGCCAGGATGTAATGGAAAACAAAATCTTTTGTTTCAAAGCACCTAGTCAACAAAAATTACTGCATTGAGGATTGAGAAAAAGTCATTGGGTTTCCTGAGTAAACAGCTATGCACTATTGCTAGGTAGGTGGGGTGTTGGGGGGAAACCATTTCTGTAGGTTAAGGAATAAGGGGCTGCTTTCAAGATGGAAGCCGTGAGTAGACTCCACTTTTGAAGAAATGAAACTTAAAGCAAAGAGAGAAACAAGACAGGCATTTTGGTCTAAGAGAAGCATCAAGAGTACACATTTTTGACAAAAGAAACAAGAGCTTAACTTAGATGAGGGAGAAATTTAAAAGAAGAACATATCAATGACACTAAGTAGAGTGTGTATCACCTTGGAAGGTAAAAAATCAAGTATTAATAAAGCAGATCATGACTTCTACCAAGGCAGAAGGTAATTAGAGATGATGGCTGAAAACAACAGCGGGAAACATATATCAAAATTAATAGAAGTATTTGAAAGAGGGAACTGAATAACCATATGAACTAAGTATTCTCAGTTATGCAGAAAGTATGATTGTCTATTGGCACTAAAAGATGGGAAAAAAATTTAACCCCTAGTGAAGTTTTGTAGAACTATTTTGGGAGATTTATTTTGTTTTGTTTTGTTTTGTTTTCTGAGATAGAGTCTCACTATCACCCAGGCTGGAGTGCAGTGGCACAATCTGGGCTCACTGCAGCCTCAATCTCCTCAGGCTCAAGCGATTCTCCTGCCTCAGCCTCCCGAGTGACTGGAATTACAGGTGCCCACCACCACGCCTGGCTAATTTTTGTATTTTTAGTAGAGATGGGGTTTCACCACGTTAGCCAGGCTGGTCTCGAACTCCTGACCTCAAGTGATCCACCTGTCTTGGCCTCCCAAAGTTCTGAGATTACAGGTGTGAGGCACTGCACTCCCAGCCAGGAGATTTATGTTGAAACAGGAGAGTTAATCAGTTTCCTCTTATTCTATCGGGATTTGCTCATGGTGGCCTGGAGGACACTGTTTTGAGAAGGGTTTTCTGGGGGCTTTCAGACTCAATTGCCAGGATGAATCAACGATGGTTGCCCTGAGCACGGGACTGGGGAGTGGCAGCTGCAGTGTTAGCCAGCAGGAGGAACTCTCAGGCAACAATGAGTGTCAAAGAACCCAGCTCCTTAGCAGGGTTCGGGAAACTTGTGTTTCTCAGAATGGCACAGGGGTGAAAATACCCAAGGTGAAAAGTTGAAGTGGGAAGTTTAGGGTGTTCCAGCAGCCTCAGCGTCACTGAGGAGCTTGTTAGAAATGCAGATCCTCAGGCTCCACTCTGGACTCACTGACACCAACTCTTCATTTGAACAATGTCCCAATGGAATCATGCACATCCAGTTTTCTAAAGAGCATTGCTGAGGTCTTCAATACAATGACCAACCACAGGGTTTAAGTAGCTGTGGGGAGGAGTCCCAGAAATAAAGAAGAATACTTATGTCAGTGTTTCTTTCTTTTTATTTTTTCTCTTCCCGTGTGTGTTTGTTTTATATATATAAATTTTTATTATACTTTAAGTTCTAGGGTACATGTGCACAACGTGCAGGTTTGTTACATATGTATACATGTGCCATGTTGGTGTGCTGCACCCATTAACTCGTCATTTACATTAGGTATATCTCCTAATGCTATCCCACACCACTCCCCCCACCCCACAACAGGTCCCGGTGTGTGATGTCCCCCTTCCTGTGTCCAAATGTTCTCATTGTTCAATTCCCACCTACGAGTGAGAACATGCAGTGTTTGGTTTTTTGTCCTTGTGACAGTTTGCTGAGAATGATGGTTTCCAGCTTCATCCATGTCCCTACAAAGGACATGAACTCATCATTTTTTATGGCTGCATAGTATTCCATGGTGTATAGTGCCACATTTTCTTAATCCAGTCTATCATTGTTGGACATTTGGGTTGGTTCCAAGTCTTTGCTATTGTGAATAGTGACGCAATGTCAGTGTTTCTTAAGGCATAGCCTCCAGATAAGCTACATCTTCAACACCTCAGAACTTACTGAAAATGCAAATTCTCTGTCCCCACTCCAGATCTACTGAATCAGAAACTTTGGGTGTAGGGCACAGGAATATGTGTTTAACAAGCCCTTCAGATGATTCCTTTGTTCCCTAAAGTTTGAGAATAACATTCTAGATAATACAGATAAATTGTGCATACATAGATCATGAACAGGTGTAAAAGGTGAAGAAATTTAGCTTAAGAGTTTGGAGGCAGAAGGGTGTTAAAAGTTCAAAATGCAAAAAATAAAAAAGTAAAAGCCATCAACATTACTTTATACTACCAAGAGCTTAGCTAAATCAACCAAGGTGGAGGAGGCTGTTTGGCATTGTCGACACAGCAAGCAGTTGTCTGGATGAATTTTTCATGATTAGTAGGTAGGCAAAGCCTTTACTTGAGGGAGTGCATTAGTTTAAGAGAAACTGGGTGATGAAAAGATTAAAACATACAGTAAAACACCATTTACATACATATAGACAATGAAATTGCAAAGTAAGCAAGCCAAGTCTAGTTTGGGGTATTTACAGGCTAACTGAAAATAATGATATTTCTGTAAGCCAAGCAGGACTACAGCTTTAGCAAGCTGGTTCCCTTTTTGTCAGTAATCACACATATCTGAAAGTAAAGTGATTATATTGTTGTAGAAAATTGTTTGCAATTCTAAGTTCTCTATCATCTACTACTAGAGAGGACTTCTACCCCAATCCAAAGGTAGCTAAAATGGGGCTGTGGGACAGTGGTATCTTTGGAGCTGCCACTAGTGAGAAAAGCCAGCAGGTGTCCTCTGTGCCCATGTCCCAGGTAGTAGCCCCAGTTACTACTTTGAGGCCATTTAAATTTTAATTAATAAAAATTAAATTTCATTAAGAATTCCTTAGACCTGTCAAATTCCATGTCGTCAATAGTCACTGGTCCAAGTGGCTGCCGTATCAAGCAGCGAGGTTTACAGAACATTTCCACCATCACAGAAAGTTCTGTTGCACAGGGATTGAGCTTATGATTCAAAATTCACAATGCAAGCTTTGTCTGAATCAGGCTTACCAAGGAGATGCTTTATAGCAGGGCTAACAGCAGATCCCATTCGTGAAAAGGGTTGGGTCGGGGGTCCTAAACGCTCAACATTTCCACCTGCTCTGAGTATACAAATGTTTTCTAGAAAACACCTCAACTACTAGGATGTGGAGACATTCTAAGTGGGTCAGGAGATGACAGTATTTTATTCATTTTCTTCTTCATTTTTGCTATTGCACAGGAAGGACACAGAAATCACCCACAAGGTGACTTTGATTGACATTCCAGGACTCTCTTCATAATTTTATTTGCATGGTTTTGTTTTGCTTTGTTTTTGCCAAGGCCTGTTATAGAAAAGGTGGCTGTACTTAGTATTTATTTATTTATTTGTTTGTTTATATTTTTTATTGGAAACCAAACAAGACAAATGAATTTTAAACCATGACTCTGATGAGTAGCCAGCAGATTCTGGTGCCTGGCAGAGGCTGACTTTTCACACTTGGTTTGAGGCCCTTGCAAATTTTCAGTTATTTTTAACCTGACTTTCATGAAAGCAGTCTAGAAAGAGAACAGTATTCACCCAGTGTTGCTACCTGAATCTCTTTGAAGGCCTTGTTAGGTACCTTTACTTTGGTTACACAAAGCATGTCAGAAAAAGAAAGAAAAAACAGACAAAAATTATTGACGTGAAGCTTGAAACTGCTACCACCTGAAGGTGTGGAAGTCAGACCTAAGACAATAAACCTTGAATTTATAGAAAGACCTCAGGACACTTTCATGCCTCATGGTAAGACAGACTGCAAACCTTAGGGCGTGAATCTATAACTTTGATATTCTGATTTTATAATAAGAATTCATTAGACATTTATAGAAATAAAAGGCCTTAGCCAGAATAATGCCACATTCATCATATACAGGTATAAATCCTTGAATAATCTGAAGTTTGGTAAGTAAGTGACTTTTGCTATACATATGCAAAAGTATATATGTGTGTGTGTACATGTATATGTATATATGTATATACATGTACACACACATATATGCCTAAAAAGGCCCCTCAAAGAGATTTATGTAGCAAAACTGGGTGAATATATATATATGTGTGTATATATATCATATATACACGCATATATATATATCATATATACACGCATATATATATATATATATATATATATATATATATATATGCAAAGTCTAAGATTAAGAAAAGGACATTGCCTTGGGAGACTTGACTTTTGAGCTGCCCATGGAGTCTTAGGGGCTTATGGCAACATTTTTTGTTTATCCTTTGGTGGTGTTCCCTTGGGTAAACACAAATACCTCTGTGCCTCATCTCTCCTGTGTTTCCCAGAATTTTTTTTCTCACTCTTGTCCTGGGAAAATTAATGTTCTAAGCCTTTCTGATGAGGCTTCCAACATCTTCCCTATGAATCTTTGTGAAAAGCTAAGAGGTCTTTTCTGGGCAATTAGCCTCATATAATTTTCCAAATTATATGTTTAGCTCTGACGTGTGTCTCTCCAAAGTTGGTGCACTATTTGTTTATTTGGTTCTGAACTGAGAGTGGAAAGGGGTGCCTCCTGCTGCAGGTGACCCTGAGTGAGCCCCATTGTGAGCAAATTGTAGCCCAGAGAGGAGGTGCTTTACTGGCACGTCCTGTCAAGGCGCTTTCACAATCTTCATGGAAAATGGAAAGCTAACATTCTTTCTTTCTTCTTAATTCTCATCATTTATTCCATTTTAAAGTGACCAATTCCATGGCATTTAGTACATTTGCAATGTTGTTACAATTACTACCTCTATCTAGCTCCAAAATATTCCATCACTCCGAAGTAAAACCCCATATCCATTCAGCAGTTTCTCTCCATTGCCCCTTCCTCCAAGTTTTTGGCAATGGGTTCATCAAAGATTTCTTAGATAAACTTAGCCATATTAGTGTGGTAGTCAGCTAATCTATTACCCTTCCTGCCAAAAACTTAACTGTTGTTTCTTAGAAACCATTAAGGAATAACTGGTAAGAGATAGTTAAGTTCTTGCCCATTTTAAAATTGGGTTGTTTGTCTTTTTCTTGTTAAGAGGTGTATGTGTGTGCATGTGTGTGTGTGTGTGTGTGTGTGTGTGTATTTTGGATCCTTATCAGGTATATGATTTACAAAGCTTACTCTTTCTTCTTATTGAGTTTTTGTTTCAAATACCATCTACAAAGAAAGGACTTACCTGATCACTCTGTGGTGAAATTAGGCTCCTTTGTCATTGGCTATTCAACAACTCAATTGTAATTTCTTTTGAGATGGGGTCTCACTCTGTCACTTAGGCTGGAGTGCAGTGGCACATTCATAGCTTACTGCAGCCTCAACCTCCTGGGCTCAAGTGATCCACCCACCTTAGCCTCCTGAGTAGCTGGGACCACAGGCACGTGGCACCAAGCCCAGCTTATTTATTTATTTATTTATTGTGGAGATGGGGTCCCTTTATGTTGCCCAGGCTAGTCTCAAACTCCTGGGCTTCAGTAATCCTCCCACCTCGGCCTCCCAAAGTGCTGGGATTACAGGTATGAGCCACCAAGCCTGGCCTCAATTATAATGTATTGATGTACTTGTACTCTTTAAAATTATCTTGCTAAATTATGTCTTTCCTCTACTGGAATGGGGAAATTAAATTTGTTTAGCAATGTTTTATTAATGCCTGGAACACAGTATATCACTTCAATGAAATGAACATATTTATAGAATTTGATTTTGTGATAAACGAATCTGCTGAAACCAATGTCAGTTTGCTCCTACATTATTTGTCTATGGACAATAATATTCTTCTTTTTTTTTAAACAAAATTAACAGCATCTACATTGTGTGATTCCACTCACATCTCTTGAGATTATTACTGAATCTTGAAGGTTCCAGTCAATGGACAATTGGTTAAATACAACACTATTTTATTCAATTCTTCACTCATTTATTCATCAAATATTTTTTGAATTGGATAAACAATGAGCAAATGTTGAATACATAACTGAGTTAATAAAAGAGTAGATTTGGGCCGGGCGCGGTGGCTCATGCTTGTAATCCCAGCACTTTGGGAGGCCGAGGCGGGTGGATCACGAGGTCAGGAGATCGAGACCACGGTGAAACCCGTCTCTACTAAAAATACAAAAAACAATTAGCCGGGCGTGGTGGCGGGCGCCTGTAGTCCCAGCTACTCGGAGAGGCTGAGGCAGGAGAATGGCGGGAACCCGGGAGGCGGAGTTTGCAGTGAGCCGAGATTGCGCCACTGCACTCAGCCTGGGTGACAGAGCGAGACTCCGTCTCAAATAAAAAAAAAAAAAAAGAGTAGATTTGTTTTCAGTTCACTTTAACGAGAATAAGAATAAACTGAAAATATTTTAAAGGAAGCATGCGCTTTCTGAAAGCAATGTAGAATTCTGTTTTCCCCATTCATGGATGGTCTTAACAACTCCAGTGTTTTTATTGCAACTCTGGAAGATAATGAGGAAAAGTAATCATCTACTGAAATACCCTTTACTTAAAATGACATCTTCAAGGTGAAATAAAGTATAGTTCAGGTGAAAGAAAAGGCAACCAAAACTTGAAAAATATATGCAGTGATGCATGGATAAAATGGTAATGATTATAATATTGAAGACGTTACAAAGGAAAAGGAGAAAGAGCAGCTACCTGATATGGTTTGGCTGTGTCTCCACTCAAATCACATCTTGAATTGCAGCTCCCATAATTCCCACGTATTGTGGGAGGGACCTGGTGGGAGGTAACTGAATCATCAGGGCGGTTTCCCCCATACTGTTCTCGTGGTAATGAATAAGTCTCACGAGATCTGATGATTTTATAAAGGGTAACTCCTTTCACTTGGCTCTCATTCTTTCTTGTCTGCCGCCTTATAAGCATGCTTTTCTCCTTCCACCGTGATTGTGAGGCCTCCCCAGCCACGTAGAACTGTCAGCCCATTAAATCTCTTTTGCTTTTTTTTTTTTTTTTTTGAGACGGAGTCTCGCTCTGTCGCCCAGGCTGGAGTGCAGTGGCGTGATCTTGGCTCACTGCAAGCTCCGCCTCCCGGGTTCCCGCCATTCTCCTGCCTCAGCCTCCCGAGTAGCTGGGACTACAGGCGCCCGCCACCACGCCCGGCTAATTTTTTGTATTTTTAGTAGAGACGGGGTTTCACCGTGTTAGCCAGGATGGTCTCGATCTCCTGACCTCGTGATCATTGGGACTATTGGGACCATTGTGATCTGCCCGCCTCAGCCTCCCAAAGTGCTGGGATTACAGGCGTGAGCCACCGTACCCGGCCAAATCTCTATTTCTTTATAAATTACCCAGTCTCGAGTATGTCTTTATCAGCAGTGTGAAAACGGACTAATACACTACCTAAATAAAGCAATAGACTATTCTTTCCCTCTCCATTTCTTATGGGAAGAAAGGCGGAGAGAAGAAAAAAGAAATGTGTTCATTTTATGTTAAAATGAAGTTTTCATATTGTTTAGTAAGAAAAAAGGTAAAATATTCTCATTCTCTTCCACCATATTATGATGTGCTATAATTCCCCAGTGATATTCTGCCCCTGTAACAATACCACTGAGGAGAGGTGTTTTTTATTTAATTCTGAAATATGTCATAAGTAACACCATAGCTCTGCTTGTGATTCTCTACCTTCTCACTCAAAAAACAGAAACAAAACATAAACAAGAAAGGAAAAGTTGACAGGTTTGGAGGGGAAAGAGGCAGCTAATGAAATGTCCAGTATCTGTGTATAATCTGTTCTATTTAAAAGATTTTTTTTTGCAGATTATGATTCTTTTATACAGCATTTAGAATTATAGAATGTTGGTGCTATCATGGATCTTAAAATATCTAGTCTGATTTCTTTATTTGGGAGACAGTGTGCCTCAGAAGTTATGACATGGAATTTGATACTACGTGCATCTGAATTTAAATATCATCTACACCTCATGCTGTGTGACTGAGGCACATTGCTTCACCTGTCTGATGCTCAGTCAACTCTTTGATAAAACAGAATCATCTGTAGGTTTTGTGAAGAGTAAATAAGATAATGCATATAAATCCTTGAGCCCAATATCTAGTACATTTTAAACAGTCAGTATTAGTTTCATTTATTAATTTTTTCTGTGACACCACTCCTTCATCCATCCAAATTATGTCACCCCTCTTTGCAGTAGAAATTTTTACTGTAAATTTTGCAGATACAATTTTTACCTTAAGATTCCTAAAGTCTCTTTTGGCTTCCCTAGAATAAAATAATCTGTTTCTCTTCTAAATTACTAAGGCATTTGCTCTGTGGCTTTCTTACAATATAATACATCTAATATAATAGTGGGGTTATTTAAACTACAAGTCCCTAGAATATGTTTTTTATGCTAATAATCCACATAGGACCTTAGACAATGTAACAGTGAAGAGTTCTGGAATGAGTAAACAGACGGCCATTAGAGGTGGAATATAAGCATAGAGATGTGTGTTATTATGTATATCTCAATTCAATTCATTCATTCATTGAAGAAATAAGTATTGAGTCCCTACCAACAACATTCCTTGCCTCTCTAGCCAACATCTTTGCAGATGCAGGTATAGATACTTTTGAATTGTGTTTTTCAAATTATTTTGGGGACCCACCAAAATATTGAAATAATTGATCCACTGGAAGTCAGATAAATTAACAGGTCATTACCATACAGATGAGAAAAAAGGGCCTTTTAAATTATTAAGCAGATCCAAATAACCATACATTTGGAAAGTACGTTGACCCCAGAGTAAATCTACCCTCTACTACGGTATTTAGCACTATTCCTGGATGGGTAGAGTGAGATCAGCACATGGATTCTACTTTATCTTCCAGTTGTATGTTTAAAGTGCTGGGAAAGGCTACACAACATGTAGAATTTTCAGACTTCTGATGTTCTTGTTTCTAACCCTAAGCCAAGATCTATTAGACAGTCTTTCTGAACATCCCAAGATGTTGCTGTTGAAAATTAGATAGGAAACAGAAGAGATCTTGCATTTTCTGACCACGCAACTCATACTAGACAAATGGAATGACTCCAGCTGTGACCCAGCACTTCCTGCAGACTTGACTTGCCATTTCCTTCACTTCAGGCTTCTTTGATTACATCACCTGGACTCCTTTACCCCAGGTGAATGGTACCTTATATGACTGTCCCTGTTTTGTATTACATCACAGGTTATGTTTAGGTGATGTGACTCAGAGTATAGGATGAAAGTCCATTTTGTGGTTATAATGAGTGTCTCTACAGGGCTCTATGTTTTAAGTATATATGGGCAGTACTACAATAATGCCAATAATTCTGGTATCAGTTTTGTTTAAGAAGCTATAAACTCAATGACTTAATATTTTCTGTATTGAAAGGATGTGAAGGAATTATTAATGCAAATAGCCAGATGTTTCTAAAGGTTCTATTTCCAGGTAGATAATTAATGCTGTTCTTAACATTGTCCTTCATCTGTGACAACTTTTTAAGTTAAATGTCTAGTTTCAAGTTAGTTGTAGATTCACATTCCATTCTAAAATATAATACAGAAAAGTACTGTGTACCCTTTACCTAGTTCCTCTCAGTAGTAATATCTTGCAAGACTATAATATAATACCACAACCAGGATACTGACATTGATGCAATCCACTGAATTTATTGACTTTTCAGTATTACTTGTAATAATGTGCAGCAAAGTGCGTGTACATGTGTATATACATACACATCCATGCATTTAAGTCTGTGTGATTTTATCACATGTGAAAATTTGTATATTCAACACCACAGTCAAGATACATACAATTCCATTTCCAAAATAATTTCCTGTGTTGTTATTCATGTTCTAGGTAATTGTTTGCTTTTAGTGTTGAGTTTTGAGTGTACTTTATATATTTTTAGATACTAGCCTTTTATGGGATATGTAGTCTACAAACATTTTCTCCAGTTCTATTGCTTGCTTTCATCCTTTTAATAGGGCCTTCTGTAGAGCAAATGTTTTTAATTTTGATGAGGTCCAATTTATCAATTTTTTCTTTGACAGACTGTGGTTTTGGTGCTGCCTAAGTACCCTGCTTAGTCCTAAATCCTGAAAAATTTCCTCTTTTTCTCAAAGCTTTATAGTTATATGTTTGACATTTAAGTTCACAATTCACTTTAGTTAATTTTTATGTAAGTTTTGGAGTTGAAGTTGAAGTTCATTTGTTGCCAACAGATGTTCAGTTGGTCTATTACCGTAGGTTAAAAAAGCTATCCATCTCGCATTGAATTGCTTTTGAATGTTCATCAAAATTAAGTTAGATTTACGTATATGAGTCCATTCTGGGTTTTCTGTTTTGTCGTGTTAAACCATGTGTCTATCCCTCTGCCACATTGTCTTGTTGTGACTACAGAGTAAGAGTAAACACCAGGCCCTGTGATTCTTTCCACTTTACTCTCCTTTGTCAAGATTATTTTTTAACTGTTCTATGATCTGTATTTTTCTCTATGCATTTTAGAAAAATCTTGTCCATGTCTCTAAATAAGTTACTGGAACAACAAACAATATGAAAAATAAATTAAGAAAACAATCTTATTAACAATAGCATTAAAAATACTGAAGAGTAGACTTAACCAAGAAAGTATGCTGGACACAGTGGCTCATGCCTGTAATCCCAGCACTTTGGGTGGCCTAGGCAGGTGGATCATTTGAGGTCAGGAATTCGAGACCAGTCTGGACAACATGATGAAACCCCGTCTCTACTAATAATACAAAAATTAGCTGGGCGTGGTGGCACACGCTTCTAATCCCAGCTACTCGGGAGGCTGAGGCACGATAATCGCTTCAACCCGGCAGGCAGAGGTTGCAGTGTGCCATGACTGCACCACTGCACTCCAGCCTGGGTGTCACAGTAAAACTGTGTGTCTCAAAAAAAAAAAAAAAAAAAAAAAAGAAAGTGAAAGATTTGTATGCTGAAAACTATAAAATGTTGGTGAAAATAAATGAAGACAACACAAATAAATAGAAAGATATTTCATATTCATGGATTAAAAGAAATTACTACCTGAAGTGATTTAAAAATTTCAATGAAAACCCTATAAAATTCCAATGTCCTTTTTATAGAAATAGACAAAATAATCTCAAAAATTCACATAAAACCACAAAAAAACCCCAAATGCCAAAGAAATCTTTAGCCAAAAGAACAGAGTTGGGGGCAGTACATTACCTGATCTCAAAAATATTACAAAGCTATATTAATTTAAAAAATGATACTGACATAAAAATAGGCATATTGATAAATGTAACTGGAGAGACAGCCTAGAGATAAATTTACACATTCACTCTCAATCGATTTTTGACAAAGGTGCCAACAATACACAATGGAGAAAGGGAAATCTCTTCAATAAATGGTGTTGGAAAAACTGGATATCCACATGCAGAAGAATGAAACTGGACCCCTTTTTTACCATATACAAAAATTAACTCAAAATGGATTAAAGGCTTAAATGTAAGTGTGAATCTCTAAAACTACAAGAAAACATGGAGGAAAATCTCCAAGACATTGGTCTGAGCAATAATTTCTTTGATATGACCCCAAAAACATAGGCAACAAGCAAAAATGGACAAATGAGATTACATCAAACTAAAAAGCTTCTCCACAGCAAAGGAAACAATAGAGTGAAGACAGAAGCCATGGATTGAGAGAACATATTTGCAAATCATACATCTGATAAGAGAATAACATCCAAAATATGTGAGGAACTCAAACAACTTAACAGCAAGAGAACCAATAATCCTATCTAAAAATGGGCAAAGGACCTGAGTAGATATTTCTCAAAAGAAGACATATAAATGGCCAATAGATATATGTGAAGATACAGTCCTAGACTAGCTAAAACAATCTTGACAAAGGAAAGTGGAAGGAATCACTGAACCCAGTGTTTAGGCTTACCCTATAGCCACAGTAATGAAGATGATGTGGTATCAGCAGAGGGAGAGATACATAATTTAATGAAATAAAGTGAAAACCCCAGAAATAGACACAAACAAATAAGTCTAACTTAATTTTGACAAACATGGAAAAGCAATGCAATGGGGGAAAAATCTATTTAACAGATATACACAGTGGAGTACCATTCAGCCTTAAAAGGAAAAAAAATTGTGTTTTTTTTTTTGACAACATGGCTGAACCTGAAGGCGACTATGTTAAATGAAATAAACCAGGAACATAAAGACAAACACTGCATGGTCTCATATGTATGTTAAATTTTTAAAAGTCAAACTAATAGAAGTAGTGAGTAGACTGGTTGTTAGCAGAGGCTGGCAGGTTGAGGGAAGGTGGTAGATGAGGAAAGGAAAGATGTTGGTCAAGAGTACAAAGTTTTGATTAAGAGAAATAAGTTTTATTGAACTATGGCACACCACAGTGACTAGAGTTAACAATATTGTATATTTCAAAATTACTGAAAGAGTAGATTTTAAATGTTCTCACCACAAATAAATGATTATTATATGAGTTGATAGATATGTTAATTAGCTTGATTTTATCATTCCACAGTGTATACATACATCACAACATCACATTCTACCCCATAAATATATATAATTACTATTTGTCAATTTTTAAAAAGCTGCTGGAATTTTGATAGGAATTGCATAAAACCTATATATCATTTGGGAAGAACTGACCTCTTTATTATATTGAGTCATAAAATTCATGAGCATTTTTTGTCTTTGACTTCTTTCATTGGCATTTTATAATTTTCAGTGTATTTGTCCTGTATATGTTTTGTTAACTTTATATCTAAGTATTTAATTTTCTTTGTAGTGATTGCAAACAATATTGCTTTAAATTTCTATTTCTGTATATTCATTGTTAGTATACAGAAATAAGATTGATTTTTGGGTGTTTATTCTATATCCTGTAATCTTGCTGAAGTTCAATTATTAGTTCTAGAAAGGTGTAGATTCTTTCTGATTTTATATGTAAATAATTATGTCATTTGTAAACAGGAATGGGTTTCTTTCTTCCTGTTCCATCTGTATGCTTTCATTTCTTTTTCTTACCTTATTGCACTGGCTAGAACTTCCAGTACTAGTAAGAGTAAGAGAGGTTAGAGCAAAAGAGGAGAGCTGACATTTTTATCTTATTCTTGATCTTATGGGGAAAGCATTTAGCCTTTCACCAGTAAACATTTGAGTATTAAGCTACAGGTTGTTTTATAGATTTTTTTTTTTCAAATTGAGGCGTTTCCTTCTTATTCCTATTTTGCTGAGAATTTTTATTGTGAATGAGCATTCACAATAAAACTCTTAAATGTTGCCAAATGTGTTTTCTGTGTCAACTGACATAATCTCATATGCTTTTTGCTTGTTAGTGATGGACTACACTGGATTTTGAAGAGATGTTGAAACCACCTTGAATACCTAAAATAAAGTTTACTTGGTCATGGAGTGTAGTTCTTTTTATACATTGTTGAATTTAAGTTGCTGATTCTTTGTTGAGAATTTTCGCAGCCATATTCATAAGAGATATTGGTCTGTAATGTTTCATTTTGTTTTGTTTTGTTTTTGCTACAGTTTTTGTCTGGTTGACATAGCAACTTGAGTGATACTGGCCTTATAACATTTGAAAGTTGGTTTTTCTTTTATTTTCTGGAAGGGATTGCATAAAATTGGTGATAATTTTTTAATGGTAACATTTTCCTGTTAATTGTATCACTTTCCGTCTGGCACTAAAGATTTTGTTCAGGAGATTTTAAAAAAGAAATTTAACTGATTTAATAGTTGTATTAGTATTAAGATGATTTACTCTGTTTTGTGTTTTGGTTACGTTTTAATACTTGGTGGTATTTTGAAGAATTGACCAATTCTTTTTTTTTCTTTTTTTTTTTTTTTTTTAAGATGGAGTTTTGCTCTTTTGCCCAGGCTGGAGTGAAGTGGTGCAATCTCAGCTCACTGCAACCTCCACCTCCTGGGTTCAAGTGATTCTCCTGCCTCAGCCTCCTGAGTAGCTGGGATTACAGGTGCCTGCCACCATGCCCAGCTAATTTTGGTATTTTTAGTAGAGATAGGGTTTCGCCATGTTGGTTAGCTTGGTCTCAATCTCCTGATTTCAAGTTATCCACCAGCCTCAGCCTCCCAAAGTATTAGGATTACAGGCATGAGCCACCACACCCGGCCACCAATTTCTTTTAAGTTGACAAATTTATCAGGGCAAAGTTTCTTATAGTATTCTAATGTGCTTTAATAGCTACAGGATCACTACAGATGCTGATAGAGCTTTCAAGGATAACTGTTATTTCATTTCTAATATTAGTTGTGTGTGTGTCTTTTCTCATTTATTTTTGTAGTCCTTATAGAGTTTTATCAATTTTAGTAATTTTTAAAATAACTGTCTTTGATTTCACTTTTCTATTATTTTCCTTATTTTCAATTTCTTTAATTTCTGTGTTTATATTCATTATTTTCCTTCCTTATGCTGCTTTGGGTATAATTTTTTTCTTTCACTAGTTTGTTGATGTAGAAACATAGATTAATGATTTGAAATTTTTTCTCTTTGTTAATATAAATGTCTAGTGCTATAAATTTGCCTCACAGAACTGTATTAACAGCATCCCACATTTTTTTATGTTCTATTTTTCTGTTACTTTATTTCTATATATTTTTAATTTTTTGAGACTTCCTCTCTGATCCATTGATAATTTAGAAGTATGTAATTCAATTTCTGTTTATAAATGTTTCTGTGGTGTTTCTGGTATTTATTGTTGAACCAAAACATTGTATGATTTCAATTTATTTTAATGTTTTAAGGTGCAATCTATGATCCAGGATATGAACTGTCTTGGTAAATATTGTGCATTGTGAAAATGTACATTTTGCTTTTGTTGGGTGGAATATTATTTATACCTTTATTAGATCTTGTTGGTTGATTTTGTTGTTCATGTCTTCTATATTCTTACTGATTTTTTTCTCTAGTATTTCTACCACTTGCTGAAAATAAGATGTTGAAGTCCCCAGTTATAACTGTTAATTTGTCTATTTTTTAGCTATATCAGTTTTTGATTCATGTATTTTGAAGCTGTTATTTGGTGGCTTCACATTTAGAATTGTTCTTCTACTTTTAATTGTTGCCTTCCTGTGGGTTAAACATTTTTCAGGATTTCATTTTTACTTATAGTGTTTTCCAGTTTGAGTTTATATCTTTGTATAACTGTCTTAGAGTTTACTCTGCGAATTGCAACACACACATATGGCTTATCACAGTCTACTGATAACCAACATTTTACCACTTCAAGTAAAGTGTGAGAACCTCTCTTGTATTTAGTTCTCTTTACTGTCCCTATTTGAAACATTATTGTCTCGAGTATCAAATGGGCCTTACAGATTTTGATTCAGTCATCAAATACGATTTGTAAAACTCATGAACAGAAGCGTAGTGTATTGTATATGCCCAGGTTCCTATTCGTTCTACTGTTCTTTCTTCTTGAAAACCTTCTATTACCAGTCATTAAGAATATGTTTCTAGTGGCAATTTAAAAAAAAAAAAATTTCCTTCACCTGAGAATGTTTTTAAAACAAATTTCCCTTAATTTCTGAAGAATGATTGCAATGATTATGGAATCCATGGCTGATAGTTCTTTCCTTTTATCAGAGGCATTTAAACCAGAGCAGCTCCATTTTGTGTACAGTCTGAGTAAAATGAAGCTGAGATCTACTGGGCTGCATTCCCAGGAGGTTAGGCATTCTAATCACAGGAAGAGATAGGAGGTCAGCATGAGATCCAAGTCATAAAGACCTTACTGATAAAACAGGCTGCAGTAAAGAAGCCGGCTAAAGCCGACCAAAACCAAGAGAGTGATGAAAGTGACCTCTGGTTGTCTCACTGCTCTTTATATGGTAATTTAATGCATTAGCATGCTAAAAGACACTCCCACCAGCACCATGACAGTTTACAAGTGCCATGGCAACATCAGGAAGTTACCCTATATGGTCTATAAAGAGGAGGTACCTTCGGTTCTGGGAATTGACCACTCCTTTCCCAAAAATCTCATGAATAATCCACCCCTTGTTTAGCATATAATCAGGAAGTAACAAGTATCCTTGGTTGAACAGCTCAAGCCGCTGCTCTGCCTATGGAGTAGGCACTCCTTATTTCGTTACTTAATAAATTTGCTTGCACTTTACTCTATGAATTCATCTCAAATTCTTTCTTGAGCAAGATCCGAAAACCCTGGCTTGGGGTATGGATTACGACACCTTTCTGGTAACACTTTCAGCACCTGAAAAATATTGTATCACTTCTTTCTGGGCTCCGTGATTTTATATAAGAAATAGACTATTATTCAAATTTGTGTTTCCTACAGTTAATGCATTGTTTCTCTGGATATTTTCAAGTTTTTTTCTCTCTGTTAAGTTTTCAGAAGTTTCTTTAGAATATTAATTAAATTTACACTTCAGATGCATATCCAGGCTATTGAATTTATCTCTCAGTTTGCATAATAGATATGACACTGCTTTTGAAAAGAAGGAAATAGAAAAAAATCCCATCAGTGGTCTTCTTTCATTTTTCCTTTCCAGACTTCAAATGCATAGATGATGCTCTTCACAGTCTGTGTGGACTGGAAGGCAAACTTCCAGCCACTGACAAAGCCTTTGGACAACAATAAACAGTGATCTGATTTTGATCCTTTCTTTCTTATGGTATCTCTTATTTTCATTTTCCGATGCTCCTAATCTCAGTACAGCAGTTTCTTATCAGGAAGAACTCCAAAAGTCAGCTTGTTTCATAAGTGGGGATGCACACACTGCCTTGAGTGCTGGGAGAGGACTGGCTGAGTGGGTGAGTGTCAGCCTGTTGCAAGATAGAAGCCCCTGCAAGTGAAGAAATGCAAAACACCATAGGATTCCAATGGACTCAGCATAGAGTAGAGGATGAGGCTGAGGTTTTCCTTCTTTCTAGAGCACATGAAAAAAGACCTGGGTTTTTTAAAAATATAAGAACTTAAATGAAAGTTTAGATCATTGTGACTATGCCTTTGTGCTACAGTAAGAATGGCCCTTTTCCTTTCTGGCCAACTTTAGATAGCTTATTGAGAACTTATATGTTAGCCAGTATGCTAACCACTACTGCAATATGCAGTGTAGCTCTGTTAATAACAACAATGGTGGTGGTGGTAATATAATGATATTTTATTAATAATAGTAGTGATTGAACACTTACACTATTCTATTTGCTTTATAAATATTAACCCATTTCATCTGCCTGACAGTGCTAATAGATGGTAACTACTATTATGCCTGTCTTAACAATTGGGAAACTGGGGTGATAATATTAAATAAGTTAATCAAGGCCACACAGCTGATAGACAGAGAGGTTGGAATTCAAACTTCAGCAGCATTACACCATAAAAGATCTTCTTAGCTGTTAAGCTATAACTACTAGACACCTCTATGACTGTTTAATCTTTTGTAAAATCAAGGAGTTGGACCACACAACAATGAAAATAACACAACAACAATAACATTACAACAAATATACCAGTAATGGCAAGTAAAATTGACTGAGTTCTTTCTATGGTTTAAAATCTGGGCCATATGATTGGTACATATTTTTTTTTCATATAGCTGTTACCACATTCTATGTGGGAAGAACCATTATTGTCTGTATTTTATAGTACTGCAGAAATGTAAGGTGACTTGCTAAATAGTACACAGCAAATAAGTGGTGGCATCAAGATTGAAATCTAGGTGTTCATTTTTCTCTGGAGGCAAAAAAAAATAGCTCTAAATTAGTCATTTCCTATTAGTACAACTTTTACCACAATTAATATATGTAGATTTAAACCCTCAGTTATGAGTATCTTTCTAAAGATGGAAGCAGCATTCCCTTCTGGGCCATTTATCCAAAATTAAGATATTAGAAATAGAAAGCAGCTACGATGAGAGATAATCAGAGATGGGGTTGGCAAACTACACTGAGCTGCTTGTCATCACGTGGAAAACAGATTTGTTAGGCTGTCAGCTTAATGGAGGTTTGACGCTTAAGTTAACCTTTGAACCTACATCAAGTCTTCAGAAAATCTTAGACAGCAATTTTATTTTTCTGGACTTTTTTTTTTTCTTTAAAAGTGGTTCAAACTGGATTGCTATTTAACTGTGGTTTTGAAAATAAAAGGAAAACTGATATAAATCACAGCACTATCCATATACACATTTTGAAATCTTTCTAATTCCCAAAAAGAACAGAAGCTTCAATCTGATAACTGAAAATACGGTTCTAGTATTGTAAAGGCAGCATAGTTAATAATCTAGAGAAGCAATTCATGTTTTATTTGAATATAAAAGAGAACGTCTATAAACTCACCCTTTCTATAATCATAAATTTCGAAAACTGGTCCATAAGTTTATATTTTATAAAAATAGTGTTTATATGGCTAAATAAATATGCATTTAAACTTAATTAACTCAGTACAGTTTCTCAGATATGGCCCACTTGAAACAGAGTTTTAAATGCAGATTTAATTATATGCATTTATCCAAACATAAAATTTCTTCTTTATATTTGAAATTCATTTTAATATTTTGAGGAAAATTAGATCATTTTTTATTTTGGTAGATTTCAATCACACTGTGAATTTTGATATTCCCACTTTAAAACATTGCTTTTAGTCACATCTACTAGATTGAGCCCTGTTAATTTTTTATCATGGAAACATTAGTACCTCTGTTTACTCTTGTTTCATTTATATTTCAAGTGAACAATGAGGTAATTTGGAATGAATGGGAGACTTTATCATGTGATTATTTAAAATTTCACCAGCAGGAGTCAAATTTTTGGTGACCAGTATGTAACAGGAAATTTATAAAAGGTCTTCAAGCTCTAGGCTTTATGTGGAGCTGCTTGTTTTTTGTTGAACAAATATTTACTGTGTTCCTACTATGCGCAAAATGCTGCATATAAGGGAGTGGGAGGGAGGAGTTTCAAAAGCGAATGAATAAGGCAGGATCTAATCTTACTATCTAGTTAGAAAGGATGATAAAGAACATTCAGAAACATAACATAGGGAAATATGTGATTCGTCCCATAGACAAGACACAGATAAAATATTAACCGAGTCTTGAGAAGGCAGACCAGCCTGGGTGACCAGAGTAGAACTCCAAAGAGTAGGGAATAGTGGAAGATGGCCTGGATTTCAATCCAGTAGAGATGGTGACCCAGGCACTTCAGCCAGAGTTATAGCTAAAGCCATGGCATAAAGGAGGAAACACACAAAAGTCTTGGAAAGTGTCAGCAATCTAGAGCAGAGAGTTGAATAAGAAGGAGGCATAACCCTATTATTAATTATTATTCATTAGTAATTAGCGGGAAAACCTAGTTAAAGGCATTGAAGCTTTGTAAATGGAGAACTACTAAATTATCAGATCACAAGAATGGTATATCTCAAGTGATGTAGAAAGAATAATTTACTAAGAGAATCTCACAGCGAACCGGAGAGAGAAGAGACAAAGAAAGCAGCCGTATTCTGTTAACAATAGAGTGATGGCATTGAGAACAGGATATAAAGTTCAATATAGAAGATATAACAAAGGAAGCATAAATGGAATTTAACAGAATATTTGTGTGTTTGCATGTGCATGTGTGTTTGTGTGTGTGTGTATTGCTACTAGTTACAAGAGGGCAGGGTTAGCAAGAAACAGAAGAGTCCCTGGGTCGAGCTCTGTGGTGGAAGAGAAGACGTTGATTTAGATTCTAGTTTTATTGAATTCGAACTGATAGAAAACAGAGATGTTGAAAAACTAGACATATAGAAAGGGAGTTGAGACCAAATCTGATGGAAATTGGAGCATTAGTTACCTCAGCTCTCAGACCTCAAGTTGTGCAGGTGACTTACTCAGTTCAAATATGCCTTTCAATTAGGGCTCAGAATATATTTCGGAGCCTGTATGAAAAGAACACAAACATTCTGATTAGAATTTAGAGGCCAATAACTACAATTTGCATTAAACCAATGGCAAGAATGATGCCCCAAATTACAGATACAGATTAATGAGGATAAAAAAACCTTGTGTCCTCCTTCTTAGTATGCACAAATAAATGTATTTTTATAGTTTCATGGAAAGTTATCATGCTTCTTCAGAGGCATTAGCTCTCATTCAAGTCTTCTTCTCATTTGTTTCCATCGGTCTCCTTTTAATCTATTCACTTAGGAAATTAACAACAGTATGGTTAAAGTCTTGTCTTAGTCAGTCTTGATATGAAGGATATTTTCATGCTCTTATCTTACACTATCAATTATTCCGTAGCATTTAATAAAATATAATAAACATATAATATTTTTAATATTTAAAGGGTAAATTGTTTTATAAATTTGCTTCAGTAGAACAAATTTTAAACAAAATTTCCAATTATTTACATACATAAATGAAAATTGATTATAACTGAAAAATAAAAGTGTCTTACAAAGAAATAGATTTTTGACAACCTCAAGTAAACAATAATATACAGACTTTTTAAGGTAAGACTTGTCAATTTAGTAACAAACGAAGAAAGTTATTTTCCTTCTGAGAACTAGATTCCAAGATTTCTAACCCATTGTCTCATTTAGCCCATGTCATTTTCTCTTGTTTTCTTCCCATTTTGTCTAATTTCCATTTGTGATCTGTGTATCCATGATTGTTTAAAAAAGGAGACCAGGCTTCTAGCCCATAAACATCACTTCTGCTGTCTCCTGAATTTATTTAAATGGCTAGTACTTGAGCCCAGGGGATTATTTATACTAACACCGTGGAGTCAAGAGTACTCATTACCACCACTCCAAACTCTCCAGAGGTCAACAACATGAAGCAGGGCCCTTCATGCTTTACTAGTTCATGTCCTAATCTTTCTCAGTCCTTCACTTCCCAACCTTTATGCATTGGGTCATCACTTACACACTTTGTTGATGAGTTAAGTGAAATATATGTTTGCAGTCTGGTAAAAACTACATTTGCTTTTCCCCCCAGCTCACTGTTTGTATTCATTTACATGCTCTTTATCATCATGAAAATCACAAATTGCCATTGATCTATTATTTTTAACCAGCTCTGAAAGTCTGTGTGCCTTCCCACTGCAAAGAGAGATAACTCAAACTTCCAATTTAGCAGATGAACAATTTTTCCGAGAACAAATTGGATGAGGCCACTTTTCTCATGTAAATAAATGGTAGCATTTTTCTTTATTTTAAAGTCATGTTTTTATCAATAGATTTGAAGGCAAACTAAAAGCCTCTGCATCAATGTATCTTCTGATGAAATTATCCATGTGACAGATCATTTTATTATTTGTTTAAAAAATAACATTAAACTCTATTTAACTTACACAGCTGATTACTGTGAAAAAAATATTCCCTAGGCCATTTATTTTTAAAAGACTTTTCCCTCTCACTAGCCAACAAAATATCTATCATAATTCGTTTTGGCTTTGAAAATGTTTCCCGTAAATTTTATCTGTTCCAAGTCAAAGAGTTCCTGAATTACAGAGCTCTTATGGTAGAAACTATGAATAGTGATAGGGAATAGAAGCTGTATTCTAGTTCAGTAGTGGTATGCTTTCCCCTTGGGAGATAAGCACATGCTTGGTGTGTAGAGATTTTCCAACAGTTGCAAAGAATTCAGTCCTTCTCAAAGGCCGTTCCTACCTACAGGCAGGCCATTACCTGCAGTGCTTTCCACCCTGAAGGACCTATCAGTTGACTTGATGGTATGACCTTGGACTCTTAGGGGTTATTTTCTAATTCCTGATTCCCTGCCAGGGATGTGCTGCTCTTTTATTCCCTAGTATAATGTCTCATGCAGGAACAGGACTGATTGCTTTTCAGAGATTAAGGTTGAGGAGAGATCAGGTCTCAGAATTCACCCATGAAGAGTTCACTTAGGGTAGGCCAAGTGGAAAGCCAACTCCCAATATGTTACTTATAAGGGTTGGGCCCTCCTGGTATTGCCCTTGTTCTCTTGTCTCATTTATGAGTCAACATAAATAATAAAAAAGTGGTTTCTATCTCATTCATCCCCACAAACCTCTCCAACTGAGTGAATGGTAAGCTAGAGATGAAGGAGTGCAGGTCACAGGGAATACACAGCCGCAGATCGTAGGTGGTTCCTGTAGTTAATTCAGAGAGCTATAGCTACCTTTGTGAGCTCCTAAATGCCTCTGTATATGTCATACTATGGGCAGGGCTTACCTGTCTGCACACCCTGTCACTCTATATACACCCATGCAGACTTTACAAATACTGGTTTTTTTAAAAAACCTCATTGTCTAACTAGTAACAGAATCATGATAGGTACTTTACAAACATTTGTTGAATAAATGAATGCATGAATGTATAACAGTGTAGGGATGTGTCAGATACATCTAAACTGGTTGATTGGTTTCAAATTGTTGATACACAGAAGTGGAATAGACTTAGGGACCAGGAGCCAAGAGTGAAACCCTCGCCATATGTTTACTTTCACTCCATGCCTCAGACTCTACTGCTCCATTTGAAAGCTGTCACCAACCTCATAGATTCAAATGATTCTCATTTTAAATGTCTAACAACTGAGCTTTGAAATATGTTAAATTACCATGTACTAATGAGGAATATTAAATAAAAGTTTAGAAAGGTCATTTTTTTGTCTTTCTGCCTCCAATATGTAGTAAGAGATTGACTTTCTATTAACTATTTATTAATTGAAAGAATGAATGAAACACACTCCAAGAGTTAATAAACCGGGAAAAGAGAACAAACAGTTCTCAAGCACACTCACATGCTTTGAGGTACCATTTCACATGTTAAAATAATTAGTAACTACTCTTACCTAAATTAGGGTAATTACTAGGCAATGTTTAGTTATTTAAGTTTAATTATTACTAGTACTTAAAAATTAACAAAACTGCATTTATGAAAGTCTCTATAATGTAGCTTGACATTATTTAAGAATGATTTTCTATATCAGATACTGTGAATTGGTGAGTTTGAGATGGAACAAGTACAGAGTACAACACTCAACGGTGCATGTGTGACTATTCTCAGGCGTAGATGAAACTCCTCTATTAAAGATTCTTTACTTTTCTATGTCTTGGTTTTAGGTTTGATATAAACAACATTGATGCTTCTATTTCCTAAGGTCAAGTGATTTCTAAGGCTCGACCCACAACTCTTGTTTTAAACATTTCACTCAGGCCTAGCTTACCTTCTTTCAGCCTCTCACCACCTAAACACCTTGAAAAAACATTCACCCTGGAAATAAGCACTGGCCCTTGCATATCTGTATGGGGAGAGTGAGAAAAAATAGCTTATTTAAGCAAACTACAGTTTATTCATTTTTATTGTACCTGGGATTTGTTTCGTTTACAATGTTTCCAGTGCTAGAGGATCATGGCTGTGTGTGTATGCATGTGTTTAGGAAGAGAACTGGTCTCACTGAGCAGAAGGCGCTCTTGCTTTCACACTAATCTGATGAGGACTGAACTTGCCTTAGTGAAAATTTGAGAATCAAATACCCTCATTTTCCCAGAGGAGTGATAGAGAAGGGCCACCACATAAGCTCAGAAATGAAAAATAATATTTCATAGTTTATTAGAGTTATATGAGATGTTAGCAGTCCATTGGTTTTTCTCAGTTTTTAAGTTCCATTTAGGAAAAATCAACTACTTTTCAGCTCTATATGGGCAACATTTAATGCACCTGGAAGTTAGAGTAGACTTTGTAAAATGCCACTTTAGTGTGCAGGTCACCCAGTTGACCCATGGAATATGCTGGGTTTTGTGTCATAGAAATAATAATTAACATTGAAATAGTTTTCATCTTTATTAAATGTTGTCTTCTGTCAAAAGTAAATAAATGATATGTCTGAGGTTATAATTCATAGCTAATGCATGGGCAAATTGAGGGCTTACATAAAAATTGTATTAATATGTATCTAAAAACATTTTTAAGCACCAAAACAACTCTTAAGTATATTATAAATGAACATATATGTGTATATTGATGTGTATGTATAAGTATATGTATATATACACATAAATACACCTACATATACATAGATATCCACACAAGTATATCATTATCATTGATATATCAAATGTATAATTAAGTGAAAAGTTATATCTACATAAACATATGTGTATATGTATATGTGCGTGTGTGTGTGTGCACGTGCACCTGTATAGAAGAAAGCGAAAGAATTCAAAAGGCACAAATTATAAGCATAAATTCAAAACTGCTGAAAAAACCTGCCAAATCATCAATATGGGTCAATGTCTACTTTAGACAATAAGCCTCAAGAACCGGATTCTTCTAATACTTCCAGTAAAGTCCAATGTGAACACTTCCTCCTAAGACTCTGAATATAAATTTTGATCCACAGTTTGTATTTTCTTCTCATATTTAAAGAAGCTTTTAAAAGGAGAATATGTTGCATTATGCAAAGTATCTATTTGCCCTACAAACACATACAGTACTGTTTAGATGGTAATTAATCTGAAAATAAGAAAGAAAAATACCACACAAATAATTTGGCACCTTAAAAAGAGTTGGACTCCTTTGAAAATGCCTATTGCTATAATTATACAATTATTACAGGCATTTATATCTAAGGTTCTTTCCTCTGAGGTTTCTGTTAGGAACCATTATTGTTCTTTCTGGTTTTCTTGAAGAGATCTCCATTTTCTTGTTATAGTACTATTGTTGTACTATTCCAATTGTTCTTTTTTCTATTGAAGTTTCTGAGCATTTTTCTCCTTTTCCTCAAGTGAGTACATATGAAAGCTCCAGAAAAACTCACAATTTAATTGTTTTCTTTTAAATTAAGCATTAAATGTGCATAAACTCCTGCCTGTTGGGTGAAGCTTACTCATTTATCTGGGCATGCTACTGCATATCCGTTAGCAGAGAAATGCAGGCACCTGCCAAGATATTTCATTTAATTAATTGTTTCCTCAAAACCTTTTGCCTAACGATATATTTTAGGGAAAAATTTAACTTATTTGAAGTATATGTAAAGGCCTAGCGCGGGTGATAAACTTTGAGTGTGACCATATTGTACAATTATTGATAAAAGATTGATATTATTGACTAGACTCTCTGGACCTTAACACAAACAATAATTGGGAGAATCCATTTCAAGACACAGGTCAAATAATATTTATTAGTGAAGATTATTAGAAATTAGTCATTTAGAACTCAATTGATAGGTATTTTTGTCCATATTTCTTATTTTCAGCTTAATTCATAAGGATAGGAGTGTGGCTGGGTTTGGTGGCTCACACTTGTAATCCCAGCACTTTGAGAGGCCAAAGCAGGAGGTTGCTTGAGCCCAGGATTTCTGGACCAACCTGGTCAACAATAGGGAGATCACTGTCTCTATTTTTTAAAAAATAGCCAGGTTAGATGGTGTACTCCTGTGATCTGAGCTACTTCGGAGGTTGAGGTGGGAGGATTTCTTGATCCCAGAAGTCAAACCTGCAGTGAGCCATAATCACACCACTGCACTCCAGCTTTTATGACAGAATGAGACCCTGTCCCCTGCCCCTCAAAAAAAGGACAGTAAGAATGTATTCAAACAATTCTTCAATGTTGAACAACTTTCATTCAATGTATGTACCATATAGAAATAGAACAACAAAGGCTTTTCTGTCCAAGGAAAATTAAATCCAAAAGTGCTTACCAGATCTGTGGACTGGATCACTTAATAGCAGTTAGCAATCTTTGGAGAATTGGAGATCAAAGAAATGGTTGTAAATGATTGAGTCTGTACTGTAAATGTTCAAGTGTTGAACTAGCAAGTTTTACATTGATTTTAAAAATTAATCACTGCACAAATTGCTATTAGGGAATAAGAGACAACCAGGAGCAATGGGGTTTGTATAGCAGCAATAATACCAACTACTGATTGCACAGCAAAAACTAGATCTGTACCCTCTTTGACCTCTGCTAATTTTTTTGACAAGGTTCTCTGTTACTATCCTCGTTTTACAGATGAAAAGAGTAAAATGCACTCATTTTAATCAATTTGCAAGAGATCTCACAAGCAGAAAGTAAACTTGCTAGGAATCAGACTCCAGCCCCCCCATTAGCAGAAACATACATCCCTCTTTTATATTTTATAAATTTACTACATATATATGTATATATATATATATATATATATATATATATATATATATGGTTTGTAGTAATAGTATTTGTAATAATTTTACATACCTTTAATTAAATAATATGATTGCATACTTATTTTAAAATTTTCAAATAATGCAAAAATGTATAGAACATAAACTGAATCTAATAAAATTAAAAGGTACTTGATAAGTATTACTCTTTAACTTGTAAATACTAAGAGAAACAATTCCATAATTGCTTTAGGTTAGTCCAGTCTTCAGGACCAATGTTCAGTGTGATAAGATCATTGGTAACTTACCATGAAAAGCAAGTGGAAAAGTATTTTATCAAATGGACATCACTCCAAATCAATGGTACACACATGGAAAGGCAATGAACACTTGAGCTTGCTCAGATTTCAGGGCTGGGTCAGCTGTTTGCATGTGTGCAGTGATACAGTTTGGCTGTGTCCCCACTCAAATCTCATCCTGAATTGTAGTTCCCATAATCATCACATGTCATAGGACGGACCCAGTTGAAAGTAATTTAATCATGGGGGGTGGTAATCCTCATGCTGTTCTTACGATAGGGAGTGGGTTCTCATGAGATCTGATGGATTTATAAGGGGCTTTTCTCCCTTTTGCTCAGTACTTCTCCTTGTTGCCACTATGTGAAGGACATGTTTGCTTCCCCTTCTGCCATGATTGTAAGTTTCCTGAGGCCTCCCTACCCCCGCAGAACTGTGAATCAATTAAACCTCTTTCCTTTATAAATTACCCAGTCTTGAGTATTTCTTCGTAGCAGCAGGAGAATGGACTGAAACAGTAAGTTGGTACTACAGAGAGTGGGGTGCTGCTATAGAGATACACCAAATTGTGGAAGAAACTTTGGAACTGGGTAATAGGCAGAGGCTGGAACAGTTTGGAGGGCTCAGGAGAAGAAGGGAGAATATGGGAAAGTTTGGAACTTCCTGGAGACTTGTTGAATGGGTTTGACCAAAATGTTGATAGTGATATGGACAATGAAGTCTAGGCTGAAGTGGTCTCAGATGGAGATGAGGAATTTGTTGGGAACTGAAATAAAGGTGATTCTTGCTATGCTTTAACAAAGAGACTGGCAACATTATGCCCCTGCCCTAGAGATCTGTGGAACTTCGAACTTGAGAGAGATGATTCAGGGTACCTGGTGGAAAAAATTTCTAAGCAGCAAAGCAATCAAGTGGAAGCAGAGCATAAAAGTTTGGAAAGCTGGTAGCCTGGCAATGTAATAGAAAAGAAAAACCCTGTTATCTCAGCACTTTGGGAGGCTGAGGTGGGCAGATCACGAGGTCAGGAGATTGAGACCATCCTGGCTAACATGGTGAAACCTCATCTCTACTAAAAATATAAAAAATTAGCCAGGCATGGTGGCGGGCACCTGTAGTCCCAGCTACTCGGGAGGCTGAGGCAGGAGAATGGCACAAACCTGGGAGGTGGAGCTTGCAGTGAGCCGAGATCATGCAACTGCACTCCAGCCTGGGTGACAGAGAAAGACTCCGTCTAAAAAAAAAAAAAAAAAAAAAGCCAAACAAAAAAAAAAACAACCAAAAAAGAAAAAACAAATTTCTGGGGAGAAATTCAAGCTGACTGAAGAAATTTGCATAAGTAACAAAGAACCAAAGATTAGTCACCAAGACAATGGGCAAAATGTCTCTACGGCATGTCAGAGACCTTCACAGAAGCCACTCCCATCACAGACTTAGAAGGTCTAGGAGGGAAAAATGATTTTGTGGGCCAGGCCCACGGCTCCCCCACTGTATGCAGCTTAGGGACTTGATGCCCTGCATCTCAGCTGTTCCAGCTATGGCTAAAAGGGGCCAAGGTACAGCTCAGGCTGTGGATTCGGAGAGTGCAAGCCCCAAGATTTGCCAGCTTCCACGTGGTGTGAAC
Organism: Nomascus leucogenys; assembly: GCF_006542625.1. Lineage (NCBI taxonomy): Eukaryota > Metazoa > Chordata > Mammalia > Primates > Hylobatidae > Nomascus > Nomascus leucogenys. Next base: position 1,473,535 of record NC_044391.1, read on the forward strand.
CTGCAGGTGGAATTGAGGTTTGGGAGCCTCCAACTAGATTTCAGAAGTTGTATAGAAATACCTGGATGTTCAGGCAGAAGTTTGCTACAGGGGTAGGGCCCTGATGGAGGACCTCTGCTAGGGTAGTGAAGAAGGGAAATGTGGGATTAGAGCGCCCACATAGAGTGCCCACTGGGGCAATGCCTAGTGGAGCTGTGAAAGAGAGTCACTGTCCTCCAGACCTCAGAATGGTGTTAAATTGATCCACCAACAGCTTGCCCTGTGTGCCTGGAAAAGCCACAGATGCTCAATGCGAGCCCATGAAAGCATCAGGGAGGGGGGCTGTACCCTGCAAAGCCACAGGGGCAGAACTGCCCAAGGCTGTGGGAGCCTACCTCTTGCATTAGCATGGTCTGGTTGTGAGACATGGAGTCAAAGGAGATCATTTTGGAACATTAAGGTTTAATGACTCCCCTGTTGGATTTCAGACTTGCATGGGGCCTGTAGCCCATTTATTTTGGTTAATTTCTCCCATTTGGAATGGATATATTTACCCAATGCCTGTACACCCATTTTATGTGGGAAGTAACTAACTTACTTTTGATTTTACAGGCTGATAGGCAGAAGGGACTTGCCTCGTCTGAGATTAGACTTTGCACTTAAACTTTTGAGTTAATGCTGGAATGAGTTAAGACTTTTAGGGACTGTTGGAATGGTATGATTGTGTTTTGAAATGTGAGGACATGAGATTTGAGAGGGGTCAGGATGGAATTATATGGTTTGGCTCTTTCCCCACGCAAATCTCATCTTGAATTGTAGTTCCCATAATCCCCACTTGTCACGGGAGGGACCCAGTAGGAGATAATTTAATCATGGGGGCGGGTACCTTCATGCTGTTCTCATGATAACGAGTGCGTTCTCACAAGATGTGATGGTTTTATAAGGGCCTTTTCCCCCTTTTGCTTGGCCACCATGTGAAGAAGGACATGTTTGCTTCCCCTTCTGCCATTTTTGTAAGTTTCTTGAGGCCTCCCTCAAGAGCCCTGCAGTACTATGAGTCAATTAAACCTTTTTCCTTTATAAATTACCCAATCTCAGATATTTCTAACCAGCAGTGTGAGAATAGACTAATACACGTGGTTAAATACATGAGGGCAAAATGCTGCACTAAAAATCCATTTTATGGAAGAAGGGTTTTTAAAATGATTCTTCTAGATTCTTTTTAAGAGCGATGATGAAGATTGGTATATATCCTGAGAGGCACTGATGAGGTATAAAATGAGAAAGACATACTCAGTATCTGGAAAAACAAAATCAAAACAAAAAGCATCTCTGACTTCTTGTCAATCCATCACTTTCAATAATATGCCTCTTGCTCTTTTAATTTATCATTGGAGAAAACAGCTGAATGTGGAAATACAATGGGGATATGATCAAATGACTGTCACTGCCTGAAGTGGAACCAGGGCCAAAATATTATGACTTTTTAAAAATATCAGGTTTTCTTAAGAATATTGAATACCGATGAAAGTGGCCAGGTTCCTACAAATTTATATTTTTCTCAACACAGTTTTCTTAACTCATCAGATTAAAAATATGGATGATACATTATTGACCACACTTTAAAAAATCACAAGCGTTAAAGACTTTTCAGAGACAAATAACACTAAATTGAAGATTAGGGTTCAAATTGTTGCTTTCTCCTAAGAGGAAAGAATCTTCCAGATTTTCCATGTGATATGCTTCTTGACTTGGCTTCTAGAGAGTAATTAGAAAGTTAAGAAACCTAGCATTCCGAATGGGCCTTGGAGGACTGGAGAAGCTAGCACAATGACTGGACAAAAGGTAACGTCTAGTGAAACCTTTCGTATTTTGTGCTTTCTTGTCTTTTTTTTTTAGTGTGGTTTTCTGTTGTGTGTGTGGGTGGAGGAAAAGGGAGTATGGATGGGTAGGATGTGTGATCAGCTGTTATCAATCAAGTTTGGAAACTCCCTTGTGGTTTGGTATTTCTGAGGACTGGCCTAGTCTTCCTCTTGGAAATCATCCAGTCTCCATTGGAGGGCTCTTTGTTTCAATAGCAATTGCTGACAAACAGAAATTCACATGGTATTTTTCATCTTTATTATTCTTGGATGAGGCTTATTGATTGGCTAGATGTTTATAACTGTGTCCTCTCCTAAAGAGTGGACTGAAATCTAAGGACAGCAGTAGTCATTAACATCTATTAGATTTTGTTTCACACAGCATATTTTGAATGAGTTGTACGCAATGTGAAAATTTATACCATCACTAAATCGCTCCATTGAATTCAAGATCCATCTTCTTGACTTAAAAAAGTAGAATTGGAGAAGTCGTTCACAACCAGTTTAGAGTTTCATGGTTGAATTTTCCTTTGAGTTTAAAACTAAATGTTGGGTTTTGGGGGAAGTCTTACAAAAAACTGTAATAGCTGCCATTTATGTACCTTGTACTGTATTAAACTTGTAATCTTTATTTGATTTAATTATTATAGTACTCTTAGTACATACACTTATCCATATGATTTTGCAGGTGAATCTCAGATTATTTAAATAACTTTCTCAAGGTTACACAGCTAGAAATGAGAAGAATCAGCATTTAAACCCAGGTCTGTTTGACCCTATGTTTCTGCCTCTCATTTTGAAGTCAAGTGTAGCTATCCTCCCCCATTTTCACCTGCCATAAATGGCAGGAATGTCACCAATTATTTGGGGCTTTTTTTTTCACAAGTTTTCTACAAATGATTGTTACTCCAGCCACTTATTTATATGAAGGAAAAGTCAGTTGTAGACACAGGTGTAAAACCTCGAAATGGCAGTGAGATAACAAATAGAAAGGGAGCCAGGGCAGCTACTGAATGAACACTACACAGAGGCAATGCAGTAGGATCCTTTGTAAAAGATAAAAAGAATATCACTAAGCATTCACTTCTAACATTTAATCTGAGTCATTTTTAGTTAAATAAAATTGGCACACACTAACTGTTGCCTACAGACAGTTTATAGCATGGAGAGTTTGCCAAACTCTTGTTACTGCTTTCTCCCTTTCTCTCTCTTTCAGATCCTTTACCTTCTCACCTTCCAGAAACATGTTTAAGTGCCCTTAAAGCACAGACCACCTGACCTCCTTTCCTATTCGTGTGTGTGTGTGTGTGTGTGTGTGTGTGTGGTGTTTACTATGCAGTACAGTGTTTACGAATTCAGTTTTAATAGGGCCAGTTGCAGGACTTTCAGTATGTGATAACTCCTGAAAAAGTGGTGAGGTTTTATTCTTCCCCTCCTCTTCGCTTTATTTTCAATCGTTAGAGGTTGTGACTTGAGGCATTTCCTTTTATTGGCTTTTTCCTCCATCATGATCAAGAAACTGATTTATGCCAAAGTCAGAATGAGTCAGACAATAAGAAACCAAAGTGTATTTGGACAAGGGAGCAAGGATGTATTGAAATGAGTCCCAGCAAACTCTCTGTTTCTGGGTGTTTAACCACATGCAAACAGGATGGGATGGTGGCTTCACAAGGGTGTGGTTCTTCCACCTCTCCTCCCACAAACTCCCCTTCCTCTCTTTCCCCCCCGCATGTGTTTCAAATTGGAGCGATGGTGGGTGGGAGAAGCAAGAGCTGCCCTGTGAACTATAAATAGTAAAGCCAAGAATTCTGAGCGTTGGAGGAGGGGAGGTGGAGGGAGATAGCAGGGTGAGGGAGGTGGGAAGCTACTCAAATGTAATCATTTGCATTGCTTCAAACCAAACCAACTTCTGTAGTATATTGAGAGTATCGAGTAAATATGTGGCCAGCCTCAAACCCAACCTGAAAAAAAAAGAAGCTATAATAGAGATGGTCCCTGATAGATAGTCACCTCCCTTAACTTTTTGGAAAAATACAGTTATAGTCAGGGCTAATGTGGACCAAAACCCATGGAAAGATTGATGGAAATTCATTTTTTAAAAAGCCACACAGATGAAAATAATTTACACAGGAGGCTTTCTGCACCGCAGCTGTGCTGCTTATTTATTTTGGACCAGTTTCTGTGAAAAGTGGCACAAAAAACGGACTCGATTCTTGCTTGATAGCCTTACGAATGTCAAATTAGTCCCCTGAACTCAATCCCCTCTCTCCTGAATAGGCTGTTGTTTAAAGGAAGATGGGTCTTCAGTGTCTCCAGGTATTCATTTCTTTAGCATGTACTTTAAGGCTCCACCCTAGAACCTCATAATTTTCAATCTAAGTAACTCTTGGTCCTATTTCTCCTGCAATTTAAATATACCAAAAGATAAAGAGTGGAAGACAGAGGACTGTATAGGACAACTGCTTAGTGTGTGAACCTGCCTCTGCCTTAGGTGGAAGAGGTACTTATAAAGAGTCCTCCTAGACCCATAAAAGTTATACAAAAGAAGTATCTTGAGCATGGTCGCCCCACCCCAGACCATAGACTTCGGAGGATAGTGTTGTGCCTGCTTTGATGCTTGCTGAATTTCCTCCAAACCCCTGAGCCAGGATGAGGCAAGTGGTTTATGGGAGTTCCAGTGCACCTTGCAGGGCGGGATTTCCATTCCACCTTGAAATTGAGTAGAGCTTGGTGCCTCCAAGCCAGCCAATACATGTGTGAGGGTGTGACATTTACTTAAGGGATTTGGAGACCAAGGCTTCATACACATGCAATCAGAGGCTTCTGGTGTCAGTATTCTTTGAATTATCCCTGGCAAAGAAGGAGATGGGGATTGATACATCAAAACTTGGCCTTTGTGTAAGGGGCATGTTTGTATGGTTCTGATCTGGTTCATAGTCATATTCATTATTACAATTTATCCACTGTCTTTCTTCTATGTTGCCAAAGTGTTCCTTGGCCAATCTAGAATTATAGTGAATTAACTCTTTTAGGTCAATGCAAAGTTCATCTCTTAGGTTGCCTCCCAATAGGATAGACTTGTTTTAAAGAAGAACTTATTCCCTCAAGAGATGCACTTGTCATTTATTATGAGAGCTTTTGTTATATCTCTAAAGGGAGGGATGGCTGTTGAGGTTACTTTCTGTGTCTAACACAGCCTTAGACATAAGAGGTTTAAGGATAATACACTTCTTTTATGGATCACTGTATTACAACACAAGGAAACAAAATAATGCTTATAAGTCATCTAGTTTTTCTAGAATAAGCTTTAAAATATTGCTAAATACATTCAATAACACCACTCTTTTTTCACTGAACATGCTACATGCTGTTGAAAATCAATTTTGGCGGCATTAAAACTCTCATTGACCCAGGCCAATATATTTAACCCAACCAGGTTGTTTTCTCTGATTTACAATTTTCTCTTTTTTTTTTTGCCAAGTTTATATTAAAAGAATTAGAAGCCATAAAATTAAAATCTTACAAAGCAAGCATTTTTTCCTCCCTCATTAACCTATCAATATATAGATGTCAAGTTCTATTTCATGAGCAGAACCCTTGCATGCACAGCCGCTGAAGAGTCAGCTTGCTTTAATTTCTCAAAGAATTTTTCATTGAATTTAATATATTTGATAGGCTCAGCTTTACACAATGAGAACAGTAGCCTTTTCTGTTTTCCATTTTTTTTTAGAAAAGGAAAGATAATAAAGTTGACCTAATGAGACCCAGGAAATTTTTGAACTCTCTGAGGTAATACATGAGATACGGTTGGTAAGACTCCTGTCTGTTTCTTGTGAGTGTATTTGAATTTTAACTTGGTAATTACAAAATGAGAACCTAGACACTGGATCAAAACCTGACCTTAATCTTATTTTTGCCTCAAGAGACACAAACATGTTCAGCATTGCCACCTTTTAACTGCAGAAAATTGATGGGACCATTCGCCAAAATAAGCAAGGCCTCCCTCTCTGTATGGCCCGACTTTTTTTTTTTTTTTTTCTGGGGGTGGGGGAAAAATACATGACATCCTCCTGATGGCTCCTTGACAGAGTTGATATATAACAGCCTTGAAAATAGGCCCTAGCCCATAAGTATAAACCCACAATAAAAGCAAAAAGAAATAGGCTATCTTTCCACCAGGGAACAATAGATACTCTAATCGAGACAACCCCAAAGAAAATGACTGGATGTGTGGCTGGCCATGTCTCTTGTATTCTTTTTCTTGGTACCCTTAGAACTTTTGTATCCACAGGGAAGTGTTGCCCTTTCTCATGGAATAGTATTGGAAAGAGACATAAACAGCAATAAAAAAGGCTTTGGGGTTGAAAGGGAGGAAAACAGAAAAGGTTGGTCACGTAAGTGAGAGGGTTTGGGAATTTAAGCTGTTAATTTTGTAGACTGTGAACTTTGAAAGCTATATGTGAGACTTAAATGTGTATGAGAGAAAAATACATTTTAGTTCTTTTGTAGTCATCATTCTTGTTATTACTGATACTTCTTGAACTTTAGTTTCACTATCTGTAATTTGGATGTGTAGCACTTGCCTTCTCATTTTATGGTCTAAGGCCCCAGTCCCCAACCTTTTTGGCACCAGGGACCAGTTTCGTGGAAGACAATGTTTGCACGCACCAGGGAACGTGAGGGGTACTGGATCGCAGCCCAGGGGTTGAGGATCTCTGCTCTAAGGCCATAAGCAGGTTTTTGTTTTTGATTTAACTAAGAATTCCAGGCACATTTCCCTAGTTTAATTATGCCCTGTTCATTGACTGAATGGAACTAAGTATTTTCAATAGAATTAAATAAAAAGAGAAGAAAAAACATACTCAAAATGGTTATTCTTTTTTCATGTTCTTATTTCTGTTCAAAGCAGTAGTTCTCAACCAGGGCAATATTCCCAGCCTACCTCCACTGCACCATGGACATATGACAATGTCTAGAGACACTTTTAATTGCCATGACCTAGTGTGTGTGAAGGGGGACATGTTGCCACTGGTATCTAGTAGGTAGAATAGACAGTAATATTCTAAACATCTTATGTAGAACAGGACAGCCCCCTCACAACAAAGAATTATTGGATTATGGATCCACAATGTCAATAGTGCTGAGATTAAGAAATCCTGTCTCAGAGCAGAAAAAAATGAAGGAGTGAAGCTTTACTTTTTTTTAGAATGAGTTACATTAGTTTAAATGATGTGCTCAACTAAAATCTCATGCTCCAACACAAAGAAAAAGTTATTATTAGGAATAATGGCATGGTTGCTCTATGTGAGAAAAAATCCAGGATATTAAGAGAATAAGGAAACAAGAGACCAGAAATATTATTATTAAATTTTGCCAAATCTTGGATAATAGAAAAAAGGTTAGAATTCTACATATAGATGTGCCAGTTTTCAAAAAGGAAAAGGAAAATTCTGAGACCTATTGGAAGCTGAGTGGTAAAAAGCAGCTAACATGATGTATTCATGTTATGATCTTTATCTTTCTTTTCTTTGCCCAGTGGAGCAGAGGTAGTGTAAGTGGATTTGAGTGAGACTTGGTTTCTTACAACTCAGTAGGCTGGGGTAGGGGGGATCACTCTTTGTATATAAGTAACATTTGAGTGGTCGATGGATTAATTACAACTTGAACCGTAATGCCCATTTCCAGTTGTAGGGTTTTGTATTAATTCTTTTCTGATCTAATATTTGTTACAGTAAAGATTACTGATCAAATTGAAGATGACTTGAAACTGGGAGGGTTGCAGAATCAAGATAAAAAAGATGATAACAAAATAAGAAGAGTATTCCAATAATAATGAGATGAACTTTAATGTAAGTTCCTAAAACTAGTAACACAGGAAGACTTTGGAGGAGTTGGGAGTAAGAAGAAGCTTACATGAAAATTGTTTCAGTAATTTAGTGGACTGCAGCTTCATATTGAGTCCAGATTAACCCACATGACTTTTGTTTATATAACCATCTCAATGTCTACTGTCTTATGTCAGGAAAAACACTGACAAACTGGAGTATCCAGAGGGGAATGGCTAAGCTGGGAACTGCCACATGACCAACTATTGGAAGTGCTAGGAAAACAGAGACCAGGAGAAATGAGATAATTGTTCCAAACTACATAAAAGACTGCTGGGTAAAATAAAGTTTGGGTTTTAGTGACTGTCCCAAAAGAAAAGCCTAATGAGCTCCAGAAAGCAAATTTGAGCTCAAAATATTCAGCTGTTTGAAAATGGAATTGGTGCCTTCCGGTAAGTTCCGTGTCACCAGAGGCTAACAATTAAATGGTATAATTTTTTTAAGAAGCTATTCAGCTATCAATACCGGGAAGATGCTAAATTATCTTCCAATTTAGGATTTGGCGATTTTTAGATCATTCATAACAGATATAAACCCAAAATACTTTTTAGGGTGGTCTGATTTTGTCGATATATGTTAATGCTCTTACTTTATGAAGTAGTTTCAAACTCCCTACAAGACCATTTCCCTAAGTAGATGTCACAGTTGGGCAGGGTCTCTTTGTACTTCACACTCAAAATTCCAGGAAAAAAAAAATGAGATTATGGCATGCTACATTATTTCTTGGATAGTCAAAAAGCATGTTAGCATGTTAGATAGAGGCTCTGAAAAGTACTGCAATTAAAATTAAAAAAAAATAAAACAAATTGTTAAATTCATCAGTGGGTCATTCAAAGCTCTTCATTGTTTCCTCTTTCGTTTTTCAACCTCAAAGTCCATAATCCTCCTCGTGAACCCTCCACTCTAGCCACCCGGTAAAATTCTCATTGACCTTTCCCACCCTGTGGCTCTTGCCATTTCCTTTACTTGAAAGTTTTAGTTCCTGTGTCTGCCCACGGGGGTCACTCCTCCTGAAGGCAAAGCCAAAATGAAATTCTCACTTTTGCACATACCTTAGCCTTAAAGTGGTTGCATTTCGTGCAATTTACTTATTAGAGCCTGGTGATACATACTTCATGAAATACTCTGATGTACCTTACAACACCAACCTGGCATGGTGTTTCTCACCCAGTAGGTGTCCAGTAAATGTTTTCGGAATTATTAAAGGAAACACAGGCAGTTGGAACTCAAGAGATTCATGCTCAGATCAATGTAAATATGCTTAATATTAAGGGAATAGGTTTTTATAATCTGGACAAGCAAGTGGAAAAGAATGCTGTCAAACACTGAAAGCTAGCCAGGTATGGTGGCTCAGGCCTGTAATCCCAGCACTTTGGGAAGCTGAGGTGGGTGGATCACTTGAGGTCAGGAGTTGGAGACTAGCATGGCCAACATGGTGAAACCCCATCTCTACAAAAATTAGCCGGGAGTGGTGGCATACCAGCTACTGGGGAAGCTGAGGCCTGATAATCACTTGAACCCAGGAGGTGGAGGTCGCAGTGAGCTGAGCTCAAGCCACTGCACTCCAGCCTGAGCGACAGAGAAAGACTCTGTCTCAAAACAAAACAAAACAAAATAACACAACAACAAAAAATACTGATAGACTTATTTTATAAGGTGAAGCACCAATGTGATCTATCTTGTTTTTTTAAAACAAACAGCTTGCAGTCACCCTTCATCCAAACTAGATGACGGACTCCCAAATGGAAAGGTGGCTTTGTAGAGCTCACTATATTTCAGTGAATGATACGTGTTTTTGTTTTTGTTATTCTGTTTTTAATATTCGCTTTTCATTAGTGATATTTGGCTATGCCTTTGCCTGTATCTGGACCCCTGGATTTTCATCACAAACTGTTCTAACTTGATGATTTTGCTCTGTAAATAAACAAAATAATATATTCTAGGTCTTCTTATCAACTTGATCCAGAGAGAAAATATATGGCTTTTGACTCAGATTTTGAAGGTTTTGCCCTAAGGAGCTTACATAAGGTTCTTTAAACACCTTAAGTGACAGAGCCTAATTATTTTTTTAAGAGTTAGCAAGTAAGAGGAAATTGTAAAAAAAAAAAAAAAAAAAAAAAAAAAAAGTAATGCTTTTTTTTATTCTAATTCTTTTATCTCCAGGAAACTTTAGTTATCTGTGTTTAATATTAATTTCCTATCCTAAATAATTTTATGTCTATTATCTCTCTTATTTCTTTCCCCTATATTTTTTAACTTACAGCTCATTATCAGTAATTAAAGATATTAATTTTCTTTTTCTTTTTTTTTTCTAGACAGAGTCTCACTCTGTCACCTAGGCTGGAGTGCAGTAGTGTGATCTCAGCTCACTGCAACCTCTGCTTCCCAGGTTCAGGCGATTCTCCTGCCTCAGCCTCCCAAGTAGCTCGGACTACAGATGTGCACTACCATGCCTGGCTAATTTTTGTATTTTTAGTAGAGATGGGGTTTCACCATTTTGACCAGGCTGGTCTTGAACTTCTGACCTCAGGTGATCTGCCTGCCTCGGCCTCCCAAAGTGTTGGGATTACAGGTGTGAGCCACCCTGCCCAACCATAAAGAACAATAGTTATTAACAAATTATTCTGAAGTTTAAATTAAGAGAATGATGAAGGCATTTGTTTAGACAATATTTTATCCAACTCAACAAGCATCATTCTGATTGAAATAAAGTTTGAAAATAATCAAGGTTTGAAAAATTACTCAAGTGGTTTGTGTATACAGAATACATGCATTGTGTCATGTCTTCAAAAAGAATTCATTGAAGAGTTAGTTAGGTCATATTTTTCTTTTCTCCTCTTTATTTATAGCATTAATACCAGTATTAAGGAGCATAACTGTAATTAGTCTACCATTTCTTAGCCTTTTAGTGGTTAACATCAAATCCCTGAAAAGCTGTGATTAAATATTCAGACATGTCTAGTCAAATGCCAAGTGCACCAAAGGTAAACAGGAATTGAAAGAAAATTATCTTCTTTTCATTGAATAAGGAAATGTAGCTATAAGGATGTGCAAATGAAGAAACTCAAGTGCTCATTTCTAACTATTTAAAGGACTTTGCCATCTATTTCCTTCCTAACAACATTTTAGCTAGACTCCCCATCTAGAAGTGCATATACCTTCCAGATAAGGGGTTGGAATGGAGGTGTGTTGTACCCTACTAAATTGTTAAGGATCTTATCTAAAGAATGCCCAGCCACTGGAAAAAGCATAGGACTCACATCAAGACATTTGCTCAGTCAACATACAACTTTTAGAGGTTACATGCAGTTGCAATCCCAGGCTGTTATGACTTTTCCTTTTGGCTTCAATTGGACGGCTAGTTTTTCAGCCTTATTATTCTCTCACTTCTTCAATAGGCTAAGGGACTAGCCACCCCAAAAGTTTCTTAACATTTCTGTGACTACTTTGTTAGAATCTTTTACCCACCTTCCTTTAAGACAGTTGTGAAGCATGATTCAGATCCGGCCTGTCTTCTGCTTTTCCTCGGTAAATATAGGAATTCTTAGCTTTCCTGGGAAGTCAATTTGATCTAGACTTATATCCTTGTGCTCATATCTAACTCAGTGTCTGGTTAAGGGAACCTATAGCATGTGTGTTCCACAGAACTCCTAGAGTCCTCAGGACTAGCAAAGAGAGTGCTTACTTATACATGCCTCTCTCATCCCCTCTCACCTGCCAGGCTCTGATCACAGTCTCTACTGATCCACTCTAAGGACACATCTCCACCCCTCGCTATTCTCTCATTGTCCAGGGCATTCTCATTTAGTCTCATCTGGGGGAGAGAACTGATGCTTTCTTTTGCTCTCTTTTCAGTCTATCATTATTAATGCCATAAAGTTTTCATTCTGCTTTCTTCAGAAATTTCTTTTTTGATTTTCTTTCTTTCGCTCCTCTTGTTTCTTTTTTTCTCTACTTCTTCTTTTTTTTTTTTTTTTTTTTTTTGAGACAGAGTTTTGTTCTATCGCCTAGGCTGGAGTGCAATGGCACGATTTTGGCTCACTGTGATCTCTGCCTAGCGAGTTCAAATGATTCTCCTACCTCAGCCTCCCAAGAAGCTGGGATTACAGGCATGCACCACCATGCCCAGCTAATTTTATATTTTTAGTAGAGATGGGATTTCACCATGTTGGTCAGGCTGGTCTTGACCAGCATCAGATGATCTGCCCACCTCATCCTCCCAAAGTGCTGGGATTACAGGCCTGAGCCACCATGCCCGGCCCTTTTTTCTCTTCTTATCTCAATAAGTTTTGCACCTTTAAAAGCAAAATCTGTGGGTTTCAAATATATTGCTTTTTTTCTCATGAAGGCTTCAAGAATCATTTTTGGATATTAAAAAATTTAAGTATTCACTTACCCTCTTTGCAGCTGTAACAATCCTACATTTATGATACTATGGTTGCTAATGGATGACTAAGAGGTTTATATGGAAAGGAGTCAGGAGTAAAAAGAATGAAAATAGATAATAAATTGCTATATTTTATTAAGGAAACAAAAGCCATTAGTTAGAAACTGACTCTTATTAACCCTCCATCAAACTTGTATGCTTGTCTACATCTGCCTTTACCAGCTTCCTCTCTATAAATATATTTGGAAGGCTGCCTACTTCCTACCAAAGATAGGTTTTACCTTTCTGCTTTTGTTTACTCAAAGACTGATATGCTTTTGCTGTGTCCCCACCCAAATCTCATCTTGAATTGTAGCTCTCATAATTCCTATGTGTCATGGAAGGGACCAAGTGAGAGCTAATTGAATCATGGGTGCTGGTCTTTCCCATGCAGTTCTCGTGATAGTGAATAAGTCTCATGAGATCTGATAGTTTTATAAAGGGGAGTTTCTCTACACATGCTCTCTTGCCTGCCACCATGTAAGACATGCCTTTGGCTCCTCCTTCGCTTTCTGCCATGATTGTGAGGTTTCCCCTCTTAAAGGTCCATTAAACCTCTTTTTCTTTATAAATTACCCAGTCTCACGTATGTCTTTATTAGCAGCGTGAGAACAGACTAATACAAAGACTTAGTCCTTCAATTATTTCCTCTGTTTTCTGCACAATCAAGATCAATTAAATTCTCTGTCTTCAATGGCTATTTTTTTCCATTTGTGTGCAAGTGTGATTCCATCCTACGAATAAATAAGAAATTAAATATTTCTTTAAATCCCTTCTGCTATATCTCTTCCATCTCACTTTATCCCCCCTCCCACCATTTCTTGCTACCCTTTCCATCAATAGTTCTTTAAAGGATAATGTGGCCACTATGTCTCCACTTCTTCACCACCTTTTTTACTTAAGTCCACTTTAATCTGGGGCCCATTCTCTGGCTCCATTAGAACTGCTCTTGTCAAGGTTACTGATGATTCCCAATGGCCAAATCAAATAGCCCTTTTCTGCCTTCTAATTACTTAATCTCACGTCAGCAATTCATCTAGTTGTTCATTTCTATCTTTCTTCTCTTTAATATCCCCTGACATTATACACCTATCATGGATAAATACTTTGCTGGCTCTTCTTATTTGCTTGAACTTTAAACTCTGAAGATTTTTTTGAGACATTTCTTCTTCTCTTCTCCTCTCTCTCCTTTCCTATTTTTTTCTCTTCTCTTCTTCTTTACCAGTCTCCTCTCTTCTCTTTTTTGTTTTGTCCTCTGATCTCTTCTCTTCTCCTATATTCTCAAATTCTCAAAATTTATTTGTGGATAACCTCATCCACATTCATGGTTTCAAAAAACATTATAGGTAGATGCCATAAGAGCTAAGATTTGTGTCGTTTAATGTTATTAATGTCCCACTGTCTAATGCAGTGCCTGGAAAATAGTGAATTCTTGGATTATTCTTCTCAGACTGCTGTAACCAAATGCCGTAGACTTCGTGGCTTAAACAAGAATTTATTTCTTACAGTTTTGGAGACTGTGAAGTCTAATATCAAGGTGCCAGGAAGATAGCTTCCATTCTGATGCCTCTTCTCCTAGCTTGTGGGCAGCCACCATTTCGCTGTGTGCTTAGAAAACTTCTTTATTCAGGCACAAAGAGAAAGAGAACAATTTATCTGGTATCTCTTTATATGAGGGCACTAATTCTATCAGGTCAATGTCTTGACTTCATGACCTCATCTAACCCTAATTGCCTCCCAAAGGCCTGATCTCAAAATGCCATCACGTTGGAGACTAGGGCTTCAAAGTATAAACTTCAGGGGGACACAAACAGTCCAAAAACAGTTCCCCATAAAGGGTTTTGAGTAAAATACTGGTTATTTAAATTAATTAAAGTTAAATTGAAATCTGAAAATCAGTTTCTTAGTTGCAGTAGCCACATTTCATGTGCTCAATAGCCATATGTGGTTAGTGGACATTATTAGGGAGCACGGATACAGGGCATTTCCATGACCACGTAAGTTTCTATTGCACAGAGCTGATCAAGACGTTCACTTCTGGGCCGGGCTCTGTGGCTCACACCTGTAATCCCAGCACTTTGGGAGGCTGAGGTGGGCGGATCACGAGGTCAGAAGTTCTAGACCAGCCTGGCCAACATGGTGAAATCCCACCTCTACTAAAAATGCAAACAATTAGCTGGGCATGGTGTTGGGTGCCTGTAATCCCAGCTATTCAGGAGGCTGAGGCAGGAGAATTGCTTGAACCCTGGAGGCGGATGTTGCAGTGAGCCAAGATTGCGCCACTGCACTCCAGCCTGTGCGACAGAGAAAGACTCCATCTTGAAAAAAAGAAAAAAAGATATTCACTTCCAGCTTTTCAGAACTTTACACTGTACAGAACTTTCCATTAATTTACAGTCTTCTTTACTTAAATGTGCCTTCAAACATTCTCACTTGGATAGCTCAAGAAGTTCTTATCCTTTCCCTCACTACTCTCTCTCAAACAATCTGGTCCTCCTTTTGACCTCCCTTGTTTTTCTATTTTATTAGTATGTCAATGAGCTGTGCATTATCCTTGACTCCTTCCTCTTTCTCATACAATATGTGAGCAAATCCTATCAGTAGATGTCTAACATTCCACCACTTTTCTTTATTTCCGTTTTCTTTATCCTGGTTCAAGTCATCATCATCCTTTTCTGGACTATTCTGGTCACTTCCTATCATCTGCCTGATTTCACTTTTGCCTACTCCAATAAAATTTTCCACCCAGAACTCAAAGTGTTCTTCTAAAAAGGCAAATCGGATTATAACTTTCCCTTGATTAAATATTTTTTCAACCACATTCAACAGAAAATCCAAACCATCAGCCTGGTCACTACCTACATCTCCCACCTTATCTCAAGCCATTCTTTTCCTTGATCACTGCCTCCAATCCCACCTGCGGTCTCTCATGTATGTTACTTCTGACTAGGATCTTCTCTCATTCTTTTCTTGGCTAGATCCCGCTCATCCTTTTCATTTCACTTAACTGTGACCCCAAGATACCTCCTTTGACTGATGAATGATTCCTTCTCTTTTCTCTGTCAAATAATTCCAAATTCTATCAATCTGTAATATTTTATGAATATATTTATAGCCTTGTTCAGTTTCTCCCTTCCTTCCTATGTATCCTACTTTGAGGTAAGGAACCTATCTTCTCACTGTTTTATTCCTAGTATTTAATGCAGTGCCTGACAGATAGCAAATTCTCAGCATAAGTTTTTGAACAAACCATTGAATGAATATGTGTTTTGCCTTGTGAACTAATGAATCAGTGATGAATAAGAGACTGCATCAATGTCTTGCTATGTTAATCAGTGGATCTCAGGAATGAGTTTTGTCAGTGTGAGACACAGCCAATCAGAGAACCACAAAACATCCAGAAAATGACACAGCAGACTTTCACATTGAATACTGGATGCATCCGATGGCTTTTTTTCATGAAAAAAAAATTGCCTGATAATTTTTGGCCAAGCTCAAAACAATGTGAGTGACTGAAAATAACTCATTACACTTCAAGACGTGAAAAATTCCACCAGTATAAGCAAAATAGTAATAAGTAAAGACCAAATACCTTAACCCAGTTCTAAATTACTCTATTTTCCATTTATATTTGCAGCCTCAACATCAGTATTTCTTCTCACAAGCCCCCTTCCAGTCATTTCAGAGCTCACTTTCATAGATGAGTAACTCACCAAAGGGAGCAATGCTCTCACCACAGACCAAGACCCTAGTGTTAAGAATAAATTTGATTGCATCAACTTTGCTTATCGTGAGATATTTGACATGATTGTTATTAAAATTGTTGACTGTGCAACCCAACTACTGTGAATTTGTTCCCAGGTTCTGCCACTTCCTGAGAATGGAATAATTAATTAATCTTTCTAAATGTCATTTTTCTTTTCTGTGTAAATAGAGGTAATGTGGTGTTAATAATAGTGGTATCTATGGCATACGTAGAGGGTTTTTTTGTGTCTTTTGTTTTTGGTTTTTTGTATGTGTATATAAATGAGAACCTCGATGTAAAGCACAGAATCAGGCATATAGTCAATGCTCAATAAATGTTAGCTTTAAAATAAGAGGAAATAAAATAAAAGCACTCTCTTCTGTTTGGATCATTAGAAGAAAAAATAAAGATTATTGGGAGATGATGCATTTTTAATAGAAAATAATTATTTAACCTATGAATAAACCTGTATAGAAAGCTTTATGCAACCGATACTAATTGTGGAATGTTAGTTTAGAAAATATAGTTCGTGTCATCTGAGAAGTTTTGGCATTAATTCGTTTGTTTCCTACTACACACCCTTAAGTAAGCATATAGAATTCTCTTTTAAAATATCAGAGGCTGGGAATGGTGTGGGTACATGTGTGTTGGCGGCATGAAGAAAGATTGGTCAGTGGGCACAAGCATAAAGTTAGATTAAAAAAAGAAATAAGTTCTAATGTTCCATAGCAGAGTAAGGTGACCATAGTTGACAATGTATTGTATATTTCAAAACAGTTAGAAGTCTTGAAATATCCAGAACACATAGAAATGATAAATGCCCAAGGTGCTGGGTATCAAAAATACTCTGACTTGATTATTACACATTCTCTATGCATGTAACAAAACCTCATATATACCCCATTCATATGTACAGGTATTTGTGTGTGTGTGTGTGTGTGTGTGTGTATAAAATATTCCAGTTTTGGTAGTGGAGAAAAAAGATAACTTCTCTCTGTTTCTTTTAGTTTATACCCTAGCATTGTTTAAATACAAATTCTAAATAATTAATTTGACTTACTCTATGAATAAAAAAGTATATTTTATACTGCTACCAACAATCTTTGAAAAATATGACTTTTGTGTTGACAAAGTCTTTTTCTCAGTTTGGCTCTCTTTTGAATATCTCAGCATGCAATTTAAGAAATGGTGACTTAAGTGCAGTTTTTGAGGTTTTTGTTTCCTTTTAAAAATGTGTTTCAATCTGCTCTTGAAAAGTCCTAAGTACTGTTTTTATTTTCCTTCCCTCTTGAGGCCCATGGGTGACTTAGATGTAAAAGCCAATACAGCTTTGATTATGGATAGAGCAGTTCTGAATAATCCTCAAGTTGTTTTTGTTTTTTAGCTTTTGACAGCATTTTTTGTTGGGGGGCGGGGACTGCGGGGGTGCCCTTCCTGGACAATGTATGCTGTTGATCCTCATTTCTGATTTCTATCCATTAGATACCAGTAGCACCTCTCCTAGTTTTGGCAACCAAAAATATCTTCAGACTATGTCAATATGCCTAGCATGGGGGTGGCCAAATGCCCTCCATTAAAAGTCATGGTCCTAAAGGATATTCTTCTTAGAGAAACTAGTCTGAGATAAAAAGTTTATTTTCTCTGTCGGAGGCCAGCTTAAAACTTGACTTTCTCCTCCAAGACTTTTATGACTAACTCTAAACTCACTATTCTTTCATTCTCTATTTAGCATCTTTAACCTTCTTTTTACATTTATGTAAATACTTATCAGGCTATTGTTGTTGTTGGATATTATTATTTAATATTATTTATCCTATTGACCTCCTAACTTTTTGGAGGTCAGGAACTATTAAATATTCATTTTATCTAATTTTATAAAGAAGGTAGGCAGTGAAGCAAATCTTTATTTAAGTATCAAATGTTAAGTGTAAAAATATCCACAAAAGATCTTTGCTCATCTCACTGAGGGAGAACTTATAAACCAGCATGCAAAATATTGTCGAACCAGATTCTTTCCATTTTTTCCCCTTTAACTATGGAAGTTGGTTAATTTTATTAGACCAGTACGGTTGCTTTTCACTCACACTGAGTATGCTTTGGAAAGGTTTAATATTAGTACAGCCCACCTATGTCATTTCAATAAAAAAATAGATGTGTTGATGTTGTTTTGAAGTCAAGTACAATAGATGGTGTCTGAGAGTGAGCAGACGTTGTAGGTTTGGAACCTGGTCTTAATTTGGGAAGTTAAATTGTACAGCTCTGGAAGTAGGAGTAGGTAATGGAAAGAAAAGCACACTTAAAACATGAAAGACCTTGGATGCGATTCTTCCCTGTTCTGCCCTGGGAAGTCCCTCTGAAGTCAAAGGGAGGTCCCTGAACCCAGCCGGGACAGGAGCAACCTGGAGACTTGCATGAAGACATCCACTTGGATGGCTGTGAAGTGGGGCTAGTGAACTCATTCCTAATAACCAGTCAACTCCTTTTAGTTCATTTTCCAGGGCAAGATTAGATCATGTTGGAAAACCTCACTAAATAACCTTATAAAAAGAGATGAACTCACTCCCAATTTTCATCAGGTTCTGAAGCAAAACCATAAAAACCACTATCCCACCTCAGGCTACTGGAAACAAATTTGCATTTCATTCTCAGGCACAGAACTATCTCTAGGCAAATATCTCTGTGAGAGGAGTTCCTGTGTTTTTTACTTTCTTCAGAAACTCACCTTGTTGGACACTTGTTCTGGAGACCTATACGGCCTGCTGCCACACAGGCCAGATGAAGCTTAAAAGCAGCTCGGGGAATATAGGTTCCTAGTTGTGAAAAGAGTCATAGCTCTTCGAACTCTTTCTTCCAATAAAGAATTGAGATGATTTGGCTACATTACAGTGAGTCTTCAGTTAGTCCATATGCCAGGACTTTTTATTATTTAAGAAGAAATAGTTAACTGTTTTCCAATGGACAGAAACTTTTTGTAAATGTAGCATTTCCTTAATTTACTAGGCAAGTGGTTGAGGTGGTGAAGGCTCTTGTTTGCTAATTGTCAAAAGGGTGAGTGAGTCTCACAAGCAAAGAGCATGTGGCTAGGCAGCCACAGGTTTTTATTCATGTTAACAGTACTTCATTGAAATTTGACTTACATTGAGTAAAATGCATACATTTTACATATACAGCTTGATGGATGCTGAAAAATGTACATCTTTGTCACTCAGAGCACCAGAAACATTTCACAACCCCAGAAACTTCTTTTGTACCCTTTCTGATCCATGCCCTCTTTCCCTCCAAAGTCAACTAAGACTCTGAATTTTTATTAACATAAATTAGTTTATTTATTTTTCTTGAATTTTATACATATGGAATTAAATATTACATACCTTTTTAATCTTTTTTTGGTCTGGGTTCTTTGGTTCAGCATAATATT
This sequence comes from Nomascus leucogenys, assembly GCF_006542625.1. Taxonomy (NCBI): domain Eukaryota; kingdom Metazoa; phylum Chordata; class Mammalia; order Primates; family Hylobatidae; genus Nomascus; species Nomascus leucogenys. Next base: position 1,492,850 of record NC_044391.1, read on the forward strand.
TGTGAGATTTATCTACACCACAATGTGTTTTGATTGTCCTTGTTTATTGCTGATTGCATTCACACAATTTTGCTGTATGAATATACCATTGTGTAAAATTCATGTATACAATTTTTGTATAAACGAAATTTCCTGTTAATTAAATTTATGTCATGACCAATAGAAGCAGTTACACAGATAAAATGCTGTGTGCTTCTCAGTACATCATATTAGAGGCTCTGGATGCTTGTTTTTTCAAATATTGTTGATGATCACTTTCATCATTTGTTTAAGGTGGTAACTGTCATGTTTCTTTGCATTAAAATTACTATTTTCCCTTTGTGGGGAAGTTTGTACAATTTTTGTATAAATGAATTTCACACAATGGTATATTCATAACTAATACGCCACAATTAGTTTACCTCTTTGTCCACCGTTGGTCATTTGAGGGTTTTTTTGGGGGAGTTTGGGGGCTCTTACAAATAGTGCTGCTATAATTATTCATGTACAAGTCAATTTGTGAAATATATGCACTCATTTCTCCAGGGTAAATCCCCAGAGGTGCAATGAGAGGTCATAGGGTAAGTGTATGCTTAACATTAGTAGAAACTTCCAAACAGTTTTCTGAAGTGATTGTATTATTTTATATTCTCAAATCCGCAGTTTAGAAGAATGTGACCTGCTTCATATCTTTGCCAGCACATGGCATTGTCAATTTCTTTTTGATGGGCATATGTAGTGATTTAACAAGTCTCCAGTGCCCATTCCATTCAAGACGGTAGTATCCATGAACAAAGAAGGAGACTGCTAAAGGAATTTAAAAAAACATATTTATATGAGAGATATTCTCAATTTGAGATGAATACATAGTATCTCTTTGAAATATTTGCATATATTTCCTAGAACTAGGATATTCTTTAACACAATTACAGTATAATAATCAAAATAAAGAAATCATTATTAATTTAATAGTAGTCTGTAGTATACACAGCTTATTCAAATCTTTTCATCTGTTTTAACAATATCCTTTATTGCAAAGTAAATGAGTTTTCGTTATCCAGGATCCAATCCAGGACAGATCATTATAATGATTGGTTCTGTCTCTTTTTCTTTAATATAGAACAATTCTATTTTTCTTTTATCACCTTGGAATCTTTGGGGAATATGGACCAGTTCCTTGATAGAATGTCTCTCAATTTGGTTTTGCCTAATGTGCCCTCTTAATTAAATTTGTGTGATAATTGTGGAAGTACTTCCATAGCTAGAATGCTGTGTTATTCTCAGTATATCATATTACAGGCTCAGGATTATTATTTTTCCAACTGTTGGTGATGATCACTTTCATCATTTGTTTAAGTAATGACTGTCTGATTTCTTTGCACTAAAGTTACTATTTTCCCTTTTTAGTTACTAAATGTCTTGAAAGGAGGGACTTGAGACCATAGGAATATCTGTGGTCTATATCTATTCATCATACAGTAGACTTAGCACTCACTGTTGATATTTTTCTGAAGCAATTTTTACTAAATTGTTTGACACATTTTGAGCCTCTATATCTATCATATCTTCTGCATTTCTTACTTGGAATTTTACTCTAAGGAAGGGTTCTTTCTTCCTTACCGTTTATTTGTTTATTTATTTATTTTTGTATGAACTCATAGATTTTTATTTTATGCTATGGATTATGACTTTTACTATCATTATTTCTTTTGATGGTCAAATTTTCCTAGATCCTTTGAGGATTTTATTCTTGAAATCATTGTGACATCAGATACTTGCATTAAAATGTCATCATTAGATGCTGGGTAGCTATGTTAGTTCATTGAATGACAAGCAGATCAATACATGATATATATATTGAGAAAAATAGGTTAAATATAGATATTCTAGTATTCTCTTTAAATAGACCTTGTTATGTAGAATAATGCCCCTACCCCAAAGATACCTATGCCTTAATATCCTAAGCCTGGGAGCATGTTAACATTACGCGGCAAGAGAGGCTTTGCAGATGGAATTAAATTTGCTAATCAGCTCATCTCAGAAAAGGGAGATTATTCTGGATTATTCAGGAGAGAAAATGCAATTACTTTAGCCCTTAAAAGCAGAAGAGGAAGAGGCCAAAGAGTCAGAGGGAGATAAGGTAGGAGAATGAATCAACTTGCCATCATTACTGGCTTTGAAGATGAAGGCAGACACAAGCCAAATAAGCAAGTGGCCTCTAAGAAGCTAGGGATAGCCCTCAGTTGATGGTCAACCAGGAAATGGGGACCTCAGACCTACAACCAAAAGGAACAGGCTTCTGTCATCAAGTTGAATGAGAAAGGAGACAGATTCTTCCGTAGAGCCTCCAGAAAGGATCATAGCTTTGCCAACACCCTGATTACAACCCCGTGATACCACACCAGACTTCTCACCTACAGAACTGAAAAATAACACATGTATTTTAAGCCAATAAATTTGTGATAATTCTTATAACAGCAATAGAAAACTGATACATAAGACTGTGTATGTGTATGAGCTATGGTATTTCTTTCTTTCTTTTTTTTTTTTTTTTTTTGAGATGGAGTTTCACTCTTGTTGCCCAGGCTGTAGTGCAATGGCACCATCTTGGGTTACTGCAACCTCCACCTCCCAGGTTCAAGTGATTCTCATGCCTCAGCCTCCCGCGTAGGTGGGATTACAGGTATGCACCGTCACACTCGGTAATTTTGTACTTCTAGTAGAGACTGGGTTTCTCCATGTTGGTCAGGCTGGTCTTGAACTCCCGACCTCAGGTGATCTGCCCACCTCAACCTCCCAAAGTGCTGGGATTACAGGCGTGAGCCACAGCACCCGGCCTATGAGTGGTGGCTCATGGGTGTGTATATGAGTATATGAGTGTGTATTTCTACACACTATTATGTATTTTCTCAGTCTCATTCTTTTACTTTGTCTCTCATTCTCTGCATTTCTTTACCTCTTTTTTGTTTCAGTCCCTATTAGTATTCAGTCTCTTTCCATTAGTATCTATTCTATTAGTATTACAAAGACTGCAATTACTTTTGCACCAACCTAATGATACGTTTTGCTTCTCTCCCTCTCTCTTTATCCACATAATATATTCTACTTGCGGGGCATAATAAGTAATGTAAACTCTTTCTGTGCAAACCAAGAAGATAGTAATGCAGTAGTGGAATGTCAGTGAATTTGAATTAACACTGGCCAATCTTTGAACTTTTGAAGGCTGGCCACCTAACCTTTCTGTTTTTTTCCAATTTGTTTTTGCTGCTCCTTTAGTGGAATCACCTAAAATGGTTTTTACTTGAGTATTACATAAAATATCTCCATAGAGCAACTTTTCCAAGCCACACATAACATTCACATACTTTTCTCAAAAGGCTTTAATATAGCAATCAGTCTTCTTAAAAAAATAGCGTATTTCCCTCCATAACGTGGCTTCATTCCTCAAGCTTGTGGTAAACATGAATAGGCTGGAACAGGTTTAATTGCTTAATGGTACCCTAGACACAAGTGAATATTTTCATTTCTAGGTGAGATTGGTTGGTTGGGAAGATATCTGTAAATTTGTATAATTACTATATTCTGGAGAAGTTGTGGTTAAATTGTATTTTCATAAATAAAACCACATTTTAGAGTGATGACTGGAGTTTGCTGTATGAAAAAATCTTATGGTGAATTGTTTGTTAATCATCCGTTTATAATGTGCTTTGTGTGTATATTATTTTCTCTGTGGATAAATCTGGGCTATCATTATTGGGTTTATTTAAAGTAGACCACAACTGTACTTTTGAAATTTGTAAGAGATATAATTTGTAAGAGATATTATTTTCAGTGACCTGTTGAAGTATTAAGCAGATGTTAAAAATGAAGAGAGTTTAAATTTACCTTTTACCTTAAGAAAATATATTTAATCATCAGTTTTAACTTGCAAACATTGTTCCAAAGATTTCTGTAAGTCTCTAATCACAGTGAAAGTAAAAAAAAAAAAAAGAAGATAATTTATTATTCTCTTCTTTCTGAGTCCTTGTTCATCTGGCCTTTTGTTGTGCAACTGAAATCATGTGACTTTGACTTCAGTTTTCACTTTTGCTATATTACTGCAACAGGTCAATATAAACAAAACAACAATGAACTGCATTCATGTGATGTTGATACTCTTCATAATGTTGTCTGTACTTTTCATTCTTCAGTTATTTATCATGGTATATTTCATATTGAAATTTTTTATTAAATGGGAAAGCTATGGCCTTTTAGCCCCTGAGACTTTTCAAAATTCAAGGCTGCTGGGTCAAAGAGATAAGCCTATTGGCAGAAATCTATAAATCATAATACAGTCTATAATAGAGACATAGAAAAAACCACAATGGGAACATAAAGGAGGAAAACTCAGCTTGGGGAAGAGAAACAAATCTTAGGAGATAGCAGTTCAACTGATTCTTCCAGCAGATACAGAATTTTACCTGGTGAAAATCGGGAAAGCGGGGAGTGCATGGCAGAAGGAATAACATATGCTAAAGTAGAGATGAGTAAAAGACAATATCATAATTGCAAACAGTAGTTTGAAGTCACTGACCACAGAGCTTACTACGGAGATATAGAAATGATAAAAGGTAGGCATTTTACTTGTATTTTCTGAACGGTCCACACAGACTCATGTCATTAGCTCCTTTAGCACAGTCTAAATTTCCTGATTAGTATTTTTTCAATTTGCCATGGTACATGCTCATGGGAAATAGGTATACAGTATATTTTAGTTTGTTATAGGTAAAACCTTGGAGCAATGCACCTGTTTTATCATCCTGCATCTACCCATAGTCAGAAAGATTGACTTGTAATTTACACAAAATATAAGTTAAACTTAGCCTCTCACTTTGTTGTCACAGCTTGGTTGCTTTCTAGCAAGAACACCTGGACTTTGGTTTCTCTGTAGTTTCTCCTTTTTAGTTTGATTGATTGGTCTTGATCAAATCTTATTATTTCAGTCTTGCCCTGTGTGATAGTAAATCTGGTAAGTTATTTTGTATCAAAGTATTTGTAATTTAAAGTGGCCTAAGGGGGTTCCAACATGTGTCAAATAAAGTTTAACTTTTATAGTAACTAGAGACTTTAATGAATGTTTTAAGTTAGAGGATTGATTGATTGTTCAAAGTTAGGTAAGACAAACTAAATAAAGATATTTAGGGTAAAACAAAGTGGCCTTTTAAATTGCATTAATAGGTTCATTCTAGGAGATCCTTCTGAAATAGACTGGGCAAGTAAGCAGGAAAAGAGCTTCCAGCAAGCGCATCTGGGCTTGAAGTCAGGACCTGCATTTAATCCTGATCATGTTACTTTTGTTACAGCACCTCTGTACCAAACAGAGAGAGGCTGGGAGAGAAGTCCACTCCTGCAGGGAGAAGTATTATATGACTGACTCTAGAATTCTTGGTATATGGTGATAATAAAAAGCAGGAAGATTCTTTTTTGTTGTTTTTTGTTTGTTTGTTTTGGTTTTTGTTTTTGTTTTTGTTTTTGTTTTTGTTTTTGAGACGGAGTCTCGCTCTGTCCCCCAGGCTGGAGTGCAGTGGCGCCATCTCGGCTCACTGCAAGCTCCGCCTCCCGGGTTCACGCCATTCTCCTGCCTCAGCCTCTCCGAGTAGCTGGGACCACAGGCGCCCGCCACCACGTCCGGCTAATTTTTTTGTATTTTTAGTAGAGACGGAGTTTCACGTGTTAGCCAGGATGGTCTCGATCTCCTGACCTCGTGATCCGCCCGCCTTGGCCTCCTGAAGTGCTGGGATTACAGGCGTGAGCCACTGCGCCCATCCTAAAAGCAGGAAGATTCTTATTTGGTTGTATTATTGCTTTTTAAGTGCTTTGAATATAATTTATCTCTGCCTGCTCCAGGGTGGACAGCTCCTACCTCTTCTCACCCTTGTATGCTACTGGTCTTTTCTATCAAGACATAGAACTATTTTCTCAGCCATTCACTGGGATAATCTTGTGATTTGCTTTGATCAGAGGGATGTCTGAGAAGTGACACGGTGTCATTTCTGAGCCTAGACCTTAAGAGTTCTTGCGTGTTTCTCTCCTTTCCAGTAAACTTCTATTTTTGCCTCCAATAGGCTATCCTGTTGGAGGATGAGATTATATGGAATAGAAAATAACTATCCAAACTCAGGCTATCCTGTTGGAGGATGAGACTATATGGAATAGAAAATAACTATCCAAACTCAGGCCATCCTAGACCATCCAACCCACAGTCAACCTGGCTGTAGATCACAGACACATGCATGAGCCCAGATAAGATGAGGAGAATCACCCAGCTAAGCCCAGCCCAAATTGTTGGCCCACAGAAATTATAAACTAAAGGAATGGGTGTTGTTTTAAGCCACTAAGTTTTGAGATGGATTATTATTTGGCAAAAGCTAATATATCCCTTAACCTCTCAACATCTTAATTTTCTCAGTCAAAATGAAAATGAAGAGGCAATAATTCAAATAAGTAAATCTTTTACAGATTTACTATACGAATTAAGAACAAAACTATATTACTTAATGAATAAAATGTATTTTTAACTTTTTGTCATCAGTTTTATTAATGGAAATATTTTTTCATACAAATCACCAAAAATAAAGAACAATACGTTTTAGTTTCTTTTCTGTTGCTGTAACTGAATATCACAGATTGGATCATTTGTAATGAACATAAATTTATTCCTGTGGAACAGCTATGGAGTCTGGAAAGTCCAAGATCCCAGTGATGGCATCTGACAAGGACCTTCTTGCTGCATCATAGCAGGGCAGAGGCATGGTAGAAGGGCAAAGGAACAGATGACGGAAAGACAAAGGGCAAGGGAGAAACAACAGGGGATCAAACTTGTCCTTTTATACGGAACCCACCCTTGTGATAACAAATGCACCCATGTAATAGTAGCATAAATCATTCATGCATATAATCACCTCTTAAATGCCCCACCTTTTAATACTACTACAATGGCTATTAAATTTCTATAGAATGTGGGGACAAGTATTCAAACCATAGAATTATATTAATAAATCTTGTCTAGCTTCCTATTCTCAACAATTTTTATTAAGGTATAATTTACATACAGTAAATCTTACTCATATTAATGTATAGTTCTTTGGATTTTGGCAAACGTACATAGCCCTGTAACCAACTGCACAATCAAGACTTATTACTGCTCAATCATGCTAAAAATTATTCATATCTTTTGTGGTTTGATCCCTTCCCTCTACCCCCAAACTCTGTCAACCAGTAATCTTTATTTCATCCTTACAGTTTTCTGCTTTTCAGAGTGTGCAATCAATAGATTTCCAGTCTTTTGCGCCTGACTTCTTTTACTTAGCATAATGCATCTGCATTTAGCCATATTCTTTTTAATCAATCATTCATCCTTTATATTACTGAGTATTATTTCATTGTATAGATATACAATTTGTTGATTTGCTCTCCAGCTGGTGGATATTTGGTTGTTTACAATTTGAGTGATTCCAGATGAAGCCACAAACATTCATATAGAAGCATTTTATGTGATGAAAAGATTGCATTTTACTTTTTTAAATACCTATGATTGGAGTTACTGAGCAGATGGTAGATGTATATTTATTTTGATAAAATATATCTAAATTGTTTTGCATAGTGGTTGTATTATTTTGCATTCCAATCAGCACTGTGTGTTTCCAGTTGCTTTGTGTCTTTGATGGCATTTGGTATTGCCATTTTTGAAGATTTTATTTTAGCCATTCTGATAAAGTAATGGTTTCTGATTGTGGTTTCAATTTTACCTAATTACTAATGATGTACTTCCTAATGTATGTATTTGCCATACACATACCTTATGTTATGAAGTGTTTCTTCAAATCTTTGCTTATTTTATATTAGGTTGTTAATTGTATTGGGTTTTAATTGTTCTTTATATATTCTGGAAACAATATTTTTAAATCAGATATGTAATTTGCATATAGTCTTTGTATTTTTCAATCTAGCATTTCTTGGTTTATGGTTAATGTAGTGGGATAAAATGAGCTTGTCATTCTTTAATTTATTTTAGTGTAATTTTTGCTGAATGCTTTTAAAATAATTTTTAGTTGGAATAAAATGTATTTGTGTGTGTATGTGTGTGTGTGTTTGTGTAGTTATGGTTTTGAATACACCCATACATTTTTTCCACAGTCCCTTCGGAAGGTGGAACTTAATTTGTCTCCCTTTAAGTACAGGCTGAATTTATTCTCTTTTAAATAATTTGTAAGGCAGAATTGACGGTGCATGACTTTCAAGATGAGGTCATAAAATGCACTGTGGTTTCCTCTCTGTACTTTCTTTTATTATTCATTCTGGTGAAACTTAGCTGCTATTTTGTTAAGACACCAAGCATTCCTATGGCAGAGCCCCATGTAGTAAGGAACTGAGGCTTCCTACCAATAGGCAATGAGTTGAAGCCTCTAACCAACTGACATATAAGTGAGCCATCTTGAAAGCAGACTTTCCATCATCTGTCAAACCTTTAGATGACTGCAGTATCAGCTGTCATCTTGCCTGAAATTTCATGAGAGATCTTGAGCTGCCATGGTCACCCAACTAAGCTGCTACCAGAGTTTTAACCCTCCAGATACTATGCAAGATATTAAGTACTTGATGTTGTAAGCAGCTAAGTTTTGGAGCCATTTGTTACATAGTGATAAATTATATATATACATATATGTGTGTATTTTATATATCATATATAATGTTCACATATAAAATTAATGTACATACAATTTTTACATGGTAAATACACCCTCGTAAATCTACCAGATTAGGAAATATCATAGTAAAAGAACATCAGAATGATATTTGACCTTTTCCAGTAATTATCCACCCTGTTCCTTATTAATGACTACTTTCTTGACAATATAATTCAGTTGCACTTGATTGTGTATTTCATACAAGTGGAACCATACAGTATGGATCCCTTTGCACTGGCTTTCTTCATATAACATTATATTTCTAATAATTCTTTTAAGTTGTTTCACATAGTAGTCATTTCATTATCTCTCATTGCCATATCTTCTGCTGTGTATGTCACAATTTGTGGCTACTCTGTTATTGGTGGGCATGTGAATTGTGTCCAGTTTGAGTGTCTTAGGAGTAGTACTTTGCACAATTTTGTACCTGTATTTTAGTAAGCATTTCTCTATGGTACATGCCTACAAGTGGAATTGCTGGATCATAAGTTATATCTATATTATGTATACATTCAAGTAATTTTCTGAAGTGGTTTTACCAATTTATACTTCCATCAATGATGTACGTATATTCTATGTTCTACTTGCTCCCTACACAAAAGATGGTCAGTGCTTTTAATTTTAACTATTCTGATGGGTATATATTGTGGTTTAATTTGCATTTCCCTTATAACTAATGAAGTTTAACATATTATTATATATCCATTTTGATTATTTGGATATCCTCTTTTGTGAAATACCTCTCTCACCAATTTTGTATTAGCTAGTTTCTTTTTCTTATAGATTGGTGGGAACTTGTATACATTCTGTATACAAGTCCTTTGTCAATTACACATAGGGTATGTGTCTTTTCATACTCTACAGCTTTCTTATTCATGCTCCTAATGGTGTGTTTTAATTATGGGAACTTCTAAATTTTAATGTAGTCTAAAATGTATTTATGTTTTTCCATTTATGGTTAATGCATCTTGTTTAGGATATTTTGTATACTTTAAGATCACAAGTATAGTCTCATATTTTCTTTTAAAAGTGTTACTGTTTTATAGTTCACATTTGGATGTAAAATCACTCAGTTATTTGTTAATTAGTGTGGTATGAAGGTCAAAATTCATTTTCTTTCTTGTAAATAGCCAGTTAATCCAACACAACTAATTGAAAAGACTATCCTCTCCCCACTACTATGCAGTACTGCCTTTGTCTTAATCAAGTGTCCATGTAGATGTGTGTCTGTTTCTGGGTGCTCTGTTATATTATCCTATTTGTATATGGTTGTGCCACTACCACACCATTTTATGTATTGTAGCTTAATAATATCCTTAAATCTAGTAGTGTAAGGGTTTCAAATTTGCTCTTCTACAAATTTCCTTGCCTTATATATCCTTGAACTTTTACATTTGAATATACATTTTAGAATTAGTCTCTGAATATGCACACAAATACATACAATCAAATAATATGAGGAAATTTTGATTAGAATTGAATTAAACCTGCAGAATAATTTGAGTATTCTAATATATTATAAGTATGGCATATTTCTCCATTTACTCTTACCTTCTTATTTATTTTTCTGTGTAGAGTTGTTGAACAGTTTTCATTAGTATTATTCTAATTTGTTTGATTTTTAAGGCTGTTATAAAAGATATATTTTATAAACTTCATTTTAACATTTTTTGCTGATAAATTGAAAGCAATAAATTTTTTGTACATCGATCTTGTATCTGGATGTCATGATAAATTTACTTAATAATAATCATATAGTCTCTAAATAAATACAAGGTTATCCTTTTTTCCCCTAATTCTTGTCTGTTTGGTTTACTGTACTTTAAGACCTCTAGCTCAATGTTGAATGGAAATGTGAATATATAACATTTTGTTGTTGTTTTTGGCCTTAGTGGAAACTTATCACTATTTTATCATTAGGTGTGTGTAAGTGGATATTTGCTTTGAGATTTTGTATTATGTTAGGCATGTTCCTTGTAGTCCTAATTTGTTAAGAGTTTTATCATGGATAAGTTTTGGCTTTTATTTTTAAAAATTCTGTACCTTTTGAAATGATCATGTTTTACACTTATTTTGTTAAGACATAGTTCATTGACTGATTTTTGACTGGTAAAACCCACATTCCCAGAATAAAGTCAACTTGATCATTATACATGTTTTGAATTTGGATCTCACTGAATATGGATTTTTAATGTTTTATTTGAATTTGTGAATGCTTATGAGAGAGATTGGTTTGAAATTTTTCTTTCTGTAATTTACCTTAGCAGGTTTTGTTATCAAGGTTATGATGGCCTCAAAAGACAGTATCTCTCTTTATTTATTCTCTTAAAGAATTTGAGTAAAATTCAACCTCTTACTTCCTTAAATACTTATAAAATTTCCTGGTATAAACTTCTCACCCTGAAATTTCTTTGTGGTAGGGTTTTAAAATACAGTTTCATATTTGTAATAGATATAGAAATATTTAGATTTTAAAATTTCTCTTTAGGCAATTTTGTATGTTACATGTTTCTAGGTTTTAGTAACATAAAACTTCGAACGTATTAAAATAAAACTTTCAATAATGTGGAATCTATAGTGATATCTCCTTTTTGTTTCTGATGTTGATGATTTATGTATTTTCTCATAATTCTTGTTGAATTTAGAAGTCTTTTCAAAGAAACTTTTTTTGTCGTATAATCGTTTTCTATTTCATTAATTTTCACTTTTCTATTTATTATATCTTACGTTCTATTTTCTCTTTTGTTTAATTTGGTATCATTTTAAAATCTTTAGGCTCTAAACTGAGATAATTGATTTTAAACCATTGTCCTTTCTAAAATATATGCAAAAGTCTATAAATTCACTTCAAAATAGCATTAACTGTAACATTTTAATGTCCTGTTTTCAGTATAATATATTTTATGATACTTTCTAATTTCCTTTTTAATTCCAGGTATGATTTGTGAAGGTATTTAGAAGCATATTAATTTATTTCCAAAGATATGTATATTTTCTAGCTTTTATTTTCATTGATTTCAAACTTAATACCACTTTGGTCACAGAATAATATTTGTCTTACTTTAATCCATGATATTTGTTGAGAATTTATATGTGGGCCAAGATTCCTATGTGCATTTTTTAAAAAAGAAAAAAAAGTGTGTTCTGCAACCATTGATAGCAATGTTCTCTACATGCCAATTAGGTTAAGTTTGTTAATGACATTGTTTAACTATTTTTATATTCTTTGTAATTTTTGTGTGCTTTTCTACCAGCTACTAAGAGAAGTGTGTCAGAATCTCCCAAAATAAATTCTGGTTTGCCTGTTTTTTCTCTTATGTTCTGTCATTTTTCTGCTTTATGTATTTTCAGGCTGTATACTTAGATACAAAATAAAATTGTTTTATTTTCTTGAAGGATCAAATTCTTTTTACGTTATAAAACATCCCTTTTTATCTTCAACATTTCTTTCACCTTAAACTTTATTTTGTTTCTTAGTATATAGCCGTGCCACTTTTCTTTTAATTTTGGTTTTTAGAATATATATTTTTTCTTATATTTTCTTGTAAACCTTCTTATTCTTACATTTAAAACGAACTTTTTGAGCAACATATAGTAAAGTTGTGCTCTAGTTGTTTTTAAAATCATTCTAATAATTTTGGTTAATCATTTATTCAAATTATATTGAATGGAGTTATTTATATATATGCTTTATATCTACCATCTTATTTTTTATTCTGTATTACCTATCTTTTTTTTTTGAGATGGAGTCTCGCTCTGTTGCCCTGTGTTACCTATCTTACAGTCTGCAAGTTTTTACTACTTTTTTGCCTTTTTTGGATTAATCGAGCAAGTTTTTTTATTTTCATCATTTTACCATGTTAATTATATATTGTTGAGATAACAATATCCATTCTTGGCTTACTAGAGTCTGTTAAAATTTATTCCTTTGCTACTTCTCAGATATTTGAGGACTTTAGAACACTTGAACTTCCATTACTTCTTTCTCTCATTTTTGCAATTTTTTTCAAATATTTTAATTATATGTGTAATTTAAACCCACAAGACATTGTTATTTTTATTTGTACTATCAATATTCATTTGTGCTTATGTATCTATTCACTCTGTCCATTGCTTTTCAGTCCTTTGTTAATCTCCATGCCTCCATCTAGGATAATTTTCTTCCTAAAAAATCTCCTGTTAACATTGACATTTAACATTTTGTGTAGATATGCTGATGAAAAATAATTTCTAGCATTGTCTGATTTTTAAAAATTAAGAATACTTGTCTGTGTGCAGTAGCTCACACCTGTAATCCCAACACTTTGGGAGCCTGGGATAGAAGGATTACTTGAGCCCAGGAACTGGATACCAGCCTGGGCAACAAAGCAAGATCATGTCTCTACAAAAAAATAAACATTAGCCAGACTTAGTGGCATGGGCCTGTAGTTCTAGCTACTTAGGAGGCTGAGGTGGGAGGATCACTTGAGCCTGGGAGGTTGAAGCTGGAGTGAGCTGTGATTTTGCCACTGTATTCCAGCCAGGGTGACAGAGAGAGATTCATAGTTTGGAATTCTAAGTTAGCAATTATTTTCCATTATCACTTTGAAGTTTTCTGCTATGTTTAATGAATTATTTTATCTGACTAATTTTAACATTATCTTGGTTCTTGGTTTTAGACTAATTTTACTATTGTATGCCTAGGAGTGTTTCTCTTTGTACACTTATCCTGCTTGGTGTTCATAGTACTTTTTTGAATTTTTGGCTTGATGTTTTTTATTTTTGGGGTGGAAACTGTTAGTCAATACATGTTCATATAATACTTCTTCACTATCTTTCTCTCTCTTTTTTCTAGGATTTCAGTTGCATAATTTTTTAAGTTTCTATATATGTATTATACTCTTTTATATATTTCATTCTGTTTTTTAAATGCTTTAGTTGAGTATTTTTTACTGCTTATCTTTTCTTGCACAATTTTCTGTTTATCTTCACCTATGTTTATCTGTTGTTAAATGCATTTATTGAATTGAATTCCTTACTTTAGTAAATGTGTTATACAGTTCTAAGATTTCCACTTAGTTTGTTTCAAAGATCCTAAATATTTTTGCAAATTCTCTGTTTTGTATTTTATTTTTTGAAAATATTAACTAGTATTTAGGACTATTGAGGATATTTCCTAATAACTATTTTTCTTTTGATTTTTGATCACTTTATCTTGTCTTATGATGTGAAAAATAAGTCTTTTTTTTTTTTTTTTTTGAGATAGAGTCTCGCTCTGTCTCCCAGGCTGGAGTGCAGTGGTGCGATCTCAGCTCACTGCAAGCTCCGCCTCCCGGGTCAATGCCATTCTCCTGCCTCAGCCTCCCAAGTAGCTGGGACTACAGGCGCCCACCACCACGCCTGGCTAATTTTTTGTATTTTTAGTAGAGACGGGGTTTCATTGTGTTAGCCAGGATGGTCTCGATCTCCTGACCTCGTGATCCGCCCACCTCGGCCTCCCAAAGTGCTGGGATTACAGGCGTGAGCCACCGCACCCGGCCTCGAAAAATAAGTCTTGATTGCAGTCAAGAATTTGTGAATGAAAATCCTCCAGACAGGATTTATGCATGCCTTTGGCAAATAGTTTGGATAGATGTGGTTAAAGTTAATTTAGCCCGAGACTGGGTGGAGTCAACCTGGGTTTAATCCTTATAATAGTTGGTTAATTTGTGACCAGGATTAATAACTAAGTTTTAAGCCTTCAGGGATCTCACCTGAAAGTCTGAGAACCATCAACTCTCTTTCTCCTTGGCAGGTCCTGAATTCTAAATTCTTCTATACAGCTCTGGAAGATAGCTTAAAGCACTGATTTGCTTCTCAGTCACTTTGCCACTATTTTCCTCTTGGCTTCTCTGTCCCTGGATTCTCTCCCTGCTTGGGTGTTTAGTGTCTAGGATCAAAGACTGGGTCATAGACGATAATGTAATCATGAGTTATAGATGACATTGTCTCCTCCTAATCTCCAGAAAATGTTTCACTCCTGTATTTACCATTTATGACCCTCAAAACTATCCCTCCTCTGTTCATCCTCTGAAATATCTCTTCATTGTGTTTAGAATTTTGTAAAAAGATAAGTAGAGCCCTAACATAAACCCTATTATGTATCTCATTAAAGCATCCTGCCAAGTTATTTGTAAGCATTTGATTTGGGCATATTTTAGAAAGCCATAACATGTGTTGTTGGTATACTATATTTGATTAAACCATTTAGTACATCACATCTGTAACCATTTTTCTTCCACACTTGCAGACAAACTCTTGATCTTCAAAGCTGTACTAGATGATAACGCTGCTTCCATATGAACATGCAATCCAATTTTTAACATTTTGATTTCAATGCCTTTTTTGAAGACTTTAATGTCCTAGGATTGAACAAAATGACATTGACACTATACTTAAATTCCTGCTCTAGGTTAAAATTAAAGTTTTAGTAATTTAGAAAAATTATGCAGAAGAATTTTTACCTCAGCAAAGATTGCCAAACTCCACACCTGGAGAGTAAGACAGGTTCCTGAGTATAAGATTTGAGCACTGTCTAGTATTTTTTTTGTTGCTAATTACTTTCTGTTTGCTCTCCTACAATTCTTCCCCACCCTACTTTTTCCTTCTTTGTAGCCTGTGAAACTGACTTTTGCAATCATCACTTGGGGTTTCTGGTTTCCTGGCTTCCTATCTGTTCAACCAATGAGATGCTGGTAGGAAATAGAAGGGTAGGAATAGAAGGATGTCAAGGTATTCCTTCCCTTGTATATTCTCTATCTCAGCTCAGAGGTTGTGGTAATAATGTGTCTCTCTTTAAAGAAAGCTTCAAATATTTGTGGGCTCTGGTATTAGCAATTCTTCCCTTTGTCCCTTCATATCTAGGGATAGTAACGTTTCCTTGGGTATCCAGATATCTTTTTGTTGATTTGCTGATTGTTGGCCATATCCTAATTAGTATTTCTTTTGTGTTAAGCTGTTTGTATTATCATAAAGAAATACCCGAGGCTGGGTGATTTATAAAGAAAAAAGGTTTAATTGGCTCATGGTTCTTTCTGTAGGCTGTACAGAAATCATAGTGTTGGCATCTGACTCTGTTGAGGGCTTCAAAATCTTACAATCATGGAAGGCAGAGGGAGAGCAGACAATGCCACGTGGCAAGAGTGGAAGCCAAGAACAGAAGGGAAAGTTTCCAGATTCTTTTTAAACAACCAGATCTTGCATTAACCAACTGAGAGAGAACTCAATTGTCATGAAGGGGATGGTGCTAAACCATTCATGAGGGATCTACCCCCATGATCTAATCACCTCCCACCAGGCCCTGACTCCAAAATGGGAATCACATTTCAACATCACATTTAGAGTGGGCAAACATCTAAACCATATAATTCTGCTCCAGACCCTCTAAATCTTATGTTCTTCTCACATTTCAAAATACAATAATCCCATTGCACTAGTCCCCCAAGTTTCAGCATTAACTCTAAAGTCCCAAGTACAGCGTCTCATTTGAAATTGAAGACAAGTTCCTTCCACCTATGAACCTATAAAATCAAAACCAAGTTGTTTACTCATAGGCTACAATAGTGGTATAAGCTGCCTAGAGAGATTAGCATGACTAAAAGGGAGCCAAGTACTGATATCTAAGACAATGGGGAAAAAAAAAACTCCAGAGGGCTCAAGCCATAAGCCTTGGGACACTGCTTCACATCCTCTGAAATACGGGGAGAAGCTGCCAATGGCAGCACAAGTTGCCTAGAGAGATTAGCATAATCAAAAGGGAGCCAAGTGTTAATATCCAAAAAAAAAAAAAAAAAAAAAAAAATGGGGAAAAGGCTACACTCCAGAGGGCTCAAACCATAAGCCTTGGGACACCGTCTCTTTGGAGTAGAATGTATTCCCACTCCAAAAGGGAGGAATTCACCAAAAAGATGGAAAAATAAGCCTCACACAAGTCTGAAAACCAGCAGGGAGATAATTAAATCTTAAATTTCCAAATAACCCCTGGATGTCCCACATACAGGCACACTGTTGGAAGGGGTGGGCTTCCAAGACTTAACACCTCTGCCCCTGTGGCTTTGCAGGGTGCAGATCCTGTGGCTGCTGTCACAAATTGAAGTTAAGTGCCTATGGCTTTTCCACACACAAGGTGCCAGCTGCTTGTGGATCTAGCATTCTCGGGTCTGAAAGGTGACTTCCCCCTCTACACAGCTCCATTAGGCAGTACCCCAGCAGGGACTGTGTGGGAGCCCCAACCCCACATTCTCTCTTGGCATTGCCCTAGAGAGTATCTCTGCAGGGCCTCTGCCTCTGCTCCAGGCTTCTACTTGGGCACATAGGTTTTCTAATACATCCTCTGACATCTAGGGAGAAGCTGCCAAGCCACCTTCATGCTTGCATTCTGTATGCCCGCAGACTTAACACCATGTGAAAGCTGCCAAGGCTTAGGGCTTGAGGCATCTGGAGTGGTGGCTTGAGCTGTTCCTGGGGCCCTTTGAGTTGTGTCCGCGTCTGGAGCAGCCAAGTTGCATCGAACAGGGTCCCAAGGCTTATGGCTTGAGCCCTCTGGAATAGTGGCTTTTTACCCATTGTCTTGGACATTAGCACTTGGTTCCCTTTTAGTCGTGATAAACTCTCTAGCAAGTGGTTACCTCACAGTCTGCTTGGATTCCTTCTCTACCACAGGGACAGCTTATAAATTTTCCAAACATTTATGCTCTGCTTCCCTTTTAAATGTAAGTTATAACTTTATTATAAGTCATTTCTTTGATCCCATATCTGATTGCAAGCTGTTAGAAGCACCACCTCTAACACTTTACTGCTTGAAAACTTTACTACTTAGAAATTTCTTTCGCCAGATACCCTAAGTCCTCACTCTTAAATTCAAACTTACAGAGATTTCTAGGGCATGAACACAATGCAGCCAGATTCTTTTCTATGGCGTAACATGGTGACCTTTACTCCAGTTCCCAATAATTCCCATTTCTGTTTGAGACCTCATCAGCCTAGCCTGCACTGTCCATATTTCTATCAGCATTTTGTTTACAACCATTTAACCAATCTCTAATAAATTCCAGACTTTCCCTTATCTTCCTATATTCTTCTGAGCCTTCCAAACTCTTCTAACTTCTACCCATTTCCCAGTTCCAAAGCCATTTCTACATTTTCAGGCATCTTTATAGAAACACCCCACTCCTCAGTACCAGTTTTCTACATTAGGCCATTTGCATTACTCTAAGGGAATACCTGAGGCTGGGTAATTTATAAAGAAAGGAGATTTAATTGGCTCATGGTTCTGTGGGATCTACGGGTAATTGCCTTTGGTGAGGGCCTCAGGTAGCTTGCAATCATGACAGAAGGCAAAGTAGGATTAGGCTCATTAGATGGTGAGAGCAGGTGCAAGACAGAGAAGGGAGAGGTCCCAGACTTTTTTTTAAACACCAGATCTTGCGTGATCTAACTGCCCACAAAATCACTTATTAGTAAGGGAATGGTGCTAAACCACTCATAAGGATCTTCCTCCATTATCCAATACCTCTCAGAAGGTCCCACCTCTAACACTGGAAATCACATTTCAACACGCCATTTGGAGGGGACACAAATCCATACAATATCACTTTTAATTGAGGACTCTTTAAAATACCAGGTGAAGCTTGTACAAAAGGATTCCAGACAAAAAGAAGATGAAGACAAGGTGTTGAGGCTTGAAAGGGCTTGGCACGTTCTTGGAAGGAGTGTAAACCCAGGGATCTTGAGCAGTAGGAGCAAATGAGAAAGTAGCATGAGATGTGCTTAAAGGAACTGTTAAGCGTAAAATCATGCAGAGCCTGGTTAGTCAGAATAAGGAGTTTTTATTTAATTTGAAATGCAATGGAGGCCACTTGTAGGAGATGTCTGGGTTGGTCAGTGACAAGGCTGAAGCAGACAGATCGCTCTGGTGAATGCATCTATTTTTCAGAAAATATGGTGGTTTGGAACATGTTGGAATGGAGACAAATGGAAAAGACAAATTTTGGAGGTACAACTGACAGCAGTTGAAGATGGAAACTCCCGGGTTTGTTTATTTATTTATTCATTCAGTTGATATATTATGCCCTATTAAATGCCCACCTTATGCTAAGCCATTTGTTAAGATATGGCAATGGATCTTAATATATTAAACAGATAATTACACAGACAATTACACTATTAACTTGTAATAAACACAAAGAAAATTACAGAGTTTTGTGAGCTTTGTAACAGGAATTTCTAACCACTGTTGGTGTTTAGAGACATCCTCAATAATGTAGCAACCTTTAAGGAGAAGGAGGTTAGAAAAATAATAAAAGTATCTTAATTTTGGTTCTCCTAGAAGTATATTCAGAGATGAGTGTTCAAGTGCTAGCAGTGTTTTGGGCTTTACCATGGAAATGGGACATTACATGGATGAAGCAGATAAATTATGGCTACTGGACTTTACGGTATGTGTGACTATTGAGATGTCAGCCATGCCTGCAGCCATGCAGATGTCCTGGCTCCCAGGAACTGATCTAGAGTAGTATTCCTCTCCACTTAATCTGCATCATTTCCCCATCAGGAAAAACCCGGAAAATGACTCCCTTCTTTATTTGTTACAAAGGAAATAAGCTCTTATTCTATTAGACATTTGGATTAGGTCTACTATTGGTCCCTTTACCCCTGTGGAATAGGCTTTTCTTGTCCAGTGGCATTGCTTTGGGGGATTGCTTCTTCAATGTCATGAGTTTACATCCGTGGGGAGAGCAGTTGCCCATGAAGTTCCAGCCTAGCTTCAGGGGAGGAGCTGTGGGACTCTAAGGGATAGTTCCAGGTTTTTCCACAAACCGGCATCTCTGAGCTCTAGGTGATAACAACACCTGGGGTGTTGGTGGTGATGATTCTTTTTCAAAAATTTATATGTATCTCAGGGGAACACTGAATTATTTTTGTTTTTGTTGTTACTATCAGCATTATCATCTTCATTATTATTTTAAAACAAAACAGTTCTTTATTATTGAAATAACATGTTTCTAATGACTCTTAACCAAAATGTTATCTGTGTTTTCAAATGTATACATATATGTGTAGGTATGTACACACATAATGCAGATTTTCTTATATTTTCCTAGATGGCCTTTTTGTTGGTTTAGTAAGGCTGGGTAAAAATGTAGCTTGCATGAGATTCTATTGAAAGTTTACCCTTGAATGAGAATGTTTTCTCAAATTTAAGTTTCCTCTGCCAGTCTTCAGAAGCTAGTGGGAAATTCCAGTCCTGTGAGAAATGCTGACATTAATTTCTGTAAAATATCTAGAATAATTGATATTGCATAAGTCAGACCCAATTAGTTCTTAGAATCAGAAGCCCATCAGAACAGAGGAGGAAGCACATGGCTTGTATTAAAAGGGAGTTAATGGAACGTTTCCTCTTTTATTCTGGGAGTTTCCAAATAGATAAGGTCATGAGGGCATCAGGGTCTAGATTGGAGCAGAAAGGCAAGACATAAATTTATTCTTCTAACTCTTTATAACCGATGTATCCCAAATTTCCAAACTGAGCCTTAAGTAGAGAAGCATCTGAGTCATTGACCCTGTCTGGCCATATGGCTCTTCAACAGTGGCCTTCTCTACTCCACCCCACTGTACCACAATTTAAAAAATTTATCTCATGTTGTTGTACCACTGAGATAATGATAGAGAATAAACTTAATCAGCCTTGTTTAGAGAGTCTAATTTGTGAAAATTTATGAAAAGACGTTATATTGGCTAAGACTTTATATACAAATACATTCCACTCAAATCACAATTTACCTACTGTACATATAATGATAGGTATTCTCTGTCTAGTTCAAGTTGATTTTCAAACAGATGAGCTTTAATTTTATGGATTTTCTTAACTAACTGCCCTGCTTACTCTGTTTCCTTGATTCTTTGTGTAACATAATGAGTAACTTGATCTGTACCTCCTATTTTGCAGGCACATAATTCATCTCAATTTCAGATGCAGGAGAGTTCTTCCTGCGTGACTTCTCAGTGTCCTCTCCACACTCTCAATTAGATGATTATTTAACAGGCAGTTGAATTCCCAGACCAAACCATCAAGGCCTAGATCTTTAATTGCTTAAACTCTTTGTCCTTACATGTAGCTTTCCAACATCCTGCTGGGTCAAGTTTAATTTAAAAAAGATGGCTTTCCTATCCCGTGAATATTTTATAGAATAGAATATAAGCAGTGAGTCAATGACATAACAAAATATTTTAATCTATTTTTATCTAAAGTATGTATTTATTAAATCTCGTATACATGTACATACAAACTCTATGAAACTAGGTTCTTTCTATGGTTAAACATGTTGGGGGTTTAATTTCTTTCAATGCCCAAATCTACCTTTAATCATTGCTTACATTGATGAAGAGCAAAATTGTTATTATTAGAGAATTATTTAACACTTTCTAGTAAAATACCTGTAGGCTCAATTTTATTATTTTTTTATTTGAAAAACTTTAACTAAAATGCTTTTGGCAAGGTCTGTGGCTTATAGTCCTTAAATGAAGAATAAAGCAAGTTATATCTTGTTATCAGTTCTCCACTATCAGGTTTCTACACTAGCTTACAATGGCTAAGATGGACAGTTCTGGGGTTCCATCCATGAGGGCACTGTGAAGCTTTGGCACTGGGATTCCTAAGAAGCTGCCCTAGAACACCTGATTTTCAGCAAACAGTACCAGGAGACTTAAAAAAAAATCTATATAGTCATCACTGGTATTCCCGGGTGCTGGTTCCAAGACCCCTCGTGGATATTAAAATCCATGGATGCTCAAGTCCTTTACATTAAATGGTGCAGAACTTACATATAACCTATGCACTTCCTTGTGTACACTTTAAATAAAACATCTCTAGATGACTTATAATACCTAACACAATATAAATGTAATGTAAGTAGCTGTATCTTATTGTTTAGGAAATAATGACAAGAAACACATCCTGTAAATGTTCAAGACAGACCCAACTGTCCATTTAAAAAATATATATTTTTGATCTGTGGTTGGTTGAGTCGACCGATGTGGAACCCACAGATATGAAGAGTTGACTATAATTGCATTTCTCTGACTTGCACAGTCCCTCCTTTTTATGCTATGAAATATAAAATTCCAAATAAAATTTAAGTCCCAGGTACTTTTCAAATGGCATTTTAAAAATATATCTATAAAGAAAATAGAGTTTTCATTTTTTTAATAATGTTTATGTGGTCTGCCCTATTCCTTCCTTTTTCTTAAAAACTTCACAATTCTTCCTTTGTTTATTCTTAATAAAAAGTCTTTGAAGAATTTTAAAAACTGATTTTAAAAAACAGAAAGTATGTACCATACCAAATACATAAAAGGGAAGCAGGTGGAAACTATTTTTATGTTGACATTGAGAAATAAGACAAATTACAAAAAGTCTCTTTACTTGATAAAATAAACCAAAAAATAATAAAAGCCAGCAAAATAAAAACTATCAAAAATTATAAAGGAAATGGAATAAAACCTAATGCTATGAACTTTGAAAAGAGGAAGCTCAGAAAGGGAGAAAGGAAAAATACAGAAATGCTGAAAGACAAACAGAGCAACAGAAAAAAAAGAGAGGTGCAAAGAGAGAGAAAAGGAGGGAAGGGAGGAAATTCTCTTCAATTTATGCAAAGCTTTATTTAAGGGATTTTATTAAAATTAAATAGTATCCCACTTTATAATATTTTAATCTATCAATCCATAAGAAAAAATGTTTGAAATAATGCAACTTTAACATTCTTGATGATTAATTCTGGTTGATGGAATTGCCTGTGTAAGTGTATGTCTGTGTGGGTGTGCTTATTGCCTTTTATTACTTTTCTTTTTTACTTGAATTGGTCATGTATAATTTTTATTAAAAATAATGACCATGACAATATTAAAATAATATTTTTATATTTAAAAACATGTATATATTTGATATTATGTATTTATGTTTTCTTATATTTAAAATATATAAAAATATATTTATGTTATATATATTTTGTATATACATAAATATATGTATATATTCATAAATATGTACTATATTATATAATATATGTATATTTTGAATATATATGTATTTATATTTGATATTTTAAATGGTAGTGTTATTTATTGGAAATTGTTCTGTTTTTCTTTCTTTTTTTAATGCTATGGGGGTCTTGCTCTGTTGCCCAGGCTGGCCTCAAACTCCTTGACTCAAGCAATCCTCCCAGCTAGGTCTTCCAAAGTGCTCAGATTATAGGTGAGAGCCACTGCACTCTGTTTTTTTTCTATATTCCATACTATTTATCTTTTTTTTGAAGCTATGATGAGGTTGCATATTTGAACAGTACCTCTCAGATGTACAAGAAAATGTTTTACAATTTTTTTATTTATATAAATGTTCTAATCTTTTTCACAATCCACATTCTCTTCTCTGGCAGGATTTTTTCTTTCACCACATCCTCCTATTTCCCTGTGGCTAAAAGACTTACAGCTATAATTTCATGCTGGATAAAATGCCATAGAGAAACCAGCCTGCAAATAACGAACTGCACATAGGTGGTAGTTCAGATATATGATGTGCATTACATGTATTTTCTTGATTTGTCTTTTATTTTTAAATTACATACAGTGCCCTTAATTTCTCTTTTAAGAGCAAGTATATTTCACTATTATTGCCCAAATGTAAGGCTGCAAATTGCAAATATGGGTTTACTTTCTAAAACTATAATAATAGTAGAAACTGAGATTTTATTATACTTGATAGGGGATTGTTATTTTTTATGATAGGAAGAGTACATATTTAACTGTAACCCAGTTTTTTGGGAAGTGACAATATTTACCCTGGGATATGGTGCATCACATGAAAATATTACATGGTTAGAAGGCTGTAATAGGTATTCTTATGAAGGTGCTGGAAGACTCCCAAAAAGAATTTGAGAAAAGATAAAATAAAGGAGGAGCTTAAATAATGTCAAGTGAGTTAGCCGCTTATGTGGAAGAACAGCCAAATAGGCAGAAATGAAACCATTTCGAAGATATTTGAACTGAAGTCTCAAAAACATAAGAAGGGAAATTTAATGCTAGTGCCTACTAGACAGACTTCCTTTGCAAACTTGAACAAATGCTGCAGTCTTTTAACTTTATTTCTTTAGTTTCTGAAATGAAAAAGATTCAACTTTGTTGCCTCCAGCATCCTTGAAGTGACTAATTGCCTAATAGTTTCTAAAGACCTTTGAAATCCAAAGGGCTAAGGTTTACATACTATGCCATTTTCCTCCTTGATCATTGCATTTCTGTTAATTTCTCTGTAATTCAGTTTCCACTTCATTCTACATTTTTAACTTACTGATTATGTTTCTTGAGATGTGTTTTGCTGAGAAAGGGGTTGAAATACTCACCAACCAGAACATTAGATAGGACCTCTGATTTCAGACTTATTTTCTAAAACATGACATTCCCTTCTTTTTAAATTTTTTTCTTTCATTTTTTCTTCTTCCCTTTTCCATGAAATATTTCAAAGATAAAGAAAAATGCATAAAATAATATATAACTTCCAGTACATGTAGCCGTGATACAGATGCCACAAATGATAATGTTTAGTTGAATTTGCTTTAGATATATTTTAAATATAAATAAAATATTCTATACAGAGGAAGCTGCAAATGAGACCCTCCCCAACTCCACTTGCTTTTCTCTTTCTGTGAGTTGACCACTGTCTTCAAGATGTATATGTTCCTCCCAATCATATTTTAAAATCAGTGTGATATCCTGGAAAGTTTTAAATGTACATGAGGTAAGGATGGAACTGTACATCATCATCTTCAACTTAATTGTTTTTAACTCAACAACGTTTCAAAATTTAACCATAATTGTTTTTAACTCAACAACATTTCAAAATTTAACCATAATTGTTTTTAACTCAACTATGTTTCAAAATTTAACCAGCTTGATGTAGGTGGACCTAATTCTTTTGATGTGGATATATATAGTGTTCCATTAGCTATATCTTGATTTATCTTTTTTTTTCCATTTTTATGGGCATTTGTGTTGTTCAGGGAAATGCAAATAAAAACCACAATGTGATACCACCTTATTCCTGCAAGAATGGCCATAATCAAAAAATGAAATAACAGTAGAGGTTGGCATGGATGTAGTGATCAGGGAACACTTCTACACTGCTGGTGGGAATGTAAACTAGTACAGCCACTATGGAAAACCATGTGGAGATTCCTTAAAGAACTAAAAGTAGAACTACCATTTGATCCAGCAATCCCACTACTGGGTATCTACCCAGAGGAAAAGAAGTCATTATTCAAAAAAGGTACTTGCACATGCATGTTTATAGCAGCACAATTCAGAATAGCAAAATCATGGAACCAACCGAAATGCCCATCAACCAAAGAGTGGATAAAGAAACTGTGGTGTGTGTATATATATATAAATAATATTATATATATAAAAATAATATTATATATATATAATATTATATATATATATGATGGAGTACCACTCAGCCATAAAAAGGAATGAATTAACAGCATTTGCAGTGACCTGGATGAGATAGTCGGGTATGGTGGCATGCGCCTGTAGTCCCAGCTACTCAGGAGGCTGAGGCAGGAGAATAACTTGAACCCAGGAGAAGGAGGTTGCAGTGAGCTGAGATCATGCCATTGCATTCCAGCCTGGGTGACAGAGCAAGACCCTGTCTAAAAAAAAAAAAAAGAAATTCTGTTTGTTAAGTTTTTGAACCTGTTTTTTTCTTCATATTATTGTTTTGTTTTTTGAGACAGAGTTTTGCTCTGTTGCCCAAAATATTTCATATTGCCTTAATTTTTCTTTCGTGCAGTGCTATTTCTCCTGCTTGATGCATTCCCCTGCCTTTCCCTCTTGGGAGTATGATTCCTTATATGATTCGGGAATTCTCATACACTATTGCCTTTAGGACAATTTGCTTTTACTGTGGGTGAAATGTTTATCTGCTACGGGTTGTGGATGGGAGGAGTCTCAATAAAATAATGTTTTATTTGTTTTGCTAATGCCTGGGTAGTTTAACTTGTTCTGAGTGAGTTGCAGTGTTTGATTTGACTTGGTGTTCCTACATGTGTGTACGATGCTGGCCTTGGGCTTCCATTTCTCACAGGGTAATATCATGTTCCTAGGTTGTTTGCATGTTTTCTTGTTTCTCTGGCATATAAGTCAAAGGTTCATATAAGCTACAAGAAAATGTTTAATATATTGAATTACGTTGGAGGAATTGAAGAAACTGATTCTAGAAATTATCCCTAGATTAACAAACTCATACTACCCTGGAACCAGCATCAGTGCTACGGTGGAACCGAGAATTCACTTCTGCCTCCATTGTTACTGCCACCAGCATCTGTCTACTCCCAAGAAACTAAATGACAGACACTGGACTGCTGCTGCAGAAACACCCAGAATTCCACAGGCTTACTTGCAAAAGTGGTTGAAAATCACCTCAACTCTTTTCCACCTTCTAATGTTAGGTGAGTGCAAGGGTTGGTGAAAACTGGTTCTGCTTCACATCCCTGGCTGCATGGAAGTCTGGAAAATGTAGTTGATTTTATCTTTGTTCTTGGTATGTTTATTTTGTCTTGATTTTCTTTCAAAAACCTCCAAGTAGGCTGAAAGTGTAATACAACTTGAGTAATTCAAATTAAGAGTGACCACACCCAGACTAACAGCAGACACTCCTTTCAAGGAGTGGGTTCTAATCCACACTTCACAGGCACCAATGGGCACTTCATTTTGGTCTTCCAGGAAGCAGATGATAAGATGAAGTTAGGAGTGCAAAAGATTTATTGAGGAATAACATTTTTAAATGTAAAAGGGAGGAAACAGATTGGGAGATAGCACCATCAGAGTTCAATACAGGTCTAATAAAGTCTCTGCTAAGCCAATAACCTAGGACAATGATGGCTCACAAAACACTCACATTGTACAGATATGGTCAGACCTTTGTACCATAGACTGACTCAGTCATAGGTTAGGGCTACCCCTATGACGATATAAAGCTGAGGAGAACCTGATGGAATTAACACTAGAAGGCTATCAGCTAATGACATGCCTTGCAGCTAGGCAATACACTCTTTCTTGAAGGGAGATATTGAGAGTGTGTCTCTGTGTGTTGCAGAGGTCACTTGTGCTGTCACTAGGTTTGTGTGAAAAACGTTGCTCCACCCACTAGGGCCTCCCTCTGCTCTCATACTCAAATACACTGCCACAGGATCATTCGTATTTACCTCACTAATTAGCTTTCCATTCTGGGCACAGGTAAACGGTCTTTTCTTTTTTTCAAGCTTGGCTACATTATCCACAATTTCTAAGTATTAACGGTAGGGGGTCAACTGTGTCTAGACATTAGTTTGCCTTTTTCTTTCACTCAATTTATTTACTTCTAAAAGCATCACTTCAGAGAGATTAACGAGGGTCAGTGAGCACATTTGAAGCAACTATGATTACGCCACTGAGACAATAAGTAAAAGTGATCCTATACTGGTCTCAAATTAACTTGAAAACAGGTGAGGATGCCATGATGAATGGCTAACTATTGCCCTGTTTTTAGCAGAGTCAACTGATAAATACCTATCTTTTATTGAGAATGTTAAGGGTCCCTATGCTAGAACATGGAGGAAAATTTAAAAAATGGAAAATAAATTGTCTCTGTATTCAAGAGACTCAGTCTAGTTGAGAACGGGCACAAGGAATAGAGTAGAAATAATTCCATGTGAAAATATGTGGCTTGAACATTTCCTATTCAAAGTGTCAATTGTGGACTACCAGCATCAGCCACATCACAAGCTGATAAGAAATGCAAATTCTCACACCCACTCTAAACTTACCGCGTCATAATCTGCACTTGAATAAGATATTCAGGTAATCCACATGCACTTTAAAGTTTGAGAAGCACTAACTTACACAACTGTTGATTGACTTTGGAGAAAGAAACAGAGTAGGAAGGGAGGGACAGAGGACCCTCAAATAGTTGGCTTGAAATCTCAGCTTAAAGGAAGGAGAGAATTTGAATAAACAGAGTTACAAGCTTTTTGGAACAAAATATAGTCATGTGATTTTAAAATTTTTTGGAAAAATCTCCAATATTAACCCAAGAATCCACTGTTATTTTCCTTAGTAAGGTTTTATGGCATGCCTAATTAAAGACAATTTGACTTGATATTGACATTTATGTTGTATGTCTTCTATGCTGCAGGATTTTGATGAAATACATAATTTTTCTGATAATTCATTATCAGAAATGAATTAAATTATATTTATCAGGATTAAAATGGTCTGAGTTTATAATGAGTTTCACTATTAAATACTGTTTGCCATTGCAAGGTGCTTTATGGCCTAAAGTGTGGTTTTAATAAATTCTATTGAATGCATTCCTCTAGATTATCAAAAAGCAGACATTTTGACAAAATGTGTTCTTCCTACAGCATTTTGTGAATGCATTTTCCCTCTCGTATTCCATCTTCTGTGAATTGGAAACTGTGTAAGTCCACAAAGTAGATCCACATGTTCTGAAATGGTAGTAATGGGGACTTTGGCTGTAAGTTAAAATGTTCTCTTTAATTCCTGCTCGCATTATTAAGACAGGTAAATTATATTTTCATGAAATGTTTCCATGTTTGAAAACCTCTGCTATATATGATGTAATTTCAGGGAGTCTCTCTGTAGCTGCCATTCTTGTATTTTTAATTCCAGACCACAGAGGGAAGTAGCAAGCCTTGAACTGACACTACTAATTCAGTGTCTTGGTATAACAGAGAGAAGCAAAACATTTTTAACTATGACTTTGAGGTAATTTTTAAAAATTATCTCTAGGGATTCTTATTCTTATAGCTTGAGTTAGAAGTTATAATAGTGTTACTGGAGAAGGAGATATGAAGAGGAATCTCGTAGTTACAAAAAGTGTAGTCTGAGCTTAATGCATTAAGAATGGGAACATTTGCTAAATTCCCGCTTATTTGTTTAAGTGGTTTTCATTTCCCTTTCTTATGCCCTCAGTTTCACAATTTATGGGCAAGTTTAGATATTCAGTAATACTTAAAAAAATGTAAGCAGTAGTGCTGTGATGTGATGTGTCACCCCCAAGATTCAGGTATTGAGATGGTATTAAGAGGTGATTAAACTATGAGTGCTCCTCCCACATGAATGGGATTAAGGCCCTTATCAAAGAGATTTTTCTTAGTATTTGCCTCTCTTCTTCAATCTCCTTCCATGTGAGGACACAGTCTTCCTCCCCTCCAGAGGATGCGTACTTTACCAGACAACCAATTCTGTTGGCATGTTGATCTTGGACTTCCCAACCTCCAGAACTGTGATGAAATAGAACTCTGTTCCTTATAAATTACCCTATCTCAAGTATTTGGTTATAGCAGCACAACTGGACTAAGACAAGTAGATAAGCCAACTTAATAAATAAATAGGTTTCATTTTATTTTAAGAACTTCATTGAGATATAGTTCACATTTCATAAAATTCACCCATTTAAAATATATAATTCAAGGATATTTAGTTTAGAGTTGTCCCCTGGTGACTTCTGGGGACTGGTTCCAGGAACCCTTGCAAATACCAAAATCCCAGGATACTTGAGTTTCTTATGTGAAATGGAATAGTAATTGCATATAATTTACACATATCCTCTCATATAATTTAAATAATCTCTCCCTTATTTATAATACCTACTACAATGTAAATGCTATGTAAAGTAGTTACTATACCCTATTTTAATCTTCATTGTTATATTGTTATTTTTATTGTTTTATTTTCAACTATTTTTGATACACAGTTGGTCTTATCTGTGAATGTGGAATCCATACATATGAAGGGCCAACTGTATTTAGTATATTGGTTATGCATCTATTACTGCAATCAATTTTAGAACACTTTCATCACCACAAAAAGAAACCCTGTACCAATTAGCAGTCAATTACACATTCTCTCTCTCCCAATCCCTGACAAATACTAGTCTACTGTCTCTTTGTGGATTTGCCTATTCTAGATATTTCATATAAATAGAATGACAAAATGTGTAACCTTCTGTGACTACCTTTTTACATTTAGCATCATTTAAAGGTGTGACTATCAGTACTTGATTCCTTTTTAATTGTCAAACAATATTCCATTCAATGGCTATAACACAGTTGATCCATTTATCATTTTATGGAAATTTGAAATGTTTCTACTTTGTGGCTATTACGAATAATGCTGCTGTGAATATTGGTGTTAAATTTTTTGTGTAGTCATATGTCTCCACTTCTCTTGTGTATATACCTAGGAATGCTATTGCTGGATCATAGGATACATCTATTTAATGTTTTCTGAGGAAGCACCAAACTGTTTTCCAAAGTGACTACAGCATTTTACATTCACAGCAGCAAAGTATGAGGATTACAATTTCTCCACATTCTCTTCAATAATGTTACTGTCTTTAGTTTTTGTTATAGCCATCCTAATGGGTATGAAATGGTATCTCAGTGATTTAAGTTTGCTTTGTTCTTTTTTTTTGTTTTTTGTTTTGTTTTTCTTTTTTCTTTTATTTTATTTTTTATTTTATTTTATTATACTTTAAGTTTTAGAGTACATGTGCACAATGTGCAGGTTTTTTACATATGTATACATATGCCATGTTGGTGTGCTGCACCCGTTAACTCATCATTTAGCATTAGGTATATCTCCTAATGCTATCCCTCCCCGCTTCCCCCACCCCACAACAGTCCCTGGAGTGTGATGTTCTCCTTCCTGTGTCCATGTGTTCTCATTGTTCAATTCCCACCTATGATTGAGAACATGCAGTGTTTGGTTTTTTGTCCTTGTGATAGTTTGCTGAGAATGATGATTTCCAGTTTCATCCATGTCCCTACAAAGGACATGAACTCATCATTTTTTATGGCTGCATAGTATTCCATGGTGTATATGTGCCACATTTTCTTAATCCAGTCTATCGTTGTTGGACATTTGCATTGGTTCCAAGTCTTTGCTATTGTGAAGAGTGCCGCAATAAATATACGTGTGCATGTGTCTTTATGGCAGCATGATTTATAGTCCTCTGGGTATATACCCAGTAATGGGATGGCTGGGTCAAACGGTATTTCTAGTTCTAGATCCCTGAGGAATCGCCACACTGACTTCCACAGTGGTTGAACTAGTTTACCGTCCCACCAACAGTGTAAAAGTGTTCCTATGTCTCCACATCCTCTCCAGCACCTGTTGTTTCCTGACTTTTTAATGAACACCATTCTAACTGGTGTGAGATGGTATCTCATTGTGGTTTTGATTTGCATTTCTCTGATGGCCAGTGATGATGAGCATTTTTTCATGTGTTTTTTGGCTGCATAAATGTCTTCTTTTGAGATGTGTCTGTTCATGTCCTTCGCTCACTTTTTGATGCGGTTTTTTTTTCTTGTAAATTTGTTTGAGTTCATTGTAGAGATGGAGTTTTGTTCTTGTTGCCCAGGCTGGGGTGCAATGGTGCAATCTCGGCTCACCACAACCTCCGCCTCACAAGCTCAAGCGATTCTCCTGCCTCAGCCTCCCGAGTAGCTGGGATTACAGGAAGGTGACACCATGCCTGGCTAACTTTTTATTTTTAGTAGAGATAGGGTTTCTCCATGTTGGTCAGGCTGGTCTCAAACTCCCGACTTCA
Source organism: Nomascus leucogenys (assembly GCF_006542625.1). Taxonomy (NCBI): domain Eukaryota; kingdom Metazoa; phylum Chordata; class Mammalia; order Primates; family Hylobatidae; genus Nomascus; species Nomascus leucogenys. Next base: position 1,524,236 of record NC_044391.1, read on the forward strand.
GGTGATCTGCCCACCTTGGCCTCCCAAAGTGCTGGGATTACAGGTGTGACCCACCGCACCCAGCTGCATTGTTCTTGATGACTAATGATGCTGAGCATCTTTTCGTGTTCTCATTGGCCATTTGTATATATACTTGGAAAAATGTCTTCTGAAAGTCTTTGTCCATTTTTAAATTGGGTTTTTGCTTTGGTTGTTGAGTTGTAAAGGACCATTATGTATTCTGTCTAGTAGACCCTTATGAGATATTTGATTTGAAAATTTTCTGTGAGAAGTCTTTTCACTTTTTGATAGTGTTATTTAAAACATGAGAGTTTTTAATTTTGAATTCCAATTAATCTAATTTTTTTCTTTGGTTCTTGTGCTTTAGGTGTCATATCTAAGAAACCATTGCCTAATCCAAAGTCAGAAACATTTGTATTCATTGTTTCATTTAAGAGTTTTAAAGTGTTATGAGGCCAAGCACAGTGGCTCATGCCTGTAATCCCAGCACTTTGGGAGGCTATGGTGGGACAGTTGCCTGAAGCCAGGAGTTCAAGACCAGCCAGGGCAACATGGCAAGACTCTGCAGTGGCACAATCATGGTTCACTGTAGCCTTGAAACCCCTGGCTTAGGCAGTCCTCCCACCTCAGTCTCCCAAGTGCTGGGACTAAAGTCATGTGCCACCATGGCTGGCTAATTAAAAAAGTAAAAAAAAAAAATTAAAAAGAGTTTTAAAGTGTGAGCTCTTACTTTTAAATCTATGATCCATTTTGGGTTTAGTTTTCTGTGGGATGTCAGGGAGGGATTCAAATTCATATTTTTTTCAGGTGGATATTCAATTGTTCCAAAATTATTTATTGAAAAGACTACTATTTCCTCCACTAAACTGTCCTCTTACACTTATTGAAAATCAGTGACCATAAATGTAAATTTTACTTCTGGAGTGTCACATCTATTCTATTGATCTATACATATATGCTTGTGCTACGACCACATTGTCTTGATTACTGTAGCTTTGTAGTTAAGTTTTTTAATTGGGAAGTGTGAGTCTTCCAATTTTTTTCCTCTTCCTCTAAAATAATCTTCTTCATGACTATTTTAGCTCTTCTGGGACTTTTGCATTCCCTTCTGAATTTTAGGATGAGCTTCTTAAATCTGCAAAAATTTTAGCTGGGATTTTGGTAAGATTGCATCGAATCTTTAGGTTAATTTGGGGAGAACTGCCATCTTAACAATATTAAGCCTTCCATTCCATGAACATGGATGTCTTTCTATTTATTTAAATCTTCTATCTCTTTCAATAATACATTGTAGTTTTTTAATACAAATATTTAACTTATTTTGTCAAATTTATTTCTAAGTGGTATATTCTTTTTGATGATGTTGTAAAAGGAACTGTTTTCTTCATTTTGTTTTTATATGATTTATTGCTTATTTAAGGAAATACAGTTGCAATTTTGTATGCTTTCATCCTCCAACCTTGCTTGTTTTTTTTTTAGTTCTTTTAATTTTATAGTAAAATTTTAAGTTTTCTATAGGCAATACTATGCCATCTGCAGTGGAAATAAATTTACTCCTTTTTCCCCTTAATTTGTTTGACTTTTATTTCATGCCTAATGAAATACCTAATTATTTTCATGCCTGATTTTCCCAGCATCAACATCCAGAACAATGTTGAGTAGAAGTGATGAGAGCAGACATCCTTGTCTTATTCCTGATCTTAGTGTAAAACATTCAGTTTTTCTGATATTAGATGTAAACATATGGCCTTTCACCATAAAGTGTAATGTTAGCTGTGACTTTGAACAGGATGCTTTTTGCAGGTTCAGGAAATTTCCTTTAATTCTTAATTTGTTCAGTGTTTTTATATATACTGGTCAAACATTTTCTTCTGGATGTATTAACATGATCCTGTGGTTTTTGTACCTTATTCTATAAATGATGTAACATATGATTGATTTTTGGATGTTAAACTAACCTTGAATTCCTGAGATGAATTCCACTTGTTGTGGTATATAATTCTGTCTATATTTGCTGGATTCAGTTTGTTAGTGTTTTTAATGATTATTTTTGCATCTGTGTTGATAAATAATATTTATCAGTTTTTCTTTTTTTGTTATATCTTTGTCTCATTTTGGAGACACATAGAATGTGTCAAGAAGTATTCTTTTCCTTCTACTTTCTTTGGAAATGTTTGGAAAATCTGGCATTTCTTCTATAAATGTTTGTTAAAATTCACCAGTGAAGCTATTTGGTTCTGGGCTTTTCTTAGTGTGAAGTTCATATATCACAAATTCAATCCTTTTATCCCTTTACATGTCAACTCAGATTTGGTATTATTTTTTTCTTGAATCAGTCTTAGTAGTTTGTACCTTTCCAGTGATTTGTCCATTTCATCTAAGTAATCTAAAATCAATGTGTTGTATTTTTATTCATCTGTAAATATTTTCTAATATTGCTAGTGAAATTCCCGAAATTTCTTTAAAGTCTATTGCAGAGTCAATCTCTGTATGATTTCAATCCTTTTAAATTATTAAGAAGTATTTTGTGTCATAATGCATAGCCTATACTTGGAAAAAAAAGTGTATCGTGTTGCTGTAAAGTTTTTTATAGACATTTATTAGTTTATTTTGGTTTGTAATGTTGCTCAAGTGTTCTATATCCTTCTTAATTTTCTATCTAGTTATTTATTCATTCCTGAATGTTAGGTATTGAAATCGCTAGCTATGAATATTGAATTGTCTGTTTTTCCTTTCAATTCCATCAGTTTATGCTTAAGATATTTTAGGACACTATTGCTATGTGCTTATATATTTATAGTTTTTAAACTTTTCTGATGAATTGATACTTCATTATTATAAAATGCGTCTCTATGACTCTTGGACAATTTTTTGTAAAAACCTATCTTGTTCAATAATGATATCCACTCAGTTGTTTTGGTGATTGTTTATTTAGCATGGCTTTTTCCATTCTTTTATTTTCAACCTATTTGTTTCTTTGAATCCAAAGTGTGACTTTTGTAGACAGCATATGTTTATATTGTGTTGTTTTAATTCATTATGTGAATACTTACTCTTTAATTGGAGCATTTAACCCATTTATATTTAATGTAATTTCTGATAAAGTAGAATTTCTGCCATTTTGCCATTTGTTTTCAGTGTGTGACTGCACATTTTTGTTCCTCTTGATCTTCATTACTGCCCACCTTTGAGTTAAATAGATACACTTTGGGTGCCATATTAATTCTCTTGTTTCATCAATTTTAATCATATTTTTCAGAGTTATTATCTTAGTTGTTGCCCTAGGGGTTGCAATTAATGTCTTGACTTAATATGATTTTGTTAGATTAATACCAACCTAATTTCAATAATATACAAAAACTTTGCTTTTATAGCTTTATTCTCTTCCCCTCATTGTACTATCATTATAACACAAATCACTTCTTTATATATCATACACTCATCAACACAATTTCCTAATTATTGTTTTATGTATTTGCCTTTTAAATTTAGATAAAGAAAGAATTACTGTATATATATATATAGTAATATATAGATATGTGTAAATATATATACACATATATCTTGTCTTACCTATCTGCCTGTGTAGTTTTCTTTACTGGATCTTTTTTTTTAACTGTACATGGATTTGAATTATTGTAGAGCATCACTTCATTTAAGCCTAAAGTATTCACTTTAGTATTTCTTGTATAACAGGTCTACTAGGCACACATTCTCTCAGTTTTTGTTTATCTAAGAATGCATTTATTACTTCATTGTGTTTATTTTTAGAACTTTATATATGCAAAAATATTGAGAAGATAGTGCAGGCAGTTCTCACATATTCTACACTCACTTTTCTCTGTTATTGACATCTTACATTAGTATGGTACCTTTTTTTTACATTTAATGTACCAATATTGATACATTATTTTTAATTAAAGTTCATGATTTATTCAGATTTTCATAGTTTGTACCTAACACCCTCTATTCTTTTTCACCCAGAATATTATGTTGCATTTACTCAACATGTCTCCTTAGACTCCTCATAGGTGTGAAAATTTCTCAGATTTTCTTTTTTTTGATGAGTTCAATAGTTTTGAATAATACTGGTCAGGTATAATTTGCAGAATTTACATCTATTGGGATTTGTTTGATATTTTTCTTATAAGTAGATAGCAGTTATGGATTTTATGATGAAGACTACAGAAGTAAAGTATCATTTTTATAATATAATATTGAGAATACATACTATCAACGTGACATCAGTTTTGATGACTGCCTTGATCACCTTACTGAGCTAGAGTTTGTCAGGTTTCTCCACTGTAAATCCATTTATCCTTCTTTATCATACTGTATTATTTATTTTAAAAAATCACTATTCACAACACACACTTGAGGAGTGGAAACTTTTACTCTACGTCCTTAAAGGAAGTGTATATATGTAAATTATTTGGAATTATTTGCACTGGAGATTTGTCTATTCTCCCACATTTATTAATTTATTCAACCATTTATTTATATCAGTATAGACTCAATGATATTTATTTTATACACTGGGTTATAATACATATGATGGTTAATACTGAGTGTCAACTTGATTGGATTGAAGTATGCAAGGTATTGTTCCTAGGTGTGTCTGTGAAGACGTTGCCAAAGATATTAATGTTTGAGTCAGTGGACTGGGAGAGGGAGACTCACACTCAATCTGGGTAGGCACCATTTAATCAGCTGCCTGTGAGGCTAGAGTAAAGCAGGCGAAGTTGAAAAGCAGACTTGCTGAGTCTTCTGGCCTTCATCTTTCTCCCATGCTGGATGCTCCCTGCCCTCAAACATCAGACTCCAAGTTCTTCAGCTTTTGGACTCTTGGACTTATACCAGTGGTTCATCAGGGGCTCTCAGGCCTTTGTCTACAGACTGATATTCATCCACAGCCAATAGCTGCTTCCCTACTTTTGAGGTTTTGGGATTCTAACTGGCTTCCTTATTTTTCAGCTTGAACACGGCTATTGTGGGACGTCACCTTGTTATCACGTGAGTCAATTCTCCTAATAAACTCCCCTACATATATACATATATCCTATTAGTTTTCTGTCTCTTTAGGGAACCCTGACTAATACAATACATTACTAATTTACTTATTTTGTTACTTACACTTTTTCCAGCTTTGGCCATTTGAAGCTCTTTCAGTTGGCTTTTTTTTCACTTTGAAATAATTCCAATTATTGTGAAGTTTTTTGGTTTTTGTTTTTCATCACCTCCTTACCTATTGTCACTACAAATATCCTAAGCTCATCTTTCATATTTTCTGCCCCAATCCTCAAATCAGGCAGTTTTCCAAAGAGTCTTGATAACTTTAATTGGAGAATAAAATTGGAAATCGAGATCTAAGTGCTAAATGTGCTGGTCACTACTGGGGTTTCGTTGCTTCTAGGTGATCTCAGCTGACAAAGCCAGGAAATATATATGTGTGTGTGTATATATATATATATATATATATATATACCCATGTATATACCTATATCTATAAATGCATATCTATATGTAACCATCAAAATCTATAAATGTTTCTATATGTAACTACCAAAATATATATTAAACTAAGCATCAGTTTATACTAAAGTCTTCAACTGACATCTCCCACTCTAACTCATTACACATGGAACAGTCTAACTTTCTCCCCTTGCTGTAAACTTTTATTCCAATTGTGAGAAACCTACCTCCCACTTTTCCATCCATTTACTTAATTGATCAATTCTAGTGTATATATCTAGCAGTGTCATAATCAATAACCTGTAACCCCCATGAATACAATGTTATCAATGATAGTATAGTGTCTTGCACCTTTTGTTTTTGCCTTAAGTTTCACAGACTCCACGTATTTCTAAAGTTACTTAGGTCAACACCTTTTTCTCAATTCTTTTAATGAAGTTGTTTCATACATTGGTAATACAGTTAAACTGTTTTGTTTTGTTACATTCTGCATTCTATTCTGGAATTTCCCCAACCACCTAAATGATTATTTTATTGCACACTTTAATATTCACTCTATATGCTATAACATTCAGTGGGTTTTGACAAATGCATAGTGTTCCGTCTGTATGAGTACATTATAATATAGAATATTTTCACTGCCCTAAAATTTCCTTTATGCTTCATATATTCAACTTGCTTCCCTCAAACTCCTGGCAACCACTCATCTTTCTACTGTCTCTACAGTTTTGCCTTTTCCAGAGTGTCATAGAATCCAAATAGTACAGAGTGGTTTTTTTTCATTTAACAATATTTATTTGAGCTTAATCTATGTCTTCTTGTGGCTTGACAGTTCATTTCTTTTGATCATCAAATGGTACTTCATTGTGTGGTTATACTAGAGTTTGTGTTCTGTTTATCCATTCACCTATTTAAGAGCATCTCGGTTGCTTGCAGGTTTGGCTATATGAATAGAAATTGTAAAGACATTCTAGTACAAGTCCATGTGTGGACATACATTTCCAGACAGATGGGTAAACAGCTAGAAATGTGATTGCTAGATTGTAAGATAATATTCGACTTTATAAGAGACAGCCGACCTATCTTCCAAAGTGAGTGTGCTGTTGTTATTCCCACCATAAATGAATGAAAATTCCTCTTACTCTCTGGGATGGCAATTTTGTTGGATATAGAATTCTTAGTAGAGACTCTGCCTTTCAGTATCTGAATATGTCAACCCACTCCTTCCTGACCTCTGTGGTTTCTGATGGGAAATCAGCTGCTAATCTTGTTGAGGATCCCTTGAAGTTGATGAGTAACTTTTTTTGTATTGCTTTTATTAATTTCATTTTGTTTTTGACAATTCGACTGTTGTGTATCTAGTTGTTAATTGTCGAAGAGTTCACTCTACTTGAAATTTGTTGAGCTTCTTGGATGTGTTGGTTGCAGTTTTATAAAAAAAAAAAACAAATTTAGGAACATTTTGGCATTAATACTTCAAATAGTCTTTCTGCTCATTTCTTTCTTTTCTGCCCTTCTGCTATTCCCACTATACATATGTTGATATGCTTGATAGTGTCCCATAAGTCTGTGAGGCTGTATTCATTATTTAAAATGCTTTTTTCTATTTATTCACCAGTCTGTATCATCTCAATCAACCTATGTTTAATTTTAATGATACTTACTTCTTCCAGCTAAAATATGCTGTTAGGCTATCTAGTGATTTTTTCTTATGGTAAAATTTAACATACAAGGGTGTAAAATGACTTCCTGTTATGCAGCGAAAATGAATAAACATAAACTAAAGGCTTAATGTATGATTTGTGGAAAAGCACTAAACTGAAGTCAAGGATCATAAACTTAAAGAAAATTAGAAGCTCAGTATTCCAAGGGACCTCATACACTGCAGGGTTCCATCATTCCGAAGTTTGATTTCCACGCAATATCATATTTGAATAGCTGTTTCTATTCTATTTCAATACAGGTCAATTACCAAAGGTATGACTCAGGGCAGGTGTCCCTAAGTTTCCATTCCTATAAAATAAGGAAGTAATATTTTGTGAACTATAGTCTTTTTTGAAGTTTTAATATTTTATAATACCATCTGATAATTCAAAATGCTATTTGGGAAAACAGTACTTTTGAATAAAGTAAAAATGGTGTTGTTGCCGTAATAGCATATTTTGAAAATATTTTCTGATTAACTTATGTTGAAAATCTTACCTGACATTATTTTAATATATTCAGGTAATATTATGATTATTTTAATACATCCTCTTACTAGCCCAGTAATGCATGTTAGATGAATGCCAGTTGTGTGCTTACCAGTATTGCTTTATTTGGACTGGATTTACAGGATTTCTTTGAATGCAAAGACTTGGAGATAACATCATCATCATCCTTCTCATCATCATCAACATTATTTTATAACTGGATAATGTCTAATACTTCTATAGTATATAATAATTTATTAAAATTTATCCTGGGTTTTCATTTACCAAAAAAAGGTGACTTGTCAAAGAAAAATGATAGATTTTTGGTAGATAAATTTTTTTCTCAATATTTGGAAAAATATTGTTTCAAGTATTTACCTTATATTAAGGGGCTATTTCCTTTGTGTGTATGTGTGTATATTGTTTATGTGTGTTTTAATATACATATGTGCACACCATCACTGGTAATTATCCTGTTACTGAGTTTATTGAGTTTAATAAACCCAGAATTTTTTTCCCCAAGGCTACTACTGTACTCTCTTTTGGGTTCTCTGGTGCTTTAAAAGCTGCTGTGCTTGTCTGGGGACTTTCAATTATCTCCTTATATTCACTTGTCATCAAAAGAATTTTGGAAAATGGCATGATGTGTGGGCTGATCCATAAAGCTTTGTCACTTATGCCAAAGAATTGATATTTATGCAAAATAATGAAGCTTTATGTTGGCCTTATCAGCTTATTCCTCTTAGTTTCCTGGCTATTTGCATCACCTATCATAGCTGTTTGGTGATATGTGTAGGCAATGGCTTAGTTTTAGAACATCATTAGAAAAAGGGTTTGTATGCAAGCCAGTAAAAGAAAGGAAATAAAGAAATTATTAAGAGAAAGTTAAGCAAAAACAGGAGTGAACTGTTTAAGAAAAGCTGTATTGTCTTTAAAAATGTTCTTGACTAGTTAAATGTCATAAGAGGGGGTAAAATATACTTTTACAAATAACAGTATTTTAAGAAAGCAATTGTTTTCTCTGAATTTCAGTTAGAGACATTTAACTTTATTAAAGTAGTTTTAATCATAAAAAAATCAAAATGTAATCTTTTCATTTCTTTTAATTGGTCAAAGATTTATGGATTTTCGAATAAGTTTATATATTGTTATAGCAGGGTTTTTTATGCATTTTATATAATGAACCTGTTCAATAACTATCTTTGCTGTCATATTTCTTATTCACCATTCATTCTCTCAAGTGCATCTGCATTGTCTAATACTGAATCATGCAAATAAGTAAACTGTATCAAAGAAGAGAGATGTTAAAGGGAAGAAGTATGACCAAAGCATAATGAGTATTAAATTATCCTCCTCACTCTCCTCCCTGATGTTATTCTTGTAGCTCCACAGTCCCTCTCATTTACTTACATTGATTTAAACTTGTTATTTTTGTTGGAAAAATTCCCGTGTCTTTTTCATATGTGTTTGTCTGTATTCTTCAATTAACCTAGAAACTATTCCAGGGGACTTGGTTCTCCCAACGGTTGAGAGAACCAGCACTTTGTTGAGTTGTGGCTGCTTCTGTGTGGTGTGATGACTGGCAGACAGAGTGTCCATTGTTGTTTTTAACTAGGATGATGAATTGTGGAAGTTAATATTCTATGTATGACATCCTCCTGTGACCCTATCTCCAGCTCTCCTATCTCTGAAACTCTCTGGTAGAAAGAGCAACAGATGAATCCACACTGTTATTCCCCTTAGACTGATAATGGAACCACACAAGAGATACTATACAGTTTTATTGTGGGCAAGAAGGTTTTAGGCTAAGAAAAACAGGAGAAAAAAACCAATGTTAGTTTGAGAGCGAAGGTCTAGATTTTTGTACCAGTCTAAGTGTAGTATTTCTGCCAAAATTTTTCAACCATTTAACATGTGGATGGATCTTTACACAAAATCAAATCATGATGGAAATGTGCTGCATGTTTATTACTATCTCAATTCCCTCATTATTAAGGCAGTATAAAAATGACTCTTATTTCACAAATGTCTGTAGAAAGCTTGTGGCTAAAATGTAAGTAGACTGAAAATGGGAATATATCTTAAAGACAATTCAGAGTCAGTTGAAGCTATACTACATGAAAAACTGTTAACTCTCCTGTTTTCATAAATGCCAAGTGCAGCATATTTTAAATTTTAATTTGTGTTTGTATTCTTGGTAATTTTTATCCCCCTTCAGCCAAGTCCTCATTTATTTGTTTGCTCACATCTGTCCTAGAACATTCATATTTTATAGCAAGTGAAATGCCTGGTTAACCAAAGCTACTAATCCAGGAAGGAGAGTTCCAGCAAGAAGCATTTCTAGAATGAGTTAGAAACATACAAAATGAACAAAGGCTGAGTAACGTTTTGGCATTAATGCTGGAAGCAATGCTCACAACCAATTTACAGCTTTGCAAAGTTTAGGTTTTAGAGCAATCCCTGTCTCCTTATCCATTAGCAAGGCTGTAAGGTTGGTAACTGGGTGATCCTTGTCAGGATTAGAAGCAAGACTCTATGTGCTGTCAGCTTCCAACAATACAACATAAAAAATGCAACTGTTGATATTTTAATTTGCTTCTCTCTAATTTGTAACAGCTACTAACTGCCTGATTAGTCAAGGGACATTCTAAAAAGAAGTATACAGGGGCAGGGACTGTTGTGATAGGCTATTTCTCAAGTTAATAGCATAACAACATTTTTGAAAGAGGGCAAATAGAGATATTCCAAAATAGCATGGAGAGAAGTAATTTCATTATTAACTTTATTTTTATTGGGTAAAATATACATAAATTAACAATTTTTAAGTGACAAGCTAAGTGGCATTAATTACATTCACAATGTTTTACCTCCTTTACCATCATCTCTGGAATTCTTTTCTTCTTTCCAACTGCAACTCTGTACTCATTGAACAACAACTTCCTATTCTCCCCTGCCCCCAGCCACTGGCAAAATCATTCTACTTTCTGTCTCTGTGAATTTGATTACTTTAGGAATCTCATATTGGTGGAATCACAGTGTTTGTCCTTTTGTATCTGGCTTATTTCACTTAGCACAATGTCTTCAAGTTTCCTCCATGTTCATCCAAGTTTCAGCATGCATCAATTTTCTTCCTTTTTAAAGCTGAATAATGTTCCATTGTGTATATAAACTACATTTTAGTTATCTATTCATTCGTCTATGCACATTTGTATTCCTTCTACCTTTTGGTTATTGTGAATAATGCTATATAAACTTCATTTTTAAAAAATGGTCTCTGCACCCAATGAGCTACTATTTTATCACAGTATTTCATGGTGGATTTCAGGATAGCAAATTCCTTTGAAGAACTGAGACCCAGATACATTTTACTGAAATCATAGATTTTATACACACACACACACACACACACACACACACACACACACACATATATATATATATATATATATATGTTTTAGTCATAAAATATTCCCGGGAACCTTTAAATCAAGCAGAATGCCCAGTTTTCCAGGTGGCTATCTTATGTTTTTTTCTTCATCATCTTTTTAAAAAATATTTTTTAAAATAGACTATTCCATGTGGGTGTTACTTCTGGTTTTAGAGAGCACAATTCTGTTGTTCATTCTTCTGTAGTCTGTGATGAATAAAACAGAGGCTCCCACGGTATTTTCAGTAAGATAAAACCAAGACTTAATTGGACATGGTTCATTCATGTGCAGTATTTCTGGATCTACTAACTGTGTCTGTTTACAAGGGAAAGGTGGCTGCCTTATCTTTCAGAATGGAGTGATATATGCACCAATTGCCTGTGATATTTATAGGGGGAGGGCTCTGTTCCATGGATTTGGGGTTTTATGACATCCCCCTTGGTGGGATGCCTTTTAATTGCTTGAGTTATATTAGCGCTTGAGGTAAGATCCTTTTCTCAAGTGTCCAGCCAAGGCCCCAGCTCAGCCCTCCTCAAAGCCACAGTAAAATTGCCATGCTTAAGTAGGGTAGGAATGCTAACATCCTAGATCTGAGAGAGGTAATTTGGTCCAAAATGCACTCCAGTAATGTTTATGTTTCAGATAAAGTGCTTACAACACTGCCACTGCCCTTTTGACCCCCATTTCCTTGTTCATGTGCTTCTAGGAGAAAGTGATACTTAAATTCAAATCTTTACTTTTATTAGCTCCCAGAGTGAACTAGGATTTCAGTCCAATCTTATCTCTGGTATAAACATCCTGTTACCTTTCGTATCTTGGAGATATCTTGGAAAAAATGATTAAATACATTCCATCAAGTGAACAAATAGAAACTCATCAGAATCTTTCTTTCTTCTTTCTTTTTTCTTTTTCTTTCTTTCTTTCTTTCTTTCTTTCTTTCTTTCTTTCTTCTTTCTTTCTTTCTTTCTTTCTCTTTCTTTCTTCTTCATTCCTTCCTTTCTCTTTCTTTTTCTTTCTTCTCTATGTGTTTTTTCTTTCTTTCCTTCCTTCTTTCTCTTTCTTTTTTTTTCTGTTCCTCCCTCCTTCCTTCTTTTCTTCCTCCTTTTCCCCTTCCCTACCTGTATTTTCTCTATTTCTATTTTCTCCCTTTCTTCTTCCTCCCCACCCTATCTCCTTCCCTCCCTGACTTTCCCACTTCCTGGGTCCCCCTCTTCATCCCTTTTCATCTTCCCTCCCTTTCTCCTTCCATCCTTCTTTTCTCTCTTTCTTTTTTCCTTCTTCCTTTCTCCTTCCCTTCTTCCTTCCTCTCTCCTAATTTTCTTCCTTATTCCCTCCCTTCCTCTTTCCTTCCTGTTTTTTCTTCTTTCTTTTCAAATATATGAATATATATATTGCAAACTCAAGGCAAATCATTTTCACAATTTGTAGTATAATGGAGCACACTCTTTTTTCTAAAGATAATTTCTACTTTTATAGCATTGTAAACAAAAAATATTGCCTCCATAATTTCTAATATTCTGCACTAGGTAAAAGTGTTCTCTGTGGATCAATTAATGGTTGATCTTTTTAAATATCTTACAAATATTCAAAATATGATTGTTTTCTCCAATATTCTCTACTTTCTATGTTCTCAATTATTTCATTGTAGAACTAAACTGCCTCTTGAAGCTTCCAGAGATTTTGTTTTGCTCTTTGCCAACTTCAGCAGCCTTTGTTCATGACATTTTTAATTCTCGAAGTGTTCTCTTTCTTTACCTTAACATGGATAATACCCACTACTCTTTCTGGCCATTGTAGAAAACATGGCCTGTACAAATTCAAATGCTATTTTCTCTGGAAAGGATTCCCTAATCTCCCTCAAGACTCCACTAAGTTTAGTTTTGGACTTCTCCCCTCATACTTTCCCTTCCTTCCCTGAACATGGTACTTGCATATTTACTTGACTTTTTGTCGTTAGACTACAGACCACTTTGAGTCAGGGGTTGTGTATTGTTCCCTGGTGTATCTCCCTTGCCTAGCAGGGTGGCTGGCTTCTGAGAGGTCGCAAATAAATGTATGTCTAATAACTAAGGAAGAAGAGAAACCGTACACATCAAGAAGGAGATCTGAGATTACCATCATAGTGGAGAGCTACCTAACTTCTCCATTCCTAATATTATACTGTCTTACAAATATAAACTCTAATCCTCAAAATCCCTGAAAGAGAAATGGTTCTGTAATACAAATAGGAAAACTGAGGCTTGAGGAGATAAATCAATACTGATAAAAAGCACACATTGACTAAAAGTGGCAAATTGAGAATAATATGAACATCACAAATAGTAATAGTTGTTCATTGGTATTGGTAGAGTGTTATCACTGAAAATGGTGGGAAAACACCAAAAGGTCAAGCAAAAATGTCACAGCCAACTTTGATAGATCTCTGGAAAATGGTCAAAAGTTTGCAACAACCAAGCAAACACTGAAAAGAGGAAAAGGTAATTCAAAAATAGTAGGAACATTTTCCAGTGTTTTTACTTGTACTTGCTCTACACCCCTCCTTGATTTGGTGGCAAATTTGATAATAGTAGCCCATGTTGCCAGTTTGGGACCCTGGTCCTTGGTTCTGGAGGAAGAATAGCAGATCTTACTCTCAAAGAACTGTATTTGACCTGTCTGTTGTCTGCCTAAAGACTCATGCAAGATGCTTGACTTTGTTTCACCTAACTTGAAATTCTCTTAGAGCAAAAAAGCAGCTACACAGAGGGAATCATTCAAAAAGATAGTAAGGCAATGATAAATAACATGCAGTTGCTTGGAGCAAAATAATAAAATCAAGGAAAACAATTGACACACTGAAATCCTGGGAAGAAAGCTGGGAGTTTCCTTGGGAAAATGAGGCATTTAAAAGCACTATGTGCACTGCAGAATTCAGGAAGACATATAGATGCCAGGGCAGGTTGCATGCTTCAGAAGAGAACTGAGAAAACCCTAAACTTTCATCTCTGGCTGATCTTTAGGCTCAGTGCAAGCAGGAAGTAAGGTCTAAAGTTATAAGTGGCCTAGATAAGTATTGCAGGAGTGCCCATTTCACCATAAAAACACTTAACAAAGTAGAAATAGCAGGAAACTTCCTCAATCTGCTAAAGGGCATTTATGAAAAACTCAAGGCTAACATCATCCACAATGGTAAAAAACAGAAAATGTTCCCTCTAATACTAGGAACAAGACAAATTTCACCACTTCTGTGCAATATTGTGCTTGAAGTTCTGATCAATGAAACAAGAAAAAAATAAAAGATATCCAAATTGGACAGGAAGAATCAAAATGATCCTAGTTCACAGATGCCATACTCTTATATGCAGAAAAACCTTACAGAATCCATTAAGGTGCTAGCAGAGCTAATAAACATTTCAACAAAGTTGCAAGACACAAAAGGAGCGCACACAAATTTACTGAAATCTCTATAGACTAGCGATGAACGATTCAAAAAGGAAATTAAGAAAGAAATTCCATTTATGAGAACATTCAAAATAATAAAATACCCAGGAATAAATTTAAGCAAGAAAGTGAAAGACCTGTACACTGAAAATTAAAAATGTTTCTGAACAAGTTATGGAAAACGTAAATAAATGTAAGATCATTCTGAGTTAATGGATTTACTTTATGAACAACTGATTTTTGGCAAGGGTTCTAAGACCATCGAATGGGGGAAGAATAGTCTCTTCAAAAATTGGTGCTGGGACAACTAGATCTTCACATGCGAAAGAATTAAGGTGGACACTTACTTCAGAACATAAACACAAATTAACTGAAAAAAGATCAAAGACCTAAATGTAAGAGCTAAAGCATAAAATTCTTGTAAGAAAACATAGCATTATACCCTCAATAATAAAAAGAAAATAATCCAATTTAAAAAGTATAAAAATAATTTGAATAGATATTCTTTCAAGGTAGATATACATATGTCCAATGAGCACACAAAATGAAGTTTAATATCAGTCATCAGGAAAGTGCTAATCCAAACCACGATGAGATATCAACTAATGCCCACTAACATAGCCACAATAAAAAAAAAAAAACACAGAAAATAACAAGTGTTGGCAAGGATGTAGAGAAAAAAGAGCCCTCATACATTGCTAGTGGAAATGTGAAATGCTTTAGCCACTGTATAAAGGTTTGGCAGTTTCTCAAAAAAATAAATATGAAATTACCATTTGAACCAGTAATTCCACTCCTTTGTATATACTCAAAAGTACTGAAAACAGGTTTTCAAACAAAGACTTGTACAGGAATGTTCATAGCAGTACTATTCCCAATAGCCAAAGGGTAGAAATTACACACATAACCATCCATAAATGGATGGATAAATAAAAAGTCATATATATACATAGAATGGCCATTATTCAGCCATAAAAAGAAAAGAGGTACTGATATGTGGACCCAAGGGTGAATCTCAAAAACGTTAAGCTAAAGAAACCAAACACAAATGGTCACTACTATATTATTCCACTCATATGAAATCCCCACAATAGATAAAGTAATAGAGACACAAAGAAAATTGGTAGTTGCCAGGAAATTAATGGGGGAAGAACATAAAAGTGGCTGCTTAGTACATATGGGCTTTTCTTTTTGGGTCATGAAAATGATTTGGAACTTGATATAGGTGGGTCGAACAACATTGTGAATGTACTAAATATCACTAAATTGAAATGTCTA
This sequence comes from Nomascus leucogenys, assembly GCF_006542625.1. Classification (NCBI taxonomy): domain Eukaryota; kingdom Metazoa; phylum Chordata; class Mammalia; order Primates; family Hylobatidae; genus Nomascus; species Nomascus leucogenys. The sequence continues at coordinate 1,540,026 of NC_044391.1, forward strand.
ATTGTGTTATGTGAATTTCACTTCAATAAAAAAAGATATGTAAAAGAATGACAGAAAAAGATTATAGTTCACTGAACTGAAAAAATCTGAATCCATAGTGATATTCATAAAAATGTAGAGAGAGGGAGGGAGGGAAGGAAGCATAGAAGGAAGGAAGGAAGGAAGCAAGGAAGCAAGCAAGGAAGGAAGGAGGGAGGGAGGGAGGGAGGAAGAAAGGAAAGGAAGGAAGGGAAGGGAAGGGAAGGGAAGGGGAGAAGGGGAGAAGGGGGAAAGGAAGGAAAAGAAGGAAAGGAAGGAAAGGAAGGGAGAGAGGGAGGGAGGGAGGAAGGGAGGAAGAAGAGTATTTTCATGGTTTTTAAGTGTCACTTCACAGATTACTTTTTAATACAAATGGGGAAATCTACCTTTACAGTAAAGATATCTGGCAGACAACATCTCAACCCAGTAATTTTACTTAGCATTGCCAACTATGGAGCAAATTGACATCACAGGCCCCCCTAGTAGGGTGCAAAAGAAAGAAGGCAATATCTGCTATGTGATACTGTTGCCACAGATGCTTACAATGAATCATATAACATGGAAATAATCAGATGATTCAGATGTGGAACACATCATATGATAGTCTAGACTCTTCAAAATGTCAATATTATGAAAGATGAAATAATATGAAGGAATATTCTAGGTTAAATAAGAATAAAGAGAATTTGACAACAAAACATAATGGGTAAGCCTTGATTAAATCTGGAATCAAGGGGAAAACAAACAATCCTAGCTGTTAAAAACATATTTGGAACAATTGGGGAAATTTGATCATGAGGTGTACAGTATGTATACGATGGTGTCATTCATTCATTGCCTCTCAGCTTCTAATAAACCCTTCAATATACACTCTATGATAAACAGTGAAATTTCTTTAAACATTTCCCCTTTAAAAAGTGAGCATGATGTTAAGCTTTCTAAGTAGAGGGTACTGGAGAGACTTTACAGGAGCAAGAGACTCCTGCAATTTCTATGCCAAGGGGTGGCCACTGGGGAGGAGAGATCAGTGTTGGTGCCATGGAGCCTACCCCAGCGTAAGACCCATAACATAATCTCTCTGCCACCAACCTCTGCCTGGCAATGGCCTTTCTACAAACTTCTTAACATGGAAATCAGTATCCCTGCATGGCTTACATAAAGCTGCCTATAGCACAAAGGGTTACACGCAGAACACTACTTGTTCTACGAGTTTCTATGTGGTCTGCACACAGCCTACCTATGCCCTAGGTATTCAGGCAGAGCTGCCACTCCCTCCAAAGTGGTCTGCATACTCTGAGGTCTTCCCTACCTATTGTCACCTGGACTCCCGCTGCCGCTGGTTACTCATTGCCAGCTTTTGCAGCTACAATCCAGAGGGTTGTCTATTTGCCCAGAATCTCAAGAATAGCTCCAGACTGGTGAAACTATTTAACTTCTTGGCTATCTGGTGGCTAACCCACCTGTGCTATGAGGTCTGAACTCCTTTCCAAGTTTGTTCTTCTCTTGGCACTCTCTCTCAGTCCTGGGTTACTGCGGAGACTTCTCTTGTATTTTATAGTTAGTCCTTTACTATAGTTAATAATTTTACAGTTTAACTTACCCTTTTTAACATATTTTCTGGTATCTATCTCCTGACTATCCAGATTGCTACAGAATTGCTATCAGGGATAGTTCCAGAAAATATACCCCCTCAAGATGACATATTAGTTTCCTGGGCTTCCATGACAGTTACCCAAACTGGGTGGCTTAAAGCAGCAGAAATTCATGGATCTCACAGTTTTGAGGCTAGAAGTTAAAAATCAGTATCACTGAGCCATAGTTAAGCTGTGGGCAGGGCCTCACTCCATCCGGAGGATCCAGGGGAAAGTCTGTTCCTGTCCGTTCCACCTTCTGGGGGCTTCTGGCATTCCTTGGCTAATGGCTATTTCACTCCAACCTTGAAATCTTCTTGTATCTTTATATGGCCTTATCCTCTGTATGTATCAAATATCTCCTGCCTCTCCCCTAGGGCTACATGTCATTGTATGTAAGGCTGACCCAAATAATTCAGGATATTCTCTCCATCTCAAAATCCTTAATTTAATCTCATTTGCACTCCTCAGCTTCTTTTTTACCACATGAGATAAAAGTCACAGGTTTCAGAGATTAGGATGTGAGACATGTGAGACGTGTAGTCTTTTAGGGGGAATTTTTTTCGGCCTACCTCAGATGGGGTGTGAGGTAGCATGATCTTTACCAGTGAGATATGGGACGCTAATAACCAATGGCACCAATGGCATGAAATGACATTACAATTAATCAAGCCATCATCTGCAGCTGATTATAATTAAGTGCCAATTGAAACACTTACCTTGGGAGTTCAAGTGGGTGCTGTCCTTAACTGTATGGCAGTAATAATGACTACAAAGGCTGCAGTGTGAAATAGTTGTTTGTTTGTTTGTTTAGTGCACTTGAGTGCTTACATAGAGAAAAGCTAAGATCTATTATCTTCCATTTCAGGTCACGGTCTGAAAAATCATACAGCTTTCTTAATAGCCCTCCATGACATCCCTATGACAATTTTCTTTTTTCTACTATAATAGGTGCAGGGCCAATATTGCTGAAAATCAGACACAAATTTTAATTGTGAGAGTTGTTAAATTACAATGACAATTGTATTAAAAGTGTATTATGACAATTCATAGTATCTCAAAGTTTCTTATGTTAAAGGCTATTGATTGAAAAGTAGTGAGATTCTAAAAATTGGCATGAAGACATCTGGTTGAACCCAGGTAAAACTGATAATCTTGAACCCTCGACTCATTCTGAGCGTCTCTTACCGATAGAAATGGCTGGCCATCTGGTACTCCAGGAGTTTGCCTTTCTCAGCCTGAAAACCCTTTGATACAGTAAGTTGGGTTGGATGCCTTGGAAAGTAATGCTTATTCTTCTTGGGATCCATCACAAACCCCCATCTCCATTGTCACTAGGCCCAAAGCTAGGGTCAAATCTCAGTGGGCTCTGGGGTGGCAGACAACATAACCCATGATCAAATAGCAAGACCTTGCTAATATATATTGGCAGAAACCATGGAAACGTGTGAGAATATTGTTTAAGGATATTAGACCAAAAAGGAAGCAATGTAACACTAGATTTTGCTGTATTAATTGATATTAATTAATGAACAGCCTCAATCAGGGGTGGTTCTTGGCAAAGATGAAAGAAAATTTCCCCAGTGGCAGACCTTCATAAAGTATATTTGTTGTCTATTATATATTTGGAGTGAGAAGTGGCCAGAGTGCAGATCTATACTAATTTATGAGCACTTGCTAATTAATCGTTTAGCTGAAGAGTTAGGGACTTTCAAAGAAGTAAACTTAGAAGACTTGTAACAAATGTGTTTGGGGAAGAAGTATGTGGATTGACCTCTCAGAATGGACACAGACTGTGAAGATATTTTGGTCCCATGTGGATGCTCAGGAAAAGCCATCCACTATAGTTAGTAATAATGTATTGTATACTTAAAATTTGAGTAGATCTTACATGTTCTCAATATTTAAAAAAGTACTATGTGAAGGTGAGGAGTATGTCAATTAGCTTGGTTGTGATAATCACTTCACAATGTATATAGTCAAAACATCACATTTTAAGCCTTAAGTACATAGACCTTTGTCAATAACTCAATAAATCTGGGGAAAAATAAGTAAACAAAGGAATATCTCTGTGTATGTTAGCCATTCTGTTTCCCCAGCCACCCCAGTGCTTGCCCAATGGACTGATGCACATAGTGACCATAATAACAGGGTTGTAGTCTGTGTCTGGGCTCAACAGGAACTTCTTACTAAGGTTGACCTGGCTACCACTAATGGGTAGCCTGATCTGCCTTTTTTTTTTCTGCTTTTAATTCTTCAAAATTTCTTTTCAAAAATGTATATAAATTTATGGCATGCATCACATCAGTCAAATAATGTACATTACACTCATTAAGTGATTTATCATCACTTCCCTCACTTCCACTCTTTCAACTTTCCGAGTTTCCTTTGTCTGTTATTCCACATTCTACATCCATGCATACACATTATTTAGCTCCCACTTATAAAGTGAGAATATACAGTATTTGTCTTTCTGTGTCTCACTTGTTTCACTTAAGCTAATGTCCTCCAGTTCCATTAAAGTTGCTTAAAAAGACAAAATTTTTTTTTTCTTTTTTTTACTGCTAAATGGTGTCACGTTATGGACATCTGCCACATTTTCTTTGTCCAGTTATCCACTGAGGGACACTTAGGTTGATTCCATATCTTTGCTATTGTGAATAGTTCTTCCACAAACATATAGGTGTGGTTATCTTTTTGATATAATGATTTATTTTCCTTTGAGTGGTTACCAGATAGTGGAATTGCTGGATTGAATAGTAGTTCTATTTTTAGTTGTTTGAGAAATCTCCATACTGTTTTATGTTCCCACTAACAGTGTATAAGAGTTCTCTTTCCTCCACATTCTACCAACATTTGTTATTTTTTGTCTTTTTAGTAATAACCATTCTGACTGGTCTTAGATCATATCTCATTGTGGTTTTAATTTGCATTTCTTTGATGATTAGTGATATTGAGCATTTTTTATACACCTGTTGGCCATCAGATGTCTTCTTTTGAAAAATGACTATTAATATTCTTTACCCACTTTTTAATAGATCATTAGATTTTGTTGTGGAGTTGTTGTTGAGTCCCTTGTAAATTATGGATATTAGTCCTTGTTGGATAAATAGTTTTCAAATATTTGTTCCCATTCCGAAGGTTGCCTGTTTGTATTCCTTTTTCTATGCAGAAGCTTTTTAGTTTAATTAAGTCCCATTTGTCTATCTGCCAATTTTGGATATCAACATTGAGTTTCCATTGTGGCACCATTCCCTGGGGACCACCCTGCCACCTAGCGGCAGGTTGATTGAATTGGCTCTCTTCCATCACGGAAGTGAGAGATTTATCCTCACTGGAATACACATATGATCCGGATATGAGTTTATCTTCCCTGCTGGTAATATTTCTTTTAGTACTACCATAAATGGACTCAAATAATGCCTAACCCACCATGATGGGGTTCCTCACAGTACTGCGTTGGATCCAGAAGTGCATTTCACAGCAAAGGAAATGCAATAATGGGATCATGTCTTGGAATCAAATGGCCTTCCCAGATACCTCATTACCCAAGAGCAGCTGGCCGAATTGAAAGGTAAAATGGCTTCATAAAGACTCTGTTACGGTGTCAATTGGTAAATTACAGCTTGAATGCACAGAATTTTGTTTTATAGGGTGCAGTTTATGCTTTGAATCAGAGGTCGCTGCATTCCATTGTTTTTCCTACAGTCAGAGTGCGTGTGTCCTGGAATCAAGGTGTGAAAGTGAAAATGTCTACTCTATTATCTAATAACCCCCTGCAAAATTTTGCCTCTCATTCTGACAATGTTGAGCTCTGCTGGATTGGAGATCTTAGCCTACAAGGGGAATGCTTCCCCTGGGGGACATGATAGGTCCGCAATGGCCTCATCAAATTGAAAGATGAAGTTTTGATCTGGTCACATTAGGCTCCCTCCACCACTAAACAAATAAGCAAACTAACAAAAAAAGGAGCTAAAAGGGAGCTAATCTACTGGCTGGAATGATTGATTTTGATTACCCAGAGTAATTTGGGTTGCTGCTGTAAAAGAAAAAGAAAGACAATGTCTGGAAACTATTTTTATGTAAACAGAAAAAAAAAAAACACTTTCATAAGAACCAAAAAAATCACACGAACACTCATAGAACCTGGTTGTAACTTCATATCACTGAAAAAGGCACGGAAAAGATAGAAAAAAACCAGTCCTGAATTGCCAATGCCACCCCTCCCCAGATCCTCCACAGTGACTATGTGGTACAGAGAGCATCTCTGGTTTCTGGGGGCAGGAGAGCACAGCAATTGTGATTCATTGACCTCAGTGTTGTCCTGTTAGAGAAGAAAGGAAAACTGGACCAAACTCAGCTGATGCCTGTCCACAGAGAAAGCATTTAAACCAGCCCTACCCAGAAAAGAATTGCAAATCTCAACTATCCTAACTTGAATTCCCCCAAACCTCTCCACCAAGGGCTACAGTGCTCTCTGTCTCAAAGTAAACTTGAAAGGCAGTCTAGGCCATAAGGACTGCAAGTCTTTTTTTTTTTTTTTGAGATGGATTCTCACTCTGTCACCCACGCTGGAGTGCAGTGGTGCAATCTTGGCTCACTGCAACCTCTGCCTCCCAGGCTCAAGCGATTCTCCTGCCTCAGTCTCCCGAATAGCTGGGACTACAGGTGTGTGCCATCATGCCCAGCTAATTTTTGTATTTTTAGTAGAGATGGGGTTTTACCATGTTGGCCAGGATGGTCTCGATCTCTTGACCTCGTGATCTGCCTGCCTCGGCCTCCCAAAGTGCTGGAATTACAGGCATGAGCCACTGTGCCCGGCCAGGGCTGTAACTCTTAGATGAGTCCTAGTGCTGAACTGGGCCCAGAGACAGTGGACTGGGAAAGAGGAGTACACAACATACTCAGACACCAGCTAGGGCAGCCAAGGGAGTGCTGGCATCACACCTTCCCTAACCCCAGGCTGCACAGCTTGAGGCTCCAAAAGAGACGCCTGAGGAAAGGAAAAGGAAAAGTGGGGAGGACTTTGTCTTGCATCTTAGATACCAGGTTCACCACAGCAGGATAGGGCACCGGTCAGAGTGGTGAGGCCCCACTCCACACCCTACCTCCCAGATATTACTTCTAGACACACGCTTAGCCAGAAAGAAACCCGCTGCCTTGAAAGGACTCATTCTTGGCAGCATATATCACCTGCTAACTGAAGCGCCCTTGTGTCCAGAATAACCAGAAGCAATACCAAGATACTACATCAAGGGCCTTGGGTGAGCCTCTGAGACTTGCCAGATTTAGGTGAGACTCAGCACATTAACAGCTGAGGTGGCTATGGGCAAAACTCCTTCTGCTTGAGAAAATCAGAGGAAAAAGTAAAGGGGACTTTGTCTTGAACCTTAGATACCAGGATGGCAACAGAGGGTAGACCATCAAGTGGGCTCTTGGGGTCCCTGATTCAAGGACTTGACTCTTAGATGACATTTCTGAACCTGCCCTGGGCCAGAGGGGAGCTCACTGCCCTGAAAGGAAAGTCCCAGGCTATACAGCATTCACCAAAAGCTCACTTAGCCCTTGGGCCTTAAGGGAATATCAGAGATAGTCTGAGAGCACTCCCCATGGCCTGTGGCAGTGGTGGCTACGGAATAAGGCTTCTCTGCCTTTGGAAAGGGGTGTGGGAGGGACTGCATCTTGTGCTTTGACTGCCAAGTCAGCCTCGGTATAATAGAACTCCAGGTAGATTTCTAAAGATTTTGACTCTAGTCTCTGACTCCTGGACAGAACCTCTGGGTAGCACCTTAGGACACCCCAGGGGCTTGAGGGACCTCATCACCTTGAAGGGAAGGACACAGGCCTGGCTGGCTTTGCCAAATGCTGATTGTAGAGCCCCAGGGCCTAGATCAAACATAGGCAGTAGCCAGGGAGTGGTTACAATAGGACTTGGGTGAAACCCAGTGCTGTGGTGACTTCAGGCCTGACCCAACACAGTCATAGTGGTGATGGCCACAGTGGGGCTTATGTCATTTCACCCCTAGCTTTAGTGGCTCAGAGCAGAGAGACTCTGTTTGGGAGAACATAAGGGAATAGAACAAGAGTCTTCGCCTGGGAATTCAGAGAATTCTCCCAGATCTTGTTGAGGACCATCAAGGTGTTTCCTCCATGAGTCTGCAAGAACTACAGTGTTTCTGGACTTAGGGTACCTGCTAACATCACAACACCCGAGTCCTTCAAAATATCTTTAAAACCTTCCCAAGAAGGACAGGTACAAATAAGCCCACAGGGTGAATATGGCAATAAATACCTAACTCTTCAATGCCCAGACATTGAAGAACATCTACTAGCATCAACATCATCCAGGAAAACATGACTTCACCAAATGAACTAAATAAGGCACCAGGGACCAGTCTGAGATGAAAGGTCACATATTTGAGAGACACAGATATGTGACCTTTCAGACCGAGAATTCAAAATAGCTGAGTTGATGAAACTAAAAAAAATTTAAGATATCACAGAGAAGAAATTCAGAATTCTATAGGATAAATTTATCAAAGAGATTGAAATAATTAAAAAGAATCAAGCAGAAATTCTGGAGCTGAAAATACAATTGGTATACTGAAGAATGCATCTGAGTCCTTTAATAGCAGAATTGGCTAAGCAGAAGAATTAGTGAGCTTGAAGACAGGCTAGTGGAAAATACAGTCAGAGGCAACAAAAGAAAAAAAGAATTAAAAAAATGAAGCATGTCTACAGGATATAGAAGATAGCCTCAAAATCTAAGAGTTATTGGCCTTAAAGAGGAGATAGAAAAAGAGACAGAGGTAGAAAATTTATTCAAAAGGATTATAACAAAAACTTCCCAAACCAAGAGAAATATGTCAATATCCAAGTACGAGAAGATTATAAAAAAGGAAGCAGATTTAACCCAAAGAAGACTATCTCAAGACATGTAATAAACTCTCACAGGCCATGGACAAAGAAAGGATCCTATAAGCAGCAGGAGAATAAACAAATAACATACAATGGAACTCCAATACATCTGGCAGCAGACTTTTCAGTGGAATCCTTACAGGCCAGGAAAGAGTGGCATGAAAACAAGCAAACAACAAACAAAAAACCTTTTACCCTAGAATAGTTTATTTGGCAAAAATATCATTCAAACATGAAGAAGAAATAAAGACTCTCCCAGACAAACAAAAGCTGAGGAATTTAATTAACATCAGACCTGTCCTGCAAGAAATGGTAAAGGAAGTACCACAATCAGAAAGAAAAGGATATTTATGAGCAATAAGTAATCAACTGAAGATACAAAAACTCACTGGTAACAGTAAGTACACAGAAAAACACAGAATATTATAACACTGTAACTACTGTTATACTAAGTAGAAAGACTAAACAATTTATCAACCAAGAATAACTATGACAACATTTCAAAACATAATATAATAAGATATAAATAGAAACAACAAGATATTAAAAAGCAGGGCGATGAAGTTCAGGTGTAGAGGCTTTATTAGTTTTCTTTTTGCTTGTTTGCTTGTTTATGCATCAGTGTTAACTTGTTATCAGGTTAAAATAATGAGTTATAAGATAGTATGTGGAAGTCTCCTGATAACCTCAAACCAAAAAGCATACAATGGACACACAAAAAATAAAAAGCCAGAAACTAAATTGTGTTATCAGAGAAAATGACATTCATTAAAGGAAGACAGGAAGACAAGAAAGAAGCAAGAAGATCACAGAACAACCAGAAAACAAGTAACAAATGGCAAGAGTAAATCCTTATTTGTCAATAATAGCATTGAATGTAAATGTACTAAACTATCCAATCAAAAGACAGAGAGTGGCTGATGGATGAAAAAGCAAGAGCCATGGATTTGCTGCATGAAAGAAACACACTTCATCCATAAAGACACACACACAGATTGAAAATAAAGGGATGGAGAAGGATATTCCAAAAAAGAGCAGGAGTCGCTATACTTAGACAAAATAGATTTCAAGGAAAAAACTACAAGAAGAGACAAAAGTTACTGTTTAATGATAAAGGGGTCAATTTAGCAAGAAGAGATAACAATTAAAATATATATGCAGCCAACCCTGGAACACCCAGATATAAAAAGGAAATATTATTAGAGCTAAAGAGAGAGATAGGCCTCAACACAATAATAGCTGGAGACTAACTCCCGACTTTCAGCATTGAACAGATTTTCCAGGCAGAAACATTGGATTTAATCTGCACTATAGGCCAAATGGATCTAAAAGGTATTTACAGAACATTTCACACAATGGTTGCAGAATACGCATTCTTTTCCTCAGAACACGGATCATTCTTAAGGATAGACCACATGTTAGGTCACAAAACAAGTCTTAACACATTTAAAAAACTGAAATGATGTCAAGCATCTTCTCTGACACAATGGAATAAAACTAGAAATCAATAACAAGAGGAATTTCAGAAACTATACAAATACATGGGAATTAAACAATATGTTCCTGAATGACCAGTGGGTCAATGAAGAAATTAAGAAGAAAATTGAAAAAATTCCTGAAACAAATGATAATGGAAAAGCGCTACACTGAAACATGTGGGATACATCAAAAACAGTACTAAGAGGAAAATTTAAAGCTATAAGTGCCTATACCAAAAAAGAGGAAAAATTTCAAATAAACAATTTAATGATGCATCTTGAAGAACTAGAAGACCAAGAGTAAACTGAACCCCAAATTAGTAGAAGAAAATACATAATAAAGATCAGATCAGAAATATATGAACAGAAGATACAAATAAATAAATTCAGAAATGAGGAAGGAAGCATTACAACTGATACTGCAGAAACTCAAAGAATCATTAGTGGCTACTATGAATAACTATATGCCAATAAATTTGAAAATCTAGAAGAAATGGACAAATTCCTAGACACATGCAACATACCAAGATTGAACCAGGAAGAAACCAAAACCTGGACAGACCAATAAAAGTAACAAGATCAAAGCCATAACAAAAAGTCTCCCAGTAAAGAAAAGCCCAGGACCTAAGGACTTCACTGCTGAATTCTACCAAACACTTGAAGAAGAATTAATACAATCCTACTGAAACTATTCTGAAAAATAGGAGAAAATGCTTCCAAACTCATTCTATGAGGCCAGTTTACCCTGATAGCAAAACCAGACAAAGACACATCTCAATTAAAAACTACAGCCCAATATCTCTGATGAATATTGGTGCAAAAATCCTCAACAAAAAACTAGCAAACTGAATTCAACAATACATTAGAAAAATCATTCATCATGACCAAGTCGAATTTATCCCTGGGATGCAAGGACGGTGCAACATATGCAAATCAATTAACATGATACATTATATCAACAGAATGAAAAATAAAAACCATATGATCATTTCAACTGATGCTGAAAAAGCATGTGACACAACTCAACATCCCTTCATGATAAAAAAAAAACAACCCTAAAAAAACTAGGGATTGAAGGAACATAACTCAACATAATAAAAGGCGTTTATGACAGACCCACAGCTAGTATCATACTGAATGGGGAAAAACAGAAAGCCTTTCCTCTAAGATCTGGAACAGGACAAGAAATTCTCACTGTCACCACTGTTTTTCAACATCGTATTGTAAATCCTAGCTACAGCAACAAGACAAAAGATATAAAGGGCATGTGAATTGGACAGGAAGAAGTCAAGTTATCCTTTATTTGCAAATGATATAATCTTAAATTTGGAAAAATCTAAAGATACAACAAGAAAACTATTAGAACTAATAAACAAATTTAATAAAGTTGCAGGATACAAAATCAACATACAAAAAATCAGTAGCATTTCTATATGCCAACAGTGAGCAATGTGAAAAAAGAATAAAAAAGCAATTCCATCTACAAGAGCAACACGTAATATTAAATACCCAGAAATTAACCAAAGAAGTAAAAGATGTCTACAATGAAAACTATAAAACACTGATGAAAGAATTGAATAGGATGCCAAAAAAATGAAAAAAAAAATTTCATGTTCATGGATTGAAAGAATCAATCTTGTTAAAATGTCCATACCACCCAAAGCAATCTACAGATTCAATGCAATCCCTATCAAGGTACCAATGACATTTTTCACAGAATAGAAAAAACAATCCTAAAATATATATGGAACCACAAAAGGCCCAGAATAACCAAAGCTACTCTAAGAAAAAAGAACAAAACTGGAGGAATTACAGCTCCTGACTTCAAATTTTACTACCGAGCAATAGTAACCAAAACAGTATAGTACTAGCATAAAAACAAAAACATAGACCAGTGGAACAGAATAGAGAATCCAGAAACAAATCCACACACCTAGAGTGAACTCATTTTTGACAAAGGTACCAAGAACATACACTGGAGGAAAGATAGTCTTGTCAATAAATGGTGCTGGGAAAACTGGATATCCACATCATAAGAATGAAACTAGACCCCTCTTTCTCACCATATACAAAAATAAAATCAAAATGGATTTAAGGCTTAAATCTTAAGACCTTGAACTATGAAACTACTACAGTAATACATTGGGGAAGATCTTCAGGACATTGGTCTGGCAAAAATTTCTTGAGCAATACCCTACAAGCATAGGCAAGTAAAGGAAAAATGGATGAATGGGATTATCAAAGTTAAAAAGTTTTCTCTCAGCAAAGGATACAATCAACAAGGGGAAGATAAAATCCACACAATGGGAGAAGATATTTGTAAACTACCCATCTGAGAAGAGATTAATAACCAGAATATATAAGGAGCTCAAACAACTCTATAGAAAAAAGTTCAGTAATCTGATCAAAAATAGGCAAAAGATTTGAATAGACATTCTCAAAAGAAGACATAAAAGTGGCAAACAGGCATATGATCAGAGAAATGCAAATCAAAACTACAATGAGATATCATCTCACCCCAATTCAAATGGCTTATATCCAAAACACAGGCAATAACAAATGCTGTTGAGGATGTAGAGAAAAGGGAACACCTTTGGCCGGGTGCGGTGGCTCACGCCTGTAATCCCAGCACTTTGGGAGGCTGAGGCAGGAGAATCGCTTGAACCCAGGAGTAGGAGGTTGCAGTGAGCCTAGATCGTGCCACTGCACTCCAGCCTGGTGACAGAGTGAGACTCTGTCTCAAAAACAGAACAAAACAAAACAAAACAAAACAAAACAAAACAAAACAAAAGGGAACCCTTGTACACTGTTGATGGGAATGTAAATTAGTACAACCACATGGAGAACAGTTTGGAGGTTCCCCAAAAAAGTAAAAATTGAGCTAACATGTGATCCAGCAATCCCACTTCTGGGTATATCCTTTCAAAAGAAAGGAAATCAGTATATCAAAGAGATATCTGCACTCTTGTTGCGGCGTTGTTTACAATAGTTAAGATTTGGGGACAACCTAAGTGTATATCGAAGAGATATCTGCACTCTTCTTTGATATATTGTAATCAGTATATTGAAGAGATATCTGCACTCCTTTGTTGCAGCATTGTTTACAGTAGATAAGATTTGGAGGCAACCTAGGTGTCCATCAACAGATGAATGATAACAAAAGTGATAACTATATATAATGGAGTATTATTCAACCATAAAAAAGAATGAGAACCAGTCATTCACAACAACGTGGATGGGAACTGGAGATCTTTATGTTAAGTAAAATAAGCCAGACACAGAAAGACAAACTTTGCATGTTCTTACTTATTTGTGGGATCAAAAAATCAAAACAATTGAACTCATGGAAATAGAGAGTAGAAGGATAGTTACCATAGGCTGGGAAAGGTAGTTGGGGAGCTGGGGAAAGGTAGGGATGGTTAATGGTACAAAAAAATAGTTAGAAATAACGAATAATAGCTACTATTTGATAGCACATCAGAATGACTATAGTCAATAATAACTCACTAGTACATTTTAACATAACCTAAAGAGTATACTAGATTGTTTGTAACTCAAAGGATAAATGCTTGAGGTAATGAATATGCCATTTTCCATGATGTGCATATTTCACTTTGCATGCCTGTATCAAAACATCTCATGTACCCCATAAACATATACATCTACTATGTACACAGAAAAATCAAAAATTTTAAAAAAATCAGCTAAGAGTTATTGGAGTTTAAATTTACAATTTAAATTTAGGTAAGATTTTGTGAGATAGTGATTGAAATTGAGGAGCAATTAATATAGCTAACAGTGGACACAATGCTGACTGGGGCTGTGCGTCTTCTCCTTTGGGGGAAGAGTCAGAACTTCCTCTCTTGCCAACTTGTGTAGAAAGGTTCATGTGGAAACTGAGTAGCTAAAGTGGTGGACTGTTTCATTTATTAATTTATTGCCTCTCATCTCTAAATGCAGCCTTCCATGTATACTCTATGATAAACAACAAGATTAGTTTAAGTATTTCTCCTTCAAGGTGAATATGAGGGTAAGCTTTCTCAGTAGACTGTGCTGGAAAGACATTGTAGGAGGTAAAGGCTAACTGCAATTTCTGGAGAGAGGGTTTGGCAATGGGTGCATGAAGATAACCAGTGGAGCCTGCCCCAGCCAGGGGTCAGAACACTATTCCCCTGTGACCTCACAGCCTCTACCTGGTGATAACCTTTCTGTAGTCCTCTCAACATGAAAACCATAACTCCCAGACAGTCTACACACAGACCTGTGATGCAATGGGTCATACACTAGGCAGCCTTTCCAAAAGCCCCCATGCAGCCTGTGCAAGCAGCCAAGGGCCCAGGCGATCCATACAGAGCTTCTTCTCCCTTCGCAAGTCCCCATGCAGCCCACATGCTCTGAAGATCTTTGCTGCCACTGGCACCTGAACTCCTACAGCATGTCTGTACCACCAGTTCTTGATCACCTGTTCCCTCCCTGCACTCCAGGGAGATGCCTATCATTTGCCTCTGGTCTAGCTAAACTACTGTATTTCTCTGCCATCTGGCAATCTGATGGTTCAATCTTACCTTCTCCTCCAAGGTCCAAACTCCCTTCCACATTTGTTCTTCTCTGGATACTCTCCCTTAGTCCTAAGGTACTATATAGATTTACCCTCACATCTTATACTTAACTCCTTTACTATAGTTAATCATTCTCATAATAAGCATCCCCTGTTTAACCTACTGTGTTGTTTCTACTTTGTCATTGGTCCCAAATTCTATAATAATCTTCTTGATTCAACATTCTTTGGATATAAAAAAGGAAAAAAAAAGGTACTCATTACTTTTGGGGAGGACCATGAGATTAGGTTTGGGATGTTGAGGATATTTTATTCTTCTTTATAATACTTGAAATTTTCTTTTTTTTTTTTTTTTTTTTTGAGATGGAGTCTGGCTCTGTCACCCGGGCTGGAGTGCAGTGGCGCGATCTTGGCTCACTGCAAGCTCCGCCTCCCGGGTTCACGCCATTCTCCTGCCTCAGCCTCTCCGAGTAGCTGGGACTACAGGCGCCCGCCATCACGCCCGGCTAAATTTTTGTATTTTTTTTAGTAGAGACAGGGTTTCACTGTGGTCTCGATCTCCTGACCTCGTGATCCGCCCGCCTCGGCCTCCCAAAGTGCTGGGATTACAAGTGTGAGCCACCGCGCCCGGCCAATACTTGAAATTTTCATATGGAAACTATTTCATAGGATACACAGATAACAAAATCATTGAACAAAAAGTTGTGCCTATGCTGAAATAATCATTAATATGCACATAATTATTAGGAATTAATAATTCTAATTAACATTATTAGAATATAATTATTCTGAACCTAATTATAAAGAATAATAGTTTATTAATATAATCAGCAAAACTCATTTGCATTTATATATAAATTACATTTCTGGGTATTGCTTGTCATATAACTGGCCTGGTCTATCTGTAACTTTATCTTCTAAGTAAAGGTAAGCCACAGCTAAATATCTCATTGCAGCCAAATGCCAGATGGAAGGGCGGATATGATTTAGAGAAATTCTGCTAATCATTACTTTTCAACCTATGTTGGTTAACTTTTCACAGGATTAGGGTAGCAAAGTTTGAAAAATGTAATATTTCATTATTCCTCTAATAGAACGTTATTTTGAAAAATACTGAATTTATAAGTATTAGTGCAGTTTCAACCGCATTTGAAAGATATCACTAAGTTTTCAAGGAGCTTACATCCCTTTCTATGTTTCACACTCATATTGGTTGCTAAACCATTTAAAAATTTTAATATTTAATCCCTGGCATATCACTTTTATTACACACACACACACACACACACACACACAGTACTGATACATTGTTATAAAGCTAGGTTAAAAGTTCTGAAGCCTGGAAATTCTAGAATAAGTATCAACTACATGTTGCATTTTCTAAAATGTTTTACAAAAGCCTACAGACTTGGTGTTAGAATTCTTTGATAAAATCCTCACGTCTCACATCCATCTGATAAAAAAATTAGAAAGGAAAAAAGAATGAGAAGTCTTAGATATGGTGGACATTGTTGAATTCTCTGACTCTCTTGACCTCAAAGTTTCTGGTTGATAGGGAATATAATTAAAATGTAGAATTCACAGCAATTAGTCTTTTGTGTCTGATTTTTGCATATCTCGGAACAGATATAAGTTAAAATACTGCTATTAAAATTACGATGGAGGCCAGGCGTGGTGGCTCACGCCTGTAATCCCAGCATTTTGGGAGGCCAAGGTGGGAGGATTACGAGGTCAGGAGATCAAGACCATCCTAGCTAACATGGTGAAACCCGGTCTCTACTGAAAATAAAAAAAAAAAAAAAAATTAGCTGGGTGTGGTGGCGGGCGCCTGTAGTTCCAGCTACTCTGGAGGCTGAGGCAGGAGAATGGCGTGAACCCAGGAGGCGGAGCTTACAGTGAGCTGACATCGCGCCATTGCACTCCAGCCTGGGCGACACAGAGAGACTCCGTCTCAAAAACAAAACAAACAAACAACAGAAAAACAAAAACAAAACAAAAATTATGACAGAATAAATATGAAGACTTAGACATGACCAGAAAAATCTTTTTTTCTTTTCAATCTTTAGACATATTATTTTATATTTATATATTTTTTCCATAAGTTATTGGGATACTGGTGGTATTTGGTTACACGAGTAAGTTCTTTAGTGGCGATTTGTGAGATTTTGGTGCACCCATCATCCGAGCAGTATACACTGCACTATGATTGTAGTGTTTTATCCGTCATACCCCCTCCCACTCTTCCCCACAAGTCCCCAAAGTCCATGGTATCATTCTTATGCCTTTGCATCCTCATAGCTTAGCTCCTACATATCAGTGAGAACATATGATGTTTGGTTTTCCATTCCCAAGTTACTTCACTTAGAATAACCGTCTCCAATCTCAACCAGGTCACTGCAAATTATGTTAATTCATTCTTTTATATGGCTGAGTAGTAGTCCATTGTGTGTGTGTGTGTGTGTGTGTGTGTATGTACACTCTCATGTGTGTGTATGTATGTATATGTATGGCACTCTCCTATGTAACCAACCAGAGTATAAAAAGGTACCCCTTGGAAAACTAACAGTAAATATAGCTACCCCATGACCCAGCAATTCCATTCCGATGTAGGTAACCAAAGAGAAATGAGTACATGTACTCACAAATAAACTTGTACAAAACTTTTCATAGCAGTCTTATTCATAAAAGCCAAGTCATAGGGAAAGAACAAAACAAAACAAATATCCATCGACAGAATAATGAAAGGACAAACTGATATTTTCCTACAATGGAATACAACAAAGTAATGAAGAGAAGAAATTAGTGATATATGTACAATGAGTTGAATATTTGTGTTCCCTCCATTCGTATGTTGAAATCCTAACCACCAAGGTGATGGTACTAGGAAATGTGGCCTTTGAACATTGTGTAACTATTACAACAAATTATTACAACATTGTATAATAATTTGAAGGGTGGTTAGTTCATGAGGGTGAAGCCCTCATTAATAGTATTCATACCCTTATAAAATGGGCCAGGGAGACCCCTCACCCCTTCCATCACATGAGGATACAGTGAGAAGGTGCCATCTGTGAACCAGGAGGAAGGCCCTTATCAGACACCAGATCTGCCTGGCACCTTGATCTTAGACTTCCCAATGTCCAAAACTGTGATAATTAAATTTCTATTGTTCATAATCCACTCAGTTTGTGGTATTTTGTATGACAACTTGGATGTACTAAAATAATGTACTAAGATAATATGCAACAAGTTGGATAAATAAATCTAGTTATTTGGATACATATATCAACTTAGCCAGTCACAAAAGTTGGTAAACTAAAGAATCCCCTGAAGTTCGAAAGCAGATGAAACTAATCTGCAGTGACAGGAAACAGAATAGTTGGTGCCTGACGGTGGGGATAGCATGAGGATTGACTAGGAAGAGTCACGAGAGAATTTTGTGGGGTCCTAGAAATGTTCTAGATCTTTAGTGGGGTGACAGTCACATGAATATACATATTTGTCTTAATAAAACTATACACATAGATTCATGCATTTGCTATATGTAAAATACTATGATCTAAATACATGAATTCATAAATTAATACATATATAGCATCAATTTTAAAATACTTGCTAATTGTCTTCTACCCTACTACTAATTATTACTATTATTACTACTTGTGTTTTTTGATATCGAATGCCAAATGTCTATCTCACAGCTGTGAGTGGGGTGGGAATGGCTTAGAGTAAAAAGAAGATAATAGCCTGTAATTATTTAGTATTATGAGTTCTGGAGGCCCACTGTGGTTGAATCCAGGCTCAGCTGCTTGCTGGCTCTGCAAATTTAAGCAAGTCTGCTTAAATTCTTCTAAACCTTTGTTCCCATTCTAAATACACAGGTAATGTACCTCTCACAGTTTTTTTTTTTGAGAATTAAAACATTTGTAAGATAACCTATGACATGTAATAACTACATATCTACTGTTTTTGTTTTAATCATTTAAATTCTTTCCGATTTTTGCAGGCTATGTTGAAATGTAGTTTTAATTTGATTTTTGGTATTATTATTTTATAGTCTTGCCTAAGTACTTTTTATGTGTTTGTGCTTAAGGGATTTATAGGAAATTACTTTTATATTAACTCACTTTATCTTTTGATTACTGTTTATGGATAATCACTCTGGTGACTGGTAGACTTTTCTGAACGTTATTATTACCACAGTCAACATGATTAGTATAATTTCCTAGGAAATTAAAAGCTTACTAAAATGTAAGCTGCTTGAGAGCAGAAACTGCTATATCCATGGTTATAGCCATCTCTTATGCACATGGATGTAGCATATTGTACAAGCCTAATAAATATTGATGAAGTCAATAAATCAATATATTTGGTAAAAAAAAAAAAACACTAGACCTGTATCATGCCCAAACTAATTTCAAAAGGTTGCTAGTATATATATATATTTCATACAATGCACTAATAATTTCTAAAATAGTAGTCTCAAGATGAACTTTGCATCCAGAAAAGGGTTTTGTACCTGGATCAGAGATACTTTTCTCTGGATGCATAAGGCTTCGTATGATCACAGGACAGCAGCGTTGGAATGGTGTTGTCATGACTGGAGGTGGCTGGAGGGATATAAGCAGGATCTAAGAAATCTGTTCGATACAGGAAAACCTTCATTACCCATGGCAGAAGGCCAAAAAAGGGCATTGGATCAACTTCTGGGCTTCTACAAATTTCTGTGAAGTTTGTCAGATTATTTTTCCTCTAGTATTGTAATTGTTTGAATGGAGCTCAAAGTCAAAACCACTCCTTTGCTCTTTTGACACCCTTGCTTTTTAAAAAAAAAAACAAACTGTTTCCCCATTTTTATTTTAATGGAATTTTATCTATTGCTTTACTTCCACAGCAGATGACAAAATCCAGACTTCAAATACAGCCACAGATTAATCTAAAAGACTTCTGGATTAAATATCCTGTCAAAAAGCTAATTGAAAGGCTAATTCTACAGAAGTATTTGGACCAGTGAGATATAAGGAAAATAGGCTGAATTGTGAGATATGTTAACATTTTAAAAAATGTTTATTTTCACTAAATGAAAACCAGAGAGAAAAGGAAAGCTCATGTAAAACAGTTTAAAGAAGCAAGTGTTTGTGGAATTCATTTTGATACTGTAAATTGTAAAACCAGTTCTGAAATCAGATTATATCTATACCTATCTTTCCAAGTGTGCATTTTAAAAGGAGGCATTAGCTGGGCGCGGTGGCTCACGCCTATAATCCCAGCACTTTGGGAGGCTGAGGTGGGTGGATCACAAGGTTAGGAGATCGAGACGATCTTGGCTAACACGATAAAACCCCGTCTCTACTAAAAATACAAAAAATTAGCCAGGCGTGGTGGCGGGCGCCTGTAGTCCCAGCTACTCGGGAGGCTGAGGCAGGAGAATGGCGGGAACCCGGGAGGCGGAGCTTGCAGTGAGCTGAGATCCCGCCACTGCACTCCAGCCTGGGCGACAGAGCAAGACTCCATCTCAAAAAAAAAAAAGGGAGACATTGCTTGCCTACCCCCAGTGATATTTGGGAGTGCTTGAGGGGATGTTTATTACCTAACAAAATTGAAGAGGGAGGTACAACTGGAATTTTATACACGTAATATTTAATATATGTCATAAACATATTTAATATTATGTATGCTTTATATAATTCTTTGGAAATGCTAATATCCTTCTCAAGAAGCATGATACTTGAAATGTAGTGTTATGCATTACTTTGAAATGATATTAGATATGACCACAAGAAAACTAGCAAACAAGCTTAAACCAAGGGTCATTCTACAAAACAATGTCTTGTAATTCTCAGTAATAACAGTTTGAAGAAAGACAAGGAAAGGTAAGGATTAATACAGATTGAGGGAGAGTAAAGAGACATATCAACTTTGTGAAAAGTATGATCCTGGGTTGGATCCTGCATCATTGCGAAGAAAAAAAGACAGTATTGGAACAACTGGCAAAAATTAGATTCAGACTGTAGGTTAGATAATAGCATTGTAACAGTGCCAAATTTCTTACATTTAATCATTGTATCATGATTGGGTAAAAAAATACATTTGTTCTTAAAAAATACATGCCAGAGGATTTAAAGACAGAGTCAGGGTGAATGCAACTTATTTGTAAGTGGTTCAATGAACAAAACATCACAGTTACATGATATTTATACCCGTATTGACACTGTTAGCCACATTTACATCTATATCTATAGAGAGAAAAAGAAAAATTGGTAAAACAAATGTGAAAAATAGTAACAATTTGCAAATCTAGGTGAAAAGTATTTGGCAATTCATTGTATTTTTACAATTTTTTCTGTACTTTTTTTCTAATACAAAGTTTTTTAAAAGAATGAGATAGGGAGATAGTTTTAAGTGCCACAGGCATAGCTAGGGTAATTCTGCTTATGGAACAGGACAACTGCAATGTGATATATGTCATAGGATGGTTTCAACTAAATGTTCTTTTCGGATGTACTATTAATTAGTGCAATGATATCACCGAGACCCAGGAAATTGACTCATTACCAATATTAAAAGAAAAAAAAAACTTCTTCAAAGATAAGCCTGTAGTGCCAAAAAATAGATTTTTAGGGCTGGGGGTGGTGGCTTACACCTGTAATCCCAACACTTACGGAGGCAGAGGCAGGTGAATCACCTGAGGTCAGGAGTTCAAGACCAGCCTGGCAAATGTGGTGAAACCCCGTCACTACTAAAAATACAAAAATTAGCCGGGCATGGTGGCAAGTGCCTGTAATCCCAGCTATTTGGGAGGCTGAGGCAGGAGAATCGCTTGAACCTGGAAGGCAGATGTTTCAGTGAGCCGAGATCATGCCATTGCACTCCAGCCTGGTCAACAAGAGTGAAACTCCATCTCAAAAAAAAAAAAAAAAAAAGAGGTTTTTCAAATTTAATTTTAAAATACTAAAAGTGGTTATATTTTACTGTGACCAAAGTAACAACAGCTAGATTGAATTTTTCAATTTCAGAAATGCTGTTGAGACTCATGTAGCCAATTCAGCCAGTCCAGATTGTTGAGTTGAGCTGAATTTAACTTAGAGTTAATCTAGTACTATTGATTTGACTAGTATAGACTCAACCAGACATTCATGATTCATGTGGGTTAATGTTCAGAGTATTACCGTTATGTGGTTAAGTATGAGGAAAAAAAGTCCTAAAACAATTTACTTTTCTTCATAATGATCTCTCTTTGATCCCCCAAGCCCTGTCCTTGATCTCTTCTTCTCCCTGTCTCTCCTTCTCTGTCAGTACTCGTGTGAGCACATGCTCTTTGTTGTCATATACTAGTAAACGTATATTTAAAGTATGACTGTTGCTTCATGCTTTTTTGTTGCTTGGGGGAAAGCATATACCACTTGCAGCTTGTGTCACTAAGATGTTGTAGCCCTTGCAGCTAATGGAAATTGGCAGTACAGGATACTTTTCTCAGTCCGGTGTCAAAAAATTGGCCTTTGTTTGGTCAACTTTCATGAACTTCCATTTACTTCAATGGAAAATGAAACACTTGTGAAATAAAGAAATATTGTCTTCAATGGGAAATGCATTCCATGTGTGGTATATATCATATTATGACAGATTTTAATTGAGACTGTACTATTTTTATTCACAACATGAATACAAGACTTTTTTCAGGGGTCTGCATTATAAGGCAGTGGTTATTTGCATTTGTGAGAAGAGACGAAAAATGTTTAATGTTTTTATAGTTAAATATCACTCAAGTTCTCAATAAAATACTTCCACCTCTTGTATATAAAGTTTGTTTCAAATAGGAAAAGTCTGTTTTTCTTAGGTGCAGTAACGAGAGCTTAAGGATGGAAGATGAGAGGACATGTCAGTGTCCATATCGTGTCATTCTTGTGAAACTTGCCAATCCATGATGGCTTTATCCTTCCACTTATCTACCCTTACTGAGCAAGTGGCATTACAAAGTCCAAGATTCTGGAGGAGCATGGATAGAGGTGCCTCAGAGTGGTCTGACATGCTTAATATTTAGAGAATTTACAAGCCATGGCGCAGAATCCTGGAGGTATTTGCAGTGAGAATGGAAATTTGGTAGTTAATATGTTCCAGGGGCAGGGAGAGCAGTAGGAGTTGGAATGGTTTGATTAGTTAGTTGTCATTAGCTAGAACCACAGAACTTACAAAAGGAGGAGAAAGCTGGAGACATGCAGATCTATTCTGACCATCCTGATACCCTAATGAAATGTATGAATTCTGTTCTTAGAAACCTATGTGTGTGCATGTGCCAGTTGGAGGATTCTGCAGATCTCTGAGGACTCTCTGTGGACCCTGTTGAGAGCCTCAGCAGGTGATAATACATTAACCAGGTTTACATAGGCCTCTGTCCTTTTAACATTCCATCCTTTCTTCCTTATGAAGCTTTAAAGTCTCCCCAGCAATTTTAAGAAGTCAACCGCTAGCCCTTTGAGACTTTATTAAGTACAGTAATTCCATTGCCCTAAACATAAACTCTTTGACACATCCCCTGACAGTAATCTATTCCTTGCAGAGCTTAGGGGCCTCAGCAGCCACAGAATGTTTTCATTATAGAGCTCTGGGCTTCCTCTTGTCTGGGGCTTTAGGTAATGATGAGATCCCTTAAGTTCAACTACTTCACAAAAACTGCATTGCAATCCTAGGCCCAGTTTGCTTCAGAGGAGTACAGAGCCCTAAGCTGATGATCAGGCTCTATCTAAGAAATCTTGGATTTAATATCTGCCTTTATCCTTTTCAGTCTCCCCACCACAACTAAAAGATCTTCAACCTGTTTTCTTAATTGTTTCAGTATAAGTCTAGGACGTTGAGCTTTATGACCCAGAGGGAGCCTAGCATTTATTTATTGTATTCAACTATTACGTAGACTAAGTGACTATTGTTACAGCTTCTGTGTGTATTTCAAAGAGCATTGTCATTTATTTTTCTGTGCTTTAGTAATTCTGTATAGCTCAGAGGTTCGCCACATAAAGGGAAGACCAGGATCAGTGGCAGCAGAGATACACCCCCGAAGCTTGTCAGAAATGCCAGAATCTCAGGTCCTGCACCAGACTTGCAGAATCAGGACCTGTGCTTCACCAAAATCCACAGATGATTTTAATGTATCTGAAGGTTTGGGAAACTCTGTGGAGACAACAGCATTTAGTTGATGCTTCTGAATTACTTTGCCTACAAAGTAGGAATCTGATTAACATATTTTCTACGACCGAGAGTGCTTAGCGTAAAAATTATTCTGATAACTAAATTGTTTTTCTGCTAAATTAAACTTCATTTGGGAAACTGTCTTGTATTTTTATTTCAAACTGCTAAAATGTCAAAAAAAAAAAAAGTGCTATCCACTAGCCATTCATTCTTTAAGAAATTAGGATCCTATAATCCAGACTTATAAGAAAAGTTCTCAGCACCTAGGATAGTGACAGATCCTGCCCTGTATTAGATGCCTTCATGAGGTGAGTCTTGCTTGTCGTCTTTTCCCCATGAAAGCAGGTGGTCCAAAGTGGTCATCAGTCTCATCTACAGCAATGATACCCACTGGGCCCACACTCAGGCCTGTTTCACTGTAAATTTCCTCCTTGTTCCACTATTCCACATAGGATAAAATTCAGAAATGTAGGAAGACTTCAATTCCAAGCCATTGTCTAGCTTGGGACTTTTCACCCTCGACACTACTGATTTTGAGACTGGATTCTTCTTTGCCATGGGAGGCTGTCCTGTGCATTGCAGGATGTTTACCCATCCCTGACCTCTCCCCACTAGATGGCACACAACCATTCCCTCTCCACCACTCTACTTCGTCCTCCCTTCCCCCACCATTGGGACCACACACAAGTCCCCAGACACTGTGAGATATCCCCTGCAGGAGAATCTCCTGTAACTGAGAACTGATCTACAAATACGTGAATATGTGCAGTTTTATTTATTCCTAGCTTTAATATGATTTTCTCTATCGTCTAACTCTTCCTCATGAGACTGCTCCACTCTGTTAAATAGAGGTTCCGGGGACGAAAGCTTTAAGCCTTCCACAGTTGACACCGGTTTGTTTGCTCCACTTTCTTAGAGTTCCATACTTTCACAGAGACAAAATGGCATTCAGCATCTGCTTAATTATCTTCACAGGTGTGTTCGCAAGTTATGAGTCTTGTTCTTCTTCAGTGGTTGCATTAGAAGCATTGCCTGTGGGAAGGTAAAGAGATACCTATATTATGGAAAAAGTTTTGGTTTAGAAATTAAATATGCAGACTTTGAAGCCACAATTCCCTCCACCACATCCTAGCTGAGTTGTCTTGGGTAAGTTACCTCCTGTTTGTTTTCTCCGTGAAACAGAGTCCAAGCAGATAGTGTTATTTTAACAATGATATATCCCATCAGTACTTAGAATCATGTCTAACACGGGAAAGATCAATAATCATTTATTATTATTATCCCTTCAACAATTATCTATAACTTAGGATCTTGTCTGGGACAGAAGGCAATCCAAGATCTCTTGAATAAATACATACTCCATGGTCATGACTTTTATTCAGATCAAAGTTGTAGGCTATGTTTTGCATATTTAAATTGCATCATTTTAACATTGGAATATTACCATGGAATTTTCTGTCCAGGAGGTGGAAATATACTTAAACATGTGAGTTGATTGTTAGAATCCACTACCCTGTATTCAATTCATAAAACATTCAGAATTGGGTGAAACTAATTAACGTGAGAGATTTACCTTTGAAGCTATGGTTGTGGGGAGTGGAGTAGTAAATTGAAGGGATTCCAAAGAGGCTTCTTGGGATATTCCTGTTTTTTTTTTTTTTTTTTTTTTTTTTTTTTTTTTTTTTTTTTTTTTTTTACCTGGGAACGGGTTACATGGAAGTGTTCAGTTTGTGAAAATCAATTGAGCTGGTCACTTTTCTTTATCTATTTATAGTTCCATAAAATTTCAAATATACATACAGATCAATTAGAGAAAAATAAAAACCTTGTTCTACACCTAACCATATTGTTTAGAGGAAAGTTGAGAGTACCAGAAATAATACATTCTTTGGTATTTTGCTGAATTATGGTTCTTTATTATTCAAATGGTTTTCTAGAGAAGTCTGACTTCATAAACTCTGTCTGCATTTGTGTTATAAATATGGGATGGGCTGTGAAACGAAATTATTATATGGTTGTTTACATTAACCTAGCCAAACACAAACCTGAATTTTTTTAACCCAGACATAATATTGAGAAGTACTACTTGGATGACTTAAACTATATTTTTAGCTACTCGTGCTATTGTTAATGTGAAAAATATAAAACTAAATTATAGGTCCCCCTATTTTCATTATGGGACAATTTTACAGCTGTCAAAAAGTTGTATTTCACACTTCCCACATTCACAAGGCTACATTCGTATGACAGTTTATAAGTTTTTTTTTTTTTTTTTTTGGCTTTTTCCTCAGTAGCTGGAAAGTTGATATAGTAATGATTTTGTTGCAAGGTTGTCAAAGTAAATAGGCCACACCAAGCATAGACAAGGAAACTTAAATCTCAGAAAAAGACAAAATTTAGTTTATAACCAAGAATGGTAAATAGAGGAGTTGTGGATGGAATTTCCATATTGTGACCAAACCTCTTGAAAGTCAAATGTTTCAACTTTTCATCCCATTTTTTTTTGCTCTGGAACTGCTACAGAGGAGTCCATTGGACTGACAGGGGTTCCATGCTTTTTTGTGTCTTCTGCCCTGTCTTCTATGGAAGTGCCAATAAGCAGAGAACCAATGGTAAGATCCAAGGTCACACAGCGGGCTGAGGAATAGATGAGGCCGTTGCAAACCTGGTTAAACTTTCAATAAGACCAGCAGCTCATATAGTTTAGAGAAGATTGATTGTGAAAACTTAGTAGAATATGACAAAATTTTTAAATGAATAAAATTCTCTAGTATAATATTAAAAATGTAATATCATTCACAGTTCAAACAAAATCACATCTCCATAGCATAGAAACCATGAGAAAGTTTCTAACAGTAGTACTGAAACATCCTTGCTTCTTTTAAAATTGTACTTGCATTTAACAACAGAAGATTTTAGGATGTACTTCTTATAAACTGTCTTTATGTATGAGCACCATCAATTAATTTTACCCATAGGAAGAAATAATCATCATAAATTTCCAAGCTGACACAGGCTGAGGCTCAGATCAGGTGAGGTGTCGTCATGAATGTCCTTCCTCTTCTCCTTCTAAATATAAGCCATGTTTGTTTCCCCCAAAGAACATTGTGGCTTGGCGAGAAGGATTCCCATTGGTCTAATAAAACAAAAACTAACTTATATTTAATTTCTATGCCTTTTTCACACTCTGAGAGTGCTAGGCAAGGCCTCTTCAAGCCCTTTTCACAAAGGAAGGCAGAGTGGTTAGTAAAAAGAAAAAAATAAATAAATAAAAACTATACCTGCTTTGCCTTGGGTTCAAAGACTAAGTACAGGCTTCATCTCTGGGGTGGAGGGTGGAATTCTCATGACAGCACTGGGTATGTCCTTTGTTTTCTCTGTTCACTCAGAGTCCTTTTAGTGTTCTCATTAAATGTTATTAACAAGCATTTACAAAGCACGACTACGAAATTCCAGGGAGAGTCAAGTGGCAGAGTGAACAGCAAGTGGAATGTAAGACAACCAAAGTAACTAAAGTTGGACATCCTCAGCTCAATGAAATTGCCAATGGCAGATAAGAATTGGGGGTAGGAAGATTTGTTTTTGAGTGTGACAAAAAGACTATAAAAGGATTAGGACCACCAACTACCACACATTTATCTATACCACAATAATTCTCACACCAGAGAGAGGTGTATATGTGTTAGAAATAGGGGATACACATATGTCCATAGAACTAAAGGTAGCAACTATAAGAAAAAGCGTCAAAACAAGCAAATGAATAAAAACAGTCATGTAAGACAAGGGGTTAGCAATAGGCATCATAGATAACTAAACCCAATGACAAATTATTCACTGGTGGAATTATGCTAATTTTGTTGTTTTCTAGATTACTGCATGTGGCATTACAGGAATATTTTCTTCTAGATCCCTTGGTTCTATCAGTTCTCCTACCTAAGTCTAGAGCTTCCTAATCTCTGAAAGGGACATTGTCCCTCTCTATCAAATAGCAGCTTCATGCACATTTGCAGTTTATTTTCTGAAAATAAGGGTCAGTATGAATCAAGCAATGTGGACCTGAGACTCACTTTCCTACCTAAGTGAAGCTGATTACTCAGTGACCTGTTCACAACTTTTGGGCAACTTAGAGTTCTGGAGTCAATCAGTCCCTGGAGCTATCTCCATGGAGCTGAATAACCGCTGTCTCAGCCTGCCAAAAGGTTTTTCAGCTCAGTGCTACTCTTGAATGACACTCTGTCATTATGCTATATTTAGGTCATGAAAGTTGTAATTAGCTTTGTTCTGCTGCAAACTGATCCAGCCTCACATGCAATATAAAAGGTAATAAAATAAGTAGGAAGATATAAAAACCTAAATAAGCCTCCTATGCAGGAAATTTCTTCATTACAAAACTGATGAAAGAGCCAAAGAAAGGGAAACTGTATGGCTTCAAAACCTGGCAAAGAAGTCTGTTAGTAGAAGCAATCGAAGAAGCTACATTTATATATGGCCAACTTGCAACAGAATTTTTAATTAACCCCCTCATTACAGCCCCACCCTGTCCCCTGCTCTTCCCCACTGAGGTGACTGTGCTGTAATTTGATTACATTTGGTGGAAACTCCTCTTCTCATAGGACATCTCACATCCCTTTTAGGAGCCAGCTCTGCCTAATAAACGGACTTTTAGAATTATACTATTTAGTATCCCTACATTATCCCTTATACTTATTGCTTGGACCTGAGCCATCTGTTTTCAATGACACACAGTATTCTGTGTTTGCAGGAATGGATGCTGCTTATGAGAGAGGAGCTGGAAGGAGGGCAAAAGAACATGAAATCCACAGTCAGTACTGAAATAACCACAACTAGCTGTGGCCGCTTTCATTCTCCAACCTGGTTATAATCTCCTTGAAGGTGACAACTATTGTCTCTCACGGGTTTTAAACATGAGCTAAGTGTAGGTTATTAATAAATGCTTATTGAGTCACCGAGGGGATGCACTTAGGAAAAACAACACGCTTTCCCAAGACCCAAGTTAAACATTTTTCGTCTAATCTTTATTTAACTATTAACAATAATTTTCCTTTTTGATGTCATGTATGACTTCAGGGAGCCCTTGATATTTCCCAGTTTTATTCAATGAATAAAAATTCAAATAAAAAGAACAAGTGGAGAAACATAGGAAATATTTTCAAAAAGAAAATTATATATTTTATATACCCAGAATTAGAAAAAGAGAAGAGAAAACGAAAAGTGGTTCAAAGTCAACTAGAGAAAGTCTATTCATGAGTTGGAATATGATGGAATATGAACTTGAGGGAATAAATGTGGTGCTTGTTATGTTGTCTCCAGGGATGGGCTAAGAGTGTTATTTCTTGTATTCTGAGGGTTATGGGAGATAAGGTGGAAGGTGAAGGGCCCCTCATCTAACTTAAAGAAGAGTCCAAAGAATAAAAAGGGCAAATGGTATCATGCAGACAAGAGGATGGAATTCAGATACCAGGTAGATACAGAAATGTTCTCTCTGTTCTTTTCCAGCACTGGGTTTGAATGTGGTGACATGAGCTAGATGCAAGGGAGCATGTAAAACAATAATTCAAGCAATACCTTATATTCTCACTCTGTTGCCTAAGTTAGAATGCAGTGGGAAGATCTCAGCTCACTGCGACCTCCACTCCCAGGTGCAAGCAATCCTCCTGCCTCAGCCTTCTGACTAGCCGCAATTACAGGCGCACGCCACCATGCCCAGCTAATTTTTTTGTATTTTTAGTAGAGATGTGAGTTCGCCATCTTGGCCAGGCTGTTCTTGAACTCCTGGCTTCAAGTGATCCGCTGACCTCGGCCTCCCAAAGTGCTGGGATTATAGGCGTAAACCATTGCACCTGGCCGTGATAACTTTTAACAGTTTATCTAAATATTTTTGCATTGATCTTCATATTCAATCTGCACAGCTCTTTGAAGTTCATTTTACAGCTGAGCGAACTGAGTATAGTCAAGCAGCTTGATTGACCAAGTTCTCAGCTGGTTAAAAGCAGAGGCCGGGAGCGGTGGCTCATACCTGTAATCCCAGAAACTTGGGAGGCTGAAGGAAGACACTTGCTTGAGCTCAGGAGTTCAAGACCAGCCTGGGCAACACAACAAGACCCAGTCTCTACGAAAAAAAAATATATATATATATTAGTCCAGTCCAGCAGGTGGGGTTGAAGTGGGAGGATCTCTTTACCCCAGGAGTTCAAGGATGCAGTGAACTAGATTGCTGTGAGCTGCACTCCAACCTGGATGACACAGCAAGACCCTGTCTCAAAAAAAAAAACCCCAAGATTCAAGATTCAAACCTAGATCTATCTCCCAGTGTAATGCTCATTTGTCCTTTACTCCATGGCCTGAAAAGAGCTTCAACAGCCTTGAAGGGAAATTAGACATCAAGAAGGTTTACAATTTCCAATAAGATTCATAAAGAAAATAGTTGTCATCCAAGGCTGCAATTTTATCTGCATTTTTATGACTACAGTGTCCCGAATCCCAATGCTATCAATATTCCATTTCTAGTCAGTTTCCATTTCTTCATCAGTGTCAAGAGGCAAAAATACTGATTCCCCCTTTGCCACTGATTAGAAAGCATGGTGTTCAGGGCTGACAAAGTAATGATAAAAAGAACTCAAGGACCTTGAGTGATTAAGGGTGAAATTAAGACATCGGATGGTGTCTTCTCATTTTTCTGATGACCAGTAACAATTATGCTGTTGTTTGTAAGAGAGGATGTAGAAAGTTCTGTTGTGAATTTCTTCATGCTTAGTGAGTGGGCTTATGTTGTTATAGTAAATGTGTGTTTTTAGGTGGGGGGAGATTTCAGATTGTATTTTTTTCTCAACATTGCATTTTTTACATTTTAGACATTGAATTATGATTCAGCTTAGAAGGAGAAGAGAATTAAAAAATAGAGTATGTGAAAGGTTTAATAACACTTCTTTTATCCAGCTTAATCTTGAATTTTAAGTTTATGAACTTTTAAATCAATGTGTAATTATTTTAAATGTAAAAATTTATTTTAGGCCATAGCATTAAATGAAATGAAACATAGCTATAAATGTTATTCATATTATTCATAAAAAATGACATTTTTTCATTCACTGTGGACTTCATTTGAAGGATTTGACATTTTACAGTAGATGACAGAAAATGGAAAAAACACAAGCTTTTTTTTTCTCTCTCTCTCTCTCTGCTTTAATAATTCTGTCCTGTCCTGATGTAGGTATTTTTGCCCCTCAAAATTTTCAAAATTGTTATTGCTGTTGTGATAAGACCAGAGTTATTGAGTTTGAGACTGGAAGGAATTTTCTTTAGGAAAATGTGGAAGGTGTGATTGGAAGGAAAATGGGTTTGAGGAGAGCCGGAGCACATGCTATTTCCTGGACAAGGTGTCCACCCAACTCACTTCATACCGATCTCAGTAAGAAAAAGACAATCCAGCCACACTGTGTTGCCCCAAATCAGATTTCAACTTTGCACATTTTTTTCTTAAAAGGGTTATAAAAGTTGTTTTTAGGAGGACACACTGTCACACACATGTTCTACATGTGTGCACACACACACATAAAACTGCTGAACACTTTCCGCTAAAATCTAAAAAAAAAAAAACACTTTTAAACTGGGAGAGGTGCATATTAAAATGTGAGAGGAAAGTCTCATTATCAGGCCTTTTACAAATAAAATGAATCTTGAGATTAAATATTGTTATAATCATTATGAACATTAGCTTTCCTTTTCTCTCCCCCTTTTTTTTGTGTCACACAAATTCTCACAGGTGGTTCTAATTAGACATAAATAGTGACAGTGGCCAGTTTGACTAAATCCAGATTCCGGCCAAGAGTAATGGAAAAAAGTCTCAGCTTGCCGTCTTAAAAAACGGAATCTATATTGAGACAGTTCAAGGAAATGACGCCTCTGGTGAGATGTAAAAACCACAGCTCAAGCCCCTTTGTGCGTTATCCCTTTAGGGAGTCAAAGCAGCATAAAACACCTAATGGCATGTTCCTCCCTGCCCACATTACATTCCAGGTTTCTCAAAGAAAGCTTGCATTCGTCTACCTAAGACAAACTTTGACCACCTTGGCATCTGATAGGAAGAAAACCCCAAAACCAAAAAAACAAAAGAAAGCAAGCCGTGTATGCTATCTCTATTGCCTTGTAATTTTAATCCTTTTATATGGAATAGTTGAGTGGGTATTTGATAATTCTGTCAAGTCACTTCCTAAATACTTCACTGTTTTTATAAAAACTTTTATTGCCTTTAGTTTAGTAGGGCAATACAGAAAAAGAATAAGTCTTTTTTAAGAAAGTTTCCAGAAATCAATAGGTTAGTAAAACTTGGATTGTTCAGCATGCATGTTCCAGGATAACAGCCTTTCTTCCTAGTCATGTTCTCTTTCTTGTTATTTCACACCAGTGTTCTATGAAGCCAACACACTCATCCTTGGATAAGAAATGTCTATAAAAATTTATACATGTATTTAATGGACATGCTGAGTAATTTTTAGATCTCCTTAAGCAGGGCTGTTGCATATAATTGGGTCACTGCCCTAGGACACTCAGCCAGTGGGATCAGTGAAGGTTAAAATCCAGCCCATGTGTCTTTCACAAAGCCTTATCCCCTTCCTAGTAAGGGACTGCATCTGCCTGGAAGAAGTGACAAGTTTTCTAATTTGCAGAGACTGGGTTTGCTGCATCCTGTAAGTCATTTTTGCAAACCCAACCAAAAAGGGGAAAAAAAAGGATTATTTACGAATGTAATAATTTACTTATTTTTGCCTTCTCTTTAAATATCTGAACATATGAAGAATCTGAACACTTACATTTTTTTCCAGAAATATGATAAGGCACAATATATCAGCCACTGATATTTGACTTTCTGGTTTCTTAAGCATATACACTCAAGCTCATTGAGACCTGATATCCTTGGCTGACCAATTCAATGCATATTGACATTGATAGATAGCTTAAAAATTGGGGGAGAGGACAGAAATAAATATCCAGGGAAGTCCATATGTACCTCCTTCCATATATTTCATAAATATGCTGTTAAGTAAATTTTTAGAGTGGCTGGCAATGGTCCATTTCTACTTTTGTATACCTGTTTCTGAGATGCATGGTAAAATAGCAGAAGTCTAAGCAAATAGTCTTTATGACTCTACCCTTTATGAAACATGTCTTCAGTTTTTACATTTAGTATATTATTACCACAATTATTATTACTATTACTTTATCTCATCTAAACCTGTTCTTGAATTCAGAGCACTTACAACAATGCCTGGATATTATCTGAAAGATATGTTTCTGCTGAGTCAACAAGTTTAAAAGTATGAAGAAGAGCAAATTAAAACAAATAGAGCGAGCACTTTATAAACAGCATATACTTGTGAATTTCATTTTTTAGCAGTTCAAATAGATCTCCAGTGACTATCCCTTGAAGTTATTTTCAGCACTTGTTTTTTGCAGATGTAAAATATTTTTTCATATCAATGCAAGAATGACTTCTCTTTATTGATGGTTAGATTCCTAATGAGGCTGATCTACAGCAAAAGACCTGGATTGTCAGTCCTAGCCTTTTAACTAATAGTGACAAAATAGATATTCTTGTTCTATTGCATTGGGGAATTCCTTTGATCTTAGTAGGGATCCAGGGATAATAAGAGGTGTTCTAGAGAAAAATATCAGTACCAGCAAGTTAAAAATATTATCCATTTTGCTCACATCATCACCAATCCAAGGAATAACTAGAGACCTGGAGGAGTTATAGAAGATTCTAGCAGCTTATGTACCAAGGCTTTTCCTCTTCAGGGGTGGTGGTGTTTTATATACAGAACAAATTATCCTGGGATATTGGCAGGCTTTAAATAATATTTTAGGTGAGGCTCAAGATTGGATGCTTCCAGAAAAGAATCGTTCTGCGCAAACTTGGTTCTTAGCTCCAATCTACCTCATGAGGCTGTGAGAGGTCTGTAATGCACTCCAGAAGAGATTTTAGACGCTGATTGTTCCATGCCACTTGTTTCACCCAGACCCACCCTTAATAAATGAGAGAAAGTTTCAAGCAGCTGATTTTAGAATAAGAAATTTCAACTAGGGGTCTTGGGGAGAGATGTTTTATCCATTCATAATTAAGGCACTTGGGCCATATGTTTTTCTTTCCACTTTGTCACCTCCTCTCTCTGTCTGTGTGGTTTTCTCTGATTGTTACTTTCTTCGTTGTTGTTGTTGCTGTCCTCTGTCTCTAGTTAGTGGCAGCAGCTAGAAAAGCTCCCCACCCATGTGGCAGCCTTTTTCCCCACAGAGAGCTTTGGTTAAAGGTCCGCCTTGCTCTTCCAGCTTGCAGGATACCTGCTGGTCTAACAAGATAGACTGTTCCTACTCAAACACCCCAATTGCCCCAGCTGCAATTCATATCCAGTCGTTTATCTGTGAAGTTATCTATTAGTGTCTACATTTGTTGGCCTTCAAGTCCTGTATGCAACTTTTAATCACAGCAGTTCAGCTCTCTTTGCTCTCCTCCTAATCACTGCCCTTTGGTGCCTCTGTTTTCTTGTTGACTTTCCTATTGTCTCAATCAAGGTGGTGAGGAGGGGCTTCAATCTGGCAGGATAATCCTGGACCTATTCTAAGTTTTACTTCAATAGTTGTCCAGATCATTTTTTTCTTTTGTAAATTAATCATAAATTCCCTCCTTCAATTTTGGCATGGGCTCACCTGAATGAAATACTATAAACTTCACCTACTTTTTTTCTTTTAAAATGTAACAAAAGACTTTTTACAATAAACTACTATAGGTAATAAAAAAAAGCACAGTTAACAAGAAGGGATCCCCAAGTACAAAAATTATTTTTTTTTCTCTTGCTGGGTGATGAAAAAGTGAGAATTTTTAGGTGTGACTAGCGTTGGACCCTGAATAAGTCTCTCTTATCTGTGTCCCATTTTTCCACTTTATAACCTTAGTAATTGGTGATGCTTGTCTCAAAGATCTCTTCCAGTCCTAACACGATAATGGAATTCTAGATTTTAAGTGTGTTCATTTATTTGAATTTATCTCAAAAGGTGAAGTCATATAGATATTTCAATATGAATATTTTACTGTGACTGACAGCAGCAACTTTTAAAATGCCTATAAACATTTCCACTGATCAGATGATCCTCATAGTGAAAAACAAAATCCACAGAATTGGAAAGGTAGGGGAAGTCAGTGTTCTCCCTATCCTAGGAGTCTCATAGTCTCATTAGCAGAGAGGTGATGAGTGGATATTTGGCTGATGATGCCAAATATCATTACACTTAGTGGAGTTAACTTGTCAGGGCTTAGTATAAGGGAAGTAGAGGAATGAATCTGCCATCTGTTAAGTTTATACAGTGTATTCGTTCATGGTGAGGTGTATTCCTCAGAAAGAATTTAGCTGATTACTAGGATAACTTCCAGGTTACATGCCTAATGCTGGGGGCCCGACCCCTGTCAATGCTGGAAATGATTTGGGATGCACCTTTTCAGGTATCATTTTCAATGAATAACTGCGTATACGGATCTAGGAGCTACTACAATGTCCTCATTCCATAATGGAAAACCCCTGCTCCCAAATGGGCAGGGAAGGACCAGGACTTGGGAGAACAGGGTTCTGAGCATTATCTGAGGACTGGTGGTGACAGACACCAGGCACACACTCCCTCCTGGTCATTGCTCTTCCTCTGCTAGATGTAGACGAGCTTCATTCTCTCCTTCTCTTCCATTACCTCTGCCTCGTGTCTTAGTGACAACCACAATTTTAAACCTACTAGAAAAAGGGGAAAAAGGCAAATGAGACCTTCTCTTTCTAGTCTCTTATTTCTTTATCTAGAAACAAACTTTAAAGATTGCTCCTCTTCTTAGCAGATAAGGAGACAGAATATCTCCCAACAGCTAGTCTGATGGTGAATGCATACACCTATCAGGAAAGGAGAATGAAAGGATTTGTCCCTGGGTTCTCAGAAAAACTGTCTTTGTAATTCTTAGAACCATGATAAAAGGGACATTAAATCAACTTTGAAAGCTGTGGAAGAAAAGTTATGATTCTTCCTCATTGATGTTTTATCAAAACAGAAGTCTAAAACTTACCCCTACTGCATTTAAGCGTTCTGTGCCCCTCAAACATTTCAGGTACATAAAAAAGGCCTTGTGTTCAGCAAGATCATATTAAAATTTGTTTTTTGGGGGCTACTGTGTATTTCTAATCTGAGGAATACTGCCTGACAAAGAAGAGATGCTTGGTAAATTTTTGCTAAATGTATACTGAAAGACTTGAACCTCCTCCTAATAGGTGCCAATTAACCAGCAAACAAATGACATGCACAGAATCTGACACGAGGAACTTACAGCATGAGAGAAGGGAACCCGACATGGATTGTCTGAAAATGATGCAGAAATCTTATGCAAACGATAAAATAAAGCCAAACAAAATGCACAGGCATCTTTTCTAGTAAACCATTTTAATATAAAAAGTACCTGCTTATGACTACAAAAAGGCCACTTTTTTCAAGTACATCTTATATTTGATAATACAAAAAAACCATTGTTTCCCTAATGATTTTTTCCTAATGATTGTTTTCCCTAATGATTGTTTCCCTAATGGTTTTCCTTAAAGGGTTAACCTGTAGCATCCATGCTGTATGGAAACGGAAGGCTGTATATTCTTTCTGGCATATGCTTTCCAATTAGTTGGATGTCTGATGAGCTGCATGTAATCTTAATAATGCTCAGATTTGATATAAGCCATTTTAGTAGATAATGGCTCTTTGAAGGTAAGTGAAAGGGATAATAACTCTTGGCAATATGGTTGTTCAGGAAATTTCAATTTTTTCATAGGAAACTGAAAATACTTAGAGGATTAAAGTGACTACAATGCACAGATGAAAATCCCCATTTGGAAGCTGGCTTTTCTCACAGTTTCTCCATGTTGACTGTTTTAACAATTGCCCCACTTAGCTATAAAATCTTCATACTATAGAGTGTAACATTGTTTAAAAGATACTTTAGCCTCATAAATCAAGTGCTGAGATAATGCATTATGTGTGATACTCTCCTAGGAGTACTCACAAGCACTCTGGTGAATACTAATTCCTGGCCAAGTGTTTTTTTCAAATATCATTCTCCTTTGCTTCTATGTCAGGATCCCAGGGCCCTGCCTTCCCAGCCGATAACACCACAAACGGAGACAAGTATAAATGATGCAAAGACTGAACACGTGTGCTGTTTGCAGCAAGGTAATTGCCACACTGCAGATTCTTAACCCTGCTTGGGCTCAACATTGAATGGAACGGAGAATCACTTGTGATTTCCCAGAATTTCAGAATATTTTCATTTCTTACCTTGCGTAATACCAGCAGTTGTTTGTATCCAATGAGAAATATAAATCTCAGGACTTGTACCTGAAATAGAATCATGGATCCTTAGCTTGGGAGGATTTTAAAGATGATCTAAGAATGTGGTATGTAAATGTTAATGCCCATTATAAATTCATGCAGACCATATTTAATTACAGATGCTTGGCCTTTATGCTCAAAACTATTAAATATTTTCATGGTGGGCACTGTTGTAGATTTAAAGAGACTAATTACATTTATTTTATAATTATCCTCTATGTTCTGGCTTATCTGCTTTTTCTTGAGTTAGGTCATTTGTTCAGTTGGTGTTTCCTTTGCATACTGGTTTCTTCAGCAGAGCATTTTGGCATATCAGGTAACACTTGCTGACAATGGTTTGATTGATTGATATCAGGAATTGAAGTAGGTACACTTAAAAATGTAAAAAAAAAATGTACTCTGTACTCTGGGGTCATTACAAGGTCTCAGGCTCTGTAGAGAGGCAAGTGGGATGGAGGGGAGAGAGGTAGGGAGCAGGTGGGGAGCAAATTGGGCTTTCCCTTAGGGTGGATGGAGAGCTTGCCTTATGAGACATTAGGGGAAGAGTCCCCTTGGCCTTCTCAGTGACAGAAACTTGTCTGAATTACTGCTTCTCTTCTTTCAGCCCCAGCATACCTTTGAAATTTCTACTGAAAAGATCCCCAACTTCATTCAGAAAGACCGTCTTTCAGCTTGTGCTGGGGGACAAATGCCTTAGTCCTTAGCTACCTTGGGGACCAGACTGCCCTAGTGTCCTCCAAAGTCCCCACTGCTCCTTATCAAGTTCTGCTTTTGAAGCTTTAATATCAACTTAAGATGAAATTCTGATGAGATCTTTCACTGTTTAAAAAAAACAATTCTGTCTAAGCATGTGTTGTACTGTGAGTTCCTCATCACTTTTGGCTCTAAACTGCTTCGGACTTTCTGAACATCCTTCATTATCTCAGTTTTCCATAGCTGCCTTAAAATATATGTGTTCATTTTCTTTTCTTATGAGATTTTGGGAGGGAGGAGAGAGAAGTGTGTATAACAGTTGCCTTAAATGTGAAACTGCCAACTGAACTTGATATATGATTGTCCCTTTACTCAAAATAATTTTTGATACAATAGGAATTCCCTACTGTGGTCCGCAATTCGATAGCACTGGTGATTATATAGTTTGAATTAAATGCTAGCCCCTTCTGTTACAGTAGTTTACATTTACGAATTATTAAGACTCAACTCAATTCCTAGGTGCTCCTCAACCCAGGCTAACTTATGTGCACTTTCAAGGTACCTGACCTTTCTATGTATTGTAGGAGTGAATTTGGGGCGGGTGCCATACATTTAGAACTCACCCAGCAGTAGTTATCCAAACATCTGGTACAGAAAAGTCACATGTTAAATAGCTGTTAATGTCATAAAGACTCCAGTAAAAGGACGAGATGGGAGAATTATAATATTTTGGCTTTGGCAATGATGTCAGAAAAGTTTCTTCCTGAATCCACCTTAATGTGCCTTTAGCTTTACAGTGTCTACTGGCCTTTTTCATTGAGCAGAATAAAATTATCTGGTAAATTATGTGTTAGCAAAGTCTCTCAAACTTCTGAAGTTCTTTTAACTCACATAGAAGAAGAAGCAGAATACAGTAAGAGAAACATACTATACAATATAATAATATAGATTTAGCAATATAGTACGCTATAACTTACTCTATTATACTGTAATATATAGTAATATGTAAATAGTACATTATTGTAATATAAAATAATATGATAATTTAGAAAATAATAATAGAGAAGTAGTGTGGAAATGCCAGATCTACATCTTGGTATCTTAAAGTTAACTGTAATTGCTAATTTTAATATTCTGAGCCTTAATTTGTAATATAGTATTTGAGTATGTGTGCCTGTGTGTGTGTTTTTGTGTGGTATGTGTGTGTGTGTATTTTCTTCCTTACTCTGAATCTTTAAATTATGGAAAGGAAGCCTGCTTCTTCTTCTTCTTTTTTTTTAAACAGAGTCTCACTCTGCCACCCTGGCTGGAGCGCAGCAACAGGATCTCAGCTCACTGTCACCCCTGCCTCCCGGGTTTAGGAGACCCTCCCACCTCAGCCTCCCTAGCGGTTAGGGCTACAGGTGCACAGCAGCTTGGCTAACTTTTTGTAGTTTTAGTAGAGATACGGTTTCACCATGTTGCCCAAGCTGGCCTTGAACTCCTGGGCTCAAGCAATCCATCTGCCTTAGCCTCCCAAAGTGCTGGGATTACAGGCATGAGCCACCGCACCTGGCCTGGAAAGGAAGCCTTTTTAGATGAGTTGTTTTCTACACAGTAAGTACAGAACAACATCTATGACTATGACTGTAAAATTTTTCTATTAATTCCTGTAACTTATAACATGTAGTTTGTAACATGATGAGACCAAAGAGTGTCACAAAAACACGAGATGCATGTGGTTAAATCCATTTCATGGTGGTAGTTCCTAGCCATTCACTTACAGGTGGGGATGACCATTCTTTGGCATTTGAATGACTCATTTTCTCTCCTTCAGTTGCACTTAGTTCGACATCAATAACTTGTACTTATGTTTCTTAGAACAATATTGTTCTTTTTATAATTTCTTTAATAGTGGCATGGAGCTCCCTCTGTAACCTAATGTTCTTTTTCTCAATGATTCTCCATCCCTTTGTCTTTGGAACAATAGCATTTTTGTCTTGGTGAAATAGAAGTGTGAGGGTTCGGCAGTCACCAGCCTCATGCACAGTGCCGTGAATGTCATTGTCATTCAGGAGACATGCTTTGACTCCTGGGCATTTATAAATCCATGCACTGCAATAACAGCCCATAAAAAGTGGCTGGCTTATTTCCAGAGAGTAAAAGGAAGCTCAGATTTAAAAGGAAATACGGTTCATGTCCCACCAGAGTCACCAAAAAAGAGAAAAAATAAAGAAGAAAGGAAAGAAGGAAGGAAGGAAGGAAAGAAGGAAGAAAGGGAGGAAGGAAGGAAGGGAGGAAGGAAGGAAGGAAGGAGGAAGGGAGGGAGGAAGGAAGAGAGAGAGGGAGACGAAGAGAAGAGAAGAGGAGAAAAGAATAGAAAAGAAAAGAAGAGAGATGTGGTCTTTGCAGTCTGGGGTCTGGATAGATGTAAATGCTGGCATTTGTACCTACACCTGGTGATGCTGGATGAAGAGAATAATAGTACTAAACTCTCATCATCACTCTGGGTGATTGGCAAACTGTTTAGATGACTCCTAAATTGGTCTTGAGCTTTAGATGGAAACTGGCTTTCAGTGGAGTTTAACATGGGACTTCCAAAGATCTTGCAAATGATGACTCCCTCATATGGTAAATTAATTAGAGAATTAACCACCTTAATTTTAACCAATTAGTTTAGGAGGATAGAATAGACTTGTAATCTATGTGGGAAATGAGCTCCAAATGAGTGACATGGTCAAAACAGCTCTCAAAACAACACACAAACTTTCCACTTCCCATGTCGGTAACTTGGTAACTCAAAAGTGGCTGCTCTGAAGTCTCTTTCTGGACTCCCTGCATCAAATGCAAGAGGTAGTTTGTAGTGACTCATAAAAGGATAACTACCCTATTGATAAATACAAGACCAGCCTCAGAAATTCATGATGATCTCAATCATTGTCATTATTCCAGCATCTGATAATTAGTAGAGTGTAGGCGATGACTAACTGAAGACTGTAAGAACTATCATCCAGGAAACTTGGGGAAGGTAAAAATAGTATCTAAATGCCAAATCTAAATGCTGAGATGGTAAATTCTGAAACATTTGAGCACAGACACAACATGGCCGTGTAATAATAAATCTGAATATTATTCCGACTGAGAAGGTGCCAGTGTAATTTTCTGGATTACTTTTGTTGGATGTATGAGTATTTTGGCTGTGTTTTATTAAATCTTTGAATACTTTAGATACTTCTGAAGGATTAGATGAGAAAGGTTTCATCATGCTCTATCAACAATTAAATATATTAATAAAAGTAAGAAAGTGCCATTTAGTAACCACAAAGCATGTGTCCTTCCAGCAAAGTGAACAGTGGCGAAGGGGAGTGTCATATGATTAAAAAAAAAATGTGTGACTTGCTGAGGCATAACATATCCCCAACTTGTAGGATTATCACTAGAAAATGGTATATTCCTAGACTTCTCACTTCTCTTCTCAACGCCAGCATGTTCTTTTTGGTGACTTCCTTGCAACATGCTATGAGACTAAAATAATTTAACATCTGACTTCAATGGATATGAGACATTTGGAGTATTTTTTTACCATTTTACTCATTCATAATAAAGATAGGAGAGATGAGGGCAACTAGAAAGTAAGTTCCCAGACATGAATAATAGGTTATTTATTGATTGTTTTTGCAGGTTTTTTTGATATTTTTGCTCTGTGGGCAAAATAGAAACCAACAAGGTCAGTGATTCACATCCTCTGCTGTCAGTTGCCGCTTGGTCACATTTGGCAGTATTCATATACATGTAGACACATCTCTTCAGCTCCTGCATGGCTTTCTATAGGGAAGTCCTTGATGTACTATCTCTCAGGCAATATTTAAAAGAAAAAAAAAAATCACAGAAGATATACCACTAGGGGCACACTGACTCCAAGAAAACGCCATTTGAGTAAATTGGTATTCCCCTTCACCTTCTCCAGGCTCAATGGTGAGAACTGCACATTCAAATGAAAATGAGCATGTGCCTTCCTCTCCCTCCTGTTCTTAGACAATTAGATAACACTCCATGAAGGCCTGTCATTCAAAAGGACAGTCAGTTTGGAGATGCTACTTGCATTGTGATAGTGGCATTTGCTCAAAAGCAGATAATGGGTCTGCTTTTGAGACAGCAGGGCTGTGGGTGGTCTATGTTCCCTCTGTTTTAAAATCTTATCATTGTCAGCCTGACTGAGATAGAGTTCACGCCCAACTTTTTGAAGTTGTGAACAAGGAATCATTTGTTGGAAAGATTTCTGGAGTATTTTATGCACATTGTCACTCAAAAGCCTGGTCCTACAACTCAAAAGGCTACATTAGACCAGGACAGAAAGAAATGACAGACACTTCTTTAACTTCTTTCACTTAACTTTAAAGAAACTTTAAAAAAGTTATTTAAGTTTCAAGAGCTAACTTTTGATGACTTAGAAGACTACACAAATTAAAGGTCTCAGAGGTTTTATAGATGATCTGTGTAATTTCCTACTTAATTTGTAAACTCATGTAATTTTGAACGTATAGAAGCAAAATATTTTGAATTCCAATAGATTTATGGAAAGTTGAATGTGAATGTTTGTACATGTATGCATATTTACATAAAGATTAAGACCAAGTACAATTTCTAAAACAATCAATTCTGTAAATTATGTTTTGAATTGTAAAGCAACCTGAAAGCTATTCATGAATGTGTTCTGAAAGCTTTGTTGGATGTAAGGTGTTTGATATGGTTTTATAATAGAGATGTTCAATGGATAATGAAAGAAATACAGATAAAGCCATTGAGAATCATTTCTGAAGAGTAGGTAATTTAAGATTATAAGGTGACAATTCTCTGAAATTTTTGGAATAATGAACAGAAGAGTAAAATTATCTTTAGGATTGGATGGTAAGTGGAACAACAGATTATGTATTATCTATCGGGGCAAAATATATTTATTAGCATTTGTGAGGAAAATATGACTTGAAGAAAGTAAATAGAATTTAAATCTTTGTTTTTGGACAATACAATGTTTTCTTAGAAATTCTCAAGCAACCTTGCCCACATGAGAAACTGAATGTCAGACTTTCCTCACATGCCACCAGTAGATTGCTCAAAATTCTACTAAGAAGACATTTGGGATTTTATTCTCAGGTCCAAATATAAATATTATAACAGATTATGTAGTGTCCCTGCTTAAAAGACTAAAGGAAGCTCATATGGCTTGGTTCTTTGATAGGAAATTGGAAGCAAACTATACAGTGAACATACATTTTGATTTTTTATATAATATTCACATAAACCATAATTTCTACTTCTTCTGTTTAATTTCAAAAGAACTGGATATCCATTTTATTTACATTAGTGGAGATATGTGAGGGAATTAATAAAGGACCCAAGAGTTCTGGGGAATTGCTGCAAAGTGCCAGACACTCTGGAAGCTCCTTTCCTATACAAAATTTGTAATTTAATGTTTTCTATAATTATTTGCAGTTTATAGATGAGTAAACTGTCCTTTAAGTGGTCTTTCCAAGTTCATATAACCTAATTAATAGCAATACTAAGATTCAAAGCTAAGGCTAATCCTGGGCCTGCACACTTACACAAAATAATTCTGTAAGGTCCAAAACTTTTATATCAATTTTGCACTATTTCCTTAATGTAAGCATCTGTATATCTGCCAACCTTCTCAACATGTTATT
Organism: Nomascus leucogenys; assembly: GCF_006542625.1. Lineage (NCBI taxonomy): Eukaryota > Metazoa > Chordata > Mammalia > Primates > Hylobatidae > Nomascus > Nomascus leucogenys. The sequence continues at coordinate 1,583,602 of NC_044391.1, forward strand.
AGCCACTTGACTTTGCATGAAGAGATGGGAGATCAGAAAAGTAAATTTTTAGAGAGACGCTTGATACCCTTTTGGACATAGTAGAAAATGCATCAATAGTAATATCTGTGATTATTATGGCTACTGTCATTTCAAGTAGAGGGTAAAGCAAGACTTCCTTTTAAATCAAGAGCAGGTTGGCTCAACTTCTTTACCCCATGTAGCTGTGGTGAACATCATTCCACAAAGTTTGTAGTAAAATGATGACTTAAGGTATCTTACTGCTAATAGGTTTTGAAGGAATAAAATTGTAAACTACATTTGAAATATGTGCTTTGGATAAGAAAAGGCCAAAAACTGAAGTTTTGCAGTTGTATGTAGAAATTTGAAATTGGATGTAGATTAATGTGTGAGTTATACAGCCGTCCAAGGCCAGCATAATCCTAGTTGAAAAATCAAATTAAATATACAGTACTTGTATTAAATTGGTATTTTTCAAGAAACATCATTCCTAAAATCATTTAGACCTATCAGATATTTAAAATGCAGTGCTTAGCACTCTGCTGGGGACAAACACTTTACCTGTATCGCAGGTGTCTGCGAAGGGTTCTTTTGTGTTTGACCTGCAGTTTATCCAAATCCATGCAATTGTCTTGCCTGCACTTCCTCCTGCTGTGTCTGGGGAGGTCCCCTACTTACTTCTGCTTATCTAGGCTTGTCCTCCTCCCTGCAATCTTCCCTGTCTTTCCCAATCTTAACGCATTCTCAATTTGATTGCACACTGAGATATGGGCTCCTTTCAGTAGCTAAATTTTTACTAATTGTTAATTCTTTATTTCTTCTTCGACTGCATCTTTCTAAGTGCAGAAGTCGTTTCATAAACTTGTTCTGCACCTGCTACGGCTATCTTCAAGAGCCCAGAATGGGGGATTACCTTTATCTATGATTTACTAAGAACTAAGGCCAGTCAGTGTAGGCTGGAAGTAAGAACAGTTTGACTCAATATAAGTTAAATCTTTCTAATGAATAGAATTCTTCCATGAGGGGAAAATTCTATTTTGAGAGACAGTAAGGGTATATATATATAAAGACTGAATAATCACTTAGAAGAGATCAAGGGAATCTGAACTGTGATTGGCAATCAATAGGACCTGTCAAGCTTGGAGACCTCGAAGTCAATGATGATGTTATTACCACTGATATTCCAGGGAAAAGAATAAAGGAGAAAGGGTGAAATCAGATTCATCTTACTTCTTTATAAATGCAAATTCTCCTTCTCCCCAAAGCAATGCCCTGATACAAGGTCACATTCTAGACCATGGCATAGTAAAGAGTACTTGCGAATGAAGATGCTTTTATTTCATGCTTATTATTTTAGAGATGGTAGATTGTTGCCTCAGATGGTAAAAACCAAACAAAACTTGCCACTGTATTCAGACTTTACTCCTACCTCTTTTTTCCTTCACTGAAAATATTCTTCAATGTATCAAGCTTTTTCTTATGAAACTAATTCTTAAATCTAGCAATTAGAAAAAGTTTCTGTGCTACTGGCTAGACTCATGACTGTATGCTCCCTTCCACTCCCCTTCCACTCTGCTCTCCAGGCAGAGTGGAAGGTTTCCCTGGATGCACTGCCTTCTCTCTGTATCAAGGCTGAATGTGGTCACTTACTTGTCTGCATGCTTCAGAAGCTGGTCGCCTGCATTCAGTTCTCCAACACCTACCTTCACGGGAATGAAGTTTGGCAGAAGAAGGAAATCTTCAGCCCAACCCACCATGCATGCGGATATGACCACCTAAAGAGGATGCATGCAGATATGACCACCTAAAGAGGATGCATGCAGATATGACCACCTAAAGAGGATGCATGCAGATATGACCACCTACAGAGGCATGACAATGAGTAGAGAAAGCACCCTGTAGCCTGTAAACCATGAAGTAAGTATGGTTTCTAAGATTATGGGTGGACTGTAATCTCTCCCCAGCCAGGTAAGTTAACTACCATGTTGTGCTTTTATCTCTGCAAATTTCCATTCCTTGTGAAATGCATGTACAGTGAAGTAAAGAACTCTAAAATCATGGCTAGTACCTAATCCTAAATGCTAGTATGTATATATGTATTCATTCACTCACTCATTCATTCATTCACTTAGCATAGAATGTTGCTTTGATTGGAAAAAAACAACAGCCCCAATCTTGATATCCTTACTATTTAAATATTAACCTATTAACCTGCCAGTGTGAGGATGCCAAAAAACTTGCTTCTGACTTATTTTCAGTCACTGCTATTACCCTATAAGAGTCTTCCAGACCCTGGAAAATGTGAACTCTTTAGCTGTGCTCTGAGAAAATGCATTTTATCTATCGTGTTACAGGGAGAAAAAGCTCTCCAATCTGAAAATTCTGTTTGTCATTGGAAATAGGGGTGAATTATTCCTCCACTCTGAGGGAGTTTCTATTCCTATGACACCATTCTTTTTCTGTCTTTTCAGGGTTAGTTAGGTCAGAAGATTCTATGTGTTTTCTTATCGCTTAAATCTATCCATAGTTGGCAAGAATTACTGCAGTTTCAATAAGTCATAATTGTCAAAACTTTGGGATAATAATTACATTGGCATAATCAATTTATGTCACTTTGTGTGAGAGGTTTACAAAGCCTCTCAGCCTTCGAAGATGTTGCTTCCTGATATGGTTTGGCTATGTCCCCACCAAATCTCATCTTGAGTTGTAGTTCCCATAATCCCCATGTGTTGTGGGAGGGACCCAGTGTGAGGTCATTGAGTCCAGGGCACGGTTACCCCCATGCTGTTCTCCTGGTAGTGAGTTCTCATGAGATCCAATGGTTTTACAAGGGACTTTTCCCCCTTTGCTTGGCACTTCTCTTGCCTGCTGCCACGTGTGATGTGCCTGTTTTGCCTTCTGCCATGATTGGAAGCTTCCTGAGGCCTCCCCAGCTATGTGCAACTGTGAGTCAATTAAACCTCTTTTCTTTATAAATTACCCAGTCTCTGGTATGTCTTCATAGCAGTGTGAAAATGGACTAATACAGTTCCCATTTCCATCCCAGGACAAGCAGTATAACAATGACTATTGATGTGAATTCAGAGCCTGGTGTTGGAATGCCTGTGCTATTCAGGTAGATTCAGAGGCTGGTGCTAGGAGCCCTGTGCTGTTCAGGTGTGTGTCATATCTGGTGTATACTTCCTGACCAAGGTTTACTTACCTGAATCTCAACAATACCAAAATGCTTCCCTTGGCACCCAGCCGCAATCTCACATACAGATTCTCTTCTTGAGAACTGTTTATCATTGTCATCATGTAAACGTAGAATGGCAAGGTCATGCATGGACAGTCAAGTGCTCTGAAACATACTTTGGAAATAATGTAATTGTCCCTTTACAGCCTTTTGACTAACTATAAAAGCAAAATAAACCAAAAAATTGAATTAAAAAACCACAGCTTTTAATTTTTTTCCTCCTTTTGTTTCTAAGTGTAATAAAGCAAAGAGTTAATGTGCAAAAAACAGCTCAAACAAAGTCACAGGTCTTTAAAATGTGGTTCTAGTTTCTCAAAGGTCAAGGCTGCCAGATTTATGCTACAGGTATTTTGGGCAGTTATTAACTTTCTATTTATGAACCACCAGCGGGCCATGTCTGTAATTTGACATCCATTATTTTCTTTTTTTTCTTTTTTCTTTTCTTTCCTTCTTTTGTTTTTTTTTTTTTTTTTTTTTTTTTTTTTTTTTTTTTTGAGACAGAGTCTTGCTATGTCACCCAGGCTGGAGTGCAGTGGCGCAATCTGAGCTCACTGCAAACTCCGCCTCTGGGTTCAAGCGATTCTTCTGCCTCAGCCTCCTGAGTAGCTGGGATTATGGACACATGCCACTACGCCCAGCTAATTTTTGTATTTTTAGTAGAGATGGGGTTTCACCATGTTGGCCAGTATGGTGTTGATCTCTTGACCTCATGATCCGTCCACCTTGGCCTCCCAATGTGCTGGGATTATAGGCGTGAGCCACCTCGCCCGGCCCCATTATTTTCTTTTTGAACATTTGAGAGCAAATTATTGCCAACATGACACACACACATACACGGTAAGTCCTCACTTAACATCCTTGATAGGTGTTTGCAAACTTCCACTTGTAGTAAAAGAACTTACAATGAAAACAATTTTACCACAGGCTAATTGATATAAACAAGAATTAACTTCCTATGGCATATTTCTGGTCACAAAAACATTACCAAACATCTAAATGACGTCCCAAAACACTTCTAATATTAAACATTGAAATACATGTTGGCTGGATATACATGTAAGAAAGATTAATAAAAACAAGTAAAATAATTATTTACCTATTTTTTGTAGTTCAGGGTCATGGGTGGCCAGAGCCTAAGGTAGAAACCAGCCCCGAGCGGGATGCCATTCCGTTGCAGCATTCACTCACACACCCACGCTCACATAGACTGGGACCATTTAGACACACCAGTTCACCTAATTAGCACATCTTTGAGATGTGGGAAGAAACCAGAGGAGCTGGAGCAAATCCACGAAGACATAGGGAGAGTGTGGCAAACGCCACAGAGACAGTGGCCCCACCTGGAAATCATTTTTTTCACTCATCAATGTTATAACAAAATGACATTGAACAACATGATATTATTCGAGGACATGCTATGTTAGTGTGCATACAGACACACACACACACACACTTGCACTATACATTTGTGATGTCTAATGCAGTAGCCATTAGCCACATGTGAATATTGAGCACTTGAAATACTATTAGTCTAACTTCCATGTGCTGTAAGTACATACCACATTTCCAAGATTTAGCATGAAAACATAACGTAAAATATGTCATTATAAATTTGCATATTGATTCCCTGTTGAAATAAGTGTATTGTGTACAGACTGGGTTCAATATGTTATTGAAATTATTTTTACTTTTTAAAAAATTTTAATGACTATTAGAAAATGCAAATTTACATATGTAGTTCACCTTATGTTTGTACTAGACAACCTTGTTCTAGAGAGTTTGCCACATGGCCAGGCAACCAATAAAGCACTTGGAAACATGTAGTTTTACAGGGTGGCAGAGCACCTTCTCATCCACAAAGTCCATGAGACTCAAGATTTCTCAAGACCATGGATCCATAACTGGTTCTCATGGGTACATTTATAAATTTATGTCACATAACTGGTTCCTATGTCATGCCCCCTCTGCTCAGTGCTCATCAACTCTATGTGAAGACCGTTTTCCAATTTTCACAAGTTATGGACAGAGGGAGTGGCATTGTGCTTTCCTTCCTGCTCAACATGATGTCATTAAAAGGGACGTATGGGGAGATGAATTTCCTTGTGTCTTGTGACAACTGCCCATCTTTTATTTGAAAATTTACAACAGCCACACAAATCATGTCTTTTTTTGTCCTAAGAAGAATATACCATTCTTATTTGAAATATGTTATGTGATGTGAAATCCTGTAGAAATACAAACCAGTAAACACTAAGAGAAAAGCTCCATGAGTGCAATTTGGTAACTTTTCTACTGTCAGTTGGTAAAATTGGCAGAATAGATTAGGTAGAAAAGAACCAAAGCAGTCCTCTTCAAACCATAAACCTTTGAATGCCCCTTCCACTCATGTGCTCATGTGTGACATTTTACTTAATCAACAAATAGTCAACTTTGTTAGTGAAATAAAATATATCCTGCATATATTGACTTATTTCCACTGCCAAGTTTCCTATACAAGTTGCTATGTTTACTTGCCTATATCACTGTAAGAGCCTCCTCTTCTACTTCACCACATGCTCCTTCAGCACATTCTGGAAAAGCAACCTGAGTGATTTTGTAGTATTATAAATCATATCATGTATTTCCCAAATAAAAACGTTCCAGTTCTTCACCATTGAACTTGAATCAAAGCCTTTACCTAAGCTGACAAGGCTGTGCAAAATCCCGCCCTTGCCTCTCTCCCTGACTACACCTGGTGCCATTTCTCCTTTCTTACTAGGCATGAACCCCCACTGGCATGCTTTTTATTCCCAGAATATACCCAGCACATTCCTGCCTTTAAGCCTTTGCACTTACTATTTTCTTCACCAGCCATCTTTCCCCAGCTGTTCCCATGGCTCACAGCTTCTTGTCATTTAGGTCTCAGTTTAAATGTTGCCTCCCAAGAGAGGCCTTCTATGACCACCCATCCATAGCAGTCATCAAGTCACTTTCTGGCCCAACACTCTGTTCCTAATAGTGCATATTACTAAATAATTTTATCCTGTTGGTTTGTCATTTTTTTGTTTACTATCTATTCCTCACAACCCTTGCAAACTCCAACCCACTTGAAGGAACACCCCAAGTGTTCTGTCTCATTCTCTCGCATACTACCAGCAAATACAAGAGTGCCTGGGTCTGTAACACACCCCATGTTATTATTTGTGAATTAGTAAAAACAGAAGTAGCAATTATATTGAGATAGTTTTGACTTGTTTTCACATCCACAAGTTTCTCTGAGCAGTTTGAAGACATCATGCTTCAACATCTTCCATCTCTTCATCACAACCTGATGAGCTTTTTCTTAGAGGAGACCTCATGCCAAAAAATTAAAAATGTGCAATGAATTTGTGCAGTGACAAATGTCTAACTTGAGGAAGGGTGATGCACCAGTTAGAGGAGGATGAAGACTTTGGTTTAATCGGAACTTTCACTCTCTGTTAGACATACTCAGTATCTGTGTTTCTATAGTAACCCTGGCCCTATCTGCCTGGGACTTACAGTCTCTACAAATATGAGCCAAGATCACTTACAAGTTATGTTCTAGTTTTTTAGTCTGAGTTTAAATGATTGTGAGGTGAGCAAGCCTCCAACCTTCTTGGCTTGTCCCACAAACTTAATCAGCACCCCTGCCTCTGCTTGCTATTAAATGGCAAATTTTTGGCTGGGCATGGTGGCTCACGCCTGTAATCCCAGCACTTTGGGAGGCCGAGGTGGGTGGATCACGAGGTCAAGAGATCAAGGCCATCCTGGCCAACATGATGAAACCCCGTCTCTACTAAAAGTACAAAAAATTAACTGGGCATTATGGCGCACTCCTGTAGTCCCAGCTACTCGGGAGGCTGAGGCAGGAGAATCACTTGAACCTGGAAGGCAGAGGTTGCAGTCAGCCGAGATAGCGCCACTGCACTCCAGCCTGGCGACAGAGCGAGACTGCGTCTCAAAAAAAAAAAAAAAAAAAAAGGCAAATCAAATTGTCAAATATATACTAAACTCATAGCACCCAGGTGAATAAGCAATGATTTCATGTTTATTCCCTCTTCTACTCTTACCACGCATGTTTTCTAGTAAGTCCTGAATCCTTTCCTTGCCCACTCAATTCTAAGGGGGAAAAAATTGGAAATTAAGTAGGCAGGTTTGTCTTTGATTAAAGAAATGCTTCATTTGACATAAATACCTTGAATGAAAGTTTATTCAAAGTATATATATATATATATCTAAAATAAATAAATATATATTACATATATAACCACTTCTATTAGTCTACCCAATTAACAGTAAATGCATTTCATCATTTTGAAAGAATTTCCTTAGAATTTTGTTTCGTTTTGTTTTTTGCAGAAGAGGGACTTCTGTACTTTCAATGGCTGTCTTCTTTTGTACATTCAATGAATACAAATTTAGAGATGTAATGCTTGTGTCAGTCTCTATGGGCACCTGGAAATAGAAAACAGAAAATAAACAAGTTGACAAAGCTGTGCAATTCAATCAACTCTATTTGCATAGTCTTATTTGAACTTAGTTTTATGTATACATATATAAAATATATAATGTAGCATTTTAATTTTAATGTTGAATTCTTGTTCTACTATTCATGAAAGCATCTTTATTCTATTTCTACGGGATCATTTTCTCCACAAATTAACAAATCTTCTTTCCAAACATACCTTGCCTGTGGCATTCAGTGAATTCACAAAGCAAACTTGATTTACAGAGAGTGGCTGCTCATAAAATCTTAAGTATAAAGAAGTCTCATAAATACAAATGAGGCTGGTATTTTTTTTAGATTACTAAAAAGATAGCAAAGAGGAGAAGCAAGTAGTTTTATCCAGATTCCTAGATGGAGACAGTGAATAAGTTTTCTAAGAAGAGGAACAAGGTTTTTAGCTTCAGAATGTAACCCAAGTTTAGCAACATCACTTTTCTTAAAATGTAGGGAATGTTAAAAAATATCTTGTTCTAGGCAACATGTTGATTATGCATGAAGAAAACTTCTGGCTTATTTATAGACCTTGAAATGTTTGCTACACCTGAGGAATTCAACTACCTCTCAATTAAGAAAAGACAAAGTTTACAAAAATAAAGATTTGACTGGGAAAAAGAGACATACTCTTAAACATACCCATCCTTTAACTGTCTTCTAAGGAATTTTCGTTTTGTTTAGGTTTTAATGGCCACCAACAGTGGAGCTGGCTTCCAGGCTGTGAATAGATTCATGGAAGATGAACAAAAACAAATGAACAAATCAACAACAACAACAGCAGCAACATCTGTGCGTACTATAGAAGCAGATTTGAAATTATTTTGTACATTGGCTTAATACTGAGAAAGAGACTGAATAATTGTTGCACTTCTGGCAAGTCTATATATACTGTCTCCTGACGAAGGACCCTCCAGCAACTTCGGGCTGAAATGAAGCAGATTCACTCAGTCCCCACAAACTCTCAGAAATGTGCATCTGGAAAAAAAAAAAAAAAAAAGTGACAGGGACTGAGTCCCAGAGATACTCCCCAGGAACTCTCCCCAATCTGTGGTGCAATATGTGGTCTGACCCAGCTGGACACCAGGCAGCACTTGGCCACCAGCCCTTCTGGCTGGACTCCTCCCCAAGGTAGGGTTTACCCTCACATAAAATTGCCAACCAGGGCCCACTTGGGTATAGAACTAATTTAGCCTCCTGTACACTTGATGAATGAAGAATTTCCTCTGGGGACTAAATTATAGGGCTTGTTGGAGTTGCTCTTTCGTGATCTGTTATTTGGAGGTAATTTTCCAAAAGGGCTGGAACACATGGCCATGAGCTAGAATAGGATTCACCGTGAACAGCTGCCACGCGCTGGCCGGCACATCCCAGTGCCCTTGTCCTCTCCCCCAGCCTCCCCCTGCTTCCCAAGAGAGGAGGTCCAGACAACAGGGCTGAACTTAACGTTAGATCTTTACTTTCCTTCTTACTTAAACCACTAGAACGGAATCTGCCCACCTTTTTCTGCACCCAGGTTTCCAGAAATGTAACATCTTGTAACACGTTTCAAAACAGATGACAGGCCTTCCCCTCATCCTCCAATGTGGCTGATTACAAGCTTCTGTCAAATTCCACCAACCCCCCGCTCCGCCCGCCCCCAACCCACCCCAGTTGGCTGGAAGATAAGCTTCTGATCTTCCCTTGGCTTTTTGAACTGTTGGAAGCTGTGTAAACACAAGCTGCAGGTTAGTCAGATTCTATTTGACCCAGGGCCTGCTGAGTGCAAAGAGATTACATTTGAAAACTCCCTTGTCTAATTAAGCAATGGTGACCTATTGCGGGGTGCTTGCTGATGAGGTCAAATAGCAAGGGTTTTTAGGCTGACCTGTTACAGCTGGTCATTTGCTGATAAATAAGAAACAGCTAGTTTTTAGTGAGCCAACTTCCCGACAGAGCCTTCCCTTCATAAAGCACTCTAATTTGGTTCTTTCTATGAATTTCTTGAGTTTCAGTACTTTAGAAAAATTTTCAGTACTGAGAGGAACAGACATTTGTCCTATGATGGAAACCCTTCTTTGCACAGCAGTGCCCCTTCAAATGATCTACAAACTGTTTTGCTGTGCCTCTAGATCTTTTTAGACCACGACTTCTTCAAAATTGTGAAAGATGAAGGTCATTTTGAATATTGACATTTGGATGGGATATGGTGGTGATAGTGGGACAGGAAGCCCCAAGAAATAGATCTCAAGACCTTGACCTAGCTACATAATCAGAATCATTTATTGAGCATCTAGTCTGTAGTAGATGCTGTCGTAGGATCTTTTAATCTGTATCTCCACTCCTTACCATGATCGTCACAGTAAGTGCCATTATCCTTGTTTCATTGCTAAGATTCCTGAAGCATAAAGAGGTCAGAAACTTTCACAAAGGCTTGCAGCCATGAAGCGGAAGGTCTGGGAGCTGATCCATAATTCCCATGGCTTTACGTGTTGTTCATTTCAGGAAGCTGCCCAATTTCCTTGTGGAAGAAGTGTCTGAAGGCCACCTATGGGGAGCAAAATTTGATGGATGAAGATTCTATCTGTGAATAAGAAATAAAATAAGAAAGTGATATTTTCACTTTTTATCTAAAATGTTGAAACTGTAGACATTGAAAAAATTATCAATGAAGCCCTCGTATTCACCACCCTGTCCCTACATAGGTTATCTCTAAACCTCTGTAGAGGGTATCTGTTTTTTCTGCCATCAGAGTCTATTTCCTGAAATTCTGGAAAAAAAGTGTACACAGAATTCCTGCCTCGTCCAAAATTCAGCACGTGTGTTCTGACAGACGCAGAGTCCCCAGATGCCTGGCCACTGTGAATACCTTTGAGCCAATCAGAATCAAATATGTGTGTATGGAAAGTTCTGCCACAGACACGGTTGCCCTTTCTCTTGGCCTATAGTTGGGAATCACAGGCTGGAGCTACTCCTGTCATCTTGCCGCCCACCATATGTAGCCATACGGATGTATCTGAGAGGTAGAAACTGGGTCCTGGTGATGTTGGAATCCTGATGAAGCTGTGCATAATCTGCCTTGCAGTTTACTTAGAATTTGAGAATGTTTTAGATATTTTCAAATGAAAATGCCTGAGCTTAAGTATTATTATCTTGCCAGATCCATACACCCAGCCAATGATGAGATTAGAGTATAACAACATCTCCGTGTCTCCAAAGCCATTTCTTTTCCATGGAACCATACTGTTATCTGAGTTAGAAAGAGGACTTTGGGAAGGAGAGGACACACATTTTTATCAATGTGGTTTTTTTTTTTTTTTCCTGTATGAGGAAGAATGGAGTAGGACAACTCTAGAATTACATCTCTTGTGAAATCTTTTAACATGACCCACAATTCCTTTTTTAACCTTCGTACAGGTTCATCATATGAAAAGTTATAAATATGTCTGTCAATCTCCCACAAGGAAATGACACAAGCTCTCTAATGAAAACATTTTCTGATGCCTTGCAATTTTAGTTTTAGACCATTCTGCACAATGTCTCACATATTTTCAGCCTCATATGTGAAACATTTTTCGTACCCCTTAAAAACTGTAGCAAGGTCACAAAACTCATGAATTTATTGTAATAATAAAAAATGTTTTGCCCCCTGTTTTTATCAGTGGGCCTAGTTTCTAACATTACAGATGTGAATTTTTGCCCTCCTTGGAAATTCTTGCCAATTTCTTTGTCATCCACCTTCAATTATTGGTTCAAAAACTAGGTATAGGACTAACAGAGGACACATCACCTCTGGATATACAAGAAAGTTGATTTGCCTTTCATGTTATACTTCTTTTCAGGGTGAGAGAGGAAATGTACTAAAAGTACTTAGCTCTCTTAGAGATACCTAGTTTTTCAACCAAATAAGAATAATAATAATCAAACAACACCATTTTGTGTCTATTGGGATCTTTGGATGTTTGATAGTATCATATACATATCCAACCTAATAAAAATTGATCTTATTTTTACAGGATTTCAGCATTTACAGAAAACTTTCACGAAATTTATCTCATTTGTTTCTCTTTTCAGTCCTATAGTGTTTATATTGTTATTATTCCCATTTTAGAGATTAATATTAGGAGACTCAGGGATTAAGTTATTTGTTCAAAACTTTTCAGCCTCTTCAGTGGTAGGACTGTATTTTACACTCAAATGTTCTGATTAGTGTTCAGACATTTTATGGTTCCAAATAGCTTATTCGGTACCTGGATATCTTTGGAGAGAGAAGTCGAAGTTAGAATGCCTCCATGTTGCTTCTTTTCTCTAGGTTAAAGTGAGTGGATTTTCTAAACGTCTGAGAACGGATTGTAATGTTTCCTGTTTATAGTGATCCCTTTGGGGAACCACAGAAATTCTGATTTTCCTGACCATTTGTCCTCCATCAGGCCCAGATGTTTAAAGGACATTATTTTTATGTGCCAATGATTGCAGTATTTGCATGTGCAAATCATGTAATTACTTAACTACCCAAATTGTGCATGCAACTAAGCTTAATTATGAACTTAGAACATTGCCTTAAGAATTTGACCCTGGAAAAATTATGGTGGCAGAAAATGAGTGTTGGAGTGGAAATTTCTTGCAAGGCTGATTTCGTTGTTGTCGTTGTTTCATGGAAATCTATGTTAAGTTGATTAAGTTGCTTTCTTTACCTCAGCTGGAATATCTGAGAATGAAAACAGTACTTGTACTACCTACTTTCACTGGGTCATGAGGAGAAAATTGAGACCATGCATAAAAGTGATTTGGAAAAAAATTATAAAACATGAAAAACGGTATTCTTTTTTTTTTTTTTTTTTGAGACAGGGTCTCACTCTGTTGCCCAGACTGGAGTGCAGTGGGATGACCACTGCTTACTGCAGCCTCGACCTCCTGGGCTTAAGTGATTCTCCCACTTCAAACACCTGAGTAGCTAGAACTATAGATGTGCACCACCATGCCGAGCTAATTAAAAAAAAAAATGTAGAGTCAAGGTCTGCCTATGTTGCCAAGGCTGGTCTTGAACTCCTGAGCTCAAGTGATCCTCCTGCCTCAGCCTCCAAAATGTGTTAGAATTACAGGCATGAGCCACAGTGCCTGACCAAAAAAGGAAATATTATTTTTAAATGGCCTCATTAAACTCCATTTTTGAAATATGTAGAAATTAACATTTTATATGAATCTTTTGTTCATCTACCCAAATACTATATGTCATACTATGATAAAATTTGAAAAATGAAATTGTAAAAAAAAACAACTAATATTATTGCTATTTATCTTTAGGCTGCATAACAATTTCTCATTCCCCTCTTCTAACAATACTATGTGGCATACAAAGAAGGAAAAGTTAACTACATACAATTCACATATATGGAAACTGAAGCTCAGTTCACTTAAAGGATTTAACATTAGTTACATGAGAGTTTAAGAGGCAGATTGATAATGTAGCACCAGGTTGTCTGACTCCAATGTCAGTAACTTAGACATTCCTGATAAAGAGACCATGTTGTTTGCCATCAGTAGTTATAGACATGTTTGAGTCAGCCACTCAATGTATTTAAAAATGTATACTTTCCAATAATTTAAGGAATGTAATACCTTGTCTTGAATTAACTTGCAGGTTACTATTGCATTCTATGTAAGAAAAGGACTTGCTAAGAAAACTAATGATATACTTAAGAAGGCAGAGCCTCTTGAGACTTACTTAACAGAACAAATTCAATGGGTTGTGATTGTACTTTATCCATTTGTTGAAACAGATACAAAGGGTACAGGCCAGATCCAACTCACTGAGCAGTTTTGGATTAGGTTCCTTTTCCATTGAGATAAAAGTCACATTACTCTTCAAGTTTTCTATTATTTGCCTAACCTTTCCACCCAATTGTTTATTATAGTGAAGTCATTACTATAGTCATTAGAGTATTATTGGATAAAAGCATGCATACAATTACATAGTTCTTCCAATAATATTCTCATTGGGTTTCCAAGCCTTTGAGCAACTTTGAAGGTGCTAAAGAGCTTGAAAGATGGAAAGGTTTTGCAGTCTCCAGATCCAAATGATGTTTTGAAGGTGATTCAATAGTATGTGCCAAGACTGGAATATTTGTCCTTGAGTCTGACTCTACTTTCTGATCTCTAACCACGGGGTGTTGCCCTCTCCCTCTGTGAGCACAGATGTCTCCAGACAGAATAAAACCAGAGATATCTTGGACATTAAATAAGGGTGTTTCAAAGAATATGGGCCACTAAGTCATCTATACCCAATGACTTGGCAGGAAGTAGAATCATCACCTCCTTTTAGAGTCACAATATGTCTGAAATTGTGTTTATTCTGGTAAAATAAACAGTCATTAGCATGATTCACACTTTTTCCAGCTTTAGCAAAGAACAGATAAATTATCTACTATTATCCTCCTCTACCTTTTACCTCATTTTTGAGAAATCAAATGTGTTTGTATGAATAGCTACCATTTCTTAAGAATTCACCAAGTGCCTGTCCTCTTGCTAAACACAAATCTATGCCTTATCTAAACCTCCACAATAGCCCATTATGAGTCAGGCATTATTCTTTTCCTATGTTTACAGATAAGGAAATGGAGGTTTAAGAAGCTTAAGTAACTTGCCTAACTTAACATTATTTGGCTTTTATTTGTAAGTACTTCTTTCAGTTACCTCTGCACCCTGAAAATGCTTCATTGATGACTCCAAGACAGACATGCCAATGACAAACATACTGATACTTAAATAGATTTTCTTCTATCTCTATTTGTGCATCAGATGAAGACATGAAGCTACATGTTCAGCTCTTATTGAAAAATTACAATCGTGCCTTGAGTTTCTCCATTGAATAATGTAGCATTGATATATTAATTAAAAATAATTTGTAACATTTTCTCATCACCTATGAGATATCACTTTGAAGGCACAGTTGTGATAATAAGAAGAATGCCTTAAAGTAAATTTGAATTCCTTAGGAGGTAAGCTTTATTTTCAAATCTTTCTGAGTAAGATTATAGCCAGAGGCTGAAGAAAACTTCTAGCCTAGTGAGGTGGGTACGCTATGGAAGACTTTCTTAAACATCCAGTGTCCCTGTCAATTAATTGTAGATAGTGTAAGTTCAATTTGTCTACAGAATGAATTTCATCTTACTTGACAAGACACCAAGTTCTTCCTTCCCTCATATTTAGAGGTTCTTATTAGCTTAGATCAGTGTAACAGACACAGCCACGTACTAGGCTGCAGCTATGTGCTGGGGACTGAGGATATAAAGCTGATGGAACAGTCCAACAGGGAGAGACATAAACATAGGGGGTAGATGGAATTTCAGAGCTTGCACTAAGAAAAGGCTCTCAGGCCAGATTCTCCAGCTGGGGCCAGGTAAAGGAAATTCAGCCTAAATCTGTTTCATATAAACACCTCAATTTTTCTAGTTTGGGGTTTCTGCCCTTAATTTTTACATAACAGCTGGTTGATGCAAATAAAGAGGTAAAGGTTCTTCCTCATTTCCCTCTGGGATCAATGGTGGAAGTTTGGTCAATGTGATGCCAGTGACTTGTGGTAGTAGCACAGGGGTCTTGACCAGCTCTAACATGCTAGTGGAGTCCTGACAAGTTCATCATTGACCAGAATAAATAATCTAGAGCAACATTAGCCACTAGCCACAGTCGCCTATTGAAAACCTGAAAGGAGGCTAGCGAGAGTTGAAATTTGCTGTCAATATAAAATATACATTGGAGTTCAAAGACTTAACATGAGGAAATAATGTAAAATTTATATGTAACATTTTTATGCTGATCACTTCATGAAATAATAATATGTTGGATACATTGGTTTAAATGAAATATACTATTAAATTTAATTTCGTTTCTTGCTCCTTTTCTTAATGTGACTACTAGAACATTTAAAATTACATAAATCACTCATATTATATTTATACTGAATAGTGCTGGTCTAGAGCCTTCCTACTCTCATTGATGTAACCCTTTTCTAAGACATTTGCTTGGGAGAGAGAATTTATCTTTTATGTTAAATGGCCTCCCAAATAGCAGAGAAACATTCTGAACCAACACTGTTTTTCTCTTCCTGTTTCTGTACTGCTACCTAGGTTGTTATAAAACATTTTAAATATTATCTATTAAATACCAACAAAGTGTAGAAATTATAAAAGAAAAATATTTAGAAAAAATAGCAAAAGTGAATTTTAGAATTTGGAAAAATGTTGTTATGAAACGAAATTAGCAGACAACTTTCTTCTTTAAATGCTCCTTTAACTACAACTTTGTAAACTGTTCAAAACCAAATTCTGCTTAAAATTTTCGTGGTGTTAGCATCTCTTTCATGCTGTTGGTTTCAAAGCAGATTTAACTTTAACAATTGTGATTGAAGGTTTACTATTAAAAAGTAATCTCCATTAGGGAACCTATGCTCTGGCCCTATGCATTCTCCAATGCGTCATTCGCTCTGTTTCCTTAACCATTAAAGCAAGGGGAATAGAATAAACAATCTCTATTTGCTTCGATTTAGGCAGTCTCTATTTTTTTATGTGCTATAAACCACATCTGTTTTAAAAATGGATAAATACTATAACTGGAATAAAATTTTCAATTTTTTATGCTGCTACTCTTCAAAAAAGATATCTGACTCTATTTTCCTTTTTCACTGAAGAAATATATTTATTTTTTATCTATAACCAAGGAAAAGTTGCGTAATTTATATTTTGCAGGATTTGAAAGAGTAATTTTCTTTCTTCCCCTATTATCTGACATTGAATGTTTTCCTTGATAAGAAAGAGAGGAATAGCCTATTTACTCTAAAAATGTTTTCACAACTTTTTAAAAGCAGGACTTAAAATTGGTTGATAAAGCAAAACTAGAGACTATTGTACAGGTATATACAATGTATAAATAATTAAAATGATGTTAAGTAGGGAGACTTATTATTTTAATTATGATCCTAAATCTGCCATATAAAAAAAGACAACAAAACCAAACTTTTACCAGCTTAAAATTGCTATGGGAATCACATAATGAATAATAAGTCAGTTACTAGAACTATACTTTATATGTATTTAATTTCATTCATTTTCAGTATTGTTTTTAGTAATAATAATTTTCTAAGATGGTATTAATTAGCACCTTTCCATTGGCCCACTGTAAGTGATCAATATGTCATGATCTCACAGTTCTTTAATAACTACTTGTTAGAAACACTAGTGGTTCAGGTCTATGAAGCCAATGAAAGGCTGTTAGAGTTGTAGTTTTGTTTCTTAAACTTGCCACTTTTAAAATGTAGATATTAAACCTGTAATTCAGATGTCTACTATTATACTTTTGTCATTTATTTCATATTATGTGACATAGAGGAAAGTACGTTAAAATAATAGATCCCCTGTAAAATGGTGACTCTTTGTATTCCCAAATATGCACCAAAGTATTTTTTGAATAAAGACTTGTTAATAATGTGACACATTTTGACAGTTTAAAATAATAAGAGCTTAATCAAAAAAAAATTAAGGTGACACCTCCAATGTTTCTAAAGGTGTTTTGTCTTTCAATGTGGTTAAATGCTGGAGGAAATGCTGCTGGCGTATTGTTCCAGCTGTCTGGTTCTAACTTGCTGAAATAAATAAAAGGACTCATAATAGAGTAGATAGAGAGATTGGGCCTGGGATGTTTGTTTAAAATTTCAGCCATGTTTGAATTGTAAGTGCTGCCAATAATTTCAGCCACTTGACTATGAAATGCTTCATCGTGCTCCCCAAGTGTCTATGAGCTATGAGCTCTGCTCAGCTCAGGTTGCTGACAGGGCTTTCGTGTGTGTTCTGAAATGAACTAACTGAACACCTGTCTCAAAGTTCTGAGTTATCTATATAATTTGGAGAGTTGACTTGGTATATTTGGTCAAATGGAAGTAGCTTTGACAACTAATTGAAATAGCTTTGACAACTTGGAACTATTTGGACAATAACCAGATGATAAAAAGAGAATAAAGACTAAGAGTGTTAAGCTGAGTTATGACTGACCAGAGCAGGGTAAACTTATCCAATATACAAGAATGAGGCTCTCAGGGATGAGCCTTCCAACTAAGTATCAGAGAACAACTAAGAGAATTGCAAACTAACTTGTAAATGGGTATATCCACAGGAAAATGGTCTCCCAGAATACCCTCTTCGCCACCAAGGTAAGTGTATGACTTTCAAAGCCTGAAGACTCCACAAGGGAAAGAGATTGGTTGACTCAAACGCATTACTGACTTGTCAGTTCTGGATTGGCTGGTTGTAGAGAAGCCTGGTGCTGGCCAATTGCTGAACCCCAGACTTGGTTGTCAGAAGCTGTGTTGACCTTTGAGATCATTAAAGTTAAGTTCAGATAGTTCAGTTTAGTCACAGACCACAAAGCATGGTTAACCATCAGGCTGTTTTTCTGCTGATTCTGGTCCATTTTCTGAGATGAGATTGTTCTGATTTCTTCTCCTGGAGAGAGGAACCCTCACTGTTTTATAATCTCTCATCTCGCAGGGTGAGGAGGCAGGCTCACAGAGATGTGCTTAAGGCACAGCAGAAGTTTTCCATATCCAGGCAAAGTAGGAGCTTCTTAGAGGGTTACTGAGAAATAATGAGGTAAAGCGGTAGATGTCAGTGATGAAAAGGATAAGTTGAGGTAAAACTAGTGCAAAGAGAAAATACGATGCGATTGATTCCTCTTTTACAATGTCATTATCATATGCACAGTTAGGGGAGCCCTATCTGGTGATGAGCTGGTCTACTATTCTGGTCTCACTTTGGCTCTTGAACTCTCTTCTCAAGTTGTCTATATCTAATATTGGGACAATGAGCAGATCTCCACTTTAATTGGGGTGGTGTGGAAGCAGTCTAGACGTATTCATTTTTAACCTGAATTATTAAAACAAGGCAATTTTCTCAACTGCCTTATCTAATCCCAGGAAAATGTATTCATACTTTCATGGGACATTTTATTTTTGGTCTCTGCTGTTTCTTTAGATACAGACGTATTCATCTATACAAGCTTTCAGGTGGCAGTGATTATGCTAATATATTCACAAAGCATAGTTCTTTTTAATGGAAGGTGAAAAAGATGTGTAAGGTCTAGTCTCTGCTCTCAAGGAATTTAATATCTATTGAGTGGAAAAGTAATACAAATTATAATACAGTACTTGTTTTTATAGTGGTGTTATATAAAAAGGAGGTGAATAATAATTTTAGCTGGCACAGTAAAAATAGAACTCATATAAAAAAATTTGAATCATATCTCAAAGTAGAGGTTGGGCAGGTGGAGACAGACACAAAACTCTTTCCTGGCAGACATAACTGGATCTGCAACCTCACAGAGATATGGAACTTAATACTATGGCCAAGGAATAGTAAGCAGGGGCGTGCGGCCTGAGCAGAGTCCGTGGACAAGAAAAACCTGCAAGACAGGAAAAGAAGGGGAAAGATAAAGCTTTAAATACCAAGCTAAATATTCTGTTTTATTGTTGCTCATTATTGTGTTTTGCTTTATTATTATTATTATTATTATTTTTGCATTGGAGAGCCACGTTAAATTTTGAGAAGAGAAGTGAGTTTCTCTGTTTTGCAGGTTAGGTAAATGCCACTATTAGCATAGTGAAGGATGAATTAGACAATAGAAACCTGACTGGAAAGTAATCAACATAGTTCAAGTAGGAGATGAGGAAAGCCTGGATTTAAAAACGCCATCAACTGCTGGTGATAGGAATAATGGGAAGAAGGAGGCTGATCTGAGAGGAATCTTGGAAAGAGAACAGACAGAAACTGATCATCAATTGAACATTGGTGGGGAAAAGACAGAAGATAAAAGGGGAAATCAAGGCAGAGTTGCTATTTCTAGCAGAGGCCTTTGAGAAGTTATATTAAGACTGTCTTGGTTGACGATGTGACAATGACAGAAAATACAACTCAAAAGAAAAATATAATGTGTTAGGAGGAATAAAAATAATAAAAAAAGAGTGTATTGGCTCATAACTAAAAATTCCAGGGGTAGAATGTGGCTGGGATCTAGGCATCCACAGCATGCCACCATTTTCTGACCTCTCCTCACCTCTTGGCTTTCTTTTCCTTTATGCTGGAATTATTCTCAGGCTCTGTGTGATGGTATCAAGGCAGACAGTGACTCCAGCCCAGCGACTCCAGCCCAGCATCTTCACAGCAACAAGTCTAGCAGGTAAGAGAGGCCTTTGCACTCCTTCCTTCAGAAGTTTAATTAGGCCACCCGCTTAGATCTGAACTCACCACCGTGGCCAGGGACATCATTCTCTGAGAGAACCCCATGAAGGAGAGAAGGGACTGTCTAGGGAAAAGTTGGAGTCCTGTTTCTAAGAGAATGGAAAATAAATTTTGACTGAGCAAAACACTGCAACTCTCACTTATAATTTGCAAAACCACTAACTGAGGTAGTGAATATAGAAAGGAGAATAGTTCAGGTGGGTGCATGAGGAAAGGAGGAGCAAGATGACAAGAAGGGTTTGTATTTCTTGCTTTGCATATCACAATAACTATTAATAATTATCACTATAATGATTTATAGTAACCATTCAGAGCCTCATTCTACTAAAAGCAGGCAATAGATAGTTTTGAAAATGTGTATTTGTAAGATATGGCATTTTTTGTATTCTTCAAAAGATTTTGAAGTACTCAGGGTGTGTGCATACATTTAGGAATGTATGCAAATTATTACTTTAATCTTTATTTCATGATTTTTTTTGTCCAAATTCTTGAAGATTGTGCCAGATAATAGTTTTTCCTTTCATTCTTTCTTTGTCATTGTTCTAGAGATTTCAGTTAGACAATTTATATAGAAAAACCCTGTCTCAGGGACGGGCGTGGTGGCTCACGCCTGTAATCCCAGCACTTTGGGAGGCCAAGGCAGGAGGATCACGAGGTCAGGAGATCGAGACCATCCTGGCTAACATGGTGAAACCCCGTCTCTACTAAAAAATACAAAAAATTAGCCGGGCATGGTGGTGGGCACCTGTAGTCCCAGCTACTTGGGAGGCTGAGGCAGGAGAATGGCATGAACCCGGGAGGCAGAGCTTGCAGCAGGTGGAGATTGCGTCACTGCACTGCAGGCTGGGTGACAGAGTGAGACTCTGTCTCAAAAAAAAAAAAAAAAAGAAAAAGAAAAACACTGTCTCTTGGTACATTTTATGATAAAAGCATTTTATAGAAACTTTCAATTACATAGAATATTTAAGACCATATATTCTAATTAAATAATCATTTTGCTAGTGGATAATTCTTCCACATGCTATGCGTTAGTATAAACAAAGGGAATATGAATGTAGCATGCACGTATTTTACACTAATAATGTGAAATATTTATTTATTTTAAAATACTGCAATACCAAGTTTCTATCACTATAGAAATGAGATATTTTGAAATAGTTATATCATAGTTTAACATGTAGAAGTTATAAGTCAGTGAGAATTTATTAGTACTGACCTTGTGTTATAGCCTGGCAAGTGCCATTGATTATCAATATTATTTATTGCATCATGGTCTAAGCATAATTCTTATACCTTAAGAGTTCTCATAGAGGATCTACATTTAAAAATAGATGTAGTTCTGAAACACTCAAGCAATGCTAATAGAAATCTGATAGTTGGATTTTATGGACATATGACATAGTAGGAAAAGTACTGGGCTCAGAAGGTACAACTTAATTCTAATACTCTCTAGTTTTTAGAAATGCAATGTTGGGGAGTCCTCACATTCATAGAACCCCAGTTCCTTTTCAACAAAATAGAGAGAATCGGACTTCTGATGGATGGTAAATATACAGAAGTGCTTCAGGCGGGTTATGTGGGAAGCGGCAGGTAGGCCAGTGGGGAGCTACTGCCCAGCTGCTGCTGGGGCTTGCAAATTGTTAAAATTAAGGAGGGATGGGATGGAATCACAGCTTCCTTGGAATGACATGGAATTGAGTACAGTAATACCCATCTCCCATGATTTTCCCATGTACACCTTGCCCCAGGGTCTATTTTTAAGAATGAGCCATTAAGCTGTATGTGAATGTACTTGGCAAATGGGAAAATACTCCATGAATGCATTGTTACTATTTTGCAGTTCATCTGAGAAAAAGCTGCCATTTCCTCATACAAGATGAACTGACAAGACTTTCTCTTTTTTTCCCTCCCACCAATACAGAAAACAAACCTTTATGTTGTTTTCATTAGATAATATTTATTGTACAGAAACGGGAAAAAGCAGGTTAAACCTATGGGTAATGTCTAGTTATTATATGAGAAAGACACAGTTCCGTAAGGGGATATAGAGTTTTCAGAATATGAAGAAATAATATTTGTGGTGAAAAGGAGGAAGAGAGAGTGATAGAGAGAGATTTTTCTAGATAGTCATGTATGTACACTCCCTGTCAAAATTCTAGACAGGATTCTATTTGGCATTCCTGACAGGATATTGTCAGGAATCAAAGTTAGCCATAGTGATGGAGAATTTAATTAAAATTAGGGAGTATGTTTAGCAAAAAGAAATAACTGTTGATCCAATCATTTTAGTCAGTTTAGTAAAAAGGTCAGACTGGCTGGTATTTAGCTTTGGGTTGACACAGTCAATCCTCTATGTAGGTATTTATAGTAAGCCTGGAGGGTTTGCTGAAATGTGGAGGTAATTGAAAATAAACTATAGTTTGTGGATTCTCAGGAGTTTTGGAATCTGTTATTCTCTCTGTTTAGTATGGTAACAGTTAAGCACGGCTTGCTTGATTATTACAAAGTTTTAGAAACGAAAGTATTTCTTCTCTGTGAAAAAAGAAAATCTTTTGAATAATGCTCACTGGCTGTAGATAGATTAACAAATACTGACTTTTGATAACACATTTTAAAGAATACTTTGATAAATATCAAAATTAACCTTCCCAGCAGAATTCATTCACACATTAATTGAAATAATTTTGGTGGAAATGAAAAGGAAATTGAATAAATTTGGGGTCTTTTAAACTTTTTTACCTATCAAAGTAACTGATATTTTAAA
This sequence comes from Nomascus leucogenys, assembly GCF_006542625.1. NCBI lineage: Eukaryota > Metazoa > Chordata > Mammalia > Primates > Hylobatidae > Nomascus > Nomascus leucogenys. The sequence goes on from NC_044391.1 coordinate 1,606,362, forward strand.
AAATAGTAATGTTCAATGCTGATGAGGACACTGAAATGGAAACATATCAGCATTAGGGAGTATGATTTGGCAATGAACATCAAATGTTTATAAGATTTTCTTCTCTTATAAATTTGCCCTAATACATAGTTTAAAGATATAGGTACTCATAAGGACAAACTAAAATTTAATATCATAATAGGAGAGTGTTTTGTTAAATTAGTCATATTCATTGACAAAATAATATGCAACATTAAAAATTACATTCTGGGACATTATCTAAAGATGTGAAAATATCTTCATGAAACCAAATTTTCTTCATACAAAGTCAAGTAACAAAACAGCACTTAAGAGTATCAAGGTATGGAATGTAGAATAAACAGAAACACATTGAAAATACTGGTGGAAAGAGTGATTATTTCTGAGTAATGATTAAAAAAGGAAATTTTATTTTCCTGTTTATGTTTTATTTTACTGCAACTTCTAAGTTTTTCAAAGTATATTTGTTACTATTGTAACTACAAAATGAATAGCATAAAAATTTATTCTGGGGCAGTTAATTTTTTCCAGCAGAATGCCTCTGGCCTTACTCTCCACCTTCTCTCAGTTTAGTGCTATATAGTATTTTACCCACATCCCAAAGGGTCTCCCCCACAAACACATCCAAAGAAAGAAAAAGGGTGAAGGCAGGCAATATCAGGCATCTTCATAACATACTTTACTACTTATCTACTCTGCTTTTCCTGGTCTATTTTTAATAGTCTGATTTATTTTTGTCAGCTCTTGCCTCTCCTTGATCAAATACTGTGCTCACATTTTATTCTAAGTCCCCAAGTCCTCACAGATTACTGAAGGTTTAACCCAAAGTCCCTTAAGATAAGAGTACTTCTTTCACAGGATTAAAAAAGGAAAAATCACCCTAAATAAATATCTTTGAATGTTCTTCTCACTCCTCCATTTTCCCTTAACCCCTCAGAATTTATTATTATTCTAGATCTTTTGAGAATGTATACTCTTTCCTACTGCTTTCTAACCAGCTCCACCTGCTGGTGCTAACCTGTGTGTCTTTGTAGTCTGTACCCTTGCCTCAGATAATCTGGGAGTTTTCCTCAAAACATGACTTCTTTTTCATATTTCTGCATTACTTAGTTCCTGGCATGAGAGGAAGTGGGGTTAGAGCTGTTTTAGAATATTTTCTTTTGGTCTTAAAATTGTTTAATTTGAGTCACATTTAATTGCTTTTAGGCAAACAGATGAACAATCCTAGAAAATGTACCTCAGGAGAGTATGCTGAGGTCAGGGTTTGAGGGATAAGCCGCCAATAATTGCCTTCCTATTAGGTCCCTCTAAGGATAAACTTAGCAGGACTCCACTGTTTGGAGAACGGAATATTTCATTTGGGAATTCAGCAGACACTGACTCAGATTTTGAATTCTTCGCACTTTTTATGATGCTTGACAAGCAGGTATGATCCTACACCTGCTTTGAAAAATGTAACTTGAGGTCAGCCAGTCATTTTTTAGAAGCTTCCTGTTCTTTCTTGAGGTCAACTGAGAAGTTCTGGCCACATTTCTGATAACTTCTCATCTAGCAAGCTCCCAGGGTACTTTGTAAGCTAATGATCCCCCATACCCACTCCTGAAAGGTCTGAATCAACATTAAAGTATTTTTGGCATATTCTTTTGGGGCCAAGAAAAAGAAAAGCAAAGCATAGCCACTGATATGGTTTGGCTCTATGTCCCCACCCAAATTTCACCTTGAATTGTAATAATTCCCACATGTCAAGGGCAAGACCAGGTGCAGGTAATTGAATCATGGTTTCCCCCATGCTGTTCTCATGATAATGAGTTAGTCTCATGAGATCTGATGATGTTATAAGCATCTGGCATTTCCCCTGCTGGCACTCATTCTCTCTCTTGCTACCCTGTGAAGAGATGTCTTCCTCCATGATCGTTAAGTTTTCTGAGGCCTCCCCAGCCATGTGGAACTATGAGTCAATTAAGCCTCTTTTCTTTGTAAATTATCCAGTCTTGAGTATTTCTTCATAGCAGTGTGACAACAGACTAATACAGTAAATTGGTCCCAGAAGTGGGGTGCTATTATATGGATACCTGAAAATGTGGAGGCAACTTTAGAATTAAGTAACCGTGAGAAGTTGGAACAGTTTGGAGGGCTTAGAAGAAGACAGGAAAATGTGGGAAAGTTTGGAACTTTCTGGAGACTCGGAGGGCTCAGAAGACAGGAAGATGTGGGAAACTTTGAAACTTCCTAGAGATTTGTTGAACGATTTTGACCAAAATGCTGATATTGATATGGACAATGAAGTCCAGGCTGAGGTGGTCTCAAATGGAGACGAGGAACTTTTTGGGAACTGGAAAAAAGGGTACTCTTGCTACGCTTTAACAAAGAGACTGGTGGCCTTCTGCCCCTGTCCTAGAGATGTGTGGAACTTTGAACTTGAGAGAGATGATTTATGGTATTTGGTGGAAAAAAAATCTTTTTTATTTTTATTTTATTTTATTTTATTTTTTGAGATGGAGTCTTGCTCTTTGGCCCAGGCTGGAGTGCAGTGGTGCAATCTTGGCTAATGGCAACTTCTGTCTCCCAGGTTCAAGTAATTCTCCTGCCTCAGTTCCCAAGTAGTTGGGACTACAGATGTGCACCACCACACATGGCTAATTTTTGTATTTTTAGTACAGACAGGGTTTCACCAATGTTGGCCAGGCTGGTCTTGAACTCCTGACTTCAGGTGATCCACCTGCCTCAGCCTCCCAAAGTACTAGGATTACAGGCATGAGCCACCACTCCTGGCCTGGTAGAAGAAATTCTAGTGGCAAAGCATTCAAAAGGAAGCAGAGCATAAATGTTTGAAAAGTTTACAAACTGGTGATGGGGTCGAAAGAAAAATCCATTTTCTGAAGAGTAATTCAAGCCTGATGCAGAAATTTGCATAGACAATGAGGAAGAGAATGTTAATCACCAAGACAATGGGGAAAATGTCTCCAGGGCATGTCAGAGACCTTCAAAGTAGCCCCTCCCAGCACAGGTTCAGAGGCCTAGGAAGAAAAAATCATTTTCTTGGCCTTACCCAGGGTCCCCCTGCTGTGTGCAGCCTAGGGACTTGGTACCCTATGTCCCAGCTGCTGCAGCTATGGCTAAAAAGGGCTAACATACAACTCAGGCCATTGCTTCAGAGGGTGCAATTCCCCAACCTTGGCAGCTTCCATGTGATGTTGGTCCTCTGGGTGTGCATAAGATAATTGAGGTTTGGGAACCTTTGTCTAGATTTCAGAGGATGTATGGAAATGCCTGGATGTCCAGGCAGAAGTTTGTCACGTGGGTGGAACCCTCATAGAAAACCTCTCCTAGGGCAGGGTGGAAGAGAAATGTGAGGTCCGAGCCCCCAGACAGAGTCCCTACTGGGGCACTGCCTAGTGGAGCTGTGAGAAGATGGCCACCATCCTCCAAACCCCAGAATGCTAGATCTGCCAACAGCTTGCATCATGCACCTCGAAAAGCCACAGTTACTCAATGCCAGCCCATGAAAGCAGCTGTGGGGTGGGGGGGCAGGGGATATACCCTGCAAAGCCACAGGGGTGGAGCTGCCCAAGACCATAGGAGCCCACTTCTTGCATCAGTGTGACCTGGCTATGAGACATGCAGTCAAAGGAGATCATTTTGGAACTTTAAGATTTAATGACCACCTTGTTGATTTTCAGACTTTCGTGGGGCCTGTACCCCGTTTGTTTTGGCCAATTTCTCCCATTTGGAGTGGGTGTATTTACCCAATATCTGTATCCCCATTGTATCTAGGAAGTAACTAACTTGCTTTTGATTTTACAGGCTCATAGGTTGAAAGGACTTGCCTTGTCTCAGTTGAGGTTTTGGACTTGGACTTTTGGGTAAATGCTTGAAAGAGTTAAGACTTTGGGGGAATGTTTGAAGGACATGATTGTGTTTTGAAATGTGAGGACATGAGATTTGGAAGGGGACAGAGGTGGAATGATATGGTTTGATTCTGTATCCCCACCCAAATATCACCTTGACTTATAATCATCCCCATGTGTCAAGGGCAGGACCAGGTTGAGGTAATTGAATTATGGAGATGGTTTTCCCTATGCTGTTCTTGTGATAATGAGTGAGTCTCATGAGATCTGATGGTTTTATAAGCACCTGGCATTTCCCTGCTGGCACTCATTTTCTCTCCTGCTGCCCTGTGAAGAGATGCCTTCCATCATGATTATAAGTTTGCTGAGGCCTCCCCAGCCATGTGTAACTGTGAGTCAATTAAACCTCTTTTCTTTATAAATTCCTCAGTCTTGGGTATTTCTTCATAGCATCATTAAAATGGGCTAACACAGTAAATGGGTATTTTGAAGGGAACATTGAAATTTGGTAGACTGACTGTTGTTTCTTTTAGGAGCTCATTGATAATAATCACTCATTCATTTTTAGCATCCTTTTGCTCCATGCATTGTAAAGGCAGTCATTGGCTTTGGGCTTGATACTGTTGGCTGTATTAGCTTGTGCCTCGTGAGATAGCAAAGGGAATGTGCCAAGAAGTTGGGAGAAAGTCTGTATTTTCCCATGTTTACTCTTTGATCTTACTTTTCATGTTCTCGGCTCTTAAAGGGCAAAGAAGTTTGTTGTAGTCAATCCAAAGCTTCCTTCCTGCTCATTTTCCCAGAGATTTGGCCTCAAAAATTTGGTCCAGACATAATTTTTTGGCATATGGTACATTTGTTCAGTGCCCCTTGGTAAAGACCTTTCAGACACACGACACGAATTCAACTGTTGGTTCACTACAGATTTCAAGACCATAAATCATATTGAGTCATATCTACTAGCAATTCATTATCAGCCTTTTCTTCATATTCCCTCTGCCTAGAGTTATCCTGGACTTTTTTTTTTTTTTTTTTTTTTTTTTTTAGATAGAGTCTTGCTATGTCACCAGGCTGGAGTGCAATGGCGTGATCGCAGCTCACTGCAACCTCCGCCTCCCAGGTTGAAGCGATTCTCCTGCTACATGGGCACATGCCACCATGCCCTACTAATTTTTGTATTTTTTGGAGAGACGAGGTTTCACCATGTTGGCCAGGATGGTCTCAATCTCTTGACCTCGTGATCCGCCCGCCTCGGCCTCCCAAAGTGCTGGCGTGAGCCACTGCGCCCGGCCGATCATGGATTTTTAATAAGAATCTCTGCAATTATGAATGCACAAGACATAAGAGAACCCAAATGTGAAGGACTGAAGGTGTAACCCTTGGCTATTGGCATGATCTTGTGGCTAATTACTATTTCATACTTAAGCTTTAGTATCTAGATTTTGTGGATTCTGACTCTATTATCACTTGGAATATTTTTATAACAAGACAGGTTCTATAGCAATTCCTGATAGGCAGGAATTATTTTTGCTCTGTTCTCCAAATATTTGAAGTTGAATTCATCTTTGCTCAGACAAAGATGATCAAATGAAAAGAGAAACACAAGACCAAATTATTCTCAAAGCCTTCCTAACAAATCTGCAGATCTCTCTCATCTTTCCTGATTTATTAATGAAAAAAAGAGGCAGCTTCTGGTGGTGGATAAATTCGTTTTAAATATCCTTGAATATTCACTAGCAATGATACTAATAATTAACTCCAGATATCTTCAGACTATGCATATTATAGATATAAGGCTGATAGGGTATTGCTTTATGTCTTAGTATGAGGTAAAACTCCCTGAAAGTTTCCTAATATCTTTATGTTTTTTTTTGCTTTGTCTGATCATTTTGCACAATAGACCCTCTCACACTGTCATTCTGGATTTCACATCTTTTCTTCACTGCCACTTGCTTTTCTGTTGAAAACAAATATTTCTTTTAATCTCTCTTGTGTTCAGAGTACGAGTGTGTTTGACTCTGCCCTCTGCTTTTATAGTATTATCTAAAAATGTATTTAGGTTTTGATTTTCTCCAATTAAATTATTTTAAAGTTATAAGTTAATTATTTTAAGGTTACAGTTTTAAAGTACAATAACTATAGATGTTATCATTTATAGGGTTTATTCTGTACTTGCTGAAGTGTACAGTTACCACACGTCTTGATCTGGAAATTTATTTATCGCCATTTAATAATGATGCTTTTATTTTATTAAAAATACACAACTCTATGCATGAAAAATGTATTTGAGTAGCTAAGAAGTTGTATGAAAGCTCAGGATCAAAACGAGAAAAATTAGCTTCTTCTCCCAACTCTGCTGACTGTGACCCATATACAGTGGTGTGCTGATAAACGTTTAACAACCAGCTCTCAAACAGAAAGAGTCCTGAATTTGAAGAATTTGCCAATTTCTATGTAGTGTTTCTGAATCCACCATGACTAATTTTAAGCTGCAAACTGGAAGTTGCTGAACTAAAGGTAGTAACCCACATATAGAGATGTCTTTCTCCAGCCTGTGAGAGCCAGGTCTGGTATAACATCCACAGACTTCCTGGTATAACACTTAGCTTTCCTGAGTCTTAGTTTTCTGCTGTGTGACATAGATTATGTTAGGATAAAATAGTCTATGATAAAGTCTTGAAATACGGCAGCTCCAATAAATTGCTTTTCTAAAATTCTCCATTAATGTAATTACTACTGCAAAGAAATATTGTATAGATTAAATAAATATATTACTTTCATAAAATCTTTGTTGAATTTTTATCTCGATGCTAAACATATGTTTATCTCTGTAATATTCAGTTTCTAGTGTTTCATTCTGAAATCAACTATGCCTAAAATTTGTAAAAGTTAGAATTTCTGTAATTATGAAGCCAACCCCATTACTGGAGCAGTTTTGTGCTGCAGTAGCACTTAAATGTTTAGCATTAATTATTTAAAATTGCAGCTGCGTTTACAACCTTCCCTCTTAATTACAGAGAGGAAAGAAGATGTGAGAATCAAAGTTAGATCTAGTTGGTTTTTTTTTTTTTTTTTCCCACCGACAACTCTGGATCCCAAAGATTTGGAAAAAACAAATGTAATATTTCTGAACTCTACTACTGAGGAGATTTGCTTTATTGAGTCATAAAGTATTTGCCACCGTCTCTAATAAGTATTGTTACATTTGACTTTACATGAGCTTTTAAGTCTTTTACGGAAAGCATGCATTCTCCCATTATCTTAACTCTTTCAGATCAGCTTTCTCAATTTGAGCCATTTGCTTTCCTTGGTCTTTCCTGCCCAGCAGTGCTGGTGACATGAGCATCCTCTTGCTCCAATGCACCTTTCTTGACCTGACTTGACTGCTGGCTTTGATTCAATTATTTGACCCTTCTTCCCCAAAGAAAATGCTGGGGGGATAAAACAGAGGTGACAGGAGAGTAGGTAAAACTGGTCAGCAATAAATCAATCAAACGAGTACTTATCCAACACTTCCTAAGTAGCAGAGACTGTGGTGTAAACCCATAAAATCCTCAGAGAGAGAGAGGAAAGGAAAGAAGCCAAGAGCAATGAAATATGGAAGAAGGAAATATTTAAGAAGTGGCTCATAGGTGCAAGATTCAAAAATAAACATTAAAAATCAAGAAAGGCACAAAATATATAAAATAGTGCAAAGAAAAAGGCTTACATATTTATTTCCAATTTAGTTAAATATATGCAATATTAACAATACCCAAAGGTAGATGTCTTGTCTGTTTAATACTGTCTTTTTATATTTCACAAGGTACTGTTTCATCTTCCAAAGCTGATTAGAAATCCTGCTGCTTCAGTGTATTCTCTGGGTGCTTCTCATCCATTCAAACCTTCATTTAGTGAAATTCCATGAAATTTTAATGAAATAAATGTCATGACAGCAGGCATATTTCCCCACCCTAATTTTCCCCCATACTGACGTGTTAGAAGATGACTTCATGGATATTTATTTGATGTTAGAGCTGTGGGATTTGGATTTTGAAAGTTTATGTTTTTTTCTTTTCACCAGATATGAAAATTAAAGGAGGCAGATGACACAACAGTTACGAATCAAGTGTCCCAAGGTAAGTAGGAATCTTTTTACATTTTAACAAATTGCTCAGTCCTGCAAAGCTACAAATAGTGTTGTTTGAATTCCAAGTTTCTTGGAGATTGCTTGACCTCTTAAACTCCACAAAAAGAAATTGTTTCTATATAGAGTCCCTAAAATTCAGAGTCTTTGTTTCATGGTAAAAATTTCAGCCTTTATTCTATGCCAAGATGTTGCTTTTCATAAGCTGGATAGTTGATTATTACTATGGTTGTGTAGCTGGAAAAATCTGGGAGTATCCAGTTGGTTTCTGAGCGGTATTATCTTATGTATCTATTGATCTACCAAACATCTACTTCTAATGGATTATTTTATTCAGGTAAACTCAAACCTAGTTGATTAAATGTATTCATTATAATTTACATAGTGTTAATGCTTCATAAAATCTGTGACTAATTATGAATATAATTTGAACGTTTTCTTACCTTTCTCACATGCTCCAGAGGTTCTACTTCCTTGACCTGATTCAAGCTAACCAGCAGAATAGAAAGATATCCAATGCCTAGCTTTGGGGATTTACCCGATAACTTGGAAATATGTGTGGACAGTATACATAAACAGTGTGACGCTTGAGTCAGACAGTTAGGGGTCCAAACAGTAATTCTTCAACTTACTAGTATATGGCTTGAAAACATTACTAAAGCTCTCTGTGCCTGTTTACTCATCAATAAAATGGGATTAATAACATATTTGCAGGACTGACTTGAAAATAAAGATGAGCAATAAATAAGAGTGATTGCATCTCTTCCCTTAGTTCTTGTAGCTTTTACACAGAAATTTTTTTTCTTGAAATTTCTTTCTTTTTCTATCAAGAAGGACAAATGGGAAAGAGGTTCCCATGGAGTATAGTTGACATAAGGCCATGTGAGTGTTGTTAGTTCTGTCTTAAGGCTCTTCCAGCTGAGATTCTAAGACCTGGCAGAGCAAAGCTCAAATAAACACAGCTGCTTCTGTGTCCCTCCTGAGGTGGTGTGGCTGTGTGTGTCAGCCTCCCTTTATAATGAACATAACACTTTTCAGGTACATGGCAAAGGTTTTAAGATAAAAGTAGAAAATCACCAGAGTTCTTATATATTCCATAGAACATTTATAGGCTGGAAGATTCAGACTCATGGGCAAATGGCTCCAAGCACAAGATTAAGAAGATACTTCCATCCCAAACAGAGGCAATGTAATTATAAGGAAGCATCTTTAAGAAATGCTGTTTTGGTTCTCCCCTTATCAAACTTCACGTCTATGTTTTATCAGTAGACAGGAAAGAATATGATGATTTGCAAACCTACAGAGTGCCAAAATCTAGCAGTGATCTTTATGGGGGAATAGAATTTTCACTTATTATGTGTATTCTTTGATGGTTATTTTAACGCACTTTATTTCCATTTATAAGACTCCTGCAGTGCATAGACCATTATCCTTAATTGGGACATTAAGGACCATAATTCACTGGGTAGCTAAGAGATTTGAACTGATTGCAGAGCCCAGCACCTTCTCATTGAACTATGCTATATTAGTGCAACAGGTGAATGTTTAAGGATCTCTACAATTAAACCGGTGTGGGTATGAACAGAACATAAACAAATCACATTGACTTTTGTCTTAGGTCAGAGTCCCTAGGAACAGCGCTGAAGATCGGAATTAGGTGCACATGATTTATTGAGGGAGTGATCTCTGGTGAATGCTATAAAGCTGTAAGAAAAGCAGAAGGCAGGAAAGACATTAAGCAAAAATGGATGGGTCCAGGTTCTTCTCCTGATCCCACGGGTAGTCCTGAAGCTTGAATAGCACTACAGAGATGTTATCATTTGAAGCAAGGGGCTCAAGTTTTGTACCCTTTGCATGAATTGTTAGCTGTGGATTAGCCCCCGGGATGGGGGTGGAGGCTGGCCTCCTAGTCAAGGTAGCTTCTGTTTGGTTGAGAACATTTCTGTCAAAAGAGTTGCTGTGAATTGGCATCTGTGGCCTGTGTGTGCCAACAGTGACCTCTGCACATTGTATGTGCTGTACATCTGTATCCAAATCAGAAAATTAGCTGCTGTTTAACACATTCTTTACAACATAAAGCTACTAACCAAACTGTGGTTTCAAGCTGAGTCTCCATGTCACAAGGATAAATCTCAGGATTTACCTGAGGTCCACCCTGGTGAAAAACAGGACAGTGAATGGTCAGTAACAGAGCACCTACTATGTCACTCTCCAGAGTTTAACTGACTAAAATCTCTCAACCGCCTTCCAGTGCCTATAATTTGGCCACTTTTTATGTGTGAGAACCATTTAAAAAACAACAACAACAAACAAAACCTCATTTTGGTGGCAATACCTGACCTGCACATGTTTAAGTCCATGTATAAATTTTATTTTCTTGAAATCATGGGAGTATTTAAATGTTTTAGCAAATAATTACTGATCCAGTTGATTCGTGTGTATTGCCCAAGGTCCCACTAGCTGTGTTATGTGATCTGCACAAAGTATACCTTTTGACATTATAATGTCTGGAATTATTATATATGATTATTATATAATTATTATAAAGGGTTATATACTACAACCCTGGCCATAAGGGTTACATGGAAACAATTGAATCCCTGACCCATGATATCACCATATAGGTAAGGGAATGGAGGCTCAGAAGCTTTGGATGTCAGACTGGATCTCTTAGAATTCATCTCTTAGAATTCATTCAGTGAATACTAATTCATTAGTATGACTAACTTAATACAGGAATTTGTTTTGTAACATCCAACCAGACTACTGAGCAAGGTCCATCAGTAGAGTTTACAAGGAGGTAGATTCTGATTTTATTTAGGATTTTCTAAATGTTGGAGTCCCCTAAATTATAAAATAACCTGCCTTACATAGCAGTGAGTTTTGTACACATTCAAACTCACTGCTATGTAAGGCAGGTTATTTTATAATTTAGGGGACTCCAACATTTAGAAAATCCTAAATAAAATCAGAATCTACCTCCTTGTAAACTCTACTGATGGACCTTTGTCCTGGTACTCAGAAAATTGTACACTATAAGTGTTTTTTTTTCTCCCATAGTTTACCCTGCAAATATGTGCATAAGTTGTGGGTTTCAAATCATTAGGATTTTTCTTCTTTACACTCAGTGTCTCCATAACTTTTACCATTCTAATTAAACTTTTCTGGGATATTCCTTTTACAAAGGGCTCTTCCTGGGCCTGAGGTATTCAAGGATTTTAGCATGAAGTGCGGAGAGGGAAGAAGGAAGGGAGTGGGCGGAGGACTGGGGAAAGGACACATTCTTAGAGCCCTGTCTCTGTTGAAAACCAGCTCTTCCCCTCCCTGGAATCCAAGAGTAAATTCAGCCACAGCTTGGGTGGGGTGAATATCAGATTTGACCCTACTGGTAGGTCACAGAAGTGGGGGAAATCTACGTGATGGTGGTTTTGTGGTTTCATGGAGTTCATCTATTTACAGTAGTAGAATTGCATGCTCATGACCTGAAAATACTGGGATCAAATCCAGCCTCCCAACAGAAGCTAAGTAGAACCTCAGATCCTCATCAGTATATTTTAGCACAATTTTTTGTAGTGACTCCAGGTTGGATTTTGGTCTTTTAAAGTATGTACAAGAATGTAAGCTCCTTGAGTCCAGAAATTTTGTTTATTTACTGCAGTGCTACTAGAACCTTCAGGGGTGCCTGGTACATAGTGAGCATTATGCAAGTTTCCAACATACATATGAGTGAATAATTGAAAGGTTGGATAATTTAAATTGTTTCAGGCATCATTTTAAAGTATACTCATTTGGAATTTGTCTCATGTTTTTCAACACTTCCAGTGCCCATAATTCTGCCATCTTCCAATTTCCCCTAATAACGATGCTGTTTGTGGGTCAGAAACTCTATAATACTCAGGAATATATTCTTTTTTCTGAAAAGAGAAATCTGAACTAATGCAAGCAGCCTTTCTAATTTTTCAGAGGACAATGTTGTTGTTATTGTTAATACTCGGAGTCATCAAAACCTACCCAGATAAATTTTAAGACAAAGCAATCGATGCAAAGAAAACCAGTGAGGATTACTTGTCAGTGACATGGTAACCTAGGAATTGTCTAAATTTAATAACCCAGAAAGCCACAAAAGACAGGGCTGCAAGAAAAATAAACTTACAAATTGATTTATTATATCTCTGAAAAAATAAATTTTCTAAAACAAATCTTGTTCTCTAGAAATTTACCCAAAGACATATAGAAGATACAGATGATCTTTTTCAGCTTCTCTACCTCCTCTTTTTTTAGATAATATTTTATCTTTAATGTTCTTTGAATTTTTTCTTTGAACTATTTATAAAGGTTTGATAAGTGTTTCCAATTAGGTCATTTTACAAAATAGATGCTTAAGATCAGTTTCATTAAAATATTTCTAATAATGAAGAAAAATTAAGTTATTAGTAAGGTGACCCACCTGGACATAATCGAAACCCTTTATGTAGGAGGGGAAAGCTACTGTTCATTAATCCCTATATTTTAATATATTAAAATACTTGTGTGAGCCTCCTAGCTCAAAAACCAGTTGCTTTATAACCTGCTGAGTAGATTATAGATTATTTCATCTCTTAAATATTTTTTCTCTCTTGCTATGATATATATGCGTATTATATGATTATATACTAACCTATTGTGTTAATATTTGCTGTCTGTGTGCCAAAAAGTCATTATCTGCTCCCAAAACTTTGCGTGCCTACATGAGAGAGTGCATTAGAAGGACTGTAAACTGGGAAGATGGAGAGAAAGGCTTTATAATTCCAGATTAAATTTCAAATAACTCAGCTAATCAGATACCTGCTACATGTCTGTAGTAACACTGGAGAGAATATTCCCTTTTCCTTTGATTTAATTGTGACTATATGTTTTTGATATGGAAACTTGGGCTGTAATGTAAAAGGAGTCTGAGCTTAGACTAACATTTTTAGCTTATAGATGACAATTAATGTCTCCTTTCCCTTCGCTCTTTCAGAATGAATTAATAGTAATAATAATTTAAAACAAACTTTATACTTCATGAAAAAAACATGTTCATGTAGAAAAATTGGGAGATGCAAAAAGAAGAAAATTACCTTAATCACCAATTACCTAAAACCAGGCATATCTACTGTTAATATATGGATCCCTGGTCTTTTCACTCTCTTTAAAAAATATGTCAAATCTGTTTGAAAAAGCAAATATATGCATAAATATAAAATCATACAAAACATTATAAAATGAAATGTTAAAATGCTCTTTCCTCCTGTCTTCAACTCACCTCAATACTTCCTGGTCTGAGTTTTCTCTAGGATTACCTTTATACATGTGAAATCATTTATACTTCTTGTTTGTCTTTTCTAAACTGTGTATTTTAATTTCTTACTGAAAAAGATGAGGAATTTGTTCATTTTTTTCACACCCACTTTCCCTTTGCAGCTTTTAATTTTTGCATCCACCTTTAGCTCTAGTGGGATTGAGAAATTACATTATCAAAGTCTTTAAACCTAGAATTCATAAATTATTATATATCTTTAAATTTTATTTTGAGATTTTATTTTCTAATTATTGAGGATGATGGTTGAGCTCTCAAGGAAGCTAGACTTTAATTTCTGCTAGTTTGGCCATAGTTAGTAGGGGGTCTTGGAAAGTCACATATATTCTCTGGCTCTTAGGTTGTTTACTTTTGAAATGTTGGATGTGAATTAAAGGTCCCTTGTGGCTCTAAGATTTTACTATTTGTGAGATATTACGAAGAGAACAGCTCTTATTCAGCTTGTTCAGTTGAAAGACAGTCATGGAGACTGAAGGGTTACCTGTAACACCCAAAGTTTCTAACTTATTTTCTCTTTTGACTTTAACTTCAATTGGCTATACACACACACATATGCACACACACACACATCTCCCAATGTGGAGGCACACACTCTTACACTCTTAGGAAGTATATTATGAATAATGATAATTCAGTGGTGTACTGGAGACAGTTTTCACTGGCTTGTGAAGAGCCAACTGTTGAATCATTTTCAACCCTCCACTGGTGTCATCACACTGATAGGTTGAAATTGGCCATGGTAGAATTATTTATACCATGAAAATGAGCAAACCTTTCAAATTAGTTTTTCTTCTCTTTTTAATCCATAGATCAAGTATGCAGAAAAGAATTAACATAGCAGGACTACTATCCTTAGAATGACCTGCTTACAGAGTTGGTCCTTGATTACTATCTGGATTGCTGGATTTAGGGAGGGTTCTCACCATTCCCTAACTTTTAAGTCCTCATTGTGCCTATGCTGTGCAAACTGGGGATTATGGGGAACATCTACTTTCCTTGAAAGATGTTGATTAAGGCTGGGCAGAAGAACCTTGATACATGCTAGGCAGAGCGTGACTACTGATCATTTCCCAATAAAAACCTTAGGAAGTGAGTCTCTACTGAGCTTCGTGGCTATGCAATATTTCGTATGTGTTGTCAGAATTCCCTGTTGGAAGAATTAGGTGTGTCCTGCATGACTGTACTGAGAGAGGATTTTGGAAGTTTGCTCCTGGTTTCCTCCAGACTTTATCCCATGCATCCTTTCCCTTTGCTGATTTTTCTTTGTATAATTTTGCTGTAATAAATCATAGCACTGAACACAACTGTATTCTGAGTCCTGTAAGTCCTCCAAGCAAATTACCAAACCTGGAGGTGGTCTCGGGGAATCCAAATGCAGCAAATTTATCAGCACACCAATGATCATATTGTGAAACTCTATTCAGGCATTAATATAAAGTATCACTATATGTTGTGTCCTGGAAATAGACTCATGGTATACTGTTCTGGAGAAACAAACAAATACCTAATTCACAAAAGTAACGTGTTTGTGTGTGTGTGTAGGCATGCATACACACGTGTGTGTTTGAAGACAGAGGAAATTTTCTGTATGATTACCGATCGAATTCTTAATATGGTTTCTTTTGGATGCTGATACTGGATAGACAGAACATGTTACTTCCTCCACATACTTTATATAATGAAAACAAAAAAATTAAATGGTGGAATTTATAAATAATTTGTATTTTATTTTCTAATAACATTGAAATAAGAATACAGAGTAGAAAATATTATACTTCTAGATGGCACTGTATTAATCTACTCTCATGCTGCTGATAAAGACATACCCAAGACTGGGTAATTTGTAAACAAAAAGAGGTTTCTACAGGGCTGGGGATGCCCCATAATCATTGGGAAGGTGAAAGCCATGTCTTACATGGGGGCAGAGAAGAGAAAAAATGAGAAGCAAGCAAAAGGGGAAACCCCTTATGAAACCATCAGATCCCATGAGACTTATTCAGTATTATGAAAACAGTATGGGGGAAACCACCAACATGATTCAATTACCTCCCAGTGGGTCCCTCCCACAACATGTGGGAATTGTGGGAGCTACAATTCAAGATGAGATTTGGGTGGGGACACAGCCAAACCATATCATTCTGCCCCTGGCCCCTCCCAACTCTGATGTCCTCACATTTCAAAACCAATCATACCTTCCCAATAGTCCCTGAAAGTCTTAACTCATTTCAGCATTAACTCAAATGTCTACAGTCCAAAGTTTCATCTAAGACAAGGCAAGTATCCTACCTTAAATATACTTCCTATATACAATAAAAGTACAGGAATTGAGTAAATACAGCTGTTCCAAATGGGAGAAATTCACCAAAACGAAGGGGCTACAGGCCTCATGCAAGTCTGAAATCCAGTGGGGTAGTCAAGTCTTAAAGCTCCAAAATGATCTCCTTTGACTCCATGTCTCACATCTGGGTAATGCTGCTGCAAGAGGTAGGTTCCCATGGTCTTGGGCAGCTCCACTTCAGTGGCTTTGCGGGGTACAGCCTCACTCCCAGCTACTTTCATGGGCCAGCATTGAGCATCTGAGTGTTTTCTAGGTGCATGGTGCAAGCTGTAAGTGGATCTACCTTTTGGGGGTCTAGAGAACCATGGCCGTCTTCTCACAGCTCCACTAGCAGTGCCCCAGTGGGGACTCTGTGGGGGCTTCAACCCCACATTTCCCTTTTACACTGCCCTAGCAGAGGTTCTCTTGACTTCTGTGCACCCACAGGCTCAACATCACATGGAAGCTGCCAAGGCTTGCAGTTTGCAGCCTCTGAAGGCACAGCCTGAGCTACCTTGGCCACTTTTAGCCATGGCTAGAGTGACTGGGATGCGGGGCACCAAGTCCCTAGGCTGCACACAGCAGGGGATCCCTGGGCCTGGCCCACAAAACCATTTTTTCCTTCTAGGCCTCTGGGCCTATGATGGGAGGGGCTACCTCAAAGGTCTCTGACATGCTGTGGAGACATTTTCCCCATTGTCTTGGTGATTAACATTTGGCTCCTCGTTACTTATGCAAATTTCTTCAGGGGCTTGAATTTCTCCTCGGAAAATGGGTTTTTCTTTTCTATTGCATCATCAGGCTGCACAGTTTTCAAACTTTCATACCCTGCTTCCCTTTTAAAACTGAATGCTTTTCACAGCACCAAAATCACTTCTTGAATGCTTTGCTGCTTAGAAATTTCTTATGCCAGATACCCTAAATCATCTCTTTCAAGTTCAAAGTTCCACAAATCTTTAGGGCAGGGGGCAAAATGCCACCAGTCTTTTTGCTAAAATACAGCAAGAGTCACTTTTACTCCAGTTTCCAACAAATTCCTCAACTCCATCTGAGACCCCCTCAGCCTGGATATCATTGTCCATCATTATCAGCATTTTGGTCAAAGCCATTCAACAAGTCTCTAGGAAGTTCCAAACTTTCACACATTTTTCTGTCTTCTTCTGAGCCCTCCAAACTGTTCCAACTTCTGCCTGTTACCCAGTTCCAAAGTCGCTTCCACATTTTCCAGTATCTTTACAGCATCACACCACTCTACCAGTGCCAATTTCTTGTATTAGTCTGTTCTCACAGTGCTGATAAAGACACACCTGAGACTGTGTAATTTGTAAACAAAAAGGGGTTTGATGAACTCACAGTTCCACCTGGCTGGGGAGGCTTCACAATCATTGTGGAAGGTGAAAGGCATGTTTTACATGGCAGACAAGAGAGAAAATGAGAGCCATGTGAAAAGGGAAACCCCTTATAAAACCATCAGATTTTGTGAGACTTATTCACTATCACAAGAACAGTATGGGGGAAACTGCCCCCATGATTCAAATACCTACTACCAGGTCCCTCCTAAAACATGTAGGAATTATAGGAACCATAATTCATGGTGAGATTTTGGTGGGGACACAGCCAAACCATATCAGGTGCCATCAGTAATGTCTTTTTTAGACTTTTGAATCATGGGAAACTGCAAATTTGAGTTAGACATAATAAAATATAATATGTTAAGGAGACTTCATTAGCCATTAATAATTAACTAGTAATGTTTATGAACTTCCTGGGTATATGGCCTTTGCTTGATTCTACAACATGTCATGTTTCCTGTTCCAAATGTCAAGGGAGTCTTCATGCTCTGTGTTTAATTTTCATGCATAGGGAGACAAATTTGTCTTCTCAAATATGGTCTTGGTCCAAATTTTGTCAAGTCCACTTCACTTGGCTTCTGGTTGTTCATCAATATTTTTGTGGTTCAGCAATAATTTTTGTGAATAAAGATGCATACTCACAAGTTTGGTATCATGACAGGTATTTGAATAATTGATACAATCATATTAAAATTAAATACTAGAAATATGATATATACAGAATTGAAGCTTTTAGATCAAACTTAACAACGTGGTAAAATAATGACCTAGAGTTTTTCTAGATTTTCCTCAATTCTCTAATAAATAATTCAAGAGGTATTATTTTCTCCATTTACCTCAAATACTCATTGGTAAAATTGCTCCCACATTCTACCTCTTGGCCCCCACCCACAATCTCTCAATGAGCTATTACATTATAAGTAAATATTAGGTGGTTAAAATTATATTGATGCATATTTGCACAGTAGGCAGTTAAATCAGCTCCATTACTGTGTTCTATGAAACTACATAATTACAGACCCATCAAAGTGCATATTATTAAATTGGTGCATGACTACCTCCAAGCAAACATGCTGTAGATTAGTTGAGTCAATATTCACATGGTATTTTTCAGCTTTCAGTCTTGGGAAGAAGTAAAACACAGAGGCTTCTGGGTATGTGGTAAGGAAGAGTTGGGTATGAACTAAATTTTCCACATAATCATCTAAGATTTCAAATATCCACTTATTGATACTCTGTTTTATACCAATATATGTATCCAAAATATCCAGTGATTTCCTGAATGTCATTGTGCATATGATATTTGATTTAATATATATGCATGTGTGTATATTTATATATATACACACATATATAAATGTACATATATACATATATATATACACATACACATATATATATAAAATCAAATATCATATGCACAAAGACATTCAGAACATCACTGGATTTTATATATAGTAGCCAGGATTGGGATAAGCCAATTGACAAATCAGAATATAAGTTTATTTAATTAAAATAGAAATATATGTTTCCAGTGCATCCAAACCTAAACCCACAATATCCACCTTGCTACTAGATATGTTCCCCTAGGCTTCTAGAAAACTGGATTAGTCTGCATAGGATTCCTTGGACATTCTAGAATAAGAGCAAACAGATATGAATAGAGTTGGAGACTTTAGTGCAGACCTAGGTAAACCTTGGGAAACATCTTTGCCCCTCATTAGAGCACACCTTTCTAATTTGCAGATTCTTCCCATACCCACAATTATGACTGCTCAGGTAACAGTAGGGACACACTCTTCCCTTCTTCTTTCTTATTTCCAGGTTGATCACTTTTGTTCAGATTGATGTACACTTGCTTCAGAAGCCTTGTAAGTTAGATTGTTTCTCCTATGGTCCCACCCTCTCCAGTTAAAAAATGGCTGTCTTCCCAAGAGATAGAGATAGACTGGTCATCCTCCCCACTTACCAATGCCACACTCAGAACAGGGCTATACCACAGACCACCCAGCTTGATCATTGCTGCACCCTTCTTATTTGTATTGTCCCTTTCCCTCTTTCACTGAAGAATGAGTACATTGTCTTCTTCACCCCAAGTTTTACCATCAATGTTGGCAACATCAATATCCACATGTATAGTTCATACAACTACCTGGCCTCTGTCTATGACCTCATTTTCAGAAACTCACCTCCACCCCTCCTGAGCCACACACTCTCATGTCTGAGCCCACCATCAACAGAGCCTGCTCCATTTATGAACTATTGAATTAAAATGTCCCACTCTAATGACCATATTCTCCCATTCTACCTTCAACCTCCTGCCTCACTGATTCATTAATGTCCATGACACCCATGTAACAAAATCATAAGGCTAGATCAGCTTGGACAGTTTGTGGTTTGTTTTGTTTTGTTTTGTTTTGTTTTTGAGACAGTCTTGCTTTGTCACCCATTGTTGGAGTGCAGTGGTGCAATCTTGGCTCTCTTGCAGTCTGAAACTCCTGGGCTCAAGCAATCATCCCACCTTAGCATCCTGAGTAGCTGGGACTACAAGTGTAGGCCATCATGCCAGCTAATTACAAAAAAAAAAAAAAATGTTGGGGAGACAATGTCTCACTATTTGGCCCAGGCTGGTCTCAAATTCCTGGGCTCAAGGGATCCTCCTACTTCAACCTCCGAAAGTGCAGGGATTACAGGCATGAGTCACCACGTTTGGCCATGTGTTTTCTTTATGTTCACAGTCCTGGACATAAAGGAATGACTGACTGACAGCACAGCCTGACTGTGGCTGATTGTTTCTGATAATCATGGTACACATGCTCAAACGCACAAAGACATGGCACATGCAACTCTAAATGATTGCCCTTGAAACTCATTTGAGCCTTCAGCCCTTGTTTGACTCATATGCAGTTCTCTCTTTCCTTCTCTACTGGAGCCATTTCAATTTTTTTTAATTTCTTCTCTCTGAACTTCACATTCATTCCTTTACAGATATTTTTACTTCTTACTTCAAAGACAAAATAAGTCCCATCAGGTGGGAACAACCCCCACTTCCAGTTGTCATTCTACATCCATACTTTGTAGACTGTTTCCTCTCTGCCTTGTTTGTTTGCTTTCCCTTGCTTCTGAATACTGTCCAACAGTATTTCATCATGTTAAATCACTCCTCAATTAGTAATTAAAAAGGAAACAACCTACTCCAAGCACTGATAATCCCATTAAAATATTTCTATTTCCCTCTTCACTGAAGCCAAATTTTTCCTTCTCCTTTTCCTTTTTATTGAGGTGAAATTCAAATAGCATAAGATCAACCATTTTAAAGTGAACAAGTCAGTGGCTATTAGCACATAGACAATGTTGGACAACCATCATCTCTGTCTGCCTCCTAAATATTTCCATCATCTGAAAAGAAAACCAAGTATCCAATAAACAGTTATTCCCTATTCTTTTCCCCAAGCCTCTGGCAACCACCAATCTGTTTTCTGTCTGTGTGCATTTACCTATTTGGATATTTCATATTACACCAAATCATGCAATGCATGACCTTTTGTGTTTGGTTTCTTTTAGTTAACATAAGGTTTTCATAGTATATCCATATGGTAGTACATATCGATATTTTTTGTGACTGAATAATTTTCCATTGTGTGTGTGTGTGTATATATATGTATATGTATATATATACACATGCATATACATATATACATTGTGACACATGGGAGTGTGAAGTAATTGAATCCTGAGTATTTTATGTGCTATTATTGTGATAGTAAATAAGTCTCATGAGATCTGATGGTTTTATAAAGAGGAGTTGCCCCTGCACAAGCTCTATTGCCTGCCACCATGTAAGATGTGCCTTTGCTCCTCCTTCACCTTCTGCCGTGATTGTGATGCCTCCCAAGCCATGTGAAAGTGAGTCCATTAAGCCTGTTTTTCTTTATAAATTGCCCAGTCTTGGGTATGTCTTTATTATCAGCATGAGAACAGACTAATATACCATCCTAGAGAGTGTGATGTGATACCCTACTATAGTTTGGTAACTTAGGGGATCAGATTCTCTCCCTCCCCAGAGTTCACTGTTGTTGATATTTTATGGCTATAGATATCCATTTATTCAGTTACTTTTCCAAACTATTTTTACAAAGACTGTATTTCTTGTCATTTGTGGTCACTAAAGTTTTTGATTTTTTATCTCAGTAGTCAGCCAGTGACCTAACAGAAATGTTCTTAAACTTTTCTTTTTCTTTCTTTCTTTCTTCTTTCTTTCTTTCTTTCTTTCTTTCTTTCTTTCTTTCTTTCTTTCTTTCCTTCCTTCTTTCTTTCCTTTCTTTCTTCTTTCTCCTTCCTTCCTTCCTTTCTTTTTTTCTTTCTTTCTTCTTTCTTTTTTGTTTTTTTTGACAGGGTCTCACTCTGTTGCCCAGACTGGAGTGCAGTGGTGTGATCATGGCTCACAGGCACACACCAGCACACCCATCATATTTGTTTTGTTTTGTTTAGAAATGGGGTCTTCCTGTGTTGCGCAGGCAGGGCTCAAACTTCTGGGCTCAAGCAATCCTCGTGTGTTGGCCTCCCAAAGTGCTTGGATTACAGGTGTGAGCCACCATGCTTGGCCGAAATGATTTTCTTCAAGGCTGCCTATGACTCTGCCCTAGTCTTTACCTCCTACTTGCATGGTGCCTACAGATCAGCCAGAGGTGGAAGCCTAGAGTCCTCTCACATCTGTTCTGAGCATGTTTTGGGTACTGGGCATTTTGTGTTTCACTCTGTCTTCTCTAGGATATATGATGGCTCTTGGATCCTTCATTTTCTCATTAGCCATCTTCAGCCTCCTCCTTCCTAGACCTGGGGTTTTTGTCTGTTGCTTACCCCATCTGATGTCCCTTTTCCAAGTGCACATGGGATATGTATGTCTTTAAATCTGTTCACAGCCACTTCCAAAGTCTGAGTAGCCACTCCATCCCAAGTTGGAGGGGTGGAATGGTGATGAAACAATTGTCAGCCTCTGTACCATTCTCTCAGGGAACAACTAGGCAGACCAAAATGCACAACCACAGTATTTTAGGAACAAGGTTTGTATTAATACCCTGGCATAAACAAGCTAACAAGCAGCATAGGCCACTTTCTCTGCAGCTGCCGCTGCTGCAGCCCCACAACACTAGAGAATGGGGAATGGTATTCAGGTGGGGGGGAAGGTCACAATGCTCTCTCACTGAATTTCAGCTGCCCTTTAATGGATTTGACTCAACTTTGATTTGACTATCTCATGGACTTGCCAGTATTTTCCTTTTGCAACACAGCTATATTCTGGGTAGTTTTTCCAAAGAGTTGAATTTACAAGGGTTCTATTAGGATTATTGTATCTACAGATTTACTATCCCCATTTACTCTCCGTTCCTCTTTCTTATTCAATCCCTGTTGCTATGGTCTAAATGTTTGTGTCCCCTCCTAATTCATATGTGGGAACCTAATCACCAATGCAGTGGCACTAGAAGATGGGGCCATGGAGAGCTAATTAGGTCTTGGGAGTGAAGTACTCTTGAATGGGATCAGTGCCCTTATAAAAGAGGCCCCAGAGAGCTAGCTAGCCCCTTCCACCATGTGAGGACACAGCTCGCAGTCGACAATTTGAAAGGGAAAGGAGAGCCCTCACCTGAATCCAAGCATGCCAGGACCCCAATCATGGACTTCTAGGCTTCCAGAACTGTAAGAAACAAATTTCTGTTGTTTATAATCTTACTAGTTTATGCTATTTTGCTACAGCAGCCCAAACAGATAAAGACACTTATCATTGTCTCCATTAATTACTTCCACCCATGAGGATGCTAGATCAAAGCCAGTCACACCATGTATTTTGAAAAGTTGTTGCCTGTATATATTGGCATTTATATTCATTTCTTTTTGGCTTCTAATACTAAGATTTCTTTTTTTTCTTCCTTGCTTCTTTCCTTTTCTTTTTGCCTTGAGAGTATGTTGGGAATAGTACAGTGAGTGAGTTCTGTCATACTTAACTTTTAAAAAAAGAGCAAGAGGCTCAGTGGTCTAACTCTGTATATCATCTCATTACTTAAACCTTCAACTTCTCAACAGAAAGAAAGATAAATATTGCAAAAGAGATTTATCATTGATTGAGTAAAGGCTTGAGTAAAGACTCATGATTATAGAACAAGAATTACCATAAAGGAAACTACCCACTAAAAACCAGATTGCTTGAACCTTGCACTATTACTTTATTCAAAAAGCAAGTATCTTTATTTACAGATCTCAAAGATGTGCCTTTCTCTCCCTGCAGTCCATTCTTGACCATACTGATGACTGAAATGCTGTCTAGACATCAGACTCTCACCCATCATTCTGGTCATTTTGTTGACCCGTTCTCTGCCATCATAGTAGTCTCTCCCCGCTCTGCTCTTTTTCTCATCACTCTAATATGTAACATAGGCACTAGGGAACCCTGATTTCAGATTTGTTCACTGCTGGCACACTGGGAAAGCCTCATTTCCATGGTAAGCATCTTGGTTCGCTCCAAGACAGGATTTATTTTTAACGTTCCACATTGCACATTGTTGGCTCTCCAATATCTTCTGGCAATAAGATGCCAACAAGACAGAACACATAAAAAAGAAGAAAAACACCCAAACATTTTCTTTCCCCTTTTCCATGTTCTCCCCAAGCCAAGTTTGGAATGGCTTAAAGAGTGTTTTTTCCTTTTCCTTTTTTTCTTTGACTAGAACTGGCTGCTGTGAGGCATCTTTTTGGATTCAGACATTTTCCTGTTGGCTTGCCCTGGGGTACCTACCATTGAAGTCTAATACATTTTACTTATCCAAGATACCACTGCCTAAGGGAGAAACAGCTCTATGGTTGAAGAACAACAGGCTCTACATTTTAAGGATTCTATGTTGAGTGTAATTAGACACATACCTTTGGATTTATGGCTCTGCTAAGTCTTTAACCCATTCTGATCATCTCCAAGCCCACAAAAATAAAAATGTCAAATGTATGTATAGTGGTTTGTCACTGTGTAAGGTGAATCACTAAAAGTAGAAAGCAAGTGTTTGGTCTTTGGAGATGGTTATAAGCAACAAACCAAAAGTTTCTGCAAAAAGTCTTGAGTTTTTCCTTGAAGAGAATTGCTCCCTGGAGAAAGAGTCTAAGTATACAATTCATCAGGATTACCATTGAGTCACTTCTCCTTTGTTTCTCCTTTTCTTTCATCACGGCAGACATCTGCAGTCATAAGTATGTGAATATTTGCAATGCATCTTTCTCCACTTCAAACATCTCAGGTCGTTATCACAAAAGAAGTTGTGCTTTGTGGATGAATTTTTCCCAAGAAATAGTGCATGAGCCATTGATTCACTCCACAGTTTTACTCCAGTTTCAAAGCATGTGTGGGCTTTAAAATGAAAGTATATAGAATACGGTTTACCTGTTTTCCTTCTCTGTAAAAAGGAAGAAGAAATAAAGTAAGTTCCACTTACTTTAAAAAACTAGCTAGTCGGGGATAAGTATCAAAAGATGGAGGTGCTTATGTAGAACTTAACTGAGACTTCGAGTTAGAAAGTGAGTTGTCAGAGACTGAGAAGTAAAATTTAGTTGAGACTCTAATGCTGGGAGAACATCCTCTTTGTTTTTCCAACAGATTCCAGGAATCTAGAAACATAAAATCCCCTCTAATTTTTTAAAGCATCAAAGACAAAAGCAAACCAAACAAATCTGTGTATCACATAAGCAAACACAGCAGTAAAATTGTTGTACATTGTATGAGCATTGCTGAATAATTTCCTCTATTAAAAATGATGAAAAAGTCCTGCTCTGATTTATTTGAGATTATGATGTGGGGATGTTGGGGTCAATTTTAGTGAGCCCCTTTAGAGCCAGTCTGATGTAAGAGGATCATGAGCCAACATTCACAGGCTACACAAAGGAAAGATTTATTAGGCAGCCAGAAATCCAGACATCTAGCAGGTTTGGCATTATTCTGCTCACCACAGTAGGAATTACCCAAGACTTCGTTAATGCTTGCTTGGTTGCAAATGTCTTACCACTGCTTATACAGTGCTCCTTGGGCAGTGATTTTCACTTGGAAGAGCTATTGGCAACACGTATCTTTTTTTTTTTTTTGAGACGGAGTCTCGCTGTCGCCCAGGCTGGAGTGCAGTGGCGCAATCTCGGCTCACCGCAGGCTCTGCCCCCCGGGGTTCACACCATTCTCCTGCCTCAGCCTCCCAAGTAGCTGGGACTACAGGCGCCC
Source organism: Nomascus leucogenys (assembly GCF_006542625.1). Lineage (NCBI taxonomy): Eukaryota > Metazoa > Chordata > Mammalia > Primates > Hylobatidae > Nomascus > Nomascus leucogenys. Next base: position 1,631,606 of record NC_044391.1, read on the forward strand.
GCCACCTCGCCTGGCTAATTTTTTTGTATTTTTAGTACAGACGGGGTTTCACTGTGTTAGCCAGGATGGTCTCGATCTCCTGACCTCATGATCCGCCCGCCTTGGCCTCCCAAAGTGCTGGGATTACAGGCGTGAGCCACCGTGCCCGGCAACACGTATCTTTTTTTTAAAAAAAGAACAAACTGCCAAACAATATGCTCATCACCAAGTAACAATGATTACAGCCAAAGCAAAATAAAGGGATTAAAAATCGTCTGATAGCCACTTATTTTTTTGGCTAAGAGGGTTCCTTCCGTAGACATTTATAGATAAAGTCTTTATGCCTTTGCCATAGCTGTCTTTTAATTATTTTATTCCAGAAAGCACCAATTACATTTGCTGTATCTTAGATAATTATTCCTAGTCCCCAGTGCTGAGTAGTTGTACTTTCTTGACCAAGAATTATTAGTAGAATGAAGACATAAGAGTGTTCTCATCTCCATCTTCTTGCTCTTGAAGGCATTGAGTATACTTCGAAGATCCCAGCTCAAGTGCTAGGGATAATCCATAACCTTAGCAAGATCTAGCTCAGTTTCTATTTTTTTAATCTCCATTTACAGTGTGGCACCAGTCTCTGTACTGCCAGGTTTACACTGAGAAAGCATAATTCATGTTTCAGTTAATCAAGAGAACATCTCTTGGTTTTGCCTGTCAAAGAACCTCTCCTCTCTATTCTTGAAGACAGAACTCTAGTTTTCTTTTGTAAGCACTATCCCTGCTCTACTCTCATGAGATGTGGCTTGGGTATGGCTATTGCACCAAACCCTGCATCCCTTCAATGATGAATGAAGATAGGATCTATTGCAGACTGTTGGTGCTCTGCCCATATCTCTTCAAATACCGCTTCCATTTCCATGTGTACAATTTTAGCCTCCATCAGCTAGCAAAAGCATGCTTGCTGGACAACTGCCTTCATGTTGACAAAACCTTCTTTTCTCATGCACGAAGCAGATGCACAGTGACTGGGGGATGGGGAATCCATCTGGAGGTAGGCCTTACCTAATATCTGATGGGTATAGCAATGTAAGTACCCCGAATCTCTCACTTCTTGGCAAGGGTAATTATTACGTATTTGTTTAGCCAGAGGCTATTACTGCAAAGCTAAACTATAATATTTCACTGGTATCTGATTTAACAATACTGCTTAAATTGTCTGACTTCCCTGTCACCCACCTGTGTTCCTTGCAATTTCCAATAAACAGTTTTCACTGGAATCCTTAGCTCAAGGTCTACTTCTGGGGAAACCTGAACCAAAATAAAAACCAAAATCTGGCACATCAGATTATTCCATCTTCTGGCTTCAGTGACTAATTATGGAGACCCTGGCCTTTCCCTGGAATAATTAAATAAGAGGTACTTTCTTTCTGTTAGGATTCCTTAGTATATGAAATGTAAGCTGGTACTTTTCCTTATCTTTTCCACTATACAAGAAGAGCCTTTTGTGAGAACAAAGCAAACACTAAAGAAAATCATTTCAAGGAATAGAGGAGATTTTCTTGATGGATTCAGCCATACTTGAAACTCTAATTTACCTCGAGCCTTTTCAGTTACGTGAGTCCACTTCTTTTCTCACCATTTTGAAAGCCAGATTGAGTGAAGTTTATGTTTCTTGAAGCTGAAAGAGGTATGACTAAATTTAGATATAAACTAGAAGATTTGATCTTGGTCTCTTCTCAGTGCAGTACTGGCCAGCAAGGTGGGGGCTTAGTACCACAGTTTCTCAATTTATGATGCATATGGTGGTCAGCTCTTGGCTCAAAATGCAAGTTGTGGACTGCAGTGTCTGAATACTGAGGAATTTACCTTTTCTGTTTTTACCAAATAAGTTGAGAGAGGCCACACTTCACATTTCACTGGAATAGAGGGGAAAATGTCTTATTTCATCACCCGTCTTCTTATGTGAAAATTTTTAGAGGAGATGGGCAAATGGTCTTTGAGGGCAAAGACTTATGTAGTGAAGAAATTTGTCCACATGAGGTAACTGATTTTCTTAAATTTTGCTGTGTAAATTGCAGGCTGCATTTTTTGTTTTAATTAAGCAATGCCAGAAATGGTTTCGTGGCATTTTCCTTCCAGGATTGGGAACCTACACACATCAGCTTTGCACATGAGAACCAGAAATTAAAACTGACCACAGCTAATGGAAACCTGCTCAGGTTCACTTTATAGGCTCACTGAGAGAAGTGCAAAGAGAAAACAGGCTAAGTGAAGAAGGAAAAACACAAGTCTGCCCTTTCAATAAGTTTTAATAATGTATAATCCCCCAGAAAGTAACATATGAACAGAATTATAAATTCTCTGTTGGTTACTTTTCTACCATTTAGGACTTGTTAAGTACCCAAAGGGAATTGTTGGCCCTTTATATTTTTAATTCAACTTCAATGTCTTCAATTAGAGCATGCTGTCAGAATAAGTAGTCCTCTTCAAATACATGGTTGAGAATGACTAATGCTAAATCTTGAGGCATGCGTACCCCAGTGAAGACATAAGGGCTGAATATTCCCGAGGGAATCTTTGTTGGCAAGGTGGCCTCTTCTGGAATGATCTGTCAAGTGTGCACAATCTGGCTATCATGTGCATGAAGTAAGATGTGAACAAATGGACATCCAGGAGATAATTGTCACGGTTCTTAGCCTTTTTCAATGATCTCAGGAGATATCTTCTGCTTCCACCATCAAGTCTTTTGTTTGGGGTTTTACCTCATTTTCAGGCTTAGCTTTGAAGATATTGTAAGATAGTTGTTTGAAGGCATACAGCACCCCCTAGTTATACGTATTCCAGCACAATCAGGATGGGCACCAAATATGCAGAGAAAATTTTATTAACAACTATAGTGACCCAATAGCAAAAAAGGGCCAAAGAATGTATTCTTTTTCGTCTGATCTCTGGAGCCTGCTCTTGTGTTTGGAAATTAAGAATTTCACTCAGGGGACTGGTGGCCAGCTGCAGTTGTGTGTGTTTATTTTTTTAAAGCTTTCCTGTTTACTCAAATGGCTCTCCTGCATTGGATTTCTCTCAATTGCATGTTGTGGGCCCTGTCCTAGGTTTTTTACTCCCCCTGTTTTTCTATAACTGAATCTTCCTAAAGATAAGCTCCTTAGAAAAGGTGAGGTTCCCAAAGCCAAGGTAAGAAGTTAAGGAGTGATTTGTAATTTAGTCGCAAATCTGTAGAACAGAAAGTTGCTCTTTTCAGTTATCTACTGATATATAACAAACCACCCCCAAACTTGATGCATTAAAACAAGAAATTATTACTTATCAAGATTATGTAGATTATGGGGTGGTTCTTCTGTTGGTTTCACAGGAGATCACTCAAGTGACTGTATTTATCTGGTGAGTTAGTCAAAATTGAAGGTTTTACCATGGCATCATCCTTCACAGTAATAAAAGAAAAAACGCAGATGGCAAATACAGGCAAAGTCTCTGTTACCTCTTTTCCTTGAAGTATTAGCAGATGTGAGCCTGGGAGAGATAACTCAAGTATATCTGTCTTAATCTGATTTTGGGAACAGAGGGATCTCCTGGCTGAGGCATCAGGTCAATTGAAGAATATTTACATTGTTGGAGGTATTGTAAGATACAGCCTCATTCTAAACATTTGGCAATGGTGAGGCCCCGCAAAGGAAAAAAATAGTTGGCTGGAACAAGATGGCTTGATTTTTTATGGTGGAGCAGAAGGAGGAGTAGGATAGTAAATGAAAGAGTTAACAATTGGCTTTCAAAATACCCCAAGTCCCCTGATTTGTAGTATTTGTTGATTTCCATTGTACAAACACTTCTACTGTGCCTAATGTCAAGCTTCCATTCAAGTTAAGAAAGCACGTGCACAATTAACTCTTGAAATCCTGTGCAAGCTTTCCCTAGCATACCAGTTGATCAAGAAGAATGAACAAATAAAAAAAAAATTAAAACAATATCAAGACATGGAAAAGAGAAGTTCTCTGGGTTCTAAAACACATTGGTGAAATGTGAGTATAGGGATGGGAGATGGAACAGAATCATTGGTGAAATCCTCTGCTACCTACATAGGAATGCCTCAGGTGTTCTTTTTTTTTTTTTTTTTTTTTTGAGACGGAGTCTCGCTCTGTTGCCCAGGCTGGAGTGCAGTGGCGCAATCTTGGCTCACTGCAAGCTCTGCCTCCCGGGTTCACGTCATTCTCCTGCCTCAGCCTCTCCGAGTAGCTGGGACTACAGGCAACCGCCACTGCACCCGGCTAATTTTTTGTATTTTTTAGTAGAGACGGGGTTTCACCGTGGTCTCGATCTCCTGACCTCGTGATCCGCCCGCCTCGGCCTCCCAAAGTGCTGGGATTACAAGCGTGAGCCTCTGTGCCCGGCCTCAGGTGTTCTTAAAATGCATGCACAGACCAAAATGCACCAAAAAGAAAAAAAAATAAGAAAGGAAAAAAGGACAACACAATAAAGAGGAAGTAAAATTTAAAGTGTTCGGTTTGGGCCCAAAGTCATTATTAAAACATGAAGTAGACAAATCAGTCACTAGGATTGATTGCCTATCTAGGAGATTTGACCTGAGGTGAGTATGTGATATAAAATGAGCACCACATTGAAGGATGTCTAATGAGATTGACAGAATGGAAAGAGCCTGATGAAGGGTCCAGGAATGTGAACACAGCTCTGGCTCTCTTATTAGTCCAACTCTGTGGCCTTGAACATTTGGCCTATACTTTTTTTTCTTTTCTCTATACATCTTTGCTGAGTAAATGTATCCCAATGCAACAATGATCACTTCCAGAGAGAGAGGGAGGAAGAGAGAGAATTGTATGAAGACAGCCATGACCTAACTAACCATGTAATAGTACAAAATCTAGAGTGTACAATAAGGGAAGAGGTGGGTGGCTCTTGTTTGTCTCAAAAGAATGGGGAAAGAGAATACACACCCATCAGAAACATCTTTGTCATGGGAAGATGTTGGTTCTAGCAGAGCACATGAAGTTCTTGGCTGCCAGATAGTGTGTGATATCACCAGGTAAACCAGAACAAGGTAGGAAGTGATGGCCTCAAATTGGTCCTGGGTCAGGGGATTGTGGGTTGGCCATGATGTCCTGAACAAGCAGAGCTGTTCCTCCTAAGGGAAACATCAGTAGAGGTGCTGAGTGAAGTTCACCCAACCCTTACCCAGCTTCCTACACTGAAGTTTCCTCATTATTCTTTGTGATGTATTTTTATTAACTACAGATTACTAATATATTTCTATTAAGTACATACACTTTTCTTCTGTGAAGTGCTACCCTAAAACAGTTCATTAAGCAACAAAGAGGGATCCTGTCTTACATTCTAGAATTATGTCCTATGAAATTACCCCAAATTGATTCATTAACATAGTTGAATATTGGCAGAATCATATGGTTTGGCTGAAATTTATCAAAAATCAATTAGCTAAAAATCTATTAAAATATTTATATATATATCAGTAAGTCTGTTCAGTACATACATTCCATTTGTAGAATATGTTCTAAATTAGTCTTTGCCACCTGTGAATTACACAGTAAACTTACTTCTTGATCTCCCGTTATTTATTCCTCTGGACCCATGACTCACTGTCTTCTTCATTTAAGACTTTGAGTCCAGGAGATTGACACCGGCCTGGCTACATGATGAGACCTCATCTCCACAACATTTTTTTTTTAGTTAGCCAGACATGGTGGCACACACCTGTGGTCCCAGCTACTCTGAGGGTTCAGGCAAAATGATCGCTCAAATGTGGGAGGCTGAAACTGCAGTCAGCTGTGTTTGCACTACTGTACTCCATCCTGAAAGACAGAGGGAGACCCCTGGAAAAAAAAAAGACTTTGGTTTTGCCATGTTAGTAAAGAAATACTGGCCCTGGCCTGGCAGGTCTACCTTCAGTGACTCAAATGGCTGCCTAATGATATTAGCAAAATCCATTTATTCATGCAACAAATATATATGCCTCTATTTCTTCAGCATATGCTTTTATGGCTACTTTTGTGGTTCCTATGAACCACTGATTCCATGGTGTTTTGGTTTACTGCTTGACCCATTGGATAAAGAAACAGCTGTATGTGTATATAAAGCCAGTCAACTCTGAAGAATGCTCATTCTTCTGATCTTTCAAAAGAACTGTAAGAAGAGTGGAGTATGTCTATTTATCCACCTACTGCCTCTGACAGGCAAGGGAGGGAAGTCCTGGGAGATTTCACTTTCAATTCTAGACTACTGGAATGTGTTTTAAAGGATATCATTTGGGAAGCAATTTCAAAAAGACTTAGTTATCCTTTGCCATGTGCTACCTCGAGTCAAAATCAAATGGTTTGTTCGATCAGTGACCTGACGAGTACTGGATAGGGAGACGGTCACAACAAACTCAGTTAAGTTTTTAGTCTGAGGCCTTTCCTAATACAGATAATTAGCCCACACTTCTGTTGAGAGATTTCTCCATTGCCAGTCTAGACAAGGAACAAGCCAAGTCTAAGCCTCCTCCCTTCTCTTACCTTGAGGTATATTTTGACTGCCTATGGTTTTGAGATTTGAGTTCTATCTGTATGTCCTGCTGATAATTGACTCTAGGAAAATAAGCACATTTACAGCTATCTTGGGAACTTAGCTGTCTATCTGTGTCTGCATATGCCCACAACTGCATTCCACATGACCCTGACCCTGCCACTGGGTGGTCCAAGTAGAGTAACGTACAGAAAGTGATTACATTTGAGGTGCCTGGCTACAAGGCCAGAATTGGGAGGAGTCTATTTTGAGTGGAAGATTTTACTTTGGCAAACTGTGCCAAACTTTGATAATTTTCTGCCTAGGAAGACTTCTGGCTCACCCATTGAGGAGTTTGCATGTCATTCCAGCACACGGTCTACTGTGGGACTTACTGAGTAGTAGCAAAATAACTATATCTAATTATGTTAAGATCATGACTGTGATCTTATATTGAGACTGGAATCCTTTGAAAGCACAAACTCTGTCTCCAAGCCCCCATCCAAATCTAAAGGGAAGTTATCCATAAAACTTGCAATGTAACATTGTTTAGCAGACACTCATCTATCTCCTTTGAAACCAAAGCTTTATAGGTGCCCTGATTGTTGTAACAGTCTGAGTGTTTGATGTTTACAAGAAATGAATTTCTAGGAACTCAGAAAAGAGAGGAAGATAAAAGAGCATTGCCAAGTCAAATTCAGCTCATCCTTGCTGCTTCTGATGCCATTTTGCCCATGTAAATCCCCACAGTGTTCCAGCCCCTGATGAGTCATATCTTCCATCATCTTCAGATCAGGAGATAATCATCTATGTCAAAGATATTTTGATTTGGTCTTCCTCAGGCTCATTTTCTGGGATGTCCTACCCCAGCTACATTGCAAAGATTGAGATGAAGTGTGATTAGAGCCAGAACTGGAGGAACCCAACGCCATGGCTTTGCAGGTTTGGCTTCAATCAAGTACTCAGAGCCTTGATTAAAGATATTACTAAGGAATCAGGCCAGGTGCAGTGGCTCATGCCTGTAATCCCAACACTTTGTGAGTTCGAGGCGGGCGGACCACGAGGTCAGGAGTTCGAGACCAACCTGACCAACCTGGTGAAACCCCGTGTCTACTAAAAATACAAAAATCAGCCAGGCGTGGTTGTGGGTGCCTGTAATCCCAGCTACTTGGGAGGCTGAGGCAGGAGAATCGCTTGATCCCAGGAGGTGGAGGCTGCAGTGAGCCGAGATTGCACCACTGCACTCCAGCCTGGGTGACAGAGGGAGGCTCTGACTCAGAAAAAAAAGGAAAACAAAACAAAGCAAAAGTAAACTTCTTTTTCTCTCTTAGCCTTTTCTAAATGTAGGTTAATCAATGCTCAAGTTGAATGTGAAGTGGCTTTAATATTTTTTCCACAAATATTCAATAACACATACATATTTACACCAATTTAAATTTGTTTCTGAATATTGAGCACCATTCTGTTATTATTATTATTATTATTATTATTATTAGTTTTTGAGATGGTCTCCCTCTGTCACCCAGGCTGGAGTTCAGAGGCACGATCTTTCCTCACTGCAACCTCTGCCTCCAGGGTTCAAGTGTTTCTCCTGTGTCAACCTCCAGAGTAGCTGGGATTACAAGCACATGTCACCATGCCCGCCTAAGGTTTTTTGTATTTTTAGTGGAGTCAGGGCTTCATCATGTTGGCCAGGCTAGTTTTGAACTCCTGACCTCAGGTGATCCACTCGCCTCAGCCTCCCAAAGTGCTGGGATTACAAGCGTAAGCCACTATGCTCCACCCTGTTAATTTGTTTTTTAATAGTAGAGCCAGCTTTTCAAGCAAGGGGAGCTTCTTTTATTTAAAATAACCTTTTGTTGCCATATTTTAAATTGATTTGGTTAATTTCCAGCAATATAATTGTTCTGGGGTAATAAGATTTCTTTTTTTGAGAGAGGGCCTCGACCTCCCCAGGCTCAAGTTATCCTCTCACCTCAGCCTCCCAAAGTGCTGGAATTAAAGACATGAGCCATGTGCCTGGACAATGGGATGATAAGATTTAAAATTGTCTAACTCACTATGACATTAAAGAGGTCATCCACATCCCAACCCTAAATAAGCAGGAATAAGAAAGCCTGAAGTCCCAGCTACTTGGGAGGCTGAGGCAGGAGAATCACTTGAACCCAGGAGGCAAAAGTTGCACTGAGCCAAGATAGTGTCACTGCACTCCAGCCTGGATGACAGAGTGAGACTCTGTCTCAACTGAAAAAAAAAAAAAGAAATTATCAAACATAGGTAGCTAGAAATGGGCTTACCTTTGACAACCAGCTATCCTCCCCTTCAAATACTGAAAACTTTCCCACTCTCCATTCTATAGAGGGAATACTCTCTTCAGCCTAATTAAATGTTCTAGGATAAGCCTCTAAAGGGAGCATAGGACCAATTAAATGAGCAGGACCAAGCCCTTTGGGCATTTCTCCCTTTAAGTTGTAATTCTGAGAGGGTAAGTCTGTGAGGAACATTAGCAATGCCATTCAAGGCTCAGCAGTCTTTCATTTAGAAGGTCCTGTGATTCCTCTCCATTGGGAAAGGGTGAGGTGAGGTCCTGTTTGAAGTAGTGCCCATAACAGGGGGAGGAAATGACTCAGTGGCCTCAGCCACACAACTGTAAAACTTTTCTTGCAAGAGGGACCGTGCTTGAACTTGGCAGCCTAAGCAAAGTCTCAGCATGATTCAAGTTTAGAGTCAATCTAGCTTTTACTGGCTGGAATAATAATACCCCATGGGGCTCCTCCAAGCTGCAGCTGAGGAATGGATATGGAGATAGTGAAACTCTTTCTGAGACGCATGTGGAAACTGGGACCACAGAGTGAATGGGGCCTGATTGTGACATAGCGTTGCGAAGGCAGGAATTTCAATATTTACGCTAAACTCACTTTCTAACTGTGGGCAGAACACATCTCTGCTTTATTTTTTTAATCTTTTGAGATAAATATGAAATCTAAATAAAATTTATTTAAGGTGAATTTTTATTTTCTTTTATAACATGGTAACTTTTTTTTATTATTATACTTTAGGTTTTAGGGTACATGTGCACAATGTGCAGGTTTGTTACATATGTATCCATGTGCCATGTTGTTTTGCTGCACCCATTAACTCATCATTTAGCATTAGGTATATCTCCTAATGCTGTCCCTCCCCCCTCCCCGCTCCCCACAACAGTCCCTGGAGTGGGATGTCCCTCTTCCTGTGTCCATGAGTTCTCATTGTTCAATTCCCACCTATGAGTGAGAACATGTGGTGTTTGGTTTTTTGTCCTTGTGATAGTTTACTGAGAATGATGTTTTCCAGTTTCATCCATGTCCCTACAAAGGACATGAACTCATCATTTTTTATGGCTGCATAGTATTCCATGGTGTATATGTGCCACATTTTCTTAATCCAGTCTATCGTTGTTGGACATTTGGGTTGGTTCCAACTCTTTGCTATTGTGAATAGTGCCACAATAAACATACGTGTGCATGTGTCTTTATAGCAGCATGATTTATAGTCCTTTGGGTATATACCCAGTAATGGGATGGCTGGGTCAAATGGTATTTCTAGTTCTAGATCCCTGAGGAATCGCCACACTGACTTCCACAATGGTTGAACTAGTTTAGAGTCCCACTACCAGTGTAAAAGTGTTCCTATTTCTCCACATCCTCTCCAGCACGTGTTGTTTCCTGACTTTTTAATGATGGCCATTCTAACTGGTGTGATATGGTATCTCACTGTGGTTTTGATTTGCATTTCTCTGATGGCCAGTGATGATGAGCATTTCTTCATGTGTTTTTTGGCTGCATAAATGTCTTCTTTTGAGAAGTGTCTGTTCATGTCCTTCGTCCACTTTTTGATGGGGTTGTTTGTTTTTTTCTTGTAAATTTGTTTGAGTTCATTGTAGATTCTGGCTATTAGCCCTTTGTCAGATGAGTAGGTTGCAAAAATTTTCTCCCATTCTGTAGGTTGCCTGTTCACTCTGATGGTAGTTTCTTTTGCTGTGCAGAAGCTCTTGAGTTTAATTAGATCCCATTTGTCAATTGTGGCTTTTGTTGCCATTGCTTTTGGTGTTTTAGACATGAAGTCCTTGCCCACGCCTATGTCCTGAATGGTATTGCCTAGGTTTTCTTGTAGGATTTTAATGGTTTTAGGTCTAACATTTAAGTCTTTAATCCATCTTGAATTAATTTTTGTATAAGGTGTAAGGAAGGGATCCAGTTTCAGCTTTCTACATATGGCTAGCCAGTTTTCCCAGCACCATTTCTTAAATAGGGAATCCTTTCCCCATTTCTTGTTTTTGTCAGGTTTGTCAAAGATCAGTTTTTTAATATTGGGAAAGTTTTGATTCTTCTCCATTAGCATATGACTATTTGCCAGAAATAGAGTGCCTTTAAAATCAATAAATACACTTGGGAAAAAAAATAATAAAAGATACCTAAATTTTACTGAACAATAGGTCAGAAGCCCCATTTTTATTAATAAAGCACAGCACAATTGTAAGCTTAAATTATTTGCAGTGTCTCTACTTATGAAGCAAAGATCTTTGAGGATTTACTGCGTGTTGAGCCCATTGTAAAGGTTGAGGGTACAGGAGCAGATATGACACGGTCTTTGCTATCAAGGAGTTGGCTGTCTTGTGAGGGGGCAGACAAAGTCATTGTAAGTGCTTTTGTTTGTTTTGTTTTGTTTTATTGTGGTAAGAACACTGAACTTGAAATGTATCCTCTTAACACAGTTTTAAGCGTATGACACATATTGACTCTAGGTACAATGTTGTACAGCAGATCTTAGACTGATTCAACTTGCTTAACTGAAACATTATGCCTGTTGATTAGTAACTCCCCATTTCTCCCTCCGCCTAGTCCCTGGCAATCACCATTCTACTCTCTGCTTCTAAGAACTTGACTATTTAGGATACCTCATATAAATGAAATGAAAGTGTATCTGTCTTTCTGTGATTGCCTTTTCACTTAGCATAATGTCCTCAAGGTTCGTCCATGTTGGCATATATTACAGAATTTCCTCCTCTTTCAAGGTTGAATAAGTATTCCATGGCATGTCTATACCACAGTTTCTTTTTCCATTCACGTGTTGATGGACAATTAGGTTGTTTCCACATCTTGGCTATTGTGAATGGTACTGCAATGAACATGAGAGTGCTGATATCTCTTCAGGATTCTGATTTCAATTCTTTTGGGAAAATACCCAGAAGTGACATTGCGGAATCATATGGTGTTATAAAAGAGGTTCTTCTTAGTGTCCTACTGCAACAGAAACAAGTAAAATGTAAGGGGCTCAGTCAAAGTGCTAGGGATAACTGGGTCAGATGACAAATCCAGAACCATGTAGCAGGAGGTAAATGGAGAAGACTGAGTAGAAGTGATTGGGAACAGAGATGGTAAGACACGTGGTGCACCAGGATAACTGAGAACACAGCACCTTGGATGAAACTCAAGTGGTCCAATTTGCCTGCAGCAAAAGATGCTGGTGGAGCAAAAAAATGAGATTGGAGAGGTAGGTTCCTTTTATAAACCCCGAAATCCTGCAGACAGTTGTCACGGAACATCATAAGAGGAAGTATTAAGTAGATAAGAAGTTACTGGCTTCTTTCGTGACAACAAAGCCATTTAACTGATTAAACTGGAGTCCAAAATTTTCTGCCCATCAGATCATTGCATAAATTTAATGTTTTTATTTTTAGCATTATTAATAAAAATCTAGTAGAGAAAAACATAAAATAAAATGACAAACCCAGAACCATGCAGCAGGAGGTAAATGGTAAAATCAAGTGAGATCACACAGAGAACTCTGAGGCTATAGACTTCTTATTTTTACCTCACTTTATTAAAATTATTCATGAAACATTTATGGCCATTTTTATTTTATGAAACTCTAAATGTTATAATCCAGATATCATGTTATTTCCATGAATAAGAAGAGGAAAATTTTTCATTTGACCCATTTTACATTAGGGAGTTAAAATAAGGGAAATGATTAGGTCAAAGGTTTCACTCCTAGAATGAAAATTGTGTCAAGACACAATAAAGTTGTGTCTTGTTTCATTCCTAGTTCACCAGTTTATGCAACCGGTAGATTGTCTCTCCCAATAATCTAAAATTGAGTAAGATCTGGTATAACATGTAATTCTTTTTTTCTCATCTATTTTTTAATCTTTTATTATCCTTCATTTTATTCTGTGTCCTGTATCTCCTGAAGTTTCAAAAAGACAAAAATAAGTATGGACAAGGTAGTGCAGTGCTATGTATTTTATCATTTATATAATTAGACATTCACATTATACCTTTGAAGAGTGATTAATAAGATCATCCCCTATTTATTTCATTATTCCTCATAATGATTCAGTGCTATGGTTTTAATTTCTCCAGCACTTTTCTTCTAAGGAACAGAAGCACAAAAGGGGCTTTGCTACTCTGAGTCACAGGTGTATAAAAAATAAAGTTTGTGGAGAAAAGAAAGACCTCTATAAAGAAATGAAGAGCCTTGCTAATCAGCGGAGAGGCTGTGACTAAGACCATCTCTTTAAGAGTTTGGGTTTACAGATAGGGGAGGAGCATGGTGGATGCGGGACAGAGATAGGACATGGGATTTGAAACCGAAAGACATCATTTTGGCCAGGTGGCTTAAACCTGTAATCCTAGCACTTTGGGAGCCTGAGGTGGGAGGATCACTAGAGCCCAGGAGTTCAAGACCAGCCTGGGCAACATAGTAAGACCCTGTCTCTAAAATTTTTTTGTAATTAGCCGGGCATAGTAGCACATGCCTGTAGACCCAGCTACTTAGGAGGCTGAACTGGGAGGGAATGCTTGAGCCTGGGAGGTCAAGGCAGCTGTAAGCTGAGATCATGCTACTGTGCTCCAGCCTGGGCAACACAGTGAGACTCTGTCTCAAAAAAAAAGAAAGAAAGGAAAAAACAAGGTGTCATTTCAAATCTCATTTAGCCATTTACTGATTGTTGGCTATATATAAGATAAGATTATAGTCTTTTTCTAGGACTATACAATTACTTGTAAGTATTAGTTGTAATACATGCATATATATGTATAGTCTGACATGTAGTAGAGGTTGCTAAGCAGTAGCTACTCATTAAGCTCTACTCAAGACTGCAGCTGGGAGCACAAAGTAAGAATACAGCAAAGCTGAGATTCAGCTTTGTCTTTTCATGCACCTTTTGTGTACAGAAAAATTTAGTCATTTGAGTCAAAAAAGAGAGCAATGTTGCTGTTCGAATATTATTTGTGAGAGTGAGCTTGCTAAGTGCATGTCTAGGCTCAAGGATGCAACACAAAACAAAATACCCAAGTGATAAACTTATAAACTGGGGCGTTTGAGACGTGTGATTGTTTTCTGCTATACTACATGATTTTACCTGGCAGCGTTTTCTAAAGATTAAGTCATGTTTTATAATTGCACTGTTTCCTCTTTCCCAATTAGTGACCATTCCTTCCTGCTCTTCCAGTAGTTCCTTCTATCTTTTGCATTTCTTCATGGTCGAAATGTAATAAGGAACCATTTAGTTTTCAACATTCCTCTTTATGCTGGACTAATCCCAGTTCATACTCACTTGAATATGCAAGCAAAACATTTGAAACAAAGTACAATTATGAACATAAAACCATAAAACTCAATTGCGTTCATAAAATAATTTATTTTCAATTTATTCCTTCTAAGATGCTGGGTGTGCACTGAGTGACTGGGGCACTCTTGCATGATTTCATGAGGATTAAGGTAGATGTTTTTGAGAACATGCGTTTTAATTGCTCTGAGGACTTCTTTACTCTGCATTTATTATATTCTCTGGAAATTGATTTTTTATTTCAGAATAAAATAAGGATTATTAGATACAGCTTTTAAAACTGTGAGGGGAACTGTCAGTGCAAAATAAAAACTTCAAAGTTACCTATTAACTAGTCAAATTATCAGCTCAAATATACCATTTGTCTAAGAGTGAAAGTACCTATGAAATTGAGAATCCATAGAATTTTAGAGGAATCACTAAACTCATGCGTTTGAACTATAGACCTTTACAAAAGAGAAAGCTGGAATTCAGATTAATAATTAAGTGATTATATGATCTAGTAGTGTTGACACATGGTTCCATTCTAGAAGATGGAGGGGGACCAAGGCCAAGAGTAATGAATCTGTTCCAGCCACTGCTCTCCATTAAACATGTACTGGCTGTCTTGTTGACATATCCTAGAGACCAGAGAAGTATCTACAAATGTCCCTGTGGTACTTAACAATATCTGAAAGTGTTATTCTATCATGATATTTCTACTACTGCACAATAATTAGTAGAACAAGAGAATTGCATGGTTTAAAATTTTTGTGTAATTACTAATGCAGTTTAGGTATCTATACAAATATTATATATAAATGTAATAATACAGTTTATATATACTAATACAGTTTATATATATTCTAATACAGTTTATTATGTAACTGTATTTTTGTGTATATATACATAAATTATACACTATATTTGTATATATACACACCCACACTATATACTATGTATATATATATACACACACACACTATATATATTTTTATACACAACGTCCAGCAATGTAGCCAGGTATTGCTGGCCTTTGGGTTTTACAAAGTCTTAATCTCAGCCTACCAGGACACTGGCAAAACCCCTAGGCTTTTTTTGGTGGGGGTTGGGGCTGGAGGATGGCGGAAGAGGGAAGGATCATAAGGAAATGTCTGACCACTATCTAACTTCTGTCTCCCACATCTAATGTTGATTATTTTCATGGTTCAAAACTAATATATAAGATACGTTCAGAGGATTTGTATTTTTAACTCTTGGAATGTTGGGGTAAAGAATTTAATGCCTTTTTTTTTCTATGCTGTCACTATAATGGAAGGAGTGGTCTAAATATGTTGGCTTTACGTAAGTTAAATGTTGAACATACAAGTCAATGATTGTTATAACATTGAGAAAAGATTTATTTTGAGTATGTGGAACCAATAGCATTAGCAGAAAAAGACAGAATCTGTTCACATGATATTTCAGAGAATATCATTAAAACAAGGTCGATTTTTTTAGTCAGAATGTGGCCATTGTACTTCTATGTAGCCCTCGAATACTTTATTGTGTTTATATGTTTACAGGCATATTTCCCTAACCATCAGGTGCTTCTCTTGTGTTCCATTCACCTTGATATCTTTTCCATCTAGCACAGAGACGAGTGTATCGAATGTGTTTAATAAATAAATGGGTGTCAACAAAGGAAGTGATAGGTCAATGGACTGAGCAAACAAATTGGGGCTTTGAAAAAAGTTGGAGAATTTGGCATGATGTGGATGAATGGAAAATATGTGCTAAGTGGAACATGCATAAAGGCATAAAGGTTAAGTATGTCAGGGCATGTTAAAATCATGATGTTAGATTGAGTATCAGCACTACAATACATTTCTAAATATTTGCCATAGGTTGATTCTAAAATATGTTCAAAAGCTTCCCTTTGTTACCCTGAGGATAGTGTGAGGTTTTTCTCTATCAGTCTACCATCAAGGTTGTAATTAAGTCTGTGGCCTATATTAATGATTACAATATGTGATCAAGGATTACAAACACTAGGAAAACTGTATTATCACACTGTCTAATTATCGTGTTAAGGAATGACAGTAGACAAACGTTTCATCTCTTACTAGAAAGAAGAAATCTGACAGAACCTGGGAGTTCACTTTGATGTTGGATTCATATATGAAAGTATCAAAGACTGAATTATTTTCAAACCGAACATCCAATGTTGGTTTCATCCAAGCAGTCAGTTTTCTGCTCTACCACCACATTTTTCTTTGAAGTGGCATAGCCTAGAGTTTGTTATTAGGATCTATTTATTGTAGATAGGACAATGAAATTCAAGAAGGTAAAAGAAAAATCAGAAGACCTCAAATGCAACAGCAGGTGTTGTCAGTTGATTTCTGAAATGTGTAAGGTGCTAACAGACACAGGCACTTACTGTGAAAGACCTAGAGGGATCAGTGGTATGTAAAATGTGGCCCTCAGACCAGTAGCATCAGTGGCCCTTGAAAATGCAACTCTCAGGCTGCACTCCAGACCTACTGAATCAGAAATTCTGAGGATGAGGTTCAGTAATCTACTTTTTCTTTTCTTTTTTTTTTTATTTTTTTAGGCTGAGTCTTGCTCTGTCACCCAGGCTGGAGTGCAGTGGCATGATCTCGGCCCACTGCAACCTCCGCCTCCCAGGTTCAAGCCTCAGCCTCCCGAGTAGCTGGGATTACAGGTACATGCCACCATGCCGGGCTAATTTTTGTATTTTTTTTAGTAGAGGCGGGGTTTCACCATGTTGGCCAGCCTCGTCTCAAACTCCTGACCTTGTGATCTGCCCGCCTTGGCCTCCCAAAGTGCTGGGATTACAGGTGTGAGCCTCCATGCCCGGCCAGTAATCTATGTTTTAACAGGCCCTTCAGGTTGTACTAATGCCCACTAAAGTTTAAGAAACACTGACCTAAACAATGCACAAAATGTATCTCATGCATCCTTTCTTCAATTTCCTAATTTCATTGGCTGTAGGTCTGGAATGACTTCTTTTACAGTTATTCAAGTTATCTGTAAACTCACTTCTCCAAACAATTTGTCATTTACACATATTCTTGATTATGCTGCTCTCTGATTGCTTTATATATGTTAATTGTGCCTCCCTAAAAGTCTGTAAATGCCACCACAAGTTAGTGTATCTTAT
This sequence comes from Nomascus leucogenys, assembly GCF_006542625.1. Taxonomy (NCBI): domain Eukaryota; kingdom Metazoa; phylum Chordata; class Mammalia; order Primates; family Hylobatidae; genus Nomascus; species Nomascus leucogenys. Next base: position 1,648,861 of record NC_044391.1, read on the forward strand.
AGAATTACATATTCCTGGCTACAGAAACAGGAAAGGACAAAGAATAAACTCAAGTATTTGTTAGTTAATTGGCAATGCTAAGTAGCATCCATAATGGGCTCCATAAATGATTAGAGAAGAAGATAATCCTATAGTGACAATTATTTTTATCCTGTATTTCATCAATAGTGACGAAGTCCCCAGTGTATCTTGTTACTCAAGTTTACAGTCAGAAAAAATGAAAAAGAAATATACGATGGGAGAAACATCCATAAAGATTTATTCTCTAGGGCACAGACCATGTATAGTTCATCTGTGCATCTACATTACATGGAACTGAGCCTGGGGGATAAAGGTGCCCCATGTTCAGGACTTGGGTATTGAAATCCAGGTGACAAAGAGGAGGCAAATATTGAAGAAAGAGAGAAAGACATATAAAATGATAAAATCAAAGTGTGTGTGATTTTTTTTTTAAAAAACTTAGATATTGAAGGCTGATAGAAAAAATAATATAACTATAGCATTGTTATGAATTTCAATTAAGTTGATGTGTGGTGGTTTTTAAAAGACATTAGAGTCAGCAGATTTGAATTTAAATCAAATCCTAGTGCCTTATCAGGAAGCTGCTAAATCTCTTTGTAACTCAGTTTATTCATTTTAAAAGTGGAAATGTTAATATTTATCTCATAAGATAATTTTGAAATTTCAATAGAGCAGCTAAAGCTCCTGTCAGAGTGAGTATAGCAGATAGCTAATCAATAAAATTTGTTATTACTTACATTTCTTGGTTTATATACACACATAAATATATACATATGGGTGTATATGTGTGTGTGTATATATATATTTACATATATATATATATATAGAGAGAGAGAGAGAGAGAGATTTATTATAAAGTTTGCACAGATGGAAAGTCTAGAAATCCTGGAGAGTTGCAGTTCTGGCTCAAGTCTGAAGGCAATCTGGCAGTCTGCAGGCCAAATTTCTTCTGCCTCCAAAGAATCTCTTTCTTTTGCTCATGAGGCCTTCAGATGATCTGGTAAGGCCCACTCATTACAGAAGGTAGTTTGCCTGATTCATGGTCTAATTATTTAAATGTTAATCACATTCAAGAAAATGCTTTCACAGCAACATCTAGATTGGTGTTTGACCAAACACCTGGGCACCATAGCTTAGGTTGACATGTAAAATTAACCGTCACATGGGGTGAATCACTGTAATTCCTAGACTGCTCCCTGCTATTAGATTATGCCATTAAGATTTCTATACTTGTGTGAACTGATGACATGTCACCCATTTTCTTTGCCATAAAGCATATTAGAAAGCAAAGCTTAACTGATGGTATATGGGTTGACAACAGAGAAACAAAACTTGAATCCTAGACAGATCTGCTACAATGTGGTAGATCTTTAAGGAGGTCTTAAGTGAAGAAGGTTTGAGAGCATCTGGGTCCTCCATTGTTTTCCCTCCATGCCTCAGTGACTCTAGAAGCCATGAGTTGAGATGGCAATGCCAAACAATGGTGGGGCTCCCACACTTGTCATCAATGAAGCATGATGGGATGGTGAGAGGTGAGGCTAGTCTGTACTCCATTTCCTCCTGTTCCTTCCCTTGGTGTCAGAAACTGCCAGCCAGAAGCTAAGCTTATCCCACCTTCCAACAAGTGAGCATGAATGAGCCTTCCACTTCTCCCTTCCCCAGGATCAGCAAGGCCCAGGAGGAAAGTAAAATACCCCAGAACCCCCACTTGTGTTCAATAAAGAAAGCCTGTGCCTCACTTTTCCTGGCATGGTTTTGACAATGCCCAGTGGGAAATAAAGCTCTCAGCATGGAAATCCAGGTTTCCTTCAATCTAATTCAATTATTTTCTTTTTTCCCCAGTGATTCTCAAAGGACAATCCTTAGCTGGGCAGCATCACAATCACTTGGGAACCTGTTTAGAAACTCAGCTTCCTAGGCTTCACTCCAACCCACACCACCCACTTGGTCCTCAGAGTACATTGCAATAGGTGGGCTCTCTGCTTAAAAAGAGAATTAAATAGCATCCAGAGTCTTATAATATCCAAAATGTTTAGGATACAATAGAAAATCACTCATTCTACCAAGAACCAGGAAAACCACAACTAGAATGAGATCGAATAATGAATAGAGATGTTTTAGAGGTTGGAATTTCCTGACAAATACTTTAAAGCAACCATCATAAAAGTATTTTAACAAGCAGTTACAAATTCTCTTGAAGCAAATACAAAATTAGAAAAATCTCAGCAAAGAAAAAAGTTATAGAGTAACCAAATATAATTTTAGAATTGATATATAAAATAATTGCAATAAAAACCCACTGTAGGGTTTCAACTGTAGAGTGAAGTAGACAGAGGGTAGAATCAGTAAACTTGAGGAAAGATCAACAGAATTTAGCCAAACTGAACAACAGAGAGAAAATAGCCTAGAAAACAATGAACAAAATTTCAAGGGCTTTTATGGGACAAAAACAAAAGCATTAGCATCTGTATTATCAGAGTGACAGAACAAAAAGAAAGAGTGAGACTAGAAAGGAATTTAAAGAAATGATGTCTGAAAACTTCACAAATTTGTGAAAGACAAAAGCTTATAGATTCAAGAGTCTGAGGGAACCCTAAATAGGATAAACCCGAAGAAGTCACAGCCAGAATACACCATAATTGAAACCTCTGAAAACTAAAGACAAAAAAAATCCTAAAAGCAGCCAGAGAACAACAGCACATTATTTATAGGGAAACAGCAATCAAATAACAATCAAATAATAGGTAACTTCTAATTCAATATCATGGACACAGGAAGGGAGTAGCATATCAGTCAAGTATTGAAAGAAACTGTCTACTGTAAATTCTATATCCATTGTAAATATCCTTCAGGAATAAAAGAGAAAGAAAGATATTCTCTGATGAAGAAAAGCAAAGAAGATTAGTTCATAGCAAACTAACTCTTTTTTTTTGTTTGAATGGAGTTTCCCTCTGTCACCACGCTAGAGTGTAATGGTGCGATCTTGGCTCACTGCAACATCCACCTCTCGGGTTCAAGTGATTCTTCTGCCTCAGCCTCTCAAGTAGCTGGGATTACAGGTGCCCATCACCACGCCCAGCTAATTTTTGTACTTTTAGTAGAGATGCGATTTCACCATGTTGGCCAGACTGGTCCTCAGGTGATCCACCTGCCTTGGCCTCCCAGAGTGCTGGGATTACAGGCATGAGCCACCATGCCTGGCCACAAACTGACTCTTAAAAGAATGGCTACAATAATTTTTCTAAACAGAGTGTGTGTTAGTTTGCTATAGACTGGCTAGCTAGTCTTTAAGCATGTCTTGATTTTTTAGTCTTACAGCTAGACCACATTTCCTGAATTACTTATTCTTAATGTGGTTCTGTGACTGAGTTCAAGCCAATGGAATATGATCTTCTCTTCTTTGAAGACGTTCTGTAAAAATCTTCTATGTGTGATTCCCTAAAGTTATTTCATTTTTCACTGGCAGGAGTTGAACATGTTGGAAGAATAAGATAAAAAGTAGTTGAGTCCCTGAAACACCACTTGGAGCAAAGCTGTCTATCAATCAGGATGACCTGTTTGGGAAATATAAATACATTTCCACTTGAGACTAACCATTATAGATTGCTAGAAATTTGCTATTTTTGTTGTTACAGCAGTTGGCATATCCTTGACAAGTAGAATAAAACAACTCTTTAAGGTGTGGGGAGAGTTACATAAGAATATCTATGCTAGTTTATCATTAAGTGTTTAGGCCTTTATCTGTTATAGGTGCAGATAATCTTCAAAGAATCACAAAAATATCTTCTTGTTTTATGTTTTAGTAGGAAAGACTAACATAAAACATTTTTTCTCCTAAGACGTAACTAATTCACTGAAAACAATTTTTAAGCAGAAGAAAGAGTTGTGTTCAAATTTAAGGGATGAATGATTTTATTTTCAGGGAAGCTAGATAAGAATTTTCTGTTGAGTGAAGGGGTTTGAGGTCATTGAGCTTCTGTATTGCAGTAGAATGGAATATCAGGAAGGGAAAGAGAAGCCCAGGATTTGTTTACTTAGGTTATACTTCTGGATGGTCTTGACTTTAGTGGAAGTGGTTGGGGTAATTCTTTAATGGGAAATATGAAAAGTACAGGTTGCAAAGATAGAGAGTTCATGAGAATAAAAGAGGGGGAGGAGAAAGGAGAAAGTTCATGAGTTTGGCAAACTGTATGTATCTCAAAAAATTAATGCTGCACAATAAATAAAATTTGTGGCTGTGTACTTTTACATACATAAATTAGAGGTAAAATCTCTAGAGTTTTAGATTAATACAAGATCCACTTTTTTTTATCTGTGTGATATTTTTGGAAGAGTCTTAAGATCCTTTTTTAAAAAATACAGCTATACACAGACGTATTTGTGTATGTGTTGCATATCTATTCATTTGAGAGATTAAGAAAAAGAAAAGCAGAAAGAGAAAAAGAGAGAGAGAGAGAGATTAATTTACCTTTCCATTCTTCCATTTTAACCAGAGCTCTAGGAATGTGAGAATTGAAGGGCAACAGAGGAACTATTTTCTGAGCATCCACAAACAAAGAACTTTTAACCATTTTATAAAGTTAGTGATTCCTAATTTCTCTGTAGTAAACCAAGAGATCAACAGTAATGCTGGAAAATATTTTCCCTAACCTTGAATGCATTTGTTAAACCATTGCTTGAGTCAAGTTTCCTTGAGATTTTAAATGGAACTCTGCCAAGATATGCCACAACGAGCAAAAAGAATGTGCTTCCCTTCGGGACCTGTGTAGTGAATCTGAGAAGTTTCTGTGAGGTCTTGAGAAGAATCATTTTGTATCAACAGGGGGAAATCCGCAGAGCTTCTGTTTTAAGACATTGTGTTCAATAGTTAAGTATTTCTTTCAAGCCTTACCATGCTGCTCTCATGTAGGCGTCCCCGTTCTCTTGGAAGGCAGTGTGTTGCACAGACAATATGCGGAAGCCACATCAAAGATGATGGTGATCATGGCCAGGGGCATTTCAGATTATGTGAATGAATAAAAGCTGCTTTTCAAAAAGCAAGCCTTTTTCCCCATCTGTTGATGTACTGCCACAGATTGCGAATAGCAACACTTTGTTTCCTGTCGCTGAAATTGTGAGATTCTGGTTGGGCATAAGAAGTGGGAAGTCAGGATTGTGTGTGTGAAAATAATCATTTGGCATCTTGCTTTTTGACCAGCTCTCTTCAAATTTGAGACTTTGTTTCTGAGAACTCTCTCACTATTCAGAAGTAATGTCTTGCTTTGGGGTTTGAACCAAGTTCCATAATAATTTAATTTGTCATAAAATCAAGAAACTTGTTGGAAAAAAGTGTGAGTGGTCATCATGAAATGAGGCACAGCAGTGGCCAAATATGACAGCAGAGAAAAGCCTAGGGCCTCATAACTAAATAAAGGGAGAAAATTATTCTTAAGGTACAAATGAATCATCTTTAGGCCATGTAAAAACTAAATTTATCCCCTGAATACCTTGAGACTCTCCATAGGCAATCTAGACCATGGGAACAGAGGATTTCATTGATCCCATTGCTTTTTCAACTTCCTAAAGACCTTTGACATTTCTTGAACCCTTAAGAAAAAGATTTAGTAACGTAGCAATTAATATTAAGTCAGGCCTTGACATTTATGTCATGGTTTGAATATGTCCCCCAAAGTTCATGTGTTTACAACTAAAAATGTCATTGTAACAGTATTAAGAGGTGGGTCATTTAAGAGGTGATTTGTCCATGAGAGTTCTGCCCTCATGAATGGATTAATTCTCTTATTGCAGGAGTAGGTCAGCTATTGCAGAACTTTGGCCCCAATTTTGTCTCCCTGTCTCTTGTGTTCACTCTGCCTTCTGACATGAGATGACCCTACCAGATGCCAGCACCATGCTCTTGAACTTCCCGGCCTTCAGAACCATGAGCCAAACAAACTTCTGTTCTTTGTAAATGATCTAGTTTGTGGTATTCTGTTAAAATAGCAGAAAACCGACTAACACAATATGGACTGTCCACCTTCTTTGAGGTAATGACTTTGTCATTCAGTCATAGCAATCAATTTTATGATAGTTTTGTCATACTCCCCACCACCACTTTTAGTTTATAAAGAAACCAAAACTGGAAAAGTTTAGGTTACCTCGTAATGTAGCTACACTAATATTGTTAAAGTGGAACTTCAATACTCATCTTAGGAGTCCAAAGCCTCATGTTACTTATCCCAAACTGTGTAGCCTCTCTTGTTAGGTGCTGAAGTATTTCATTACTAGGCAGACCCTAGTAATGGCTCAACAATGTGGTCACTTCTAAAAAGGTTAAAAAAATATGAATAAATTTTATAGAAGTCTTTTTTGACCTTTAAGCTCTATTAAAACCATAACTCTTTAAAAGTTATTTTTAATGGATCAAGTGCCAAAATAATCTATTATACATTAGGACAAGAAAGTAGGGGAGTGGGCATATTCTGTCATCTCTATAATGATAGTAATAATAATAACAATAATAGTTAAGATAATTGAGTATGAACTATGTGTCAGTTATAGTCCCAGGCATTTCATATAGATGCCTCACTTTAGTAGCCATATCATTTTTTTGAAATTACTAATCCATTTTATAGATGAGCAACCAGAAGCACAAGGTAAATAACTTAGAAATAATTTAAGACAGGCCAACTCTCTTAATCACTGTGCAATTCTCTCTCCTATCTATTCTTATTATTCTTTCTTTCAACAATCATTGGTTGACTAGCTATCATGTGCCAAGCTCTTGATCCAGAGGCACTGTCCAGTAGAAATATAATGCAAGTTGCATATGGCATTTCAGAATTTCTAGTAGTCACATAACAAGTAAAAGAGAAAGAGCAGAAAATAATTTTAACAATTAGTTAACCCAATATGTCCAAACTATCATCATTTCAATATATGTGATATTTTACCTCCTTTTTTCTTACTAAGTCTTTGAAATTTGGTTATATGCTTTATACTTAAAACATATCCTAATTCAAACTAGTCACATTTCAAGTGCTCAATTGCTATATGTGTTTAGTGGATATCTTATCCAGCAGCACAGGGCTAGAAACTTGGAATACAGCACCGAGAAACAAAAACGTGTCCTTGCCATTGTGAAATGTAAGTCCACAATCATACTGAGGGGTCCTGTCTGATGTGTTGTGGGAACAGCTGAGAGGCCAGGATGACTGGAGTAACAACCTAAGAAAGGGGCGTACTGAGGTTAGAGAGGAAAAGAGGGTCAGGCAACGTGGGCCCTTAAGATTCACTAGAAAAACTGAATTTTACTGAGTGCTGTGGGCAATCTTTGGAGAGTTTAAAATAGAGGAATAACAAAACATGACTTAAATAGGATTTCTCTGGGTGCTATATTGAGATAGGTTGTGGTTGGGGATTAGGGGAGAGAAGTCAGGAGTCCTGTTAAGGGATAGCTGTAATGCTCCAGGTGAGGGATGGTAATAGTTTGAAACATGTTGATAACAGTGGAAGTGGTCAGATTTGGTTGGGTTCTGGATATATTTCATTTGATAGTAAAAATAAAGATATAATGTATAATAGATTCTCCCATTTTATTGTTAAGGAAAAAAAATCCTCCAAACGTGTAAATAAGGCTAAGAAAATGGCTTCATTTTCTCATGATTATTTGACCTTTTAAAAGAATGTGCCATTGGTGGATGTTGCTATATTCTAAAATTAAGGATACACTCTTTGTGAAGTTATATGATAACTTGATCTGTGAGTGGTGGAGACACACAGAAGCATTTTATTTAGTAGAAAAGAAACCCTAAAGAATATGGTATGTTACGCTGTGGAGCATTAGCCAGCTTTGTACCTAATCTAACAAACTTATTTTAACAATCCTTTATTATATTGCTTGTATCTATCCAGATTTGTAAATTCTCTTTGAACTGATCTTACCATCTTGATGGTTTCCTCATTTTTAAAATGTGTTTGACAGTATCTTGATAAATATTTCTTCTAATTCATATGAATCGTGCTTTAATCTTTATAGAAAATTATTTCTTAACACTAGTGACATCAACAATAGATCTCAATGGACTTTTGTATATTGTTCTTAACATCAATGATCATTACTTCCATTTTCTTTCAAACTCAAGGTCTTCATGCAGACCTTGGGAGAATACCTATTCCCTCTCTTCTTCTCTCCCTCCCAAGGCTCCCACCTCTGAAATCGTTGTGCTTCAGATCCTGTCTTCCAACCCAGTTTCTCCTGACTTGACTTTCTTTTCTTTCTCACTAATCCCAGGATATATAACCCAGTCTATCTTGCTGCTACCCTCAGACTCTCGCATCTTTACCCCTTTCTACCTTTACTGCATGTTTCCTGCAAGGCCTTAATGACCAGGTTTTTCAAATGTTAGCATCCTGTCTTCCAAATCCAAAGTCACGAGGCCTGTTGGACTAGGGCAGCAGTTTCTATTCTTGTCTTTCTACGTCTGTTCTGGAGCCAACACCCATTACTGCCAATGTATCCCCACCTAGTATGTGACTCTGTCCATATTTCTCCACTTCTCAAAACCCTTCAATGGTCTTTAACTTGTCTCAATGTCAAATTTAGATCCTTTGAGGGATAAGCAAGGTTTTTGTATAATGTAGCAACCACCAAACTCAAGTCTTGCCATTCCATTTATTGGACAAGCTATCACAACAGCACTAAACTATGTGAAGTTCATGATACAAGCCTTCCTTTCTTTAGTCTTCTGACCTTGATTACATTGCTCCCTTTGCCTTGTATGCACACTCAACCTCATACTGGTGTCCCACCACCAATAGTTTCCTGGTAAAAAGATGTCTGTCAACTTTTGCCTGAAAGGTTATTTATGCCACCCAGGAGGTGTAGGTATCTGTCCCATATGAGCCTATGGAATATTGTTCAATTTGTAAACCTCTTACAGCAATCATTATGCTGTATTTTATGTAGGCATATATGTACCCTTCCAGACTTTCTGGGGTGATTTGTTTTAATCTCTTTCACTTTTAACACTTCATTAAAAAATGACAGGTATGCAGTATGCAAGCATTGAAAAAATGTGCTAAATTAAGAAACTAGATGGAAATAAAAGTGAATGAGCAAGGGAAGTACTGAATGTACCTGTGTATAATTTTTGCTGTGTAAAATACCACCACAAAACTTAATTACTTAAAAATACCTTTTTAAATAGTTCATAATTCTAAGCAGTTCTGGTCTGGGCCAACTCCATGGATCTCTCTGGGGCTCTTTTATGTACCTCTGGTCATCTGGTGAATTAGCTGGTAGCTAAATGGTTTAGGATAGCTTTTTTTCACATAGTATAATTGTTAAAATTGTATCTGGGTGGCGAATCCTTTCTTAAGAAGGTTTACCTCTACTACCTATGGATTATTATTCTCTAATAGATCTTCACCACAAAAATATGACCATTTTAGGGTTTAAAAGAGGAGCAAGGGCCGGGCGCGGTGGCTCACACCTGTAATCCCAGCATTTCGGGAGGCCGAGGGGGGCAGATTACGAGGTCAGGAGATCGAGACCATCCTGGCTAACATGGTGAAACCCCATCTCCACTAAAAATACAAAAACATTAGCCAGGCGTGGTGGCGGGTGCCTGTAGTCCCAACTACTTGGGAGGCTGAGGCAGGAGAATGGCGTGAACCCGGGAGGAGGAGCTTGCAGTGAGCTGAGATCATGTCACTGCACTCCAGCCTGGGTGACAGAGCGAGAAGCCACCTCAAAAAAAAAAAAAAAAAAAAAAAAAAAAGAGGAGCAAGAGAACAAGCTCAAATGCCTAAAAAAATTTTTTATACTTCTGCTTGAATACCATTTGGTAATATTTCATTTGCCAAAGTAAGTCACAGGGCCAAGCCAGAGTCCGCGTGAGAGGGCTCAACCAACTGAGCAATGGTATGGATATGAGAAGTTAAATTACTGCAGGCCTTCTTATACAAAAACTCATATATTCACACATAAAAACTTTTTCACCTATTAAATTTTATCTTTTGGACCTAATTCATAAATAAAATCTGATAGTCTCATTCTTTTGGTGCTGTTTATAAGAAAAACATTGCTATCAAATATGATATCTAATATATGTGCATTCATTTCTACCATCTTAATATATGTTTTCATTTTGTCCTGCTTTTTTATTTTTAGTCTTTTTCTGCCTTTAAAAAATGTATTGACTTGTACATATTTATATTCTATTGGCCTGGGAAATACATACTTTATTTGTACTATTTTCAAAGTTATCTTTAAAATTATAACTTATTAAATTGAAAAACTGTGCAAAATTAAGCACTATCTCAATCATCCTCCAAACAAATCAAAGCTGTTTATGACTATTTAACTCCAGCATTACATGTTATTGTTGCTTAATATTTTAGTTTTGTTTTATATTCCCAGATTTGTCATCTTTCTTATTAATTTTTACAATGTTTGCTCTATTCACCTATGTTTATTAAATTCTTTGCTTACCATTCTTTCATTTTCTTGTTGCTTTTTTTTTAATGACAACTTTATTGAGATACAATCACATACCAAAACCCAGCTGTTCAGGAGGTCGAGACAGGGAGGATTGCTTGAGGCCAGGAGTTTGAGACTGACCTCAAACATAGCAAGACCATATCTCTTAAAAATAAATAAATAAAAATAATAATAATAAAAAAATTAGCTGGGCATGGAGATCTGAGTTACTTCGGAGGCTAAGATGAGAGGATTTCTTGAGTCCAGGAGTTCAAGGCTGCAGTGAGCCAATAATCATGCCACTGCATTTCAACCTGGGTGACAGAGCACGACTCTGAATCTAAAATTAAATGAATAATCACATACCACACATTTTACTCTTTAAAGTGCATAATTCAGTAACTTTTTAGCATGTTCATACATACGTGCAATGATCACCGCTATTTAATGTTAGAATACTTTTAGAGAGAAAGGGGAGCAAGATGACCAAACAGAAGTCTCCACTGATTGTCCTCCCCAAAGGAACACCAAATTGAACAACTATCCAGACAAGAAAAAGGACCTTCATGAGAGCCAAAAATTAGGTGAGTGATCACAGTATCTGATGTTAACTTCATGCTACTGAAAGAAGCACTAAAGTGGGTAGGAAAGACAGTCTTGAATTGCTGACATCACCCCACCCCATCAGTCGCAGAGGCCACATGGCATGGGGAGAGCATCTATGTGCTTGGGAGAGGGAGCACAAAGTGATTGCACGCTTTGCATTAGAACTCAGTGCTGCCCTGTCACAGTGGAAAGCAACACTAGGCAGAACTCAGCCAGCGCCCAAGAAAGAAGCATTTAGACAAGCTCTACCCAGAGGGTAATCACCTATCCCAGCAATCAGGATCTAAATTCTGGTAAGCCCCACCCCCTGCAGGCTAAAGTGCTCTGGGATCCTAAACAAAATTGAAAGGCAGGCTAGGCCACAAGAACTACAATTCCTGGGCAAGTGCTGGTGCTTTACTGGGCTTGGAGTCAGTGGACTCCGGGGGCAGGTGATCCAGTGAAATTCCAATCAGCAGGGCCAAAAGAGTGCTTATGCCACCCCTTCCCCAACCTCAGGTGGTACAGCTCACAGTTCTGGGAGAAACTCCTTCCTTCTGCCTAGGAAAGGAGACGGGAAATTAAAGAGGGCTTTGTCTTGCAACTTGGATACTAGTTCAGCCACAGAAGGATCAGGCATCAGGCAGATTCCTGAGCCCCCATTTTAGGCCCTAGCTGCTGATGACATTTCTAGACACACCCTGAGTCAGGAAAGAACCCACTACTTTGAAGGGAAAAACCCAGTTCTAGCAGGATTCATACCTGCTGACTAAAGAGCACTTGGGCCCTGAATAATCAGTAGCGGCACAAAGGCAGCACCTGCCATAGGCCTTGGGTGAGACTCAGAGATGGTCAGGCTTCACGCAGGAGACTCAACGCATTCCCAGCTGTCCTGGCTAGGGGAGGAACTCTTGCTTGAGGGTTAAACAGAATTCTGAATTTTACAGAGAATAGCTTTTTTTCATATATTTTCCTGTCTTTGGGGATGAGGTTGAGGAGAACTGGGAGTGATTAAAAGTATGTCTAGGTACGTGGTTCTATATTTCATTTATTTCTCCCCTGCTCTTTAATTTTTAGCCTGTAGAGGTAGTATTCCAACTATAATTCTCCTTCAGCTGAATGATTCATGGTTTATATCTGGGCTCAAACTTACAGATTATTGTCATCAAAATGATTTATGAATAGTTGCAGATAAGATGGTGGCAACAATTTCATATTACATCCAGCTTGAGAAACCCAAAAAGTAGAATAAGGTTGATCTATTCAACTTTACATGATGATTCTTGTCACCTAATCAATTTGTACATTTCATTCCAAATTATTTACTGATACTTGATTAGATAGTTTTATCAGTGTTTTTCAGAAGCTAAAAATCAGTATAATAGATGTACCAGCGATTGAATAATTTCATTTTAACATTCATTGTTGTGCTTTTTTATTCATCTATTGGAAACACATCATAGAGTTACAATAAGAACATGGTAATCACCTCTCAGAAGTAAACATCTTAGTCTTTAAGCCCTTGCTCCATATTCTTTCACTCAGTCTCTTAACAATTTATTGCTGTTCATATCTCAAGCTTGGTCCTCTACGCTGGAATATAAACATTCGGATGCATAATCAGCATCACAAATTGGTGTCCCAAGCATTTGCCTTTGGTAGCTCAAGTCTTTTCTCAACACATCGATCAGAGTGACACTGTTTATGTTTATGTTATATCACATTATGTTATATCACATAATGTCACTGGCTTGCACAAAATTCTCCAATGTTTTCCCATCTCTCATTGGGTTTCTGGAATAAAAGCCCAATTGCTCACAAAGATTGCAAATTCTTCAACATCTGGGCCCTGGATATGTCTCTTTGCTTTTGTTTGAACATGACAGCCACACTTCAGCTTCAGGGCCTTGTATTGTGTCTTCCTTCTGCTGGAAAACTCTCCAGATACCTGAATGGCTCACCCACTAACCTCTTTCAAGTATTTGCTCAGATGTCAGATATCACAATAAAACGGATTGTCCCTAAACTCTCCCTTTTCTCATTTCTGACTTATTTGTTTCTACATAGCATTTGTGAAGCTCTGATAAAATGTACATTTGTTAATAGTCTATCTCCCTGCCTTATTTCACAAGAGCCATATGTGTAAATAGTCACGGCTATATTCCTAACCATCAATCACAACAAAGCCAATCAAATTGATATTTGCTGAATGAATGAATCAATGTTTCTATATATAAGTTGCTGTGAATATTTTCCATTGTACCGGGACCAGTATTGTACTTTCTATCTTTTCCATTCCATACTCATCTAGAATCCTGAGCTTTAGAAAACTGACTCTTTAGGGGTAAAAAGGCGACATTTACTCTTTATATTAAATCCTCACTCTCTTTGCATCATTTAGGAAGGATCATTAAATAAATAATCCATGTTTCCTGTCTCTTTAATTTCCTTGTGTACATATCTTCCTTGTATACATACCTTGTGTAGACATTACTGAAACTTGGTCAAGTGAAGTGGAATGAGCACTGGGCTCAGAGTGAGGAGTTACAATCCAATTCTGCAATAAACACATGACCCTGTTTAGGTCACTAAAGATTACTATTAAGAAGGAGCTTAGACTTTGGAAAAATATTTTTGTTGATTAATGCATTAAATGAAACATTGTATGATAAAACACCTGCAGTCCCAGCTACGAGGGAGGCTGAGGCAGGAGAATTGCTTGAGCCTAGGAGTTCGAGACCAGCCTGGGGCAACATAGCAAGAGCCCCCCTCAAAACAAAACAAAACAAAACAAATTGTATGATAAAACATAATTGCAGCTTATGTTAGTATCATGAATTACTTAACTTCTAAAATGGTTTCACAAGCTTTATTTTGATTTACACAAGGGCCTTGACAGTCATCTTTAACATTATGCTTTATTAGTACTTTTTTTAAGTTGAGTCTGCTAGCAACAAATTTTCTACTTTTAGTTTGATTGGGTCTGGTTTTGTGTTTTTGTTGCTGTTGTTGTTGTTCTTTGCTTGGTTGTTTTAAATGGGACTGTCTCTATTTCACTTCCATTTAAAAAAATAGCTTTGCTAGATGTAGGATTCTTTGTTGACATTTTTTTTCCCTCTGAGCCATTTGATTACAATTATTCCACTGTTTTCTGGTCTCCATTGTTTCTAATGAGAAGTAAATTGTTAATCTTATTTTGAGTTCCCTTGTAAGTGACCAGCCATTTCCCTCTTATTACTTTCAATATTTCATTTTTGTCTTTGGCCTTCAGCATTTCTCCTATGATGCATTTCTCTAAGGATCTCTTGATGTACATCCAACCTGAAGCTTACTGAGCTTCCCAGATGTGTAGATTGATATTTCAATACATTTTGGAACTTTTCAGCCATTATTAAATATTTTTCTGCTTTTTTTTCTCTCCTCTCCCCTTGGTACTCCCATAATATGTATGTTGATGCACATAATGGTGTCTCACACTTCTCTGATATTCTGTTCATTTTTCTGCTTTTTTCTTTGTCCTTTGAATAACATAATCTTCATTAATCTAGTCTCAAGTTTGCTCATTCTTTCTTCAGCCACTATGAATTGGTTATTGATTTCATCTATTAATTTTCTTAATTTTATTGATTATAATTTTTCAATGCCAGATTTTGATTTGGTTCTTTTAAAATAATTTCTATCTATTTAATGTTATTTTTTATTTGATGCAACATTGTCATTATATCTTTATTTCTATAATTATGGCTTATTTTAGGTCTTTGAATGTATTTATAAATGAATATTTTGATTTCATTGTGAAATCTGTTACAATCTATTTGCTCTTATAGGCAATTTCTGTTGCCTCCTTTTCTTTCCAGTATATGGGTCATAATTTCTTATTTCTTTGCACATCTCATAATTTTTAATGAAAATTGGAAATTCTAGATAATATATTATGCAACTCCCAGGGCTAATTCTCCACTCCAGGGCTTGTTATTGCTATTTGTTTAGTAACTGGCTAGATTATTTTAGTGAAATTGATTTCATCCTTCTCCAGCTTGCCAGCTGTGTGAAGCCTCCAATGTTATCAGGAGGTGCAGTCTTGGGCATGACTATAGTCACCCTGGGGTGACAGTGGATTGGCTGGGCTCTTTGACTGTCTTTTTCCTAGATTAACCCAGGATGTTTAGCTCCACTAACTTACAGGTGATTGCTCTCTTGTTTTAACAAAGCTCTGGGGACATAAATTGCTCCAGGGACTTAGCCAATCTTATTTCTTTTGAAAGAATAATTCCTGAGGTTAGTTTTTCAGGTGTTTCTTGACCCCCAAAAGGCTCATTTCAACTGTCTCTTTCTCTAGTTATCTCTGGGAAACTAGCCAGTCTATACTTTAGCCTATATCTCCATTAAATCTACCAGTCTCTTCTCAGTTGCGATTTACCACAAACTTTCTTGCATTTAAGAGTTTTCTTAGGCTGGAACTTTTCCATACTCCATTGCAGTTTCTTTGGGAAGAGATTTAGAGCTTTCGTTTTATGGCATATTTCTCACTCTAAGGGTAAAATATCGGAGCCAAATTTCTAGAGCTGGGAAAGGAACAATGGCCCAGTCTCTCTACATTACAATCCCACTTTGTGAGTTGAATCCTTGGTTGAGGGGGGAAGTAGCCTCAGGTCTTCTTGATTTGTATTTTCCAGCAGGAAATCTTTGCCTTAAAAGCTGGAGAGCAGCACTTTGGGAGGCCGAGGCAGGTGGATCATGTGGTCAGGAGTTCGAAACCAGTTAGGCCAAAATGGTGAAACTCCGTCTCTCCTAAAGATACAAAAAATTAGCTGGGCGTGGTGGTGTGCACCTGTAATCTCAGCTACTCGGGAGGCTGAGGCAGGAGAATCGCTTGAACCCGAGAGGTGGGGGTTGCAGTGAGCCACGATCACGCTGTTGCACTCCAGCCTGAGCGACAGAGCCAACTCCATAACAAAACAAAAAAAAAACCACCGCTAGAGAGCAAGGCTGATAGGGGTCCAAGTCTTGATGGCATTTGCCTAAAGTAGAGGCACCATCCCATGTAGGGGCTGGGCAAAAGATGGAAACTCTCACCTCTCAGCTGCTGTAGTATTATCAACAGGTATCTGGGGGAAGGATGAGAAATGCTAACATCCTGTCTTTCTCAGGAAGATCGTCCTCTGACTGGCATCTAGAGGATGGAGGGAGGAAGCTCTGTTTCTTTGGCTGGCCAAGGCTAGAGTGCAATTTCTATCTTGTTGAACTAGGAGGAGGTAGGGAAGGAGTGAGTCTTTGTTCAAATACCATAGACTCTCACTGCTCTTATCAATTTTTAGTAGATTTTCTTGAATAAATGTTTATTTGATTCCCGTATACCTTCAGGACTATTTCTAGAAACTTTAAATGGTGGTCATTATTGGTTTTTGTAATTTTAATCTGTCTCCATGATGAGTAGGGCTACAGAATTCCTCATGCTGTCATGCCAGATGTCACCTGCTATAATTACATTTTGAAAGCACAAAAATGATGTTCTTTAATTTAGACTGGCATATAATTAATACAATTAAGGCCATATATTTAAATATATGAAAGCATATGGGATGTTGGTGCTCTTTTTCTATTATGTTTAATAAGGACAAACTGTGTGTCATGCTAAACCTTTTTTATGTTTACTTTATTTACTTAAGCATACATTTGGGTAAAAGTTCTTGAGTCCTGGGCACTGCTCAAAGTGCTTGGAAAATATATGCTTGTTTAAACTACATGTACCCTGTGAGGTATACATAGTTCCTGGTGAGGCTAGGGTTGAACATAGAGTCTGACTTCAAAGCTTCATCTTTAAACCACTACATTGCACTAAGTACGCATATGTGATTTCATATATGGAATGAATAGAAGGTGAGTAGCTACTTTTTTAGAGAAAAGTTATGATTCAGACACTTCTTGATTAGGTAAGCACTTGTCAAGTTGAGCATCCATGTTCTCAACTGTGAAATAACAAGAATACCTATTTAATCACGCAGCTGGGCTGATTAAATGAGATCATGTGTATTAAGTACTTAAAAAAATGCCTAGCAATATCTATTGGTTATCTTACCTTAATCTTTAAAAGAATATTTTGCTATTTGTTTTTATTTGTTTACTTTTTTGGTGAACATTACTATAGTCTGTCCTTTCATATTTGCCATAACTTAGAAGGGATCATGCCCTAATAAAAGACTCAGAACCTAAAGGAAAGATGACTCCTTAAAATATCAGTCACTGCACATCAGAGTCTCATTTTGGTGATAACCCTTTAATGAAGAAACAGTGAATAAGGAATGTAGAAAAATACATAATGCTGACATACTGCAAGGGAAAAAACAAATTTCTCATATTGATAGATACAGAGACTGGAGTGAAAGACCCCTGCATCCTAGGTTTTGCTTTCATAGGATCTGTGTTCTTCTAAATTGTTAGCTACATTATCCTGTTGATTCCCAATGACCTGTTTCTCTTGTCCAAAACACACAGGGATCTAGTTTGGTTTTTCTATACTGGCAGTTTTCAGAGTGGTCTGTAAACTAGCAGCATCAACATCACTTGACAACTTGTCAGAAATACAAACATCTTGAGGCAGAAATTCCAGCAAGTGGGCAATATTCTTTAACACATCTTTCAGGTAATTACGATGAAGTCTATATTTGAGAACCCACTATCTTAGACAATTAACACTTCTTCCACCGGGCAGAGCTTTTTATTAATGAATTACTGTCAAGGTCTTTGGTGGGACCTCCTATGCATCAAACACCCACTTGTGGCCACGGGAATAGCTTGCTGCTGCCATGGTGAAAAATGAGCTAATTTATCATTGCCAGAATTCCATCAGAATTAAATCAGATGACTTGTTTCTAGCCCAAATAACAACACACATTATCATCCAGCATTTAGGAGTTGACCTTTATCCTGCACTGTAGATCCCAGACTTACACACTTTCTTATGTTTCTTGAAATAGCTTTGTTAGCTACTGACCTTGGATTTGGCTCAGGCTGTTCCGTCTGTGTAAAATTTTTTTTCTTCCTGTCTTTACCTAGTTAACACTGACTTTCTCTTCAGAATGTCAGCTTCAATTCCTTGAGTGTGGCATTTTCTGAATCCATATTTGAAATTAGGTTTTCTCTTCTTCTCTCCTTGTCTCTTCTCCTGTCCTGTCCTCTCCCCTCCTCTCCTCTCCTCTCCCCTCCTCTCCTCTCCTCTCCTCTCCTCTCCTCTCCTCTCCTCTCTTCCCCTCCCCTCCACTCTCCTGTACTCCTCTCCTCTCCCCTCCCCTCCCCCTCCTTCCCTCCCTCTCCCTTCCCTCCTTCCTTCCTTCTTTCCTTCCTTCCTTCCTTCCTTTCTTCTGTCCATCCATATTACAGAATTGCTATTGAAGTTTGCAATTATGTTTTCCTTTATGAAGTATTTGGATTCAGTTATGTCTCCCTTGAAAGACAGTAAATTCCATAAGGACGAAGAGTGAACCTGTTTTGTTCACAAATGCACCCTCAGTTGGGACCATCAACAAATTTTTGTAGACATATAAATAAAAGCAAAGTTCCAGTTTATCAATATCTTGTGATATCTAGTAGTTTATTTATGCCCATGTGTAGAATATCATTTAGTTTATGATATTTCAATTGGAAAAAATATGCATTGATCTGTCACTGTGTGTCTGGCATTCTTTTAGTGCTGGTGATGGAGCAGCAAATACAGCAGACAAAATTTCAGCTCTCATGGAGCTTATATTCTAATTTTAATCAAAGAATAGTCAGCAAAGCTATGAAACTACATTGCTGAAAATTCCACTTGTAACTTTTATAGCAGAATTTTGGATACTTTTAATGACAATTAAACTAAGTTAAAGAAACTATACTGCACTATGTAGAACTATAGAAATTATGGCAGTTCTTGAATTTAGAACGCCTGGTTGCAAAAATTATTCTGAAGCAAACAAGGGGAATTGGTCTCCACCATACATTTTCAGATTTTAAAAAATTGTCTCAAATGATAACAGTGGACCTCAGCAGAAACTCTAGATTTAAATTTCAAAAATAAATTATATAATATTATGATTGATATTAATAATAATATGAATAATAGTTCATGGCAATGGGATGCTGATGGTAGATAGGCTGTCACGAGAGAGTTGAAAGTTAATGGGATCAAGTCTTTGATTCAGTTAGCAAATTTAATATATATATTTTTATTGATACATAACATTGGTATATATGGGGTATGATATGGTTTGGCTGTGTCCTCACTTAAATCTCATCTTGAATTGTAACTCCTACAATTCCCATATGTCATGGGAAGGACTCAATGGGAGGTAATTGAATCATAGGGGCGGGTCTTTCTCATGCTGTTCTCGCAACAGTGAATAAGTCTCACAAGATTTTATAAAGAGGAGATCCCCTGCACAAGCTCTCTCTCTCTCTCTCTCTTGGCCTGCTGCCATCCATTTAAGATGTGCCTTTCACCTTCCACCATGATTGTGAGGCCTCCCCAGCCATGTGGAACTGTAAGTCCATTAAACTTTTTCCTTTTGTAAATTGCCCACTCTCAGGTATGTCCTTATCAACAGTGTGAGAACAAACTAATACAGGGTACATGTGATATTTTGTTACATGAGTAGAATGTGTAACAATCAAGTCAGGGTATTTAGAATATTTATTACAAGAGTTTTTTTATTTCTTTTTTTTTTTTTGAGACGGAGTGTCGGTGCCCGCCACCAAGCCCACCTAATTTTTTGTATTTTTAGTAGAGGCGGGTTCACCATTTTAGCCAGGGTGGTCCGCCCGCCTCGGCCTCCCAAAGTGCTGGGATTAAAGGCGTGAACCACCGCAGCTGGCAAGAATTTTTTTATTTCTACATGTAGAAAATATTTCATATCTTTTATTCTAACCATTTTGTAATACACAGTAGATTGTTGCTAACTAGAGTAACCCTACTCTGCTATTGCACATTAAAACTTATTCCTTCTAACTATATGTTTGTAACCATTACCCAACCCTCTTTTCATCCCCCACCCAGACACCGTTTTCAGTTCCTGGTTACTATCATTCTACTCTCTACCTACATAAGATTAACTTTTTTAGCACCTAAATATGAGTGAGATGTGATAAATTTGTCTTTCTGGCCAAGTGTGGTGAGTCACACCTGTAATTCCAGCACTTTGGGAGGCCAAGGTGAGTGGATAGCCTGAGCTCAGAAGTTCGAGACCAGCCTGGGTAACATGGTGAGACCTTGTCTCTACTAAAAACACAAAAAAATTGGCTGGGCGAGGGGGCCTTTGCCTGTAGTCCCACCTATTCATGGGGACTGAGGCATGAGAATCACTTGAGCCTAGGAAGCAGAGGTTGTAGTGAGCTGAGGTAGGGCCACTTAACTCCAGCCTGGGTGAGAGAGTGAGACTCTGTCTCAACAAAAATAAATAAATAAATTGTCTTTCTATGCCTGGCTTATTTCACTTAATGTCCAATTCCATCCACGTTGCTGCACATGACAGAATTTGATTCTTTTTATGGCTGAATAGTATTTCATTGTATATCTACACAATATTTTCTTTATCCATTCATCCATTGATGGACACTTAGGTTGATTCCATAACTCTGCTATTGTGAATGGTGCTGCAATAAACATGAGGGTGCAGGGATCCCTTTGATATACTGACTTATTTCCTTTGGATACATACTCAGTAATGAAATTGATGGACCATATGATAGTTCAATTTTTAGTTTTTTTGAGAAATCTTCACATTGTTTTCCGTAGTGGCTATAATAATTTACATTCCCACCAACAGTGTATAATAGTTCCCTGTTCTCTGCATCCTTTCTAACAGTTGTCCCTTTTTTTGTCTTTTTGATAATGGCTGTTCTAAGTGGGTAAGGTAACATCTCATTGTGGTTTTGATTTGCATCTCACTGATGTTTAGTTATGTTGATCATTTTTCATATTCCTGTTGCCTATTTGTATATCTTCTGTGTCGAAAAGTCTATTCAAAGCATTTGCACACTTTTTAATAAGATTATTTGCTATTTATTCAGTTAGCTGTTGAGTGGGTTGAGTTCTTTGTGTATTCTGATTATTAGTCCCTTGTTGGATGATAGTTTGCGAGTGTTTTCTTCCATTAAATATTTTGTCTCTTCACTTTGTTTTTTCCTTTATTGTGCAGGTTTTTAGTTTGATATTATTCCATTTGTCTATTTTTAGTTTTGTTGTCTGTGATTTTTGAGATTTTTGCCACAAAATACTTGCTTATACTGATGGTTGGGAGGCCTTCCTCTATGTTTTCTTCTAGTAATTGCATAATTTCAGGTCTTACATTTAAGTCTTTAATCCATTTTGAGTTTTTTTTTTTTTTGTATATGTCAAGAGGTAGGGCTCTAGTTTTATTCCTCTGCAGATGGATATCCAGTTTTCCCAGCATCATTTATTGAAGACGGTATCCTTTCTCCAATGTATGTTCTTGGTGCTTTGGTTGTAAATCACTAGGCTATAAATATGTAGATTTATTCCTGAGTTCTTTACTCTGTTCCCTTAGTCTATGTGTCTGCTTTTCTACCAATATCATGCTGTTAATATAGCCTTGCAATATATTTTAAACTGTTGCCTCCAACTTTGTTCTTTTGGCTCAGGATTCCTTTGGATGCTTAGCTTCCTTTTTTTTTTTTTTTTCCCCTGTATTGTTCCATACAATTTCAGATTTTTTTTTTATTTCTGTGAAAAATGTCATTGGTATTTTGCTAGGAATTGCAGTTAATCTATGTATTGCTTTAGATAATATGCTCATTTTAAGCATATTAGTTTTTCCAATCCATGAGCAAAGGAAGTCTTTCCATTTGTTTGTTTCCTCTTTAATTTCTTTCATCAGTGTTTTGTAGATTCCCTTGTTGAGATCATTAACCTTCTTGGATAAATTTATTTCTAGGTATTTTATATTTAGGGATAACTATTGTAAATGGAATTAACTTCTTGATTTATTTCTCCAGTGTTCATTATTGAGGTACAGAAATACAACTTATTCTTGTATATTGATTTTGTATTCTGCAACTTTACTGAATTTATTTATCAGATCTAAGACTTTTCTAAGGGAGTCTTTAGGTTTTTCTAAATATAATTTAGTATCATCTGCAAATAGGAAAAATTTGACTTTCTGTTTTGCAATTTGGATGTCTTTTTTCTTTCTTTCTTTTCCTGATTACTTTGGCTAGGTCTTCTATGTGAGATAGAAGTAGTAAAAGTGGGCAAAGTTGTCTTGTTCCACTTCTTAGAGAAAAGGCTTCCAGCTTTTCCTCACTCAGTATAATCTTAGCTGCGGGCCTATCATATATGGCCTTTATTATATTGAGGTATGTTCCTTTTATGCTTAGTTTGTTGAAAGTTTTTATCACGAAAGAATGTTGAATTTTATCAAATGCTTTTTCTGTGTCTATTGAGATGATTATATGTTTTTTGTCTGATTCAAATATTTGGTCGCTTTATGGTGTCTCATAGGTCATGGATATTTTCTTCATTTCTTTTTAGTCTTTTTTTCTTTTTTTATCTCCCTGTTATTTCAAAAGGCCCTGTCTTCAAGTTCTATTTTCTTCCCTTCTGCTTGAGCTAGTCTATTATTCAAGCTCTTGGTTGTATTTTTTATTTCATTCATTGAATTCTTCAGTTCTAGGATTTCTGTTGTTTGTTTGTTTTGTATGATATATCTCTCTATGGTGAATTCCTCACTTATATCATCAATTGTTTTTCTAATTTCTTCGTATTGTTCATCTGTGTCTTCTCGTATCTCACTATGCTTCTTTATTGTAATTATTTTAAATTCTTTTTCAGGCATTTCATAATTTTAATTGACATTTGTCACTGGAGAATTAATGTTTTCCTTTAGAGATGTCATATTTCTTTTTCATGTTTCTTGTGTCATCACATTGATATCTGCACATATTGTGCAACTGTCACTTCTTTCAAGTTTTTGGATTTATTTTTGTAGGGGAAGACTTTTTCTTGAGGTTATATCCAAGGTATTTGTTCAATAGGGCACTTTAGCTTTGGTTCTGGATACATGCGATAGTGTATCTCTGTTTGATTTCTTCAGCTGTAAACAGTGACAGTAGTGTCTGTATTTTCCTCAGTGACTTAGGGAGTGGTTATTAGTAAAGGCTGTGGCAAGGCTTTGCTGGGGACAAAGATAACAGGTGGGCCAGTCCTCTAGCTCCAGTGGTGGCAGTGGAAGGCTGAGAGTGCCTGTCTTCAAGCTCCTGGGCAGCATATACAGACACTGGTATTAGCGGGTTCAATTTTGGAACCTCCAGGTGGCTCACCAAGAGTGGTGGGCCAGGCTGCTGGGTGTGTCCTTGCACCCCTGGGCAAGGTATATTATGTAGGCAAAGGCAGTAATGGTGGTGGGCGCCCAGGCAACAGGCACTGATGTTAGCAGTGGCTGTAATGGGCTGGGCAGGCCAGCCCCAGTACCCCAGGTGGTGCTTATGGTGGGTACCCACAGTGGTGGTGGTGGCAGGTGGGTAGGCTTGTCTTCAGGCTTGTTGGAGGAGTACATAGATGTCAGCTGAGGTAGATATGATGGGGCAATTCCCAGGCCTCCAGAAGATGTGCTTTGGTGCTAGAAACAGGTGTTTTGGGCCTGTTGTGAGGCTTCCTGGTGGTGCACTTTCACTGACAGGGTAGCAGATGGGGCAGAACCATCCTCAGGTCCCTGGTGGCATGCTTGGGCACTGGGGAATTGGTAATGCAGCTGGCAAGTAATTATCTGCTCTTTAGGAGGTGAGCTGAGCTGCTGATCTCGTGGGCAAACACACATATTTATAATTTACACAGTTACGTTGACTTTAATTAACAATGTGGAATATTTTATTTCTGTAGGGACTGATTATCCTAGAATTGTTTCTTTCAGCTCTGTTGCAGATTGCTGAGGTATTAGCTTCCATGAGTAGAGTCAAAGATTTAAAAAAAACTGCTTAGAGGAATACTAGGCCTACTGTTTACCATATGACTGTGCCTGGCCTACTCTGATTACTCCTAAATCTATGCAACAGCTGTCCACAGTTCCTAGCATGAGGCATCAACAGAAATGAAGTGGAGCACCCCTCATTAGCTAAAGCTTCTTGTACCTCACTGGCATTTTTTCCCTCTTCCTTTCTTCTATTTGAAAGTGACTTATTGTTCTTAATTAGTTCAGATATATTATATGGCATCCCAGTCTTGCCAAATAAAAGGAATTGTCCAAATCAATGAATGACTCCTTCTTCATTAAAATTAAATATATACATATATTTTTGAGACAGTCTCACTCTGTCACTCAGACTGGAGTGTAGTGTCTCAGTCAGAGCTCACTGCAGCCTCAACCTCCCAGGCTCATGCAATCCTCCCATCTCAGCCTCCAGAGTAGCTGGAACTACAGATGTGTGCCACCATGCTCAGTTAATTCATATTTTTATTTTTGGTAGAGCTGGGGCATCACTATGTTGCCTAGGCAGGTCCTGAAATCCTGGCCTCAACTTATCTTTCCACTTTTGTCTCCCAAAGTACTGGGATTACTGGCATGAGCCACCACGTCTGGCCCTTAAAAAGATTTTTTACAAATTATCAGGGTAATTTTATCTTTCCCAAGTGAGAGCCAGTTTTAGTGTTTTAAACTTGTGAGGTTGGAGAGTTGGCACTGTTGGTTTGTTAGTGGTTATTAACTAAGTCGGATATAACCACAAGAAATATAAAAGGGAAAAGTGATGATAAGACGGAAGGAAGGAAGGAAGGGAGGAAGCAAGGTGGGGAAGGCAAGGAGGGAATAAGGGAGGGAAAACAAGAGAAAGAGAAAGGGAGCTAAAGAGGGGGAGTGAGAGAGAGAGAAAGAAGTGGAAACCCCTGCCCACACTCCTGTCAGACCAAGCCCTTTAGGGAGATTTTGTAAGCTTTAATGTGCAACCTCCTCTTACTGTAACTCCTTTTTTTTTATTATTACAAATAAAAACCTGGCATGTCTTTGAAGTTTCAACTGCATCAAAGACTTACTCTCATTAATTTAAAATTACTTTTTCTAAAAGCCTGTCTACCGTTAGCAGTTCATGAAAAGGATGCCCTGTTTGCTGTCTCCTGAGTTCTCAAGGCAGAACCTCTAATTGATCTTTCTGCATTTTTGCATCAAATAATACTGAGCGGAAAAAAATGCCCTTTAACTCATAAAGTGGCCACGTCTATGAGAGACCCTTGAGGCAGATAGAACTGAAGAAAGGAATCTGGCCACACTCCAGGGTTCTGGATTTAGAAGAAAACTGGAAATTGAGAAAATGAATTTATATTTGAAACCAACAAATACTAACTCTTGATTGATTTCTATGGCAGTCAGAATGCAGCAAAATATTTTTGAAAATAAACTAGCATGTTTAAAATCTTTAAAAATTTTAATGTTGTAAAATAGTGTATTAATTGTTAGAGTTGCAGGTTTAAAGGAGTTGAAAAACATTTTAATTTAATTCCCTCTTTCTAAGTCCACACTTCATTTATTAAACAGATCAATTTTTTTCATTTTTTTATATTCTTCCCATATAAAATGCTCATAATCTGTTTGTATTATATCCTTTACATTGAGAAGTTTTATACGTATTTTAATTTTATTCTCCCATCAGCAAATCTTGTTTTCCTTGTAGAAGTCAAATAGTAGACATGAACAGCTTGAAAACAATCCATAATATTGTTGAAGAGTATATGGAAATAATCTATTTTGGAGAAAAAAAATTAACTCATTTTTCAGAAAACAACCAATTAAATTATGTTATTTAGATCTGACATTTTATTTAGTAAAATTAATGTTAAAAAAAAACTTTGGTTGCCTAACAAGTTGAATAAATTAAATTGAATTAACTGAATTAAGTTGAATTAATTAAATTGAATTGTTTTACTTTTTTACATCTTTAATTTTCCAAAATGTACTGGATCACTTGTTTTATTCTTTTACAAAATATGAAATTAAGATTAAGCATGGTGATGCTACATATTAGGAAATTATATTCCTGAATGTCACCTCTTTGGTAATATTTGGCAAAATTCTGTGAATAACAAATCTAAGAGAATATTCTCCAATCAATAACCAAGGATTCAGATGATAAACAAAATTTGTTTTATGTTATTAGAGCAGCCTGCCTATACTAAGCCCAAAACAACCACTAAATCTTTTCAAACAAGGGTTATAAAATTATAGCTAGTTAGGCTAGCATGTGGCTTTTTTTGCTAACAAACGCCAATAGAATAATTATCCAAATAAGTGAATTAGACACAATCCATCTCTAATAGGGTCCTTCTCTAATATTCAATTATTTATGGCTTCATCCAACATGAAGTGACACAAACCATATCTGGTCTTTTTTGTGTGAAATCTGACAATAAAGCTCTTCTGATATTATCTAACCGAGGTGATACATTATAACGACACCCAAGAGACCACGCTGGAAGTGATGGGAAAGGAAGCACAGCATTTTGAAACTGCCAGAACCTTGTGGGCCATTTTGTTCACATATCTCATCTTATTTATGTATTTATCTATTGATTTTTAAGATGCTGTATCCCTCTGTCACCCACGTTGGAGTGCAGTGATGCAATCTTTGCCCACTGCACTCTCCACTGCCTCGTGGTCTCAAGTTATCCTTCCACCTCAGCCTCCCAAGCAGCTGGGACCACAGGCACATGCCACCATGCCCGGCTAATTTTTTGTATTTTTGGTAGAGACAGGGCTTCTCCATGTTACCCAGGCTGGGCTCACACTCCTGAGCTCAAGTGATCCGTCTGGCTCGGCCTCCCAAAGTTCTGGAATTACAGGCATGAGCCACCCCACCTGGCCCACGTGTCTCATTTTAGAGACAATAAAGCTAAGGGCCTCGGGGTTGTCCTTGGGTTAGCCCAAGGACACTAAATTTTAGCACAAGTTGATCAAGAATAGTGTCCGGCTAAGGTTGGAAACTATATGTCAGCCTCTGATTGGATGAAAATAAGCATGAATGACAGCAAGAACTTACGGGCTCTAGAAGGATGCTGACCCCAGAAACAGCAAGGGGACAAGAAAACAAATAGTGAATGTGCTTAAGGAGTCTTGCTAACAAAATTGTATGGAGTTTCCCTCTCAGCTTTGTGAAATTTGGTTCATTTTGAAGGTTCATGGGTTAGTTTCATGGAGATGATTCTGCTGGCTCTAAACAAGCCATGGGAGAGCCAAGGCGCACCAGCTCTCCTGCTGTGGGTTAGCAATGTGATCCTTGTTTTTCCAGCCAGCTTACTGATACCTTCTATCTCATGGAAAAACCTTCCTTGCTGCCCTAACTGACCTACATAAAGCCATGGAAATAATTGATTAGGAACAAAAGGACTTTAGACCCATCTGTATTCAGTAAAAACTTCCACTGAAGATGAGTACATATCTAACAGAAGAGATTTAATGTACTGGTTAAGAGCATAGGATGTTGGGACAGAGCATCAGGGTTTAAATCGCAACTTTGCCTCCAGCAGTTTGATGTTGGGCAAGTTGTCAAACCTAGCTTTGGTTCTTTAAACTCATCTATAACATTGAAGTAAGTAATAATAGGGCTGTGATGAGTGCTAAATAAGTCAGCACATATAAAATGCTTACAATAGTGCCAGCACACGTTAAGTATTGCCCATGTGATTTTTCTGGAATTTGTTTTAATTCCAGATTTTCATCCAAGAAAGTTTTTCTATTTGGCTTTATATCTACATAAACAAAAGTTTGAAAAGGGAGCTCAGTCTCTATAAATAATTTTGTAAACGTGAATATGGGAATAAGCTGATTTGGCTTATAATAAAAATCAAATGAATCCAAATGTAAATTTTGGGGTTGTTAATGCAAAGTGAAGTCCTCTTGGGTCCAAATATAAACAGACTAGGATTTGTTTAAGGATTTGAAAACCCTGAAAATAAGGAAATGTGAAAATTAGCATCCTTACACACCTATTGCATGCTACAAACTATTTTAAGTACTTGAAAATCAGAACCATTAAACAACTTGAGTGCACTTTAGAACTGTGAGAGAAGAAAATCAAGTTGCAAAGTATTACATTCAGTGCTCCTCCAGTTAAAGTTAAAAATAGGCAAAATTAATACTTTTTATAGTTGTATACCAAATTGCTAAAATATATTTAATAATCCATGAGAGCAATTATCATAAAAACTAGTATAGTGGTTATTTAAAGGGATGAGGAAAAGGATGTGTCACGGAGGAGGAATAAATATGGAGCAAGATTTCAGAATTTCTGCAAGATTTAATTTCTCATCTTTGGTAGTGGCTAAATGTGTATTTGCTTTGTGATTATGCAGTATACTCTACATGTATATTTATTCTCTTTTGTAGTGTTATCACATTTTAGAATAAAAAGTAAACAACAATGACATCAAACACTTAAGAGCCAAACATTTGCAAAATTGCCACTATTTCCAGAGACTTTATATTGCCTTGTTAGAAATGCTAATAGTCGTGGTAATGAGGTCTGGTTCAACCTGAATATCAAATCCCCATCTCAGCTACAAATGCCTCACTCCACGGGCAATTTGTAGACAAGACATACATAGCAAATTGGTCCTCAGTAGATATACCTGAAAACAAGTTTAATAAAGATGGCAATGTTTCAATACTAAATGGGGAATGAAAGTTGTCAGAATCATGGTGTCTTATAAAGAAGAATGGTACACAAAGCATTTCGTCATCCTTGTCATGTCTTACCAAAATAATTTCTATCTTTTAAACTAAGCAATTGAGTTGGAAGCAATGTTTCAACTTGTGGGCTTATATTAATAGAAGTCAACATAGCAATGGGATAAAACATACTTAGTGATGAGTCAAAAAGTGAAACTGGTTTGGCAAATTCTACCTCATCTCAGTGGCATATAATTAACTTATAAGGAAAACTGAAACCAATTACATTCAGTCTAAAGGGAAACTGAAGGTCAATTACTCAAGATATCAATTATCTATAAAGAAGTTTATGGATATCATCAACTATTGATTTTTACAAAGGGTTAAAGACACTCGTGAGTCATTTACTGAGTACTAAATTATATTTATCAATTCTCAAAATTCCCAATGATTGTAGATGAAATTTATAATTGAGTGCCAGGTTGTATTTTCCACAAATGTCTACAACATTATCTCCATCCTTGCATGCTTTTCTAGAACCTTGCCTTTGTTCCATCCTGGAGTAGAACCTGTTTCTTTCCACACGAAACTGAGTGGACTTATGACTCATTTGTAATCAGTAAAATGTAATATATATAATGCTGTATGATTTTTGAGGCTAGATAATAAAAGATAATGTCACTTGTTGGAATACTCACTTTTTTTTTTTTTTGAGACCGTGTCTTGCTGTGTCTCCCAGGCTGGAGTGCAGTGGCGCTATCTTGGCTCACTGCAAGCTCTGCCTCCTGGGTTCATGGCATTCTCCTGCCCTAGCCTCCTGAGTAGCTGGGACTACAGGCACCCACCACCACGCCCAGCTAATTTTTTTGTATTTTTTGTACAGACGGGGTTTCACTGTGTTAGCCAAGATGGTCTCGATCTCCTGACCTCGTGATCCACCAGCCTCGGCCTCCCAAAGTGCTGGGATTGAGGCATGAGCCACCACGCCCAACCAGAATACTCATTCTTGAAGGTTTCAGAGGCTAGAGAAATCATTCTATAGCCCTGAGGGTGCCATGTTATGAGGAAGCCCAAACTATCTCACATACAAAGAGCACATGATAAGGGCACAAGACTATACAAAGAAAATGAGATGCCCAGGCAACTGCCAGGTACTTTAGTCCCCCAAATGTGAATGTTCCAGCCACAACTACCATCTGACCATAACCATGATTCAAAACAAAAGTCCTTTCCAAATTTCTTACCCAGAAAGTTCATGAGAAATAATATAATATTTGTTGTCTTTTCACTAAGATTTGTGTTGATCTGTCACATGGCAACATAAATGACCAATTGAGCTATTTTCTCAAACTTCAGGGCTATTTGTTCTCATTGAAAGCTTATATACAATACTCAGGAAACTTCATATAATCATCTATGTGATGTTTCTAATTGATTAGCTCAAGATATTTGATCAACCCTTGGAAAAGTTCAATATCATATGTTGAATTCCTGAGGTGTCCACTTGGGAACATTTTGATAAATCCATGAATCCAGACTCTCAGTCCACAATACGTGATCTGAGGTGGCATCAGAAAATGGTAGAGTAAGGACCTCTAAAATTCTGTCCTCCATAAAAGCAATGAGAACACTAGTAAAAATTATTAGAATTAAAATTTTCAAAACTATAGAAATCAGTCAATGCTTGCAGAAACTCCAGGGATATTTATACAAGAACAATGGCTGAATATTGGTACAAATATGCAGTTTTGCAGTACTGTAGCTCTATTCCCACCTCCAGTTCAACAATGTCTTAAAAACCAACAGTGTGTAATCATCATAAAAACTAACATTGCATCCTGGAAGCCACTGGTGGGGACAGAATGGATTTGGAATTCCTTTAAAATTGTATTCCTAGAGGATTATTGTTATTTGACCTGTCTAATGACTCACTGGAATACACTACTTGCAAGGATATCTTTATTTGACTGTGAACTTGCCTAATGTGAATAGCCTTTTCCCCAGGATTGTTTGTTGAAACAATCAGAGATAAGTGTATAACACCACAGCTGCCTGAGGCAATGGATGGTAGATTGAGCAAACAATAGGCAAAGAAACCTTAAAAGGGGAAGTAGGGAAATAGTACGCTTCCTGTGGGGGCGGGGGGCGCTTTGAAAAGCTCTGATACCTTCCTGGGAATCCTGAAGGACAACCACATACAGAAGTCTATGTGTATGCACAGGACTCTGTGCATGCTCAGAAAAGACCTGAAAACCCAAGTTCTAACCTTGAGGCTCTGTGTAAACAGGAAGTGAAGGCTAAGGTAGAGTTGTAACTTATTGAATGTAGAAAGTATACCCCAACACACACACAAAACCCCTCAACAAAGACTGTGGAAGCCATTAGTTTCAGGTAGTTAAGGAAATCTCTGTCCAATCACTAAATGACCGTTAAGATAACTGAGCAGAGACTTCAATGGACACACATAACAAAGAACATAGACTAGAAGAATTTTAAATTTTAAAGTCTTATTCTGATAGCTTTAATAGATATCTAGTAATCATTTCTAGTTATGTCACCTTTCTTATTACTCTTCTTTCTTTTGCAAATGGTATCTTTTTTCTGTGAATATTTTCCTGGCTGTTCTTTTAACATTAATCTGTAAATTATTCTAAAAATGCTAATGATTCTTTTATATTTAAAAATAGCTTTTCATTTATTTTTCTATGTTTCCTAGGAAATAATCTTATGACTGGAGAATAATACCAAGTTTAGTCCTCCTTTCATAAATACATAACTTCTTTTTTATCTTTTCTTTATGTGCATTTCTAGTTTGATAGTTCAGGTTATAAATTTTAATGTATCTTTAATGAATCAACTTTATCCGTATTCAGATCTTATCTGTGATTTACTTGTTTTCTCCACTTATTTCCCATTAGCAGACAGATCAAGTTTCCATCTATAATTTTTGTTTCTGTCAATTTCTCCCTTCATTTCCAGATTTTGCTTTGTGTATTCGAATACAATGTTATTTAATGTATTCAAAAATATGAAGGATGTTTCCTCTGTATAGGTGTTTATATCCTTTCTATTATAATTTGTGCCTTTTGGTCTTATTAAACAGGTTTGGATTGAGTTCCAATCATCCAGTACTAATGTTGGAACTGCAGTGTTATTTGTTGTTGTTGTTGTTTTTCTTTTAAAAATTTTTTTTTGCATTTGTCTATTTTTTTGCACTTACATTTTTTTAAGAGTGCCATATTTAAGATATAGTGAAATGTGATTGTTGACTTAGTTCCAGTCACTTATATCAATGGTAAATTTAGGAACATACTGGCAGTGTTTATTTTAATATTGTTTTATTTAAAATGGTATCCTTCACTATTTTCTCTATCTTCTCACGTTGCTACATTGGCTTTCTTCCCTTCCTACATCTCCTCCTTCCTCCTGCCACAGTCAAAATTTAGAATGCTTTTATTCTTTATTTATTTTTCATGCATTTGATTTTATAACTGTAAATAATCTAAAACTAAATAATCTTGATTTCATAACTTAAAAATAAGATAATATCTATAAATAATTTTTCAAATTGGCTTCTGGATTTTTGCCTCAATTCATAATTTTGAAAAGCTCTGATACGTTCCTGGGAATCCTGAAGGACCACCACATACAGAAGTCTATGTGTATGCACAGGACTCTGTGCATGCTCAGAAAAGACCTGAAAACCTAAGTTCCAACCTTGAGGCTCTTGAGTTTACATTATAAAAGTTTCCTTTAAGGATTGTTGCATTTACGTTACATTCTGCCAGTAAACTTCTCATTGCTTTTGCCCATAAATCATATCTAACTGAATCCATGCTTTCCACTGGTTACATGTATTTGACCAATTTATCATTTGTGCATTCTGTTTGCTCACATCTTGGTTAGTAGCATCACAATATCTCAGATGGTTGCTGGTGGTCAGGTGAAATAAAGTGCAGTTGGAGGCAAAGTGTTGAGACCTCAAGTGACTGAAGCACTTACTATGACAACTATAGTGATGATGGAGATTATAGGTCACCTGGCTTCTTTTTATGGTCCTAGATGGCACAAAGAGAAGAGGAAATTGAAATACATGAATGTACAACTGAGAATGTTGGTGAACAATCAGAAAGCCTTGATGGCAGCCATAAAAGAATTCATCATCTCCTGCAATTGTGGAGCAAATGTGTCTGAGGATTTATCCTGAGATTAGGTCTTGCTACTCTGCACCCCTTCTTGCTACTCTGCAACCCTTATCTTATCTTTCACACGTTAAAGCTACCAAATCTCTTACACTAAAGTTAGGCCTCTGAAGAAGAAAGACTGGTTCACTGATATACGAGAAGTTGATTTATTTGGGCCAAATATACAATTTCCTTAATTTCCACTGACTCTGTCCTGTTGGCTAAGGAAACCCTTTTTTCTCTTCTGAGAAATCCACTCATCCTCTGCATAAAAGACTTACATTGAGTGCAAGACTTGGACATATGGGGCAATTTCTCATAAGAGTATATCAGTTGTTTTCAATACACACTTCCATCATGCTTTATCACCTTCAGTGCCACCATGAGATTTAGATGCCAACATAGCTCAGACGCATGAAACACCAGTCCTGATCTGGAGATAGAGCAGTCTAGGTGCCAAAGGAATTACAGGATTTCACCAATCTGTACTGGCCAGGATCTGGGTATATATATCTATGACAATGAAATCTAAGGGTATTAGGCTAGGAAAAAAAGAAAGAAAGCCTTGAGTAAGATAAAGTGTTGACATGAGTACTTTCACGTAGAATTTGAGATTAAATTTATTGACTTGAAAACTTATAAATATAACTCACATTCTGATAAGTCAGCCACCTGAAGTTCGAACAAAATGAGGTTGAAATGCTGTGACATCCTTGGCATCCTAAAGAAATCTAAGACCTCAGGTAGATGGGAGTGTTGATGAAGGTTTGTTATGTGCAACTTGCTCTTTTCCTAGGGCAACCAGCAAGATTATATGCCTAAGAAAGACTGAGGGGTTTCCTGGGACATGAGATTTTCAGTGCCAACTCCAGGATAGTCCCTTGAAAACTGTAATGTTTGGTCCCTTAATCTTCTACTCTCTCACTCTACCCCTGAGAGGCCTGCAAAGTACTCCTTCAGGAGGTGTAAAGAATAAGGCCTGTTGTAGGGGGTACAGGGGGAGGGAGAGCATCAGGAAGAATAGCTAATGGAGGCTGGGTTTAATACCTAGGTGATGGGTTGATCTGTGCAGCAAACTACCATGGCACATGTTTACCTATGCAACAAGCCCAAATCTGTACATCCTGCACATGTACCCCAGAACTCAAAAGCTGAAGAAAAAAAAATCCACTACTGATCAAGTTCTGGTTCTCATCTAAGCTACTCAGCTACTTGGGGCTTATGATCCATAGGACCCACTAGAACTTAGATGTCTGTGGCCAGACGAGATGGTTCATGAACGCCCTGGCAAGCGTCAACAGGAGAATCACACTATACATTTTTGGGGCTTTAGAGTAAGACCATCTCATCTTCAGGTAACAGATATTCTTCAGTTGAAAAGAAACTTCTAGCTTGTTACTTGGCCCTGACAGACTGAATCCTTGATTATGGAACATGAAGTGATTATGCAGCCTGAATTACCTGTCATGAACTGAGGATTATTTGATTCACTGGACCGTAAAATTAGATGTGCACAGCTGCACTTCGTTATAAAAGAAGAATCATGTTTGTGAGATCGTGACTGAGTAGGCTTGGAAAGTATAACTAGAACGGCATGAAGTAGATAGCTCCATTTTATCTCTCCTCTTGCTGTGCTGCCCCTCCCTCTTTCCACATGTATTAAGTCAAAGGAAGCTCCTAGGACCATTAGAAGATGAAAAAAAAGCTCAGGCTTGGTTTGTGGATGAATAGGCATGGCATGCTGGCACCAGCCAGAATTGGACGGCTATCTTTCAACACTATGCAGGGGTAGCCCTCAAAAAGTGTTGGTCACCACAGGATCTCTGCTTTTTACAGTTAAAAATCAAGTCTTTGAGGTAGAAGTGACTCCTTTCAATATTATATATAAAATGCACATAAATAACTTTTGCTTCCTGTCTCTATCAACTTTGGACTCAGATGTTTGGAATTCCCAGTGGCCATGAAGACAGTGCATCCTCCAGGCATATGGTCATGGGTTCTAATGAATTAACAGTCTCCTCTCCCCACCACCACCTTGGATTTCTTGTGTCACTGAACCAACAGGCAGAAAAGGGACTTACTCTTCTGAGTAGAGTGGTTGAAGTCTATTACAAGGTAGAATTCGGGTTGACATTACATATCGTGGGCAAGAAGGAGTATGCTTGAAACTCAGAGAGTTTTCTGGTAGTATGTTAGTACTTCCTTTGCAAATAGCGCTAGTCAATGGAAAACCATGGTAACCTAAGATTCAGATTCCACAAGAATAAAGGATTGAGTCACCACACTTGAAAAATATCCCATCCAGCCAAGGTTCTGGCATAAGACAAGAAAAACGTAGAATGACTGAAGGACAAAAACTGCTTTAATTAACAGCTATGTCTCATGCATGCCCAGATGTAGTGGAGACTGCAGTAGTCTCCTTCCTGCTAGATCTCTGATGAATGCATTGTATTTAACATGAAAACCTCTATTTGGATCTGTGATTTTCACAGAAGTAGCATGGCAGGAACTCATCTGGATGCTGTTTGTTCTTTTAATCCTGAGTTTAAAGGCTGGATGTTGATGGTTATCTCAGCTCTCCCATTACATCTGGGTAGGGTATCCTAAGTGGAGTTACAGTAGCTATAGTTCATGAATTGTCAATATTTCCAGCACGTTTAGATTTTCTTGTCATCAAATTTATTTCACCTACCTTGTAACTAATTCAGTATGTTGCCTTGGCTAGGGTGTTTGTCAACCTATGAATAGTATCTCTAAATTCAGGATTTCTACCTAGATTTGCTTCAACAAAAATGAAAATAACTCAGAACTTTTGTGGTACTGCTTAAACATTCTCTTCCTAGAAATCAAACCCATTTTCAGACTAGCTAGGAAAGAGGGAGAAATTGATGAACTTTTTGTGAAATATAGGGTTTTAACTGCTGTGTTCTTAGATTTTAAGAGCCAAATTTATATGAGGTGGTTCCCTTAATGGAGCCAATATTACTTATGTTTTTAGTATTTTTTGTTTATAAATTCCTACTAGTTATTGTTTAAAATTGAATTTTCTCGTTCTTTCATCCTCTCTGACATGTAAGCACAATACGTATTACCCAACTAGGAAGCAAAACATTTGAGTAAAGATGCAGCTGAAATATTGAAAATGCAAATAAGTGAAATAAAAGTTGTTAAAATTTGTTTTTCCCCAGAGACCCTAAGTCAGCTGGCTCTTCTTCCAGTTTTTAAAACTATTCCTTAGCATACAGAAAATATTACCAATCGATTTCATGAAGGTAGTATAGCATGATATTTAAATCATAGCTTATTTTGTAATTTGTCATTGGGCAGTATCTCATTGTTTCACAACTTGACCAAAAATATCTAATACTATTTTTTGCATATCTTGTAGATGAGATAAGCAAGATTTCAAGAAGTTGAGGGATGTTTTAAGACTGTCAGTATGTCAACTCAGAAATACTTGATTTCAGACAGAATTCTTTATTATTACACAATCTTGTACTCCCGTTTAACATAATAGATCCATTCCTTCATTCTTAAACTTCCCTTCTTTTCCTGATTCCTATGTCACCAGATTATTCTGGTTTTCTTTCCTTTCTTTCTTTCTCTCTTTCTTTTTCTTTCTTTCTTTCTTTCTTTCTTTCTTTCTTTCTTTCTTTCTTCTTTCTTTCTTTCTCTCTCTCTCTCTTTCTTTCTCTCTTTCTTTCTCTCTCTCTCTTTTCCTTCCTTCCTTTCTTTCTTCTTTTTTCTTTTCTTTTTTTGAGATGGGGTCTTGCTCTGTTGCCCAGGCACAATCTCAGTGGTGCCATCTTGGCTCACTGCAACCTCTGCCTCTGGGTTTAAGCAATTCTCCTGCCTCAGCCATCCCAGTAGCTGGAATTACAGGTGCCTGCCACTACACCTGGCTAATTTTTGTATTTTTAGTAGAGATGAGGTTTCACCATATTGGCCAGGCTGGTATCGAACTCATGACCCAAATGATCCACCCCCGTCTCAGCCGTCCAAGGTGCTGGGGTTACAGGCGTGAGCCACTGCACCCGGCCTCTTCTGGTTTTCTTTTTTCATTCTTTGTCTCTTTCTTGTTATTTCCCTCACAGATTCCTCTTTTTTTTTTTTTCTTTTTCTGTCCCTTTAATGTTAATGCTCTCCAGGATTTTGCCTTTAATCTTTATTTATTCTCACTGTGTAAACTCTTCTGGGCCATCTCATCTAAGCCATTATCTTTTAGTTTAAAGAATATTTTTAATTGACAAGTATTATATATATTTATTATATGCAATGTGTTGTTTTGAAATATGCATGTATTGTGGAATGGCTAAATCAAGCTACTTAATATATATGTACTTTATATTTTGTTAACAGTGTCAGGATAAAACTGCTAGATATTAATAAAAAATAATAACCCCTATTTTCCTGATATATAATCTTCCCCTTATGCTCCACCTGAATGTTTCACCAGAAACATAACATACATAAAAGTGATGAAACAAAGAGAAGAAAATGTCAAATTCTTGTTTTGAATGCTGAAGCAACCTCCTGAAACTCATGTCAGGGACAATATTCTTAAAAATCTAGGTTATTGATTAGCACAAGCCAGATATTTTACAACTTCAAAAACAAGACCTAAAAGCAACTTAGCATAGAGACTATGACTTCAGCAATATTTTATAAGACAATCGATAAACGACCTGTGGATTCCCTGAATGGAAAATAAAGTTTCATTTGATGGGGGCGAGAGGGAATTTCAGAGAGAAGGGAGAGACCTTCAGCATGGGTGAGTTCTTAAGAAGGAATTAGGGAGACTGCTTTCTGACTGAATCTTGGGGCATGGCCTAAAGAACAGAAAGTCTGGACAGGAATGAGAGCTTTACAAGGGCAGAAGAGACCTGTTTCTTGGTCCCAGGTCAAGACTAGGTTTTAGTGTCCAGATGACAGTGATTCGTAGAAATGTTCTCCATGTCAGCATAATCTATAGAGCAAAAACAAGCAAGGCAGGTACAGGCAGACTCTTCCCTCTCTCACTCTCTGGTCTCCTGACATTTCAGAGAAGTGTGGAAAAGGAAGTCAATGCTCCCCACATCATAACATGCATGCCAGAAGACCTAAATAATCCGAGTTTTGTGGATACAGACATAATATGAAGATATGCAAGATTTCTCAAAGTTGAAGACACCTTGGCAAAAAGCACCATGAATAGAAGCATATGGCCAAAGGCCAGGTGTGAGAAACCATATCACAGCAGGTGCCAATAGAGGAAAGACTGAAGCTGCCATTCGGCTGACCAGGAAAATGGTTTACACTGATACCAAACAAGCTCTCCAATAAAGAAGATGTCTCATCATGGAGAAAGGGAGAAGACAATGCTAAACTATATGAGATTCCTTCTAACCACCTGCAGGTTGGTTAGTTGGCTCTGCTGATCTTGACTTGCTGGCTTATATGTCTGGGTGTTGGCTAGCTGTTGACTGATCTAGTATGTACGCAGCTGGAGTGAAGTGGGTGTCCCAGCCTGTTCCATAGCTCTCATTCTCCAGGAGACTAGCCCAGGCATATTCTCATGACAATGATATAAGAGCAAGAGAGGAACCAGAAGCTCACATGCTGATTTGTGATCCTCTGCAAGCGTCACATTTGCTAACATCCTTTTGACCAAAACATATCGCATGGCTAGACTCAGGATTAAGATGTGGAAAAAATAGACTCCAGCTCTTCAGGGAAAAGAATGGAACAGTCATGTGACACACAGGCAAGTGGT
Source organism: Nomascus leucogenys (assembly GCF_006542625.1). Classification (NCBI taxonomy): domain Eukaryota; kingdom Metazoa; phylum Chordata; class Mammalia; order Primates; family Hylobatidae; genus Nomascus; species Nomascus leucogenys. The sequence goes on from NC_044391.1 coordinate 1,687,507, forward strand.
AGTAAGGAGGCTACCGAAAGTAAGGGGAGATTGGAACTCTTAAAGCACTCAATCTACCGAGGGAAGGAAAGGGAAAAGGGCTGGGAGGATTTGGAAGGCCGACTCAAAGTGGTAGTACATAGGTACTTAATTAAGAAATAAGCAGTAATAAAGAACAGTGAAAATTTTCAGATGTAGAGATCAAAGCATTTTAAATTTCCATCTCCCATTAGAAATCTAGACCTAGAGGAAATCCTCAGAACCATTTTGTTCACTCCTAATTAAATGTCCATTAAGAGAAAATTCATATCCTCTGTCTGCTTCAGACTGTTTAGTGTTTGAGTGGTCATTGTCCATTTTTCCCTAACATGAAAGTATCATTATTTATTTCCTTTAAGCACGTTATTTTCTCTGGTAAGCTGGAGCTGTAATCCTACATTGAATTTAAAAACCACTTCCTTTTTTGATTAGCTACATCAATTTTTTTTAACCAGTCTATTCCCAGACATTTCTGTCTGCAAAACTTTGATCGATGTATATATATAATTATGAGAAGAAAATATAAGAAAATATTAATAATGGTTTACTTGCATAAAATCATTCATTTCTGTAACTTTTTCTGTTCTATGCTCATCTATTATTTTGCTAAATTTTTAAAGAGCTTATATTACTTCTGTAATTAGAAAAACATAGATTTATTAAAAAGTAATATATATGAAAAGAGGGGAAATGAACCTTGGTTTATATCTTCATGCTATTGCTCTAGCTTTTCACTCTGTCACTGACATGAACCCCCAACACTCTCTTTTTGAACAGAAAACAGCAAATACTTAGTTAAAACTAAAAATCAAGACTTTTATCCATGTAAGTATAGCTTAATTTTAAACTTCCTGTATACTGTGTGGGGAGAACAACCGTACACAACCCCCTATATTGAGCAAAGACACATGTGCATGCCCCTAACGACATACAGCTCTTTCTGCATCTGCTTCCTAATAGAATGCCCTAGCAACATCAATGACAAGTGATGCTTGAGGGCTTTCTCAATCATTTCCGAAATGTCTTCGGGATGGAGTAGACCCTGGAGGAGAATTTCTTCCCATCAGACACCATTTTTTTTTTTTTTTTTTTTTTGAGACGAAGTCTCATTGTGTTGCCAGGCTGGAGTGCAGTGGCGTGATCTCGGCTCACTGCAACCTCCAACCTCCTGGTTCAAGTGATTCTCCTGCTTCAGCCTCCCGAGTAGCTGGGATTACAGGCATGCGCCACGATGCCCAGCTAATTTTTGTATTTTTAGTAGAGATGGAGTTTCATCATGTTGGCCAGGATGGTCTCGATCTCCTGACCTTGTGATCTGCCTGCCCTGGCCTCTCAAAGTGCTGAGATTACAGGCGTGAGCCACCGCACCCGGGCCCCATCAGACACTCTTGATGGGGATGCTTCAGGAGATAAATCTGGAGGTCAGTCTTAGTCACCAGTACAATCTGTGATAAGCACTATGGCAAGAAATTGGAGCTTAAGCACTAGTTAAGAGGATTACTAGCAAGGGAAATGCAGGCAAATGCCATTGGCTTGCCAATTGGAAAGGCTAGAGCAGCTTTTATTCTGAATTGGGGGCCAGTTGGTAGAAAGGACGTGGCAAAGGCAAAGTGAGGGCGGGTGCCCCAGGGCTGGAGTAGAGCTACTCTCATGTTTGAGACTGTGTTCCCGAAAACTAAACACGGCACTGAACTTCTGAGAATCCGGCCAAACACAATCAATTCGATGTGTCTGAAAGACTTTTCTAGGTGCACATTTCTGAATATCTACTTTTGTTTTTCAGCCCCCACCTTCTTTTAACTTATGACTACTCTAGGCTATTTTGTGTGTTTTATATGTGGAAATTGGGCTGTCAATCGATGTGGTTAAAGAGGGAGAAAAAGAGAGAGACAGAAGAGAGAGGGGCAGAGGGAAAAAAACAGCTTTAGTTATATTAGAAATCTAGGCAGAACTTCGTTTTAACTGGTCCCTTCTACTTTTGTAGGCTAGATGTTTCTATAGTAACCCTCATGAAACTGTTCATCATACACAGATCTTATAGTCTGTGACAAAATTTCTTTGGCTTTTTTTCTTTTTGGCTGGAGTTAGTAACCTATGAGCAACCTCAACACACAAGAATGAGAAGTTACTTCTGTTTTGATGTTTTTTTCCTAAATGATCTAAGCAAACAGGGCTATGGCAGAGAGCACATCTCACTAAGGCCAACTTGGTAGCAGGCCACCTTGATGCTATCAATTTTGCAATCCCAGCTGGTGTTCCTGTACAGTTTTAAGAGAAGGCTCTGTGCATGGCCCTTATGAACTCCCCACTGCTTGCTGAGGTGGATTAAAAGATGCAAACTCACTGAAATACGCCAAAGAATATAATGGTCTCTACAGAAGATCTGGCTGTATCATCCAACAAAAGGTTCCAGCTGTGGCAGCCCTGTGGAACAAAGGGAACTCTTGGCTTAACGTGGAGTGCATGCTTCTGACGTTCCAGTTCAGGCAAGAAATAAATAAAGCTATTACAAAGCCCTTGACCAGATGTGTCTGACATAGTCTGAAACGTGTTTGTACAGAAACTTCACTATCGACGTGGCTCCTTCTTATAGCAACAGACATCTGTTCCTGAAGGCTGATGGGGTGCAGTCCATAATCACAGTGAGGATCTGATCTAGCTGGCTTCACTGAGCTGCCTTTTCCCTGGCCACAGTTGTTCTCACTAATCTGTATAGTCCCAGTCATATATGGGTCAATGATTTATTTGACACAGAATCTAAATGCTTCTGTGTCATGGAATCAACAACTGTCCAATAGTCAAAGACTTGAAAATTTCTATTCGTTTTCCAGGAGCGATGGTATACATTCCCCATAGATAACTTGACTCTGTTATGCCTGGTCACAGTTTACATCTGTCTTTGACTTATATTGTTTCTAAGGTTGGCTATTGATCATTGTTTTCACATGAATCCTTCATTACTCTAATTGGAACCATTTATAAATACATTCCTTGGACAGATGACAAAAGGATCCATGATGGACAACTTCTTATTCAAAACAGCTGCCCAATATGTAAATCAAAAGCTGTTAAAGATTGTATTGAGCTGAGAACAATTATACAAGGTTCTAGCCTGTTGTGAATTAAAATGACTGCATTAGAGGTTAAAGGATTTGTAAAGGGAATCTTTCTTTTCAAGAATGCCAGTTCAAATTCAGCTCAGGTCACTGACAAGTAATATCATGTGAAAATCATAAAACAAATCTATCTTCTCAGCTTTATTGTTAATAGAATGATAATGCCTTCAAAAGCTCTATTTACTGCAGTCAATCCTTTGGTTATCTTATCTGAAAAACCAAAGATTGGAAAGACAAGAAATTTAAGGAATTACTTAGAACTGTTCTTAAATTTCAGGCTAGAATTCAGAAACTTTCCATAATTTTAAGCACATTATAAGATATTTCTTTTTAACTTAGTCTAGTACTATTTATACACAGTTTCTGTTTTCCCTTTTCACCTGAAAAAAAGAGATAAAGTGAAAGTCAAAACTGAGTTTCTCTTTATGGAACCATGGAAATAATAACTAATATTTATTACTCTTTGCTATTTGTCGATTATCATTCTAAGTGCTGCAACAGATCATGTAATCCTTATAATAATTTAAAGGGGTAAAAACTATTATTACTCTCATCTTAAAAAAAGCTAAGGCCAGCAAGATTAAATACATTTGCCCAAGGTCACACAACCCATGTTCAAACCCAGAATATCCAACTTAGGATTCTATACTGCTTTACTGTAATTTCTTCACAGAAGGCACGTTGCACGCCTCAGTCAAGTGAATTTACTCCGTCAAGGGAATTAATGTTGGTTAACACTCCAAAATCTCAGATAGATACATAGATGATTGATAGGTAGATGGAAGATATAGATGATAGAGAGATAGGTAGATGACATTAATATTTATTGAAGGTTTTCATTGCCTCCAGTATCTACATTTTCTCATTTAACACCTCATTTTTGTAGATAAGTTTTATTAGCTCCATTTAAGATGGCTTTTATTAGCCCTATTTATTTTAGCAGGAAGATGTTGGGACACAGCTACTAAGAGAAAGAGCTCAATGCTCAATTCCTCTCACCTCATTCTAAACTGCATTGCAAGACTACAGCAAGTGTATTAAGCCTTTGGGAGCAACTAGTGTCGCTGTGTAACTCTCATTTCATATGTCAGTTATATACTTGGAATCAGTAGCTTGTGTAAGACCCAAAGTCGGTGATTTTGAGACTGAAAACACTTAAATTTAGTTCAGAATGTGTTATCATTACTCTATATTTTGATGTTTAGTATGTCTGGTGGATGAGAGGGAGATAAAAGGGAATTTTGTCCAGGGTTCATTTCCAGTAGTAAGCCGAAGTAATGTCAGAACTATATTTATCTTGTGAGAGCCTAGGCTTGCAATGACCATTTCATCTTCACCCTCTCCCCCACAGCAGAAGGCAATGGGGCAATGGGGAAGAACATAACCATTGAAGTTGATGGAATGAAGAAAATGTTCTGAATTGATTTTTTAAGTGAATACATTTAATTTTATTGACTTGATTATGTAAGGCCACCATTACATTAGTCATACATGTAGCCTATTTATGTGCATAAAAAATTCTCTGATAAATATTTAATGCCAGCTGACAGAGTGCCTCAAGGATTCAAGGAAAGAAAAGAAATATTTCAACCACTTAAAGAAAATATTCTATCTCTGTTATCCTTTCTTGTCTTTCCATTGAACACATTGAACATCTCTTTCTTTTTCTGTTTTCAGTTCTCTTCCCCACTGATCATAATTCAATAGCCTAATTGAGTCCTGGCCTCTTGGCAGCAAGAATTAGTTCTCTCAATTCTCTTTATAAATGATCACGTTTCTGTTTTTGTCTCTTCCTAAAGACTGAGTTCTTAAGACTTAACTGTGTCCATTTATTTATTCTATGTTTTGGCAGTGCCTACTGTATGTCAAACACTAAATTTGCTAACAAGGGAGGTCAAAACACCTGCTTTCAAAAAGCTGAGTAGAGGAAGAAGATAGGAAGATGACATAAATAAAACAATGTCAAAATCTATTAAAATTTTGCCATTTTTGTTATAGAAGTGTAGGAGAGAGAAAGACCATCTATATGGGAAGATCAGAAAAGGCGTAGGAAAAGAGGTGGTCCTTAAGTTAAATATAAAGGAATTTACTGTACCAAGCATACAAGGAAGGGGAGGGTATTCCAGACAGTCATAGTGAATGAGAAATGTCTTTTAGGGATAGATCTTCTTTTCCAAAAATCATAATTTGACTTCAAATATGCATGTAAGGAGGAGCTATGCAACTTTAAATATGCATTTGGAGAGACTATTTCTGTAGTACTGTTACAGTATAAGTGTGCTGACTATAAAATACTTACAATCAGCTCTTAATCTTCAGTTTGAGGAGAGACTGAATAGTACTAATGAATTAAGTCTATTTTGTTTATTACTGCACAGATCTCATTTTTTCTCACCTTCTAAAGTGATTATTAACTGAAATACTCAGCTTTTCAATTAATTATGTCTGGATTGAGACAATGCTTTAATTACTATCTCAATCTATTTGTTAAATATGTGATAGGTAGCTTCTTATTGTTATACTAGTTTATTTTTGCCTCCACTCCTATATTAGAAGCATCTTATCAGAAGAAAGCATGCACAATACCTCCTTCTATTCCACACAAGGCCTTGGTTAGCTTATTTTAATCAAACATTTCCATTTAACTTGATAAATACAATTTAAGAAAGAAGAAGGAAAGGTAAGCAAATTAGTGTTTATTGAGGACTTACTAGGTGCCAGATAGGCAGGCTAACTAAGCTACATTTAAATGGATGAAGCAGCATGTAATATGGGATTCGGAGATGTACAAATTGGTGTCAAGTCTTGTCTAGGAATTCTCTTCACCTCTTGAGGCCTCAGATTTCAAATGTATAAAATGGGGATGTGATAGTGTCTGATTTATGAGATTATGGTAAAGATCAAGGGAACCTATGTTATAGTACCCACATAAAGAAGATGTTGTGCCTAAAAGCAAAATGGTGTTAATTCATAAATAGTTGTATCAGTCTACTATTTTCTCAACAATGCTACATAACAAAACATACAAAGTTAGTGGCTTTCTACAATGAACATGAATGTTCTTTTCATTGGCTTTCCACAATGAACACGAATTTTTTCAGGCCAGCAGGGAGTCCACAAAATGCAGGCTGAGTTTGACTCAGAGTTTTGCTCAGAGCTATAGGCTGGGTATAGATCTGCCATGACTATTTCTCATCTTCCTTGTCCCGGTCAGTGGCCAGTGAGATATATTCTTCTCATGGCAGAAGACAGAGCGGGAGAGCAAGCCTAAATGTATAGCACATTTCAAGCATCTGTTTAAGTCACATCTACTAACATCCATCGAGCAACAGCTGAGCTGAAAATCAAGCATGGGCATAAGGAAAAGAAAAAGCATATATTTGCTAAGAAATTATTCAATCTGCCATAATGTTGGCTTATTAATCAGTTTTTAAAATTTGAACATATAATCAGTTATCTATAATAATGAATAACTTGAGTAGCTTTATAAAAAACTATAAAATTAACTATACAATTTGAAAGTTGCCTTAAAAAAGGAGGGCTCAAATAATTTATAACTGATTATGAAATCATACAAAGATGACCAATTAATGTCAAAAGATACACAAATGATTATATAATGAATAATATGTCCAGTAAATAACTCACGATTCTAAACCTTTATGTGTCAGGCTACATGAAAAACTTCTTAACTGCATGTTTTGGAAAATCAAAAAGAGCAGAAAACATGTACTCAGTTTTCTGTGTGGTTATTAGAGGCCAATTGTTTTTCCATTTTTTGATTTAATATTCACATAGTTTATTGGGCCCTTTTGTATCAATTGGCTTTACCCAGGCATGTATTCATTCTCTCAAAGAGAAATTTATAAGGTGCCTACTGTATGCCAAGCTCTGTGTTAGTTATTGGAGAAACAACCATTGACTTTAAACATCTTTCCAAACTGGAAACTTTTATTTCAGAGTATAAAATATAATTGATTTTTTAAATTCCACAAAGCCATGAAGGGCAAAAAACTTAGTTTGGAAAAGGTTGCCTACGACCTTGAACATGCTGCATGCATACATGCTTACTAAGTTTCCAGAGTACATCAAATGAGATCAAATGAGCAATCCTAGTAGACATCAAAGGCTTCAGTTGTGTGCCTAAAGAGCAAGCCTTTCTCACATTTTGGATACACAGACTTTTTAATTGGGTTTTTAATGAAATATTTCACTGGTTTAGAATTATTCCAATTTTTTTGCTGCTAGTGAAAAAAGTTAATCAGCAGATATTTATTAATTTTGAGGCCTTGTTCTTTTTTTGTTTGTTTTGGTTTTTGTTTTTGAGACAGAGTCCTGCTCTGTCACCCAGGCTGGAGTGCAGTGGCATGATCTCAGCTCACTGTAGCCTCTGCTTCCTGGGTTCAAGCAATTCTCCTGCCCCAGCCTCCCGAGTAGCTGGGACTACAGACGTGCGCCACCACGTCTGGGTAATTTTTTTTTGTATTTTTAGTAGAGATGGGGTTTCACCATGTTGGCCAAGCTGGTCTTGATCTCCTGACCTCATAATCCGCCCGCCTCAGCCTCCCAAAGTGCTGGGATTACAGGCGTGAGCCACCGCGCCCGGCCGAGGCCTTGTTCTCCTTTGAAGTATTTCCACATACCTCACATTGAGTCTAGAGTCACTACACTTAGACATTCTGCAAACTGAGGGGGTAACAGTGGAATTCTGTTTCTGCTTTCGGGGATTATGGGCTGTGTGTAAAGACAATAAGGGCGATTCAGCTCCAAGTTATAGCACATTCTAAATTCTAAAGATGTTATGTGAGAGACTCAGCCCAACATGGCAAAGACACATAGAATTAAAGCATTGTCCCACTAAGTTCAAATTTAATGATTTCAATAACCACGCTGAGATGCTTTCTACTAGTTTCTTTTTTTTTCCTTTTAAAGAGTTCAATACAGTTTCAGCTTTCTAGTGACAATTAGTGAAGGCACGGAAGTTTGCATCTTACCTCTAAGCCCTCTGTTGGTTTTTGTCTTAGCATCAACCTCTGAGCTACCTTTCAGAGAGAAAAGAATTGATACAGAGCATCCTTCAGAACTGTGATTAATGGTGTACCTTCATTATCCATCATTTTACCACCTTGAACCCACAACCTGGCTTTAATTGTACCCTATAAGAACACACTTCATGCTACAATTCTGCAAGTTTTACCAAAAAAGGACTATATTTCTGCTCTAATTACCATCACAACAGCTCCCATTATGGTTTGACCCTAGTAATTTAGTTATATTTATGCTGCTACAATGCACCAAATAGATAATAATGAATACTGATGCAGACTAAGGTTGAAGCAAACTATAATTATACAGACCTAATGAAGTTACCAGAAAAGGCAGTATATAAAAAACACATGCTCAGATAAAGAAAACACACACACACACGCACAGAGAGAGAGAGAGAGAGAGATTATTTCTCATGCCCCAAGTTCTGCATTATACTTAGAAATTCCTGGATACTTGACATGTGCTGTTTATGTTCCTTTCTTGCTTTCTGGTCTGTGATTTCTGGACTTACAGGTCACATTCCAAGCGTTCATCTTTCATTTCTAAGTGTCTACCTTTATTTTTCAAATAAAGACAAACAGCTGTATTACTTATAAAGTAAATCAAGTGGGATACTTATTTGGCAATCCTCTTTCATGCTAAATATGTTAAATTAAAATTTTAAAATCAAGGGGTTTGTTCAAGATATTGGCAATTAAATCTATCAAAGGAGCCCATGGCTGGAGCTCCTTAAAATAACAGCTAACAAAGTTACTGCACCTGTAAAATAAAGTCATAGCCAGTTAGCAGCTCAGAACAAAGTTGAACCAGAAATTGTTTTTGTGCAAGTTGATTAACAAGTAGTGTATGGAAGGAAAAAAACCAAGCAAGGGTTTGGCTATCAAGTGTTGACAATAGAGGTCTTCCTCTGGAAAGTTTTAGATAAACTTTGGGAATCAGTGAGACAAGACTAAAGAATCTTGCTCCTCCAAGTGTTCAGAGGGACCTGAACACCCTGTTTAGCTCATTGACAAACAGAGATAAGACCGAAAAAATGCATTCAACTGCCTCATTATTTCTTACGAATTTGTGATAATTATCATGGCACTTTTGCTGATTTTCATTTGTTCGTAAGTAACCATCTGATAGAAATGGGAAAGCCAGAAAATGTGCAGATTCCCTGGAATGGCTATGACTCTGAGAAGAGAAGGAAGGAGATCCCTTGGGATTCCTGTTTCACCTGGTTCTTATCCACTCTCATCTCTTGTAAACATGAAGAGCAGTCATTCTTATCTTACTCCACATAGGATAACTTCTATAGTTATCAATTTCTAAGAAGGATGACATTGTTAATACAGAGCCAAGTCCTTGTAGTAAAAATCCCCCTAGTGGTTTAGGGGTCATGTTAAATTATCTGTGACTATTAAGGTTCAACTGGCTTAAATTCTAAAATGTCCTTCTAAATAGATTTCTCTCATTCTCCTCATTGTTGAATAGCTCTCAACTATTTCATGCCCCAGTAGGCCCGCATTCCTATTTGAAGTGCATATCTGGGTAGCAGATTAAGAGAAAAAGGATAGAGGCAAAGTTTAAATTTGCCAAAAGGATTTTTTTCTTAATTTGACAATTTTTCCCCTATGTCTCCTCATCAGTGCATAACTAGAAATAAATCCTGGCCAAATTGCATTTTTATGCTCCCTAATGTATTTCATATCTACATCACTTGCTCTCTGTTATCTGTACTACTTTTTTGATCCATCAACTGTCTTTCTCTATACCAGTTGAGTTAGTTTGTTAGCCACAGAGGGATCCAGCTGTTCATCTGGCAGTCATCTAAGTATTCAGTATTAAGAGGTGGAGCTGCTGTCTTTTGCTTCACCTACTATACTCTTTTCTATCTCTGTAATTAGATTTCCTGATGAAAGTGAAGTTGCAGTGGGGACAGATGTTCTTAAAATTAAAAACAAAAAAAAAGGTTGAGGAACAGAGAAAGCCCATAAACATGGGGATGGTTTACGTTATTAAAAATGAAGATCATGTGCTTTGGATTTCATACACGTTTCTGATTAAAATAAACCAAAATAAACCTCTGACTCCAACAAAACTTCACTTTCTTGCAGGGATAAGAGAAAGGAAGTGGGCATGAGAGAGACGTGTCCCGTTACACTTAGTGAATATTCTCTACAGCTACTTAAAGGAGGATCAGGTATTCTTCAGTAAAATATTTCTGCTGAACTCTTCAAGTAGTTACAGCAAAGAGAAGTCTTCAACTAGAGAAGGTTGAGAAGTGTCAGTTCTTTCTTCTATTGCTTTGACTCAAATAGGATGAGTTTATCTTCAATCAGATTCTGATTGCTGTGCCATAAATAAAATAAAATACAATATAATGAAATAAAGTAAAAAAAAATGAAGCAGAATAGAAGTCCTCTTGTGATCTTCCTATCACGACATACAGATCTTAAGTATCAATCTTCTTCACCTGTACGCATTGGTCCCATCCATCAATTTTATCATGGAGTTGGCTTAAAACTGAGGACACATCTTGTCCTTCGCTACACATGATGGATTCCAGATGTTCAGATTAAATAATGGTGCTCCCCTGTAGACATAATGGGCCATAGCAGCAATGTAACTAGGCAAAATGAGCAAACCAGGCCCTGCAAATGATCTTAATTATTTCAACTATGAGGGACAGAAAAGCACTGGGTAATACAACAAATAGCCCTTTGAAAAAGCAAAAAAAAAAAAGCCCTGGTAATTTACATTTAAGTCAAACCTGCTCCCTGCAAAGTATAATGTGTGTGTAATAATTCAGGAAGAAATCTAGCACTATACCATTTTCATAATTGGTATTCTATGTCAAGTCTCTAGCAGCAAGTAGCATATAAATCACAATGTTAATATTGGTCTGCTTTTCAATTTATTTAAATGATATTCTGCAGTCAAAGATTTATTGCTAAAAATACGAATGTGCTTTTACGTCATTCAAGATGTATCTGTGCTTCCAGCATTTGAAAAGGCAGCTACAAATGTCAGAATTTAGGTAAGTCAGATTTATACAGCACACACACACAAACACACACACACACACACACACAGAAAGAGAGACAGTGATGTATGGAAACAAGTCTATATCTTTATTTGTACTTTCCATGATTAAGAGAAAGTACAGATTATATTCTACTTGGTATAATATTACTTAAATACAATCTTCCAGGCCTGGGAAAATGAAGTAAAATTGAAGTTCATGTCAAGCTGGCCAAAAGGTGAGTTCTATCCCAACAATCTTTTGTGGTTGTCTGCTAAGCCATAAATTAATCTGTCCGAATTATTGACACTCATCCACAAAGCACAGGTGGCAGTCTCCTTTCATACACACCAAAGAGAGCTAGATAAAAATAAATTGTGCTGCCATTAAAAACATGCCAAAATAATATTTTTCCCATCTGCTAAGTCCAGCCCCAGTGGTAAGTGAACTAACAGGTTTCTACACTCACACTTGATGAACAGACACCACAGCAATTAATTAACATTAAAACAACAAGAGTCAATTGGATTTCTCCCTTTTAGACATTTGTTAAAGCCAAAAACAGAATACATACCCTGTATAACATTCAGCCTTGTGGGTCTTCAGATGTGGCTGCTCTAAAGCCCATTTTTATCTAAATATTTACAACAAAGTTGGTCTGCTGAACAGCCGTATCAAGGGGGACTCTATGTCCCAGGTTCCACGCTGCCAAAGCCATGACCCACAGACTCCTCGCAGCTTGGCTTGCCTCATTCTCCTGATACCCACACTACAAACAAGGACTATCCAAGGGCAAAGTCTATTTTTTGCATTCAACCAGTTAGTTAAAAATAAACTTTACAGTTTCCTTCCCATTAAAAAATATATGCCAGGCAAATATAAATATATTAAGATGTTGCTGTGAAGGGCATTAGAAAATCCAAAAAGAGATGAGTCTTGGCTCTGAAAAGCCATTAATAATCTTTAATCTCATCACAAGTGCCTAGGAGAATGTTAAACCTTCATAGAAATTAATTGGTTTATCGTTTAAGAAGTTTGAATAAATAATTTAGAGAATAGGAAATTTAGCAAAGTTAGTGCTCCAAAAAGGCCAGGAAAATGTTAGTAGTACATCCTTTCCAACTTCCAAGGGAGATATAACTCTACTATTTAAGTTGTTCAAAACTCTGAGAAATAAATTAACTCCTAAAAGTATTTTTAAAAGCCAGCATAACACTGAGTCTTCATGACTTCTAAAGTGGAAAAATATCAAAATCAGTGCATTGGAGACAGTGGATAAAAACAAATACATTGATTCCTGTCTGTTTTTATAGCTCTTCATTTTGAGTTGCATCTCAGCAGGTAAATCTACATGCAGAGGGAAGAAAGAGTATACATGCAAATAGCATGCCTATGGGCCATGACAAAAAGAGACCCAACTTCCTGCTCAATTAAGTTGTTGTGTCCTGAGTTTGCTCTGGTAACCCATCTCAGGGAGGTCAGGAACTGGCAGAAAGAGGTTTCTGTGTTTTATCTCCCTTCTCTTGCCATACATTCCGTTCCCTTCTCCTCTTTCCCTCTCCTTCATTTCTTCCTTCTGCATTCTTTTCCTTCCTTCTCTAAGCCTTTGCTGGGATGCTACTAAATAAGATTGATCCTATAGGGAGAACAATTCCCACCTGTTCCCTTATGCCAAGTCTTTGGACTGGGGTAATTTGTTGAGTGGAGGCTCAACCCAGAGGAGTTGCTTTCAGCAGATCGTCAATTGCCATTGTGAATACAGTCCCATACAATCATATGCATACTTGAGACCCACTCAGATACCAAGTCTCTTTTATAAAAAGGGGTAATATTTGCCTATAACTTACCCATATCCTCCTATATACTTTAAATTGTCTCTAGATTACTTCTAATAACAAGTACAATGTAAATGCTATGTGATTAGTTATGCTGTACTGTTTTCTATTTGTACTATTTTTAATTGTTGTTTTATTTTTATTAATGTTTCTTCCTGAATATTTTTGATCTGCTGTTGATTGAATCTGCAAATGCACAACCAGGGATATGGAGGGCTGACTCTATACCTTAAATCATGTACATCAATCAATCGATCTATCTATCTCCATTTAAATCCAGTATATTTTAGTTAATTCCATGAATATCTATGGCAGATTTCCAAAGACGGCTGCAATAACATCTCCAGTGCCACACATTCTTCCACAGCCTTGCCTTTCCTCCATCAAGAGAGGATGTCTAATTATCCCCTTGAATCTGTGATTTACTGCTAACCAATAGAATATAGCAGAGGTAACACGAGTGACTTTTAATTCTAGATCATAAAAGGTGTTGCAGCTAGGGTACTTGCTTTTGGAGACCACATAAGAACGCTGATCTCCCCAAGACTACCAGGTAAAGAGGCCACATATAGTAGGCACTCTTATTAACAGCCCCAGCTCAATCTCAGCCAATTGTCATGACCAACTGCCAGCCAGGTAAGAGAGCTTTCTCAAACATCCTACCCAGTGGAGCTTCCAGATGGCTGCAGTCCCAGGTAAAGTCTACTGCAACCATATGTGAGACCCGGAGCTAGAGTTGCCTACTTAAGATAATCCCAAATTCATGATCTACAAAACCATGAGCATGTCTTAAGTCCCCAAGTTTTGGGATAATTTGTTACTCAGCAATGGTAACTGGAACAGACTTAATATTTCAAGGGATGACTTCTCATTAGAGTTCATTGGCATAAAGCATATACAACTTGGACAAAATTGTACAGGACAAGTTAAATATAATTATATTTTATACGAGTAAAGTTTTAGGTTTGTATTCAAAGCATCTTCAACAACATCAAAGATACATATGCATGATAGCTGTTTTTCCTACTTTCTTTTTTTCTTTCCTTTTTCTTTTTTTAAAGACAAGAACTTCCTCTGTGGCCCAGGCTGGAATGTAGTGGCATGATCTTGGCTCACTGCAGTCTCTAACTCCTGGGCTCAAGCGTTCCTTCCACCTTAGCTTCCTGAGTAGCTGGGACTACAGGTGTGAGCCACGACGCCCATACATTTCTTATTTTCAGTTCAGCTCCACTTGTCTTTTTATGGAGGAAACATTGTTTCCTATCCCACAATACTCCTTATACAGTGTAATTAATATCTTCTGACCTCCAATTAGGTCATCCTTCTATCTGAACTGGCCATATTGGTCTCTGAGAAAACACAAGGAAGGAAGGAGATGAAAGTACAAGAAAGGTGAAGAATTTGGGTGTTACTTGAGAATGCCTCAGTTTTCATTTTAAGTAACTACCAAAAATAACTTTGGTAGTTTATATTATCTAACATATTTTTATAATAAATATCTATTTTTTTCTAGGTTAATATTTATTTTATGAATAGGAGTGTTTCTTTTTTTTAATTATACTTTAGGTTTTAGGGTACATGTGTACAACGTGCAGGTTAGTTACATATGTATACATGTGCCATGTTGGTGTGCTGCAACCATTAACTCCTCATTTAACATTAGGTATATCTCCTAATGCTATCCCTCCCCCTCCCCCACCCCACAACAGGCCCTGGTGTGTGATGTTCCCCTTCCTGTGTCCATGTGTTCTCACTGTTCAATTCCCACCTATGAGTGAGAACATGCGGTGTTTGGTTTTTTGTCCTTGCGATAGTTTGCTGAGAATGATGGTTTCCAGCTTCATCCATTCCCTACAAAGGACATGAACTCATAACTTTTTATGGCTGCATAGTATTCCATGGTATATATGTGCCACATTTTCTTAATCCAGTCTATCATTGTTGGACATTTGGGTTGGTTCCAAGTCTTTGCTATTGTGAATAGTGCTGCAATAAACATACGTGTGCATGTGTCTTTATAGCAGCATGATTTATAATCCTTTGGGTATATACCCAGTAATGGGATGGCTGGGTCAAATGGTATTTCTAGTTCGAGATCCCTGAGGAATCGCCACACTGACTTCCACAATGGTTGAACTAGTTTACAGTCCCACCAACAGTGTAAAAGTATTCCTATTTCTCCACATCCTCTCTAGCACCTGTTGTTTCCTGACTTTTTAATGATCGCCATTCTAACTGGTGTGAGATGGTATCTCATTGTGGTTTTGATTTGCATTTCTCTGATGGCCAGTGGTGATGAGCATTTTTTCATGTGTCTTTTGGCTGCATAAATGTCTTCTTTTGAGAAGTGTCTATTCGTATCCTTCGCCCACTTTTTGATGGGGTTGTTTGTTTTTTTCTTGTAAATTTGTTTGAGTTCATTGTAGATTCTGGATATTAGCCCTTTGTCAGATGAGTAGATTGCAAAAATTTTCTCCCATTCTGTAAGTTGCCTGTTCACTCAGATGGTAGTTTCTCTTGCTGTGCAGAAGCTCTTTAGTTTAATTAGATCCCATTTGTCAATTTTGGCTTTTGTTGCCATTGCTTTTGGTGTTTTAGACATGAAGTCCTTGCCCATGCCTATGTCCTGAATGGTATTGCCTAGGTTTTCTTCTAGGGTTTTTATGATTTTAGGTCTAACATGTAAGTCTTTAATCCATCTTGAATTAATTTTTGTATAAGGTGTAAGGAAGGGATCCAGTTTCAGCTTTCTGCATATGGCTAGCTAGTTTTCCCAGCACCATTTCTTAAATAGGTAATCCTTTCCTCATTTCTTGTTTTTGTCAGGTTTGTCAAAGATCAGATAGTTATAGATATGTGGCATTATTTCTGAGGGCTCTGTTCTGTATAACAAATATCTATAAGTTCAATAAGTATACTAGCGGTTTTCTAAAGTGTACAGTTTGCTTTTTTAAAAAATATTTTATTTAGAATGTTATTCACACATTAATCTAATTCCCATCTTTTTGGCAAATAACTTTGAGTATCTTTAGACAATTTTTGAATTTCTGAGTTTCTTTCTCTCTCTCTATATATATACTTTTATTTATTTGTTTATTTTTTTAATTTAATTTTAATTTATTTATTTACATTTTTTATTTTGAGATGGAGTCTCGCTTTGTCACCAGGCTAGAGTGCAGTGGCGCGATCTCGGCTCACTGCAACCTCTGCCTCCCAGATTCAAGTGGTTCTGCTGCCTCAGCCTCCCCAGTAGCTGGGACTACAGGCTTGCCCCACCATGCCCAGGTAATTTTTGTATTTTTAGTAGAGATGAGGTTTCACCATCTTGGCCAGGATGGTCTCGATCTCTTGGCCTCGTGATCCGCCCACCTCGGCCTCCCAAAGTGCTGGGATTACAGGCATGAGCCACCATGCCCTGCCATATATGTACTTTTTAACTGATTGTCTCAGTATATGGTCTTGAATACAGGAAAATAATTGCATTAACTTTTGAGTTTGTTATTTTATTAGCTATAAGCTGTGAAGTAATCTATGATTCAGCTTGCTTTTACTTCTCTGCCCTTGTAGGGGGATGATCTAGTTGATGACAATCTGGCAGATTTATGTCTAGGGAGAATCAGTCCCACCCTGTGTGGGTGTTGGCTTAAATGGCTCTAGTCCCTCTGGTGCAAAGAGGTCCTGTCACCTCAGCAAGCAAGGAGGACAAGTTGGAGCCAGCTAACATCCGTCAGGAACTCCACGGCCAAAGGCATGATCTGGAGGGAAGAACTGAGTTCACTGTCAACTATACTAAATTGAAGGGAAAAATAATGTAAGTTAGGTCATCAACTTGGTCCCAATCTTAAGGAGAAAATTGCTAGTGGTAAAATAGCACTAGACTCTGTCCTTTATTTGTGAAGTCACGTTAGCATATCTATGCGAATGTTAGTTACTATAGCAAGGCTAGCATGCATATTGTTCTGATTTGGCATAATAGGTGGGGTGAAAATTGCATTTACCCATTGAAAGCTTTGATGGAGGCTTCCTAAGGAAAGTGACCAGAGCCAGAGGATCCAGAGTGTAACTCAGACCCTCAGTCATTTTACACTCTTGATTTATTTTTTTTTCCAATGGAAACAATTTCCAATGAAAAATAAGAGATTTTAAAAGACATTAAGTCCCAAAAAACATCTTCATTCTTTTGGAATGCTTTTGAACATGCAAGGTACTAACTTGCAAATTAAACAGATGATTTTTAGATTGGAGTCTTAATTACCCTTAAGCTAACAAATTCATAGGTGGAAAAGACGATACTCTTTTGTACAGCTAACGTCTCTTGCAAAACAATGCTTTCTTGAGTTCAATGCAAATCCATTAGAAACATAAACATTAAACTGCCCCTTAAATACACATGTGTTCATATGGGAGAGGTGTTCATGTATATTTAGCCTTTTATCAAAACCCTTAATATTAGAAAAAGAGGTATATATTTGAGAAAATCAAAATTGATGTTGTAGTCACATTTTCAGACAAATATGATGTACAGTGTGAACATTGCAATATGTTTGGTATGTACTTCTACATCTGGATTTGCCTTGAGTTCAGAAAGGAGGTAGCTAATGGACTGATGGTGTTTGATAAGTTATGGCTTAGAGTGTAATAATGTTTAGGCTTGAGAATTCTTATCGACCTTCTGAAATGCTATACTTTTTAATTTGGAAGAGTTAAACATTTATTTTAATATCAACAAAAACCATGTGTATACATAATATGTCTCTTTATCTAATCTACCTATTAATATCTAGATATCTGATTGAATGGCAAGACATCCTCATGTTAATGAAGGGAAGGCCTAGTGAATTAGCTAAGGTGAGGAGTCCTTCCCCTGCAGGCAGGAGTATATTTGCAAAGACAGGTCAGGTCTGAGTCACAATTTTTGGGTTAGTGGCAAGCTGATGAAGTCAATCCAGCTTCATGTTCTCCTGACTACAGCAAGATTTGGGTCAGAGTCCAGGCCCTGCCTCTATGGAGAGAACAGGCACGGGCAGGCCAAGTAGTGTGAGCAGAGACCTAATTTAAGCTCAAATCCTTTGTCGTTCAACAAAAGAGTGAGGGGATTTTATGTTAGAGTTGGGGTGAAAAATAGAAGCAACCAATTTTCTTGCAGTAAGTGCAATCAAAACCATTTCTGAAGTTTCCATGAACTTAGGGGATCTCTTTAATTTGTGCAGCAACCTCTGGATTTGCTGCTTTTGGTTGGAAAGATTGGAAGATTCTGGAAACTTTGTGGTAGGTCACCTAAGCTAGTGCTTTTCAAAGTTCTATGTGCACATAAATGCTTGAGGATTTTGTTGAAGTTTCTGATTCAGTTGGTGTGGATTGGGTCCCATGGATTTTCCTTTCTCCCAGGTGAAACTGATGCTGCTGATCTGGAGATCACCCTACGAGTAGCAAGGACACCAGTAATTCTGGCTGCATATTTTAATCACATTGGGAGGGCTGCCTGATTTTGGCATTATTTGTTGCTAATCTGAATAATTTTTTAAATATAAGTATGCCCAATGCAAATATTTGGGATATATTTGTAATAAAAATATTTTTGTCCATCTGAAATTTGAAGACATTGGCATCTTCCATTTTACCTGGAAACCCTACGTGAGGAATATGTTAAAATAGCTAAATCTTGAATTACTGCCCGAGATATTCTAATTTAATTAGTCTGGGTTGCAGCCTGAGCATAAGTACTTTACAAAATACCCCTGGAGATTCCAATGAGCAATTGAGAGCCACTGATTAAAACTCAACCCATATTAAACAGGTGAGGAAACTGAAGTCCAAGGTGTCATAGAAGATAGTGGTAAAATGGGGATGAAAATTTAGGATTTTCAGGTACTCTTTGCCCTCTACCCCCTCCATCTTGAGTGTTAAACAGTAGAAAACATGTTTCTCCTTTTGAAGCGTAAGGGGTAGCCTCCTTTGAGAACTCTATTTGCTCTTAGGTCCCTGAAGTTGGGGGTCATCTCCCCTAATGTGAGTCACTCCCTTAAATTCTGTAGTTCTCACCCTAGAAAGCATTAGAGATCTGCCTTTTACGAATCTTACTCATGAATGCTTTAAAGTTCATTTATCTTAATTGTTAACCCCACATCTGGGAGCTTTAAAAAACACTAATGTCTGGATGCCGCCCTCAGAGATTCTGATACAATTTGTCTGGGGTGCAGCATAAGCACTGGAATTTTTGGAAAGCTCCCTGAGTGATTCTAATGCTCAGGCAGAGATGAACAGTACTGCTTTCTCAGACCCTTTAAATGCAGTGGACCTGGGGCCTGTGACTCTAAAGTTGTCCGTAAGCGGCAGGTCCAGCTGAGCCCATCGCAGATGTGTGTAAATCAGCAACTTCAAAGGCTGGAAACGCTGAGCTTGACTGCAGGGTAAACCTGGAATGCCGCATATGTTATTCTTTCAAGACTTGTCAAAGCATTTGAATCAGTTCTAATTAAAAAACACATAGTTTCCTTAGATTCCAGAGTCTTAAAATACCTATACGAGCCTTGTATGTATTTCCACTGGTTCTAGGATATCCTGTTTCCCTGATGGAATGAAGAATAAATAGTTATTTTACAAAAAAAATCATAAAAAGAGAGAGGTAGGAGATGGGGAGGTGGGGAAAAAGCGAGCATTTGCTTATTCTGAGCTTTCTAACTAGCAGTTTCAAGGTGCTAGGAAACCCACCCTAACCCTCACTCTTTCCAAGTGATCTTGTACCTTTTCCCATTCATTTGAAGAAAGTAGAGCAGGTTCCTGCTTTAGAAAAAACTGCGTATCAGGCCTTTTGTGAAGAAGAAAGATTTCTTAGCAAAAGTATTTTGGCAAGAACTACAACAAATAGTGAGACCATCTATTTTCTTCCTGCTTTCTCCTTCAAGAATTGAAATGCAATCAGAGTATCCATGAATGAATCACACTATTTAAGATAGGGATATGGGGGTCTTCTGAAGTCTCAAAATTGCACATTTGTAAAGGCAGTAATTGGAGTGCTTGTTAATTAGCCTGACCACATTATATGAAACTACCCTATTATATTTCTATAAGCTTGGTGAATTTATTTAGGTTTAAATAACTAGGTCACACAATCACAGGTACACCAACTTGTCCAATTCACGTTTTCCAATTCCCAATCCAAATGTTCTTCACAATTTAGACAGATAGACGCTGATTGTTTTGTTGTATGCTTCTGGTTTTATTATGTAAATAAAATAGACTTTGGTTTACCCCCTTCCAAGTCAATTGAAAGAAGACTCATCTACACAGATGGAAAGATTTATTGACTTTGTACAAAGCAAGACCAATCCCCCCATCCAGTTCAACCAAACTGCAAGTACTTAGACTCACCCTGTAAATATGGAAAGCACAGTGATTCCACAGTAGTTTATCCAAGAGTGTTGTAATTTTCAACACATTTCAATATGGCACATTATTAATCTAGAAGGAAAAGTGAAAAGGAAAGATGACCATCTTTATTGGAGGGGATATTTCTTTATAAATTACCATTTGTCAGAAAGCTTTATTGAGATAAAGCTTAATTTGTGGTTTGATCCCTTTTTATTTTCCTTTCATCTCTTCGAATCCTCAAACCTTTATTTGCCTCAGGGAGCTCTATATGACAGGATTAAAAGTGAACATTATTTTTAGACTACTTGGCTCTCAAACCTCTGTTTTCCAGAACCCTCGAAATCAGGGAAGGAGAGAAGGAGACACTCCCAGAAGGTGTTCTGGATATGAGGTGACTAGCAAAGAAGCTAAGACCAAAGAAAATTTTGCTTTGTCTTGTACTCAAGAGGGCAGAACCCAAGCATGGGCTGTTTCTCCAAGAATTTGAAAAACAAGGAGTTTGGGGCCGAACAGCACTCAGAGTTTGAAGATGCCAGTTATCAAGAGATTTTCAGGCTTGAGCAAGGAACAGTGTTACAATATTTTGCAAAGAAAAATACACGACAACCAATTAAATTTGAATTTCAGGTACATGTTGAATTACTTTTTAGCATAAGTATGTCCCATGCATTATTTGTGACTAAATGTTCATTTGTATTTAAAGCATTATTTATGCTAAAAATTATTCATTATTTATATGAAATTCACAATTAGCAGGTATGTTAGTCTGTGCTAGTATAACAAAATATCACAGACTGGGTAATTTACAAACAATAGGAATTTATTTCTCATAATTCTAGATCTGGGAAGTCCAAGATCAAGCAACAGTTGGGTTGGTGTCTTGAGGGCTTATTCTCGGCTTCCAGATGGTGCTTTATTGCTGCATCCTCTGGAGAAGAATGCTGTGTCCTCACATGGCTGAAGGGGCAGAAGAGCAAGAGAATATTTCCTTCTATACCTCAGGCACCTTTAGAAGGGTACTAATCTCATTCACGAGGATGGAGCCCTCATGGCTTAATCACTAGCCAAAGGCAACACCTCTCAAAGTGGTTGCAATGTGGATTAAGTTTCAATACAAAAAATACAAATTTTGGAGCACGCACCATCATTTAAACCACAGCAGCAGCTGCCTTTTATTTTATCTGGAAACTGTAAGAAGGTGGACTTCATTATTGATTATAATGGACTGATAGAGACATGTCCTAGCTTTCATATTTTAGATAGCAAATAAGACTTTGGGAATATTGGGCAACATTAGGCTAGAGGAATGGCCTTATTCTATAATGGCTAAGACATATTTTCCATTAACTGGACAAAAGGAAAACTAAAAAACTAATTTATTTTAAAAAATAAACAAATTTGATATTTCTTGTACATCAAATCTTTGAAGATTAATACTCACTATAATCTGAATCCCTGTCTGTTGGAGACATGTTTCCCAAGATATCTTGGGTAAGGCATATGGTCACTTTCTTGTAGACGGATAAAAACTTGGGAGAAGAGAATCCTCAAGATTTCCTGTTTTTCCCTCAACAAGATGAGAGGTCATTTATCATACTATAAAAAGAGACTGGGAGACTCTGGAAACCACGTTTCTGACATACGTAAAGCTTGCTGTCACCAGAACCCTGGAGGGTTTTTTATTATCTTCTATACTTTATTATTTTTATTTTTAATTATTATTGATATATAATAGTATCTTTTTATGGGATCATGTGAAATATTAATAAAAGCATACAGTGTGTAATGATCAAATCAGAGTAATTGGTATATCCATTACCTTGAGTATATATTATTTATTTGTGTTAAGAACATTTCAATTCCACACTTCTAGTTATTTTGAAAGATACAATAAGTTAACTATAGTTACCCTATTGTGCTACTGAATACTAGATATTATTTCTTCTATCTAATTCTGTTTTTGTACCCATTTACCAAACCATCTTTATTCAATCCCCACTTCCTATTACCCTTCCCAGCCTCTGGTATCTATCATTCTATTCTCTACCTCCATGAGATTTTTTTTTTTAGCTTGCATGTATGAGTGAAAACATGCAATATTTGTCTTTCTGTGTCTGGCTTATTTCACTTAATACCCTCCAGTTCCATCCTCCTTGTTGCAAATGACAGGATCTGATTCTTTTCTACGCCTTCATAGTATTCTGTTGTGTATATGTACTACATTTTCTTTATCCATTTATTCAGTGATGGGACTTAGGTTGATTCCATATCTTAGAACCATAAATTGGTTTTGATGGAAACCAATGTTTCTGGTCAATGAAAAAAAAAAGTAGGTTTTTCTCTGTAAGCTGAATTATGTCACATGGTATACAGCAAATGCATTAAAATTAGGATGGCCATCTTTTCAGGAAAACCTGAACACTAAGTTCCTCTACATGACTTATCTTTCCACATATGTCTTCCTTTATAGTGAAAATAACCTGATATGAGATGGTCATGGACGTGGCCCACTGAACTCACCATGCCTCACATTCCCACCTGTGAACAGCAAGGGAGTAATAATATTATAGATGAGACACTTGTTTTTAGAATGGAGCACAGCTGCTGTGTAATGGCCCAGAGGGACCACAGCCTGAGGCCAGAAGTGAAGGAGAATCCCTGCCTCACTCAATCTGAAAGGGAAATCGAAGCAAGCAGATTCTAGTGTCCCAAGAATCAGGACAAGCCAGTCAGGAGGATTAACATCCCTTCTCTCAATGACACTATGCCGAGAGTTTTTGTTTTGTTTTGTTATTTTTTAAAATGAGCAACAGCCTTCAGATCCTGAGTTTAAAGGCCTGATGCAGGCCTGAGTCATTGGCACCGCTCTGTAACACCTCTGTTGCAGGTGCGCTGCCGGGCTCTTCTGGGTCCAGCCCAAACGCCCTCCCCTTCCTCCTCACTCCCCTCTCTCCACCTGACAATTGTAAAATTTAAGGAGCAGATCCTCTCAGGGTGGTATAGCTTCAGGCACATGAATTCTTTCCGGGGCTCTTTGAGCTTGGAAGCAGTTTAAAGGTAAGAAAGTTTGAAGAGTGAATGAGTTCCCAAGAATAAACATGTTTCAAAGGAACCTGAATGAGGGACTCTGTTTATGCGGGTTTTATATGACGTTTGCTTACTTAATGTAGTAACTCCTTGAACATATTGCCTTATATGATATAATTTATTTACATAATTCTGGATTGGAAAGTCATGAGCAAACCCAAGGAAAATTTCTAGAAAAAAGAAAACTTGTTTTTATAAGGATTTTAAAATTCGATATATGTATGTATATACCTATGTATATCTATGTGGATGTATATAAATCCACAGATACAGAGATTATATACATGTATAGCTAATAGATTTAGAATAGATATAAATATTTGAAAAAGAGGGCAAAAATAAATGTAGATCATAAGCCAATTTCCAGCCTGTTTTAATTTATGCCAAATTATTTCCTACAGGATATAAAAGAATATGGTGCTTTTAAATTATTCCAATCCAAGTTTTGCTTTTTTAAAGCATTTCAGTTTTTGCCACATTGATCTATTACAAAACTAGGGAAGTCCTTTAAAGCACTGAACTATTCAAAACTCTCATGACAGAATCATGATAAAAGATTTTTTAAAAAGCAGTTTACTTTTAGTGGTAAAGATACCTTTTTTATTCTGAAAAGAGGATAAAAAATTTCTCCTACAGTGAAGATAGGTAAAGGAAAGGAAAAAGAGTCTTTCTAGAAGTGTAAGTGTGCTCATTTTCTAAAAAATAAAAAACAAACAAAAAAATAAATGTCCCGTAAAGGAGATTATAAGCTGCTTCATTTTATTTATTTGTTTTTTCTCTATCTTTATCTGCAGTAAGTTTTTTTTTTCTGGTCTATATCTTAGACTTCAGAAATTTAGGTAGTAGAACTGAAGATAAAGGAAATATAGAGAAGATGGGTATACAAGTCAGATAAGCTTTTCAATTACAAATTAACCTGAACGATACAGGTACCTAAAACACCATAGCCACAGCACAGCAAGACTGATGATTTTAGTTGTCTAGGAAAGGCACTGTATCCGTCATTTTGCTGAAGTAACTTACATTGTTCAAGAGAAAGCCAGACGGTTCGGGATAGATTGTCGCTATCTGGGTTCATTGTATTTTTAAAAATCCCTTTTTTATTACTCACTATTTCATAACCAATAAACATACTACTAGATAACAGGAATGTAAAGATAATTGCCATTTGAAAGGGATTCTATTTTGGATGTTGAAATTCTTTCTTGTTGAGAAAGAGAGGAGATACTGAGAAACTGGTGGTGGAGGTGGTGGAGGTGCTTTGGTCCATATTCCATAGGGATCAGTAAGGAACATGGAAAATACAATCCAAGAAAGGAAGTGACTTTCACATTTATTCATGGGGCATGTTAGTGAAGCTCAGCTCAGAAAAAGGTCATGTCTGTTCTCTCCATAGGTGAATTTGGCCTCCTTATAATCCTCACATTTCAAATCTAACTGATTTAAGCTACACCCAGATCCCAGGCCAATTGTTTAACCATTTGAGGGATTTTTCTATTCATTGGACATAGAAAAGAAGCTTTGATGGGAAACCTAGAAATTACGTGCTCCAAACTTCAAGTTAATAAAATGTCTTATAGTGACTTTGTTCTTTGTTAAATGTTGAGGAGACAGCATTACCAAGCCACTTTAGAAGCCTCTAAAGTTACTAAAGTTTATCGACTGGGCGTCTCTGTCTAGCTGTGGATCATCCATTGGTAGCCCTTTGGTTCAACAACTTTTCAAAGTTTCATTTTCCGTGGCAGAATTCTTATCTAGTTTCTATCTACAATCAATATCTCATAAAGAACTAATTGGTAACATTTATGGTACTGACACTAAGAATAACGGCAAAAATGTAATAAAAGCAGATTCATTTTATGAATGTTCTTTATTATACAAGTCCAGCCTGTTAGCAGTTTAATAAAATCATAATTGTATTTACTAGAAATTCTCTAGTGGATATCATTTGGGGGTTGGGGTGGAGGAAGCAGTCAGAGAGAAAAGAACTAGACATCTCAGATGAGGCTATGGATTTCTTTCTAAATGCATTAAAGAGTGGATTCAAGTTATAGCTTATAAATAGTTAAATTTGTGGCTATTCTAGAGTGGCCCAGCATGAATAGCACACACTCTCTGCTATTCATGAATATCAAGAGTATCAAGGGGAAAATTCAAAGATAGTTGAGAAATGCTGAGAAAATGAAACACCAGAGCTTCTCAGGGCTAACAGTATTGTGGAAAAAGATAAGCTAGAGTTTTTTTCTTAAGTCCTTTGGTCAGCAGTAAAAGGTATATCCTCAATCCTATAAGGGAGATTTAAATTACATTTGACTAGTATTCTGTGTTTCTATAAATGAGACCCTAAGAAGTGGCTGAGCCATTTGGCATACCCTCATTTATTTGGGTTACATGGCCATGTTTTATAAGCCCACATGAAATGTGAGTTCTATAAAAATAAGAATTATATCATTGCTTTCTGAATCTTCATCTCTTTTGGTTTATGTCCAATAAATGATGACAGAATTATTTGTAAGTTTGTTGTTTTTCAGAAACAGTGCTACTAAGTACTATCCCTCAGAATATTACAATAGTAATAGCAATATTTGTAGAATACTTTGTAGTTTAGAAAATGCTTTCCCAATTATCTGTGTAGTACATGACTTTACTTCTATCTTGTGATATATGGGAAAATGTCCAAATATTATTCATAACCAGAAGTAAAACAGTCTACTGGTAAACATGAACCCCCACTAAACTCCAGCTTGTTTTTCAGTCCAAATAGGATTATCCTTGGATGAGGAGCAGTCTTTCTCTTGCCTGTTTTTACAGTAATCTCCTCAATCTCTGGCTCCATCTGGTGGAATATTGTGAGGTCATGGCCATGGGCATAACTCTTCGTAAGTCTACTTTATAGGACCAGTATTGTGTCTTTATGATCCTCCAAGGAAATAGAAACAAGTCTTTCAAAATCTGAAGACTGAATTATCTATTAGGCCAATAAATCTTCTCTTGCTAATATGACTGCTTCTTAGAGCAAAATATCTATTTTTACAAAAACACCTTTTCCCAGTAGGTTTAAAGAAGAAAAAACGCATAGGATAAAAAAATATATATATTCTACCCTGCCAAAAATAGCTTACACTGTTGTTGTTTTTTCCCACACATTTTTTCACCTCACATCTCCCAGGAAGTAGAGCAGGCTGAGGATGCTATTGTAGAAAAAAACCTGAAACTTACACTAATTAAGTTTCCCAAAGGGGGAAAATAAGAGGCAAAGACAAGACCAAAAGTCAAATGCTTTGATCCTACATGCATTAATTATAGCATGTAGATTTCATTGCTTAAAACAAAAAAGCAAAAAAAGCCCCTTCATTTAGCATATTTCATAATATACATTTTACATATTTTTGGAATGTCTTAAGTATTACACAATAGAAAAATAAATGAGAAAAGTTCCTTATCTACAAGGGTGAAAGAAAATTGAAATGAAAGTGATACTAAATCAATTTTGATTAAATATCCTACTTTTGAAAAATTTTAAAAAGCACATAGAAACTTCTGAGTTCATTTTTAGATCCCTTTTTGGAACCTTGAAAGGAGTTACACAAGTAGAGGCCCTAAAGGTTAAGCTTCATTAGTTTCATGATGAACTAACTAATCTGGATTGACTCTCAAACACCATAGATGGAGGAGGCTACTTTTTTTTTTTTTTTTTTTTTTTTTTGAGACAGAGTCTTGCTCTGTTGCCCAGGCTGGAGTGCAGTGGCATGATCTTGGCTCGCTGCAACCTCCGCCTTCTGGATTCAAGGGATTCTTCTGCCTCAGCCTCCTGAGTAGCTGGGACTACAGGCGCGTGCCACCATGCCTAGCCAATTTTTGTACTTTTAGTAGAGATGGGGTTTCACCATATTGACCAGGCTGGTTTTGAACTCCTGACCTTGTGATCTGCCTGCCTCAGCCTCCCAAAGTGCTGGGATTACAGGCCTGAGCCACTGCACCTAGCTGAAGCTTCTTTAAAGTTGGTTTGATCATCATTATTTCTTGGTTGTCTCACTGATCATCTTCTTCAATTTCCAGGTTTGCATTAGGGATATTTTTGAAAGTCAATATTTTGTAGTAATGTGATTTTTTGTTTTGTTTTGTTTTTGGTAACCATCTATTTTCATATAGGTTAGAAGAAAGACCACATCTCAGGTTTCAGGTAGTTTTCTGTTGCTGTGTTTCCAAAGTTTGGATATGGTATGGCTGGAGAGGAAACTGTGACTTCCATGGGACAGCAACCAGACTATCTAAATAGGAGTCTATATAAATGGCAGCTGGGAGTTGTGCAACGAGGTGCCCATTAATGGCTGAAGTGGCTTTAGGCAATAGTTTGGCATGAGAAGTATTTAATGTTTAGCACACACTTAATTTCCTGTGTAGACTTTTGGTTCTGTATCCTTCCTCCCTCAGTCTCTCTTTAACTCTCTCCCTCTCTTAGGCAATAAACAGTATGTTTGACCTGCCCAGATATAGCAACCACCATTATTGATTCTAGTAGCAGCTTACACTGCTGACATGTTTTAATGTTTAAAAATTACTGTCTATTTGTTTCAATTCCTATCAATCATTCTACAGCCCTTTACTCTCTTGATGGTTGAGGAAAAGCTCATCGTTTCCCTTCTTCACCACTTGTGGATCTTCTTACCTTCAGTCATAAGAAGGAGTCTCATCCTTAGAGGGAGAAGGGACAGATTCTGGGAGGTAAGGCAACAAATAACTTGACCAAGGCTTTTGCATCTTTTAGAACCTCAATAAGCTGTTCTCTCTGGGACCAGGAATTTGTGTGACATATGACTTTTCAAAATAGACTTAGCTTTTGGAGAACATTAGGATTCACAATGAAACTGACAAAAGGTACAGAGATTTCCCATATATTCCCTGCGCCACAAATGTACAGCCTCCCATCATCTCTTTCTCTCATACGATACTCATCGAAAAAAAATAAACGAACAATGCACTGTAAAACACTTGGCACCTTGTAGCCACTTCATCCTGGTGCTACTTATGAAAGAAGTGAACTTTGAGCTAAGGCTCAACTGTCAAATAAATTCCAGATAGTTGCAGTGGTTGGGTTCTTGATGAGTAAACAACAGTGAATAAACGTAGATTGGGCAAAGTGGTAGAAGGAAGGGTTTGGGGGATAGTGAGCAAGTGTCTAAACTTGCGGGGAGTTCCTCCAGTTCTTGAGAGTGACTCACTCACTAATCTCATATAAACTAATTCACAATGAGGTGTCAATGGCTTAATGATACCTCTCCTAGGACATTAAAGGATTTTTTTTGAGATTAATGTTTTTATTTAAAGAACTTGATTTCCTGTGGTAAGGGTTTCACATAAGAGGGTAGGATGATTTTATGGATATTTCAGGGTAGGGGAAAATTTTGGCATCATCATTCAAGCCATACTACAGAAGTAACTGGGGCAAGTCCCTCTGCAAGATAAGCTGATAAAATGTTTGTTTTGGAGTTGCTTTGTTATTATTGTTGCTATTTTTAGTTTTTTGCAGTGCTTTTATGGAGATGTGGATTAATTTGAAAATAACATGGTAATTGTATGTATGCGTGCTTGTGTGTGTGTGTGTGTTTATGTGTGTGTTACTGTGTTTGTGCCCTGGGGCGTCCTAGGTGAAGTGCTCCCTTGAAAAATTTGAAACAAATAAATAAAACGAGAACTGACCTAAATTTTTGCCTCAAACTGGAACTGAGTTCAAGCTTTTGAGGAGGATCAAAAACTTGATTAACTGTTGTTTATTTGTTTTTAGAGGCTTTGCTTCCCTCTAACTTAAAAAAGTAAAAGTGATCAAACACTACCCTCTGAGAGAGACTCTTGTCTCAATATTTCCAACTGGGTTGAAACCAGAAAGTACTTGTGAGGCAACTGGGAAGCACAAGTGACTTGCAGCCCAAGGTCCCAGATCCAAGGGGTTAGAAGGAGTTCAGCTAAACTTCATGATGATGTCCAAGGAAAACAGCAGTAGTGTTGTTTTCAGTGGAATTGAGATCCTAGAGGGCAGAAAACATCATTATGTGAAACAGAAAAAGAACATGCGTTTGTGTTTTTCACCAGAGTCTGGGACAAAACACATTTTCTCATTGGTTGAAAAGTAAAAAGAGACCCATGGGATGGGCTGAAACCTGTGGGTCAACTTGAGGCAGCTGGTGTAAGGCAAAGCTGTGAGGGACAATTCAGGAGACTTGGAATTAAGGCTCTCTTCTCACAGCTGTGTGACCTGGAACATGCTGTGTAGCTCCTACAGAATTTGGTATTTGAATCTGTGAAGTGTTCGGTTGTTCAGAATACCAATGCCCTGTCTCACATGGCACACTTCAATAGGTGCTTTGTACCTTTCTAAGTTTGATAAGAACCAGTTGTACCCTTGTGAATAGTAAATTTCAGGTGGGACTCCAGACACATACTAAAATTATTTGTATAAAAAGATAAGCATAACAGACAAACAGAGAGCCAAATCTTGAGTGAACTCCCATTCACAATTGTTTCAAAGACAATAAAATACCTAGGAATCCAACTTACAAGGGATGTGAAGGACCTCTTCAAGGAGAACTACAAACCATTGCTCAATGAAATAAAAGAGGACACAAACAAATGGAAGAACACTCCATGCTCATGGATAGGAAGAATCAATATTGTGAAAATGGCCATACCGCCCAAGGTAATTTATAGATTCAATGCCATCCCCATCAAGCTACCAATGACTTTCTTCACAAAATTGGAAAAAACTATTTTACAGTTCATATGGAACCAAAAAAGAGCCTGCATTGCCAAGACAATCCTAAGCCAAAAGAACAAAGCTAGAGCCATCATGCTACCTGACTTCAAACTATACTACAAGGCTACGGTAAGCAAAACAGCATGGTACTGGTACCAAAACAGAGATATAGACCAATGGAACAGAACAGAGCCCTCAGAAATAATACCACACGTCTACAACTATCTGATCTTTGACAAACCTGACAAAAACAAGAAATGGGGAAAGGATTTCCTGTTTAATAAATGGTGCTGGGAAAACTGGCTAGCCATATGTAGAAAGCTGAAACTGGATCCTTTCCTTACAACTTATATAAAAATTAATTCAAGATGGATTAAAGACTTACATGTTAGACCTAAAACCATAAAAATCCTAGAAGAAAACCTAGGCAATACTATTCAGGACATAGGCATGGGCAAGGACTTCATGACTTAAACACCAAAAGCAAGGGTAACAAAAGCCAAAATTGACAAATGGGATCTAATTAAACTAAAGAGCTTCTGCACTGCAAAAGAAACCACCATCAGAGTGAACAGGCAACCCACAAAATGGGAGAAAATTTTTACAATCTACACATCTGACAAAGGGCTAATATCTAGAATCTACAAAGAACTCAAACAAATTTACAAGAAAAAATCAAACAACCCCATCAAAAAGTGGGCGAAGGATATGAACAGATACTTCTCAAAAGAAGACATTTATGCAGCCAAAAGACACATGAAAAAATGCTCATCACCACTGGCCATCAGAGAAATGCAAATCAAAACCACAATGAGATACCATCTCACATCAGTTAGAATGGCAATCATTAAAAAGTCAGGAAACAACAGGTGCTGGAGAGGATGTGGAGAAATAGGAACACTTTTACACTGTTAGTGTAAACTAGTTCAACCATTGTTGAAGACAGTGTGGTGACTCCTCAAGGATCTAGAACTAGAAATACCACTGGACCCAGCCATCCCATTACTGGGTATGTACCCAAAGGATTATAAATCATGCTGCTATAAAGACACATGCACACGTATGTTTATTGTGGCACTATTCACAATAGCAAAGACCTGGAACCAACCCATATGTCCATCAATGATAGACTGGATTAAGAAAATGTGGCACATATACACCATGGAATACTATGCAGCCATAAAAAATGATGAGTTCATGTCCTTTGCAGGGACATGGATGAAGCTGGAAACCATCATTCTCAGCAAACTATCACAAGAACAGAAAATCAAACACCACATGTTCTCACTCATAGGTGGGAGTTGAGCAATGAGAACACTTGGACACAGGAAGAGGAACATCACACACCGGAGCTGGTCGTGGGGTGGGGGAGTGGGGAGGGATAGCATTAGGAGATATACCTAATGTAAATGATGAGTTAAAGGGTGCAGCACACCAACATGGCACATGTATACATATGTAACAAACCTGCATGTTGTGCATATGTACCCTAGAACTTAAAGGATAATAATAAAAAAAAAGGGGGAAAAAAAAGCATTATGAGAATTTGGGTAAAAGAAGGTATAAGAGTTTGGATAATATGGCTTAACCTCCATGTTTTGGAAGACTTTATAAAAACAGAATTTAAAAATGGGTAGAGTTTTGATACAGAGAAATTCATTGGATGGAGGACATTATAAGCAGAAGTAACACCATAAAAAGGTAACATGAGAAAGCAAAATTTAACATAGCAAATAGCAAGTAAGCAATATTGTTTGAACTGGAGAGGGGTTAGGAGATAATTTTGGAAAAATGATTGACGTCAAAGGATGGATGTTCTTGGTTGCTAAGCTGCTGGTTTGGGCTTTATTTTATATGCAACAGGGGTACTTAGAGTTTTGCTCAGATGTATGAATAAATGTAACCTTTATCAAGATTAAATTTGAAATAGTTGATAAAGTGAATTAGAAGGAAAAGCTAAAGGGAGAGGCTAACCATTCAAGAGTTCATCACATTAATTTAGGTAAGAGGTAGTATGGCCCTAACCAAGACAATGACCATGCTTATGGAAAGGAGGTTGTGCGTCTTGGAGTCAGATGGAGGTAGAATCAAGAGGATCTGGCACTAACTGTAGCCAAGAAGGGAGGAAGAGGAGCCAGAGAGGATTCTAAGTCTTCAAGCTTGAATGGCTTGAGAGATGTTGTAATTAATTTGAGGAACTTCAGCTAGAAGCAGGCTTGAGAGAGAAAATGGTGAGTCCAGTTGAGTTTGAGATTAGAAAGTCATCTAGTGAGGATGGGAGTTTGAATCTTGAAATCAAGAGCTAGGTGAAGGCTGGAGACAAAGATGGAAAGTTATTTGCAAAGACATCACAGCTGAAATCATGGAAGTACTGGATACTGATGTACATTATTCAATTTCTTTTCCTGGTCTGATGCCAGCTGTACAGATATTATTCCTGGGCTTTCTTAACAAGTTTCCTTGTGTGAGCTTGTCTCTTGGCAACTGGGCTTTGTCCCTGGAACTTAAATCCATCTCTACTGAGCTGAGTATCAACACCTTCACAAGTTCTTCAAATCTGATCTAACCTCTGCGATTCACTGCCTATTCTTATCACCCTGATTTTTATCATCACCTCAACTCATTATGTCTATGACCTGTAGCTCTCATGCTGATAAAGTTTAGAAATGCTTATCAAAACATTTTTTTTAAAAAAAGAGGAAGCTTCAGGATTTTGTTTGCCTCTCTAGGTTTTTTATTTAATTCTTCAAATAAAACCTGTACCTTAAGGATCTGGATGTATCATTTTAATGCTTTCCATCAGCAGTGTGCATTTTAATAATGTATTTCCAAAAACCATTCCAGGAAAGTTTCAGTGCCAAGAAAACATAGGAAATTCCTTCCTACTGTATATATCACATTTTTCTTGTTTTCTATAAGGCTTCACATGAATCACATAGAAATGTTTTTCAGTATTCAAAGACATGTGAATAGGTAGATATCAAAATTCCACAAGACACATGACCAGTCTTTAGACCTGGCTTTAAAACTTTATGGTTGTGTGACACTTGCTAAATCATTTGAGATTACAGTGTTACACCTTACTGGTATGAGAATTCAATGAGGTAAGCCACCATTCCCCCAAAACAGTAAAGAACTAAAAAGTATAAAGTACGGGACATTGGATAAATAAAAACAAACTATTTACTATAATATGGAATATTAGAAGTAATACATACCATACTAACTCTATGTTTGTGATTATTTTATTAATGCCTATAACCAGCAGTGGACTGTTAATTCATGATGTACAGTCGCGTCAGGTTTCAGGTTTTGTTCATCATAGTCCCAGCAACTAGTGTTACACTTAGCATATAGTAGGCACAGAGTAAAAATTTTTGAATGAATTGAATGCTTTGATGCTTAAATTTAGTCCATTTAGTATAATAAGAGAATGAATTTTAATTATGAAAACTTTTTTCTTTGAAAATTCAATACAGTTGATAATGCAAATTTTTACAAGAGTCATTTAGATAAATTTATAGATAAAATATCCATGGCAGTGAAGTGAGGAAAGATAGAGATTATTGAAAAAATTTTAGAGGCCCTTGTTCTGTTTTACCTGGGTTCCAAAGCTAGAATAAATCAAAACTGATTTTGACATGCCCCTAAGTAGTCTTTCTTGTGTTCTAGTGCTATGTTCCCTTGGCTTTGTTCCTTGTGTGCTTCTGTACAAACCATATGTTCCTCAAACAGTAAACAATACCTGTACTTCATCCCCTTTTCCATTTCTCCTTGCAGTTTTGCCCTCATCCACAGAATGCTGTTGAATTTCCCTTCCAAGAACTTGCCAGCTGCTTTACAGAACATTCTTCTTGACTATGCTGCCGATCATCTTTCTTTCTCTCTTGAATTCCACTTCCCTTGGCTTTTATTTTCCTCCTTTTAAAAATATTGAGTGTAAATTCATTGTCAATTTTTTTTTTGACAGAGCCTTGCTCTGTCACCCAGGCTGGAGTGCAGTGGTGTGATCTCGGCTCACTGCAATCCCTTCCTCCCAGGTTCAATGATTCTCATGCCTCAGCCTCCAGAGTAGCTGGGACCACAGGCACATACCACCACACCTAGCTGATTTTTGTATTTTTTTGTAGAGACGGGGTTTTCCATGTTCCCCAGGATGGTTTTGAACTCTTGGCATCAAGCGATCCACCCACCTCGGCCTCACAAAATGCTGGGATTATAGGCGTGAGCCACCGTGCCCTGCCCATCAATATAATTCTTCACCTGTAACAATCTCAAATATTAGAACTCTCTGGAAATCTTCAATGTCTTGGTTTTTCCACATAGTGTTTAATGGTTTTGGCCTTTCTTCTCCATGGAGCCAGTTTCAATAGCCACTTGGACATTTTGACATGAATATATTTATAAAATTGCAAACTCAGTTTATCAAAAGTTGACTATTAATTTTTTACTTTTTTCACTCCTCTCTTCAAATCACCTATATTGATCTATTAAAAACCACCATTTACCACATGAAATTGACTCTTCAAATTTCCCTCCCCACCAATCTTTGTCACCCCATATTCAATAAAAGTCTTGTCAATTTTACTTCCCAATGCCCATTATGCCACGACCACATTTTTGCCCCAGCCATCCAAGCCCTGATTCAATTGGTCTTCATCAGAGTCATCATGTCCTGTTACCCATCTCTACTTCATGTAGCACACTGCCACCAGCATTATCTTTCTACAACTTACATCTGCAGATGACACTCCTTTTTATGTTCAGTCTCTAATGGGTAAAGTTTTTGATCTAACATTAATAATCTTTTAAAATAAGGCTCAAAACTATCTTGCTAATTTTCTTTATTTTTAATTTGTAAAGGCTTAATTATATGTAATTCACATATCATGCATTTCACCCATTACAGTGTAAAAAAATCAGTGGGTTTTACTATATTCACAAAACTGTGCAGCTACAATCAATTTTAGAACAGTCTTATCAGCCTCAGAAGAAGCTGTATGTCCTTTAGGTGTCAACCATTCCCTCATCAGAAGCTCTACTTCCTTTAGGCCTCAACCTCATCTCATCCCTAGGCATAGTCATCCATTAATTTATTTTATGTCTCTATAGATTTTCCTATTACTGGCATTTCATATAAATGGAATCTTTGAATACATGGTCTTCTTTCATTCAGCATGATGTTTTTAAGGTTCATTTATGTTATAGCATGTATAAGTATTTTGATAGTTTTTATTGCAAAATAATATATCACATTGTATGCATATATCACATTTTATTTAAATGTTAATCAATTGCTAGTCTCTTTTGGCCCTGTCTTTTCCTCCCTACCATATCTTGTACTTCTCTTATTTTCACCACTTTAAATTTTTTTCTCAATTTCCTAGAATTCTTAATACCTGCTGTTTTAGAATTGGTTAAGTTTCCTTATTTTCAAGGAGATTTTAAGACTGTTCTTTTTCATATTCCTATAACTGAGGATTTTTTTTAACATAGATAATCAATTCTATTCAATGAAAATGAATTAGGTCTACTGTTTTCAGTATTTTGATACTTAGGAATGTGAAGGCTATAATAACCAGAAATGCAAGAATGAACACTGTCTTAAAATTTACGACATACTGTCACAATATTTAAACCTACAATCAGGAATCTATGGTCATTGTGCTTGTATAATTGATTTGATGTCCTTTATTTATATGTGAAACAACATTATTGGAATAAATTCTATCAGTTTTCTAATATAAGAGTGATAAATTGGGGTAAATTAACAAATATCTTTGGCTATTCCCAAGTTAAAGACATTGGACTGGAGTACTATGGGAGATTGGGAGGCGCAAAGTATTATGGGAAATAACACATGAACACAAACAGTCATGAACTAGCCTGTTATGACAGGAAATGGGAACTGTTTAGTTCTTGGACACAGCAGCAAAAACAACAGATTACTTTAGGTTGAGCCACTATTAAAGAACTCTGGATTAGATAAGATTAAATTCAGTCCATAAAGAAAAACAGGATTTAGATAGATAGGTGAAGACGAGAGAGATGTTTAAGTGGGACCACCCTAAAAGCCAAATTAGTTGACAAGGGAAATCCTAATTCAGAGCCGAGTTTTGGGTACAGCCCTGGGCGTATTTTGTTCATCTAGTTAATTCCTTGCAGTTATTCAGCTATGCCGATGTTCTCTCTTGCTTTGTGAATTTGCACAAACCTCTCCCTTTGCCCGGTCACTCTTCCCCCTCCTCACCCCCCAATCTGTCTGGCTGTCTTTCTTGCCAACTAAAATTCAGTTTAAATCAATTTCTTTTCTAAAGTCTTTCCTATTCACCTCTTGCTGAGTTAGGTGCACCCTTCACTATATATCTATAACCCCCAATTGGAACATAGCCCATGTTGGATAAATGAGTGATTGAATGGATAAAAAATAAATAAATGAGAGTATGAAATATTAAACTACCTCACTGAATCCTTCCTAGTCACACTGTCTCTCAACATTTATTTTCTAAATCTGCTTTCTAGCTAGCTTTTTGAAAGAACTTAGACCATGTGAAGCAGGGCAGAAACATGTAAGTGGAAGATGGTATTTATTTTAGTAATTCACAATATCTCGTTACGATTCTGGAAAGGCAGTAATGCTTAAAGTATGATCCCTGAACAAGCAGTGTCATCTTCACTTGGAAGCTCATTAGAAATGTAAATTCTCAGATTCCATCTCCAAACCTACTTAGTCAGAAATGGGGAGAGAAGAATGGTTTTCACAAGCCCTCTAAGTGATTCTGAGGCCTGCTGACATTTGGGAACTACTATACTATATTGAGGTTGCTTTCGTAATGTCATAAGGGACTTGCAGGTGGTTTGATATGCTCATTTAGCTCTGTCTAAATGATTCATTTCTTCTGTATAATCATTCATTTCTCCAAAAAGTCCCCTGATTCCTTTTCTTGGAAAATTGTATTCAAAACTAATATCTGGGGGATAGGTGTGTTTGCTGCTTCTGGGGCATCATTTATTTCTAGGCTCTCTCATTGGACACACACGTGTGTGTGTGTGCAGATAAGTGTATATTCATGGATTAATATACACATTTCCTTCCTTTCCACATATGCGTGTGTGTGTGTATTTAATGGTGCAATCACAGCTCACTGCAGCCTCAAGCAATTTTCCCACCTCTGCCTCCTGAGTAGCTGGGACCACAGATGTGTGCCACCACACCTGGCTGATTTTTTTTTTTTTTTTTTTTTTTTTTGTAGAGACAGGATCTCCCCTGTGTTTCTCAGGCTGGTCTCAAACTCCTGGGCTCAAGAGATCCACATGCCTCGGCTTCACAAATTGTGGGGATTACAGATGGGAGCCACCACGCTTGGCCATCTGTACATATTTATATTTATATCCATCTTTGTCCATATTAAGGTAAACATGAGTTCGTAGGAATGTCGCCAACACTAACCCAGTGCCACCTGGATCGTATTAGCCTTCTCTTCACCTGGGTTGTATACAACCTTCTACCCTAACAGTGAGAAACCTGGTTCTCACCATTGTCCATACATCTACTCAATTATTCAAATCCAGTCTATGTTTATAATGGATCCATGATTTTTAACATACCGTCTGGTAAACAACGTTACCAGTTAGAGTTTGACATTCTCATGTAGTTCTTTTCCTCTAATTGTGTTGGAGTGGCAATCCAAAATAAAACTTAATGTTAAGTGTTTCATAATCTAGAAGAACAAGTCCTCTAAGAGATTAATCTGTAACATCCTGGCTCATGTATTAAAAGGAAAAAAGGAAAGACCCAATTCACAAAATGATAAAGAGCATAAACATCATCAGAGGTAGGCCAGACCCTGGAAAAAGTGAAGGAACATTTCCAAACTTAGTGCAATTCCAGCAACTGACAGTACATGTGCAGGGCCCATTTTGTTAAATTATTCATAGATTTAGAATGACCTGTCACACTCAAATGTTAATAAATACATAATTATTATATTCTCTTACATGAAAATAGGTAACTAAAACTGGCCTATTGTGGTTCCTCCTATTCAAAGCAGTATTTTAAGTCCTCACAAAATCAGAAGTATGTAAGAAAGCCAGGAAGTCTGAATTTTGGCACATTTCTTCTTTCTAGAAAAGGTTCACAGGTAGGATGGTAGATGAGGAGCTGGTGGGCCAGAGAGAGTGGAGAAGCTGGCCATAGCACTGAGAGGGGCTTATCTAAAGTTCCTAGTAGTCCAAGAGCTACTTTTTATGGCTCTTCTAAGGAAAATGGTACTCATTCAGAATGATTTTTTTTAAAGCAAACGGCATCCTACTCATAATTTCTTCTTAAAAATATGTCACCTCTGCTAGGAAGAAACCAAAATTGCCCTACATGTGCATTCATCATTATTTTCTAATCTTCATTTTCTTGTCGTGTTTCTTTATTACATTTGATTATGTCTGTCCTGTATTATAGTTTCTTCTTTCTAGTGTTGCTTACCTTTTCCTGTTCAATCTGCCCTACGTATTCTCTTTGAGGGTGGAGACTTGATCTCATTATTTGAATGCTTAACATATAGTTGATTATCAACAAATATTGAATGGAAAGCTCAAAGAACACATACAAAAGAATAACTCAGCATTATAGTTTTTTACTCCCAGATTTCTTTTGTGAAAACTAAAAACTTCCTTGAATTTATTGAGATAAATGGCTTTGCAGCATGAACATTCATTCTCGCTCATAAAAGCAAGTTGTCATGAGGTAGTCCCAGGAATAATACTGTCTTGAGTCTCTGAAAACTAAAGCATTCATGCTTCTTCCATGGTTTTTTAAATCATAGAATCCTTCAATATATTATTGGGACAGGTTATATAGTTTGGACGTTCTCAATCTGTCAAATAATGGCCCAGCTGCATCAGAATCTATTTGAAGAGATTAAACAAACAAACAAAAACCAAACACTTTCCAGAGTCACACCCCTAGAGTTTTGGAGGTAGCAGGTTTGAGGTAAGGCTTGGAAATCTGTCATTTAAAAATACCTCCCCAAGTGTTTTCTGATGGGAAGTTGGATCACATCCTGCCTTATATTGTGGAATAAGTGGTTAAAAATCCCCCAAACTCTATTCTTCCATTAGCAAGAAGGGTCAGTACTGATGTGTGTGTTACACCAGAAGTCTGTTCATCTCAGACCTTCTCGGAAGAATAAGTTTGGTTTGCCTTCTCAGTGGCGGTCACACAAGACTGCATGAAATAGTCTGGCTGAAAAGCAAAATTTATATTTTAGAACAATATTAAAAACATAGGGCCAAAGAGCCAGTTTCAACAAGATGAACTTTCCATAGCATAGCTTTATCAGGACTTCTCTGCTTTCTGTTAACCAGACTGCCTGGTGAATTCTTCATGGCAAATAACTCCAGGCAGTGAGAAAGTGATTTCTAGCCTCCTACCCTCTAAGCCTTGTGAAGTACAATTCAATATTGAGACAGGCCGATTTGAAGAGCTCTGAGCCTCAGGGAACAGCGCCATCTGCTGATGACTGAGGATATAGCTTACTTGAGAACAAGAGTCTTCGGGAAAGCGGTAGATATTGATTATGTAAGTCCTGGCTTTCGCACCACGGCTGCTATAACACCCTCCTCCCAAGCACCAGGCATTATTTCAGCTCATTGGGTGAGATTAGTCAGTAATAACTGGTGGGTGTTTTTATTACTTAAATATGAACACCATTCTTTGAATGCCATGGGTTAAGCCTCAGGTAGACAAACTCTGCCTATAGGTGCTCATGCATCAAACAGAGCAGCTCAGCACTACTGGACAAGGCATGACACCCTCACCACAGTAACTTTAATGGTTTAGGGACAATGTTCAAGGAGTCTGGTTACCGGGGCCTGTGGGGAATTTCATTTCCTAACTGTCCTTCTTTTGGGCCCAACATCAGCAATCCCCAGTTAGTGTGCGATACTCCGAAGTTTCAGCCTGTGCCATTTCCTGCTGAACGGGTCTAACAGAGCAAAGCGGACCCCAGGGGAGCCCAATTTTGGTTAGGCTAAATCCTTAAAGAAACGAGGTGCTATTTTTCCCATTGGTAGTTTATTTATGTGTTTGTTTTAATGTCAGGGCTTATCCCTCCTAATATCCTCCCCAGGACCAGGAAAGGGAAATGTTAAAATCATGAGACGCAGAGAGAAGAAATACCCTATCTGTGTGTGTATGTGTGCATGTGTGTGTAGGTGTGTGTTCTAAACCAGGTCTTTGAAAGATAAACATTTGATGTAGCAAAATGTTGAAAGTAAAAGTAATAAGCAAGTTTCATTACATTTTTCTATAAATATTTGGCTTCCAAAATCAAACCCACTTAAAGTTTTCCTACTTTTATTTTCTTTTCTTAGTCATTTCAACACATTGTAGGGGATTTCACTGTGTCATAATAATGTTATTTTTACACAGATTTTAACAGTAAAAA
Source organism: Nomascus leucogenys (assembly GCF_006542625.1). Classification (NCBI taxonomy): domain Eukaryota; kingdom Metazoa; phylum Chordata; class Mammalia; order Primates; family Hylobatidae; genus Nomascus; species Nomascus leucogenys. The sequence continues at coordinate 1,728,183 of NC_044391.1, forward strand.
TAAAGTTGGTGGACCCCACTGCCCTCCACAAGAGCTGAAATTTCATTTTTCTGCCCAATTCTTCCCACACACGTGAAAAAAACACCACATTTAAAATTAAAGGTCAGCACTTAGGCTCTTGTGAGGTCTGGCAATATTTGATCAGAGTTTAAAAATCTATAGCATATATTACAAATAATATTTGAAATAAGTGCAGATGGAAATAATTAGATTTTTTTCAGTTTGATTTTACCATTTATAAAATATTTGAACTAGGCTTATTATTTTTCTATATTTAAAATGTGTCTAATTCAATTTTCACTGTTGCAAGGACAGACGTGGCATAAACACATTTACATGAAAACTCATTATTTCTAAACTAGCAAAACTTTAGACCACATAATCCCAGGTACTTCAACTGAAAACATTGCAAGTTTAAGTAAATGAAATATTATATATTAATAATAATACTGAAATTTATTGATAACATTACTATGTAATGTTTTTGGTACTTTATGTGTAATAATTCATTTAATCCTTATAGCAACACTATCAGCTGGGTACTGTTGCTCTTCAATTGAGGACACAGAGAGGTTAAGTACCTTACCTAGGGATGAAAATATAGCTAGTAAATGGCGGAGATCATGGAAGCATAGATATCCTGAGTTAGATCCCTTTATATCCCCTAAGAACACCTCCTTAAATGTTTCCTTCCAGGTGTCTCACTTCATCTCATCATAACCCTAATCTTGAGATATTCCTATCATCTATCTATCTATCTATCTATCTATCTATCTATCTATCTATCTATCTATCCGTCCATCTGTCCGTCAGTCCCTCCCTCCCTCCCTCCGTCCCTCCCTCCCTCCCTCCCTCCCTCTCTCCCTCTCTCCCTCCTTCCCTACCTACCTACCTACCTATCGGTTGAGCATTAGAAGCAATTATTTTCTTACACTTATTCAGGCATAAGTACTTAACAGTAATATAACATACCATTAATACAATGAAAAAAATAATGTGTTCAAAGTAGCTAAGCAGCACGGTAGCATCACCAGATGCCTGTATGAGCTATTAAACAACAGCAACAACAAACACCAGCAGGCTTTCAGTCTTTACCTATGGTGCTGTGTTTTGATTAAAAGGTTACTGAACCCTGTATCTTATCTCTTTAGGTGAGAAGAAACATTAGAAGCAGTTGAAGGACCGGGAAGTAGGTCCTCTGGAGATGAGGGGGCATTCTTCTAAATGGCTTGTTAAAATGTTACCTGTAGTGTCATCTGTGTCATTAGTAACTATTTTTTTGCCTTAGAAGTCTCTCTTTCATTGTATAAACTGAAGTGATTTCTTGTTCTGCTATTAGCTACGAACATACACTGCTCTAGTCCTTCGATAAACCCATCACACATGTTCAGCATGTCATGGATAAGCACTTTTTCTGTAGTGTTAAGAAAGTCATTTTCATTGTTACTAGTATCACAATCATCTAGACTCAGAGCCATTTTGGCTTTTTCACTACTGACTAATGAATGAACAACTGGAGCCTCATTATTGATGTTAAGAACTTCTTTGTTACCCACCCGTTCCAGCCTATTGACAGATTCTGAAGATACAATTTTTGCATATGTAAGGAGATCTCACGTTTTTCTTCTCATCTGACCTTTGGAATCCTTCAAGGTCACCACTTTGTTTGTCATCATCACAAAACATAGTCATAAGCCAGAGATTGTGCCAGGCATGCACAACTGTGCCTTTTGTCACCATCTTCCAAGCACTGGCAACAGTACCTATGGCATCCTAAACTTTTCGAAACCTTTCACGCCCATACCTCTGTTCTCTGCTGCTGGTGTGCTATTCAAGAACCTGTTTTTGTATTGACTTTTCTTTGATCTGAGGATGCCCTGGTCACGTAGCTGAATCCACAAAGTCACATTTGGAGGAAAGTATATGGCATAAACGTAATCTTTGAGAATTTGATGCCTTCCTACAAGCTGCTGGTACCAAATGTTTATGAAAGTAATCAGAAAAGATGTCCCTGGGGAATCCATGCTTTTTTGTTAGCATAATATTGCACTGTTAAAAAATTCACTCCTTGAAAACAGTGAGGATGCAAGCTTCTGCCTATCACAGCAGGGTTACACTTAGATGTGCCTGCTGCCTTGGCACATCCTAGCCCAGTTTTTCTGTCCTTGGCATCCTTAATTCCTGTAGGAGCTGTCTCATCAGCTGTAGTCAGTTTCTTCTGGGGGCAACAAGGCCAAAATAGTTATATTTTAGTAGCATTATAGATGTGTTCTGGAGTCAGATTTTCATCAGTAATGACTTTGGCAAACTCATCAATGAGTTTCTCTGCTGCTTCATGATCAGCAGATGCTTATCACCCAGAGCTTTAAAAATGTAATGCCATGTTGTTGTAGAAAAAAATGGGTTCTTGTCACACAATCAGGAAGACTTAGGAACACAGACACTTTTGGAAGGGTGAGGGGGAAGGGTGTTTATCGGGTGAAAAAGGAAAAAAAAAAAGTAAAGTGAGAAGGGTGTCTATTAACAGGCCCCCATGTCACAGATTGAATCCCAGGTCACCATCCAGGAACAGGAGAGGTCAGACTCCTCCTCCCTGCAAATGGCACGAACTTCCCAAGACTCCACCCCATCCTCCCGGTGTGCAGGTGGGCATTATTGAGAAAGAATAAGTTGAGAAAAGGGCGAGCTTCATCTGGGACTGGCAGTCTGGTTTTTCAGCCTTCAGGCTCTTTAAGGCTTGAAGGCGGGGTTTCACCGGGGGGACGCTTGGCTGCCTTCTGTCTGTATCAATAACGTTTTTCAAATTTCTCCAGCCAACAGGCTGAATTCTTATAGTTCCATTTAATTTTCAGTTTACTGTGATAGATATTTGCTTGTTTCATAATCGGCATACTGTTAAGTAACTTGTGTTCACTGCAGTGCTGATGGATCCATTCTTTCAATACACAATCAAGATCTTCTTTTTCAGGTTTATGCAGTATATTTTTTCCGTTTTTAAATTAACTTCTGCTCATCACTTTTGGCAAAGGTCCTGGCTTGATGGGGCATCATGGGAAACTGGCCTTGGTGTGTCCCACTGCACACACGCCATTTTATTATCGTTCGTGGGAAAGCCTGCATGAGGGAATCTGGGCATGTACAGAGAAAATACATCAAAACTGAAGTTGGGTAGGAGGGTTCTATTTCCCCCATGTGGATGCCAAATAAACTGTGCACACTTGCATTTTGACTTCCACATGTCACATGGGGTCAGGTGTGGAATTTTCTACTTGTGACATTATGCCGGTGTTCAAAAGGTTTTGAATTTGGGAGAATTTTTTATTTTGGACTTTTAGATTAGGAATGCTCAACCTCTTTATCGTACCTACCTGCCTATCTATGTATCTACAATCAGTATAGACAGTTAGATATAGATGTAGGTATATGCATACATATGTATATATGTGGTTAGAGCAACAGCAGCCCAGATTTTTGGCACCATGGACCAGTTTTGTGAAAGACAATTTTTTCATGAGATGGGGCGTGGAGGGGGATAGGGTTTGGGGATGAAAACTGTTCCATCTCAGATCAACAGGCATTAGATTCCCATAAGGAGCATGCAACCTGGATCCCTTCCATGTAGAGTTCATAATAGAGTCTGTGCTCCTGTGAGAATCTAATACCACTCTGATCTGACAGGAGGTGGAGCTCAGGTGGTAATGCTTGCTTGCCCACTACTCCGCTCCTGTTGTGCTGCCTGATTCCTAACAGCCCACGAACCAGAGGTTGGGGACTCCTGGGTTAGAGAAAGAGAGGGACAGAGAGAGAATGAAAACAAAGAGGGATATTTTCAAATAGCTAGAAGACAGGTTATTGAATGGTCTCAACACAAAGGAATGATAATGTTTGAGTTGACGGATATATGAATTACCCTGAACTGATAATTATACATTGTATGTATCACAGTATCACTACGTGCCCCACACACATATACCCCTTGTCACATATTATGTGACAGTTAAAATAAATACTTTGTTAAAAAGGAGAATAATGCAAAAAATATAAGTATGCTATTTCCTTTTTTGCTGTCTGTATTTTATCTTCTTCTTGATTTGCCTTCTTGATTAATCATCTCCTAGAGGCTGGTAATCAGATTTGGCTCCTGCCCTCCAAGAGCTGTCAGTTTCGTAAACTAACTCACACATGCAAATACTAATAGCTTTAAAGTGCTGAGTGTTAGAATATGTTCCCTTCGGTGGTAAAGAATTGGAGCAAATTCTTCCACATTGTGGTGTGGGGCAAAGAGGAAAGGCTTTCATAGAAGAGGCAACATTTTGGTTGGTTTGGCAGGTGGAAATAGGAGGAGAGTGTTTCACTGAGATAGAGGAGCCCAATGAACTGTCTGCATGGAGGCGGAGGAGGTATGAATGAAATACACAGGAAGAGAATTTCAAGAAAGAGGTGGGAGGTGGGGGCAATTAACATCCTTAAATGCTGCAGGGAAAACAAACAAATGGCTGGGAAAAGACTATTAATATATAAGCGTTGTCTGATAAGTGAGCCATGCATACAATTTTAAATATCCTATTAGTAGTCACATTAAAAAGAAACAGATAAAGTTAAGTTTAAAATGTATTTTATTTAACCCTATATATAAAATATTATCATTAACATGGAATAAATATACAAATTTATGTTTCACATTCTTGATTCTGTACTTTGAAATCCAGTGTGTATTTCATACTTACAGCATATCTCAATACTAAAGAACCACAAGTGCTCAATAATAGCACCCTGTGGTTTGTGGCTACTACACTGAATGGCACAGATTTAGACAACAGCAAAAAGGTGTGAGTAGAGAAGTGGAACCAGAAGTCAGATTCTAAGGAATTAGAGGAGAATGGATGGTAAAGACATAGGGACAGACAGTGTGTATTACTTTTTTCCAAACACTTGGAGAGCAAAAAATGACACTGTTCTTTTATTCTCTCTTTAAGATAATTGAGATGGTAATACATTTGATGGAAAGGGTCAAGAAATAAAAAAAACATGAGAAATTGGAGATATGAGGAGGAAGTTATGAAGCCAGCATGCCACACTGAGGGTAAGACCTAGAGGATCTGGGACTACTAGTGCTAGTCTTTTTGTTCTATGTTTGGAAATGGACTACAACTTACTACAGCCATGCCTGGTGACAATGCCATCTGCTTATTGGCTCTTGTCATTAACAGGACCGCTACCCAAACAAATTACCTCCTTATAGGAATCAGGGTTTGCAATGCTTAGGAGACAGAGGATCCATTGAGAGCATGGCTGGCAAGTTTAGTTTCACAAATGAGAAATTTCTTCTTTTATATGAGAATAGAAGATGACTGGTTATGAATGTATAAGTTTTATTCTAAAAACACAGCATACCAGGAGATATCTCCTCTTTTCATTAATTGTCAGATTCCACTGGTCATTCATTTAGCTACTCATTCTTCAACAATACAAAATATTTTTGAACTTCTATAGTTTATTCCTGAAACTTACATTCAGTGCAACAATTCTTTCCTTCTTTCATTTAAAACCTTAACTGAACCCTCTTTCTCCCTTTCTTTCCTTTTCTTTTCCATTCTTTTGACTAACTTAGGGCAAATTTTGAAGTCGGTGAAATTGATTTTGGGTATTTTTCCATCTTGTTTTATCTACCCTCTGTTCTCCAGTGCTGACTTATACTTTTCTGACCTTGCTGTAAAATCCAAGTCTTAGCCACCACTATTAACACTGCCACCACCATCTTTTCCACCCCCACCATCATTAACAACAATTAAATTCTTTTTGTCTGATTCTATTTTTCTCAACCTCATTAGATATTAGAAAAAAAAAGAGTGAATTAAGATAAATGTACTGCTATGGTCTGAATGTTTGTGTTCCCCCATATTCATATGTTGAAACCTACTTTCCAATGTGATATTATTAGGAGGTGGGGCCTTTGGAAGGTGATTAGGTCATGAAGGCTCAGCCCTCATGAATGAGATTAGTGCACTTATAAAGGAGGCTCTAGAGAATTGCCTCATTCTTCCCTCCAAGTGAGTTTATAGCAAGAAAGTGTCATATATAAATCAGCAAGCAGCCCTCACCAGACACTCTATCTGACAGCACCTTGATCTTGGAGTTTTCAGCCTCCATATCTGTGAGAAATAAATTTCTATTATTTAAGCCACCTAGACTATAGTATTCTGTTACAGAAGATTGAACAGACTAAGACACCTATTAATGATTTTGATGCCCCTAACTTTACCAAAAGCATTGGCATCATAAAAAGAGAATGATAATTAATACAAATGGATCTTTATTTTTTTAAAGAAAAAAGGAATGACAATACATTTTTCACCAACATTTTATACAAATATTTTCAGACATAAGCCAAGTTGAATAAATTTTACAGTAAACACTTGCATACCAACTACCTAGGTGCTAACATGAACATTTTTCTGTGTTGCTTTTTCACAGACCTATCCATTTATCTATTCCTCCATTTTGCTATACTTCATCTTAGTTTTTTTGTACATTTTAAAGTAAATTGCAGATGTCAGGATGCTTTCCCCTAAACACTTTAGCAAGCATATTATCAACTACATTTCAATATGTCTTTTGAAGTGGGATGGAATAGTAAGCATATTTTAAATACATAGACCTGTGTAACCCAAACCTCTATCAACGTAGAGAAAATTACCATCATCCCAGGAAGTTCCCTAAGAGCAATCTTCTGATGTTTTTGCACCATAGATTTATTCTAGAATTTTATATAAATGAAGCTTATTGCACTCAACATAAGATTTCCAAGACTCAGACAATAATATAGACAGTGATGCTTTCAAGTCTGCAGCACTTTTGATCCTGTTCTGGAGTCTGCCCTTTCAGAAGAGCTCATTGCTCCTCCCCTTAGTTCTTCTTGCTCCTCTTCCTACCCTTGTTCAGTTTGTATCTCCTTTCTTTTTTTCTAATAAATACAGTTTCTTTTAAAGTTCTAGATGTTGTCATTGCTCTTACTTTGAATTTCTACAAGGGCTTGTAAAGCATTAGGATGCTCACACATCCTAATGTGTGAATAAAATGTGTGAATAAAACAATGTTTTATTCTTTACCATTGAACTAGTAATACTAGTTTTTCCTTTTGGGATGACTTCATTGAGTATATATTAAAAATAATGGAAAAATAGCAAAAAGGAAAGAACATATGTGATGAATCTGTGACCTGATGGTATCTTATTGAGGCTGGGAGCATTCAAGGTCTGAGATTGTCTGGTTTGCTCAAGGCCAGAGCAGCAACATGCATCCTTTCGAAATAAGACAAGTTGTCACTTGTCTCTGGCCAGAATTGGTCAAGATCATGGGGTAGGTGATGAAAGCTGCCAACCCCTCCGTGACACAGGTATTGATATGTGGCAAGGAGCCACTCATCTCTGCCAAGAGATAGCATGTACCAGAGAGGGGCTGTGGGAGTAGATTAGATGGCTGTCCACCACGTAGTGTGTAATTCAAGGGATGTCTCAATGTCAAGAAGTTACCTTTGACGTCATAGATTGGCCAGTGCCTTCATGTTATAGCAGACCATCATATTAGGAAAAGTCGGTCTTTCTAGATTGAATAAGGACAAGTCCAGGGTAAGCACCTATTCTAGAAACCTAACATGTAATTTCAAGAAATGAAAAGTAAAATGTCCAGCAATATTTTGGGAGCCTTAAACCTCGTATTTTCTTGAGCATCTTGTTTCCTGTTTAATTGCCACAGCTCAAATATTATGTTTTGCAAATGTATGTAGGGGTATATTTTATATGTCATACATATTAATGCATTTTCATTTATTCTGCTTGAAAACTTTTTACATAAAATTAAAGTCTGTCATAATACTTTATTTTCTGTTTGTGGTTAGAGTAGGTGTCTTTGCTTTCTTTATCATCTCTTTTTTCAGGTAAGAAGGGCTGTACTGGAGTGAAATCATAACTTTAGTTATATCATAACATTAGAAATGGTCTTACTCTCGTAAACAACTGCAACAAATGGAGATTATGCTTAAAGCATAAACCTCAGACTTGTGGGTATTTTCTTCTTTATGTTTTAATAAAAATACCAGAAAGGAAAGGTTTAAATTCACTAAAGTTATTTTGAGAAAATCAATTTCCATAAATATATTTTATTGCTCACTCATAAATTTATACTTCCCTTTCTCTCCCTGCATAATTGGTTGGTTTCCTGCATACAGTTTAGCTCCATCGTTCATGTTTTCATAGGAATTTTATCCCTGGTATTTGCCTGTTCCAGCCATTCTTTCTTTTTTTTTTATTCATTAAGCCTTTTAAAAAATTATTTAATTTTATTTTTATTTTAAGTTCTGGGGTACATGTGCAGGATTTGCAGGTTTGTTACATAAGTAAATGTGTGCCACGGTGGTTTCCTGCACCTATCAACCTATCACCTAGGTATTAAGACCAGCATGCATTAGCTATTTTTCCTAATGCTTTCCCTCCGCATGCCCTCACCCCCGACAACAGGCCCCCCTATGTGTTGTTCCCCTCCCTGTGTCCGTGTGTTGTTCCCCTCCCTGTGTCCATGTGTTCTCACCGATCAGCTCCCACTTATAAGGGAGAACATGGGGTGTTTGGTTTTCTGTTCTTGCATTAGTTTGCTGAGGATAATGGCTTCTAGTTCCATCCACTTCCCTGCAAAGACATGGTCACTCCCTTTCTATGGCTGCATAGTATTCCATGGTGTATATGTACTATATTTTCTTTATCCAGTCTATCCCTGATGGGCATTTGTGTTGATTCCATGTCTTTGTTATTGTGAATAGTGCTGCAATTCACATACACATGCATGTATCTTTATAATAGAATGATTTATATTCGTTTGGATATATTCCCAGTAATGGACTTGTTGGGTCAAATGGTATTTCTGGTTCTAGAACTTTGAGGAATTGCCACACTGACTTCCACAATGGTTGAACTAATTTACATTTTATATTTACTATTCTAATTTACTATTTTCTAATTTACTATTTCTCTACAACCTCACCAGTATTTCTGGTTTCTTGACTTTTAATAATTGCCATTCTAACTGGTGTGAGATGGTAACTCATTGTGGTTTTGATTTTCATTTATCTCACCATCAGTGATGTTGAGCTTTTTTTCGTATGTTTATTGGCCTCATGAATGTCTTCTTTTGAGAAGAGTCTTTTCATGTCCTTTCCCCCATTTTAATGGTTTTTTTTCCTTGTAAATTTGTTTAAGTTCCTTGTAGATTCTGGATATTAGACCTTTGTCAGATGGATAGATTGCAAAAACTTTCTCCCACTCTGTAGGTTGTCTATTTGCTCTGATGATAGTTTCTTTTGCTGTGCAGAAGCGCTTTCATTTAATTAGATCTCGTTTGTCAATTTTTGCTTTTGTTGCAATTGCTTTTGGTGATTTCATCATGAAATCTTTGCCTGTGCCTATGTCCTGAATAGTATTACCTACATTTTCTTCTAGGGTTTTTACAGTTTGTGTTTTACATTTAAGTCTTTAATCTATCTTGAGATAATTTTTGTGTAAGGTGTAAGGAAGAGGTCCAGTTTCAATTTCTTGCATATGGCCAGCCAGTTCTCCCAGCACCATTTATTAAATAGGAGATCCTTTCCCCATTGCTTGCTTTTGTTAGGTTTGTTGAAGATCAGATGGTGGCAGATGTGCAGTCTTATTTCTTAGTTCTCTATTCTGTTCCATTGGTCTATGTATCTGTTTTTGTACCAGTACCATTGGTCCAGCCATTATTTTAATAAAAAGCTGAAGCTCTTCACTACCTGAAGAATAAAATCTGAAATTCTTAGTATGGCATTCAAGGCTTTCCAGAAGCTGGCACCAAACTGTTTTTCTAATTTTTCTTCTGCTCCAGTATTTCTTCCCAGTTTCCTTCCACTTCTTTCTCAGTTCCCATCATTCTTGCATTCTTTGTTGTCTCTGTGTACAATAGCTTTCTTTTTTTGGTACAATTTTATAACACTGTAGTTAGGGGAGTGTATATCCACCTACTTATGTTACTGGTGGCTTCTGTGTCAGGAAATGATCTATAACCTACCTACTTATTCTTTTGATGTAGATGACCTACGCATTCACCTTTTTAAAGAATGTTTGTAAATTGTGGGAAAATATACATCATATGAATTTTGCCATCTTAACCATTTTTAAGTGTTACAGTATAGTGCCATTAAGTACATTTACACTGTTGTTCAATCATCACTACCATTCATCTCTAAAATATTTTTGTCATTCCATAATGAAACTCTGAACCTAGAAAACAATAACTTCCCATTCTCCCCTTCTCCCAGGCCCTAGCAAATTCTACTTTCTGTCTTTATGAATTTAACTACTCTAGGTACTTCACATACATGGAATCATACAGTATTTGATATTTCACTTAGCATAGTGTCTTCAAGTTTCATCCATGTTGTAGCATGTATCATAATTTCATTACTTTTTAAGGTTGCATAGTATTTCCTTGTGTGCACAAAGCACAGTTTGTTTAGTTATTCATCCTTTGGTGGAAATTTGAGCAGTTTTCATCTTTTGGCTATTAGGAATCATGTTGCTATGAACATTGGCATACAAATGTCTATTCAAGTCCTAGCTTTCAAATTTTTTGTGTGTAAGTAGAATTGCTGAATCAAATTATACGTCTACGTTTAATTTTTTGAAAATCATAATGTTATAAAATCATACTGTTTATCATAATGGCTGTCTGAACTAGGTAACATTTCGGCCAACAATGCACAAGGCTTCCGATTTATTCACATTCACACCAACACTAATTGTTTTTCTTTTCCAGTAATAGCCATTCTAATAGATTTGAACTTGTATCTCATGATTCTTATTTATATTTCACTAATGATTAGTGATATTGAGCATCTTTTCACATGCCTATTGGCCACCTGTATGTCTTCTTTAAAGAAATGTCTATTCAAGACCCTTGGTCATTTTTCAAATGGGTTTTGTTTTTTGTTGTTGAATATTAATTATTCTCTATATATTCTGGATATCGATGCCTTATCAGATATGTGATTTACAAATATTTTCTCTCATTCTGTGAGTTGCCTTTTCAATCTGTTAATTAGTGTGTTTTGATGCAAAATGTTTCTAATTTTTATGAAGTCCAATTTATTAATATTATTTTCCTTTCATTGCCTGTGCTTTTGTGTCTTATCCAAGGAATAATTGCTAAATCCAGTGTCATGGAATTTCCCTCCTATTTTTTTCATGTAAGAGTTTTATACTTTAAACTCTTCTGTTTAGGTCTTTGGTCTATTTTTAGTTAATTTTGTTATTGGATTTAAGGGAAGAGACCAACTTCATTCTTTTGTATGTGGACATCCAGTTTTCCCAGTGCCATTGTTAAAACTATGGTCTTCCTTTTTAAATGAATTTGGTATTCTTGTTAAAAATAATTTGACCACATCTTCAAGGGTTTATTTCTGAATTCTCTATTCTCTCCTATCTGTGAAAATCTCTACATTTATGCAAGTGCTGCACTGTTTTGATTACTGTAGCTTTATAGTAAATTTTGAAATCAGAAAGTGTGAGTCCTCTTTGTTCTTTTTCAAAATAGTTTTGGCTATTTAGGATCTCTTGAGATTCCATACATATTTTCAAATGGATTTTTTTCTGTTTCTGCAAAAAAAAAAATGGTATTTTGATAGGGATTGCAATGAATTTGTAGGTAGCTTTAGGTAGTATTGACATCTTAACAATAGTAAGTATTCAACTTACAAATACAGCATGTCTTTTCATTTACTTGTATTCTTTGATTTTTTTCAGTAATGTTTTATAGTTTTCTGTTTACAAGTTTTTATCTCTTTGGTTAAGTTGATTCCTAAGTTTTTTGTTTTGATGGTATTATAAATGAAATTTCTTTCTAAATTTTATTTTCTGATTATTAATTTTTAGTTTATAGAAATACAACTGATTTGTTTGTTGGTTTTGTGCTCTGCTTGATACATTACTGAATTTCTTTATTGTAACGGTTTTTGTGAACTCTTCAAGGTTTTCTACATACAAGATTGTATTATCTGTGAACAAAGGTAATTTTACTTTTGGATGCCTTTTATTTATTTTTCATGCCTAATTGCTCTGGCTAAAACATCTAATACTATGCTGACTATAAATGTTAAAGCAAGCATCTTTGTCTTGTTCCTGATCTTAGAAGTAAAGTTTTCAGTTCTTCCACATTGAGTGTGATGTTGTTTGTAGGTTTTTCATATGTAGTCTTTATTTTGTTGAAGTACTTTCCTTTTGTTCTCATTTTGTTGAATGTTTTTGTCATAAGGGATATTGAAATGCATAAAATGCTTTTTCTGTATCTATTGATATTCTCATGCTTCACCCTTTCATTCTGTTAATGTGGCATATTACAATAATTCATTGTCATATGCTGAACCATCCTGTATCTCAATAAATTTCACTTGGTTATGTTGTATAATCACTTTAATATGCTTCTGAATTCAGTTTTCTAGGATTTTACTGAGGATTTTTACATAAATGTTTATAACATATATCTTATAATGTCTTTGTCTGGCTTTGGTATCAGGGTAGTTCTGGCCTCGTAGAATGAGTTAGAAAGTGTTCCCTCTGCTTTAGAAGAGTTTGGAGAGAACTGTTGTGATTTCTTCCTTAAGTATTTGGTAGAATTCACCAGTGAAGCCTAGGTCTAGGGTTTTTCTTTGTCAAAAGGTTTTTGATTGTTAATTCAGCACCCACACCCCCTACCCGCCGCCCCACACAACTAGTTTAGATGTATTTAGATTTTCTATCTCTTTATAATTTATTCTTAGTATATTTATATTAATTTCACATTTGATTAGCCAATTTGTTGACATACAATTGTTCCTAATACTATCTTATATAGATTTGGTAATTATATCCGTACTTTCATTTCTGACTTTAGTTACTTGAGAGTAAACATGACACTTTATAAAAATATTTAGCCAGATAGGATATTAGACAGGACAAGAGAATGGAAAGGAAAAATAAGACACATTTAGTTCTGAATTTTTGTCTGCTCTCAGGCAAAATAGGTGATGAGCATCCCCAACACCTATATCCAGGTACATGTCCCCAAACAGGAATCTTCAAACCCAAAGTGGGATGGATCAGAGGCTAGCGTTGTTCATGATCTGTGTATTACTGTGGTCAGCTTTTGTCACTGAAATATTGTGACTTGAAATCATGGTTTTTTCCCTCCAGTATTATCTTCTCAAGTATTTTGAAGGCAACATATATGGTTGAGACAACCCATGAGGTCCCCTGGATAGATTACTGGTAATTTTTGAAAGAGGAAAACATGAAGGAGACTTCAGTTTTTCCTTTTTTTCTCCATAGATTCCCATTTTTGTTTCCTGTTTGTATTTCACAGAGCACTAAGAAGGCATCAGCGAAACGCCTAATAAATACCTAGTATTTCTCAAAATCAAAAGTTTCACAACTCAGCACTCCAGGAAGTCTGATTTCATTGCTTGTTTATATGTTTTTCTCCCTTTTACCTTAATCAAAGCTGCCTTTTGCCAAATTTAAATGAAATTTGCCCTCATAGGATTTCAGCTTGAAACTGAATTAGGAAACCAGAAAGACTTAAAATAAGCATGTGTTTTAAATGCTACACAATGTATCTATTTTTTTAAGTGGAAGTTTCATACTATTTAAGCCCAGGTGTATAAAACAAATTGCAACACATTTCCCCAAGCAGCCGCTTAGAGATCATACCAAATGAACTTAAAAAATATGTTTTACATTTTTAATGAGTAACACGGAATGTGCTTAAATGATGCAATTTATCAGAATTTTTTTTCGGATAAACTTTCTACCAGCTTCCTGCAGTACAAAACACTTTTTATTTTCTTTTTAAAGCACCAAAGTTTATTCCCTTCCCCCGCACCTCCCTTTTTTTTTTTAAGCTCTTTCAGGTGGTGGAAGGTCTGAGGATCATTTGCACTAATTATTTTTAGTTCTTCCTCACATAACACCTGAAGAGGACATTCTATTTATGGGAACCAAATTACTTAAAAATATTTCCAAGCTCTTTAAGCAGAGGTCAGTACACACATTAGCTGGGGGCAAAAGGAATATTCAAGTCTAGGCATCCCTTTTGAATTTGCAGCTGGGATTTATGCAGCTCCACGCTGTTGGCCTGGTCCCCTTGGTTACCCTCCACCTTGCTCATAATATCCAGACAGCATGTCAGGGCCCATCTCATCTCCACATATCAATAGATGTTTGTGGAGGATCAGCTGTTCCCATGGTACCTGGGCTCCGGGATTTGCGTTGGAATGTGCTGTGTTTCCCAGACTCTAGGATCTCAGCAACTGCTCATATACCATCTTGAGTCTCTGCACCTACTGAGTCTTTCTAGGATTTTGTGTTGCTGCACTGACAATTTTCACACCCTTGGGTCCTAACTCCCGATTACAAGCTGTGGGGATTAAGAAATTCCTCCCTGAGACCTGGTTGCGCTTGCCTTATTTGCCCATTTGTTCTTCTCTGGGTTAACTTTTATTTTTCCTCCTCTTTAGGGTAATTTTGAAAGAAGCTCTAGTTATTATTTTCCTCATTCTAAATAATTGTGATAAAACTTTTGAAATTGCGCTACTTCTACTGGAGAAAAGATAGAACTTTATTATCTTGCAGGAAAAGACCACCTTGCATGCTTTTCATCTTATTTTCTTGACTAGGGGTGTAATATCATTTAAAAATCCCAAACTGGATAGCCATGGATCTCATGTAACAGTAAATATAGTGTAGAAATATTTTTGAATAAAATGATGGATACAATGTAAATAATAAGACATTTGAAACAGCATTTTATTAAAATAAAAAGGCTTACCTGGAATCATGAATACACTTTTGAGATAGTTACTTATATAAGAAATATTTAACTCCTCAATTTTAAAAATATGTATGTTGTGTGATAGCTCTTTGGTTTAAGTCTGAAATGTGAATTTAAAAAAGAAGAACAAATAAAGAAGAAAGTTTGGGGAAAAAAAGACCTAGATTTAATATAATTAGCATGGGAATTGCTGAAAATAGAGATTCCCAGTTTAGACCCTTGGCAGAGTTAGTCTACGAGACAGGAAAGAAAAAGACAAAGATAAAATAAAACAAAAAACTGAGACGCCCAGATACATTTAAATTTTAGATAAAAATAATTTTTAAGTATATGTTCTAAATATTATGGAACATACATGTATTTTTTTCACTGTTTATGTAGAATCCAAATTTAATTGGGTATCTTGTATTTTATCTGTCAGTTTTAATCACTAGAGACTTCAGTTCAGTCCTGGTGGGTGGGGGCCAAAACTGGTGTACTTTTTATGAGCTAAACTCTGCATGAATTCTCATAAGTAAGTCAGGTTAGAAAACCACTAGCTTATTGTTTCAAAATGGAAGACACACGCACGCACGCGCACGCGTGCACACACACTCGCACACTTATAACAGACACAATGGTGATCCCAAAGTCTGTGCTCCTGGTAGATTCATTCTGCAAATGAAAAAAAATATATATTATCTGAAGTAAAGAGAGGAACCAAAATTCACCTGATTTTGCCATGGGGATCCTGGTGCAGGTGGCAAAATACTCATGCATTTTCCAAATTATAGAATGTGCTACAGACTGACAGAATTATCCTCCTCATCATCATCATTGTTTTGGCTGGCTACCTTAAAATTTTGTTATCAAACACGGTTGGTTACCATTGGATATTCTTGTTAACTTTTATGATTGATAATGTGTTACCATGAGGTTATAAGCAGAACCCAACATATTATATGTAGTCAACTAGCTTTTAAAAACAGAATACAAGAGAACACACAATAATTAATTTAACCTTAACATATATTAGTTGATTTAATTGATTCACTATGTATCTATTAAGTGCTTGGTATGTTGCAAAGCTGGGGATAAATTACAAATTAGATAGAGCCCCAACTCTCCAGGCACTTAATGGTTTAGAATCACAAGAGTTTCCTACAGGACTTTAAGTATCACATGACATGTTGATTATCATAGAACTTTATATACAAAATGCCAGAGTAGCAGAACACCTGGTTTAAAGAAGCTTTCTCATTAAAATAAAAAAAAAGAAGAAAAGAAAAAAAAGTCCTCTACATTTTAAAATGTAGCAGCCTTAATATAAAGCTTCATAAAGGAGAAATCCTTTTATGCACTTTTGAGGCTGCATGGTTTGGGAAGAGGAAGACTACTTTAAAGTTCTTTGTAATTACTGGATTTATTTAATGAAGAACTAGTTACAGCATTTAGTACTACATGACATGTTTTTATTGGTCATTATCATATAAAACTTTTTCTAGATTCTTTTTTTCTGTTGGAGTATCCATTGTAAGCATTGTAATATGGAAGGGCTGTGCTACATGATGTGAGTCACACTCGTCGGGACAGGTGGGGGAACTGCAGGCTCCTTGGTGTAGAAGATCCATCTCAGTGTGCAGCCATTTCAGGAAGACTTTTCTGACCACCCGCTTTCAGCTCTGTTTTTTTAAACATCCATACTACTTCTCACTGGACTAGCTACTTTAATGTTCCAAAGGTCTCTTATTGATGTGAAAGTCTGGTAGTTCAGAATAATATTTTGGAGTGAGGAGGAGCAGGTACCACATTATAGTCATGTTTTGAATTTCCCAGAGAGCCTCCCTCATCTAGATGTGGCTCCTGAGTCTTCTATCACCTGAGTGTTTGACCTGGATGTCACTTTGAAGATCATAACACAGAAGTAAGCCTTGTGGAAGCAAGTGCCTTTCACAGCACCATGGGTGTGCCCTGAGAAACAGAATACAAGGTAAAGCCTCAATGTGCCAGGATGAGTGAGGATTTAGGGGTAATTATTCTTTCTGGTTCACTGGAAAACGTCTTTCTGAAAATTAAATCTATTACAATATGAAAGTTGCTTTGCTTAGTATTCTGGCTTGTACAAAGAAGACTAAAGCGGAGCACCTGCTCTCAAAGATCAGATAATTCAGGTGAGGAGTTAAGGCAAATGTGAATGAAAATTTAACTAACAAGAGAGTTAATTAGGCAGCATGGGAAGGCGATGTCTTTTCTGAAAAAGAGATATTGAAGGTTAGCTTCCCATTTTCTACAGCAGCTTATTTCCCTGCACTGATAAATAAGAAATGGTAAATATAATTGGATCATTCTTTCAATATAGTATCTTGTGGAGTATTAGGTCAATAATATCAATAATAACTTTTGTAAGTTAACAATTTAATCCTCCCAACAGTCCAGTGAGCCAGGAGCTATTACCCCCATCCTTTAGAAAAAGAGAGGTGAAATAACTTGACCAAGTTTACACAGCCATTAGGTAGCTAAGCCAAGCTGGCTCCAAAGCCCATGCTTAATAATGATTTCATTCTGCCTTCTTTGCTTCTGTGTATCAACTCTTATTGTGCCTTCTAAAAATATAAATTCCAGAAAATTTTTCCTCTTCTTTTGTCTCTTTATGCTACAGTCAATTGAAAGGAAAAACATCTGGTGAGTAGAAGGGTCTTATAAGAAACACTCTGTTTCTAGGTAATTGAAGTTTTATATCAGTGAGGCTGAGAGAGTACCTAGGCAAGGTCAGTTTATATGAGATGGAAGCAAAAGCCAAACAAACTTTAATGCCGCCTGACAGTCCATGGGCAACAGAAGAGGCTTTCTGAGATATCAGAAGAAAGTACAGCTTCGTGGAGGAAACGGAAGAAAGCACAGCTTCGTGGAGGAAAATGCACAATCTTACTAGGAAAGAGGCATTTCTCTGTGAAGACTCAAGCTGATTTCTGTGTGGAGGAATTATACTGTTAATAACAAATAGGGGAAGCAGTCTCTGGCTTTGTAACATCTGTTATAACTGCACCTGCCTCAAAGATTTCCTGGTTTCTATTCCCAAGAGAAAGTCAGTCAGCAGGAAATGAGGCAAGTGCACAATGACTTTACGGGAAAAGGATGGCTTTTGACTTCTCCTTGGGTTTAATTCCTGACAATATTGCCTATTCCCCTTGTTGTTGATAGTACTTTACAAGGCAGTGGTTTGTAAAGTGAAAGATGGGAAGGAAGAAAGGCACCTATGCTTGGAAACGGTTTTTATGGAACACAGGAATGTCATAGGGCACGGGTCAATTGGGTGACATCAATACATCTGGCTGTTAGTCCTTGCTCTGACTGAATGGGTAATACACGGAAACAAAACATATTCCTACTCACCACAGCAATTCAAAGGCTCACACTTGTGTCTCCTTTCGTTCTCTAATTCAGTGATTCTTAGATTCCCAAACTTTAGAGTGAATCAGGATCACCTGGACGGCTTGTTTAAACACACATTGCAGGACCTGACGTAGTTTCTAACACAATGTGTCTGATGTGGTACCTAGGAATCTGTATTTCTGTAAGTCCCTAGGTGAGGCTGAGGCTGCTGGTCTGGGAATTACATTTGAGAATTATTGCTGTGATTGATTTAAACAGAAATCTCCCATTCTTATTATTCTTGGGCCTCTCATCAGGATGATCCAGTTCCCGGGATTTTCACCATTTCTTCCTATCAGTACGATTGAGCAGAATCTGCCCCTAACTTCTCCACCGAAGTCCCAGCAGCAGCCTCAGCATTTATCTCCAACTTGGATGAAATTAATTAAGTTACATGCAAGGGGTTCCAGAGAGAATTTGAGTGCGTGTAGCCTGCCCAAGCTAGTACAATGGAGCAGGCATTTCCCCAAAGGCCTCACTATATTGGATGGACATCATGTTTTACATCAATTTTCCTGGAGTAAATCTGCTGCAGATGAAATGCTAACATTGTCCACTGTTTGTTAGTATATGAAGAAGGCTTGGGGAAGAACTTTAGCTCCCCCTTATCCTTGGTTTCGTTTCTTACACTTGCAGTTACCCACACTCAACTGTGGTCTGAAAATATTATGACCTTTATGAAAAAGTTCACAAATAACAATTTATAAGTTTTAGATGGCGCACTCTTCTCAGTAGCATGATTCCTGCTTCCATCTCACCCCTAATGTGACTCATTCCTTTGTCCAGCATATCTGTGGGGTATATGTTCCCCACCTGTTAGTCCTGGACATCGTCTGCTCCTGACATCCAATCAACATCAACGTGGCTTGACGATCCAGGATCACCCGAAGCAGATGGTCCTCCTACTGGAGAATCTTCAGAAAGTCACCTGTAGCCTAACGCTATGTCACAATGCCTGTGTCATTCACCTCACTTCACAGCATCACGTAGGCATTTTATCATCTCATAACATT
Organism: Nomascus leucogenys; assembly: GCF_006542625.1. Taxonomy (NCBI): domain Eukaryota; kingdom Metazoa; phylum Chordata; class Mammalia; order Primates; family Hylobatidae; genus Nomascus; species Nomascus leucogenys. Next base: position 1,747,478 of record NC_044391.1, read on the forward strand.
ACAACAAGACGAAGGGGAAGTACAGTACAAGAAGATATTTTGAAAGAGAAAGGCCACATTCACAAAACTTTTATTACATTATATTGTTGCAATTGTTCTATTTTATTACCAGTTATGATTGTTAATCCTTTGTGCCTAATTTATAAATTTTTTAATAGTTAAGTATACGTAGAAACAAGCATACCATATATAGGGTTCAGTACTATCCTTAGTTCTAGGGATCCACTGGGGATAAGGGGGAACTACTGTACCTAACCTTATGCTTATGTGAAGAGCTCCTAAGGTCACTTGCACACAGAAGCTATTTAAAAATAATTGTTACAATTATAAACCCCCTGGAATATAATATGTGTGGCATCACTTAAAGAAGTAAAAAGAAAGAGGATAATTTTATTTCCCTTTATATTTAGTAAAATATTTCTCTACAATAATTACAATATTTACGGCAAAATTACATTAATAATTTTCACATAATTTTAAAAAGTGAAATATCTACATGTAAGGCACATACAATATTATGTTTATTTAAATATTTAAGCAAAATGTTTTATGTTCATATTTGAATATATGTTCATATGTTCATAGTCACAGGCTGCATAACAACATTTTGGTCAATGATGGAACGCCTATAAGACGGTGCCCACATAAGATTATAGTACCCTATTTTCATTACCTACGTCTAGACATGTTAGATACACTAATACTTACTGTTGTTACAATTATATATGATATTCAGTATAGTAGCATGTTGTATAGGTTTGTAGCTTAGGAGCAATCAGTTATAACATGTAGCCTCGTATAGTAGGCTATGCCACCTAGGTTTGTGTGAGCATTCTGTATGATGTTTGCACAATGATGACAAAATCACCTAATGACACATTTCCCATAAGGAATTCCTGTTATTAAGCAATAAACGACTGTACTAATATAATACATATATTATGTTGATATTTAATATTTCATCAGATATCGGTATATCGTAAAATATATAACTAAACATATAATAATGTATTAATTATATTCAATTATTATATGCAAAGTCATTTTAAAAAGTAAAATATGTAAATGCAAGGCATACAGAAAATATATAAAAATATTACATGTACCAAGTATGTTCATATTAATATAAGCAAATTGTTGAAACTTAATATCTCTATATTCAAGGTATAGCTATTAAAATTTGTAATATATAACATTAATATACATTACACATATATTTTATTTATTATTTCTAAACTGTCACTTGTTTTATTACTCATATCTCAGTCCATTCTGCTACATTTGTGTTAGGAAATTTATTGCCAATCTTATTGGGATGGCAACTAAAATCAACAAATGTCAATGGATAATGGGAAGTTTACTGCATTTCCTCAGTACAGTAAAGAATGAAAATCCTAGTCTTGGGTATATAGTCAGTGCTTTTCTTTAAATGTAGGTTTTAGAAGGGGGCAATAATTAACATTACGTTTTATTTCTAAGGTGGATACTAACTACAAAGGTCATAAAATAGATACTTAACAGAATGTCCTCCAGGTTCATCTATGTTGTCACAAATGATAGATTTCCTTTTTTTGTAAGGCTGCATACTATTCCATTGTGTAGATGCGCTGCATTTTCCTTATCCATTAATCTGAGGATGGATGTCCAAGCCGATTCCGTGTCTTTGCTATGATGAATAATGTTGCAATGAAGGTGGGAATACAGACATCTCATCAGCATACTGATTTCATTGCCTTTGGATACTCAGTGGTGGGATTGCTGAATCACATGGTAGTTTCATTTTTAATTCTCTGAGGAACGTTCGTACTGTTTTTCATAATGGCTGTGCTAATTTACGTTCTCACTAACAGTGTGTGAAAGTTCCCTTTTCTCCATATCCATATTAACACTTGTTATCTTTCTTGAGGGTAGCTGTTCTAAGGTGCCAGGTGGTATCTCATTGGTTTTAATTTACAAGGGAGTAGATTTTAAGTTCTTTTTTTTTTTTTTGAGACAGAGTCTTGCTCTGTCACCCACGCTGGAGTGCAGTGGAACAATCTTGGCTCAGTGCAAACTCCACCTCCCGGGTTCACACCATTCTCCTGCCTCAGCCTCCTGAGTAGCTGGGACTACAGGCGCCCGCCACCACTCCCGGCTAATTTTTTTTTTTCTTTTTTGTATTTTTAGTAGAGACAGGGTTTCACTGTGTTAGCCAGGATTGTCTCGATCTCCTGACCTTGTGATCCACCCGCCTCGGCCTCCCAAAGTGCTGGGATTACAGGCGTGAGCCACCACGCCCAGCCAATTTTAAGTTCTTTCACCACAAACAAAAATGAAAGTATGTGAAGTAAAGCATATGGTAATTAGCTCGATTTAACTATTCAACCTCAGCCTCACCTAGGGACTTGCAGAAATACAGATTCCTAGGTACCACATCAGACACAAATACATATTTAAAAACAATGCGTAATACATAATCAATATGTACAATTTTTGTTAATTAAAATAAATACTTTTTAGAAAGCTGTAAGTTGATAGTATTTTCTGCTTAATGAAGAAAGCAGTATCAGTCTAACAGGAGTGATGCGGTCTTCTAGAATGTCTTGCTGTTCCAGCTGTCTCCCCTGTTGACATCCTGGTGTCAGGAATTCTACCACACCAGCATTACTGATTTAATCACTGTGATTATTCTCCTTCTAAGGAGTAGCCTTCTTTAAGCCTCCTCTTCTAAGAGGGTACCTTCCTGTGAGTCCCATTATCAGGGCCATTTTCTGATGACCTCTGAAGCCTTGGGTTATTTGGAGTTTCAAGGCCAAAAATACGAGAATAGGAAGATGAAGGTAAATTCTTCCTGCTTCAGGTTTCTATATGGTTCCCACTAAGGAAAAAATAAACATTGAGATCTTTATTATGTTTGTCTTCTTATTCTTTAATATTTTGCCAAAGTAAACATTGATATCATCCATTATATAGTCCTGGCAAGACTTGTAACTGACAGAAACTAATCTAAAACCATTCACTAATAAATATTGAACCAATGGTTAATTATCATCCCCTATGGAAAAAATCACGTGCACAGACAATAGTCTATGAATGGTGACTGATTTAAATGTGGCTCTATTTAAATCTCCAAGCATTTTAAATGGGCAACCACTTAAAATCAAATACACAGTGATGATTATAATAATCCCTTCAGTTTGTTTAAAGCCTGATTGTATATAGAGGCTTTCCAGGGTATTTTTAGATTTTTTTTTGAGTAAAATATTTATTTTAGGAATTTATCTTACAAATACACATATATGTACATAGAGACATATGTTGAAGAATATTCACTACAATATTTTTTTCAAGTTCACTACAGCAAAAGTCTAAAGAATAACCTATGGCCCATCCATAGAGCATATTTTTTTTTTATTGATAGTGCAGCCATACAAATATTGTTATGCAACTGGTTAAAAAGAGTGAGTTGGTTTCATATGTATAGACATGGGCTAACCTCCAAGACATATTAAGGGCAAAATGCAAGGTGTAGAATAATGTCTAGCGCGTGCTATCATATTTGTGTAAATAAAAAGAAAATATGCATTTATGCATATCAACATTGACTCATTCTGGAAGAAAGAACAAGAAGCACAAGAGGCAGTTAACTCTGGGAACAGGAGCCCAGTGGTGGGAGATGGGAGACCAAGATTTTACTGTGTGTATTTTTGTACTGTTTAAATTTTTATATTACCAGGTACATGTGTCATATTTTCAAAAGAATTTTAAGAAGTAAACTAATAAAATTTATTCCCAAGCTCTAAAATGGATATTAGAATTTTTAGATTTTTTTAAGAATGTTCTCTCACTTAAGACTTAACCTAGATCAACCCTGTTTTGTAGCAAACAATTAATAGTTTTATTTTACCCAGGGAGAAACTGAGTCTCAGAGAAGTTAATTAAACAGAATAAGGTCACACAGCCAGTAGATTATAAATCCAAGACTAAAAGCTATCTATTTGCAGTCAGCATACTTTCCACTCCACTATACTCAATTTGAAAATGTTTGGGGCATCAAAAACAGAGTATGTGCTGCCTGAGATCAGCAGAGCCATTTTCTGAGTTGTAATTGCAAGAAAAGTCAGAAGTGAAGCCAGATGTTCTATCTATATGATTTTTACTCCTCCACTACCACTATTATGGCTTGAATTGTGTCCCCAAATTCATGTGTTAAACTCTCAAGCTGCAGTACTTCAGAATGTGACAGTATTTGAAGAGAAGATTCTAAAAGAGGTGATTATGTTAAAATGAGGCCATTAGAGTAAGGCCAACCTGACTGGCGTCTTTAGAAGGAAAGGGAAAGATGCCAGGAGAGCCGTGCACAGAGGGGTGAATAAGCATGTTGAGGAGACAGCAAGAGTCCAGCCAGCCAAGGAGAAAGGTGTGGAAGCAGACCTGTCCCCTGGGGTCGCCACAGGAAATCGCCCCTGCTGGAACCTTGATCTTGGCGTTCCAGCTTCCAGAAAGGTGAGAAAGTGCATTTCTGTTACTTAAGCCACTCAGTCTGCGGTATTTTGCTATGGCAGCCCAAGCAAACTTATATAACCCCCTACACAGTCTCCTGGAACCACCCACCTGGAAGAAGTAACCGAAAGGCAGCCTGAGGAAACATCTATGCAGAGGGAAGACAGTCATTAACATTTTGACTCCTGGAAAGTCGATCTTCTTGTCCCTGAGAGCACGTCTTGGTGTTTCTTTAAAATGTGGATGCTTATGGTGGCCTGTCACACCTGAGCTAAAGCTGTTTTTTACCCATCTTCAGATGCCATGCACGGAGCATTTTTATTTGCTATTGGCAGATCCTACCTGCTTTCCTGGTTTCCTTCATCATTCTTTCCTTTCTTGGTTTTCTTTACTCCTGCCTCTCCAGCTTCTCTCTTCTCCCATCTCTCCCTTCTTACACAATCCACTCTCTCCTTTCTCCAGTCTCCTTTCTCTCCAATCTTTTCCATTTTCTTTCCCTTGTCCTGTCTTTTCTCCCGTCTTGTCTTTCCTTTTCACCCCACCTTTCTTCTCTTCTCTCAAAACAACTTCTTTTTAAAAGACAGATTTTCAGTTCTTTTTACCCTAGTGCAAACATGTTTTAAATAGAAAATACCCGATCAGGTGTTTTCCCTGAATTCAACAGCTGTTTAAATAACACCTGCGATTGACATATATTTAAATAAATGTCTCCAGCAACCCCTAGTGGGATGGTGGGCATCAGGGAACAGATGCGGAAGGGCTTTGCAATTGTTGCGAGGTTCCATGTGGTTAAGTTCTTATCACCAGCAGACATCAACTCTATCAATTCAAAAGTTCTCATGCAGCCAGGTGAGTTAAAACTTCTGTGAAATTTCTACACTGTTTCAATATATTAAAAATACTCTACCTCAGTGAGAGTGGAGGGAGGAAGTTTCAAGTGTCAGCTGGCAGACATGACTGAAATGAAGAGTGATTCTCAAACCTACTGGTATAGGACCAAGCCAGAATTTTAAGCTTAAAACACAGATTGTCGGCACCCCTCATATCTTAGGCACGTGTTTGTTTTCTCCAAAGCATTTCTTGTCATATTAATTTGAACTTTATAAAATGAAAATCTCTCAGCGCTGAAATCAGCATTGCAGATTTTCCTATTGTTCGGGTTCTTTGCAGGAAAGGATCGGTGAAGAACCATCTCAGCTTGTCAGAAAACAATATTCCCAACTCTCCACTTCAGCTTTTTGGATTTCATCCTGTATACAAAATAACATAGTTAACATTCATTAAAAATTTCTTAAATTACAGGAGAAATATGGCTTAACACTGCTTGTTTAGCCCAAAGAAAATAATTGGTATCTGAATAAAGTCATCATTAAAAGTAATAAATGTGCGAAGCCTGGAAAAATCATTTTGAATATTTCAAAACAGGACAAAACAGGAAAATGTCTGGTTTCGCAGCATTATTTAACAAACACACATTGTCTGTTCAGGAGACCTGCACCTCCTCAATCATGAATTAAACATTGTCTTGTGATGTACCTTCTAATGATGGTATAATCCATGACTTCCAGGTGTGGTTTCAGAAAGAATTTTAAAGCAAAGCTTTGTATAGTTCTAAATGCTACACATATTAATTACTATTAATTACCAGGTTTATCTTGAGTAACAGGTGAATAAGAAAAAGCAAAGTTGCATGAGATCCTCAGACCGGTAAAACAAACCATTCCTGAAGGCAAACAAGAATGCTGCTGCTTTGATGGGCACAGGTGATCTGTTCTGTACACATTATAGGCAGCATCAGGGCACACGCTAGGTTAAATTTTGAAGTCATGGAATTGGATCATCATTTATTCCCTAGCTATCTCTTTCTATATGTTTCTGTATATGTTTCCACTTCAGATTTCTGTAATCCTTTTTTCTTCTCTCTTTGCCTACTCACATGTGTAAATTTGCTCTCATGGGTATTGGCATCTCCTACATAAAAATGGAATTTCAGGTGTCAATCCCAGGAAAAGTACTATAGATATCTCACTATCCAATAACCATGGCACTTCTACTTGTCAACATCCCTGTAGAAATGGTATATCACCATCAATATTACTACAATACTCATATCTCCATTAAGGTATCCATATTCAGACCTACTGCCGTAAGTCTACAGAAGTGAGTTGTCTTTGTAAAGGACCTTGCAGCAACCTCATTTTTATTCTAACCATAGACAGCATTAGGACAAATAGCTAATGAATGTGGGGCTTAAAACCTAGATGAGGAGTTGACAGGTGCAGCAAACCACCATGGCACACATATACCTGTGTAACAAAACTACACGTTCTGCACTTGTATCCTGGAACTTAAAATAAAAAAAAAAAAAAGAAAGAAAGAAAGAAAAAGAAAGAAAGAAAGAAAGAAAGAAAGAGAAGAAAGAAAAAGAAAGAAAGAAAGAAAGAAAGAAAAGAGAAAGAAAGGAGGAAAGAAAGTCCAAATTGTGGATTTAGAAACCAGAGTAGGATGAGCCAGGAGAGAAGTTTAGTTTTGATGCAGTAAAAAACAAACTAGGAGTTAATCCTTTAAACAAGTATAAAAACAAATCACGATCAAGGAACTCTCTGGAGTATAAATTGGCATAAGAAGATACTAACGTCTGGTATTTTTATACTACCCAGAAAGCTATTATAATAATTCAAGTGAAGGGTGAATGACCACAATGTTGATTTAAAAAATAGATCTGTAGAAGATTACTGATAGAGTACACATGTGAAATCAGCTGGTCCAGTGGCCTCTGCAATTATATGGAAAGCTTTATTCATACTATACACATCTACGTCTTCCTCCTGCCACTGAACATTTTTGATCTAGGTCAACAGTTCATGTTATACAGACAGTGACTCAGAGAAAGTAAGTAAGTTTTTGCAAATCAAAATGTTGCTTATGGCCAGGTGCAGTGGCTCATGCCTGTAATTCCAGCACTTTGGGTGGCTGAGGTGGGCATATTGCTTGAGCCCAGGAGTTCAAGACCAGCCTGGGCAACATGCTGAAAGTCCATCTCTACAAAAAAATTAGCCAGGCATTTTGGCTCATGCCTGTAGTCTCAGCTACCTGGGAGACAAAAGTGGGAGGCTCAATTGAGCCCCGGAAGTTGAGGCTGCAGTAAGGGATGATAGCAACACTGCACTCCAGCCTAAGTGACAGAGTGAGACCCTACCTTAAAAAAAAATAAAAATAAAATAAAAATTTGGTGAGACCCTACCTTAAAAAAAAATTTGTTGCCTATGAACATACTGGGAACAGCATAAAGACACTTGCATTGAACCATCCTGGACATACCAGGATTCCTTTCTTTGGAGAGGGAGAGTGTTTTTTCTTAAAGTCATAGAATTGGGAAGTCCTTTGAATTTTCCTGTATTATTTCTAAATCGAGGTTAAATACTATCACCTCCTTCAATTTCAAATGCACCTGCATGCCACCCAAATTTGTACATTCACACCACTAAATAACTGAAGGTCTTGAACTCTGCTTATGTGTAGGAAAACATAGTTCTCCCCAGTAGTATCTCTTCCACTCTTTGAGAAAGTTGGGCTGAACATTTATGTATTATTCTTAACTGATCTGAATTGGCCTATTCCTTCCCTCTGGCTCTGTGAAAAAAGTGTATTTGTTTGTATAGTTTTTGTTAGGGTCCTTTTCCATATTTCCTTGAAAATCTAGATGGTCTTTATTATCTACATTTAGAAAATCTCAAATGCTTTTTTCAGACACATCCTGGCAGAGTTTTGGTCCCAAGCAAATTTCAGGTGGCTGTGGCCTAAATATTGCATCTCATCTGACTGATTTGAGTTACAAACTAAACAGACTGTAAATGGAATCTTAAAAGTCTCATTAGAATATTGTCGGGAAACCCAGATTTGTTCTACTGAGCCTGCAAAAGAACTCCTGAACTCTTCCTCAGGTATCCATCAAAATAGATTATTATTCAGTGAGGGGAGTGCAGGTATCTCTCTGAAGAGTTGCAAAGGGAGCCATTTGATCCTAACAGTAGAGGTTTATTACACACACTTGTATTTTGTGGTTAAAATCCCATCATACTTTGATTTGCTAAACCTCCTCAGTGTTTGGCTTCCAACTTGTTTTCTCCTACATCCTTGAAATCACCCCACAATCACTATTGTGAATAGTTCTAGCACCCCTAAAATTGTCTTTATTCTCCTTGGTAATACCTTCCTTCCAACTCTCTTCCCAAGCTCCCTTGCAACTCCCCACTGCAAAGCAACCGGCGATCTGTTTACTGTCTCTGTACATTAGTTGGCATTTCCTAAAATGTTATATAAATGGAATTACACTATCCACATATTACAATTTCCGTGGAAGCTTTATAATTTCATATAATTGGAAGCAGTGGTTAATTAGATAAATACCCTCTCCACAAAACAACAACAACAACAACAGTTTAAAAGTAGAATTAATAAAAATGTACATGCATAAATTAACATTTTATTTTAACTTAAAACATGCAGATGTGCTTTCCTTTTCTAATCTTTTGCTGCAGGGTCAAGAGATTTTTTTAAAGTATATTGTTGAATAACTGAAGTTATTCTAGATCTTTCTTGTAATAGTGTAACCCATATTGTTTTGGCCATGATTTTCAAGTTTCAATTACTTAATTTATGTCAAATGAGAAACCAAAGACACCTGTAAAGCTGTAAGAATGTCCATTCTTTTTAGATTTCAATTGATTCATTTTATTATTTGCAGATGCAATAGCATGCTTAATTTGAGTGTTTTTAAAAAATACTTTGTTTTCCATGAATCATTTTTATGTTTTTCAAAGGTTTTACTCTTTTCTCTCTGGTAGTAATCACACCAGGACTCTTTTCATCTTGTACTTTGTTCTCTCCAGTGGCAAGGTTTTGTGGTCTAGACCTAGAAAGGCTATGAACAACACTGACATTCTATTGGCTAGTCCATAGTCACATGATCACACTTAATTACTGAGAAAGCCATAAAATATGTAACTCTGTGTTCAGGAAAAAGAAAAAAATGGGTTTGATTAGCAACTAGGCAGTCTTGGTAAGACTCTGTTTTTAAGTTTGATATTATGACACAACTGGGAACAGATGACTAAATTTTATAAGTAGTATTTGTTCTAGAATGTTCCATGCTCTACTCTGTCTACTCAACTTGTCCAAACCTCCTGGTAGGGATTGCTTTCAAAAGCAAACTAATAGAAAATATTACATATACACTTATGGGGTATTTTTTATTGATATGTTATAGTTGTACATATTTTGGAAGTACATGTGATATTTTGATAGATGTATACAATCTGTATGGATCAATTCAAGGTAAGTGATAGATATTATATCTTATTAATGATGTTCCCTTTTAGAAATTAGACTTATGAAGATAGGATCAGAAAGAACCCTCTTGAAAACAAAACAAATATTTTATGTGGATCATAATATTAGTTTACATTATTAGTAAAATAATGTCATAGACACTAAAATACTAAAATAGTCTTTACTATTTACTAACCTACCAGCCTGTTCCCGTGGCTATCATTTACCTATGAGGTGTCTGCAAAACATTGATGAGATTTAATGAAATGGATGGTATTTGTGACTATATGAAGATAGTTTTGTTGGCTGGAAATAGCTTCCACACAGATGATTAAGCCTGTGTAGAACAATTTGAAGGCATTGAAAAGAAACCTCACCAAATATATTTCATTACTCATTAATCAGTCACAATTCCTAAGATCCAATATTAAACCGAGTTTGCTAGATTAATTACTATGCTAACATCTTAACTGGAAAGAGGATTAAATTAACCCATAATTTACATTGTTATTTCATCATGAATGAATGTATAAATTACTTGACTCTATGTAAATAACTAAAGGCATACAGGAGGGAACAGTTGAAATTTTAATGGCAAAGGTTGGAGAGAATAGAAAACTGTGGATATAGGTAATGAATGAGCTGGCAGATTGGTGGTAGTCCTGAAGGCATTAAGGTAGTAGAAAGCTAATGCTAACTTATAAATATAGATTCATCCCTGGACACAGATGTGTACTTCTTGCTAAGGTTCTGCTTGCTGCAAATGTTTCCCTATTGTTTCTGCTCTAAAGAGCAATTATAGCGGTCCCTTATAGTATGCAATAGCTACTTCCATACAATATTCAATGATACCCTCTCCTGGCTTGAGTGACATATCAAACATTAGACTAATCACATGTCAATGAGAAATCAAGATAGATTTTTTATGTACTCCACAGGTGGCAGAGCTGCAATGAAGAGGGTGGAGAACCTGATATCAGAGTACCTGAGTGCAAATCTTAGATGTGTTACTTACTAGCAGTATAAACTTGGTAAGGTGACTACATTCTTTGAGCCTCGTTTAATAAGAAACTCTCTTTTATTTAGTTAGAAGTTAAAATTAATTTAACAATTTCCTAAACTAGGAAACAATGTATCACTTTCTTATAAATTGAAAATGCCCATGCTCTATTATAAACCAACAATTTCACAGAATAGAGAAACCTTTGCCTGTCTGCATCAGGAGACATAATGTGTAATTTGAAGGTAGAAGCAAAAAGGTGAAAACAAATATTTATCATAGGGGAATGGATAAAAATATTGTTTGGAATATGTGTAATTAAATTTAAGAACATGTTATTAAAAATGTATACATTAGGAGAATGATGTATGATTTATACAGATGACACAATCCATATAAATATTGGACAATTCAAAAATAACATTGATTATAGCTAAATGTGTAATAAGAGACATTTAAAATAAAGGAAAAACATTTTAAACAAAAGAAATATGTTTGGAGGTTTCTATTAAACATGTACCTGTCTCACAACCCAGCAATTTTATTTCATTTCTACACAAGATAAATAAATATTTATGTTTCTGGAAAGACATGGCTAAGAGTGCTCATATTGGTCTTACATATAATGGCCAGAAACTAAAAGTAATACAAATGTTTATCAAAAGAAAAATGGCCAAGCTCACTGTGGTATATTTATATAATGAAATGCTACACAGAAATAAAAACAATTGACGATTAGTAGACAAAAACATGCTTAAATGTTAAAAGATTATATTGAGCAAAATAAGTGAAGCACAAAGGAGTATATACAATGTTTATTCAAAATCCATGAAAAAGCAAAATTATTGTATGATGATAGAAGTCAGCACAGTAGTTACCTTGTGGTTCGAGTGAATATTGATTGAAAAGGTACACAAGAAAATTTTCTGGAGCAATGAAAACACATTCTTATCTAGAAAATAGTTTTATGGTTGTATACATCTGCCAAAGATAGGACTGTATGCTTAAGATTTGAGCATTTTAATGTTCATAGATTATACTGAATGTTTGTAGAATAAAAAGATTGTATAACTTCCGTAACAAATAATTTTACCATGAAAATGCACAAAAAAACTATCCAATAAAAAATTGTAAAATCTGAATTTAACCTGAATGTTTCCCTGTATGGCACTTATTTCTAATAGATCTCCACTGCAGGGAGAATGAAGGAAGAAAACATGAACAATATTTTTATTTCCTTTTAATTCTATGAGTGCAACAAAAATTTAAATTGAAATAGCAAAGACATGAAAAATAAAAGTAATAACGTTGAGGAATTAAGAGATACCAGTGAATTTGAAGTAGGTCCTCCTATGAATACTTACCCTTGGTAAATGTGTATTTAGCACCTTGCACGTGATTCTGGAAAACATGTACACATCTGGCTTCCTGCTATTAGACATGAGTTTAAGAATTTTGACCTAGATATTTAAATAAATACACTTAAATTCAAAAGATTAATAGTCAAAGCTAAGAGTTCACATTACCCCCTTGGCTCTCTCTTCTGCTAAACTAAAGTAGAAGGTTTGACTTAGCTTTCAGAGAGAATTTTTAAAGTCTTAGATGTAATAGACTTAAATGAGTCTTAGCATTACTTTGTCAAGTTCAGGAAAGTCAGCCAACTTAAGCTCTGAGGTATGTCTGGGACTGATGTAGTTTTCCCTCAGATACTTGTAAGGATTTTACACATAAATTAATGAATTAATCATGACAATGTTACAACACAGACTTCTAATAGCTCTCTAGTTGCATAGTTTCAAAATTATTCCTTTAAAGTTTTCAGAAACAAAAATTATGGCAAACAAATTTTAAAGGATTAGTAAAAAATCCTGTTACCTGGTCCTATTTAATAGTACTGCTTAAATAAAAAGCAGAAATAAAAACAATACAAAAACTCTAAATTAATATTTATAGAAAAATATGTAACCTAATAAATGGTAGGTTACTTAATAAATTAGAAGAAGATGTATAATCATCCAAAAGTTGCCTATTAATCAACAGATGTCTGGAACTGACATCTGGAAGGAGATTTTCAAGGTTACATATTGGGATCAGAGCTTGATCCTCTTTTACTGACCTATTAATATAATTTGGGTAGTAAGATATCAATCCCGTCAAATGTATAGCTCAATGCTGGGATTCAAATAACTTAAAGAGTGCTGCATAACAAGTCATTGTTTTATTAGCTATCCATTGGTGAATAATAAACCTGCTACAACAATTTTATTTGCTTATGATACTGTTGGTCAGCATTTGGACTGGGCTGAACTGGGTGATTTTTTTTTCTTCTGACCTTCCCTGGTGCCACTGATATAACTGCTGTCCGCTGGAGAGTTGTCTGGTGCCTAGTAGGGCTAAGGTGCCTCAGCTGAACAGCATGTCCTTGGTCCTCCTGATCTTACCTCCAGTTAGCTGGCTTGGGCATGCTTACATGGCAACAGTATGTCCAAATCGGACAAGAGCAAGTAGCAAGGCCTCTTGGGGTCTGCACTTGGAAGCCATACAACCTGTGTTCCACAATATTCTGTTGTTCAAACAAGTCAAAAGGCTAGCCCAGATCCAAAGGGTAAAAAAAAAATTCCACCTATCAAAGAGAGAAGCTAAAAATAATGTGTGGCCATTTTAAATGTAGCACAGTCTTCTCCTTGGCTACAATTATTTATATTCTTCTTTTATGCAAAACACACCATTTCCTAAGATCCCTGAAAACAGTGGTATATAACAAAGAGTTTTTGAGAAAAAAAAAAAGAGCCCAGATTTGGAGCATTTTCTCATTTTTGTGGTATACATACTACCACCATGCCTAATTTCAAGCTACTGACATGGCATCACTGAGTGCAGTTGGGAAAAGATGTCTACGATCAGCTCTTAAAAGGAGTTAATGAGCTGGAACCCACGTAACACTGCCCACAAATCCCATTCAATCACAGCATTGGACCCAAGTAGAACATATAGAAAAGGGCATCTAGTTCAGATGTTGTATTAGTTCATTCTCGCATTACTAGAAAGAACCACCTGAGACTAGGTAATTTATAAAGAAAAGGGGTTTAATTGACTCACAGTTCCACAGGCTATAAAGGAAGCATGGCTAGGAGGCCTCAGGAAACTTAAAATTATAGCAGAAGATGAAGGGGAAGCAAGCACATCTTACCGTGGTGGAGCAGGAGAGAGAGAGCGCCTGTGACAAGCAAATTGCCACACACTTTTAGACCATCAGATCTCACGAGAACTCACTATCATGAGAACAGCAAGAGGAAATTCACCCCCATGATCCAATCACCTCCCACCATATCCCTCCCCCAACATTGGGTATTACAATTCAACATGAGATTTGGGTGGGGACATAGCCAAACCATATCAGATGTAGATGGGGCTTCTTGACTATGTCTTCCCTTGATTAGTAGACCTATAAAAATATGCAATATCTGCTGCCTTATTCCCAATACACGATACTGAGATGATGGCATAATCACTACTGTAGGCAGTGCCATTCAAAAAGAGAAGGAACAAAAATTCCATGGCAGAGAGTGGAGCACAACAATATAGAAAGAGCACACAGTATCAGGTTTTTATACTCTATAAGCTGAAAATATTCTGTGATTAAGGCTCTGTTTTGCTCCTTGGGACTAACTCTCTAGTCCATTGTTGTCTTTAGATACTGGTTTGCCCTTTGGGCTTTTACTCTGCCTGCTAGAATGTTTGCTCTGCACTCTGCACTGTCTTTCCTATTCCAAAGGATATGTTCTGTACTTTCTACCGAGATGCTTTCTCATCCTGTTTCCTGCTTGGTGAAAATTGGGGGCCCAGGGGCCTGTCTGTCTACTTGTATGTCAAGGTGCTACAACTTCCTATAAATTACTTTGGCTTCCGTATGTATCGGATTATAGTCTACTCCATTCAACAAAAATCACACCCATGATTCTTATGTGGCTTCTTTCTTAGACTTTTTCAGAGCCACTTTGGAATTAGGGATCCATGTAATGATGCTCTTAATTTCCTAAATGCCTTTTTGTCTATCTGAAAGGGTTTACTAGATACCAACTTAAGTCTTTCAGAGAGTTTAGCAAAGGCTCTTACAGCCACAGTTGTGGTTTCATGCTTGCCCTGAGGTGACATCTTTATTTAAAACATCTTTGTCTATTGGAAATACCAGAGATTAGATACTGTTTTGTTTTGTAAACTATCAAGTCCTGAGCCCCCATTATTTCTTCTAAATTATTCCGGCAAAATAAACATCTCCTATTTGAGTTCATCTATCTTTTCTCAACCATTGTTAAATGCAATTTACGAAGATGTTTGTATGTATGTCTTCTCAGCCACATTTACTAGTTATTAGTACAGTACAGTAAGTACCACATAGGCATATGAAGAAGAATGGCAAAAGTAACCACTGTAGTGGCTGACTAGTGCAGAAGAGTCAAGTAAGCTGAGTTTTAAGAATGAGTAAGATTTGGTCAGGGTTAAGTCTAAGGAGCACATGGAATTCTTATGTAGTTCAAAATGTTTTCTGTATGGATTGCTAGAAGATGCAGTTAGCTGGGACTCCCTTGTGTTAGAATTTGTACCACATTCTAAAAGCAATAAGGGGAGGGTGGTTGGAACGTTTAGAACAAGAGAAAGACATATCAGACCTACAGTTATAAAGTTCACCCTGGAATTAGTGTGGAGAATGAAACATTAGAGGAGTCAGGAGACTGCCCCAGCCATTCAGACATGAAAGGAGGGTGTGGCCTGAACAGGGTCAATGGCACTGGTACCAGGGCAACAAAGCTACCCTTTAAAACTATTTAGGGCACACAATGTCGGAATTTAGTGTTGACATAGAACGTTGGAGCAAACAAGAATAACTCCCAGGTTTCAGGTTTGGGCAAATGACAAGGAGATGATGCACTTACTACGAAGGGACATCAGAGCAGGTTTGACATGAAACATTGTAAGTTCAGCTTGAGATGGGTTACATGAGAGGAGCTGACAACACATCTGAGTGGGAATGTCCTCTCACCCTTGTTCCCTTTCTCGTGATGAGGCCAGCCAGCTCCCCTTCACTTCCACCTTGAGTGAAAATAGTCTGAGGCCCTCACCAGATGTGGATGCTGGCACCATGCTCTACAGGCTGCAGAACTGTGAGCCAAATAAACCTCTTTTCTTTATACATTATCCAGTCTCAGGTATTCGTTTATAGCAACATAAATAACTAAGACATCCGCCTTTGAAATTCAGAAGGAAAAGGTTTCGTGGATTTAGTTAGAATAGGAAAGTGCCTATGAGTCGTAACTACAATAGGATTTGAGGGGAAAACCCCACATGATTTAATTTTCAGACGTATTCCTCTGACTTAATCCTGAGGATTGAGACAAACACCGCTAGTCATAAGATGTAGTCATCAGTGGAGATTTCCTGGGGAAATCAGTAGGGCAAAGAATCAGCAGAACACAAGTCAAGCTCAGTGTCTCGCATGTTATAAGAAGGCACACTAAGACAGGCAGGTCTGAGTACACTGTGGATTATGATCAGGAGAGAAACCTCATGCCTCTGCTGCCATTTAAAATGTTTACAGTGATGTTCGTTGCTTTTCAATCAGGTAAATTGACCTTCTTGGAATTTGAACTTCAGATCCTTAATGGAGTTTGCATACAGAAGCCGAGTGTGTGTAGAAATCCCAGTTCCATTGCTGCTGAGCCAGCTCATTGCCAAGAAACAAAAGGGAACTTGGGAAGGAAATCTATCTGGGTTGTCCAGCAGACAAAGACTTAATTCTCCTTAACAAATGGTTCACTTCCTCTGTCTTTCCAACTGGACACCACTTGCCTTGGCCCACTAAAGTAAATCTAGGAAGCATTCATTTTGATCCAAAACGGCCTTGGTAGACTAGGTTTTTCAAAGACTAACAAGAATTTGGCTGCATTTGGAAGGCTTATTTTTTTCTCTTTGTTATTCCTATGAATTACTATGAGCCTGTCTTTTTTTCCTCACTTGGGAAAAAAATATGGGCATGTGTGAGTATGTATGTGTGTGTATAAAATATAAACAAACATATGTCTCTTGGCCTCCCTGTTGTTTCTTAGATCTAAACAAGTATTAGTGAGTCATTTAATGTCTATATTCTCTTCAGATACAATTTTAGTGACTTGGGGTAAATATATTATTTAGAAGTGTACACCTCAGAAATGCCAGCTCCTATCTGGGATGTGTGGATGAATACCAATACTCTATTTGCATAGCCAATGATTAAGATTGCAGACTGAGGAGGGAAAAGGAATTGCTATTAGAAACCCCAAATCACACTTGTGGGGAGTGGCAAAATCAAATTAGAATCTAGGTGATCTGACTGTAGTACCAGTGTTGTTCAGCACTTATAACTACTGCTTCTAAATACTTGGACAGAAGGTATTTGAGCCAGTGCGTGTGTGTGTGTGTGTGTACTTGCTAAGTATATGTATAACACATGCTCTGTTATGAACTATGAAATTCCAACCCCTTGGTCATATTACAGAATGGGCTCCAGTGTATTCTAGATTCTCAACTAAGGCTGTGGAAAGTGTTGATGTTAGAAGTGTACCTACACCAGTTCTGTGGATAGGTACTCAATATACTCAGATTTAAAGGTCTTTGGTGGTGGAAAGGTCAGAATATGTATTGTTGAATTATTTGATTAAATAAATTGTAATAATTTTTTTAAATTCATGAATTTTTTTTCCTGATAAATATTTTTTAAAATTACTTTCAATCTATTTTTTCTTTTTTGAAATGAAATAAAATATTTTCTTATTTGCAAGAGAGAATGGTAATGGAATTGTTAAATTGATATTTTCTTATTTACCTAATGAATGTAGTACTTTGTAGTAAGCAGTGAAGAAAAAGCTACTTTTGAATTTTTAAGACTTGGAGCAAATTTATTAAACACATTCTTGGTGTCAGTGTTAATTTTCTGTTTTAAAGATTATCTTCAATTAGCTTTCAAATGTCAATTCATTTTGAAAAATACAACAAAATCTGAATACAAATTTATGTTATAACAAAGAACATGCTCAACAAGAAATCTACAGGTGCTAATGTTTAAAACACATGATCTTAGTCTGCAAATCATTATGAAACAGATATTGTACATTTAATTCACCTGGGCTGAGTATGTAAACCTTCATGGAGGTATACCTATACCCTTGGTAAACTTTCACTGTATAAAATACAGGAGGTGATGGACACAGAGTAGTAAGAGTTTAAGAGGTAACTTTCTTATCCAAACTAAAGGTGTCAACAGCAGTCTGTAAGGCTAACAAAAATATTGTTTATCATAGGCTTTGATGTTGAATACTGCTGGCTTAAGCTGAACTGTTTGTAGGCTTTTTCTATCAGAATGCCTACTCTAAATGTATTGATACTATTTCTGTCAATCACATTGTTTCTCCAAACAGTGAGGAGGAAAGAGTCAAACATGGGTTTGGCACATTTGTGTGAATTAGACATTTACCTCAGTAGGAGTTGATTTTGCAGTTCTGACCCCGGTGCATGTGTAATTATGTAGTTTCTATGTGAAGATAAGATTTTGCTAACTTTTCTTTATGCATTTAGCCACTCTCTACTCTGCTCACACATTAACATATTACAGAAGCATTACTCTTCTCTTTCTTGTAATGTCTATGTCCCTTTACCTAATGCATGAACCATTCAAGTAATGCCTTTTGGTGTATGTATTGCTATAAAAATTATACATTTTTGCATCAGACAGATCTCAATTGGAATCCTAATCTTCTATCTTACTAACTGTGAAAAATGAAGTATTTAATTTACTAAACTTATTAGACACACTATGTTTTCTCACATTGGAAAAAGAATTATCACATTTTTGTGTGTGTATAGTCATTACCAGTTTTGATGCTAATAATAACAATCAATGACAAGTCTTCAGCAATCCTATGAGGCAGATAGGTTTATTGTCTCATTTTGCAATAATGAAAGGAGTCTTGGTAACTAATTAGCTTATCTAGATTCCAAGCAGGTCTATGGATCTCATAGGCTGTGTAAAAGAACTGATACTATGATATAAATAACTGATCCTTGATACAGGATTGTGCTTACAAAATTTAAAGATTTCAAAACTAAAATATTTCTTAACTACCAAAATGAACAGTAATCAGTGTAACAATTACTCATCTATTCACCAACAAGGATGGTCATACACTGATATTTGACATATTTTATTCAGATCTTATTCTTTTTCATTTTAAGAAAATAAACCAATGTAGGTAGAGATGAAGTCTTATTGTGGCCCTCCTCTCCCCTTCTTTCATTTCCCAGAGGTACAGCCAGGCAGGTGGGGGTTTGAATCTAGTCATACACTCTGGAGAGAGGCTGCATCTGCTCCAAGAAGCTGGCTTATCTTTTAACATTTTGTTCAAAGGACTTTTATTGGCTAACAGAAACCCTGATAAGTTTTTCTCCCCAGCCCCACCACCTCCCCTTCCTCTAATTCTGAGAAAACTACAGTTCCCTACCTACTTTTTCACTCTATATATGTATCTATAATAAGAACATTATCGTTTTATATCTTTAACATTTTCCATGAATTGTATATTTGTATTTAAGTATAAACATACTTAAAGTATACTTCCAGTATTTATTATTGATAAGACAAATTATACTATGATATTATTTTCCAACTTGAATTTTCATGAAACATTATTTCAAGATTCATCCAAATTGATACCTATAGATCAAATTTCATCATTTAATGCTATTATGATAATATGATATGAAATATGTACAATTTTGTTATTCATTTCCCTATCAATACACACTTAGGTTGTTGGTAATTTTCAATTTTACTATGAATATTGGCACTAGGATAAAAATTTAGTAGTTCCCACCAATTTTCCCAACTTTGCTGACCTCAAGTCCTACAGTATTAATTGATTTCCACTCTTGTTAATTGCCGAGAGTCTCACCATCTTTTACCAATAATTAAAGTTTTATTCAGAATCCCATCTGAGTGTCTTTTGCTCCCTACTGGACTTGACAAATACCTGATTAATTCAGATTCTGACACTGAAACTCACACAGGGTGAGACAAGCTCTGGATGGGGAGAAGTGGAGTTGGCACAGCTGGTAGTAAGTGGGTGCAGTCAAGTGGATTCGAGATGATGTCAGAGAGAGCAAATCTTTAAAATTATTTTTTGACTGCTTATCTGTATTCCTCTGTTATAATGGGAAGAAAAATGGTCTTTGTCTCCAGTTTCTAGAACAGAGTTCCCAAAAGTCTCTCCTGAGTGCTAGGAATGTCTTTGTTATTCATGGCATGTCTCTTCTCATCACACCTAAGTTTATGCTAAGGAGGTGGCTCAAGGCAGGGAAGAGGACCCTAGATGGCTTCAGAATGGAGGCTGGTCACCAGAAAGGCCATCCTCCAATCTCTGAAGAGGGGAGTGGGGCTGGAGATTGAGTTGAATCACCAGTGGCCAATGATTTAGTCAATTATTCCTAAGTAATGGAACTGTGATAAAAACTTTAAACAATGAGATTTAGGAGCTTCCAGGTTGGAAAACACATAGATATGCTGACCAGGTGGTGCGTGGAGAGAGCATGGAAACTCACCCACCCCTACACCTCACCTATGCATCCCTTCCATTTGGCTTTTCTTAGGCTATATCTTTTATAATAAAACTGTAATTGTAAGTATAATACTTTCCTGAGTTCTGTGCATTGTTCCAGAGTATTATAAAACCCAAGGGGGTTGTGAAAACCCCATAATTTATAGTAGGCAGAAGCGCAAGTAGTCTAAAAGTCCTGTTTGTGACTGGCACCTGACGTGTGTGCAGTCTAGTGGGACTGAGCCCTTAAACTGTGGGATCTATTTTATCTCTGGATGGTTAGCGTCAGAATTGAATTGAATTGTTGGATACTCAGTTGGTGTTAAAGAGTTGAAGAATTGGTTTCTCCTTGTAAAACCAAACAAATCCTTAGTAGAGCAAGCATAAGTTTCACGGACAAGTACAATGTCTGATCCATTCACCACTGAATACTTAGCACTAGACAATGATATATGTACAATAAACCTCTTATTTTATAAACCGTGTTGGTCTGAGGACAAGTTAGAGAAATCAGCTAGCATATTTAAGGGACTAAAGAAACATATAAACTACAGTGCTATTGTAGTCCATGAAACATGAAACATTATTGGGAAAAAAAAAGTTTTGCTCAAAAGATTCTTTGATAGTCTACTAATCCAGATAATAATAGAAAAATAGGAAGTTACAAGGTTATTACCTTTCTATAAGAGAATATTGTGAAAATTTGTATTTACTCTCAATTTTAGAGGTTTAAAGGGGAATCATAAATGGTGAATATTTAACCTGGAAAAGGAGAATAAGGCAGAATAAAAAGGATGGAAGAAAGAAGGTGACCTTAAACTTTAGTGCCTAAAAAACACTGGATGGGCCACTGTGATTCCAGTACCACAAATTTGTCACTTGCATTGACATTCACGGAATATCCAACAATTCGATTCAATTCTGACGCTGACCATCCAGAGATAACATAAACCCCACACCCACAAGTAAAGGGCTCAGGCCCACCAGACTACACACACATCAGGTGTCAGTCACAAAGGGGATGCACAAAGACAGACAAATGCTAAAATAATATAAGAGCTGTTGTTTATTTAACAGCATATGCTTTTATATTTGGTTTGCAGGCTAACCCCTCACTTTATGCTTTATTTTGGCCCATTTGTAAACTGAAGGTAAGAATAGCTCTCTTTTCCTGGAAATACCATAAACTTAACAAAATATAAACAGTAACATTTCCAATAATTTTTCTTTAAAAAGATCACTACTATAATTCATTGAGTTAAAATGACTTAAAATTAAATCTTATAAATAATAACTATTAAAAATTTACTTACCTAAAATACTGTCTTCTCTAACTTTTTATGTACCTAAACACCTGTCCTAATTTATTTTTTCCCTTTTATTGCTAATATTTTAATAATCACAAAACCTGAATCCACTTCTCCCATCTTCTCTTCCCTTACAACAAGCTGATTGTTGGAAGGTATACATTTTGTTGCTTCCATGTCTCTAAACTGAATGGCCTCCCCCTCCTCCCCACTACTGGTACATTATTCAAGGCCTTGTTGCCTCTCACTCAACTAATACAAAATTTTCCTACCTGTTCCCCTTATTACAAGTCTCTTCCTGTTTTGTATAAACTGAATATTTGTGTTCCCCGAAAAGTCACAGGTTGAAATCCTAAACCCCACATGTGATATTAGGAGATGAGGTCTTTGAGAGGTGACTAGCTCATAAGGGTGGAGCTCCCATGAATAGAATTAGTGACCTTATAAAAGACAGCCCATATGAGCTGGGGCCCACTCAACCTGCTGCGATCACCATAGATGGCACCCACCCACATGCACCAACTGTGAGTTTGGGAACTGACCTGCCCAACCCAATGTAGCTACCACTAATACCACTGCAGACCGCTCTGGTCCCAGAGGGTTGTCCTACCACTGCTACTGCCATTGCCCATGCTACATCCACTGTCAAGGGCTTGAGAACCTGCCACTCCGCCCAACCCACTGGTGCCATTCTTGGCACTAAAGTAAGCCACCAGGAGGCCCAAGAATTAGCCTACCTGGATTCAGTAATACCAGTGCCAACATACACTGCCCTGGGGCCCAAGGACAGATACACTTAGCCCAGTAAAACTGAATCAGCAATAAAAGTCTCCCAACAGAGAAAAGTCCAGGACTGGATGGCTTCATTGCTGAATTCTACCAAACTTTCAAAGAAGAAATAACACCAACTCTTCCCAAACTATTCCAGAAAAGTGAAGAGGAAGGAATTCTCCCTGATTCATTCTATCAGGCTGGAATTACCTGGATACAAAAACCAGACAAGGATGCAACAAAAACAAACAAAAAAACTACCAGCCAATATCCCTGATGAAGACAGATGCAAAAATTCTCAACAACTTGCTGGCAAACAAAATCCAAAAGCACATTACAAAAATAATACACCATGGTCAAGTGGAATTTATCCCAAGGATGCAAAGATTGCTACATGAATCAATAAATGTGTTATATCACAGCAACGGAATGAAGAACAAAACCTCAATAGCTAAAGAAAAAGCATTTGATAAAATTCAATATCCTCTCATGATAAACACTGTCAACAAGCTAGGCAAAGAAGGAACATACCTCAACATAATAAAGACCATATATAACAAACCCACAGCTAACATCATACTGAACAGGGAAAAGCTGAAAGTCTTTCCTCTAAGAACTGGAACAAGAAAAGGATGTCCACTTTTATCACTCATATTCAAAACAGTTCTGGGCATCCAAGCCAGAACAATCAGGCAAGAGAACGACATGAAAGACATCCAGATTGAAAAAGAGGAAGTAAAATGTTCCTTCTTTGCTGTTGATACAATCTTCTATCTAGAAAAATGTAGAGTCCACCAAAAGTCTTTTAGATGTCATAAATTAATCAAACCAGGATACAATATCAAATATAAAAATCATGGGCATTTATGTATGTCAATAATGAACTAGCTAAAAAAGAAATGAAGAAGGTAATCTCATTTGTAATAGGTAAAAAATAACTAGGAATATATTTAACAAAGGAAGTGAAAGATCTCTACAAGGAAAACTGTAAAACATGGGTGAAAGAAATTGAAGAGGACACATACAAATGGAAAGACATTCCACGCACAAGGATCAGAAAAAACCTAATGTTGTTAAAATGACTATGCTTCCCAAAGCAGTCTGAAAATTCAAGGTAACTCCTATCAAAACACCAGTGCCATTTTTAACAGAAATAGATAAAAAAAAAAAAACCATGTATATGGAACCCAAAAAGAGACTGAATAGCCAAAGAGATCCTAAGTGAAAAGAACAAAGCTGGAGGCATCATACTACCTAACTTCAAAATATATCACAAGGTTGTAGTAACCAGAACATCATGATAGTGTTATAAAAACAGACAAAAACCAATGGAACAAAATTGACAATCCAGAAATAAATCTTCCTGTTGATAGACAATGTATTTTTGACAAAGATACCAAAAACACACATTGGGGAAAAGATACTTTCTTCAATAAATGGTGCTGGAAAAATTGGATATTTATATACAGAAGAACGAAACTATAAACCTATCTGTAACTATAAAAAATTAACTCACAATAGATTACAGAATTAAATGAAAGACCCAAAACTATAAAACTAGTAGAAGAAAACATAGTGAAAACACTTCAGGACGTTGGTCTAGGCAAAAGTACAGGAAAAAAAAAAAAGCTTCACAAAATAGACAAATGGGACTGCATTAAACTAAAAAGCTTCCACACAGCAAGAGAAACAGTCAGCAGAGTGAAGAGACAACCTGACAAATGGGATAAAATATTTACAAACTATTTATCTGACAAAGGGCTAATATCCAGCATGTACAAGGAACTCAACAACAATAACAACAACAAAAGACACAAATAGTCCCATTAAAATGTGGGCAAAATACATGAATAGACATTTCTCAAAATAATACATACAAATGGCTGACATTACTAATTATTTGGGAAATGCAAATCAAAGCTAAAATGAAATACCTTCTTTCCCAAATTAGAATGTCCATTATAAAAAAGAAAAAATAATAATAGATGCTGGCAAGGATGCAGAGAAAAGGGAAATCTTATACACTATTTGTGGGTATATAAATTAGTACAGCCATTATGGACAACAGTATGCAGATTTCTCAAAGAACTAAAAGTAGAACTACCATATGATCCAGTAATCTCACTACTAGGTGTCTATTCAAAGGAAAAGATATGAGTATATCAAAGGCATACCTGTACTTTCATATTTACTGTAGCATTACTCAACGATAGCAAAGATATGGAATTAACCTAAATGTTCATCAACAGGTGAATAGGTAAAAATAAAGTATATATACATGATGCAATAGTATTGCCCATAAAAAATAATAAAATCATGTCATGCACAGCAACATGAATGAACTAGAACTCATTATGTCAAGCAAAATAAGCCAGACGCAGAAAGACAATTTTTTCATGTTGTCACTCATATGTGGGAGCTAAGAAAGTTGATCTCATGGAGGTAGAAATAAAATAATAGATACCGGCGTCTGGGAAGAGTGTGTGGGCGGGAGGTGGGGATAAAAAGAGATTGGTCAATGGGTGAAAACATGTAGTCAAATAAAAGGTATATATTCAAATGTTCCTTAGCAGAGTAGGGTAACCATAGTTAGTGACAATATGTGTTTCAAAAGAGCTAAAAGAGAAGACTTTAAATGGTCTCAAAACACAGAAATGATAAATACTTGAGGTGGTGGACACTCCAAATACTCTAACTTTATCATTACACATTCTGTGCATATAAAATAATATCAAATGTATCCCATCAATGTTTAAAATATTATATATCAATTTAAAAAGCAGAAGAGGGAGCTCGGGGAAAAGAACAAGCCAAAAGCAAAATATAGCCACTATTTGTCCATGTTTTTGACTGAGCCAATAAAGCAAGTCATTCAGTAAACAGCTGAGTGATACTTCTGAATGTTGCATAATTCCCTATTGTTTTATTTTCAGAGGTGCTTCAGTATAAGGCTAAGAAAAAATATTCTGTCATTTATCCTTAAATAGGAAAGAAAGAGGAGAAACATTTCACAGGTTACCTGAGATAAATTACAAAAATAAAAATTTAAACTTTTTTGGTCAAATTAATACAATGTATTTGATTAGAAAAACATTTATTAAATTGGTATATATATATATATGAGTCTTTAAAAATTGAAAGAAAATATTATAAGGGATATATTTGGAATAAGAATGTATGCTATGAAATTCTCTACTTCATGAAATGAATAACTGAATTGGTGAACTAATGACTTTAGGTTATCAATCACCAGTGATCAATCATCATCTACTCCAGTTGCAGAACTGAAAGTGAATACTCGACTTCTTCCTTTTTGAATACCTTTGGGAAAGAATTTTGTCAACAGTGTGATAACATAGAAATGTGATGTTCTGCAGTTCTGATTCTCTTGATCGGTAAGACACTGTACTAAGAAAGAGAAAAAGTGAAATGTTGAAACATGACTAAAACCTCAGATATATACACATTAATATTCAACTGAACTCAGATAACTTGATTCTCCACAATATTTGAAGAGTTCTTAGCAAAAAATAAAGTTTTGGACTTTGGGAAAAATAAAAAAGGAGAGCTCCCAGAAAGTTATATTGCCCCTTTCTGCCATGTAGGACACAACAAGGCACCATCCATGAACCAGAAATGTGGCCCGAACAAGTTGCAAAATCTGCCAGTGCCTTGACTTTGGACTTTGCAGCTCCAGAACTATAAGCAATAAATGTTTGTCATTTAAGCTACCCACTCTATGATATCTTTGTTATAGTAGCTCAAATGAACTAAGATGCTTTCTCTAATTATTTGCTGTGGGAATATAACTTGATATAGATATAATATTTTCCTTTCAGAAATATGCAATAACTACCCTGTATTCTATTAATTAATTAATTTATAACAAATTAATGATGAATTGTCAGACTGGCACTTGTTAATTTTTAGCCTACCTTTTACAATTTTTTTCTCATTTATTTTTTTCTTTTACCAACATCCTTCCCAGGATTTCCCACTTCTAGATTTTCAATATTCTCCTATGTCTTTTATTCTCTAGTTTTCTCCTACCTAGAACACCTTTCTCTTTCACTGTACCAGCCAGTCAAAATTTGATCCATACTCCAAGACCTATATTAAAGATTGTCTCACTCGTGAAGTCTTTTCTGACCATTCATTAACATCCTTGGACCTAATCAGAGGACTCCTCCTTCCTTGCACTCACTTAATAAATTGAGGATCATTTTTCTTTGAGAGATTTTTACTTGTGTTCTCAAAAGTCAGTATCAGGTCCTTATTGAGCCTGTGGGCCTAGAGCCACTGCCTGGGTTTAGAATCTGGCTCGGCTGCTTACTGTGTGGCTCTCTTAACTTCTCTGTACTTTCATTTTCTCACCTGTAAAATAGAAATAATGAGAGAACATTCATAGAGTTGTGGCAAGGATTAATTGAGCTAATGCTTACATAGTTTTAAAACTTTGCCTAGCATGTAGTAAATGTCAGCTGTTGTTTACTTGTCTCCCTTCTGTCTTCCCAAATCATCACCATTTTGACTCTGTATTATCTATCTATCTATCTATCTATCTATCTATCTATCATCTATCTATCTATATCTAGTTCTATATCTCTGGAGAACTATTGGTTGGTTCTATTTTACCCTCCCTTTCTATAATATACATTCTCAGAAGCATTTTCTTAACTTGTTAATCATCTTTCAGATCTCAGTGTGAGTTGAGTTCCTCTGTTCTACTCCTTAAATCAAAGATCAAGATTTCTGTCTCTTTGAATACTGATCTCAACTTCAGTCAACATGCAATTATTAATTAGATAATTTATTCAGGAAATATTTATTGAATTCTTGCACCATGCATGGTTCCAATCTTTGAACACATGGCAGTGGCACAGCCTCATACTATATATTAGTGTAATTACCTGATTAATATCTATTCACTCCCTTATATTATAAGTTTATAAAAGCAAGGACCTTGTTGTGTTACCAATGTGTCACTGAATCCTAATTCAATGCTTCAAGTGTGGTAAATGTTAATGAATGAATAAGGTTTTTGAAAAGCAGGAACATTGTGTTGACCTTACTCATAGTATCTTTCATAGGATTGTGTGCATGTACACACTAAGATGTTCTACAATTCAGTTAGAGTTCTGTACATTTTAATATGTGTACTGTTTTCATGTTACCTTAAGCTCCTTATGATTATGGGTACCAAATAGAGTACAATCAAATGGCATTTAAAAATAATTAAAAGAGTTAATTTGGGGATCAGAGTTTTCTACTGGAAGAAGGATTTAATTAATATGTATTATAGAAAGCCAGATTTCTCTGTTTAGATGAGTAATGCTTCCTGAATCAGGGTAAAAACCATGCCACTTTATAAGATGCTATAAGTCTGATGTTCCACAGGAAGGGTGGGAAAGAATCCAGCGCCCTTAAGAACTTGCTATTGTCTAGGCACCTTAGGCATTAGATCTTACAAAAGCTCTGAGAGGTTGATTTTTATCATTAGCTCATTTTAAGTCATGATAAGACAGAGACTTAGAGATGTTGCATAATCTTCCTTGCCTAGATCCCTAGAGTCATCTAGTAGTAAAGTTGGGAATTAGAAACCAAGCCTGTTGGACAGAAGCCAAGGCCCATCCCAGTCAGTAGAATGGGAGAGATGACACACCATTTTATCGTCATTCAAATAACCCCACTGGGGTCAGAGTCTCCTAAATTCTCTAAAGAAAAGTATTATAGGAGAGTGCTGGCCAGGTGGAGAGACTCACAGAATCAGATACACACACACACACACACACACGTGTGTATATAGACTGTATGCACTGTGTATACACATACTTCTTCAAAATACATTCCTATTGTAAACTAGGGAATACAATTTGAGAACATGTAAAAATGAACATGTACTTTTTTTGGTTTGTGTATTTGATT
The DNA here is from genome assembly GCF_006542625.1 of Nomascus leucogenys. Classification (NCBI taxonomy): domain Eukaryota; kingdom Metazoa; phylum Chordata; class Mammalia; order Primates; family Hylobatidae; genus Nomascus; species Nomascus leucogenys. Next base: position 1,775,917 of record NC_044391.1, read on the forward strand.
GAGCCAAGTCTGGGACAGATGACCTCTAAACTGGAGTAATATGGTATAAACAATCCCCTTGCCCTTTCTGGTATGCCCCTTTCTCTTTCTCTAGACCTTCTTCTCAGAGCTCTGACTTAGCTTCTGATGTAGCTGGCAGAATTTCTTCTCTCTCATTCCCACCAAAGTATATATCTGTTGAATTGTTGAACTGGATTATGTCAGAAGCATTAATTGGAAATCATCACTCTGTCGAGAACAACAAAAACACAAAATCTCATGACCAAGGAAGAGCAAAAGAATTTGTCTGGATTTCTCGACCTCACCTCTCAGAATGTTGACAATGAACTACAACCAAAACACAACCATGGCAACAAATTAGATATTCGTTGAATCAGGCCAAGACACAGAAATATACTGCATGCCAAAATGTAAAGGTGACATGAGTGATCAAAAGAGAGGGAAAGTGAAAGGTCAAGGGAGAAACTCTCAGCATGTAGGTACGGAACCATTTCCATGAGGTCAGCTACATTCCAAAGTGGCTGCAGCACTGGATGGGAGCTGTTGGGACATGCTGCACAGCCCAAGACAGTCTTTGAAGGTTTGTACCCACCCTCGTTTCCTGGAGATTTATGAGGCCAGTTCAGACTCTGTCTTGCCAGTGCTACATCAAAAACATGCATCTATACTCTTCTTAAATGAAACATGCATCTATACTCTTCTTAAATGAAACATGCATCTATACTCTTCTTAAATGAAACATGCATCTATACTCTTCTTAAATGAAACATGCATCTATACTCTTCTTAAATGAAATAATAGACACCACAATAAGAAGAGTTGGGTGTATAGGTTGGGCAGATTTCACTCCTCTTTATGGATAGATTATTTTGGTAATTATAAACTGAATGGGCAGAATTAACTCATGTTTATTGAGCTTTGAATTCTGGAGCCTGAAATCACAATATGGTATTTATCCTATGTGAGTTTCTTTTTTCCTTCTTTCCTCTTTTCTTTTCTCCCTCATCCTTTCTTTTCTTTTTCATTCAACAAATGTTTACTGGTTCTTACTCTACCAGGCACTGCTCTAAGGGCTGAGAAGGCATCAGTGATCAAGATAGATACAGCCCCTGACACTGTAGAATGTATCAAGACTAAAAGAAAAGGTTGTGTGAAGGGTTTCTTTGAAAGTCCTATATGTTCACTTCTGTAGGAATGATCCAGGGGTTTATAAATAAAAATAGAGACAAGTTAAAATATTTCATGATTTTAAATGTGTGCCAAATATTTTAATGGTACACTCTGGCTGTATATAGAAACCAAGAAACTAAGAGAACTGGAGTAGGTAAGGCATATGATGGGAAGAAGTTGCTGCACCAGGAAGCATAGAATAGTTCAGATCAGTGGTCAACTTCTAGAAGGTTCTGTGGTATATAAGAGGTGATGCCTCTGCCCAGAGACAGAGTAATGCCTGGGGAATGTAGCTGATGAAATCATCAGAAGACCTGGCTTATGACAAAAGGGTGCATGGAAAGTTCAAGAGACTGAAGAAATTGTCAGAGTGGCAAAGCAGCAGAGAGGGGCATACATGTGTGAAATTAGGCTGTAAAAATTGGGAGTGACCAATCATGCATTGCCTTGCAGGTCATCATAAGAGTTTTGGTCTTTATCCCACGTGAAATGAAGACTTAGATATGTTTTAAGTATACCAGTTTGTGTATGTCTCTATGTGTGTTTGTAAGAGAGGAAAAAAAAAGAGGGCAATGTTTTGGAAATTCCAAGTGTACTGTGGTGGCAGTGAGGTTACTGTAAGGCAGTAAACTTAAAAACAAATGACATTAGCCTGCAATAAGATAATAGCCTTAAAGGGAGAGAGAATAGCCAGCTTTGAGTTATGTGAAAAAGACAAAATCTACAGGGCATGCAGCTGGCTGTATTTGATAGAAGGTTATAAAGGATAACTCCTAGATTTTGGGGTTTTGTAGCATATAGATGATAGTGTCATTCCCTGAGATAGAAAACACTGAGGGTAGAGTCAATTTGTTGGAGAGGAGGACAATTAACTTTATTTTGAAACTACTAAATATGAGGTGCTTTAGTGATACCCAAACGGTGATATCAAAGAGGCAGATGAACGGATGGGTTTGGGGTTCACAGGCAAAGTCTGTGATAGAGACACTAATTCATGAGTCATCTATAGTGAGGTGACAATTGAAGCCATTGGCCCAGATGGGATCTCTTTGTTTAAATGTAGAGTATAAGAAGAGGGCGTAGGAACAAACCTTGCGAAATAGCATTTCTTAGCCAGATAAATGAGATTAAATTTGAAGTGGAGATAAAATAGAAGTAAACAAAGATGTACGGGGAAAACCAAAACAGTCTTGTGACATGGAAACAAAGAGAAAAGAGCATTTTGAGAATCAACAAGTAGTCTATAGTGCGAAGTAATTCTTACAGGTAAAATAAAATGAGAATTGAAAAACGTTTAATCTAGGGGTCACTGGCAACCCAAGGTAACTCTTTTACATAGAAGGAAGGGGCTAAAGGCCAGGTAGAAATCAGTTGAGGAGAAAATATATCATGTTAAGAAGGAAAGGCTGAACACACATGAAATAGAAAGGATCATGGTAAAAAGAAATTTGACCTAAAGTGTAGGTTCCATGGACAGCAAAAGGGTTAGCTCTCTACTGACATTTGAGAGACAAAGGAGAGGGTAATGTGGATGGATGCTGAAAAGTTTGCCAAATTCATAGAAGTGAGTTGAGGGAGTTAGCAGTATATGGCCTCCATTATCTCTCTAAAGCATTTGGCTATTTTTTGAGGGTGAAAATATTAAATTGCATTGGGAATTAGAGCAGAAGTATAACAGAGAAATCAGGCAGGAGTTTTGTATTAGCTGCCTATTGCTGCAGCAGTGCTGCATAACAAACCAACCCAAAGTGAGTGACTCAAAACACTAGGCTTTTCTTTAATTTGTGTTTCTGTGAATTAGCTTCATAATGCTTCTGGAATTGTCTGAGATTTATCGCATATTTTGAGGTTGGTTGGCTGTCACTGACCTAGGCTGGCTTCATCGAGTCACCTGAGATAAATGACTCCTTTCCACATGTCCCTCATCTCTAGCAGGCCAGTCCAAGAAGTTGTCATGGTCAAGGCAGAGATGCAGCAGCAGAAGTGGGAAGGTGCAAGCATATTTTCAAGCATATGCATGCATTATATTTGCTAATATTCTAATTCTATTGGCCAAACCAAGTCACCTACCCATATTCAGGATCAAAGAATGGGGAAGGAGATCTTCTCTGCAGTGGGAGAAACAATAAAGTCACGTGGCAAGTGGATATGAATACAGCGAATGACAAGGAATTGAGACTCTTAATGCAATCAATCTACAAGTCACCAATAGTATTAAGAGCACATTCACATAATTTAACTTCATTGGATAGTGGAATCCAACAGCTCCGTTGTGTGGATTTCTCCAGCAACATTTGATTGCTTAAGTAGAACACCAAAAAGATGTTTTAAACTATATGTGGGAATTGCTAGAATGTATGAAGAAAGTGCAGAAAGACAGATAAGCAAGACCATGTAAGATATAAGTAAGGCTGTTATTGATGTAAAGCCATTTTAAAGTATCCACTGGCTAACGAGGCAAGTGAAGGTGTGGGAGAATGGAAAAAGGGGGGCTTGTGAAGCCAAAAGTTACTTATAATGAAAATAGTTTAAACCATAATATTGACAAAGAGGGGGTTGCAGTCAGGAAGAGGGTGCCTGAAGTTTTCAGATAGAACAATTTTATGAGATAACAAGGTCTAAGAAGTGGCAGTTTGAGTAGGGAGCTGAGGTAAAGCTAGTAAAAGGAGAAGGCAAAGGAAATACAGTCAGGGAAGAGGAGAGTGTTGAGTCATTCTTGTAATAAATGAAAAGATGAAAAATCTAAGTCTAGTGCTGAATGTGCGAGAGGCAGTAACCAGGAGTTAAGCAGTTAAGTGTGGGGAAAGGGAAATATAATATAGCCAAACAACACAGGATGCAAGAGCTGCATTTTATGGTCTGAATTAATATAGTTGTTGTTATTGGGGAGAAGGGTTAATGAACTAGATGCAGCGAACGGAAGCAAAAATGCCATCAAGATTTTCTCTCAACCTTGAAACATATGGGCTATTATAAAAACAAACAACCAACAAACTCTGGGTTGTAAGAAAGGCAAGATGGAGGAAACTACAACTTTTCTTTGTTGAGAATACATACAGTTTTGGAATGAGTAGCGATGCCATGTCATATAAAGTTGCCTAGCCAAACTGGGTACAGATGTTCCAGAACAGGACAGAGAATGACAAAGTTGGGAAAGGAAATGTGTTAAGGAACAAAATGGTAGGAGAAGGCAACAGAGCAACATTCACCCTTCCTCTCTGTCATCTCAGTGGTTCACTGGCAAGAGGCCAATGCCTCCTGACAGTAACTCCATCTCTGTCCTGTTCACTTTCCCCACATTTATCTGCTAAACTCCTAGTTACTCCTCCTCACACATCCAGCATTATGATACTGAGCTTATATTTTTCATCTTTTAATTTACTACATCTTTTCTGTCCTGGGAAGGACAGAAACCATTCTCACACTTGCTGAACTCAGAGTCCTTGAAGGAAAATAATTAAATATTGTGGAGAGAATGAGAGGTAACACATAGGGATTATACAGGGATAACATTGTTATTTACTTTCTTTTTCATATGAGAGAAAAAAAGAGAAAACATATAAGAAAAAACATGAAACTAAATATGGCATATATTTATCCTTTTAAGTATAACATGAGTGTTAGCAATTATAACTTATTACATTAATGTGTCTAGAAGATAATCGAAGGAACTAATTGAAGTGAAAATTAAACAGTATGTGATATTGCACAAAACTTGAATTCATGTCCTAGTTTTGTCTGGCTCATAATCATGTCTGTCCTGGTAGGGGCATTGTAAATGCTTAATTAATACATTTGGGAAAAAATGAATAAATTGTTATATCTTGGAAAAGTATACTTCAGCCTTTCTGATCCTGAGTTTTTCTCTTCCTATTTTCCTGATTAATTTATATCCATTCTCAGTATTAAACAACCTAGGAGATATGGACTTGATATACAGTAAATGCTAGAAAATGATCATTGCAATCTAAATTTGCTTATGTGAAGTTGGAGGTGTCAATAAAGCCTCTTTAGTTATTATTCAAAGGTCTTTTGCTGTCTTCTACTCATACTTGCCCATTAACTCAAGCCTTGCATGTTAGCAAACATTAATGATTTTTCTTGTAGTGCTGGCCTATCATATTTACACACCCACACTCTCTGAGGTAATCTTGAGCCAGGATCCTTCTGATTATATTTCGCTTTTTCATGCTGTTGTCCCAGAAGATGTTGACGTCATCCAGAGACACAGTAGCGCCGTCCTTCTTCAGAGGTTCAATTCATTCTACCATCCGGAAATTCTGCCGACAAGGTGGCCAGTGTTAGAAATTAAGCTTGTGACATGCAGGACATAGTGGAGTGCAAACATTGGTCAGTGCTTCCTCTCTCAGCCACAGAGGAAAGCCACACTGATTGGTATTCAGGAAAGGGACCTCCTGTTTCGAAGGATTCCTTCATGCTGTTCAGCAATGCTGTTTAGGGTGGATTTTCCCATTTGAACGGCAAAGCTTAAACACAAATATTAACTACCTGAAGCTGCAAATAGCAGCATAGTACATTAAAAAAATAATGAATATGTTAACCAGCCTCTACCCAACCAAGAAAAATATTATGCAGAGACAAGGCTGATTTTAGAAAAATGCCCAAGGAAACATTAATAAAAAAGTTGAGTTTCCTTTCAAAGTCTGTTTTTGCTAAACATTCATAGTTTTGCTTTTTCCAATCCAATTTTATTATAAGAAAGATCTCCCACATGTGTACCTGGCATTCCTTTTAAAATAATCAGTAATACACACACAAAAAAAATGGAAATAGTGGGTGAGTTCTTAAGTGTGACAGAAAGAAAGGGCAAGATATGTAACAAAGAAGGGAGACACTTCTTTGAATGCATGTAAGTTTGTAGCCTCTTTAGTTATAAGCAGATTTTCATGTCCTTATTATTTTGACTATTTACATTTTAATATTGTTAATTTGGAAAATGCAAGTCTATCTGATTCTTAACTGCAAGGTTTCTTCCCATGAAATCACTGAAGGTGCAACATTGCTTGTAGTCAGTAGAAGACTGATATTTTACAGCTGTAATTCCAGGTTAGGGCAACAGATGGACATTCTTTCACCTGTTGGATAGCTTCTTTGGTATTTATTTCTGTCCTTGGTGAAGATTAAAGCTAAATTACTGGGCTTGAAGAGGCAGTTCGCACCTGTAATCCCAGCACTTTGGGAGGCCAAGGCTGGAAGATCATTTGAGCTCAGGAGTTGGAGACAAGCCCGGGCAACATAGAAGATCCCTATTTCTCTAAAAAAAAAAAAAAAAAAAAAAAAAAAAAAGTCTAAGTATGGTGGCACATGCCTGCGGACCCAACTACTCAGGAGGCTGAGGTGGGAGGATCACTTGAGCCCAGAAGTCGAGGCTGCAATCAACCAACCATGATCATGCCACTGCACTTCAGTCTGCATGACAGGGTGAGACACTCTCTTTCACTAAAGAAAAGAGAAAACCTAAATGGTTAAAACATTCTGTTCAATAATTCTCATTCTCAATTGGTAAAATAGGAATTTTAGACTAAACTTAGTGAATAACAAAATGCTTTTGATGCACTTTCTTTGTTCAGGGCTCTTTTTCTCAACACTTATATCGTTACTTCCTCATAAGAAGCCTGTAAAGTTGGTATTAATATTAATCCATTTTCCAGATGAGGAAACTGAGGCACACAGAGATGAAAAACTGTCCAGGTGGTTGAGCCAGAATTGAAATGTTGGCTGTCTTCGTCTGGAGCCCACACTTTCTACCTTCCTGTTGTGTTGTAAGTTAAACTCAGGTTTAAATTGGCTAACTTGGCTTTGCCTGGTTTTCTGTCAATCCACTGTAATTTAATCTTGGTTTTAGTTTATTTGTTTTGTTGTTTTTGTTTAGTTTTGTCTAATTTGTGGCTTATAAATCTTTTTTGTAATAATGACAGGAAAACATGGGGCAGGGTACCTGGGTTCTAGTCACAGCTTAGCTACTAACTTTAAATGAGTTCGGATGTTGCATAAACTCAGTTTCCTTTCTATAAAGCAGACAAATGAGAGAGCATCCCTTTCTGCCTCATAAGGTTTTATCCTCCAAATCTACGGTGCTAACAAATTAAAAATGTTATCATAGATGCTTCTTTCACTAAGCCAAAGGGATGCACCAAGCTTAAGTTTATGGAATTCAATTTGACAACTTGTATATTAAACTTCTAAATTATTTTTCTGAAGAGGTTGTTGAAACTAATGGAGAAAGGGAGGGTTAAGCTTATTGATGAATTTTTATTCATCCATTTACTCCACTTCAAGAGTTATTCAAAAATGAATTGTGACACATATTTGGAACAATTAAGAACAATGACTGACCACCTAGGTTTCTGTAATATCAAAAATGTGGGAATATCTACAAGGACAAATAGATGGTGAAATAAATTTTGAATGCCAAGTGATACTTTGTGTCACTCTTTGAGGACTGCTGAAACTATTTCTAGGAAACCACACACAGGCACATGCTACAGTTGAAGGGTCATGATGATATTTGTGAGTTCTTAGCATAAATCAATTTTGAAGACTATTTTAAGACAATTTGTTATTTTTATTCTCAAACATTTATTTGGAAATCTATTTATTCTCACCCACATAGGAATATTTATCTACATCCCTAAGTTTCCATTTTAGTTACTTCCTTGTATAGTATTCTTCTGACTTGAATCTTGGATCAAATTCCTCAGTTTTTACATTGTTTAAAATAAGTTATCCTGCCATCCTTCTCTCCCAAGCTAGTGGTATCCTATAATCTATGAAAATGCACTGCAAATGAAGGAAAACCTTCAGTTAAACATTCTACCCTATTTTCTGAAAGGGATAATTCCTCCCTTTTATCTTTTAGCACAGCCATTTGAAAGGATGTGGTCTTCATGGCTGGAAAGGCAGGATAGTTTTTGTGTGTTTTTTGATAAATTGAGCCCCATCAATTTGAATCACTAGACACTGTGCTTGTGGTTTTAGTACTTTCTTCTCTCTGGGACATCCCACCCCCTACCATCCTTAATAACTCAGCTTTTCTGTTACCTCATTTGATGACTGGCAGAGATGGTGGAGCAGCAGGAACCACCACAGTATATTCAATGAATTATTTAGTAAATCATTCTGTAAGTATTCAGTGAGCACCTTCTCCATGCAGGAATGGTTTTAAGTACTAAGGCTATTAGAGCCAAATGCCAACTCTGTACTCCTGCTCACACAGTGGTGACATTCTAGGAATATTGAACAGAGAAACCAAAAATCAATGATCTATATTAATATTTGTCTCAATGAATATATATACCAATGAGTAAGCTAATATTAAATTATGATATAAAACAGAAGTAATAAAATGTAATAGAGGTGTATGGGTTAAGAGAGGGATACGTTGGTGTAGTCAGGCTTCCGAGAGATGGCTTTTGAAGGGATACCATAGTTATGAGAATAGCGAGCCACCTGAAGAACACTTTAGACAGAGGCAACAGCACACACAAATGCTGTGAGATGACAGCTACTAAGAATGTTGAGTAATAAAAAGAAGACAAAGTGAGAAAGATGGAAATTATACAGCATGAGGTCTGAGAGGTAGAAGAGGACCATTTCATATATGTCTTTACAGATCATGGAAAGGGCTATGTATTTTGTTCTAAGTATGATGGTGTAAAACAATGATTCTCAAAGTTTCATGTGGATTAGAATTACATGAGTGACTTGCTAAGGCATAAGTTATTGGGTCCATCACTAGAGTTTCTGACTTACTGCTTCTAGGTTAGAGCAAGAATTTTCATTTCTAACCGATGATGCTGACACTCTTGGAATAGGAAAAACAGTTTGAGAACCATTGCTGTAGTCAGTAGCTGTTATGTGTACCTACTCAGAATAGATTTCACCAAAATTTTACAAGTGGATCTTGATTTTCTTGTGCAAAACGTCTCTTCTGTATTCTTAGCCCCAGCAATGTATTTTATTACCTTGGTCACAATGAGCTATTCAATGTTGGACATATGACTTTTGGCAGTAAATTGAAATCCAATCCAGGGAAACTCTAGAAACTATTGGAAAGTGAAAGTTCTTAAACTACCAGACAAGAAGCTCACAGTCAATATGTAGGGAAATTCTCTCCAAAAGCTAAGTCAATGCAGATGAACGCTGAGCTGAAAGATGACAGGAGACTGAGCCCTGGTACCTTCTGTTTGAACCCCTGGATGTAGTCATGCCTAGGTCAATTATACTTCTGTGATTTCTATTTCCATCACTAATCTTCCCATCTTATGGTTTAGGAAATTTCTCTTTGGGTTCTGAAACAACCCAAAATATAAATACAAATAAAGAGCTATAGTAGATACACCACTTTTACAAATTTAGATGCACCTTCCTTCATCACCAAGAACCAGATAAGTGAGTTTATATGGCTAAATACTACCTGTACATTTATAAAATAAATAGGCTTTGTACAGGCAAATGAGATATTTCAAAATAGAAAATCTCAAGCAAATAGGGGAATGAAGTGTTAGTCAAATTAACACAGGCATTTGAAAATGTGCTAAATAGCACTTGGTGACACTATATTATGGCTAGTAGCATTGTTACCTGACTATTATCTATAATATGACCCCCAAATAAAATTCATAATTGTATTCTTCTGTCCTTTTATGTGGAAACCTCACATTCTCTACAAGTTAATGCATGTTTTCCATTATAATTATACAAAGCAGTTTCTCATCATTTAGCTTCTGTCTAAATGTGATCTTTTCAAATAGTCTTTCTTGACTGTTCTATTCCAACTGTCATCTCTCTACTCAAGATGAAGTCTATCAAGCCATCATATTTCATTACTTTCTGAGAAAACATTTTCTCTGATTATTTTGTTTGGTCATTTTGTATCTCTTAGAATATAAACTATATGAAAGCAGTGGTGTATTCTCTTATTTATCATTAACATTCTGTCACCCAATTGATATTTTTAGAGTAGAAAAATGAATAAATTGTACACTTTTGCCTTTCCTTAAATACATTTTAAAAATTTGAGTGTTTCTTTTCTATATTTGTATCTATACCTTTGGAACAATTTTAGGTCAAATTTCATTTTAGTCACAAATCCTCCCTGGCTACCATCACCCAAGGTGTTACATATGGGGAGGATAATTGAGGGATAATCTTCAAAGTTATTGGTAATCTTCCATAATCTGGTTGATATGTTTTATTATTTTTTCAAAAATCACATACATATGTTATATATGAATGCCATATATCTCACAATAAAAAGCTTTATAAATATGGTTGCCTTTCAAAATAAAAATGTGCAGCCCTTGTCTCTCCCCAGAGATCACCACTAACTTGTATTTTGCATTCATCCACATTTTCTTTAAGACTATATGCTTATAACTCTCAAATTCGTAAGACCAACGATGTTATCTTTCTCACATATCTACAATGCCATATTTCTAACTACATACAACTCCATATATATAGATGTCATCCAACCTCATGACCCCTTCAGCATGGACTTCTAGGACAAGATGTGGGCTTTGGCAGACCTGAAACATTTCGGAAAGGAAGCTGGTGTTTTGGGGGCAGTGGTAAGTCTGTTTTTAGACATGTTATTTCTGAAGTAGCAGCAGGGTACTGAGCTTTTTATCATTGCCACCACAAAGCTAAAACCTGTCTAAGTTAGTCACGTGAGCCATTTTACTGGTCAAGATATGGGTAATTTGAGTGTGCCCTTGGTATTGATCTCATCTCATTTATATGTGTTTAAAATTCTACATTAATCCAAATTCTACTTTCTGAATAATTTATGCAGAGGCCAAAGAAATGTCAGGTTTGCAAATAATTGGAGGACCTTTATAGAGATTCCAGGTAAAAGTACAGAGCTGAGGAGTAGAAAGAAACAGTGCAAGTCTTGTCATGTGGACTGTTCAAGGGCACAATAGTTATCAAGTCCAATCTTTCAATTTCACAGTCTAGGGTTTAATGAGAGCCCCCAGGGCTTAGGTTTCCAATCAGGGAGGTGACCTTGGCCCAAGCCATCAGCAACAAGGATTTGAAAAATACTAAATCCATAACCCACGTTAGATTGATCACATGTAAACTGGGTGGTAAAATGGGAAATTTGAGATGCAATATTTGAACCTTAGATCAATTGGGCAAGAAATATAATAAGGCATTATTATTCTCATTCCACAGTTGAACTTCTTCAAATTCAACTGTGTAATAAAGAAGTTGAATGCCTTGCCCAAGTTCACACAACCAGCAAGTACAAGAGTATCTGGTTTATCTGGCTCTATAGTCACTTTCCTTAGCTTTCTCAACAGATGGCTGGATGCATGACCTTGTCATATATGTAAAACATCCACAGACTAACTGGAAAAGGACTTCACCTCAGCCAAAGTGAGTGCGCTGCAGAATAAGTGCAGAGAGCTTACCTTGGTTTTTAAAGATATTGCAATCTGTTTTAATTGGGGATCTCATTGCAATGTGCTCCTGTCTTGAGACAGGTAAGCAAAACAAAATGAAGGTGATTAGCATGGGGAAAGATGGAGCATATTTGAAGCAAACCCACTTTTTAAAGAATTTCCTCATTCCTCACTCTTCATTCTTCCACTTAAAACCTACTGTGACATTTAACTGTTTTTCATGGCAATGTATCTTTTTCTCCTTTTCATTTTTTTATTTCTCCTTTATCTTGAATAAATTGCTCCATGAGGTTTTTCTCTCTTCTCTGCTTCCTAAGACACCCTAGACATTCCCTCACATGAAATCAACCAGGTTGGTCTGTCTGCTCATGCCTCGGCTGTTCTCATAAAGAAAGAGAAGAAAGGGGCTCAATGCCTGGAGTGTGTGAAAATGGGGTAAGGTGAGGGCAGAGTGTGGCAGGTATTGTGCTGAGGCCATGAATGCATAATCACTCCTGTCACAGCAAATAGATTCTGTCATGAGGAATTCCATGGTTTTCCAGAGGAAATCAGCTTTCCCTGCAGGCTGCCAAGCCCAAATGAGCTCCTTACAGCACCTGCAGATCTGAGCATCAAGCAATTATTCCACTATCTTGCCTAAAAACAAAGACTTTGCTACCCTTTGACAACCTCTGACCTTTTCCAGCTAACATAAACTAATTATATTTGCAGCAGGAGGGGAGGAAGGCTTTCGTGGTCCTCCGTGGGAGTTGTCTTTCATGCTTTGTGCCACGTTGTCGGTTCTGGCAATCCAAAAAATGACCACCCTTCAATCAAGGGAGTTGCTGGACAAAGCACTTAAAGAGATACAGGGAGGCCCTTATGACAAGTAAATCTCACTGTCTAGGCTTGGTCAGAGTAGCCCACACTGTCCAGTTAGCAATAGTACAAGAGAGCCATTGTTAAGTGTCACTTAGCAGCAATTACAGCCTGGTCAAAACAGTTTTTGTGTGTGTGTGTTGTTTTGTTTTTAGACAACCTGTTAATGGGCCCACAATGAGGTGTAAGGAATAACTCCGGGCCGCAGGCACTGAAGCAAGGTCAGAGGTTAATTGAGACTTTTTATCCTAATAATCTGAGTTTTTGCAACTTTTTGCTGAGAGAATAGTCTTAAACAGAAAGGAGATAATATGATACAATTAGTTGGAAAGCAGGAGGGTCAAAATTCCCAGATGAGAAAGGAAAACTGGCCAAAGAAATCAGGCCAGAGGGACCACCTGGGCCACTTCAGATGCCAAGAATATCTGTGGCCATTCATCTGGTGGATGAGGCACAAAGCGGTGTGCCCTCCATTCATTACATCCCTCCTGTCTACCAAAGAAAATACAAGGTCAATGCCATAAACAGGAGGCATCTCAGGGTAATTGAAATTCCAGAAACGGCCTCATTAGAATAGCTTACAGGCAATCATGTTTTTCTTTTCCTATTGAAGGTATATTCATGTCTTGAAATTGTATGGAAGGCCTTCTTTGTGGTGGCTGGGGTTGCAGAGGGACTTTCTGATAGTTTTTGAAGGATTGTGTCTAAATAAACAGCTCCCTTCATAGCTGAGAGGAAGAACCCAACAGAACCTCCTGGGCTTGCTGGCTATGGCGCGGCACATGTAACGTCCACACCTGCTCCCTTGCTCTTAACTATCAAAGGGCCCCTCTTTCTCCATTCCTTCTAGGTCATAATCAACGTATTGTGTCTTAAGCAGCTGTTCTTTATCTGGTATCCTGAAACTACTATTGGAGGTTTCTTGGCTTTAATCTTTCTTACAGTTTGTTTTTTCTTTTAACCCTTTCCCTTACTCACACCTGGTAATGCAAACTTTGACACTTCCAGCTGGCAGATCCCTCTGATTGGAAGTGGACTAAAATTTGCTAAATCATTTTGTTTCTTTCCTTTTTTTTTCCAGTACAGCTGGTGCCAAAATGTGATGATTTGTTTTGCTCCAGTCACTGAAGTTTTTGTTTTCTTTTATATCAACCCCATACTGGCTTCCCAACTTGATGCTGAGTCATCTGGTGCAGGTGTTCTAAGCGGCTGGTATTTATGTCACTTGCAGATGGTTTGGGTAAATTACACGATGTTCCTGCAGCCCTGTTGAGGCTCTCTCAGGTCCCTCTGATCCTGGCCTTCCTGTGGGTCTTGCACATATGCAGAACTTCAGGGCACAAGGTGAACTCTTAGGTGGATTCTACTCAAAGCTGGTTGGGTTGCCATGGGCTTCAAAGTCTGATGGGCTTCAACTGAGGGTAAGAGAGGTTAACTAAAAGAAAGAACCCTGAAATCACAACGTACCACAGCTTCACCTAGACAGGGAATTACATACCCAATGTGCAGTAGAACGTAAGTTAATTCTACAGCTTCTTAAGTAAATTGGAACAAAGGGACCACATTTTGCTTCTGAAGAAGGAGAAAGGTACGTAGGAAAGTAAGAGCTGGAGTAGGGAAATTGTTAAGTATTAAACATATGTGTTTAGTGTTTTTTCTTCATTATGTTTGTCTGACCCCAAACTGTCTCTAGCCCCTGTTCCAATGCTCAGTGCAAAGACTGGCTCATAGGCAAGAATCTGAAAATCTCATCTACTTATACTGTACAAATACAGCTTCTATTAGAAACTTACAAATCCTTGCTCCCTTCTATCTAAAAAGGCTGCTTTTATCATGAAGCAATACACACCACTTGGGAACACTCAACATCTTCTCTTCCTGTAAAGATTTACAACTTAGTGAGACAAATTTCTGTTTGGTAATAGCCAAAGGCAAGACATATCAACTTCAATTTTCAGAATAAAGTTTTTGGGAAAGCTGTGTCTTCCTAAGACTGCAGAAGTCCCACCATTGTAGGTGATATGGTTTGACTGTGTCTCCAGCCAAATATCATCTTGTATATCCACATGTTGTGACAGCGACCCCGTAAGAGGTAGTTGAATCATGAGGACTAGTCTTTCTCATGCTGCTCTCATGATAGTGAATAAGTCTCATGTGATTTGATGGTTTTTAAAAAGGGGAGTTTCGCTGCACGAGCTCTTCTCTTGTCTGCCGCCATGTGAGACATGACTTTCACCTTCTGCCATGATTGTGAGGCCTCCCCAGCCATGTGGAACTCTAAGTCCAGTAAACCTCTTTCTTTCATAAATTGCCCTGTCTTGGGTCTGTCTTTATCAGCAGCATGAAAATGGACTAATACAGTAAATTTGTACCAGTAGAGTGGGGCACTACTATAGATACCCAAAAATATAGAAGCAACTTTGGAACTGGGTAACAGACAGAGGTGGGAAGAGTCTGGAGGGCTCAGAAGAAGACAGGAAAATGTGGGAAAGTTTGGAACTTTCTAGACACTTGTTTAATGGCTTTGCCCAAAAGGCTGATAGTTATATGGACAATGAAATCCAGGCTAAGATGGTCTCAGATGGAGATGAAGAACTTCTTGGGAACTAGAGCAAAGCTGACTCTTGCTATGTTTCAGCAAAGAGACTGGGAGCATTTTGCTCTGCCCTAGAGATTTGTGGAACATTGAACTTGAGACAGATGATTTAGGGTATCTGATGGAAGAAATTTCTTTTTTTTTAAATTAAACTTGAGCTTTTTATGGTGGTATTTAATAAAAAATATATAAACTAAAATTTGCCATTTTAACAATTTGAAGTGCCTAATAGCATTAATTACATTCAGTGTTGTGCAACCATGATCACTATTTTTAAAATGTTTTCATCACTCCAGATACAAACTCTGTAACCACTGAGCAATAACTCCCCACTCTCCCCTCACCCCAGCCCCTAGTAACTTCTAATCCACTTTACGTCTCTGTGATTTTGCCTGTTCTAGTTATTTCATATCAGTGGACCATGTGATATTTGTCCTTTGTGTTTGGCTTATTTCACTTAGCTCAGTGATTTTTTTTCTTTTTTAATTTATTTTATTTTGTTATTATTATACTGTAAGTTTAGGGTACATGTGCACAATGTGCAGGTTTGTTACACATGTATCCATGTGCCATGTTGGTGTGCTGCACCCATTAACTCGTCATTTAGCATTAGGTATATCTCCTAATGCTGTCCCTCCCCCCTCCCCCCACCCCAAAACAGTCCCCGGAGTGTGATGTTCCCCTTCCTGTGTCCATGTGTTCTCATTGTTCAATTCCCATCTATGAGTGAGAACATGCGGTGTTTGGTTTTTTGTCCTTGAGATAGTTTACTGAGAATGATGATTTCCAGTTTCATCCATGTCCCTAGAAAGGACATGAACTCATCCTTTTTTATGGCTGCATAGTATTCCATGGTGTATATGTGCCACATATTCTTAATCCAGTCCATTGTTGTTGGACATTTGGGTTGGTTCCAAGTCTTTGCTATTGTGAATAGTGCCACAATAAACATACGTGTGCATGTGTCTTTATAGCAGCATGATTTATAGTCCTTTGGGTATATACCCAGTAATGGGATGGCTGGGTCAAATGGTATTTCTAGTTCTAGATCCCTGAGGAATCGCCACACTGACTTCCACAATGGTTGAACTAGTTTACAGTCCCACCAACAGTGTAAAAGTGTTCCTATTTCTTCACATCCTCTCCAGCACCTGTTGTTTCCTGACTTTTTAATGATGGCCATTCTAACTGGTGTGAGATGGTATCTCATTGTGGTAAGCAGGAAACCATTCAAGATGTGACTTGGGTGCTATTAAAGGCATTCAGTTTTAAAAGGGAAACAGATCATAAAAGTTTAAAAAAATTGCACCCTGGCAATGCAATAGAAAAGAAAATACCATTTTCTGGGGAGAAATTCAAGCAGGCTGCAGAAATTTGCATAAGTAACGAGGAGCTGAATGTTAATCACCAAGACAATGGGGAAAATGTCTCCAGGGCATGTCAGAGACATTTGCAGCAGCCCCTCCCATCGCAGGCCTGCAGGTTAGGAGGAAAAAATGGTTTCATGGGCTGGGCCCAAGGTCCCTCTGCTGTGTGCAGTCTAGGGACTTGGTGCCCTATGTCCCAGCTGTTCCAGCCATGACTAAAAGAGGCCAAGGTACAGCTTGGCCTGTTGCTTCAGAGAGTGGAAGCCCCAAGCATTGGCAGCTTCCATGTGGCATTGAGCCTGCAGGTGCACAGAAGTCAAGAATTGAGATTTGGGAACTTCCACCTAGATTTCAGAAGATGTATGGAAATGCCTGGATGCCCACACAGAAGTTTGCTGCAGGGGTGGGGCCCTCATGGAGAACCTCTGCTAGGGAAGTGCAGAAGAAAAATGTGGGTTTGGAGCCCTCACACAGAGTCCCTACTGGGGTACTCCCTAGTGGAGCTGTGAGAGGAGGGCCACTGTCCTCTAGACCTCAGAATGGTAGATCCAGTAAGAGCTTGCACTGTGCACCTGGAAAAGCCACAGACAGTCAATGCCAGCCAGTGAAAGCAGCCAGGAGGGAGACTGTACCCTGCAAAGCCAGAGGCACAGCTGCTCAAGACCATGGGAACCCACCTCTTGCATCAGCATGACCTGGATGTGAGACATGGAGTCAAAGGAGACCATTTTGGAGCTTTAAGATTTGATTGCCCCACTGGATTTCAGACTTGCGTGAGGCCTGTAGCCCCTTTGTTTTGGCCAATTTCTCCCTTTGGAATGGCTGTTTTTGGCCAATGCCTGTACCTCCATTGTATCTAGGAAGTAACAGGCTTCCTTTTAATTTTGCAGGCTCATAGGCAGAAAGGACTTGCCTTGTCTAAAATAAGACTTTGGACTCTGGACTTTTGAGTTAATGCTGAAATTAGTTAAGATTTTGGGGGACTGTTGGAAAGACATGATTAGTTTTGAAATGTGAGGACGTGAGATTTGGGACAGTTCTGGGGCAGAATGATATGGTTTGGCTGTGTCCTCACCCAAATATCATCTTAAATTTACATGTGTTGTAGGAGGGACCCAGTGGGAGGTAATAGACTCATGGGGGGGCTGGGCCTTTCTCATGCTGTTCTTGTGATAGTGAATAAATCTCACAAGATCTGATGGTTTTAAAAAGGAGAGTTTCCCTGCACAGCTCTTCTCTTGTCTGCTGCCATGTGAGACATGACTTTCACCTTCTGCCATGTTTGTGAGGCCTCTCTGGCCACATGGAACTGTTAAGTCCAATAAACCTCTTTCTTTCGTAAATTGCCCAGTCTCAGGTATGTCTTTATCAGCAGCATGAAAATGGACTAATACAGTAAGCTACTGCATAGGTTTTCACAGAGTGATCAACCATCCAAGGAGTTTCTCAGCATTGACTCTGCTAAGATCAAAACAGTCCTGGCAAACTGTGGCCAACCTAATGTGTGTATTGAATTACCTGCAGAACTTGTTAAAAACAGACCCCTGAGCCCCACCCCTACAGGGTCTGGGGGAGCCCTGAGAATTTGTATTTTTAACAATCTTCAATGTGGTAGTGAAACTGCCAGAGCAGGGCTATTCGTGGAGTTGGAAGGAGCAGCTCTGTAGAACCTGTGAAGGGGAGCAGATGAAAGTGAAGAGCACAGATCTGGAGCAGTGCGTATGATACAGAAAGGCATACTATTTTAAGTGACTCACCCCCAATGTATCAGGAACTTATTGCCACCATAAACAACAACCAGAAAATCTCAGTGACATGAAACAATGAACATATTCTCATGTTCACAGAACAGCAAGTAGAATATGGTTCAGCTGGTATGGGCTCAGCTGGGTGGTTGTATTTCAGTCTGTAAGTTGGCTGTAGGTCTCTCCCATATGTCTTAGTGTGGTCAACTGACACATGTTTTACTTCTGTTGAGAGTCCTAAGTGGAAACATGTGACACTTCAGAAAGCTTATACTCAGAACTGGCACAATATCACTTTTCATTGGCTATCACCAGTCAAGCCCCAAAACAATGGAGTGAGCAGTGTGCTCTTCCAATGAAAGCAAGGAGAGAGTAAATATTTCCTAAGTAATAATCTAATCTACTATAGTGATCTCAGAGTTTTAGAGTACTCAATCAATCTAATTGGGTATATAATTGGGTATATGTCAGTGACTGGTATACAATTGCTGTATGTGTAATAACCTACAACAAACTTTCAGATTCTTTTACCATTCAGGTAGGAATAAATACCAGGAAGCTGAAATATTTACTAATTGCTAAAGTACATATTTGTCTCAAGCCATTTTCCCACCTCAGTTGCCCAATAACTTGGAATATACAAAATTCAATGTTTTTCCAATTTATAAATGTTTAGTTAGGCATAAGAGTACTATATTTTGTTTTTAACTGATTTTTTTATTTTGCATTTTGTTTTCTTTATTCTTTTCTCTAAAGTCCTCAACCAGCTTTTTTTAGTTAAATAAACCTGAAAATTTAGTGGATTTTCCCTATGTAATTATTACAAATATTTCCTGTGACAGTGATATATCATGTAAGAGACTTATAGATAAAACACAAATAACTACCGAAACAAGTAAATATTTAAAAAATCATTTTGAATCTATAACACAAATATACTACCTTCTAACAAAAGATTACACTAGAACCATCTTGTTCTTTAAACATGTAAATTGTTCCTGATTCTTGGAAAAAAATATTTATTGGAATCTATAAATATACAAAACTTAAAAGGTATTTCTTATCCTTGGCAGGGCCTTCAAGAGGATCAATATTTCCAGGATGTTGGTATTAGCATCCATTGTTCGCTGGCTAGATCTTTTCCAACAGAGCATGTGACTTTCATCATTACAGCAGAGGAATGCATTTATCAAAGTTAAGGAAGTCATTTGCCATTCGGATGGCCCAAGGAGCATAAACATTTATCAAGCCTTGGGAGAACTCTCTATTATAAAAAGATTGGCTAATTTCTTAAAACTACTCCTTCAATAAGGACCCAGGTTATGTGCCATGGTATCTGTAGCTTTCTGTCTGGGTCAGGGTGACCTGCACACAACCCTGGCAGGATGCCCTTGGACACAGTATTTGCATCCCTTTGGTATGCCAAGGTATCAAGCATTCACAGTTCACACTGAAACCACTAAACGAAGAGCTGTGCAAACAGGTCATCCGTAGGGATTGTTTCTCCAGAGGGGCATAATCTTACAACTGTTATGAAGGGTCAAAGGTAACTTTCATTTCTAGATGCTAATTACTCCAAGAATTTGATGCAGGAGACAGCTGGTTAAAATGAATAAGTGCTGCAGCATTGAAGGGGAAAATCAAATAGATGGTTACAATAAAAGTGCAATATGCAACCTAATAAGTATGCAGAGAATAAGGGACAATATTGTTAATAAACATCTGTTAGTCAAGATGATCTTTGTTGAACTGGGCTCTTTAATATTATATCTGCTAATCACATGCAATTAAATTTAAATTTCAGGTGGTTGAGATTAGGAATTCAGGTCCTCAGCCACATAGGCCACATACAAAGTGTTCAATAGCCACATGTGGCCATTGGCTACCATACTGGAGAGCCCAGATATAGAACATTTTCATTACTGCAGAAATGTCTATAGGACAGCAATGACCTGGAGTGTTTTGCTATTGGAGGGGTTTTGGACTTAGTGCTTTTATATAGGAAACATGATTTTTTAAAAAAAGCCATCCATGGAACGCTTCTCTCATTCCAGTGCTGTAGTAAGGGTTGCCCTAAAATTTGGACCTAGAAAATTCACTTATCATGAATGAAAAAACTGTTTCTACTATTAATAATATTTTTGTCCTGGTGAATATTCACATTGTACCACACACTGTGCTAGATGCTTTACACATATTGTGTCATTTGATTTTTACCTTAGAGACTAAGATCTATCTGTGAATTACTTTGAGACAAATCAGGTTAAGAGAAAAATAAAAACTGACCTTAGATCACAATTAAGTAAATATATTTAAACCTAAAGCAATTATTGCTCTTTGAGTGTGTGTGTGTGTGTGTGTGTGTGTGTGTGTAATTGGCAGCCCATTGTTACTGCGATAACTACACAGAATTAAGCAATAAACTCTGCCAGAGCCTGGGGATATGAGGACAGGAATAAAGATGATTATCAGAGACAAGGGAAAGAAAGAGAAAGTAAGAGGTATTTGAGGATTCACTAAAGAGGCTGAGATTTAGTAGGAATAGTTGAGAAGACTCAGAAATTTGGTTGTAAGATCCAGGCAAGCATGGAGAAAGGCTGCACTTAAGAGATTTGTGGGTTCCCAGGCTAACTCCAGTAAAGAGGATTAGGGCAGCAAGACTGATGTTGAAACCACCAAATGGTCATATAAACATCCGAGTTTCCTTCCAAGATCAAGTTGGATCCAGTGATAGATGAAAGGATTTAAGAACATGAGGTTGGATGTGGATTGCTGCTTTCAAAGACTTGGACAAAAGAAAAGTCACAGCCTCTTAATTTCTCTCAGTGAACTTCAGCTTAGCCATTAAATTTCAGAGGAAGCAGATGGCACACATTCAATGTTCTGGGATATGACTGTACACAGTCAGACTAAGAAAAGGTCAAAAAGAAGTAAAAAAAATACAAGTGTTGTATATCAAGATGGTTGGTAATGAAAATATCCTATCCTACTCAGTTTATAGTAAATCGCTTCTATATAGAGCAATTTATTAAAATCTCAGAACATTAAGAATTGCCAAGTCTTGATTTATTGCAGAAAATTTTGCCATGGTGTTTCCATTTAGAAACTTCTTTCTTATCTTACACAAAGTAAAAAAAAATCTCTTTAGCACCTGGTATTATTAGTGAGGTATAACTGCGGTGACAATATAATTTATTGTCCAAATAGAGACACTTTTGAGAATGAATGTAATTATTTATAATTACAGCAAAACCACAGGTGTAAACCAGAACTGTCCAAGGCAAATCAGGGCAAACCAACAACCTAGGTATAGACCACAGCTGGATGCAATTGGATTCAAGCCATTTTCCCAGTCCAGCTGCCGAATGTGACTCAAAGGCTACTCTGCTGTCAGCTGATTTACAAGCTGATTGAAATAATGATGCAAAGGCACAATGATGAAGATGTCCAATGCCCATTTTAGGTAAAAATAACTAGTGTAAAGAAAAATACCATTGATCATTGTTGTTGAGTTTTTATTTTCAAAGAAACAGTGACTCGATAAACTACATCCAAGAAAAAAGAGTCTGATAACCAACCTCTACTCAGCATAGGAGGGCATTTCTCTTCATTTTTTAAGATAATAAATTAAAATAAATACTATCTTTAAGGTACTAAAGATAGTAAGGTTAGATATACTAGTTCAGCTAATCTACATTCCCACCAATAGTGTAAAAGTGTTCCTGTTTCTCCCCAGCCTTATCAACATCTGTCGTTTCTTAACTTTTTAATAATTGCAATTCTGACTGGTGTGAGATGATATATCATTATGGTTTTGATTTGCATTTCTCTAATTATCAGTGATGTTGAGCTTTTTTTCATATGTTTATTGGCCACATAAATATCTTCTTTTGAGAAGCATCTGTTCATGTTTTTTTGTCCACTTTTTAATTGGTTTGTTTGTTTTCTTGTAAATTTGTTTGAATTCCTTGTAGATTCTGAGTATTAGACTTTGTCAGATGAATAGATAGCAAAGTTTTTCTCACATTTCCCATTACTGGGTATAAACCCAAAGGAATATAAATCATTCCATTATAAAGATACATGCACACATATGTTCATTGCAGCACTATTCACAATAGCAAACACATAAAATCAACCCAAATGCTCATTAATGATGGATTGGATAAAGAAAATATGGTACATTTACTCATGGAATACAATGCAGCCATGAAAAGGAACGAGATCGTATCTTTTGCAAAGGACATGGACAGAGCTGGAAGCCATTATCCTCAGCAAACTAATGCGGAAACAGAAGAACAAACACAGCATGTTCTCACTGATAAGTGGGAGATGAAAAATGTGAGCACATAGACACAGGGAGGAGAACAACACACGCTGGGGCCTTTTGGGGGTTTGGAGGGAGGGAGTGCATCAGGAGAAAAAGCTAATGAATGCTGGGCTTAATACCTAGGTGATGGGTTGATAGGTGCAGCAAATCACTATGGCACACGTTTACCTGTGTAACAAACTTGCACATCCTTCACATGTACACCGGGACTTAAAAAAAAAGGAAGATATACTAGTTAAGGTGTATCTTTAGGCATTAGAAGAACTTGGAAATTGAGGTGCACTACTGGTATTCAGTGAGTAGGACCTAGAGTTGTAGATGTTCTACGATGTGCGGAATAGTCTCACACAATGAAGAATGAATCTGGTCTCATGTGACATTCATGTGGGTGAAAAACGTATTTATATATTAAGCCTAAAACTTAAATTCATTTTACATGTAATGAAAGTATCTCTTTTACACTGTATTAATAGCAACTATCAGACACATTGAGAAAATATATTCTTTATCTTGTTTGGCAATTTCTCAAGAATTTTTTGCTATTTCAGAAAATCACATCACAGAAGGCAACCCTAGTCATTATTGTTAGTAGCTACACAACATATCTACATCCGTAACTGACACTTAAGGTGATCCTATGAATGAGTATAAGCATGACAACTTAATTATATCTTCCAATGTAGTTATGCCCAAACATTAACAGGTTGAAATACTTATTTTATCATAAATTATTTTCCTCTTAATTTCATTTGCAATTTCTTTTTACAATATAATTAGACCATTAGATTGACTTAAAGATAAGTATGTGGGTAGTTTATATTATCTTTGAATTTCATTTTAGAGTAGTAAAGCCTGTGTTATAAAATATCTCATATAAATAGGGGCCTGATAGGGCTGTGGACCAGGGCTCCAAGGCAGTGCTATTTCAATGTGGTCTCAGAATTGGTAGCAGAGAGCTTGTTAAAAATGCAGATTCTTGGTCTCCACCCCAGACCAACAGAATCACACTCTCTCATGCAGCATCCCAGTGAGATGTGATTTATCAAGCCTTCCAGGTGATTCTTCTACTGCTCTTGTGCATGCAGTGATTTGAGGATTATTGCTCATGGTAAGACAAACATGAGTAATATATTGTCTTCAAAGAACCTATGCTCTAACAGGAGATGTAAAGATATCTTTCTACTTGAGTTGGATGAGTAAGAAAATCATAGGGATCATGATCACCAAAAACACAATAGAAATTTGGCAATAACCTAATTCCAGAGACTATACACTAAACATGACATATCAATAGCAAAAAGCTGGATTCAGAGACAAGTTTAAACTACACAACTCTGATTAAAATGAACAGGACTCATGCTGTTAAGACTCTGCACAGTTCTAAAAACATACCCAGTAGAGCACTTAAGCTGTTCCAGAACACGTCATTCTCTACTTTTTAACAGGGAGCAAACAGCTGGGATGTGTTACTAGTAAGCCATGTTTTCATAGGCTTTCTGGTTTTCTTTAGCCAAACTCTTACAACAGTCTTTGGACAAATTAGTGCCTGAAGCTATAGGAAGTCTTTAGTTGTCTTGGAGAACTGCTGAGTAAGTCAGGTCTCAAAGACAACATGCCCACAAGGACTTGCCTTGCCACCTTTGGCCTTTCCACCTTGGAAATGCCTTCACAACCAATTACACTATTCTCAAATGTCTGTTTATTTTTAACGACTCTAGTTAAATGTTAAGAGTTATTCCGATGACCTAGTTCAAGACTCTCAGAAAAAAAGCTTAGACAAATCAATAGACTAAACTGGGAAGCTTGAACAAGACATGAACAAGAATCTAATCAATATCTTAACAAAAGACCAACAAATGGTTGAGCACTTGTATGCCTTTGTGGTTCTGAGGCAGACCTCACTTTTCAAAAGACATTAAAGAGTTCATTATGGAAGCAGTGTTGTGAGAAATCACTTTCTGTTTCTAGATACTCTCATGTCCACTTTTGCTCTGGGGAATGTGTGTGTGTGTGTGCGTGTGTCTTGTTTTTCTAAATTGTCAGTACAGTGAAATAGTTGTCATGGGTTCAGCAAAACAACTTTCAGAGATTTTCTTTTGAATTTTGTTGGGAAAATTCCTGAAACATTCCTTCCTCTTCCACACACAAAAAGGCAGCCTCCCTAAGGTTCTTCCTTAGGTTCCCCCAGCACCTACATGGGTATCGGCAAACATTATTGAATCTCAACAAGCACATTTATTTCAGATTCTACACATGAAGGGTTTTCAAAATACTCTTCCATACCCATGGTTCATAAGCCCATGGTCCAGAACATCTAGTGTCTATTTTTACAGCCCACAGGCAATTGCTACAGCTGTATAACCCTATTGAGAATGAGAAAGGGAGAATGTCACTAATTCTTTTGATATCTTAGGATGCAAATGTCTATGTGCTAATGTCATCTGCATAAAAGTATATACTCCCCACTTCACTTTGACTGAAGGCAACTACACATTAATGGTGACATCCCCTTTGGTACTAAGAGCTACTCAAGGAAGCATTTAGCAACAGGTGGACCTAGTTGCACTTAAACCATTCCCCTAGGGAACAACACATGCTTATACTGTACATTCCCAGGCCAGTAAACCCATGACAAAATTATAACTCCCAGTAGTCAGCTCATTTAGCCTTATGCAATAGAATCCATCCTCTTTTTTAGGAATGGAAAATGTATTCCTTTCTGAAAAAGAGTACAGTATAATAGAAGGCATGGGAAAAAATCATTCAAAATTTACAGACTCGGGAGATAATAAAAATTCTGCCAATGATCAACTTTGGAATTTACAGTAATAACTTAAGATTTCTGCTCATTAACAGTGTCAGCATGTATAAAAATTAAGGGGTTTAAGAATCTTAGAAGCCCTATGGAAGGAATTTAGAAAGTGTAAAGATACATGTATTTGAATAAAAATTTGGTGCTTGTCAGACCATGTTGTTTTTTTTTTACTGATTTTTACAAGAGTAGATATGACCAAAATATTAAGAGTCATGGGATAAAATTTCTCTAAGGAAACTTTATCGCCATAATATAATTGAAAACTTCCATAAGTCAATATACTGTGTAAGGCTTTTGAAAAACATAAATAGATAGTACATAAATCCCAAACAGCATACTGTTTCACGGTTTTTTTTTTTTTTTTTTTTTTTTTTTTTTTTTTTTTTTTTTTTTTTGAGACATGGTCTCAATCTGTTGCCCAGACTGGAGTGCAATGGCGCGATCTCAGCTTACTGCAACCTCTCCCTCCCAGGCTTAAGCGATTCTCCTGCCTCAGCCTCCTTAGTAGCTGGGATTACAGGTGCGCACCACTGCGCCTAGTTAATTTTTGTATTTTTAGTAGAGACGGGGTTTCACCATGTTGGCCAGGATGGTCTTGAACTCCTGAACTCAAATGATCCACCCCTTGGCCTACCAAAGTGCTGGGACTACAGGCATGAGCCACGGTGCCTGGCCACAGATGACTCTTATTTGCTGAATTCAGTACATCACTTAGGATCACCTGTATCCTTTGAGAGTTTATTACAAATGCAGCATCTCAGGCCTCATCCAAGTCCTCTGGAACCAAAATTTGCATTTTGACAAGATCATGATTCATATACATGTTAAAGGTTGAGAAGTTCTGGTCTATAACACTCAATATTTCCACTTCAACCTTCTAAACTAAAGAATTATGTGACATGACCCGTCTTCTAAAGAAGCCTTCACTTTAGTGTCATTACCTTTGTCTTCATAAAATATTCAGTTTTTTAATAATCATTTAGAAAAATCCAATAAAACAAAACTACAGTCATTTGTTGCTAAATGAGGGGGATAATACCTCCTGAGGAATGTGCAGTTGGGTAATTTTTGCCCTTGTATGAACATCCTAAAGTGTACTTACACAAATCTAGATGTACTTCTAGGCTATATGGTATAGTCTATTACTCCTAAGCCATAAACCCGTATAGCATGTTTCTGTACTGAATACTGTAGGCAACTGTAACACAATGGTACGTATTTGTGTATTTAAGCATATCTAAACATAGGTAACGTTCAGTAAAAATACTGTCTTGTAATTTTATGGGATCATCATTGTATATAAAGTCCATCATTGACCTAAATGTTGTTATGAGGCACATGATTGTGAATTGCAAGCAAAAAAAATCTACCTTCCTATTTCTGTACCTAAACATTTCTGTGTTTAATTTGTCCAGTTACAGGATCACATTGATATTCCCAGCCTAGCATTATTGTAGTTCACAGCAATTGGACAGTATATTTTGAATGAGTCAATATCAAGAACAATAGAACAGACTCCAGGTGTGGTGGCTCACACCTGTAACCCCAACACTTTGGGAGGCTGGGACAGGAGAATTACTTGAGCCCAGGAGTTCAAGACCAGCTTGAGCAACATGGTGAGACCCTGTCTCTACAAAACAAAACAAAACATTAGCCGAGCATAGTGGCATGCACCTATAAGTTCCTGCTACTTAGGAGACTGAGGCAGGAGGATTGCTTGAGCCCAGGAGTTCCAGGCCTCAATGAGCTATGATGGTGCTACTGCACTCCAGCTTGGGTGACAGAGCAAGATTCTGTCTCAAAAAAAAAAAAAAAAAAATTAAAATTACACACACACACCCCCTCCCCAAAACAAGTTATCAAAAATCTTTGGTTAAAAAGTAAGAAAGTGACTTCTACTTCTGGCCAAGGAAGAACAACTGAAAAACACAAAACATACGAAACAAAAGTCTGCCAGACACTGGACATGAGGCAAGAAGGGCGAGTGATTGCTGAGCGATGGAAGTCAAATGAGATGAGTCTTTCAGTTACCCCAGATGGCTGCCTTGAGCACCTAGGAAAATCTCAACAAATTCCTTATTGATATTAGATTTGAGAGTCTGCAGAGAACAACGTAGCTGAAGTTGGCAGGGCAGAGTACCAGAGAGGAGAGAGATGTAGAGAGAGAGGACTCTGGAGTTCTGCGGAGGGTTCCCTTGTGTATTTGATTTGTTTGTGTATATGAGGAAACTACTTGAGACTGAGGAAAGAACCACCTGAAAAAATTGCCACTGTCCTTTCTAACTGGATTCACAAGAGATTGGAAATAGTGCCCATTCCCATCAGCCAGGTTAGTTACAAAACCTCAAGATTCAAGGGGCGCTGTGTAGAGTGCACAGAAAGATCTTGCCTTAGTAATGGGAAACAATCAGAAGCAGACTGAGTGTGCTCATGCCACCTAACACATTTCAAAACCAAGACTCAGGAGGATTAAACTATTACTGTTAAATAAGAAATTTGGCTGTATTCCTAAACAAAATTCAAGCATATTAATATAAATCAAAGAATATTCAGCACCCAGGAAGCAAAACTTTACAATATCTGATATCCAACCAACAATTTACAGGCATGCAAAGAACAGAAAGATACAATTCATTATGACAAAGTCAATCAATCCTTCCCAATGAATCCTAAACTCCCTCAGATGTTAGAATCAGCAGACAAGGACACCATTAAATTTTGAATTAATTAATATCTTTTTTTAAAAAAAAAAAAAATAGGAAGTATCATTCTTTTAGGAGAAACATCACCATCTGGTGGTATTTTCAGGTATTGCCAGTAAAGATATTTAAAACAGGGAGGGTGGTTTTTCTTGTTGTTTACAAATATGTGTATAAATAATTACAACTATATCTATGAATAAACAGCTGAGCAATTGTATAAACCATACAATTTTTACTCAAACACTTGTATAACATTTACGTATATGTTATTTTATATATACACATACAAATATATTTATATATAAGTATTCATAATTAGGCAAATTGAAGATGCAACAATAAATAGACTTTCTGAAATAGTTGTTCTGATAATTAAATATCCAGTTACTCATTGTTGTGTTGTTGCCTTAATGACTTTTTCTGTCCTTCTATTTTTGCCCTAGGGTCTTTCCACAAACTTTCTCTTGTTCTAGGATAATCTTCCTTCCGCCTTTCACTTGGTCACTTCTTCCACGTCCTTCAGATTTTACTTTACCTGTCACCTCCTCAACAAGCTTTCTCTGATCATTTAGAGGCAATTAAGCCTCTATCACAAATACTCTCAGGTGATTTACTAAATCCCTTGAAATAGTATTCACATTTGTGGTTATGAATTTACTTGTGCACTTATGTGGAGAAGGTCTTCCCTTCCCACTAGGTACAGTGTTCCATGAGGTCACTTTTCCTCATTATGCACCTTTCAGAATCTAATACAAAGTTGGCACACTGTGTGCAGTTGTTGGATGATGTTTCCCCACCCAGATTTTCATCTCTATTATTGAAATGTGATTAGGACTTAGGCTTCACAGGTAAACCAAATGCAGCCTTGAATTTCAATCTCAAATTCCAGGACATGTGGAGGCACAAAATTACTACTCGAATCAGCTTGTTTAAGTTCCAGAATAAAAAGCCCTAAATGCTTCTCAACTTATACAGTTTTTTTCTGCAAATCCCAACTAAGGAACTGAACTTCATTTAATTCAAAATAAAAAATAATTCTGAAATCTGTATTAGGTTTTTCCAGAGAAATAGAACTGATGTGTGTTTGTGTCTGTGTACACAATTTCTTATAATGAATCTCTCTATGCATGTAGGTCAAACATTTTGGACATGTCTATGAAGGTGCTACTGAATGAAATTAACATTTGAATGGGTAGACTGAATCTCTTGATGCACTTATATGTGTGCGTGTCTATGTACAGACACACACTCATTATATATTTGTAGATAGATATGCATTATAAGAAATTGACTTATGTGATTATGGAGGCTGACAATCTGCAGTTGGCAAACTGGGAACCGAAGAGAGCTTATGGCATATTTCCAGTCCAAACTGCTGGTGGGCTCAAGACCCAGAAAGAAAATATGTCTCAATATGAGTCTAAAAGCAGGAAAAAATCTGATGTCCCAGCACTAAGACAGAAATTCCCTCTTACTTGCGGGAGGATTAACTTTTTTGTTCCGCTAGGGCCCTTAGACTAACTGGAAGAGTTCCACCCACATTAGAGATGTCAATCTGCTTTACTCAGTCTTCCTATTCAAACGTTAATCTCATTCAGGGGCACCCTTACAGAAGGGCCCAGAATGTTTGACCTAACGTCTAGCCACTCCATGGCCAAGCAAAGCTAATACATAAACTTTACTATCACAATTCTACCCCCTTCTCATCTCGGCACATATAACGCCTCTCCTTAAACCATACTGATACGGTTTGGCTGTGTTTCCACCCAAAATCTCATCTTGAATTGTAATGTGTCAAGGGCAGGACCAGGTGAAGGTAATTGGATCATGGGGGTGGTTTCTTCCAGGCTGTTCTCTTGCTAATGAGTGAGTCTCATCATGTGAGATCTGCTGGGTTTTTTGTTTTCGGGGTGTTTTTGTTTTTTTTTTTTTTCTTTTTGAGACAGGGTCTCACTCTGTCACCCAGGCTGGAGTGCAGTGGTGCCATCTTGGCTCACTGCAACCTCTGCCTCCTGGGTTCAAGTGATTCTCATGCCTTAGCCTCCTGAGCAGCTGAGACTACAGGTACCTGCCACAACACCCAACTAATTTTTGTATTTTTAGTAGAGATGGGGTGTCACCATGTTGGACGGACTGGGATCTGCTGGTTTTATAAGTGTCTGGCATTTCCCATGCTTGTACTCACTCCATCTTGCTGAGAGGTGACAGCATGCTGGCAGTCCTCACATCCCTCGCTCGCTCTCGGCACCTCCTCTGCCTGGGCTCCCACTTTGGTGGCACTTGAGGAGCCCTTCAGCCCACCGCTGCACTGTGTGAGCCCCTTTCTGGGCTGGCCAAGGCGGGAGCCGGCTCCCTCAGCTTGCGGGGAGGTGTGGAGGCAGAGGCGCGAGCGGAACCGGGGCTGCGCACGCGCGGGAACTGGGGCTGCGCACGCGCGGGAACTGGGGCTGCGCACGCGCTTGCGGGCCAGCTGGAGTTCCGGGTGGGCGTGGGCTTGGCGGGTCTCCCCACTGAGAGCAGCCAGCCGGCCCTGCTGGCCCGGGCAATGAGGGGCTTAGCACCCAGGCCAGCGGCTGCGGAGGGTGTACTGGGTCCCCCAGCAGTGCCATCCCACCGGCGCTGCGCTCGATTTCTCACCGGGCCTTAGCTGTCTTCCCGCGGGGGCAGGGCTCGGGATCTGCAGCCCGCCATGCCTGAGCCTCCCAACCCCTCCATGGGCTCCTGTGCAACCCGAGCCTCCCCGACGAGCGCCGCCCCCTGCTCCATGGCGCCCAGTCCCATCAACCATCCAAGGGCTGAGGAGTGAGAGCGCACGGCGAGGGACTGGCAGGCAGCTCCAGCCGCAGCCCCGGTGCAGGATCCACTGGGTGAAGCCAGCTGCGCTCCTGAGTCTGGTGGAGATGTGGAGAACCTTTATGTCTAGCTCAGGGATTGTAAATACACCAATCAGCACCCTGTGTCTAGCTCGAGGTTTGTGGATGCACCAATCGACACTGTATCTAGCTGCCCTGGTGGGGCCTTGGAGAACCTTTGTGTCCATACTCTGTATCTAACTGATCTGATGGGGATGTGGAGAACTTTTATGTCTAGCTCACGGATGGCAAACGCACCATTCAGCGCCCTGTCAGAACAGACCACTCGGCTCCACCAAACAGCAGGACGTGGATGGGGCCAGATAAGAATAAAAGCAGGCTGCCCGAGCCAGCAGTGGCAACCCACTCGGGTCCCCTTCCACACTGTGGAAGCTTTGTTCTTTTGCTCTTTGCAATAAATCTTGCTACTGCTCACTCTTTGGGTCCACACTGCTTTTATGAGCTGTAACACTCACGGCGAAGGTCTGCAGCTTCACTCCTGAAGCCAGCGAGACCACAAACCCACCAGGAGGAATGAACAACTCCAGACGTGCCGCCTTAAGAGCTGTAACACTCACGGCGAAGGTCTGCAGCTTCACTCCTGAGCCAGAGAGACCACAAACCCACCAGAAGGAAGAAACTCCGAACACATCCGAACATCAGACGGAACAAACTCCGGACACGCCGCCTTTAGAACTGTAACACTCACTGTGAGGGTCCGCGGCTTCATTCTTGAAGTCAGTGAGACCAAGAACCCACCAATTCCGGACACATTGCCATCCTGTGAAGAAGGTGTCTGCTTCTCCTTTGCTTTCTGGCAAGACTAAATTTCTTGAGGCCTCCCCAGCAATGCAGAACTGTGAGTCAATTAAACCTCTTTCTTTATAAATTACCCAGTCCTGGGTATTTCTTCTTAGCAGTCTGATAATGGACTAGTACACATACTTAATCTCCAAATAAAGAACATAGCAAGGCCATAATTTCATAAAACATGATAGAACTATTCTGCACATAACTAAAACCACACCAGTTTCTTCCCCTAAAGAGCAGGTAAAGTGTTGGGTGATTTTTACTCTTCTCTTTGATATCTTATAACTTAAATACTATAACATAAAATTAACAACACAAATATATGAAGTCAATATATCTTATGTTATATAATAAGGGAATAAGTGAGGGAGGTTAAATGATATTGTTTTCTTATACACACAAACATATTCATAACAAAATATGGAGGAAATAGTCATGATATTTACAGTCGTCATTTTGATAATGGTCACATAGTTGGCTATAGCTGGTATTTATAACTATCTTCCCCTACTATCCATTCTGTATTCTCTTTGCCTTCAGCAAGCACTTCAGCTGTGGTGGTTCTTTACCTGATGGTATAAAACCTTCATTCCTGAAAAGTATGGATATCAGTGTCCTCCTTTTATTGGGTGTTATAATTTTCTTTTGACCCTAATCACAGGACATGGTAAAACTAAGAGATGCCTTCAGGGATTTGCTGCATGCCTGACATATTTTTCCTTACCACCATTGTGGAGAAGTAGTCCAATTTCCCCCTAGGTAGTCAGCACCAATCACCCCACCCAGCACAGTAATTCAGTAATTTCCCTCTTTCTGATGATTCAGATGCAGGAGGAGCCCAAAGTGACCATGTAGCATTAACTTCCAGTTAAGTGAAATCATTGCTGTTTCTCCTGGTAGCAATGTTCCCCACTGTGGAACTAAAATCTATAGGTCAGGGGAACATAAGGCCATGAAAACAGGAAGAAAAGCTTTCTAGTAGCTCACTAGAGGATATTAGTGAGCAGTACCTGGCCCATTTCCACCATTTGATTCCTGGACTCATGAATCCTGGCTACGGAAGAAGTAGTACCATATACTGGAGGCTGATTCAGACAACACACAGCCTGCTGGGGAATCTTCCTCCAGTCCCACAAGGTATTGCCACCTAGCTGGCCCTGTAACTGAGTATACAAGAGGTCATTACACAGTTCTGTCCATCCAGATGCTTCA
The DNA here is from genome assembly GCF_006542625.1 of Nomascus leucogenys. Classification (NCBI taxonomy): domain Eukaryota; kingdom Metazoa; phylum Chordata; class Mammalia; order Primates; family Hylobatidae; genus Nomascus; species Nomascus leucogenys. Next base: position 1,808,804 of record NC_044391.1, read on the forward strand.
GGATGATGAGGAACAGTGAATTCCATGAGCATGGGTAATTGTCACACTTCATTTATTGGGTAGTGAGTTCCTTAATCAGACACAATGCTTTACAGATTATCATGGTGGTGGCTGATGAATTCTGTAAGCCCACAGATGAGTTTTTACAGAAGCATTGCATGCATAGAAAGCAAATCTGTATCCAAAATAAGTGTATATTCCAGAAAGAAAGTACTGGAAACAGTGCCCTTTCCATGATGGAAAGAGTCCAACGTAATCATCATGTCACCAGGTAGCTGGCTGATCAACAAAGGGAATGGTGCCATATTGGGGGCTCATTGTTGGTCTCTGTTGCTGACAGATTGGACACTCAGCAGTGGTCATAGGCAGGTTGGCCTTGGTGAATTGAAGTCCATGTTGTTGAACCCATGCATAACCTCCATTCCTACTACCATGGCTACTTTGTTTATGAGCTCATTAGGCAATGACAGGAGTGGACGGGGAAAGAGGCTGACACATATGCAGAGAGTAAGTCATCTTATTCACTTGATCATTAAAATTCTACTCTGCTGAGGTAATCCATTGGTGAGCATCCATATGGGACACAAATATCTCCACATTATTTGCTTACTCAGAGATACCTATTCACATACCTTTTCCTCAAATTTCTAGTTATGTTTCTCCCAAGTCCGTGACCATCCAGTGAAACCACTGGCCACATCCCATGAATTGATGTATAGTCATACATAAGGCCATTTCTCCTTCCAAACAATGTGAACAACCAGGTAGATTGCTCACATTTCTGCCCATTGGGAGGATATTTTTTTTCTCCTCTATTCCTCAGGAATGCCTTTGAGGTTGACTGCAGTGTTCTAATTGTCCATTTGGATGCTGCATTCATATTGTGCAGAAACATCTGTGAATGAATCCCAATTGCTATGCTTTGAATGTTTGTGCCCCCTCTGAAATTCATGTTAAAACTTAATCCATAATGCAACAGTATTCAAAAGTGGGGTCTTTAGGAGATGATTCGTCTATGCAAACTCTACCCTCCTGAAGAGATTCATGCCCTTATAAAAGAACTAGAACAAAACAGCTAGGCTTTTTCTGCCCTTCTGCCCTTCCACCATGTGAGACACAGGAACAAGGAGCCATCTCGGAAGCAGAGACTGAGCCCTCACCAGACACTGAAGCTGCTGGTGCCTTGATCTCTATCTTCCAGCTTCCAGAACTGTGAGAAACAAATTTCTATTTTTTATAAATTGCCCAGTCTCAGGTACTTTTTAACAGCAGCATGGATGGATTTAGACATCAAATCTTCTCTTCCCCTGTCCACTTATCCTTTGGAAGCTTCTCATGAGGCCATAGGTACAAGCTGGGAAAGACACAGTAATATAGCAGCACTGAGGACCATGGACAGTTTCTCTACTTCTTTGTGTAACTTAACTTGAGCCTTCAGGGCCTGTGTGGGTCCAATTAGGTATATACCACTTTCATTAGATGATGGAGCTCTGTTGTACACATCCAAATTTATGGAATAGTGTGTCAAATACTAGCTGGTTCTTGATGGGAAGCTCAGGTCACCTGGTAACTTACTAGCCCATGTTAAGCACCCAGCCTCTACAAAGGCCCAGTAGCAGGCCAAGAACTGCTACACACACACACACACACAAAGAGTAGTTAACTACAGAGGAAAGCATGGCAGGATATTGCTCCAAAATCTTAAGGGCCTGCTCTGTGATTGACCTTTAGGAGTCCTGCCAAAGGCTACAAATAATGTCTCTATCTGCTGCTATCACTTCAAGCACTGTTTGATCTTTTGGAGCATGTGCCCTACATGACAGAGCAGCTTGCACAGTAGCCTGAACTTGTTGCAGAAGCATCTTTTATTTTGAGTCCCACTCAAAACTAATAGCTTTTATATCACTAGGTAAATGGGCTGGAGCAAGACACCAAGTGAGAAATGTGTTGCCTCCAAAATCCAATAAGGTCCACTTTTCTTGTGGTGCCTCTTCTTTAGTTGTAGTCAGGACAAGATGAAACAAATTATCCCTCACTTTAGAAGAAATTCCTCAGTATGCCCCATACCCCTGGGCCCCTAGGTAATGAAAGTGTGGTAAAACGACCCTCTGACACACAAATGTCTTACCAATATGTCTAGAATAGACTTATAGTTGCTACTTCTTGTTCACCAAGTTCAATCAGCATTATGTTACCGATGTCAAGGACCAGGATGATACCTTGTGCAAGGGAAATTCAGTTGAGATCACTGCAAACTAAATTACGCCATAGGGCTGAAGAGTTGATATGCCTCTGAGATAGGACAGTGAAGAAGGATTGCTGGCCATGCCAACTGAAAGAAAACTGCTTCTTATGGTCCTTTTGAAAAGAATAGACTAAAAAGCTCTTGCCAGATCAATAGTACATATCAAATATCAGGAAAAGTGTTAATTTTCTCAAGCAATGAAATAACATTTGGTATAGCAACTGCTAATGGAGTCACTACCTTGTTAAGCTTGCCATAATCCACTGTCGTTTTCCAAGGTTCATCTGTCTCCTGCACAAGCCAAATAGTCATGCTTAGGAATGGGAATGTAGTGGGCATTGCCACCCCTGCATTTTTCTAGTTCCTTGTGGTGGCACTAATCTTTGTAATACTTCGATTGCTTCTGATTTGTTACTTTCCTAGATAGAGATTTTTCTAGTGGCTTCCACTTGGCCATTCCTGCCATAGTAGCCTTCACACCACAGGTAAGGGAACAAATGTTGGGATTCTGTTATTTGCTAACTATGCCTATTCCACTTATGCCTTCCAGAACCAGGGAAATAACTACAGGCTGGGGTCAGGGACATACTTGTCCCTCTGTGAGAAGAATCTGAGCTGAAACCTTTTTGGTTACCTGACTTCCATAAGCCCCTAATCTGACTGGTGGACAACAGTGATGTCTTAGATCTCCTGAAAATAGGATTTGTCCAGAATAACTGTCTAGTAGTGCAAAAAGACTATATCTTTTTTCTTAATGCACAGTTATCCTGGTAAAAGGTCATAGATCACTTTGGTGAAGGCTAGGAGAAAAAAAATAGCAACACAAATTTTTGACAGTGTACCAGAGTCTAATATAGTTTAGATATTTGTCTCCTCCAAACCTCATGTTAAATTTTGATCCCCAGTGTTGGAGGTGGAGCATAATGAGAGGTGTTTGTGTCATGAGGGTGAATCCTTCATAAATGGCTTCATGTTCTCCTTGTGAGAATAAAGGAGTTCTTGCTCTGCTGGTTCACTCAAGAGCTGGTTGTTGAAAAGAGGCTGGCCTCCCTCCTTTCACTCTTGCTCCTTTTTTTGCCATGTGATGTGCCTGCATTCCCCTTGTCTTCCACCAGAATTGAAAACTTCCTGAGGTCCTTACCAGAAACAAATGCTGTTACCATGCTTCTTGTACAGCCTGCAAAACTGTGAGCCAAATAAACCACTTTTGCTTATAAATCACCTAGCCTCAAGTATTGTTTGATAGCAACACAAGATAGACCAAAACAGTGTCCTTTCTCAAGGGGACTTGACCTTCTATTCATACAATAGGTCTTGGAAGTGTAAACATGTTTAGTCTGGGAATTGATTGAGGGGCAGTGACCCTCTGTTTTATCATTCTGGTTAGATTTGTATTCACTGAACTAGAATTGTTTTGCTAGAACAAAATTGAGGACTTACTATTTTTCCTATCTGTTTCACTTCTAGAAATGCCACGATAAACTAGGCAGTATTAATAAATTCATCTTGCTCCAACACCATGGGTCTGAGAAAATCAGGTTATTCTGATTGCTGCTTTGATTCTGCTATTACAATAACCACTCCCATCTTACTTTTAGTGGTTGATTGCCACCAATGGTCCCTTGCCAATTTGCCAGGATCAAATTACTCCAGCTGAATTATATTTTCCAATTCAGTGACCAAAGTTCCTACTGTCCACAGCTCTCACTGTAAGGTCTGGCAGACAGAGAAGAGTTACAGAGACCTCTTCAAGGATGAAAGGACTCCACTCACAAATTTATTTCTCACAGCCATGGCAAAAGGTATGTCTTCTGGGTCTTCCCAGACTGGGCAAATAGACTTTGTTTTATTTTAAGTTCGGGGATACAAGTGCAAGTTTGTGACATAAGTAAACTTGAGTCATGGGATTAGTTGTACAGATTATCTCATCACTCAGGTATTAAAGCTACCACCCGTTAGTGATTTTTCCTGATTCTCTCCCTCCTTCCACCCTCCACCTTTTGAAAGACCCCAGTATGTGTTGTTCCCCTCTGTGTGTCCATGTGTTCTCATCATTTAGCTCTCACTTATAAGTGAGAACATGCGGTATATGGTGTTCTGTTCCTGTGTTAGTGTCCTAGGAATAACAGCCTCCAACTCCATGTCCCTGCAAAGGACATAATCTCATTCTTTTTTATGGCTGCATAGTATTCCATGGTATATATGTACCACATTTTCTTTATCTGGCCTATCTTTGAGGGGCATTTAGGGTGCTTCCATGTCTTTACTATTTGAATAGTGCTGCAATGAACATACATGTGCATGTGTCTTTACATTAAACTGAAAGTGACAAACCCACTCTAACATTCCGATCTCTCTAAGCCTGTGAATCCCTTACTATACATTAAACCAAAGCAAGTATGGTATCTCTAACTTGTTTACTGTAGGTCACCTTTTGGTTCAGTTTTCAACCAACTAACCAATCAAACAAACTGTTAGAGTCCTTTCAAGTTCACCCCAATCTGAAACAGTGAATGCAGGTTGTCTGCTTACTGAGTTCATATCAATAAATTTCATAAAGTCCATATCAATAAATTCATCCTGCTACAACTTTATGTGTCTTCTATCACTATCCCACACCTTTAATATCTTTTCCACATATGTTTCTTGAATTTTTGTCTACATAAATTAGGAAACTCAAGTAATTCTTTTGGAGTATGGCACATCTCCACATGGGTCCCACTTTGTTTCTCACCTTTAAGGACCTGATCAGACGTGAGTCTGGTTATAGGTCTAGAAGGAAAAGGGTAGTGGGATGAGACTTGAGGAAAATCAGCATTGTCTTGCATGGCAACTGCCTCTGGAGAGGCCACTACCATTTCTCTGGAAATCAGATTAATCCCCGCAGATAGAAGTGGAGAGACCACTCTAACTAGGGATGAAACTCATTACAATGTAGTGCTCTTACTTGTATTCAACATAGTTCTGGAAGTCCTAGCCAGAGAAATCAGTCAAGAGAAATAAAAGCCATCTACTTTGAAAAAAAGGAAATCAAACTGTGCCTCTTTGCAGATGATGTGATCATATACCTAGGAAAACCTGAAGACTCCATCAATAAATTCTTAGATATAATAAATAAATTTAGTAAAAAGTAGAATAAAAAATCAACATGTAAAAATCAGTAGCATTTCTATCACCAAATAATGGACTAGCTGAGAAAGAAGTCAAGAAGGCAATCTCGTTTACAACAGCTATAAAAATAATAAAATATCTAAAAATAAATTTTACTAAGGAGGTGAAAGACCTCTATAAGAAAAACTACAAAACACTGATGAAATAAACTGGAGAAAACACAAAACTTGGAAAGGCATGCCATGCTCATGAATTGGAAGAAATAATATTGTTAAAATGACCATACTGCCCAGATAATCATCAGATTCAATGCAATTCTTACCAAAGTACCAAGTACCAATATCATTTTGAACATAAATAGAAAAGATAATCCAAAAATTCATATGGAACCAAAAAAAGCCCAAATAGCCATAGGAAAAAAATCAGTATATCAAAAGGATATCTGTACCTCCGTGTTTATAGTAGCACTATTCACAACAGCAAAGATATAGAATTAACTACAGTATCTGTTAATGCATAGGCAAAGAAAAGTGGTATATATACACAATTGAATACTATTCAGCCATATAAAAAAGAATGAAATTGTGTAATTTGTAACAACAGGAATGGAACTGAGAGGTCATTGTGTTAAGTATCATAAGCCAGACACAGAAAGATACATTTTCCATATTCTCTGTCACTCATATGTGGAAGATGAAAACAGTTGATCTCATGGAGGTAGAGAGTAGAATGACAGATACCAGAGGCTAAGAAGGGTGTATGAGTGGGAGTCGGGGATAAGGAGAGGTTGATTAGTAGGTACAAACATACAGTTAGATAGAAGGAATAAGTTCTAATGTTTGGTTGCAGAGTAGGGTGACTGCAGTTAACAATAATGTGTCATATTTTTCAAAATAACTAGAAGAGAGAACTTGAAATATTCCCAATACCTAAAATGATAAATATTGAAGGTGACAGCCACCCCAAATAACCTGACTTGATCATTTTACAGTCTATGCTTGTGATACAATATCACATGCACCCCACAAATATGTACAAATATTATATATCAATAAAAATAATATTAAAAATAAATTTTAAAAAGAATTAGTTGTTCAACATCTCCAGCTCCAACAGGGTCTTACGATTTCCATTCATCTTTATGATCTCATTCTTTTCCAATCAGTGCCCTCACGTTAACATTCCACACTATGTAAGGCTGTGAGTTTAACTAATTTTGTTATTCATTCAGTCATAGAATGGGTTGGTTTCAGTAGACTCAGCCCTGCAGGTACAGGAAATGAGGACCTCCTTCAGGGCACAAATAGAAACTTTCAGGTAATTCATGGAGAACTTGAGTTGAGAATTTGAATCCTTGTCTCATTTTGTTTTCCCACTTTGTCCTGCAACATTAGAAGCAAACAGCAAATCTCATTATATTCATTAGTTTGACAAAAATGTTCAAAAGTATCACATACATAATACCCCAGGTCCTTGTTTCTTATAAGTGGTTGATTAGGAGGATCCAATGGTGATAATTTTCCATATCTTCTTTCAAATCATGTCATATTCTATCAGTGCTGTCTTTACTATTGGAAGCAGAATCATTAGCATCTTTAAATCTAACCAGATTAAAGAGGAAATTCTAAAAACTAGAGATCCAATTTAGAAGACTCATCTTTAAAATTATATTCCTTTAGAACCTCTCTTGGTACCAAAATTTGCATTCGGGTTTTTAGGTCTTTCAGAGAAATAGAAGCAGTTGGCAAGCTGGAGAAACAGTAGAGGCAATGGTACAGTTACAGTCCAAATGTTAGTATACTGAAGACCTAGAAAGATCCAATGTTTCAGTTCGATTCTGAAAGCAGGAAGAAAAATAATCAATGTTATAGATTGAAGACAGTCAAACAGGAAGAGTTCTCACTTACTTGCAGGAAGGTCAGCCTTTTTGTGCTATTCAGGCCTTCAACAGACTGGGTGAGCACAACCTGCCTCCCACCGCCCCACCCCACATTACGGAGGGCTATCTTCTTTAACTCTATCTGCCAACTCAAGTGTTAAACTTATTCAGAAATGCCCTCGCAGACATACACAGAATAATATTTGATCAAATATCTGAATACCTCACGGCTCTGTCAAGTTAATACACAAAATAAAACATCACATCTTATATGTACTATGCATTGTACTAAACATTAGGCTCACTGATGTGGATAGAACACAGTTCCTTGTGTTCCAAAAGGTCACACTCATTGGGCAGAAACAGATGTATGTATGATTCAGTATCATGAAAGTCACAAAGTTCTCCTTGAGAATACATTCTCTTTGGAGGGCTAGTGGTATGCTTCACAGAACGTGCAGCATTTGAAAATGAACAATAAGGGGCTTGATGAAAATGACATTAATGCTATGTGTCTTATCTTGGCTTCTCCAAGAGCAGACCCTTAGATAAGCATTCAAGTGCAAGATGTTAATTTAGAAAGTTCCAGAAACACCAATGGTAGAGTAAGGAAGTGAGACGAGGAAGATGAGGAAGCCACTGTAGGGTGAATTACTAAACTACTCTAGGCAACTGAAGCTTAATCACTGAGGGAATACAGAAAAAAGTGTTGACCATAGTCCTCAAGTTTGTTGTTTCTCAGGAGTAAAGAAGTGTATTTTATATATCAACACTCAGTCATTGTCATTGGTTGAGAGCTACTTCTATAGTAAGTGTTAATCTCTTGGTATTCCTGCCTTTCCATGTGCAAAGCAGAGGGGACGCTGGTGGCTAGACAAAGCTCCCAGGCAAAGAGATGCAAGGATTAATATTTGTTATTCAGATTTGCAAACTGTGAAATGGCAAAGCCTGGGGAATCGGGAAGAATTCCCAACAGCATTCCTTACAACAAAGCTGGGTATTAGGATTTTATTCAGTAGATATTGGAGTTCCATTAAAGGTTGTTGAACGTAGGTTAAACAGAAAGTAAAAGATAGCAAAGGAAAAAATTGGCACCAGTAGCTCAGAGACAACCTGATATTTCATTTATCTCACCTTTCACCTATGGCCATTCATTTCACTTTTTTTTTTTTTTTCTGTCTCATGAGCTTTTTTTTTTTTTTTCACCAACACTATTTGGACACTGAAACCATGATCTCACCTAGATATTTACTTTAGTTTCACAATTGTCATTGAAAGTCCCTGTACCTAGCTGTTAGCCATTGTCCTAACATGTTTAACTGTGAACTTCAGCAAGGCCTACATTTTAAATTTCAAGTCTTGTCTGGAACCGTATTAGGACCTTTATAATTTGAGTTCATACTTCCTTTCTTTTGCCACACTAGCCACATGAAACAACCTTACATAGCCCCTCCATTCCAGCCACACTAATCTTCTCTTCATTTTTCTTACTCTATATCCATTCATGCCATAGTGACTTTGTACATATTCTTCTCTTTGCCTGAAAATTAGGTCTCTGGTTTTTCAAATAGTTATGTCTTCAAGTACTCATAACACACACACACACAAACACACACACAGAGATGTATGTGTGTGTGCATGTATACATTGATTATATAAAATACATATGTACATATATAATATAGCGTGTGTGCATGTGTGTGTATATATATATATATATATATATAAAATGCATATTATGTGGTACATGCAAAAAATCCTTGCTTAATGAAGAGCAGAGGAGAAAATAACAGCTTTCAAAAGAGGGATAATGAGTCCAGGGTTACCCCGCTTGATCTTGAAGGGAGTGTGTCCTATCCACAAAGAGATGGACAGCAAGCTTTGGTAAGTGGTGTTTGGTACCAGGAGGGGAGTGCAGGGTTGTAGCAGCGTGCCACTATTTGAATCTGATTCTGAAAAAGAACACATTATTTAAATACAAAGCACATTAGTCTTCTTTCCTTCTGCCCCCCACACCTTTTTCATCTAGAAAACATACAGGATTACTCGCAAGACAAATAAAACCACATATGGGCTGGGTGCAGTGGCTCACACCTGTAATCCCAGCACTTTGGCAGGCCAAGGCGGGTGGATTGCTTTAGTCCAGAAGTTGGAGAACAGCCTGGGCAACATGGTGAAACCCTGTCTCTACAAAAAATACAAAAACTAGCCGGGCGTGGTGGCATGCCCCTGTGGTCCCAGCTACTCAGGGGGCTGAGGTGGGAGAATTGCTTGAGCCCAGGAGGCAGAGGTTGCAGTTAGTCCACTGCACTCCAGCCTGGGTGACGGGGTGAGACTCTGTCACAAACAAACAAACAAAACAAAACAACAACAACAAAAAACACACAAAAACTCACGTATGGCAGGACATCTTCAAAGTGTAGTAATTAGAAAGCAAGTACGAGATCTTAAAATTCAAACTATAGAAAGACTCTTTACTTGCCCTTCTGGATTCTTCCATATTCAAGCAGGACCAGTTTGAAAAAGCAATAAAGATTCTACCTTCCTTTTTTTCCCCCTTCATTTCCATTGACATTCCACATGGATCTTGCTCTCAAATCCCTGCTTACTAATAAGTCATAGGTCAAATTTTTTGGGGGTAAGCTAAGTGTATGCTTTTCTGTAATTATGGAAGATTCACATGGAATGGTTTCCCTATAAATCAAAGTAACCATGTCAGGCAATCTTGGAGAAAAGTGCTATTGTATGATTAATAAATTGCTTATGCACATGTCTACTATCTTATGAACCAGAATGAGATTCAACATTTCTTAAAAGGAAGCTTTTTGAATTTTATGTCTTGTCTCACAGAAGTAGCCTTTCTTTCTTCAGCAACACAGCCACCACCGAGCTTCACAATGAGCAAACCACACACCAGTTTTCTTATGTTCTTATAAGTCATGCCAGAAACAGAATCCATATCCAGTCATTTAGTACACTTGTTAGTTTTATCTATCTGATTTGGATGTACCCACATTTCAAGTTAAAGAAACTGCCCTCTAGGTCAAAATGTGCTGGCATGTAAATGTGCTGAACCAAACATATGATTTTCAGAGACAAATATAAATAACAGTACATTTATTTTTGTTGCTCTTATTGCCAGTGAAGAACTCTGGTCTTAGAAAACTACCTAGATCACAGATTCCAACATGAAAAGCCATCTGGAAATTGATGGGACACACTGCGAAGGGGAACAATAAATTATTTAGCCTAACCAACAGCAATGTCCCCAGAAGCAAAACTATACAGAAATAGGCTTCTCCACTGGAAGGACATATGGAAATCAGGAATCAAGGCAGGAGGTGCCTCTGATGAAAAGGATCTGGGAGTCTTCGGCTCACTAATAACTGTGAGAAGATGTCATAAAGATGGTTTTATAGGAAGAAGAACTATTCTCTGTTTCCACCACAGCCATGAGGGCCGGTCATTTGGCTTGAATTTCAAAGGCTACACACAATTCTTTGGAAATCAAGGGAGAAACTTTGCTAAATAAGGGTCAAGTATGCTCAGTCAGAATGCATGTGTAGTATTAGGAGCAAATGTTGGAAGCTACTTTATCCTATCACATAAGAATGATGAAACTATTAAGAATATCTCTGTTGGAATGCCTTTATAGTCTCTTAATGTAAGAATTTTCACATGGTATATGTTACTCAATGGTTTATCAGTTTCAACACTTTTCCAGCAAGGATGAACTTTTTCTTCTATTTTATTATAAGGGAAGCAAACTTTTAAAAATATTCTTTTTTTTTGCACAATTTTCATCCCCAAGGAACAAAAATCTAAAAAAAAAATCCTAAACAAAAATCTTTCAGTGATTTTTGCTTAGGACTACAATATTGATTACTGAGTAACTAGATGAACACTAATGTAGTTTTCATACCTCTTACACTTAAAAAAAGCTAATGAATATTTCATACCACTGTCAGATAGTCTATCCGCATAAGCAACTATTCCACTTACTAGTAGTTTAAAGTTTTTAATCCACTAGCAACACAAGATAATGGTATTCTTGATTTAAAATGTAATAAAAAATATAGCACCCTCATACTCTGCTTTCATTACTTTTGAATATCTAATCCACCAAATATTTTGAGATTTCCAGTGTGTGAGCACTCAAAACCAGCTTAGTGGCTACCTCTGAGCTTCCCAACCAATGCAGCAAACCAATCAATTTGACTTGTATTGTTTCCTGAATTGACCAGTTATTTGTTTGACATCATTGGACAACTAAGGTAAAAGTTGAATTACTGTGCATATAACAAACTCTGGGTGTGCAGTGGCAGCTTATATACAACGTTCCCCAACAATTTGACACTTACTTTTATTGCCCCACTTTGGATCATTTCCATTTCATTTCTGCTTTAGGTGAAGGGACTGTATTGACACAGAAGTTCACATTTATTATCTGACATTCACTGAGTGCCCACCATGTCCTAGGCATTTTGCTGGATCCATGTGGTGGTGAACTAAAAGCAACCAGGACCATACACTCATTTCTAAGGAATTTTCTGTCTCAGCCATCTCTGTCTTTTTGCCATCCTCTGCTTCATGACAAAAGAATTGTTCTTCTTATTTGAGTATACAACCCTGGTCTTCCTTAGCCACGTACCGGTCAGACTGTTCCCCTGCAGAACCAGCCCCTGCTAAATTGAAATGATCTGCAACACTGTAAAATCCAATGTCCCACTTGCTCCTTTGCTGCACATCATGCCCCCTAGCCTGATAAGAAGAACCATAAGCTGCAGAAAAGCTGCTTTCCTGACAGGCATTAGAAGAAAGGGGATATTTGTGTGTAGTTCAATAAGTGCCATCTTTTCACACCAATATTTTAATTATTGTCTTTGTAAATATTATGGAGGTTATGCTGTCATCAATGGCACCATAGAGCCATAGAGAGACATCTGGGAAATGCCGAGCAGAAAGAGCTCCTAAGAATTAGTTCCTTCTTCTCCCTTATTTTTTCATGCAAAGAACTCAGTTACCCAGTTGTTAAGTGTCTTTGTTCACATAGTGCTTACTTGGGAATCTAAAATGAGTGAAAAAAGAAGAGATAAAATCTAAGCATAACTTATATCTGAAGTCTAATTCATTATTATAAAAATGCAAGTTTAATTATAGTGATAAATTATTATTATTCTAAAGGGTCATGTCTCCTTATATTCCTTCAATTACTTTACTTAGAAAAATAACTATAATTTCTTCTTTCAAATACCAAAGTTAACAAAAATACTACTAATTATCTGGGAACCAGGAAGAAAAGAGAGTAGAGCACACTCATCCATGAGCACGTGTGGTTAATATATTTTTAGCATCTATAAGGAAGTAAGTTTTTTTTTCTTGGACAAAAGAGTCTGTATGATATAATCTGTTTCCACTTTTTGAATAAAAATATGTTCAATTTTTAACACTTTTACCTTCTTCCTATTTCTAAAATTGTCCTAAGGCAATGTGATTTTTGTAAAATGGCCTAATGGCCCAAAATCATTTACTGCCAATGCCTAATTCGAAACCTGATGTTCTAGAGAGAAATGTGTGGCCTTAACCATGCCAGAATGTCTCGTTTTATGTTTAAATGGTCACAGATTTAATAATGGGCTGCAAAATAAAAGATTGCATTTAACTACATCCTTTACTTTTCAAGCACTCATCCAAGTATGCACAAACACAAGGGAATGCCATACGCTTCAAATCCATGAGCATCATGGGAAAGGCCCACTCTAGGCTCTGTACACATTAACAAATTATGTCCCATTGGGTCAATGCAGAAATTAATTGTGGGATTCTTTTCAAATCCACATTGTTTCCTGGCCCTGTTGCAGGCCACTCAATTAAACACCTCTCAAGGCCTTTGTACTGGACTAAACGCAGCTAATTGTTCCATTTCTGCATGGAGTGATTCATCTCCCAGATATCTCAGACCTTTCAGCAGCTCTGCTCCACCAATATCTGGACATATGAAAACAGAGGCATCTGGGATTTGGGCAGAGGGGAAAGATTGGGAAGCAAATAGAGCAGGGTATTCTTTACCCCTGCCCTTTGGTATGATTAATCTTCAGTGAGAAAGGACTCCTGAATCATTCTCTTGACAGGACAGCCCCCTTGCCCTGTCTGGCTCCCCATGTGAGGAGCGATGGATGAATGCTTCCTTTTTTCCCTTCCTCCAGGTGCAGGCCTATTCACACTTGAGCCTGACAGCACATAATAGAACAGTTTCTACTTGCCCATTGCCTTGGTTCTCTGTATTCTCTCCCCAGTGTTTCTCATTTGTCCACATCCTAGTGACAGAGCCAGTCAAACTGAAAATGCATGAAAACCCAAAGACAGTGATTTATTTTCTTGAAGCACTGATGTGTGTGCATGCGTGTGTGTGCATGCATGTGTGTGTGTTCTTACAGGAAGCATATCTTCAGAGTAAATCTATGCAGAAAGATTCTTACATCTCTTACATGTGTAAACTACTGGGTTAGCTTGAGTGTTTGACTTTGACTTTGAATTTTTGCTTTGTCTTGGCATTTTCTCTTCAACTCTCTCCTTTACCCAGAGCAAATAGTGTTACTCATTCATTGTAACAATTGAGTACATAATAATGGATGTATTGAAATCAAGAGAGGTGTCCAGACCTTCTATCTTTGTGGTACCAATCACATTTAAAGGTGCCAATAATTTATTATAATTTAGTTTTAAATTGAACACAGGAAGACAAAAATCTTCTGATTTAAAGTGAGATGAAAAATTGGTACCTACAACAACATCTTAACTTTATATGACTCCATGTATAGACTTAGGCTGGTCCCTACTAAAAATGATTAAGCTAAACATTGGTCTCAGCTTGAGATTTCTGAAAACAGACATTTAGACTGGGGTGTGAGTATATAGAGTTTAATTTGGAAGTGATTGCAGAAAAAGAGTTAGGAATAATTCAACGAAGAGAAGAAAGTCAAAATATATAAAGGATATGTTATCAAACAAGTTACCACTGTGGGCAGCTGCAGCTCAATCCCAATGGAGAACTTCAAGAAGCTGTAGAAAACATGCAACTCAAGAGTTGTTCCCTCTGTGGAGCAAGAAATCTGGAATCTTTATACACTAACATCCATCAGTCAATAGGTGAGGACTACTCCCAAGAAATTTAATTAAACCAGTGTACCCAAGCAATATAGACTCTCATCATCAAACAATATTTAGGCAAATTGATGGAGATGCAGCTGTCGAAGGACTGCTGGTGAGCACTAGGATGACAGGGCACCAGCGATGTCTGCTCCACCATTGCACTTTCTGGAACTTCAACAAGAATGATCACTGGTTTTAAGCTTATCTTTGAAACCCTGCACTGATGTAGCATCTGTGGGAACCCCTGGCTTTGAAACATAAGGCATCATTGACTTTTAATTTTGTCATATTCACATTTCTGACTGCCTTTCTGTGTCCCTTACTTAACTAGACATCAGAAATCTGCATGGCTGATTAGCCTGAGATCATAACTCTAGGAGAACCTAGTTGTCTGTTGATTATTGAAAGTTTGGTGCAAGTATTTTTTTCCCAAACCATTGGAGAGTAAAATGCTAATCTGATTCCCCCACACTTTCAAATATTTTAGTGTATTTTATACAAACAAGGACATTCTCTTAACCATATATCATAATCACAACATATCCATCAAATCAGGAAATTAACACTGATGCATTTCTGTCATCTAATCCTGAGATCCCATCTGAGTTTTACAAATTGTCTCCGTAACAAACTTTATAGCAAGATAATTCATTTCAGAATTATACATTGCATTGTGATTGTCATATTTCTTTAATCTTTTTCAATCTGTACAAGTTTCTCAATCTTTTTTTAAACTTTTTTAAACCTTGACACTTATGTTGTAGAATGTCCTTTAATTTGGGTTTAGATTTGTCCTATTTTTCCTCATGATGATATTTAAGTCAAATACTCCTGGCAGAAATATCACAGAGCTAATACTGCATTCTGCTCATTACTTCATAATCGATGGATAATTTTTTTATTTATCTCATTACTGGTAATGTTAACCTCGATCATTTGGTTGAAGTGGTCTCTGGCCGACTTTTCCACTGTCAGGTTACTATTTTCACTTTTGCAATTAAGAAATATTTTGAGAGGAAAGACTTCGAGCCTATGTAAATAACTCACCAGTCATAAAACTTTCAATTATTTATCAATTTATGTATTTATACACATCAGAGTATTCTCATGGATTCCTGCTTGATTCATTGATTCATTGTCTTTACTATCTTATATATTGTGATGATCAACTTGTCTCAGCTTTGGCCAGTAGGAACCCCTTGTGGCTAGCTTGTTCATTCTTTTGACATACCCCTATGAGTCTTTGAGCACTCCCTAGGAAGACTTTAACATTGAGCAGCTCACCAAATAATATTCCACTATGATAAAGCAAAAGAATAGTGCTCACCCTATCTCCATTGCCACCAAGAAGAGGACGGTGAGGAGAAAACCCATATATACAACATGAGTGGTTTGAGCCAAAAGACAGCTTCTGTCATAGCACTACACATTGGCATGGAAATCTCCCACATTGAACATCTTGAAGCAGTGAATAGATTCTAATATTTCTGGAGTTACTTAGATGTGGAATTTGCTTTGACTATTTTGAATCAAAGATCCCAAGATATTGTATCAATAGCTTGTAAATTGTGATTTAAGCTGCAAACTAATATTTTTTCATATAAACAGCCAACTTTGGAAAAATAAAAACAGAATAAATTAATTGTATCAACATTTATATCTTCAAAGTAGTCTGTTAGGGAAAAAGATCTCATTGTATTTGGACTGGCAGACCCAGGGATACCAAAACCCATTCCTGTTTATGATTTACTTTCCAAGGGATCTTGAGGTTACCAACAGAAGTAAGTGCACATTGGTCGAAAGCCAATGGAAAACAAGAACATGTTTTCATCAACTCAGAGCTTAAGACCTACCAGCAAAAAGGTTTGACAAAACTGAATCTCCCTCCTTCACCTCTAATCCCAAGTCTTAACAGTTACCAGTTGGTCACATGGTACAAGCAGTGATCAGCACAATGTGAGCATAAAGAGAGTAAAGAAAGCAAGCTTCCTGGGCGTCAACAGCTATTGCTCCTTTCACATGGAGTGAGTGAGAAAAGAAACAGAGTTCCTACTTAACCCTTGGCCACCCTGCCATTCGTAACTGGGTCCAGGTGAATGTCCTGAGCTCAGCATTATGACTAGCAAATCTTTCTCATCCTCTTGGGGGGAGATGGTAGTAATGAACCGAGAGATAGACACAGAGTGCTTTCTTTCCTACATATTTATTGTAATAGGATCTAAAGGCATTCTCAGCATGGCTCATTCAAAGATCCTGCCTTTAATGGAGACAAATTAGTTCCACAAATAAAACACAAAATAGGAAGTGTGAAATTATATGTAAAATGCACAGAAATAGGCAAATGATAATGTATTAATGGATTTCTTTAAAACATTATTTGAATTTAAAGAGTTTAAGGCGTGAGATTTTTTTCATACTGAGCTTCCTTACATGTAGATTTGGAAGGTTGTCTCAGGTCATTACACAAAATCCAATTCTAAACAGGTGTTTAGGATCATGGGTTCAGTTCATTCACTGAATGTACTTCCTTTGGACTCAGTCAACTAAACCCAATGCAGGAGAGAACTTAATAAAAGAAAGGAAATCCTACCAGGACTTGCTCCAAGGATCTCAGGGTTTTAAATCTATTGCTTGGCCTCCGTATGCCTTCAGGTTAACCATATGTAAACGATTGCTACTTTTAATACCAGAAGCAGGTTACCTTTCAGAGGTGGACTTATTCCTTGGCCATAAAGTTTATAAGTCTACCTGCTAAGTTTATGAAGTGCTCAGGCATCTTTTGGAAATGAAAGGTGCTGGGTAGTGGCAAGGGCTCTAAGGTGAGAAGGAAAGGAAACTCAGCCAAGGAACCTAAGTCTCATTAGCTCATACATGGCTATTGCAATGAAATTATACACATTGTAGGAGAATTAAGACTGATTTGCAGCACTGAAATGCCCGTGAGCTGGTTAAAGCATACAGCCATTACCTGCTCTGCTTCTGAAGGCTACTAAGCATAGGAAAGCCCAAAGAAAGGCTGGATGAGGTAAAAATAAGTCCTTTTTGACTGTAATGAGTCTTGTCCCTGCTGTAGACTTCAGGCAATCCCTCAGTGGATGGTTTTTCCCTTGAGGTTAGTGGGGGTTCTATCAAGACTTGGAGGATTTGAATCAAATTTCCTCATTTTTCAGCATTTTGATCAGAATTTTGACTTTCTCTGAGTGTGGATATGTCTGCATTAACTCCAGAATGAAGTAAGACTTTCCTTTTTTTAGTCACCTGTCCTACTGGAAGCTTCTATTCCCTTTAAAGGAGAATCACATACTACTTTCTTTCGAGGTAGGGAAGTTAGTTTTGCTACGTAATATATTATACACAAATGGCTGACTTAAATTAAAAAATTTTAATTTTCTTAGGACACTGGGTTATAGACTCAATATGCCTCCTCTCAGCCCAAAAATTCAAGTGTCGAAGATTAATCCCAATTTTTATGGTATTTGGAGGCAAGGCTTTTGGGAGGTGATTAGGTCATAAGAGTGGAGCCCTCACAAATAGAATTAGTGCCCTTATAAAAGAGGTCCTGGAGAGGTCACTTAGCCCTCCCACCATGTGAGTACACAGACAATGAGAAGACAATTGTCTATGGACCAGGAAATGGGTCCTCACCAGACAAGAAATCTGCTGGTACTATGACCTTAGACTCTGTAGCCTACGGAACTGTGATAAATAAATGTTTGTTGATTAATCCACCCAATCTATAATATTTTTGTTATAGCAGCCAGAACAGACTGAGACATACTGTAAGTTGGCACTTTGGGCTGGGCTTATGTAGGATTGCTTATCTCTGCTCCATAGGGTGTTGTTAGAGTGTATCCATTTGTCTGTGGTCAGTTGGTGGCTGATGGTTTCATTTATATGCTTTGTGGTTGGATAGCTGGCTATAGGGACAATGGCAGTAACTGGACCATATATGGCTCATTGTCTAGCAGACTAGCTGATGCTCATTTTTGTGGTGGTAGTCAGAGTTCCTCAGAGTTGCAAGAGAAGAGCAGCTCCAGTATTCAAGCACATTTCCAGCCTCTGCTTACATCAGATTTTCTAATGTCCCATTGGCCAACACTATATCACATGACTAAATCTAGATTAAAAAACTAAAGAAATAAACTCCACTCCTTGATGGGACAAGCTGCAAAGTCTCATTGAAAAAAAAAAATGCATAGATTCAGGAAGAGAAAGTATTTGTGCTCTGTTTTTCAATTAACCATATGAGGCAAAAAATGAAAAGAAAGCTGAATACATTCCTGCTGTACGTGCATTCAGCTCTGCTTATTGAGGAGAAGATGTGGAGTCTTTCATAGTATGATATTTTTGTTTAAAATTTCCCTCTCACAGTATGTGCACGTTAATGAAGTACAGTTATTTCCAGAAAAATATGCTTATTATACCCCTTAAAATGAAATAAAAATACAAATAAAGAAAATAAAATAAAAAGGTAAATAAAACAATTTCAACTAGACTTTTTCTCCTTTTTTTCTTCCTTTCAGACTTGCCTTTAAAAGCAAAATGAAACATGTGGTGAACCTATTCACACTTTCTTACATTTAGTAAATAACTTCATACATTTATTTTTATATGTGAAGTAAAATTATATTCATTCCAATTCTGCCACTTACCAGCTGTGTGGCTTTGGCAAGTTACTTAAACCATTTATGCCTCAGTTTCCTTATCATAAAAATGAGAATGATAAAAGTTCCTCCCTCAAAAGCTATAATAAGAATTAAAAGAGTTATTACTTTTTAGTATGTTAAACAGTGCCTGAAATATAGCTACGGTTAAACCACTGTTGTATAAGTGTTCGTTAACCAAAAACAAAAATTTGGGGGTTATTATGACCATGTTACCCAGGGCTACAGTCATAACCAAAGCTATCTCAATTTTAGGGACAAATTTAGTTCCATTTATGAAAATAATTTAGGCAGACTTTACCATCATTTGCCCATTCATAGTTTTTCATTGTTAACATGGGGGCAATGTTGTTTAGACATAACAAGAGTAATAATATCAGCTCCCCCACCTTGGAGAATGTCTTCTTACATTTAAAACACTTTGCCACATATTTTATTTGATCCTTGCGGGGGGGCATGCGGAGACTTACAACAGCAGTAGTTGAGGTATGCTTCAAAACACCGGCCTTAGCGCAGAAACAACTGAGAGGGAACGCAAAGGGAAAGGAAAGAATTAATTTTTCATCTTTTGGGGACCTAATAGCCATGCTCTTTGGAAAACTGCCAGCATGTTTTTCAGGAAGTCTGAAATCAGCAGCTTCACTTGTGAAAATCAGGAGGAAGGCACAATAATCGGAAACAATCACACTTCAGATAAAATTCATGACTTATGAGATAAGCACTATAAAAAGAAGGAAATTACCGGAAATTTTTTATGACCATAAAAAGCCCACATTGGGAGTAGCTAAATTATATTTATATTAGCAAAAAAAGAAGGTGCCCTTGATACTTTCTAATTGATACATTCTAGTTGAGAATTTCAGGCGTCTGATAGATTTCACCAATTTGCATTAGGATACTTTTGGCAGCAAATAACAGAATACCATAATACAAAGGAGCTTCACAATAGAAGGTTATTTTTATTGCACACAGAAAACTCTGTAGGAAGATACTTGACAGCTTCCTGTAACTCTTGGCCTTTTCCCCAGTTTTCAAGATGGCTGCCGTAACTTTAAGCCTCACTCCACACAGAAAGAACTTCCACATGCAGAAAGGGAGATAAGAGTGCTCTTCACACATCTCATCTTCTTGACAGAGAGAACACTTTTTCTTGAGCCACCAGATTTCTCCTCTCATGTCTCATTGGCCAAGAGTGATCACATGTCCACACAGTATCCACAAAGGAGGCTGGGAAAGCAAGTGTCTACTACCTTTAGTTTTTACTCGGGTAGAATAAAGGGAAGGGATGACAGAAGTAGAAGTTTTCTCATGGGCGAGAAGGTAGGAGGAGGGAGAAATTGTTAGTAACTCACACTGCCTGTCCCAAACAGTATGTTGAGGAAGATATTTTGATCTCAAACATTTTATGTATGAGTCTTCTCATATCTCCCACTCTGCTGTAACACCCACATTCATAAACAGCAAACATCTTTGCTGATATTTTATGAATAACTAAGTCTGAATTGGGACAAACGTAAGTGGATCTATGCAGGTTTGATGAAGTTCTGAGGACCACTTCATCAGTGATAATGAATAACAAACATAACGAAAGATGTCAGCCTAGGATCCCATGGCTTAGCTTAATATACCACCAGGAAATAGCTTCCATTCTTATTTAAACACACATATGTTTTGATATACGTGCCTATGTGTCTTTATATGTATTTCTACTCAATTGAAAGAATTGCAACTGCCAGTATTTTATTTTACTATCATTTTAAACTTCACATTAAAGCAAACCCCTTTTAACGTTGTTCAGATGTAATAAGATTGTAGTGTAGTGATTTTTAAAATAGTGTCTGTGGTACTCTAAGATTCTGTTGAAGCCAGTGGATGGAGTGGAGTGGAGGCAGCCATTGTTATCTATTTGATTTGGAACTAAGATAATTCCACTTAAAAATTTATTTGTAAAATGAATTCTGTGGGTAAGAAAAACTCTTTAGTGGAATGAGTTTATAATTTGGAGTTAGAATGTGATTTGAATCTTAATACTGCCATTTACTAGCATGCCAGGGGACTATGGACAAGTTAGAACTCATTCCCCCATAATGGTATTTTAATGCTGTAGAACCCACGAATTTTGGGAGATAAGAGGGTTTACAAAGTCACCTGAGCTCTTTAGGTACAAATTAAGTGCCCAGGAACTATCGTTTCTTTAGTTATTCACAGGTTTCCTGTTCTAATCATAGCAAAGTGCTCCATTAAGTTTGTAATCCATAATTTCATTAGCCAAAGAAAGTTGTTTCAAATGCTTTGTTATAACAACTATCATTCATGGAGAAGATTTTTGATTTACTGTAATTTCCCATGGAATAAATTCTAGGAAATGAGTTTATGGATACGAGGATATAAATATCTGTTTGCTATTCCAGAAATTTTGCCAGGTTTTATTTTTTATTATAAAATTATAATGATTTATGCCGCTACTTGCAATATATCATTGTACCAGGTTTTTAAAACCTTGCCAATTTCAGATAGTTCTTCATTTAATTTTGGCAAGTAGCAAATATGTAAAGTGTAAAATAATATCAGGTAGTTGTTAAATTTGTAATGGCTTTATTACCAGGGAGGGTACACATTTTTCATTATTTTTAAGAATGACTCTATTGTTTCTGTAAAAATGAGGCAATGGTCATTATAAAAAATGGAAGCAGTTAATAAACTTATAAAGAAGAAATGAATAATCCAAATCCCGCCATCTAGATATATTTCATTTCAAAATTAATATTTTGAAATGAAAAAAATATTTTCCAGAAATCTCAACCTCTCACTCATCCTCTTTTCCTCCTTTTCCTTCTCCCTCACACATATCTTCACACGAAATGTTAATGAGGATAGATAAAAATATCTAGAGATAAAGACATACGAATTGAATTATATAACTACTTTGTATAATTGAAAGTATAGTTCTTGATGATTGGAATTATCAGAATAAAAAACCAAATAGAACAATACTTTCCTATTTTATCTTTAATTTAGAAAAGATAAATTTTTCACCATTGATATTTTTACAGGTAGTTTCTAAATGATTCCTCCAAAATTAAGTGAAAATATTATTAGAAATATCATTTTTATTTCAAAATCTACACACTTTACTACTCATTTTTGTCTGTATACATGATTTTAAGCTTTAAAGGTTTCAAATATACATGTACCTATACCCATGTAATGTTAACATGTTGCTTTATTACTTCAGATCATTTTTAAAAGAAATTGAATAATACAAATAGAGCATTTGAATCACTTTTCTTTCCTTCTTGTCTCCCTATGTGGACGAAACTTATTTTGAAATGAGTGGTTTTCTATTTTCATACAAATGGCAATTTTACTACACATGTAAAGCCATAAATAATATACCATTGTTTCATGTGTGTATCGACACTGTTTTATGCCCTGGCCAGATCTTTTTCACTTCTGGTGCACCTACACTCCATCCACTGTGCATGTTGGCTCCTCCTGGTTCTAGGTCCCCTGCTGTCTGAAGAATTGTCCTGGGTTAAATGGAAGCCCTTTCACTGACAGGATGCCTCCCACAAGTCAGCACACATTAATAATTGACTGGCAAAGGTTTGTGTAGAGGATGGGAGATGGGTCAACAAGGTTAGCCCCTTTCCTTCAAGATGAGACCAGTGGTGTGGTTCAGTTCATCCTCCAGGGCTCTTTCAAGGATCAAACTGACACAAGAATTCAGCCAAGAACACAACAACCTTACTCCACTCCTTCCCTTACCTTTAATATGAATAATTTCTCTTTTTCTCTTCTCTTCTCTCTCTCTCCTTTTAAAATCTTATCTTTGCTTCCAAGTTACAAAATTTTATAATAATCTTAATTTTTTTCAACCTATGGTTTTGGGAATAATTATCAAGGCAAAAATCAGTTACTAGTAAATAAAATGGGGTTCCAGTTGCCAAAACAGAGATTAGGTAGATGAATTGCAAAAATTATTATTTTTTTCCTGATATATTTCTCCCTATAATATGACTATAAAGTCGTTGTTGTCAAGAGGTGACATTTATTTCCTTACCTCTTGAATGTATATCAGGTTAGGACTTGGTTTGACCAACAGAATGTAGCATAAAGACTTGCATGTCCTCAATTCTCTCTCAGAACCCAGCCAAGTCACACTGGGAATAAGGCCAGGTAAACCTACTGGAGACTGAGGTGTGTCATGGAGCAGGGATGAGCCATTCTCTCTGAGAAATGCCTAGACAAACCAACACTGTAGCTGACACAGCTCACCTGGAACTAGCTAGATGACAGAGACTCTTGATATATCAAAATGCTTAATGCTTAAGCCACTAAGTCTTGGGGGGTCGTTGACTTTGCAATATCAAACACATGCATATAAAATACGGTAAAAATTATTTCAGAAACAAGACTCAATCATTCAACTTGAAAAATGAGGCCACATTTTAATTATAGGCATGGCTATGAATCTGATTACTACTTTTGGACAACAGATTTTACAGTCACTTTTGCCTTTGGAGCTGAGTCTGCAAGCTGTAGGACACAGAAGTGCACACTTAGAAAACAGAGTATGAGAGACTCTCCCAGCTATCCCACTCCTTAAAGCTTCAAGTGCAACCCTCCCCATTGCCACTCTAATGCTAAACAAGAAGACTTCAATACTGGGATCAAAACTGTCAGTCAAACACTCTACCCCAAGAATTTAGTGCTCACAGCTACAAGAACTCAAAAATAATCCAAATCATAAGTTTGAAATAGGCATAGGTATAGGCAGATCTAATAGTTTTCAGTAATAATCCCATCTCAACAATAGATATTCTATCTTTCATCCAAGAACAATTAAACTGTGCACCCTAGGCATACTGAACTCTATTTCAAAGAAGGTGGAGTCTTGCCCCCTTCTCTTGACCCATGGAGGCTGCTCTAGTCTAGTAAAATTTTCCCCACCTGGATTTCCCTATTAATAGACATGAGAATGTTATTGGGAGCGAGGGTGGCAGAAGGTGTTTGCCACCTCTGCACTATCATGGACAAGTGGCCAACATCCATGTGGGATTCTAGAAGACAAGTGTGAGAAGTTACTGGAGAAGATTGGTAAGTGAATCTGTTGTGTGTGACCTGGCACCTGCTTATCATTTATTATGTGTAATTTATAAATATCAGATCAGTTTGGTTAGCTATTTTTTTAATTATGGTTTTAGTCATATGCAAAATCACAGTTAAGAAATATATGCATTTTTAGCTGAACACTTTTCTCTCCTTTGCCCATATTATAAAAGAAAATTGTCTCTCAATAACAATAAATAGGCCAGGCGTGGTGGCTCATGCCTGTAATTTGCACTTTGGGAGGCTAAGGCAGATGGATCACCTAAGGTCAGGTGTTCGAGACCAGCCTGGCCATCATGGTGAAACCCCATCTCTACTAAATATACAAAAATTTAGCCAGGTGTGGTGGCCAGAGCCTGTAATTCCAGCTACTCTGGAGGCTGAGGCAGGAAAATCGCTTGAACCGGGGAGGTGGAAGTTGCAGTGAGCCGAGATCACGCCATTGCACTCCAGCCTGAGCGACAAGGGCAAAACTCCAACCACCCTTAGACCAAAAAAAAAAAAAAAAAACCCAATAAATATCAAAGTTTAAGATGCTCACATTGAATAGCTAACATTATCTTAGATGTTTTCCTTTTTTAATAGAGGCATTTAATTTTTTTCTTCCCAACTATACTCTTATAAACTATACTTATGCACTTTTACATTTACACAAACATCATGTCTTACGTGTTAGCAGGCCAGAAATCTATGAGAATATTCCCTCTCTTGTTGTCATGCCAAATTCAGTATAAATTAATTTTCTGAAGATCTTGCAAATGTCTCATTTAACTTGGTTTCAGACTAAATGTGCTTAATATAAATGTACACAAGTGGTCATTCTCCGTTGGGAGATTCATTGAGCCAAGATGTTATTTTGGAAGGATCTTTGAGCCTTAAGTGATTCTCTCAAAAAATATGCTACATATTACCTGCTCTGGTTAGCTGTCAAATGGCCAGCAATTTTAAATGACTACTTTTCAAAGCAAATTATTCACACCTTCCTACTCATCAGAAAGTCTCAGCTGAACTAACATTTTAAAAGCCTTCTCAATTCATAATTTTTAAGGAACAACATTGAATTTTTTTCCTCCCACTCTTCATTTTTGCTGTAAAACTTTGGCTACTTTTACCACGTCACTGTAATGTGCTACCAAAAGTAAAGTTCTAAGTTGGTGACATGAGATCAATTCTGGCATTCATCACTGTTATTCTCTATTGCTCCATCCATTACAAATCATAGAATGTTAAATAATCATTTTTTTCTTTTTGCCTATCTTATTTTGGCAAGATGTTTTAGTCTTTCAAGAAAAAAATGAAAGCCATGTGTTTTGAGTGGGTTCCATTGCAGCATGATTCTTGCAATGAAGACATTTTATTGTGTTAATTTTCATTAAATAAAACCCTGTTGAAAGCCAGTCTTTTTCCAAAACCCATATGATTTATGGCATGTTAATTTTTGTAGGGAGACACTCTGTTTCAATTATATGGAGTAAGTGATGCCTTTCAGAACAACTTAGTAATAATATCACCTACGACAACTTTAATTTTAGACCTATACCTCGGCTGTGAGACTTGGGAACCTATCAACAGAATTGTCAGCTTCTGCACAAATTTAATCTTCATCACCTCTATGCTATGTTTAACATCAGATGCTTGTGCTTGCCAGGGACTCCAATAATGTGCTTCCAGAAGGCAGGCACTTCATAAACATTAAACACTGGGTTTGCCGTAACTCAAACATATTATATTTTTTCTTTTACAACCAACAGAATGAGAAATGCTAAGGCCCTAAGGCAAATGTGGGTGCACCTGAAGGAAATGGGCTATTTCATATAGTCTTTCCTTACTCTACCTTTTTTGTATTTGGTTTACTAATCACATACTTAATGACTTATCTTTTTCTGAAGACCTTGAGTGTAAGTAAAACATGTTAAGTGAAATCAATATATTTTTATTATTTTTATGGAAAAATTATGCATCTATTTCAACCCCAAAATATGAATAAATTTATAACAGATGAAAATGTATCAAATAACCAATAATAACAAATTTACATAGGTAATAAACAGTAATTTGAAAGTGCACAAATAGTGTGTACATAAAATATAATGAAGTAAAATTTATTGTACTTAACATGGTACAATGAAGCAGGTGGTGGTTGTTGAAGGATAGGTTTCAGGGAGTTGTATTTTTTTGGAAGGTCTATTCCTTCTGCACTATTTTTTCACTAATATTTGAACTTTTATGAGGCTCATAATTTTCTTACATTCAAACTGAAATTTAAAATGAAATTAAAGCACAGAAGAACATCTTCAGTCAAATTAATTGCTAAACATTAAAGGGCTCAAACACATGTAAATAGGACATCCACACAACAGCCAGAAAAGTTGTGGAAGGTGATACCTTTCCACTGCTTCCTCCAGTTGTAAGTATGCAAGGCAAATCCCTTAGCCCTCATACAAACATGGCATTCTATTCTAACTTACTCCATATGGTGTCCTCTGACCATTGTGTCAAGTGAGTAAGTGTGATTTTGCCTGAAACCATGATGTTGAAATACAATTTTTAAAGAGCTATGAAAAGTCATTACCTGAGCAACCCTTATTGAGGTAAGTCTGTGTTTAGAGAGAACATACTGTCCTTGGCTTTTGTGGTTATGCAGTACAAATGATTCTTCTGCTTCTCTTCTGATTGATATTGTACCCAGATGATGAATGCTTAGGGAAAAGTGATGAGCTAAAGCATTTAGAAAACAAAATTCTCTGTCTGCATGGAGAAATTGGAGATTCCATTAAACATTTTCAATATCCAGTAGAATTGCTTTGCTCCTGAATCATGCTGTTGCCATGAGAGGACTATTAACTAGAAAAAATTTGTCCCTCAGCATATATGATGATTTCTGATCATGTGTACAAAATGCAGAATATTAATTTCCCAAAGAAGCCTATTTGTAGTGATCAAAGGGCTATAAACAAGTGATCCCAAGAAATGATAAGTTAATCCTATGTTAATCAAATGATTAGAATAATGACTTCTTTTAAAATTTGGATGTCATTCGTGTCTTAGAATATCATCAGGATTTTAGCTTGATATTATTATTATTATTTAGTGAAGTTTGTTGAGAAGAATAAGAAAATGGCATCTGGAATTATAGCTGTATATATCTGCAACCCCACTTGTTAAGGTGACAGAAGCTCAAAGTGCAGGAAGCAGATAACTCATACATACCTTTAGGAATTTCACTTTTTAATACCCAGATAAAATAAATGAGACCTATGTATCTCGAAAAAAAAATAGAGCCCATCCTTGGAGAATCAACTTAAAATAACTGATATGGTTTGGATTTATATTCCTGCTCAAATCTCATGTAGAATTGTAATCCCCAATGTTGGAGGAGGGGCATAGTGAGAGGTGATTGGACTATGGAGGTGGAATTCTCCCTTGCTGCTCCCATGATCATGAGTTCTCATGAGGTCTGGTTGTTGAAAAGTGTGTAGCACCTACCCCTTCACTGTCTCCCTCCTGCTCTGTCCAGGAGGAAGACGTGCCTCCTTCCTCTTTGCTTTCTGCCTGAATTGTAACTTTCCTGAGGCCTCCCCAGCCCGCTTCCTATCCAGCCTGAAGTACTGTAAGTCAATCACACCTCTTTTCTTTATAAATTACCCAGTTTCAAGTAGTTCCTTATAGCAGCGTGAGAATGGACTAACACAATAACCTTTTAATAATATCCTGAAAAAGAGTTCAGAAAATTCCATATAGAATTTTTATGTCTACATCCCATTCAGAAAAAATAAAATCACTAAACATCCGTCTTTTTATTTTGATTTTCGTAAAAACAACTAGTTTTGTTTGGTAAAAGGATAGTAATTTTTTGTGTTTTTTTATATTTATATTTTTATTTTTAAAATAACTTTACCTTTTATTTTAGATTTAGGGGGTGCCATGTGCAGGTTTGTTACATGGGTATATGGTGTGATACTGAGGTTTGGAGTGCAAACAATCTTGTCACACAGATAGTGAGCATAGTACCCAATAGTTACTTTTTTAACCCTTTCTCTCCTTTGTCTTTCTTCCCTCCAGTTGTCCCCAGTATCTATCATTACCACCTTTTTTTTCCAGGAGGACCCAATGTTTAATTCCTGCCTATAAGTGAGAACATGCAGTATTTTCTTTTCTATTCCTGCATGAATTCAGTTAGGATAATGACCTCCAGCTGCAACCATGTTGCTGCAAAGTACATGATTTCATTTTTCTTTATGACTGTCTAGTATTCCATGGTGTATATGTACCTCATTTTCATTAACCAATCCACCATTTGATGGGCATCTAGGTTGATTTCAAGTCTTTGCCATTGTGAATGAATATATAAGTGCGTGTGTCTTTTTGGCTGAACAATTTATTTTCTTGTGGATATATGCCCAATAATGGAATTTCTGGGTTGAATGATAGGTCACGTTCTTTAAAGAATCTCCAAACTGCTTTCCACAGTGGCTGAACTAATTTACATTCTCACCAACAGTGTATAAGTGTTCTCCTTCTCTGAAACCTCACCAGCATTTGTTATTTTTTTGACTAATAATAGCCATCTAACTGGTGTGAGATAGTATCTCATCATGGTTTTCATTTGCATTTCTCTGATGTTTAGCGATGTGGAACATTTTTAAATATGTTTCCTGTCTACTTATATATATTCTTTTGAAAGTTATCTGTTCATGCCTTTTTCTCATTTTTTAATGGGGTAATTTTTTTTTGCTTGTTGAATTGTTTTAGTTCCTTATAGATTCTGGATATTAGACCTTTGTCAGATGCATAGTTTTAAAATATTTTCTCCCATTCTGAAGGTTGTCTGTTTTCTCTGTTGATAGTTTCTTCTGCTGTACAGAAACTCTTTAGCTTAATTAGGACCCACCTGTCAATATTTGTTTTTGTTGCAATTGAGTTTGAGGACTTAGTCATAAATTCTTTCCCAAGGCTGATGTCCAGAATTATGTTTCCTAGGTTTTCTTCTAGGATTCTTTTATTTGAGGATTTACATTTGAATCTTTAATCCCTCGAGTTAATTTTTGAATATGGTGAAAAGTAGGAGTACAATTTTATTCTTCTGCATATGGCTAGTCAGCTATTCCAGCATCACTTATTAAATAGGCAGTCCCTTCCCCATTTTTTTTTGTCCACTTTGTCAAAGATCAGATGATGGTCAGTGTGCAGCTTTATTTCTGAGTTCTCTGTTCTGATCCATTGGTCTGTGTGTATGTTTTTTAACAGTACTATGCTATTTTGGTTTCCGTAGCATTATAGTAGAGTTTTAAGTTGGTTAAATGTGATCCCTTCGGCTTTGCTCTTTTTGCTTACGATTGCTTTGGCTATCCGTGCTCTTTTTTGACTCATATTTTAGAATAGTTTTTTCCTGGTTCTGTCAAAAATGACTTTGATAGTTTGATACAAATAGCATTGAAATTGCAGATTGCTTTCAGCCTTATGGCCACGTTAATAATTTTTATTCTTCTAAACCCTGAGCATGGAATGTTTTTCCATTTGTTTGTATCATCTATTGATTTCATTAAGTGGTGTTTTGTAGTTCTCCTTGTAGAGATCTTTTACCTCCTTGGTTAGATGTATTCCTAGGATTTGTGTGTGTGTGTGTGTGGCTATTGTAAATGGGTTTGTGTTCTTGATTTGGCTTTCAACTTGAACATTATTCATGCATTAAAATGCCACTGACTTTTTTACGTTGATTTTGTATCCTGAAACTTTATTGAAGTCTTTCTCGGTTTCCAGAGCCTTTTGGTGGAGTCTTTGTTTTTTCTTTTTTTTTTTTTTTTTTTTTTTTTGTGGAGTCCTTAAGTATAGGATCATATCATCTGTGAAGAAAGATAATTTGACTTCTCCTTCTCCTGTTTGGATCCTTTTTATTGTTTTCTTTTGCCTGATTCATCTTGCTAGGACTTCTAGTTATTTTTTAAAAGGTAGTAAAGCAAATAAGAAAGTTTATTTAAAAAACAAGTACCTTAAACCACTGTTAGAAAATATTTAGTTAAACAGACCGACAGATAACACACACACACACACACACACACACACACACACACACACCCCATAGGCTCTGAAGTATAAAAGAAGAAAATAAACAAACCCTCTAAGCCTCAGATTTCTTATCTTTAAAATAGAAAAAGTGCAGTACCTACCTATAGAGGGAAATTCAGCCTGATATCAGGCAACATTCACCCCCGATATTTCACGTAGGTTCTTTTCTATTTTGCTTAAGTGTCGGCCAGTCTGGGAAATAAAGGGACAGAGTACAAAAGAGAGAAATTGTAAAGCTGGGTGTCTGGGGGAGACATCACATGTCGGCAGGTTCCGTGATGCCCCCTGAGCCGTAAAACCAGAAAGTTTTCATTAGTGATTTTCAAAAGGGGAGGGAGTGTACGAATAGGGTGTGGGTCACAGAGATCACATGCTTCACAAGGTAATAGATATCACAAGGCAAATGGAGGCAGGGCGAGATCACAGGACCACAGGACCAGGGCGAAATTAAAATTGCTAATGAAGTTTAGGGCACACATTGTCATTGACAACATCTTATCAGGAGACAGGGTTTGAGAGCAGACAACCAGTTGGACCAAAATTTATTAGGCAGGAATTTCCTCTTCCTAATAAGCCTGGGAGCGCTACAGGAGACTGGAGCTTATTTCATCCCTACAGCTTCGACTATAAAAGACGGCCGCCCCCCGAAGTGGCCATTTCAGAGGCCCACCCTCAGGGACACACTCTTTCTCAGGGATGTTCCTTGCTGAGAAAAAGAATTCAGCGATATTTCTCCCACTTGCTTTTGAAAGAAGAGAAATATGGCTCTGTTCCACCTGGCTCACTGGCGGTCAGAGTTTAAGGTTATCTCTCTTGTTCCCTGAACATTGCTGTTATCCTGCTCTTTTTTCAAGGTGCCCAGATTTCATATTGTTCAAACACGCATGCTCTACAATTTGTGCAGTTAACACAATCATCACAGGGTCCTGAGGGGACATACATCCTCCTCAGCTTACCAGATGACAGGATTAAGAGATTAAAGTGAAGACAGGCATAGGAAATCACAAGGGTATTGACTGGGGAAGTGATAAGTGTCCATGAAATCTTCACAATTTATGTTCAGAGATTGCATTAAAGACAGGCATAAGAAATTATAAAAGTATTAATTTGGGGAACTGATAAATGTCCATGAAATCTTCACAACCCACGTTCTTCTGCCATGGCTTCAGCCGGTCCCTCCATTCGGGGTTCCTGACTTCCCGCAACACCTACCTTACAGAATTGCAATGCAATTAAATGAGATAAAGAATCAGAAGTACTTAGCACAGTATCTGTTATAAGATCAATATCTAAAAACGTTAGCTTTTTTTTTTCTTACCTTACAGGTTATGCAATTTTACATAAGGAAGATCTCACTGTGGAACTTTGCAAAAAACCTGCTTTATCATGTGGAAATCTTGTCCTGACTTTCTTGTCATTCAATATAAATCTATATCATTACGTTTAATAACCAAAGTTAGGTGCCATATGTCTTCAATTCCCAATGGTTACTACTTAGGTAATTATCAATTGTTCAATATTGTAAGGAAAGATAGTGCAAATTCTGATACAAAAATCTTTTTACAATTGCAACATGTTTCTCTTAGAGTAAATTCTTCAAAGATTTCCAATTAAAGACCATATTGCACTTTTAAAGTATACAGTGATTAACAACTTTGCCCTCAGAAATTATATTGATTGACATTTTCTCCATCATTGGAGGCCATTTTATGACATCATCACCAATATTCACTTTTTCTTGCTCTGTTATTCTAGTCAAGTTGACATTTCAATGTTGCTTATAACTTGTATTTTTGGTTATCTATTAGATTTACATATTTTAATGCTTACTAGCCTTTTTATTTATCTTCTTTCATGAATTTAAGTTTTACATATTTTGCTTAATTTTTTTCCTGAGTGTCCCTCTTTTTATTCATGATATATAAAGACAGCCTTTATATGATAAATATTAACTCATTGCCTGGTGCATAAATATCAACTATGATTCTCAGTTTGTTATCTGTCTTTTCACTTGTTTTTGATGTCTATGATTGTTTATTGCTACATGAGATTTCTAGGTTTTAAGCCTCAAATTTATCAATATGTTTCATTATGACCTTCAGTTTAAACAACATTGTTAGAAGGTTATTCTTTTCCACAAAATGATGACAAATATTCAGTCATCTTTTCCTTTCATATTTTCATTACGTTTTAAAACCTTTTTATATTTAATTTGTTTTAGTAAAATTAATAAAGATCTAGTTTTGTTTTTTATTCAACCTACTAAACAGTTGTCCCAATATTGTGTAATAATCTGTTTTCTCCCACTGTTTTAAAATGCCACAATAATTATATATAAAATCTATTTATCTGCCTATGCGTGCATCTCTACTTCCTAATCTATTGATTTCCTTTCTGTTATTATAGTAACAGTATACTTTTAAAAATACCATAGTTTTACATTAATTTTTAACAACTGATAGACAATTTATCTCCCATAGTTTTGAATATAAAATTGTTACCACATGTCCTACAATCTTCAAGTGTTTTTCCAGAATACTGAGAACTGAAGGAAAATTGGAGTTGCTAGAGTACCCTATCAATCAATAGTCTGTGATCAACTATCTTTAACACATAGTATGATTACACATAGCAAATGTAAACATGTATACATCCACACACACAGAATAAGTTTGTGCTAGCTCAGCATATTTCATAATTTAATACTTCTGTAACAGTTATGACTACCATTTTTGAATGCTTTATATATACCTACCACTGTCTTAAGTGCATTGTGCATGCTTTATTATTTAATTCTTAGAACAATATTGTCAGTGTTATTACCCACCTATTTGACAGATGAAGATACTAGGATTTCAAGTAGTTTTTATTTTTAATATGTCACATAAAGAACCTACCAAACTCCAATGTCCATGCTCTTTTCACAATACTTTACTACTTCTCTGTTCTCTACAGAAACAGTAGAGGCTGAGAAAATTATTTTGAAAAGATAGTTGAGTGAGAAATAATGCCAGAAATAAATAATATATTCGAGGAGAGGAAGACTGAACTCACACAGTCCTGATTAGGCTCTGGATTCAGAGAAACATCAAATTTCTCAATATTTCATTACAGTCTGCATATTTAGCTATAGACTTAAAGCAAGGGGAAACATCAGTGGCTTTCAGCATGAAATATGAAGCCAAATAAACTCTCTGTCTCTTATCTCCTTAGAATTAACTTCTCCAAAAGGGGAAAAAATAATCAATGGCTTAGAAACATCACATTTATGTTTTCCAAGCAACAACAAGGAAGGAGCATCAGTACAATCCTAATAATTAAGTGGGGAAAAATAATCAATGGTTTAGAAACATCACATTATGCTTTCCAAGCAAGACAGTCTTAATAATTAGCCACTGCTGCCCACCCACTGCATCATTCTGACTCCATAATTAGAAAGCTATGCTTGAATCTGCTTTATGTTAAGTCCTTGCACTTTAAGTCTGTATATGCACTAATGGTCATCAAATGGGCAGTTGTTTATTTTGCAAGGTAAGGCCAAGCCCACAGACTGGGTTGTTTTAAGTACTTTAAATAAACATTCTCTATAAACCCTAAAATGGTGCATTTACTATGACTTCTATAAAGAGCTCATTTACATTTATGTGGGGAAAAAATAAATAGAACAAAGAATCATTTAAACCTGGTCTTCACTCAAGTTCAATCTCTAAGTTCAAGTTGTTGATACTCCCTTTTAGACCAGGTACTTTGTGGTTGGAGTGCAAATTGAGGTGGGCCTACTAAGCCTGCAGTCAGATTACACAGGATTTCCAAGATGCTCTGGGAATCCCTTTTGGATGGTAAGCAACCCCAAGGTGGGGCCCGTTTATACTCCCCATTGCACACACTATACAGCCTGATGCAAGCATTGCTGGTGCTTCAGAAAGGCAGTCATCTGTAGGATGTAATTTCATCCTTAAATGTCCTTGATGTGGAGAATAAGCACACATTGCCCGTACTTCTTTAAGTGGGCTTCAGTGTTTCACACCCATTTTTTTCAGTGAATGACATTAATATTGTTAAGAAGTACATGAAATCAGCCTGATTTAAGGGCACTGAAATGCCTCCAGAGAGAGAACACATTTGTGTGAAAAACATCATTTTTTTCTTTTAAATTGGAGGCTCCTTTGCCTGTATATATAAGGTAAGAAAGAAGCATAGAGTAAACTTTCTAAGCACTGCCTGTAATGGTAACAGAGCTTACTTTCATTCTTCCTCCATTGAATAGCATTCACACTTTTTAAATAAGTTGTGAGAGTTACTCTTTCTTCAAAACTACTTTGTGTAACATTTTATTACCTATTTAGAAGAGTCATTCTTCTAAAAAAGCTCAGGAAAAGTTAATAAAATACCATGACAAGATATTTTTAAAAATACCATGTATCGTAATAAATAAGAGCCTAACAAAGGTAATGTAGTTGGGTAGGAGTTGTATGAGTGTACAAATATTTGGGAATAGAAAGACGTATCACCTTCTTAAGACTCTTTTGGGTTGAGGTTAAACAACATAAACAGCTATTTAAAAAGTGAAAAATTAAGTGAAGAGGTTATTTTCCCTGCACAATATCATATAATTAGCTATGCTTATTTAACTCCTTTGAATAAGTTATTCCAATGATAAATAGGTACTGACAAAGAGTAGAATGGCAAATGGAAAGAACACTTAGCAAAGAATTGTTCAAATCTTTGCCTTTGGCAAGAGAAAAACCTTTTAATTTTGAGATAGTTTTATATTTACAGAAAAGTTATAAAATAGTGCAGAGAGTTTACATATACCTTGATCCCCCAGCTTCTTCTAATTTTAACATTTTGCATTAATCACAGTACAACTAAGAAATTAATTAAGAAATGAACATTGGTGAAATACTAATAAATAAATAACAGATTTTGTTAAAATTTTGCTAATTATTTCACTAATGTTGTTTTCCTGGCCTGGGATCCAATCCAAGATCCCACATTGCATTTCATCTCTGTCTTCTTAATCTTTTCCATCTGTGACAATCACTTGGTTTTTCCTTGTCTTTCATGACCTTGGGACTTTTCAAGAGCACTTATCAGGTATTTTGTAGAATTATCCTCAATTAGTTTTTGTCTGATGTGTTCTTATGATTAGGTGAGCTCATGCATGAGGCTGAGATGTCTCATTACTGATGATGTGAGTCCTAATTACTTAATCATTTTACTCTAACATTATTATTTTTCCCTTTGTAATGAGTAAATATCTTCAGGGGGTGGGTACTTTGGGATTGTGTCAATATCCTCTTTCTCAAACCTTTGCCCACTGGTTGTCTTTCATGGTGGATCTTGCTTACAACCAGTATGACCATTCTGTCTACCATCTCTTTTTCTAGTTGGGTTGCATGGGTGGACTAGCCTTCATACCTTGGTAAATCAGATCTGATAACTGAAACACAATTCTTCTTCCTTGATAGGTAAAGGGAAATATAATATGATAAATCATATTCATACTATGATAGGTGAAGTAGAATATTAGAAATTACTCAAAACTGAGTATTATATTCCTACAATAGGCACTGCAAGGACAAAAAGGCTGCAGTCTAACAAGTAACAGCTCATCTACCACATAGGCAGTAGAATAAACAGCTGACAAATATCTTTCAAATTAGGGTATTTGGTCCTAAATCTTCACTCTGGAAACTGGGAGGAGCTAGAGTTTTTAACCTCGTGAAATGTGAGCTTTTGATTTTTCTTTTTAGCTAATATTGTATCCTGAGGTGCCTAGATTCTAACAACAAATATATTAAAAGCAGATCTATTCAGAGCACTGCAGGTAATACAGAAAAAAATGAAACCAGGACATTGAATATACTGAATTACGTGAAGAGATTTGCATTATCCCACACATAACCACTAGCCATTTACAGGCATTGAAATGTGGCTAATCAAATTGGGATATGCTGTAAATATGCAATACAAACTAGATTTCAAAAAGTTAACATGAAAAAAGCAATGCAAATGTGTTATTAATAATTTTATATTGATTACCTGCTGAAATATTTTGTGTATATTTTATTAAATAACATTCATTATTAAAATTAATATTTTTATCTATGTCTGCTTGAAAACTTAAAATTACATACATAGCTCATATTTTATTTCTATTAGACAATGCTTAATTTGAACTTTACATGACTCTCCCAAAATGAAAGTAATTTTTGAAAACCTAGTACTTCTCTGAAATACTGGGTTATAGAGTTCAAAGAACCGGGGCACAGTAGCAAGAAGGCTCAAGATCAAAACCAGGCTTTTTCACCCAGTAGCTATGGGGTCTATTTCAAGTTTCTATTTCTCGTCAACAAAATGAGGATAAAAATATGTACATCATATAGGTTTTGTGAGGATTAAAGAAGGACAATTTATATAGAACTGCATTTGGCACGTGCCATGTAATCAACAGATAGCTAGAATATTTGCTACATAATAATTAAAAAGAAATTCTAGGACTCTAAATTGGTGTCCAAATTGCATACTCCTTGTTTCTTTGTTATTTGTTTGTTTATTGTTTATTTCTTTTTTGAGAGTTTTTATCTTGGTGAAATGTGAGCTTTTTATTTTATTATTTATTAATTAATTTAATAATATCAATTTATATTACTTTTTTTTAGACAAGATCTCTCTCTGTCCCCCAGGCCAGATTATAGTGGCACAATCATAGCTCACTACACCCTTACACTCCCGGGCTCAAGTCATCTCACCCTCCTGAGTAGCTGGGACTGTGGACACACACCATCATGTCTGGCTGATTTTTGAATTTTTTGTAGTAATGGGGTTTTGCTATGTTGCCCAGACTGGGCTCGCACACCCAGCCTCATGGGATCCTCCCACCTCAGTCCCCAAAAGTGCTGGAATTACAGGCATGAGCCACCATGGCTGGTTATTGTTTATTCCCCTAGAAAAATTACAGGCAATAGCCCAAAAAGAATTTAATCAAAAAGTAACATTAATTTGTATTAGAAGTTAATTGTCCAATTTTAAATATCCCTACCATTCTTTTTCTACCACATTCAGCTTAACAAATATTTTCTTGAGCAATTACTAAATGCCAAGTAGACTGAGGCTCCTAATAATACAAAACTTAAAAATTCCCTGGTTTCTTGGAGCTTGTACTTCAATTAGGAAACACAGCTAATAAATAATGTAATAAATGTCAGGAAATTTTATGTGTGAGAAAGGACAAGATTTTCTATTATCTCTTAATATTTCTATCTATCCGGACACTAAATAAAAAACTAAGATGACATTAAAGAAACTAATAAAATTTGCTACTTACAGGGAGAGGGATCTAGCAAGATGGATCCCTGTTATTTCATCCACGGAAGAAATAACAAAGTGAAGCGGTGAGGCAGAAAGCAGTTTGTCTTGAATGATGAATTGTAAGGGGTCAGTGTTCCTGGAACAGAAATGCCAAGAGTGACAAGCAACAGAGATGAGGTTGGAGAGGCAACCGCAGACCATATGAGAGGACACGTAAAACAGGATCAAGACTTCTTGCCTATTTATAACGTGATTGATCACTCATCCAGTGCTTAGTACTAGTAGAATTCAGAGGATTGTAGACCCATGATTCCAGTCCATTTAGACAAGATTTTCACAGTGACATGAAGAGGAGTGAACCCCAGAGAACTCCAGTGTTTAGAGAGGTGAAGAAAGCCAGCTTTGGGAAATGGGAAGCATTGGTCATTGGGTTAGGAAGAAAACCAGGAGAAACATGGTGACTACAGTTAACAGTACTGTATTGTAAACTGAAAATTAGCTAAGAGAGTCTATCTTGAATGTTCTTACCACAAAGCAAACAAATTATAACTAAGTGAGGTGATGAATGTGTTAACTACCTTGATTGTGGTAATAATTTCACAAGATACGCATATATCCAGTCATCATATTGTACACCTTATCTTAAATTTACAAAACTTTATTTATCAGTTAAACCCCAATAAAGCTGGGGAGGGGGAAGAAAACCAAGAGGTTTTGGTGTCCTGATAGTGTTTAAAGAAGGATAAAATGAACACCTGGGGTAACTACTGGGAATTCAAGTAAGTTGAGACTGAAATTGATCATTGGATTTAGCAACACCTACCTGGCTTGTTGGGTGACTTTGACAAATGAAATTTCAGAGCTGTGAGGGCACCTGTGATATTCCTGACACTGTGCTAAGATTTGTGGCAAAGGTCCTCGAGGAGATGACAATCTACAGGGAGAGATGTAATCTGGCATAATGAAGGATATGGCATCATATAAAACTACATGTAAGTAGTGAAATGGTCTGGTATTAGCAATCAATTTTGGATTAGAGTCTTTGAAGAAGATTTTGAGAGTCGGAAATATATCTACAGTTAATGTGATTTCAGTAATATTCTTTCATTAAAATTAAAATCAAAACTTTAGTTTTCCTTAAGCCTTCAATTTACAAATATGTTTTATTCATAAGAAATCAATTACTCTCACTAGTCTAATGAATTAATAAGTTTATTTGATTAAATACTCTGCAAACATTTAGTAATAGTGACCTAAATAAGATTTCTATGAGCATTTCATACTATAGTCACAAATATAATGTATCTGATTTTCTCAAATATTTAAATTACCCAATAAGACAAGCTTACAATCAAAGAAGGAAAAAATCTGCCCAAACCCTTACGCAAGTCTTGTACATGTATTTAATCTAATTTAGAAATGTAATTGGTAAGATCTTCATCTGCTTTTTATACCTCTTAAAACATATACAAAGTAGCACAATGGTATAAACTTTATTAAATTTGTATAAACAAAGGTTGTACTAAAGCATAAATACCATGCCGCATATAGCTGGGTTGGATCAATACAGAATTATCTGTTAAAATAATTGGAAACTTTTATATCTTTTTTTTCTAGCATACCTCATATTATATTTTTCTTTTGAGTATCATTATGAACTGTGACTTTTCACAAAATGTGATTTTCTTTCAAAATCAGAAATCTTCACATCTTGGTCAGGGGGAACCTCTAGCTCCTTTGTTCTTTTAGACCTGTATGACAATATTTTTGCACTGTGGCAACAAGTTGTTCCTGTTTATCTTGGTTTTCTCTGTTCTACTACATTCAATCAACTATTCTCCTGTTTACATTTAGAAGTTAATTGAATTAGAGACCAAAATCTGGGTGGTGGGGATACAATTCACGATCTCTTCTATGAGTATTGGTTTGTGGGTGACAAGGGTTATATTCCGTTTTTGTAAAGGTGCCAGAAAAATAAGTCTGTTATAAAGGCCGTGTGTTTACTTTGATGCTTCCCACTGAACTCCACGTTTATGAAGTACAGTACTGAATGAATGTATGGTGCAGTAATGAATATACAAAGTACAGTACAGTAATGAATGTGGACAATGTTG
Source organism: Nomascus leucogenys (assembly GCF_006542625.1). Taxonomy (NCBI): domain Eukaryota; kingdom Metazoa; phylum Chordata; class Mammalia; order Primates; family Hylobatidae; genus Nomascus; species Nomascus leucogenys. The sequence continues at coordinate 1,848,461 of NC_044391.1, forward strand.
ACTCTATGTTTATGAAATATGGTACAAAGTAAATGTGGAATTACGTTGTACACCCTGATCAAGTATTGATACAAGATATTTTCAATCTGCTTTCTGTTTTTTATTCGATTTTTCTTCTCTGTCGTATATCACATTTTTATACATTCTTAATAGGCTATGTTATATAAGACCAAACCAAATTATGGGCATAAATTAAGTGTGTAGCTTTTCTATAATTTAAATGAACCCCCACAAGTAGTCTTTACGTTTGTCTTGTTTCCTTTTTATCACTTATTATCATTAAGTATCTTGTTGAAACTCTTTCTGTAATCACTTACGGACATCAGCTGCAAGAGTTGAAGAACAATGGGACTACTTATCTCTAAAAAGCTTTAAACTCAGGCGGGGCCAGATGGCTCAAGCCTGTAATCCCAGCACTTTGGGAGGCTGAGGCAGGTGGATCATGAGATCAGAAGTTCAAGACAAGCTTGGCCAACATGGTGAAACCCCATCTCTACTGAAAACACAAAAAATTAGCTGGGCGTGCACCTGAAATCCCAGCCACTTTGGAGGCTGAGGCAGAAGAATTGCTTGAACCCGGGAGGCAGAGGTTGCAGTGAGCCAAGATTGCGCCACTGCACTCCCGCCCAGGAGACAGAACAAGACTCCATCTCCAAAAAAAACACACAAAAACTAAAACATGAAAACACCCATGCAGTCTCAAATAGAAAACACCCATGCAGTCTCAAATAGACATACCTTTCCCTTTTACTTCATCCATCAGGACAACAAGCAATATATGTGTATAATATTAAAATAATAGAAATGGCAAAGGATTTGTTTATAAGATATTGGAAGCAACGTTTCAAATTATTCAAATGATTAATACATTGCCAAAGATGGTCCAGCAGTTTGCATCACCTCAAAAATGAGCTAAAAGGAAACAAATAAAAGTAACTTTTTATTGGCATAGGACTGTAGGGAAAGTGGTTTATAGCTTATGCAAAGCCCCTCATTTCCGTACCTTTCTGTAATTTTGACTACACAAAATATATGAATATTGATCCAGTTTTGTGGGTGCTCAGTGATCTTGCCCCAGTGAGTGGGACTAGTTCATTGGCCTACACAGCTTGGGGAAGAGGCAGGGCAAGAAAAGGTTTAGAGAAGGTCGAGACCAATAAATAGCATCTTTGCAAAATATATTTTTTTAAATCACTCACAACTGATATAATTGAGGGCTGCAAAATTTCAATAAAATAATGCAAACCCAAATCATACATTAGACATATTTTAGTATATCTGTTGATAATTTGAGTGAACCTGATGAACTCTCCATCTGGACTTTTTACTGAAAAATTTATTGTGTAGAAAGTGGAATAATAAGTCTGAGTTTACTTTGTGTAGTTGACGGCTAACAACTTTTAAGCCTCACCCTTCTCTCTTACCTTTCTGCCCCACATCTGAGCGAGCTGGAAAAGCCCAGATACTCCCTCTTTTGGAGCCAGGAGGAGATACAAACCACACAAGGCCCTGCCTGCTTGTGGAAACCTCGTCTCAACTCCATTCCCCAAGCACCATAAAAACTCCATGTGTGTCTTCCTCTCTTGGTTTTTCAGGCTATTTTTGGACCTACTTGGGAAGCCCACCCTGCAACGATCATAGAATCTCATAAGTAATAAACATTTTATTTCCCTCTTGGTATATGTTTGTGGTGTCATTAATCCCGGTGTCCGAGCCAAATTTTGGTTCAGATTTGGTAGGGGTCTATTCTATTTTTGTAAGATGATTGCAATAGAAAGTCATGCACACTTATTACAGAGATTTTTATTGCTATTGAAGTTGGGCTGTGACAAAATAAAATAATTGTAAACTACACAAGAAAATTGCTCTGCGAAAACCATAGTATATGTTGGGAACCTGCACTAAGCAAACATAACCCCTTTATTCAGAATAGGTTAATAATTTTGTGTAGATAACAAAGATCTTTGGCCAACTTGAAGGTAATTATTTACTTCAAAATTACTTATAAGTCATTAACATTGTGTATTTACTTACAGCATTATTTTTTCTATAAAGATTGCAAGCTACATCACAAGGTATATATTTATGTATCTGACAATTATGAAACACTTGCACCTGATTTGGCCTTTCCTAATATACACCTTGCTGAGAAATCTTGAGTGAAGGTGCTTGGGAGACTCACAACTGCTGCAAAGTATTAATGCATAAATCTTCATCCAGGTCTTGTGTTTATACCTGGAATACAATTCTCTCGCTTAAACCACTGTCTAGTGTTCTATCAAATTACATGAAAATACCAGGTCTAAATGAATCACAGATTGTTAGAAGTCTAATCTCTTCTTTTTTAGAGATGAAGACAGTGAAGTCCAAATATACATTGCCCGTCTCATTACACACAGTTTATTAGTGGTATAGCTAACTCTGGATTGGTTTCCAGACTTCTCCAGGGTTAATTGCGTCCTTTACGACCACCCTTCTACTTCTTCATTCCCAACATATTAGACACCAACTCTTTATGCCACCAAGTCTGTGGACAAGAAGAAGTGAGCTATCTTATGTTGTTCTCACATATTTCAACACAATATTCACAGACACTGAAATCTCAGGAAGTACATCTCTTAAGAGCTGAGATTATGTCAATTTTCTTTGAAAATGTAAGAAGTCATTTTCCACGTGTATATCTGTGGTTATAAAAGCTGGTTGTGACCATAAAGCAGAGTAAAGTCTAAAAAAGTACAAAGCTAACTTCCTCATCTAGGATTAAGTCAAGTTCAGGTGAATCTTTCTCTTCACGTCAGATCATTTAAATCTGAGCTTTCCAAGAGATGGACACTTGTGCAAAACTCCAGTGAAGTCTTATACATACAATTTTTGGATCTGTTACTTTCATTTTGATGGTAGCATGTTATTCATGCTTCTTTCTCTTAAATATCAAAATATCCACATCTACACTGAAAAATGAAAGTGGTTTTGATAATTACCACCGATATGAATGTCTGTAAACAGCTAATCTTATTTACTTAGGTAAATAATAAACAGTGACAATAGGTAAGAATAATAGAAATAATAGGTAACAAAGTGCTTAGCATGTTGCTAAGTAGTTCTCATCTATTATTCCATTTACTCCTCCTAATAATTCTACTCTCTGTAACGAAGAATCCATTATTTGCCCAATGTTATGATGAAATGACTGAGTCTCTGAGAAATTACGCACTGCTTGTTGTAGAGCCTGGCTGCAGAACCAGGGAGGCTGACTCTAGACATCAGGTTCTAATATGTATAGATTTTTTCTCCCCTGGATTAATACCCTGCCAGTCTCGTTTTAACTCCAAGATCTTGCATAGCACCTAGCACACAACAGCGGCTTAGTAAATATCTGTCACGTGAAAAGACGTAAATGGACGACCGTGGTTAGTTCCCTTCCTGAGCTAAACAAACGAATGAAAAACGTCTCAATTTGTAGGCAGATGTAACTCAGCTGAGTGCAAGAGCACTGTTCTCATCCATGTGCCTGAGAAAGACAGCCCAAGGGTCTTTGATGTCGGAGTTTCTACAACTCTCCAATATAATCTACTTCACCTTGAAACTAGTAAGATCTAAGCAAGGAAGCATTTTGGGCATAACTTGGCTGTAAAGAAGCTTGTATAGCTCCAAGGCACCGCATTAAAAACAACCTCCATTTGATGGCTTTAGTAAGAATTCCCTCAATTTAACTACCTCCTGCCACATCTACACCACAGGATATTAAAAAGGCACTATCCATGGTTGTGCCCCGCTATTGATGCTGTTTAAACATAAGAAGGCAATTAACTTATTGTGCTCCTGTGAAAGGTTCAGGCTTCTGGGAGTTTAAACAAATTAATAAATTTGTTGAATAGGAAAAGAATTCACCAGCTTCCTCTGTATATTTTCATTCAGCACAATACACACACGTAGAGCTGTGCTGTTATTTGTGTCTAGCAGCTCATGGGAAGAAGGATGGTTGGCAGCTGTTCTGTATCACCCATGGGGACAAGAGGGACTATGCTTTTGCTGCAGCATGAGGTCATCAGGTTCATTACAGTGAAAATTTAGTTTTCAATGAGGCTTTTTAGATTTTGGAATGGATTGGTGAAGGACGTGGTAGATATTGCCAGGTAAGGAAAATGCCCCCTTTTTTACTGAAGTGTCAGGCAAAAAGAGGTATTCCTTTTCCAGTATAATGAACTTCGGCTTTTTTCACTCTTTATACATCGGTAATTCTCAAGTGATGCATAAAGACAAAATGGAATTATTTAGGGAGCTTTTAAAAATCCTAAGGCCTTGGCCATATCAAAACCAATTACAGCAGAAATTCTAGGGGTGGGACCCAGTCACCAGTATTTTTTAAAGCTCTCCTGATGATTCTAAACTAAACTGTAAACTGAAGGAAACTGCTTATGGGGAAGCTACCCCAAACGAACTTTGGTGACTGAAGGCAGTAATAAAGGAATTTTCCACTGAGCCTTGAGCCTTAGCTTGGGGGCTCTGCTCCTGCCTGACTTAGGGGCTGCATGAGCTTCCAAGCTTGCAGAAGAAAATAAGAGCAACCACTTCTTTAAAAAGAGCTGATCATGATCAGCATAAAAACATACTGATGGAAAACTATTTGTGGTCTGTGATCCTAGTAGGTAATCCGGGCTCAGACTAATGGAATTATTGGGTCAACACTGTCCCTAAAACACAATAACTTGGGGTTCAGAAATCACAATGTTGAGCTCCACTATGCTGGTTAGCAATCTTGAACCCAAGCATTAAATAACTAGTCATCTTTTTCTTTGAATTTGTGTGACTTTATTCTTTCTCAATCCCACACTTGCCTTGGGGCTAGGAGGTGCTGTCCACAGGTGCTGTTCTTCCTCTCATAAAATTATACAGGAGTAAAATTTGAATACTTTAGACTAATTGTCTCTGGGTTATTTTTAACGTTCTCATTCCCCACCCCTCTTTTTAAACTTTTTATTTTGAGAGAATTGTAGTTTTTCATGGTGGCAAATATCCATAACATGAAATTTACCATTTTAACCATTTTAAGTGTGCAATTCGTGCCATAAGTACATTCACATAGTTGTGCAACCATAATTGCTCTTCATTCCTAGAATTTTTACAATTCCAAACTAAAGCTCTGTATCCCTTATGTTATAAATGTCCATTATTTCTTTTTCCCAGTCCCTGGTAACCTCCGTTGTATTTTTCATTTCTATTGATTTGACTATTCTAGGTACTAAATATAAGGAGAATGAAATGATATTTGCATTTTTGTGCATCTGGCTTATTTTACTTAGCATGTTTTCAAGGTTCATCTGTGTTGCATGCATCAGAATTTCATCTTTTTTAAGGCTGAATAATACTCCATAATATACATATGTGTGTGTGTTTGTGTGTGTGTGTGTTTGTGTGAGATAATTATAGATTTACATGCAGTTTTAAGAAATAATACAAAGAGATCCTGTATAACATTCACCTAATTTCCTCCAAAGACAACATCTTGCATTATTCTGGTATAATATTATAACCATACATATATTATTGATACAATCTATTGACTTTATTTAGATTTTACCAGTTTAGATGGGCTCATTTCTGTGTACGTGCATATGTGTGTATGCGCACACATATGTGTATGTATTTCAGTGCAGTTTTGTCCTGTGTAAATCTGTGTACCAGCACTGCAGTTCCAACATAAGGGTTAGGGTTACAATTTTATAGCCTCAGCCACTTTCCTACTATCCCTTCTCAATAACTCCTGACAACCATTCGCATCTTCTCCATCTCTATAATTTTGTTATTTCAAGATTGCTATATCAGTGGAATTACACAATATATAACAATTTGAAATTAGCTTTTATCACTCAACCTAATTCACTAGTGATCCATCTAACTTGCTGCATGTATTGTTTGTTCCTTTGTAATTTTCAAGTAGTAATCCATGGCATGAATATATCACAATTGGTTTAACCGTTCATCTGTTTCAGGGCATCTGGATTGTTTTCAATTTGAGGCTATTAAGAATAAAGCTACTATGAACATTTGTGCATAGGTATTTATATAAATGTAAGTTTTCACTTATCTGGGATAAAAGCCTAAGAGTACAGTTGCTGGGTTTTATAGTAAATGCATGTTTAATTTTGCTAGAATATGCCATACTCTTTTCAAGACTAGCTGTATCATTTTGCATTTCTACCAGCAATATATATGTGATCCAGTTTCTCAACATTCTTGCCAACATTTAGTTCTATGATTGCTTTTTAAATTTTATTTATTATAATAGGTATACAGTGATATTGCATTGTGGTATTAATTTACATTTCCCTAATGACTAAAGTGCCTAATGATGTTGGACATTTTTTGTGCACTCATTTGCCATTCATGTATTCTCTTTGATGAATGTTTATTTTTGATGTCTTTTGCCCATTTGCTTATTAGATTTTTTGTTTTTGTGTTTATTTTTAATCTTTGAGCATTGAGTTCTATTTCTATTCTAGATACTTTTTTTTGTTGTATATGTGGTTTGCAAACATTTTCTCCCAGTCTGAAGTTTGTCTTTTTATTGTCTTAATGGAGATTTTAAAAAAGGGAAGTTTTAAATTTGATGAAGTTCAGTTAGTATTTCTTTTTATGGGTTGTATTTTTTGGTATAGGTCTAAGAATTCTTTGCTCAGTCTTGAGTCCTAAAAATTTTCTGTTTTTTTTCTCATAGTTTCACACATTACTATTAAATCTATGGTCCATTTTGAGTTAATTCTGGATAATTTATAAGATTTAGGTTGAGGCTTCTTCTTCTTGTTTTTTTTCCTCTTGGCCTGTGGTTTCCAATTCTTCCAGCATCATTTATTGAGCATCTATCCTTGGGATTTCTGGTTTCTTCTTTGACCTGTAAAGGGCTTGGAAGTTGTCCCTCCATGCTCACGGCAAGAAAAAAAGCTGAACAAATGGAAAGACAACCACTTTTCTAGGTCTGTCAGAAAATGGCTGCAAAACCTGAAGAGAGGTGGCTACAGAGAACCACAGCTTACTAGAAACAGAGTTTCAAGAGCAGAAACATGCTGCTGGAGCCAGTGCCAACAGGAACACTTAAACTTTAATTGTTGAATTATTAGAGGCTCAGTGTGGTCTAAGTTGAGAGTTCACAATTCCTGGGGAATGCCCAGTCTTAAGGGGGCTTCCCACACTTTTGTGAGTTTTACCTGAAAGAGACCCAGCAAGTCCTTACCATGAGGATCTGAGAAAATCGCCTCTTAATTCCATCAGGGGAGGGGGAAAAAATAATAATTTGAAATATGCTCAGGGGAAAGTAATGATTTTGACATAGAGCCACGATATTTTGTCCTTTCTTTGTTCTCTGTCATGAAGACCAATCCTCAGGGGGCACTACTTTACTAAAGTCTTATCTCATCTGGGGAAGGGCAATTTCCTCTAGCTTTCCTGTCTCACATAAGGGGAAAAAAAAGGCTAAGATGAAAGTCACAGCCCAGTCCATGGCAAAAAGTGGAGGTTTAATCATAAGATTATAGACCCCTGGCTCTCCCAATATCTTCCCAACAAATTGGGGCTCCAGGATAATAAGAGTGGACTGAAATTGCAAGAGTTGCAAGACACAGACTCTATTTAAGAGGTAATTTCTAGGGAAATCCAAGATAGCAGGAGAGACAAAAACAAGGACCGCAGAAGAAATGTGAGTTTCTGAACCTTCAGCTATAGCAAATATTAAACACAGTTTAACGCCTAGCCAGTAAAACATAAAAACCACACCAAAATCCTGTTTACCTCAGTTCTTTTTCCCAAAGTATCATGTCTGAATTTTAATGAGAAAATTACCAGTCATGCTAAATAACAGGAAAGACATCACAATCTCATGAGACAAAGCAAGCATCAAAACCACACTCAGGTATCAGACAAGATCTAAAAATAACTGACGGCTGTGCTAAGGGATATGAAGGAAAAAGTGGACAACATGCAATAACAACCAGGTAGTGTCAGCATGTAGGTTGAAACTCTCAGCAAGAATCAAAAGTAAATGCTACAAATTAAAACATGTTAACGGAAATAAAGAATATTTTTGATGGTCTCACTTGTGGACTAGACACAGCCAAGAAAAGAACCAGAGAGCTTGAAGATATGTGAATAGAAACCACACGAACGAAAATACAAAAAGAAAAAGAATGAAATAAAACAGAACAGGCTATCAAATAATTGTGGAACAATCAAATAATTATGATGTATAAGGGAATATCAAATGAGAAAAAAATAAAAAGAAGAAATATTTAAAGTAATATTGGATAAGAATTTTCAAAAATTAATTACACACCACCAATTTTCCAAAATTAATTATATGCCAGGAAGTGCAGAGAAAATCGAATATGGTAAACACCAAAATATCTACACCAGGGCATATCATATTTAAATTGCAGAAAACCAAAGACAAGTAGAAAATATTCAAAGAATTAACCACGGGGAAAAAATTCTTACCTATATAAAAGGAATAATAAGAATTACACTGGACTTATCTTCACAATCAGTGCAAAGAAGAAGAGAGTGGAATAAAATGTCTTGAAAGGAAAAGGTGAAATAAAAGTATTGAATGGAAAAAAGAAAATAAAACACTAATATAGAATTCAGTCCTCAAAGAAATCATTCTTCAAAAGTTAAGGTGAAATAAAGATCTTTCTCAGACAAAAAAGAACTGTGAGAATTCATTGCCAACAGACCTGCCTTGCAAGAAATGTTAAGAGATATTCACCGGAGAAAAGAAAAATGATAAAATTCAACTCAGATAGATACCCATAAAGAAAACTATTAAAGAAGGAAAAATGGAAGATAAAATCTTTTAGTTTTTTATTCTTAATTTAATGGATAACTTTGTTAAGTATAGTAATAGCAACAATGTATTTGAAAATTTGTGGCAGAAATGCTATAAAAATAGTGGGAATAATTGAGAATTCCTTGTTGTAAGATGCCTGCATTAGCCATGAAGTGGTGTTGAAAGATAAAACGAGTCACAATAAAAATGTTAAAGCATTTATTTAAGCAAATAGTAATTCATGAATTAGGCAGCACAAGCTGAAAATGGTTTGGGGCTGTATCAAAGTAGCATGAGGGAAGGCTTTTATAGAGTGAAAATGGAAGCAAAACAAAGAAAATGTTTGGTTAGCTACAGTTATACAGGTGCCTTATCTGTTTGATCCCATTGAAAAGTGTCTAGTTATATAAGTTGGCTGGCATCTTCCAACTGGTTAAACTTACATTGACATTGTGATGTGATGTGATGTTGTGATGTGATGTGACATGACGTGACATGATGCGACGTGACGTGACATGATGTGATGTGATGTTATTTTGAGACAGAGACTCACTGTGTTACTCTGGCTGGAGTGCAGTGGCACCATCATGGCTGACGGCAGCCTTGTCCTCCCAGAGCTCAGGTGATCCTCTCACCTCAGCCTCCCCAGTATCTGGAACTGTAGGGATATGTCACCACTCCTGGCTAATTTTTTTACTATTTTGTAGAGACAGGGTTTTGCCATGTAGCCAAGGCTGGTCTTGAACTTCTGGGCTTAAGTGATCTGCTCACTTTGGCCTACCAAAGTGCTATGGTTACAAGTGTGAGCCACTGGACTCAGTGAATTTTATTTTAAGAGTGATATTGTGTTATTTGCAAATAGGCATGTTAATTTTAAATGTATATTCATAACTCTAGAATAACCACTAATTTTTAAAAATACATAATTGATTTCCTAAGTGAAGTGAAAGAATGGACTCATAAGTAATGCTCAAGTAACACCAGAGAAGACAGAAAAGGAAAATTTTTAAAATAATAAATAGCAAGAGCAATAAAGAGAAAAGTTACAAATATGATATTAATAAAACTAGATCATTAATCACTGGAAATAAAAATGGTCTAAATACACTAAATAACAAAGACAGAAATAAGGAATAGAAATAGAAGTCCCAAATTTTCATTGTCTAAAACATTAAACATAAAGACATAGATAGATAAAAAGTGAATGAATGGAGAAAGATCAACCATGTTAACACTAATCAAAGGGAAGCAGAGTAGCTACGTCAATTTCAGACAAAACAGACTTCACGGAAAGGGGAAATTATCCTCGGGGATAATGAGAGGTATTCCATAATAATAAAAGGGTCAATTCCCCAACAAGATAAAACAATTTTTATTGTGTATGTGTCTAAAAGCAGAATGTAAATACATGGAAGAAGAACACTAATAGAAATTCAAGGAGATGCAGACAAATTCACTATGATAGTTGGAGAGTTCAACATACCTATTTCTATGATTGTGCAGGCAGAAATTCAGTAAGAACACAGTTGAACTGAAATGCAGCAGCAATTAATTCTGTCATTTACAGAATATTTTATCTAATGAGAGCAGAATACACATTCTTCTTAAGCTTGCATGGAACATTTGCCAAAATAGAACTCATTCTGGACCATACTTTAGCAAACTATATAAAACTGAGATTCATAGTTTGAATGCTCCCAGACTACAATAAAATTAAAATAGAAATTAATGGCAGAAAGACAGCTGAAAATCACAAAATATTTGGAGATCAAACAACATAATTTTAAATAAAATATGGAACAAAAAAAAGTCTCCAGAGAAATTTTAAAATAACTTGAACTAAATGAAAATGAAATTTACGAAAATTTGTGGGATGCAGCAAAGCAGTTCTGAGGGAGAACCTTACAACACAGAATACATACTCTAGAAAAAAACAAATATTTAAAATCAATCATCTCAACTTTCACTTTCAGAAATTAGAGACAGAAGAGCAATATAAACCTAAAACAAGCAGAAGAAAGAAATAATAAAAGGGCAGAAATTAATGAAATCAAAAAGTGGAAAACAATAGAGAAAAAAAGTTTATTTTTTAAAAGCATCAATGCAATTGATAAAATTTTAGCCAGGTTAACCAAGAAAAAAGAGAGAAGACACAAGTTATGAATATCAGAAATAAAAGAATTTCATCATTACTAACTACATGCATATTACAAGGATTATAAATGAATATCCTGAACACTTTATATCCACAAATTTGATAATTTAAATGAATGAATTAATCCTTTGAAAGACATCATCTACCAAAACTCACACAAAAGATACGTGAAACCCATATGTATTTAAAACATTGAATCAATAATTAATAACCTTCCAAACGACAAAGCACTAGGCCGAAATGGTTCACTGATGAATTCTACCAAACAGTAAAGGAATCAATTATACAAATTATCTACAATCTCTTCCAAAAACTAGAAGCAGAGGGAATACTTACTGGCTTACTCTGTGAGGCCAGCATTACCTAAATATCAAAACTACGAAAAGGCAGTACAAAAAAATAAAACTACAGACCAATATAACTTATGAACATACATGCAGAAACTCTCAACAAGATATTGTCAAATTTAATTTAGCAATGAAAGAAAAGAATTGTACACTATGACCAAATTGGATTCATCTCTAGTATGCAAGGATCAGCCAACATTAGAAAATCAATTAATATAATCCATCACATCAACAGGCTAAACAAGTAAAATTGAATAACAACGTCAATAGGTGAAGAAAAGCATTTGACGAAATCCAACACCCTTTCATAAGAAATCTCTCAGCAATAGAAGGTATGGTACCTAATTTCATGTGTCAACATGGCTGGGCTATGGTGCTCAAATATGTAGTTAAACATTATTTTGGTTGTTCTATGAGGGTATTTTGGATGAGAGTAACATCTAAATGAGTGGACTTTTAAGTACAGCATATTGCTGTACTTTACATATATGTATATTATGTATGTATTATATATTATATATAATAAATATATATTATATCATATGTAATATATAATAATATATAATTCCACTGTCTACATCAGTACACATGGAATATTTTCTACATTGATGTTTATATCCTGCTCCTATTTGAGACCGCTCAACTCAAAATCCTAGCTTGTTATAATAGTTTTCTCCATTTCCAGTTGATTTCCTTGCATTACTTGAGTAGATAATTAAATCATCTAGAAACAATAAAAATGTGTCCCTCTCTTTCCATTCAAAGCTCTACATATTATTTCTTGCCATATTACATTGGCTGAAACCTCCAGAGAAATTCTTGTTCATAGTAGAAAGAGACGGTGTGTGGGGCTTTGGAATTTCTTATTTAGTACTCAAAACTCGCATTCTGAATGGATCAATAATGTGATTTTACAACTAAGGCATTACAATTGGCCTTAGTTGTATAATATATTTATATTATATATAATATATATTATATATGTATTATATATTATATATAATATATAATACATACATAATATATATAATAATATATAATACATAATATATAATTATATATAACATAATAATATATATTCTATTCTATGTATATATAATATAATATGTAATATGTAATATATGTATATATAATGTATGTATATATAAAATGTATATTATATATTATGTATATATGCCCTTATTCTACTCTATAGAATATGTATGTAGGGAGTGTAGAGGCTGTTTCTATAGGGACAGAAGACCCATCAAATTTAGGAACTCAGTGACCCAGCTTCACTGATGTCTTCTTACACATCCCATTCCAATCTTTAGGATCCCATTCTGTCCCAATCACTTCCCTCACTTGCACATCCTAAGAAGCAGGCAATGCAATTCGCATGGTCATTCAGCCACTAGCAAGCTGAGATTTTGGGTTTTGTCTTCAGCAATCTTAATCCTGCAGCTACAGGAGAAAACGGTTTCTTCAAGGCAGATATAGAAGTTTTCAATGTGTATATATGTATATACATACACCTAATTTACTAAAATTATTTAGTAAATGAGTGCCTATTTTATTCTATAGGGTACAATGAAAACATACATATATATTTTTATATATGTATACAAATTATAAAATTACTATTTATTATATAAATAGATACATGTATATATGTTTATTCTACCTATAGAATAAAATAGACACTTATTTACTAAATAATTTTTGAATGAATACATATTCTCCTGCATGTTTAAAAAATCATGGGCTAAATAATGCCCTCTAAGATTTTTAACCTAATGCTCTGATTTGAGGAATTAAATATATAGAATTTAATAGTGTCTTCTTTAATAAGAATAATTCAGAATTATTCTTTCTTTTGAAAGTTTGTTGTTTGATATCCAAATGGACAGTTTCTGCCCAAGTAAGTCTCTGGACACCTCTCCCATCTTCAAAGGAGTGTACTTATACTTTTCCTCCTTCATCAAGGCAAAACAATTTATTTAGCTAAATAGGCACTGGACAAATAATTTCACAATGTCTAAGTAGAATATTTAGGCATTCAACTCCTGTCTTTTTATACATCTTTCTTTACCTACCAGCAACTTATGTCTAGTGATGATAATTTTGCTTCTAAATCCAGGCTAAATGTTTTCATAGGAGACTAAAACTTGCTTCTTAGCCTCAGGTAATCAGTAGAAATGGGAATTGAACAATGAGAACTCATGGACACAGGAAGGGGAACATCACACTCCGGGGACTGTTGTGGGGTGGGGGGAAGGGGGAGGGGGGAGGGACAACATTAGGAGATATACCCTAATGCTAAATGATGAGTTAATGGGTGCAGCAAAACAACATGGCACATGGATACATGTGTAACAAACCTGCACATTGTGCACATGTACCCTAAAACTTAAAGTATAATAATAAAAAAAACAAAACTAAAGTTTGCAAGGATAGAGGAGATTAAATCTAAAAAAATAAACAGATCCGCTTGGTGCGATCCAATTTGAATCTAGAGAATCTTTGTTCCAGTTCTCAATGGCGAGCCACTTATGTATGAAAACCAAATTGCTTCCCTCATGCTAATTAAATGCTTCTCAGGAATTCATATTGTGTTTGTTTGATAGACTCTTAGAAATTCCAAATAATTCGTCAATCATTTGTCCTCTCATTTTTGCCTTCAAAGGTAACTTAAAAGAGATGACCTCTTGGGAAATACGTTGTCACTATCTGAAAATACTGCATATAAGTACATGGCTAGAATTCATTCAGAAAAAGAAGTGGAAAAAGACATTTGGGTGCAATTCTAAAAAGATCTTGCAAAATGTCTCCCTGTTTTGAAATTCCCAAAGGTATGATTCTCATCTATGCCGTTCACCTTTTGGATGTAGAACTCATAAAGGAAAAGGAAATGTCTGCATTTTCAAATGAGCACACCAGTGTTCGCCATATTTTTTGTCAAGATTTTGTTTCTGGCAGGGAATTTGAGAAAAACCAAAACTAACCCAGCTGCAGGTGTGCACAGATAATCCCTTCTTCTCTTTGTTGAAGAGGAAGAAAAATGTGGTCCTTTTTACTCAGTTTAATGACCAGGCACTGCTTTACCTCTCCTTGAAGGACTTTAGAAGAAGCTCTTCAGTGGCCGCCATGGAAAGGATTTTGGCTTTGCTGATTTCATGGCTAGGAAGCTTACATTAGGGCTGATTGGAAAATCGTTTTATTGTTTTGCCCTTTCATGTATCTCTGCATTAGTAGTAATATGTAACAATAAAGTAAATAGAATAGAGCAGAATGAAGTTTAGAACAATCCCAAACAAAATTTATAACTAATTCATCCTAATTAAAAGTTGGCTTCTTCTTTTTTTTTTTTCTTTCTTTTTTTTTTGGAGATGGAGTTTTGTTTCCTGGGCTGAGTGCAGTGGCGCAATCTTGGCTCACTGCAACCTCTGCCACCTGGGTTCAAGAGATTCTCCTGTCTCAGCCTCCTGAGTAGCTGGGATTACAGGCACACACCACCAGGCCCGGCTAATTTTTTGTATTTTTAGTAGAGACGGGGTTTCACCATGTTGGCCAGGCTGGTCTCAAACTCCTGACCTCAGGTGATCCGCCTGCCTCAATTTCCCAAAGTGCTGGGATTACAGGTGTGAGCCACCGTGCCCAGCCTACTTGGCTTCATTTCTATCATGTGTAAAAATGTTGACAATGAAAACAAATACATATGCTACTTACATGCCCAGCTGCTGTTGTTTTACGTTAGTTTTCTTTAACCAACTAAATTATAGACTTTTTTTTTTGGCAAAGTCTCTCTCTGTTTTGCAGGCTGGAGTGCAGTGGCTCAATCCCGGCTCACTACAAACTCCTCCTCCCAGGCTCCAGCAATTGTCCTTTCTCACCCTCCTGAATAGCTGGGACTACAGGCGCATGCCACCGCGCCCATCTCATTTTTGTATTTTTAGTAGAGATGAGGTTTCACCATGTTGGACGCGTTGGTCTCAAACTCCTGACCTCTGGGGATCAGCCTGCCTCAGCCTCCCAAAATGCTAAGATTACAGGCATGAGCCACCAGGTCCAGCCGAATTTTCTTGGTTTTTACTTTAAATTTTATTTTACTTTATTATTTTTCTTTCTGATAATTGACAGCATAAATTTGAGTTGTCAAGCTGTAACTGTGTGAAGTCTAATACTGTACATTGTGGGTTATATAAGCTCCCACTTTTTTAACTTCTTTCTCTTCTGTTGTTTCTTATTTGTTATCAATCCCTCTGTAAAAAAACAACAACAACAAAAAAAACAAAAAACAGAAACAAAAACAAAACAGAGAATGAGGGAATATAAAAACAAATTAGTCAAATTCATTACGGTTTTGCCTTGATGAAAGTTTGGAGAAGATAAATAATGAGAAATTTATGCTTTATTATATTTTTGAATTACTTGTGCTATAATTTACTTTTTTAGTTTCTTTCCTCATTTCTCTCTTATTCCATACCAGGTCCTTTCTATATGGGTTTTGCATTTTCAGCTTGAAAAAAAAAAGATACCTTCAGTATGGGTTCTTTATTTTTGTGATTTAAATAAAATACTCACAGTCATATATATGAGTATAATTTTTTTCTTGTTACAAAAGGTCTGTTAAAATTTTATTAGATTCATTTTTAGCTATGCCATTTTTATTATTACATGGAGTATTAAAAAGGTGCTTACATTTGCATTTTATTTTATTTTGTACAAATTTATGGGGTACCTGTGCAATTTTGTTACATACATAGATTGTGTAGTGGTAAAATCAGGGCTTTTAGGGTATTCAACACTCAAATAATGTATATGGCACCCCTTCTGTAATTTATCATAATCGTACCCCCTCCTGCTGGCTCACCCTTCCAAATTCTCATGGTCTGTCATTCCACTCTCTACATCGGTACACATGGAGTACTTTCTACATTGATGTTTATATCCTGCTCCTATTTGAGGCCACTCAACTCAAAATCCTAGCTTGTTATAATAGTTTTCTCCATTTCCAATTAATTTCCTTGCATTACTTGAGTAGATAATTAAATCATCTAGAAACAATAAAAATGTGTCCCTCTCTTTCCATTCAAAGCTCTACATATTATTTCTTGCCATATTACATTGGCTGAAACCTCCAGAGAAATTCTTGTTCATAGTAGAAAGAGACGGTGTGTGGGGCTTTGGAATTTCTTATTTAGTACTCAAAACTCGCATTTTGAATGGATCAATGATGTGATTTTACAACTAAGGCATTACAATTGGCCTCAGCCAATTTTCACTTTTCTATTCTGAATGTCTGCTAGGATTACCATGTGAGGGTCCTAATATGAAGTTTGTAAGTTTTAGAAGTTTTTGATTTTCTGAAATAGAGGGCTGCTGCCCTCTATCATGTATCATGCTTGTGTGTGTGTGTGTGTGTGTGTGTGCGCGTGTGTGTGTGTGTAAAAGAGAGAGAGAGAAAGAATATGACCAAAAAGAGATAAAATATTACCTATCTGGAAGGTGTAATATATGATAAAAGAAATCTCTAAAAAAGAAGATAAAATAAAAAATGGAGGTTAAATAATAACTATCAAGGAAATTATTTATAAATACTAAACTCTCTAGAGCTGAATGGCTGAATGACATATATTTTAAGATTTAAGGTGCCTATAAACTTCTGAACAAAATATATATATTTTGAAATACTTTGTATATAACTCGCGAATTTTCAGAACACCAGGGATGTACAGAAGCTCCTTAAATTTCCAGAAAGAAAGTAGTGACCTCTTATAAAGAAATATAAATTGTTTTCACAAAATGAAACCATACTTCACTGGCAATTCTGGGTCACAGAAATAATGTTTTCAGTAATGTTTTTACTGATCTTAGCAAATAAGAAAATTTTTTTTACCTAAATTCTAAAACCAGCCAAAGTGTCAGGGACAAAATTAAAGATATTTTCATGTAATCAAAGCCTCAGAGTTACTTTCCATTCATGCTTTATTAGATTGTGCATATACTTGACAGCAAGAGAAATATAAGAGAGATAAGAGAAATATAAATTAATTGTAAGGGAAAAAGCTACCCTGAAATGCATTACTTTTTCTTACCATTTAACTCTGAGCTAACCTGATACTTTTAGATTTATTAAAAAAAATACCCCACATACTTTCCATGTGAATTCATGAACGTGAGTGATTTTATTTATTTGACATGATAATTAATTCATAACATTAGGAAAGAAAGTTACTTTATAAAGGAAATCTTGGTTTAAACAAGATTTGGTGGTGGAGCAGAGAAGGAATATTTAACTTATTATAATAAACTGCTATTCTCAAGCACTTTTAAAACCACATCAGCAGTCGCATCAGTAATCAACAGAATAGGAAATAAGCATGTTCTGTTCATCATAAGGGTCTCAGCAGGACCCTTGCATAGGTAGACTGTTGTTGAAAGTGGATCTTCATTACTCCCCTCAAGCTGAAAGTGAACATATGGTGCCTCTTTTAACATTTTCTTTGTTTCCAGATTCAGGCCAACCCTCCTTGCAATTATTTTGAATGGGTGGAATTGTGGTCCATTTGTTTCTTGAGCATTTTATTAATTTTTTTTCATTATGGAAAAGAATGTGACTCCACATATCCTAAGAGTAAAAAATACAAGGAAATAATCTCATCTAAGTTATTTCTGATGTCAAATCACACAATCCAGAAGTCAGGCTACAGTAAACCATAAAAAGAATAAGCTTATTAAAAGCCACTCTAAGTTACAGGAAATTGCAATTAGGCGGGTGTATTACTAGACATTTCATAAGGCATTTCCATGAGATGTAAAGGCAGATCTCCGGTCTTTTTATGACCCAAGTACACTCTGAATACACTATATCTTATTTAACAGATTTAAAGTTAAAATATGTTAATAAAAAATGTTATTAAAGTGTGTCCAGCCTGTTTTCACAGAAAATGATGAAACAAAGCAGAGAGGAACAAAATCCTGGATCTGTCTTGGCCAACGGTTGGAGAAAAAACGGTAGTGCTACCTAAGAAAATTTAAAGCAACATCTGTCAATAAAATCTGTGAAGAGAGTCAAGGGTAAGCCAAAAAACATTTCCCTAAATTAATGTATTTTATGAAAATTTAAAGTAATCTACAGTGAGAAGAGACAGCAGGGACACAATTCATTGTACATATGGTATGCATATAAGAGTGTTATTTATATACACACAGAGATAAAGAAATGGAGTGTTTGCATATCCATATATGCACACATATATTGCATCCTCTCAGTAACTAAGCTGCACATATAGAAAATACAAATATATGATCCCCTATATAGATGGTATAACTGTTATCCAGAAAGAATTTAAGACAACTAAAGGATTTTTATAGTTTCCAAAAGAGCTTATTCATATGCTTTTATAACCCTGCCAATAAACATACAAATGCAGAGACTTCATACCTACTATCCAGACTTAACAAATGACGTTGACATTTGAATAGATTTGCTTTCACATCATCTTCTTCTCTTAAATAAATACAATGTGACAGATCTAGTTGGTGCCACCGTTTCTCTCAATTTCTTTTCAGAAGCTACTTCTAAACTGAAACTTGTGAATATCATTTCCATCCAAGGTTTTATGCTTTTGCAACCTACGTCTGTGTCTGTAAACAATCATATTTTCCATGTGTTTTTCATTTGACTGTGTGAGCATCCTTATGTATTCTTGTACAACTCGTTTTATTCACTCAATGTATCATTACTTTATGACATTTTATTATATAAACAGACTACAATTTATTCTTCCATTGACTTACTGGTGGCACTGAGGTTGTTAGCAATTTGTGGAACTTTTAAATTATATAATTCATACCTTTAAACATGCCTCAGTGAGCACATGTTCAAAAACTTTTCTACAACACATAACTCAAAGTGAAACTGATGCATTGTCTACTAGAAATATCTATTTATTAGAAATTGCCATATTGCTTTCCAAATGATTATTAGTGTTTACATTCCCATAAGAATAAAATATGAAAGTTTTTATTGTTCCATGCCTCACCAACACTTGATATTAGTTTTCCCAGCATATGTAACACAAATACAGAAAGAATGTTATTTCTGTGTGTGTTTGTGTGTATACATAGACATACAAACACATGAGTTTAAGGTTTTTTAGTTGAATGGGTGTAATATAAAATGTTTTATAAAGAGAAATGTACAGAATTTAATGAGTATTAAATACGAGTTAACGTCTTCTCACTTCATCAAATTTTATTTTCCATCTTTATTTTGAAATAGTTTAATTGCACCAATTTATTGGTAAATAAATAACATTTTAAGAAAATTAAAAGAGTTACCCAGGGCTGCACAGCTGTTGTGAACGTTTTGGGATCAGAGTGTTTGTTTTCAGAGCCTGTTTGTTTTCCTCTGTCTTAGTATATGTAGTATATGTGCCTCACATTTTATAAAATACAGTCGACCCTTGAATAACAGGTGTTTGAACTGAAAGAGTCCACTTATATGAGGATTTTCTCCCACCTCTGCCACCCCTGAGGCAGCAAGACCGACCCCTCCTCTCCTCTTCCGTCACATCCTCAGTCTATTCAACATGAAGATGATGAGGATGAAGACCTTTATGATGTTCCACTTTTTTTTTTTTTTTTTTTTTTTTGAGACAGAGTCTTGCTCTGTCGCCCAGGCTGGAGTGCAGTGGCACGATCTCGGCTCACTGCAAGCTCCGCCTCCCGGGTTCACACCATTCTCCTGCCTCAGCCTCCCGAGTAGCTGGGACTACAGGCGCCCGCCACCATACCCAGCTAATTTTTTGTATTTTTAGTAGAGACGGGGTTTCACCGTGTTAGCCAGGATGGTCTCGATCTCCTGATCTCGTGATCCACCCACCTCGGCCTCCCAAAGTGCTGGGATTATAGGCTTTAGCCACCGTGCCTGGCCTGATCCACTTTCATTTAATGAGTTGTAATACATTTTCTCCTTCTGAGGATTTTCTCAACAACATTTTATTTTCTCTAGCTTTTTTCATTGTAAGGGTATAGTGTATAATACATATAACATACAAAATCTGTATTAATTGATTTTATGTTATTAGTAAGGCTTCAGGTCAACAGTAGGCTATTAGTAGTTAAGTTTTGGGGGAGTCAAAAGTTATACACAAATTTTCTACTGCACGAGGTCAGCACTTCTAACTCCTGCATTGTTCAGGGGTCACTGTACTTTCATATATTGTATTGACCTTGCAGGGAAGATGTTCTATTTAGACTTAAAACATGTTTCCAGTGTAAGGCCTACAATGTTATATTTTAATCAAATTTTATAAAATCCTAAATATATTAAGTATCCTTTCTAAAAAAATCAGAAAACAAAACTCAGAAATGAATCACTGATTTAGGAAAACATAAGTGATAGATAAAAGATTTGGACATAGTCCTGCTTCTGAATCTATTTCTTTGGGCTTTTATTTATTGCTTTCATTTTGTTTCAACTGAGAAAACTAAGAGAGTCATCTGCAAGGACTTTGTCACAGGGAGCATTGCTTAAAGATGAGTTTAATTTTAAAAAGAAAGTGTATAAGGAATTATGGGCTTTCTAAGTCAATGGCCTAGAAAAGTTAGGTCAGAGCTTCAGATTGACCAAAGACCTTGTAAGATACCATGTATGTTTGTAGGGTTTAAGGAGGTAAATATACTTCAAAGTATGTTTCTGATGTTAAAAGAGAAAGCATTTGCTTAGATCCAGACATGATATCGATAATTGACCCAGATAAAAAGAAAACCACAAAGCACTATTTGTTCCTCATGAAAACTATTAGAAAACCATCCCAGTCACTAGACATTATAATAAATCTCCATGTGGCAATTTGCAGTTTATCCTTAACTCTGAGTTACTAGAATTTTTCCCACAAGTAATTTGCCTTGTTGCTTAATATTTGGCTACTAAATGTGGAAGTCCTCAAGAGTCTTTGTGTTTCTTCTTATTTTTCAATACCTGAGAGAACATGAGGTCTTCACTTCTTGGGTAAATAATTATAAATACACATGAGCAGCAATATAGCAGAGTTTTTATAAATGCTGGTTCTGGAATCCCAGTGCTGGATGCAGTCATGACTCCAACACTCACAAGCCTACAGAACCTGGGATACTTCTGCAAATTCTTCCAGCTTTGGTCTTCTCATTTGTAAAATGAAGGTTTTGGTGGTTCATATCTCATGAGGGTTAAACAAAATTAAGCATATAAAATAATTAGCAAAATGCCCAGCACCTAATGAGCACCTGTGTTAAACATAATTATCATCATTTAGATCTACATGTATACATTGCATAGTTTTAAATAATAATCTCATACACACACACACACACACACACACAAATAGCCACTAGAGTGCATAAAATCACTAAAGAGAGCTGAGCATGCAGAACTGTAAACCATACCTTGGCAAAATTCATATAGCAGGTTCTTGGAGAAAGAAGATAATGTGTGTGTCAAAAGCTTTCAACTTCAAAAGAATTAAAGAGTTTCCAATAACAGGGAATTTATTTGGATCAAGATAATGAATTGTATCCTTTTATTCACTCCACTCTGTTGAAGTGACAGAAAAAAAATGTAAAAGGAAAAATAAATAAATAAGAGGCATAGGAAAAAAAGGGGTATGTTTATTAGGTTAGAAACTTTTCAGAAATTTCCAGTAGATGGAGGATTGCATGAAAATAAGGAAACAAACAGGGATAATAAAACCCGAAATATAGGAAGCAGAAATTTCTAGAGGTGGTGAGAAGAGCATTTACTAACTAAGCCTTAGAAGAATCTCCCCAAATTCAACAGGATCCAGAGTGGCTTAGGGGTGATCATCAGGAGAGTTCATTTAAGGCTGAGTTTGAAAGAGATGTTCCTTATCTATTTAAGCCCAGAGACTTTAGAGGCAGAACTATTATTTTTTTTCAGCACAAAGTTATTTCTAAACAAGGATGAGAATCCAAACCCTATCATAAGCCATTTTAACTGGGGTGAGATGATATCTTGTTGTAGTTTTGATTTGCATTTCTCTGATGATCAATAATGTTGAGCACCTTTTCTAATGCCTGTTTGCCATTTGTATGTCTTCTTTACAGAAATGTTTATTCAAATATTTGGTCAATTTTTTGATTGGATTTTTCCCCACGGAGTGGTTTAAGCTGCTTATATATTTTGGATATTAATCGCTTGTCAAATGGGTAGTTTGCAAATATTTTCTCCCATTCTGTGGACTGTCTCTTCACTTTGTTGATTGTTGCCTTTGCCACGCAGAAGCTTTTTAATTTGATATGATCCCGTTTGTCCATATTTGCTTTGTTACTTTTTAATTTCTTTTTCAGATTGTTCACTATTGACATATAGAAATGCTATTACTTTTTGTATGTTGATTTGTGTTCCACAATTTTACTGAATCTGTTTATTAGTTCTATTAGTTTTTTGGTGGAGTCTTTAGGTTTTTCCAAATATAAGATTGTATCATTTGCAAACAAAGATAATTTGACTCCTTCCATTACAATTCGGATGTCCTTTATTTTTTCTTCTGTTTGATTGCTCTAGCTAGTACTTTGTACCATGTTTAATAACAGGGGTGAAAGTGGGCATCCTTGTCATGTTCTAGATCTTAGAAGAAAGGCTTTCAGTTTTCCCAATTCAGTAAGATACTAGATGTGCATCTGTTGTATATGGCTTTTATTATGTTGAAGTATGTACCTTTTATGCCTAGTTTTTTTAGGGTTTTTATTATGAAGGGATGTTGAATTTTATCAAATGCTTTTTCAGCATCAATTGTTATGATCATATGATTTTTGGCCTTCATTCTGTTGACATGATATATCACATTGATTAATTTGCATATGTTGAACCATCCTTGCATCCCAGAGATAAATCCCTCTTGGTCATGATGAATCACCTTTTTAATGCGTATTGTTGCATATAGTTTGCTAGTATTTTATTGAGGAATTTTGCATCAATATTCGTCAGATATATTAGCCTGTAGTTTTCTTTTTTGATGCGTCTTTGGTTTTGGTATAAGGGTAATACTGGCCTCATAGAATGAGTTTGGAAGTATTCCCTTTTCTTTTATTTTTTGGAATAGTTTGAGTAGGATTAGTATTAGTTCTTCTTTAAATATTTGGTAGAATTCAGTTATAAATGCCTCACGTCTCAGGCTTTTCTTTACTTGGAGAGTTTTTATTATTGTTTTGATATCAATATGTGTTATATGTCTGAACAGGTTTTGGATTTCTTCATGGTTCAATCTTGGCAGGTTATATGTGTCTAGGAATGTGTTCATCTCTTCTAGATTTTCCAATTCATTGGCATACAGTTGCTCATAGTAGCCACTAATGATTCTTTAAATTTCTGCTGTATCAGTTGTAATGTCTTCTGTTTTCATTTCTGATTTTATTTATTTGAATCTTCTCTCCCTTTTCCTTAGTTAGTCCGACTAAATGTCAATTTTGTTTAACTTTTTTTTTAAAAAAACGACTTTTTGTTTCATTCATGTTTTATATTGTTTTCTTCATTTCAATTTCTTTCATTTCTGCTCTCAACTTTATTATTTCTTTTCTTCTATTAATTTTGCATTTGGTTTGCTCTTTCTTTGCAAGTTCTTTAAGATGAATCATTAGGTTGTTTAAGTTTTTCTTCTATTTTGATGTAGGCACTTTTTGCTATAAACTTCCATTTTGGTACTGCTTTTGCTATATCCTGTAAGTTTTGGTATGTTGCATTTCCATTATCATTTGTTTCAAGAAACTTTTCAATTTCCCTCTTTTTTCATTGACCCACTGGTCATTCAGGGGTATATTGTTTAATTTCCATGTATTCATATAGTTTCATTTTATTGTATATAGTTTTATTCAATTGTGGTCACAGGAGATGGTTGATATTATTTCATTTTCTTTTGAATGTTTTAACACTTGTTTTGTGACCTAATATATGGTCTATTCTTGAGAACAATCTATGTGCTGAGAAAAATTGTGTATTCTGCAGCCATTAGATGAAGTTCCACTTGGTCTATAGTGCAGATTAAGTCTGAAGTGTCTTTGTTGATGTTTTGTCTGGAAGATCTATCCAATGATGAGAGTGGGGTGTTGAATTCTCCAGCTATCATTGTATGGGAGTCTATCTCTCCTTTAGCTCTATATCTGCTCTGTTTATCTGGGTACTCCAGTGTTGGGGGAATATATATTTAAAATTCTTACATTCTGCTGCTGAATTGACCCCTTTATCATTATATTGTGACCTTCTTTATTCCTTCTTATAGCTTTTGTCTTGAAGTTTATTTTGTGTAACTACTCTTGCTCCATATTGGTTTCTGTTAGAAAGGAATACCTTTTTCCATCCCTTTATTTTCAGTCTATGCGTTTCTTTACAGGTGATGTGTATTTGTAATAGATAATAGATCATTGGCTTTTGGATATTTAATCCATTCAGCCACTCTACGTCTTTTGATTGGGGTGTTTAATCCATTTACATTCAATGTTTTTGTTGATAAATAAGCACTTACCGCTGTCATTTTGCTATTTGTTTTCTGTTTTTTTGTTTGTTTGTTTGTTTTGTCTTCCTTTCCTTCTATCTTTCTTCGTGTCTTTCCTTTAGTAGAAGTGGTTTTATCTGGTAATGTGATTTTGTTTCTTGCTTTTTATTTTTTTGTGTATCCATTGTATGCTTTTTGGTTTGAGGTTACCATGAGGCTTGCAAATATTATCTATAACCAAGTATTTTAAGCAGATAACAACGTAACACTGTTTGCATAAACAAACTATCAAGCAAAAAGAAAACTAATAAGAATTCTACTCCTTAGCTTTGTTTGGTTTTTGATAGGTTCATCGTTTAATCTTTCTATTTAGGATAGAAGTAGTTTACATACCACAGTGACAGTGTTATAGTATTCTGCATTTTTCTGTGTACTCACTATTATTAGTGAGTTTTGTGCTTTCAGGTGAGTACTCATTGTTTATTAACATACTCTTTTTTTTTCTACTCCCTGTAGCATTTCTTGTAGGATGGGAGTGGTAATGATGAAATCCCTCAGGTTTCATTTGTCTGAGAAAGTCTTTATTTCTCCTTCCTATTTGAAGAGTGTTTTTCCAAGATATACTATTCTAGGGTAAAAGTTTCCTTTTCTTCAGTGCTTCAAATATGTCATACTATTCTCAACCAGCCTGTAAGGTTTTCGTTGAAAAGTCTGCTGCCAGATGTATTGGAGTTCCATTTTATGTTACTTGTTTCTGTTCTCTCGCTGCGCTTAGGATCCCTTCTTGAACTTTGAAAGTTTGACTATTAAATGCCTTGAGGTAGCCTTGTTTGGGTTAAATCTGCTTTGTGTTTTATAACCTTCTGGTACTTGGCTATTGATATCATTCTCTAGGCTTGGGAAGTTCTCTGTTTTTATCCCTTTGAATAAATTTTCTACCCCTACCTCTTTCTCTACCTCCTCTTTAAGGCCCATAACTCTTAGATTTGCCCCTTTGAGGCTATTTTCTGTATCTTAATTTTTTTTCTTTTGTCTCCTCTTACTGTGTATTTTCAAATAGTCTGTTTTCAAGCTAATTTTTTCTTCTACTTGATCAATTCTGCCATTAAAATACTCTGATGCATTCTTCAGTATGCCAATTGCATTTGTCAGCTCCAGAATTTCTGCTTGATTCTATTCAACTTTTTCAATCTCTTTGTAAAATTTATCTGATATAATTCTGCATACTTTCTATGTGTATGTTAAATTTTTTTTTAGTTTCCTCAAAACAGCTGTTTTGAATTTTCTGTCTGAAAGGTCATATATCTCTGTTTCTCCAGGATTGGTCATTGATACCTTATTTAGTTCATTTAGTGAGGTCATGTTTTTCTGGATTGTTTTTTTTTCTTTTGAGATAGAGTCTCGCCCTGTCGCCCAGGCTGGAGTGCAGTGGCGCAATCTTGGCTCACTGCAAGCTCCGCCTCCTGGGTTCACGCCATTCTCCTGCCTCAGCCTCCCGAGTAGCTGGGACTACAGGCGCCCGCCACCAGACCTGGCTAATTTTTTGTATTTTTAGTAGAGACGGGGTTTCACTGTGTTAACCAGGATGGTCTCGATCTCCTGACCTCGTGATCCACCCGCCTCTGCCTCCCACAGTGCTGGGATTACAGGCTTGAGCCACCACGCCCAGCCTTCTGGATTGTTTTGATACTCGTAGATGTTCATCTGTGTCTGGGCAATGAAGTTATGTATGTATTGTGGCCTTCACAGTCTAGGCTTGTTTGTACATGTGGTCCTTGGAAAGACTTTCCAGATATTTAAAATTTCTTGGGTTTTGTGATCTAAGTTACATCTGCTTTAGGGAGCACCCCAAGTCTAGTAACACTGTGGTTCTCACAGACTTATACAGGCACTGCCTTAATGATCTTAGACAAGATCTGAAAGAATTATCTGGATTAACAGGCAGAGATTCTTGTTCTCTTCCCTTTCTCCCAAACAAATGGGGTTTCTCACTCTGTTCTGAGCCACCTGATTCTATGGGTGGAGTGACGTAAGTACCCTTTTGGCTACCACCATTCTGTTCTGGGTCTGACTTGAAGCCAGTACAGCACTGGTTCTCACTCAAAACCTGCTGACACCACTCCTTGGCTACTGCCTATGCTTTCTCAAGGCTCTTAGGCTCTGCAATTATCAGGTGGTAAATTCAGCCAGGCCTGTCCTTCACTTCAAGGTGGTGAGTTCCCTAGGACCTGGGTGGGCACAGAGGTGATGCACAGAAGCCAGAGACTAGAGTCTGAAATCTTAGAACTCTATTTGGTGTTCTATTGTACTGAGGCTGGGCTGGCACTCAAGCCACAAGACACAGTCTTTCCCACTCTCCAGCCCTCCCCCATTTCCAAAGGCTGAGGAGCCTCACCCCGTGGCCACTGCCACCACAGGCCACAAGGAGTACTGCCAGACTGCCACCTATGTTTCCTTAAGTCCCAAGGGCTCTTCAGTCAGCTTGTGGCAAATGCTGCCTGGCCTGGGACTTACCCTTCAGGGCACTGGGCTCCCCTCTGGCTGAGGGCAGGTCCAGAAATGCCATCGAAGAGTCACGTGCTGGAATCAGGGGCCCCAAGAGCCCACTTGGTCCTCTATCTCATTTTGGCCGAGTTGGTACATAAGGTGAAAGACAAAGTCCCCTTTATTTTTCCTTCTTCTTTTCTCAAGCAGAAGGAGTCTTGCCCCATAGTCACCATAGATGGTAGTGTGCTGAGTCTCACCTGAAGTCAGTATGTCTCAGAGTTTCACCCAAGGCCCTCAACTAGTACCTAGGTATCGCTGCTGGTTATTCAGGGCCCAAATACTCTTCTGTTAGCGGATGATGAATGCTGCCAGGACCACGTCCTTCCCATTAAGGCAGCAAGTTCTCTCGTGGTCCAGGTCGTATCTAGGAATGTCATCTGGGAGCTAGGGCTTGGAAAGGCGACCTCACAACTCTGACTAGCGCCTTGTCCTGCTGTGGCTGAGCTAGTATCTAGGATGCAAGACAAAGTCCTCCACACTCTTCCCTCTCCTCTCCTCAAGCAGTAGGGAGGGATCTTTTTAGAAGCCATGAGCTGTGCAGCGTGGGGTTAGGAGAGAGGTGATGGCAATACTCCCTTAGCCCCACACTGGCTGGTGTCTCAGTAGATTGCATGTCCCTTCGGTGGTCTGGCTACAGGCCCAGTTCAGCACTAGAAGTCACCTGGAATTGCAGCCTAGAATGCCTTTCAAGTTTATTTAGAGCCCCACAGCACTGTAGTCTGTAGTGGCAAGGCCTCTGGGAACTCAAGTTCTGACCGCTGGGATCAGCAATTCCTCTCTAACTAGGGCTGGTTTAAATGCTCTCTCTGTGAGCTGGTGGCAACTGAGTTTGGTCCAGTTTTTCCTTCTGCTATAATAGCACAACATTGATTTCAATGCTTCACAATTGCTGTGCTCTCCCTCCTCCAGCACACAGAAACACTCTCCACAGCAAACTGCTAATTCTGGAAAATAGAAGAGGGGGTGGCAAAAGCGATTCAAGCCTGTCTTTTTGTTCCTCTTTCAGTGACACAAAGTTAAAACCAAGTACTCTGACTGCCCACCTGATTTTTGCTCTTGTAAAGGTGCCGTTTTTGTGTAGATAGTTGTTAAATTGGTGTCCTTTTGAGAGGGTAGGGGAATGATGAGTGGAGCCTTCTGTTCTGTGATCGTGCTGCACCTCAAGCTCACTTATTTAGCACTTAAATGAAAGACTTAATGTTTCGAAATCTTCTACTTGATAATAGCTGCAGTGTATTGAGAGAGTCCTCTACTTCAACCAGGTGAAGCTCCAAGATATAGAGCCAGCGAATGGCAGGCCTAGTGTCTATACCCAGATCTGACGTCAAAGCCTACACTCTATAAAACACCTTCTACCAGATAATCTACATTTACTCACTAGTAAATAATATTTTCCCATGTTTATTAATCAAGGGTATTTAATTTTCCATTAGGTGAATACAGCTAATATTACCGTAAGAGGTTGATGGAACTGCAGTACTAATGAAGAAAGCCTGACCCATTAGCTTTTATGTCTCACTATAAACAACTACATTATTTTCCTTTGCCTTCGATAAAATTTATATTGCTTTTCCTTTCACTTTATCTGCACATAACCCTGAGGATCTAGTTATTTGGATGGGAAGCCAGTATTTCTGGAGTTATGCTAAAAACATCCCCAAAATCTCAGTGCCTTACAATAAACAAGTTTAATTCTCACTCATAGACTATATGAGCTGTGGGTCTACTTCATTTTCGTTTATTCTGAGGCAGATAGGATAATCAGCTTCTTTCTGGGATATTGTTAAGCTTGCGGCCAAGGGAACATTCAGTAATGGTAGACTCATGCAATGGCTTCTCACCCCTCTGCTTGGAAGAGGCATGCTCACTACTGCCAACATTTGATTGGCTGGAATAAGTCATGTCACCGCAAATAACTCCAGTGGGATGGGGAGCTTTAATCTCTCCACTAGAAAGGACACCACAAAACTATAGGGCTAAATCATCTATCAGCCACTAGGTAAGGGACACAGGACAGCAAACATTTGATAGTAATAATACAGGATACTGGAAACATTTTAAGTACTATTTAGCTTCCACTGTATAAATAAAATAACTTACTTGTCTATTAACCAATGGAGAGACGGCTATTTTATTTTGCATTTTATTGTTACAAACAGTGCTTACAAATCTTTCCTTATAGGCATTCACAAGAGTTTCTCTAAGATAAACACTTAGAAATGCAGTTGTGGGTAGTAGTTTCATATGTATCTTCCACTTCAGTAGATCTTGCCAAAGTTTCCTCTAAAATGTTGTTCAACTTTAGCCTCTTACCTGCAATACATAGGAATTTCAGATTCTTTACATAAAACATTTCTATATGTGCTGTTACTAGGTTTCTTTTGGAAATAAATGTTATAGAATGTTAAATCTGGGTGACAGTGACATGACCATTCTATTTCTTTTCTGTATATTTAAAACATCTCTTAAGTCCTAGTTAATCAAATTAATTAATATTTAATGAGTATTTTTAAATAAAAATAAAGAGCAGCCATAGAAGCAAATTGTTGTGAAGAATTCCTAAAAGTCTCTTGTCATTATCTTCTGAATCACTGAATGATAATAGATGTTCTCTTCTAAATGTTCACACATCCTTCTATTATTTCTTCCTCTATTTGCTAAGCATTTCTTCAAGTACAAATATCCAATAGAAACAAAAAAGATGATTTCTTTGCTGTTTTATGCTATTTAAACTAATACTAGATAGAGAAGAAATTGATGCTCCTTTTTCTGTGTTCCTTGGTCACCTTTGCTACTGGAGTGTGTGCACAATTCTGGGGCACACGTCAGGATTTTTTTTTTTCTTCTTTAAACTTCTGCATCTCTCTGCCTGAAGGCTTCTTCTGACTTCAGAAGCATGCTCAACCAACAAGCGGCAGATTAGAAGCGCCAGGATGTTAACGTTCCCAAAAACCACCCTCAACCAATTGGCAGCTCTCACAGATTCCCAAGACTCTGCAGGGAGAGTGTTCTAGAATCTGTCAGAGTATTCTCTGAAGGATTGAGCCTCAGTTGTCCATGGTGGTAACCTGCCCATTTCTGTACCCTTTTTGGTCTTCCTT
Organism: Nomascus leucogenys; assembly: GCF_006542625.1. Lineage (NCBI taxonomy): Eukaryota > Metazoa > Chordata > Mammalia > Primates > Hylobatidae > Nomascus > Nomascus leucogenys. Next base: position 1,878,904 of record NC_044391.1, read on the forward strand.
TGTCAAATTTGTCCTGACATGCATTAAAGTTTCTTCAGGAAAATAAATTTACCTGAGGACTGACTGCCTTTTAAAATGTTTAAGACATTTAATTAAATGGGGGCTAAACAAAATACTTAATTAAATAGGAACTAATCATTATAGATATTTAATATAATAAAATAAAATTAATTTATACTTATGATAAGTGCAAATTATTGAATTTTCATAAAAATAATTTTATTTTAAACAAACTTAGAAAGTTGAACTTGACATTTTAAAAATAATGTGCCTTAAAATTTGCAGCCTTAGTGAATAGAATATCATTTATAACTGAATTATTAAGAAGCTGTTTCCATACAGGAGGCTTCCTGTAGACTTAAAATAACTCACATTCATACTTTTCAATGAAAATACGGAGGTAGAATAGACTTTTTAGAACAGGATTAATGAGAGAAGTATTTTATGCTGTTTTATTTTAATAGGGTAGAGGCAACAAAGATGGTTTAAAGAAGGAAAAATGATATGGTTTGGCTCTGTGTCCTCACCCAAATCTCACCTTGAATTATAATAATCCCCACGTGTCAAGGGCAGGACCAGGTGGAGGTAATTGAATCATGGGGATGGTTTCTCCATGTTATTCTTGTGATAGGGAGTTCCCATGAGATCTGATGGTTTTATAGGGGGCTTTCCCTTTTGCTCAGCACTCATTCTCTCTCCTGTTGCCCTGTGAAGAGGTGCCTTCCACCATGACTGTAAGCTTCCTGAGGCCTCCCTAGCCATGTGGAACTGTGAGTCAATTAAACCTCTTTCTCTATAAATTACCCAGTCTTGGGTATTTCCTCAGAGCAGCATGAGAATGGACTAATACAGAAAAGAAAAAGATGATGGAGAAACAGAATAAGTTTCCTGAGGCCTCCCTAGCCATGTGGAACTGTGAGTCAATTAAACCTCTTCTTTATAAATTACCCAGTCTTGGGTATTTCCTCAGAGCAGCGTGAGAATGGACTAATGCAGAAAAGAAAAAGATGACAGAGAAACAGAGATTGAAGACACACATACATACACACACACACACGCACACATACACATTGTTTTTTTCCCTATGTGATAAAAATATAAAATAAATATTTTTGAATGAAGAGTCAGTCACTGTATCTGCATATAACTTTTGAGGAGGCATTGACCTAAATCTAATAGGAGATGGCAACTTAAGTTAAACTATGAGTGGAACTTCTGATTATTTTATCTTTGTGATTGGAGCTTACCATACTGGATGCTGACAAACTCTTAGTGAAATTGTTTTGATTATCTGAAATGTTGCATTACTCGGGCTGATCATTCTGAGAGTCGTATTTTATATTCTTATATAATCTAGAGGTATGGAAGCAGTAAGACAGATGATTTAAAATACATTGATTAAAAATGTAATTTAAAATAAAGAAGAAACTTTAATAACTTATTGGTTATTAATATCACATACACTAAGCACAAAGCAAAGCAAAATTTATTTCACTGATTTTTATTTACATAAAATTATATTTTCTCCATGTGATATATCTGCTAAAAATGAAAAAAAAGATGTTAAATTAGGTAGATCATACAATTGTCTGACATTATCTTCCCAGGTAGCAAAAGTGTATCTAAAAAGTTTTTTTTCCCTTTTCTATACTTCCTTTTTTAACAACCCTCTCCCCTTCTCAGTCAGATGAAACCACACCACCTCAAGGAAAATTAGGTTTGTTAAAACAAAAGAACAAAGAGAAATGCAGTTGTTTTGACCTCCAATACGTGCTCCTGAGCATCCAAAGAGAAGGCCCTGGTGGAACTGAGTATGGAGCAAATAGAGAAAAAAGGAGAGAGGTTGACAAACCTGCTCTAGCTCTCCCACAAAACCCAATGCGTGAGGCTTACCCTGGCTGACAGAGCTCATGCACAACCTTAGGAAGGTGGTGCTCAAACGCTAGCATGTGTTAAAATTGCCTGGATGACTTAACAAGATGCAAGGCTTAGTCAACTCCGAGTTTCTGAAGTAGATCTGGGGTGTGGCTCAATAATTTGCATTTCTAATTAGTTTCCAGCCAATGTTGATACTGTTAATCTACAGACAACACTTTGAGAACTAGTGATTTAGGAGAAGGAGGAATGGCCTAAAGTCAAGAAAAGGATTTAAAAAATCAGCTTCCAGATGAAGACTTTATTACGGCTTGCTCTGGAAAGCCATGTAAAAATGCAGCCAATGCATACAGAATATATCACAGCTGATCAAATAAGAATTTATATCTTCTGGCATAGAAGATATTCTCTAGGTCCCCAGGAATTAGGGCTCACCAAAGTTGCCAACTGCTAGCATTTGGTTATTTTAGTGAAAATACTTGGCCATATTCTGAAATTTGGCTAAATCCCATGTAATCTCTTGGGAACCCACTGTTTTTAAGGATCTAAATTAGTTGAAAATACCTGAAAGCAAAAAATGGGGCCCTTGATAAACAGACATATCACTACTAAGGTGGAAAAGAAAGTCTCAGCCCCATATTTGGATGCAACTAGATGTAGCAAATCACCTCCCATTACACTCCAAGACTCCATTCATGCCTTACATACTCTGATTCTGTATCTTATTTATAAATGTTCCAGTCTTCTTCTTCTCCTTATTCATGATTTTCCTTAATCTGTTCTTATCTTTTTATAAAATCTACCCCTCTCTGGCATTAGCTAGAACCATCCAAATGTCCTGTAATAAGAGGATATTTAGCAGTGATTAATTCCAATTACCATCACTATTGTTTCCCATGAACATATTTTGAAGCTTTTCTGTATCCTACTGCATCTTTTTCTTCAGAGTTCATATTAGCACAGACAGGATGCTGTTAAATATTTTCAAGAATATGGTCTCCAACATAGTCTTTTGATTATTATCCAAACATCCTCACCAGTCTTGATCTTCAAGAAGACACAATCAACTCACTGCTGCTCCACAGATGTAAAAGAACAAGTTATGCCAGGGAAATATCCACGCTGGTCCATCTGGAACAAAATGTAAACACAAAATCTACATTTTATAACATCTCCTTCCAATCATATGACAACTTGGATCTGGATTTAACATGTGGACATTGGGCAGTGAATAAACCCTGATGGCCTATCTGGCAGTCATGGTCCTGAATAAAGACTGGGAGGAAAAACAGGCCATGAGGGAGCTGTACTATGTCAGAGCTTAGCCCACCCACCTGGGCTTATGCCATGCAACTTGCATCCAAAGAGAAAGCTTGGTCTTGCAAAGAATCTGGAATAAAGAGAATAAGCGTATCTTGATTTGTACACATATTCATGACTTCTGCATGGAGTAGGTTATTATCAGTCTGATTAAGGACTAAGCCATATTGGAGATGAGATGCTTTCTAAAATTTGTGGTACTTATGCAGCTTTTTGGGACCACTGACATTGCAATTATAATATTATCTGATCAGGCCATACAATTAGCAATGGTCTGAGGTATGAGGCAATGTACAATCTTTGAAGTAGTTCTCTTTTCTGCAAATATAAAATGTTGTGAGAAGAAAAGAAACCTTCTAGATGATAAATGCCATCCATCTACTGGTAAACATAGTTTGCATGTGTGTATATGTGTATTACTGCATAACTCATCACTCAATAAAACAATAAGTATATTATTATGTTCATGGATTCTGCAATTCAAAAATTCCAAAAGAGCACAATGATGATTTTGTGTTTCTGCTTTGTGATGTCTGAGGTCTCAACCGCAATCTTCAAATACCGCAGGTGACTTGATGACTGGGGGCTTGAATCATCTGAAGACATTTATTCATGTGTCTTGAGGCTAATACTGGTGGTTGGCTCTCTACTGGGGTTATTGCTTGAGCACCTACATAGGCAAGCTCACGGGTCTGCTTAGGCTTTCTCACATCATGGTGGTTGTGTTCCAAAAACAGGTGCTCAAAAAGAATCAGACAGAAGATGCATCACCTTTTAGGAATTAGCATTGGCTTCAGTTTGGTCAAAGTCATAAGCCACCCACATAGAATCCCCCCTCTCGATGAGAGGAATGTCAAATCCACACTCTAGGAGTTCGTGAGATGGGATTATTTTGCAGTGATCTTTGGAAAAAGATAACCTGTCAAGGGACCATCTCACTTTTCTGAGTCACACTTGGTTTTCACTATTTGGATGATTTACTTCTTGTATTACAAAATGTTGGGACTGCCTTACTGTAGCATGACATGTTTCACTGTGAAGACAGAATCCTTACTTCTCAAGTTTAACTTGCTTTGATGGACACAATTAAGATTCCATAAGGTACATGCTGGATGTTGGTAATGTATCTTAATGGGAGAAGACAAGAGGCCTTTTTTTTTAAGCAAAGGAGAAATGACTCACTTCTGTGGGTCAAACGTGAAAAACCTTTATGATTTATCTGGACCTGTGACCCATCCACTTTACCTTGGACTAGGTGGAAAAACATACTTAAGATGTGGAAATTGGGTTAAAAATTGCTTTGACTGACTGCTGCTAACAGTTGAAGAAAAAATATTTAAAGAGCAAAGCAGTTTCTAAAACTAGAATCGAGTTAATTTGTGCCCAAATCTGTAGCATTATTTGATAAGCCTGTATGTTTCATAGAAATTGAACAACTTGTCCATAAGAGGTGGCCTACTGCATTGGGTGACCCTGGTTCAATACAAGGCTATTTCCTGTATGGAGAGTTATCTTGAAAACCCCAAAGGTCTCAAGATTCTGAACCTGGGGGTCCTAGGTAAAGGCTTTGGGCTTATTTGCATCTTTCTGTCTCTTTCCAAACTCTGCTAATGATTCTAAGGTTCCTTACCTTTCTGTGAACTTTATTAAAAAGAATGTGCCTTAGTGAGTTGGGCCCCTTTCCTGAGTTTCCCTCTCCTCTTTCAGTAGCCTAGGAGATGAGACAATGGGTTAATTGAGGTAGCTACCTGCATGCAGCCCCTGGACGAACCTATCTCTCTGTTGTTTTTGGACTGTAGTCTAAGTAAACTGCCTCAAAAATATTTTTTCGAAGCTTTTGCCAATATTGCAATTTTCCACCAAGGATTTTGAGGAAAATGAAACCATCAGTGAATTGTTCACGAAAAAGCAAAACTAATACACCAGGCACTTTATATATTGTATTTTATAATGTATCTATAAATGTTATATATATAAGTGCTATATATATACACATTTATATATAAGTGCTATATATATACATTTATAAATATATAGTACTTATATATATAACATTTATAAATATATATTGTACATTTGCCCTTCTTCCATTATGATGCACTCTCTAACATGTAGTGTGTACCTTGTAGCATCTTAATCATGTGCTCCAAAGCAATTCATCCTTTAAAATTAAGGGTCCTATCTTCACAGTGGGAAAGGTCATGTGAAAATAAGGGTCTCTCTCCCTGTCTCTCTTCCTCTCTCTCTACATATACATATCATAAGGTAAGAATAGCACCCTCCTCTATGATGGAATGACAGTTACTTCAAGGAGAGTCTCGTCAGTTAGGAAAATTAACTTCTCCCTTGTCTTGTAAAACAACTATTTCAGGAAGATACATACATTAAACAACTCTTCAGGAGGATGTGGTCATTAGACCTCATGTCTTCGCCTTCTTTCACTTTTAATGAAGGGTGAACATTTGGATTATGGTACCAAAGATATAAACATTTCTATGATTTAGAATAGAGGTTCTCAAACTCAAGGTGCATCAGAATTATTTGAGAGTTCACTAGCAGATCGCTTCTGGGCACTCCACTTTCAGAACCACTGCTCTGCAGCCTTACTACCCTAAGTATGATCTGTGGACCAGCAACACGGGCAGTCACCTAGGAGCTTGTGAGAAACAAAAGATCTCAGGCTCCAGCCTAGACATAGAAAATCAGGATCTGCATTTTAGCAAGATCATCAGGTGATTGGAATGCCCATTTAAGGAACATGTGTAAATCTGGCTTTGAAGACTAGAAAGTAGCAAAGTTTTCAAGTGCTCTTAAGGAAAATATGGAAAGCCACGGAGAAGAGAATAATTTGAGAAGTATGACTAGGGCCTGAGAAGGACTTGTGCAGGGTCCTGAAAAGACACTGGGGTTGAGCTTGGAGGCAAAGCATTGCTTGGAATTTTGGTTTTGCTTCTTGTTAGCTGTGTAATATTGAGACATTTTTATTGTGCCTCCCTAAGACTATGAATTTTACATTTATAAAATGTACTGATAACACCTCCTTGACAGGATTGCTGTAAATACTATATCAGGTAATATGAAAGAAAGCCCTTTAAAACTCTTTGGGAAACAGAAGGGCCTGCCAAAATACTTCCTGTTATTCACACTGGTCCTCTTTCCCCTCCTTCCTCACTGAGGTCCAATGAATTGAACTGCACATCAAGTTTAAGAATGTGACACTGAGATAAAACGTAGCACATATTTGCCTCAACATTTGTAACCCTCAAAACACATGTGGATCAGTGTGTGTGTGATTCACTTTTTCTTCGCTCTTGATATAAATGTGGGTACTTCTCAGGTCATCAGAGACATTTGTCATGCTTCAGTATTCCAAAATCTGGTTAAGTTAAAGATGTGTCTACTTACATTTTCAGTCCATAAAAATGCATATTGATGGTGAGAAAAAAAATGTTTACTAATATACCAACTCATGCCTCTACCTCAGATTCCTCAACTAGGGATGCAAACAATAGTACTTACTTCATAAGGATGTTTTGGTATTTACTGGGCACTTACTAGAGTTCACAACTTGTAAAAGGTGCAAGTAAACAATCTCAATTATTGTACAGCATACAGACCAGACTCAGCAGAGTGTCACAGGTGGAACAGATCAGCTGGAACTTTCAGACTCACAATGAGTGAACAAGAAAAAAGCATTGAATGTAACAAGACTTGCAAGCAAAAGTCACTCTCAATTCCAGAAAAAAAACATGTCATGAGGAGACATATTTAGAAATACAAATAATAGTGAGTTTATCTGCCACTTAATTTCCATGGGGACTTATATGTCCTTTAGTATACCTTTAACTATACAAATCCAGCCTTTCAAACACTGACCCAGAATCCGTGACTTATTAAGCCCATTCATGCCTGAAGGCTTTCCATTCACAGTCTTCTTGTTTCCACGGAAATGTCAGGAATATATCCTTCAAAGCACATTTCCAGCTTCTGCTAATAATGTTATGGCATCTGGACTATATCCTCTGAAAGAATATAAAACACCTTTGGCTTAATATCAGCCATCATGCAAATGTTCTCCTCATGACCCATTATTATACCTTTTCCCATCAGATAATAGACAGCTATTGTGGTAATAAATGTGTGTGTTCCTAACAGGAAACTGAGAACAAGGACATGAGGTGTTGTGTAATAATAGTAGGTAGACAAGGCACCTTAAGGATGTATCGTTGAAGCAAATTATTTTAAGAATATTTAAAATTAAGATGTATTGCATCATGTCATCTTTATGCATCTTGTTCCCATCACCAAATTTTAGTGTGGTGACGAAGCTAAGCATGAAGATGTTGGAAGCACTCTCATCCAATATTTGTATCATAATCCAAATAGTAGATCATTTATATGAAGAAGTAGCTGTAACAAGAAAATTATTTTCTCTTTGATTTGATGACCACTTATATCAAATTGTTAAAACAGCTTTTTCTACTTACGTATAATTAAGACAAAGTTTAAAATAAGACAGCTGGTCTAAGTTGAAAAGTTTTTAAACTTAATGAGTGTATTTGTAGAATATGCATATTGGAACAATCTTTGGTGGGAAGGAGGCCTGCTCAAAAAGTAAAGAACAGTGCAAGTTTGGAATCTGTCCCCTCACCGCTCTGAACCAAGGATAGGAAACGGCAAAACCAAGGACACATAAAACATAGGACACATAGAGCATTTTTCGTAATTCTGGGACTACACAAGTAGCCTTCCTTTATTGTTAGTGGGTGATATGATTTGAGAACTAGCATATATTTGCTTTCTATTTGCCTTTTTAGCTTTTAAATGACTTGAATGTCAGCCTCCCGCTGATTTTATCTTATTAATCTGGCTTGTAGAGGAAAATATCTTTTGGGAAAATCTATCTGATATAGACCCACTTTACCAATAACAAAAAAATGCTATACTTAGGGTTGCGCATTTTATAAAGTTGTCAATTCTTGTAAAAATAGCATTTTAGAATTAAGAGACAATATAAAGGGGACCTGTATTAGTCTGTTTTCACACTGCTGATAAAGACATACCTGAGACTGGGAAGAAAAAAAGGTTTTAATGGACTTACAGTTCCACGTGGCTGGGGAGACCTCACAGTCTTGGCAGAAGGCACATCTTACGTGGATGGCAGCAGGCAGAAAGAGAGACAGCTTGTGCAGAGAAACTCTCATTTTTAAATCCATCAGATCTCATGAGACTTATTCACTATCATGAAAACAGCATGGGAAAGACCCACCCCCATTATTCAATTACCTTTCACAGGGTTCTTCCTACAACACATGGGAATGTGGGAGTTACAGTTCAAGATGAGATTTGAGTGGAGATACAGACAAACCATATCAGGACCAAATAAAAAATCTGAGCTGAATATTTGACAAAATGGCACACATGCCACATCTCCATAGATGAGTCTTTATCCATACATCAGAAAGGCTCACCATAGGTGCTAGAAATTAGGCCAGAGAATGTGGCTACAAGAAAATATCAGTGGATTTATGGCACTAAGCTCCTTATCTAAGGATAAAAGACATTACAATAAGACCTGGAAAATGCATATCCTGCTGCTCTTAAGTCAGTGGTAATATTTATATATGACAAGCCACCGTAGTTAAACTCAGCAGTAATCATGAAATCTAATAGGTCTCTAAAATTCTAATATTAATTATCTTTTTGGACATTTTAATGGGTACTAACATTTCTGATTTTAAGCTGAACATAAATGGATGTTTAGACTATTTATTAGAGTTTCACCAGTGAGACAGAGCCGGGACCCCCCGCTTAGAGTCAGGTGCACCTCCCCACCAAGTATGGAAATAAAGAGAAATCTTGAGTTCCTTCAAGGGAAATTTCAGGCACCTAGCTAGCCTTGAGAAGTAAATAAAAGACTTGATAAGCCAGAATGTAATAGTAGCTTAAAATAATAGCCAATGAAGTTGGACTCACGAAACATTTTGTTCCCTATAGAAACTAAAGACAAAAACATAAGTGTCTAAGTTGTTTCTCCAAAGCCCAGGTCCGTACCAAATGGATCCATTGGCATATAGACCTCAAATAAGGGGAAACTAAGGTCTGAACTTTGACCATCATTCTTTGTTTTAAATTTCTTTCTGAGAGGCCTGGAGAAAGTCATGAGACTACCTCTGCAAAATTATAATAGTGAGAGACATATAATATAGTTGACCCCATCTATTCTAGATTGTTTAAGCTGGTTTTATTCTTTGGAAAAGTCAGTAAATCTCAGGTACTATCATGGGACTCAGATTCACAAATTTCTCCATCATTTTAGCTACACAACCGCATGTCAAAGGGAGGCATCGCTTCATCTTTGGGGGTATTCTCTTTTCTGTTGCTTCAGGGATTGATTATGTAGGTACCATCAGTCAAAGAGTGCCATTGTTTTAAAATTATCAGGAACAATGAAACATGGAGTTGGAAAGAACCATTCACTTCAGTTCAGTTTAATTAAACAAATAATTATTGTGTACAATCTACATGCCAGAAAAAATATTCTAGGTGCTTAAAATCTAGAATTGACCAAGAGGACTTAATTCCTCACGGATTTTAAAATATATTCAAACTTAGACACTATATTCTACATCATTCTCATTTTGCAGAAGGAAAACTGACATTCAAAGAGCTTAATGACTATCTTTTATAAAAAAAATTGTTTATTATTAAGTGCTTTTATTTGGGTGCCACTAAAAAATAATTATCTCAAGAAAGATAAAAGAAATCAAATCCAGCCAGATATATATTATATATGTCACATGGTAAAATGTGAATTAAACCAGAACCTATTTCCATCTCCACCACTAGCTGTGACATTTATATTTTATAGCTTCACTTTTCCTTCTAGAAAACGGAGATAATAAAGCTTGATCTCTCTATACTTTTCACAATGTTGTCAAATGAATTACATCATGACCTGTGATTGATAAAAAAAAATTAACCTTTAGATTAAGGATAATTTGAATAATTTTGATGGATAACTGTTAGCCACCATTTTACCAAATTTGTCAAGCACAGGATTGAATGATTTTCCATAAAAAGATTTAGTACATAGCATATAGTTTATAACTTCCCATTCTTTCCAAAGTGTAACAAGCAATTATTTAAATGTCATTGAAAGATTTTCTGGGTAAAATAAATAAAGTGCTCTGAAACTATTCAGTATTTTTGTGCTTCACGGGAATGACATGTTGTAATTAATTATTGCAGTGTACTTTCTTTACTTTCTTTTTTTTTTTTTTTTTGAGACGGAGTCTTGCTCTGTCACCAGGCTGGAGTGCAGTGGCGCAATCTCGGCTCACTGCAAGCTCCGCCTCCCAGGTTCAAGCGATTCCCTTGCCTCAGCCTCCCAAGTACCTGGGACTACAGGAAGGCACCACCACATCCAGCGAATTTTTTTTTTTTTTTTTTTTTTTTTTTGAGACGGAGTCTCGCTCTGTCGCCCAGGCTGGAGTGCAGTGGCGCGATCTCTGCTCACTGCAAGCTCCGCCTCCTGGGTTCACGCCATTCGCCTGCCTCAGCCTCCCGAGTAGCTGGGACTACAGGCGCCCGCCACCACGCCCGGCTAATTTTTTGTATTTTTAGTACAGACGGGGTTTCACCATGTTAGCCAGGACGGTCTTGATCTCCTGACCTCGTGATCCGCCCGCCTCTGCCTCCCAAAGTGCTGGGATTACAGGCGCGAGCCACCGCGCCCGGCCTATTGTAGTGTACTTTCTAAAAATAGGTTTTGGGGATTTTGTTTAAGGAAAATAAAAGGAAAACATGGTAAGGGAAAAAAGAGGAAGATAGTACAATTTACATACTTAACTTTTAGAGGAGACTTGATTGTCTTAATGTCTGATGATAACCTTCTAGTAGCCATGCACAGAGACAGGTCTCTTTGATGCCTTGACATATGGTGCACGTGGATTTAGACCTAACAGTAACTAAGTAAGACCTAATGATGCCCGATGCCTCAGCCAACTGCCTAGGACTAACATTTCCTTAAATGTAGGAGAAAGATAGTTATGCATGCACAATTTCTTTGTAAGTTTATTGTTCTGTCAAAGGTTGATTTTTACTAAGACTGAGGTCATTAATTCAGCTTTGGGACTTGACTGTATCCTTTTTTTTTTTTTTTTTTAACTTGAAATTGCTGGTAACAGGAAAGGAAGCAAGTATTTACCTTTTATTTTAGGCCAGATCAATTCTATTCTCTGCCAATTTTCTTCCTCATCTCCCATAGAGTATAAAGGGACTGTCTTTATTACTATTACTGGTAATAGATATTTGCTTGTAATAGCATAATAATCCAAACATTCTTTATTGTAATGAACTAGTGAGCAGTTAAGACAATTGAGTACTCTTTTTATAAATGTGAAAACTAAGTCAGAGAGATTTCCTGACATCTTCAAGGTTGCTTCATCAGTTTTCAGTTGGTCTGATTTAGAAAACATAACTGTCTACTTACCTAAATGCTCATTCCACTCAACCAATAGTTCTCAATGTGTGATACCCAGATCAGTAGCATCAGCATCACCTGGAAGCTTGCTGTGTCCCAACCTATGTGATATGGTTAGGCTTTGTGTCCCCACCCAAATCTCATCTTTAATTGTAATCCCCATAATCCCCACATGTCAAGGGAAAGAGCAGGTGGAGCTAATTGAATCATGGGGGCGGTTTCCCCCATGCTGTTCTTGTAATAGTAAGTTCCCACAAGATCTGATGATTATAGAAGGAGCTCTTCCCTCATCATTCTGCACTTCTTTTTCCTGTCGCCTTGTGAAGAAGGTGCCTTGATTCCCCTTCACCTTCCACCATGACTGTAAGTTTCCCGAGGCCTTCCCAGCCATGCTGAACTGTGAGTCAATTAAATCTCTTCTTTCCTTTATAAATTACCTGGTCTCAGGCAGTTTTTTTTTTTTTTTTGACAGAGTCTTGCTCTGTTGCCCAGGCTGGAGTGCAGTGGTGTGATCTCGGCTCACAGCAACCTCTGCCTCCTGGGTTCAAGCAATTCTCCTGCCTCAGTCTCTGGAATAGCTGGGATTACAGACGCGTGCCACCACACCCAGCTAATTTTTGTATTTTTGGTACAAATACAACACGTACAAGTACAACATGGTGAAACAGGGTTTCACCATGTTGGCCAGGCTGGTCTTGAACTCCTGATCTGAGGTGATCCACCTGCCTGGGCCTCCCAAAGTGATGGGATTACAGGTGTGAGCCACCATGCCCGGCCAGGCAGTTCTTCATAGCAGTGTGAAAACAGATTAATACACTAGGTTAGACAGAGTAAGAGCCTGGCAAAGACATCCACATCTTAATTCCCTGAACCTGGGAATAGTTACTTTGCATGGCAAAGGGACTTCGCAGGTATGTTAAGAATCTTGAGATGGAAAGATTATCCTGGGTTATTTGACCCAGTGTAATTGCAAGGGTCCTAATAAGAGAAAAGCAGGAGGACCACAGTGGGAAAGGAGACATGGTGATGGAAGTAGAGCTCAGAGTGATGCAGGAAAGGCAGGTGACTTCTGGAAGGTAGAAAAGGCAAGGAAACAGATTCTCCACTGGAGTCTCCAAAAGGAATGAGGCCCAGCTGACCTACCTTGGACGTCTTCCCTCTATAACAGTAACATTATACATTTGTGTTGTTTTAAGACAATATGTTGTGGCAATTTCTTATAGCAGTAGTAGAAAACCTAAGAGACGTGAAAATTGGACCTTCAGTATTTTCACAAGCCCACTAGGTAATTTTGGTGGATGGCAAAATGGGAGAGTCTGCTCTAAATTATTCAGTAGAAATGTTAATATGCCAACAAAGTTGTGTTACGAAGAGTTTGTTAATGAAATAAATACATGGAAAAAAAAAACTTAAAGAGAACTCTGCAGAGGCCCAAGGGCATGAAGAAGAGATTAGGCATCCAGCTAGGCAAGCAAACACAGAAAGAACCCCGGGGGGAGGCAGGAGGTAAAGAAAATTATCCATGTCAATGCAGTGATGAGACACAGGCAAAATGGTCCTACTCAGGACTTCTGTCTCTACCTAGCTGTGTGACTCTGCAGACTTACTGTGGGTCTTTATTTCATCATCTAAAAAAAAATGAAAGAGATCAAATTTATGATTTAAAGTCTCCAATAGTAAATAGATTTTTTTTATTTTTAATTGGGAGTCCACAGAAAGTGGTCTGAAGTCAAAAAACAAATCTTATTTTTTACTCAACTCTAATTGAAATATAACATGTCCTTCAGTTATGAAAGTAAGTGATAGCCCACAGTAGTAAAGGCAGAAACTGTTTTGTAGTTACCAATAGAAATCACAGGTAGGTTCCTATTACATTATAATTATTGCAGATTCTCTTAATTTCCTTTGTACTCGTCACTGTTTTAAAATTATTGTAGTACCTTGCTGATCAATAAATGTATTTCACCACATAAAAAGAATTACAAACAAAAATCATGTGATCATCTCAATAGGTGCAGAGAAAGTTTTCATGATAAAACCCCTCAACAAACTAGGCATCAAAGGAACGTATCACAAAATAATAAAAGCCATCTATGACAGACTCACAGCCAACATCATACTGAACATGAAAAAGCTGGAAGCGTTCTCCTAAGAACTAAAACAAGGCAAGGATGCCCACTCTCACCACTCCTATTCAACATAGTACTAGAGGTCCAGCTGGGTGCGGTGGCTTGTGCCTGTGATCCCAGCACTCTGGTAGGCTGAGGCAGGCAGACAGCTTGAGTCCAGGAGTTCAAGACCAGCTTGAGAAACATGGTGAAACCCCACTATGTTTTATGTATTTCTTTACAAAAAATACGTAACAATTAGCCAGGCATGGTGGCACACACCTACGGTTCCAGCTACTTGGGGTGGGGGGGGAATCAGTTGAGGCAGGAGGATCACTTGACCCCAGGAAGGAGGGGTTGCAGTGAGCTGAGATCTCGATCTTCAGCCTGAGTAACAGAGCCAGACCCTGTCTCAAACAAAACAAAACAAAACAAAACAAAACAAAGCAAAACAAAAACAGAAAACAAAGTTCTAGCAAGAGCAACCAGGCAAAAGAAAGAAATAAAAGGCATATAAATAGGAAAAGACGAAGTCAAATAATCTCTCTTCTCTGATGATATAATTCTATAGGTAGAAGTCACTAAAGACTCTGCCAAAAGGTTCCCAGACCTGATAAATGACTTTAGTAAAGTTTCAAGATACCAAATCAGCTTATAAAAATCAGTAGCATTTCTATGCATCAATAACACTTAAGCTGAGAGCAATAAAAATGCAATCCCATTTAGAATAGCCACACAAAAAAATAAAACACATAGGAGTATATCTAACCAAGGAGATGAAAGATCTCTACAAGGAGAACTACAAAATACTTCTGGAACAAATCATAGACAACATAAACAAATGGTAATACATTCCATGCTCATGGATTGGAAAAATCAATATTGTTAAAATGTTCACATTGCCCAAGGCAATCTACAGATTAAACACTATTCTTATCAAATTACCAATGTCATTTTTGACAGAATTAGAAAAAAAAGATATTCTAAAATACACAGGGAACCAAAAAGAGCACAGATAGCTAAAGCAATCCTAAGCAAAAAGAACAAAGCTGAAGGCAGGCACCACATTGACTTCAAACTATACTATAAAGCTACAGTAACCAAAACAGCATGGTACTGGTTAAAAAAATACAGATATAGATTAATAAACAGAATAGAGAACCTAGAAATAAAGCCAGACACCTACAACCTACTGATCTTTGACAAAGTTGACAAAAATAAGCAATAGAGAAACGACTGCTTATTCAATAGTTGGTGCTAGAAAACCTGGCTAAGTACACACAGAAAAATGAAACTGGACCCCTGCTTATCACTGTATAAAAACTTAACTCAAGAGGGATCAAATACTTAAATGTAAAACCTCAAACTATCAAAATCCTAGAAGAAAGCCTAGGAAATACCCTTCTGGACAGTGACCTAGGTGAAGAATTTGTAACTAAGTCTCTGAAAGCAATTGCGACAAAAACAAAAATTGACAATGGGACCTAATTAAACTAACGAGCTTCTACACGGCAAAAGAAACTATCAACAGAGTAAACATACAATGTACAGAATGGGAGAAAATATCTGCAAACTATGCATCTGACAAAGTATTAATATTCAGAACTTATAAGAAACATAAACAAATCAACAAGGAAAACAATTAAAAAATGGTCAAAGGTCATAAACACACGCACCTCAAAAAAGACATAAAACAGCCAAGAAACATGTTTAAAAATGTTCCACGTAACTAATCATCAGAGAAACGTAATTCAAAACCACAAGGAGATACCATCTCACACCAGTCAGAATGGATTATTAAAATGTCAAAAAATAATACGTTGGGAAGACTATGGTGAAAAGGGAACATTTATACACTGTTCATGGGAATATAAATTGGTTCAGCCACTGTAGACAGTAGTATGAAAATTTCTCAAAGAACTAAAAATAGAACTATCATTCAGTCCCATCAACCCCATTACTGGATATATACCCAAAGAAAAATAAATTATTCCACCAAAAAGACATCTGTGCCTGTATGTTTATCACAGCACTAACTACAATAGCAAAGACATAGAATCAGTCTAGGTACCCATCAACCCACTGGACTGGATAAAGAAAATGTGGTATACATATACCGTGGAATACTATACAGCCATAAAATATAACAAAATCATGTCCTTTGCAGCAACATGCATGCAGCTAGAAGCCATTATCCTAAGTGAATTTAACATAAAACAGAAAACCAAATATCACATGTTCTCACTTGTAAGTAGTGGCTAAATCTTGGGTAACATGAGCATAAAGTTGGGAACAATAGACACTGGGAACTAGAAGAGAGGGAAGGAAGGGAGGTGATAAAAGGATGAAAAGCTTCCTATTGGGTACTATGTTCACTATCTAGGTGACATGATCAATAGAAGCCCCATCTTAGTATGACACAGTACGCTCTTGTAACAAACTGTAACAAACCTGCATATGTACTCCCTCGATCTAAAATTAAAATTAAAAAATAAAATGATAGTAGATGCATCACTAGATCCTTATTATACAATGCACTGATATAGTAACACATGTATTTCTTTATTACAAATTTATCTTTTTACATTTAGATAACTATCTTTGTAAAAGCTTTTTTTTTAAAGCTATCTATGTATGCATATATATGTGTATGTGTATTGACATTTAAAAAATCCTATTCTGAGAAACATTTCATAGACTCTGTACAGGCTGCCCATGGGATTCATTATAAGAAAACTAAGGAATATCTTCTGATATCATGTGTGCCTCAAAATATGATGTAATAGAAACAAGAAAGATATCCTTATAACGCATTTACAAATGGAGAAACAGAGAAAAAGAAGGCAAAACCTTGTTTAAAGTCACTTAAATAAAACCAGATAAGCCAAGGGCCTGGATTCTTTTCTATGTTCTCTCATATGTCCACCTGAACATCTCTGACACTTGCAGATGCCAAGCTGGTATGAGTTCTGCCTAGTTACAAATCTCTGAAATCCCATCTTTGCTTCTGAATTATACTAAATTATACATATCAAAAAACTCGGGCCTGGCACAGTGGCTCACCCCTGTAAGCCCAGCACTTTGGAAGGCAGAGGCGGGCAGATCACTTGAGTCCAGGAGGTCAAGGCCAGCCTGGACAACATGGAGAAACCCCATCTCTACAAAAATAAAGAAATTAGCTGGGTGAGTGCCTGTAGTTTCAGCTACTCGGGAGGCTAACGTGGGAGAATCACCTGAGCCCAGGAGGTGGAGGTTGCAGTGAGCCGAGATCGCTCCCTGCACCCTGGCCTGGGTGACAGAGCAAGACATTGTCTCAAAAACAAACAAACAAACAAACTTGAGGAAGATGCTCTAAATGCTTTGAGAAGAAGGCTATGCCAAGTTTCTAATCTCCCTTAGTTGTACTGGCTTCAAAGTCAGTTAGCGGTTTAGAGATACTTCCCACAGAATGAGCTCAACTCTCAGCTAGGGACCAGAAAAATAACAAACTCTGATATAGGCAATACAACAGTTGAAAAGATGACTTTGAAATCAGATACAATCCACTGAGCAGCTTTCCACAGTGTGTTTTGCTCCGACCATACTGTATTGCTTGAAAGGACTTTGAAGTCCACGTTCAAATCTGCAACTGTTTGAGTGTGATGCAATAAGAAACCCTAGGAAATTACGGTGGATAGATGAGTTAGCCTCCTGGATACCCAATGATAGATGAACCATGCACTCTTGGGAATTCATAATTAGTTCAAATGATCCTCCAAAATGTTATCTGTTCATCCAGAGCTTATCTAAATCATCTGAATTTCATCACCATCCCAAATTCAGCTGACACTCGTATGAGGATTTCCTTTCCCATGCAATTTCTCTTTCCACTCTCAGCCAGAAATAGTCCACACACTTTCTGAAGGTCAGACAGCTGACACGTCTCAAGAGGGCTGGAAAGCAAAAACAAGCCAAAAAGTAAATAGCAATACATTCAATGTAAAATCTAGTTGTAGAGAATTAACTTCCCAAGTGAATATTGCAGACCTTTATACATTGTGCTGTGGCAATATCTGTAAAAGGTGCTGTAAGCATGGCCACTTTAATGTACTTGTAGTGGAAAATAATACCTCATTTATTCTTGCTGCATTATCCTAAAATCTAGGTTATACCATGAAATAGCAAAATAGAAGAGTTGGGAAGTTTAGAAAAAATAGTCACAGAGATGAGTAAGACCTGGTGATTTAAATCTACAAGGAAACATTCAAAGAACCAGGACTATTCATCATGGAGAAGAAAAAACTGAGGGCAACCGAGAAGCATACTACCTAAGAATAAACGAAATAAAACCAAAAGGAAAAAATATCTTAGGCAAGATTAGAGAGCGACTGTGGTTCACTTATCCTGAGATCACAACCAAAGGAAAACTTTATAAAGCGCTCTGAGAAACTGTCTGATCTTCAACTCGTTCACTTTCAGGGTAATTACTATGGGAAAGTATATAATCTCCTCTCTGAAAATCTCTATTGAAATATTATTTTCTATCTGACGTCATTTAAATATGCCTTATCTTGATTTAAGAAAATGGGCAAGATTTTCCAAGTTCCCTTATTATTAATAAATTCCTATATTCTGTATGTTATCCTATGATAAGAACAAATGCAATCACCAAGGAACCTTGCCATGGTTTAAATTGCCATGTCTAAAGAGGTATCCTATTAAGAAATAATGATATAAAATGGAGATCCCAGCTAGCGAAGGGTAAAAATGTCTGCACTGAGAAAGAAGCATAGTGTGCCCCCGAATCGTTTCTCAGACACCTTCTAATATGCTGAAGTTGTTACATAACATTTGGTTTTAATATAGAATGTGGTGATTCACACAAACACAGTTATCTGTCTTATGATATCCAGTGAAATTAAGTGAGAAATATTAAAATAACATTGGGTATGGCAGTAATATTAACTGCTCAATTTTTCCAAAAAATCCATGAGTTTCTTCACATTTCATAGCCCTCTTGCTTTTCTGTGGAGTGGTGTCACTAGTTTTACCCACAGCCTATGAACAGAAGTGCCATGTCTCACTTCCAGGTCAAAATATACAGGATGAGGTGTAATTTCTTCACATGTTTCTTCCATGAGGCTGTGATTCACATAGGAACTACGTGCTAAGAAGGCAGCACTGGAAGGCAAATACTGATTGAGTTGTTGCATTCTTGGTGTGAATAATAAATAGAATTTGAAGAGTTAAACATCACCTACCTATTCTGACTTATAGTTGCAGTAATTCTTGAGTAATAGTTGAGATAAAAACATTTCCACTCTACTCTCAATTTTCCCAGTAACCACTCCTGTAAAGAAACAGCATCACTAATTTTTGACTAAGGGTGGGGAGATGCTTTTTACCCACTGATTGATGAAAATTTGAAACTAGCAATCAGTCATAGCCCTACATACTGATTATGATTAACACAGAGATTTCTTTAAAACTATGAACATCACATGATCTATTTAAACAATTATAAAAAGTGAGCTCATATGAAAACACTCCCCCCCACATATATATAAATAGAATCTTACGTTTACCTAATATTAAGGAAATATTGATGCTATTTGTGTATTTTTAGCGTTTTTTCCATTTACACATTATATGAACCCATTTAAGTCAAAGAATCATTTTGTATACATTCACACACATTAGTTAGACTTTTTATTATTTTATATTACAAACTTTTGTATACAGCATACTATAGAATTAAGAAAATATGTATTTTGCTATAGTAGAAAAATTATTTAAGCACTTTTAGGCTCAGGTTTTTGAGTAAATAATATCCATAGAATTGTGAAGCACTAAGATTCTGGTTGAAGAAAAATAACAAACATAGAGATTTATAGAGTAAACAATGTACTTGCCACCACCATCATCGTTTTCTCTCTCTAATTCTCATGATTCTTTGAGATCAGGATTTTTATTCCCACTTAATAACAAAAAATCTTGCTTAACAAGAAAAAAATGGAATTAGGGCTTAAATCTAGGTCTAGATCTCTTATTTACATGATATATCTACCATGCACTAAGAATGTTTCCTTACTGTGTCACCAGGGTCCTGCCAGAAACTCAAATAGGGCGAAGTAAATGGGATTTAATAAATGAACAATGCAAAGATATAAAAATGTGGATAAGGGAAATCACAGGGAAGATGAAACACCCGACAGGCTGAAATAGCAGGGAAGCCTTCAGAACCTTAGACATGAAGGCACACAATTGAGGCCCTTGATAAGGAAATGACCACCATCAACCTGTGTTCTCGCTCCCCAACAATTGAGGGTTTCTTACCTGTGGCTTCCATTGCTCGATTACAACTGAGGACACAGCGCAAAGGAGCCTGGTTTATGCTGCCTATTCAGGTCAGCCTCCTGTGGCACAGAGTAGGGTATACAAGGTAGGGGTGAATTCGGGAGGACAAAGAGAGATTACGCAGCCTACATGTCAATCACTTTCATATATAGATAAACCACTTGGACACATCTGTATTGGAAAGAAATGTATCTCCATGAAAGGCAACCTGAAAATATAATTAAAAATGAAATTGAGTCAGGTATGAACCATTTCCTACGCAAGGGTTTTTTCATATATTAGTCAGAGAACACAGCTGGTTGTGAAAGAGAAGAGCCTTCTGAATTTGAGCAGGTGTATGATTATGACGAAAATAAGGATATGAGTCAAGAAAAACAGATGAAAGAAAGAAAACTGTTGAATGAGGAGGGGCAAGGAATTGAGGAAGAGTTTGGTTGTATGACTTGGGAAAGGCAGATGGAAGGCTGACATGATCATGATGGAATGACAGCTGGAGTTAAGACCTTGTTGATAATAAATACACATACATGTTTTATTTTAGTTATTATACATAGTCTTATGGAAAAATAAGTCTGTATTTATTCACCATAATGGGGCATGCTAACTTTTAAAATAATGAGTTCTGAGTAAGTTAACTTGACAAAGATAAGATGAGGGCAAGTAAAAATTCTATAATGCCTGCATTCTCTCTTTTCTCCTATCTCTCTTTAATACAGCCCAATTATATTTCCATGAGAATATAATAAGACAAGAGATTTCATTTAAGAAGGGGGATGGGGAGAGAGAGAGAAAGAGAGAGAGAGAGAGAGAGAGATCCTCTAGTAAAAATCCAGGGATTATAAAGATGAATTCAACCTTTGACTCAGTTTCATGGTATCTGAAACCCAGACAGAGTTTTCATCTATTCTTCTGAGGACAGTTCCAGAGATTAGCTGTGAGGCATTATCTGTATAATAAGACAACTTTTGTTCACAATGAAGTTCTGCCCTTCATCTTCCCATCACCTCTCCCAGAGCACTGAAGAACTTCATTCCAGCCCATTTATTTTAGGCTCATTAATCTACCCTTAAAATCATTTCACCCTCCATCTCCTCTTCCCTTATTAAGTAGGATTTATAAGCACCTCACTGGGTTATTGGGTAATCACACTCATGTGACTTTTTCCTCATGCATATTAATAAATTTTGTAAACATTTTTCTCCTATTAATCCACCTTTTATCAGCTCATTTTCAGTGAACCATCCGTAAGCAGTGAGGACGCTTTCCCTCTACCTCTACAGATTAGTAGGTGTTGAAAACAAATCCCATTTCTCATTTTCATTGATGGTTCACTGTATGAGTGGGTAGTATCTGCATAGAAGAGTTCATGACCTAGGAGTAAGATTCAATCTTTGGAAACCCTTGCTCATCTCGAAGAATGTTTGAAAATAATTGCACTAGTCAATTCCTCTAAACACTAGGTGGCTTCACACTAAAACCTCATCTCATTTTTAGCTTTTCCAGATATGCTGGCAGATTTAGCAACAGCAGGTTTGCATTCCTAACATAGCAACCCCATGGAGGGTGCAGGTAATGCTGTGCTCTTTAGATGAGGCACACATTCTCATCTAGAACTACTAACAAGCTATATATCTTAGTATAGCTTTAATCCTTCTATACTAACAGTCTTACTCTGCTCATATTCAGTTCTATTTTCTGCCACATCTCTCCTGACATTTGATGTTGTCAACAATAATTCAGATTATTGTGATATATGATGTATTATAATTATGGGCTTATGTTATGGACAAAATCATACTCTCAGGGAACCCACAAATGGTTCCAGTACAGAATTATTTAAGGTTCCATTAAGACCAAAGTAAATTATTGCAGTGCTGGCCAACAATCTAGATGACCTACTTAGGAAAAGGCATAGTTGCCCAAACTATTGTTGCTTTTTTACAATTTATTTTTTACTAAGATTTGGTTCTTCCAATATACCACTGAAGTCATCTGAGCATGGAGTTCCATTTGAAATTAATGAATGATCCAAAGGCAGATGAATTTATGTGAGAAGTAGGCTAGTTTTACCATGTAAATAATATTACCAAATATTGTTTTCTGTTCCGAAATAAATGTTGCCCAATTAAGCATCAACGTGACAATAGACATTTGGCTATTATTTGCTTTCCAGAATCATCTGGCTCCGTCCTTTCATTGTATCTGGGTATTCCTGTCATCTTGACATTCAGGCCAGTCCTGAAGTTGCACGATGCAAGTTGAGGAAGCAAAAGAACCACTACTTAAATTGGTCCATGCAGATTTCTCCTGACCATTGTGGTTATTTGTTAGGATTCTCCATGGCCTGGGGTCTTTTTGTTTTGACTTTACTGTGGGCCAGAGTTGTATGGCTGCCCCATGAAATAAATTTAGTTTCTGTATCAGTAGCCACATTAAAGACTACCAAGAGTTCTTAAACATTTGTGGTGCTATGGACCCATGTTGTCAGGTAAAGCCCATGGAGCTTTCTCAAAATCATGTTTCTAAATGCATAAAATAAAGTACATAGGATTACAAACAAGCAATTACATTGAAATATAGTCATCAAGATATTAAAACATGATATATTCAAATGTATTTTATATGTTATATGCTGATTCATTACTATATTAAATATAAATATTTTTAAAGTATTATAATAATTATCACAATTTCAAAGTCTGGATGTACTTAATGATATTCTGAGATACTTACAACAACCATTCTATGAGATGACAAAATCAGGAGTCTTTTTAATGTGTGGTTTGCTGCCTATATTAACAATTGAAGGAAATGTTAAATTTCATGTAGAGTATGGTAAAAATAAAGATTTTTTTTTTCTCCATTCAAGTGCATAGAACCCTTGAATTCTATTCACAGACCCTTTGGAGGTTTATGAAACTTAGGTTCAGGAAGGATCTATTCAAAACTAGATTACTGCCATAAAAATCAAACACTTCTGCTGAACCAAGTCACTTTAGTGGAAAGAGAAGACTGGTGTGGAGTGAGTTTGGAAAACACCTCAATCTATTGAGCCATTCAGAGACTAAAACATATATTAATATAGCTTTTTAATAATAATAGCAAGCATCCCATCTTCTATTAGGTGAAGACAAAAAACTACTACTTAAACTTATTGTTTCCAAATTAGCTGATGGATCTTCCACCCACTGACCTGGCTGGCTAGTGGCTTGTTCTCATGTAAAGAGTTAGCAGCCAGCTTTCTAAATAGGGCTCACTAGTAGGTTTAAGGAGTGAACACAGAACTAAACACAACACATAGTTCCATCAGTCTAGCAAGCAAGCTTCGTGTATTGTAATCCTGGCACTTTGGGAGGCCAAGGCGGGCAAACTCCTGAGCTCATGATTTCGAAACCAGCCTGGGCAACATGGTAAAACCCTGTCTACTAAAAATAACAAAAAATTAGCCAGGCATGGTCGCACGTGCCTGGAATCCCAGCTACTGGGGAGGCTAAGGCAGGAGAATCCCTTGAGCCTGGGAGGTGGAGGTTGCAGTGAGCCAAGATTGTGCCATTGCACTCCAGCTTGGAAGACGGAGTGAGACTCTGTCTCAAAAAACAAAAAAAACCCAAAAAACAAAAAAGACAACCTTCAGCCAGCTTTTCCTTTGTAAAAATATTTTGTAGTAATGTTGACATGTATTAGTTCTCTTTGCCTGATTTGGGAGAAAAGCAATTTCAAACAGAAATTTTAGTTAGTCATTCTTTCCAGCTTTGTTTACCCTCCACAAAGTGACAGTGTCTTAAATTTCTCATTTATGAGTTGCTGCCAGACTCTAATCATGACAGACTGCAGGTAAGAGGAAGAGTCAGGGACAGGCCTTGTAGGAGACCAGTACTTTATATTTTGCAGAATACGAATACACTGTGCACCCCTAAGAGCCAGTGAAATAGTTAAAAAGTCACCCTCTATGGAAAAGTAAAAAACCTAAATAGTTATTTTTTAATAAGCTCCTCTCTGACAAAACATTTTTAGAACAGTTACTCACCATATGACAGCATTCAATAAACATTTATTATTATTTTCCTCAATAATAACAACGTGTTAAAATGCTTTCCAACCAATCTGAAAGCTAAGCTGAGGAGGAAGGGGACGCTTGTCATTGCCTCCTCTCCTTTCAAGCCACCACAAATATTATGCTCTTGCTATTTTGTTTAACTTGGGCCGAATACACTTCATAGAGTAACGGGCAGGGGAGTTGGGTCCATTAAGAAGAAACTTCAAAAACCCTCTGGCTTTGGGGCTTTCTTGTGTTATTCCACCTCAAACCCAGAGGATATGAAAGATGGGAAGATTAGTGAGGGTTTTGCCCTGGCTGTTCTTTTACTGAATGGCTCCACAAATGCCAATTGGAATAATTATCAAGCCATTATGATGATTTGCATTAAAAATGGTAACTTTAGTAAGCAGTCCCTGTGTGTGTAGGAGGGCAGTTGGGGGGTAGCATGTAATGTTATAAAAGGCCCATTGAAGCCATACCAGCTTCCTGGCTTCCCGAGGATTACCACACAGTAGTTCACAAAAAGGTTATTCTTCCAGCTCTATTTATACTCACAGTACTTACAGTGCACGCTCCCAGCACACCCATTCCTGGTATTGATGTGTGCCTATGCCCAAATTATCATCTGGCACAGACAAGGCAGCAGCTTCTGGAGATGGTGATGCAATGCTTGGATCCTGGTACAACAAAGAAATGGCCTCTTCTTATCAAAACTTCCCCTTTCTGCTAAGATAAAAATACCAGAAGCCCTGGGTACCATTTACTACTTATTTTTTTTTTTTCTTTTTCACCCAACTGTCTCATTAAAGCCAGTGGTTTACCCTCCATCCCCCTTTGAGTTTCTACTTAAAAGAACAAGGCAAGATATTATGGGGATCAAATTTTCATTTAATTTACCACTTTTATTAGGGAGGGAGGCAGTTACCTTATAAATGCTATTAAAAATACTTGTAAATGATGGTTTGTCAACATCTCAGACTCACTGGGTGAAGGGGCTGGTGCAGTGAATGAGAGTGTAGTGTCTGACAACTGCTAACATCATAGGTGGCAGTTCTCAAAAGGTGCAGGGGGAGGAATTCAGGCAAGATGAGGGACTGTGTGGCCCACGAAGCTATGACACGGGCCATGCTTTAAGTATTTGCTGAAGGTAACCAAACATGTGTTGAGGAACAGTTTCACCAAATAGGCACCACCGAATTCTCAAACTTGAATATGTCCCCGAATTGCCCAAGGAAATGCTTAATTACTGGGGTTGATAGACTCCAACCCGGAGAATCTGATTCAACAAATTAGACCCAGGAATCTGTATTTTCAATAAGCACCAAGACGAGTTCAATGCAGTTGGAAGAATAAAGACTTCTCTTAAGGGTAAGCTGGATACCATAAGTTTTTGAACATTTCATGAGAAACCTATTAAAAGACAAAATTACAACAATTTAGTTTAAAATATAATTGGCCTTTATTTACAATTCTAGAATTTGTCAATATCACATTCTATAAAATAGAACGAGTGTTCCAATGAGCTCAGCAGAGAAGGTTGACCTTATGAACAGAAAAGGGCTGAAGAAAGTAGAAACAGAACAAAAAGCAGATTGGTGGTTTCAAAGTTACTTTCCTTATAGGATTAAAACAGAGGAAATATCCTTATTATGCTGACTAGGGTTGACTGGAATCTCCTGGCTTTTTGAAAACTGGCTCATTTCAAAGTTAAGTTTGATTTCATGGCATTAGCACAAACGACTTCATTCTGGTTGGGTCTGGTCTGCTGGAGCCCAGTGCAGGAGGCTGGTCCAAAACAATGGCCTCCTATAAACTTTAATAATCCTAAACAAAATGACAAATTGTAAGTGTACAGCTTAATAGATCCTCAAAAGAGCAGATATTTCTGCTATTCAGCAACTGCCTTAAAAAGAAAGTAGAGAATGTTTTGAGGACTTTAGAAGCCTAACTTATGCTCATTTCTAGTAATTGCTGCCACCAAGAGGAGCCTAACTTCTAATGCCATAAATACTTTTAACCTGTTTCTGAACTTTATAGAAATAAAACTCTAAAGGATGTACTTTTTATATTTTCTTTTACTCAGTATTCTATTTGTCAGGTTCACCCATAATATTGGCTATAGGTATATTCATCACTTCCTTTCTTAAAACATGTATTTTCTTAGCATTCACTTTGAGATAGGTGGGTCTTTCAATTATTATTTTTAGCTTTTTGAAATTGTTATCTTTTCTTTTAGTAATGAGTCAGCTAGCTGATTCCAGGTGTCCAGGTTGAGACATGCCAAAACTAATTTTTAGCCATATGTTGTTTGTTTAATTAAATCTACGGAAACAAACAAACACAAATGATGGATTGGGAAGACAAAGTAGAATAGAATAGACTTAAGGAAATACATGAACTTTAAGGAAATGTCTGTGCCTAAAATATTTGTTTGTTAAGTTCTCACCTGAGTTGCTCCATGGAAAGAGTAGTTTTGTGGTTTTTGGTTTTAGAGATTAACTTTCAAGTAGCTTTAAATAACAGTTCTCAAAAGAAAGGGTCCTGCTTCCGGGGTTCAGAGTGTAGTGTCTATGTTCCACCACAGGGCCTCAGCTCACCAGCTTCATTCCCTGGAAACAGAAGATCCAGGGATGATCTGCTATTTAAACACAAGGCCTCAGCTCACCAGCTTCATTCCCTGGAAACAGATGATCCAGAGATGATCTGCTATTAAAAACCACAGGGCCTCAGCTCACCAGCTTCATTCCCTGGAGATCCAGGGATGATCTGCTGTTTAAACTCCAAGCTCATCATTCATTACAGTAATTTTCTTCAATATGTCCTCTTCAATATGTCATGTGTATTTAATGACCACAAAAATGCTTGTGATGCTAATTGTCCAGGTCAGCATTTCCAAGTGCCCACATGATCTCTGGGCTCTCGCACATGCAGTGGCATGTCCAGACTTCCCAGAACATTATTCCTTAGATTGATTTTCCTATGCCATTTCTTAGAATGGGCTGGGAGGTCCCATTGGTCAAGTGTTTGGTTCTTCACATCACTGTTCTTTATTTGAAGGCACATTGGAAACCACAGCCCCCTTCCCCATATTTTTTTTTTTTTATTATTTGACATGGAGTCTGACTCTGTTACCCCAGCTGGAGTGTAGTGGTGTGATCTCGGCTCACTGCAACCTCTGCCTTCTGGGTTCAAGCAATTTTCCTGCCTCAGCCTCCCGAGTAGCTGGGATTACAGGCATGTGCCACCACACCTGGCTAATTTTTGTATTTTTAGTAGAGACAAGGTTTCACCATGTTGGCCTGGCTGGTCTCAAACTCATGACCTCATGATCCACCTGCTTTAGCCTCCCAAAGTGCTGGGATTACAGGCACGCCCGGCCTCTTCCCCGCATTTTATAGTTAGTCTTGGTATTAAGCCCTGAGCGGATGGACCACACAGGTTGAAAGAAAAGAAGATGGAAAAGAGCTAAAATTCAATACCATGATTCCACGACAACCCATATTAGAATCTGTAGTAAACAATATATCCTTTTATATTCTTCTTTTTCCATGAAATTCTATGTTCAATTATAAATACAGTATGTGTCAGATAGACTGTAAATTTCCTAAGTATTCTGTCAGCCATGTTTTTAGATGATAATTATTGATGTTTACTCTTCAAGGATTGCACCAAAACACTGAACATAAACTAATGTGCAGTGTGAGCCTGTGTACATGTCAGTTGTCAGTGACAGATCCTCTTGTCAGAGTACCTTGAAGTTTTTCTTCAGTGGTTTTGCCTTTCATGATAATCTTCTGTCATAGTTTGCATCCTCTCAGAAATAGGCCCTGACTTAAGGATTTGGGTGCAAGTGATGTATTAGGGAAGGTCTCCCAAGAGCAACCAGTAAAGGACTGAGGGGAACAGGACAGGGAAGAGGAAGAAGCCCAACAAGTGCTTAGTGTTTTAGGTCCAGCCTGAGACCCTGAGGTCTCAGAGCGTGTAAATAACACCTCAGGTACTTGGAGTTCTCCAGTCAGATGAGGTAATTCCATTGCCCAAGAGTAATCAACTGAAGATCAAGAAACAGAAGCTGGGAGCTGAGTTGTGGACCTGGCCAAAGGAATCCAAGGAGATTTGAGCAGGACACCAAAGTACTTGCTACATGATTTAATCTTGTTTCAATAATAACAACAAAACAATGGTATCTCTATAATTGCACCAGGATATCTCAAAGCAGAAATCCACTTTAGAATCAACAGAAAAATATGGATGTGTCAGCCATGATGTATGCAGTCAAATAACCCAGAAGTGAAGCTGATCTGCCATGTATTATAGATTGATATGCCATGCTGTTTCTTGGAACTAAATTATGATCAGGGGATTTAAACACTAGAAAAAGAGCAAATCTATCAGAAAGAGGAAAAAAAAAGATTTTAGCCAAAAAGGAAGTCAATTAAACCTCTTTTCTTTATAAACTATCCAGTCACAGGTGTATCTTTATAGCAGTGAGAGAATGAACTAATACACCACCATTACGAAGGGAATAGATAACTGAAACAAGGTCTTTAAAATAATTTTGACCAACTGCATTATTTTACACAGACTCAGTCAATTAAGCAATTTCTCCTTAGAAGATATGAACTTATATTCCATATCTTGGTTTACATAGCTGTGCAAATATGGACAAATAATAACCTTTGTGTTTTGTGGTCATCTTCTGCAAAACTGAGGTACTTTTCTTATTTATTTCTGATATTTGAAAGCATCATCTAAAATAGTTATTATTATGGTAAATCTTCACCTGCTAAAAACCTTGAGTAAAAAGTCAGTTGGGAAAGCTTTAGGCTGGGAATCTTTGAGACAGTAAATTTATTGCTTGGTACATTCCATGAGTACAGCAAATGCATAAGTAAATGAATGGCTACTAGTGAGGCTTTTCAGATCAATAAGTGCTAGCACTTTAAGAGATAGTGTTATTAGCACTGAGATGGCTAGAGTTTTACCATATAAAAGTAAAAGGGAAAAAGAGACAGTTAAGTAACCAGGGGGGACATTTTGTTGTAGAAAAATGTTGATGAATGTGGAAGAAATAACAAATGTGTAAATATCACCTTCTTGAGAGAAATAATAACCTAATGAAAATAAATACCTATAAAAGTAAGAGTTGGATAGAGTGCAAATTTTAATAAACTGGATGTTTCTATAACTTAAAAACAAAATTTAAATAAAATTATTTTATAAGACCAAGCAGTTGCAATTTTACCAGTATAGTTATGTGGTATGCACACACAATTCTATCCTTCCCCTGATATTTTATACCCAGTGACATAACTCTGGTACAACTATAATGGGTATATATATATATATTTGTCCTCTATGCATTTCCACCTCCTCTTCAAAAATAGCCAGCGTTATCAATTCTGTTTCCTTCCAGGCAATTTCCAAGGCTTTTACAATTTTTATCTACAATCATATTGAATTATGCTGTTTTGTGAGCTTTCTACATTAATCAGATTACAGGTTTACATTCTTTTGAAACTTGCTATTTTATATTCAAAAAATGTCTCGGAGACAATTTCACATCAGAACTTATACATCTACCTCATTTGTCTTAATTGATGACCAGTATTTTGTAGTAGGAGTCTACCCTTCTTTTATTTGTTCATTCACTAAGGAATAATCTATTACACAAATACTGTGTGCCATGCACTGTTCAAGATGATGGGAATACAAAAACAAGTGTCCTATCTTCAAGGGTTTATTTTGGAGAGAGCGGAAGATATAATAAACAAATAAACATACAACTTAAATTCTAATAATAATAATTGCCCTGAAGCTGGGCCAAGGAATAGGAAGTTTATACAATTTGTGGGGTTATTTGGAAAAGGGGGTCAGAGTGGTTCTGTGAGGAGATGACATTTGAACAGGACATGAATGATGTCATGGAGAGTAAGATGCAACAATCTCAGGGCAAAAATCTGCTGCTGATGAGAACAGCCCTTGCAACCTTCTCACTATGCCAAGCACTGTCTAAACACTGTGTATTTACTACTGTGACTTTTAACATGGCTCTGCAGTGAACATGGCCTCCTTGTTACAAATAAGAAAACTGAAGCTTAGCCCAGTAACTCTTAGTGTAGCATGAGAGTAGTGGAGCTGACTCTGAGACACCTGCAGCCTGGTTATAGCCTTGTTACTCTTTCTTTTCTTTTTTTTTTGATACTGAGTCTCACTCTGTTGCCAGGCTGGAGTGCAGTGGCACAATCTCTGCTCACTGAAATCTCTGCCTCCCTGGTTCAAGCGATTCCCCTGCCTCAGCTTCTGGAGTAACTGGGACTAAAGGTGCACACCACCATGCCTGGCTAATTTTTTTGTATTTTAGTAGAGACAGGGTTTCACCATGTAGGCTAGGATGGTCTCCATCTCTTGACCTTGTGATCCGCCCACCTCAGCCTCCTGAACTGCTGGGATTACAGGCATGAGCCACCTCGCCCAGCCACCTTGCTACTCTTAAAGGCCACTCTATAATGGCTCCAGCCTTAAGGAAGGTCCATCTTGGTTTGTTCAAAGCCACTGTGGCTGAACTACAATTAACAAAAGCACACCTTCTAAAAAGGCTAATTATTTTATTTATAAAAATCTCCCAAATACTTATACCCATTGCTATAGACTTATAATGATTCCATGCTGGCAGATTGGTAACCTTCCTTGACAAAAATCAAAGAGCTATTTTATTTTAGAGAAAATGATGTTTTTGGGCCAGGCACAGTGGCTCACGCCTGTAATCCCAGCATTTTGGGAGACCAAGGTGGGTGGATCACGAGGTCAGGAGATCGAGACCATCCTGGCTAACACGGTGAAACCCCGTCTGTACTAAAAATACAAAAAATTAGCTGGGCATGGTGGCAGACGACTGTAGTCCCAGCTACTAGGGAGGCTGAAGCAGGAGAATCACTTGAACCCAGGAGGCAGATGTTGCAGGGAGCCGAGATCGCACCACTGCACTCCAGCCTGGGCAACAGAGCGATATTCTGTCTCAAAAAAAAAAAAAAAAAAAAAAAGAAAGAAAGAAAAAAAAGAACATGAGCTTTTTTCAGCGTCCCCGGGCTGCCTGATGTTTATTGAAGGTAGTGGGTAAGGTTTAAACTACCAGGTGGTATATTGGAGGTGGAGGGTAAAATGTTTTTTCTTAGTCATCAACCAGGTATCTGATCCCAGGAGAATATCTACAAATGGATTGATTCTTGATCAAATTTTAAATCTTGCTGGTAGGAAGATGTTAGTGAAGCTTCAGTGATCCTTGTCCCAAAGCACTGTCAGTACATCTGCAAGTGGCTGATATAGAAAGTGCAAACTTCCAACTCTTCAAGTACTGTTAAGAGGTGGTTCCACTCTCTGAAGATTCAATGGGAAAATACAGTGATCTTTATTATTCCTGCACTGGGACAAGTCTCCATGGTTTGAGAGGAAAAAAGAGATGCTCTTCTGGTGTGTGAGCCACTCTCTAGAAGACAACAAACACCAGCACCAAGTTATTAGGACCCTGTTTGAATGCAGGTGAACCAAAGGAATGTAATTTGTTCTACCAAAAAGACACCTGCACTCCCATGTTTATTGCAGCACTATTCACAATAGTAAAGACATGGAATCAACCTAGATGTCCATCAATGGCGGATTAGGTAAAGAAAATGTGGTACATTTACACCATGGAATATTATGCAGCAATAAAAAGACTGAAATCATGTCCTTTGCAGCAACATGGATACAGCTGGAGGCCATCATCATAAACAACACAGAAACAAAATTCTAAAAAAATAAATTTGAAAATTTTGTAACAAAAAAGCAAATTCTGCATGTTCTCGTAAGTCGGAGCTAAATATTGGGTACTCATGGACACAAAGATGGGAACAATAGGCACGAGAGACTAAGATAGGGGAGGCAGGGAGGAGAGTAAACATTGAAAAACTACCTATTGGGTACTATGCTGACTATCTGCACAGTACCCAATACTGTGTGTATTAGGCCATTCTTGCATTGCCATAAAGAAGTACCTGAGGCTGGACAATTTATAAAGAAAAGAGGTTTAATTGCCTCTTGGTTCTGCAGGCTGTACGAGCATGGTGCTAGCATTTGTTTAGCTTCTGTGGAGGCCTCATGGAGCTTTTACTCATGGCAGGAGGCAAAGCGGGAGCAGACATGTCACATGGCAAGAGATGGAGCAGGGTTGGGGAGTGAAAGTATCACACACGTTTTACAATCAGATCTCATGAGAACTCACTTACTATCATAAGGACGAGAACTAGAACTAAGCCATTAGGGATCTATCCCATGTCTCAAACACCTCCAACTGTGCTCCACTTCTAACAACGAGGATTACAATTCAATATGAGATTTACAGGTGATGACATCCAAACTACGTCTCTGAGTGATGGGTTCAATCACACCCCAAACCTCAGCATCACCTAATACACCCTTGTAACAAACCTGTACATGTACGCTCTGAATCTAAAATAAACGTTGAAGAAAAAAAAAAGCAAGGGACTTCTTAGAATCATGGTGTCATGATTCTAAGGACCTCCTGGTAGCAGCATTCCTTCCCCCAATGTTTCAATTTAGTGTAAGCTTTTTTTATGGAGAGAATATTTTTCTCTAAAAACAATATGATAAAAAGCCCTTCAGATAACCTTTCCCTGACAAAGTTCTTCCAGAAATCTCTTTCTCATGTTTGAGGCCTCTACTGGTTCGATCTCTTAAATAATTTTGTTTCCCCTGCCTTTATGACAACTGTTATTACGAAACACTTTATTTCACTGTTAATGTTGTAATGTATATTTTTGGGAATTTTTCTTATGCTTATGACAATTGCTCTAGGTTGGACAGCCAGAATGGGGGACTGCCACTTTCTTTTTTAAAAAATTAATAATATCAAATTCCCTTTGATAAAAATTTTACCAATTTATAGTAACACCACATATGACATTTCCTATTTCCCCAGACAATTGCCAACAATATGCAAAATGTATTACTGAATATTAGTGTCATTGTACAACTTTTTATATATTTATTAGCATTGTCTATTTATTCTTCTGGAGATTTCTTGAGTATCTCTTACCCATTTTATTACTTAGTATTTATTAGAAATCTTCTACAAAACCTATAAAGATTGGTGCCTTTATTAGGAAATCATGATTAACAATATTTGTATTCTGTCTATGATTATACTGTGTTTTCTATGTCTTTCAACAACAGCTTTGCTTTTATAGTTTTCTAGAACAATCATTGAACACCTATTTGATGTTAATCAGCTGATTTGAATCCTGGATACCAGTACTCTAAGTCAATAAACTATGATAAAATTCTAACTGTCAGAATGTGCTATTCTTTGGGTACAGGATTGGCTTAACCCAAATTGGTAAAAATTTTAAAGTCTGTTTTATTCTTTCTGGGTTCCTAGGTTGTTTATCCTCCGAAAACACACACACACACACGATATCAAAACAAAGAACAATTTCCTGTTTCTAAGAAAAGTGTCTTTAAAAGACATCTTGAACATCAAATAGTTCTTACAAAACATTTTGATGAGCTAAGTGTAAACGATTCTGAAACATATGGATTAAATTTTCCTAGGAATCACTTGGGCTTAAAAATTAAGGAAAAAACACACAATCAAACTAGGTTTAGTGTTTTCCAACTCCAAGGCATTTGGTAAATAGTTCAAGACAAATGACAAATCCCTAATATGTCCAAATTGGCCCTTCTTTCATAAAACGATGTATGTAAACTCTTTTATAAGCTTCACCCTGTTTTATGTCCCCCTGTAATAGACACAAGAATGCAAAACTTCCCTAACTCTGGACTTTTTTGCTGGAATTAAGTCTGGCTCTGATGACATTATTAGTGACAATAAATATTGAGTAAGTATAATTTATAATAAAATTTTTTGTTTTTCTTTAGAGAACAGTATTCAAGGTCATCTCTTTTGATCAAGAGGTTCACCACCATATTTCTTGAGTGTAATTAAATATTCCTGGTTCAAATTTTACTAATTCCAGTGAATGCACTGCACACCCCTTAATGTCTTGGGACAGTTCAAAGTTGGTTTAAAGTCATTTTTTCCCCCTCTCGTTTCTAAATTTATGTCTGGTTACATGAGTATTTGTCACTCATCTGGGAAGTTTTCATTACACTTAAGGAGGAAAGTGAAAGGATAAACCAGATCTCCCAGTGCTACTCTCAGATTAAACAATGTCTCTTCTATCTGCATAGACTTTCAGATCAAGATATGAGTAGAGCCCAAGACTCAAAATATATATGTGACTTAATGTGTTCAGGATATTTTTGTAATGTAATGTAGTGCAAGAGATGGGACTATATGTGATAGGACAACATTGGGTCTTTAAAAAAAAAATTTAAAGGTTATGAGTATGGAACTCTTGTAACCATACAAATGCAGATGTCCATGGAGATAGTCTTTGGAGATCCCCAAGCAGACAAACTAGATGGTGGTTATTTGTATTAAACTAGCCTTTGTTTTAGAAATTGAATCAACCAACATGAGAGTTTCCTTCAAAATATATCTTATAAATAATGCTTTTCATATATGTTAAAGAGAAACTACTAGTCGGTTTATTCTCCAGTGGCTTAGATGTCAATCATGTTCTCTTTTTTTAATTTATGTACTCTCCCTCCTCCAGCCCATAGTAGGTCACCACTATTACCTCTTCTTAATTTGTCCTGCATACCACTTCCAGATATAGATGTATCTTACTCTCTTACCCTCAAAAAAACAAGTACATGAGGTGATAGTTATGTTAGTTTGATTTATTAATTCCACAATGTAATAAATATATAAAAACCTCACATTGTGCTTCATATATATAATTTATATTTTTTAAAATAAAAATTTAAAAATATATAGATGTACCTTTCTCATGCATAACCTTAAAGGAAGAACATATCTACTTATAAACATTTTTTGACTCTCTGTGATTTCAAATTATTTAGCCTGATAATCTTGACCAGAGATGTAAGATGTATATCGTCATGTGTATACACACACACATAAACTTATTTGTAAAACAAGAATAAAGAGTTCTTAAATGTCCTCCTAAGATTAAAATAACAGAAACTTAAAGCAATGACAATTGTTTGAACTCTTTAAAAATCTTTACCACTTATCAAAACAACCAATATTTATGAAGCAACTCTATGTGCCAGGTATTATTCTAAATTCTGGGGATAAATTAGTAAGCATTGCTCCCACAGAGCTTACAGTGTAAAATATTGAGAGGCATTAATGCAATAGCCATACACCTAAATGAAAATTACAATTAAGATAAGTAACCATACATAAAAGACCTTCATAGGGAAGTTGGATGCAACCAGGAGGATCAGATAAATTTCAGAACAAGTAATAGCTAAGATGAGGTATAGAAAAATAGCAGAAGCTAAATGATGCATTGGGTTTGGGAATAGGTAGTTGGGAAAAGTATCCCAGACCATAGGGAAAAGCAGGCACAAAGGCCCTGTGGTAGGCTGGGAAGTTTGAGGGACCTGAAGAAGTTGAATATGATGGATCACAATGAGTGAGGTAATCTGTGGCATAAACAAGACTAGAGATTAAATGTGAGGTGATATAAATGAAAAATCAGTTATAGATATTCTGGCTAAAGAGAAAGGGTACATGAGCTTTAGTTACCTGCCAAAATTTTTGGAAGTCAAGAAGCCAAGCTTGAATGCCACACAATTAATAGGGACCTGGTCCAGGGAAATTTCAGAAAAACTCCATGGTGCCTACCACTGAGTGTTTATAGTCACCCAGCCAGAAGGCGAACACCAGAACCTCGGCTACGGTTGTTTCTGAGAAGCAAAGATATCCACCACCTTAGTTAGCAGAAGGACTACGCAGCCTTGCAATACTCCCACAGATCTTCACGTGCCATGATAAAAGATAGGCTTGGTGGGAGCCAGCCACACACATTTATACATCAGCAGCATGGGGGCATGGAACATGTAGGCTGGGAATTCTACCTGGGAAAGGCAGGATTGACAAAACACAGAATAATTATAATGGGAAGAGGAGGAGGTATGCAAAAGGTTGAGACATTGAAAAAGGACAGATGTCATACAGAGATGGAGTCTGGCTGGAGCTATATATTTGTGAATCACTGACATTGTAATTAAAGCTGAGGACATGGATGAGAACACATATGAGATCATAAGTGGGAGATGGTAGAATCTTCCTTCTGTATTCTATTTGTTTGACAGGCTCTGCATTAAGTGCTATGTGCAAATAGTTCATAACCAAATGTGAGAAACTGCTTACAAGCAGATAATTGCAACATAATAGAGCAATGCTACAATAAAGATTTGTATAGAATATTGTAGAAGAATGATAGTGTTGGTGGGGCAGGGAGCACTTATGTAGCAAAGGAAACCCAAGGAACCCAAATCTATATCTCTTGATTCATTTATCCAACTGCCAACCAGTGATTAGCTCTGGGGTATTTCATCAACACTTCACTTTCAACGTGTCCAAAATTATACTGGTTATTTATTCTCCCCTTTCCTTCCACTAATTTCTTCCTCTTTCTACAATTATCATCATGATCAACTACCAGATTCATTGTCCAAGTTGAAAATCTGGAAATAACACTTGGCCCCCTTCTTCACCCTCCAATATCCAATTAGTCAACATATATTTTAAAGTTCATCATGGGAATATCTCCTGAATCTGTCACCTCCCCTGGATCCCTATACTAGAGCCATGGGTCATCCACTTAATTCCCCATGTCCACAGATATCGCAGAAGTTTTCTGGTAGGTATCTTGGCAAATAAACCTCTCCTAACCCTAATGCTGGGGTCCACAAGCTTTGTTTCTGTAAAGGGCCAAATAGTAAACAGTTTTGGCTTTGCAAGCTGTAAGTTCTGTGCTGTAAGAACTCAAGTCTGTTCTTGCAATGAGCAAGCAGGCATAATAATCTGTAAGTGCATGGGTGTGGCTGCATGCCAGTAAGGCTTTCGAAGTGTGCTAACTCCTGCTTGACTCCAGAAAACCATCGGAATCATCACCCTGAAAACAGATCAATTTCTATGCCTTTGCTATTCCACAATTTCGGTGGAAGAAAGCCCATATACCTTTGCCCTTTGAAAAGATCCTTTATGGCTTATTTCTAAGCTATTCTACTGATTTCATCCTCTGCCTCCTCCATGTTGTGTCCGGTTTCGTGGCTTGTTTTTATGATTCTGCACCTTTGCACATGTGATTTTTGCCATCCTCTTCTTCATTCCTTGGAAAAATTCTCATCTTTCTGTGCCCTTCTTAAATTTGAGTGCTCTCTTAGCATTGTTTCCATTTTTCCTTTCTAGATTTCTATACTGAGTTCTATTGCAGCTTGGTAACGTTATGTCATGATTATCTGCTTGGAAGCTGTTTCTTACACTTGACAAATCCAGCACTTAACGAGGGGCCTGTTAAATGTCTTCTGAAAGAGCAAACAATAAATACAAATGTGAAAATGAAACAGTGAGTGAGAGAGTGGCCAGAGATGGGAGAAAAAGAGTGCAGACAATTCTTTTGAAAATTCTGGTTGATAAAAAATAGGGGGGAAGGTAGATACTTTATTCTCACAACCATAAGACTAGCTATAATGAGCTGTTTTAAACATAATAACTAAGTTTTTAACTTGAAGAAATATAATAAAATAAGCACACAGATAAAATATGGAAATTTTCCCCAGCTTCAGGAATTGTGAACAGTGCCCAAGTCCACAGAACCCTACAATATTTATTTCACTCTGCCCACCTTGGTGCTCAGTTATAATAATTCTACCCATGACATGTCTATTTAAAAAGAGTACTGTTGAGGTAACAAAGCCTTAACTCATGTAAAAAATATCTGGAGTGTTGAAAATTCTAGCACAATGGATAAGACATTTGGCCCAAATGAATCTATCTCACAGTTCCTTTGAAATTATGTCAAGCAATTAATTCTGCTGTAGCTACACTTGGTGCTGTCTTTCTAAAGGATTTTGTGAAGGTATCATTTCATACTCTCCTTCTCAAGGTACACAATAAGCCCTAACCTGGTTTTGCATGAAAAAGTATTGCCAATTTAAAAGAGTACATGCTATAAGGCAGAACAATTTACCATTCAGCAACAGTGAAAGGATTTGTCGGTGTGTGAGCCATCAGACTCATTGTCTTAAGCCTCAGGGCAACCCCATCTATGTCTCCTAGATGATTTCACAGTTGTCAGTAGTGGGGAGATACTTGGAAAGAGGTAACATATCTGTGCAGTTCCAATCAAATGCTTCTGGGCTTGGCCAATGAAGGCAAAGTTTCTTTCAACAGATCTGCCTTTGGACTATCTTTTTCTCTCACACTGTTAGTCATTGGAGTGGACACTTCTGATGCCCTGCCCACATCCTCCTTAGAATTCCCGTACCCTTCTTCCACATGCTATCTGTGTTAGCTACTAAAGATTCATAGCTCTTCTCTGGAAAATTGCCCTTGGCTGAGCAGGAAGCACTGCCAAGGAGAGTATATGTGTGCCTGCCCTGCTCTCTTGCCTCAAGTTGGGACTGAGGCTATTATGAAATTGACTCTCCACAGCCTGCTGTGGGATCAGGCTGAAGTCAGAACGCACATCATACCACTTCTTTGCTCAGTTCCCCTCCCTGGCCTGGCCAAATTTGCCATTCCTGCTCCCTGAGGACCCATCTTTAATAAATCACGCGTGCCTGAAACTTCATTCCCAGCTTCTTCCTCTCCTAGATCTCTCTACCTAGGACAGTTGTAGGTAAAGTGAGGAATCCTATGAGAGAACCCAGAAAAGCAGAAATCACAAAGGCAATCTAGTCCACAGTGAAATGCATGACAAAATGGAGGGATCATGTCAAGAAATAAAATGATATCTGAAAAGTCTCACTAATAAATATTAAACATCATTAAATGTACATTAATCTTTGGATGTTGAAATCAACATTGAATGTCCAAAATTAATTCAAATAATTACATCAAATACACATGCACACATGTGCACACACACACACTAATCATAAGGATTTACAATATTCTGAAATTATTTCATCTTTCCTTTTCTTTCTTTCTTATTAAAAAAAAAATAATGGTCAGAATACTGGCTTCCGTAAAATTAGTCCCTGTTCTGGCAGACCAAAAGAGGCAGAATCTTCCCAGCACAATTTTGCCCTCCAAACATTTTAAAAGTATCCAATTATCTGGTTTTGTATTACTTACAAAATCTTGTAGTTATGAAGAAAGTTTTTTTTTAAATTCAGTTTATCTCCCTAAATTAAAAGTGTACCTATAAATAAGAAGAGAAGCTGTTTCTGTCAAAACTTTGGGTCTACTGAGGACTAATGGAGTTTCTTTGTTCCGTAGGAAAACCTTTTGCCCTCAGACCAGCTGCTAAAGTTGAACACCACAGATGATTCTTTCAAAGCAATTCTGAAAAACCATATGCTGGAATCTAAATTTCTTAAACTTTACACACAAGATCAGAACTCCACATCTTAATAGCCATATAACTCTATAAAGAATTATCCCCGATTTCTCTGGTAGATCATCACTGCAGAAGGAACGAAAAAAGGCTTCATAAAAGCATTCCACCTGTATTGCTGGCAGATGACTTATAAATGTCGCACAGACACGGGCTGACTACTGGCTCATAGAAGAAGCATTAAATGAACGACGAGACATCTGCTGGTAAATACACAGCAAACAAAAAATGCAACTCAGGGCCAAACATGTGCACAGCGTGGGCCCCATCTCTGCTCATAAACCAAGCAATGTGTTCTGCTAATCATTAGCAGAGTTATTGATTTTAGATGCGTATCACACAGCTATAATTTTGTCAGAGAGTAGACCACATAAGTTGTTCTTTTTCTGGTTGTTTCATTTTGTCTTATTCCAAGAGTCCGTAAATTGACGAGTGGGACAAAAATTATAATTGACATCATCTGTGGGAAATATTTCATAAAACAACAGGCCCAGATGTAGGATTAAAGCCATATGGTAGTAAAATACCCCACTGAAAAGGGGCCAGGTTCCATGATTTCTTAAGAAAACAGATGTGCTCTTTCTCCCTCTGCTTGTTTTTCAATTTTTTTTTTCTCCAAATAAATCCCCCCCAACCACCAACGTTTTTTCCTCTCTGTCTCTTCACGATTGCACTGGAGAGAGTTCATAAATGGATTACAGATGTAGGTTTGTACTTCAAAATTCTAACTGTCACAATCTCTGGAATAAAATAAATGAAACATTTGGAAAAATTACATTGAACTATTGTAAAGGTAATGATGATTATGCAAACATGTCTGCTTGACATTTATCTAGCATCTTTGGGCATGAGCATATGATCTCCCAGATACCTCAAGCTGGAGTTCAGGGAGTAGGAAGTAATTTAGAGTTTGTTCAAAATGCAGCAACATGGGTGACTCCTTCTGAAAGCCCCCTGTTCTGAAGGGGAAGCTTTTATCTTTGAAGTTTCGACAAGTTGGTAAAACGGTTCTCATGTACTTTCTTTCCTCTTAAGGTAAGATTTCTGGATAAAATGGCACAAGAAAATAAGAACCCAATAGATCTCAGCCTCTACTCATTCAAGTTCCTTTTATCTACATTATTGCTCTACAATTTCCCCTTTGGAAATGTTGTGAACCGCAAGAAAGGGATCCTGGGGCACAAACACAGGCTATATTGTTTAACAACTAATCTACAAGTGCTGTGAAGAACTGCACACAACCGGGTTTTTGCCAAAAACCTCGGTGTCATATGGAATCCACTGCAGTATCACTGATTACAATTAATTAATTCAGCACTTATGCTGTATCACAGCATCCCCCTCTAGTAGTGTGCCAAGATGGCTTAGTGTTAGGAGAAAATAATAAAGTGTAAAAGAAACTAAATTTCCATCATGTGTCACTGTTAAGATTTCAACAGAATATCTACACTCTCCAACTGTCTCTTTTTAGCCCCTCAAAAACTGAAGCAAACAGTACATAAATTTGTTTTGAAACCAGAGGAGCCTGACTCCAGTTTCCCTGCATTGTTTCTTTAGTCTGTCTTCTTGGGGTTAAATAAGAAATAGAATTCAAAGTACCAGTGAGACTCCAGGAGACCTGAGCTGAGTAGTAACTCACGAAGATCAATTTGATGCTCACATTTCAGCATCCTCCTTTCTGCCATTTCCTCAGATGCCCAGCTCAAGGCTGAACACCTTTGTGCTCCATGAGATCAGTCTGAAAGAGATTATGCTAGGCAAAATAAACCAGATATTGTATTATTCCACTTTTATAAAATACCTACACATAGGCAAACTCATAGAGACAGAAAGTACATTAGAGGTTACCAAGGATTGGAAAGGGTGAGAAACAGAGAATTGCCACTTTTTGGGTATAGAGTGATATTGCTCCATAAGAACTTATGAAAGGAGAAATTAATAGAATGGTGTGAGAGTGAGGGGCAAGACAAAAGAGGAACTATGATTCTTCCCCGGGCACCAAAGACAAATCAGAACAATGTGTATGAGTCTTTATGACTTTTAAATTTTATTGTTACAGAGATGAGAGCTACAAATAAATGATTGATCTATCCCAAAGTAAGTTTGTGTTCAGAGGGCATATAATAGTTTTTAAAGGTTATTGTGGCAAAATATGTATAATGGAAAATATGCCATTATAACCATCTTTCAGTGTACAATTCAGTGACTTTAGTTGCATTCACAGTGTAGTACAACCAGCACCACTATCTATTTTTAAATTTTTTACATCATCCATACAGAAATTCTATACCCAATAAGTGGCAATCCCCATTTCTGTCTTTCCAGCCTCTAGTAATCTCCAATATACTTTCTGTTTCTATGAATTTGCCTATGTGTAGGTATTTTATGAAAGTGGAATAATATCTGGTTTATTTTATTTAGCATAATCTCTTTCAGACTCATCTATATTGCCACAGATATCACATGTTTCATTCCTTCTTATGGCTGAATAATATTCCATTGTATGTATCTACCCCATTTGATTATCCATTCATCCGTCAATGAACACTGGGTTGTTACCACCTTTGGGCTGTTGTGCATAAAGCTGATGTGAAAACTAGTGTACAAGTATCTGTTTTTACTTTTATTCTCAATTATTTCACTTACCTTGGAGTGGAATTGCTAGTTTATATAGTAATTCTGTATTAACATTTTTAAGAACTGCCAAATTGCTTTCTAAAGCAGCAGGACAATTTTACCTACCCATCACTGCCAGCAGTTAGTATTATTATTATTGCCGTGCTTGTTGGCCATTGTATTTTTTCTTTGGAGAAATGCCTTTTCAAATAATTTGCCCATTTTTCAATTTGATTGTTTGTCTTTTTGTTGTTGAGTTGTAGGGATGATTTATATATTCTGGCTATTAACCTTGTTCAGCTATATGATTTGCAAATATTTCCTCCTGTTCCTTAAGTTGTCTTTTCACTTTCTTAATCATATCCTTTGATGGATAGAAAATTTTAATTTACTGAAGGTCAACTTACCATTTTTTTCTTTTGTTGTTCATGGTTTTGGGATCATACATAAGAATTTATTGCCAAATCCAAAGACAAGAGGATGTTCCCTTATGTTTTCTTTGAAGAGTTTTATGGTTTTAGTTCTTATACATAGGTTGTTAATTCACTTTAGTTTATTTTTCTTAATAGTGTAAGAGTCCAAGTTGATTCCTTTACATGTGAATATCCAGTTGTCGCGACATCATTTCGTGATGAGAGTGCATTTTGTTTCAGATTCCAAAGCAGGGTGTGAGGACCAGTTAGGGGACCAAGGATTAAACTTTTTATTTCTCTATGGAATTCTTTATTTACCAAGTGGTCTGTACTGACAGACCCATATTTGATATAATATCTATTTAATTCCATTGCAATTCTATTAGAACACCCAGTTTTATTTATTTTCTCCACTAAAACCCACTAGAGAGCTTTGAAGTTATAGAACCACAGCAACATAGTGTGTTTCTATGGTCACAGATGCTTGATTATTAGAGGATTAAGATGGGGGGATAACATCTATAGGGAGGAGAGAAACTAACCTGTTATTGATCACATGGGGACTTGGCCACCTACTTGGGGTCACTGGCTGGGACCTCAGTAGCCGAGCAGGAGAGAAAGGGGAGAAATGGTCTCCAGTTCTGTGCTTACAAGAAAAGCAGGTAAAATTGGGCTTGGCTTGAACTGGTGAGAGGTTGATCTGATCAGCAGAGTACGATGGTGGAGGTGAGTAGATAGTTGAGCAACAAGCCACTGTGTTGCCAGTAATCCACTAGTGTAGAAGGGACATTACAGCCTTGAGTGGGAAGATGAAGAGAGGAGTCCGATCTTAACTGAGAGGAAGCTAAAGAGAAAGGTCACATCTCAGAGAAATCATTCATACCATTTCCAGTTTAGAATTGAGGAAACAGACAAAGAAACTGAGGCAGAAACCAACACACAGATTGAAAAAATGATCTTCAATGATCATTCCAGGGACAACATGAGGGCTATTAGATCTTGAACAGCAAGACTCAATCAGAGCATATCCAGTGGTGGGGAATTAGAATTCTTTACAACTGAGTCAGAGTCACAGGCACTCGAGCCTGAATACGAAGAGTGCTAGGTCTCGTAGCCATGCTGGGCTGGCACATTAGGAGCAAGAAAAGGAAAGTAAGCCCTGTGGGAAGGCAGGCCAGAAAAAGCTGACTTCCTGTACCCATAGCAACTCCTCAGCCTCTCTCTCCATAGAAGGGGCAATCAAGCTAAAGATTGTGTTTATGAAGCCAGCTTGACATCATATTTTAAAATTTTGTTGTCCTAAAGTTAGAGATTTCAAAAATCATGTAAGTGGAGCATAAAAAACAAAGCTGAGAATTGAATCACTATAGAATTTGACGGCATTTTGTTTCAAGAGACAGTGCCATAGAAAGGACAATTGCA
Organism: Nomascus leucogenys; assembly: GCF_006542625.1. Taxonomy (NCBI): domain Eukaryota; kingdom Metazoa; phylum Chordata; class Mammalia; order Primates; family Hylobatidae; genus Nomascus; species Nomascus leucogenys. The sequence goes on from NC_044391.1 coordinate 1,923,021, forward strand.
AACTCTATCAGTGGTCTCATGGTCATCCTACAGAGTCATCTGCTTATGACACCCCTTACACTGTAAGGAATAGTTGGAAGCAACAAGGAAAGTAAAGAAATCCCATAATGTGACTCTCTTAGACAAAGTAGAGGAGTCTAAGGTCCTAGGATATGGTCGTTCAATCCACCCTGTGTCTGAACCAGTCAACAATAAGAAGTGTTAGAAACACAAATAAGAGCTGTTGAAAAAGAGAAAGATTTTCAGTATAAGAAGTGGCTAGGCTTTGGATCAAATGCTAATGTTTCATTCCTGGTATTTACTTGGATTGTACCATCTTTGACGTTTCCTTGCCAGCTTCAGATTTTCACCAAGTCCTTGCAGTGCTTGGGGAGCCACACTGGGTGAGGCAATCTGATGAAATGCATAGACGCTTCATCTCGCATTCACTGGAACAGATGTCTTAAGTACCCTTATTGTGTTAGTTGTGCTTCATTTCTCCAAAAAATACAGACCTTCATTTAATAACAAATAGACAAAAAAAAAAAAAGGAACATATGAAGCAGGCAGGACTTCTTTGATGTTCTCTATTTCAAAATGTGATGAGAAATAACTTCAGAGGAAATATTTTTACTTTCTCTTCACCAATGGCTAAAACAATGAATAGGGTTGAGAGAATTTTTGAGCCCTGAATCATTGCTTCTATGCATCAGGCTTCCTTGTTCATATACTTAGCTGAATAAGACAACCTTATTTTCTTGAAATGCTGTTTTTATTTCATTATTTCCCAATTCAAACCCCTTAATTATTTCTCTATGGGTTACTGAAAAATGGCATTGAGTAATACATTTTCAGTTCTATAAGAAATCCTAATATACATCTCATCCAATTCCCTTCTCTTTGACAACAAGGGAAACTAATGCTCAGACAGACTAAAGGAAAATGTAAGTCTCACAATTCATCAGTGAGGAATCCAGGCCTAGAACTGCTTCTGTCTTCCAACGTCATGCTCTTTATGTAACTGGATCACTGCGGACTATGTAGAGACCCATAACACGCCTCTGTGCTCCTTTTCAGCTTCATCTTCAGTGCTATCTCCCCTAAATTGCCCTCCTTGCAATTCTTCAAGAACCCTACAAGCCTGAAATATCCTCTCTCATCTTTCTATGTTCAACTATCTTCCATGTAAAGACGAGCCTACATTTCCCAAGAATTTTTTTCTAAGCAACACCAGTCTGAGGAAGAATTAATATTAGTTGCACTCATTTGTCACATTTCTCTATCTACTTTTGCCTATATTTAAAAACTTATGATAAACATAAGACTGTAAGAATTCAGAAGTGTTAGCTTTTTTCCCTAGATAATTTTATATTTACTAATCACTCCGTCACATTTTGAAAAATTTAGAATATGCTTATACTTGACAAATGACACAAATAAATGGATAACATTGTGGATTCCTTCTGATGTATATACATAAGAAATATCAACATTTTGCAAAATGAAAATAAAAAATATCATTTCATCTTTTGAGATTATATTAACATTATTATAGATTAGCCATTGAAAATATTTTTCACAAAAAGTTAAAATGGATATAAATAAGGAGTGCCTTTAAGAGAAAGGATCCGAGATTGAAAGGTGAAGAGACTCGGCCAATTTGACATGTAGAATAACTGAAATAGCTCTTGGGTCTTTTGGCTTTATTTTCCCCAGCCTTCCAAACTTACATTCATAAACTCTTTCTTCACAGAATTAGGATCACAGTATTCTTTTGAAACCCAATGGGTATGTGGCAACCTCAGGTCACCCTCATTATGTTCTGCTAATGCCTCTATGTTGTCCTCTAGTTGAACTGTGGTTTTGCACACAGACAGATTCCAAATGGATGGGGATTTCACCAGTTTTACTGATTTGGCCAAAGTTCTTAGCACCAGTCTTGCACTTTAATATGGCACTATGGTTCAGTTCCCATAGTAACGAAAGATGAAAATCCCATTATTACCTAAGATGAAAATCAGCTGTACACATAGTCCATATTTTCAGCAGACCATTTTTATGAACTAGAGCCAATGTACACATTAAAATCTCCTTACAAGTCGCCCATCACCTTATTTAGCAAAGTGGCCTCATCGCTGGGAAAAAAAAGAGAATAGATTTTGCAGAAGAATAGGAAATGTTAGTGACCAAATGTATTCTACAGAAAAGAGAACTAGAGAAGTGACAAGTCTATGAAATGATTTTTTAAATGAGCCTGATCAAAGATAGCAACCACAGAGCATTTTTTCTTTATATCAGGAAAATGAAAGAATAGATAAAGGACAGTATTAGAATATCTGCAGAGATTAAACACAGGCAAAAATCAGCTCTTTAATCGATAATAAATATATCTACATCCTCTGCATCTATATTTGTATTGATAACTCTATATTTATTTGTCTAGCTACACAAATTAGAGCTACTTCAACAACAAGGCTAATTTGAGGAAGGCTTCCCCAAGGTTTAACTGGAAAGGCTTTAATAATATTTCTCCCATGATCCATATGATCTTCACATGATTAACTTAGTCAGTGATCACATGGGAATCAGCTGAACCTTGAAGAAAAAGGTCTAGGCATGTTATACAGTGACAGATTTATTGGAGGATATTAACTAATATGCCTTTCCTCACTTCCTGCTTGCATTTGACCAACATCAACTAGAGCTGCTGGAGGTTGCCTTCAATTGCTCCAAAAAGAGGCAGAGGAAAAAAAAAAGTCAGTTTCTTGGTAAGTCAACCAGTTTCCCAACAGAAAACAAATATTTATAGAGAGTTTTACGTAATAACTAATTTAAAAGGTCTGGGTATGGTTAAAGAAACCAACAAGGAATGGGAAAGCACCAAGAACAGTCAGGAGAAAGCTTTATGAGTGCTAGCCTTGTCACTCCCCTAAGCAAGAGTGGCAAGTGGGGTTGCTGATACTGAGAATGTGCTGTGGCCATGGGCAGGCAATGGAGTCACTGCTAGAACCATGGCCTGCTAGGGAGGGAGCAAGGCAAATAATCACTCTAACATTTTTCTCCTGTGAATTCCAAGTCTTTTGCAGGTGTATTCTGCAGCTAAACTCGGTGGGAAGCCAGAAGTCATGGAAGCACAAGAGTTGCAATTTGTAGAGGACAACTTTCTGTGGCAAAGATTAAACACAGATTATTTTTCAAGAGGGGCAAATAGAACATAAACGACATACCTGACTTTTAAGTTCTGCAACTTCTTTTAAAAATGGATTTCAGACTTCAGATTCTGGAGAAAGAAAGTAGACATACTTTTCCCTATTCCTAAGTATGTTTTTAAAGCCTGAATGTGATAGATAGATGATATAATAGATAAATAGCTATACAGACAGATGACAGCTATATGTTAGATAGATAGATAGATAGATAGATAGATAGATAGATAGATAGACAGACAGACAGACATAAGACTGAAAGGTGGATCACAAATGATCTAAGGAACACAGGACAAAAGAGGAAACATGATATGATTTTCTCGTTTGGGAGTATATTTTTTCCTTGTACAAAATTTGCAGGTGATAAAGCTGGAAACCAATTAACGTAAATCTGTGCAGACAGAAAAAAGCCACAACAAAACCCTGTTCTCTCTAGCCAAAGTAAAAGGCAGCCTAATGAGACATAAAATAAAAAGTTTTAGAGAGTATCTAGTCTATTCCAGTTAAACACCACAGAAAAACTATGCCCACCCCCCATCCCTATGCTGGCAAAGGCTGAGTGATTAACTGAAGGATCCAACCTCACCAGGCTATAACAAGGCACCTCAGAACTCCTGCTGGATGATCAGAGAAGACTAAGTAGGGAATCAAAATGTTCATCCCTGCTGATTGATTACAAGTTTCCTCTTTTCCTACCATGTCAGTGAAGACCAAATAGGGAGCCAGCACTTCCATTCTTACCTGGAAGTAACAAGGTGTCCCTCTGTCTTCCTACTGGGGTGGTATGAGAGGAGGCCCATGGAGAGTCAAAAATTTCATCTCTGTTCATCACTAATAAGGTCATGCCTCCACCATGGAGTTAGTGGAGGCCATGTGGAGAGCAGTAATGATGCACACCTACTCTCTCTAGCCAGGGAGCAGTGACTTCATCCCTCTGCCCATCACTACAGCGCCTCTAAGTATCAGTAACTCCACTCACTACTGTTGCTGAGGGGAGTAACAAGCCTAGTGCCCCTAAGACCTCCTGATAGCTGTTCCTGCTGCTTTGACATCATTTGTTGGTTTCCTAAACCATAGCTGGACCTCTGTAATGATGGCCTTCCCCTCAGTTATCAGTGGAAATTTAGGGAGAATCCTGGACTTCTACCTTTACTTGGCAGTAATGAAGTTGTACCTCACTCCCCACCTTCCCCAACAAAAGTGGTATCAGAAGAAGCCAGTTAAAACAAAAGCCTTAAATAATATCCTAGTCTCATAACATAATGTCTTGATTCCTTCTCCATTCTTAAAGGATATTTTCACTGGAAATAAGATTTTGAGTTGATAATTCTTTTCTTTCAATACTCAAAAATGGACATCCTACATCCTTCTAGGCTCTTGTGCTTTTGTTGAGGGAAGCTGATCATAGTCCCAGAAGACACAATCCCTGAACACCGAATCCTGAATGTTGAAATCCCAAAATAAAATAAAATTCTGGGAAAAATAGTTTTAAAATATTTTAAAAATATTTATTTACATTGCTAAAAGGGAATTTATGTGAGAAACATATAAAAACAACAGAACATTTTATAGGCTACTTTATGTCATAAAACAGGCAATAATAGCATACATGTTTTTGCAAGCATGGACACTCAGATATACTAATTGCAGTTGCACAGGCAAAGCAGAAGGAGACAAACTACATGTATTAATAAATTCCTTATATAGTTGCAGTCATCTGAAATACCACAATGGATTACCTAAGTCTTTTGATGAGATCAATCAAAAACTGGGATGGATCACCACAGCATATGCATTCACCCAAAGAGATGAGATCTTGAGAAATTTTATGTTTCACAAATATAGATGTATAAAAAGGATACCTCTTCATTTATTAGTTTCAACATTTTTACCTATGCACACAATGCTTTCACACAAACTCAGCTTTGCAGTAATACAACTTTGTGTAGTCAAATTTGGAAAGAAAATGCATAAAACAAAATAGAACTCTCTAAAAGTTTTTACACAATTTATATATGCAGTATTGGAAATGATGTAAAGATGAAATACATAGCATAGAGTATTAAAAAAATGACAATTTAAAATGGTGAAAAAATAAGGTAAAAATATTAAAAATAAAATGTGATATATGAAAAAGTGTATTGCAGGGATAGATTATGGGCAATCACACAGAGGTAATCCATAAGAGCTGGCTGACTTTCATGATGATCAAGTGTATTTTAAAGTCTTGCATCATGATAAATAGTGGTTTTTTTTTTTCTTAAGGCATGGCTCTACTTTGAGAATATATTCACATTATAATACACAAATTTTTGCCAGCTTTTATGTTGTTTTGGATTCACAGAAATTCATTTTGCATGGACCTATATACAGACTACAAATTTGGTGGAAACAAGACTGGTGATAGAACAGCAACACTGATGCCCAAATGTCTTTTTATCCTGCCATGCACATTATTATTTTTAAACCAGTCAGTTACTTTGCTGGTTTCTCAGGCCCTGGAATGTCATTGACTGGAAGAAATGACAATGCTGGCAAACTAAAGCTTCTGTCATTGTCATATCATGGTCAATGCACTCACCTGAATTTTCCACCAAATTCGTTGCCTGAATGGAAAGAAAAAAAAACACAAACTTTACTGGTAACATTTTGAAATTCACTTATAGAAGCCTTAATCATATTTAATTCTAAATCTGTCATTATGGTTTGGGGATTAAATTGGAATCCATTTTCACATACAAAGTCTACTGATATTTACTCCTTGGTTCTTTTTATCCTCACTGTATTTCCCGGCATCCTAGCCTCCATGCATCCTGAATCTCCATGTTCCAAGCCTACTCTTTGGAAGCCATAGCCAAAGACGAAGAAGCCATGGTATGTCCTCTTTGTTTCTAACCAGCCAGCCCTGCTAGATCCATCAGCCCTCTTTTGGCCAAACTGCACACAACTTTAAGTGGCACAAGAAACTAAAGGGGGCTTCTCCACTTTCCCGCCCCCTTGTGTCTCAGGTTTTCTCTCTGTCTAGATTTCTCCTGGCATTATCTCTGCCCTGCTCTAGTTATCCCATGTCAGTATGGACCACTCTTCAAAGCCTTCTTCACCACATTTGTATAGGAAAACAGGGAGCAAGAAATACTCATATTGGCTCAGAACATCTCTAGCTCCACATTAACAGTTTCTACTCTGGGAGAGATATGATGTGAAGCCCCTTTTGCAAGCACACATTCTCAAACTCCTCTTCCAAATCTGATCTTCCCGCCTCTTCCCAGAAAGGACTTTTCTCTCCTATTTTAATGGTGGAAAAGGATTATTCCAAAGATATAGCTAATAATGTGTCTCTGAAATTAATACCATTACCTCTTAGTTGTATCATTGCTGCAGTGGGATTTAGGATCCACTAAGTCAAATCTTAATCTTCAGTGTTTACTTCCCTTTGTACTTTTGCTATTTTGATCTTAATTTTCTCCATTACAATGCATAGCCCAGACTAAATTACATGACAGAGAAGAAGTATAAGAGGAGGAAAGAACATGAATTAATATTCCAAGATACTATTTTACTACATACTTATAAGAATTGCATATTCTTTCAAATCCATAAAAAGACCAAAACTATGACTAATTTACATACCTTGCAGAGGAGAGAGAATAAGCAACTTGGAAAATATATTTGAGGATATAGTCCATGAAAATTTCCTAATCATTCTAGACAGATTAACATGCAAATCCAAGAAATACAGAGAAACCTAGCTAGACACTAAACAAAACAGCCACCTCCAGGACACATAGCCGTCAGATTCACCAAGGTCAATGCAAAAGAAATAATCTTAAAAGTGGCTGGAGGCTGGGCGCAGTGGCTCACGCCTGTAATCCCAGCACTTTGGGAGGTCAAGGTGGGTGGATTACCTGAGGTCAGGAGTTAGAGACCATCTTGGCCAACATGGTGAAACTCTGTCTCTATTAAAAGTACAAAAATTAGCTGGGTGTGGTGGCACAAGCCTGTAATCCCAGCTACTCGGGAGGCTGAGGCAGGAGAATTGCTTAAGCCCAGGAGAAAGAGGTTGCAGTGAGCCCAGATCATGCCACTGCACTCCAGCCTGGCCGACAGAGCACATCTCTGTCTCAAAAAAAAAAAAAAGTGGGTGGAGATAAAGCTCAAATCACATACAAAGGCAACCCCATCAGGCTAGCAGCAGATCTCTCAGAAGAAACTTTACAAACAAGAAGAGATTAAAAGCCCATTATCAGTGTCTTTAAATAAAAGAAATCCCCCCACCAAAAAAAATTCATATTCTGCCAAAGTAAGCTTTATAAGTGGAGGAGAAATACAGTCTCTCTCAGGCAAGCAAATGCTGAGGGAATTTATTTCAACTAGACCAGCCTTAAAAGAGGCCCTAAGAGTGTGTTAAACATGGAATTGAAAGAATGATACCTGCTACCACAAAACCATACTTAAGAACATAGCCCACATGCAGTATAAAACAACTACACAATCAAATCTGCATAACAACCAGCTAACAACATGACCCAGGATCAAAATCTCACATATCAATACTAACACTGAATGTAAATGGAGTAAATTCCCCACATAAAAGACATAGATAAAAAGATAACACCCAACCATCTGTGTCTTTAAGAGACCCATCTCACATGTAATAACACTCACAAGTTCAAAAATCATACAAGGGTAGGGGAGGACAAGGAGTCATTATTCTTGTATCAGATAAAACGGACTTTAGACAAAAAATAAATAAGAAAGACGATGAAGGGAATTACATAATGACAAAGGGTACAAGCCAACAAGAAGAATTAACTATTCCAAATATATACACACCCAACATTGGATCACCTAGATTAAAAACAAAAAAAAAATGTTTTTGACCTATCACAAAACCCAGACAACTATACAATAATAGTGGGAGACACTGACACCCCACTGGCAGGATTAAACAGATCATCAAGGTGGTAAACTAATGAAGAAACTATGGACTTAAACTAGACACTGGAGCAATTAACTTAATAGACATCTGTAGAGCACTCCACCCAGAAATCACAGAATATACATTCTTCTCATCTGCATGTGGAACATATTCTAAGATTGGCCACATGCTCAGACAGAAGAAGTCTCCATAAACTAAAAAAAAAAAAAAAATTGAAATCCTACCAAGCACACTCTTGGACCACAGTGTAATAAAAATAGAAATCAATATCAAAAAAAGTCTCAAAACTATACAAATATATGGAAATTAAGTAACTTACTCCTGAATAACTTTGGGGTGAACATCAAAATTAAGGTAGAAATCAAAAAAGATTTTGAAATTCATGAAAATAGGAACAGAACTTACCAAAATCTATGGGATGTAGCTAAAGCAGTGTTAAGAAGAAAGTTTATAGCCCTAAACAACTTCATTAAGAAGTTAGAAAGATTACAAATTAGTAATCTAATTTGCATCTAAAGAAACTAGGAAAAAAAATAACCAACCAACCCGTAAGCTAGCAGAAGAAATGAAATAAGTAAAATTAGAGAAGAACAGAGTGACATTAAGATGCAAAAATTTATACAAAAGATCAATAAAACCAAGAATTGGTTTTTAAAAAAATTAGTAAATAAACCAAGATTGAAAGACCACTAGTTAGATTAACAAAGAGTGAAAAAGAGAAAATCAAAATAAACCCAATCAGAGATGAAAAAGATGCAAAACAACTGCCCCCGCAGAAACACGAAAGATCCACAGAGACTATTATGAGCAGCTCTATGCAGGCAAATTAGAAAATCTAGAGGAAATAAATACATTCCTGGAAACACACAATCTCACAAGATTGAATCAGAAAGATTGAAACCCTGAATAGACCAATATCAAGCTCTGAAATTAAATCAGTAATAAAAGTCGTATGAAGAAAAGAAAAATTCCCTGGACCAGATAGATTCACAGTTGAATTCATGTAAAGAATTTGAACAATTTTTTTATACTCTATTTGAAACCTGTCACAGTCAACTACCTACTAATCTGTATTTAGTTTGATCACTGAACTTATTTTCATTATTTTACATTAAAAGAAGAAAGTTGGTGAATGTATTTGAAATTAAAACATTAATCAATAAGTAAAATGGATGTATTTATTGATGTATGTTTAAAGTAATGTAGAAAACAATTACCTATTTTCCTTTAGCCATTGTAATCCCAAAGAAACAAGTCAATAATACTGTTAGAGAAGACACCATTATATTCGAGATCTTATTGCAGTTAAACAATTCCCCAACCCTAGCTAATGTCCAAATTTTAATCAGCAGTAAGTATAGCATAAATTTAGGGATACAGGATCTGAGCATTTTATTAACATTAGTTTTCTTCAGGCAGCAATTTCTCTAGTAACAAGATCATCCCAAATTGCTGAGAAATTCCAATTTTTTAATCTAAGTTCTTTAACAATAGGCTTTATCTATCAGCAACCAATGAAGAAGGTAAATTTACATAATAATCTCAAGTAACTGGCTTATTGTTAAGTCCAAATTTATTGAGGCATAAGTATACATCCATTATTTTTTCTTCCAAGTTCTGCATCGTAACAATGTAACATTTTTAACACAACACATACCTTTCCGTTTAAGATAAATAATTTATAATTCAGTCTAATCCAATTCAAAATTCCTATCTTATGTCTTATGTCTGTCCTTTCAACATATCCAGGGTGGTAGAGCTTGTGGAGATAGAGTGGATAGGCGCTGTTGTCTATGCTTTTACTTCTCTAAATCTAGGACTTTGGAGTAGAGAAAGGAGTAGTCTCACTTTGCACTTTTCTTTCCTTTCTCCCATCTTGAATCAATTCCACCAGTCTTGAGGAAAGGGAGGGAGGATAGAAGGCCACATATACCTACAGAAAGATAATCATTTATCTCTCTTTAGTCTCTGCAAATGATCAACACCACTTTCCACCTCTAGAGATCAGATTGCACATCTCCTAGCTTGGTTGGTAGCTTCCTTGGTAGTCCTATTGATCCTGCCTTGCCCCTAACCCTATATATTTCATACAGAACCACGAGAGCTATAGAAATCCTCTTCCATACCATCTGAAAGCCAAAGGGATATGGTATGTGAGTTGGAGGTGCGGAGGGAAGGGCTCCTCTTTTTCCCAGGCACAACAAATATGGTCATTCCCCATCCCTCTGCTTTTCGCTAACCACACAAGGCTTCAGCCTTTAGAGAGCTAAAAATGAGACACAGGAATACATCTCTACATTTATGTACCTCTAAAAATTGCCAGGGCATACATGCCAATCTCTCCATAGAATTTTCTCACCATAACTCATTCTAATGACAATACTAGAGTAGGCTAGAGATCAATCTGGGAAAAAGGGGTGCAGTTTATGCAGACATGCTCTATTTATAAGGTGATTCCTTTGAAGTCCTGTCTTATTTGATTTGATGGAATGCAGCAAGGAAATGCTGTTCCTGCATAAACATTGAACTCTTTATGACTATAACAACATCCTTTTCCTCTCCTTCCTCCAGTAAATCGATTGGAGAGAAAGGAGAAGGAAACTGGAAAGTAAGGAATAAAGAAAAGAGGTGCCAGGATAAAAGTTGGGATAGCAAAGAAGATCCAGTTGCCGCTTACTAAAACCTGAATAGCATGCCAGTACCAATTATTAGTAGTTCTCTTTAGAATGTTGAAATATTTAATGTATTTAATGTCTCCCTGATTTCAGCTTGGAGATTGAGTCACCACAAATTCTAACTACAGGGAAAGTCTCATTTAATCTTTCAGTAGTGGATAGATCCAAATTTTAGAAGCAGAAAAACAAATGTTTATACATTTATATTCTGTTACTCCTCCCTCCAATTCATTACTTCTTTCCAATGCAAAAGAACCCCCACCCTATTCCTCTATAATCTTACCCTATGTTTTTGAATTGTCTTTGTTTGGAGCTGATTTGTCATACATCTTTTAAAGATCAAGTTATTTGTGACATTTGTGAATTATGTCAGATGACATTACAAGGAATTTAATTTAAATGTATGCTCCTCTGAGTGAGTGAGTAAGAATCATCTCGTTCTTAAATAAAGGTCTTACACAGAATGGAAAGAGAAGAATTTGTAAATAAATGTGTTTTTTTTTTATTTCTTTTTTGGATCATTTTCTATTCAAAATGTCTTCTGTCACGTTTTCTCTCTCTTCTCTTTCTGGGACAATAATTACACATGGTAGTCCCTCCTTATTTGCAGTTTTACTTTCCGTAGTTTCGGCGACCTATGGCGAGCCATGTTTCAAAAATATTAAGTAGAAAATCCCAGAAATAAACAAGTCATACGTTTTAAGTTGCGTGTCCTTCTGAGTAGTGAGATAAAATCTCACACTCTCCTTCTCAGTCTCGTCCAAGACATGAATCATCACTTTGTCCAGCATATCCATACCATATGTGCTACCTGATAATCCTTATCTGAAATGATTTGGATTTCAGATAATCTTTATCTGAAATGATTTGGACCATAGGTGGATTTGGGTCTATATTATTTTGAATTTTGGAATATCTCCAATATACTTGTTAGTTGAGAGTCCCTAATCTAAATATCCAAAATCCAAAATGCTCCAATGAGTATTTCCTTTAAGCATCATGTCAGTATTCAAAAGGTGTAGGATTTTGAAGCATTTCAGATTTCAGATTTTCAGATTAGACATACACAATTTATAGAAGGTTTGATACTATCCATGGTTTCTGCCATACACAGGGGTTCTTGGAACATATGTACCCCAATAAGGGGGACTACTATGGTCAGAGCTGGAGGAGAAGAGAAAGAAATAATTATTTACTATATCTCACAAGTCTTATATCTTTTTTTATGTATTCTCCACTTTATGCTCTCTTGAATATATTAATTTTAGTTATTTTAAAATCTTTGTCAGCTACTGTTTATTTCTGGATCACCTCTGGGTTTGTTTCTAGTGTTTGTTTATTTTTTTTTTGGTTTCTGGTCATAAATTATGATTCATATATTTTAAATATAGAAGAAAAGATGAATAATATGAAAAGTAAGAGGAAATGTTTTAGAAGAGTATTAAAATCTATGAAAATAAAATTGGAATTATCAAACTGAATTATACAATATTTAGTCAAAAAATCAATATGAGTGTAATAATAAATCAGACACAGCTAACCACCCAAAAAATCTCCACTTAGTGCCTGGAAATTAAACAATATCCTTCTAAATAACTTGCAGATCAAAGAAAAAACAAAATTTTAAATATTTATTCTGAAAAAAAATAAGGTTGGATATGTCAAACTCTAAGAATAGAGCAAAGCCTGAAATGAATATATTAGAGGAAAACTTCAGTTTTGAGAAGTTTGAATATCAAACTTCTGAAAACGGAATTCCAGAAAATAAAATTCAAATGAAATAAAAGAAAGAAATGAGTAAAATAATAGTGGAAATCCATAAAATATATAATAAAACTAAATATTCACTAGAAAAGTCAACAAATCAAAAATTGTTTCTCTGTAAAGAGTAATGAAGTTGAAAAATTCTGAATCAGACTGTTTATGAGAGAAACCAAGAGAATACAAATTACTATTATAACTGAAAAGAGGGACAACACTACAGTTCTTATTGACAACAAAAACATAATTATAGGTATTAGAAACAATTATACCAATAACTTTGACAATTAAGATGAAGTATATAAATTACTTGAAGAAGACAAATTAACAAAGCTGATACAATAAAAAAAGGAAAACAATTTTTAATGTGCTTGTAGCCATTTTAAAAATAATATTTGCTATCCAAACCTTATACAAAGAAATTTCAGGCCCAGGAGGAATAAGAGATTAATTTTACCAGACATTTAAGGAAGAAATAATATCAGTCTTTTACAAATACTTTCAAACGAAAGAAAAAGAGAAAAATACATCTCAGCTTTTTATAAAAGGCAGCATAATTTTGATTATAAAACCTAATATAGACATTATAAGAATGGAAAATTACAAATTAATCTCTCTCACCAACATTGCTGGATAAGATCTGCATAGATACATTATTAGTGCACCAAATGCAATTGTATGTATGTAATCATTATCATATGGGAGTTAACATTCAAAATCGAATGTAAATTTTAACAGTCAATCAATGTTATCAAACAATGTTATTGTTATATTTTGAGAAAAAAAGATGGAAATACTTTTATTATTTCTATGGGTGCAGAAAAAGCATTTGTAGAATTCAATCACTCATTTAAAAATTTAAGTAATTACTTAAAACCTAGTAATAGAAGAAAATGTCCTCAATGTGACCAGAGATATTCACAGAAAGCCCACAATAAACACAAATGAAATATTTAAAGTATTTTCTCTAAGTTAGAAGAAAAACAAAGATTGCCACTGTCATCAAGATTTTCAACTCTGTATTATGAGGACCAGCCAATGAAATAAGACATTTGATAGATGGATAGATAGATTTATAAAGAAAATGATGGCACACATACAAAATAAGAATCTAGCATAAGCTATTACATTAATAAATTTAGAAGGATCACCAAATATAAGACCAACATAAAAAATTAATTGGATACCAGCAACAACAAGTAAAAAGTAAATTTAAAAAAACATGTTTTACAATAATACCAAAAGTATAAATTTCTGGGAATAAATGTAATGGATGGTGAACATGACATTTATGCTAAAAGCTGTTAAATGCGGAGACAAATTAAATAACATTGAAATAAATGAAGAAAATAGTCATAAATTGTGTGACTTAGTATCATAAAGATGTCAGTTCTCTTCAAATTTTGTATAATTCCAATAAAAATCTAGATTTTTGATGGAAATTAAAAAGATGATTATAAAACTTATATGGAAATAACAAATGAATTGGCATATTCAAGACAATATTGAGGAAGAAAAAAGCATGGATTTATACTATCAGATATCTATACTTACTATAAAGCTATAGTAATTAAGACAGTGTGGTTATTCCAACAAAAAGAAAAAAAAATTGGGGGAGAAACAAAGAGAATCTGGAAATAGAACCACGTGTTTATAGTCACTCAATCATGTCAAAGACAGCATTGCAGTACAGTTGGTAAAGAAGGACTTTTCAGTAAATTGCGCTAAGTAAATAGTCTATACAATATGAGAAACTAAGACTTGACTCCTACCTCACAGCATGCACAAAAATTTGTCCAGATTCATTACAGAACTAAACATAAAAATAATAATTTTAGAATAAAACACAGGATAAGAAATCTGTAATTTTAGAAACATTTTTATAGGACAATAAAGCACTAATAGTAATGGAGATTGTTGATGAATTGGAGTCTATCAAAAGGAAGATCCCTTCATTGAAACAGAATTGAGAGACTAAAAAATATAAGCTAGATACAAGGAGAATATATGTCAATGAATATGCTTTATAAAAGGTTTAGATCCAAAATCTATCAAATACTTCTACAACTCAAGAAAGAAGAAGGTGACACATTAAAAAACGAGGGCAAGCATCAATCAATGAGTGGAAAAAGAAACTCTGATACACACACACACATATATATGATGGAATACTACTCATCCATAAAAAGGAATGAATTAACAGCATTTCAATGACCTAGATGAGACTATTATTCTAAGTGAAGTAACTCAAGAATGGAAAACCAAATATCGTATGTTCTCACTAATATGTGGGAGCTAAGCTATGAGGACGCAAAGGCATAAGAATGACAGAATGGACTTTGGGGACTTGCAGGGAAAAGTGGGAGGGGGTGAGGGATAGAAGACTACAAATATGGTGCAGTTTATACTGCTCAGGTGATGGTGATGGGCACACCAGGTCCTCACAAATCTCCACTAAAGAACTTACTCATCTAACCAAATACCGACTGTATCCCAATAACTTATGGAAAAATACAATTTAAAAGACTGGGAAAAAATATTTAATACATACTTTATAAAATAAACCATCCAAATGGCCAATAAACATAATAAAAGGTATCCAATATCATTAGTCATTAGATAAATTAAATCAACCATGCACCTACTAGCAAAGTAAAATGAAAAAAGCAGAAAATACCAAAGTGTAGGAACAGGTCAATTGGACTTTCATCTACTACATAGATATAAATTGTACAGGCACCTTAGAAAACTACTTGGCAGTATTTAATATCTCAACCTAAGTATACCCAAATTTCTCTTCTAGGATTATACCCAAAAAGAATGTACACATATAATCACTAAAATACAGATATAAGAATGTTCCTACCAACATTAGTATAGTAGATAGAAAATTAAAACAATCAAATGTTAAGTACCACAGCAAAATACTACACAGAAATTGAATGAATAAATATCCCAATAATGTTATTAAACACACACACACACATACACAAGAACTTGTGCTTCTGATTTCACTTATGTGATTACATAATCAACTTATTATTGTTGGTAAAATGAGGATAGTGGCTATCTTTAGAAAGAAGAGTAAGTATAGTGAATAAAAGAGAATATCAGGTGGGCTTATAGGATTCTGGTTTCTTTATTCATGTGATGATTAAACAAGGGTGTGTCTAACATTTTATCAATCTGTACATTTCTGATTTGTTTACTCTTCTGTATCTATAAATGTTAATTTAACAAATCCAATTTCACTCTGTGAACATCCATTTATACATTCTCATTTATTTATTTATGTTAGTTGCTGCAATTAATAGAGTACATAAAACATTCTTTAAATAATAAGGGAAAATTTAAATTAAGAGAAATAAAATTAAATTTTAAAATTTTATTTCAAAAATTAATATGTAAAAATTTAAGTTTTAAAATTAAATTTAAACCCTAGGCTGGGGATGGTGGCTCACACCTATAATCCCAGCATTTTGGTAGGCCAGGGCAGGAGGATTGCCAGAGGTCAGGTGTGCAAGATTAGCCTGGGCAACATAGTGAGATCCCATCTCTACAAAAAATTTAAAAATTAGCCAAGTGTGGTGATGCATGCCTGCAGTCCTAGCTGCTCATGGGGCTGAATTTGGATTATTTTCTGGAGCCCAGGAGTTTAAGGCTGCAGTGAGCTATGATGATGCCACTGCTCTCCAGCCTGGGTGACAGAGTGAGACTCCGTCTCAAAATAATAATAATAATAATAATAATAATAATAATAATAATAAGGAAAATGTATAACTGGAATAAATGTAGGAAGTTAAGATTCATGGCATCGTAAGTTTATAAAAGAAGGACTTCATGTAGGAATATCAGGAAGAACTGCTCTAAGCAAGTGATAAAGTGCAATTTGACAAATGAAGATGTGGTAGTAGGTTGAAGGGGCAGGACAGCATACTAGACCCAGCGACCAGCATCCTTAAATATTCAATAAAGGTAAAAGGGTGCTGAAGGGAAAAGTGGTGTATTGTGTGATTGAAGAGATAGGTAGGGTCCAGATTGTAGTTTGCTTAAAAATTTTGGTCTTAACCCTGAGAGCAGTTGGGAGCATGTGAAGATATTGTAGAAGACAGTATTATATAATCAGATTTGTATTTTGAGTAAATTCCCCTATGACTCAGAATGAGAGAAGGCCGAGAGCAGATGAGATAAGCCCTCATAGGAGGCTATTGGTGTACTATGGGATTCTTATATCATGGGTTGAATAGGTAATGGAGGAGAAAATATATAAATGTCTTTGTTACCACTCAACAGTACACATAAAAATTGTAAAGATAGTAAACTTTATATGTATATTTTACCTGAATTTGTAAAAGTATAGACAATTTTCAGTTAAAAAATATAGGGTGGTAGTAGGAGAAATAGAGAGAAATGAAAGGATTTGAGATCTATTTGGGAGGTAACATTGGCAGGATTTGCTGGTATGTTGCATGTAGGGGGTGAGCTTGATGGAGGTGTCAAAAATAAGTCCCATATTTCTACTAGTGGATATAGAAGTCTGGGGATTTCGTTCACTAAGAGGGGTAACATTAAAATATGACCTAGCTTTGAGGAAGCAAACATTAATTTTCTTGGGAATGTGTTCAGTTTCCTTTGGGATATGTTCAGTTCAACCTTTCAGGCATAAATTAAAGATGTCCAGGGGTCAGTTGTGTTTAGGAATTTGGAGCACAGATAAACCTTCCAACATAATAAAATTTAATATAATTTAGAGCTTTTTACTTGTCAAGCATTGTGCTTTACCTATCATAACTCATTTATTCTGTAGAACTCTATGTTGTTGATATTGCTGTTAATATTATTCTCATTTTCCAGACTAGTGAAAAGAAGTGCAGAGGTTACCTACCCTGCACAAAGCTAGTATCTGGAGATGTTCAAATACATGTTGTCTAGCTCCAGAAGATGTGCCCTGAAACACTAATACACTGTGTGTCTGAATCACTCAAAAATATAGAAAACACATTCTTGGCATTGTAGTAAACCTTAATCAAATATAACAACATAAAAATTATCTCAAGATGCAATACATGGAACACTGTCCCTCAAACTATTTCTTCCTTTGCACCTTCAGGTTTGTGCATCTTGTCTCTCAGTTCTGGTGTAAAGAATGATTTCACCTCCATCGGCTGTGCTTGTTTTCATAACCCTTGTTCTTAGCATATCCATCATTCTGGTCCTGTCTGCATCATCAAAAGAGAATGCAGCCATATCTTGAGTTTACTGCCAGTCCTTTCTCTTGGTTTTCTTTGAAAGCAGAAGGCATTTGTTTGTTTGTTTGTTCACAATGCTATGGATTTTTTCCACTTTGAACACTTATAATCTGTAATTTTAATGGGATTTGGAGATGTTAATAAGTCTTCTGTACTAGCTTGAACCATCTTAATGCATTAAGATTCCTTGGGCCAGATGCAGTGGCTCAAGCCTGTACTTCCAGCACTTTGGGAGGCCAAGTCAGGTGGATAGTTTGAGCTCAGGAGCTTGAGACGAGCCCAGGCAACATGGTGAAACCTTGTCTCTACCAAAAATACAAAAAATCAGTCAGCTGTGCTGGCAGGTGCCTCTGGTCCCAGTTACCCAGGAAGCTGAGGTGGGAAGGTAGCTTGAGCCTGGAAGGTGGAGGTTGCAGTGAGCCAATATGGTGCTACTGCACACTCCAGCCTTGGTGACAGAGTGAGACCCCATCTCAAAAAAAAAAGAAAGATTCCTTGATGGACAATTTATAAATTGTGCCCCAAAACCATGATTCTAAGTCCAAAAATTTGTAATTGTAGAATCAATATGATGAAATTAATTTTAACACTTCCATTCTTATTGAGGAAGGAAAGATTGATTTCCAAAAATCATACCTAATTAAAAGAGGTCATTTTCTTATGATTCCTGTTTCCATCCCATTTTATATTGACACTCATCATCTTTTGCCCCATGCTCATTCCCACTTGGAGCCACAGAAGAAGGAAATTTTAAAAAATACGTCATCACTGTAGCAGATTCCTCATAATATAGTATGTATCCATATAATTTCTCAAAATTTTAATTCCTGGGGGAAATTGAGCAAGGTGGCTGTATAGAACTTTCCAGTGATCATCTTTCCTTCAGGAACGTTAAATTGAAAAACTATCCACACAATAAAACACCTTCATAATAACAAAGACTCAGATGAGCAATCACAGTAAGTGGATTAAACATTATATCACAGCAAGAGACACCGAAAAGGGTAGGACAGTCTTGAATCTCCTACACCAGCCCTCCCCCACCCACCAGCAGTGGCATATCACAGGAAGAGAGAATCTGTGTGCCTGGGGGAGGGAGAGCAAGGTGATTGTGGGACTTTGCACTAGGACTCAGCACTGCCCTGTCACAGCAGAAAGCAACACAGGGCAGAATTCAGCCAGCACTCAAGTAGGAAGCATTTATACCAGCCCTAGAGTTCTGGCTAGCCCTACCACCATGGGCTAAACTGCTCTGGGGTTCTAAATAAACTGGGAAAACAACCCAGGCTGCAAGGACTTCAATTTCTGGTTTTGCGCTTGTCTTGAGGCCAGTGGACTTGGGATGCATGTGCGCCAGTGAGACACCAGCCCCAGTGACAAAAGGAATGCATGCATTACTCCACCTCCAACTCTTAAGCACTGAAGGTCACAGCTCTGGGAGAAAAGGGAAGAGTAAAGATGACTTTCTCTTGCAACTAGGATACCAGCTCAGACACTAAAATAATGCATCAACCAGAGTCTCAAAGACCTCATTCCAGGCCATAGCTCATGGACAATATTTCAAGACCCACCTGGGCCAGAAGGGAACTCATAGTCCTGAAGGCAAGAACCAATTCCTGGCAGAATTTACCATCTGCTGACTGATGTTTTGAATAAACATCAGCAATAACCAATCAGCAACTGCCATCTCAGCTGCAGTGGCCATGGGGAGAGATTCATTCTGCTTGAGGAAAATAGAAGGAAAAGTAAAGAGGACTTTGTTTTGCAATCTGGATACCAGCACAGCCCCAGGAAAATAGAGCACCAAGCAGATTCCTAAAACCTCTGATCCCAGGCCCTAGCTTCTGAATGGCATTTCTAGACCCACCCTGGGCCAGAAGGGAACCT
The DNA here is from genome assembly GCF_006542625.1 of Nomascus leucogenys. Classification (NCBI taxonomy): domain Eukaryota; kingdom Metazoa; phylum Chordata; class Mammalia; order Primates; family Hylobatidae; genus Nomascus; species Nomascus leucogenys. The sequence continues at coordinate 1,942,717 of NC_044391.1, forward strand.
GCTGCAATGAAGGGAAAGAGCCAGTCCTGACAAGACTTATCATCTGCTGACTACAGAGCCCTTGCGACGTGAATAAACATCAGCAGTAGCCAGGAAATAGTCACTACAGGCCTTGGACAAGACCCATTGCTGTGCTGATGTCAGGTGTGACCCAGCACAGTCTCAGCAGTGGCGGCCAAAGAAGTGTTTTTGCTACCCCTCTACCAACTCCAGGCAGCTTCTCACAGAGAGAGAGAGAGAGAGAGAGAGAGAGAGAGAGAGACATGGTTTGTTTGGAGGAAAGTAAGGGAAGAGAACAAGAGATTCTGCCTGATAATCCAGGAAATTTTCTAGGATCTTTCCCAATACCATCAAGGCAGTACCTCTACAAGTCTTTAAAAATTATGGTGTTACTGAGCCCGGAGTGCTCCTGAATACAGATACAGCTGCTATGACCAAGGACTCAGGTCACAACACTCAATTCCTTTTGAATACTTGGAAAGCCTTCCCGAGAAGGATGAGTACAAACCAGCCTGGACCATGGAGATTACAATAAATATCTAACTCTTCAATGCCCAGGTATCAAGAAACATCCAAAAGCATCAAGACCATCCAGGAAAACATGACCTCACCAAATGAACTAAATAAGGCACCAGTGACCAATCAATCCCACACTGATAGGGACATGTTGCCTTTCAGACAAAGAATTCAAAATAGCTGTTTTGAGGAAGCATAATGAAATCCAAGATAATGCAGAGAAGGAATTCAGAATCCAATCAGATAAATATAAAAAGGAGGTTCAAATAATTAAAAAGAACCAAGCAGAAATTCTGGAGCTGAAAAAATGCAACTGACAAGGTGAAAAATATATCAGGATTTCTAAACAGCAGAATTGTTCAAGTGTAGTAAATAATGAATGAGCTTGAAGACAGACTATTTGAAAACAAAGTGAGAGAAGTCAAAAGAAAAAGGAATAAAAAATGATAAACCATGCCTACAGGATCTAGAAAATAGCCTCAAAAGGGAAATCTAAAAGTTATTGGCCTCAAAGAGGAGGTAGAGAGAGAGATTAGGGTAGACAGTTTATTCGAATGGATAATAAAAAAGATATTTCAAACCTGGAGAAAGACATCAACATTCAAGTACAAGAAGGTTATAGAATACTAAGCAGATTTAACCCAAATGAAACTACCTCAAGAATTTGATTAAATTCCCAAAAGTCAAGGATCCTAACAGCAGTAAAAAAACAAACAAACAAACAAACAAAAAAAAACAAAAAAAACAAAAAAACAAAAACAAACCTCTATAAAGGAACTCCAATACGTCTGGCAGCAGATTTCTCAGTGGAAACCTTACAGGCCTGTTAAGAGTGGCATGAAATATTTAAAGTGCTCAAAAAAGAACTTATCTTATAATATTGTATCCAGTGATTATATCCTTCAAACATGAATAATAAAGACTTTCCCAGACAAACAAAAGCTGAGGAATTTCATCAACACCAGATCTGTCCTACAAGAAATGCTAAAGTGAGTTATTCAAACTGAATTAAAAGGACATTAATGAGCAATAAGTAATCATCTAAGGGGGCCGAGCACAGTATCTCACGCCTGTAATCCCAGCACTTTAGGCAAGTGGATCACCTGAGGTCAGGAGTTCAAGATCAGCCTGGCCAAAATGGTGAAACCCCGTCTCTACTAAAAACACAAAAATTAGCCAGGCAGGGTGGTGGGCACCTGTAATCCCAGCTGCTCAGGAGGCTGAGGCAGGAGAATCCCTTAAACTCAGGAGGTGGAGGTTGCACTGAGCCAAGATCGCACCATTGCACTCCAGCCTGTGTGACAGAGCAAGACTCCACCTCAAAAAAAAAAAAAAAAAAAAAAAAAAGGAAATCATTTAAGGGTACAAAACTCACTGGTAACAGTAAGCGCACAGATAAATACAGAAGATTATAACACTATAACCATGGTGTGTAAACTACTCATATATTGAAAAAGAAGACTAAAAAAACTATAAAAATAAAAACTATAACTCTTAAAAATATAGACAGTATAATAAGACATAAATTGAAGCGACCAAAAGTTAAAAGGCAAGGGGGTGACGTGTAGTTTTTGTTAGTTTTCATTTTGCTTGTTTATTATTTGTTTTGTAGAGGTAAGTTGTCATCAGTTTAAAATAATGGGTTATAAGATGGTATTTGAAAGATTACATAACCTTAAATTAAAACACCTACAAAAGATACACCAAAAATATAAAGCAAAAACTTAAAACACCACCAGAGAAAATCACTTTTGCTAAAAGAAAAACAGAAGAGAAGGAAGAAAGAAAATACCATGAAACAAGCAGAAAATAAATAACAAAATGACAGTAGTAAGTCTCTACTTACCTGTTCTGTAAATGGACTAAACTCTACATTCAAAAGACAGAGTAGCTGAATGCATAGAAAAATAAGACTCAGCAACCTGTTGTTTATAAGAAACACACTTCACCTATAAAGATGCATATAGACTGAAAATAAAGTGACAGAAAAAGATATTCCATGCAAATTGAAATGAAAAAAGAGCAGAGGTATCTACATTTATATTACATAAAACAGATTTCAAGACAAAACCATAAAAAGAGACAAGGTAATTCTATAATGATAAAGGGATTAACTGAGCAAGAGGATATAAAAATTTAAACATATATGCACACAACACTGTAGCAACCAGACATATAAAGCAAATCTTAGAGCTAAAGAGAGATAGAACCCAATACAATAAAAGTTGTAGACTTCAACACTCTACTTTTAGCATTGGACAGCTCCTCCAAACAGAAAATTAACAAACAAATATTGAACTTAATCTTCACTACAGACCAAATCAATACACTAAAAAAATACACATTCTTCTCCTCAATATGTGGATTATTCTCAAGAACAGACCACATGTTAGGCCACAAAACAAATCTTAAATGATTCAACAAACTTAAAATTATATCAAGTATCTTCTCTAAATAAATCTAGACATTCATAGCCAGAGCAAATTTGGAAACCATAAAAACACATGGATATTAAACAATATGATCCTGAATGACCAGTGGGTCAATAAAGAAATTAAAATTGAAATGTAAAAATTTCTGGAAACAAATAAAGTGGAAATGCAACATACCAAAACCTATGGTATACCGTGAAAGCAGTGCTAAGAGTAAAGTTTATAACAATAACTGCTTACATTTTAAAAAAGTAGAAAAAATTCAAATACACAACCAAATAATGAGTCTTAAAGAACTAGAAAAGCAAGGGCAAACCAAACTTAAAATCAGTAGAAGAAATAATAAAGATCAGAGTAGAAATAAAATTGAAAAAAGTTACAAAAGATTAGTGAAATGAAAAGTTGGATTTGTAAAAAAATAAACAAAATAGACAAATCTTTAGCCAGAGTAACTAAGACAAAAAAACGAGAGAAGGGCCAAATAAATAAAATCAGAGATGAAAATGGAGACACTAGAACTGATACCACAGAAATTCAAAGGATCATTAGAGAGTAGTATGAACAACTACATGCCAATAAATTGGAAAACCTAGAAGAAATAGATAAATTCCTGGACACATACACCCTACCAAGATTGAGCCATCAAGAAATCCAAAACCTGAGTAGACCAAAAACATGTAATGAGAACAAAGCCATAATAAAAAAAAAAAAAGTCTCTTTGCAAAGAAAAGCCTGAGACTTTTCTTTGGTAGAATACACTCCTAAATTCTACCAAACATTTAAAGAAGAACTAATACAAACTCTATGCAAAATATTCTGAAAAAATAGAGAAGAAACTACTTCTGAGCTCATTCTGTACAGTCAGTATTATCCTGATACCACAACCAGACAAAGAGACATAAAAAATACTAAATATAGGCTGGTATCTCTGATGAACATGATGCACAAATTCTCAACAAAATAATAGCAAATCAAATTCAACAACACATTCAAAATATTATTCATCACAACCAAGTGAAATTCATCCCACGGAATCAAGGCTGGTTCAATATACACAAAACAATCAACACGATACATCACGTCAACAGAATGAAGATAAAACCATTCAATTATTTTAACTGATGATGAAAAAAATATTTTATAAAATTCAACATTCCTTCACAATAAATGCTAAAAATATTGGGTGTAGAAGAAACAAACTTCAATGCAATAAAGCCATACTTAATACACCCACACTAGTATCATACTGAATGAGGAAAACTGAAAGATTTTCCTCTAAGATCTGGAACAAGACAAGGATGCCCGCTTTCACCACTGTTATTCAATATAGTACTGGAAATATTAGCTAGAGCAACCAGACAAGAGAAGGAACTAAAAGGCATCCGAATTTGGAAAAAAAAAAGTCAAATTATTCTTGTATGCAAATAAAATGAATTTATATTTGTGAAAACCTAAAGACTCCACCAATAAACTCTTAGAACTGATAAACAAATTCAATAAAGTTGCAAAATACAAATTCAAAATACAAAAATCAGTAGCATGTCTATATGCCAAGAGTGAACAATCTAAAAAAGAAATTAAAAATTAACCCCATTTATTATGTTGATACAAAAGTAATTGTGGTTTTTATCATTGAAAGTAATGGCAAAAAATTGCAATTACTTTTGCATCAACCTAATACAATAGCCACAGATAAAATTACATACCTAGGAATTAACCAAAAAGTAAAAAATCTCTACAATAGAACCTATAAAACATTGATGCAAAAAGTTAAAGAAGACACAAATAATCAAAAGATATTCTATGTTCATGGATTGAAAGAATCAATATTGTTAAATGTACATACTGCTCAAAACAATCTACAAATTCAACGTAATACCTGTCAAAATACCAATAATATTCTTCACAGAAATAGAAAAAGCAATCTAAAAATTCATGCGGAACCATAAAAAGCCCAGAATATCTAAAGCCATCCTTAGCAAAAAGAACAAAACTGGAGGAATCACATTACCTGACTTCAAACCATATTACAGAATTTTAATAACCAAAACTGCATGGTACTAACATAAAAACAGACACACAGACCAATAGAACAGAATAGACATCTCAGAAATCATACATCTTCAGTGAAGACATTTTTGACGAAGGTGCCAAGAATATATACTGGGGAAAAAACAGTCTCTTCAATAAGTGGTGCTGGGAAAACTAGATATCCATAGGCAGAACAATGAATCTAGACCCCTATCTCTTGCCGTATACAAAAATCAAACCAATATGGCTTAAAGACTTAAATTTAAGACCTCAAACTATGTACTTAAAAAATTGAGGAAACTCTCCAGGTCATTGGTCTAGTCAAAGATTTCTTGAGTAATATCCCAAAAGCACAGGCAATCAAAGCAAAAATGGACAAATGGGATCATATCAAGTTTAAAAGCTTCTGCATATCAAAGAAAACTATCAATAAAATGAAGAGGCAACCCATAGCATGGAAGAAAATATTTGCAACCTAATTATCTGACAAGGGGTTAATAACCAGAATATATTAAAAGCTCAAACAACTCAATAGGAAAAAAAGGTAATACTCCAATTAAAAATGGGCAAACATCTGAATAGACATTTCTCAAAAAATACATACAAATGACAAGTGTATGAAAAAGTGCTCAACATCACTGATCATCAGAGAAATGCAAATCAAAACTACAGTGAGAATTGATTTCATCACAGTTAAAACAACTTTTATCCAAAATTTAGGCAATAATGAGTGCTGGTTACAGATGTGGAGCTCCATAATGGCTCTCCTAAATTACATTTCCAATAACAATATACAAAAATTACAACAGTTCACCTTGTACACTGTCGGTGGAAATGTATGTTAGTAGAGCCATTATGGAGAACAGTATGGGGCTTCCTCAAAAAACAAAAAATAGAACTACCACATGACCCAGGAATTTCACCTTCTAGATGTATACCCAAGGGAAAGAAAATTAGTATTTTGAAGTGTTATCTACACTCTCATGTTTTTTGCAACACTATTCACAATAGTTAAGGTTCAGAATCAACCTAAGTGTCCATCGACAGATGAATGGATAAAGAAAATGAGAGACATATATACAATGGAGCCATAAAAGGAATGAAATGCTGTCATTCTCAACAACATGGATAGAACTGCAGGACGTTATGTTAAGAGAATTAAGCCAGGCACAGAAAGATAAACTTCTTGTCATGTTCTCACTCATTTGTGGGAGCTAAAAATTAAAACAATCGAACTCATGGAGATATATAGTAGAATGATGGTTAACAGAGAGTAGAAAGGGCATGACTGGGGGGATATGGGGAGGGTTAATGGGTACAAAAACATATTATAGCTAGATACAATGCATAAGATTTCATATTTGATCTTATTCATAACAAGGTTGCAAAAGGTGATTAGAGTCAGAAATAATTTTTGTACATTTTAGAGTAACTGTGGAAGTACAATTGGAATGTTTATAATACAAATAATTGCTGAATGTTTGAGGTGACGGACACCCCATTTACCCTGATGTGATTATTACAGATTGTATGCCTGTATCAAAATATCTCATGTACCACATAAATATATATATATATCTACTATGTACCCATAAAATATAAAATAAAAAAATTTTCAATTCCACATGATATCTGAGATGATCATTTTTTTCTGTTAGTCTTAATGCTTTCTCTGTGAAGTGGTGAGCTGGGACTTGTCAAAGTCTTCATTTGGATGAAGGAAGATACATGATATGTTTATATTACCAAGAGACCCAAATAGACTCCAACCAGCAGGGACGATAAAAGCAGAATCCAGAGCCTCATGATTTTTTCATGGTCATTCCATTTCCAGCTCATAATTTAGATCTTAATCTCCTGGGCTAGCCTAGAAAGGAAAACTTGCTCAAAGCTTTCACAACTTATATTAATTTGGATTTCCCAAGAAGCAGACCTTCAGAAAAAACATTTGTATTCAAGCCATTTAATATTAAGATCTAAGGAAACATGAATAGTAGAGCAGGGAAGTGACTCAAGGAATAGGAGGTAGTGAATAAAAGATATTCTATTAATCCATTTATCATAGCGGTGACTAGAGCTTCACCCACAGAGAAACTCTCTCTCCCCTTTCACCAAGATGTGAAGGAGACGGGGAGATGGGGTGTTTATGTGATCACTTTTAGTCATCGATTCTTTACTGCTTCCATGGATATTAATCCCAGAGTACTTTTGATCTGCCACTCATACAGGCAAAACAGACTTCACAGTTCCTGAAGGGGGAAAAAATATCACACAAAGAGATGCAGATACCAGCAGCTGGAAATCAGTTGAAGCACACTGACAGATCCAAAGAATATGAACTGGTCACTGACAACAACAGTCTCTCTAAAGTTACCAAGAGTTCTTTTATAAATTCAAGCCCTGCTTGGAGAATTAAAGACACATCCCAAGTGCTGACACCAAGTACTATTATAAACTATTTGACCTTTCCCAAGACTCTTGCTAACTCCTAGAACCTAATACACTGCTTAAGATCTGTCCTGCAAAAGCAAGTATGTATTGAAAAATATCCTAAAACACTTACTGAAGAGAAGTTTGTCTTAAGTACTGTGTAAGAGCTGTCTCCATTCACAAAGCATATCCTAGTAATCTACTGCAAATTGATTTATTATTTCAACAAATTGACAATTAAGATAAATCAACAAGCACAAGTATAAACAAATTATGAAAGGAAGTACAGGAAATAATATAAAATAAACTTTTCTGGTCTTATTTTTAAAATGTCAAGTTGAGGCACTAACTTGAACGTGGGACCTATACTTCCTAGCTTTACTGAGGTACAATGAATGATTTTTATGAAATTTACTTAGGTACAATGAATGAATTTTATGAAATTTTAAGAATTAGCTTTCTTCTCTCTGCTATCTTTTCTCCCATTTACTTAGTCCCTTCTCCCATTGGAGTATTTTCCATAATCTAACAAGAATGTTAATCTGGAAATTTTCTAGTGTTCATTTACAGGTCACTTTTGCAGATTTTGGTTTGATTTATAATATTAGGAAAACAACACAGTCACTCAACATATTAATTTCTAACACCAGATCCTCCAGTGGCTGCCAACTGGGTGTTCTACAATGACCTCAATTCTGCCACTATCTACTTGGAGACCAGCAGACCTCTGGTTAAGAGCTCAATCCCTCAAACTGCTCCCCACTTCAAGGCCAAACACAAGCCCCAAGTTGTGGCCTGCATTTCTGACTGACTATTCATCAGAGTTTTCACACCCCCTACTCAAGTTTAATTAATTTGCTAGAACAGCTTGCAGAACCCAGGGAAACACTATACATATGTTTATTCATTTACCATAAAGAATATTATAAAGGATACAGATGAATAGCCGGATGGAAAAGATACATAGTGCAAGGTACAGGGGTGGGTATGCTGCTGTGCACAGAATGGAGCTTCCATGTCTTTATTCCAAACCCTGTTTTTGAGTATCTATGAAGGCTTCACTATGTAGGCATTACCGATTAAATCATTAACCATTTTTGATCAACTCCACTTTCATACCCTCTCCCCTTCCCAGATATTGTAGATTAATACTGTTATTGCATGAAAGTGCTAGTTATTGTGGAAGTGATTTCCTAATAAAAGAGTAAATTTGGCCCCCTTTCCTCTCTTGTTCCCTTGCCATGTGATGCCTTTCCCCATGTTCTGATGCAGCAAGAAGGCCCTCGCTAAATGCAACCCCTTCACCTTGGACTCTTCAGCCTCCAGAACCATGAGCCAAATACATTTCTATTGCTTATAAGTTACCCAGCCATGGTATTCTGTTATAGCAGTACAAAACAGACTAAGACATCAGATACACAGTTTGCAAATAATGTCTTCCATTCCATAGGTTGCCTGTTCAACCAATTGTTTGCTTTGCTGTATTTTAGTTTGATGCAGCCTGATTTTTTTTTCTAGTCTATACTTTTGGTGTTATAGCCATGAAATCATTGCCAAGACTGACATCATGAAACTTTCCCCCTGTTGTCTGCTGAGTATCACTAATCATCAGGGAAATTCAAATCAAAATCATAACCACATATCAACTCTCACCTGTTGAGATGGCTATTATTAAATAAAACAAACAACAACAGCAAAAATCTGCAGCTAGTCTTGGCAAGGATGTGGAGAAATTGGAACCCTTGTACACAGTTGGTGGAAATGTAAAATGCTACAGCTGCTACAAAAACTAATATGCAGGTTTCTCAAAAAAATATTAAAATAGAACTACCATGTGATCCAGGGATTCCATTTCTGGATGTTTATCCAAAAAAAATAAAATCAGGATCTCAAAAAGATATTAACACTTCCATGTTTACTGTAGTACTATTTACAATGCTCAATATGTGGGAACAACCTAAGTGTTAATTGACAGATGAATGTATAAAAAAGTTGTCGTATATGCATATAATGAAATATTAGATAGCCTTAATAAAGAAGAAAATCCTGAAATATTCAACAACATCAATCTTTAGGACATTATGCTAAGTGAAAGAGTCCAGTCACAGAGGACAAATATTGCATGATTCCATTTATATGAAGTTATCTAAAATAGTCAATCTCATAAAAGAAAATAGTAGACTAGTGGTAGCCCGTGGCTAGGATGGAGGTATGTAGAGTTGCTAATCAATGGGTATAAAATTTTAGTTATACAAGATAAATAAGTTCTAGAGATTTTCTGTAGAACATTGTTCCTATAGATAATACTATACTGTACTTTTAAAATCTGCTAATTGGGTATGTACCACATAAAGTGTTCTTGCCACAATTAAAAAGAAAATCTCTTCTTCATTTGCTGCAATATTCACTCTGAAGAACCCTCAGAAACCCAAAATGTTTAAAATTATTAATAAAAATGTTCTCCGGGAAAAAAAAAAATCTCTCGCTTTACATGGAACAATAAATTGTCCTCGTTCGCAACTAACTGCTTCTAGGCATCCCTGGACTTCAGTGAAATCTCTAAGGTAACCTCTTCAGAAGATACCAGCTGCTTTTTGTCTCTTGGAATTTGTTACATAATGGCTGCCATTTTGGAGTAGATCCCAGAGGAATTGTTTTGGTTACCAAAGATGTGCCTCCTTCAGGAAAAGGAAACACTCTAATTTAACTATGTATCTTGCATTAAAGATAGTTGAAGCAGAACTTCTTTTTGAATACAAAATGAAGTCCATTAGCTACTCATTTCAAGTTGACTCGAGTCTTTCAAATTTCTATTTTAATGTGAAACACATTTCTGAACGTTATTGATATTCTATTTATGTTTTGAATTCTATGTAAGTTTCTAAAAGTGCAAAACTGCTGTGAAGTATCGCTTTTTCTTAGGTACATATTTGAAAGGCATGCAGGGGTCAGAGGAATAAATTTCATGGGTCCTTCTCTGAAAGATTTCAAGGGAAATTCTTCTCTCAAATATCTGAACTGTTGGACGATGTCTTAGCCAGAATGTAATCAGTGAACATGACATAAAATGATAGTCAAATTTTCTATAATATCCTGAAGAGAACAATATGATATAGCACTAAATTGTAATTCTTTATAGAAATCATATTACAAAAGGCTGTGTTATATATCTGGTATTATGAAAAACAACAGATTTTTAAATAGAATTTTTAAAAGCCTATGCAATATTTTACCTGAATGTTCCACTGGCATTGCAAGTTCAAGTTTGAAGTAAAATTAACACTCTTCACTGTGAACATAATAATACTTCTAAAAATAAATAAAACAATATGTCTGTGTATCTATATGTTTATTTAAGATGTCAATATCCTTTCAATTACCCAGACTGAGAAAGTTGGGATTATGTTTTACTTTCTTCTATTTCTTGGCCCCGAAGCCAAATCAGCTTCATGATCCCACAATTCTAGTCTGCATTAATTTGTACAATATTTTTCTCTTATTTATTTCATTGCTACTGCTATAATTGAGGTATTCCTTATTTCAGAAAAATTTGAAACAGTATTTTTATTGTGGTTCATTTTAAGAAAAGTGTATACTTCTGAGAACATTTGTACAACATAGAAAGGAGGGAAATAAAATAATTCATTTTTCACAATCAAGAATTAATAGACAGGTGTTATGATGGTTAATTTTCTTTCAGCCCTGTGTGTGCCTATACAGTATTTTTAATGATAGTGTGCCCGGAATTGGTGGGTTCTTGGTCTCATTGACTTCAAGAATGAAGCCGCGGACCCTCACGGTGAGTGTTACAGTTCTTAAAGGCCGTGTGTCCGGAGTTTGTTCCTTCTGATGTCGGATGTGATCGGAGTTTGTTCCTTCTGGTGGGTTCTTGGTCTCGCTGGCTCAGGAGTGAAGCTGCAAACGTTCGCGGTGAGTGTTGCAGCTCATAAAGGCAGTGTGGACCCAAAGAGTGAGAAGTAGCAAGATTTATTGCAAAGAGGGAAAGAACAAAGCCTCCACAGTGTGGAAAGGGACCAGAGCCAGTTACCACTGCTGGCTCGGGCAGCCTGCTTTTATTCTCTTATCTGGCCCCACCCACATCCTGCTGACTGGTCCATTTTACAGAGAGCCGATTGGTCCATTTTACAGAGAGCTGATTGTTCTGTTTTGACAGGGTGCTGATTGGTGAGTTTACAATCCCTGAGCTAGACACAAAAGTTCTCCATATCCCCACTAGATTAGCTAGATACAGAGTGTCCACACAAAGGTTCTCCAAGTCCCCACCAGAGTAGCTAGATACAGAGTGCCGATTGGTGCATTCACAAACCCTGATCTAGACGCAGGGTGCTGATTGGTGTGTTTACAAACCTTGAGCTAGATATGGAGTGCCAACTGGTGTATTTATAATCCCTTAGCTAGACATAAAGGTTCTCCAAGTCCCCACCAGAGTAGCTAGATACAGAATGTCCATTGATGCATTCACAAACCCTGAGCTAGACACAGCGTGCTGATTGGTGTACTTACAATCCCTTAGCTAGACGTAAAGGTTCTCCAAGTCCCCACCAGACTCAGGAGCCCAGCTGACTTCATGCAGTGGATCCTGTGCCGGGGTCACAGGTGGAGCTGCCTGCCCGTGCCCTGCACCCACACTCCTCAGCCCTTGGGTGGTCGATGGGACTGAGCACAGTGGAGCAGGGGGCAGCGGGGAGTGGAGGGGAGGCTCAGGCATGGCGGGCTGCAGGTCCAGAGCTCTGCCCCATGGGGAGGCAGCTAAGGCCCAGTGAGAAATTGAGCATACACAGCCCCAGTTCCCGCCCGGGCCTCTCCATCCACACCTCCCTGCAAGCTGAGGGAGCCGGCTCCGGCCTTGGCTAGCCCAGAAAGGGGCTCTCACAGTGTAGCGGTGGGCTGAAGGGCTCCTCAAGCACTGCCAGAGCGGGCGCCAAGGCTGAGGAGGCGCCGAGAGCGAGCTAGGGCTGTGAGGGCTGCCAGTATGGTGTCACCTCTCAATAGTATGATATAACATACAGTGAGTGTGTCAACATTTATTTAACCATTTCCCTATTATAGGACCGTAACCCTTTATAGTCTATGTTGTTAAAATGGACAATATTATACATACAGAATATCCACATCTCTATTTATGTCCCGTATCTGGATTCCTAGAAGTAGAATAAATTGATAAGAACGTAAACTATTTTATTACATTCCTTTATTTTTAATTTCTACTTTAAGTTGTTTCTTTTGTTTCTATTGTTGATATTTACTAAAAATATGTTTTAGTATTTGGTAGGAAAATTATCTTACTAATTTGTTTTTTACTATTTAAAATATTTTCTCATTTATTTACTTTTCTGGATTATTTTGGAATTATTCTGTCAAGTATAGGGATAAGAAAAAAATTATATTAAGAATTTTTTTGAAAGTAGACTTTAGTTTTTGGAGCAGTTTTAGGTCCACAGGAAAACTGAGAAGAAAACACAGAGTTCTGATACACCAACTGTACCCATACATGTACACCTTCCCTCACCATCAATATCCTGCACCAAAGTGAAACACTTGTTAAAATCAATTAAACCTACATTCACACATCATTACCCAAAGTCCATACTTTACATTAGAGTTCATTTGGAGTGTTGTACATTCTATGGGTTTTTACCAGTGGATAATGACATCTAACCACCATTATGGTGTAATACAGAATAGTTTCATGAATCTAAAATCTTCTATTCTCTGCCTTTTCAGTCCTGCAGCCTCTGACCCCTTGGCAACCACTAATCTTTTCACTATGTCTGTAGTTTTGCCTTTTCCAAAATGTCATATAGTTCTAATCATGCAGAATGCAGCCTTTTCAGATTGCCTTTTCTCACATGGTAATTTGTATTCAAGATTATTCCACGTATTTTCGTGGATTGATAGCTCATTTCTTTTTAGCACTGAAAAATATTCCATCGTCTAGTTGTGTCCATTTATCTATTCATCTACTGAAGAAAATCATGATTGCTTCCAAGTTTTGGTAATTCTGAATAAAGTTGCTATAAACATTCTTGTATCCTACGAACTTTCTGAATTCATTTATTATTTCTAATAATTTTTAATAGACCATATAATCATGTAAAAGATCATGTCACATATTTTTCCTCTTCTCTATTGTATTTATTTCTGCTATAGTCTTAATTATTTCCTTCCTTCTGCTTGCTTTGGGTTTAGTTTGCTCTTTTTCTTCTAGTTTTTTTTTTTTTTTGGACTCAACCGTATTGTATTCACCAACAATAAATGAGAGCTCCTGTTGCCACACACCCTTGTCAGCATTTAGTATATCAGTTTTTTGGACTTCAGTCATTCTAATGGGTGTGTAGCGGTATCTCATTGTTGTTGTTTTTTTAATTTTTGTTTTTTTCAATAGGTTATTAGGGAACAGGTGGCGTTTGGTTACATAAGTTCTTTAGTGGTGATTCATGAGATTTTGGTGGACCCATCACCTGAGCAGTATACACTGCACCCTATTTGTGTGTAGTCTTTTATTCCTTACCCCCTTCCCATCCTTTCCCTCTGAGTCCCCAAAGTCCATGGTGTCATTCTTATGCCTTTTGCATCCTCACAGCTTAACTCCCACTTATGAGTGAAAACATACGTTTGGTTTTTCATTCTTGAGTTACTTCACTTAGAATAATAGTCTCCAATTTCATCTAAGTCACTGCAAATGCCATTAATTCATCCCTTCTTATAGCTGAGTAGTATTCCACTGTATACATGTATACCACAGTTTCTTTATCCACTCATTGATGGGTGGGCATTTGGGTTGGTTCCAAGTTTTTGCAATTGCAAATTGCGCTGCTATAAACATGCATGGGTAAGTATATTTTTCATATAATGACTTATTTTCCTCTGGGTAGACACCCAGTAGTGAGATTGCTGGACCAAATGGTAGTTCTACTTTTAGTTCTTTAAGGAATCTCCACACTGTTTTTCATAGTAGTTGTACTAGTTTACATTCCCACCAGCAGTGCAGAAGTGTTTCCTATTCACTGCATCCATGTGAACATCTACTATTTTTAAATTTTTTTATTATGGCCATTCTTGCAGGAGTAAGCTGGTATCACATTGTGGTTTTGACTTGCATTTCCCTGATCATTAGCGACGTTGAGCATTTTTTCATGTGTTTGTTGGCCATTTGTGTATCTTCTTTTGAGAATTGTCTATTCATGTCCTCAGTCCACTTTTTGATGGGATTGTTTTTTCTCCTGTTGATTTGTTTGAGTTTATTGTAGACACTGGATATTAGTCATTTGTCAGATGTATAGATTGTGAAGACTGTTTCCCACTCTGTGGGTTGTCTTTTTACTTTGCTGACTGTTCCTTTTGCCATGCAAAAGCTCTTTAGTTTACTTAAGTCCCATCAATTTATCTTTGTTTTTATTGCATTTGCTTTTGGGTTCTTGGTCGTAAAATCCTTGCCTAAACCAATGTCTAGAAGGGATTTTTCCAACGTTATCTTCTAGAATTTTTATAGTTTCAGGCATTAGATTTAAGTCCTTAATCCATCTTGAGTTGATTTTTAAGGTGAGAGATGAGGATCGAGTTTCATTCTTCTACAGGTGGCTAGTCAATTTTCCCAGCACCATTTGTTTAAAAGGGTGTCCTTTCTCCACTTTATATTTTCATTGCTTTGTTGAAGATCAGTTCGCTGTAAGTAGTTGAGTTTATTTCTGGGTTTTCTATTCTGTTCCATTGGTCTATCTGCCTATTTTTATACCAGTACCATGCTGTTTTGGTGACGATGGCCTTATAAGTATAGTTTGAAATCAGGCAGTTGATGCCTCCAGATCTGTTCTTTTTGCTTAGTCTTGCTTTGGCTATGCAGGCTCTTTTCTGGCTCCATATACATTTTGGAATTGCTTTTTCTAATTCTGTGAAGAATGATGGTGGCATTTCGATGGGAATTGCACTGAATTGATAGATTGCTTTTGGCAGTATGGTCATTTTCACAATAGTTATTCTACCCATCCATGAGTATGGGATGTGTTTCCATTTGTTTTTGTCATCTGTGATTTCTTTCAACAGTGTTTTGTAGTTTTCCTTGTAGAGGTCTTTTACTTCCTTGGTTAGGTATATTCCTAATTATTATTTTTTTGCAGCTACTGTAAACAGGATTGAGTTCTTGATTTCTCAGCTTGGTCACTGTTGGTGCATATAGGAGCTACTAATTTGTGTACATTAATTTTGTATCCAGAAACTTTGCTGATTTTTAAAAAATCAGTTCTAGGAACTTTCTGGAGGAGTCTTTATAGTTTTCCAAATAACAAACATATCATCAGCAAACAGTGGCAGTTTGACTTCCTCTTTACTGATTTGGATGCTCTTTATATCTTTCTCTTATCTGATTGCTCTGGTTAGGACTTTCAGTACTATGTTGAAGAGGAGTGGTGAGAGTGGGCATCCTTGTCTTGTTCCAGTTCTCAGAGGGAATGCTTTCAATTTTTCCTCATTCAGTATTATGTTGGCTGTGTGTTTGTCATACATGGCTTTTATTATATTGAAATGTGTCTCTTGTTTGCTGATTTTGATGAGAGTTTTAATCATAAAGGGACACTGTATTTTGTTGAATGTTTTTTCTGCATTTATTGAGATGATCATGTGATTTTTGTTTTTAAATGTTTATGTGGTGTATCACATTTATGGACTTGTGTATGTTAAAAAATCCCTACATCCCTGGTATGAAACCCACTTGATCATGGCAGATTATCTTTTTGATATATTGTTGGATTCAGTGAGCTAGTATTTTGGTAAGGATTTTAGCATATATGTTCATCAGGGATATTGGTCTATAGTTTTCTTTTTTGGTGATGTCCTTTCCTGGTTTTGGTATTAGGGTGATACTGGCTTCATAGAATGATTTAGGGAGGGTTTTTTCTTTCTCTATCTTGTGGAATAGTGTCAATAGGATTGGTGCCAATTCTTCTTTGAATGTCTAGTAGAATTCTGCTATGAATCTGTCTGGTCCTGGACCTTTTTGTGTTGGTAATTTTTAATTACCATTTCAATCTCGCTGCTTGTTATTGGTCTATTCATGGTATCTGATTCTTCCTGATTTACCCTAGGAGGGTGGTATCTTGTGAGGAATTCATCCATCTCTTCTAGGTTTTCTAGTTTATGCATATAAATGTGTTCATAGTAGCCTTGAATGATCTTTTGTATTTCTGTGGTGTCAGTTGTAATATCTCCTGTTTCATTTCTTAGTGAGCTTATTTGGATTTTCTCTCTTCTTTTCTTGGTTAATCTTGCTAATGGTCTATCAATTGTATTTATTTTTTCAATGATTTTTTATTTCATTTATCTTTTGTAGCTTTTTTGTTTCATTTAATTCTGCTTTGATCTTGCTTATTTCTTTTCTTCTGCTGGGTTTCAGTTAGGTTTGTTCTTATTTCTCTACTTCGTTTTTCTACTTCCTTGAGGTGTGACCTTAGATGGTCTGTTTGTGCTCTTTCAGACTTTTTGATGTAGGAGTTAGGCTATGAACTTTCCTCTTAGCACCACATTTGCTGTGTCCCAGAGGTTTTGATGATAGGTTGTGTCACTATTGTCTTTCAGTTCAAATAATTTTTTAAATTTCCATCTTGATTTCATTACTGACCTGATGATCATTCAGGATCAGGTTATTTAAGGTCCATATTTTTGTATGGTTTGAAGGTTCCTTTGAAGTTGATTTCCAGTTTTATTCCACCGGGGTCTGAGAGAGTGCTTGACATAATTTCAATTTTCTTAAATTTTTTGAGGCTTGTTTTGTGACCTATCATATGGTCTATCTTGAGGAAAGTTCCATGTGCTGTTGAATAGAATGTATATTCTGTGGTTGTTGGATGGAATGTTCTGTATATATCTGTTAAGTCCACGTGTTTTAAGTTACAGTTTAAATTCATTGTTTCTTTGTTGACTTTCTGTCTTGATGACCTGTCTAGTGCTGACAGTAGAGTATTGAAGTCCCCTACTATTATTGTGTTGCCGTCTATCTCATTTCTTAGTTCTATCAGTAATTGTTTCATAAATTTGGGATCTCCAGTGTTAGGTGTGTATATGTTTAAGATCGTGATATTTTCCAGTTAAACGAGGCCTTTTATCATTATATAATGTCTCTCTTTGTCTTTTTTAATTGCTCTTGCTGTAAAGTTTGTTTTGTCTGATGTAAGAATAGCTACTCCTGCTTGCTTTTGGTGTTCATCTGCATGAAGTGTCTTTTTCTACCCCTTTACCTTAAGTATGTGCAAGTCCTTATGTGTTAGGTGAGTCTCTTGAAGGCAGCAGATGGTTGGTGAATTTATAAATTTTGCAATTCTGTGTCTTTTAGTTGCAGCATTTAGGCCATTTTCATGCAATGTTAGTATAGAGATGTGAAGTGCCATTCCATTCATTGTACCTATTTGTTGCCTGTATACCTTGGTTTTTTGTTTTTGTTTTTTAAATCGCATTTTTGTTTCATAGGTCCTGTGAGATTTATGCTTTAAAGAAGTTCTGTTTTGATGTGTTTCCAAGATTTGTCTGAAGATTTAGAGCTCCTTTTAGCAGTTCTTGTAGTGGTGGCTTAGTAGTGGCGAATTCTTTCAGCATTTGTTTGTCTGAAAAAGACTGTATCTTTCCTGCATATGTGAAGCTTAGTTTCACTGGATACAAAATCTTAAGCTGATAATTTTTTGTTTGAGGAGGCCGAAGATAGGGCCCCAATCCCTTCTAGCTTATAGGGTTTCTACTGGGAAATCTGCTGTTAATCTCATAGGTTTTCCTTTATAGGTTACCTGGCAATTTTGTCTCAAGCCATTAAGATTCTTTCCTTTGTCTTAACTTGAGGTAACCTGACGACAATGTGCCTAGGCAATAATCTTTTTGTGACGAATTTCCCAGGTGTTTTTGTGCTTCTTGAATTTGGATGTCTAGGTCTCTAGCAAGGCTGGGGAAATTTTCCTTGATTATCCCTCCAAGTATGTTTTCCAAACTTTTAGATTTCTCTTCTTCCTCAGGAACACCAATTATTCTTAGGTTTGGTCATTTAACATAATCCCAGACTTCTTGGAGGCTTTTTTCTTATTTACTTATTCTTTTTTCTTTGTCTTTGTTGAATTGGGTGAATTCAAATACCTCGTCTTAGAGCTCTGATCTTCTTTCTTCTACTTGTTTGATTCTATTGCTGAGACTTTCCAGTGCATCTCACATTTCTAAAAGTGTGTCAATTTTTTCCTGAAATTTTGATTGTTTTTTGTTTATGCTATTTCCTTGAGTATTTCTTTCTTCACTTCTTGCATCTTTTTTTGGGGGGCGGGGGGATTTCCTCTCATTAGGGTTTGCCTTTCTCCAGTGCTTCCCTGATTAGCTTAATAATCGACCTCCTGAATTCTTTTTCAGGTAATTCAGGGATTTCTTCTTGGTTTGGCTCCATTACTGGTGAGCTAGTATGATTTTGGGGTAAAAACCTTGTCATATTACCAGAGTTGGTTTTCTGGCTCCTTCTCATTTGGGTAGGCTCTGTCAGAGGGAAGGGCTAGGGCTGAAGGCTGTTGTTCAGATTCTTTTGTCCCATGGGGTGTTCCCTTGATGTAGTACTCTCCCTCTTTCCCTATGGATGTGGCTTCCTAAGAACCGAGCTGTAGTAATTGTTCTCTCTCTTCTGGATCTAGTTACCCGGCAAGTCTACCAGGCACTGGGCTCATACTGGGGGTTGTCTGCAAAGAGTCCTGTGATGTGAACCTTCTGTGGGTCTCTCAGCCATGGATACCAGCACAATTTTGGGGTGTCTCCTGGGTCTGGCAGGAGCAATCTGCTTCCTTCAGGGGGTCTGGGGGTCCTCTCAGGTTTCCTGACTTATTCCTGCAGTCATTCTGGAGCAAAAATTCATGGTGCAAGCCTCCACATACTGCTCTGTTCATCTGAGTTGGAGCTGCAATCTAGTCCTGCCTTCCATCCACCATAATCCCTAGCTTTGTAAACTTCTTTCTGGTTTCTTAAGGTGGAAATTTAGGCTACTGATTTGATATTATTCTTCCTTTTTTAAAAAAAATGGTGTTTATAAATTTTTCTTCTGAGCTCTGCTTTAGTTGCATCCAAGGAGATTTGATATATTGTGTTTTCCATTTCATTTATCTCAGTGTGTTTTCTAACTTCCCTTGTAATTAATTCTAGACCTATTTTTATTTAGAAGTATGTTTTTAAATTTCCATGTGTTTGTAAATTTCTCAGACTTTCGCTCTTATGTCTTTCTAATTTAACTGTATTGTGGCCAGAAAAGTTTAATTTTGTCCCAGGTCTCCATATACCTGATTTTTTTTCTTATTATTTTATTGAAATTTTCCTCAAAGTTCTTGGTGAGTTTCTGTAGTTTAGATCAATCTGTGATTTTATTGTCTCAGCTATTAAGCCTATTATTACTATAACCATATCCAGTCTTCACTGAACCATAAGTAATCACAAAATATATTTCCTCTTTCTATTCTGTTCACTATTCAATCCACTGGTAAATCATAATTCAATTTTTCTTTCTGAACAGGGCAATCGGTTTCTGTATTTCAGTCCTAAAATGTATCAATAGCTCTTCACAGCCCCAACCAAATACTCTAGCATTCAATGATTTTTAACAATATGGACCCCAGCTTCATTTTGTGCTATATTATATATTCTTTCTCTTCACACAATTTCCACTGGAGTGGAGCTGGATCCCTCTTTGTCTTTCTAATATACTTAAGATTCATTAGTTTTCTTCCCAATAAATGGTCCTCCTGCTTATGAGTCCTTGTCTATGTCCTCCCTTCCTGCTGACACGGGTTTCTCCTTCCACCTTTTAAGGTTTAAATTTCATTATTCTCCAAGACCAATGCAAGACCCATTACTATGAGTTCTTAAGCAATTACCATCCAACATTTCCTCATTCTTTTGAAGTTTTATGGCATTTATTTTTCTGTTGCCATTACTATTTTCTTTTGCTAATTTTCCAAGTGTGGACGTAGCATCTTCTCATGTAGATTGTGAACTGTAGATGCAAAGATGGCAGAAACTTCATTTGTACTTGTTATTGAGAAGATACTGAATGTATATACATTTCTTAATGCTTATATCTATTCAACAGGTAGTCATTAAATATCAACAATCTATGAGGTTACCCACTAATGAAAAATATCTTGACTAATATTCTCCAAGTGTTTTGACTTGTGGAACTATTGCTCCAAGTTTATTTTTAATATATTTTTTCTTAACAATTTCACTGAAGTATAACAAATGAAATTTAAAATCTAATCCCTTTTACAACAGCATCAAAAATAAAAATAAAATAATTGGGACAAAACCAACTAAGGAAGTAGGAGATTTGTACACTGAAAACTATAAAACATTGGATAGAAGAAATTTTAAAAGACACAAAATGGAAAATAATCTATGTTAATGGACTAGAAGGCTTAATATTGTTAAAATGTTCACACTATTCAAAACAATTTACAGATTCAGTGATATCCCCAATAAAATCTCAGTAGTATTTTTGAGAAATGTAAAAATGAATTCTAAAATTTTATAGAAACATAAAAGACCAAAAATAACAAAAGTGATCTAAGGAAGAAGAAAAAACAAAGCTTCTTATACCTTTCAACAATATTATTTAATTTTTAAATTTTTTAAATTTGTGCTCATTCATAGTGTACATGGGAAAGTTTTACATGTATATAATGCATAGTGATCATGTCAGGGTATTTAGGGAGTTCATCACCTGAATACAATATATTTTTTTAGTACAGTCATCTTACTCTGCTATCAAACATTGAATTTATTTCTTCTATCTTACTGTGTGTTTATATCCTTTAACTCACTTCTGTCTATCTTCCCTCATTCCCCACTTACCTTTCCCATTCTGTTATCTATTTTCCCACTCTGTGTGTGTGCATATATATATGGAATTGTGTGTGTATATATATACACACAATAGATATATATATAAAACTCATATACATTGTAAATGTAATTGCTCTCACTATATAGGTATATGCAGATATATATATAGATATATCACATATCACATTTTCTCTGTATATTCATCTATTAATGGACACTAAGATTGATTCCAAATTTTGCAATTGTGAATAGCACTGCAATAAACATTCAAGTGTAAGTATATCTTTGATGTATTGCTTTATTTGCCTTTGGGTAGATACCCACTAGTGGGACTGCTGGATTGAGTGGTAATTTTTAGTCTTCTGGGAAATCTCCATACTGTTTGCAACAATGGCTATATTATTTTATGTTCTCATTAACAGTGTATAGTAGTTACCTTTTCTCTGTATCCTTACCAACATCTGTTTTTTTGTTTTTTTTTTTTTGTCTTTTTAATATGAGCCATTCTGACTGGAGTAAGATGTTTATCTCATTGTAGTTTTAATTTGCATTTCTCTGAAGATTAGTGGTGTTAAGGTTGTTGTGTCACTGTGGGCCATTTTTAAGTCTTTTGAGAAATGTCTATTCATCTCCTTTGCCCACTTTTTAATGGGATTATTTGTGTGTGTGTGTTTTTTTCCTGTTGAGTTGTTTGAATTCCTTGTATATTCTGGATATTGGTTTATTGAAGGACGAATAATTTGCAAATATTTTCTTCCATTCAGCAGGTTGTCTCTTCACTCTGTTGAATTTCTTCCTGCTGTACAGAAGGTTTTAAGGCTCATTTGTTTATTTGTTGTTTCTCTTGCCTGTGCTTTTGAGATACTTGCACTAAATTTATTGCCTAGACCAATATCCAGAATTCTGTAGATTTTCTTCTATTAGTGTTATAGTTTCAGGTTTTATGATTAAGACTTTAATCCACTTTGAGCTGATTTTTTATATGATAGAGACAGGGATCCAGTTTTATTCTTCAGCATGTGGCTGTACAATTTTCCCCACACCCTATATTAAAAAAAAGTATCCTTTCTCCAAGGTAAATTCTTGTTGGTTTTGTCAAAAATCAGTTGACTGTAAATGCATGGTTTATTTCTGGGTCTCTATTCTATTCCATTGGTCTATGTGTCAATTTTTATAGCAATACTAAGCTATTTTGGTGACTGTAGCCTTGTAATATATGTTGAAGCAGGTAACGTGATTCCTACAGCATTGTCCTTTTTCCTAAGGATTGCTTTGGCTAGTCAGGCTCCTTTTTGATTCCCTATGAATTTTAGGATTTTTTTCTATTTCTGTGAAGAATGACACTGGTATTTTGATATAGAATGCATTAAATTTGTATATTGTTTTGGGCAATATGGTCATTTAAATGATATTAATTCTTCCTATTCATGAGCATGGGTTGTTTTTCCATTTCTATGTGTCCTCTTCAATTTCTTTCATCAGTGTTTTGTAGTTTTTTGCTCTAGCTAGGACTTCCAGTATTATTGAGTAGGAGCGCTAAAAGTCTGCATTCTTATCTTTTTTTCTGTTCTTAGAGGAAGGGTTTTCAACTTTTTCCATTCATAGTGACGTTAGCTGTGGGTTTGTAATGTATGGACTTTATTATTTTGAGATATGTTCCTTCTATGCCTAGTCTGTTGAGAGTTTCATCATGAAGTGATGTTTAATTTTAGCAAATGTTTTTTCTGCATCTATTGAGATGATCATATTTTTTCTCCTTCATTGTGTTTATGTGATGTATGATTTCATATTTATTAATTTGCATATGTAGAATCATCATTGTATTTCTATTATAAATTACAGCTGATTGTGGTGCATAATCTTTATGATGCGCTGTTTGATTCTATTTGCTAGTATTTTGTTGCTAGTATTTTGCATTTTTGTCCATCAGGGAGATAGTGTTTTGTTCTTTTGGTGTTGTGATCTTGTCTTGTTTTGGTACAGGGTAATGCTAGCCTCATAGAGTGAGTTAGGGATCATTCTCCTCTTTTTGATTTTTTGGAATAGCTTCAAGAGGATTTGTATTAGTTGTTCTTTGTATGTTTTGTAGAATTCAGCTGTGAATCCATCTAGTCTTGGACTTTTCTTTGTTGGGAGACATTTTATGATTGATTATATCTTGCTGTTAATTATTAGTCTGTTCAGATTTTCTGTTTCTTCCTGATTCAGTCTGGGTGGGTGATATGTGTCCAGGAATTTGTCCATTTCCTCAAGGCTTTCCAGTTTGTCATTGTATAGTTATTCATAACAGTCTCTGATGATTTTTTGTATTTCTGTGGTATCAGTTGTAATATCTCCATTTTCATTTCTCATTTTATTTGAGTCTTCTGTCTTCTTGGTGGTTTACCTAGCAGTTTATCAATTTTGTTTATCATTTAGGAAAACCAATTTTTCATTTAATTGATCCTTTGTATTATGTTTCAGTCTGTACATCATTTAGTTCTCCTCTGACCTTTATTGCTTCTTTCATCTGTTAACGTGGTATAGTTTGTTCTTGCTTCTCTAGTTCTTTGAGGTGTATTGTTACTGTTAATTTGTAATCTTTCTACTTTTTTGATACAGACATTGATTGCTAAACTTCCCTATTAGCACTACGTTTGCTGTAATTTCACAGGTATTGGCATGCTGTGTTTTCATTTTTATTTGTTTCAAATAAAACAATTTTTGATTACCATCTTAATTTGTTGATCCAATGATTATGAACATTTTTTAAATTTCCATTTTTTTATAGTTTCCAGAATTCCTCTTGATATTGGTTACTCGTTTTATTCCATTGTCGCTTAAGAAGATACTTGATATGATTTTGACATTTAAAAATATGCTTAGACTTGTTTTGTGGCCCAACATATGGTTTGTCCTATAGAATGTTTCATATGTTGATGAAAAGAAGGTATATTTTGCAGCAGTTGGATAGAATGTTCTGTAAATGTCTGTTAAATCCACTTGATCTAAATTTCAGCTTGGGAATGACTTTCTCTTTCATTTGTGAAGAGTAATTTTGCTGACTGTGATGTCTTTTTTTTTTTTTCCTTGACTGTGATGTTCTTGGGTGGCAGTGTTCTTTTGTTTGTTTGTTCTGTCAGCACTTTAAATGTATGGTTTCATTCTCTTCTTGCCTGCAAGGTTTCTGCTGAGAAATTCACTGTTAGTCTGATGGGTGTTTCCTTTATAGGTGATTCAGTGCTTTTCTCTTGCTGGTTTTAGGGTTTGCTCTTTAACTTTTAATTGAGACAGTCTGATTATAATGTGACATGGGGAAGAACTTTTTGCTCTGTATCTCCCTGGGGATTATTGAGTTTTCTGTATTAAATGCCTAAATCTCTTTCTAGACTTGGGAAGTTTTTACCTATTATTTGGTTTTATAGATTTCTAATCTTTTCTTTTTTTCTTTGCCCTTAAGTGTACTGATAATTTATGAATTTGTCCACCTTATGCTGTCTCAAATGTCATGAAGCTTTTGCTCACTTCTCTTTAGTTTTGTCAGACTGTAGATTATTTAAAAAGGCCTGTCTTCAGTTCTGAGATTCTTTCTTCTGTGTGACCTAGTATAATGTTGAAGCTTCCAAATGTATTTCTTATTTCCTTAAATTAATTCTTCAGTTCCAGAACTTTTATTTGGTTCTTTTTTGAAATGTCCATCTGTTTGGTAAATTTCTTATCTGTATCCTGAATTGTTCTTTTTAATTTGTGTAATTTTTCAAAATTGTCTTGTATCTCACTGAACTTCTTTAAAGTCAATATTTTAGGTTCTTTCTTTAATCTATGTGTTTTTTAGAGACAGAGTCTCAATCTGTCACCCAGGCTGGAGAGCAGTGGTGCCAATATAGCTCACTGCAGCTTCAAATTCCTGGATCAAACAATCCTCCCACCTCAGCTTTCCAAGGGACTGCATGCCACTGCACCCAGACAAAACCAATATTTTGAATTTTTTACTTGAAATTTCAAAAACTCCTTTTTAACTAAGATCAATTGCTGGAGAATTATTGTTCCTTTAGAGATGTTGTATTTTCTTGGAAACTTTTTCATGTTTCCTGTGTCCTTATGTTGATATCTGTGCATCTAGCATAACAATCACTTATTGCCATTTTTGAATTTGTTTTCACACGGGAGGGACTTTTTCAGGAAAATGTGTTTGTTCAGTAGGGTACTTCAGCTTTGTCTCTGGAGAAAACAGTAGTGTAGTCTCTGTAAGGTTGCTTTGGCTGTAAACAGTGTTACTGGTATCTGATTTCTTCAGCAGTTTAGGCTGCATTCAATAGTGGAGGTTGTGATGAATAACTGGAATAAATCCCATGGCTCATGGCATATAATTATTTTCATATATCATTAGATTCAATTTCCCAATATTTTGTTAGAAATTTTTGCATCTGCAGGGCACAGTGTCTCACGCCTGTAATCCCAGCACTTTGGGAGGCTGAGGCAGGCGGCTCAAGAGGTCAAGAGATCGAGACCATCCTGGCTAACACGGTGAAACCCCGTCTCTACTCAAAATACAAAAATTTAGCCAGGCGTGGTGGCAGGCACCTGTAATCCCAGCTACTCCGGAGGCTGAGACTAGAGAATGGTGTGAACTTGGGAGGCAGAGGTTGCAGTGAGCCGAGATCCCGCCACTGCATTCCAGCCTGGGCGACGGAGCGAGACTGTCTCAAGAAAAAAAAAAAAAGAAATTTTTGCATCAGGGACAATGGCAGCAGTGAGAGTAGACTTCTCCATTATACCTTATTACCTTGAAAGAGTTCTTCATGGCCTTTGCGGTAGTTTGTATTTTCCACAGATGGCTGCACCCATATGTCCCATGCTTCAGAGTCTTTCCAACATGGCCTCATCCCTCCCTCATTAAGAGGTAGAGCCTACTTGTCCTTTCGTTAAATCTGGTTGGCCTTAGTGATGTGCTTGACAAACAGGTAACAGAAGTGATTTGTTGGACTTCCAAAGTTAAGTGATAAGAAGACTCCAGCTTGAGTCTCTTGGAATGCTTGCTTTTTGTGACACTCCCTCTCAGAACCCGTGCCATGCTGTAAGAACCCCAAGACAGATGGAAGGTTTGCACTGGCACTGCTAGTGATAGTCCCAGCTGAAATCCTGACAGTCAGCAACAACTGCCAGCCATATGAGCTAGACATCTTGAATGTTTAGTCCATGTGTCCATGTTGTCATGTGACTATACTGCATGAGAGACCCAGCAAAATACCTGTCCCACAGAACCCAATTAACTCCCAGAACATTGAATGACAATAATCAATTATTATTTTAAGCCACGAAGACTTGGCATGCTTTGTTCCATGGGAACAAATAATCAAAAATGCCTTTAACACTTGCCATGATCATATCCTACCCTTTCTATCCAAATGTACTCCTCACATTTCCTTGCTATACACTTCTTAATCTGTGGCAAATCAACCATAATTGGCTTATTTTATCAAATAATTCTTCTTATTGAAGTTTTAGTTGCAAAACACCAAAGGCTGTAGATTCCCCAAGGAAGCTCTTTTTTTTTGCCACTCACTAGATAGAGAAACAAAAACTTCACTTCTGAAAACGATAGTGAAAGAATTATATTTATTAATTATGTGTTTCTGATGTACATCTTAATTCTCAGAATAAGGTATTTGATTGCTTTATCTTGATTTACTTATACTTCTCATTATGAGGCAAGAGTCAGCTAAATTAAAAACACAAAGGTAAGTACAGGAAACCTCACTAGGAATGAACTAAATTACCAAAATACTCCAAATATTTGAAGCTTAATATCCACAAGTTAGGCCAGTTTCTTTACTTACTTGATATTCCATCTAATACCATCAAATTCCATTCCAATTTGAGAGAAATGTTGACCTATATCTAATACAATTATGTACTCTTCATCTAATTATAAAGTATCCATCTAATTATATGGTACCTAACATTATTGTCTGAATTCAATGCCCTTGTTGTTTTGTTAAATTGAAAACATATAAATTGTTCTGGAAGAGAGGTGTTTTAAAAATGTAAGCCCAAAATTGCATAACCAATTGAGGATTGAAGGAAACTCCGTAATCCAAGTAAGACACGTACACCATAAGATACTATTCTTATGCTTGAAAAACATCTAGTCAAGGAAAAGACAGACATATTAAGCAATAATGCAATATGGCAAAGCTAAGTACAAAGCTAAACTCAAAGTTTAAGGGGAACATAGAGAAGACAGTAGTCAGCTCTACCTTGGAAGTGATGGGTGAATAAGTGGAGCATGAGCTGCATTTTATGAAGTGGGAAGGAGAAAAAAAGAAAACATTCCAGGGAAGGAAACTACCCAGACAAAGGCAAGGAGTTGTGAGTGTGTAAAATGTTTTAGAGCAAATACAAGATGTTAGATTCACCTAGAACTTGAATTGTGTGAAGCCATGGGAATAGAGATGAGTTTATGAATGTAGGTTTGGAGAAGATTATAGGACACTGTTGGACAGGTTAAGGAGTCTGAGTTATGTCCTGTACTTAACTATAGCTAGGGAGGAGCCAAAATAACATTTCCTTAGCATAAAATGGCATAATCTGATTGGGGGTCTGAAAGCATAATTCTAGCACTATTAAGGAGGCAGAGGCCAGTACCAGGAGTATGTGTGAGTGAATAGTGTACCAAACTCTTTGTCAATTCCAATGACTCTCAAAATTCCCTAGGCTGCAATTTCACACCCCCTTTCCTCTCCTCTAATTCTAATACTGATCTTTACTCGTAGATGATAATTTTTCTTGTTACAGACAAATAAGAGTATTAAGAACAGGACTTTCATTATCTGCTACTGCGCCTCTACCTTCTCTTTAATTTCTATGGAAAAACTACCCATATTCCTAACAAAGGCCATGGCTTCTACTTGTGCTCTGGATTCCAACCCCTCAGCACTACCCTAATGCTTCTTCCTTCTTTAAGCATAATCACATTTCCTCTCTACTTGATACTTCCCATCAGCACACAATGCAGTCCTTTCTCCAGTTTTAAAATACAAACATCCTTTTGCCTCACTTCTTTCTTATATCCATCCTTCCCATTACAAAAAGTTTTCCCAAAGGAAGTCTATACTCACTGCCTCCAATTTTCCTCCTCTCTCATGGATCTAGTCAATCAGGTTGTCTACTATTTCACTGAAATCTCTCTTAACTATGCCATTTCTTACCATCACCCTACTGTGTTTAATTTCCAATCACCTGTCTTCATTCTACTTAGCTGCATTGCAGTAGTTGATCATTCATTGATACTTGAGTCACTTCCTTAGCTTCAATTCCAGGACTATACTCTTTCTTAATTTTACTTCTCAATCAGTGGCAGCTTCTTCCCAATCTCATTATTTGTTTTTCTTCACCTGGCTGATCTTTGAAATTTGGAGCGCTCTGTGTTTCAGTTCTTGTTTATTTTCTTTTTTCTATTTACATTCACTCCTCTGGTGTTATCAGTCAGTGTGGCATGGCAACAAATCCCATCTGTATGCTGATGACACCAAAGTTCATATCTCTCCAGAACAACAGAACCATATATCCAACAACCTATTAAATAGCTCTACCTAGACACCTAACAGAAATCTCAAACTTAACAGGTACAAAATTAAAACTGTTGCTTTTCCTTCTAGTACCTCCTCTAGTCATATTTTCCCCATCTCTTGTAAGCACAGCTCCATCCAACTTCTCAGACCCAAATTAAATAAAATCCATTGATAACCTAAACTTCTCTCTTAGTTCCACACCTCATATTCAATTCATGAACAAATATATTGGTATTATATTCAATATACACATTTAATCTGATCTCCATCTCTACTGGTAACACATTGTTTCTATTCACCACCAATTGGTCTGATCCTTCCTTATCTTAGCTGGAATAATTGCAATGGTCTAACTGGCCTCCTTGCTTCTGATCTTTATTCCCTCAAAGCTATTTTCAAAATATTTTCCAAAAAACAGAGTTTTATAGTTAAAATATAGTCGGATAATTTCTCTCCTCTGCTCAAAAACTGCCAAGACTTCTTGTCTCATTCCAAGTAAACACCGAAGTCCTTATGGTGGCCAACAAAACCCTACTTTATTAAGTTTCCAATTTCCACTTGCTGACCCTTCTTAATTCCTTTTCCTGTTTAATTATGTTATAACTCTTACCACTACCAAATATTTTATGTGTGTTATTTATTTTATATTAATTATTGTTTGTCTACCCAGCCTCCCTGTAACTGCAATGTAAACTCCATAAAGGCAGTATTTTGTCTGTTGCTATTATTGCTTTGTTCCTACTTCTTGAATGGTTTTAGACATATAGTGGGAATCTAATAAATGTCTGCTAAATAAGTGAATAAAAAAGCTATTGCAAAAGAATGTAAGCAAACGCAGATGACAGCCTGGGTAACATATAGTATTATGTTGTGGAGAAGAGATTAATCTCACTAATATGAAAAAGGTCTTACAAATAACTAAAGTCAATACATAAATGGAAAAATAGATACATATAGCCTGAAAATAGAAAAAAAAGTTAAATGACCAGTAATCAAAACATACAAAGTAAAACAACAATTATACACAATATTTACATAGGTAATGATTTAAAAGAAATGCATACCTAAAGTGCATGAAGCTAAATATGAAAAATCTGTTTGATTGCAAGGAGAAAATATAAATTATTTGAATTTAAGAAACAGTGGAAATATGGATAAGAAGTATTAAGGATAGGTGTACACTTCAATGTACAAAAACACTTCTTGAAATTTATCACTGATATGCAAAATATGTAGGCAGAATGGAGACATAAACAGGAAGTCGGTCCCCTTTCCCTCTGAATCTCAGGGTCAGGCAATGTTAATGAACTGTTAGAAAACTAATGAGGGTTTATATCTGGAAAATAATTAGAAAAGAGAGATGCATTGATATAGGGTGATATAAAAGCCTGAAATTGGGATTTGATTCACTTTGGATGAAAGAGAATGCTTTTAAGAAGAAAGTATTTTAAACCTGAAATATTAACACAAACATCTTTAGAAGTTAAGGCAAGAGACTATGGTGGTTAAATCTACATTTGTGAACATCTATTAAGTGTCAGGCACTGTGCCAAGAACTGGGCCTAAAATGATGAATGAGGCAGTCATGGAGTTGACCATGATCATTTCCGCATCTAGTGGGGGATTATTTTGGCTTGGGGGGCAGGTGGCTATTGAGATAAATTTAGACATATTTTGGAGCATTATACAATGGCCTCGTCAATTAATTTGATGGGCTGAAACACAAGAAAAGACAGGAATCCTAGATAACTTTTATAATTGCAGCTCGCCACTAGGTGAATGTGTACCATTTACTGGGATGTGAAGACAGGCATTACTGGGGAAAAGAAATATGAAAGGTTCTATTTTAGACATGTCAATTTTGTACCGTCTCTGATAAATTTAATATAAGTTGACAGATAGTCACTTGTCTAAGAGTAAAAAGAGGTTTAAAAAAAGATAAGAAAAGAACACCAGATTGTCTGTATAAATCTAGAAGATGCATGCATAGTGTTTCATACCATAACACTGACTAATTAAAGCTAAAGACAACATAAAAATAGGAAAGCGAAGGAAAAATTAAAGTGAAGAGAACATGAGAAACAGTGAGTGGAGGAAAAGAGAGGAGTAGAAAAGGGAAACAGGAGAAAATTAAAGGGAAAGAGAATTAATAAAGCCCAGGAGTAATTAATATACTTGGAGTTTGGCCAGCAGAAACAGTCAGTAAAGGAGCAAGAGAAAATGAGTCAAATGAGTCAGCAAAAAGAGAGAGGGCAATGGGCTCCAAAGACCAGTTGCCAGAACTGACCTTACATGGAGAAGCAGAAGAAGGTGAGGCATCAGCTTCTCTATTTTCACAGGAGTAAAGAAGATAGGCCAGGTGTGTGTGTGTGTGTGTGTGTGTGTGTGTGTGTGTGTGTAAGTTTCTGCCTGGCAGAGACTTGAAAATCACTTTGGGTGCATTATCTTCTGATGGCTCCTATATTCCCTATGAAATGTGAGGATCAGTCATCTGCTGAGAGCATAGAAAGAGGTAGGGGGAAATTTAGAAGTTTAAGGAGGTTAAAGATTTTAAATAATCAATGAGTAGAATGGGAAAATATGGCCAAACAGAAAAATTTCAGAGTCTATGTGAGATAATTAATCACAAATATTTAGTGAATCTAATTTTCTCTGTCATGTGCTATTTTATTAACAGACATTATTTACAACTAAGAAGGAGTAGAAGATAATAAATTAAATAATGTTGGATTTGTGTCATTTTAGTGTGATGAATAATATGTAGGAAAAAATAGTGATTTAATTTACTGACAAGAGTTATATTAATTTATAAACTATATGCATAGAGAATTATATAATCCATTTTGTTTATAAAATGAAAAATTAAAATCTGTAGAAATATTCATCAACAAAAGAATTACATATACTTAGATACATAATACAAACAATTATTACACAGTGACTTAAAATGCTGATCTTTTTATTTATTGACATGCAAAGATGCCCAGGATATATGGTTATGTATGAAGTGTAGGCTTCCAAAGTGCATGTGGAATATTATTTACTTTACTTTGATTTAAAAACAATTATTTTATATCAAGTGTTGGAAGTATGTAGAGCATCTGCAAGTCTCATACATTGCCAGTGAAAGTGTGAATTATTACAGTTATTTTGGAAAACTCTTTGACAGTGTGTATTAAAAACTCACCACATGCACACCCCTAGAAACCACCAATTTTACTCGTAAGTATATGCCAAACAGAAACATGTCCATAAGTTCCACCATCAGGCATGAACTAGAATTTCATAGCAACAATATATCTAATAGCCCCAAACTTGAAGCAACCAAATAAAAAATGACTAAATGAAGTCTGGTACTTTTTTTTTTTTTTTGAGATGGAATCTCACTCTGTCGCCCAGGCTGGAGTGCAGTGGCACGATCTCTGCTCACTGCGAGCTCCACCCCCCAGGTTCACGCCATTCTCCTGCCTCAGCCTCCCGAGTAGCTGGGACTACAGGCACCCACCACCATGCCCGGCTATTTTTTTTTTTGTATTTTTAATAGAGACGGGGTTTCACCATGTTAGCCAGGATGGTCTTGATCTCCTGACATCGTGATCTGCCCGCCTCAGCCTCCCAAAGTGCAGGGATTACAGGCATGAGCCACCGTGCCCATCCCCAAAGTCTGGTACATTTATACAATGCAAGTATATACATCAACAAGTATAAGCAAATTACATGACACATAAAAATATGAATATATCTTATAATCCTAATGTTATGCAAAATAAACCAACATAAAATATACAATGTGTGATTCCTTTTATATCACATTCAGAATAGCTTGGGTGATGGATACACTAAATCTCAGAAATCACCAGTAAAGAACTTATCCATGTAACCCAAGACCACCTGTACCCCCAAAACTACTGAAATTTTTAAAAAGTCAAGGAAATATACTACTTGTGCACGGGGTGGTGATGGAAGGGCTTCTGAAAATGTTCTGCCTCTAGAATACTTATTTGGTCACTTTCTACATGTATGCTGTGCTTTAATTGTAATTACATAAAAATCATTCTCATTCACAGAAAAAGTATCTGAAGAGAAATATATCAATATGTTAATGACTATGTTATCTGTGTTATAAGTTTATTGGTGATTTATATTTTCTACATTTTGTTTCATGTAAATTTTTAAATTGAAAATGCATCAATTTTTTATGCAGAAAAACAATGAAGCTCTTTGCTTTTCCAACAAGTGCGAACTCTGGTTTCCAGAATAACTACACTAAAATTATGAGGTTCATATTTCATCTTCAGATAAAAAGACACTACATCTTCAAACACTTGTGAAAAACTGAAAATGAAAATTAATATCTATTCTTATTCAGTGAGTTATCAGCCTTTGACCTTAAAGATTTAATTTTTTTACATATTTAAAAATTTAACCTAATACTAAAACAAACTGTTCTACTGTTTCTGGCATTAACTTTTAAATAGGGCAGGGACCATCTATTAAAACTGGTAATCTCCTTAAATTCTTTACTGTGAACTTATTTTCTTAAACACCTACTTATATTTCACCACTAATGGAATTGGAGAGGATACTCCAAAAAATGCCCAATTATTGTTAATCCCCTCCTTTCCCATGCAAGTCATATCAATCTCGTTGAGTGTTTTTGTTGCCTTCACAGTGCAATGGTTTATTTAACAAAATGCATACGGATAAGCTTTTTGCTTGAATAAAGCTCAAGAGGATAGAATTAAATTAGTTTGGGGTAATTATTTATAATTAGATATTCGTAATGGAAACTGAATAAATCCTAAGTTATTCTAACAGCTTGCTTAAATGTGCTGCTGCATTGACCACTCCCCACTTCCCTGCCCCATATGGAAACAAGAAAATTGCTTTCTAGCTTTCAAGGCAGTATTCCAACTGCTCAGAAAAAAACCCAAGGCACATTCAAAAAATCTTTATAAAGTAAACATTATTTGCCACTCAACTAAAGAACAGCTAAGGAAAAGCTGAAAATTTAGATTATGCAAATATGACTGTCCCTTAAACTTCCATGAGAAGGGTGAAAAATAAGACTCAATGCTACAGTCAATGTGATGATCTGTAAGTGAGATTATCTGTTATCTGTTTAGTTAGACACTTGGGTGTGAGTCTCTTGAAAAACCATCAGGTGTCAGTCCACAGTGCTGGGCAGAAAACCTAGCCGTAGGTACTGGCCCAGTTCCATGAGGGTACCTTGTGAACCGCAGAGCTCTGTGAGCAATGTGGCGTTTAGCAGGCAGTGCCAAGTGGACCACATCTGTTTTGAATCAAGGATGTCTTCACACCAAGGGGGTTGAAGAGATAGCCAAAGACATAAGCAGCCAGCACCCCTATAAAATCACCAGGACTTCGATTTTTATCTTTTTCTCATCAAAACAGCAGAGAGGTTAACTTCTCCAATTGACAGATGTGTAAAAGGCTGGTGCAAGAAAATGCCTGACGTGCTTTATGAAGCTCCATAGCAGAAGAATGTTTTCATCCCTACCATGTGAAAAATTGAAGCTTAAATGACTTCCACATGGGGAATTTTGTGTTACTCCATGTGAGTCCCTGGCTTTTGTCTTCTACATGCCATTGCTCCTTAAATTCGATTTA
Organism: Nomascus leucogenys; assembly: GCF_006542625.1. NCBI lineage: Eukaryota > Metazoa > Chordata > Mammalia > Primates > Hylobatidae > Nomascus > Nomascus leucogenys. The sequence goes on from NC_044391.1 coordinate 1,977,170, forward strand.
TTCATTTGGTTAAACTCTTTTTGTGAATTCCAGATAATAGATTCCTCTGGATTCCAATACAATGAAACTTTTTATCAAATAGCTTTAAATTAGAAAGAAAAAAAAGTTTTATCAGAGTATATCAACCAGGGATTCGGATTTGATCTGAGATGTTCTGTGACTGCACTTGTTTAACTATCTTAACATGAAAAAAGAGATATATGACGTATACACCATGACTTGATTCATGGTATAGCATGGATCATGCCATGATCCATGATGTAGCAATGTGTATCTTTGGGCCACAGTTAATTTTGTTTCAGCCTTAATACGTAAAGTTTGCACTGCATCCACTATCTCTAAAGGAAAAATCAAACTGTAAATCATATCCTGATATGTCTCTAAATTATACCTAAAAATAATAGGAATTTGTGAGTTAAGTGAAGGAGGTATAAAACCATCATTCAAATATTAATTGAGTACTAATTAGTATAAGAAACTTGCACATATGCTTTCTTCAGCTGCAAAGTAGGTATCAACACCCTCTCTTTTCAGAGAAGGTTGCTAACCAATATACTTAAATTAATTTGTCCACAGCTATAGAGCAATAAATGACGGAAGAAGGTTAAAATCATGATCTCATTTCAAAGTCCATTTTCTGGTCTTATGCCATATCTACAGATACCTAGATCCTAAAATAATAATGCATGGCACTTTCTAAACATGCCCACAAAATCTTTGATACCCCTTCTGTTAGGAGGGATCTCTGTTTCCTTCCCTTGAATCTGGTCCTAACTCAGTGATGCATTTGCAATCAATAAACCACAGTTGACATAGTATTATATGGCTTCTGTGACTAGGCCAAAAACACCCTATGGCTTCCACCAGATTAAACAGTCTGCTCACTCTGAAAGAGGTCAGCCACCATGAAGAAAGTCTGACTGCTCTGAGATTACTGTGATGCAAAGTCTCTGGTGCTCTGGCTGACCGTCTGGCTAAGCCCCCAAGCCAATACCAAGAATCAACTATCAGTCAAGTTACTGCGCCATCTTGGAGGTTCAATTCAGTTGAGCTTCAGGCAACTGATACCCTAGGGGACAGCTCACTACAACCACATGAGACATTCCATGAAAGAGTAACCTAGCCAATCCTTTCCTGAATTTCTTAACCATAAATGAGTGAGCAAAATAAAATGATTGCTGTTTTATACTACTAAATTTGGGGATAATTTTCATACAGCAAATTAATCAAAATACAAGACAAGATTCACTAAGCATTTAGGCAATGAGGCATCAGCAAGAGATATGGGGGACCTCTGAGTCTCTATCCACCTTCACTATTCAATAAGCAGAACTCAACCATGGCACAGGAGATATATGAGCACAGCCATTAAATCAGACAAACATGGATGTATCCCAACATTGACACTTACTAGCTCCAATGTGGCCTAATGAAGGTAATATCCAGGCTTCTTTATAGAAACATAATGTATATATATAATATTTATACATATATATCTTATAAATCTATTTATATATTTACATAATATGTATAACATCTATTTATATAATGTATAATATATAAATGCATAAAGATATTTATTATAAGGAATTAGCTCACATGATTATGGAGGCTGGGACATATTAAGATCTTCAGTAAGCAGGCTGGAGACCTAGAAGAGCCAATAGTGAAGTTCCAGTTCCAGCCTGAGTTTGAAGGCCTGAGAATCAGGAGAGACAATGATGTAAGTTCCAACCTGAAAGCTGACATTCTCGAGAGCCAAGAAGAGCCAATGTTTTAGTTTGAGTCTAAAGAAAGGAAGAGACCTATGTTCTAGCCCAATCAACAAGCAGAAAGAGTTCTCTCTTAAGACCAAGTCAGCTTTTTGTTCTATTCAAGTCTTTGACTGATTAAATAAGAGAAACACACATTGAGAAAGCCAATCTATATTACTCAGTCTTACAAATCAAATGTTATTCACATCCAAAAGCATCTACATACACAGAGAATAATGACTGACCAAAATTTCCACACCTTGTGGCCCAAAAAGGTTGACACATAAAATTAACCATCACTAAAATATTGGCCTATAATTTTGTTTTCTTGTAATATCTTTTCTGGCTTTGGTGTTGGGGTAATTAATACTGATTATAAAGTGTATTGGGTAATTTCCTCCTCTTACAATTATTGTATGAGTTTGAGAATGATTGGCATTAATTTTTCCTTAGATATTTGGTAGAATATACATCCTGGGCTTTTGTTTCTGGAAAGCTTTTTGATTAGTGAATCAATCTCTTTACTAATTATTGGTCTTCCTATATTTTCTAATCCTTCATGATACAGTCTTGGTAGATTTTATGTTTACAAGTCAATATTCCTTATGAACTTAGATGGAAAAATCCTCAACAAAATATTAGCAAAGCAAATTCACTGGCACATTAAAAAGAGATTATACATCATGATTAAGTGGGTTTTATCCCTAAAATGCAAGGATGTCTGAATATAAGCAAATCAACAGATGTGATACATCATATTATAAGAATGGATGATAAAAAATAAATAATATCAATAGATGCAGAAAAATCATTTGACAAAACTCAACATCCTTTTCATTATAAAACTCTCAACCTATTAAATACAGGAATAACGTAGTTTATCAGAATAAATGCCATCTATGACAAGCCCACTGATAACATCATAGTCAACCGTAAAAAGCTGAAAACTTTTCCTCTAAAATAAGGAACAAGACAATGGTGCTTACTCACATCACTTCTATTCAACATAGTACTCAAAATCCTAGCCAGAGCAATTATTCATCAAGAAAAAGAAATAAAAGGCATCCAAATCAGAGAGGAACAAACAAAACTGTCTTTGTTTACAGATGACATGATCTTACATATATAAAACCCTGACTACTCCACCGAAAAACTGTTAAAACTAATAAACAAATTTAGTAGTGTCGCAAATGTTGCAGGATACGAAATCAACATACAAAAATCACTAAAGTTTTTATACAATAAACAAGCTATCTTAAAAAATTGAGAGAATTATTTTATTTACAATATCATTTAAAAAATAGGAGTATATTTAACAAAGGAAGTGAAAGTGATTTACAATGAAAACTGTGACACTGGTGTAAGAAATTGAAAAAGACACAATTAAATAAAGAGATCTCATGTTCCTGGTTTGGAAGAATTAATATTATTAAAATGTGCATCTTACAAAATACAATCTACAGATTCAGTTCAATCCCTAATGAAATTCCAAAGTGATTTTTCACATAAGTAGAAAATAATTTCTTAACATTCATATGGGACCACAAAAGACCCAGACTAGCCAAAGCAATTTTGAGAATGAAGAATAAAACTGGAGGCATCATGCTACCTGATTTCAAAATACACTACAAAGCTATAGTAATCAAGACGAAATGATACTAGCATAAAAACAGACATAGGGACCAATGGAAAAGAACAGAAAGCCTGGAAGTACATTCATGGATTATAAAGTCAAACGAATTTGGCAAAGGTAACAGATGTACACAATAGGAAAATGATAGTTTCTTCAATATACGGTGTTGGAAAAACTATACATTTACATGCAGAACAATGACATTAGACCCTATACAAAACCAACTCAAAATGAATTAAATATATAACCATAAGGCTTGCAACTGTAAAACTACTAGAAAAAGAACAGGGAAAAAGACTTCTTGACATTTGTATAGGTAATGAGTTTTAGCTATGACCCCCAAAGCACATGCATCAAAACCAAAAATAGACAACTGGAACTACATCAATCTATAAAGATATTGCATATCAAAAAAAAACAATAAACAGAGTCAAGAGACAACCTGTAGCATAGAAGAAAATATTAAATGGAACTGAATATACATTTCTCAAAAGAAAACATCCAAATGGCCAAGAGGTATATGAAAAAATACTCAACAACACAAATCATCAAAAAAAACGCAAGAAAAACCACATTGAGAAATTATGCGGCACTATTCACAAAAGCAAAAGTGTGGGCTCAACGTTAAGTGTCCATCAACAGACAAACGGAAAAAGAAAATGTTGTATATAGATATGATGGCATGCTATTCACGTGACAAAAAAAGAATAAAACCATGTCATTTGTAGCAATGTGGATGAAACTGGAGGTCATTATATTAAGTGAAATAGGCCAGGCACAGAAAGGCAGAAGCCACGTGTTCTCACTCATATGTGGTGGGAGCTAAAAAAGTTTATCTCATGGAGATAATGGATTGATAGGTACCAGAGGCTGGGAAGAGTATGTGGGTGGAGGAGAGAATGAAGAGTTGGTTAGTGGATACAAAAATACAAGTTAGAAGAAATGAGCCCCAATATTCAATACCAGAGTATGGTAACTACAGATAGGAACAATGTATTGTGTATTTCAAAGTAGCTAGAACAGAGGACTTGAAATACCACCAACATAAAGAAATAATAAATACTCCAAGTGATGGAAAACACAAACACCCTGACTTGATCATTGCACATTATATGCATGTAACAAATATTCACATGTACTCCTTAAATATGTAAAATATTTTGTATCAATAAGAAAATAATGGCTATAGTAAAAAAAGACAAAAGATAACACGTGTTGACAAGAATGTTGAGAAAAGAAAATGCTTGTGCATTGTCAGTGGGAATTTCAATTGTTTAGCCGTTATGTAAAATAGTATGGAGGTTGCTCAAAAAATTAAAAATAGAACTACCATATGATCCAGCAATCCCACTTTTGGGTATATATCTAAAGAAAATAAAATCAGTATCTCAAAGAGATATCTGCACTTCCATGTTCATTGCAATATCACTCACAAGAGCCAAAATATAGAACTAACCTAACTTTCCATCAACAGATAAATGGATAAAGAAAATGCAGATAAAGAAAACATTGTATACATACATATAATATGCATATAATATGTAATGTATGAAATGGAATATTATTCAACCTTTGACTATGATTTTTAGTACAGTAGGTGTTAAATGTTTTTACCACAAAAAAAAACAACCATGTGATATACTTTGCATATTTGTTCCCTCCAAATCTCACGTTGAAATTTGATCTGCAAGGTCAGAGATGGGGCCTGGTGGGTGGGATGGTTTGGGTCATGGAGGTGGATCCAACATGCATGGTTTTGTGCCATCCTGAAGGTAACCTGCAGATCTAATTATTGAAAAGAGCCTGGCACCTTCCTCCTCTCCCTATTGCTACCCTCTCTCACCATGTGACATGCTGACTCCCCTTACCTTCTGCCATGAGTAAAAGCTTTCTGAGGCCCTCACCACAAGCCAAGCAGATGCCTATTCCACACTTTTTTGTACAGCCTGAAAACTATGAACCAAATAAACCTCTTTTCTATATAAATTACCCAGTCTCAGGTATTCCTGTATAGCAGAGCAAGAGGAACTAATATACTATATGAGATGATAAATATGTTAATTAGATTAGTTGTGGTAATCATTTTACAATGCATACTAATATCAAAATGTCACATTGTACACCTTTAATATAGACAGTTTTTATTTGTTGATTATACCTCAGTAAAGCTGGAAAAAACATAAGTCCATTCCTTCTCAAATGGGTACCTATATTCATCTCCTTAAACCTACCTAATATCCAAATAAAGACAATGACAAGGTTATAATTCTACCTGATACAATTCTGCATACAACTAAAAACACACCAGCCTCTTTTTCAGAAGAAGAGATAAAGTGCTTGAGTATTTACTTTTCTCTTTGATATCCCATAACTTATATTTGCATTACTATAATGCAAAATATTTTTTAAATACTATGTATTTAATATTCAAATGCTATTTAAATACTATGATATAAAAGTGAATACATCTTATGTTACATGGTAAGAGAATAAGAGAGAAAAGACATATATATTTATAGACATACATGCATATAAATACATGCAACGTATTGACAACAAGGTAAGAGGGATATGCTCAACAATTACAGTCCTCCTTTCTGTAACTGGTCACACAGTCATAGCTGTCATTTATAACAGCCTTCCTCTACTAGCCATTCTGTATTTCCTTTGCCTTCAGAAAATCCTTCATCTAGTTCTTTATCTGGTGGAGTTACCCAAACTCCAGATGAAGGGTGTCCTCAAGGGCCTGAGACATTAATAATCCTGCCTTGATTTCTGTGCTATAGTTTCCCATTGACTCTAATCATAGGGCATGGTAACACTAAGAGGCATCCAGAGGAATCTACTATATTCCAGAAATATTCTTCCCTACCTCCATTGTGTAGTCAGTTTCTCCTTGGTAGTCAGGATCAATCATCTCAGCCAGCTGAGTAACTCCCTTCTTTGCCTGTTGATTTAGAGGCAGCAGGAAACCAAAGTCCCTGGACAGGAGTCTTAACTTCCAGTTCAATAGAGTCACTGTTTTGTCTCCTGGTGGAAATGTCTCCTCCCTTTGGAACTAAAACCTTTAGGCTCGCAGATCATAAAGTCATGAAAACAGGAAGCAAAAATTTTGCAAGTGGGTCATTAAGGGTCATAGTGAGTGATGCCATTCCCATTTCCAACCCTGGACTCATGAATACTGGCTATGGGAGAAACCACACCATATATTGGATGCTGATTGAGACCAGATATATAGCCTTCTAGAGAACTTGCCCCAGCCCAGCAAGGCATTGTCATGTACCTAGTACTGTAACTGAGTCTTCAAAAGACCATTCTACAGATTTATCAATCCAGCTGCTTCAGGATGGTGAGGAACATGGTAAAACCAGTGAATTCCATGAGTATGGGTCCATTGCCACACTTCATTTGCAGTGAAGTGAGTGTATTGGTTAGAAGCAATGCCGTGAGGAATAAGACCATGTATCAGTGAAAAAAGACAGTCTGAAAATTCATAGATGATAGTTTTGGCAGAAGTATGGCATGTAGGGAAGAGAAATTTGTATCCAGAGTAAGTGTCTATCCTGATAAATGCAAAACACTGCCCCTTCCATGATGGATGCATTCTAATGTAATCAACTTGCCACCAGGTAGCAAGCTGATTTCCTGGAGAATAGTGCCATATTGAAGACGCAATGTTGTTCTTTGCTACTAGCAAATTGAATACCCAATGGTGGCTGTAGCCAGGTCAGCCTTGGTAAGTGGAAGTCGATTTTGCTGACCTCATGATCACCTCCATTTCTGACACCATAACCACATTTTTATGAGCTCATTGGGTCATGAAAGGGTCTGGAGAAATAAATTGTCTGGCATCCACACAATGGATCATTTTGTCAATTCAATTATTAAAATCATCATCTGATGATGTCCCCTTTTGAAGCATTCACATGGGGTACAAATACCTCCATGATTTTTCCCATTTAGATGTGTTTATCCAGAAAGTTCTTCCCCAATTTTTTTTGTTATTAATTTATCAATCATGTTTTTTTCAATTTCCTGACCATCCAGCCAACCATAAGTCACAGACCATGACTCAGTATGTAATCACATATCAGACCATTTCTCCTTCCAGAAAAGTGAACAATCAGATGCAAGTCTATGGTTCTACCCCCTTGGAGAAGTTCTCTTCACCTGTGTCATTCAGGAATGTCCTGGAAAGTGGCTGTAGTGCTGTAACTGTCTACTTTCAGGTGTTTTCTGCATACAGTGAAGAAGCATATGTAAACCAGACCTGAGTTTTCTCCTCCTCTGTTGATTGACTGTAGGAAACTCCCATGAGGCAACAGACACAGACTAAGCACCTGAGCTGTGACTTACCTATCAGGTCCTGCCAAAGCTCCAAATAGCATTCCTATCTGCCAGCGACATTTCAAGAACAATTGGATCTGCTGAATAATATGGCCCAAGTGGCAGAGCAGTTTGCAAAGCAGCTGGGACCTATAGCAGTTTGCATAACAGTTGGGCCCCACAAAAAAACTAGCAATATCTCGAGCCATTCAGTAAATGTACCAGAATAAAACACCCAAATAATGAATGTGTTGCTCCCACAATCCAAAGAAGCTCACTAGGCATTATGCCTTTTTCTTTTTTTTTTTTTGGTTGTAATACAATCCTGATGCAACAATGTATCCTTCACCTTAAAAGGAATATCTTGAGATTCCACATATCACTGGACCCTTAGAAATTTCATTATGTTCAATCCTGAACTTCTGTGGGATTTATTTCCCACCCTCTGACATGCAAATATCTTACCAATAAGTCTAGAATAGTTGCTACTTTTTGCGCACTAGGTCCAATCAGCATAATGTCATCAGTGTAATGGACCAGTGTGATATATCTTTTGGAGGGAGAAGGTGATCAAGATCCTTGCAAACTAAATTATAACCTAGGGCTAGAGAGTTAATATACACCTGAGATAGGACAGTGAAGGTGTATTTCTAGCCTTGACAGCTGACAGTAAACTGCCTCTGATAGTCCTTGTTGAAAGAAATGGAGAAAAAGGAACTTGTAAGATCAATAGCTACATGTCAGCTACCAGGGGATGTATTACTTTATTCAAGTAATGAAACTACATGTGGTACCGCAGCTTCAATTGTAGTCATCATCTGGTCAAACATGAGAATCATAACTCATTATCATTCTCCCAGATCCATCTGTCTTCTGCACAGACAAGTCGAATGGAAAGGTGGTGGGAATAACCACCCCTGCATCTTTCTGATCCTGATGGTGGCACTAATCTCTGCCACTCTTCCAGGTATGCAGTATTGCTATTGGTTTACTATTTTCCTAAGTAGAGGCCATCCTAGTGCTTTCTAATTGGACTTTCTCATCCTAATAGCCCTCACTCCATAAGTAATGGAACCAAAGTGGGGATTAAGACAACTATTGAGTAGATCTACAGCAATAATGCATTCCATAACTGAGGAAATAATCACAGAATAGGTTCAGAGATGCACTGAGCTACTGTGAAATAGACCTAAGCTAAAACTCCACTGATCGTCTGATCCCCCTAAGTCTGTACCTTGACTGATGAACCACAGTTAATTTTGAGGTCTCAGGATTCATGTTAGTTCATAATCAGTATCTTGTAGTCATTGAAAGGTCTGGTTATTTCCTTTTTCCCGGTATATAATTACTGTATTAAAGACCACACGTTACTTTGAGGAGGGCTGGGAGAAGGAATAACAGTATAAATTCTGGCAGTGTACACAGATCTTTCCATTAAGTGGACCTAGATTCCTCTTTATTCAAGAGATTCTGGGTCTTTAAACTGGCTCAAGTCTCGGAATTGATCGAGGGGGGGCCATGTCTTTGTGTTTTCATGATTCAGGTTAGACTTTTGGTAACTTAACCTAGAAATTTTCTGCTTATACAGATCAAATAAGAATTTAGTATGCTTCCTACTTATTTCACTTCAAGGACCACCCATGGTAAATTAGCCAACACCAGAGGTCTGCAGAAGTCAGACTATTCTGATTGCTGCTTCATCTCTGCTGTCCTTGTAGCTACTTCTACCTTGACTTGGGCTGCTGAGTGCCACCACTTGACCCCTGGCACCCCAGGATCCAATTACTCACATTGTATTTAGGTTTTCCAATTTACTGACAACAGTTCCCATTGCAGAGTATGGCCTATAGAGAAGAACAGTCACAGAGCACTTAAATCATGTTAGGTTTTCCATTACAAATTTATTTCTCACAGTATTGGTGAAAAGTATGTCTTCTGTATCTTCCCAGTGTGAGCAAGTTGGTTTTAAATGACAAATGCACTGTGACATTCTAATCTCCCTGGGCCTTTGAATCCCCTCCTCCACAGTAAACCCAGGCAGGTCTGGCATTACTGTCAGCCACCTCTTGTAGACCCACATCCATAAATTTTGTCTGATGCAACTTTATGGTTCTTCTACTATTATCCCATACCTTTAATATCTATTCCTACCCATGTTCCCCAGATTTCTTTCTACATATTTAGAAAACCAAGTGGATATTTTGAGTGTAGTATACCTCTTTGTGTGTAACATATTGTACCTGCATTTAGAGACCTACCAGACCTTCAGTCTGGTATAGATACAGAAACAAAGACAGTGGGTTCTTTACCTTTTCTTTTTATATTAATTATTGTTATTTTTTTCCAAAATGCATTCTTAGGCTAAAAGTGTGGGTTCTTAGGAGAACAGCATGGACTTACTTTTATGGCAACTTTTTCAGGGGATGTCATTGTTGTTTTCTCAGACAATCAAAGTTAATCCCCTTAGATGAGAGTGCAGAAGCCACATTCCCAATAGGGAGGAAAAGGTCTCTTCCACTGGCAAGAGAAATTTAGTGGCTCAATGTTCCCAATTTCATGAGGATCTTCCCACATAGCCCCATTTCAACTTTCCTTCCCTATCCATGTCATTCTTTCTCAATCAGTGCCCTCACTTCAACAGTGCACAACTACAAGTCTGGGTCTATTTGCACTGTAATTCAAGATGAAGGCCTGATTTTAGTTTTCTGCATCTCAACCCTACAGCTGTAGGAGACCAAGGTCTCCATTGGGGCAGATATAAAAGCTGTCAGATCATTTATGTAGCATTTAAGCTTGAAACTCAAATTCCTAAGCTAATTCTTTATTTTTCCCACTTTTTCCAGCAACATTATTAGGAGATTCATGTCAACCTACTATTCATTAGTTTGCCAAGAATATTCAAAAGCATCACAGACACAATTCCCCAAGTCCTTGATTCTTATAAATGGTTGGCAAGGAGTACCCAATGGTGATATTTTGTTTATCCCTTTTGCCATTTCAGGGCCATGGACTATCTGTGTTCTCTTAACTCCTAGATATAGTGTTATTAGTGCCTTTAAACCTAATCAGATAAGAGAGCCATTTCCAGGAATTCCAGAACCAATTCAGAAAACTCATGCCTAAAATTCTGTTCCTGTAGAACCATTCTAGGTACTAAAATCTGGATTAAGCTTTTCCAGGGAAATAAAATAATAGGCGATTATGTACACACACATACACACACATTAGATTTATGTATATATATATATTCCTAATTATATATATACATACATATTTAGGAATTGGCTCACATGATTGTGAAGCCTGAGAAGTCTCAAGAACTGCAGTCAGCAAGCTGTTGACCTGGGGAAGCCAATGGTGTCATTTCAGCCCACATCCACAGACCTGAAAACCAGGAGAGCCGATGGTGTCAGTTTCAGTCTCAATCTACAGGCTTCAAACCCAGGAGATCTGATGGTGTAAGTTCCAGCTCAAAAGCCTGCAGACTTGAAACCCAGGAGTAGTTGATGTTACAATTTGAGTCAGAAGACAGGAAAACAAACAAACAAAAACAACAACAAAACTATTGTCCCAGCTCAATCAGTCAGGCAGGAGGAGTGCCTACTTATTTATGATCAGGTCAGATTTTTGCTCTATTCCAGCCTTCAACTGTGTGGATACAGGCCATTTACATTAGGAGGCCAATCACATTACTCAGTCTGATTAAAATGTTAGTCTTATCCAAAAACACCTACAGAGACACACTGAGAAAAATGTTTGACCAAATATCTGGGCACACAATGGCCCAGTCAAGTTGACACACAAAATTAATTATTATAAATACTCACCTCAAGAGTTTACACAAATATTAAATGAGATAATAGATATAAGCACCTAGTTAAGCCCAAGTATAAAGTATACTTTCAACAAATGTTGATCATTGTCAGAATTAGTTATTACTATTAAGTTCATGGTAGAAAATGTGTTAAGTATTGGTCCAAGAATTGCAAGGTTGAGAGTAGAATTGGGCCACTACTCTACCAGATTCTGGAAAACCAAGGCTAAGAATAATTTCTTTAAAGATTATGCTGATATTAGATTCTTCTTGGGAGTAAAAGGCTTACACTTATCGTTGATCCCTCTGGAATCTTTATCTCCTAGTTTTGTGGGTTAAAGCCAAATATTAATTGCCTTACTACTTCTAAGCACAGGCACTTCAATAGAGCAAAAGAAGTATTGGAGAGAGGTATAGATTTAAATGAAAGTTCATACCAAATTTTTAAACTTGAATCATATGATTTGGTGTCTTAATCTGTAATAGTTAATGTAAGCTTTCTTTTGCTTCTTCCTAGAAAGAATGACACTATGGGTTTGATAGTAAAACATGCATACTAATGGATAGATTTTCCAGCATGTCTGGTTTCACAGTGATAACACTGATTAGGACCATGCACATAGACATTCTTGATTACAGCTCTTACAGCCATCATGTTAAAGCTTTGCCTCCAGCATTCATGCACACAGGCTGCTCTACATTGCCACAGCTTTGCATCCATGATTATTATTTTTCAATTTTAAATTATGCATTGAAGCCATACTTACAAGTGCACATATCATAAATGTACAGATTATTAAATTGTTACAAAGTGTGTCGTCTTATAAGCAACAGCCAGATCAATAAATACAAGATTTTAATCATTAGTTTCCTACTGCTATAAGAATATAAACTCTTAACCCCTAGAATTAAAGCAAACTGCCATTCTATAATTAACAACATAGCATCTATGGTTAGAGTCAGGGTTCAACTCTCAGCTCCACTACTGGCTAATCCCTCTCTGCCTAACTTTTCTCATTTGTAAAATAACATAATAATATACCTATCTCATAGGTATATTAAATGAGTTAATACATGTGAAGAGCTCAGAAATGCCTGGCTCATAAGAAGCTCTCAATAAATGTAAGCCATATTTATTGCATAGTTCATTTCCCCTCATACTACTTGTTACCAGATGGTGCCTGAAATGACATGAAGTGCTTGCTGAATGAATAGGAAGGAAAAATAAGAGTCCTTTACCTAACAGAATATAAAGTTTCAATGAAATTACACCACGCAGAGAAAGCAATTTGTCCTGTTTATATGGAAGACAAACAAGGAACTGGACTTTGGCTTTGAGCTGTGTGAAGGGGAGATGGCATTGCTTCCGTGACCCACATTCACATTCAATAACAAGACCAGAGAGAAACAGCTTTTAGGAGCCCAACAGGAATAGTCACCTAAGAGTCGCTATTTGACTAAACAGCCACTCCATTCTTTTCTTCTACACAGCCGTTCCTTGCACCTTTCAACTGTTTGGCAATATGACTCTCCTGAGATTGAGAAACAGTGTGTCAGGTTCCATTCATCCTTAACATAACAGAGGAGTGGTAGCTACAGTATACCAGAAAGGGCGCTTTCATTGATCTGCAGCACTCTGTTTCCATCACAGGGAAGAATCTTCTCGCAACCAGAGCACTAGAGAACTGAACAGCCAAGTAAAATATTGGGCAACGTCGAGTCACCCGCACGCCCACATAGAGTCCCAATTTAGCAAAAGAGTAAAGTTCATGAGCAAGACCATCACTAATAATTTGCCATAAAGAGTACCAGTTTTTCTGTTTTATTTGTGGAGTGTTACAAAATGCTTGCTGCTGATCCTCCCATTGATTTAAGTACATCTGAACCATTTTTTTTCTATTTCCAACTACAGAAATCTGTAATTTATTGAGCTATTGTTAGCTACAAACTTTCTTTTTTGAAATCTCTGGAGTTAAAAATCTAATAGGCAAAAGGAATTAAACAAGGATCATGTAAATTAGGAAGGGTATGCAAAAGATTATTTGCTGATGTATTGATATTGTGGAGGTACTGTACCCAGCTAGAAGTCTTGCTGCAGTCTGTGGCTGTTATTTAAAAGTTATTCAAGAATTACTCTTTTCATATATAAATTACATGGGTGAATACTTAAGAAGTTCTGTGATTTCTTCATATGCATGCTTCGTTAAGCTACCAAGCAGTTTCAGAAAAAACAAGCAAACAAAACATTCAGTAGCCCAGTTATTTCGTCTTTTTTACTAAACAGGTGTTTCATTCCATGAGACAATAACACTGAAATTATGATATATATTACATCATTGTTTAGCATTGAATACTGGCCAGAGGGCATTGCAGACATTCATATAGTTCTTGGTGTACATGTGATACAAATTACCCATCATGTCACTAGAGAATTGAAATGCAAAGAAAGAGAGTAAGAAAAATCTAGAATTTAGTTGAAATACCCTCGAATTTTCACCATTGTTAGGGTTATTTTTTCTAGTATATTCATCTGAAGCTTCTCCCAGAAGCTTAGATTAGACATTGTCATATTTTGTTTACGTTTACTGGAAATCAGATCATTTGTCACATTTAGGCTCTCCTCAAGCCTCTCAATGGCAAACTACCTCATTTTCTGGCAGAAGACAGAGCATGAGAATTGAAGCAATAGACTTTACATAAAGTACACTGTGTACTTCCTCCCCATGGTAAGAATAGTTTCTATCCCAGACAAACTCCAAAACCTTCCTTGATTTTGATGACAGCAGCAGTAAAAAATTACTTCACATGTACCAAAATGGGCAACAATAAATCTCAAGTTTCTTTTCACAGCTTGGACAATCTTAACTTACCAATTGGGAAATTTACTTAGTGAGAGTATAGGGGAACTAGGAAAATACACTTGAATTTGCTTTTATTTTGCCAAACTAATCCACTGTTGCAAGTGCCATTGCATCAGGTGGGACAGTATGTGAAAGAGTGCTAACAATAGGACTCTCTTGAATTTTATATAGGTATATAATAAATTATATATATAAAACAAAGGATACATATGGACACACATATGTATATATACATATATGTGTATATATGTGTGTCTCTACATATATGTATATGTGTGTGATATGTAAGCTTATAGGAAATGAAGTAGGTTTGGAGTTATAGGCACTCTTTTTCACCCTCACTTGCATATATGACAACCTAAGTGTCTAAAAAGAAAAAAAGATTAAACAATCAATTGATATAGAGATTTTCATAATAATGGAGATCATAATATAGATGGAAAAAAAGAAGGCCAAATACGTGCCAGACTTACTCATTTATATTTCTTTTATTTGATTCTTAGAACAAACTTCAATTTAAAATACAGAAACCAATGTTGGCATCAGTTAAGTAAATAAGATTTATAGTCTCACTTACAATGAGTAAATGGAAATGCAAGTTTGAAATATACATTTATAGACTTTGGTTCCAGAGTCTGAACTGGGAAAAGAGTAGAAGGAGTAAACATTGATATGATGAGCATGGCAGTGTGAGGTCAGGCTAACTATATCTGCAAAGAGAGGTACACTCAGAAGGACCAATAGCCGGCCTTGTTCCCGCAGTAGGAGATCTATGCTAGGATTTCAACCAGGGAGATGGTGAGTAGGAAGTGTCTTGTTAATTTCTTTTTTTCTTTTCTTTTAATTTTTTAAAAAATTTTGAGACAGGGTCTCACTGTGATGCCCAGGCTGGAATGCAGTGGCGTGATCATAGTTCACTGCAGCCTTGACTTCCCCGGGCTCAGATGATCCTCCCACCTCAGCCTCCCAAGTAGCTGGGACTACAGGTGCGTGCTACCATGCCTAGCTAATTTTTTATTGCATTTTTTGTAGAGACCGGGTTTTGCTATGTTGCCCGGACTGCTTTCCAACTCTTGGGCTCAAGCAATCCATCCACTTCAGCCTCCCAAAGTGCTGGGATTACAGGCGTGAGCCGCTGCTTGTTAATTTCTGTAGCTCCTATCAATACAAAATGATTAAAATGATTCTGTCCATTACCTCCAAATTTCATGCAATTACAAATGTCACGCATTTACAAATTTCTGATTTCTCTCTAAGCTTACATTACCTCCTTTACCATCATCCATACCAGTTGGAATGAAAAACCAGGGCCAATCTCAGGGTTCTCTATATTAGTAATCTCTCTTGGTTTGAAGTGAAGGCTAGATTGAAGTGGTCATGGGTCCCATACCTCAGAGAACTTAACATGGTGAGCTTAAGAATAGGTGAAGGGAAAGAGCTCTCCTTTCCAAACAGTCCAAGATCTAAAAAAGCTTGAGAACCACTACATCAGGTAAAGCTTTAAGTATAAAGCAGAGCAGCCACGCAGTGACATATTTCCCCTTGATGCTCTTCTCAGAATTCTTTTGTTTTGTTTAACACAAAAGCCCTTTGTAATAGATTTTAATGTTTTATGGCCTCATTTCGACCACTATGTTGTCAGTAATTATTAATAGTCATCTATTTTGTGTTCAAATATATGGAAAGGAAAAATGAATCTTCCAGCTACACCCCGGGATACCACATTGGTCACATCTTAGAAGACAGACTTTTGTAAAAGTGTCCCTTGAGACCTCTGCCCCATCTCAACCAACTTCATTCACATGAAATAATCTGTTAATTGCAATATAACAATTTTTTAAAAAAGAAACATTGAATTTTCCAATAAGGATGTATTCTATAATTTTATACGCCAAGCACTATTCCAGATTGTGATAGCGTTAATGGAATCTAAAATTCTTCAGAAGAAATAAGATATATGAACAGAAAAATTTCAAAACAAAGTGCTAAAGAAAAGATTTTATTATTATTAATATGTATTGAGCTCCTACTACGTTCTAGGCACTATTCTGGGGATACAGCAATAAGCAACAACAAAGTCTCCCCTCTTCTTGGAGTTTATATTATAATAGGAGTGGGAGAAAAGACTGTAAATAAATGGATAAAATACAAATATAATGTCACATAGTGCTCTCAGCTTTTATGACATATAAATCAAGGCAAGTGGATAAAGAAAGACAGGAGGGCTCAGTTAGAGTTTACATGGAAGTCCTCACCACTAGAGTGAAAGCTGAATAGAGTTTTAAATAAATTATTATAGGCAAACAAATAAAGAAGTTTTAAACTTGTCCTGGGAGGCATATAATAGGTTTCACTGAGAGGAGACATTTAATCACAGTATCAAGCACAAAGTAGAAGTCGAACCAATAGAAAATGAATAGGCCAAAATTTTATAAGGGTAAAAAGGCCTACTTTCCTTAAATCCAAAGATGCATCAAATATAGTTTTACAAAAAAGTTTTAGGGAATCACAACTTAGTTTTTGTAGGAAGAGATGAGAGTTTGGTCAACACAAAATGTCAGGCATTTTTCATCAAAGCAGCTGATGTCACAAAATATAAAATGCTGACTAGGTGGAATTTTGCTGTGGGTTTGCTACTTCTTTCTAGCTACAGCTAAGACCTCAGGACAATGTCTTCTCTAGAACTTATTTCTATGGAAATGGGGAAGTCTCAACTGCTTATAAGGACTGCAACTGCACTATTTAAGAATTTGAAATTAGGACTCTTCAATGTGTAGAGTGCACTGTCCACCTCAACACTGCCACAGGTTCTTATTAAAATGCAATTTTTGGGGCCTTACCTCAGACCAACTAATCAGAATTTATCAGGGGGATCCTGGAAATTTTAATTTTCAGCAGACTTGAGTATTAGGGGGAACTAACTTTGAAAAGAAGAAAAGATATCTTTCCAGGCAGAAGGAAGAGCAGAAACAGAGGTAATAAGGTTGTTAGATTCTGAGGAACAGAAAGATCTGTTTAGCCAAAATATAGTTCTCAAAAGAGAGAGTGATGGAAAATGAGGTCAAGATATAGGTAGTCCAAACCAAGTAGTGTCTTCTAGCTCATGGCATGGAAACCCTTCCCCAACTTGAAGGGTTAGTGGGGAGTCATTGGCAGATATTAAATATAAGATGATCATATTAAAAACTAAAAATACCAGTGGAGTCTGCAAAGGGGAAGGTTTTAAAAAGCTACCAAAGAAATTTTACATCTTCATCAATTCTTTTTTAGTTCTTGTGTTTTTGGAGGATAAAGATAAACAGTGCATCCAGGGCCTTATATTGACTGAAAAAAACAAGTTTATTTTTAATGACATCTCTTTATTATTGTGTACGTTACTGAAAAGATAGAAAACTGCAGCTAGAAAGAGAAAATATCTTGGGTCCTATTACTAGTATTAGTTGATCTTGTATCAAGATCGCCCTAGAGTACATGCAATTTGATGTGCCACAGCTGTGGCTTTATGCACGTGAAGGTATGCGGGCTCTGAAAGAGGCTTCAGAACACCTTGTAAAATAAGAGACAGGTAATGTTCTAAGCAGGTCTTTATTTTGGATGACATCTGATCCTACCTCTCAACTTTATCATTAAATTTTCCAGGATATTATCTAAATAAATAATTTTATATAAGAAATGCACAGAATAATTTCATGGGGATATCACTGCTTGCTTTGTATACTCTTACTGCAGAATAGGTTCAATTCTCAGCAGGAATAAAAATAGCTTCACAATGGAAGTAGTTGGAAAGGGTCTAGTGTAGGATTCAGAGAATGGAATCTTTTTTATAGCTTGAAAAAATATTGTTTCAACATACAGATAGTGCATGAAAAGATTGGTTTGGTTTTTCTAAATAAAATAATTGCTACACTAATAATTCTTAACAAGGGAAAACTTGTTCCTGTTTCCTCACCCCAAGGGAATATTTATCAGTGTCTACAGACATTTTGTATTATCATAACTGAGGGGGAACTCCTAGTATTAGTGGGTAGAGGCCACTGGTGTTGCTAAACATCTTGTGGTATACAGGACAGTCCCTATCCCCCATCCACATACATGACAAACCATTATCCAACTTCAAATGTCAAGAGTTCCCAGACTGAGAAACCCTAGACTAGAAATTTAGGTATGGTAGAAATGCTTACCTTATGAGTAATAAAACAGACCCTGGACTACTCATTTGTAATATTCATGTGTTTGCTGAAAAGAGAAATGAAGGCAATGGCCACAGGAAAAGATATAGATACATCTGGTCATATAAAACTATGTCCCACTAAGTGGAGTCCTCAGAAGCTGTAGGAGTATATTAATTTATAAAACCTATTCTAGACCATTGCAATTCCTAAATAAACAGCAGGAGAGAGTAATAGACTGGGAATCAGAACTATCAACTCATCTTTCCACTCCAACCCTAGTTAACTATAATTTTTGAACAAAATACAACCTCCTTGAGTTTCCGTTTTCTCCTCTGTAAGCTAGGAAAAGAAAGATAATTGACTATATCTTTTCTCATCCTTGTGACTCTATGATGTCGTGTTTTTCACTGTGTCAATCTAGCTAAATAAGAACTTTATTTTCCAGAATGTTGTGCCCTAGATGGTTACAAATTGGTGTTGGCCATAAGAAAAATTTACACATATTTGGAAGTTCTTTGTAGGGCAATGGATATTCACCTTGCTAGTATGAGTCAATAGCTTCTCCAGCCCATGCTGAGTCTTTCCTATTGAGGTCTCTTGAGTTCTGAGTCAGGAACTCAACTGGGAGACAAATGGTGCCAGCTGCTGCACTGACAAGGTTAGAGGCACTGGTAGACATGTGCTCCCAGTTTGTCCCTGTGGGTTCTGGTTTGTCCTATTATTTGAACAAATGTCTGCTTTGTGTCCTTATTCTCTGGCTCGAATTTGTATTCATTCTTTCCTACTTCATGCCCAGGTTTCTTTCCACTAGCCCTAACCTAGTGCAACTTTGTGCCCACCACCAGATACGTAGGCAATAGCCTTTCTTAGACTTTTTTGCCAGATTCCATAATTGTGTGAGATATCAGGCTTATGATAAATTGTAGGAGCTCAGAGTGGTGGGAGAAGCTGCTGTGGTATGAGCAGGCCTTCTGAAAGGTCAGAAGGCTGTGTATAGCTTTGGGGGAGAATAAGCTGAAGGCAGCTGTTCTCTTACCCTGAGACAGAGGGCAAGGAGTAGATACAAGGAAGTGTAGTGGAATTTAGTGTAAATAGGCTTGTTTACCTATGTTAACCAGAAGTTTTGACCCCAGAAAGGGGGAACAATAATGTTAATTACCCACAGATTGTGTTGGCTCCAGGCTTTCAGCATTATGTCTGTACTAAATAAAAGCAAGGAGCTCCAGCTTATTGAGGCTGCTCACTCTTCAGCAGTCCCCTAGCTGCTCTTTCACTGCATACCTGTATCTCCATACTCCTTTCAGCCATTGTTTGGCCAGGGTCTGTGGGGTGGACCTGGCAATAAATCCTTTAATCTATATCACTCATAAGGGTTCTCCTTCCCTTGTTCTTCTGATAAATATGGAATGTATCAATGCTAATGACTGAGTGGGGAAATGGAGTTTAAACCCCACTGGAGATTATAAAGAAACTGAAAATGAAAATCACAAAGTAGACATACTTTCAGCCACGCACCGTGACTCACACCTGTAATCCCAGCCCTTTCGGAGGCCGAGGCGGGCAGATTGTGAGCTCAGGAGTTTGAGACCAACATGACCAAAATGGTGAAACCCTGTCTCTACTAAAAATACAAAAATTAATGGAGTGTGGTGGCACATGCCTATAGTCCCAGCTACTCAGGAGGCTGAGGCAGGAGAATCACTTGGACCTGGGATGCAGAAGTTGCAGTGAGCCAAGATCATGCCATTGCACTCCACTCTGGGTGACAGGGCGAGACTCTCTCTCAAAAAAAGAAGACATACATTTAATTTCTACTTTTTAATTTCTTTCTTCACTTGGTGACTTTCGTTTTTGTTGACAGAATCTGCAGTGTTTTCCACGTCTCTAATAACTACCTAACAATAGTAATTCATTTTTCTAAGCATAATGTAGCTATGCAGACCCTCAAGAAATGGATACTTTAGGAAAATTGATATTACAATTTAAGAAATAAATTAAGCTAGAATACTGTGCTCCAAAAAGTGTTCTGCTGATCAATAGTGCTAGCTTCGTTTTCTAAAATGTACTATCTAATAATAATTTTAGGAAGTATTTTATACATTAGCCTATTTTGCAAATAAATTATATATTAAGAATATTTTGCAAAAAATCTTGATGTTAAGTAATATGTTTAATTACATTTAATCCAGTATTTCACAACTTAATTAAGCATCAGCTTTTATTCTCTCCTAGATAAATGTGTTAAAATTTAAAAAAAATGTAGAAAATTCTGTACTAGATAATGTAATGAAGCACTGATTATAAACAACCTAAGTGTTTAGAGAAAAGGGATATAAATATGAGGTCCAGTAGTCTTGGAGGACATCATAAAGGAAGTACAGTTTGTATTGGAACATAGGCTAAGTATTTATATAAGCAGAAAAGAGAAGGAATAAATAGCATTTTAGAAGTAATGGGTGATATAATTGAGTGGAATTTATAACATAGGGAGAAAGCCAGCTTTTGGTGAAGAACTATCTAATGGAGTCATATTTCAGATGGCTTTGAAATCTAGACTAAGATTTTTCAGCTTTTATTGATAGGAGTTAGAAACACAGATTGTTGAATCATTAAGTGTTATGAAAAATATTAAATATTTTTCCCAGCATCACTTTGCTAGTAAATGGTAGAGTCGGAGTTCAAACTCAGGAGCTCTGAATCCAAAGTCTGTTATTCTAGTCTCTAATATTGGATTTCCTAGCAGGTCCACTGAGTAGTAAGTACATTGGGGAAAAAAATGGATTCATAAACAATCTGCGAATTTGGATAATAGGTTACCTCAGAGTGGCTTACACCTGGGGGAACATGGAAGCTTGGACATGAGTATTTTGGAAACGATGTGCCAAACAAGTTACAAATCTATGTCCTGGTCATATTTGAGGGAGCCCCATGAGCTCACTGAGGTCATGGACCTGACACTGAAGCAATTCGTCCAACTGAAATCAAAAACAGAAGCTGTGGAATTAGCACCAAATGACAGAAATGTAACCAAGCCTGGAGATTTCCTGGCAAGAATAAAAGGTTATGGAAAACTCATCTCCTGCTTGTCTGGTCTAGTAAAACCTGAATTATTACAGAAAGGTAAAAAATTATAATAAAAGGATCCATTTGTAGGATTCCTACCAAGGGAACATTTTGGAGATGGAACTGAAGGCAGAGATATGAGGTCCAGTTGATTTCAAAACAGTAGAAAATTATGAAACCACTTGGACAATTAATGGCTTGCCCCTGCAGATCCATCTGGATCACACACTGAAGTGTTCCCCTGCTGAGTGCACAGAGATTTCTCTGGGTTTTCTGAGCGTGCTTGTATATCTGTGCTGAAGTGATTGGAGAAAAAAACATTGACTATCAGTTATAATTTCAAATTTGGTTAGTTTGCAAATTCTTTACTCCTTTTTATTCTTATTACTCTCCTTCTTTATTAGAAAACTAAACCTTATGACACTCAGAGAAATAGAATGAGATGAGTTATTAATAAAGAGTTCAGTGTGTCCACATTTATCAATGGTGTTTATGTGTAAAATAAATGAAAAAGAGGGAGAGAGATTGAAAACTGCAAACCTGGAACTTGTAGTGTATTTTGAATACAGGGCTTTATTTTTTCTCTTTTTACTTCAACAAACTATGTTTCTTAAAGGATACAGGAGTAAAAATGATTTCAAATAACTTGGTGTCAAGAATCATGGAATGGGTGCTTTTGCTTAATCCTTCTTTATTTTATTCTCACTAAAATAAACTTGGGTTATTTAGAAATAGAAAATATGTAAAAATCCTTGAAAATAAGAAAACATACCATGAACAGATAAGTAATTTTCAGCAACCTATAATTTCTTCTCACTCTCTGCCTATTCAGAGTGACTGGCATTCATCGCTTACACTTGACTAAAGTCCCAAGTACTTTAAAAATGCAAAATCTACCTGGAAAGGCACCCAGCATGGCAATTAAGGCTTGGTAGAGAAGCTAATCAGAACATAAACCAATGATGTAAAAGAATAAATAAGACTTTTTTTTTTTTTTTGTGGCTACAGGATCTCACTCTGTCACCCACACTGGGTTGCAGTAGTGCTATCATAGCTCACTGCAGCCTCAACCTCCTGGGCACAAGCAATCCCCTTGCTTCAGCCTCCCAAATAGCTGGGACTACAGATGTGTATCACCAAGTTTTTTTCTTTTTTTTATTAATTTTTTGTACAGACAAAGTGTTCCTATCTTGCTCAGGCTGGTCTTGAACTCCTGAGCTCAAGCAATCCTTCTGCTTCAGCCTCACAAAGTGCTGGAATTACTGTCATAAGCCACCCTGCTTGGATAAAAAGACAATTTTTTTTGGAATATTTTTGTTAGTGCATTTAATCAAAAGTCTAACTAAGATAACCAACAGCATCAGAAAATTAATAATTTAAAATAACAAGTCCATTCTCACAAAATGAAGGGCAACAAGATGACTAGCTATCAAATAAGACAGAGAGCTTAATAGAATTGGGAGGAAAGGATGGAGAAAGATGGCAAAATAGAAGGCTCCAGTGATATCTGCCCTGCAAGGACACCAATTTGGCAACTACCTACACACAAAAAGCACTCATAGCACTGGTTTTAACTTCAAGTCCCTGAGAGAGGCACTGAAGCAGTAGAAAAAGTCTGAATTGCTGATGCCACCCCTCCCCTATCCCCATGGCAACAATGGTGTGGTGCAGAGAGTGTTGTGGTGCACTGAGGAGAGGGAGGTCACAGCCTTTGCAAGGCATTGAACTTAGAGCTGTCCTATTATAAAAGAAAACAAAATGGGACCAAACTCAGCTGATGCCCACCCATGGAAGGAGCATTTAAATGAGCCCTAGCCAAAGGGGACTCACCAATCCCAGTGGTCGGAACTCTTTCTGCAAGCCTTGCCACTGTGAACTAAAGAGCTCTGGGGCTATAAACTGCAAGGCAGTCTAAGCCTCAAGGACTGCAACTCTTAGGCAAGCCATAGTGCTTAACTGGAGCCAGAGAGAGTAGACTAGGGGGTGGGGGCACGTGACTTACTGAGACATCAACCAGATCTGCTAAAGGGGTGCTGATGCCACCCCACACTTAACCGCAGGTGCACAGCTAGAGGCTCCAAAAGATACCCCTTCCCTCCACATGAGTGAGTAGAGGGAAGAGTTGGGAGGGCTCTGTTTTGCATCTCAGACACCAGCTCAGCCACAGCAGTACAGGGCACTGGTCACCACCCAGGCCCTAGCTCCCAGACTACATTTCTAGACACATCCTGGGCCAGAAGGGGACCCGATGCCTTGAAGGCAAGGGTGAAGTACTGGCAGGATTTATCACGTGCTAACTGAAGTGCCCTTGGGCCCTGAATAACCAGCAGCGATACCAAAGTACTGTATCAAGGGCCTTTGGCGAGATTCTGAGGCTTGCTGGCTTCAGGTGAGATGTGGCACTTTTCCAACTGTGATGGCTATGAGCAAGACTTCTTCCACTTGAGATAAGCAAATGGGGATTTTGTCTTGCGTCTTAGATACTAGCTTGGCCACAGGAGGGTAGAGCACCAAGCAGGCTCTTGGGGTCTTCAATTCCAGACTTGGCTTTTGGGTGGCATTTCTGGACCTGCTGTCAGCCAGAGGGGAGCCCACTGTGCTGAAGGGTGAGTCCCAGGCCAAGCAGCATTCACCACAAGTGGACTGAAGAGCCCTTGGGCATTAAACAAACAGCAGTGGTAGTCTAGATGTACTCCCCATAGGCCTATGGTTGTGGCGGCCAAGGGGTGAGGTGCTTCTGACTTTCAAAAGGGAAGTAAAGAATGGAAAGAAAAGTATCTTGTGGTTTGAGTGGCAGTTCATCCACAGTACAATCAAACACCAGGTAGATTTCTAAGATGTTTAACTCTAGTCCCTGGCTTTTGTACATGTCCAGGGCCTGGGAGAACTTACCATCCTGAAAGGAAGGACACAGGCCTGGCTGACTTTGACTCTTTCTGATTATGGAGACCCAGGGACTTGAGTTAACATAGGCCATAGTCAGGGAGTGTATATAACAGGCTTTGGATGAGACCCAGTACTGTGCTGGCTTCAGGTATGACTCACTGTAGTCTCAATCGTGGTGGCTTGTGTCACACCACCAACAGCTCCAGGTGGCTCAGAACAGAGAGAGAGAGACAGACAGACAGACTCTGTTCATTTGGGAGAATGTAAGGCAAGGGAACAAGTGTTTTTGCCTAGCAATCCAGAAAATTCTTCCAGATCTCCAACACCATTAAGGTGGTATATCCACATGTCTGCAAGAAGCACAGTGTTAGCGGGCTTGGGGTGCCCCCTAAAGCAAATAGACCTCAGGTCAAACACCCAAGTCCTTTTGAATATCTACAAAGCATTCTCAAGAAGGATGCTTGGAAGCCCAGACTAAGAAGACTACAATACATGCCTAACTTTTCAAGACCAGACACCAACAAACATCTACAAACATCACCACCATCCAGAAAATCATGAGCTCAGAAAATGAACCAAATGAGCCATCAGGGACCAGTCTTGGAGAAATGGAGACATGTAACCTTTCAGACAGAGAATTCAAAATATCTGTTTTGAGGAAACTGAAACAAATGTAAGATAACAGAGAGGGTCAAGCATGGTGGCTCACACCTGTAATCCCGGCACTTTGGGAGGCTGAGGTGGGCAGATCATGAGATCAGGAGATCAAGACCATCCTGGCCAACATGGTGAAACCCTGTCTCTACTAAAAATACAAAAATTAGCTGGGCATGGTGGCAGGTGCCTGCAATCCCAGCTACTTGGAGGCTGAGGCAGGAGAATTGCTTGAACCCAGGAAGCAGAAGTTGCAGTGAGCCGAGATCATGCCACTGCACCCCAGCCTGGTGACAGAGCGAAACTGCCTCAAAAAAACAAACAAAAAGATAACACAGAAAAGGAATTTATAATCTTATCAGATAAATTTAACTAAGGGATTTAAATAATTAAAAAGAATTCAGCAGAAATTCTAGAGTTTTTGAAAAATGCAATTGGCATACAGAAGAATGCATCAGAGAATTAATGGCAGAATTGATCAAGCAGAAGAAAGAATTAGTGAGCTTAAAGACAGGCTATTTGAAAATATACAGTCAGAGGACACAAATGAAAAAAAAAATGAAAACAGTGAAGCACACCTAACCTCAAAAGGGCAAATTTAAGAGTCACTGGCCTTAAAAATATTCCTCAAAAAATAAGGGAAAATAAAGACTTTCCCAGGCAAACAGAAGCTTAGGGATTTTACCAAGACCAGACCTGTCCTGCAAGAAATGCTAAAGAGAGTAACTTAATCAGAAAGATAGGGATGTTAATGATCAATAAGAAATAATCTGAAGCTGCAAAACTCACTGGCAACATTAAGTACACAGAAAAACATAGAATATTGTAACACTCTAACTATGGTGTGTAAACGTATCTTAAGTAGAAAGACTAAACAGTGAGCCAATAAAAAATAATAACCACAAAAAATTTTGAAGACATAGACAGTACAGTACAGTAAGATATAAGTAGAAACAACAAAAAGTAAAATGTGGGGCAACAAAGTTAAAATATAGTGTCTTTATTAGTTTTCTTTTTGCTTTTGTTTGTTTATGCAAACAGTGTTAAATTGTTATCAGCTTAAAATAATGAGTTACAAGATAGTATTTGCAAATCCAGCGGTAACCTTAAACCAGAAATATATATACATATATATATATATATATATGTATATATGCTGCCAGATGGGTAATGTCTGGTCATAGGGAGACACCAGCTGAGGTAGCTCACAGCAACAAAAATGACTCCTTCCTGCTCGAGGAGAGGAGAGCAAATAGTAAAGAGGACTTTGGCTTGCATCTTATATACCAGCTCAGCCACAATAGGATAGGGCAACGGGCAGAGTCATGAGGCCCCCATTTTAAGCCCTAGCTCCTGGATGACATTTGAAGGCACACCATGGGCCAAAAGGGAATCTGCTGCCTTGAAGGCAAGGACCCAGTCCTAGAAGGATTCATAATATGCTGACTAAAGGTCCCTCAGGACCTGAATTACCAACAGGGATGCCCAGGTAGAATGCCATGGGCCTTGGGTGAGACTCAGAGATAAGCTGTCTTCAGGTGAAACCCAGTACATCCGCATCTGTGATGGCTATGATGAAAGCCACTCACTCTGCTTAAGAAAAGCAGAGGGAAAAATAAAGGGGACTCAGTCTTGCACCTTATATATCAGCTTATTCATAGTAGGAAAGAGGACCAAGCAGGAGCTTAGGTTCCCTGAGTCTGGCACTAAGTTCTTGGACAACATTTCTGGATCTAAGCTGGGGAGCCCACTGCCCTGAAGGGTGAGTCCCAGGTCTGGCAGCATTCACCACAAGCTGACTGAAGAGCCATTGGCCTTTAATTAAACATCAGTGGTAGGTTGGCAGAGCTCCCTGTGGCCCAGTGATAGTGGTGGCCACCAGAAAAGGCACCTCTACCTATGGAAAGGGGAAAAAAGAGTGGGAAGGACTGACTGTCTATTGTGGTTTGAAGGTCAGCTCAGCTGCAGTAGAAAAGAAAATCAGGTAGATGTCTTATGTTTTTGACTCCAATCACTGGATTCCATACAGCATCTTTAGATCGCCCCAGGGCTTAGGGAAAGATGTCACCCTAAAGAGGAGGACACAAACCTGGCAGGCTTCCCCCCCACCCAGCCCCCTGCTGATTGTAGAGCCCTATGGCCTTCGGGGAACATAGGCAATAGCCAGGTAGTGTTTATAGAGGACCTTGGGTGAGACCCAGTGCTTTGCTGGCTTCAGGTCTGATCCACTGAAGTCCCAGTGGTGGTGGCCAAAAAGGTGCTTTTTTCACCCTACCCTCAGTTTCAGGTGGCTCAGCACAGAGAAAGACTCTGTTTATTTGTGAGAAAGTAAGGGAAAAGAATAAGAGTCTCTACCTGGTAATGCACGGAATTCTTCCAGATCTTATCCAAGACAACCAAGGTGGTACCTATACAAGTCTGTAAGAAGCACAATATTTATGAGCTTGGGGCTTAATGTGGTTTGGTTCTGTGTCACCACCCAAATCTCATCTCTGATTGTAATCCTACATGTTGGGGGAGGGGCCCAGTGGGAGGTGATTGAATAATGGGGGCATTATTCAATCCCCCTTTGCTGTTCTCCGGACGGTGAGTGAGTTTTCTTAAGATCTGGATGTTCACTTCCCCCTTCACTCTCCTGCTCCACTATGGTAAGACGTGTTTGCTTCCCCTTTGCCTTCTGCCATTGTAAGTTTCCTGAGGCCTCCTAGCCATGCTTCCAGTTAAGTCTGTGGAACTGTGAGTCAATTAAACCTCTTTTCTTCATAAATTACCAGTCTCAGGTAGTTCTTTATAGCAGTGTGAGAACAAACTAATACAAGACCCACGTTCCTTTTAATACCTAGAAAGCCTTTCCAAGAAAGGCAAGCCCAAACAAGCCTTGACTGCAAAGGCTACAATAAAAACCTGACTCTTCAATGCTCAGACACCCATAAATATTCAAAAGCTCCTACACTATCCAGAAAAACATGATGTCACCAAATGAACTAAATACCAACCCTGGAGAAAAAAAGCTATGTGACACTTCAGACAGAGAGTTCAAAATAGCCATTTTAAGGGAATTCCAATAAATTCAAGATAACACAGAGAAGGAATTCAGAATCCTATCAGATAAATTTAACTAAGATATCAAAATAATTTTAAAAACTCAAGCAGAAATTCTGGAATTAAAAAATGCAATTGCCATACAGAAGAATGCATCAGACTCAATGGCTGAATTGATCAAGCAGAAGAAATAATTAGTGAGTTTGAAGACAGGGTATTTAAAAACACAAAGTCAGAGGAGACAAAAGAAGAAAACACAACAAAGCATACCTACAGGATCTAGAAAATAGCCACAAAAGGGAAAACCCAAGAGTTATTGGCCTTAAAGAGGAGGAATAGAAAGATAGGGGTAGAAATTTTATACAAATGGATAATAACAGAGATCTTTCCAAATCTATAGAAAGATATCAAAATCCAAGTAAGAGAAGTTTATAGAACACCTAGAAAGTTTAACCCAAACAAGACTACCTCAAGGCATTTAATAATTAAATGTCCAAAGATCAAAATTTTAGAAAGGATTCTAATAGCAGCAAGAAAAAAGAAACAACACACAATAGAACCTCAATACATCTGGCAACAGACTTTTCAGTGGAAACCTCATAGGCCAGGAGAGAGTGGTATGACATATTTAAAGTGATGAAGGGAAAAAACTTTTAACCTAGAAAGTAAATCTGGTGAAAATATCCTTCAAGCATGAAGTAGAAATAAAGACCTTCCCAGGCAAACAAAAACTGAGGGATTTCATCAACACTGAACCTGTTCCAAAAGAAATGCTAAAGGGAATTCTCTAATCTGAAAGAAAAAGATGTTGATAATCAGGAAGAAATCATCTGAAGTTACAAAGCTCACTGGCAATAGTAATACTAAGCACTGGTAACACTAAGTACAGAGAAACCAGTATATTATAGCACTGTAATTGTGAGGTGTAAAGTACTGTTATCTTAAGTAGAAAAAATAAATAATGAACCAATCAAAAATAATCACTACAACCTTACATGACATAGTACCATAATACATGAAAAGAAACAACAAAACTTAAAAAGCAGGGGGATGAAGTTACAATGTAGAGTTTTCATTTGTTTTCTTTTTGCTTATTGGTTTGTTTATGCAATCAGTGTTGAGTGGTCATTATTTTAAAATAATGGGTTTTAAGATAGTATTTGCAAGCCTCATGGTAACCTCAAATCAAAAAACATTCAGCGAATACACAAAAAAAAAAAGCAAGAAAGTAAGTTATACCACAAGGGACAATCACCTTCAATTAAAAAAAGACAGAAAGAAATGAGAAAGAGAAGATGAAAAGACAACCAGAAAACAACAAAATGCCAGGAGTAAGCACTTACTTATCAATAACAACATTGAATGTAAACAGATTAAACTCTCCATTCAAAATATAAAGAGTGGCTGAGTGGATAAAAAAGTAAGACCCAATGATCCTTTGCCTAAAGGAAACACATTTCACCTATATATTAATATATACATATAGACTGAAAATAAAGGGATGGAAAAAGATAGTCCACGTCAATGGAAACCAAAAAAGACCAGGAATAGCTATACTTATATCAAACAAAGTAGATTTCAAGACAAAAACTATCAGAAGAGACAAAGGATGTAATTATATAATGATAAAGGGGTCAATTCAGCAATTTAGATAAACATTGTAAATGTGCATCTCAATGCTGAGCACCCAGGTATATAAAGCAAACATTATTAGAGCTAAAGAGAGATGTAGACCTGCCTACAATAATAGCTGGAGGCTTCAACATGCCACTTTCAGCTTTGGATAGATCTTTCAGACAGAAAATCAATATAAAAAATCAGACTTAATCTGCAGTATCGAACAAATGGACCTAATAGGTATTTACAGAACATTTTATCCAACAGTTGTCAAATATACATTATTCTCCTCAGCACATAAATCATTCTCAAGGAAAGTCCATATATTAGACCACAAAACAAGTCTTAAAACACTAAAAAAAGAAATAATATAATTCTGACCACAATAGAATAAAACTAGAAATTAATAACAAGAGGAATTTTGGAAATGATACAATAGAAATTAAAAAACTATGCTACTGAATGACCAGTGGGTCAATGAAAAAATTACCAAGGAAATTTAAAAATTTATTGAAACAAATGAAAACACAACATACCAAAACCTATGGGATACCTCAAAAGCAATAGTAAAAGGGAAATTTATAGCAATAAGTATCTACATTAAAAAGAAAAACATCAAATAAGTAACATTGTGATGCATCTTGAAGAACTATAAATGCAAAAGCAAATCAACCCCAAAATTACTAGAAGAAAAGAAATAATAAAGATCAGAGCAGAAATAAATGAAATTGAAACAAAACATTACAAAAGATCAACAAAATGAAAATCTGTTTTTTATAAAAGGTAATTAAAATTGACAAACCTTTCACTAGACTAAGAAAAAAGGAGACACATATTTTCAAAAATCAGAGCTGAAAAGAGACATTATTACTGATACTGAAGGATTTCAAAGGATCACCAGTGGCTACTATAAGCAACTATATCCCAATATGTTTCAAAATCTAGAGAAAGTGGGTGAATTTCTAGACATATACAACCTAACAAGATTGAAAAATGAAGAAATTCAAAACCTGAACAGACAAATAACAAGTAACAAGATTGAAGCCATAATAAAGGGTCTTCCAGTAACAAAAAGCCCAGAATCAGATGGCTTCACTGCTGAATTCTACCAAACACTTAAAGAAGAATTAATATTAATCCCCCTCAAACTATTCCAAAAATTAGATAAGGAGGAAATACTTCTAAACTCATTCTATGAAGCCAGGATTACCCTGATACCAAAACCAGAAAAAGACACATCAAAAAAGAAAATTATAGGCTATAAAACTATAGTGAAAACTTAAAACTATAGTTTACTTAGAAAACTAAGAAAACTCTTCAAAATCTCTAATGAATATTAATGCATAAATCCTTAACAAAATACTAGCAAACCAAATTGAACAATACATTAAAAAGATCATTCATCATGACCAAGTGGGATTTATCCCAGGGATGCAAGGATGGTTTAACATAAATAAATCAATCAATGTGATACAACAGAATGAAGGCCAAAACCATATGATCATTTCAATTGATCCATAAGAACCATTTTATAAAGTGCAACATCCCTTTATGATTAAAGAAAACTCAAAAAACTGGGCATAAAAGAAACAAACCTCAACATAAAAAAACCATATACAAAAGACTCACAGCTACTATCATACTGAATGGGGAAAAAAATGAAGCCTTTCCTTTAAGATATGGAAAATGACAAGGATGTCCACTGTCACCACTGTTATTTGACATAGCACTAGGAGTCCTAGCCAAAGCAATCAGGCAAGAGAAAAAAAATAATGTGCATCCAAATTGCAAAGGCAGAAGTCAGTTTATTCTTGGTTGCAGATAATATGATCCTTTTTTGAAAAAAAAACCTAAAGACACTCCCAATAAACTACTGGAACTGATAAATGCACTAAAGTTGAAGGATACAAAATCAAAATACATGAATCAGTAGCATTTCTATAAACCAATAATAAACAATCTGAAAAATAAATGTAAAAATAATCCCATTTACAATAGCCACAAACAAAATTAAATACTAGGAATTAATATAACCAAAGAAGTGAAGAATCTCTACAGTGAAAACCATAAAACACTGATGAAAGATACTGAAGAGGCACAAATAAACAGAAAAATATTCCATGTTCATGTACTGGAAGAATCAACATTATTAAAATGTTTATACTACCCAAAGCAATCTACAGATTCAATGCAATCTCTATCAAAATACCATTAACATTCTTCACAGAAATAGAAAACATAATCCAAACAGTTATATGGAACCACAAAAGATTCAGAATAGCCAACGCTATCCTAAGCAAAAAGAACACAACTGAAGAAATCACATTATCTGACTTCAAATTATACTAACAGAGCTATAGTAACTAAACCATCATAGCACTGGCATAGAAACAGACACATAGGTCAATGGAACAGAATAGAGAACTCAGAAACAAACTCATCTACCAACAGTGAACTCATTTTTGACAAAGTTTCCAAGAGCATATGGTAGGGAAAGAATAGTCTCTTCAATAAATTGTGATGGGGAAATTGAATATCTGTATGCAGAATGATGAAACTAGACCCCTATCTCCTGCCCTACACACAAAAAATCAAATCAAAATGGATCCAAGACTTAAATTTGAGGCCTCAACCTATGAAACTACTATGAATAAACATTGGGAAAACTCTACAGGACATTGGTCTGGGCAAAAATTTCTTGAGTAATACCCCATAAGCACAGGCAGCCAAAGTAAAAATGGACAAATGGGATCACATCAAGTTAAAAAGCTTCTGTGCAGCAAAGGATACAATCAACAAAGTAAAAAGACAAGCCACAGAATAGGAGAAAATAATTGCAACCTACTCATCTGACAAGGGATTAATAACCAGAATACATCAGGAGCTCAAACAACTCTACAAGGAAAAAATCTAATAATCCAATTTGAAAATGGGCAAAATACCTAAATAGATATTTCTCCAAAGATGACATATAAGTGGCAAGCAGGCCTATGAAAAGGCGCTCAACATTATTAATCATAGGATAAATACAAATCCCCAAACTACAATGAGATATCTCACCCCAGTTAAAATGGCTTTTATCCAAAAGACAGGCAGTAACAAGTGCTGGCGAGGATGTAGAGAAAAGAGAACCCTTGCATGCTGTTAGTGGGGATGTAAATTAGTACAACCACTATGGGTAACATTTTGGAGGTTTTTCAGAAAACTTATAATAGAACTACCATGTGATTCAGCAATCCCACTGCGTGGTATATACCCAAAAGAAAGGAAATCAGTACATTGAAGAGATATGTGAACTCCTACGTTTGGTGCAGCACTGATCACAATTGCTAAGATTTGGAAGCAACCTAAGGGTCCATCAACAGATGAACAGATAAAGAAAATGTAGTGCACATACACAATGGAGTACTAACTAGCGATAACAAATGAGATCTAGTCGTGTGCAACAACGTGGATGGAACTGGAGATCATTGTGTTAAATAAAATATTAAGTCAGGCACAGAGAGAAGAAAGACAAACATTGCATGTTCTCACTTATTTGTGTGATCTAAAAATCAAAACAATTGAATACATGAACACAGAGAGTAGAAGGATGGTTACCAGAGGCTGGGAAGGGTATTTGGGGTGCGAGTAGGGGGTGTAGTGTGGGTAGGAGTGGAGACAGTTAATAGGTACAAAAACGTAGTTAGAAAGAATGAAAAAAAGCTACCAATTGATTGCACAACTAGGTGACTATAATCAATAATGATTTAATCCTACATTTTAAAATAACCAAGAGTGAAATTGGATGATTTGTAACACAAAGAAAAATACTTAAGGTGATGAATACCCCATTTATCATGATGTGATCATTACACATTGCATGCCTGTATCAAAGTATCTCAAATATCCCATAAATATATACACCTACTATATACCCACATAAATTGCAAATAACATTTTTTAAAATAGTAATAATAAAAATAAAAGGAAGAACTTTATTTAGCAGATCTGGTCTTTCTTTCTGATTTGTTTTCCTTTTCTTCATCCTCAAATGAGCTCTCTTCTATGTAGCAGTAAAGACGGGCTTCAGTATTGCCAATATATTATTCTTGGCACCTATGATCTTTGAAGGAACAAAAATTTCTTTCACTACAGATACATCAGTTAACACTAAGCTGATGTAATTGGCCCAGCTTGGATCTGACATCCGTAGATCTGACTGGCTAGGCCCAGGTTGCATGCCCACCTTAGAAATGAACAGTAAAATGAGTCCTTTATAAACAACATAAACAAAAATTAAAGGAGAACAGATTCCACTATCTGAAGAGACTGGCCTTGCTTCCTGAAGAAGAGAAGTAGGCAGTGAAAAATAAGCAGTATTTTACACCAACCATGATTTAGTTCATCTTGTAGGGACCCTTCGGCTGCCAAATTTAATATCATATTGTATTATCTGAAAGAAATGCAGAGTTATATAGCAAATAAATAAACAGTTCACTTGGAGAACACATTTAAAACTTGAATTAGTAAATCAGCATTTGTTTTATATTACCTAAAGTCTGTTCTTTATCACTTTGACTTGTACAAACAAGACAAGATGAAATTCTTTAATTGAAAATTCTACTTTGTGAAATACGTGCTATAGATAGCGATCAGAATATAAAGCAGGATAATCCTTGAAAGTTAATACAGAGATATCTTCCCCTCAAAAAAAAAAAACAAAACCAAACAAAAACAGCGTATATTTTTACAAATAAACAGTGGGAACAATGGCATGTGCCAAAAGAGAGAAAAGGGAAACTTGCCAGACCATCATTTATTCAGGCATGCAGGGCCTGGTATCACAGTCAGTTGCATTTAAATAATCTGGGCAACATCTTTCATTTCAGGATGCTTACATTAAGTAGAAAAAAGGAAAAACTTATTTCCTATGGCCCCCTGTGCATGGTTTTCCCCCCAGACTATTTTCTGTTTTACTTTTCCAACTTTGTGCTCTGGCCATGGTGCTGAATGCTGGAGGGCCACAACTCGATCAGCCCCAGGCTGACTCTAAAAGCACAGTTTAAATTGTGGATTTAAAGTTATAGTAATTATTCTTTTGTAAGAAGTGGTATTTTCTGACTTTTTTGAGTAGGATAATTTGTGATGTGGGATAAGGCAGAGATCATGGCCCAAAAGAATATCACATTATTGACTCTGCTTCAGGGAGGAACATTTGTCTCTGCCTTCAAGTAAAATTATGGTTACTACTTCTTAGTAGCACACAGACACATTATTAGTTTTGGGAACAAATTAATTACAGAAACGACTTGCATCAATGAGGAAGAAAATATTTTAATACCTCGAAAAAAAAATTTTCTTTAAGATGTAAGCTCCACAGGGGCAATGTTTTATCTATTTTGTTTTGTTTTCTTCCTATGCCCCTACTATATCTCTAGTATGCCAAAATGAACATCACACATAGAAAGCATTAGACACTTTTCCTTAAAAAGATTTTTCCTCTACTTACTATGATATTTAAAAAAAGTTACTATCCTCTTTGCCTCAGTTACTTTATATATATGTACCTGGATCACAGGATTATGAGATGATTAAGTGACATAAAACATACAAAATACTTTTTAGAGTGTCATGTGAGGATCACTAAAAATTAGTATGACTATCATTTAATATAGGATAAATAAAAGGTACTTGAATATAAAATACATACTCATATCAAGACCTTTCAAAATGAACATGTGTTTCTTAACACTTAGAGTTTTGAATTCATGTAATTACATTAAAGTACAAAAATTCAAAAATATACTTAACTTGTATAGGCACATTTACCATAACTTTCTACATGTGGCAATATGAACAACGACTTATGGGAAATTTAAAAATGAATTTCAAGAACTGTCAACTAAGAAATAATTGCTTGCAATGATTTAATAAATATTAAATAGTGGAGAAATCATTGGAAGGATAGTAAAAAATGATGACACAAGCAAAAATTAATAGTATCAATGAAAATCAAATGCGTTAGTTAAAAATCATTTTCATAGAAAATTGTTGGTAACAAATGATGTTAGAAACATTCAACACCTATCTATCATTACCTGAATGACCACATTCCAAAATAGTAATTTTGTTAAGATGGTATTGTACAACATATTATATGGTGTCATATAATATAAAAAATACATTTTATATCTGTAAATATTTTTGAAA
The DNA here is from genome assembly GCF_006542625.1 of Nomascus leucogenys. Classification (NCBI taxonomy): domain Eukaryota; kingdom Metazoa; phylum Chordata; class Mammalia; order Primates; family Hylobatidae; genus Nomascus; species Nomascus leucogenys. The sequence goes on from NC_044391.1 coordinate 2,013,184, forward strand.
ATTAGTTATGATTTAATTAAAATGAAAATTCCATACATTATGTTACCAGAGTATTCTGAAGCTCCAGATTTAGTGTATTTTAATTACTTCAAAATATATTTGTCATATTTTCTTGTTACAAGAGATATATTATTTTTAAGCTTTCTATTTTGATATTATTATAGACCAACCAGAAGATATAGGTAGGTATCGATATAGACAGACACATTCACACAAGTACATCCGTGGAGGTCCCACGCGCTCTGCCTATCTCTCCTCCATTGTTAGTATTGTGTATAACTATACTACAATATCAAAAACATAGACCTGATTTTAGTACAATCCATGACCTTTTTAAAAATTTTACCAGCTACACAATCATTTATATGCACATGACATATGTGTGTGCAGCTCTATGCAATTTTATTACATGTATAGCTTTGTGTAACTACCACTACAATCAAGGTGCAGAACTGATTTTTTACCACATGCTACCATTTAGAGCCAACTATACCTCTTCCCCCAAAAACCTTTTCCTCTGTAAACTACTGATTTGTTTTCTAGCCATATAATAACATTATTTTAACAATCATAGATACATTGGATTATACATTATGTAAACTTTTTTGATTGGCTTTTCTCACTTAACATAACTCCCTAAAGATCCTTCCAAGTTGTGTGTGTAATAAGAATTTGTTTCTTACAGAGTATCATTCCATGGTATAGATATGCTTCAGTTTAACTATTCACCCTTGAAGAATATTTGGGTTACAGTTTTTTGACTATTACATTTAAAGCCAAAAAACTGTAACCCAAATATTCTTCATAAAGACAGTAAGAATATTCATGTACAGGGGTATGTATGTGCATGTATGTATGAACATTGGTTTTCATTCTCTAGGATAAATGCCTGAGAGTGGATTTCTAGGATGTAGACAAAGTACATTTTTAGTTTTTAAATAAAATGCCAAATTAATTTCTAGATTCTCATTTTACATTTATACCAGCAATGTAAAAGCAATCTATTTTTTCCACATCCTTGAAAGTATTTTGTGTTTGTACTGTATTTTTATTTATTCTGATATGTGTGTAACATATTAATATATTATTATGGTTTAAATTTGTATTTCCCTAGTGATCAATAGGGTTGAATATTTTTCATGCACTGTATTTCCTCTGTATTTCCTCTTTGTGAAATAACTGCTCATGTATTCTGTCCATTTCATATTTGAATTTCTTATTGATATGGTTTACGAGTCATTTATATACTGTTGATTCAAACTCTTAGTCAGATATGTGCTTTGCAAATATTTTCTCACAGTCCATAGCTTATCTTTTCATTCTGTTAACAGAGTTCTCAACATGGCAAAATTTTTTTATTTTTATGAGGTTCAATTTGTCAATTTTGGATCATGCCTGTGTAAGTATTATTACCTGCATAACTATTTAAAACTGATGTTTGTGTACATATCATCACATTTACTGCTGGGCTACGGAGGGTGGCATCATGGGCAAATAATTTTTTAGTGGCTTGCATTTCTATACTACTTTTAGATCAAGGGTTTTTTTCTTGACTTTTGAGTCAATTTCTGAAAGGTATATTTTTCATAGAAATTGACTCAGCTCCTCTAAATTTTCAGCAACTTTGATGAAATTGTTGGTTCAATCCTGCTCTTCTCTTTTCATTTATGCTATATAATTCAAAATTTTGTTGACTTGTGCTTTTTCTTTTCACTGCTCATTTTCTTAGAGTTTTGTGTATTTCATTAATCTTTAAAAAAATGGGCATATTGCATGTTTGTTTCATACTTTTTTGCTCTTATGTTTATTATGTTATTTTTCCTATGTAAGGATTTATTCTATTGGTTTTTTCTAATTTCTTAAGTTACATACTTACATAATGAATGCTTAGCCTTCATTATTTTGACAATAAAATTTTAAGGCCACATGTTTCTTTTAAAATACTCCTCTGAATTCCATAAAGGGTGTGTGTGTGTGTGTGTGTGTGTGTGTGTGTGTGTGTTAAATTAATAGACTGCATTTTCAAGCATAGTCTCAGGTTTGCAAACACGTTGAACAGATAGTATAGAGGGTTCCCATATATTTTCTTTTCTCCTACAGATTTCTCTGATTAACATATTGCATTAATGAGAACATTTGTTACAGCAGATGAAGCACTATGAGTACATCATCATTAACTAAACCTAGTTTTAGTTTTAGTTTAAAATTTAGGTTAAATTTTAGGTTTAAAAGCCTACCAGAGTCTTCCACCTAACAAAAGCCTAATCTCCAAGGGTATGGAATTTGCCAGATGACAATTCTAAGACATTATCCTATTTAGGGTATGGAATTTTGCCCTAGCACGATCCTTTTTGTTTCATGTAAGAGGAAAAACTAAAAAGTCAAACTGTGCATCCCAGAAATAGGTTGACCTAAAAGGAAGAGGCTGAAACACAAAAAGTGATTTTTTAAAGAGTTTACTTGAGCCAAAATAAGGATGGTTGCCTGGAAGACTCAGGCCCAAGCAACCTTGGATATAAGCTCCATTTGGCGTTTGTTACAACCAGATTTTAAAGGCAAAAAAAGAAAAAAAAAAGAGGATAGGGAGTGTTTTATACAAAGTTCTGTAAGGAATTCTCATTGGTTTACAGAGATAATATTGATTAGTGATCAGTTATACATTGTTAAGTGATGGAGTGTGAGATATGCTGTCTGGTGACAAAAAAATAAGAAACATCAAAGAAACAAAAAAAACCCATCAGAATCAGATTAAGATATGAAACAGGTGTTGAAATTACCAGACATGGTATTCAAATAACTATGATTATATGTTCAGGATTCTAATAGAAAAGGTAAACATTAAGCAAAGTCAGATGGGTAATGTCTGGTTTATTTAGAGAAATTAAAGTGCTAAGAAAAAATCAAATTGATATGCTAAAAAATAAAAAACAACGTAGTATTACTAATAAAGAATGACTTTGGCAGGTTCATTACTAGACTCAACACAGTTGAGGAATAAATCAACGAATAGAAGCATTCCAAAATATGATACAAATAGAAAAAAAGAGAATGTCAAAGACACAGCATAGAATATCCAAGAACTATGGAATAATATCAAAAGTATAATGTACATATACTTAAAATACCAAAAGGTAAAAAAAGAGAAAAGGACAAAAGAAATATGTGAATTAGTAATGCCCAAGAACTTTACAAAATTAATGACAGACATCACACTACAAATTCAAGATCATAGAACACCACAAAGGTAAATATTTAGTGAAAAAAAAAACCTAGAAATACTATTCAAATTGCAGAAAGTCTATTTAAAAAAGGAGTATCTTGAATGAATTGGCTGGGAACATACATACATATATATGTTTACATATAAAGGAACATAGAGATAAGTGAATTAAGTGACAGCAATGTCACAAGGGATGGGAGGGAGGAATTAGGATTAGTCTCTTATAAAATACCTGCACAACATCTAAAGCAATACAGTGCTATTTGAAAGTGAACATGGTTTGTTTTAAAAATGTACATTGTAAACCCAGGGAAAGCCACTAAAATGATTTAAAATTTTTAAAAATGTATAACCAAGAGAAAAAAATAAAGATTAAATCATATAGGAAGCTCAAGGAAGAATAGAAAAAATAAAAGAAAAAAAGGAACAATTAAGTTGAATAAAAAGTTGTTATAAACATGTTACATTTTAAGTCAATAGTATCAATGATCACTTTAAATAAGAATAATCCAAATAAATCTGTTAAAAGGCAGAGACTGTCAGATTAATTACAAAAATACAACTTTATGCTGTCTACAGGAAACTTTCTTTAAATACAGACTCAGGTAGGTTAAAAGTAAAAGAATAAGAAATATATACTATCCCAAAACAAATCAAAAGAAAGGTGGATTGGCTATTTTAATTTCCAACAAAGCAGACTTCAGAACATAACAGATTATCAGAGATAAAGGGTTTGCATAATGACAAAGGGCCAATGCTCTGAAAAAACAAAACTACCCTAAACAATTATGTACCTAACCATAGAGGGGCAAAATCTGTGAGGCAAAACATGATATAATTGAAAGGATAAAGAGATAAATCCAATATCATAGTTGGAGATTTCAGTGTCTTTATGTCACTAACTGATAGATCAGGTAGGTAAAAATCAATAAGGATACAGATGATTTCAACAGCAATATCAATCAACTTGCTCTAATTGACATCTATGGAATATTTCACCTGACAACAGCAGAATACACATTCTTCTCATGCACACATGGAACTTTCACTAAGAGAGGCCACATTCTGGCCACGCAAAAACACCTAACAAATTTAAATGAATAAAAGTCATATAAAGAGAACTCTTAGGTGATATGGAATTAAATTAGAAATTAATAACAGCTGGAAAAAACTCAAAATATTTAGATATTAAACACCACCCTTTTAAATAACACTTGAATTAAAAAGTCTCATGAGAAAATTGAAAATGTGAATTAAATACAAATGAAAATATAACACCAAAATTCGTAGGATGCAACTAAAGCAGTATTTATAAGAAATTGTGTAACGTATTTAAAAAGAGTTCCACTAATGACTGCTAGGAGAAAAATCTTAAAATGTATAACATAAGCTTCCACATTAGGAATACAGAGAAGGGAAGAAAATTTAAAGCTAAAGAATTTAGAATAAAATGAATGATAAAAATCAGAATTGAGATTAGGAAAAAAATAGAGACATTGAGTAAAACCAAAAGCTGGTTCTTTAAAACAATCAACAAAATTGATAAGACATGGGCAGATGTACAAATTTTAACAGACTCAAATTACCAATGGCATTACTAACTCCATGGACATTAAAAGATAATAAAGAAATATGCACAAGTCTATGCCCACAGATTTGATAACTTAGATTAAGTAAACCCAACTCTAGGAAACACAAATTACAAAAACTCACTCAAAGAGAAATAGATAATCTCAATAACCCTGTATCTATTAAAGAATTTACTTAGTTGTTATAAACTGCCCCAATAATTAAACACCAAGCCCAGTTGCTTCACTAATGAATTCCACCTAAAAGTTGAGAAAGAAATAACACAAGTGTTTTGCTATCTCTTTTGGAAAACAAATGCAAAGGGACACATTTTAAGGATACATAAAATACATTTTAGGGGGCATTTATGTATTCTCAAAATGTGTCCTAACACATTTTATGAAGCCAGCCTTATTTTAATACCAATACCAGATGGAGTCATTGCAAAGAAAGAAAACTACAGACCAACATGTCTCCTTGAACATAAACAAAAAATTTCTGAACAAATATTAGCAAATTGAATCCAGCAACATATAAAAAGGATTACATAGTAAGACCAAATGTAATTCATTTGAGAAATCTAAAGTTGCTTCAACATTCATAAATCATTCAATGCAACATAACATATTAGTACACTGAATAAGAAAAAACATATAATCACAGCTATAGGTTTAGAAAAAAACTTCTGAAAATTTCAACACCCATTAATGACAAAAACACTCAACACATTAGGAATAGAAGGGATCATCTTTAACTTAAAAAAGTATATATAAAACATCTATAGTGAATATCATACTTAATGGTGAGAGACTGAATAGTTCCGCATTAATTAAGTTTGAGAGTGAGACAAGGATGTCCTCTCTCACCACTCCTGTTCAACAACATAGCAGAAGCCTTAGTGTGATAATATTAGGAAAAGAAATTAAAGGTATAGATATTGAAAAGGAAGAAACAAAACTGTATTCATAGATAAAAATTTTGTCTATGTAGAAAATCTGCCAAAATTTACAAACAAACAAAAAACTTCCAGAATTTATCAGTAGAGCAAGATCACAGCAGAAAAGATTCATATTAAAAAGTCAATTCCATTTCTACATGCCAGCAATCACTAATTAGAACTTGAAATTTCAGAAAAAAATACTATTTGAAATAACATCAAAACATAAAATTAATTTGCAAATCACATATCTGATAATGGACCTATATTCACAATATATAAATAACTCATAAAACTTGATACTAAAGAGAGGAATATATCAATTTTTCAAAATGGGCAAAAGCTATTAATAGATATCTTTCTAAAGAGGATACACAAATCTCTAAAATGGGCATGAAAAGTGCTCAACATTATTAATCATTAGTGAATTGTAAATCAAAGCGATAATGAGATACCACTTCACACTCACTAAGATGGCTAATAAGATGAAACTGATTCTAAAATTTATTTGGAAAAACAAAGGATTTAAACTAGTCTACAGAATACTGAGAACAAAGTTGGAGGACTCACACTATCCAACATCAAGATTTACTATAAAGCTACTCTCTACTTAAGCCAGTGTCATATTGGCAAAAGGATGAAGATATTGATGAGTGAAATAGAATACAGAGACCAAAAACAGACTTGTGCATATATAGCCAACTAATGTTTGACAAAGTCCAGACAATTCAGTGGATAAAGAATAGTCCTCAAAAATTGTGCTAAAATTTATGTCAAAAAATGAACCTAGATTCAGATGTCATATTTTAGAAAAAAATTAACTCACGGTGAATCAAAGACAAAGACATGCATGTAAAATACAAAATGATAAAACTTCTGGAAGGAAAACATAGTAGTAAATCTGTGATTTTGTGTTTGGTGATGTTTTATTTTTTGTGTGTTTGTTTGTTTGTTTTGAGACAGAGTCATGTTCTGTCGCCCCAGCTGGAGCGCAGTGGTGCGATCTCGGCTCACTGCAACCTCTAACTTTTGGGTTCAAGCGATTCTCGTGTCTCAGCCTCCCAAGTAGCTGGGATTACAGGTATGTGCCACCATGCCCAGCTAATTTTTGTATTTTTAGTAGAGACGGGTTTTCACCATGTTGGCCAGGCTGGTTTCAAGCTCCTGACCTTAAGTGATCTGCCCACGTCAGACTTCTGAAGTGCTGGGATTACACACGTGAGCCACCACACCCAGCCTGGTGATATGTTTTTATATGTAACAAAACACAATCCGTAAACAATGATGTTAGACTTTTTTAAAAGTAAAACTCTTAATCTATGAAAGATACTGTTAAGATATTGAAAAGAGGAGCCACAGTTTGTGAAAAAAAAATTTGCAAAGCACTTATCTGATAAAGATTTGTTCCAGAATATACAAATAACACTGAAAATTCAGCAAAGAAAAAATAAAACAACTCAATTTTTTAAAAATTGGGCAAAAGATCTGAACAGCTACCTTGCTGAAGAAGATATACAGATGGTAAATAATATATGAAACTATGTTCAACATCAAATATCATTAGTGAAATGCAAATTAAACAACAATGAGATACCATTACATACTTACTACAATGGCTAAAATGGGCGGGGGCTGGGGGCAGGGATGAAATTGTCTATAAAAAGCATTAGTGAGGAAATGAAAGAAAGGAATTTTCCTTCATTGCTGGACAGAAAGCAAAATGAAACAATTCCTTTAAAAGGTAGTTTGGGCTGGGCGTGGTGGCTCACACCTGTAATCCCAGCACTTTGGGAGCCTGGGGCGGGTGGATCACGAGGTCAGGAGATTGAGACCATCCTGGCTAACAGGGTGAAACCCCGTCTCTACTAAAAAATACAAAAAAATTAGCCGGGCATGGTGGCGGGCACCTGCACTCCCAGCTACTCGAGAGTCTGAGGCAGGAGAATCGCGTGAACCCAGGAGGCAGAGCTTGCAGTGAGCCGAGATCACGCCACTGCACTCCAGCCTGGGCGACAGAGCGAGACTCCGTCTCAAAAAAAACTAAAATAAATAAATAAAAAATAAAAATAAAGGTAGTTTGACAGCTTCCGTACAGTGGAGTATTACTCAGCAATATGAATTAATTAACTATCAGTTAGATCATTAACTATCAGATCTATCAATTAGATCTATCTAATTAACTATCAGTTAGATAGTTTGGTCTCCGCCAGGCCCCTTTCATTGGTGCCGTGACTCGGATTGGGACTCTCCACCCCCCTCGGTGGGACCCCGATCCCTTTCGGCTCAGTCCAGACCCCGGCTGGTCTTCGCTCATTCTCCTGTTCGCCAAGCTGTTTGCCCAACATCGGCCTCATCTTGGTAAGTCTTCCCCTCCAGGGTCTACCTCTCTAGGCAGGCAAGAGACCCCACGAAGCGCCTCGCCTCAAGCCCCTAAGGCCACGGTAGACCCCAAATAGCAAAACTGGCCCACATATCCCCTATACAACAAAAGCAAATGGCCCACTTATGGGTCTCTCGATCCTAACATTCTCCAGGATCTCTACAATTATTGCGAGGGAACAGGAAAATGGGTAGAGATCCCATATATCCACAGCTTCTTTCTCCTATGGGATACACCTAACCTTTGTCTCTCTTGCAAACCGCAGCAGCTCCTTGCCGCTCTTAAACCGCCAACTTCTCCCTCTGCCCCGATTTTGACCCAGCCGATGAACCCCCCCATACCACCACCCTCCGCCGCACCCTCCGGCCGCCACCCAACTGGAAGTCACCCAGCCTCCCGCTGCCCACCTCCCACGCCCTCAACCACCTATCCTGTCAGCCCCAGCCTTCACCCCCCCACCACTCTCTCAAAGTCACACCCCCCGCCCCGCCCCGCTTAGAGAGGTGGCAGGAGCTGAAGGTATTGTCTGAGTCCACGTCCCCTTTTCTATGGCTGACTTATCACAAATAGAAAAACGCCTAGGCTCCTAGACTTCCAATTCTGCTTTCATCAAACAACTCCAGCCCTACCACTAGGAGCGCAGGCAGTACCTGAGCATGAGCCCAATTGGGATTATAACACCCAAAATGGAGTATCAGCCTGAGACCATTTCGCTACTTGCATCATAGCCGGTCTACGGAGGGCAGCTCAAAAGGCAGTTAACTTTGCATGAAGTCATAGCGGATAAAAATGAAAACCCGTCCGCTTTTCTAGACTGCCTTACACAGGCACTCCAACAATACACCAACATAGATCCCGAAACCCCAGACAGTAGGCAACTCCTCATGTCCCATTTTTTTGCTCAGAGTTTTCCTGATATCAAAGGTAAACTAAAAAAACTGGACAAAGGCCCCCTCACCCCTCAAACCAAGATCTTAGCGATGGCATTTAAGGTGTATCACAATTGAGATGAGAAGGCAAAGAGGCAAAAGTACCACTTACTGGCACAAGCCCTTCAAACCTCCCCTCGATCACAGGGCCATAAGTTGTTGTCTGCCCATCCATCCCAACGTCAGCCCTCAGGGCCCTGTTTCAAATGCGGAAAGGAAGGGGACTGGGTTTGAGAGTGCCCAAATCCCAGGCCCCCCAACCGGCCATGTCCTAAATGCCACCAATCTGGCCACTGGGGCGTAGACTGCCCCGGCTTCCGAAGGGGGGCCGGGCCAGCCATCATCCCAACTCCCGATCTTCTAGGATTGGCCATTCAAGACTGACGGGGCCTTGGGACTTCCTTCCCAACACAAATCATCACCACACAGGAGCCCAGGGTCTCTTTAACAGTAGATGGACGTCCCATCACCTTTACCTCCATCACCTTCAACCCAATCACCCTCCCGCAATCAACCTCACTAATTGCCTTGGTGGCTAGTTCCATAGATTTGCTCCCGGCCAGCGTCCTTAAAAACCCACACCACTTCTCCAGCCAACCCCAATATCCTCTCCCCGTCTCCAGCCTGAAAGGATTACAACCAATTATTTTAGATACTCTACCCTTTATTAGCAAAGCCCCTATATGATCTCTCCCAAGGTACCCCATCCGAGCCTGTAGAGGCCACAGTCAAGCAGCCCTTCCTGTCACTCCAACAGGCACTACTCAAAGCCCCAGCCCTACATCTTCCAGACTTACAACAACCTTTCATTTTATATGTACATGAGCACAATGGCTTGGCTCTTGGAGTCCTAGGTCAATGCACAGACCCACCTTTGCGGTAGTTGCATACCTATCCAAACAATTCTGAGAGCGAACTCGGCCCTCAGGGAACTGAGTTTTCTCCTTTCCCTCCTCACTCGTCTGGCCTGGGTTTCCTCCCTTCTCTCACTCAAAATATCCTGGTACCAGGTAACCCACGGCCCTCAGCCTTACAGAAGCCCATCAGTTCTTTTGTTTTGATGATGACCGGCTCGAAGGTTCTGACTTGCAACACGGCCATCGGCTAATAGGGGACGCCCTGTTCAGCCAGCCGCGGTATATATATACCCCTTCCTCTCTCACCATGGGAGGCTCTGCATCCCTGCCGGCCAACTAGACCCCACTGTGCAAGGGTGGGCCCCCTGCCTTCGGGCCCTGGCTGCAGCCTACCTACTACTTCAAGAGTCAAAGAAATTAACGTTTAGGGCAGCTGTTGTCATTACCTCCGCCCATCAACTCAAGGAACTCCTGACCTACAAAAGTCTACAAACCCTTCCCCCTTGCCGCCTACTGTCTCTCCTAGTTTCCTTCCTGCACGATTCTGCTGTAACTTTCCAAACATGTGCACCCCTCAATCCCGCCACCCTCCTGCCTGTCTCTCCTTAAACACGAACCCACAAACCCCTCTAAAGCCAGGCACGCCCGTACCCACAACCCTCTCAAAGTTCGCATTTCTAAAACGCCCTCCCTTCCTACTATTCCTAAGGCGTAAGCTGCCGCCCTCATGCCTGCTCCGAGCCCGCTCTTCTGGCTCTCGGCCTCTTACATCTTCTTCTACGGACCCTCCTCTGCCAACAGGCCCCCTTCACAACCCTACTACCTGTTCACCCTCAAAGAAACCTACAACGCTAACCGGAGGTCACACACCAATGTCATCAGTTACACCCGATGCTCCATCGATGCATCCTCAGTAAACCTTCCCCTCCCTAAACTCACCATAATAAATAGTGGTTAGGACCCTTATTTCCACATGTTCCACCTTGCCATTTGCTTTCCACACCAACAATCCCACAGCGCCTGTAAAACTGAATGGCCCCAAAATTATGGGTGTCCCTGGACCAGCTGTGTTATGAATTAAATCACCAAAAAACCAGACAGAGAGACCCCATTCATATATTCAAAACAATGCCTCATCTCGAGCAATTCATATCACTGACCCAGCCAACGCAATCTGGGGCCAGGCAGCCACAGGGGGAATATACCCAAGCAACGCCTGGTCTTATCCAGCACAAACTATAACCATCACCTGTACCCTAAAAACTGACTCCGAACAGGTTCTAGCTGAAATTAACACAACACCTCTCAGGTCCCTACTTCCGATTGTTTCTTATGCGCAAACATCAACAAACCCCCTCTTGCTGTGGCGGTTCTCCATAAACGCAAGCAACTCCTCCCCGCCGACCACCGGCTTTGTAATCTCCCATGTCCCCCTCCTTGCCAACCTCAGACAACACCAGCTACCACCCCCCATCGAATCTCTCTAACAACCTCTCTCATAGGTACAGGACTAGGAGCCACCTCTTTAGGATACAGCGTATCCCAATTTTCAGATTTCCAAACCCAGATGCAGACGGCCATTGAGGAAACGGCTCAGTCTCTAGCCACCCTCCAATGACAAATCACATCTCTAGCTGGTGTCACCCTTCAAAACCGCCGTGCCATCGACCTACTCACAGCCGAAAAAGGCGGTACTTGCATCTTCTTACAGGAGAACTGCTGTTATTACATTAATGAGTCCCAAGTAATCGAAACTAGCATCAAAAACCTACATCAGAAAAAACGTAAACTAATGAATGCTAGCACTACCCCCTCCCTTTGGGAAACCCTCAAAACCCCCTCTTAGCTTGGCTCCTTCCCTTTTTAGGCCCCCTAATGGGTATCCTCTCTTTCTGCGCACTACTCCCCTGCCTCATTGTTTCTCTTCCATATCTAACCAAACATTTAACCAGCTTCTCCTCAGAAACTACCAACTTTTAGCCACCAGCGAGGACGGGACAGATTCCAGACGGGCTCACAACCTGCTAACCCAAGCCAGTCGTGACAACCGCCAACCGATTCCACAAATTTCTCAACGATCTCCGCACAGACAGCTGGCTCATCGCCAACCCTGCCCCTCAACTGGCTCACGGCACTGGAGGATCTATATCTACAAGGAACATTACCCCATGCACAACCTGACAGTTCTCCCTGTGCCCCCTCCCCACAGCGCCCCCACTCAGCAGGAAGCAGCCAGATGAACCGCGACGCCCATTTTCCCCCATTTAAGAAAACAAAAAGGGAGGAATGTTAGGTAACATGGGGTACCTTAAAATGGCGCCGTACCTTAAGATGGGGCCGGTTCCGGGTTCTTCTCCCCTCCTTCACTGGGCACTGTCTGAACCCGCCAAAGGAGGGCCAATCAGAAAGAAGCATCTCCCGCCTTCCCTTGGGCCTGCCCCAGCCCAATCCATTTAGGCCCAAGGGATATAAAAACCCAGCACACCGGCAGCCCTCTCTCTCCTCTTCCTTCTCCTTGCGTGGTGCTGCTCGATACCTCCAATAAAGATCTCTTGACCGCGACCTGTGTTGTTTGGTCTCCGCCCGGCCCCTTTCACAGGGGCCGCAGGAAGGGCTGCCCGCCAGTCCCCCACAGTGCGCCTGCACTCCTCAGCCCTTGGGCGGTGGATGGGACAGGGTTCCGTGGAGCAGGGGGCAGCCGCGGTCAGGGAGGCTCAGGCCGTGGGGGAGCCCACCAAGGGGGGGGCTCGGGCATGGCGGGCTGCAGGTGCTGAGCCCTGCCCCACGGGGAGGCATCTGAGGCCCTGTGAAAATTTGAGCATGGCACGGGCAGGCTGGCAGTGCTGGGGGACCCGGTGCCCCCTCCACAGCTGCTGGCCCGGGTGCTAAGTCCCTTACTGCCCGGGGCTGCTCCGAGTGCGGGCCGCCGAGCCAGGCGCCCACCCGGAACTCACGCTGGCCCATGAGAGCCGTGCGCAGCTCAGGTTCCTGCCTGCGCCTCTCCCTCCACATCTCCCGCCAGCAGAGGGAGCCAGCTCTGGCCTCGGCCAGCCCAGAGAGGGAGGGGCTCCTGCAGTGCAGCCGTGGGCTGTGGGGCTCCTCAAGCGCCGCCAGAGTGGACACCACACCGAGGCCAAGGAAGCGCCGAGAGCGAGCGAGGACTGCTAGCACGTTGTCACCTCCATTACCTTGAAGTCAGTACATAACATTCTATACATGTTTTTATGCTATTGTCACATACATATACTCACGAGCAATGAAAAATATTGTTCTGTAAAATTTCAATTCTGCATGCATGGTTTTGCACTTTATGTATCCTTTACTATCTTATATTAATTTAATTTACATTTTCAAATGTACTTACACTGATATATTTAATTTTCAAAATTTCTTCTAGGTATACTTTACTAAAAATTGCCCTCCAAAATGGCTGTACTAATGTACAGTCTCACCAGTAATGTACAAGTGTCTTACTGTGTGGCAAGAGATTATGACATATTTACTAAGTCCTATTTTTTTTCTTCTGATGATAAAGCTGGACTCAGTTTCCTAGTCTTCCTTGCAGCTAGGGGTTACCAAAAGACGATACTGGTGACAGGCGAGTAGAAGAGATGTGTGGTCCTTAAGTTACAGTGACCAATAAGTGAATCTTCCCCATGGTTTATTTACCCATCTATCAACTGAATGGAGAGTTCTCCGAGGGCCATAAAGAAAGCTGAGCTTCAAGATGAGAGAAACCAGGTTTCCTGAATGACCTCATCAGAGGCAGTACGACATGTCCACTGGACTGGGACATGAACAATAAGTGAATTTTTATTGTATTAAGCTGCTGCAATTGTGACTTTCAGTTTCAGCTAATATTTTTAGCTTAAGTAATGTACATTTCCCTTCATCCTCACCTCCTTTTGAAATTATCAGACTTCTGTCTTTTTAATGTATTTTAATTTATATAAAACAGATGGCTATATAGATCTCAGTATGATGCCAATTTCTATTTCTCTGTACTAGTGAAATTAAGTAGCATTTTCCATGTTTAATGGCATATTCTTTTCTCCTTCTCAGACTTTCCCATTTATCTCTTGCCCATTTTCTATCAGATTATTTATTTTTTTCTCATTGTTTTGGAGGCATGCCTTAAGTATTTTGGCTACTAGGCCTTTACTGGCTGCATTCATTGTTAATATCTTCTGCCAATCTGTGGTGTGGATTTTAACTTTGTTCACGGTGTTTTTTTTTAACACAGATTTTATTCATTTTAGGGTAGTCAATTTATCATTCACTTCCTTCATCAAGAATTTTGTCTTGTTTATGACATTAAACTTTGCTCTGTGTCCATCAAGGGATTTTCTTATAGTCTCCTAAAAGTTTTAAAGTTTTTTGTTGTTCACATTTAGAATCTGAAATGTATGTTTTTATATAATTTGGAGTGAATATAGTAATTATTTTTAGTTGATTCTGTCCACAATGATTTGCAATACCACTTCCGTACAGAGAAAATATTAATATACATGTGGGCTTGTCTCTAAGCTCTCCACTCTGTCATTAACCTAATGTGCATGACAGCACCACCTTTGTCCATTGACCATACCAGTATCTCACTGTCCTGATAACTATATCACTGGTGTGCCTATCTGGTGATATAGTTACTCCTTTTATTCTTTTTCAGATTTATAAAAGTCTTAAACCCTATTTTATTCTATAAGATTTTAGGATCTGTTTGTAAAGGTCCATGAGAAAATATTTCAATCATCTTGTGATTTTTATTGGAAATATGTTTTATCTATAGATTATTCTATTGAAATTACATCCAGTCTTTCCACCCACAAACATGGCATCTCCCTCAGTATAGTAAGGTTTTCTTTAGTGACTTACAATGAAGTTTAATAATTTTCTTCATACACAGGTTTTATTCTTTTTAATCCTTGACACCTTCTGGTTTTTGCTCCAGTGGTGAACAGAATTTTCATAAAATGCATACTACTTTCTAACTGGTTTGGACTGGTGCACAGAAACGCTATTGATTTTGTTTGTTGGTCTTAAAAAAACACAAGTGTGGTTTCTTCCTCTCTGCTGGCTATTTTCAAATATCCATGGAACATATTTTTTCACTGTTTCTTGGTCTCTCTTAGTCTTGATGAAAAACTTCCTGCCAGTTTAATTGTTATTCCTTCCTAGAAAATTTGCCGATTCTCTATGAATTCTTATGTTTTTCTTTGTCTTGCATGTGCAGTTTTACCACTACGTGTCTAAATGTGTATTGGTTATATGACTAACTATTCACATGACTATCCCTTACAGTGAATTGTTTCTTTGTGTCATTTGTTAATTTTTTTATTATCAACTCTTTCACCTCATATTGGTTATTTCGTGTTTTGTGTAGAAATCTCATGTACTCTGTGCTCTGAATAGGTTGTTAAAAAGCACCCATCAGGTTCTTTGTCAGGCCTTGAGTAGCTTTGGGGTATTCTCCTATCACATATATGATATAAATTGGAATCCAGACACACAGAGGGACATAGAAAGCCCTGGGCCCTGCATTTCTCATGAGAGATTTTGTTCCATATCAAGATCCATGCCTCTAGTCCCAGCTACTCTGGAGGCTAAGGCAGGAGGATCTCTTGCACTTAGGAGTTTGAGGCTACAGTGAGCAATGATTGTACCATTGCACTCCAGCCTGGGCAACAGGGCAAGACCCTAAATATATAAGGACAAAAATACGCTTTTATTTTTCTCTTCTATGGACTAATAGCTAATGTTAATACATTAATTTACTCCTTTTTTTTTTTTTTATTAACTGAAGAGAAAGCTCGTCTAGGGTCCTAGCTTAATGCAAGGCTATTAGCTCCCTGTTAACTCCGGTCCTATGCCTTTTAACACGTGCAAAACTAAAAATAACAAATTACCTGTCCTTAGGGGATTTGAGGAGTCTGGCTTCTGGTTAAAAGAACTATGTGTGATTTTTCAGGTCCAAACATAGGTAATGACACAGGTTTTACCTGGCTGCCCCAGAGGAAGGCTGCCCTCCCCCCAGCAGACGCAGAGCAGGGCCCGTGTGTGGGGCTGTGAAGGAGTTTCAGTCAAGGACTCGGAGGCTTCATTCCTAGGCTCCTTATCAGAGGCCTTGAGCTGAGGTCTTCTGCAGGCACCAAGACCTCCTTATAGGAAGAGGAGGGGGCAACCCTGGAGACACTTCCCCCCTCTGCCTCAGTGCCCAGGACTTTCCAACCCCTAGCCCTTCCTCCTCACCCTCTCTGCAACCTCAGGGTCCCTAATACTGCAGTGAGACGATCCCCAGGAGCCCCAGGAGACCCACCTGACCCTTCACCGGTGCACTGCCCCATGGAGCAAAAGGGAACAGGGGAGTCAGTGCTTTCTCTGTTTTTGGCTTCTTGTTTATACCATAGCAGAAAGTGATTAAAGGCTTAATTCATTTTGGCTTCTTGATTTGGCTACCCCATTACCCACAACTGTCCCAGGTTACCCACTCATCAGCCTGTGTTTTGCCATCTTAACTTTAATTCTGTCCTTGATTCTAGATCCTTATTTATTTTCTGCCATTCAAGCTCACATATTATAGGAGCATATTTTATCTAGAATATCTATGACTTTGTAACCACAGAGATGCTCAAGAGAGCCCTGCCCCTACATTAGAGAAATAAGAACCCTCATTTTCTTTCTTCCCAAAAAGTAAAGGAAGAAGAACCCTTCTGGTAAAAGTAAGGGGAACATTGCAATGTAGCAATTCCTCAAGTCTACACAGGGCAGAAGAGGGAAAGGAAATTTAAACTGGATGGCAAGCAATTGTATTAGGTTAAAATGAATAATTTTCAGACTTTGAGACTCATTATCGAAATAAGTCGCTGAATTTGTTATAAATGTTCTTATCTCAGAATTTGTGAAAAGAGAAGACACCCAATTCTTAGAAATGTCTTGAGGCCTACCTGTAAGGAACTGCTAAGCTTCCTTCCTACCACGCATATCCATGATGCCTACTTTTGAAAGGCTTCTAATTGGATAAATTATTTTGTAGCTCATAAATTTTAAAATATATATTTCCAGTGACAATATGCTATCAAAGGCATTTAACTTCTCATTGAAGAAAATTAAATACATCTATTCAAAAATTAAGAGCATTCCGGATTCCGTGAGCTGGACAAGAAGTAACTTCACTTATCCTTTTGTTTGTTAAATACAACTTCGTTTCCTTTCTTCAACTCTCTCCCTCTACATGAAGACTTATCCCCTGCCTACTGTTATTCCTTGATAGCTCTCAGAGTATTGGTTTTGGTCAAGTTCCCTAGAAGCAGAGGCTGGCATATTTGTGTGTGTGTGTGTGCAAGCACATGCATGAGTATATGAAAATAATTTACTAAAGATTTTCTCTCGGAGGAAACCTGTAAGGGCATGAGAGAAATAAAGGAAAGAAGCAACAGCTATCCAGATAGGTGTTCCAGATGAAGTCTAGCCTCAGCCTGATTCCTTGGAGGACTTTGAAAAGTGAATAGCCTGCAGGGTTTGTTACAAGTGGAGAGTTTTTGGTGCCCTCTCATCATTCACCCTTTGGCTATCAGGCATTGTCACGCATGAGAGTATAACTCCTCAGACATTGCTGGGTAGCATGGCTCCCACTGACCAAGGGGAGGTTTTGAGAAGAGAAGGCAGCTGTGAGCCATGAACAGTGAACGCGTAGAAGAGCTGGGAGATGGGTGCACTGGAAGGTAAATGGAATCTTGATAAGACACTAACAGAGTCTACTACATTACGATTCATCTTTTTGTCACCTCAAGGCAGTAAGAATTAAGATATAATAAAGCCAAGGGTTTGATTCATTTCTTTGGGCTTTGCTCCAAGTTGAGAACTCAGAATTCTCAATGCTTAGATAACATTTTTAAAAATGTATTTTAAAGGCATATGTTTACTTAATTACTCCTGTATTTCTGCTTCTTTGGTTTTCCTGCGTTTGATATTTACTAGAAGTAACTGGGACTATGGCTAAGAAGGTAGAAAGGGCTTATGTGGCAATGACAGAAGCAGCTATGGCCTGGCCTCCTGCTAGGTCAAGGTAGGTCACATTGCAAAACCTAGTCTCAGCTCAGGACTCTCCAAGACTGAGCTCAGAATTACTGTAGAGAAGAAGTCTGAGTCCTGCTTTTTGGGCTATTTCACATATGACAAAGTCTTTACTTTGGTAATGAAGACAGACACTGGTAAGCAGAGGTCTGCAGCCAGACAAAGTTGGGTAGAAATTAATTTCCAGTAGATCTCAGTTGTGTGACTTGAGGTATTAAGGCATTGCCAGCCAAGTAAGCTGCAATAAAAAGTTCTGATGGATGGACTATGTTATCCAAATTTTTTGAATCTGGACTTCAAAAGATGTGTGCATCAGATAAGTGTTTGGTGAACTTCTCTATCATTAAGAGATCACTATATTATAGCGTTCCTATATTTCCTTTCAGCAAGAAAAAACAACTAGAAGTATCCCCCACCTGCCTGTGACTACTAAGTAAACAGTTTTTAGTCACAAAAAAAAAAATGCTATGAGAGTGATAACATGCCAAGCCTGTAACTTCAAACTCAGAAAAACAAAAACTATAAAGAGCCACATGGTTATTCATTTCCTTACTCAACCTATATTATTCATAGCCTCCTGAAATTCCTAAAACATCATGGTAGGTTTTCCCTGCACGAGCAGTGATTTCTAATAGTTTCCACATTCCAAAGACAATGAGGGCAAAAAGCCAATATTCCATGCACAAGTTATGTGACATGAAATAATGTACGGAAATTACTACCATTGCTGATTAACACTCATTAAGTGCCAAAAGAATTTGACTTTAATTTGCAGGTATTTTTTTTCTGGTTTACATTTTATTCACTCGACATTGTGAAACACATTTCAAACAAGTCCACTTTATATTCATAATTTGCATGTTATTGAAAAATCTCCAGTGTAGTAGCTACATTGCTATGTGTATATATAGTATATTTTGCACCATCTAAAAGAAATAATAATATAGGTGGAAATTATGGAGTTTTGTTTAATGTGTCCTGTATTAACTCATTCGAATTGTCATTTCATATTAAGATTCTTAAATACTAGTGTAACGTACCTATGGCTGAATGAACCTAGTAAAAGTATTTTCAGGGGAACAACCATGGGTCAAATTTGTAGATTTCTATTTCAAGAAAACTTTACTAAGAGTAGGAGAGATAAATGAGGTACAATCTCTTCAGAACTTGAAGCTGTAGCACAGCATTTGTACACACAGAATATAGATTCGAACTTCCTAGATTAAAATTCTCACTCTACCACTTACTAGCTGTATTACCTTAGGAAAGTATTTAGTGTCTCTCTGTCTAGGTTTCCTGATTTGAAAATGGGGTTAATCATAGCACCTAACATGAGGGTTAATAAATGTGAAACATTCAGAATAGTGCTTAAAAAAGTAAGTAGTGAATGTTCTTTCTCTATTATTACTTTTGAAAAAATATGTTGCAGGCTCCCACTAAACCATCTAAACTGGTATTGTGACTTTTTATAATAAGATATCACCAAAACAACAGTGAGATGAAGAGACAATAGTATAACTTTGCCATTTCCTCATTCTTATAGGAAATGGCAAGGGTACACTGTCCTTTTGATAATTCTTAGAGTCCTCTTTCATGATATCTAAGATCAACAAAGAAATGAGGTAATTACTGAGGAAAACTTGATCATGAATCTGTAAGAAATAGCATCTTTTTTGCTTCCATTAAGTCATTTCACTATTATGACTCTTCCTCTGACAGCATGCCAGAAGTGCTCTATACATGTGTAAGAAAATTTTCCCCAAATTTGAAAATAAGCAATAGAAGTAACAGGGTGTACTTTCCACACAATGCTGAGTGTTGACTAGCAAACTCTGTGGGAACACTCTGACTGTAGCTATCTATGGACCAAGCTATTAGGTTGGTGGAAAAGTAATTGCAGTTTTTGCCAACAAAGTAATCCCCAAAACTGCAATTACTTTTGCACCAACCTAATATTTCACAATTATATAGGAGTAGAAGACAGCCTGCAGAAAAATAATAAGAAAGCAAATTATTCTTGAACATACGAAGTTTCTCCCCATTGGGATATAATTGATTTCTGATTTTTGGTCCTGTAATAAAGATTACACCAAAAATTACATGTTATTGACCTATAAGAGGGTAATATTCAGTAGAAAACTTAGTCATTCATAACTGCCTATATGACTCATATGTGTGTTCTTCAAATTCTTCTTTGAATCCATCTAGTATCTTACTGGTTCCTTCATTATAATGAATTGTATAAAATATTTGATGCAAGTTAAATATATATTTGAGAATTATGCATTTCACTATTTTAAGTTAACTTTTTTCTTGGAGATAATTTTAGATTGACATGTAGTTGTAAGAAATAATATAGAGAATTAGCCAGATGTGGTGGCAGGTGCCTGTAATCCCACTTACTTGGGAGGCTGAGGCAGGAGAATTGCTTTAACCCAGGAGGTGGAGGTTGCGGTGAGCTGAGATTGCGCCATTGCACTCCAGCGTGGGCGACAAGAGCGAAACTCCGTCTCAGAAAAAAAAAAAAAAAGAAGAAAGAAAGGAAATAATCCAGAGATCTGGCCAGGCATGGTGGCTCACCCTCTAATCCCAGCACTTTGGGAGACCGAGGCAGGTAGATCGGTTGAGACCAGGAGTTTGAGACCAGCCTGGTCATCATGACGAAACCCCGTCTCTACTAAAAATACAAAAATTAGCTGGGCATGGTGACACATGCCTGTAATCCCAGCTACTCAGGAGGCTGAGGCATGAAGGTCGCTTGAACCTGGTGGGGCAGAGGCTGCAGTGAGCCAAGATCACACCACTGCACTCTAGCCTGGGTGGCAGAGCAAGATGCAAAAAAAAAGAAGAGAGAGAAAGAAAGAAAGGAAGGAAGGAAGAAAGGAAGACAGAAAGAAAGACAGAAAGACAGACAGACAGACAGACAGAAAGAAAGAAAAGAAAGGAAAGAAAGAAGAGAAAGGAAAGAAAGGAAGGAAGGAAGAAAGGAAGACAAAGAAAGAAAGAAAGAAAGAAAAAAATCCCATTACCAGAAGAATCTCTCTTATTAACCATTGAGAGTCACATCCACCTCCCTCTCATCAAACCCTCCTGTCTCTAAAGCCTAGCTTTCGCTAATGTGTTCTTCATTTTTATAATTTTGTAATTACAAGAATGCTATATCAATGGAATAATACAGTCAGTATATAACATTTTGAGATCAGCTTTTTCATTCAGTATAATTCACTGGTCATCTATCCAAACCATTGTGTGTATCAATAGTTTGATATTTTTTTCTTGGGCAGTATTCCCTGCTATGTATGCAGCATAGATTTTCCCAGCTGTTCATTAGTTGAAAACTACTTGTGCTGTTTTCGTTTTGGGCTGTTATAAATAAAACTACTATGAATATTTATATACGGGTCTTTGTGTCAACATGAGTTTTAATTTCTCTGAGATAAGTGACCAAGAACACAATTGCTGGATTGTATGGTAAGTGCATGTTTAGTTTTGTAAGCACCTGCCATGACCTTTGCAAGAGCAGCCATACCATTTTACATTCCTGATGGCAGTATGAGTGATCCAGTTTCTCTGCATGCCTACCGTCTGTTGGTATTATCACTGTTTTAAACGTTTTATTCATTCGAATAGGTGTGTAGTGGTATCTTCACTGTGGTTCCAGTTTGCATTTCTCTAATGGCTAATAATGTTCCACATCTTTTCATGTGCTTCTTTGACATCTGTATATTCTTTTTGGTGAAATGTCTGTTCAAGATATTCTGTTTTTGAGGCTGATTTTGAGCATTCATTATATATTCCAGATAGTAGCCCTTTGTTGAATACATAATTTGCAAATATGTTCTCTTCATCTCTAGTTTTTCAAAGACAGTCTTTCACAGAAGAAAAATCTTGAATTTGATGAGATCCAATTTATTAATTTTTCCTTTTATAAGTCATTATTTTTGTGTCCATTCTAAGAACTGTATCCCAGTCCTAAATCTAAAGATTTTCTCATGGGTTTTTTCCCAGAAGATTTATAGTTTTTGGTTTTAGCACACTTGAAGTTTATTTTTGATTGTTGTATAAAGTGTGAGGTTTAAATTGAGATTTTTTTAAATGCTTATGTATGTTCAATTGCTACAGTACATTTTATGGAAAAAAACTCTTTTCTCCAAAGAATTTCTTTTCCTCCTCTGTCAAAAATCAGTTTGTCATATTTATGTGGTTATATTTCTGGAATCTCCTTTTACTTGTCTATGTGTGTACCTCTTTACCAATAGCATATTGTATTGATTACTATACCTACATAGTGATATTTATTTATTTATTTATTTATTTATTTATTTATTTATTTAGATGGTCTAGCTCTGTCATCCAGGCTGGAGTGCAGTGGCGCTATCTCAGCTCACTGCAGCTTTGACCTCCTGGGCTAAAGTGATCCTCCCACCTCAGCTTCTCAAGTAGCTAGGACTACAGGCATGTGCCAGCACAACCAGCTAATTTTTGTGTTTATTGAGAGACAGGGTATCGCCATGTTGCCCAGGCTTGTCTCAAACCCCTGGACTCAAGTGATCTTCCTGCCATGGCCTCCCAAAATGCTGAGATTACAGGCTTGAGCCACCACACTCGACCTACATAGTGGTCGACCTAATATACTGAGAATTTTTGGTTTTAATGCAAATGAGATTTCAAGTGTATTCAAATGTTTCTTCTGCATCAGTTGTTATAATCATGTGACTTTAAAACATTTAGTGTGGTTATGTGGTGGATACAGTGATTGAATTTCAAATAATAAATCACACTTAGTCATGATTTATAAGTCTTTTATGTACTGTTAGATTAGACTTTCTTTACTTTTTTTTTTTTTGACACAGGTTATCATTATGTTGTCCAGGCTGGAATGCAGTGACTATTCACAGGTGTGATCCCACTATGGATCAGCATGAGAATTTTGACCTGCTTCATTTCTGACCTGGGATGGTTCACCCCTCTTTGAGCAACCTGGTGGTCTCCTGCTCATGGGAGGTCACCACACTGATGAAAAACAGTGTGGACATCTGACTGGCATGGCACACTACATCTTAGAAATCATTGGCTCAAGCAATTCCCCTGCCTCAGCCTCCCAAGAAGTTGAGAATATAGGCATGCAACCTTGCCCTGTAGAACTGCCCTGTAGAATCGCATATTAATTCGATTGAGGATTTTTGTTTAAATTCATTGAGAGATATTTGTCTGTAGTTTTCTTTTTTTCATTTGATCATTTTTTTCTTGTTTTCATGTTCAAGTAATATTGGCTTCATAAAATCAGGTGGAGTATATTCAATTTTCTGGAAGAGATTGTATACACTTGGTACATGAATTCTTCTTTAAATGTTTGGTGTAGTTCTCCAGTGAGACGATCTAGGCCAAGAGATATTATTCAGAAGCTTTTAAACTACAACTTTAATTTCTTGAATCATTATGGTACCATTCCCATTATCCATTTCTTCTTAATTAGGCTTCAGTAGTTTGTGGTTTTTGAGAAGTTTGTCTATTTATTCCATGCTGTTGACTTTGAGTGTGAAGTCCGTAATATCCTGTTGCTAGCTGCAGGATCTGTAGTGGCATCCTCTGTTTTATTTTTAATTTTGGTGGTTTGTGTGTTCCCTCTTTTTACTTTTGTCACTGTTGCTGAAGTTTACCAATTTTATAATTTTTTAAAAAAGAAACAGCCTTTTGTTTTATTGATTTTTTTCCTATTTTTTTGTTTTGTTTTCCATTTCTATGTGTTCTGCTCTTATCTGCGTTATTCCCTTCCTTATGCCTACTTGGGTTTATTTTGCTCTTCTTTTTCTAGTTTCTGAGATAGGATTCAAATACTGACTTGAAATCTTTCTTTGTTCTAAAATCTACCTTATCTGATATTAGTATAGCCACTTTCTCTTTTAAAAATAATTATCATCATGATATAACTTTCCCATGCTTTTATCTTAAGTCCACTTATGTTGTTGAAGTTTAAGAGAGTTTCTTATAAACATCATATAGTTGGTTCATGTTTTTTATCTAATCAGCCAATCTCTACCTCATAATTATATTAAGACCACTTATACTTAATGCTAAGCTTAAGCCTATTATTTTGCTTTATAATTTGTTTTCTGTCTATTTCTTCTGTATGATGGTTTTTTGTTTTTTGGTTTTATTTGACAAGGTCTCACTCTGTCGTCCAGGCTGGAGTGCAGTGGTTCTCCACTCACTGCAACCTCCACCTTCCAGGTTGAAGGGATTCTCCCATCTCAGCCTCCCCGAGAAGCTGGGATTGCAGGTCATGCCACAAAGACTGGCTAATTTTTGTATTTTGGGGTAGAGATGGGGGTTTCACCATGTTGGCCAGGCTGGTCTCGAACTCCTGATCTCAAGTAATCTGCCCACCTCAGCCTCCCAAATTGCTGCAATTACAGACATGATCCACTGCATCCAGGCTTTTGTTTTGAGACAGAGCTTCACTCTGTCACCCTGGCTGGAGTGCAGTGGCGTGATCTTGGCTCCCTGCCACTTCTGCCTCCCAGGCTGAAGCGATCCTCCCACCTCAGCCTCCTAAGTAGTTGGGACTACACTTGCATGCCAACATGCCTGGCTAATTTTTGTATTTTTTTGTAGAAAGAGGGTTTCCCCATGTTGTCCAGGTTGGTCTTGAACTCCTGGGCTCAAGCAATCCACCTGCCTCAGTATCCCAAAGTGCTGGCATTACATGTTTGTTGTTTCTGTTTCTCTTTTCTTGCCTTCCTTTGATTTACTTTAACTGTTTTTAGGATTTTATCACAAATTATATATAGTGGTTTTGGGTTTTGTGTGTCTTATCAGGGATTTCTCTCAGTGTTACAATATGTGTATATAACTTATCAAATGCTACTGATATCAAAGCTTTACCATTTTCTGTGAAGTTTTGAAACTAACTTCTATTTAGATCCCATTCTCCTCCTAATTTTTAAATATAACTGTTGCATACTAGATGATATTACAATTTTTGTTTCAATTATCACATACACATATGCAAATTTATTAACATATCTTAGGTCCTCATTTGTAGAATGGAGATACTTGTACCTATAGTACAGGGATGTTTTTATCCCTAAATGAGATAATTCATGCACAGGGCCTGGCATAGTTGAAGAACTCATGAAATGATAGTTATTTTATTATTGTCAAGAACCTATGCCACATGAACAGGTGACTAGGAAGTACATTACATGTTGGCTCACACCTAAGGAATAAACCAAGTCATGACATTGACAAGATAACTTGCCTGTTTTCAAAATTGTAGTGAACTTCCAGAAACTAGATTGCCCTACAAATTTGAAAGCTGAACTTTCATCCAAGAACGTGGTTTGAAATACTTGTATCAGTGAAAAATGGCAGAAAGAGGAAAGGTCAAGTAGTAAATGTGATAGACAAAAAGTAGATAGATCATAACTCCATTTCTGGTTTATAGGACAAGTCAAATAAATTATTTTCATTTAACGTTGGTCATAATAGCAATTGCCACTCACCATTTATGAAAAATGTCTTATATAAGCCCAAAATGTTATTTATATTTTTAATAGGCCAATAAAACATTTGAATATTAAAGTTTTTACTTTAATTATAGAACTAATTTGAAATTAATGATCTCACATTATGACCTTAATGAGACCATTAACTCTGTCAGACAAACACACCATAAACTAGCTGAAGGGCTTATAAGTGCGGACTATTGTTTTAGATTGGGTTCCACAAAAATAGAGCCTGAGACAGACATTCAAGTGCTCTCAGGAAAAGGGAAATGAAGAAAGTGGAGGGGACAGAAGAAGCTGCTAAGCCAGTATGTGGTCTCAGCTAAAACTGAGCTTCAATCTGATCTGAAAGGAAGCTCTGAGGTATTACTCCATAGACTCGATGCCTCCTTTAAGAATTGAAGCAAGCTTCTGGTACTTCTGGTCAGTGGTCATTAGCTATGGGATACTCCCGTCCCTGTGCAAAAAATGTCTCACAGTTAGATGAAGGATAATTATCTGGATAAGGCACAGCCCTAAATTGATAGTTACCAATTTAGCTACTCATTACAGCTAGGGGTTGGGTATACTTGCCGCTAAAGAGGACGAGGATCAGTAAGGGAAATGGGTATTCTTATTTGGAACCACAAAAAACTCTGTCTCTTTGAAGAATGTATTGGCTTTAGAGGTAGGAGGCATGTTTATATGTATAAAAAGGCAATGTAATACATTGCCTAAATTCTGCCAAAGAGAATCTGTGCTTGTAGTCCTTAAACTATGGGTCAGGGTGAGGGATAAGCATCTGAAAAGTGATGATAAATACTAGAGAACTGCTTTCAAGAAAATGCACAAGCGTGTATACACAGAATATTTGCATAGAATTTCAGAGGTTCTTAGAATGAGTTGATGAAACTCACTCGCAGATCCATTTGAATTAAAAAATTCTGCTCTGGACCATCTGGCCTTGATTTGGCCTTTATACTAGTATTGGAAAGGTGATTAGAGTCTAGAAGAACAAAGAAAACAGTGAAGAAGCAAGATATGGTTTCATATTACCAGGACAATGGAGAGACAACTGTTGAAAGAAATTAGTCATAACACACAAGGAGAAATCCACCAAACTAGATATCTCCAGGGACACATGGGGTGGGTAAAAGGATTTCAGGAGCAATGAAAAAAGGATTTCTAGATCTTATCTGCTGCAGAGTGTTTTTCTATAGCTGTCCATATCCTGCCCACACATAATGGGCATAATATCCCCACCCTTCTAGCAAAAGAGATAATATCAGTTCTCAACAGCTCTGCAAGCACCCACTGCAAGCAAGCATAATATATCATTGTCTTCCTATTTATTATATTGGGGGTAGCTTTTTCATCATGCCCTGGCTCCTCGATATGTAACAACAATGAAGTCTAACAGTGTTCCACAACCCACCTTTCTTTCTTCACTGATCTTGCACAAAAATTCTTGCCATAATTCTATGAATGTACATTACCCAGAGGATACTCTAAAACCTAATTTTAGGGGAAAAAATATTCAGGAGTGCAATACGAGCAGTAGGCATTGAGTGGTAAGTAAAATGGAATGCTGTTTGGAGAAGTGTAGTGATGACTTTCTATAGGTGCCCCAAATAAATACATTGCAGGTTTTGTTTATTTTTATTGACATATGTAAACTAAAAGTAAGATTCTAAGGTCCCCCAACCATCTGAGCAGATGCCTCCTCTCACCCAGGGCACTCCAAATTTAACCTAAAATACTGGTTCAGGCTGTGACAGGAAGGGAGGGTCAGACCTACCTCATTATACTCTACTCACTTTTGGAATTCAGGAAAAGCCAACCAGCATTTAACATCTATACAGACCTTAGGTCTGATAAGGAACATTTACAATCATTCTTTTTGAAGCCTGTTACCTGGAAGCTTCATCTGCATGATAAAACTTTGGGCTCCATAACCCCTTATTATAACCCAGACATTCCTTTCCATTGATAATAACTCTTTCAACCAATTTCCAATCAGAAAATTTTTAAATCTACCTATAACCTGGGAGCCCACTGCCCCCGCCCCCAACCACTACCACTTTGGGTTGTCCTGCCTTTTTGGACCAAACCACTGTATATCTTACATGTATTTCTTTGATGTCTCATGTCTCCATAAAATGTATAAAACTAGGCTGTTCCCCTCCTACCTTGTACACATGTTCCCAGGATCTCCTGAGGGCTTCGTCATAGGCCATTGGTCACTCATATTAATACACTTAAAATATTTTACAGATTTTGACTCTTTATTGACATATATAGCATTCATACTTAAAGGTGTATATATGTCATAAACTTGATTAATTTTCTCTAACTGAGAATACCTGAGAAACCAAACTTTACCTGCCTCTTAGAAGCTACTCTGAAGCCCCATTTTATGGTCACAGTTTTATCTAACACCTTTCTGAAGGCACAACTGAACTGGAATTAATTCAGAAGCCATTTACATTTGTAGCTAATTTATTCTGACTATATTCATTCTAATGCTATCTTATTATCTCTGAATGCTTTTCCTGGTAGTTATCCTTCAATTTAAGGGATGTGCCAGTCTTGCAATGATACCTCGTGATTCTCACCTTCTTTTCCAAATAATTCCTTTTGTTATTTTAGCTTCTCAGCATCTAGAACTCTCGCCATTAAAACCCCCTTTGTGAGAAACAGCAAAGACACCTTTTCATCCTGACCTATATTTTAAGGATTAATTAAGAGGTCCTTGTCTGGGTATGAAGCAATGTATCTACAAACAGGATGGGAAGTACTGATCACACACTGATACCCACACTCTTGGACAGGCAAAGTGAAAATCTAGAAAATATTACAGTGACTTGGGCAAGAAAACAGGTAGAAAGGTTCATTGAATCTTCTTCATTGATTTAGAACCTATGAGTAGATGTTCTTTCATTGCTGTGAAATGTAATGACAGGCAGGGCTTCAGATAACCATCCCCAAATCCAGATGCTTATCTAAAGTAAACCTGCCTGCCTGCAATCCTTTTGACTTTCAAAAATAGAGCCTGAATTCATGGGGAGCCTTGCGTCCTAGGCAATGTGGAGCAGTTCCTGTGTTTAGTAAGGAATATTTCTTAAGGCTTTATTTCTTCTCCCGCTTTCCTCCAGGTTAAACCCAGACCCTGAAGGCAAATTTAGGACAAAGTAAAACAAAAATAAAAATTACAGGAGCAAGAGATGGGAGAGGTGTTGCAAAAGGGGAGAAGTAGAAAATCTAGGGTTTCATCTGTGACCGCCCTATTTTTGAATTGAACAGCTTTCCCATTGTATATCTACGCCAATATCCACTAAACTCTTCTGCTTCATTTTTTTATTTAGTTAATTTATTTTTATTTTTGGGGATACTCCTGATATGTGCTGGATAGAAGGTATTCTTATTCAGCAAGACTTGTCCAGAGCAAATCTGTGACAAGATAGGCATTTAAGCTCAGATGTTCTCACTTTCTCTCTCTGTCAGAGGCAACTGCTGCACTGCCAACACCACCCAACTCCAAAATATTACTTTTAATTTATCCTTTTATTTTCTTCATTTTTTCCTTTATTCATTCATTTAACGATTAATTGAACACCTACTTTGCATCATAACTTGAGTGTCTTAATGCTCTTTTAGATAATCTCTTAAGAAATTTAGGAAATATTTGATTAATCCACTTTCCCAAGGCAAAAGATCTTAGTGTTATTTTAATTTTCATATAACGTGAATCCTTAAGGTTACAAAACGCTTTGATGTTAGAATATGAAAGCCCAGCACTGTTAGAAATGGAAGCCAAGTTTAGGGCCCTCGCTTCTCAGAATCCCTTAAATTTATGAGAATAAGAAAGAGTGGATTTCCTACTTGAACTTTTTGTAAAATTTGTCCTGCTCAAGAGATAATCTGAACATACACAAATTGAGACTGGAAACTTGATTTCAAGTCCCTCGCCTCTATTTTCCTTTCTTCTAATTGATTTTTTACACAAAAACCAAAATGCTATCTACCCACTAATATGGATTTTGTAATGAAAATCCAATCATGACAGTCACTACTTAAAACCTTCTTTTGAGAGAAAGCTCAATTCTTCTGATGACCTTTAGCAGGATTTGGCTACTGCCTACCGCCCCGCTTCTTCTAATTTTCAATCTCCCTGTTCTGTCATTCTGAACTGAGGTTTAGTTGATATGGAAGGAAGAGAGTTTCATACAGTCCTGAAAAGTACAGAAGAACAGGAGACTCCTGTGAGAGGTCACCAGATTTTAAAAGGCTTCAGAACTAATATAAATATAAGGGAGGTTCAAGGTCTTTTTACCAGTTTCTTCTTCAAAACCAAATTTGAGGAAATAAAAGTACTTACTCCTAAGGTATACAATTTGAGGAGGCCCTATAACGATTTACTGTTCTTCCCATAGTATTAGTGAAATTGCTGTTTAGTTATTTATTGATGAAATAAATGTATTTGTAAAAACTTCAAGAAATAACAAAAGGATACAATAATACTAATTTTCACCAATCCTAATAAACTTTTTTCGTATTTTATTATTTCTGAAATAAAAGAAAATAATAAGAATAATGAAGATGTAGAAATTCATGGTGCATTATAATATAAATACTTATTCTTAGGACTACACTGAATACTAATATATCTTATAGTAGTTGGTAATTAAATTTAATAAAATATGATAGCCAATTCTTCCTTTCAAACCTCAGCTTTAGCATATACTCCAATGATAACTATTTCTTGTGTATACTTCTCCATTTTTCATGCATATGCAATTATACAAACAAAATGAGAACATATATGATTCACAATTCAAAACTCAACATTACATATATTATTATGCATGCAGGAAAATTCTGAATAACGTTTCTAGTAAATATCTGTGCCTTTAATGTGCCATCTTACTTAGAATTTTATCATTCTTTTAAAGTGCTACTGGATTTTACCTGCTAATAGTATATTAGTATATCAACATTGTCAACATTGATATTTATAAATTCATTGTGCGCAGTTTTTGTGGTTTCTTTAATGTGACACTAGCTTTCTCTATGTTACATTTGGTGTCATAATAGTAATTTGAAAGTTTTTCTCTCTAAGGTCTAAAACTGTTTAATTATCTTTGAAATCATATTTCTGAAAGATTTAAGAGAATTTATATGTTTATAAGTAAAATCATATGAGCGTACTACTTTCGAGGAGAAGAAAGGAAGAGTAGGTAGTAAGTTTTTTGTCAAGTATGTCAATTTGTTCCAAAGAAATTGGCCCTCTTTTCTAAAGTTATCATTATTTTTTCTAGAAAATCATGCATTTCACCCATGTTTTAAATGTATTCACATAAAATTGAGAAAAGTATTCTCTAGTGTGCTTGTGATTTTTTTCTATATCCATGATTATTTCTCTGTCTTTTCCTAATTTTACATATTTATACTTCTTTTTTTCTAATACATTTGGTTAATAGTTTACTTAACTAGTTTTTTCAAAGAA
Organism: Nomascus leucogenys; assembly: GCF_006542625.1. Taxonomy (NCBI): domain Eukaryota; kingdom Metazoa; phylum Chordata; class Mammalia; order Primates; family Hylobatidae; genus Nomascus; species Nomascus leucogenys. The sequence goes on from NC_044391.1 coordinate 2,044,139, forward strand.
TCCAATCTTAGATTTCTTCATATTGGTATATTTGTGTTTTGTTTTGTTTCTTTGCTCTCCTTTTTTGTTTCTTAGTTTCTTGGGTTGAATGCTGAGTTACTGAGTATTTCATTTTTATTCTTTCTGGTTTAGTGAGCTAAATTTCTACAGAACTAGGTAATCTTTTTTTTTTTTTTTTTTTGACAGAGTCTTGCTCTGTTGCCCAGGCTGGAGTGTAGTGGCACAATCTCGGCTCACTGCAAACTCCACCTCCCAGGTTCGAGTGATCCTCCCACAGTCCCTCTAATAGCTGGGATTACAGGCATGTGCCACCATGTCTGGCTAATTTTTGTATTTTTAGTAGAGACGGGGTTTCGCCATGTTGGCCAGGCTGGTCTCAAACCCCTGACCTCAGGTGATTTACCTGCCTCGACCTCCCAAAGTACTAGGTAATCTTTAGGAATTAAGACTAATAGTTTTCCTTTCCTGAAGACTGCTTTAACCATACCCCTTTCGTTTTGATGCATAGATTTTTCCAACCCTTATTTTTCTAAGTGTGTTGTAGTTTAATTTCTGATATTAATTTTGACCCAAAAGTTAAGGAGAAAATTTTCTTAACATTTTTCTGGTAAGGTTGTTTTCTCTTTATTTAAATAAATTTCTAGATTCATTACATTAGGAGCACAGAATGTCACTGAGAATTGTTGTGGCCTAATACAAGGTAGAATTTTGTAAGTAATTTATGGACACATGAAAAGAAGATGTCTTTTTGATTTTCTGGTTATATAATTGCATATACTTCATTGAACTTGTTATTAATATCCTTATATCTTAAATATCTGTACTATTTTTGCACAGTTGATATGTTTTGCTCTGAATGAGGTAGGTAAAAACCTCAGCCAGTATTTTCTAAGAATGTATTTTCCTTTTTTGGGGACTAGTTTTTCCTTCAGATTTTTTGGGCTATGTGATTTGGCTAAAAAAAATTCATGGCATATATTCATTGTAATTTATGCCACTTACATTTTTGAATGGCTATCCTTGTCACATGAATTCAACCTTCTTGGATACTATTGCTTTTCTTTTTCCTTGTCCTTTTCTACTATGTCTTTGTCCATCATTTTACTATTAATTTATCTGTCACACTATTTTAAATGCCTTTTATTTAAAGTGCTTTGATACAATTCTGATTTTTTAATGTAATCTGAGAATAGTTTTCTTTTTACAAGCATGTTTATTTTATATGTATTCATTGCTAAGTTAAATGTATTTTCTTAGGTTCACCATCATATTTTATGCTTTCTGTTTTTAATGCCTCTCTCCAGAAGCTTCAGGGAGGATTCTGTTTCTCACCTCCTCTGGCTGCTTCACTCCAATCTCTATTCATGTGGTCACATTGCCTTCTCCTATTATTTCTTATTAGGAGAACTGTCATTGGATTTGGGATGATCTCATCTCAAGATCGTTAACTTAATTACATTTACAAAGATTATTTTTTCAAAATAAGGTAACATTCACAAATTCCAGATTTTGACATGGACATATATTTTGAGAGTCACCATTCAACCTACTACAATGTCCATCTGAAGTTTCTGGTCAATTTTTCATTAATCTTTTTCACAGCAAGTAGGAACTGCTGATTCTAAATCCACTTTGCCCAATTTAGTTGCAGTCAAACCTCAGACCCCTAAATGTGAGAAAGAGTTAATTTTAATTTGTGTCACAGACACCCAGAAAACCTATTGAGAACATATATAAACATATTTACTTATGAAAAAGAATTCTCCACTTGAATTTTCTCTTTTTGCAAGTCAGACACCTATTGAGAAAAGAGTGATGCTTACTTTTCAAATATTTCTGGCACTGAAATATGTGAACCAGCTCCCCTCTTTTGTCCATGTTTCTCTTTGCAGACTTTCTTGATTTAAGTAATACATTAGTTATGTGACTTTGAGGGTAAGCTTAGGGCTATGGGTTAGGCATATGAGTGGTGTTAAGGCCAGGACTAGGATTAGGACTGTAAGTAAGGGTTAAGGGTATGTTTAGAACTAGGATAGGATTACTGTTAGGGTTAAAGTTAGGTTAGAACTGAAACTAGAGCTATGTTTAGGGTTAGAGCCAGAGCTAAGGCTAGGTTTAGGGTTAAGTTTAGAGTTAAGCTAGGATCTGAGTTAAATCGGGGATGAGGTCTGGCATTAGGTCAGGGTGAGATTTAAACCTAATGTTACGATTTGAGCTTGGGTTATATCAGGAACAGTGTCAAGACTAGGGTACGAGTTAGGTGAGAGTTAGAGTGTGATCTTGACCAAATCACATTCTCTGAAACAGTTTCCTCTTCTCTAAAATGATGACAATGTCACGGGATCCTTGGGGTGTTGCTTCGCCAGCCAGAAACCTCTGTGGCTAGTGGCACCTTTGCCTGAGTTTTGGTTGGGCTTGCTGGGCTCATTCCACCAACTTGGCCTGGCAGGCTGAACTCCGCTCACACTACCAGCCCCGATTCCACACCTGCCAAGAATGAGCCAGGCATGGAGCAGTGAGGGGTGTGTGAGTGAGCAAGCATGGGGTCCAGCCACTGAGCAAAGCCAGGCATGCCAGCTGCAGTGGTGTGGGCAGCTCCAGGTGCTGGCATGGGTGCTGGCTCCCTGAGAGGCTGTGGCTGGACCAGGCATACTGCTAGCATCTTCCACTGTGGGCATTGGGGAACATGGTGGTGCCCGGAAGCTTGGAAACATAAGGAACCGCAGGGCCCCAAAGAGGGTGTCACAGCCCTAGCTCAGGGAGCTTCTAGGTCTGAGCTCCCCAAAGGGCAACAGCTCTTCACTCCTTCTCTCTTCTCTCCATCTCATTACCCACAATGTGGCAAGCAAGGGGGCATGTTTCAGCTCCGTTTGTGTTACAGCTCTTTCAGTCCCACCATTCAGTGGGTCTGCATCCAGGAAGAATGAGGTACATAGACAACTGGAGGGTGATCAAGGCAAAGAGGTGCTTTATTGAGCAGCAGCACAGCTCTCACGAAACTGGAAGCAGGTAGCTCCTTTCCACAGGCAGGTTGTCCAGATATCTGCCGGAGTCTGGCTGAGTCCAAGGTTTTAATGGGCTTCAGAGAGGAGGACATGTGTGCTGATTGGTCCGTGGGTGACCATGGGTGGGCCCGGAAAGAGCACCATAAATTCTCACTCCATCAGCAGAACTGGCAGCCTGACCCCTAGGCTTCAGGCCATCCTAGGCCTGAAGGTGGGTCTTTCCTGGGGACCCACCCCTTTCTGCCCAGAAGCCTGTCTGCCTCCTGCTGCCATCAACCTGCAGTCCACAGCACCCAGGTGCCTGCAGGCCCATGCCAAGCTGCCCTTACCCCCCTGCTCGGCCTACCTTCCATGTCCATTTGTACCCAAAGTTCAGAGGGGGCCAAGGTGGCAGGGGCCTGGCGTGTCAGAGCTGCCCCAAACATGCATACACACAGCCGAGTTGCAGCAGCACCCAGGTTCAGCTTCAACTTTGCTTCACAATAGGAGGAGGCATCAGGAGTGGGGAGAGGCCAGGCAGTGGGAGCAGGCACTTCCAAGCTGGCAGGGAAGGGGGGCTTCCAGGCCCCTGAGAGTGCAGAGATTCCCGGATCTGCAGCTGCAGCTGAGTGGCTGCAACTGCGCCTAGAAGGGTGAGGCTCCTGCCTGATCCCAGCTCCCACAGCCCTGACCATGCCTTCCCCACTGCAAGTGGCATCATGGCAGTGGCTGCTCCAGATAGGCCATCACTGACATCAATAACATTCACCTTACAGTGCTCTTATGTGGAAAAAGTATTCTACTCCATAAGAAAGCTCTTAGAAAACTCCAAATTACAATGAAAACTGGTATTATTTTTTCAGTATTATTACATATATAAATAAAAACCGTATTTGTCCAGAGCAAAGCTAGGTTTGACATAGTTTGGTTAAGGTGATGTGATTTTTTTTAAAATAAATATTATTGTTTATAGTCAATCCTAATTCATTCCAAAATAAGCATTCACTAAATGCTGCGTGCTGTATATATTGTGCTTACTGCTTTAGAGTGTTTGCAGGGAAATATGTTTATATGACATTGTTATTTCTCTGAAATAATTTCCCATCTCTAATGGTCAGACAAACCCATTCTGAAACTACAGTGAACATTTGAAGGTAATATGTGCATGTTTGTCTGTGTGTAATTTGTTTGACTGAGATTACTATTGGTAAAAATGTTAGCAGAGAAGCACATAAATGAGAGCTGGTGAAGTCTTAGAAGGCTTTCCAGAACACAGATTTTATCTGGGCTGAAAAACTGGCAAGCATTTATGAAGGCAATGGGAGATTACATATTGTTGCAAGAAAAGTGGAGCACAGGCTGTTAGGCAGAAATGACCATTTTATGCCTAGGAGTTGTTGAACAAACCTAGACTACAACCACAATGCGTGTTGTATGTGCCACATACTAGTGGGGGAAGTGTTTGCATTATTATGCTGCAAACGAACAAGAAGGGGCCTTGAAAACCAGGGGTGTAATTTGGATGTTTGTCCCCGCAAATGTCATGTTGAAATGTAATCCCCAATGTTTGAGGTGGGGCCTAATGGGAGGTGATTGGATCAGGAGTGTAGATTTCCCATGAATGGTTTAGCACCATCGCCTTGGTGCTGTCCTTAGATAGTGAGGGAATTCTCATGAGATCTGGTTGTTTAAAAACGTGTGGCATCCCTTCCTCCTTTTCTGTCTTTCTCCCACTCTCACCATGTGACATATCCGCTCTCACTTTGCCTTCTGCCTTGAGTAAAAGCTCCCTGTGGCCTCCTTGGAAGTAGAGCAGGTGCTGGCACCATGCTTCCTGTACAGCCCATAGCACTGTGAACCAATTAAACCTCTTTTCTTTATAAATTACCCAGCCTAAGGTATTTCTTTATAGCAATGCAAGAATGGTCTAACACACCAGGCAAAAGGTGTTGGACTAGGTGTCATGTAAAATATTCAGTGACAAATGATTTCTCAGTACAGCATTAACATATTTCAAATAAGTGGATTAAACACAATTATTGTGATCTGAGAAATGAGTAAGGATCTGAACTTTGGGAAACTGAGGAAGAGAAGCCCAGCTAAATGCTTCTGTCAAGGTTGAAGTTGTGTGTCTGAATTGGTTGATGGGACTTTAAATGGAAAGAGAAATGGCTCGAAGGATATTTGACAGAAACAAGTATCAAAATTTCCTGATTAATGAAATGGGAAATATGATGATAGGGAATAATGCAAGATTGCCTTTTGATGTAGGTTGGGCATGAGAAAGAACAGGGTAAGACCACTGACAAAGATGGACAATTTAGCTCGGATTTAGCAGAAGTACCTTAGCAGAAGTACTTGCCTAGATTTATCAATTTTAAGTTTTCAGGACACAATTAATTAGATTCAGAGCTCAAACTATAAGAACACAAATTCAAATCTTTTTTGATGGTTCAGAAAACTCTTCAAGACCATGGATACGTACAATTCTTTTGCTCCCAGTCCACATTCAGATTAGACAAAACTTTTGGAGCAAGAACTTTTTTCTTAATTACTGTGTGATATGTGTTTCTTCTTTACTCTGCATATGTGAGGTGGAAGAACATGATGTTTACCTGTGTGTTCACTTGTATCTATAATGCTCATATAATCTTACACCCATTCCTTAGTATCAGTCTGTGTGTTGAATGTGTGTGCATGTGTGTGTGACAAGAGGATAAACAGCCACAGATGAAGAGAATAAAAATAGAAGATGAATGTATTTCTATTTCCCTTGTATATTACAGTGAATGGTAGTTAAGAGACATGACCTTTCCTTTTTTCTGAGTCCAAATTAAAAAGTCATTGGGGCCTTTCTCATGAAGCTACAACTTAAGAACCTCGCCCTATCCTGAATGTGGAGGTGTGGTATGACCAGCATGAGTTTAAACCACCTCCCTTTACTCTTAAGATTCTCAATTCAAGGAAAAAGATTGAGGCTGGAACAATACTGTTCCATCAACACCCTCTCAAACCCTGGTGAGGATGAAAGGGTCCACAGCTCCTTTTTCATTCTTTGTGACAGTTAAGCCCTTGCTTTTCTTTAATACAGATTTAACCCAGGGCCTGTTCTTTTTCAATGTGATCCACTTGGCCGCACCCATTTGGAAGAGCCTATTACTCTGGTCAGGGTTGGTTTGGCTTGCTACAAGCTCTTGCTGCATTCTTTTTTTAGAGCCTGCCAAATGTGGGACAATGGGTGTGCCTTGTTGACATCCTGTGGTTCATCAGATATGTAGGATCATTCTGCAGTGCAACCTCTTTAGACGCTTACAGCTGTGCTAGGAGGCCCAAGTCGGCATGTCTGAGAGGAAGCCCAAACTCTGGTTCACATGAAGGGTCATTTAACCAAACTGCTTGTGGGAAATGGGAACACGGGCATGCCTTCCTTTAATGAAATACACGGGGCCCTCTTCATACCTAGATTAGTGATTTGCTATTGCAAATATTTGCCTATCTCTCCAAACCATAATTTATCCCAAAAAGATGACTGTATTACGTAGGCATTTAGACACAAGAACCACACAAAAAATGGATTTCCTATGTCAGTTCTGATTTTTAAAGTCCATGTTCCATTTTTGATTTGCCACATGAAGACAAAAAGCTACTCTCAAGGATAAGTTGGGGATTCGGGGAATATTAGTGTGCAGTTAAAATGGATATTCCATGTGGGAAAGACCCAGAGGACATAATTTTGGACTGGAGAAGGCAAGGATCACCAGGAGTTTGTCACTCAAATATGTCATCTAACAAACCCACATCTTATCCGCAATTACAGGTTTAAGTTGATTAAGAGTCTAATCTTATTAAGTGCAAATACTCTCTCAGGTGGTTAGACTTCATTCACATTTCATTATGAAGTATTTCAATGAGATTTAAGCTTCTCTTTCTGAGAACCTGGGAGTCACAGGAAATTGGAGTGTGGAGGGAGAAGGTGAGGGGTACGCTTCATTCCTAAATCTATTGCAGGGAGTATTATCATCATTAACATGAATGAATAAAAATAAAACCACAGTTTCTCTCTGATCAGGATTCACTGAGTATTTTTAACATGAGAAATAGACTCTAATAGAAAGAGAGAGAAAGAGACAGAAAGAGAGAGAGAAAGAAATAGAAAGGTGTAAATCAAATGTGGCAAAAGTTGGTGATGCATTTCATCACTTGTGCATCCTTTCTGTAGATTTAAAAGTTTCAAAATAAATAGTTATTTTAAATAATGAAATCTCACACCTGATGAGTTTATTTTGAAATCATTGATGTTGTCAGCTAATGGTTGATGCCATTAATACTCGTTTTTCATTGAGCAAAAAGAATGGGAGCAGTATTTATGGAGGTGAGGAAGATGATATTAGAGAACTAGGAGGTAAAATAAGAAGTGTATTGGAACCAGAAATTGGGAGGTTGGAAGTAGGATAGGAGACTGAAAATGAAAATAAGATAGAAGAAAATAGAACATTTCCATACTATCAATTTCACTAAAATTCCTACCTGTGAAATTTCTGCCATGGACTGAAGTGGACTGAAGCTCAAATTAGTAGATACACCCTGGATTCTGAAGTTGAATTTCTCATCTTTCCTGATTTATTTTTTGTCTCATATTTCGTTTCTTCAAGATAGATGATTGTTTTCTCCATTCAGCACTTGTTTCCCCAATTAAAAAGGAGAGAACCTTCGATTTGTCTCCCTTTCTTCTCTTCTTTCATCAATTCTGACCTGCAATTCTGAGATTGCCTTATTTTAACATGATCAGTGAAGGTCATGAGCCACCTTTTTGATCACCTGTGCTCAGCATCTTTCACACAATTACACTAATTTTCACCAAAGAGACAACTGAGAGTCAGAGAAGTTATATAATTCACCCAACTTCAAATATAATACATTCCAGAGCTGTGATCACAATCCATAGCTGTACCCTTCCAAAGCCCCCTATTTGAAGGTAAACACCACATTTTGGAGAAGTGGCTTAAAAGGAAGGAAAGAATCAAAGGGCTGCAAACACGCTATACTTAATTGTAAAGAAGACTTAAACTTTCTATTGAATTTCATGATAAAATTAATGCCAATGCCTTAACAGAAATGAAAAGTAAATCTTTAAATTTAAGTAAAATACAGGTTGAAATGATTTTCATAGCTCTCCCACATTGATTTTTATTGAATTAATAGACTTACCTCAGGATGGGACTTGGAGACAGATGACCCAATTCTGAGCTCTGGTCTTGGTCTGTGCCCTGGGAAAAGTCTCTTCAACTGTCTTCACCTTGATTCCCCTCTTTGTACAGTAGGCTTAGCAAGAAATTCCCACCTTTTCTTCTTCTCAAGAGCTACTGTGAGCACTGAGACAATGACTGCAAGGCACTTCCCCAATCTTCCTAAATAAAGGGCAGCCTACAATTGTTGTTATTATTACTTGCAGCAAACATAAAAATTGGCAGTATTTTTGTACCATTTTCATGATACTCAAATATTTTCTTCTTTATTTTTATAGCATAAAATATCAAACTCCTTAGAATTTCTCCTACGACTGTGGTTTCTTAATGTCATAATTTTAAAACTGAACTTAACTTCTTGTTCAGTTCAACTATTTCCAAATCACAGGTGATCATAAAAATTATTTAGATATTAATCAACTTTCTAAGTGCTGGTCTTCCTTTCTCACTACAGAATATAAAAATTAAAGAAAAAAACCTCTGATTCCTTTAACAGATTATCATTGGGCAAAATAGAGCAGCATTCCCTAGAATTTTGGATTTCATGGTTTACTAATTTTATTTATAATAAAACGTGTGCATGTGTGTAATATTCTAGTTGGCCAAGCACACTCACATGCATGCACACACACACTCCACCAATCATCAACTATCAAAGCCATTTTCTAAAAGAAAGGACAATTTAACCTATAAAGTATTCTCAGAATGAAAGACAAAAGTTCTTAAAAATTAAAATAAATTAGATATCATGAAATATTGCTTAATCATTGTTTTTCTAATTTCACCATGGTCCATTGGAGACCTTTCTACACATGCTGGTTCATATATGAGCTATCAGAAGCCATTGAACTTGCAGACATATTAAGAGTGAACTGCCCCCTCCCAAATTAGGTATTTGACCACCATCCATCCAAAGGCTCTTAAACTGCCACTTTCTTAAACTGCCACTTTGAGCACTCCTTGCTTTCCTAAACAGGTCTATTTTTACCCTGGTGTGACTGTTTCCTTTCAGAGAAAATCCTGCTCAGTCCTGTCAGGTCCTGTCACAGGCTTTGTGACCATTTAGTAAGTAAATGTTCGTCTCAGTTCAGTTTCTCTTGTCCAAAATAAAGGAAGGAAACCTGTCTTTCAGGGTTTTGACTTTATATTTGCTTTTGTGATGTCTTCCTTTTTATTCAATAAAACTGACAGGTGGTGATATTGATTCTGCTAAAGAAAAGACAATTTGTGAAAAAAGAAACATCTTTAAAGTACTCTTTCTTACTTTTATTTTTTCATTTGGAAAGATAAGATTGATTTAAAAGATGAAAATATCTTATGTTGTGTTTTCTCTTACTGTTTCCTCATATATTTTGGGAACACATTCTCTGAGAACCATGTAAAATATTTTTGAGATAAACACAATTATCCATCTAACTGTGGATTGTTTTTCCCCAGCTAGAAATTCAAAAGAATAGATTAATTTGATGATTAATTCAGCCTTTACTTGGGAAAAAAATTTAAAGAGGACGTCAAGTGTTTTTGGAAATTGACATAAGTTACCAGAATGAAAATGCCCTTCAGTAAATATAAGATATTAAAAATATAAGAAATAAGAGAAGAGTTTTAAAAATACATATGACTCCCCCATTCCACACATCACCTTAGTCTTACAAAATTAGCATTCTTCTGTATCTCTGAGTATGTTCAGAAAGATTCCACACTTGGACATTTCTTATCACATACATCCAGTCCTCAAGGTCATGTCCTGTAGCCATTCTTCTCTGTCTCTAAAGTAATTTGCAGAATTGGGTGTAGTCTAGTGTATGCTAATTCTTCATTATTTTCTATCCCAAAAGGTCAAAGCATAACATGGAAATTCTTGAACTTGAAAGAGGCACTCAGCCTACATATCCAGTTCTGCCTAAATTAAAACATCCAAAAATACCATTTATTCCTACAACAGCAAGGGCTGATGTTAAACCCAGGGGAGTAAGAATATCCACTAACAAGACTTTGAAATTGTTCTATCTCAGTGACTCAAACTTTCCCAAATTTCAACAAGATTCCTTCAGAATTAAAAAAGAAATGACTGTTTTACTCTAAAACTTCAGCATCTGTAATCTGATAACTTCTTCTGTAATGAGATAAATCTACAGAGGATTTCCTACTATTTAACTAGACTGGCAAGTCAGAAAACTGGATTTTGTCCCTAGAAAATGATCACAAATCTACATCTCCAGGTTTCCCCAGTGTTTTACCATTTGCTAGCAAGAATTTCCTCAATTCCTGAGAGGGTAAGATAAAATACGGTCACACAGAACAATCTAAGAAATATTAGAAAGCACCATTAATATTATGCCAATGTGAGGAAACTGGTCCATTTTTACAAAAGCTTGCAACTTGATGGGTAGTGAGTGGCATGAGCTGTAGTCAAACATACATAGTCAATCACAGTTCCTCAATACCCTTAGTTTAAGGACTCTCACTTCAGATAAGCAGTATGAATGAAATCCTTCTGAAATAGGATCAAATTCTATGAATTTTCATATCCAAATGATGATAAATTTTAATAAATAATCATTTAGAAGTCTGGCAGTCTTACAAACACCTTCCAATAAAATATATTATTGGTTGAGGGCTTGGGGCATAATTGTAGAAGTTATCTTGCATTTCTATTACCCAATAGACTATTCAAAGTTGATAAGCTTTGATACTGATTTTAAATAAATCTGACAATCTCACCTCTTTGAACAGGACTTGTTGGTATGAATAAAGAAAAGCATGCCCAATTATCAACTTTATAATCCTTCATATGTAAACAGAAGCAGGCTAACAATATCCACAAATAACAGACCATAATTTGCAGTGTAAATTATCACTGGGCCCAGGATTTCCATCCCAAGCACACCACACAAGACCATGAGCCTTTCTAAGTTCAGGCATCACGTCATTTATCTGGCACATCTAGCAATATGATCAACACATGGCAGAAGCACTGTAAGTGTTAAACTATAAATTCTATAGAGACATGTCTATCATATTGCCTATTATAGCGGAGGGCCTAGCAGATAATAAGATTTATTAAATCGATGTGATATAAATGCTTTAGTGGGTGAGTAAATTGATGAATGGTTTGAATTAGGTAATAAGTGGACAAGAGCAGAGATGTTTCAGGAGGAGATAATGTCATAGAGGCAGTTGTTAGTAGGTTGAATATCATGTGTGGTAGGTAGATTTACTCTTGGAGGCCATGGGAAGTCATTAAATATTCTTGAGGGAAAACAGAATTGGTGGAATTGTTATCTGAGAAATATTGCGGTGTTTTTTATATGTTGGATTGAGTAAGGAGAGAGTAAAGGAAGAAAGAGTCAAATATATCTATAAGCTTTAACACAAAAGAAGTGGAGAATGTCACCTTCCAAATATTTCTCATTTCTCTACCTCTCACTCTCCTTTCTACCTTCTACTAGACTATTTAAATATATTCATAGCTTAGGAGCTTTCTCCTTCACTCTATTCTATACCAATAGAATTATCTTTCTAAATTTTATTTTTTTAACTCATATAACCAGAAATCTTCAACTGTCCTCCAGTTCCTAATACATCATGTTAAAACCTTCAGACTGGCATTGTAGGCTACCAACATAATACAGTACAAAAGCTGTACACTGGTGTTAGGAAAAGAGAAAGTTTAAATCCCTCAGGTTCAACCACTTGCTAACTAGTTTCCTCAACCAAGTATCAAACTAGGCAGCTCCTAAGGACCTTTCTAACTTAGCATTTTATATTTTGTTTGCCTTTGTCTTTGAGGGTGCTCTTTATGTAACCTAAACCGGTGCCTCTCACACTTCACTGTACATATGAATTACTTGGGAATCTTGTTAAAATTCAGATTCTGACTGAGTGGAACTAGAGTGGGGCTGGAAACCCTGCATTTGTAAGAAGCTTCCAGGTTACTTTAATGATTCTGCTCCATGGATGATGCTTTGAGTAGCAATTCCCTATTTGTAGAAATTCATGTTGGTAAAACAGTATCTATTCTATCCTTTTAAACTTTGTTGAATCTGTTAGTAAACTTGGAATATCCTCCTATCCATATTCACCTGTCAGAAACTATCTCATCTTTTCCCTAACCTATCTCAACACAGCTAAAACACTGTCATCTCAATAGAGTTCTTAATCCAATCCCTTGCTCACAAAGGAAGCCATCTTGCTTTCCCTGACTTTCCATAGCTCTCTGTAGATGTCTTTCAGCATCATGAAAACCTTGTGTTATAGTTATTTGCATATGTGTCTCTTGCCTCCCTCAAGGTCATAAGCCTCCTAATAATACAAATGATAGCTGCCACTTTTGACTAAAGTGTAGAAGGAAGAACATTCTAGGGAGAGGGGGGGAGGGGACATGGTCACACTAGTAAGTATCAGGGAAATTCAAACCTGGTACATTGGACTCCAACACATTTCCTTTTATTACACTTGGCAGGCATTGTAATATGCATGGCTGTATCATCAGAACACAACACCTGACACATTGCTGGATTTCCATCCTTGTTTACATTTGGCAATGGAGACACATTAGAAGAAAGGACAATCTTATTTTTTGCATGCTTAACTTTAAAGTGTTGGAAGACAGCCCAGTAAAAATGTTCTCTCTGCATCTGCAATTTGAGAGGTTAGGAGACATCCAGAATGGTGGAGCTGGGAGTGGTCCATTTGGGGCATAATCTGCTTTATTCCACCTACAGAGTTGCAAAATTCATCTATTTCCCCTCAGTGGCTCAGAACATTTTTATTTCTTGAGACACGAGTATAGTAGTGCAGTACATACAAACCTCCTTTTAAATTACTGGGTCTTGGCCTCATTATATTTGGCATATTATATAAAGACAAGAGGCCATTTGATATATATTTTAGTATAATGCCAGTTACATCTAAAATAATAAAACATTAATCAGGGCAGCATGATGTTTTACAAATCATGAAAAATATATTGCATTTGTAACTCATCTTTACCCTATGATCTATCCCTTCTGTAATATATTTTATTGCTTGGGATTTATAGGGCCATATCTCTATGTGGCTTATGCAACAACACACACCAATGTGTCTGCCTTCAATCATCAAAGGGCAAAAATTCAGGTCAGACATTAGTCATTTGCCAAGCTCATCTGGATTAATGAAAGTCTAGAGCTTGCAATCAGCATACAGAGAGAACAATGTAAGGTATGTCTGTAAGTAATGTCAAATTACTCCTGAACTTGTAATACCCAGACTTATGCCTGCTTTGCTTTTAAATCAAAATATAATTGACTGTTGCGATAAAATGATTTTTTTCCACTGCAGCTGTTGTTCAAATAGCTACCATAGCCCTACACAAACCATAGCCCTATTAATTTTCACAAAATAAGCAACAAACCTCTTCAAATATCTTGCTCATTCATTTCTGATGGAAGTAGAACTTCTTTGGGCAACTTTGAATGGAGTAAATAGACTCTTAAGTGGAAGTGAATGTTGTCATTTCTGTTGGGACCCTCCTAAATACAACATATGGCCTGAAAAAGTGAAAGTTTTTAAAGACCTGTAGAGAGACTTTCCAATGGAGTAAAATCATTGTACTCTGAAGCACTTTGCACTTTTTCCCAAAGCAAATAGTTTATAACATTTAATTCTCACAATCATTCTGTAAACTCAGCAGAGTAGGTGACTCTATGTCTAATCAACAGCTATGTAAACTCAGCCCCTATGATTTGCACAAGATTAGTAAGATTGACACAACAAAACAGAAGTCCTGTGCTAGAATGGTACCTTCTCCACTGTATAATCCTTTAAGACGATAATGTGCCAAGAAGAAGTCAATGAAATGGTAACTGAAAGATCCAGAATGAGCTCAAAAGTTCCAGAAATAATTAAATGCTAATGAAGGACTAGAGTTTTCTTAGCTGGTGAGTTAATTGTTGAAATGAGTTAGTGAATAAGCATTTTCAAAATACTAATTGAAGACAAAGAAGAAGAAATTATCAGCATCATCAAATCCTACAATGACTGTCTAAAAATCTCAATTTATCTCTACAACTTTACTCAATGTCACAGAAGCTTCTAATAAGGGCTTGAGATGACAAAATGCCTAGAATCTATAGTTAATAAAATTACATTTGGATCATGCTGCTCTCCAAGTAAATCATTCTTTAAATGTTACCTCGTTATGGCCTCACTGGTGCTTTAAAAAACACAAGCAATATACAAGAGGTAATATATTAAAGGACTTAAGAGAACAGATTTGTAGAATTGCTTTCTGGAAGGATATTTAAGCTTTCTAAGTATACAATTTATGATATTTAAAATGTGGCTGGTATTAGTTTTAAACAAGTTAGTGCACATAAAACTTACTTTTGCCTGGAAGATAGTCAGTGCTCAATACATGTTAGCCAAACAGCCTTACTAGTACCTCTTATTCTATTCTATGTGCCTCTAGAATGGAATCAATGCTATCTATCCTATGAGCCAATATTGAAAGAAGTGAACCAGATTTCAGTGGGTTCTTTCCTCCCTGCTTTGTCAGAAAATTGTTAGATAAGTGGCTTTGAAGATCAGACAAAAGCCCCTTTGTGTGGCTTTTCTCCAGATGAAATGAGAAGTAGTATCCAATATAATCAGCAAGATAAATTAAAACTTGAGTTGTCCCCAATGAACGAAAGGTATCTTTCATAACTGATCATTGTAAATAGTGGCGTTCTGCAGGAATCCCTTTTAAATATTTACTTCCAGAATCAAGTTATTAAAAAAAGAAAGAGAAAGAGAGAGGAAAGGAGGGAAAACAGGAAAGGAAGGATGAGGCAAGGAAAAACATAGAAAGAAAAGGAAAGAGAGAAAGTAAGTTTGAAAAATTAAAGAGCATTCCATTAGCTACAAGATCAATGACTTTTCCAAGTAAAGGAAAGGATCTTGGACAAAGCCAGAAATCAAAACCAAAGCAAAACACAAGCAACGATTTTGAAAGGGAAAATGTATTTATAACATATTAGTCTTTCAAACCTATTTTGTCAGTTATTTTCCACTGCCACTAATAAAGTAAGTGGTAACACAGGAAGAAAAGCAATACTCTAGGGCCAACTATTTTTTCCTATCATGTAGTCAAGGCTTTTGGACACAGGAAGATTCTGTGTTCTCTGGAGAAGTTATAATATAATAGTGTTTGCAAGTGAGGTTCATCCTACTTTGGGGCAAAGGATAGGAAAATGGGCATCTTGCTCATGACATGGAATTTCATTCTTGAATGACTTGGTTTGGAGACTCTACCTTTTTGGGGTGATATTTGTACAGTTTGCTTCCTTTAGAGACTTGACTCTTCAACATATTTTTGAAAACATTTCATGCCATTACAGAGTAGAAAAAGGAGAGAGGCCGGGCGCGGTGGCTCACGCTTGTAATCCCAGCACTTTGGGAGGCCGAGGCGGGCGGATCACGAGGTCAGCAGATCGAGACCATGGTGAAACCCCGTCTCTACTAAAAATACAAAAAATTAGCCCGGCGTCGTGGCGGGCGCCTGTAGTCCCAGCTACTCGGAGAGGCTGAGGCAGGAGAATGGCGTGAACCCGGGAGGCGGAGCTTGCAGTGAGCCGAGATTGCGCCACTGCACTCCAGCCTGGGCAACAGAGCGAGACTCCGTCTCAAAAAAAAAAAAAAAAAAAAAAGGAGAGAATGGAAATTTGAGCTAGAGCGGTGAATAATTTATCCTAAACTTCCAGGAGATTCCGATTATTTGATATCTCCTTCCTGAGCAAAGAATGCTCTTGTTAAGGAGGCTTGGTAAACGTTATCATTCTCTTTCTAATGTCCTTTTATGTAGGCTTTCATGGGAGGGATGCTGCAGACAGATAGATGGCAGGTTCTCTTAGACAAGAAACGGGAACTATAGCAGAATGTTTTCTAGGATTTGGCATATTGAAATAATTCTTGTGTGCTCTCTAAATCAGGATACTTCAGTAATGGTGATGATGATGATAATGATGATGCAATAATATTTACTAACTTTTTATTTTGAGCCAAGTTTCGTTGTCAGGGCTTTGCATGCAATATCTCATGTAAGCCTCACAAAAAGACCCATGATCTGTATTAACTTTATTGGATACCTGACTAAACTGAGCAAGGAATAATGATGCAGAACATGGTACAAGCCTTTGTTTAATTAATGTAGAAGTACTAACAGAAAAATACACAAAAAATGGTCCACCATCTATATGCTACAGCTTAGCCCTCAAGCTTTTTTTTTTTTTTTTTTTTTTTTTTTTCAGAGATTAAGGAATGGTAGGACCATTGAGAATACATCAACAACTGAAATTATGTCTATCAATGACTCTGGCCAGCCTGCTCAAAGACATACTTCCCATGACCAG
Organism: Nomascus leucogenys; assembly: GCF_006542625.1. Classification (NCBI taxonomy): domain Eukaryota; kingdom Metazoa; phylum Chordata; class Mammalia; order Primates; family Hylobatidae; genus Nomascus; species Nomascus leucogenys. Next base: position 2,060,744 of record NC_044391.1, read on the forward strand.
GTGGCCTCTTTGCTGCTGCCAGAGGATCAACTATATTGACAATAACAAAATTACAAAAGCAAGATTTACTGTTACCAGACTGTTTGTAATTTTTCCTTTCCATTCGCTCCTCTTTTATGATCCCTCCTTTTTTTCATTGACAATCATCTAATTACTTTTCTCTTATTAGTATATTTGTAAGTACAAAATTATATATAAATTTCAGAAATTAATTATAATTTTCTGAGTTATTCTTTGACTTGAGTCCTAGAAAGTTTAAGTATCTTGCACAAGTAATAAACCTAATAAGTAAAGGAGCATGTATTGGAACCCAAGCAGTCTTATTTGGACTAGATAATCTCCTCTACAAGAAAAGGTCTAAAGTTTATGTGCCTCCAGAAAATATTAAGGAAGTTCCAAGTGAGAAAATGTTAGCAAACACGGGCTCTAAAGTTACAAAATTAGTCTCTATCTCTCTCACTTTTTTTCTCTCTCTCTGACACACATACACACACACACACACACACACTTCACACACCTCATAAACAAACAACCCAGGCTTCATGTGACACCCTTTTGTGATTTCTATTCAATTTCAAGCATTCCTTTGATGTTTATTTCAGCAAGTTTCTGCAAAGAGCAAAGGCAAATATTTTTACAAAAACAGAATTGTCCTAATAGTAGTAAAAAATTACAATGATATTCATAGTGTGTAGGAGAGCTCACAGTATGTGGGGGTGGAAGAAAGAACATTTGTAACTGGAGCTAAGGCAATGTGCATCATGTAGACATCCAGTGAAGGCAGGCAATGTCAGGCCACTCTGCAGTCTGAGAAGCATCACTCATTATGTCCACCCTTCCATGAAGATTCGCCATCTTCTCCTCCTCAGTAATTTCCTAAGGTGTTTATCTCCATCATAAAGCTCCTCCAGCACCTTGTGAAGTCTATCTTTATAGCTGTCAAAGCACTTTTCAGCCATATTCTCAAGAGCAAACTTGCTGCATGCTGTTTCCACCTTCTCCTCTAGTTTCAGAGCTTCCAGAGTGCAATGTCAGTAGCCAATACCATAGCCACATTCTTCACTGAGCCTTACATATGGCATGTGCTTGATAAATATTTATAGATAATAGAAATCTGAGGCCTATACCCAGTGGTTTTCTAGCTAATTTAGTAACTCTTCCCATATTTCCTTAAATATAAACAAAGACAAGTTGGCAGGAACCAACCAGAATTATGTGATCCAATCTATTTGATGGCAGAAGTTGTTCTTTCCAAATGGGAAATGGTCTTGGATTTCTGCTAGTTATCTTTTTCATTCTCCATATGTGCCAATTATTTCTTCCATTCACTTGCATATTGTTGGTGACCTCTGAATAGATGTCAGGAAATACTCCTCAAAATAAAGATTTGCTAAGTTACTTTCAAGTGTCGCAGGAGTAAGAAGCAGCATTGTGTTAAGGCAGAGAAATTAGCATAGGGGCTGCCTTTATCTTTATTCACAAGGCTGAATATAGAGATTACAGATCCTACCCAGGTAATGACTAATGCTGGGTCAAGTCAGAATAAAATTTTTGCACTGATTCTAGACTGTTTCAATTAAACATGCTCTTGAAAAGTCTCTTAGTTCAATACCTAGATAATTTATTTCCAGGGCTGATTCTCAACCAAAATCATAGCTCTTTTAAAACTAATCTGATAATGATCTAAATGTGACAGGTCTCTCCATATCTTCTAAAAAGTGTGATGCAGACTTTGTTGCATTTAAAATTAGGATTGAATGAGCTTATCAAATGAGTTATGGCAGAGCTAGAAATCCTCAGAATCTACTGCTCTCCATTGCTCTTCATGGGGCTCCATTGACATTGCTGAGCCTCCTGAGCACAGTCCTGGGGTTTGATCAGCACAAGTTCTGGGATCTGTATTTGGGGGGTTCCTCTAGTGCTCAATTCTTTCATAAGCTTATTGATGACCTCTTCTGAATTGAGATATCTCTTTGCTCTGGAAAGCTTAGATTGTCCTTGCCCAGTGAGTCATTAGTAGTCTGTGTGGCCATATCCTTTTGATTCTCAAGCATATTACTATTATCTTCAAGATGAACACAAATAATTACAATTTACTTTTTCTAAACTGCACTCTAAATTATCATATTAAGTCCATTGGAATTTTAGTTCACCTTTAGAAAAAAAAATTCTGAGATCTAAGATACCAAAGGTTTCAGGAAGATTTTTTTTTTAACCCCTGTTTTTTGAAATGTACAATTAATTTTAAATACTACTAATAAAAATATTAACTTTGTTAAAAGAACTCTTATTTCTCTATAGAAAGATAACTAACTGAAGTTTTACTAAGAAACATAAAACTCAGCCTATCATGTGTTAAATTTGTTGCAACTATTAACCTGCCTACTCAACTCTTAATCAATCGGGGGTTTGTGGGTGAGACACGAAGACCATAAAGGGTTTTTAATACAGCCATCGGTATATGATTTCAATCTGGCTGCCTGAGAGTCAAATAAAGCAATAAACTCCCAGAAAATTACGCACATGTACATACATGCACAGAATCAGATTTCTTGTTTCTTTTTTTTTATTATTAACATTTTTTTTTAGGTGAAGTCTCTCTCTATTGCCCAGGCTGGAGTGCAAGTGGCCTGATCTTGGCTCACTGTGAGCCCTGCCTCCCGGGTTCACACCATTCTCCTGCCTCAGCCTCTGGAGTAGCTGGGACTACAGGCAACCGCTACCATGCCTGACTAATTTTTTGTATTTTTTTTTTAGTAGAGACGGGGTTTCACCATGTTAGCTAGGATGGTCTCGATCTCCTGACCTCGTGATCCACCTGCCTCGGCCTCCCAAAGTGCTGGGATTACAGGCATGAGCCACCATGCCAGGCCCTTCTTGTTTCTTCTTTAAAAGATCTGCCAACACTAGGTTCATAGTTCAACCAATTTGTAGCTGACCTATTTTGGTGATGGCTGGGCTTTCGAGTATGCCACAGGCTATATCAATCCCAACTGTCTTAAAACCACTGGTTTGTCTAACCTGTATAACCCATATAGGCACTTGCATATGAGACCCTATCACTGTTCATTTGTATAAAATCTTTGTAATTTGAACATGAAACTAATCATTGACACTAGATGTTCATGCCTAAACAGTATAACTAACCTTCCTTCATACTCAAAACACTCCACTTTTTCTGCTTTGTACTTAACTTGAAAGACAGCACAGTAGATGTATAAAAGGAATGAACAGCAAAAGGGTCAGTTGCATTTGAAGCAATCCATGATTGTTTACGCTGGCATCATTTTGCCCTGAAGATTTTTTTCTATGACTTTCTGGAAGCATTCTAACATAAAGCATTTTTCTGGTTTTCAGATTCAAACACGTTCTAGTCTAACCACCTGTGTATGCAATCGATTTGGTTTTAACTTTGAGCTTCATCCCTGAACCAGACCTGGCACCTGCAGAAAAAGAAAATACCAGAGGCTAAAATAGAGCAAGTAGGGCCACAAAATAGTGTAATATCCTCCCACTGTGATTCGTAGGGGATGCTGTTTCGGGGTGTGCATTTCATCTCACGAGACTCCAGACAACAGAGGAGCTAGACAAAAGGAAAATATGTGATGGAGCTGTATTTATATTGCAATCTTTCCAACATTTCAGGAGGGAATGGTTTACAGATGTATACCCTCCAATGACATTGACACAACTATTGTTTTCTTAACCTCCTTCCCCGTCTTACTACAAGATTCTTTTCATGAAAAAGATTACGAACTGCCCCCATGCTTTTCTATGATAAGGAACACATGTCCTCCTGATTACAAGGGAAGACATGATGAGCTATATGATAGGCCAAGTGTTAATGTAAAATCAGCCTCAGAAAATGGAATACTTTTATGATTACTTAAGCATTTGTATTTTCATGCCATAAATTCTTCCCCATCTGAAACAGACCACTTAACCCAGTCTTAGAACATCAGGCTGCTAATTTACACAGTATTCTGACAGGAAGCCATCTACAGCAATGAATGCACAGTAGGGGATTTTAACAGAAGCCCATCTGGACTTTCAGCTATTGCAGGCAGTTTATTCTGAATAATCTATTAAAGAGAATTGCCATAAAGATGAGTTAGCAACTCTTGATTGTAAATTTCAAGAGACGTTTTATAAAGAGCCTCTTACTTTTCCAACTTTTTAAGATCTATTTTTAGTGACTCAATGCATCACCATTTAACTTGGTGTCTTTCTGCCTTGTTACTACTCTCGAAGAGTTTACAGTGCTGTCAGGGTCACAGTCGTCGACTTCAGGAAAGGATACCTGTCTCAGACACGTGCCTTCTATTAATTTACCCCTCCGGATTGTGTTAGGATGAAATATGTCTTCTTCAGAATGTTTTTGTTTGTTTGTTTGTTTTTTCATTTCAAGATTTTTTTTTTCTCAAAATAATCCTCCTCTGGTCAGCCAATATTCAAAAATTAAAAATGATAGACCAATTATTTGGTAAACCTGAAATTTGGGGTGCTGACGGGAATTATTTTAAATAACAATATAAGCACCCGCGAAGAACTCTTTCTTTCCTCTAGCATGTCTTTCCCTCAGCTCCCTCAAGTCTGCTCAAATCATGTCTTCTCAAAGAGGCCTTCTTTGATGTATTCTGTTTTGTATTGTAATCTTGCCCCACCCCTGGTTCTATTGATTCCCCTGCCCCACTTCAAGTCATTCTGATATACTATGTATTTAATTATTTGTTGCATTTGTTTATTTATTTTTGATACAGAGTCTTACTCTGTGTCACAGGCCATAGTGCAGTGGCGCCATCTTGGCTCACTGCAACCTCCGCCTCCCGGGCCTCAAGCAATTCTCATGCCTCAGCCTCTGGAGCAGTTGGGACTACAGGAGCGTGCCACCATGCCCGGCTAACTTTTGTACTTTTTTTTTTTTTGCCGAAGTCTTGCTCTGTCACCCAAGCTGGAGTTCAGTGGTGCAATCTCTGCTCATTGCAACCTCGGCCTCCAGAGTTCAAGCCATTCTCCTGCCTCAGCCTCCTGAGACTGGGACTACAGTCTTGCGCCACCACGCCCAGCTAATTTTTTGTTTTTGTTTTTGTTTTGAGACGGAATCTCGCTGTGTCCCCCAGGCTGGAGTGTCTGCTCACTGCAAGCTCTGCCTCCTCAGTTCACGCCATTCTCCTGCCTCATCCTCCCCGGTACCTGGGATTAGAGGTCCGCCACCACGCCTGGCTGATGTTCTGTAGTTTTAGCAGAGGTGGGCCTTCACCATGTTGGCCAGGCTGGCTCAAACTCCTCACCTCAGGTGATCCACCGGCTTCAGCCTCCCAAAGTGCCAGAATTACAGGCGTGAGCCACCACACTGGGCCAAGTTTTGTACTTTTAGGAGAGATGAGGTTTCACCCATGTTGGTCAGGCTGGTCTCAAACTCCTGACCTCAAGTGGTCTGCCAACCTTGGCCTCCCAAAGTGCTGGGATTACAGGGATGAGCCACCCTGCCTGGCCTATTTGTTGCATTTTTTATCTTTCTCCACCTGTTACAATGTGAGCTTCATGAGAACAAGATTTGCCACTAGTTCACCTGCTTCTGTGTCCCTAGAACTTAGAATGGAGCATAGCACAAAGTACATGTTATTAAAAATATTTGTTGAATAAATGGATAGATAAGAGTAGATGATTCATTCGGCAAATACAGAAAACAAAACAAAGCTGTGGTGACAGATCTGGAACGAAGAACAGCACACGACACACACTAGGTGCTCAAGTAGATGTTTATTTAATGAATGATAAATGAGTATCATAATAATACAAATTTAGCAAATAAAAACACGAAAAATAAAGTAAAAATGAAAGACTTGAGGTGAGTACATTCCCAGTATCTGAAGAGAAGTTATTAGAGATACAAAGGATAGGATTATAAAACTGGGTTTTCTTTTCAGGGCAAATTTGCCAAGACAGGAAAGAAGGAAAATAGAAATCAGATGGAAGAAATGTTTTAATGTTAGTGCTTCAAAGCTGCTTAAAATTATTTTCAATTATGATTGTCAAAGAAGCCTACTCATTAAAAACGATGGAGAATATATATAAAGGACAAAGAAGGAAAGAAAATCATCCATAGTTGCATGCTTTAAATGCTAGCTCTGTGAATAGTTGAATATACTCTGGTATTTTTTATGAAGTTTACATAGAAATTTTAAGATGTAGGCAGCAATCAGTTCATATGCTTACTGACTTTTTAATTTCCTATAAGACAATATATTAAGGTCATTAGATAGTCTTTTTTATGCATCCTAAAAATTAACTTCTTGGTATTTCTTTGTACATAGATGGACCATAATTTTTTAAAGCAGTTCCCTCTTTCTATTTGTGTTTGACTCTTTTAAATTAGGTTATGACCATTCTTGATAAATCTTCATATATACCTATGATTGTTTTCTTAAAGTCTTAGAAATAAAACATAAATTTATAAAAAAATTTGATAACTCTTGCTATTCTGTCCCTCACCCCCAAATATTGAACCTATTTGAACTTCCATTAGCAACATTTGAAAATGCCAAGTTCTTTGAGATTTTTTAAACCATAACTTCTAAAAACTGTTTGCCATTCTGACAGACGAAAACTAAAATGGAAATTTGGTTAGGCAGAGCAGAAGGGAGACGGGTATTCAGGAAGAACAAATAATACAATTTGAGATGAAATTCCACAACAGTAGATTCAATTTTAATTTTTCGTTTGGTTACTTTATATCTTAAACAGAACATCAATGCTACCAACCCCTCCAGACTGATTTATAATCATAAACCATGTTAGCTCTACTATCAGGGTCTTGTACATATATGTATGTAGACTTTATGTAATGAACGGTAGTCTACTTTTCTGCAAATCATCCAAGCAATTTATAAACATTAGTTAAATATCAAGCTTTCCTGTTTTCATGAACTCTCTGTAGGAGAACAGTGGGTACTCAAGAGTATGATCATGCTAGTCAGGAAGACAGCCAAAATGTAATACACCTGTGTTCTGAACTTCATGTAATCTTCAATCTCTAACAGCAAACTGAAGCTGAAAACAGAGGGTAGATATGGTAAGTCTTGATATTTAAGGAATATGCCAAGTTCAGGAAGTATGTAAACGTGCAATGCTATAACAGCTACTGGTAATATGGCCAATTGACTGTAATAAAATTCGACTCATAACAATTATTTACCTATTGGTGAGTTGTTTTTCCTCCAAGAGTAAAAGTCATTTTTTTTTGAATAGTTACTTTTTTTCAAGTGTGATGTCCTCTAAGTCCATGTTCCTTAATGTGGACCCATAACATCAACATAGATATCACTTGAAAATATTAGAAGTATAGATTCTCAGGAACTACCCCAGAAATACAAATTAGAATCTGTGTTTTCACAAGATCCCCATGTAAATAATATGGATATTGAAGTTGGAGACACATGGAGCATTAGTGACTCTGTTGAGAATGGGTCCAAATATGGTCAAACTGCCCACTTCTAGAGTACCTGTTGTTATGTACGAATCACGTATAGCAGCATCGAGTCCATCTTTGGAAGGCAAAAGACAGGAAAAAACTATAATTTGCATGAAGATCTCATCAGAAAGTTCATAAGGAAAATGGCCAGGCTATGAATGGTTTGAAAATAAGAATTGCCCCAGTTTGGAGAGTCAATAAGCTTATTATTTAAAAAGATTTTCTAAGTTTCGGATAAAAATATTATTTGAAAACAAATCCTAAATTTGTTTCTCTGTATCAGTGATAGGAGAAATGATCGTTGGATATTTTGCTCAGGTCTTCCAGAATTCAAATCTTTCTTTGAAGATTTTGTCACTTATTCATTGCTGAGTAAAAGCCACTTGAAACTTAGTGGCTTGAAACTACAATTCATAATTATCTTTCATGATTCTGCAGGTTGACAGGGTTCAGCTGGGGAGTTGTTATTTGAGGCCTCCCAGGCAGCTGCAGTCACATGGCAACTGTGACTACAGTCACCTGAAGACTCTACAGGTTAGATGTCCAAGATAGCTGGCCCATATGGTGGAGAGTAGACATGGGCTGTGGATAGCTAAAGAGGTTGACTAGACCACCTATATATGGGCTGCACATGTGGCTTTACTTTCTCAAAGTGTAACAGTTGTGATTGGAGGGAGACTGTCTCAAGAGCAAATATTCTCAGAGACCCACATGAAAGCCACAAAGACCTCCTATGTCTGAGCCTCCGAAGCCCCAAACATCACTTCTGCAATGTTTATTGGTCTAACAAGTCACTAGTGTAGATTCAAGGAAGCAGGGAAATACATTCCACCTCTCAATAGGAGGAACAGCAGCAAGTTTTTATACCACCTTCAATCTACCACAAGATATTTTAAAGTTAGAACAACCTTTCTAATTTTTAAAATTATACAACCAGATCCACTTCACAAGTATTCAACACTGAAAATAATGCAATTAAATCAGAGCTTTGGTCCTACAAAGTCCACTTACAAAAATATCAAAACCTCTTTGATCCTATGTTAAGTGAAGTTGCCTCTGTCTATCTATTGATATTTGAGGAGAAATCAGAAGTGTCCTGTACCTCAAAAGACTTTCTCCTATGTGATGGTTATTCTTGATTTCTCTCTTCCCCAAGATCCATTCTCCACCCTTCGCTGATCAACTCTGTCATGAGTGCAGAGTTTGCCATCTGGGCTCCTTTGCTCTTGGGCTTGCAATTGAATTTGGCCAGTGTCAGATACTTGCTTGTAATTTCTCTTTCTCTTTCTCCCATTGTTAATAATACATCTCCAGCAGTAGCTGCAACCTCTGCTCCTGACTCTCAGTCTTTCCTTGTGAGTTCTACATACTCCTTGACTCTGCTAATTCTTATTATTTCCCTTTCTTTCAGCTACAGGAGTGATAATAGATTTCAGGACTTTTGTTTATTTCAATTTTTTTTCTAAAAAAAAAATACTTTTCTGGTCAGCTAATAGTCAAATAATAAAAATAAAAATCAATTATTTGGTTATTATGCATTTTTTAGCACTGGGAGAAGAATAATTTTAGAAACTTGGAGCCATGAAAATCCCACCTATCATGAGAAGAGGTCGGAAAAATTACTGGAGACTTTCTCTTCACTGCGTGCCGCACAGGCTCTTAATATTGCTGTAGCACATTTGAAGAGAAGCACCTTCTTTCTGAAAATGCAAACAGGATCTTAGAGGACAAACACTGCTGTGATTAAGAAATTTCTGGATATAGTTCTTTAATGAGAATTATGTTGCTCGACCACTTAAGCTAGAAGGCAATGTTTAATACTCCATTTTCTAGACAACCTTGCAACTAGACGTTCATGTCATGAAATGGAATACTCACTTTTAGTGACTCAATTAGAGCCCCTTGCAGCTAGTTATTGATTCAACCTAAGTCTCGCCCGTGAGAAATCAGCAAAAAAGGCAGCGAGTGACTTTGCGGAAGACAGAGACTAAGGATTTGTTACACAATTCATGTGAGGAGATGCAAATACAGAAAAATTTTCAGATGCAGCTGGTTAGAGAAGAGGAAATGTGGGTAGCAGACAACAGCTTGATGTAGAGTTTTTTCCCATAAATATACTCATGGGGCCTCTTGCCCCATGAGTATATTTTATATTCAACCATTTGAATATGAAAGGAAACCATAGACTCATTTGACAATAGCTAATTATAAAACTGAAACCTATTATGTGTGTATAGCTTGAGAGTGAGTGTGGTCAGCACTCATGATTGATGACTTTGAATAAAACTTTTGGGTCTATATAGCAATTTTACCACCTACTTTCTCTAATTTATTGAACGGGGTTACTAAGAATCTCTAAACTTCAGTCTCATCTACCATAAAATGGGGATAATATTAATTCATCACAGAATTAAAGATTAAACAAAATAATTAATGGGAAGCACTTAGTTCATTACATGGCACATATTAACTGCTTACAAAATGTTATTTATTAACATTTTAAATTGTTAGTTAATGGTTAAATTAACCTAAATGATTACTAATAGTGAAATAGTTAAATATGCCATATTTCTACATGAGAAAGAAATATATTTATATAACATGTATGTATATTTGTCTGTATAAAGACTGATCAATATGTTAATATGATTAATTAAATGACAAAGGAAATTGTAATAGAAAGAATGTATTAAGGTAGTCCTACTCCTTTTTTTTTTTTTTTTTGAGACAGAATCTCATTCTGTCTCCCAGGCTGGAGTGCAGAGGCGCGATCTCCGCTCACTGCAACCTCCGCCTCCTGGGTTCAAGTGATTCTTGGGATTACAGGCGTGTGCCACCACACCCGGATGAGTTTTATATTTTTAGTAGAAACGGGGTTTTGTCATGTTGGTCTCAAGTGATCCACCTGCCTTGGCCTCCCAAAGTGCTGGAGTTACAGGGGGAGTCCTGTGCCTGGCCTAGGGCACTACTTTGGTTTAAAGAAAAGATAAATAGGAATACACACATATACAAAAATACACATTTCCTTCTAAAAGGGAGACATGTGGGCATTAAGGACTGAGGAATTGAAGAGGAGGAAGGTACCAGAGATTTCTTAGATGCTGTTTCAACTTCTTTCACATACAGAGACATTCCCTTTCTTTCTTCAGTTATGAAATAGATTTGTATTATATGACAAGTTCTGGCCAAGGATGTATGAGAAGAAGCTAAGTGTGTCTGTTTCAGATTGAAGCGACTAAGAAACCAGAGTGCCTTCTTTCCACATCTCCCCTCCTTTTGCTCGTTGATTCTACTGAATGCAGGGAGTCTGCACTGGATTCTAAGGAGGTCAAGGAAAGAGCACGGATAACAATGAAAGCTGAATTCGCTCACTAATTAGATCCCTAAATTAGCACTTGGAGAAGGGCCAGCCAGAAAAGCTACATGTCCTATGTTAGACTATGATACAGAAAGAAATAACATTTATTATGATGCGCATTATAATCTAAAGATTGTTTGTTACAGCAGCTAACAGTAATGACTAGAGAAATAATTATTTGTCATGTCATTTTGTACTGTCTAAATTTTTATCTAATGAAACAATTAAACTAAATTTTAAATGAGATATAGTACACCAACCAAAGTTTTAATTTATAAGTCAAAAACCACAAGGAGAGATTTTATTTTCTAAGCAGAAGCTTATTTACATTTTTCTTTATTACATTTTTCTTTATTCAGAAGATTGTTCTACACATTTTTAAATGTTTTGGCCATTTCACCTGTTTATTTTAATTAAAAATATTTTTTAACTTTAAAAATATGTAAAATACCTGACAGCTAAAAGGATCGAGATTTTCCAAGATTCCTAACCATGTGCCATTAGTCAGATCTGAATAGCTATGGTAGAATTTCTAGGTAGAAATATTCCTTCTGCTAGCCCTCCCTGTCACTATTTCAGATTACTTCAAGCACTTCTTGACTTCATCCAACCAGTATGTAATACTGCAAGCCATAATTTTTTAAAAGGCTAATTAATTTTTTATAGTTCATCTTTGGCACTAATGGTTTGTGCTAGTAATTACATAATTATATTATCAACTCTCTAACATTCTCACCATAAAATAAAGCAATATATAAATGACATGGCACAGTAAATGACCATCACACTAACAACCATTATTATTTCTGTTCTTTGCTCAGAAGATGCTTTAAGAATGTTTTGATATTGTTAGAAAAAATGAAACCACAGAATTGTTTGTGTTATGATGACAGAAGAAAATGGTGTATGGAAAGCCAGCATAACAATAATTAACACTATTTTTAAAAATATATTTTATGGCTAAATAACCTCAATACTGAACCCATTTTAATATGGAAGTTCAAAAGGAAAACCATATATTTCCCACTTATTTTTCTTTGGCAAATTCTGTATTCACAGATGGTACAGATATTTTGGCTTTCTAAAGTAAAGCATCTCTATTTATGATTTTGTCTTGGAAGTTTCTTTCGTGGTTAGACCACATTGTGTATACTTCCGATGATGGACATATGATCTGAGCTTAGCCAAGAAAAGGGGCAGGCCACATGAAACATCATCAAGGCTGTAAGAGGCTGCTGCCAAGAAGTTGGAAAAGACTATTTTTCAGGTCATGAAGAAAATTGGGACCCAGATCAACCAACAAAGCATTGAGTGACTAAAAAAGTAAGTATGCGATGCTCGTACAGAGCTAATATGGGCCTCAAAAGAAACTTATTTATGTGGAACAATGGGATAGGAATGCCATGTTTAAACTACTTTTTACCAAAAGAGGAAGAAGAAGTTTAGGGAAGAATTAACCTGTCTTTGGCAAAAAACACATTTTTAAAAATGAATTTAAAATTTCTTTAGTGGTGAAGTTTGGGCTTTTAGTGCAATTATCACCCAAACAGCATACCTTGTACCCTATCAGTAATTTCTCATCCCTCACACTTCACCTAATCTCCCACCCTTCTGACTCTCCAGTGTCTATTATTCTACACTCTACATCCATGTGTCCACATTATTTAGCTCCCACCTATAAGTGAGAACATGCAGTATTTGACTTTCTATTTCTGAGTTGTTTCACTTAAGATAACAGCCTCCAATTCCATCCATGTTGCTGCAAAAGACATGATTTCATTCTTTTTTATTACTGACTAGTATGCCGTTGTGTATGTGTGTGTGTGTGTATATATATATATACACACACACACACATACCACATTTTCTTTATCCAGTCATCCATTGATGGACACTAAGGCTGATTCCGTATCTTTGCTGTTGTGGTTAGTACTGCAACAAACTTATGAGTGCAGATATCTTTTTTATGCAGCAATTTCTTTTTCTCTGGGTAAATATCCAGTAGTGGGATTGCTAGATTGAATACTAACTCCATTTTCAGTTCTTGGAGAAATTTCCATACTGTTTTCCATAGAGATTATACTAATTTACATTCCCACCAATAGCAAATGTATACCCTTTTCTCTGCATCCTTGCCAACATCTGTTATTTTTTGAATTTTTAATAATAGCTATTCTGACTGGTGTAAGATGATATCTCATGGTGGTTTTAATTTGCATTTCTCTTATGAGTAGTGATGTTGAGCATTTTTTCAGATGCCTGTTGGTCATTTGTATGTCTTCTTTTAAAAACTGTCTATCATGTCGTTTGCCCACTTTTTAATGGGGCTATTTTTGTTGTAGTTGTTGAGTTGTTTGAGTTTCTTGTAAATTCTAGATATCAGTACCTGTCAGATGCATACTTTGCAAATAATTCCTTCTATTCTGCAGGTTGTATGTTCACTCTGTTAAGTATTTCTCTTGCTGAGCAGAAGCTTTTTCAGTTCCATTTGTCTATTTTTGTTTTTGTTGCTTGTGTTTTTGAGGTCTTAGTCTTATTTGCCTAGACCAATGTCCAAAAGAGTTTTTGCTAGGATTTATCTAGTATTTTTATGGTTTTAGGACTTACATTTAAGTCTTTAATCCATTGTGTGTTAATTTTAGTATATGGTGAGAGATATGCGTCCAGTTTCATTCTTCTGCATATGGCAATTCAATTTTTCCAGTGCCATTTATTGACGAGGATGCCCTTTCCTCAGTGTATGTTTTTGTCAGCTTGGTAAAAGATCAGTTGACTGTAGATATGTGGCTTTATTTCTGGGATTTCTATTCTGTTCTGCTGATCTATGTGTCTATTTTTACACCAGTACCCTGTTGTTTTGGTTACTATACCCTTGTAGTAGTATAATTTGAAGCCAGGTAATGTGATGCCTCCAGCTTTGTTCTTTTTGCTTAGGATTGCTTTGATTATTTGGGCTGTATTTTGGTTTCATATAAATTTTAGAATTGATTTTGTCTAATTCAGTGAAAAATGATATTGGCATTTTGACAAGGATTGCAATGAATCTATAGATTTGGTCCTTTGCCCTTCTGCCTTCTGCCATGTGAAGGTGCAGCAAGAAAGCCCTCACCAGATGCTGAATCCTTAATCTTGGACTTTGCAGCCACTGGAACTGTGAGAAATAATTTTTTGTTCTTTATTACCTAGTCAATGGTACTCTGTTATAGCAGCACAGAAGAAACTAAGGCAAAAATTGTGTCAGAAGTGAGGTGCTGCTATAATAAATAATGAAAATGCTGGAAGTGGCTTTGAAACTGGGTAATAGATAGAGACTAGAACAGTCTCTGAGTGAACACTGGAGAAAATATCTTTTGACAAGAATAAAGCATTAAAAGTGATTCTGGTGAGAGCTCAGAAGAAGAAAGCCTAAATCTTCTGACTTAAGAAAGGTCCTGACAATGGAAACTGTGCTGATGAAGTCTCAGATGAAAGTGAGGAACAAGGTATTGAAAACTGGAGAAAAGGTCATCTTTGTTACAAAGTGGCTAAGTTCTTGGCTGAATTATGTCCAGTTCTAGGACTTAAGGAAGGCAGAACTTAAGAGCAATAAGCTAGGATGTTTGCTGGAAGAAATCTCTAAGCACCAAAGCATTCATGGTGCTTCATGGCTTCTCTTAATTGCTTATAGTAAACGAGGAATGGAGAGAAATAGTTTAAAGATGGAATCTATAATTAAAAGGGAAACCATATGTAAAGATTTGGGAAATTCTCAGCCTAGCCATATGTGAAGAGTAAAAAAGGGTGTTTAGGAAAGAAAACAAAGAGTGTGGACAAGTGACCATTTGAGATTAGAATGGATAGAAGAAAGCAAAGTGTTATTCATCAAGACAATGGGAGAATGGCCCCAAGGGCATTTTAGAGGTCTTCAGGTTGTTCTTTCCATCACAGGCCCACAGTGTTAGGGACTTAAGGGCAGAATGATTTAAACACATGGATCCAGGGAACCCAGGGACATCAGGGCTTACTGCACTTGCTGCCAAGGAGCTCAGCTTTCCACATTCTGGCACCATGCCTTTTGGGCACTCCAATTGTGGCTCAAGCAAGCCCAGGTGCAGCTCAGGCTGCCACTCTGGAGGGTACAAGTGGTGAGCCTTGGCAGCATCCACATGGTGCTAATTCTGCAGGAGCACAGAGTGCAAGAGTGTTGGAGGCATGAGTTTTTCCACTTAGATTTCAAGGGATGATGAAGAGTCCCCACTGAGGCAATGCCAAATGAAGCTATGAATGTGGAGCTGCCCCCAAACCCCCAGCACTGTAGAGCCACAAGCATGTACTGCCAGCCTGGGAAAGCCACAGGCATGTGAATTCGATGCATGAAAGCTGAAGTAGGAAACATTTTCAGCAAAGCCATCAAGCAGGGCTACCCAAGTTTTTGGGGGCTGAACCACCACCCTAGTGTGCCTGAAAAGTGGGACATAAGATCAATGATGAGAATCCTTAAGCCTTAAGATTTAATGTTGCTTGCCCTGTTAGATTTTGGATTTACTTAGAACCTGTTACTTCGTTCCTCGTTCCTAGTTCTGCCTTTGGGAATATAAATGCCTATCCCACTAGTATCTTTTGAAAGCACATAATTTGTTTGACTTCACAGGCTTGCCTCTGAAGAAAAATTTGCCTCAGCATGAATTGTGCCCTGAGTCTCACCTATATTTGATTTAGATGAGACTTTGTGCTTAGAATTTAATGTTGGAATGAGTTAAGACCCATTGGGGTGGAATGAATGTATTTTGTATGGGAGAGGAACATAAATCTTGAGGAGCAGGAGAAGAATGCTTTGGTTTGAAAGTATTCTCTCCAAAATCCATGTGTTGTCAATGTGATAGTATTGGCAGGCAGGGCCTAATGCCCTGATGACACTTCCTCCATGAATGGGATTAAGTTCCCTTACAAAGGGGCTTCACAGAGGGAATTGGTCTTCTCTTGCCCTTTTTCCTTCCACCATGTGAGACTGCAGGAAGAAAGCCCTCACCAGATGCTGGCACACTGATCTTGGAAACCCCAGCCTCCAGAATTGTGAGAAATAAATTTCTGTTCATTATACATTACCTAGTCTCTGGCATTTTGGTATCAGCATAAAATGAACTAAGACAGCAATGAATGTATTGCTTTATTTGCATAAGGAAACAATGCTTTAATAATGTTAAAAAATAACAACAATAAGGAAGGAAGCCACCTGGGAAAAAGCATGAAATCAGGTATTAAGACTAAATGATTCAGAATGTTTAAGTTACAGTGATCTGAGGGGTAAGTCCAAATGATACGGTTTGGATCCATGTCCCCACCCAAATCTCACGTCAAATTTTAATCCCCAATGTTGGAAGTGGGACCTGGTTGGAGGTGATTGGCTCATGGGGTAGATCCTTCATGAATGGTTTAGCACCATCCTGTTGGTGCTGTTGTCATGATAGTGAGTGAGTTCTTGCAAGATCTTGTTGTTTAAAAGTGTGTAGCACCTCCTCCCTCTCTCTTATGCTCCTTCTCTGACCATGAGAAGTGCTGCTTCCCCCTCACCTTCCGCCATGATTGTAAGTTTCCTGTGGGCTTCCAAGAAGCCAAGCAGATACCAGCATCATACTTTCTGTACAGCATGTGGAGTTGTGAGGCCATTAAACATCTTTCTTTATAAGTTACTCAGCCTCAGGTATTTCTTTATAGCAATGCAAGAGAGGCCCAATACACTAACCTTTCACTTTATACATATGGACTTCATGGATCAAAAATAAAATAAGTAATTCAAACATGGTTACCTAGCAGGTCTTACAGATCTATGACTATAGCCCACTACAGCAAATGTGATACTACAGGATGGAAAAGGGGACATTTACTCTTGAATCTGTGTTACTATAACAGGTCATTCAAGCTACTTTCATAGGACTTTCCATATATTAGCTAATCTATTAAGGTTAGAAGGAATCAAACTTTCCATGGATATCTTATCTGCCTCAATCACAATTTCATATAATATAGATATATAGATAAATTTTTATAAGATCTAAGTCTTTTTTTAAATAGATACCAATGAGATGAGTAAGTCCTATAGCTGAAGCAGAGCAGTTATAAACTTGTGCTATGTATTAACTTCTAATATATTTCCCATTCTCTTGCCTTCAAAAAAAGTCAAAGGTTAAGCTGGAAGCACCAGTTAGAGAACAGTGGCTCAAATAACCTTCTTCCATATCAAAGAGTGACTCATTAAAACTTTTGTCAATCTGCTCCTTCAAGGGAATTGACTGAGTGCACAGGAGTTCTTATAAAATCATACTCAAGTGTAAGTGTGATGGTAGACTTCTGGCAGGATTACAGTCAACTTGATACAAGAGAATCTCCAATCCCACCTCATTAGGATGAATTTTCTGCAGACTGGTATGTATATAATCAACCAACTAAAATCAGTTACATATTTTCTGTGTTCAGTTGAGTATGTAAAGAAATATAACTTGCAGCCTGTATCAACCAGAGCCAGTGAAGCAAAAAAGTAGTTTAACAGAAAAAACAAAAAAACAAAAAACAAAACAAAACAAAAACAATATTGACAACTAGCTTAAAAACAGAGTTGAAAAGTGAGTTAGGGGACAGGAGGGCAATTCAGAGATGAACAATAACAGACAGCATCTACTGTCAGAGGAATTTGAACGAGAGTGAATCCATCTTGAATCAGGGCTGGGTAAAATAAGGCTCAGACCTACTGGGCTGCATTCCCAGGAGGTTACGAATTCTTAGTCATAGGATGAGATAGGAGCATAAGATAAAGGTCACAAAAACCTTGCAGATAAAACAGCATGCAGTAAGGAAGCCAGCCAAAACCCACGAAAACCAAGATGCTGAGGAAAGTGACTTCTGTTCTTCCTCACTGCTCATTATATGTTAATTATAATGCATTAGCATGCTAAAACACACTCCCACCAGTGCCATGACAGTTTACAAATGCCATGGCAATGTCAGGAAGTTACCCTATATGGTCTAAAAAGGGGAGGAACCCTCAGTTCTGGGAGTTGCCCATCCCGTTCCCAAAAAACTCATGAATAATCCACCCTTGTTTAGCATATAATAAAGAAACAACTATAAGTATAATCAGCTGAGCAGCCCATGACGCTGCGCCTGCTCTGCATATGGAGTAGACCTTCATTATTCCTTTACTTTTTTAATTAATTTTATTTCACTTCACTCTGTGGACTCATCCCAAATTCTTCCTTGCGTGAGGTCCAAAAACCCTCTCTTGGGGTCTGGATCGGGACCCCTTTCTGGTAACACTAGGATGAAGTAGTCAAAGGAAAGAGGTTGTTCCTAGAGACCAGGAGCTGGCCTCTCCGGGTAGTTGCTGAAACCACTTCAAGGACAACCTGCCAGGAGCTGCAACCATAAAAGAGACACAGTCACACAAGACATTGCCTGATGCACAGAGAGAGAGATAAATATCTTGGTTTGTCTCCTACTCTCACCCTCAAGTCTACCCAATAATTACTGGCTGAAACTACCCTCAAGTCAATGAAAAATGTACTTTTTATGAGTTTTTCTCTTGCATTCCAGTTATCTATTGCTATGTAGCAAACTACCTAAATACATAGTGCTGTAAAACCACAACCATTGCATTATGCTTACAGAGAGGTGTGGTAACTATGGCTTGTCTGCTTCATGGTGTATGGGGCCTCAGCTAGGCTAACTGTAAAGGCTGTGGCTGGAGGATAGTCTTTCAACATAACATCTTCGTGCACAGATCTGTGCCTGCATTGTGATAACCAAAGGACCAACACAGCAAGGACTATCAACTGAAATACCTGCAGGCGGCTGCTGCAGCATTGTGGTGTCAGGTTGGCCGAATTTTAAACATAGTATTTCAGGGCACCAAGAGTGAATCTGACCAGCAAACAAGGCTAAGTCTACATGGTCTTTTATGATACACTGTTGGAAGTAGATTGTGGTTTTACAGCTCTGTGTTTTTGGTAATAAGTTATCACTTTTGCTGTATTCTGTTAATCAAAGCAATCACAAGCCTACCTAGATTCAATGTAAGGGGGAATGTAGATTGCCTCCAAACGAGGATAAAAAAGAATGCATAGACATATTTTAAAACAAATTATTCTAGGCACAAGGAAAAATAAAATTCAAAAACTAGACCAAAATTCAAATAAGAATGCAAGGACTAAGAAAAAAATACTGGAAAAGAGTACAAAAATGTACATCACCATGGACCTTGAATTATGGCCAAAAAGTAGCACAGGTAATGAATGTTTCATGAGATCTGCAGAGAAAAGTCACTGAAAAGAGTTAAGCATGGCTTCCAAAAAGCATTATCCAGTTTCCCTAAAAATAAAGTAGAAAATTATAGGGAAACCCTCTATTTCCCCCAGACTTTAAAAGAGCAGTTCATATAGAAGTTAGGTACAAACCTGGGTGAATTCTAAACTTTTGCAGGTTAGTCCTTCTGTTTACCTAACGTACATGCAATTTTATCTTCAGAAGTAGCAATCTGCACTAATAGTTTGACTTTTATCCTTAATATGAAACTACATCCTTTTTCTCCAGGTGTGCAGAACACAAATTGTTATGCAAACATGAAGCTCTCTTGCTTTCTCCTGGCCTATCCTCTGTACTCTTGATATTGGTTCTTTCTTGTTCTTCCCTCCTCCTTTTCCTTCTCTCCTTCAATCAACGCAAGTCCTGCCTTGCAGCCCTTTTAGTTTTTTGGCTTACTTTGTGTTCTTAGCCTCAAATTCCAGTGGAACCTCTTAGCCTAAAGCAGCTATTACAGTTTTTGTAGGATGTGGTGAGTCCAGCAGTCTTCGGTTACCACTTGTAGACCTCCAGACCTCTCTGTGGTGAGGGGAGGAAGACCCAGGCCATTCTCTGCCTGGGATAGATGACTAAAGAAAAGCACATGACCCAAATTAGCAAAGGGAGAAGCAGAACACATGGAAAGAATTTTCTTCAAACAAATAAAAGTTTTTTTGGACTCTTATGATTCAACTCTTCTGTTGTTCAGCTAGAAGTTGGAGTCATGGAAAAGGGAGAAATGGCTGGTGAGTGGATGACAAAAACTTAGAAACTGAAATTGATCACCTTTGCATGAAGAAGATAAAAAAATTAATGCATAGTCAAGAGGTATATTCACATAGGTTTATCATGGAATTATATACAATTAAATAACCCCCATGCCCTCTGTTCCATTTGGGTTTCTGTTTTGGTTAGCGTGAAAACACTCATGACCACAGACTCTTATTTTATGTGCAAACAGAAGGCTCTAGTGAGTGTTCATTTGTCCTCTGATTAACAACTACACAGAAATAGAGTAATAAGCCTTGCTATGAAGCAGCTTTCCACTCCGTTACATATTGAAGGAAAATGGCAAATCTGAAAGCCCGCTACTAACCACCACAGTGAATTAGGAGAGGATGACGGCTGGCGTTAAGCGATTCCTTTAAATTCAGTAATATCTGACAGGCCTCAGCTGTTGGGAATAGCTGTTAACTAAATTACTGAAAAAAAAAAAGAAATGATTTCCAAGTGATCATGTGACTTAAAGAAACTAGACAAAGTTCAGCCCACATTCAGCTGTCAGAAACACACCCTACACACACGGAATAAAGTGTGTAAATTCTAACTCTTTACAACTGAAGTCTCCTGCTTCTAATCTAAAAGTATTTCAACCCAGTTCCTATGCTTTAATGCTCAGGGTGGGTGTCAGGGTAGGTGGCTCTCTGGGGTGCTTTCTTCATGAGACCAGATAGAATAAAGAGGAAACAGGGCCACTGTTTTAACTCATTGGCTTTGTCTTTGAATATATGCTTTCCACTTTTTAATTTTAATTTTATATTCTCTTCACAGTGATAACCACATTTATTTAAATGTTCATTCCATTTGAGTAAGAGTTTCTTTGAATAAGAGCAATCTGTTTCATTTAATCTGAGGATGGGTATTTTGTGCCTATTCCTCGCTAGACAGAGTATTAGGAAGCCCATGTGTTGAGTCAGACCATGAACTACCAATTCCTCTGTGTAATAATAAGCAAGGATAGCAAACCTTAGCTCAGCGTATCAAATGTGCAACACCCACCATCACATTGAGTAGCAGAGGAGAGATACCACAAAACTCTAACAGAGAATCGTAAATGTCCTGAAGAAAATGATCTCCAGAGGCGTTTTCATAATACATAAATTCAGACAAGTTTATTAGAGCCAAAGACATTTACTTGATTTGATGTTGCTGCACTGGTCCCTAAGGACAAATTAGACTCATAAATTCTGAGTGTCCTGAAAACACATGGTACTCTCCTGCCACAAGCACATTTTATTTTGCAGAGAATCATTTGTGGACTCATAGCAGCACCATCACCGGATTGGAAATGCTTTGCTTAACTATTCAGCAAGGTTTCCAGAAGATTCTGTGACCTGGGTGTCCATTAAAGTTGGAGAAGCTTTGGCATAAGAAATGCCCTCCAAATTTGCTGTCTGGAGGTGAAATGTAAATAAGTCCCCCACCTGCTGATTAAAGAAAGGGTCTGCTCACCTGTTAGAAGGCAAGCTGTAGACTAGAACAGACAGTGTTACATAAACCAAGTCCCCCTGTTAATAGTCACTTTGGAAATTCCCAAACTGTGAGTTGGATTAGTCCAGAAGCTGTGGTTACCAGGCAAGTTGAGGTCCCAAACCACCTCAGAAAGATTCCAAAAACACACTCTGTGTCACTGTTTCAAAACAAAGCTAGTAATATTTTAATCCCCTCACCACAAGGGCATGTCTAATATAGCTTGTCATGAGGCCAGTGACTTAGAGAAAGGAATCTGGATTTCCCCAGTTCTATCAGCTCTTTGATATTGAAAAAATAAACTAAAATGTGTATCGGAACTGGAAGCAAAGGCAAGCAGTTCAAGCAGATCACAGGCCTGCCTCCAGCACTAATGATAGTTCAAGATCATTCTATGGGTTTTTAATGTTAGGCCTTCTAGCTTGTTCACTTGATGATATCACCGCATGCTTTGAAAATCCTTTTAAAAATTACCATTATTCTTTCATGGAAAAAAACAAACAGAGCCGAAAATGATCCTTTTCCAAGGGATTTGAGGACTTTAAACCCTGACTTCAGATTCATAAGTACCATGCTTTTCCTTGTGCCTTTGGATCAGAAATATTAAAATTCTTCTCCAGAGACATTTTCCATTTTGTCTGTAGCAGTTTTATATTAAGAAATTAATGTTTGTGGCAAAGCCTGAGACGGTGATAATGCCACAGGTAAATCACGAAGGCCAAATCAGTGGTGATGAAGAAGGTTGACACTAATTTGTTTTTTTTCCGATAAGCAGCACCAGAAATCAGGAAGAATAGCATCCATGGCCTCGCCTGAGTGTTTGCCCTGTGTGTAATTGGTCCTCAGGGTTGACTCACAAATGGAGCAATGACTTGGACTTGACTCTCTGGGTCTCCACTGTACCTTGCTGTGGCCTGATTATTCTGGCACTCTGGTCTCAATGTGCTTGCTCCTCACACTTTGGTGACAGCGGTTCTTTGACCACAAGTCAGGGAGAGCTCCCTCTTTCATCTTCAGGTCCCCTTTTATGGAAATTAGTTTTGGCTTCCATTCTTAAAGGATTTACCATAATTTTTCCTTTTAGTATTAAGAAATGTTTTAACAACCAGTGGTTTGAGTGTCTGAATCCACTCTCCAAAACAACCAACTCATTGCCTTCTGATTTAGTTTCTAGTTATTGAATTTGGCCTGCTGTACTTCCATTCCACCTAAAGTGACAAACTCATTATGCTGGCCACTGAATGTCCTGCGTCCCGAGAAACCCCTCAGTCCCAGGCAAACCAGGACTTTAGGTCACCCTGAATACTCCTCCTCTTTTATCACTGTCTACTCCAACCCATATCTCTAATCTCCACTAACAAATACACACACTCTTTCTATGCACCATGGTGTCCATAATGTGTTGGCTCTCTCTCTTTTCCTTCCTCTTTCCCTCTTTCTCCCCACACTTTCTTTCTCTTTTCATTTTCCATTTTATTTGCTAACCCTTTCTCTATTCCCAAGAAACAGAGTGTGAAGGGGGTAAAGAGAGAGAAAAGTATGAAAACATTTATATGCAAGCTACATTAATATTGCCAAGAATAAGGTAATATCAGGAGTATGATCGAAGTTATGAAAAAAGGACTAACGTGTCTCACCAATCATAGTGGTATATTTTGCAGCAGATAGGATATAAAAAATTTTAGTGGGGATAAGGCTGAGGGTGGAGGAGAGGACATGTAAGTGTGATTTTTTTAAATATTTGATATAGGAGAATTTATACATGTTCTCATTTCATCTCCCGATAAGAAAAATGAGGTAGGTGTTTATAAAAATTTAAAGATGAGAACTTAGAGCTGCAGGAAAATTAAATAGTTTGCTGATGGCCGTCAAGCTAAAAAATGGAAGAACTGGGATTTTGGAACTAGATCTCTTAAAGAGTTACTAGTTTTATTCAGAAGATAGAGGAAAGAAGACATGAACAATTATGCATATGGAAAATATTTGGTACATTTCCAGGTAGGTGAATCAATTCCGTTAATCTAGATGTCACAGGAGGAACTGATTTGCAGATCAGCTGGCAGAATGAAGGACTAGATGTCATGAGAGCCATATCTGCCTGAGTAGATTGGGGTGCAGTGGCATGGAAAAGACATGGTCGGAAGCGTAAACACTTCCTAGAAAAAGGACTGGTGAGAGAAGAAATGTATCTGTGGTTGTCAATTTCAGGACCATCACTGATGTGAGTTGACAGCATCCTTCCACACAGGGAAGGTGAAAAAGAGGTGGGATGCAGCACCTTTAAAAAAAATTGTTAGATTCCTTGAATAAGATTAAAAAAAGAAGAAGCCATTGATGTGAGTCTGCTGACGTCTGGCAAGTTAAATATATCTCTGGAGAAGTATTAACATGACATTACATATTTAACTTTAATAAGAAAAGTATTTGTAAAAATGTAACAAATTAAGCTGTGACTATTGGGATTAGTAAAAAGACCAAATGCTATGGTTTGAATGTGTCCTCCATAAAATTTAGGTGTTGAAACTTAATGGTCAATGTGATGATATTAAAAGGTGTCCCCTTTAAGAGGTGATTCAGTCGTGAGGACTCCTTCTTTCATGAATGCGATAATGACCCTTATAAAAGAGGCTTCACACAGTGTTCTGTTTGCTTACCCTGCAGCTATTCTGCCATGTGAGGACAGAGCCTTCCTGCTATTGGGAGGATGCAGCAACAAGGTGTCATCTTGGAAGCAGGGATCAGCCCTCGCCAGAAAACCAAACCTGCCACCACCTTGAACTTAGACTTCCCAGCCTTGAGAACTGTGAGAATATAAATTTCTCTTCTTTATAAATTACCCGGCCTACAGTATTGTTGTAGTAGTACGATGCACTAAAACACCAAATAGTTGAAAAAAATGTAATTTCAAATGTATAAATATATTAAAGTGCATTCCAAAACCCAAATGAAATACACCAAATTTATATAGCAGAATGTCTCTTTGGCTTCTCTTCAAGGAATCTATTTTAAGAGCCTTATATTTATCCTAATCATAAATATATATCTGCTGAACTTCTTTGCTCTCTGGTCTAAACAAAGGTATGGATCCAGGGGTGAGAGGCATGGCAGAAGTATAAATTGTACAATCTAGTTAGGAAATCAGAACATACATAGGAAACCAATAGAGAACAGAGTAATACATACGGAATCTAAATATACTACTTAGGAAGTTGGACTCTCAAGAGAGAAAAGAAAAGATTGATACAGTATTCTAAAAAATCTTGGTACTTGAAGAAAGTCTGATTTTCTTAAATATTGTAATTTTCTTAAATATTGTAAGCAAGTCCTCAACAATATTGTATGAACTATTATAGAAAAATAATAATAAAATTTGAGTTCTAACTACCTGCCAAGAGTCATGCCAAGGGTTTTATATGCATTATTTAACTTACTTTTTCCAACGGTTCTGAAAAGTGTGCCATTACATCCCTACCTTTAAAAGAGACAAAATTTAGGAAGTGATAAGTTAATAGTTGAGAGATAGGGGCTAACTTGTCCAAGACTGACCCCTGCAGCCTGGCTTCTCAGAAAGGGAATTTTCCTTCTGCAATGTTCTGTGGGAAACCCACTCTCAGCAATCTTTAAGCCAATCTATGCTGAGCAACATCGAAGCTCGAACCCCAACTCTTCCTCCTCCCATCCTCAATATGCCAGAGGAGAGGTTTATGCTTCAAGAACCAAGAACACCAGTGTTATTGCTAGCTTACTAACAAGAACACCTCTCTGCTAGTTCACCATGTAATCCACCTGCAATTTCAACTTCTGGAATCATGATGACAGCAGGACAGGAACTTGTGCCTCCCTCCATTGCCAGTCATCACTACTGAGCTGGTAGAAGAGGGGCAGTTGCTGCCACATCATTTTGCTATCATATCCTGGTCCCTGATAACACCAGGAGAAGGCCAGTGCTTCCCTAACCATGCAGCTTCAGAGCTCCATGGCCCAAGGGTCAGAATCACTCTTGCAAAGTCAGAAATCAGGCTTTTCCAAATCTTAGGTTACTGCCTCAACACAGCGAGGCTACCAGGGGATATGAATACCTACTGCTGATCCTAGGGCGGTGAGTTTGTCCGGTGATTGCTGCTCCTGCAGACCTGTGTGTGAGCACTGCTGATTTTTGCCCTTGTTTGTGCTATTGTCGCTTACCCAGTTTCACCTTCAGTAATGTCACATCCAAGGGGCAAATATTCTAAATTGATGGTGATTAAATGAATTAGCGAATATAATCCAGATTGTTGTTATCAGTGAGTTGATAATAAATATTGTCGTTGAGCTGACATCATTTACATTATTTACATAAACCTCTAAAGGCAGTCTAAGATATTTTCAACATGTCTTTACAAACAGAATCTGTGATTTAAATGTGAAAAACTATTTTAAAATGCCATGATGTGTGGAATTGAGGGCTAAGATTATGTATACTTTTAAAACATGATCAGATCAAATAAAGGTTCAATGTAATGCCACAATTCTACATGGGGAAACTTCTCCTGAATTTCAGTAGTGCTGAACATAAGGACATCATGACCAGATAAAGCTGCCTTCGTAAAGCTTAAAATCTAGTGACAGTTCTTAGACGATAAACAAATGGTTCCAATCTAGGGTGCTATGTGGTAAGAAAGGAGTGGTCCTGCATGCCATGAGGACAGAGAAAGTTTGATCTAGACTTGTGGGGTCAGGAAGCACAGGTGAAAAAATCAGGGGCTCCTCAACTAGTGCCATGCACTTGGATTAAGAAAAATATTACATCTTTATTTTCAATAACTAACTAAAACTTAACGTTTCCTTCTGTAATAACTCTAGGCAACAAACCACAGTAGCAGCAGAATCTGTGATCACAGAATAGAAATTATAGATATTTTCACACCACATCACAACTATAGGAAATACATCTAAACATTATTTATGCTTATTATCACGTTGAAACTAGAGAGGTTATTAGTTCCACCGCTACATGTTGTCACTTAAAACATTAATAAAGATGCACATATATCAAATTTTATTTCCTCTAGTATTTTGATAGGTTTATTTCAATAGGACCTGTTCCCTTTGCTTAGTTTCTTTATTCTATGCATTTAGAACACTACACTGGGAAGGATTCATCATCATGACCAGATGTCACATGGGTCTATGATGCCAAAAAAGGAAGATCCCTTGAGGGCAGTAGGTAGATGCTTGGAAGACCGGGTAACCCATGGGATTGCAAGTGGAGGTGGGGAGAGAGAGGTTGCCTGTTTGTAAGAAACAAATAAATGGTGTTCCAGGCAGAGGGAACAGAGTGTGCAACACCAGAGCAGCGAGCACTGGGAGAGACAAATGTCCTGAGTCTCTGGATCCTGCCAGATAGGAAGAGCATGGAGGGAAGCAATGTGGTTAAGAGACGCAAGACAAGCAAGGAATGGGTCCTGTAAGCTCTGAAGAGGCATGTGGAGGAATATAAATTTCATCTTAAGACACTGGGTGGTGAATAAAACTTTCGAAGCAAAATTTTCAAAATTATTTATTCCTCAATTTTTTAAAAAATGTTCTTTCCAAATAACTTTTTTTCTCAATCTTATTTCCTCAATATTTGAAATGATTCTGTGGTGTAGAATCACACACTTTCTTATGCTACATACAGATGGACAGAGATAACAGAGCATTTTAAGTGATTGTTTTTTACAATTGGTTTGATCTTTCTTATGTACAAATGTCAACTTAAACGTGATGTGAATGTCATATCTCCTTTTTCTTTAATTTTACAGCTGCTCCTATTTGGCCATTCTGTGTTCCATCTCGCCCTCTTCTCCTCCCCACAGAGGGAGAGCTCTTGTGTTCCATTTTGACATGAGGACATGCATGTGTTGGCAGGGGAGGGTCCTGTGATGATGTCTGGCTATCCAGGAGCTACTATGGCAATAAGGTCTTGTATCTGCCTTTTCGTTGCTTGCCTGGCTAGCATGACTGTGATAGTTACTGCTCCTGACTGTGATCCATGCTTTCTAATCCTAGTCAAAGAATGATGTTCCCTCCTGCTGACTTAGATCTTTCTTGGCTTTTGCTGGCAACCTTCCCACAGATGCCTGACCATGACTCTTGCCCAGTTTTAGCCAGGCAGTCAACCCTGAAACTCATAGCTACAGAGGTTTCTATTCCTACACCATGATGTTCCTCCTCTCTAGTTGTCATCGGCAATGGCTTCCACTCCATAATGAGACAAGCCGGAAATTGCAGCTTCTACTCCATCGTGCCTGTTCTCTCTCTCTCTCTCTCGCGCACACACACACACACACACACACACACACAGAGCAGGTCATATTGCTAACAATATACATCACCCTGTTACTGGGAAATCCTGAGAGGCAGTGTCTTCCCAAAATCCCAAACAGGAAAAACAGTAACCACACTTGTTTTCTTTCTCTTAACTGATTGAGAAAGGCACCCTACAAGACTTGAGAGAGGAATGTAAAGGCACTGCATGAGTCTGACCTGCTGCTCTCCCTCCTCATTGATTCCCTTCTCTTTCCGACAATCCACACAGGCAGAAGTTCTGGGATGTTCC
This sequence comes from Nomascus leucogenys, assembly GCF_006542625.1. Classification (NCBI taxonomy): domain Eukaryota; kingdom Metazoa; phylum Chordata; class Mammalia; order Primates; family Hylobatidae; genus Nomascus; species Nomascus leucogenys. The sequence continues at coordinate 2,088,716 of NC_044391.1, forward strand.
CATCCTATTCCTTTCTGGCTGGCATTTCCCAGGTCATACCCTCCTTCCTGCTGACATACTAAAGTTCAAGGCTTAACCTAACTAGTGAAGCAACCTATGATTTAGGTAAACCAGACATGACCTCAGTACAGACTTGTCAGACACCTTAGGAATAAGGACATTGGAGGATGATAGCTCGTTAGTTAATATTCTAAAAATAATACTCTCAGATCATCATTTTTCCTTGAAAATCATTTCTTTCAGTGTGCTACGCAGAATGACCTTAGACTCCCAATGAGCCTAGTCTCCCAACGAGTGAGACCAGAGAGCCTCAGACATCTTTGTGTCTTGTCCTGGATGGAGATTCCTGCTCAAGCCACTGGCTCAATGGTCCAATCTTTGAGGAGACAGAATTTAAGCAGGCAGATCTGTACACTTGTACATGACACCCGTCACCTCTCCTCTCGTGTGTCTCTTTCATCCCCCTCCTCTTTTTCTCTATTTCCCTCTTCTGTTTCCCCAAACCCCCCAGTTAACCCTTTCCCTGCCCCCTAGTCCTTGTCCACACAGAAAATCTGGTTCTAGAGAACAGTACTCAAACAGCCTCCAACTAGAATGCATTACGTGTGGTAATACAAAAAATTATTAGAACAGTTTTTCTATTTAAAATGTGACTCCTATTCGCTGCTTTGGTTTCCCTGTCTTTGTGCTTCAGGCTAAATATTACTCAGGTTTCTGCCAGGCCAGGTGCTTTCTCACCAATTATCTGAAAGGCCCAGAGAATGGTACTTACATCAAAGCCAGTCCTGATGACAAAGGACACCTGGCCACGGCAAACACAAGCATCTCTCAGCTCCTCGCTCCATTTGGCAAAAAGCTATTTCCATCTCAGTCACAACATAACAAAGAACTAATTGATGGGAGCATTTTTTCCATCTTTCAAAAAATAAATTGAGCCAACCCCACGAGCTCATCTAGAGGAATTAATTAGGGAATAGGAAATCTCCAAAGCCATCCTTAAATTGACATTGAACAAAGCCCAGGGAACAGATGGCTTTTCATCTGAATTCTTTAAAACCTTTAGCACTCCGCTAATTCCCCTATAGGAATGAAAAAAAAATTGCTAAATGAATTTGAGCAAACTATTTCACCAGGTGTTCAGTTCCCCTAAGATTCCTTTTGCACTAAGAAAAAAAGAAAATACAACAGGTATCCTCCCTACTGATATTACTATACTTTTATTTGTACACTTGAATTCTTCCCCCAGGGCTCATTCTAAACTTCCCCTGCATTTCTGACTACCAGGCTGGGGGAATGATTCTCTTAATTGGTGCAGCTGATCATGCACAACTGCTCAGCGCACAAGGACAGTGTCAACACACACAAAGTCGAGAATGAGGCCACTGTTCAAGCAAAATAGAAGAATAGAAAACAATTTTTGTCATTTTGTTTCAGATATCTGGAGATTTCTGGGGCAAGGGCTGGAGAGGATAAACTGTATTATCCCAATAGTTGAGTAGATTTTTTTTTCCCGGTACAAATTTGACATGTAGAAACATTGTGAATAAGAGGGACATTGCTTCTCATTTGCATAGTTAATAAGAAGCTGTCCTATTAAAGCCTCCAGAAGGATGAACTGCTGGAATTTATACTTTATCTATTCAAAGGATGTCTACATACAATCCTCCATGATAATTTAGTAGAAAATTTTAAAACTTTTTTTCTTTTTAAAATGTGACAGATAAAATTGTATATACCTACTATGTACAACAGGGTGTTTTAAAATATATGTACACTGTAGGATAGCTAAATTAAGCTAAGTAATATACACATTACCCTACATAGTTGTTATTTTTGTAATAAGCATATTTAAAATCTACTCTCAGCATTTTTCAAGAATATAATACATTGTGATGAACTATAAACTCCGTGTTGTAGAATAGAGCTCTTAAAAATATTCTTCTTATTTAACTGAAGTTTTGCAACTTTTTACCAGCAGGTCCCCGTTACCTTCCTCTAGCGCCCCAGCCCCTAGAATCATCACTGCCCTCTGTGCTTCCGTGAGCTCAACGTTTTCAGACTCCACATGGGAGCGAGATCATGTGGTATTTGTCACATGCCTGGCCTGTTTTACATAATGTCCTCTAGGTTCACCCGTGTCGTCACGAATGGCAGGATTTCCTTCTCTTTTATAGGTGAATTGTATTCCGTTGCGTATGTATACTACGTTTTCTTTATCCAGTCATCTGTTGATAGACACTTGGGCTGATTCCACATTTTGGCTATTGTGAATAGTGCTGCAATAAACATGGGAGTGCAGATGTCTCTTGGACATACAGATTTCCTTTCCTTTGGATGTGTATCAAGTAGTGAGGTGGCTGGCCCATATGATAATTCTATTTTTAAGTTCTTTGGGAATCTCCATACAGTTTTCTATAATGGCTGTACTAACTTACATTCCCACCAACAGCATGCAAGAGTTTCCTTTTCTCACCTCTTGCCAACACTTGTTATCTTTTGTTGTTTTCTTTTGAAGACACGGTCTTGCTCTGTGGCCCAGGCTAGAGTGCAGTGGTTCAATCACTGCTCAAGCAGTGCTCCAGCCTCAACCTCCAGAGCAGCCAGGACTACAGTCAGATGTGGTCTCACCGTGTTGTTCAGGCTGCTGGTCTCTAACAACTGGGCTCGAGTGATCCTCCCATCTCAGCCTCCCAAAGTGCTAAGATTACAGCTGTGAGCCACCATGCCCAGCCTTTGTCTTTTTGATAATAGCCATTCTGACAGGTGTGAGATGATATTTTGTTGTTATTTTAATTGGCATTTCCCTGATAATTAATGATATCAAGCATTGTTCATATATTTTAAAACAGTTTTTCTTTTAGATACATTTTGTTTTACATTTTAGACTGAATAATTTTATTTGGGATTCTGATATTTCACTAGAATATTTGAACATTCCAGTATACGTTCCTTCATTTTAAACAATTTCCTTTAAACACAGTTTGTACTCATGGCCTGAAACCATGCAATCAGGAAGGGTCTAAGGGGCCAAGGAAACTCTAAGATAACACATGTCTCATGTGTGTAAATTCTGATACGTGAATTAAAACACGCACTGAGGGCTAAGCATGATGGCTCACACCTGTAATCCCAGCACATTGGGAGGCCAAGGTGGGAGGTTCACTTGAGGCCAGGAATTCAAGACAACCCTGAGCAACATAGCAAGGCCTCATCTTTACAAAAAATAAAAGAAATTAGGCAGGGATGGTGGCATGTGCCTATAGTCCCAGCTCCTCAGGAGGCTGAGGCTGGAAGATCACTTGAACCTGGAAGGTCAAAACTGCAGTGAGCCATGATCATGTCACTGCTCTTATGCCTGGGCCACAGAGTGAGACTCTGTTTCAAATGAATAAATAAATAATAAAAATTAAAAACCAAAACGCATGCTCTGAGTAATTCTGTGGTGGGGGTAGTGAAGGAAAAGTAAGCCCCTAAAGGAAAGCCTCTAAACCCATCAGCAAAATGGAGAAGGGTATTTTGGTTTCCAACGCTCAATCTCAACCCCAAGCCACTCCACGAGCTGACTGAAAGACTCAATCCTGTATTGACAACAGTTGACTGGTCACTTTCTTTTCACCTTCCAGCCACCTGCCCATCAGAGCTACTACGACAGCCCTTGTCTTCACGCCACACAACCTGGCACACAATCTTCCCAATCGACTTTACTCTAGACAAAGCTCTGACCATAAAGATGTTCACTTTTATCATGACAGACCTATGGCAATTTTGGAGCCAGGAGTCTTTTGTTCTAAAAGTAAGGCTATTAAGTGAAACTACTGGAAGCAGAAGTTGCACTAAAATTAAATAAATGGATACAGTTACACGTATACACATATATACTCAACCTATTGATTATACTACTTCTTCATTCAATAAACAGTCATCACTCTGCCAGGAGTTAGGGAAAAATTAGGGAGTAAAATGGAAATAATCTATGTCTTCTTAAGAGTTCTATGCTGCTTTGGGAGAGACAGTCAAATATCTCCACATGTATATAATTATGAACTATAATAAATTCTATGAGGATTAAAGGATAAGAATATAAAAGTAGAAACCAGTGTAGGCTGGAATGTCAAGAAAAACTTCCCTGAAAAATAAATTTTCAGACTGATATCAGAAAAAAATGAGTTGCCATTAACTGTTGTGAAAGTGATACAGGGTAGAACTCAAACTAGTGAGGGGAAATAGTGCGGGCAATGGCTCTGAGACAGGATCAAGCTGAATATCCTGGAGGAATTGAAAGAAATTTATGGGACTGAAAGGAATTCAGCAAAGGTGAAGAATGACCCTGGAGGAGTTTAAGCCTGAAGGCCTTTGAGGGACAGTAGAAGTCTCTTGTCTTTGTTTGGGTTCCTCAGAAGCAGACCATGAGACAAAGGTTCCAGTTGGAGGTGATCCCAGGAAACACCAGAGAGATGTGATAGAGAAGGGAAGATCAAGACCAAGCAAGTCACCACTGCGGGCACCTGAGCTTCCTCCAGCTGCCAGGGAATGGGGATCTGGTGTAGGACACGTACCTCGGAAGTATCTCACCCAAGGGGCAAAGCAGCCCGTGTCTTTACTCATTGTTTCTCAGTACTCTTGGATTGAAGGGTACTGTATAGGGGAAGGTGAAACATTAACTTCCCAGCACCTCACAGCAGCATGCCTATAGTTGAGCAGACTATTCTCAGAGCTCACCACAGAAAACCCTCAGGCACTGAGAAGCTGGGCCATTGAGCATCACAGAGGTGAGACGGAAGGGACCTGAGCAGGTCGCTCATGTTATCAGCTGCATCATGCCAGGTCCACTCTTGTGTTCTCCTTCCTGCTTTCAGAGCAGCATGAGTAACATCAGAAAGCAGCAGAATTTATATCTCCACTTTTATTATATTCTTCATACCCTTCTACATTTATATAAGGGTACAGCACTTTACTTGTGTGAGTACTGAAGTCTCAACTACACCTGTCTGCAGTAGGTAGGGGTTGTCACTCCCATTTTACCCACTGGAAAACTGGAAATTACTGAGGCAGGACAAACTGCTCAAGGCCATATATCTAAAGGAAAAGAACTATGATTCAAATCCAAGACATTAGTTCCCACAGTCATTTTTATTCCCACCATACCATGGTGACACTAGTGACATATGACAAGAGAGTCTACAAATTCGATTAAATCTTAACCATACAATTGACTTAAGGATCCCTAGAAAAAAAGGGGTCCCCATTACTTAGTATTCCTAATTCTAAAATGTATCAGAATAAATTTTGAATGATACAACATAACAATAGAATAAAAGTAAAAGTTATACCTTTCCTCTCTAGTACATCAATATTTAACAGATTTTAAGTGATGAGCAAGAATATTAATTATGGAAAACAATGGAAGCTAAGAAGAGGGGTCTAATATGGTTGAATTTAACACCATCTGAAAGTGGAGGACAAGTACCTCCACTTAGCATGGAGGGAGTTAGTACAACTAACTCCCTTAGCATGAAGATAAATATCACCAGGCAGGTCTTATTATATTTCTATTAGGCCTAAACTTCTAGTTCTTCTGCTTTATAGGTGAGAGTAAATGAAACTGAACTGGGAGAGAAGCATGGCTTTCTGAAATTCTATCTATATATGAAAGGTTCGCCAATTATCTCCAGATCCATTTCTGAAGCACATGTTTGGGAGGCAGAAAATAGTTTCTCATGTGCAAGTACTGCAGGTCAAATGTCAGCTTCGGGGACAGAGGTTGTGTTTTACAGACGCATACTTTAATGTGATTCTCATACTCTGGTTTATGACTTGCCTTTTCAAAGTGAGGATTTCCACTCTGTTGGCCAGAGCGCTGGTCTTACTGTTGATGATGTGTCACGTCTTGAACATCATCCCACATTGTCTGAAAACTGAGCCCTTCCATGGCTTTGCACTGTGTAGTGAGATGAGAATGTAAAGAATAACCTGGTCTGAGAATGTCCAGTATTAAAAAAGGAAGAAGAGAAACCTGTAAGTAAGAAAGCAGATTTTTCTGAGTGCCCATTTTCTGAAGGAATTTCTGCTGACTTTGCAGCCCAGCGCCCTAGTTCCCAATACGCCTAACTCCATTTCCTGCAATGCACCATTTCTAGATAACGGTTGTCTCAGAAGGGTGGGAATGTATTTATTTTTCTCAATATGACAATATATTTCTTTCAAAGGAGATATTGCAATAATAAGGATTATTGCAGTTTCTTACAAGAGAAATGTTTGATGTTGGGGTAACATTTTTTATCATGCTTTGTTTGCATATACTCTAAATTGTGTAGCACAATCTATTTTCAGTATTCTCTCCACCTGGCAGTTAAAACTAATGTCAATGTGGTGGGAGGAAACTTGTATCCCTGATAAATTTCAAAAGCCTGTCCCCCTTCCTCGGGAACAGCCTATACCCATGTTAGAAATTCTAACTCCTTTTTAAATAGTTTTACTTTAATTTAAAAAAAGCTCAGGCATATAATAAAATGCCCACTAATTATGGAATCTAAATTTCTCTATCAAAGTCACATTAGAATGTTACAATTGTATATTGGACCTATGAGACATGCAGATAGACAATTCCATACTGGAATTTGCAGGCTACTTACTTTGAATTTATCAACAGTTCATTTATTTATCTTGCTAAATATAAAATAATTCCTTCTAGTGGTTCCTTTTCCTACTGTGCCTTTGACATATTTGAGAATATTAAGTGAAATTATATTTTAGTTTATTTATTTATTTATTTATTTTATTTTGAGATGGAGTCTTGCCCTGTCGCCCAGACTAGAGTGCAATAGCACGATCTCAGCTCACTGCAACCTCTGCCTCCTGGGTTCAAGCAATTCTCCTGCCTCAGCCTCCCAAGTAGCTAGGATTACAGGCGCCCGCCACAATGCCAGGCTAATTTTTTGTATTTTTAGTGGAGATGGGGTTTCTCTATGTTGGCCAGGCTGTTCTCAAACTCCTGACCTTTGGTGATCCACCCGCCTCAGCTTCTCAAAGTGCTGTGATTACAGCCATGAGCCACCGCTCCCGGCCAAGATATTTATTTTAACTTGTCCCAAATCAGCAGTACATTCTGACTCCATATTTGTTTTCTTCAAAGTTTGTAGTAGATATAATGTTTGAGGGTAGTTTCATTTGATTCTAACTAAATACACATCAGTTCCATTTAGTTAAGTGAAATTAGAGAACTGACACTGGGGATAATGCCAAAAAAGTATTTAACGAATTATCCCCAGAGATGTTACTTGATCTCAGGTTCTTGTCCTACAAAAGACTAAAATGTTTTGTAAAGATATTATGTCCTAAATCCTTGCTATCACCGGCAGTAGAGGAAATCCTCAGTAGTCCTAGGTGGTCTACTTTTTCCTCTTTATACTCTTGTCCATGCCATGTGTCATGAATGTAGATATTACAGATAGAAATTCATAATGCTAAGAAAATAAAGATGACAGATGCTCTCATTTTGAAAATAAATAATACTGCCTGCCGTTTTTCAAACTTACTTTTACCTGTTTTGTGGGCAGATCGTTTTACAAAAAAAAACAAAAAAAACAATTACAGTTCTAGACATCCGTAGATATTTTGTGGTTTTGCCACTGGCCACAAACCACATTTAAAGAAAATTCTTGCGACTTTTACTGTCACTGATTTGGCGAGACTTTCAGCAAACAAATTGTTTCAGGACATTGACGTCAGTAAAATATGGTGCGCTGGATGATGCGATATTTCTCTTACAAAGAGTACTCAACACATTGCTCACTCTTCAGTCAGAGTTGGTAAACATTTTTACTGTTCTTAGAGACAAAAGGACATGTGAGCAAACTTTTAAAAATCGGAATTTTCAATATGATTATGGGCACTAACATTTTTCATTCATTGAAGAGTTTAAGAAGAGGATATAAATTATTTTTAAACTGAAAGACATAAAACTCAAGCCTGTCTAAATGACTTCAAATTATTTAAAGTATTCACTGAAAGAAAATTAAGGTTGTAGAATTAAACTATTTTTCATTGAGCCAACTGTTATGTGATACTTAGAAATTTGCTTTTACATCTCTCATTTAATCCTGAAGTCCACCCTTCTGTAGATGTGTTATTACTTCTATTTTACAAATAAGGAAACTAAATGCCAGATAAAGATATTATATGTTAGAATAGCGGGTTTCCACAGTTACTTGCATATTAGAATCACCTGGAGAGCTTCAAAAATATTGATGCCTCCATCCTAGCCCCACAAATTATGGTTTATTTGGTCTAGAGTGCAACCTGGGCTTTGGAATTTTTAAGAGATTCCTAACTGGCTCCGCTGTAAAGATAAATTCAGAAAACCCTTGGTCACAAGCGAGAATCATGTACTCTTTTATGTGGAAGTTCTTAGAAGTTATTCATGTTCTACATTTCATTAAGTGTAATCTAGAGTATTTATCAGAACAGTCTAAAATTTCAGAATACATGACTACTATTCTCAATATCACACCTTCACAAGAGAGATTCTTTTCCTTCTGATCACCTTCATGCCTACTACATAGTTTTATCATTATATATGGTCACAATAATGTCTAAATTTGATGAGTACTTCCTCTGTGCCAGACTTGACTTTACAAGTGACTTTTCATGTGTCCGTAATGCTGTAATACAGTCTATTTACTCCTCTTGGGTGTGGGGAACCTGAGACACAGACTGGTGCTGTAGCTTGCTAAAGGCCCCAGGGCTAGCAGAGTGGCAAAGACAAGATTCAGATCTTATCTGCCAGAATGTCTTGCCCATATTCCTGATCACCACACTGCCTAATAAGACTTCCATATCTGTGGATGAATAATGACAAAATATTTTCAGGCAGGAGTGACCTGCACAGCTAATAGTCAAGTGTTCTTGTAAAATCAATCATTGAGGCTGTTTTGACTTAAATTTCTTCTCTAAGACCTCTGGCTTTCCTTCATTCTAGCTCAGAAACCATAACTGGGTGCCTGATCTTGCTTCTTTCTCCCTTTCTCAAAATATATTACTGTGTTCCCACTGACTGTTCATTCATTTAACAATGAAAGAAAAAAATGGAATCCAATTCATGGAAGCTACTGTTATTTGGGATTTCTGTCACACACAGCCAAGGTCTTCTTAAAATTATTCACAGAAGATGGAATTAAATATAGACAAGGCTCAGTCAATACAAGGCACAAAAATTTCATGAAGAACTTTGAGAAAGACACCCACATGTCCATAAGCAGAGCAGCTGAGTAGAAAGCAATAGATCCCCTGTGAATTTCCCCACAGCACACTGAACTTCAAGAGCTTTTCCACTGTATTTCATGGCCTATTAAATCCTAAAACAGTGTTTTAAGAAACTATATAGAAAATATAGGCATATTTTCTTCTTAGGAATTATGTTTGTGCATGTGTTAATGACCCACATAGTATCTAACAGAATGCACTTCAAATCACATGTTGTACTACTACACACTATACTCTATAATCCTGTGTGTGCAGAAAATTCAATGATATGTGAAAAAACACAGCAGCTTAATTTCTTTTTTTTTATTATTATACTTTAGGGTTTTAGGGTACATGTGCACAATGTGCAGGTTTGTTACATATGTATCCATGTGCCACGTTGATTTCCTGCACCCATTAGCTCGTCATTTAGCATTAGGTATATCTCCTAATGCTGTCCCTCCCCCCTCCCCCAACCCCACAACAGTCCCCGGAGTGTGATGTTCCCCTTCCTGTGTCCACGAGTTCTCATTGTTCAATTCCCACCTATGAGTGAGAACATGCGGTGTTTGGTTTTTTGTCCTTGCGATAGTTTACTGAGAATGATGTTTTCCAGTTTCATCCATGTCCCTACAAAGGATATGAACTCATCCTTTTTTATGGCTGCATAGTATTCCATGGTGTATATGTGCCACATTTTCTTAATCCAGTCTATCGTTGTTGGACATTTGGGTTGGTTCCAACTCTTTGCTATTGTGAATAGTGCCACAATAAACATACATGTGCATGTGTCTTTATAGCAGCATGATTTATAGTCCTTTGGGTATATACCCAGTAATGGGATGGCTGGGTGAAATGGTATTTCTAGTTCTAGATCCCTGAGGAATCGCCACACTGACTTCCACAATGGTTGAACTAGTTTACAGTCCCTCCAACAGTGTAAAAGTGTTCCTATTTCTCCACATCCTCTCCAGCACCTGTTGTTTCCTGATTTTTTAATGATGGCCATTCTAACTGGTGTGAGATGGTATCTCACTGCGGTTTTGATTTGCATTTCTCTGATGGCCAGTGATGATGAGCATTTCTTCATGTGTTTTTTGGCTACAGCAGCTTAATTTCAAAGTTCAACATTTAGTTCAAGGACCTAAGAATGCCAGATAGTAATAAAAATCAACCTACAATTAGATGAATGATGATTTATTTTGTATTACTTTGAATACCCAGATAATATTCTATTAATAAAAGCTTCCATGCAGAATAAAGTGAGAGCTATTGAGATACCATCAGACTTTTCTTCCACAGCACTGTATAAAATGGGGCATTGGAGAAGTATTTTTAGAGTTTCAGGAGAAAAGTTTGTGACCCAAGATTTCTAACCTCAGCCAAATCAACATTCATTAGTGAGAGCAGAACAACCTTCTCAGACACAAAATGACTCAGGAAGTATGCTACCCATTTATCTGTCTTGAAAAGATTACTCAAGGAAGTGCTTCATTCAACCAAGAAATGAATCAAAACCAATAAATTAACTCAATTTGAGGGTGTGTGTAGTTCAAAGGAAAAGGCAGTGAGTAATGAACTTAACACAGAGTTGGTGTCTGAGTAATTGTTATAAACATAGTTATGAAACTTGACAAACGTCAAAAACTAACTCATGGATGGAAAAGAACATATTGTTAAAAACAAATTAACAGCAACATCCAGTTTTATTTCAATAAAATAAGAATAGTAACAGGACTGAGAAAGAGGGAAGAAATGAGAGTATTCTAAATTTCTTATTCTGATATAGTAGAATAATTATGTTTTATCAGTAACTTTTTTTGATTTATTTACCCATTTAGCAAATAGTTGTTTAGCATTTTCCTGTGCAAAGATCTGGTTCAAAGTTGGTGTGGCAGAGATTAACAAGCAGGACTGGCTCTCTATTCATACTGCATACAATTTAATTAACAAATTAGATTGTTTTTAATGTGAAAAAGAAGAGAGTAAAGATAGTATATGTAACTTAAAATCACTATAGCAAGTAAAGGGTTAAAAAAGTTTAAGCAATATTTCAAAAAATAGAAATAAAGATCAGATGGGAAACAAGACAGCAATAAATGCAAAAGTCATGAAATGAAGTTCATGAGAAATTTCAGTCAACTTGTATAGATTTAACATTTGTTAGAAGAAAGTGATTTTTAGATTACATTAAACTATTTTTAGATGTAAACAGGAGACACTAATAAAATGTGATGACAATATTTTCAGCAAAATAGATGAATGGGCAAACTATGACAGGAAAATGTAGACAAAAAACAAAGGCAGTGAATAAATACAAGAAAAAGTAGAATTCTAGGCAAAATTATTAAATTTAAAAAAGAGAAACATTTTATATTGATAAGGGTTTAGTTCACAGTGAAGGAGTAATAAACTGTTAGGCATCAGATAACATTCAAAATATATGTAAAACACAAATAATTACACTTAAGAAAATTAAAATTATACCTATATATAATTAAAATGATTTGACATTGCTATATCTTCACCAATGCTAGATGTAACAGACAAAAATTATATTTAAAACATCATATAAATTTAATGATGTAAAAAATGAGCTGATTAAGTAGTTACATACACACGTGATACACATATTAATGGAACATATATAAAAAACAATTCTACTGTAGTTAAAAAAATTCTTATTATATTCTAAAGTGTAGAACTTAGCCACATACTTTGATCATACCAAAATAAAACTAGAACTTAAAAAGAGAAGAATGACAGGTAAGACTCAAACTACTTAGAATGTTAACAAATAAATCTCCTAAGTAAATATTTGGCCAAATAAAAAAATCAAAGCTAAAGCTTTAGAGAATTTAGAAAATAACAATAATGATCATTGTTAAGGAATATATGTAAAAATTTCTGAAAGGTTTTGTAAACCTATACTCAATGGAAAATAATATTTTAATAATAATATTAATATAAATAATCTAAGCATTTGATTCAAAGATCTAGAAAAATAAAAATTTGATATACTGAAATGTAGTACATTTATAATCTTTAAAAATAATTGTGTCTTTTTAAATATTATAACTTCATCATTTGTATATCATCAGCAAAAGAACTGCCCATTTCAATAGTGGCTTTTATAACATTAAAGACAAAAATACCTGGTTCTCAGGTCAGTTTCAGGGAAATAGTGTTTCTTTTCCTCAAATTTGTTGGTTTATGATTTTTAAATCAAATTTGTCTTTAAATTTTATGTGCAATTTACAGCTCACTTTAGTTTACACCCCATTATCCTCAGGTTAATCATCTATTTTGCACTGTGTTTAATTTTTAAACCAATCCCAAGTGGACTTAGTGGCATGACAGTACTCTGCTAGTAAATGTTTAACAGCCAGGACACTGTGTGTTGGGGGTGAGGAGGTGTGTGTGGTGGGTCGGGGGCACTGCTGATTTAAAGCATTTGCTGCTTTCTGTGGTGTAGAGTCTCACCATGTCCAATTTCATGCTACCACCTTGAGGCTACTGAATGTAAAATTGGGAAAAGATGCACAGAATTAGCTCTTGCTATCTAGTGCAAACACACCAATGCACATATACTGAATGTATGAGTACCTAATGATGGGTGGATGGATAGATGGGTGAAGGGAAGTAGGGAGGGAGGGAGGCAGGGAGGGAGGGAGGCAGGTAGGGATGGAAGTAGGGAGGAGATAAATTTATTTCTTGAAAAGGATACCAAATTAGCCAATATATTCTGTTGATTAGTTTTTTTAAAAAAAATTTAAGCTTTGTCTTTCAATGCCATTTCTGAGCTAATATATTTTGTTGAAAACCTTTAAACAACTATTAGGGACCATTAAAATATTAGTATCAGGAATAAACAGAATAGGAATTCTGTTATAATCAGATACAGGTTTGAAATAGATTTGAAAGTTTCTCTTAAAAGTACTGGTCAGTACTCTGCTCCTTGGTTCACAACCACAATTCACTGCACTCTCACAATTCTTAACTAACACTTGTGTACTTGTGTAACCTTAACTACTAGATTAGATGGTTATCGTTGATAAACTGCCCAAAGTTCTAAAACATTAAGTTCTATAATTGAAGGAACACTACAACTTTCAGCAACTCCCTTAAGACAAGGAAAGTAGTGATTCTACTCTTCATACAATTTTTTTAAGGACTAGCCTATGACAGCCCATTTATGCCTAGTGTTCCATTATTGGAACGTTAAGCAGGTGGGAGTTGTTTCTATCCTACTGCACAAAGTCATAGCCAAGGTCTGATTGTAAAAATTCAAAAAATTGCAACCTCAGGCATACATGGGTTAAATTCTTAGTTAAGTGGTGCATAGTTTACATTTTGTCCCCACTATATTGACTAGAAATCTGAAGGCCTGAGAGAGTTCTTACCTAGTGAAAGACTGGGTTCCTTGACTCAGATGTATGAGATGCTAAGCCCAGCACACAAACTTTATAAATGTTTTTGAACTCATCTTGTTGCTAATTAGTCTATGTTCTAGATGTATTAAGTTGAGTTTGTATATATACACACATATATATAAAGCGAATATATATACATCTTACCACAACTCAACCATTACAGGCCACACTATTTATTTCATTTGTCAAGTCCTAGTCCCAGTTTGAAATTTTAAAACAGTAAAATATAATGAAATTCACATACAACTAAAATCTTCTAAGTTCAACACAGTAACAAAAGTGTTCTTTGACTACAATATTCTTCTTGGTGAGAAGCACAACTAATCATTTGGTATAATTCCTATTGCTTGTAATTGCTCCTCTTAGATTTTTTTTCCTCCAGATTTCATCTTACCCCTCTCCAGATGCTACCATCAAATGTGAAAAGAAGACAATTTGTGATCCAAAAAGCAAACCCCCGAAGTAGTAACATCACATCTTAAATCTTTCCGATTACACCTCCAGCTACTAAGCGGTTAATATTTTGCCTTCTCTATAGGCCACTGTCAAATTTTCATGCAGATGACTTGGAGCAGTTGTGCTGGATTTGCAAAGTATATTTGCAAAGACATGGAGGAGATGATAAAAACAGTTGCTTTGTTATCAAAATATACACATACATATAGTATGATGGGTGCTGCAATAAACATGGGAGTACACGTATCTCTTCGAGAGCCTGATTTTATTTCCTTTGGCTATATACCCAGAAGTGAGATTGCTGGGCCATACTGTAGTTCTATTTTTAACTTTCTGAGGCACTCTCCTACTGTTTTCCATAACTGCTCCATCGTTTTACATCCGTACCATATGTGACCATATGGATGAACCTGGAGGATATTATGCTAAGCGAAATAAGCCAGTCACAGAAGAACAAATGCTGCATTATTCCACTTATAGGAGGTATCTAAAATAGTCAAACTCATAGAAACAGAAAGTGAAATGGTGGTTGCCTGGGGCTGGGGGAAGGGGAAATAGGAAGTTGCTGTTCAATGGATATATAGTTTCAGTCACGCAAGATGAATAGGTTCTAGAGATCTGCTGTACAGCATTGTGTCCAGACTTAATACTGTATTGTACAAGTAGAGTTTGTCAAGAGGCTAGATCTCATGCTAAGTGTTTGCCACAATAAAAAACGTTTAATTAGAAAATGCTAAATAAAATACTAGCAAATTTTAAAAATAAAGAACGAGGATAGTGTCTATTTAAAGAGTTTCCGACATTATAAACAGATGATTATTTTAGAATCACTTTATGCATGTTCCACTTAAACATGCCAAAGGAACTTTCTGCTAACAAACATGTTAATAACTGGAATATCATGTTCAAATCTGCAAAGGAGGGATGCAACACCTATTTAAAGGAAAATTCTTACATATTTCTATGTAGGCGTTGAAAATTTCTAAAAGAGCAGCTATCAGAAATCGCAAAATTTATAAAAGAATAATGGAATAATTCAGTGATTTATGGAAGCCATGCTGCAAATAATTAAAGAAAAAAGATTTAAGTTGAAAATAGAAAATAGTAGGATGTGCCTAAATATCAGTATAAGAATTAATAAAAAGTGGACTTTTATTGTCTCTTCTATCAACTTAATATCCCAAGCATCAACATAGCTTGACGACCCTCTCTAACACTGAAAAAAGAGGAAATAATAAAATAATTAAAAAGAAAAACAGAAAAAAATAGTGAAATGCAATCACTTCCACCACTGTGACTTTGGTCCTGGTCTTCCTCATTTCTAGTCTGGATTATAGCAATAGCACCTTAACTGGTTTCTCTGCTTCCAAGCTTATACATTACCATTCTGTTCTCCATGTGGTAGTTAGAATAATCCCTAGACAACTAAAATCAGATGAAGTTATTCCTCTGGTTGAAACATCACATTCTGGATTAAATGCTTTCTGTAGTCTAAAATGTCCTAGGCATATAGGACATTTTATCTTTTAGACTTCATCTCCAGTGACTTTCTCTTTTTCTTTCAGCAATTCAGTTTCTTGGGCCTTTTCGTTATTCCTTAAATATGCCAGGGATGCTTTTTGCCCCCTTTATCTTTGCAGGCTTTCTTTCCTCTTCTGGAGATACTCTTCTCCCAAATATCTGTGGAGCTAATTCCCTCGCTTTAATCCAGCTCTGCTTGGGTGTCCCCTTGTCAGAAAATCCTTTCTCAACTCCGCTATCTAAAAAAGCCCACTCAGATACTCTCTATTCCCTCATGCATCTTTATGTTCTTTAAAGGACATTTTAGCTGACCTATGATATGTTGATTGGTTCACTACTCGCTTGCTCCCTTCTTCCCAATAAGAATGTGAACTACGTGCTAGAGGGGACTTCATGGGTTTGGTTCACTCTGATGCCCCCAGAACCTAGTACCTTTCTAAAGTAGGTCTTCACACATTTGCTGAGTGAATGAAGTAATAAAACCAAGTGATATGTTCACGCAACAGAAAACTATACAGCAGTTCACATCAATAAACTAAATACATATTATCAGCCTGGAAAATATGTCAAACCACAATGCTGAGAAAAAGCAAGTTGAAGAATATTACGTTGAAATTGAAGACATTTAAATCAAAGTGGCCTAGTTTGGAGAATCTGTATTACTTCCTCTACTGAAACATTCAAAGTTTACACACACACACACACACACACACACACACACACACTACAATTATTTATATTTTTAAGATGAGAAATCTGAGTCCCAGAAAGTGTGATCACTTGCGTTAAGTCACAGAGCCATGCATGAGTAGTGACATTGGGCAAGGACTGAAAATGACCAGTTTACTTGCCTCCTTCATTCTTCCAACGACCTTAATAGTGCTAAGAATTTTATTCAAAACAGCACTCAGATATGAGCTTCCTGAGAGCTCCTCAGTGAAAGCAGGACCACCCCTATTCTCTCTTTTCTTCTTTCTCACCATTACTATAGGTGAAGTAAGTATGAATATTACTCCAAAAATGTGAATGCAAAAAGCAAATCATTTCTTTCTTTTTCTTGTCTCTTATAGTATACACCATGCTGCCTACATGGTGCAAAATTTACTCAGGTCTCATCATTGCCCATCCTCCCCTCACACCACTGATCTGTGACCACTCAGAGATTGTATATAAAGCAAAATATTCATGCAGGCCCTTCAGTCATCTCTGGGTCACCCCGATCATTATGGAATGGCTTAATGTCCAGGTTTGCATCTTTCTTGCAGCCCCTAATTAAGGACCATGCTTGAGTAACATGCAAGCTCTGTGCTCTGGGGAGCCTTGGAATGTTTTAAATCCACCACATGGACAGTGATTCTTCTACCACTTCTCATGGGTTCCCATCACTCATAAAATCCCCCAAATTTTGTGAGAGTTGTCTTGGGAATACCTTCTTTTTACCTCACCTGGCGGTCTCGCCTGCCACGTATATCATGCTGTCAGTTGCCTTGGGCTAATGGGAAAAGAAGGTGGGCAGGGATGGGGAGGATCAGTGGGAAGATGAGCAGAAGGCAGATCCCGAGTGCAGTGGTGCATGAAGCCTACACATAAATACAAGCCAAGCTACAACTGTGATGTAAGCAAGGAAGGAGCAGTTCATGACACCATGAGGGACTTTGTAAGGATTTCTTGAGAAATTCCCAGTCAGCAGAGGCCTAAGGTATAAGTAAGGGTTAAGAAAGGGCAGGAGGATGAAGAGCGTCCTGGGGGGAAAAAAAAGCTGCTGCAATGAAACAAAGTGGGAGGGAACATGGTGCACATGCCATACAGTAAGTGCTCAGTAAATGGGCGTTATTGTAATAACTTATTATTATCACTATTTAGGGTATACATCCAAATAAGATATTTTCCTCTGTTCAGAACAGAGATGTTTGGAAAATTAAGCATAAATAGAACTGAAAACATGAGAATCATCCAACACAGGAAGTAAAAAGAGAGAAGACCAAAGCCATGGATGTGAGCCTGACAGGTTTCACCCAGCCCGAACTAAGAGAGGCAAAGGACAGCACTCATGAACAGCCAGATCAGAGGGGAAAAAAAAGACTTTTCCTGGGAAGGCTGAGTTTGTAAAGGAACATTAGGGAAAGAGAGAGAACAACACGATAAGCTGCATTCTCACACGTTTTTCCTTTCCCCACCCCAACTCTCCAGGTTTCCTGAATTAATTGGAAGGAAACTGTTATATTTCCTTAATTCCTGAAGCGAGAGTAAAATCTAAATCTAACAAATGACGTTTTCTTTTTCTTTTCTTTTTTTTTTTTTTTTTTTTTTGAGGTGGAGTTTCACTCTTGTTGTCCAGGCTGGACAGGCTGGAATACAATGGCACGATCTTGGCTCTCTGCAACCTCCGACTCCCAGATTCAAGTGATTCTCCTGCCTCAGCCTCCCGACTAGCTGGAATTACAGGCGCATGCCACCACACCCAGCTAGTTTCTTTTATTTTTAGTACAGACAGGATTTCACTATGTTGGCCAGGGTGGTCTCGAACTCCTGACCTCGTGATCTGCCCGCCTCAGCCTCCCAAAGTGTTGGGATTACAGGTGTGAGCCACCGCACCCAGCCAATGTTTTCTTATTTCTATTTTTAAACTAGTAGAAGTTTCAACTGACCAGTCTCCACTGAATGATACACTAAACCAAGATATTTTAATTTTCTCTAATAAATGTTTTCACTTCTTTTCTCTTTTATCTCCCAAGCACAGCCATCCCACCATAGGAAAATAGAAAGAAAACTTAAAATTTACCGATGGACAGGGCATCAGTCCACTCAAATAGAAAACAGTTAAGTGCTGCAATGTGTAGCAAGATCTGCTTATTATATCTTTAGTTTCCTTCAAGAAGACATGTGGCTGCATTCGGGAACCCATTTCTTCTTCCCCTTGAAACTTACAAAAGAGTGGTACACGACTTCCTCTTTCCTTCGCTCTTCTCCCCCTATTCCCTATCCACACAAGCTCCTGCCCATCCCCATAGCCTCGGGCTCCCGAAGTGATGAGATCACAGGCTTGGGCCACCGTGCTTGCTGAAGATACACTTTTAAGGGTAGGTGGAGACCCTGTCATTGGCGATTTGACTCCTGTTTTCTGGCCAGTTCTTTTGAAGCCTGTGCTTAATATAACTGCAGAATGTACCTTTTGAAACTTCTCCAGCAATTGAAGTAGGTGACAATCTAAACGTAAAAGTACTTAGAAATTCCAGTTATCATTTTGAAACAGTGTTCCTTTTGTTTCAAGATTCACATTGGATTAGATTAGTTTGGCCCTGAGAATACATATTGCTTGCCAGTGATCTCCAGACATCCTTAACACTGCCCCAAAATAAAACCAGACCCCCAGCCCCAGGAAAAGATCAACATTGATATAGGACACAGCATGGTGTGTGTTTGCTCAGGACTTGTGTCTTCTTAATTAAATATTTTTCAGCCCCTGTCTCAGAAAATGGAAAGCACAATTGAAGTAACACAAGGCACATAGTGTTTTAAGTTTGTCTATGAAATGGAACCTAAAGGCCACAATATTATACTGTAGCTATTACTAAGTAACCTTCAAAGCTATTCTTTGAGAACACAAACAATAGACCAAAAAGTCATAAAATGGGTTAATTTTATTAAACAAAAAATGATTGTGTAACATTTCCTAAAAGTGATATTATCATTATATAACCCTCACTGATAATAATAGATGGGTGGATCATTTTAATATCCTTTAAATAAAAGGGTGGTCAGCCCTGATTTAACATGGGATGTATTCACTATGAGGCTGAATCACTCCTGTCCTTTATCATGCCACCTATGTCTGTCCCAAGAATGTTGCCAAAGAAAGTAATACTGGTGACTCCCAGTGTCCTGGAATTTCTCAAAAGTTTTTCACAGAACCGTACTTCCAACAGCTGAATTGTTTGGAAAGTAATTGGCATGCTACTTACTGAATTACAGGAGAGTCTATCTGAAATTAAACTTGAAATAAAAACGGAAGCCTTTATGGGATTCCAGCAAAATCTGAAAGTGAGATCAAAGGCAGTGAAATGTGTAATTATATCACCCAAACGCTTCTTTTCAATAAATAATTTGGACATGTGAACCTACTAAGTGATAAATGCTAATCACACATTTACCCATTTAAGTTCTAAATTCAATCTGAGACAAGCGAGATTGCATTTTTAAGCATTAACAATCAATTTGTTTGTAGACTTAAAGTTTATAACTTATTTACTTTCTAAATTATATTGAGATGATTTGCAATAACATTAAAAATAAGATTTTTCTTCCTAAAATGCCAGTAGAATCCCTTTGAGAAATACGGTACTACCTGAGAAAATTCAGCGTTACATTATTAACAGCAAAGTGGTAGGGAAGTATAATTTGGGGACAAGAGTGGGAGAAGGAAAAAAGTCTATGGATACATTATCAGCAGTGACTGCCATGGGAGGGTTATGGAGCTATTCCAGAACAGTCTTGGCCCAGCTGAAGCCCCATATCCTATTGATTTCTGATTAGGACATGCTCCCTGTTTGCTCACCCAAGGTGAGTCAGAATGAAGTTTTGTCATGTGGTGGATGGGATCCATTTTTACAACTTGAATGCCACATATTGCACCAACTACCCTTTTTATACTTGGGATTTAATGTGTAACTTTTGGATCAACCTAATGATTATACACCTTTGTTTACTTACTATTACATGATTAATTATGACATAACAGAAGTGGGTTGAAATTCTCCCACTACTAGACTGCCATATAATGTAACAATTTAAAACATAGTCCCTGGAATACAACTGCCTGAGTTCAAACCCTCACCTGTGTTGCTCTGAAAAAATTCCGTAACACCAGAAACTCAGTATTTTCATCAATAAAATTGGAAGTAATAAGCAGTGATTAAATGTATGAACTCTAAAACAAAATGCCTGATTTTAATGTTGGCATTTTCTACTTATATTCTGTGTGATTGAAAACAAATTACTTAATTTGTTGCATATGCCTGAATTTTCTGATCTATAAAATGACAATAATAATAGCACTATAGCCCAAACAGTTCTTCAGTAAACACTAAATTATATACTATTATATACCTAATTGCTTTTCCAAAAGATCGTTAAAAATTGCCCCTATTCTTGGGTACTATCAGTTTTATTTTTAACAGTCTGATAGAAAAATCAACTGAAATTTAAAAATAACCCTGACTGGATGAACTTTTTCTCATAGATATAATGCCCATTTTTAACATTTATTCAAAATCTTTGCAATTCTGTTTGTTATTAACGTTTCCTTGTAATTTTGTGGAAACTTGCTGTATGTCAAGAATATTTCATCTTTGTCTAATTTTCGTTTATTTACTAATTCTACAGATATTTGCTGAGTGCCTACTATGTACTAGAAACTATTACAGGTGCTGGGGACACAGCTATGAACAAATCAGATCAAAATCCCTGCCTTTATGAAGCTGATGTTCTGTCATTGAGACCAAAAATAAACTAATCGATAATGGTACGCTCTAGAAAAAAAAAATGTAAAGGGAT
Organism: Nomascus leucogenys; assembly: GCF_006542625.1. Lineage (NCBI taxonomy): Eukaryota > Metazoa > Chordata > Mammalia > Primates > Hylobatidae > Nomascus > Nomascus leucogenys. The sequence continues at coordinate 2,109,919 of NC_044391.1, forward strand.
ATAGAGTGCTTAGATTGGGGAAGGATTAGTTGTTTTAACTAGAGTGGTCAGGGTGGGCATCATGAAGAAGATGACACTCGAGCAAACATCTGAAGGAAGTAAGGAGAAGAGACACTGAGATCACCGGGGAACAACATTCAAGGCACATCAACTAGCAAATACAAATCAGACACGAATTTGGCTGAGATGTTTAGGAACAATCAGCCAGCGGTGCAAACAAGAAAAGGTGGGGCAAGAAGAAATAACGGAGTGCAGATGTATGATGTATATATGATATTATAAGGTTTTTAACTTTAATTTTGAGTAAGATAGAAGCAATGGGAAAATTTGTGGCAGATTTTCACGATCTGACTTGTTTTTTAACAGGTTCATTTTGTCTGAGATCTTGACCACAGACTATGGGAGCAAGGACAGAAGCAAGAAGACCAAGTAGAAGTTTATTATAGGCCGGGCACGGTGGCTCACGCCTGTAATCCCAGCACTTTGGGAGGCCGAGGCGGGCGGATCACGAGGTCAGGAGATCAAGACCATCCTGGCTAACACAGTGAAACCCCGTCTCTACTAAAAATACAAAAAATTAGGCGGGCGTGGTAGCAGGCACCTGTAGTCCCAGCTACTCGGAGAGGCTGAGGCAGGAGAATGGCGTGAACCCGGGTGGTGGAGCTGGCAGTGAGCCGAGATCGCGCCACTGCACTCCAGACTGGGCGACAGAGTAAGACTCCGTCTCAAAAAAAAAAAAAAAAAAAAAAGTTTACTGTAATAATTCAGGAAAGAAATTATGGTGTTTTGGGTTATGACAGTAGCAGTGAAATGTTAAAATGTAGTAAATTATGGATCGGTAGAGCCAACAGAATTCACTAACATATTGGATAGAGGTTATTCAACAGAGTGAAATCAAGAATGACTCCAAGGATTTTGGCCTGAGCATTTGAAAAGATAGAGTTTACATTTACTCTAATGGCAAACACTGTGAGAAGCCTGAGTTTTAGAGAGAATATGAGGAGTTCAGTTCTGGGCATGTTAAGTTTAAGATGCTTATTAGATATCCAAACAGAAATGCTGTGTGAGAAGCTGGATGTAAGAGGCTAGAGTTCACGGGAGAGGTCCAGGCTGGAAATGAACATGTGGAAGTCAACCAATGGAGGGTGCTTAGGCCGTAAGACTGGGTGAGATCTAGAATGGAGTGGAGGTTGGTAAAGAAGAGATCTTGAGGACTGAGCTGTGGAGCAATCCAGTGTTACAAGTTCAAGAAAATAAGTCAGAACAAGCCAAGGCAGTGGAGAAAGAAAAGCCAGGAACTGAGGAGAAAACCCAGGAGAGAGCAGTGACTTGGGAATCAAGTATTTCATGAAGAGAATGCCAATGGTGCTTATAGGTCAAGTCAGTTGAAGACTGAGTATCACCAGTTGAATTTTGTAGGATTAGAAGTCATATTGACCTAGGTAAGAGCAATTTCAGTGGAGTGGTGGAAGCAAAGACTTCATTAGAGGGAATCTGAGGTCAAAAGGGAGAAGAAGAATTGAAACAGTAGGCAATCATTTCTAGAGATTTTGCCTTAATGAGGAACAGAGTTATGTTACAGTAGGTGGAGGGAGTGTGACATCAGTAAAGGATTTTTTTTAGTGGGAGAAATTAAAGCATATGCTTTTTATGGAAAGGATTTAGTTGAGAGAGAAAAACTGATGAAGAAGAAAAGAGATGGAAGGAAAGCTGAGCTTTTCCCTTGAGCGGTTGAAAGAGAATATCATCTACTAAAAAAGTAGAAATATTTGCTTTGGATATACAGACAGAAAATTATTAGAAATAGGAGAGTAAAAAGGTACTGATATTGATAAGTAGGTATTTGTGGAGGTGGGAAATTCTGCAATTTTCGATCTGAGTTTTTCTATTTTCTCAAGAAAATAGGAAGCAAAGATTGTCAGCGAATGTGAGTTTAGGACTTGAGAATAAGGGAAAAGTTGTTAACAGAGACGTAGATTGAGTAGGAGAGTGAAAATCTAGGAAAATACAAAATGACTGATGAGCAAAATAAAGACCCATTTGAAGTTAGTGGCAATAAATTTGAAGCAAAACCCATCAATATAGCTTTTTTCTTTCCAATATTCATCTGCCTAGTGCAGGTGTATAGTATAAGGAGTGATGGATTTAATGGAAATTGGGGTTTTGAATGAAAAGGAAACAGATGTCAAGGAAGTTATGATTGGCTTTGGAGTTTATCTGGTAAAAGAAGGAAGCGAGTGAGATTTTGTAACGGTAAGATTGATGATAGATAGAGAGATCCTAGTGGTGGTCAAGGGATGTTTAGGGTTTGGGCATTTTGCAGCTGTGAGATGGAAAGAAATGTAGAGATTAAAGAGTAATACATATTAATAGTTCATGAATGTGTAACAACCTATCCTAAAATTTAGTTGTCTAAAAAAACAACCATTTTAGTATTATATCTCATGATTTGTAGGTCAGAGATTTGGGCAAGACTTAGCTAAATGATTCTTCCACTCCATGTTGTGTTGACTGTGTTCATCTGATGGCTGTCCTCATCTCAGCCAACTCCAAGACAGCTCAGCTCACATTTCTGGTACCTTAATGGACTTGGCTGGAAGGCTAACCTCAGCTGAACACTCTTCCATGTGGCCTCAGGTCCTCTACAGGTGGATTCTACAGAATGGCTCGTAGCCTTCTTAGATGGTAGCTCAGTGCTCCAAAGTGAGTGTTTCAAGAAACATAAAGTGGAAGCTGCTAGTCTCTTAAGGTCAGGTCCTGGAAACTGATACAGCTTTACTTCTGTTGTGTATTAGTGGTCAAAGCAACCAAAGGACCTGCTGAGATTCAAGGAAAAGGGAAGTGTACCTCACTTCTGAGAAACAGAGTACTAACTGTATCAAAAAATGTGTGTCCATATTTAATCTGCTATCACAGTGACCTGGACTTCTTGTGGTAGGTGACAGAAATAGAGTAAAAAATCTCAGTGCAACTAATGTGGATAGCCTCAACATAGAAAATGGAGGCAATGCTATGAGTGTTCAGGGATTGAAAAGATGAGGGTCTTTCCAATGGCAGATAGAGCTCTTGGGCTTCTTCTTGACATTTCCTGAGGAAAGCAGGGGACCTGGGAGAGGTGTAGTATTACACTAAAAAAGCTGTACTGCCTCTTATAAATCTGCCATCAAAGGATTTGGATGATACTTTTTATGTTGAAACTATTTGTGTCTCTATATCTATCAATTAACTGTGCTTACCTTCTACCTATATTTTGTTGTCATACCTTATTGTGTTTTATTTGGCTTCATTTGTTCTTAAATATAGTTCAATTAATTTATTCTTTCACTTATGGACTCTATTTATTATTATTTATATTTGTATTTCCCCCACTCTTAAGATTATAAAAATTACTAAACTGTATTTTCTTCTGGTACTTGATAGTCACTTTAAAAATATTAAGTATAACAAAAGTTAAGATATGTAACACAAGTTATCATATAATTTTGGAGTAATGAGTATGGCCAGTTCCCCAAAAGAGCATTTCATTCTCTGTCCTAATCATCCCTCTTCAGCTATCCACTATCCTGCTGCTGATGGCAATCTCTGCCTTGGTTTTGTCTATAATTTTGGCACCTAAGCATGCATCTCTAAACTTTATGGTTTTCATATCCCCGCACATGCATGCATGTGATATGTGTAACTTTAATGTAATAATTTGTTTTGTGCTCTTTTGTGACCTGTTAATTTCATATAAAATTGTGAAAGTCTTTTCAACTTTGCAGCCTGGGTTCATACATTCTCACTGCAGTGTGTATTATTTTGAATGAATATATTACAATTAACTTATGCAATTGTTGACATGCATTTGGTTTGCTTTCAGTTCAGAATTATTATGAATAATAATATGAATTTTCTTGGTGCTCATGTGCAGGCATTTCTGGAGTGGTATTGAAATGGGTCTAAGTTAAACATATCTTCCATTTGGTATCTGAACATCGAATGCTGTCCCATTGTAGGTGTACTTATTCACACTCTCACTGGCATGGGGTAGAAGTGCCTTTCCACCGTATGCTCCAACCAAAATGACCACGAGTCATTTTCATTTTAGCCCTTCACAATGTCTCACTGTGGTTTTACTTTGCACTTCTCTGATTACTAATGGTGTTAAAGCACACTTTCATACATTCATAGACTATTAGGATATTTTGTTTTGTGAGGTTTATTGTCAATTTTCTGCTAGGTCGTGGCTCTTTTTCCTGTCGATTTATATGACTTTTTCATATATTCAGGAAACTTTCCCTTTGTTGAATATGTATTTTTTACATAGTCAAGTGCATTTATCTTTCCCTTTATTTTTAAAGAAAACATCCTTTTACGAAAGCCATGAATATACTCTCCTGTATTTCCATCTAAGAAGATTTATTGTTTGGCCTTTTACATGTACGACCCACATAGAATTAATTTTGTATGTGATGCTGATGTGGATCCAACTTCATTTTTTCTGTATTGATATGGACTTTCCCAATTCAACTCACTTTCCCAATTCAACTAAATGAATTTCAGTTCAGTTCCCCTTCTCCATTGCTCTAGAGTGCCAACATTTTCATAAATCAAGGGTCCATATCTGTGAGTTTGTTTCAGGGTTTGTGGTACTGGTCTATCACTTTAGTCAGGTGTAATTAGTAAAGCTTTTAAAACAAGTATTTATATCTGGTAAATCAAGTCTCCCCACTGCTTTTTTTATAATAGTGTCTTAACTAATCTTGGCCCTTTGCATTTTAAAATAAATGTTATAATCAACTTGTTAACATATAGCACATTTTTAAAATAATAACTATTATGATTTTGCCTGAGAGTGCCTTGAATCTCTAAATCAATTAGTATGAGAATAATTGACAGATTTATATGCTGAATTTTCTAAGCACGATCTTTTTCTCACATCTATTAACTATTCTTTGACTTATCTCAGCAATGATTTATCATTTTCCATGTAGAAGTCTTGCACATCTTTCTTGATTGTCGTCTAAGGTATTTGATATCTTCACTTTGTGTAAATGGCATCTTTTTCATTTCATTTTTCTGTTTGTGGCTTATATACAAATTGCAATCATCTTATATCCAGAAACCTAGTTAAATTTGCTTATCAATTTAATTAATTAATCTTTGGATTCTAATGGTTTTCTACATTCAAAATTATATTACTCAAATAAAGACAATTTTATGTCTTTCTTTCCAATCCTTTGACCTATTTTTAGCATCCTCTTGTGCAGACCCTCCATGTATCATGTTCAGCAAAACTTGTGCAAGCAGATTGGTCATCTTGCTTCAGGGTCCGTCCCAGTTATACAGCTTCCGTCATTTACTATTAACAGTGTTTGCTGTTCATACACATATATATAAAGTTCCTTTCTCTTTCTAACTTTCTACGGGCTTTCATCATTAATATATACATTAAAATTTATTCAACCCCTTTTATTAAATAGTAAAATTAACATATATTTTTTTCCTTTATTGTTACTATTGATATTTACATTTATGGAGTTCAAATGTTAAGCCAAACTTGATTTTCTAGAATAAAACACAATTATTGTGATGTGATACATTACCCTTTAATTTTGTTTTTTCACTAAGCTTTTAATTACAACTTTTGCTTCTGTGTTCATGCCTGGGATCCAGCCTCTAATTTTCTTTTCTTGTTATGTCCTTGCCCACTTTTGATATTAAAGTCATGCTGATTGCATAAACTGAGTCACTAAGTTGGGAAACATCCTTTTTATTTCTTTGAAACAGCGTAAATGTTTTATTATTTATGTTTTTAGTTGTTTGTTTCTAATGAATGATAAAATTCTCTGCGGAAACCATTGGCCTGGAGTTTTCTTATGGAAATATTTTAGTCATATTTGCAATGTCTTTAGTAGTTATAGGCCGGTGGGGATTTTTTTCTGTTCATTTTCCTATAAACTTATAATGTTTCATTTCCCAGGAATTTGTTATTTCACATGATATTTAAATGTATATAGTATCCATTTCTTATTTTATTATCCACAGAATATATTGATTTATTCTATTTATTTGGCATTTGTTATTTGTGCCTTTTTGCTTTTGTTTTAATTAGTCTTATAACTGGTTTATCAATTGCATTAAATCTTTTTAAAATATCAGTTTAGATTAGCTTACTTTCTCTATTTTATATCTGTTTTCTAGTTCTTTGAATTCTGCTCTTACTTCTATTATTCCCTTTCTTGTACTTTATTTCTGATATATTTTGCTAATTTTTAAGATGGATACTAAATTTGTTGATTTTCTTTCTTTTTTCCAAAATACTCATTTCAAGCTATATACGAACTTCTAATTATTACTTCAGAAATATCCTATATACTTACCCTTGTATTAGGTCAACTTTGCTCATCATATTTTTCAAATTTTCTTCATGCTTGTTGATTTTTATATGATTATCTTATCAAATGCTTCTAGGAAGGTATTGAAATATCCATTATAATTGTGAATATGCTTACTTTTTCTTGTAGTTCTAAGGCCATGTTTCAGGTGAATACAGTTAAAATTTTTCACAATTTCTCATGATAGAAAGTTTATCAATGGAAATTATCTCTCCTTATTTTAAGTAAAGTTTTTGTCTCAAAAAGTACTTTGTATACGTTTTTTTCTGATTTTAATATAACAAACCGTGATCTATGATCTATTCTTTCCCAGTATCTTAGTTTCAAACTTTCTGTATCTCTATTGGTTTTCTAAGTGGCATTTAGTTGGTTTTGCTTTTTTATTTTAATCTAGTTTCAATATAGATATCTTTTAATTAGAGCAAGTTGTCTTGAGTTCTACTTTTTCGATTAGTGTTGTTATTATAATTTTTTTCCTATAATTTTCTTGCATTGTTGTATTAGTCTGTTCTCACACTGTTAATAAAAACATACTTGAGACTGGGTAATTTATAAAAAAGAAAAAGGAGGTCTAATGGACTCACAGTTCCACATGGCTGGGGAGGCCTCACAATCAAGGTGGAAGACAAAGGAGAAGCAAAGTCACGTCTTACATGGTGGCAGGAAAGAGAGCTTGTGCAGGGGAACTCCCCTTTATTAAACCATCAGATCTCATGAGATTTATTTACTATCACAAAAGCAGCAAGGGAAAGACCCACCCCCATTATTCAATTACCTCCCACTTGGTCCCTCCCAGGACACATGGGAATTTTGGGAACTACAATTCAAGATGAGATTTGGGTGAGGACTTAGCCAAAATATATCAATTGTCAATTCCTTCTTTTAATTTTTATTCTGTTTTCTTTGTTGTTTTAACTTAGATGAGACTCTCCAAAATCAGCATATGAGAGTCTCAGATATTTTTGGTCAGGTAACAGAGAAATTTAATATAGTTCCATGTATTCTCACTAACGTTCTTTTCTTCTTCCATCACATTATAAACTCAGAAAATGTTTTGATTGATTTTTAAAAACTGCTACAAGTACCAAGATCAGGACATCATTTTCTGGCACTCACATTGACTTTGAAGCATGATAACCTAGTGATTTTGAACCAATTAGACATAGCATAGTGCTCAGCAAAGAAATTATGTAATCATATGGTTTGTTATTGATGACATGGAGGACCAATGTGAGCATGTGACAAGCGTGCAGCTGCCAACCATCATACAAAAACCTTCCCAACTGGGAGTCAAGAATGTGCTTTTTCAGCTGCCCCTGAAGATAAGACATAGGGGGAGCAAGGTTTCACAGAGCAGATGCACCAAGAAGATGACTTCCATTCACAAGAACACAAAGTTAGGAAGGAAGCACCAGAAATAATACATTATTTATAGAAGACATGAAGGATGGCGAAATCAGTTCCCTTGCGGAAATGTCTAGCATCATCTCTTAGCATCCTGGATGTGAATTGCTGGTTTCTGGGTTTCAGCAGTGGGTTATTTGTTGTAGCAACTCTTATGTTTTTTGTAAGTTTTTCCTGGATATGTAGCTCCTATCACTGATAATCTAGCCCTCTTGGAAATTCTCGGAGCTGTCAAATATCCTAAATACCCTTTCTGTGGAAGCCACTCAAAATGAGTTGTCTTGGTTGTCACTAGAAACTTCAGGTGATATAAGCGAATGGAAGCAAATAGGCAGCAAGATCTGTATTTCAGACCATGAGCAAAGGATAACAGAAATCCATCACATCAATTCCAATGCTACCCACTTTGAGTTCAGCTAAGAATTCAGATCAACTTTACTTGCATTATCTTTTTTTTTTTTTTTTTTGGCAGAGTCTCGCTCTGTCACCCAGGCTGGAGTGCAATGGCACAATCCCAGCTCACTGCAACCTCTGCCTCCCGGGTTCAAGAGATTCTCTTGCCTCAGCCTCCTGAGTAGCTGGGACTACAGGCACGTGCCACAACATCCAGCTAATTTTTTGTATTTTTAGTAGAGACGGGGTTTCTCCATGTTAGCCAGGATGGTCTCGATCCCCTGACCTCATGATCCTCCCACCTTGTCCTCCCAAAGTGCTGGGATTACAGGCGTGAGCCACCGTGCCTGGCTACTTGCATTATCTTAATGAAAAATAATTGTTTCTTCTAAAACTATTACTTCTGGTTTTGCTGAGAATGCTAATCACTTAAAAATGTAGATGGAAGAAAAAAAATAAATTAATGAAGTTGTGTGTGGCAGTAGATATGTTGAATTTAACAAAATATGTTTTAAAATTATCCAGGAAAAGATTTCTCAGCCTTGTCACCATTGATATTTTGTACAAGCTGACCTTTATTGTGGGCAGCTGTCCTGTGCGTGTGGTGTTGAGCAGCATCCCTGGACTCTGTCCATTCAATGACAGCAGAGCCCTTACCAACCAGACACATCTCCACACTTTACCAAACCTCACTTGGAGGCCAGAGAGGCAAAATTGCCCCCCTGCTAATAACCACTGATATCAAATGATAAATATATGAGAAGAATGCTGTCCACTGCCCTTCCCATGCATATCAGAATTATTGATAATGCTTCCCAGCACTATTTTCTCTTGAATCTGATTTGACTCAGGACCCTTCTCCACACAGCACTGTATGCAGCTACCATTAATTAGGAGGAGCTGGAGTGTAAAACAAAACCCTATGGATATCCCTGTTGTTGTCTACTCCTTGGTGAATGTCCGACTTTCCCAACTCCCAGTTCTGTGCTCTATACTCCTGCTAAATCAAAATTTGTCTGTGATCCAAATTTCTAACTCAAGTTGGAAAAGGAGTATTTAGGATTAATTGAAGGTGCAGTGGTTTGCCCATTACTCATTCTGCTCTTCCTACATATTCAGGTAATGAATGGGTCCTGCAGAGAAAATTTCAAGATAGTGGCAATGTAAGGACAAATTAATTTAAGCTATGTGGCAGTGGACTCAATATAACTGAGGACTGTTTCCTTGGGAGTGTTTGAAGAGTCTGGCGGAAGGAAATAATAAAAAAATCCTGCAAGAAAGGCTTGAAGGATTAATGATGATAATTATTAATGTTAACAGAGTGCCACCTCTTATTAAAACCTTATTATTACTTTTAATGTTTAATCCATTATTTAATTGTATAATAGACACCAGTTAAAATACATTTTAGTATGCTATATATATATGGACATCTTGCAGGTTTGTGAAACAAAGGTCTTTTTAAAGTACGTCATCTTTAAATATTACCTTTAGTATCCCTTTAGAACATCTAAAGAGGTATTTTTGAAAGTTGGGAAAATAGATTTCTGCAAGTTGATCTCTTTAACCCTTTGAATCTTTTATGGCATATTTGCCATTGGTGTGAAGTATGAAAAAAGAGGTATTTGGGGCAGACCTGCATTCTGTATTAGACTCAGACTCAAATATAGTTGTCAAATAAAACATCATATACACTACTTCTGTGGTTTGAGTAACAGAAATCATCATACCCATTGCTACACTATTTACAGGAATATTAACCTCTTGACTTAGTATGACAATTACATCATACTTCCTGAACAAATATTTATAAAAATTGAAGTTTCTTCACTTCTTTTGACTTACCATTTGTTTTACAAGGGACATTTTATGTCTCTGTGCATATAATTCTTTGCTTTATTTTCACTATGACCAATGCTCAATATAAACTTCTATTTTTAATATCAAATCAATCAATCATTTGCACAAATCATCTGATAACTGACAAACTGCAGGTTTTCCAAGAGAAAGATGGCAGAAACCAGATCATAACAATAATCACAAAGCAATTATCATCTGCCACTGTTGCTAATCTGGGCCAGTCATCCCTCTGTATTGAGCAATAACCAGAAGGACCAAGAGTTGACCTAGAACCAGTAGGAGGAGGTGGAAGGTCAATGGGTGATTGGGGAGCCAGCCTCATGCATTGCCTCCTGGCTTTTAGTCAAGATGGCCTACTGAGCCTTAAGAAAGGATGAAAAAGAAGAGAAAAAATGACAGAAGATGGACTTCTTTGACTTGTCACCGGCCTTGACTGATGAGAAGCACCTTTGGGTGTTAACATGAATATATTCTACATAAGGCCCTCACTAACTAATTCCATGCAAATCAATTGAGTTCTCACTATATGTATTATATATATACACACACACACACAGACACACACACACAGGTATATTATATTTGCTGAAAGAGATAGACAATCATCCCTGACTTCTCAAAGGTGAAATTCTTGTGAATGATGTTTGATTGTAATGATATGTTTTGCATAAAGCCATGAGGGGAAAGGTAATTTTTCATATCATTGTATGTATAAAAAATTCCAAGAGAGAATTACAAAGGTATAAGGTTGTCAAATCCCAGAAAAGAACTTCAAAATATCCTTGTGGACAGTGTTCTCCAGTGTATATAGCATGTGTCTTACTGCCTCAACGGGTCTTCAATTATGGGAAACAGTACTGAGGCTATTGGCTTAATAGAAAAGATAAAGATTGCAAGAGTAAAATAAGTAAACCAGAAATCAAAATAAAACATGTAAAACCAAAATGGAGTGCTGAAGATGGCAAGCAGAACAATGTGACAACATGAGAAAAAAGGAAAGTATGAATGAATAATCAATAAATTATACATGGGACACTACTTATGAAGAATACCTGAATCTTTCAATGAATAAAAGGAAGAGGCTGGGAGTGGTAGCTCACTCCTGTAATCCTCGCAGTTTGGAAGACCAAGGCAGGAGGATCACAAGTCAGGTGTTCAAGACCAGCCTGGCCAACATGGTGAAATCCTGTCTCTACTAAAAATAGAAGAAAAAATTGGCTGGGTATGGTGGCGCACCTGTAATATCAGCTGCTTGGGAGGCTGAGACAGGATAATCACTTGAACCCAGGAGGCAGACATTGCAGTGAGCAGAGATCATGCCACTGCACTCCAGCCTTGGTGACAGAGCAAGACTCTGCCAAAAAAAAAAAAAAAAAAAGATAAAAGGAAGAATTTTCCAACAGTTAGCTTCAGCAGTGGAACAGTTGCTCAGCTATAACAGTGTGCCACATTCAAGCAGAATCTGACTACGAAGTATTGTGGGAAAAGTTAATTATTTATACATTTTTAAATCCCTAACTTTAAAATTATATTATTACAACAAAATTCAATACACAGACATGTATTGAACATTATATGACTACACAGGGAGAACTAGTGTAGTCATATAAAATGTGGGAAAATCCACTATTGCCCTTGTATAGGCAAAACATTTTCTACATTTTACCTTAATGTAAAATAGAAAATTAGGCTTTTTAATCATTTTTCTCAATGAGGTCAACCTGCAAAGATGGATGACCCTGAAGTCAATTTTCTTAACAGCTAATCTAAGTTAAGCTCTTTCCCTTGTATAGAAAATGGCAGTCTACTGAAAAATTCACAAATGCATGTTGTAATTAATGTATGAAAAAAGAGATGGACAATGATTAAGGCAATCAATGTGACTAGAATATGAGGCATCTCATTAATCATAGCCCAGCCAGATTTCAACATTAACAAAATGCATCATCTTTAATTTCATAGTTACCTTCCAATCCAAATAGAACAAAACATACAATTAAGTAATTTAAAATAGTTGGATTAGGTCATTGCGTTTTTTGGTCAAACCCTTTCCTTTAAAAGACAATGGATTTCTTCATAGGAAACTCCAGTTGGCAGGCCTGCTTTTGAATACTGCCCACTGGTTTTTGGATCTTTCCTAAATATTAGAAAAGTGCCCAACTCTCCTAAAATAGTCATTTATTTTTGAGGTAGTACTCTTAGAAAATAACATATAAGATTTTCCACTATTTCTAATCTTAAGCTTTCAACATTTTATCATGGCATACTTGCTACTGGTTTTTTTTAAGCTACACCTAATTGGATTAAGGAAGTTCCCTTTTATTTCTGGTTTGTTAACAGTTTCTTTTACATATAGTTTGAATCTAATCATTCATGTTTTCTCATATCATCATATGATTTTTTCTTTTTGTTACTGTGGTGAATTGCACTTATTGATTTTTAAAATCTTTAACCATTTATATATTATTAGAATGAAACAAATTTGATGTTGATATGATTTTATTTCTATAAATCACTGATTTTTAAAGATATTTTGCTTAAGATTTTCAAATCAGAGAGATTGGCCTGTAGTATTCCTTACATATATTGTCCTTGTCAGATATTGGATCAAGATGACGCTGGCCTCATGAAGAAAGCTGGGAAGTTGATGCCTCTTTTCTATTCTCTGAAAGTTTATATATATATTTTTTTCTGTTTTTTTTTCCTTAACTATTTGATAAAAATTCACCAATAGTGAGATGTTACTATTTGAGAAAGCTGGATAAATTGCACACAGAATTCTGTAATTTTTTTTTACATTTTCATATATATCTGGAATTAATTCAAAAGAAGATTTTATTTTGAATTCACTAGGGGAGCATCCGAGTCTGGAGTTGTCTCTTCACCTCCCCAGTAGGTGAAATGTAGGTTCTATTTCTTTAATATGTGTGGGGGTATTTAAATTTTCTCTCTTTTCTGTGTCAATTTTAGAAAGTTTCGTTTTCCTATATTTTTTCTTCTATATTTTTATATTTATTAGGATAAAGTTGTTCATAATCCTATTTTATTGTCTTATCAATGTCTGCAGGATCCATAATGATGCCCCTCTTCACCCCAATATTGTTAGTTTTTTAAATGTCCTTTCTCTTTACCAGTCTTGCCAGTTAGGCAACATTTTATTTTTCCTCCCTGAAAACCATTTTTTGGCTTTGTTGATACTTTCTGTTATGTTTTTAAATTTCATCTATTTCAGTTTTTTTCTCCCATTTCCTTGATTAAATTTAGTTGTTGCTCTTTTTCTATTTGGCTTTAATTACTCTTTTTTTTCTCTAACATCTTGTACTGGGTTCTTGGATTAATTTCAAGTGGTTCCTCTTATTTAATAAATGAATATAAATTTCCCTTCAACAACGGCTTTAGCTGGATCCTGCAAGTTTTGTTATGTAATGTTGTTATTATAATTCAGTTCAAAATATTTTCTAATTTCTATTGTGATTATTTCTTAACCCCTAGGTTGGTTAAATAACATTTCTTAATATTTATGTTGTGGTTAATTTCTAGCTTAGTTCCACTATAGTAAATGAACATACTCTATATGGTTGCATGATTTGAAATTTGTTGAGACTTGTTTTATGATCCAAGGTTTGGCCTATTTGGTGAATTTTCAATGTGTGTGGGAAATCATGCACATATATCAGTTGTTAACATAGTATTTTATATTTACAAATTTGTCTGTTAACTTGGCATGATTAATTGTGTTGTTCAGAGCTTATGTGCCCTTCCTGAATCTTGGTCCTTATGTTACTCTGGAAGAGAGGTGGTAAAATCTCCAAATATGATTATGGATTTTTCTTTCTCCATAAGATCTGTCAATTTTTACACTAATTATTTTAATACTATGTAATTTTATAGCTATAAGTTTAAAATTACTATATTATATCTTCCTGGTGATGTCACTAATCACCATTAAATATCTCCCTTTATCTCTTCTTTTTGCCCTGTTTGATACTAGTGTGTCTGTACTAACTTTATTCTAGTTAATGTTTGTATGATTTACAAACATTTTTCAGATGTTTTCTTTCACCCTTTCTACAATTTTTAAATTTAAGGTTTCTCCTTTTACAAGTAACATTTTAATATTTATATTAGAGTATTTACAATATTCATATTGAATGGAAAATCTGATATATTTGAATTTCAACATCTTACTATTTGTTTTCCAAATTGTGTCCCTTATATTTTTCCTTTCTCAGTTATTCATTCATTAATTATTTGTATGCCAATAATATTGAACATGCAGGCAAATAAAAACAAAATTAACAGCAAAAATAAGACTAACCAAAACTGAATTTTAAAAAATCCTTTCTGACAGTGGTTGCCCTGGGGAAAAAAATGGAAATCTAAATAGACCTATAACCATTAGAGCAAGCAAATCAGTTGTTTAAAACAAACCACAAAAATAAACATCAGACCAAGAGTGTTTACAAACAAATTTAAACTCACCTGTTTTAGAAAACAGAAAATGAAAGAATACACACAATTTGTTTTATGAGGTTTTAATGCTCAAGCCAGAAATTAAATATATGAGGAAAAAAATACAATTCAATTTACACTTATGAGCACAAGTGCAAAATTATACAAAATTATAATATTTTATTAGCAAAAAGTATATTAAATTACATTAATTGTATTATTCAAATTAAATATTGGATAATTATTAATCTAATTATTTAACTATTTAAAATTAAATAAAATTTTCATCTATTTTACCACTTTCACACTAGCATATTTAATATTATTCACAAATTAATGAAGATAAAATTGTGATCTAAATAGATTCACTGAATGCATTTAATAAAATCCAATACCCAATTGTCTTAGTTTGTTTGTGCTACTATACAAAATACCTCATCATGTGTAATTTATAAAGAATGGAAATCTATTTGTCACAGTTCTGGAGGATGGAAAGTCCAAGATTAAGGTGTCAAGAGGTTCTGTGCACTGAGGGCCCGGTCTCTGTTTCAATGATGTCACCTTGAAGGCTATATCTTCACTTGGAAGAAGGGAAGGAAGGGCATAAAATGACCTCACCCAGTTCCCTCTAGCCCTTTTATAAGACACTAATTCATTGATGAGGGCAGAGCACCTTCATATCTTAGTCACTTCCCCACAGGTGCCACCTCTTAATACCACCACAATGGGGAGTAAGTTGCAACATGAACTCTGGAAAACACACATTCAAAGCATAGCACCAGTCTTTATTAAAAACAAAAGTCTTTTAACAGATAAGTTCCCTAGCCTGGTAAACCATAAACCTGATCACAGGTAGTGATAAAACACTAAAACCATCCAACTGAAAATATAAACAAGATAAAGACATGTGCTGTCATCATTACTATCAAATCTTGTCTGAAGATCCCAGGCAAGCAGAAAAGACAGAGAGAGAGAAATGAAAGATAAAAGGATTGGAAAAGAAGAAGCAAAACTCTCCGTTATTCACAGACAATGAACCACAATGTGATTGTGGACATCTAAGAAGTCCGTGATCTAAGAAGTCACTAATGAAAAATGTATATCTTGAATGATCTTTGGGAATTTCTGACAGATCCAACAATTTGACAAGTTTTCTCCAGTAGCAGTATTCTGAGACAGTTTGTTTACAGTATCATTGTGCTATTCTAAACATTGCAGTAACGGAAATAGGAACAAAAGGGTGATTAAAGCTTTAGGAGTAAAGGAAGATATTTTGAAAATCCAAGGATTTGTAAATGAAAGGGACATCTCTCACCATGTGACACACCAGCTTCCGCTGTCACCTTCTGCCATGAATATAAGCTTTCTGAAGCCATCACCAGAAGCAGATGCCAGCTCCATGCTCGTGTACAGACTGCAGAACCACGGGACAAGGTAAAACTTCCCTTCTTTATAAATTACCCAGTTTCAAGTATTCCTTTATAGCAGTGCAAAACAGCCTAACACAAAGGCCTTGTATCCCTCTTCTGCCAGGAAATTTAAAGTCAATATAGTGTTCTGGTCAGAGTCTGTCTTAGTAGTGCAGGCTATTACTTGTCAACAACATACTGTAACAAAGTCTCATCTTTTAATTGGAGGTCTCAGAGGTCCTTGGCAATTATTTCCCCAAAGATAGTTGGAGAGTTTTTGAAACCTTGGTGAAGCACTGTCCAACAGAACAGCTGTTAGGCTTTAGAATATGGTATTGTTATTCGAAGGCAAACAGTTATTGGGACTCTGGATTCAGCAGAATACAGAAAAAGACATCTTTTAGCTCTGAAGCTGAAAATCAGCCAAACTTACTAGGCAATGTCATGAGTAGTGTGTAAGGATTGGGGATCACTGGATGGATGTCTTCCATAATCTGCTTATTGGCCCTCAAATCCTGTATAAATGTATATTCTTTAAGTCCAGGCTTCTATACTGGCAGAATAGGCATATTGCACAGGATCTGACAGGGTCTAATGTGCTCATATTGTAAGAAGGCAAACAATAAAGGCTAAATGCCCCACCGTGCCTGTTCTCCCTTAGTGTACTGTTTTAGGTTTTTCTAAAACCCATGTTACTCTAGCATAACCTTGACTCACACTGGGAGTGCGGTTTTCACTTTCTCTGGCCTCATCTGCCCAAGTTTCTGGACTCACCTCCTAAAGCAGTGTCCCCAACGTTTTTGGCACCAGGGACTGGTTTCATGGAAGACAATTTTTCCACAGATAGTGGTGGCGAATGGGGGTGGTGGTAATGGTTTTGGGATGAAATTGTTCCACCTCAGATCATCAGGCATTGGTTAGATTCTCATAAGGAGCACACAATCTAGATTCCTTGCATGCAGAGTTTACAATAGAGTTTGCACTCCTGTGAGAATCTAATGCTGCCACTCTTCTGATGGGAGGCAGAGCTCAGGTGGTAATGCTCACATCTTGCTGTGTGGCCTGGTTCCTAACAGGCCATAGACTGGTACTTGTCCATGGCCCAGAGGTTGGGGACCCCTGTCTTATACTTCTTCTGGTGTGGGGGCATTTTCAATAACTTCTCTTTGCAACAAGGCAAACTGAAGAACACAGACTTCTTCTGGGGGCCCCTGAATGTTCATCCAATGCAGAGAAAAGGTAACTTAAGCATTTAATTTGGCCAGGAAGTGTTGTCCCAACAAACAAATAGGACATTCAGGCATGTATAGGAAACCAGCTTTTAAATGAGTTTATCCTAATTGAAAGCACAAAGTTTGGAGAAATAATCTTGTCAGTATCTTTCCAAAGACCCCAGCCACTTTTATAAACTCAAAAGAAAATTTAGACAACTGAGTGTTCAATACCGAATAAGCAGTACCAGCATCTACATAATACTTCAAAAACCGATTTCCTATTGTCATTGCTACCCAAGGCTCTATATGGGAAATATAGAAGGTATTGTTTGGGTCAGGAGGAAAACCTCAGCCCTATTCTTCCTGAGCTGCTTCAAGCCCTTTAGCCATCTGGGGAATTAAGTGGACCGAAGGCTAACTTTTCCCAGCATTGGGCTTTTGAGGCATGAGTAATCTTTTTTCCAGTCATCTTTCTGTTTTGAATAGGCACACTGTTTGGGACCTGCAGTGAGACAACCCTTTTTATTGATAGTTTGGGGCCAAGGTGATCCTACCTTAGATGATGTGCTTGCTGGGGTCCCTATCACGGTCTAGGGACTCCTTGAGTCAAAGCCTCAGCCAACAAGTCAGCCGTTTGTTTATTTTTCATTTTTATTTCTATTTCTTCATCTCTATCAGTAAATACATTGAAAGCAATATCCACCAACTAAGACAAAGACATTCATAAAGGCCCATCCACCTTTTTCAGCTTTTTCTAAGAATTTGTGACACTTTGACTAATAAACCTCATGTATGCCATTTTTAAATTCTGGGGCTTCTGGATCAATATCCATGTATTGTCCAAAGTCTTCAAAACCCCACTGTAAGAACTCTGAGAAACTGTCATTAGGTTGCTCTCTAAATTCCTGGACCTTACTGAGGTTTCTTTGGTTGGTCACCCCCTTCCACAGACCAGCCAAAATGCAATCCCAATCGTGTTCCAGCTTAGGTCTATCTCCAGTGTTTACATTCAATCCTGGATCAAAGGTGGGCACTGCAACTTAGGCAGTTGCTCTTACCAGATTGCTGGGTGAGTCAGCATGCAATCAATAAGTTTCCTCCTGAGCTTTATCTAAACCCATTCTCTGATTCTCTAAGGTTAAAAAAATGTTAAAAAAATTTTAGACATCTGTCCATGGGGGGGATGTAAGTACCAAATATTAAGAACAGATTCTCTATCCACTTTGCATCTTGCTGACAGTTGGACACGTTGTTTTTCCAATTAAAAAAGTCAGAGGTAGAAAATGGAGAGTGGACCCAAACAAATCCCATAGGTTGGTCTGTAAGTAGCATCAACCTCTTTTATGAGTAGTTGTAAGGGGAATTGTCCTCCCAGAGCCAAAGTGGCATCCTGATTGAATTGAGTTCCCTGTCAGGAATGAGAGGGAGAGACTACTTTTGTTGCTCCTAACTCCTGACCTCTGTAGGGTGAGGACTCCAGCTTAGGGGCCAGCAGAGCAGCTGCAGCTTCCATATAAGGTGAGAATGCTGTGAGAACTGTATGCTTATTTAGTTGAACCACCAACGTATCATTATCTTTTTTCTTGTCAGTCAGCCAAACAGGTATTTTCCTTTGCTGAACAATGATTTTGCATTTCTTTTCCATTGGTTTATTTTGCCAAAGCAGCATAAAACATTATACGTAAGGGATCTCTTCCCATTTCTCTTTCCTCTTGCAGTAAACTGCAGGATAGTACTATAATCGAGGGAGCCTTTTAATGACCACTGCTTGCCTGAATCCAGCATGTATTGTGGCCAGGCAGTATTACAAAAGAAAACCAACTTTTTGTTTGTTTCATGCACTTATAGACAAAACCTTCTGAATTTTGCAGGTTGCAGCCTAAAAGACTGCTTCAGAGAACCAAATCAACATTTCCCAATCCAGCCAAGATGTGCACACACCAAAACACAGGTACTAGTCACTCTGCTCAGTGCCGAAGTTTGACGTGGCGAGGCTGAAACTTGTTCCTGTTGGTCTCTAGCACCATTGATGCACTCAAGATGGGGAGGAATGACCTCCACTGCAAGTTCAGTAGGTGGTCCGCAGGAAGGATGGAAGAGCAGATGGTCACTCTGAGTTAGGCTAGTGGAGCTTCCAGTAGCAATTCCTTCAGGGCTCACCAAATGTTACTAGCCATACAAAAAAAAAAAAAAGAGTTCCCTGAATTAGGCCTGCTGAGCTGCTGCTAGTAATTCCTTCAGGGGATTTCCTCCATGGCCGTAAGTATACACAATAAGACAAAGATAAATAACAAGGCCTTCCAAAATCAAGTTCCAAATTTCATAAATCAAGAGTATTTCACCCAAGCAGTGCCCTTTATTCTCTTTCCAAGTGAATAGAAATCCCCTCAAACAAGGTCCTTCTTATTTCTAAGGAGGCTTGGCAAGACCTTGAAAGAGGCAAGAAGACCTCTAAGAAGGCCACGAGACCTTCAAGGAGGCCATAAGACTTCCAAGGAAGCAAGAAGACCTTCTGAGATGCCACAAGATCTCCAAGAAGGTCACGAGATCTGGCAATAGGCAAGACATCAGAGATAGCCACCAGTTCGGTGGAACTGAGTGGCCACTGGCTTGTCTCTGGGTCCATCCCAGTGGAAAGGGGGCACTGAGCCAAATGTCCACAGAGGGCTCTTGAACAGCTCTTATAACAAAATTTGTTATAGGACCAACAGGTTTATATGCCTGCTGCACAGTAACAGACCAATTACACTGAGGCAGCAGGGATGCAGCAGAGAAAGAATTTAATTATCATAGGGTGCCAAGTGAAGAGGTGGAAGGATAACGTCAAATCCATCTCCCCAAGGAGTTCTGAGCTGGCATTTTAAGGAGATTGTGGAGGATGAGAGGCTGGAAAATTGAGATCATTGAGTGGCCAGGGCAAACAGGATGAAACCATCAGAATGTGGAAACTGCATTCTTTGGCTAGTCAGCTTCTCACAAGGTTCTTCAGCCCAACTGGCATCAGTGGGGTCCTTCAGACCAGCTGAGTCGGTAGTTTAATCAGGACCTGAAGGAATATCTCAAAGAGAAAACTTAATGTCTCATAATGTTCAGATTGTTATCTATAGACCAGTTACGGGGAACCATAATCTAGGGTCCATGTGATTCCAGGACAATCAGCACCAAACAACTCCAAGGATGCAGGTCAGGGAGCAGGCTGACCTCATGATGAATGCTGGACATGCTGCAAGCTTGGTTTATTTTTGTTTCTTCCTTCTCTTCTTCCCTGATTAATTTTATAAACTTTATCTGGGTGGTTTCAACACTTGGATCCAGTAAACAAGGACATTAAAGAGATGAGGTATGTAGTCACAAAGAAAGATAAATAGGCCAGTGGAAAATACGAGAGTCCTGGTCCTGAAACAGACACTTTGGTAGTTTAATATTGGACAGAAATGGGATGAAAGATAATAAACAAAGGATGGCTTATGAAGTAAATCACAAAAGGACAACTGGCCTTACATTTGGAGAAAGAATAAAGCAAACGAGCAAAAAACCTGGAGTTGTAGATCATCTATCTAATCCCAACACTTTGGAAGGCTGAGGTGGGGTGATCACCTGAGCTCAAGGGTTTGAGACCAGCTTGGGCAACATAGTGAGATTTCATCTCTACTAAAATAAACAAATTAATTAATTAATTAATAGCTGGGTGTCATGGTGCATGCCTGTAGTCCCAGCTGCTCAGGAGGCTGAGGCAGGATTACTTTAGCCTGGAAGTTGGAGGCTTCAATGACTTATGATAATGCCATTGCACTCCTATCTGGAAGACAGAAGGAGACCCTGTCTCAAAAAAACAAAACAAAACAATAAATAAACATTCACTGGATTTCAAGAGGAGACCAATCTTTACATGAGTAAAAGTGATGAAATACATTATTAAGGAAAACATTGATAGATTTTGCTATAAAAAATTTTACAAATTCTCTAGGTTAAAAACATGTAAACCAAATTGAAAAGAAACAAGCTGGAAAACCTAGGTACATGCAGTTAATGAAGTTTTTACTAAAAAGAAAAAGCATTGAAACTATTCTGGAGAGTGTACAAAGACCCAAAGCAGTAAATTTACAGAAAAAAATTTAAATGAGTAATGCATATAATAAAATATACTATGTCTCTTAAAAATATATGACATAAATATTATCTTGTAAATGCTTCTACATTTGTTATAATGAAAGTTTCTTGATACAGAATATGCTCTGTATTCGTCCATTTTCACACTGTTATAAAGAACTATCTGGGACTGGGCAACTTACAAAAGAAAGAGTTTACGTTGACTCACAGTTCAGTGTGGCTATGGAAGCCTCAGGAAACTTACAACCATGATGGAAGGCAAAGGGGAAGCAAGGCACCTTCTTCATAAGGTGGCTGGAAAGAGAATGAATGCAGGAGGAACTACCAAACACTTATAAAACCATCCAATCTCATGAGAACTCACTCACTATCATGAGAACAGCATAGGGGAAACCTCCATGATCCAAATACCTCCACCTGGTCTCTCCCTTGACACCTGGGTATTATAGGGATTATAATTCAAGATGAGATTTGGGTGGGGAAACAAAGCCTAACCATATCATGCACTTAGTTATAATTTTTTCACTGTATCTTCCTTTCATAATATTGTTTCAAGGAAAACTATATTTTGAGTTTCCAGAAATGGGAAGGTGTGGCCAGAAAAGGCACAGGATTTTCATGACTTATAGATTAGAGAAGAGGAAAATCACTGGAGGAGACAATGAAATTTAAAATTTTTCTTTGAAAGAAAGGGTTTTTTGGTACATCTTCAATAGGGAATGCAACTACTCTTGTCAATCACTTTATACACATTCTAAATCGTACAAACAGATGAGGACAATGCCACTTACTCCCAAGAGTGTATGTATCTAGCAGATAGACAAGTAGCTAAGGCAGTGAGACATAACAAGATCTGAGCAAGCCAAGATATTTTCTTGCACAGATTCTTGACCTAGAACATTATCCAGAGCATGTCATCCCTGACTGGGGAGCTGGTGTGGAGTAGAGCTTGGAGAATTGCTTGGTTCCAGAGTGGGTCACAGCCAAGTGTTACCAAGCAATTGTACTTTTATTTAATTATAGACCCACAAGCCACTTGTATTCTTTACATTGCTAATCAAATCCAAAGCAGCCAAGATCATGCACCAGGACAGAAGTAAGCAATGGGCTGTCACCTAAGGAGCTGGAAATGATGTCCCATTCAACAGAAACTTTCACAACCCACCTGTAATTCACCAGTGATCAGGATAACTCATACTCTCTTCTTCCTCTATAAAGCACATTGACTGATGAACACATGTGATTTCTACCCACAGTATAATGTCCATGAACTTCTGTTCTTACCTGTCTGGTTATCTGCTTACCAAGAATCTGTGTTATTTGTTCCCAAATTCAACTAGGTCAGTTATGCTGTGATCGGGTAACCGAATTAAATGTTACATCCAACTGAAAAGGAATCATGGCATGCTAATTACCCTGATCTGATCACTACACATTATACATATGGAAATATCAATATGTGCCTCATGAATAGTCCATTTAAATAAATAAGTAATTAATTAAAAATTAAAATGAATGTTTGCGAATGATGAAATTAAATCAAGATATTAAAAATATTGTTGAAGATGAGGCTGGCAGGAGATGTTATGAAAATCTAAAAGGGCTGTGCAGAAAGATTGCTCTCCAAGTGTTTTTAAGGGGTCATTTCTCTTCAATCAAACTGAAAATGTTAATCATGGATCCCACATTTCAAATGTGGATTGTGCTAAAAGCTGATGTGGAACTCTAATAGGAAAGTCTATCCTCAGAGAAAGCATCTGGGCCCTACCATGATAAACTGACAAATCAGTATTTATTAGTATTGTTTTTAAGTTAAAATAAAATGTGTATGATAAGGCTTTTGCAACACCTAATGAAACAATAGATCTTGGCAATGATGGATGTGTGCTACAAACACTAGAAACATGTGGCAATTAAATTTAAATTAAATAGAAATTTCAATTCCTCAGTCTAACTAGCCATATTCCACATGCTCAATAGCTACATGTGGCTCAGTGGCTACCATCTTAGAGCAGATATAGAGTGTTTCCATTTTCAAAAAAAATTCCATTGGACACACCATTCTAGAACCAGCAGTTTGGAAATGACTGCATGTTAAACAACATCTTAGAGAAACAATCAGTGAAGTCCAGAACACTGGAAATTTTACAGAAAAAACTACACAGTTGATTTAACAAATGAATGACATTAAAAAGTACGGGAGCTGCGTATATTAAAAATAATTTAATAAGCAGTGAATCTAAACACAATATAAAGACCTTATTTAAATCTTAATTTAGCAAACTAAGTGTAAAGTGACATCTCTGACACAATTGAGAAAATTTAAACATGGACTAGGCATTAAAAGATCTCGAAGAATTATCATTAATTTCTAGGTGTGAAAATGATATTCTGGCTGTGCTTTTAGTTTTTAATTTTAATTATCTATTAAAGATATATGCAGATACAGAAATATAAAAGATTATACATAAAATGATAAGATGTTTGAGATATGCTTTAAAATACTACAGGCAGAAGGAAAAGTGTGAATGCATTTATGTGTAGATGGATGAAATAAGAATGGTGAAATACCTATAATTGTGGAATCCAGGTTGCTCTCTCTACCTTGAGATATGTTTGAATACTTCCATATTATACAATTCAAAATGTACACAGTATGTATATATGTTTGCGTCTGTGTGAGTCCATCTGTTGTAACTGATTTTTTAATTCACTATCAAACTACTGGATCATGTAAGAAGGAACCCAGTGTATAAGCCCCTTTCCTGAATGCTGATCTCCAAGGCAAGGCCCAGTGAGGAGAGTTTATGGGTTCTCCTGCCTGGGCAAATTGTCTCCAGTCTCCTCACCAACCTCCAGGCAACAAAGGGCATGTATTGGACATTGGCCACCTTAACTTCATTTCAATGTGACAAACAAACAGCATTGATCTGAATGTGGCTGTTAGTAAATCAGGGGCTGCCAATAATTACTTTTGATACTTTCAGATTTTTTTGAAACTCTATTTCTGCTTTTAATGTCATTTAGTGTAGGTAGAGGCTCTATTCGAATTTTTCTTGCACTTCAAATTCTGATAGACTTATACATTTTAATATAGAGGAGTTAAGCTAGCCATTCATTTAAGAAAATGATCCATTTGGTCTCTCTAATACCCACAAATAATTACCATTGGAAAACTATAACAATGAAATCACAGAGTTAGAATAATACCATGCAAATGCCAAAGAACTGAGGTATTAATATGAGAAATAAATAGCTACAATCTGAAATAATAAATCAATAAGATAGATGAACTATATCGCCTATATACGATATGTCTGATAAAATAATGTTATTGGAAAGAAAATGTATTGGCTGTCCAGAGATGGGACTTTAAGCTCTTCTCTTCCATCTCTTTGCTCTTTGTCAAAGCAGTTTACTTCCTTTTGATTCCGTTTCTTTATCTCCAAAATTAGCAATGTCATATGTGAGATTGGGGTGGGGATGCTTTTAAGAATAATTTTTATATGCAGAAAAGATTATTCAGGGTCTCATTTTCTATTCAACCAAGTAATACTGAATTTACTAATACAAAAGCTTCAAGAATCTAGTTTTTAAGTTCTTTTGTGTTTAGCTTGAAAATCCTATTCTCTAGCAATGTTTAAAAGTGCTTTTAAAGGACCTTTAAATAATATTGTTTTTATAAATAAATGTATTAAAATACCTTAAGCATTTTAACTACATTTTAAATATTTAGTTATTTAATTTTTACATATTTCAGTTAACTTCTAATTTATATAGATTTTATAAATTAAATTAAAATTTTGGTGAAACCTCGATACTCTTAAATATTCCAATTCTATAAACAAAAAATTGAAATGATTGCTCAATTATAAATTTTAAAACTGGACTTCTTCTGTGCTCTACTAGGTTAAATACTCTTAAATATTAGAAAATTATAAAATACTAACCTAACGCAGATTTCTTAATGAGATAATATTAATATTACAGTTTTAAATTTTCTAAACACTTTTCTAATTTTCTAAATCTCATTGAGGTTAAAAGTTACCTACTAAGTGAGGAAGACAGTCCCCATCCCAGTTAATTGACACTGTTTCCCACCAAAGATTTAGACCAAGTATAGTATTTGGAATTACATAAACTATTATATTATGCCATATAATTTTGGTGGATGCCTCTCCAGTATTGTTTAGGGTAATAAGGACATGGAGTTTTTGTTCAACAAGTTGGCTGGATTCTTACTGTAGACATGAATGGATGCTCTAAACTCAGTCTATAGTTGCTGTATAAATTAACCCACAATTACATGAAGGAGTGGCCACTAGTCCAATAAATTTCTGGATTCACAACATATAACGAAGTCTGAAACTTCAACATGAGGTGATCTCATTTAAATTTTGCCATCTCTTTGTCTCTTAAGGAGTATACATGTCTTCTCCCTGGGCATAAAGAGCTCTAAACATGGTGAAATCCAGCACTTCTATCACCCCTTGGGACTGCACAGCCATTATAGATTTTAAGTTACATCTTATTAAACTCTAAGTGTCTGTAAGGACTTTATTTGACAATTCAATGATAATTTGCATGGTTATTCCACTAACAAGAGTGTAGACTCATCATTAACCTGAAGTTAAATAAAGTTGTACTATATCTAGATCTTTCTAGAATGAATGTATTTCTGCTATGTGACCTTAACAGTGCTGCCCACTTGAATTTATTTGGGTGCAGATAGTCATTAGTATGATGACATCTATAGGTATTTCTCTAAGTAAGCTCTGAAATCCTCCCATTGAAATACCAATATGTCAGCCAAATTCTCAATCTGCCTGCCGCACTCAACAATTGTACCCTGGGCACAAACTTAAATATTGGGGAAACTAAATGCAATGATTATAATGACTCTTTTTAGTATCCTCTGTTTAGAGTTCACATTTGGAAAATCAGAGTACCTTTAAGTATTCTGACAATGGTACATTATCTCCAGACCTTAGAGGGAGAAACATATCTTTGTTTTCTTGGTTATACAATAACATATTTTTAAAATAAATTTTAAAAGGAAATTAATGTAGCATATATGTTTATGCAAACAGCATTATTTTTAAATATGCTAATAAAAACATACAATATTTTTAGAATAACATAAAAGAAACTGGACACACTGGTTGCTTCTTTTGGGGAGAATTACTTGAGTGGCAGAAAAGCAGAGTGAGAGGGATAATTCCTTTACATCACATGTTGTACCTTTTGGGTTCTGAAATATAGGCATAATTTAACTATCTGAGCATATGAATATCTTTTTTTAACTGAAGTTTGATATAAAACAAAATCAATTAGAAAAATTATTGTCATGGCTATTTTTCTTAAAGGAATGAATGAGAATCATTTACTAATTGTGACAACAATGATACCACTGGTGGTAATGGCTGATGCCGAAAGGTCACACTCAGTTTGGAGTAAAAGAAGAATATGTTCTCAGGGATTTCTAATCTGTTAAATGTTGGGAAAGCCCATGTCTTCCTGTTCCAGAAGGATAAAAGCGGTAATCCCATTTTGGTGAAGAGCAGATTCCTGGTATCTTCTAGAATAAAATGTAGTATTAGAAGCACAACGCAGATTTTGGAGAAGCAGGGGGTCATCTGGTCCCACTTTCTTTTCTAGAACTGGGAAGACATGTTGCCTCCCAAGCAAGCAGACTCTGAGCTTGACTTCAGTGTTTCTGTAGGAAGAAAATGTGGTTCATCTCCGTGGCTGTTTCTGAGAAGGGAGGTGCTGAGTGTTTGAGGAGCTGAAAGAACAGGTCACCCTGGAACCAAACTAAATACAAACCTTAAAACAATGAGCCTCTGTCTGAATGCAGGTCTTCTGGCTACCAGAGTGACACCTTAGCCAACCCAAGTTCTGTGACTGTCCTGAGTTGCAGGGCTGAGGCAAGAAAATCAGATCCACACTCACAGTTCTCTGCAGTATAGACTCAGTTCATTCTCTCTCTCTCTCTGTCTCTCTCTCTCTCTCTCTGTCTCCTTCTCTCTCTCTTCCCACTAGAATATACACAAGAAACCGATACTCTTAAAACTGGATTATGACTGGGAGTCAAGACATGAGCCCTGACCTTGCACACCAGGTAGCTTGAGCTTTCTTGTTTTTCATCCTTATACTACAAGGTTTCCCTTGTCAAGATTTCCATTTCTTTGCCTTGTTGGGAGAAATTATCCACAATGTACGAGCAGGTAAATGGATTATTGCATGTTCATTGTTTAACAGCCCACCCAAGGATTATTTCATTCTCTAGGCCAGGAGTCAAGACACTTTTCCTGCAAAGGGTCATATGGTACACATTTTAGGCTCTGAGAACCATATATTCTGTCACAACTATTCAGCTCTGCCTTTGTAGCACAAAATCAGCCACAGGAAACAAACAAATGGGTGTAGCTTTGTCCCAAAGGAACTTTATTTAGAAAACCAAGTGGCCAGTGGATTTTGGTCTACTGTAATTTGTCAACATTTGCTCTACTCTAGGAAAATGTGAAACATTACTTGATTTGCTATTTGTACTTGATCAGGGCCCAGCCTCTGTGAGTTTACCAGTTACCTTAATTAAAATGTTGATCCTACAGAGTGCAAATTACTTTTTTTCTGATTGAATAGACAGTCCCAAAGGTTATGATTTTATTGCCTAATAGCTCTTTAAACTGTTTTGTCTCTAACTTCAAAAGTAAAATTTTATTTTAATACGTCTTTCCTGATAGACTATATACACTCTTAATCCTCAAAGGCCCTTTGAACCAGGTACGTCATATTTCTGGATGAGTTATATAAGTGAACTAGTGTTAATTTATACTAGTTCACCAGTATAAACTAGTGAACTAGTTAATAAGAACTGCACTATGTCCTATATTTATATAAGAATCATAGTTTTATCTTTCTGACAACTAAATATTGACAATCTGGATTTGAGGCAAACACACCATTATTCTATACATGATACCAAGAACAAACATCACAAGCAACTAGGAGGGAAAAAGGCAGGCATGTCGTGTGAAGCCCCTCCTTTCTCTTACCAGATGAGCTCATGAGTTTTCTATGAGATGACGTTGGTCTTTTCTAGATTCCTGATGCCAACTCCTGGGAATTCCTATGTCTTTAGAAACAGTGGCTAGAAAAACACAGTTTTACATTGGTAAAATGAGGCAATTCATCAACAAAAATGAGGTAATTCACCAATAAAAAGCTCTGAGGTATTTTTTTTTATTTTTTATTTATTTTTATTTATTTTTTTTTTTTGAGACAGAGTCTCGCTCTTTCACCCAGGCTGGAGTGCAGTGGCGCGATCTCGGCTCACTGCAGGCTCCGCCTCCCGGGTTCACGCCATTCTCCTGCCTCAGCCTCTCCCAGTAGCTGGGACTACAGGCACCCGCCACCACGCCCGGCTAATTTTTTGTATTTTTAGTAGAGACGGGGTTTCACCGTGTTAGCCAGGATGGTCTCGATCTCCTGACCTCGTGATCTGCCCGCCTCGGCCTCCCAAAGTGCTGGGATTACAGGCGTGAGCCACCGCGCCTGGCCTCTGAGGTATTTATTTTTCAGCTCTGCTATTTTACAGTGACTACTGCTTGTAGCAAAGATGATTCCTTAAAATCCTCCCCTTTTATGCACTCCGTTCACATATAGGAGAGTTCGTTGAAACGAAGCAATGATGGGCTCAATTAAGAAAAGGGACATATGCCAGTCGTCTGAAATCTGTCAAGTTGGAAACAGAAAATAATGTTATCTTGATGATTGCTTTAAAAATGAGAAGAAATTTAATATAAAAATGAACTCTGAATTAGCCCTGAGTTTTACACACCATCAAGGTCAGATTAATTTTAGGGAGCATTGCACAGCTGCACTAGCACACGGCCATCCTTTCTCCAGTGTGTAACTTCAAAAGCTCACTTCTGGTTCCTGCTATGTCCCAAGCATCATTTCTATAGAGATAACTTCCCAACCCTATTTCCAGGCTACACTATTCTTCTAGGCATCAGTCTTCCATTTGCAGAAGACTCTGACCATCTCTCTTTTCCTCCAAGCTTATTCTTCTTCCTGTCTTGTCCATACTATGGTATTCCCATCAGATGGCCTTCTTTGCTCAAAACCTTTACAACTTATTTGACATTTCCCTTCCCCTTACCACCATCCCTAACATCCATTCAGCAGCTGGATCCCATCAGTGTTCCTCCACCCTCACCCACAGTTCACCAGCACAGGTTTCCTTAGCTTCACTTTCTTTCAGCTGCTCAATGCCTGGTCGGCTCCTTTCTCAGAGCCCTACTCACTCCATTAATAGGGCAT
The DNA here is from genome assembly GCF_006542625.1 of Nomascus leucogenys. NCBI lineage: Eukaryota > Metazoa > Chordata > Mammalia > Primates > Hylobatidae > Nomascus > Nomascus leucogenys. The sequence goes on from NC_044391.1 coordinate 2,139,466, forward strand.
GCAGATATAGACTACTTTTTTTTTCAACACGGATTTCCTGGTGCTTCCATTCCTTACCCCAATCAGAAAGTGTTGATGGTTTCTTATTACCAGGCAAATAAAATACAAATCCAAGGCCGGGCGCGGTGGCTCACGCTTGTAATCCCAGCACTTTGGGAGGCCGAGGCGGGCGGATCACGAGGTCAGGAGATCGAGACCACGGTGAAACCCCGTCTCTACTAAAAATACAAAAAAAAATTAGCCGGGCGTGGTGGCGGGCGCCTGTAGTCCCAGCTACTCGGAGAGGCTGAGGCAGGAGAATGGTGTGAACCCGGGAGGCGGAGCTTGCAGTGAGCCGAGATCGCGCCACTGCACTGCAGCCTGGGTGACAGAGCAAGACTCCTTCTCAAAAAAAAAAAAAAAAAAAAAAAATACAAGTGCAAGACCCTACCTGACCTCCACACCAATATTGCCATCACTGATTCATTTCAACTGCCCCTAAGTCCTTGTTCACTCTTTTCTGTCTCCTTGAAATATATTTTACTGCAGCCTTCCCTTGCACTACTATGTTTTTACAGGTCCCAACCTTGTCTAAAGGTCTTTCCAATTACCCCAAATAATATTTGCCTCCTGCAACATCCATCATCTTTCACTGGTTCTCTCCCACATTCTTAAACTTCTGAAGAATGGGTAGGCAGGAACGTGTGTGGTAATAAAATGATAGTTTTCAGTTTGCACCCCAGAACTGACATTTGTCACCTCTGTGACTTTTACCAACTGACTACATATCTCTGTGCCTCAATTTTTCTATTATCTGTAAAAACTTAGGATAAAAGCCTTTACCTCTCCAGACTCATGTAGATATAAAGGAGTGAAACTGACCCACAACAAATATCATTTACGTGGATCTTATAACACTACATCTTGAATATCTGAATTTGCCTTTTGATTAAACTTATTTCATAGAGACCTGGAGAAGAACTCCTTTTGGTTGTCCAACATCCTTCTTTTGGTAACAGCCTTCTGGAGAATTATTTCCTCTCATTAGGTCCAAGCTGGTAAAGCTGTAAATCAAGGGGCCTGGCCTTCCTTGCCAACTTTGTGGGCACATTACTTAAGCTGGACATATTGGACTTTCTGTCCTGGGACTTTGTACTGTGAACTGAGTAATGAAAAGTTGAAAAAAAAAAATTGGTGTATCTGTGTTCCAACATTTTAGCCCCAACAACTCAGTTGCACAGTTGCTCTTACTGAGATTACTAGAATGCCTGGTTCCATCCTTTCTAATGTTTCTTTCTTTTCATTCCCTTTATGCTCATATCTCCCCACACAGTCCCCCAACCCCTCCTATAATTTTTTTTCTGCTTGAGTTAGTAAAATTTGATTCCGTTGCTTACAACCAAAGAACCCTAACCAAGTATGTCATCTACCAAAATGGAGATAGCTAAAGCCCAATGTCTAGCACTTACAATTCTCAGTAAATCTTTGTGATATAAAAAAAAAAAATTATTGTCTGAGTGCGGTAGCTCACGCCTGTAATCCCAGCACTTTGGGAGGCTGAGGCAGGCAGATTACAAGGTCAGGACTTCAAGACCATCCTAGCTAACATGGTGAAACCCTGTCTCTAATAAAAATATAAAAAATTAGCCGGGTATGGTGGCAGGTGCCTGTAGTCCCAGCTACTCGGGAGGCTGAGGCAGGAGAATGGCGTGAACCTGGGAGGCAGAGGTTACAGTGAGCCAAGATCACACCACTGCACTCCAGCCTGGGCAACAGCATGAGACTCCGTCTCAAAAAAAAAAAAAAAATTATTAAACCTCCATCTGCCTTGTTGATATACACTGTAGTTTAAGTTCATTCTCTTAATTCCATTAGGAATCAGAATTCTTTCATGTTTCATTTGCTTCCACTCTAAAAATATTTATGCTCATTTTGTTCCAAAAATAAGATGATGTAATTGACATTTACATAGAAAATTGAAACAATGAAGGAAAAGTTAAAATGAAGGGTTGTTTTTTTTTTCAAAAAGAGTTATAAAACAAATTTAAAAGTCCATAATCCTGATCATAGGATTAATTTGTTTCAAACACTTCATTTCTGGTCTACTATTCTACTCTGGTTTTCCCTTAGACTCACTTGGGAAGATTTTTTTTTTTTTTAATACATGTGACTAGCTCTCACTAAAGACCAGTTTTATCTGAAGATCTAGGTGTAGGACCTGGGATGCAAACATTTTCAAATGTTATCGGTTTAATTCTGATGCACAATAAAGGTTGAGGGCATGGGACCCAGGGCTCCAATCAATCACGCAAGATGCTTAAAATGGAACGTTGATCTTCACATGATACTTGTCAAGTGTAGAAAACTTTGTCTGGATTTGGAAACAAAAATGTGAGCATGAAGCTTCGGTAAAATAAACTCTCTTGAAAAACACTAATACTCTACAATTATTTTTCCATCAAAATAAAATAGTGCCAAGTACATAGCTTCTTCCAAGTAACAAATCTTTAAAACCAAAGTGAAATTTTGAAACCGCTCCTTCAAATAGCATCCGTCCGGTAGACAGATGGCATGTTTTATTTCATTTCCCGTTTCTACTTGGTGGAGTTCATGGGGTATTTTGAGAATCAATGGGTAATTAAGAATTGGGTGCCAATTTAGGTATTTGATTTGGAAATTGAGTCTTTGAAAACCATCAATTCCAAATATAGCGCAAGCCCTCCTTATTATGCTATCCCAGAAACCGGTAATAAGAACACTCTAAAAATATTTAGAATTGCAGGAGCCAGATTTTCTGGGCTGCAGGTGGAGGACACACAGCTGCCAGGAAATGGAAGACACCTGCTATGTCCCTGAGTCCCCCTTTGGTGGGTAGTGGATGGAGGACAATAGGGTCTGCTGTAGTATTAATCTGGGTACTAGATAGTAATAAATCAATGTGATTTAAGAGCATTATCGGTAGACCTTTCTGAAAGAGCATGCACAGTAGTCCTTCGTAGTAAGGAATCAAGGCTGGTAGCCCTAAGCCATTTTTGTTAAATGTAAAGGGTGCTGAAAAAGTTTCACACCTGCAACTACCAGTCAGTAACACCTTAGGAGACATTACTTCATCAGACACGATTAACTCCTCGTTCTAGTAAGTTCAGCAGAAGGCTATAGAAATTTACAGTCTACGTGACATTGTCCTAGGCTGAGAGGCATCAACCTGAGACTGAGGTGTGAAAAAAGATCACTTGAAAATCTTATTGAAAGGCAGATCTCTGAGGCTCAGCTTCAAATATTCTGATTTACAAAAATTGTAGAGGAATCAGGAACCTGCACTTTATCAAGTATTCCAGGGGTACTTTTGGTACAAGTGGTCTGTTGGCAACACTTGGAGAAAACAATAATGATTAATGTCACGCTTCCATTAAGGAAACTTAATTTTAGGGAAAAAGAGTATTTGAAAACCTGAGTAAAGAAGGATCTGGCAGGGGTTTCTGGCTCAAGTAAGAAAGCCTCAAAGAACAGGGAGTGATAGGTAAGTCCAGATTGCAAGATATTCCAGAAAGAAGAGGAGAACCAAAGGGAGGGAGGTGAGCAGTTGCTAGGAACAAACCTCAGAATTACAAAACTTTTCCTAAGATCTGTTCTGGGGAGGAGAACAGTTTGAGAAGTAAAAGACCATAAGGAAATATCGGATCATCCAACATTGACCAAATGTTACTGCCAGTCAGCATTGCACCAGGTGCTTTAGAAATATCACCGTCACTAATAGGTAGCTGCAGCCTGTAGTTTAGGTGCGTGGACTCTAGGGGCAGTGGTTGCTCAGGTACGCTGGTTATATCTGAAGTCACCTGGGAGCTTTGATAAATGCTGATGCCAAAGCTCCATGTAGAGAGTTTCTGGTATAATTGGTTTGGGGGATAACCTGAGCCTTTGTGTTTTTTCAGTGTTCCTGGCAAGTGTTGAGAACTAATGCTCTAGAACAGCACTTCTCAAACTTTAGGGTGTACCAGAACCACCTGGAGACCTAATAGAGAACACAGACCCAGGCTTCTTGAGGTGGAACAGGGCCTGCCCTCTTGTGTTGACCAAGTGCCCCAGGTGATTCTGATACCTGCCAACTTTGATAAACACTGATCTTGAGTGAGACTGTGTAGGTTTGAGTTGGACTTCACCACCATCAACTAGATACCGTGGGGCAAGTTACATACCCCATGGGCTTCACTTTCCACGTCTGTAAAGCCATGATAGTAAGACAACCCTGATGAGGGATGAATGTGAATGGCCCTGGAGACTCTTTCTTCTCACTTTCTGGTGAGCTTAGGGGAGAGCGGGCTCAGCAGCTCAGTTACCTCAATAGAAGAACAGGCTGATACCAGCTTCAGCCCCTTCTACCCACCTCTCACATAGCCACTTACCTCAGAAGGGAGCTTCCCTTGTTTCATAATCTCATAGATGTTCCCTGCATATTCTCTCCCAACCCTGACTCCCACCACAATTGTGTACAATCATAATTTTTCAAACTTCAGTGTGCATTGAACCACTTGGAAGGCTTGATAAAACACAGATTTCTGGCCCCAATCCCAGAGTTTCAGTCTGTCGGTCTGAATATGGCCCAATAATTTGCATTTCTAACAAGTTTTCAAGTAATGCTGATGCTAATCCAAATTATACCTTGAAAACCACTAAAGTAGAACACACTGAGGACAGGGCTCCTCTCTGCAGAACCACTGGCTGTGCTTAAGCTGTAGGATAATGAAAATCTGAGGATTGTGCAAACTCTGCTACTTCTCTAAGATTTCTCCTATAATCTCTTTTATGTTTGCACTGCAGAATGCTAATGGTACGTGTGTCCATCACTGTAGTGGGGATTTCCCATGCTGTCACCTGTAAAATGGTTTAGAAATGAACCTAACAAATAGTCTGGGCCCTTAAATGAAAGACAACATTCTTTTTAGTTTGTCAAACTCATCTTAAGCAGCTGCTATGTGCTGGATGTTTGGCTAGATGCTGTGATTACTATGATGAATGAAACATATTCCTTACATAATAGGAATTGATAGTCCAAAAGAAAATAAAAGCAAGTTCACAAATAATTATAATGCCATAAAACACACAACAATATAAAAAAATCTCTGGTATGGGAAGGCTCCCATTAAGTTAGTTATCATTAGGGAAATGCAAAGGCCATGCTCTACTAGTGTTTTTGCTATCACCCAACTCCCACAGGAAGCGTAAAAATCCATCCCCTCCCCTCACCATTCTCCCTACCCCTGACTTCCAGTACCCACTGCAGAGATGTGATGCACTTGTATAGTATTTGACTGCATTCTATTCATCAAAGATAAACATAGTGGAGAAAATAGCATTCGTGAAATATCCATTAGATGTGGTTTCATCCTAAATTATTTCTGCCCATACTCGAGATGCTTGAAGTTTTAATCATTTTTATTATCATTTGGTATTTACATAGAATCTTTTTTCAAAAAACCACCACCACTTTTTCAAGTATTATCTTCAAATGTCACATTCCTGAGCAATTAAAAAGAGTCACTCGTGTCCTCATTTTGGTGAAGGAGTCAAGAGATGGAGAGACATTAAGCAGTTCACCCCAGAACAGGGACCAGAAACCAGAACTTCTGAATCAGAGGAACAGGACTCCACCTTCTGCTGTGTCGTAAGAAGCGAAAGATTTATACTCACCTAGGGGCACTCCTCACTCATTAACCCCCTCCACGAACAACCTGAGAGTGCCCAAAGGGACAACAGTTAGGAGCATAAAATAATAATAATAACAAATAAAACCAGAGGCAAGGTATTATTTTTTCAGAAATCATGACATCATTAGAGAGAGGCATATTGTTCTCTTCACAGGATCATCACAAACGGACTACTTTAAATGGAGATATAAATATCCACGTTCATTCATGGGATACAACAGCTTCTACTACCTAACTCCTGCTCCTTCCAAGAAGTGTTTATCCTTACTCAATGGCCTTCAACAATGTTTAACAAATGGTCTGGGCTGGACCACCCAGCTGCTGGTAAGAAGACAGAAACTAGCATTCCCAAGGCCCATGTTTTTCTATGCTGACAAGGTTGGGAAAGAATTAGTACTCTATGTTAAAATATCAGGACGTTTTTCATTTAAAATAAACTGCAGCCCGAGTCTTACAACACAAATGTTAGTAAGTCTAGTGCAATTGGACGGGCAAATGGTTGGGTTTTCTCTCTCAAATACTTTGCTATAGCAGCTATCTACTAGAAAAACTACTTCATCAGAAGTAAAAATAAGGCCCAGGTCAGCCACCGTCCTTCTAGAACTTCCAGGGAAATCCAACTCTCTCAGTTCCCAGTTTATCAAAAAAGCAGCCAAGAAATCAGCTTTTCAGCCCTGCCACCTGGTATATTTTCTTTCAAATGTGTTCATTTCCAGGAAATCCTACAAATATTTAAAATTTGAGGTCACTTTGGAATAACATTTTCTAGATGCTGATGGAAAACACATCGGAGTTGATTTGAACCATATCAACTTCTACACTGAGTCAGAACATCTTTGAGATACACTTGTAAAATCGAAAAGCGAGAGTCACTAGGAAGCTTGGATAGGGAGTAGAATAAAAACCTAATATTTGGGGAAGTCCAGTAGTATTAAGCTAAGATTATCATCAGATTTTTCTATCTCATGGTCATCTCATATTTGAAGGAATTATATTAGCATAATTTCTGGATTTCTACACTAACTCCAACTCAACTAAATAACTGAAAATAAGGTGTTATACCTCTGAAGCCCAGCACCATCACAGGCAGTCAATATCTGCTTATGTAAATAATCCCGTCACTACCATTTTTATGATTATATAACTTACAAACATTCACATAATGCCTATGAGGATCTCTGGCCAGAGAAAAACCCGTACCCAGGTAAATTATGGCTGAATTTCCAACAGGGAAAACTGATCAAGTCCACTGTCCTGTCTTCTTGGATCTTCATCATTAATATAACCACTACTAGACCCAGAAAAGAGAAATTCTCAAGGCTTTTGACATTGGATCATTTTGATCTACATCCTGACTAGATCTCTGATGTTCACAAAAGACTGAAGTTATCCAGCAAAGGGCAGGACAATGGCATTCTGTTTACCTCATCAGCCTACATCGCTCAGAGCTTTAGTAGAGTTAGCTATGGCCACTGGGGGTGGAGGCATTATGGGAGAGAAAGGAAAGCCAGTTGGACATTCAGAGTCTTAGGAAATTATGCTGATGTTGTGACAGAGAGGTCAGACTGCTTTGCTGTGCAAAATCTTAGTAGGATTTATTGCTTGTGGCTTCCTGGGAATGATAACTTTCCAAGATTATCTCAGCAAAATACATTTCTGAATAAAGCTCTTGTAAATTACAAAATAATTTCTTCTTTCACACTTGTTCAAAACTTTCTGTTCACCTTAATAGGAGATGTTATGAGGGTGAGAATCAACATACCTTTAGTTTAGCAAATTTTCCTCTTAATTCAGGGAGGTTGTAGTTGGATGTCATATAGCAGATGCACGTGACAGCAACAACTTTACTTAAGCATACCCTGAGAATGAGACTATGGTCTGAGAAGAATGTGCATTTGGAGTTCAAGCTAAGGAATCCAGCAATGGCCAAGCCAGAGTTTCATTCCTTATCTATGAGGAACATCTAAACCCCTAGCCCATCCCATGGAATGCAGGCCATACAGGGGATTGAGCCCTTTGTTTTGGATTACATGAAGGTTTCCAGCTGGAGGCTGTTAGGGGGAGGGTACTAAGTGAAAATGCTATATAAACTGCACGCTTTATAGAAATGGTAGAAATTCTCTTGTCCAGCCCACCACCACTGGACTACATTATATGTAAAGTCCTCGCAATAAACCCTGTCTTGTTTGCTAGCTCTGGGTTTCTTCTTCAGCCTCTCAAACATGGTTCCATCCCTACTGAAGCCAAGAGGGGTCCAGCACGACAAAGGTCTTCACCCCTTTGTAAACATGCTTAGCCATTTTGTGACTTTAGTATCAACTCATTAGCAGAGAATGGACCTTTCTGCACATTTTGACTTTCAGAGTATCTAGGGTCCCCATCCTACCATGCTCTGCAAATAAATAGCACCTCCAAAGCCAGAGGGTAATGGGAAAGCAAAACAATCTAATACAAAGGAAACACAAGTTCTTATTGCTTGAGTCTTGGTTTAAATGAGGAATTTGAGGATAAGAGAAGCCTATAGCATGTTCTCACCTTGAAAAACAAGTCATTAAAAATACAGACAGAGGAGCACTCCCGCCAGACTCTGTGTACCTAGCAGGATCCAGAATTGAATCTCCTTTCTAACTCGAGCTCCTCATTAAGCCAATATGCTCATTTTACAATATTTGTTTCATACATGCCACTGAATGAGACACTTCTATTTTCTCAATGGAAGAGTTTTCTATGAAACTGGAACAAGAGAGCCACTTTTAACAATCAATGGTCCCTTTACTTTCTGGAGGCACTGTATATTCTTAATTAGACTCAGATAAAGAAAGGAACTATATCAAAGACCTATCTCGAAATGCAAAACGATAGCTTCCAGCTCTTATTCTATCCAGTAGCCAAAATTGAGTAAACCCAGGATGCTATTTCTTTGGATTATGTTAAATAAATGATTCTCAACCTTGGCCACACACTAGAATCATCTCAGGATACTTGAAAATTCCCATTGCTCACACCACCTCAGATCATTTAAGCAGGATTCCTGGGGGTTACCAGTGGGTAACCCCCAGGAGTCCTGTTTAAATGCACAACCAGGTTTAAAAAGTAATGTATTAAACCAGTGGTTCTCAAACTTTAACATATATAAGAACTACCTGGAGGACTTGTTAAAATACAGACTGCTGGGCCCCAACCCCACAGTTTCCAGTTCTGTAGGTCTTGTGGGGAGCCCCAAGATTTGTATTTCCAACAAGTTCCCAAGTTATGCTGAGCTGAGGCTTTTAAAACGGGGAACATACTTTGAGAACCAATGTCTTACATGAATATGTTGATCTGAGCATTTTAGACAGGGAAATAAAACATTTTACATATTTACATTTTAGAGCAATTGGTATAATACAACTAGCCATTTTAACAGCGTTATATAATCTTTAATTTGACAAACTAATGGAAATACCAGTGACAGTGCCAAAGACCAAGACTTAATGGCTTCATTTCCCTCGTAGTTATACAAGAAACCCAACTCATAAAATATAACCGAGATGTTTAAACAAACCACTTATGTGGTACTTAGGTGAAATTGTAACCCTTTTAAAATGCTATAGATTATCATCAATTTCATGATGTATCTGCTTTATTTCATTCAGTTCACCTGAAAATTTGAACAGCTGGAACATCAGAGAAAGAGAACTGCATAAGCACACCTTGATTAGCAATAAGGCAATAATTCAAAATACTTATCTAGTTCATAATATTTATCTCATTTCTTAGGAAAGAGCTTTCTTCCAAATCTTCCAAAACACTCAACATTTCCACCCTCCATACCAGCTAATAAACATCACACTCACTCCCTCATATGATAATCACACATTTTGGTATCATTGTATCAAATCCATTTCTTCCTTTTGGGGTTTTAATTTTTGCTGCCTGGGTATGTATATACCAATGCCCTTATAAAATACTTTTTTCGAACTTGTATATGAATGTTTATTTCAGGTTTCTGCACAGTGGAAAAAAACTGAAAATAACATAAATGTTCATCAACAATAGAGTGATAAACGGTGGCACATTCATATAATGAAGTATTATAAAACAGTAAATTAATTAATGTCATATAACAACATGACAAATCTTGTAGATGTACTGTTGAGTCAAATAAGCCATATATAAAAGAGTTCATGCTTTATGTTTTCATTTATATTAAGTCCAAGAACAAATATAGTTAATTTAAAGCCTTAAAATTTGTTTTAAGTGGTTGCGTTTGAGGGGAGTATTGACTGAAAGGAAGCATGACAGAGCCTTCTGTGATGCTGGAAAAGTCTACATCTTAATCTGGGTGGTAAGTGGATGACTATGTATGTAAATATCAACTAAGCTTATGAGTTACAGTTATGATACACTTTCTATGTTATAATGTAACTAACCATTTTAATTTCAAAATTGCATTAAATTGACAAATTGCTCTTTGTGAAATATTCCTCAAACCCAAATGTGAAAGCTGCCCACACGTTGGAATGTGATAATTGTTCATGACAAGACTAATATAAAAAGTATCCCAAAAGTCTTGCTCATAAAGTCAAATGTGAAAAGTTTCCATCTGAAGATGATTTATTTTCTCTTCTTTTAAAGCCCCCCTAAAATAAGAGTAAGGTATAAAATGCTATCAATCAAGGGCAAAGAGAACAGAAGAAGAGAGTCTTCATAAACAGATAAAAGATTTCAACAAGTTTTGAAGGGAGAAAATAGATGAAGGAAGATAACTGAGTTGGCAGATGCAGAGGAGATAGGGAAAATGGGAGGGATAATTTTACCTGAAGATCCCTAGAAAGGGATGGCACTCAGAGATACCAGTATGGTGGTTAAAGTAGACAGAAGAGTCAAGATGTAGGGTTCGACAATAAGTTGGTTATTAACAAAAGTCTGTATATAAGATGATGGAAACCAGATTTCTAGCTCCCATGCAAGTGGTAAAAAAATTTATTCTCTAAAGAAACTCAGTGGCTTCAATAAAAAATATTGTTTTCATACTAGCATGAGTCCTCTAGCTAAATGATCTGCTCACTATCCAAATAATCACTCGAATGCAATCCCACCAACCTAAAAGCCCACCAAAGCATGCAAAGTTGCAAGTAAGTTTTAGGGTCTCACTCTTAATATGAAACAGGCAACCAAGGACCACCAGACACTGGAATATTCTCCCAACTTAAAAAAGAGAGACCAAAATAAGCAGGAAAAAAAATAGACATTTTAGGGAGTCCAGAAAACATAAATCAAAACTTTATAAAAAGTGTTAGTTGGTTGGCACAGTGAAGAATAAGAAATTGTTATATTCATAAAACAAGAAGAGTATTTTTTAAATAATGGAAGATAAATAATTTTTAGAAATTTAGAATATAATTACCAAAATCACTCATCCAAAAGTAGCTCAAGAAGATAAATATCAACTAAGCTTATGAGTTACAGTGGTGAGTACACTTTCTGTTATACTGCAATTAACCATTTTAATTTCAAAATTGCATTAATATGACAAATTGCTCTTTGTGAAATATTCCTCAAACCCAAATGTGAAAGCCGCCCACATGCAGCTTATTAACTTATTAAAATATAGAAAAAAGAGAGCAGAACCAAAAAATAGGAGATAAATAGTAAGAGATTTGGGAAATTAATATAAGAAGTGGACGTGGACATTTCAGATGGAGAGAAAAAGGAAAAGTGAGAAAGGGAATGTATTTTAAAAATCATGTGAGAAATATTATCAGAGGTAAAGGACAAACATTTCTAAGTGGCAAAATCCACGACAATAAAGGATAATAAAATAAAAAGATTACCCCAATGCATATCAACATGAAGTTTAAAAAAAACAGCATTAGATGAGTTTATGAAATGATAAAGTGAGGATGTCAATGAATCTGTTCCCCTACAAAAACAATGAAAATGCTCACAAATCAAGGAAAACCAATAATTTCAGAACTCTTGAAATTAAACAAAACCACCAACAAACAAAATTTCTTATCTAAAAGAAATGACAAAATCTCAGTAAGACCGCAGACTGTGTGGCATTTAACTTGCCACCACACTCTCTCTCAACCGCTCAGTGGCACAGTAGCCATGAAAAGCCAGAAGCTTCACAGCAAAAGAGGACTGGCATCTTTTGGAGCTCCATTAAAAGCCCCATCCTCAAAGCACAGTCAATATTTTGTCCAAACTAGTAATTTCCCAGAAAAATCTCTATTTCCAGGTTGGTGTGACTATTTTATTTCACTCAGATCTCAACTCAGCAAAGAAAAGCCCTATCTTTGGAGATTAGTGGAAAGAATCACAGTCTGCTAGCAACATTGTAGATGCCTAAAGCTGTGATTCCATTTAGGAAAAGCTAGATCCTGGCTAAAAATCCAAAAGGAAGTCTGAAGAACTTGAGGGCCAGGGGGAATTTTGAAAAGCTCCAACATATTCCTGGGGATTTTGAAGAGCTTTTGCATACCCAGTACTGTGTATAGCTAAAAACCTGGGGAAGTATAAGACCTCAGTCATTCACCTCTGGCTGACCTTGAGGACTCCCACAAGCAGGAAGTGAAACCTAACGCTGTCTTATAAACATCCCCTTAGCAAAGGGTAAAAGACCTAAAGGTAAAGCATTTATGAAAATCTTTTGACCAATTACTTGCTTCTTACTAAATTATATTGACCAAGTGGTAACTCCTAGGAAGCCAAGCCTAAAAAATAAAAATAGAAACCAAAACTTAAAAAAAAAATAAGCTAGCAATTAAGCTACATTAATTTAAATTTAAGCTAAATTACATTAAATTAAGCAGACCAAAACTGGATTTAGCAGACAAAAACTTTAAATCAGCTATTTTAAATACTTTTAAAATAACTTAAAAAGCCATTTCTAAAGAATCAAGGGAAACTATGGCAATGATGTCTTACCAAATAGAGACTAATAAGAAAGAAACAAATCATATTTTAAAATAACTAAATATGAATCCTATTAGAGTTGAAAAAGACAATAACTAACATGAAAAATTTACTCAAGGGTTTAAGAAATGAGGTGTCAGATAAAAAGAATCAATTAACTTGAATATATAGCAGAAGAAATTAGTCTGAGGAATTTTAAAAAAGAATAAAGAATAATGACTAGAGCTGAACATATTTGTAGCACACTGTGAAACATACCAACATACATACAATGAGAGTCCCAGAAAATGAAAAAAATGAGAAACAAGAAGAAAGAAAATGAAACAATAATGGTCAAATCCCCAAATTTGATGAAAACATTAATCTATACATCCGAAAAGCTCAATAAACTCATAAAGATCCACATCTACACACACTATAGACACATTGACAAAAGGCAAAAACAACAACAACAACAACAACAACAAATGAAAGAGAAATTATTGAAAGCAGCAAGAAAAAGATGACCTCACAAACAAAGAATCCTCAATAAAATTAACAGCTGAATTTGAAACACAAGCACCAAAGTGGAAAAGACTGGAATGACATCCTCAAAGTGTTGAAAGAAAAAAGATTGTCAACAAAGTATCCCATATTTAGCAAAACTCTCATTCAACAATGAAAAAAAATTCAGGATATTCCAAAATGAATAAAATTTGAGAGAATTTGTTAGCAGACCTGCCCTAAGTGAAATACTACAGAGAGTCCTTCAGACCGAAATAAAAGTATATTAGATGGTAACTCAAATACACATGAGGAAGTAAAGAGCACTGGTAAAGTTAACTACATAAGTTAACATGGAAAATAGTATTTTTGTTTGAGCTATTTTCTTATCCTATCTGATTTAATAGACAATTTCATAATGCAATAACTATAAATTTGTATTAGTGAATTTATAATAAAGGAAAATGTAATTTATATGACAATAATAGTTCGAAGAAGAGCAGGAGGAATGGGGATATCATGGAGCAAAATTTTTGTACAATGTTAAGATCCATTTTGTATTAATAAGAACTGGATTGTCTTAAATTAAGATGCTAATTTTAATCCCAGGACAATCACTAAGAACATATCAAAAAAAGTATGGTAAGAGAAGCGGCAAGGAATTTGAATGGTACACTAGAACATATCTGTTTAACACAAAAGAAGACAATAGTGCAGGAACACAGGAAGAAAAAGACATAAGGCATATGGGAAACAAACAGCAAATGACAGGTATAAATTCCATCTTATCCATCATTATAATTAAAAGTAAACAAATTAAATACTCCAATAAAAATAGAGAGATTAGCAGAAAAGATACTTTAAAAACATGAGGATATGATCCAACCACACACACTTTAAATTTTTTTTTATTCACTGACTTTGATGTGAATTTTTAAGTGGATGTAAAATCTTAGAATCATACATTAGAGCTCATCTCACTTTCTGTGTCCAAAGTTAGTCCATAGAAAATTATTCCACAGTATACCAATAAGTTATATTATAAAAAGGTTTCTTCTCTTACTGCAGTCTTGCTGAGATATTTCAGTGTATTGTCCAAAAATGAAATATGAAATGCAAGAATTCCCAAAGTTATTTGCCTATTGAATAAAACTTTTTCTCATAAACCTCCCATAAACCATGTTCCATGGATCTCAAGGCAAGTCTTCTCAATTTGGAGTTGAAAAAACTGTGTTCAAAAACATTGAATAACTCACACCAACGGTCTTTTGATTTCTACTTATGTTATTGTCTCCAGAATGCACATGAATCACTTTTTTTTTCTACCTTACTGCAAGACATCACAGAATTGGATCAGAATGCAGGAGTGGAAAAAGCAAGAGATTCAGCATCAGACACCAAAATTCCAACTTTCTCTAAGAAGATGAGCAGCAAGAGTTTGCTTATGTCCCTTTACTTGGCTTCACTTGGCACAACTGCAAAATAAAGATGGTGAGATTTACTGCACAGGGCTGTCATGAGTGTAAAGAGATAAATTGCATTATTTGCTTTCTCCTGAACTTTTTCATGCTCCTTATGGTTTACGTGATGCAGAATATTTTTTTCTACAGCTCTCTATTTCTGATTTACAATATCTGCAGAAGTCTTTTTTTTTTTAACATGGGACAAATTTTTTGATATCAGGACTGCTTCCATGAAGAGACACAGTTTACATCCTTGTTCTTGAATCTGGGCAGGCTCGTGAATGATTCAATTGATAAATTGAGGGATGAGGTGTTTTACTGTAAGGCTGGAATATGAAAGGCCTCATATCCACTAGAACACTCATGCTCAGAGTCCTGAACTATCTCTTTAGAGGGTCAATTACCCCATTGCTACCATGTCTGAGGAAGCCAAGCTATGTGGAAAAGCCATCGATGGGCACTCCGATCAGTGATCCAAGAGTCATACCAGACCATGTGCCAGACACTGGAACAAAGATGCCTCCAGAAGATTCCAATCCCCCGTTGTCACGTCATCCCCATACATTCTTGAGCAGAAATAAACTTCCCTTGCTGAATCCAGTCTGGTTTTCTGACCAACAAAATCATGAGCAATAAGCAGTTGTTGCTGTAAGTCAGTCCGTTTGGGGACAATTTGTTATACAACACTAGTAACCAAAAGGGTGCTCATGAAAACAGACTTCTCTACTGGCATTAAATACATCTATTATAATGTCCTTCTCATTTGTCATTATCAAGCAATTATTAAATAAACCCTTGAGCCACAACATGGGTACAGTGATAGAGCAGAAACTAAGAATCATGCTACTCAGAGGAGATGATTTCTGACCTATAATTTCCATCCTACTCTTCACTTATTCATGTCAAAATTACAATAGAATGGGGAGATCAATTTAGCTAGAGTGGTTAAACATTTAAGTTTGAACAATGTGAGAATGGCATAATTAACTAATAAAAAAGTCTTCCCCATTTGAATTAATTGCTTTAGTCTCTTTTCACTTCGTGGATAAATTCCTACTCCTTCAAAGTATTTTTTCAAACTAATACCTGCAAAACAGGAAGTGAATATGCAATAAAAGTAGACAGTCATGGGCTACATGTTAGCCTTCAAATTTAATTTAAAACTGTATAATTGGATTTATGTTTTTATTATAAATCATAAGTATGTTCATGCGCACGATTATTAGTCTGATGATGGAAAATTGAAAAACAGTATTGTTTTTCAGAGGCCCTCTTTTTATTCTGCCATAATCCCAAATCACAAGCTATTCTACAGAAGACATACTTCATAAGTTGGGATCAATAGTGGGGAGGGTTGGCCGTAAGCCCCAGGAGGACAGGGACTTTGTTTTGTTCACCAAAATGTTCGCAATGCTTTGCATATTTGCTGAATTCAATGAGCACATAAACACTCAATTAATATAAAGTGATAGGCTTGAATCAATATCATTTTGTAAAAATAAAAGAGCAAACTTATCCATGAATCTGGCACTTTTGATCATTGCTTGGTGCTTGGGTACAGGAGGTGACAAAAGTAATTCTTATGTACTGGAAACTTGAGTTGTAAGAAAAAAAATTAACTGGTGAAGTAGTGTGTTGGGCCCTGTGATATCTAAAATCCCCTTAGGATTGAAAGGTTTATCCCTTCATTTGCTGGTAAGGCTGCTAGAAGACGACTTCTGCTGCCAGTCCTCCTCAGGGAGACTGCTTTAGCTGAAAAACCAGGCTTGTCCTAGATCATGACTCTTTCTAGGGCAGCCTACATCCAATGACTGATCACAAAGAGATAGAGCTGGGCCAACTCCAAAGGGCCATTCTAGCCCCAACCCCCTACTGCTTCATTGGAACTGCAATCTCCCTTGTCTTAGTCTATTTTCTGTTGTTTATAGCAGAATACCTGAAACTAGGTAATTTATAAAGGAAATAAATTTATTTCTTACAGTTATGGAGGCCGAGAAGTCCAAGGTCAAGGAGTCACATATGGTGAGGATCTTCTTGCTGGCGAGAATGCTTGCAGAGTCTTCAGATGGCAAAGGGCATCACATTGTGAGGGAGCCAAATGAACTAGCTGAGCTCTCTTTTCTTCTTCTTATAAAGCCACCAGGCCAACTCCCGTGATAACTCATTACCTATTAACCCCATTAATTGATGAATTAATTAATTTATTCATGAAAAGAGACAGAGCCTTTATGATCCAATCACCTCTCAAAAGTCCCATCTTTTAATACTGCCACATTAGGGATTAAGTTTCAACATGAGTTTCAGAGGGGACAAACATTCAAACTGTATCATCCCTCTATCCAGTTCTGCTCTTTCTCCCTCACTTCCACAAATGTTCATCATAAGAGCATTTCTAATTAATTGGATTCTCTATGCTAATCTCTATCTCAGAGAATCACGAGCTAAGCCTACTATCAATTTCTTTTACTTTATCAAGCTGCCGTATGCAGGATCCCACACACACATGCGCGCGCACACACACATTCACACACAAAAGTGCTTCTTCTTATTTTTATTTTAACAGAAAGTAGAGCTCTCTTAAAATAATAACTGCTTGCTTCCTGGTTTTTCATTATTTGGTATGGCTTAATAAAATGAATACGTCTTTGCTTTTTCCCATCCTAAATATAGATTTAACCTGTTCTCATGAAAAAGTATAAAGAATTGGTTTATTGTAGACTTATTATGTCTTTCTATTTTTATCATGTGTTTTTAGAAATCGATAAGCCCATTCATGATTACACATACGAACAAATCAGTTCCCAGTAACTCTGCCAGATTTCTAAGCAATCTTGCTTAGAAAACACCTGGTAAAATATACTTTCATTCAACTTCAGGTGATTCAAAAGCAGCTGAAAGTCACTTAAGTGGAAATACAAATATGATCCTGCTTTTCAAATCAAAAGCAAGATCTCAACTCCACAGGATGTGGCAGATTGCCAGGTGTTTCATTTTTGATGAACAAGTATACTGTCGGGAGCTTCTCTACATAATTGACAAACCAAAACCCAAAGCACCAAGGTTAACAACTCACTTCTCTTTGGCCACAGAACTGGTATTGTGTTATTCCTGTACTGCACATAAATCACTTTCATAGGGCCATTAGAGTGTTGTTTTGAGGCCTAGAAGACTAAAATCAAACCTCTGGATAGCTGAGCAATGTCAGAACAAGGTGCAAAGTGGGTTTAGGGTCACTTTGGAGCCACTGTCAGTTTTCTTCTTTTTTTTGCTTCTGAAGCTGCAAAATCATTTTGGCCCAAGGGCAGTCCACTTGAATTCTATGCAGACAAGAGACAGACTCGTGGTTTCTCCACGAGATTTTAATATACTAGATCAGGACATCAAACATCAGCCCATCTCCAGATATCAAAAGCAACTTCGCAGGTTTTCAGATTATGTTTTGCCAACCATCTGGACTGTGAGACAGATACTTGAGACAGAGGATGTTATAGGAGCTGACCAGCATTGTCACAAATCACTGGTGTGCAGAGGTTGAGGTGCCTCACTCTCCCCTGTATGTGTGCCACAGGACTCTCCAGAGAGCTGGTAGAGAATAGGAAATTAATGTAAATGTGTGTTACACTGACTGTGTGAAATTGCTAAAGAAAAGATTAAATTATTCCTTGATTGTGTTTTTTAACTTCCTTTCTTTTGAACAAATAGAAGGAAATGAAAATTGACATTCCTCAATGCCTATAATGTCAGTTGCCCTACATAATTTATATATGTACATTTTAGTTATAAATAATATAATGGGGCATAATTAAAAATCCCATTTAATTCTCACAATAAATGTATGAAAAGAGAAAAAATAAGTCCTTAGAACATCCATAACCTACCTCAGTTTATACAAATAATCAAGTGAAATCATTTCAGAACTTGAATACAAGTTGTAGTGGCTTCACAAAATATGATATTCCCACCCTTATGCCCAGTGCTCTGTGGGCTATAATCTAAGCCCTAACTAAATAGTAAAATATATTCTCTTCTGCTGATTATCTTCTTTTTTTTAAACTCATGAAAGAAGTGAAAATTTTTCCATACAGTTTACATTTTTACTAATCTTTTCCTCTATGATAAACTTCTTAGTAGGGCCTTCTATTTATGAAGTGAGCCATGCTCTTTTCATGACCCTATTTGTTCAAGGCATAGTGGGTTATACTGAGATGAAGCAGGCGCTGACCCTACCTTCAGTTTGTTGGTTAGTACAGGGCATTGCATACAAACATACACGGGGAAATATTCATGTACACCTTATTATTTCAGCCAGACTTTGAAGGATTAAATTGGGAGAGGAGAAAATACCATAAGCAAAGGGAACAGCATAGACAATCATGGCGTGTGTATAGGAGCTGGAAATAATTCAAGATTGCCAGGACAGAGGTTGCATGGAGTGAACTGTAAACAGAAAGAAATAAATTGTGACCATATCAAATTGTATCAGAGGTTAAGCAATGAAGTCCAGAGGAGAGAAGAGTTGAAGACTGTGAGGATTCTTGCAATTCTTCATTTCTCTCTCTATCCACATCCTTTGCCATGTAACATTTCTGGGCCATCGACCTGGGGATGGGGTGACTTGTCCCTTCACTTCGGCTCAGTCATATGATTTGCTTAGGCCAATGGAGTGTTAGCAGGTGTGACGCAAGCAGAATCTAGAAATGGGCTCCTTCACTGGGGCTTGCTTTACTATGCCTCTGCCATTGCCATGAGAAAATGCTTGAGATAGCATGTTGGAGGATGAATACATAGGAAGTAGAGCCAAGCTGCTCCAGCTGCACAGTTGCCTGAGCCAAGAGTCTAGATCAGCCAACAGCCAGGCAAGCCCAGACATGTAAGTTAAGCATAGTTCAGCAGAGTCATCCGGCCAACTCCCAGATGACTCCAGACATGTGAGCAATAAACCCAAATTGTCATATGACACTGAGGTGTTTTTGTTATTTGTTACACAGCAATAGGTAATAAATACAACTAACATAGGACATGATAAGATTGAAGACAGATAGGTCATGGAGACAGTGATAAGAAATACAGAGATAGCCAATATACGGAGTATTGAGAATATGCAAGAAAATTTACCATCACCAATAGAGATGGTATAAGATTTTTAAGGAAAATATCTCAACAACTTGCCCCCCAAATGTATGTAGGGTATTTAAACAACTGAGACTTTGAAATAAGTTGTCAGCAGTTCCTCCATATCATAACAACGCTCCAAATCAAAGAGTGAAACTTGGTAAATTTTACTCAGCCTGCAGACTGATGGCCTTCTTTCTCTGTACCCATTCTTCGTTTTGTCCATCATGATATTTACCTTCATGTCCATTTATTCATAAATAAATGTGCCTCTTTGAAATATTCTTTGAAACAGAAAGTTATATTGGGGGCAAGAAATAAGGCTAGTTATTGAGACAATCTCTTATCTGCAATTCTCAAGTATCAACAGTTTGAAACCTCAAGGTTTCAGTAACTTATTCATGGCAAAAGCTAACCTTCACTGACAAGGTTTATGTTTGTTTGTTTTTTGTAATATTTATCCCACTTAGTTTCACTGCAGAAATATTAATGTGTTTGAATATGGAGTATTGCATTGCCTTGACTCAGACCTCACTAATATATGGGATATTTCTAAAGGACAAAAAAAATTCTAAAATACATCTGGGCCCAGGGGTTTCAGATACAGAATTGTAGATTGTATTTTAATAATGCAAATGGAAAATGGAAAGTTGTTGGAGAGTAAACTGAAAATGCGTCCATAGGAATAGAGCAGAGTAGGAAAGAAAGTCTTAGTCAATAAATGTGCAGTGAGTTGTGAGAAAAGGAAGGTTTAAAAGCGGAAAAGAAAAAGGAAAACATAATTAGAGCCATTTTACTTCAAATATTGCAAATAAGGCACCAGAAAATATAAAAGCACAGTTGCATGTCCTTTATGTGAAGAACAAAGGGATCGTTTCATGCTGACGTCATCACCAGACAGCGGAATTTCTTGTTTTTTTTTCCTTTTAATCTCACAAAATACTTTTGCATCGGAAAATTTAAAGTGGAGATTCTCAAACTTAGGTCCAATATGTTTTCCTGTGATTATTATGTAGATTATCCATGAACAATATTGAGAAATCCACTGACCTAAAACCTAATCAAGGACTTTTGAATATGAATTGCATGTAATAAACTTTCACTTGGCTTGGGCTTATTTGTTCAAATACTATGAATTTGTCATCTATTTTTTTTTTCTGCCAAGGAAGCATCCTCTTTTCTGTGAATAACATCTCCTAGGGAATATTTTCTTCACCTGTTTTTAATCATGGAATTCTGTGATAGACTTTCAGTTATATTACACTACTCCCAGGCAGAGCCAATTGGCCTAAAGTTGAATGTAAGACACTAATAGGGTCCAAACAAAAGAACTAAATTTGGAATTTTCTATTTCAAAACAAAGGAATGAGGAAAAGTCTCTCCCTGTTTGCCAAGCATTAACATATTCCTTGAGAGGGTATCTATGGCCATATCTGTCATTTAGATCAGGAGTGTTCAATCATTTCTCTTCCCTGGGGCACATTGGAAGAAGAAGAATTGTCTTGATTCACACATAAGATATACTAACACTAACTATAGCTGATGGCCAAAAATAAATAAATAAATAATAAAAAAATAAAAATTAAAAAACTCACAAAAAAATCTCATAATATGTTAAGAAAGTTTACAGATTTGTGTTGGGCCACATTCAAAGCTGTCCTGGGTCCCACAGGCCATGGGTTGAACAAGCTTGTTGTAGATGGTTCACAGCAAGAGAAATGAAAGTTATGATACAGTGAAAGAAGCAGAGACAAGAGTGTGAGGAATAGTATTCTGGTACATTTGGGTTCTTGATTCAATTTTTTAGGAAAACCAGATGTCTCTTTGCACTTCCAAAAATTGTATGAGACCCAATATCCTTCAAATATTTTTCCCATGGCCTAAATGGCATGGTTAGGTTTCTGTCACTTACAACCCAATTTGTTCTACTTCTTAATTCTTGTATTTCTACTTTATTTTTCTTATTTTAGAAAATTAATTCAGAATCAACTACATATACTATTATATAGTTCTAATCTTTGTATTTCTGAACATACTTTGCTGTGTATGGCTTTCCTCAACAAATTTTGCAAAAGCAGAACTCTGCTTCTCTCCAATTATATAAATAGCTAAGAGTATTCACTGGTGCAAAACAAGTTTAAAATTAATTCTGTTAAAAAATAGTTGTAATTACACACTTTATCATGTATTGAAAATTTTTTAAAATACCCAGGGTACAAGACATACTACTGGACTTCTGTTGCAGTAATAAATAACCCCAAAGTCTCAGCGGCTCACAACAAGCATATTCCTTGCTTGTGATTCAGTAGGTCAGCTGAAGCAGCTCTGCTCCAGGTGCACAGCAGGTTTCGAACTGTTCCATGTAGCTTCTCATTTCTGACCTAGGCTGAAGCCCCACCCCTATCTATGTGTGTATATATGTATGTATATATAGGTATGTGTATATATGTATGTATGTATATATATGTGTGTGTGTATATATATATATAGTCAACTGATCTTTGACAAAGAAGTAAAGATGGTAGAGTGGAGCAAAGACAGCCTTTTCAACAAATAGTGCTGGAACAACCAGACAGCCACATGCCAAAAGAAAAAAAAGAATTTAGACATAGACCTTACACCCTTCAGAAAGGTAACACCAAATGAATTATAGGCACCTAAGTATAAAATGAAAAAGTATAAGTCTCTTAAAGAATAACATAGGAGAAAACCTAGATGATCTTAGGTATAACAGTTTTTAGACAGGATGCCAAATCACAATCTATGAAACAAAGAATTGATAAGCTACACTTCATTAAATTTAGAAACTTCTGCTTTGTAAAAGACACTGTCAAGAGAATGAGAAGACAAGACACAGAGTGGGAGAAAAATAGCTTCAAAAGACATACCAGATAAATGACACTTAAACAAAATATACAAAGAATGTTTAAAACCCAGTAATCAGGAAGCTAATGACCCTGATGTAAAAATGGACAAAGGACGCAAACACCTCACCAAAGAAGATATACAAATGGAAAATAATCATATGAACAGGTGCTCAAAATCGTGTCGTTAGGGAATTTCAAATTAAAACATCAATGGGATGTCACTACACACCTATTAGAATAGTCAAAACACTGACTATACCAAATGTTGGTGTGGATGGGGAGCAACAAGAACTGTCATTCATTGCTGGTGGGAATGGTACAGCCACTATAGAAAACAATTTGGCAGTTTCTTCCAAAACTAAACATACTCTAATCATATGATCCAGCAATTGCACTCCTTGGTATTCATCCAAATGAGTTAAAAACTATATCTGCCCAAATACTTGAACATGAATATTTATAGCAGTTTTATTTATTCATATAATTGCCAAAAGTTGGAAGCAACCAACATGTCCTTCTGCAGATTAATGGATAAGCAAACCTTGGTACATTCAGACAATAGAATATGATTCAGCACTAACTAGAAGTGAACTATGAAGCCATAAAAAGACATGGAGGAAACATAAATGCATATTACTAAGTGAAAGAAGCCAGCCTAAAAAGGCTATGTATTTTATAATTCCAACTACATGACATCCTGCAAAAGGTAAAACTATGGAGACAGTAAAAGAATCAGCCAGGAGCTGGGTGGAGGAGGCAGGGATCATTTCATAGAGCACAGAAGATCTTTAGCTCAGTGAAACTACTCTGTATAATATTATAATGGGGAACGTAAGCCATTATACGTTGGTCAAAACTCATAAAATATAAAACACTAAGAGTGAACCCTAATGTAAACAATGGACCTTGGGTGATAATGATATATCAATATAGGTTCATCTAGTATAACAAATGTACCACTTGGATGTGGAATTTTTGTAGTGGGAGAGCCTGTGCATGTGTGGGAGTAGGGGGTATATGGGAAATCTTTCTACTTTCTGCTCAATTTTGCTGTGAACCTAAAACGTCTCTAAAAAGTAAAGTCAAATTTAAAAAGAAAGAAACAGGCAACTTAGACTAAGATGACCTCTTCAGGAAACAATTCAACCCTTAGAAAAAATAAAGTTCCACTGGATGAGACAAATGTGGTTAGGTATGTATCTCATGTCTTTCAGCTGGCCCCTGAAGTAGTCAGACCCCCCCACAAATCCTCATCCAATTTGGGCTTGCTGATGCTGAGTGGGAAATGAATTTTACATTGACTGTATGGCTGGATATTATGACTTGAAATCCAAGTTTCCATGAGCTATCATGGAAGGGTTAGCCTGCTGAACTGAATGATTCAGTTAATCCTAAACCTCACATGAAGCGTTAATTGCAGCCACCTCTGCCTCCTCCCAAGTGTTTTGCCAAAACTAATAAAAAATCAAAAGGATTCTGCTGCTTTCCTGGTGAGGTACTAGGGAACCTGGATATCAATGACCATAATTTCTGAAGGTCTACTTATGTCCAGCTTCTAAGAGAGATGCAATAACAACTAACATTTGTTAGACAATTCATATGTGTCAGATATTGAGCTAAGTAGTTTACCCCATTATATAATTCCCTAGCAACACTGTGAAGTTCATATTAATATTCCTATTTTACAGATGAAGTAACTGAAGTTCAGAGTACTTGCATATTTTTCCCCAGGTCACACTGCCTGATACTAGTTGTTTCTAATTTCAAAACCCGTTCTCCAGATATGATGCACTGAGACGGACTTGGCATCTTTTCTGTGGTCTGGCCAGGAATGCACAGTCTGAATCTGATTAGGAGGAAGTGGCACGCCTGAATCAAGGGCACTTGGCAAGGTGACCATTCTGTGCTCTCCAGAGATGCTGAGGACATGAGAGGCCAGGAAGGGCCTAAAAGAGTTTCAGATGAATTGTCACCAGAAAGACATGATAGTGTGAGATCATGAATTGGATCCTGGGCCAGAAAAATAGCACTGGGGACAATTGGCAAGACCTGAAGAGATCTGTAGATTAGATGATATTACTGTACACATGTTCATTTCCCAGCTTCCCAGCTTCCCAGCTTTTTTTTTTTTTTAGACAGAATCTCTCTCTGTCACCCAGCCTGGAGTGCAGTGGCACAATCTCAGCTCACTGCAACCTCCACCTCCCAGGTTCAAGCAATTCTCCTGCCTCAGCCTCCCAAGTAGCTGGGATTACAGGCATCTGCCACCATGCCTGGCTAATTTTTGTATTTTTCGTAGAGACGGGGTTTCACCATGTTGACCAGGCTGGTATCGAACTCCTGACCTCAAGTGATCCGTCTGCCTCAGCCTCCCAAAGTGCTGGGATAACAGGCGTGAGCCACCAGGCCCAGCCCATTCCCCAGCTTTTGATAATTGTACTGTAGTTGAATAAGACAATGTTCTTGTTTTTAGGAAACATACATGGAAGAGTTTAGAAATAAGAGAAAATCATGTTATCAGTTATTCTCAAATATTTCAGGAAATAAACCCATCTACAAACACACACACATACACACATACAAGGGCGTTTCCTCTATTGCCCCTCTCTTTGCAAGATCTTAAAACAAAGAGCAACACCAATTTAGTCTCCAAGTTACAGTTCTTTTTTTTTTAATTTACTTTTTTCAACAATTATTTTAGGTTCAGGGGACACGTGCAGGTTGGCTACATGAGTAAATTGCATGTTGCCAAAGTTTGGTGTATGAATGATCGTGTCACTCAGTAGTGAGCCTGGTACCTGATAGGTAGTTTTTCAATCTTTCCCCCGCCCCACCCTCCCCCAACTCAAGTAATCCTGACTATGTATTGTTCCCATCTTTGTGTCTATGTATATTCAATGTTTAGCTCCCACTTATAAGTGAGAACATGCGGTATTTGGGTTTCTGTTGCTGTGTTAATTCTCTTAGGATAATGGCCTGCAGATGCGTCCATGTTGCTGCAAAAGACATGATCTTGCCTAAATGTATCAAATAAGAAAAGCAGAATTAGGAAAGTCCTTCTAAAAGCAAGGGAAATGATCCACTTTGTGTAATTTTGTTTAATATTTATTCTGTGTCTTCCCAGTATTATATTAGAAACCTGAAAAGATCCAAATTCAGAACTCCTACTCCTAAGGGATATATATAGTATTTCAATTTTAATTGAATATGGCCTGAATTACAGGGGATCTGTCTAAAGCTAAATAAGTCTATAAATCTCAAATTGAATTACCTTTTAGTAAAAGACTAAAATAAGAAAATAGCAAAAAAATCTAACTTGGCCACTTTTTTCATAAGTAGGTATTTTAAAACTAAAGTTTTAAACTTCAGTTTAATTTAAAGTTGATTAAATCCTTAACACTTTACTAATGAATGCTTACAGTGTTGTCATTAAGGCCAATTATTTGAGACAACTAACACAGGACAACAAGCACCGTCATATTCAAGCTAGGACCATCCTATGTGCCATAGACTCCTCTAATATATATTAGAAGCCCAGATATATGAAACTTGATGGAAACTTATCAAATAAACAAAGGTTGAAACAGATGTAATCTCATCAGGGCATCAAAACAGGCATAAGTTTTAATGTTTCTGATCGTGGAGAGTCAACTTGCATTCATTGCATCCCAGTACCAGACAATTCTTATTTTCAGCCCCTTGAAGTCATCCTCGGGTAAATAATGTGGGACAATGCATTTTCCAATATTACTTCATAGGTCAAGCTTAATTACGCAGAAACAACTTTCTCAAACAGCACCAGTCCCCCAACACTTAGCTCCACAGCTGTCTGGTGACAGGATGACCACATGGCCTTGGTATAACTCATTATCCAAGACAATACTACATTCATTTTGGTCCTGAATGAAAGAGCTCCATTCCAGGTGCAAATGTTGCCACTGCTATCTTATAGGATGGAATATAAAACAATTCTATTTTAAATATTTCTGCTGAACCTGCAATCCCTTTTCTTGATTCAGCAGGCATGACTGGACTGAGGTTTCATCAATCATCTGTCAGCAGGCCTGTGAGAATGTGGCTAGCTAAGCTGCTTGCAAAGGAGACCATTAAGAAATCACTCCAGCAGGTCTAGTTTTTCTATCTTTATATAAGTAATATTTGCCATCACCTGGCACTTCAGATTAAAAGTGTTATGTGACTCCTCTGGTGCTGGACGGAGGTTTGGAAGCAACTGTGTAGATCCTGTTAGTCATGTGTTTCTATGGTTATTTATAAATATTATGGCCAACCTTAGTCAATATATGATGATTACAAATTATTATTTTTTTAATTGCCAGGAGCTATTTTCTTCCAGAGGTCATTTAGAAGGGCTTTCATGTTCATTTGACTCTGATGAATGTAACTTACCAGACAGAAAATATTAACAAGGCCAAGATTTTGGCAGTTAGGTTAAGATTCAGACCCAGGCTTACTGTGAAGCATGAGAATAGAATGAATAAGAGCAAAAAGGAAGTCTTTTTTGACGATGTCTTGAATGGTGTACTTATTTACAAGCATGAGAACAGTAACTCTCAAAAGAAAAATCACCTATATTGTGGACCCAGGGTTGTCTGCTGTAACATAACTCTTTTCTAGGTTACACAAAACAGTAGAATTAGGAGGTTGAATTCCCTGCACAGGCTAATAGGAGGGTTATTTGACACATAGATTCAGGAGCAGAAGGGTGGACCAAAAATTTCTCTGAAAATATGCCAGCAGAACATTAGCTGTCACTACTGATCTGGAATCCATTCCATTCAGCAGGTATTACACAGAGAGATGTCTGATCATGAACTAATCACATTTTTTTTCTTTAGCTAAACTCTCTAATGGTTATAAATCCAGTTAAGAACTATCTTCCAATTGAGAACTATCTTCAAAGTAGTTGCTTCTAAAGCTATTACTCCCCATTCTGTGATCTTGCCATTATGGTCAAAAATATGCTTGGATCTTCCACCAGTTGAGGCCCAAGTCCACATATCTACCCATGTGTTTGTTTGTTTTCTTGTAGCTGTTTTGGGTTTTTTTATTGAGACAGAGTCTCACTTTGTCAGGTTGGAATGCAGTGGTGCAGTATCGGCTCACTGCAGCCTCCACCTCCTGGTCTCAAGTGGTCCTCCCACCTCAGCCTCCCAAGTAGCTGAGACCACAGGTGTGTGCCACCATGCCAGGCTAATTGTTGTATTTTTTTTGTAGAGATGAGGTTTCACCATGTTGCCCAGGCTGGTCTGGAACTCCTGAGCTCAAGCAATTCTCCTGTCTTGGCCTCCCAAAGTGCTGTGATTACAGGTGTGAGCCATCATGCCCGGCCCTATCCATACATTTGAGAAAGACTTACCAAGTGCCTATTATGAACCAAGCACTGTGTAGGGGTAAAGTGCCTATCTTCTGAGAGCTTATGCTCAAATGAGGGAGACTGGCTATTCATAAATAAATCAATAAATAGATGATAATTGATTTTTACGAGTGCTACAAGAAAAATTAACAGGGAATTATGGTACAGAATGAGAGTAAGGCCATTTTGATGAAGCAAAACTTAAGCTGGGCGCTGATAGAAGAGACAAACCACAGCAAGATCTGATCAATGAGGAAAAAAATATTCCAGGCAGAGAAGAGAGTAGAGAAACACCTTGTAGCCTAAATAAGTGGGTATGTTTTGAGACTTTAAAACAAGTTAAGCCTCCTAAATATTTTCAGAGAAAGAATGGTAGCTGAAGATGAGGAGGAGAAAGATCCAGATCACGAGGGCATTTATAGGTCATAAATGGGAGCATAGTTTTTATTCTAAGAACAACGGATTTAAGCAGAGAAGTTACATAATATGAATTTAAGGTTTTAAAAGGTCCTTCTGGCTGTGATGTGGAGTACAAATTGTTGAGGCAAGAGCAGAAACAAATAACCCAATCTTTAGACGGTTGCAGATATCTGGGTAAGACACAATGGTGGTTTATATAGACAGGGAGTTCTCAAGATTGAGAAAAATAGATGAGCATGAGGTATATTTTGGAGAGAGAATTGACAGGGCCTGCTGATGAATTGGATGTGGGGGATGACGGAAAGGGAGAAGTCAAGAATGACTCTCAGGCTTCTGGCTTTGGTAACTGGGTCGATGGTAGAGCTGTTTACAGAGATGGAAAAGGTGAGGAGAACCAGGCTCGAAGGGGAAACTAAGGACTCTGTTTGGCCATACTAAGCTAGAGATGCATATGAGACATCTAAGTAGAAGTACTAAATTGATAATTGAATGTTTAAGTGTCACGTGTATTGGAAACACGTGGCCTGAAGACAAAATTGAATACCCGCAGCTTAGAGATGGGTTTAAGCTCTGAAAGACAATGTAGATAATCTTGGTGAAGCTATCTCCACAGACAGGGCTTGCCATTCGCCTCCAGAGATCAAGAATTTGGATCACTGACTTCTCACCTCTTCCCACCCACTTTCTCTTCTGGGTCCTTCCCCTCTGCAGAGCTGTGTCTTAGCAAAATTTCCATTTGTCCCTTCAAGCTGACCAGAGAGCAGGAAAGCAGCCATACAGGTCCTTCTCATTCTGAGTGTTTTTAACAGCAGTGGAAAAATCCCAATTCAAGCAATAAGTACAACCACTAAGGGTAGTCTTTAGTAAAAACTGAAAGGTTTTTTTCTTACTGTAAACGGAGCTATCCTATGACTCTTTGCTCTAAGTTTGCTTCTGATGCTTAAAGGAAAGATTCTCATTTATCCTTTGTCAATAACGTCATCACCCCATGAGTGTTCTGAAAGTCATTTATTGGTTGAATCCACATTGACTCAGAATCCCTGAAATTTAGATGTGGAGAAGTCTCCAAAGACTAGTCCAAATTTTCATGAAAATTTTCAAGTTTCATGTTACATGAAAAAGAAAAAACCTAAAATGTTTAAGGGGCTCACCAACATGGTAGCTCTATTTACACTTGCTTAAAGCTCTAGGGACCTACGTGCAAGGTCACTCACTATGGTCACCAGAATGGCCTCTAATTGAAACTGGCCCCTTCCAGAAGTCAAAGACATATTCACAGAGATTTCACAGGAAGAAGACTTCTAAAGCAATGTTTCTATCTCACTATTTACTAAGGGGTCTTGTGACTCCAGCATGGCAATGCCTGTCATAATGTATATAAAAGGCTTTAAAATTGTATGATGCTTTGCATACTTGGGATCTACATTACGTTCTCCAACAATTTTCTGTTTCTTTGTAATTATTAAATCTATACGTGCTCAGCTAAGAAAGTTTGAAAATGAAGAAAATCATAAAGAAAACAAAAATATATTTAATCCCAAAAGGCTTTGATAATCACAGTTTATATTTGATGTATTTCAGACTTATTCTATATATATCAGGATATGTGTGCTTCTGTGTATTTGCCTGTGTAAGTGGTACTTATATATTGTCATGTACATGTATATATGTTTTTGTGTGTGCATATATGTAGTTGCCCCTCCAGGAACTTGAGCATTCACAGGAGGTCATGAAACCAATCCCACCGTGATACAAAGGGACAATTGCATATTATATATGTGTGTATACAGAGATGTATTTTCTGTCATACAACTTTTCGCTTATATATATATATATATTCTCATTGCTCAATATATGTATTGAGTCGACTGCTTTTTATTTTACCATAGACTACGTGCATGCAGCTGACTTTCTTCACCTTGTGAGTTCCTGGACAAGAAAAGTCTGTGATTTTACTTCTTCCCAAGTAACTTCAGGAAAAACTAAAGGTGCCCTGCCAAGTTCCCTTCACTGGACCAATGTATGACTCCCTCAGATGTGTCTCACAGGCTCCCTCTTCTAAGAGAATTGCTCTTTGCTAATGCTTGGCGAGCGAAGCACACATATACACTACACATAGACACACATGCAAGGGCAGATGCATGGGTGTATTCAACCTGCCTCAAAGTGGAACCAACTCTATGGTACAATTTATGGTTTAGTGTTCCCCATTGGATCAAGCTGAAACTAATGTCTAGCTATGATAACATTTGCTTAGCTTCTTCCTCTGACATCTCTGACTTTTCTCACTTAGGTTCTTCTAAAAGTCCTTCTTCTGATGGGACAACTGGGATCTCTTCCACCATGATCTTATTTCTTAGCAGGCTCATCTGAGCTTATTCACATGGCAACTAGGCAGGTTCCCAAGGGGAACAGTGGAATAGCACAAGATCTCTTGAGTAAGTCAAAGACTTGAAAGTTCCACACTATTAATACTGCTACATTCTATTGGTCAAAAACAATCACAAGGATGGGAGAGTGGGGAAGTGAATCCCAGCTCTTGAATGGAGAAGCTACAATGCAGCATTGCAAAGGCTGTGGATACAGGGTGGGTTAAAAAAAAAATGGAATCATTTGGTCAGGCACAGTGGCTCACACCTGTAATCCCAGCACTTTGGGAGGCCAAGGAGGGAGGATCCCTTGAGCCCCAGAATTCGAGACCAGCCTGTAAAACATAATGAGATTCCTATCTCTACAATATTTTTTTAAAAAAAGAGAGACCATTTTTTTTTACCATCAATCTATTACAAACAGGAAGCACTTTAATATGCAGAAAGAAAAAGAAGACAAAGTGTCTACATCCATGGCTGTGGATAAAAAAGACATGAACTCGAAGCTCAGCTTTGCCAGTTTTCAGATGTTGACCTTGGGAAACCTACCTAAACTTCTATGACTCAATTTTCTCATCAGTAAAATGTATGGGAAAAGAGTACTCACCTGGTAGCACTGTTGAGAAAATTAAATTATGTAATCTCTGTAAGGCTTTTATAAAAATGCATTGCCCATTATAAGCTCCCAATAAGGTTGGTCCTGTTAATATTATAAATAAAGATACAGAGTGTATGTTTAAGAAGGTGAGGAGCGTTCTTTGTTGTAGGATGCACTTACAGAGCACAAGTCGAAACCAGCAGTCCTCACTGGAACTAGCACTGGATGGCCATGATGATTAGTGTTTGCATCACCAAAAACCCTGAACCAAGACCAGGAACATCTACAAACTCACCTCGGTTCATACTCCTGCCTAGAGAATGACAGATAGTGTAGAACATACTTGCCTCAGAGGGATGGGAATCCCATCATGGTTTTGATTCTCACTCTCAAGGCTTTAAAATAGTAAAACAATTTACTTTTCTCCTAAGAACTATCATTTTCTGCCAAATAACAATATTACTATGAACACTTACTTTTCTAAATTTTGTATTCTAGAAATGCTAGGTTCACTAGAGATGTAAAGGGGAACTAATTGAGGTGAACAAGAAAGAACATTAGCCTGTGAGTAAAGGAAACTTAAGTTTCCCAGGTGTAAGCAAAAAATGTGAGAATGTTCCAGACCAATAAGAAATGATAAACATAGATATATGACAATCAGAGAAAGTGAAAGAACCTGAACTTATTTTGTAAATCAGAGGGGACAAAGGTGAAAGGGACTTAATGGCCCTGATTATATGGTTTCCAAATTTTTTCTCATCTCTACTTGACAAAATAGTGAAAGCTTGCTTAGTCACAGACTTTCAGAGGTTAAACACAAGGAAGAACTTCTTAACAAGCAGGACTCACTTGACACAAGAATGAATGGCCGGTTGAGTTTGTGAAATATTCTCCAGAGAGTTCTCAGAAAAGGCATGGTTCTCATCCATCTTTGGTTTACCAGTTAGATGTAGCCTCACTGTGCAGTGGAAAAACTGGATTCACTAGTAGAAACAGGGATCTTCCAGGCTCTGATTCTGTGGTGCAGACATTGGTCCATGGACACTGGAAAAACTCAATGATGTCTCCTAAAAATGTGCCTCCCAGAAATCACATTTGGGGCCAAGATTGTGACAAGTGCCTAACATTGTCCAGACTGCAAATAAGCTCGTGGATGTTGATCTTTCCAGTGTTACATGTGAACACTACACTGGCTCACAAATCATCTTGGTGGGAATTCTCCAAGTATGAAGTATGGTGCACCCAGACTCCCTAGAAACACTTCACTCCTTAAACACTTAACTATGAAAAGCTCTGGATATAAGTCTTTAATTCCCTTCTTTTGTTTGAAGAAATACACACATACACACACTCTCTTACATACAATACTGCAATCAGGTTAGTTTTGGCTTTCGAATAACCATGAAACACTTCAAATGAAGATGACTGATCCCTCAAGAGAGTTTTCAGCCCATCTGTTGTCATTGCTTTGATAAAAAATCACCACATCATTTTGTTTTTCTATTTTTTGTTTCATGGTCCTCTTTATCTGTTCATTAATTCCCTGGAAATAAAGGCCTGTCTTTGATATTACAATCACACCTGACTTAGAAAGTTATGCATAGCAGATGCTTTCTTCCCATTAACATACTTGCCACCATTTTATTGCTTACTTTTCACCATGTATATTATTTCTCCAGAACAAAAGGTATGTAATTAGGCTTAATATGTACCAACTATGCCGTATCTATTGATATCAGTGATAAACAAAGCAGAATGCAATAGGTTAAGAATTATCTCAAAAACAAAATACTATAACAAATAACAAAAACTTGAGATTAGCAATGATATGTTTAAAATTATCTTAGGCTCAAACATTAATTCAAAGTACATAACTGCCCTAACATTCATTTACTTGATAAAGACTCTGAGGACTTAATTGGCCACAAGCACAACAGTGATGAAGTTGTTAAAAATGCAAATGTTCACTCAGATTACATTAATGGAAATTTAACTTTCCTAGGCAAAAAGGAAAAATGCCTACAATGGACTGAATGTTTTTGTCCCCACAAAATTCACATGCTGAAATCCCAATCACCAATGTGATGGTATTAGAAGGTGGGGCACTTGGGGGGCGATTATGTCATGAGGGTAGAGCCCTCATTAATGGGATGGGTGCCCTTATGGGAGAGACCCCAAAGAGCTCTCTCATTCTCTTTCCACCACGTGGGACTATAACAGGAAGTAGTCAGTTTGCAACTTGCAAGGGGGCCCTCGCCAAAACTTGACCATGCTGCCATCCAGATCTTGGGCTTCTAAGAACACTCCAGAACTGTGAGAAATCAATTTCTGTTGTTTATAAGCCACATGGTCTATGGTACTTTGTTATAGGAACCTGAACTAAGACAATGTTCCAATGTTTTTTGCATTTATCATAGCACTGCAGAGGAACTGTATCAAATCCTTGGGGCCTGTTTAGAAGGAACATTGAAGGAATCCAACTGAATGGAATCTGGAAAGTATGTCACATGAAAAGTGAGATTGAGGTGAGACATAGTAAATATTCGTAGTAGTCTCAGCTCATGGCATCCTCTCCGATCTTCTGGAAAGTCACCACAAGCTTTCATCTACCTGGGAATCTTCACAGTCCTGCCCAGAGTGTGTTTTCTCTCATTCTTTGTTTGTCCAACTCTTTATTTATCCTCCAAATCTTTGTTAGAATATTACTTTCCTGGAGAAATTGCCTCAGATCCACACATAAACTAGTCTCCTACACGTTCACAGCATATTCCCTAACTTGACCCTCACAATGCCTGTTCCAATGTAGCATTTAATTATTTTGTGATTCTTTTACATCTTCCTCCATTCCCACTACACTATGTCTTTCATGATATCAGAAACCAACTCCAATTTGTTCAACGCTATATTTTATCAAACACCTAGCACAGCTCATTAGGGTGGCAGCAAATTACTCACATGAAGAAAGAATCCACTCATGCGTAACTATCTAAGTCAGAGAGATATAAACCTCAAAGGCAAATCTTTTATTACCAGTAAATTAATGAACAGATGAGGAGAGTCATGAAACAAAAATATCAGGTGCAGACTTTAGCAAACTGTCTGAAAAGAGTCCTGGGAAATCAATTATTATTGTATAAGGAAATGAGGAAATTGAACCCAAAAACTTACTGCCTTACCAAGTTCATACAGCTAGCAAGTGACAGGGGGTGCATTAGGTTCTCAACAACTATTTGGTGAATGAATGAATGAATTCACAAGATAAGTTGCCACTATCAAGACACAGTGTAGACACATGTTCTCAGGATCTCCTGAGAGCTCGTCATGGAACGAATTTTTTTTTAAGTTGTAGAGCATTTCTATGTATAATAATGTTCTTTTGCTTTCAACAATGTTACTTTTTATAACATCAATATATTAGTCCTAGTTTTCTATTTTTTAAACTAAAAAATTGATTCTCTTTTCTCCATGATCTCTTCAATTCATTATTTCATTCATTCATTGAACCAATATTTATTGATTATACCAAATATCAAATGTTATTTTAAGGACAGACCAAATAAAGACATCAAGTCTCCCTTCAGGGAGCTTACTGAGGAACAAATAGAAAATCATCAGGTAAATGTATAATGACCACAGTACTATATATTTCACAGGAGAGAAGCTGGGGGAGCTTATAATAGGAGAATTTGACTTCATAAGAGAGAGCAGAAGGATAAAAGGCATAAATTTTAAGTAGTCAGACAGAGGAGGAAAATGCATTCTAACAGATGCAATGGTATGTGCAAGGACCCTGTAGCAGGAAGCACAATGTGTGTGAGGAACTGAGAAAAGTCCATGTGACTGAATCAGAGAGTGTGAACAGTATGTGGTATTGTGTCAGGAATTGGTGGGTTCTTGGTCTCACTGGCTTCAAGAATGAAGCCGCGGACCCTCGCGGTGAGTGTTACAGCTATTAAGGTGGCGCGTCTGGAGTTTGTTCCTTCTGATGTTCGGATGTGTTCGGAGTTTCTTCCTTCTGGTGGGTTCGTGGTCTTGCTGGCTCAGGCAGGAGTGAAGCTGCAGACCTTCGCGATGTTACAGCTCATAAGGGCAGTGTGGACCCAAAGAGTGCGCAGCAGCAGGATTTATTGCAAAGAGAGAAAGAACAAAGCTTCCACAGTGTGGAAGGGGATCCTAGCGGGTTGCCACTGCTGGCTCGGGCAGCCTGCTTTTATTCTCTTATCTGGCCCCACCCACATCCTGCTGATTGGTCTATTTTACAGAGAGCCAAGTGGTCTGTTTTGACAGGGTGCTAATTGGTGCGTTTACTATCCCTGAGCTAGACACAAAGATTCTCCACCTCCCCACTAGATTAGCTAGATACAGAGTGTCAACACAAAGGTTCTCCAAGTCCCCACCAGAGTATCTAGACACAGAGTGTCCATTGGTGCATTCACAAACCCTGAGCTAGACACAGGGTGCTGATTGGTGTGTTTACAAACCTTGAGGTAGATACAGAGTGCGGATTGGTGTATTTACAATCCCTGAGCTAGACATAAAGGTTCTCCACGTCCCCACCAGACTCAGGAGCCCAGCTGGCTTCACCCAGTGGATCCTGCACCGGGGCTGCAGGTAGAGCTGCCTGCCAGTCCCGCACTGTGCGCCCGCCCTCCTCAGCCCTTGGGTGGTCAATGGGACTGGGTGCCATGGAACAGGGTGTGGTGCTCGCCAGGGAGGCTCAGGCCGCACAGGAGCCCACGGAGGTGGGGGGTAGGCTCAAGCATGGCAGGCTGCAGGTCTTGAGCCCTGCGAAGGCAGCTGAGGCCCAGCGAGAAATTGAGCACAGCAGCTGCTGGCCCCGGTGCTAAGCCCCTCACTGCCCGGGGCCAGCGGGGCTGGCCGGCCACTCCGAGCGTGGGGTCCGTCAAGCCAACGCCCACCTGGAACTCACTCTGGCCCACAAGCACCACGTGCAGCCCCAGTTCCTGCCCACGCCTCTCCCTCCACACCTCCCCGCAAGCTGAGGGAGCCGGCTCCGGCCTTGGCCAGCCCAGAAAGGGGCTCCTACAGTGCAGCAGTGGGCTGAAGTGTTCCTCAAGTGCCACCAAAGTGGGCGCCCAGGCAGAGGAGATGCCAAGAGCAAGAGCGAGCGAGGGCTGTGAGGACTGCCAGCACACCGTCACCTCTCAGTATGAGTTAAGCCTGGAGATATAGGTAGGGTCCAATCCATGGAAGGCCTCTTAGGTAACTCCGAAGATGCTAAGAGCAATGAGAACCACAGGGAAGTCTTAAGCTACAAAACAACGTTATCAGATTTACATTTTGTAAAATGTTCCTGTGATGGATATTTGGGGAATATAGGGGGCAAAGAGCAGAAATAGAGAGATAACCAGTTGTTGCTGCCAGCAAATATGATAATAGCTTGAATGTAAGGGCATTAGAGAGCAAAGGTGAACTGATTTAATATAGTATTGAAAAGTAAACTGAACACGATTTGTTGACAGTTTGGATGAAAAGGGAAAAAAAGGAAAAGATTTGTACAGGTTGATTGTAAAAATGTCAGCAGTGGTAGAGTCCTCTAGTTTCTTATCCCAATATTCACCTTCTCCCTTTCTTCTTAACAATAGAACCTGAAATTTATTTGATGTGCCGGGAGATACAGATAAGATCTATGTGCTTCTGTCTCACTTTCAGCTATATATGGTCGTGCATCTTGCTAATGACTGACCAGTAAAATATAAGTGGAAGTGTTGGGGCCTTCTGACGTGTTTCCTTTAAAGGATGGCATCAAGACCTTATTCTTTTTTTTCTAAACCCTTCTATCTAGAAATGCAATGTGAAGTTGTAACTTTAGTAGTCAACTTGGACCAGGCCTGCATACCTCTAGCCTTTATTTCCATGAGAAAAATGAAACTTTTTATGTCTAAATCATCTACAGCCAAGGGAATTTGCTCTAATACACAGTCATAATCCACTAGGTAAACAGGAGTGCCATTGACTGGGAGGGAGAAAGCTGGAGGAGGTCCAGGTAATGAGGAAAAACAGCAAGAGTGAAGCATGGTAAGTTTGAGATGCTTCAAACATAGCCAAGCTGACAGTCATATACACAGGTCTAGAATTCCTAAGATACATACGGATCAAGTGTAGAGATTTGGGATTCACTGACATATAGAGGGTACTTACAATCGTATAAGAAAATACAGCAGATCTATAAGCTTAATGCAAATAAACAAAATCTAGATGGTTTTCCATCAGAAATCGAAAACAGGATCCTAAAATTCATATGAAAATACGAAGATCCCAGCATAGTCAAAGCAGTCTTGAAGAAAAATGTGAGGGTTCCTGATGCTAAACTTAGTACAAAACTACAAAAATAAGATGGCATGATATTGGCACAAAAATAAACATATCAACCAATGGACTCATATTCAGAGTCCAGAAATAAAATCCTTGCATTTGTGGTCAATTGATTTTTGATAGGGGTCCAGAAGAAAATTCGTGAATAAAAGTTAGCAAAAAATAGATCCTAGAACTGAAGATAAGAGCTAAAACTATGAGACCATTAGAAGAAAATATAGAAGTAAAACTTTTTGACATTGTTAATCAGAAAGACTTAGATATAACACCATAAGCACAAGAGAAAAAAAGGAACAAAAATAGATAAATCATACTTCATCAAGGCAAATCACATAGATAATAAAGAACTTGTACTCAGAATATACAGAATCTATGACAACTCAATAATAAAAACACAAAAGATGTGCCTGGCATTTCTCCAAAGAAGGCATACAAATGGCCAGTAAGCACATGAAAACATTACTCATTAGGGAAACACAAATCAAAACCACAATGAGTTACCCCAATTTGATTATTACCCAATATATACATATATCAGAACATCACATTGCCCCCATAATTATGTACATAGTCATAATTTTTATATGCTAATCAAAAATAAAATATAACTTTAAAAACTTTTTAAACTTTTGTTTTTATTTTTGTGGGTACATTGTAGGCATATATATTTATGGGGAACATAAGATGTTTTCATACAGCCATGCAATGTGTAATAATCACATCATGTAAAATGGGGTATCAATTCCCTGAAGTATTTATCTTGTGTGTTACAAACAATGCAATTATACTGTTAGTTATTTTTAAATGTACAATTAAATTATAGTTGACTATAGTCGCTCTATTGTGCTATCAAATACTAGGTCTTATTCATTCTTTCTAACAGTTTTTTGTACCTGATTCACCATCCCCATCTCCTTCCCCGAACCCCAACCTCCCTCTGCCTTTCCCAGTCTCTGATAACCATCTCTCTGCTCTCCATCTTCATTAGTTCAATTATTTTGATTTTTAGATCCCACAAATAAGTGAGAACATGTGATGTTCGTCTTTCTGTGCCTGGCTTACTTCACTTAGCATAATGAGCTCCAGTTCCATCCATGTTATTGTAAATCACAGGATCTCATTTATTATTACTATTATTATTATACTTTAAGTTCTGGGATACATGTGCAGAATGTGCAGGCTTGTTACATAGGTGTACACATGCCATGGTGGTTTGCTGCACCCGTCAATCCGTCATCTACATTAGGTATTTCTCCTAATGTCATCCCTCCCCTAGCATCCCACCCACCAACAGGTCCCTGAAGGAGATCGGTCAGGGTGGTGGGAGAAATTACAGGAAAGATGCAAACCTTCTTGGAAGGCCAGGAGGTTTTGCAAAAGCTTCAGAAGGAAATTATGGCTGAAGGCAGCCAAATTCTCTTATCTGGAGCCTGAGAGCAAAGGCTAGGAATGTAACATGGGAATGTAAAGGAACTGATCTGGATAAATTTGTTTACTCCTGTCTTCAGAAACCAACCTTTGATCATTTGCATGCAAGACTGCTCTCTACTCAGGGAGTCAACAATGTTAATTACCCACAAATCATGTTTGTTCCAAGCCTTTGTCATTAAATCTGTACTAAATAAAGGTGAACATCATTGGCTTAAGGGGACTGCTAACTGTCTTCGGCCCCTAGTGCCGGCAGTCCCCAGCCCGCTCTTTCACAGTTACCCACGTCTGAGTACTCCTGTCATCTGTTGCTTGGCCAGAGTCTGTGGGACAGACTTGGCAGCAGGCCCTGGTGTGTGATGTTCCTCTCCCTGTGTCCATGTGTTTTCATTGTTCAACTCCCACTTATGAGTGAGAATATGCTGTGTTTGGTTTTCTGTTCCTGTGTTACTTTGTGGAGAATGATGGTTTCCAGCTTCATCCATGTCCCTGCAAAGGACATCACCTCATCCTTTTTTTATGGCTGCATATTATTCCATGGTGTATATGTGCCACATTTTCTTTATCCAGCCTATCATTGATGGGCATTTGAGTTGGTTCAAAGTCTTTGCTATTGTGAACAATGCTGCAATAAACATAGGTGTGCATGTGTCTTTATAGTAGAATGATTTATAATCCTTTGGGTATATACCCAGTAATGGTATTGCTGGGTCAAATGATATTTCTAATCCTAGATGCTTGAGGATTTTCCACACTGTCTTCTACAATGGTTGAACTAATTTACACTCCCACCAACAGTGTAAAAGCTTTCCTATTTCTTCACATCCTCTCCAGCATCTATTGTTTCCTGACTTTTTAATGATTGCCATTCTAACTGGCCTGAGATTGTATCACATTGTGGTTTTCATTTGCATTTCTCTAATGACCAGTGATGATGAGCTTTTTTCATATATTTGTTAACCACATAAATGTCTTCTTTTGAGAAGTGTCTATTCATATACTTTGCCCATTTTTGATGGGGTTGTTTGTTTTTTTTTCTTGTAAATTTGTTTAAGGTCTTTATAGATTCTGGATATTAGCCCGTTGTCACATGGATAGATTGCAAAAATTCTCTCCCATTCTGTAGGTTGCCTGTTCACTCTGATGATAGTTCCTTTTGCTAAATTGTTCACAAATATTCATCTCAAGAACAATTTTGCTAATTGTTCACAAATATTCATCTCAAGCATTATTCATAATAGCCATAAAGTAGAAACAACCCAAATGTCCTGCAATCGATGAATGGTCAATAAAATGTGTTATATCCATACAATCACATATTGCAATTTTATTCAGCAATAGAAGTAATAAAGTGCTGATACATTCCATAATGTGGTTGAACATTGAAAACATGCAAAGTAAAAGAAGTCAGGCATAAAAAATATACAAAAAAATATATTAAATGATTTTACTTATATGAAAAGTCCAGAATAGGCAAATCTACAGAAACAGAAGTAGAGTAGAGTTTGCCTACAGTTGAGGATTGTGGGTGTAGGAAAGATGGATAGTGATGCTAAATGGATATCGAAGTTTCCTTGTGGGATGATTAAAATGTTCTAAAATTATATAGTGGTGATGGTAGTATAAGCCTGTGAATATGCTAAAAATCATCGAACTATAAATCTGAAGTTGGTGAATTTCATGGTATGTGAATTAAATCTTATATATATATATATGTTTTTTCTTTTTTTGAGACCGAGTCTCACTCTGTCACTCAGGCTGGAGTGCAGTGACACGATCTCAGCTCGTTGCAAACTCCGCCTCCCGGGTTCATGTGATTTTCCTGACTCAGCCTCCCAAGTAGCTGGGATTACAGGCATCTGCAGCCACACCCGGCTAATTTTTGTTTTTGGGTAGAGATGGGGTTTCACCGTGTTGGCCATGCTGGTCTCGAACTCCTGACCTCAAGTTATCTGCCAGCCTCGGCCTCCCGAAGTGCTGGGATTACAGGCATGCACTACCGTGCCTGGCCATGAATTAAATCTTAATAAAGTGTTTAAAAATCAAAAGAGAAGAAGCTGACATTGTTTGTCCATCAGACTGCAAAACCCAACAACCATATCAATGGGCTTATACTTCCTAAGTGTGTAATTCCTCCCTGCCTGGGCCTAGAAGCTCCCTATCTATCCACATTCTTAGCCAGAGGTTTCCTCTTCTTGTCTCATAATACCATTTGCTTAGTTCTCAGAGACCCCAGAGTCTTAACTGTCTCTTTCTGCCTTTCTGTCCCAGCAAATTGTGATCAACTACATAGTAGTGATGGGATTTTATCTCAGGACTTCCAGACATTTTAATCCACATTTCTCTTTGAAATATAATTATCTGTTTGTAAAACATCAATACAAAATCGAAACATATGTAATTGATACTATAAACTGGATATATTGGAATAATCGTTTGCATTCAAGTTAATTTATTTTACATGAAATTTAAATGCATCTCCTTCTACCTTCTATCTACAAAAATTTAAAATGCTTATAAATGAATCTTTAATTAAGACTTGCACTATCCTAGGGCTTCTAAACTGACCTTTGTGTCACCTCTGGCCTATACATACCTATGTAGTTATAATGTCCAAGTGCATGGACTTCTACCTCAGCACCCCCTCAATCTGGAACTGCATCAAGATCACATGACTTTTTAAAACACTGATCGCTGGGCCCCACTCTCAGGGATTCTGATTCAGTGTTCTCCAGGTAGAGCCTGAGATTCTGCATTTCTGACTAGTTCCCAGGCAATACTGATGTTGCTATTCCCAGACCATACTTGAAGATCAAGGGGCTACAGCACTAGCGCCTGTATCTTATACTCAAGCCTCAGTCAAGGCTTACATTTATCACTCAAAGGAAGCTTCTGTCAAGGCAGTTGTTTAATAATAAGTTCACATATAGCAGTCCATCATGTTTTAATAATCGCATATTACTGCATTACCTTTATATGATATATTTTGGCCTTTTGTCGTTTGACTTTTACAATTACAATAAGGAATGTTACCAATTATAAGATATTGTTTGCAATTTATAACAAAATAGTGCCCTAATAATTCACTTTCAGGTTTTTAGTTCAGTTAATCTTAACACTATAAAACAAAGTTTTTTTTAAAAAAAAAAAAGTTAATACATGTAATTATGGTTTCAAATGAGTGGAATTTTCTTGACTTTTTAATCAAAACAAATAATATAAATAAATTGAATGCTGACACATTTAATGAATTAAATGCTATAACTGCTAACCATAAAAGCCAGTAACCAATATCAAACATATCATTATGACCCTACTATTATTATAATATTATCCAGGCTAAATATTTAAGGGAGAAAGGGATAAATAATCCAAGTTAATAAAATGACTGGAAAAGGTAAGATACAAAAGCCAGGTTGAGGGATAGGACTTAAATGGAAGTGATATCATGTGACACTAAGGGAGAAGAGGGGTTAGACATT
Source organism: Nomascus leucogenys (assembly GCF_006542625.1). Lineage (NCBI taxonomy): Eukaryota > Metazoa > Chordata > Mammalia > Primates > Hylobatidae > Nomascus > Nomascus leucogenys. The sequence continues at coordinate 2,181,985 of NC_044391.1, forward strand.
GAGAAGAGTGGAGCTTATTTGAAATGACCCTCATGGAGAGTAAAAAGAATAAGATGACCATAAATTGTAACAAAATGGCCAGGAAAATGGAACTATTGAGACTGGTGACCAGGAATGTGTAATTCATGAAATAGCATAGCATATCAGCCATGTGGATTTGTTCAGATGTAAACATAAAGATGGCAATTAAATGGGGTCAAAATTAAGATATTACAATGTAAATATGGACAAAGGAGCCAGTGGAGCTGGGTTACTGGCAAGAATATTATTGCAATAATGAATTTGGGAGCATAAGATTTAAATGGAGGGAAATAAATAAAAAATGAGTGAATTGAAAGAAAGAATGGATGAGGTCTATTGAGAGAGAGAATAATGACAGTGGGTCATGGTTCAAGTTGGACAGAAAATTGGGAAGGAGACAATATTGTGCTTAGAGTATGACTAAGAATTCATGAAAGTTGAGCAGTTCAAGGTCCAGACAAAGTTCAAGGAGTGACTGTGGGAAGGGGCAGCTAAGGCAACTTGGAAGGGATGAGTATAAGGAAAGATATGTGGATGTTAAAGAATTGGGATGAAGAAGAAATCTATGGGCCAGTTGCCCAAGTCTTTGGTAAATGAAACGAGTGACCAAGATCCGGATAGAGGAGAAAACCAGAGGATGGAGAAGGTGCTATGCCAGGATAGCATGAGTTCAAAGTGGCAATGAGAAGCAAGGTGTATACCAATACACCTCCAAACTCAGAGGCACATAGAGCCAGAGAAAAGAAATGTCACTGCTTTAAGAGGCTTACAAGGAAAGAAGTGCCCTTTGAGGAATTACAGGTTATATTCAAGGCAAGGAGGTGGAAGAAACTCCATGGTGAAAAAACCTTTTCCAAACCTAAATAATGTTCTTCTCAAAGTTCCTGAGAGTTCGTCTTTCCCTGCAACCCTATTCATATGTACCTCATTTAGTCCTTAGCCTCTCTCGCTCTCTCACATCCCTAACGATCACATATTAATCTCTGTGGGCTTTTTCATGATTGTTTTGTCCAATTTTATCTGGTATTAGTATTTTCTCATCACATGCCCATCTGAAGATGTTGTCTTCTTTCTTAACCTAAGTACAGAAATCGGATCATGCCCTCAACAGAGTGATTCCACTAGAACTGCTGCTGCTGATCCAGCTGCCTTCTACTGATTTGAGTTAGAAAAATACAATAAAATAAATGCAGAGTCCAAACAAAGGGCAAAAACAAACTCAGGACCCACTCTGACTTACACAGCTATTAGCATGTCTCTCAGAAAGGTCTTTTTGAACCAAATACCAAAACCCTGAGTTCTTTTGCACAGCTTGTAAGCAAATGTTAGCGTGTGGATCCAATTTACATCTTCCTCACAAAGAAAGAAAATAGGCTGTGAGGCAGAGGAGAGAGAATAACAAAGATTTATTTTGTAGAAATGGAATCACCACTGCCTGGTTAGAGATGGACTTGACTGATGAGTTTTCCGTGATAGCCTCCCAGCACTTAATCTTAGCCAAATATTAATGTGCTGAATTTATTACAGTTGAGCTCTGAAATTAAAAATGACCATCTGTGGCACATGTGTGTGGTACGTAGAACAGTAATATATTGTAGGCCAGCCCAACACGGTGCAAAGGATATCGTGATTGTGACAAGGTGGGAAAACCCACTCAGACACCAAGACAGCTCAGTGAATCTAGTGGACACTGGTGTTGGTCCTCTCTGCAGGTATCTGCTTTCTGAAACAAGGCACAACATATATGAGATATTTATTGATAAATTCCTTCAACATACCTCTATAACAGATGGTGCGCTCTAAATCTGGAAATGCAGTTTGCTTCACTGAAACAGAGCAATCAATTGAACAACACCAAATTCTAGAGGAAAAGATCACAAGTGTCAGACAAAAAGAAAGTGGTTTTTGTTATTGTTGTTTTGTTTTGTGGAGATCAACACTGTAATGAAGCTCAACATTGCAAAGTTGGCCCTCTAGAATTTTCATGTGAATGTCAGGATCAAATTAGGAAAGTGTATATATACATTTTTGACATATATATATATAAAAATATATATATATGCATATATACACACACATAAATATAGAGCATTTTCACTAGGAAATAGAATGCACCAGAAATTAGCTCTTCCTACAAAGAGAGCAGGATTTATATTTTAAGGCTAAAGATGAAAAAGCTGAATAGAAAACTTATTTTGTGACTTTTTATAGAGGAAACCCTTATAGGAAAATAAAAGGATGCATTTGACCAGAAGTGGGAACCACAAAGCATAGATAAATATATTTATTTTGAATGAGTTTATTCATACTTTGAATTATCTGGGTCCAGAGAAGAGAAAACAATTAGTTTACAATTAATCTTGTTATGCCATGTCCTATATATCACAACAGAAATTAGGCTATTATTTGTGTGGTTTTGGTTTGTGCATACATGACTGAGTTTCGTTCGTTTGGTGAGTTGACAGCTAGACAAGATAGTATCAGAGTTCTAAAGTATTAGTGACTTGATAATACCTTCACAGTCCAAATACTGTCCTATTAGTTACCTGGGTCTCTTCCTGGGATTCTTAAAAACATTCTGCAGAAGGAAAATTAGTGGACTAGGAATAAAAATATTTCCTTATTACTAGCTGCTCAATACCTTTGATATTGTCAAGTTAGTGATTTTCACACTCAGAATGTTCTGGAAAAAGTCAGAAAGGACTCGATAGCCAGAAAGATGTGACATGTAATATCCACAGAGCAGAACAAACCTGAATTGCTTCGGTATTTTACATTATTCAATACCCTTTCAGTTATAAGTGGTTTAAATCCAATTCAAATTGAGCAAAAAATATGAATAGGCCACAAGAAATATAAATGACCAATCAAGCAATGAAAATATTTCATACTTTGAAAGAAATTAAGATTGAAACAATGAGCAATGAGATCTTTTTATTCCTAAAATGTGCAAGCTATTGATACAGGTTAAGAGGAATGGCCATTTTCATGCAGTATGGTATGAAATGTTTTCAGATATCAATTTGTCTAGAAAATGATAAAACTTAGAAATGTGTTTTCATGTTTATTTATTCATTTAGCAAATAATTTATTGAGTGATTATTATGTGCCAAGCACTTTGTAAAATATCTACTTCTCACAGTGGTTATGATCTATAAGACAAGATACACATTACAAAAAAATAGGCATACTAATAAAGCAAACAATGTAAAACTGCCATTTTGGCAAGCTCTGAGAAAGATTTATGTGGACTTAAAAGTGCCTATAATAAAGGTAAATTGGGCAGTCCCAGAATTTTGGCAAAATTTTCTAGGGTGCAGTGAGCTTTAAAGAATTGAGTAAGTAAATGTTTACTAGTAAAGGAAGGGAAGTGGCAGGCAAATGTAATAATATGTACAAATAACCTAAGGAAGGAAAAGCAATGAAGCATGTAAAGATCAGTGTATCAGTCAGGGTAAGCCATGTTGTGTTGCAGTAACAAACAAGCCTAACATTTCAGTGATTTAAACTACCAAAATTTTTCTTTCTTTCTCCCTTCCTTCTTTCCTTCCTTCTTTCCTTCATCCCTTCCTTCTCATCTTACTGTATGACTACCCCTCCCTCCCTCCCTCTCTCTCTTTTTCTTTCTTTCTTTCTTTCTCTCTCTCTCTCTTTCTTTCTTTCTTTTCTTTTCTTTGAGAAAGAGTTTCACGCTCATCACCCAGGCTGCAGTGCAATGGCATGATCTCAGCTCACTGCAATCTCCACCTCCCAGGTTCAGGTGATTCCCCTGCCTCAGCCTCCTGAGTAGCTGGCATTACAGGTGTGTGCCACCACACTTAACTAATTTTTGTAGTTTTAGTAGAGACAGGGTTTTACCAGGTTGGTCAGGCTGGTCTCAAACTCCTGACCTCAGGTGATTTGCTCGCCTCAGCCTCCCAAAGTGCTAGGATTACAGGCATGAACCACCACGTCTGGCCCAAAGTTTTATTTTGTACTCACATTTTATAGCAATTGTGAATTGACATTGCTCTAATCAGCTCTACTCCTCATTCCTCTCACTCTGGATCCATTTGATAAATCAGCCTCTGTCTGGAATATTATCAGTCACAATGGTAAGAGGAAAAGGCTAAAAGGCCTAAAGGTCATTATGTTAAGTGAAATAAGCCAGGAACAGACATACAAACATTGCATATTTTCACTTATTTGTGAGATCTAAAAATTAAAACAATTGAGCTCGTGGAGATAGAGAGTAGAAGAGTGATTATTAGAGGCTGGGAAGGGTAGTGAGGGTGTGGGGGAAGTAGGGATGGTTAATGGGTACAAAAAGGAATTAGAAAGAAAAAATAAGACGTAGCATTGAATAGTACAACAGGGTGACTATAGTCAAAAATAATTTAACTGTGCATTTTAAAATAACTAAAAGGGCATAACTGGATTGTTTGTAACACAAAAGATAAATACCTGAGAGGATGGATGCCCATTTACCATGAAGTGATTATTACGCATTGTGTGCCTGTATCAAACTATCTTATGTACTCCGTAAATAAATACATCTACTATGTAACTAAAAAAAAATAATTTTTTAAATAATAATGAGACCAGTCATGGGAACTCAACAAAAGGGCCCAGGAAATGCACTCCTACTAGGTGCCCAGCTGGAAGAAAGCCAAACTCTCAATGAATAGACTAATCGTATGTCCAGTGTGGCTGGAACTGAGTGGAGGAAATATGAGCCCAAGTGAGAAAAGCTGACTTTATTCCATAGCCAATGTGAAGTCACTGAAGCCTTTACACTTTCAAGAATTTTTCCTGAGGAGAAAAATTACGTAGTTTTGTAACATTTAATTTACAAGCTGGTTTATCATAGTAGTGTTTATTAACTTTTTCAAATGGCCAATAAACCTAAGTATTCAACAGGAAGTCTTACTCAAAAGTCAGTTGCTGTATCTTTATAATAAAATAGGCTATAACTAGAAGTAATGGGCTTACAAAAATGTGACATGAAAAACATATATTAACTGAAAAAGTATGCATAAAGTACAGCATAAAATAAGATCTACTTAATTTATCTACTCAATATTTTTAATATTTTAAATATACATTTAACATATGTCAACAAAACTCTTAGAAGTACTATATAGACTAGATGTATTTTATCAGTAATTATTTAAGCTAGAATCATGATGTGCTTGGGTTTTACTTTTGTTGCTGTCATTTTGTTATAACCTGTGCTTTATTTACATCTAATTTTCTACAAAGAATGTTATTCCTTATTAGCAGAAATTTTTTAACTGGCCAGGACTCTATTTGTGATCATTAAAAAATAGATACCTTTTCTTGTTTCTTTTTCCATTAGAAAACATGACTGCACTTTCTGTAGTCGCTTGTAAATTGCATAAAAGTTATCAACATGCTGTTTTTCTTCTTGTTTTAAGTCATCTGAACACTGAAAATTGTGTATACATTAGCACTAGCTCAGACGCAGTCTCTAGTAAGAGGAAGTTTAACATCTATTCTCATCTTTTCAATTGCCTCTTGCCATGAGCGGCCCCACAACTCAGGTTCCAGATCCATAATTGTTACTCTGAGACAGTGAAATGGCAAGTTTTTACCCGTCCAAAATAACCCAGTATTTTTCAGATCACAATTCTAGAGACCAGTCAAACACTCCAAATTTATCAAGCGATAATGACCTCAGGAGAATCTTCCCTGCCTTCTCTTTTTCGACATTCTTTTGATTATGGTAAAGTATGGTCATAACCACCAGTAACAATTCAAGAATAACACAGGATATATGCCACTGATGCTTTAATAAGAGCATATATATTGCTGAAAAACAGGCTGCCTTATTGAATATTCTTACTCCATCACTGGACATTTTACAGCAGTAAATTCTCTGATTTTTCAAGAAAACATTTGACGCAAAAACTCAAACCATATTCAGCTCTTTTTCAGCTGCCAAAAAAATAAATAATCTAGCCGGACTTTGCAGACATTGGCCAAATGTTGGCCTGAACTCTGAGCGTATACCTGGATGGGTTGATACATCTGGCACAATTGGGTTACCACAAACCGGGCTGTACATGAAAGGTCTGAAGAAGTTTAAAATTAGCCTGGGGTAGAAGTATTCCACCAGAAAGAGTATTGGTGAAGAGGAAGATTTGGACTTCTTGCAGCGATTGTTTTGTAGCTTTGTCGCAAATGAGTATGTTTTTGTTCTTTAAAGGGGAAAAAAAGTTAAAGAATGAGATAAGAGTCTCATTACAATCCTTGAAAACCAGCATGTTGTTTATCCAAATTACCTATTTGTGAGTTCCCATCCATGAGGCCACTGATAAGTGCCATTTAGATCTCATGACTCTTCACCGTACTTCGTATATCAAGGGTTAGTTCTAATTAAGGTAATATTTTATAATAAAAAATTATTATTATTTGTTTCTTCTGTTGAGCTATAGCTGGTGCTTTTTCTCACCTAAAGGTCTCCTATTTTGATCTAGTGAATGGAAGTAGGATTTGAAATAAAATTAAGGTCAAATTATGGAAAGTATTTACTGTGCAAGTGGCAGATTATACTTTTTCAACAAAATCTTCTTTGAAAGTACTGGCTAATTCCTCCTTGAGAGGTACAAGTAAAGCGGCAGCCAGGAATTCTGGGAAATATTCTGCAAAATATGTCCAAAAAAGCACCAATCAATGTAAAAGAAGTTAATTAAAATTTGAGTCAATAAGAAAAATAAATGGTGGAAAAGGCAAGTCATCAATCACTATTTCTATTTTCTTCATCTCAAGAGAAGATAAAAAGAGCAGAGGAAAATACCAAGAAAGGATTCAAGTCCAATTAACTCCACCAAATATTTATTTAGAGGCTACTCTGTAAAAACATAGATGTTCTTCCTCAAGTGAGAAAAAATCTATGATAAACAAAGTCCTTTTACTAGAATCTCTAAAGCGTAATTAGAAATAGATGAATCTCCGGTGACTCACACCTGTAATCTCAGCACTTTGGGAGGCTGAGGTGGGTGGATCATGAGGTCAGGAGGTCGAGACCATCCTGGCTAACATGGTGAAACCCTATCTCTACTAAAAATACAAAAAAAATTAGCCAGGCATGGTAGCAGCGCCTGTAGTCCCAGCTACTTGGGAGGCTGAGGCAGGAGAATGATGTGAACACCGGGAGGTGGAGCTCGTAGTGAGCCAAGATCGCGCCACTGCACTCCAGGCTGGGCGACAGAGCAAGACTCCGTCTCAAAAAAAAAAAAAAAAAAAAAAAAAGGTGAATCTCAGCGATGTGATAAGAGTGGGGAGATCGTCAGCACCTCCTAGGGACATCAAGACAAATCCCGGTTGGGCTGGTGTCAGATGCTATTAAGAAGCAGAAAAAAGGCTAAAACCTAGTTACAGTAGCAGAAGTAGTGTTAGGGTATGGCCAGGGTCGGATATCAGGAGAACCCAAGGCCACATCAAACTCTAGTGGGCAGATGAGAGCAACAGTCAGGTATGAATCAAGGCCCTTAGAAGTTATCAAGATGAGTAGTACCGGAAACCGGCGTATATATACTGTCTTTGGTGGTTGTTGGAATTGAGATTCTGCAAAGAGTTAGGTCTCCATCTGGATGAGCACAACTTCATAAGGCACAACACTCCAAGTTTATCTGTCACCAAACACAGGGATTAAATTTAAATATTTATTTCCAATAGATATTTCTACCCAACAAGGCAAGTGTAGAAGCCTCCATTGTCTGAGCTTGTCAATTGCATGCCTGCTCTTATCATGGCCTTACCACTGGCCTAAAGTGGCTGAACTCTCCTGATTTATGTATTTATATTCATAATTTCCAATAAATTTCTTTAGCTTTGCATTTCTCCTAACATCCTGTATACGTGTGTATAAAATTAAACTAAAAATCCTTTGTGATAGTATCAATGAATAATGTCAAGAAAGCTCAGATATTAACCCCAAACTTTTAGAAGATAACATCTACATTCCCTATTTCCCTTAAAAACCTTACCATCAGTAATTAACATAAAATCAGAGACTTCAAGCTGGAAGTTAAGAGGTCATCTGTGGCAGTTTTATTAAATGTCCACAAATTTTGGACACTCTATCCTTCGAAAGTGGGATTACATCTCTCTTTCATCCATCTATGTGGGCTTCTGACTCACTTGCAAATGGTCTAAAGAGGTAGCACAATTTCTGAGGCTATATCATAGTGGGTAACACAGCTTCTGTCTTGAGCGCTGGGACACGTGCTTTTACTTATATCCATGAGCTTACATATAAGAACCCCAAGTATCCCGAAGGAACTATAATGGGCAGAAGTTGAGGACACAGAGAAAAATCACATATACATGCTCCAGTGGCAGCCCCAGCTAATCTCTCAGCCAAGTGCCAGGAAAACCTGAGTGAGGTACTGGACATTCAGTCCAGTAAGCCTTCTTTATATGGTTGCAACTACAGTCAACATATAGCTGCAACTGCATGAGACACACCAAGTGAGAACTACCCAGGCAAACCCTTCTGAATTCCTGACCCATAAAAGCTAAGGCAAAATAAATTTTTAAGCCTATACATTTAGAAGTAATTTGTTATGCAGTGATAGATAACTAACTGACATACCATCTAATCCAAGTCCCTACTCTGGGATGAATCTTTTGGATTAAATGACTCTAGAGCAAGGTATCTCCCTTCACATTAGCCATGAACCAATAGTTTTGGACAACACAATTTTGTTCCTCATGTTAGATCAAAATCTTCATTTCTCTAACTTTAAACCAATATCCTAGATTAGCATTCTCTGGCTTCTTAAACATGAAAGCTTGCCACGTAGACAAAAGCACTCTGTAAATATCTCCTTGGTCTTTTCTCCTAAAGGAAAACAATACCCTTTTACTTTTGGCCTTTCCTCAAAAGATAGAATTTTCAAAATTCTGTGTGTCTTTTTCTGAACATATTCCAATTGGAGAAGTCTTAAAATATAATGTAACGAGTTTGACACTTCATCCCATAAATCATCTCACAGAATTTGGTGAAATTGTCTTTTCTATGGCCTCTATTGTGCTAGACACAATATTTCATTAATGCAACCCAAGATTGTGCTAGTCTATTTTTTGAACAGCCACATCATACCATTGGCTTATTTTATGGTTGTCATCAAATGGAAATCCCAGACCTCTGCCATCGGTACTGTGGCCAAACAAGCTCACTCAGGCAGCTGACTTTCTGAACCTAAACAGAACTTGAAACTTGTTTCTGCTTAATCTCATTTCAATGATTTTGGCTCGGTGTGTTGCTGTCAGTTGATGACTTTTATTCTTGAGTCTGTCACTTATAATTTTAGCCATCTATGCATCTTCACATCTAAAACTCTATCAAAATTATCCAGAGAAATACTGAGTCAACAGGGCTAAGAGTATAGCCAGTCAAACTCCATTAGAAAATTACAGAGCCATTTGCCAACACATAGCAGGCATATGTTTAGACACTAAATACCAACACTTCTGTCATTCAATCTACTATTTACGTATGATGTTCTTGCAAAAAAATACTGTCACCTGCACTGATGTAATTGAAACAATTGGTATATATTTTATGCATGGAATTTTCTGTTCTCTAGAGATTCTTACAAAATGAGAAATCATGAGAATTTGGCATGATTTGTCTTGAACAAATGTATGCTAGCTCCTTGAGATTAGCTATATTATTTTCCAAAGGTTCATAAATCACATGCATGATAATCTATTCTAGAATATTGTATTAAGCCAAAAAAGAAAAGACAGTAATCCTGATGATAATTCATCATCACCATTTTTGAAAGCCAATACATAATTTTTATAGTTCAGATTTCTATCAGAAATCTTCTCTGATACTTCTTAAAAATTAGCAGGTAGTTATCTTACACTAGTAGATACTAAATATTTAATTGAATGAATGAACTAATTAATAAATGAATGAAAAGATACATGAATCATTCCATTATCCTGCCTTATTTTCTTCATTTCGACATATCACCCTATGGAAGTAATCTATTGTTCACTTTATTTGGAATTCTCTATCTACCCCTGCTCATGAGTATAGACCTTGATCTATCTCAATAATGTATTCACAGTGCCTAAAATATAGCCCAAGGCATAATATACTCACTGCATGGAGACATGTTAAAGTAAGGAAAAATAATTTAATCCAGCTAGGGCTTAGGTTTCAAACTCTCTCATTACTCAATAGTTTTTTTGCCATATTCATTCTACTTCTTCCAGTTACAAAAATCTTTTCCTTAATGAAGGAGACTCACAATAGGAGTTCCATTTTCTTTCTGTCATTTGTTAATATATTTCCAAGAAACACTTAATTTATTCTTATTCTTATGCCAAATATTCTTTCAAAACTGATGCTTTAATTTAAGTTCCCATACAACCAATTTATTTTGGAGGTGACCTCAGGCAGGAAACACTGGGAAGGAAGTTCAGGAAACATGACAGGCAAAAGAAGAATGAAGAGTTTAACTCTTCTATCCAGAACATTCAGAATGCCTCCCTGAATCTTCAGAATTGAAGTAGTCATTCAGATAGACCTCAAGAGGTTGGTGGCATGACAAATGTTTCAGTGACTTCACATTCAAGCATTTTTCCCACTTTTCCAAACCAAAGTTATGTTTTCCCCATCGGCACCGTAGGGAAGACTGACTTCTCCCCAGCAGATTCACATACATTTAGGTGAAACATCTGTATACATCTGACTCTTATTTCAAATAGAAAGATTCTCATTGTAATCTTTTACATCTATTATTTTTCCCATTTTGCCATTGACTCATTATTTGTCGAAGAAATTCTTCTAGAGTTAGTATGCTAAAATTAGAATATTAATATATGATAAATCTATATCAAATGTTCTAAAAACTTCATAATTACAAGTAACTATGTTACTCTTGTGTAAAATAAGCATCAGACATTTCACAGCATGAAATATAATTACTGTTCTTCTATTTTAAATGAAAAATAATTTCAAGGTACTATTATAATATATGCTTATTTTAATAAAAGTGTGTGCATATGTGTGAGTGTATGTGTGTGTAAACATAATTGGTTTAGATGGTAGAATTTTGAGGGTTTTTTCTACTTTTTTGTGATACTATAAAAGTTATTTATTTACTATACACAGAACATGTCCATGGCCCCTATAAAATGTACATGTAAATCACTAAAAAGTATAATTTGGTGAACATTTTCTCAATTACAGTACATACTTAATCAGTTGGGATAACAGCTCTCTGTCTGCCTCAAAATAATCTAATTATAGCACCCAGTCTTCTTTATATCTAATGCAAAGTTAAGTACTTATTTTGGGGGTTATTTCCTAGTATATGTTTGGTGAGGCAGAGTAAACAATTTAACTCTAGTATATTACAGTCACTGCACAATAAACCAGATTATTACAGATTAAAACAAATCATTTTTTCATTATTTATAATAATGGGATCAAAGAAATGTGGGATACTTTTAAATGGCAGATAACCACACAATTACTTATCTTTGATAGTATATTGGGTTCTATAATTACATTAGGATATGAATGATGAAAAATACTGTTATGAATAATACACCTCAAACAAAACAACGAGGCCACACTGTAATGATTCACTAGATTGTGCTCAGCAGACATTTACTGAATAAGGGATTATCTACTTTTCTCCTCAATTATCCAGTACAATGTTTTGCCCACAGTAAGGGCTCAATAAATATTTGCTGAACATACTGACCAGGAAAGAGGCGAGAAGAGATGGGCCCTCTTAGCTGGGTATTTAATATAATTGGAATTTACCTGGGAAGCAGAGTAGTTAGGAAGATGTAAATTGCATGTGGTGTACAAGTAAATAAACGCAGAACGCCAACACAACAAATGATTAAGCAGAAAACACTGGCACCAAAATAAACAAACGCAAGATTTGCCAATAATGGCAAAAATTGAACTTTCGTATTGGACCATACTTTTTCCCACTAAATTCAGTTTGAGACAGACCAACAGAGGCACTGTAAGACGCTATGACTCTCTTCCTTGATATTCGGACATCCTAGTTTCCAATAATTTATTATGGACCCCCATTAACCATGAATCAGTATAAACCTATTCATATTGAGGAATTAGTTTCCACAAGTACAAAGTTGAATTTCCTTTTACTTGTTCTAAAATGCTTACTTTCAAATTTGAAAGGACTTCAATTATTCCATGTAGTTTTCGATAACATTTTTGTATCTTTTCTGACCACAGTCAAAATAGTCGTGCAGTCATCATACTGCAGCACCTTCCACCCACCCTTTGGTCGCTTGAACTGCCTTTCTTTGGTTCTTTTTCTGCTTTCAGATCTTTCTTTAAGTGTAGTAAGCAGAACTCTACTGGGTATTCCAGCTGCAGTTTGATCTGTCATTGTTGGAATGGCTTCTGCTATGCCATGGTCTCCCAGTCAGTCTATTTCTAGATACAATCTTCTAAACTGTTATCAAAAGACAGACTTCTTGATCTTCTTTCATAACTTCAGCTTCTAGAACGTCTGTATCTGTCATAATCATCATAGTGTGAAGAACTGTACACATTCCTCCCTTCCTTGGCTTTCATTTGATTTGGTGTCTTCCAGTGCCCTGGACAAACTGTATTTCAATCTGCCGTCCACAAATCCATTTTCCGTCGAAATTATGTAAAGCATCTTCAGCATCACAAACATCCTCAAGTTGACCATAAGCAAATCTTGGACGGCGAGTGCAGAAATCAAGTGGAACATACACATCAACTATAGGACCATAACGACCAAATTCACTCTGTACATCTTCAGACCTGGTGTCATCAGCCATGTTCCTGACGAGCAGAGACGTGTTAGGGGGACACAAGTAGCAAGGCATGGAGGCGTCGTGACTTGGCTGGGCACACTAATGGGCTCAGCAAACCAACTGCGGCTCTGGCGGCCAAGCGTCAGACACACACAGCCCAGAGGGCTCCACCATGGCAATCCACCTCTTCTCCTGAGACTTCACTCCCGGCTCCTACCTCCGCGCAGTAATTATCTATGTGTCTGATTTTCTTTTTCTAAAATAAAAGCAAATTATTTTGTAATAAGCAAAAAATATCGGCAATTGGTATAAGCAAATGTCCAAAACAAGAAAGCAGGTACCTTTTTTCTGTACCCTAATTTTGAGCATTTGTGCTGATTAAATACAAAAAATATAAATATTAGTGATTAAGTAAACCTGATAAATTCACTTGATTCAAACATAATAATTGATATTAATAGTTATCATTGTTTTCATTATCATTATCACACCATCATAAGTAAGTGACAACAATAAAATATTAGAAAAAATACTAGAAACTATAAGCAGATTATGTTGGTGGTAGATTATACTACTATAAGATTATGTATCTTACAGTAGTATCTAGTCACTTTTTATAAGATGAGCAAAAGAAATAAGATAGCAGCTGGCAGGGAAAAAATGTTTTTGAAAAACACCTCATCAAGTACCTGTCACAGAGATAATTGTGCTTTGACAATATCTTAAAGTTCCTCTCAAATTCTAGTACAAAAGTTTTTGTTGTTACAGAGCCTGGATTCAGTTACGTCTTGGATATACACAATACTATGGAATCTGTTTCTTTGTTGTTTGTCATCCATCACTCCAAATGACACATATTTGGGGGTAAAATAGGAAGACTTTTAATTCACTATTCCAGAGATAAACTGTTCCCCTTACTGAGTTTTCCACTTCTCAGTTCATAACTTTACAAACTAGAGCAGAATATTTTTGCCATGTCTATAATCTTCCCCAAAAATGTATAGAATTATCCTATCAATATGGTAGCCATAATTTCAAATTTAATAAAATTAAAATTTCAGTTTAGCAATTGCACTAGGCAGATTTCCAGTGCTCAGTAGCCAACTATAGCTAGTGGCTACCGTAATTGGGGGAACATTTTTATAATTCAGAGAGTTCTATTGGATAGTGCTGAATTGTATATCAAATGCTGTCCAGTTACTTGTTAAAACCTAATTTAAAGCTAAGGTTTTAATAACAGTGTAGTTTTGCCATAACCTTTAATATTTGGCTTACAAGGTAGCTGATGTAATTTAAGGTAGAATTAAATGCAACTTGTTGCTAAAATATTCCACTCTGTTGCCACACTCTAGAAGTTATCTACAAATATACTCAAAAACAGGCTGCTTTACTGGGTAACCAGGGTTTGAATTAGCCCTGCAGCATTATTTATTGCTGTGTAAGGAATCATTCCAAAATTTAATAGTATGAAAAGCAAATAGTCATTAATTATCTCCTATGATCTCTATAGGCCAAGAATTCAGGAGCAGCTAAATTGAGCAGTTCTGGCTCAGAATCTCTCATGAGGTTGCAGTCAGATGCCAGCTGGGGCTTAGCCATCTGAAGACTCAGTGGTGCTGGATGATCCATTTCTAAGGTGGCTCACACAATGGCAAATTGGCTCCTCTCCATGGGACTTCTTGAGTGTTTTCATAACATGGCTAGCTTCTGGAAGAGCTAGTAATCCCAAATACTAAAGCAAAAGCTGTTACACCTTCTATGACCTAGCTTTGGATGTCTCATACCATCACTTCTACCATATTCTATTGGTCACACAGGTCAGCCCCAAGTGATTCAGTGTGGCGAGAAGCACACAAGGACATAAGTGTCAGGGCACAATTGTCAATGGAGGCCATCTTGGAGGCCAACTACTACCCTACACTCAGCCCGCAGTGTTTCTTGCTAGAGTATAGGGGTTAAGCACAAAGAGTGAAAAACATTACCAAGGAATTTAGTCACACTGTCTCGTGCCTGAACATAGATTTGTCTAGTGATTCCCCAAAGGAAGCTCCATGTTTCATTCACCCTTTGAGCTTTCCTCAAATGATCAAGATACTGGAACACTTCCTGCTCACCAGCCTTCCCCACATGAAACACATTTACCACATAAGGACAGGAAACTTTACAAAATCAGATCTTTAATTGTTTTGACCTTAGCTGCAAAATGGAATGTCTTGGAGGTCTTTTTAAAAAATTACTGATACCCAGGTCTCATCAGAGATTGTAATACAATTTGTCTGCATGCAACCCAAGAATTAGAAATCTGAAAAAGCTCCCCAGGTGATTCCAATATTCGGTGAAAATTGAGAACCACCAATTAGAGGAAGACCCTTCTGAATGTTCTCTTCAGTGACTCCTCTCCTTCTTTAAGTGTTTCATCATACTTCACAACCCTTAGTTTCCAAATTCTGGCTTTTGTTTTTCAACACAATCCCGGAGAAAACTCTTCACTTCCCAAAAAAGTTGGAGAATATCTTGGTCGCTTTCAGCATCTAGTTACCTCCATTAACCCAAGATGCGGCTCATCCTTACAGAATCCCAAGGGGCAAAAACTGGTTCTAGTTTTAAGACCAGAGAAGAAAATAGAATGTTTGAATCCACTTCAGGCCTTGACTGTAGGATGCTGCAAATGATTTTCTCACTATTTACCTAAGAAATAACCACACCTTGTCAAAGGGAAAATTAATATTTACCTGAAACAACACAGTCCTATCTAACATAAGAAAACAAGTTCCTCCTGTTAACAAGACCTTAACCCTGCTTCTTGTGAAATAATAAATAAATCACCTCAGCATGATGATGTTAAGGCACATCTGATCCTTTCAAGACCTGGCTTATTTTGCGAGAGAAACAACAGTAGTAGAAAAAGACTTCTATTTTAGCCATCTGGACTAGCGCTGGCAGTTCTATCTATCTGGTTTCAGACCTTCATAATCTTTGCTCTTATAAACAGAAGAGAGGTGTCTCACTTTATTACACCACATCATCAAACAGAGACACTCCATATGTCTATCTTCATAGGTATTTACAGAAAATAAAAAGGTCTAGATATCAGCAATTCTCACAATTTTAGCTTGCATATGAATTACCTGGGATCTTGTTAAAATGCAAATTCTGAGTCATGAGTGGGAACCGAGTTCTGCATTTTTAACAAGCTCTGGGAGACATCACGTTGCCAGTTCACAGGCCACACTCTGAGTATCAAGGATCTAGATATTATAGATAAATAAGAATAATAACTACAAAGCACTTTTCATCTCTTCCCTTTGATCTCTTGCTTGTCCACAGAGTTAAAATGGTTTTATCTCACCTCTCCTCCCATTTTTTTATTCACAAAATCTATAATATTTAGAGAATTCTATTATTCTTATACTTTTCTTCTTTTTTTATTATGGCAAAACGTCTTCTGAACTTCTTTGTCTTATAAGAGTACAGATGAGTTTGTGAAAGAAAGACTGATAGGAAACAAATCCAAGATCCCACAAAAAGGAATTAAATCTTCTTTACCAACCAGACTAAATATTTCACAAATATGTGTTCTTCTAGAATTGCTATCACAAAACATACAGAACATAATACTTACAAAATGATTCATGCCTGGGAGTATTATGGTTACATGATAGTCGGTAGTTTACTGGCTGTATTGCTTTATTTTATTTTAGTAGCCAATCTATTATTCAGGTCTTTAGGACACAGGAAAAAAAAATATGCTCATTAGAAACATAGTACCTCCCAGCTTTGGGGTGAGGAATCTATATGTAGTCTGATTAGCTATAAGAGATAGAAATTATGTTCATTGTTGTACTATTACTTTGAGGCATCCTTTGTCATTATGATCCTGGGCCATTTCAGTGTATTATCTTCAATGATAAAACCAACTAAAATATCTTCTTGACCTTCTTTGTACATTAATAACAGTTCAAGAAATTACTGAAATATTTTGAATATTTTGAATAGTAAATTCTTGAGTTAATTACAAGACAGTGAATAAAATTGACACCTTTCTTTTGTCTTTTATAATTATAAAGAAAAAGTCTACTGAAAGAAAGAGCAGAACAAAATATGGAAAACAACTGAAAAGACACAAAATGTGTCTTCGTAATCTTGGCTACTTACTACAACCAGGTTAAATTTTTTAAAAATCCACTTTTATTCCAAAATTATTTTAACTACAAAAAGTCACCGAACAAATATGACTCAGCATTTAACAAATTATATCATTCTTAGAACTGTTAGGTTAAAGTTACTCCAAAATATTTCCAATTAAAGTTTCTATAATTGATTCACATTTGAGCACATAGAGAAAAATTTACTCCCAAATTGCTGTAAAAGTAGTTCGGTACCCAATGTATCACCCTGGAGAAAAAAAAAAATGACTGTTTCTTTTGCCTCCATGGTATCAGGCAGTCTAATCCTACAATATTTCCAAACCTCACCCATCCCAGAATAAATACATGTATGAGATGACATTGCAAATTGGACGCCCAATGTTCACAAAAGCTGATTCTTTCGTAAGAGTCACCCTTACCACAACCTTTACCTTGGAAATTACATCTGAAGTGGCTGGATCAATCCCTTCAATCAGCATATGTTGAAATTTTAGTCTAACTCCATAGTAACTACAGCAATGTTTATTTCATTACAAACTATAATAATGAACATAAAGAACTTTGGACATAAATATTTGGTAACAATAGTGAAATTTCCTAAATCTGGTGACTATTGTTCTGTTGGCCCCTGGAAGGCCATGAAGAAATACAAAGAACAAGTAACGACATTCTCAGTTAGACTCCAGGATTGAGAAATGGCTTAATAGGATTCTTCCCATTTGCCTAGAAGTTAGAAGATGTGGACTCTTGTCCCACTTTGTCACTGACCCTTCTTTTGAATTTGAGCAACACAATCAACATAAATGAGCCTTAGTTAATGTATTTATGAAATAAGAAATGGTTAGTTTCAATATCTCTGAAGTCCTTTACATCAAGAATAACATAAATTGTTCAATTGTATTTTTTTCTTTTTGAGACGGAGTCTCGCTCTGTTGCCCAGGCTGCAGTGCAGTGGTGAGATCTCGGCTCACTGCAAGCTCCACCTCCTGGGTTCATGCCGTTCTCCTGCCTCAGCCTCCTGAGTAGCTGGGACTACAGGCGCCCGCCGCCACTCCCGGCTAATTTTTTGTATTTTGTTTAGTAGAGATGGGGTTTCACCATGTTAGCCAGGATGGTCTTGATCTCCTGACCTTGTGATCCACCCGCCTCGGCCTCCCAAAGTGCTGGGATTACAGGTGTGAGCCACCGCGCCCAGCCATTTAATTGTATTTTAAAGCAAAATTGTATTGTGTGCCTTACCCATTTCCCCTTCTCCAGTGATCTCATTCTTGATCTGAAGCTTTTTGAAAAATTTCAGCCAATAACTCTGAATTATTAATTATACTCCTGGCCTTTTCCAGACAAGGGAATATACAATAGCCTACAAATGTGGTAAACAAATTATTAGTCAACAGATATTTACTGAGAAACTACTAGAGACAAAGTACTATATAAAACTGACTAGTATTAAAGCCTCACTGGAACCAACTATGGGGCATAACTGGTAATATTATTAAACAGTGAAGCTCCCAGGTAATGGATTAGAGATATACACCTTAAAGAGGCAGGAGACTCTCCATCTAAGCCTGGATAGTACCCAGAGGGACAGTATTAGCATACTTGAGAAAGAAATGCATTTGACAGAAACAGCATTGATCAGCCTTGGAAGCGTAGAGATACAACCTTGAGAACCTGTCTAGCACAATTTAGATCCGCTAGTACCCCTTTTGAGGAGACCTCAAGGATGAGAGCGATGTAACTATCAGGCTAAATTGTAACTGGAATTTAGTTCTTCCAACTAATTCCACTTTCATGGTATCCATGCCCACTAAACTACCCTCTGATTCTAATTTGACATCCCACATATCTGTCACTGTTAAGCATGGAAAATATGATCCCCCTAGAATAAAAACAATACATTTTTCTGACTGGAATTAGCAGCTCTTAGTGCACTGATAAATCTGTATTCTGAGCTTCTTGAAATGTTGGCAGGAAGAAGGAGCTGTCTATAATGAACTTCGTAATAAGGCCAGACTTTCCCAAGGAAACCACACATCATAACAGGGCTTCTTTCCCCTTAAACTTCAACACATTTATTTATTCTTTATCTCTGTTCTCTCTTATTCCTTCTTATTCTTATCCTCTTCCCTCTCCTTCAATTTGTCCCAACAAAGATAATGAACTGACCTGGGCTTGGGTTTTAAAAATATTTGGGATTAGACAGATGTTAGAAGAAGTCATTTCAAAGAGAGGGGCAGTTAAATTGGGTTGGGGGATTAAGTAGACCAGCCCCAGCCAGTTTAAGGAGTGATGCTAAGTGAGGTGAGACTAGAAGCTTAAGTCATGTCCAGATCATAAAGATTTCCAAATGGCACTAAGGAATCTGGCCACAGGCAGTTGACTATGAGAGTTCTTAGGATTTCTCGAAAAATAATGACATAGACAAAAGTTGAATTTTAGGAAGATTATGTATATTAAATACAATCATACATGAAGGAGTATGTGTGTAGTATTAACCATAAACTATACTTAACACAGAAGTATGTAGGTCAGTACTTTGCACTTCAATCAAAGAGATTACACATTCCTCTTTAGTGAATGGAGGTAAGGAACTTATAGAAAATGACTAATGTTTACTCACAAGGAGACAACTGGAAGGAGCTGGAGGGATGTGGGTATATCCATGAGTAATGGAAGAAGGAAAGAAAAGAAAGAATAGAGATTTCTATAATTCATCCAGTACCTTTCCTCAGGGGTAGAGTTTGGCTTTCAAATGACCAGCAAGTCAACATTGGCAGCAACTCAGCCACCAGAGCAATATCCAGGAAGCTACTGGAATCACAGAGGATTTTGAAACACATGCGTCTGGATTTCAGTGTTATTCCTGAATAAGTCTGTAGTCTTCCCTCAACACCTCCTTCTATGAGAAATGGAAACTCGGGCAACACAAGGCAAGGAGGGACAACTGGACACACCAGCTGAATCATAACATCTGGTGAAGACTTCTCTGCTATCACAGAATCTGAGCGATGGCTAATACTCAGACCAGCTCCCAAGAGTAGCTTTTCCTACAGGAGGGTGAAACAGCCTCAGGATTTCAGCTCAGGGGGAAATATGTCTGTATGAGTAGGAGAGAAATGGAGTTGTGTGTGGTTTTCGAAGCAGAGGACAAACACAAAATCACACAGCCTCCTGGTCTGATGGGTTTCCCTGACTTGGATGTTTCAGTGATGCAGTTTGGCCCTAGAGCCTTCATCTGAGCTAAGGTTCCCTCCCTCCCTTTTTGCTTCAGCTCAGTGTTTTGCTTGAATCTGAGTCATAAGCTCCTTAAGCTGGCAGGAAGTGGATAGTCGGGCTGGCAGCTTGCTCTCCCCCAAGCAGAGGGAGTGTCTTGGCTGACACCTAAGCAACCTTTTCCATCCCCAGACTCTGTAACAGAACCAATGAGCATTAGAAGAATGGAAGGCTGGGCTATACTCACAGAGTAGAAGAGAAAAACCATCCTATGGAAATCCAATAGCTCAAGCCATGGTTTAAAAAAAAAAAATGGCTTATGGAATTTCCTCAGCCACTCATGATGTCCTTACAATATTTTGTGTTTATCCCACAAAGTTCATCTATATACACTCTCAATCTAGCTCCAACCCCAGCTCTACAGGTCTTTATTCTCCATCCAGTTTCTGAATGATTTTCCCCCCTAGCAAACTCCATCCTTCCCTCTACTTCTCCTAAACCACAGCCACTCTAACAGCTAAGTTCATACTCTGAAAGTTTGCCCTGTAGGGACTTAGAGCAGAATATTACCAAGTATGACACCTTGGCATGCTGGGTACTTTGAAATGGAGGAGTTAGGAAAGGCCTCTGCAACAAGGTATCTCCAACCTTTTCCCTCTTCCTTCTCTCTCCTAAGACGTGTCATAGAAACCAGATTCCTCTCCCAAAGGTGGGTCATAGAAATTAGAACTCCTCTACCCCAAAGCAAACCATAAAACTTAGAAAGGCCACATTCTGACTTACCTCCCTTGAAAGTAGGCCATAAGACCCTCATTCCAGAGGGTCCTGCCCCATATCCAGGGGGAAATAATGCTACACAGAGAGATCAGGAAGAATCTGAACAAACAGGTCTTGCTAGGGTCCCCTCTTTCCCCCACTTTATTACCATTAGATCATACCTTTTTTGTCAAATCATGTTTCTCCACAACTATCCACTTCTTTCATTAGACTTAGCATAAAAACACAAAGCTTTCCCTGGGTCTTCAGGTCTTCATTCCTGAAGGCTCCCATGTCATGTAAAACTTTGTTAAATAAATGTGTGATGTGTTTCTCTTGCTAACCTGTCTTTTGTTATAGGAGTGTTAGTCACGGCCCTTGTGATGGATGAGGGAAAGGTATTTCTTTTTTATCCTTTCGGCCTCCATTAATGGGCAAAGTAATAAGCTGCAATCTGAAAGAATTAAAGAAAGGCCTGTCTCCTGCCCAGTTCCAGAAGTCCTGCTTTACTGCATGATGAAGAGTACAGATGTGATCAGAAAGGAAGGAAACACTGAGACATTATCACTCATTGATACTCCAGCTCCCATCAGTTGTCAAATTAACTTCAACAAAGATCAAGGGCACAAGCAAAGAAGGAACCAGATTTGGGGGAAGCAGAAAAACTAGCAGAGAAAAGTCTGGCATATGAAGCTTGTCATACCTAATGATTACTACAATGTGGGTGACCTTGGAAGCTGTAGTTCAGGAAAAGGGAGGGTGGGGGTCTGAACACCTGGATGGAGAGAATCTGCCAAAAGAGCTAAGGGGTGTTGAAAAGTCATGGCAGAATGTTGGCAGCAATCCTTACCTCCTTCACAGTTTTTCCTTCCACCAACCTGATTACTTAGGTTTAGGACTGAGACTTGGCAGGCCTTTTGCAGGCAGACCCCAATAGAAAAAGTCTATCTCACCCAAGACAATTCCAACACTCTGTATGCCCCTTTCCCAACTCCTTCTGACTCCCTCGCAACTTCCCACCACCATGTGCCTTCCCCTGGCCCTCATCCCAGCCTACTCAGACCTCACTTCTGACATGGGGCAAGACTTCAAGCCCAGGGCCCCTGGCCCTTTTTCTACCTGATGATTCTCTGCTTCTTCCTGTCTGCACCATTGCCTGATACCTTCTGATTGCTCAGACCGGAGCTCTGCTGTCAATCAAGTGCTTGACCTCCAGAAGGCAGTCTTTGGCTTTCCAATTTAAGGAAAGTAAAAACAAAACAGAACAAAAAATATCCCTAAAATATTTGAAACAGGTTCTGTTTGGAAAATTAAAGCTGGTGAATGCTGAATGTGTAAAATATCGTCTCCCACTGTCCTAGAGAGAATTTTGCAAAGCAGCTATAATTCCTATATTAGAAATATATGCAGTTTTGTTATGAATTGAGCTCTTTCTTTATACAGACACTGGCTCTTTGTTTATTTCAGATATGAGCAGCTACACAGCTGCTCCCCCGTTCAATATTTGCAGCATATTAGTTATGAGAGATAACATTGAATTATTAATATAAATAATGTGTTAATACTGACCCACCTGTATGTGGAAAGGGCCTTGGAAAATATAGTTTCTATGCTTATTTTAAAATGATATTCAGAATGAAATTTTCATAGGGGAGAAGAGGACACACATTCATAAGCACTAGGCTCAAGAAAGTCCATCTCTTTTTTTCAAATTTGTTTAGATGAGATGTGCTCTTCAGTCTTTCCCCACATGTCCATTCTGAACATTTGAATGCCAATCTCCTTGCAGACAGATGGATCTTAGAGGAACTCAACCAAACTAAGATTTTGTGGCTTGGTGTCTGGGCATTGCAGACCTTATCTGACAGTCTGGGTTTAGAAATATAAGGAATAGAAGCAATCAGAAAGCAAGAAACTTAATAACAAACTGGTAGGAAACAGAAGTGACTGCAGGAAAACTTCATTCATTCAAAGAGTTGAAGAAAGACTAAAATGATGAAATGTGACTTACAGAAGAAAGAGTTAGGTGAGAATCTAAATTCTTAAAATAATTCTGTCTCTAATGAGATATGTCACCTGAAGCAGAACTAAATGTTTTCTAAAGTCTCGTAACATGATATAATATCCCATGGATGATGTACTATATTATGTTCCTGAGTTCAGCCTCAGAGAGGTAATGCAGTCAAAGGGACATCGTTTATACAAAAATAAGACTCCTCAAAATAAATTCTTTATTTGCATTTTTTGAAATTCTTGGAGAGAACAGAGAATCTCCAACAGTACTTTAAAATTCCTCTTTACTTTTATCCACTGAAAGACATAGAGGAGATTTCCAAGATACTTTCTTCAAAATAGTGAAAGAATATTTCCCTCTGACCCTCCCGCCTTCCAGAAATTGACTCCTACTTTTGGCCCTTCACCACTTCACCACTTTCTTATGACAATTGATTGGCTGATTTTTTTTGCTAATCCTTTCCCCTCTCCTCTCACCTCTCAGGTCCCATCCTTCTACAGTCATGCTCTGGTTCTCCATCACAACTGCCAGAAGGACTGGGAAGACCCTCCTCAGATGACAGAACTGAAGAAGGCCAAAGTCCTATTTGTCCTACAGTGGATGTGAGAGACTGAACATGCATAGAGGAATGTTTTCCATTGTCATACCAGACCTCTATTGATTCCAGTAGGGATGGCACCATGTACGAGAGGCTGAAGAAAAGACCAAGTCAGAAAATGAGACATAGAGTTTCTTAAGGGGACTTACATACAGAGACAGTCCAGTGGCAGCGGCTGGACAAGAGAATTGCAACCATTTGTAAAAAGCATGAAGGTTGTATAGCATTTTCACTTAGCAACTTCCACCTGGCAACCTCCAGTTAAGCCAAACAAAAACCCTCTATCACCTGTATGGCCTGCATTCCAAGGGATGGATTGGGGATTCAGATGTCCTTCATAGATAAGGAGTGGATCTCCAGGTTGGCCATTGCTGGATTCCTTAGTCTGGGACTTTGAACACACTGTCTTCTTAGATCATGGGTCATTCTCCTAAGAAGGACTCCTAAGAATATACTTAAGTTATTGCTCTCAGGTGCATCTGTCATTCACATGTCCGTTTTGATGATGGCTCATTCATGATCTTAAATAGAAATGATATTTTAAAATATATAGTGTATTCCAAAGGGTTTTCCAAATAGAAGCCCTAAACTTTGATGAGTTATTGTGAAGTATTCTATCTTGAAGTAGACCATATGGCATTCAATGAAAATTAATGCATTAGAGCAACATGCATTTGTGTGGATGATTCTCATGCATATCTTCCTCTCCTCCAACACTCTGTTGTTTGAATACCTAGGTCTCCCCAGACTTTCAGCTATCTCTCCTCTACCCAGGCTGCCCACCAAGCCCTGCCTTGGTTCTCTCCTCGTGAGCCTGGAAACTTTCTCAAGGCAGTAAGCTGTGGCAATTATAGGACTTAACCACATTTATTTGCTATCACTCAAGAATCATTGTTCTGTGGCACTTGGTGACCAACGTCTTAAAAACTTTTTTACCCATATATTTTGTCTGATTGTTTGTTTGTTTGTTTTTGAGATGGGGTCTCACTCTGTTGCCCAGGCTGGAGTGCAGTGGCATGATCTCGGCTCACTGCAACCTCCACCTCTCAGGTTCAAGCGATTCTTCTGCCTCAGCCTCCCAAGTAGCTGGGATTACAGGAGTGCACCACCACGCCTGGAAAATTTTTTGTATTTTTAGTAGAGATGGGGGGGGGGGGTCTCACCAGGTTGGCCAGCCTGGTCTCGAACTCTTGACTTCAGATGATCAGCCTGCCTCAGCCTCCCAAAGTGCTGGAATTATAGGTGTGAGCCGCCGCACCTGGCAATCTGATTGTTTTGATTATTTCAGTGAAACAGGTAAATAAAGTTCTTAATCCACCTTGACCAGAAGGAAAATTCCCACCAGCTGTGGATTTAACAGAAACTCAGGCTATATTTGAACTAAATTGCTAAAGATCCACAGCTTCAGATGCATAACAGTCCTTCTTCCACCAAAACCAGATCTCAAAGAAAATCCCGTAACCTTCACTGTGTTTTGTGCTTTCATCACAGTGAGTACAGCCTCACTCAGGGAGGGCGACCTCTTCTTGGGTGTGTTAGTTTCCGAGGGCTGCTATCACAAATTTCCAGAAACAACAAAATTTCATTCTTTCACAGTTCTGAAAGCTAGAAGTCCAAAAGCATTGTGTCAATTTATAATTATCTGGAGGCAATTCCAATGTCTTCATTTTATTCTAACACACAGCAACCAGCATTGTACTTTGCTCCTCAAATAAGCTCTATAGTGTTTAAATAATGTTTAATTTAATTGTGACAGCTAAAAGGCTTTTCTATGAAGGTGATTTCAGCCTCCAGTTTTCAATTTAGGAATTCCTAAAAAATAGCACCAGGTGTACAATTCTAACATGGCTGTAAGGAACACCTGACTAGGGAACAAACTAGTTTTCCCACCTGTGTGGAAGTTACTGGAATGCTAAGCTGGAGAAATTTCACTACCTTGTAAGCCACAGAGAAAGAAAAAGTGGTCTGTAGAAACTATCAGTTAAAGCTAAGACAAAGTCAATCATAAAATGCATTCCTGACTTCAGAGATAATTAAAAAGTGAAAGATAGTGGATTCAGATTCAAACACATACAGTGTAGATACATGCTTTGTTTGTGAGCAAATGGAGATGGCTATCTTGCAAGTGACTTTTCACCCTGTCCAGAAAGTTTCCCCAACTTTCTCCACTGTGAGATTTGCCCATCTTCTAACCTCCTCACCCCCAGACATCCAGCTATACTACATCTCACAGATCCAACCTAGCTTGGCCAGTCTTATTTAAAATTTAAAACAGAAATACCGAGGCTGGGATTCTTTGTAGCGAAGTCACATTAATGGCAATTGTCTGACACATGGTGCTGGGGTGTCTTATAACTTTCCTTTAGACTAATCTTTCCAAAGGCTAAGGGGTTTAATCCTCCCTTGATTCTGCAAAATACCCCAACATCATTCCAGTAAATTCTTTTTTGTGGCTTAAGTCAGCCAGAGTTTATTTTTTGTGGCCTGAAACCCAGAGAACCTTAACTAACACAATGCCCTAAGAACATTTTCAGAAAGATATGCAAGAAATTAATCTTAATTATCTTTGAGAAATGAACTGGGTGTCCTAACGGTGTAGAAGGCAACTTCTGCTGTTACTTCATAACAATGTGTATGATTGGATGTTGTGTTGTTATGGTCTGGAGCAAAGGGCTGTCGTTGGAGCAAAGGGTTTCCAGTTCGAAGTTTAGTCTGGTTTGGGGTGTTCATTTTTACACCGTGAGCATGTATTACTTGCATACATTTTTCAGCTAGGTTTAGTGTGTGTGTGTGTGTGTGTGTGTGTGTGTGTGTGTGTGTGTGCTTACTGTCATATTTGAAAAGGAATAATATGATGGTAGCTTTCTGACTTTTCATGGCTCGCATTTGTCCCTATCCTGGTCCAGCCCCCTTATTTCACAGACATACAAACTGACCCTAGAGTAGATAGGACACAGGCAACCATTTTACAGCTAACGTGAGATCATTGCTTTAGACCAGCCTAGAATTAATCTTGTTGATAATGTTCTTGTCTTAAAAGAGAATGATCTTCTTTGTAAATGCAGTAGATACTAAATGATCACACATCTTCCTGTGAAGTTGCCTTGCATGTTCTCCTTCTACATCATACTCCAAATTTACTCAGCTTGAAACTTTTGCTGCTTAATCATCTCCTACTTTGAAAAGAAGGTCAAGCTTAGATGGATTTGTTATTGATCACACTTGAATGTGAATTGTCTTAACTGGGTTAAATGTAGGCAGACACTTGGATAAAATCCCTCTCAGTGAATGAGTTGGGTGTTCTGGTGGAACTGTGATAAATTTAGGCTATTGGACGTCACATAGGAATACCCTTGTAGTTCTCTCCTTCATCTTTCCCTGCCACTACCACCTAAAAAGAAAAAAATTAATATGGTCAGAAAAATTCTATCCCCTGGAAGGAAATTAGCACGAGTCAAGACAAATAGACTAAATCAGCCATTTGTGGAAATAGTTCATTCTGGGAGTTGACCTGCAAATGCCTTGTCGTTGGAGCAAAGAGTTTCCAGTTCAGAGAGGGCTCAGGAAAATTAGACGGCATGTTATAATTACAAAGCAGTAAACTCTGCAGTTGTATTTTACCTTGCTTAGGATGATGTCATGGTGCTTTAGCAACTGACTTTAAAATAAGAGAGTGTAAGAATGTATTATTGTTCGTCCAGGAGTGTCTTGAGAATCAGAGAACCACCCAGGATCACTCTGATGCTACACGAGGGATCACAGTAATTTAAACAGGCAACAGGTGCTTCCTAGGCCACTAAACTTAGTGGAAATCGGGTCACACAGAGAAAGAAAGGAGGGAGGGAGAAATGAGTGAAAGGATGGAAAAAGGAAGTGACAAATGAAAGGAGGGCAGGGGGGAAAGAGTAACTGCAAAGAAATGAGGCAAAAAGGAAGGAAAATCTCTTCTCCAAAAACAAACATAATTCTGCCCCTCAAAGTGTTAGAATGTTGGGGCAGAGTAACGATCCTCTCTTCTGGTATATTGTAATAATGTTTTTAACCAGTTTTCCTGATACAAATTTACATTATTTTGTAGTGTGAATCTAAATATGGAAGTTGTCAGCTCACTCCTGCTTAAAATTCACTAGTCCTCCACCTCCGTTAGGGCAATGTGGGTTTTCGGTTAAGTTTGCCTTTCCTATCTCAGAACTTCACCTCCCATCCATGACCCTTCATAGTGCCCTGGAGTTTTGTTGATCTGTGCAGTATGCCTTGCTTTTTTATACCCTTGAGGCTTTTGGTATTCTATTCGCTCTAGGTAGAATGAAAAGTCTGCCTTTCAACCCCCAACCATTACCCCTTTTGTCTTGCTGTCTCAACCAGTAAGACGCTCTTCAAACAATATTTCTTCTGTAGAGCCACGCGTGCCTCTTCATAAGAGAATGATTCATTAAGATTCTATCGGCATATTTCAAATAAACTGTGGTTGTCTGAGTGAATCCCTCTCTCTTGGTAAATATTGAGCTCCTAAGGAACAAGCACCCTCTCATATTTACCAGCATGTATATATACCAGTCTCCCGTGTATACTCATAAGTTTATCCTCAAAAGTACTTGAATTAATGAAGAAGGCAATAGAAACTATTTTCTAGAAAATGTACTCAAGTCTTGAAAGTGACTTAAAAATTTCTTGGCTATTTTAAAATTATTTAGGGGTGACTGTTAATTTGTAGAAAATGAATAGCAATGTGAATAATTCCTGCCCATAGCAATGCAAATGAATTACAAAAATCCCTGCAAGTCAAATTTTCATTTGAACCAGTCAAGATCTTACTGGTCCCACGGCTGGGTGCAGTGGCTTAAGCCTATAATCCCAGCACCCTGGGAGGCTGAGGCAGGTGGATCACCTGAGTTCAGGAGTTCAAGACCAGCCTGGCCATGGTGAAACCCCCATCTCTACTAAAAATACAAAAAACTAGCCCGGCGTGGTGGTGCACCCCTGTAATCCCAGCTACTTGGGAGGCTGAGGCAGGAGAATTCTTAACCCGGGAGGCGGAGGTTGCAGTGAGCCAAGATCATGCTGTTGTACTCCAGCCTGGGCAACAAGAGCAAAACTCCTTCTCAGAAAACAACAAAAAAAAAAGATCTTACTGGTCCCCTCATTTATCTCATTTATTAATGAGTCAAATAAAATCCTTGACATGCATTCATTTTATATTTGGATGAGAGTCATGATTTTACTATTTTTGAAAACTATGCTTTAAACTGTAATAGAACATTTTTATTGAATATGTCTGTGCATAAAAGACCAACTAGCATAGGTTGACTGTGTGTTAATAGAATATAGAGAATGTTTTCTATTAAACTTAACATAATAGCTGTAAGGCAATGTGGAAGTGAAATTAATGTATCTGTTAAAATCATAATACTAAATTAGAACATCAACAGAATAATATAATAGGGCCCTTTAAACAAATGGTTGCCAAGTTTACATATACACACACTCACACATGCACACACACTACATCTACACCTACAAATAAATATGTGCATGTGTATGTGTTAAAATGTAACTGGTAGATTGTAGTCAATATGTTTTCCATAAAGTAATTATAAGTTTATAGGTTTCTGCATCACAAGTATGTATCACACTCTATTAAACATGTGGTCATGAGGGCACAGTGTTAACTCTATTGCTTAACTCTTTTAATCACTCTTACTCATCCTTGCCTGTTATTTGCTTTTCCATCATTTTCCTTAACTAAAGCCTATGTATCATCCCCCTGCCAGACATCCCCCTTCCACTTATTTGAGCGGAAATAGGAACTTTCCCAATGAAGGCAGCTGAACAGACGGCATTAAGCAAAAACGTTTCAAATCTAATGGCCCATTACTCACACTCAACCGATGATCCACTGAAATGACTGACCAGGTAACTAGGTCAGCTAGCTCAAGGGAAGCATTTACGATACAGCTCTCACTTTTCCAAACCCAAGGACCACAGCTTCAGCCTCCATTCACAAAGACAGGATACGGACCCAGGAGCCATGTGGCTCATTACCTGTGTGGTGGGAGTTGCTCATAGACACAGGCATGCTTCAGAGGACTGGGAGTACACCTTTCTCTAAGACTCAAGTTTAGATTCTCTCTAACTCTAAGAGAAGGGCACTGCAAGGTCACCAGTCTAGCACTTTGGTTTTTTTTTTTTTCTTTTTTAAAGTACTACATCATTTCTTAAGATACATATTACATATGATTAAAACTTTATCCTATTTTTCTCCCTCTCTTAGCTGGCATTCCTTGGGAGCGGAAAAAAAAAATCAAAGGCATTCCCACACAAAGGTCCACATTGAAGTATGTTTAAGTGTCAGATTAAAACTAACAAAAGACAGGAAATAAGGAGTAAGACTTTAACTCAGTCCTGAACTCACCCTATTGTGCCTAGGTACCAAGGGGTCAGGAAAGAACCTTTAGGTTCAGAATTAGCTGCTTCTGTTTCCTTTCACTGCTGAGATATTATACTTCAAAAAATTATTAAATTGACAAGAAGCCCCCAAGTGCCTATAACCCCCACAGGGTGGTAATCTGTGCATATCTCTAGTTTTAAAAAGCATGATTCAACCTTACACCTCTTCAAAAGCACAAAAACATCTGTTACCTTTGGTAAATCCCCTTTCCTGTGTATGTATTTTCTGGCTGTACTGAGTTATTTCCCTTTCAAAAAAATAAGTGAATCAGAAAAAGAAAAGATGCCAGAAGTAGGAAAAAACAATGATTTCTTAGCAGATAGCAAGCAGCAACTTATTTATTTCTGGTTTTCTCTGCTGAGGAAAGCACTAAGTTCATATTCAAACTTAATTTTCTAATCTAGGATGACTTCCAGTATACCACGTATGATTCTGACTCTTCCTGGTCATTTTTCAAATTCGTCCTATGGTAATAATTGCAACTGCCTCCAGCTTATTCACAGGTGGAGAGTGTGCCTCGTCTGCAAAGGTAGACTGCCTTTGGGACCTAAAGCATCTTTGCCTAGAGTTCTCTCACAGCAGTGCTGGCATAGACACTACTCAGGTATGCGTGTAAGTCTGCTGATTGGAACTGGGAATGCGTTTTGTACTTTGCATGATGGTAAACCATAGTTAGCCTTCCGTGCCCCACAGTATTGCTGAGGAAATTGGTGAGGGTTATTAAGATTCCAGGTACCACGAGTAGCAAAGGACATCCTTGGGGAGAAATACTCAGGGTTCTAATAACTCAGTCTGTGACACTCTTGTCCTTGGATGCCCTTCATCTCATGCCCCACGACTTGAGACAGATAGATGTTCTAGCAGATTCTCTGCAGATATGGAAAACTGCAGATGACTTGAAGTTCCCGCAAGTAAAAATCTCCCAGATGAATTTGCAGAGCAAGCCCGCACCTCCCACACAAGAGGACAAGAGAACTGATCCTCTTTTCTCATCATGTCTGTCAGTTGATATTCTTCAACCCCCCAAAGAAGTGAGCAAATCATCATTCTTCCTTTGACCAAGAAAAAAAATGCCTTTCTTTACATCTAATAGTAGGAGCAACATTATGAGATAAAAATGAAAAACATCCAAGCAGTCACAATGTTTACATGAGAATTGTTGGTGCACTGTCTCCGTCAGTTGGGTAAAAGTTTAAAATTGTTTCCTGCTTGCCGGTTCACACCTCTCACCCTCTTCTTTTCACATGCAAACACACATTTTTCATTTTCACTTAAATCTGTAAGAGGGAAACTCAGGCATTGAGAAGACTGTTCGGTGTAAGTGCCTCAAATAAATAACTCAGTACTTTCAGAGAATAATAAAGGCTATAAAAAAGGAAATAGTTAAAAGCGTCATGTAATTTTTCATCCCAGCTGGTTAAGTTTTGAGAGTGACAGGGGTGAGAACAAATGCTAAACTGGACTGGGCACCAGGACAAGAGCCGCCATCTGGGACTCTCCCAGACAAACCTGAAGGTGGGAGGTCTCTCTCCAGGTAAAGTGATAAAAATTTCTGGAGTGACTCTCAGAAATCTGTACTTAGAGAGGCAGTGGGAGACAGAGGATTGAGCCCAATCGTGCCTGGCTGAAGTGAGCTTTGGAAAGAGCCACACCAAATTCAAATGCAGGCTGGATTTGTAGGGCCAGAGGAAATAGGTAGATATTTAGTTTATTACACTAGATATTTGAGAGGTAACAGAGGCTTATACTGGCTGGTACCAGTATGATGAATGTGAGGGATTATTGATGTGAAATGAATAGATCTCAAAACCTCATGTCTATAAACAGGGTGAATCAGAGGTGATTTTTCTGAGTAACTGGGTGATGTCTTTAGCAGTACTTTGGGAAAAAGTAAGGCCAAAAGGTTGAGTAATATACACGATTTTGCCAACCAATAATGTGACCTCCAGATCTACTTTTTAGTAAAAAGATGACTCTATTTCAATGTGATAAGGGCCATGAAGGGGACATGAACAAGAAACTCTGAGGTCCTAAGAATTGATTCTACTTTTGCCAGGTGTGGGAACACCCTGGACTATAATCTAAAGATGGACCCTGCTCGCTCAATCTCTAGTTTTATTACGTTTGGTGAATAATTGCCCTTTTCTGGGCCTCAGTTATGGATTTGAAGCTCTCATACAGGTATGTTCCTTCATTGCTCTGTACTTTGGAATATGCAGCTCTTTCTAGCAGAATGCCCTTTTCCATCTTGTCTACCCGAGAAGCCCTTTGTCATACCCAAAGTTACCACCTCTGTGAGACTTTCTCTGACAAATCGTCCTCTGGAAACGTAGCCTACCAATCATCTGTCTGTTGATTTCTTGTAGCAGATACAACTTCCTCCTTCCCAGAGACCTCCCAGGCAAGGGATAGCCATATAGCATGGTTTAGCCCAATGACACATAACCAGAAATCTTTCGAAATGGGGATTCAAGAAGACCTTTTACTTCTCTGGTTAAAAGGAACAGCCATCACATTCTTTTGCCATTTTTCCTTGTTTCTTCAAACCACCTTGAGCACCATTATAATTTTGGAGATAAATCAGCCATCTGGCAACCATGTTGCTACCAATGACAGAATGAAATCCAGCAAACTAAGTTGTGGAAGATATGATCGGTAGACTCATTTATGTCATGTTGAAGCACTGAACCAGCCCTGTACCTAATTTTATTCTTCCTAGTATAAAGACAAATAAGTCCCTGCTTTCCAACCCCTGTGAGCAAGTCTTTTCTTAAAACTAAAAGCATACATAATTGACACACTATCAGTTAGCTATTGCTGAGTAACAACCCCCAAATCTGCAGGTCACCTAGGTAGTCCTGCTGATCTGGTCCATGTTTCTGTTGAGCTGTCCAAACATCTGGAGGCCACATTGCCAGTCTGGCTAGACTAGGAAGGGCCTCAGCTGGGACAGCTGATCTCTACTCCATGTTCTGTGTCATCTCCCATCTGGCTAGCCTAGGCTTTCGCACGTGGGAGCAGAAGAGTTTAAAGAGAATGTGGAGCATGGAAGCCTCCACCATCACATCTACCATGTTATTGGCTGAAACAAGTAACTAGGCCAGCCAGATGCAAGGGGAGCCATGGAGTATTGGAGGCATGACTGCTTGCACTCAATCTGTCAAACAATTGTAAAGTATGAGAGTTTGAGAACAAGGATTGTGAGATATTTGTAACTCCTATATAGTAAGCCTTCCCTAACCTTATTTTTAGCCAAATGTTTGCTCTGCTTAATTCACAGGGCTATTGTAAGAACCCTTTATTTCTGAGTCCACAGTAGATCAAGTGGGATGCCTTTGGAGATGCAAGGAATCAGATTACCACATACTAAATTACTGCTGGTATAATTAGATTTTTGAATGCATACTTGCAGAGCAAGGTTTTCATCCATCTCCAGGGACTTTGGAAGAAGACAAAAAGGAAACCAATACATAGAAGAGCTTTAGCTCCTGGCTGAATTTGAAAGTTGAGTTAACACAGAGTGATTCTTAACCTTGCCATCCAGTTATGATTACTTGTTTCCAGTGGATAGCATGTTGTACTTCAATCACCTACTTGAGGTAATACTTATTTTTTTCCTGGGAGCAAACTCTCCCACCTGGTCTACATAGGATCTTTCACGACCACTTTCATCAAACCATCCTCATTGTTCCCCAGAATAAAGGATAAAGAAGCTTAGAAAACTTGTAAGATCATGTCTTCTAAAGGAAAATTTTTGACCTCGAACAATTTGGAAGTAGAGAACAGTGTGGCCACCATCTGGGGGATAATCAATGAACATCCTACCCCTAATAGATGATGCATCAGAGACTGCCTAAATTCTCACCAGTTTCTTGGCACACAGCCAAAGTACATTCCCCTGACATTCTGCATCTAGGTGGGGACATATGACTGTTTTTTGCCAATGGAATGTGAATGGAAGACATACCTTTCAGTATAATGCAGGGTTGTGAAAACTATAGCCTACAGGGCAAATGTGGCCAATCCCCTGTCTTTGTAAATAAAGTTTCATTGGAACATAGCCACCCTACTCATTTACATATTGTCTAAGGCTCCTTTCACTCTATATCAGCAGAACTGTGTAGTTTTTAACAGAGATTAGGTGGTTCTCAGAGCCTGAAATATGTACTATCCTTTACAGAAAAAATTAGCTGACTCTTGGTTTAAGGCATATCAAAGTGAGGTCCTGTTCCATTTGCTCCTCATCTGCTATCTGAAAGATGTCAGGCCAGTTTTTGAAGCATGACTGGATCTTGCAGAGCCCCATTATGAAAATAATTTTATCTCTGAATGGATGCACAGAGCAGAGGCTCCTGTCCAAACAACAGAACCATCCCCATTTTCTTGGAATTCACATTGGACCATGATACAAGCAAAAAAATAAAACTTTATTGTGTTGAGGGGCTGAGACCTGGGGACTGTGTATCATAGCAGCAAACACTACTTTCCTTGACTAATATAAATGAACAGAGCACAATGCTCTACACAAATATGATATTTAAAAATTGAGTAATTGCAGCACAGAAAAACAAAGGCATTGGTCTAAGCCCTATAGCAAAGCTTGGAAGAGACAAGAGTGGTTATCATTTCCCCCAGCGTTGTGATGAATTGGCAGAGAATTACCGCAGACCAATTCTAGCACCAACCTTCAGGTCCTTCCCATGTGATGTGACTCAAGGAAAATTGAAGATTCCAGCCCAAAAGAATATCTCCTTGCTGGCTTGTCACTGATACCTGCCTAATTGTTTTTTATTATTAAAGGCTGCCTTGTTGTTGAAATGTGAACACCCCAGAAAATCATTAGCTACTCAATATTAGAAAGGATCTCATTATACTCTTTTTAAAGGAGAACCAGATAAATAAGCCAGAAATATATTTTTATTCTCTCAAGACAGTTAAAATCCTGGACACCTGGAAGAGAGGGCTATAAAAAGCAAGGTAGGAACTTCTTGCAAAAATAGATGGCTGTCTAACTTTGCCCCCTTCATTGGTATAAGACATGACTCAGAACCTGGCAATCGTCTTGAACTCAGAGGCCAAAATGTTTTCCTAACTACAGTGCCCTATATTCCTTACCTGCTTTGTCACTTCCTCTTCAACGTGAGTCACTTCCTCTGAGAATTCTTCAGATCCATTTCAGCTAATTCCTTCTTTTGTCTTTCACAACCCCTGCAATTAATAAATGCCTCGGGAAAGCACTTGTTATACTACATGGCAAGTGTAATTTTACACATCTGTCTCTCCTACCAGACTTCAGTGCAGGGCCGTTTCCTGGCATACTTTCTGGAATACAGAATATATCCAATAAATATTTGTTGAGTTAAAGGTAAACTGTTCTCTAGATGAATGGGCCCCAGACCTGGTTAAGATTTAAAATTTCTTGAAGAATACATAAATATAGACTCCCAGACCTACTGGGTGAGAATCTGTAATTTAGACCATGAAACTGTTATTTTTCACAAAGTGATGGTGGAGCACTGAGTTTTACTCTCCAAGAATCTAGTCAAGCATTAGTCTTTTTGTTTGGTGGTTGGTACTTGCAAAGCCTCACACATATCATGAAAACAAGGTGGAGAATACATTCATTTATGTATTTAGTCACAGTTATTGAGTGTTCGTTTTGTGTCAAGCACTCCTCTGGCCTTTGGAAGTAGAGTAATGAATAAAATAGACAAGAATCCCTGCCCTCATGAAATTTATATTCTAGAGAGTTAAGCAAGACAAAGGAAGTGCAGATTATGTTTGTAATAAGTGCTGAAGAAAAAATTAAGCTAGGAAAGGATCAGAAAGTGTGAGAGAGGGTCCAATTTTAGGTAAAGCAGCCAGGGAAGGCCACAGTAAGAAGGTGACATTGATTCGAGATCTGAAGGATATGAGAGTGAGAATCATATTTGGGAGAGGAGCATTCAAAGATAAAGAACAAGTAAATAGATCCTAAGAGAGGAGCACCCCTGGAACATCTGAGAAGGAGTCAGGAGAACAGGAGTGAGTAAGAGAGGGTCAGTGATAGGAAATAGAATCCCAAAGTATAGAAGAGGTCACATCACACAGGACTGCGTGGGCCACTGTAAGGTCTTTGCATTTCCTCCATGTGATACAAAAAGCCTTTAAAGGGTTCTGGGCCAAGACTTGACAAGGTCCAATTTACCTATTAACAGCGTTTCTATGGCTGCTGTGCCTAAATTAAAGTGGGGACAGGGGCTGATGCAGGGGAATCTATTAGAAAACTTTTGTCCTAATTCATGTAAGTGATGATAGTGGATCAGACCAGGGTGCACCAATGGAGGTGGTGAGAAGTTTTCGGATTCTGAATACACTGTATTTTAAAGGCAATTCCAACAGGTTTTGCTTGTAGCTCAGGTGTAGAATAAGAAACAGGAGAATCAAAGACAACTGCAAAGCTCGGGGCTGAGCAAATAAAAGGATGGCATTTTCATGTATCCAGACGGAGGAGATAGGAAACTGAGTGGCCAGGGGATGGATGTAGAAGCTCAATTGTGTTAATTTGAAACACCCAACTGAAGACCTAAATGAGGATAGAAGTCATCAGTAACCTACGTGTTTCTTCTTCACTGATCTTCTCTGGCTTTGACCTCCAATGCCCTAATTCAAATATCTACTTTCTAAGCAAAGGCATAATTGCATATGTTGGTAAAATTACTTTTCGAAACCATAAAGCACTATCAAATGAACATTATTATTATTTATACATGGAAATACTAGGATGATGCCATAAACCCCAAGAAGGGCCTTTCATTTGGTTTTTTAAAAATCAGGCTCTAAGAAACTGGAGTCCACAGTACCTCAGGGTTTTTGGGCCAGAGGAATACAAACGCGATTTTTGCAAGCAAATATAGTGCCCTTTATGGAAACCTTCACAGTTTGCTAAACTTTTGGAAAATTAAACACCCATCATTAAATTGTAACCTAAGGGGACATGAAGAAACAACTAACCATGCACACCCACCTCTTCTCTCCTGGGAAGAAAAGCATTATGTGCAACTAAAGGAACTACAAGTTCAATTGAGAATATGTAAAAACCCATGGGTTTCCTTTTTAAAGAAACCAGAGTCCATACTTGCAATCCATCTCCCACTTCCATCCCATCTCACAACCACCAGCTCTGCCCTCATTCCCACTCGTCAAATCTTGGTAGAAACAGCTGTCACCACAAAAGTCATGCTGGGCCAGGACAGACAGCTGGCTCTGTGATTCACAAACAAATTAACCTTGGGATTTTATTTTGAGCAAAGGGGCTTCCTATTCTATGTCCTTCATGGCCATCCATTTTTTGCCCTTGGGTAAACACACACCAACTCAAATGTCACACATGGGGCTGAAGGACATTTGGGGTTTTCAGGGTCACTACCCACTATTACTTTTTAAAAATATTTCTTCTTAATCAAAGGCCTTTATCTCTTGACAAACTCTCCAGTGAAGGAGTGTACCTAGTTTAGGTAGCCAACGCACGCCTGGGGTTTAGCTTCTCAAAGAGGGAGGGGTGTGAACATCGTTGGTCCATTAACAATTTAAGGATCAGTTCTCAAAGTGTAGTCATAAGGCGTAGAATTAACAGATGACATAATGTGATATTTAAAAGTTTTTAGAAACTAGCAAATACATGTCTTGCAGCACAGCACCATCTACTGACCAGACAGAGAACGAATATGGGGGTGGGGGAAGAAGGGAGAAAGAAAGGATGAGAAGGGCTGAGAAGGCTGGGGGGAAGGGAAAAGTGAAAAGAAGGGAAGAGGAAAAGA
Organism: Nomascus leucogenys; assembly: GCF_006542625.1. NCBI lineage: Eukaryota > Metazoa > Chordata > Mammalia > Primates > Hylobatidae > Nomascus > Nomascus leucogenys. The sequence goes on from NC_044391.1 coordinate 2,219,780, forward strand.
AAGAAGAAACAGGACTTTAGATTTCTGTTAATGCAATTCCACGTTCCACAGATAAAGAAACAGAGCTCAGAAAGTTTAGCTGAATTCACCAAGGATACAAAAGGCTCTCAGGTCTCCTATTTATAAGGAAAATTATTTTCACATTTTTGAGTTTTAAAAAAGAGCTATCCTGCTGTAGAATTTGAGAAATTAATCAACATATATCAATGGAACTGATTAGAGAGTGCAGATATAAACCCATACGTTGAGTCCATTATTTTTCTACCTTTGTACAAAGGCAATTCAATAGAGAAATGATAATCTTTACAACAAACTTTGTTGAAACAATTTTGCAAAACCTATGTAACCTCAACTCATAGTTCACGTCTTGTGTGAAATTTTTATATACCTTGTATAAAAATTCAATATGTATTATAAAACCAAATAAAAACTATAGAACCTTAGCCGGGCATGGTGACCCATGCCTGTAATCCCAGCTACTTGTGAGGCTGAGGCAGGAGAATCGCTTGAACCCAGGAGGCAGAAGTTGCCATGAGCTGAGATTGCACCATTGCACTCCAGCCTGGGCAATGAGAGTGAAACTCCGTCTCAAAAAAAAAATTTTTTAAACCCATAGAACTGCAAAATTTCCAGTAGAAAACGTAGCAGAAAAATTCATTATCTTGAGTTAGGCAAAGAAATCTTGGACATAACATCAAAGAGAAAATATTAGATACAACATCATTAGAGAAAAAATTATAGACACTATCAAAAATTAAGAATCTCTGCTCTTCAGCAGACACTGTGAAGAGAATGAAAAGACAAGCTATGAACTGGGAAAAATATTTATAAATCACATATCTGATAAAGAACTTGTATCCCCAACATATATTCAACTTTTAAAACACAGTAACGAGAAAGCTAACAACTGAATTTAAAAATGGTCAAAAGACTTGAATAGACAAAATGTTCAATAGCAGTACTAAAGAGGAAAATGGAAATTAAAACCACAATGAGATACCACTACATACCAATAAGAAGGTTTAAATGTTTAAAGTCCTTACAATATTAAAGTATTCAAAGTGATTGGAAATATTTTATATTGCTGGTGGTAATAAAAAATGGCACAACCATGGTGATCATTAAAAAGTCAGGAAACAACAGATGCTGGAGAGGATGTGGAGAAATAGGAATGCTTTTACACTGTTGGTGGAGTTAAATTAGTTCAATCATTGTAGAAGACAGTGTGGCGATTCCTCAAGGATCTAGAACCAGAAATACCATTTGACCCAGAATTCCCGTAGTAGCTCTAGTAATAAAATTAGGAATAACCCCCTTCCACTTCTGAGTTCTGGAAGTAACTCAAGGAACTCCTCTGACATCGGGCATGCTCCTCCTCACATGACAAAAACTATCCCCTATTTCAATTATATATCAAAATTTTCCATCAATAAATACAAACATTCTTCTTACTCTCTCAATCCTGTCTGTTAGGAAAGGATAATAAATCCCAACGGATTATAAATCATTCTACTATAAAGACAAAGGCACAGGTATGTTTATTGCAGCACTGTTTACAATAGCGAAGACTTGGAACCAACCCAAAGGCCCATCAGTGTTAGACTGGATAAAGAAAATGTGGCACATATACACCCTGGAATACTATGCAGCCATAAAAAAAAGGATGAATTCATGTCCTTTGCAGGGACATGGATGAAGCTGGAAACCATCATCCTCAGCAAACTAACACAAGAACAGAAAACCAAACACTGCATGTTCATAAGTGGGGGTTGAACAATGAGAACTCATGAACACATGGCGGGGAACATCACACACTGGGGCCTGTCGGGGGATGGCAGGCTGGGGGGGGATAGCATTAGGAGAAATACCTAATGTACATGACGGGTTGATGGGTGAAGCAAACCACCATGATGCATGTATACCTACGTAACAAACCTGCACGTTCTGCGCAAGTATCCCAGAACTTAAAGTATAATTTAAAAAATGGCACAACCACTTTAGAAAAGTCTGACAATTTCTTTATATAGTTAAATATACATTTACTGTATAACACAACAATCCTACTTCCAGGTATTTACACAAAAGTGAGGAAAATTTATGTTTTTAAAAAAACTCTGGGCCAACTGTGGTGGCTCACACCTGTAACCCCAGCACTTTGAGAGTCTGAGGCAGGAGGATTTGAGGCCAAGAGTTTGAGATCAGCCTGGGAAACATAGCAAGACCCCATCTGTACAAAAAATTAAGAAATAGACAGTGGTGGTGTGCATCTGTAGTCCCAGCTACTTGGGGCACTGAGATGGGAGGATCACTTGAGCCCAGAAGGCCAAGGCTGCAGTGAGCTATAATCGTACTGCTGCACTTCAGCCTGAGCAACAGAGAGAAACCCTGTCTCAAAAAACAAAACAGAACAAAATAAAATTGCGTATGACCATTTATAATTCCTTTAGGTGTGATCACCAAAATCTGTCTGTCAATAAGTAAAGAGGTAAATAAACTATGGCATAAGGAATACTACTCAACAATAAAAAATGAAGGGACTAGTGATTCACCTAACAACGTGGATGACTCTCAAAGGCATTATGATGTTACGTGAAAGAAGCCAATTTCAAAGGGCTACATACTGTATTATCCCATTTAGTGGCATTCTGGAAAGGGGACATCTTATAGGGATAAAAAACAGATCAGTGGTGGGTGGGGTTGGGGTGGGAAGAGAAGTTGGTCACAAAAGGACATATAGGAATTTAGGAGACTAGGGGGTGGGAAAACTGTTCCATAGCTTGATTGAGATGAAGATTACACAGCTGTAGGCACTAGAAAAAATTCTCAGAGCTGTACAACAGAAAGAGTAAATTTTGCTGTATGTAGATTATAACAAAAGAACTGTTTAAAATGGTCTGTAGTCTGGAATACATTTTTCAAAAACATGGAATTTAAAGTATATCCTACCCTCATACACTATTTGTTTATATAAATGAATTTGTTCTTAAAAAAAAAGGAAATAAAGAAAATAAAATGAATAGTGACTCCTGCCTCAAATATTCTATATTTTTAAATAATGGAAACTTAATTGGTAAGTTTTTAGTCCAATATGAATAGTTGGTTACATTCTGAATATTTTAAGAATCAAAATTTGTTATAGAGAGTAAGGCTAGGCACAGTGGCTCATGCCTATAATCTTACCACTTTAGGAAGCCAAGATAGGAGATTCGCTTGAGGCCAGGAGTTTGAGACCAGCCTCAGGAACAAAGCGAGACCCCATCGCTACAAAAAATAAAATTTTTCCTGCCCTGGTGGCTGATGCCTGTAGTCCCAGCTACTGCTTGGGTTGCTGAAGCGGGACAATTGCTAGAGCCCAGTAGTTCAAGGCTGCAGGGAGCTATGACCATTCTACTGCACTCTAGGCTATCTGACAGAGCAAGACCTGTCTCAAAAAATACGGACAGTGGATTGGGCTTACATTTGTTGCAATCTTTGAATATGCTTTTAACATGAACTTTTATCCATATGAAATGCCCTGAAATTTTTTTCTGGTAGCTTACCTAATACAAATAAGTGAATATACAGTTCTGAGTGTTGTCTCCTTCTTTTCAAGCTTAAAAATTACATTCCTATCAACCTTCATGGAGCCATACATTTGTTCTTACAACCTACGTGACATCTCTGCTCCAAAGAGTTCAAATGTTGCCCCATACAGGCAGAACATTTATTGACTTGAATTTATGATGCCGGGAGTGATAGTAAACCAACGAGAAGTGGGAGAAAAACTGTTAAGAACCCTCACAACAATGAAAGGCAGTTTGTCCATTAATATTTATCTTATCAGTGGTTTCCTTGCTGCTTCCCAAGGTCTCTAGTCCACTATTAAAATGTGCCTATTTAACAATTATTTTCTGTATGTCTGTTATGTAAGGTATTGTGCTAAAAACAAACTCAGGATATTGTGGTGAATCAAAAGACAAAGAAACTATTCTAAAACAGCTCACCATCCTAGGGAGGATATATGATACATAAAGTCAGAAATTATGGCACAATAGTATCAGAATGATGATGGGAAGCTTCAGGAGCACAAGAGAGGAAGGCAGGGTCACCAAAGGGAGAGGTATAGAGCATGGTCAGTAAGAAAAAACAATTATGAGGGTATAAGCATTAACCTGGTTTATGTCCACTAACCATCCATTCACCAGGTTGATTGAGGAAAATGGGCAGTAAGAGAAGAAAATATGAGCAAAGCCCTAAAGGCTTAGAAGTCTTTGGCTTTCTGTAATCTTGCAATTAAAGCTTCGCCACATGATAAAGATTATGCCTGGAAAATATAAAAACTCAGTAAAACTTTTAAAAAATTCAAAGCTTGATTTAATTGATCTGTAGCTATCCATTTGAAGTAATCCAATTGGTGTTAAGTGAAAACAGAGAGGCCAAACTTTATCTAGAGAAAATGCTATCCCTAAATGACATAATTACTTGGTCTTTAATTGGGAAAAATACTTTGGTATTAGAGTGACATTCAAGAAAACTGCATTTTCACAGAATGTCGTCAGTAGAGTAAAAAGTAAAGTGTGTTAGTCTTCATAACCTTTCTAGTCCTGACATTGTACATTTGAAGGTAGAATCTGACCAGACTGATTTCTGATAGGTGTTGTTTTAGGAATAGATAGTTACTCTCTTACTTTTTATGAATTTCCTGCAACAGAAATATCTTGAACATTTAGTCATGCCATTTCTTTGCATCGAAGTTCATCATTGGTAGAAAAAATATCCATTCATTCAGCAAGTCTTTATTTACTGCCTACAATGTGCTGTAATTCAAAATCCTCGTTTGTATTATGTACTTGAGTAATAACTCTCATCAGTCATATAAAGTCTTAAGATGTACATAAAATTTCTTAACCAGTAGCTTAATTGCTTAGGTAAGCTCTCCCTCAGACCTCAAAAGCTATAATAAAATGAGAACTAAAATGTCGCAAAGCTAGCCATATTTTTGATCTGTGCCATTTTTAAGATGGCGTTTCAATAAATATTATTCTTTTACCATGCTGTAAATTCACCTCTCTATAACTTTAATAGCTTAGTCATAATTTTATCATTCTCAATTTTAGTGAATTTGTATGTCTTCAACCATCAGTATTTGCCCTTCCAAAATATTCATAATAAGTAATTCAGAAATAGAGTCTTCACACCTACAATGATATCGTCTTCAACAAATTCAACAAAAATAAACAATGGGGAAAAGGCACATCAACAAGAAAAAAGAATCTCATTAAAAAGTGAGTTAATGCCACGAATAGACACTTCTCAAAAGAAGACATGCAAGCGGCCAAGAAACATGAAAAAAAATGTTCAACATCACTAATCATCAGAAGGATGAAAATCAAAACCACAATGGGATACCACCTCAAACCAATCAGAATGGCTATTATTAAAAAGTCAAAAAATAACAGATGTTGGCAAGGTTGCAGAGAAAAGAGAATGCTTACATACTTTGGTGGAAATGCAAATTAGTTTATCCACTGTGGAAAGCAGCTTGGAGATTTCTGAAAGAATGAAAAATAGAATTGCTACTTGACCTAGCAATCCCATTACTGGGTACACACTCAAAAGAAAATAAATTATACTACCAAAAAGACACCTACACTTGCATGTTCATCACATCTCTATTCACCATAGCAAAGACATGGCATCACCCAAGACGCCTATCAGTAGTGGATTGGACAAAGAAAATGTGTGGTACATATACGCCATGGAATACTACACAGCCATAAAAAAGAACAAAATCATGTCCTTTGCACCAACATGGATGCAGCTGGAGGCTGTTATCGTAAGTGAATTAACACAGAAACAGAAAACCAAATACTACAAGTTCTCACTTTTAAGGGGGCACTAAATATTGTGTACGCAGAGACACAAAGATGAGAACAATAAACACGGGAGATTCCAAAAGGGAGGAGGGAAAAAGGGGGGAAAAGAATTGAAAAACTACCTACTGGGTACTATGTTTACTGTTTGGGCAATTCTTCTACAGCTATTTAGCTAGAAACCATTTCTTCAGGTCCTCGTTTCTCCTCTGCAGTGATGCAGCATGGGGCTGTGTGAGATATCCTTTCATGTGGATAATGTATTGCTTTGGGCAGAAGAAAGCACTCCTACAATAAATCCTCTACATGAGCTGCTCCATAAGGAACTTGAAATACTGGGCAAAACAATGCAAGAAGCAAGCATGAAACTTGAGGCTGTTGTCACTGCCAACACGCAAAGTTAAATACGTGCAACTATTACCAAGTATGTCTGCCCAAGCCAGTCAATGGACCAACTTCTCACTCACTGTCTTTTATTTTTATAAGCCAAGACAGAAACACAAGAAAAAAAAATCTCACCTTTATGTTTAGAAGGCAAGAACAGAGGACAAGAAAAAGGTAAATTTTGACTAATATTCGCTATTTATTTTGGGTAGTTATTAACTCTTAGAAGTTAAATCAAAAGAAATGTGGGATTCCACCTATCTTGGGCAGGGCTAGGGAACGTTCACTCTCATTTTCATTATGTCCTCTTTGAAGCTACACTCCCCATGTCCTCAAATTTCATTACATATATGTCATGCACCTCCAGAACTCAACCTCGCAGTAGCCAGAGAAGCAGCATGTTGAGAGAGACTCACTGATGGGCAATTGCTTCATTACCTCCTACCCACTTGATAACTACAGAGATTTTGTTCAAGTCCACTCTGTAAATTTCACACTTACAGATTGGCAGCCAACTTAATTCAGTGCTAATGCCCTCCACAAATCTGCTTGGTAATCTTGACTAGTCCTGAACCTACATATCATAGTCCTTAAGTCCCACTAGGACTAAGAACTTGACATACAGAATGAAACGCATTCCTCGTCTGCAACTCCTGCCCTCAATCCCACATCTACAATAGTCTCCATCGACCCCATGTTGTTTCTTAGAAAACTGGGTAAAGGATAGTACCTGCTACAGGGAAGACGGCTGAGCTCCATTCAGAGGCTCTTGTCACGTCTGTATGCCCATTCACAAGCTTTAGTGGACTTTGTTTCACATGGCTTGCACCTGTGACTCCATTCAGAAGACTGATCTTGGGCAACTGGAGCCACTTTGCTGCCCAGGGAGTCAGAAGTACCTGGGAATTTACAGCCTTCAAAGATGACCAACAATTCCAGTTTGCTTAAGACCAAAATATTTCTCAAGATAATTTAGTGTGAAAGCAGGATGGTGCCAGGCAAACCAAGACAGCTGGTCACCCAGTGCACCTCCCACGCCAAACTCCAAAAATGGACAGCCCTTACCCTCAAATGGGGACGAACTTTTGGGTAAAACTATACCCCAGAGCTCCTTGCAGGACCCAGCTGAGGCTGGGCGTTTCCTTTGCTTGTCATCTTCCATTCTGTGTCTGGCTGCCTCCCTCTCACCTTCCCATGTCTGCTGGAAGTACTTCCTTCGTAAGTCTTAACCATTCTCATTACAGGGGAACATTTCTGGGGATCCCCACTGAGGACACCTGCCTCTCTATGAATGTTAGAAAATTGCATGATGTATCTACCACTGAAATCCATAAGGCAGTCACAAATTTCATTTCAGCCAAATTTTTGAGCCTCCTCTCCTGAAACAAAACTGATAATGGAAATATTGGCAAGTAGAAAAATCCCTCATCTTGTTGGTTGTTTTTGTGTTGTTTCCATAGCCTCAGGTCAACCTAGATGTGGCAGCGATGGCAGCAGAGGCTGAAAGCAGTACTGATGGGCCAAGAAAAAGTAAAAGGAGGAAAACAGAATTTAAATAATAAACCCAAGTGATCAAGACGTGATTATTCCTTCTACAGTGGGGCTTAAGGGCTATTTTTCCTGAAATAAGACTAAAATCTAGAGTACATTTTTAAAAAAATAATTTGCTTTACTATGATATGCAGTAATGTATTGATATTATTTATATAGACTTTAAAATATTTTGAGAAACTGTAACTGTAAACTATTAACCTGAACTGGAATGGCCCTCTTTTAAAAATATGTAATTTTTTAAAACTCTCCTTCACTGACTTGCTCTTTCAATGAACCACTGAGGTCACTATATGATGAGGAGCAATTTGCAATAATTTACCAAAATAATAATAAGGTAGCTCTATATCCTGTGTGTTTGATTTTTTTAAAAAAGAGTTTCCCTTTCAGGACCCCATGAATGTACAAGGTTCAAACAAAGTGCGGGGCGCTAATGAACAGACTGTGTTTTCCTGTGCTGGGCCTCTGCACAGAATGACTTCATTCAGGGCTACTGCTCGCGCATGGAAAGTGCTGGTAAAAAGTCCCACAGAGTTCAGACGACCTTTTCCTAACTTTCGTTTTTTTTTCCCTTGTTTGTCTTTCAGGCCTAAGCCAGGGAAAACATAAATATTCATCAGCTGGTATTTGCAGTAGCTGTGAAGTTATGAATGAGGCCATGCGACTTTCCTCCTATCCCATCTACAGAATGGCAACTTCTCCACTCAGCTCCCAGCCAAACGACACTTTCCGAAATCCCCAAAGTGTACTAGAAGGCTTTTCAAATTCAGTCTTTTTTTTCCCTTTAATGCTCAAAGCAGAAATGCTGTCTGCTTAATGTTTACCCTAGGATTATAGAAGAAGAAAAAGAAAAACATTGCTTTGCCAAGCTTTAAACTTTCAGGTGCCTTGACGTAACAGGCAAACATGCTAGCAGCTCAAAATATTGGTAGTATATATCAACGGATACGATGGGGTCAGGGTTTTTTAATATCAAACACTAGACAGATACCTGAGGCATTTATTGTGTGAAGAGCAGAGGAAAAAAATATTGGTTTGACCTGGTTCTACTGCTTTGTTAGCATCTGGACAGGTGTTAGAGAGAGATGTTGGAAAACACTTTTGAATAAAATTTCAAATAGGTCCTCAATGATGAGATATAAAAAGAATGAAAATTGTGCCTGCCATAGGGTCTGGGATGGAGCTGGTCTTTCTGTAGTCCAGATTCCTCACGAATTAATGCTTTAAAATCTGGAATCTTTTCATCTTCCAGGGTCTGTCATTCAAATAAAACTTTAGTAGAAGGTGAATTGTGAATGGAAGAGACCGTAGGGTAACAAACAGCAAATAGCCATCAGTGTCCAGGAACAAACAAAACCTGTTCTGGGCTCGGCATAACCATATGTCTTTGAGCTTCCTGGATCTGGTCCCTGTAACACAGAGGTCTGAAGAACCACCTTCAGAAAGAGGAGGCATATTTGAAAGTGGTGGTAAAGACTTTGTCAACAACACTTCTGAAAATTGCATTGTGCCAAGAGGCAACAAGTGATGAGTAATAGTGAGAATGCAATTGTGGAACAAATTGATTCAAATAGTACTACAACCCCCTCTCAAGCATTCATTTCTACAGATGACTGCTGGACTGCTTGGTGCATCCACAAGTAACCAGGATTGTGGCACAGCTTTTAATACAAGAAAGAAGTTTGTGATTCTAATAGAAAATGACTTTTAAATAATATTTTTAAAATGTATGACTGTGAAATAAAAAATGAAAGAGCAAAAATGTCAACAGCACAACAGCTAATCAATCAATCCCCAATGATTAGTGCACATAAACAGTGAGACACATTTTTATAGATAAAGAATATATGTGTCAATGTCCAATATTCTCCTTTTGACTTTCCTCTTCAGTATGTTTTGTTCAAAGCTCAATATTTGGTCTCTCCTTGTCTCTGTAGAAATGCTACCTACATGATGGGTTTATTGGGTGATTTTAGGGTTGGGAGATTATTTATAAGAAGTGTCACTAACTACAAGGTCCTACTTGGTGAAATATTGTCAGGAATATTCTCTATTTTTGAATTTTAATTCACTATTAGAGACCAGGATCTCTTATAATCATTGTTCTGTATTTTGTATGGGGTTAGCCATATTACCTATACCTGACAGTGGAAATAAATTTTCTAAACCACCAAACCAAAGAGATGAATTAAAGGGTCTCAGGTGTTCAAATAAGGACCAGTTCCCAGATTGGCAAGAGAGCTGACTGGAACAAATGCTCGTGGCTTGGTTGCTGTCTCTTTCTCCATCCTGGAGTAGCCTTGCCAGGGCCAGAATGGAAGCCAGAGGCCAGTGATCAACTGTATTCTCCTTGGCTCCAGCCCTCACCAGAATAAGGCCTGATAAAGAGCTATGGGACAGTGTCAAAGGCAATGACCTTCTGCAGGAAAAACTGGGCAGCATACAGGAGTAATGGATTGTCATGCATGTCCAGAGACATTTGGGAGGCCAGCTGAATTAGCATAGGGAGGAAAATATTTCCTCTCCTTCTGTTCCTTGCCCAGGACTGAGTATTTTGAGCTCGAAGTATCAGACAGCAGAATTAGTTGTCCGTCCTTCTCTATGAAACTCATTTTGCAAATCACATCAGATCACGATGTCAAAAAAGCATTCCAGTTTGATACTCATTACACTTATGTTATCAGAGAAGAAAGTCACCTAGTTCAAAAGTGGCCTATAAAATCTTGTTTACAAGAGATTCTATGTTTTGATCTTAAACAGAAGTAAACAAAATCTCGCATTTGGTGATTTTTCTTTGTTTTGAAAGGGATATTTACATGTTAAAGACCACTGCCTGAGTTATATATTTTTTTTCATCCCTCTGCCTTCTCTGGAAATACTGTATTTTCCTCCATGAATACCTCCCCTGTTCAAATACACAGCTAGAATCTTCAACAAGACAAGAGAACATTGGATACCCAGAATCAGAGCATTTGATGCATATCACAAGTGTAGCTCATCAATGTGGCCTATCTAATTTATAACCTAAATTGAGAGATTTTTGACAGTAAACAGGGCATTATTAATTACACTGGGAGAATGAGTATAAAACCAAGATTGTTATGAACACACTGTAACATATGACCATCCTACACATGGAATCTCCTAGCTGATTCTCTCTACTTTTATCTTCAGTTGCCACTTTTGCTATCTACGTAATATGTTGCTTTTCTATGAGGAGATTTATTAACACCTTACTTGGCTGTTGATCACAGCTGTACCAAGTTATCAGCAATATGCTTCACTTAGCCTGCCTCTTCCTGAGATTGTCTGGGAAATGTTATCTTCCTTCTGTTTTCTCCTCAATGATTTTAGTGATTTCAAAAGCATATCACATAGCACATCACATAGACAACTGTGTGTTCTGCCTATATGCAGAGCTGACGCTAACTCAAGAAAAGTAGATTGTTTATTTCCATTGCTTCGGAGAGACTACTCAGTGGATTCAAGGTATAGTGTTGGCCCTCTATACTGAAGTATGCTCAGCTCCTGATAGAATCAAGATGATTAGCAAGGTACAAAAGGGTCTCAGACCACTTCCATGGGGTCAATGTTTACACCTGTTAGAGAAGGGCACCTTTGTAGAACAGCCACTTTAACACATTGGGTTTGGATTTGAGGGTTCCATGATGCCTGAGGATTTCCAACTCCTCTGTGGTGAATTCCTTTTACTGTTTGTTGATCTTGAAGTGTCCCACTGTACCTTTTTTGCCTCATGTAGTTCCTTCTGCGTTGTAATGTGGAAAACAAAATTGTACCACTTCAAACAGTCAATTTAAACTGATTAAGAGAATTCTAACAGGAATTTGAATAAACAAACTTTCCACTTTTCTTACCAGTAAACCTTGATGAATTTTGTTATAAAACTTTATCAATTATCTACAGGTCTGTGACCATTTGTTGTCTGGCCTCAGTAAGTCATAATCTTTCTGGTCAGTTCCCCAAACTACAGATGAAGGGGCTGGATTTTTAAAATTTCTCACACAGCATTCCACAGAACTCTAGTTATTTCCCATATTAATTGTACACATTCACAAAGACTAAAGGGGAAATCCCTGGGTTAACAAATTAGATTTTCTTACTGTAAGACTTAAGACACGCTAATGGGCAGAGTGTCTTTTCGAACCAGAAGACTCAACTTTAAGTTTACATGATTAATTTATGCACTTCAATAATAAAGTAACCAAGAAGTTAAATTTCCAAGAATAAACACATTAACTTTGGAATAACATGTTAAACTCCCATCAAACATTTTTGGTCTTAAACTGACATTACGGTTCTGGATCACTGATAGGTGATTAAGCAAACAAAATAAGACACTACTCACAGTGGGTCTGCAGGCCATTTCTTCCAAATCATGTAACTTCCCAGTTGCAACGTGATGCTGTATCCATCAGGTGTTAGAAGACTAAGGTCAAAGAATATACAGGGTGCCAAGTACATTTGAATTCTAGAAAAACAGGTAATTTTTTTTTTGAGACAGAGTCTCACTCTGCTGCCCAGGCTGGAGTGCAGTAGTGTGATCTCAGCTCACTGCAACCTCCACCTCCCAGGTTCAAGCAATTCTTCTGCCTCAGTCTCCTGAGTAGCTGGGACTACAGGCGCATGCCACCATGCCTGACTAATTTTTGTATTTTTAGTAGAGACGGGGTTTCACCATGTTGGCCAGGATGGTCTAGATCTCCTGACCTTGTGACCCACCTGCCTGGCCTCCCATAGTGCTGGGATTACAGGCATGAGCCACTGCAGCCAGTCAAAAATAGGTACTCTTTTAGGACAAGTATGTCCAAAATCTTGCCAATGTCCAAAATATTTTATACTAAAAATTATTTGTCGTTTCTGCGGGAAACACCTATTGTTTTGTTTCCAATAAAGCTTTCCTACTCTGGGAAAAAGGGTACCCGTTCTCTTCCCTCCTCTCCACACTACAACATTCAGAACTCATAGTAGCCCCCAATTCATATAGTGCCCTTTCTTCCTGACCAAGTTTGATTGGTCAAGAGATGGGCAAGAGACTCAGTCCTTGTTGCTTTCAAACCCATGGTCCCAAGGTTCCCTGAGCCCAATCGCATCCACGCTTTTTCTGTGGCTTGGTATTTCAACACTTCCTGTGATTGAGACACTAAACACTCCTCCTTTTCCTTCACCTGGTTCAAGTTGCATTTTGTTCTTTCCAACAAAAGATCATGAGTTATGAAATTTTAGTTGAACATTGTTTAGGATGCTTAGACACAAATTAACTTTCTCACAAAGACTAAAGGAGTAGTAATTACTCACCACTTTTTAGGAACTAACTCTTGCACAGTTGAGATGCAGCATGTACCTTCATCCAACTGGTGTGCCCACAGAATTCTTTTTTCAAAGACTGGATTGTAAGACTGCTTCATGGAATACACATGAGTAACTTATAGCCACATAATCTGACATATTTTAAGTGATGTTAAAATTCTAGGACTTTGTGATATTTCAGTTATTTATTAATCTCGATTTGATAGTTATTTGCTATGAGAATAGAATCAAATAAGTATTTAAATGCTGAAATCTATATTTGAGGAAATCATACTTTCATATTATAATATTTCCTGTTTATTTCTGTTATGAAAATTAAGCACATTTTTACAATAGCAGTTTATGATCATGAAAAATTCTTATAAAATAAGAGTTCTTAAAATTTTCCATTAAATATTGTGATTTTACATTTTCTCAATGGCATACTTTTAAGTCTTTGCTATATTTGATTCTAAGCATAGAATGTTAGAGTTCTTTAAAAAGTCAGTAATATCCATGACAAATGTTTACTATGTAACAAATATTTACTGAATACCTATAATTTTTATGCAAGGTATTGGTAAGATAGCAAAAAAGATACATTTCCTTCCTTCATGAAAATGACAATCTAGTTTCTAGCACTATTTCCTCATCATTTTTCCATATTGAAGCTTCTTCCATGCTTAGGACGACATTAAGTTTACCCATACGTCTACTTAACAGCATGTAAGGAAGTAAAGATCATCACATGTCAAACCCAAGACTAGGATGCATTCTATAAGCATGACTTGATTTCCAGGCATCTTTCCCACATGCTTTCTCACCCCTGAAAGTGTTCAGTGTGGCCAGAACTGGAGGCAATGCCACATGAGTAGACAGACCGCCACTGAACGGTGGTCTTTCTATTGTTCCAGACACTGTATTTCTGTTACCAAAGTGCAGAGCAGAAAGCAACGTACCCTGACAGAAAGAGTTCTTTGTCAGGAGTCCAAAGACCTGGACGGCAGCTCTTACCCCAATACTCATCAGGGAATGACCTCAGTGCTCAGAGAAATAGCTAATGGCATCTGGAGAACCTCTAGAAAATTATAGGTTGTGTCCAAAAACTTCCACCCCTGCAAACTTTCCTCTCACTCTCTATATGAAACTGCCTACAAATTTTTAGAAAGAGTATATTGCTTTAATAATTGACATCCTATCATGTGATAGCAGAGGACATGCATAATTATTGATTTTGGTAAATGTTTTAATACTGCAGACAAATTCTGATTATGAACATTTTCTGATAGGGGCCAATATTTCTGAGTTTCAAATGAATCTAGACTGGAAAATAATGTTGGCTTTTATATTGAATAGACTACTAAGAATACCTGATTTATGCTTTATTCCTGAACAAGAGTCAAAAAGACCGAAAGGTCAGGAGTACATAAAATAAATTATAATTGGTAGGAGAGTTAGATTCTTGCAGGATGTGAGTCTTATTTTGTTGTTATTGTTGTTGCAGCTGTATCATCTCTCATTTCCCCTCTATTGGGCAAGGTAAAAGACATTAGAGGATCATGTAAACGTTCATCGTCAGGAAGGTTTGAATAAGCAATAGGAATGTAAATATTTGTGAAAACAACTAGAGACTGAATAGTTGTAATTGATTCATCATATATAATTTTAATTTAAAATATATGTTGTTATTTTATTAACCTGAAGCCTTGAAGAACTTTGGAAGTAGGATGTATCCTTTACAAAGAGGATGTTTAGTAGAGGAGGGAGAGATTCTCATTCCTGAACTTCTGGAAAAAGGACGTCTCTCCAATGGGGAGGCAGTTTGGACATTAACCTCCCATGTCCTTTTAACCACTCCCCTCCAGAGAAGGGCCCAAAACTGTGGGGAGTGCTCTGCTTTCCACAGACCTTCTTTATATGTTTAGTTGCTTGCACTTGCATCATTTTCTCCATCATTTGCCTGCCCAATAAAGGATGGCCAAGAGATGGCAAAAGAGTTCAAAGCCATTCAAATAATTCTGGATAAATTGTTAACAGACCTGGAATAAGATTAGCCAAGAAAAATTTAGCTAAAATAAGATTTCGGGGGAAAATCTGCGGATTTCATTTAGATTGTGTTTACATGACAACAAAGTATCTGGTTAACTCAGTGGAAAGTAGGCAAATTGTTTATGCAGTTATGTAGACAAAACAGTTGCGTCAGTGATTACCTTTTCAAGTTGTGGATTCTGGCTTTCTTATACACTGCCCTGCCCATAATGATGAATTTATAATAACTGCGTAAACTAAATTTTTTGGTAGATTAACATTTTACTAATTTCTGAGTCTTCCAATATTTTTTGTGGTTTTGCCCAGTTGTTGTTGATGGTGCTTTTCTATTTATTTATTTATTTTGTCATATATGTGGCTGGGAATCTTGGAAACAGTGAATGTTAGCTTTATTAAGTCAAATAATTGAAAAATTTTTAAAAAGAGTTTCTTCCTGACTGCTTTTGTGGTGTATTAAAACCAAAATATTACTACTTAAAACAGGGATGTTCACACTATGACACATATTATATAAAATTACTATTGTTCAGAAATGCTGAAAAAAACTTGAGAGATATTGCTGTTTAGTATTTCAACTAGATAGTATGGTTATAGTATCAAATAATATTCAAACCAAAATTCAAACCAACCCCTCTGTTAGGTATTGATATGGTTTGGCCATGTCCCCACCCAAATCTCATCTTGAATTCCCACATGTTGTGGGAGGGACCCAGTGGGGGGTAATTGAATCATGGAGGTCGGTCTTTCTCATGCTGTCTCGTGATAGCAAGTAAGTCTCATGAGATTTGACGGTATTATAAGGGGGAGCTTCCCTGCCCAATCTCCCTCCTTGCCTGTGTCATCCACGTAAGACATTACTTGCTACTTCTTGCCTTCTGCCATGAGTGTGAGGCTTCCCCAGCCACATGGAACTATAAGTCCTATTAAACCTCTCTCTTTTGTAAATTGCAAAGTCTTGGGTATGTCTTCATCAGCAGCGTGAAAATGGACTAATACAGGTATATACCCAAAAGAAAGGAAACCAGTACATCGAAGAGACAGCTGCACTCCCGGGTTTGTTGCCGCACTGTTCACAATAGCCAAGATTTGGAAGCAACCAAAGTGTCCATCAACAGATGAATGGATAAAGATAATGTGGTACATATATACGATGGAGTACTATGCAACCGTAAAAACCATGAGATTCTGTCCTTTGCAACAAGGTGGATAGGACTGGAGGATCATTATGTTAAGTGAAATAGCACAGAAAGATGAGCATTACATGTTCTCATGTATTTGTGGCATGTAAAAATGAAAACAATTGAACTCATGGACAAAGAGAGTAGAATATTGTGTACCAGAGGCTGGGAGGGGTAGTAGGGGATGCAAGGGGAGGTGGGAATGTTTAATGGATACCAAAAGAATAGAAAAAATGAATAAGACTTAGTTTTTGATAGCACAAAAGGATGACTATAGTTGATAATAACTTAATTGCACATTTTAAAATAACTAAAAGAGTGTAATTGGATTGTTTTTAACACCAAGGATAAATGCTTGAGGAGATTAAAAATTAAAACAAAATTCAAACCAAAACTATATTTTTGTATATGGGATAGCTATTGTCTACTACTATTCAGAATATTTTTTAAAAACTGAGTGGTTTGCACATTAATAATAAAACTAAATAACATAATATCAAAAATAAAGAAAAATCAGAGCCAAAATATGTTATTGACTTGGGCAATGCTACTTGTTCATATGATAAAGAAACCTGTGCTCTTATGTCAAGGAGATGCCAACATTTCTTGAGAAAGACTTCTTATTGGTGCCATTTTGCTGTTTAGGATACAGGGTTTCATTCGCTCTGCTGAAAATATTTCATTATATCTAAAAGTTTTGTTCATTCTTTCCAGATTTCCAAGATATAAGTCATTACATTACATGCCATGTATTCTTATTGCTATTCTTTTCGTAATAGCTTACGTGTGCATTATTTTTACTGTTTGAAAGCATCACTACTTGTCATTACATCTTACTGATTAGCTGCATTACTATTCCACCTAAAGGAGCAAATCTAACATTCAAGATTATTTTCTCAAGATTTGTCAAGTTTGACTTGAGATTTCTCAAGTTTGTCCACTCAATGGTTGGGCTGTGCCATGAACTCTAAATTTAGACAAAATTATTGTGCTTTTCTAGGTTATCCTTACCAAAAAGGTAACGGTAAACTGAATGGAAAGATTAATAAGAAAAACAAACCAAAAATAATTCCACAAAGCAGCTTTAGATCGATATAGCATTTATCCAAATAATTTTAAAATTTTATTATATTTGTTATTGCAATTAATTTGCATGCTATATAGAATAACTTATAAATCGTATTACATTTATCATTGCAGTTTATCTGTCTACCCTTAGGGTAAGAGCTACTATAAAATTGATTTTTTTTAACTGGAAAGCTACAACAAAAAGACTTCATATGACTTCCCCAGGATAATCACGTGGCAGGGCTGGTCAACTTAAACTAGTCTTGAGTCTATTAGATTACCTTTCCCCAGTGCCCAATTTTATTCATAACATCTAGATCTGTGCTATTCAATACACACCCACTAGGCACATATGACTACTTAAATTTAAATTAATTAAAATTAAATAAAATGAAGCATTTGAAACTAGACACATTTCAAGCACCCAATAGCCACATGTGGCTGATGGCTACTGTATTGGAAGTGCAGGTAACATTTTCATCATCACAGCACATCCACCAGACAGCACTGGTCTGGATAACAAAAACCTCTAAGGAAGTTTGTTGTCAAGGAAAAAATGTTCAATAATTTATAATATAATAACCATTGCTATTAATGTCATTATAATGCGGTTGGTAAGGATAACATAGAAAGTAGAGAACAATGTTGTAAAAGTGTATGTTAATAATTGATACAAGACTTCTGCTGGTTGTTTTTTGTATATTCAAATTTAAAATAAAATGCAATGGGTTAGGCATAGCTGTGCTTTACAACTGTAAGCCATGTGACATTTAGCTTTAACTTAGCTTAAGTCATTGAAATTCAAAGATAAAGAAATAATTTTTTAGACATTGGGTTTGGGAAGTGGATGTGGGGAGATTGTATTAAAAACATTACGAGCAAAAGAGTAAGCCAGTTTTTATTTCTTCACATAAAATTCAATGCCAGAAAGCAATCCAAAATGTCTACAAACAGAAAATGTGACCCCAAAGTAGTATACCTATCCATGGTGTCATTCAAATACAAGAACATCAAATAGATTTTTAAACATGCACAAACTTAAAGAATACCAGCTATTTTTGAAATTACAGCTAGCCAATGAAATCTAGGAAACCAGGAGGTGAATCAGAGGTAAGAACCAGAGAATGGAGAAGCTCTGAGAATTATAAGTACCGAACCCATTTAAATGAAAACCAGTATTAAACAATTTTGGAAATCAATGATAGAGAAGACAATGATTTATACTTTGATAATTTAAAAATTGTATATATATTTTTTTTTCTTTTTTTTTTTTGAGATGGAGTCTCACTCTTTCACCCAGGCTGGAGTGCAGTGGCGTGATCTCTGCTCACTGCAAGCTCCGCCTCCCAGGTTCACACCATTCTCCTGCCTCAGCCTCCCCAGTAGCTAGGAATACAGGCGCCCGCCACCATGCCCAGTTAATTTTTTGCATTTTTAGTAGAGACGGGGTTTCACCATGTTAGTCAGGATGGTCTCAATCTTCTGACCTCGTGATCCACCCGCCTCAGTCTCCCAAAGTGCTAGGATTACAGGCGTGAGTCACTGCGCCCGGCTCTAAAAAGCGGGTGTGGTGGCTCATGCCTGTAATCTCAGCACTTTGGGAGGCTGAGGTGGGGGGGTCACCTGAGGTTAGGAGTTCGAGACCAGCCTGGCCAACATGGTAAAACCCCATCTCTACTAAAAATACAAAAATTAGCTGGACGTGGTGGCGCATGACTGTAATCCCAGCTACTCAGGAGGCTGAGGCAGGATAATCACTTGAACTTGGGAGGCAGAAGTTACAGTGAGCCAAGATCACACCACTGTACTCCAGCCTGGATGACAGAGTGAGACTTCATCTCAAAAAAAAAAAAAAAAAAAAAAAGATATATAGATATATACACACAAACACTAAAGGGAAAGAGAAGAGGAAAAAAGGAGAGTAGATGTACAAGACTAATTACTTCATTTTTTATAGCAATGAGTTAACTGGTGCTAAAATTAAAACATGTGTATGCCATAAATCAAAAATTACTTTAATCGTTTAAGTTTTCATAATTTTCCAAATACATTGTGCAGGCACTCTTAATCTACAATATCTCTTTTTGAAAAAAGATTACCTTAATTTTAAATGCTTCCAACTTTACTTTTCCTTCTACGAATTCAAGTAAAAATAAATTGAATCTCTTACTTAAATATAACACTTATTGTATAGTCTTATTTTAGTAAAGCTGTAACTATCCAACCAGTTCATTTTGCCCACTGCACAGATAGAGCCACATTTTCAAGACACAAATTGGCAATACAGAAAGAGTTTAATACATGTAGAGCCATCTAAACAGGAAACCAGAGCTTTATTATTACTCAAATCAACTTCCTTGAAAATCCAGAGGCTAGGATTTTTCAAGGGTAGTTTGGCAGGCTAGGAAATGGGTAATGCTGGGCTAAGGATGTAATCATAGGAGTGTGGAAAATGGTCCTTGTGCACTGAGTCGGCTTCTGGGTGGGGGCCACAGGACCAGCTGAGTCAAGAGTCATGGATCAGTGTAGGGCCGCCCAGTCCTCAGAAATGCCAAAGCCTGAAAAGACATCTCAAAAGGCCAGTCTTAGGGTATACAATGGTGATGTTATCTGCAGGAGTAATTGGGGAAGTTCCAAATTTTGTGACCCCCAGAATAAAGGTTGATCATCCTTTAGGCCTACATCTTAGCAGAATTTAGGCTTCTCTCATCCTCCTAACCTGGTGATCCTTCATTAGCTTTACAAGGGCTGTTTAGTTTTTAAGAAGGACTGTCATCATTTAAACTATAAACTAAGTATCTCCCAGTGTTAGCTTGGCCCAAGCCCAGGAATGACAACGGAGAGTTTGGAGGTTAAAGGTAAGATGGAGGTTGATTAGCTCAGGTCTTTTTCACTGTCATAATTTTCTTATTGTTATAATTTTAGCAAAGGTGGCTTCAAAACCACTTCTATCTATCCAGTTGCTACTGATTATTCAAACACAGTGAAGTCTGAGATGATGTTCATCCCATATAAATAACATTTATCTCTCTGTGATAAAATCTGTGGTGATGTTTATTTTACTCTGTAAAATATTCAACTTTTCTCTAAATAAATACTATAAAATAAAATACTTATTGGAATGTCTTTTATTCTCTTTCCTGATAATAATCATTAAAGTATTAATATAAAATAATATTTTCCTTTGACTGTTGATTTACAGTTCATGATAAATTCTCACCTATTTCACCATGTTCATAATGTTCATAATGACCCAGAGAGGTAGGCAGATGCTGCCACCCTCATTTCTCAGCTGAGCATCTGAGGGTCCTCAGACTACATAACAGTTCACACAGCTAATCGTTCAGATCTTCAGGATTCTAAGCCAGTGCTTTTGAGCAGGTTAGTCTTGATCTTCATTAAGTTGAGTAAGAAAGCTCGAACATACCATGTAAAGAATCTTACCATGAAAGACTCTATCAATATGAAGATTCCACTGTTAGAAACAGACTCAGGATGTTGACTGTAATGGAAAATAAATCAGCGTTAAAGACAGATGATCTAACCAGAAAAGGCAGAGAGCAAACCAAGCAAGGCTCTTTTCCCCTGTGATGCTGAATCAAAGGAACAAACAAAATCAAGCCTATCGCTCACTTGAATTCCAGCTCTTTTTTTGGCATCATTCAGGGTAACACAATTCTTAATTTTTAGAAGGTCCTGGAAAACTTTCGATAGAACTTACACTCATTATCTAAGATCAGAAAAATATCAGTGGAGAAGCAAACAGATAACTGGATTTAAAAATAAAAAAGTATCTTTTTATTTCCTCCAACGATGGGCAACCACATTAGGGAGGAAAGAAGACACCTATTGCTCAAGTTTGATTTGGGTAAGGACAGGAAATTGCATCTTTTAGAATAGATGAGATTTCCCATCACATAAACATATAATAATAGCCTTCTATCATTTGGGCTAACATTTACATTACCTAAAATAAACTCTCATCCTGATGTTGTTCTATTATTGGCATGTGACAGAACACACGCTGAGGCAAATATAAGTTCGGAAAGCATCCTCTGTCTTTATGTTAAAAGAAATCTTCGGACTTTCCTAAACAGACAAACTTTATTTTGCTGCTATGCAACTGACATGCAACATAGTCCATCAGACAGCAAATAAGTTACGAATTTTACAATAAAGAGAAAAGTCTTTTCTCTCTGTTAGAGAACAAGCCACAACTTCCTTTCATGCTTTCCTAATCCACCACAGCCCTCTAAAGCTGTTTCACAAACACCAATGTTTTGGCAAGATAAACAAGCAAATGAATAACACAGCAATGACCCAGATGCAGTCTGCAAACATCACGCTAAGAAGCATCAATACTATTCAATTCATTCCTACAGGCCTGGGAACCTGGGCTCCCCAAGCCTCGTAAAGAGAAGAAGGTTTATTTCACACCCACATTCTTCCAGGTAGCTGAATATAAATAAGCTTAAACAAAGGATATTCTGGCAATTTCTGTTGGCAGGCACCCATCACTGCTACAGGTCTCAGGCATTATTCTGTGTCAGGGCATAAGAGTGATTTCAGCCATGAGGAAAGCATCTGTGAGGATAAAATGTTTTAGGCTTGAGACTTGTGGCTTGTGGGCCATATCCATGTTTAACATGACCTGCTCAGTGTTCAAAATGGTAAATATCATCCAACATTTAAAATTTTTTAATAAAAATCTAAATATCTTGCATTTCTTGAAAAATTATAAAATAACACTGAATTTGCATTTTTGCAAAAATCATTTAGAATCAACTTCCAGCAGAAAACTGGAAAAAAACCCAATAGGAGAAGAGATAGATAAATTGTGGTACATTCCTACAATGGATTACTACAGAGCAATAATCAGAACTAACTGCAGATACACTCAAAAACATGAATGGACTTCACATATGTTAAGCAAAAGAAACTAAACACAAAAGTGCACACTGTATGGTTCCAATTACGTGAAGTGTAAGGCCAGTGAAAACCAATCAATGGCAATGGAAATCAGCATAGGTTTATCTCTGATAGAAGGAGTGTGTTTGGAGATGATGGAAATGTTCTATATTTTGATCTGGGAGGTAGGCATATAGGTGTAAATGTAAAGTGTAGGCACCGATACACTCAGGTTTCAGCACCTTACACACCTTGCTGTATGAATTTCATATGTCGATAAGAAATACAATTCAATGAAAAAGTATCAATTGGCTAAGGAACAGCTGGCCTTTTAAGGTGAGGCTTGGCCTCTCTGCCTGGAGCCCACACCCAACAGCTGGCTCACTTAGATGGCTGCAACAGAATCCATGGCGTGGGGCCCAGCAATCTGTTTCAACGAGCCCTGCCGTTGATTCTGATGCACTATCAAAGCTTGAGAAACTGCTCTAGAGCACTATATACACAAAATAACATACACGAAAGGCAGAGGTGGCCCTTATGAAGCCCTGTTACCCCTCCCGCCAACATATTTCAAGAAACCCAGGAAGAGAGGAGTTTGTTGGCTTCCTCAAAGAAATCCATCTATCAAGCCTAAGTTTCAAAACTCTTGGAAGGGATTGTACAACCAACACACACCATTCCTCTTTTAACCATTACACACTTTTGATTTCAGTACTGTTACAATTGGGTCCACATCACTCATTAAAAAAAAGTAAAAGCAAACAGCTGTATATCTTTGATTCTGAAAAAATTATCAAACAAAAAGCATTCATATATATTCCAACTCTGAAAAAATAAAGGAAAATCTACATTCAAGGAGTTATTATGGCTCAGGGAATCTTAAAAATTATGAGAAACTCACGAATTAAGACCAGTAATCCCCATTCTCACTGTTACTTGTATAAACCTTACATAAAACACCACTTGGAGATCTCTATTTTCTGGGAAGTTATCAACTTTTAAGCAAGCGCCCACACAACCACACACTGTGATGTAGTCAAAATGGAAATTCTGTGCCAACAGAGAAGGCATTTTGAAACTGTCGAGGGAATTACAGGTGCTTACTATATACTTATTCATTGATTAATATTAATTGGAAAAGCATAAAACAATTACATGATATGATAGAAATATTTACTCTGTGTATTTTGAGAAAAAGTTAAGGGATAACTTTTCTTTTTCATAAAGTTAAGTGACTATTTTTTACCAGACTGGTATATAATTTCAGAAAAAAAGTTTTTTGTGTGTTCATGCTAATATTTAGGAATCTCCTAGCATTTAGAAGGAGAAAGGGAGAGAGAAAGAGTTCTGGGAATAATAAAGCATAATAATAATAATAAAACATAATATAATAATCATATTTTCAGGTGGTGATTCTCTGAATTGTTTCATTCAGTACCTCACAGTGGTTGAACAACCAGAGAGATGACAAAAAATCAACTTCAAAATTACTTTGGCTACCTAGTTCACCTCCAATTTGTCAAATGCTTGGTTTGGGAATGAATCTAAAAGTCACGTGATCAGGGCTTCATGGGCGTGCTCCTCGTGCAGTGGACAGGGCTCCATGCTCAGAAAGGGGACTCGGGCTTAGGGTTTGATGCTCTGTGGTTGTTGGCTTAAAATACTTAATAATCTTATCATTGAATTTGTGTTTTATAAGTGAAGCGCGATGCAACAGTGGAACTTGTGCCAGGGACGCTGAGAGCCTAGCATCACACATTGTTCCATCTCCTGCCACCTGCCTATGTCTGCTAAGTGAGTTCTTGGTTGCTGGCTCAGGCATTCTGCTTAGTATTTTTGCCCTGCACCCCCAGCAGGGTTCTGGGCATGCGCACAGGTAAGATCAAGGCAAGTTATAAGGCAATACCCCAGGCACCTGGAAGGCTCTACTCTTACCATGTGGGTATCCCATGCCCAAGGAAGCATGACATGAAACAGCAAGTCTCCATGACAGCTTAAGAGAAAAACTGTGGAAGGAAGGAAAAGGGTTTTGTCTTGGTTTTTGAACAAGGGGCCCACATTTTAATTTGGCATAGTCCTCACACATTATGTAGCTACCTTTGCACATGGCTATCAATGGTAAAAAATCAAAAGAGTAAAGAAAGGGAAGTAGGAGGTATAGGAGAACCAATAAGGTATGCAGAAAAGAAACGAGGAGATAATTAGGTTCAGAAAATAAAATTAAAATTTCATATTGTTACAAATGGACTAGATATGTTCTTCCCAAAAATGCTTTATTTCTCTCTGATTAAGAAGTAACATACATCCTAAAACATTCGGATATATTCAAACACTAAAGATGTGATTGGAAATCTACATTCAAAGAAGTATCACCAATTACCACCACCCATTCTATCCAGTGCTACCTTCTCAAACTTGTGAATCAGGCATTTCCAACAGTTTGAACCTGAGCTTACAATTTAAGAACCACTGTTTTAAAGACATGTAAACAGAATACAGATTAATAAACAATGAGATCATTATCTTTTCACCTTAGTGTTTGCTACCTCCAATTTTACTAAAGGATACAGCACTTTAGCCTGCCAGGGGATGACGTTGTCTAAACACATTTTCAATGTTTTCTTTTTAACAGTTAATATATTTCCAGGATGAAAGTCCATTTCTTTCTAAAAGGTTCCTAGGACACCCATTGAAAAGTCAAAAGCAATGAACTAAAAGGGATTGCTATTTTGTTGGAAAAGAACGACACCCTTTGTATTGAAGTGGGGAATTACAGACTGTGGTCACCCTCTGCACAGTGTCTCTTTGTCAAGTAATACATGCTGAAAAAAAAATAATACAGATGGGAAAATATTGTGCACTGTCAGATCTTGGAAACGGCCAAAGGATTTTTCCTCACCAATGTCTTGTCGATGACTTTCACATTCTGGCACCCTGAAAAAATAATGCATACATTTAATATGAACTGAATGCAATAATAATCAGGCAGGTAATCGTTTTCCCATGGAATGTAAAATTTGACAAATGTAAGGTTTATGATTCAAGGTAGGCTTGCCAAATCTTATGTGGCATGAGACCATTTTTTATTACCTAAACAGTCCTTAACACAAAATGACTGGCACATATTTTTATTAACACAAAGAGTATATTCTTTCTGCCACATTTAATAGAGAGTCAGTGACTGAAAGCTCTCTTTTAGGATATGTCTGTAGCAAATTAAAATGTGTAGTGAGGATTCACAGAATGGCATTCTTCTTGTTGAGGCTCTGTCTGCAGACTGAGTACAGTAGTGAGTAGACCATTTATCTGGGGAGCTCTATCTATGGGGACAATCCAGATCATATGGATTACAGAAAAGGAAACCCTTTTTACCTTCAAAAATGGGGTAGCTGATAATTAACTCACAGCCATTCTTTCTAGCTACAGGTTCTTTCTGAGTCAAATTAGAAATAGTCACTAGTAATATTTTAACGCGTATTTATTTATTTATTTATTCTTTCAGCAAATATGTATTGTTTGTGTGCCAGGCACTGCTCTAGACACTGAAAATACTGCAATCAAGACAACGAAGCCCCCTGCCTCATGTATCTTATGTTCTAAAGGGGAAACAGACAATATATAATGCATATAATTTTAAAAGGAAATTCTATGATAGATGATATATAGGAGACAGTGGGTGCTATGGAAAAAGGATGAAAGAAAACTGGAAGAGAAAACTGGGAGTCGAATAGATGGGTGGAGGATAAATTGCTATTTTAAACACAGTAATCAGAACAGGCACCTTTAAGAAAGTACAATTTATGTAAACACATGAAAGATGAGAGGAAGTTTTTCATGTAGCTATCTGGAGGAAGAGCATCCAGGCAGAGGGAACAACCATTGCAAATACCCCAAGGCCGAAACATATCTCACATAGTCAAGGGACATCATGAAGGCAAAATGTCACATGGGTAGAATAAGTAAGGGTGACATTAGTAGAAGTTGGGATCAGAAAGATGACGGGAGTCAAACCATATGAGGCCTTGTAACCACTATAAGGACTTTGGCATTTGCTCTGAGTAAACCAAGAGCCACTGGGGGTTTTCTGATCAGAAAAGTAACATGATCTCAATTAAGGTTTAAAAGAACTGTTCTGGCCGCCATGATCAGAATAGACTGGGAGAGGGGAAACGGGTGAGGATAGACGCGTCCACCCACAATGTCCACGGGATGAGAGACGATGATGGCTCCAGCCAGGGCGGTGGCAGTGGAGATGACAGGGAGGTCAGATTCTGATTATACTTTGAAGATCGAGCCCCTATATGTAAGAAGGTGTGAGAGAAAAGAAGAGTCAAGAATGACTGAAGATTTTTGTACTGAGCAACTGGAACTATGGGATTAACATGAACTGATGGAGAAACTGCAGGTGGAGCAGGTTTAATGTGGAAAGTTAGCAGCTTAGTTTTGGACAGGTAAGAGTTTGGGATGCCACTTAGATGTCCAAAGGGAGCTGTTGACTATCCAGGTAGATGTAAGTGTTCACGTGTTATGAGATGAGGAAGAATATGATGTTGCAACCACCTTCAAGTACTCGCACTCACCAAAATATTCCTAACAAAGCTGTGAAATATAGAGGTGAAGTAATGACTAGAGACTACGCACACGCAGAGTTCCTCAAAGCTGTAAATATGGAGTCAACGTCAAATTTTATATACTCAAATGATCCCACACTCTTCCCTTTCAAATTCACTTCTCTCCACCAAGGACCTTGACTTAAAGATCAAAAAAAAAAAAGAAAGTTGTAAACCAGAATAAGTCTTACCACTCAGAGCCATGGCCAACCGGAATTCTTCCTTTAGTATCTCAAGGACATCTTGAACACCTTTCTCCCCCTAACCAAGTGAAAAAACACAGAACTATTGTGTAAATCAGTCTGACTTGTTTTATTCATTTGTTTTACTGTCAAATTGTCTATTGTATATATTTATTTCTTTGTCCAATTACCTGGAAAGCTAAGCCCCAAACGACTGGTCTCCCCACAAACACAGCCTTGGCGCCAAGAGCCAGAGCTTTCAGAACATCAGTGCCTTTCCGCACACCCCCGTCCAGGAAGACTTCCACCTTTCCTTCCACAGCCTCCACAATTTCTGGCAGAACATCAATCTGGGGAAAGAAAAGTTCAATAATGTGACTCTATTAACACTGAATTGTTATTCAACTCCACCTCCAAAAACCACTGACACATCCAGCTGGGGCTTAGAGTGAAAGAAGCCAAGTAGGTTTGGGGTCAATGGTAAAACTATTTCCTCCTCAAAGAAGAGAGGTACAAATGCTAGTAACTAAAACACCAACTAAATTTGGAAATGAGTAGCTTATTTTTCTTTTAAAGTGCAAGGTTGTCTTTTTTTCTGTTTCTTATATTCAAAGATTGTCATCAAAAAATTATAAACATAAAACACTTGATCTTTCATAACTTTTTTGTTTGTTTTTGAGACAGGGTCTTGCCCTGTCCCCCAGGCTGGAGTGCAGTTTTGTGATCTTGGCTCACTGCAACCTCCATCTCCAGAGCTCGAGCGATTCTCCTGCCTCGGTCTCCCAAGTAGCTAGGATTACAGGTGCCCACCACCATGCCTAGCTAATTTTTGTATTTTTTAGTAGAGACGGGGTTTCATCATGTTGGCCAGACTGGTCTCGAACTCCTGACCTCAAGTGATCTGCCTGCCTCAGCCTCCCAAAGTGCCGAGATTATAAAATGTATAAAAGTAAATGAAGTATTTTATTGACATAAATTATTCTGAACATTACTCATTGCAAGTCAATTGTTAAAATTCATACTCAGATAATAGTGCAAGCAGTGTGTAAAATGCAAACACAAGTAATAATAAAACAACTTAGTCTCTTATTTTCTCATCCAACATATTTTGCATCCAACCATATATTAAAGATTACTCTGTGAAAACATTTTTCTTGCTTTTAAGGAATATCACCACTTGCACCATAAAGATCTTGGTCCTGATTGGCAGTTGGTGATGATGGACATAGGTTGGCATCAAAGTGCACTTGCCTGCACCTTAGCCTTGGCCACTTTGGCCAATAACATGTGAGCAGAGCTGGTAGAATGCCATTTCTGAGCATAGGCCTTAAGCAACCTCATGTGTTCCCACTTATTTTTTTGCACCTTGTCATTTGCCATGAGAAGACCATCCACCAGGTATTGTTTCCCCCTCATCTTTGGCCCCAGGATAAATATTCAGGAAGCAGAGCTAGCACAGCCAAGCCCAGCTGGAGCTGACAGTTGGATACCAGCCACCTAGCTAGTACCAAGCCTAGATCAGTAGGCACTGGTCAACACAAACTTTCATGGAAATCATTTATTTCAATGATTTAAATCACTGAGTTTGGGATTGTTCATTTTATAGTATCATATGGCAGAAGCTAACTAATACAATTGGCTACTTTGATGTGAATCTGCATTTGAGAATTAAAACAATTTACGAGGTGAGCTAGAGGTTGAAATCTGTAGAAATCACCCACATTCATCCCAAAATGTAAAAATCTAAATTAAGTACAGTTCCTATTTAAAATGTATGCTGAGGAAGCTGCCATACACTCAAGTCCACCTTTTCCAGAAATAATTATGCTGAAATCACTCAGAGGTTATCCCACTTCTACCCTAAAATTTTAGAGGGTTTTATGTATGAGGCTGAAGACCAAACAGGGCTACAGATTGGAAGGAAGTGAAAGTAATAGTTGGCATGTAGCCCCTAAACGTTTGGCAGGTAATGCCATTTTCCTCTTTCCCTTTTGGCTTTTCTGCCTTGCCAAACATGCTTTGGATCTATTTACATATGTCCCTTTTCCTATACATAGTCCTCTTTTTGCATTCAGGCAAGTTACATCAACATATAAATGCTACAATTTCCAAGCGATGATGCAAGCTATAATTAAGCATATTTCCCCATTTGAAACCAGAACCAAAAAAAAAGTATTAGCTAGCGTGGGTTCAATACACATTTTCAAAGTCAATCAAATCAAATGTGTTTAGGTAATTTCCAATGCCTACCCTGGCCTAAAAGTAAACTAACAAAGGTACTTAAAAATGTGAATCCTGGGTTAAAAAACAGAGCCCAGATTGGTGTTTTGCGTGTCTGTCAACAATAATGTTCCATCTATTGCTATGCGTTTCAATCCTCCCTCTTTTCTTTCAATAGCTGCAGTTTTACTAGGTGTATATTACACAAAATAATTCTGATCAAACAGATTAGATAAATAAATACAGTAGACAGACTCACTATGTTATGGCCCTGTCTATGTTTCCCTCTTTTCAGCTTTCTATACATCTGTGAGACCATTCATTTTAGCTATTTCCTTAGTGCTTCTTCGGGCAAGTAATTGTGGGTTTAACTCCACTGGAGTTAATCTCCAGGAAAATATGGTAAGATCCCTGTATGCTGTTGCTCATTCATCCCTCTATTCACTGTTTTATCAAACACTTTATAAAGAACCTGGTATATTTAAAGCACTAATGTCAGGCAGAGTAAGGGATGTAGAAAGAAACTCACAGGGATCTGACTCCCAAAGAGAATCCTCTTTCTCATTTGTTTTCAAGTCACATTCTTCCAGAATGCTCCCTGCACAACTTGTTCCCCCAACCCCTCCCCCAAACACACCTTCTACTGGCAAGGACCTCCCACTTTTCCATCTTCCTATTGCATCCATTGTTGATTTCTGACATTTTAGGTATGGAAACCTTTGTTCAAATCAAAATAGTTTAAAACAAACAAAAGCAGATGGAATCAGAGGTGCTTAGTTAAACGCAAAGGAGACAGAGTTCAAGTCACTGCCCATAAATCCTCCCCTGACTGTCTACCCACCCCACCCATCACACTTCGACATGCAGCCCCAAGGGGCTTTTCCTAAGCACACTTAGAAAATCACTGGTCCATATACATTTTGCTGATTGTTTGCAACTGCAAAAATGGCTGCAATGATTTCCTCTTTATCTTCATTTCCTTGTAACATTATGGGAGAAAGGGAAAGGAAGGAGGTTCTGTTCCCCACCCCTTAGATCTGAATTGAACTTGTGATTTGCCTTCACCAGTGGAATTGACAGAAGTGACAGGATGCCCATTCTAAGCCTAGATCTCAGGAGGCCTTGCATGCTTCCACTCACTCTCTAGGAGACCTGCCACTTCAGGAGAATGCTGGAAGATGTGAGACAATGCAGAGCCATCCCTGCCGAGCTCATCCTATGCCGCCTCCTAGTAGGCCTAGTAGCTGGCCATGGACACATGTGAGTGAGTCCAGCCGAGACCAGAGAAACACCGAGCAGATCTCAGCCCAAACTGCCAACCCACAAAATTGTAAAATGTAATAATGACGATTGTAGTTTAGCCAGTAAGTTTCAGAGTGGCTTGTTACACAGCAAAACCAACTGATACATTAAATGTTTCTCAAAGATGGAATTGCATGGACTCTTTTTATAGAAGAAAATTTAAATCCCTTGTAGTACTTCACAGAACATCCCCAAGAACTCAACAACCGAATGCTTACTCTATAAAAATGTTTTGCCGTTGATAATTTTCACTGTGAAAGAAGTCATTATTTCTAAGCTTGAGGTAGTTTGTGTCCAGATAGATCAAAATGAAAATGCAAAATTGAAAAAAAAATGTTCTTAGGATTCAAATACTCCAGAGAATCTTAATTTGAGAAGATCTATTGCTGTGTATTTTAGAAACCAATTTGATTCCATCCTATTATTCTCTAATTACTTCAAAGCCAATCTGGATCACATCATAACCATGAGGTGATAAGCATATTTTTAACACAATCTTATTTTTTGGTTTTTCTGGGGTGTAGCAGAGGCCTGGCAACTCTTCTCAGAAGCAACATATTAAGATGAACTGAAGTTAAATTACTGTTCTAGGACTCCTAGTGACAATAAGTATTTCTCCATACAAGCAAACTCTGTGATTTATATTAGCCTGGTGCAAAAGTAATTGCAGTTTTTGCCATTAAAAGTAATGGTGAAATTACTTTTGCACCAACCTAATAGAAATGTATAATTCATATTGTTGTTGTCCACTTTCTTTTTGTAAGCAACACAATACTGTGAAGATGTTTGGACTTAAAAGTCTCAGTGACTTACCTAGCTCTTATCCCCTAAGAAAGGTGAGACAAGACTCCCATTTCAGTGCTCTTCCTGTGACATCATGCTGCCTCCGTGGCTCTGACTTATGACATAACAAAATCTGCAGTATAGCAAATTCTTCTGTGCAAGTACTGAGACCTGGACACCACAGCCTCCCCCAAGACTTTTACCGCTCACCGCAAAACCCACACACTGAGGGAACTTTGTACTTTGCCGTACACCGAATCCTTTCTCACATTTCTCTCATCATCGTGAGCCTTAAATTTGCTCTAAAGTGTGAGGCAAAACTCAAGCAAGTATCTCCCCTCGTGTATACGACATGCAGAGAGGAGGGTTATGGTTTGTTTTGTTTTGTTTTGTTTTGTTTTTGAGACAGAGTCTTGCTCTTGTTGCCCGGGCTGGAGTACAATGGCGCAATCTTGGCTCACTGCAACCTCCGTCTCCCAAGTTCAAGTGATTCTCCTGCCTCAGCCTCCCAAGCAGCTGGGATTACAGATGCCCACCACCATGCCCGGCTAATTTTTGTATATTTAGTACAAGCAGAGTTTCACCATGTTGACCATACTAGTCTCGAACTCCTGACCTCAGGTGATCTGCCTGTCTCGGCCTCCTAAAGTGCTGGGATTACAGGCATGAGCCACCACACCCAGCTGGTTATTGTCTTTGTTTTATAATTTTAATTTTTCATTTTATTTTCCATAAGTTATTGGGGTACAGGGGGTATTTGGTTACATGAGTAAGTTCTTTAGTAGTGATTTTTGAGATTTTGGTGCACCCATCACCTGAGCAGTATACACTGCACCATATTTGTTGTCTTTTATCCCTCGCCACCCCCCATTTTTTCCCCCAAGTCCCTAATGTCCGTTGTATCATTCTTATGCCTTTGCGACCTCATAGCTTAGCTCCCACATATCAGTGAGATATGTTCTCACATACGATGTTTGGTTTTCCATTCCTGAGTTACTTCACTTAGAATAATAGTCTCCAATCTCATCCAGGTCACTGCAAATGCTGTTAATTTATTCCTTTTTATGGCTGAGTAGTATTCCATCATATACATGTACCACGGTTTCTTTATCCACTCATTGATTGATGGGCATTTGGGTTGGTTCCACGATTTTGCAATTGTGAATTGTGCTTCTATAAATATGCATGTGCAAGTATCTTTTTTGAATAATGACTTATTTTCCTCTGGGTAGATACCCAGTAGTGGGATTGTTGGATCAAATGGTAGTTCTACTTTCAGTTCTTTAAGGAATCTCCATACTGTTTTCCATAGTGGCTGTACTATTTTACATTCCCGCCTGCAGTGTAGAAATGTTCCCTGATCGCTGCAACCACACCAACATCTACTGTTTTTTGATTCTTGGATTATGGCCATTCTTGCAGGAGTAAGGTTAGTATTGTGTTGTGGTTTTCATTTGCCTTTCCCTGATCATTAGTGATGTTGAGAATTTTTTCATATGTGTGTTGGCCATTTGTATATCTTCTTTTGAGAATTGTCTATTCATGTCCTTAGTCCACTTTTTGATCAGATTGTTTGTTTTCTTACTTGAGTTCGTTGTAGATTCTGGATATTAGTTTTTCATCAGATGTATAGATTGTGAAGATTTTCTCCCATTCCATGGATTGTCTATTTACTCTGCTGACTGTTCATTTTGCTGTGAAAAAGCTCTTTAGTTTAATTAACTCCCAGCTATTTCTCTTTGTTTTTATTCCATTTGCTTCTGGGTTCTTGGTCATGAAATCCTTCCCTAAGTCAACATCTAGAAGGGTTTTTCCAATGTTATCTTACAGATTTTTTATAGTTTCAGGTCTTAGGTTCAGTTATTGTTTTTTAAAAAACAGTCTCAGGGAACACAACTCAAAAGACCTTTTAGACGTGTCCCTATTCTCTCAGCGAGAGGGAAATAAGCAACACCATTTGGCTATTTTACCCTTAAAATCTAGTTAGATTTGATTTCAGTAGATTTTTTTTATATTTTATTCTTAGGAAACAATTTGGCCTGCCCACTAAGTCTACATCTCCATCCTAGTGAGTCATGACCCTGAGAAACAGCCTTGTGCTGTGACCAACCTCTCCACCCTACTCAGAGGAGGTCTTCACTTTCCACCTCTGTTTACCTGCAACCCACATTTAATATCACCTAAAACAGTGTGTCTCTAGGAGCAAAACTGAGTTGCAAAGAGCTGACAACTTCCAGTTTTCATTACTTTTCATCTTTTGTTTGTTTGTTTTGATTTTTGAGACAGAGTCTCACTCTGTCGCCCAGACTTGAGTGCAGGGGCATGGATCTCGGCTAACTGCAATCTCCACCTCCCTGGTTCAAGCAATTCTCCTGCCTCAGCCTCCCAAGTAGCTGGGATTACAGGAGTGCACCACCATGCCCAGCTAATTTTTGCATTTTTAGTAGAGACGGGGTTTCACACATTGGCCAGGCTGCTCTCGAAATCCTGGCCTCAAGTGATCCACTTGCCTTGTCCTCCGAAAGTGCTGGGATTACAGGCGTGAGCCACCACTTGACTGTATAATCCTACAGTATACAAAGACTTACTTGGTTCCTACCATTAGTGCTTTAGGAAAAACTCAATGCAATATGCACACTCAGTATTCCCTGCCATTGTTTACTCTGCCATCACAGTCACACAATTAGTCTATAATGTCACTAAATCAACCTGCTAGTTCAGTGAAACAACAGACCACTACTAGTTGGCTAAAGTATTTGTTCTACTCTTTTTCCAGTTGTGTGGATAAATTCAAATGGTCATCCCAATTCCAACCATCTGTATATTAACTACCACTGCACGTTTCCAATAAAAGGGAAAATATTTATATAAGAATCCAGTTCTGAGAGAGGTGGTGGTCTGGAAAGTTTACCCACCATTACTTAGTAGATAGATAGATAGATAGATAGATAGATAGATAGATAGATAGATAGAATATATATATATTTAGCAAATATATATATTACTTAGTAAATATGCATAGATATATAAAGTTTTGTTATATGATGCTAGTTACTTTGCCTGTGTAAATCAAATTATAAAACATTACAGTTTAAAGGTTTAAATTTTAAAAGATGAGGAAACCAAGGTAGGGAGCAGAAAGCAATTCCCTCTGTCCCTCTGCAGTTCAGGCCCTCCTTCTCTCTTTCCTTGGCTATGGTAATTATAAAGACTACCTCATTGGCCTTTCTGCCTCTTGTCATGACAAAATCCACTTTATAAGACTCATTGCTGCTAAGCCAAGGCTGTTCTATTGCACATCCAATGATTCATAATAGTCAAGGATCTCCTTCCTTATCTGTCCAGGCAGATGCATTTCCCAGAACTCTCCCACTCCCACTGAAACCACCTTTGCAGAAATTATAACTGAGAAAAATATGTCAGCGAAAGAGATCTCGCCTAACTGACTCCATCTTGATTCTAACTGCCAAGCTTTCCTTGTTCATTCCTGAGTGTAGGACAAACTAACTTTGGGAGAAACTTAGTTCATACTTTAATTTTGAAACAAAGATGGTAACAGCCCTTTCCCAAAGCAAACCCCCATTCCTGCCTGGGGACTAGGCTGCCTTTGCAGGACTAACAAATTAGTCACAAGATTAGAAATTATGGTTTAGGAGTCATGCAGCTGTAGGCTGCAAGATTCTGAACCTCCCCAAATTGCTCCTGGGGATAACATCACCATTGTAAAACTGAAAATCAATGCTTGACATATTTTGCAGACCCTGTACCTGGATCAGTTGGCACCACCGTCTGATAAACTAGTTCATCTGGTCTTGTGGCCTTCAACCAGGAACTGACTCAGAGCAAGAGGACAGTTCGACTCCCTATGATTTTATCTCCCACCTGACCAATCAGCACTCCCCACTTTCCAACCCCTCCCCATCAAATTATCCTTAAAACCCCAAACTCCAGGTTTTCACAGAGACTGATTTTAGTAATAATAAAACTCCAATCTCCCAGTACAGCTGGCTCTGAGTGGATTAAACTCTTCCTCTACTGCAATTCCCCTGTCCTGATAAATTGGCTCTGTCTATACGGTGGACAAGGAGAACTGGTTGGGCGGTTACAGCATCAGACACTGCAAAAAAGATGGATTATTTAGTATTCCCTGAGCACATCTCACTCTTTCCCATTTTACACTTAGGCTTATCACACTGCAAAGAGGGGTCCTCATGGGGCCAGAGCAGAAGCAAAAAATATCTGCAACATCATTGCTCCATCTACAAGAGGCTTGGCCAAATCCCCACAAGTGGACAGCACATAAGGGAACCACTTGATAGCACCCCACCAACGGCTCCCGGCCCCCATTCTGGATCATGGATGCATAAAATTCACCCCAGGAAATGTGTCCATCTCCATGGCTTCGGATCCATTTCTGGACCCCAGTCCCTGATCTTAAAATCTGCCCTAAGTGCCTCTGTCGGTTTTCTTGGCTTCAGGATCTTCAGGGTCTAATTGCTCTTCAGGGTCTAATTGCTTCAGGGTCTTCAGGGTCTAATTGCTCTTAGGATCTTCAGGGTCTAATTGCTCTTCGTTACAGTTCTATTCAGTCCCACTTTCAGGCCACTTTAGTTCACTTTTACACCTAGATTTTGGACTCTGATTTGCCTACTCCAGTGCATAAAAACCAAAGATGCACGCTGGAATCTCCTGGTAGCTTTAAAAAAATACTAGTGCCTATACACCCCTAAGCCCCAACCAGAGATTCTGATAAATAGACCTGGGGAGCACATTAGGATTCCTTAACATTCCCCAGATGATTGCAATGTGCAGCCAAGGTGGTTCACAACTCAGCCAGAGTAGCCTATTTGCAGCTCACTTCCCGTTGCCTGGGCCTAAGCTTTTTTCTCCTTTTCCCAACTCTCCACCCTTTCTCTGCAGCTTTTCAACTGCCACTCCACAGGAAATTCCAATATGTCCCTCTTCCTGATTTCTTGTCTCAATTGTACCGATGATCTCAGATTCTACTACAGCCTTTGAAATCTCACAATTCTCTGTTAGCTCATGTCCTTGGATGTTCATGATATAATCCTTTCTTTCATACTCCAGTTTACATACCTATTGGTGTATCTATGAATGCCAGAATAATCCTTGCCCACAAATGTCTTATTATTTAACAGAGACTTTACAGGTTACAAATAAATGCACTGGGCTAATTAAACATAAATATATTTGTTAATTTGGGTAGTTATGTGCCACTAAACTTAAAATCCAAGATCTCACATATTTGCACATATTTCACCTTGAGTGACCACATAAAGTACACACACAGAGGAGGCAGACATAGAGATAGTAACACAGTGATGGAAATGGGAACTCCAAAAGGAAATCTTAGCATTTGCCAAAACTCACAGTGGCTGGCACCCCATCGAGTTGTCGAGCCCCATGATTCGACACCAAGATCCCATTCAAGCCATGTTTAACAGCCTCCCTGGCATCATCACCTGGAGAGAGTAAAACAAGCATCTTAGGGAAACTGTAACTTAAAAGGCAGCTTGGGTTTAGAGGCCTCCACATTCCAGTCAAATGGAGGCTGACTCCCATCTGCATACCTGGGTCAATAATCTTAGCATAAAAGTATACCCTAGGGTTAGCACTAGAATGTTAGTGGTAGTTTTGTTGGCCAAAAACAACAAAAAAAGTTACCACTTATGGCAATTTAATTGTAAAATATATAAAAGTATCAATACATTATACAAGATACATCAATACATTATACAAGATAATACATTGACATAAAGCATATTTATCTTTATAAGGGTATACTCTTGCTAAATATTTTTAATTAATAAGATTATACCACTTTATCATTTGGCAAAATTATTACTCAACAATTTGGATAGCAAAAAAAAACATAAAAATGACAAGCACTGTAAATGTAGCAGGCAGTGGACAAACCTATTTCAAAAAACAATCTTTAATACCAAGTTGTAATAGCTTTAGTAACTATTTTCAGTAATATTGTTCTATAATTAAATATATGTTTGCTCACTGAAATGTATAAAAAATTGGCCAGGTGCAGTGACTCACACCTGTAGTCACAGCACTTTGGGAGGCCAAGGCGGGCAGATCACAAGGTCAGGAGTTCAAGACTAGCCTGACCAACATGGTGAAACCCCATCTCTACTAAAAATAAAAAAAAACAAAAACGAAAACAAAATTAACTGGGCTTGGTGGCGGGTGCCTGTAGTCCCAGCTACTCAGGAGGCTGAGGCAGGAGAATCTTTTGAACCTGGGAGGCAGAAGTTGCAGTGAGCCAAGATGGTACCACTGCACTCCAGCCTGGGTGACAGAGTGAGACTCCGTCTCAAAAAAATAAAATAAATAAAATTCTATGCTACATCTCTAATCATGTTTTAAAATATATTAATTTCTGAAAGTTCAGTTTTAAAATAGATTACTGTTCTCTTAAATCTACTTGCAACATTTAAAAACATATTTTATATTCTAAACTATTATGTTTAGCATGTCCTAAAAACAAATCATTTGCTAAAAGAATCATGAAAACAACACCGGTTCTCAGGTTTAACATTCAAAATGCAATACTAAGCAAAACCAACTGGTTCAAGAGTGCAGTAAAAATCAGGCCTTGGAAATTTAAACAAATGGGTATAGGTCATTGGTAATCTGTAAAATTAAGCAATGGTGATAATGGGCAGACTTGACTAAGAATAATTTTAAAAGATAAGATAATTATTTTTTAAATTATGCGCTATCATTTTCCAAACTTTGTTTTTACAAGGCTGTTTTTCAACTATTCTTATTTTTTTCAAATGATGATAGTGATATTTTTCTTCTAAAATTATAGGTATAGGAAACTGTCAAACCTATATGTTATAGACTAAATATATCCTCACAAAATTTGTATGTTGAAGCCCTGACCCCCAATGTGATGGCATTTGGAGATGGGGTCTTTGGGAGGTGATTAGGATTAGATAAGATTTCTAATTGCCTTTCTTTTCTTTTCTTTTTTCCATTTACTGTGAAACTTCAGAATATTATCAAGTTCTTCAAACTTTTCAATTATTTGATCTAACCTATTAGGTCACCTTATTCTCCCCCTGGAGATAACCCCTGGAGCCCTCTGCCTTCCTGATCCATTCTGTTGTGGCCACTCACAAGGCATAATGTCAGCCTTTAGCTTTGAGTTTGCTCTTATTCTCTCTGAGTTGAATATCTTGTAGTCTGAGAATGCCCTCATTTGGTTTATATTCTCATTTGTTTGTAGTAGATTCCTTTGTAACTTTCTTAAAAAGGATCCAAGGGAGGTAAACTTACAGACCACCTAAATAGCTTCTCTTGTGTGTGAATGACAATTGGATTGGGTATAATAATCTAGGTGGAAAAACCATTTTCCTCATAACCTTAAAGACATCAGTCCATTGTCTTCTAGTACCCATTGCTGATGCAAGGACTGACGCCAGTTTGATTTGAATTATTTTATAAGTAAACAGTTTTATGTTTGTTTTATCTCTTCATACACATTATTTTTCTGAATTTTCATGAGGAACATGAGAAGTTGTGATTTGTTTTCTCACTCTAATGGCTTACATCATCAGCATTCAGAAATTGTTGATCTTTAATAATTTCCTCTAGTCCTCTTTCTTTTACTTTTCTACCTGAAACTCCTATCAGTTGGATATTGGACATTTTAAAGTGGTCTTCATGTACATTCATGTAATGATTTTTTCTTTCTATTTATCTTATTGTTCTCATTGTTGTTTTACCCTTTGGGAAATGTTATTGACTTTACTGCTCAGCCATTCAGTCATTTCAGCAATCATGTTTTTAATCTTTGAGAGCTCTTTTTTATATTCGACTTCCCCTTTTTTAAAAAAATCAGAAGTCATTTTTCTAATCATTGGGAACTCTTCTTTATGCCCTAATTTTCTTTTCATGGCAGACTCTTCCTATTTATATGTATATATATTTTCAACTTTTTTGAGTCTATCATTTGGATTTTTTTAAAGTTCTTTTTCTTGTTTTATCTCTTTTTCCTGGGATAAGTTTTTCTGTAGATTCATCTTGATTTTTTATGTTTTGGTGTTTCTGATATGCCTAGTGATGCTAAATTTTCCATTTATATTTAAGGAAGAAAGATTGAGGAACTGCCCTGTTTTGTAAATTAGTTTCATTCTTGCCAAGTCCTTGCCTGGAGTGGAAATTCTTTCTTGGAACTCCATGTAAGAAAACGCGGGAAATGTCAACTAAGAGCCAATTAGACTGTGAGCTCCTCAAGTGTCAGAATGAGGACAGCATCATGTCATATTGAAAATGCCACCCGCCCATATTTCATCCCAGCCATTCATTTCTTAGAAAGGATCAGCTACTTGCTTATTGAGAAGTCAATGCCAAGTGTCCATCGTTGCACAAGAAACGGGGTGAGAGCAGGATTGCTGGCAGGCATGATAGCTTCCTATATTGATCTTCAGTCAGTCCCCTTGCGT
Organism: Nomascus leucogenys; assembly: GCF_006542625.1. Classification (NCBI taxonomy): domain Eukaryota; kingdom Metazoa; phylum Chordata; class Mammalia; order Primates; family Hylobatidae; genus Nomascus; species Nomascus leucogenys. The sequence goes on from NC_044391.1 coordinate 2,259,660, forward strand.
CTAGTCTTCACTACCCTCTCTGCCACCCTTGCAGACTATATACCTACAGCCTCTCAAGCATTCTATTACGTAATCTACCCCTACCTCCTCTAGGATTCCCTGAAGGCCTATCCCAAGGTACAGTTTTCTGTATGTTTTCCTGCTATCAACAGGCTTTCAAAAGTTTCTTAAAATTTCTCTGCTATTTCTGCCCCTCATCCTCCTTTGCTTTGCTGTCATTGGTGTATATGTATTTGCATTTCTGTATTTTAATTTCAATGGGGTCTTGACTTTAACGAGAGAATTCATACGTACTCAGTCTATCATTTTAAACCAGAAGCCCAGTACACTTCGATCTCAAACATATTTCATAAATGGTTCTCTAAAGATAGGGCCTCAATGGACTACCATAGAACTTTCTGTGATAATAAAAATGTTCTAGATCTGTGCACTTCCAGCATACATTACCACTAGTCATGTAGCCACTGACCAACTGAAATGTGGCAGTGTGACTAAGAAACTGGGATTTTGCCTTTACTCCATTTTAATGAACTTGTATAACCACATGTGGCTAGTGGTTGTCATATTGCACAGCTCACCTTCAATGTTTCCATGACCTTACCTGTCCTAATAGACTTAACACGGTATTTAGTTTAAAAACCTAGGTGTAGTCGTAAACAACCTTATTAAACAGTATAAAATAATATTCTGAATTGGTGTGGTTTGCTCTCGTTACCTAGTTATGTACTTGATCCTGAACTTCAAGTCAAATGTAAAAAAACACTTAAAAAACATAGACAATGGTATTTTTTCAAGCCTCATAATTGAGCATATGTATAGTTCTCCAGTTTATATTCCTACGTCTGCCACCATGTAGCTACAACCTGCATTATGAGAAATCAAATACTATCAATAAACAGACCCCGTACAGGAGGAAGAAGTGAGTCACTGCTTAGGCTAAGTCATCAGACCACCTGGACTTAAATCCCACATCTGCTGCTCGCTTGCTGTGTAAGTGGCAAGTTTCTTAACTTCTCGGTGCATCATTGTCCTGAGCCATAAAACGAGGATAGAGATCCACATATGATTGGCTTGCGGATTAAATGAGTTGAACGTGTGTTTAGAAAGTGCCTGACACATGTTGAACACTCAGATAAATATTAACTATTATTACCATTTTCCTCTGATGGTGCAGGGAGTATAAACTAAAAAGATGAGTAGGTGGAGAAAGATTTATTTGCAGGATGCATTTGGCAACTCTATTTGAGTTCTGTTTATAACGGTTGCATCCTAGTCAGGATTACAATGATAAAGTGCCTCCCATTTGAATTAAATGTTTCTTAAGTAACAGTCTGTTATCTGCCGTCATTTCCAGTGGTTTTTATATTCTGCAGGTAGTGTTGGGAATATAGGGAGAAATGACAGAATGATTTGCTCAGAGGATAGGATTGTCAATTTCTAGAGAAGCAAAGACAATAAGGATAATTTATAACCAGATATAAGCCCCTTTTATTAGCTGCTTATGCAGCCTTGTCCACGGTATTACATTTTATTTTAACACAGAGAAGAGCAATTTTGCCTTAATGAAAGGGCCAAAAGATTCCCACTTAGCAAAATGTTCATGAATCTTGGATATTTTTATTAATTCTTAGTGTTTAAGAGTGTGGCATTCCATATTTGTGAATTTGCCATTAAGTACATTGATGGATAACCACAGTCGTCAATGGGCAGTGGCATTGTTTGCTATCTTATTAATATTTTATTTACATATTTAATTTAAAACAAGGTATAAAAGTGAAATATAAGTACTCAAGTACTCAAAATGTAAGTACTCAAGATTTGAGCTCAGCCTTCAAACCCTTGGAGCTTTTGGCCTAGGAATCTGTTCTGACTTAGAGGAGAGTAGTAACTAAATCCCAGACACATGACAGCAATTTTAAACACAATCCAGGAACATTAAGTGAATATTCTTTTAGAGTATCTTGAACAATATATACAGGCATACCTTGTTTTATTGCACTTTGCTTTATAGCAATTCGCAGCTACTGAGTTTTCTAGAAATTGAAAATCACCACCTTGATCAGTTAGCAGCCATCAACATCTAGGAAAGACCCTCCACCAGCAAAAAGACTACAACTCGCCGAAGGCTCAGGTAATCATTAGCATTTTTTAGGAGTAAGGCATTTTTAATTGAAGTATGTACAACGCTCAAGTGGCATTGTGGCAACCCTGCATCGAGCAAGTGTATCAGCACTATTTTTCTAACAGCACATGCTCACTTTGTATCCCTGTGTCACAGTTTGGTCATTCTCACTCTATTTCAAACTTTTTCATTCTTGTTGCATCTGTTGCGGTCATCTGTGATTAGTGATCTTTGCTGTTACTACTGTAATTGTTTGGGGGTTCCGTGAACCATCGCCTTTAAAATGAGGAACTTAATCAATAAATGTGTGTGTTCTGACTGCTCCACTCACTGTCCATTCACCCCTCTCTCTCTCTCTCCTCAGGCCTCCCTATTCCCTGAGAAGCAACAATATTGAAATCAGGCCAACTAATAACTCTACAATGGCTTCTAAGCATTCAAGGAAGAGTCACATACCTCTCACTTTAAATTAAAAACCAGAAATTATTAAGCTTAGTGAGGAAGGCATGTGAAAGGCCAAGACAGGACAAAAACTAAGTTCCTTGTGCCAAACAGTTAAATTGTGAATGCAAACAAAAAGTTCTTAAAGGAAATTAAAGCTACTACTCTAGTGAACACTGGAAATGATAAGAGAGCAAAGCGGCCTTATTGCTGATAGGGAGAAAGTTTGAGTGGTCTGGATAGACGATCAAATAAGCCACCACTCTCCCTTAAACCAAAGCCTAATCCAGAGAAACACCCTAACTCTCTTCAATTCTATAAAGGCTGAGAGAGGTGAGGAAGCTGCAGAAAAAAAGTTTGAAGTTAGCAGAGGTTGATTCCTGAGGTTTAAAGAAAGGAGCCATCTCCATAACATAAAAGTGCAAGCTGAAGCAGCTGAGTGCTGATGGAAAAGCTGCAGCAAGTTATCCAGGAGATCTAGCTAAGAAAATTGATGGAGGTGGCTACGTTGAACAACATATTTTCAATGTCGATGAAACAGGCTGTATGGCATCTTCTTCCAAACAAGCCTTCCTCATACTGGAAGAAGATGCCATCTAGGACTTTCATAGCTAGAGAGGAGAAGTCAATTCATGGCTTCAAAGTATAATCCTAGGAATTATACCAAATCTACTCTGCCTGTGCACTATAAATAAAACAACAGTCTAGATGACAGCACATCTGTTTACAGCACGGTTTACTAAATATGTTAAGCCCACTGTTGAGACCTGCTGCTCAGAAAAAAATGATTTCCTTCAAAATATCACTGCTCATTGACAGTGCACCTAGTGACTCAAGAGCTCTGGTGGAAAAACACAAAAAGATTAATGTTTTTATGCCTGTTAACACAACCTCCACTCCATAGCCCATGGATCAAGGAGTAATTTTGACTTTCAAGTCTTATTAGTTAAGAAATATATTTAATAAGATTATAGCTTCTATAGTTAATGATTCCTCTGACGAATCTGAGCAAAATAAATTGAAAACTTTCTGGAAAGGATTCACCATCTAGATGCCATTAAGAACATTTGTGATTTATGGGAGGAGGTCAAAATATCAGCATTAACAGGAATTTGGAAGATGTTGATTCCAACCCTCATGGATGACTTTGAGGAGTTCAAGACTATGGTGGAGAAAGTCACTGCTGATGTGGCAGAAACAGTAAGAGAACTGAATTAGATGTGGAGCCTGAAGCTGTGACTAAATTGCTGCAATCGTGGGATAAAACTTAAATGAATGAAGAGTTTCTTCTTATGGATGAGCAAAGAAAGTGGTTTCTTGGGATGGAATCCACTGCTGGTGAAGATGCTGTGACCATTGCTGAAATAACAACAAAGGATTTAGAGTATTACATAAACTTCACAGATAAAGCAGCGGCAGTTTGAGACGACTGACTCCGGCGTTGAAAAAGTCGTACTGTGGGTAAAATGCTATCAAATAGCTTCTCATGGTACAGAGAAATCTTTCCCGAAAGGAGAAGTTAATCAATGCATCAAACTTCACTGTCTTGTTTTAAGAAGTTACCACAGCCACCCTAAACCTTCAGGAACCGCCACCCTGATCAGTCAGCAACCATCAACACCCAGGAAAGACCCTCCACCAGCAAGAAGACTACAACTCGCTGAAGGCTCAGATGATCATTAGCATTTTTTAGGAGTAACGTATTTTTTAATTAAGGTTTATACGTTGTTTTTTAGGCATAATGCTATTGCACAAAATAGACTACAGTATAGCAAAAACATAACTTTCATACGCACTGGGAAGACAAAATATTATGTGACTGGCTTTATTGTGGTGTTCCAGAACTGAATCCACGATGTCTCCGAGGTATGCCTGGATATGAAGAACTGACTAGAGAAGAGTTTCTCAGAAACACAAAGCCACAGTAGAAGCGAGACAGCCTAATTTAAAACAATGAAAAGAAAAAGAAAAGAACTCTCAAAGGCACTATGGCTTTGCTCAAAAAAGCCATTTGTTTGCTAGTGTGAGTTCTGACAATGACCAAATTCTGTCTCAAGTACATGTTAGGAGCTTGTGTCAAAGTTCTCTAAGGGCAGTTTAACCACACACAGTGAGAGATTACATCTTCCATTCTAATTTGCATTCATTAAAATACAATTATTAAAATGGCGAGACAGTCTGATGTTTGGTCTAGATCTTCACAGTTGCTCATGATTTCATGTTCCTGAAAATATAATCTGCACTTTTCTGAAAAAGGAAAATGAAAGAGGATGGGTGACTCTCAGTCAATCCATGTGATTTCTGGATGAGGACCTGTGAAATGGAGAAAACTGGATTTCCCAGAACTGGCCCTGCCACCGCTTCCTTCCGATCCAGATTGAGCATATGTGTTACTTGGTGCAATTGTTGTCATAGAGATGATTCTTGTTTGTTAAATAAAAGAACCAAATAGTTACAGAAAAGTAGACGATGTAAACTGTACATGTATAAATAAGTTATTTCCCTTTAAATGTCAAATGTCCCATCTCTCCTTATCTCCTTTTTGAGCTTTCTCTAATTAGACAGACTCATAGTTTTCATCAAGAAGTTCAGTAAATAAATATTTGGGCTATCTACTATGTGTAAAATGTCACAAAAATATTTAGAAACAAGCCAGAAATCCATATGGACGAGAAGAAAAGAGAGGTGGTGATGATGGTGGTAGTGGTGGTCATGGTAGCCATGGTGGTGATGGGAGTGGTGGTGGTGGTAGTGGTGATAGTGGTGGTGGTGGTGGAGGTGGTGGTGGTTGTCTTGGTAATGGTGGTGTTGATGGTGCTGGTGCTGGTGGTGGTCATAGTAGCGATGGGAGTGGTGGTGGTGGTGGTGATGATAGCAGTGGTGGTGGTGGCAGTGGTGGTGGTTGTTCCTGGTAATGGTGGTGTTGATGGAGGTTGTGGTTTTGGTGGCAGTGGTGGTGGTCGTGGTCATGGTGGTGATGGGATTGTTGATGATGGTGATGAGAGGGGTGATGGTGATAGCGGTGGTGGTGGTAGCAGTGCTGGTGGTTGTCCTGGTAATGGAGGTTGTGGTAGCAGTGGCGGTGGTGGGGGTGGTGGTGGTGGTGGTGGTGGCAGTGGTCCTAGCTAAAGTGATAACAGAATGAAGTTCTGGAAACCAAAATATTTTTCAACATAACGTGTGATAGTAAATCTAATTCAATTGATTTGCATCCTATCTTAAGGAATAAAGTTGTAGAAAATGATATATACTGGAAATCCTAAATTGAAAAGGTGGTTGAAAAATAAAATGACCTCCTTCTTTGTTCCTTATTTGAAATAATTATGGAATAAGACTAAAATTTTATTCTTCCTTAGTGTTTTAAAGCCAGATCCCCTGGGCCATCTCTGTGATTAACTGTCTTAATTTTCTAATATAATTATACCTTCTCAGTCCCCTCCCTGCCATTACTCTAGGTCATCTCTACAATTATCTCTTTTCCGGGCAACAACAGTTCCTAAATGTCTTCCCTGACCACAATTTTGCCACCTCCATCCTTCAGGTCCATGGTGCAAAGCATGATTTCTGTAAAATGCTAATATGATGAGGTTGCTTCTCTGATCAAGACACTTCAGTGGTTCTCAGCCACTTTAAAGTCTAAATTCTCTCAATGGCTTACGTGTTTTATAAATTGTTATGCATAATTGCTTTATTCTGCCAGTACTTCAGTCTGAAGTAGAGTCTATTGGCTTGATATCACGGCAAAACTCAAGCATCATCTTTCATTCTGAAAAGTGTTTTCTAACCCACTCATATTATTGCCCATATGCTTTTTTTTTTTTTTTTTTTGAGATGGAGTCTCGCTCTGTTGCCCAGGCTGGAGTGTGCAGTGGTGCGATCTCGGCTCACTGCAAGCTCTGCCTCTCGGGTTCACGCCACTCTCCTGCCTCAGCCTCTCCGAGTAGCTGGGACTACAGGCGCCCGCCACCATGCCCGGCTAATTTTTTTTGGTATTTTTAGTAGAGACGGGGTTTCACCGTGGTCTCGATCTCCTGACCTCGTGATCCGCCCGCCTCGGCCTCCCAAAGTGCTGGGATTACAAGCGTGAGCCACCGCGCCCGGCCTGTCCATATTCTTTTTTAAGCCATGCCCTTACATTGCATAGATTTCTATATAACATTTTATTGCACCCAAAATGCTTGTTTATATATCTGTCTCCTACAAGAATAGACTTGTCTTTTTATCCAAGGATCTAAAATTATTTTATTTTATAAAAATATTTTAGCACACAGTAATTATGATATTTATGGAATGAATGAGTGAGTGAATAAGAGAATGGATGAATGAATAAATAAATGAATGGCACAGAACCTTCAGGTTAATATTATTTAGTCCCCACAGTTGAATGTGGCCACAGTAAGTAGCACTAGCAATCATGGATAACAACATGGATGCAAGTAAAGGAAGTGAAACCATTGTTTAAAGGTGTCTGTAAACCAAACCAATACATATTCATTGAAGTACAATCCACAGAAATTTTGAACTAGTACAATGATCAGTAGGAAACTGAACAATTTTTTTAGAAGTACAGAATAATGTTTGAGATGATGGATATGCTAATTACCCTGATATGATTACTATACATTGTAGGTATTGAAACATCACTATATGCTGTATTATATATCGATTTAAATCTATAATATAATATATCTATTATATATCAATTTTAATATATATTATATATCGATTGAAAAAACTAATTTAATTTGTTTACGCACAGAATAAGAACATCTGGATTTATATATATCTCCACTACTTAAATGCTGCACTGGGATTATTTATTTTACTTTTATAAGCTCATTTCTTCACACATAAAATTAAATAGTCAAAGGAGGTAGAACTTTATAAATAGGGACCACATGACTCAGATATGTTCAGGTAAAATCCATGAAAAAGTTTTGATTCAAAGTCATTTAATAGACATACATTAATGGACAGACGCTCATCCTAAAGTCATTTGCTCAAACATTTCAGTTAAAAAAAAAGTTTTTGGCAGTTATCTATATAACCATACTAAAAAAAAATGTTTTCAAAGGCAAGAAAACATTTTTGTGGGTAAACACATTTACACTCCAAAATTATTATAGTCATTGGTACCTCCCTGTGGGATCTGAATATATGGGGATGTTGGAGGAAATAGTTAAGTTTCTTATTACCCATGGCTTGATAATTGAGCATTTGACCATACTAGTCAGCCATTCTCTTCAGAGAGGTGATGTGGGTTTGGCCACACTCAAAAATTAGTCCTAGCCATTTGTACTGGAGGGAGCACAAGAAAAAGAGGAAAAGCTCTTAAAACAAGTCTGTCTGTCATAATATCTCCTTGGGGCTTCTCTTTGGTCTGAGAGCAACTGTTGTAGCTTTCAGGTAAAGCAATGAATTCATGACGTTCTACCAAGATCTTGCCAGGCTTCATGATTCAGTAACAGCTCTGAAATAAAGCAATGGCATCCCAATTCTTTGAAAAGGCTAACTTTCTAGTTCATGAGAGTTTAGCTCTGCTTCAGAATATTACCTAAGAATGAAGAAATATTTACTCACTAACATGAAAACAGAGAATTGAGAGTTGGAATGTCTCTCTCAATTTCCATGTTAATTCTTCCTTGTTATTTTCCTTTAAGAATATTATGACCATATGCACAAAGGATCATAAAGTCAGTATGAATTCAAGTAGAGAAATAAACGAACCTCTCAAAATGCCCTTTGCAACAATTGGCAATGACGTCAGTCTTCTCAGCCATTTGATATCTTCCCAGCTGATAGATGGGTCTATTGCTTTAGCCACATATGCAGCAAGTCCACTATCATCTCCAAAATTTTCCTCAGGAGAAAATGATAAAGTACTGGTTTCAAAATTTTTCATCCTAAAATAAGAAATGCATAAAATGAGAAATTTGCTAAAGTTGGAAATATCTTTCCAATGATTCATTCAATGAAAAATGTTACCCTTTTCAAATAAATTGGCTGTTTGCTCCTCATTCTTCTATAAGTCAATTGCACACATATTTTCCATATTTTGATGTAGAACTCTAGACTAAATGTGATACTCTAGTGGTCTTAATCAGCGACCTAAATTTTATTTTACATCTTAGGCTGTGTTTACACAAACAAATCTGTTTCAAGAAAAAAAAAAGTGTTCATATTCAAACATCTCATTTTTAAGCCAGTTTATGGATATACACGATAGAGTTGACACTATTTTCAGCCAGCAATGCAAATTAATCACAACTAAAAAAGCATTTTTATGGTGCATTATAATTGACAAAGGGTTTTGTATGCCAAAATTATCACAATTTTTCTTTAAAAGACTCTTAGTAACATTGATACTCCATGATTCCCATAGAAAATAAAAACAGAGGTACAAAATGAATTGCCTCAAATATAGAACGAGCTAATAGCAGTATCTGAGCTCCAATCTGGGTCCCTTGACTTCGTTCCTAATTCTATTCTCTTTGCTCAGATCTCAGTTTCCTCCTGGCTATTGCACCTGACCTCAGGAAACCTTCCAATGCCCTTGTAGAAAATTCTAGAAGAGGTTGGAACTGCAGTAACAGGTGTTAACACGACTGTCTGTTGCCCCTGTAGACTCCTTCTTGCCCTGCTATTGCAGTAGTGATGGTGGTGGTGGGCATAGGAGAAGTGGGGAGTGTTTCCCAGCAGATGAGTTGTCACCTCTTGCCTTTCCCTCACCTTTTTAGTTGTTCTCTCTGAACTTCTCGGTCTGCTGACTCAAACTTCTCTAATCTTCCAGACAAGTTTGACAAGGACATGAGCTTTTCAATTATCAATACCTTCATTTCTCTGCCAGTGGCTTTTTCTTGCTCCTGGGCCTGAGTCACCACCCACACAGCAGACTGGAAGCATTAGGGATGTTGAAGTGTAAATACCCCAGCTCCCTCACCCTTAGGTAGACTAACTCTGAGATAAATTCTGCCTAAGCTCCCAGAATTTTCCAGCAGGGCTAAGGTTCAGTTGCCCACAACTGTAGCTGTCTTGGTATTATGCCGTTTGTTCAATGCCTTCCCTCCTTTGCCTCACTTTCCTACTCCTCTAGCAGTATTCCCTTCACCTTCCCTATGAACTACTTGCACTGAAATCATAGGCTCACAGCCTGCTTCTAGGAGAACCCAAACTGAGACAAAGTACCACTGAGTTGCTTCCTTCCCGTATGACTATTTTTGTTGACCCAGCTTAGCCCAGTATTTCTCTAACTCACCTCTAAGACTCTGAAGCTGGCTTCCCCTGTGCCTGAGGTCTTTTATCTTGGCCTAATATACTGGCTAGATTTTGGCAGTTCCCCACTCTAGAGGCAATGTCTTTTCAGACTGCACCTCTGACTCCTAGCTGGATGGATGACTTCAGGATACACCATAGAATCATTCCTGTGACTTATCTGCCCACAGTCCCAAATTCAGTTGCAAATTTCTTCTCCTGAAAGGCTGTTTTTGAATAATGACAGTGACTGGACTCACCTTGCTCTTCTGCATACTGTTAATTCCCCTGCCAGTCAATCTCCTATTTTTTGGTCAAAGTATAGTTGTATGTATATTGATCGCTGCCTTAGACCTATCTCTTTCTTCCCCTCCACCAGTTCTGTCATTAAATGTAGAGAAGATCATGGAGCCATATAAAAATTTATATATCGGCTGGGCACAATGGCTCATGCCTGTAATCCCGGCACTTTGGGAGGCCGAGGTGGGCGGATCACCTGAGGTTGGGAGTTCAAGACGAGACTGGCCAACATGATGAAACCCAGTCTCTACTAAAAATTCAAAAAAATTAGCCGGGTATAGTGGTGGGCGCGTGTAATCTCAGCTACTTGGGAGGCTGAGGCATGAGAATCGCTTGAACCCAGGAGGCGGAGGTTGCAGTGAGCAACTGCAGCCACTGCACTCCAGCCTGGGTGACAGAGCGAGACTCCGTCTCAAAAAAAAAAAAAAATTATATATTATACTAGAAGAATCTAGGCACACTATTTAAAAATTATTTTTAACAACCATGAATTCTTTTAATAGAAAACTATGATTTTTTACACTTCAGAGTATTTTAGCTAACATAGCTGGTTATGTAGCTTAGGTGGCATATATTGTCATAAAGATATGAACATTCATATCCCATATAACTCGATTCAAGCTATTAACAAGGCTTTCTCAATAAGGATTGAATAGTTAGTCCTATAGTTTCACGGGCTCAGATGGCCATTTAAGATCATAGAAAATTTCATCAAGTCATATGGATGCCCATCTAGTCGTTGGGCTTTGGTGGGGATTTTAGCTGAAATGCCTGGACTTTCTTTTTATTTAAATCAAACCACTTAGGGTTGTACATTATATCAGAGTCCTTGGTCTTCTGTGGTCACCCTAATTTGAATAAAGCTAACCGCTGGTCAATAAACACATCCTTACCATGGCGACCTATTTCATTACTTACAAATGATTAAATGATAATAAATTCCAAACTTTTAAATAATATTGTTAATAAGAAAAGGTCCAGTCTGTCTATCCCATAGCAAGACTAGGAAAAGAAAAAGAAAAACATCTGTATGTGTATATAGTCTGCATGGCACCCCACCCCCATCCCAGACAAGCTCCAGTGTTTCAGCAGGGGTGGGGTGAAAGGGTGAGATGGATAGGAAAAAACAGAAACATGGATAAAATTATATAAATAACTGTTGTTATTCTTGGATGGTGAAATGCGGATCAACACTTGAATGAATGTTGCCTTACAGAAATTTCAGTGCACAATGAAGCCTTGTTGTTACTCTGAAACTTTGTTCAAAGCCAGAAGCCAAGAAAAAGTTTTCAGATATCTTGACAGAGACCCACGATGGAGTGTTTTACCAAGGGCTCCGAAAGAAACCTCCATGAATGCTATTTTTATTCGGATTATGACATACATATATATAAACGCTTAAAGTGGCTTCTGATAACCAAAGTATTCCATTTCGTAAGGAAAAAAAGGGGCGAGATCAAAATAATAACCCTATTACTTAGGGCTTAATTCTCCAAATCCTGATCTGTTTAATGACGCAAAGGTAAGAAACAAGATTTCTTCCTTGTAAGGTACTCATTATCTCTTGAATGACACTCAAATATACCTTTTAATATAGAAGTTGTTTTAGCTGTTAGTAATTTAGCATCATAAAAATAGTAACAACTGCTAATGTAAGTTAAACATTATTAAATAACCAATAGTAACACTAATAATCATGAATATTGAGTAATACTAATATTATTTATTACAAGTATTGATAATGCAACATTAGAGATAAAGCCACATAATTCTGTCTTGGGAAACGAAAAAATAAAATGACCAACAGAGGCTACGGCATCAACACAATATGAAAAGAAAGAGATTGAAAGAGGGGCTCATAAATGCAGACACTGATACATGGGCCACCAGCCTTTAATTCTGTGGTTAGGAAAACACTTGTGTTGAGAACACAGCCCTGGTAATTTCTTCCTCAATGTGGCTGCTAGAAGAAGGTTCAGGGAATGAATTTTGAGTTCAAATCCTGGTTCAGCCTCTTACTAGTTATGTTACATTGGGAAAATCTTGTACGTTCTAGTACATTGTATTGATTGAGTCAACAATTACTTATTGGGCATCTACTACATGCCAGTGTTTTCAATGTTTAAGATATATAAATAAATAAAACAGTTAAGAATCCCTGCCCATGGTAAGCATAATCAATAAGTAAATTACAAAGTGTATCAGAACATAAGCACTATACAAAGCCAAGAAAAAAGTAGAGCAGATTAAGAGAGATGTGATTTTTCAGAGATTCAAAAAGAAACTTTAAGTATGTATGGTAACCAGTGTTGGCAAAATTGAGAAGCTACCTTGAGAAGGAAATTAGTAGAACTATGTTTGTGGTTATTTGTTACAACAGCAATAAGAATAACATGAAGGTATTACATTACAGTTCCAAATGTCAGAAGTCTAAAACAAGTCTCACTGCACTAAACTCAAGATATCAATAGGGCTGTATTTCTTCTGGAGAATCTAGGGGAAGCCCTATTCCCTTGTCTTTTCCAGCTTCTAGATACACAATGCTTTCCGTGGTTCCTGACCACATCATTCCAACCTCTACATCTGTCATTTCATCTCTTTCTCTGACTCTGACACTCTTGCTTCCCTCTTATAAGGACCCTTTTAATTATATCAAGACTACTGATATAAAACAGGAAAAATCTTCCCATCTCAAGCCCCTTAAGTTAATCACATCTGCAAAGTCCCTTTTGCCACGTAAAGTAACAGGTTCCCGGGATTCATTCATGGACATATTTGTCCTGCCGTACTTATCGATGTGAATGATTTCCCAACCAAAAATTTAAGAGGCTATTGTGCCATTTAAGAGGCTACTGTGCCAAGTCCTCCACTGACCTCTCTCCCCTGCCTCTGCCCCCACCCTGTTATCTTGCTCATATTTGCATCTCTACCATCAATTTTTATTGTGGTTTCCCAATATAGAGACATGAATATCCATTCCTAATGTCAAGATTCAATGGAAGTGAGGCTATTACTCATGCGTTGATTCTGCAAATGACTGTTACAGGCAGAGGGAACAGCCAGTGCAAAGGCTCCGGGGTTCCAGCATGCCTGGCGTATTGAAAGAACGGCAGGGAAGCCAGAGTGGAAGAGTGGGTGAGGATGTGAGCGCCACGCAGTGAGGCAGAGGTCATGGAGACCTGTTCACATTGAGTCTACTTTAAAGCAGGCCACTTTAATCATGAGAGACCTGAGAAGACAGTGGCAGGCTGGTCTGTTTTAGTGTGATATATTCTGGCTGCTGTGATCAATAAATCACTTCTGGGCTTAAGAAAACATGTCACTGGCAAATCATAGAAAGGGTAAGTGTCATGATTTACCTTGATCTTAGTCAATGATCAGAAATTACTTTTCTTCTCTTTAAACTGCCTTGGCACTGCACTGAAGGGCCAAATCTTAATTCAGGGTAAATGAACCATCTCCGTGGGGATACAGAGAAAGAAAAAGTTCCTGCCCCAAAGCCTCAGGAATCAGTCTACTGAACTGGCTTCATTCCTTGCTTCTTCCAAGAGCAGATGAGAAGTCTCCTTACTCCCTCTCAGATTCAGGAACCCCCGTGCCATTAATAATGTATACACATACATGTGTTTTGCATATGGACCAAGTAGAGACTACCAAACCTCTGAACTCTTGCTGGGCCCAGATGCCAAGAGACGGGACACTCCCCCACACTTGGGCAGAGGAAGTAACAAGGGCTGGAAGGAGCCATGCTTTACAGGCTCATTCTCCTCTGGATTTCCTGCCTCCCTTGCCTGCCAAACCTCACTTATGAAAAGCCAGGCTTCACCTTCTATGAGTCAGGTCAGTTGCGGAAAGAAACCGATTTCATATCAGGCTATAACAGATGAGCTTTTTGGGTGTATTTGGCCTCAGGCGGAAGCCTGGACCTCCCATTAAAGTGCTCTGCCTTTAAGAGCTGAATGTGGGCCACTGAGGAACTGACCAGAAGGCACTGGCCTACTCCGAAGTCCACTAGGACAAACACCACCAATGTGCACTCTGAGGGGCTGGGGTACACCCAGCTGCGGGGTGTTTCCCGTGTTCCCTATAACCTGGATGTGTTGCTCATTATTTGATCATCTTCAGACCGGAGATGTGACAAGCTAGGAAGCTGCAGCCAGTTCTATGCACACCGACAGCTGAAAAGGGTCTTTGTTTCATGGCCCGTCACAGCATCTGGGAAGGAGCCCAGGAGCAGAAGAAAAGGGGGGAAAGCAAATCAACCTTCCTGGCACTCAATGAGTAGCCCCAGCAGTGAAGAAGCAAGAGGTACCTGCCAGAATTAACAACTGTGTCATCCCCACCCCATCTAAGTGGATGCCTCTGTGAAACACATTCTGGTATCCAGAACAAGAAAGTATGTCTTAAGTTAAAAACAAAACAAAAAGAAACCTACTGTACTTATTATTGTTGTTACTATTGTTAGTAGTAGTAGTATTAAGAGATGGAGGAAAAGGAAGAACAAATTCCTTTTCAAATGGCCAAGGGGAAATAATGAGGAATGTTTCCTGTAAGAAGCCTCGATAGTGGGAAACTATTTGGAAAGTCTTTAAAAAAAAAAAAAAAGTAGTCAAAATAGAGAAATAATGTAAATACGCGTTTCATATTGGGGGAATTTGAATCCATCAGCTTTCTGACGAACTTGGCAAGGAATAAGACTATGTCAGAGGCTTTTGTTTTTGTTCTCTTTAAACACAGGGTGTTTAGGTAACCCTGAGTCTGGGATATGTGGAACAGTTTTATTGGCAAGTTTGGCAGGGAGAGCACTTTCTTTTTCTGTCATTGGTCTAATCCTGGTGCCACATACAGAAATAAGATCCTAAACCAGCCTGGTAGCAACAGGGAGGTAACATCACACAGCTAATTCACACATGGCTCAACAGCAAGATTTTATGCCCAGTAGTTTATTCTCACATAGGCACATACACAGTAAAACCATGAGAAACTTATACAAGACTCTACACCAACTTCTGTGGTGAGATACACTCCACAGTCACTGTAATAGATATGAAATTCCAGGGGAATATGAATTTGATTTTGGATCTTTCAGTTTTTGAACATTTTAGAAGAGTAAACACAGTATGTTTACATGTGCCTTCTTTTGTCTTTTATCTTTTTTCAATCTTGCTAGCCCTAGTTTTGTTTTTTTTTGTTTTGTTTTTTTTTTCAAATACAGTTCAAACATAGAGTAAGCAAGGGCCTCTGTGGCATGAGATCTGGGAACCCAGGAAGACGTTCCTCCTCGTCTTACATATTCTGATGGATGCTGTAGTAGTCCATCATAAAGATGTCCTCCATTAAAACTAAGATTCTGATCCCTTTTCAAATACTTATAGGCCTCAGGGACATTATAAATTCATATGAAAAATCCAAGAGCACATTTTGGTGGAAACTAAAGGAAGGAAATCCTGATGGGGAAAAGAGGTGTATAGCTTAAGGAGGTGTGGGTCTTTCCCAGAGACTTCCACTCAGTTTCCAGCACTGACTCAAGACGATTGTAATCCCAAAATACTACCAGGAAAGAGATAATAATTCACTGCTTCTGGACAGGGTGAATGAATGACCTAATGAAACCATTATAGTTCAACATCAGATTATGTGATATATTGTTTTTGCTAAGATGAAGGATTTGAGTGAACGAATGAATGAATCTTGACCCATGGACGAACCACAGTGAAAGGAATATTGCTGAAAGAAGAAGTAGACAATGGGGGATCAAAGATGTGGCTTTTTTAAATCTCCATTATTTTCTCTTTCTTCAGTCTTCTTAGCCTTAGCTGTTCCATGTACAATTAAAAATAAAAGGTAAAGGTGGCTCTTTGACTTTAACAAAAAAATAGGGCACCAGGATGATAATAATAAACTGTTGCTTGGGCAAGATTAAGTATCTTCCATCTGTATAGCAATTCATACTTCCCAAAGCCAAAGCCCTTAATGTACTCTGGTCTGAAAATTTACTTGACTTTTATAGAGGCCATTTCTGTTTCTATTGTGTAGCTCAAAAAAGTGACGTCTACAAAAGGGACATGATTAGCTGAAGATTAATCAGATATTTAGCAATGATGCTATCAGTAGAACCCAGACCCTAACATTCCCCGTCAAGATCCCTTTCACCTCAGCTCAGCACCCACATGATCATGGTTACCTGAGTTGTGGTGGCAGCTTGAATCTGTTACGCACATCATCGAGACGGTTGCCCAGGTAAGGTGTGTCCACTGTCACAAATATGGCCTTGTAGCCTGTCTTCTCTGCTTGCCGCACTAGCTTCTTGGTGACTTCTCGGTCCTTGTAGATATACAGTTGCAGCCAACGAACTGCCTCAGGACCAGCTTCCGCCACTTCTTCAATTGAGGAAGTGGCCCAGGAACTCAACATCATGCCCGTTCCCAGGGACTGACAGGCTGAGAAAGAAAAGGGATGATCAAGACGGGCCTGGCATTGCTCACTCTCCCAAGCCTTTGAATTGTAGTTGGATGAGTAAAGACATCTATCTAGAAGGGCAATTTGGCAATATCAAGTCAAATCTTTTAAAGAGAGAAGTAAGTCTGGCCCATACCGTCTATTTCCTGATTTTACCTCCTCTGATACAAGTGGCTACTGGAGTTATTGCTGCTCAGTATTTATTTTCCAATGATTGGAAATATACATTTCTTTCCACACTTTGTGTATTTCTCCTGAAGAACAAAATGAGTCCAATAGTCAAGGGTATCTGTAAATACGGGCAAAAAAGATTAAGAACCTGAACATCCAGCCTTAGGGGATTGGTTAAATTGTAGTTCATATATAAAATGAAATAAACACACCCATTAAAATTAAGATTATTGCTGGGCACGGTGGCTCACGCCTGTAATCCCAGCACTTTGGGAGGCTGAGGCAGGTGAATCACCTGAGGTCAGGAGTTCAAGAACAGCCTGATCAATGTGGTGAAACCCCATCTCTACTAAAAAAATACAAAATTAACCGGGCGTGGTGGTGGGCGCCTGTAGTCCCAGCTACTCGGGAGGCTGAGGCAGGAGAATCCCTTGAACCTAGGAGGCAGAGGTTGCGGTGAGCTGAGATTGCACCACTGTGCTCCAGCCTGGGTGACAAGAGTGAAACTACATCTCAAAAAAAAATAATTAATATTATTATGATAATCAATTTTCTGTGTCAATATGCTAAACCATGGTGCCCAGATATTTGGTGAAACATGTCTGAATGCTGCTATGAAGGTGTTTTTTAGATAAGATTAGCATTTTGATTAGTAGACTATAAGTAAAGCAGAGTATCCCTCATAATGTGAGTGGGTCTTATCTAATCAGTTCAAGGCCTTAAAAATAAGTCTGTGAAGGAGAAGAAGAAGAGGAAGGAGAAGGAGAAGGGGAAGGGGAAGGAGAAGGGGAAGGGGAAGGAGAAGGGGAAGAGGAAGAGAAAGGGGAAGAAAGACTGCTAAGAAAAAGAAGAATTCTGCAAGGAGCCTGCCTTCAGACTGGAGCTGCAACATCAACATTTCCCTGGTAGCTTGCCCACCTAGTTGCCCACCTACTCTGCACATTTGAACTTGCAAGCTCCCACAAACGTATGAGCCAATTCCTGAAAATGTCTATCTATGGATAGGTGTTTTAGAGATAAAGATAGATAGAGATAGAGAGAGAGACTTATGTATGTATCTATCTGTATCTATAGAGAGAGAAAAAGATGAGAAATCTCCAAGAGGGAGATCCTATTAATTCTGTTTCTCTGGAGAACCCTGGGTATTACAATTTTAAAATAATATAGACATAGAAAAATGTTTACAATATATAGATATATTAAGGAAAGAAAAAAGTTTACAAAATGACATGTATTACATGATACCAAATTTGTACAATTGTACTTACTGGTAGATGAATCTAAACAAACTACATGCTAATGATGGATGGGAGAATTATGGGGTTAGTTTAATTTTTTTTCTTCCTTCTTAATTTTAAAATTTTATCTTTCAAAATTTTTAAATATATAGTTTACCATTTATGTTGTCTTTTAAAATCTCATAAAACGTGTGTGCTAGATATCCCAAGTAGACACATCCTTTTGAGCAAGGTAGCAGTTACATTTTGGGGGGAGAGGTAGCAAGAAATGGGCAAATAAATGGAAAATTAAATAGAATCATCTAACTAATAGTTTTAGAGGGTACTGGAAAGAACATGGTGATAGGTAAGCTCTCTTTCAAAACTTGGTAGTAAAATTGGAGTCAGCCTTAGTGGAGGAGAAACTGATATAATGTTTATATGCAATATATAAAACAGTCAAATCTGTTTTAAAGTATAAATATATTAAAAGTATAAATATATAAAAGTATATTACGTAAAACTCTATTCCTCCAAGTCATTTGACTCATCTGCGTGCCCACCATGCATCAAATGGGTATAAATATAGTTGTCCAAATGACACTCATAGGATGTTGATGGGAATCCAGTGAGTTGCTGCTTATAAAGCCACAATGAGAGGTTAAAAAGCTTGCATGATTCTCAGACTTTAGCAGGACAATTCCTGGAGGGCAAATGAAACACAGATTTCTGGGTCCCACCCACAGAGCTTCTGGTCCAGTAAGTCTGAGATGTGGCCCAAGAGTTTGCGTTTCTAACCAGATGGGGCTGATGCTAGACCACACTTTGACATTTAAATAGTACCATAGCCATTAGATAGTGAAGGTCTAAGTTCAAATGTAATAAAATGGATTTTGTTTTTGATAAATGTTAATTCTTCAATGCCTTCGAAGATGTTTCTCACACATGTCCTCCCAGTCAGTGGTTAGCTACGGGAGATCTGAGTTGGTGATCATGTCTATAGACCACTAGTCTGCTCTCCCAAAGAGTTCCTTTGGGAATTTCTTCTATAGGAATTCATGACTGGCAAAATATTGTCTAAAACCCACATTTTATTAAGTAACAACACAAATGAACAACTAGACCATTGTCTGATTTTCATTAAGATCTGGAAATGTGGAAAATAAATTCAGGTCACTTACTGCTGTTTGAAAGGAACACCAAGGGACATTGATTGCTTGGATCAAAATCCTCTAACAATCAATTCACCTGAAAGAAATTATGTCCTGGCCAGGCTTGCTGGCTCACGTCTGTAATCCCAGCACTTTGGTAGGCCAAGATAGGCAGATCCCTTGAGGTCAGGAGTTCGAGACCAGCCTGATCAACATGGGAAAACCCTGTCTCTACTAAAAATACAAATATTAGCTGGGCATAGTGGCGCATGTCTGTAATCCCAGCTACTCAGGAGACTGAAGCACTAGGATTGCTTGAACCCAGGAGGTGGAGGTTGCAGTGAGCCGAGATCACACCACTGCACTCCAGGCTGGATGACAGAGCGAGACTCCTTGTCAAAAAAAAAAAGTCCTGAAGAGGATGTTACCTAAGGTCACACAGAAATGAGCAACAAAGTAGGAGAACTCAGCGTGGCTGACGACTCTCCCAGGGCAATGATCTTTCTAGACTCCCTACATGCCTAAATGACTCCCTGGTACCATGCATAGATAAATGTACTCCCTCAATATTTCAGGGCAGTGACATCCAAGAGAGTAGGTTTGCCATGTGCATGAGAGACACTGCCATGCATTGGGAAGGCATGAAATCTTAGAATCCAGTGGGAAGGTCCTCCGTATACTGGAGGTGCAGAATGTGGATGCACAAAGGGGTCTGGCAGAGAGAATCACTCAGATGATAGGGCATGTTTTTGTAGTTAATACAAAGACATCATATAGTCGAGCAGCAGCTCTGCCAATAGGAACATCAAAATCCACAAAAGGATTCCCTTGAACTCATAAGAAGTATCTACAGACACTCCACACAGATTACCAAAATGCTGCAAAACACACATAATTTCTACTTCTCTTAAACCATCTGACTTGCAGGAAATGTCAGCCGTCACAAACATTTTACCCAAATCCCTTGGGTATGCATATTTAGAGAGAAGCAAGTCTGGTCCATACCATCTATTTCCTGATTCTACCTTGATACAAGTAACTGCTGGAGTTATTGCTGCTCAGTGATTATTTTCCAATAATTAAATCATACATTGCTGAAATTTTGAATTGGGGTCCCCAAAATTATTCCAAGAGAATGCTCCTGCATGTAAGAGGAATATCAGAGTCTGTGCTAAGGTATTATTATCATTTGAAGCTAAGATACTAGTCCTAGGAGAAAACAGAGGAGCAAAATAGCAGGCTCCCTTCTCCCCAGAACAAATATGAGTGATCACTCTGATCTCAATCCACTTGTGACTATTTGCTATGACAAAGGAAAATTATTGATGAATTACATTCATTATTTTTAATACAGTTTTATGTTAGAATGAGCTGAGGGAGCCTGGGAATTTATACGAACCATTCAGAGAGGCAATAAAGAATTTGCCTATTTCTTAAGGACAGATCTGAGATGAAGTTGGTACATACCAGAATGGCAATTATGTTTGTTAAAATATTAAAGTACTTACACTCCAATTGGTAAATAGCCATGGCTCTGAAGTTAATCACCCCAGCCCCCGAGTCTCTTCAATACGTCATTGTGCTTCAATATGTCATCACTTCCTTTTCTCCCCAAGGAATCCCCAGGCTTCCTCACAATCCAGCAACTTAAACATCAGTGCCTGGCAGAGCGGGGGGCATCCACCCTGTTAGAGCACTACAGACCAGCAGCTGAGTATCTCTTCCAACTGCTCAAAGTCCTTTGCTAAATAATTCAAATATTACCTTTGCCTGAGAGACAATGATAAACCCTTTGAGCTCACACTGCTCGTTTTGGGATAATACTTACAAGCTTCAAAATTTTACAAATGACGTAGCATGGTCAGACTTCATCAAAAAGTTCTAATGATAGTTATCCTAGTCTACAGCTTGAAAGCACGAATGTTTTAAGCCCTTTTACTCTCCTTGTCCATTGTCCACAGTGAAATTCTGAACCCCTGCTCCCAAAGGAGGCACCGACTGATTGCATTTTGCAAAGGACAGGGGTTGGCTTTCATTCTTGCTCCCAATGTGTGGCTATGTATTAGACTGTAACGGAAGATTCCAATGATATGTGTTGCAGTTTTATGATGCCTGGCAAAATGGAGCTAACAGCTGAGGTCATATTAACATAAAGGCAAAGCCTGGCTCTTGCCCAGAATGAGGTTCCCTAATGTTAATCCAAATCTAAAAATCTTGGCTTTTGTAATACTTGGTATATCCTAAAGATTAAATATCTAGGAGCCTACAGCATCAAGTAACACTGATCTTGTATGAAATCCCAGGACTCTCTTCTCTTACTTTTACTTACTGACTCTTTCATCATCCTTGAGACATATCTTCAAAGATAGACACCTACACTTTTAATGATACAGATATATTCAGACTTTATTCGTATGTTTAGCATTTCTTTCTCTTCTTTAATTAAACAGTGATACATTATGCCATTGCTATAAGGAAATTGCATATGACACACACACACATACAATCACTAAAAGGGACACTGGCCAGGTCTCAGGTATTGAAGCATCAAAGATAAGGCTACATATATAAACTGGGAGATAAAACTTTCATTTCAGAACAACAACAGGGTAGAATGGATTGAGAGCCTGTCCTACAGTCCCAGTCTTGCCATCCATGAAGTACATTCTATCTGCACAATTGCTATAGCCACAGCTGTTCCGCCCACTTCATAGCAGTGCAAGATCATCTACTGGGGCAATGTTTCTGAACGTGTTCTGTGAATCTCTGAAGCCATGCAATTGTAACGTGTTAGGTGAGAGGATGCCTAATGCATTTGGAAAAATAAGTCCTGGATAGCTTTGTATATTTTTCTAATTTTGCCAAGGACCTGGATTTCTTAATGTCATTATTTATTAATCTTCTCCACAGCCAGCTTTCCTTTGCAATTATTTTTAATTTATTTATATTTATTTTTAATTGGAAAATAGTAATTGCACATGTTAATGGGGTACAATGTGATGTTTTGATCTATGTATACATTGCAGACAAATTTAGACAAGCTAATGACCATATTCATCACCTCACCAACTGATAAGGTTTGGCTTTGTGTCCCTACCCAAATCTCATCTCAAATTGTAATCCCACGCACCAAGGGAGAGAACTATAATCCCCATGTGTTGAGGGAAAGAGGTGATTGGATCATAGGGGTGATTTCCTCCATGCTGTTCTCATGCTAGTGAGTGAGCTTACGCGAGATCTGATGGTTTTATAAGGGGCCCTTCCCCCTTCACCTCACACACAGGCTCTCTTACCTGCCACCATGTAAGACATACCTGCTTTCCCTTTCACCGTGATTGGAAGCTTCCTGAGGCCTTCCCAGCCATGCAGAACTGTGAGCCATTAAACCTCTTTTGTTTATAAATTACTTAGTCTCGGGCAGTTCTTTATAGCAGTGTGAAAGCGGACTAATACACCAACTTATCATTTTTTTGTAGGGAGAACATGAAATACCTATTCTTTTAGTAATTTTAAAATATACAATATATTACTATTAACTGTGGTCACCATGCAGTACAATAGGTCACTAAAACCTATTACTCCAGTTGCACTGAAACTTTGTACAAATTTGATCAATATATCACTTTCCTCATTCTTTTCCTTCCTCTCCCAGCCTCTGGTAGCCACCTTTTTACGATCTGTTTCTGTGAGACCGAACTTTTTAAATTCCACATATAAGTGAGATCATATAATATTTGTCCATCCATGTTGTTACAGAATTTTCCACTTTTTAAAGGCTGAATAGTATTCCTTTGTGTATATACACCCCATTCTTTATCCATTCATCTGTCAATGGATACTTAGGTTGATGGCATATCTTGACTATTGTGAATAATGCTATAATGAACATAGAAGTGCAGATATCTCTTCAACATACTGATTTCAATTCCTTTCAACAAATATCCAGAAGTAGAATTGCTGGATCATATGGCAATTCTATTTTTAGTTTTTTGAGGAATTGTATGAAACTAAAATGTCTCTGCATAGCAAAGAAAACAATTAACAGAATCAAAAGACAACCCAGGGATTGGGAGAAAATATTTGTAAAGCATGTATCTAACGAGTGCTAATATGAAAAAAAATATAAGGAACTCAAACAACTCAATAGCAAGAAAACAAATAACCCAATTAAAAAATAGGCAAAGGACAGCAAGAGAAACAATCAAAGGAGTCAACAGGCAACCTACAAAATTGGAGAAAATATTTGCATACTATGCATCCAACAAAGGTCTAATATCCAGAATCTATAAGAAACTTAAACAAATCAACAAGACAAAACAGATAACCCCATTAAAAAGTGGGCAAAGGACATGTGCAGACACTTCTCAAACAAAGACATACAAAAGGCTGATAAATATATGAAAATGATGCTCATCATCTCTAATCATCAAAGAAATGCAAATCAAAACCACAATGATATATCAACCCATATCAGTCAGAATTACTTTTGTTAAAAATTCAAAAAATACTATGTTGGTGAGGCTGTGGAGAAAAGAGAAGGCTGATACACTGCTGTAGGGAATGTAAATTAAATAAGCCACTATGGAGAGCAGTTTGGAGATTTCTCAAAGAACTGAGAGTTTTTCTACCATTCGACCCAGCAATCCCACTAACTGGATATATTCCCAAAGGACAATAAATCATTCTACCAAAGAGACACATGCACCTGCATGTTCATCACAGCACTATTCACAACAGCAAAGACATGGAATCTATCCAGATGCCCCTCAATGGTGGACTGAATTTTTAAAATGTGGTACATATACACCATGGAATACTATGTAGCCATAAAAAAGAACAAAATCATGTCCTTTGCACCAACATGGATGCAGCTGGAGAAATCAATATCCTAAGTGAATTAATGTAGTAACCAAAAACCAAATACCACATGTTGTCACTTATAAATGGAAGCTGAACATTGGATACACATGGTCAAAAAAATGGTAACAATAGATGCTGGGGAATACAACAGTAGGGTTGGGAGGGGGAAAAGGGCTGAAAAAAACTACCTGTTGGGAACTATGGTCACTACCTAGGTGATGGATTCATTTGCACTCCAAACCTCAGCATCATGCAATATATCTTTGTAACAAACCTGCACATGTGCTCCCTGATTCTAAAATAAAAGTTGAAAAAGAAAAAGAAATGGGCAAAGGATCTGAACGGACATTTCTCAAAAGAAGAGATATAAATGGCCAATAGATATATGAAAGAAGCTCAGTACCACTAATTATCAGGAAAATTTAAATTAAAATCATAATGAAGTATCACCTCCAACTGTTAGAATGGTTATTATCAAAAACACCAATGATAACAAGTGTTG
Organism: Nomascus leucogenys; assembly: GCF_006542625.1. Classification (NCBI taxonomy): domain Eukaryota; kingdom Metazoa; phylum Chordata; class Mammalia; order Primates; family Hylobatidae; genus Nomascus; species Nomascus leucogenys. The sequence continues at coordinate 2,284,134 of NC_044391.1, forward strand.
GTGAGGATGCAAAGAAAAGGGAACCCCTTGTGGAAAAAACGGAACCCATTGATGGCAGGAATGTAAGTTAGTACAGACATTTTGAAAAACACTTTGGAGATTCTTCTACAATGATTTTGATGCTCAAGAGACCCATTCCTCTTTTCCCTTGCAAATATCGTGTCCAGTGCTCAATACCTTTATGGTGAAAGCTCCTAAAGGAGAGTGGAATCTTCTCCAATTCCAAGAACTCCCTGTGAGGACATACATAGGGAGAGAATATCTAAGGAGATAATTTCTGCATTCCCAAGGTACACATTACTTTGGAGAGCCTGGAACAAATAATCCAAGAAGTGAAACAAGAACATGCTTTTCCCTATCCCCACCCTAACCTGTTTACAAATTTCCATGGGGGGAGCTGCAGAGTGAGTCTAAGGGGCTGGCAGCACTTGCATAGTCCAAACATCAATCAATAATACTTGGAAGAAAAATTGTAAAGTTCCCAGTATATGTTTTTGGTTTCTCTACTCTTCCATTTGCAAGGTAACTATAAATATAATGATATAAAAATAAGTGAGATTAATATCCTTGTTTACTATCATCCATTCCCCCCACTCCATCTCAAAAAATGAGCTACGGCCAGTGGAATGATTTCTGTTTTTTAAAAAAATGAAGTTAATCTCAGACCCATCCATAATAAAGATTTCTATTAGATTGTGGGGTAGGGGGAGGGGGGAGGGACAGCATTAGGAGATATACCTAATGCTAAATGACAAGTTAATGGGTACAGGAAATCAACATGGCACATGGATACATATGTAACAAACCTGCACATTGTGCACATGTACCCTAAAACCTAAATTATAATAAAAATAAATAAATAAAAATAAATAAAATAAAATAAAATAAAATAAAAAGCAATAGGGGGGTGATTGTATTTCAATTAAATTTCCTTTACTCACAAAAAAAAAAAAAAAAAAAAAGATTTCTATTAGAGTTAAACCACATGTCCTAGGGTGGAAAAATGCCACAAGGGTCTGCAATAACCTGACATAAGGTAAGTGTAGCTCGACCTTTCTAAACTGCCATTCAATAGAGGGTTGGCTAAATTTCCTATACTATGGAACTTACAATCAACTGCTGAGATTTAAAAGAATACACCAGGTATGAATGCAGCTACCTCTGGGGTTGACACAAATCCTAAACTCCAATGTATAGTGATTTAAATGAGCTAGGACAGATAAATAGCTTTAGAAAACAGCATAAACTGGCAGCATTCTCCCTGTGGCTGGGAAATGCAATTGTTCTTCTAGAGCTTGGCAGAGTTTTGTTTTGTTTGTTTGTCACATCAAGCCTTAATGAAAACATTTATTTCTGATCCAGGTAATCTGGATGTGAAGAAGCAAAAATAGGAAATCCACTGTGTACATACATTTTAGGGGCCTGGATACTAAGCCTGCCCATCCCAGGTTTTTACAAAGACTACTGTGAACACATCTCTCAGTTATCTAGAGTCTCCCTGTGACTTCTCACTCATTTCAGGCAGTCATTCTAAACTTAATAGGCTCTCAGAAGACCTTGAAGGTCTTCAGAAGGGAAAAATATCCATCTACATCTAATACTGTCATGTGTGAAGACCTGAACTATACCTCTGGCTTGGAACCAACAGGAACTTTCATCCCAGGCTCTGACCAGAGCTTCTCAATCTTTGAGGAATCAAATGGTATGTTAACAAAATTCAGATTCTGACTCAGTAGGTCTGTAGTGGGACCTAAGATCTGCATTTCTAACAAGCTCCAGAGTCCTGCTGACGCTGATGTTCCAAGGACCATACTTTGAGAACCATGAGGTAGATATTTTCTTTCAAAAGGACTCATCCAAATTAGTAGAATATGTGTGATGTCGTGAGCAAAGTTGGGGCTCATTGAAAATGGGAGGGAAATATGCAGCAATGGCAGTGAAGTTGGTAGTGGTTGTCCCATGGTTTGTCAATGGCCAGCCATGCCCTGCTGATAAATCTGCCTTTCTTCTCTGCTGGCACCCTCTGGAGAGGGTCACAGGTACATTTGCCACATTTGTTTATGCATTCTTCTCTTATTAGTTTTAAAGCCAAGGAATTAAACTGTGTTCGCATGATGGCCCCTCAGTACACTTAACCATTATCTCATGGTTTTGGTTTGGTTTAGTTTGGGTTGTGTTTTTGTTTTTGTTTTTGTTGTTGTTGTTGTTTCTTTGTTTAGCTTGCTTATCTGGGATTTATCCAGCTTCCTAGGTCTCAGATCAGAAGCGGAAGTGAATGACAAAGAAAAATAAAATGGTATAAGATGAAGAAGAGAGCACTTACTCAAAGCTGAGAAAGCACAATTTATCAATTATAAGATAGTTTCCAAATGTTTAATGTCAGGTCCAACAATCTTACACACAGAAATAAGATGAAGAACCATCAGGCAAAACTGAAGTTTATCATGCTGGGCTTGATGAGGAAGGGAATTATAATATATTTGAGAATGATGTTCATCCACAGCCACCACCACCACAAAACAATAGAGGGAAATAGAAAATATTAGTTATCAATGAGAGTAAATTATTTGGAATGTCAATTCATGTGGGACTAATCATATACCTAGATTCAAACAGAAAAATTAAGCAACATGTTAATTCAGACCCAAATAATTTCTTTGAAAATAACTCTCTTTTATGGGAAGGCAGAGTCAAGTTTCCAAATTATGGTTTTAAGGAAAAAGAGGAAAGAGGAAGTAAAAAAGTCTAATATGTTCAAAGGGCCTAAAGTGTTGGGGTTTTCTTAGGTGCATTTGATTAAAAAGCTCCTACAAAACTTAGTCATCAAAACAGCTGCTCTGAAAATAATTTTGTTGAGAAAACGCATTTTGTCATCTGCACAGGAAGTCATTACGTAATGGGGAAAATATGCAATGACCAAGTACCAAGCAGTTGTGTGGTTCAAAACTCAGGGCCTGTCATAGTGAAGTGTTTGTATAACTGTGCACCATAATGTCCATTGAGTGTGTCATCCTATCTTCACAGGGGAACTACCATCATACAGGTCTTCACAGAGGATCTACCATCATATAGATGCAGTCAACATTGTTTTATGGATGTCTAAAATTACAAATGAGATTAACCAGAAAAATAAAGTTCTGAAGTCAGTGATCTAAAAGAAGAACAAACCTTCAACTACAATTATGCATGAAATACTTAAAAGTTGTCAAACAAATCTTAATTTACAATTTATGGAACTGAACCAATTTAAACACTGCCAAGAAAGACCAGGAAACCAGACTTAATCATTCCAGTGCTTTCATCATGGTCCATTGAACGAATCTGGAGCTGTATAATCTTAGTGACCACACTGCCACTACACCTCTAGACCTCTTTTTTACTTATGAAAATATTTTCAAGGAACAATTAGTCTCAGGGACATCTTAGCTCTCCCTTCCTTGTTTTCACTGTATTTCTAGGGCAGAACTCTGCAATAAACTAAAACTTTAGCTCTACCGTAGTGATTCCTGTGTTATTATTCTGTCACGTTACTGAACTGTCAAGTCCTGGCATAAATGGCAGATCATATGGAGACCACAACGCAGTGATAGGTCTTTAAATAATGGTTTTAAGGAGTATTGAGTTTGCACACAACAACTTCAACCCGCTTCCCAGTGTTTAACAACTTCAGTGTTGGGATACACACGTGAGCCTCTGACTTGTTTCACTGTCACAGTTTAATGTCATCAGGCACATTAATAATTCTGAGAAGAAGCAGTCTCATGCTCTCAACGAAGCCACCCAATAGCTTAAATTTTGGTGCAAAATCCTAGAAATCATACCATTTGATGACTGTCTTTAATATAGCTAGATTCTAATTTTTAATAGGTGTTTTAATTAACAATCTTGTTTCATTGCAAAGTGATTTTAACACTGAAGCCACTGTTTATATGAAAATGCTTTAGCCATGAATTATACATTTTAGTATATGTATATCTATCAAATGTCAATAATCTTTTAATACATATATAAGCATATTTAATATGGATGTGTGTTTGTGTGTGTGTGTGTGTGTGAGTGCTTACACACAGAAAGAGCATGTCACTGACTTTTTATTGTTAGAAAAGTAAGCCTAAAACATAAAATTTGGTTACACTTTAGAGTGAAATAGACTTAGGTTCAAACCCCATCACCACAGTTACTGGCACTAGACCTTGGTCAAGGGCTTCCTTCTTCTCTACTGTCAAACAGAATGAGAATTACTTCACAGGCCTCCTGTAAGGATTAATCACAAGAACATAAAGTCCAAGCATTGCACCTGATAAATGACAGGCACTCCACTTCAGAAAGAGTAAAAACTGTCCTTAAAGCAAGTCCAGTGCTTTGCCTGGATCAGGTAAAATTGAGAATAATGGGGATATTTTCCTGGTAGGTATGCTGAAACATATATCTAGTCGGTCACCTAGCACAACACATAAATATATAAATCAATAAAGCTTTCAAAAAATACACCGTTTGGGTTTGGAGCAAAGGAAATGACAATTTTTCCTGTTGAATGGGCTTTCACTCAACGTGAAGGTTGACCACTTAATCTTGGAAAATCCAGAAAATTCCGCAGCTAAAACTCTCACCTACACCCTAACGCAGTCATCTGGGGTCTGTGTGGCTCTTTGTGTTACTCTGCAATCTGTTCCACCTGCATCTTAATAGGTGGTCAAGTCATAGCTGAGTCCCAAAACTTCACTTTGGAATGTTCTGGCCTTTTAGGCTCAAAAAGAAAGTGTTTAGATTTAATGGTTTTATGGCCCATCAAATCCTGTGTGGTAGCCTCTAATTGCATCCAGGGGCTGGAATTTCTTTTAAAACTTTTTTTTTTTTGACAGTTTAATAAGAATTTGCTAATATGCTGAACATTCCTGGAACGCATTAGGTAGGTTTTAATTTTTCTTGATATGAGGTCCCAGCACTCCCTCATGTGGCACTTGTCCACATAACAAGTCAGAAGCAAAAGGATAAATGAATATTTAATCCTTTTTTTCTCTTTCTTTTTGATTTCTCATGTTTAAAGGGAGAAAAGAATCTCAAGTAGCTCCACGAAAGATGAAGGAAAATTTTATTATAGCTACTATGCATAAAACCTGAGAGGTTTCCCTGGTAATGTTCTTAAAGCACCAAATGGTATAGTAAGCATTTTATTAATTGGATATTTGAGAGGTCAGAGATGTTCTACTTATTCTGGAAGACTAAAATTTAGCCTAATGATACCACCTATTTTATATGTGTTAGCATTTATATTTATTATTGCTATTTCCTTCAATATGTTAAATATTCATAGAAATAATTTTGTATTCTTCTTTAAAGAATATAAAGAAAAAAATTCAAAAAAAATAAATAAAAATGATCTGCTAGAGTTTCAAATGGATGTGCCATTATAAGTGGAGGCACTTATAAAACAGCTTAAATATTATAAGATTTACAACTATTAAAATGTTGATTAAGTAATCTATTGAATCAAATTTTTTATTCATAACACAGTGCATGAAAAAGTGCCCTCCATTCAGTATTTTTCAGTTATTTTTCTTCTGCTTTAAAAGACTTCTTAGAATTTTATTTTTTGTTTGATTGTAACTCATGACCCATTGTTTATACTCCCAAATTTTGCAAAAAGTGAATATTTCCCAATTAATTTCACTTCTGTGGCTTATTTTATCTTCCCAAAGTTAAAAAGATAAAACAATAAAACATAAGATGTTTGCAATAAATATTTTAAGATGATAGCATAGTGCTTGCCTTAGGATTCTTGCTACAGTTAATGACATTTGGAAATATCAGTAACAGAGCAGGATATTATAGGTAGCACTGCCTAAGTGATTAATAATCTGAGCAAAGCATTTAACCTCTCTAAGCCTCGATTTCCACACCCACAGGAGTTGGAGAAAGTTTCTCAAGGTTTTACACTCACGTATTTTAAGATGGTGGTAAGGACAGATGAATAAATAATAAAGTCAAATTGCGTGGCACATACTAATTGCTCTAAATGCTGGTGATCATCATTTTTCACAAGACTTTGAAGTATCACTTTCTGAGTTTATGCAACATTTATTAAACACATGTTTGTGTTTTTAGCAATAGTCAGAGATAGTTACATATCTTGTCCCTCTCCTATAGACCAAGAATGTACTTTGAAAAATGGAAATCAAATGCACTCAAATGCTCACTGACTCATCTAAATCCTCCAGGGCTGACATAGTGCAGTGGAAAGAAGTGGGCTGACATAAAGTGCATCTAAACCCTCCAGGGCTGACATAAAGTGTAGATTTAGAAGAGTAAGAAAAGGTAGCTCTATACTTTGAATTGTTTTTTTTTTTTTGCATTTGATAAAATTTTAAATGGGATCAAAATCATTTATTTATATACTGAAAAAATTGCAAAGATCATCCACTTCCATGCCAATTTTCTGGGTTTTTGTTTTTGGAGATTTTTGTTGTGAAAGTTTTTTATTTCTTTTTTTTTTTTTTTTGTCTTACCAGCAGAACTATTTAAAGAACTTTTCTTTTGAATGCCAAAATGCAACACAAGTAGCTGCATGCTCAGTGTCACACCTAAGTTCTGCAAGATCCCTGGGAACAACCCAGCCTCCTTGGGACGTGGCATTCAATCCACTGGTCTTGCTCAAGTAGCTCACTTTATCAATGGAGAAATGTAATCCTAGAGAGTGAAAATGACCTGCCACAGAAATAAAACTAGTTCATGGTAAATTTCTACATAAATCAGATGTTCCAGATGGACAGCCCAGGGGACACATGTAGCCCACAAAAGTATTTACTTTGGCCCACACATTGTTGCCCCAAACAGTGTTTTAGGGAATTTTGATTTATTTGCCCACATTTAAAAACCAGGAGATTGTACATAGAAATCAAGATTTCTGGCTTCTTAAAATTTTGGAAGATTTGGCAATCCCACATCCCTGCTCTCTTGGGTCATCAAGAGCTAAGATGTAGCTGCCCCCTTCTGATGGAACATGCAATCTCAGACTCACTGCAGTCTCCACCCAGGAGCTTGCACTGTTTTGTTTGTTTGTTTGTTTGTTTGTTTGTTTCAATTTCATCTTTTTGTGGACATTTACATTGCAAGCAAGCCTGGCTCCTAAAAGTACCTTTTTTTTTCCCTGAGGTTTCTGCATAAAGCTTAAAATAAAAATATTTTTAGCAAAGAAAAAGAACAATTTTTATTTCCACTAGATGTAAATGGAATATACTTTTCTGAAAGTGAGTTTTTGTGTGTGAAAGATAAAGATTTCGGGGACTTTGAGCCCTAAGGGGCAAATAAAGATAGTGTGTAAGCATTTCCAGCATTTATTTCATGAATCTTCACAAGAACCCCTGCAGGTGAGAGCTCTTATTCATCTAGGGTTGCCAGATTGAGCAAACATACAGGACACCTATGATTTGTTGTTTATCTGAAATTCAAACATAATGGGCCCTCTGTGTTTTATTTGATAACCTTGTATTCATCATCATTTTGAAAATGAAAAAAGTATAGCTTCATTGGTCACTCTACAAACATGCAGCAGTGTAAAAGAGTAGAGTTCAGACTGGGCGCGGTGGCTCACGCATGTAATCCCAGCACTTTGGGAGGCCAAGGCAGGCAGCTCACGAAGTCAGGAGATCAAGACCATCCTGGCCAACATGGTGAAACCCTGTCTCTACTAAAATACAAAAAATTAGCCAGTCGTCATGGTGCACCCCTGTAGTCCTAGCTACCCAGGAGGCTGAGGCAGGGGAATCGCTTGAACCTGGGAGGCAGAGGTTGCAGTGAGCAGAGATAGCACCACTGCACTCCAGTCTGGTGACAGAGCAAGACTCTGTTTCAAAAAAAAAAAAAAGAGTCGAGTTCAGTCCTCGGTCCCAGTTAATAAGGTGGATTATTATTATCCCACAGTTGTGAGAGGAAGGGCAGAAAGGCCCTTGAAGTTGGACTCTGAATCAATCTGGAGAGTCAACAGGGAAAATGAGACTATGGTACCACAGCAATTCCCAGAACTTTCTGGAGGCCCATTCTAATTACTCAGGCCAGACCATTGCCTGTGGACACCAATGGGTTTAACTTACTCTCACTGACCATGCTGAGGGGGACGCTTCTCCAGAAAGATTGATAACTAATCCCTGTTTTCTGGACCTGGCCCCAACTTCTCTTCTTTGCTAGGGTCTAAGTCCCTGGAGACAGGAATGCTTAGCGGCCAGATATTTAGGAGGGTAAGAGAAAAAATATTCCACAACAAATTGCATAGACTTCCCAATATTCCCAAGGACTGGCTTGCTTGAGAGGATTTCCATATTCTTTCTGGGAATGATGGAATAAATCCAATAATAACTTCATAATTCCATGTGAATTTTCTGAGTTTTCATAAATAAATCTCTACCAAGTATGAATATTCTTACACTGTTACTTAAATTTGCCTGTGGCTATCTATAGCCTTCAGTTAGCTATTATCCTGGTTTGCATACTTCAAGAAGCCAAAAATGACACAGAGATGTGAGAGCAAGTCATCTTATTTGGAAACGATCTCAATGAATTGAAGGAAGGGGGAAGTGAGAGAAGAATGGGAAGGAAGCCAATAAAAGAGGGTGTGTTCAAGGGCAGGCAACTTCAGTGGGCAACTGGGACTCAATCCTTCCAAGGAGCACTGGGTGACCATATTAGAAAATGCTTCAGTTACCCTGAGCAAAGAGAGCTCGGGTATTTATCCACCTACTGCTGTACGTCATTAGCTAGGGAACCCTCTCTCCCATTCCGCTACTTCAAACACACCTATCCATGGGCTTATGTTGCAACAGATAATGTCAGGCAAAAAAGTGGTAGGTCTGATGGAAATGGGAAGTAAGAAGGGAATACGTCCAGAGCACAAGCACCATCTACTCCAGGCATTCATTCTTTCCTTGCAAGTAACCCACTGTCCCACAACCAAAACACACCAGCCAAAGAGCACTCTGCTATGAGCTGATGACCATCAGCTTTCTGGATATACCTAAATATTAAATAGACTAATAACCTATAGATGGTCTTTGAAACATAGGTGAAAACTTAGAAACCCTGGAGAGAGGTTTCTAATACAAAGACAGAATAGAAACTCTGACGTTGCTGCCCTGATAGGAACCCAATGGAGGACCCTAGATTTTTGAGAGCAACATGTGTACACGTCCATTGCCTTCTCCAATTCCTCTGCAATCTCAATGTCACCACCCTCTCTTTGTTCTGCTGGATCCACCTTATCCAAATGTCTATTGTGTAACTTATTCTCCTGAGGGGCCTGCTTTGCCTGCTCCTAAAACTATAATTACTTCTCAGGGGATCATAATGGGCTTCTCCTCATGACACTTCATAGGAGTTTCTGAAATTAAAGCCCTTGCAAAGTGGTGAGGAGCCGAGATTCTGGAGACAGAATACCTCTATCTGAATCCCATCTCTATCACTTATGAATTGTGCATCCCTAGGCAAGGTTATTCAGCTGGCGTGTGCCTCAGTTTCTCCTGTGTAAAATAGGTTTAATAATATGACCTATTTATTTGGGCTGTTCTGAGGCTTCAATGCTATAATACTCGTAATATACTTAAAATAGTGTCTGGAACATGATAATTGCTTTATAAGTGTTAAATAGATCTAAGGGGATAAGACTGTAATAGGCATTTAAGATGCTCTTATAGTTACTTCTGGAGGAAATAGTCCTACTTACGCTGTCAAATCATAGTTTCTAAGGAAGCTTTCTTTTCTGCTTTCTTTTCCTCTTTCTTCTCAGCCCAACTCCACCAAGAATAAAGACTGGTCTTGGAACCATCAGAAGTGACTTGGAGAATAAATCTGTCATTGACGAGCTATGAAAAACTGTTTTCTCTGGAACTCCAGCTACTTGCCCACAAAATAGGGACAGAAACACCTGTCAAATATCAAATACAGTAGTATGTGTTGGCATGGTTAGGCTTTGTTTCTCCATCCAAATCTCATCTTGAATTGTAATCCCAGGTGTTGAGGGAGAGACCTAGTGGGAGGTGATTGGATCGTGGGAGTGGTTTCCCCCATGCTGTTCTTATGCTAGTGGATGAGTTCTCATGAGATCAGATGGTTTTATAAGTATCTGGCATTTCCCTGCTTGCACTTCTCTCTCCTGCCACCATGGGAAGAAGGTCATTCCTTCCCCTTTGCCTTCCACCATGATCGTAAGTTTCATGAGGCCTCCCCAGCCATGTAGAACTGTGAGTCAGTTAAACCTCTTTCCTTAATAAATTACCCAGTCTCAAAGAGTATCTTTAAATCAGTGTGAGAAGGAACTAACACATGTGGTAAAAATAATTTGCTGGCTCCAGGATGCCTTACCAAGTGAGCTCTGCTTTTTGCTTTCTCTGCTTCCTTTCTTTATTTCCATTCTCTTCATGGTCCCTTGTCCCTTTATCTCTACTCTTTTAAATCTAATTTTTATCGTTTCCTCCTTACAAAATAATTCAAAGAAGAGTTTATAAGATTGAGCCAAAAATCAGACGAGTATAAAGTCAGGAGTAATCTCATCACTTATAAATAAACATTCGTAAATTGTGATCTTTGAAACGAAATGTATTTTAGGACCTGACTATTGTTTGCCACTGATTTCTTACAATTTTAAATTAAAATATCATTCTATGTTATTGCACTCTTCCTATAGTATAATTTGTTAATTTGATGCCATTTTTATGCATCATATTTTTTGCAAACCATCTCCAATTACGAGATGTTTGGGTATTTTTTTCTAATTATTTTCCTGCTAAAAATAAGAAGCATGAAAATCCTTGCAGAATTTTTTTCCTCAAAAATCATAATTATTTCCTTGGAATTCCTAGAAGAGAATTTTTAGCATCACATGGAATTTACATTTTTAGAGCTCTGATATACCGTGTCAGATTATTTTCTAGGAAGATTATTCCACTTTACACTTTTCTCAACACTGTTTTCTCCCTAACCTAATCATACTGCCTGATCTTAAAATAAAAATTCGATATCCGGAAAATAAAATAGATGGTCATAATTTACATGTCTTTGCTTATTAATGAAATTGAATATTTTTCATATGTTTGTTGGTCACTTTTATGTCTCCATTTGTACATTTCCTATTTATATCTTTTGTTCACTTATTTCTCTTTGTCCCTTTGAGCAATATATTATTTTCTTCTTCAAATATAAGGGCTTTTTACGTGGAAAGGACATTAACCCTTCACAGTCTCATATTTTTTTTTCATTTCTTTCAGTTTACCATTTACTTTTCATTTTCATTGAGATTTAAGAGCACTAAAGTTTTAGTTTTTTGGTGTTCATTTGTTTTCTTTTGTTCTAAGGTTGTTGCCTATAGCTTCCAGCCTGAAAGGGCCTTCATTATCTTGATTTTGTATAGATATATACCCATTCAGTATTTTCCTTTTTTTTTCTTCTCTCTACTTATGTTTCAGGATTACCATAGACAAAAGGCTGAGGCCCCAAAGCCACTTATTTGTGTGTGGTCCTAGAATTAAGGAAGCTGCTAAGTCTATCCAGCAAAACCTCATTGTGCCATTCTGATATCCCTGACAGAATTTTATGTCAGACATTTCAAGAACGGAGGTGAATTCACAAGATCCTTAATTCTTAAAACTAAAATGTTTTAAAATATTATATAGTCATGTTCTCTTTCTGCTCTGCTTAGCATCAAAAGAATTCATTTCCAACTTTTATATGAGTTTCTGAAGCAGAATTTGGGGAGATTTTTTACTCTGCACAGCCTTTCAAATGTTCATAGTTGCTAGAGAACTGGAAAGTTAATAAATTAGCCCTAATAAGAGATTTCTTTACATCATATTTGATTTTCTCATCACTCCCCCCTAAGGCAGCTGGAACTGCTCTATTGGGAATATAACGCACCCATAAAAAAGAATCATGATCCAAAACCATGGAAGAAAACACAACCAACCACGTTGCTCCATTTGCAATTTGGCTGTGAGAACCACTTTGGTTTGGGGGAAGCAGGAGGGTTTTGAGATAAGGTAGCCACAGGGCTGAATTCCAATTCTGTAACTACCTAGCTGTGACCTTGGGTGAGTCTACTTGTCAGAGATCTATTTCCTGAGACAGTACTATTAATACCCATAATACAACCAACAGTTACTGAGCCACTACTCTCTGCCATGAACTTTGTATACCTGAACTCATTCAATCCTCACCATAACCCAGTGAGGCAGGTACAATTTTTGTCCCCATTTCACAGCCAAGGAAACCAACGCAGAGAGAGGATGTCTTGCCCAGTCACACAGCTGGAAAGAAGAGGAGCAGGACATGCAAGAACAAGTATTTTGATGATAGAGTCTATGAGCTTAATGTTTCTGAGTGTAAAAACATCAAGGAACATGTTTGCTTGGTGCATTCAGAGAAGGAAGTCAATAAACGTTAGCCCCCTTCTGTCCCTATGGTGACAATCTTCCTCCTACCTCGCACAGTGGCAAGCTCGCCGTCCACATGAGCCATGCGCTGCATGGCCGTAGCCCCCACGCATATTGGCATGCTGACCCTCTGTCCTAACACAGAAGTCGACAGATCTGTTTCAGCAACATTCCGGAGCATCCTTGGATACAGCTTCCATCTAGAATTTTAAAAAATAAAATAAAATAAAAGGCTCTGGAGTTTCAAAAGCATAACTAAAACTTTGACATTACATTTTAGTTAAAAAGAAAAAATATGATTGGATTTTTTCCCAACAAGCACATGACTTCATAAAGCTAACGGAAAAGAGGCAATTTTACTGTTTGTTAGGATAGAAAGTTAACAATTAGAGGACAATGAATTTCGCAAGCAATTATTTATTAAAGTATAACTAATATATAATAGTATTCACTCATTTTAGTCTGCAGTTTTGTGAATTTTGACAAATGCATACAGTGGTGTAACTGCCATGACAATCAAGATCTAGGAAAGTTCAATCATTCCCAAAAACGTCCCCATTTTCTTTTGTAGTGAAACTCTCCCCACTTCAATCCCCTGACAACCACTGATGAATTTTTTCTTTGTCCCGGTAATTTTGCTTTGCAAGAATATCATGTAAACAAAATCATTCGGTATGTAGCCTTTTGAGTTTGGCTTCTTTCACTTAACATAATGCATTGGAGACTTTCTCATGTTGTTGTTATGTGTCAATAGTTTGTTCCTTTTGGTTGATGAATAATATTCCATTGTACAAGGGTACCATCATTTGTCCAGTCATTCCCAAGCTAAAAGACATTTTGAATACTTCCAGTTTGGGGGGAAATTCTAAATAAAGCCACTACAAACATTCACGTACAGGTTCTTCTGTGAACATAGTTTTCGTTTCACTTCCCCAATCTTGAAAATCAAGATGGTATACAAATGCATAGAGTTTAGATTAGAGTTTAAGAAGATATGCTATGTCTAGTTTGTCTTCTTTTTATGTGATCAACAGCAGCGTCAGGCAATTACTTTTAAAATTATAATTTGATTTCTTCAAAATTATTGAGCTATATGCTATATTCATTAAAGTCTAATGATGAGGAAAGGTTTTTTATTAGTTTAACAGTTTTCTCAAAAATGTTATTGGACAAAAACTGAAATTTGGGTGTTAAAAAGTTTTTGACTCCTGAAAATTATTTCAAATGACTGTTTCTGTGATTCTTCTGTGTTGGAATGAAAATTACCAACAAACCAGCAACCAAAAATTCACCAGTAAAATTTACAGAAGAACTAGTTCTCTCTCCTCCTGGCAAAATATATATCTCCTATTTGTTTTGATTTATTATTCTCATTAGTACTGATTAAAATTGAAGAAAGTGCAGCCCTATTTCTAATACGCATGAGTATAATCAACCTCTTGTTTAGGCATACATGCATATCTAACCAGTATTCACTTAGTATTACCTAGATTTAACTCTACTTCCAGAAACAGCATGACTTTTTAGTAAATACAGTGAAGGATGATATAGTAATGCAGTAACTTAAAGAAAAAAAAAAGAAGAAAAAGAAAAAGCCCTTAATTGAAGCATACTTCCTGTAGCGGAAGAAGAAATTCTGCCTTCTATTGCTTTGTGGAATAGCTAAGGGTCTGTAATCTAACCCTTCCTCACATAATAAAGTAAAAACATCCAGTCCCTGAAAAGCATAATAAAGAAGTTTTACTGTGTGATTTCTATGCTATTCCTTTGAACATTATAATTGTCATTATTTTATGTCACACCACATGCTCTGTTGCTGAAAGTGTTTTCTTCTTGACGGACCCTCACAGCATGATTCTTTGATCTCCATTTTGAAGGGGGAGAAGCAGAAGCCTTGAAGAGAGTTTTTATTACCAATCATCTCTAAGTGTGTTATTAAAATGAGAGAAAACGATCTTAATAGCAGCCATTGGCATGCCAGCCTTGGAAGGCATTAGTATTTACTTAGAGCTAGAGAAACAATGAAAGCTTTATGACAAGAACACGCAAATCTGCAGGGCAGCAGCTCTGTGTGTGTGTGTGTGTGTGTGTCTGTGTGTGTGTTCGTACGTGCCAAAAGGGACATTTTTAAAGGTCAAATTCCCATTTATAAAGCAAGGCTAAATCCTTCCATCTCCAGACAGTGGCTTTATGCTTGTCCACGTGGTGGCGCAGTCACTTTAATAACCGTGGGCTCTTACTTTCCCTTAAACAGTATTTTCTGTTCTGAGGATGTTACAGAGGCTTGTCAACCAATGCACAAAACGTAATTCCTACGTAAAATTAGATAAAATCAATGGAAGGGGAACACGCATGTTATCTAAAGAGTCCTCCATGTTTTGATATTTTTCAAATAGTAGTAACAACAACTATGTCAGATAGCTCACTAGCTTTCCAAGCCTTGCCCAACCCCACCCCAAATGTAAGTAAATTTCCCACACTCATACATAAAATAGCACCTCACTATATTCTCGGACTGTGCTCTCCTGGGCCTCCACTTTGGAAAAAGAATTGGTTCAACTGGCAAACAGTTGAACCAATTGAATAATAAACCGTTTTCGAAGGATAGAAAATGAGATGCCAAGTAAAGGAAGTGGGGTAAAGGTGAGCATCTGTTCACAGGCATTTTGGCCCACCCCTCACATCTAACAAGGGCCTCAAATTTAACTCATAAAAAAATCAAATGATATACACACTCCTGACAAAGCAGCTGCCCTGTTGAAGGAAGACACCCATGTCTCACCCAGCTTTATAACTGTATGCTGTTTCTGAATCACACCAACTGGACATAGTGGATTCGTGTTTTGTAAGTCGTGTAATACTACAATACTGCATTCCAATTTTCTCCACATTAATTTTTTACTCTAAACAGTTAAAATATATAAAGCAAAAACCCCTTATTCACCTGTAGTGGATACTATATAAATGATTTTGTGACATTTATGCCTATGAGAACACAATATCACTGGTAAGTTCATATCACTTCTGAAATATTAAAGTGAGAGAATGACATCACTTTTACCCATCTGTTGTTTAAAAGAAAATGATGCAATCTTCAGTATCAGTAGGTAACGCAGCAGAAAAGAGTTTCCTTTTCTGAAATCATGAGGGCTTCTAAGTGTCCAAATTGTTTAATTATCTTCCATCATTGATAATTTCAGAAAAAAAGCTACAATAATGTGAAGCCCATAGTTGAGAAGGCTACTTTGAATAAATGTGTAAGAGAAACAAATTACTGTTCTTCCTTGAATTAATCCCAGTCAATTCCAGCCATGCAAAATGTAGCAAGCTGACATTTGCCCTGTTTTGTTATAACTAAAATAAGAAATTTTGTTCTTCTGGGTGGTTCCATTTACTTGTCCTTTTAAACATATTTTTCTATTGCCACAGTAATAGTCTCAAGTCTTACCCAAAAATATCTCCAAGCAACTGCTGGGTCACATGCATGGTCCATGTCCCCAGAACTCCAAAATGTGATTATCAGAGCTGAGTACAGAGAAATAAAAGCTGTCACTGTGAATGACCTTTTGTTGTACTTGTGAGATGGGGAGGTGTATACATTTCGTAAATGTGTTTGAAATACTCTGGCCTTGTATCACAATGGGTTATCTGAGGTTTGATTGTTTTGCACTTTTCATTAGAATCAGAATGTGAAATTTCAGATTGATTTCCTTCATGCCATCAACCCAAAGTCTCCACAACCCTGGCAGAATTTCTATTCTTAGTTTCACGTGACCAGCTACATGATGCAGTGTGAGGAATCAAGGGTCACCTAGCGAGTCACACAGCAAAAGAGGAATTGAGATATTAGCTAGGTAACAACCGCTAAAATGTATTGCATAAAAACTCAACTAGTTGATAATAAAATAGCATCAGCTGTCCTCCAAAGAAAGTTAATCAATATTTTTTTTTTTATTTAAAGCTGAACAAAAGAGAATGATCAAGGTTCATGGAAAAGGTGGCACTGCAAATTCATTTTCATTATCTGTGTCCTATCCCTAAGTTACTTGGTACACACATAGCATGGGAATACTCACTTGAATACCATGTAATTCACATAAGAGGCATGAGGCACTTTTCCAGTTCACAAGTTAGAAGTCACCAAGCCTTCTGTGTCTCCCAAAGTTTCTACAATTTAAAGGGTTGCATAGGTGATCCATCTGCTTTGTGGCACCCCTTTGCATCCTCTCTGAGACCTCCACTTGGCCAACTATTTTGGGCCCATTTTGCATCAATTCAAGCCAACAGCATTATGGAAGCTGATATGCATCCAGTGGAATGTAAGCTCCTATGGACAGGAACTTTGTCTGGCTCACTGCTTTTTCCTCAGCATGTAGTACACAGTGTAGCTCATGGAGACTCCTAATTAGCTCTAGTTAATTAGCTAGCATGCGACAAACGGAATTAAGAAGTGAGGAAGGCTGTATATAAATGAAATAAATAATCACTTGAGCATTGGAGGTCTAGCGATGCTGAGACATTAACTCTATAAATCTGTCAAGGGTCTGAAATTTCCTTGGTTGTAATAAGCTATTTGGGTTAAGGTGCTTTCAAGAGACCACTCATAGGCAAATTTTGGTGGACAAAGTTAATATCGGCCCAAGAAGGGGCATCTTCCAAGAGCAGAAACTTTTAAATGAGTCTAAAATAGTAAATAATGGTGCAGAATTTTAAGCCCCTCTACTCTCAGTCAACTTCCCTTCCCATGACTTCTCTGGCATTTGTTGAGCTCATTTGGGTTCCAGGCAAAACCTGAGACAAAGTCAAGGCTTGAAAGGGTTGGGGAGAGGCCATATCCTTCACCCCATTGCCATTTTCAGTCTTCTACATGGATTTGTGGGTGAATCAGTGCTGCCTACCAGAGGCCACCTTGGCCGGGATAATTTTATTTCTCCTAATTTAAATATGGAAAACTGATTTTGAGTGATTTTGTTGTAGACTAAAGAAGAAATCAGGGAGGAAGGCTGATTCTCTCCCCCTGCATATTTTCTGCCTTTTTGTCTTTAATTTATCACCATCCGTGAGTACCCACAATACTGATTGCCTTTACTAACAGCCATAATGTTAGATGGATGAGACTGAGTGTAGTGTAGTGAAGGCACTCCTCTCTTGCTCCAGCAAATAAACCATTTTTGTAACTGCTATAAAAAAACATCCCTTTGAAATAATTTTATTTCTTGTTTTTATTACAAACAGAAAACATAAACCATGTCACCCACCATCTTGTGCTTTGAAATATGAAAGTCAAAGGAAAACTAATTTGGGAAGAGAGATGAAGTGCTTTGAAGGAGAGATGAAACAGCAAAGTTGAAAGATTAATGCTACATAGACAAATTGAAATCTAAAGTGAAAGTTTAGACAACAGTAATCAAAATGAATGATAACACGAAAAGCCAGCAGGAAGAGAACATTTGAGCCAACAATCCAATCTGGTTCATCCGGATAAGATTGTTATCTGGCATTTAATGCTGTTTCCTACACCATGAACATAAGCACTTACTGTCATACTAAGAAAAAGAAAAGTCATCTGAATTTATCGCTATTTTTATATGTAGTTAAATTAATTGTTATCATACTTCCAAGTGAAGTAACATAGGTTTGGCTTTTGCTGTCAGTTGTTCAAGATTCACAGGCTTGGAATATTTTTTAACAATTTAAAGGCCCAAGATTTCTTACAGCCCCAAGAACTTTCCCCTCTCTACTAAGCACAAATCTGAACAAATAATTACACACCACCAACGTAAAACTAGGAGATCTCATTTTGGTACAGTCTTTGTATAATTTTAAAACACAATTTAAAAAAATAAATTTTCTTACCTGGAAAATGCTGCAATATTATCAGCCAAAGTTTCTTCATCATTTGCCCCAGACCTGTAATAGTCATATATAGACTTTGGAAGTACTGATTTAGCATGTTGTTCATAATCATTGATACAAATTAGCCGGGGGAGCATTTTCACAGGTTATTGCTATCCCAGATGGAGTTTTTTTTTTTTAATGTATTGCTTTGTACATCCTCACTGTTCTGTTATTTGTCAATTATTAATAGACTTTTGCCAAAGTTCAGATTTAGTTCTCTGTTGCTTACATCAAGTGAGCAAACATTATATGCTTAGCCTTTGAAATTTCATTTGTAGGCTATCTGCCAAAGAACACCGAAGTCACCATCTGCCAAAGAACACCGAAGTCACTATCTGCCAAAGAACACCGAAGTCACTATCTGCCAAAGAACACCGAAGTTGAGGTTGGGGAGGCAGCAGAAGGTGATTAGGTGGCTATCACATTAAAAAGGGGAAAGGAATAAGTAAAAAATTAAAGACTTAGAGAAATACCTGTATGAAACCACTCTTGGTTCAGTTTTGCCTAAGGCTGCTTCTTGCACATGGTCTGTGCCTGTGCTCTTTGCTTGATACCCAGAATGGGCTCTGCCCACTCATTTTCTTTCCACACTTGGATCATGCGCAAATCTTATAAACAAGAGCTTATGAACTGAATGGGGCATCCGTGAAATATCGGACATCCATGAAATTCAGGGCTTCTGCACAATATAAAATTTAGCTGATCACAAACGTAAACATTTGGCTTTAACATGGAACATTAAGGCCAAATTTACAGCTAATTTTTTCATTCATTCTGTATATTTGAGGTTTACAACATGATGTTATGAGATACATATACATAGAAAAATGGTTACAATAGGGAAGCAAATATATCTATCATCTCACCCATAGTTACTTTTTTGTGTGTATGACAAGAACAGCTAAAATCAACTTATTTAACAAAAATTCCTAATATGATACACTTTTATTAACTTTAGTCCTCATGTTGCACATTAGCTCTCTAGACCAGGGGTCCTAAAGCCCCCAGCATGGACTGGTACCGGTCCGTGGCCTGTTAGGAACCAAGCTGCACAGCAGGAAGTGAGCAGCCGGTGAGCAAGCATCACAGCCTGAGCTCCGCCTCCTATTGTGAACTGCACATGCGAGGGATCTAGGCTGTGCCACTCCTTATGAGAATCTAATGCCTGACGATCTGAGGTGGAACAGTTTCATTCCAAAACCATCCACCTACCCCCACTGCCCATGGAAAAACTGTATTCCACAAAACTGGTCCCTGGTGGCGAAAAGGTTAGGGACCCTGTTGTGGACTCATGTATCCTATGTGTCTACTATTTTGTATCCTTTGACCTATATCACCCCTTTTCCTCTTCCCTGCTTCCCACTAGTGTTATTCACTGTTTCATTCTCTAGCTCTGTGCATTTGAAGTCTTTTTTAAAAGAAAATCCCACCTATAAGTGAAAGAATGCAATAGTTTCCCTTTTGTGCCTGGCTTATTTCACTTAGCATAATGTTCTCTGAGTTCTCCTGCAAATGACAGGATCCCCTTCTCTTATAAGGCTGAATAATATTTCATTGTGTATATATCTATACATTTTCCTTATCTGTCTCTTAATGGGCATTTAGGTTTACCATTAATTCTTTTTTTTTTTTTTTTTTTTTTTTGAGATGGAGTCTTTCTCTGTCTCCTAGGGTGGAGTGCAGTGGTGTGATCTCAGCTCACTGCAGCCTCTACCTCCCAGGGTCAAGAGATTATTCTGCCTCAGCCTCCCAAGTAACTGGGACTACAGGCACGTCCACCATGCCTGGCTAATTTTTGTATTTTTATTTAGTAAAGATGGGGTTTCACTATATTGGCCAGGCCGGTCTCAAACTCCTGACCTCAAGTGATCCAACCACCTTGGCCTCCCAGAGTGCTGGGATTACAGGTGTGAGCCACCACACATGGCCTACCACTAATTCTTAGAGTCTTATCTTGCTCTGGAGAGGGTATAAGGAAGTGCTATTCCAAAAGACCTGTGGTCTCAGTCTGTAATTTCACTCAATCATGGAACACCTGGGGAAGATTCACATTCGTAAGATATGCTTGAGAAAGCAGTGATTTTAACTACAGTTAGGCCTGAGTTTCAATCTCGGAGCCGCCACTTAAAGCTGCTTGCCAGCTGTTCACTGTCTACATTCCAACCACCTACACCTGTAGGAGAACTTGCCCTTGAACTTGGAGCCTGCCTTTTCATAAACATAGCATGCCAAATAGTATAGTTCCATACCCTGTGGAACAGCCCTCAAAAACAAGCCCAAGAAAGTTGGTGCATAAATACCCCAAACTTCTCATTCTTCTGGTGGGATTACTCCTAGGCGTATGTTCTACATCACAGGTTTCAGTTGTCCACAGTGTGAGCTGGTTGATAATCTATGCTATGTATGTACCTTCCTTTTTTGTTCGTTTGTTTTTTGTTTTGAGATAGAGTCTTGCCCCGTCACCAGACTGGAGTGCAGTGGCGCAATCTCGGCTCACTGCAACCTCCACCTCCCGGGTTCAAGCAATTCTCCTGCCTCAGCCTCCCAAGTAGCTGGGATTACAGGCTCATGCCATCATGCCCAGCTGATTTTTGTGTTTTTGGTAGAGATGGGGTTTCACCATGTTGGCCAGGATGGTCTTGATCTCTTGACCTCGTGATCTGCCCACCTCAGCCTCCCAAAGTGCTGGGATTACAGGCGTGAGCCACCGTGCCCGGCCTGGCTGCCTTCCCTTCTAATCAGACTTCCCTACTCCTCATTGGTGCTCCCTTCACCTCCCAAATAAACTCCTTGCATTTGAATGCTTGCCTCTCAGTCTCCTTTTGGTGAAACTCAAACCAAGACAAAGGGAAATATTCATCCCTATCCTGAGGAGTGACTGTGAGGACAAAGGATATATCATCGCTTAAACACCTGGCATATAGTAGGCACAGTTGACCTTTGAACAAAAAAAAGGGTCCACTTATATGTAGATTTTCTTTAGATGCTTCCACCCCTGAGACAGCAAAACCAACTCTCCTCTTCCTCCTGCTCCTCATTCTACACAATGTGAAGATGACAAGGATGAAGAGTTTTGATGTTCCACTTACATTTTATGAATAGTAAATATATTTTCCCTTCCTTATGATTTTCTTAATAACATTTTCTTTTTTCTAGCTTGCTTTATTGTAAGAATACAGTATATAACACATGTAACATATAAAATATGTGTAAGTTGATTTTGTTATTGGTAAGGCTTCCAGTCAACAGCAGGCTACTAGTTGTTAAGTTTTGGGGGAGTTGAAAGGTATACACAGTGGGTCAGTACTTCTAACCCCCATATTGTTCAGTGGTAAACTGTATTTCATTAATATTACCCACCTTCATCTTCTCAATATACTTTACTAACACATTTTTCCAAAAGACTTTTGTTTAATGTCAATTATATAAGGACAATTCCCTAACATACGAGAGATTGGACAAAGGGATTCTTGGGCTTCTGGAAGGCCATTGCCATTTTTCTTCAAGTAAGTTAATCCCTTTGAGTATTTCTTTGCTAGATTTGCAATTAGTCCAATTTATTTTCTATACCCTCAAGAGAAGTGCCTTTCACAAATAATGTATATTTATATTATGAGATCTTTTTGAAAATTGCCTTATCCCATGCTTCATGAGGCTTTATATGGTAGAAAGCATAGGGTGTAAAATCATATCTTACAGCGGGTAAGTATCCTTTAAGTTTATTTTGGAGAAGGAAAATTGTCTAAGATGAAGAAGAATACTAAGGGGTTCAGTATGTGATCTGTGACTTAGTTTTGACCTGTGGCCACAGAGTGAACACAGAGCACAGTCACCTGTTATATGAAATTCCCATGCTGTGGGTCACCAAAAGGAGCAGGAGAGAGGATATGGATCAAATCTATTTTTACTACTGACAAAGCAACTAGAAACCAAAGATGCAGGCTCCATAGCAGCTTATTAAGCAAACTGGGAATGAAACCAGAACCAAAAAATATAAGCCATTAGGTCTTTCGCAGCTGTAATGATAGATATAGTATATAAAAAAAGGGTTTTAATTTAATCAAAGGGTCATATGCTGTTAAAATTGACATTGACTTTTATAGTACATAGGTTTATTCTCAAAGTTCACAAATGCTGGCTTTTTGCATCAATGTAGTGACGGATAAAATGACATATTAAAATTGCTATTAGGATGTGAAAAATCTGCCAATAGGATAAGCAAGTTCTAAATAACCAGTCCCACAGTTAACAAAATTATGATGAAAATGTGGTCAAAGGATCTTAATTATGGCTTATAACTCATTCAAAATTTAAAGATTAAATCATGACATTTTATTTGCATATTTATGTGCAAATTTAGCATTTATTAAAATAATTAGCATCCTGCAACTAATGTGATTAGAATGAAGAGGCAATCTAATATTGTTAATCAGGTCAAGTCCTGGTGATACTAAAGAAGATACATAAGTGCCAGTGGTTCTCAAAGTGTGGCTTTGAACCAGCAGCATCAGCATCACCTAGGAAGTTATTAGAAATGCAAATTCCAGGCGTCATCCTAGTCCTACTGAATCAGAAACTCTACAGCTCTTTGTGCTGTAACAAGCCTTCCAGGTGATTTGATACACAATATTGTATGAGGACCACGGTTTAGGCGAGATGGAATGTAAAGGGGGACTTTTTTCTTAAGAGGCTTATTCTTTTTTATAATTTCAACTTTTATCTTAGATACCGAGGCACATATGCAGCTTTGTTACCTGGGGATATTGAATGATGCTGAGGTTTGGGGTACAAATCCTGTCACCTAGGTAGTGATCACAGTACTCGATAGGTAGTTTTTCAATCCATGCTCCCTTCCCTCCTTCCCCACTGTAGTAGCCTGCAGTGTCTGTTGTTCTCATATTTATGTCCATGTGTGCTCAATGTTTAGCTTCCACTTCTAAGTGAGAATATGCAGTATTTGGTTTTCTACTCCTGCATTAATTCACTTAGGATTATGGCCTCCAACCATCTCCATGTTGCTGCGAAGGACATTATTCCATTCTTTTTTATGGCTGTACAGCATTCCGTGGTATATATGTACCACATTTTCTTTATCCAATCTACCACTGAAGAGCACCTGGGTTGATTCCATGTATTTGCTATTGTGAATACTGCATCAGTGAACATATGGGTGTATGTGTCCTTTTGGTAGAATGATTTATTTTCCCTTGGGTATATACCAGTAGCAGTATTGCTGGGTCGAATGGAAGCTCTATTTTAAGTCCTTTGAGAAATCTCCAGACTGCTTTCCACAGTGGCTGTACTAATTTACATTCCCACCAACAATGTATAAACATTCTCTTTTCTTTACAGACTGTCCAACATCTGTTTTTTTGACCTTTTACTAATAGCCATTCTAACCGGTGTAAAATGGTATCTCATTGTGATTTTGATTTGCATTTTTCTGATGATTAGAGATGCTGGGAATTTTTTTATGTTTCTTGGCTGCTTGTCTGTCTTCTTTTGAGGAGTATCTGCTCATATCCTTTGCCCATTTTTTAATGAGGTTGTTTCTTGCTTGTTGATTTCTTTATGTTCCCTATAGATTCTGGATATTAAGCCTTTATTGGATGCATAATTTGCAAATATCTTCTCCCATTCTGTAGGTTATCTATTTACCCTGGTAATAGTTTCTTTTGCTGTGCAGAAGATTTTTAGTTTAATTAGGTTCCATTTTCCATTTTTGTTTTTATTGAAATTGCTTTTGGGAACTTAGCCAAAAATTTATTGTCAGGGCCAATGTCAAGAAGAGTGTTTCCTAGATTGTTTTCTAGTAATTTTATAGTTTGAAGTCTTACATTTAAATCTGTGATCCATGTTTAGTTAATTTTTGTATATGGTGAAAGGGGTCCAGCTTCAGTCTTTGGCATATGGCTGGCCAGCTATCCCAGGACAATTTATTGAATAGAGAGTCCTTTCCCCATTGCTTGTTTTTGTCAGCTTTGCCAAGGGTCAAATGGTTGTAGGTATGTGGCATATTTCTGAGTTTTCTTTTCTGTTCCATTAGTCTATGTGTCTGTTTTTGTACTAGTACCATATTATTTTGGTTACTGTAGCTTTGTAGTATAGTTTGAAGTTGGGTGGTGTGATGCCTCCAGCTTTGTTCTTTTTGCTTAGGATTGCTTTGGCTATTTGGGCTCTTTTTTGGTTCCATGTGAATTTTAGAAGTTTTTGTTGTCGTTGCTGTTGTTTTTTCTAATTCTGTGAAGCATGACATTGGTAGTTTGATAGGAATAGTGTTGAATTTGTAGATTGCTTTTGGCAGTATGGCTGTATTTATGATATTAATTCTTCCAATCTATGAGCATGGAATGTTTTTCCATTTATTTGTGTCATCTTTGATTTCTTTCAGCAGGGTTTATAGTCTCCTCGTAGAGTACTTTCACCTCCCTGATTAGCTGTATTACTAGGTATTTCATTTCTTTTGTGGCTGTTGTAAGTGGAATTGTGTTCTTGCTTTCATTCTCATCCTGGAGATTCTTGATATATAGAAATGTGACTTATTTTTATACATTGATTTTTGTATCCTGAAACCTTACTAAAGTCACTTATGAGTTCTAGGAGCCTTTTGGCAGAGCTTATAGGATTTTCTAGGCATAGAATTATATCATCAGTGAACAGAGATAGTTTGATTACTTCTTTTCCTATTTGGGATGCCTTTTATTTTTTTCTCTTGTTTGATACCTCTGGCTAGGACTTCCAATGCTATGTTAAATAGACATGGTAAGAGTGGGGAATCTTTGTCTTGTTCCAGTTTTCAAGGGGAATGGTTTCAACTTTTTCCCATTAAGTATAATATTGGCTGTGTGTTTGTCATAGATGGCTGTTATTATTTTGAGGTATTTTCCTTCAGTACCTAATCTGTTAAGGGTTTTTGTCATAAAGAGGTGTTACATTTTATCTCATGCTTTTTCTGCATCTATTGAGATAATCATATAGATTTTGCTTTTAATTGTATTTATGTGGTGAATCACATTTACTGATTTTTGCATGTATTTCCTACTTGATTGTGGTGTATGAACTTTTCAATGTGCTGCTGGGTACAGTTTGCTAATATTTCATTGAGAATTTTCACATCTATCATCAGTAATATTGGCCTGAACCTTTTTTTTTCTGTTGTGTCTGCTAGATTTTGGTATCAGACTGATTGTGGCTTCACAGAATGAGTGAGGAGTCTCTCCTCAATTTTTTGAATAGTTTCGGTAGGGATTGTTTTCAGTTCTTCTTTGCACATCTGGCAGAATTTGGCTGTGAAACCATCTGGCTCAGGTCTTTTTTTTTTTCTTGATATGTTCTTTATTACTCGTTCAATTTCAGAAGCTGATATTGGTCTGTTCAGGGTTTCAATATCTTCCTAATTCAATCTCATGAAATTGTGTGCTTCCATGAATTTATCCATTGCCTTTAGATATTCTAATTTGTGTGCACAGAGTTATTCATAGTAGTCTCTGAGGATCTTTTGTATTTCTGTATTTTTGTATTTTGTATTCCTGTAGTTGTAATATTGCCTCTGTTATTTCTGGTTATGCTTATTTGGATCTTCTCTTTTTCTTTGTTAGTCTAGCTGGTAGTCTATCAATTTTTTTTTTTTTTGAACAACCAACTCTTGGTTTCATTGATGTTTTGTTAGTTTATTCCCTTTTTTCAGTTCCTTTAGGTGTAGAGCTAGTCTGTTAATTTGAAATCTTTCTAACTTCTTGAGGAAGGCACTTAGGGCTATAAACTTTCCTCTTAACAATGCGTTGGTTGCATCTCAGAGATTTTGCTAAGTTGTGTCCCTATTTTCATTAATTTCAAATAATTTTTTTATTTCTGCCTTAACTTCAATGTTTACTCAGGAGTTATTCAAGAGCAAGTTGTTTAACCTCCGTGTATTTGGATGGTTTTGAGAGATTATCTTGATAATGATTTCTGGTTTTATTGCACGTGGTCTGAGAGTGTGCATGGTGTGATTTCAATTCTTTGAATTTATTGAGACTGGCTTTATGACTGATCATGTGGTCAACCTTAGAACATGTTCCATGTGCAGATGAGAAAAATATATATTCTGTGGTTATTGGGTGGAGTGTTCTGAAGATGTCTATTAGGTCCAACTGGTGAAGAGTTGACTTTTTCCAGAGTTTCTTTGTTGGTTTTCTCCCTTGATAATCTGTCTAACACTGTCAGTGGGGTATTGAAGTCTCCCCTATTAGTGTGCGGTTGCTAAGTCTTTTCTTAGGCCAAGAACTTGCTTAATTAAACAGGGGGGTCCAGACTGGGTTCTTATATATATGTATGATAGTTAAGGCTTCTTGTTGGATTGTACCCTTCATCTTTATGTAATGCCCTTCACTGTCCTTAATATTTATTGGCATAATGTCCGTTTTATCTGATGTAAGAATAGTGACTCCTACTGTTTCTTGTTTTCCATTTGCATGGTAAACCTTTCTTCGTCCTTTTACTTTGAGTCGTTGGTGTCATTACATGTGCAATGGGTCTCCTGAAGGACAACAGATGATTAGGTCTTATCATTTTATCCAGCTTGCCACTCTATGTATTTTAAGTGGGGCATTTGGCACATTTGCATTTAAGGTTAGTATTGATATGTGTGATTTTAATCATGTCATCATGTTGTTAGCTGGTTGTTATGTAGACTTAGTTGTGCAGCTGTTTTATAGTGCCTGTAGGCTGTGTGCTTACACATGTTTTTGCAGCAGTGGGTATCATTCTTTTGATTCAATGTTTTGCACTCCCTAAGGACTTCTTGTAAGACTGCTCTAATGAAATGTACTCTTTCAGCATTTGCTTATCTAAGAAGTATTTTATTTTTCCTTCACTTATGAAGCTTAGTTTGGTTGGATATGAAATTCTTCTTTGAAATTTCTTTTCTTTTAGGGCACTGAAAATAGACCCCTAACCTCTTCTGGCTTGTAAGGTTTCTTCTGAGAGGTCTGCTTCTAGCCTGATGGGGTTCCTTCCATAAGTGACCTGCCCGTTCTCCCAGCTGCCTTTAAGATTTTTTTCTTTTGCATTGATATTGGTGAATCTGATGACTGTGTGCCTCGGGGATGGTCATCTTGTATAGTATCTAGCTGAGGTTCTCTGTATTTCTTGGATTTGCATGTCAACTTCTTTAGAGAGATTAGGAACATTTTCACGAATTATCTCTTCGTTAAATATATTTTCCAGGTTGTTCGTTTCCTCTCTTTCTCTCTCAGGAATGCCAGTGAGCTGTAGGTTTGGTCTCTTTACATAATCCCATATTTCTTGGGAGTTTTGTTCATCTTTCTTATTTCTTTCTTCTTTATTTTTGTCTGACTGAGTTGATTTGAAAAACTGGTCTTTGAGCTTTTGAGATTCTTTCCTCATCTTGTTCTTTTCTGCTGTTAATACTTACAACTGTTTTATGAATTCTTACAGTGAATTTTGCAGTTCAAGGAATTTAGTTTAAGTCTTTCTTGAAATGGCTACTTTGTCTTTCAACTCTTGAATCATTTTACTGGATTGCTTGGCTTCCTTGGATTGAGTTTTAACTTATTCCTGGATCTCAATGAGCTTCCTTACCATCCAGATTCTGAATTCTATGTCTGTCTTTTCAGACTTTCACACTAGTTAAGAACCATTGCTGGAAAGCTAGTGGGCTCATTTGAAGGTAGGAGGACACTGGCTCTTTGAATTGCCAGAGTTGTTACACTGATTCTTTTGTATCTGGGAGAGTTGATGTTCCTTTGACTGTGTTATACATTGAATATAGTCCATTGGCTTCATTTCTGGAAGTTTTCAGAGAGCTAATGCTCTGTACAGGGTCTTTGTTGTTGAATTATTGTAAATATTATGGCTTCAATGAATGGAGGAACACCAGGTTTTTTGTCTTGAGTTGAATTAGATAAGACATGAGCACACAT
The DNA here is from genome assembly GCF_006542625.1 of Nomascus leucogenys. Classification (NCBI taxonomy): domain Eukaryota; kingdom Metazoa; phylum Chordata; class Mammalia; order Primates; family Hylobatidae; genus Nomascus; species Nomascus leucogenys. The sequence goes on from NC_044391.1 coordinate 2,312,368, forward strand.
AATAAGCTTAAATTAAAAAAAAAAAAATCCACTTTTTTTCTTTTTGTGCTACTGCAGCCCAGCAGTTGATTTGGAGTACCATCTTAGTAGGTAAATTCTGAAATGCAGTCCCCAGATTGCTTAATCTCTTGGTGGATAGAATGAAAAGCAGTGGTTGGAGATTAGAACAGCTTTTGTTAATTTGCAATGATTGCATTGTTAAAATATCTCACATTCTTTCAGACGCAATACATTCTTTAAAACTTCCCTCCAGGTCTCTGTGAAGTCAGATGCTAAAGAGGCACACCACAGCAAAACAAATTCAGGTCTTGTTCAAGCTGCTAAATGTTACATTTGCACACTCATCACCCCCACTCTCCCCACAAGTTTGGGAAGCAGAATGGTAAACGTCAATGCAAATGGCATCTGCTGGGTTCAGGCCTCTACTTCACCATGGCCAGAAGAATAGGCTTTGGTGTTTTTTGTGTTTTCTTGCCACTGGACTTAATAAAATCTTAACTTCTAATCCTCCCTAATATCCCAATAAAATCTGCAGAATAGGCTGGGCGTGGTGGCTCACGCCTGTAATCCCAGCACTTTGGGAGGCTGAGGCAGGCAGATCACCTGAGGTCGGGGGTTCGAGACAGCCTGACCAACATGGAGAAACCCCGTCTCTATGAAAAATACAAAAAAAATTATCTGGGCATGGTGGCATATGCCTGTAATCCCAGCCACTTGGGAGGCTGGGACAGGAGAATTGCTTGAACCCTGGAGGCAGAAGTTGTGGTGAGCCGAGATGGCGCCATTGCACTCCAGCCTGTGCAACAAGAGTGAAACTCCTCTCAAAAAAAAAAAAAAAAAAGAAAGAAAAAAATCTGCAGAATAATGTCCTGACATCTCCACAACCTTTGGATATTTTCCAAACCACAGGGCCATCTTGAGGAACTCTCTCCTGTTCCTTTCTCTCAAGGGGTAACTGAGCACAACCTAGAAGGAAGCAATAAAAACTTCACATCCTCAACTGGATTTTTTCAGTATTTGTCATAGATGTAATGTATACTATTACATCTATTACTATTACATTGTTTAGAGAAATGTCATATTTCCTGTTTTTATCCTTTTAAGAGGGATTTTATTTTAAATGAGGGATAGAGTTTGGTTGAGTCTTAGTTATTTCCACACTTCTAGATATTAGAAGAGGTTAAGTTGTCTCAAGCACTAATGGCTGGGGAGAAACAGGTATCCTGGACAGCTGAAAAGAGTGCCCCTTACAAGTATAAAAACTATTTCATTGTGGTTTTACTTTACATCTTTTTTTTTTTAATACATGTGCACAACCTGCAGGTTTGTTACATACGTATACATGCGTCATGTTGGTGTGCTGCACCCATTAACTCATCATTTACATTAGGTATATTTCCTAATGCTATCCCTCCCCTTTCACCGCACCACATGACAGGCCCCAGTGTGTGATGTTCCCCACCCTGTGTCCAAGTGTTCTCATTGTTCAATTCCCACCTATGAGTGAGAACATGCGGTGTTTGGTTTTTTGTCCTTGTGATAGTTTGCTCAGAATGATGGTTTCCAGCTTCATCCATGTCCCTGCAAAGGACATGAACTCATCCTTTTTTATGGCTGCATAGTATTCCATGATGTATATGTGCCACATTTTCTTAATCCAGTCTATCATTGATGGACATTTGGGTGGTTCCAAGTCTTTGCTATTGTGAATACTGCTGCAATAAACAGACGTGTGCATGTTTCTTTATAGCAGCATGATTTATAATCCTTTGGGTATATACCCAGTAATGGAATGGCTGGGTCAAATGGTATTTCTAGTTCTAGATCCTTGAGGAATCGCCACACTGTCTTCCACAATGATTGAACTAGTTTACACTCCCACAAACAGTGTAAAAGTTTTCCTATTTCTCCACATCCTCTCTGGCACCTGTTGTTTCCTGACTTTTTAATGATCGCCATTCTAACTGGTGTGAGATGGTATCTCATTGTGGTTTTGATTTGTATTTCTCTGATGGCCAGTGATGAGGAGCATTTTTTCATGTGTCTGTTGGCTGCATAAATGTCTTCTTTTGAGAAGTGTCTGTTGATATCCCTTTGCCCACTTTTTGATGAGGTTGTTTGATTTTTTTCTTGTAAATTTGTTTAAATTCTTTGTAGATTCTGGATATTAGCCCTTTGTCAGATGGGTAGATTGCAAAAATTTTCTCCTATTCTGTAGGTTGCCTGTTCACTCTGATGGTAGTTTCTTTTGCTGTGCAGAAGCTCTTTGGTTTAATTAGATTCCATTTGTCAATTTTGGCTTTTGTTGCCATTGCTTTCGGTGTTTTAGACATGAAGTCCTTGCCCATGCCTATGTCCTGAATGGTACTGCCTAGGTTTTCTTCTAGGGTTTTTATGGTTTTAGGTCTAATATTTAAGTCTTTAATCCATCTTGAATTAATTTTTGTATAAGGTGTAAAGAAGGGATCCAGTTTCAGCTTTCTACATATGGCTAGCCAGTTTTCCCAGCACCATTTATTAAATAGGGAATCCTTTCCCCATTGCTTGTTTTTGTCAGGTTTGTCGAAGATCAAATGAATGTATTTTCTCTTGCTTCTCTAGTTCTTTTAATTGTGATGTTAGGGTGTCGAATTTAGATCTTTCCTGCTTTCTCTTGTGGGCATTTAGTGCTATAAATTTCCCTCTACACACCGCTTTAAATGTGTCCCAGAAATTCTGATATGTTGTGCCTTTGTTCTCATTGGTTTCAAAGAACATCTTTATTTCTGCCTTCATTTCATTATGTAGCCAGTAGTCATTCAGGAGCAGGTTGTTCAGTTTCCATGCAGTTGTGCGGTTTTGAGTGAGTTTCTTAATCCTGAGTTCTAATTTGATTGCACTGTGGTCTGAGAGACACTTTGTTATGATTTGTTTTCTTTTACATTTGCTGAAGAGTGCTTCCAACTATGTGGTCAATTTTGGAAAAAGTGCAATGTGGTGCTGAGAAGAATGTATATTCTGTTGATTTGGGGTGGAGAGTTCTGTAGATGTCTATTAGGTCTGCTTTGTGCAGAGCTGAGTTCAAGTCCTGGATATCCTTGTTAACTTTCTATCTCGTTGATCTTTCTAATGTTGATAGTAGGGTGTTAAAGTCTCCCATTATTATCATGTGGGAGTCTAAGTCTCTTTGTAGGTCTCTAAGGACTTGCTTTATGAATCTGAGTGCTCCTGTATTGGGTGCATATATATTTAGGATAGTTAGCTCTCCTTGTTGAATTGATCCCTTTACCATTATGTAATGGCTTTCTTTGTCTCTTTTGACCTTTGTTGGTTTAAAGTCTGGTTTATCAGAGACTAGGATTGCAAACCCTGCCTTTTTTTGTTTTCCATTTCCTTGGTAGATCTTCTTCCATCTCTTTATTTTGAGCCTATGTGTGTCTCTGCACATGATATAGGTCTCCAGAATATAGCACACTGATGGGTCTTGACTCTTTATCCAATTTGCCAGGCTGTGTCTTTTAATTGGGGCATTTAGCCCATTTACATTTAAGGTAAATATTGTTATGTGTGAATTTGATCCTGTTGTTATGATGTTAGCTGGTTATTTTGCTCATTAGTTGATGCAGTTTCCTCCGAGCATCGATGGTCTTTACAATTTGGCATGTTTTTGCAATGGCTGGTACTGGTTGTTCCTTTCTATGTTTAGTGCTTCCTTCAGGAGCTCTTGTAAGGCAGACCTGATGGTGACAAAATCTCTCAGCATTTGCTTGTCTGTAAAGGATTTTATTTCTCCTTAACTTATGAAGCTTAGTTTGGCTGGATACGAAATTCTGGATTGAAAATTATTTTCTTTAAGAATGTTGAATATTGGCCCCCACTCTCTTCTAGCTTGTAGAGTTTCTGCCAAGAGATCTGCTGTTAGTCTGATGGGCTTCCCTTTCTGGGTAACCCGACCTTTCTCTCTGGCTGCCCTTAACATTTTTTCCTTCATTTCAACCTTGGTGAATCTGACAATTATATGTCTTGGGGTTGCTCTTCTCGAGGACTATCTTTGTGGTGCTCTCTGTATTTCCTGAATCTGCATGTTGGCCTGCCTTGCTAGGTTGGGGAAGTTCTCCTGGATAATATCCTGAAGAGTGTTTTCCAACTTGGTTCCATTCTCCTTGTCACTTTCAGGTACACCAGTCAAATGTAGATGTGGTCTTTTCACATAGTCCCATATTTCTTGTAGGCTTTGTTCATTTCTTTTTACTCTTTTTTCTCTAAACTTCTCTTCTCGCTTCATGTTATTAATTTGATCTTCAATCACTGATACCCTTTCTTCCACTTGATCGAATCAGCTACTGAAACTTGTGCATGCATCACATAGTTCTCGTGCCATGGTTTTCAGCTCTGTCAGGTCATTTAAGGTCTTCTCTATGCTGTTTATTCTAGCTAGCCATTCGTCTAATCTTTTTTCAAGGTTTTTAGCTTCCTTGCAATGGGTTCGACCATCCTCCTTTAGCTCAGAGAAGTTTGTTACTACCGATCTTCTGAAACCTACTTCTGTCAACTCATCAAAGTCATTCTCCATCCAGCTTTGTTCCATTGCTGGGAAGGAGCTGCAATCCTTTGGAGGAAAGGAGGCACTCTGGTTTTTAGAATTTTCAACTTTTCTGCTCTGATTTCTCCCCATCTTTGTGGTTTTATCTACCTTTGGTCTTTGATGATGGTGACCTACAGATGGGGTTTTGGTGTGGATGTCCTTTTTGTTGATGTTGATGCTATTCCTTTCTGTTTGTTAGTTTTCCTTCTAACAGTTAGGACCCTCAGCTACAGGTCTGTTGGCATTTGCTGGAGGTCCACTCCAAATGCTGTTTTCCTGGGTATTAAAAGCGGAGGCTGCGGAACAGCAAATATTGCAGAACAGCTAATATTTCTGCCTGTTCCTTCCTCTGGAAGCTTCGTCTCAGAGGGGCACCTGGCTGTATGAGGTGTCAGTCAGCTCCTACTGGGAGGTGTCTCCCAGTTAGGCTACTCAGGGGTAAGGGACCCATTTGAGGAGGCAGTCTATCCATTCTCAGATCTCAAACTCCATGCTGGAAGAACCACTGCTCTCTTCCAAGCTGTCAGACAGGGACGTTTAAGCCTGCAGAAGTTTCTGCTGCCTTTTGTTCAGCTATACCCTGACCCCAGGGGTGGAGTCTACAGAGGCAGGCAGGCCTCCTTGAGCTGCCGTGGGATCCACCCAGTTTGAGCTTCCCAGCTGCTTTGTTTACCTAGTCAAGCCTCAGCAATCGCAGACGCCCATACCCTAGCCTCACTGCCACCTCACTGCTGCCTCCCAGTTCAATCTCAGACTGCTGTGCTAGCAGTGAGCAAGGCTCCATGGGCGTGGGACCCGCCAAGCCAGGTGCGGGATATAATCTCTTGGAGTGCCATTTGCTAAGACCTTTGGAAAAGCGCAGTATTAGGGTGGGAGTGTCCCGATTTTCCAGGTACCGTGTGTCATGGCGTCCCTTAGCTAGGAAAGGGAATTCCCCAACCCCTTGCACTTCCTGGTTGAGGTGATGCCCCACCCTGCTTCAGCTCACACTCTGTGGGCAGCACCCACTGTCCAACCAGTCCCAGTGAGATGAACCTGGTACCTCAGTTGGAAATGCAGAAATCACCTGTCTTCTGTGTGGCTCATGCTGGGAGCTGTAGACTGGAGCTGTTCTTATTTGGCCATCTTGGAACGATCCTCACTTTATATCTTTTTATATGTTTATTGGCCTTAAATTTTTTCACCTTTTTGAAATGTCTTTTGCCTTTTTTTATGTTAGAGTTTTTGTTGTTGTTATTGATTGGTAGGCTTTCTTTATGCTTTTTTGGCCATAGATCTTTGAGATTATATGTGTATGAGTTACATTTTTCCTAGGTTTACTTGTTTTCACATATGAATAATGCCAATGTCAGCCTCAAACCTGCATAATTGAGAGCATGTGGTAGGATATTCTGGTTTTTTTCTCTTTCTTCCTCTCTCTCCCTCCCTCCCTTCCCTTCTATTTCTTTCTTTCCTTACTTTTTCTCTCCTTGTTTTCATATTTACTTATTCACTCATTTATTTTTAAAGACAGGGTCTCACACTGTCACCCAGGTGGGAATGCAGTAGTAGCACAATCGAAGCTCACTACAGCCTCAAACTCCTTTGTTCAAGCCACTCTCCCACCTCAGCCTCCTGCATAGCTAGGACTAAAGGCACATGCCACCACACTTGGCTTGAATTTTTTTTTTCTTTTTCTGGTAGACACAGGGTCTTGCTATGTTGCCTGGCCTACCTGGTCTCAAACTCCTGGCCTTGAGAGATCTTCCCACCTCTGCCTCCCAAAGTACTGGGATTACAAGCATGTACCACTGTGCCCCCCACTCTTAATCTTTAACTTAATGTTCTTTGTCTTCTTTTATTTCTTCTTCCCTTTTCTCTCCCTCCTCACCTTTATTTTCTTCTTCTTGTTCCTCTTTCTCTCTCACTCTGTCTTTCCATGTTGCAATTATAACCTAGTCCTAGATAGGCAAGTGGCCTTTAGATAGATTTTTCAGGGTTTTGTTTTTGTTTTGTTTTTCTGGTTCACATTGTAAATGTGTTGCCCTTTGAGGTCCTGAATTTAAGCTAGGCTGAATAGGTATGCCAGTGGTTACAAGCTTCTGGGAAAGAACTCCCTCTTGTATGCTCTATAACAACAATACAACTTGGCAAGCTGTTGCCTGGGGGGTTGAGTGAAGAAAGAAATCAGAGTGAGAAGTATTCGCATGTACTGCTCAATTAGCTTGAATTAACAACCTTTTCAGTACTCACCTTTAAAGTAATGTGGTTTGCCTGCACCTCCCCCAGCACCCATGAGGCCATTAGAAATAGAGCTCCAATACAGGATTGGGTTCAGCACATGCTCTTGGGGGTAAAGCAGCTTTAGGACTCTGCTTACTTCTCCAGGTTCTTACTCTCACAGATTTTGGTCTATTTATTCATTATTATTTTATGAGCATTTTGATATCTTCAGAAATATAATTTGTTATATCTAAAATAACTACTGTTTTTAGCAGGATGATTGAACTGGTATATTTTAGATCCCTCAGTATGAATATGGGAAACCATTTCACTACTAACTACTGGTCATAAATTACTAGTTTTGTGTGTGTGTGTGTGTGTGAGCAATAAAGCTGTTTATTTCACCTGCGTGCAGGTGGGCTGAGTCCGAAAACAGAGTCAGCAAAGGGAGATAAGGGTGGGGCCATTTTATAGGATTTAGGTAGGTAAAGGAAAATTACAGTCAAAGGGGGTTTGTTCTCTGGTGGGCAGGAGTGGGGGTTGCAAGGTGCTCAGTGGGGGCAATTTTTGAGCCAGGATGAGCCAGGAAAAGGACTTTCACAAGGTAATGTCATCACTTAAGGCAAGGACCGGCCATTTACACTTCTTTTGTGGTGGAATGTCATCAGTTAAGGTGGGGCAGGGCATATTCACTTCTTTTGTGATTCTTCAGTTACTTCAGGCCATCTGGGTGTATACGTGCAAGTCACAGGGGATGCGATGGCTTGGCTTGGGCTCAGAGGCCTGACATTCCTGCCTTCTTATATTAGTAAGAAAAATAAAACAAAATAGTGTTGAAGTGTTGGGGCGGTGAAAATTTTTGGGGGGTGGTATGGAGAGAGGATGGGCGATGTTTCTCAGGGCTGCTTCAAGCGGGATTAGGGGCGGTGTGGGAACCTAGAGTGGGAGAGATTAAGCTGAAGGAAGATTTTGTGGTAAGGGGTGATATCGTGGGGATGTTAGAAGAAACATTTGTCATATAGAATGATTGGTGATGGCCTGGATACGGTTTTGGACGAATTGAGAAACTAAATGGAATAAGAGAAGGAGAAAAACAGGTATTAAAGGTCTAAGAATTAGCAGGACCTAGGACATCTGATTAGAGAGTGCCTAAGGAGATTCAGCATAGTCCTGCCAGCAAAGATTATTTATTTACTTCAAGAGCTAAAGGTGGCAGTTTGGGGAGAGCACGAGGAGATATCAGCTGTGCTGGCTTGGAGAAACAGTGTAAACCGGCAGTGTAAACAAGAGCAGGGCATGTATGAGTAGTTGAGAACGGTGAATAGGAGTATGACTTGACAGAAAATAGTAGGGATGACAAGTTTTTTGGGGGCACATTCTAAGTTGGTCTGGTGTCTGGAATGAGACTGGGGCCTAATAAAAAGGAGCGTCTATACAGGAGCTTAAATGGGCTGTATCTTGTAGCATTCCAAGGACAGGCCTGAATTCTGAGAAGCGAAAGTGGTAAAAGTATTGTCCAGTCCTTTTTAAGTTGGTGGCTGAGCTTGGTGAGGTGTGTTGTTAATAGACCATTAGTCTGTTACTGAATACTAAGAGCCTGAAAAAATGCTTGGCTGATTTGACTAATAAAGGCTGGTCTGTTATCAGACTGTATAGAGGTGGGAAGGCTAAACTGAGGAAATATGTCTGACAGAAGGGAATGACAAGGCTAAACTGAAGAATTATGTCTGACAGAAGGGAAGAAATGACTGCGTGGCCTTCTCAGACCCTGTAGGAAAGGACTCTACTTATCCAGTGAAAGTGTCTACCTAGACTAAGACGTATTTTAGTTTTCTGACTCGGGGCATGTTGAGTAAAGCTAATTTGCCGGTCCTGGGTGGGGGCAAATCTTCAAGCTTGATGTGTAGGGAAGGGAGGGGGCCTGAATAATCCCTGAGGAGTAGTAGAATAGCAGATGGAACACTGAGAAGTTATTTCTTTGAGGATAGATTTCCACGATGGAAAGGAAATGAGAGGTTCTAAGAGGCGGGCTAGGGGCTTGTACTATAGCATAGCCTGCCTTTGCTGGTGTGTGGTGATTAGGCCTGGTGGAACTGCCATCAATAAACTAAGTGTGATCAGGGTGAGAAACAGGGAAGAAGGAAATGTGGGGAAATGGGGTGAACGTCAGGTGGATCAGAGAGATGCAGTCATGGGGGTCAGGTGTGGTATCTGGAATAATGTGGGAGGCTGGATTGAAGTCCGGGGCAGGAACAATGGTAATCGTGGAGACTTACCAAAGAGTGAGTACAGCTGAAGGAGCCGGGGGAGCAGAAAGTATATGCGTCAGGTGTGAGTAAGAAAATAGATTTTGGAAATTATGAGAGCTGTAGAGAGTGAGTTGAGCATAGTTTGTGATTTTTAGGGCCTCTAAAAGTATTAAAGCAGCAGCAGCCACTGCACGCAGACATGAGGGCTAGGCTAAAACAGTAAGGTCAAGTTGTTTGGACAGAAAGGCTACAGGGTGGGGTCCTGGCTTTTGTGAAAGAATTCTGACCGCACTAACCATGCCTAGGAAGGAAAGGAGTTGTTGTTTTGTAAGGGATTGAGGTTTGGGAGATTAATTGGACACAATCAGCAGGGAGAGCACGTGTGTTTTTATGAGAATTATGCTGAGATAGGTAACAGATGAGGATGAAATTTGGGCTTGACTGAAGTAATGGGGTCTGTCTGTGAAACCTTGCAGCAGTACAGCCCAGGTAATTTGCTGAGCCTAATGGGTGTCAGGGTCAGTCTAAGTGAAAGCAAAGAGAGGCTGGGACGAGGGGTGCAGGGGAATAGTGAAAAAAGCATCTTTAAGATCAAGAACGGAATAGTGAGTTGTGGAGGAAAGTATTGAGGACGAAAGAGTGTATGGGTTGGGCACCACAGGATGCATAGGCAAAACAATTTGATTGATAAGGCGCAGATCCTGAACTAATCTGTAAGACTTGTCTGGTTTTTGGACAGGTAAAATGGGGGAATTGTAAGGAGAGTTATAGGTTTTAGAAGCCCGTGCAGTAGCAGGCGAGTGATAACAGGCTTTAATCCTTTTAAAGTGTGCTGTGGGATGGGATATTGGCGTTGAGTGGGGTAAGGGTGATTAGGTTTTAATGGGCTGGTAATGGGCATGTGATTGGTTGCCAGGGAAGGAGTAGAGATGTCATACTTGTGGGTTAAGGTTGGGGGATACGAGAGGAAGACGCGAAGGAGGCTTTGGGTTGGGGAGAAGGGCGGCAATGAGATGCAGCTGTAGTCCAGGAATAGCCAGGGAAGCAGATAATTTGGTTAAAATATCTCGGCCTAATAAGGGAACCGGGCAGGTGGGGATAACTAAAAAAGAGTGCATAAAAGAGTGTTGTCTAAATTGGCACCAGATTGGGGGAGTTTTCAGGGGTTTAGAAGCCTGGCCGTCAATACCCACAACAGTTATGGAGGCAAGGGAAACAGGCCCTTGAAAAGAAGGTAATGTGGAGTGGGTAGCCTCCGTATTGACTAAGGAGATGGACTTACCTTCCACTGTGAGAGTTACCCGAAGCTCGGCGTCCGTGATGGTCTACGGGGCTTCTGAGGTGGATCCGGCAGTGTCAGTCTTCAGCCGCTAAGCCGAGAAGGAGTCAGCAGAGAGCCTTGGGCCACAGTTCCAGGGGCTCTGGGAGTGGCTGCCAGGTAAGTTGAACAGTCCGATTTCCAGTGGGGTCCCGCACAGATGGGACACGGCTTAGGAGGAATCCTGGGCTGCAGGCATTCCTTGGCCTGGTGGTCAGATTTCTGGCACTTGTAGCAAGCTCCTGGGGGAGGAGGTTCTGGAAGAACGCCTGGCTGCTGCGGTTCAGGCGTTTGGAAGTTCTTGTGTGCTGGAGATGTGGCTGGGGTTTGTCTCACAGTGGAGGCAAGGAATTGCAACTTTTTTCTATTATTGTACACCTTGAAGGTGACGTTAATTAAATCCTGTTGTGGGGTTTGTTGTGGGGTTTGAGGGCCAGAATTTAATTTTTGAAGTTTTTTCCTAATGTCAGGAGTGGATTGGGTGATAAAATGCATATTAAGAATAAGGCGGCCTTCTGGCCCTTTAGGGTCTAGGGCTGTAAAATGTCTCAGGGTTGCTGCCAAACGAGTCATGAACTGGGCTGGATTTTTACATTTGATGAAAAAGAGCCTAAACGCTATCTGATTTGGGATAAAGAAAAAGGAGCATTAACCTTGACTATGCCTTTAGCTCCAGCCACCTTTTTAAGAGGAAATTGCTGGGCAGGTGGGAGAGGGCTAGACGCGGAACGAAACTGTAAGCCGGACCGAGTGTGAGGAGGGGAGGTGATAGAAGGACTATAGGGTGGAGGAGCAGAGGCTGAGGAAGAATTGGGACTTAGCTCGGCCTGGCGAGGAGCAGCCTGGGGAGGAGGGGAAAGGTCAGATGGGTCTGTAGAAAAGGAAGATTAGACTCAGCGACGCTTGGGGTTGGGACTGAGGGGACAGGAGGGAGGGAAAGAAGGAGGATCTGGGAGGAATCGCATTGGGAACAGAGACTAGGAAGGGAACGAAGTGTGAAAAATGCCTGGACGTAAGGCACCTCAGACCATTTGCCCATTTTTCGACAAAAATTATTTAGGTCTTGTAGGATAGAGAAATCGAAAGTGCCGTTTTCTGGCCATTTAGAGCCATTGTCAAGTTTGTATTGGGGCCAAGCGGTGTTGCAGAAGAAAATAAGGCATTTAGGTTTTAGGTCAGGCGTGAGTTGAAGAGGTTTTAAGTTCTTGAGAACACAGGCTAAGGCAGAAGAAGGAGGAATGGAGGGTGGAAGGTTGCCCATGGTGAAGGAGGCAAACCTAGAGAGAAGAGAGCGTAGAGACACGGAGGGAAGGGGTTCGGAAGTTCTTACCCTCCAGAAAAGCAGGAAAGGGGTTGGGGCACGGAAATAAGGGATCGGGGCACAGAGATAAGAGGTCGGGGTGCGGAAATAAGCGATTGGGGGTCCTTGCCCCCTAGAAAAGCAGGACTTGCTGCTAAGGGTGAAGGAGAAGGGGTTGAGGGGTAGTTGCCCCTGCCCCAGAAAAGTGGGACTTGCCGCTAAGGGTGAAGGCCCAAGGCAGGCGTCCCTGCGTGGTCTGACACCTCTGAAACGTGGGTGAATAATCCGAGAGGCGTCCCTGCAATGATTAAACACCAAGGGAAGGCTGCCTTCCCAGTCCGTGACCGGCGCCGGGGTTTTAGGTCCACGGATAAAACGTGTCTCCTTTGTCTCTACCAGAAAATGAAAGGAATTGAAATTAAGAGAAGGGAGAGATTGAAGAGTGGAAAGGAGAAAGTGGTTGAGGGATAGTGAGAGAGGTTGGAGAAGAGAGTAAGAAGAGGCCGCTTACCCGATTTAAAATTGGTGAGATGTTCCTTGGGCTGGTCGGTCTGAGTCTGAGGACCTGAGGTCGTAGGTGGATCTTTCTCACTGAGCAAAGAGCAGGAGGACGGGGGATTGATCTCCCAAGGGAGGTCCCCCGATCCGAGTCACGGCACCAAATTTCATGCGCGTCCGTGTGAAGAGACCACCAAACAGGCTTTGTGTGAGCAATAAAGCTGTTTATTTCACCTGGGTGCAGGTGGGCTGAGTCCGAAAAGAGAATCAGCCACTAGTTTTGTTTTGTTTTATTTCATTATCCCATACCCAGTATGGAAATTTTCCCTTGGATCGCCACCTGCATTGAAGGATTTTCCCCTACTATCCTTCTGCTGAGGATGTCGTCTTTCAGGTTCCCATAGTCATATACTAGTCTCCGTGCCTTAGTCTCCACATCCACATGTAGCTACACACAGGTGCTCTATAAGGGCTTAGTAGATGATCTTGAGGAAATCGTATGCTTCAGTGCCATTTACCTGCCTGTTGAGGTTGTACTTGTTTTTGGTAGTTCTTTTTGTTTTATTTTATATTTGGGTTCTTGAGAATATCCATTACTTTCTTGCCATTTCAGCCACACATTGTAAAATATGCTTATAACATTTTATCTCACATCTGTAGATGTTTTGTAAAAGACTTTACTTCAGTAAAGCTAGTCCACATATTTCTAAACATTTTAATTATGGTTTTAATTGTGTTATCTGTTGTACAGAAATTTAAATGTTTACTATAGTCAAATATATCAATAGTGCTACTGAGAATCTGGGCTTTTCAGTCTCATTTGGAAAATCCTTCTGCAGTCTTAAAAACATTTCTCATGTTTTCTTCCATCTGGAGCTGATCTTTGTGCACTGTGTAATCATTATTTTATTTCTGTTAGCAAAGTGGGCCAAATATTTGGTTTAACAAATATATCCAGCTGTTTCCTTCAAGTCACATAGTGAAATTGCATGTTCTGGTTTCCTTGTGGATAGGGCCATGCTGGTTCTGGGCCATATGACCAGTTCTGGCCAATGAATTGTTAATGTCTGATGATCATCAAATTGGAGTTGAAGCATTTAGTTGCCAGTGCAAGACCTGTCTTAGCTCTCTTTTCCTTGGCAGATCAGCAAGCTCTATTCTAATGGTAGCTGCTTTGTCAGCCTGGGTGAAGATGAGAAGAGCCCCAGGCAATACATGACTGGCAAATAGTATGTGACTTTGAATGCCAAAAATTATATCTTTGATATCCAAAGTCACATAATGTATCCTAGTCTTACTGATACACATAAGGTCCAAGATAAGAAGTAATTTATTTTTCCAATTAACTAACAAATTATCTCACCCTCACTGAGTGAATAGCCCCTCTTTCTCCATTCATTTAATGACACTTGTTAAGACAGAATATTTCATACCATGGATATAACCAAAAACTAATGTTTCTGTTTAATCAAAAAAACATTTCCCATGTAGACATAAACATATTTTCAAGGTTAATGATGAAATAAGATGGATAATGGATGCTAGAAATTGTGTTTTCTGTAAGCAGCATGTAGAAATCTCCAAAGGAGGCTATTTCTAAAACACAGTTGTAACTGGAACCAGTGAGTGAGAGTAGGCTGCTAATGGAATGTCATGCTTTGATTTTAGAGATCAGGAATCCAAATTGAAATGACCTTAAACAGTACAGTTTTGTTTAAACTATAGTCTTCTGCTAGGACGAAAAATTCCCAATATTTAAAATTCGACAATTTCTTCAGGTAGATAATTTGAATTTAGAGAGGAAGGGTAGCTTTACCTGAAAGGTGATGCTGAAAGGAAATCACTGCACTTGGAGGCACATCCTGGAATAGATTCTCATCCTTCAGGCTGCTTGTCTTAGAGGATGAGACACAGATGTGTGTGGTCTTCCTAGAGGTATTGAATTATTTAACCCTTTTATGAATTTTATTGACGACTCTCTTTTTTTTTTTTTTTTTTTTTTTTTTGAGACAGGGTCTCACTCTGTCATCTAGGCTGCAGTGCAATGGTATGATCATAGCTAGCAGCCTTGAACTCCTGGGCTCAAGTGATCGTCCAGCCTCAGCCTCCCGAGTATCTAGGACCATATCACACTTCTGCCGCCCAACATGCCCACTGCCCAGCTAACTTAAAAAAAATTTGTAGAGACTGACTCTGAGTCTCACTGTGTTGCCCAAGCTGGTCTGAACTCCTGGCCTCAAGCAGTCCTCTCACCTCAGCCTCTACGGATGACTATTAATAGCATATTTATAAATATAACATTTAAAAATATATGTAAATTATTTCTGATCACTAAATGCTGAGTCATATTGAAGCATATCAGAAAACTAGAAAATAGTTAGGACCAATTTCTTTTGGAAATCACTAAAAAAGAGTATATTGTTATGTGAAATATGTGTGGGAGCCATGCAAATGTATTATAAGCAAATGGACTTGGGAAAAGTAGCACACTGAATGAATTTTTAGCCCTCCTCTCTTCATTTTGTCCATAAGTGTAAAAAATTAAAAACTCATTCTTTTTAAGACATGTAAAATGGTTTTAAAAACATTCTGATACTTCAACTCAATTGCTGGAAATATCCTTTGTGGTAAGCAAAGATGGTTGCCTATTCACAAAAGATAGCATAATAAGAAAACAATATTTGGCCAGGTGTGGTGGCTCATGCCTGTAATCCCAGCACTTTGGGAGGCCGAGGCGGGTGGATCACCTGAGGTCAGGAGTTCGAAACTAGCCTAGCCAACATGGTGAAACCCTGTCTCTACTAAAAATACAAAAAATTAGCTGGGCATCGTGGTGGGTGCCTGTAATCCCAGGTAATCGGGAGGCTGAGGCTGGAGAATCGCTTGAACCTGGGAGGCAGAGGTTGCAGTGAGCCCAGATCATGCCATTCCACTCCAGCCTGGGCAACAGAGTGAGACTCCGTCTCAAAAAAAAAAAAAAAAAAAAGAAAGAAAGAAAACAATGTTCATCTTCTACTTTATTATTATGAAGGGATTGTTTGGCAGGACTGTTCTTTTATCTGCTTTGGTACCATTAGTAGCAAATGTTCAGTGTGACCAACATAAGTTAATGATGTGAGGACTGATACTAATAATTTTTTAAAACTCTCAGTGGAAATCATGAGTTTACCCAGCATTAGGTTTCATAAGCTGTAATAATATAGTCTCTTTGCTTTTCACTGTAAATATATTCATTGAACATTATATTGGTATATATTATATAATATGATTATGCATTCATTGTCATTATAATATATACAATTAATATGTAAACTCACTCAACAAAAGATATACAGATCTTAGGCTAAGGCAAAATTGGAAAACATTAATTCTTCTTATGAAAGGCAATTTCTGTGGTTGTCCCTTCTTTAGAAACATTGGGTCCAGTGGCATGAAGGGTGATGGAAATATTAAATAAAGTCTTCATTCCTCAGTGGCAAACACTGGAACTGCCACCCTGATCTATGCAGAGAATGTTTCAGTATCATTCTCTGCCAATTAAGTCCAGCATTCATATATTACCAAGTGGCTTTTTTTTTGTGAATTAATATTAAATCTAGGTACATCAAGTATCTTCCAAATTTTATATTGTCAGGTCCTAGGAAATAGAAACTATGGTTAAATCTCATATTAGTACACTAGACTACCCAACTGGCATGAGTTTTATTTGTTAATAAATAAAATTTTAAAAATGCTCTCCAGCTTCCACCGGTCCCCTTGCCACTCCCCTAAATAATTTAAGAGGGCTGGCTTGGCTGGGAGGCCCACTCTTTGCGCTTCCCTTCCTCTTTCCGTTCAGAATGCGGAAAGATCCAGCGGCGTCTTGGGATGATGAGATGCCACGAGAGTGGGGCCCAGAGATAAACATGACAGGGCAGAAAGAGACAGGATCCTGGGTCCTGAGGCCCACAAAGATGCCATACAAACCCCCAACCGCTTGCCTCCTGACTTCTTTCACACAGCAGAGCATGACCTCCCATATGTTTGGAGTGTCTTTTTTTTTTGTTTTTGAGACGGAGTCTCGCTCTGTCACCAGGCTGGAGTGCAGGGGCGCGATCTCGGCTCACTGCAAGCTCCTCCTCCCCGGTTCACGCCATTCTCCTGCCTCAGGCTCTGTAATAGCTGGGACTACAGGCGCCCGCCACCACGCCCGGCTAATTTTTTGTATTTTTAGTAGAGACGGGGTTTCACCGTGTTAGCCAGGATGGTCTTGATCTCCTGACCTCATGATCCGCCCGCCTTGGCCTCCCAAAGTGCCGGGATTACAGGCGTGAGCCACCGCAACCCGCCTGGGGTGTCTTTTACTAGCATCCAAACGCAGCTCCTCAGTGACCCAGATCTCAGTTCACTGTGATGCCCAAAACAGGATGTAATAAGGTTAACAAGAAGATATATATTATATACACATACATAGATACACGCACATATACTATACACACAATGTTTTATATATACAAATAAATGAAATTGCAGTTTACCTTACATATAAACTAAGCTGTAATTTATGGTTAGCTGAAAGTTAATTGTAGCAATAGTCTAATATAGTATCTGTAAGACCAGAGACGCTAGAAGTCACTGAAATTAGTCTCATGGAGTAAAATCCCAGAAATACGCGTTAAAAGTGATTCTTGTTTTGTTTTCTCTAGCATGGGTGTGTGTATATGTGTGCATATTCTGTGATTTTTATACTCAATATTATAAGAAAAATATTGATTTGACAATTCTGTTCTGGTTCTTATCAACTGAAATATTTTCTCAAACTCCTGGCCTCAAGCAATCTTCTCGCCTCGGCCTCCCAAAGTGCTAGGATTACAGGCCTGAGCCACCGTGCCCAGCCTCAAGTGAAATTTTCTAAAGCAATCAAACACTGTCAGTGAGGGTGGAACAGAAACTCTGAGAATATTCGAAGTGCCCAAGAATGTAGCTTCTGATGCCAAAAGAGTAGAATGATGGATTGCCCTCCAGTTTCCTTGTAAAATCCTATTATAAAACCATGTGCCAAAAAAATGGAGGACCTCATAGTTTGTTACATTAGAAAGAGATAAAATATCTAACCAACTGCTAAGACAGGTCACTTTGCATTTTGAAATCCTAACTGAAGAAGTTATCTGCTCTACACAAAAAGATAGATACAAGACAAATCTAACTTTGAACCCCGCATCTAAATGGATATTAACCCTAACAGTTGTACTGCCATAGGGTACTGCCAATGGGATTCTGTCCTGAGTAATGGGCCTTTTTTCTTAATGAACCCATTTAACAGCTGTCAAGTTCAAAGAAAGACTCAATGTGTTAAATGAGACCATCACTATCCCAGATGTCTCCCGGATAATAAAAAACAAAAGAATGTTCCCAAGGTTCTGTAAGCTATTATGAATTTGCCTTATGTGAATAGCCTCATTATAATAAGGAAAACAAAGACTGCTTGTCAACTTCTATGTAGCACCTAGGGAAGTATACCTATTTTCATTATAGAAAATAAAAACAGACCATTTTTCAGGTGTTCCATTTTTTTATGTCTCTGTAAAGCCCCAGCAATGGGTAACTCAGAGGCACATCATAGGTTTTTCCATGGTTGGCTTTCTTTCCAAGTTGCAATGAGACAATGTTATAATAAAACCTTGTTGGTGGGCCAGGTGTGGTAGCTCACACCTGTAATCCCAATACTTTGGGAGACTGAGGCTGGAGGATCCCTTGAGGCTAGGAGTTCGAGACCAGCCTGGGAAACATAGCAAGACCCTATCTATTCAATTAGAAAAAAAAAGAGAGGCCTCACGCTGTGGCTTACGCCTGTAAACCCAGCACTTTGGGAGGCCGAGGCGGGCGGATCATGAGGTCAGGAGATGGAGACCATCCCAGCTAACACAGTGAAACCCCATCTCTGACTAAAAATACAAAAAAAAATTAGCTGGGCGTGGTGGCGGGTGCCTGTAGTCCCAGCTACTCAGGAGGCTGAGGCAGGAGAATGGCATGAACCCAGGAGGCAGAGCTTGCAGTGAGCCAAGATTGTGCCACTGCACTCCAGCCTGGGCAACAGAGCAACACTCTGTCTCAAAAAAAAAAAAAAACAAAAAAAAAGAGAGAGAAAGAAAGAAAGAAAAAGAAATCTTGCAGCTGCAGCTCTTTTATTTTCTCAGCCTGTGGAATAACTCGTGAAATTTAAGTGAACAGAGATTTAAGAATTCTACCTTACCCCTTCCTTAAGAGAGAAAAATCACACAAAAAATAGATTGAAACATTGAAAATAATACAGTGAATTTACTGCAGAAAGAGAATTAGAAAAAAAAATCTATCCAAACATTTTCAATATCAAGCGACTGTCAAAATATTATCTAAGTCAATTGTTGCCTCTGACCTCTTATGTCACTTCTAGAAACGATAACATTAGCCTCGTTTTCACACAAGTCCTCAGCACACACACTTCTAGCTTTTTCTCCACTTTAGTAGCTGCATTTATCTCTTTAGTTAGACAGTTGTTAGACAACATTGGGAAGCAGGCCAGCTCACAGTTCTTACCCCTTTTATCTTAATAGGATTTTCCAGAAATCGTGTGGATAGATATGATACAAATTATTCTGCCTCTTCAGCTTTCAGTAACAGGAAAGTTTCTGTTAATAAGGTTTCAGTATTGATAGGCATCAGTATTTTCCAGAAAAGAGATAGCATCATTTCCAATTTACAGGAAACAATTTCTCAATGGACAGTTGTAAAAGCACAGAAATATAAAATGATGGACTTAAAAATTACGGTCATATAGTCAGATTTTTATTTTAGTCAACATTTCTAAGTAGAAAGAAAATGCATTTTTATGATTCTTCTAGTCTGGAGTTATCTACTGCTGAAAAAATCTAATAATATTATTAATAAATGGTTCCTGCACATAGAGGATACGTAAGGTCTCAAAATGTTTAGATACAAATAAAATGAGCCGTCCTTGGAATTCAAATTCGACTAGTGAGGCACATAATCTATCTGTCTATCTGCCTTTTTTTACCTCTTCTGTTTGGCACACTTATAGAAAAGCAACAACTTCCAAAGTAGTTTCCCAAACTAGGTTCTACAGATTTCTAATAAATATTCCTTCACAGAGAGTATCTATATGTAGGAAAAAAATATATGTGATTCAATGGAAAATTACGATTGTTTAGATCACAGCACTCCAGATTATCTGATACTTATCTGCCATTATCTTTGAGCTATTTTACAACTCTATCAGTTGTAGATGTCTGATGGAAATACAAAATAAGATATTCAGTTCTAACAGTAGCTGAATCCAATAATTTCATCTTTCATGATCATTCACCCATGATGCACAGACCAAAACCTAGGAAACGTTACTAATTATTTTCCCTTTCATCATCTACATCTAATTCAGTAACAAGTCCTGTTTGTTTTAACATGAAATTATATCCCAATTCCCACCATTAAATAGCATGTGAATTTCAACCATCCTCATCCAAGCGTCATCCTCTCTCATTTGAACTGATGACCAGATGATGAAACTTAAAAACTTAAGTCAGCCAGGCATGGTGGCTCATGCCTGTAATCTTGGCAGTACAAGAGGTCAAGGCAGGAGGATCCCTTAATGCCTTAAAATTCGACACCAGCCGGGGCAAGAAAATGAGACCTCCTGTCTCTTAAAAAAAAAAAAAAAAAATGTAGCCGGGCATGGTGGCATGTGCCTGTAGTCACAGCTACTCAGGAGGGTGAGGCATGAGCCCAGGATGTGATGTAATGGTGAAAGTAAAGATTGGAATGATAGAACACAAGCCACAGAATGCTGGCAGTCTCTAGAAGCTGGAAGAGCCAATTTCTTCCCTGAAGCCTCCAGAAGGAATACAATTTATTGACACTCTGATTTTAGCTGCCTAAGACTCATAACTTCTGACTTCCAGAACTGTAAGATAATAAATTTGGGTTGTTTTAAGCCACTAAACTTGTGAAAATTTGTTACTGCAGCAATAGCAAATCAATATAGATGCATTCAGTAGATATTGGCTTAAGGAATCCATTCCTCAACAGAGGCAATATATAGTCAGGTGCTGCAAAACAATGTTTTGGTCAGCACATATACAGACAGACCTCATATATGACAGTGGTCCCATAAGATTATAATACTATATTTTTACAGAACCTTTTCTATGTTTTGACGCATTTAAATAAACAAATACCATTGTGTTACAATTGCCTACAGTATTGAGCACGTTAATATGGTGTGCAGGTTTATAGACTAGGAGTAATAGGCTACATATAGCCTAAGTGTATAGTAGGGTCTACCATATAGATTTGTACACTCTGATGTTCTTAACAATAAAATTGCCTAATGACATAGTTCTCAGAATGTGTCATCATTAAGCAATGTGTGACTGCAATAATGATTTGGCACAGAGATTGAGAACTAAGACTTTTGGGGTTCAAATCTCATCTCTTAATGAGATAGTGCATGTAAAACACTCAATAAATGCCAGCTGTATTACTGTTGTGTTTTATAGCTAAATGAGAAGTCCTCGTCCTGTTTCTTAACCCTGGCTGCACATTAAAATCACTTGAAGAGGTAAAAAATGTTCATGCTTTATCTCCGGAAAGCAGGGCCAGCTACATAATTTGCAAGCTCCATGCAAAGTGAAAATCCAGGGCATGGTGGCTCGTGCCTGTAATCCCAACATTTTGGGAGGCCAAGGTGGGAGAATCGCTGAAACCCAGGAATTCAAGACCAGCCTGGGCAACATAGCGAGCCCCCATCTCTACCAAAAAATACAAAAATTAGCCGAGCATGGTGGCAAGTGCCTGTAGTCCCAATTACTCAGGAGGCTGAGGCAGGAGGGTTATTGCTTGAGCCCAGGAGGTCAAGGCTACAGTGAGCCACAATTATACCACTGCAATTCAGCCTGGGTGACAAAATGAGATCTTGTCTCAATAATACTAATAAAATATAATAACATCAACAACATAGCATCTAAGCACAGCTCTGGGCCCTTCTGGGCATGGAATCCTATGGGACTGCAGTCACATCCTTAGAGGCCCACCTTGCTCAAGGGATTCTGAAATAATTCTGAAATAAATTATCTGTAACATTTAAAAGCCAAGTTATTCTAGTATAAAACCCCAACTGAGAACCACCAGTGTAGTCCAATAATATCATTTAATAAGTAAAAAATACTGAGCCCCATGTCCAATGCTGGCTTCCCAGAATCTCCCTAAAACAATCTATTGATAGGACAAAGTTGAGCTTATTGCTTACTATGGTATCACAGCATTACCTCAATAGTCTTAATTGTATCTCAGAGGGACGAATAGCAAAATTGGGAGATTTATTGATATTTGGAAGTTTCCTTTAAGTATTTCTTTGAGAGTGGCAGGAGGATTGGTTAGGCCTGGGTAAGGATCAGAGTACAACAGCGTCAGTGAACACTGTAAGGCAAAAAAACTTGAACCCTATCATTTGATGCCTTCTATTGAAGAGTCTGATGAGTCTTTTAGAAAGTTTCTGGAGAAAACACAGTATAGTTATTTGTAACTTTCATCTTTCTGGGCAAGTGTTTTCTGGAATAAAAAAATTTTGTTGATGAAGACTGTGGAATAATCAAGTCAGATTATTTTCGATACTAAACCATAGATAGTTTGTATTCTGAATAGAAGGGTTAAATGATTTACGTAGTATTATGCAAGTAGTGGGTAAGTCGAGGGAGATCTTAAGTGTTCTGACTCAAAGGTAGTGCTCACACCAGGCTGCTTCTATAGAACACATGAATCTAAATCAAACCACTCACGTTATCATAATTTTCACAAAAGACAGTATCCTCAATTGCCATTACACTTCCAAAAGAATTGTTAAGTAGCAACTTTCAATTGGATTATTATAACAGAAAAGCTCAAAGTATTCATTTTTCATCATTAAAGAGCTATTTTCCAGTCCAAAGGTAAATTATGAGAGTTTTTGAGGATTTTGAAATGGTGCCACACTTAGGTAACAACAAATCTGTAAATCTCATGGTTAAGTTTATAGCAGAAAACACTGAGTTGGTTCAGGAAATCAGAATTCAGAAGGCTTCATAAATTATTATTTTATGGCGGTTACTATAAACTGA
Source organism: Nomascus leucogenys (assembly GCF_006542625.1). Lineage (NCBI taxonomy): Eukaryota > Metazoa > Chordata > Mammalia > Primates > Hylobatidae > Nomascus > Nomascus leucogenys. The sequence goes on from NC_044391.1 coordinate 2,334,626, forward strand.
AACATATTCTAATCTTTCAGCCTAAGTGCTTTCTTTCTTTCTTTTTTTTTTTTTTTGGTCAAATGATGCAGCAATGCATGTTTTAGAAATTTTTACAAGAACTCTCAATCTTTCTGTGTTCACTGAGTTATGTCAAGAATAGAAGTCTTTGTTGAATTTTAGCTGAACTAGAGAAGTTGTAGTTCTAAACAATCAGCCCACACTTGTGCAAACTTTCACAATAAGTTTTGTCGAATTTCTCTTTGGCTTTAGATTTTTTCTCTTTTACAAAAAAGAAAACTAATTAATAATGATCTCTGTGACTAGAAGGCTATTTCCTTGAGTAGACAAGAATGAAATGAGATGAACGAATTCCTCTGGATAAATTTTTACATATAAAATTAAATAGCTTTCAGAATTAAATACTTTAGCCATTCCATACTCTTGTTTGGTAACATTATGACAGTGACATGGAGAGGAAAAACAGTGGCAGAAGGACAATTCTTTTCCTATGCTGGAGCAGCAAGTGTGAGATTTTCTTTTTCTACACCCTCAAGGCTAACTCACTTCTGGGCATACAGGAAAAACTGAATGGGATTAATGTCACTAACTTGGAAACACAATATAACATCTTTCACTCAAATGTGAACTTGCTATAAGTAAATGTTGGGGAAGGAAGGAAGAACAATTGTCTTACTTCTGGTTTTAGATCAAAGACCCAAAGATGGTGATAGTGAGGCGGTAGTCAGTAAAAATATAGTCCACAGAGGTAACAAATTATATCAGCTTTAATTTGTAAGTGTTTGATGACTTCCTCCTGGCCTCAGCAAGGAATAACATAGCTTTCTCCTGTTTCTTCCTTCGTCCGCTCCACCTACCCTTAGACCCTATTATACAAACTCAGGGCAGTCAGGTAAAGAGGAAAGAGGAAAGAGAAAAATAGAAATATTTGTAGTGGAAAAGGTTGAGACTTGCAAAAGGAGAAAAATTGAGGCTTGAAAGGGAAGGAGAAGGAGAAGGAAAAAAGCGAGAGCTTATGCAAAAAGCATGGAAGGGAAGGTTTGTGAGGGAAGAAAATGGAGAATGGGAAAGAAGATAGAAGTCGAAGAGTAGCCCCAGGGACCCCTGTATGAGAGAGTAGAATAATAAAAGAAATGCATGGAGCTTTTAAGAAATGTTAGTCTAGATAACAAATTAGACTCTCTTTATTTTTTCCAGAGATAAAATAATTTATGTTTCTGGCTCCTCGGCTGAGTTTCATGGGCTAGAAATACTGGGCCATGAAGAGTCATGGAATTTAGATGGGTTACATTCTAGACGTGAATCTCCAAGTCTTTGAGTGTATGTTGTGATACCCAATTGCACCTTGATTTAAATTATTACCTGAGTCAATAGTGTATACTTGGCATGAAAACCAGACTCTTGGAACAATGGAATAAATAAATGAGAAATTAAGAGTGAGTTCTTATAACTCCAGAAAGCCCAAGCAATGTGGTTGAGGCTTTGATAAAATAAAAACTGTAATTTGGTAGGGAGGAGGACAGATGCATGGTTCCAATTTAAAAATCAGACTTATGAAACAAATATAATGCAGTAAAATTGAAATTATCTTTAAAAGAAAAATATCCCTTGTGAAACTGCAAACTGGATATTAAGTTTAAGACAGCTTCAGTGGCCCTCTCATTTCTCACGAACATACACTGCATTCTTAAGAGAGGCAGACAGCCCATGTCAATCCTGCTTGGAGCAGTCAAATCTGCTGCCTGCCCTACTGTGCTGAGCACATTCATTCCAAAGGCATCTGGCTGCTGCCATGGAAGTCAGCTTCAACCAGGCTTTGGAACTGTTGCAACAGGCTAATAGCTCCCAGAAACTTGAGAAATTTGTGGAAAATAACAGGCCAAGGAAGGGCCAAATCAAAAAACCTTGAGTTGTGATTTGAGCATTGCACTAAAATGTTATAAGATGTATGGACACAAAAATAAGAAATGCAGCACCTACTATCCTAAACCAGGGGCAATTTATAAAGTTAAAGCTAGAAAAGCTGCCATTCATGTTATAGATGTTTTTGAGAGGATGTACCCATAAGAAGTAAGTGGCTAAAACAATTCCTAAGGTGGAATGTCTGCCAGGAGTGATGGAATGGGGCTTGGCAAATGTCCTGGTTGGAGCAGATGAGTGAGCAAGCCATGATTTTCTGGGTTTTAATCCTGAAGCAAGAGTCATATGACCTCTCATTATTGGTGAAGATGATCTAACCTGAGGAGGAAAATGAATGAAATGTAACAGCCTCCAAGACCATCTAACGGGGCTCACACTGGAGGCCTTGAGCAGATTTAGGGAGCTAGAAGTCATAGTAAAGACACTCATCTTCATTAGTCTTTTTATAAGGGTGAACATAAGCAGGATCCAAATCCCAAGCATGGGCCCACAGAGAGCTCTTCTTGGCGACTGGGCACCAATTTGCCTCCAGGGCAAGCAGGTTTCCTGCAATGAGAGATTTTAAGAACTCAACATGGATGAGTCCACATGAGGATCACCCCAGTCTGCCTAGCCAAACTTGGAGGACTGGACATGATCAGTGTTTACTTCTATCATGGAGAAGAGGAGCATCTAGTGGTAGTTTCCACCCTGAGGGTATTTAATACTGAATCATCTTTCCTTACTCGAGAAATGGGGCCTGGAGGAGAGGACTAGAGAGTCTCCAAATGGGGAAGGGGGAAGGAGAGTGTCATTAAATCCTAAATGTAATATGTTGGCCATCAGGGAGTTCTCCCATTCTCTGCCTCCAATGTTTGCAGAGAGGACAATGAATTTTGGTGGAGGAAGCTAAGCTGGAACTTCTTTGCGAAGTGCCTGACAGGAATTTTGATCTACCCAGTATACATTAGAGAAGTTGGGGGGCAGCAGATGTAAAGTGTAATAGACACATAGGCACAGCTCCTTTTGACACATGGATATTCATGGCCTCCCACCCACCTCCTCCCCAATCAAGGAAAATTCTGGCAATGCCATTTGGTATTTACTACTTTCCTGGAGCTCCATGCCTTTATTATGCGGTGAGAAGAATCCTATAAGCAGAGATGGGATATCTATGTTAGAAGGGAACTGTGGAGAAAGGAGCTTTCTCTCAGGAGTAAAGACGGAGAAGTAGTAGGTAAGAGGAGAGTGAATAGGAAAAGAGAACAATTAGTGTTTGCACTTTGGAAACACCCTAGAGAAGTTTCAGGCATAAAGACAAAAAGAGGGGAAGTGGAGCAGGGGGATAGCTTTGGGGACTAAGAGAGGCAAAGAATGAAAGAAAAATAAAGAGTCAATTTCACTTTTGATAGCTAGATTACAGTCATTTGAATGCAATAGTCCACAATGATAAAGCTTTATGAACCTTGGGATTTATTGAAACTATGGCTTTCTATCTCATAGCAAAAAAAGTTAGAAAACCCGCCATCCAACCTAGGAACTCAACCTCTACCAGTTAACTTCCCCCAGCATTTACACTTACTTCCAGGATTGCATCATCCTGATTTCAGAAGTTGGATAGACCAAGGCTGAGTTTCAGTGTCTATGGGGTCTGCTGACTTATGGTTCATCCTTATTCCTAATGTGAGTCCTTCACAGGCCCTCCCATCCTTAGCCAATCCCTGCCCCTCAGAAGAGAAAGCCCTCATAACCATCACTCAGCCTCTCAACACACCCCTTACCCCTACTCCAGGAACAGTAAATGCCCTCAAAAGAAAAACAGCCCCAAACAACAGGATCACATTCCTGACCTTACAATTGCTCCTAGATCTTGGCCTGATATTCTTCATCATCTTGTAAACTTTGATGCCTTCAAGTGTGTAGCTATACATATATTTTAAAATCAGCTTTCCTAGTTGTCTTCATTGGGAGGGGTGGTTAAAATTGTCTAGACCTTCATTAGTGGATGTAGAAGTCTTTTATTATCCCCACTGCAAATATGAGGCACAGAGAAGTTGGGTAACTTACTCAAGTTCACACCACTGGCAAGTGGCAGATCCCAGAGTCTTCCTGGGATCCAACCCCAGGAAGACTCGTTCCAGTGTTTGTGTTCTCAAACATCTGCTCCTTGCTAGGGTAATATATGTTGCTTTCTGGTGATACAAGAACAAATCTTGGAAAATCCTGAGGAATATATTTCTAACATTTTGGCATTTCTCCCAAAGATTATTAGTAAAATAGTCCACGGAATGTCTCACAATCAAAATATTCAAAGGACCAGCTAAGAAATAGAAACTCTCTATGTCTGTCAATAGTGGAAGGTATAAGTAACACATTGAATATTTATACAATGAAATACTATACACCAATAAAAAGAATTGAACTACTGATACATGCAAGATGGATGAACCTAAAATACATTATTTTGAGGGGAAAAAAAGTGCCTAATTCTTTTGTGTTATGTGTTACGTGCTTATTTTTATTTTAATTTAAAGCTTCTATTTAACAATTTTATCCCAAGGATTTAGGCAAGTCTCACCTTGCTATCTGATAAACAGTTTCCTTGTGTGATTTGTAATTTCGCATTATGAGTTTATTTTAAGTGAGACTTTATCTATGGGAATCTTTAAGCCAGACTGAGGGTGTTTTCAAGAGCGGCTCTGTGCTTGCTTCTGCTAGTATATCCACCCCGCCGCCCCACCATGTACACATCCCGCCAACCCCATTAGCCTTTTTATGAGAACTGTTTTGGTTTAGGTCCTTTTGAGACTATGAAGTTGCTGTAAATTCAAACTCCAAGTTGTGTAAGGTCAGACCACTGATTGTGATTTCTTAGGGAAGTCTATTATTTTTCAACACATAGACCAGGCCAAGACAGAAAAGGTTTCTTGAAGTGTCTATGTTCTAGTGAGATTTTTTTATTTCACCAAGGATGTAGCTGGGAATTTTATGTAGTTTCAGTTCCAGCTTTCTAACTTGGCTATAGTCAAGGCTTTGCATCCTATACCTACATGGACAATAAAATGTGCTCTTTCTGGTTACCTAAGGGAGCAGCTGCTCTCTCCACCACCACTGGTCGCAGTTCCGATATCAGATCATATTTATTGACCTCTTGGTTTTTGGCTTTGTGAATTTTTCTTACTCTCTTTTGAGCTCAGTTCTATCTTTAAAAAGATACTGGTTATATTTTAGCCTGCATTTCTAGTTTTTGTAGTGGGATGGTTTTCAAATATATTTCACAATATCACTTTTCAAGTAAGTTTGGAAATGCTAGAAACTAAACTTATCCTTGGAGAGTCACATGATTAGCCTATTAAAGGTCAGGCACCACCAAGCCCGGCTAATTTTTGTATCCCTTGTAGAGACGGAGTATCGTCATGCTGCCCAGGCTGATCTCAAACTCCTGAGCTCAAACAATCCACCCACCTTGGCCTTCCAAAGTGCTGGGATCACAGGGGTAAGCCACTGCCCAGCCTACTGACTGGGATATCAAAGATATTGAAATGAGAAAAAGCTCATGCAAAGATTAGTAAGAAACTGTGCCTCCATCACTCCCTCATAAAAAAGAAAATGAGGGCAAGAATCTACCATGATGGCTTAGTAACAACATTCTCTTTGAGATAAATGTTATCCTCTGTTTCCACACATGCTGCTTAAAGGTTGCTTGTGTGTGCCTAAGGGGTCCCGTACCACCTCAGCCTCCACAGTCCCTAATGTAGCCCTCCTGGTCACACATACCATCTACACCCTCAGCCTAGGTCAGGTTCCTTTTTATAAACTCATACAGCATTTGTTAACTTTTCCACTTGTAACTGTTTTCCTGCTAATACTCACCTTCCCAAGTAAAATACAAACTCCATGAAATGACAATTCTTGGTTTGAAAACTCTGGTACCTTGAAGACCCACAGTGGTCAAGTCCAGCAGGAAGACCCCCAGCACTGGGGCCGTATGTACTGTGTCCTCTCCTGCCATATGTGCATTCATACTATGTCCCAGGAGCTTACTCTATAGAAGGTCCTAGGCTTACAAAGGTGGGCAAGAAAAAGTCATTGTGGCAAGAGATTGCTAGCTCTCAAGTTCCCTTTATTCTTAAGCACACAGCAAGATTACACATCCTAGTCTTCCTTTAAGTTAGGTATGACCCTGTGACTCTGTCCTCTCACAGGAAATGTGAACATAAATGACACATGCGCGGCAGCCTCGCTTTAAAATCTCTCAGCAGTGTTCCTCTATCTCTTACTCCTGACTGACTGGGATGGAAATGATCACAGCCACCTTAGCAGCCACGTTTTTTTGGTTGGTTGTTTTGAGATGGAGTCTCGCACTGTCGCCAAGGCTGGTGTGCAATGTCATCATCTCAGCTCACTGTAATCTCCGCCTCCTGAGTTCAATCAATTCTCCTGCCTCAGCTTCCTGAGTAGCTGGAATTATAGGCACCTGCCATTACGCCTGGCTAATTTTTGTATTTTTAGTAGAGACAGGGTTTCACCATGTTACTAAGGCTGGTCTCGAACTCCTGATCTCAGGTGATCCACCTCCCTCGGCCTCCCAAAGTGCTGGGATTACAGGCGTGAGCCACCATGCCTGGCCCAGCAGCCACATGTTAAACAGCAAAGCCTCCCGTGACCTTGGGGCCCAGAAAAACCTGCATGGGACAGAGCCTGCCTGGGATGCCTGGCCTGGGCTATGTGAATCAGTCATACAATTCTTATTCTTAACGCCCCCGAGATTTGGGGGTCTGTTAACACAGGCTGGACTATCGTAATACATTTATCAATCTCAAGAAGCTCACATGTTCTAAGAAAGAATTTCTATTACTGTGAAATATGTTCCAAAGAGCATTCAAGACTAGAGCAAAGCAGGGGGTTAAGTTTGTGATTCAGTGTTGTTGGCTTGAAAGCTGTGTTTTGCTATAGGCAAGGATGAATAACCAAAGTCATCTAGGCAGACAGCATGACAGACATTTTTCTCTGTATAGGCAAATAAGCGTTCCGAGCCAGTATCTCTGAAGGAGGGCCTTGGTGGTATGCAGGTTTAATAACTGTCTTCTCACTACACACATCCTCCACCATCTTCCAAAAGACAAAAATCAAATCTCCATTGTTTCAGTCTCTGAGGGTGTTTCAAGGACCCACCTTACCTCCTTGATGCTTTTCCACTATAGCGGTGGGGAGAGTTAGGTGTAGAAGGGAGTTTTCTGAAAGCCCCAAAGACAAGGCCAATCCACAGTGTCTTGGGGGATTAGTAGCATCCCATGCCATCTGGCTACCCCAAGACCTCAGGACAGAGGGAGACCCCAGAGGTTTCTGAAGGCAACACACTGGCTGGAAGGGCCTTGGATCTTTGGACCCGGCCTTGGTTTTGTGCACTTTCCAGAGCAACTAAAGGGCATGTGGTCTGAGTTTCACTGAGTCAGGAAGGGAGAAAGAGAGAGAATGAATGAATGAACAGACTAGATGGAGGATGGACACGAAGGAAAATTTTTTTTAACAAATTAATATTTTTTGCTGCCTAAGCAAATGGCTTTTGTGAAAACACTTGTATGAAAAGCAATACACCATTTGTTTTTACTTACCAATCACTATCATTAGGTTTTGATGCAAATGGGAATTTACAATAAAATGAGACAAATAGGATCAGGGATTATATACAATACTGTGATCAAGTGATTTGTGATTCAGGCAATGTACTACTTGAAACACATATCTGGATTTCTCATTCCAATTGCTGCAGATGCTATGTGAGGAAGCAAAGAATACAGAAAGAAAAATAATTAGGTTCATTAGGCTAAGACTAATACAAATAATATAAACAACAAATTTATAACATACTACATTGCAAATAAGCAATGTTTTTAGTATAAAAATTGCATTTCCACAAAGAAGCTAATAACAAATACGATTAAACTACCTCAGAAACACGTCAAAGTTGTATGAGTCACACATACACAGTGTCACAGTCTACATAAAGCTTTACTGAGAATAAGCCATCTGAAGGCCATGTCCCGGGCTGAAGCAAGCAAAGGGCTTTTCCACTGAAGTTCTTGCTTCCAGAAAGCTGTTCAAAAAGCTGCCCCATCAGGTTCAGCAGGCTTGATGACTCCAAATTTGGCTTTTTAAGACAAGCTAAAATCTCCTCCAGAGAATCAAAATGTAGGACTGAGGTAAAAAGATATTACACAAGAAGGAACTTTTCTGTTGGCATAAGAGATTTGAATCAATTCTTTCGAAAATGTTGGTACATTTGACAGGATGGGTCAACCACATATTTATAATACTGACAGAAATAACACTGCAACACCAAGATGAAGGAAACAGATAGCCTATTGATATGAGCAAGAGAACCAGCCTCCCTCTTCTTTCTCTCACTTCATACTCAAGATTTTATGCTGAAATCTCAGGTTTACCCTATCTTTTCCATCTTTTTTTAAAATTTATTTTTCTCTGGACTTTTAATGTTTCCATCCTATAAAACAACATACCAGCTCCACTACTGATGCATTTGGTAATAAAAAGTTACATGGTAAGTACTTGCCTTAAAAATGACTTTTATCATCTACCCCAAAGGAGTTTTTACAGGATACAGGTTCTGTAGACTGACATATTCCCAAATCGTATCAGAATATCACAGCTGTCAACAAGGAATTTTGGCCATAAAAAGTCAAATTTTGTTTTTTTCCACAATCAAAAGCTAACTCAGCTGAAGCTTATCTATTTTCTACTACAGTAGTTATTTTGAATGTATAGCGTTACAGAGGCCTGTGGCTAACAGACAGGGATTCCATGCACAAGAAGAGCTTTTAAGTATGTGCCCATGCAGTGCAAGGCCCTGTGAACCCAACAGGCCCTGTCCCTCATCCCATCCGATGACTGTACTTCAAAGGGAAAGAAAGATGTGGATTGCCTGTATGTTGCTTCAATATGAGATCTCTGAGCAAGCTGGGTTGGTTTAGCAGATCTAGCAAGAGATAAATAATAAGAGAAACCAATATAAAGGTAATCAGAAGTTTCAAACTTTCCTTCTAATTGATGAAAAGGTACCCTGCTCCAACTCCCCAAACATAAAGCACTGCACATTCCCATTCCAAAACCAGTTACCTGCATTGCATTCACCTAATTTTAATTTACATAAAATACCATTCTGTGACTAAATAACTGATATTGCAATAGAGGGAAACATGATTTTAATTTTTTTTTTTTAGATTTTAAAAATCAAAATCATGTTTCCATGCACTTGAGTTCTGGATCAAATATATTATCTACAGAAAAAATCCACAAACTCTTATTGAAATGTTCACATAATTTTAAGTTTAAATGATTTTAGGTTGACTTTTCTCCTTTAGTTTTATATTAATTAAGTATTGAAAACAAACCTAAAATCTTCAAGTGGAAAGAAATTAAATTAGTTATGTACTTATCAGGTCATTTGGAAAAAAAACCATCTTTGCCATGATGTTAAAAAAGAGAAAATCAGGAAAAATGGTTCCCACAGATATTTAAAGTTTTAATGGGTCCTCTTCTCCAAGATGTTTTTTTCCTCACCCTTCAATTTTTTTAAAGTATTGCTGAGAAAGAAAGTACATTTTCTGCCAGGTGTGGTGGCTCACGCCTGTAATCCTAGCACTTTGGGAGGCCGAGGCAGGCGGATCACCTGAGGTTAGGAGTTCAAGGCCCGTCTGACCAACATGGCGAAACCCCGTCTCTACTAAAAATACAAAATTAGCCAGGCATGGTGGTACATGCCTGTAATCCCAGCTACCTGGGAGGCTGAAGCAGGAGAATCCCTTGAACTAGGGAGGCGGAGGTTGCAGTAAGCCAAGATTGTGCCATTGCAGCTTGGGCGACAAGAGTGAAACTCCATATCAAAAAAAAAAAAAAAAAAAGAGAATACATTTTTCTTATTAGATATAGGTCAAATATCCCTTATCCAAAATGTGTGAGACCAGAAGGGTTACAAATGTTTTTGGATTTGGGGATTTTTGTATATATAATGAGGTATCTTGGGAGTAGACCCAAATCTAAACACAAAATTCATTTGTTTTATATACACCTTATGCAACATAGCTGGAAGGTAATTTTATCCAATATTTTTAATAATCTTGTGCATGGAACAAAGTTTTGATTGCATTGTAACTGCCACCTGTCAAATGAGGTCAGGTGTAAAATTTTCCACTTCTGAAGAATGTTGGAACTCAGTTTAAGATTTTGGAGCATTTGGGGTTTTGGATTGTTGGAACAGGAATGTTCAACCTGTACTATTTGGGGTCTGGTTGGAAATTGGCTTTACATTTGTAAAAGCCAGTGTAGACTGTATTTCTGCCTTTCCTCCCCTCTAGTCAAATACTCCACTAAAAAAATGAATATTTCAGTTTGAAGGGGAGGCATCATATAGAAAAGCCAAACTATAAAACCATTCTTATTCCATAGTACCTCTGAACCTGAGTTTACTATTCTTTGAAAACTCTGTTTCAGCTGATCATAAGAGAAAGAAATCCAGTGACACGAGGGCAGGCAGGCTCCCCTCTGCTCTGATCCAGAAAAGCTTCCTGATGTCAGGGAGATGGAACTGCCACCATCAGAACCATGGCACTTTGGGTGAAGGTGTGTCAGCGACCAAGGGGGCAGGAAATGGGCAGTGACTAAGGGGGCAGAAAATAGGCAGGTACATGGCAAGGTTCTCCCAGTCCATCAGCCCAGTGATGGCCTCGATCTTGAAGCTGCGCTACTGTCTGAGAAGCACAATTACTGGTGACTCTTAACAAACTTCAGCATACTGGGGAAGGAGACTGTCAAGTAACTGAATTGGAAAGATGAAAAAGAACCATCTCTAAAAGTTGATGCTGTCAGAAGAATAACCTCCTTTGTGCAAGTCTTGCAACATATCTTCATTCAACCACAGGAGGGCAGAGAGTTTCAGAACCTCCCCCACCAGTGAGCTCCCTGCTCACAATTAATAAAAGGAAAGGGTTATCTAAACAGCCAGATAGAAATATACTGCATGTGCTTTTTTAAAGATGACAGAAACTTTTAGAATTTCATAAACCTCTACTCATTATTCTGTCTGGATCCAAGGGGCATAGAATCAACTTTAGGCATCTTTTGTATGCTTGGAATCTAATTTCATGAATTTATTCTAACTTTTAGGCATCTTTTGTATGCTTGGAATCTAATTTCATGGATTTATTCTAACACATAAATCAGGTAAGAGAGAAGTAGATGGATAGATTTTTTTTTTTTTTAAAAGAAATTAGCCTCCCTGGGTACTCACAGTAGATTGAGTATTGAGAGATTTACAAAGATATAATTCTTTGGAAGATTACAGAAGATGGAAACAAAATCAAATCTTTCACTTTCAGGTACTGGAGTTCATTAATTCTTTCACCAAAAGCACATCACTGAAGGAAAATCAGAAGTGGTTTTTTAGTTATTATTAAAGTAGTTCAAGAACCAGGGAACCCCTTGAGATGAAAACAAAACAAAACAGTATTCACCTTTCCTTCACAAGATTACCTTGTACTGGCAAGACTTAGAGGACTTCTGGCTTGAAAAATATTGCTAAGAAAACTTAAAAAAAAAATCAACAACAACAACTATATTTTGGACAAAACAATTTTTTTTTTATCTGTCTTGTAAAATCCTTACTTCCTTTTGAGTCTCTGATGGCTGCAACATTTCATTTGAGATGTTTGGCAGTCATGGCTTCAGGGGTTATGGTTACTGATTATCTAAACCCCTTAGGTCAGAATAAACAAACACAGTTCATGTAAACCTGGCTGCTATTGGAGTCCTCTGACCAAGAGATAATAGTGAAGAGTGGAGAGCCTGAATGCCCATGGTGGAAAAGTTGGAAAAATTAAAGGTAAGAAATAAAACATAACACAGGAGAGTCAGAGGGCTGGGATGACTTCTGAGCTGCTCTCTATACCCAAGGCCCTTTCAATTTCAAGCTGTAAAAGATTTTTCATGCACTGTGGTGCCTGATGTTTCTTGCAATTTGACAAAAATAAATACTTTACACAAGAAAAGGAAGCAAGGCTTCTACGTTACACTTTGAGGATGCTCAGGAGCCAAGGCTGCTGCTTGGCTTTCATTTCACAGGGCCTGCAGCCTTGTCTCTGGAAGGTGCTGATTAGGACTGGGAGTGGACTCCTCTGGTCAAGACTCTCTGACCCCTAAGTAAATGAACTTGTTCCCATCCCAGTCTCCAAAGATCCCAACACTACATTTGTTTTTCTATATCCTGATTGTCACACCTGAAACACTCTCCTTAGTATACATGAGGCTTACTGCCATGAAACCAAATGACTAGACAGCATCTTTTAAGAGAGAAGCTTGCTCATTCAGGAAAAATTAAGGATTTGGTACAAACTGCAGGCCAGAGGGAAGCTGACATACTGTTTTGGTGCATATTCTTGAAAATGCGTCATTAAATCTACAGTCCCTTGTCAGCATGCTGACTTTTACGCTGCCTCAAGGAGTCTTCCACCACCTCTGTGTCAGCTGGGCAGGGTTGCTCAGAGATGCCTTCTTCAGCCTCTTCAGGCTCTACTTCCTCACGGGTCGCAATGTCCTCTCCTGGGGGCCCCTGGTCATTGGCCTCACTTCTCTCCTCATCCACACCAGCAGCCAGGTTGTCCTCCTCCTCTTCTTCCTCTGCTTCATCCTCATCGCCAAGATCTTCTTTTTCTTCTTCCTCATCTACAAGGCTGTCTTTGTTTTCTTCTTCATTTGAATCATCTTTTTCTTCCTCTGCATCCTGCAACTGTTCAGCCCTATGAGCCTCCTCTGACCTCTGATTCTGCTCTGTGGAGGGAAGAGGAATATCCTCTGAATAAACAATGGTAATTCAGTAATCAATTGAGTGAAATAAAAATAGAGGGTAAGTGACAGTTTTTTCTATCTTGAAGCTATGGTCACACAGGACAGATTCTCTGGTTGGCATCCTAGCCCCATTTAGGGCTTCTCCATCTGTCTCTGGAGATTTCATGGACCATAATGACTTCAGCAGGGCATGTGGGCAGCAAGGGCAAAGTTTCCTTTACGCTCTGTATTTTGTGTCCTGTAGAAAGCTCAGTGACCCTATTGGTCATGGTGATTGGTTCAGAAATGTGACAAGCTAAGCCACTCAAAGTACTCCCCAGGGGTTCTGGGCCAGAGTCAGGAGAAAAAGCCTGTTTTTCTTCAGGGATTTTTAAACAGAGAAAATGCGCAAGGACTATCAACAGCTCTTATGAAAAAGCCACAGAGAAAGAGAAACCTAACATCACTCGGGCTGCTCTTGAAGCTAGAATGTCCCTGGGCTTTTCAGTTATGTGAGCTAATAAATTTTCATTTGTTTTCCTAAAATGCTTGATATTGGGTTTCTATTTTAAGAATTCTAAGAATCATATTTTCAAATTATCAATGGAAGTCTCAAAGCCTCAAAAACTTTAAGAACTAAAAAGAAACATGAGCTTATTTAAACTCCCACATAAAATTCAACAATTAGAAAGTCTCATGAACATCTTTATGCAGTCTCAAAAATAGTCTGGAATAAAGACATGCAAATCCAGGGGCACCTGGCCCCAGAAGAAGTGTGGAGCAGTGCAAGGATTTGGGAAGACTGCTTTCAAAGGACTTAGGAGAGTTACTAGTACACAGCAGACTCAATATATATTGAGTTTCCCTTCTTCCCTTCTAGTTCTAGTTAGAATAAAGGAAAATATGACACTGATTAATGAAGAGCACATACTTAAAAAGAAAAAGCAATTGCCAAAATGAAATATTTCCTAATTTAAGAAAGGGAGAAAAATAATTTTGTTCAAATCTACCTAGAAAACATATTTTAAGAAATTTGGTAGTGATGATTTGGTCACCTAGTAAATCACAGAGAAAACCCACTATCTGTATGAGCACAAAAAGGCACATCACAGAATTCCAAAAACACTCTAGATCACAGGAGCTTATCATACTTACCAGAACGTTCAGATAAATGCCTTGGAAGTGGCACATAGAAACATTCTGATATTACCACCAAGACCTGGAAGGAAAAAAGTGATTTTACAGTGAATAGATAGGACATTTATTACCAAAGGGCCTCAAAATTAGGCCTTGCTTCTATAATCAGATATTCTTAGACTAATAATTAGCAGCTAGTCAAAAGTCTTCACAAGAGACAAGGATATAATTAAGAATTTCCTACTTTTCAAATGTGACATAATACAGGAAAATATTAATTTAGAAAGTGGTCACAAAGCCAAAAGTCTACAGAGAACCCACTATAAATAGATGAACCAAGCAGGTATAAGAAGATAGACACTATGAACCAAGTCTTTTAAAATACACTATTCTGGACAACCAAACCACTCTGTATATAGGCTGCCCCTCACCAATGCCCCTGATTGAATACAAGAACATTTCACAAATGTTACAGCCAGCTGTGGGTGGGGAAGGATTGAGGATGACTTTGAAGGAGGAGGCATTTAATGCCCTGGGCAGTCAGGAGAGAACAGCAGCACCGCCTGGCTGCTCTAAGCTAAACTAAGTTGGGTCTCCATAGGGCCTCTTGGATCCAGAGAAAGCCCTGAATGTCAAACTGAGGAGACCCAGGAGGTGGGGCAATGAGTTGCAGGAAGGCTTGGTGGGTTGGGGAACAATAAGCTCTAAGCCATTAAATCAATTTGAACAACAAAGAAAAAAAAAAAAATCAAAATAAAAAATAATAAAAACATTCCATCTGAAATGATTCAGGTTTGAAAACCCTTACCTTTTAATGTGATGATAGTTACATGTTTACTGGCTATTCCAGGACAAAATGTTTTTTTCTGACTTTTCTTTTTTATTTATAATTGACACACAGTAACTATATATACTGATGGGGTACAATGTGATGTTTCAATGCATGTATATACAGTATAATGATCAAATCAGGGTAATTACCATATCCATCACCTTAATTTATCCTACTCTTCTATTCTGGAAAATTGTATACTCAACAATTTTATCTCAGGTTTAGTCTAACTTACTCATTTAATTTTGACTCAGTTGGTGAGGTTACAAAAAAAAACCCACAAAATTTAGATCCTAGCTTCCCAACAGACATGTCATCCTTCAAGGAGTCTGGGCCATTCAGAGCCAGCCTCAGGCAGCTTTGTCCCTCAGTATACCTTTACCCTGGCATGCTACACAAATATTCTCTATGTGGCTAAGATATGAAAACAATTGAGAAACACTTTTCTATCATCCTACAAGTTAATAAAAATGTCATTCTGGAATAGATGATTTAACATGGAATAAGAATGCAGCTGTTTCAAATTGTATAACTCTCACAAAACAGAAGTTGAAAGTACATAAGAAATTAAAGGTTACTAAAGGCAAAAATTCTAGCAGTTGTGTGTTTAATATACTGAACAGTTATAGAAAAGGCATTCTGTGTGTGTGTGTGTGTGTGTGTGTGTGTGTATATATATATATATATTTTTTTTTTTTTTTTTTTTTTTGAGACAGGGTCTAGCTCTGTCACCCAGGCTGGAGTACAGTGGCAAGATTATGGCTCACAGCAGCCTCGAACTCCTGGGCTCAAGTGATCCTCCCCTCTCAGCCTCCCGAGTAGCTGGGACTACAGGTGTGTGCCACCATGCCAGGCTAATTTTTGTATTTTTTGTAGAGACAGGGTTTTACCATGTTGCCGAGGCTAGTCTCAAACTCCTGGGCTCAAATGATCCACCTGCCTCGGCCTCCCAGAGTGCCAGGATTACAGGCCTGAGCCACTGTGCCCAGCCTATAACAGGCACTTTGAACACAGATATGTGTTTTGTTATTTTTTGGAAACTCATTAACAATAAATGTATGAATCTTTTTAAATTTATGATTCATATGCTTTCAAATTATTATTTTGTTAATAAAGTTAATAATATTTTGTTAAATAAAGTTACTTTCTTATTAAGGAAGGGTAGTCTATCTCACTTAATCACTTGAACAGGCTAGAATCACTCTCTCCTTTCTTCAGGCCAAGCCTCCAATAACCTGTCTGCACTGATTATCTGAATCTAGGTTTCCAAAGGAATCTAAGGCATAGGCAGGCAGGCCTGACTCAATTTCATGGACTTAAAGTCAACATCAAAAATAATATTCTAAAATTCTAAGCATTTTCACTAGTCTTCCAACAGGTTCACACACAACCTACATTCCCTAGAACTCCATCACTGACTCGCCTAGGACCTCATACTGTTCCCCCTACAAGAACCTCACACTATGGTAGCCCCAAAATATATCGCTATAAAATCTAGCACCAGACAACAGATGGGAGAAGCACAGACAATCACATTCTATTTATATCCGGTGTTGAATCCCTTTAGATGAGAGCAATGGGGACATGTTAATTAGCAAAAAGATTAATGCAACAGAACAGAACATACCCAGGACCTAATGAAGGACATATACAGATATCTAAGTAAGCCCCATTCCTATCCCTGAAGTTAACATCAGGAGCCAAGTTTCAAAGATAAGCCATGATATGTATTAAGCATGTTCATGGAAAAGTCAAATCCAGCCTCCTTGGCCTCTTGAGGTTATGACTTACTATAAGTCAATTGTTAACATTCTTAAGAAGAACTTGCTAAAGAGCCAAAATTCATTATAAAATATAAGGAGAGACTTTAAGATAATCTTATCTTAAAGTCTGTTCTTTGACATAAATTTTTGGTAATCATCAATTATTCCCATTACAGTGTTTAGGAACTATGTGATTAGTATACAATATAAAGGTTTTTAAAAACTTTTTGGTTTAATTAGGGTTTAAAATGCAATCAAACTCATCAAGACTAGGTTAAGAGAAATAAAAAAATAACAAAAAGTACAACGTGCTGAACATTTATAGTCGCCTATATAGTTAGATAAATAAATTTATTATTCAACTCTTGCCTGAAATACCAGGGGAGAAAATACACAGATATATACTGCATACTGATTTTCATGCCCAAAGAATAATTGTGTTGTTTTAACTACATTATCTGTCTCAGGAAAACCAGAGTGTATGCATAAGCAGCTAGTCAGGATTAGTTTAACTAGAGGATAAGAACAACAACAACAAAAATCTTGCATCTACCCAAGGAATGAATTCAAAACACTGGCCTTATCACTACAGTGTTTTAATTAAGTAGGTAATGTGTGAAATCACAGCTGACTCAGTTGTCTTAGAAACTATCAATTCAAGTACGGTCTCTTTTTTTTTTTTTTTTCTTTATCACTGTCTATAGTCTAGGCAGCACACATCTTCAAAATACTTAAGGGATAAGATTAGGGGATAAGAATTTAATAAATTGTCTATTATATTTCACATTACCATTGAAAGCAGTCTAAAATAAGCAAATGCTATTTAACTACTTAGATTACACAAAATACTATTTTTTTATGTGCTTTTTCTTTCTTGGCTGCCATTTAGTTGTACACGAAATCCATTTTGCCTTAAAGATAGAAAAAGATTTGGTATTATCTCTTACCAGACCCATAAAAAGGCCAAAAACCAAGGTGGCTATGACGAAAAAGACGTAAGAACACCAAGCAGGAATTCCAAGGGTCACTGTGAAATAGTTGTGAAGGTGCTGGAATCAGAAGAAAAAAAATAAAATATTAATTTTTAAGAGAACCAAAAATATTTCAATCTCCCTCTCTAGCTGCTGTTTCTATATACATAGGTTCCCACAAAGGTTTATATATCTAAATGATTCTTAAAGAACAAGTCAATTTTATAATATTGGGAAACTGAGAATAGTAATTAAGGTCATTACTAAAAAAAAAAGTTACACTTGCTTAGAGTTCATAATCTGGATAGAATTCTGGTAGAATCGTTTTGATAGTCCTTTCTTCCATCATGATGGATGCTTCTGGCCCTCCTCCCCTAATAAGTATATATATCTCAATGGTTACTTATAATAGGGCATTCATTAAAAAAAGTAAACTTTTTGGGCCTCTGACTTTTTAGTAAAACTAAATTATGACTTACAGAATGTCAACCATTTAAAATGTCTCCATACCTCTTTTTTCTAATTAGACTCTCATTGCTCTACACCTATTTATCCTTTCAAAGTTTAGTAAATTACCGGAAAACATAAAATGTAACAGTAGACAAAAGAAACAGTTTTTCTGGTTAATTATGAGCAAATGAGATTCCAGCAGTCTTTGAATAGAGTGTATATCCCATCCCTTCATGCTTACTGTTCCCTAAGACTCTATTTGATGACAAACACTCTAAAAATGAGTGAAGGGACATAATCACAGCTAGAAAGTATTTACATGCTAAATCATAAAGAAATTAACAGATATGAACTTGCTATTTCAAAGTTAAAACCTACTTAGATGTAGAGTTGCAGGAGCCATGCTTCCTCACAACGACTTAGTCATTTGTTTAAGACCCTGACAGCTTCAAAAATGGCCATTAAAATTTAAGCAACTACTGGACACAGGATGACATGGCTCCAAATGTCATCAGCAAGTGAGGTAAAGACAATGACTTCCCTAGAACCAGTAAGGTTGATGAAAATAAGTCCAAGTTTCTATTTTAATTTCCTATTTCTCAAAATCTAAATCACTCCCATTGGTTCTTAGTTTATGTCAATGCAATTAAATAACATTTTATTCTGGCTTAATTTGGACTGATAAAAAAGCTTATAAACTGATTTAGCAAAATCTGAAATATCTCTCTACAATTTCTTATTCAGCAGAAGAGATACAGCTAAAGATGCAGCCAGTATTTTAAACACTGACACACGGAATCAAAGTGTTCAATCAGTATTTGTTAAATAAGGAAAAGATGCATCAAATGCCTGAGCTACTTATTCATAGGAAAGGCAAACACACTCTCAAATTGTAAAGCTGGCATCTGTCCTCTGTTGATGGCACTGGTCATCAGTGTGTGTTTAGCCAGGACAACTGTTTATTAAGAGTAACTTGGCCGGATGCGGTGACTCATGCCTGTAATCCCAGCACTTTGGGAGGCCGAGGCGGGCGGATCACGAGGTCAGGAGTTCGAGACCAGCCTGACTAACATGGTGAAACCCTGTCTCTACTAAAAATACAAAAATTAGCTGGGCGTAGTGGCAAGCGCCTGTAATCCTAGCTACTCAGGGGACTGAGGCAGGAGAATTGCTTGAACCCGGGAGACGGAGGGAGTGGGCTGAGATTGCACCACTGCACTCCAGCCTGGGCGACAGAGCAAGACTCCATCTCAAGGAAAAAAAAAAAAAAAGTAACGTAGCATTTTACAACTCAGCAAGCAAAAGGCGTATTTCAGATATCAAAACATCATTTCATTCAAACTCTTTTCAAAGGAAGTTTTAAAATTTACTGTATAGTTTCCTACTTTAGAAAATACTGTGTATTAAACTTATGCTTTTCTCGGAGGACTCAGTATCATCAAGATTAAACCCTGAAACGTGCCAAAGAATTAGAAGATGGTCAAAGTCAATCTGCCTCTGTGCCAACCCATGAATGTATTCTAGAACTTGCTTTATAAGTATCTGCTGATTTATCTTACTTGTATGGTTAGGAAAAATAATGTGCAGTTTTAAGTCCTTCTATACAGTATCTCATGCCCTTTCCACAAAATAAATGATTAATGCAACTCTCAAGAAACTTTCTAAATTATTTTTTAATTTCATTAAATCATTTGCTTTTGAAGCATTGCATTCTGACTCAAACAGTACTTTCAAAACATTCTCTTATTTTAATAAGCTGCACTTCAATTTTCTTGTATCAATTTCCTCTTTAAAGGGATTTGAGTTTCTTGGAGAAACTCTGCCATCTTCTGGTCTTTTAGGTCATTATTAGTAACTATTCATTAATCAGGTTGTACTTTCACAACTACAGATATAAATATTTATCTGTTTACTTTGTCTGAGTCTACAATGGCTTTAAAGCCCCTTATGAGTGTTAGGATTAGTGGTATCATGTCCTTGAAGTTTTGCTTTATATATGTTTCCAAAGAAATAGCTTATTAAATAAAATCCAATTCAGTTTTAGATCATTGTGTTTCTGTTTCTTTAATTACCAGGAAAAATGACAGTTTTCACTTGTGGAAAACTGATCCTTGTTCAAAATTATATGTGCTTACCCCAAGGAAATATCCCATGCTGTTCACTGAAAATGCACAAAAATGTAACCTGATGGGCATGATACCTTATACTATTGTACTAGATGAATTAAGAAAGTATCTTACTCGGGCTGGGTGCGGTGGCCCACGCCTGTAATCCCAGGACTTTCGGAGGCCGAGGCAGGTGAATCACGAGGTCAGGAGTTCGAGACCAGCCTGGCCAATATGGTGAAACCCCACTCTAACAAAAATACAAAAATTAGTGGGGCGTGGTGGCGGGTGCCTGTAGTCCCAGCTATTTGGGAGGCTGGGGCAGGAGAATTGCTTGAACCCGGGAGGCGGAGGTTGCAGTGAGCTGAGATTGCCCCACTGCACTCCAGCCTGGGCAACACAGCGAGACTCTGTCTCAAAAAAAAAAAAAAAAAAAAAAGTATCTTAGTCTGTTCACTGAAAATGCACTAAAATGTCATCTGATGGGTGTGATACCTTATACTATCATAATACATCATTAAGTTAGAGCTAACTTTTGGCTACCTACATATTTGAGTGAGAAGATGAAATTAAAACATCATTACAACAGAATAAATGAGAAGAGCATTCTAATCAGTGGTCAGATAGACTTAAGGAAGACAGCCAAGCCAAGGCCTCCATGCATCTGAGGTAGAGCCTTCCCTCCCTAGAAAGGCAAGCACTCCCTCTGGAAGTCTAAACTACTGCAGGTTGGATTAAATACTGCTTAGTCACACCCACTCGTCCAGCCCAGTGTTGCACAGTCTCATTCAAACCTAGACTGGCCCTGAAGGACAGAGAGCCTTTGGATTTAGAGTTCACCTGTGTCATAGTATATACTCTCTGAGGAGTTCTGGAACAAGCCATTTATCTCTTTCAGACACAGATCAGAATCCCCAAAATATCTTCCCTGCAAGGAAACAGCTAGAAAAGACTCTCCAGTGATGGCCAAGGGTTCACCTCTTTCATGCTTTAGCTCTCAGCACTTGTAACAAAACATAACCTTGCAGCCTCTTGTAGGATCTATGAAAGGTACCTTACAGATGTGCACCACTGTCTCACTATAACATTCTACAAAACATTGAAAACATTTTTATATGAAAAAAACATTGAGAAGAGACATGCTATGTAAATCACAGAAGAATGTTTTCAAGTTTTAAAATACACTTTGTTCTTCTCTAGTCTAAATCCTGGCTTTTAATTCTCATCATCAGATATTTTAAATAAAGCCTTAAGTCTTCTGTGACGTCATTCTAATAAAAAGGGAAGGTAGCATCTATCACACGGATTGTCCTCCCAAGGATGCAGCACATCTTATTTTAGCTAAAATCTGCCATATGCCTACATCCTCTCAAAACAACAGTAACATTTAGGAAAGGGAAGTTACATCCTATATTATCAGTGAGCAGCAGAGATTCACCAAATTCAATAAAAAATGCTTTAAATACATTTAAATGCTAAACTTAGTTTGCAAAAGCATATACAGGTTGAGTATCCCTTATTCCAAATGCTTGGGACCAGACATGCTTCAGATTTCTGATTTTTTTGGATTTTTGCATTACACTCACCAGGTGAGCATCACAAACCCAAAAATCGGAAATTCAAAATGCTCCAGTGAGCACTTCCTTTAAGTGTCATGTTGGTGCTCAAACAGTTTCAGATTATGGAACATTTTGGATTTTGGATTTTTGGATTTGGGGATGCTCAACCTATATGTTGAGGGACTGCCACGGAACCCTATTTTAAGCCTGCTATCAGCATTGGCTAAAAAAAATAACAAAAGTTAAAGTATTCCATGTTGGCTATAAAGAGAAGGGAAAAGTAAAATAATGAAGACAATAATGATTAATACATATAACTAACAAAAAGCAATTATCAAACATATTAACTAGGTACCAGATTCTGCACTAGGCACTCAAAGGGTTCTAGGAACAAGTCTATGGCAGGAAAACAAAATAGGATTCAGGGGCCTACACACAAGGTGTGAAACAATGATGTGTTTCTGGAAGAGAAGGATAGTGCCACTCTAGCACTGTCGCCAACTGTGAAAAGAGGGAAGACAGAATACTGGACAGTCTCTCTTCACACATGTGCCACACACAAAACCCAAGGACTTCTAATCCTAACTATGCTACCAGACTTGGCAGTGATGCTTCCTGAAGTTCAATCTTCTGCACATTGCTTTTATGATATTCACCTCACCTTGTACCCTCCATTAGAGTATTAACATTTTTCATTTAGTCACTTTAAGTTGCATACAATTTTAAAGAAATTGGATATTGCTACTAAAATATAAAATCAAAATCAATTTTGTCCTTTGAAGATGTCAACTCTCTGAGAAACTCCTCTAACTGTCCCATCTCCTAGGCCTCAGTGACTCCATCTGTGAGATGGGTAAAATGTTGAGACTATCTGTGAGGATAGATATTAACAGCTAATGAGGTAATTACTTCTGTGAGTTTATATAAAAATTAAAATATACAGGTGAGCGCCATCGTGACTGAATTGGAAAGAAAATTTAAATTTAGTGATGGAAAGAACACTAGAGATCATCTACTCTTGTCCATATTGTGGTATGAATGACATATCGAGGATCCCTGGGTTTCAGGGTAACAGCAGGAAGCTGACAGGAACTGCCTCATAAGACTATTCAAGGGACTTTCTCACCTCAAGGGTTCACTCAAGCAAGAACATAGGGGAGGTTGGTATAAACTTAAGAAGTCCAAATGCAAACCAAACCAACTCCTGAGTTGATAGGAATTCGGCCATGTGAATGTCTCATCACCAGGGGATCCTAGAATCTTGAGGACCAGATTTTATCTCCAGAATGTGCGACCTAGCAAGTTGGCTTCACTTCTAAGGCAGAAAGAAACTCAAGCCCCTTAAGGAATCACTAATTCAGTAGACTCTGATCTTCTAGATATATCTCTGATCTTCTAGACATCTTCTAGATAATTACTAGTTCAATAGGCTGTGATCTAAATATATTGTTTTCATTTTTTCATTACAGAAAAAAACAGAAGTTATAGAAAAAAGGTTTTTAAAAATCACCCATATCAGAGAAAACTACTGTTGATCTCTTTCTAAGCATTTTCCTATATACAAACAAAAATGCCATATAACCATCCATTATACTGTTTTGTTATCTTCCCTGTAGATATGCTTAACATCTGACCAGCTACCCATCCAGGGAAGACTGTTGCTGAGGAAAGACTGATTTCTATCTGTACATGTATCCAGATATTTCAGTAGGATAAAGAGACTATGGACAGGCATAAACAATCTTGTCTCACTGGCATTAGCCATTCTACGTCTTTCTTTCTTCCACTTTTTAAATCTTCTTTCTCTGAGACTTTACACTTTTTTGCTTCCACCTCCCATCCCTAGTCTATTTCTGTCTCACCATGTACAGTTGTTTCTTCTGTTCATTATTAATATATTTGCATTGTAGTTTCATATGATCTAGACATGAGTTAAAAAACAATTAAGTTTGCCACAATTATACATTCAACATTGATTTGAAGAACTGTGACTAAAGGAAGAGTCAGCTGAATGAGCTAACTGAGCAGGCAGGGCAGTCAGCTGGAAGGATTGGCTGAGTAAGTGGCTTTATAAAGACAGGAAGGCAAGACCATAACTAAAGGTGGAAGTGGGAACCAGAGACCTGATGGGTAGCCAAGGACTGGGTCTCTTCAGGTCAGAGATTATATACCTTATAAATAGGAGGACAAGAGCCAAATTCTAGAAATACAGGTGGCAAGAGACCTACCTAGAAATTTGATGAAAGGATGAGACTTATTTCTAAGAATAAACCACAAAAGTTGGCAAGAGGCTTGGGGAGGCTACATGCTGATATGGAGGGCAGTATCAGATTTCACAAATTATTAAGGTAATGTCCACACATACACACACACACACGCACACGGAGATCCAAATAACACTGTATCACTTGCGTTCTTTTATGTGCAACTCTCTTCCATTCCCCTACATATACACACCCTACAATCAGGACAAACGTTTTCGTGATCCCAATAAATATAAATGGATTAAATTCATCAGTTAAAAGAATTATTTCCTGCTATATACTTTTTATAAGATTTACTTAAAACATAATAAAAAGGTTGAAAATAGAAAAATTATTCCATGCAAACGCTTATAAAAAAGAAAAAATATGCTATTAATACTAGATAAAACTATTTTACAATTATACATTTATATAATTGTACATTTTACATTCTACATTTTACAATTATAAAATGTAATTACTTGTGTGCCAAATTTTAGTTTATCTTTTTTTTTTTTTTTTTTTTTTTGAGAAGGAGTCTTGCTCTTTCACCCAAGCTGGAGTGCAGTGGCGCGATCTCGGCTCACTGCAGGCTCCGCCCCCCCAGGGGTTCACGCCATTCTCCTGCCTCAACTTCCCGCATAGCTGGGACTACAGGCGCCCACCACCTCGCCTGGCTAATTTTTTGTATTTTTAGTAGAGACGGGGTTTCACCGTGTTAGCCAGGATGGTCTCAATCTCCTGACCTCGTGATCCGCCCACTTCGGCCTCCCAAAGTGCTGGGATTACAGGCGTGAGCCACTGTGCCCTGCCTAGTTTATCTTATAAAATGATCATTTTTGGTTCCTTTTGGAAATATCTGGAAAGAAATTATAAATATACATTTATATAACACATATATTCTACTTCTCAATCATTAAGAAAAACATATTCATTCATTATTCAGAAATGGATCACATCCTATTCTCCAAACGGCTCTTTCTCTCCAGTTTAATGCATCCACACAGAATACCTCTGTGTTGCCCATAGCTGGGCACTGTGTGTACAAAGATAAAACACCCACTCCTGGCCTTGACATACTCTAAATGTTACACATTGTAATCATCTGCATCACATAATGAAAAACTGTAACTCCTTATTTAAACTTGTTTATCTAAGTTCCAAATTACAAGCTATATGAGGTCTGAGCCATTATGTATCTTCCCTGCTATCATCTTTGAAAGTAAAACTTCTCTTTTACAGTCAATGAAGGCCATAATCAGCTTCCATCTAAGCTCTTCTTAACCTGCAGAACAAATTCTATTGCACTTATCATAGATTTGGTGCTAAAATTTCACAGTCAATGCTGCCTGACAACCATCTATTACAATTTTTCTGTTGAATTAGACAGTATAATGCTACACGGCTCAAACAGCCGGCAGGCTACATGACTTTGTCAATCTTTATTATCGACATACTGCAAAAGGCAGAATCTCTTTTCAATTCCCAGTTTGCAATTCATAATTCTTAGCCCTTGATTAAAGTTCTCACCAATGTTAAGAAAGCAGCAGAAGGAAACCACATGAAACTCAAACTATCTGGAGGGGGGGAAATATTAGTTATTGTTTACTGTGATAGACAAATGCCAAAAAAGTTAAATTTTAACCTGAAAGACTGAAACCAAGTCTTCAATTAGCCTCTGTTTGTTGTAAAAAAAAAAACAACCAAAAAACCTTGTGGTAGGTATTCTATCTCACAAGGCAGAATATAAATGGAACTGAGAAAGTAGAATACAAAAGGTTTTTCTTAAATGTCTTTCAACATATATGAATGTGTATGAGAAACAGAGTCTTCACAAACTCTTTGAATATTATGTTCCAAACATGACACCATAACCTACAATCACAGCATAGAAAAGACATATATAGGGAGACTCGCTTCTAAGACTTTTTGAAATATTTTGAGCTATATTTAACTCCAGAACAATTCTGTTCAATCTGGTTGGATTTAGTCCTCCCCTACAGAGAAGGGAAATAACAGGTTATGGGACATCCTCAACATTATATAATGGTACAAAAATTAAACCTGAATAACAATTTTAACCCACTGAAATGACTCAGAGAAATTATGCGATCACATATAGCAGGGGTCTACTACTTAAAGGCCAGATTGTAAACATTACAGGCTTGTGAGCCACAATTCTCTGTGTCTGTCACAACTATTCAACTGTACCATTGTAGCATGGAAGCAGTCATAGACAATAGGTAATGAATAAATGTAGCTGTGTTCCAATAAAATTTTATTTACAAAAACAGGTAGCCCATCCACAGGCTAGAGTTTGTTAACCCCTGACATACAGAACTACTTTCAGGCTTAGACAATCTTTCCTTTGTAGGGAGATATGCCTACAAAGAAATACATAAGATAAAGTAAAATCACATAAGCCCTTTTGCTTGGATGAAAGACTCCATCACTGATTTTAAAAAATAAGACTTTGACACAGTAGTTACAGGTTCCTGTTTAGATTATGCCCTTCTACATGAAGACATTGCCACTGGAAACCCACATGAGAGTAGTTGCATGGCTTAAGAAAAAAAGTGAAATTATAAATGTACTTATAAGTGTTTGTTTTCCTATTGCTTAAAAGCTGTATTTTTATTCTTAACAACCTCTCTGCAAATATAAATGTTTTATTTAAGATTACTTACCCATATTTTGCCAGAGATGCTAAAAAGACCAGCCATTCCAGACATCCTTAAAAAAAAATAAAGAGAAGAAACAGTGATCATATATACTATTTAAAAAAATGAAAATCAGGTCGGGAGGACTGGTCCTTTTCCCTCTACTTCTTGCTAAATATTGCCCCCTCTCCCAGATTCATATCTGTTCTTACAGAGCTTAGATTAAGTGGCTATCATTTGCATCACTCTGCTGCAAATCTATTCCAACTCCTTGGTCCTTTCTCCTTTCATTGTTCCTACCTGGCAAAAATCTCAACCCTGAGCAGCTGAATGTCTCTGGGGAAAAAACATCACATAACCAGATGACAGTTCTTTCTGCTTCATAGTCCCAAACCTAAGTGGACACTTAATACTGTCCAGCATTTTCTAAGCTCTAACTAAGATAACAGCTCATTTCCTTTTCCTTCTCTTCAAAACTTACACATCTTCCCATCCCCATGTACTCTCAGCTAACAAGCACTCCTCATGTCACTGTGAAATCAGAAGCCACCATGTGATCTCTCTCATCTTCCCGTTACCAAATCTGAGCCTGGCGTCCACCTGCATCCACCTTCTCTTGTTATGACAGGGAAAGTCTAACTCTCCTATCACGGTCCAATTCCTCCACTTGGTGCCTTGGATCCTATCCATTTTGTCTTATTAGGACTTGGTTCTTTCTCTCATCCTCCCTTCCTGCACAAGCAACTTCTCTCTCTCCTAGAACAGTCTCACTGGCATATAAACATGCTCTACTCTCTTTTACCTTTTAAAAAGAGTATCCCTGGACCTCACATGATCCTCCAGCTTCACAGACAAATTTCTCCAGATTACTCTACACATGCTGTTTCTTCTTTACTGTGCCTTTAATCCATTCAAATCTGGCTTCCACCCTCACCACTACAGGAACACTGATTGTCAAGGCCATGATGACCTCACCATGCTTCATTCAATGTCCATGTCTCAGACTTGATCTCCCTTTGCCTCTTAGTAACATGGGATACAAGAGACGACGCCCTTCTTCTTGAACACTCTCATTTGGCTTCTGGAAGATGGCAGACCTTGGTTTTCATGTTGCCTCTCTGGTACTCATTTTCAGTTTCCTTTGGCTGACTTCTCAACACAGGTTCTTAATTTGGGGGTGGCCCATGACTCATCCCCAAGTATTCTTCTCTTTTTCCATCTTTCTAGGTGTTCTCCTCACCTCAACATTGTCTGTAGGTTTTTTGTGTTCCTGAATTCTTCATGGGGACCCAGTTCCATGCATCTGATACGCTTTGAATCTGTATTCCCACCCAAATCATATGTTCAATTTGTGAGATATGATAAGGTTTCTCTTCAAATAGCCTAATCAATCTTTTAATTCAGAGTTAACCACCCCCTCTCTTTTTTTCCCTTTTCCTTTCTGCCTTTGTTAAATGCCCAGGCACACCACAGTACCAGGCGTTATCAGTACCAGCTCACATTCCTTTCCTTATTTAAAAAAAAAAAAAAAAAAAAACTATCTGACTCACTACAGACACCTTTCCCCTTTCCTCTTTCTTTTACGTGCCCACCTTATCTAAAAAAATTCAAATGTTTAGCCAACTAAAATTAGTTTAGATTATACACCGGACCCCGGACAATAAAAAAAGGATACAGGGGCAAGACTTGCATCAAAAATAACGGCTCTCATACCCCTTTGTTCAAGTGTGCTCTCATGGCGACTGGCCAAAAAGGCACCCCTCTGCGCAAAAATAAAATTGCTTTGCTAAATATCCTTTGTTCAAGTGTTCAATTTCCTTAAAATTGTAAGGGTTATTCCTAACAAATTGTAATCCCTAATGCTGGAGGTGGAGTCTGGTGGAAAGAGATTGGATCATGGGGGCGGATTCTCATGAATAGTTTAGCACCATCCTCTTGGTGCTGTTCTCTTGATAGTGAGTGAGCTCTCAGGAGCTCTGTGGTGCCTCCATCCTTCTCTCTTGCTCCTACTCTGGCCATGTGATGTTACGTGCTTCCCTTTTGCATTCCACCATGATTATACGTTTCCCGAAGCCTCCCCAGAAGCCAAGCAGATGCCAGCATCATCCTTCCTGTACAGCCTGTAGAACCAAGAGCCAATGAAACATCTTTTCTTTATAAATTACCCAGTCTCAAGTATTCCTTTATAGCAATGCAAGAATGGACTAATACAGCATCCAACGTGACAGTTCTACAAAGTCTGCATCTCAAACCCAACAAGTTTTACACAGAATCCTTAATTTTCTCTTGCCCAAGGCAATAACAAGTACCAGGATCCATCATGTACTCAAACCAGAAACTTCTAAGTTTTTATTAATGAAGACTTCTTCTCCTTCACCTTGGCCAAGCCTACCTTCAAAACATATTTTAAATCCAATCAGCCTCTCCATTGCCACATCCCCACTGCCGCCACCTGACACAAGCTACCACTCTAAGGCTCGACTCACTTCATCCATTCTTGCCCTCTCCAATCTCCTCTCCTAAGGGTCACCTTCTCCTTGTGTGTGCTGATAACTTCCAACTTCTTTCCTGTGGCCACAGGCCCTGCATGATCTGGCTTCAGCCTGCCCCTCTTACTCAGCTCATACTACATTCCCTTTCACTATGCTTGACCCTGGTCACCATTCTGCTCCTTAAGTACACCAAGCTCCTTTCCAAACTGGGGCTTATGCATATGCCATACCCATTCCTGGGAATAATCTACCCTCTGCTCTTTGCCTAAGCTAGTTCCTTCCATCCTTCAGATCTCACCTGGAGGCCTCCCTTCAGAGAAACGTCTCCTACTCCCTCCATCTAGAAGAGCAGGTCCATAACCCCATAGCTATCCCCCGTCTTTGTAAAATATGTTGTTGTGTTTTTTATCCACCCTTGTCCCGACTATGACTCTCTGTACCTGAGGTGAATGTCTGTCTTGTTCAGTGTGGAATACCTAGCACCTAGAAAAGTATCTGGCTAAATCAGTGTTCAGATGGTTGTGGAATGAAATGCAAGAGGAGTTGTTTTTAGAGTAAGCTATGTGTTTCCTTAATATTAATATAGATACCACTAGATGATTTACTCCTGAAATATTGCTTGATTTGCTCCTTTTTCAGTAGGGAAATTTCTTACACTTGTATATACTAATATAAAATTATCTATATATATGACAATCCACTCAAAATTAAAACCAACCGTGGAAAAAGTTGTTATGGTTTGGCCTAATCTACCTCACCAAGTATTACACAGTTTGCCATCAAGGCCACAGCTATCCACTGTGGTATTCTGCTAGGCAGCCAAAGACTCTACAGGTTTTGTTTTCCACATAATATATAATAGCAATTCCTTCATAAACTCTAATTCAATAAAGAGTGACTCCTCTGTCTCATCAATAACTTAAAAGGAAGAAAGAATGGTAAATCACGTTCAATACCATATTTTGTAAAGAGAAAAATAGTCATTGTGGCTTAGTGCAAAAGCTGGAAAAGAGGCGTTCTGTAACCCACTCAAATCTGGCTACTTAATTCCCAGTATACTAAAAACCAGCTGAAACATATGTGGGTCACAAAATCAGAAACACCGCATGGGCTAAGCATGGCCATCAGTAATCTGGGTAATCAGAAGTAAATGTGAAGAAAAACATAGGCTTTTTCGAGACCCACAGGCTATTAACTTAAAACCTCCCGTTTTATTAATAACACCTTGTCATTAAAAAATTAAGTTACGTTAGAGAAGCCGGGGATTTCCAGCCAGTCAGAGGCTCAACTGATTGCCATTTCTTCTCTAAGATATAATTCTGCAGGTCTTCGAAGATTCCTGGGCCACGATAACGGCGGAATATCCCATCCTTTGCACTATAAATTATGAAAACAAGTAGAAAGCAAATGCATTAAAATAACAGATGTTACAGATAATAAAAATTAAAATAGCTATCGGTGATACATCTGAACGCCACTTCAATTTTAAATTGGCTCAACTGAAAACTATACGTAGACATAAATCAGAAAGTGTTAATGAGCTTTATTACAAGTGAGAAATCCAAACCTAAAAGCGTTAACAATCTATGTTATCACCGTACAATGTGTGACTAAAAGCAGAGTTCTTGGCAGTGTTTAATATGCCAAGTTACTTTTTATTATTTTCGCTACCAATTACTTTAATTTTTCTCTTACAATAGCAAAACAGCCATTGTTATCAAGTTTAAAACATTGTATCTACATTTTCAAATTCATGTCATTCAAGGCCCTCTCCTCAAACATCAACAAAAAACCTCATACCCCCCTTCAACCTGGCCTCCCTCTCACCTACTTGCTGCAATCAGGGCCCCCAGGGAAGAGTCTAGCCTTGCTGTTTTCTCCTTTTTAGGTCTCGTTCACTACTTGGTGCAACTGGGGGTTATGCTCCCTGGACTCTCTTGAAACCACTCATATTGGGGGTCTCCAATGACCCCTAAGTGCCGTATCCATTTCTGTTTCCTTCACCTGTTACTGGCATTGTTCATTCACTGCTGAATACCACTTCCTTCTTCCTTTTGCTTGGCTTTTATGACAGGAGCTCTCTGGACTTCTTCCTACTGCTCTGAGCATTCCTTCTCCATTTCCTTCACTCACTGTCTTCCTTTGCAGATGTCCTAATGTTGGCCAATCCCAGGTTCCATCCTTGACCTGCTTCCCTTCCCCACCATACGTGTTCTCTCTAGATACATTTCAATTGTTATTTACCTCAATGCTGAGGAATTCTCAATATGTATCTCCAGTCTAGATCTTTCTTCTGAACTCTGGATCCTGACATCAAATTGTACCTAGACTTCTCCATTTGGAACTGGCAAGGGCAAGTCACACTTATCTTTTGGATTTTTGTCTCTATCTTCCAAACCTCCTCTTAGTTTAATGGCTCCTAATCTTGAAGGCAGGCAATAGCATTTACAAGTTAGTTACACATGGCCTGTTGGTAGTCATAGACTCTTCCTCCCCATGGCTAATCAATCACCAAGTCCCACTGATCCTACCTCCTACGTATCTCCGGAATCCACTACTTTGTCTTTCCCCTGCCTGTACCTGAGTCTCTCTGGCCTCATCACTCAGCATGATCCAGCTATACCTGTGGCCCAGCCATAAAGAACTATTTCGAAGTTCTCAAAAGGTAGCTCATTCTCTTGGGCTTTTTTATGCTATCTCCTTTAACTGGAAAGGCTTTCCCTACCTTGTTGGCTTAATGCATTCCTACTTAGATATTAAGAATTACCCCACCTCTGATATCACCAGAGAAATCTCTGACTTCTCCTGCCCATCTACCCCTGACATTAGGACCTCCATCTCTGCAGCAGTCCAGGAAAGCTTCTCTTGTCACAGCTCTCACTCAGAGCACACCAGCCTTGTTTCCCTCACATGTTAAGCTGAATGAGTGGCGGTCATGGAAGACAACTTAGAATTCCCGGTACACATCTATTGATTTCTAATCTTTGCAAGATTAGAAGATTATTTAAACTTACTGAAAAAATGCTGGGAGAGTGGTGACAAAGAAGCGGCCACTCAAACCTACAAGAAGCATAAACAGAACAAAAGTTACACTTAAGTCCTCCAAAAAAAGCAATAATCACATTATTAAAATCATTGCAATTATTGATTCACATTTACCATTTTCTCTGACTTACAGAAATTTCATTTCTACCCATTTTTATTACCTAACACTTTCTAGTAACTGACATACAACTTGCATCACTTGGATTGTAAGAAGGCTGAAAGGATAGGATTTAGAGTCATGCAAACTAGGGTTTTGCAAAGTTAAATACCAACTTCCCCATTCACTAACTTTGTAACTTTAGATTATTTAACTTTCTTAGTCTCAGTCACCTTTTTTCTGTAAAATGGGTATATAAAAGCCTAACTTAATGGTTCTAAAGTTAGATTAGGGCAAGTATTATTAGGCTTAGCACGGTGCTGGGTACATAGTGAAGGACTCAACAAACGATAGGTATGATTACATCAGTTATCAGTTTAAAAAGAATAAGTAATATGAAATGCTTAAGATCATATATAATGTTTGTACATTTATAAAATCTGTAAGTACTGTAAAGGGAATATATGTATGTGAAAAATATTTTTTCCGATTTGTTTTAGCAAACCTTTACTGAACACTAAGTACACATCAAATGCTATGCTATGTGCATGTAAAGACAAAGATAAATAAAACCCTTAGTACCTCAACAAATATTTACCAAGCACCTTCTTTGTTCCAGAGACTGTGATTACCGCCCAAGACACATGGATGAATAAAAACATGTGCAACCTTTATTCTCACAGAGCTTACAGTCTAGTAGCAAAAGGAAATAACTTATTCAAATAATCACAATCACAACCACAAACAGAGAATGATAATATCAAAAAAAGAGTAGGTATGCAAAAAAATGCTGAATGAGACTAGGAGTAAAGAACAGATCCTTGCCCTTTAAATGTTACAAATAAATAATATTTGCATGGGCACCAAGAATGAGTAAAGAGAATGAAAGCTTAAGTATCCTCTTGGCCAACATGGAAAAATGACAGAGGCATCATTTTAACATTTTCCATCACAGCTGCCTTTCCCACTATAGAACAATGTGGACAAAATCAAATATCTATTCAAACTAAGCTGCTCAAATCATACATCTCTGTGGTAACTTGCAATTCAAAACACTGAAGCTTTACTTTTAATAACATGGGAAATTTACTTTCACCCATTTTATAAATTAAATCCACATTCAACACAATTTAGTAACAAATGATGAGTCTTCTCAAAGAATTATGTGTTTTATTTCATTTCAGACCAAGTGGATTCCAAAACATCTCAATTGTATTTAAAAGGAAACACAGTACTCTGGAGTAGTAAAAGTCAATGTCACAAAAAGAAACACTTACTACAAAAATTTGTCATCGTACATTGGAAAAAAAAGTTGTGTCACTAATAACATAAATGCGAATGACCCAAAAATAGGTCAACTGAGGATTGTAACAAGTACTTCTAAGCGCATTTTCATCTCTCACATTGCTCAGGATTTCACCCTGGAGGGGAGCAAGGGTATCCTACAGTATACTTCCAATTCTAAATTGCCAGGGGAAAAAGTACTGTTATTCCTAAATACTTAAAAAACTAGTATATGCCTTTGGTTTAAGATAATTATTATGAACAGTTTCATACATTACTTCTTACCTAGCTATAGATCCTTATGACCAGCCAAAAATTTTATCTAAAGACAGTTATGGTATTAAGAATGTTTATTTTATTTGTATGGTTTTTTAAAATGGAGTGAAGAAATTAAATAGTATCTCATCACATCTTAAAGTTTTTTACTTAGATTTTATTTTTATCAGAATAAAGAGGCAAGATTTCTATTACATGTCAGGTGTCACTTAAAGTGATTTTTTAACTTGCTCTTTTGTATGTCCTTAGTCATCACTGGCTATGACAATAAATAAAGAAGTAAATAAGTAGAAAAATATTTCATAAAACACATTTAATTATACAATATATAAAACATTTCCAGATTCAGCAGGCTTTAGCTTAAGTCTTTTAGAAATTGCACCTTATTTCACAAAACATAAATTATCTTTACAAATAAATGTACCCATGAAAATCAGTGAGTACCAAGAAAAAGTATCAAAGTCATGGATGGTCTCTGAGGTTTTTCTGCATCTTTCTGGTTCTGGCAAAAAGGAATAACAAGAGAGTTGTTCCCAAAATTGCTAGATTAAAGGGTATAATAACTTTATGTCTCTTGATATGAACTGCTAAGTTGTTTCAGTGACCACTGTACCAATTCACAAGGCCATCAATTAAGGTTTATTAAAATAAAGACCAATAAATCATATCACCTCAAGATTACTTTCATTTATGTTTGTCAATATTTCTACAAATGACAACCTATGTGGAATATTAACAATAAGGTTGCAGCATCCAACTCAGACACAAGTTCAGTTTGCTGTCTGGAATAATATTCTGTCATGTAATGATATATTCAGTAAAATCAACAACAACAAGATCCAGAACAGTCGAAGTCCTCCTGGGATGATGACACACTACTAAATCCTTGTAGATCCAACACCATAAGAAATTCATCTCTAAAAAAAAAAAAAAAAGTAACTTCTGGGAGGCTAAAAGACATCCGAAAACTCTAGGTCTCATCTCAGTGCTCCAAAAATGTCTTCTAACTTTTAACACTGATTCTATGACGTGTCAAGAGAAATTTTCATTACCTGAAAATTAAAACATGACCACTTGGAACACAGAAGCACCATCTGAGGTTGTGGCTTCAGGGTTTAATAACATTAAGTTAAATGTGGATCTTGACAAAGAATTTGAACATCATAATAGCAGCTTGTTTCAGGATAATAGTTTACTGCAATAACTTCAGTAAGCTTGGAAGAAACAAGTATACTCCGAAGCTTTTCAGCAAAAAAGATAAAGTCAGGCCACAAAGCCTTCCAAAATTTCTACATGCCTTTTTTACTTTAAGGGTAACTTCCACTTCAAAAGGAAGACTGTGATGCAACATAAAGTGGGCACAAATGGAGAATGCAGGGTAGATTTTAACATTGTATCAGAAACCTTATTTTAAACACATGCAGCAAAAGAAAGAAAAATTAAAAGCTTAGAGAAAGAAAAAAATTATGGAAGAGAATTACATTTTGATAAGCCAAAACACAACAGAAATTATTTAGGTTCAGTATTAAGAAAACAGAGATAGCTAATAGCTATCTATTAGCCATTGTTGTACTATTTATTAGCATGTTATCTTTGTCATGTTACTAAACCTATCCTAGCCTCAGTTTTCTGAGTAAGACAGAGATAAACAGTTTGTTCTTCACGGGATTGTTATGAAGCTAAAATGCATGTAAATATATAGCACAATTACAGGCTGAAGTAAATGCTCACTAAATGTTGTTATTATCACCAAAGAGGGTAGCAGAAGGAAAATACAATGAAAAAAAGGAGAATTAATGAAAAAAAGGAGAATTAACCTTACCTTTGAGATTGAAATAAGGTTGTCAACATAATAGAAAACAAGATAAAATTTACAATTATAAAATTAAAAATATAACACTAACTAAAGTTCAGTAAACTAAATTGGCTTCTGCATTAATCAGTAGTTTTGAAGACAATGCTTACTCTTGGCTGTGGCAGGAGTCTGGCTTACCTCTAATCTAGTGAAATAGCCATCACTCACAGGGGATCTATGAGCAGCTGCTGTTTTCCTGACCTTGACAACTAAGCTCATCTGCATGGAACAGAAGGTTCAAGTATATACTCATTAAATTTAATTTCCCACAGTCAACTCAACTGAAACATCACCTGATCTATGCAGTATTAAACAGGCAATGTAATGTAACCTAATCTAAGGGCTGCCCTTTCCTCGGCTTCTACATCTCAGCCATAAAAATGCAACATGATTATAGTCTCTAGTCTTGATGACATGGGAGAGGGGCAGGGAAGTGCTGGGAGGGGAAAGACGGGCCCCTGGAGAGGGCTCCACCCTCAGGGCTGTGCCCATGGACCTAGGTGAGGACAGGCATTTCTGTTGTTGTGCCCACATGTTGCATTTCCTAAGACCACCCTGGCCCGCCACGCCCCCATCCTGTGCATATATAAACCCCGAGTCTCTAGCAGGCACACAAACAAGCAGCTGGGAGTCAAGAGGAAGACATCGGCAGAAGAACACACAGCAGCTGGACATCAAGAGGACCTTGAGAGGAGCACGCCAGCACAAGAACACACCAGCAGACACTGGCAAGTCGACCCGCAGAAGAAAGGAGAGTTTGGCCAGGGTAGTTGGAGGACAGCCCAGCCGCTGGGTGGCCCAACTCCAGGGGAAAACCACCACCTTCCCACTCCATCCCCCTTCAGGCCTCCCCATCCACCTCGCTGAGAGCTACTTCCGCTCACTAAAACCTTGCACTCATTCTCCAAGCTCACATGTGATCCGATTCTTCTGGTACACCAAGGCAAGAAGCCCTCTG
This sequence comes from Nomascus leucogenys, assembly GCF_006542625.1. NCBI lineage: Eukaryota > Metazoa > Chordata > Mammalia > Primates > Hylobatidae > Nomascus > Nomascus leucogenys. Next base: position 2,371,091 of record NC_044391.1, read on the forward strand.
TCCTTGTGATAAGGCAGGGGGGTCTAATTGAGCTGACAAACACAAGCCACCTACGGACGGCTAAACTGAAAGAGCACATGGTAACACACGCCCACTGGGGCTTCAGCTGTCAACATTCACCCCTTTATGCTGCGGTGGGATGGGAGCCCCACAGCCTGCCCATCTGCATGTTCCCCCTAGAGGTTTGAGCAGCAGGCACAAAAGAAGCAAGCCACATCCCCATCGCACACCCTGCGAGGGGAGAAGGGAACTTTTCCCGTTTCATTGATAAATCTGAAATCTTACCTTGTTTAAAATACTTAAAAGAATATCTTAATAGATATACTGATGGAAGAGTTATAAGAATAACTAAAGAGTATGCATGACACTTCAAAATTATTGTTTCCCGTCTTTAAATTTTACTTACAGGGAAAGAACTGAAATTATTCCTTACTAGCACTTCTGTGGCAAGGCAAGAATATACTAATGAAGATCTGCAACCAAATAGAAATTTGTATACAGAAATACACAAGTAAAGTGCTCAACTGTGGGGAAAAGTAGTATCATTTCAATGAGTTTTTACTGTTCATTCAAGACGTTAGCTTTTGTAAAAAAGGAAATAAATAAACTGCTTCCAAGATAGAGGCAAGCTGCCCCGGAGGCTTGCCAGTAAGTTAGTATCACATTAAGACAATCTTTCTTCACTTGGCTTCCAGACCCTCCTACTTCTCCCTCTCTCTCTTATCTCACTGATTTTCCTTCTCCTCTGATGGAACTTCTTTTTTTTTTTTTTTGAGACAAAGTTATGCTCTTGTTGCCCAGCCTGGAGTGCAATGGTGCTATCTCGGCTCACTGCAACCTCTGCCTCCCGGGTTCAAGCGATTCTCCTGCCTCAGCCTCCCAAGTGGCTGGAATTACAGGCACCCGCCACCACGCCCAGCTAATTTTTTGTATTTTTAGTAGAGACAAGGTTTCACCATATTGGCCAGGCTGGTCTCGAACTCCTGACCTAAGCTGATCCACTCGCCGCAGCCTCCCAGAGTGCTGGGATTACAGGTGTGAGCCACTGCACCTGGCTGCAACTTCTTTTTTCTAAATGCTGCAGTGGCCAGTTCTCACTACTCTGGCACATACAGATCATAGATAATCTGAATTTTTCCTCTAGCTCCAATGCCAAGTATATTGATGGTCCTCAAACTTACATCTCTAGTTCATCTCTATTTGGATGTCTATTTAACATCCCAAACTTAGCCCCTGTCCCAAACCTACTTCTCCTCAGTCTTCTCCATTTTCCTTTTCCATCCCATCTGGCAACCAATCCATCAGAAAATCCTAGTATCTCAAGACTCCCACCACTTAACACTGCTGTTACTAGTCCAAGCCACCATCTTCTCAACTCTGGACTACTGATTTACCTACTAACCATTCTCCCTGCTTTCTTCTGCTCCCCTGTAGTCAATTTTTTCACATAGCTGCCAAAGGAATTATTTTAAAATATAAATCATACCATATCTCTCTCCTGCTCCAATCTTCCAGTAGCTCCTATCATACTTTGTAGAAAATCAAAACTCCTTGCCATAGCCAACAAGACCTCACAGGGTGTGGTCCCTAGCTACTTCTCCATCCCCATTGATCTCAAGTACTCCACTGGCGGTCCTATTGTTCTCCAAATAAGTCAAGTACACTCCTACCTGCACATGGTGTTTGCTCTGCCTGGAATGCTCCTCCCACAAAGCTTTTTGAAATTTACTTCCTCACTTTATCAAGACCTCTGGCTAAATAGGTCTGGATGAATTGAAACCTATTTATCTCTGGTCCTTCCCTGGCCATCCTAATTTAAGAGGTAGCTCCAATCATTTTGTACATTTTTATCCTACTTTTTCTTCATATCCCTTACCACCATCTGACATTATTTGCCAATTTTCTTTTGTTACTATTTATCTCCTCCACTAGAATGTAGCTCCATGAGGAGAGAGGCCTCTGTCCTCCTTATCCACCTTTGTATCACTGGTATCTAGAACAGGGCCTGTTTACGGTAGAAACTCAAATACTTGTTGAATAAACATGTCACTTCTAATCGCTATTAAAAGATTAACTGAAAGCATTAAATTTGTAATTCAAAGTAAAATTATAAATTTAAAACAGTATAATATGAAATGAAATATTTTCTGTCTCTTAAATAATCATGCATGTAGAAGTTTATCTCCTAATTTTTATGAGTTGCATTTTTAAAATTTTTATCATTTAAAATAATTCTAGAGCCTCTGCCTATAAAAAATTGTTCAAACACATAAAATAATAATCTTTTATTAGACTTTGTTTTTTCAATATTCCTACAGAATACCAGTTTTTTCCTTCTTCTTTAATGAGTATTTCAAGTATATATATCTCAGATATACATAAAACTGAGTCAACACTAAATGTATTAAAAATATTTCTTAAAATCAATTTATTTCGTTATCAAGAAAACCTAATCAATTCGTAATGTTAAAAATTGCTGCAAGTCTACATTTTTAGAAGGAAAGACTATATTTAATTAAACATAAGATTTGTGAACCCATCACAAGGCTGTTTAATTCTTTTAATTCAAATTATGCTATAAATTCTGAGCAGGTGTGCCAAATTACTGAAATGCAAATTGACCAGCTGCATTTTTAAAGAAACCCATCATAAAATGTGCATGGTGCCCAGTAATTAACAGGTCTTATACCTGATATTTTATTTTACTTAAACTCTAAAGATGAAAACAAGTTTCTGGCAAAAATGTATCTGCAATGACTTAGCCTCCAAAGAGAATTAACTTATTGTAACAGCCAAAACCATGAACTAATAGCTTTAATTGTCCATCTCCAGATGGAGGACAATGCTTACAAAGATAGAGGCATGAGGATTCATGGCTTTTAATAGAAATCTCACTCCATGGGTTTGCTGACACATCAATTTTAACATGTACCATCTATTCTGTTATCCAAGTAACTGGTACTTCATTACTTCAGTGTTTTTTGAACTCATAGTTTATTATAGAAAATGACTGTCTACACTTCTACACCCATCTTCTTTTTGCCCTTGTAAAAGGATGAAAGGATGCAGTAGGTATAAATTGAATGTCAATGAAAAAGATGACTGTTAAAATTTGAAAATAGCCACATTTTAGAGATTTAGATTATAAAAGGCCAACTTTTCTTCTCAATTTATATATAATATACAGTTATTTTAAAACTACAAACACAAATTTATTGTATATATCTTTTCAGAATTTCAAAGTCTCTGTATCACTCCACTCTTTGGGGTAAAAATGATTCATTCTTGTGAAAAATTATATCATTCACAGCTAATCAGTGTAGACAGAATGACAGAATTAGAAATTCACTCTCTGGAACCACAGTGAAATATAATATCTGATTCAGACAAGAGCATCATGGATCTTAAAACCCCAAAAAATCATCCCAGAGGTTACTTGCTAATCACAATGTGAGATCCTTTCTTCATAATTGAGATACTTAGTGTCACCACCATATCCAAGTGCTCAAAATTAGTATTATTAATTGTGATAGCATATCCCTTCTAATGAGATGTAATATGAAGTCACAGCATCGTCTTAGAAGTACTCTTGCCATAAATGTCTAACCTAAATCATGCACCTAAACTCTCAGTTTGCAGAAAATACTAGTATAAGTTAACATTCTTATAAGTTACATGTCACCACAAGGAAACACCTAGGAAAATCCTAGCCTTTTCAGAATATCAATGTCATTTTAAAAAATGGGGGATAATTGTCGATTGCGAGAGACTAAAAAGAAGTCCAACCAAATGTAATTTGTGAACCATGACTGGGTCCTCAGTCAAAAAACTGTAAAAAAAAAAAAAAAAAAAAAAGACACATGGGAAATAATTGAGAAGCCTTTAACGTGCTAAAGAATTGAAGGGCAAATTATCATGATGTTGATAACTTTCAAATAATTCAGCAAAATAAAAATAGAAAAAATAGAAATATATATGCAAATATGTATGTGCAAACACATACATGCAAAGGCAGATCCAAGTATGCAAAAAATGTAATCTGCTAATTAAAGGTGGCCAGTTCATGGGTAATCAATATCCCAGACTCTCAACTTTTCTATATGCTTGAAAAAAATTCAAAATAAAAAGTTGGTAAACTTTTGCATTTTATGTTCAACATTTACAGTACCTGGTTCTTGAATGACATCTACCTTCCCCACACTGATCTGAAGTATTTCACCATTCTTTGCAAAAGCCTCCCATTCTGAATCAGTCTGCTGGCAGGATGGACACCATGGGGCGTAACTATAAGAGAAGAATAATAATTATACTGATAAACATACAGAAGAAATCTGCAAAACAAAGTAATCAAGTATTTAAATTAAAAAATAAATTCTTAAAAAAGGGAAATTATAAAAGGAGGCTTTTCCAAAGTCATTTGATATCAAAAAACAGAAGCACATTGTCCCCACTAGGATTTAATGTATGAATGTCAATTCTATAGGAAAAAATTTGGCCAAAGTTTGAGAATATTTCCAATAATTATTATTATCCATAAACATTTTATTTCAATGCTATTCATACAATTTTTTTCCTCTCCAGATAGCTTTTGATCTTTGAGGGTAAGCACTCTTTTTAGTGCCCCACTAAAGGAGAACAATTTTCACAGGGTGACCCTAAACTAGCCAAACCAGTTTCAAATCCATCAAAACTACAGATCTGATGGGCAGAGACCAAATCTGTTGTTTGAGCATCCTCAAGAATGTTTCCAAGTTCTGTGGTAATTCTGAAACTTTCTTAAAAGGAAAGTAGAAGCTATAGGCTAAACCAGCACTACCCAACACTTTCTTAAATTCAGCAGAAGTTAAAAATACCTTGGCTTTCAAGTCAGAACCCTACTTTTGACAGTTATTTTTCATTCAGTAAATACTAAGAAAGCACTATGGTAGAAGATGAGGCTACAATTGTGAAGGAGATTTGGTGCCTCCTCTCCTTGTGGATGGTACAATCCAGAAATGAACAGAGATAAGCATGGGGGCAAACACTATACTATTCTTATTTTTGTGTCTGTTTAAAAGTTTTCAAAATAAAGTCTTGAATAAATAGAGAAATATACCAACTTGTGGGTGAGCAGGCTGAGCATTTTTAAAATGTCAATTCCCTCCAATTTATTTTTCATTTGTTCCATTCCTGAATTGTTTTTACAAAATGTGGCACCTATTATTTCTGTATTAAGGGAAGAAAGGGGCCAGGAGAGAGAAAGAGAAGTAGAAAAGAATGCCTGCCAATAGAATATAACACTCACACACACAAAATGCCTTAGGAAGGGAAACAAAGTAAGGGGAAAAGTACAAAATTGATCAAATCCTGTAACAAGATTTAGGCTCAAAGGTGCCTGTCAGCTCATCATTTACAAATCCCTTCAAAATTTTGAACTCTGCAAAAGCATGCTGGTAAGTACCATTAAAAAAGAAAAATCAATGCAATGACACATATAAACCAACTTTGCTGAATAACAAAACAAAAACCAAAAACTGAAATTGGGCAAAATTTTGATCTTTCACATTATAAAAGATGAGTCAGGGGTTAAAAAGCCAAGACTAAGGGAAGGAATGCATTTATTTCACAAAAAGTATTGAAAATGAGGCAGAACCCAGAAGAGAACGGGCTACCCAAAGCCAAAGCATTCATTACTTTCTCCAGACAGGCCCCAGAAGCAGCACAGTAGCTCATCATCTCTAGAAAAGACTACTATATAGCTAATTCCAAGATCATGCTAAAACGTCATTAATCTTCCCATTACAACTCACTGTCCAAATCCTGAGATCCAGAAGACAGGAACAACAAAATAACCTGCTGACATCTTTGAATGTAGATTTTCTTAATCCTTTGTGTCTCTGTATTTCCAGGGCAAAGTACATTCTTGATATACAGTAGGTGTTCAATAAATGTTTGCTGAATAAACAAGTGTATCAACTTTAATGAAAATCATTTTCTTCATCTGAGAAAATAGTTATTTTCTATGTAGTTTCTAAATATCCAAGTAACATGAGACTCAGGCAGTTGGCAAACTTTAGGAAAAAAAGGAATTCTGAATTATTAAGTACATTTCAACAAGCATTCCATGATATTGGATAAGAGCTCTGCCAGAACAATCAGAAAGATCAACCAGGAATTAATCATGATATTCTGGGCAGGTTAATAATCTCTCCATGCCTCAGTTTCCTCAACTGTAAAATGGGATAATAACAGTAGCTACCTTAGAAGGTTACTGAGAGATGAGATGAAATATGAAGCAGGCACATATTTATTTAATAGGAGCAACCATTAATACAAATTTCATTTGTAATATTGTTTGGGGTTCAAGACACTTTTACGATGCATTAGCTCATCTGACCTTGCAGCCTCACTGCCAAACAGACAAAGCAGGTATAGAGACGTGCTTAAGAACACCCAGAGCAAGAACCCAGATGGAGGTATTTCTTTGATAAAAATCATCAAGGAATATAAAACTCAACACCAACATTCAGAGGGAGAAAGACAGAAGTTATAAGAAAGTAACAAGAATAAAGAAGTTATCTTGAAGAATAATATAATATAATGAACTTCAGAACCTCTTTATTTCCCTAGGACGCTCTTTGCATATAAATCACAGGCACATTTGATACATCAGTAATTATTAAATCATGCAGGTTTCATAATTTAACAAATACAGGCCTTAATCTCTAGATAGGCTATTACTAAGTTGGTTTTTCGTGAAACCGACCTTCGGATATACAATTATAACGCATCCTCAGATATGCCATTGAGGTCATTTTAGATATTTCTAAATAGTGGATAGTAGCTGCTATCCACTGGTCTGTGGCATTGTTAATACCATTATTGCACAGATTTAATCACAGCTGATTTGTGTTGGAATGCACCCAGGTGTTCTTTCAGTGGTAGAGATAAGCCAGCTCTGAGTCTTTAGCATGGGAACTGGTCCATTGTTGCTGCAGTTTTTAAAGTTTTTAATATTCTTTTGTATCTAAAGAACAGTAATTTGTACAAGAACTTAGAAACTAAGTAAAATATCTCCAGGGACAAAATGAATGCAAGGATCAGCCATATGACCTTCATGCTCGTCTCTTGCTCTGTGTACACAGATACATATATATATAATTTATGTATATATGCATAAATTAAACACATCAGAAAGAACTGAACATGATCTTCATTAATATTTATTTCAAACTAGTTCACATTGGCAATCTTCTCCTGAGAACTATAAAAGATATGACCTGCCATAACTTTGTCTCTTACACATAATCCTTAAGAGCCTCCAAGAGCAATTAGCTCCATTATAGTCATATAAACTGTAAATTGTTATCTTTTCTACTGAACTTTTGTTGACTTGTTCGTAGGTCACAGTGGTATGTAAAATTAGTAAACTTTATAAACATATTTGAAATATATTCCAGATAGCCAAAAAGCTTTGGTAAATTACACCAACTTATATGTCAGTGCAACATTTTTAACCATTTCTGGGAAACAAAACTGAACAGCATGTTTTTGTTGTCCATGTTAGTATTCATATACAAAGTGACCTGAGGTTCTGCTTGATGTAACGAGGGTGAAGGACATTGAATCTTTTATTCCACGAACTTGCTGAATTTGGTGTAAGATTTCATTAGGTGTGCTAAATATTTCAGAGAAGGACTTACTTAAGTATATTTCCTAGAAAGGAAATTTTATTAACGATAAATTTTTATTTACCAATAATGAACAACTCTTCTTCTGTCTTGACTCTAATTTCACCAGTGTTTCTCAGTACACTCTCTTTTCTCCTGACTTTTTCTTATCTTTGCAGAAATGACATGGTCAATAACAGATCCAGTCAATTTTCACTTAGTAGAACTTACTTTGATCAAAATGCTCAGAATACTCAGCAACAATGAAGAGGAAAGAGGTATACTAGGTTCATCTTTCTATGACTTAATAAAGGAAACTAAATCAAAGTGTCAACAAAAGATGCCTTAACTACATCAAGTGTTATTCTTCCTTTTGGCAAATGTGGAATGACCCATGAATTGAAAGCCTTATGCTCAAATTTATTTCTTTGGACAATAATTTCTAGAACGTGTTATCACAAAAGGCAGAGGAAACATAAAAACTGGCAGCTCTATGAAAATCATGACACCTGCTAGAGAAAGTGGAATTCATGACTTTCACTAGAATTAACACTCCACGAAAGCAGTGACTGCTGCATGACTTGTACCATAGAACAGAGCCTGGAAGGTCCTAGGCCACCACAATAAATATTCCATCAGTGAACAAATGGGAGATAGTAATTCTCCTTAAGACTTCAGAAAATATATAAAGATGTCTCTTTCAGTGATATGCTTGAAGAAATGCCTGACTAAAGAACAATTAGTCTATTATTCACTCATTTATCTAGTCACAAAGTATTTTTGGAACACAAACTACTTGTTAGTTATTAAAGCTTTGGAGATAAACAGGTAAGGAAAAAATAACCTTGTTCCATTACTTAAAAGCTTATAATAGAGGTAGTCAGAGAAAGACCTAGTACAAAAGCATATAAATAAATCTATAATTACTAGTTGTGATAGGACCATGCAAGACACAACCAAGCATAGCGAGAAAGAATTTTCCTGGGCGATTGCGATGCTGGGAAGGCAGGGCACCTGTTTAAGTGGTGAACAGTGTCAGGAATGAGTATACAGTAAAAATGTTCTTTACTTGCAGAAACTAGAGAGATGGTAAAAGCTTGGATGGGCCTTTGGACCCTGCAAGAACAAGGCCTGCCCTCATGTGAGTCATGGTGCTGGCCAGCTGAGGGCCTAAGCAAGAGTCCACCAGGCCCTGTGCCTTTGTCCAGGCTCCCCTGGAGAACTGGGAACTGCAGATCAGAAACTGCAAAGCTCAGGCCTGCATTATACTTATGGCCTTGCTCACCACTTACTAAGGATCTGGCATTAGCCAAAGCTTAAATCTTTTTTTTTTTTTTTTTTATCTCCACTAGTCAGTAAGAATGGGAATAATGCTGCACTAGATTGCTGGGATGATCAAATAAAACAGTTATTTGGAACATGTGATGTAAGCAATGTAATTGTGAACTGTGATTGTGATGATGAGGAAGTGGAGGAGGTGGATGGAGGCGATAAGGATGACAAGTTTTAATGAGGCTTTAAACCCTTTGTGGAAACTATCTAAAATCAAACATTTGCATGTTTCTAAATACCCATAACAGTATCTAGAGCAGTGGTTTTCAATTAGAAGCATTTGGAAGTGTGCACAGGGGATGGGAGTTATACTTTTTTGATGTCGCATGACTGAGACTACTACTAGAATATAATGGGCAAGGATGCCAAAGGTTCTGCAACATGTGGGCCATTCCCTCACACCAAAGAATTGTCCACCCAAAATGCCAGTAGTTCCCTGTTGGGAAGCACTGATGAATGTCCAACACAGAGGAAGCATTCAGTAAACATTTACTAAATAAATGAACATAACTTATACTACCTATTTCCTTCAGAGCACACAGTAGGCCAATCTCTTGGAAGACTCATTCTTCTTCACGTTCCCAGCTCCCCAACACTGAACCTGACACACAAGCATTTAATGACTATCTCTCAAACATTCCATCAAGACATCAAGACAATCTATAAAACTGCAAGAAATTCTGTTTGACACGGGCAAGTTAAGGTAACGATCTTCAATACATTCTCTCCAGGTATAAAGGAAGGCTGGAAAGATAATATGAAAACCTGAATGTCCTATGGAAAGAAACAAAGCTTTGCTCCATCACCAGGTGTTTAATTTAAATTTTGAAACATGATCATCCCAAGAACAAAAATAAGAAAAGGCAATAATTTATAAAGATGTATATGCTTTACAGAGGTAAATTAACCCAAAGACATACTTTTCCTCTGAGTATCAGCTGGAACGTCAAAATTAAGCCACTTGGCTATCTATTTCTTCTGGGGGAAAAAGCCACCAGAATGTATCATATTACATACTTCTGTGTTTCAAAAGAACAAAAGTCATTTTCTCCAGGACTGACATAATGAGAGCCAAGCAAGTGTTGAAAGTAGCAAAAGGTTGCAAAGGAACTGAATGAAGAGTAGTATAAAACAATGGCAATAGAGAAAAGCATGCATCAGACAGTATTTTAAAGATTAGATCATTTTTCCTAATTCAGAAAAAGGGCAAACGAGTATACAACAAGCCCATAGCCAGGTGCCTGTAATCCCAGCTACTTGGGAGGCTGAGGCAGGAGAATCGCTTGAGCCCAGGAGGCAGAAGGTACACTGAGCTGAAATCGTGCCACTGCACTCCAGCCTGGGTGACAAAGTGAAACTCTGTCTAAAAAATAATAATAATAACAATAAGCCCATAGCATTAAAGAAAATGTATGTAGCAATGGGAGAACTTTTCAGATTTCTAAAAACATCAGAATAGAAACGGCGAATTACTGCAAGTATACTTTTAACTGATACATTTTTAAAACACTGGAAATTCAATTGCAAGAATCCAAAAAATTGACTGTTTGAAAGACTAAGAAAAAATAACCAAACTTAATTTCATAATAGAAGCTTTTCATGTCTCAGGGCTGCCAAATACTGCTAGATTCTTAAGAATAAATTATCTATACCAATATAACCAGAAACTGCATTAGAGGGGATCTGTATGACATGGGGTATAAAAGAAAAAATTCCCAGATGAAAGAGAGCATAGAAGCAAATGAACAAATAAAGAACTGTCATTCAAAGTAATGAATACATTTTGATACTAGTGGAAACCTCAATCTGTGTCTTTAAAGAAGTTAACTACAACAAAAGCTTCTCAATCTGTTTCTTTAAAGAAGTTAACTACAACATCTTTGAACTACTAACAATTTCCATTTATGTATGACCAGTTCATCTGAACTAAGTGTTAAGATGACTCTAATTTTAACCCATTTTGTTTTTCTCTGTTATATACATCAAAAAAAAAACACAAAAAACTGGTAACATATAGGCTATTTAAATGAATTCTTAGAAATTCACAGCAGGCCTATAGTGGTACTGAGGATATAATGAATCATATATTTTTAAGTATTGGATTTTTTTTCACAGCAAGGAGGAAGAGTATCACCTGATAATACAGAAAAAATAGATCACAAATAGATAAGAACCAAAATATTTCTTCAGGATGAGCACTTGGGTTTTAGTATGTAAAAAGAAGTTGGATGGAATGGCTTGGATCAACATTCCTTTACAGCCTTGCTTCCTGGCCACCTACTCTGAAGTGCACTCGTTAAAAGGAGAACGTCTACTAAAATGACCTTGTGTCTACACAGCTTACTTCCAGATTACAAGACTCATCTTGCATCACAGCCCAAGCATATTCCATACAACTGGACACATGACAAACTCAGAGCAATTGATTACTATGTTTAGGTTTATACATTCATAAAAAAGTAAAATTTGAACCATCAACATGGCCAAGCATAGGTGTCGTTGGCTCTCACTCATTTAAAAACTTATTGAGGCTTTAGTGTTCTTAATTCTATTACAAAAAAAAAAAAAAAAAGCAATTCCAAAAGGAACCATAGAGGAGTTGATGTCGTTAAAACTGAGGAGGCCTTTCTGTTTTAACTTTCCTTAAATACGTATGCAAACTCAGTTTTACCCTGAAACATGACATCTAGGAAAAAGTCCATTTTGAAAGCACCTACTGAAAAGAGAACTTTCTGTAGTAGTGGCTGACAAAATGCAGTTTATCTCAAACTCTTAAATTTATTACAAACATGGAAGTCTTAATACAGCTCCACTTATTTTAAAAGTCTCTCAAATAGAATATGACCCCCTCACCTCCTTCCAAAAATAGTTAAGTGGAATATTTTAATAATTCATGTCTACAGCTCCCTATAATAATTTCATTGATTTATTATGATACCAAGGATATTTCATTTTGAGGTCTAAAATATCCCCTTCTTTGTGACTAAGAGGTAAATGCACATTTCAAGGAGTGATATGCCTTATGTTCTTTGAGCAGTGTAATCTACTGTGTGATATAACTTTTGGCTCTGATCTCACACTGAGGTTTTTACTCCATAGGCGCCTGCTTGCAATCTAAATTGAAAGAATCAAAATTTGGTCTTGGATAAAGGAAAGATCCAATTTTCTGTCTGTGTCCTCAACGTAAAACAAATATTAAATAGTAGTATACAGATTGCCAGAAACCACAGGCTAAAGAGATGTGGCAATTTCCTGAAAGATTTTATGTTTGGGGGTGGTGGTTGGGGGGTGGGAGAGAGAGGGGGAGAGGAGGGGAAGAGAGGAGAGGAGAGAGGGAGAGGGAGAGAGGGAGATAGAGAGATATATATATATAGAGAGAGAGAGAGAGGGGCTCAGCAATCATTTCCCGGGACATTCTTCATTTTCCCTGCAAGCCCACCAGGATGGTCTCCCAAGCCTATTCAGACATCTGCCCACAGTCTACTGCAAGCCTCTTTCAAACGGTCACTTCCTATTATAAGTTTAAACTATAATCAACAAATCCCTTTCTTTCTCCTAACTCAAAACTGTAGTTTCCCATCTCCTTAAAGAAAAGGCACTATCCACCATTTACCTTCTATTGTTAAAAAGGGCAATGTGTATGTTCTTTTCTTTATGACACAAGCACAATTATTAATATTACCCAGAAAGTCCTACCTTTAAAAATTATAATACCAACATTTATTTGAAATCTTATTGTAAAATTTAAAAGGCATCCATATTTATGTTTTATTTTCACAATGACATCTCAAGGTCTTCAAACGGAAGACTACGATACAAATGGCCTGCCTTCACCGTGCTGCAATTTCTTCAACAGGTAACTTGCTTAGCCTGTGCTATGTATTCATACTGCACCTGGATGTCACTGAATGTCCTTTCTCTTCCAATACATATCTGTATCTAAAAGCACACGGTGTGCTTGCAGATTTTCTCCCTTCCCTTCTCTTCCCTTTGGGAAGCTGCCCACTCCACCCCGAAAACACTGTCCCCCAAACCAAGGGGACGCGCTGCACCCCCGGCTGTCACCGCGAGGGCTGGGCGCGCATGCGCGGCGCGAGCGGCCCGGCCCCAGCGCCGCAGGTCGTCGGTAAGGCGGGTCTGCGGACCCCAGGTCGAGCCCAGCGGCAGTGCCTGATCGCTAGAGGCCCAGTACCGGCGCCGCAGGTTGTTGGCGGGGGGGGGGGGGTCCGGGGTTTTAGGTTGAGCCCAAGCGGCAATGCGGGATCGCGAGCGGGCCGCGCGGGCCTGGGAGGGTGACGCCCGCGAGGACACTGCGGCGTGCGGGGCGGGCGGGCACACTCACAATTTCAGCATCCACTCGCCCTCCATCACCAGCGTCCAGTTGGAGGCGGTCATGGGCTGGACCCGGCTCTGCTCCGCCGGCAGCGCGGCCTGCTCGGGGCCTGCCGTCGCCGCCACAGCCGCCACCCAGGCGGCCAGGAGCGCCGTTAGCTGCGGGCCGCAGCGCCCACCCGCCATGTTGGGCGCCGAGTGAGGCTCCTCGGCCGGGAGTGTGGGGAAAGGCAGCGGCCGGGGCCCCACAGCCTCGCTCGCCCGCCCGGGTTTTTCAAGGAAGCGGGAGACGCAGGGGCCACACCGCCAACGCCCGGCGGCGCACACGGGCGGTGCTCGCAAAGCCGCGGCGGACGCCACCTCTTATCGTCGCCTGCCCGTCGAGGCCACGCCCCCTCCCGCCTCCACTTGCCGTTGCCCGGGGTGTCGGTTACCTCAGCAACCGCCGCCCTTTCTTCCTGACCGCCAAGCTGACAATAAACAGATGACCCAACGTTGCCTAAGTTAGAACATGCACCGCTGCTGCCCAGGCTCCAGTAAGGGCAGGGTTGGCGCGTGTGGGCTTCTCTAAAGGGAAACATGGCCAGTAATTTTAAAATCCATCCCCTTTTCAGTGATAGCAAACATAAAAGCAACGGGCTGCAAAGTACACGCATGTTTAATGAAAAATGGAGGGACATGGTGCGTATCTCTTGCTGAAGAGAGGAAAATTTAAGTATTCTCTGCATGTGTATATTGAAGCATCACTAATTGAGGATATTGATGAAACTAGGCTATGCAATTGCATTTTTTTTACAAAAAATGTTAATTTCATAGAAACTCTTAAAAACATGGGTACTAACCGATAAAATGAGTCAGTTAAGACTATTGCCACCTGCAGTAAAATGGACCTCACATTTCTCTTGACTACAGTTTTGTCAGATCTCAAATGAGGGTAGCCTTAAGTGATTTCCAAATTTCTTTCCAGGTCACATTAGATGAATCTGTACCTTGGGACCACCACACCGTTAGTATATAAGACTGGATTACAATTAAAGGATGAGGAAGCTTTCTCAAAGGGTGCTTTGTATGTGTTTACTAGTTGTGCAAACCATGAACCTCGGTAATGTGGTTAATAGATCATGAAAAGGATGTGGTTTCTGCCCTCGGCTTAAAACAAAGACAGCTGTAAGACTAAAAGTACTTCAGGGCACATGAGAGCAAATTTCAATCAATACTTATAGGAGAGGGAAATTAATTTTGCCTGAAGAGAAGATCTGGCCTGGATTATGCATTAATTAGTATTAGCTAAAAACTATGTGGACCCAGCCCTTATCATTAAAATAAAACACTCAAGCGTTTACAAACTACTGAAATTTCAGAAAATGTCTTTGCAATGAATGCTACTAAGATTCATTATTATTAAGTGCGTACATATCAATCCCATAAACTCAATGGAAAACATTTTACTGTGCTTGTAAAAAGAAGTGACTCATAAACAGGAATTCTATCATTCTATCACTCTCATGATAGAATGATGTGTAGAATTTGTTTTACAATACTCCAGAAATAAAATGTAGGGAATGGAAAGAAGATAGGTGAAAGAAAAGTGGTGCAACATCAGTCAGTGTTGAAGCTAAGTTCATTTTGCTACTTTACCTACTCATGCATATGTTGGAAAATTTACAAAATGAAAAGCTAAAAGGAGAGAGAGCATCTGCAGCATAAAAGACAGCCATTACCGAAGCATTCCCTATCTTTAACAAAAACTGAAGTCTTAGCCTTCAAAGGATGGTAGGAAGAAAGTAGCAAGGAAGTATGGGACTGACCTCGCCGTGAGGAGCCGCAGACCAGGGTAAGGGAGCTGTTGCTATCAGACCATGATTGGCATCTCAGCCCTGACACTTCCTAGCCATGTGATTTGGGGCTAAAACTAGTCAACACCAAAGTTCTGTTAAAATGCAGGTAGTAATAGAACCTGCTCCAAAAGGTGGCTGTGAAGATTCTATGAGATAAGAATAATGCCGAGCACATATTCTGACTCAAAAAGCTTATGTTTAGGTTGGTGCAAACAGAATTGTGGTTTTTGCCACAACAATATTGCCAATACTAATATTATTATTTGGAGGCAACAATACGCTGTAATGTCTATTTTTCCTATACTAAAGTTAACTCCACGTAGCGTGATACACAATGACCGTCCGGGCCAGCTTCAGTTTTGCCCACTTTACATTCCACTATTCCCACAGTTCCCTGTGTCCTAGTAACACAAAGCTACTCCCCATTCCCAAAGCACATTGTGTACTTCAGTGTCTCCTTGCTCCTTCATTCTGATTAGAACACTCTTTTCCAGTTGTCCAGTGAATCATTCAGTCTCTGTCATGTAGCCCACACTGTACCTCTGATAGCTCATGCAGAATGAGCTGCTGTCTCTTCTCAGATCCAATTGCTCTTCTGTATAACTGATATGGTTTGGCGCTGTGTCCCCATCCAAATCTCATCTTGTAGCTCCCCTAATTCCCACGTGTTGTGGGAGGGACCCCCTGGGAGAAAATTGAATCATGGGGGCGGGTCTTTCCCATGCTGTTCTCGTGATAGTGAATAAGTCTCATGAGATCTGATGGTTTTAAAAATGGGAATTTCCCTGCACAAGCTCTCTCTCTTTTGGCTTGCTGCCATCCATGTAAGACATGACTTACTCCTCCTTGCCTTCCACCATGATTGTGAGGCTTCCCCAGCCATGAGGAACTGTGAGTCGAATAAACGCTTTTTCCTGTATAAATTACCCAGTCTCAGGTATCTCTTTATCAGCAGCGTGAAAATGGACTAATACGATAACTTCACCACATACCTTTCATAGTATAATGCATTTATATGTAGCTATCACCCTCTACCCTTACTCCTCCAACCACTACTAAAAACTCTTCAAGGTCAAGGGCTTTACCTTATATATCTTTGTGTCCCCGGTATTGCAGAATACCCATCCCATAGGTGTACTTGGGATAGGCAACTTCTGCCACTCCTCCCGAGATCTCTCCCTCCTGGTATTCAGGCCCTTGTGTGATCCTTTCCTCTTGAGTGTGGGTTGGGCCTGGTGACTCACTTCTAACAGAAGATGGGAAAACTGATGGATTATCACTTCTGTGATAAGATTACAAAAACCTGAGACTTCCATTTTGCTGGAACCTTCTTTTTCTCTTGCACTCTTACTCTGCAACTCTTGTGTGGAGAGCTCCATGTGACAAGGAACCAAGGGAGGTCTCCAGCCTAAGCAACTGAGACCTCAGCCCAACAGCCCTCAAAGAACTGGATCTTCAAACAGCCACATGAGTGACCTAGAAGCAAATCTGTCACCAGTGCTCTCGAGATGGGTGAGCCTTATAAATGACCCAGAACCAGGAGGCAAAGCTCAGCTTAGCTGGGACCTCCACCCATGGAAACTGTGAGGTAATCAATGTTGTTATATAATATCAAGCCACTAAGATTTGGGGCAATTTGTTATGCTGTAATGCTATGCTAGGTCAGTATGTGATCCATGTTTATGTTTAAAACATGGATTTACAGTTTTAAGAAGACTGGTACCTGGTACTAGGAGAAAGAGCTTTTCTCCCCCAGAGTAATGGTGGCACTGCAGGGCAGCTATGGTTACACAAAAATATGTGGTTCCTAGTAGGCAAAGGAATTCCTAGGACTCTGATGAGGTAACATCATTAGCAGGAGAGAGGGGAAGAAGAGTGTGGTAGATCCTATCTAGTCCCCCTCTCTTTCCCTGCCCCACAGAGGAGGATGCTCCTACACCCCTCAGAAGTTAGTCATATTGATATGAATTGGCCAATGAGCTACAAATGGAAGGGGTGGGTATGTATCATTTCCAGGCTGAAGTATTTAATCACCGGCACAAAATGTCCCCATGTTCTGTTCTCGTGCTGTGGAAATTTTAGAGGAAAGATCATGATCTAAGAGTCTACAAGACCAGAGCAGCCTGAACTGCTGAGCTGCCTGGTGGAGAATAGCAGCATTGGGTGGTTCCCAGGATTCTTAAAAGGACTTCACATAGGCAAGAAATACGTTTTCACTATGAGAGACTATTCAGGTTAACTATTTCTGCCTAATCAACCATCCCAAAACTCACCTCTCATGGTTTTGGGGGTTAAAGAGCTCAGCTGGGCTATATTTGCCTGTACTCTTTTATATGGTGGCAGACCCCTGGAGGCCGAGGGCAGAATTAGTTGAAGTCCCTTGCACCCACATCTGGCACTTAGTGTAGGCTGGCTGGAACAGCTGGAGACTGCACAGGCATTGCTGTTATCCACGCAGTCTCTCCATTTGGCTAGCTTCGGCTTCCTTCAGCATGGCAGTTTGAGGGCTGTCATACTTAATTTCTCTAGAGCAAGAGTTCCCAGAAGGTGGAAACTGCATTGCTCTAGAAGTCTAAGAGTGTCATTTCTACCTCATTCTATTAGTCAAAGCACTGAAGACACACCAGACTAAAGGGGAGAGGAATTAGACTATCCTTTAGTAAGAAGCAGCAAAATAAATTGCAGCCATACTATCAAAAAGCCACTCTGAAAATCTGGAATTGTCACTGAAGCATAGTCTAGCCTATTTTGACTAACTCACTGTCTTCCTTTGAATACTTATTTATGAACAGCTGAGAGTTCTTTATTTTGGAGGGGAGGTGATATTTTCAGAGAGCAGAGTAAGAACTGCCTCTCCGTTTTTACCTTCTGTGAGTAGGTCCTGTAAGATGCATCTTATGCAAAAGGTATTGGAGAAAATGATTTTCAAGCCTGTAGGCAGGTAGATGGATTGATGCCTTGGTATTTAAGTGTTCATTAAATGTTACAGAATTTTTGTTAAGCTTATTGAAAAAAGGATTCAAAAGCATATGCTGAGAATTGTGTAAACACACCTATTTTACCCTTGAATAATGGAGTAGGAAAACGATTTACCAAGAGGGATAAAACTTATATTCTAATGGTAGAAAATTTTAATACATAGCTATAGACGATGCCTTTGATAAAAGTAGGTCAGGACTTGATATTAAGAGGATAATCAATGAAAGATAAGGAGATGGTATTCAGATTACAAACTCTATAATAATAGGGTATAGTTATATGATGGTTTACCTAATGAAGATGGTAAAACCAGTATGGAAATATTAAGTAAGTTAAGCAATGCTGTAAAATTAGTCCATAAAGTAATAATAGTACAAAAATTTAATTACACAAACAGATTTGCTAAATGCCTTACAGGAACAAGAGGTAGAATGGAGAATTTAAATAGGACACAGTAATATTTCCTAGAACAGATGGTAGAAGAAACCATGAATGATGAAAATACACTGAATTGCGCCCAGGCTTGTGCCTAGAAACAAATCCAGAAGACTTGATAAGCCTCTAAGAAACAACCCCAGGACAATGTCGTGGTGCAAGAAAATCATCTAATTATTTTCAGAACTAATGAATGAGCTGAGGAAAAGAGCAGTTACATGCAAGAGAAACATACAAATCAATTATTTTCCTGTACACTGCTTAGAATTAATTTTAAAATGTAATGTAGACAAAGATCTCATTCAATAGCAAAAAAAAAAAAACCCTTATGTTTCAAAAAACTGATAGAAATATAAAAGACATAGAAAAAACTACAGGACCTTATATGACAATTATCATAGATTAATCTATAAATCTAATGCAATACCATTGCAAATCTCACCAAGTTCTCTTCTATAGAATTCTAAAAATCTACCTTAAAAATAATGCTTAAAACCAGCCAACAGGATTTTGAAAACAAATAATAATGTAGGTCTTGGCCCTCTTAGGTATTAAAATCTGCTATAAAGTTACAATTAAAGAGGGAAGTATTGGCATGAGAAGAAGCAAATAAATAAATGGTTCAGAATGAAGACTCAAAAAACAAAACCATATGCTTACAGGTATTTATATATGTTGAAGGTGGTATATTAGTCAAGATAAGATAGACTTAGGCAGCAGTAAAAAACAACCCCTAAAATCTCAGAGGCTTAACTCAAAAAGCTAAGTTCTCTTTTGTGCAAAATTGACCTTGGGACGAAGAGGTTCTGTAGGGAAACTATAACTTGGGGAGGGTCTACACAATACACATTGCTTAAATCTTGTATCTCTGCTTTCTCAACATGAAACCTGTTCCATGTTCACAGAAATATAAAAGGCTGCAAGAAGCTTTTTGCTTTCTTATCCACAAGTAACACCTACTAATCCAACTCATAGGCCATTGGTCAGAACTAATCATAAGACCTTGCCTAAAAGAAAGAAAAGATGGTCTACCATGGGAACTAAATATTGATGAACATAATAATGTTCACACATGACATTTTAAACCAGTGGGAGAAATTGGACTAATATACAATAGTGTTAGAACAACTTCCTCTTCATTAAGAAAAAAAAGTATATCTCTACCTCAATCTATATCCAAAATAAGTTTTAGATCCACTAATGAAAGAGCACAAAATTTAAAATGCTCTTGGAAAAGCATTTGGAAAATAATTATATAATCATCTAGTGGGCAAAGTCTTCCTATGTAACATTGAAACACAGAAGCTATAAAAGGGCTTTGGGAAATTTGCCACACAATTAAAACATCAAAGTCAAACCAGGTGAAATGATCTGAACTATAGATAGCACTCAAAGGTTTAGTATCATTGAAATTCAAAAAGTTCTACAAATAATTAAGAAAAAGATATTCAAGCCAGCTGGAAAATATAGAATATTATATTACTTATAGAAGAACAAAAAACAAATGACATATGAATATGAAAAGCAGCTCACACATACTGCTGATCAGAAATATACATTTTATACCAATACAGTTTGTTGGATGATTCCTTTTGGGGTTAAAGCAATTGTGATTAGGACTAGCCACGCTGTTATTGTAAAATCTTCAGTGGACTCAAATCACAACAGCTTCCCTTTTGTAACTATTTCCGCCCTTCATTTTTTTATTATACTTTCTGATTACATGATATTGGGAGCCTGGCTTGTGTGTGTCAATTTTAAGGTAAGAGTAAATGGAAACGAAATATTGGTATAATATTCTATACCGATTGTGTGCCTCAAATTGTACATTAAGGAAACAAGAAAAACTACTTAAGTGTACGAAAAATTTGCCTCAGTAATGTTTGCTGCTCTCTAATAATCACCAGTCCCTAGATATTGGAGCATATCAGCTGGTGTCATCATTTCATTCAGCAAATTTCATCAAGCACATAATGTGCACCGGTCTTGTGCTTTCCTGTGAGAGGAAAGGTATGAATCTAGGATCTTAATGAGCCAAAGCATTAACTAATAAAACATTAAATAAGCAAGTTAAAGAAGGTAGGGAAAATTGTAACACAAGAGATGCTATGCAGGATATATGAGAAGTTACTAAAGGAATTTCTTCATATACTAAGTGTCTAGTGATTTACAGTATGTCAGAAGAGAAAAGCAAATATACTGTGGAAGATATTAAACTCTAGAACTACTCTGATATGTAAGTAGTGTTAAACCAAAGTAAATATAGCCTGAGAATAACTTAAGAGTATGTGCCTGTAACAATGACTGAGTCTTGGCCAATCTCAGTGGCCATTCTTGAACCACTCATAGATGCTAAGTATTCAAACTGTGTTGAAATAAGGCAAATGCTAACCTGTAACCAGTCAAGCTGTTTCTGTACCTCACTGCTGATTTTTGTATGTCATTTCCCTTTTTTTAGCTATAAGTCTTCTTCCACCACATGGCTATGCTGGAGTCTGTGAATCTGCTGTGATTCTGGGGGCTTCCTGATTTGCAAATTGTTCATTGCTCAATTAAACTCCTTTAAATTTAATTTAGCTGAAGTTTTTTCTTCATCAGATAGTGTCAGAAGTGGGATCCAATGTAGAGCTACTAGCACTGAGTGAACACGCAAGGCACCTGCAGGACCCACCAGTGTCCATTTAACTCTTGGAGCAGCTAGGGATTGTGGGTAAGCCTAGATTTCAGAGCTCCACAGATTGTGTTTTGAGCTCTCCAAGTTTCTTTGGAAGACACAAAGGAAACTGGACTGGGTCCAGGATGGTATTTGATCTGGGAATTAACTGGCTTGGATCCAGTTAGAGGCCTTTTACATCTGACTGGGTCAGAATTGAGCTGGTAGTAAACAGTAATATGCAGGGGTTATAAAATTTGGCTTTTGAAAATTCACAGGGATTTTTGTGTTCTCCCCGTTTGTTCCATTTTTCTTGCCTGCTTAGGTAGGAAAAAAATCACTGGCTAAGTTAATCAAGAGAACCTGAGAGTAAAGCCAACATTTTAAGTAAAAATGATATCCTTAATTTCTGGAAAACTGAGTTCCTTCTGAATTATACATTAGGCCCAGGAGGCAGCAGTCTTACAGAAATGGCAAAATCTTACTAAAGATAACTTACAGTGGAATGTTCCAAATGAACAACAACACACTGAAGGCATTAAAAATATATATATTTCTTTTGTGTTGTGACTTAGACCCCCAGGGCTATCATACAGTGAGCTGTGTCACTAGGATGGCTCAGGGAAAGGGAACCCAGAAGCCTGGCATGCCAGCAAAAGGGTAAAAATTTCTTACCAATCAGATTTCTGACTTCTCTCTCTCTGCAAACCAGTTGAATGAATGGTAAAAATCACTATTTCATCTGTAAAGTTTTGATTAATGTGAAAAATAATTCTGAGGCTAGTCTTAAGCTGTAGTGAATCTGGTGTATTTTGTGCTTTGAATTCATTTTTCTGTATTGAGGGATACCTTTGGATAAAACATGGGCATAGGACCCTATAAGCTGCTCAAGATGGCCCAGCAAGCTGGTCAGTAACAAACTTTGCTGCAGGTTCCTGAAGCAAACAAAAAACTGGATGGGGCCTCCATCTTGTTTTATGTCCTGGGGAGCTTGACTTTGTAACCAAGTGGTAGTACTTTCTGTTGGTCTCCACCTTCCAGGGAATGGGAATTTTAGGGTTCACATCATAGTTAGCTCTAAAAATTATCTTGAGTAGTTAAAAGCCTTTACAAACTCAAAATTAACAACTCTAGACTCCTAGGAAAGGGAATGGAGACTGCCCCATGCTGTAGCTCAGTAGCTGAGGTATTCCCCTTTCATATGTTGTGGTCTGGGTTTGATTCCCTGGTTATAAAATGAGTCCTTTTGGGTTTGGTATCTGCTGACCTTGTTGATTCTCTTCTTCTCCACAGACTGTCTCTAATTTTCCTTTCTCTTAGCACCTGGGAGGTTACCTTTGGTAAAGTTCCAAAGCCAGAAATATTGGCTGTTTGGCCTGGCTAAAGTCAGGTAATAAGAAATTTTAAAAAGGACTTTATTCAAGAGTGCTGTGGCTAAAAGTCAGCTTAATTAAAAGCATTTATTCAAGCTCTATCAGTTTGGGCTGCTTGGGAAAAACAGGAGGCATCCGAGACCCTTTCCTGGCCCTGTTCTTCCAATAAAGCCAGTAACCAATTAATGAACTTAAAAACTGGCAAAGGAAAAAGCTTACAACTACTATAGTAATCTTCTGTTTTTCTGTCTGTGTAGTTACATATATGTTGTTTGTGTAACGTTTATATAAAAGAGCTCTAATTAATTGGCTTAAAAATAAGTGCTTAAATCAAATATTTTGAAAGAAAAATAAAAACTGTAATGCCTTTAAGTTCACGTAACTTTAGTAATCTTTGGGAAATAAAAACAGCTTTAAAGATTATTGACAAAATGAAAACATTTGGTCTAAATTATGCAGGTCGGATATGAGGTTTGGTAATGCTTTAAGATCATAAACTGTTTTGACATTTTAAAATTGTTCAATTTATTTTAGAGACATTACATTCTAAATAATGCCTGGGGATATGTGGAATTAGCCATGCCCCTAGCTATGCAAAGAAGTTTATAAAGAAAAGAGATTTTATATAAGAAAGGATCTTGTATGATAAGTTCTTATCCTAAAGTAAAATGATTGGTTGTTTAAAAGAGGGATATTTAGGACAAGTCAGAAAGTCCAAGCATGTTGTAGATGGTCTGTGTATGTTGGGATAGGATTTGTAAAAGAAAATTTATGCAACAAGACTGAAAGTTGCTAAAAATTACCGTTATAACATACAATTGAGACTACTGGAAAAATAGGTTTACTTGCAAGGTGTGTAAGGAGAATAAAATGTGTTTTTGGTAAGAGATTATAAGAAGGTATTGGAATGTAAATTTTTGCCTAGTTTAGAGGGTTACAGGATTGTTTTAAATTAAATAAGGTTAAAGGATTAAACAAGTTGTGGACTAAATTTAAAGAGGTATTGTTTGTTTTTTCCAATTTAGGTGCATAGCACTGATAACTAATGGGTTTTCGTAGGTAATCTGACTTAGACCAGGAGTTCATTCAAATTGTATAGCTAAAAAGTTTTTGCATTAGCTGATTTAGCATGATAATCTGGCAAAGTATTTTCTTGGTGTTTAATTTTTGTTCTTAGATTAGCAGTTTTATAAACCAATCAGTCTTTTTATTAAAGTTTCAAGAATTCTTACTGAGTCCAATTCTTGGGGAATTGGGGAATTCATGGAAAATTCTTACTCACGATATGATTTTAAAGTTATTAGAAGCCTGTATTCAAGAGTGCTTTCTAGTTTCCTTTCCATCCTTTCACGAACCTCTTAAAAGACACCATATTGGCCAGGCATGGTGGCTCTCACCTGTAATCCCAGCACTTTGGGAGGCCGAGGTGGCCAGATCACTTGAGGTCAGGAGTTCAAGACTAGCCTGGCCAACATAGTAAAACCCCATCTCTACTAAAAATACAAAAAATATGCCAAGTATAGTGGCATGTACCTGTAATCCCAGCTACTTGGGAGGCTGAGAAAGGAGAATTGGCTTGAACCTGGCAAGCAGAGGTTGCAGTGAGCCGAGATCACGCCACTGCACTCCAGCCTGGGTGACAGAGTGAGACTCCATCTCAAAAAAACAAAAACAAAACAAAAAACAAAAAAAGACACCATATTCTAGGATTTTGTGTGCTTATGAAGTTTTCAGAAACTGCATCATCATTAAGCAATTAACTGTGGAAATGACTTTAAATAGTGATAGTTAAAAACACAGTTGGCAAGGGAATTTAGTTATCTCTGTGGTCTATAATAACTTTAATTATGATTCATATCATATACTCAGACATATTAAAATTTTAGAAATCTTATACAATTTTGGAACATATATTAATATTATTTCATAAATTTAACCTAAAGATTAACTGTTATTTTTATTTTTACAATGCTTCCTATGTAACTTAACATGTTAAAAAATTCTGTTCACCTCTCTTTTGGATGCTTCAGGAGCTCTCTGTAGCATTCCAAAGATAGAGGTCAGAAAAGACTATTCTGAAGCTGAAATTTGATTTTGGGAAGCCTATTAAATATGCTAAAGTTTAAAAGACTTGATATTATGAACTAAAATTCCAGGTCACCAAAAGTCATCCATTTAGCCAAAATCATGACTCAAAAATTTTTTTAAAGGCAAAAACCTTTGCTCATTGATAGAAGACAGCCTTCCAAACAGTCTGTCTTTTGTCTTTCCGTTCTTTGTTTTTTTTTTGGTATTACATTTAAAAGGTTAAAAAAATTTCATTATTATTATTCTTTGAGGTGGAGTCTCATTCTGTAACCCAAGCTGGAGTGCAATGGCACAATCTCAGCCCACTGCAACCTCCGCCTCCCAGGCTCAAGTGATTCTCATGCCTCAGCCTCCCAAGTGTCTGGGACTATAGGCATGTGCCACCATGCCCAGCTAATTTTTTTGTGTGTATGTGTGTTTTAGTAGATACAGGGTTTCACCATTTGGCTACCTGATGGGCCATTTAAACATTTATAAAGGGGTTTCATTCAATTGTCATTTTTATTGCATGTTTTCTGATTCTACAAAAGCTTTCCCTTGCAAGAGCGCTGATGTTATAATGGTAGATTATTATACTACAATGTATTTTTACCAGGTAAAGAAAGCTTTTTAAGGTTCACTGAGGACAACCCCTTTACAATCTAGAGCCCAAAGTTTGGATCTTCTGAAAACATCAGAGAAAGACTGTCCTTGCCACACTACAATGAAACTTCAGGACGTTGAACTTTGGATTCAGAATGTCACAACTGGGAAGAGTCCCCTCCACACTCTTGGAACTGAATACCCATTGGAACCCTTAAGATAAAGCTAACCAGGACAGTTTCTCACCAGAAGAAGATGGCATCCTTAATGTGAACAGCTTTTTCCAAAATCATGGATCAAGACTTCTCTACTATCATGAAACCCTTATCTTTGAATATATTTTTTTGCTTATGCTTCTATGAACAATAGAAGTGAAAAGGGGGTCTATTATATGCGTTTATAGGGTATACTTTTATTGGTGAAGGATTTTGCAGCCAGCCTTATAAATGAATAACCTTATACTTTGGTAGATAAAAAATGAAGACCCAATGTAGGTGAGAAACTTTACTGGTACATATGTTGCCTCATAATCAGTCAAAATTCCTGTTAACCCACATCATGGGTTAAAGAGAACATTGTCATCAGGAGGCCTTCACTCTTCTAGCAGGCCATCATTTGTTAGGTCCTTTTTCCATGATTTGGAATAAAAGAGGCAATAATTAGAAATGTATCCCTCATTTTATGCTCTATAGCGGATTCCACTGTAAAGCCTATGGTTACACAATGAAGTTTACATTCTCTTGTGAAAGTTATGCTAAATAATAGAATTAGCTAAAGAGAAAAGTACCTGTGCAACTGCTGGCACTTGTGGCCTATGGAGAAACACATCAAATGTAGATTATAAAACTTCAGTTCTAGGGGATTAATGAAAAGACCATATAATCATTTGAGTAGACTCTTCATCTAGCTTATTATTTAATCTATTTAATTTTAGGTGCTTTGGTTTATAGGGACCCTGGATAAGGAGCATATCCCAAACTGTTGGTATTATCCCCCTGATAGTCATAATGATAGTCTCCCTAGTATGCTGTATTCTTTCAAAGGTTTTAAATGTTTGCATGCAGCCATCTCTAGAACATCAAATTGTCTCTCTTCAACTGGAATGACAAAAGCTGAAAGAGGACGCCATAACCTATGAATGACATGCTGAGACCGGAAACCTAAAAAGATGTAACTGAGAGTGGCGCTAAGGCCCTACGTTTTGGTCACACTCTCACCTAAGTGACAACCTGGCCAAAAAGGGGGAATTTTTTTAAAACAAAATTATGGGAGGTCATTGTTTTGGACTGAGCTCATGCACTAGGCCCCAGTAGACCAAACTAAACTAAAATGGAGTCACTTATGCTAAATGTGACATAATCAAACTAAGAATTTAAGGAAATAGATCCTAGAACAGACTAGTTTTTGTTTTTCTGCTGTAGACAGAACATTCCAACATAAAGAGGTATCCTCTACTCAGTCCTTGTTCCCTCCTTGGAAAACCCACTGTTCTACTATTTCCCAGTGGGTTTCAAGACCATATAAGTACATTTACCATGGTGTTAGTGATGTCAATAACTAAGGTTTTGGTCATTCTCTCAAAGATAATGTGCATGTGTCTTTATAGCAGCATAATTTATAGTCCTTTGGGTATATGCCCAGAAATGGGATTGCTGGGTCAAATGGTATTTCTAGTTCTAGATCCCTGAGGAATCGCCACACTGACTTCCACAATGGTTGAACTAGTTTACAGTCCCACCAACAGTGTAAAAGTGTTCCTATTTCTCCACATCCTCTCCAGCACCTGCTGTTTCCTGACTTTTTAATGATGGCCATTCTAACTGGTGTAAGATGGTATGTCACTGTGGTTTTGATTTGCATTTCTCTGATGGCCAGTGATGATGAGCATTTTTTCATGTGTTTTTAGGCTGCATAAATGTCTTCTTTTGAGAAGTGTCTGTTCATGTCCTTCGCCCACTTTTTGATGGGGTTTTTTTTTTTTTCTTGTAAATTTGTTTGAGTTCATTGTAGATTCTGGCTATTAGCCCTTTGTCAGATGAGTAGGTTGCAAAAATTTTCTCCCATTCTGTAGGTTTCCTGTTCACTCTGATGGTAGTTTCTTTTGCTGTGCAGAAGCTCTTGAGTTTAATTAGATCCCATTTGTCAATTTTGGCTTTTGTTGCCATTGCTTTTGGTGTTTTAGACATGAAGTCCTTGCCCATGCCTATGTCCTGAATGGTATTGCCTAGGTTTTCTTGTAGGATTTTAATGGTTTTAGGTCTAACATTTAAGCTTTAATCCATCTTGAATTAATTTTTGTATAAGGTGTAAGGAAGGGATCCAGTTTCAGCTTTCTACATATGGCTAGCCAGTTTTCCCAGCACCATTTATTAAATATGGAATCCTTTCCCCATTTCTTGTTTTTGTCAGGTTTGTCAAAGATCAGATAGTTGTAGATATGCGGCATCATTTCTGAGGGCTCTGTTCTGTTCCATTGATCTACGTCTCTGTTGTGGTACCAGTACCATGCTGTTTTGGTTACTGTAGCCTTGTAGTATAGTTTGAAGTCAGGTAGCGTGATGCCTCCAGCTTTGTTCTTTTGGCTTAGGATTGACTTGGCGATGCGGGCTCTTTTTCGGTTCCATATGAACTTTAAAGTAGTTTTTTCCAATTCTGTGAAGAAAGTCATTGGTAGCTTGATGGGGATGGCATTGAATCTATAAATTCCCTTGGGCAGTATGGCCATTTTCACGATATTGATTCTTCCAACCCATGAGCATGGAATGTTCTTCCATTTGTTTGTATCCTCTTTTATTTCATTGAGCAGTGGTTTGTAGTTCTCCTTGAAGAGGTCCTTCACATCCCTTGTAAGTTGGATTCCTAGGTATTTTATTTTCTTTGAAGCAATTGTGAATGGGAGTTCACTCATGATTTGGCTCTCTGTTTGTCTGTGATTGGTGTACAAGAATGCTTGTGATTTTTGTACATTGATTTTGTATCCTGAGACTTTGCTGAAGTTGCTAATCAGCTTAAGGAGATTTTGAGCTGAGACAATGGGGTTTTCTAGATATACAATCATGTTATCTGCAAACAGGGACAATTTGACTTCCTCTTTTCCTAATTGAATACCATTTATTTCCTTCTCCTGCCTGATTGCTCTGGCCAGAACTTCCAGCACTATGTTGAGTAGGAGTGGTGAGAGAGGGCATCCCTGTCTTATGCCAGTTTTCAGAGGGAATGCTTCCAGTTTTTGCCCATTCAGTATGATATTGGCTGTGGGTTTGTCATAGATAGCTCTTATTATTTTGAGATATGTCCCATCAATACCTAATTTATTGAGAGTTTTTAGCATGAAGCGTTGTTGAATTTTGTCAAAGGCCTTTTCTGCATCTATTGAGATAATCATGTGGTTTTTGTCTTTGGTTCTGTTTATATGCTGGATTACATTTATTGATTTGCGTATGTTGAACCAGCCTTGCATCCCAGGGATGAAGCCCACTTGATCGTGGTGTATAAGCTTTTTGATGTGCTGCTGGATTCGGTTTGCCAGTATTTTATTGAGGATTTTTGCATCAATGTTCATCAAGGATATTGATCTGGAATTCTCTTTTTTGGTTATGTCTCTGCCAGGCTTTGGTATCAGGACAATGCTGGCTTCATAAAATGTGTTAGGGAGGATTCCCTCTTTTTCTATCAATTGGAATAGTTTCAGAAGGAATGGTACCAGTTCCTCCTTGTACCTCTGGTAGAATTCGGCTGTGAATCCATCAGGTCCTGGACTCTTTTTGGTTGGTAAGCTATTGATTATTGCCACAATTTCAGAGCCTGTTATTGGTCTATTCAGAGATTCAACTTCTTCCTGGTTTAGTCTTGGGAGGGTGTATTTGTCGAGGAATTTATCCATTTCTTCTAGATTTTCCAGTTTATTTGCATAGAGGTGTTTGTAGTATTCTCTGATGGTAGATTGTATTTCTGTGGGATCGGTGGTGATATCCCTTTTTTCATTTTTTGTTGCATCTATTTGATTCTTCTCTCTTTTCTTCTTTATTAGTCTTGCTAGTGGTCTATCAATTTTGTTGATCTTTTCAAAAAACCAGCTCCTGGATTCATTAATTTTTTGAAAGGTTTTTTGTGTCTCTATTTCCTTCAGTTCTGCTCTGACTTTAGTTATTTCTAGCCTTCTGCTAGCTTTTGAATGTGTTTGCTCTTGCTTTTCTAGTTCTTTTAATTGTGATGTTGGGGTGTCAATTTTGGATCTTTCCTGCTTTCTCTTGTGGACATTTAGTGCTATAAATTTCCCTCTACACGCTGCTTTGAATGTGTCCCAGAGATTCTGGTATGTTGTGTCTTTGTTCTCGTTGGTTTCAAAGAACATCTTTAATTCTGCCTTCATTTCATTATGTACCCAATAGTCATTCAGGAGCAGGTTGTTCAGTTTCCATGTAGTTGAGTAGTTTTGAGTGAGTTTCTTAATCCTGAGTTCTAGTTTGATTGCACCGTGGTCTGAGAGACAGTTTGTTATAATTTCTGTTCTTTTACATTTGCTGAGGAGAGCTTTACTTCCAACTATGTGGTCAATTTTGGAATAGGTGTGGTGTGGTGCTGAAAAAAATGTATATTCTGTTGATTTGGGGTGGAGAGTTCTGTAGATGTCTATTAGGTCCACTTCGTGCAGAGCTGAGTTCAATTCCTGGATATCCTTGTTAACTTTCTGTCTCGTTGATCTGTCTAATGTTGACAGTGGGGTGTTAAAATCTCCCATTATTATTGTGTGGGAGTTTAAGTCCCTTTGTAGGTCACTCAGGACTTGCTTTATGAATCTGGGTGCTCCTGTGTTGGGTGCATATATATTTAGGATAGTTAGCTCTTCTTGTTGAATTGATCCCTTTACCATTATGTAATGGCCTTCTTTATCTCTTTTGATCTTTGTTGGTTTAAAGTCTATTTTATCAGAGACTAGGATTGCAACTCCTGCCGTTTTTTGTTTTCCATTTGCTTGATAGATCTTCCTCCATCCCTTTATTTTGAGTCTATATGTGTCTCTGCATGTGAGATGGGTTTCCTGAATACAGCACACTGATGGGCCCTGACTCCTTATCCAATTTGCCAGTCTGTGTCTTTTAATTGGAGCACTTAGCCCATTTACATTTAAAGTTAATATTGTTATGTGTGAATCTGATCCTGTCATTATGATGTTAGTTGGTTATTTTGCTCGTTAGTTGATGTAGTTTCTTCCTAGCTTCGATGGTCTTTACAATTTGGCATATTTTTGCAGGGGCTGGTACCGGATGTTCCTTTCCATGTTTAGTGCTTCGTTGAGGAGCTCTTTTAGGGCAGGCCTGGTGGTGACAAAATCACTCAGCGTTTGCTTGTCTGTAAAGTATTTTATTTCTCCTTCACTTATGAAGCTTAGTTTGGCTGGATATGAAATTCTGGGTTGAAAATACTTTTCTTTAAGAATGTTGAATATCGGCCCCCACTCTCTTCTGGCTTGTAGAGTTTCTGCTGAGAGATCAGCTGTTAGTCTGATGGGCTTCCCTTTGTGGGTAACCCGACCTTTCTCTCTGGCTGCCCTTAACATTTTTTCCTTCATTTCAACTTTGGTGAATCTGACAATTATGTGTCTTGGAGTTGCTCTTCTCGAGGAGTATCTTTGTGGCGTTCTCTGTATTTCCTGAATCTGAATGTTGGCCTGCCTTGCTAGATTGGGGAAGTTCTCCTGGATAATATCTTGCAGAGTGTTTTCCAACTTGGTTCCATTCTCCCCGTCATTTTCAGGTACACCAATCAGACGTAGGTTTGGTCTTTTCACGTAGTCCCAAATTTCTTGGAGGGTTTGTTCATTTCTTTTTATTCTTTTTTCTCTAAACTTCCCTTCTCACTTCATTTCATTCATTTCATCTTCCATCACTGATACCCTTTCTTCCAGTTGATCGCATCAGCTACCGAGGCTTCTGCAATCTTTGCGTAGTTCTCGAAACTTGGCTTTCAGCTCCATCAGCTCCTTTAAGCCCTTCTCTCCATTGGTTATTCTAGTTATCCATTCATCTAATTTTTTTTCAAAGTTTTTAACTTCTTTGCTATTGTTTTGAATTTCCTCCCGTAGCTCGGAGTAGTTTGATTGTCTGAAGCCTTCTTCTCTCAACTCGTCAAAGTCATCCTCCGTCCAGCTTTGTTCCATTGCTGGTGAGGAACTGCGTTCCTTTGGAGGAGGAGAGGTGCTCTGCTTTTTAGAGTTTCCAGTTTTTCTGCTCTGTTTTTTCCCCATCTTTGTGGTTTTATCTACTTTTGCTCTTTGATGATGGTGATGTACAGATGGGTTTTTGGTGTGGATGTCCTTTCTGTTTGTTAGTTTTCCTTCTACCAGACAGGACCCTCAGCTGCAGGTCTGTTGGAGTTTACTAGAGGTCCACTCCAGACCCTGTTTGGCTGGGTGTCAGCAGCGGTGGCTGCAGAACAGTGGATTTTCGTGAGACCACAAATTCAGCTGTCTGATAGTTCCTCTGGAAGTTTTGTCTCAGAGGAGTACCCGGCCGAGTGAGGTGTCAGTCTGTCCCTACTGGGGGGTGCCTCCCAGTTAGGCTGCTCAGGGGTGAGGGACCCACTTTAGGAGGCAGTCTGTCCGTTCTCAGATCTCCAGCTGCGTGCTGGGAGAACCACTACTCTCTTCAAAGCTGTCAGTCAGACAGGGACATTTAAGTCTGCAGAGGTCCCTGCTGAATTTTTGTTTGTCTGTGCCCTGTCCCCAGAGGTGGAGCCTACAGAGGCAGGCAGGCCTCCTTGAACTGTGGTGGGCTCCACCCAGTTCGAGCTTCCTGGCTGCTTTGTTTACCTAAGCAAGCCTGGGCAATGGCGGGCACCCCTCCCCCAGCCTCGCTGCCGCCTTGCAGTTTGATCTCAGACTGCTGTGCTAGCAATCAGCGAGACTCCGTGTGCAGAGGACCCTCCGAGCCAGGTGCGGGACACAATCTCCTAGTGTGCCATTTTCCAGCCCCATTGGAAAAGCGCAGTATTAGGGTGGGACTGACCCGATATTCCAGGTGCCGTCTGTTACCCCTTTCTTTGACTAGGAAAGGGAACTCCCTGACCCCTTGTGCTTCCCGAGTGAGGCAATGCCTCACCCTGCTTTGGCTCGCGCACAGTGCACTTCACCGACTGTCCTGCACCCACTGTTTGGCACTCCCTAGTGAGATGAAACCGGTACCTCAAACAGAAATGCAGAAATCACCCATCTTCTGTGTCGCTCAGGCTGGGAGCTGTAGACCAGAGCTGTTACTATTCCATAAATGTGTGGTTTTTAAGCCATTAGGTTTGTGGTAACTTGTTACACAAGTCTCTTTTAGATTCTTTACATACACAAAGGTATTCTAAATGAATAATGAGTCTTCCTTTCCCATCTTTATACCATTTACTTCTTATTCTTCCCTTACCACTTTAAGACCTCTAGTACAAAGTTGACTAGAAAAGGTGGTAATGGCATTACTTTGTAGTTCTTTATATCAAAGGGAAGATTTTCAGTGTTTTGATGTTAAGTATGACATTTACTGTAGGTTTTTCATAGATACTCTTTAATCAGTTTAAGCAATTCTTGTCTATCCCTAGAATTATTGTCAGGAATAAATGTTGACTTTTATTGAACGCTGTTTCTGCACCTTTTAAAAATATCATCTTTTTTCCTTCAAATGGCTACTTTGTTGAATTATATTAGCAGACATTCTAATGTTAAAGTAACCTTTCATTCCAGAGAAAAGGAGTTGAGAATAGCAGTTTAGTTATAATGCTGTATCCCTTTTATAAATTCTTGGATTCAGTTTGCCAATAATTGGTCTAAGATTTTTGCATTATGTTAATGTTTGGAAATGAGTCTTAATTTTCCTTTATTTTTCTGGCTTCTTTGTGTTTTGATATCAAGAATATGCAAGTCTCATGCAATAAATTCTATGGAAGAGTTGGTTAAGATTGCATTTTTTTTCCTTACATGTGTTATAGAAATGAGTGGTAAAATATCTGAAAATGGAGGACTACTGAAGAATTGGATATGGTTTCTTCAGGTTGTAAAGAAAAATATGTTACGTATGCTAACACTTAGAAACACTCAAATATAGCAAGCTTAAGTTGTTTAATCAATTAACCACTTTTGTAGAAACATATCTGCAGAAATGGGATGAGACTATAAATTAGTGTTTCCTGAACATATTTCACTAACAAACACTTCTTCAATTTTAGTTTGTAAAATAAAGTGTATTTTATTTAAAACTTCCTTCTTTCATTCAAAGATCCAAGACAAAGAATGTGTTTAGTCTAGCGTTTTATAAACATGAAATCCTGAATATGACAAATGCATGCTGAATTTAAAAATTTAATCGGCATACATCAGTTTGTTCATAAATGCTCCTCATGTATTAAAACTCAGATTTTGCATTCATGATGCATAAAGAATTATAAACCATGTGGTTTCATCCTGTTGCAAGAAGAATACAATGCCACACTCAAAAGTAATCTCAAAATACTTGCATTTCTCAAGTCCTTTGAAAGGGACACTTAAGCCACATAGTGCTTCTTAAAATAAATAAATAAAAAAATAAAATAAAATTCGATTTCTTTTCCTACCCAATGCCTTCTACACCAAAGCTGTTCTTAAGTCTTTCTCCAATGCATGCACACATACACACACACACCCCTAAAAAACATAACACTTTTCTTAGACCTTGGCCTCTTGTTCCTCTCTTCCTTCAACAAGAGCCACTGAAGTTACACATTCACTCAAGGATGGGAGAGAAGAGACTGAAGAAGACAAAACAGATTTCACTTCAGCAGCCAAGTTGAAGGCTGGGAACACTGATAAACATGAGCCTCGTGGGCTTCCTATTATACATGGATCGACCACACCATTTATAAAGGCGAATTATGGCACGCTAACAAGAGCAATTACGTGTACCAATTTGGCAAATTTTACTTGTATTTCTGAAGATTTTCTAGATTATTTTTTCCTCTTGATTAATTTTTCCTTTGATAATACACCTATCAATTTTCTATGACTAGTAGGTTTCCTAGAAACATGATTTCCACAAAATATACTGTTTTTTAAAGCATTGTTTAGTATTTGGACATCTTTTTAAATTATTTCCTTCAAATCACTATCTTTCAGGTGACTTAGAAATGTCGTTGTTGAAGATGTACTGAATAATAAAGTTTGTAGGTGTAGCATATAGCCCAGTGTCAACCATATAAAAGATATTTGAATATTGTTTATGGCTTTAATTCATCACAGGCCTTTATGACTTTTAGTCATGTGAGTTTATATGGATAACTTCAGCTTCACATATGTCATAGACATCTCATAAGTTCATATTTGCAAATGATCAGCTGAGGTTTTAGTAAGAATAGCATAGTAAAATAAGTTGCAGTTAATTTATTGACAGAAATTAAAGCCATAGCTCACCTTCTATTGCTAATGAAAACTATTTTGTAGTCTCCAAAAGACAAGATTTAGAATATATATCGAACACTTCCACTTGTTAATATGGGATTCTATTTCTGAAAACACTGGGAATTCATGAACAAGTTAAGAGAGAGGATGTAGGGTTGTCATGGATGTTCTGAAGTGGGTTGTTCACTCTTTCCTAATTTATCGAGCTACATGCTTGTTGTTCGTATACGTTCCAATATTTGGATTTTCCTTTAAAGTATTTGAAATTCATGTTGTTGAAGTTTATTAACATGATATAATGTTGATCATTTAGGAAATTATAATAGGTTATAAAAGAGCACATTTAGTGTGATATGTTGGAAAAATATATGTTTAATCAGAAAGAAAAAATAGTTGAAGGGTATACACCAACAGTTTGCTAGTGGTTAATGAAATTAAAAGGTTTCCTAGTGGTTAACAAAAAGCATTGTAGTGTGTGCTGTAGCTAATAAAGTTTGTAGACATTTCTTTTTTTTTTTTTTTGAGACAGAATCTCTGTAGTCCAGGCTGTGGTGCGATCTCGGCTCACTGCAACCTCTCCCTCCTGAGTTCAAACGATTCTTCTGCCTCAGCCTCCTGAGTAGCTGGGACTACAGGCATGTGCCACCACGCCAGGAGAATTTTTTGTAATTTTAGTACAGACAGTTTCACCATGTTGGCCGGGCTGTTCTCAAACTCCTGGCCTCAGGTGATCCACCCACCTCAGCCTCCCAAAATACTGGGATGACAGGCATAAGCCATCACACCCAGCTCATTTTGTAGACATTTCTACATCAGGACACAAAGAGCTTCCTCATTTTTTAATGGCTTCTATGTATTTATGACTAATTGAATCAATTTTCCATTGATGGCATTTAGGTAGTTTCTAAGCTTTTACTCCTGTAAATAATGTTGCAAGGAAAATCTTGTACATACACTGTATTGCATATTTGTAAGTACATCTGTAGAATAGTTTTCTAGAAGTAGAATTGCTGACTTCAAGGAAATATGCATCTTAATTTTGACAGCCAGGTGCTCCATCGCAATGGTGCTCCATGGAGTTTGTCTCAATTTATGCCCCTGTAAGCAATGTATGAAAGTACCTGTTTCCATGCATCTTTGCTAATGAAGTTTGTAGTCACCTCATTTGTCTCTGAAACTTAAAGCAAAATATGTAAAAAGCACAAGGACAAATATTTTGGTAGTATTATAAGTGATTGACTCTCCTTTTGTCTTTTTAGCTTTTTTAAGATTTTCAAATTAACAGGAAAAAAATCAAATTATAGAACAGTATTTATACTATACCACCATTGGTGTAAAAAGGGTTAGGAAAAGAATAAAAGTATGTATGTATATATGTATGTATATGCTAATCATCCTTTAGGAGTCCAGGTAACATACAGACTGTCACGAATCAGAGATACATTTCCCTACAGCATGCTTTATTTCAGAATGGCAAGGGCCTATGCAATTCAAACATTCAGATGCAGCAGACAGGCCTGGGGAGTCATGGTGGCTCCACAGGTGCTGTCACCTAGAAAGCCTTTCTTTTGGTGAAATTACAGAAATGTGAAGCATTTCCTTTATAGACCTGGATACTGCCCAGGCCCAGCCTACTTGAACTCCTGGAATCTCCCCGTCCTCAGTGATTCAGGGTTCTATTTACTATGGGATATCCTAAGCCAGGACTGCCTTGTAATGGCCCTTCAGAGATAATGCCTTTTCCTCCTATAAATATCAGTTAAGTCTGTTTATCTTGAGGTCCAGATGACTTGGAAGTTAGACCAGATTCCCTGCCTTTCTCCTGGGGACATGTGCCCTAAACAAAAAAAAATCCAAAACTGAGTGGATTTCAAGTAGCCAACTTAATCCTTCCTTCTAGAAGGATACACAACAGTATTTTAGGGATGCAGGAAAGCTGAGATCAGGATAAGATGGAGATTTTAAACTGAATTTTTTTTGGGCCATGTAAGTGTATTACTTATTTTAAAATGATTGCATAACTATAATTAACAAAAGTAATAAAGTAGAAGCCTGCAATTTATAACCAATACCACATGATATTTCTGGATTCCAATTGTATCTATATTCATGGAAAATGCTTCTATGCATGGCTAATCTAATTTTGGTAATGGAGTATTTGGCATAGAGAAGATTGGGACTGAGGAGGAGAATGTGACAAGATTAAAATCCTTGGGAACATTATAGATTCTTGGGTTTGGTTTTGGATCTCTGCCTAATCAAAGCCTTTTTTTCCCTCCTGAAATATATTAGTGGATTTTATGTGCTTTTTGAATGTGTTAATGACATTCCCATTTTTAAGTTTGCCCATTGTATATGTAACTGTGCTTTCTGACATAATGGAAAGGCTTCAGGATATCACCATATTAATCCTGTCTTTAAGAAAGACATAACTTTTTGTCTCGGGTGCAGATACAGTATGGGATGATGAGGAAAGCCAGGCAGACCTAGGATTTAGGCTGGACTTGGCCTGCACTTGCTATTTATGTGACTCAACTTCTCTGGGTTTCACTAACCTGATCCCCACCTGTAAAATGGGAATATCCGTGCCAACCGTTTTAGTCTACATTCCATAGAAAACAAAGCCTATGGCCAGGATGAAAGCATCATTATTTAATTTGGGGGGTAGGAGGGCAAAAATCTGGAGCAGCAAGTAAGGGAAAGAAGAAACATGAGGCAAAAGGATATAGAGAGGCGTGGTAATCAGCAGCTGTATCCACTTGGCACAGGATCTCCTGGATGGCTAAAAAGATAATCCATGCATCCAAGGAGGAAAAGGGAATACAATTGGCTGAGCTTCACACATCTCTTTCCCACTGGCCAGAGTTTGCCTCCATGGACTTTACCTCCCTGCACCGTCCAGTGACATCCTTTGGCCCCGTCAGCTGCATCTTGGAATGCCATATGCCAAGTTCTGTGATGTGACATTTCACTGAAGTCCTTGAGTGGCTGGAGGAGTCAGAACTCCAGATGGGTCTGCCTGGCTGCTTTGTGGTGGCCAAAAGGGAAGTTCCAGCATTCATGGGACAAATAACCATCAGCCCCAGGAGGTGGGCATGAGCCGGAGCAGAGTTGGCATTGTATGGAAGTGGCTGAGACAGAGAGTAGCTGAAGTTCTGGAAGGTGGATGGTGCCCAGAGAATTGTCGACATGTATAATAACATTTGCATCCAATATACCCAGCTTGCTTTGTGTGTGTGTATAGTGGCTAAAAATAAAATAAACTATTTCATACCTCATATATAGAGGTGCTCAACAATGCTAGTTCCCTCAAATGCTGTTTGGTGAGAGGCCTGTCTATAAAAGCAGCCACCAAATGCCTAAAGGAGCGAAGAAACCAAAGAATGAGGCAAACAAATCTAGTTTATTGGTGAAAGATATTTTATGGGGGGAATTTACGGACTGAAGCAGTGGTCTTGGGTGGCCACAGGACAGGTATATCTCTGCACCTTTACTCCCAGACCCAGGGCTCATATACCATACAGAAAGGTATAAATGCTTTGTACAAGGCAATTAAAGGCAACCCTCTAGGACAGGCAAGAATACTGTGTGCATCACAGCCTATAATTTGTGCAATAACATCAAGGATGACCTGTTCTTAACTAGGGACAGTAAATAAAGTAGGAATCAGGAGGCATTCGCAGGACTGGGGGCAATCAGAAGTCAACATGGTGGATTAGCATCCAAGATGCAGTCACCTTTGTCTCCACAAATGGATATAACAGCTATTGTAATTATTTATTAGGGATACAATTAAAACTAAGAATATATTAGGTATGTTTTCCTTGAACATTCCAGAAAACTCCTCTAGTAATCGCCTAGTTTTAATAATTAGCAATGTTTTCTACACCTCCATCTTTATTGCAGCACTATTCACAATAGCCAAGATATGGGATCAATCTAAGGGTCCCTCAACAGATTAAGAAAATGAGGTGTATGTGTACACAATGGAATATTGTTCAGCCATAAAGAGGAATGAAATCCTGTCTTTCAAAGCAATATAGTTAAGCCTGGAGGACATATGCTAAGTGAAATAAGTCAGGCACATGCTAAGAAAAATAAATACCATATGTCCTCACTCATATGTGGGAGCTTAAAAGAGCTGAGCTCATAGAAGCAGAGAATAGAATTGTGGCTATTAGAAGCTGGGAAAGGTAAAGGGTAGAGGAAGGGGAGAGATAATGGATACAAAATTACAGCCAGATAGGAGGAATGAGTTCCAGTGTTCTACAGCACTGTAGGGTGATAGAGTTAACAATATAGTGTGTTTTCGAATAGCTAGAAGAGGATTTTAAATGTTCTCAATATAAAGAAATGATAAACATTTGAGGCAATGGATATGTTAATTACCTTGATTTGATTATTACATATTGTGTATAGGTATCAAAATATACTATACACTATATTGACACAATTATTATTCAATGTTTAAAAAGGAATAATAATTAGCCATATTGTTATTCTTGCTTTGTTAATATCTCCCTTCACATTGTTTTTGCTACAAATTTTAAAGCAAATTCTTAGTATAATACTTTTTTAACAAAAAATTCAGAGCTTATTACTAACAAATAGGGACTTTTTAAACAGGATAATACCAAGGTGATTTTATTTATCTAGTAGAATGAACAAAATTTATTCAAGATTTGGGGGATTTTTTGTTTTGTTTTGATTTATTCTCCACAGATAATGTGTCTTCCTATCAATGCAGAAATAGATGATCACAGGGGAGGAGAAATGTCCCAGGAGGACAGACACCAGTACGAAAGGGTCTCTATTGCCTTCTCTTTCCCTCCTTTTTCTACCTCCTCTACCTGTAGTTCCATCTCAGCCTGCTGAGCCACGACCATCTCTTCAACCACAATTGACTCTTTTGCCTCCACTAAATGCTGCTTACGTGGCTCCTGTCCATTCAGCTTCCATGACTGCCACTTCTGCCCCTTTTTGCTTCGCTTTTTCGCTGGTGTAACTTCCACATTTTGGCGGCCAATTCGACTACAGAGTCACTTAGCTTCAGGAGATCAAGTAATCTCATTACCTACAAGAGACTTAAGCCTAGTCATGTCCATCTATTACATATTAGAAGACACTCAGGTTTGGGAAAGTTAAACAAATTATTCAGCTCTTCCAGTTAGATATATAAGATTATATTTTTTTCTCTTATGTAGATTTTTTGCTTGAATCCAGCACTTTGGCCCCTCAATGTCATGTTAAAGCTTGCCTTTGTGCTTGTATAGATATTCTTCCTAGCTTAGATTCATCAAAAAATTTTTCTAAGCCTGCCTCTTATATTTTCAACCAGGATTTGTTAAGAATATTCAGAAGCCTAAAGTAGTTAGTCCACCTGAGACCTTTCTTGAGGATGCCATCTGGTCATTGGTTCTGACGGTTCAATCCAAATTGCTTAATGCTATCTGATATTCAAATCACCCCAGTTTCTTAAACATGTCTTCTAACTGTTGATATGATCAGGTTATAAGGTTGACACATTATTTTTGGTTGATGTGTCTATAAATTTTAGCAGTAACAGATCCTCTTTCCATACCCCACAATTCTATATCATTTATGTTTTGAAGAAATGTGCCAATTTGTCCTGTAGAAGTTTCTCAGTTTTAATTAATATCATGTCGTCAAATCTGCTTCCATCTTTCACTCCTGGCAACTATGACCAGTTATTGGTTGGTATAATTTTGTTTAACAGAATGTCATATAAATGGAATCATAATATGTAGCCCTTTAAGTTTGGCGTGTTTCATATAACATAATGCATTTGAGATTCATCCATGCTGCTGTGCGTATCAGTAGTTTGCGGAATATACTCCATTGCTTGTGTCTCTATCCTCTAGTTAAGGAACATTTAGTTTATTTCTAGTTTTTGGCAATTGTGAATAAAGCTACTACATACATTTGAGTAGAGGGTTTGGTGTGAATTTCCGTTTTCATTTGATTTGAATGGGATTTCTCTGTCAAATAATAAAGGCAGGTTTAACTTTATAGAAAACTGCCAGTAGGGAATACCCTTTTGTATTCCCATGAGCAATGGATGAAAATTTGAGTTGTTTCAAATCCTCATCAGCAATTGGAATTGTCGAGGTTTTATTTTGTTTTAGTATTTTAGTTATTGTAATAGGAATGTATATAAAAGACTATTATTCTAGCATAAAATGAAAGAATTGATACATGGTACAACATGGATGAAAAAGCATTATGCTAAGCAAAATAAGCCAGAAGACGCAA
Organism: Nomascus leucogenys; assembly: GCF_006542625.1. Classification (NCBI taxonomy): domain Eukaryota; kingdom Metazoa; phylum Chordata; class Mammalia; order Primates; family Hylobatidae; genus Nomascus; species Nomascus leucogenys. The sequence continues at coordinate 2,412,034 of NC_044391.1, forward strand.
AAGGACAAACATTGTAGGATTTCACCTTTATGAAATAGCTACAGCAGGCAAATTCATAAAGACAGAAAGTAGATTAGAGGTTACTGGAGGTGCCTGTCCTCTCTGCATCTACAGTTTCATTCTCAGCCTCAGCACTCTCCCGACAGGCCACAGCCACAATACCAGGGTCATAGAATTGATCACTCTCGGAGTAAAAGGGTGGAGTTTGCCCCACTTAGGGAGAGATGAGTAATGTTTTTCATCATTTTAAAAAACAGTTTCTGAAAAACTGATAGAACATTAAGGTGACCATAAAAACTCTAAACGTTCTGTTCTCTGATGTGAGCAAGAAAACATGCTACACATTTTCAGGTAATATATAAGGTATTTAGGAAGTCTTTTATTTTGTTGTTGCTGCTGCTGTTTTTAAAGTACGAATGTGGAGTTCAGCTTAAGGTGTGTGAAAACTGAGCAGCCTTTTCTTTATTGGTAAGTAAAATAATAAATAGAAGGTAACTAAACAAGAGAAAACATGTTTAAGAAATATACACGCATAGATATATACACAAGTTTTATTTTTAAATAAGTTTAGACTTACTGGTATACAGTTTCTATTTGGGGTGATACAAAAGTTTAGCAACTAGATATTGGTGATAGGTGCACCACATTTTCAATATAATTAATGGTGCTAAATTGTATACTTAAAAGCTATTCAAATGGCAAATTTTGTGTTATATATATTTTACCACGATTTAAAAATAATTATAAAAATCTAAAAACAAAAATAGATTTTTCAGATCAATTTTGATCAATTTTAGGAAGACAGTAAATGGAAAGAATTGTTGGCCAGGCCTGGTGGCTCATACCTGTAATCCCAGCACTTTGGGAGGGCAAGCAGGGCAGATCACTTGAAGTCAGGACTTTGACACCAGCCTGACCAACATGGTGAAAACCCATCTCTACTAAAAGTACAAAAATTAGCCAAGCGTAGTGGGGGGCACCTTTAATCCTAGCTACTCAGGAGGTTGAGGCAAGCAAATCGCTTGAACCTGGGAGGTGGAGGCTGCAGTGAGCCAAGATCATGCCACTGCATTCCAGCCTGGGTGACAGAGGGATACCCTGTCTCAAAAATAAAAAAAAAGAATTGTTGAGCATTCTAAGGTTTCATGCACTGTTGGACTGCACTAACAAGACAGAACTCCTAGGAAAAAGAGAAAAAGGATTATAGGAAGAAGTGGGAGACATTCATTGGGTTTTGATGACATTGAATTTGAGATTGTTACAGGCTATTGGTAATAAAATCCGTTTGAAAATCATTAGCATTTAGCGTTAGCTGAAAAAACTAGAATGATAATTACAAATGGAGATGATTTCAGGAAAAGTTAACCTCCTCTCCCAGTCTAATAAATTTGGTTACATTATACAAAAAAAAAAAAAAAACAGATGGAAAACGGCTCCCTTCTTACAGTAGCCATAATTCTTTTATTGGCTTTTCTCAAAATGGAAAAATTAGTCAACATTGTTGTGCCACTTCATAGCAACAATCTAATTTGGTTTTCTTTTGTTTATTGCCAAAAACTTAATTAGATACATAATCCAGGGTCATTATTTGTCTATTAACTCCAGGGGACAATAGGCTTTTGAAGGCTGGTTTAGAGAATCAACTTACGTGCCCTTGTGCGTTCTGTGTGAGTGGGGATTGTTGCTAAGACCGCTAGATACATATCACCAGAAAAGATGAATGGGCTTTGCCCTGGAATGACCTCACTGTGATAGCATCCCAAGCCAAGGTTCAAATGAGGTAACACATGACCTTGGTATAGTTTAAAGCTCTATATAAATGTTATTTATTGTTATTGTTGTTATAATAAACTTAGGCTGGGTCAGTGGAACAGCTTGTATCTTTAGCAAAACCATCGTAAAAGGAAGCTTAGTAGTGTGAAGACTTTATGTGTGTGATACTAGCAGGTTTCCCTAAGGACTAAATGTCTCTGACATAGTTCCTTAACTAGTACCTAAACAAACTGAGCCATTAGTGTATTGAGGGATCTTCAGCCTCAGCAATAATAACATTTTGGGCCAGATAGTTCTTTGTGTGGTGGGTTGTTCTGTGCATTGTAAGATGTTTACTAGCATCCTTGGCCTCCACCCACTAGATGCCAGTTCCACCTCCCCAGTCCTGACAATCAAAAACATCTGCAAATATTGAGAAATATTTCCTGGGGGTCCTAATTGCCCCCTGCTGAAATACCTCTGTAGACATTTACATCTTGTCTCATTTATAACGGAGATAAATAGTATTCAAGAGCAACGCTCCAATTGTTATGTAATTGGACTATTGACCTCCAGAGATGCTGAATGAGAGATGCTTAACTACTGGAGAGCAAGGAAGTTGTTCAAAGTGCAGCAGTTGACACCAGAACACCTATCAGCACAGAGTGCAATTGGAGCAATCCAATGGAGCTATTATGTAGGGTGATCAGGTAAAGATTTTCTCACCACTGGAGGCGCCTGTCCTCTCTGCATCTACAGTTTCATTCTCAGCCTCAGCACTCTCCTAACAGGCCACAGCCACAATACCAGTGTCATAGAATTGGTCACTCAAGGAGGGGAAAGAGGTGGAGTTTGCCCCACTTAGGGAGAGATCAGTAACGTTTTTCATCATTTTATAAAACAGTTTCTGAAAAACTGATAGAACATTAAGGTGACCGTAAAAACTCTAAACGTTCAGTTCTCTGATGTGAGCAAGAAAACATGCTACACATTTTCAGGTAATATATAAGGTATTTAGGAAGTCTTTTATTTTGTTGTTGCTGCTGCTGTTTTTAAAGTACAAACATGGAGTTCAGCTTAAGGTGTGTGAAAACTGAGCAGCCTTTTCTGTAATGGTAAGTAAAATAATAAATAGAAGATAACTAAGCAAGAGAAAACATGTTTAATAAATATACACGCATAGATATATACATAAGTTTTATTTTTGAATAAGTTTAGATTTACAGAAATGTAAAAATAATATATGTATAGTTCCCACGTGGCCCCTCTTCAGTTTCCTCTGACGTTAACATATTATAATCATCAACACAAGGATATTAACATTGATACAATATTATTAACAAAGTTACCTTATTTGAAGTTCACCAGTTTTTCCAGTAGTGTTTGTTTTTCTGTTCCCAAATCTAATTCGAGGTCCTACATTCCATTTAGTTGTCATGTCCACTTGGTCTCCTCCAATATGCAACATTTCCTCAGTCTATCCTTGTTTTTATCATCTTGGCAGGTAGGTGGTTCCTCCATTTGGGCTGATGTGATTTTTTTCTCAGGATGAGGTTGAGGTTCTGCATTTTTGGCAAGAATACCACAGATGTGATGCTGTACCTTTCTCAGTGCAGCCTATGAGGTGGTTCACGAAGAAAATGTATCATATTATCAGTGAATGTTATCCTCGTTCCCTTAGTGAAGGTGGTTCCTGCCAGCTTCTACACTGTAATGGTAATATTTTTCTATTTATATTTTATTAATATCTTGGGGAAGACACTTTGAGACTATTCATATATCTAGCTTCTCAAACTTTTGCCTACAAAGTTCAGTATTTTATCAGCGGATCTTGCCTACAACCATTATTTTTCTGGTACTTGACTAGAAAGATTGTCCATTTCCTTCATTCCTTCTACATTCATTAATTAGAATTCTTCTCTAAGTAGAGCTTTCCACATGCCCACCCTCCATTTATTTATATCTTCCAATAGTTACTCTCTCAGCGTAAGTGCATGGATATTTCCTAATTCTCTTCTATCATTATTTGTTTAGTTGTACAGAGTGTCCTAGTTTGCCTGTTGGGTGTCTTTTCGAGTTGTGCCTGTGTATATGTGACATGCCCACACCCTTTTCTGAGCATCTCTTGACTTCTGGCACCTTCAGAGGTTCCAGGCTCATCTTGTATTTTAAAAATTAAATCTTCTCTCTCTTTTTTTTTAATTTAAAAATGCATGTTAAAAGGGTTTTCATGCAGTAAATAAAAAAGAACTAGGATTTACAAAAGCCAAGTAATTATCCTAAAAAAAATGATAATTTTGAGGCTGGTCGTGGTGGCTCATGCCTGTAATCCCAGCACTTTGAGAGGCCGAGATGGGCGAATCACTTGAGGTCAGGAGTTCAAGACCAGCCTGGCCAACATGGTGAAACCCCATTCTCTACCAAAAAATACAAAAGTTAGCTGGTGTGGTGGTGCACGCCTGTAGTCCCAGTTACTCAGGAGACTGAGACGGGATCCCTTGAACCCAGGAGGTGGAGGATGCAGTGAGCCAAGATCATGCCACTGCAGTCCAGCCTAGGCTACAGAATGAGACCGTCTCAAATAATAGTAATAATAATAATAATTATTATTATTATTATTTTGAAAGAGAAGTGGTAGATCTGGGGAGGAAAATATGAAGAAAACCTACAGAAGGACAGCGCAAATGGCATGTGCAAGAAACAGGTGAATCTGGGAAGAGGAACAAGTGAGAGCAGAGAGAAATAATTTTTACAAAAAATTTAAATATCATTAAAGCACAGTAAATGAAAAAAGAAAATTAAACAGAAAAGGGAAGTACACTGATGTTTTTACAGCAAGGAGTAATTTAAATCTGAGTTAATATAACATTTGGGCCTTTCATAATATTATAATTAATATTCATTTGCACTATGATAACATATATGAAAATTTGAGGAAATATCCAAGATTCCAGTCTTGGATTGCTCAGATTCAGAGTCTTTTGATTTTAGAATTTGTTAAATTTGTAGATGGCTCCCTTCTCTGAGATAAAACCTACTTTGACTAGATTCTTTTTTTAAAAAAATGAGATAAAGGAAGAAAAATGATCAGAAGACTTTATAAGCCCTTTCCTCCTTATCAATTTCAATGCCAAGCCTTGGTTAGCCATTACCCGTTCTGCTTTTGGTCCCTTCCCTGAAGGTAGTAATCTTAAGTTCTAACTCTGGTCTCAAGCTGGTGTTGATGCCCCCAGTCACTAGGGAATGATGGCTCCGGAGGTGGCTCTGCCCCTCTAACCATGTCCCTGCTGTTTCCACAGAAGCTCTGTGCTAGAAAAGTTCTCCTTAGGGTAGGAATTGTGGGCTCTAGATGAAATCCAGTCCCACCAGAAACAAAGACATGCTACAAGGCATAATAATAAAAACAAAAGTCTTGGAACAGACTTGGTTGCACTTCCAATCAGTGGGGAAATGATGGCTTTTGTACTGGAAGATGTAATGTTATTAAAACTGGATAAACAAAGTCGGATTTCTTCCTGACACTATATGATCAACTGAGTGTGAGTAGATAATGATTTTTTAAGAAGTATTAAAAAAAAAGGAACAAGTAAAATTTGCCTACAACAAAATCGTGAGTTCTTGTTCAGTGTAGGACATCAGAGACAATTTCTGGGAGAAGTTAAATGTACTTCCAAAATATTAAGATATTAATATCAATAATATCCAAAGGTATAAAGAAAAGAGTAGGTACCCAATAGAAAAATGGGCAAAATATATGAATAAGGAATTCACAGTAGAAACAAAAATGACTAACAATTATATGAAGATAGACTTTACCACGCTGGAAATCAGAATAATGAGATGTAACAATAAGGACTTTGGCAAAGACAATCCCCCACAGGCATATATATCAAATATTGATAAGGCTGTGGGGAAATGGGAAGCCCTTCTGCACTCAGGGTAGAAGTCTGGACAGTATAGTATACTGAAGAGAAATCATTACTTTGTGAAATCATATCTGTAAAATCCCTATAGTTTACAGATATGAAAATCCCTGAGAATATAAACCAGGAAAATTCCTGCATGAGGGTCATATGTAAAGGTGCTTTATGTAAACATTACTTGTTGTACCAAGAAGAGGAGGCAACCTGGTTTTCTATCACTAGAAAAAATGGAAACAAAAAAGTGGGAATACTATGTACACACTAGTCACAAATAACTGGAAGTAGAAACAGTAAGGGGAAGAACCTAAGAAGAGTTTAGGTGAAAATAAATAAGAAACCGAATGAAATTGAGAGTGAAACAGTGGGGGAGCGGAGAGTGTAACAAAATAGAGGGGCTTTGTATAAAATAAAGATCGTGTCCCAAGAATTGAGATATGTGATTATTTTAACTCTACACCCCGTAAACCCAAACCTAACATTTCTGCATTTTTTCCTCTGTGCAGATATGCAACTTGTTTTATTTAATCTATGTGATGCCTTTGTGATGAATGAACATTAAGGTCAAGGCAAAAATAATTTTATATCCCATATACTTCCTGTTTTATACTCAGCATATTTATTTAAAAATAATTTTGAGTCACTTAGCCAGACCAAAAAACAATAAATTCAATTATAATTATCAACATACATGTTTATAAATTTAATATAAATTAGAAAACGATGTTATGGAAACGTATTCACTTAATCACATGGCCTTTCCTACAAGAATGAGTTAAGGCTCATATGTCTTTCAAAGTTTAACTGGTGTGCCTTTTTGATATTATGCCAAAATAACCTTAAAAGCAAAATTTTATTCTTATTTTATTTTTTCAGGATATTCTTATTAAATCTGATTATCACTCTTCTAATTGCTACTGAAACCAGGAAAAAAAAGCTCAGAAAAGATGTCATATATCTTCAAATTGTTAAAATAAAATTAATCATAGATAATTTTCACATTTTTATCTAAAAGAAGATATTACAAAAATTGTTTCTGAAGCAACATATACCTTTGATGTGCTAAGAGGAAAATGAAAATTGTTTCTAAAGTGGAGATAACGTAGGTTTCTAAGTGAAATAATGCATAAACACGTTTTATATTCGCTTTCACACCCTTCTTTTAAAGTCTAAATAAAAAAGCTTATAATTAATATATAAACTGCCCACATCTCTCATTCTACTGCAACTGACCAAGAACAAAGAGAGAAAATCACATTCTATGGCATGTGGTTCCTGAGGTAAAGGTTGAATCCTCCCGGACAGGTTGAGTTCTGAATCGCTTCCGGCTGATTGGTTCTAGCTGATTTTAAGATTGTTGCCACTAGATGGCGATAGAGATTAGAACTACGCAGTCAAATCTTGCATGCAGTGGGATCTTTTCAGTACTCCATTATTCATGCACTGATTTATTTATTCTAAAGTATTCTTTATTATACAAATATAATTATGCCTCAGATAACTGCAAGTTACTATGAATTCCTAGAGGACAGAAATCTTTTCTATTTTTTTTTGCAATTTTTAATACTTCACATAAGCATAATATCTGTATTTAAAATGATATTGCTGGGCGCAGTGGCTCACGTTTGTAATACCAGCACTTTAGGAAGGCAAGGAAGGAGGATCGCTTGAGCTCAGGAGTTCGAGACCAGCCTGAGCAACAGAGTAAGGCCGTCTCTACAGAAAAATTTAAAAATTAGCTGGGGCCTGGTGGTGAGCACCTGTGGTCCCAGCTACTTGGCGGGCTGAGACAGGAGGATCGCCTGAGCCCAAGAGATTGAGGCTGCAGTGCGCCATGATCATACCACTGCACTCTAGCCTAGGTGACAGTGTGAGATCCTGTCCCCCCAAAATATTAATATGTAATAATAATAAAATAACATAGGTTTATATGTATAAATTGTATATACTATATTTATGCATTATATACAAATTTAAAGTAATACAGAGGGCAAGTGTTAAACAGCAGCATATATACCTTTGCTTATTGTCTTGTAAATAAAGGCTAAGTCCAGAACTTGGCTGACTTTCCAACTTGCAGAATCAATTTTTTGTTTACCCACCTAGGACAGAGTCTGAAAAACAACAAGAACTCAATAAATATTTGTCAAATGAATGAATGTATTCAGTTGGCTGTTGTCTCTCCATTCTTCTTAAGCTAATTATCATTCTAGTAATATGCTATTTCTTTTAAATGGCAATTAAGTGATACTGAATTTGCCACTTGTAACAGGGTATCAAATGCAATCACCGAGTCACTAAATTGTGTCTTTGTTTCATCTCCTTAAATAATCATATTTTCCCACACTTGCTTTGAAAGTTTCCTTGTCATAGTGATCAAACACAAAGGGGAGTGAAGAAACTATAATTCTTCAAGTGTCTAAAATCAGATGATGCTGAAATGGATCATATGGTTACTAAATAAGACACAGAGTAAATTCCACATCTGCTTGGAGCATGTGACTTCCTGTGTAACATGGAGAAGCCACTCAAAATCACTTAATCACCATATAACAAAAGAGGCCCATTTAATTATGTGAGGATGTGTAGAATATATTTAGTTAATAGCTATATATTTCCTATTATTGTCTTCTCATTTCCAGTGAGCAGTCTATTTCTGACCCGGTATTACATTTTAGAATTAACTTTAATATGTAGCCAACTTCTCACGCCGTGAGGATCCTCCTCTGAGCTCAGAGACACCAACATCCGCTACTAATTGTCCTCCTCAGAAGTCGGGGTCCCAGCCCCATGGGGATCCTTCTGCAAGATGAATTAACATCCCTCTATAGAGGTCTGAGTTTCAGTTCCACAGGGTCCCTTCTCTACAGTTCTCATTTTAATCAGTCCGGTACTTTGCCTGTGTTCTCCTAACCCATGGGACGGTCCTTGTTTCCTGCAGCTCCAATTCAGTGATACCTTCTTTTGCCCTTTATTTCTTCACTGCTGCGTTAGCACTTCTTTACGCTGAATTCCTCACTGTCAACAGAACTGGTGCATTTCTGTCTCCTGAGTAGACACTGACTGATAAACCCCTCTCTTCATCTGAAGTGCTCTTCTAATCCTCTGTATTGAAATCTTGAAATCTTGGTGAATTTCTCATCTAAGACAATAAGAATTAAACAAATACATAGTAAACATTTATATTTATTCTGAAAATAAAAGAACTTCTTAATGATAGGACAGAAAAAACACAAAGGGAGACTTAACAAACATGTTATCAATTTTGGCTAAATATGTACCTTGATTCTACAACAAAAACATATTTTTACAAACATTATTACTTAAACTGACTGGAAAAATACAGTTCAAGAACTCCTAAAAAGAGAAGACACTTTGATCCTGAAACTGAAAACATTAGTATCCTATATAATCATGAAAGGAAATTGGATATGTTTAATGAATCCTGGCTATTACATTGTTCATAGTTAGCAAGAACAGATTATATTTTATAAAACTTCTTGCTTCTCGGGGTCAAACTAAACCATTTGGACATTTCTTTCTCCTTCACCAGCATGACTTTTTCAAAAATTAGCCACAGTTTAATTGGAAAGAAGTTTTGTCAGGAAAATTAAATTAGCTGGGATGCAGATTCAAGGATTATGATTTCTTATCTATTTTGGTAGCTTCTGTTTATCTCTAACATTTCTCAGATAATGGTCTACAGTAGATGGCTCAGTTTTATTTTGTTTAATGAGATGTTGAGCTTGCTTTTTTTATTTAGCATATAAATTACTGTAACTACTGATTTTTGAGGAGTCACATTTTTTCTTTTAATGAACCTACCTTTACCGAACTTTTTTCAGATTACATAATGCTTGCTTTTTAAAACAATTTGGAAGATACATCAAATTATACAAAAGAAAGTAGAAGTTCCCTGAAATCTCACTACCCTATTATGTATGCACATTAATTTACATAATTTTATATAAAAATGGAATATAATGGAATGTTTTCATATTGCTGTGTAAAGCTTTTTTGGCATTATCTTTTAATGCTGACCATGAGGACAGCCTGCAACCCAGCAATCCCAGCCCCAGGTATACACCCTGGAGACGCCCTTGCCCATATGCCCCGGGAGACACATACAGGCATGTTCATAATAGCCCCAGAGAGAGTAAAAGGAAAATAGAATCTCAGGACTCCAAACTCACTATGCTGAAGAGAAAGTTAAGCTTGGGAACTGAGTCATGCAAAAACCTCCTTCCTTTCATTCACAAAGTGATGGCTATAATTTCACATGCTTACTTCATGTAAAATGTAGATTTACTGGACACAAGATGAGTGCATAACTGACTTTTTCTTCTATTCCCTTCTTTTCACGTGTAAAATGTAGATTCACTGAGTGCTAATCAGAACTTCACAAGAATGTAACCACTTGCTTCCTTGCCTATCCACCCTTCTATTTTTTTTCTTTTTTTTTTCTCTCTCTCTCTCCCGCTTGCTCTTTCCCCTTTAAATATTGAAATCCCCAAGCTCTCAAGCTTTTTTTCCTGGAAAAAGCACAAGCTCCCCAAGATTTTTTGGGGAAAGACACAAGTCACAGGTTCTACTGTGACTTGAATTTCTTTTTCCCAGGCATGCCCTCAACCTCGGCAAAATAAAATTCTAATTGACTGAGATCTGCTTCCATCACTTTTTGGACTACTGAAGGGGCAACACACCTGTACATCAATAGGACTGGAGGCACCAGACAACTGTGCCTTTCATCTTATGTGATATTTCTTTATCCTGTTAGGGCTTTCAATCTTAAACTCTGTCTCATGTGCTATTAATATTGTAAAACTTGTGTTCTTTTTATTTTTGTCTTGGAACTACAGCGTCAGTATTAAAATTTCCCTTTTTCTTAAAGAAATGTTTTCCTCCTTTCTTAAATTTTGTACAAATTTATTCTTCAAGTTCAGGAAGTTTACCAGGGAATTCCAGATTTCACTTATTCAGCTCTGTCAGGAGCTCATTTCGTCCTTTAACCATGAAGAAACTATCTTGCCTCCACTTAGGATAGTTTTTTTCTATTATTTAATTATTTCCTCCCCCACATCTGTTCCTATTTACAGCATATTAGAGTTTCTGGAGTTTCACTCCAAATTGCTTTTGGTTTACCTCTTGATGGCCAAATCCTTGTAATGTGTTTGTGTTTACAGAAATTTAAAAATACAGGGTCTTCTTGCCTGTCATATCTGGTCTGCTGGAGTCTGGCTGTGTCACCCAGGCTGGAGCGCAGTGAGGCAATCTTAGCTCACAGGTTCAAGCAATTCTTCTGCATCAACCTCCCACGTAGCTGGCACTACAGGCGTGTGCCACCACGCCCAGCTAACTTTTGTATTTTTAGTAGAGACAGGGTTTCACCATGTTGGCCAGGCTGGTCTCCATTTCTTGACCTCGTGATCCTCCCGCCTCAGCCTCCCAAAGTGCTGGGCGCAAGCCACTGCACCAGGCCTGCTCTTGTTTTCAATATTTCTCCTGAATTATAAAATTTGAAAATAATTTGTTTTTGTTTTCAAAAGAACTTTATTTTGTAATTAAATCTTTGTACATCTCTTTATTTATTGACTTACCAACTTTAGATTGTTAGTTAAAGTTGTCATCTGTTTCCTGGAGTGGTTATTTTTGCTGGAAGCTACCTGTGGAGGGTGATGGGACCCATACCTTCCTTCCTCTGACTTCTGGGTTCACCTCACTTTATTATTGTTTTTCTGCCTCCTGTGGATGACTCATCCTTAAGTCTAGCCTTAAGTAAATATTTGGTATCTACCAGGAGCATTCAGGCAAAGAAATCACACTTATTGGCGATAGATCAGAGGAATTCCCATTAAAGTCTTAAACAAGGCAAGGATAGTTGCTATCATGGTCACTGCATTGGTGATCATAACCAAAATAATATGACAAGAAAGAAATTAGGTACATTGATTAGAAGTGAAATGAAAAGACTGACATTATTTACTGATGATATCATCTGCCCAGAAAATCTAACCATATCAACCAAAATATTGTTAGAACTAGTAAGAGAATTTATCAAGATGGTCAGATCTAAGATTAACCTACAAATCTCAGATAGCATTCGATAGCAGTAATAAATATTACAAAATAGCTGGAAATAAATCCATCAAGAAATAAGTATAAGACATAAGAAGAAAATTATGAAACTCTACAAAAGGGAAGAAAAGGTAATGAGTATATAGAGAACCATGCAAAAATCTTAGATAAGAAAATTCCATATTATAAATATTTCAATTCTCCACACATTATGCTATAAATTCAGTGCAATTACAAATAAAATTCACATTGGAAATTGTTATAAAATCTTGAGAAACTATATTTGAAGCTCATCTGGAAGAGAAAAAATAAAGATAAAAATAGCTAATGTACTTTTTATACAAAACAAAAAAAATAAGGCATTACTTTCCTGGTCTGCTATCAGAACTTATTCTAAATCTGCAGTCATTAAAACAGTGTGGCAATAATTTTGGAAAATATGGAAGAGTCAGATTGACTAAATAGGCCAAAAGCCAGACGTATTTTCAGTGAGAAATTCAATATGTGATAAAGACGGCATTTTAAATCAGAAACAAAAGGATGAACTCTTCAGTAAAGTATATTAAGATTGTGAATTCTGCATTTGGAAGAAAAATAAATTCGATTAACTACTTCAAATTTGTTGCAGATCAGGTTCTTCGGGAAGCAGTTTATGAGACAGGGATGTGTTGGCAGGAAGTTTTTTGGGGAGTTGCTCTTTAGATTGACACCTGGGAATGTAAAGGAATCAGCAGTGAGCCCTAGGAAATGTCGAGCTGCAATTGAGGCTCAGTTGAGGCCCGGGCCAACCCTAAATGGAGCTGTGAAACTGGGGTGTTCCTTTAGAGCTGTACAGTGCTGGGGTCAAAGGGCCAGCATTTATAGTCCCATAAAGATCAGTCATTGGATGTGGGCTGGCCCCAAGAAGGGAGCATGAACTTGGGCGAGGCAGCTCTCCCCCGCTGAGAGGGTTGACACTACAACATTCACAAAATGAATTCCAGATGTATCTAAAAAACAATGGTAGGAAACTAAGATATGGGGTGTTAGTTTTTTAAAAAGTAGAATATATCATAATCTAGGGTAAGAAAGCATTTCAAATGATAAATGAATTTGACAACTAAAAAATTGAGAAAGTCTATAAACATATTTTAACATAAAGAAAGCCAAATGGCACACTGGGAAAAAAAAAATATTTGCAATGTGTTTTAATCAGTGTGTGATGCACAGAATGCAACAAAAAGTAGCTTTCCTTTTGATTTCCAAAAGACAACCTCAAAATTTTTTTATTCTTTTTTTGAGACGGAGTCTTACTTATTGCCTAGGCTGGAGTGCAGTGGTGTGATCTCAGCTCACTGCAACCTCCACCTCCTGGGTTCAAGAGATTCTTGTGCCTCAGCCTCCTGAGTACCAGGAATTACAGGCGCCCACCACCATACCCAGCTAATTTTTGTATTTTTAGTAGATAAGTGGTTTCACCATGTTGCCCAGGCTGGTCTCGAATTCTTGACCTCATTTGATCTGCCCTCCTTGGCCTCCCAAAATGCTGGGATTACAGGCAAGAGCCATCACACCCAGCCTCTCAAAATTATTGAGTAGAAGCTTCAGAGGGCCCCACAACTTTTCTGTCCTATGTTCATGTGAAGTCGAAAACACACTCTCATTTTAGTTCAGGATATTAATCAACACTTCGAACTTCCTTCTGAGATAAGATTTCTCCTCCTCCTCGCCAGCTCTGTGCTGCATTTGGTGGGGCCCCCGGCCATTAGAGAGGGGGATGTGGTTGGCTTCTGTTTGTTCTTTTATTTCTTCTTCCCTCATACCCTCTAGCTAGCTGTAGCTTTAGACCCTGCCTGGCAGAAAAGGGTGGGCAGGAGGAAGGAGAGGTGAAGATGTGGAGCTGGAAAGCTTCCACTTTGCTGGGGATGGGTTTTGTCAACGCTGACTTCTTGTGTTCTGGGGCTGGCTGATGTTTAAAGAGAACTCTCTTACATAAGATATTTGGTGGGGTTTTTGGATACCCCAATGGCCTCTCTCAACCCCAACCACAGCATTCGCACCTTCCTGGTTCATGCCTCCGGTTCACTGGTGGACTATACCTCACACTCTTGCTGTTAGAGCTCCCACATCCTTCCAGGTCATTTAAGCACAGTTGAGAAAGACACTCACATTCTTGGACCCACTGTGAGTGGAAAGATATTTCCTTCCGAAATGTAGCCCTTTACAGTCTCTCTAACTAGTTTGTCACTGTCTAGACCTCTTGAAAAAGAGGCAGACAGTAGTCTGCTTTTTCCCACCTGCAACCGCATGGAGAATGTTGCTCCCTGGTGTGAAGAGAAGGAAGGAGCTTTGCTGGTTCTGTGGGGCCTGGGCTCAGGCAGGAGGACTCACACCAGGCAGAGCCTCTCTGTTAAGAAGCCCCTTACAAATCCCTGTCCATCTTCTCAACCTGCTGTGCATAAAGATTTTCATTTGTTTGTTTTAGGTTCAAATGTATTCTTTTTGAGAACATCCTATCACAATATATGACTGAAAAGTGATTGCCTTCCAGAACTCATAAGGAGCTTCTACAAATCAACAAGAAAAAGACAAACAACACAGTAGAGGAATGTGGGTATGGTATATACAGACAAATACAGAGGGAGAATTAAACAAAGAAAAGATGCTCAAAGTCACTGATCATCATCAGAATAGAACTGAACTCAATTGGCACTTGGATTGTCAAAATTAAAGAGATTTAAAGCATCTAGTTTGGCAAAAATGTAGGGAAGTAGATGCTCTCATGCACTGTAGTGGGAGTATGAGTTGGCATTTTGACAAGGACTATACAAATTTTTGGAAAATGTTATTTGGCCATATAATTAAAAATTCAAGTCCTCATACCCTGCAATCCGTTAGAAGAGACTATTAAGTTTTCCAGTGATGAGTGAAAATGGATCATCAGAGATCAGGAAAATATGCACAGTTGTGAAACAGAGATTTATTTTTGTGCACATCTGATTTGTGATTATTGAAGTGTTTGCAGCATCTGTTTTACCCATGTTTTTATGAGAATATATTCCTGCAACACTTACACACTTAAATTTAAGAAGTCACTTCATTTTATTGTTGTTTTGCAGTAACGTAGTTCCACAAATACAACATTTGTTTTACAAAACATAAAATGATTTCATCATCACACTCTGCTCTTTCCCAGGCTACTAGCTTTAGAGGAGGTAAGCAACACCTTCTTAACAATCGTTTAATTGCAGCTTGGGAAGAATCACAAAATTACAGAATTAGACAGGCACGACATTTCTTTAAGCCCTGGTTTACCCATTTCACTAGGTCATCACCTATATTCTTTTGAGATTTAAAAAATCAGATTAAATTCTAATTTTCATATTAAAATTGTTTCCATAGCCCTGAAATTAAAATCGTTTTATTTCTACAGCCAATCCATATTCAAATAATCTTCTGCTTAAGAAGGTGTCTCTGTGGCCCATTTCCTCTTCCACAGAGTTGCCCTTCTAAGAGAACTTGGGCCTCAACAATCATATTTCTATTAAAATGGGACCATGTCCAACCTATTTCTACAGCTAATTGGATCTTGATGTTCAGGTGACCCAAGGTATATTAATCAAAATATCTCTCTTCAGTATCTGGGAGTAAGATTGAGACACTAAAGAGTCTGGACTCATTGCTTGAACAGGAAACAGAAACAAGAGAGTTGGACGTGCGTATTCAGAAGGAGTTCAAATTATTCTGCAGAGAGGAAAAAATAAAAGCAGACACACAGAGAAGTTGAGAGGGAGACAAGGTACAGCTGCTTACTCCCCTAATTCCGTAATGGTTTATTCCATAACGGTTCATAGCCGTTTTCTTTGTATTGGAAATAATCACTATCAGTAATAACATTTATTGAGCATGTACTACTGTTTGCCAGAAACTATTCTAACCACTTTGCTTACGATATACTGTCTCTTTCCATCTCTATAGCAGCCAGATGACTAAGTACTCTTACAACCCTATAAATGGAGGCAGAGTTTATCTACCTGTGGCCTCAGAACTAGTAATGCAAATAGCAACAATCTGAACCCAGGCTGAATGACTCCAGAGCCTAGATTTGCTCTCTCCTTATCTCTCTTAATTAGCTTTTCTTTTAATTTTGCTCCCTGCTACCACAAGTCCTTCTTTTGAAAATTCCCTCTTTGTCCCTAGTATTTTCTTTAGCATCACTCCCACCCACCGAGCATAAAATCCGCATCATGTTTTGCTTTGAGTTGTCAGATTCTTTTAGTCTCCTTCAATCTAAAATAGACCCCGATGTTTTGTTTTGTTTTGTTTGTCGGTTGGTTTTCTGTCCCGTGCCTGCTCACGGTTATCTACTGTTGCATAACAAACTACCCTAAAAGCTTAGCAACTTAATGCCATTAAAAAACAACCATTTAATTTTGGTCATAGATACTTAAGTATAAAAAAAATGGACAGGGCACAGTGGAGATGGCTTGTCTTTGCTCCACGATGCTGGTGCTTCAGCACCTGAGTAGCTGGAGGCTGGAATGCCCTGGAGTATTCTTCATTGCCATGTCTGGGGCTTGGGCTTGAGTGATTCTAGGATTGGATTCAGCTGTGACTATCACTCGGAACACTCACACATGGCTTTTCCATGTGGCTTAGGCTTCCTTACAACATAGCGGCCGCAGAGTAGTTAGACATCTTACGTAACTGCTCATGGCTTCATGACCACATGACCACATATTCCAACACTACATTTAGAAGCTGCAAGGCCTTTAATAACGTAGCCTCAGAGTCACATGCTGTCACTTCAGCTCTACTGTGTTGATCAAAACAGTCACAGAGGCGGGAACGCAGACAACCCTCCCCCCATATATTATTGGGAATAGTGTCAAGGAATTTACATCCATCATTTAAAACTACCACAATATCCTTGATATTTTTGAAGCATCCAGGTCAGTTAAACAGATTTTGAACTGTCATGTCATATTGTTGCCTTCTACAAGTTATCCTGTTAACTTTCCAATTTTTATTTTCTAACTCTTGTTTGAAGTGGATTTCTGTTAAAACTTAGAGCTCTAAACAATAATGAAGGATATTTCAAATGTTTTAATTCTGCTGAACTCTAAGTATATTGTGCTAATAATAAGCAGGCAGGTCTTCAACAAAACTGCTGTTTATTGTTGAAGAAAAAAGCTATGACCTTCACTTTCTCTTGCTCACATCACCAAATCAAAAAACAACATGTAATGCCTATAACTCAGAAGGAATATTGAATCATAACATCTTCTGGCATGCGTCACAGCATATTGCAGGAAGATAAAGAAGGCTGGTGTGCCATTTTTTTTTTACTGTTATTTTACTTTAAGTTCTGGGATATACATGCCGAAAGTGCAGGTTTGTTACATAGGAATATATGTGCCATGGTGGTTCGCTGTACCTATCAGCCCATCGTCTAGGTTTTAAGCCACATGTGCATTAGTTATTTGTCCTAATGCTCTCCATCCCCTTTCTCCCCACCCCCCAAAAGTCCCTGGTGTGTGATGTTCCTCCCTGTGTCCATGTGTTCTCACTGTTCAGCTCCCACTTATGAGTGACAACATGCGGTGTTTGGTTTTCTGATCCTGTGTGAATTTGCTGAGGATGATGGTTTCCAGCTTCATCCATGTCCCTGCAAAGGGCATGAACTCATTCTTTTTTTTTTTGGCTGTATAGTATTCCATGGTGTATACGTGCCACATTTTCTTTATCCAGTCTATCATTGATGGGCATTTGGGCTGGTTCCAAGTCTTTGCTATTGTAAACAGTACTGCAATAAACATACGTGTACGGTGTGCCATTCTTTTAACAAAAGTTCGAAGGATATGAAATTCTCAACCAAGAACAATTTTTAAAATAAGGTTTATTGATATATAAATGCATAACTTATATATGGTAAAATTTACCCCTTTGTAGTATGAAATTCTGTGAGTTTTGACAAAATGTAGTGTGTAGTCAGTCGTGGAAACACCACCACAATTAAGATATAGAACAATTCCATTTACTTCAAATAATTCCCTACTGTGCCTTCATAGTGAATGCCCTTTACCCACTCTCAGCCTCTGGCAACTACTGATCATATTTTTAACACTGTAGTCTAAAATTTTCCAGAAGGCCATATCTATGGGATCAAACTGTATGTAGCTGTTTGGGTTTGGCATCTCTCACTTATCACAATACATTTGAGATTCACTCATGTTGTTGCATTTATTCGTAACTCATTCTCTTTTATTGCTTAGTTGTATTCAACTGTATGAAGGTACACATTTTTTTCTTCCATTCTCCCACCAAGGGAAATTTGGGTTGATTTTAACACAGAACTTTTTTTTCTTTTTATAAAATAGCAGACTTGGGTAAAAACGAATCGTGTTATAGAATCTTTAATTTCTTAACTCTTCACATTTTCAGGTCATCCTGAGTTTCTTATTAACAAAATTTAGAAATGATCAGTCTGAAAGGAATGATGAAAGTTTTGAGGCAGCACTGGTCTTTTCCTAATCAATCTTTTCCCCACTGAATTCTTTTCAGTTTGATGCAATTGCTCCTGTTTCTCAACAAGCACGATTATGGAAAGTGTTAAAAGAGGATTATGTTCTGATTGGTGACAGCTGGCTTCATAACAATTGGATGAACAAAGGATTATCTAAGTGTACAACTTTAAAAACTAGGGCCAGGAGCTGGGTCAGAGGATGAAACAAACACCCTCTTTGGCTGACTTTTAAGCTTTAGGTCCTCAAATGATGCTGTTGCTTGGGTAATCGTGGACTTGCTGCAGGATCAAGAGGGAACAGGCAGTGGGAGGCACTAGAGAGAAAGAACATGATGAATATTTCGTTTTTTTCCATTATCCAGCTCCCTTTCTGCAATAATCAGAGTCATTTCACATGGTGTGCATGATTTCAATAGGTTGGAAACTAATTTTAAATCCATTAAAAATGAGCCCATGTCAGCATTGTTTCCATGACCTCTTGCCTTTAAAACAACTGAGAACAATGCTGCCTCACTGATTTTCTCATGCTATTGTAGCATTTGGCATAAAACAGGTGTGCCATAGATGTTTCATTGTCAGCTCAACATAATGTACCTGCACAATTCTCTAATTTCACTGTCAATGGAGCAATCTTTTCTCCTTTGTTAAAAAGCTCTCAAAATCACTGTAAGTAATGCCAATGCATATTGAATTTAAGTCAAATAGTACATTTTTGCCTTTCCCGCTAACTTTGAATCTTTAAAAAGCAAAATCTGAAAAATTAGAGATGAGCACTGGTGTGAGTCACTCTGTGCTAAACGTCTCTGGTTTTGTGACAGTCAATATTTCTAAAAAGAGGAAAAAAAAAGTGGGAAAAATTTTAAAAGTTCTTCATTATGCTTGAAGTCTCAAGTCTTTTGTCTTTTATTTATTTTCAGTTCTTTTTTTTTTAACAATAAACTTTTCCTTAAAGGAGTTTCCATTGAAAAACGAAATGAGTATCAATTTGGATTCACATGCCGACCCTCTGTTTCCTTTCCCACCTAGCTTCCTAATAATGCTACTTTCTTAGTACCTCTTGAGCAGTGTCTTGGTGAGGTACATAACCAGATACTTACAGAGTTATTCACAGTTACCTCAGCCAGGATCACAAAATGCACACTTATTTGTCTATGCTGATCAGTTTTTGTGAAATGAATGGGAATGAAAATTGATTCCATTATTTTTGTTATACATACAAGTTAAAGAGTCCAAAAGAGAAAACACAAAAGCACAATGAGGAAATGAAAAAGACAACTGGGGACTTTGGGGGTTCCAAATTGATGTTTCAAAATGTATCTGACAATTGAGGACTCAATTCCTGAGAGGAGGATTTTTTTTTCTTTTTTCTTTCTTTTTTTTTTTTTTAATTTTACTTTAAGTTCTGGGATACACGTGCAGAATGTCCAGGTTTGTTACGTAGGTATACATGTGCCATGGTGGTTTGCTGCACCTATCAACCAGTCTTCTAGGTTTTAAGCCCCGCATGCATTAGGTATTTCTCCTAATGCTCTCCTCCCCTTTCCCCTGACCACACCGACAGGGCCCGGTGTGTGATGTTCCCCTCCCTGTGTCCATGTGTTCTCATTGTTCAACTCCCACTTATGAGTGAGAACATGTGGTGTTTGGTTTTCTGGTCCTGTGTTAGTTTGCTGAAGATGATGGCTTGAGAGGAGGGTGTTTTGAGAGCGAAGAGGCTATTTGAACATTCACATTGTGAGAGAGGTCTTGAGAAGAGTCGTAGAGAGTGAGGTAGGTGGGTTGAGGGACCTAATACTTCTAGCAACATTTCTCTGACTACCTTTCTCTTCTTCAACTTAGCAGAAAAAGAGGGACTTTTGGATATGCTGGAGATTAACAGTGGCTTTAATAATGTGTTAATATCATTCAATAAAAAATGGTTATCATATACCTGTTATATATTTCCAAGGACTATTTTATGCATTGAGGTTATCATAAGCCAAACAATACAAAATCCCTGTCCTCATGGAGCTCACATTTGAGTGGTCAGAGGTAGTTAAATGAGCAAAACTTTAAAATGACATAGGTAATAATATCATTGGTGAAAATAAAGTAAGGTACAGAGGTGGACAGAAGTTGCTATTTTATTTTTTCTTTTTTTTATTATACATTAAGTTCTAGGGTACATGTGCACAACGTGCAGGTTTGTTACATATGTATCCATGTGCCATGTTGGTGTGCTGCACCCATTAACTCGTCATTTAACATTAGGTATATCTCCCAATGCTATCCCTTCCCCCCTCCCCCAACCCCAAAACAGGCCCCGGAGTGTGATGTTCCCCTTTCTGTGTCCGTGTATTCTCATTGTTCAATTCCCACCTATGACTATGAGTGAGAACATGCGGTGTCTGGTTTTTTGTCTTTGCGATAGTTTGCTGAGAATGATGGTTTCCAGCTTCATCCATGTCCCTACAAAGGACATGAACTCATCATTTTTTATGGCTGCATAGTATTCCATGGTGTATATGTGCCACATTTTCTTAATCCAGTCTATCATTGTTGGACATTTGTGTTGGTTCCAAGTCTTTGCTATTGTGAATAGTGCCGTAATAAACATACATGTGCATGTGTCTTTATAGCAGCATAATTTATAGTCCTTTGGGTATATACCCAGAAATGGGATTGCTGGGTCAAATGGTATTTCTAGTTCTAGATCCCTGAGGAATCACCACGCTGACTTCCACAATGGTTGAACTAGTTTACAGTCCCACCAACAGTGTAAAAGTGTTCCTATTTCTCCACATCCTTTCCAGCACCTGTTGTTTCCTGACTTTTTAATGATCGCCATTCTTTTTAAATAGGGACATGAGGGTGGGTCTCTCTGATGAGATGACTTTTAAGCAGAGGCTTAAAGGAAATGAGGAAGCGAGCTTTGTAGCTATCTTTGGAGAGACAGCATCTGCTGCAGATGAAAGAGTTTGGGGCAGAGGCTCTGAGGCTGGAACAAGCTTCATGTGTTTGAACAGCTGCAAGGAGACTCTGAGGCTGAGCTTGGTTAGGAAGAGCAAGAGTGGTGGAGGATGAGACCAGAGCATAGCGGGGACCTTTTGTTGTGGCATTAAAACTCTACATTATTTCCAATTCACCATTTGACCTCAAGTCAATCTGACAATTGTGCATTAACTGAAGAGCTATTTTGTGATGAAGTTGCTTCAGGTTCACAGTTTGACTGCTGAGTTTCAGCTTCAGATCACAATGTAAGACATTAAATCTTCACTCTTACCTATATAATTTTAATTGAAGAACAATATACATATTTGAAAAGTGCAAAACTTCTATGTGTGAAGCTTGGTGAATGTTCACAAACTGAACACATCCATATAGCCAATATCCAGATCAAGAAATATAACATTATTCTACCTCTCGAGGGTAACCACTGTTCTCACTTCCACCATTTGTATTACATTTACCTCTTTTAGAACTCTATATAAATGGAATAAAATATGTATTCTTTAGCATCTGACTTCTTTTGCTCATTATATTTATAAGGTCCATCTACGTTATTGCACATAGTTAAATTTTGCTCTTTCTCTTTGCCGTGTGTGAATTATGTTGTAAATATACCATAATTTATTTATTCTTTCTGATATTGGTGGGCATTAGTAATTTTTAGTTTGAGCTGTTAAAAATAGTGTTGCAATGAACATCCTTGTCCATATTTTTTTATGAACATATTTGTACATTTTTGTGGGCATTTAATTGGGAGTCAAATTTGTGACTTAAAGGATATGCATATGTTTACCTTTAGTAGATTATGCTGAACAGTTTTCTAAAGTTATTTACCAATTTTTTCTCCTATTAGTAGTGTGGGAGAATTTCTATTATTCCATCTGAGACAACTGATACTGTTGTGTGTCCTTTTCATTTTAGCCATTCTATGTAGAAGTGTATGATTGTAATTTTATTGTTTTCTTTTTCTTTTCTGTTTTTTTTTTTTTTGTTTGTTTGTTTTTTTGAGACATAGTCTTTCTCTGTTGCCCAGGCTGGAGTGCAGTGGTGTGATCTTGGGTCACTGCAACCTCTGCCTCCCAGGTTCAAGCGATTCTCCAGCCTCAGCCTCCCAGGTACCTGGGACTACAGGAGTGTGTCATCACACCCAGCTAATTTTTAGTAGAGACGGGGTTTCACCATGTTAGCCAGCCTGGTTTCGAATCCCTGACCTCAAGTGATCCAACCACCTCAGCCTCCCAAAGTGCTGGGATTACAGGCATGAGCCACCATGCCTGGCCTCCTTTGATGATTAATAAAGTTTTTTACCTCATATTTTTGCTGGCAACTCAGTGTTTATTTCTGAAAAATAGTTGATCAGTAACTTCAAAAGTGGTTGTGAGAATTATAAATAGGAGTAATAGCAACACAGGTGGGACAGGACTGCATGAAAGTGTCCATGTGAAAATACTTAATATGATGCAAAGCAGAGAATAAAAGCTAAATTAAAATTATGTATTATTGTTCTTATTTTATGAGATAAACAAAGAATAGGTGCAAAATATGATGGAAGCTTTGGTACTAAATATTCCATTCGAAGAAATCCAGAAGCAGTGGTGGGTGAAAACAAAGAAAAGATGAATCACTTTGATAGAACAAATAGGAACAAAAATGGCACTGGAACAGAAATAAATGAATCAAAATAACTTCAGAGGCTGCACTCTTTTTATTTCAAATTATAAATTCAGTGTTGAATATCCAGTAAGAGTCAAAATAATGACATTTAATAAAGTTTCATCTTTAACAGCTTCTATGCACTTTAGTTTTCATTATTGACATATCTTATTGAACTAGATATTTTCATCTTTTGCCTGTGAATTCATACTCTTTGAATATAAGTGAAACACATTTTGTTATATCCAGTACAATTCATCTGTGGCTTATTTTTACAATTTATCATCCTTAAGTATCAATTGAGTCATTAAGTGGAGTCTGGCCCGAATTAGGCCAACCCAATGCATAGGTAGAAGAAACAGGAATCAGCACGGTGGAATGTTAATACCAAAACTTTGTATCTGATCACAACATTAAAGGACAAGGAGAATTTAATGGAGTCAAAGGCAAAACAGACGTATCAAGCCACTAAAATAATAGCAATAAAAGAACAGACACAATATTGCACATGTTAGGTGCAAGGAATGATGCAGTCTAGAAATACAGCTGTGTAATAGGTGAGTGGAGGGATGAAGGCTGCAAAGGTGTAAGGGAGCAAGATTATGAGCGATCTTGACTTCATGCTGAATTTGTTCTGTAGCCTTTAGGGACTTGTGAAATGATTCTGAATTGAGAAATGAGGAATGACGTGTACATATTCTGGGAAGGTTACTTTGGGAATCTTGCACGTAATAGATGAAGCGGCCCTTGGGTTAGGAGTGACAAAGTTTTAAAGACTGCAAGAGAAGAGTGGGTATATAATGAGAGCCTGACTGTGGGTAATAATAGAGAAAAGGCAAAAGAGATGGTTAATTTGAAATATATTTTTGAAATAAACTTGGTGACTTATTGAATAAAGACAATTGAAGCGAATACTAGTACTTTC
This sequence comes from Nomascus leucogenys, assembly GCF_006542625.1. Lineage (NCBI taxonomy): Eukaryota > Metazoa > Chordata > Mammalia > Primates > Hylobatidae > Nomascus > Nomascus leucogenys. The sequence goes on from NC_044391.1 coordinate 2,435,852, forward strand.
TAATTCTAGAAAGTATTAACAGGACTGGATGAGGACCAAATTTAGGAAGAAAGTGATGACTTTAGTTTGAAATATTTTGATGTTGATAATGAAATACTTTTGCATTTGTTAACATGGCAAAGATAGTAACTAAAACTAATGGAAAACCAAAAGTGGAAGAAATTTTGACCATACCTGAAGCATTTGTAGGGGCAAAGATAAATTACAGGAGAGAAAAGAAAGATAAACAGTAACAACAGTGGGCTTAATTTATGAGACAAACATGTTTGGACAATGAAATGATAAATTAACATTCTGAAAAGATTACAGACACGATAGAAGACTAAAACACATAGATTTAATGCATAGATTTTTCTATGTATACATAGATTCTCTTTCTTGGCATCTCCACTCCAACCTAATCTAAATGAGGAATCATCAGCACCATATTAAGAGAGTAATTAAATGAAAGCATAATAATTAACATATATCCATATTTTTAATGCTCTTAAAATAGAAAAAAGTAATCTTCCAAATAATACATACATTTGATGGGTCTCCTTACACTATTCTCTTGTCAACTCTTTGTATCACTATAACTTATTCATTCAAAAAATAGATATATTTTAAAATCTCTTACTATGTTCAGGCACAGTTCTAGCACTGGGACGTAGCAGTGTACACAACAGACTGAAAAATCTCAAGAAATTTAGTGATTATCCAGAAAATAACTTCCCCTCCAAAATTCACAGCAACTTCATTGTATTTACTTTCTCCTTCCCCTTGTCAAGGACAACTACAGCTAAACATACCCATTATTGTAATATACAACCTGCACTAGGCTTGGCAACTGCCACAGGCCAAGAAACACCTGTCTCATAGAGATAAGTGGCCATTATGATTTCAGCATAACTCTGCTAACTGTAAAATGCTAAATAAACATTTAATGTGTCTCTGTAATTCAGTAAGTGAAGCCTATATTTTACGGATAAAATTTAATTCGTGTTCAAAACTGCTTTAATTTTTCACATCATGAGAGCTTTTGACATTGCACAGTTCATTTTCCCAAAAAGGACAGTGAGTCCTTAAAATAATTATTTAACTAACCTCTGAGTGAACTGGCTCTGCTGTCACTGCTAAAATTTGGATGTACTCATTGTATTAATAGGTTTTGGCTCATTTCTGCTTCTTCCATCTTTGAAGAATAGATCTTTTTCTCAGTGGGCTACATTGTGAAAAGATAAAAGGCATTTTTAAAAATAAATCCCACTGTTACTTCTATTATTTCCTCTTAGAATTTCATTCTGGAATCTAACATAGTTAAATCATAAAATAGATGGCATTGAAGATGCTTCATCATTGTGAGAAATTCCCTTATATAATGTTAGCTGGCTCACACTGTTAAAACTGGCTGATATTTTATCTCAGTCCCAGAAAAGTTCCCAGGATTAGAAGCAAATACAGTAGAGGCTTTTCTTCAACTGATCATTAAAATTCAAAATGTTTACTACTATCATGTTTGCAAATTTGTATTTGAAAATCGTATTTGGACACGTTTTGATCTTATCTGAACTATGACCTCTGTGTATTATAAATCTTGCTTTGAAAATCCATTGTTGTTACTTATTTTCTGCTGCTTTGATAAATATAATTCCTCACTTCAATAAGACAAATTCCTGCCAGAATATCAAGATTCACAAGTTGCCCAAAACACTATAATTTCACTGAAATAAAGCAAAATGTTTCGGAATAGCCATCTGGAACAAATCCAGAATTTAAGAAATATTCTTAACTTGGATGAGCAAAATTTCTGTGCAATAGGGTTCTGTTGCATTGTATTTATAGGTTTTACAGATGCCTCCACATATGTTCTTTTCCTCTGAGAGAACATGAAGAAAGCTAAATATCTATAGAAATTCCTGAGAAAGTATGTTTTAAGCAAAACTGTCTATGTGGAGAGAAAAAAATAAAAATAAAATGAACAGATTTTTGTTTTTCTCAACATTGACTAGTTTCCTTGAAAAGGTTCCAGTAGGGGAAATCGTAAAATAAAATTACAAATAAGGTAGCTTGCCAAAATTATTTTGCATGAAAAACTTCCTCTACAGTGTGTTCCAGATGAAGGGAATTTATATCCATATTTCAATGTTAGTCATACCTTCACTACATAATTCGTTCCGTTCCATTATGTATTCCACCACCTTCCCATGAGATCCTGAATCTTTTTATACACTAGAACTCCAAGATTTTATTTGCAGTATTGGCTTAATTTTTTTAAACATATGAATAAGATGTTTTGTATGCATTTTTATTTTTAACACCATGCTGAGTATATTCCAGGCACATCATGTCTATATGAGATGGTTACATAAAAAAAAAAAAAAAAAAAAAAAAAAAAATCGCATGGTCATGCTTAAAGAAACGAAATGCAGAGTTTACTTCTCACTCTACTGAAGGTCAAAGTTTATTTCTCACTGTACTGTAGTTCAAAGTTTAAACTTCTCACTTTGCTGACGTTCTAAATTTATTTCTCACTTTACTGAACACTTCAAGATATAAACAAATCTCTTTAAAAATAAACCACCAAGAGTGTATTGGAGATGAGCGTCCACTGTGTTATTTCTTTGAGTGAAAGTCAATCATGTGACTAGAGCTGCACGGACTTTAAAAACAAGCTGATTGAACGTGGTGTTTAAAATATCTGAAAAATATAGAGGCATGCATATTTTAACCTTGGCTTTGGATATTAAGAGTGAGCCCAAATCATCCTAATTGTGTCAACCACCACGTGGCTGACTGAAGCTATCAGGATGGTATTCCACAGTTTATGACTCCTGCCAGGCCACGGTATTTCCAGGCTCCAAGGTCAGCAATCATCCAGTACTTGTTCCCACAGCACCCGTCATTGGAGGAGGGTGTAGAGAGACTTATGTCCCATTTTTACTTCTGAGAGCTATAACGTTGCCTGTTCAACTGCATCACATGAGACAGAGACCTTCAGAGTCGCTGTTTCCCCGTGTGGAAACCGAGGAAAGCAAGCCATCAAATGATTCTGTAACGAAAGAGAACAAATTAAACAAAATAATTTCCTTCCACTGGGATATAAAATTTTATAAGAAATAATAAGATTTAAGTAGAAAAATATTTTCTATTTTTAACTGGCTACATACACAGGAAAATTCAGTGAATAGATTGCAGATGCATTATTTTAGAAGTTTTAAAGAGCATAGCTCAAAAATATATTTGTGAATTCTTTTCAAAATTCTTTCATTTCTCATAGAGAACTTTATATGCTACTTGATGTTTATTTTATACTGCTTTCTTCTTATTTTCTAAGGATGTGAACTCTTTTAATAAAAATGAAGGGCAAGTAAATTTATCACTCTTATATGTTAAACTTACATGTTAAACTTTAAATATGAAAAAAATTTCCTTTATTTACAGTAAGATAAGTTAATGTTTTTGGCATGTCTACTAAGTGCCAGGTACTGGGTTGTAGAAATTTATATCAAAATTTTTTCATTACAGTGAGGAAATGGATGAGAAAGTATATAAATAAAAAGAGGTAGGATGTGGTTATTGCAAATAGCTGGCATAGACAATACATAAAATGAAAATTTAAAGGAGATAAATTACTTGAGGTTAGGCATGCAGAGAGGGTTTTATGGGAAAGTAAAGAATGAAATAATATTCTAAAGTGGAAAAACATTCATTCATTCCACAAACTTCTTAAAAGTACCTCATGTACGCAAGGAAATTCTCAAACTTCTGTGGGAACAGTAGTAAACATGTATGGCTGTGGCCTGAAGACACTTAGAATTTGGTAGGTTCATCAGTTGTTTATTGCCAGACAGTGCTGCGTTATGATACTCATAAAACCTTGGTGGCATACAACTGTAAACATTTATTTAGTTCACAAGTTCACGGTTTTAGATGATCTTGGCTGGACTCACTTGCTCCCACCTGGGCTTGTTCCTGTGTCTGAGGTCAGCTACGGGTTGCTAAGGTTGCTCTGTGGGTCTTGGTGGGGCCTGCTTATATGGATTGGGGCAGAGGGCAGAAGGGAGCTGGCAGTTGCCAGATGCCCTGGGTTGACATAACTTTGGCATATTTCATCTGTCAGCAGGAAATTTTCTACTTATGTCACTTTGACTAACATCCCATTGGTCAAAACAAGTGACATGGTCATGTCCAGTGTCAGAATAGGAAGATACAGCAAGATTAACAAGGCAAAGAGCATGGATACTGAAGGGGGCAAAGCACTGGGGCCTTTGATGAAATCTCTCTACCAAAGCGACGGAAATGCGAACTACAAGATTTGTTTACTTAAGGAAGGGATACATTCACTTGGGATTTAAGAGTAGAATCAGGATAAATTCAATCTGTGGTGGGTTTGTGAAAAAATCTTCAAAGTAAATATTATTTGAGTAGGATTTTGAAGAAAGGGTTCGATGTGAGAAAATTTCTGTAGATTTAGTGGAGCAAGGACACAGAAAGCAGGTCAGAAAGCAGTCTGCCAAGCCAGGTGACAAAAGAGACACCAATTTGACTCCAGCATTAGGTTAGCGTAGTGAAAAATCTTGAGAACAAGATTTCCAACACAGACTCAAGTGAGAGTCTAAATTTTTTGGAATGCTTAGCTAAGGGGTCTGGATTTTATTTGTAGGCAACAGGAGTCTTAAAAATTTGCAAACAGAGATGTGCCTTTTCTCAGGATAGCTGATATCCAAAGGGGAACTTGTGTTCAGCTATATAAGTTTGCTACTACTTATGCTCAAAGTATTTATTAGCCCTAACCAGAGCATCCCCACTGCATGGAATTTCTTTAATAATGATATAAACTGAGGTGGAAAGAGTTAAGATGTTGATGGACACTGATGCATGCAATTTTGAAAATGACTTCTGAAGTAAGTTGTGGCTCATTCTTGTTTCATACACTGATTTTGCAAAGTCTTGAAATGTTTTTAGGGCAAATAGAAAAAATTAAGACTACTCCAGATAAATAGGAATTGTGGTTACTAGTTAAAAAGTAGGAACTGGAACAAAATACAAAGGAATTTTAGAATAAGATATACTCTCTCATGTGATATACGATCTAATGGGAAGAGAAAGCATGTAGTTAAAATATGTTACAACAATTTCATGTGATAGAGGTGCTTGCAAGAGTTTTGGGATCACTAATAAGAGAGGTCTTATGGGATTAAATTTTTAGTAAACTACATAGTAATTTCATTTGTACTTATTCTAGGACAGCCTAGGACAGAACAGTTTGAATTATAGAGTAGATGCCATCAGTACCCTGTCTACAACCTTCAGATCTTATCGCTTCTGTGTCCACTGGCCTACTTTCAGCTGCAGGTATCTGCATCACTTTGCTGGAGAATCTTATCCAAAGCTGCTTATGTCCTTTCTGCTTCACTGCCCATGTACATGGAGGTCTGAAAATGACAAGGAAATAATACCCGTAGAGAGAATCCTCAATCCATGATTGAAGGAATTGGCATGTAATAAATGCCTTGCTCCTCAATTGGGGTAACTCTTGGGTGTGTGTTCTACACTGTCTCCTAGAGTTCCCCAGCAAGATTGATTTTCAGTAAACTCACAATGGTTACTTGCCGGATAGCACACCATTTATTGACTTCCTTCTCCTCCATGTCTCACTTCCCCACTTCCGTATGGGTACCTCCTGGATCACCTCCCAGATAAGCTTCTTGCAGCCAAATGCTTATGTTGGAGTCTGCTAATGCAGGAACCCAAATGAAGACATACGGTATACATGTCATTGATTTTGCATTAGCCAGTCAAGTCATGTTTGACTAATACTGAAAATGATGCATGTGTGTATACAGAAGTGATGGGAATGACTAGAGAACTACTGGAACATAAAAGCTCTCCTAAGCCACACTTGTACCAATTTTCTCTCTTAAGATGCTTAAGGCTCCACTTTATCTTCACCAACAAATTAGCATAATATTATCTTTTATGGTCAATGATATTCCATTCTAGCTCATTCTAATACAATTAGAGCCTACTGAAACTGATTTTTTAAATGTAGAGAGAGTTATTCGGAAAAAATACAATTCCATTTGCATTGCTTTTGTTGTCTAGGCAGTACCAAGCTTAAGGTGGGACATGATAACCATAGATGTGTTCCATAATTGGTGATGAAAGACAGCCATTAGCATAAGTGAAAGACCATTTTCACTTGGTCTTTCACTTAGGACTCATTTTGTAGTCCCTGTCTTTTAGCCACGAAATTTCCAGAAAGAATCTCAAATTTGATTTTATAAGAATGATCTCAAGGGATGCTTAGTAACACCTATTTTTGTATTTTTTTTGTGTGTGTGTGAAGTGATAATAATTCCCTTATCTCTTTTTAAAATCAGGAGAAGTAAAGGCAGGAGCTACTACAGCGTCATATATGAGAAGCTTATTCATTGGTCGTAGTTAATTATCTTCTCGATTCCTAATTACGTAAATGGAAGAAAATAGCCTTCTAGTCCAAGAATCAAAGCTGCCGTGGTTTTTCTCAAAATGAATGCCCTTATTAAGACAAAATACAATGAATTAAAAATTTTCCCAATTTTAACCCCATAAAATTATATTCCCAAATTATATTTATTTACCAAGTCAATTCACAGTTTCCAAGTCAGTTTGTTTCTAGCCCCTTGCAGCTTCCTTATCACAAGCACATACAAGAGTAATGAGTAATGTACAGACCTAGAAAATGTGGGAAAATAGACCTCCCATTAAAACAACCAAGATAAATAAAAAAGTCCTCAAAGGCAGGACTGAAGAGATGACACATTAAAAAGTACAACGACTTCCTTCCTATCCCTGGAATGTCAAGAGTGCTTCTGTCAAAAATTGAACTGGTATCCTCCTTAGCTGTAAAATATAATGCCTACATTAAATCAAGATATGAAAAAAACAATTTTAAAATATTAGTAATTCTTATGCAGCATAACCTAATTAAACAAATTACTTTTAGACGTGAGCAGTGTCTGTCAGATGTCCAATTTTTAAAGTTGCTATTACTAGTTCCATTTCATAGATAATGAAATTGAGAAGTTAAGAAACTCTCCCAGAGCTTGTACTTCTGGATCTAGAAACCATGTCATAACCATCATATGATAGCTAAAAAGAAACAGGGTCCAGGAAGAATGTAAGATACCATCTGTTAATTTGAAAAGGAGATGAAGAGATTGGGAACATGAGGTACTGCCCCGCTGGGCTACAGTAACTCCTTTGAACGGAGAATAAGCCAGTCTTAATTTCATTAGATTAGCTTCACTTATTCATAACTTATGGTACACTCTTAAATTTTTGAAAAGAATAAAAATTCAAAACAGACATTGCCTCTGAAAATACATGAAGTGTTTTTTTTCATGTCATTTGTTATGTCCTTGTCCTGTGGCCAATTATATATATTTAGGGAGAAACAAACAAGTGAGGGAAATCTCATTCCAGAAACTTGCTACTCCGTTACTTTTCAACCTTTCATTATGTAAGGTCAATCTTGAAAGCAAAACACCATCTGATCATATGAGAGTTTTCACGTTAATGAAATAACTGTGATAATATCTAACTAATCATCAAAAGGGGCACTAGTTCTTACTTTTACCCAGTCCCATTATTTTTCTTTTTCCATTGTTTGTTTGGCTATATCTCATAGATTTCATGAAAGATAAATGGCTGAGATAAAAATGTAAGCCATCAACACATTGTAAATATCTTTTAGTGATGTTACTTACTTTCTGTAAGGAGCAACATACCATGGTCAAGTTGTGCCAAACCTACTGATTAAATAATATCAAAATCTTAATAAACCCTGGTAACTTTGTCTAGTAGTAAATACACACTCATCAAAGAATGAAAAATGTTAAAGTCATTGAAATAGGAACAATTTCACAGAACTTCTCTCCTGGTACCCTTGGTGACAGGGAGACCAGTCAGTCACAAAGATAAGGAATTCACCTAAGATTAAGCAGTAAAATCCACAAATAATTGAAGTCCAACAAACCAGACACTGGGACTGAACCTATTAGTGGCACTTTACATATAACATGGGTCTTAGATTGTGTTCTCCAGAAGCAAACTGTGAGACCAGGGTACATGTGCAAATGATTTATTAAGTGGGTGTTCCCAGAAAAAAACTGGTTAGGAAGAGGTAGAAAGAGAGTAGGGAAGGGGAGGAAGTTAAGCAAAGGTATAATTTCAAGTGAAGTCCCAACCTTCACTTGAAGGTACCCTAAAACCAAGGGTACCTCTAGAGCTTAAATTGTATGGTGGAGTTTGTCCCACTTTAAGACAGAAGAAGTGGGGTTTTTGTTTGTTTGTTTGTTTGTTTGTTTTTACTCGAGTGGCAGTCAGTTATTGGCTACAGATTGCCTCTAGGGAGATGTGAAAACCTAAGTATTTCTGACACCTTAAGAACCTGATGAAATAGCCTCATGGTGGTCCTTCGAAGAAGGTTATAGGTGTGAGTTGTTAGGAGTGAAGCACATAAAAGCAGAGAGGTAGGGATGGAAAACCTGTAAAGGTTACCCAAAGGCTTCTGGAGTTGGAGACAGCAACAGCACCTACTACATATACAAGGGGACATGATAGCGCTAGTCATAATGCCAATTAATATTTGAGGTTAGTTTTGCTACATTAGCCAGCTGTCTTGGTAAAATAGAAAACCCAATGTGGCCCTCTTATTGCAAAAAGGGCTGAGTTTGCCCCATGCCGTGAGCCAGCCATAGTTTGATGATCTCTGATCAAGATTAATGGTAAAAAATAAACTTGCTACACAATGGGTACCACTGTTAACACTGAATTCCAGGATTTGCTGCCTAAGCTAAACAAGGCAAATCTACCGTGTGACCCCATTGATGAAGTGTTGCCCATAGCACCAAAAATAGAAATTCAATCCGTAAAAGTCAAAGTAATTATTTTTTTCTTTTTAAAGTTTTCTGTTCCCATTAACTCAGCATTTCCCTGCACTTTCAACAAGACAATTTGCAGAAGAAAGAAAACCTCTAAACTAAAAAGGGAAACAAAATTAAATACACATGTTTCTACTGTAGGACTTCTTACTAGTATTAACGTACATTGTAAATCCCCAAGAAGGGTGATACTAAATACAAAATTGTTATAATGAAATGACTGTGTAACCCTTATTGTGTGGGCATCTTTTAAGACTCATGTTCCATGGGTCTACTTTGGTGGATTCTGCTATGAATGGTTAATATAGAAAAATTACAGACCCATTTGATTTATTTTATAGATGCAAATATCCTAAACAATATATATGCATATTGAACCAGTGTATCAAAATGACAATATGCTATGACCAAGATGAGTTTAAGCTATAACAATATATAAGCATATTTCATCACAAGAAGACATTAAAAGAGAAAATATATATAATCATTTTGATAGTGGTAGGATAAGCACTTGCAAAATCTATACCCATTCATTATTTTTAAAAATTTATTAAAGTAAGAGTAGAAAGAAATTTTAAGTTCTGACAATTTTTTAAAAACCCTAGATCAAACACCATTCTAAATGGAGAAACATTTAAAATATTATTTTCAAAATTAATTCTGAGGACTTCTTCTATCATTACTTTTACTTATTGTATTAGAAGTCTTGGCCAGTATAATAAGAGAGGAGAAAGAAATGAGAAACATAAGAATTTGAAGCAGGAATTACAGTACAACTCTCATTAGTTGCACGGGATGGTTGTTGACATGGAAAGCATTGTGAACTCACAGACGGATTATTAGATTTAATAGAATTTATTAAGTTGGTTAGTTATGAGATTAATAATAAAAAGTCATTTATATATTTATATATTAATAACAGTGCAAACTATTAGAAAACATAAAGAAAAATATACCACATCTTATAATATAAGAGAATAAATCTAATAGAAGATATGCATGACCTCAATGGAGAAATTATAAAGTTATATTAATAGATATTAAAGAAGACATAAATAACTGAAGATTTTCAAGATTAAGAAGAGTAATATTATAAGTATTCTATTTTTTCCCCAATTGACTTACAGAGTCCATGCAATTCCAATTAACATACCAACAGAATTATACTTGGAAATTGACAAGATTAATGCTACAATTTTAACAGGGAAATGTAATAGGCCAGGAATAGTCAGAATCCTTTTGAAGAAGTAAGCGAAAAGAGAAGATGAGCTGCACCAGGAATCCAGACATATTATGAAAAAAATGGAATTTAGGACAGGAAGGTAATGAGATAGTGGGATAAATATTAATCAAAGGAATTGACAGAAGCCCAGTTCCCAGTAAATAATGAACTTTGGTTCATAGCAGAACAGAAATGGATAGACTGTTCAATAATACTCACAGAACTACAGAAAGTGGTTAGTAATTCGGAAAACAATGCAATTGGATTTTACATTCCACATCATATAAAAAAAATAAACTCCTGCCAGATTAAAGTCTCAAAAGTTTTTAAAATTTAGAAAATATAGATACACATCTAGAATCAGGAAAAGAAAACCAAGAAAAATTATGAATATAGGATTCAGGATGACGGTTATCTACAGTGATGAGTGGTAAGAATGGGACGGGAAGGAACCATATTTACGTAGGTAGTTATCAAAATTTTAGCTTTTTTGTTGGACAGTTGGCTGATGCATGTATATTATTTAAGATAATAAATTAAATAACAAAATAAAACCACAAAAGCATGTTATATATGAGAGTATCACAAACTCAGGGTTGTAATTAATCCATTTATGTAAAACTAAGGTCCTAATTCATAAAGGTACTATTGTTTTTAACATATTTATGCTTCACAATTCAGTATATATGAGAAAAGAAACATCATAACATAATGGCTTTTAGCATGGACATTGGGGTTAGGGAAATATGGGTTGACATCCTGAATTTGCTCTTTAAAGCTAACTGGCTCTGCAAAGTTTGTTAATAATTTTAAAGCCTCAATTTCTTCATCTGTAAAAAAAATAAAAATAAACAATACCTTACTTGGCTTGGTTTTGAGGTTTTAAAACAAGAACATAAAATCATTGTTGCCAATGATTCCCAATATTTTCACAAAAGCTTTTCAAATAGAAGAGGAGAGTCTGCATAGGCAACTCTGAGTAGAAGTAGAAGGAATCTTCCACAAGCGTAAGCTATCTTTAGACTCTGTTCTACCTCTCTCAAATTTCATGCTAATTTTGACTATTTTAAAGTTCTCTTTCTAAAATGTTTTAAATCTCTTATCATGGTGGAAATAGGGAAAAATAAAACTAAGAGAAGACACAGTGATCCTCAGTTTGTGAACTCGTGTGTGCGTGTGTGTGAGTGCACGTGCTGTAGCAGGAAGGTCCCAATTTACACTTGGCTCCGGGGGTGAGGGACCACAAGCTAAAAATGTGAATCATCAGGACAGTGCCGCCTTCTGGAAAGGTGGAAATGTCTTTAGCATATCTAAAGGCAGGCATGTTCAGTTGGGCCATTGAATCATGCTTTGAAGTTTGATGGGATTCTAATGAACTCTCAGAGGACCAAAAAAGAAAGTAGTCAATTCTCCATGTCTTACTAGAATAGATAAGAAAAGATGTTTTAAAATTTGTAAAAGGTGGGTAGATGCAGTTCATCACTTCTGTGGTGACAGGGCCTTTGAGGAGCAGGGCTGGCTTCCGTGGGTGGAATCCTTGGAGGTCCCAAATTAAGAGGTCATGTATTCAACATTCAATACGAATATAAACAGAGTAATAGATCCTTGCTGGACCAAAATGATCCCAGTCACAGCATGTCTCAGCAGAAAGAATGGAGGAGATCTCAAAAATGGATGCACTTTGCATCAAGCAAAAACAGTAGCAAGAGCCAAGTTAGAGCTTAAGACACCACAATTCCTACCCACCTAGGAGTGTAAGTCTGAAATCCACTTTATGGATTACCAAATTGTTTCAACTTCAGAATGCTGTGATGTGGAGACAGCTTGAAGTCACAGGAATTTCACATTGGATCTCCATGGGAGAAGACTTAAATTCTAATTTAATTTTAGCAAGAAATTAAAATGATACTCCTTGTACTCACATTTTCACGGAACAATTTATATCTGTTTCTATTATGTTAATATAGGAGACATTATGTTGAATCAAGTCTTGCCATGTCAAAAAATTGGGCTAAACTGAAGACAGCTGATACACAGGCAATGTCTCTTTTCCATTTTCATAATCCAATTTGTAAGAATTCAGACTTGCCCAAACAGAGCATTGGAACCAATTATATATATAAAGACATAATTTAGAGTAGTAACAAAATCTGTTAAGTACCTAAGAATAAATGTGAAAAAGCTGTGTAAGTCCTTTTGGGGGAAAAATCATTTAAACAAGTTGGTAAAGGAACAAAAGAAAGTCCTGAATAAATGGTGAGGTGTATCTTAACCTGGCTGAAAGATTTCAATATAAAAGATGGCATTTCTCTCCATTCTATCCATAATAGGGAATATATTTGACAAAATTTATCAAAGAACTTGACAAACTCATTCTAGAATTAGGGAAGAGAAAAACTACAAGAGTAACCAAGATACCATTCCCTTTTTTTTGGTTTTTTTTGGAGACAGTGTCTCACTCTGTCCCAGGGTAGAGTGCAGTGGCACAATCTCAGCTCACTGCAACCTCTGCCTTCCGAGTTCAAGCGTTCAGGTGACTCTCCCACCTCAGCCTCCCAAGTAGAGACCACAGGCACACGCCACCATACCCAGCTAATTTTTGTAGTTTTTGGTACAGATGGGGTTTCATCATGTTGGCCAGGCTGGTCTTGAACTCCTGACCTCAAGTGATCCACTCACTTCAGCCTCCCTGCTGGGATTACAGACATGAGCCATTGCACTGGGCCCCAAAACTATTTTTTAAAAGTAGAAGAAGGAGGGGTAATTTGCCTACCAGTTACTAAGATTCGTGATATACCTATAATAATTAACAGAATGTATTTTTAAAAGATAAGGTAACAATGGTGCTCAAATAGAGGAAGATACCAGAAGAAAAAAAGGAAATAAAATCATATATGGGGCATTGATACACGAAAGTAAAGAGACTTCAAATTTGTGGGGGCAGAATGCTGCTGGGATATTTGGTTTTCTGTATGAAACAGGATAACTTGTAATTCATATCATGAAATAAAACAAAACTTGATAAAGATTAGCTTTAAAACAAAGTAGAACTATAAAAGTCTAGCCTATTATCTTAACTACCTCAGAATACAGAATGATTTTTGAAAAAAGAGATAAAGAAAAAATTAAAACAATAAACAGAGATTATCAAAACAAAACACTGATATATTGAATTGCATCATAATTAAAAGCTCTGTACATGTAAGAAACTGCAATAGGCAAGTTCTATGATGTGCTCCTATTATCTCTTTCTCTTGGTATTCATGACTTTAGATAATCCCCTCTGGAGTAACTTGCTTCTAACAAACAGAATACCTCCACATGAGGTCATGTCATTTCCGTGATTAGATTACAAAAGATTCTGATTACTATCTTGCTAGCACACTTTCTCCCTTGCTTACTTTACTGAAGCAAGTTGCCTTGTTGCCTTGCTAACAACCAGGCAGGAAGTAAGGCCCTCAATTCAGCACTCAATACTACCAAAATCACATAAGTGAGCTTGGAAGCTGATCCTTCCTCAGTTGATCCTTCGGTTAAGCCCCAGCCCTGAGTAATACCCTGATTGCAGCCTTGTGAAACACCCTGAAGCAGGGGAGGCCTCAGCTAGGCCAAGTCAGATTCCTGACCCACAGGAAATGTCAGATAATAAATGTGTGTAGTTTTAAGCTGCTAAGTTTGTGATAGTTTGCTTCACAGCAATAGATAACTCCTATAGAGGCCATGAACAGGTAGGTATGAGTCAGAGTGGAACAAGGCATTACAACACACATTACAGTCAAAGTTAAACCTATGACTTAAGATTACATAAGAAACTTCTACAAGTTATTATAACATAAAACAACTCAATAGGAAAATGGGCAAATGAAATGATCAGGCAATTCATAAAATAGAATCTTGCGTTGACAATAAACATGAAACAACGGTTATCCTCACTAGCATTCAGGGAAATGAAACTTAAAGAACAAATAATATTTCATATCTGTCTAATTAGACAAAATTTTAAACAGTTTGATAAAGTCAAGTGTGTTCTGAATATGTAGAAATGAGAATTGACAGACACTGTTGGTAAAGTGTAAATTGTCCCAACCGTTCTGTGACGCAAGTTAGCACTATTTTGTAAAAATTAAAAGATGTGTAATTATGACCCAGCATTTTCATTTCTAGTATATGCTTAAGAAAATATGAGCAAGGATATTTATTTTGACTTTTTTTTGCAATAGTGAAAAACAGGAAACAGCTCAAATGCACATCAATAGTAGAATGATCTGAACATTAGACATGCTTAGCCGTTACATACAGCAATTACAACAAATACATTGGATCTGTGATATTTATATAGATCTCAAAAAAGGACATTAAAAAAATAAATTAAATAGCATAATACATGACATGACATTATTTATGTAATTAAAAAATTAAAAATTAATATGAATTAAATAATGCGATGATATATCATAAGAACTTTATTATTATTATTATTATTCAAAAACCAACCAAATTCATCAGGGTCATCACCTTGGGAAAGAAAAGAAAAGAGTGATCCTGGGGAAAATCCAAATTTTCTTATTTTATTTTTATATCTGTTTTTATTATTTTTATTTTATTTTCAAAGGAATTATATTTTATCTATATTAATTATATTTATCTATACAAAATACAAGCTTGTTCAAATTTTGAGTGGTGGTACAGAGATGTTTGTTATCCTTGCCTTTTGGGAGAAGATATTAATTTTCAAAATAAAATAAATTAAAAACAAAAATATTAAAGATAAAATTATTGTGTGGCAATTATTTCCTCATTGTATGAGTGATGCCCAAGAGTGCCACTGAAAAGAGATTTCCAGAAAATGGCCGAAATACATATATGACAAGGTTTCTGACTGCTGTGAGTGAAAATGTCAATGAAGAAATTCCCTTGCTTGAAAGTCTTATCACATATCGCCATAATGTCAGACTGGAAAGGTGGTGTATGTATATTTGCTGTTTCAACACTAATGTAGCCTTCTTTTCACATTAAGGGATTTGGAGATAAATATTCCTCATAATCAGCTCTCTTTAACTCACAACTTCACACATCATTGCTATAATCTGATTGTATGATTTTTCATTTGCTATTGTGTAACAAACTACGTCAAATCTCAGTGGTTTAAAACAACAACTTATTATTTTTCATGGGTGTATGATTCAGCTTAGTGGTTCTGCTGATCTTGGCCAGGCTCATTCATGTATCTGATGCCAGTTTTGGGTTTGGCTGGGACTGGATGATTTAGCATGGCTTCAATAGGACCATCTGGATCCAGTCCATAAATTTCTCATCCTCCTTCAGGCTAACCCAAACACATTCTTATGGTAATGCCAGAGGTCTGAGAAAGAAAGTGGGAATACCCAAGTGCTTTTTCAAAGCTTGCTTGAGTCAAGCCACCGGTTCAAGGAAAGAATCAGTACAGGATAGCACTACCACAGTATATAGTTGCCAGGAGGTGTGAAAAAATGGGGACATTCACATAGCCAATCTACCATAAGACTTAAAAACGGTCGGTTTTCCTTGTAGCCCTTGTAATAAGATTTACTAAGTTGGTCAACTTTGGAAACCACCACATTGTTATTAAATCGGCAACTTTATATTATTTGTGGACAAATAACACTCCAGTCAGTCCCCAAATTAACATATTTTATTTCCTGATGTGAATAATGGAAGTCCTGCAGGTGAGTTCACTCCCCTCCACAGTTCTAGTCCACTCCAGTAGAGACCAGGAATCACAAATACAAGAGAGAGCAGTCCTGTCCACTTTGGCCTTACACCATTGGAGGTTTTCAGCTGCCAGTTGAGGTTGCCATGTCCTAATTTTGAAGCAACTCTTGATGGTGGGGTAGCACCTTGCCTCGTGCTAGATGCTCCTCAAGGTCAAATTGACCCTCTGAGGGGTAGATCTGTGTTCTTTTAGCCCCTTACTTAGATATTTTCCAGGTTCTATTGGGTCTCAAAATGGTAGAGAGACACAATTTGCTGTTGGTAGCCCTTTGGTGGAGATTAAGACTGCAGTGGAACAGAACTTCTAGGGGCCACCGTACCTCTCGCTGATACTCTTCTACGGAAGGGTGTCCTACAGGCAGGTGAGATGCTATCCACACTAGTGAAAGGATCATTGCTGGTTAGACACCTGGCAAGGAGAGACACTAGCTACCATCAAAACCATAGCTGAAAACATCCTTGGGTTGTTAGGACCAATGAGAAGAGACGTAAATCCTGGCTATTAGAATTCTCAGTGCCCAGGCCTTTCAGTTCATACACAGTAAAATTCTTTGGCTTGAGGCAGACCTGGTTTTACTATTTAACTAATTCTTACTTCAGAAACTCTAGACTCCTCCATGGATTGCTCTGCTAAACTCAAATATTGGAGCTGATTTTTGGATCAACTTATCTCTGGACTTACAACTTTATTTCAAGTTATCTGTAGCTCTCTGCTGCTACTGATCTTTGTGGCTGTCACTGTGGTTTCAGCCTTACAAATCTCTCATTTAGCAGGAAGCATTTAGATTCCTTCCTCCTGGGAGATCCAGAGCATCTTGTATAAATTAACACGCCTCCTCTATCTGAGACTAGCTCTGACAATCAAGCAATTACCTGCTCGCAGCACCTTCCTTTGACATTACAACTTTGCCTAAATGATAAGTATTTAAAACACACATTAAAAAACCATTTTTATTATCCCAGTCATTGGATAGGCAGAGAAAACTAGGTGACAGGCTCTTCGAGGTTAAGTGTATAATTTTCAGAGGATTGAAAGGCTTCATTCAGGATGAATACAAGTTAGTTCCATTGTAGATGTGGTCCCACATTTCCACACATAAATCTTAGTCCATACTTCATTCACTACAAATACACACATGACAATTAATAACACACACACACACATTTATGAATACATGTGAATAATACAAATTCAGCCTTAATCCATTCATGAACAGCCTTTTGCTCAGTACCCACCTCGTGCCAGGTACAGTGCCAAGTGCTGAGTTATATCAAAAGAAAACGAAGACAAACATGATATGGTTTCAGTTCTTAAGCACCTGTGTGGTTTTAAGGCAGGAACAGCTATAGGAAAAAATGAGCATTTTGGCATCAGTACATTATTTGTAATTTTGCATAAATATACACACATGTTGTTCATCAGAATTCAGAGAACATGGATAAGTTGTTTGCAATTCACAAGGCTAAAGCAGTTTTTAAGCCTTCAGAGATGCTTTAAATAAAGGTTTCAGGATGGAATTTATCAGAAGCAGGCCTATTGCCTACTTGGAAAAGATAACTAAGGTGAGTCAGCTCCTGGCTTTTTCTTTTGATATAACTCAGATGACTGTGGTTTTGCCAAAGTTATAAATGGCCAGCAGGCCCTTTGCTGAAACATATTTTCTTTATCCTAAACTGTAAGTTTTATATCTTCTACTTTGGTAAATTTTATGCACGTCAATTAGAAGAGGCATTTTAGAGAAAAGGCATAGATGCATGTTGAACAGTGATACCTGTCTCACTACTCAACATCCTCATTAGTACCTTGTTTAAATTACATTTTTGGAAATTCTCCATATGGATAATTATGAATTGATAAGTGATTCTTTCAATCGATGTCTACATTCAGCACTAGAAAGATTATTAAATAATCTCTCCCACATTTTTGCCATTAATGATTTCACTTTGAGCCAGGTTTCATACTCATAGAAACAATTGAGTGTTAGCATATCATTTCACTTTCAATAATTTGAAACATAGGGTGATACCAATTTCTGAGATTTATAATCAGACCTCAAGTAAAAAAGACAGAAGCAGAGTAAAAGAATGGCAGACAGAGAGAGAGAGAGAGAGAGAGAGAGAGAGAGAGCGAAGGAATGAATTTCCTATCTAGATTCCAGAGATAGAAAAGGTCTTAATTCTTTAACAATATTAGAAGGACATAACTTTTCTTCTCACTCACTAGAGTGATCCTTGAAATATGGAAAGAATCTATTATCATTATTTTAAAGGCCTAAAGCAGAACCGTATATTTAAAAGCATATGCCTAACACTTTTAGAAAGCGTGAGACATTACAAAAGAATGCAAGCCATAAAACATAATTATTTTTCAGCATTTAAGGAATTGACTTTACTCACTTAAGGAGTTGGGAATGGGTATAAATCAGTCCCTAATAATTAGCAATATACTTGGCAAAACGTGATTATATAATACCTGAAGTCAGCCAAACATGGGCAACCTAATATGGTCAGGAAAAGCAATAACCTTTAGGATGCTAAACAAGAGGTCTGGCCTACATTTTTAGAAGGGATGTGGACACAAGGTTTACTGTTTCATGCTGGTGTCTCTAAACTTAATATGGGTATTTCCCAGGATGTAAAGAAAGCTAATAATTTACTCGGTAAACATTTTTTTTATATGTTTATTCTAGTAAATAACAGGAATATTGAGCATTGAGTCATTACACAGAATGAATTTTTGTCATTGTTTGGAAGGACACTTGTTTATTATAAAAAGTTTTTGAAAATAGATATTCAATTGAAAGGACCGCATTCCTATCTATTTCTGAAAATGGTCAATTTTCTAGTTAATTACTGGACAAGATGAGTTCTGCTGGAGGACACTGGTCATGAACTCCCTTTGGCTCTCAGAAAAGTCAAGTGGCTGCCTTCCTGTGTCTGCCTCTCCCCAGGAAATCACCGACTAAAGTCAGAATCCTGAACTCACTTATCAAAAACCTTAAGTGCTGGGAGCAAAATCTGAAGTCATGAGTGTCCATATCTTTCCTGCTTTCTGGAAATGCCTGTTGGATCACCCATGGAAATGTGTAGGAGGAAAATGAGTAATAGGGATTTTTCAATTTGTTAGGTAGAACTAGTGCTGGTTAATTATTCATTTATATTCCCCCTGTGGCTTTTAGATAAGTTTTATATTATTTATTTTTATTACATGAATTCATATGTAGATTCTATTGCCAAATTTTGTTCCTAAAATAGCAAATAAAACTAAAGAGCTTTTGAGTGATCACCAAACCCATACCTTTCATACTGTATCTTTTTATTCCTTTTGCTGTGCACATACATTGTATGTGGCTGTGTATGGATGTGTGTGTATGCATTCATATACTTATAAACTATATGTAAAACATATGGTTAAACATTTTTTCCATATAGTTTGGCTATTTGCATTTCCTTTCCATGAATTTCCTATCTATAACATTCAAATGAAGAGCTTATCAAAATATAAATATACAGGGATTTTGGATATATGAATTATTTCATAGGTTGTATCACTGTACAGGTCACTTAGAAAGATTTTAGACATCTTTCCTTGTCAGAGCATAGAGAACTACCAATGTCTTTATAATTGCTGAACAGGTTTTCCATAGAGTATATTTAACAGATTTCATTCAAATATTCCCTTTTTGTGCCTCTTTGCACATGTTTCAGGTTTTTCTAGCATAACCAGAAGTAGGATTGTTCAAAAGAAATACATATTTTAATTCTAATTTTAAAGGAATTCTGTGAAATTCTCCTTCAAAATAGCTGCACTAAATTATTCCCAGCAGTCATGCATGAAAGTTAATGTATCTCTCATCCTTGCCAACACTTGAGACTGACAAAGTTTTAATTTTTTGCCAAGCTGATGCAAATTATCGCATCAGATTTTGTTCAAATTTTCAGTTCCCTGGGTAACAAGTGCAGTTGAGCATATTTTCCATATAGTTACTGGCCAGTTGCATTTCTTACCTTAAATTTCCAATTTATGAAATTCAAATAAAATGCAATTATTATTATGTTATAGTATTATTTTTGTCTATCTTTTACCTATATTTGGTGAAATTATTTTCTTGTCAAATTGAAGAAATTACTTATATATCTTGAATATCTATTTAATTTGTGTTATAAATGATTTCCCTGTTTTACGGTTTGTCTTTTAATTTCAATAATCACATATTTTATAATATAAAACCTTAAAATTATGATTTAAATTTGTCAAACTTTTTCTTTATAGCATTGTCAGACCTTTTCAAAGTCACAAACATACTCTCACTTTTGTTAAAGTTTATTTATATATGTTGATTTTAATCCATCTGGAATTACTTTTTGTAAGTGGTGGGTGGAAGGTAGGCTTTGAACTTTATTGTTTCCTGATGGAAAATCTGTTGCCCAATATCATTTAGTGACTACTTTATTCTCTTGCTGATAGGAGATGCCACCTCATTTACATATGAAATTCTCATAGATGCACATGTACTCTTGACTAATTTCTCCCATTTAAATTTATAAAATTATACCACTTACAAATATTAGAAATCTAACTATTATTGGCAATAATTATGCTCTTCATTCATTTAATAATGTTTATTGCATGTCTATTATGTGCCAATCCCACTATTCTAAGCCTTGGGAGACAGCAATTAGCAAAACAGACTAAGGCCCTGCACTCATCGCTGTTATGTCTCTAAGGGGTGGTGGGCCAGAGAGCACCACACAACCGATAGGTATGATGTAGCTGAACTGCATGGTGTTGACATTCTCTTATATAGTGTTAAAGATCTCATCCATTTTATTTTCACCAAGATAAGGCATTGGTTTTTTTTGTGTTTTTTTTTTTTTTTTTGAGACAGAGTCTCACTCTGTCACCCAGACTGGAAGCAGTGGTGTGATCTCGGCTCACTGCAACTTCCGCCTCCCGGGTTCAAGCAATTCTCCTGCCTCAGCCTCCTGAATAGCTGGGATTACAGGCATGTGCCACCACACCTGGCCAATTTTTGTATTTTTAGTAGAGATGGGATTTCACCATGGTGGTCAGGCTTGTCTCGAACTCCTGACCTTGTGATCTGCCTGCCTCGGCCTCCCAAAGTGCTGGGATTATAGGTGTGAGCCACCGCACCTGGCCTAACTTACTTATTTCTAAACTTCACATCAGAGGTGATCACTATGCAAAACTCTGAAACTATAGAAAAAGTACATGGCAAGTCCTTTTTCCTCAAAAAATTTGAAATCAATCCGAGAAAACGAGACAGCAACAATCAAAAGGATATGATATAAATAGTCAAAGGGTCTAATAAATGAAAGGCTTCAAGATAGTACAACGTTAATTTTAATATTAATAAAATAAACAACAAAAACCATGCCAACCTGAGGGACCAGGTCTTTGTGCTGTGGACAGATTGGTCTAAACTCTACTCTAGTTATAAGTATACAAATGATTGGATACAAAAGCATGACATTCTTGATCAGGGGAATTTCATTAGTTTTACTGGAAAAAAAAAAAGGATGTGTCATTAGAGAATAGACTGAAAAAAGTAGTATAGAGAGAGCTTTTAGAGGTCCTTAAATAGCTAAGTAGTTTGTATCTTATCTACATCAAGGGAAATCAAAAGAAAACTTTTTAGCAGAAGAACATGGTCAATGTGTGACTTCAATGAACCAGTGGTTTTGGAAACCTTGCAGATAAGACTTCTCTAGACAAAAATCTGTCTTCTTTACCTCAACTTTTCTTTACATTTTTCTCTTCTCCCAAAGATGCTCTGTATCCTTGGGCTGACCTTTTCTCTATATTAGTGCCTTTTGGTATTTTGGACACTCCAGAAATACAAAATATTCTCTATTTCTCAACTCCCATGGAAAAATTAAATAGCCTCTGCCACATATATAATGAATCTAAAGATAACCCTCGAGCACAGATTATCATGGCTGCTCTTGAACCTGTATCTCCTGTAAAACACACTTGCAGGTAACAAAAGTTGCTGAAGAAAGTCAAGAGACAAAAATCTCTTTGCTCAAAAGCGTATGAGAATTTCTGTTTCTGGGGTAGCCTGGGAGGAGAGATGTTTTTGTCTCTGGGTAAGCTTTAGGTCTTGTGGTAGCCTCTAAAATGATTTCCAATGATCCCCACCTCTGGGCTTTCCTCTGTTTATGTCATCCCCTTTTCTGAAATGTAGCCTGGACTTCTGACAAACAGGATACGGTGAAATTGATGAGATGTCACTTCCAAGATTAGGTTATAAAAGACTGTTTTCCATCTTGCCTGTTCTCTCTGGCTCTCTCTTTAGGTCATAACGAATACAAGTCAACTGCTATGTTGTAAACTGAGTGATAGAAGGCCCCCTTGAAAAGGAACTCAAGGAGGACTCAGTCTACCAGCTAATGAGGACATGAATACTGTCAACAAACATGACTGTGAATTTGCCTCTAGTGGAGGCTTGAGCTGGCTGCAGCATTGGTTTGATTGCAGCCTTGTGAGAAACTTCCAGACAGAAGACCCAGCAAAGCCACAACCAAATTCCTGACCCAAAGAATCTGTGAGATCATAAATAATTTATTGTTTTGACAAGCTGCTAAATTTTGGGTAATTTGTTGTTCATCAAACATAACTAATACAGGCCACCTCCCAGCGGAACATTTTGTAGCTATTGTAGGACTCACAGAATGTTGGCATAGGAAGAGATTGAAATCAACTGAATTTATGCCCTGTTGGATGTTTGAGACCCCTGTAATTTCCTGCTTATGATGATCAAGTCAGACTTGCACATCTCCCATGCCGTAAACATCTTAACACAATTTTCGGCTGACTCTGGAAATTTCCCCTGTAATAGTCTTTTAATAATGATCAACTTTTATGTCTCCTTGATCAACTATCATTCATGTTGGCTTCTCATTTGTGATAAGAAAAATTATATTATCTATTAAAATTGATGGGAAAGGAAAAGTATGTCATTTAGAAGATCATCATTGTTGGTCTAACTCATCTTTCTGTAGCTGAGTTTCCCTTGTAAAAACATGTAATCTCAGAAAATTGAAATGGAAAATGTCAACATAAATGTGCTCTGAAGCCATGATAAAAAGTGAAAAATGAATTGTCTCTGTATTTGTAATAAATACCCACAAATATTTCTTTTTTAAAAAAAGATAAAATACATCTAACAACTTGTATACTCATGTCAGTGATTTGGCTTTTCTAGGAAGAAAATCTGCACAATGATAATCCATAAACTCATAACGTTAATAACAAGCTCTCCATTAATAACAAGCGTGAGACAGCTGCACTGTATCTTGAAATCCCACAGCATTTTCCAACTGCACTGCTAACAAATTGAAGTCATACACCCAAATGTGGTGAAGCAATCCATTTACTAGCAGCTGTGAAACACCGGTCAGCTGAAATAGACTCTGAAGATAATTTAACTGGCAAAGGCAACTGAAAAAATACTGCACTCATGGATGATTTGTGAATCTGAGGCTATTGATAGCCTGCCCTTATCCCTTGGGACTCATCCCTGCACTATGAAGGCTGCTTATTTCAAACACCTGCTGCTCTCTGCCTGTGAGCTTTAATTCTGACCTATGTTCAGGGAAAACTAGAAATGCCGGAGGAAGGATAATGTTCTTTATCCAAGCTTCAACCAATGTTGGAGTAGAAGTTGGAAGATAGATACAGCATCTCCCTTCATTTCTGTTGGTGTAACTTCAACGTATATTCTACATTGTCTCCCAGAGTCTCCCCTCCCACCTACACACATTTAAGCAGCAGTTGCCCACAGTAGGAACTGCTTTATAATGTAGCCTTTATTGCCTGACTTTCCTTCCTTATTTTATTTTTCTACCCCACTACTAGTGTTTCCTGAGGTCACTTCTAATAACTAGCAATGTTCCAAATATCACTCAAAGTATTTGGACTCAAATCCATGTCTCCACTTCAGTTGCTAGGGAAACTCAACCTAAGACAACTTATTTGGCAGTTGTGCATTTAAACCAGGTATTGTACTCAAAGACTTTGGGAAGTTTTATACCCACTGAAATGCTTAACAACAGAGGACACAAAATGCAGCAAGTTTTCTCGAGTAAGGAGCCAAAACCAGACTTGGGACATTACCTTTTGAGTTTTTGTTACATTTTCTTTTACCTATCTTCAATTTTGAAGTGGTTCCAGAAGTCCATTAGCTTTTGTTTCAACAGAGGTTTCCAACATAGTCTTCAAACCTTCGTGAAACAGAGGGTTAAATACAGTATTCCACAACCCAAAGAGACTGTGGATATATGTATCCACAGAAAGGTTCACAATATTAGCAATAACTATACCTTAATAAATTCTTATTATGGGACAGGAACTGTGTTATTATACATATTTACCCATTCTGTGTTCGAAATAACCTTAAGCTTTAGGTACTGTTCTTGTTGTTTTATTTTGTCATTTTGTAACAGATTTATTGTTGACATAAATGACATAAAATATTTACATAAAGTACAATTTGACAACTCTAGACATATGTATATACCCATGAAATAATTATCATCATTAGGATAGTGAATATACTCCAAGCTCCCAGAAGCTTTCTCATGATCCTTTGTAATTCCTCTCTATTCCTTACCTCTTCTCCCCCACCTTCCTCAGGCAACAGCCAGTATAGATTAATTTACATTTTCTAGAATCTTATGTAAATGAAATAATACAGAATGTACTCTTGCTATCTGACTTCTTTCATTCATAATTATTTTGAGATGAATCCATATTTTTTATATATATATATAAAATTCAATCTTTTTTATTGTTGAGTTTATTCTGTCGTGTGGACATACTACAATTTGCTTATCCATTCGCCAGTTGAAAAACTACATTTTTTTAAATCCATTTACCTGTTGACTTATTCTTTCCAGCTTTTGATTATTATAAATGTAAACATTTTTGTATAAGATTTTGTATGTATATAGGCTTTCATTTTGGAGATATAAATAGCAGTGCAATTACTAGATTGTATTGTAAATATATGTATAACATTTTAAGAAATTGCCATTGTATCATTTTATGTTCCCACCAACAATGTATAACAATTCCAGTTTTCCACATCCTCACCGACACTTGATATTATTAGGCCTTTAATTTTTAGCAGTTCTTACAGGTGTGTAGTGGTATCTCATTGTAGTTTGAATTTGCATTTACTATTGATTGATATTGAGCATCTTTTCATCTGCTCATTTGTCCTCTGCATATCTTCTTTGGTGTTCAAGTGATTTGCCAATTTTTATTGATTTGGAGTTTTTTGTATTATTATTTGGATTTGAGAATTATTTACTTATTCTACATACAAATCCTTTATCCAATATATGTTTGTCAAATATTTCTCACATTCTGAGGTTCGTTTTTTTCATTCTGTAAATACCATTTTTTGAAAATAATTTTTAATTTTGATGAAGTCCAATTTGTCAATGTTTTCTTGTATGAACTATGCTTTAGGCATCTTACCTAAGAACTCTGCCTAACCAAAGGTCATAAAGGCTTTTTCCTTTGTTTTCTTCAAGATGTTTTAAAGTTTTAAGTTTAATATTGAAATCTACGATTCATTTTGAGTTAATCTGTATATATACTAAGAGATATGGATCAAAATTTATTTTTTGTTTATTCAATATATCCAGTACTGCTTGTTTAAAAGACTGTTCATTCTCCACTGATTTTCCTTTGCGCCTGTTCCTAAAATCAATGGTCAATAAATGTGTAGATCTATTTATGGAATTTCTATTCTGATCTATTATTATATTTGTCTACCGTAACACAAACATGACACTGTCTTAATTATTATAGCTTTATAAGTATTGAAATCCAGTAGATTTACTCCTCCAAATTTGCTTTTCTTTTTAGTTATTTTGGCTATTTCAGGTTCTTTGCACTTTCCTTTGAATTTTAGAATCTTGTCAATTTCACAATAAAATGCCTACTCTGGTTTGGTTGAGATTGCGTTGAATCTATTCATCAAATTGGAGAAAATTGCCGTATTAACAATATGAATCTTTAGATTCATGAGCATGAGATATCTTTCTATTTATTTAGATCTTCTTTCATTTCTCTCAGTAATATGTTGCATTTAAAATTGTAGTTTTCAATGATTAGCACTGCCACATCTTTATTCAGGCTTATCCTTAAGTACTTTGCATTTTTGATGCTATTGTAAGTGGTGTTATTTTAATTTCTGAATATTCACTGCTAATATATAGAACAATAATTGATTTTTCTGTATTGATCTTGTACTCTGAAATCCTGTTCAACTCAATTATTAGTTCTAGGAGCTTTTTTTGTAGATTTATTTGGATTTTCAAGATATAATCTAGTTGTCTTTAAATGAAGACAGTTTTACTTCTTCCTGTCCAGTTGGAACAATTTTAATTTCTTTTTCTTGCTGTATTCAGTAGATGAAATCTCCAGTACAAAGTTAAATAGAAATGGTGAGAGTGAACATCATTGTCTTGCTCCTGATCTTAGGAAGAAAGCATTTAGTCTTTCACCATTAACTATGATGTTAGTTGTGGGTTTATTGTAGATGTCGTTTATCATATTAAGTAACTTCCCTTATGCTGCTAGTTTGCTAAGAATTAGTCTTAGGAATGGATACTAGATTTTATCAAATCCTCTTTCTGCATTTATCGACAAGGTCATGGGGTTCCTTTCAGGTCTACTAATATTGTGCATTACATTGACTAATTTTTTTAATGTTACATAAACCCTGCAATCAATGGATAAAACCTAATTATCCATGATATATTACCTTTTTTATTTATCAAATGATTTCATTTGCTAAAATTTTGTTTAGAATGTTTGCACATGCATCTCTGAGGGATACTGGTATATATATAGTATAACGTATCTTGTCTGTCTTCTGTATTAGTAGTGCTACTTCATACAATGGGTTGGGAAATATTCCCTGCTCACCAATTTTCTGGATGTATTTGTATGAAAATTGATATCATTTCTTCCTTAAATGTTTGCTAGACTTCAGCAGTGAAGCCAGTTAAGTCTGGAGTTTTCTTTGTGGGAAAGATTTTAACTACAAATTCAATTTCTTTAAAAGATATAGGGCTATTCCACTTACATATTTTTCTTACATGAGCTTTAGTCATTTGTTTCTTTTAAATTATTTGTGCATTTAATTTTTTGTTGAATTTATTAGCAAGCAGTTGTTCATAATATTTCCTTGTTATCCTTTTAAGATCTGTAAAATTTGCAGTAATATCACCTCTCTAATTCATAATTCTTATAGTTTGTATCTTCTCACTTTTTTTTCCTGGTCTGTCTGCCAAGAGGTTTATCAACTCTATTAATCTTCTCAAAAAATCAGCCTTTGGTATTTATCTTTCTCTGTTATTTTTCTGTCTTTTATTCCATTGATTTCCGGTATGATTTTTGTTATTTCCTTTCTTCTGCTTATGTTAATCTGTTCTTTGTTTTCTAGTTTCTTAGATGGAGGTTAAGGTAATTGACTTAGGATCCTTCTTGTTTTATAAAACAGGATTTGAGTACTGTAAAATTACCAGTAAATGCTGATTTTAGAGCATCTCACAAATTTTGAAATGTTTTCTTTTCATTTTAATTCAGTCTAAAATATTTCCTAATTTATATTTTGATTTCTTTTTCAACCCATGGATTATTAGAAGTTATTACCAAATAATTGTAAATTTTATAGAGTTTTTTAATGTTAATGATTTTTATTTTTCTCCCAAGTTGACAGAGAATGTATTTTGCATGATATGAGTCAATTTTCATTGATTGAAATTTATTTTAATGCCCAGAATATTATCTATCTTAGCAAATGTTTTCTGTGCACTTGATAGTAATGGATATTCTCCTATTGTTGGGTTGGGTTTCTAAAACTGTAAATTAAATCAAGTTGGGTGATTATGTTGTTCAAACTTCTATATTCTTACTATTCTCTGTTTTGTTCTACCATTTGTTGAGAGAGACATATTGACATATTTGACTATAATTGTGGATTTACTCATTTTTTTCCTATGGTTCTATCAGTTTTCACTTACGTATTTTCAAATCCTGTTATTAAATGCATAAACAATGAGGATTGTTACATCCTCTTGATGTGTTGACTGCTTTATCATTGTGAAATGATCTTTATGTCTGTAATATTTTTTACTCTAAAACTGCCTTTTTCTGATATTCACATAATCTCTTCAGCTTTCTTTTGCTTAGGATGAGCACAGTATATTTATATTTTTTCACTCTTTTAGTTTTAACTTGTTTATTATTTCATTAAATTATATTTTGTTTTACACAATATATAGTTGGGGCCTTATTGTTTTCCAATATAGTACATTTGCTTTTTAGTAGGAGTGCTTGAATCATTTGCATTCAATGTAATTACTGTTATGCTTAGATTTAAGTCTGTCACCTTGCTATTTATTTTGCATTTGTCTCATCTCCCTTTTTCCTTTTTCCATTGTTTGGATTAAGTATTTCGTGATTTTATCTCGTTTGTCGGCTTATTAGGTATAATTTCTTTTTGCATTTGCCTAGTGATCTCTTTTGGGTTTGTAACACGCATCTTTAACTTAACACGTTCTACCATCAACTGATAATATACTCAGTATAGAGTTTAACACTCTTAGCAATAGTATATACCAATTCATATCTCCTCTCCCAAATCTTGATTGTTACATTTTTACTTACGTTATAAATCCCACACTACATTATTATTTTTGTTTAAACAATAAATTTTCTTTTAATACAATTTAAATAATAAGAAAAATAATTTGCTTATATTTACCCACATAGTTATCATTTCCAGTGTTTTTTATTTCTTTGTGGGTCTATATTTCTTTCTTTCTTTTTTTTTTTTTTTGAGACGGAGTCTCGCTCTGTCGCCCAGGCTGGATGGAGTGCAGTGGCGCGATCTCGGCTCACTGCAAGCTCCGCCTCCCGGGTTTGCGCCATTCTCCTGCCTCAGCCTTGTGGGTCTATATTTCTACCTGCTGCCATTTTTCTTTTGTTAAGAGAACTTCCATTAAGATTTCTTGTAACATAGATCTGTTGGAGATGAATTCTTTCGACTATTGTGTATCTGAAAAAAATTCATTATTTCATATTTGTTTTTAAAATATGTTTTTTTTTCTGGGCATTTGGAACTCTGAGTTAACAGGCTTGTGGGGAGAATGGGCAACTTTCAGAATTTTCAAGCTGTTGCTCCCTTGTCTTCTCTCTTGCATTGTTTTCTGAGAATAATATCTTTGTTCATCTATATAGATATCTTTTTTCTTGCTATTTTAAAATTTTTCTGATTATTACTGAGTTTGAGCAATTTGATCAAGCTGTACCCAAGTATACTTTCTTCTTCTTCTTTTTTCTTTGGTGTTCATTGAACTTCTTGGATCGTTGGTTTTTCAGTATTCATCAAATTGGGAAAAAACTATCAGTTTTGTTTCTTTAAAAACTCTGCCTTTTGGCCTCTCTATTTACTTGTGTAGGTGAGCAATGTGAAGTTGTTCCTTAGCTCTTGGCATTTCATTTCCGATAGTTTGGATTGCTACGTCTTCACATTTTCTAACAATTTACGCTGTAATGCTCAATCAGCTATTAATCTCATCCAGTGTATTTTTTATCTCAGACATTATAGGTTTCATTCTTAGATTTGTAATCTGATCTTTCATTTCTCTGTTTATCTTTTTGAATCTGTGGCAACTGCCTTAATGTCCTTGCCTGCTAATTCTAATATCTGTGTCAGTTCTGGATTATTTTCAATTAATTGATTTTTCTTCTCATTGTGAATCTTATTTTCCTGTTTCCTTCTAATCCTAGCAATTTTCTATTGGATAGCTGGCATTGATTGCAAATTTTATCCTTTCATATGTTAATATTTATATATTACTATAAATGTGTCCTGTAGCTTTATTATAGAAGAGAGTTAAGTTACTTAGAAACAGTTTAATCCTTTCAGGTCTTGCTTTTATAACTTGTTAAATGAATCCATAAGATACTTAGTCGAAGGTTAATTATTCTCTATGGCTGAGGCCCACTTCTGAGTACCTTCTGGGTACTGTATCCAATGTTATATGAATTTCGAGGTTCTCCAGTCTGGCTAGTTGGTACAGCCACTGTTCTCAGCCCTGTGTAAGTGTTAGACAATGTTCATTCTAATGCTTTTGAATCATTCTTTCCTTGGTCTCAGGTAATCTCTATAGAAGCAAGTGCCGATCACTGCTCTGCTGAGTAGCCACGGGACAGCCCTTGCATATTTCTGGAATGCTGTCTCTATTCAGCTCTCCCGTTTCCAACACTTTGTCAAGAGAACTGTAGACAACTTGTTCTCTCCAGACACAGCTCCTTCTCCTCAACTTAAGGCCAGAATAGTCTGGGCTTTCCCTGGGATTCTCCTTCTCTTTGCCAAGGCATAAAAATTCATAGGATGGGGCCACTTAACGACTCATCTCCTTGGTTTCATGTCTCTCTGGGATCACCATTCTTGCTTGTTTAATGTCCAGTGTCTTGAAAACCATAGTTAATGTATTTTATCCAGTTGATTTTATTGTTTCAGATGGAAAGATAAATCTGATCCCTATTATTCCATTGTTGCTGGAACCAGAAGTCCCCTGCAATTCCTTATTGCAATTTAATAAATGAATAAACTAAAACACAGGGAGTATCTTGCTTAAGGTCACACAGCATTAAGTGGTAAGGGCAGAATTCAAACATAGAATTTCAAATTCCAGAGCATTTACTCTTCACTACTACTCTCTACAGTTTACGTAAATCGTATTTCAGTCCCTGCCACCTAGTTAATACTCAACAACTATTACTTACTGTAATATTATTGATAATAACAAGAAAGCTATTAAATTGAGGCAAAAAATGTACATGGAACAAAAACATTAAAAGATCAGATTGCTTACATACAGGCAAGGGACTCTAAATCACATAAAATAATAACATAAAGGACAACAGTAATTCAGGTACAGACATTAAAGAATTTTTTTCAAATAGTTAAAGTTGAGCAAGAAAATATGGATCTAAATCTTAACACAATAAATTCAGATTAGGCTTCAGGAAGAAAATCTAATTGTGGAACATTTTAGAAAGCTTTACTTGGGTTGCAAAAAAATAACAAAACATTTTAGAACGTTTAGAAACAAACTGAGCTCCTCTGCATTTCACACTGAGGCCATTGCATGGCGTCCGGGTCCTTCTTTTCCTCTTGGAAGTCCCTTTTTCACAGTTTCTGCCTTAGGGAAAGGTCATCATCCCAGTTTTTCTCTTGCGTTATTTTCACCTTTATCTGTTTCTTCCAGAGAGTCTAGTGAAAAGCTGAGAAGACTGCACTGTGAATCAGATATACATACATATATCCCTGAAGATGTTCTCCAGTGAGGACTCCCCCTAAAGCCACTGACTTGAACCTTCTCAAGACTGATTCCTGGAAAATGTAACTAGCTCACTTTTTGGAAATCATGTGAATGAGAAGCCCAGATGATAGTGTAAAGGCATTACCAGAGTTAAGGGGAAAAAAGAAGTTAGGTCAGTCACTAGTTCATCATCACGTGTGTTTTATATTTTTTTAATGGGGGCATCTTTATCGTTTTGTTTCTGATGAATATATAAAAGTATATACTGGACTACGCTCTCTATATATGCACATATTATATAAGTACATACATAACATACACACACACACGCATGCACACGCACACACACATGCACGCACACACAGACGTGCACACACACACGCACACATACATATCCACAAAAGGCTGAGAAACTTGAAGTGACAGCTTTCGATCTCTCCTCCAGTCCTTTGATTCTGTCTAATTAAATCTAGCCATTTCTCATAGATTGGAGTAGCTGGCAGGTGATACTCCTCATTTGGCAGCCAAGAAGGTGATGTTTATTGCAAACCTTGAAAGTAAGAAAAAATACTATAATAGTTTCTTTTCTTCCCTATCTGCCTTCATACAGCTAGAGATTAAAATTAATTCTGTAAAACATCTGGCATAGGGCCTGGTATAGAATAGGAGCCTAATAACTGGCACCATACATTTCTATGAGTGAAAATTTTGGGGAAATAAAAATATTACTGATGGAGGGAATGAAGTCAATTAGAAAGAAAAAGAAAGAATGGGGAGGACAGGGTAGCATGGCACTCAGAACAATTTTTTGCTCAATCAGAAATTGGAAAATGAGTAAAATGTATAGATAAGACAATGATGAACATAAGCAATGAATTTTTTGGTTTGATTAAGGTCACGTTAACAACCTATCCCAGGGGACTCAAAGTTACAAGGCGCTCAGTAAGCGTAGTTAACCACCATCTCAATGGACCCCTGGGACAATCTCCATTTTCAAGAGGACTTGGAAGCTCCTCAGTCAAGAAGCGAAGTGCAAAACTAAACGTTTCAATCAGACCAGTGGAAGGGAGGAGAGGGCAAGTATTTTTTACAGAAGATACTTCAGGATAAATGATAAATCAGGCTTGGAGGACAAATGCCTCTCTCACTATAATCTTTTCTCATCTTTGGTAATTCCATACTGGCCCGAGTGGCTTTATTCTAGCTTGCTTACTAATGCTTCAAATTTTAAAAAATGTTTTGCTGATTTAACCTCATTGAAACAGGAATCAAGTATATAAAATATAACGAATATTTAATGGAATACTTATATATTTTATCAAACAATTTTACATGGTAAATATAAACTTCCTGTTACTTTTTCCTTTTAAAAAAACTACTCTCAAATATATCATAGCGTATCTCATATCCCCAACACCATGAAATTTTTTGACTGAGATTTGCTCTTTTCTTTTGCACCCGATTAGTCGTTTTGTTTCCGAATCCAGTGTACTGAGTCACTCACATCTGTAGAGCCCTCGTGGTTTTTCCTCACTTTTCAGACAATAGAAGTATGATCATTGCAGGCAATGGGTTGTTATCTGCAACTCCCAGGAGGCACAGTTCCTTAGATCTTCCAAATATTTAATCACAGGCCACAGCAGTGTACATTTAGGAAAGAATGGGAAAGAATTGCATATCCACCTGTGCATGATATTTCTGTAGTTGCAAAAATTATTCTAGAGAAATTGCATTTTTCCTCCTCCTTCTTATCATTTAATAGCATGCTTTGAAGTGCATACACCCTCTGGGAAGATATGCTCTCTGTCCAATGGGGTTGCTGTTAAGAAAAGGCCCTGACTGACCCTTTCCCTCAAACCCACATCAACCCTTTTTGAAGACCGAGCTTTTAATCATGTATGTATTTAGCTCTGAATTGAAAAATAAATGGTATCCAGGGCTCAGTGACTTAGCAAACAAATGATGCGTGGAAATTACATAGCCATGTACTCTCTTGAATTGTCCCACAGAATTGGTTTAATGAGATGGAGATGACAATTAACTTTTTCCAATTAACATGTCTCTAATTCAACATTCAGTTGCTGAATGTCAAAGAGAGCTCCACAAATCATTCAGGGGTCAACAACTAAATGCTATGAGCAGAGTTTTTAATGATCTTACTTTCTCGTTTCAATATGAATTTCAATATTACATTAACATCCTCTTCCCATTTTAAAACATTAGACCAGTGGGCACTGCCCCTCCTTTGCTCCAAAAATGCAGAGAAAACAATAGCATTTAGAAATCTGAGAACTTCAAAGAACTTCTTTATTTTTGTCTAGATAGGAATAACCGCAACAGTCCAAGACCATGACATTTGGGGTCAAAAGAATTGGATTTGAATCTTGATTCTTTCCTTCCAAGCCGAGAGGCATTCTGCAAAGTGCATAGTCTCTGGTTCATTTTCTGTAAAGTGGGAGAAATATTAACCATTTTTTACAGAGCTGTCATGAGGATCAAATAGGTTAACATACATAAAATGACTGACAATGTCGATTCCTCCTATTTTAATGTGTAAACACAATATTGTGAGTTCAAATCTTATTAACTGCCAAAGTTAGAGGAATCAGGGTGGTGTCCATGTTTCCCTGCCAGAATTTATAGGTTGCAGTGACACATGTGTCAACTTATTATTATAAGGAGTCTTGTCCTCTGTGAGTAGATTTTCATAATTTTTCTTAGTATTTCTCAACTCATTACAGTTCTGTAGGCAATTGTCATGCTATATACAGAAAAGCTAGAGAAGTACTTGACAATTTGTCCAAAGCTTAGCAGATGCTTTGACTCTTCTAGCCTACCCTGTGGCATGTTCTGATTCAACTGTACTTTTAGCTTCTGGGTTCCCCCAAATCACACCTTATCATCTAAATCTATAATATTGAACATTTTAAACTCCAAGTGCTCATAAGTAAAAAATAACTTATACATACCATCTATAAAATATATTTATTTATAAATGATATGTATGCACTTCCGTATTAATGCAATCCATACATTTTAAAACATGGATTACAAAATAAACATAAATAAAAGTGCTCCTATTTTCCTTACATATTACAGTAGATCACCTTGCACATCCCTTGGTGTGCATTTCTTTTGAGATATAATGCTTCTCCTGTTGAAGGTTGTATGATGGTGGGGAATGAATGAGGCAGAGCAGTTGATGCTAGAAGCTATCATTGCTTTGTTTTAAGTTGTTAAAACTTCTTTATAAGGCTATACATTGGCCATAGTTTTGCTGTAGCAGATTCTTTTACTCTCATTTTACAGGCAGCCAAATCAGGCTTCTTTACTTTGCCAACAAGAACTGGAGGGAACTGGGCTCTTGGCTGAATGCCAGCCAACACTTTTACTGGCTTCGTGTTTTTGTTACCAAACATTACATCGTGTCCTTTGAGACTTACGAAGTTGGCTTCGATCCCCAGACTGAATCCTGTGCAAATGTTCTTGCCCTCTCTAAGATTTCCACAAGTTCCACAGAAGGTTTATATCCCCATGGTTACCTCTCCCTTCACTTTCTCATTGTGAAATTCTCTATGTTGTTTACTTCTTGCTACCCTGCAGGGGTTCTGTCCTCTCACCTTGAACATACCCAGGAGAGAAACATGGGTCACTAGCATAGGAAATGACTATAATAGCTGGAAGAGCTATATCACACTGCAGAGGAGCAGATATTTACAAATAAATATTACTTATCTTCTCATCTTTATTCTTAAATATTCCCCCAGTCTTGAGCAAACTTTTTCAAAGAGGTGAATTGCAGGACAAGGGAGGCCAACATTAGAGTTGTGCAATAGCACTTTAAATAACAATTGTTGATCCTTGTGTCACTATACCAATATGCCACAATCAGTTGTGACGTGTGATACAAGTAATTTATTCTTAACAGACTATGACTAACACATATTATTACTAAACCAGAATGGAATCAGGGCTACTGTCATAAAAATGCCATTTTCACTTCCTCAAATTATACAAATTACAGAGTAGGAGAGAAAGTGGTAGCATTGCAACAAGTGTGCTAGGAATGGTGCATAAAACTGGTGTATCTCTGAGAGTTGCCCCATATGTGAACTTTAACCATGCTTAAAGCTTCAGCAAGAAAATGTTAACTCTCACTCATTTAGACCAACGAATCTCCAGTATGCTATCCATAATCAATGAGCAAGTAAGTTGATTCAGTGGGTCAAAAATGAAATATTATAACTTATACTAATACTTATTTTTATCTCATACTTTAAAATTTATCTTTTGTTTGCATGTAAATGTAAAAATACACGCAAAAGTTTTAAAACACAGCCATAAGTTATTTGACATTTTTCTCATCAAGAGTTAGGTCTATGTTCCCTCCCCTTGAATTTAAATTTTTGTATCAATAGAGGGTGGCCAAAGAGATGCTATGTGACTTTCAAGGCTAGGTCATAAAAGGTGATGCAGGCTTCATCTTGTTTACTGGAACACTTGCTCTTGCAATCCGGAACCACTATGTAATGAGTCCAAACAGCCTGAGATCCCCATGCTGTGAGGGAGCCCCACCTACAAGGAAAGTTCTCATGCAGACACTCTGGTCCATCACAAATCACAGGTGAACCCAGCATAAGCACCAGACGTGTAAGCAGAGAAGCCTTCAGATAATCCCATACTTCAGCATTTTGAGTCACTTTCAGCTATTTGAGATTTCCTGTTGAAACTCCAGGCATTATGGAACCAATACAAACCATCCTGTGTCCACATTTCTGACTCAGAGTACATGAGCATAAAAAAAAGTTTGTTGTTTTATGCTATTAAGTTTTGTGGTTTTTTTAAAATGCAACATTAGATGATTTAAAATCTAAACAATGTATCAATATATTAGTACATTTAAACAATTTACAGATAGATTTACATTGTTACAGTGGATACAAAACAAATTTTACTGATGGAATGAGAGCAGGATCAAGAGGCTTGAAGACCACTGAGCTCCACAGCAGAGAGTGAGCCAGGGCATATAGAAACTAAAGGTAGACAGGAAGAATGTGTAAACAGATGGGCTAATATGGTCCAAGAATAGAGCTGAACATCAGCTAGGAAATAGTGTATTGGCTCATCAGTAATCATAAATCACATTGGCAAATGCAAGAATCAAAGACGTGACGGAGATTAGGTAAAACAACTCCAGTTGCATAGGTAGAGAATTAGGTCACACATCTCAGAGACTTCAGGTGACCTAGAGACAAAGGCAAACATTCCGTGCTGCCAAGAGCTTACGCGCACTTTCTCTCAGAGTAGAAACAGACTCCAGGCTTGTGAAGCAGTGGAAGCAAGTGAATAAAAGCACCACATTGAAACGAAGATTGTGGAGGCAGCACTGAGAATGCTGGCAAGGAAGGATTTTCTCGACCGGGAGTAACATATTACTTTGTCTTAGGGCTCTGCACATTTCCTTGAAAGTAATGAGATATAATTCATTGATCCTACACTCACTCCATCAGTAAAATTTATTTTGTATACACTGTAACAATGTAGATCTATCTGCAAATTATTTAAATGTACTAATATATTGATATGTTGTTTGGATTTTAGATTAATGTTGCATTGAAAAATACCATAAAATATATACCACAAAATTTTACCTATTAAGAAAGTAGATTTTAATAGGTAAAAAAAGTTATGATATTTGCATAACTTTGTGAATATACTACAACAAAAACAGTGTTTTTTAGTATATTCACAAAGTTATGCAAACATCACCACTATCTAATTCCAGAATATTTTCATCATCCCTAAAAGAAACTCTATCCATTAGCAGTGACCACAGTCTCTCCTCCCAGCTCCTACCAAACTCAAATCTACTTTCTGTCTCTTACATTTTGCCTATTCTGGACGTTTCATTATAAACAGAATCATACAACATGTGGCCTTTTGTATCTGGCTTCCTTCTCTTAGCATACAGTTTTCAAGGTTTATCCATGCTACAGCAGGTATCAGTACTTCACTAATTTTTGTAGTTGAATAATATTCTATCGTACTACATTTTGTTTATCTGCTCATCAGTTGATGGAAATTTGGGTTATTTTCACTTTTTGGATGTTATAAATCATACTTTTATGAACATTTGTGTACAAATTTTTGCATGAATATATGTTTTCAATTATTTTGGCCATGCACCTAGGAGTGGAATCACTAGATTGTATGGTAACTTTAACTCTTTGAGAAATATTCTGTTTTTCAGAGGTCGAAAATTTTGCATTCCCACCAGCAATGTGTACAGCTTTCAATTTCTATACATCCTCACCATTTGTCACTTATTAGTATCTATTTTTTAAAATTATAGTCACTCTAGAAGTTGTGGTATCTCATTGTGGTTTTGATTTGCATTTCTCTGATTAGCTAATAATATTGAGAGTCTGTTCATGTGCTCATTGGACATGACTAAGTCAAGTTTAATTTAGCTTTTGAAATGTATGTTTTGTACAGCAGGTGATAAAATTAATGGATGAAAGAACCATGTCTGTTTTGCTCACCTTTCTTCCCTAATGCCTGGTGCACAGGAGAGCTGTGTCTATTCGCTGACTGAGCAATTGATAAGACAAATGAGTGAATGGACAGGCATCCTCCTTTATAGTGGCAAAGTAACTCAAAGTTGCTCATCATTAATGGTGTGGGAAAAGAATAAAATATTTTGTCAGTTTGTCTAGATTCACTTTTTCTTGAAATTCTAGCTCAGGGTTTCTTTCCAGTACAAAGGATACAACTGTTAGGAATTACACAATGTTCTGTGTGTCCCTAGACTGGTCAGTCTTTCTCAACATATTTCAATAAAGGGAGAGAAATTTATCTCAGACACTGTCAAATATGACAGGGTTGTTTGCTGTGGCAAATGATCCCCAACTACAACATTATCATTGTGTGTTCACTCTGGGATCTGCCACACTTGGTCATAGAGCCCAGTGGGGGTTATAGTCAAAGACTCACCTATTTGGTGCTTGTTCACCCACCTTCTCCCATTCAGTTAAACCTGGCAAATATCCCACAGAAGATGCTTAATATCATTGAGGGACAGCTGATTTAGGTCTATGGCTGGCCTGTCTCTATTACAGATTTCTTGCTGTTACTCCAAAGCATGGATATTTTCAGCATGCTGAAAATATGATCTGTATTTTCAGCATGACACAATATTCAGGAATATTGAAAATGATTCAGTCAAAGAGATGACCAGTTCTTACTAGAGGACCACTTTCCTTTGATCATGGCTATTGTAATAAATGGCATTCTTATACTCTCTTTGAAACAAAGGATTAAAAATGATCTTTTCTTCATGCCCAACAGCAGCAAGAGTTACCTGCTTGCCCTACGTTAAAACAATAATGGGTAGTACCAGGTTGTTCACTCTTTTACTTTTAAAACTTACTGCAGCCTCCAAAAGCTTTTTGCTCTTTGATAGAATATTTCAACGTGATCAGAAAGACTATCTTGCTTTGAGATGAAGTTTAGGTCTGTCTTTTGAGAAGTATACCCAGCCAGATGGTAAAGCCAGAAAACTGCAGTTGTTCAGACTTACTGCATTGAGTTGGTTTTTCTGTTGAGCAGTTGTTATATAAAGCCACTCTCTTAAGCCAGGAACACTGGAGGAACTGGTTTATCATTGACTTTTGAATTTTGGGGAAGTTCCAATTTCCTCCAACTTTTAATCTTTGTATGGAAGTCATGTTGTTTCATTATCACTTGAGATATTAGTATCTATATATTATGAACATGAGCCTGAATCCTCCAAACATTTTTTTTTTTTTTTTTGAGACGGAGTCTTGCTCTGTCACCCAGGCTGGAGTGCAGTGGCGCAATCTCGGCTCACTGCAAGCTCTGCCTCCTGGGTTCACGCCATTCTCCTGCCTCAGCCTCTCCGAGTAGCTGGGACTACAGGTGCCCGCCACCACGCCCGGCTAATTTTTTGTATTTTTAGTAGAGACGGGGTTTCACTGTGGTCTCGATCTCCTGACCTCGTGATCCGCCCGCCTCGGCCTCCCAAAGTGCTGGGATTACAAGCGTGAGCCACCGCGCCCGGCCCCTCCAAACATTTTTAAAAGGATGCCAGCATATCTAATATGAAGTTGAACTTGCTACCTCTTATATTGTTTTTCTCTATAAACACACAGAATAGTGGATACCCATGCATTTTCCAATACTGCCTAGTGAATTGCAGGGTGTTCTTTATATAATCTATCAGCAGTCAAACATCCTGAAACATGTAGTAATTGCTTAGGTCAAATAATGTAATATATCTTTGATGTGCTGAAATAGACGATGAAGAGTACTAGCTTTTCAGTGATGCCTAGGTGGAAATACGCTTCCACAAATTTCTGTTGAGGCCACATCTGAATGGGTTCACTGAGGGGAGACAGAGTTACGTACCACGTATATTAAGAAAAACTCAACGGTGTTAACTTTCTGCTACTAGCGCTTCATGAACTATTATTTTTCTTTTTTTCCAGTGGACCCTTATTGGAAAAATCTCATGCTCACATTTTCCTGTAGGGGGATCTAGCACTGGATTGGATCAATGTCTTTAGGGCTCATTGATCAAGAGTTTTTCAATGATTAGAAGAATAGTTTTCTGTCATGCTTATGGTGGCTAGGAAATGACATTTGATTATGAGAGTTGCTTTATTTTTTTCACATTCTATAAAGGCAGCTGGCACTCAATAGTACTTTGGAACAGTGACTGGATATTTGCCAGTGATCTGATGACATAGTGGAATCAGAACATTTTGATTCTCCTTTGTTTGTCTGGGATTTCATCTTCAAACTCCATCAATCAACATGTAAAGAAAAAGATGGAAATTCACATTCACAATAGCTTACTTTCAACTGGCTTGTACTAGTATCTATTATAATTTTTTAAATGGTATCCTATAACCTTCTTTCAAGAGGTGCTTAAGCTAATGGTATGCTTGGACCAGCTCACACTGTCTTGCAAAGCCAATTGGATGCATCTCTTCATGACTAAGAATTCACTTACTTCAGGTTGGCAACTTGCAGTCACCAATGGATAGAGTATTAACATAATAGAAATTGGCAAATGCTACAAATCAGGGTGCTACTTTCCTCCAGAGTGTTAGTTGTTAAACATTTAGTGGTCTATCGCTTATTATACCACTTGTTTCTAAAAAAACTATTAGAAGAGGACCTAATGCATGACATTGTGATTTGTGTCATATGACCTTCATATTCTGCAGTCTTAATTTTGATCCCTCTAGACACTAAGGCAAGTATTCAAGTACGAGTAATTTTTTGAGAGTTTAGAAAACAGCAGCTGGGGACTAGGGAGCTGAGGCTGGGAACAGAAAGCAACCGACACAAGATTCATTCTTAAGTCAGCTACCAAGGTGGGCAACTCCTAAAACTAATAATTGAAGTCAACGTGGTTACAGGATTCAAGACAAACATATTAGAATCAATTGTATTGATATACTAGCAATAAACACATGAATACTGAAATTAAAAATGTAACATCACTTAAAATTGCTCAAAAATACAATTCTTAGGAGTACCTCTTAAAACCATGTACAGTACTTATAAGGTGAAAATTCACAACGCCGATTAAGGAAATCAAAGAAAATCTGAATAAAGATGCATACTACATTCATAGATTGAATGAATCAACACAGTAAAAAAATGTCAATTATTCCCAAAATTACA
Organism: Nomascus leucogenys; assembly: GCF_006542625.1. Taxonomy (NCBI): domain Eukaryota; kingdom Metazoa; phylum Chordata; class Mammalia; order Primates; family Hylobatidae; genus Nomascus; species Nomascus leucogenys. The sequence goes on from NC_044391.1 coordinate 2,476,826, forward strand.
TACAGTTTTAATGCAATTCCCGTCAAAAGCCCAGCAATTTCTTTAGTAGATATGGATGAAACTATTCTAAAATTTGTATAGGGAGGGAGAGAAACTGAGATCGATCAGTCTTCTTGATTCTAGGAATTTTTAAAGAGCTATAGTAATCAAACCCGGGTAGTACTGACAAGAGGAGTAGACACACCAATCAATGGAACAGAATAGAGAATCCAGAAATAGATTCATACAAGTATGCCCAATTGGTATTTTGACAAATTTACCAAAGTAATTCAATGGAGGAAAAATAGCCTTTCCAATAAGTGGCAAATGGTGTTGAAGCAATTGGAAATCCAGAAAGAAAGAGAGAAAGAGGAAGAGAGAGAGAGAGAGAAAGAGAAAGGAAGAAAGACAAAGGGAAGAAAAAGAAAAAGAACCTCAACCCAAACCTCACACTTTATTCAGAAATTACTCAAAATTGATCACAGATTTAAATATAGTATATAAATCTATAAAATTTTAGAAACCTAAGAGAAAATCTTTGGCATATAAGACTAGGCAAAGCATTCTTAGACGTGACACCTAAAACATGATCCAAAAAAGGAAAAAATTATAAATGAAACTTCTTCAAATTTAAAAGCTTTTACTCTGCAAAAACCCTGTTGAAAGGATGAAAAGAGAAGATACAGAGTGAGAGAAAATATTTGCAAACCACATATGCAAAGAACGACTAGTTTCTAGAATATACAAAAAGAACTGTCAAAACTCAACAAAACAAGCAATCAAATTAGAACATGGTCAAAAGACATGAAGAGACATTTCACCAAAGAAGATATACGGATGGCAAATAAATACATAAAAAGTTGTTCAACATCATTAACCATTCTGGAAATACAAATAAAATCCCAATGAGACATCATAGCATGCCTGTCATAAGAGCTAAAATAAAAAATATTGATAATACCAAATGCTGGCAATATTGTAGAGTAATGAGATCACTCGTACATTGCTGAATAGAATGCAAAATGGTACAGTTACTCTAAAAAACAGTTTGACAGTTTCTTTAAAAACTAAGCATGCAACTCCCATATACAGCCCTGCAATTGTATTCCTGGGCATTTATCCCAGAGAAATCAAGATTTATGTGTACTAAAAAATCCGTATACAAATATTTATAACAGCTTTATTTATAATAGCACAAAGCTGGAAACAATCGGGTGTTCTTTAACAGGTTAAAGGTTAAGCGTTCAGTTATATATTCAAACCATGGGCTAATAATCGGCAATAAAAACAAGCTATTGATACACGCAATCTCCACAGTATTATGCTGAGTGAAAAAAGGCCAATTTGAAAAGTTCATATACTACATGATTCCATTGAGATAACATTTTGAAATGACAAAGTTAAAGAAGTGGAGAACGGATTGGTAGCTGCCAGAGTTAGGGAGGGCTTGGAGTCCAAAGCTAAGTGAGTGAAGCTACAAAAGGACAACATGAGGGATTCTGGCAAAGTGATTAACCTGTTCTGTATTTTCACTGTATCAATGTCAATATCCGGGTTGTGATACTGCATTTTCCAAGATCTTATCTGTAGGTAAACTGGGTAAAGTGTACTCAGGCTCTCTCTATATAATTTTTAAAAACTGGATGTGAATGTAAAATTATCTCAAAATAAAAAGTTAAATTTAAAAAATTTGGTAAAGGTGAAACTTGCATCTACAATAGAAACAATTTAACTTTTGTCAATTTTGTTTTTATTTTTGGTTATTGTATTGATTATATTTCAAATAATATTTTTATTTCTGGTTCTTCTTATTTTCTTGCTTCCAATGCTGTCAACATTCTTGAATTTCCTTTGTATTCTCCAGCAAAATTTTCAGAAAATCTAGTTGAGTCTTTTCATGTCAGAAAACCTCTTTATTTTCCCTGACATGTATTTGATTGATAGTTGGGCTGAATATGAAATTATTTTAAAAATCCTTTAATTTTTATGGGTACTTCGCAGATGTATATATTTATGGGGTACAGGATATCTTTTGATACATTTATACAGTATTTAATGATCACATCAGGGTAAATGGGATATCCATCACCAAAAGCATTCCTCACTTCTTTGTGTTACAAACTTTCAAATTGTAATCCCTGAGTTATTCCACAATGTACAACAAATTATTGCTGCCTGTAGCCACCCTGTTGTGCTATCAAATACTAGACCTTATTCATTGTATCTAACTATATTTTTGCACCTATTAATCATCCCCATTCCCAACCCCCCGCCCCAGCCCCCACTACCCTTCCCAGCCTCTGGTAACCATTATTCTGCTCTTTATCTCTATGAGTTCAATTGTTTTAACTTTTAGCTCCCACAAGTGAGTAAGAACATTTGAAGTTTGTTTTTCTGTGCCTGGCTTATTTCATTTATCATAATGTCCTCCAGTTCCATCCATTTTGTTGTAAATGACAGTATCTCATTCATTTTTGTGGCTGAATAGTACTCCATTGTCTATAAGCACTACATTTTCTTTACCCATTTGTCTGTTGATGGACACTAGTTTGATTCCATATCTTGGCTACTGTTAACAGTGCTACAAAAAACATGAGAGGGCAAATATCTCTTCAATATATTAATTTCCTTTCTTTTGGGTATATACCTAGTAGTGGGACCACTGGATCACATGGTAGTTCTGTTTTTAGTTATTTGAGGAACCTCCACCCTGTTCTCCATATTGGCCATATTTATATACATTCCCACGAACAGTGTATGAGGGTCCCTCTTTCTCCGTATCCTCACCAGCATTCATTATTCCCTATCTTTTGGATAAAAGCCATTTTCACTGGGGTGAGATGATTTCTCATTGTACTTTTGATTTACATGAGATTCTTAGTTCAAAATAATTTTACCTCCAAACATGAAAGGCATTATATTATATCATCTTCTGGCATGTATTTTTACTGATGAAAAGTCTGATATTATTCTCATTCTAATTTCTTGGAAAAATAACCTTATTATAGTTTTTATTTTGAAAGCTTCTAGGCATATACATGTGTGTATATATATATATATATATATAATGTATATATTATTTATTATGCAATTTCCATATGTGTAACTATGTATAGTAAAAGCCTTCTCATGTGTTTGGGCTCTATAGATGGGTGGCAAATCAAAAGTTATTTAAAGACAGGAATACCTTAAACATTTCTATGAGTATATGTGTACTGTTTGGAATTCTGCCTCATCTTTCTTGAATAAATCATACATACAATGTGTATTTTAAAAATTCTAGTTTCAGTGTCTTAGTGTCTTTAATGTATAGAAAAAAACAGGTACTTGTGAAATTGAGTGCAGAATCACCCTACTTTTTATGATTCCCTCATCTATCCTCATTTTTATAATAATTTTTATAATCTATACAACAAACCCCCATGACACAAGTTTACCTATGTGACAAACCTGGACTTGTACCCCTGAACTTAAAATAAAAGTTGAGAAAAGAAAATTCAACGGCTTTTTTCAACTTTTATTTTAGATTCAGGGAGTAAATATGCAGGTATATTGCATCATGCTGAGGCTTGGGTTATGAATGATGCCATCACCCAGGTACTGAGAGGTACTGAGCACAGTGTACAATCGTTAGTTATTAAACCCTTTCCCCACTCCTTGCCTCCCTTCCCAGTAGTGCCCAGTTTCTATTGTTGCCATCTTTATGTCCATCAGTGCTCAAAGTTTGGCTTCCACTTAGAAGTGAGAACATGTGATATTTGGTTTTCTGTGTTAATTTGCTTATGATAATGGACTCCAGCTGCATACATGTTGCTGCAAAGGACATAATCTCATTCTTTTTTATGCCTGTCTAGTATTCTATGGTGTATATGTACCACATTTTCTTTTTCCAGTACACCACTGATGGGCATCTAGATTGCTTCCCTGTCTTTACTATTGTGAATAGAGTTGCAATAAACCTGGAAAGGCATGTATGTTTTTGGTAGAACGATTTGTTTTCTTTTGGATACATACCCTGTAATGGAATTGCTCGGTTGAATGGTAGTTCTGTTTTAAGTTCTTTGAGAAATATCCAAACTGCTTTCCACAGTAGCTTATTAATTTACATTCACATCAACAGGTAAAATATTTCCTTTTCTCTGCAGCCCTCGTATCTATTGTTGTTGTTGTTGTTGTTGTTGTTTTACTTTGTAATAATAGCCATTTTGACTGGTGTGAGATGGTATCTCATTTTGGTTTTGATTTGCATTTTTCTGATGATTAGTGATTTGGAGCATTTTTTCCTATGTTGGTTGGATACTTGTATGTTTTCTTTTAAGAAGTGTATGTTTTGCTGGGTGCGGTGGCTCACACCTGTAATCCCAGCACTTTGGGAGGCCGAGGCAGGCGGATCACCTGAGGTCGGGAGTTTGAGACCAACCTGACCAACATGGAGAAACCCCATCTCTACTAAAAATACAAAATTAGCTGTGTGTGGTGGCCCATGCCTATAATCCCAGCTACTGGAGAGGCTGAGGCAGGAGAATCGCTTGAACCCAGGAGGTGGAGGTTGCAGTGAGCTGAGATCACGCCATTGTACTCCAGCCTGGGCAACAAGAGTGAAACTCTGTCTCAAAAAAAACAAAAAACAAAAAAGAAGTGTTTGTTAATGTACTTTGCCTATTAACTTTTTGGTGTGCTGTTGGATTCCGTTTGCTGGTATTTTGTTGAGGATGATTCCATCTATGTTCATCAGGGATATCACCCTGTAGTTTTCTTTTTTGTTGTTGTGTCTTTGCAAGGTTTTGGTATCAGGGTGATGCTGGCTTCGTAGAATGAGTCAGGGAGGAGTCCCTCTTCCTTGATTTTTTGGGAATAGTTTCAGAAGAATTGGTACCGGCTCTTCTTTGTATGTCTGCTACAATTTGGCTGTGAATCCATCTGGTCCAGGGCTTTTTTTGGTTGGTAGGGGTTTTGTTAATCACTGATTTAATTTCAGAACTTGATATTGGTCTGCCCAGGGTTTCAATTTCTTCCTGATTCAATCTTGGAAGGTTGGGTGTTTCCAGGAATTTATTTATTTCCTCTAGATTTTCTGGTTTGTGTGTGCAGAGGTATTCATTACAGTCTCTGAGGATCTTTTGTATTTTGGTGGGATCAATTGTAACGTCACCTTTGCTGTTTCTGATTGTGCTTATTTGGATCTTCTGTTTTTCTTGTTAATCTAGCTAGTGGTCTATTGATCTTGTTTATCCTTTGAAAAAGCCAATTTTTGGTTTTGTTGGTTCTTTGTATGAATTTTTGGGTCTCAATTTCATTCGGTTCTGCTCTGATTCTAGTTATTTATTTTCTTCTGCTAACTTTGATTAGTTTGTTCTTGTTTTGCTGGTTCCTCTAGATGTGATGTCAGATCATTAATGTGAGATCTTTCTAACTTTTTGAGGCAGGCATTTATTGCTATAAACTTTCCCCTTAACACTGGTCTGCAGCATCATAGAGATTTTGCTATGTTGTGTCTCTATTTTCATTTTATTTCAAAGTTTTTTTTATTTCTGCCTTAATTTCATTGGTTACTCATAAGCTATTCAGGAGAAAGTTTGTTTAATTTCCATGTAATTGTGTGGGTTTCAAAGATCTTCTTGGTACTGATTTATATTTTTATTTCACTGTGGTGTGAGAGTTTGCTTGGTATACTTTTTATATTTTTTAACTTATTGAGACTTGCCTTATGGCCAAGCATGTCTTTACCAAGCATGGTAAATCTTGGAATATATTCCATGTGCAGATTAAAAAAATGTATGTCCTATGGTTGATGGGTGGAGTGTTCTGTAGATGTATAGTAGAGCCAATTGGTCAAATGTTGAGTTTAAGTCCAGAATTTCTTTGTTAGTTTTCTGCCTCGATGATCTACGTAACACTGACAGTGGGGCGCTGAAGTCCCCCACTATCAATGTGTGGCCGTCAAAGCCTTTTCATAGGTCTAGAAGTACTTATTTTATGAATCTGGGTACTCCAATGTTGGTTGTGTATGTATTTAAAATAATGAAGTCTTCTTATTGAATTCAACTGTTTATCATTATGTAATTCCCTTCTTTATTCTGTTTTTTACTGTTGTTGATTTAATATCTGTTTTATGTAGTATAAAAATAGTGACCCCTGCTCTTTTTTGTTTTCCATTTGTGTGCTAGATCTTTCTCCAACCCTTTACTTTGAGCCTATGGATATTGTTACATGTGAGCTGGGTCTCTTGAAGACAGCAGAAGGATGGGTATTTTTTATAAAAAATCCCATTTGCCATTCTGTGCCTTTTAACTGCAGTGTTTGGACGATTTACATTCAATGTCAATATTGATGTGAAGTTTTGATCCTATCGTGAGATTGTTAGCTGGTTGCTTTGTAGTTCCTACTGTGTGGTGGCTTTATAAGTTCTGTATGGTAGGCATTTAAGTGTGTTTTTGTGGTAGCAAGTATTGTTCTTTTATTTCCATGTTCAGAACTCTTTTCGTGATTTTTTTTGGAAAGCTGGTCTAGTGGTAATTAATTCCCTTAGTGCTTGCTTGTCTGTACAAGATTTTATTTCTCTTTTGCTTATTAAGCTTAGTTTGGTGAGATATGAAATTCTTGATTGAAATTTCTTTTTTTAAGAATGCTGAAAACAGGCCCCCAATGTCTCCTGGCTTGTAAGATTTCTGCTGAGAAGCCTGCTGTTAGTCTGATGGAGTTCCCTTTGCACATGCTCTGACATTTTCCCTAGCTGCCTTTAAGATTTTTTTCTTTAGTGTTGACCTTGAATAGTCTGGTGACTATATGCCTTAGTGATGTTTATTTTTTACTGTCGCTTGCAATTATTCTCTGGATTTCTTGTATCTGGACATCTACCTCTGTAGCAAGATAAGGGAAAACTTTATTGAATTACTACCTTACATATGTTTTCCAGGTTGTTTACATTTTCTCTTTCTCCTTCAGGAGTGCCAATATTTTGTAAGTGTGATTGCTTTACACAATCCCATATTTCTTGAAGATTTTGTTTATTTTAAAAGCTTCTTTTTTCTTTACTTTTGTCTGACTGGGTTAGTTTGAAAGGCCAGTCTTCAAGTTCTGAAATTCTTTTTTCTGCTTGGTCCAGTCCATTGACAACAGTTTCAGTTGTATTGTGAAATTCCTTAAGTAAGAAAATTCAATTCTAGAAGCTCGAATTGATTTCTTTTTAAGATGTTTATCTCTTTCTTCATTTCCTGGATTATATTACGAATTCCTTTGTGTCGATTTTCAACCTTGTCTTCTATCTTACTGAGCTTCTTTGAAATAGATGCTTTGAATTATTTATCTGTAAGTTGTGAGTTTTCATTTTTGTTAGGGACTTGTGCTGGAGATTTAGGGTGATCCTTTTGTGGTGTCACTGCATTCAGATTTTTCATGGTGCCAAAATTCTTGTGCTGGTTCCTTCTCATCTGGAGATGCTGTCACTGCTAATTTTTGTAATTATTTTCATGTGGATAGGATTTTTTTCCTTTGTACTTCTTTACCTGTAATATTGGTTTTTTTTTTCCTTTTCCTTTCCCTCCTGTACCTCCCATAGGGGCTGCAGCTGTAGAGAATGCTGGGTAGGGTCTTTTGGCTTTGCTTCTATAGCCCTATGCACTTCTTTTGGCAGGTTTTATTTTGGGCTGTGCAATTTGACTACCGGTGCAGTTTAATCCAGGTGCATACGAAGTCAGCCATTCCTTGGTGATCTGGCAGTGTGGCTGTGCAAGGATTTTAGTCTTGGGCCAGAGATTGGAGCACTTGCTCTAGAACAGTGTACAGGCCTGCACAGCCAGAACTGTGGAACATGTTCCAGTAGGCAATGGAATTGTGTTCTCCCCCATCACAAGCCTGGGGTGGGAGGAGAACTGCTACAGCTGTAATTTCTCCTGAGTGGTGAGACTTGCAGCCAGGGCCACCTTGGTGACCTGGAACTAGCCTGCGTGTGCCATTTCTGGGTGCCCTAGGCTGTTGCCCTGAGACTTTGGTACAGCAGGACACTCTTCACTCCACCCACAGGCAGAAATCCAGGCATTTGGACACCCACTTGGCTGGACCAGCAGCCTGAGTTGCCCCACCCTTCTTGGACATAGATCATGGTGTAGCAGGGCCTTTGCTGATCCATGCTCAAGAAGATCTCTAGGCATTTGGAGCAACTGCTTGCCTCGTTCAGCAGCCTGAGTCACCCCTTCTGTGTAGAGATCCTGATGCAGAAGATCCAACTTTGCTACATACCCAGGGAGATCTCCAGTCATTCAGAGCACCTGCTTACCTGGATCAACAGCCTAAGCTGTCTCACCCTTCATGGACATAGATTGTGGTGCATCAGTACCCTCTCTGCTCCATGCCCAGGAAGATCTCCAGGCATCTGGAGCACCCACTCTCTGAGATTAGGAGTTTATGCCACTCCCCATCCGTATGCAGAGAATTTGGAGCCAAGGAGGTTTTCCAGCTCATCCCTAGACACTTCTCTGTGCACTTGGTGGTTGCTGACTGGATTCTCCCTCAGTACTGATGCATTCTGCTCTTAGTCTTGGGTTTGGGAAAATGTCTGCAGCTTTTCCCACTGTCTTTCCCTCACAGCAACTCTGAGCCTCTCCCCAAGTTAGCTCCAGGGCTTGGGAGAAACAAAGCGTTCTCCCTTGGTCTCGGTTGCATAGTCCCCAGTGGAAAGGTGAGTTACAGTGGAAAGTTCTCTGCCTTTCTCACACACTGAAGTTTTTCTCACTTTTTTTAGCCACATGCCATCATGGGGGCTGTTTGCTAGCATTTTCCTCCCTGGATGTGTGGTGTCCTTCACAATTCCAGTGGATTCCCATTTTCCTTCTTGAATTAAAGCTCACAGAGTTGATTCACACACACGATCTCGCTTTTTGCAAGTGGCTAAGGCATGTTACAAGCCTCAAGTCCACCATCTTGGGGGAAAAACACAACACACTCATTTTTTTATTGATTTCAAATATGAATCTCTTTCAATTTATCCAGATTTCGGTGAGCAGTGAGGCTTTTTGGGAAGACAACATATATTTTAATTTGGCAATGGAAATTGCCCCATTTGGGAATGGAAAATTGTTGTTATAATTTCTGTAGTTATTTCTACTAGTTCTCAATTTCCCACCCCCTATTTCTGTGTTATCTTTCTGAGTCTTCTATTATGTAAATATTGTCCCTCCTCAACCGACCCTTGATGATTTTAACTTTCTTTTAAAATAATTTTTCTCCTTTTTTTCCTTTATATTTGTGCTATTAGTTTGGGCATTTCATGGTGTCTTCCTAACACAATAGCCACAGAGTGAGCCAGGTTTAACATAAGTCAGATTAGAACATTCTTCGTGCAAATCTTCCTCCCTATTTTTCTGAGAACCAAAACCAAAGTCCTAGAATTCACCTATAAAACTCTTCATGATTTGCCTCTGGAACCTCTCTGGCTTCACTTTCCACTACTCTCACCCTCACTCATTCCACTCTAGCTATACAGCCTCTTTGCTCTTTCTCCAGTGCCCCAGCACACCACTGCCTTATGGATAAATTCTGCACAAGGTGTTCCCTCTCCCTGGAACTCTATTTCCCCTACATACCCTCTTGATCCCACTCCCTTGTTTCTCTCAAATCTTTGTTTGCATCTTAATTTCACAATGATGCAGACATGAGAGTGCCATTTAATTCCAAAATCTGCCTCCCTCCCTAGTGTCTCCCATGTCCATTTCCCTGCATGTTTATTTGTTGCCTGCCTTACTCTGATTTTCATTTGTTCATTATGTTTGTGTTTATTGCCTGTCTCCTGCAGCTAGTAGGTCAGTTCTGCAAGGATGTGATTCTGTGTCTGTGTTGTTCATTTGTATAACCCAAGCCCCTTGTACATGGTACCAGAACAAGGCACATAGTAGGTATTTAATTAATATTTGTTGAATGAACGAATAACTTTTTGTCCTAGGAAATGAAGTTATTTGTTTTACTTCTAACTCTTCAATTAAACTTATTCAGTAATTCTATTTCAAATGTACATAAACTCTTTATTTTTCTTGAATCGTTTCTTAATCATAGCTTCCTATTTTGTTACAGTTGCAAAATTATTTCATATTACTCTGAAAATTGTAATCAGAGTATTTCAAAGTTTATTTTTCCTTAAATTTTCTTAAGAGAAAAGGTGAATTTAAATTTAAATTTCTAATTTATTTAGTCCTTTTCTTTTTTTTTTTTTTTTTTTTTTTTGAGACGGAGTCTCGCTCTGTCGCCCAGGCTGGAGTGCAGTGGCGCAATCTCGGCTCACTGCAAGCTCCGCCTCCCGGGTTCATGCCATTCTCCTGCCTCAGCCTCTCGGAGTAGCTGGGACTACAGGCGCCCGCCACCATGCCCGGCTAATTTTTTTTGTATTTTTAGTAGAGACGGGGTTTCACCGTGGTCTCGATCTCCTGACCTCGTGATCCGCCCACCTCGGCCTCCCAATTGCTGGGATTACAAGCGTGAGCCACCGCGCCTGGCCAGTCCTTTTCATTTTAAATTAGATATCAATATGCAATAATCAAGACTTGTCAGTGCTAGATACTTAAATAAAATTTGCTTAAGCAAAGAAAGAATTCTTTCATTCCCCGCTGATGTACTAGAAAAGTCCGTGGGGATATATGTCTTCATGTATGTCTGAATCATGTATTTCACTGTCTGTCTTTTGGATAAGCTCTCTCCTCATGGTTGGCAGGTTGGCTATCAATAGCATAAGATTTTCATCTGTCAATGTGCTAACTTCAGGGTTATATGGGAGTTTTTTTCTGTTGCAGCAGAATAATTTCAATGCAGATCTTGATTAGCCTAGCTTGAGTCACATGACTAATCTTAAGCCAAACCTTGTGGCCAGGTGTTTGGGATTCTCTGCTTTTTCAGGCCTGGGTCTCATGTTCACAAGGTAGAAAGAGGTAAGTGATGAACAACCCCTGCTAAACTACACAGATTAAGTTCTCCAAAAGGAAGAGATATTTTTATTACTTTAAGAAAGGGTAGGCAAAAACTGTGCATCAGACATAATCTTTGTGCATTTTAAGAGTTGAAAACATTCTTATTTTTTGATCAGATATCTTTAGCTGTAATGCTAGATAAGGATACAGAAGAGCTTATCTTCAGGGATAGCTACTCAAATACAACCAATTAACTATTTTATTAATTACTATTTCAACTAATAAATGCAGCACACAGGATCTTCAAACTCCTATCTGGGAAGTTATTTATTGCTCAATAGAATCATCACGATTCCACAAACTTCATGACTTAATATTTGTAGTCTATCACAAATACGGCTTGCTGAATATGAGATTAAATTTATATAATTAGATGTTCAAGGTATTCATTCTTATTTCTATAAACCCACGCTAAACAAAATTGTTCCTGGAGGACTGTAATGTCTAAGTTGCTGATAACTGTCAGAAACAAACACTATAACTAATTCCTTTTAAATCAGTAAGGAGTAAAGCAAGTAACGTAATAACATAACATGATAGTAATACTTCTAGTAGTAATAACTTTACTGTTAAATATTCTTAAATATTTCAAAATATTTTCACCTGTATCATCTAATCACTGAGTATCTCATTTCATGAAAATTGGCAGGAAAACTGAAGGTCACTGTGAGTAAATATAACATTTATACATACCACCACATAGCTTTTATCATATTGTACAAGATATCTTTGTTTTTATCTCTATCTCACCTGTTAATCTTAGGAGCTAGAAGAAGGTGAATATCTTGTATTACATTTTTTTTATTTGCAGGTCCTAGCCAGTGCCTGGCATAGATCAGATGATTTTTCCCCAAAAAAGTTTTCAAAATAGAATGTAGTTGTCTGTGGTCGCAAAGCTAAGTCACATATGGCAGGGATGAAAACCAAGTTCTTGTGCTTTTCAATACAGCATGTAGATTGCTCTTTGAAATGCAATCAACACATCACACCTGCTTTTTAATAAGTGAACACAAAAGCCTGGAGTGGGTCTAGTGAGATGCCATCCAACAGAGTGTGAATCAGGGGTCTTGGCAGGAAGCAGATGACACATTCAAGCTGGGTGATTGATGAAGGTTGATAAAAGGACTATCACAAAGTTTAGAGTGAAAAACAAGGGATGCAGGACCCTGGCTGAGCCACATAATAACATCAGGGAGCTACTACCACTCCTAAACCTGAAGAAGTGAAAAGAAGTGGCTCCCAGAACCTGCGGAGAGAGCTGTGAGGGCAACTTGACTGGAGCTTGACAGTAGATGGGACCAGCAGATTTACTGAGATCCAGCTGGCGGGGAGCCAGGGGAATACTCTGACATCACACTCCTTCCTTCCTCCCACCTCATCCTGATGTACCCTTTGGCTGAAGCCACCAGAAGACAGAGAGCAAGGTACCCCTGCTACCTTGAGATATTCATTCAGCTTAGCATCCCAAAGGCTAGGGCAGAGAGCAGGGTAGAGAAGGGCAGGGTCAACAGAAGAACTTCAACATGAGGAGTTTGCTACCCCAAGCCTTAGTGATAGAAGTCAAAATTCACTTGACTACTTGGCCTATGCTTGATCGGAGATTGAGGAAGCTGATGTACTTGGAAGGACCTGGTGTGCTAACTGGGCTGCTGCCAATCTTTGGAAGAGTAACTTGTTCTTGTTAAGAAGCATAACCAGATGGGGTCCACGGTTTAACTTCCCACTTTCATGGTGTGCAGCTGTCAGTTGTGGCTACAATCCTGTGTTGCAGAGGGTTGCAGGCTGTAATTTTGTGTCCAAGACCTTCCAGAGAACAACTAGCATACTCTGTGCACAATAAGTACAGGCTCGATCCAGCCATACTGCTAGTATCAAAGCATATTCTTCATTAATTGAATGTGACAGTGCACTTACCCCTCCTTTTTGAGAGAACAAAATCCTGATTCAAAGATTGTTCTGACTATGAACTCCAACAACACACACAATAGAAGCCAATGAATCAGTTTGGTCTATTTCTTCATGAATAGATTCTTCTGTGTAGTGTATCACAGTGAGTCCTAACTTGCAAAGTCTTAACACTGCTCACTCTAGTTAAGCCAGCAGTAGACTTCCCTTTAACTTATTTGGCATGGTTTTTCCTCTTGGGCCATGATGATCTCAGCTACATTAGTGTGCAACTTGTACACAGAGAATATTAAGGAAATGACCTGAATAAATCTCTTTCAAGTAAAGGGTCAGACTCAGGCTTCTGGTATTTGTGTCTAAAAACTGGGATGAACCATATCTGGTTCCATCATTGTATGATCCTGGTGACCTCATTAGCCCCGCTAAACTTTGGTATTTCATTCTATGGAAAGAGACATTTAACTTCCCTTCCTACATCCTCAGGGTTTGGAAATCTCACAAGTGCCACCAAATTATGAGATAGTATAACCATATAGCGTACAGTTATCAAATATAAATATTAATACTAAGTATCTGAAAATGTGCGTTTGTCCTTTGTTTTCTGCTGAATAGTGCATGGGACTCATAAGGTATGTCTTTAAACTAGACTAAAGGAAAGGTCTTTTATTTTATGAAAAGTTGCATGAAAATGGAAAAGTCATTTACTTCTTTTAAGATTCAGATTTCCTATGTAAGTAATAGGTATGATGAGAATATTTACCTCCAGAATTTTCTCAGAAACTGAAAGAAAAGAATAAGCACTTAAAAAAATCAAGTCATAAAAATGAAAGTTGCTCCTAAAGTTACTGTAGGTGATACATCAATTTATTTTCATGTTACTTAAATAGTGTTTGTTACCCTTGACTAATATTAGAGTCAGGATCCTAGTCTATAAAAATGGAAGGTTTCAGAATTTCAACAAAGAACATATGAAAGTCATGACCTGAATAACTTTGGTAAAGTAGAAGCAAACTCTGGATTTGCAAAGAGAAAGAACACCAAAGAACTAATGGAAAACAAACAAAAAAGTCTTTTTATAGGCTTAGTGAGATTTTGGTTTAATAATTAGTGATACCCATATGCATATCTTTTATCTATTTCTATGACAATGCTATGTTATAACCACCCCAAAACTCAGTGGTTTAAGACAAAAGACACTTATTACTGCTAATGAGTACGTGGGTCAGATGGACCGGTCTTTTGGTATTGGCTGAGCACACTCACACATCTGCAGTCAGATGTGGGGTGGAAAGGCAGCTCCCTTGAACTTGGCTGGGCTCTCTCACATATTTGGGAGTGGGCTGGCCTTAAGCAGGTTTAGATTAGGATCAGCTGAAATGACTAAGCTTTTCTTCTTTGGTTTCTCACATCCCTCCTGCAGGCTCGCTAGGGCTTATATCCTTATGGTCCCTGGGCATGACTCAGGCTTAGGCTCAGAATTGACCTATTTCACTTTGGCACCATCCTTCGGAACAAATCAGTTACAAGACCAGCCCAGATTAAAGAAGAAGGCAAAAAGACTCGACTGCTGAATGGGAGTAGGTGCAAAATTACATTGCAAAAGGTGTAGATACAGGGAAAAGAGGAGAATTAGGGCCACTTTTGCATTCAGTCCACCATACTATTCTACTTGAATTTCCTTATGAGCAGAAGTCAAAGGCTTATAAACATCTGGAAAGCTTCAGAAATCTGGACACTGCTGCAGCAGCATGCCACCATAACCGGCAGGCTGTGCAGAGCAAGCCAAATTTGTACTTAGAGGGATCTATAAGACTTGCCAACTATTTTTATGAATGTACAAGTTTGGCTGACATACATTTTCTAATATCTGAAACATCCCATTTGTGCCACTTGAGCAAACAAATCAGACACAATAACTGGTGGTGTGATCCCCTTCTCAGCCATCCTTATCACAGAATTAAGTTGCTATTTATTTTACATATTTGATTTAATTTACGGAATACATTTATGTCATTTTCATTTTTGTCTTACTTGCTTATATTTTTAAAGGAAGGAAAGTTATCTTTACCTACTCATATTTGGAAACACGGCCCCTAATACAAAGGGTAGTTGTATAGCACATTTACTTGTATTTATAGACACCAAAATAGTATGTGGTGGGGAGGAGTACTTACAATTCTTTGCTTCTGCGGCTGTAGACAATTTCTTCATTTAAACCCGGAGTTCTAAAGAGGAATTTAGATCAATTAAAATAACATTTTGTTGCCTGGCCTTGTTAATAACAAAGTTTTTGCTTGCATAAACTGCATACAGAGAAAATAGGATTAAAGAATATTCTGGGGAAAATGAAATGAATAACGACAACAGAATCAAATCACTGCAGAAAAATGTAAAATTATATAATTAAGAAAGCTATAACCCCACTGATTCTTTCAGATATTTCAGAATATAGCCAAGGCAGCTTCTCAGCCACGGTCACTCCAAAGATAAGATTTGAAGTTATGAAATGTAGCAGTCATGCATTTAGAGGAGTTGAACATTTTCTAACCAGTCGTGAAGTGAGAAAATAATCTTACATGTTATGCTTCAACTTGCAATGTTTTTACTAGTTCTAGTCATGATTTAAAGCATCAGAATATTGTACGTGTTATGTATGTAGGAAGAGTCACACGGGAAAACTACTGCTACTTCAGCAGTTCATTTTCCAAAGTTTGAATTAAAATCCCTGTTTCTCTCAATTTTTCTTTCTGTTTGCCTGCTGAATCGCTTTTGAGTCCAAAGGCCTGTGCCAATCTACGTGCTCTGTGTAGAGATTAAAATCTTGTGCAAGCCTTGGATTTAAGAGTTCTGTTTTGGCTTTTATCTCCCCAATGTTACTAATTGTCTATTTTAACCTCCTATTCACTGAATTCATGTATTTATTTAAGTAGAATATTTATAACATTTTAAAATAATAATAATAATGTTTAAATCTTATGTTGGAGAAAGCTAAAATTTGGAGTTAAATCCTGGCTCCTACCTTACTAATTATATGACATCGATAAGGGTTTACCTCCCAAAACCTTATTTTCCTCACCTTTAAATTGGAGATAATAATGTTGTTTACCTCAAAAGATTGTTGTAAATAGTACAATCAGGTAGCATTCGTAAAGTAAACATGTGGCAAAAATTCTATAAATAATGATAGCCAGAAGTCACACTTTAAAATACACCAGTATCTTAATCCACGGAAGAATCTTTGCTAGGGAATATGACCGACATAAGAGAAAAAAACTAAAAATATGGATATGGAAGTTACTCCTGCAAAAGCCCAGTCTGATTATCCTACAGTATGAGCCACATGTAATGAGCCCTGTCTATGCACTTCAAGCTTTCAATCAGCATTTTTTTCTTGTTTCACTTTTTGAAAAATAAACTGGCAGCCAAAAAATCATCAGATATTTATGGGAAGTCTCTAACTGATACTTGACATCTTGATGACATGAGGAAAATCAGAGGCAAAGCAAGCAGGAGGGAGCAAAGACCAGGTGAGATAAAGACCAGCCTTTAGAAGACTTTAAAAATAAACAAAGTAGATCAACATTATGGAGACAACTCGAGATGAGACTAGGATGCTATAAAAATGATCATTCAGAGAACAAAAACAGCTCTTCAAAATTAAATACATGATAGCAGAGAGGAAAACTGAAGCAGAAGAGTTGAAAGATAAAGTTAGAAAATGCCATAGAAGGTATAACAAAAAGATAAAAACAGGGAAGACAGGAAAGAATATATAATAAAATTAGAGGACCAATCTAGGAGGTCTGATATCCAAAACATGAGTCTTCCAGAAAGAAAATGAAGGAGAAGAAGTAAGCAATGAAATAATTCTAGAACATTTCCCAGAATTGTAAATCATGATTTTCTAAATTAAAAGAGCTGAATTAATGTTCAGCATAGTGAATGAAAATAACCCAAACCACAGTCCAAAACTCACATAAAATCAGAACTCTGGGGACAAAGAGGAATAGCAATAAATTTCCAGATATAAAATCCTAGAAAAACCAAACAAGTTTTCATATGGAGGATCAAGGAAGACAATTAGTCTTTTCAAAAGCGGTATTGCTAAAAGACAATGGGAGAAAGAAAGCCTTCCAAATTTTGAGAGAATATGATTTCTAAACTAGAATGTTTCTGTTTGGCCAGTGTATAGATTAATCATGAAGGGCAGAATAAAGGCATTTTGGTACATGTCAGCTTTCAAATATTTTACTTCCTTTGCACAATTTCTCAGGAAGCCATATAAAGATAAAACCCATGAAATCTTGTTGGGTTGAGCAAAAATGAAGGCAAGAATTAGGAGTTCCAATAGAGCCACGAGACGAAGGGAATTCTCAGCCTGATGATGAAGGAGACCTCCAGAAGATAGTGGTGCAGAGACCCAGAGGACAAAGAGAATCCACACTGGAGCAGGGCAGAAGTCTCCAGAAAAGACCTCGTCCAGCCGGAGAGATTGAGAGAATATTCAACCTGTTTGCATTTATCACAAGGAGCTTTCAAAATGGAGGCTATCTCTGCCTTGAATTGGTGGTAAGGACAAACGAGCTGATCAAATGACAAAACAAAGCATGCAGAACAAAGTATACAGGAAATGAAAAGTAATTATGGCAACTGCATAATTCAGACTCACCTGTATATGTGTGTGTGTGTGTGTGTGTGTATATATGTGTATATATATATACATATCCTTATAAATACTAAGGAACTATATATAGTATTATAATTATATATCATATCTAATAATCACAATGTGAACATGAAATATTGAGCTAACAAAAATGAAGATAAATCCATCTTTATGACGGTATTATAAGGGCAGGAGAAAGAGGGAGAGGGTGGTGAAAAAAGACATTTGTCGTCTTCTATACCAAGAAGGCGACAGATAATGAACAGAGTGAATCAGTAATCAGCAGTATATTATTTTGCAATATGTGGCTAAATGCCAAAGAATCAGCTAGAATAATTAAAAGTACCTACATCTGAAGAGAGGGAAGTTGTGTAGATGCAGGATAAAAAGCTGCTTCTATTTATAAGTATCTTTGTAGATTTATTTGATTCGTAAAAAGTGTTGGTATAATTTGATGGAAATAAAGCCTAAACGTTGGAAAAAATGCATCTATGACATTACTCTTATTAGTTCAGTGTTTTAAAAAATAAAGACAAATATTTTTCCAAATAAACAATTTGTTGGCATTTTTAAACATGAACATATTGACATATAGACACACACACACGTGTGTTTGCACACAAATTTACATCATCATCATACAAAGCAACTATTTTCTAAATGTAAAACATATTTTTTTCTGTGAGTACTGCAGTGCTTGTCTAACCTTTATCTGTAGATTTTATTGTACATTCTTGAGAACTCAAACCTGTTAAACAACTTTACAGCTAAGTCTTGGCAGCAGGAAAGCAGTGACCAACATTATCCTCTGCATCCTTCCTGTGGAATAAAAAACAGAGTGAAAATGTAAGATATATTTTATTACCAAATATATATACATATATATATATATATATATTTGGAAGCATGTATATGTATGCTTCCAAAACTAGACCAAAATAATAATTGGCCTCACTAAAATATATAAAAGCCTTCAACTAAATGAAGGATCAAAAATTAAATATGTATAAAGGAGACAAATAATTATGTAAACAGTTAATCTCATGTTTAAAATTCAAATATCAAGTATTATCAACTTACAATCCTGTAGTGCCATTTTTCTAAGTAGCACTGGTCATTGTACTATGGGGCCAAAAAATCAATTCTCTCAACATTCAGGCATAAAAATGAGGGAAGGCATTAAGATAAATTAACTCTCTGAATATAGAAATTAGGCAGTGTGTTGGCTTTCCCATGTGGTTCAATCTTAATTTCCACCACAGCACCTCAAACGATATTCTAACATGAATAACTAAGTGATTAGTATGTTTCCCAAGCAATGTGGTATCAACGTAGATATTTTTGCCTGACCTCAGTAGCCCATCAAATCTCAGCATGTTACTCCAGTAAACAGAGTTGGTCTCAGCTATCCTGTAAAGCATAAACATCTTGGGAAACGAGGCTTGGTGTACATGCCTAGAAGACACTGTGATTATTTTATGTATAATAAAATAGTCAAATTTTCTGCAATGCCAAGATATTCTTTGATAACAAATTAGTTCCTAAGGAAGTTGGAACCAGGATGCCGGGACACTAGAGAATCACTTACCTGACTGTGGTGCTAATAGACCCCACAAGTGCTTCATAACTCCAATGTGCACACAATCCCCTGGGCTTCTGGTACCAGAGGTACCCTCTGATACAGTGGGATTGGAGTGGGGTCCAAGATTCTGTATTTCTAAGAAGCTCCAAACAATGTTGATGCTGCTGGTCTATGGACCACGCGCTGAGTAACCAGGCACTAAATGATACCATAAGCTGCTCATTTACTACATTGCCAAATTTCGTATGTTGGCACGGAAGGCAGAAATCTAATAATAGATTCCATTCGATTTTCTATCACATAGTAGGAACTCAGCATATTTTGGGTAACTATACTACCCTTGGAAATGTATAGGGAAATCCTACAGAACAGGTCTTAGCTGTATTTAATGACAGCTAGGCTATTATCTGTATATGCTTGGTGCAGTTTTACATTTACAAATAATGCTAATGAGAAGTGCTATTAACAGAATTTCTCAAGTATTTTCGAGATTCATTTGCATAGTTATAAATTAGATGTCCCAAATATTATTTTATGGGTAATGTGTATTTTCCAAGATGATCTCCTTAGAGAGAGAGAGAGAGAGTGTGTGTGTGTGTGTGTGTGTGTGTGTGTGTGTGTGTGAATTAGCTGTTGCCAGGCTATTTTTGTTGCTACATGGTTGTTATGGGCCAAAATCTTACATTCACTCATCTTTACCTAGTTTAGTCTGTTGCCTATCTTCATATATAAAACATATTCTGCTTCAGATCTGCTGTAGTATATGGGTTTACTTGTTTATAGTATAGTAGTGGAATTTACTAAAGCTGCATATTATATATCACAAAGAAATAAATAAATGAGACTTTTATAAAAGAGTAAATGCTCAATTATTTTAGGGTAGACTGTGAAAGTTTCAAGAAATCTTGAAATTACTTCTTCTTGTAAGGGTTGGCAAACTATAGCCCGTGGGCCAAATCCAGCCTGCTACCAGTTTTTGTAAATAAACTTTTATTGGAATACAGACACACTCTTTCATTTACACATTGTCTATGGCTGTTTTTAGTCTACAATGGTAGAGTTGGGAGAATTGGGTAGTAATGATGGAGATCATATGGCCCACAAAGCCTAAAATATTTCCTCTCTGACTTTTGCTGAAAGTGTTTGTCCATCCTGCCATAAAACTAAAGATTATATTCTAATTCCTTAGTTTGAAAAGGTAACAGGAGATGGCTTTATAACCTTCACTTGGTAAGATTAGAATTAGACTGTAGGATGATTACAAATCCTACCTTTTCTCTCTCTTTGGAAGATGCAGTGGCAATATAGCTCAAATCACAGAATAGAATCTGTTAGGGAAGGGGGAGATTCTCTTCATTGTCTTTATCTGCAACTTAATTTTTCTTTACCACTCCAAAAAAAAGGGACTATTTGCTTTTTTTTTTTTTTTTTTGAGATGGAGTCTCCCTCTGTGGCCCAGACTGGAGTGTAGTGGGGCGATCTAGCTCACTGCAAGCTCCGCCTCCCAGGTTCACGCCATTCTCCTGCCTCAGCCTCCCGAGTAGCTGGGACCACAGGCGCCCACCAACACACCCGGCTAATTTTTTGTATTTTTAGTAGAGACAGGGTTTCACCGTGTTAGCCAGTATGGTCTCGATCTCCTGATCTTGTGATCTGCCCGCCTTGGCCTCCCAAAGTGCTGGAATTACAGGAGTGAGCCACTGCGCTCTGCCATGGGGACTATTTGCTTTTCAAGTGTTTTCAATTATTTTTATCTATAGTCAAGAAAAAAAGGGGGTGTTTTATGCATCTTCATCTTGATGATTTGAATTTTTTACTACAATTTTAATTTAATCATTTTCCAAGTTATTTTTCTTTTCCCTATTTGTAACATAACCAATGCCATCTGTTGCTTGACTTAGCTGTTCTTTCCTGCTCTTTGTACATGTTTGCATATGTGCATTTGATATTTAATAGGTACCAATGGGCATAAGATATAGTAAGGGAATGTATATACATTTAAAACTTATCTAGATTTACCCAACATACATAGGTACAATTTGAATTCAATTCAGTTGATTCAAAACTTTAGTGTCTTAAATTACTAACCTAGAACCTCTTTTTGTGAATGCAAAAAAATCCCAGCTCAACATTATTCCTTATCTGTATGATTCAGTTTGGCATTACAAAACTAGGTCAACAATGATGTAGGATTATTTACTTATTTCAGTTTTCACAGTCTGAGAGAACCTGGAATAAATTTTGAGTCATGCTATTTAGTTAAATGAAGAATGAAATTGTCCAAAGCCTTGTTCATCAATTCCCTAGCATATTATAATATCAACATTAACATAAAAGATGTGTATTCAAGTGAGAAAAAGCTAAACTTCATAATAGAGTATCTGTAAATCACCATAGATTGACATTCATGGTGACACCTACTTTAATTATGTAGCTGCTACCATAGCATTGGGACTAATTTTTAAATAAAATGCATCACTATGTAAGTTCCTTCGTTACCTATCTTTGCAAATACTTTGAGTACAATTATTCTCCATAAAAACCAATGTTTCTATACTGATCCTGATGAGGCCAGGCAGGGCAAAATTATTTCAAATTTTGGAGGAATGAATGAGAACCAGCAATTTATTCAGGAACAGAACCTTGGGGAAATACTTGAAAAAAACAAAAGACATTTTTTCCCAACCTGCTGGCGCAGAGCTTAGAAAGGTAATTGAAGAACTGATGTAGAACAAAGCAATAGCACTAGAAGCTGCCAGTGTTCGGTATTTGCCGCCATATCAGTGAGAGTTGATTGTGGTTGCATAGGATGAAAACCGCTAAATTATAGGGGTTTAAACAAGTTAGGAACTTTTTTCCTGTCATTTAAAATCTAGATGATCCAGGATGGTGTGGTGGTTTGGAGACCCAAGGATTTCTTTCTTCTCTACTAGTCTAGCTCCTGGCTTTCATGCTCAAGGTCACCTCCTAGCTGGAGCTTCAGCCCTTGAGTGGCCATTCCAGGCCACGAGAAGGAGGAAGGGGGAAGGTGAACAAAACACATTGCGACTTCAAATTGGGAGTCTGCTGCTAATGGACACTAGGAAAATAGGTATTGGATGGCAACTAGAAATCTCTAACACAGCTCCTTTGAAAAGTGACTTTACCCCCTCCTTTGTATGCTTTAAAGAATAATAGGAATAGTTATAACCAATGAAAAAGTCAAAGAGTTTGCTTTTAGTTTCCTAAGATGGTGTCACTACAGTGAAATGAGGGAACACCAGAAAGAGAAGTCTTGATGAAGCAAAATCATGTCGTTCTTTGTTAAAATTTCTAGAAAAATGTGAAAAGGTGATTATTCATATTTTACAGTTGTCACTGTATCAGTAATGGTGGTTGAAGTCTTTGTATACAAAAGGGAGGCACTGAAGTGTGGAATTTAACTCCAGCAAAATTTGGAAGAGGATTTTTACCCCAAACAAATTGAAAGGCAAAAGGATGTTTTTTAAAATGCAAATCTGTTTATAGTGCCCCGAAGTGAAAATAAAATGAAACTTCCTTTAAATCCTGTTGCTTACAACAATAGATATCATTAGAGACCTAAAGCTCAGTGATTTTATTTGAAGTGAGAGAGAATTGGGGGTATGCTGGTGTTTATTTTTATAGAACAGGGAAGATAAGTATCTGGAAGATAAACTGACTCATGAAGATTATATATTTACACTGGTGTGTCTCAGTCACTTTGTCTGAGGGCCCAGAGATGACGGAGAAGGAAATAGGGTGAGGTGGGTGCTTCTTGCCATCCTGAGGCATCGTTTCCGCAGTCTTCTCTGCAAACACCTGCATTTTCTGTGAAATCTGGATTGTACTGAGGGTGTCTCTCCTTAAATATTTTTGGATCTGAGCTTCCAAATTCTTTTTTTGAAATTGCGTTTAAGGCGATCAGCCAGATTTCAATGAAAGCCTTTGCTTTATATGAAGCATAAAGTAGAGCTTAAATGAACAGAAGGTCATTTGTCTTGTTTTTCAAGAAGAAAAAAAAATAAAACCTCACCATTTCTGTAACATAACTAAAGCAATCTGAAGGTTTTTTTCTTTTGTGTGATAGAATTTAGAGAAACATACTGTGCTATCAAGAAAGGGTTCAAATAAGAGCTTCTAAGGAAGATGTTCTTCTCCATGTGTGGATGATAATTTTAAGTTGTCTTCCTTTGAGTCTCTGCCTCTGCCAGTGTTTTACTTGATAGCAGAACTCACTGAGTCAAAAGCTGGCAATTTCATCATGATGCATTTTCTTATTTACCATTCAAGAGGTGTAAGCCTTATCTCTTATATTAATGTGAAAAGTAATGAAAATAATGATGCCAATGGCATTTAATTCTTGGCTCTAATACTTTATAAGTGTGCCTCTTGTTCACATAATTTACTGGGCAGGTGAACAAGTCATCAGGGTGACCTTTTTCCATGGAGTTAATCAGGGACTCCAACTAACAGAAGCTCTGCCTTCTTCAGTGCGTGGCTTCCAAGGTCACCACCGGGATCACCTTCATTCTGGCCAGCTAGGCAGGGAAGAGCATGGATCAGCACATATGGGAGGGTTTCATCTGCCAGAGGCTACTGACTGTAACCCAGATTATTATAAAGCTGGTTCTGGGTAGTTTTTCTCCATATCTCTCTTATTTCAAAAAAGGTGAGTTAAAGGAGCCCTGATTCTTAGATGCAATTAGAACCCATTTATTCATGATGGAAAAGAACTTTTCAATTCTAGAAGGTTAGAGACGAAAATGAATATGATTAAAGTTTATAGAATCAATGCAGCCAAAAAGAAGTTTACTAAATTTCAGACCACAGAATTAGAATGCTGTCTTTTAAGACTAAAAGAGTTATTCTAGGGCATAGAAAGGGAATGTAGTAGAATTTTAGAATAACCATATGTGTGTTAACTACTATTGATTACCGCTGTGACAGGGACTTAGATATATGATTTCATTTAATCTTTGCAATACCTCTTTAAGACAGCTTAGTGTGGAGGTTAAATATGCAGGCTCTGGGGTCAAACTGCCTGGTTTAAATTCTGGTTCATTCACTTATTAGCTGGAAAATGTTAAACAACTACTTAACACTTCTCTGACTCAGATTACCCAGCTATGAAGTGGAGATAATAGTAACCCAGCTCACAGGGGTTAATATGACAGTGAATGCATTAAAAATGTAAAACCCCGAGAAGAGTATGTGACATAAAAAGCTTTGACATTATTACTATTTCTCCATTTACATATTAGGATATTGTATTTCAGAAGAGATAAGAGACGTTCCCAGGGTCCCATACGTAGTAATCGGTAGAACTGGCTGTTAAAAGATATGTCTATTCAAATCAAAACACTGTCCTTCCCACTGTGGCAGGCCTCAAGTGAGTTATGAGCTGACAAGAGACTGGAGTACATACCACAATCTAGTTTCTAGGGAAATTAGGACTATTTATATTACACTGTGGTTAAAAGGAGAGAGAAACTACTCATATCTGCCTTGTAAGTTCTAGAAGTATCTACCATGGTAGTTAAGAGTCAAGGTTCTAAAGTCAGACTTCCTAGGTCTCGATCTCAATTCCGAATTTTGTAACTGGAGGAGGTTAATCCATCCTCCAAGCTTTAGTATATAAATCAGTAAACTAGGATACAATAATATTATCTACCAGATCAGCTTGCTGAGAGTAACAATAAAGCTTAAATAATAAAGAGATTTATTATCTCATTAAGCAGTCTAAAGAAAATTTAAAGGGTTTAAAAAGCTCATAAAGTCACACCTGTAATCCCAGCACTTTGGGAGGCCGAGGCAGGTGGATCACGAGGTCAGGAGATCGAGACCATCCTGGCTAACACAGTGAAACCCTGACTCTACTAAAAATACAAAAAAAATTAGCCAGGCGTGGTGGCGGGCACCTGTAGTCCCAGCTACTCAGGAGGCTGAGGCAGGAGAATGGCGTGAACCTGGGGGGCGGAGCTTGCAGTGAACCGAGTTTGCGCCACTGCACTCCAGAGCCTGGGCGACAGAGCAAGACTCCGTCTCAAAAAAAAAAAAGCTCATGAAGGACCAGGTTTCTTTGCATCTTTCTTGTCAGTGTCCTCTTTACATAACAATATGAGACAGAGAAAGAGAATTTCCCTGCAGACATTAGTCAGAACTGAGCCCCTCACGTAGCTCCTAAACCAGTTACAGACAAAGAGGAATGGAATTATTGTCATTAGTTGGGGCCAATCATAGCTTGTTCCTTGGAAAGAGAGAGGGGCCACGTTTCCTAAGCATGACTGCCACCCAAATTAAGTCAGGGTTTGCTTACAAGAAAAAGAGGGTGGAGAGTGGTGTTGAATAGGAAGGGTTATGTTTTTGAGTGTCTGCAAAGTGCTTAGCTTAGTGCTCTGACCCACAGTGAGTGCTCAATAAAGGTTAGCTTTGCTAGCTCCCTGAGGTTGACATTCCCAGAGGGCAATTCTGTGCTCTCACAAAAAACAGACCTTCCTATTGTTTCAAAAAACAGTACACAGCACCGAACTTGATGGATCACAGGCCTGGCTCACACAATTTTGGATTTCTTACAGATCCCTTTGCATAGCAAAAATCTCCACACTTTAGAAACATTTCTATCTTGTATACTGAACAAAAGGTGTGGAAAATGAGGGAGTTAAAACATGTTGCTTCAAGCCTCATGCTACATGTTGAAGGGATTTATCCTGTAGTTCTCCTTTAAGAAGCTGCGTCATTTTGCTGGCTGAAGAAACTCTTGCAGCCCATGTTTGTCTTGAAGACAAATCCTGTTCAGATTTCTACAGCGTCCTCTACTTTTTACATCCACGTTCACAGCAACAGCTGGGAGGAATCAGGGATGCTAGATGAAATACTCAACTATCCATTGCCAATAATGGTGGTTACCAAATTACTCCCAACTCAGTGCCATTCAACAATGAACATTTATTGTCATTTTCATGAGTCTGCAGGTTGGCTGAGTCTGGGAGATCTAGGATGGTTTCTACAGGACTTGCTTCCAAGCTGTAAATGGGGCTTAGGTCTGTCCTGATTGTCTCCTTAGATCAGAGGCTCCCTGAGGCATGTTTATCTCATGGAAATGATAAGAAACCCAAGAGGGAAAGCCCAACCTCAAAGCATATTTTGAGCCTTTGCTAATATCACATCTTCAAACATCCCATTGGCCAAAGCAAGTCACATTGCCCAACATCAATGGGATGGATAAATAAACAGCGTGTCTAGCAAAAACTGTAAGGTCACAAAGAAAAATGTGTGGACACAGAAAGGAGCAGGGAGCAGAGAACTATGATGCAATAAACTACCACAGGAGGCTCAATCTACTTTCTTATTTTGCTTAGAGCTCATTGTAACTCTCCAATCTCCCCTTCTAGTGAGCGCAGCCCTGTCTTGCCTTCCTAAGCCACTGTGATAGGTAAAAACTATTTGCCCAATAATCTTTCCAGTAAATAACAAAGAGATAGAAGGAAACAGGAAAGGAAAGGAAAACAATTAGGTATGATCAGTTGTAAGGACAATTGAGAAGTTCTGGAGCCCTGGAAGCAGAGTTTCATTGCAGTACTCTGAAGTAGAGAAAATCGACTTGAGAAGGTGACGTACCTTCTGTGAGGTGATTAGCAAGCCAAGGCTGCTGGCTAAAGGGACTGTGGACCATTCAGGTTTTAGTTTAGGGACATGTGATCAAAATGAAACCAGTCAGTTTTTCATGAAATTCTTTGTAGCAAGTGGCTTCCAAGCACAAGGCAAGACCCTCAAATGACAGCAGGAGTCATGGGTCTTGTTCACCAGGCTATCCATGGTGATTACAACAGTGGCTAGTATACAGCTGGCTACCAATAAGTATATTTTAAATGCATTGAAATATTTAATAGCAAATTTCTGTATTGGATTTTGGTAATGTTTTGACTGAGTTCATAAGCATTGGGCCTTGGAGTCCTGAGGGCAGAGAAAAGGGAGAATGAAGAATTGAGAGAAAGTCATTTTTCTCTCTTCATAGTCTTTCTTCTTTTTAAAAGTCAACCTTTCTGAGATAGAATTTACTTAAAACAAACTGCACTCAATTTAGGCGTACTTACAGAACTTACACGTTTTGATAAATACACACACGATATAGAACATTTCCGACATGCTCATCAGGTGCTGGTAGCTCTTCCCTGTCCATCTCTACCTACCTGCGGCCACAGGCAAGCTTTCTGTCAACATACAATATCTTGCCTATTCTGCAATTCCCACACATGGAATCATGCAGCATACAGTCTATCGTGTCCGGCTTCTTTTACAAAGCTTAAAGTCGCGATTCATCCCTGCCATGCATGCCCACTCATTTTTATTGTGGAATAGTATTCCAATATTTGGGTATACCACAGTTTGTTTATCCATTCGCCTGTTGATTGACATTTGCGGGCTACTAAGAAGAAAGTTATTCCTATCACTTTACAAGTCCCTGAGGACTTAAACGTTTTCATTTCTTTTGGACAAATACCTAGGAGTGGAATTCTAGGTTGTATGATAAGTAAATGTCTTACTTTATAAGAAACTATTCTCCAAAGTGGCTTTACTATTTTATATTCCCTCCAGCAACGAACAAGAGTTCCAAGCTATTTCTCCCTCTCTCTCTCCACCCCCCCACCCCCGCGTGTCTCTCTCTCTCTCTCCTCTCTCTCTTCTCTCTCTCTCTCTCTCAGTCACTCACTGTCTCTCTCCCTCTCCCTCTCCTCTCTCTCCTTAAAAAAAAAAAAAAAAAAAAAGAGTTCCAGTTGCTCCACACCCTTTCAAGCATTTGGTATTACCAGTCTTTAAAGTTTTATCCATTCTGGTCCCCCTCTTTCCCTTCTTCCCTCCCTCCCTTTCTTTCTTGAATTGAGAAATGTTTGTGGAAGGAGTGAAGACAAACATTCCTGGACCTATGTTCCTAAATGAGCAAGTTTCTATTAATAAGACTCTCCCCCACCCGCTACACTCAAATCCTACATACTCAAGGAGAGGAGCGGGAGAGGGGATCCTCTTTCTTCCTTGGAAAATAAAACCTTTGCTTTCTTTAGGGTGGGATTTTGTCTCAAAAGCACAACGTAACCGTTTGCCCGGGTTTCAAGATCAGCGCGCTACAAACTCTCAGGCGCGGCGAGGTTTCCTCAAAGAGCCTCTCAACTGCGCTCTTCTCTGCTGATAAATGATAATTCTCTTTTCAAAAAGCTGGTTTGTGGCCGGCGCTGGAGAGCTCCAGCTAGAGCCAAAAGCTAGGGGTTGCCTCTTTGGTTCCTCCAGATGGGCCCCCTTTCCCACCCGGTTGGGATCCAAAGACGCTCCGGAGCTCGAGCCCAAATTCCCAAGAAAACCCCAAAGAGCGTAAGGCTCCTGGGGACCCCTAGCACCCCTGCAACCAGGGCACGGGGCATGCTCAGAGCGAATGCGGGAGGCAGGCGTTGGCTGCAATGGGGCTCGGGAGCCAGGAGGTGCCGCTGCGTCCCCGCTTCCTGGCGCCTGACCCAGCGTGCAAAGTTGGGCTGGGAGCCGCGGGGGGAAGGAAGGACCCAGCGAGCGAGGGTGGCGGGAAGGGGGGCGGGGGGGAGGAGAAGGGAGGAGGGAAAAGAGCGGGGAGGGGGGGCGCCGGGCGTGTGTCACTCGCTCTCTCCCTCTGTGTATAGAGGATGTGCTGAATGGTGCGCTTTGAGGCGGCGGCGGCGGAGGAGCAGAATCCGCCGCGACTGGCAGCCTCGGCTGCCCGGCTCGGCTTCTCTTCGCCTTCCGAGGCTCCTCGTCCACCGCGGGCTCCAGACCTCGCGTCCCGCCCGGGGCATGGCCGGGCGCTGCGCCCCCGCGCGCTCTGCCTGCTGAGCTGCGCCGGAGGGAGGTGCGGAGGCCGGGAGGCCCGGGAGGCCGGCGGGGAGCAGAGTCGAGCGCCTCCGGAGCGGAGAAAGGAGCCCGCGGCCCCGCGCCCCGCGCCCCGCGCGCGGTCCCCGGTCCCTGCCGCGCTTGCCCGGGCCGCCCGGAGCCCAGATGAGCCCAGATGGCCGGGGCTCAACCCGGAGTGCACGCCTTGCAACTCAAGCCCGTGTGCGTGTCCGACAGCCTCAAGAAGGGCACCAAATTCGTCAAGTGGGATGATGTAAGTATTGGGGCGGCCCGAGTCGGGGCGCTGGCTCGGGCACCGGGCAGGGCGGGCGTCGTGGGGGTGGGGCGAGGGGCGCGTTATGCAATGGGCGCACTGGGAGCGGGCAGGGGCCGCCTCGGGCGCACAGGTTGGCATCTACCAAAGCGGATGTCCAAGGGCAGAAGCTTTGCGCGCGCTCCTGTTTCATCGTGCTTTAGTAGTTGCCATCCTTTCTGGGTCTGGCAAGCGCCCCCTGAGGGTCTTAAATCTTTTGGGCCAGTGGAGAGGGAGGGCCAAGCTTTGCCTGGTGACAGGTCCTGAGAGTTCGCAAAGTAGGGAGTGTGAAGTTGGGACCAACTGGAAAGCGCCTGGTGTGAACAAATCGCGTCCCTCTCCGCCTGCGGACGCACCCCCTGTTACCTCTTTTGCCCGATTTCAAGAAGGAAGGGCCTGAAGTCCAAAACACTTTAGTGATTGCGAACCCTCTTGGCGCTTTTGTGGGAGCCCACGCGGTGGAGGACACAACGGTCCAGCCAACAGGTGGTCGTTGATGCCAAACTTCAGCGCCTGACTCCGGAGTGAGGGTCCCTGAAAAGGGCTGCGGGGACACATCTGGGGAGGGCGTGAACAGAATGGGGGCCCTTGAGGGGTCCTGGAGGGCTCATGGGCCCGCAGGCAAGTGGGGAGGGCTGACTTTTGAGAACTGAGCTGATGGGAGTCTTCTGCCTGAAATATACACGTTGAGGGGTTGCCCCACGATTTACCTGCACCATTTGCCACATAGGGCAGAGCCTAGCCCAGCGCCGGGGTCTCTAATGCTTTACGTGTAGCCCAGACCCCAGGACTTCAAATGGCTTCACCTTCCCCTCTACCCCAATTGTCTTCAAAACACGTAAATTAGCTATCCAGCTGAAAACATGCGAATCTTTGGATGGAGAACATTATGGTATCAATTTTATGTCCTGGGTGTCATTCTAAAGATTCGATAAGAAAAACCTACTGAAATAAACCCGAGTTGCCAGGCTCTAAGCAAATTTAAGTCCAAATGACTAATACATCTCTTAATCAGAAGGAATTATAGGAGAATGAGGCGTTCTTCTTTCCGAAAAGATTTTCCACCTGGTAAATTATAGCCTGTTATCCTCTAGGGTATTTTTCTTTAATCTTCTTAAGCCATTTTCCTGTGTCTGAAAACAATTTAAATATTCCAGGTAGTGAATCCAATTACTTAACTGAGTGCGTCTGTGACTATATTTTGTCCAGCTGGAAGCGCTAACGGAACTTGGAGTATGAACCACAGCTTCCTTGAAAGCTCGTGCCAATTATTAAATGCTGTAGGCAAGGATGTAAACATACATCTTTTTACCATGGGCTTCACACTTTTCTTCTTTCTGTTCCAGTCTAATTGGACTGAATGTTTTTTAAATGGAATAGAATCTAAACAATAAATTCAGACGCAGATTAAATGCTTTGTGTCAGGGGAAAAAAAAGACAAAGAAAATGCAGTTCAGCAATAAATAAGATGGTCTTGCCCATTCTGAGATCCTTGAATAGAGAGGTGATGTGATGATGGATTTACTGAGGAAGAGTGTGAAGGGCAGAGGGAAGAGAAAGAGACTTTGCAGAATTTAGAAAAGGGAGTTTCAGCGTAAGCTCTGGATTTGTATACAGCGATGATTCTAAACTGTATTTTAAATAATTCTCTATAATTTCTTGTTTGGGAGAGAATAGCCAACATCACATTGAGAATGAAAATATTCTATGAAAACACATTTTGATATATCCAGGTAGATGACTTTCATTATGTGCATTTCTGTAACACATATTTCTTGCTCATCTATTACTGCCAATCCTAGACTGGATCCTGGGGTGGTGAAAAAAGTAGACAAAATCTCTGCTGTTACGGACCTTACATGCTAGGTGGAGGAGACAAAAATCATCAAAAACACCAATGGGAGAGAGATTGGGTGATGCATTGAGGGTAATAGAGAGGATGAGTTTCCGAGGAAGCCCTCCTGGAAGGAAGGACGTAGGCACTAAGGAGAAGACCAGAAGAATTTCAGGTCTTTAAAAAAAAAAAAAAAACCTAGACTGCACTCAGGAGTCAAGTTATCTGGAATATAATGAGCTATCCTGCAGGCTCTTTGGTTCTCTGGGTCTTCATGCCGATCAGTGGACTACAAGGGACCCAGCCTTTCTTAGGGTTGCCTTTTTCCTCCCCAGGCATCCCTTTTCTACTCTTCTCAGCTCTTATCTGCCCTTCCAGAATCAAGCCAGTTCAAGTTATCTGGCTATTTATATTGTGCCTTAGTGAGACAGTGTGTTGAAGACAAAAAAGAACCAGATCTTGAATCAAAGTCCTGAGTTTACCTCCTAGTTCTTTCACCAGTAAGCTGCATGACTTTAGGCAAATCACTTAGGTTCTCTGTATTTTTGCTGCTTCTTGTGTAAAAGCGTGGTAATGTTACAGGACATTCAAAAATGATGAATTTGGGGCTGTTTAGGATGTGAAGAAATTATCTCTTGTTCCTGAAGTGATTAAAGCACTATAATCACTGGTCTTGTTGTCTTGACCACCATATGGAATGGAAGATGTCACCCAGAGGTTGCAGTGCCATGCATAATTTGTTGGCCACCTACCAAGACACAGTGAGGCTGTGGATGCTTTAAGGGTGATAGTCAAAAGCTTTAACATGGGCACTAAACAATCACAACAGACAGCAGGGGGTAATAGATCCTGGAGATACCCTGTTGTACCAGGGCCAGGCACTAATGTTTTTGCTGCTTGATCATGGGGAGGTTTGGGAGTCCCCACGGTCTGTGGATGGGTGGGTAGGTAGCTGGAGTTTTTTGACTATTTCAATATTTTAAAACTCATGGTGTATATTGTCTGAACATCAAGGCTATACGTGTCCTCCTGAACTTGGCATGAAGATAAAGGACTGACCTAATGATATTTAAAAAATTCAACCTCATGTCTTTGCTTTTGTTTTGCATTTGTCTGTTAGCAGGCTCTAGTGGTAGGAAGTGGGTGTAAAGGATTGTGGGAGAATTCTGGTGAGGAAGACAGTGGAAGGAGAGTTACTTTCTTGATCTAAGCTAGGAAGCTTGGGAGATTGTGAGAGAAGCTCCTCTCTCTTCTGGATCTTGGCCTTGGTCTATATTGGACAAGACATGGAGAGAAAGAGCAAGGACTGTAAACTGTACAACAGGACGCCCAACCACTGATTTGGCCCTGTTTTCCATGCCTAAGTACTCTGTCTCACTGTCCCATAACCTCTGAGGGATGGAAGGGTTTTCATTTGTTTATTCTTTCTGTTTCTTCATTCTTACCTTTCAAATTCAGATCTTACTGTGGGCAGGTTGCTTAATGCGTCCCAACTTCAGTTTCGTCAACGGTAACATGCAAATTGTAACATCTCCTAACTCAGAATAGCTGTTGAGCTTAAATGAATGAATGCATATGCATTTCTTTGTATAAAGCCTGACATACAGGCAACCTTCAATAAAACATGTTTTTAAAAGTTATTGTTGGCCGGGCGCGGTGGCTCAAGCCTGTAATCCCAGCATTTTGGGAGGCCAAGGCGGGTGGATCACAAGGTCAGGAGATCGAGACCACCCTGGCTAACACGGTGAAACCCCGTCTCTACTAAAAATACAAAAAATTAGCCGGGTGTGGTGGCAGGCGTCTGCAGTCCCAGCTGCTGGGGAGGCTGAGGCAGGAGAATGGCGTGAACCTGGGAGGTGGAGCTTGCATTGAGCTGAGATCACGCCACTGCACTCCAGCCTGGGCAACAGAGCAAGACTCCATCTCAAAAAAAAAAAAAAAAGTTATTGTCCCTCAAAAATAAGATGGACGTGAATTGTATCAAGGTGATTAGCAGGTGTTCTATGGCTTTTTTATTCTACTAGTGGAAAAATTCAGACCTTACTTCCATTCCCTTTAATGTGTGTTTTGATTTTATAATTTGGAGAAAAATCAGGTTTCTTACCTTATTTTAAAAATCCAGGTGTTTCACGGAAAATAAGTCTACGTAATTTAGAGCAGGATCCATTCTCTACAGCAAGTCAGTTTACAAATAATCCAAAAGTTTATTTTTACTTAAATTCCATATAGAATATATTTATGTATATATGTGTATATAATTTCACATTGCACGTTCTGTCTTACAAGCATATTCTAACATGGAAAAATAATTGCTAGACTAAGTTGTCTGAGAAGTCTGATGAGACTCAGAAGTTTGGATTTGCATTAATGCCATCTGGAGTTACTTTTAATCAAGTAACTCCCTCCTTTACCACACCTCCAACCCCCACAGCTGAAACAGGTAATTTAAGAAATACTAGTATATTGCACAGTTCCCAGCATCCTACACAAAAGCTTAGAACTTTTGCATTATGTGGAATCTGCTGTTCCAGTTTCCAAATGATGACAAGAAAATGATGACAAGATGACACTCACAAGATTAATGAGAGAGCAGAGGGAAAAGGGTTTGCGAGGTGGGAATTTAGTAGCATTCACTTTGGAAAGGTTACGGGAAACAGGGAGGAAACTTCTCTGAGTTGGTAGCTGGCTGATGTGGATGGAGCAACTACAAAGTGCAAGGTGGATTTTAGAATGGAAGGCTAGCAGGTGCGCTCTAAGGAGCCACTTAAATATGCCCAGTTATGTCCATTTTTCTTGTCCAAAGAGCTTTGAGAATTTCTCACTGGCAGTCAATAATTACTGTAATGTAAGTGTAAGAGCATAACTTTTTTGCAAGCAAATCAATAAAGCTACTTGAAACTTTTTTAAAAATCAGTGTAACATGCATACAACAAAACACACAAATCCTGTGTCCAGCTGGATCCATTTTCACAAAGTGAACATTGCCATGTCATCAGTACCAGATCAAGAAACAGCATCACTTGCCCCAGAATTCCTGAGTGCTCTCTTCCAGTCTCTACATCCCCTCCTAAGGGTAACCCTTATCTTGACTTCTAACTTTATAGTTTGGTTTTGCTTGTTTTTAATCTAATAAGCTATTTTTACTTTGAATGAAAACTTAAAAAAAACCTCTTCAGCCTAAAGCATTTTTATTATTGCTGAACTGATCCTCTTGAACAATAGCAACAAAAGTGACTTATAGTCAGTTTAGATGGCCGTTGATTCGGTTCTTGTCTGTCCCAAGTCCGGGAAGTGCAGCAGGTATAGTGCCCTGAAGGAGGGAACAGTTCAACAAAACCCTAGTAATTTACAGAGGAAATGTAATGCCTACAGGCTGTTATTGGCATGGCAAAGCTGACTAGTACAGTACTGTTGCTGGAATATAATTTTCACTCATAGGTTTTCTCTCTTATCTTGCTTAACACTAATATTTCCCTACCTATGGTGAATGAGGATAATTTGCACTGGCTATTAGCTTCATTTGAAAGTTTAGCCTATCAATAAATAGCTTCAAGTTATATTTACCTGCAATGATGTATAAATGGAACGGGAACATTTTACTTTTTTATGTGGGATTTGGTAACCTGTAAATGTTTTCTTATCAGAATTGTTTCATGTTATCATGAACAAGAAGTGCCAGCAGAAAATGGAAGGGGATTGATGGTGAATCATTGACTAACGCTATGGGTCTCCACTTAAATAACAAACCCCTGGTAACTGAAATCATTAGTCTTCTTGTTACTGGAGCTAATAATTAGGTTCATGCAACCTTTCAGATCATATCATAAATTCCAAATGCTCAGGCATATTTCACAGTCTATTCCATCTAATCTTTTCCCTCTCTGTTCTATGTCCGATCCCCCTAATCAGAGCCTTGTGCCCCTATGTGTAAGTAGGCAAAGGAAATATAGACGTATTTCTGAGGTCATTTACATATATGACCATAAAAAAGCCATTGATCTTTGTAACTAACTAACTGAAATAGGATATAAAGGAACTAACTAATTGGAATAGAATATAAAGGATGCTTATGTTCTTTAAGAGTCTCTCTGGTTTTCCTCTGATCTCTTTAAGATCTAATGTTTGATTTTATTATCATTACCATGTGTTAATTCTCAAAATTTTTATTTAAATTTGTATTCCAAAAATGGTTTGCATGTACTTATTAATTGAGATTGTCTAAATCTATACATTTATCGAGAAACTAAATTATTATAAATTGAGTAACAAACTATTATATAAAATTGGAAGAAAGTTATTTTTATTTATATTAAAATTATTTTATTTATATTAAAACATAAATAAAAGCATCCTACATCTGTCTTTTATTTCAAGGTTTTTTTTTTTTTTTTTTTTTTTTTTTTTGAGACAGAGTCTTGCTCTGTCACCCAGGCTGGAGTGCAGTGGCACAGTGGCACCATCTCGGCTCACTGCCAACCTCTGCCGCCGGGTTCAAGCGATTCTCGTGCCTCAGCCTCCAGAGTATCTGGGATTACAGGCACACGCCACCATGCCTGGCTAATTTTTTTTATTTTTATTTTAAGTAGAGACGGGGGTTTTGCCATGTTGGCCAGGCTGGTCTGGAACTCCTGACCTCGGGTAATCCGCCCACCTCAGCCTCCCAAAGTGCTAGGATTACAGGCGTGAGCCACCGCACCCGGCCTTCAAGGGCTTCTTTTGTTTACAATATTTGGTTAATGTTCTGTTTCTTTTTACTGAATTGACGTTTAATGTACAAGATCACAGAAAGTGGATTAGTTAGTAAAGAAAACATTTACCTGAAGTAGTCACATGGATATCAATATATAGCACTGATATCTAGAAGATTAAGATATTATTTTGCCACTTAAAAAAAACAAATTTTTTTGGAAGTTGTCTATGAAATAGTTAAGAGTAAGGGAAATTTAATTTAATTTTAATCCATTTTATAGAAGAAGCCATATGAGCTCATGAAGCTGGAAAACCATAGAGCAAATCAGCAATTGATCTGGTCAAAAAATGTTAAAGATGCCAATCGTGATCCTCCTCAGGTGTGCTGTGTTGGATATGGTTGAATCTCATATAGCATCAATTCCTACATCCTCTTAGTAGGACTTCTTATAATATAAAGTCTGGACTTCTAAAGCTACATTTACCAGACTCCTTTCTGATGAACATTCTTCTTGAAAATTAATATTTCCACCAAATAAATGCATGCATATGAGATATGGAGGGCAGAAACATTAAAGGGGCCAACTTCCTGCATCCTTTGGGTTGTTGCTACAGATACCTGAGATGCTAAAAGAGGTGGGACTTTCTGTGATAGTTCTTCAGTGTCTCTGAGAGGCAGTGGTGACAGTGGCCACTCCCTGTTGGCAGCTTACACTTCTTTGGCTTCAACAAAGCTGGTGTTTTGTTTGGACCCCGGGAGTTCCTTCTTGATTTCTCACCTTTCTGAAGGTGGTAGATACAATAGCTCTGCTCAAGGGTCTGTGCTGCTATGTTCTGGGTTCATTCATGGAGACCCAACCTAAAGCCTGCTCCTCCAACCCTTCCAGTTTTTCTGTCAAGTGCTTAATTTATATTAAGTCCCTTTATCTTCAAAATTCAAGAGAAATGTCTGTTTCTCACACCAGATCCTGGTTGATATGGCTTTTTGTGGTTCTAGGATTTCACAGCTTTCAGTCCTAAATATAATAATCATCTAAGTACCCTACCTAGCTTTCTCCTTCAGTACTACAGTTGAGTAAAATGCAGTTTTGCTGTAATATTTCCTCTGGAATTCCATATCCAGACTGAGTCGTAATAGCAGGCATTCATGCTTATATAGCAGCCCTGCCTACCCCTGTTCAGTCATTAAGACCACCTCGGGTGGTAGGAAAAAGAGCAAGCGTTCTTCTTTTGCATTTCACATAGAAGTAAATCGAGGCTAGTGATTGTGATTTGTCGAAGGACACATAACTAAGTAGATCTGGAATAGGAATTTAAAACTACGTCTTCTGGCCAAATTCAGTGTCCTTTCCAGTCTACCATGATGTCCCCAAACAGGGTCCTTTTAGTAACAACAACAACAACCAATAAACTTTTTATTTTTTTTTTTAGATGGAGTTTTGCTCTTTTTGCCCAGGCTGGAGTGCAATGGCGCAATCTCGGCTCACCGCAACCTCTGCCCCCCCAGTTCAAGCGATTCTCCTGCCTCAGCCTCCCGAGTAGCTGAGATTACAGGCTTGTGCCACCATGCCCAGCTAATTTTGTAGTTTTAGTAGAGATAAGGTTTCTCCATGTTGGTCAGGCTGTTCTCAAACTCCTGACCTCGTGATCCACCCGCCTCAGCCTCCCAAAGTGCTGGGATTATAGACGTGAGCCACCAAACATTGCCAACAAACACTTTTAATAGAGTCTAAATGAATACA
Organism: Nomascus leucogenys; assembly: GCF_006542625.1. NCBI lineage: Eukaryota > Metazoa > Chordata > Mammalia > Primates > Hylobatidae > Nomascus > Nomascus leucogenys. The sequence continues at coordinate 2,514,337 of NC_044391.1, forward strand.
AGTTTAAAGAGATTGATAGACTTTTCCAAAGAATCTCTGTTATTTTTAGGATTCATACATATGAAGCTTAGATCCCTGCAAACTCAGTTTTTGAGCTATTGTCTTCAAAATAGCTATTTTTCATGGTGTATGTACAGTCCGTTTTTGTCTACACTGTGCAAGATGTGTGAGCATTGGAAAACCTCATCGCTGCTTTGAGACAGAAAGGGCGGGCCAGCCGCAGTGGCTCACGCCTGTAATCCCAAGCATATTGGGAAGCCAAGGCAGGTGGATCACTTTAGGTCAGGAGTTCAAGACCAGCCTGGCCAACATGATGAAACCCCATCTCTACTAGAATACAAAAATTAGCTGGGTGTGGTGGTGCACACCTGTAATCCCGACTACTTGGGAGGCTGAGGCAGAAGAATCACTTAAACCCAGGAGGCAGGCAGAGGTTGCAGTGAGCCAAGATCGCACCACTGCATTCCAGCCTGGGCGACAGAGCGAGACTCCAAAACAAAACAAAAAAAAAAAAAAAAGGAGGGGGCAATGTATGCTCTATAGTCTTTAAAGATATTCTACATCAGTCAGTCAGTGTAGAAACGTGCACGTGGAAAAACAGGTATTCAGGTATGGTGTTAAAGGTCTTTTTTTCATTGTCGAGTAAGTGACCTTGTATTCAGCAAGACTCTTTATATCTGTTACTCCACCTTTTCTTCTTCTCGACATACATGCAAATGTTGTCTTTTGCTGATTCCTATTAAGGCTGGTCCCATGGCCTCTCATAGAAATCATGGATCATGGGAAGAATAAGAATACGATAGGCGTGAAGGAAGTGTAGAGGGTAAGTTGCCTGCTCTCAAGCACGATGCAGAATGCAAGACAGTGTCAACTGAGAGGCCAGATCTATATTACTTGTGCAGGGAGGTGGATATGCTTTGTTTATATTACAACTAGAGCAGGACTTCTGGAGGGCTATAGCTTTATAATTATCATTATTATTTTTTTCCCCAAGGGAGAGCATAGGCCTGGCACTGGGAGGTGCTGATGCTCAGGGGATATTTGTGGAATGAAGGAAATGTCTGGTGTTTGGCTCACAGTGGGTTCACACAGGGGAGTGTGCAGCCTTGAGGCAGACCTGGAGGGCAGTCATGCTCCTAGGAGACCTTCATGACCTTTGAGGTATTGTGTTGCATTGGTTGGAACACCTTGCTCCTTGTCCTTCCATTCCATCTGAAATCTTCTAGGGTCCTAAGGGACTCTGTGGCCTTCTTAAATGAGATTTCTCCATGTGCATTTGAGAAGGAAGCTATTTATTGGCAATGCAGAGCTCACTGTTGTTACACTGCTGACTTCATTTAAGGTCCAAATATGTCTTAAGACTGAGTGTATACTACACTGCAATTCAATATTGGTTGAAGATCATGATGCTTAATGTATTTATTTCTCATATTCTAAATTTTACCATTAGTTCCTATTTTCTGAAAAATATGCTCATCCATACACCCAAATATTGCAATGAAAATTGCCCTTAAAGAAATTCAGAAGTGTTGGGAGTGACAGAACAAAAGATGCATGGTTGTGAAAACATTCTATCACGATAATGATTCACAAAGAAAAAAAAGAATACTTGTGCTTTATTGTTAAAGTGAGAAAAGTAACAAGACATAGTTCTAAATCTGATTTATAATAAACTTCCACCTACACTATTCTTTGTGTACAGAGGCAATGGAAGTCCCTGGAACGATGCTTTTAATTTCCTCCCTTCTCCACTCCTCGTTTAATGTACTTGGGCCACCTCCATTATTCCAGCTGCCCTCCTGTCCCTGAGAAATACCTCACCTTCTGCATTTATATTTTGGAACTCGACCTTCCTGGCATCTCTGAATCCTGACTTCATTATTATCTGACACCACTCCCCTTTCTTTTAACAGGGTCTATGTGAGTTTCCCCTCAGTTGAAGCTTTCCTAAGAACATAGCAATATGCCTTTACTAGTAAAAATCCCAACCTCAAAACCAACACAATGTTCCCCAGTCCCTTTTCCTCCTTTAGTTACTGTCTTCTTCTTCATCTCCTTCCCTCTACTATGCAAGTGTAACTTATAGTCACTGTCTCCCTGTCCTCACCTCCTACCCACTTCTTCTCAGCCCTCCAAAGCCTTTTTCTGCCCTCACCACTACTTTGAAATTTCTTTATCATGGCTGTGGGCAACATGGCTCCCAGCAACCCCAACAGATGTTTTTCAGAATCTTCCTTGTTTTTATTTGCTGCAGTACCTTCCACCCCTTCATCCATTCACTCACCAGTCATACTTTAAAAATGTACTGATGTCTCTTTTAAGCATTGTGCTAGTGTTGTGGATTGATGATGATTAATGATTTCATGCCTGCCCTTATTGGGGAGACAGATGCTAAGCAAATAGAGGTACAATTATTTTCATTATAACTGCTATGAAGGAAAAAAAGTACAAGTGAGTATAGGAAGCATGGAAGGTTTCCCTGGAAAATTCTATTTATGACAAGTGGGATTTAGGCCAACATGAGTAGAAGAATGTGTCAGGTGGAGGGAACAGCAGGTGTGGGTATTCCAAAGAGCCAAGGAACACAAGATTTTGAAGGAGAGAAGCAGAATTAGCACAGGGGAGTGTGGCTCAGATAATGTGGTTGGATGGCAAGGGCCTGCATATGTACTGCGTAGGTCCTTGCAGGATTTTAGACTTATAAAGTCAACCAGAAACCATTAAAACCATGTTTTCAACCCTGGCGCCATTGACATTTGGCCCCAGTAATTTTTTGTTGTGGAGTCTGGCCTGTGTATTATATGATATTTAGCAGCATCCCTCACTGTAGATACTGGGTGTCAGTGGCAAAACCCCCCAGTAGTGACAACAAAAATTGGCTCCAGACATTGCCGAAAGTCTCCTGGGGTGCAAAATTGCTCCCAGTTGAGAACCACTGATGAAAATGATAAATGATATACTATGCTTTTAATAGTATCCGGCCAGTTCACCGCCCTCCCCGCAACCCCAAAGGCCAATAAGTACATGAAAAGATGTTTAACATCATTAGGCATTGGAGAAATGCAAATTAAAAAACACAATGAGGTGCCACTGCATACCCACCAGAGCTATATGTTATTGAAATTATTGGTTTTTCTCGTCTGATGCCCCCACTAAGCCAGGAGCACCTCGGTTGATTTGGGATCTGGGCCTTTATTTGGTTCTGTTGTGGATTATGTGAAGTATCTTGCATGGCACTTGAAAAACAATTCTTCCAACATTTCCCTACATTGTATTAAAAGGGATTTTTCTGCTTGTTCTGTAGGAAGCCAGTATCTTCACGTTGCTTCTCTCCACTGTTTTGCATCCTCTACTCTGGACCTTCTTCGTCTCTTCTGCTGAAATTTCTTTATTTTGGGAAATTTCAGAGTAGACATACTCCTGGAGGAAAAGTCTCATCAATGCTGATACACACGGATGTTTTACTTCAATGATCTTAATTCCTCATCTGGCATCCAAGACTACATTTGTTTCATTTCATAGTCGGGGCTGTATTGCTCATGTTTAGTTTGACAGGCATCACATCTGATTTTGCAACTGTCTGTTGCGTAGCTGTTTTCTCCCCAGTGTCTTTATTTGCTGTATTTGGCTCTGCTGCTTCCTGATGCAAGTCTTGGGCAATCCCTGTGGAACATCGCTTGTTACTTTTCCTGTTGACTCTGTGGTATTGATTAGTTTAGAAGTGCATGCCTGTATTCATGTGTGTTCTCTTGTAATACCATCAAAACATGAGAATCGCTGTGGAGTGAGAATTGTGGTCAAGCTTGGCCAGGAGACTTTCTGACAGTGGTGCTGAGGAATGTGCCATGGGTCTGTGGACTGGCCCTTGATATGAGCCTTGAGGTTTAGGGTTATACTTTCTAGTAGTTTACTAAGATTTCCATAACAAAGGACCATAGCCTGGGTGGATTACACAACGGAAATTTATTTTCTCACAGTTTGGGAGGAAGTGGGAGATAAAGGTGTCAGCAGGGTTGCTTCCTGCTGAGGGCCCTGAGGGAAGGATGTGTTCCAGGCCTCTGGTCTTGGCTGGTAGATGGCCTGCTTCTCCCTGCATCTTCACATCATTTTCCTTCTGTACATGCCTGTGTCCTGATGTCCTCTTCTTATAATGACACCAGTCATACTGGATTAGGGCCCACTCTAAGGCCTCCTTTTAACTTAATCATATCTGTGAAGACCCTATCTCTAAATACGGTCACACTTGGAGGTACTGAGGGTTAGGACTTCAACATGTGAGTTGTTGGGGAGGAGGCCACGATAAACCTGAGGCGACATACCTCAGCCTGGTAAAGCGTAGCTCAGAGGGTAGCAGCATGACGGCTCTAGTTAGACATGGAAGAACTGACACTTAGAGAATAAGTTAGATTTATTTTGTACTACTTAAATGTTAAAAATTAAATGGTAGCTGCATATGTGGATAAAACCATAAACTGCCTTGCTGGAATTGTGTGACAAGAGCACTGAGATTGCTTTGTGAGAAATCTCCCTGTTAAAGAGTGTCCCTGTGAAGGTTTGGAGTTGCCCTGCCTAACAGAAACATAACGTGAGCCACATAGGACACTTGTAAATGTTCTAGTAGCCTCATTAAAACCAGCAAAAAAGAAACAGATGGGATTAATAAGAATACTATATTTAACTTAATCCAGTGTAGCCATTTTGACATGTAATCAATGTCAGAAATCATTAGAGAGCTATTTTCTATTCCTGTTTCCATTCTTAGTCTTTGAAATCTTGCAGCACATCTTAGTCTCAGCAGTCGCATTTCAAGTGCTCAGTAGTCACAAGGGAGCCACAGCAGCTCCTGTATTGGACAGCACCAGTATAGGGCATCCATTCTCAACAGGGGCCATGTCGCCTCCAAGGAAATGAAAAGTGGTTTTGGGGAACAAAAAAAATCTTCTTACTGGTTTTTTTTTTTTTTTTTTTGGTATAAAGCATAGTTATACATACAGCATATAAACAGATATTCACCCTATCTGCAATATTGAGATGTCATGGGGGATGATTAGAAAAATAAAAACCTAAAAAGGCTCCCTTGCAGGGCAATCATGGAAAAAGTTGAGAAGCACTGTTATAGAGCGTGTACTTGAAGGTTTAATTTCCAGTGCTTCCCGTACCAGCTTAACTGGCTTTCCTTGAGCAAGTTACTTAGCCCAAGCCTTGGTCTATAGGTATCTGTAAAATGGGAATAATAATAGCGTCTACCTCTTAAGTTGTCGTAAGTATTAAAGGAGAAAAGCCATGTGAAGTTCACCACAGTGACTGGCTCAGAGCAAATGTTGAGGATGTATCAGTTACTATTCAGTCAGGGATTTTTATAAAAAGGGATACTGGTATTAGAAGTGAGTTTGGATTAGTAGTGCCTTTGTCATTTCGTCTCAGTTTCTTTAGTATTTATTATTGACTTCTATCAGTGCATTGATGAGCAAATCATTGTAATGTTAATGTTGATTCCAGTGGCTCTTTGTTTTCTTGCTGAGTTGTTTCTCATTCTTCAGGATTTCGAGGTTTTGTTAAGGTCTTTTGCTTTGCCCCTTGATCGTTTTTGATTTGGCTTAAAGACTCTTTAGAGATTCTTGTAAATTACTAAATAACATCTTCTTAATGACTATATTAGTCTTCACTATTGATGATATAGGAATGACAGTAAAACGTATTCTATCAAATAAAGAGCAGCAAATAGAAATTGACTGAACATTATCTGCTATTACTAACTTAAGAGAAGTATGTTTATTAGTTTTCTTTTTTACAGACAAACATTTATCAGAAAAAATATAAGTTTAAGTAAACTAGAGTTGAATTCTTAGAAGCAATATACTCACAAGATATGGTTTGCCTGCATTCTAAGGTCACAGGTGTTCTTGGAGGTAAACATCATCGCATTCCTGACCCAAAGCCTCGCCCATTGTAGGCCTACATCTGTGGTTTTATAAGTGTGGCCCCTGGACCAACAGCATCAGCATCACCATGAGCTTCTTAGAAGTCCAGATTTTCAGACTCCGTCCCAGAGCTACTAAATGAGGGACTTTGGTGAAAGAGCCCAGCAATCTGTGTTTTTACAAGATCTCTCAGTGAACTTGATGCATATGCAAGTTTCAAAACCACAGTCTTATGAAATACACGTTATAGATGTTGATGAAGAGGTAAAGGATTAAAATATAGACTCTCTGAGAGCTGTCTTCATCATTCTACAGTCAAAGGTCCCAAGAGTCGCAACCCATCTGCAGCTCCTTTGTCAATGAAGGGTGGTCATATATTTCAAGTTTCAAACCTGGGCATATGTTCTGACAATTAAGAATATTTGGGATCTGGGTTGAGTGGCTACTTTGGTATGGGGAGAATATAGATACTAGCAGCTATGTGGGAGGTGGGAAAACAAGCAGGTGGAATTGAAAATAGACATTCATATATTTCTGGGTCAGATCCTACTTTGCATGGCAAGAATGCCAAGTTCCAGCTGATCTTGGAATGTTAGAGGTGATTATGAAGGAAGCGGGCAGGGAGCCGAGATAAATGATCGCCTAACAGGAACTGTGGCCGGAAGAGTGGGGTCAAGAAAACATTGAACAAAGAAGGGTTAATTTTGAAGGAGGGGAAGGAATAAGCTAGAAATGGAAGTATCTGAAACAAACTAGGCAGCATAGAACAGTGTTCCTAAATATAAATTTTGAAAAGATTTTTTTTTTTTTTGAGATGGAGTCTCGCTCTGTCGCCCAGGCTGGAGTGCAGTGGCACAATCTTGGCTCACTGCAAGCTCTGCCTCCCGGATTCATGCCATTCTCCTGCCTCAGCCTCCCTGAGAAGTTTTATTCTGCTCACTTAAATGTTTGGTTGTCTGGGATCCTTGCAGGGAATTGCCACCAAGATTTTGATTAGAATTTTGTCAGATGCTCTGATAAGAAAAGGAACTGACCTGAAAAAGATAAGTTACACCTACAGTTTATTCTAAATTCCTCCAGAAGTGGGAATGTGTGCTGCGTGCAGCCTGTCAAAACTTTTATTTTGCCAACTTCTAGAAGTAACAAAACAGGACTGAAAATATTGCTGTGATTTATTGGAAACATTGGTGTGAGCTGTTATGCATGCAATCTCATGAAAGAAGCCTCAAATATTTTAAAAATTATTCCTTCATTATAATATCAGGTTTATTTCCAAATGTCTTTTTTTGACATTTAGAAGCAATTGGGAAATGTTAAAATTCTAGCTGAAATCCCCTGCAACAGCGCAGTGCTTGTAAAAGATATTTTTCAAACTGCATGTTAAGGATGTATATATGGAATATCAGCATAAAACAGAATGGCAGTTCCTCAAAGAATTAAACATAGTACTATCATATGATCCAGTAATTCCACTTCTGGGTATATACTGAAACCAAGGACTCAGATAGATGTTTGTGCCCCTATGTTCATAACAGCATTATTCGCAATAGCCAAAAGATGGAAACAACCTAGATATTCATCAGTGGATGAATGCATAAACAAAACATGGCATATACATAAATGGAATATTATTCAGCTTTACCCAGGAAGGAGATACGACACATGCTCCCTGAATTAAGTTTTAGGACTTTATGCCAAATAAAATGAACCAAACACAAAAGGACAAATATTACATAATTTTACTTATATAACTACTTAGAATAGTCAAATTATTTAATTACCTGGAGTAGTCAAATTCATGGATACAGAAAGTAAGAATGGTGGTTGCCAGGTTATGGGGGGAAGAGGAAATGAGGAGTTAGTGTTTAATGCATGTGGCATTTCAATTTGGGAAGATTTAAAGTTCTGAAGATGGATGGTGCTGATGGCAGCACAGCAAGGTGAATGCATTGTAATACCACTGAAAGGCATATTAAAAAAGAGTAAATGTTATGTTCTGTATATTTTACTACAGTAACACAGAATATCCTGATAAACTTACATTTAGTATTTTGATACATCTGTTTTTAAATATAATCCACTATAATAATAATGAACATTTTCATGTGGCAAACATGCCCAGATGCTTTACCCCAAATTATCCTAGCTAATTCTCACAACAACCTTCTGAGTTAGGTATGATGATTATCCCTTTCTTTTTTCAGTTGTGTAAAGCTGTGCACCGAGATGGGACAGGCAGGAATTTGAACCCAAGAGAACATCTTCCAGAACCAGGCTCTTACAATAAAACTTAATATGTAGATTAAAATCATTCATACTGCTCTGCCCATTAGGAAGAAAAAAGTCCCAAATGCCAAAATTATCTCTGGAAGTTCTAATTTTCATTACAAGTTCTTTTAATAAGCTAGATGATATGACACACTATGGTTATGTGTATGAAAAAATTGAAAAAACTGGCAATTTATGTCTCTCTAAAAAATGCAATTCCTGCAAAGGCCTGAGTGTTTCAGTATAAAAATCCATATCCAGTAACACGTATTTTCTTGTGCATATGGTATGTCTTTCTGAAAATTGCTAAGAGAAAAGAACACACATTTTAGAAATGTTTAATATTATAATTACAATGTATGCAAGTTTTGCTTTATACTATGCATGCTTTAAACTCAGAAGCCTATTTACCTATGTTTTATTTTAGCATGTAAAATTGAAATTTGCAACAAGTTTGTATATATCTTTCTGAATATGTAGAAGATGGCCTTATTTACTGTTACCTTGGAAACAGTGATGCTCAAATACTATGTTTTACCCTACTACAATTAAAAATCATTTTATGGAGTAAATGTAATTTAAAATACTATTCTTAAGCATGGATTTCAGTTAATAGTAATCATAAAAATATGTAATGATGTTTAGTGTTAAAATTATTTGAAAAACTAAATATAGATTTTTAATAGAAAACATACCTTAATCAATAAATGCATAATGCTTTTTCCTTTACAAGTTATGTATAAGTCTTCTGATTATTAGGAAAGTACCTCAGTTACGTAATGGATAATTCCATGAAGTTAAAAATGCCATGTCTAATTTCTTTTGAAATTTTTCTTAATAATTGACTACTTTGGAGAATCTCTACAATTATTACTTCTTAAATAACTCCTGGATAGATTTTTCTACAATGATATATGTTGATATTCATGTTTCTTCTTACATTTCTAGGACTCAACTATTGTTACTCCAATTATTTTGAGGACTGACCCTCAGGGATTTTTCTTTTACTGGACAGATCAAAACAAGGTAACAAATGAGATATGCCTTTCTTACATTTTTCAGTTGTTTATTACTTTGAAAAGTATTTATGTATCTTATCTATAGAAGAACATCCATTTCACAGATCTTTGGCAGTTTATTTAAAGGTTCTACTTTTAAAAAATATCGAAGGTATTCTTAGGACTTTGGACTTTTCAAAGTCACTAGTTTGAAATATTAGATTTGCTAAATTCTAGAGCAATTGGTATTTTTGGTTCTGTTTATATTATGTGTTAGGATAAGAACAGGGAAATTTCAATTACATTTGGTGTAGAACATAATTAGTCAGCGTTACTGATTTAAGTCCCCACCCATAAAGGATGAAGAAAAATGATGAGAAAATAACTTTTGACCCAATAGCCATACCCCTTGGCTTTTCTTTCTGTCTCTTTTCCCCTGTGCTGTTCATTAAGGACTCTCTCAGAATCAGCAGGAATTTGGCCTTGATAATTTGTTCATGTCAGAAAACCAAGAATAAAATTCCTTTAGCCTATTCCTTCAGTTGTCAGGAATTTCTTACTAAATTAGCTTTCTGCCCACAATAGCATGAATTTATTATCTCATTTGTTATGAAACCAGTTGATGATTCTGTACTGAATTATTAAAAAGTAGAATATCTGCTGATCGTAAGATTTATTTGGAGTTTAATGGGCAGTTAGATGAGAACACTCATGGAAAGTGGTTATTATTTCAAGCATCGTTGCCACAGTCCTACACTTGAACCTCAGAGGCCACAGAATATAGAATGTTTTTGTTCTCTAAGTTTTGATATATGGAGAAATGGGATAGGGTTTATTGAGAATGCTAAATACATATTGAAAACAATAGAATAGTAATAGTATACCATTAAAATAGCTGGAACCTCCACAGTTACTGATGAAGGAGTAACAAATTGTTAGCTCTTTCAAAACTCTACATTAGTTTCTTATATCCAGAGTTCCTGGAGTTGCCTGTCAGCTTTGCCTTCTGTCTCTGAGGCAAGCTCAATTACACCTGTGTCTGGCCCCAGGGCCACTACTGAATGAGCCTGTTTACACATCATTCAAAAGGCGAATTTCTGTCTTGTTGTCCTGGAGTTAGACTCTAAATCAGTGTGCCCTGGAACCGTGTGTGGCTGTAGAAGTGGGGGTAAACCATAGACCCTATGCTAATGTCAAAAATTGTATGAGTAAGATTTCCTACTTAACGCTCACATTTATTATTGGGTGTGTTAATCTCTTTGGCTTAGACATTCTGTTTGGTTTCCTGCTGTTATGTGTGAAACAATGGCTTGCAAGAGGTTTTGTTTTTCGGGTGTATTTTTCTTCTCCTAAAGGATATTTTTAGAACTGTTGAAACTATATTCATGAAAGATGTACTTATAATGCCTAGAGCATTTCTAAAGGTTGGGTGTTTGTACGAGAGACCAAACTGTCAGTTTGATTTTTCAACTTGTAGATCAAGCTTCTATAAAAGCAACAGAAGATATTCTGGGATTTTTAAATAATTCATGGCAACTCAGTTAAGCTCCCCTCTAGACCAATCATCAATATTTATTTCCTTAATAAAGAAAAAGGGTTTAGGACCAAAGGCTCTCTGTTGCATCTCTATTGTGAACCCAGTATTTTGACCGATGCTTATTTTCAAATGTAGGAAAATTTGTTTTCATTTTTTACACAAACTTTTTAGTCTTGGTTGTAATGCTGTTTATGACCAACTGAAACAGATAATGTGGTAGCAATTCCTTTTATCACATTACTGCTTTTCTTTTCATGGGTATTACTTTTACAGTTCTAGCCAAGAGATAGAAATAGTAAATTTTACTTTTCACTTTCTAAATACCAAAGTCATCTCTCAGTCATTTATCAGAATTTGGAGGCTTATTTCTTAGTGATCATATATCTTAGAATCCAAAAGATGAGAGGATTTAAGAAAAAAAATTAAACTTACCATGCTTTCAAGTTTGTCATTTTCTTTCTGGCTTTAAGCCCAGTCCTGGAACCAGTAAGAGTGATTCATCCACTTTTAGGAGATGGACGACTCTAAGTGATGAATTAGAGTAAATGTGTGCTAGAAGAAATGGTGCATGCAAATAAAAGATGACACGCCAAGCTTTTATTGGGCATTTTTGCATAAGATCATTTGAAGGTACATGAATGAATGGTACAATCATGATGCTACTTAGAGGGCCACTTAAAAAAAAATATATATATAAATATATATTTTGAGACGGAGTCTCGCTCTGTCACCCAGGCTGGAGTGCAGTGGCACAATCTCGGCTCACTGGAAGCTCCGCTTCCCGGGCTCACGCCATTCTCCTGCCTCAGCCGCTCCCTCTCCGAGTAGCTGGGACTACAGGCGCCCGCCACCACGCCCGGCTAATTGTTTTTTGTATTTTTAGTAGAGACGGGTTTCACCGTGGTCTCGATCTCCTGACCTCGTGATCCACCCGCCTCGGCCTCCCAAAGTGCTGGGATTACAAGCATGAGCCACCGCGCCCGGCCTTAAAAAATATTTTTTATCTGGCAGTTAGTTTTAGGAATCTGCCACATGTACCGTAGAGATAATCTCTCAGAAAACAAAAAAATGTGATACCTTTAAGTTTATCCCTTGATTTTATACACTGTGTTTTCCGTTGTGGGAAGCTTGCATTGGTATTTATTGTAATATGCCTCTCTTCTTCCTTTGGGCTTCTTCCAATATATTCCCCTTTGGTCCACAAAGCTTATACCAAAGCACTTGGGTTAGCAATCGTCTGAGGCCTAGTCTGCTCAGAGGTGAGCAGAAATCCCTAGCAGAGGGGATTTTACAAGTGTTTTTTGTTTTTCTTTTTTATAGCATTGGCGGTAAATGGTCACATTGTATGATGTTCTGTGCATGTCCTTCTCTTGTCATGGTTACATCGGATCTTGTATCAGAGCCACTTATTTCAAGCCACTGGCTTTTCCCCTTTGTAGACAATGACGTGCTGCCTTCCAAAACCCCTCCTTTGATTTGTCACCATAGAAATGATAGGTGACAAAGAAAACAGCACAGATGATGAATTTAGGAATTAAAAACTAAAGAAGTAGCAAGTCATTTTTAGGTAGCAGAAATGTGCTTTAGTGAAACACTGACAGAATGTTTGGAGTTGTTGGAAGCAGATAAATATGAATATCATTTTTGGGGATAAATGTTCATGCTTTGTACCAGCTCTGGACTTATTTTAATAATTCTTTTCACTGTATTGTTGGCTCTGTAAATCTTATTGAATAAAATGAGCAAAAATGAGTTTCTGAATATGGCTATTTTAAGCAGAGTGGTTTTTCTTGTGTAAGTGTAGGTGATGTGAAGAGGATGAATTTATTTGTAAGTCATGGGTGAGGGGGGAGTCCTGCACAGCCTGAGTACTCGAGAGGTGGCCTACATTAGGCTATAACTTTTCTTTGGATCCGTGCCATGTGAACACTGGAAACCAACACAGGATGTATTAGCTGTGAAAACCACGTGAACTATAAGAATCTGCTCTACCGGTTTTGAAAGAAAGGCTAAAGAAGAAAAAAATGTCAATGTTAAAGAGCTAACCAAAACCTATCCTGCTAGAATATGAAAAAAATTAGACCTTTGCCTTGCAACTTGATGCCCTGCTTCTGTGCCAAGGTTGGTGTAAAAATAAAACTGGTCACCGCTAGTTCAGATCCAAGAAGTTCAATATAGTTCAGTAAACTCTTCCTCGTCTTCATAAAGCTGGAGCTTGGGGGAAGGGAAAAGGAACACATCATTAAATTTGAAAAGGAATGGGAGGAAAAACACACGTTTTACATGAAGAACTCCCATTACTTTCTTTTTTGTTACAAATTTTATTTATTTTTAATATTGTGGATAATATACAATAACTTTTTATCTGTAAAAGAGTAAAGCAATGTAACTATCTTTAAACCGCACTCTCCCATTGACTCCAATCCTAGTTCTCTATTCAGAGTCAACTAATAGTAATAGCTTCATGGTTTCTTTCTAGGACTCTTTTGAATAAATTTGTGCACGTGTAACTATGGACATATTTCATTTTGTTTTGCTTATGTCCATTTTTATGCTAAGTCACATCATATTAACTATTCCACAATTTCCTTTTTACCATATAGTGTGTTTTAGAGAACTTTTCAAGTTAGTACATGTGTGTCTATATCATTCTGTTAAATTGGTCCATCTTAGGGAATTTCTCATGTTAGTACATGTGTATGTATCACATTCTTTCATATTGCTCTATCATATGTTAAAGAATTGATTACCAAATTTTATTTAAGAACACAGAAGTTCTCACTGATGGATTCTTGGTGTTTGTTTCTAATTTGGGGTTACAAAGAATCCTATAATATGGAGTCATAGTCAGCTGTGTGTAGCCCTCTCTGGGAATATCCGTCAGGGATTCCCTAGGGTAAATGCTCAGAAGTGCGACTGCTGATTCGAGGCTACACCTATCCTAAATTATAATGAATGGCTGTACCATTTTATAACCCTACCCTTCTTATGAGTGGAACTGTTTTCTTAAGCCCAACCAACAGTAATAGGAAATGTTTTAATTTTTGCCCAACTGATTTCTGCTACCTAAATATATCACCTTGTTTTAATCTGCCATTGCCTGATTTGCTAGTAAACTGTGTATCTGCTACAATTTCTGCTACCTAAATATATTACCTTGTTTTAATCTGCCGTTGCCTGATTTGCTAGTAAACTGTGTATATTATCATACATTTATTGATCATTTCAGTTTTTCCTTACATGGATTGCCTATTTATATCTCTTGTCCTTGTGTGGACAGTTCTCTGTGTATTCTAGATGTACTCCTTTGGCTGTTATAAATGTTGCAATTACACTCTTCCTGTCTGTGGTTTGTCTTTGACTTTCTTAACATCTAATTTATGGGTAACAAAAGATGACTTGAAGCTTTAAATTTTGATGTAGTTACATTCCAACTACCTCCCCACTTTTTGCTTCCTTTAAGATATTTCTGATTCCTTCTCATCACCATTATTAATCTAGGTTTTTAATCCGTATGTAATGTATTATGAGGACTGGTGTAAGGTGGAGCTCTAACTTCAGTTTCTTCATATCACTCATAGAGCTGACATTTCACCACCTGGTTTGGATGGCCCAAGGATCTGTTATGTTTTAATGCCTGTGGACTGCTGGGTTCTGATTTCCTACTTCATTCTTATCTCATTTATTTTCTGCGTTTCATACTTTGTGGTTCAAAAAGTGTAATTCTTTTTGTTTACCTGTGATCCTAGATTAGAGATTTAAATTTATACCTGAATATTTAGTCATTTCTGGAGACTTAGGACAAGAAAGATTGGTTCTACCATCCATGCCATCTGCCATCTTGTTCTGGCCTGTGAATTTGCATGAGACACCATTCTGGATGTTTGTACAGGGTGATGATTCAGTTTCCATTAATGGCAACCATAGATAGACTTCTCTTATGTTAATCTTAAATTTCTACAGAGTTCAAAAGCAAAGTTTAAAAGTTAAATATTTACATAAGTCACAGTAACATTTTTCAGCATGAGTGCAGAGTTCAAAAATATTTTGAATGATGCATCATAAATGTCAACAAGAAGATCTAGTGATTTCCTATTAAAAATAGTCTGGCTTCCATAAAGAACTACTGGGCACCACACATTTCACTAATGATTTTTAGCAGTGGGGCTTTCTCTTTGGGATGTACTTCTCTAGGGTATCCCAAAATTGTCAACTTTGACCCTTCTTGTGTATGGTAAATGGGGTAGGTCATTCAAGAGTCCACTGAGTGATTAAATGCAATGATGTAGTTATAAATTTAGAAGATAAGTGCTGTTTATTTTATTTGGTAGCTTTCTCTAAAAGTTGAAACAATAACTTACATTATCTGGAAAAAAACCCAGCAAAATTCACATGAGGATTGCTTTGTGAGGGCTGGGATTGTTCCCTGGCCTGGAGCAGTGTGTCAGTCATTGTTGACTAAGCAGCAGCATCTGGGGACTAAGTCCTTTCCTTCACCTTCCTTGAATTTCCTTCACCAGTATTGATGATATTAATAGCTAACACAGACACAGTGCCATATCCGCACCCTCTTCCTCACCACTCCTGAGAACATAAGCTGAGCTCCAGTGGCTGGCCAGTGCCTGCATTGTTTTGCTTTGTCTGGCTACTAGAACTCACGTTGCTACCCGTGCAGCTGCCCAGAAGTTCCTGGCAATTCACACTCACCCTCACCGATGAGATTCAGTGGATAAATACCACAGCTCCCTCACCTCTTGGGTGGGATAACTTAAAGGTGCATTCTTTATATTATATCCCAGAACTCTCTAGTGGGATTAAGCCCAGTTACCCACAGTGGTAACTGGCTTGAAAATGTTCCCCTTATGGGCTTCCTTCCCTTCCTGTCTCACCTCTCCACTCCTGATTGTGTTCTAAAACCACCTCTAAAATAAACTACTTTTACTAGAATCCTTACCTAGGAACTGCTTAGTGCAGATGCATAGTGCTTAACAACTTAACATAGATGCCTCCAAATGAAGGGTTTAAAAATGATTCCTTGGTTAAGAGAGATTGGAACATATTAGGTGAACACTTTTGTTTGAAGCCAAGTCTGGTTTTCCTAAAACAGTCCTAATTTGGGAAGCCCAAAGTTGGTTGAGGAAACCAGCTTTGAAGCTGTGACAGATGTGGATTGTCACAGTCTGGCTCTGCTGTGTATTTAATGAGTCACCCTCAGTGAATCTCTTTAAAAATCCAAGCCTTGGTTTCGTTATTATCTATAAGGTGGGTATTACTCTCTTAGTGTTGTTGTGAATATTCGATGTGTAAAATGAATGACTTAACATAACACCTGCTACTTTGTAAACTCTCCATCCTTTGTGGTGGCTTTTATTATTGCTACATAATAAACAATTACTCTCTGACCAAACAGTTGTCCATAAGCATTAGAGACCACAAAAATGTGCTGTTTTGAAAACCAAGTGGCCATTTATTTATGTATATCTTTTTATTCATATTTTCTTCTTCAAGGTGACACTGACTTGTTTTCTATTTAGACTCTGCTGTGGTCTTTTGATCTGAAACATTGAAGCTTAGGTCTGTTTGGGCAAATAAGATGTTTATTTATGTATTTCATAATGTTTTGAGGACAGAGCCATGGAAGACAAAAGAAGGATTTATTGTTTAAAAGACTTTCCCTCTGGGGATAGTTCGCTAATAAATACTCCATCATAGGTGAAAGTTTCTTGGAACCTTGGAAATTTGAAGCATCGTATGGAACAACTTTTAAGATGATTTAGAGGACTTTGATAGGAGAAAATTGTATTATTCACAAGAAGAATTGGACATAATCATGGTTGCCTGTGCCTTTTTCCTAAGATAATCACTTTAGGATTATGACAACTACATGGGCATCAGGCCACTCCTCTTCCTCCCTACTGACCTTAGAGATTAAACTTTTAGTGTTTTTGAGGATAGTTTAGCCACTAAGCCAAGGTTCAGATTGCTGAGGAACAAATCTATCCTCACCAAATCAACTTCCAGGTTAAGTTTTTCCGTTTTTATTAACATTACCTTCTTTTCACTTCTGTGACTCCCCAAAGATTTTGCACCAGTGAACTCTGGCTAGCGTAGAATAGACATGTCGTGATACCTTAGCTTATGTAGACACAACATACAAATAAATGTTATTAGAATGGAATCATTTACAGGTTCTTCTTAGAGACTGTGATACATGATTTTTTTGGCAGAATTTCTAATTGAAGTGTAGCCTCTTAAAGTATATTTTAAAATTAGGCTGGTCATTTTGAGATGGTTTCATTGCAGCTTCTTTGGAATCATTTTTAGAGTAGAAATGTGTTAATATGATTTTTATTTCACCATCACCACACTTCATTATGGGCATAACAACAGCAATGCTCGTTTTAATACACTGTAACCAGAGTTTAGAAACATGTAGTACCACAAAAATTCATTACTCCTAATATAATTTAATTACAAAATTATTCCTTGGTTTCATAAGTTGCATATATTTAGCTCTTCCCACTATTTTAGGAGAAATTAAATTGGATACTTTCCATGCTATGAAGCTATTATAATGGAATATTTGTACTTTTTGATGCCAAAAAATGTTTCGAGATATTGGATTGGCAGAATATGTGAAGGAAATGCATTCTGCATATTGTTCATAATTTTACTTCCTGTTATGGAGAAAATTCCTTTGACTTTGTTACAAATAGAATCCCTGGGTACTTGGTATTGATATAATGCCATGCTCTTTTGTTTGAATTACAAATGCTGTAGGTAGAGTAGGCATTTTTGGTTGTTCTGTAGTTCATTTTCTTGCCAACTCAAGATTGTTGATGGTACTGATGGAGACATTGTTGTATTAGTCCATTTTCTTGCTGCTGATAAGACATACCTGAGACTGGGCAGTTTACAAAAGAAAGAGGTCTCACCCACAACAAATGGGAATTCAAGATGAGATTTGGGTAGGGAAAGAGCCAAACCATATCATTCTGCCCCTGGCACCTCCCAAATCTCATGTCCTAATATTTCAAAACCAATCATGCCTTTCCAACAGTCACCCAAAGTCTTAACTCATTTCAGCATTAACTCAAAAGTCCACAGTCCAAAGTCTAATCCAAGACAAAGCAATTCCCTTCTGCCTATGAGCTTGTAAAACTGAAAGCTAGTTACTTTCTAGATACAATGGAGGTATAGGCATTGGGTAAATAGAGCCATTACAAATGGGAGAAATTGGCCAAAACAAAGGGGCTACAGGCCTCATGCAAGTCCAAAATCCAGTGGGGTAGTCAAATCTTAAAGCTCCAAAATGATCTCCTTTGACTCCATGTCTCACATCCAGGTCAACTGATGCAAGAGATGGGCTCTCACGGCCTTGGGCAACTCTACCCCTGTCGCTTTGCAGGGTACAGCCCCCCTCCTGGCTGCTTTCATGGGCTGGCATTGAGTGTCTGTGGCTTTTCCAGGGGCACGGTGCAAGTTGTAGGTGGATCTACCATTCTAGAATCTGGAGGATGGTGGCCTTCTTCTCAAAGCTCCACTAGACAGTGCCCCAGTTGGGACTCTCTATGGGGGGCTCCAACCCCACATTTCCCTTCTGCACTGCCCTAGCAGAGGCTGTCCATGAGAGCTCCACCCCTGCAGCAATCTTCTGCCAGGACATCCAGGTGTTTCCATACATCATCTGAAATCTAGGCAGAGGTTCCCAAACCTCAATTCTTGACTTCTGTGCACCCACAGGCTTAACACCATGTGGAAGCTGCCAAGGCTTGGTGCTTGCACTTTCTGAAGCCATGGCTCATGTTCTATATTGGCCCCTTTTAGACACAGCTAGAGTGGCTGGAATGTAGGGCACCAAGTCCCTAGGCTACACACAGCACAGGGACCCTGGGCCCAGCCCACAAAACCATTTTTTCCCCCTAGGCCTCTGGGCCTGTGATGGGAGGGGCTGCCATGAAGACATCTGACAAGACCTGGAGCCATTTTCCTCATTGTCTTGGGGATTAACATTTGGCTCCTTGTTACTTATGCAAATTTCTGCAGCCAGCTTGAACTTCTCCTCAGAAAATGGGATTTTCTTTTCTATTGCATTGTCAGGCTGCAAATTTTCTGAACTTTTATGCTCTGTTTCCCTTATAAAACTGAATGTCTTTAACAGTATCCAAGTCACCTCTTGAATGCTTTGCTGGTTAGAAATTTCTTCCACCAGGCTGGGCGTGGTGGCTCATGCCTGTAATCCCAGCACTTTGGGAGGCTGAGGCATGCGGATCACCTGAGGTTGGGAGTTCGGGACCAGCCTGAACAACATGGAGAAACCCCGTCTCTATTAAAAACACAAGATTAGCTGGGCATGGTGGCACATGCCTGTAATCCCAGCTACTCGGGAAGGCTGAGACAGGTGAATTGCTTGAACCTGGGAAGCGGAGGTTGCAGTGAGCCAAGATCGCGCCATTGTACTCCAGCCTGGGCAACAAGAGTAAAACTCCATCTCAAAAAAAAAAAAAAAAAAAAAAAAAAAAAAAAAAAAACCAGAAATTTCTTCCACCAGATACCCTAAATCATCTCTCTCTAGTTCAAAGTTCTCTAAATCTCCAGGGCAGGGGAAAAATGCTGCCAGTCTCTTTGCTAAAACATAACAAGAGTCACCTTTGCTCCAGTTCCCAATGAGTTCCTCATCTCCATCTGAGACCTCCTCAGCCTGGACCTTATCGTTCATATCACTATCAGCATTTTTGTCAAAGCCATTCAACAAGTCTCTAGGAAGTTCTAAACTTTTCCACATTTTCCTGTCTTCTTCTGAGCCCTCCAAACTGTTCTAACCTCTGCTTTTTACCCAGTTCCAAAGTTGCTTCCCCATTTTTGGATATGTTTTCAGCAACACCACACTGCTGGTACCAATTTACTGTATTAGTCCATTTTCATGCCACTGATAAAGACATACCCAAGACTGGACAATTTATAAAAGAAAGAGGCTTAATGGGATTACAGTTCCATGTGGCTGGGGAGGCCTCACAATCATAGTGGAAGGTGAGAGGCTTGTCTCACATGATGTCAGGCAAGAGAAAAGGGTTTCTACAGGGAAACTCCCATTTTTAAAACCATTAGATCTTGTGAGATTTATTCACTATCATGAGAACAGCACAGGAAAGACCTGCCCGCATGATTCCATTACCTCCCACCAGGTCCCTCTTACAACACAGGGGAATTCAAGATGAGATTTGGATGGGGACACAGCCAAACCTATCACTTGTCAAGCTCTTTCTACATTTAATCAGCAAGACAAGTCTCTTTTTGTCTTTTGGTAAAATAAATTTAGATTGACAGTTGGATTATTTAAACATTTATCACACACACAAAATATTACAATAAATAATATAATTACTTTCTTCCACTTTAAAATATTTTAAATTTACTTTAAGTAATTTAAAAGGCAAAAATGCAAACTTGGAACAACTGACTTATTAGGGTGTTGGTACCTATTATAAATAAGTTTCTCAAATCTAGCGATGTATGTAATATTCACTAATTTACTTTGCACATACCTTTTCATCATTGTTATTATTATCTTCATTATCCTTAGCCCCACCAACAGCAAACACATATATGCTGTTTTATCCATGCTAGGCACAATTCTAATAATATATAGTCTGTATATTTATAGCATATACATATTTTTATACATACATTTATATAGTATATATTGCATATGTATACTTATAGTCTATAATAGTATGTATATTGTGCATATATGCTACATATATACATACATAATGTGTCTATATGCTGTGCTACATATATACATACATAGTGTGTGTAAACTTACACATATATATAGTATGTGTTGGCAGACATACGCAATTTCGTCATTTCCATAATCCTATGAAGGACAGTGCTACTATTATCTACATTTAAAAGTGAGTAAACTGAAGTGTGCACAGAGGTTAAGTCATGATCCCTGGTCATACAGTTGGTTAATGACAGAGTCAGGAATAGAAACAACAGTGGCAGCGCAGTCTGGCTTTATGTTCTGGCTCTTACCTTTTTGCTGTTTGAAGAAGCCGTTTAATATGTAAAGTTAAGTTTACCTGCAGGACGTTTTTCCTTGGATTTGTTTGAAAAAGAAACCTCAGTAGGCCTAGTACATTTGCCAGAAACAGACAAACCGTGTGAAGAAGGTATTCTCAAGTTGGGCTGCACACTGAAATCACAGGGGGAGCCTCAAAGGACGCTGCTGCCTGGGCTTCCTGCCTCCAGAGAATCTGACTTAATTGGTCTGGGGTGTGGTCAGAACATTGGACTTTTTTTTTTTTTTTTTTGAAAGCTCCTCATTTGATTCTAATGTACAGCCAAGGTGAACACGGATAGAAAGCAAGCTGACCTTACAAATTAATTCAGTAAACTTCCTGAAAGGATGTGCTCACTTTGCCTTTCCTGCCTGTAACGTGGCCTACTTTCTACTCAGAAGTAATTCTCCACATGAGCAACTACAGGCCCTACCAGATTCTGAATTATTTGACTATGACTGGATAATATTCCTTACACTGTGCTTAGTAAGGCAATAAATGCCTAGCATTTTTTAGAATGAGTCTCAATATCTGAGGTTGAATCAAAATAGATTTTTTATTATATTCTGTTGATTAAAATTTTTTTAACTTGCCATTCCCTGAATGTTACAGGTATTAGCTGTTTGTTTTATCCTTACCAAACATGTCCTCAGAATTCAAGTCCTGTTTATTAACCTTATATTTGTATTTTTTGAGACCCTTGTTTAGATCACAGTACTATGTAAATTCCATACTTAATTAAATTAGCTGCACCCTTGAATGGGTGAATGTTGTTTTAAGAATGACCTTATGTAACTATTTTATTTTATAGCTAATTTTTCATTTCTGGATACAAAGGCAGATATTATCTTATTAAATTGCAGCATTATGTCATTTCTTACCAATTTGTAGGAATCCTTCCTTAACTGAGACATACACTCAACTGGGCAAACCAGAGAGAGCTAGATAATTTCAGGTGTGATAGGAAGTGTGCCTTTCATCACCTCTACACGATACATTTCAGAATAGTAAAATTCACATGTCTCCTGTTAGAATGTTTGGTTTTTTGTTCTGCTTCCATAGGGAATGGGGATTGTGGTAATGATTTTTCATGAGATTTCTCCCTGGCATTGTGCAAAACTCCCCACTTAGGAACAGTGGTCTGGAAATTATATTGCATCACAGCAAACAATGCACCTGTGTGAAATGAATGCTTCAGTGAAAAGTTTTATGGGACAGAACTACTTGCTATGCTAAGAAACTAATGACTGTGCTGGTATACATAATGGATTCTATTTTTAGATGAACATTTGGTCCTATAGCATGGCTTCATTATGCAAGAGGACAGAAGTTTCAGCATTATATTGTGAATACTGAGATATTAACATATCAGAGTATATGCCTTCTTAGATACTAAAGTGACTTTTTCATATATTTTAGCCCTGACATAGTTCATAACTAGAGGAAAAAAGTAAAGAACAAAAACAGAATTTCAAAATAATTTCACATTTCTGGTGTTTGTAGGTTGAGTTTTTCCAACAGTTGACTGCAAGGAAAGGATTCAAGTTCAAGTATTTTATTTGGGAGGTGACCCCAGAAAGTGTGGGCAGGGCCGTGGGGAAGTGAGATAGGCAAGGGAAGACAGCCATTAAAGGGTGAGCTATCACATAAGTTACCATGGTGGACAAGTGAAGCTCCGTCCCATTGGAGAGCCCTGGGAGACAGTGCAGAGAGGAGAGGGAGCAGTGGTATACCCACCAGTTCCTAATAATCAGTGACTGCGGGCAGCTGTCTCAGAGGTTATCTTCTCAGCTCTTCTGCCAGCCTCTCCTAGAGACTGAGGGGCTTCCAGGCCAGCGGGCCCCAGGCTTTGAGAAATCCCTCAGACATAGATGCAGTTGGAAGCTGTCAGTTGGCATACATGAAAACACATGGGCACCACCAGCAGCAGCCACTCTGGTAGCTTTAATTTCTGGTAAGTCAGACTTTTAACGTCTATATCACAGCGTGCAAACTGGAGCCTGCACCCATTCACGAACAGTTCTTGCTTGGCCTGTGCAAATAATTAAATACATAAACATGAGTTGCCAGCATTTAAAAATCTGCAGGTTCATACACAGATCTGGATTTCTCAAAAAATCAGAAGGCATGGCAATGCCCGCCGACATACCCCCGTGGCCACATTTGGCTGGGGCAGTGCAGCGGCTGCCTGCTTTAGACAGGGCGTGTGGTATGCAATCTGCCACTGTTCCCACTAGGCTAGCCTACCTAATTTACATGACCTTTTAAGCTCATTTAGACATTTGAGTATAAATATCGGGCCTCTATGGTAACATCCTATACTGGAAGCTTCAATACGCTAATGATTGCAAAGCTTCATATGGAATGAGGTCAGTTCTGACACAGTGGGCCTATTGGAGTGCTGTGGCATAAAGACTAGATTTTTACAGTGGAAAAATGGCTGAAGGTCAGCATATCCAGGTCTTGCTCATAATGGCCATAAGCAAAGCAATTATGCTCCAATCCCAATTCTTCTCTGTGATATATGGATCTAAAGCGTAGGAGCCCTGAGGTCCCTCTCTGACTTAAAAGGCTATTATACCAAAGTGACTTTCAGGTGTCATTTTGCTAGGTAAGATTTATAAATATCAGTCCTTGGCAAAGGATTTTTATGTCGAATTGGGCCATTAGTCTAGGGAAAATAAGAATGATGGCCTCCAGGACACCAGGCAGAATGACTTCCCTTGGTTCCATTGGTCGAATGAATGGGATTAACTTCACCCCCAGATCAAAGCAGTGAGCATTGACTGGTTTAGCCCACCAGTGTAGTCCACCCTTTTCTCACCGTAGAGCTGTGCTGTCTCATACAGTAGCCTCTAGACTCATGTCACTGTTTACAGTTGTTTTAATTAATTAAAATTGAATTAAAAATTCAGTTTCTCAATTCCACTACCTACCTTTCAGGTGCTCACTAGCCACCTGTGCCCAGGTGCCATTTCCATCATTGCAGAATATGTTATTGGACATCGCTGCACAGAGCTTGGATCAGGAATGGCTCTTCAGAGTCAATGCAAAGTTTCTTGCAATAAGAAGCTTCCTTGAATTTGTGGGGAAAGAAACTTTCCTTCTTTTTCTGGATTATGTGCTGCAAGGATGTAATATCTGGACTCACTTTTGTTATCTTGTTCCCATGAAAGAAGATATTGGAGTAGCTCAGATGCCAATTTGGGAGCCCGAAGGGGAAGCTAGCCCTGCAGAAGACAAGCCAGTGAAGAACCAAGTCCTTAATGATGTCATTTGAGATGCCAGATCAGTCCATTTCAATTCCATGAATGAATCAATCCCCTTCATAGGCTATGCCAGTTGAAGATAGAGTGTTTGTCCCTTTGCAGTTAGAGTTACTGACTGACACATGGGACAATCATTTATTTGAAGGAAGGCAGAGACTCAGGTGTTAAGGATCCAGCTAACATCTGGCCCATAAACTTGAAAGAGAAATAAAAGCGGGAATAGAATGTGTTAACTCTGTCAGTGGCTATCATTCCCTGTACAAGACATTATTGTTACTTTTGTATAGTCTTCTAATCTGGGCTTTAACATTTCAAGGATAATTTTAGTGGCTTCTAGCCATCATGAGGAAAGAATATGTCTTGAGAAACGTGGGGAAAATTGAAAACTGTACAGAGAATATAAGTTTTTGGCAATATTGTATGTTAAACCTAATAGCCTTAATGGTACCACGATAATTTCTGGGGAAGGAAAGTCGAACTTATTAATAAACTGTTGTGCTGCAGACTTTGTGCCAAGGTACCTTATGTGGACAAACTGTCACATGAATTCATCAATTGATTGATTTTTTTCCATTTCGCGTTGAGGAAGCTGAGGCTATGGAGAGGGTGATTTTTACTCTGGAAGACTTTCTCTAATCCTGCCAATTTGGAATGAAACCCTCTCTTCTGTTCTTCTGGAATACCTTGTGCCTTCCTTTACCTTAGCACTTTTAATGCTATGTTGATTCTGTCTGACTCTTTTTCCTTTCCCAGTGGATGATGAAGGCCTTGAATTCAGGGACTTTACCCCAGTTGTTTGGCATTTTGAATACACTGCTAACATACAGTCATTGCTCAATCGATGTGTGTCAAATGAATGAGACTTACAAAGGCTGTGCATCTTGTCTAAGGTTACAGGTTACTAAGTGGTGGAAAGCCAGATCTGTCAGGTCCAAAGCCAATGACCTTTCAATAGTTCATTCATTAAAACCCTCTCCTTCTTGTTTAAATCTCCAGCTGTCTTACTCTTAGCAGTTTATGTGACCTCTGTCTCCTGGAGAAGAGAGGAGACACAGTATTCCCTGCCACCAGACGTAATAGTACACTTTCATTTACAGCTGCTTTCTTCTGTCTCCCTCTTCCTTTCCCAGCCCATCCTTTCCACTTTGACCTTGGACCCTAGCTTCCCAATGATTTCACACTAAAATTGATCCCTTCCCTTTGTTGTGTTGTCAATATTTCCCCTGTAACCAGATCTGTACATCAATATTAAACATGACATGCTTACCCATCTTAAAAGAAAACCCTATATCCCCTCTTGACCCTCACTAGCTACTTCCTTCCTTTCTCACTTTCACTCATAGCAAGCTTCTTGAAAGACCTGCCTATGCGCTCTCTATTATTCTCACCTTTCACCAACTCTTCATTCCATATCAACCCGGATTCTGTACCCACTACTCCTCCAAGTTACTCTTTCTTAACCCATCAATGACCTTCACATTTTAAAACATGCTGGCCGTCTTGAGCTCTGTGTGCTTGATTATTTTTATCACAATTTTACATTGTTGATAACCCCATTTTCCTAGAAACACTTTCTTTTCTTGACTTTCTTTTTCTCCTACCTCTTCCTACCTCTCCAGCCACCCATTCGCAATCTACTTTACTGGCTGTAAGTTGCAGTCCTTCTCTACTCACATTTTAGGGAATCTCACCTGCACTTACAACTTCTTTTACCATCTGGATACATTGGCTCCCAATTTCACATCATCTTCCAATACTCTGTTCCTGAGATACCAGAAAGCAAGCATTTCCAAGACTGGTATCATGCTCTTCCTCCCTTAAACCCTGACCTGGTCCTGCTGCCTTATTAAAGGTACCACGCTTCACAGAGTGGCACAGTCCTGAACCCTGAAAGTCTTCCTTAACACCTTCTTTTCCACCTTCCCTCCAACTTCTTGGCCCCTTTCCTTTCCTTTTGTGCTCCATCCACAATAGCCACAATAGCCTTCTTCTGTTTCCCTAGACACGGCATATTTCTTTCTGCTGAAATTTTTCACAATACTTTTCCTCTGCTTAGAACATATGTTTTCTCCCCATGCATTAGCCCCTCCCCTGCTTCACCACACTTCTCACAGTTGTAATCAAATGTTTTTTACATAGTTATATAATATCTAGCTCCCGTATTAGGATGTTGGCTCAATGAGAGCAGAGTCCAGAGTTGTCCTTGTCCGTGTTTAAGACCTGGCTCTCTTGGTGGGGAAAGTAACTTGCAGCATTCGCTAATTTCCATGGTGTAAATACTGTAGTGTCTGATTTCGAGATATGGATACTTCGCCACTGAACACAGATTTGGAAAATGAAGGGTACAGTTGGCTCTCATAAGCTTACAAGCTTGCCCCAGCTCACCGCTAGGGCAGATACTTGTCTGTCTTATTGACTGCTGTATTTTCATGAGTTAGGGCAGTGCTTGGCACGTTGTAGGAACTCAAAGACTATTAGTTGGAGGAGTGAATGTGGTGTTTTTATTCCCACTGGAAGTACAGTAAAAAATGCTAATGTTTCAGAGAAAAATGAAATAATTTTTAAAATTTTAGAATTGGACCCAGCCTGAAAGTTTATCATATGCCATCCCTTTGTTTTTCTTCATTAGAATTGAGGGTCAGGAAGTGAGATCTGCCACAATCACATAGCTCTCTGGTAGATGAGCCTAGGTTAAAATGCACATCTTTTAATTACCCACCAACACTCCTTCTACTGTAGTGCATTATCACTTCTAAAAGGAAAGTAATTTATTTCTACTAGTCATTTAGTTCAGATTGCATTATTAGATAGTGATGTAGTTGGACGTATAAATAAATCTGCTTTGTAAAAGAAAAAGCAATATTTTATAATTTCTTTTTAAATTATGAGTTGTCTCTTAAGAGGGATTTCTCTTTTATATTTTTCTTCTTTAATATTCTGATGTACTTATTTATAGAACAAAGATATTAGTCAGCTTTTGTGGTGTAGCAAACCACCCCAAAACTTACGCCTTAAAACAACAACCATTTTTTTGGGGCCACCCTTCTTTGGGTTAATAATCTGGTGCAGGCTCTGGGGAATCATTTTTCTGGTCTCAGTTGGGCTCCTTCTGGCTTCTGCAGCTACCCATGGGTTGGATGTGTGGCTCTGCTGATATGGCTGGCCTCTCCTGTCTGAGGCTTCAGCTAGGATGGCTAGGCTGACTTGTATCTGTCCCATGTGGTCTCTTATCTTCCAACAGGCTAGTCCAGCTTGCTCTGGTAGATCACTGGCAGAGTTCTGAAACAGGGTGGAAGCTGCAAAGCCCTAGAAGCAGAATGGCCATACTGGCACTTCTGCCACATTTTCTATGCCAAAGCAAATCATCCATAGGTTGGGGAAATAGATGCCACCTATTGATGACAAGATCTGAAAAGTCACACTGTGAAGAGGCATGATTACAGTGAAAGGAATAATTTGTGGCTGTTTTTGAATTAAATACAAAAAAGTAATTTCTTCTTCAAATTAGTAGAGGATTGTCTCTGTGATGGGACAGAACTGACTGCTAGCTTCCTCATCTTTCTGAAATATTAAGGCAATATGAAGTACCCCACCTGGACAATTGTGTTAATTATGTATGCCCAATATTAGAGCACTTATGCTGCAGTGAGGTGGGTGTCTCTCACCATACCCTAGACTTGGAGGTCCCTGATTGGTGTTCTGAAAGAAGATCCCTATAAGGTTACAGGGAAGTAAAGCCGCATCCCAACGTGGTGCACAGACAGCAGCCTCCTAGCAACGTCTCTTAAAGCAGATGGTGTTTTCAGACATATTGAGGAATGAGGTGAGTTGGGAGCAATTGCAACAAGAGAGGGAAACCTTAAGTCATCTTTGAGGATACCAGTTTGTTGTGCTATTTTTTTTCTTCCTAAATGATTTGGAAGTGATTTTTCTGTGCCTGATGTAGTCTTTTTTTTTTTTTTCCTTTTCTTTGTATCCTGTGTTGGGAAATGGAAATAATTCAAAATCTGTAAAAACACTGGAGAATGGAAATTAAACTTTGGGATTCTTTACTGCTGAAAAATGATGATGGGAAATGTTCTGCAGTAGAGAGTTGGAAATCATGTCAGACTGCTTCTCCTAGCCGGGGCCCACAACATGCATTTTTCTGGGATGAAAAGCACATGAGTTTGACCAAGGAAAAGTTTGGTAGATTTTGTCAATGAAGCATGTAAAGGGATCAGTCCTTACTCTGAGCTCATCTTTTTTTTTAAGCTGAGTGTGCTCTTGGAAGTTGCAGGCATCAGTGTATTTATATCTGACTGAGCCGACAGGGCATGCGGTGAAGGGGAAGGAAGGCCATTACCTAGTGAATGTATATTGGGTGGGGAGCCACTGAGGTTAAAAAATTCAGCCTACTGCCATCTCTTCACTTTGGGCTGTATGGAAGTTGTTCATGACCTCCATAATTGTTCTTTTGTAGGATACCCTGTATCAGATTATAGACTCTGAAATCCAACTCCCGGGGTTCAAAACCTGCCTTGAACACTATGTATCTCTGAGGAAGACGTTTAACTCACTCTGAGCTTCCATTTTCTCTTCCACAAACTAGAAATAATAACTAGGAATCTCATGAGGATTAAATGAGATAACACATCTGAAACACTTGGCACAACACGCATGCTGATAGGTGCTTCACAACTGCTACTGATTTTTAGGATAAATTTTAGTAAATTTTAATATATATTGTGTGAATCTGAACTAGGACAGGTATTTGGATACTTCTGATTCATATTCTGAGTCTTTTTGCACCCAATTGGTTGAAACATCAGGGCCCCCAAGGAATGACAGTGTCTCAGGTTGCAGATAATACTGCCAAGTTGCAGATAAAGTCCTTGATTGGACAACTATCTAAGAGTTAGTAGATCCACTCAGACTCCCAGAAACTTGGAGTGCAGATTTCGATGCCTGAATTCAGAGAGGACATGGTGTGTGGTGCATGTGGCTTAGGTCTACAATTGCTTCTGGCCTATTGAATCTTAGGAATGGAAGGCTGAAGGGGAGAAGATAGTTTGTCATCAAAACTAAGGTTCTGGACAAATTTGGAGGGCTCACTTGCTGGGCTGGCCCTGGAGAATGAGACTGAATTCTCAACCCTTTGAAAACAGGTGCCATGTTTGATTTCGTTTTGTGTCAGCAAGGCATCTTCTATTAAAAGAATGGCATTAGGGTCTCAGTCAAGATGGCCTGAGGCATTCAGTTAAATTCCTCCTGCTGGTCGGTGTCAAGATTCTGCTCCTGTTCTCCTTCATCCCTGTGCACCCACCTTAGATATATTTGAGTGCCCATGATGTGCTCTTTGTTGTGGTATCTGAGATCTCCAGTTGGAGAAACCTACCAAAGTAATAAACTATTCTATCCATTGTAAGGACAAATAGGAAAATCTTACTGACTCTAGGAGAAAATAGCAGGTATTTCTTTCTTTCTTTTTCTTAAATAGACTATTTTGAATCCTAAAGTAATTTTACTTGATATTTACAGAGCACATGTCATAAACTCTATTTAAAAACAGAGGTAAGAAGGGGGAAGCACTCAAAAATATAACTCGAGTAATCAGTTTCATTCAAAATGTAAGTGGGAGAATCAGAATAGAAAATAATGTGATTTGCAGACTTATTTTAAATCATATCTAAATTTTTAGATTTGCAAGGTCTGAGCGGAAAAAAGGAGTGTCATTGCTTAGAACTTCTTAGGAAAACAAATCAATAAATCTGTAGGAAATAGGCTGTGTGGTGAACCTTATTTGGTTTCTGCTTTTTGACCAAGAAGAAGCATATTATATTGAAAGGGTATATACTTGGTACATAGAAGGAAGGAGACCTTTAATCTCTGACTTTATATAAACATAAAAACCACGAATAGAAAAGACTGAGCCTAGGAAGAAATAAAAAAGGAGCCCTGACTCTATGAGGCTGAGCCATATGAAATAGCCATAATTGTAGGCCAAAAATGGCCAAACACAGGCGGTTTCTCATAGGCCAACAATACAGTCGTTCTGAGAGCAATAGCATTACTTTTGCTTAGCTGACCATCTGATTCTGACAGTTTAGAACCTCATATTGACGTGGCAAACATGAGTTAACTTCTCTATTGTTAATGGATATGATTTTATTCTAATTCAGATCTGATTTAAAATAAATCTGCAAATCACATTATTTTCTATTCTGATTCTCCCACTTGCATTTTGAATGAAACTGATTACTCCAGTTATATTTTCGAGTGATTTCCCCCTTCTTACCTCTGTTTTTAAATAGAGTTTATGGCACATGCTCTGTAAATATCAAGTGAAGTTATTTTAGTATATGGTGCAACATTTTATAAATAACAAGAAAGAGTATGCTACTTTCAAGAATATCATGTTTAATATATATAAAATATATAAGCATGTAAAATATATGTAACATATATACTTAAAATGCATATAAATTATATACATTTAACTAAGTACAAACATAAATGTTGCCTAAGAGGTCAGCTTCAAATTGGAATTTGAGGGAAATAAGCTTCAAGTTCATTTCTCATATATTCATCATTTTATTTGTTCATATGTTATGTTTTTTTGTTGTTGTTGTATGGGAGAGGTACTGATTTAGGTTACTTCTTTTGTAGTAGAGGATGGTAGTTAAAAGTACATACTCTGAACCCTATCTGCCTAGGTTTGAATCCCAGCTCTATCCCTTATGAGCTGTGTGATTTTGAGTAAGTGGCTTAAACTTTCTGCACCTCAGTTTTAATATATATGAAAAAAGGATAATATTAGTGCTCCCTTAAGGTTGTGTTAGGGATTACATGAATTAATATAATGTGTTTGGATCAGTGCTTATCATGTTGGAAGTACTAGGTAAGTGTTTATTATTATTACTTCTCATTGTAGTCTCCTTTATGAAACTTGCATGCATAGACCGTCTGGAGGATGACTTTTTGTCTTTTAAAGAGAGAAGCTGTACTACTTCTGTTGTACCAGAAATTCATCTGAGAGCAGGTTACTTTCTCATCGTAAAGTCCATGCAAGCCAGATAAACCTATAGGGTAGCACTTCCTTAATTAGTTTACA
Organism: Nomascus leucogenys; assembly: GCF_006542625.1. Lineage (NCBI taxonomy): Eukaryota > Metazoa > Chordata > Mammalia > Primates > Hylobatidae > Nomascus > Nomascus leucogenys. The sequence goes on from NC_044391.1 coordinate 2,545,490, forward strand.
ATTTCTGAGGATAGGTTGGTGGCAGTAAACTGCCTGTGAGTGTTCACTTGTCTGGGAACTGTCCCATCTGTTGTTGCTTATCATATGTTCTAGTGCATTTTTTTTCCGTTATGTCCTTTCCCACAAAGCGGTTTGGTGTAACCGCTGTATTTCCAGTAAGCGATGGTTGGGGTCTGTGTATAGGAATGTGCACTCTGAAATTCATTCACTTATTCAGCACAATTGTATTGAGCATCTGCTAAGTGTTAGGCGCTCCCTGTGTCGGGTATATTATAGATAATACACAACTACCTAAATGCATAGTAAGCAAGATATTGTACTATTAAGAGTAGTAAGAGTGATGGGAAGAGTTCAGGGAGGGAGCAGTAGTAACTGTTTTACATAGGTACTCAAGAAAGGAATCTCTAGTAAGCTGACCTTTGAGCAGAGATGTAAAGGCTGTGAGGGATAAGCCGTGTGGTCGGTTATCTGGAGGAAGAATGTTCTAAGCAAAAGAATTGGCAAATGTGAAGGTATGTGACTTCTGGGATAGTTAGACAAACAGTTCAAGAGGCCAGTTGGCTGGAGCATAGTAAATGGGGATTGGGATCAGTAGTAGGAGGTGAGGTCAGAGAGATGGCTGAAGATGAGGGCGAATTGTATTAGGTTTTTGCAGCCATTGTAAGGGCTTTGACTTTTCTCTGCATGAAATTCAAAGATGTTATAAAGTTTTGAATACAGATGTGATGTGATTAGACTTGCGTTTTTTAAGAAAGGATCACGGAGACTCCTGATCTGCAGATGGCCAGATTAGATATCGGACCTGAACATTTTTCCTTGTTCTTCTTCCCTAAGTACAACTATACATCCCGGACATAATGTGAGAGGCCACCAGCAGAGGACTCTGAAAGGTGCTAAGAGGAAGGCAAACTGGTTTCTAGCATCAGGACCAGAGAAGCAGCATGGGGCAGGGTATCTTCTGTTTCCCCCAGCCAGTAAAAGAAGGTGATCAGGACCAGCATTTTACAGCTTCTGACCTAGCAACAGAAGGTGGCTCAGGGAAGCTCCTTCCTTTCAGGGAATCCATCCGGTGTCAACAGGGAAGCCCAACACCATTGGCAAATGGATCAGTCGGGAATTCAGTTGTGGCTAGCCATATACGGGCAGGGTAAACGCTCTTCTTCCTGACCAGGCCTGGGACTTCTCCCTCTACCAAGAGATACAACACAGGGTCACCAGGTTGTACCAGCAAAAGGGAGCCCAGGCCTGTGACAACAAGCAGCCTGGCCTGGGATACCTCTTCCTCCATGGGCCTGAAACTCCTCTCTCCTGCCCAGAGACACTGGGACTATGAAGCCTGTTTGTCTCCGTAGACCCAAGATGCTGTTCCCTCACCAAGAGACACTGGACAGTCAGACTGAAGAAACCTGTCAGCCCTCTCAGGCACAGGGACCTCTGGAAGCCCCTCTCATATCATATAAACCAAGCAGACCAAAATAACACAGCAAAGGTTCTGAAAATTAAACGCATTTGTGGAATGACAACCCACAAAAGTAGACCAGAACTCATGTGATAAACTTAAACCAGGGTGACTACCTGCTAGAAGGAAAGATTTGAATAGAATTTAGAGTCTTCAAATATACAAAAATAAAACATCCAGGATACAATTGAAAGTTGCTCATCATACAAAGAACTGAGAAGATCACGGCTTGAGTCAGAAAATTTAGTCAACATCAAGATGAATCAGATTTTGGAATTATCTTACAAGAATTTTAAAGCAGCCACCATAAAAAATGTTTCAGCAATCAAAAACATTATTTTGAAACAAGTGCAAAAATAGAAAACTTCAGCAAAAAAATAGAAGTTTTTAAAAAGAACCACATGTAAAGGATAAAACTGAAAAATATAATGGCCAAAATAAAAGAACACAATAGGTGGGTTCAATAGTAGAGTGGAAATGACAGAAGATAGTGTCAGTGAATTGAGGACAAATTGGCAGAATGTACTCAATCTGAACAACAGAAGAGATAAAATAGATTTTAAAAATGAACTGAGCTCCGGGGACCTGTGGAACAATAACAAAATTTCTAAGATTTCTATCAATGGAGTTGCAGAAGAGACCCAGGGGAACTGGGCTGAGGAATATTTGAATAAATAATGGCTGAAAATGTCCCAAATTTGGCAAAAAAACACAACCTAAGAATCTGAGCACACCTCAAACAGGATACACCTTAGGAAATCTACACCAAGATACATCATATGTAAACTTCTGAAAACAAAAGCAAAGGAAAAAAATCTTCAAAGCAGACTAAGAGAAATGATGCATTAACTACAGAGAAGTACCAATTCAAATGATAGCAATTTCTCATCAGGAAACATGGAGGCCAGAAGGCAGCGCATCTTTCAATGGCTGAAAGAAAGTATCTGTCAACAGTGACTTCTGTGTCCAGTGAAAATATCCTCCTAGGATTTCTCTCAGATGATGAAAACCGGAATTTTTCAGTAGCAGACCCACCCATTAAGATTGACTAATGGAATTTTGTAAAACAGAAAGGAAATTATAGAAGAAGGAAACTTGGAGTATCAGAAACAGAAAATAATGGAAAGAGCTGAAATATGTGTGCAGGCAATAGACCATCCTATGCCTCAACAGTTTGTAAATCATATTTGATGGTTGAAACATTATATCAGCATCCGATACTCAAGGCAATGCTATTTAAAAGTAGGAGTCGGTAAAGGGACCTAAATGAAAGTCAGATGATTTCCACTCTTCAGCTGAAGTATAAAATATTGATACGCATAAAATGTAATAAATCACATATGCATATTGTATTAGGCCAGGTGTGAGGGCCGATGCCTCTAATCCCAACACTTTAGGAGGTCATTGCAGGAGGATTGCATGAGGCCAGGAGTTTGAGACCAGCCTGGGCATGATAGCAAATTCCACCTCTACAAAAAGTTAAAAATAAAAATAACAAAATAAATAAGATGGGTGTGGTGACATGTGCCTGTAGTCCCAGCTACTTGGGAGGCTGAGGCAGGAAGATGACTTTAGCACAGGAAGTTGAGGCTGCAGTGAGCTGTCACTGTACCACTACACTCCAGAATGAGTGACAGAGCAAGACCCCATCTCTAAAAAATACTAAAAGTAATAATAAAAACTGCAATTACTTTTGCACCAACCTAATAACAAACAAAAACCTTACACTTAAAAAATGTATAAAGAAATCAAGATAAAATCCTAAAAAATATTTGACTAACCTCCAAGAAGGCAAGAAAAGGAAAACAGCAGAACAAAAACCAGAGTAAACAAATGGAAAATAAATAATAAAAAGGCAGATGTAAGCTCTAATGTATGAATAAATACCTTAAAGGTAAAAGCAAAGAGAACCCAGATATAGACCCATACACATATGCTCTGTTGATCTTTTACAAACACACAAAATTAGTTCAACAAGGCAAAGGACAGTATTTTCAACAAGTGATGATGGAGAAATTGGATATTCATAGGCAAAAAATAGGCAAAAATAAAAAAAGTATAAAATGAAGTTCAACATAAGCTTCACACTTCATACAAAAATGAATTCAAATAGATCCTAGATATAAATGTAAAACATAAAACTAAAACTTTTAGGAAAACACATAGGAAAATCTTCGGAATATGGATCTAGGCAGAGTTCTTTGAATCAAAACCGTGATTCATAAGAAGAAAATTTGGATCTCATTAAAATTAAAATAATTTCTCTGCGTAAAATCCTAAAAAGAGGATGAGAAGACAAGCTACAGACTGAGAGAAAGTGTTTGTAAACCACATATCTGCCAAAGGACTTGTATCTAGAATACATAAAGGACCTTCAAATTCACAGGAAAAAAAAAACAAAAAACAAAAAACCTAAACCAAACAATCCATTTAGAAAATGGGCAAAAGGTCTAAGTAGACAATCCACTAAAGAGGATACACAGATGGCACATAAGCATATGAAAAGATGTCGCCTTCATCAGCCATTAGGGAAATGCAAATTAAAACCCCAGTGAGATCTCACTGCACACCTATCAGAATGGCTGGAATTAAAATAGTGACATTACCAAATGCTGGCAAGGCTGTGGAGGAACAGATCAATGGTAGGTTAAACAGTCCGGCAGTTTCTTATAAAACTAAACATGTAGTTACTATATGATATAACTATTGTACTACGGAGCGTTGACCCCAGAAACATGTTTTAAAAGTATGTTCACACAAAAAATCTGTACACAAATATTCAAAGCAGCTTGATTAATAATAGCCCAAACTAAAAATAGACCAGATGCCTTCAGTGAGCAAATGGTTAAATAAAGATGGCACGTCCATACTGTGACATATGCCACTCAGCAATAAAAAGCAATGAACTGTTGGTGTACACAGCCTGGATAAGTCTCCAGTATGCTGAATGGAAAAAGCCAATCTCAAAAGGTTTCATACTGTATGATTCCATTTACATAAGAGTTTTGCAATGGCAAAATTTTAATGAGGGACAATTTTGTGTCTGTAAAGTGTTAGGCACAGGCGTAGGCAGGGAGGGAGGCTGCTGTAGTTATAAAAGAGCAACATGAGGAATGCTTGTGGTGACGATACTGTTCTATATCTTGACTGTGGTGAGGAATGCATGAACCTACAGATGATAAACTTGTATAGAATTGAATACACACACATGCAAGTCAAACTGGGGAAATCTGGATTAGACTAATAGATTGTATCAATATCAACGTCCTGGTTGTGATGTTGTACTGTAGTTTTGCAAGATATTACCATTAGGGAAAATTGGGTAAAAGGTAAAAGGGCTCCCTCTATATTATTACTTACAACTGCATATGAAATCTGTAATTATCTCAATAAAATTTCAATGAAATAAAAAGGAACCTCCAGAGTAGTGCCTGAGGACTCTCAGTAATAGCCTTGACCTCAGAACATCTCTAGACAAAAGTGATAGAATGAGTATTACTTTATTACGAGTTTTTCATAATATGATATTATCACCACTCCTTTCTCAGTAATCAGTAGTATAATATTATATTTATAGAAAAATATCTCATGGTTTGTCAATGTTTGTTGGTATTAAAATCAAATTAAAATAATTTTACACGAGAGTGCAAATGGCTGACAGATTTAACTCTTATGTTTGTGTCCCCCCAAATAATCATATGTTGAAACCTAACCTCCACAGTGATCGTATTAAGAGGTGAGTCTTTTGGGAAGTGATTAGGTCATGAGAGCTCTGCCCTCATGAATGGGATTTTTGCCCTAATAAAAGAGGCTTGAGAGTCTTTTTACCTTTCCACCACATGAGCATTCATAGAAGGCACCTTCTCTGAGAAATGGGCAATCACCAGATGCTGAATCTGCCAGCATCTTGATCTTGGACTTCTCAGCCTCCAGAGGAGTGAGGAATACATTTCTGTTGATAAATTACCCAGTCTAAGTAAGGCATTTTGTTATAATAGTCTACCTGGACTGAGACGATGATGTTAATTCAAATAAATATGACTGCTCTGGGAGAAATGATGTTGGGCAATATGGCTTTATTGCTGCTGTTTCTATTCTAGGCTGCTACTCCCTTCTATAAGACACAAGGGTGGAAATCAGCAGCTTCACCCTCTGTTTATGAAGGGTGCTATGCAGGGCCCAGGTATTATTATTATTATTACTATTTTTAAAATTTTATTTTACTCATGTTTGTTCTTGTATGTGATTCAGCTTTTTAAAAAACTTTTACTTATTTTCAGGGGTATATGTGCAAGTTGGTTCTATAGAAAAATTACAGGTCCCAGGGATTTGCTGTACATAGTATTTAATCGCCCAGGTAATAAGCATAGTACCCAATAGATAGTTTTTCAATCCTCACCCTCCTTCCACTCTCTACTGTCAAGTAGGTCCCGGTGTTTATTATTCCCTTCTTTCTGTCCATGTGTACTCAATGTTTAGCTCCCACTTATACATGAGAACATTCGTGATGTTTGGTTTTCTGTTCCTGCGTTAGTTCGCTTAGGATAATGGCCTCCAGCTCCCTCCATGTTGCTGCAGAGGACATGATCTCACTCTTTTTTATGGCTGCATAGTATTTTATGGTGTATATGTACCATATTTTCTTTATCCAGGCTATTGTTGATGGGCATTTAGGTTGATTGCATGTCTTTGTTTTTGTGAATAGTGCTGCAATGAACATACATGTGCATATGTCTTTATGATAGAATTATTTATATTCCTTTGAGTATATATCCAATAATGGGGTTGCTGGATTGAATGGTAGTTCTAAATTCTTTGAGAAATAGCCAGACTGCTTTCCACAGTGGCTCGGAACTAATTGACATTCCCACCAGTGGCATATAAGTGTTTTTTGATTTTTCTGACTGGTGTGAGATGGTGTCTCATTGTGGTTTTGATTCGCATTTCTCTCATGATTAGTGACATTCAGCATTTTTTCATGTGCTTGTTGGTCATGTATTTGTCTTTTGTCGAAAAGTCTCTGTTCATGTCCTTTGCCTACTTTTAATGGGGTTGTTTGCTTTTTCTTGTTAATTTAAATTCGTTATAGATTCTGGATATTAGACCTTTTTCAGTTTGCAAATGTTTTCTCACATTCTGCAGGCTTTCTATTTACTCTGTTGATAGTTTCTTGTGCTGTGAAGGAGCTCTTTGGTTTAATTAGATCCCATTTGTCAATTTTTGTTTTTGTTGCAATTGCTCTTGGCATCTTCGACACAAAATTGTTGCCAGGGCCTATGTCTAGAGTGCTATTTCCTAGGTTTTCTTCAAGGGTATTTATAGTTTTCGGTTTTACATTTAAGTCTTTAATCCATTTTGAGTTTATTTTTGTATATGGTTTAAAGAAAGGGTCTAGTTTCAGTCTTCTGCATATGGCTAGCCAGTTATCCTAGCACCATTTATTGAATAGGCAGTCCATTCCTCATTGCTTGTTTTGTCGACTGTGTCAAGGGTCATATGGTAGTAGGTGTGTGGCTTTATTTCTGGGCTCTCTATTCGGTTCCATTGGTTTACGTGTCTATTTTGTAACAGTACCATGCTGTTTTCATTACTGTATAGCCTTGTAGTATAGTTTGAAGTCAGGTAATGTGATGCCTCCAGCTTTGTTCTTTTGTTTAGGATTGCTTTGGCTATTCAGGCTCTTTTTTGATTCCATATGAATTTTAGAATATTTTTTTCTAGGCCGGGCGCGGTGGCTCACGCTTGTAATCCCAGCACTTTGGGAGGCCGAGGCGGGTGGATCACGTGGTCAGGAGATCGAGACCACGGTGAAACCCCGTCTCTACTAAAAATACAAAAAAATTAGCCAGGCGTGGTGGCGGGCGCCTGTAGTCCCAGCTACTCGGAGAGGCTGAGGCAGGAGAATGGCGTGAACCCGAGAGGCAGAGCTTGCAATGAGCCGAGGTCGCACCACTGCACTCCAGCCTTGGCGACAGAGCAAGACTCCGTCTCTACCAAAAAAAAAAAAAAAAAAAGAATATTTTTTTCTAATTCTCTGAAGAATGTCATTGGCAGTTTGATAAGAATAGCACTGAGTGTGTACATTGCTTTGGGCAGTATGGCCAGTTTATCAATATTGACTCTTCCTATCCATAAGCATGGAATATATTTCTATTTGTTTGTATCATCTCTGATTTCTTTGAGCGGTGTTTTGTAATTCTCACTGTAGAGAGCTTTCAACTCCCTGGTTAGCTGTATTCCTAGGTATTTTATTCTTTTTTTGTGGCTATTGTGAATGGGATTGCATTATTTATTTGGCTCTCAGCATTGATATTGTTGGTGTATAGAAATACTACTGAATTTCGTACGTTGATTTTGTATCCTGAAAATTTGCTGAAGTTGTTTATTAGATCAAGGAGCTTTTTGGGCAGAGGCAATAGGGTTTTCTAGGTACTAGGTATAAAATCATATCGTCTGCAAACAGAGATGGTTTGACATCTTATCTTTCTATTTGCATGTCTTTCATTTCTTTCTCTTGCCCAATTGCTCTGGCTAGGACTTCCAGTACTGTATCGAATAGGAGTGGTGAGAATGGGCATCTTTATCTTGTTCTTGTCCCAGTTCTCAAGGGGAATGCGTCCAGCTTTTGCTTGTTCAGTATGATATTGACTGTGAGTTTTTCATAGATGGCTCTTATTATTTTGAGATATGTTCCTTCGATGCCTAGTTTCTTCAGGGCTTTTAACATGAAGTGATGCTGATATTTTTAAAAAGCCTATAATCATGTGGTTTTTGGTTTTAGTTCTATTTATGTGATAAATCACATTTACTGATTTGCGTATGTTAACCCAAATTTGCATCCCAGGGATAAAGCCTATTTGATCATGGTGGATTAGCTTTTTGATGTACTACTGAATTCAGTTTGCTAGTATTTTGTTAAGGATTTTTGTATCTGAATTCATCAAGGATATTGGCCTGAAGTTTTCCTTTTTTGTTGTGTGTTTGCCAGATTTTGGTAGCGGAATGATGCTGGCCTCACAGAATGAATTAGGCAGAAGTCCCTCCTCCTCAGATTTTTAGAATAGTTTTAGTAGGAATGGTACCATATTCCCAGGGCTATATAAGAAACAGTTGAATTTGGTTGAATTTGGAAACAGAGATTAAGGAATAGGCCAAAAGTGATGAATACAGGGGCATGTGATATACTTTCAGCAATCCAAAGTCCAGTTGGTTGACAAAAAATGTATTTGTCAATTTCCTTTTAAATTCCAAATGAAAATTTGGGTTAACTCAGAAGAATATATGCCATCTAGGATAACAGTAAATGAGGCTAACAGTCTTTAACTATCTGGTGATATGGGATTGCCTGAATCATGGTACCTCTAAACATTGCAACCCTTAAAACTCATGCTATGCGTGAATAATTAATGCCACAGGAAATACTTATGAAACATTAAATTTAAAAAAGGAATTGCATTTGGCATTTTTTCATACATTCATAATGTAAAAGTGTGTGTGTGTGTGTGTGTGCGTGCGTGTGTGTGTAAAGAAGAATAAGATTGGGAGGCCAAGACAGGCGGATTACCTGAGGTCAGGAGTTCGAGACCAGCCTGGCCAACATGGCGAAACCCCGTCTCTACTAAAAATACAAAAATTAGCCAGGCTTGGTGGCATGCCTGTAATCCCAGCTACACGGGAGGCTGAGGCAGGAGAATTGCTTGACCCTGGGAGGTGGAGGTTGCAGTGAGCCGAGATCATGCCACTGCACTCTAGCCTGGCCGATAGAATGAGACTCTGTCTCAAAAAAAAAAAAAAAAAAAAAAAAAAGAATAAGTAAAAAAGACTAGAAAAATATATGTCAGAATTTTGACAGCGCTTTGCTTTGGGGAATGGTAGGAATGTGTGGAGGATTTATTTTCTTTCCCATGCCATTGTGCATCTTCAGATTTCCTTATGATTTCTTTACCTTATTGTTGAAATAAAAAAAATAACAATACACCATTATTTTTTAAAAGGAAGAAGTTTAAGCAAAGGAAAAACTAGCATATGACAAAATAGCTGAAACCAGAGGTAGAGCTTATAAGCCAATATGCCAAAAGACCCTGCACTTGGCCTTTTTAGTCCAAGTGATCTATATTTTGGCTGAGTTTCCTAGAGGTATATGCAAGGATTCTCAGTGGTGACTGGAGTGAACAGACTAGCTGTTCAGGAATCTAATGCCTACCATAGCTATTAATAGCTACCACTGGCTGTTCGTGGTGGCTCACACCTGTAATCCCAGTGCTTTGGGAGGCTAAGGCAGGAGGATCACCTGAGTCCAGGAGTGCAAGACCAACCTGAGCCACAAAGGAAGACCCTATGTCTACAAAAATAAAAATAAAAAATATCTGGGCATGGTGAATCACACCTATAGTCCCAGCTACTTGGGTTGGTGAGGCAGAGAATCACTTGAGCTCAAGAGTTACAGGTTACAGTGAGCTATGATTATGCCACTGCACTCTAGCCTGAGCTACAGAGTAAGATCCTGTGTCTAAAAAGAAACAAAAAAGCTACCACTAATACTGATATTTAAGAGATTTCTCCACTATATACCCATAAAGATGAAAAACCACATCTTTTAGTGAGTGACATTCCTATAAGACACAGGGGCAATGGCATTCACAGGAATTAGTCTCATATCATTCTGAGACACAGATCAAAAGTTATTCATTACTAGCAATTCTAGCAGATATAAAACCATGTGAACCAGGTGTGCAGCAGCTTTCCAGTGTTGAGTGTGAAGGATGGGTAGCTCTAATACTCCCTTTCCTGTGGCATACCTCTTTGCAGTTTGACTTTGTGGATCCTCCCATTGAGAGTTGGAGACTATTTCCTCGCCCCTTAAAACTGGGCTGGGGTTGTCAGTTTCTTTGTCTGGTAAAATGTGGTAGAAGTGATGGTGTGTCATATCTGAGCTTGGTCTTCCAGTTGCCTTTTGTATTTCTGTTTTATCCTGTGGACCCCTATGTCTGTCAAGAGAACAAGCTCAGATTATCCTGCCATCCTGCCAGAAGATGAAAGATCATGTGGAAGAGAGACAAGTCATCCTACACCATCAAGCTCCCATTTGACTTGCCAATTGATCACAGTTGATTATCTCTTTTTTTTTTTTTTTTTTTTTTGAGACTGAGTCTTACTCTATTGCTCAGACTGGAGTACGGTGGCACGATCTCGGCTCACTGCAACCTCCGCCTCCCAAGTTCAAGCGATTCTTGTGCCTCAGCCTCCTGAGTACCTGGGATTACAGGTGCCCGCAACCATGCCCGGCTAATTTTTGTATTTTTAGTAGAGACAGGGTTTCACCATGTTGGCCAGGCTGGTCTTGATCTCCTAACCGCAAGTGATCTGCCCACCTCAGCCTCCCAAAGTGCTGGGATTACAGGTGTGAGCCACCGCGCCCGGCTGCACAGTTGATTATTTTATTTGCAGCCACTGAGATAAAAGTTGACGCTATATCCTTAACTTACTATTAGAATAACCACAAATATGACTCTATTGGTTAAAAAAGAACCGCTTTTTGGTATTTGAGCTCATGAAGCTGCATTCAGCTGAGCTGGGCCCAGATCAGCAGAACCATTGATCTGTCCCATACAAACATGAGCAAAGATGAGGCTTTGCCGTATGCTATTGAGATTTTGTAGTTGTTTGTTATGTGGCATTGTTGCGGTAATAGATACATGATCCATCCGGCTTCATCCTTGTAGAGAAGGAGATTGGCTATCTTTCCTTCGGGGTTCCAGTCCTGGTTCTTCCTTTAACTAGCTATGTGGCTTCAGCAAATATTTTAACATCATTAAGTGACATATGTAAAATGCAAAAAAACTTATTTTTGTCTAACTCACAAAATTGCTAAAGTGAAGTGAAATATGTGTAAATGTATTTATTATCTATACATCACAATGTAAAATTTGATTAATTTAAAACTCTCTGCTCTGTAATAATGAACTACATTTAAGTTTTTTTCCAATGCATTTGATCTTTCAGCTACTACATAAAAGAAATAAACAAACATAAGGACTATTCTAATGCCATGCCAGTCACAGTGTTGAAATAACTTAGGCATATTTTGATACCCTTTGATATGTTTATGATGAATTTGAAATTAACTAGAGAAGAAATTTTGTTTAGTTTTATAAGTGTGGCTTACAGAAGGAGACTTTAAATAAAATAAACCCAAACAAGTTTTGATTTACTCATGGACATGTTTTAGTTCGGAATGTCAAGTATGAATGTCAGTCTCCAGGGATATCAGGGTGTGAATCAGACGCACATGTTTCACAATCCACAGGTTTCCATATGATTTTGAAATATAGAAAAAAACTTCACTAATTTAAGCTTATCAGCATTCAAAGTTATCTTATTTGCAGCCACTGAGATAAAAGTTGACTCTATATCCTTAACTAGCTTACTATTTGAATAACCACAAATACTGGTTAAAAAAGAACCAAAAATAGTTTTCTTGGTTTGACTGTAAACTGCATTCTTCCATCTTGAATATTTTGAATTTTTCTAGATTTTAAATATGTTTTTGGGGTAATAATATGTAATATTATAAAATTTTAAGTAATAAATAATGAATGAATAAAATTAAATAAAATGTACTCCAGATACCTTCACCCAGAGACTTACACTGTTAATTAACTTTTAGAGACTATAAATTCAGGTATCAGCCTGTGCATATATACACATAGAAAGATAATGAATAAATAGGAGTGCTTTTAGAACAACTAGAATATATGATGCCTACTAATTTAATTAACATCTTAAATTTAACTTTACTTGAAATTAAGCATAAAAAAAGAAGCTAAATATAATCTAAGTGGCTGAACTCTAGTAACAATTTCACTGCAGAATAAGTTGTTTCTAAAAGATCCCTCTAAAGTTCATAAGAAATGATTATGAAGAAATTGAAGTTTACGTCGTTACTTATGTAACTAAAAATTTTCCTTTAACCATCTCTAAATTTTGTTATGAAAGACAAAGAAATTAGATTAGGTGGGCTTCTTTTTTACTTTACCATCTCAGCCTCTGAATTTGTCAGTTATATTATTTTTATATTTTTGAGGCTTCTGCCATGCTAGGATGCTTTGTGGCAATAATTTCTGAAATTCTTCAAAATTTTATCAGATTTTATAAGAAACTTAGCAATTCAATTAAAATTGGAAATACAAAAAGTCTTCAGATGCATAAGAAAACCCATTCATAATAGTAGAAATGTAAATTGTAACCACACTGAGTTTCCATTTCTTACCTAAACCCATTCATAATAGTAGAAATGTAAATTGTAACCACACTGAGTTTCCATTTCTTACCTATCAGATTGTCAACATTTTGAAAGTTTGACAATACCTTTATTATTCTTATTATTCTTATTATTATACTTTAAGTTCTGGGATACATGTGCAGAATGTGCAGGTTTGTTACATAGGTATATATGTCCCATGGTGGTTTGCTGCACCCATTGTGTCCGGAATTGGTGGGTTCTTGGTCTCACTGACTTCAAGAATGAAGCCGCGGACCCTCGAGGTGAGTGTTACAGTTCTAAAGGTGACGTGTCTGGAGTTTGTTCCTTCTGATGTTCGGGTGTGTTTGGAGTTTCTTCTTTCTGGTGGGTTTGTGGTCTCGCTGGCTTCAGGAGTGAAGCTGCAGACCTTCGCCGTGAGTGTTACAGCTCATAAAAGCAGTGTGGACCCAAAGAGTGAGCAGTAGCAAGATTTATTGCAAAGAGGGAAAGAACAAAGCTTCCACAGTGTGGAAGGGGACCCGAGTGGGTTGCCACTGCTGGCTCGGGCAGCCTGCTTTTATTCTCTTATCTGGCCCCATCCACGTCCTGCTGTTTGGTAGAGCCGAGTGGTCTGTTCTGACAGGGCGCTGATTGGTGCGTTTGCCATCCCTGAGCTACGCATAAAAGTTTTCCACATCCCCATCAGATCAGTTAGATACAGAGTATGGACACAAAGGTTCTCCAAGGCCCCACCAGAGCAGCCAGACACAGAGTGTTGATTAGTGCATCCACAAACCTCAAGCTAGACACAGGGTGCTGATTGGTGTATTTACAATCCGTGAGCTAGACATAAAGGTTCTCCACGTCTCCACCAGACTCAGGAGCCCAGCTGGCTTCACCCAGTGGATCCTGCACCGCGGCTGCAGGTGGAGCTGCCTGCCAGTCCCCCGCCGTGCGCTCGCACTCCTCAGCCCTTGGGTGGTTGATGGGACTGGACACCGTGGAGCAGGGAGTGGCGCTCGTCGGGGAGGCTCGGGCTGCACAGGAGCCCATGGAGGGGGTGGGAGGCTCAGGCATGGCGGGCTGCAGGTCCCGAGCCCTGCCCTGTGGGAAGGCAGCTAAGGCCCGGTGAGAAATCGAGCACAGCGCCGGTGGGCTGGCACTGCTGGGGGACCCAGTACACCCTCCGCAGCCTCTGGCCTGGGTGCTAAGCCCCTCATTGCCCGGGGCCGGCAGGGCGGGCCAGCTGCTCTGAGTGCAGGGCCTGCCAAGGCCACGCCCACCCGGAACTCCAGCTGGCCCGCAAGCGCGTGCGCAGCCCCAGTTCCCGCTCACGCCTCTCCCTCCACGCCTCCCCGCAAGCTGAGGGAGCCGGCTCCCGCCTTGGCCAGCCCAGAAAGGGGCTCCCACAGTGCAGCGGTGGGCTGAAGGGCTCCTCAAGTGCCACCAAAGTGGGAGCCCAGGCAGAGGAGGCCCTGAGAGTGAGCGAGGGCTGTGAGGACTGCCAGCATGCTGTCACCTCTCACCATCAACCGGTCATCTACATTAGGTATTTCTCCTAATGCTATCCCTCCCCTAGCCCCCCACTCCCCAACAGGCCCTGGTGTGTGATGTTCACCTCCCTGTGTCCATGTGTTCTCACTGTTCAACCCCCACTTATGAGTGAGAACATGTGGTGTTTGGTTTTCTGTTCCTGTGTTAGTTTGCTGAGAATGATGGTTTACAGCTTCATCCATGTCCCTGCAAAGGACATTAACTCATCCTTTTAATATTAAGGCTATGGGGAAACAGGTTTTATCATGCATTGCTGGGAGGAGGGTAATTTAGTGATATCTACCAAAACTACATATGCTTAGCTTTTGACCCAATAATTTCTTTTCTGGGCATTTATCTTTTTATATATATCTGCACGTGCACAAAAATGATGTGTTTACAAGGTTAGTCAGCTGAGCTGCTTATAACATTCTAACTTACAAAGAACGTAAGCGTCCATCAGTAAGGGACTGGTTAAATAAATTATGGAACATTCATACAGTGAAATATTTTGCAGCTAATGGGGAACAGAAGGAAAAGGTAGAGAAGGGAAAAAGAAGAGATCTCTGTATTGATTTAGGAAGATCTCTAAGGTATATTGATTGGTAAAATGTTCATGTCCAGAAAGTGTGTGTAAAGAGATAAAATTGTATTTGTTTGTGTATATATACATATATTTATTTATTACTTATATATATAAACACTTTATATATAAACACTTTAAGGAAAATGTTTACCTTGTATGAGAGGGGACAGGAGAGGAAGGGCACTGGGAGACTGGTAATTTTAATTTGTCTCTTTAATTTGTTTTTATTTATCACTAATAATTACTTATTACAAAAAAGAATGTTAAAGCATTAAGTGGATTCATTCTGAACAGCACTGCTTTGTCTCAGACTCCTCATTCATGACTTCTTTAATTTGATTGACTTTTTGATTAGCTAGATTTTGCCGTCTAGTTAATTTTAAAGGAAATGAATGAATGTTCTGTTTCCTAAATTGCTGCATGAATGAGGATATCTATCAAAATTGTGTGTATCAATTCTCCCTTGAAAACCTTTAAAATCTTTTGGTCTCACTTGTTTTCTACCTCAAAATGTTGTTAGAACTATTCTAGTGTCCTCTGGAATGAGATTGTGGCACTTTCAAAAAGTAGAGTTTTTCACCCTATACTTTGCTTTTGTTTTTGTTTTTGTTTTAGTGAATTTTTTTTGAGGTGGAAAAGGAGCTCACTAAAATGGTTTATACTTTCTAATTTTACCCCAAAGTTTTTTTGGGTTATCTTTTAATGTTGCATTATTTTGTGGATTTTAGCTTTCTAACTTTCTATTATGGAATATACTCAGGGAAGTGTTTTACATCTTGAGAGATATAATTCAAAATTTTCTCTATGCGATTATTTATACATTTTTCCTGAGTATGTGAAATAAATTGAAGGATAATCTGAAGTTTTGTGTTTGTTTTAATTGCATATACCTTGAAATTGATGTTAATTGATGTTGTCTTTACTCTTTACTATATTGTTTAGGTCATGAATTGTGTGAGTGCTCTCTAATAGAGAAGTAGGCTGTTTCATGTCTTTATTCTGTATTGACTGTGACATAAGCCTTGTAGATAAAGTTTTTCTATGTGTGGAATGTACAAAATGTCTTGCAAATCTCTGTGAGTTTGCCCCCATGATGCTAAAACAGTATGACTGAAACAATAAAAGGAGGAACATCATCTAGTTTCTGTATGTGCCTGTGATAGTCCAGATTCTCTGAGAAGCAGACATCATCATGGGATTAAATGTGCAAAAACCTTATTAGGGAGAAAACCTGTGCGAGTGAAAAAAAGGGAGGCAGCTGGGGGCAGCTGACAGAGCCCTCAGACTGTGATGCACATTTGACCCTGAGTGAAGGAGAGAGGGAGACAAGGTTGGTTGGAAGTCTTCTGGACTGGCATGCAGTTTCAGGAAACCTGAAGGAGCATCCAAGTTCACAGTTAGAGGAGTCCCATGTCTCCTAGGAAGAGGCATGCCTTAATCTCTCTGTTGGCAGTAGTCATTGCTGGGAGTACTAGATGGCCGCAGCCTAAATGGGGTGATGGCTTTCAGAGCTAAGCAGGCTGAGCCCCTTGGTCAGCTGAGATCCCTCTAGGGGTTCTTACCAGTGCATCTTTCTAAAGCTTATATGGGCCTCTTCTTACTTTTTTTGGATGACCTCATCCACTACTATGAAGTGGATTATCACCTAGTCTCAGTCTGTAGTCCTCATTACTATCTTTACCTGGCATGCCAAGCCTATTTTCCAATTGCCTTCTGTGTGCTTTGCTGCCTTGCAGACCCTCAAACTCAACACCCCATGATGAACTTATGATCCTTCACCTCCTCCAGTCCCACCATTTATTCCTGTATTAGTTTATCATGTCTCCTTTCTTCCCCTTTCCCATATTGAAAACTAGGAGTCATCTGTACCTCTTCCTCTCCTTCACATCAAATATCCAACCAGCCACCATGTCCTTTGCATGTATCTAACGTTCTAAACTCTGGTCCCTCCTCCCATTTCTGTTATGACAGTTCTAATTTGGTTCATAGATTCTTCTTTAGAATCACATACTTTAAGATGGAGTTTGCCACTATAGGTCCATCGTCTATTTTTTAACAGTAGTGACTGGCAGGTATGTCTCCACTTCTAGAGTTTTCATTGCTGATCTCATCCTCAGCCATTCTTCTGCACTTAGACTTGTAGAAAAGGTCCAGATCTGCAATGGTGAATGCTGTTGGAGTGCTGGCATTTTTTCCATCTGCTTGTCACACAGATATTATGAATGATAAATTTTTATGATGGATGAGTTCCTGACACCAGAGCCAGCAATTCTACTCCCCATATAGTAATACAGAAAGCATCAAAAGTGGATAACTGAATCAATAAATGTATAGGACCACTACATATTTGGTGGTGGTGGTGGTATGTGTGACTGTGCACATGTATGTATGTTAAAACTAGATATGATAAAACCTTACCAGTTTATTGCTGTATGAATCAGTTATTTGTGTAACCAACAATCACAGAATCTCTGTGGCATGAAACAGTGGTTGTTATTTCTAGCTCTCTCATGCGTGGCTTGGCTGAGGTTTGGCTGATTTAGGCTGGGCTCACATAAGCTTCACATCAAGCTTTGTCTTAGGCATTTTCTGTTCCAGGCTCAGGATGTGTATGAGGCTCTGGTCTTCTCAACATGTGTTTGTTGTGGGGCCCAGGTTTAAGAGCCAGCAGCCATGTGAAGAAGCTTCTTTTCATAGATGGCAAAATACAAGAAAGCAAGACCAATGGCACAAGCACATTTGAAGTCTTTCCTTATGTACTGTCCACTAACATTCCTTTGGCCAAAGCAGGTTACGTGGCCAAGCCCAACATCAAATGGTCTAGTGGGAGGGGCTACAAAGGAAGTAGACACAGGGAAGGATGAAGTACTGGCAACAATAATGCAGTTGAACACAATTACGATGATTGCTTTCCATAAAAAGAAAATAAATAGAAAAAACTTGGGGTTAGTTACGTGCAAATGCCTTTCCTGTTTTACGTTTAAGTCTAATTAGCAGAGGAGATTCATTTTCCTGTTAAAATTAGGAACCAAAAGAGGAGCAATGTGGATTGCTAGACATAAGTATTTATGACATTATTATGTGCTAATTCTTTCTTAAGAGTAGCCATCAATTTATAAACTTCCACAGTTCTTTCGGAAACTTCCTGGGAATTGTCTATTTTCATCCATGTTTGTAATCTCTGAGCCATATAAAGAGTGAAGTGTATTGTGACGTTTTCACCTTCAAAACTATTCTTAGCCAATTTTGTTAGGGTCTTATAAAATGAGCTAAAGAGTCAAACATTAACATATCAGCTTTGACTATATCAAGATACAGAATGTCAGAAGTTAAACTTAGAATTCTTACGGTATTGTGTAGCAGACTGCTAAAATTAGTATATGATTGATGACATTGTGATTTGATAGGTAATTCAAATATTTTGTAAGTGTTTCAGAGGAAAATATTGCTATAAAGCAACTGATTTAGAAATTGAAATGAGAAATGTCCCAAGAGGTGAATAGTTGTAATATTTATTTAAAAGTAATGTTGCCTATCCTGCTCCTGATAACCACTATTTCATTTTCTATCTCTGTACATTTGACTGTTTCCTTCTAGGATTCCACATATAAGTGAATCATGCAATATTTTTTTTCTGTGTCTGGCTTATTTCACTTAGCATAATGGCTTCCAAGTATTGTATTCGAGATTTTTGCTAAGTGAATAGCTATAGCTGCTCTTGCCATTGGAGAGTTGGGGGATGGGTAACTATGTGAGATAGTGGATATGATGATTTGTTTGACTATAGTAACTATATATATATATGTATATATAACATAACATCATGTTATATACCTTAAATGTGCACAATAAAATGTATTTTAAAATATGGCCTAAATGAACATGATGTAGGGTTTCCTTTATTAGTGTTAGGAAGGATTTGAATTGTGCATGTAGATATAAGACATTTCCATAGGAAATTTATATAATAACAAAGATATTACACCAGGAAAATGGGTCTCTTTCACTTCTACACCTGAAATGTAGGCGGCGACACTTTTATCTAGTCATAGAAAACACAATGAACTTGTGGTTGAATGTACTCAAATTTTCTACCAAATTACAAAATTTGTCAAAACTGTAACACATTTATCATCCAAATTGTCTTAAGAAACATGCATATGACAATGTCTTTAATTTTCAGTCACCCAAATTTTCAACAGTTGTATTATTCACAGTGAGATTCATCCAACAAATGTATATCCGTTTCAACTTGGAAAATTTTAAGAACTGACAACTTTCCATGTCTCATATTTGTCATTCTCAGAATCCCCTAGAAACCTCAACACTTAACCATTTACCGTGTTTCAAGGGAATGTTTTGCCAGGAAAAAAAATGCACAAGTGTGAAAAAGCAGGAGAAAGAGAAGTGCAGTTTTAATAGAATGTCCAAGATTTAAGGTTGTGATATGAAAACTAGGTAGCATGTTCTTAGCAAGTCTTGAATTAATGGCAAACTTATGACTTCACTGATTTTCTTTCCCCCATACCTTGACATATAAATATATGAGAAATATAGCTTCCATACCAACACCTAAAGACAGAGTTCTTATTCAATTTCTTTGAAAAACTAAATTCAATGGCAGATGACAGCAATACCAGTGTGCTGCAGAAATATGCTCTGCGTTCCCGTGTTTTGTTCATAGTATACATTCTTAATGCCCTTTTTGTGAAACCTAGTTAATAATTAAGCAAGTCAGGGTGTATGAACCACCTGAAATTCTTGGATAAGTAGTTTCTTAATATCTCTTTTTGTACTTGCTATTGAAAGTATTTAGAGTTATTTTTGCTTATTTACAATTTTACACTTTGTTTATAAACTAATTTTTCCTAAATACCCTAGTGTGATTTTAAAGTTTGAAATGCCTTAACATTCTCCATCAGGGACAAGTTATGTTTTGTAGTTAGCGGCTTGATACCCACATGTAGCTCTGTGTTTATGATGGCAGAGCAAAGTGAAGATTGCAGACAATTATCTTGATGGTCAGGCCTCCAGTTCAGCTGGCTGCTGTGTTTACAGACAAAGTGAGCTGGACATTGGGAAGTCCACAGGCAACTTGTTAAATACATAATGGTCTAAATTGCCTTCTATTCTCAGGGACCAAGCCACTTGCTGGTGTAAGTTGGCTATTTAAGGGCGAGCATTAACTCTCGTGGGTCACCAGGGAACCATTTAATAAGTAACTAGAGGCCTGGAGATGTTCATGTATTCCTCTAAATGGCCTGGTTTTGCTAATGGTGCAGTTCACTCAAGGTCATTCTGCAGCTTCAAATATTTAATGTCCTTTCTCAAGTGAATGACCGGGTCCGGTGGAGAAGCTGGCTGATTTGTTATTTGTAGTCACCCAGTACATAGTAAGCTAATCAAGTTCATAATAATTATATTCTGGCAAGAAAAAGCTGATTAACAGATGTAGTAGGAGTTTAGAGAGGCTGAAATAAATCTGAGTTATGATAAAACAACCTCATTAGAGAAGAGTATATACATGCATAAGGATTTTGAGCTGAATACCTTTATGGTTTTTTTGTAACTTTTAATTTTGACATAATTTCTTATTTTTTATTTTATATTTTTTTAATTTTTATGGGTACATAGTAGGTTTATATATTTATGGGGTACATGACATGTTTTGATATGGGCATACAATGTGTAATGATCACATCGTGGAGACCTGGGTATTCATCCTCTCAAGCATTTATCCTTTGTAGTGATATAATTTCAAACTTACAATTTGTAAGATCAAGAGATTGAACAACTATACATCCTTCACACAAATTCACTGATTGTTTCTCATTTTTTCCATCTGCTACCTCATTATATCTACCAAGATATCAATCTACTTAATATCTTTTTTTTCCTGAACCATTTCACGGTAAGTTGCAGACAGGATAGCCCTTCACCTTAAATAATTCAGTGCGTATACTCCAAGAACAAGAACATTTTTTACATGACCACAGTGCATAATTATCAAAATCATAATGGTGCATACTACTATCCAGTTGTGATGTATGTTTTTAATATGTTATATAGAAAGAAACAGAAAAATGAAAGTGAATGACTACTATATTCCAAAATGCCAAAGTATGAGTTGAATTGGGACAGATTAGTATGTTCTGTAAAGGGGAAATTAAGCTGACTTAATTATTTAAGTCATGTATTAAGCTAAATTTCAATTATGAAATTACTGGATGATCCAAATACATATCAGATGAGGGTCAGTCACTTATTCAATAACTCATTTGCCTATTTTAGTCAACGCTCAGGTGTCTTTGTTTTTCCTAATGACTTCCAAAGGTGATGATTATTGGCACTTACTCAAGCCTAACTTTCACATACCACTTGTAAAGCAGGTTGGAATAAAAGATGCAAGGAAGGTTGACTTCAATATTCAGCCATAACTGGACCTCTTGGTGTGTTGGCTTTCTGGTTTTCAGTATACAATTCAGTATAAATATAGTTAGGATACAATAAAAGGCTGATCAAATATGGCTAAAATAAGGAGAGAGTCAGTATAGTAACATAAGTAATACAGACAAGGCATACTATTTGAATTTTGGATTTTAAAAAAGTCATCCTTTTATTCAGACTTTCTAATGGTGCACTATTGTAGCGATAATTAACAAGGTTAAAACCCTCTTCCTGAAGACTTTAGGGAGATGCTTGCCATTAGAATAATCTGTTTATAGTTATCTCATATTTGTTTTTACAGCCTGTGTTTCAAAGAATAGTATTAAGTCTGATGGATTTTCTTGCCCGAGAAGCTAATTAAAAAAAAAAATCGATTCACTAGGTGAACTGCAGACTGCTAAAAGGTGAGACTAAGATGAACACTAAAGAACAACATAAAGGACAGATATCACTCACCTGTGAGAATTTGGTTAGCGATGTGGGAGGAGAGCCTTCCTGAGTATCTTAACATCAGTGCTTCTCTGAAGGCATTGGTAGATTTTTTTTCTTTTAAAGAATGCAACATCATCTGCAACCTGAATTCAGTTCTGGAGGCAGGATGTGCATCATCCCTAAGCCAGTTATGGAGGCAAGACTGTACTCATATCACTGTACTCACATCATTTACAAGGAGTAAATGCTACATAAGTGGCACCAGTGTAAGTACCTAAGGATTCAGGGGATGGAGAGATATCTTAGAGACAAATAGAGCAGACTTAAGGAATTGGGTAGGTAGAAAGGAGGGAAGAGAATAAGAAATGATGTAAATAAAAATATATAACTGCAGAGAAGCAGATAACTGTTGAGGAGTGGCCAAATATGGAGGGGTCTAATGTGTGTGTCAGGGATTTCCAGTTTCCAATTCTCATGAAACAGGATGGGGGCTAAAGGAGTGGTCTCTACCATCCAGTTAGTAGAACAGGATGTACATAATGAGTGGATACCTTTCAAATATTCAATTACATTCAAAATTTTGCTAAAAGATTTGTTCATGCACATCTTGCCATAGTGAAGTCCAGCCCAGGAATTTCTGCCTTTGCATATGTAATAGGATATAACCAGAGACTGACAAAGAACATTCAGGATAAAGAGAACTATTAACTTGACACATACTTTGTAGGAGATGCTGTGGGAAAATAGGCACATTCACATATTGCTGGTGGGAGTGTAAATCATGACACTACCTATAGGAGGGCAACTTGATGATAACTATCAAAATTACAAATATGCCCTTTGCCCTGAAAGTCCAACTTCTGTAATGTATCTTATGGAATTACTTCTGCATAATGCATAAAAAGCAGAATATTAAATCCCAAACCAAATATTTGAAAATGGAAACTGGTCAAATAAACCCTGCCAGCCATAGAATACTATGCAGCTGTAAAAGAAAAAAATCAAAAAAAAAAAAAAAAGGAGAAGAAAAAGAGGAGGAGGAGAAAGATGTGCTCTATGGGTTGATTTAGAAATATCCCCTAGAGAGAAGGCAAGCATAATCACATTTGCATATATTTGCATAAAGGAACTAGAAGGAGATATAAAAAACAGAATAAAAGTGTTTTGTAGTGGGTGGAAACTGGTAGATGGAGACAAGGGTGGGTGTGAAAGTCTTCACTCTGTAAAACTTTTTATACTTCAAAATTTCTGAGCTGTTTCTGTACTAGTTAATGGAAAAAATGAAAAGAGAACTATTGTGTTCTTATAAGAATGGCAAGGACTGCTAATTTTCTACCCTAACATTTATTCTCCCAATTGTTTTTTATTTTAAACCAGAACATTGCCCTGTAGACTTAAAATAATGTTTCCAGCTTCTCTTGCAGCTAGGTGTGGTTGAAGTCAATGAGGTATAATAAGTGCTGTGTGGTACATCTTGGTACTTTTTAAATGGATCTATTCAGCTATGAGGGTCTTTCTGCCTTGCTTTCTTCTTTCCAATATAGATGTGATATTTAGAAGCTCAGCAGACATCTTGGCAATGAGGGGGCCTTGATATTGGAAACCATGTGCTAAGAGGACAGAGAAAGACAGACCCATGAGTCCTGGGTGATACTATGGTGCCAACATACTGGCTGCTTCTTGGATTCTCTTATATCCAAGAAAGAAAGCCCTACCCTGTGTACCTCACACTTATTTTGATCTTTATGGTGTTGATTAGGCACTGGAGTCTAATCCAGTATTTGCCCCAAATGTAGAATACTTTTTTTCTTTAAGATCTTTTCTTTGCGAACTTTGCTTGGGCCCTCTAAGCTTGTGACTTTACCTCAAATCCAGTTCCACTTTGGGTTGATACAATTATGGCATGTGAAAAGTGTTTCTGGAGAATCATGAGATGTGACTATTATCTGGTAAAGTGTGTTGCAGTCCAAAGTGCCAATGAAAACTTCCGTAAGTGCACCCTGTTGTTTTTCTTTTTAATTTAGATGTACAGCTGAATTTTTAGTATTTCATATGCAGTTAAATTAACCATACTTCTTTTGTCAAAATAAATATGCAGAATCTCAATCATGGACTTAAAGATGCAGAAACAAATTGATTTTAGGAAAAGCATATGTCTCTTTTATTACCACACATATAATTCTGGTAAAAATTATGATGAATAATAGAGAAAAAAATATGGAAACATGGATGAAATTTGTTTTATAGATTTGCAGGATGCTTGCTAACATGGTGGTAGGGAGGGCTGATGTATTTTCAGTCTGACATCTGTTAATGTGACTATAATAAATGAACTGTATTTACTAAGTAAACATTAAACTTTTCTCTCAAAAAGATTTGGTAGTAAAAGAGTATGTCATTGTCTCATTGCTGGAAGCCTCATACTTTTTCATATTGGACGAGGAAGGGAATTCCATTAGTGGTAGCACAAGTCCATCTGTCTTACATTAGACATCTGTCTAAACCAACTTTGCTCACTGAAAAGCAATGTAATAACACCACTGAACAGAGTTCTTAATAGACTGAGGAAGCAAACAAATTCAACTGGTGTTTCATAATATCTAAAGTTTTAGACTTGAGATCATTTCTTTGGATTCCCTTCTACAGATTTTAATTTGCATGCCTGATTTAGCAGCCTCTTTCCCTGCTTTAAGTAGAAATAATATTTTAAAACTAATTTTTACATCTTTTTTTGTATTATGGAGATGGACTTTCCTGCATGCTATTAGTAGAAAATCTTTTAGGAAAGTAAGGAAGAAACCATGCAGAGGGACATGATTTTTCAAAAAAGGCTCAGAAGATATAGCAGTTTGTCTTTATGTTTTTCAAGTTAAGATTCTCCTATAGATATATTAAACCTAATCCCCAATGAGAAGTTATTTGGATTTGGGGCCACTGGGGGGTGATTAGGGCATGGGGGCAGAGCCCTCATAAATGGGATCAGTGCCCTTGGGAAAGAGGCCCAAGAGAACTCCCTTGCCCATCAGCCAGGTGAAGACACAGCAAAAAGATGGCTTTCTATGAACCAGAAAATGGCCCTCATGTAGTGTGTCTGCATCCTCTTCATCCAACTTCCCCTAACATCTTACATGACCATAGTTCAATTTTTAAAAGCAGAAAATTAACATTGGTACAATACTGTTAAGTAAACGAGAGACCTAATTCAAACATTACCGGTTTGGCAACTGATGGATTTTTTGTTCTAGAATCAACTCAGTTTTCCCACATTGCATTTAATTGTCATGATGTTATTTAGTCTTCTGAAATCTGTGACAGTTCCTTAGTCTTTCCTTGTCTTTCACATCCTTGGCACTTTTAAAAAGTATTGGTCAGTTACTTTATGCAATGTCTCTCAGTCTTGATTTGTGTGATGTTTTCTCATGATTATATTGAGGTTCTGCATTTGTATTAGTCGATTCTCACATTGGTGTGAAGAAATACCTGAGACTGGGTAATTTATGAAGAAAAGAGGTTTAATTGGCTCACAGTTCCGCATGGCTGGGGAGGCCTCTGGAAACTTACAATCATGGTGCAAGGTACCTCATCACAGGGTGGCAGGAGCGAGAATGAGAGCAGAGTGAAGTGGGGAAAAGCTCCTTTTAAAACTACAAAATCTAATGAGAACTCACTATCACAAGAACAGCATGGGGGAACCCGCCCCATCATTCAATTGTATCCACCTGGTCCCTCCCTTGACACATGGGGATTATGACAACTCAAGGTGAGATCTGGGTGGGGACACAGAACCAAACCATATCAGCATTCTTGGCAAAAATATCACCGAAGTGATGCTGTGCCTTTCCCAGCGCATTCTATCAGACAGAAAATGATATTTTGAAATACCATTTGGCAGTTGGCTCTTTGACCAATTTGCCTCTAATTCAAACTCTGCATCATTATTGAGCAAGCATTTTGTAGCTTGAAATTTTAGCTGCATATTCTCCATTTTGCTCACAAGTGTATCACATTTAGAAAGAAAGATGGGATTATTTTTACCAACTAATCTGGTGTTTTTTTCTACCTCTGTAGAAATGGAAAATAAAAGCTCAACATCTGATTATTGTAGGTGTTCTTACTAGCTGGGTTAAGAAAAGGGATAAAGACACATGTGCTGCAGTGCGTTTATAGAGGCAGGTGATGGTCAAGTATTCCTTGATGGTCAAGTACTCCTTCCATCTAACAGCCTCAAAGAAGCTCCTTTTCTTTATATATATATAATATGTAATATATAATAATATATATAATATAATATATAGTATATATAATATAAAATATATAGTATATATAATAAAATATATAATATATATAATATATTATATATAATATATATATAATATATATAATATAATATAATATAATATATATATAATATATATAATATATTTTTAATTGTACTTTAAGTTCTAGGGTACATGTGCACAATGTGCAGGTTTGTTACGTACGTATACATGTGCCATGTTGGTGTGCTGCACCCATTAACTCATCATTTACATTAAGTATATCTCCTAATGCTATCCCTACCCCCTCCCCCAACCCCACAACAGGCCCCAGTGTGTGATGTTCCCCTTCCTGTGTCCATGAGTTCTCATTGTTCAATTCCCACCTATGAGTGGGAACATGTGGTGTTTGATTTTTTGTCCTTGTGATAGTTTGCTGAGAATGATGGTTTCTAGCTTCATCCATGTCCCGACAAAGGACATGAACTCATCATTTTTTATGGCTACATGGTATTCCATGGTGTATATGTGACACATTTTCTTAATCCAGTCTATCATTGTTGGACATTTGGGTTGGTTCCAAATCTTTGCTATTGTGAATAGTGCGGCAATAAACATAAGGGTACATCTGTCTTTATAGCAGCATGATTTATATTCCTTTGGGTATATACCCAGTAATGGAATGGCTGGGTCAAATGGTATTTCTCGTTCTAGATCCCTGAGGAATCACCACACTGTCTTCCGCAATGTTTGAACTAGTCCCACCAACAGTGTAAAAGTGTTCCTATTTCTCCACATCCTCTCCAGCACGTGTTGTTTCCTGACTTTTTAATGATCGCCATTCTAACTGGTGTGAGATGGTATCTCATTGTGGTTTTGATTTGCATTTCTCTGATGGCCAGTGATGATGAGCATTTTTTCATGTGTCTGTTGGCTGCATAAATGTCTTCTTTTGAGAAGTGTCTGTTCATATCCTTCGCCCACTTGTTGATGGGGTTTTTTCTTGTAAATTTGTTTGAGTTCATTGTAGATTCTGGATATTAGCCCTTTGTCAGATGAATAGATTGCAAAAATTTTCTGCCATTCTGTAGGTTGCCTGTTCACTCTGATGGTGGTTTCTTTTGCTGTGCAGAAGCTCTTTAGTTTAATTAGATCCCATTTGTCAGTTTTGGCTTTTGTTGCCATTGCTTTTGGTGTTTTAGACATGAAGTTCTTGCCCATGCCTATGTCCTGAATGGTATTGCCTAGGTTTTCTTCTAGGGTTTTTATGGTTTTAGGTCTAACATTTAAGTCTTTAATCCATCTTGAATTAATTTTTGTATAAGGTGTAAGGAAGGGATCCAGTTTCAGCTTTCTACATATGGCTAGCCAGTTTCCCAGCACCATTTATTAAATAGGGAATCTTTTCACCATTTCTTGTTTTTGTCAGGTTTGTCAAAGATCAGATAGTTATAGATGTGTGCTATTATTTCTGAGGGTTCTGTTCTGTTCCATTGGTCTATATCTGTGTTTTGGTACCAGTACCATGCTGTTTTGGCTACTGTAGCCTTGTAGTATAGTTTGAAGTCAGGTAGCGTGATGCCTCCAGCTTTGTTCTTTTGGCTTAGGATTGACTTGGCAATGCAGGCTCTTTTTTGGTTCCATATGAACTTGAAAGTAGTTTTTTCCAATTCTGTGAAGAAAGTCATTGGTAGCTTGATGGGGATGGCATTGAATCTATAAATTACCTTGGGCAGTATGGCCATTTTGACAATATTGATTCTTCCTACCCATGAGCATGGAATGTTCTTCCATTTGTTTGTGTCCTCTTTTATTTCATTGAGCAGTGGTTTGTAGTTCTCCTTGAAGAAGTCCTTCACATCCCTTATGAGGTGGATTCCTAGTTATTTTCTGTAGAAGCTCTTCTCCATTCAAGGTTGCAGAAGGCTGTTACAACCAAGGAAAAGAGACAGCAATGGGGTTCTCTTACCTGTGCCTAGGAAGAACCTTACCTAGTATCTTCTTCTGCTAGGAAGAGAGAACAGATGTATAGGATGAACTATCTCACCTTTTGGGATCTTTTTTTAAAATAATCTCAGACTATGTAAACTCCAGCCATCAAGGGAAATGTGCTGATTCCCACAGACCGTATTTCTTTTCTTTTTTTGTATTGCCTCAGAAAGAGAATGCATAGAACTGCTGCTGCTTCAAACTAGATATCTGACACTAGTGCTAATGGCTGGTTTCTCAGCTAATCCGCCTGTTCTTCACTTCTGAAGAACTGAATGATAGTCTTTGTATTTCCAACTACAATTACAAATTACATGAAGCAAGAACAAGTTTTTAGTTTTATGATTATGTGGTAAGCATTTCAATAAAGCTCCACAAATAATGGAAGGTGTGAAGGAGAGAAAGAGGGAGAGAGAGAAAGATACATAGACAGACAGACACACACACACCACACACACACACACACACACACACACACGGACCCAGTACCCATTATCTGGACAGAAACATCTTAATTTGTGGGAACATTAAAATTTTTTTTCTATGTGGCTATACATAATTATTTATAAATCTGCAATTTTATTTACCAAAAGTGTGTGTGTGTATAGTGTATAATTGCTTTTAATAATAGACATATTTTCCTTGACAATGAACATCGAGCAAATATTATCATTTTTAAAGGCTGAACAGTAGCCCCTTCTTTGGATGATCTGTACCTGATTTAAAAGGTCTCACATTGATGGAAATTTCGCCATTATCAGCAGTGCCGTAGTGGACATCCTTGCATGTTGATTGTGCATTCTACCCAGATGTTTCCCTTTGGGTAAAAGTCTAGAATTGGAATTATTAAATCAAGTATATAAAAAATTGAGTCTGATTGCATATAGTTAAATTGACTCTCAGAATAAAACCGCTCCAATTTCAACTTCCACCACGAATGTATGAATGTGCCTATTGCCATGAATGTTTGCCGAAATAAATTTTTGGCAATATCAAAATATATCCTTGTAGCCTCTATTTTATTTCTTTATTTTGAAGTTGAGCCTCCTTGCCTAAGTTATTTTTCCTATTATTTCAAGCTTATTTGGTGATTCGTTTCTTGTATTTTAATTAGTTTGTATGTGAGATTCTTAATGATTTTATATATTAAGGAACTTAATGATTTTTCAGTTATTGCAAATAATTTTTCTAGTTTGTAACTAATCTTTTAACTTTATTTGCTTACAATATTACTTACGAAATAATTAAAAATAAATTACATAATGAAGATCTTTGTACGTACTAATATTTAATATATGATAATGCAACAAGTTTTTGTGAATACTGTAATAGGTAATATCTTATGCATTTACAAATATTAACTTATTTTATCCTCATAAAATTATTTAAGATGTATCCTGATACTATCTCTATTCTACAATGAGCATACTTAGGCACGGAGAGGTTGAATGTACTGCCTAAGTTTACATAGGACTGAGTGGAGAAACTGAATTCAAAGCCAGGCAATTACCTTTAGAGTTCTTGTTCTTGCCACTGCATTTTATAATTGGTTAAAAAAATATTTATTTATTCTGGATATTAATTCATTGTCACTCATTTGCACTACTAGTATCTTCTCCCTCTTGGAAGTCTCTCTTTTAATGTTGTTTATGCTATATTTTGATATACACAAGTATGTCATAGCCATTATATGATTATAATAATGTGATCAGCCTTATCAATATTTTTCTTCCTGGGTATTGTTTTTGTAGCATACTAGAAAATCTATTGTTACTGTTATGGCATGAAATAGGCCTTAATATTTTCTTCCAAAAATCTTGAATTTTTATTTTTAACATTCAGAGCTTTAATCTACCTGGAGTCGATTTCTGTGTTTGATATGATAGGAACTGAATTGTATCTATTTTGTTACAGAAAGTGTGTACCATCAGCAATATTTATCAATGTAACTAACTTTATTAAGGCCTTGAACTTCCCATTTTATTTGTATGTGCTTTCAAAATTTTATTATTACAGAGAATGAAATTGTTTTATTGCCTTTCAAAATTGGTTATTCTAGTATATAGGAATGCTATTGGAGCTTAGAATATTGATCTAGTAACCCAGTAATCTTGCTTAACAATCCTTTGAATTTTAATAGTTTTTTTCTGAAGATCTAATCTATACATCACCACACATTTTTCCAACCGTTTTACCATTTTATATTTTTCTCCTTGAATTATCTTGGGCCTCTGATAAAATACCGAATAAAAGCAGTATTTATCTGGACCCATGTATTTTCCCTGATCTTAGAGGGAAGGCTTCTTGTGTTTTAATATTAAGCATAATATCAGCTTTAGATTTGTAGAAGATATTTCTTAACAGATTAAGATCAGTTCCCTTTTATGCTTGATTCGCTGAAGGATTTAGAAAAATTATAAATAGGCTAAGTTTTGTCAAATGACTTCTCTGCATATAATAAAATAAGCTTTTCTCCTCTGCTGCAAACTGCTTGCTAATATTTTATTTTGCATCTATATTCGTAAGGCAGGCCCACCTAGGATTATTATTTCTTAGACTTTCCTTGTTCAATATCAAGATAATACCACTTCATAGAATAAGTTAGAATAATTGTCTTATTTATTTGGGTTTCTTTTGTTAGTTATTTAAGCTTTGTTATGTTCCCAGTTCTTCTCAGCATTTACTATTAGTTTCTGTCTTGTGTGTTTTATTTATTAAAAAAGGACCCCCCTCCAGCAATAGTATAAAAATAATCACCTCTGTTTTTCTTCTATTTTGAAATATTGTGGGTTTTTTTAACCTTTAAATCTTAAATAGATAACTTAGAATTGGCCTCTCCATGTATATAATCAAAATAGGGTTATACAATTCTTATTTTAAAACCAGAGGAAAAAAATCCAAAAATTTTTTTTAGCCAAAACCTCAAATGTATTCTTCATGATGCCAGCTGGGGTGCCCAAGAGAACTGCTATTGGTTTCAGGTTTAAAATAAACCTGAATCTCTACCTAATTCAACATTATGATTTAGTACTTAATGCAAAAGTAAGCCTTCAACTCAACATATAACTGGAGAAGAAAAATTTAATTCCAGAAGCTTTCAATCTCATATAGGTTACTACTCAGCCAGAGTAAGGATTTACTTTAGCAAGCAGTTGGAATTCCTAAGCATACTGAAGCAAGTTATAGATAGCCTGAAAGTGTTCATCTCTGGAGCAAAATTTCCTCTTTCAGCTTTACAATCAAAGATGCTATCAGTGACTTAGTTTTTAAATTCTCATTGAGAAAATTTAAAGGAAAATGTTAATTTTTTAAATGAGCAGACATGAAGAACACAGTTTACCTACAACATGAATGAAGAAGTATAGAGTTATTGCCTGTGTTGGGTTTTGTAGATCCTTCTTGATTCCTGCTTATATTTAATAGAGATGTCAGAATGAAAATGTCCAACATGGTTAATATTAATCTTATTCCTCAGCCAGTATATTCAGGAAGGCAGTATAGTTATTTTATAATGTTGTTCTTTTGTTTTGTTTGTTTATTTTGCTGTTGTTGTTGTTCTGAGACAGTGTCTCACTCTGTCGCCCAGACTGGAGGGCAGTGGTGCTATCTCTGCTCATTGCAAACTCCACCTCCTGGGTTCAAGCAATTCTCATGCCTCAGCCTTGTGCGGTAGCTGGAATTACAGGCATGCGCCACCATGCCCAGCTAATTTTTGTAATTTTAGTAATGACAGGGTTTCCCCATGTTGGCTAAGCTGGTCTCCAACTCCTGGCTTCAAGTGATCCACTTACCTTGGCCTCCCAAAGTGCTGGGACTACAGGCGTGAGCCACTGCACACAGCCTATAATGTTTTTTTTGCAGCATTTATTTCTTGGCTTACTTTTTATTCCTGTTAATGTTGATATTATACCACTTGGAAATTCAGCTATTTTATGTGTACACACATATGTGGGCACTTCCTACATAGTCTGTTTCTACAGTGATATCTATCTGTCTGTGGATATTTATGACAGATACGCAGACATTCAAATGCAGAATACATCAAGGTATTTGTTGGACTAGATAATATCAATATCACACGGAATAGGTTTGCTTGCTTGTTTATTTAATTCAATCACATATGTTGAGAGTACAGTGTGTGCCAGGCAATGCACTGTGTTCTGGGATCCCACACAGGGATAAAGACCTCATAATGGTGGGAGGTAGATGGTTTGCCTGCAATAATCACATCAGACAATATGCTGACTGATAGTCCAGTGTCATAAACAATGTGTCGAGGGAGCACAGGGATGGAAATAATTTGTTTTGCAGGGACTTGAGGGTGAATGTGGGAGCAGAGATGATGAAGAACACACAGAGAAAGTAGAATTTGGTCTAGGCCTTGAAGAGAGTTGTATTTCATATGAGGGGGAGCGAGTCAAAACACTGAATCACCAGGGTACTTTGCTTCTTTAATGAATGGGAAATATTATAGTGCACGTGGCAAGTAGTGAGTAGTGATTATGGAGCAGGAAAGTTTAAGCTGGAAGAGCTCAGTCATTCTGGGTTGTATACACACACACGCACACACACACACACACACACACACACACACACACAGGCGGTGGCATGGAGGATCATTTGGAAGCTGGAGAAAGTAAAAATCACTAGAGTTGAGGATACAGATGAGAATCTGAGCAATGGTAGTAGTCTGAACAATAGGAACGTGGGACGGACATAAGAAATGGATGGAATTGATGACAAATTTAATATGGGAAATAAGGAAGAGGAAGAAGCAAAGATGATGTGGAAGGATCTAGCTTGTGTGACCAGATGGAAAGTGACTCATTAATGGAAGAGTATTAGGATGGAGAAATTGTTTTATTTTTAAAATAATTTCCAGTGTAGTGATGAAAAGAAAAAGATACTGAATTTTATTTTGAACATACTGAGTTTGAGGAGCCTGCATAACTATTTAGGTGGAAATGTCACTTTACATAAGGAAAATGAGTTTGGGCTCTGAAAAGAGAGAAGTACATGTCACCAGGCCGGGGGTGGGGTGGGGTGGGGGATGATTGAAGCCGAGGGAGGAGATGTGCTTGTTCAGGGAGAGACAAATCACAGACAAATCAGGTTCCTGAAAAACAGAAACATTTAAGGCATATGATGGGAGGGATCTCTTGTCTTGCTGAAGAATGATCAGTGAGATGCAGGGAGAAAACTTGGAGGACATTTTATTGAAAATTAAAGGACAAATGTTTCTAGAGGGAAGAGGCAACAAAATAATAGATGGAGATTGTTTAATACATGCCTTAGTGTTCTTTCCCTTGAATTGGTACAACCCTGAAGCACATTGCACATACTCTTCCAGAATCCCCTGCAGGATTCAGCCCCAGTTCCCCATAGCGAAGGACTTGAACTTTATAACACCTTTCATTGCCTTCCATCTCCTCTCTGTCTCACTTCTCACCTTCCCTCTTGGTGCCTTCTGGGGTCACCTCAGGATAACCTACTTGCAACCAAATCCTTGCGTTAGGATCTACTTCTGGGAGACAAAATACCTAAGACAAATAGAATTTTGGTTTCTTTCTTCCTAAGAATGGACTGGAATAGGTTAGAAGGAAGATGAACTGTGGAAAGAGAGAACTAAGAATGACAGGGTGGAGAAATAATTGAATAGGTAGTCCGGTGTCATAAGCAATGTGTCAAGGGAGCAGAGGGATGGAAATAATTTGTTAAATTATTAACAACTAAATAATTGGAGTTGGAGGATTAGGGGCTTTTCATCTCTGGAGAAACACAGGAAAAGATTGGAGTGAAGGCACATAATGTTAGTGATGCGATCATTCTTGATCATTCATTCTGGCATTTCTCATAGAAGGAGACAGAATTGTTTACTGAGCTCAGGCATCTTCATAAGCACCCTAGGTGATATAGTTTGGATGTTTGTCCTGGGCTCCAATCTCCGGTTGAATTGTAATCCCCAGTGCTGGAGGTGGGGCCTGGTGGAAGGTGTTTGGCTCATGGGGGCAGATCCCTCATGGCTTGGTGGTGTCTTTGTGGCACCTCCTTGCACCCAACCTTGCTCCCACCATGTGAGATGCTGGCTTCCCCTTTTGCTTTTCACCATGATTGAAAGCTCCCTGAGAGCAGATGCTGGCACATGCTTCGGGTACGGCCTGCAGAACTGTGAGCCAATTAAACCTCTTTTCTTTATAAAATACCCAGTCTCAGGTATTTCTTTATAGCAATGCAAGAACAGCCTAATACACTGGGATAGTCCATTCATTCTAAGTCTGTTGTCCTTAGTCATTCAACAAATATTTATAAATCATATCCTATGTGTCACACCTACGATTTTCTGCCTTAAATAATAGGGTTCCCTTTCATCGTTTTTTTTCCTTGCCACTTATTTGACAATACTGGTTGCTTCTACTTTCTGACATTGAATTCAGTTAATCTTATTCTGCTTTTGCCATCTGTGATAATAAGTTATTATCCTAGAAATATGTTTTGAATTTAAACTGAATATCCATCTTGAAGTTGCCTTAAATTCTTTATGCTAAAATCCATTTAGCATAATAATCCGAAAAGACAGAGTGAAAAAACATTATTTAAAATAGTTTATTTAATGTTATTATGAAATATAACAGGACTCTTGAAAAGGTGATTAATATTCTTACACATGTTGAAACAGAACAAAATGAGTTTTTTCTTATCTACTTTTCTTATCTGGTCTTCTCTGGCTTCTAATTTTATTAGCATTCATATATTTTATTAATTAAAAGTCTTCTTGATATACATTCTGTGAAATACTTATACCAAAACAAGTATCAAACCTGAAATTCTTCAAGCTTCTAGATCCAGCTACTGATTTACTGAAAACACTGAAAAGAGAAATGTATGATTAAATGATGAAGGATGAAATTGGTCCATACTATACTATAGGAAGTAGGAAAATCTTCAGAACAATCAATCTGGTTTAGTCAACAAATAAATTCCAAGAAAAAAATAAGACAGAAGGGGAAACGATAGTTTAGAATACATACAGCTGATTTTAAACAATTCCAATGTATGGCTTTCATTTAGATTGGGATTTTTAAAATTATGGCACTTGTGAGATAATTTGAATATTGAGTATTTGATGATATTTAGGAATTACTATTAATTTGCTTCAGGTATTTTAGTTATTTGCAAAAGAGGGAAACTACAATGTTAGAGATACATTCTGAATTATTTACAGGTATAATTATATGATATCTGGGATTGGATTAAAGTAGAATAGGGGCACGGGAGAAGGGGATGGGGCTGGACAGGATGGCCATGAATGAATGGTTTTTGAGGCTGGTTTATGGCTTTGAGTGTGCATTATACTATTAAGTTTACTTTTGTGTATATTCAAAATTATCCATGATAAAAATGGAAAAAGTTAAATTAATATATAGGTAGATCATCCTCAGTGTATGAATAAATTATAGTTTATTTTTTCCAATAAAAACTTTGTTATGTAATAGCATGGTTTCTTAAATTCACCTGTTTGATAGACATAAGGTTAAACAAGTTCAAGAATCAACTAACATCCTCCTACAGTAAGCTTCATTGCAAATCCAGTTTTGACCTTTGCTCAAAGAAGAGAATGAGAAAATAGCACATTTGTGTGTGCTCTTTTCCTGACCTATGACTTGTACAGATGTTAGCACAGTGGCTTTGATTTTAAGGTAAACATTCTTTCAGCATTTCTCATCCTTCTCCCACCTTCCTGGTATTTTAATCATTTGTATATTGTGAACATTTTAGATAAGATGTAAAAGTCTTATATAGTGCCTCTCAGTTAAATTTGCTTCATTTCAGAGCTGTGGGATTCAATAAAATGAGACAGGAATTATGGGTAACCTCATAAAGGAGTATGAAGGCATTATTGTCGTTGCTACCTTTTTGAAGGAAATATGCCCTCACTCTGACTTGGAAATTATTAGTCTTTCATATAATAATTTGGTAAATTTAATAAAATTCATTTTTGGACCTGCATCTAGATTTGCTTCTGCCACAACTAATATGAAGTATAAAATAAATACTTACTATACTTACTATATTTTAACTAACATACTTTTTCATTATTTTTATTCCTAAGAATGGTAAATATTAAGAATTATCTAAATTGCTGTGTGGAATCATATAAATATATCCCAAGAAAATATTTCAAAAAAAGAAAATATGCACAAAGGTAGTCATTGTAAAGGACAACAAAGTCAGCAGAAAAAAAGATTGTCATTATAGTATTTTCAGGACTAAAACAATTAGACATGAATCAAATGATAAAAAGTTTCAAAAAGTAAATACATAAATCATGATATTTCAGCAACAGGAATTATTGAAGTACCATGAGAAATAAATTTTTAAAATGCAACAATATGGAAATATTGAGATGTAAAATTAGGGAAAAATATAAGGAGAATAAAAATTGTGCCTTCACTCTGATATAAATATGTGAAATATGTTAGTTTATTGACAAAAGACTGTAAGAGGATGTTCCAAAATGAAGCCAGGTGTTGCGTTGTAGTGTTGGTATTAAGGATGAGTTATTTTTCCTTTAAATTCTCTTCTGCTGTTATATGATATTTATAAAATGTTAAAAGTGCAGAAAACAAAAAAAAAATTCTGCCATGAAAAACTCTAATTATATTGAAAATGCCATCCTACAGGGGAAAAAGTGCAAGATTACTTTTAAGTTAGCTCTAATAAATACAGTGAATGATATGCAATGAACTGCCACATATTTTAAAGTCTAGTTTGTATTATACGGAACAATGCAGAGAATCTCCTGGCTCTGTCCTTCTTAAACAGAAAGGAAAAGTGCTGTTATAAATCTTACGCCCTTAAAGAAGCATTGCATCACTATGAAGATAAGCTTCACCTAATGTCCAGTACAGTGCTGGACCCGGGTGGGTACTTACCAAACACTGGAAAGTCTGAAGGGATGCTGGTGAGTGCCTTAGTCACTCATATAGTGCCTCCCAGAGGTGATATTTTCTTTTCCATTGCCCCATTTTGTTCCTCTATAATATTATTTTGCTTTTTAAATTTTTTTAAGACACGAGATCTTGGTCTGTCACCCAGGCTGGTGTGAAGTGGCATGATCATAGGTCACTGCAGCCTCAAACTCTTGGGTTCAAGGAATTCTCCCACCTCAGACTCCTGAGTAGCTGAAACTAGAGTCATGCACCACAACGCCCAACTAATTTTTTAATATTTAGTAGAGACAAGGTCTCACTCTGTTGTCCAAGCTGATATCAAATTTCTGGGCTCAAGTGATCATCGCATCTGGGCCACCCAAAGCACTGGGATTACAGGCATTAGCCACCTGCCTGGCTAAGTTCTTGTTTCAATAACTGCCTCCTTTCTCCTCCTGCAGCTTTTAAATTGTAGATAAATATTTTCAGGTGCTAACCTAGAGTCTTACTCTTCCATGTTCATATGGGGTATCTGCATGCCGGGGGAAGGAAGAGGTTGAGGAGGGAATTGGCCTTTTGCTGGGGGTTTAGTGCACTGGAAGGCATTTTTAGAACATCTGGAGATTTGCTTCCTTTTGTCAGGATCCCAACGACTAGACAGATATTTGAGCTACATCGTAGATAACTGTTTTGATTTTTTCTTTTTCTCTTTTTTTCAGAGACATCGTAGGTCCTATTCTGGGGCCCCAGTGAATTGTTCCATAGACTTTAAGAAATTCTTGGGCTGTGGGATGGGAAGGCAAAACCATATAACTGGATGGAGTGATTCTTTAGCTTATTTCTTTTTACTCTACAGTTAAGCTAAAATTAGAAACTCTGAAAAGCTGGCTGCTTTTAAAAGGAGATAATGGACACAACCTTTGAGAAGGGCTGGTGATGGAAGGGGAAGGGAGGAGGTGGTCATTTTTCCATACATCAATAAACCATAGGCATGCTTGGTTCATTCCACCACTAGGTTATTGCTGCTGGGAAGCAAATATTACCCTGTCTCTTGTTTATGGAGTAGCTTTTTTTTTTTTCAAATTAATTAAAGGGTTTATTATCTCACTAAACACACAGATGTCTTAATAAAATGTAGAGCTATGTTTAGTATCATGCATCTATTTCCTAGATGTCATGTGGAGTGCTCTTGGAATATAAAAATATGGTCCCTGCCCCAAGGAGTCTGTATATGCTTTCTGATGCACATACACAAACATAAGAAAATTGGCAAGTCAAATTATAGATGAGGATGATAGCAATTTTTTTCATATTTCATGAGATTATTGAATATAATTTAATAAAAATGAGAATGCTCTTTCAGATAAAAGTGTGCAAAATATTTTATTTATGAATGTAAAGTTTTCCGTCCAAAGCCACTGATCAATTAGTTAAGTAAAATAGAAAGTGGAAGACATTTTTGTTCTGAATGATATTAAAAGTTTTCTCAGTTTTTGTCTTGGCTCTCTTAAAAGTAAAGATTATAATCAGATAGTCAAGATGGTATTAATGTGTTTGTTTCTAAAAATGCTTTGCAGGCAGTTATCTTTGAAGAGGATGATTAATAGTGGTAGAGATAACATTAAAGAAAAACTGGTTCTACGGATTGTACAGATGGTCTTCAAGGGGTGGCTGTCCTGACCACAGGAACTCTGGCTGCTATTTTAATTAAACTTGAGGCAGAAGAAAAGAAACTGTTTTTTGTTTTTTGTTTTTTTTCCTAAGTAAGTAAGTATTGAGGTTACACAATGTGTTTAACCTCGGGGTTTGTCAACAGTCGTAGAAAAACTGAACAGTTTACAGGAACAAGCCAGTGTGCAGTTTTTCAGTTCAGTAACCCAGCGACTTTCCTATTGTAAGTGAAAGTGGGAAACAGCTTTTCTTAGCAAATGTAGACTTTGTTCTCAGAGGAGTTAGTTATTGTCTTCAAACAATTGGTATATGTAAAATGTAACTTAGGAACGGAAAAGAAGTGTGTAATCTTATGGTAATTTTATTGTGATGTGTTATATTGTTTTAAAACGTTATTTTATTTCCTTAAAGTTATTTGTTTTTCTTTTTTTAAATTATAAAAGTAGTACTTGCTGGTTGAAAATATTTGATGATTTTCAATTCCGGCGTCATAATTTCTGTTGGGAAAGAAGAACTAAATAATACAGAAGTATGTGAAACAAAAAGGAGTTTCTCTCTTCATTCCCTGATCCACCCAGTGGTCATGCTTGTGATCAATTTGATATGTCACTATATAGAACATTTTATTCTAAGTAAAGGCAAACATACTGACATAGAAAATCATCATGTATAACATGCACAAGTGTTCATCCCAGCCCTGTTCCTATTAAAGTGCTTTTATACACTTTAGCCACTTTAATTTTACTCACTCTGTCACCCATGCTAGAGTGCAGTGGAGCGATCCTAGCTCTATATAACGTTGAACTGCTGGGCACAAGGGATCCTCCCACCTTAGCTTTCCAAGTAGCTAAGGCCACAGGCTTGTGCCACTACACCTGGCTAATTTTTAAGTATTTTGTAGAGATGGGGTATTATTATGTTGTCCAGGCTGGTCTCGCACTCCTGGCCTGAGCCACCGAGCCCAACTTTATAAATATTTTTAATGTGAAAAGTATAACTTAACTGGAAATATATCTCCTAAGAAGATAGATGAGACCATCTTTTCAAAAAATTATTTCATGTGCCTGGGGTGAAAATTATTATTACTAAAATGAAATAAGCGTTAATATCAATAGTATTTCTTTTTCTTTTTCATAAATGTACATGCTGAAAATAATGCTCACATAACTAAATGGGTGGTAATGGAAGTATGTTTTATAGTCATGCCTCTCAAATCTTTGAACTCCTAAGTTATATGTAAAAAAAACATCATCAGTGCTCTGTCACCAAAAGCCATTTTATTAATCTGTTGATGGATGACTTAAGTAGGCTTACCTTTAAATTCATTAAATCTAAGAAATTGGAAACAACCTGACTTGTAGAACGATTTATTTACCAGTATTGGGGTCTTTTACTTTCTCAGTTTGGGGCAAGGGATCAAAGGATCATTCTCTATATCAGTTATTTTTTCACATAGCAGAATCATGTAAAACTTAGAAAGGCTCAGAATATTGGTAATTTCAGTACACTTTTGCTCATGTAATTTTTTTTGAGGAAAGCTTTTATCTTAAATTTATGGGTATTCAATCCTTGGAGTTGTAGTTTTAATTCATTCAATTCATGGGAAACGTTATTTACATATAATCTAATTGGCGAACTCAGCCCTCAATGTCAGACAAACTCTGATTTCATTTCTCAGTACAAGTGAACATGTTAATATGTACTACAATGATCTTCATTTCATTTCTGAAATTTTGAATTGAGATAGAAGAGGCACAAGGCTTGGTGACGTGATGCTCTGCTGCTGTCAAGGTGTCTTCCAACTCATTCCCATTTGTCCTCCTGGGACTATCCCTCAGGATGGATGCATGCATTCTCAATAGCAGGGGATAAAGAGGCAAGATTGTTCAATGAAAACTGTTAGCTCTACCGCTGCTTCACTCTATAACCTGTCTGCACTCTGGGCGTGTGTATGATGCAGGGAAAACCAAAGCACCTTTATATGCTTATGGTGCCTTGGATGGAAGAAACTTATTACATCCCTTCGTTTGGTGCCCCGGATGATTCTACTTCCTGAGATTATGCCCCTTAGCAAGATTCTGGTTAGATGAGAGACTTGGCTTTATTTTTTAAGGGATGAGAAGGACACCAGTTTAGGGTGGATAAGAAAGGAGCAGGAGTGGCCAGCAGTCCCACAGACATCTCAGGCTTATCAGACTTGGGAAAGTTGAAAACCTACTGAATTTCATTCACTTAAAACTCTCCATGCCCATGTTTCTCTTGAAAAATATTTATGTATACTTCTATCTCTATTTGCATAACACCATTTTAGACCATTTACATGAAAGAGTTTGTTGGCTACTATGAGAAAAATGCCAGTGATGAGCGTTTACAAATTTTACTGAATTTGGACTTTTAGGTTCTTTACATATAATTACATTCAAATGAAGTTGTAGGGGTATAGATTGGTCTATAAAAATCTTCAGAGAAAGGAGAGGATGCAGAATGATGGATATCGATGATGAAGTAAGGTAGGAAAATATAGACTACGTTGTTTTGAGTTGCCGAGATTCCTTAAATTTTACTTAGTTTTGTGTTTTAGAGCAGAAGATGTATTCATTTCAATTTCTGTTAACATCTATTGCAGTTCTTTTGTGAATTATGATTGGAATAGATTGCAAAATCTCCCAGTGTATCAGTTTTCCTAAAATAAATCATTAAAAGCAGTTCATTATCTATAAATCTTTCCTGGGTTAAAATAAAAACCTGCTTTCTAGGTCAATCTTCATTAAGCTCTTAATATCCTTTTCATATTATAAGCCTTTTAGTTTCTTTTATTAGCAACTGAAAGTAGCTGAAATATGAATGTCATTGTTTTGAATATTAATTGATGTTTGAATTATTTTTAGTAATTATGCTCCGATGTCAGTGAACTTCATTCCAGCCCACCCAGGGACAAGGAACTTCTCCAATATATTTATATTTACTGAACTGTATTTATATTTGTATATTTGTATTTTACTTCTTGTGATAGATGTTCCTGGTTTCTACGATTTTTATTGCAGTAAAATTCAAGAATTGTCACAAGGATGCTTCATTAGTGGTACATTAGAAAAGCCTGATTTTTGTTTTGCTTTATTTTCAAGCAAATCAAAACTTCTTCAGCATAAATACATGAGAACTCAATTTCCTAAGTCTAGAACAGCATTTGAATTTTTAGTTCATCATAGTAATTGTTCAATTTTTTCCAGAATTACTATCTAACCATTTTGTATGCATTTTATTCTAAATACAACTGACATCAAGAAAATATGGTGGGTGAAAAGAGCCCTGGAGTAAGAGTCTGACAGCAGACTTTCCTCTTTCTGCTCTGTGACCTTTTTCAAGTAAACATGTCTCTGAGTCACTTTGTTACCATTTATAAAATGAAATGGTTTAGTCATGGTGATTCTTCTTAATTGTTACTGAGATTTAGAATTTTAAAAGCAATATAAAATTAGAGAAAACACAAACCACGTAGATATGCAAAACACAGAAGATGAAACATCTCTACAATTTCAGACCTTGGCCAAAAGCATTGTTCACTGCTGATGGCTGAATGATATACCCTTGCATGAGTATACCATTATTTATTTGCCTCTTGAAGGACATTTGGAGCACTTTGAAGTTCCAGTTGCACTCCACATGCAGAGACTCCCAAAGAACATTCAAGTACATATTTTAGAATTTATATGTGAAAATACGGAATCAAAGTATGTGAACATTTTAATTTTCACCTTTGCTACCATGAAAGCTGTATCAAAAGTTGACATTGTAGATTTTTTTTTTTCTTTGCAAATCTGTATGAAGAAAAACAAGATTTCTTCCTTCCTGAGTTCTCTTCCTCCACTCCTGTCTTTGTGAATGGCCACTTCATTCAAGCCTCTCCAGGTACCTTTTAGATTGCACACCATGTTTCCTTCTGAGTCTTCACAACTCTACTGTCTCAAAGCTTGATGGTGACAAAAAGTGTGTTCACTAATTCATCCAAGAATTTTGGGGGCCTGGTGTTACACTGAAGGCTGCAGTGGTAAACAAGAGCATTATGTTTCATAGTTGCTTTTGTGAAGCTTAAGGTCTAGTGGATTAGGAAAAAAAATGTTAATTAGATAATGGCAGGAATGCCTGTGCTTTTCCAAAACAAGAAGGGTGAATACAGAAGGACATGATTCAGTCTGATGGTGACTGGCAGTGACCAGGGGCTTCAGGGAAAAGCTCACTGGGAAGTGATCTTAGCTCCAAAGGTGAGTAAGAGCTAATTATCCAAAGTAATGGGGGTAGGAAGTGGGCTGGGAGGAAGAGCTTTGAAATCAGAGACATACAAAGGCCCTGCAGCAGGAGGTAGCAGAGCAAGTTAGAGTTGTTGAAGTTATAAGGCCCAGTGGCTGAGCCCAGAACACAAGGTGAAGTTTGGTCAAAGATAAAGCCAGAATAGGGGTCAGAATAAAGCTTGCCCTGCTGTGCATTTTTTATTACATCTGAAATGCAATAAGAAGCCAATGAAGAATTTGAGCAAGGTGGAAATAGGGGAAATGGTGGTGGTGGTGGTGGTGTGTGTGTGTGTCTGCCTGAGAGTAACATGATTAAGTTTGCATTATCACAAATTGTCATGAAATAAAAAAAGAATGCTTAGAATTTAAAAATTAGATCTTGCTTATCTCGTATGAGTTGTAAGCAGATTGTAAGCATGTAAGCAGATTGTTCATGATTCTTTTGGAGGAAGTTCTCCCCAGTAATGCGGTTACTTTCCAGCATTTAGCAAGGAAATACAAATAACGTCATTTTCCTACAGGGCAGAGAGTCCTAGTCTAATTTAGCATCAC
Organism: Nomascus leucogenys; assembly: GCF_006542625.1. NCBI lineage: Eukaryota > Metazoa > Chordata > Mammalia > Primates > Hylobatidae > Nomascus > Nomascus leucogenys. The sequence continues at coordinate 2,588,876 of NC_044391.1, forward strand.
AACTAACAGTTCTGTTATACTTTAATCCTTAAATATTAGACCAAACAGGGACAATAGAAAATGTGTTTTACAAATCCTCCTGATTCAGGTGACTAAAAAGCAAAAGTGAAACAAAGGAGGTTGAGGTAAAGAGCAGTCTTACACGTAAGCTTCCAGCTTCAGGACTGATTTACAAACCACAGCTGAGTAGATGGGTATTATATATATGCTGATGAAAGTAGCTATGTAACATAGTTTGGATCTGTGTCCCTGCACAAATCTCCTGTTGAACTGTAATCCCCAGTATTGGAGGTGGAAGGTGATGGTGGAAGGTGATGGGATCATGGACGCGGATTTCTCATGAATGGTTTAGCACCATCCCCTTAGTGCTGTCCTCACGACAGTGATTGACTTCTCAGGAGATCTGCCTATTTAAAAGTGTGGCGCCTCGCTCTTTCTCTTTTGCTCCTGTCCCACCATGCGAGGCCCCTCCTCCCTCTTTGCCTTCTGCCATGATTGTAACCTTCCTGAGGCCTCCCCAGAAGCAGACATCTGTGTGATGCTTTCTCTACCACCTGCAGAGCCAATTAAACGTTTTCTTTATAAATTACCCGGTCTCAGGTATTTCTTCATAGCAATGCAAGAACAGCCCAATACCCTGTGTCTTCATTCATTAACAGGCTACTGAACTATGCCTACTACTGCATTTGGCAGACTTGCTTTTCCTCCATTTAGAACTAACGTCTTTTATTTCAAGACCTAATGTCACCTCATTCTTTTTTTCATGTGATAACATCCTCTGATGTGGCCTGTGAGTTGCCCATAAGGAATCGTGGAGTTTGGGATGATAGTTTTGGGGGTGTGTGCTATTTTGCCTTCTTTTTTCACTCTCAAATATAAAAAGGATCTAAGTGCTACTCCCAAAGTTATTTGGGGGGACTATTTGCACTTTCTTGCTTGAGGTGTTGTGGCTATGGAGGGCAAGACAGAGAAAAGGCCAAACGAAATGGAAAATGGTGCAGTTATTGCTGAAATAGGTTTCCCACCATCTAATTCCTTTGTGTGCTACTGGCTGAAAAAGTCCTTTTCCTTCTCAGCTCCACAGCTCCTTTTTCAGGACAGAGTCTGATTTACAGAGATAGGCTGAATGCAGAAGCTGTGTGTTTACCATGTGAATTTGAGGCCACTGAGAAGATTATTTTGTTGTTCTGATCTCTTGACCTTCTGAAAGCTCCCATCAGACCTTTCTCCTCCTACCTTCCACCACACTATAAATAAAAGCCAACCCATAGGCACCCACTCAGATGTATCTGCTTCTTAAATTTCGGAATCAATTTGTTAATCTCAAAAGGCCGTAAAAACCTGAAAACTTAAGTAGCTAACAGAGAAAAAAAAAAAGTTCAAACAGATTCTTGGAAGACTTTGAAGCTAGGATGCTTGGGGAGCATCTTTGTAGTCTGTTGAGGGATTAGAGACAGCAACATCATGTCGCCTCGCAAGCCAGAGGACAGCTTTGAATTGCAGCCAATCAGAAGCCATAGTATGTTTTTGGAAGGTGGTGGAGGCCAGTTTTTTCCCTTCAAATAGCTGACATTTTGCAGCCCCCGTCCCTCTTGGAGCACGACAGCCAGAGATTATGCAATTTGTTTGGAATTCTCTCACAACAGTCCCAGTCTGAGGCTAAGGCTAGGTTGTGAACATTTAGAGTTTTTGTGAGTCTTGACAAATTTGTGTTCATCAGGTGCCCTGTGACCATCAGTATTGTTTTGGTTATACAGACCAAGTGTTCTGGGCTCACATCCAAAACTTGCACAAGTAAATCAGCCTCAGAAGGCAGCCTTAGACATCTTTGAAAAGTGCTGATACAGGGCAAAATATTAGACGATCTGCCATCATTTAAGTTTTATATGTGTGTATATATATTTCTATACATATTTAATTCATAGCAGGGAGCAGTACACACATCATAAGAGAGAAATCTACTTTGTGCAGAGTTAATTGGATGATACCCTAATTTGATGATACCCACATCATTCAATAATTCAGTTTTACGCTTTCTTTCTTTTCATGCTTTTCATTAAAAAAGCCTATTTATATGATGTTGAGGAGTTTGTTAAAATTAGCTGATATTTTAGGATCTTTTTGACATTTTATATGATTATAGGACATGGGGACATGAGTTCAGAAAAATTGGAAGGCTCTCACAGTTGAAGAACTGCCATATTTGGGAGTCCTTGGCAAAGTTTTATGTAAACTGTATGTTTTTTACTTAGGGAGTCTTTATAATTGAAATCACCCATCATACTTTGTGCATGGACTTCTATTCACAGAATGAATTTAGCAAAGCTATTGGGCAATATAAAATTTTAGGATGGAGAAAACATAGAGAGCTCAAATGCTATGGTCATTGTGGATCTCAGACTGAGTACAAGGCTGCAATATTCACTCCTGAAGCTAGAAACAAACCTCAATCTGAAACCATGCTGGAATTCTGTAATTCTCTTTCACAAAGCTAAAGTAGAATGTGTTGTGTTCTGTTTTGGTCTCCACAATTTAAAAAGGACTTCTAAAACAGAGGCAGAGTTCAGAGATGAATTTGAGTTTAAAAATACGATTCTAAGTAAAGATAGAAAGTGGGTATGGTTGAGTAGAAATAGAAACCTGATCATGACTCATGGTGTCCACTCAACCAAAGGTAGTTTCCTGGGAAGTAGAAGATCCTTCCTCTCAGAAAGGTCAGAGAAAAGGCCCCACAAATCCGCATATTTAAAGATATCTTATAAAAGTACACAACAATGATATAGCATAAGAGGGAGAAATTCAGAGTATTTCTCTTGCTATAGATGAACATAAAAATATTTGACATCTGCAGTGGCTATATAGAAACTCAAGTACATGGAGCTCTAAGTCTATTCATTATAGAGCATTCAGAACCCTGAGCAAACCAAAACCAAAATAGTGGTGTCAGCCCACTTCTTTGACATGCCACAACTAGTGGCAGATACCTCCTGTTCTCCCCCTGACCAGAGACGTTCTCCCAGATGTGTCCTCTTGTGCACGGCTCACCACTGAGGTGCTTGGTCACTCCCCTTCTCTAAGTGATTTCAGTCTATCTGACGGTGAGTGGATACTGTGAAGCCTTTGTCCACCTCTCCTATACCTTGTTTTAAACCCACTTTACTGAAGGTGACATTTCCCCAGTTATTCCTTATTCACATCTCCTTTGTAAAAGCATCTGAAACCTTGACACAGAAGCCAAAGTGTGTTACAGTTCTGAGTAAAAGACCTCATTAAATATGAAGATTCTAGGGCTAGTGGATCTCTAACCCTAGGTTATCTCTGCAATAAGTGCAGTGAAAATGTGGGGTCAGAGCCTCAGGAAATGGTAGAGTTGAAGGCCAAGATCTGCTGATTGATAACTTCATGGAGAAGAAAGCTCAAGAGGAAACCAAGGGACTGAATGAAGAAGAAAGAAAAGAGATGAGATGGAGTACCCCATCTCTCCCTGAGGATGGAAGGAGGGAGGACAGAGGAAGAGCAGCACAGAGGCTTCCAGGTGGAGAGAAAGGTGTAGCTGTTCAATAATCTGATGAAAGTGATAGGAAGGAATTTGTGAGACTGTGATATCAATGACCTTGGACTTCTTACCAAAGTATGAAATGCAGTGTGATTTTTCCAGTAGGATGATGCATAGAGCTGAAGATCTTGAGGAAAGTTGTAAAGGAAAGGTGCTATGGTTTGAATATGTCCTCCAAAGTTTATGTGCGTTGGAAATTTAATTCCCAGTGCAACAATGTTGGCTTTTCAGAGGTGATTAGGTCATGCATGCTCTGCCTTTATGAATGAATCAATGCTATTATTGCAGGAGTTGGATAGTTATTGTGGAAGTGGGTTCCTGATTAAAAGAATGAGTCTGGCTCCTTTACTCTCTTGTTCTTGCTCCCGCTTGCACTCTTTTGCCCTTCCACCTTCCATCATGGGATAATGCATCAAGCAGCCCCTTGCCAGATGCAGGCACTTGATCTTGGACTTCCCAGCCTCCAGAATTGTAAGAAGCAAAACTCTGTTTATTATAAATTACCTAGTCTGTGGTATTTTATTATAGCAACCACAAAATGGACTAAGACAGGTGGGCTAACTATTGAACTGAATTTTTGATTCACATTTATTCATTCATCTATCCAATAATATTCATGCTCTTCATTATATAACCATTATATATGTCAGGGGCATGTGCAGTGAACAAGGCAAATGTGTTCCCTGTTTTCATTGGTGGGGGATGCTCTTGCAAGTATGGCTTCTGAAAGGGCAGTGTTTTATCCCCTGGGAGAGTGTTAGAGATGGGAGTATCTAAAGGTGCTTTGGGTCTTCCCTGCATAATACACATGCTCAGAGTTCAGATAGGTCATAGAGTGAGGCAGTGGTAGAGCTAACAGTTTTCATATAACAAACTTGCCTCTTTTTCCCCAACTAGTAAGAAGCATTAGTACACAGAAAAGCGTTGATTCTGGAGCCAGACTGCCTAGTTCAAATTTCAGCTTCCACCACTTACCAGCTCTGTGGCTTTGGGCCAGTGATTTAATTCCTCAGTTACCTCTAATGTACACTGGGAGTAATAATAATACCTACTTCACAGAGCTATTTTGAAGATTAAATACGTTAGTGTTTATAAAATGTCTTGGCACATAGTAAGCACTCTATAGGTATTGACAAATAAAAATAGGCCCTTAGACAAAATCTAGTGTGTAAGAGGCAACAGAGAGCATGAATTAGTTGGTCTCAAGGAAGGGGCAATGCTACTCCCTAGAAAATATTTCAGAATTTTGTGGGCATTTTGGTTGTTCCATGGATTGGGGAATATGGTGGGAAAGGGCCAGCACATTCCTGCAGAAGTTTCAAATATTCTAGCAGATATTTATGCAGATGCAAAAAAGGCATTTTAAAATGATCTGAACTACATGTAATTCCACTTATATGTAGGTGTGTTGGTGTTTTATTGAGCTGTGAATTGGAAGTTTCAGAGTTTTATTCTACACTGGATTTCCAGGACTGTGACTGCCTTGTAATTTGAGGGATGATTTCCTTTGTTTTGCTAAGAACATTACCAAGAGTTACTCACTATTTCAGAATGTCACTGATAACACCAGTCCTAGCATTTGAATCCCTGTGTAATGCACCTCCATCAATGTGTGACACTCATTGTGGTTCTCCTTATTTGTACAAGCATCTCAAGACTTCACTGTGTTTTCTGGTGAAGCTGTAACCAATCACTAATATATTGAGATGCATATGCTGTTAGAATAACTTGCTTTCCTTTTATGTCTTCATATTTAAATGAGAGTATTATATTGGCTTTTAAGAAATCATATCAGTGGCTAGATAGATTACATTTTATTTTCTTATACATATTTGTTAGTGGCAGTGTTGGGACTGATATGGGTGGGAACCTCTGCTACAAGCAAAGTCCCTGGGGCAGGTGTCAGTTAGAGTTACAGAGCCTGGATAGTTGTTAGAAGGTGGGATGCTCTCTATAAGGGAACTACTGCTCACCATAAGGAAAGCAGTTGTCAAATTGGCAGGAACTGTAACCTGAAGGATTTAGCATAGTCTTAGCTTTCCAAGCTCTGGTTTGTTGATGTAAGATACTGACAGTTCTCTTTAAACCTTTGTAAACAAGGTAGAAGCTCATGTCTTTCTGATAGAGAGTAGTCACTACACCTAAACCAACAGCTCAGATTTATGTCCAAATCTATTTACATACTCACACAATTCTAGATTTAAGTTCACTTGCTCACACAAATGTGTGTTATTTGACCCATTTCTCCCGCAAATAAAAGTTACATTATTAGAGGGATAGATAAGAATTTGAATTGTTATATGTTAAAAACTTATTTTTTCACATTGATGCATTTGATATATTATTATTTATAAGTAGTACATGTGGCCCATTTAAACAATGTGAGGGTTTCATAAGTGATTTTTTCTTTGGGTTGCAAATTATTGACAGGTGGGGAGTCAAATTTGAGTATCTTTGTGCTCTTGTTAACTAAAACAATGCCTGGCAATACATCTTTGATAAATGAATGAGCCCTTATTTGTGGGGTGGTGGATTTGGGAATGTAAATGGAGTTAAAGTTATATATTCTAGATCCTACTTCCTGATCTGTCACTTAACTGAGTTTTGAAGTTTGAGAAATGACTTAAAATCTTGGTATCATCATCCAAAAACTGAGATTGGTATCACATGCCCAGGTTATGTATGACATTTTTAAGATCAAAAGAGAGAAGACAGATAAAACCATTTGAAATCCACAAAGTGCTAATCAAATACAAGGTTTACTAAATTCCACAAAAACAATAGAATCAGATTAGGGCTTATTCAGAGAGAGATGATGCATTCGTTAGGGGTTTAGTTGGTTGAATAGTGTTCCCTGCAAATTCACATCCACTTAGAACCTCAGAATGTAACCTTATTTAGAAATATATTTTTTGAAGATAAAATTAGTTAAGATGAGGTTATATTGGATCAGAGTGGACCCAAAATCCTATGTGGCATCCTGATAAGAAGAGGAGATGATACATGGGGAGTCATAGAGAAGGCCATATGATGGTGGAGGCCAAGATTGGGGTGATACAGCTGCAAGCCAGGGAATGCCAAGGACTGCCAGGAGCCACAGAAGCTAGGAAGGGCAAGGAAGGATTCTTCCCTGGAGCCTAGAGAAGGAACATGGCCCTGCTGACAACTTGAGCTTGGACTTCCAGCTTCCAGAACTGTGAGAGAATAAATGTCTGTTGTTCCAAGTCACCCAGTTTGTGATACTTTGTTATGGGAGCCCTAGGAAAGTAATACAAGTGATCACCATTTTTTCCTCTTCTGAAGAAAGGGACAGGGTCAGAGGTGAAATAATGCTTCTGGAAATTTGCCTTGTGTCCTGGGATCAGTACAATTGGCCAGACCTTCATGGAGGTAGAAGCAGTTAGCCTAAAGTTTAAAAGTACTGGCTTTGAGACACAGATGAGACTATGGTTTCATCACTGGCAATACTCCGGGAAGTTGGGAATCTTCCAGTTCCCACCTGTAAACTCCAAGTGATGATAGCTGTATCCAGTCCTTTAGTTGACTTGAAGGTTAAATGAAATAATATATGTAGCTTGAATATATGCATACATATATCTTGGAATAATACCTTCTCAATGTTAATGATTATTACTATAGACTAGGTAACTTGAGGCAACCATAGTTCAGTTTCAGATAGCTCTAGTTTACAAGACTGTGAGCCAAGAACGTAAAAAAAGAAAGGTGACATTTTTCATTTTGATTCAGGACTCGATCACCTCTTTGTCAGAGCATCTGAATTAGCCTTTGTCATCATGATGATGATAACCAAAACTGGTCAATTAACTTCACTTGGCTGATTTGCATTCTAATTGCAATTTTTTTTATATATCTTTTAAGTAACTGCAACTTTTGGACACTATTTAATAAGAACCAAGAAATTGAAAGTGAGGAGCTTGAGAAAGTCCTTGAACCTTACAATTTCTTTACAGATTCTGTATGTTTCACAGTAAAGGCAAAGTTTTAAATCTCAGTTATCATGAGAAGGTTCCAGGCTGGCTCTTTGCCAGTGTGTTTAATTGAGAGATGAACACGTCAGATTCATCTCTCACACACTATCACTATCACTGCCCTCTCTGAGCTCAGGCTGGGCTCTTCTGTCCCCAGTTAATAAATAATTCTTCATTAGATTTAAAATCTCAAATAGCAACCTAAGTGCATTAACGAAATATGTATTATATAAGAAACATTCAGAGAAGAGAAGTTCAAGGTCAAAGCTAAAATTTACACTGAGTTTCAATATTTAAATGGGTCTGAGAACTCCATATTCCATAGCTCTGTACATTTACCTATACTCCTCAAACATCTCTTTGCATAATTACTTATGCTGAATTGAAGCAAAAACATCAAAATGTCTGGAAATTTAGGTTTCACTTTCCATTATTTTTCCAAGAACTTTTAATAAATGTTTTGAAAACAGCTTTAATACTATATCTCGTCATGTAGAAATCATGCAATCATAGAGGCTCATTTACATGCTTCTTGGTTCCATAGTGGTTGTAGAACCTAACAAGACAATGTTTATAGTTTTGCTTCAAATGCTAATATGTATTTTAAAGAAATTCAGATGGAAAATCATCTTTAAAAACACCTTATTCACATATTTACCACTATCAGTGCTTGTTAATTTCTGAAGTTCTGAGTTTCACTTCTCTTCAGCCCAGCTTCCTTTAGCATTTGCCATTGTACAGATCTGCTGGAGAAAAGTTATCTTTATTTTATTCTGTTTAAAAACGTCTCCATTCTCCCTTCATTTCTAAATGATATTTTTTTCTAGATATAGAATTCTGGGGTAACATAGTTGTTTCCTTTCAATACGTTTATGATATTTGTCAACTTATTGTGCCCGTTGTCATTAATCACTCAAATTCATAGTTCACGTCTAAGTAATATTTTGTATTACTCTAGTGGCTTTCAAAATTTTCTCTTTACTTTTGGTTTTCAGCACTTATACTATGATGAATCTAAACATGAATTTCTTTGTATTTATTCTACTTGGTTTTTGCTGAGTTTCTTCAGTCTGTAAATTCATGTCTTTCACCAAATTTGGCAAAATTTTGTTCATTTCTTCAAATATCTTGTCCCACTCTCTTTCTTCTCTTCTTTTGGGACTCCAATTACATGCTGTTAGACTTTTTAATGTTGCCCTATTTTACATTATTTTTAATAATTTTGTTCAATATTTGTCTTCAATATTGTAATCAGATGCAAATAAACTGGCTTTCTTAACCTTGATTACATCAGCCTTCTCTGTGAAATAAATTCAATCCTTTACTATACAGTATTTTTTTTTTTACAACAGCTATTCAACAAATGTGTATGTCATCCTTTCTGTAAATGTGTCATGGTAATAGTATTTGATTAGCTAAATTATCATTTCACTCATGAGTGATTAACCTATGTCCATATGTCTACTGCCTGTCCTAAATTGAACAGTTTTGTCCACTTAAAACAAGCAAACTTCCACTGATAGGTAAATGTTTCAACTTTACTGTAGCTTGCAGCAGTGCCTCTATTAAGTGGAATTCTATTTTTGCCACAGCATCAATAAGCTTTCCTGTGTATGTCCCATATAAGGACCTGGTTGCATTTCTATTATAGAAGCCATAGTTGCCCTGCTAAGGAGTCTTGCCCTTTCAGGGAATTTGTGCTTCAAATAAACTGCCAAAACCCAGGCCTTCTTTGAACATTTATATTGTCTCACAGCTCTATTTAGAACAGACTGTTAAGATCACTCTGTCTCAAGTAAGACTTGAAGACTCATTTTTACCATCACATTGGATAATACCCTGCAAGCCAGCCCTTTGGAGGAATCAAAATTGAACAATCAAGCCTGAGGACTTGATAGAGTCTCAACTTTGACCTTTTAGTTTTTTTTTTTTCTCTCTCTATCTTTTTCTTTCTTAGAAAATAGAAAAATGACTGCTTACTACTGATTGTAATGTGTCTCAACTTTTGAAATTCAGCCTTAAACTTGTTTTACTGTGCACATTTGCTTTTGTTGAATTAAGTCCAGGTCTCTTCATTTCCCAGGGCAAAAAATCTTGGTTAAATTCCATGGGAAAGGATTGTGTTTTGGGTATGTAAACATCTATCCAAATACTTGTTGAATTCAAAAAGAGCATACATTCTTAAGAGTGACTCAATTCAAACACATGCATGCAGATTAAACGTCTTCTGTAAGGAAGCATATAGTTAATAGATTTAAAAATGAATTTCCCCAACCTGATGCAAAGAACTCTCATTCTTCCAGAATAAAATATATCTTAAGTTCAAGTAGGATAATTAGCCTCACCCCTACAGTGCTTGCTTGGTGACTAGCAATTATGCTCTAGAAAGCACAAAAGGGATAGAATTAATAGATAAATTTTAGTGAGATTTGGCATGTGTGAAGTTAAGGGAATTTTTCAAAGTTGCTTATAAAGTTGCATACAGTTTCAAATTGTTTTCATTTTGAGTTATTTTGGTTAAAAACAGAAACCACATTTTAAACAAGCAGTCTGCTTAATGTAAAATAAACATGTAACTTAATTTGCACATTTGTTGGGTGCTTGTTTTGGAAATCATTGTGGTAAAATGGAAATAATCACAGAGGCTTCTGAGCCAGGTAGATGTGGATTTGAGTCCTGGCTTACTAATTCTGTGGCATTGGCTAAGTTTCTCAGCTCTTCTTAGCCACCATTTCTTTTTCTATAAATTAGAAATGATCATATCTATCTTTAAGAGTGGATTAGAGGGTTAAGCAGTTCAGCACCCACAGGGTTTTTAATAAGTACTTTGAATTTTGAGAATAGACAAGACCAAAACATTAAAGTATTTTGCTTTTGACTAATAACTTCTAGATTATTAGTCTAATAACTTCAGGTTGTTCATAGTGATCTTGCTGGGTTGAGGCAATTGAGACTATATTTTGAAATCTTTTTTTGTGAAGTATACACCACACATAAAATGCATAAACCATAAATGTTAATGAATTTAATAGTAATAGACACCTATGTAATCATCACGCAGCATATCAGCTTTAAAAAAAACTTTTAAAGAACTTTTTGATGGTGTCATAACAAAGATATAGAAAAGTGAACAAATCATAAAGTTTATAATTCAAAATAATTTTCACAAACTGAACAACCTCATAACCATTGCCTGATCAAGAAATAGGACATTTCTGGCACCATCCCCCCGCCCACCATGCCACCCCTAGAATCTCCGTGTGTTCTTTCTATTCACTATCCATCCTCACCAAGGTAGAATATTCTGACTTCCTTTCATTAGATGAGTTTCGCCTGGTTTTGAACTTTATATACACGGAATCACAGTGTGTACTCATTTATATCATGGCTTCTTCAGCTCATTATGCTTGTGGTATTCATTTTTTAACCACTCATTATGGAAAATTTCAAATATACACAAAAGATGAGAAAGTATAGTGAACCCTAATGTGTCCATCACTTCTTTAAAACCATCCTTAACTCATAAATACTTTGATTTAAACACCGACTTAATTCTCTGCTGTCCCCAAGGCAATGGATTATTTTCTCCAAACATCCTATCATTTCATCCATGAATATTTTAGTAAGTCTCTCAGCAAGAAAAGGATTCTTTTTGTCACATCTACGAACTTAACAGTAATTACATGTTTTCAATATCCTGTCTTGGATCAGCATTTCTCCATTGTGTCATAAGGGTTTTTTGTTTTGTTTCTTCTGTTTTGTTGTTTTCTACAGTTGGATTTTTTACAATAGGGTCTGAATGAAGTGTGAAGATACCTTATTTTAAATGCCTAATTGTAAATTGGGGGAGAGTCCCATTTATATAAACTGAGTCTTTGAGTTCTTTATGGCTCATGTGAAGAAAGAAACATTCTGCATATTTTCAAATTAAATATGTTGAGGCTTATAGTATTTTAGAATATTAGAATTTGAGATAATCTTATAGTTTCTTGATATCTTGTGTCTTGGCATACTTGGAATCCCCTCTGTGTTTTGAAAGTGAACTTTTAGCTTCACCGACTTTTTCACCTTTGGTATGATAGAGTCTACTTTTTGCTATTTTTGCTCTCTTGATTTACCTGCCAAGTGGCAGGCACAATGGGCAATTTTAGCTCAGCTCATCTGAAGAAATTCATCACTGAGACCTACAAAAATTCCCTGAAAGGAACAGAGAAGGCCGAGATGTTCTCACTTTCAGTTCTCACTTTTGCCAGTTGGATGGGACAGTGACTTTAAGGATATAACAATACAGCTGACACGATTAGGTGTTTGTTTAAATGATTTTTCATTTCGAGTTTATCTTTGTTTAAGCTGACCACAGCAAATATTTGATGTTACCAGTTAAATATCTTGCAGTCTTTTCACGTTTAAAACTTTTCAGCCTTAAGTTTCTGCCTCCTCATCTGTAACCTGTACAAGGGTTTTCCTCTCTGTCTCTTCCATCATGGGATGGTGTCTAGGCACATGCGAAGGGCCATCTTGTTCTTGCAGTTGTCACTGGTTGGTTGAGGGCTCTTATATTGTTTAATGTCAAGCCAGGTCTTCTGTGGTTATTGAAAATTAAGTGTCTTTTGCAGGTCATTCTGACACCTCTGTTGATGATGTTCACTGTTGCTTCAAGCCATAAGCTTACCTTTCGCTGTGAACTCTGGCCCCAACCCCAGACCTACTTCTGTCCACCAATCCTACAGCTTCCCTTGGTACTTGTGCACTCCCTGCTGCTTTCTCTCCACTAGCTGTTCTGTGCTGGACCCTGTGACGTCAGCTTTGCCTGGTCACCTCCCTCACCTTTGCCATTTGACTGTGCCCAGGTCATATTGAGCACACTGCCAGGAGGAAGGTTGAGCTTGGAGGACATGAATGAGGAGAAGCTGGGGGCCTATAGCAATGATTTTAGAATCATTGATCCAAAGTTGGATGCTTTCCTCATATCTTCTGCATTTCCCTGAAGAAGTTTCCAGGACCTCGCTATCTCCTTTATATTATATCCTCCTACTTCCTTCTCCATGGCTTGTTTCAGTCTTCCAGAATTGATGCAATGACTTCGTTTAAATTAACAGGTAATGTGAAATAGTCTAGTTGCCAAATTAAAGAGAAATAAAAAGGAGAGCAAGTAAAATTAATTTTTTTTTTTTTTTTTTTTTTTTGAGACGAAGTCTCACTCTGTCTCCCAGGCTGGAGTGCAGTGGCGTGATCTCGGCTCACTGCAACCCCCACCCTCTGAGTTCCAGCGATTCTCCTGCCTCAGCCTCCTGAGTAGCTGAGATTACAGGCATCTGCCACTGCGCCTGGCTAATTTTTTGTATTTTTAGTAGAGACAGAGGTTCACCATCTTGGCCAGACTGGTCTTGAACTCCTGACCTCGTGATCCACCCTCCTTGGCCTCCCAAAGTGCTGGGATTACAGGCGTGAGCCACCGCACCCGGCCAAGGAAAACTGATTTTAAAAATATTTTTATTTAGTCTAAAACATCTGAAATATTATCATTTCAACATGTAATCAATATAAACATTTATTGAGGTATTTTACATTCTCCTTGTCTTCTTTTTTTGGGAGGGAATGGGTACAGAGTCTGGATCCCAGAGTGTGTATTTTTCCCTTACAATACACCTCAGTTTGGACAAGCCACATTGCAGGACTAGAGGCTACCATATTGGACAGAATGAGTCTAGGTCATGAATGAGGAAGCTTCTAGATAATTTTAAAAGAAAAGCAAAAACAATAAATAAACTCTTAGGATGGTGCGGCTTTGCCTGTCTACCTTAGCATTTCATTAACTCCAGGTGCCTGTTTCCCACTGCCACTTGATATGTAAAATTTGTCTTCCACTCAACCAGGCAGATTTTTGATCACAGAAATTAAGCCTCTGGTTTCCTCTCAATCCACCCAAACACATAGCACACTGCTGACCTCACAGCAGGTACTCCAACCAACCAATCCCTGAATTAAAAACTGACTACAGGCAGTTGCTCGATGCCTTGCCACTTCCACTTTCAGTGAGTCCATTTTAGTTGTCTGACAGCAAAGCTCCAATTCTGTCTTCACCCCTACCAACCCATACTTTTACAAATTGCTTTTTAGCTTAATGTTGAAACAGCCACGCTTTAAAAATATCATTTCATTATGTACAGGTTGGCAATCAAGAAAGAAAAATTCCCATAGGACTCAAATGAAGCAAATCTTAAAATTTCGGACTGAAGCTCTGGAATGGTCAATCTGATTTTAATGCTCTCAAGAGTCCACATAAAATATACGGGCTTAGCAAACTTTCTGGGAAAACCCACTCAAGGAGATGACTTATTGATGTATGGATGAAGCAAAAGTGACTCCCAGATTTTATCCAAAAATATATCTAATGATATATGAGAATGATCTTTCTAGTTAAATATATTCTAATGATTTGAACATATCTAAATAAGTCGGTTCTATCCCTCATAAAGTCTAATGACAAACTTTGGAGACTTAAAAAAGTATGAAAAATAAAAGTCAAACTCTGGAGGGTGAGGCAGGAGAATTGCTTGAACCTGGGTGAGGGAAGTTGCAGTGAGCCAAGATTGTGCCATTGCACTCCAGCCCTGGCAACATCCATCTCAAAATAAATAAATAAATAAGATAAGATAAGATAAAATAAAATAAAAAAAGATGAATAACAATTGGCCCATACAATTTTTACCCCAGCAAGAGGACGTTTTGTTAAATGGCCAGCATTGGTTATTGATACAAGTACCCACCTCCCCACTACCTCATACACCCACTCAGTCACCAAACTTTATAGAGCACATCTTTTTAATTCCCCTCAAAGCTGCACTTTCCTCTCTGTTCCCTGCCATCCATCTATCCATCTGGATTGCTGGAATGGCCTCCTGACAAGTCTCCTTGCCTTCTCTGTGCATCCCCACCCCGACATTTGTCCTCCAGGCCAGTGTTTCAAACTGTCTGGTTCTTGGTTTGTTTCATTTTTGAGACCGGGTCTTTCACCCAGGCTGGAGTGCAGTGGCATGATCATGATCACAGCTCATTGCAGCCTTGACCTCCCTGGCTCAAGTGATTCTCTCACCTCAGCCTCCCACAGAATACTGGAATTACAGATGTACACCACCACGCCCCAGTAATTTTTTTGTGTGTTTTTATTTATTTATTTATTTGTAGAGACAAGGTTCGTGTTGCTCAGGCTGAACTCTCCACTTGTTTTTCAGTTTTTAATTTTTTAATTGGCATATAATAATTGTACATATTTATGAGGTACATAGTGAGTTTTGATACATGTCTAGTGATCAAATCAGGGTAATTAGCATATCTATCACCTCAGAAGGTCACAATTTGTTTTGTTGGGAACATTCAAAATCCTGTCTTATATATATTTGAAAATATACATACTTTTTGACTACAGTCATCCTACATTGCTGTCGAACACTAGAACTCATTCCTTTCCTCTAGCTGTAATTTTGTGTCCTTTAACAAATCCCCCCATGCACCCTCCCCGCTACTCTTCTCAGCCTCTAGTAGCCACTGTTCTACTCTACTTCTAAGAGATCAATGTTTGTAGCTTCCGTATGTGAATGAGAACAAGCAGTATTTATCTTTCTATTCCTGGAGAAGAGCAGGCTCTTTCCTGAATACATTGCTGTCCAATATTACTATAAAACATAATACAAACGAATTATTAGAAAAATTAAATGAGAAAAACCCAGGCATGCAAAATATTAAAAAATATTTAAAACATTATTTGAAAAATTTAAATAATTATTAATTTAAATAGACTAAAATTGCTCTCTCAACTTGCTCTGTAAGTTCCCATATTTACTCTCAGTTTCTATACTTATCTTCCTGTGAAATTTTAAAACAGCTTGGTTCATAATTCAGGTAGCATTGATATAGATCCGCACAGTCCAATGCTGTAGCCAGTACTCACATGCAGATGTTTAAAGTTAAATTTCAATTAGTTTAACTTAAATTCATTAAAAATTCAATTTCTCCATTGAATTAGCCACATTTCAGGTATTCAGTAGCCACGTATGGCTAGTGATAACTATATTGGACATCACAGATATGGAACATTTCCGTCATCGCAGAAAGCTTTATTGAACAGTACTGCCGTAGACCCTTGCTACTTACAGAGTGGTCCATGAGCCAGCAGTTCTTACTACACATGAGAGCTTGCTAGAAATGAGGAATCTGAGCTGGATGCAGTGGTTCATACCTGTAATCCCAATACTTTGGGAGGCCAAGGCGGGGGTGGGTTGCTTGAGTCCAGGAGTTTGAGACCAGCCTGGGCAATATGGTGAGATCCCATCTCAATAAAATAAAATAAAATAAAATAAATAAAATAAATAAAATAATTTAGCCAGATATGGGGACACACACTTGTAGTCCCAGCTACCTGGGAGGCTGAGGTGGGCGTATCACTTGAGCCCAGGAATTCACGCCTCCAGTGAGCCATGATCGCATCACCACACTTCAGCCTGGGCAACAGAGTTGAGACTTTGTAGCAAAAACAAAACAAAACAAAACAAAACAAACAAACAAAAAACCTAAAAAACAAAAAACAAAGTAGGCCTAAACCTCTTGAAACAGAATGTGCAATTCAATAAGTTTCTTAGGTGACCCCTATGTACTTTAAAAGTAGAAGCCCTACTCCAGGATGTTTCTAGGACAATCTAAAGTCCAAATCTGATCGGACTATCCTACTAATCCTTTTAAAATGATACATAATATGTGTACATATTTGGGACACATGTGGTTATGGGATACACGTGATCTTTCGGTACATGCTTAGAATGTGTAATAATCAAATCAGGGTATTTAGGATAGCCATAACCTTCAACATTTATCATTTTTTTTTGTGTGTTGGAAATATTTCAAATCTCTCCTAGCTATTTTGAAATAATATATACAATGTATCATTGTTAGGTATAGTTATCCTACTGTGCTGTCCAACATTAGAATTTATTCCTTTTATATAACTGTATATTTGTACCTACCACTAATCTTTCCATAGCTTTCAAGACCAGCTTTATCTAAAGTGGTAGGCATTAGCCACATGTGTTTATTTCAATTTAAGCTAATTAAACTTAATTTACATTAAGTTTAAAAATCATTTAAAGTTCAAAAATTATTTTCCCAGCCCCCCAGTCACATTTCAAGTACTCATTTGTCACATGTGGCTGGTGGCTACTGAGTTGGACAGTGTAGATACAGAACATTTTCTTAACTGCAAAAAGTTTGATTGCACGTTACTGATTTAGACTCTAGTTTAACATCCAGAGACCTCATCGTCTAGCAGAACTACCCCCTGCCTACCTCTCAAGCCTCCAAACGATGGTGCCCCAGGTTGGCCCTTGTCTCTAACACAAATAAGTTATGTAATTTAGTTCCTATGCACCATCACCCCCATTGTTCCTTCACCTTGACCACTATTTTTCCATTCCCTTCTTTCCATTCACCTCCCCATGATCTTCAACTAATCTCTGTGTCAAAGTTTACCTCATGGTCAGCTGCTCCAGAAAGCTTTTCTAGAAACCATCCCATGCTCCAACCCTGCCACAATTTAGATTGTCCCCTTTCATTTCTTAGGTAGAAGCCTGTGTATGCATGTATCACATGCTTTTGCTGTTGATTTATTCTCTCCATTTAGATCAGCATTTCTCAGCCTCAGCACTATTGACATTTGGGGCCAGATAAGATAACACTTTCTTGGGAAAGTAGACAGCTGTCTTGTGAGCTGTAAAATGTTTAGTCTCATTCCTAACCTCTACTCACTGGATGTCGGTAACCTCCCCAGTTGTGACCATCAGAAATATATCTGCATATTGTCAAATGTGCCCCGGGAAGCAAAATCACCAATGCATAAGAACCACTACCTTAGACCTGTCTGTTTTCTAAGGAGAGCCTCTTGAGGTCTGTGAGACACTTCAAACCACAGCACAGTACATAGGTCCTGCACTCAATTGGCACTATGTTGGTATACATGCTGAATGAATGATTGATTAGGAAATCTGTCGTCAGCAGGTGTTTCCTTTCTTCTTTCCTTGCATCCTTTGTTTCTTCTTTCTTTTATTCTGCTTCTTTGCACAGTAAGCAACACATTCCCAAGTCTAATTCTATTTCATGAGTGAGCCCACTGACCAAATAGGAGAGCCCTGCAGGGCAGTCATTGATCATAGGTGTCTCCCGTGGCCAGTTGGTTTGGTTGGCTGATCCACAGTAGAGGGATAGACAGAATTATCAACCTCTTAAAATGAAGACTGGGACTGGGAATGAATTGGATGTAACAGCCTCCCTGTGATGCTCAGTTTGGTTAGCTATTTTATATATACTGTATATATGTATGTAAAATAGCTGTATCTTATGTAACTATTTTATATAGCTTTTAGCTAGGGGTCAGAGTCGCCATCTATCAGCTTTTCAGCCATCTGTCAACACACGGTTTCAGAATTTGGAAGAAACCTAAAAGATCATTCATTCCAGCAGGGCTTGGTGGTGTGCATCTGTAGTCCCTGCTATTCAGGAGGCCAGGGCAGGAAAATTGCTTGAGCCCAGGAGTTCAAGGCTGTAGTGCACCATCATGGTGCCTGTGAAAAGCTACAGCACTCCAGCCTGTCCAACAGAGCAAGAGCACATGTCTTTAAAAAGAGAGAGCGAGAGAGAGAGAGAGAGACAAGATCATGCTTTCAGATTCCTCATTTTTTCCGCATCTGGACACTTTCCTTAGGTCCTACTCCAGCCATCATTAGCATCTTAAGATATACATAGAATTTTGAGGTTCCATCATTTATAACCAATCAAATGCAAAATTATAAGACAGTGATGTTCTTGATTTGAAAGCTCTAAACTCTGATGTCTGCTGCTCTGCTCTTCACTAGTAAGTTCCCTGGCACTAGAGCAATGTTATAGGGTGGTGACCTAGTTCAGCTCTACCATATTTCTCAAGCCAAGTAGAGAAGAACTGGAAGTTCTCTGCCATCCAGGCCTGCAACAGCTTTGGAGTCTCTCATTTGCTTTGCTCTTCTTCCATCTAGAATCCTCTCAGAAGCCTGATCCCCCACTTCGTGCGTTCTGAAATTCTGGGCCTTATAGTATTTGTGCTTCTTGCTGGGCACCATTTCTGCCCAGTGTTACCTGATATGTCTTTATATACCTAACTCTAATTGTCTTAATATTGGCATTCTCTTGTTTTGGACTGGAGGAAAGATGGTTAATTCCTCTCTCCTTTCTTGGTTTAGCACTTCTTGCAATGTTTTTCTAGATTTGACCTACCTTTAATCTCTGCAGGCATGGTCCAATACCCTTCTAGCAGCTGGTGCTGGCATTGCAATGTGAATCTGCCACTATGCTATGGGCTGGGCTCTAAGTGGAAATATGTATACATTTTTTCACTGCAAAGAATCAGCTCCCTCTCTCACTCCAGGAGATGCTTGCCTCAGCCCTGTCACACTCTTGGTCCTAGGCAGCTTTCAGCTTCCTCTGTAACTCAACCACATGGCCAGTTAGATGGATTGAGAGCATGACCACCAAATCACCTGGGATCCTACTAATCACAAAACCATGAAGCTTTGTTACAGTCATTTATTCAATCCCATCAAATATTTATCAAATACCCGCTCTGGGATAGCTCCAGTGAATACAGTAAGACGTCATATTCATCAAGCTGCTGGTCATCTAATGGGAATAATAATGAAGCAAAAACATGATTATTGTACAGTGAGAAATGGATATACAAAGGGGTATGGAACACAGATAAGGGGGCAATCAGAGAAAGACAATAAGAATGAATCCTTTTTAGTAACAGTGTACTGTATGCCAGGCAAGGTGCTTGTAATTTCTATATAGTTTGCATTTCTATTCAAAGTCTCATAACTACTTGGTGAGGCAGACAGGCATTCAAAAATAGTGGAAACCCTCTTTAGAAATTGATGCTTGGTTAAGTTGATTATTTTTTTCTTTCCTTTACCTTTTCTTGAAATATAAAATGCAGTTAAAAAGGTACACTATTCTAAATAGTATAGCTCAGTGAGTTTTTACAAGATGAGCACATCCCTGTAACCAGCAGTCTGATAACCACATTAAGAAACAGGACATTTCCTGCGTCCCAGAGGTCCTCACATCCCCCTAACTGCACCCTCTTCCCACCACCCAGCACCCTTCCTGAATTCTGCTGCCTCTCTACCCAAGGCTAATCTCCTGGCTTTAACAGCATAGATAAGCTGTGCCTGTTTTATTCTTTACGTCAATGAAACAAACTCATCTACTCTTTTTGTGTATGTGTCCGCATTTTTTCACTCAACGTGGTGTTTGTAAAATTCATCCCACATTGTTGCATGCGATTGTAATTCTCATTGCTGTATAATATTCCACTGTGTGGATGTTCCATGTATTCATTCTACTGTTATAGGCAGTTGGATAGTTTCATTTTTGGATCATAGTTCATAGCATTGCTATGGGTATTCTAGTGTTCATATTTTCTTGCACACGTAAAAATTTCTGCTTGGTATGTGTCTTAGAGTGAAACTGCTGAGTTATAGGCATTTGTGGGATTGAAGGTGGAATGGGAAAGAGACGTACGCAATCAGCGCATGAGCTGGTGACACTGCTGGTAAAAGGGAGTGCCTATACTCAGCTTTAATAGATACTGTGAAATGGTTTTCCAAAATGGTGTAAAAGTGTTGAGTTTTGAGGAGCATGCAGGAGTTAACCAAAGGTTAAAGTAATAATAATAATAACAACAACGATAATAAAAGGGAGCAGGGTGGAGTTGCAGAAATAGTGTTACAGAAATATGCAGTGTATGACTGTCAAATTTGGTTGTTACTGGTTAGCTGGGTGCATGAATTTGCAATCCTGTCATGTGTTCATTTTGCTTATTCTTCCCTGAAATTTCCAGCCACTAATGGAATGTAACACTTTACCCTTTTTGAACTTCTTCCTTCTCAATGCAGTACCACATTAAAGGTCAACTGTGAAATTTCCACATCCTATTAAATACTATTGCTAGAGCTGAATATAATATTTCAGAATGCTACTCCTGTTCCAAGACATATGCATACTTTAGTGAACATGAAATTCTGTGTTTGAATATCCAGATTTTTTTTTGCCTCTATTGTCTTTGCTTTGACTTTGTGGATCTGGCAATGGTTGATAAATTGTTTTAGAGTAGAAGATCACTAGATTAAAAACAGTATTTAACTAAAAATAGACCTCTTGGCTGATTATCAGTGTCTCAAGAGACAGTGTGAGTGAATGTCTGTTTCTCTTTGCCATGATGCTAACTATCACCCGGAATATAATGCTTACTGGCTTAACCCCTTTTGTTTTTTATATTATGTTTAGAATGTATATGTCTCCTTGTAAGAATCCAATTTGAGGGGTTCAGAATCACATAGTGAATACGCCTGATGAGTAGTGATTTTTCAATAATGATTTTTACCTGTTATGTCTCCTCAAAGATAACAACAGAGCACCATGTTGCCTAAATTCATGTAACTTCCTTCTGGGTTAAAGTGTTTATTGGACATTTCAGAATATATGCACCATATGTGGTTATCTTTGAAAGTATGTGCCTGAGATATTATTCAGAGCCTTTTCCAGTCATTTAGAGATATATGTGGAGCTTAGAGAGAATAAAAATATAACATGCATTATTTACTAGTAATTCACATAAAATATTCCATTTCTAACGCATGTTGCAGAATTATTCCACTGGGTAATTAAGATTGAAGTTGTCCTTAGATAATAGGTAGCAGTATAATCAAAATACCACATAATAGAGATTGATTCTGAAATGTAAGAATGTTTTATTATTGGAAAATATATCCATATAATTATTACTTCTACAGATGAAAAGAGGAAAGCCACATGATCATACTGATAAAGCAACAAAAAGATGTGACAAAATTCTAATAATTTAAAAAATCTCTTACAAATTAGAAATAATAAGATGCTATCACAAACCAACAACATCATACATGATAGTAACATTCTTGGGCATGTCTCTAAATTGGGAAAGCCAAAGTTATTCACGCACATCCCTATTATTGAACACTGCTTAGTAAAATGAATTAAGCACTCTAAATATTAGAAATGTCTTTTTATAACTTGCATATGACATGATTTTCTACCCTGAAAAAACAAGATCAACTAAAATGTTAATCCCAATGAAGAGTTCAACACAGATATTATTTCTAAAATACTTTTATAAAATGAGAAAGTTTTTTATGTCCAGTAATCCCAAGTTAGTGAAGCTGACATTCAAAACCTCAACCTCAAATATAAAAGACCTATATTAAAAAAAAATCTTAAGGCATGTATAGGATTCTTGTATTAAATTGAAACTCTCAAGGCAATCCAAAGTAGTTTTAAATAAGTGGAAGCACTATATTTCTGGAAGGAATAATATTTTAAAGATACATGTTCTTTCCAAATTAAATTACTGCAAATTCAGTTAAAGTTAGGAAGGTATTTTTCAAACTTGGAAAATGACTCAAGTTAATTTGAAATTTTTTGAAGAAACTACTAAAAAATGCTGAGGGAATTATGCCAACCAAAATTTCAAATATAGTGTAAGACAACTAATATAGCACTCTATTGATATGGAAATCAATTCATCAGTAAAACAGAATAGAAAGTTCATAAATACACTAATTACTATAAAAAAAAAAACACAGGCACAGTGACTCACACCTGTAATCCCAGTAATTTAGGAGGCTGAGGCAAGAGGATGGCTTGAGGCCGGGAGTTTGAAATCGGCCCGGATAACATAGTGAGACCCCTGTCTTTACAAAAAATTCAAAAACTTAGCTATGGGTAGTGGTGCCTGCCTGCAGTTCTAGCTGCTTGAGAGGCTAAGGCGGGAGGATCGCTTGAGCCCAGGAGTTTGAGGTTGCAGTAAACTATAATCTCACAACTGCACTCCGGCTTGGGTAACAGAACAAGACCCCATCTCAAAATATTAATTAATTAATTAATTAATATAATAAAGATACTAAATCAATTGGGTAACACAGGATTATTCAATGAGAGGCAGAAACTACAAAAGGAGAGTAAAGACAAACTTGATAGCACCATTATTTAAAAATACTTCTACACAAAACAATTCACAAATGCCAAGTCCAAACAAAACAAACTGGAATATTTTTGCAAAATAGATGACATTTTAGAAACTTTAAATCCTTATTCTGTACTAGCCTTTATAAATTAAAGAGTAGTAGAAATATGGGTAAACGATATGAATGGGCAAGTAAACACCCCAAAGAAAGAAAGAAATACAAATATAAATAGATATGAGAAAGTTATTAATTTCAGCAATAATCAAAGAAATACATACTATAACAATAATTATTTTCACCCATAAAATTTCCCTTATTTTCAAAACTAAAAGTTCCAATGGTTGGCAATGGGGAGGTTAAATACCACTCTAAGGTATTTTGCAGATAATTTACATTGGTTCAGCTTTTCTGGTAGCCTTTGGCATATTTATCACAAGCATGAAAGTCCTCAAGCCCTTTAATTCAACAATTTTATATTTAATGCATTATTCTAAGGAAATTATAATGAAAGTAGGCAGATATTACAAGGAGATTCATTGTAGTACTGATCAATAGTATAACAAATTGAAACATAAACTGTAAGTACTCAGCCAAAGGAATAAATTAAATAATCATGATATATGTCAATAGTGGAATCGTAGGCAGACATTAAGAAAGCTGTTACCAAATTAAATAATATATAAATATGTTCATGCTCTAGTGTCAAGGGAAATATGCAGATTACAAAGGAAAATGAACAATAAGATCTTATTTTTTTAAAAAGAAAAAAATGCCCAGAAGTCATATGGACATGCACCAAAGTAACAGTGGTTTTCTCTGTCTTGTGTGATTATAAATGATTTTAATTTACTTACTTGTACTTGCCTCACATTTGCAAGTGTTTTTCTACAGCAAGCATATATTACTTTTATAACATCATGATAAAAATCATATTTCATTGTATTTTACAGTAGACGTTTTGTTTTCTAAAATCAGAAAACAGAAATGAAATAATTACAACTATATCTTAATTCAGAGTTTAAAGGAGAAATCTCCATTTACTGGTTTCCCCATTACTACTTAATTGGCTAATCTAGTTTTTCATTTACCCTGATGTAGACACAAATAGAATCTGCAATATAATCAGGCACCAACCATGGGATTAATTAGGTAACTAATTACGTAAATGGGATCCCAGTTTTAACAGCCATACCTGTGCAAAAATTGTCTTTTTCTTTGCAAAAACAATCAAGTGTCAACTTCAAAAAATTAATCCTGCCAACTTCTTATGAAAAGACTGTGTAATGTCTTGGGGAAAGATTTAAGATATACAAGTTAAAGATGACCTTTGAAAGACAGATTTGAATTTAGTATTTGACTCTTTTCTAAGAATTTAAAATTATTCTCAAAGAAGAAAATGAACGGTCTGAAACTCAACGAAATCTTTTCCATGTGAGTTATGCACTCATGGTGGCCCTGTAGGAGTTAGAGAGGTGAATAAATTGAACGAGTAATGATTTGTATTCTTAAACTTACTGGAAGGAGAGGTGGCTTGGAGGGTGTTGGTGGGAATAGCCAAGGTATGACTGTGATTTCAGGTAAGATAATTTGAGGAGCTGACAAGTTACCTGGGTGGAAGTATCCAGCAGGCATTTGGGAATATGTAATTGGCTCCTGAATCAGACATGTCAGTGAGGTGATACTCATATAGGAGTCAGTTACCTAAAGGTGACAGCTAAACCTTATGAAGGCAATGAATTCCAGGTTAGTGCAGAGCCTCTGTTTGCACAGTTCCAAACCCAGGGGATGCTCTTCTCATTCTCTTATCTGAAGTTATGCTCCAGGGCTTATCATTCACATAAACTACATTATAAACAATGCTGTTTCCATCTCTCTGTCATGCCAGATGTCACATACTAGATGAGGTCTCTCAGAAGAGCTAGACAGAAGTATAAGGACTCACCTCTATATATACAAAGTGAGGAACAAGACAATATATACGAGGACTCATATTAACATATGCAGGATGAAAGGGGAAAAAGAGGTCAGTTAATTGGTTTTAAGAAAAAGATGAAATAAGACAGGCTCAAGGAAAACGGAAAGGGGGCAAAATTGCGGGAAGTGTTTGGCCTGTGGTTTCAAATGTTATAGGCAGACCTGAGGCAATGAGAACTGAGACAAGCCACTGGGCCTAAAAGTAGATAGAAATGGGTAATCTTAGAGATGGTGGGGTCCATTGAGTAAATGGGTTGGGGGGAAGACATCAGACCCCTAGAAGCAGAAGCTAAGGCCTGGGGAGGAATGGAAGACTATGGACTTAGAGTGTAGCATCATTGATTAAAAGACATTTATTTATATTTAGGGAGACTAGAGCATGTCTTTAGGTAGAGCAAAAGGAAGCAGGAGAGAGGGGAACACTGAAATACAGGAAAAAGAGGGGATGGTTAAGTAAACAGAAAGAACCCTAAGTGAAAGCAGGAGGAGATTGGAGCAGTATACCAGGACCGGGATGAGCCCTGGAAAAGAGAAGGAGCACCTATTTCTCAGAGCTAGGATGATACTGAGGTGGACAGGGAACTAACGCCTTCCAGAACAGAAATATGTGGTCCGACGAGTCATTGAATGCAACTTAAAATCTAGTTGGAATGTGATGGATAAGAAGAGACCCAAAGTCATCAACAAGCCTTCTCATGAACTTTCAGTCATTAACCTTCCTATATGGTAAGGACAGAAATGATGATTTCAGCCATCTTAGGCAAGGCAGTGCTAACAATATGCTTTTGTAAAGTCACCATCCTGTGTAAGGAATAGGCACCAGCTTCGTGATGTTTGCAAATAAGCTAGTGGTGGGTGTGGATAAATTAGAGAGAGTACCAAATGCAGTTTGCAAAAGTGTTAAGTTTTGTCTCTAGTAAATTGCATGTAGTTTTACCAAATAGTGTTTCAGTGTTCTCTTTGTGTTTCCTCTTTCTGGTACTTAAAAAAAAAAGTAAAGTCAGTTGAAGTAGCTCTGAAATAAATCTTGAGAAAAAGAGTATTGAATAGAGTACTGAGTTTATTGGTGAACACTTAAGAAAGATACGATGCTTGATAGGAGATCCTTTTTATTAAACACAAAGAATAGCATTTTATTCTATGCCTTAGAATTTTGTGATAGAATTGGCAACAGTTCAGTTCACAAAGAGCCTTAGCACTGTAGCCGCTAATGCGCTGTAAAATGGGTTTTTGTTGATGTTGATTTGGAGGCTGTGTTAAATATCTTGCCCACAGCTCTAAGGTTTTGGGTACAAATCTATAAAACTATCTCACATTTATGCTACTTCCTTTTAAGACGATAGGTAATTCCCAATGATTTGCCTATAAATCAGTTATGGTTTACAAAGCAGACCAAGAGACATTAAGATTTCTGAAAACAAATTATCCATAGTTTTCTATTAAACATAGAACTGGGAAAAGACTTAATGATTACCTAGACTATGCCTCTGATTTTTAAAATGAGTTGTAATTACAACCATAGTCTATGAGTTTTTTTCATGTAAAAAACAAAAGCTGTGTGAATGAGGTCAGTGTCTCCTTCAACACCTCTCAGTCTCCCAGACAACCACACAGGTTAACTGTTATCAGTTTGCTGTGAAACCTTCCAAAATTTTCATGATATTGACACACACACACACACACACACACACACACACACACGCTTGCTTAATATGCAGTAATGTATGTTCAATACATAGCATTTTTTTGCATTTTGCTTTTTATACTTAGTGATACATCTTAGAGATTTTTGCATGTCAGTATGCCTAGAGCTACTTCACAATTTTTATTTGATGCACAGTATTTCATCACATGGATGCGCCATCATTTTTTTCACTTTCTCCTTAAATGGATATTTGGCTTGTTTTAATTTTTTTTCTGTTACCAATGATGCTGGAATGCACACACCTCCTTGTGCATAGGTACTGGCCTTCTTTGGGATACATAGGGAAACATAAATGCATTTTACATTTTAAGTGGCATTGCCAACTTATCCTTCAAGATGATAGTATAGCAGCCTTTTAATTTTAGAAGTTAAGAAGGTTAAGAAGGTAAGGCACAGAGATTTCATAGCTTTCCAAATAGCATAACAATTTAGGAACTAGAAATCAAATATCCTGTTTCCTTTATAGATTTCTAGTGCCTACATCAAATTTTTTCCAGATTTATAAAAGAAGAAAATAATGTATATTAAACTAGCCCCATGAAATTTTGCTTCGTACTTTTCCTATTCTTTACCAACAAAGCAAAACCAGTTCTGATTGGTCATTTAAATCAATGAGTTGAATACAAACAGAAGTATAATTGCCAAATTATGGGTTATGGGAAACTATGATGAACACAAGATTCTTTACTTGTCTGTTTTAGGTTATTTTTCCGGGTTGTGTGATCCTGTGATCACACATCTGCCAACATTTTCATGGTTTGGGTATTTCCTAATGTAACTGAATTTCTCCTGGTTTAGAAATTTATCAACAGAATCATCTTTATTTCTTCCCTTGATGTATTCCCAAATGTAAGAAAAATATGCATAGTGAGTTGATAAAAAGAATGCAAGTAATCTACCTGAAAAATTAAGCCTCTACTTTCCAGGAAAGATAATTTTAATGGAGTTTGGGTTCATTCTCTATGAGTCCTTCTCTATCCTAATGTCATGTTGGGTCACAATTGTCTGATGATCCTGGCTAAGCATTTGGTTAACCTCATTTTGGGTCCTCTTTCTCTCTTCACATGGAGGAGCACAGCACTTGAACTCTCTCGTGTTTGAGGACAACTGGGCTGACATCGAGTATATTTTTGGAAAACTATTATGTCTTTGTAGTCACTTAATGTCAGCTTGATGTTGAAGCAAAGTTCTGTAGGAGTGAAAAAATACAAGAAGTGCAATGAAATATTAATTAGGCACCGAGTAGAGGCAAGGAACTGGGCTAGGCATTTTTATGTATGTTATCTAATCTATGCTCACAAGACTTACAACCCATGTTGTAAGTCTTGTTTTGTTTGATTTCCGTATCAGGAAATGGAGGCTGAGAAAGAGAATAACACATCAACTAGTACATACAGAGGTTCCCTAGCTTTCCCTACTTCTTTCTACCACCCTTCCTCCCACCTCAGTAGGAATCCGTGAACACTGGGGCAAAGAGGGCCTCTTGGAAGAAGCGGAGTTGGAGCTAAGTCCCAAAAGGTGGCTGAGATTTAGATGATTGAAGGAGGAGGGGTCCACATTTAAAGAGGGAGAGTAGTCTGTGTAAAGGCACAGATGAAGACAGGCATAGTACACACATGCTTTCACTGGGTTAGTGTACAAGAACAGAGCTCTGTTCAACTGGCTTTGGGAAGTATAATTTTGGAGGATAAAGGGCATTGGCAAGAAACTCATTGGGGTCTTATGATAAACAGCTAGATATTAGGAGTCAGGAGCTAGAAGGACTCCCTGTGTCTCTCCAGAGAACTTAGTGTCTCTTCTTTCTCCCTTGACCTTCCTGCTACATGTTTTTGTTGTTGTTGTTTTTATTTTTTTTCTCTCTGCAGAATGGCTTATTTGCTCTACCCAGCGTGCAGTCACATCAGCTGCAGCAAAGATTCCAGCTACTAGCATCACTAGGCCTCAGTGCCAGATTCCATGGGCCAGATGTCTATCCCTGGTCCAATCAGCTATGATGAGGATAATGCTTTCAGATTCTCGTTTACCTCAGCCTGGGAGCAGGTTCTTCTATATCATGGCACAAGCAGCTCCTCTAAGAAGGCAATGATTAGTATTTGAACCACAAGGAACAGGAGAAGTGAGGGGTCAATGTGGTCAGACTTACTATGGAGTATCTTAAAGGCCACTGCAAAACCAGGCACTTGATCCTCTAATTGAGAGGGGAAGTTTGCAAGGGAAAGGTGTTTGATATATGGCAAGTTGAAAGGGTGGAGAGACTGAGCCCCAGAGGTGAGCTGAAAGGTAATGGTAACAATAGAGGCCTAGGGATAAATTACTAGACTTAGAGAGAAAAGAGAGGAATGGCAATTGCTGAGGATGCAAGAAGTTACCTTGAAAGAAGGAAAAGCAGGATTTATTGACTGGTTCTAAAGGCAGCTTTTAGCTCCAGGGATAGGGACAAGGTTGTGTGGCTTTGGGACATAAAGAAAGGAGAAGGAGGAGGAACCTGAATGTCAGGAGAGACATAATGTTTCTGGTTTGGAAATGCTGTGTCTGGTTCAATTGTGCTATGGGAATAATGGCCATAAGGCTACAAATGGGGTGTGCAGAGTGAATTGGATAAGATGTGAAGCTATGTTAATTGGAAGTTAATGAGATGATAAATGGGGAATTTGGGAGAAAAACAGGAAGTCAGTGGCCAGTAGCCTTAAATCTAAATTTGCATCATTACGGGCATGCTATCTGTGGGTTTGTGATAGGATTTCACTCAACTTCCAGGTGGCTAGGTCATATTATCAGGTGGTGAAACAGTTAAAAAATATCACGACCTAAGATAAAGTCTTGGTGCTTGCTGGAGCACAGTAATAACAGATGAGTTCTGTTCGGTAGAGAAAACTCTAGAAGCAAGCCCAGCACTTCTGTGGATAAGACCGATTCTGGAACCTGCTTTAAAGCTTGTGCTAGGCAAATGGCCGGTGATTCCCAACGCTTGCCTTAGACTACAAATGCAAACAGGAAAAGGTTAATTTTCTAACACAAACCTAAATATTTCCTTCTTGTACTAATAGGACCTAGCCATTCTGTAATGCAGGCAACATAGGTCTGAAAGAATGGTTGTATTTTGGCCAAACCACAAACTTCTTTTTGAGACCCTGCCAGTTCCTGGTGGAAGCCAGGAAATATATTTTTAGGTGTCTATAACTCCGGCTAAGGGAACTATGTACCTCCTAATGGTTGTCATCCAATGAATATAAATAGAACCTTTAAAGAGACAAGCCATATGCTTTGTGGTGCTTACTTTATTTAACTCCAGATCTGATTTACAAGCACTTTAATTCCTAAAAACCACTCTATTTTGTTCATTAAGAATATGCAATGCACATAGGAATGCTTTGTAACTTGGAGATCAAGAATATTTTCCTCCCCGAAACTTGTGATAAGGTCAAATGCTAAAGGCCTGTAGTAATTGTTTTTAGCTGTTCTCTTAGAATTGAAAACAAATGTTTTCTAATACCACCAAAGCGGTGTGCTGTTAGTAATGAATCTGGATGGCATAATTTCAGTTTCCTCATAATTTTTATGTGTGACCTCAAAATTAAATGCGGTTCTCTAATTTTTTAATAATTAAAAGAATAGGTTTTTACTAATTAAGATCAGATTTATACTCTTTTGTATCAGAGAATGTCATGGTGAAAATTAATATAACAAAGTCATACTGACATTTACTTTAGATCAGTGTAAAGATATCCTACATGTCCACTGGAATGGCAAAAATTGAATGACTGGCAATACCAAATTTGGCAAAGATGTAGATAACGAGAACTCTACTGCATTGCTGGTAGCAGTGTAAATTGGTTACTACCACTTTGGAAAACTATTTATTAATGTTTGTTAGTGCCCTGCATATATCTACTGTATCAGTCTAAGATAAATGATCATATGTGTCCACTAGAAGACGGTTACAAGAATAATCATACAGTTGTATTTGTAATAGCCCCAAACTGCAAACAATAAATTATTTATCAACAATTGGATAAACAAATTGTAGTATATTCATAAAATAGAATACTGTTCAGCAATAAAAAGAATGAACTATTAATCCATGCTACAATATGGATAAAATTTCAGAAATGTCATGTTAAGTGGAAGAAATAGGACACAAAAGAGAAATATGATTCCTTGTATATGAAATTCAAGAAAGGCAAAACTAATTGAAGCTGGTAGACATCAAAAGAGTAACCCACTCTCTTCCTGGGGAGGGTTTTACCAGGAAAGGGGTGCCTGATAATTTTGGAGTTGTCTAAGTGGTGCTTTCATGAGTGTGTACATATGCAAACATTCATCCCACTGTGCATGAAGGTTAGATACTTCTCCATGTATGTGCTATACCCCAGTAAAAGTATGAAATATGTGTTTTATACCTCAAAATGTTTCACAACACATTATTTTCTCCTTTCCAATTCCACAGAGAAGAGAGAGGCTAAGTCTAGTACAAAAGGTTGGTTCTGGGCCAAACTGGAGAGGAGATGATGCAATGGAAGTATCCAGGCAAATACAAAGGGATTTTAACTTGTCTGTGTTTATTGCAAAAAAGGAAATTTGTTCTATTGTGAAAATAGTAAAATAGTGTGGCTTAGGAGCACTTCTATTTTGAGGGGGGATGTATGACAAGTAATATTTTTATATTTTATATCATATCTAATCAGATACATTGAAGAAGAAAAAAATGTATTTTAATTTTAAGCAGTTTTTACATTTAAAATGTTTATATCTCTATAAATATATACCCACTCTTGTAAATAGAGCCTTGTGCATGCTTGTGGAGCATTTTGGTGCAGTCTTTTTTAAAAATGTTTTCCCTGTTTCTTCTACCTCTTTTACTTTACCTCTCTATTGTCACAACCTATGTGTGTCCTACTCAATATTTAAGCTCATGTAATAAGGCATACTTATCATAGAAATATGTGTGTGTGGGTGTATATGTGTACACCCACACATATTAACATTCATAGGTAAGTACAGCTTTATTTGTCTTTGTGCTATAAAAATGATATTATAGTATACAAACTTCCCTGCATTTTGCTTTTATTCACCCAGTGAAACTTCATGGAAATTCCTGTAAGTCAACTTGTATGTTATGGCGGCCCAGTAGTCCATGCTGTAGATATAGCATAATTTACTTAACCAGTTCTTTGTTTATAGGTTTTGGTTGGGCAAGGTCTTTTGTGCACTGCAGTGAGAAAGCTTTGGCCTCAGAAACAGCAATCAGAGTTTGTCACTTAAATGGTCTGAGCCCATGTCTCCTCATCCATCAAAGGGAGATAAATTTATACTTGGCCACTCACAATACAGAGCAATTATAAGAATCAAAAAGACTATATATAAGAATCTATGCATTTGGTATGGATGGAAAGAGCATTGCCATTGTTAACAATCAAATTTGCTTGTATTTAGTACTTGCTGTAGGTGAGGCACTGTTCTAAGGTCTTTTCATGTATTTATTTAATATTTACAGTAACGAAATGTGGTACTGTGTAGTAGTATTCTTTTAACTTTTTCCAAATGAGGGAATTAAGAAAAAATTGAAATAATTTTCACAAAATCAGCAAGAGACCTCAGATTCAAATCCTGGATTTTCCATTTGAGTGTCTGTGATTTTATCTACTATGCAATATTACTTCTCAAATATGATGTTCACCATACCTTTTATTTTGTACATGAGCATTCATTGGTAACATGAAATAGGGTGGTTTATAGGAAAATGATCTCATTACATTGTCAATAATAAACAATACTAAAACTTAAAACGCAAAAAACATGCATCAGATAGCTATTTTTGTGCAAAAGCCATCCCAAAATGTAGTGATTTGAAATGACAACTACATATTTAGTTTCTGATTCTGTGATCATCTGGTCAGGGCTTAGCAGCAGGGTTCTTCTGTTTCATCTGGGCTCATTCAAGCATCTATGATAAGCTGCTGAGTCAGCTAGGCTGCTTTGCTCTGAAGATTTACTTCAGCTAGGAAAATAGCGGCAATTGAGCCATGAAGCACTTATCCTCCAGCAGGCCTTTTCAGGCTTATGCACATGTAGGGGTATGGTTTCAAGACAGAATGTAGAAACATAGAATAATTCTTGAGACCTGTTGTTAGAACTGACACAGCATGGTTTCCACCACATTTTCTGTCAAAGCGAGTCACAAAGTGATCTCAGATTCAACCACTTGATGGGAATTACTACCAGGGCACATAGCAGAAGGCAAAGAAAGAGGCTGAGGAATAATTGCAGCTATTTCATTCAGTGTAGGAAGCAAAGCAAAATAAATTTTCTTACCACTTTATTTAATTCGTCCCATAGAACCTGGACACTGATTTTTTATTATTACTGTGTAAGTATGTGTGTGCATATGTGTTTCTGCTGAGAATACCTTCTATATAGTTTTTATCTTTTAATTTGCAAATGGCTGGTTTTCTTTTCTCAGGGAATTTTTTTCTGAGATGAGGATTTGCTTCCTCTGAATGACTAAGCTGAACTGAATCTCTCCACTCTTTAGAGCTACCCTCATGCTCTTGAAGTCCTTATGTCTGCAATGATTTTAATCTCTATTTCTCAGGTAGCCAGAAGACAGGATATTATATTGTGGTTTTCCACAGCAGCAGGTCTGTTTGGCTAGATAATCAAGGTATCAAAACTAATTCTTTAATGCAGATGGCTTACAATACTTGTGAATTGCATTTTCCAAGGAGCACTGTCATACTTCTCAATATTACCACACTTGCTACACCTTTAGCATCCTCTCTCAATACTATCAGTTCCCAAAACCCTTGCCCTATTGTGCCAAGAAAAGACATTTATCAGATGAGTAAACTGAGGCACAGGAAATATCTATCAGTTTCATAAAGGGTTCATCACCTGAGATGCATTGGTTTCTTATTTCTTGGCCATCAGCCATATGAATTATCCAATTTGATTTTCAGATTATTCCAGGTTTTTCTTTTTTTCTTTATACAGCTTAAAATGACATATTCTCTAACTTATTCATTCAACATATCATTTCTTCTTGAAGGCCTAGTGACATAGAAATGAGGATCTCTTTAGAAATCATTAGAAATTTTAAATGGTTAAATGAAGGAGCTTTAGAAAACCATCTTAAATTAGGAGCTCAGTGAATGTTGCTCTATTTTTTAATTCGCATATAGTAAATGAAAACATGAATTTAAGAATTGGCCAGGCTAAGGTTCAAATTCCAGTGCCACCATTTATAAATAACATGAGTGAACTTAGACAGTTTAATACAACACACATACACACATACACACAAACACACACACGCGCACACACACTTTTGCCTAATACCTGGAACATAGTAGTAAATGCTCAATTTTTTTATTAGTATTATTACTCTCAAAAACAAGGGCAGCATAGGAAATGACCTTCTCAAGTCAGATCAGGAGTGGTGACTAAATGACAAAGGACCACTTGTGCAGACGTCCTTGTGCTTCTTCATCTTAGCTTTAGGGTTTTCTTTCAAGTGTCCAGATTGCACCTGTATTACCCTTGGGTAAGAGCCAATGAGATAATCCATACAGAATGCCTAGGGCAGGGTCTGGAAGGAGGAAGTGCTGTATAAAATTATCCTTCTTCTTCTTTCACTTCCTCTCTTTCTTGGGGCTGACCAGCTGATAAACTAGTCCTCTGCCCTAGATTGGGTTCCCCAGAAACAGACCTTGAAATGAGGATTATGTGCAGGCGATTTATAAGGGAAGCATCTCAGGAGAGACTGGCAAAGGAGCAGGCCGAGGAGGGGAAAGAAGACACATCTGGGTTCCATTTCAGGTGAAGTCCCAGCCTCTTCATGACCTCACAGCATACTCTGGAGCATAAATAGCACCTCAGAGTATGTCCTGCCTGGAGGCGAGGTAGCCTGGCTTTTACACTCCTTCATCCATCGGTCACTGGCTATGGGCCCTCCTGGGTGGGCTATCACCTCCTAAGCACTTCCAGCTCTCCATAGTGTTAGGGCAGTTGCAGTGGCAAAAGAGAAATTTCTGAAGAAGGCTGCTACAGATACTGCTGCAGCAGTATCTTCTGTTGCCACCCAGATTCCCATTTCCATTCTCAGCCTTCTGAAGAAGGCTGCAGTTGGAAATGAAGCATGTAAAAGCTGGGAATGGGAGCACAGACCCTGCAAAAGGGACAGAGGTGTACGAATCTGGGTGGCAGCAGTATCTGCTATGTCCTCTTGGGTTTTATAGGCACCAGGAAAATACGTCTCTTGTTAAAATGGTGGCCTTCTGATGGGAAGGGCAGGTCTACTACTGAGGTCAAAATTCATGTGTTATTTTTGTAAGCAGCTGCTAAAACAGTATCAGTCCAGAGAAATGAGTCTATCTTTGAAGACCAAATACCCAAAAGATCTACTTCAAACTTCCCCAGTTAATCTTCTGCTAGAAGATTCACAATCTGAATGTGGCTGTGAGTATTTGATTAGAGTATTAGTAGGTGAAGGAAGGTGGTATGCAAGAATCAGCTTTAATATTATCCCCGTAGAAGGGAATCATTGGTGATTAGTTTTCAGGCTATATAGGACTATTCCTCCGAAATGAATGGATAAGCTGAGAGATTTACTTCTAAAGAGGTGTGGTCTTTTCATTTTAACTCTAGATTTTAGGAAAGAGCAACTTAAAAAGAAAGCAAAGGAAGTTTCAGGAGATTTTCAGAATTTAGAAGGAATTCTGAAATTCTCTTCTGGGAAAATGAAATCCTAAGACTTGCATGGATATTTCTGAAAATCAAAATGAAATATTTTGGTTGCATAAATCTTCAGCTGTAGTTTTTAACTAAGGAAATGTAATAAAAAAATCCAAGTGTTCGATTTACATAAGAAATAGAGTTATTTAAATAGAAGATTTCCAAAACCAAAACGCTGTTAGTGGTCTTTGACATCTTTAAAAAAGCGTTTATATTTGTGGAAAGATGATCTATTTTAAGGTGTAATTATTTCTAATGTGCCTCATTTTGGGGTCTCTTGAGAGATTAGAAATTGCTAATAAGCAATTTTAAATATTTTCGAGGTAAGTTAATAAAACACTTCATCGGTAATTCATGACTTGTTATCATTTTCACATTATCCTTGTGTGGGTAAAGACCTGTCCATCATTGGAAGTAATTGGAAAGAAAACTAGGCCTGAAGCTACATGAGAACTGGAACCATTAAATCATGAATGGTGGCAAGATTCCAAGATTAATTATGAAGACTATTGGAATGATGTAGCATCCTTTAACTCTTATTGTGATCGACAGAAAGTATCATAGATGGACAACTCACTTTCCCTTTGCTCTGTGCTTCCTGGTGATTTTAGGTCACGTCCACTCTGAAATCTGAGCTGTCATTAAAGCCATGTCTTCATATCTGTCTGTCTGAAGCAGCAAAGATGAGACAGTCTGTCGCTGTGTGTGACCCCAGTGAGCCCCATAAGCAGAAGGCCCTGAGTCTCAATTTGTTTCCTTTGATTACTGGCAGATCACTGACTGTACGATTTCTCTGATGTGACTGTTTGAGCATATTAGCTGTGCCCTCCCCTAATTATCCATGCTTCCAATGTTACCCATTCAAAATTTATGACCATGAGGATGGTGGATTAGAAGCTTGAGGAACTGAGGCTCAAGCCTGTTGCCAGAGATTTACTGTCATTGTTTTAGGTGCAAAGTATTAACAGGCAGGCCAAGTCACTTCAATTCCTGACTTAGTACATTTAGTGGAGAATTAGTTGAGAGTGAGTACATTTTCCCTGACACAGCTGCAAAATCAAACACAGGAGTTATTGAAAAACTGGGGTTTAAGCTTAAACCTATCACTTGTATATCTGATGGGCGCCATCCCATATCTGTGAAAATCTGACATTGGGGAAGTGAAATGCAGGCTTAAAAAAATGCTTTCAAGGTGCATAGCAAAAGCAGTCTTACTCCTTTAGTGTTTCCCATTTGATACTTTTCAATTTTTAGTTAATTAAGGAAAAAATCACTTAATAATCATATAATATAGATTGCTACTATAAATACCTGTATTGTCTATGTTATAATTATCGCATCTATTTTACTTTATTATTTGTAATCTGTTGGGTTTTGTGACCTTGTGCTCCAAATGATTTTGCATCTGTAAGGTAGTTGGGAGTTAGATACCCTTCATCATATCTTTTGCCATCTTTGAGTGGTTTTAACCTTTCCTTTTTTAAAAAAACCCCTTAATCCACAGTCTAATAAAGTAGGAAAAACGATCAATAAAACATACCTACAAAAGTTCCATTTTATGATGAGTTCATGTCCTTTGTAGGGACATGGGTGAAACTGGAAATCATCATTCTCAGTAAACTATCGCAAGGACAAAAAACCAAACACTGCATGTTCTCACTCATAGGTGGGAATTGAACAATGAGAACGCATGGACACAGGAAGGGGAACATCACACTCCCCGGACTGTTGTGGGATGGGGCGGGGGAGGGACAGCATTAGGAGATACACCTAATGCTAAATGATGAGTTAATGGGTGCAGCACACCAACATGGCACATGGGTACATATGTAACAAACCTGCACATTGTGCACATGTACCCTAAAACTTAAAGTACAATAAAAAAAAAAAGTTCCATTTTAAACTTTTAGTGAACTTAAGTTTACTCACAGTGCATTTAGTCTTTCTTTCTGTCTGTCAGTTAGCAAATATTTATTAAGCCCGCACAATATAACAGAGACATTGCTGGCTGCCAGGTCAGGGGGCAAGAGCCATGATGCATTTCATCTTACTTTGAGGCTGTCGGTCTACAAATATTTATTGAGCTCCCAACAATATGCCAGGGACTTTGCTAGCTGCCGTGGATTCGGAGATGAAAAGACATAGTTCCTTTTATTCGCCGAATTTATAGAAGTGATACAAACAAAACAACACAGGAGACATAAGATATGTACTCTGATTGTCTTAGTCTGTTCAGGCTGCTATTACAACAATACCTTAGACTGGGTAATTTATAAACATTAGGAATTTATTGCTTACAGTTCTAGAAGTTGGGAAGTCCAAGATCAAGGGCACCAGCAGATTGAGTGTCTGGTAAGGGTCTGTTCTTCATAGATGGGCTCCTTTAAACTGTGTCTGCACTTGTCAGAAGTGCAAAGGGACAAATAGGCTCCCTTGAGTCTGTTTTGTAAGGACACTAACCTCATTCGTGAGGGGATGTCCACATCACTTATTCACCTCCCAAAGGCCCTACCTCTTAATACGATCACATTGGGAGTTAAGTTTCAACATAGGAATTTGGGGGGAACAGAAACATTCAAACAACAGCAGTGATGATGGTTAGGCCAAGAACAGTGCAGTCCTCAAGGAGAAAAACTTTATATCTGCTAGGGAGAGTAAGGAAAGTAGCCTTGGAGCTGAGGCTTGGTGCACAGAGAGGAGTTTGCCAGGTGGATAAGAGCAGGAGAGGTCTTTCAAAGCAGGGGAAACAACATGGTCAAAAGCATGAAGACCTGCCAGAGCTTCCAGAATCTATCAGAGACTTTGAGTTATTGGAGAATGAAGTATAAGGCAAGGAGTGACTGCAGCTGAGGCATGGTTGGATGAGGGTCAGATTACAAAGAAACTGTATATGCTGTTCAAAGTGGTTCCTATATTTTCTTCCTGCTTGTTATTAGAAGGGCATGTGCCCCTTCTAGGAGGCATCTGCTATGGTTAAGGTAATAGAAAAGGGAATTTTCCAACAACTCAGATTACATAGTTGCGAGTGAGACACATTCCTAGGTCCCTCTCCCCAAAAAGCCTTCAGAATTGGAGCAGATTTTTTGGTGGTGAAGCTTGTGGTGGCATCACTGGTTTGCTGTTCTGAAGACCACTGGAATTAGGAATGCCCATGGATGAAAGATATTTTTTGCCATGGACTTAGGAACCTGGGTGTGAGTGTTTTCTCATTGGTGGGTCAAGACTGACAGCTGCCCACTGCAAGCTCTTTGAAAAGGTAGGAAGCCCTGAAGGGCCTAGGCGATGTTATTACTTGGTGGCTCAAGCAGATCTTCACAAATTCAATACATGAAAGATAGGTAGTAAGACATATGAGTGATGGGGGAGTGAGGTTAGAGTGGTACATCTATCATAGACTGGATAGAAAAGAAAGAAAACCAGAGGAGGGGAGGATACACAACTCGTCCAGCCATCCAAACAAGCATGGAAGCCCTTGGTGAAGCTTGACTCCCAAGGGGCATTGCTTAGCATCAGGCACCTGGCTAGTCTCTGTGTGCAAAGACAGCATGGTTCTTCTAGACTGTAATGAATAGCCACCCAAACCTCTTGAATGTGAACCTGCTGACTTCCCTTGTGAAAACTATGCCTAAAGGTCAGTGAATCCTGTTTTGGAGCTGCTTAGGGTCACTAACACCAAGAAAAGTTCGTACTTCGCTTTTCTCTTATCCCTGCAGAATGCTGGAATGGAAGAAAAAAAAATGATGAAAAGTAGGTCATATAAATTGGTAATGCCCAATTCTAATCCAGTGATCTCATATAACATTAGAATAAATTAGAATACATTTTGATGAAAATTTCCATTTTATTAAATAGCTGCTTCGTGCATAAACAGTGCAGCTGGACCACACTGTTTCTAAGATTGTTTTCAATAAACTCTCATTAGCTCACAGTGCAAATTGAATTCTCACTTGCTTAACCCATCCACTGTCCCTTATTTACCTCTGCTGTATAGAGCACTGAGTGTAGAATTTCACTAGCCAGACCACTTACTATTTGACGGAGATGTGTATGGAGGGAACAACCTTTAGCTATGCCATGTCTTCCTCTCATGGCTATAATTAGCATCAGTACAATAGGCTTGAGTTAAAATGGTTTCTATGGTGCCATTATAGCTTTGTTTTGCCTTACTTATATTTAGGTGACCACATGTTCAGGTTTTTCTGGGACAGTCCCTTTTTATGCCTGTTTTCTCAGTAGAAATTCTTAATAATGCCCATTCTCACTCTCTGAAGTATTCCAGTTTGGATTCAAAATAATATGGTCTCCTATAGCAAATACTATGAGTGTGTCCTCATAGCCCTCAGACCTAAGCATTCGAGAATATTCTTACTGGCATCAGCCTGTTGATATCACGTGCAGAGTGCTCTACTGAAACAACAGAAACTCTTGGTCCACTCACCAAGCTGGAATTCAGAGGTACTGACTTCCCTAAGAGCATGCTTCAGCCAATAACTGATAGGAATTGGTGGTCAAATTTTATTTGTTGTTGTTGTTTTCATTGTGGATGTACAGTTACTCTAGCACTATTCACTTAGAAAATTTCCTTTTCCTAGTCCGTTTCATTGGCACCCTTGCCAAAAATGAAGTGATTTTATATATGTCAGTCTATCTCTGGACT
Organism: Nomascus leucogenys; assembly: GCF_006542625.1. Classification (NCBI taxonomy): domain Eukaryota; kingdom Metazoa; phylum Chordata; class Mammalia; order Primates; family Hylobatidae; genus Nomascus; species Nomascus leucogenys. Next base: position 2,628,567 of record NC_044391.1, read on the forward strand.
CTCTTCTGATCCATTGACCTACCCATATACCAATACGAGACTGACATATTTATCCTCAGGTGACTTTAATTTGCCATTAGGTCTGAGAATCACCATTTTCAACAAACCATGATTTATTGCCTGGGGCTAAATGCATTTCTGGTCTACATGAATTTGCAGTTTTATTCACAGAGGACAGGAAGAATATAGAGTTGACATCTAGCAGTGTCTCTCTTCACATATATTTATTTATTTTCAACTTTTACTTTAGAAACAGGGAGTACATGTGCAGGTTTGTTACCTGGGAATATTGCCTGATGATGAGGTTTTGGGTACGAATGTTCCCATAACCCAAGAACTAAGCGTGGTACCTGAGTTTTTCAACTCCTGCTCCCTTTCCTCCCTCCCCACTCTAGTATTCCCCGGTTTCTATTGTTGCTATCTTTATGTCCACCAGTATCCAATATTTAGTCCCTACTTATAAGCTAGAACATGCAGTATTTGGTTTTCTGTTCCTGCATTAATTTGCTCAAAATAATGGCCTCCAGCTGCATCTGTGTTGCTGCAAAGGACATGATTTCGTTTCTTGTTATGGTTGTGTAGTATCCCATGGTGTACATATACCACATTTTCTTTATCAAATCCACCCTTGACAGGCACCTAAATTAACTCCAGGACTTTGCTATTCACACATATATTTAAAACATTTATACTAAACAATATGTTTGTTATGAATAGTGCTATATTGTACACATTTCAGAGAACCTTTTCCCTGCTAAATCTTCACATGACTCTTGGACACATTGCCTTCGTGACCACTGGAGCACCTTTTGAAGTCATCTAGTAGACTTTTCCAGAACACATATTTTTCACTTATATTTATATTGTTTGAGGTGCTGCAAACCTCTTTAAATTGTGTACAACATTTGCAATTGTTAGGTTGTACCCACCTGGGAATAATTACTAAGTCTGTGCTTATTTTTGTTTAACTTTCTGATATATTTGTTTCATTTAAGTAAACCTCTAGAAGTATCCAAACTAGGATTAATAGAGGTAATTTTGGGCTAATGTATCTTCCCCAAACATTGTTCTGTTGTTCAAAATGAGGTAATTACGAAGACACTGGTAACATGAGTGACTTTGTTAGGACTTGAGTATAAATCAGGCTCCTCTTACCTGAGGAGTGCTTAATCAAGAAAAAAAAAGGCTTTCTTTATATACAGGCTTATGTAATATACAGGCTACCAATCTTTGGCTTTGTAACTTCGTTTGACTATGGTGCAACCTGATATGGTTGACTTATTAGGTTGAATTATTTTATACCGCTACGAGGCATTTTTTGTTTAAAATAATGTATGCCTCTTCCAGAAGATCCCTGCATATCACACATTCAAAACTAACTAGATTACCAGGACATGGGAAAATGGTGTCATATGTCTTAGTTGCTGAAGGTTCACTTTATCTTGAATAATAAAATTACAAGTCTACCTAGAATTGAACTTAATTGCATAATATTGTATTTCCTTTGCCAATTAACCCAATGGAGGTTTGAGGTAATATATATGAAAAATGCTTTGTAATCTGAAAAGCACCAGGCACTTGTTAATCGTTGTCATTACTATATTGGAAAAACTACCTGTGGCCACTTGCAATGGAGAAAAAAGTCTTAACACTGAGCAAAGAACAGCTCAACCCTTAGGCAAGTACTTTATCATCAAAACATTTTCCAATGACCATGATTCACAGCAGATGTAAACTAACTCCAGTGTTTTTCAAACTAGTGGTCTTGACCCACGAGTAGGTTATGACATCAGTTTATTGGTTGGACATCAGCATTTTACAAAAATGAACAGTGCAATAAAACATAACAGAATATACTAGAAAACAGGAATATCAGAGGTAGTAAGGATAAATATTGTTTTGAGAAGTTCTCCATATATATACATATACACAAACACACGGATACAAACACTGGATGGAAGTAGAAAATGTTCTAATTGTGACTCATTGCTCAGAAACAAAACAAAACAAGACGAATTCAATAACAATGTCATTGCCCTAAACCTTATTTAAGATTTTTAAAGAATGTTATAGTTGTCCTTCAGCTTAGCAGTTACTGTATTACTTAAGGTATGATACAAAATGTTAAGACTTTTATATATCATATGCTTATAATTCCTGAGTCCATAGAGGGTCTAAGATTTTACCATTAATATCCTTCTAATAAAGCATTGCATTATTGAAGACAACCAGTTAGCCAGTTCAAGTCAACACATTTATTAAGAATTAGGAATGTATAAAAAATATATCAAGGAAAATAAATTAAGCTTATACAATTTTACTTTATGTTAAATGACAGCTTAATTTCTTCTATGGGGTGTAACTATTTAATAAATTGTTGATATTCTAAAGACCAATACATATTTTAAAATATTCTGGGGGTTATTTTTACATATATCGTCATGATCCCCATAATGACGTTTCAATCAACGATGAACCACATATATGATGATGGTCTCATAAGACTATAATGCCACATTTTTACTGTACTTTTTCTATGTTTACATATACAAATTCTTTCCATTGTGTTGCAGTTGCCTACAGTGTTCAATACAGTAACATGCTGTACAGTTTGTAGCCTAGGAGCAGTGGGCTATACCATATAGCCTGGGTGTGTAGTAGACTACACCATCTAGGTTTGTGTAAATACACTCTGTGATGTTTGCACAATGAAGTCAACTAAGGGCACATTTCTCAGAAGTTATCCCCCTCATTAAGTGATGCATGACTATATTTCCTGTAATAGAGACTGTATCTGTTAATTATTGCTATGTAACAAACCATCCCAAACATAGTAACTTCAACAACAACCATTTACTTAGTGCCAGTTCTATGAGTTAGCAGTTTAAGCTGGCCTATCCTGGGTGGTTCTTCCTGGCTTCCTTGTGTGTATGGTCAGCCATTCTGCTAAGCCACTGTGGTTCTGAGAGTCTTTTGGCTGTTTGCCTGGAGCACTTCAGTTCTCCTCTACCCTGGTCGTCTCTAATCCTCAACAGACTAACTAGCCCAGGCCTGTTAAGGCATGTTAAGGCCTAAACTGGATCAGGTACAGTGTCACTTTGACCACATCCTGCTGGCTATAGGAGGTCACAGGCCAGCCCAGATTTAACGGGAGGGGGAAATAATCTCCAATTTTTTGATTGGAGAAATGGCAGAGTAACAAGGCAAAAGGTAGAGAAAAAAATAAGGAGGCCATTAATGGAGGCCATGAATGCAGTCAACTTATCAGATGCTCTTCTGCTCCCTACCCTTTTCATTGGAGCAATATAAAGAAATCCTTCAGTCAGGTTTCCATAAAGACCCTCTTTCCTGCTTCTGGCTGAGCTCCTACTAAAAAGAAGATTAATGTGGAAATTAATCTAATCCAGGATTAATAAGTAGAAGACTTACTTAAACTGGGCAATTTTCTGTCAATTTGATTATAATAAATATTTTGCATTTAAGAGTTTACTATTGCTAATGGAAGGATTGTGTTTTCTCTGGGAGCATTGTGAATCTTGCGTTACTGAACAAATGGTTTCCTAAAAGGGTATGGGTAAATGGAACTGTAAATCAAACCAAATTTTTTATTTTGAGCCTGCAATTTAAAGGGATCGTTTTACATGTGTTCTCTCTCCAGAGATACCTCTAAAAGTTCTAAGTTTTAGATGAATGATTCCCCAAAGCAACCTTCACCTGGAGAACATAATTCCTATATTTAGCTTAATACTTGGGCCAGAAAGGCTAACATGTCATTTACAGTTTACAGGTAAGATGAATATCATCTCCTTAGAGTAGTTTCATCCACCAAGTCTAGAAAAATCAGGTACTGGAGTGATTTTTACACAACTGTCTCTTGTTGAACAAATTACAAAATTAGAGAAAATGAAAAAGAAAATTACAAAGGATAGACTTAAATATCTACTCATATGGTAATAATTTTATAAGAAAAAAATTAAAATATAACATCTGTTTCTACCTGCCTGGCCTGTGAATTTTGTAGTCTAATATAATGAGAGAGATAATATTACAAAATAGTTAGGATGGCTGACTTCAAAGACAGATTGCTTGTGTTTGAATTTAAGCTTAGTTATGTGTTACTGGTGTGTTCTACATTATTTAATCTTCTTACACCTCCCAGTAGAACAGGGATAATAATGGTTCCTACGTCACAGGGTGATTGTGAGAATTCAGTAAGTCAGTATGTGTGGAATACACAGGACAGTGATCAATGCCTGGTAGGCAATAAATGTTAACTGTCACTGTCAACACTATAGTTGGTTTCTATTCCAACCTTCATGAATTTTCACTGATTTTTTTCACACTTGTTTAAACTTACATGCTGTGTGCCTCTGCCAGGGACCTGGGAGACAGACATAAAGGACAAAGACACTGTTCCCAAGTAGCTTGAGGTATTGGATGAATACCCCTCACCACACACAGATGCACAGATAGGATGCCACTTGTAAAAGGGATATAAGACTTAAAGGTCGTTCAGAATGTCCATGAGACTCGTTTATTTTTAAGGTGATTTCCAATATATAATTTTGTGAAGCTATAGGCATTTTTTAGGCTGTTAGCTAAAATGCAATGAATTACCTACATTTACTCAAGCTTACACTCATTCTGCATGTTTTTCTAAATACAGAAATTTCTCATTATGTATGGCATGATTTTTTAAAAAAGAAACATTATACATAAAGAGTACATGAAGCCTAAGAACAGTGGCACATTCTTTACTCTTGTAATATGCCAGCATCTTATTCTTTATTTGATGGTTTCTAATTGTTCCCTAAAAATGTACCAACCATAATATTGACTGAATTATGCCACAAAGAAAAGAAAGTGATTATAGTTCTCTTCATAGATCCTTGGACCCCATATAAAGCATTGATTGATTGTGGAGCCTGCCTAGAGAACAGGCTGTATCAGTGCTATAGAATCTTTACTACTAACTTAGATACTCTTGATTTGGTCTCATTCATGGGTTTACATTTGCTCTGGAAGTGGTGAGCTTAGGTGATAGAAAAACGTTTGGTATATGAATTTCATACACTTGAAGAAATAGGTCTTGCATTCAGTTTTTCCCTGCAAAGTGCTAGACTTTAAAAATCTGATTTGCATACACTGGAATTCATTGATTAAGAAGAGGAATTTGTTATAGATTAATAATAATTACTTCTGAAGAGAAAATACTTTGAATTTGAGATTCTAATACTCATTTAAAATTGGCGATAATTTCACTGTTACCAATAAATATACTAATTCTGTTTTTAAAATTTCAATTAATGTTATTTTTGGCTTAATATGCACATTGTTAAGCCATGTGGGTTTTTTCTATTTTTAAAATTTAAGTATACTCTGCACAGAGTGAAATGTACCTGTATGTGTCTACAGTTGTGCAAGTTTTAACAATTCTATACATTCATGTATCCATCACCAAAGTCAAGATATACAACAATTCTGTCACTGGCAACATTTCCGTGCATTCTTTTGTCATCAACCCCTTTCTCCAGTCTCTGGCAACCATAGATTTGTTTCCTTTCCCAAAATATAAATGGAATCATACGATATGTAGCCTTTTGAATCTGGCTCTTTTCATGTAGCATAATGCCTTTTAGATTTATCCATGTATCAGTAATTCATTCTTTTTCACTGATGAGTAATATTTTATTGGATGGATACAGTTCCCATTCCCCACTTGAAGGACATTTGTTTCTAGTTTTTGATAATTACAACAAAAGCCATTTAATTATGTTCTTACTTGTTTTGGAAAAGATCCAATAAAATGGTAAAATAATTACTTTGTGTGTATAGGAGTAGGGTGTGGTAGGGAAGTCTGAATCCAAAGGTGTTACTGAAAGTCTCTGCTGGCATGGTGGGTAGTGCCTCTAATCAAAGCTTTGGGAGGCTGAGGTAAGCGGATCACTTGATGTCAAGACTTAGAGACCAGCCTGGGCAACATGGCAAACCCTAGCTCTACTAAAAATATAAGAAGTAGTCAGGAGTGGTGACAACTCCTGTGGTCGCAGCTACTGGGGAGGCTGAGGTGGAAGGATCGCTTGAGCCCCAAAGGCAGAGGATGGTGTGATCCAAGATCACACCACTGCACTCCAGTCTGGGTAACAGGATGAGACCCTGTCTCAATAAATAAATAAATAAAGTCTCCACTAAAAGCAATTATCTGTTGTCTACTGGTATAATAAGGCACATCAGTAGATCTCAGGCTGTGTTCCCGTTTGATTACCATTGTTCTGTTGCTTAAATCCAAAATATGCCAATTTTAAAAATAATTTTCACAATTAGTACATTGCATTTCATCAATCTTAAGTTTTCCTCTAGTAAATCATTTGAAATACTTGGGTATCTCACAGAGAATCCCGTGTTACCTGGTTTGGCACACAGTCATTACACTGATTTTCCTGAAGTTGAATCTAGTAATTTCTGGGTGTCTCACATAAGCATGTAACTTTCAGGCTCTCTCCCTAAAAAAGGAGTGTCACAGGAATATATTCGAAATCAGTCTATCTGGATGTGAAAATAGGACTCTTCTTGTGTTCACAGTGGCCAAGGAATAAAGACCATGGCTACTACATTCTTTTTCTTTTCATTTCGTTTTTCTTTTTTTTTCTTTCTTCTTTTTTTTCAGACACTGTTGCCCAGACTGGAGTGTAGTTTTGAGATCATCGCTCACTGCACCCTCAAACTCCTAGACTCAAGCAATCTTATAGCCTCAACCTCCCTATTAGCTGGGACTACAGGCACACACCATAGCACCCAGCATTTTTTTTTTTTTTTTCTGTTAGAGACAAGGTCTTTCCATGATGCCCAGACTGGTCTCTAACTCCTGGGGTCAAGCAATTCTCCCCTCCTCAGCCTCCCAAAATGCTGGGATTACAGGCATGAACCACTTCACATGACCTACCACTACATTTCTTAATGAAAATCACAAAGTAAGACTGGGAGGCTAGGAGAGGCTGAGAAAGCTGAGAGTGGGTCTTGTGGGGGACTTCAGGGAGAGTCAGGAATGTTGTCTGAGTCCCCTCTTACACCTCTAGTACAGTGAGATGGGGCCTAACAGGACCACTTGCAGGATGGCCTGTGACCAGTGTGGGAGTATTCTTAGATTCTGTCCAAGGTGCTGTTATAAGAGCAAGCAAATCCTAGCTTAGATAAGCTAGAATCATCTATGCCTGGTGCTAAAGAGGGAATAAACAGTGAGCTAGAGGGAAGCACAGCATGCCCATCCAGAGAGCTTCTAAAGAAAGAGCTCTTGTGGGAGCGTGGTTAGCAGATGTTGTTCATGTCATCTATAACTTCTATACCCAAGGCATGTGCATTCATTCTCAAGCTGCTGTGGGTACCAGTTACTAGAAACTCATAGCTGCCCCCATTCTCTGGCCAACTGTCCTGGGCTGACAGGAGCCCCCTCTCCCAGAGATGCCTTGTAGTTTATGCCTTCCACCAATCTGGAGACTGCCCATGGTCAGCGACTGAAAAATGCAGAGGTATAAAAGAAAGCACGGCTGCCTTGCCTCAAGACCTGACAGCCCTTGTGTTGCAATCCATGCTCCAGAGCTCTCCAAGGGATCGGGTGGAGACTAAATCTCATCTGAAACAACATGTTTGTCAAGCTCCTTCTACTGCCCCCGTCTGCTTCTCTTGATCTTTTAGAGGGTTCTTCTGAGAGCTCTCCCCAAAAATCATTTGCACAAGAATCCCTGTCTCAAGCTCTATGTTTAGGGAACCTAACCTGATATAGGGAACTCTGAGGAACCAAAAAAAAAAAAAACATTAAGAGGAGAGAGAAAGAGAACTTGATACACTTGCTGCACTTAGCATATTGACATGTTACTACTCTAACACTCAGGTAAGAACTCCTTTGCCTCCCCTTATCTCTTCACTAAGCTCCTCTAAGTGCCAAAATTCATGTTAGCAAGGTAAAAAAGGAGATGTCTAACTAAGCTATTTAGGGAAACATACCTTAAGGCTATTAAACCCTTTCCTTCCTATAAGATTCTAACTTTGCGGTTGATCTTGAGCCTTATGAAGAGAAGCCTTAACATGAAATGAACGTGATCTTTCCATGAGCCATTAATTGTTGACCAGGGGATCTGGGAGACTAGAAAATTTATGGAGACTTTTATCTAGGAGCCCAAGAATAACCAACCCACCTAATTTATTGAAGGTGATAGTGGGGTAGAGTGCATGATATCTCCTGAGTCTTGCCTATTTGGTTACCTGTTATCCTAAAACAATTGAAAGGACAAAAACATAATAAATGCTGAATTCTGACAACTGAAGACAGAAAACTTACTTTTCTTCTTAAACCAAGAGGATAAGCATTGTATTTAGTATTGAGATTAATTCTCATTGAAATAAAGTCCATCAGACACACAAGTCTCCATGTATTGGTCATCCGGACATTGAGATCTAATCCATCACACAAGCCTATGAGTTAGACATCCAGATAGCCCCACATACATCTCAGACAGGGCACTCTTAGCTGCTTTCTTCTTGATGGCAGCTGGGGATTTTTCCTTCCCTTCATTTTTTGTTTGTTTTCATGTGTGTTTTTGTTTGTTTGTTTTTGAGACAGAGTCTTGCTCTGTCACCCAGGCTGGAGTGCAGTGGCATGATCTCAGCTTACTGCAACCTCCGCCTCCTGAGTTCAAAAAGAAAAAAAAAAAAAGAAAAGAAAATTAAGGTAAAAAAAACCCCAAAACTAAGTAAAAATAGGTAATAATTAACATGACACTAAAAAAATTCTCTGTGGATATTAAAATTTTGGAAAGGATATTCACACTTTTTTGACTTGTACAAAAGAAATGTTAAATGTTCCTGTGTTTACAAATTAAAATTGTGAAAATTGAAAAAAAGAGATTCACCTCTTTCTCCTGCCTCAGTCTCACAAATAGCTGGGACAACAGGCATGCGCCACCATGCCAGGCTATTTTTTTTTTTATTGTATTTTTAGTAGAGATGGGGTTTCACCATGTTGGTCAGGCTGGTCTCGAACTCCTGACCTCAGGTGATCCACCTGCCTTGGCCTCCCAAAGTGCTAGGATTACAGGAGTGAGCCATTGTGCCCAGCCTTTCTTCCCTTCTTAACACAAGGAAATACCCAAATATTAGAGGGATGGAGCAGTGGGGAATGTATAATCCATAACGTCTTTGTTTTATGAGAACCCCAATGAAGAAAGAGAAACAGGGAGACATAGTTTAGAGCATGCCGCTCAGCAGAATTTAGAATTGCCTTCAGTCACTGGAACAGTCTATGTGTACCTGGCTATTTCAAATATATAAATACCCAGCTTCATTATCTGAATGTTTTATGCTCCCCAAAATTTGAGCTCTCTTTTAGTACAGGCTGCCATAACAAAATATCATAGATGGAGTGGCTGGAAGAACAGACAGTTATTTCTCACCGTTCCAGAGGCTGGGAAGGCTAAGATGAAAGTGCTGGCAGATTCAGTTCCTGGTGAGGACCTGCTTGCTGATTTGCAGCTGCCTTCTCGCTATGTGTTCAACTGACCTTCCTTTTGTTTGTGTATGAGGCAGAAAGAGAATAAGAGAGAGAGATTTGTCTTCCTCTTTTTAGAAGGGCTCTAACTAACTCCATCATGAGGGTCCCACTCTGATGACCTAATCTAAACCTAATTACCTCACAAAGGCCCCACCTGTGAATATAATCACATTGGGGATTAAGGGCTTCAACAAATGAATTTGGGGGAACACATAAGCATTCTTAATGCAGGACAGGCAACATTTCAGCCCTGCCACTGACTGCCCAAATAATCCTGGACAACTTACTTAACCTCTCTAAGCCTCAGTTTTGTCATCTGTTAGATGGGAATGAATGAGTTAATATCTATAGTACCAAAAAAAAATGTGTCTGGCACAGAGTAAACGTTCAGTAACTGGTAACCGTTGATTATTAGCCTGGGTTAAACTCTGGAGTAGTTAAGAAATGAGGCAATTTCTCATTACCAGAAGAAAAATCAAAATGACTGTATTAAAAAGGAGATGCTGAGCATCATATCATCAACAAAAGTTTTAATTGGTTCAATATTATTTCAAATTGTGACATTAAACAAACATCACTTTCAAGTGCTGAGGTTATTTCCTCAAATATGACATCAGTTGACTCAATCCCATTAGGAGAAATTTGAGCGCCTTCACTATGTAACATAAAAATTGCTAATTCTTTCCTTATTATATATTATAATCGTGTGTCACTTAATGCTGGGGATTCATTCTGATATTGTGTGAACATCAGGGACTGAACTTATGCAAACCTAGATGGTAGAGCCTACTACATACCTAAAATATGTGGTATAGCTTATTGCTCCTAGGTACAAACTTGTACAGCATATTACTGTGCTGAATACTGTAAGCGATTGTAACATAATGGTAAGTATTCATGTATCTAAACATATGTAAACATAGGAAAGGTACATTGAAAATACGATATAAAAGATAAAAAACAATGGACCTGTATGAAACACTTACCATGAATGGAGCTCCTAGGCCTGGAAGTTGCTCTGGGTGAGTTGTTGAGTGACTGGTGAGTGAATGTGAAGCCCTAGGACATTAATGTACACTGCTAGAGAATTTATAAACACTGTATACTTAGGCTAAAATAAATTTATATTAATAAACTTTTTCCCTCAGTAATAAATTATCCACCTTAGCTACTTTAACTTTTTTACTTTATAAACTTTTAAATTATTTAAACTTTTGACTCTCGTAAGAACACTTAGCTTGAAACGCAAACACGTTGTACAGCTGTACAAACATATTTTGTTTCTTTATAGACTTATTCTATAAGTTTCTTCCAGTTTTAAATATTTAGTTTTTACTTTTTAAACTTGTTTGTTAAAAACTAAGTTGCAAACACACACATGAACCTACTCAGACACAGAGTCAGCATCATCAATATCACTGTCTTCCACTTCCACATCTTGTCCCGCTGGAAGGTCTGCAGGGGCGCTAATATGCATGGAACTGTCATCTGATATGACAGCAATGCCTTCTTCTGAAATTGCCACTGAAGGACCCACCTGAGACTGTTTTACAGTTAATTTTTTTCTTTAATTATTAGGAAGAGTATACTCTAAAATAATAATGAAATGCATAGCATAGTAAACACATAAACCAGTAACATAGTTGTTTATTACCATTGTCAAGTATTATGTACTGTACATAATTTTATGTACTAGAGTTTTATACAACTAGCAGCAATATAGTTTTGCTTGTACCAGCAATAACATAAACGCGTGAGTGATGTGTTGCTCTGCGACGTTATGACAGCCATGACATCACTAGGTTATAGGAATTTTTTCAGCTCCGTTATAATCTTATGGGACCACCATCATGTAAGCAGCCTCTCATGGACTGAAATGTCATTATGGGGTACATGACTGTGTGTGTGTGTAGGTACACACACATATGTTCATCTCTTATGCTTGATTTTGATTATTAATGTGGTGTAAGTCAATATTTATTGACAGCAAAGGATGTTTTCACCTCAGCAGAGGACAGATACGAAGTTTCATTCTAAAGAATTTTGGTGCTTTCCTCCTACTGCCCTGGGGAAATGTAGCAATCCCATGTAATCTGCCAACATGCATGGTTGGAGATGCATTTCAGGGGGTCAGGGAGATAATTAATGAGGAAACCTTGAGAGTCGTATCCCTATTTCTAGCTCTTACCTCAAAAGGAAGTTACTTGTAAGTCCAGGAAATGGCTACGCTGAAAATACTTGTCATTTGTCTGACACTGTACAGAATTCTAATGTTTTAAGATCATCAGTTTTAGTGGCAGGTATTCTTGGACGTAATCCTACCTCTACCAATTACACCAGTCATTAGCTGCATAATTTTGAACAATCTCAATCTTATCCATAAAATGGGAACAGCAATGTCTATTCCTTAGAGCAGTTGTGAGGATTAAATGAGTGAATCCATATAAAAAACACTTGGTCCTGAATCTGACACATGAAAGCACTGGGATAGTTGTTACCATTAGAATTGTCTAATTCAGGGCCTTTTCATTCCACAAGCAAATGATGAAGTACCATTTAAGACATGCCAATGGGTGGGGGAGGCATTTACTATCCAAATAATTATATCACTGATCATTTCTAACTGAGCACATTTTTGGCTAGAAGGGAACTTGGATAAAATATAAAAACAGAGCTTTCACAGGCATTTTTGGTCTTTCATTTATGCTTTGAAAAAATATTTTGGGGCACCTGCTATTATGGGTAGCTAACTACATCTCAAATTTATATCTTAATATGTTCTTGTCCTTGAATCTTTATTCTGCAACATATGAACTTCAGTAATTTCTAATTTCCAGAATGGTGGAACATAAATACATGTCTCCAGTTCCCATCAACTTTGCTAAGTCATAATAATATTATTAACAAAATCATAGTCTTTTTCTTTAACCTAGCAACAGTTACTTCACAATAAAAACAGGTGCCAACACAGCAGGAACAGTATTTAGTGTTTTGTGAGTCATTGTTTTTATTATTTTTAACTTTTTTTACCATCACCTTAGGAAATCATACAAATGTCATTGTGGAAATCAATCATTAGAGTAAGATGGAGGACTAATTTTTATTGTAAAAATAACCGTATTTACCTGTATACTTATTTACAGTCTAAGTAAGAATGCCTGTCTTCTTGAATCCCTTACTTTATTTAGTCAAATGCTAAGTTAACTTGCTGTTAAGGGTTTGGGTTCGTCTTTTTCAGTCGATGTCAGTGCGTTGCAATTTTTAGTTGCGTATCGATTAACCATTGCTACAATAATGCTATGTAAAAAGCCACCCCAGAACTTTAGGCTTACAATACTTACTTGTAGTTTCTAGTAATATGGTTGCATTGGTTCTACTGATCTGAGCATATCCCATTTGGGCTCATTCACATGCCTACACTCTGCTCTGTAATAGCTTGTTGGTTTCATTTGACTTGGAGGGGCAATGATGTGGCTGGGCTCTCAGCAGAGAAGAGTGGGCTCTGCTCCACATGGTACCTCATCCTCCAAGAGGCTAGCGCTGGCTTTTTCTCAGGCTAGTCCAGTCGTAATATCATGGCAATCACATAACAGCAAAAACAAAGCATAAATGCTCAGGCATGATTTCTTCTTGAATCGAGTCAGCTAATATCTTGTTGCTTAAAGAAAGTCTATGGCCAAGCCAAGAGCAAGACTAGGAGGGAGCTACAAAGTTATAGGGCAAACAATGTGGCTACATGGAGGCTGTTAATTGGGGTGCTAATGAAACCAATCTACCACAGATGGCATGGATCCACTGCATATGGAAGCCACCACCTTTCAGGAAGACCTCCCCAACTGGACTTTTAAAATAGCCTTTCTCTCCAGATGCCCTACCTATCATCTCATCTGCCTGTTAAGAATGGGTACATCTGGGCCGGGTGCAGTGGCTCATGCCTGTAATCCCAGCATTTTGGGAGGCCTAGGCGGGTGGATCATCTGAGGTCAGGAGTTCGAGTTCAGCCTGGCCAACACAGTGAAACCTTGTCTTTACTAAAAATACAAAAACTAGCTGGGTATGGTGGCAGGCACCTATAATTCCAGCTACTTGGGATGCTGAGGCAAGAGAATTGCTCGAACCTGGGAGGCGGAGGGTGCAATGAGCCTAGATCGTGCCATTGTACTCCAGTCTGGGCAACAAGAGCGAGACTTCGTCTAAAAAAAAGTAAAGGAAAAAAAAAAAAGAATGGGTACATCTGGGATGACCAGATAGGTATGCTGCTACTGGTACCTTAAATACAAGACATGACCTGTTAACACTGCCAAAAAGAAATGCTTCAGTGATACCTTCTAATGGTGGAGGAACACAACTTGTCAATACTCAGCAAGCAATAATCACGCCTTAAGGGTTGATGTTGGCTTTGTGCCCAGATCCCCTTGGGCTGATGATTCTCCAGCTGCTGCTAGGTTGGCTTTTGTTAGCCCCCAACTGAGTCCTATGGAGAACTGCTCCTAGCCCACGGTTCATATCCCACCCACCGCCTTCTGAGGGGTAGCCTGTCTGATGCAGTGCAAACATCCCAACCACTTTTCCTCAAGATGGGACATCTCTGTGGTATAATCCATGCTCCAGAACTCCCTTGAGTCCACGCTCAGGGTGGACTCCAGCTGAGGCCACAGCCTTGCTCAGCTCTGCCCCATTCACTTTCTGCTTCCCTCCATCTCCTGTTCCTGAGAGTCACTCTCAAGAAATCATGGGCATCCTAATCCCTGTCTCAGAATCTGGTTTTAGAAAACTCAACCTGAAATATATGTTACAATGTTATTTTCTGTCATTTTCTTTTTTTTTTAAAGCAAAAAAAGCATAGATTTATTGAAACAAAAGTATACTCCACAGAATGGGAGCGGGCTTGAGCAAGTGGCTCAGGAGCCCAGATTACAGAATTTTCTGGGGTTCGATTACTCTCTAGAGGTTTCCCATTGGTTACTTGGTTACACCCTATGTAAATAAAGGAGTGGCCCATGACCAGTCTGACTGGCTCTAGGAGAGGACCAATCATTGGCTGAAGTAGAGTTACAAAGTTACATATGAAGACTTGGCCCACAACCAGTCTGATTGGTTGTGGGACAGGACCAATCAGAGGTACTTTCCATCTTTCTTTTTTATTATTATTATTATACTTTAAGTTCTAGGGTACATGTGCACAATGTGCAGGTTTGTTACATACGTATACATGTGCCATGTTGGTGTGCTGCACCCATTAACTCGTCACTTACATTAGGTATATCTCCTAATGCTATCCCTCCCCTCTCCTCCCACCCAAAGACAGGCCCCAGAGTGTGATGTTCCCCTTCCTGTGTCCAAGTGTTCTCATTGTTCAATTCCCACCTATGAGTGAGAACATGCAGTGTTTGGTTTTTTGTCCTTGCGATAGTTTGCTGAGAATGATGGTTTCTATCTTCATCCGTGTCCCTACAAAGGACATGAACTCATCCTTTTTTATGGCTGCATAGTATTCCATGGTGTATATGTGCCACATTTTCTTAATGCAGTCTATCATTGATGGACATTTGGGTTGGTTCCAAGTCTTTGCTATTGTGAATAGTGCCACAATAAACATACGTGTGCATGTGGCTTTATAGCAGCATGATTTATAATCCTTTGGGTATATACCCAGTAATGGGATGGCTGGATCAAATGGTATTTCTAGTTCTAGATCCTTGAGGAATCGCCACACTGTCTTCCACAATGGTTGAACTAATTTACAGTCCCACCAACAGTGTAAAAGTGTTCCTATGTCTCCATATCCTCTCCAGCACCTGTTGTTTCCTGACCTTTTAATGATTGCCATTCTAACTGATGTGAGATGGTATCTCATTGTGGTTTTGATTTGCATTTCTCTGATGGCCAGTGATGATGAGCATTTTTTCATGCGTCTGTTGGCTGCATAAATGTCTTCTTTTGAGAAGTGTCTGTTCATATCCTTCGCCCACTTTTTGGTGGGGTTGTTTGTTTTTTTGTCATTTTCTCTATGTATTTTTTTAAATTCTCAGTGCCTTGAAAAAATAGAGAAAACCTCACAGATACAAAATGAAATTAAATTCAGATGTTTATGAGATATATTTTTAAAGGCCCTATTTCAAAATTTTCAGTGCACATGTATGTATTGAGGCAGTCTTGGAGGAAGGGACATCAACTTTGCTTCAGAGAAAATGAATTTATCTCCTCAGTCTGCCTGGCTCTGCCACTTATTGATCCTGAGAATTTATGAAGATCTTTTTTTAAATAATTTTTTTATTATGCTTTAATTTCTGGGGTACATGTGCAGAACGTACAGGTTTGTTACATAGGTATACATGTGCCATGGTGGTTTGCTGCACCCATCAACCCATCATCTACATTAGGTATTTCTGCTAATGCTATCCCTACCCCATCCCCCCAACCCCCAACAGGCCCCGGTCTGTGATGTTCCCCTCCCTGTGTCCATGTGTTCTCATTGTTCAACTCCCACTTATGACTGATTACCAAAAAATCTCTATCAAAATATAATGAGAACATGCAGTGTTTGGTTTTCTGTTCTTGTGTTAGTTTGCTTAACTTGATTCTCAATATTATCATATGCAAAATGGGAATAATAATTAATATTGCAAGGGATTTTGTTGAGAATTAAGTTAAATGAGATAATGCATGTCAAAGGAGTTTCAAGGGCTATGGATATGATATTTATACTTGTAGACTATATTTTCTTATAACTCAGAGCTTTAAAAACCCGATACAACTACCTAATGCCAGTAAAATAGAGTCATAAAATAATAAAGACAACTGATTGTCTTGTTTCCTATTTTTTTTTGAAAACTGATTTTGTTGCTTGCAGTTTTTTTCATTTGGTCAAAATTGAAACCTAAGTTTTGTATCTCTATCTAGGGGATACAAAGACAGATTTTTGGCTTTCCTTACAACAGCACAGTAAGATACAAAAATGTTCACTTCATTTTAATGTTATATTTTGACTTCCTCTCCTGAATGCTACTTCAGGCATATGGCAAAATAAACTTTCAAAATTAGGAAGCTCTGAGAAATAAATAATAATTTAAACATTCTTTATTTGTGAAATGTAGACCTTTTCCTTAAAAAAAATCTCGGCTAATCTTATTTAATTCTACTGAGCTTTACAATTTGAGGGTATTATGATCAGCAGATTGCAGATTTGAGCTGAAAAGGACACTTTTCTTGGTACCACATCAGTGGTAAAATTCACCTGTATTTTGGGTTAGGCCAGGGTTAAACTGACTCTTTAGTATTTGTGGCCAGAATGATTACCAAACAATCTCTATCAAAACAGCCATTTCTTAATAAAAATAATATTCTGGAGATATTGCATAGTACTGTGACCCAGATTCACACACTTGTGCTAAGAGTACCTGTGTGTGCAAAGACTTCTCTTGTCATCACTTTCCTAATCACATTACATTAGCTTTCTTCATTTCTTTCTCCCCCACACCCTGCCCTTCAACTTGCTAAGTACGCAGTGTATTTTCTTCCTAAAAGACTTTCTTTTTGGTTCAAAATATTTTTTTCAGGAATTTGAAAGATTCAAGGGAAGGGAAGAGTTAGCTGACTTAGATTCAAGTCAAGGTTGATGCTGATTGTTATGTAACATGGGCATGTAATAAATGGGAATGCAAATCTCCAAGACTTGATACTGGACAAGGTTTGGGGAATTTTGGACAGAGATTTTCACATATGTTACAGCATATTCAGTTAATGAGGAGAAACTATATGTGCTTAGATTGATAGATAAGTAGATTGATTAATCGTCAATATACTGGTTAATCTGAAAAAAAATAGGAATCACATTCTTCAAAGAAAACCCAGTGATGAGAATTCTTAAGATGAAGATCTTAAGTTTTCATTCTTTGATATTTATTCTTTAGTGTGTGTTTATCCTGCTGCCTGTGATTTAAATCCAAGGTTTCCTCTTCTACTTTTTGAAAGTGAATACTGGTAGAAGATTCTTGCTTATTTCTGTCTATAGGGTTTGAAATAATTAATCTGACTTGATTAAATGCCTCAGTCATATAGTAGCATTTAAAAAATTATAGAGCCACTGTTACATAATTGGCCTGAATCCCATCTTGTACCCCTTTTGCTGATAGAGCAAAACAAGCCTACGCAAATATGGAAGAAATTATCCACAGCAGTTACCAACCCCCGTGCTGCTTAGAAGAATGCATTGTTGTGCATAAACTCAGGATAAAAATACTGAACATTCTTCAACGATGGCTGTGTGTTGATTGCTGTGCCATTGTGTTCTGTTTGCTATTTTTAATTTTTGTCTACAATGTTTCACCGACAGTGGTAGACATCATTCCCTTAGATGCTTTTGGTTTGCCTAGAAGAAATGTGGGAATAAAAGAGATGAGGATGATTACACTTTGGCTTCCTTCAATTTTTCTTTTGGCAGTTTACTCTAACCTCATCTTCTTTTGTTGATTTTGTAATATGAGAATTTAAGTCATTCAATAGTAGGTTATATGATTGAAGTTGTTGGCCATCTCTACTTCCATGAAGTGTGTGTACATACCTCCCTCCAGTAGAATCTCAAAATCCCATTGTAATTCCTGATAGAATTAAGAATCCATGCTTTAGAATGAATGAAAACCTTAAAACCAGGTTAAATTTATTTTATAGAAAACCATTTATATTACTTTAAGTTCATGGTTCTTATTTGTTGCTCTCATTGTTATTACTTTCTGAGTCTTTGATCTTAAGCGGAGAAATTTCTGCAGAGGCTCCTCTAAGAAATAGCACATATATAATAGCTGGGTCATAAAAGAGCTTGATTTATAAAATGTTTGATTAATAGAGAAAAGAGGCAAGCTAGAGAGTCTTGTCTCCAAAAACAAAGTTGTCCTTAAAAGTATGTAAAATTAAAGTTTGAATCTCTTGGAATCAACCAAGACAGAAATAAAATTAATATTCGTGTAGGTGTATGGGCTGAAGCATCCTACAATCCAATTACGTAACAGGGACAAACTAAGGTAACCCTGGTGTAGCGTCTTGTAAAAGAAGAAGTGAGATTATATAATTAGACTGCATTTATCACGTAGCACATTCCACCTACACAGGCTCTGAAGAAAGACAGAGGAAGTGGGGAGGGAAAGATTTCTAAGGAATAATGACGAAGAACAGTTTGATGTGTACATTTGTGTCATCCTTTCAAGATTTTTTTTTCTTTTAGTATTATGCACAGCATCACTTAAGGGTCTAATGGCTTACAGTTTTGTCCTTCAAAGACCTTGATCAAGCCAGTCTTTGGGGCAAAAAGAAGAGCTTAGATATGGGTGGAGGGAAAGCAAAACTGGACCCTTTAAGAATTGTGTCTAAGGAAAATGGTCAAGAACAGTTAACTAAGAATATGTTTATTTGGAAAGATCTTTTTCGTATTGGTAAGTAGAGTTGTTAGGTGAATAGAGAGCATATGTTTTGTGCCTTGAGAGGATTAGACTAGGGTAATATTATCACTGTTGATAATGCAGATATTGCAGTATGCTTTGTTAATCCAACAAAGGTATCATAGGAAGGTACAAAAGACAGAAAGAAAAACCAAGATGGTAATAAGGAGCTTTATTATGGTGACCAGTGTCCAGGAGGAGCAATGGATAGGGCAGAATCATTCCAACCACCACCTTTATGGGTGTCTCTATTTCACTCGTTCAGCATCAGTCCTTATAAGATGTTTCTCAGTGCTGTGCTATTAAAGCTGAAACAACAGTAATTCCTGCTGAAGAAGTATATTTAGCCAATGGACTTCGAGTATAGCCACATTAGAAAACTACACTCCAAACCAGTTTCCCAGGTTGTTTTCTCCTATTCTTTCCAGTGTTGGAGTTTGTTGGAAATGCTAAGGAAATGTCCCCACACCAAATTTATCAGACATCAGAAGTGTAGTACCTTTTGCTTGTTTCAAACTTGGGATGATAGCTGTTGATTGAAGAAATAAAAAATATTGAAGTCCCTGCTAAGTTAAGTGTAATTGCTGAAATGGCCAACATTTCATGCAATCAGTACAATCATACAATCATGCAATCATGCAATCATGCACTCAGCACATGACTACTCTGCCATCGTTAGTGTTTTTGCTCCCTCTGAGTGCAAAACATCTGGTGAGGTGCATGCAGCACATGTATGTATGACTTTCCCGTTTTCAGTGGATATACTCATTCCTGACACAAAGGAGAGCGCATAAAAGTAAAGCAATGACAATTAAAATGTACCAATTCCCCAAATACAGACTGATGCAATAATAAGTTTAAGAGACAGCAATAATGGAGAATAAAGATTGTTGAATACATGAGAAAATTTGTTTCAAATTCTACCCTTTGGAAATAATCATCATTAAAGCTGGATGAACTAAATTTTAACAAGGAAGTTGGCAAGTAACCAAATCTATATTTAAAGGCTTTCAGCCTACCAAATCTTGCATGTATGTAACCCTCATTTTATGACTTGGCTTTTCATTTCATTAATATTAACCAACAATAACTTCCTTTTGGCTCTGATGGACTTAAGTCTAAAGGTCTCAAAGTTGAAATGGGAAAAATTGAATTGCTTTTTATACTAATTTCTGATTGTTAATTTTACTTCTTTTAAGGTAGAGGCTATATTATATATATATATCATTTGGCAACAGTAATTCACTTCTAAACTTTTATGGTGCAAAATCAATTGCCAATTTGGTGATAATATAGGCAGGCACTAATAGTGCTTCTTTGCCACTTCAAAGCATCCAGCCCGAAAAATTTCATAAGCAGGAAACCTAACCCCACTGGCTGAACTGATATAAAGAACTGCCTCTTATGTGTTCCCTTAGATTTGAATTTTTCAAAGCTCCTCTGGAATATTGTATTTTTGGAGCAATCACAATTTTCATTTATTTCAAGAAGTTGATTTCCTGTAGGCTTCAAAGATATTACAGTTCTGCATGGATTAGTTTTAAAAACCAGAGTGAGCATATGAATTGTTTCTAAAACGTATGGTGTAAATGCCATGGGCACTGGTATGGAATGGATATGGATTCTGATCTTCCCTCTTCCATATAGAGTGTACTTGGGAAAATCTGTTTCCTGATCTGTAACATTCAGACAACAATAGTTCATAGAACTAATGACTCAGAAGATGCAAAGGTATCTGCATATGTAAATACTATTGAAAATAATAGGAAGATATAGGAGAAAAAATCATCATATTGAAATTAGTAGAAGTGATGAATGGAGGCAGAAGAAACTGGCTGGATATTTTCAATGGAAAAACTCATTTTAAATCATGAATGACCACTGTTGGCAACTTTCCATGTTTGCTCTCAGTATTTTTTAAAGCGTGTCATTGTTTTTGCACCACACACACACATTTGTGTTTGTATGTGTGTCAAATACTGAAAAAAATCACAAAATCAGAGCCCCAGGTCTACCACCCAGAAATAACCATTATTTCATTGGTTTAACATCATTTTAAATATATATGCAATTATCAATATAGATGAAAGCATATAAAATAGTTTTATAAAAAACAATTATACAGATATTATTTTAACATGAAGCCTTAAAATTTGTTTTAATATTGATTTTCTCTCTATGAAGCATGAGAACATTCGTCCCCTTGTGTGTCCCTCCCTCTCCGCCTCTGTTTGGATTTTTGTTACTTGTGTCGTTTTTTTTACATTGTGTATCCCTAAAACATTCATGGTGACTTGAACCATGATTTCCATATTTCATTAGTACTAGCACTATATTTAAATAAGATCAATGTTCTCCTGCCTCATTTGCCAGGGCTTTGGATTCTTAAATTACTCATCTTGCTTCTTCTCTAAATTGGCTCTATTTCATCATCAAGGTCTATTTTTTTTAAATATTTTTAGGAAGGGTTCAGAAGTGTATGTGTTTTATGAGATCTCCCATGTTGGCCAATGTCAGTCATTTGCCTTAAAAATTAATACTTTAGCACAATATAATATTTTTGGAGTCAGATATGTAGCCATTGCTCCATGGGCTTCTAGCACTAAATATTGCTGTGCAGAAGTCTGAGGAGAACCTGTTCTTTCCCTGCGATGAGTTATTTGCTTTTTGTGCCTGGATGCTTGAAAAAGTCTTCTCTTTATTTTCCTCTGGACAAGGATATTTTGCATAGTTGTTTTGCCCTTTTTTAAAAATCTTGCTTCGATGCCCCTTTTCAAACATTCTCTCTTGTCTTTTAAAGTATTGGTGACTTCTTGACTTTCTTTATCTGAGATCAGAATGTTTCTTTTTCACAGGCTTTGGTTTGAGAGCTGAATATTTCACGTTCTGTCTGATTTTCTTGAGAAGGGAGGCTGAAGGGAATACTGATGTCATATATGTTCTTTCTAGAATTTCAGGTCTATTTTCTCTCCCGATACTTTGTTAAATGTCCTGTACCAGGTTTGCATCAGCTTGTGTGTGTGTGTGTGTGTGTGTGTGTGTGTGTGTTAAGCGGCACATGGTCAGGCTTTATTAGCTTTCTCAAATCATTCTGAAGCAGTGGATGAATTCTTCCCTTAATTCAAAGAAATTATTGTTTCCTATTGTCCTCAGTGAGAAGCATCTTTGCTATTACTCACACTAGGGAAACTACCAGGACACCCATTCAACTTCTTTCTTTCTCAATTTGTGGTTATGAACAAGAATTCTCGGTAAGTTTGGACTCAACCATTGACTTGGAGGAGGCATCAGTGTTAGGAGTCAGTGACTTGCTCTGCCCCAGAAATTTCTGTTGTTTTCTTAGCTGTCAGAGTTACTGCATTAGGTCTAGCTTTGTTTCTTGTATGTTCTCGTTTTATTTTGTTTATAACTGTTTTGCCTATGTTTAAATGTATTCTGTGAAGTAGTTTTTATCTTCTGTCTTAACCTGAAAATCAGTACAGGGTTTTAACCTAAGCCCGGAAAGTTACTGCTATTTTCTTTGCAGATGGTGCATTGTCCCTGTCGGGGAGCTGTCTAGAGGGTATAACCAACTGTGTGAGCTAGGCCTATCAGAAGGACATTTCACTGAACACCCGCTGGCTTTTCTTTTTTTTACTTTATCTCTTGTCAGTGTCAAGGGTATTATATTTTTTCCTTTTTTTTTTCATCACCACTTACAAGCCGGATAAGACAGAACATTCACACCTCACTGACTTTCTTTTTATTGGGAAATTTTTATTTTTCCTCTTGATTTATTTTTTCTTGCTCTGAGGAGGTTTTTAAAACTAAAGTGAGGAACGTTCAGATAAGATGCACTATCGAGATTATTCTAAACCCCAGCATCTTTACTATTTTGAAAGCAAAACTTAAAGCAAAAAAGATTAATTAAAAATGTTCTTAAAATTTGAAGGTGTTTTCCTTTCCAAAATGTATTTCTGCAGGAATTCCCACTGATTTGAAAGATAAAATTGTATCAGATCAACATCTCCAGTTAAAAAGCTAGTTTTCCATGTTTTATTTCCAAATGCTATCAAGGGGATAAAATTTAAACTTTTTTTTGTGCACACGTTATTCACATGTGAGAATAATGAAACATAATATTCAATTTTTCTGCTGTATCCTTTGCTACATGTAGAGTGCTGCTTGGGAAACCTGCCTCACAGTATGGCTGTGAGGATTAAATGTGCGATTATATGGAAAGTACTTGATAAGCACTTAGTACATATTATCTGTGGCTGCTGCTCCTTTCGTTATGTCATCCAATGGAAATTTCCTCATGGATTTCTTCTTTCGAGTGTTCTTTTTTTACATTCTTAACTCCTTAAATGAGATTTTTGCATAATATTTAAAGTGCAAATTCTATTGGTTTTCCAAAGCTCTATTTGAGCTTTTTTCCAAAATATGTTGTTTTGTTTGATAAAATGGGATGTAAGGGAAGCCAATGGGCTATGTTGGAGATAGGCCTCAAGTGCATCCTTTGTGCCCATCTTCAGAAATTGGCCCTCAGCCTGAGTCACCAAGCCCAGGACTGTAAGGGATTCATATATACAACAGCACAACCATAAGCCCCTCCATGAAATACTGCTGGAATTCAGGAGTTGGACTGCTATATCCTTGATTTTAATCTTAACCCCACTCTTGGGTAGCTGCTGCTGCTGCTGCTGCTGCTGCTGCTGCTTCTTCTTCTTCTTCTTCTTCTTCTTCTTCTTCTTCTTCTTCTTCTTCTTCTTCTTCTTCTTCTCCTTCTCCTTCTCCTTCTCCTTCTCCTTCTCCTTCTCCTTCTCCTTCTCCTTCTCCTTCTCCTTCTCCTTCTCCTTCTCCTCCTCCTCCTCCTCCTCCTCCTCCTCCTCCTCCTCCTCCTCCTCCTCCTTCTTCCTTCTTCCTTCTTCTTCCTTCTTCTTCCTTCTTCTTCCTTCTTCATTATTATTAGAGATGGAGTCTCACTCTGTCGCCAGGCTGGAGTACAGTGGTGCGATCTTGGCTCACTGCAACCTCCGCCTCCCAGATTCAAGTGATTCTCCTGCCTCAACCTCCTGAGTAGCTGGGACTACAGGTGCACGCCACCAAGCCCAGCTAATTTTTGCATTTTTGGTAGAGACGGGGTTTACATTGCATTTCTTCAATAGTTCAATTCCCTTTGCACACATGAAAATTATACGTGAAATCATTGTATATGAGGATCCCATCATACCAAGCCATGTATAAAAGAGAAGGTATTTTGAGCATAGCATCCTAAATCTGGATTATTTTAAATGAATGGCTATTGTACTTGATGATTTATTTCAAATTTCCTCTTTAAATTATTGCAAATGTTTCACAACATAAATGCTACTCTAACATATTTCTTAGACTCACAGTTTTGACACTAAGTTTGTTACAAGTGCAGAATCTCAGACTCCAACCCCAACCCAGACATATTGAATCAGAATTTGCATTTTACTGAGATTCCCCAGAAAATCCTAAGCATGTTAATGTTTAATATTACAGAACTAATGTAGTTGATACTGTTAATAGGGAAAGCCATAAGACTCAAGAGAAATATGGATTTAAAAGGCCTTTAAACATATGAGACTGAAGCTCTCCATTCATAATTTTAAAAATTACAATCTAAAACTACAACCCAATACCAATGTTCTCTTCATAGACTGGTAAAAATGCAAAGGGGTGACAATATGCTGTGGGTTCTCCAGAAAGAGCACTAGCATTGCTGGAAGTTGGGGAATACAGGGGGAATCATCCCTAGAGGTTTTTGGCATATCTATCAAAAGTGTATGCTTTAACCCACCAATCCTACCTCTGAAAATTTATCCTACAGATATGCTTGCAAAATGAAATATGTACAGAAATGTTCATTGCAGAATTATTTGTAAATGGGAGTTGCATAAGGGTCAATGAGGGACTAGTGCGATAAATGCTGCAATAGAATATTATACAGCTATACAAAAGAATTAGAGCATATCCCCTTATACTGATTGGGGAAACTCTTCAAGTACATTGGTAAGGGAAAACAAAAGCAAGGTGCAGAAAAATACGTGTGATACTGTTTTTTGTGTGAACAAAGAAACAAAATCACATATATAAATAATATTTATATTATTTACATATAGCATATATATATTTATATATAATAAATATATATTATATATTATATAAAAATATATATTTATATAATGTATTTATAGATTATATATTTATATTATATATATATATGTATTTGAATTAGCCTGTATGGACATTTTAAAAAGAACTTTGCAGACACACATAAGAAACAAATTAAGTATCTGTGATACATGTAAGTGATGAAGAGCTTGCCAAGACATAAATGTAACTTCTAAAACTATATAGGAAAATGACAGATAATGCACTGGGAAAAAAGTAGACAAAGATTTTTGACCAGTCTATTCATAAAAGAGGATATCAAACAGCCAGTAAATATATAAACATGTTCAACATCATGAATAATAATGCAAATTAATGCCAGGAGAAGCTATCACTATATGTCCATCAGCTGGCCAAAATTAAATTTTCTTACAATAGCAAGGGCACCAGGGACCTGGATGCATGCTGGTAGGGTGAAGATTGGTGTAAACACTTGGACAAAACCATGTTATGAATATATTTTCTATTAAAGGTGAACATGCACATGTCCTATGGCTAAGCAACCCCAATTCCAGGTATGCACTGTTGGAAATATATTCTCCTCCACCCTAGGAAGCAGGCACAAGAATGCTCTTCTTAACATTATTCTCAATAGCCTCAGACCAGAAATAACCTAAATTAAATATCCACCAGCAGCAAAATAAACACGACTATACAGTGTTTTTTTGTTTTTTTGTTTTGTTTTATTTTTTTTTAAAAAACAGAAAATAGCAAGTGTTGGCAAGAATGTAGAAAAATTAGAACTTTTGTGCATTGCTGGTGAGAATGTAAAATGGTCCAGCTGCTGTGGAAAAAAGTTTATCCATTCCTCAAAAAGTTAAACATAGAATCACCATATGATCCAGCGTTCCATACCTAGATATATTTGCAAAAGAATTGGAAGCAGGGACTCTAACAAATACTTGTATGCCAGTGTTCCTAGCAAAGCTATTCACAATCAACAAAATGTGGACACTCAAATGTCCATCCCAGATAAAATGGATAAGCAAAACTAGCCTTAAAAAAGCCATGAAAGTCTGATATTTCCTAGAAGATGGATGAAGCTTGGAAACATTACACTAAGTGAAGTACGCCAGTCACGACAGACAAATATTGTAGGATTAAAATAGGCATATTCGCAAAGATAGAAAGTGAGATTACAAGGGACTGGGGAGAAGGAAGAATAGGGAATTATTATTTAATGAGTACAGTGTTTCTGTATGGGATGATGAAAATGTTTTGGAAATAGTGGTGATGGTTACACAACATTGTGAATCTACTTAATGCCACTGAACTGTATGCTTAAAATGGTTAAAACTGTAAATTTTGTTACGTGTACTTTACCATAATAAAAAAACAAATTATAGTATGTTCATATAAAATAGTATTATACAGTGATGAAAATGAATACACTATAAATACACTCCACAGGTTGAATCTCTCAAATATAATGTTGAGTGAAGAAAGTCGTATACAAAATAATACATAAAATTAATTGTATGTAAGTTCACTTACATAAAGGGCACAGAGGCACAACTAAACTATGATGTATCGGGATGCAACTATCAGGATGAAGTAAAAAGAAAAGTAAGAAAGGAACTGCCCTAGAAGGCAGGTCAGTGGTTATCTTTGGTGAGGAGCAGATGAGGCGTCTTTGGGATGCTGGCAGTGTTCCACCTCTTGATCTGGGTATTCACTTCATAATGATTTGTTTAGCTGTACATTTCTTAATGCATTTTACATATGTGTGTTACATATCACAATAAAATGTTATTCAGGCAGGGCATGGTGGCTCACGCCTGTAATCCCAGCACTTTCGGAGGCTGAGGCGGGCGGATCACCTGAGGTCAGGAGTTCGAGACCAGCCTGGCCAACGTGGTGAAACCCCGTCTCTATTAAAAATACAAAAATTAGCTGGGCTTGGTGGCAGGAGCCTGTAATCCCAGCTACTCGGGAGGCTGAGGCAGGAGAATCGCTTGAACCCGGAGGCAGCAGTTGCATTGAGCGGAGTTCGCACAATTGCACTCCAGCCTGGGCAACAAGAGCGAAACTCTGTCTCAAAAAAAAAGAAAAAAAAAGTTTTTTAAAAAGAAATGAAAAAAGTGGTTATGTGTTGAGGATGATAATACAAGAACTGGATGGCGTGGACATGATTCTCTTAACTATACTATTTTCTATTTGGGTTTTTAACTATAAGGCTTATGTCATTTAATTTGTTCAATTCAAATTACTAAACCAGTAAACTACAAAATGACCTAGATCAAATGACTGCAAGAAATTTTGATTCTACACATTTAAACAATATAGCCTTCCAGGAAATGTAAATGCTTGTTTTATATAAATATAAAAACAAGTGTCTTAAATATAAGTATTGAATATGATTTGTCTTCAGAATCCAACATTCGGTACTAAGTTCCACTTTGAAACCCTGTTTTTTGACATAGGTTATTAAATATTAAGCATTTAATCATTACAAATTAAACGGAAAATATAAAGGAAGATGGATTTGTTTGTTTCTTTTTCAGATTGAAACTGCTTGGCCAAGGCCTAGCCAGGGTAGCTGGCCTCCCCATGGCAAGGACTTGCAGCAAGCCAAATTAACTTCGTTTGGATCACACATTAAATTTCGGAATAAAGCCATTTCCCCAGAAAGGATCAGGAAGCATTAAGCAGTAGTGGGCAAGAAGATTAAACTTCCATGTTGGGAATCTCACTGGTTATCTTTGGCCTTCTGGATAGGTAGTTCTTTTCTGGCCTATGTACCTTTTTATAGCTACATAAAAAAATTAATAACCTTTCTAAAAGTAAAAATCCTATTTGGAGTAAGATGGCATTGCAAATTAAATAAATATTGAAATAAACAACATTAGCATATTTTTTTCAAAGCTATGTGTTTAGGACTCAAAGCAATGTCATGTTGGGCATCTATAAAACAGCTTATCAAGCATTTGCAGTTGACAAATAGGTGTGTATTGGAGATGTTATGGTTCGTATGAGGGTAGCCCTCCTTTTAAAATCACTAAGATTTCTTATTAGTGTAAAGAAACGTCATGTAAGTAAACCCAGAACTCTTTTTAATACATTTTTTTCTGTTTTCGCTTGTGCTACTGTTTTATTTTTTTAAATCTTCTTAACATAGATATCGTGGATTCTATTCATAATTCAGTAGCAAAGATCAGATTTTTTTTAAAGTTCATAGAAATTGAAGCTGTTTTTTTACTAGATCCCCTTAAACCTTGAGACTAATTTTTACCAATAAATCTTTACACACTAAAGAACAATGATCTATATAAATAGTTCAATCAGGTAGCCCTTCTCTCTGCTCCTTAATCTGTTTCCAAAGAGACTTTGTAACTTTGGCTTAGAACTTGTATGAAGATGTTTTCTAGTGTTATTTTCTTGGTATGGTTGCATTGCCTTTTACTTTTTTTTTTAATTTTAAAGTAACACATAATTCCTGACATACTTATCATTCAACACATAAGTGCTTCTATTTAGAAGTCTACTTTCATTTTATTTTTTAACATTGTACTGTAAAAAGAGAAAACATACCTACTACAACAACAGGGATTGTTCTAGATGCTGTCTACCTACTAACTCAATTGTAGGGAGGTTTGATTTTCCATTTTATTTGTGTGCACTTCTAATATATTGGCAACTCCCTATCATATTCATTAAAGAAAAAACTTTAGATAAACTATCATAGGAAAATCTAAACTGAAATATTTAAAAAATTTTTAAATCAGCCTTATTTATTTACATACATATACAAATACACATTCACACGTTAAAATGCTCAAGTTATCCATTTTACATTCCATACCTCGTAACTATTTTATACATTTAGTATTACAATGTACTATATATTTGTATGTAGTGCAGTTTCTGCAACAGCATAAGTCATACCTTCTGGGAAGATGAGGTGTATGTCAAGCATTGGTGTTCTGCTGCCTGCCAGGTTTAGTTTTTAATAAAAACAAGAGAATCACAAAGATGAAACAGAAGAAATCCAAAGTGTATAAATCGTGCTTCTTTCCCTTATGATCCTATTCTTGACTTTTATTACCTCATTGGAGGACAAGGTTATACATCTCACTGTTAATCCTGGGCTAGGTCACCTGTTGAGTAAAAGAAAAGCCTTTGGTTCTCAGATTTTAAGTCATCTGACATTTTAAATTTGCATTTGGAGGCAATAAAGGAATATAACCAACTTTTTCTGTTTCTTTAGGTCTTGAAAAGGAAGTTGTTTGAAGTTAATTCTTTGTTTTGATTTTTGGTCAATAATGAAATAATCTTCATTTCGTGTTATATCTGTCAAAGAAAAATAATAAGAGCAATATGGAGCCAGGCTGTAAATAGATTTTATTGCTCGAAATCCACTTGGGTAAAAAATAAGCATACAAAGCAAGGGAAAATAATCAATTAAAGGGGGTGGTAGATGTTTTTCTTGGTTGTGGCTTTTTGGACTATAAGCCTGCAAGTTAGATCTTGTCCCAACTGCTTTTAATTAAACTCTTACTTCTTTTTCTTTTAATACTATTTTTTCTCATAAAATTAATAAGGGATCATAGTAGGACTTTTGGGAAGTATGAGTACTAATTAGGATATGGGTCTAGCTACTCTAACAGACATTCAAGTGTCTTATGATTAGAGTTTATTTCTATCCCACACTACCCTGAGATAATTAGGCAAGAGCTGACGTGGTTCTCCATGGTGTTCAGGACTCCTAACCTGGACTCCCTCCATATTGTTGCTATGCTGCCGTCCTCCAACATTGCTTCCGCCTCCTAATCTAAGATGGCTGCTTCAGCTCCAGACTTCACAGTCACCTTCCAGTAAGAAGGAGAACAGAGAAAAGGATACTCTGGACATTCCCAGAAGTGACACATATTATCTCCATTTAAAATTCATTAGTCTGTGCTCAGCCACAATAGAAAACTGGGAAGTTTCATCTTAATTCTAGTTAATCCTTTGCCCATGTAAAATTGGTGGTTCTATAGAAAGAAAGGAAGACTGGATATTGGGAGAGAGCTAGCAATGTTTCCCAGAATACAAAAAAATATAAAGAAGAAAATAACTATTACCCATAAACTCAAAACCTAAAGATACTGTTACCTTTAATTTTTGGCATATTTCATTTCATTACTTTACTATGTTACATATTTTTAAAAAGAATTATACAATATATTATAATATGCTGTTTTTCTTTTTTTAATAATAAATGCTCTAACATTCTATCAGTCTTTAAAACATTATTTTAATGGCTTCATAGTATTGTGTACTTATAATAAATAAATAAAATAAATAAATAAATAAAATTATTTTTCAGTTCTTTAAGATATATAATTATAGGTTAAAATACTCACTTTAACGTTTTTATTTTATTTTTAAGATTACCTCTCAAAAAGGTGGTGTAAAATTATACTCCCACAGTCATATTTGAGTACTCACTGCATCAAATATTTCTCACTTCTAAACAGTACAAATTTTAAGATGATTACTCATATAATAGTTAACAAATGGTCTCATTGTTTTGATATGTATTTCTTTGTTTGTGAACAACATAGAATCTTTGAAAAAACAATTCTTGGTAATTTGTCTATCTGGTTTAAATTTTCTCTATATGACCTTTATCTGTTTTTCTACTTATAAATTTATGAAAACTCTTTCAATAATATGGATACAACTTATCTTTAACCCTGGTGAAATATTTTCCCAGGTTTGAGTTAGCCTTCTCTTTCAATATTTATATTCTTGGAAATTTGTTCTGTTATAATATTTAGAATAAATATCTATTTGTATCTAGTAAGCAATCAATCAATATTAATTTAATGAGGGATTGAAAGAGTGAATAATTAGATTTATTACCACATTGTATTACTCTTAATGCTTACTGCTAGTCCTTGTTTCTTTTAACCAGGTCTCCCCCTTTTGGATGCTTTTCATTTTGGTTTTCATCTTGAATGACTAGAACATGTATTTTAGCAATACTTGAGAGATGCATATATGCTTCATATACACATGCATATCAAAATATCATTCTATTGACTTTACCCAAGGACTTGGGTGATTGTATAGAATTCATTAATCCTGTTTTCCTTCAAAACTCTGTATACCTTTTCCTACCTTCTGGTATGTGTGACATAAGGTGTAAGAGTGGCCTGAGTTTTATTTCTTTGTAAGAAATTATTGGCCAGGCACAGTGGCTCATGCCTGTAATCCCAGAGCTTTGGGAGGCAGAGGTAGGAGGATCTCTTGGGTGCAGAAGTTCCAGACCAGCCTAGACAACATAGCAAGACCCTGTCTCTACAAAAAGAAAAGAAAAGAAATTATTGCTCTTTTGGTTTTATCTTCCTGGCAGCTCTAAGGTACTTTTTCTCTCCTCTTGAAATTGCCTCCCAAAATTAGCTCAATATAATATGAGTGGGCATTGATAACATTTCATAACTTCCCCTGGGAATATCAAGAATTATATTAAATAGACAGATCTGGAAATGTTTCCTTCCACTTTGCCCTTAATTCTTATTTCTCTTGGGTCTGCTTGGCCTCTTCCTCTGGAGCATCAGTTTATACTACTTGAGTTTGCTTTTCATATCTGTTATCTTCTTTCTTAGTCTAAGAATCTGTTTGTCTTTTTTGCCTCTTCATTCTGGGAGAATTTAAAGGGTTTGTTCCTGTACTAGTGGTTTGCTTTTTCTGATCTGACATTTATGTGCTTGTTTTCTAATAAAGATTTTAATATTGTTATGGTATTTTTATTTCTCAGTGTTATCTTAGCCTACCCTGTTCTTGGTTTGTTTCTGCATGTGTCTTAGCTCCTGTTTTATCTCATTCTCTGGCATTTTTGTCTCATTGTTTATAGAGTTATTGTTTCAAGGAATTTTATTGATCCTCTAAACCAGATGCTTCACTTGTGTTTGCTCTAGTAAATATTTTCCCAAATGTATGCTCTTCCTCTTTGTTTTGCTTGTATATATATATATTTCTATATATAAATATAAAATATTTCTAAATATAGAAATGTATATATTTCTAAATATAGAAATGTATATATTTCTAAATATAGAAATGTATATATTTCTAAATATAGAAATGTATATATTTCTAAATATATATATTTATATCTATATATATAAATCATAGTATCTTCAGGGCTCAATCTTTTAAAATGTTTTTATTCCTTTTCATATTTATTCAGAATTGAATATAGAGACTATGAAGTAGGCCAGATATTTGACCATAAACATGAAATAATGGTGGCTAGATTCTAGTATATTTTCACATCCAATTTTTAATTTTTATTTTTTAAGAACCCTATCTCATTTCTTAACCTGGAAGACTGGATATTACAGTCACAGGTTCATGTGGCTGGTTCATTGATCCAGACACTTGAAGGACATGGCCATTTTCTGTATTTAATTTTCTGTTTGGACTGGCCTCTGTGTCAGGTACATAGTGTGACCATGGATACATGACCCTCCTTGAGCAGCTACCCACGGCATTATTGAAATGAAGCTCCAGGTCAGGAAGATGAGCCAAAGTTTACTTGGGTAGCTGCTTCATAAGACAGAGCAACCTACTCCTATGGCCTTCACACCTGTACCCACCAGTGCGGGGTTTGTAGGCTACTGCGAGCATTGTCATGTAATCATGCTGTGTTTATTTCTCAAGTAGGAGGCTTCCAAGATAGTTCCTGGTGTTTCCCTTCAAACAATTTCTCTTCTCACTAATATTTAGCTAAATATTTATGTTTCTCAAATATTGATGGTATTTTTTCAGGGCTGGATACATTAGTCCTTTCATATAGTAGTCCACTGGTCATTTTATAAGGAATCCAAGAAGCATAGCATAAGAGAAAAAGATAAATTTTCATCCTGGCACAGTGGCTTACGCCTGTGATCCCAGCCCTTTGGGAGGCCAAGGCAGGCAGATCACCTGAGGTCAGGAGTTCAAGACCAGCCTGGCCAACATGGCTAAACCCCGTCTCTACAAAAATACAAAAATTAGCCGGGCATGGTGGCATATGCCTGTAGTCCCAGCTACTCAGGAGGCTGAGGCAGGAGAATTGCTTGAACCCTGAAAGCAGAGGTTGCAGTGAGCCAAGATGGTGCCACTGCACTCCAGTCTGGGTGACAGAGTGTGACTCCATATCAAAAGAAAAGGAAAAGATACATTTCCTCAGCACCAAGTTTACATGAATGCCATTAACTTAACCTGTCTACTGCCCCGATTCCTGATTTCTCATATTATGTAATGCTAGTTCCATATTATTCAATATACTGACAAAAATCATTTTATATTACTATTTCATCGTAGAAGCAATATATACATACTCTCAGAAGTTTTTGAGCCAGAGGATACTGGACCGTTGGCCAGTAGAGCGGATCTGGGCACGGGACCCACAGCATCCAGTACATTAATCCTTTACAGTTCCTTCCATGTGGATTGTCTGGGTGTGCTCTTTGCCCATTCCTCTTCTTGTTAATTAATTTTTAACAATTCAACAGTTATTGTCTACTGTATGTTAGAGCTCTTGAATCTTTCTAAGAGCTGTCATTCAGTGAAACACAGGGATTTATTTGCCAGTTCCTTATATTAAAGAGAGGGTCTCCTTATAGTAGCTGCTGTATAATATTCTCTTGTCTACTTCATTTTTAATACAATACTTCCCAGTTTCCTGTTCTCGTTGTAAGTAAGTATCATGGTTTTGGCCTGGACAGGGCGAAAATTCTTATACTGTAGAAATTATCGTGGATTTTTGTCTATACTTCTTCCATTTGCTTTATATATAATAAGACCGGCCAAGGATATAAATTCTCATATCCAAATTTTTCATCTAATTATTTTAATATTTAACTTTTTAATTCAACAGGATTTTATGTTGAATTTTTTGTGATAAGAGAGATTCAAAGGAATGTATTTTCCTCAGAAAACAGGACAAATTCTACAGTGGTGTCTATTAAATATTTCCTACCTATTCATGTGTGACTCTTTACTCTATATCCCAAAACAATCTCACCTCAGTATAAGTAAACTTAGTCCATATTTATATGTATAAATATATATAATATTTAATAGTGTGTTATATATGATGTAGTAGCCTATGATATAATATATACGTGTAAATTGATATCTTTTTATATATATTTAGCACAGTGTTTCTGGGATCAGGAATATTTAATAATATAAAATTTGTGATTAGAATAAAGAAGATAAGATGTCACCAGCTTACTGATGATAACTGCCACGCCCAGTACCTCATCTTGTCCCCAGGAGGCTTGCTGAGGCATGTGGAGGAGGAATGGAGAGCCAGATGGTGCCTGTGGCTCCATGTAGATGATTCCTACAGGGCTGGAAAGCAATCACTCAGTACCAGTCCCCTGGGAGGCTGCCGACAAGGCAGGCATGTTCCCTGCATTCATCTTTACAAGGTGTAATAATTAAGCCAGCAGAATCATAGCATTGCCTGATGGATGTACAAAGAATCAGCATGGACCCTCTTGGCTTGTTCATTACCTCAACGTCACCTACACAGACTAGTAATTACTCACGGAATTTATGGCATTTACATGTGACGATAATCTTTGCTGCATTAACGCCTCCTAAAGCTAAGGTCCCGGGGCCAGTTAAAAACCTGTTTATTACCAATGAAACTTAAGCATTGAGGATTTGAGTAGATTTTACTGACATTACACTTAGAGAAAGATTTTAGATGTCTTCATCAAGAAGAAGACAAAGATGTGTGTTGGACGCAGCCGTTTTGAATATATTTGGCAGCAGCTTATGAAATGCCCTAGAGTTCACCTGTCTAACTCTGCTTTAAACAAGCACTTGACATATACTAAACCAAAGAACTTCTCTATTTGAGGTGTAACTGTCTATTATATTTCTCCCACTGACTTAGGCTAGTTGCAGAGACTGGGCAGCAGAGGACCCTCCAATTGGTACATTGGTAATTCTTGGCTGAACTTGAAGGCTGTGTTTTAGGTCTGCCCTTCTCTATCTTGCATTTCTATCCAGATGCCAATATGAACTAAAATAGAGCTTCTTGTTACTCAGTTTCATGTGCTTGAGGGGCCTGGAGGCTACAAAAAAAATGAGAAGTGGCCATTCATCTTGATATCTGGAACTCTTGCCCCGGGATGCTGTCAAAGAAAGAAAATTCTGGAGACAAGAGGAGAAGTTACTATTTTTTGTCAGGTGATCTAGAAGCAGAGCTTGAGATGGAGATTCTGATGCAAGTGATTTTTGGAGGGAATGCTCTCTGGAGAAAGAGAGTGAGAAAGAAAAATAGGGTAGGATTAGAAATAAAGTAAAGATGGGACAGCAGGTCTAGCCTCAACCTGGTCCCACAGGGAGCTCTGGGGTAGGAATTGCACCACAGAGCTGTCCTGCAGAATGTCATGGACTATCAGCAGCCTACCTCTCCCAGAGGTGCATGCATAAACTTCCAGGCATCTTCAGCCAGGGTGGTACTCCTCAGCCAAGAACAGTCCTTCAGAGAACGGTAGAGGTACCAGCTGTTAGCAGCTGACACCTGCGGCATCTGCAGGATGGGTGCAGTGGCCCCATCAGGTAAAGGGAACCTGAGTGGGGCACGGAAGTACTAACTACAGTTACCCACCTTCCTTTCTCTTGCCTCCAACAGTCACTCTATTACTCTGTTATGTATAGTCATAGCATTTATCACTATCTGGAAATAGCAGGTATATTTATATATTTACTGCTTATTATCTGTCTCCTTTCCACTAGATACCATAAGCTCCAGAGCACATCAGTGTTGTATCATCAGTTTCTAAACAAGTGCCTGGCACATAGTTAGGTACCGGGGACACAATTTGTTGAATGAGTAGGGGCGGGATGAGGTAGGAACTTTGGAAATCTGTGTCATGCCCAACTGTAGTGGATGCTATCAGTGTCCCATCCAGATCACCTCAGATCCTGACTTTTTCATCCTGGGTTCCCATTCTCCAGCTTCTGCATGCTTCACTCCTAACAAGTGTCATCTGCTTATTAGTCTGTGTTTTATTAGTTGAGATAATAATAGCTAGAATTGATTGCTTTCAGCCTGTCTAACACTGCTTTAAACAAGCACTTGACATGAACTAACGCAGTGCTTCTCGGGCTTTAATGTGCACACAAGTCCCCTGTGGATCTTGGTAAAATGCAGACTCTTTCAGTGGGTCTGATGAGGGACCTGAGGGACTGCATTTCCACTGAGATTCCTGGGAAAGCTGATGCTACTGGTCTCCAGACCACACTATGAGTGGCAAGGGATTTGCTCATTAATCTTCATAACAGCTCGATGAAATCGGTCCTATTATTATTTCCGTTTTACAGATGAGGAAAGTGAGGCAGAGAGAGGTTAAGCCATGTGCTCAAAATGACACAGCTGTTAAGAGATGGAAGCAGAATTTGAATCCAGGCAGCCTGAATCCCAAATGTGTCACCTGAAATACTCTGAATAAAGGCCTCTCTTGGAAGATGAAGTTATAAGTGAGGTTGACCAGGCTAACAAGTAAAGACAATGCATCCCTCTGGTGGATCTCACAGTGAATACAGTCTATACACTGCCCTAGGACACTCGGAATCTTGAGCGAGCGTGACTCAATGGGAGACTGTTCCACTGTCAGTTTCTCTTCCAGCCTCCCATGACTCCAAATCATTAGGCTGCAGTTTTGACAGTGTTTCCCAATGGCTTGAAAGTAACTAATGAGTGAATGCCAGTGCCTAATAGAGGTGGATGACAGCAGTTATAATTTCTCAAAGATCATTTGATTCGTCTTTTGTAATATTTCAACATTTAATGTAAAACAGTAGGCAACTGGAGATTTATAACTTGATTCATTCTAATTGATTTCTTGGCTTCCTTGGGTCTAATTAATTTTTACTGTTTACCCTAAAATGGTGCAATAGGCTTCCTAAAAGCTGTTAGAAGGCAGCTGTATCATAGTTTATAAAAAGCTGAGACTTGGCTTTTATTTGAGAGGTAAATAGAAATTGATTTTGCTGTTGAGGTCCAGACATAAAGGAGGAAAATAGACTCCAGAACTCAAGAGAAGATCCTGGATTACTCTGTCTTGGTTTGTGTTCCCCCAGGAGGAGATTCCGAGACAAGGACTCTGAATACAAGTAGTTTTCTGGAAGGTAGTGCCAGGAAACCTGCCAGGAATGGGAAAGTGAGACAGGGAGAGGAGGAAGCCAAATAGGGGATGCATTGTCAAATAAGTCATATTGTGGGCAGCTGGTGTTCAATCTATGGAGTTGTCTAGGAGACGGCACAGGTTCACACTTAGGTTTTATTCCAACCAGGAACAAGTCACCAATCGCATCAGTCCTGGGTTGAGGGCTACTTTTTCACATTAACTCCAAGCATTCTGGTCATAGGCCTGGCTGGTTTTGACAGCCAGAGAAAACTCCATCAAAGAGATGAAAGTGCTTGCACTTGGAGCTGTAGGGTTGGGTCTACCTGGGAAAAATAAATGGCAAGGGGATGTAGACAGGGAACACAGTATCTGTTACAATGTCTAAATATAAACTGTGCTGCTTTGACCTTTTGTGCACCAGTGACTTCCCCCCAGTTCACAGCCACTTGCTCCCAACCTTGCATAGAGCCCATAATCAAGACTCCTGTGCCACTGACCTGAAGACCTTTAACTAAGGCAGTTGTCCATCTTACATTTTATAATACCACACTGTATCACCATTTGGGAGAACATAAATTAAAACTATAAATTATATAAATTATAAGTTACAACTATTGACAAGATTGTGCATACTGTAAAGTGCTTTGGGATTTTATTCATTAGTGTTCAGAATACCCCTCATGGTGACTTGGCTTTGAGTGGATCCCCCAGTAACAATCTTTTTGTGAAAAAAAAAAAAAAAAAAAAAGAAATGAGAAAAGAAATGCCCCATCAAACTGAAAATTGAGTAGAAGCTTCTGTGTTGCAGTAATTTTTTGCAGGCTTAAGATTTAATCTCTAAAATGCAACATTTGTATTTAGCATTGTCAAAGGCAAAAGAGGAATCAAATAGTGCCTTCCAGGTCAATGAAAAATAAATCCAGCTCCTGATCAGGCTCTGCTGCTTGCAGGGTGTTGTTCTCTGAGTGTTCTGATTGGCACTACACAGGCTTTCTTGCCACCTCCCAGGCCCAGCTGCTGTTTGCCCACCTGTGAGCCTTATTCCTGCCCCAAACAAGGAAAACAGCAAAAACAGTGTGGCCACTGAAACTGGGCTCAAGGTCCAAGAACAGCTTTCCCTTTGGGTTCTGTTATTGCCACCATGAAGCTACTCGTGGAAGCCCATGAGCAACTAGTTATTAATCTGTTCTTCTCAACTATTTCTTTAGGAATCACGTGAGTGTATAGACACTACAGATGACGAGGATTTCAAAACCAAACCATGATTTATTTGTTGATATTTGGAAATGTAGTTTCAACTTCTTGTGTTTTGTTACACAACTTAATGACACATTTTCATTTTTGTTTTATTTTAATTAACAAAGTGTGCACTCACCGTGTGCCAGACCATACCAGCACTTGGCAAGTTAAACTCATCTAGTCTTCATAAAACTTCACCATGGTGTAGGTACTGTTTTTATTCCCATTTTACAGATGGGGAACTTGAAGCACTGAGAAATTGTCATGGTGGTATTATCATGAAAATAACATTAAGATTGATGAAATGTATATATTAACTAATTTTGACTCACAGGTTAATCCTTCTGCCCTTCCCTGATCCTATCCCAGATGGCTTTTGGAATCTTTTCCAATACATATTAAAGGGTTTATCTGTGCTATCTCTGGATTCTACTAGAAGAATGTTGCCCAGGCTCTGTTATGGTGAAGGGTAGGTTATAAAGTCAGCACATAGTGGAGAAAATGCCATAGAGTCCAAATTAACTCTGAAAATGCTTTCAAATACCTCAAAGTACTGCAGTGTGGTTTTATGCTTATGACTCTCTGTGGTAATTCTAAGGGAGCTGAAGTTCTAGAAAAACTGAGCCTGACTGAAGAAAGAAACTTTCAAATCACTCAGCTTTTAAGATAACCCTAGGGTCGAATGGGGATTGGATGAATCAATCAAAAAGCTTCTGCTTGCCTGCAAAGTTGATTCCTTTCTAGTTACACATCAAGCTTCTTTAATCTCAATGTCTGGTAATAGGCTTATTTGTTACCTTAAACATATTTGCTCAAGCACAGTTGTGCTTTTTGATGAAGTGTAACCAATTGCTTAAGAAAAGGGTCTCAAGAAGTAGAAGGCCCGAGTTTGATTCCCAGACTCTTCGTGGATATTTAGCATTGACAAATTACATAAAGTATTTGACCTTCAGTTTGTTCATGTTTAAAATGGGTGCATGATCTGTACCTAACCTTACAGGTGCAATGTGAGGACTAAATCCCATGAAGCTCTTTGAAGGGTGCGTGGCACTTACTAAGGGTGCTCCAAATGTCGACTATTCCTGTTATTCTAAAGTCAGGGGGAAATTTAAAGAATAGGTTATGAGATTCAGCTGTACCATATTGTCCTGCATAATGCTGTCATTATGAATTGACTTAAAAGGGGCCTGGCTCCATTACTTACAAGCTTATGACATTAATCAAGTTACCCAACTCCTATGGCTCAATGTCCACAACTACAAAAAGAGGTTTTCAATATTACATTTCTTATAACATTATTGTGAGCATTAAGTTAATTAACATATGTAAAACTCCTTGGACAATGTCTGGGTTTTTAAATCTGTTACCACTTCTGCACCCAGAATGTAGCACATAGTAGGTGCTTTTGTTAAGTGGGTGAATACACTATCAGTAGCCATAGTAGGAAGAACTTATCACCTTAAAGTGTTATGTTTGGATTGATACTGTAGTTCTAAAAACATGGTTTTTGGTCACAGTGTGATTTGATGTCATATGTGGTCACATTCATTAATGTCGCCACTGATCTCATAAAAAAAATCTGTAAATATTGAGAAGCCATCAAGCTCACAGTGGTGGATACAAGCTTCCCAAAATTCTAAGTTTTGCTTGGTAGCTTGCATTTTATTATTGGCAACATATAATGTCAGTTATTTACCTTGATAGACCCACTTTATTCATTTCCGAGAAAATATCTGTCACATATCCAAGTCTGAATAACCCTAGTTTTCCTGTCAGTTATTCTTTCAAGTAAAACTGGTGTTACTTGGGAAGAATGACTGGTTCAGCTTGAAACTCAATCTCCTAAGTGTTTCAGTATACTGGATAATTATTTTATGCATAGTTCTCATTTTGTCATACGGAACATTTTAAAAGCCACAAAGAATCAAAAATTTAACAAAATTAATAACTTTTAGCACTTCAAGGATGACATTCTTGAAGTGTGTTTTTAACAGTGAGTGTGTGGAATGAATAATCAGATGATTTCTGGTACACTGGAAGTCTGGTGCCGTGGTCTTGATTTGTATGAAGATATCAGCAGTTTTTTTTTCAGCGTTGCTTTTGTATAAAGTGCAGGTTTCATCTCAGTGAAAAAGGCAATAACCTCTTAATATCATTATGAAATTATTTTGACCTCAGGGACCCTCAAAGGGTCTTGGAGAAACCCAGAGATCTGTGTACTGTGCTTTGAGAATCACTTAGCTATGGAAACATTCAGTAGATAAAACTGGCGGGTGAAAGGGATAGCAGAGTCAAGGATGACACCATTTCCCATTCTAAGAAAGTGAGTGGGCACAGATGCCATTGCAGAGAAGTGAGGCACTAGAGAAAGGGCGGGTTTGTGGCAGAAAAGATAGATTCATGTTGGTCATGAGGCTTCTAGAAGATCTATTTGAGTTGCACATCTTAGGACATCTTGTGCAATTGTTCATTCAAGAAAGATTAATAGGACATCCACTGTGTGCTGGAAATGAGAGGAATGTTTTTCATTCCCAACCTTTTTAATGCAGAAGTCATTTTCGTAGTGAAATTGTAAGCTTCTTTAGAGGATGACCTCAATTATATATTTAGAAAAATAATTGTATGAACCTAACACAATGCAAGACATTGACAAAATATCCCA
Source organism: Nomascus leucogenys (assembly GCF_006542625.1). Taxonomy (NCBI): domain Eukaryota; kingdom Metazoa; phylum Chordata; class Mammalia; order Primates; family Hylobatidae; genus Nomascus; species Nomascus leucogenys. The sequence goes on from NC_044391.1 coordinate 2,669,751, forward strand.
GTTTACAAAAAATGATATTCTCCGTCCTGACTTCCCACAATGACATACACTTTTTCTTCCACCCTTTATCCAGGTCAGACAGTAGACACAGTCATTCTAAACTTCATCATTAATCAGGAAAATGCAAATTAATGTCATGGTGAGATATTGTATATACCCAATAAACTGGTGAAAATTAAAAAATCTGACAATACCAAGGGTTGAGGATAAAGTGGGTCATTAGGGATATGAAACATCCCCTATGACTCAGCATATGTACACACAATATATATGCATATATATAGACATACTTACACATATGTGTGCATGTATGTTTATACATATTTATACATGTGCGTGCATATATGTGTGTGTATATCTACATGTCTATGTGTGTATGTATCTAAGTATAAAATTGAAGATAAGATGACCCTGGACTAATCTTCCAACTAGCAGAACACAAGCACTCCTAATGAGATGGACCTATCAGAAGTGCTTGTTCTCTGCTCGTTGGAAGATTAAGGTGACACCACCATTTGGAAAACAATTTCACGCAATCCTGTACAATTAGACATTACACTCCCTCCAATCCAGAAAATCCAGTTTTAGGGATATACCCTGCCAAAAGCCCAGCACAAGTTTACCAAGGGAACTGCACAAGAATGATGATAGTAATATGTTAATAAAGGCAAATTAAATGACCATCGATAGGAAAATTACTAGTGGTATAGTCCCACACTGGAATACTACAGTGCGGTAAAAAATGAATGAACCACTGCTACGTGCAGCAACATCTTGAAACCTTGGAAATACAAGCCTTAAAGAAAAAAGAAAAATCCAAAAGACTACATGCAGTATGATACATTATGTTCAAAGCAAACATAACTATAAACATATTATATTGGATAATACCTATTTGATAAAACTATACAATGAAACAGGACTACATTTAACACAGAATTTTAAGAAGGTGTTTTCTCCTGGGGGGTGTGTAGACAGAAAGATGTGATACAGGAAGAATATATAGGTCAAGGCAATGATATAGGTAACCTTCTATGTTTTAAATTGGGAGGTAGATAAATTGGTTTTTATTATAATGACAGAATACACACAAGTGTGTGATACACATATTGCTGAGTATTTTTATATTTATAACAAAATAATATTAAAATACGATAAGAGGAAAGGTTTCTTTGGTAAGCCTTTAAAATTTTGTAACTTTCATGTTTTACACATGTATTGTAAATGTGAATTTTTCTGCATGTCTCCTAATAAATTATGAGAGTTTCCAGGGCAAAAATCTTATTTCAGTCATGTTTACATCTTGCCTTAAAACAAAAGAATTTCTAGGCTATATTAGGGACCAAATCTATGTTTGCTAACCAAAAAGAATTAATCAGAATAAATAAATAAATAGAAGCTGCTTTCTAGATTGATCTATAGCCAAAATAATTCACTGATTTTTTCACTTATGTGCTTGCCAAAGGATATTAGCTATCATTTGGCATTTAGTCTCGCTCTCTATATATATATGTACATATATATAAATATATATATAATATATGTATATATATAATCCTCTTTTTATTATTTTTATTACTATTATTATTATTATTTTATTTTATTTTATTTTTGAGACAGGGTCTCTGTCACCCAGGCTGAAGTGCAGTGACACAATCATACCTCACTGTAGTTTTGACCTGCCAAACTCAAGTGATCCTCCCACCTCAGCCTCCCGAGTCGCTGGGACTACAGATGCACACCACCACACCTGGCTAATTTTTTTCTATTTTTTGTAGAAATGGGGTCTGACTTTGTTGCCTAGGCTGGTCTCAAATTCCTGGGTTCAAGCAATCCTCCCACCTCTACCTCCTCCAAATTTACTTATTTTTAATAGGAGAAAGATTACTGAACCAATTTTGACTAAGTTTATGGGGTGAGTTCGCCTCAACCAAATATTGCAGAGGATTGAAATCTATATTAAGATAGTCACTGCAATTATTTTCATGTTAAGACCAGATATCAGAACATTTTTAAAACAAATATGTGGTGTTCTGTCAGTAATTAGCCATTGAATATGTCAAGTTAATCACATCATTATCTCTTGCTGTAGCTTCACATGAAAAACTTACAAGTCTGTTTTGTACAATGTTGTGTCTTAAACACTGTGTGTGATCCATCTGTCCTCTGAAATTACTTGGGGTCACCTCCCATCACCCATCAGTGTTCTTTCAGGAATCACACAGATTAATAGAGTCCTCACTTCCGTGCTGTGCTCTGAACCTTTTTAACTTTAATATAGCCCTGACAGTGGGGAACAAGGACAAGTATATGCCCTCCAAGAACCCGAGAGCGCTCTGCATTTTGTCTAGCTGAGGTAATAACCAAGTTTATTGGCCTAGGCAATGTCTTTTAGGTCCCTTTCCCCGTTAACTTTGTAGTTGTGAACAGTTGTCTTGAGGTTAGGAGGAAAGGTGATTTAAGGACAAAGAAGGAGCAGAGGGATGGAATGTGTCCATAGCCCTTTCTTTATGAATTATGTCTCCTTGTTTGGCGTTCCTTCCTCTGGGTGTTTTGTTTCATTGGCTGTGGTTGAGCCCAGCCTTTATTGATCCCCCTGTCCCACCAGCACTGTGTGATGTAAATGCAAATGTCTGGAGTCATCGGGGATGCTTCATAAAGTGTGGAGCAGACCTAGAGAAAGGTCATGAAAATGCACAATGCTTTTCCGTTGTTGTAGCTTCATGCAGACATTATATATCATGAAGTGACCATATGTTTGAGTAACCATTTATATGGAAGATGAGAGACTTTGAAAGTTCATTTTTTTGATACAAAGTATTTTTTACTCAGTCACAGCGCAGCCTTTTCTATCTCAGTATATCATCATTTATCTTGCTTTGAAAGAACTTGAGTATATATAGTTGTGTGTAATGTATATATACACACACACACGCAAACACATGCATACACACCTGTATATACATCTGTATAGATGTATGTATATGTACATGTACACACAATATATATGTATACATATATACATGCATACTCCTGTATGTGCATATGCATGTATACATGCATGTATATATTTATACATATGCATGTATATATATCTATATGTGTATGTTTATAAGTATAAAATGTACGTATAAAATTGAGGATAAGATGGACCTAGTATGCCACTATACCACTTGTGTTTCTTTCCCATATTGAAAATTATCAATCTTTCCCCATTTCTGTAGAAAAAAATGAATTTACACTCAAAAAAGTTGATTAGCAATGTTAAGAGTAATAATGTTCAATATCTGGAGATTAGCTGAGTACATTGATATACAAATTAGTCAATACAAAAGTAGTATATGAAAAAGCCACTGAATAACATGGCCTCTTTGTTTATTGATAAAAAATTCCAAAAGGGAAGTGGAGAAAATGGAGAGAGGCAATTGAATGCCAAGTAATAATCATTATAACCACTGAGGGGTGGCTGAGAGTGGATAGTATTGATTGGCAAAAGAAAGCTTTCTTGGGATTCTGAGGATGTCAGTATCATTAATGCACAACCACTGAGAAGGATTTTAAAAGGTGAGGCATAGACATCACTGTTAGAAATAACAGCAGGGCATTTTTTCAGGAAGCTTCTGGCCATTTGGTCAGTCAAGAGCTATTAATTTCAGTGAATTCTGCCTGCATAGTATGTGCAGCCACTAGAGAGGCCACCTTCAATTCTAAACCTCAACACTCATTTGCTGTCTTACCACCTTAGTAGATTTGTCTTTGGGTTTTTGTTTTTGCCAAAATCTTCACTGCATGATTTTGCAGGCTCACATGCTTCTTGTTTGCCATTTTAAATCACGGTCCCATCAAATGCCCATTCTCTTTAATAAGGTGAAGCAAGAGGCTGGGTGCTTTGCTCACATCTGTAATCCCAACACTCTGGGCGGCCTAGTCAGGAGGATTGCTTGAGCTCGGGAGTTCAAGACCAGCCTGAACAACATAGTGAGACCCTGTTTCTACCAAAAATAATTAAAATATACAGATACAGTGGTGCACATGGGTGGTCCCGGCTACTTGGATGGCTGAGGTAGGAGGACAGCTTGAATCTTGGAGGTCAAGGCTGCAGTGAGCCATGATCACACCACTGCACTCCACACTGTGTGACAGAGCAAGACCCTGTCTTCAAAAAAAAAAAAAAAAAAGATGCAAGAACTTGAATCAAGAATATAAAGCTCTGCATCTGCACCACAAGAGACAAGAGTAATTGATAGAGTTTGTGTTATCCTTTTAAGAGTCCTTGTGACTAGCAGATGCTGAGAGAAAAACCAACATATTTTTCTTGTTCCCCAAACTACTCATTATTATCTTGATAATATTTCTAATATTTATTTTTTTAAACTGACGTACTTCAAAGTAAATATACTGAAAAAGACCTTATTCACTGACTGAACTAAGTATTCCATTTAGAAGTGGGGAATTGGGGCTTTTTTTTTTCCTCATCATGGAATGAGTCAGTGTGGAATATTGATTATTCATCTGAATATTTAAATCTTGTTTTGTTTTTGGTTTTGTTTGCATGTGGGTTTTCTTGGCTCAGAAAAATAAATAATTGCATGTTAAAACCATTTATTCTTTAATTTCAGAAGTATTTATTCAGCACTTCTTCTATTCAAATCTCTGATGGTATTACATAGCACACAAGAATTCAAATGCAGCAGAGCATCTAAAACATAACCAAACAGATGCGTGGGGCATGTGTTATGCTAATGGGGAAGGCTATGCACAGCATCACTTTAACCATAAACATGCTTCATTAAGGTTATAGACACAGACAGGTAGGTATTAGGTTGGTGCAAAAGTAATTGCAATTACTTTTGAACCAACTTATAGGTAGGTAGATAGACAGACAGACAGACTAGATTCATTTATTCATTTATTCATTCATTTTTACTGAAGAAGTAGCAAAAGAGAGACTGCAAAACTTCCTAAAATCCTCTTGAGGCAAAGCCAACACATTATAGCACCTGTACGTCCCCTGCTGCACTGCACACCAAATCTCTTTTCTTGCTGGAGTGGCCCCATGTCTTTCTGCTGGAATTCTGTTTAGACTCTCTTAGTCTGTTCTCCCTGTCCATCATCCTGACCAACATATAAAGGCATACAAGCCAAGCTACCCAATAATTATGCTGTAAAACAGTGGTTTTGAGTACTTTCTTTGTGTTTTGGTGAATGCACAATAAAATCTACATTTTTGTCAGGTGCCTTGGCATACAAGTAACCATCTCTCACACATACACGTAGATACACACACAACTTTCAGGCCTAGGCTGTCTCCCATTCTCAATCAACATTATTCCTCAAGGGCATATCATTCAGTCTCATGGATGGAAACATACGTGCTGTCCACTCCCAAATTCACATCACTGTTCCTTCCATATGCCCCTTTTGAGTTGAAGGCTGTCTGTCTGACATTTCCACTTATATGTTTCTCATGCACCCGGATTTCTCAACTGCAACTGAATTCTTAATTTTCATATACCTCCAAAACTGCTGTTCCTCAATATTTCCTTTTTAGTAAATTCGTTAGCTATCAACTTAGTTGCCCAAACTGGATGTCAAGGAGTCTCTTTGGGTACCCCTAAGGTTCTCATCTTCTATGCAATCTATCACCACGTCCTGTTGATTTAATATCCAAAATACATCTAAAATCCACCCACTTCTCTCCATTTTCACTTTTTCTCAAGGCTCAAGGACTTCCTCTTGCTTAACTTGGCTCACTGCTCCTCAGGGCGCAGCTATAATGTTGCCTTATGTATCAGCTATCTCTTGTCACAATAATGTTGTGTAACAACCACAAAACCTCACTGACATAAAACACAACAGTAGGCATTTGTCACATTTGAGTGGTTGGGGTTCACCTTGATGACTCTACTGACCTTGGCTGAGCTCACTCACATGTCTGGGGATCATCAAGCTGCTGGCTGACTTAGGATGGCTTCAGCTAAGAAGACTGGGATGACTCAGTTCTGCTCCATGTGTCTTATCCTCCCCTAGACTAGCTAGGGAATGTTCTCATGGGAATGACAGAGGCACCACAGCACAAGTAGAGATATCAAGTACGAGTATTTGTTCAATGCTCTGGTGTGTTACATCTTCTAATATTCCATTGGCTGAAACAAATCACACTTCTTAACTTGTGATCAAGGGGCAGAGAATTAGACTTTGCTTCCTGAATGGAGATCTGCTAATTCCATAATAAGGACAGGGATATAGAGAGGATGATGAATTAGGATGATTAAAGCCATAAATCCACCACGCTAGGTCAGAAAGGCCTTTCTCCCCAAATTAGAGTCTCACTTCTCTCCCATTTATACTGTCTCACAGCACCCTTTCTATGACTTCATAGCCATTTGTTTGGAAGTGGTTATTTTTAAAGAACTGTATAAGTTGTAAGCCTCATGAGAGCCCAGGGAAAGGAGCTCCCTTTTGTTTATTCACTCACAGAGCCTAGCACAATGCCTGGTACATTGTTAAGGGCTCAGTAAATGTGGAATGGAAGACAGGAAAGGATTGGCAGTGGAATTCTCAAGGTGCAGATGATATATCCTCACTATAGCCCCAGGCTAGAGTGCTGCTTACACCTGCAGGTAAAGATAAGGACTTCAGCCAATAAATTGACACACCTACTACAAGGCCTCTGGTTTCATTGAGCCTTTTGGGAAATGTACCAGTTCCCGAGGCTGTGATTGTGATGTACTTCTCACCCTGGACCAGAGTCAGGGCAGGAGGAGTCAGTTCTACAAAGTTGCATTCTGGAGAGCCTTGCCTGCCTATTTCTGCTGGTTAAAATTCCATTATTACAGGACCCAGTCAAAGCAGCTGGAGAAACTCTACTGTATCCCTGAAAATTCAGCTGTCCTTTGAGGAGTGTAACCTAAGACAATGTATACTCTGGTAATGCCATGTTCCGCAATATCTTCCATGCCAAGGGTGGCATTTTTGTTAGTAAAACTTTCTTATAGTGCAAAGAAAAGAAGCTGTTTTTAAAGAGTTGAATTTGGCACCTCATAATTTAATAGTCAAATCATTTGCTGTCTATTTTCAAAGGTTTTCTGGGGAATTTAAGAACCAGGAAGGACTGAAAGATCCATAATACTTTCTTTTTCTAGCAAATTATTAATGCAAACAGCATTAGTACAATTGAGTACAATTGCAAGGAATCAAGGGGATTATAAATCCAATGAAAGAAAAGGCAGCCAGAATGCTGGTAAGAGAGCCACCACCCACTGCTCCACCATGACCCGCCATTCCACGTCCCATGCTATCCTCTACACACTAGACACATGCAACTCCTGCTGCCGCTGGGTTGTGATCCCCATTGTCCTTCTGGTCATGCTGTTTCTACCATCTGGAATACCCTCCCCCACCTTTCCTGACAGCCCAGGCTCTACTCAACATCCAGGCACTAGGTATAAATTTAAAATGTGCAAATGCTTTGACCCAGTACATTTGCTCTGAAGGATTTATCTTCAGGAAATAATTGGAGTTGTGCCTTGAGTTTGCATGGCAATATGCCAGGACGTTTGCAGTATTTATGTCATCTCCAGGAGTTAGGATTTGGTGGTCAAGAATGTGGCTTTGGCATCAGACTGCCTTGATTCAAGTCTTGGCTTCACCATTTGCTGGTTCTGTGACTTTGGACAAATCATTTAATCTTTTTGCCTCAACTGCTTCATACCTAAGATAGAATTGATATCAGCAACTAACTCCTAGGTTTACTGGGAAGAGTAAAAGTGTCAGTAAATGTGAAATACTTTGAACAGTGCATGGTGCTCAGTAAGAACTCAGTACATGTAAGCACTGAAGCTTTCAAATGGACTCTCAGTTGTTGAGAATTTTTCTTCGTTTTCTTGCTGTAGTTGCTATTAGTGGAAGCGTTAGAACCTTCTCTTTGTATTCTTTGCAAGCTTTAACCTAGTGTTTTAGATATATTTGATGTTCAGTGAACAGTTGTTAATATGTCAAGAAAAGTAATGAAGGTTCTTAAACTAAACTAAATTTTTTATGGAGGAACACAAGCCAATTTGCTAATTCGGGGATCTACTTCTCTTTCATGATAGCATCTGCAGATGTCATGACAGTTTTTCAAGACCCTGGCAAGTTGATAATGTGGCCCAAATATGGGGCCAATTTCATTCTGCTATGAGTCCAATTTAAACAGGCTTGGTTGCGTCAAAATTAGACTTTTAATTATACTTTATCTAATGTCAGGAATCAGTGTTGTGCTTTAGCTGTTTAAAACTTTGGCTTTCAATTAGAAATTTGATAGCAATGCAGTGAGTGCATCTCTTCATCATGTTTTCAGAATGTAAATATCTAGCTTTTTTCTCCTTTGATTAAAGAGGATTCCAATCATTGCTGCTTGTATACATTGTAAGTTGCATATGCTAATGCCTCTTCAATTTTTAATTTTTTTAATTTTATTTTTTAACGTGACCCTTCATTTATCTATATACAAATTGTGTCAGAAGACAAAATTGTTTCTGTGTTTTTCAAATAAAAAATAGGGTCCCTTTTATTTTTCAAGGAATGATCTTCTTTATTAAATATTATATTATACCATAACATAACATCTAGACATTGGGATGGATGTTTGAAGATGGTGGAAGACAGTCTTGATATAATAAGATTGAAGATGAAAATAGGCTAATAGAATTGCAACCGATTATACTGGGTGTACCCACTGCTATGCTGTGAGGTAGGGATCAATGAAAAAGCTTTGTGTACTTCTAGAGATTGGAAATATCCATATAAAGAGAGGTAAGGAGTAGCCTTTCCTTGTAAAAGTAGAATTGATTCCATATTAGATATCCTCTGTATGTCCCCGAAATAGAAGGTCTGCTCCCATGAGCAGCTTCTCAGAACATAAGAAGAGCATCTGGGCTGAAAGAAGGTTTCCTGTTTCCTCCTTGTTACCTTATTCTTTGTATAGATCTGGGGTTTCAAAGTAAAGGTCATGATTTTATCTCCTCAGTCATTTGTTGCTGGGCGCAATTTGCCTTTATGGCAAGTGTTGTTGCTAGTTCTTAAAACTACCAGAAGAGATACTTACCCTCCTGAGCAGACGGAAGCTCAGGAGTGCCACAAAGATGAATACAGATTTTAAAAGAAATTTGGGTAAGAAACTAGGGAAGTGATAAATCATGGCCCTCTGTTAAACAGAAAACTCATTAACTGGAATACTGCGCTCTAGTTAAGTGACATTTTACTATCCTTTTTTTGTACATAGTGCATTAGTTCTTTAATAAAAGGATTACAGAAGCACAATATAAAGAGGGTAATTTAAAAATCTCCAAACAGTGAAAATACTACTTTTTACCCTTCGAAATGGCTTTTTATGTCCAGTCTGAGTGACACTTTTCTTCCTTAGTAAAATCAGCAGGAACTTCCAGGTGGCTGAAATCTACCCTGTGCATTGTTGCTGAGAACATTTATAGCACATTGTTCAGAACAGAATAGCTGAGAACGACAGGGGGCTCTTCAAATGTGCCTCATCGAGCCCCAAATTGGAGATGTGTTTTTGTCATTTCAACGTTTCGGCAGTAGGGTCTAGGATTCAAAGCAAATACCAGTTCCTGCAGAACACAAGCCTTAATTAATTTCCAGCAGGGAATGAGTGATTGCCAATAAGCCATGAATTAAAATGGAACGGTGCACCAAAAACCAGGTCCTCATCTCAAATGAATAGCATTTCTTGCTGTTTTCTTGAAAGATCATCTCAGACTAAGAGGTGAGCAAGCTCCCATGACAGCTCTCTGTCTGTAAGGGGGTAATTGGTATGGACAAACACCAAACAGTAAGTCCTGGCCCAGTAAAAAATGGGGACCAAATCTGATGGACTCAAGGGCATTTTGTCAATATCTCTATTACATTGCCTGCGATTTTTATGGAGAATCTGTCTGTCTTTCTGGCTTCATTATTTATCGTGTTGCCATTAAGATTCAGTCTTGAGAAGGTCCTTAAAGGTCAGCTGTTTTCATCATTCAGTCAGTGCTTACAGTACACTGGGGCTACTTCTGCCAAAGGGGTGTCCAGTTGCTGCTTGAACTCCTCTTGTGGCCAGAAACTACCCCCCTCCAAGAAAAGCCTGTTTCATCTCTGAGCAGCTCAGCCAGTTTTCATTTTTTCTTAAAATTGAGCAAAAACGAATCCCCTGCTGCTTAGATCCATTGAGCCTGGTTTATCCCTGAGGGCCAAACACAATGAATCAAAAACCTTCTTCTGCTTGATAGCTCTTTAATAAAAGGGGAAGGCGGATCTCACACTCCCCCTGAGGGGCCTCTTCTGTGGACAAACATCTCTGAGCTTTTCATATCTTCTTTGAGAGTGCTTTGCGTGTGTGTGTGTGTGTGTGTGTCCACTTGCTCTTATGTAAATTCCAATTACTATTGTAATAGTAAATAGCCAATACATACAGAGTGCTTCCAGTGGGCCAGTCAGTGTTCTAAGTGCTCCCATAATCCTCACAACAACTGTATGAACTGGTTACTAGGATTATCCCATTTTACTGAGAAAATATGAGGCACAGAGAGATTAAGAAACTTGTTCACCAGGATCTGAATCTACTATTCCACACTCTTAACCCCAGCACTATAAAGTTTCTCATGTCCTCATTTGTCTATTTCAGCCATACCTGTCTGGAGAGAAGAGCCATTGCTAGTTTTCTATGGGGGACTGACATTGCTATCATCTACTCCACACTGGCTATATGCTAGGAACTATAGATTAGTTGGTCTGATTAATCCTTTCAACAGTCAGCAATCATTCTTTTCGAGGATGTGTTGTTGTTATTGTTGTTTGGTCCAGCACTTCCCCATCCCATCCCCATTAATCATTAATTATGTTGTTAATTAAGAACACCTGTACTTAACTCATGGCCATTTATTCCTTTTCTAGAGCTATTTATTGTCTATATTTTAGAGAATCTTAAATATGAAAATGGTTAATCCAGAATTTTTTGCTTGGGCCAAGCAAGCAAAGTGCATTGCTGCTTTATGAAGAAGACCTTCTTTTGGTAAGAAGACTGTTTTTCTTTTTTTTTTTTTGAGATGGAGTCTCGCTCTGTCACCCGGGCTGGAGTGCAGTGGCACAATCTTGGCTCACTGCAAGCTCCGCCTCCTGGGTTCACGCCATTCTCCTGCCTCAGCCTCTCCAAGTAGCTAGGACTACAGGCGCCCGCCACCATGTCCGACTAATTTTTTTTTTTTGTATTTTTAGTAGAGACGGGGTTTCACCATGGTCTCGATCTCCTGACCTCGCGATCCGCCCGCCTCGGCCTCCCAAAGTGCTGGGATTACAAGCGTGAGCCTCCACGCCTGGCCGACAGTTTTTCATATTTTCATAGCCAGCAATTAAAACCACATGAGATAGGAAAACCTTCAAATTCTTTCTGAGCAAAATACTCTTCCTAGTGAGAAATGTGCTCCAAGTGGTTAAAGATAATGGGAAGCAGCAGAATTAGGATTTGAACTCGTGTGCTTCTGGGCCAAAACCATGGAGTTCCCATTCTGCAAACTCACCTTGGGGTCTGTAAGCAGGTGCGGCTCCCTGCAGGTGCCAACCACCTGTGGTAAAGGCATGATGAGTCCACTTCCTGTAAGGCTCAGCCCTGCTGGTCGCGACTAGTGCCCTCTAGTGGTCTGAGAGAAAGGGTAAGGTGAGTTCTGGTTTAGGATTTGACTTGAGGCATTCAGAGGCTAAACATCCACAAGGTTAGTTCCCTGAACCCCCATAAACCTTGCTATTTATATCTCTTCCTCAACTCTGAGGCCCTCACCCTATATCGGCTGCAATACAGATTCAGCCTTTGGCGACGGAATTATGTACTGAAACGCTCATTTCTGTGCCGCTGCAGTGGTTAGCTTTGATTTTTATAGAGATGCACATGGGAAAACAGTCTGAGACTGGAGAGTTTGACTTGTGGGCCGCTAAGGTAAATTGAACCCACGTGTGTGGTATCCTCATGATTGGGAGCAGCAGCAGATGGTGGGCTAGGATGCCTCCAGAAAGGAGCTTCGGAAGCATAAAAATAAGGACTTGTTCTTTTACACCTGCCTCTATTGGGGTGTTTAAAGATTTGGTGGGATTAATGCATTTTTCATTTGTAGTTTAAACACTCTCAGAGGATGTTTAGCTGATGGACTATTCTCATTATAGAATGAATTGCTTCATTGGGTTGTACTTTGCAAAGATTGGCTGCACGGAGTAAGTGATTTGTTGGAAAAGAAGGAGCAAAAAAGGGTGGAAAGAGCAAAGACTCGGTGTCTCAGACAAGTCTTCAACTTTTCCTCTCCATCCAAAATGAATTCATTATAACTGAGAGGTTCCCGTTGGACTCCTGGAGACATTTAGAAGTGCCCCAGAGATGCCACTTGCAGGTCAGTGGTCATGTCAAACTAGAATCTTCTGCACAAGTCAAATATAAGAAGGAAACTTGTTTCATTTTAGTCAGATTTACTTAAGTTTTGGATTGACTCTTAGATCGGCTCCTCACTTTGGGCAAGCTCCTTAATGTCTGCAATCCTCATTATTTTCATCTGTAAAGTGAAGCTTGTAATGCTTACTTTGTGAGACCGTCTTTGGAATCAAACGAAATAATGTCTGTAATGCGAATAGCCTAGTGCAGGCATACAATAGATGCCCCATCTAATGGGATTATATTAAAATTATTGTTGTTTTAATATTAGTTATGAAAATATTGCAAAGTGAATGAAGAACTCTTCTTTTAAACAATTTTTTGGTTCAATTTTGTACGTGAACAGTTTAAGGAATCTTTTAAAGGAATTTTTAAAAGCAGTTGATTTGGAGGCAGTGACTCTTTAAAAGCTGAACCATGAAATGTTACCATCAGAAAAGAGCTGCCGCTGCAATTTACAAGCATTAACCAAATCCCCAAGAATTAAGCTAGAACTGAGCACATTCTTAACAAGGTGGTTTGGAGTTTTCAGATACATCTTTATTTCTTCAGCTCATTTGCAAATACTTATCTCTGATTTAAATCATTCAAATGACTTCAGAAACACAATGGAAGCAGAGCAGAACTAAGTGTTTCCAACTGTCAGGTCTGGTGAGGGATGATGTAAAACGGGACATTTAGCTGGCATCTTGCATAGTCTCTAAATAGAATTAACAAAAGCTTCCACGTTTCAGTGGCTAAAGATAGTGTTTATTGTAAAGGCAGCATGCCTGGAGACTTAAGGGTGGGAGTGGGGGGGTGGGCATGGGCACATGTGGGTGCAGGCAGGGCATTCTGAGGGGTCAGTTGAAAGGCTCTTTGTCTCTGGATTCAGCTTTAACTGGTTCCAAAATAATGAAGCAGAAATGGCTTTCCTTCTCTCTCTGGTGTCAGCTTCAAATGAATTATGGATACTGAACCTACAGCTGTAATGCTGATTAAATAATTGAACAATCCATTGATTAACTACAGATTGTCAATTGGAATAATCTGTCGACAACCTGACTGTCCACCTTTAGCATTTAGACAGTATTTTAATGTTAATGAGGTTTTGAACTTTTTGTGCTTTTAGTTTGGTCGGGTTTTTTTGTTAGTTTTTGAGGGTTTTTGGTGGGGTTTTTTTTGGTTCAGCACTTCCCCACCTAATCCCAATTAATCATTAATTATATTGTTAGTTAAGAACACTGGGCCAGGCACGGTGGATCACACCTGTAATCCCAGCACTTTGGGAGGCCAAGGTGGGTAGATCACCTGAGGTCAGGTGTTCGAGACCAGCTTGGTCCAACATGGTAAAACCCTGTCTCTACTAAAAATACGAAAATTAGCCGGGCATAGTGGCACGCGCCTGTAATCCCGGCTACTTGGGAGGCTAAAGCAGGAGAATTGCTTGAACCTGGGAGGCAGATGTTGCAGTGAGCCAAGATAGTGTCACTGCACTCCAGCCTGGGAGCAAGACTCCATCTCAAAACAAACAAACAAACAAACAAAAAAAACCTTATACTTGACTTATGGCTGTTTATTCCTTTTCTAGAGGTATTTATTGTCTGTATTATAGAGAACTTTAAATATCAAAGTAGTTATTCCTGAACTTTTTACTTGGGTCAAATAAACAAAATGCATTGCTGCTTTGTGCTTTATGCAGAAGACCTTCTCCTGGTACGGAGACAGTTTTTCATATTATCATAGCCAGCAATTAAAACCACATGAGATAGGAAGACTTTATTCTAATTCTTTCTGAGCAAAATACTTGCTCTTAATTTATTATTTAATAAACACATATATAGCCCATACCATCTGCCAAATTATTTATATTCTTTGTAAATATTAACTAATTTAATCTTCATAGGGACTTTCTGAGTAAAGAACTATGAATGTTCGGCCGGGCGCAGTAGTTCATGCCTGTAATCCCGCACTTCGGGAGGCCAAAGTGGGCGGATCACCTGAGGTCAGGAGTTCGAGACCAGCCTGGCCAACATGGTGAAACCCTGTCTCTAATAAAAACACAAAAATTAGCTGGGCACGGTGGCAGGTACCTGTAATCCCGGCTACTCGGGAGGCTGAGGCAGGAGAATCACTTGAGCCTGGGAGGCAGAGGTTTCAGTGAGCTGAGACTGTGCCACTGCACTGCAGCCTGGATGACAGAACGAGACTCCGTATATCGAAAAAAAAGAAAAAAAAAAGGAAAACTATGAATGTTCCTGTTTTACAGATGAGAAAACTGAAATACATGGAGGCCTACATAACTTGTCAGAGATCACTAGTAAGTGGAAGAGGTGGGATTTGGACCCAGGTTGTGTCCATAGCTTAATCAGTGCTCTCAGTACTTTTTGGTCATAACTCTTAATTAAGTGTAATAATAATAATAATAATAATGTCTGCCAATCATAGCATTGTACTACTTCTGCCTTTCTAGTGTAGTTCATTTTGAATCCCAGATAGGGACTCATAGATTTTTTTCTTTTTAATATTTAAAAAATCTCAAATTTGGTGACTTAAAATCCATATAGTTTTTTTTAAAATGTGGACCTAGAACTGAGTATTATTGGGAAAAAAAAAAAAACATTGTGAATAAGTAAGTAGTGTGGTTCATGGGATCACCAACTGTTAGCACTGGGAGGAATAGTATTTTTCTGACCCATTTTATTTTGGCAATGAAGAATCTGAGGTGGGAGAATCTCTGGTTTTATACAACCGTAGGTTGCGCATGGCTTTCTTTCTGAGGAGGCTGGGGGAGACACTTGCGTAAGAGAAGGACTTCTGTGAACAAGGGGGTATGCTTTTCTAAAAATGATTTGATTAAACCTTGGAAATATCCCTCTACAAGGCACAGATGGAAATCCTCCCTACCCCCAGAATAATGCATAAGACCTTACTGGTCTACAAAGGTCCTGCAGATAGAACTAAGGACAAGAGAATTCCTATGCCCCTGTAATGGCCTACATAGGAAAAGCATTTTTCTTGTTGTTGAATAAGAAAACATAGCATCCTCCAGATTTCTACCAATGTGTTTCTTATAACTGGAAATAGTAAGTAAAACAATGTCATACTTGGACGAACATATTCAAACTGGCTAATAGTTTTGTTAATTGGGGCTACAAATGAGAAATAGAAGTCCCATGATGACCTAGTCCATTGAAGTGTCCAGTTTAAGTCTCCTAGTTCAGAATCAAAGGGAGCAGCTATAGGGTGATAAGCAATCTGTGTCCATAATTCCGTTGACAGCAATTGTCTTCGGGCTTTGATTCATAGCTCATCTGCTCCCGGCTGATTGCCCTGAGCTCAGCAATGCCATGCTGGTTTCCATGGTGCTGATTTGCATACCAAACCAGGACTTGTATTTTTGTGTTTGCCTCACACATTTCCAGTGCTAAGTGTTCTTCTAAGAAAGGGATTAGCACGCTAGCCAATTAAGGGAGTTTGCCAGAAATAAAGCACCCAGGGAATTTTTCTTCAGGTTATATATTGCTACTGCTATGCCTAAGTCCTAATAATGTTGATTGGTTTTCTTAGGCCAGCAATGACTCTTAAAGATAAGATGTCTACTGTGTAATCTTTAGTGTTTTCTTTTTTTTTTTCAACTATCTTTTAATCAGTTTCAAATAATTCAGTGATTAAAAGAGAGATTTGTTGTGGTTTTGTTGTGGAGCAGAAATGGATTTCAAGGAGTTTGCCTTCAGAGCTTTTGTTTTTGTTATGGCGGGTCTCTCTAGTGGAAAAAAAATTTCCCCATCCCTTTGGAAATATTTTCTTTAAAAGAAATCATGTTTTTAAAACAAATTATCTAAATCAGCGTTCTAATCAACTTGAATCATCTGAACAAAAGCTGGAAAATGTTTAGTTGTAAATTTCACCAATGAATACTACTTAGCAACACAAAGTTGAATGAAGTTCAACTGTTAGTCCCAAGCTTATGGATCAATCTCAAAACATGATTCTGAGTGAAAGAAGCCTTTTACCAAGAGTATATACTGTTTTATTGCATTTAGATGAATTATAGGACAAACCAAATTAATCTATGGTGAAAAAAGAAACAGCAGTTACCTCTGGGTGCTGGGGCAGGGATGGCCTGGAAAGGGGTATTTGGGGGCTTTCTAGGGTGATGAAAATGGTCCATTAATCATCATTTATCTTTTGTTTGTTCAATTTCCATTTTTATTTTAGATTCAGGGGTTACATGTGCAGGTTGGTTACAAGGATATATTGCATGATGCTGATCCCGTCACCCAGATAGTTTTCTATTGATCCCATCACCTACATAGTTTTTCAGCCCTTGGCCCCCTCCCACTCTCCCTCCTTTTGGAGCCCCCATGTCTATTGTTTCCATCTTGATGTCTGTGTTTACCCAAGATTAACTCCCACTTATAAGTGAGAACATGTGATTTTGGTTTTCTGGCTTTGTGTTAATTTGGTTAGGATTAAGGCCTCTAGCTGCATCCATGTTGCTGCAGAGGACATGATTTGTTGTTTTTTGTGGCTGCTGCATAGTATTCTATGGTGTATATGCACCCCCACTGATGGGCACCTAGGTTGATGCCATGTCTTTTCTGTTGTGATTAGTGCTACAATTTTATACCACTCTCACCAGCAGTGGGTAAGCTTTCCCTTTTTTCTACAGCTTCACCAACATCTGTTATTTTTTGGCTTTTTAATAATAAAAAATGGTCTATATTTTGTTAGGAGTTTAGGTTATGTGTGTGCATTCATCAAAACTTGTGATGTGTTCATTTCACTGTATATAAATTTTACCTGAATGTAAAAAATAAACTGTGAAAATAATGTTCTTCACTGTAAAATCTAGAGTGATTGTTATCAAAGACTTAGAAAAACTGGAAACTGAGAAAAGGTGGTATGATTTGTGGCAGTTCAATTGGCAGAATTTAGAAATCATGTCTAGATATGTTTATTCTGTTATTTCAAATACTTATGTCAATCTCTAGAGCCATGTGGGAAGATATCTGCTTCCAGAAGCTCTGCATTCATTTATAGTTTTATGTGGTCAGGGAGGATTTGATTGAGTTGGGAAGTGGATCATTTGTACTTCACTTTGATCCATCTTCCTTTTTAGAAATGAGAGAAAAGGCGTCTGTGATTGTGCCTCTGATTGGGTGGCATCCAAAACCTTGTTTCTCAGGGTGAGCTTAGGGTTCATCTCTATTAAACGTATCATTTGTCAGACATTGGCATGTCTAGTGATTTGGAAAGCCCTTGGAGTAGCACAGAAATGCTACCATAACTCCGGAGTGATCTTTTGCCCTTACCAGTACTTTGGCTTTTTTAAGTTGCCACTTGAACTTGGGTAAGAGGCCAAGGAGGTGGTGGCCGAGGCAGTCAAATCTTGTGGAATGTGGCTGTCAGTTGATGCCCTGAAGTTAAGGTCGGTCTGTATTCCACAATTGACAAAAACACATACACAGTTGTGGGCCCAGAATTGGAGTGATGGAGAAGACCTTGCCTAATGTCTACGCAGGAGGAGAGCAAGCCTTTAAACTCCAACTGCCTTGTGAATGTTCTTCTCTTTTGATGTCCCCTCTTCCCTCTCACTGCTCAACCTCTAGATCCATGCTGCTTGCATATACAGATAACAGTGAGTTGCAGAAGACATTATAGGTGGCCTACCCAGATCCATGTCACCTGGCCTGTGCTTTTAGAGCCAGCTGCTGTGAGGATTAGTTGGGAAGACTCACAGCTGCCTTCACTCTCAGAGAATTATCCTTGATTGCTGGAAGTTATCTAGCCAGGGTTGGTTATAGATCTACCCACCCACCAATGACATCCCCTCTCCCCGCCTCCTCACGTCCACTTCTCCGGCCCGCACACAACTCTTCTACCCCCCAAAAGCCTACAGGACTATCCCATTCCCACAATTAGGAATGACTCCATGGTACTTTTCATGGTCCAGAGCTCTCTGTGGGATCAGGCCAAAGACTGCACTTTATTTATCTTCTTCATGAAGATGGTAAAGAATCTCAACAGACCTTCAAAGAGATCAAGGCTTGCATTTAAGACAGGATCAATGATTGCCTCTAAGAAGAAATTACACCTGGATATTTGGGTACCTGTAATTAGATGTTGGCTATGTTAATGTTTTGCCTGCTGTGAAGCTACTGCATGCGGTGCTTGGGGAGTGCCACTCTTCTTACATGAGGCAGAACCAAGAGGAATGACCCTCCCACATAGTAATGAGGGGGAAAAAACAAGGTAAAGCATGTTTATTTTTAACATTTTACTCTTCTTAAAAGGGCATCGTTTACACTCATTCCATTTGTAGAACTTTCAACACAAGGGACACATATTGAAGTAATATAAACTCTGACCTTGAGTTATTAGAATATGACAGAGACTTTGTAGTTCCTGAGAGCCACAAGCCTCCATCTTTTCTCTATAGAAAAAGAAAAGGCTTAAATCGTTGGTCAGCTCTTCTATGCTTGAAATTGTCACTGTTGGAAGAGTGGCTATCCTCTTCAAAATATTTGGCATTATAGAGTCACAGAAAAAGTGTAACTATTCTATGCATTTACTTATGTTGAAAATGATGTCATGTATATTTGTATTTAATAAAATGTGAAAGGAAAGGAAAATAATTTCTTTTCAGAATAAAATTTTGGTGCCCTGGAGGGTTTCTCAGCCTGCCTGCAGCATGAATTTTACTTAAAGCAAAAAGCACTAGCATTTTTTTTAATATAATGGGATGCAATAGAAGATAACTATATCAATCATCTATTTGTAAAATAGTGCTGTGTAACAAACGGTCTCAAATTAAAATAATTAAATTAGCTCAGGTATTTTTAGTTTATCAGCATAGACTGGGCTCAGCTGGCAGTTCTTCTGGTTCTGGCTGGGCTCACATGTGCCTGGCAGCTGGCTGATGTTTGAGATGATGGAGACAATGAAGCTACATGATTCTCATTCTCCAGCAGGCCACTCTGAGCATGTTCTCATGGTGGTGACAGAAGAGCAAAGATGAGAGCATTCGAGGAACTTACTCACACCCTTTCAAGCCTCCACCTGTGTGTTACTTCCTAAGATCTTATTCACTAAAGAATGTCCCCTAGTAAAGCATAAGGTGACTGGAGGAGGGCAATACAAGATTAATGATCAAAGATGTGAATGCCGGGAGGAGCAAAGAATTGGACACATTGAGAAAATCTACCTTATACAAGAATATACATACGTATGAAATTTTATCAAGTGAAACATGAAACTCACTAGCTAGAACCCCAAAGCTACAATGTACTTCACATTTTCTCTCCGTTTTCTTTCGAGAATCTTGCTCCTACTCACTGACCTTGACCTTTCTCATTTTGAACACTTCATTTTTCTTTCTTGGAATATCTGTTTTTCTTTTCTATCCAAATCCAAAATATTCCCCAAAGCCCAGCTCAAGTTTATACTTTCCTGGAAGCTTAATATCTGTGTCATTGTTCAAGTTTGTTTTTATATTACTTTGTAGTCATGATTATTTTTATCTCTATAACAATGTCTTGTTGCTTCAATGTAGTCTAAGGTCCTTCAAGTAAGGAACCATGTCTTATACTTACTTGATTCTCCCGAAGTAGGCTTATTGTATAGTGAGAGTTTAATAGTAAGTTGATTGACAGGCAGTTCCGTTTTCAAAGTTCTACGGTAATCTCTTTTTCCTTCGTCTCTACTGACATGATCTTCCTCTACATCTGAGATGGCATCTCGAGAGTCATCTTCAGTCCATTAGTAACAGCTGTCTTGGAGAATTATATAAAGAACAACTCTAGCCATAACTAGGAAAAATTGGAATGAATGCTACCATAGATTAGTAATGTCTGCCATAAATAGAGGAAGGGGATAGGCCATTCATATTTACTACCAAAATAGCTCTTCATTTTTTTGAGAGTTGTGTCTTATCTTCTAAACTCAGTGGAGAAATAGTAATGATATTCATTGGAGGGAAATGATAGTGATGGCAAAATATTAGAAGATATGTAAGAAGCCTTATATTCAGGAAAAATCACTTAATAATAGGCAGTGCTGTGCCCACAGAAGGGCTTTCAGCCAATGGACCTGACTTCAAATTCTGGTTCTGCTGATTGCTATCACTGTGACTTTAGGCAAGCTATATAACCTTTGTCTGTCTCAGTTTCCCTGTGTGCTAATAAATGGCTCCAAATGAGGGTTGTTTTGAGGATTTAATGAATTAATATACCCAAAATGCTTAGCATTTTTCTTGGCCCATAGTAAGCACTGAATAAAATACTAGCTACTATTTTTTATTAAGCAGTGGTAAAAATTACAAATAGGTAAAACATGCCTTTAAAGTTAAGATACAATGTAACTCCTCCATTTGGAAATCTTAGACGAGGGCAGTTGATGAGAGGAAGGGAAGGTGAGTGACCCTGGGCCTAACAGAGGGCTAGGCTATTCCCATGATACCAGGAACAACTTTGATCAATGATTTTGCCAGCTACTGGCACTTTATTTCAGTCATATTCAGTTAGAGACACAGAGCCACTAATCAGGGTTGGTTACCGGGATTTGACCTTATGCAATTGTGGAAGCTCTGAAACAGTCCCTATGAGTTGGTAGTCTTCACATCTGAGTCTGGAGGTCAAAGTCCACAGGGAAGGAAGGAAAGATGTCAAGTGGGGGAGAGCAAGGCAAGCTGGGCTCATGAGCTAGAGCCAGGCCTTATGAGAACAGACTAGAACTCAGGTCAGTTCTTACTTCCTCCATCCTTCGATTAAGCAGGGATCTTGCAAGAGAAACTGGCTCCCTTCATCATGGAGCTGAACACATGTCTGATCGAGGAGGTAACATATGAAGGGGCAGAAAAAGGTGAAGCAATTGCATGCAAAATAAGTGAGCCACCAAAAAAGTGACAAAGGGCACCTGCCCTGACCTGAGTGGGAAGAGCAATGGGGCCACTTTACTTTGTTTTTCCAGATTTCCTGCAAAATGTCTCTTGTGGCTCATGGTAATCATAAACAGTGGGAAATCTTGTTAACCCTAGTTAAGCTGACACATTGAAGAGTCACCATACTCCTCTAGTGACCGTGTGGTACCACAGAAAGAGAAAGAACTGGCCTTCAAGTCAAAAGATCTGGAAGTGTAACCTTGGCCAAAATCACTTACCCTTTCTCACTTTTGTTCTTGTGTTCTTAGTTTTCTTATGTATAAAATGAGGGAGGAAGGTGGGCTTTTTCACCCTTAAGGTCCCTTCCAGCTCTTAGTCTGTAATTTTGTCACCTTACTGCCTACCTTCATTAAGTTTCTTGTGTCTGCCGGTCTTGCTTACATATTTCCTGCTATTCTGCCCCAAGACAGCCAGCCAAGCCAAAATGAGCGTCGGCAAGGGAAAGAAGCCTGAGTGTTTGCCTAAACACTCAGGGCTGCTGAAGTCAGAAGCTGAGGGCAAAGGGCAACCGTAAGTGATGGAATTAAATATTTACTGTGTTAACCGTGACCACTCATGGATTTCAGAGAAAGCTGACCATATTGATTGGAGTTTTCACTCCTGTTTTTCTAATGATATGCAATCTTAACTAAATCTGCCAGCTCTCAGGGGGTTGAACACTATTCAGCAGCATTAATTTCTTTGCCTACTTCCAGTTACAAGCAATTATAATCTTGGCAGTTTTACTCACCTTGAATAAGCACTTGTATGGTTTATTGATATCCGGCAGAGCTGAATCCTTCCATGCAAAGACCCACTTATGTTTCTGACACTGCTAGCTCTACAAAGCGCTCAAGCTGCAGATCAACATTTGCTGGATGTTCTGGGGGAAGATGTTATTTCTGAATATGGTGGGACAGAAGGTTCCAAGATAGCTCAAAGAAATTGTGTTTATATGCTCTTAGACACATTTTTTTTCATCCCCTCCCCTCAAAATCAGTGAATGAACCAGTCCTGAAAGACACTTGGCACAGTTTCACAGTCTCTTATTGACAATTTCCTCTCTGGGAATTCACCTAGCCTGGAGAGAGCGATCTTGCCTATAATGCCTCCTTATTTATAGCATACAATCAATTAGTGCTTATCCCAGTATTTAAGACCCAGCCCCCTCACCCCAATTCAGGACAACTCTGTTGGTCAATCTCAACCTGGAGTTCCCATGAGGTTGGCTGAGACTTCTTTGGCAACTGTAACACAGCCAAACTTCTTCTTTTACCCCAACTACTCCCTTCCATAGTTATTAATCCCAGAACTATTCTCTAAGAAATGCCTATATACAAACCCCTATCTCCAGGTTTACTTTTCCAAGGAATCAGTGATATAACTTCCATGACAATGAAAGAGATCAAAATTTGGGAGGCAGAAAGACCAGGGGTGGGAAGTTGAATTTCTTTCCTCATTTATAACATGATCTGGTTGGGAGGATTCAAGGCAGACCAGTTAGTACAGATCCCCAGTCCCCTTTGGAGATCATAGGACTCTTGTTTTATCCCCTCACAGCATTTATCACTTTCCCTCATATAAAATTTATTCATTTATTATGTTTTATGTTGTTTGCCTACTTTCTGTCTATACCCACCCCCTGCCCAGATACCCTCAAACAAGAAAGTAAACTCCACCAAGATAAAGTTCTTTGGTTTGTTCGCCAATGGATTTCAAACACATAATAGCTGTCAATAAATGCTAAGTGACTGAATGAATGAGTGAATGAATACAGTCAGGGAGAAGAGCTGGGAGGCTGTGACAGTAATGTAGGTGAGAAGGGATAGAGGCTGAATGACATCAAAGAGTGGGGATGAGAAGTAGATAAGAGTCTAAGGTTTTGTGGATAATAGAATGCATAAAAGTGCTTTAGAAACACATAAAGTTCTCACACTTGAGGGTACATCAGATTCCCTTGGAGGGCCTCTTAAAACACAGATTACTGGGCCTTATCCCCAGAATGGATGATTCTGGATGTCTGTAATCAAAGCCCCATTTGGGTCATTATTTATTTTAGCAACATCCACCATCATAGATTGTGAGCCCCATGGTAGGAGGGGCTGTGCCACTCTGATCACACAGGCTGTCTCCCATCACTAGTGGAGTGTTTGGCACAAGCTAGTACTCAGCAAGATTTGTTAAGTGAGTAATTTACACCCCCCACCCCCCTCCCGGACACACACACACAACGCCATGCAAATCTATGCAGTCGGGGCACTTGTAAATCCTTAGTATTATCAAAAGAAAAATGCAAATTCTAAGGCATTCTTATGCCTCAGTTTTGACCAGAATTGATGTGTGAAGATGAGCTCAACATCCGATCCAGATTATTCTTAGTGCTGTTCAGAGTGGGAGGATCAACAGCCTCTGCTGATGTATGCTCTCACTAATCATTATCGTTATTTCCACTTACTAAGGTTTTTGGCTATTTTATTCATTGTAGAAATAAAGAAAAGAGTTAGTGTTGACCTTGTAACAATAAAGCTTCATAGTTTTAAAGTCAATTATTAAATAACCCATTCATCTTTCTTCTTTTAGTTTGTTTGAAACTCTCTTTTTTAAAATTATTTTCTCCTGGGCACTACTGGCAACATTTATTTTTCTTCCATTGAGAATTCATTAAGAATTATTTCTTTTCTTTTTTTTTTGTTTTTGAAATTTATCTAACATCTCAACTTCTTTATTGGAATACAGAGACCAACACTGAACTTGGAATTCATAAGTAAAATGGCAGTTACAACCAGACATTATTGCTCTTAAGCCTTATCTCTGTGATGCGTCCTAGTATTCATAACTAGGTCTTAATCAAAAAATTATTTTGTAAATTTTTAGGCAGTGTATGATGTTATATGACTTCTAGGACTTAAAAGTCTTTTGACTTTTAAAAGTCAAAGATATGTATTTTCCTTTTTGACCTTACAGTCTACCACATTCATTATTAATTCCTAACTTGATTTTCTAGTGGCAGAAGGGGGAGGAATGAAACTTTCAAATAATATAATACACCTGAATTAAGACCATTTTGACTAGTCAAATGCAGATATGCAGATATTTTTAGGCCTTTTGAAACCTTTCATTTCATAGAAATTGCCCACTTTTTTTTTTTTTTTTTTTGGTAGTCATCCAGGTTGTTTCTCTGTTGTACAAATAAAACAGAAATTAGGACAGGGCTGAGATTGTTTTATTCATCCCTGATTTCTCAGAGGTTAGCAGAATACCTTCCACATAGAAGATGCACAGAAAATGTTTGTTGAATGATTACCAATCACGAAGTTTTATTATCATTTTTATCCAAGGGCACTGTATTTCATTCTGTCTATACCCACTCCTGTGTTTATTTTTTGGGGGGTTGTGTGACAATATTATGTTCCTTGAAAACCAAATAAGAAAAAATTGAAAAAATAAGTGTTTTCAGTGGGCCAATAAGATGCTTACTTTTGTGCATATTTTTGTGGTCTGATGTTTAAATAATACAATAGTCAGAGAATAAAATCCTCAAAAATAATGATTTATAATCTATTAAGTGTCAAAAGTGAAAGTAGCCATCCCTTCTTACTTTTATAAAATTGCCACTCTTTTTTGTTTTGTAAAAGTGATATTTTCTTACCAGTCCTTCCAACAGCTAATTCCTTCCACTTCCACTTAAAGTAGCCTGTGTTTAGCTGTATTACATCTATACCTACTCAACCTATCTTTTAGTAATGTAGAGTGTATTATATAGGCACCCATACACATGTGTTTAATTATGCAATGAGTGCTTTCTTACAGCTTCGAGGATGTGGCTCTTAGAGTCACAAAACGTAGTGTTGAAATCTTACTTCTATTATTGAATCAGTTATTTATTGCCAAATAATGTTGCATAACTAATTACTCCCGACCTCAGTGGCTTAAGATAATAAGCATTTATTTACCTCATGTATCTGTAGGTTGGAGATTTGAGTGGGGATCACCTGGGCAATTCTGGTCTTCTGGTCTGGCTCACTCATATGTCTGGCGAGTAGCTGACTTCTGTGACAGGGGTGACTGGGTCATGTGTCTCTCATCATCCAGAAGGCTAGCCCAAGATTGTTCACATGGTCGCTGGGCAGGGCTCCGACAGAGAGTGGAGAGCATCAGGCCCTTTGAGACCTAGGCTCAGCATGACACACTGTCACTTCTGGTGCATTCTTGGCAAAAAAAAAGAAAGAAAGAAAAAAATCACAAAGCTAGCTAGAATGAAGACTCCACTTTTTGAAGGCAAATGGCGTGAGTACAAGAAGGAGGGGGTGACTTAGGGCCATCTATGCAGTCCACCAGAGCTATTCACAAGCTGACTTGGAGCAGTTTACTCCAGTCTCGGCTAGATGAACAAGGAGAGTTCATGCTTTGCTTTTCCTTATTGTGACCCCATGGAGGGTGCATTACTCTAGTGAAATAAAGATTCTCCTTATTTACCACCAAGGCATGGGAGCGAACCAGCATACATAATGTCACTATCCAATGCTGGGACGAAAGGAGAAGCCTCATTGAAAGTGTTTAGCACGAGGTTTAGGGTGAAGATGAGACATGTGAGGTCCAGAGGCATGGTATTTTGGCTGCCTGGATATCTCAGGATTTAGGGAATGCATAACTTTCTCACTAAGTATATGATGAATGAATGAGTAAATATGCTTCTCTATGTGTTGTTATTGTGTTGTTTTTAATAAAGTGTGTTTTTCACACTAATCTTTCAGGGTAACATAGACTCACATACATATGAAATTGAGGACTCTGGGTATCAACTACAAAACATCCATGTAATGGCAGTTAATACTGAGTATTTGTTACATGCCAGACTTGGTTCTAGGAGCTCCCTTCTGGTAACACAGTTAATTTTTAGGAGGTAAGTATTAGGTAATACAAACTTCCCTATTTTGGAGATGAGGAAATTAGGTTCCTAGACATTAATCGTGTGGCCCGAAATGACACAGCTATTAAATGACAATGGCAAGATTTGCCCTCAGGCAGGAAAGCTCCAGGCTCAGAACGCTAAACCCCTATTCTACAGCTGTGGCTTCAGTTAGGGTTTCCATATGTGGTCACTGTTGTAATTCTGGCTTTCTTCCTTTGAACCAACTCTCAGGAAAACCGAATCATGACTTGCATGTTGTTCCATGGGTGTTTTTCATCCAGCTCTGGCTTTGTCTTGACAAAGTCATTTGGTATATACCTAATAAGACTTTCCTTTGCCATCCATTCATGTGTCATCAAGGAATGCAAAACAGTTTTAATGGAAAATACTTGTAATATTAGGAAAGAAAGAAAGGAAGGGAGGAAAGAAAGAAAGAAAGAGAAGAAAGAAAGGAAGGAAGGAGGGAGGGAGAGAAAAAGAAAGAAGGAAAGAAAGAAAGAAAAGGAAAGAAAAGAAAAGAAAAGAAAAAAGAGGGAAGGAAGGAAGGAAAAGAAAGGGAAAAAAAGGAAGGAAAGAAGAAAAGGGAAGTAAAACAGGGAGGGAAATAGAGACAGAAAGAAAGAGAGAAGAGGAGAAAAAGTGTAATGGATTGCAATATTTTTCTGTCATCCTCAATGTTCGGCTCATACCCTGTATTTCTGTGTTAGCAAACATAATTGAAATAAACCGTTTAGGTAGTAAGCTAATTCTGCAGCATTCAAAAAAGCGTGCAATACGCACAATTTGCAAAACTGTTCTCCTTTTTTTGTTTGCATAGGTTTATACATGTTCCCTTTTTATAGCACAATGTAAACACGTGAGAAAAACTGATTTGAAACAGATTTTAAACCAGGCAGCCCTTTTGCTGGTTCCTAACTGGTATTCGTCATACCTCTTATTGTTGTGTTCTAAGCATTTCGTACATTTGTTTTTCAGTCCTCAGTTTCCTCATATAAACTTCCATGTCCTGCTGCCTAAGAATTTGTTACCTGTTAATGAAAATCAACTTTTAAAATAAGCATTCTTGCTGCCCTGGCAATTAGGAGAACCTTTGAAGACACTGGGGGAGTGATATGGGTCCTGGGATGGGAACAGTAGGCTTCTGATAACAAGCCAAAGAGATCAGAAATTCCTTTAAGTATTTCACCAGTACCCTATAGTCCTCAAAATCTCATATACAAAATATCATGGGTACAGATCAACAACAAACTTAGACTGGCTTTATAACAGTGCATGGTCTAAAACTTTGTTACCAAGTCACCAAAATATTCCCAAATAAGTAAAAATCCCACATTAAATGCCACCATCCTTTGTCTCCTCTCTCTCCCGCATTGGGTTCTGGAGGACTTTGGTCATCATAGCCGACATGTCAGTGTCCCCTCGATAGACATTCCCTTGACATGCAGTATATACTGCTAGCATCTTGTTATAAATACCTGTGGCTTTCTAAGAGATTTCTCTGGGTTCCACAATGTTTTCAGTCACATGCTGGGCAGGCTGAAGGTATCAAGGAATTAAAGCTTCTGGAAGCAGCCATCCACTAGTTACTAAGGGATCTGGTAGAAAAATACCCCAAGTCCATCAGGTTTTAGTGGGGGAAGATCTGAGGCATGTTCTCCTGAGTTTTCTAGAATTCCCTAGCAGAACTGAGCCCCCATTGCCAACAATGGTTGCCCATTTAGAAATATTCTTTATTTTGGCTTCTTTCTCTTCATTGCCTTGTATTCCCACTCACCTGTCATTGCTTCCTGGGGTTCCTTTCCCCAGATAAACTCCCTCCATCTCAGCTCTAATTCAGAGTGTGTTTCTGGGGGGACTTTATAGAAGACATCTACCATAATATTATAAAATTAAATTACTGAAGCTATTCAGATTATTTTCTCATATTTTCATTCTGTCCTTTTCTTACTTCTATCAACCCATCCCCATTTACCTTTTTTCCTTGCAGTCCAAGATTATTTAGCCTCATCCTACAAGGTCAAGTATTTTATAAACCAGCTAAGGAGTAAAGTATAAAATTTTTAAAAAATCAGTAGGTAGAATATTACACTGGAATCTTAATAGTTGTTGCTGATAGTGCCCTTAAGGTAAACAAAAACAAAAACAAAACAAAACAAAACAAAAAAAACAAAAAAAAAATCTCATTAAATTCCAAGAGAGAATATGGTTATAAAAACTGAAAAGATAGAAGATATTCCACAAGCATTTCTTAAATTAGTTTTTTAAGAGCCTTAGATCATCAGACATCAAGTAGAAAAACTTATCCAAATCTACAGAAAGTATTTCTCAAAAAGTGAAAGAATGCAGAAATTCACTTCCAAAGTTTTGAATTAAACATGACAGAAGAAGGCATCAATTTGGAAAACTTTCTCAGAACTCTCCCTCGCTTGGTAGAGTGGGCAGCTTACTTGATCTGTCAGAGGAAAGGAAGTAGCTGTTACTGACTAGACAATATGTGTTGAATTTTTTGAGGCTGTACTGCATGTCAAGCTTTGACAGAACTGACATAAAAAATATACCTCACATCGTGTTAGAATTGAAGAGAACAACTCTTGTTCATTAGAAGGTGAGGCTCTTCAAAGAAGCTTCCTGGTGCAGCCCGATCTCCAGCTCACAGAATGAAAAGGGTTTCCTATAAAACTCAGTTAACTGATTGCTTTGGAGACACAGTCGCAAGAGGGATTTGAAGCCAGGAGAAACTTGGTTATATGCACAACTTGCGAGATTTGGTCATTCTCTTTCTCTCGGATGTGTTTTGTGTTCTTTCTAAAATATAGTCAGTGATATTTTAAGTTGTGTATAAGGTCTTTATAGGAAAATTTATTTATAAAATACACAATGTTCCAATTATCAATTGCTGTATAACATCCCATCCCAAACTTAGTGGTATAAAACAATAACCATCATTTGTTGTTATTATCTATTGTGGTTCTGGGGGTCAACTAGGCCCGGCTAGGTAGTAATCTTTCCAGGTCCCTCAGGAATCTGCACTCAGAGGGTGTCTGGGGCTAGAGCATCTCAAAAGTTTCCTTCCCCACTCACGTATCTGTTGTCTTGTGTGGGGAGACCCAAACAGCTGGGCATTGGTGTCTGTTCCTATAAACTCTCTCCCTATGGCCTCTCCAGCAGGATGGATTAAGGATAGTTGGGCTTCTCATTCGGAGGTTCAAGGCTCCAGAGATTCGTGTCTTACGAGGGGGCACCAGGCAATGGCTGTGTTGCCCTTCACAATCTAGGCTTCTCTAGGTTAAAAGCAAGTCACTAAAGCAGCCCATATTCAAGGAAGGGGCATCGATTTTACCTCTTGATGGAAAGATTGTCAAGAATTTGCAGACTTTTTTAAACTATTACATTTAATGATTACCTTTCATCATCATAGGGCCTTATTGGTGTTTGCAAGCCTACTTCACTTAACCTAATACCATGCTTAGTCACTGCCAAAAAAAAAATCTGGCTAATTGGTATAATAATATACCAATGATAAAAATATAGTGATACTTTTACTAATTTTTATGCTCTATTCAACTATCCTTTAAAATATACTTATCTAGAGGGAAGAGTTAAGTGAGAAAACTAAAGATTTAGAAGTATGATGTTGATTTCTAAATCAAGAAAAACATATGTACTATTGCTTTTTCATTGAATTAAACTGATTTTTACAGAGTGACTGCTATAATCATAACACTATGCCAGACTACTGTGATTAGTACAGATAAGTAAAGACGGTTTTAAAATTATGAACAGAACTTAGTCCTAGTTCACAGTCTCTAAAATGGTAGGGGTGTGTGTGTGTGTGTGTGTGTGTGTGTGTGTGTGAAACTACTTGACAAGGATTATTTATACACCATTATAGAAGTCACACTAATTAAATCTAATGAAAGACATGTATTCAGTTTTGATATTTTCCATAAGAGTCAGGCAAGAGTTCCCAACAACCTTCTAAATCTATAATCAATCCAAAGGAAATTATAAACAATAGGCCTTGTATAGAGAGAGTAGGTGGATCATATTAGGCAATAATCACATAGTTGATTTCTTTTCTTACTATAAATTATGATTTATGTATCATAAATAGCATACAAATGTTTGTTAAATGAATGAGGTCTTACAAAGTATCACTGGGCAAAACCTATAATTGGCAGCTTTTCTCTGATATGGGGACTCCAAGGGTCCTTGGAACCTGGGGGTTGGGGACTTCCTGAATTATTTTCAAGTAGAAGTGTTTGATTTGTAGTTGAAAGAGAATAAGACCATTAATGTTCTCTCATTTTTTTAAATAAAAGTGTAAGCTCTGCCAAGGGGCATTTTCTCATTGGCTTTCAGTGTTAATTTGGTCTCATGAATTCATAAACATCAGCGTCTCTACCTATTTCCAAAGAAAAAAAAATTTACTGGTGCTCAAATCCTTGTCACAGCCACTGCTTCTAGGGAAACATAAACTAAGGCAGGGTGATTGCAGTTCTGGGTATTTGAAAGAGGTTCTGATGGATTTTTCCATGTGGGAATAACTTCTAAGTAATTTTCCAAGAATGAAAATACTGAAGTTTTTGATAATTAAAGATACTGACACAGTACAGGCACAAACAGGTTTCTCGGGTGCTTTTCTTGTGAAGCTTTGCATTTAAACTGAAGTTTTCTTCGTGTAATAATCATGGTACCAACAGTAGGATACCCCTACTATTTGCAGGAGTAGGAATAATGGGAGTTAACTGGTGAGGCAGAAAAGAAAGGACATTTCAGAGATGCTCTGTAATAAAGAAGTGACTGAAAACTATAGCATTGGTTTTTCTTGGTTGGATGAATTAATGCACATTCTGAAAAACAGTGTTTCAGATTTCAAGTTCCAGTCTTCCAGAAGGAGCTACCATCTGAGCTAAGATTGATGCACTCTAGACCATTATTCTGGACTCTTCTCTGATAAGCCCGTGAGATAATTTTGTTGAGATGTGATCATCCCAGCATT
This sequence comes from Nomascus leucogenys, assembly GCF_006542625.1. Lineage (NCBI taxonomy): Eukaryota > Metazoa > Chordata > Mammalia > Primates > Hylobatidae > Nomascus > Nomascus leucogenys. Next base: position 2,701,018 of record NC_044391.1, read on the forward strand.
TTAGTTATGTTTCACTGGAAAATTTAAAATATTTTAATAAGCAACATTTGTTTGGGAGAGATACACCATCCCTGAACTTGGCCTACTATGATGGGAATCCTCCGTGTTCTGTTCAAAGGCGGTTTTCTCAGGCATCTATGGAGTCAGAGACTGATGTGACACTTAGGTGGTACTTACTAGGTTCCAGCTACTGAGCTGAGAAATTTATCATGTATTAATTCATTTAATCCTCACAGCCAGCCATTTAATCATTTCATCTATTTTAAAGACAAGGGTCAGGAAGGTTAAGTGACTCGTGTAAGGCCACACACATACGATTTGCTGGAACTTGGATTCAAACCCTGTCTGTCCTTAGAGTCCATGCTTTTGTGAGACTCCATCTCTGGCTGTTCCTGAGGAGTTCCTAGTTAAGCAGGAATGGGGGTGGGCAAGCCAGTGATGACAGGGTTAGGTGGATACTGGAATATTCAGGAAGTGCCAGAAAGTACAGAGGATGAAAGGCTTGACTTCACCTTGAATATTTAAAAGCTCCAGAGGACAACACCTTCATTTCAATTGGAAAGGACATAGCCCATTGGAAAACTTGTTGTTTCCAGGGAACAAAATGTTTTAGACTATTCTGAAAATCTGTATGAAGCTACAAGTACTTGTATTCAGTTTTATAATCTAGGTAACAGTAATTAAAATTGATTATTTTAAAAGAGATTTACCCTTCGAGGTTGTTTAAGTAAATATTTTGCTCTCTGTTAAGTGTTCCTACTTGGAAGTGTAAATATCTGCGAATGTATTTGTGTGAGTCTCTCTAACTTCAGAAAGAGTCCTAACCTATTTTCTTCAAGCTCTTCATACTAAATATTAATTCTCTGGGAAATTATATAGCGATATATTTACCTTTACAGAATAGATTCTTCATATAAATCAAAATATGTGGTTTAATTTTCTGTTGTTGCTCATTTCTGTAGCTTGTGAGTGTTCACCCATGTCCTGAGTGTAAGATTGTGAGGTTGGAAAGTTTGCATTCCAGCTCAGCTCTTACAGCACAGCACAGGGAAGCTGAAGGCCAAAGAACAGGCAATTTTCAATTGTTTTTAAGCTTTCTAGAAATGATAGGTTATGATTTCCCTTGGCCTGTGATTTTCCTAGTTTCATAAAAAATATATTTTCCTTTTTTATGACTGACAAAATTGTTCCTAGTGTAAGTTACCTGCTTCTTCCAAAAGGTTTGTTGGTGGCTTAGTTTAACTATTTACCTGTGAAGTCTCTGAAGAAACAAATGCCTATTATTAATCATATCTTTTGTCTAGGAAACCGCCAATGTCTTTTACTTTTTTAAAAGAAATATGTATGTTATAAATCCATGCCAGATTGCATCCTTACTTTTATTTTACTTCTATGACCCCCCAGAATTTTCTCAAAAGTATACCTGCTTATTGGGTCTGAAACACCACACTGAAACAGATGCTGATACTTGCTAGAATGTTGACAGACCTGCTTTTACAGCGTCCAAATGAAACTGACTTAAACAAGATGGAGGTTTTTTGTTTTTTGTTTGAGACAGGGTGTTACTGTGTCGCTCAGGCTGGAGTGCTGTGGCACAATCATGACTCACTGTAGCCCCAACTTCCTGGGCTCAAGCAATTCTCCCACCTCAGCCTCCTGAGTAGCTGGGACTACAGCCGTGCCCCACCATGCTTGGCTAAGTTTTGTATTTTTTGGAGAGACTGAGTTTCGCCATGTTGCCCAGACTGGCCTTGAACTTTTGAGCTCAAGTTATCCACCCACCTTGGCCTCCAAAAGTGATGGGATTACAAGTGTGAGCCACTGTGCCTAGCCTGTTTGTTTTTCATATTAAGGTCTGAACCAGAGGGCAGTTTAGTGTGACCCTACTCCATTTGGTTGTTGAGGTGTCCAGGCTTGTTTTATGTTGTTCCACCATATGCTAAAGTATTTGTATGTCTGAACATGGGTTACAGCACCATGTCCTCATTCCAGGTGTGGGGAGGGAGAAGAAAGGGGAGGACATTTTTCCCTTGAAGGGCATAATGCAGAACTTTTATAAATCACAGATGTGCACATTCTATTTTGGCCAGAACTGAGACAGATGCCCATGCTTAGCTGGAAGGGAAGTTGGAAAATGTAGCTTAATGCAAGAGTTCAACCAACAGACTCAGAAGTTGCTCTTGCCAAAAGGAAGAAAGGAAAACCTGGGTATTGGAAAACAGCTTCTGCCATAGAAGCGTCCTCTGCCATAGAAGAGTCCTCTGCCATAGAAGCGTCCTCTGCCATAGAAGCCCTCTACCATAAAAGGCTTGTTAGCGGCCTCTTCCATAGAAGGCCTGTTCATCATAGCTCAGTTCAGAATATCAGGGTCTTCCTAAGTTTATGTCATGATAATTCTAATTTCTAATGTTTAAGTTAACTTGTAGTTCACTTAGGCCTTCAGGTAGTTTTCTGAGGGTTTTCTGGCTGTCAATTTATTTCTCACATTGTTGAAAATTATGTTATCTTCTAGATGCCACCATAGAAAATTGATTATCTTGTAGTTCTTTTCACTAACTACAAATATATATTATATATGTGTACATATGTATAGTTTTATATATGTATGTATACACACACAAATTAGTGTTATATACATATACAGTAATACACATGCTTATATACACATATACACATATATAAACACACACAAATCACATAAATTCAGGTTGAGTATTCTCTATCTGAAATGCTTGGGGCCAGAAGTGTTTTAAGATTTTGGATTGTTTCAGAGTTCGGAATATTTACATTCTACTGGTTGAAAATCTGTAATCCAAAAATCTGAAATGCTCCAATGAGCGTTTCTTTTGAGCATCATGTTGGCACTCAAAAAGTTTAGGATTTTAGAGCATATTGGATTTTGGATTTTCAGATGAGAGATGGTCAACCTGTACATGATAACATGACTAGGGGTATTTTTTTAATATTTCGTTCGCCAAATCTTTTTTTCTCTCGTTTGTCTTGCTGAATGCCTTTATCACAGCTTAAATTTGAATTTTCTGCTTCTGAACAGTGCTTAAAATGGAACGAGGAGGCAGATGCTGGAGTTGCTGGTATCTGCAGCCAGCTTCTCTTGTCGCTGTGTTGGCTTTTCTTAATTTTTAAGCATATGACATATGACTAGTTGTTTTTTGTTTTTTGGTTCATTGCCTGATTTTGGCCCTAACTATTCCATTTTAATTTTAGTTATCCTGCATCATTTGTGTAGGTGTGTTTTATTTGTTATTTCTTTATTTCTGGGTGACTAATAAATATATACATTTATATATTATTATATATGAATTATATAAACTTTACAAATTAAATGAGCATGTATATAAAAAAAATAATAGCCTACTGCCACTCTAATATGCAACTTTGGGTACATGAAAGTTGATTCTGTTTTGAATATTCATATGCTCTGAGACAGATGCCTCAAAATAAGATACCTAACAGAGTACTTGCTGCTCCAGGCTTCTAGAGGACTCCCTGGGGTGAGGATTGTTCAGAAAGGAAACACGGAACATAAGCATGATGTTATGTTATGGCCAACTAATTAGACATGTAGTCAATTGACTAACAATGTGTGTGTGAGATCCTGTGCCGGGTACAGAGTCAGGGAAAAGCTACCAATCCTGAATAGCCCCAGGATCTTCAGAATCAATTACTGATGCCAACAGTATCTTCCATTGTCAAATGAGAATACAAGATTCACATGACTTTCCTAATTACTATGACTCAATTGGTTAGTTTGGGGAGGTCTTAAATGACAACATTTAAATCTGTATTCCTGTATATATAGCCAGTATTTTATAAAAGAGAAATTTAGTGAAATGGTTCTATATGTGTTTCTATGAATTGAAACAAATTCCAGCCACTTGAAAAGATTTTTTAAAGTCTTATTTGCTTTTCTACCAGATGTGCTTGGAAGTGAGTGAAAGTCTGTCAACTAGAACTGCCAGGTCTTTGAGTATAGGTGGCATTTTTTCTTAGCCTAAAATAAATACTTTTTTTTTTTTTGAGATGGAGTCTTGCTGTGTCACCCAGTCTGGAGTGCAGTAGCATGATCTCAGCTCACTGCAATCTCCACCTTCTGGGTTCAAGTGTCAAGTGATTCTCATGCCTTGGCCTCCCAAGTATCTGGGATTACAGGCGTGCACCACCACACCTGGCTAATTATTGTATTTTTAGTAAAGACAGCGTTTCCTCATGTTGGCAGGCTGGTCTGGAACTCCTAGCCTCCAGTGATCCACCTGCCCTGGCCTCCCAAAGTGCTGGGATGACAGGCGTGAGCCACCAAACCTGGCCAAAGACTTGTTTTTATCTACCACATCTATAGCTGTTTGTTTTTTTCTGCTTGTTTGTTTGTTTGTTCGCATCCCTGCTTTCAAACAATCAAAATGTTTTCTTCTTTCAATTTCCGGAAAATTCCAGTGATCCAGGTTCTTCACTGAAGCTGCCATATCATTGTTCCTTGTGCAGTGATAATGTCACTGATGGCATAATGTCTTCCTCTGCTAGTGGAGCCTAAAGCCTGATTTACAATGAAGCTGTTCAGCATTGCTCTCTTTCTAAAATCCTCATTTGATGTGGGCTGTGGTTTGCTTTTAGAGTTTGCTTCAGAGTCCACCTATGCAATTCTCAGAACAGTGCCACAGCATGTTCTGAAATCAGAGTTGGGTCTGTTTAGTCTAGCAACCTCATGAGGACCTGTCTTATGATTGCATGAACTCTCCTACACAGTAGAAATGTGTATTTCTATAGGCATTACTTAAATGTTTGCAAAGGAGCTGTGTTTCAGTTTTCCCTCTTGTAATTAAATGCTGACATATTTTGCAATTGAAAATAGGAAAAAATAAGTAGGTGGCAAGCAGGTGTTCAAGAATAATTCTTTCCTCGGGCGAAAACCACTAAGATCAAGATTCCATCCCCCTGATTCTTCTGCTAAAAAATGTAGGACAAAACCATGGGGCCTTAAAATGAATGAGAACAATAACATTGAATCAATAATAATAGCTATCATTTATAATTGTTTATCATGTGCTGGGCCTTGTTCTTAGTACTTTACAGTGCATTCACTCGTCGTATCATTATAGACAATGTAGAGAGCAGATATTACTCTCATTTTCCTTTTTAGATGGGAAGCTGAATCAGAGAGAGGTTAAGCAACGTGCACCAAGCCTCACAGCTGTAACTGGTAAAGGTGAGGGTTTAACCCAGGCAGATTCCAAAGCCTGTGTTCTTTTACCATCGTTACAGGGACACAGTTCTTCTAAGCCTTGCATATAAACACTCAAGAAGCTGCATTTTATAGCCATAGAAGAGCCATGCTGCATTGATAAAATGTGTTCCTTAGCAGGCTCTCAAATGTTACACCAGCTCGCTGGCTTGGGTAATCAGTCCTCCTTTCATTGGTTCAGTTGCATCAGACGTGTGTTTATTTTTCACACCCAGCAACCACTCTCAGTTCTGTAATTCTGATGAATGCATGTCAGGCTATGGAGCTTTCTTGTTTCTGAAGAAGTTGTTGGCTCAGGATTCCTGTTTTCTTGATAGCATTCAAGGAATCCCTCAAAGTCAGCAGAGTGTTCTACAAGTCTGCTTTGAGGACAAACTCATTGACATGTAACAGATTCTGAAGATGGTGTCTGGACATTTTCATGCCATTTGTTAGTAGTTGAGTTGAAGGAATGCTGTTGGCACCTACAACATTAGCATCTACATCCTTTGCTTTGTCATAAAGGATAGATGTAAAATAGAATGAACTATGAAGGAGGGAAGTAGGAAATATGACATCATATTCTCTCAGGGCATAAAGTAGATTTACAGTATACATTGCACATTTAATATGCACAAAGCACTTCTGGTACATATGAGGTTAAACTATATAAAATACCATTTTGGTAGGTCAAAAACAGTGGACTAGCAGAAAATTCATCCACACACATGCACAGATATACACAGATTCATGTGTACACACTACACTGTGTAAAGGTATTTATGTTGTCACTTTAGTTAATAAAACAAATAGACAAAGCTCAAAATTACCCAGTGGAATTGGGCTTAACCTCCAAAGAACAATAAAATCTTGTATAACTGAAATTAGAAAGTGGTCTGAGGACCCATTCTTAAAATTCTATCAGAAAAGAATGTTTTACAGACAAAGACTTGCTTTTGAAATACTATGCCTGCTACCATATTCTCAAGGCAAAATTCACACACTGAAAGAATGAGATTCAATATGTGTAAGGTTTTTTTTTTCTATGTTCAAATCGGGAGAAGGGCATTATCCAAAGCTGACATATTGAGGTTTCTTTGTTTTTTGTTTTATGCCAGTCTGCTGAAGGCAAAGCCTTTTCTCTTGGCAGGCTGATGCCTTTTGCAAGGTTTTGTGGTTAGGGGCATGCCTGTGCTGCAGTGATGTGAGCAGTTTATCAGCACCATTTTTCTGAACAGAAGTTACTGAAGCATGGTGTCTGAGTCCACCAAACCATTACATCTTCAGTTACTAGGCCCTTCTCTAAAAGAGGGGCTTTGGAATATTTTGATCCTAAACAAAGAGCTTGTTGTTAAAGTGGTGTTATTTTGTTTTATTAAAGAAATGAGGGCAAATGCTCATAGAAGGTGGAAACTCACCTTCAGTTTGGGGGAACTATCCCTTAAATTAGAAGAGGTATGTGGAAGAACTTGACACCTTACTAACAGGTATTCTGTGGATTTTTTGTGTTTGCTTCATATGGCTTAATATCACTTCACCCTGCAGAATTATGGAATGTAAGGTAATACACATCAAAGCAGCATAGGTATGACAATTGGAGCGAGAATTAGCAAATGTAGGATTTAGGCTCATGTGTCCCATGTAACCATGGACTTTTCTGGACTTTTGTCTCCTCATCTGTAAAACAAGTGATTCAAGACCATGAACTGGAAGATGTGATTGGGTGCTGGGTGTCTGTTCTTAAGAGGCTCTAGAATTTCTGGCCGCTGAACTGGCAGAGGAACACACAAAGCATTTGACCTTGCTCCCATCTTTCATAATGCCTTGTGCTGCCCTTGGTATTTAAATGAACATGATTCTACTGACTTGCTGTCAGCGGGACTTACACTTTGGGCTGCTTTCCAGCAGTGGGGAAGGATTTATGCTGATTCATCGACACTTGCTTTCCCAGATGCCTCTGCTCCTGCGTTCTACTGTCAAATTGAGCAAATTTGCCAAAGTCAGTGACAGATTTTATTTGTTCCTTGCAAACAGGCTAAGGTGGAAAAACCTAAATAGATCCCAAAACACATAGAATTTCAATGTGATGTATATTAACCAGAACATTCTGTAAATGTATAGATTAAGTATTAGTTATCACTTGTGGCATATTATCAATAAGCAAAATGTACTGGACACTATTTTAAGTGCTTCCATGTCGCATCTCATTTAAACTTCATGACCACTTTATAGTATGGTAACTATGATTATCCCTAGATGAGAAAAATGGAGGTGCTGAAAGACTAAATGACTTGCCTGACGTTACACGCAGCCACTCAGTGGCAAAGCCAAGGTTAGAGCAGTCAGACTCTAGTGACAGTGCTTATAACTGCTACATTGTCCCTCTCTTTCGCTAATGGTGCTCCTTACCTGGCTTTTGAGGTAGGAACTCTCAACTCATAGCCAAAGTTATGGAGTCTAGCCCTAGGATGTCAACCCAAGTCAGAAGAACTATTTGTGTGCAAACTTTATCATGTATAAGATGTGAAAATAGCACATACATGATTAGAATCATACTTGCTTAACTTTTAGGGTTCTTATTTGACTAAAATATTTATGTAACTGCTTTGGAAAGTGCATAGCTGTGGAACAGATGGCTAGATGATCACTAAAAATACACATGCCTTTTCATGGCGTAGGGCAATTGCTGGCAAAAGTCTTCTCAATGAGGGACTACGTGACCATTTCTCACCAATAAAATGTGAGGAGAAATGATGTGTGTTACTTCCAGGATGACATGGTTACAGAGATGTGCTTTCCTCACCATCTTTTCCCCACTCCCTGATTGAATGGAGGGAATTCCAGTCATGTATTGAAGATTATGGAGCCAAAGACATTGGAGCCTGAGTTCCTCAATGATCACCTGAAGGAAAGCCATCTGACCAGGAATACCCACGTTGGATTTTCACATGAGTAAGGATAATCTTGCAGTGAATTAAGGCACTGAGTTCTGTGTTATAACAGCTAACTAGTGCCAAAAGCACAGTAAAAAGTGTTGTTGCTTTCATCTAGGTAGGGATTCCATGAATGTCCAGCCTTTACAATGCTCAGTAAGTCATTGAACTTAGCAGCGTCTTCTGTTATGTTTTGATAAAGAAAATTTTTATTTCATGGCCTCAGAGCAATGTTTTCCAACGAGGGGCAATATTGTTCTTATCTCCAAGGAACATTTGGCAATGTTTGGAGACATTTTTGGTGGTCACAACTTATGAGAGATTGCTACTAACATCTAGTTCGTAGAGGCCAGGGATACTACTCAGCTTCCTAGAATGCACAGGATATACTCTTATAACCTAAAAAGCATCTGGCCCAAAATGTTGATAGTGCTGAAGATGAGAAACCCTGTCTTAGGAGCATGTTTGCAGCCACAGCTGTGAGCATGTTTACTGCATTCTTGTGACATGTAGTTCAATTCAACAATGTAGAGACCCTGTGTGGCCCCTGCTCTGCATTGGGTCTTACTTACTGGATACATCATTCAGGGCACATATTCTTTACAACAAGACTGTTTTGGTTCTCAGATCGCATTTTGTGGTGGAATAAACATTGAGTGGAATAGAAAACATTAGCTTTGGGCCTGGTGCGGTGGCTCACGCCTGTAATCCCAGCACTTTGGGAGGTGGATGGATCACCTGAGGTCAGAAGTTCGAGATCAGCATGACCAACATAGAGAAACCCCATCTCTACTAAAAATACAAAATTGGCTGGGCGTGGTGGTGCATGCCTGTAATGCCAGCTACTCGGGAGGCTGAGGCAGGAGAATTGCTTGAACCCGGGAGGTGGAGGTTGCAATGAGCCGCGATCATGCCATTGTACTCCAGCCTGGGCAACAGGAGTGAAATTCTGCTCAAAAAAAAAAAAAAAAAAAAAAGAAAAGAAAGAAAAGAAAACATTAGCTTTAAAGTTAGATCTTTCTGTTAACAACTATATGATTTGAGGCAAGTTAATAAGCCCCTGCAAGCTTCACTTCCTTCACCTGTAACTGAGAATAATACCATCTGCCTCATAGATTTATAAGCATTAAATTGAATGATATACATAAAACGTTTACCATAATCACTAGCAAATAACAGGCACTCATTATAAATATTCTTTTCCTTCCCCGGACTTCATAAATGTGACAAAAATAACTTGTCAACAAGATTTGAAACCATACAGTGGAATAAATTAGAAATAATTTACCGAGTGCCATAATGTACTGACCCATATTTTTATATATTCTTACTTTATTGGTCAAATAAATAACTGGTTTCCAAAAAAAAAAAAAACACTCAAGTTAATATTCAACTCCAATTCATGCCATTCCAGTTTTAATTCCAGTCACTTCTTGACAAAGAATTGGTGAACCTTTTGCCAGCAGTGACTTAGAGAAATGTTGCTATCCTGAAACAGGTCCAAATTCTGTCTTCTGTGGTCATTCTGGTTCTATGTGGTCTTTTGTTCTTTCATATCCTAGGCTAGTCTGTGACCCAGACCTACCTCTGCCCCATGCTTTTCCATCCATAGCTGCTTATTTCCTTGTAGCGAGGTCAACATGCCATTGCAGAACATTCTCAGGTGCTCTTGGCAATTAGTCAAAGTTCAGACGTTGAGTTTCAGACTCTTCATAAAATTTCCTATAATCATACCTATTTCTGTACCAAATGCTATTGACACAGATGAATGCAATGCTGAGTCTTAATGAATGAAGCTCTATTCATCAATACTTGAAGTACGAATGTCTTTTCCTATTGCCTGGGGAGTGTTTGCTTTGCTCCAATGCTATAATAAATGTTTTCAAAGTGGCCCTGAAAGTTGATGGAAAAAGACAATATTTTTATACCAGTGCTTGTAATTTTTTGGTGACATCGTATACATAGTAAAAATATATATGCAGACCATTTGGTGCTCGAGGTGACAAGCTCCTGAGGTCTCACCCAGCCAGGGCAAAGGGTCAGTATCTAGGCAGAGCTGTCACAACCGTTCATGACATGCTGACTTGTTGAGGAGCTCTATTCTAGACTGCCTTAGTGATGAACCATAAAAAAGACAATTTTAACACAAAGTCCTAGACACCTCCCTCCAACCCGCAACCTCCTAAATAGTTCACATAAAAGCCTTGTCCTTTATTTTTATGTTTTGTGTTGTTATATGAATTGTCACTTTATGTTTAGGAACTTGATTCATGTTTCATGATTGTCCCTGTTGGCTACACTTGAGTGTCTCTGTGTATGTATGAGTAGATCTGGTCCCCACCCATAGTTGCTCTCCTCCTGCCTTGGAGATTGCTTGGTGCTCCTGCAATATCTTCCTTCAAGCATGATGCACATTATAATTATTCTGTTCTGCTTCAGGAATACACATCAAGTTCTATACAATTAATGCCATTACAAGGCAAATACAGAGCTCTTCTTGGCATCTCCAGTACATCTGTAACACTGCAGAAGCAAAGCATTGTAGTAATTTATGTGACTTAGGAACTTCTTTTTTCTGTGACTGTTAAAATGGCATTTTTAAATGAAGAAGTTATTAGCCAAGAGGAAAGGACTTCTGGAGAACAGCTGACTGCCTACAATAATGCTGGTCAGGGAGGATTGGGTTCTGGTGCTGCTTCTAGAGGCCTGTTGATCACAGCAGGGAGGGATTCAGAAGGGTGAGGCAAGGCTGGTAGAGCAGCAGGATCCAGTGGAACATTTGGAGAGTCTTTAGCCTGGAGAAAAGTAGTCCAAGTGGACGCAGGAAGATATTTTTAGCTCTCTGAGGAAGAATTCCTAAAACTGATCTTGAATTCTGCAGTCAACAGAATTAAGACTAAAGGGTGAAAAGGTAGTTACAGAAAGAAATGCAAACAACACATTTAAAAATTGGTTACTAGTGTCAACAGTTAAGTGTTATCCTCCCAGAAGATTTTCTATGTAAACCTAAACCTACACCTACATACATACATATTTTTAATTATGCATATATGTTTAAGAATAGTTTTACAAAAATGGGATTATGGCCCATGTATTTTCCTTAAACTGGGAATCAAATTTGGATTTCATATAATAAAGACATTCTATGAATTGGGAGTATCTAGGATTCTCAGTGGAGTAGTATTACCAGTGGAACAGACTGCCTCATGAGTAGCAGGCTTGCCATGACTACAGTAGCATAGGCCAGCAGGTCTCCGCATTTAGTATTCATGCACATCTCCTGGGGATCTTGTTAAAATGCAGATTCTGATTCAGGAGGTCTGGGCTGGGGAGTGAGATTCTGCATTTCAAACAAGATACCAGGTGATCCTAGTCCTAGGACTACACTTTGAGGAACAGGGGTCTAGCTTAACATCCCTAGGGATGCTAGAAATATTCTTGTCTTAGGATGGGATAAAATAACCCTAAATTTCCATATAACTTGAAGTTTCTATTTCATCTTGATTTTAACTTTATTCTTTTCTATGGAAAAGAATGTTGATTATATAGGTGTTTCATTTACTATCTCACCATTATTCATCATTTCTTTTTCTTTTCTATTTCTCTCCGTTCTCTAATATAGCCTACAACACTGTGATGACTATGATTATAATCTTTCCTTTTTTAACATTCAAAACAAATATTATAGCTCTTCTACTGGTTGCTTATATCTTTATTTAGAAAAACATGTATTTACATATTTTAGTATCATTTCTATATGTCTAATTCAGTTCCCATAGTAATATGAAGATTATATTTAAATTATGCCCCAGTAATGCTAATAGAAGGAACCAGAATGAAAAATAATAATAAATAATAATAACTAAGACCAATTAAACACAGCTTATGTGATAGACATTGCTTTAAGGGGTTTATATGCATTAAATTATTTAATCCAAAGTATAAACTTATGGAATAGGCATTATTTTTATCTCAGTTTATTGATAAACAATGTGAGGTATAGGAAAATTAAATAATTGGTGAAAGTCACCCAGTTTGTATGGTAGAATTGGAACTTGAACCCAAGCAGTCTAGCTTCTGAGTTGAGGATCTCACTGTTACAGCCATATTGGAAGAATTCATGAGGATGATGCAAAATAAGATGTTACCTTATATCAAAATGTGGGTTTTCATTTTTGTACCATTAGGGTACCATCTTTGTTGATAATTTAGTCTTTTAAGTAGACATTTAGCCTTTGAGAGCATCCATGCTGCATTTTGTAATTTGTAACTCATTTATTGAATTGCCTTAGACATATGGAAAATGTTGGACTATCCTATTTAAATTTCATGAAGTAAGCCTTAAAATAGCACTTGTAAGATACATCTGAAACTTTTGTAAATTCATAATGATAATTTGGTGACCCTTGCTAAACTAGAGGATGCCGGGATTTCAATGTTGGTTTGAACAATTTAAAAACCCTTTTGCAAAGTTACACCAGGTTTTTAAGCATTCTCTCTTAAGAGACAAGTGGAGATAAGTGATTTCTTTTCCAAAGAGGTTTATCTTCTTGGTAAGTTAACTATGTTTAAGATTTAGTATTCACTCCTTAAAATGTTTTTCTATAAGGAAAATGAAAAGGATTGATTAAATGAGTAAGAGTGAGGTCCTGGCATCTAAAGTTGTAGAATTGTCCGTGGCAAGGACATGTGCTCATATCAGCACATCATGACCATTGCTGGAGAGGAGGATGAACAGAGAGGGATGAATCATGCCCAGAAAGGTGCCCATAACCAAGGCTGTGGTTCTCAGGCAGCCAGAGACGTCCAGGAGTCAGAGATGTGAAGGCAGTGGCGGTACTTCCGGAGTGATTCACAGTTCTAGGAATTAGCAGGGGCTGTCTGTTTCTATTTCCCAAATACCTTAGTTTATTAAATTTTAATAATATGTAATATATTCTCACACTTCCAAAAATATAAAGGGCAGGATTTTAACAATGAGAGACACGTTAATCATTCACGGAGTTTTGCACATTCATAAGGAAAGCTTAGATATGTCCTATTTCTCTGTGGGAATATATTCCGCCAATGGAACCCAGCATTATAATTATTTTGTTAACATTAATGGGAGGAATGTCTTTTCATCAATACCCTTTTCCTGAAGAAAGCACTAAAGTGTTCTGGTACCATGATAATTGTTAAATAGAGAGGGTACCTCTGGTGGGTATTCTCTGTTTCATTGATTCTTTTTCCATCTTGTGATGTTGGTGATGGTCAAGTCTAAGGAGCAGAGCTAGAACAAAGATGAACTTAAAAGTCATCAATGAAGAGGCATTTTTTACTCAGCTGTTAGAACAAGAAAAGTTTTTTGTATAATTTTTAATCTTGTATATTAATGGTTCTTCTTTAAGATATAATTTATATAGAGTAAAATGCACAAATCTCAAATATAACACTCAGTGAATTTTGACAAATGTATACACCTGTGTAAACACAGCGTAGATTAAGATAGAACATTTCATGGTCCCAGAAAATTCTCTTGTGCCCTCTTCCACTCAATACCTCTCCCTCCTACCCCTGCACGCACATAAAATACCCAGTGATGACTATTATCTTATCATCCAGCTTAGTTTACTGATAATTACCCTTCATCTAGGTGGAATCACATGGTGTGTTTTTGTGTTTGGCTTCTTTCATGCAATGTAATTTTTTTGAGATTCATCCATGTTGTTCCATGTTGCATTCCTCTTTTTTATTGCTGTGAGGTATTTCTTTGTATGACTTTACCACAATTTATCTACTGTCCAGCTGATGGATATTTACATTCTTTCCAGTTGTAAGCTATGATGAGTAAAGCTGCCATAAACAATTTTGTACAGGTCTTCTCATGGACGTGTGTTTTCATTTCTCTTGGGCAATTAACTAGGAAGGGACTTACTGAGTTATGGAGCAGGTGTCCATTTTGCTTTATTAGAAACCTCAGTTTTCTGAAGTTCTGTGTCACTTTATATTCTAACCAGGAGTGTGGGAGAGAACAAAGATGGTCTTGATCACAGTGATATGCTGTCACTTGCTCCTCATGTGGGCACTTCCACAGTCTTATATATCACTGAGCTGGAACGAGTAGGACAGAATGATAGGCTGGGGACAGGAGGCAATGGAATTACGGAGTTAGTGTATTGGAGAGGTAATTGATCCTGCCCCTGCCAGCAAGACCAGCTCATTTACTCCTCAGTCCAGCGATGCCTGCCAACCTTCCATTAAGAGTTACACCATGCAGACTGGCTGTGTTACAGAATTAATTCTGGGACTGGCTTTCAGTCCACTTGCACCTTGACCTTACCTCTACCTGTTTTCTCTCACGCCCAGTTCATGTGTATTCATACAGCTTCACAAAAACTCTCTTCTGTTGTTGGTGATTTTTTTGGTTAATCCTCATCACTGAAACTTCATAGTCATGAGCTGTCTCTTAAAAGATACATAACTTTGGGCCAGTTACTTAACAACCCCAAGTCCCTGTTTTCTTGTCTACAAAATGGGGATCAGAATGCTCTATTAAAAAGTTAATGGGGCCAGGCACTGTGGCTTATGCCTGTAATCTCAGTACTTTGGGGGGTCAAGATGGGAGGATCGCTTGAGGTCAGGAGTTCAAGGCTGCAGTGATCACACCACTGCACCTCAGCCTGGGCAACAAAGTAAGACCCTGTATCTTCACAAAAATAAATAAACTTTTAAAAAGTTAATTCAATCATTAATGCCTATAAAGGGCTCAGCACATACCATGTGCTCAGTAAACACTACTGTAACTCCCAGCACAACCCCTCCTGTTGTACTTCCTACATATGATTGGTTTTCCAACTCTCTAATTCCCCTTAATTGATAATTCTAGTGAAAGACCCTCCTGGGAACGGACCTAGGAATTCCTGCCCAGGCCCCTGCCTTTCCAAGGCGCATCCTCAAACCGTTACTCTGAGACAATTATAATGAAACAAGCACCATTTATACGGCAAACTTTAAAGCTCCGGCTAGCTTGAACTGGGGCCCTTTGGATTTCCTGTTTCATATTTCCCAGGATGAGGATTAGATTTTAAGGATTACGTGCTAAAAATAGAGCTCTATTATGCATTTTCAAGGATTTTAATATGTTGTTAAACTCTAGTTTTAACACATAGAGTACCTCCCCTTTAAAAATGAGTTGTTACCACCTGTGGAATACCTAAACATTATTATTCTGTGCTCCTGATGTTCCTGTGATCTCATGGAGTCTAGGGTGCCTTTCCCAGTCTCAACAGAGAGGACTTCATGAGCCCTGGGTACAGAAAGGTCATTGGTTTTATCTTAAACAATGTCAGCTACCTGCTGCCCACTTTTTTCCAAGCTCTTCTTGACCCTGCTATTTTCAGGCAAGATGTCCATGAACCAGTACAGCTCTTCACACTCATCCCTTCTGCCTCTTGCTCCAGAATCATGCTTGGGTATCACAAGCCTACATGTGGACCAACCTCCTTTCCCCCTGTCCCACCATGCCCCCCTCCCACATTCACTTCACAAAGCTTCTCTTCTCCATGCGTCACTCACATTACCCCTCTCTGGTTAGTACTTCCTTATCACCAACATGAAATCAGCAGGTACTACTCATTCCCTGACTTTGCTGCTCTCCTGTACAGTCAAACTCCTTAGAAAGTCTTCAATCACTTCTCTAAAGGAAGACTTTGTAGAGAGTCTTCACTGTGCTTGCTCTCCTCCCGGTCTCACCCCAATACACTCCATTACAGCTGTTGTCCCCTCCACTCTGCTGAAAAGTTGCCGACGTCCAACATCTTGTCATTCTTTTTCATCTAACTTGACCCCTTAGGCTCACTTTATACGCCGGATGGGCCTACCTCTTTTTTGAAAGGTGCTCTTCTCCTAACTTCTGGGACACTGGATTTGCTGTTTTTTCTGCCTGGATTCTTTTCTCTCAGATCTTCATGGGGATGTTCCTTCTCATCATGGATATAACCTCTTTGCAGAGGCCCTCCTGGTCCCAGGCCATCCTAATCAAAGCAGCTTCCTTCAACCTTTGGCCTGACTTTCTAGCTACTTTATATTTTTAATAGCACTAATTATATCTGATCTTCTCATTTATTTATGTAGATGTTAACATTTCATGGGGAAGTTTGTAACAAATTGCACATTTGTCAATAATGATCCCTGACATTCATTAATGACCTGCTATGTGCTAATTCCTGTCCTAAATTAGCTCATCTAATATTCAAAATAATGTTATGAAGTAGGAACTATTATCTTCATTTTTTTGTATGTGTAAACTGAGGTTCAGAGAGGCTAGATAACTTTTCCTTGATCCCAAAGCTGTAAGTAACATAATAAGAATTCACACCCATCTATTCTGATGCCAAGATCTGTGATATAAATCATTGAGGGGGAAAAAAAAACAGTGAATTAAGCTGTGTCCCCTGCTTTCTAGGAGCACAAAGAGAGATTGGGTGAGACAGAACATCTTTAAAGGAACCACCTGGAGAGAACTAACATTTTATTTGCTCTGGAGTGTTGAGATTTTAAAGGTTTGGCTTTGTGATGGCTCAAGCAGTAAATAGATCACACACATCTCATTTTGCATTGAGTGTGCAAAGCAGTCATAAATGATGAAGAACTGCATTATGGGTCTTATGTAAGTCTTAGAGTAAGACTATAAATTTCTAAAACTTGAAGTTTGTAAACAAAATATACATTAGTTTACTCATTAATGAATTCATAATCTAAGATGAACTGAAACTAGATCCTAATTAAAGCAAAATAAGGAAGATGCGCTGGTCTATATTTTCTTTCCTTTGACTTTCACTTAATCATTAAAGCCATGGCCTTCGTGGATTATTGGCAAGGGAAAGCAGATTGTAACACATTTTGCAGACAGAGAGAGCAGGTGTTTCCCACCTGTTCAGTTCCATCTCCGGGATGAACTTTGCCTTCATTACATGAATCCAGAGCATACTCTCCCAGCTTGTTGGTGCTCCTGTGAACTGTTGATCTGTTGCTGGCAAGCCCGAATAGCCCGGCACAGGAGCCAGTCTGCCTAGAAACCCTGAACTGAGTCTAACCTGTTCTCAGCAAATCCCATCTCTGCCTCTCTGGTGGGTCCTCATGGCACCCTTGTCTCCTGCCTATTACTTCCCAAAAGAAAGACAAAAAAATCCTTGGAAGTGTTGTATTAATGACTTTACATATAAAACCTCTCTCAGAAATGTTTGCATTTTTCTGGAAGAGGATGAGTAGAAAGGCCAATATTTGCCCCACAGAATGGAAAGTATTATTCAGCTACAGTAGATGCTGGGGGCCCTCAAATGCCAACAGGCCAATAAATCCCATCCACATGGGTTTCCAAGGAATAGTTTTATACAACTGGATTATAAGTCAAGTATTTGAGGGAGAAGCTGTTCACTAATCGCCCAAAACATTCCTCCAGCCTGCACCTCCGTCTCATTCCCACGGCGACTCTCTCTTTTAGGATCTTATTATTCATCTCCTAGTCCACTTTTCAAACTTAATGTGCATACCAAGCATGTGGGGCTCTAGATAAGATACAGATCCTGGCTCAGCAGGTGTGGGATGGGGCCCGAGATTCTGCATTTCTAGCCAGCTTCCAGGAGATGCCAGTGCCATTGGTCCACCAAATTGCACATCGTATAGCAAGATCCTAGCCCAGCACTTTCCAAGACAGAGGAGGCCTCAAAATCCCCTGTAGGCATCTGAAAACACGGATTTCTAGGCCCTATGGCAAGATATCTAATTGAGTAGGTCTAGGATGGTGCCCCAGAATTTGTATCTTTAACAAGTTCTCAGGTGATGCTGCTGCTGATGGTCTGGGAACCCCACTTTGACATCCACCATCATAGATTATTGTAGTAGCCTGTGACTTCTTTCTGTCACCTCTACTTCATTATATCACTGTCACCAGAATTATCCTTTAAAATTCTAAAAATAATTACTTTTTACATGTTTAAAAAAACTGCTGACGATTCTCAGTGGATGATTTAGTATACTTCCAGGCTTCTTGGCATGCTGTAACACACAGTTAGATATAAGCAACCCTAAGAAGTTTTTCAGAGGCCTGCCCCTCTGGTTATCTCAATAGCTACTATGAGATATAGCCCACCCAGTTCACATGCTTATATTTATCAGTGATTTAGAGAATTCTTTATTTCAGGAACTTGTACAGACCACAAAAGCATTTATTGAAAATGAATAAACATATACTATAGAGTGGTGTGTACAAACTTTTTAGTAACCTATAATAAGACAATACCAAGTACAAGGCCGTCATGCTTTGTAGGATATCAGGATTGGCTGACGTACTCATTGACATCAGGATTCCACTGTCAACCACCATGTCTAATGTCTTAAGAAAGTGGCTAGTGTCAAGCCAGAGGGAGGCTGTTCTGTCCTGCTCTGACCTAACCTTCACATTGCTCTGCCCTATTTTTGTTAATTGTCTTCTGTGGGATCTCATGCCATTTCTTTTCCAGGCTGCTAGATGCAAGGATTATTTGTTGTTGCTGATGTTTGTTTTGTTGTGGGGATCTTGGTCCTAATTCTTTTTCTTTGAATCTGTAAATACTCCAAGTGCAGTCCATAAAGAAGCTTGACTTGCCTCCAGAATGCACTGCCAGATGCTAGCTTCCAGCTTTACTAACCAACCCGAGAGATGGATTTTGTGGGTTTGTTTGGTCTCGCAGTTTGTGCCAACTGGGCACCGTGTCCTTAGTCCACCCTCTTCTTTGCACACAAGTACAAAAGGGAACATTTTATTCTGCTTCTTGGGGTGGGAACAGTCACTTTATTTACGGGGTCTGAGCTAAAATTTGATTTCTCTATTGCATGGTGCACTGGCTTTATCTGTGTACATCCACATCCTTTATTATTTTTCCATTTCATGCCCAAGTTCTAGGCTTCTCATGATGTTCCACCCTTTGTGGCTTCAGCCTTCCTTTCCAGCTTCACCTCCCAGTACTGCAGCCCATCTGCTCCAGCGATTCCCTGAAAAAGTCATGTCCTCTGTAGTGTATCCTCTCCCAGTGCTCACCCCAACAGGATTAGGCCCACACATGTAGGCCTACCCAGATCCTAAACTCAATCTTGTTAAGCCCAATGAAAATCAGGTGGTGTGACTCACAAAGGCGATTGACTTTAACTCCTCTAGGTTTTACTTTTGTCTGGTTTTCAAAGGAAAGTGCATGAGGGAGCAGGGAAGTGTTTGCCACAGGCAAATGTTTGAACATTCAGGACAGTTAAGAAAAGATATAAGGGTTAGTGAAAGTGAGCACAATTGATGCAGATTTGGCATGCTGAAAGGAATTTTTGCCCCTTAATGATCTCTGTTTTCTTTATGCAGCATAACCTGAGGCAATTAAAGGTAGGAAACTACTCTAACCAACTGGCAATTATATTTTAGTGTATTTGGTACAATGCATACTCACTCTCCGTATTTTCAGAATTTTTGAAAAGCAAAGAAGCTTCAAAACTGTCAAAGTTGGCTCTTCTTTCACTCTTCACGACGCCTTAGTAGGAAAAAGGAAAGAGCTGGGCTGTTGGTTCTGGGTCCTTTTGTGTACTGACACGGATGCATTTGAAGGATTTGAAATGTGCTGCAGTTTGAAACTTGGGTTCCTTTTACTGTTTATTCCTTTTTCTGTTTTCACCCATTGGTACCCTTGATTGATAGTGTTTAAGTCAGGGGACAAGCTGGGGGTTTAGAACATTGAGGTTCTCAGTGAATGACCCTAAGCTTAAAAGGGAGCCCAAACTCATCAGGCCTCGTGTTTAAAAATAGTTTATTTTTGATGATGTTCATGTGAATGAGCCATAGTCCTACTCCTCAGGGCTGTGGAATGGAAAGCCTTGAGTAGCAAATGATCATAGTTGCCTGGCCAGACCCTCTTTCTGGTCCAGGCACTATCCTCCAGCAGTCACAGGTGCTGCCCTGGGCATTGTAGGATGTCCAGCAGCACCCCTGCACTTGACCCCTTAGATGCCAGCAGCATCCCACCAGGGTGACATCCAAAATATTCCTAGACTTTGCCAAATGCCCTGGACTGGAGAAAGGGCAAGGTGGAGGCAATGGGAGGCAAAATTGCCCCCAGTTGAGAACGATTGGTCTCTAGGGATGCTGAAGATGTGCTGGGTGAAAGCCAATTCTCTTCCTAAGCTGATCCAGGCACAAAGGAGAGCAGAGGCATCTGCAAAATGAAAGCTACATTCTTTTAATGATATCACTCTTTCCTCTCGACCCAATTTTGGCCAGTTTTTAGAAAATCACATCTTCCTCAAGCATCTAAACTGGCAGAAGAGAGAAGATGCCACGGTTTCTGCTTTGAAGGGTCCAGTGAGTTTTGGTATGGTCCTCACATAAAGAGGCCAAGGATATTTGTGTTTTACGTTAGGTCTTGGCAAGATAAAAATTATAAGAGAAGTTTTATAGTGTACCAGATTTCTATCGTGTTTTTAAAAAGAAAATAACTTATTGAATATAATTGCCAGACAAGGTGAAGATAGTAAAAGTATTCAGGTTGTCACCCCAAACTGCAAAGCTGACTAATTTCAACCTTTTCCTGCTAAGAAACTTCACCCTTCTGTGTTTTCTCTCCCTCTGTTTTTGCCTGCCTGTACAACTCAATCCTTTGTATTTACCCATGATGAAAGGACTACATGCAATAAAGAAAATTAAGCAAACCTGATTTTCAAGGCTTGAGTAATTTAAAAACTATGATTTTGACATTTTAAGAATGTTATGTTGACCTCATTCTTGATCAGTCATGAAAATTAAATGCAGGAGCTTTGCACCAAAGCAAGGCCCCTAGCTTAATGAAGATTTAATTTATACCGTTTCCTAACATTCTCTTTCTTTTTAGTCTACACAGCTCACATTTGTACCTTTTCTCAAAGTAATCATGGGTTATAATTTAAACTGTTAAGTACACACTGCCTTAATCTTGTATTTTGTTGTTACATTAATCAAGGCAGTGACAAGCAAAATTCTGTTCGAGGACTCTTAACCTGCCTTGCAAGAAAAGTAATGTTCACTTTTTAAATGAGCCATTAAATAAATCCACTGACTTTTTGAGTGAAAAGCCTCTCCCTGTCCCAAGAGCTCAAACTGCATTCAACAGTTGCTTTTGGATTCCCAAAGAGAGCAGCAAATAGTAGGAGTTATGTCTCTGGAAGGCTTCTTGAGTTCCAAAAGGCAATTTCCTTCCTCTCCAGAAGGAAATCAAAGAGGAAAAAAACAGGAATCATCTGAAAGATAACTCAAGAAGTAAGTGCATAACTCAGTGGAAAGCTAGCTAGCTAGACAGATAGAAGGAGGATACAGGCTTTCTAGTGAAATTGGGATTTTAAAGCATTTATGGAGGGAGAAGAAATGATTACAAACAAAGCCAAGTGCTAAATATAGAAACTATGGAAATAAATAGCCCATGCTCCCAGGATAGCCTTAGCTTTGATGTTAAGCAGCAAAGCAGATCCAGAGGGTTCCTGTGTAAAGCTATAAACAGAAAAGAATTAAGAATATGCTGATTGAGAGAAACAAATGTGGTTTACCTTGGGAATTACCTCTGTATTGTGCTATTTGTGGAATAAAGGACAATAATGTCATAGCAAGCACTTTGTAAAAGTAAAGTTCTATAGTTTATAGTGGAAACAATATGCAGTCCATTGTCTTGAAATGTCTATTTCATATTTTGTTGTAAGGGAGCTTTACAAAGGTAAGTGCCTTATTCTGACAGTGCTAGCTAACTAATAAAGTAATCAAGAACATGAACTCTGATAACAAGACCTGAAACCAAACCAGAAGGCAGAAAAGGGAAAGAACAGACTCCAATTGGAGCTAGGTGATGTGTCTAAAATAAATTTCATGTGTGCCTTATTTTTATATTTCCTTGGATCCATTTAAATGGAAATTTCCATTGGGGGGCAACCTACATAAGTAATTGATAGATATACTTAATTTATTTGCTGGTAAGTTGAGAATATAGCCATATTAATGGAATTGGAATTGTCAAAAAATATTGTTGGAGTTGTCCATGAAAATATTGCTATACTCAGTATTTCTTTTAGGGCTACTTATAATGTTACTATAACAACCAATGAATGGACTACGCCTGAAAGATAAAATGAAACATAAAGATGATGAATTTTTTAAGTTAAATTTTTTATTGAATTCCATGAAGAAATATCTCTGAAATCTCAGGATTGCTCTAGCTTCAAGTGGTTAGAAGACAAAAAGAGCCTGAGGCAGGAAAATGGCATGAACCTGGGAGGTGGAGCTTGCAGTGAGCCGAGATCGTGCCACTGCACTCCAGCCTGGGTGACACAGTGAGACTCCGTCTCCAAAAAAAAAAAAAAAAAAGAGCCTGGCTTCTTAAGAAACCAGGTAGTAAGATGGTAAATCGTGTAACTGGAGAAAACAATTGGGAGTATTTTGGGGAAAGATACGGTTACAAACACTGCAAGTTTCTGTTGGGGAAGAGGTGTTTGTAGTCATGACTGCAAAGACGACCTTCTGGAAAAGTCTAGGAAGCAGGTCATAGGACAATTCCAGAAAGAAGGAAAATTATTCAGTCAGTGACTCCACTGTCTTTCAGCAAATGCTTGCCTGATTACTACAGAACATGCAACTTTTGCTGATACAAACATGCACGAAGGAAGGTACTTCCTCTAGATAGAGGGACCTTGTGAGTAATTGACCTTGTGTCTATTCTCCCCTTATACTTCCCAGCATCCCTTGCAGCTAGATGTGCCTCTGAGCTAAATTCTGGCCAAGAGGTATCAACAAAAACCTGTGAGAATTTGGGGATCTTTTCTTAAAGGTAGGGACATGGGCTGCTTCTTCCTTCCCTCTTTGCTGCAGGCTGAAATGTAGCCAATATGAATTGTGTTGGAGCAGCCCTGTCTACCATGAGGGAGATGCTGCATACTGGGGATTGAGAGATTGTCAGAGAGAAAAAGCTGAGACCCAAACAACTGTGTGATGCAGCCCTAGTGGCCTGGTCTCCTACCTCCAGGCTTCTTTCACATGGAAGAAATAAGTCTCTATCCTTTCTAAGCTGCTGCCGTTTTGGCCTTTTTAGAAACTTACAGCTGAGCTTAAACTTAACTCATACACATTCACTGTGGTTGTAAGTAGAACTAAAAATATACTTAACTCATATTTAGCAGTTTGTTTTAATTCCCCAGTTCATACTGAAACTAGAACAATGCCTTTGCTTAAAAACAGAAATCAAAATCAATCAAACATAATTGATTGAATACAGATTGCAAAGAAGTATAAAATGGAATTTTGGCCCTCAAGTGGCTTTCTTCATCATGAAGAAACAAGACATTTAAAAAGGTATATGCATATGGTTTTGTATGTATATGTGTGTATACGTACATATACATATCTACACACACACATAAATATATACATATCTACATATACACATCCATGTACTACACACATATACATATAACAAAACAATATTAAAAACTCCATTGTGTAATAGTTCAGTAGAACCAGTGGTGCACAGACAATAAAATCCTTGGGAATTCAGAGGAAACAACTGAAAGAGATGGGAGTTTGGGCAGAGAACCTGGTCCTGAAGATTAAAAGGAAAGATTAGACAGGTGACAAGAAGAGGAAATAGGGCACAATGAATATATTGTCTGTAAAATGGAAGAGTTTTAGGTTGATATCTTAGTATGACATATTTACAGTCACAATTCAATATAAAGGGTCTTTTGCTAGCGTTCATGTATTTTATCTGGTCTTAATGAAATGTGTAAGTGACCATGATAGACCTCACTGTTCCACAGGTAGCGTTTTCAGGAAAACTGTGCAATTAGTGTCTGAATTTCTTCTATGAAGAGTCCTTACAGTTTGTCTTCAACTTGCAGTTCTGTGGTCAAAGGAGCCGTCTGAATAATTGCAGTGTAGTAATTGTGTCTGCAGAGGACATAAGCAAAGCACTTTGCTTAAGCAAAAACATTTTGTTTTGTTTTGGTTTTTTGTTTGTTTATTTTTGCTGGCAGCATTGCTAGTCAAGACTGAAAAATTAGGGCATTTAAAATAGTGGAGTAAGAATGGTGGTTGTTACAGAGGAGCTGAGTAAGATAGAGCAATGTGACAAGCAGGTCTTAGAAGACTAGGTAGAAGATCAATACCCTGAGAAGGAGATATGGAGGGGTCAGAATGGTCTGTGGAAAAAGTACTGAACATGGGCCAGTTGAAGAGGAAGAGAATCAGTACATTAAAAAAGACCCAAATGAAAAAAAGAAATAAAGCTGTCTTTATTTGCAGATAGCATAATTTTCTATGCAGAGACACCAAGAGTCTGTTAAAAAAAAACTTTCTAGAACAAATAAGTGAGTAAAGCAAGATGCAAGATCAATGTACAAAAGTCTATTGTTTTTCTATGTTCCAGAAATGAGCAATTGGAACTTGAAATTTTTTTCCTTCAACTTTTATTTTAGCTGGGGTACATGCACTGGACGTGCAGGTTCGTTCCATAGGTAAATGTGTGCTATGGTGGTTTGCTGCACAGATCAATCCATCACCTAGGTATTAAGCCAACCATCCATCAGCTCTTCTTTCTGATGCTCTCCCTCCCTTGACCCCCACCCTGGATAGGCCTCAGTGTGTGGTGTTTGCCCCACAGTGTGTCCATGTGTTCTCATCATTCAGCTTCCACTTATAAGAGAGAACATGTGGTGTTTGGTTTTATGTTCCTGGGTTAGTTTACTGAGGATAATGGCTCCATCTCCATCCATGTCCCTGTAAAGGACATGATCTTGTTCCTTTTTATGGCTGCGCAGTATTCCATTGTGTATATGTGCCACATTTTCTTCATCCAGCCTGTCACTGATGGGCATTTGGGTTGATTCCATTTCTTTGTCATTGTAAATAGTGCTGCAATGAATATATGTGTGCCTGTATCTTTGTAACGGAATGATTTATATTCCTTTGGATGTATACCCAGTAATGGGATTGCTGAGTCAAATGGTATTTCTGCCTCTAGATCTTTGAGGAATCACCACACTGTCTTCCACAATGGTTGAAATAATTTACACTACCACCAACAGTATAAAAATGTGGAACTTGAGATTTTAAAAATTACTATTAAAAATATCACCAAAAAATGAAATACTTAAGGGTAAATTTGACAAAATACATCAAGGAACTGTATGTGGAATACTACAAAACTCTGATAAAATAAGTCAAAGAAAGTCTAATGAGATTGGGTGATATTTCGTGTTCACGGATGGAAAGATTTAATATTGTAAAGATATTAATTTTTTTCCAATTGAACTATAGATTCAATGTAATCCCAATCACAATCCCAGCAAACTTTTTTTATATGTTGACATAATTGTTGCAAGATTTATATGGTAATGCAAAAAACTGAGATTAGCCAATACAATAATAAAATGGAAGAATGAAGTTAGAGAACTCACATGATTTAAGACTTATTATAAAGCTACAATAATCAAGGAAGCATGGTGTTAGCAAATTAGATACATAGATCAATGGAAAATAGCAGCAAGCCCCCAAATAGACCCAGATAATTATAGTAAACTGACTTTTTTACAAAAGTGCAAGAATAATTCAATAAAGAAAGGATAGTCTTTTCAAAAAATAGTGCTGGAGCAATCGGGTGTCCATATGCAAAAATATGAACTTAGAGTTCATACTTTACAAAAAAAAATTAACTCAAAATGAGTCATAGACATATATGTAAAATGCAAACCAATTAAACTTCTAGTAGAAAAATAGGATAAATTTTGTACAATCTTGGATTTGTGGATGAGTTTTTAGATACAACACCAAAAGCATAATCCATGAAAGAAAATTTTAGTAAACTACACTTTGCTTAAATTTAAAACTTTGGCTATGCAGAAGACAGTATTAAAAGAATGAAAGGGAAAGACACAGACTGGGAGAAAGTATTTGGAAATCACACTGTGATAAAAGAATAGTATTCCGAATATACAGAGAACCCTTAAAACCCGACAAGAAGAAAATAAATAATGCAAATTAAAATTTGGCAAAACGTATGAACAGATATCTCATCACAGAAAACATACAAACATAGCAAATACACATATGAAAAGATGCTCAACATCATTTGTCATAAAGGAAATGCAATTTAAAACCCTAATGAAATACACTACACACTATCAAAAAAGCTAAAATTTTAAAAATTGATGATACCAAGTCTTGGCAAGGATGCACAGCAACAGTATCTCCTATTCATTACTAATGGGGTTGCAAAATGGGTATAATGAAATGAAATACAGTTTGGCAGTTTCTTATAGAACTAAACATACTCTTACCCCATGATCTAGCAATTGTGCTCCTAGGTATTTACCTAACAGATTTGAATATTTATGTCCCATAAAAACCTGCATGCAAATATTTATAGAAGCTTTATTCTTAATAACCCAAAACTGGAAGCCATCACGATATCCTTCAATAGGTGGACAGACAAACCGTGATATATACAATGGAATATTATTGAGTGATAATAAGGAATTAGTTTTCAAACCATGCAAAGACATAAATGAACCTTAAATGCATAATGCTAAGTGATATAAGTCAGTCTGAAAAGACTGCATGTTGTATAATTCCATTTATATAATATTCTAAAAAAGGCAATGCCATAGAGAGGGTTATCAGATTAGTGGCTGCTAGGGGTTGTAGAGGATATTGAAAAGGTGAAGCACAGTGAATCTTTTTAGGATAGGGAAATTTCTTTTGTATGGTGCTGTAATGGTAGGTACTATGCGCATACGAGTTACTATGCATTTATTAATGTACTGTGTACTTTTAAATGTACAAATGTACTTTGCATTTATAAAAATCTATAGAATTTTGCAGCACAAAAATAAACTTTAATATATTCAAATATTAGAAAATTATTTAGAATGTCAAGAGAATCCCAGGATGGAAAGCAGATTGTGACAAATAATATCTATATTATAAATATATAAAACAACCTTATGAAGGCAATAAGGGAGGAAGTTGCTAACTGAAGTAACTGGGAATGAATGGAATCTGTGAAACTAAAAGCAAAAAGAACGGTTGTTAACAACCGTTAACAGTTTAGAGACCAGTATACATATATACTGGAATTGAATAATTAGTTGGATGGCTGATGGTGGAAGCAAGGTTTCTCACTGTTGGAGCGGGTAGTTGTAGAGCAAAGGAAGGGGGCTAGAATGATCCATGTAGACATAGGCTAGAATTGTGACATCAGTGTGAACTCATTTTTAGCGTAATATACATACAGATGGATGAATATAGAAAGTTATAGATATTTGTGTGTATACACGGGTTTGTATATACACCTATATTTCCAAACTGGGTTCTTGAAGAGGACCTAGAAACGATAACACTTCAGTATCAATGAGCATAACCAGCCCCCTGAACTTGGTTTCTAATGCCGTTCTTCAAGAAAAGTTACTAGGGCTCTTGGAGAAATGGCTGATTCTAGAGCTGGAGAAGGGAATTTACAAGATGAGGCTGGAGCATCTAACAATGCCAGGAAGCAAGAAAGTTTGTCAGAGGAACATATGGAGCCAACTAAAAGACCTCTCAATGGTCAAAGCTGGGACAATTTAAGCAACAAAATAAAGATGTGATATTAGATTGTAACTCAAAGTATAAAACAAGTATCCGTAGGCCACATTATTATAAATGAGTCACTGAATGAATAAATAATTGGGAAGAATACACAATTCTCCTATACAGGATACCAAATACAAACTGCCTTCTCTTAAGTGTGGCATTCACGTAGCAACTTCCTTCAAAAAAAGCACAATATGGAAAGAGGAGATAAAGAGTAACTGTGGTGCAGGAACTGACAAACACTGCCTCAGTCAGCTGACCAAGGATAATATCATCAGTATTAAGTCATGTTGATAGTAGGTACCTTTGACATGATGTGATGCAAACGGCATTTTACCTCTGTGGTCTTTCTTCTGAAACCCACAACTTCAGTCCAATCATGAGAAAAACATCCTGTACCCATATTAAGGGATATTCTAGAAAATACCTGACTAGTACTCCTCAAAACTGTTAAGGTCATCAAAAGCAAGGAATGCCAAAGACAGACCCTAAGATGACAGGTGCACTAAGTGCAGTATGGTGTCATGGATGGGCTCTTGGCACAGGAAAAGGACAGTAGGTCAAAACTAAGGAATATCAATGAAGTATGGGCCTTAGTTAATATTAAAGTATCAATATTGGTATATTAGTTGTATCAAATGTATCATACTAATGTAAGATATTAACCATAGGGAGAACTGCCTGTGACATACGTGGAAATTCTCTGTACAAATTTTTTGTAAAGCTAAAATTATTCTAGAATAAAAGGCTATTAAAAAAAAAAGACCCAAACTAAACATATAATCATGGTGGCCAGGGGCTGGAAGTGAAAGTTGGAGAATGGAGAGTTATTGCTTAGCGTGTATAGAATTTCTATTTGAGAAGATGTAAATGGTTCCTGAGATTTATGATGGTGATGGTTACACAACAATGTGAACGTACCTAACGCCACTGAGTTGTATACTTAAAAATGATTAAAATTGTAATTTGTATCATGTATATTTTATCAAAGTAAAACAAGTATTTCAAGAAAAAAACTCAAAGACACAGAAAACTAGAGAAGAGAAACATCAGAAGGACTAAAAACAAAATTTAAAAGTGGACCAACAAGAAAGCAGTGGGATAGGAAGGAAAGCTGTGTAAGATGCACAGGGCAAAACACTTCCATTACTAGAACACCAGGAAACAAAACACCTGTTTAGAAATCACAGAGAATAAATTAGTACTCACGGTTTTCTCTTTACTTTGTAATTTTTTAGTTGTACACACCCTCTTCCAAAAACCACAACACAAGGCAAGAAATACAAAAAAAAAAATTTTGTTTATTAGTAAATTAAATTCTGTATTGAATGTGGAAAAACAGAACAAAAAGTGGAGGCTCTGATACACTTTGGCCCCGAATACTGGCCCTCTGAGAAGAGGAGAGTTGGGGTAACCAGATGTTATATTAATGGAGTGGCATTTAGAAGCCAGGCATTGAACTCTGCTTATTTATATATTATTTTAACCCTCACACCAGCATTATATGCTAGTACTATTATTTCTCACTACAGAGCTAACATTTGGGATCATAGTTGTCTGCCAATGACTTGAATTTAGTAACAGTGAAAATTCCATACACATAGGAATATAGCAAAATTTTTTCAGTAAGGCTGTAACATTTAAGTGAACTTAGCTGATCCTACATATATTAGAGAACGCTTGCTATAAATTCATGGTATTCTGTCTACCAAGTCAGAGAATTGGTTTAAATGTGTTGATGTATCTGGGGTATTAGAGTCTACAGTCATGAAATGGAACCCTAGTTGTACAACTCATTAGCTATGTGCTGTCAAATTACTTAACATGTAGAGATCTCAGTTTTACCATCTATAACATGGGGATAAAACAGGTTCTTTGCTTATAACATTCTTTTTCCTTTTCTAATATCCCATGTGCTTGTGACTTTTTATGATCAGAGATAGTGGTATTTGTCTTAAAAAAAAGAGAGAAAGAAAAGGCCATATAAACCCTATATTAATTGGAGTATCATAGGTACAATAAAAATAAATGCCAGAGTTTCAATGACTTAACACATTAAAAAGTATTCCTCACTTACTTAGAAGCCTAGTGTGGGTGTTTTTGATATAAAGGTGATTTTCTTCTACCTGGTGATTCAGGGACTTAGACTCTGTCCAATCTAACAGCTCCAGTATCTCCTAGGGTCTCTCTGTCCTCTGTAAAAAGGACACGGGGGAAAGAAAAAGACCCGAAATGACCCTCATCTCTTCCGTTCACATTCCATTTGTGAGAACTAGTCATATGACCCTCCTTAAATGCAAGCAAAGGGTGGTGTGAAATGTGGCTGTATTCAGGCAGCAATTTCCCTGTAATTCTTTGAACCGCGTGAGGCAAAGTGCAAAGTTTGGTGGCGAATGAACAACCTTTGCCTTAAGCTCTGTGCGACCCCAGTAATGCTGAACTGTGCAAACCCACTCACCTGTATGGGGAGAAGAGTAGCACCATTATAGTAAGGACTCCTGCAGTAATCACCAAGTATAATGGGGGCACTTAATGCTCAGCTTTTTATGCACCTTAAATGGTTTAATAATAATTCTAAGAAAAAGTATTTATAAAGCATTTGGGAATGCTTATAAGGGATTAAAATAATATTAAAGAAATCACTAGAGTCTCAGCATTAGATGATTTTTAATGCAACAAAATCTCATCATACTGTATTTTTTCTTCTTCACTTTAAAAATAAACCTGCAGAATAGATATGGTATAAAGTGAGACTCCATAGTGTCTAGAATTTTTTTCTTTGTATTTGTACTGATATTCTCTCTCTCTTTTCCAGTGTATCAACTTTTAGTTATATATTTTGTTCAAAAATAACATCTTATCATCATAAACATCAATTATTTAAATAGGATAACATGCTTCTTCTGAGTGCTTTAAAGTCAACTTGAGTGTTTATAAGTTAGGGAATTATTAAGAAGAAACCTTGGTATATCCACAAGATAAATGTTACCAGTCTCTCACTGTGCGTCTCAGTGGTTCTCAAACTTAAAAGTGTAACAGAATTACCTGTAGGATTTGTTATAACACAGATTGCTAGGTCCCAACCCCTGGAGTTTTCAGTTCAGAAAGTCTGGGATGTGGGCCAGGAATTTGTGTTTCTAACAAGTAACCAGATGATGTGATGCTGCTGGTCCAGGGACCACACTTTGAAAACCACTGATTTTTCTATAAAATAATGCCACAGAAGGTAAGGAGGAAGGTATCAAATCTATGCAGTTTCTCTGAGGTTGGACTACTTGATGTGTCCCAGCTTTTATGTTTAAAAAAAAAAATAATGCCGAAAGACATACAGTGCTTAAGACTCAGGTTAATTTAATTCCATAATCATATGGCAGAATAGCACCAATTTTGGTACGTAGAGTCTTCTGTACTTAATTTTGACTGACCCACATAGAGCAAATGTGATTTATCTGACTTGAAAACCCAAATAAGCTAGGTTGTGAAACACAGTGGGTTTTTATGATGGGGCCTATACGGAGACATATGAGTTATTAGAGGGATAGCCGTGGTTAGGCTAAGGGTAAGGGTATACAGAGAATACGTTGCAAAGATATTAAGGAAAATAAGAAAATTATGGAAGACTTTAAGGAAAAGCACTAAATATGAGTTCAGGGCCTGAGCTAAGTGGATTTTCAAAAAAATTTCCTGGGTATTTACTTTCTTAATACAGAGGAAGTAATTTGGAGGAATATTTATTTTTAGGTTTTACTTTCATCTGAGCAAGAAGAAATATATTGTGCAATAATGAAAAAGTGATCTATCTTCTTGGATGCTCAAAACTGATGTTAAGGATTTATGAATTATTTATTTAGAAAAATTATATACCCAGGGATAGTGACCCTGGTCAATATTTAAGCTTCAAAAAAGATAGTGAAATTCAGTTTTTCTAAACTCTGGAGGATAAAGTGTTTTATCATAACATTACAAATTGTGGAATGAAGGAATAAAAGTCACAGTGGGTTCTTTTTTGAAAGTCTGGGGCTACCTGGAATCAGCATATAGGACCCAACTTCAAAAGGTGAACAATGATATTAACCAATAATGTGTTTCTTTGAGGAAATGATCTGAAGCAAAAAGATACCTCACAGACCAGGGAGGTAATATTCAAGCAACTAAAGAAGCTAAGGACTATTTCATATGACTATCTTGCCCTTGGTGAAAAATCCTAATACAGTGATTTTTTTTCTCCACTATATTTACAAAGGAAGCATAAAAATAAGAATGTTGGCTGGGTGTGGTGGCTTACACCTGTAATCCCAGCACTCCGGGGGGCCGAGCCAGGAGGATCCCTTGAGCCCAGGAGTTCAAGATCAGCCTGAGCAACATAGTGAGACCTTGTCTTTACAAAATAAAAAAGGAAAAAAGAAAGATAAAAGAAAAAAAATGAGAATGTCTGGATTTGAAGGAAGAAAAGGATTCGAAGAAATTCTGCCCTGCATTCTGCTGATGGCAATTTTATTAGAGAACACTTGCACTGTCAAATGTTTCTTAGTTCATCGCCCAATTTAATATTTCAGAAAAGTCATGCAAGGACTGTTTTCTTTTGTGGTTTTCTTTCTGGCAGCATTCTATGGCTTCTCTGTTCTTGGAGTGTTCTTCTGCCTTGACAAGGTAAAGTTCGTGCCTAAGCATGTGCAGAAACTCAAGGTCAAGTGCACTACTGAGCACCTTCAGAGTGAGTTTTTAGGGGACAGTGTTGTCACAACTGTCTTCATCATCAAACAGCAAGCCTTCATGATAGGCCTGCCAGGGAGGTGACCCTGCCAGCCTGCTGCCTCTTGTCCCTTTCCCAGTTTACACTGTTATTTCTCCATCTTGATGGATAGTTCCATCAAGATGGATATTTCTCCATCTTGCCCTGACTTTTGCCCAGTAACAGCAAGCCTTTGGGTTGACCCTAGCATACCTGCTTTCCTTGTACTCCAGGGCCATAAGCTTGCAGAGCTACCGTGGTGGCATGGCCCATGGTTTGTCCTGCCCCACTTTTTTGTTTTTGAGACGGAGTCTCACTCTGTGGCCCAGGCTGGAGTGCAATGGCACGATCTCAGCTCATTGCAACCTCCGCCTCCTGGGTTCAAGCAATTCTTCCGTATCAGCCTCAAGAGTAGCTGGGCTTACAGGCACCCTCCAACATGCCCGGCTAATTATTTTTGTATTTTTGTACAGATGGGGTTTCACCATGTTGGCCAGGCTAGTCTTGAACTCCTGACCTCAGGTGATCCACCCGCCTTGGCCTCCCCAAGTGCTGGGATTACAGGCATGAGCCACTGCGCCCAGCCTGTCCTGCCCTGCCCCATCTTGCTTCCTTCCTCCTTCTCTCCCTTGATTCCTTCCTTCCTTTCTCTTTAGAAATATTTTTGATATGTAACAGAAAAATATAGAACATAATAGGAAAAAGTCCCTCTTAAATGTTTTCGCTTTTATTTTTTGCGTTATCTCAATAACCTGTTTCATTCATGTGCTTTGTCTTCAGGGTGCAATTGTATGCAATATGTTTGGATTGTCTGCCACCTGCACTAACATTCTCTTGCCTTAATGCTGTCTCTTCTTATCTACTCATTTTCTATTTCTCATCCTTTAACTTTTTTAAAGATTCTATGCTTCTCACCAATTTATTGCAATAAACTGCACTGTGCTTCCACCTTTCAGCCTTTTTAATGAAGGGAGTAAATTTAAGAATTAACTTGTTTCTCATGAAGGTCAAGTCAAGGATGTGTTGGAAGAAGACAGATGTCTTCTATTAGTTGTTCTTCTTTATTTTGTTTCAACCTACTGTTCCGAAGCAGCAATAATAGTAAACATAAGGCCCTGTAAAAGAGTTTTTATGCAATATTGTTTCCTTCCTCATTGTTCCGGAGTGCAGATGAGAAGCATATAGGCATATTGCTCTGTAGCTCTCTGTTCAGAAGCTAAAGAATTCCAACAAGAGTGTGTATTTAAACTTCCTCTTGACAGCAACTAATCCACTGCCCACTTTCCAAGTCTGTTCACATTTTACTCTAATAACTTAAATTCCTACACTCCCTCTTTAAAACATTTCAATGTTTAATTAACTTACAGAAAGGTCATAAAAATCCCTCCTTTTCATATTAGCTATATTCTCCCTTTTAAATCTGTGCCATCCCTGAGTTATCCCAAGATTTCTGGTGGATAACCTTTATGTAGATGCCTGCTTTATCCTTGAATTTTAGCCTTGCGGTAAACATCTAGTTTGATTCCTTAATGATTAAATTATTTTTCTTTTCCCTCTTCCTACAGGATCTCCTCTGAAGAACAGTCATTCTTTCATTTCCCAGTCTTCCTATCATTGTCTTTAAAATCTGTCCCCATCCCACTTTTGGTCTGACAATGATTGCTTTTTACTTACTCCTTCTCTGTTCATAAAGAGGTAGTAATACTAAAT
The DNA here is from genome assembly GCF_006542625.1 of Nomascus leucogenys. NCBI lineage: Eukaryota > Metazoa > Chordata > Mammalia > Primates > Hylobatidae > Nomascus > Nomascus leucogenys. The sequence continues at coordinate 2,735,265 of NC_044391.1, forward strand.
TAATAGTGTTTGTGAAAATTCCTAGAAAAAATGTTATTCACATAAGATCTTTTTAAAAATTATCCTTATTCATTTTTAAGTAAGGTTTTGATGAAACGATAACATGAATTATGTTTATCAACTTTGGAGTAGAGCTTTATGTATTCTGTTATGGATAGTTTTTTTTTTTGTTATTTTAATGAAAGGAAAGTCAGAGTAGGGGGTAGAAAATAGAATAAACCTTTACCAAGAAGAAAGTAAAATAAAGTGAATATGAACATATTTCTTTTTAGCTATGGGTATGACAAAAATGAACTCTGATTAGGTAAACTGATGTTTTTTATAGCTTTTATTTATTTATTTTTAGTAAGGAATATTTCTTTTTTAAAATCAGGCACTGTCTCTCACATGATGATGAGAAAAAGCTTTTGGGGAAACCATTTGCACATTCGATTACAGGGTATTTATGCATATGTTTTCCCAGTAGTATTCAATATATTTTAAAACCTGATTAAGATGACATAAGATAAAATGTGGTGTATTGTGACTGAGAAACCTTAGTCTCGAATGCTCATATTTAGTGGGTATAATGATGAAAAGTATTCTCAAGGAAATTTTTTAAACATTCCAAAACATACAGAAATATATCTAAAGCCCAAAAAGTAATTAATATAAAAATATGAGTTTAAAAACAGTAATATGTGATTCAGAATAATTTCAAGTTTAACGTTATTTTCTAAGTTGATTATTTGCAAATGATAGCTATTTGGATCCTGTTCTCTGAACAGACCCAGATGCAAGGGGTTGTATACAAGTGATTTATTAAGGAAGCTACTTCCAGGAGACATCAGTAAGAGAGTGGAGGAAGCAAGACATGGATGGAGAAGAGTTAAGTAAGGGTGAGCTTTCAGGTGAAGTCCCAGCCTCAACCTAAGCTACTGAAAGCTGCAGAGCACAAATTACACTTGGAGTTGCTTCTCCTGCGTCCGTCAGACATGAACTATCAGCTCTCTGGAGAGATCTAGCATCTCAGGCACTTCCTGCCCTCTGCACATCTGAGTGAAGTGACTCCAAGAATCCGAAGGTAGTCAAAGGCTGCAAGTGTCACTTGTTAGGAATAAAGCTGATGGACACTGGGGGATGGTGTCTAGCCAGTAAGGGAGCCTGGCAGGGAACCAGGTTAGTATCAATAGAGGTTCCTGCAGGAGCTTTAGGCAAACTTCCTGAGTAATTGGAAAATGGCTCTACATTGATTTTTTTTCAATCATTCATAGTTCTTAATATGAACAGCTAGCTTCATTTTGTGTACTTACATTAGTGTTGAGATTGATCAACAGTCGAATGAAAAGGAGAGTTCCTTTTTGATAAAATTTACAGCACTTAGGCAAAACCTTGGGGCTGATTTATTGATTGACTCAGTGAATGTTCTTCTCAGGAAAATTCATTAAGCATGATGTTCCCTTTTAGACATATCCAGCCCCTACTCCCACAAATTAGCATCAGAAAAGATTCGGTTGGATTCCGTCTGTCTTGCCAGAAAGCCAAAAGCAATGTTAAGAAGCAAACTTCTTTGAAAGGGAGGGGAAAAAAGACATATTATTACACACTTGTCAACTTAAAATATCTCATTTTGGAAAATAGATTAACTCATTACATATTCACAATGTCTTATGAGATGAAAAGGTCGTCAAAATGCAAACCTTTGGCAGAAAAAAAATTGTGATACATTTTGGAATAAATAGCTGGAGAATATGAGACTATCCAGATGGATATAACCAATCAGCTACTAAGGTAAAGCAAGGATAAATGCTGTCTATCTATACTTCAGAAAATATGGAAGTCACCAGATAATGCCATACTGTGTGATGAGAGAGAAAAGAAAATACGTTGGTTGAGAAAATACGTTGGTTGCTCACTCAAATGTATCATGCACAGGGCTGAATCAAAACGTGGAAATCAGCCAAGCATTTTTGGAACCTCTCCTTGACACAGTCTGGCCTCTAGGGCCCAATGTGGAAATTGCTGCTTTAATCTACAGTGATATTAGAGCTACTGATAAGCACAGTAGTCTGAAGAAGACTTCTCAGTTTTATTAGTAGTTTTCTCATTGCTCCTAGAATTCTGATGCAGCTACTTTATAACGGGATGTAGGAAGCCTGTCCAAGTGTCACAATGCCTTACCTGTTCTAGACCTAATTAGCCTTCTCTGTGGGCAGCCATTGCCTTCATTTAATATCTAGGGCAGAGATTCTCAAACTTCAGATTGCATCTGAATCACTGGGAGGTGAATCACCCAGCACAGATTGTTGGGCCACCCCAGAGGTTCTAATTTAGTAGGCCTAGAGTTGAACCAGAGAATTTGCATTTTTCGCTTGTTCCCAAGTGATGATGATGCCATAGGTCAAAGGACCACACTTGGAGAACCACTGGTGTGGAGAAATGAAAGCATTGAAGCCCTATAAGCAGATAAGTGATGGGTTCAAATATTATATTAAGGTAAGATTGAGGGAGTAGTTTGCACTGCCAGATAAAAAAACTTGGCTGGCTGTTCAGCCACAGTGAAATAGGCGTAAACCAGAGATAACATTTTAGATGATTCAAAGGGGAAATCTGGCTACATTTATGTCATCTGGAGTTTTCAAGTGGAAACAGCTTGTTTGCCTGATGAATCTATATCATTTCCATATTTTTTATCAAAAGACCTTTTATGAAAATCAGATTCTATGCTCACCCAAAATATTCAGGAAGAGAGTTTTTAGCACCTTATGAAACTACTTGCAAAATGATGGATGCTGCTTCTAGTTAATCTGATTAGTCCGAAATGAGGAATTTAGCTTATCACAGGCAGTAATAGAAAATTGTAACAATGCCATCTTTATCATCATGGTTGTGATTTTTTTTAACTCTGAGTTCTGAATACATGCAACATCATTCTTCATCCATAAAGATGTGGAGAATTCCTCTGTGATAAGCCTGTAATATATAAGAACTAGAAAAATAAAGCACATTGCTATAAAGAGCCAATATATTTCTGAAATTATTCATCTTTAAATATATATAGATTATCCATGGTGATTATGGAACTTTTTCTCAGTTTTTTAATGTCAGCCTAATAAGTTGACATCTCATTAAAATGAAGGCAGTTACTAGCATGTTAAATCTCGCTTGTTTTTCATTCATCATTTGAAAAAAATTACTAAAATATATCTCTTAATATAATGTTTCCTAGAATCCAGAAGCAAGTGTGGCAGTTTCTTCCCTCAGAGTCATCTATGACTCTGTATATGCAACTATACCATAAATACTGTTACAGTTAAGTTTTATTCATTTTACGTCTTAATAAAGCCTTGGTGCTATACGTATAATTTTATGTTTAGGTGCATTTAACTTTCAACTTCGGAAATGTTTTACTCTTAGATGAGTGTATAAGAGTTTCTAAGGTTGCTGAAGAAGGAAGTAAGAATGAGAATATTTGGCTATTGCACAACCAGCCTCCAAACTGTCTCACCTGGCAATCTGCAAGGAATAAATTAACTGCATATCCACTGATATATTTCACATTGCCTTGTGCAGACACAGCCTCTGAAAACTAGTGTTATATTTATTTATCATATTTTTTCTTATATATGAAAAAAGACTTAAGTGGTTTTCTTTCATTTATATTACATGATACTCCTGCTACCTTATCAATATCCAAAATTTTTAGAAAAAAGTAAGTTTGGGGATATGTGGATTATTTCTTCTATTACGTACATAGGGTCAATGGTCCTGGGCAATTAACATATTTTCTCTGGGACTTAGTTTCCTCATCTGTGTTCTCTTTCCATTCCCAAAGTCTGTGATTCTATTACAGTAATTGTTTCTGTTTAGGCACATTCAATAATGGTGACAGCATTGCAGTCATTTTTATGCAGGGTGGGTGGAGTGCCAAGATATGTAAATTCATTTGCATTCCTTTTTAATTAGTTGCATTAGAACTTGGAAACAATGGGGTTAGTGTATTAGTTATCTATTGCTTCATAACAAACTACCACAACTTAATGGCTTAAAACAACAAACATTTATTATCTCACAGTTTCAGTGGGTCAGGATCTCACCTGCTTAGGGTCTCCCAAGGCTGAAATCAAGATGTCTCCTGGGCTGTGTTCTCATCTGGAGCTCAAGTTCCTCTTCCAAGCTCATTTAGGTTGTTGCCAGAATTCAGTTCCTTGTGGTGGTAGAACTGATGCTCTGATCTCCTGGAGGTCTTCTTTTCCATTGTCAGTACACAGCACAGTCAGCAGATTAGTGTCTCTGCTGCTTCGAGTCTCTCGCTTCTAAACCCTCTTTTGAATGGCCCACCCAAGATATCTCTCTTTTGGCTAACTTTATGTTGTCTGATTGGGAACCTTAATTACACCTCAAAATTCATTCACTCTTGCTGTATTACATAACATAATGGTGGGAGTGATAGCCCAGCACCATTGCCATATTGTATTGGCTAGAAGAAAGCTGCAGGTCCCTCTCACACTCAGAGGGAGGGGATTACACAGAGATGTGGAAACCAGGAGACCCAAATGAGGGTGGCCATCTTAGAGTTCTCTCCACCAAACAGGCAAAAACGTAGAGATTTGTGAGGAAATTGTGCAACTGACCAACAGTAGTCAATAGTAGTCGTAACTATCTCTGTTAGTTCTCTCATCTGCAAAACAGAGAAATATGATAATTGTGTGACAGTATTATTGCAAAGACTAATGAGATAATACATGCAAATTTTGTTTTACAATTCTTGATATGTTGGTTCTCTATTATAAATGCATATGATAATTATTGCTGTTATTATTAAGGATATTATTGGACTTTGCCACCTTTAGTGTAGGAACCTTTAATCTCATCAATAATAATTTCTCAGTTTTTATTTTATTTGTACTGAGCAGACTCTTTAGATTAAAAAGTGCATTAAGAGATATTGTCTGGGTTTTTTTGGTTCAGTATCTTCCTGTATACTGACCTTGGCTCCCGGAAGAATGCGTGAACTCCAAATGTTGGTGGATTCCTTATCTCCCTAGGACAGGCAATGGGACAATGAAGGAAGCAAGGAAATAAATTAAAAATGAAAAGTTATCTTCCACATTATCTGCCGCATTCATATACTTGCCAATAACATTGGGCCAAAGACTTTGGAAGTAGGTCCAGGGATAACATTCAGACTGGAGAATGGAACCGATAATATCCACAGGCATTGGATCACCCACTTTTTCCCCAATTTATGCTATGATATTTATGAGAACATGAGAGCATGGAAGGTAATTCCAATTGCTGTATTAATGAACTTTCAGTGTCCCTAGGTTGCTTGCAAAAATGAGGCATCTCGTTGGTTTTCTGGGTAAAGATGAGTCTGACTTGTATTTTATGTACTGTGTTCCTGTTAGGGCCAAAGTCTGAAATACCTAACATCTTCAGCAGGGTGTCATTCATTCATAAACCAGGATGAAATACAGCCTCTGTGCTGAACTTTGTGTCAAACACAATAAAAATCGGGATAAAAGTCCAAGGTCTTTTTGTCGAGGGATTCACACCAAGTGGTGAAACCCCATGTCAATTGACAGTTACAATACAACCTATAACACATGAACGTTCTCATTGCTTTTCCCATTTCAAATGTTGATCCTATTTTTCATTTACCTATAACACATAAAAGTGAAAATTAGTTTCTCTAGAAGTTTTCTCTATTACTTAGGTTTTAAGTTTTTATGAAATAGCTATAGAGTCCCAGGTTTTCAGATCTTTTTTTTTTTTTTTCTGTGTTTATCTGCATTCCTTGTGTTTCTTCTAGATGCTTTGTCTAACAACTTACAACTTTTCTGCTAGGATCTTTCCCCTTTCACTTAGAATGGGAAATCTTGCAAGCATAAGAATTTCTATATATTGAGTACTCGCTGCTTGCTAAGCGGAGATCTTAATTTAATATTTCAGTTGATTTAGCAGCAGCCGAACGAGGGAGATGTTGCTGGCATCTGCACCTGTGTTTGACAGACGAGGATACAAGGCATGCATGAGCATCTGAAGCAACTTGTTTAATACTACATTGATAACAAGTGATAATTTGAGGGAAGAACTTACATTTTCTGCCTCTTACTTCTATGAAATTTGCACTATATTAAATCTAAGTGTGTTTAAATAAAGAAAGCCAGATGTGTCATCTTTCTCTTTTCTCTGTCTTGGTTCTTATTGATGATCTGTACCTCTCATTTCCATTGGTGTTTCTTACTGTGGGTCTCCATTGAAAATTGTGGAAATAAAGATGACAGTCATGCTTAGGAAACAAAGGAAAAGAGAGACCAGGTGGCAGACGGTGCAGAGATTTCTTTGAGAGGTACATTGCACAGATTTTTCACCCCCTCAGAAGTGGAATAAAGTTAAGGAACAAAGAATTGAGTCTAAGTCCATCTGCTTCTTTTTAAATTAAAACTCTTCATTAAAAGACTCTAAAATCATTTTTTTTAAATTGTGCATTTTAAGGAGGTTTGGCAGTCAATAAAATATATTAATGTATTCTACTTTTGGTAAATCAAAATAGACCAACTTAATGACTATACCACACATGTATGTGGAAGTATACATAATCACAGTGCACACACCCAGCCATTAATATCTTTTCTGTGAAATGTTGATGACTATAGTTGCCGTTCTGATTATATACTGTGTGAACCTGAAACACATTATTATATTGGGCGACTAATGGAATTCAATAGCAATGCGCAGAAATTGGGATTCTGGAAAGAGTTGAGTTTTAAATTGTATTTCCTCCTGAGTTGGAAGTGGATTTCATGTCTCATCTACCACACAGTATGCTTATGGCTGATGGATTGAAATCTCTCTGCTAAATAATAAACAACAAAGACAATTTAGTCCTCTCTTAGCTTGCCTGCTTTCTCATCACTCATTCAAGATATTTTTGTTAAATACCCAAAACCCATTAATCAGTAATAATGGGTTTTAGGTATTTTATTAAATACCCAATACCTCAGTTTGTTTAAGAGTTTAAGAGTTTCTGTTTTCCAGCTTTGTGGAATTCATTATTTCTTTATGACTTTCTTTGAAAGAGAGATCACAGGGTATATATGCGGAAAACTTGGGTGTGAGTGAAGACCCTAAAATTAATTATTCATGTATTCAGTCAATAACTTTACCACACTAACAATGCACAGAAATTGGGATTCTGGAAAGAGCTGAGTTTTAAATTGTATTTCTTCCTGAGTTTGATAATTAACATCTTCAGCAGAGTGTCATTCATTCACAAACCAGGATGAAATACAGCCTGTTTGCTGAATTTTATGTTAAACACTGTACAAATGGAGATAAAAGTCCAAGGTCTTTTGTCGAGGGATTCACACCAAGTGGTGAAACCCCATGTCAATTGACAGTTACAGTATTATTGTAATATTACTGTTAATTCACTTTTATCCATGCTGTTAATTCATTTTTATCCATACTGACAAAAAGAGAGGGCATATCCAGCAATGCATCAGTGGATGCATCTGAGGTCCTGAGAGTGTGATCTCCAAGCTTTGCAGGGTGTCATTAATGGCCTTGGAAATAAAGGGTTCTTTTAGTACATTCCTCTTTTAATGACTCCGATAGGTTATGTGACTTTAGGAACTTCAATTCCTTTCTCATTGTTGGATGGACTTAAAGGTTAGAGAGGACAAATTTAAATTTCTTTATTCCATTTTTCTAAAGATGTATCTAATGTTATGAAGTATAATGCAAAGGTTCTATAGGAGAACACCTGTGACAAACAAAATGATTTCAATGGTTGCTTGAGTTTCTGAACACCTAGTACATTTGCTTGGATAGAATATGATTTAATCCTAAAGAGAAATTATTAAAATAGCAGTCAATGGCATTTGTCATTCAATAGTTTTTTCTTCAGCTAAATCTCACCACTAGGCACACTTTTACATTCAGTAAGTGTAATATTTTTATTTGACAGTTCCCGATATAAAGAAATGATAGTTATAGATTCTTCATATTAACATAAGTAATGTATTGCTTTATCAATGATGTTCACATGAAAGGCCTTATAACAACATGAGTATATAATTAGTGCTTCTCAAAGTGTGGTCATTGGACCAGCAACATCAGCATCAACTGGAGGTTTATTTGAGATGCAGATTCTCAGGCCTGCCCCAGACTCATGGAATCAGAAAGTCTGACAGGTGACACGGAGCAAATCTGTATTTTAATAAGCCTTTCAGGTGACTGTAATGCAGGCTGCAGTTGGAGAGCCACTGATATGGAAGGTATGATCATACCCATTTAATAGATGACAAAATTGATGCTCAGTGTGATAAAGTTATTGACTAAATACATTAATAATTAATTTTAAGGTCCTCACTCAAACCCAAGTTTTCTGCAATATACACTCTGTAGTCTCTCTCTCAAAGAAAGGAGTAAAGAAATAATGAATTCCACAAAGCTGGAAAACAGAAACTCTTAAACTGAGGAAGGGCAGAAAGGGACCATTTCACTGCTTTATTGTAATGTGTTGTTAAAACTATTGTCACAAGAAAATTAACCTAGAAAAAGTTTTAATGATACAAGAAACACTTTTGTGGTCATGCATTGGGTTCCTCATTTTCTTTTTAGTAGCAGAAAGAAAGGGATGCAGTTAAACTCCAGAGGGGTGGCTGTGGTATGTTAATAGAAGTGGGAGACACTATTTGAATCATTGCTTTCTAGCCAAATGAGTCCGTGGACAGCTTTTCCACCGGGGTCTTCCCCACGCCACATTACCCTGGATGATAGTGCCCTGTGGTGGTTTTCATGGACACACTTGGCGTTAACTACCCTTCCATGGCTTGGGGAATGAATCTTGGAAGTGGAATACAGAGTTCATTATCTGTAATGCAAAAGTCTATATAATGATGCCTGCTAAGATCTAGTTCTTTGTTAATTCAATTTGGGCTTTGTTTATATAATCAAACAAGTTATGTTTATGTCTATTGTTTCTTCAATTGGGAGGAATTTCCTTAAATAGAAAATATTACAGGCCGGGCACGGTGGCTCATGCTTGCAATCCCAGCACTTTGGGAGCCCGAGGCGAGTGGATCACTTAAGGTCCGGAGTTCGAGACCAGCCTGGCCAACATAGCAAAATGCCATATGTGCTAAAAATACAAAAATTAGTGGAGCATTGTGGTGTGTGCCTGTAATTTCAGCTACTCGAGGGCTGAGGCACAAGAATCGCTTGAACCCGGGAGGTAGAAGTTGCAGTGAGTTGAGATTGCACCACCGCCCTTTAGCCTGGGTGATGGAGTGAGACTCTCTCAAAAAAAAAAAAAAAAAAAAAAAGAAAAAGAAAAAGAAAATATTACTATTAATTAGGTAAAAATACTGTGTGTGAGAGAGATATTTTTATCCTACATAGATGTAAAACATCATGCAACATACATGGAAAATTACATCAAACATAAATGTTAGTGTTTTATAAATAATTATAAAGAGAACACCCATGTAATGACCACTAAATACCAAAGTGATTGTTGCTAATGCTCCATATAACTCTGTGACATATCCTAAGTGGGTTGTAGTTTTCTGCACACAATTCCTGCTTCTGTGAGTTTCTACCCACAATTTCCTCTCTCTGAAACCACCACCCACTCTCCACCCCGATCACACAGTTATAGGCTGGCAAACTCTGTCTCATCCTTGTGTACTGGCTGAAATCATGCCATAGCTCTCTGTAGCCAATGTCTGTAGGGCACTTTGAAATACTTCCTTTAGCATATAATATTTGACTTGCTTATGAGCTCGTCGAAACTGGGATCTTATCTTCGTATGTTTTAGTTTCTCAGTACTAGTGTATGCCTGGTACATTGTAGGCATTCAATAAATAATGCTCCAGTGAATTAATTACTGGCATTTCCACTTGGATAAACCCCTCAAACCAACATCCCCAGAATGCACTATCATTTTGCCCAAACTTCTGAGTCTCAGTGTAGGAAAGGTGGAAACTGCAGCGTGTTTTATGACTGCCCTCTTTCCTTGAGTCAGTTCCTCCATTGCCATCTCTCTCCTCTTTCTTCCAATTACTTACCTTCATTTTGTCTCTCATCTTTCATCTCTCAGATCTCCATTTATTTCCCATCTTCTAGATTAAACTTCTTCAAGCTTGGTTCCCTTACTGTTTCTCCTCTTCCAGCAAATATTTTGGTTGTCATTGCTGTAGAGATGAAGAAACTTGGACATATGCTTAACTTACTCATGTCTGGTTTTTCCACCGTTTCTTCACAGAGGGTTCTGTAATGTGCATTTGCTGAAGTGAAGCATTGAACATGGTTGAGACCATTGTTTTCTAACACTCATAAGGTAACCTCCAATATTGTGGATGGTGTGGCCTTCAGGAAACTGTGGCACCAGTCACTCTGTCCTGCAAGTTCCTTGCTGGGTTGCCACCTGTCACACCCCAGGGGTTTGGGAGGATTTCCACAGGGTCAGACACAGCATGAAATGGTCTAAGGAAGCCTCTAAAATGGGGAAAATGAAACTTACAAGGTCAGAGTGAGCAAGAGCAGAGACCCACTGTTGCCTGTCCACCCTTCATCTCACAGAGAGGTGTATCAGGAGTTCTGTTGGACCTTCTGTGTGGGTTTGCATTCAAGGAGTGAGACGTCACCTTTAATTTGGCCCTTATTACAAGGCAATCTTAGGTGCAGAAAAATAATCAGACAAGTTTGCACCAGACATTTGGAACTGGCAGCAGCTGTTTGAAGAAGTTGACTAAGAACAAAAAGTGCTGATTCTTAGGGAACTTGGCCTAAAAGAAGTTACAGCCACTCCTATCCAGAGGTTCTATTGGCAACTGAATTAGGATGCAGTGCCTCCTGCTGGGAGAAGGGGACTCGATGCTCCATCCAACTTGCTCATTGCCCAGGAATCATAGTTAGGACATCTGGAGTCACTTTAAGACAACTGCTCACTGCGCCACAGTCCTACCTGGCTGGTGGTAGACTCCACCGTCTAATGCAGCAACCTGTGTGTGTCACAAACCTCATGGCTCAGTCTCCTTAGCCAGACATTTAGGGTTTCCATTCTTTGGCCCATATTCCTTTCTGATGTCATCTCCCATAACTTCTTGTCACGTGTTCTTTGCTCTAGCCAATGGAATATTGAATGTCCTCCCACGTGAATCTGCTTCCATCCTTCTACAATACCACTGTACCTGCACCTTTGCAGTTCTTCCCTCCTGGATGCTTCTCTGTCCTTCTCCCTACCTCCTTTACCTGCAATGTTCTCTGTCTCTAAGTGTCTAAAGTCCACGAATACCTCAAGGTTCAGCCAAAACCTCTGGGCCTTTCTCATCTAGGCATTTGCTCATATTTTCCCCTCCAACTGGGGGGAGCCCCTCCCCAACTTCTTTTTTCCAAGCTTAGTGATTTCTCATAAACTTTTCTCTGAGCCCCTAGGAAAAAAACTGTGTTTTCTTTGCTGCCCCCCAACCATTAGTAGTTAACTTTAAAATTGGCATTAACACATTCCCCCTTGTCTTACACATATACATTTCTTTACACTTCGATTTGATGACAGGTCCATCCAGGAAAGCAATCATATCTTCTATGTCTTATTCCCTAGAGTAACTTGTGTATTACAGGTGTTCAATGATGGGTAATGATTAAGTGAAAAGATCAGGGCATGAGGTATGTGTGCCAAAGGCTGGGGGCTGTCGGAGGCAGATTCGTATCTCTGCCTTGGCCAGATAAGCTGGGTATGTATGTGAGCCGATGGGAGCATCTCACTCCGTCCTCCTCCCTAATCCTTCTCTCCACTGACATACCCTCCCTCATACCCTCACCTACGCTCAGTGACTCCCAGGATTATATTCAAAAGGAAGAACAAGAAGACCTGATTCTTCATGATTTAGGAATGGCTTGTAGGATAGACTGGGGATATAACCACACACTTTTTGCTTTCAAAATGTATAGCTGAGCAGTTAGCAGTTAGCTGTCTTTTTGTTTCCATCCTAATTCAATTGAGAAGTGATATAAGAGGAAAGAAATATCCCAACTGCAGAGAAGTCTTCAGTCAAGTCTCAAGATAATTTTTTTAAGTGATGTCAATGACATAAAACAAAGAGGAAAGATCTGTGTGGTTGCTTGATGATTTCACGTTTTTGCCTTCCAGGAGACGGAGCTACTGGATCTCAGCCTTGTCAAAGATGCCAGATGTGGGAGACACGCCAAAGCTCCCAAGGTAGGAGGCTGAGTGCTGTGCATGCACCAGATGCTGCTTTGATTGTTTAGCTGTATCACAATATCAATTAATTGCCCCAATTAAAAGTTTCTATGTTGTAGATGTTGTAAAACACAATAGCCAGTATGCCCTAAACACTTTCTCTTTTATTAAAAGATGGAAACAGTGAATAAATATGTAGGTTCTTGGACATAGGGGCTTGCTTTACGTCCTCTAATTTTGCCTTTGTTTGAAAAAAAAGACAGCAACAACAATACCCAAGTTACTGGGTAATTCTAAATGATTAAAAAGTACTTGAAATTATTTGAAAAAATCTTTGAACCTCGTAAACATATGGGAACTAACCATTAGACATAGAACTCCCATATAGGTGAAATGCTCTGCAATGGAAATGATTCCGTCCACAATATCAAAAGGTGTATAGTTTTAATTCTGCAAATGTTACTAGTAAAGATCAGCATACTTTGGGATGAGTTGTGTGCAGTGTCATTTGTTTTGGTTTGAAAAACTTACTGAAGAAATATTCAAAGAAGTGTTTGCAGTCTATTTATTTTTTGAAGATAATTTTTAAATATTGGATGAAGAACATAATTTTTTAAGCTTAGATGATCTGGTAGGATATAGTAGCAGGATGTGTTGTTTTGCCATCAAAGTTAAAAGCTATTTTTCATTTTATTTAAAATTTAGTACTTTACATACTTCATTTCTGGCAGAGAGGGTATTGGCAAACACAGAAGTACAGTTGCCATTTAGGAGCTCAATGCGTCTTTCCATAATTGATATAAAACTAGCTATTTTCTATTTAAGTGTCTTCCCACAACTTTTGTTTTATCTTTTAAAAGTCAAAATTCTTTATCTGACATTAAAATGATCTGTTGCTTTGGAGATGCGAGAAAAAAAAATCACCTGGAATAATTATTCTTCAGAGGCGTAAAAAGGCAGTAGGTGCCAGCAAATTCCATGACACAGCAAACACACAACTGCTGGGTTTTTTGATTTTTTAATTTTTATTTTTTTGCTGAAAGGGTTAAAATGATCTATGGTAAAATGTAAAAAACAAAGATTTTTGAAAGAAAAATTAGCACTGTATTTAAGAAGGCTTCTGTAAGTGTTTCATATGAAACTAATCTGTTATTTACGTTTATCTCCTTAGTAACATGGAATTTCAATAGTTTAGCCTCTCAGTTTTGTATCAGACTTACCATAATTAATGCTTTGTTGATGATTCAAAATTGCTCACAGTTTTTAGTGTAGGAAAGAATATTTTTTCTTCTTCCCCCAACAACATTTCAGCCAAATTTCATATAAGCCTGTTAGTTCCAAGAACTATATTGATAATGTAGCTATGAAATTTGTCTTTGAACCTAAGTTTATTGGCCTAACTTGCAATTTCAGTATCGATATTAGTTAAAGACAGTTGCTGACACTGCATCAGAGCCCCCTTTGTCTCCAGGCATTGGGAGTCAAAGTGAATTCTGCTGCCACATGGAGGGTTTCTTTCAGGCTTGGATGTGTCTCTTTTATTGCAGTACACAGCTTGCTTATCAGTTAAGTGTTTCGTTTATGGATGTGGTTTGATAAATGTCTACCGAACGGTGACAAATGAACAGCAGTAGGGCCTGTACTGTGCTCAGCTGATAAACCACTGTTAGATCCTCAAATGTTTCTCGTGGGGATGGATTTTTAACACTTAGAATACTCTGACTTTGTCAGCTTTTCTCCATCAGCTCTTTCTTGGAGGGACTGATTACTTCCTCTTTGGATTATCTATGCTCCTGGCTTCCTTTTTTCCCCTCCTATTCATTGCTGATGTTCAAGAACCTCACTCTCCTTTAATATTTTCAAAGCCTGGTTCTATTAAATATTACCTGTGTGGCTTTCCTGAGACTCCAGCTTCTTCCTTGTTGGCTAAATGGTGATGATAATGATAATAATAAGTACTTGAAATGGTTGCTATAAGGATTAAATGAAATAATTCATTAGGAAACCTTTAGCACAGGAGTTCTCAAATTTAACTGCTCACGGGATTACCTGGGAAACTTTCAAAAATGCTGATGTGTGTTTTCCGCCTCCAGAAATACTGGTACCATAAGAATCAAATTGATACAGGTGTGGTGTGGGCATGATGGATTTGAAAAACAAATTTGCAGCAAAATTTGAGCACCACTGCCTTAACTTACTCTTGGTGTATAATAAATACTTACTAAATATTAGCCAATATTATTGGTAGTAACACTGTTGTTTTTGTTATCACTAAAAAATTCAAGTCAGAATTGTAGAAAGCCGCTTTTCATTTCACTCACTTAATTTGGAAACGTTTATGTCAGCAAGAGGGATCAGAGGAGGGGCTTATCTCAAAGGGGGTTGTGGATTGACAGGCAAGAAAGGAGTTTCTATTACTATCAGTTTAAAATCCTCAAATTTCCAGCGAAAACCTCAGCTCAAATTGGATAAATAAAAATATAATTTATTGAAAATCACTGGAAGGTATTGAAAGTTTCAGTGGAATTGCCAGGTTCAGGTGAAGTTTCATTCCACTGCTCAGTTAATGTCACCAGGGACTAGGTGCCTCTTTTTTTCATCAGTATGCCATCCAAGGTTCTGGTAGGGGTTCTGATATGGCTTGGCTGTGTCCCCACCCAAAATCTCATCTTGAATTGTAACTCCCATCATCCCCATGTGTCGAGGGAGAGACCAAGTGGAGGTAATTGAATCATGGGGGCAGTTCCCATGCTGTTCTCATGATAGGGAGTGAGTTTTCACGAGATCTAATGGTTTTATAAGTGTTTGGTAGTTCCTCCTGAGTTCACTCTCTCCTGCTTCCTTGTGAAGAAGGTGCCTGCCTCCCCGCCGTCTTCCACTATGATTGTAAGTTTCCTGAGGCCTCTCCAGCCATACAAAACTGTGAATCAGTTAAACCTCTTTGTTTTATAAACTACCATCTTGGGAGGTTCTTTATAGCAATGTGAGAATGGACTAATACCAGGTCCTTTTCCATCTTCAGGTTCCCCTTAGATACTACCCTCTGCACACCACCCTTGGCAGCTCCTGGCCTTCCACCTAACAGTGTCATATGGGGTGGCCCAAAAGAGAGACTAGCTGCCTATCAGAGAATTGCATCAGGATTACAGTGTAACTACCTTGGAGAAGAAGGTATACAGCCTGCAAGAGGAAAACTAGACCATTGAGTTGGTTAGAACAAAACTTAGAGTAGATTAAAAGTATAAAGATATCAGGATAAAGTGAAGAAAGCTTGGAAACTTGGGACAGAAAGGCAATGTAACAAAAGGACAGATTGACTGCAAGACTTTCTGCGGGGGCTTATAGACCATAAAGGAATGAAGAACATTTGTGAAGCAGATATTTATCAAAATACCCAGACACCCCACAAATATTTATCTCTATATTCATATTATTTTTGTTTTTTACAGCATCTCATTACATAGAAATTCAAGATCTGGTTGAAAATGAACTGTTTTTTGTGCCTGCTGTGATTTGAAATAACATTTATAGGAAATGGAAAAGCTTCCACGTGTTACCCTGTTTATGAATTTAAATGTCAATACTCAACACAACACATGCAGTTCCCGATCTTCTTTTCTGTAGATAACCTTTGTTCAAGTTGCCAGTTTTAAAATTTCACATTAGAGAGAACTTGGGAGATCTTTATCCAAATGTAATAACCAAAAGAAAAGAAACACTTTATCCTTTGAAATCTCAAAGGTGCTTACTTTTTTTCTTGCTCGCTCTCTCCCTCCTTCCCGCCCTCCCAGGTTTGTGAAGCACACGTAAGGGCAAGATGCTGTGGTATATATATCTTGTCTGTGCTATATACATGTACTTTCTGGATCGTCACTTCGAAAAGATCTTTGCTTTTAAAAAGAGTGTTTATCACTGTGGCCTCTGATCTATTAGTAGTTCCTGACCCATCAGATCCATTCAGTGGCTCACGTGCAGTTTTCATGAAATAAAAGAAACTTGATGAGAGTGGAAAATAATCTTGTCTTGTACAGAACAAGTTGTTTTGTGAAACTTTTTTCATGTATGTGACTGTATGTTCTGAGTCACAACATAAAGTGTAATTTTTACTGTGGGCAATACGTATCAGAGAAGTTTTAAAAATGATGCTGAACAAGATCATTTCTTCATCCTCACGATTCTCAGCATGTATTGCGTGCTTAGGGGTATGGAAAAGTGGGGAAAGTGGAGATGTGGGTTCAAGTGCCAGCTTTGTCAGCTTTGTCATTAACAAGCGTAAGGAAGTTGTGCTGTCTGCCGGCATCTCTACTTCCTCATCTATGAAATGGGGCATGGGATATATGGTTTTAGGTATGTAACTTTCGTTAGCCCTTGATTCCAGCTTTTAAATTGAGAATTAAACACCCATGACTTTCCACCTTACAGATTGTAAAACTGATATTGAATAAGTTTACACAACCTGAAACTTCTTACCCCCATCATGCAAACCAAGTGAACCAAAAAAAAAAAAAAAAAAGTCACACTCTAGCCAAGGTAAGGTGCTCTGCCAACAAAAAGGATTAAAGACTTGTGTCAAGCTTCTTTATGTGTGACTTCTCAAAAGCATTCTAGGATTGCTTTTGGACACCACAGGGAGCGACCTCACGGTCACAGAGGCTCTCCCAACTTTAGTACATGAAAACCGTGTGCTGCCAACTTCCAGCCCTCAAGAATGCATGCAGCAATGCCATTGAAAAATATTTTTATAGTTACACAAAATAAACTGCTTGTCATGCTGATCTGACAACTAGTTTATTCTATTGGTAAAGGGCAGTTATTTCAGATATGTAGTGTTAATTTTAATGTAGATTCTTTGTAAATATCTAGGCTACAATTAAATTCTAGGTTGTATGTAGTATCACCAGAATAAGGTAGATTAGAGTAAAATCAAATTTTAAAAATTGATTAGGCTTTTCTTTCCTAATCTCTACATAAACATGATAGCTTTTTTACTTCATTCTTTATTGATTCATTGATTCATTGATATTCAACGACAGAAGTCATTGAGTGACTCTTTCTCCCAGGTACTGTTATAGGTGCTGGAAAACAGCAATGAACAAAAAGACAAACAGCTATGCCGTCATATAGCATTTTATTTAAGAGTGAGAAAGTGGTGGTGGTGGTTTTAAACTGGGTCTTAAAAAAAGAAAAGAAATTGGCTGGGCGCGGTGGCGCAGGCCTGTAATCCCAGCACTTTGGGTGGCTGAGGCGGGCGGATCATGAGGTCAGGAGATCGAGACCATCCTGGCTAACACAGTGAAACCCCATCTCTACTAAAAATACAAAAAATTAGCTGAGCATGGTGGCAGGCACCTGTAGTCCCAGCTACTCAGGAGGCTGAGGCAGGAGAATAGCATGAACCTGGGAGGCAGAGCTTGCAGTGAGCCGAGATCACACCATTGCACTCCAGCCTGGGTGAGACAGCGAGACTCCGTCTCAAAAAAAAGAAAAAAAAGAAAAAGAAATCCCTGATTTGCTGTGTTGGCTGATTTCCTATGGGTAACTATTTCCATGGAGGCAAATTTCAAGCTACCAACCTGATGTAATTCAATGAAGATTTGGAAGGCAATACACACCATGGCCAGTAGACCTATCAGCAGGTTCCAGCACCTCATGGGATAGGGGAAACGGATAACAGATAAGTCCCACTGAGAAGCATAAAGTGGGATTGGAGACCTGAGAAAATGAGTGCTGGGAAGGGGTCTCCTGCTTTACAGAGCCATAGTGGGGCTCTTGATAGGATGCAGTTATATGAGTAGAGACATGAATTTAGTGAGGGAGAGCATTCCTCTTTGCCGGGGATACAGCAAGAGCAAAGCATGTTTCAGGAATAGAAGAAGGCCCATGTGGCTACAGTAGAGTTCAGACCTTTTAGGCCACGAAAATGACTTGGGCTTTTCTTCTGATGGAAGAGGGAAGGCTTCTGAAAGTTCTGAGCACAGAAGTGACAAGATCTGAGCTTTTCAGAGTTCCACTGGTGGCTGTTGGGAGTAAACTACAAAAGAGAGAAGAAGCAAGCAGACCAACTAAATGGCTGCTGCAGATATCCTGGGGTGATGATGATGACTTTGCCTGAGGTGGTAGCTGGAAAGGTGGTGAACAAAATGACATAATCTGAATATGTTTTAAGATAGAGACACAGGGTTTGATAATGTATTGGATGTGAAGTATGAGCAAAAGAAAAGATTCTAGAACAACTATTAGTGTTTTGGCCCAGAAAATTGGGAGAATTGGGTTGCCATGTCCTCAGATAAGAAGGAAGGAAGAGCATATTTAAACAGAAAAAAATCCAGAATTTGGTTTTGGATATTTAAATGTTGAGATGCCTGCAAGACTTTTACCTGATAATGTCAGTACAGTTAGACACAAGTCTGGAGTTCAGGGAAGATGTTGGCCCTGGAGATATAAATGTGGGCATTTGAGGCTCAAAGCCTGGGTGAGGTCTCTTAAGGAATATAGGTGTAAAAGAAAGAGGTTTGAGATCTGAGACATGGGATTGCCAGCATTTAGACTTTGAGGAGACTTGGAGGAAACAGCAAAAGAGACTGAGAATGGTATATACCTAAAAGAATAGAAGGCAGGAACTTAAACAGACACTTGTGTACCAACGTCCATTGATGGATGAGTGGATATACAAAATGTCGCATACACTTACAATGGAATATTGTTTAGCCCTAAAACAGAATGAAATTTTGACACATGCTACAACCTGAGGGAACCTTGAAGACATTATGCTGAGTGAAATAAGCCAGACATAAAAGGACAAATATAGTATGACTGTTCTTATATGAGGTACAGGCACACCGCAGCAGCATTGCAGATTTGGTTCCAGAACACCACAATACAGTGAATATTGAAAAAGCATAAGTAATACACATTTTTTGGTTCCCCACCGCATATAAAAGTTATGATTACACTATACTGTAGTCCATTACATGTACAATAGCTTTATATCTTAAAAATCAGTTATTTTTAGACATAATTTTACAATTAAATAAAAAATATTTTATTGCTAAAACATGCTAATGATCATCTGAGTCTTCAGCAAGTCACAGAGGGTCTTGCCTCGATATCAAAGGCTGCTGGCAGTTCAGGGTAGCGATTGGTGAAGATTAGGGTAGTGGTGACAATTTCTTGAAATAAGACAACAATGAAGTTTGCAGCATCAGTTGACTCTTCATTGCATGAAAGATTTTTCTGTAGCATGAAATCCTGTTTGATATTTTACCCACAGTAGAACAGTAGAACTACTTTCAAAATTGGAGTCCATCCTCTCCAACCCTGCTTCTGTTTTAGCAACGAAGTTTATGTAATATTCCAAATCTTTTGTTGTTGTTTCAACAATGTTCAGTGCATCTTCACCAGGAGTAGATTCCATTTCAAGAAACCACTTTCTTTGCTCATTCATAAAAGTAACCCCTTGTCTGTTCAAGTTTTATTTATTTATTTTTCTTATTTTATTTTATGTTTTTAATTTTACTTTAAGTTCTCAGATACATGTGCAGCACATGCAGGTTTGTTACATAGGTATACGCGTGCCGTGGTGGTTTGCTGCGTCTATTGACTCGTCCTCTAAGTTCCCTCCTCTCACCCCCCCACCCCCCAACAGGCCCTGGTTTGTAACGTTCCCCTCCCTGTGTCCACATGTTCTCATTGTTCAACTCCCACTTATGAGTGAGAACATGCAGTGTTTGGTTTTCTGTTCCTGTGTTAGTTTGCTGAGGATAATGGCTTCCAAATTCATCCATGTCCCTGCAGAAGACATTATATCATTACTTTTTATGGCTGCATAGTATTCCATGGTTTACATGTACCATATTTTCTTTATCCAGTCTATCACTGATGGGTGTTTGGGTTGGTTCCCTGACTTTGCTATTGTAAGTAGTGCTGCAATAAACATATGTGTGCATGCGTCTTTATAGCAGAATGACTTATATTCCTCTGGGTATATACCCAGTAATGGAATTGCTGGGTCAAATGGTGTTTCTGGTTCTAGATCCATGAGGAATGACCATACTGTCTTCCACAATGGTTGATCTAACTTACATTCCCACCAACAGTATAAAAGCATTCCTATTTCTCCACACCTTCACCAGCATCTATTGTTTCTTGACTTTTTAATAATCGTGATTCTGACTGGCATGGGATGGTATCTTACTGTGGTTTTGATTTGCATTTCTCTAATGATCAGTGATGTTGAGCTTTTTTTCATATGTTTCTTGGCTGCATAAATGTCTTCTTTTGGGAAGCGTCTGTTCATATCCTTTGCCCACTTTTTGATGGTGGTATTTGTTTTTTGTTTTTTTTTCTTGTAAATTTGTTTAAGTTCCTTGTAAATTCTGGATATTAGACCTTTGTCAGATTGGTTGATTGCAGACATTTTCTCCCATTCTGTAGGTTGCCTGTTCACTCTGATGATAGTTTCTTTTGCTGTACAGGAGCTCTTTAGTTTAGTTAGATCCCATTTGTTAAGCTTGGCTTTTGTTGCAATTGCTTTTGGCATATTTGTCATGAAGTCTTTGCACATACCTATGTCCTGAATGGTATTGCCTAGGTTTTCTTCCAGGGATTTTTATGGTTTTGGGTTTTACATTTAAATCTTTAATCCATCTTGAGTTAATTTTTGTATAAGGTGGGAGAAAGGGATCAAGTTTCAGTTTCCTGCATATGGCTAGCCAGTTTTCCCAGCACCATTTATTTAATAGGAGATCCTTTCCCCATTGCTTGTTTTTGTCAGGTTTGTTGAAGATCAGATGGTTGTGGGTGTGTGGTGTTCTATTCCATTGGTTCTGTATGTCTGTTTTGGTACCAGTACCATACTGTTTCGGTTACTGTAGTATTGTAGTATAGTTTGAAGTCAGCTAGTGTGATGCCTCCAGCTTTGTTCTTTTTGCTCAGGATTGTCTTGGCTATACAAGGTCTTCTTGGATTCCATATGAAATTTAAAGTAGTTTTTTCTAATTCTGTGAAGAATGTCAATGGTAGTTTGATGGGAATAGCATTGAATCTATAAATTATTTTGGGCAGTATGGACATTTTCATGATATTGATTCTTCCTATCCATGATGATGGAATCTTTTTCCATTTGTTTGGGTCCTCTCTTATTTCCTTGAGCAGTGGTTTGTAGTTCTTGACGAGATCCTTCACATCCCTCGTTAGCTGTATTCCTAGGTATTTTATTCTCTTTGTAGCAGTTGTGAATGGGAGTTCATTCATGATTTAGCTCCCTGCTTGTCTATTGTTGGTGTAAAGGAATGCTTGTGATTTTTGCACGTTGATTTTGTATTCTGAGACTTGGCTAAAGTTGCTTATCAGCTTAAGGAATATTGGGGTTGAGAAGATGTGGTTTTGTAAATATAGAATCATGTTGCCTGCAGACAGAGACAAGTTGACTTCCCTCTTCCTATTTGAATACCCTTTATTTCTTTCTCTTGCCTGATTGCCCTGGTCAGAACTTCCAATACTAGGTTGAATAGGAGTGGTGAGAGAGGCCATCCTTGTCTTGTATTGGTTTTCAAAGAGAATGCTTCCAGTTTTTTCCCATTCAATATGATATTGGCTATGGCTTTGTGATAAATAGCTCTTATTATTTTGAGATATGCTCTATCAATGCCTAGTTTATTGAGAGTTTTTAGTGTGAAGTGATGTTGAATTTTATCAAAGGCCTTTTCTGCATCTATTGAGATAATCACATGGTTTTTATCTTTGGTTCTGTTTATGTGATGGATTACGTATATTGATTTGCATATATTGAACCAGCCTTGCATACCAGGGATGAAGCTGTCTTGATCCTAGTGGATAAGTTTTTTGATGTGCTGCTGGATTTAGTTTGCAGTATTTTATTGAGGATTTTTGCGTCGATGTTCATCAGGGATATTGGCCTGAAGTTTTTGTTGTTGTTGTTGTGTCTCTGCCAGGTTTTGGTATCAGGATGATGCTGGCTTCATAAAATGAGTTAGGGAGGAGTCCCTCCTTTTCATTTGTTTGGAATAGTTTCAGAAGGAATGGTATCAGCTCCTCTTTGTACCTCTGGTAGAATTCAGCTATGAATCCATCTGGCCCTGTGCTTTTTTTGGTTGGTAGGCTATTAATTACTGCCTCAATTTCAGAACTTGTTATTGGTCTATTCATGGATTTGACTTCTTCCTGGTTTAGTCTTGGGAGGGTTTAGTGTCCAGGAATTTATTCATTTCTTCTAGATTTTCTAGTTTATTTGCATAGAGGTGTTTATAGTATTCTCTGATGGTAGTTTGTATTTCTATGGGGTCAATGGTGATATCCCCTTTATCATTTTTTAGTGTGTCCATTTGATTCTTCTCTCTTTTCTTCTTTATTAGTCTAGCCAGCAGTCTATTTTGTTAATTTTTTTGGGGGGAAAAAAAAGAAGCTCCTGGATTCATTGATTTTTTTTGGAGGGTTTTTCATGTCTCTATCTCCTTCAGGTCTGCCCTGATCTTAGTTAGGTGTTGTCTTCTGCTAGCTTTTGGATTAGTTTGCCCTCACTTCTCTAACTCTTTTAATTGTGATGTTAGGGTATCAGTTTGAGACCTTTCTAGCTTTCTGATGTGGGTACTTAGTGCTATAAAGTTCCCTCTTAACACTGCTCTAGCTGTGTCCCAGAGATTCTGATATACATTGTCTCTTTGTTCTCATTGGTTTCAAAGAACTTCTTGATTTCTGCCTTAATTTCATTATTTACCCAGGAGTCATTCAGGAGCAGGTTGTTCAATTTCCATGTAATTGTGTGGTTTTGAGTGAGTTTCTTTTTTTTTTTTTTTTTTTTTTTTTTTTTGAGATGGAGTCTTGCTCTGTTGCCCAGGCTGAAGTGCAGTGGTGCGATCTCGGCTCTCTGCAAGCTCCGCCTCCCGGGTTCACGCCATTCGCCTCCCGAGTAGCTGGGTCTACATGCGCCCACCACCACACCCAGCTAATTTTTTGGTATTTTTAGTAGAGACAGGGTTTCATTGTGTTAGCCAGGATGGTCTCAATCTCCTGACCTCGTGATCCACCCGTCTCAGCCTCTCAAAGTGTCTTTTTTTTTTTTTTTTTTTTTTTTTGAGACACAGTCTCACTCTGCTGCCCAGGCTGGAGTACAGTGGGGCACAATCTCAGTTCACTCTTGCACTCCACCTCCCGGGTTCATACCATTCTCCTGCCTCAGCCTCCTGAGTAGCTGGGACTACAGGCGCCTGCCACCATGCCTGGCTAATTTTTGTATTTTTAGTAGAGATGGGGTTTCACCATGTTAGCCAGGATGGTCTCGATCTCCTGACCTCGTGACCAGCCCACCTCGGCCTCCCAAAGTGCTGGGATTACAGGCATGAGCCACTGCACCCGGCCTTGAGTGAGTTTCTTAATCCTGAGTTCTAATTTGATTGTACTGTGGTCTGAGAGTCTACTATGATTTCAGTACTTTTGCATTTGCTGAGGAGTGTTTTACTTCCAATTATGTAGTTGATTTTAGAGTAAATGCCATGTGATACTGAGAAGAATGTATATTCTGTTGATTTGGGATGGAGAGTTCTGTAGATATCTGTTAGGTCCAGTTGATCCAGAGCTGAGTTCAAGTCCTGAATATACTTGTTAATTTTCTGTCTCATTGATCTGTCTAATATTGACAGTGGGATGTTAAAGTCTCCCACAAGTATTGTGTGGGAATCTAAGTCTCTTTGTAGGTCTCTAAGAACATGTTTTATGAACCTGGATGCTCCTGTATTGGGTGCATATATATTTAGGATAGTTAGCTCTTCTTGTTGAATTGATCCCTTTACCATTATGTAATGCCCTTTTTTTGTCTTTGTTGGTTTAAAGTCTGTTTTGTCAGAGACTAGAAATGCAACCCTTGCTTTTCTTTTTTCTTTCTGCTTCCCATTTGCTTGGTAAATTTTCCTCCATCACTTTATTTTGAGCCTATGTGTGTCTTTGCACATGAGAATGGGTCTCCTGAATACAGCATACCGTTGGGTCTTGACTCTTTATCCAATTTGCCAGTATGTGTCTTTTAATTGGAACATTTATCCCATTTATATTTAAGGTTAGTATGGGTTACATGGGAATTTGATCCTGTCATCATTATGCTATCTGGTTATTTTGCACACTAGTTGATGCAGTTTCTTCATAGTGTCATTGGTCTTTATATTTTGGTGTGTTTTTGCAATGGCTGGTTTTCCTTTCCATATTTAGTGCTTCCTTCAGGAGCTCTTGCAAGTCAGGCCTGGACAAAATCCCTCAGCATTTGCTTGTCTGGAAAGGCTTTTATTTCTCCTTTGCTTATGAAGCTTAGTTTGGCTGGATATGAAATTCTAGGTTGAAAAGTGTTTTCTTTAAGAATGTTGAATATTGGACCCCAATCTCTTCTGGCTTGTAGGGTTTCTGCTGAGAGGTCTGCTGTTGGTCTGATGGGCTTCCCTTTGTAGGTGACCTGGCCTTTCTCTCTGGCTGCCCTTAACATTTTTTCCTTCATTTTGACCTTGGAGGATCTGAAAATTATGTGTCTTGGGGTTGATCTTCTTATGGAGTATCTTAGTGGTGTTCTCTGTATTTCCTGAATTTGCATGTTTGCCTGTCTTGCTAGGTTGGGGAAGTTCTCCTGGATAATATCCTGAAGTGTGTTTTCCAGCTTCTTTTCATTCTCCTTGTCCCTGTCAGGTACTCCATTCGATCATAGGTTCAGTCTTTTTACATAGTCCCATATCTCGTGGAGGCTTTGTTTGTTCCTTTTCATTATTTTTTCTCTAATCTTGTCTGCATGCCTTATTTCAGCAAGGTGGTCTTCAAACTCTGATATCCTTTCTTCTGCTTGGTTGATTCAGCTATTGATACTTGTGCATGCTTCACAAAGTTCTTGTGCTGTATTTTTCAGCACCATCAGGTCATTTATGTTCTTCTCTAAACTGGTTTTCTAGTTAGCAGCTCCTCTGACCTTTTATCAAGGTTATTAGCTTCTCTGCATTGGATTAGAACATGCTCCTTTAACTCAGTGGAGTGTTTAATTATCCATCTTCTGAAGCCTACTTCTGTCAGTGCGTCCATCTCATCCTCTGTCCAGTTCTGCTGTGGAGAGGCATTGAGATCCTTTGGAGGAGAAGAGGCACTCTGCATTTTGGGTTTTCAGTGTTTTTTTGTTGATTCTTTCTTGTCTTTATGAGTTTGTCTAGTTTTGATCTTTGAAACTGCTGACCCTTGGATGGAGTATTTGTGGGGACTTTTTGTTGTTGATGCTGTTGTCGTTGCTTTCTGTTTGTTTGTTTTTCTTTCAATGGTCAGGTCCCTCCTCTATAGGGCTGCTGCAGTTTGCTGGGGGTTCACTTCAGGCCCTATTCATCTGGTTTGCTCTTGTGCCAGGAGATGTCACTCAAGGAGGCTGGAGGACAGCAAAGATGGGTGCCTGCTCCTTCTTCTGGCATCTCTGACCTCAAGGGGCACCAACCTGATGTGGGTAGGATCGCTCCTGTATAGGGTGTCTGACAACTATGTTGGAAGGTCTTACCCAGCTGAGTAGCACAGGGAACAGGACCCATTTAATGAAGCACTTTGACTGTCACTTGGTGGAGGGGATGTGCTTTGCTGGGGAGAAACCCACTCGTCTGGGCTGCCTGGATTCCTCAGAACTACCAGGATGAAAGGCTAAGTCTGCTGGTCCACAGAAACTGCGGCCACTCTTCTCCCTGGGGCTCAGGCCCAGGAAGATCAGGGTTCTTTCCCTGAGCCTCTGGCTGGAGTTGGAGTTCCTGCAAGGAGGCCCCACCGAGGGAGAAAGGATGAGTCAGGGTCAGGCCTGAAGAGGCACTCTGGCTGCAGTCTGCCACAGCTGGTGTGTTGGGCTGTGGGGGAACCTCTTGGGACGAAGCCGCCCAGCCTCCCTGGCCCCAGGAGAGGAAAAGCGTGGCCTGGAACTGTAGAGATGGATGCTGCCCTTCCCCACCCAGGGAGCTTAGCGTGACAGGCAGTTACAAGTCCCAGTGCTGGCTGCTGCCCCTCCTGCAAGGAGTTCAAATGGCTTAGACAGCAGGCAGCCACAGCTGTGGTGCTGGTGGCCCCTCCCCCTGGGAACTCAGCAGCCTTTAGCAGATTCCAGCTGAGAGGCTGTTGAGAATCTGCACAGCTCTGGGGTTGGGACCCTAGGTCCCAGGGGCGTGGGTTCACGAGTGGGATCTCCCAACCCATGGGTTGCACAGTTCTGTGGAAAAAGCATGGTTTCCCCAGCTGGGTGGCATGCTCACTCACTGCCTCCCTTGGCTGGGGGGTGAGGGCTCCCCTGTCCCATGTGGCTCTCAGGTGGACCACCACACCACACTGCTCTTCCTTCCTCTCCATGGATCATGCCAGCTGCCTCGTCAGTTCTGATGAGAGAACCTGGATATCTTGATTGCTGGTGGAGGATTCACACACTATTATGCTTCTTTTTGATGGAGCCTCTCTGATGGCTGCTGCTCCTAGTTGGCCATCTTGGCCCTGCCTCCCCGTTCAAGTTTTATTATAAGATTGCAGCAAAGCAGTCACACCTTCAGGTTCTAATAATAAGTATTGTCCTCTAGCAATTTCTACCACAACTACAGTGACTTTCTCCACTGAAGTCAAAGTCATCCAGGAGGATTGGAATCAGCTTCTTCCAAACTCCTCTTAATGTTGATATTTTGACCTCCTCCCATGAATCATGAATGTTCTTAATGGCATCTAGAATGGTGAATTAATGTTTTAAATTTACTTAGCCCACATCCATCTGAAAAATCCCTATCTATAGCAGTGTAGCCCTACCTAAAGTATTTCTTGAATAATAAGACTTGAAAGTCAAATATATTGATCCATGGGCTACAGAATGGATGTGTTAGCCAGTATAAAACAACATTAATCTCCTTGTATATCACCATCAGAGCTCTTGAGTGACCAGGTGCATTGTCAACGAGCATTAATATTTTGAAAGGAATCTTTTCTCAGCATTAGGTCTCAACAGTAAGCTTGAGGTATTTAGTACACCACGCTGTAAACAGATATGCTGTTATCAGATTTTGTTGTTCTATTTATAGAGCACACGTGAAATAGGTTTAGCATAATTATTAAGGGCCCTAGGATTTCCAGAACAGTCAATGAGCATTGGCTTCCTACTTAAAGTTACCAACTGCCTTAATGCCTAACAAGAGAGTCAGCCTGTCCTTTGAAGCTTTGAAGTCAGGCATTGACTTCTCTCAAGATATGAAGGTACTAGATGGCATCATCTTCCAACAGAAGGCTGTTTTGTCTACATTGAAAATCTGTTGTTTGGTGTAGCCCCCTTCATCAATGATCTCAGCTAGATCTTCTGGGTAATTTGCTGTAGCTTCTCCATCAGCACTTCCTGCTTCACCTTGCACTTGTATGTTATGGAGAAGGCTTCTTTCTTTAAACCTCATGAACCAACCACTGCTAGCTTCATACTTTTCTTTTGCAGCTTCCTAGCCTCTCTCTGTTGTCACAGGACTGAAGAGAGTTAGGACCTTGCTGTGGGTTAGATTTTGGCTTAAGGGAACATTGGGGCTGGTTTGATCTTCTATCCAGATGGCTCAAACTTTCTCCCTATCAGCAATACGTTTGCTTTGCTTTCTTATCGTTTGTGTGTTCACTGGAGTAGCAATTTTAATTTCCTTCAAGGACTTTTCCTTTGCATTCACAACTGGGCGGCTGACTGCTTGGCACACGTGGCCTAGCTTTTGGCCTATCTTGGCTTTTGACATGCCTTCCTCACTGAGCTTAATCTTTTCTGGCTTTTGACTTAAAGTGAGAGGTGCATGATTCTTCCTTTCACTTGTACACTTAGAGGCCATTGTAAGGTTATTAACTGGCCTAATTTCAATATTGTTGTGTCTCAGAGAAAAGGGTGGCCCCAGGAGAGGGAGAAAGATAAGGGAACAGCTGGCCAATGGAGCAGTCAGTACACACACATTTATTCATTAAATTCAACATCTTATATAGGTGCAGTTCCTGATGCTCCAAAACAATTACAACAGATCACCATAACAGATATGTTAATTATTAAAATATTGTGAGAATTATCAAAATGTGACACAGATACATGAAGCATACACATGCTTTGTAAAAATGGCACCAACAGACATGCTGGACTCAGGAATGCCACAAACCTTCAATTTACAAAAACAAACAACAAAAAACCCCCACAATATCTGCAAAGCACAACGAAGCAAAGTGCAATAAAATGAGGTGTGCTTGTAGCTATTGTAGTCAAATCCATAGAGATAGAAAGTTGTGTGGTGGTTGCTGGGCCTGGGGGAGGAGAAAATGGGGAGTTATTGTTTAGTGGGTACAGAGTTTTAGTTTGAGAAGATGAGAAAGTTCTAGAGATGGATGGTGGTGATGGTTGCACAACAGGGTGAATCTACTTAATGCCACTGCTTAATGTACTTAAAAATGGTAAATTATATATTATGTATGTTTTACCACTTTAAAAAAAAAAAAAAAAGGAAGAAACTGAGAAGGAGCAACCAGTAAGGAGGAAGAAGAACCGGAAGAGTGTATATCCTGGATGCCTAAAAAATATTTCATGGAGGGAATCAAATGGTGAATTCAGGTCAAATGATGAATTTCCTTCTAGCTTTTCTTTTTTTATTGAGACTTCACTTTGGCACACTTGTAACTTTACTGACGATACCCTTTTGTATATGCTTTTTTTTCCCTTATATCATGACCATTTCCTGCTAATATTCAAATTAGGCCATTTATTTAAGGGTTGTCAAATCTCAAATAGCTCATCATAGAATCTGGATGCCAATATATAAATCGTATAATGAGCTGTTATTTGGATGTTATACAACAGTGGTTTCAATGAATCATCCATGAGGCCTGGAGTTGAAATGAATGCTTTATTTATTGTCTCCCATTGCTGATTATAAGCTGTTTCCATGACTTTGTACAGATTTCACCATTATGTGAAGCTACAGTCATAAAATTTGGTATAGATATTTGAGGTTTAGGAAAGAAGAAGAAAACTCTTTATACAACAAAGTAAAGGTTTCTCCTTTTTTCTCCTGATTGCTAAGGAGATCAACCTTTGACCCTTATTCTTGGTTCCAACTATTTCTTAATTTACCTAACATGCTTCAGTAGTTTTTTTGGTTTGCTTTTTGGTTTGTTTTGTCATTTTGTTACTATAAATGTGTGTTTATTTACATCTTTACTAAATGGAGCAAAATAGGGCTAAAAACTTACTGAATGATCTGTGTGTGTGTGCATGTGTGTGTGTGATGGTTTTGACAGCTATTCACATTTATCTTTAGATGTAAATTATATGGCATAGTTCCTTTTTTATGTTCATTAAATTCCATAGATGTCAGTGGTTTCCTTGGAAACAAAAACCTTTATATAACTAGTCAGAGATTTGGTAGCAGAAATATCAGGATGCTGGCAGGGGTTCAGGGGTGGTTAAGGAATGGTTCTCTTGGTAGATGTTTGCATTTAAAACTCTTTTGGCTTTTCTCCCTGCCCCTTACCATCATGGCCATTCAATAGTGAACAAGAGAAGAGTTTTAAAGCTACTATTAAAATGTAGAATATTTTCTTTAATGGCTAATAGCTTTTTACTTTAAAAAAAGTCGCAGATATGCTAAGTCTTTTCTGGGATGGTATAATTTCCCAAATTTGAGAAGAGGTTGGTGTATCTCCTGTCAACAGTTACATTTGCATGTTTGGGCAATGCCTACATTTTTCAGTATGTATGGTGTCCATTTGTAAAATACAGTGAATGGAGTATGTGTGTGGTTGAATCAAGAGTCTATGTCATTTATAATGGCCAGCACCTGTCCTATTGCCTTATTGCCAAAGGGTTCTAAAGCGCCTGGAGAGCTTGTAGGTGGAGAAGGTAAGGGAAAGGTCACGGTTCTGCTCAAGGGTAATAGTAGGTGAAAGGCCTGGCAGCCAAGAACATTCTCATGGAGGCCCAGAGTCGACCTGTTTTTGAAGACGGAGTTAGTACCATGAGTTAATCAAACCCAGGTCTTTTCAGAAGATTGTGACTCATTTTTATCATTGCCCCTGTCTGGTGTAATTTCAACATAAATCCAATTTGTTCTACATGCAATGGTACATAGTTGCATTTGGGAAACAGTTCTCAATTTTAATTCTTTTAAATGCAATAACGCGCCATCTTGTGGACATATCTGACATTAAATTCTTAAATTAATTCTACATAGTGAACTGCTCTCTAAGCCAGGGTTTTCAATCATGGGTTCTAATAGAGAGATATGAGAAGCACTCGGGGAGCTTTTAAAATCCTGATGTGCAGGCCACACCCCGATCAATTAAATTGAAATGTCTGCTGTGGGGCTCCAACACTGATATTTTCTTTAAAGTTCCCAGGAGATTCCAGTGTTCAGCCAAGTTTCAAAACCGTTCATCTAAGTAAAAAGAGTACCCGCTTACATGGACGATTTCTCTTTTGAAAATAGAGATTTTACACAGAAAAGTATTGAGAATTTTCCTACAAAATATGCTTGTCAAAAGGACCACTTTTCAGTCTAGTTTTCCTTAAACTTGACCACTATACTTAACGTAGAGAAGTATACCACGGTACTTATATCAGTCTTCTCTGGTTACCACAGGAAAGGACCACAGGCTAAGTGGCTTAAAGCTTAAACAACAGAAGTTTATTTTCTCACAATTCTGGGAGCGAGAAGTCTGAGACAAAGGTGCCAGCAGGGTTATTTTCTTTGGAGGCCTTTCTCCTCGGCTTACAGATGGCTGCCTTCCCCGCATCTTCACATGGTCCTCCCTCTGTTTCTATTCCTAATTTCCTCTTCTAATAAGGAACAAGTTGTATTGCATTAGGACCCACCCTCATGAATGTATTTAACTTAATTACCTCTTTAAGGCACTATTGCTAAATACTGTTACCTTCTAAAGTACTGGGGGTTAATACTTCAACATATAAATGTTGAGGAGACACAAGTCAGCCCTTAACAGTGTTCGCTCATTACATTACAAAGCCTAGTTTAGGATTTGCTTCTTTATAAGGAGTAGCAGTGTATGATTATTTTGCTGTCGGTTTAATATAGAAAAGTAGATTTTTTTCTTTATAATCAATACAATGGTCAATGTGGATAAAACTGCGTGGTCAGAATCCTTTCAGAAATACACGATTGCTTTTGCAGAGTGGCTTTAGTGCAGAATATGTTGATTTGGCATTATCAGCACTAATCTCTGCATGCCCCAGGGCACCCAGTATGTGTCTTTGTGCATTGTAAGTGCCTGTAAGAGTATCGTTATTAAGGGCACAAGTTCTTGGGTCAGAGAGCCAAGCCACAACACCAATAACAAGCTGTATAATCCTGCAAGTTATATCACATCTCTGAGACTTAGTTTCTTCATCTGAATTATAGGAATAATCTCGATGTTTATATCATCTAGTTGCAGTAAGGACTCAATGACAAAATGCACGTAAGGCACCTAACACAATTGTCACATCCGTTGTTTGTCTAAATGCATTTTAGCCATCATTATTATTATTAAGTAAATAAAATATATAACTTACATGTATGTGATGCAGTGGGGAAAAGCAAGTTAAATGGGCATAATTTACCTATTTACCATAGAGTTCCATGCACTAATATGGATTATCACTAAGAGATTTATACTTTTGTAGCTGTGGCATTTAAACCTACTGATTAAAATCTAACTTCTGTGTATTAGCTGTAGAAAAACGAACTTGAGGCATATTTATCTTTGCAGCCAGACACCTACCCCCAGAGAACTATCACAGCAATATTGTTGTACCAAGACTTACAGTTCTTATTTAGAAAACTGTCTAGATTTGCCAACAGTTAAATAGATTTTCCAACCATCAGAATAATTTTAGAGCAATTTACTTTGAGTTAAGAACATGCGAGTATCTTTCTCTGCACTATGAAGTCATTGAAGCAAAATCCAAAGCATGTTTTGAAATGCAGTAACAAGGTTAGGGGTCAGAGAGACCCAGATTCAAGCTCCAGAGCACTTATTAGCTGAGAGAACCCAGGAAGGTTTATTGGTTTCTCTGTGAATGATAATACTTGCGGTATTGATTTGTCTTGCTAGTTGGATTTTAACTGGTAACAAGACGTAAATCATAATGTTTGATACTACTTACTTCCCTATGGGCCTTAAGTTCACTTTTCAGTTTATTCTTCTTAATGTTCCGTAAGACTGGTAAATAATGAAGTATATATATATATATATATATTACTTGAACTTCCTCAATTTTGGAGATTAGGTCATAAACTAATGTGGCATGTAATTTGATACATGTTCCAACAGGGGAAAATACTGGGATGTAATTTAACAAAAGAAACATTTTGAAATGGGAGTATTCTCTGAAAATATGGAGTATATCATTATAATTCCTTTTCAGCCTTAGGACTCATAATAGACTGGGCACTGTCCAGTTTATGAGCACTGAGGTGCTATAGTTTGAAAGTTTGCGTCCCCTCCAATATTCGTGTTGAAACTCAATCGCCGATGCAATAGTATTTAGAGTTGTGGCCTTTTGGAGGTGATTAGGCGGTGAGAACTCCTCCCTCATGAATGTAATTAAGGTCCTTATAAAAGAGATTTCACTCAAGGTTCAGTCTTTTTTGCCCTTCCTCCTTGGCCCATCTGAGGAAACAGCATTCGAAACGCCCTCTTGAAACAGAGAGCATCCCTCACCAGACACGGAACCTGTCTACGCCTTGATTTTGAGCCTCCCAGCCTTCACATCTGTGAGAAATAAATTTCTATAAAAATTTCCCACCTGACACATCTTTGCTTATAAATTTGCCAGTCTGTTTATTATAGTAGCACACATAGACTAAGATACTAGTTTTTAATTTGGGCACTGCAGCTGATGGAATAACCTGGATAGAGTCATACCATCTTTTAGGAATCTCACCTTCCTCATCAAAAAATGAAGGAGACAAGCAGGATGATCCCTGAGGACTAAAGGTAATATTTGTATCCATCATGGAGCGACTGTGAGAACTAAATGATATACATCTCTCAAATGGATTTGCCAGCCATAATGTGTGATATAGTAATATGAAGTGAGCAAGTTGGGTAGAGTGGAAGGAGCTCAGGAATGTATACCAGTTTATTCTGCGAAATTTATGTTTTGTCATCTTTGAATGGGAAATGGCTGAAAATTCTTAAATTCCTTCAAAGTACCATAAAAAAGTGAAATCCTATATCACTGCCTTTGGATGTGATACATGACCCATAGCAGGTATTTTCACAGATGAAAGAATTCCAATGTATGGCATTTATCTTATGTAAAAAGTGGCAATTAAGATAGTAACATATTTGCCACTTAACAGATATTTGTTAATGATGAAGTAAAGTTTTCCAGAACTCCTGAAATTAATGTCCATAGAGATTTCAAGAAGACGGAATAACCTAACTAATTAGACAGTATGTTTGTTGGTGTTTAAAGGTGAGACAAGACCACTGAGATTAAAAGATCAGAAAATTCTC
Source organism: Nomascus leucogenys (assembly GCF_006542625.1). NCBI lineage: Eukaryota > Metazoa > Chordata > Mammalia > Primates > Hylobatidae > Nomascus > Nomascus leucogenys. The sequence continues at coordinate 2,768,963 of NC_044391.1, forward strand.
CTCACACACCTAATACATTTTCTCTATGCCACCTGGTACTTCTGTACTCAAATGCTGCTTGATTTTTAAATTTATACCCAAGCATTACTAATTTCAGGTAAGACCAGAGGGCTTGAGAGAAGAATTTGCTCATCACTGCCTGCCATGAATGGGCGTAGCTCTGTGAACAGTTATTGTATTTTTTTTCTCAGGTATATAGAATACTTTATCAAAAGCAAAACTCACTATTTCTCCAAGTGAGTTCCTTGGAATACTAATAGATGTTATAAAAATGTCATCTAGGTGTGGTGGCTCACATCTGTAATACCAGCACTTTGGGAGGCCAAGGCAGGAGGATTGCTTGAGGCCAGGAGTTTGCGACCCAAAGCCCTATCTCTTAAAAAATACATAGCTGGATGCAGTCGTGCATGCCTGCCTATACTCCCAGCTACTCAGGAGGCCGAGGTGGGAGGATTTCTTGAGTCCAGAGTTCAAGGCTGCAGTGAACTGTGATTGCACCACTGCACTCCAGCCTGGGTGACTGGTCAAATAAGTTTGGGAGATGCTAAGGGTTCCTTTATTGCAGGATTTCTCACAGCTTTTGATGTGTTGGACATGGGTTAGTGTCACTTCTTTCTTTTTCCTTTAACTATGGGTCTCTTGGTCACAAGCATCTCATAGGATTAATATAAATGTTCTAAAAGCCATTTATTATGAAGTTAACCACACTTAATAAACTGGAACACCAGTTTATGAGTGATGCTTGTCTTCAGAATAGCACAGATCCTAATTAAAGATGTTTAGAGAACAGGTTCTTAGGTGATCTAAACCAGAAAGATCTTTTTCATATATCTTGATAATATCAATATAATGTTGAATTTTGTCTTGTATTATATTATGATTTTTGAATTTTAAAGTTTACTATTTGCATTATTCCCACCTAATTTATTTTTTCAATTTGAGACCTTAGTTTATGACAGAAAACCGTCAGCCTTGCCCACATATTACTCAAAACACAAGAATTTCATTTATTCCCATAGGACCTGGAATCTACGCTGGCATTTAGACAAGCCTAATGCCTAGTGTACCACTAGAGTGAGATTCCCTGTCTACTCGTAACTATTTCCAGAGCCTATTTTTCTGCGGTTTCACATCTTATGACTTATATAAAATTGGTACTACTTGGCCTTTGTGGAAGGATTTTAAGTCAAGGTAAACCTTGAATTGAGGTTAGATTTAAAGTGGTAGAACTTACTTAGGAAGCAATAACTTTTAATAGTCATAGTTTCTTTTCGGTTCCTGGTGTGTGTGTGCAGCAAGAAAGAAGTCTGATGATTCTCTGGTTCATGGGAGTTGACTTTTATGCCCTGAAAGTGAGGCTTTGCCTCTGTATCCTCACACTGGGGAACAGCAGTGATTAAGAGGCTCCACCAGTATTACCCATGTGGTCATAATCAAGTTGCTTAACTTCATGTTGCTTTCTTCATCCATAAAATGAAGTTAATGGTACTATTTCTCAGGGTTATTGTGAGGACTAAAGGCCATAACATATATTTCATAATAGGGGATCTGTAAGTTGTAGTTACTGTTATCGTTAAAACTACAGGCCGTTAGTGCATATGTTTAATAGGCTTGAAGCTGTGCCATTATTTGACAAATTAAACTCTTGGCTGCATCATCCATATTCTCAATGTTTTCCTTTAGGTATCTGCATTTGCCATGTATAGTATATAGGCTTCTATCTGGCAAAGTTTTCACTTTTAATGGTATCTTTAACAATATTTTTCAAAAGCTTTGAGCATTACTCATATTTCAAAAATGGTAAGGTCATGTTAAATTTTTACATTAAATCGTTTCTTCCTAGACTATTTCAAGATTTGTAATACCTGGTTAAAGTCCTTTAGCAAACACAATTTTTCTTTTTATGAATGTTAATTAAAAATTAAATTTGACTCTCTTTAGTTGAAATAAGTCATTTTGTATCTGTGCATGAATTACATTTTCCTTGATTCTTACAGGACCTTAGTGTAAATAAATTTAGTAAGAGTTTAAAAAGAAGTTTCATTGGTTGATACACATACAAACAATATGGGAAATTAAACACCTATTGACTTTATTATTTTTGCCATAGATAAATCTCTACTGTCGAAAGCAGTAGTTAATGAGCCATTTATTTTATTTTATGGGTCTCTAAAACATGCTTCTATATTAATCAATTTGCTTGCAATTTTGTTTGAAGATTAAAGATTCTTTAGAAGGCATTGTCTACATATTATTACTTATGGATACCAGATGAAAATCTAAATAAAATTAATTTAAGATCTCTTATATTAGTTCTGTCCTACACATATACCAAAGAATGTGGAATGGCTGAATAAGGAAAATTAAATTTTAAGTTTACACAATTTTAAGGTCAATAATGCTTTCAAATAAATTATCTATACATACTATTGAAAAGGAATAGCTGTTAGAATATCTACAATAAAAATAGATGATTGAGTGGGGTATTTCACGTGAGTTGGTGGTTGATAAAACTTTGAGAAAGTATGTTAAAGAATAAATTGTATAAGTAATAGTGAACTAGATTCTGTATTTAATTTTATGCTTTGCTGCTCAAAATTTCATGGTTTGAGTTGAAAATTCTTAAGTCAAATAATTTATTTGAAGGATACCGTAGAGCATTTGAAATACGGTGAAAGTGTGACTAGAAATCTGTTTTTCCCATTTAAAAAAAACAAAGTAAATTGTTATTCTAGACTATAAAATACAGAAAGTCATAATAGATGGATACTCTCCTCTGTAAATATCTTTTCCCCTGATACTTAACTGTACCATGTTATTCTAAATTATTTCTGGTAAATGCTTAGAACTGTTCCAAGTGTCTGGAAACTCATCAAGCTTCTTTTAATCATGTCCCTCAAATATTCGGCTTGTAATTTACTAATATTCATGCTCTATTTATACTGTAAATGGAGAAACTACAAAGTTGTAGCAGAAAAGTAATATATTGAGCTGAATCATGCCTTACTTTTGTAAGTTGAGCTTGTTTCTCTGGCAACAAGATGTTAGACAATAAATCATATATCTAAAACCATATAATACAGAAGTGGGGAGCTGAAAGTTCAGAAGTATCATCTGACTGTGTTGATGGCATTTTTGCCTAAATTAATAAGGTGCGGCAATGTTGACTCAAGGACAGAAATTCAAGCTGTGGTGGATCCAAGGGGATTCAAAATATTTCTTTTAATCCTAACAAAGCATATTGCTTTAATGGCATTAGTTGGTATTAGTTGCATGTGGCAAAAATTTCATGCACTATTAATCCTAGCACTACACTGCAACACTAGAATTATGCGTCCTTGGCCTTAAATAAATTATTCAGTTGTATGATTGAGAAGAGAAAAACCAATTATTTTAGAGGCCAGCCCTGAATTATTGCCTTAATAAAGATTCAGTTTCAAAAAAATGGGAAGTTGCTGAGTTCAGTTTAAAAGCAAGGTGGGAAGAGTAACAGCAAGTGAGTCTTTAATTTTGTCAACATCTGATGCTACTATTAATAGAAAAAGTTGCTTTGAAAAAAATTCAACTAAATAAGTTGCCTTCGTGGTTTAGTAATTCCAGATATACACAATCGTGTGTTTATTTTCCCAGAGATCAAACTGTGTCCATCTGTGTATTTGCATACACGACATATTAAAGTTTCCTCATCTAACATGACATTGTAAGCATGGCCATGATTCTAAATATTTTTAATATTTATCAGTTGTATAGCTGAATAATAATGCATTGATCAGAAATCATATTAACTACTTACTATTTACTTTTGAATAGACAATTTCTGTTTTATTTTTGCTATTATAGGTAAATCTGAAGCAGATATCTCTTCTTCATTTGGCATTTTTATTCTTTAGTATTGCCTCGAATTGTAATCCTAGCAGTGAGATTACAGATCCAAATAGATCTAATTCAATCCATTATCACAGGTTTCTTACTCATTTCCTCTCCTTTCACATATTTCTGTTTTTGTATAACGGCAATTTTGATTCCTTACTGCATTAATATATTCACTTCTTTGTCATAGTCTACACAAAATAATTCTAGAATGAAAATACTGTTGCTACTAATACAAGTCCACTAGAGATAATCCAACATTTCTTTGCAATTATCTTTATTCCTTATTGTATGCTTCACTAAGTATACTCCAAGATTATTAAAATTATTTTATATAGAGTTATATTATTAATTTGCTATACATTTAGATTGATTTGTTTATAGTTACATTCAATTTTGGAGATTAAAATGCTCTCTTGCTTTTATCAGTTTTACATTTGGAATGTATAAAATTCCTATGGCTCAAAATTCAAAATTATATAAAGAAGAAGGCTCAGGGAAGTCACTCTCATCCATATCCTTCCACCCTATTCCCACCCACCTTCTGATTTTCCTTACCATGTTTCTGTTTACAAAAATAGGGAAATACACACACAAACACATACCCAGCTACCCAGTCCTCTCATCTCATTTAATAAAAAGTCCATCTTTCCCCAGTGAATTGAGACACCGGTTTTTTCAAAATATATATAAATTGCCTCAGTCTTTCTTACACAAAATATAACATTCTATCTATATGCTTTTATATGTTGCCTGTTTCACTTAATATAATGTCAATACCTCTTCATATGGGTCATGGGAATCTTTTTCATTCTTTTGTACAGCTGCATATTGCTCCACTATATGGAGGTTCTGTAGTTTTTTCAGTCTTCTGTGGATGAGCATTTAGGTTGTTTCCATTATTTTTTATTATGTATAAGGCTACAATTTTTTTAAAAAATGCCTTCCTTTACATATGCAAAAGTTCGGTTTCAGGATAAATTCCTGGATTTGTTTGTTTTGCTAACATCTTCATACACTTTTTCTTTGTTTAGATTTTACCATTTTCTACCTCCCTTGCAATGTATTACAGAATCTTTATTCACACACAGTCTCACCACAAAGTGTATTGTTAAGCTTGTTATTTTTGCCACTTTGGTAAGAAATGTGATTAATAGATTTTTAACTTACCTTTTTCTTACCTATGCATGAAACTAAGAATCCTTTCACATGTTTAAGGACCATGTATGTATATACATACATATATTTCTAAAACGTCTTAATAAAATATGTCATATATTTTAATATGTCATAATATATGTCTTAATATACATAAATATGTCTTAATCACTTTGGACTTCTATAACAAATTATAAATATGTCTTAGTCACTTTGGGCTTCTATAACAAATTACCATAGACTGGTGGCTGAAATAAAAACATTACCCGTAGTTCTGCAGGCTGGGTAGTCCAAGGGCAAGGTGCCAGCAAATCTAATGTCTGCTGAGAGCCCATTTCTTGGTTTGCAGATGGCTGCATTCTTTGAGTCCTCACATAGGGGAAAGCAGAGAGAGGGAGAGTTGACTCTCTAGTCTCTTTTTCCAAAGATACTAATCCCATTTTGAAGGCTCCCCTCTCATGGCCTAATCACTTCCCAAAGTCCCTACCTCCAATACCCTATCACATTGGGGTTTAAGCGTCCATATATGAATTTTGAAGGGAGACAAACATTCAGTCAATAGCACAATGCTCATTCGCATACTTTGCACTTTTTTTTTTTCATCTGGTATTTGGTCCTTTTTTTTCCCCCTGGATTTTTTTAAGCTCTTCATATATTAGGAGAATTAGCTCTCTATCATACTCTAGAGGTGCAAAAATGTTCTCCCAGTTTATTTTTTCCCCTTTTGATTTTGCTTTTGGTGTTTTGTTGTTGCTGTTGTTGTTTCTGCCTTGTAAGTTTTTGTTTTTATTTTTATCTAGTCAATTTATCAATATTTTATCTTATTGCTTTTGGAGTTTGAGTCACAGTAAGTCTTTATTCATGCCTAGTTTATAAAGAAAATTCACCTATAGCTTTTTTTTTTTTTTTCTAGTATGACTTCATGCTTTTCCATTTAGATCTTGGAGCATCTTGGGGGTTTTTTTTGTTTGTTTGTCATGAGGTATGAACCCAATTTTATTTTTCTAACTTACTATTCTTTTGTCCCAACACTATTTTTTTTTCAGACCATCTTTTGCCCTATCCTGGTATCTAGGTGTTCCAATAACATTTATTTAAACGTCCAATTTCATATCTCTTTTTATTTGCTATCCAGTTGTGCCAACACCACTTACTTAAAGTCTGTCTTTTGTACTACTTATCAAAAAGTCCAACTTTCGTCTAGGTGAGTTGAAATACTTACCTTTTTCATATGTAATGTTTCCATGTGTACCTGGATTTATTTCTGGACTATTTTTTACTATTTCATTGTTCAGTGTGTCTATTAATGCTTACTGAAATACTTTAAATTCAAGTTCTATAAGGGAAAAGTGGATTCTTATTCTAGAATAACAAAACAATCAGAAATTGTCATTTTTTACCAACCCATTATATCAAAGTTTACTCTCAATACTATTCTCTCCTTTCCAACAACCACTTCCCAAGAAAAAACTATTTTTCCCTAAGACAATTTTTGTTTGTTTCATATATTTTATGTAGGTAGAGAATGCCATTTTCTAGTTTTCAAAACTTTATTTTTTTTTACTTTATTTTTTCAAATTCCTAGAAAATGACAAAATTATTACTAGTTAAACAATTAGCAATATCTTGTAGATTTACCCACAAAGTCCAGAAAATAAAAATAAGAAAAAAACACTTGTGGTTACTCTGCCTTATAAACTTTCATTTTTAGAAATCCATGCCATCATATAAGTTGTTTGTTCTATAATTTCTGAGCTCATTTTATGTAAAAATAACTCCTGTGCATTATTCATGTTGACAGGCCCTTTAAATAGCCATAAAGCCTGTGGGAACAGATTAATGCTGCATCTGCCCTGTGCTTTTTAAGTCTATCATTTTTATGGAATGGAAATCTTGCATAATGTCAGAAGTTTTCTGACATTGTCAACTGCTTGTGGTGGCGTAGGGAAGTACCTTAGCTGCACTATGTAGGTGACAATGTCGTATCTCCTGATTGGATTTTTATCTGAGGAGGGTGAGAACTGTCAGTTTCACTTCCTCTTAGAAAGATATTCTAAGTTGAATAAGTTTTCCTTTAAGTGAATTGTCACAGGTGGCAACTGTCTGAGCCTGTATATTCTATTCTTTGTGCCAGAATTTTCTTACCACTGATTACCAGGCACATAATCACTCTTGCCGTTTATGACCTTGGTGAAATGAAAATTAAAATGATATTAGCCCATGTGGGTAGCAGTGGAATTGGTCTGATTTAATGTTTTTAAATTGTTTTTATTTTTTGAAATAAATATTTTTTACATCTACTAAAAAGTAAATTACAACTATTAAAGGTTGTCTTATCAAAAAGTATTTCTCCTTCTCCATTTCTTCTGTTCCCTTCCCCTGAGGAAAGGATTCATAGTACTGCAGTTTCTTGTTTTCATTTCCCAGAAAACCTGTAAATGATGACATGCTATCAAATGCTATTTAAACTTAGCAATATGTTGCAGAAATTATGCCATGTCAGTACAAATACAAGTCCTCATTCTTTTTCTAGAGGTTGTAGAATATTATTTCATTTTATAGATGTGCCATAATTTATGTACTGAGTCATTTGTTAATAGGCATTTTGTTGTTTCCAGTTTTTTGCTGCCTCAAACAATGCTTTGATGTGTATATATATATGTATATATAAAGTATCATCTTTGGGCATAATACAGGTATATTTGAATTTCCTATTGGTGAAATTGCTAAGTCTAAATGTATGTGCATTTTTAATTATGAAATGCATTGCCAAATGGCTCAGCTAAGAGATTATATAAATTAATCAATTACACTCCCACCAACAGCAATCAAGGTTACCTGTTTCTTCATACTCTTGCCAACACCATGTTTGATTGAATTTTTTTGATCTTTGAAATGTTATAGATGAAAAATTGGGAGCTCTTTATTACTTAAATTTGCATTTCTTCTACTGTGAGTGGAGAGGAAACTTTTCATATATGCCATTTGTATTTCTAACCATATCCTTTGCCCATTTTCCAATACATAGTTGTTCTTACTGTTTTGTAAGATATTTTGATATATTAAGGGCTATCATATATTGGAAATATGATCTCCAGCTTTTAATTTTAATTTGACCTTGTAGAATTATTGCCTTCCAGAATTATGTTTTGTAGTCAAATTTATTAGTCCCTTTTTAAAAAATGTACTTCCAAACAGAGTGCTGCCTGGAATAACTATTCTAAAATAATAAAGATCATTTTGTGATTTCTTCCAGTGTTTTTATGATTTTAATTTTTATGGTTGTATCTTTGAGCTATCTGGACCTTATTTTATGATAGTGACAAAGGAATCTTTATTAGTCAGGATTACAGTAGTTCATGATAACAAACAACTCCCAAGTGTCAGTGGAATAACACATCAAAAATACATCTCTTGCTCAAACCATCTGCTGAAGGTCTGCAAAAACATTCCAAGATAGCTACCCTTAGTGATCTAGGGATATTTCTGTCTTGAGCTCAACCATCTCAGCAAGAGGCCTTGCATTTGCTGTAGCAGGAGAAAACAGCTAGAGAATCAACGAGGATTCCTCAATGCCTCAGCCTAGAAGTGACACGCATCCCTTCTGCTTATTGACCGTGTCTGAGTCACATGGCCCAGCCCAATTCAAGGAGGCTGGGACATACAGATTCCAGTAGGCCCAGGGGTGAAAGGAGAACCAGTGATTAGTGAGCTCATAATGTTTACCATAATATCTATTTTATGTTACTCTAGATGGCTGCCGGGTCATCTAACATTACTTATTGCATAACCTATCTTTTTCTCATTGATTTGGAATGCTATCTTGGTTATACACTGAAAGCCTCTGTATCTTTCCATTTTCCCCTGAGATCATTGACTTTTCTATATATTTTTAGACTAGTAATAAAATGTTTTAATTATTGTGGCTTTACAATATGTATTACTTGGTATAGTCCTACTTTATCAAGTTTTATTTACATTTATTTTAATATTCATTTGAATTTCAGAATCAATTTATATTGTTCTCCTAAAAACCATGTGTATTTTTTATTGGTATTTCTTTAAGTGATGAGATTAATGTTATAACACTTTATGTCTTTAGCATACTACTTTTACGCAAGCAGAAAATATGTCTTCATTTATATTCAGGTTGTCTTTTGTATTCCTTAGTAATGTTTTAAGGTCTTTATCATATAGATCTTACAGTTAAAGTTAAGCTTCCTCTGAGTGTTACATCACTTGGATGTTTTAAATGGAGCTTTCATTTATATTTCTAACCATCTTTTATTAAATAAAAGGAAACTAATTTTTGACATAATATTATGTATCCATGTACTTCACCGAATCTTTTAAAAAATAGTTTTCAGGCCGGGCGTGGTTGCTCACGCCTGTAATCCCAGCACTTTGGAAGGCCGAGGCAGGCGGATCACAAGGTCAGGAGATGGAGACCATCCTGGCTAACATGGTGAAACCCCGTCTCTACTAAAAATACAAAAAAAAAAAAAAATCAGCCAGGCGTGGTGGCAGACGCCTGTAGTCCCAGCTACTTGGGAGGCTGAGGCAGGAGAATGGCATGAACCTGGGAGGCGGAGCTTGCAGTCAGCCGAGATCACGCTACTGCACTCCAGCCTGGGCAACAGAGCAAGACTCCGTCTCAAAAAAATAAAAATAAATAAAAATAAAAAGTTTTCATTTGATTTTTTTCATTTTAACTCATACTCTCTTTAACAATTACAGTGTCACCTCCTTATTTCTAAATTTTATGTCTATTTTTTGTCTTTGAATTTAAGTTTATATATTTTGATGACTTGGTAAAATTTTCATCCCTTTGCAGTTGGGCAAAAATTAATCAATGTTGTATATGATATCATTTTATTAGATTCTAAACTCTTTGTGAGTTAGAACTATTTAATTCAATAAAAATATTTGACATCTCCTATAGGAAAATCACTGTGTGAGGTCCCAAATGATATAAAAAAAAGAAATAAAACATAGTTCTTATGCTCATGATTCTTACCTTTGAAACCCTCCCTCCTCGGCCCCGCAAAGCCAGGCACAGTGGCTCCTGACTGTAATCCTAAGGCTTTGAGGGGCTGAGATGGGAGGATTACTTGAGCCCAGGAGTTCAAGGCTTCCATGAGCTATGATCACACCACTGCACTCCTGTCTGGGTCAGTGAAGCAAGACTGTGTCTCAAAAACCAACCAAACAAAAAACAACAGGGAGTGTCCAAAGGCTGTAATACAAGGTCAGATGTAGTAAATGATATAATTGGGAATCATAAGAAGTGTTTGGAAATATTAGATTTTAATTTGGCCAGTGGTGCCGTGCATTGGAATGGAGGGAATGCAGGAAGATGGGCAAGGCTTCACAGAGAAGGAAGCATTTAAGTGATATGTTGATGTTCAGAAAGAAGATAGCATGTGAGCAGGGTGTAGTGACACGTACCTGTAGTCCAAGCTACTTGGAAGCCTGAAGCAGGAGGATCGCTTGAGCCCAGGAAGTTGAGGCTTCAGTGACCTCTGATAGTGCCACTGCAAGACAGATTGTGGATTGCAGAAATGGCCATTGCATTCCGCAGGGGAAAATCTATACTCATTTTTAAAGCTTAATTTTTTTCAGCATCTAGAATAGGTGTACCCATGAACATTCAGTATCTTCAGGAGACTAACCATATGGGAATGGTTTACTAGTAACTCATTTGTACATATCTTAATTTAAAAATTGAGTATCCATTGTATTGGGAACTAGGACCACTTCTTTCTCATTAATCGAGAGTCACGATTTGTCTATAATTTCCTTTATGACACAGAATTTATCTGATACTTTGAGTTAAATCAGGCTTGCTTTTTGGCTCATAAGTATTTATATATAGACAGAAATTGCGGGTTTTGTCTATTTTTATTAAGTAAAATTGTGACTGATTTTGTAGCAATTAAGATGAATTTTTCTTTGCAGACAAATTTTATTTAAGGAATATTGACAGTCGACTTTCATTGAAAGCAATGGGTTTTGTGATTTCATGGAATAAATGCTCTGTTCTAAGAGTTAACGGACCTATGTTTTTGTTTCAGGGTTTTGGCTAAATAGCTGCACATCTGTGGCACAAAGCCATTTTTCCTCAGTTTCCTATTGTGTAGAAAAAACATTTGGGATCACAAAATTCCTAGGTTCCTTCCATTCTGAAACGTTTTACACCAATTCCAACTTTGCCTTGAATGTCTAATGATTTGCATTTCTCTATGTAAAGCACATCTCCTGGCACTGAACTGAAAATGGGATTTGAAAACACCTAGTAAAGAGGATAAAAGGTACAATTCCTAAGCTTATTTTGCATTCCCTTTCTTCCTTTTTTCTCCCCTGAGAAGCAGAATGTCAAGCTCCTTGGAAAACTAATATTTCGAAGGAAATATCAATTTGCAACTGGAGTATGGAATTGAATGATTTCATTGTCTCAAAATGATATGGTGGTGAGGGTAACATTCTATAATTTAAATATTCAAAGTTTTGAAAATGTACAGATTCTTTTAATAATTCTTCCCCAGAAATACTAGTATTTACTAATAGTATTTTTTAAAAGCAAGTCTTCTTTGCAAGGTATAATCAGTATTGAATCCATAAAACACAATATTTTGGAAGTATGGCTTTAACACCATGGCGTAATTATTGCTGATTATGACCAGAGTTTTGGATTCAAGTAACATTAACACACCACAATTATTGAAGTTTTATGTGTCCAGATTAGCAAAATGAGCAATATTTTTCTCTCAACGCTTAATTCCTACCTGTTAGTCGTATTTCCTCTGATATTTTCAGGAGTCCTCTTTGCTTTCAGTTAGATATTCAAATGATGACTCTTTCAGTTCTCCATATAGAAGACAGAAATTAGTCTTATTCTTAAGCTCTAACAAACCTTCCCAAAACCCAGTGACGTAAAACAATAAACATTTGTTATTGCTAATGAGTTTGCAGGTCAGCTGAGTGTTTCTGGGTTCACGTATGTGTCTGTGGTCAGCTGTGGGTTGATGAAGTGGCTCTGCTGATTTGGGCTGGGGTCTCTCACATGTTTCGAGGTCATCTGGCTCTAGACTAGTCTAGAGTTGTCCCTACTCATCTCTGCATGTTTTGTTCAGCTCTCCCTTAAAATCAGCACTCTTCTGGTTTCTCCACCCTGGGGATATCCTCACAGTGAAAGCAGAACAGTAAGAGACAGAGTGGAAACACACAAGGCCTCTTGAGGCCTAGACTTGGAACAGGCACGCCATCAATTATGCCACATGCTTTAGCCCAAAGCAAGTCTCAAGGTCAACCCAGTTTTCCCCTGATTTAGCAGTAGGGAAATAGAAAGGAGCTGCAGTCATGTTGCAGAAGGATGTGGATACAGGGAAGGTGAAGAATTGTGGCCACTTTTGCAATCAATCTATCCCACTTTCCTTCTGAGAAGCTGGTTGTTTCCACTGAAATTAAAGCCAGCTGAAACCTGGACAATCAAGTAGCCAAAAACCTTCCCTGTTAGACTTCATCATATTGAATTTGGCTTGTACCAATTTACAGAACCAGTTGTTAAACACAGCTATTAAACTACATAAACTTCAACCTAAATACATTATATTGAAAAAAGATAATCATGTTAATACTGTCACTTTCTACTTTTTATTATTATCCATGTTCTCAAAGTTATTTATAATCATTATATCCAAATGGTAGGAATGCTATATAATGATGCTACTGACATCTCTGCCAAAATCTGTGCTCAGTGACACCGTGTTGATAGATTGAAATTGGCCATGAGAGTATTTACACAGGAGAAATTGACAAACACTACTAATTAGGGCTTTTTTTCTTCCTTATTTTTGATAGCTGCTTGTTAACATTTACCAGCCCATCATTGCCTGTATGTGTGCTGGAGGATTTGAAGGCCCAAGTCAAGTCATTCCTGCATTTTATAGCATGAGTTACAGATTACTTTATTGACTTTTATGTGTTCTATGGCTTTGATGGAAGAAGGAAAATATGTGGATAGAGTAATTGAAGAAACGAAATTGCTTAAACCTACATTTTAAAATCAGTAATGACCATGGTGATAAAAGCTTTCTTTAGTAAACTTTCTTTCTTTAGTAAACTTTACTGGATGTAATGAAAACAAATTTATTCAACTTACTAGTGTCAATGTACAAGAATAACCTTAAGGAAAAATGAAGAACATGCAGGTGATATTTTAAATTACAGCTTCAGTCATTAAAATATGGCATATGCATTCAGGCAAAAATTGTCTTGTGTTAAGTGTTTTCAACACATAATAATTTCAGGATGAAATTATTGTGAATTGAAAAGCAACAAAAGGAAAGTGAGGTTCACTATCTTCTATCTCCTTGCTAATTGAGACCAGAACTTACTTATTTTTGTGAGTCAGATGAGTTGAAATTTGCCTTCCAGTATTCCAAAGCAGCAAAAGGTCATTCCATCTACATAAGAGCCTGTAGAGCAGAGAGCTCTTTTCATAAAGAAAATTCATTGAAGAAGCACTAGCAAATGAGTATAATGCAAAGAGTAAGGCTGTTCAAATTCTATTCTTCAGTTTTACCAATATTACAGTAAATTCCCAGAAAAACAAGAATTATAGTGATTTTATATGAGGGATCCACTTATCTGGGCTCTTTCTGCCTTTTTAAAATCCACTTATTGAGGGTATTTTGATGAATTGTTAGAATGTGGTACTGGACAGTGGGAACTTATAATAAATATTTGAGATGTGGTGTTTCAGAGTAGGAAAAATGAGGCTGCTAAGTAAGTAAAGAATCAGGATTCTATTTATAAGCCCCCGACAATCCTAAGAAAATTGTTTTAACTTTCAGTGTAACTTCTGAGGCTACACAGCCCATTGCCTCCTGATATTTTAACTGTTACAGATAACCAAGGGAGGAAAGCTAGAATGAATCATGTGACACTAAAATGAGGCATGCGTAGCTTAATATAGAAACAAATGGATAAATTTGAAAATAAATTTTTTGTATGTGAGCAAATAACAAATCTTTCATACAGAATGGTCCCAAGTAAGTTATATGGCTAATGCACCCTTGATAGGCTGGAACAAAACTCCCCAGCCTTTAAATCATAGATAATGAGTATCTTCCAAAGAGTACAATATGGAGAAAGGGAAAAAGAGTAACTTTCTCAGTGGAGAAACCTGACAAACACTCTGTATTAGTCCATTTTCACACTGCTGATAAAGACACACCCGAAACTCGGAACAAAAAGAGGTTTAATTGGACTTACAGTTCCACATGGCTGGGGAGGCCTCAGAATTATGCAGGAGGCGAAAGGAACTTCTTACATGGTGGCAGCAAGAGAAAAATGAGGAAGAAGCAAAAGCGGAAACTGCTGATAAACTCGTCAGATCTCGTAAGACTTATTCACTATCACGAGAATAGCATGGGAAAGACAGGCCCCCATGATTCAGTGATCTTCCTTTGGGTCCTTTCCACAACGTGGGAATTCTGGGAGATACAAATCAAGTTGAGATTTGGGTGGGGACACAGCCAAACCAAATCACACTCCCTCAGCCGGTGATCAGGTCAACATTTTCAGTATTAAGTCATGTTGCTGGTTTGTAACCTTGATGTGATGTAATAATGACATTATCTGCTGGTCTTCCTCCCCAGAATTGATAATTCCAGTCTAATCATGAGAAAATCATCAGATGAATCCAGATTAAGGGATATTTTGCAAAATACCTGAGCAGGATTCCTTAAAACAGTCAAGGTTTTCAAAAACAAGGAAAGTCTGAGAAAACTCGTGGTATAGGGAAACCTAAGAAGGCATGATCAGTAAATGCAATGTGGTATCCTAAATGGGGTCCTGGAAAAAGGAAAGGATACTAGGTCAAAACTAAGGAAATATGAATAGAATATGGACATTAGTTTTTTAAAAATATCAATATTGGTTGATTGACTGTGACAAATATACTAATGTAAGATATTAACAACAGCAGAAACAGTTTCCCCTGTTGTAGAAGGTATAGGAGTATTCTGTCTATTCTCTTTGCAACTTTTCTGTAAATCTATTTACAGACATCTAAAATAGTTCCTGTAGTAGGGCATGGTGGTGTGAACCTATAGTCCCAGCTAATCATGAAGCTGAGGCGGGAGGAATACTGGGGGCCAGGAGTTCAAGGCTGCAGTACATGAGGAGCCCTCCTGTGAATAGCCACTGCACCACACCAGCAGCCTGGGCAAGACCCCTTCTTAAAAAAAGGAAAAAAGAAACAAAAGAAAAGAAAGAAAAAGAAAAAATGAAATAGGTACTGTAAAACTGTTCTGAATTGGAAGTTTTTTTTTTAAAAAACAAAACAGATTATGGCGACATAAATATTAGACATCCCTTAGCAAATTCTCTGATATTTTAAATCAGATGCATAGGACATACTGTAAATTTGTAGGTAGCTGAATGCAACGCACATTTAATACAACGATTCTTAACTCTGGATAGCTTTACACCTTTAAGCGTATTAGCATTTTTGTCTGAGTAGCCGAAATCACACTGTAAAAAAATGTCAACTGTGTTAGGATCTATTTCTAGCTGTGCCACTACCCAGCTGTGGCATCTGAAACAAATTACTTCATCTCACATTCGGCAGCCTTTCTGCCCATGCCACAAATATATTGCTGTGTGTTCAGGACACTTGAGAAGTCATGTAACAGTAATAATTTTTTTTATTGCTAATAGCTATGTAATTTCATTACTAATATTAACTGTTCAAGGTCTATTTGAATAAAGGGCTCTACAATCCAAAATATAGTTGATTTACTATCAAATAAATTTAATTTTCAGTATTTTACATGGTATTCAACATTTTAATTTAAACATTTCTTTTAGAAACAAGTAGCATTTTTGTGGGTTAGAGATTGATTTGGAGAGACCACATCCACATTCACTTACCATGTGTTCCCAACTAAATTAACTGAAGATGCAAAAACCCAGTGGACATAAAGTCAGGGCTAAGGGAGAGAAAATGTGTATTATCTAGGCTTTACCTGGGTAAGGAAAGGGTTTTTCTGTGATGGCATGCAGCTGCCCATGACATTCTTTCTACAAGTAGGGTCTTGACAGAATTAAAGACCATAACTCAAGCTTGCTATGCTACAAGCCTTTTCTATGGGGGACTATATTCCCATTCCACATAAACAACATTAGCAATCAGGGGTCTTCAGATATTTTCTTGAATGAAATTTGACATCTCTGAGGACCGACAAGGATACTGCTCATATGGAATGTATATTATTATTATTATTATTATTATTATTATTATTATTATTTTGAGATGGAGTTTCGCTCTTGTGGCTCAGGCTGAAGTGCAATGGCACAATCTCAGCTCACTGCAACCTCTGCCTCCCAGGTTCAAGTAATTCTTCCTCAGCCTCCCAACTAGCTGGGATTACAGGCGCCCACCACCATGCCTGGCTAATTTTTGTATTTTTAGTAGAGATGGGGTTTCACCGTGTTGGCTAGGCTGGTCCCAATCTCCTGACCTCAGGTGATCCACCCACCTCAGCCTCCCAAAGTGCTGGGATTACAGGCGTGAGCCACTGCACCCGGCTGGAATGTATATTCTGTTAAGAGTGGGGATCAATAATAGGAGACAATAAACAAGCAAATAAATAATATTATTTAAGAAATTGATATGAACTATGAAGAAAACTAAAGCAGAGTCACAGGAAAGAAGATGATGGGGGATGAGGTCCCCCCATTGAATCTGACTTAATACACTTTTTTTTGGGTGGTGCAGATAATGAGTTGAGTCTGAGGAAAATGATCATAAACCCATTCTCCTGATAGCTAAAAAATTAGAGCTAATAAAAACTGTAATTTTATATAAATAAATTCACACTGTGTATGCTTTTTTTCTCTCTGGGTCGGTTCACTCAACATTATATGCATATATTGTTGGGTGTTACTGTAGATTGTCCGTTTTCTTTGCTGTGTAGAATGTTTCATTGTATGAATATACCAAATTTATTTATCCATTATACAATTGACAGTCTTTTGTACAGTTCTCGGTTTGGTGCTATGACAAAGGGTGTTGCTTTCAACATCCTAACACATGGGTCTAACACAAACACCTATGGGTGGAATTGCTGAGTCATAGAGTGTGGGTATATTCAATAGAGCAAAACATTTTCTCAAAGTAGTTGCCCTAATCTACATTCCTATTAAGAGTACAAGAGAGATCTTGTTCTCCACATCCTCACCAAAGTTGATAGTGATCCTTTTGTTCATTTATGTCTTTCTAGTGAGTGTTCCATGGTAACACCTAATAAACGATCCTTTTATTATTAATCAAATTTATATAATTTATTTTTATTGAATTTGATGTGCATATTATGCCCAGTTATAAGTCTTGATGCATGAACCACACTTGACACATGAGCCTCTACTCATAGGCCCATGCAACCTGCTTTTTTTTTTATTTTTAAGTTAATTTGTAATTTTTAATTGTAATGGGTTGAATAGTAGTCCCCAAAAAGATATGTCCATGTCCTAATTCTCAGAACCTATAAATGACACCTTATTGGGAAAAAGGCTCTTTGCAGATATAATTAAGTATTTTGAGAGGAAAAGATCATCCTGAATTACCCAGGTGTGTCCTAAATCCAGTGACAAGTGTCCTTGTAAGAGACATACTAGGAAGATTTGACACAGACAAAAGAGGAGGAGGCAATGTGAAGATGAAGGCAGAGGTTAGAGCAATGCCAAGGAATGCCTGGAACCACCAGAGGCTGAAAGAGGCAGGGACCTGAATCTCCTGTAGCAGTGTGACACTGATGACACTTTAATTTTGGACTTCTGATCTCCAAAACTTTGAGAATCAATGTCTGTTCTTTCACCACCAAGTGTGTGGCAATTTGTTATGGCAGCCTCAGGAATCTAATACATTGAAAGAGACAATTTATCACATCATCTAAAACTGCACCAGTGTGCTAACCAGCAGCCAAATTTGAAATGTAGCTGGTCCAAACTGGATGTACTGTAAGTGCAAAATACACAGTGAATTTTGAAGTATTAGTATGAAAAAAAGAGATGCAAAATATATCGTTAATACCTTTGCATGTTATTAATAGGTTGAAATAATAATATATTGGAAATATTGAGCTAAATACATCTTAGTGTTAAAATTAATTTCACCCATGCCTCTTTACCTTTTTAAAAAATGTGACTACTGGAACATTTTAAAGTATATGTATAATTCACATATTCTATTAGATAGTGCTGCCTAAACAAGAGTGGCAACATTTAGAGGTCTGTCTACAAGAATTACAGCCTAACTGTTGTCAGTACGTCATAAATTCATTCTTTTAGTCTTTGTTCACCCAGTGAAAGAGTAGACTTTATTGGGCTTCTGTTTTCAAGTTCTGTTGCACAGATTGGGGTACAAATATAGAGATCCTGCATTCCATTTGTGTAAACTATTGGGGTCTATACAGAATATTTTTTTTTTTAGCAGAAGAGCATGTGGATCTGCTACCTGACAAACAGAGCATTTTCCTGCATAACCCTTTCAAACAGAAGACAATTTCCTGGCCGGGCCTGGTGGCTCACTCCTGTAGTCCCAGAGCTTTGGGAGGCCAAGGACAGTGGATCACCTGCGGTCAGGAGTTTGAGACCAGCCTGACCAACATGGTGAAACCCCATCTCCACTAAATACAAAAAATTAGCCAGGCGTGGTGGCGCATGCCTGTAATTCCAGCTTCTTGAGAGACTGAGGCAGGAGAAGCACTTGAACCCAGGAGGCAGAGGTTGCAGTGAGCCGAGATTGCACCACTGCACTCCAACCTGGGCAACAACAGCAAAGACTCCGTCTCAAAAAAAAGAAAAAAAAAGACAATTTCCTCAGTAAAGAAATTGACTCTTATAAATAATAAAATTATGGATCAACTTACCCTAGTTATTGCATGTGGAGGAATACATTGTAAGGTATTATTAGTTATTGCTACAGTAAAGCTGCATAACAAAACCCATCAAACACAATAGTTTACGATAACATGCATTTATTTTATTGTTCAGGTACATATATGCTGCTGAGTTATGCTGTGTGCTGGCTGAGTTTGGATCCAGATAGCCAGGATCCAGTTAGCCAAAACCAGTCACATGGTCTAACCCCAAATCAATGGACAGAGATGTACACAACCACCTACTCGACCCCACTGTGGGGTTCCAGAGGGTGGGACTGAGGAATTGAGAACAATTATCACATCCACTACGCAAGGAAACATCATTTTCCTCTTCCACTGACTGTCATTTCAATAGCAGGTTCACATTCATTGATTATCTAAGATGTGATCAAATTATGCAGTAAAAGAAGCGGGAAGTCAGAGATGAGTAACTAGCTAGGCCCTGTCTTAGAGGATTTTATGGTCTAATAGAGGACACAGGTCCATTATTTGACGTCCTTGTGCTTCCTCATCTGTAAAGCGGATAGCACTACTGCTTGCTTTACATGGTTATCCTGAAGATTCATATGAAGGGCAACTCATCAAGATTATAAGATTATAAAGATATAGCTGTTGTCTGTATCTGTCTATCTAGTTGTCCATCTAGTTATTTGGTTTGGCCTTGATTTTTAGAAACTAGCTGCAGCTATATTGATATGCGCTTTGGAAATAAAACAACATGGAGGAAACACAGCATGTTAACGATGCCTATATTTGGGTTTTGGCACAATGAAGAATTTGTTTTTCTTTTTATATGTTTCAATATTTCCTAAAATTTCTTTCATGATCATCTGTGACCAAAAAAAAAAAAAAATCAATGTACATTTTAAAAGATAATTTACCCAGTGAATTGGTTTAACTGGGGAATTCCAGCTCCAAAATTTGTTTTATTTGCTAAAGACTTTGACCAAATTGTGTAGATAATTATGCAAACATTAACATTTATTTTGTTTTCATAGCTACCACCTTGGAATTTTCTAGAAAATGTTTTATTTTTAATATACATTTATGAATTTGATTTCTAATAATTTGCATTATTTTTATTTTAATATTACATATGTTTAAACTATAAACAATGAAGTCAGACATGTTTTTCTTGCCTCACCTTATTGTTATTTAGAATCATCAAGTATTAATGTTTTCCTTTCGTTGACAAAGATGGAGTGTGCTGCCACAAGAAACCCTTCTTATATGGAGGCTCTTCCGGGTTTGTTTAAATTGTGAACATTTGTACTTAATAACACGAACAATGAGCAGTCTGGATTTTTCTTTTTCAAGTTGTCAGTGCAAGTAAAGGCACTTTAAAATCTGAATCTGCTTCCACCAGCAGTTTTGATAACTAAAGTACACAAAATGTATCAAACATTTGAGATAGGCCAAATATTCTGTTGAATTTGTTACAGATCTTGAAGTTGACTTAATCACTAACTGCTACTTTTCAGAGAACCTTTCCAGGTATGCTAGCTAGGTATGAATATCAGAAGGCTATTACCACTGTTTGGCCACAAAGGTAAAGAACATCCAATAGACAACTAAATTCTAGATCTTTCTTTATTTGCGGTATGGGAAATTTTTTAACATATTCTGAATCTTTTACTTTTTGCAACTTTCACTGTCTCAGATTAGATTTTAAAACTCAAGAGCTAGAATAATTGATCTAGCACCATCTCTGGTGTCTTCTATGGATGCGTTGCCTACAGTATATTCTGTCATCATCTGTGGTTTTCTAAACTGAATCGCATTTAATTACAATCAAGCAATTCATGCTGTATTTGAACTTCAGGCATATCTTTATTTTCCAGAAAGCCTGTTTATCATATAGCCACTCCTGACTTCCTGAAACTCTAACAGATTAACTGAGAGGAAAACAAATATTATATTTCTAAGGCATTTTCAGCTAGTGGAAAAGATAAATGACTATATGAGTCAATAAAAAAGTATAATTTTCACTGAAAGGTAGATTGGAAGAGCACTATCAAGAAAAAAAAGACTCTTTTTAATGAAAATGAAGAGATCTGTTTTCTCAGTTGTCATACTAAAAAATGAGTGG
This sequence comes from Nomascus leucogenys, assembly GCF_006542625.1. Lineage (NCBI taxonomy): Eukaryota > Metazoa > Chordata > Mammalia > Primates > Hylobatidae > Nomascus > Nomascus leucogenys. The sequence continues at coordinate 2,790,029 of NC_044391.1, forward strand.
TGTCTGCACATATTTTTATTTGGGATAATAAAATTGAACAAGATTATTGCTATAGCCAGCATACTAAGGAAAGAGGACATATAAGCCGTATCAAATTTAATGTAATCGCCCCACATTATCTTCTACGAGAAACAAAAACAAAAAACAAACAAAACTTGGAAATAAGATTTGTGAACTGCACATTGTCTTGATGACCCATGGAATTTCAACCAGCTCTTTTAGAAGAAGTTTACCTACAAGATGCCTTAGACACACCCTCCCTTTCTGAATCCTGTATGAATGTGTAAGAGAAGAAAAAATACCACAAACATAGCATGGGATGTTGGAAAGAATTGGGGAATGTGAGAAATAGAAAGGAAAGATTAACAGAATCGAAAATCAAAGAAATGTAAAATATTATTTGAGAACATTTCTGCAATGTTTAATATTCTATCCAAAGCTTTCTGTACTACTAGATATGTTCTGTATCTGTGTTGTCTGTATAGTAGCCATTAGCCACATGTAGCTATGGAGCACTGGAAATGTGACTTTTGTGACTGAGGAACTGAATTTCTAGTTTTATTTCATTTTAAGTGTAAATAGCCACATGTGGCTAGTGGCTGCCTTATGGGAAAGCACATATTCACAGCTCTACCTCTCAAAGTATGTTTGGGAGTTTATTAGAAATATAGCATCTTGGCTCCCACCCAGACCTACTGACTCAGAATATGCGTTTTAACAAGATCTCCAGGCAAGTGGTTTGCTCCTGAAAGTTCCAGAGGCCCTGCCCTAGAGCAATGTTCACTTGCTAATTAACTACCCATTCAGAAACACTGAGAATTCTTTATTTTTATCATGAGCGAGTGAACATTAGCAGTGTTGTCATTTTATCCACAGAGCAGTCCTTGATGCAATAGGGTGAGTCATAATAGTGCTTGAACTGCTTACTTTAAATCTTTTCCCAAATGTGAACAAAACTTACCCTGCTGATTGATCTGTTGATTTTCCCATTCATGAAACAAACGTAGAGTCCTTACATGGCAGGTGGAAGGGCATTAAGGTTTACCCAGCATCTCTAGTTGCATTTGGATATGTACCTTATTTCTCTGTAGTAAAAGAAGTCTTGACACCTGAATTAAAAAATTACCATTAAAAAATTTCAAAGGAAGGAAACATTATAAGTGTTCGAATTAGAAAATGTTGACAATTTATTGCATTTGGCCGCTTTCCATAGGTCTTAATTTGGAATCCTGCAAAAGCTGACTCTGAGAAAAGCACTTGTATACAGGGGGATTATTTGAAAGTGATCCCAGGTACCATAGTGAGTGGAGTAGGGGGAGTGAAGCAGAGAAAGGAGAAAGGTCATCAAAGGGTACTTGGATGAGTGGGCCACTGATACGAACAACTGGAGCTCAACCCTTCTTGGGGCTATCTGAGAGGCTGGGCATGTAAGGGAGGAAGACATCAGCATGTGTGGGAGCTGTGCACCTAAGCTGCAGGAGTCCCCTTAGATGGTGGGCATGCTGCAGGACACCAACAGGGTCTTGTACACCATAATAGGAATTGCTTATGTAATGGGATCCTACCCTTAATGTGGGACAGAAAAGTATCAACGTCTGCTGAGGAATGAAAACCAAGATCCAGGTAACACCACGAATCTGGTAAAAGTCTGCCAGTGGTCAGTTTGCCTTAGGTAGGTTGTTGCTCTTGGCCACAGGGTGTAATGGAGGCTTTGGACTTTGTGATCCCAGAGGTTATTCCCTGCTCTCATGCCAGTATTCTTCTGCAGCTTTCCTCATCAATGTTTATATATTTATTTCTTTTTTCTGAAACTTGCTCTTTCACTCTGTCTCTCCCCTAGGGAGCACTAAAAATAACCTGTAGGTTAAGGAATCTCCAAAACACAGGTATGATTTGTTTGAAATTCTGTTTGACTCATGTGTGTTGAGTTACTTCTAAATTCAAGGTACTGTGACTACTTGAATGATATTTTTTAGAAACAAAATAACGAGAAAGCTTGGTCTGACAAGGGAGATTTTTCTGATCCTTGTATGCATTTATTTATGATTATCTGAAGCATGATGTAAAATAACTTATGTATATACATAGCACAGTGAGTTCTGGATGGAGAGAACACTAATTATTTATAGAAAAAGTCTTTTTATGTAAAAATATTACATTAAATTAGATTTAGTTACATATGATCAAGTTGTCATTTTTAAATAAAACAAAATTCTGAAGGCTCTGCTTGAAAATCAAAGAGATGTGTCACACTAGCTGTGGAAGGTGCAAAGGTATGCTCACTAACATTTAGCAATTTACTATCCCTTTGGAAGGTAATATATATTCCCCTAAACAGGTAAAATAAGTTTACAAGGGAGCACGGTTTATGTACAGTCCCAGGAGTAAGGCTTGTAAAAGATTCTAGATATTGAGGAGGAGGTATGTGGAGACAGAGCATGGGATTTAACATGACTAGTAATGACCTGCTTGGAGATGGAAGGATTTGAGGCAAGTTTTGAAATGTGAGGGTTTTGTTTAGAGACTCTTTCAGGAAAGTGAAGCAAACAGAACTGAGCGTGATCCTGGTCGCCTGACTGAAGAGTACTTGGCAAATTAGAGAAGATGTAGTTGCAAATGCCAGGGAAGAATGTGAATGCTGGGCATAGAGCTTTTGGGGAATAGTCCTTGATGGTGTCTCTTTTACAGTTGAAGAGACAGAATACACACACACACACACACACACACACACAGAGTCACTTCAGCTGGAAACACATATATATGTAGTTTTAAATACATTTATGTATACACACACACATATTTTTTTTTATTATTATACTTTAGGTTTTAGGGTACATGTGCACAATGTGCAGGTTTGTTACATATGTATCCATGTGCCGTGTTGGTTTGCTGCACCCATTAACTCGTCATTTAGCATTAGGTATGTTTCCTAATGCTGTCCCTCCCCTCTCCCCCCAACCCACAGCAGTCCCTGGAGTGTGATGTTCCCCTTCCTGTGTCCATGAGTTCTCATTGTTCAATTCCCACCTATGAGTGAGAACATGCGGTGTTTGGTTTTTTGTCCTTGCGATAGTTTACTGAGAATGATGTTTTCCAGTTTCATCCATGCCCTACAAAGGACATGAACTCATCATTTTTTATGGCTGCATAGTATTCCATGGTGTATATGTGCCACATTTTCTTAATCCAGTCTATCGTTGTTGGACATTTGGGTTGGTTCCAAGTCTTTGCTATTGTGAATAGTGCCGCAACAAACATACGTGTGCATGTGTCTTTATAGCAGCATGATTTATAGTCCTTTGGGTATATACCCAGTAATGAGATGGCTGGGTCAAATGGTATTTCTAGTTCTAGATCCCTGAGGAATCACCACACTGACTTCCACAATGGTTGAGCTAGTTTACAGTCCCACCAACAGTGTAAAAGTGTTCCTATTTCTCCACATCCTCTCCAGCACCTGTTGTTTCCTGACTTTTTAATGATGGCCATTCTAACTGGTGTGAGATGGTATCTCATTGTGGTTTTGATTTGCATTTCTCTGATGGCCAGTGATGATGAGCATTTTTTCATGTGTTTTTTTGGCTGCATAAATGTCTTCTTTTGAGAAGTGTCTGTTCATGTCCTTTGCCCACTTTTTGATGGGGTTGTTTGTTTTTTTCTTGTAAATTTGTTTGAGTTCATTGTAGATTCTGGATATTAGCCCTTTGTCAGATGAGTAGGTTGCAAAAATTTTCTCCCATTCTGTAGGTTGCCTGTTCACTCTGATGGTGGTTTCTTTTGCTGTGCAGAAGCTCTTTAGTTTAATTAGATCCCATTTGTCAATTTTGGCTTTTGTTGCCATTGCTTTTGGTGTTTTAGACATGAAGTCCTTGCCTGCGCCTATGTCCTGAATGGTATTGCCTAGGCTTTCTTCTAGGGTTTTTATGGTTTTAGGTCTAACATGTAAGTCTTTAATCCATCTTGAATTAATTTTTGTATAAGGTGTAAGGAAGGGATCCAGTTTCAGCCTTCTACATATGGCTAGCCAGTTTTCCCAGCACCATTTATTAAATAGGGAATCCTTTCCCCATTGCTTGTTTTTGTCAGGTTTGTCAAAGATCAGATAGTTGTAGATATGCGGCATTATTTCTGAGGGCTCTGTTCTGTGTATTTTTTTTTTTTTTTGAGATGGAGTCTCACTCTGTCGCCCAGGCTGGAGTGCAGTGGCGCAAACTCGGCTCACCACAAGCTCCGCCTCCCAGGTTCACGCCATTCTCCTGCCTCAGCCTCCCGAGTAGCTGGGACTACAGGTGCCTGCCACCACGCCCAGCTAGTTTTTTGTATTTTTAGTAGAGACAGGGTTTCGCCGTGATACACATATACATTTTTGTCTCTGGTGTGTGTATATATTATGTATACACACACATATATAATATATGCACACACATTTATAACACACACATATATGTATATAATAAATCAAAATTGATCTTAGCACTAGGACACTGTTGTACCAATAGTTCAGGGTTTTTTTTTTAATTCTATGTAAAAACAGTGTCACTGATTTATTATCAGTGAATTCATGCAAATTCATATATTTGCATTGGTCGAGTGCCTTGTACTAGAGCTACAATGTTGAATAGAACATGTTCTCTCTTTTAGAGGAGTTCAAGATACAGGCAAACAACTGATTACACTTCAAAGCCATGTCATAATAAAAGTGCCCGTGAAATGATATACAATCTAATTCTAATCAGATTCTCCAATTGACTTGCTATTTAATTCCTTTTCTCAATGGACTCCCATGTACTTTGTAAGGAGACAGAATGTCTGAGCAGAGAATCTTTAGAGAGAAAATCATCAAATACCATCTTGGATACCAAATGTCCATCTTGTACTTGTGAATAATCATTCAGTCTAGCAGGATGTCCTCTTACAAACTGAAATGAGCTTACAGTCCCATCTGTAGGAAAACAAGAGGACTCCTGAGCATTACACACAGGATGTTGCTGAGCTTGGGTCACCTCGCTAGCACAGGGCAGCCATCTGCAGTCCTTTACCTCTGGCTGGTTTTCCTCCTTCAACTTCTAAAAGTCCAAGGCTTGGGGACAGTTCCCTGGTGAAGATCACCAGCATCTTCTGTGGGCCAACTGAATTGTTGAGGTGGGAAGTAGTGAAAGTCAGAGTTAGGGTCTAGTTTGTCCTCCCTCTCTCTATTTTGTGTCCAGCTTTCTTTCCCAACTGCCAACCTTGATTTACAGTTCAGTTAAGTCCCAAAAGTAGATGCAACAGCAACAATCTTCAATGGACTTCAACAGTTCCCTCAGTTTTGTAAGAGTGAATTGCTCTGAAAATCCCCGATTCTGTGTCACTCTAAATGGCTCTGCCTCCCTGATCATGTGTCAGCTTCTTTAAATCCTAGCACCTGCCCAACCTTCAGGCCACCTCCACCATCACTCACTGGGTGATGTGTTCTGTGCTTGAATATCTTCAGAACGTGTAGATTTGTCCTAAACAGGCCTAGGAAATGAATACACAATTATACATACATTTTTATTTTATTGAAATTTGTTGTGAGTAAAATGGCAGTCCCTCATCTATTGATGGAGTACCTTCTAAAAGCTTTCCTTGTTCTTATTCTTTATCAAATAATTCATTTAATATAAATTACTTATATATTTTTATGTATTTTTTCAAAGATGATCATTTGGGTTTTGAAAAATTATATTGTGATAAGAAAATCAAAATATTTACATTTCTGTGAGGATAATTACTTTGTCCATGAATTTCTTATTTAATGGCAGTCTAATTTTCATAAAGCACTAAACTCTAGAGGCATAGGTTGGCTGAAACACACAGATGACTTTGTTGACTCTAACCCAACTATCCTAGAGTAAGATTGGTTCTACTGGGTGAAATGATCCCTCTTCTCCAATGCTTCTGATACCCCATTTCATTATCTGCCTACACAGAGGGGAGAGGGCAACAGTTGAGATTTCTTACAGTCCCAAGAGAACCATTTGTAAAACTCAGTCTATATAAAATATTTCCTGGATGTTTTCACCAAAGCTCATTAATGTAATTTTCACATCATTATTGCAGCTAATGATCATGTAAGCGTCCCTGATCATGTGGAAAATTAAAGATGTTAAATTAAAATATTGGCACTGATGTTAGTAAGTAATGATTGTTTATAAGATGTCTGGATTTAAAAGCTTTGTTTACTTAATCTGTTAAAAATGGAAGTTTACTTGTCTCTGGTGTAGAAAATTAAACATGTGACTCTGAACTTTGTAGAGTGCTTAACAGCTTTTATAATACTTTTATAGGGGATTTACATTTGTTATGGGAATAGTCTTTTTACTGACTCTGCTTATATTTTCAGAAATGTGTCTTTAGCCACTAGCCGAGGACAGACCAATAAAAAGCATCCAAAAATGTTAATGATTATAGATGGTTCCACAATTTACAATGGTTTGTGTTATGATTTTTTAAAATTTTACAGTGGCTGGAAAGTGACACACATTCAATAAAAACTGTATTTCAAGTACCCATACAATGATTCTACTTTTCACTTTCAGCACAGTATTCAATAAGTTGCAAGAGATATTCACATTTCACTATAAAATAGGCTTTGTGTTAGATAATTCTGCCCAACTGTAGGCTAATGTAAGTGTTCTGATCATGTTTAACGTGGGCCAGACTAAGATATGATGCTCAGAAGATTAGGTATATATTAAATGCATTTTGATTTATAATATTTTCAACTTACAATGGGTTTATCGGAACATAGCCCCAACATAAGTGGAGAAGCATTTTTATTACAGTGATTTTACACGGAGGCAATGGCAGGAAATGGAACCAGCTGTTCAAAAGCATACTTTGTTTGTAAGTTAAATGTTTATATATCCAATCTTCTTATAAAGTTTGGATTTTTTTAAGGTAACTATGCTAGTCTTAATGTTGTAGTAGGTTTGTGACTGTCCTTGATTTGTAGTCCTTAAATATCTATAGGAGCAGCAGTTTGTATCTGAAGTTATTACAAGGGGATTTGCCTATTAGAAGTATGCCGAAGTTCCATTATTCAATAAGGTCACAGCAGCAATTCTGATTAGTGGAGCTGATTCTTGACAGCTCTGAGGATACTTCCAATACATATTATAACTTTTACAACAGAGAAAGCCCTTAATTTCCTTACCTGTAAAATATGAGTAATAATTCCTGCCCTATGAATTGTAATGAAAATGAGAGAAGCTCCCAAAATGATCTAGATGAGACAATCAAGTGGAGATAAGACCAAGATGCTGGGAAGTCAGCTAGCCACTTTCGTCTAGCAAACTGCTCCTACTTACTATCCGTGCAAGAGGCAGAACTCAGAATTGTCATTTTTAAATATTCAGTGAACCACCGGGCTTATTCAGGATTATTTGAAACTATAGATACATATATTTTTTAAAATTCTTGGATTCAAGGGGTACGTGTACAGGTTTGTTACATGGATGTATTGCAGGATGATGACGTTTAGGTTTCTAATAATCCCATGGCCCAGATAGTGAACACAGAGCCCAATAGATAATTTGTCTACCCTTACTCCCCCCGCTCTTTTGGAATCCCCAGTATTTACTGTTGCCATCTTTGTGTTCATCTGTACCCAATGTTTAGCTCCCACTCATAAGAGAGAACATGCAGTGTTTAGTTTTCTGTGAAACCATAAATGTTAAATGTAAGAGTAACAAGAGTCTACTGAATAGCTACAGCAGCATTCCTTAATGTTATCTTTTTGAATAAATACAAATTTGAAAGCTTCAGCCCTGCACATCAGGTCAATGCACTTAAGTAGCTAAACAAGAATGTCATAATATGGTGCAAGACTGCACTTCAGATATTCCAAGTATACCTGTGAGAATAGCAGAAAGGTCCAATTCAGAAGAGAAAATTTGCCATCTTCATTCAGAATTTCTTAATCTTACTGGAAGTATGTAAAGTCTGTTTTTGTTTTAAATACCCTGATGGAATAGACCAATTTGACAGTCTGAAAAAGAACTAAAAAAGCCCAGCTGTCAGACAAAGTCATGTCTCTAGGAAGAGACACACTGAGGGAAGCATGTAACTGAGAGAAGTAAGACATAGGCCTCAGCTTTCCCAGTTAGGGCAATGAAAAGAATGAACAGCATCATTATGTGGAGAAAATGAATTATAGAACCTGATCATTATTTGTCAGCTCATTGATGTAATGAATTTGCTTATGCAGTTTATATGTGACAAAGTTTTGTATGTACACTTCTCCTTGTCCTTAGGCAATAAATTGCCAAGAGTGTACAGACTTGGCCTTCTTACTGAGAAAATTTGTGGAAGCTACCATTTCAGAAAGAAGCAAAAATTAGTACAAAACATTGGGACTATTTTTTTTGTTTTGCCTGGTTTAATTTCTTTTTTTAAGGCAATCAAAGCCCTGAGGGTGCACCCTTGGAATAACAGAAGTTTAGGAAACGAAAGAGTCTCTATGGTCAGCTTGTCCTATTGAAGGAGCACCCAAGACCATCAGATGGTCTGCAGAGAAAGTGTTTATGATGTAATATCAATACATTTGTGAAACCTCATATGTCATAATGCTCTCTTGAAGAGTGACAATTCATGTTATCATGTTAAAGGCTTTAAGTCCTACATTAAAGAAATCACTTTAAGTTTACCCCAGTGGTTCCCAAACTTCTTTGGCCAAAGATCCCTTTAATCCCTAAAACCATTGCGTACTTGTAACTGTTTATTTAATCCAAGCCTGAATTTGTCTTTAGTAACTTCCTGCTCAACATATGGCCCTCAGATGAACAGCATCAGCATCACCAAGGGCTTACTAGAAATGCCAGTTCTCAGGTCCAGCCTCAGATCTATCAAATCAGAATCTGCATTTTAACAAGGTTCTCAGGTAAAATGAGTATGCATGCTAAAGTTTGAGAAGCAGAGGCCCAGTATTCCTTCTGACTCACCACCTTCACTTCTTTGAAGTTAAAGACTTGCTGAGGAAATGTCTTATGCACAGCGTTTAAGCAATATTAGAACTGCAGGCAAGTTGTACCTGCAAATGGTATTTGCACATGCTGCCTCTCTGGTTTCTGTGATGCTGGGAGATGTCTTTCAGAGGCCTGAGTGAGTCTTTACAACCTGCTCAATTTGTTTTGTGAATTATGAGTGATGAAATTCTAGATTACAAATTGCAGACAAAGAAGTCTGTGCCTTTTCCCAGGCATAGCGTTAGCTGGTGAAGTTTATAGAGCCGAATGTATTTAGTAGAAATCAGAGCGTGACTAACACTTCAAGAAGAAGATTTGCATATGCACAAAAAAGAGCAGAGAAGTCCAGAATTGCAGGTTGGCTTTCAAATATGATTATTGGTTTTTTTCTGACAGGTGAAACATTTATAAGGAATCAAAACGCTACTCATTATGCAAAATGCCTGCAGAAATATCTCTATCAGAAGCAACTAAAATGTATACAGTTGACCCAGATGGAGAACAAGGGCCCCTTCTCAGGTATTAGAAATGGTCTATATATTGATAGGGGTTACATGGGTCTATGCATTTGTCAAACTCAGCAAATTATTTAAGGTCTATATATGATTTCACTGTCTATGAATTATACCTCAATAAAGACGTATAACATTTATCTTATGAAATTTGAGTGCAGCTGATATTAGATACAGCAATATGGGCTGTCAAGAATACTTTAATGGAAATGTGCATTTGGAAATGAATGCCCTTCACCTGGTATATGGAGAGATTTTTATGGGAGGGAATAGCCATTGAGTAGTATGGGTTCCAGTGACTTCATGGTCATGCCAGTCAGCGATGCCAGCTCTCCAGATGGCAGAGGGGGTTGTGGCATAGACTCTGAATTATAGACTCTGGGTTCAAATCTCGCCCTAGTTCCCAGTGACTTAGCACATGTGATTTGACCTTTCTGTGCCTTAGTCTCCCTATCTATAAATGGCAATGATAAAAATATTTCCTGCACAGGAACACTTGGAAGACCAAATGATTTAATATTTGTGAAGAACTTAGAATACTTCTGGTGCACAGCAAACACTATATACGTATTTATCGGATGAACAAAGTGACTCCAATAAGCTAGCTACAACCACCGTAACTGTCATCTACAACTTAACCGGTTTTATTTTTTTACAGCACTTATCCTTCTTTAAGATGATCTTACTTTGAATAATTTATCTGCATGTCATTGTCAGTTGCCCACCCACCTACTTCATGAGCCCCAAGACATAAGGGAAAGGGACTGATCTGTTTTGTACTGTACTCCTGAAGCACCAGCACAGTGCCTGACACACAACAGATCATAACACACTGAATGAATGAATGAATGAATGAATGAATAAAGGAATGATGTTTAAAGCAAAACAGGTTCTTAAAGAAGTGAGTCCTATGATATTAATGTTCCACCAAAATCATTTCCTTAAATACTGGTTAAATTATTATGTGCCTATCCTGTGTGCTGAGTGGTACGTAAACAGCTTACTGGGGATGAGGTATCTGGATTGATATGACCAAGGAAGTTTCCTGAGTGAGAAGGAGCCAATAATTGGAAAACCCCTGAGAACCTAATGCTTATAGCATGTCCCAGGATCTGAAGAATTTTTTATATATCAATATTTTGAATAAAATCATATTTGTCCTCAGAGAGACAAAAACTTCTGCTTTTAAGAATACTCAGAAGCTAAGCTAAGACATTAATTATACCATTTAATTGCGCTTGATTTACCTTTTTTCCTTCAGGATAGTAGATCAAGTAAGATTAAACAATTTATACTATGACTGGGAGGAAACTCAAATTAACAACAGACTAGTTCTGCCCCTCAAATTTGGCAGATGCTCTATTTCCATTAATCTGTGCACCTGGCTTCAAATTTCATGAGGCAGGGTCCTAATCACACTCATCTATGCATCGCTCAGAGCTTCCTAGAGTGTCTTGTATTTAATACATATAATAAATAGACGATCAAGCTAAATGAATTGAATTTGGAAGTGTAAATACATGCACAAGAGCTTCAGACCAAGGGTTTAAAGTAAGGCTTTGTGTTTTACCAAGACTCTGCCCGCTGGAAGAACAGAGGGGTCACCCACACAATCTGGAAGTTAGGCTTACTGCTTCCATTTTACAATTCCTTATTGGCCTTGCTAGGCCTACAGGTTATTCTCACAAACCTGACACACACACACAAACACACCCACACACACACACACACACACACTGTAGCGATGGATTTACTTAAAGGACCGTGAGTTATGAGATAAATCACACAGAGCACAGCAAGAGTGTACAATACTGAAAAGTATGTTGTGGAGAAGATTCATGTTTGAGTCACAGGACGGGAATCCAGATGTTTATTTGTAGGGGTCTCAGATAACATATCTACATTTGAAAGGCAACAGGGTATTTGCTCGGTTACACAATAATGTATTATTTTGTTGAGACTAAATTACTTTGATTTCTATGATGCAGCACTCTTTTAGTATGGAGGGGCTCATTTGGCAATTCTCTCACCTTTTTAGTGGAAACGAATTTTGATACAAGACCAAATGAGTGTCTCTTTCTTTTCACTAACTCCCATGACCTGCATTCTGAGTTGTTTTTTTTTTAACTTGAGATACATGAGTCCTCTGTGCTGCGTTCTGTCATCCCCAACACCATTTCTAGAGAATGAATTGAGCACAGATGGTCTAGCATTAGTATTTAGCAAGCAAATACTATGTGTTTAGCAAGGCTTCCACCAAAATACTTAGGAAGAGCTGATCATGTTAACGGTAGAAGGTGGTGACTGTATGTTGTCCAGGTTCTTGGCGTTTTGCACAAAGAATTGGACAAAACGTCCAGCAGAGCAAAGAAGGAATGAAGGAACAAAGAAGGAAAGCAGGGATTTATCAAAAACAAAAGTTAACGCCACAGTGTGGGAGCAGACTCGAGCTGCGAGCAGCAGCCCAAGGGCCCAAACACAGAATCTTCTTGGGTTCAAATACCCCCTAGAAGTTTCCCATTGGCCAAATCGTGCTCACCTCATGTAACTGAAGCGGTAGCCTGCAATCAGTCTGATTGGTTGCAGAAAGCAGCCAACCAGAGGCTGAACTGAAGTTACAAAGGTCACACTCCCGTGCAAACATCTGACTGGTTGCTTTTTACAACCAATGACCTGCATTCTGAGTTTTTTTTTTTTTAACTTAAGATACATGAATCCTCTGGGCTGCATTCTGTCCTTGGCTGCTTTTTGCAACCAATCAGAGGCTAGGGTGAAGTTACAAAGTTGCCAAGGAAGACTGGACCTGCAATCAGTCTGATTTATTGCAGACCGCCAACTTCCCATCTGCCTCATAGAAAAGGTCAATTTAGGCGTGGAAAGTTAGGGTTTTCCTTTCAATTTAGTTCTAGGAAGTTGGCATGAAACAGTCTTATGTTCCCTGCCTCCAAGCCCTATTCTCCTGCCTCAGTCATGTTATCTATGGTAGTGCTTCTAAAACTATGACGTGCATCCACATCCCTGGGGAGACTTTTAAAGTGCCAGTGTGGATTCACCAGGTCTGGGGGGTACCTGAGATTCTTTATCTCAAACTGGGCCCCGGGTGTTGTATAGACCACACTCTGAGTAGCAAAGTTCTAAAGGGAAATGTATTTATCACCCTTCCACAAATAGATTCTATTTAAAAAAAGAAAAAAGAAAGAAAAGAAAAAAATCATGTTCTCTTCCTTAAAACATAATTTCACATTCTTTGCCTCTAAATTAGGTGACTGTAAACTCCCTAGGCAATGAGGAGATTCCCAGCTATGCTGGTCTAAATGCAAGACAGTTTTTACACACCATCAGCAGCAATGTCCACGCTCATTAAGGCTGTATTTCTGGATTTTCCTTTGCAATGGGCTTCCATGTTCGATCTTCACTACATCCAATTTCAGAAAAAAAAAAAAAAAAAGTTTTGAGAAAAGTTCTCCATGTGAGAGCACTTCTGTGCTGTTTTTAAAACTTCCTTCTCATTTTTCTGGTATCTTCCAGCAGGCAGTGGGGAAACCTGCTTAAGCTCACCCCTCTTTCACTTTGAGCTTTATGGTGACACTTTTCTGGCACATATGTCAGCAGAGCCCGCTTTTTAGCCGAGTTGAAAGGAACACGGGAAGCACTGCTTCATTTCTGCCTGGAAAAGCCAGGGACACGATGAAATGTGATTTCGTTTCCTGAAACGTGGAAGGATGGTTGGCGAAAAATGAAACATAGCACAGCCATCGCTCTTCACTAAGGGCCAACTCCTTGAGAAATGTGCTACTTTAACTCTCAGTAGTTTCTGGACAAGGCCTAAAATCAATCATAATCCTAAAGGAACAAAAAGTTCCATTTCTTTTCCAGTGGTATTTAGAGAATAGGAACTCTGTTACAATTTGATTTGCACTCTTTTTGCAGAAAACCGACCACGCATGCTGGTTTTGCTTATTGATTTGTTTGGGTACACACGTGTGTGCACATGCTCAGACCACAAAATTGAAGCTCAGAATGGAAAACAGAGGATTCCATTAGGGTTTCAGCTAAAATAAGTTTAAATTTAAGCCTTTCTTTGCCAGTTTGTGCTTCAAAACTTGAGAAAGTGGGGAGATGCAGGTCAAAGGGCATAGAGCAGCAGATATGTAGGATGAAGAAGTCTAGAGATCTCATTTATAGTAGTTAATAAAACTGTATGGTATTGGGGTTCTTTGTTAAATGAGTAGGTTTTAGCTGCTCTTGTCACAGACTCAGAAAGTAACCATGTGAGATGATAGATATGTTAATTTGCTTTAAAGTAGCAATGATTTTACTGTCTATGTATCTCATAACATCGTATCGTAAACCTCAAATATATACAATAAAATATATTTAAAAATACATATAGGCTGAGTTTTTCAGAACATAGAAAAGAAATATGAACTGGATAAAAATGAGAAACTCACATAAAATGGAAGAAGATTACCATTATTATTATTACTTTGAGACGGAGTCTCGTTGTGTTGCCCAGGCTGGAGTGCAGTGTCGTGATCTCAGCTCACTGCAGCCTCCTGAGCTCAAGGGATTCTCTGACCTCAGCCTCCCAAGTAACTGGGATTACAGGCACCTGCCACCACGTCCGGGTAATTTTGTATTTTTAGTAGAGATCAGGTTTCACCACGTTGGCCGGGCTGGTCTCGAACTCCTGACCTCAGGTGATCTGCCTGTCTCAGCCTCCCAAAGTGCTGGGATTACAGGCATGAGCCACTGTGCCCAGGCAGAAAAAGATTATTATATCAAGGTGGTTTTATAATAATGAAGAACAGGAATCTGGACATACTCAGATTTGTAGAATAGACTGATGGACAATCCTGTTTGCTCTCCCAAGCAGAAAATCTAAAACGAAACTTGGCTTCTAAGGATTTGGAGATTTAAACCTTGAATTCTGATTCTCTAATTACAAGTGGCCTTCAGTGAGTTAAAAATGCAGGCATCAGCTGGAACTTGAATGGAGGGTAGGGGCTTTGCTGGGAGTTGCCTGGTGAGGGAACTATTTTAAAAAGGCTTTGAGTAAAACTGTTATAAGACCAACAGGTTCGTATGCCCATTTGCACAGTAACAAACCATTTGCTGCAGAGAAAGAGTTTAATCATTGCAAGTGCAGATCAGGGAGATAAGAAGAAACCTTCAAATCCATCTCCCTGAAGGAGTTCTGGGCTGGGATTTTTAAAGGGATTATGAAGAGGGAGGGGCTGGAAATTTGGGATTCTTGATTGGTTGGAGTGAGGAGGATGAAATCATCAGGTTTTGGAAAATGAATTGTTTGGTAAGTCAGCTTCTCTTGGAGCCCTACAGACCAGCTGGAGTCAATAGTTTTACTGGTATGCAGGACCTGAAAGAATATCTTAAAGGAAAAACTGAATGTTTCATAATGTTCAAGTTGTTATCTGTACAGCAGTTGAGGGGAACTGTAATCTTGTGTAACAGGGTCTATGTGATTCTAGAACAATACACAAACATCTATGAGGAAGCAGGTCAGAGAAAGCTGACCTAATAATTTGTGCTGAATGTGTGGCAAGTTTGGTTTATTTTCTTCCCCCACAACCTTCTTCCCTGATTAATTTTATAAAGTTTATAGGGATGGTTTCAAAACAAAGGAAAACAGATACAACCAGGATGGGTCCAAATGATTCAGGACATTCTCAGCAACAACAGCCCCCATGACTTGAGTCTCTCTAAAAAAAAAAAAAAGGAAAAAAAGAAAGAAAAAATCTGAGGACAACTGTAAGGGTAGACAGGGTTTTTTTGTTTTTGTTTTTTTGTTTTTGTTTTTTTGTTTTTGTTTTTTTCTGTGACAGAGTCTCACTCTGTTGCCCAGGCTGGAATCCAGTGGTGCAATCTCGGCTCACTGCAACCTCTGTCTCCTGGGTTCAAGTGATTCACCTGCCTCAGCCTCTTGAGTAGCTGGGACTACAGGTGTGTGCCACCACACTCAGCTAATTTTTGAATTTTTAGTAGAGATGTGGTTTTACCATGTTGGCCAGGCTGGTCTCCAACTCCTGACCTCAGGTGATCCACCCACCTTGGCCTCCCAAAGTGTTGGGATTATAGGCATGAGTCACCATGCCCAGCCAACTGTAAGGGTTTTTATAGATGTGTTTACATAATAGAAAATAGCACAGGAAAAAAGTGTGCAGTGTCAATAAATGGGACAGGATTATTCACTCCTGGTTTGTATTCCCCATCCCAAGAGAACAACCATTTCACTGCAAAGGCATTTTAAGAGCCATGTAGAGGAACTGTGGCAGATTGAATAGGAAGTTCTACCTGGTTCAAATGAGTTCAGATCTCTCAGGGAAGCTGGTGACTGTGAACCCAGGTAGTCCAGGTCATGTTTGAGAAATGATGGAGAATGTAGTGTCAGAGGTGAGGGTATTCTGTGGCCTACATCTAGCATTCTGCTTGGCATCTCCTACAGAAACTTCTCAGAAATATGAGAAATAAAGGGGGAAAATGTTTGAATGCTATCCCATGGCAGCTAATATGGAATCTGTTGTGGTTTGTGGATTAGTTGTGTGATTCAGGTGCCATTGGAGGTTTCTGGAAGAGAAGGGTCTTTTAAAAGCCTCTGAGAGGCCAATATTATCCCCAGAAAGAATGAGAGGAGGTTTACTGTATGTACGCAAGCAATATCTATGAATCCCTTTACTTGCTTATATCTTACCCTCTTCTGCCCTAGGAACAGGCTCGTGGGAGAAGTGACCGAACTACACCTTCCTGCCAGTCTCGAGCATTTTAGGTGTTAACCACCAAAGTGGCTGACACATGTACTTACTCACTTGATTTTAATTTGCAGAGTAGGAACAATGCACTTAGATTTTTTAAAACTTCTCTAACTCTCTAATCGCTGAATGAAATGACTCATGATGGGAAGACAAAGAATTTCCTGGTAGACCTTTTGAACAAGAGCTCGTAGATTTCAGTGCCATTGGTAGCCAATGTGAAACCACGGTATTGTTGTCTATCGTGTTTTTTAGGTTGTGACCTATTTGTGGGTTATGAATTCAATTTTGTGGATTGGGACCTGCAATTAAAAAAAAGATGAAGGAAATAGAACATAATAGAGTCAAGCGCCATGCAATACAAAATGTCAGAGGTATCCCAACTAATAACGGTGAATGATGGTTTGTAAAACTTCAGTTACATATGTATACGTGCATGTGTGAGTGTTCTGAGTGATAATATAAAATGCATTTTTTACTGAGGAGCATGATCAGAACAATATCAAACCACTGACCAACATCAATGTATTTCTATTAGGAAGATATTTAAATGAAGCTTTTATAGTAAAAGGAAGAAAGAACACTAAAATATTTGCGAATCTACCCTGCACAGCCACTTTAATCTTTTCAGCTTCTAATTGAGATAGATGCTCTATATTACCCTGTTTATTAATAAACCCTCAAAGATCTAAAAAAGTGAATTAACTCTCAGGGGCTTTAAATGATAAATTAACTTGAACCTGCCTAGTTGTCTATTTCAGAGCCAGAATTTGAACATGTATTCATTTTAGCCGCAGTAAGCACCTGTGTTAGTCAGAATTCAGGGTCGGTAACAGAAGGGCAGGCCAGATTGGACAGAGCTGGAAGCATATTCCAGGTAGAGACAATGGTGCCTGATGAAGCCTGAGGGTCTGAATGCTGGAGTAAAGCCAGGGGTTATTTACATTGTGACTGGGTGTGAATCTAAAGATAGATCTGAAACTAGAAGATAAGCCCATGAAGGAAATGGGAAAATGTGCCCTGATTTTGAGTTACATTAGCAAAAAAAATCGAAGCTGAGTCCAAGATGGAAGAATGTCCACATAATTAGAGAAGACAGAAATGATCACGAAGACCTAGGGGAAAGGGAGAGGCCTCAGGTAATGCAAAATCTGTACATAATGATTGAGGTCAGCAGAACAGATGCTCTTCCCGGGTCAGTTTTAAGGCTGAAAGATTTCAGGAAAACTGGGAACAAGGCATGGTTGGAAATAGCAGGCTGAGCTGATGCATCAAGAGACTGCAGACTCAGCATCACCTTGCCTGGGAA
The DNA here is from genome assembly GCF_006542625.1 of Nomascus leucogenys. NCBI lineage: Eukaryota > Metazoa > Chordata > Mammalia > Primates > Hylobatidae > Nomascus > Nomascus leucogenys. The sequence continues at coordinate 2,807,604 of NC_044391.1, forward strand.
CAGGATGGGCCCCAAGTATGGCTGAGAATGCAAGTCTCACGGGTATGTGGTTAATGAACCTAGTTGGGAGGTGTTAGGAGGAAGACTGGTTCTGATGTGAAAGTTTTCTTTCAAAGAATAGGCCAACCTAACTGCAGCAGTGCTGATTATGATGGAAATTTCCTATTTTGATTCTTCATCAAAAGAAAGAAGAGCCGGTACCATGGTTCTTGCCTGTAATCCCAGCAATTTGGGAGGCCAAGGTGGGAGGATCACTTGAGGCCAGGAGTTTGAGACCAGCCTAGGAAACATAACAAGACCCCATCTCTACTAAAAATTTAAAAATTAGCCTGGCATGGTGGCATGTGTCTGTAGTCCTAGCTACTCAGGAGGCTCAGGCAGGAGGCTCTCTTGAGCCCAGGAGTTGGAGACAGCAGTGAGCTATGATCACACCACTTGTACTCTAGCCTGGGTGACAGAGCAAGATCATGTCTCAAAAACAAGAAGAAAAAGTAAAAATTAAAAAGTTTTTCCTTATGGTTTATCTTTATTAGTTTGACATATTAAAGGGGTTTATATTTTATTATTATATATGCATTAATATATAATCAGATATTAAATATGTATTAATATATTATACATTAACAAACTTATATTGTCATCTTCTTCAATTAATTCTAAGCCTCAAATGAAGTGTAAAAGAAAATTGAAGCATCAAAAAATTAGTCAGCTTCAGGCACTATCCCAAATGTTGAAGTTTTCCATGTAAATAAATAAAACCTCTAAAATTAACAAGAAGCTATTTTCACTGTTGCCTGTTGGACACAAGCCTTAATTATGACAGTGATCTGAATAGCCAAGTTACACTGTAAGGCTGTTTCCCTGAATGGAAACATCAACCTTTTTTGCTTTTTTGAAAAAGAAGCAGAAACAGAAGCAGAGGCAGAGGGAGAGGGAAAAGAATTCTTTCTGACAAAATGTATCAAACGTTTGACTCTTCACTTCAGGTGCAATTTTTAAATACCGAAAATTGTTTCACATCTATTCCCAATAAGGTTTGCTACCAAATGAGCTTTCTCTAAATTCGTGACCGGATGTTTGGTTTTCAGAGGTTTCAGGATTTCAGAATCATGGCAAGGGATTGTAGACCTGTATTTGGTGTGTACAATACTGGGGGACTTGAATATTAAGTCTGATTGGGAACATCTCTGGGTTTCTGTATGTACACACATTCTACACGATAGTGTAAAGTTTTCTAGAAAATTTAGAATGTCAGCAAAAATTATGCTGGGGTCTGAGTTTTTATGTGAGAATCTTATAAAAATCAAAATATTAGCTAAAATTTAAAATTTGAGTTGAAAGGGCTTGAATGCTGTATTAGTCTGCTTGGGCTGCCGTAATAAAATGCTGTAGATTAGGTGGCTTAAACCACAAACATTTCAGTTTGGAAGGCTGGGAAGTCCATGATCCGGGTGCTGGCAAGGTAGGTTTTAGAACATCCCTTCTCTTGGCTTGTAGGCAACCACCATGTCACCGTGTGTGCTCAGATGACCTCTTCTTTGTATGTGGTGGTGGGGGTGGGAGCTGGGAGGTCTCTCTAATATCTCTGTTGTGGGATCTCTTCTTAGTTCAGCTGAAGACGGGGGTCCTTATCACATGGCCATGAAAAATTTGGCTTGCAGACAATCTGAAGCGTGAGGAGGGCAGGGTTTATTGGGTGAAAGAGGGAAACAGGGATGCTCCGCCAGGCGAGAATCCCTGCTGCAGTGCTTCGTGCCTGAAGACTGAATCCCAGGTTCCACCCAGGAATAGGAGGGGCCAGGCTTCCCCCGTTGCAAACAGCACCAACTCCTGTGGCTCCATGCCAGTGCGCAATCCTCCCAGTGTGCAAGCTGACTGGAGTTTTTCCAAGGACCTCTTCCCACCTGGCTGTCTCATCTCATTTTGTAAGGACATAAATCCAATCCTATCCCATCCCATCCCATCCCATCCCATCCAATCCCATCCCATCCCATCCCATCCCATCTGAGCCCCACCCTTATGACCTTATTTAACCTTAATTACTTCTTTCTAGACCCTATCTCCAAATACTACTGCTTTAACATGTGAATCTGGGAGTGGGGGAGAAAATTCTATCCTTAGCAGATGCTAAAACTCAGAACTTGAAACTGCTTTACCAAATGATTATGTGCTGTGGTCTGAAGCAGTTTTTTTTTTAACCCGGTGTTTTTCATTCCCGTGTTTTTTTCTTTTCTAAGAAATTATTTTCTTCATGATCAAAGTGACGGAAACTTAAAAGTGGCATTTGAAGTTGCCAACATTAAACCTTTGATCAATCCGGCCTAGTCACCAGCCAAACGAGGAGGAGAGAGATTGTTGCTCATCCGTCTAAATTCACAGCTCAAAGGTGCAGAAATCCAGCTGGAGTAGAAAACATTTCCTGTCCTGAGTTAAATTTAACTGAACTCCATGCCTGGATGATTTCTCCCAGTGGCGCCCGTGGGATTGTGTGACCCCCTCTGGCTTTGTTTGCTATCTGCAAAGTTTCCTGATCACACGTAGTATCCATTTATCAGTCCTGGCTGGAGCCAGTTTCCCAGAGCAAACAGATTCAGGATGATCAGCACTATCAGCAGAGGTTCACCAAAGTTCTAATTAGACCAGGAAGGTTTATTAATACAATTAGCTTTAGGGAGGACAGTTACAACAGGAAGCAAATTCCTCGCAGCATCCGGTCCTCTCTTAGCCATGTTAGTTGATTAAGAGGAAAGCCTCAGACTTTCAAAATCAGGAGCAAAATTGAAAATGTCTGGGAATTTAACTTTCCAAGAACTGTAAAGTTTTAACCGTGAACTTTCTATTAACTGTAAAGTAAAATTTAACTTTCTAATAACTGTAGAACAAGAAAGGATTCTAGAAAAATCTTGGGAAAAATTATTAATGAGGGGCCTGAGGGCTTAAGTTTGGGGAGAGTGGGATCGTTTTGATTTGTAATGTGGAAGCTGCTTTTGCCCATGCTTTCTGAAGGTCTTCCATAAAGAGGGGAACTGTGAATTGCAAAGTAAAGCCCCTGCTGTGGAGTGAATTTGCTTATGTCACACTCTATCTGTGTGACCCTTAGGAAGTTCCCTCATCTCCCATGCCTGTTTTCTGGGTTGTAAATGCAAGTAATAAAAGTAACTGCCTCATAGGATTGTTGCAAGTATTAAATAAGAAAATTTATAAAGGATATAAAAGGGAGTTGGCACAGAGTTAATGTTCAGTAAATGACGAGTGTATCCTTCTCCTCTTCCTCCTCCTCCTCCTCCTCCTCCTCATGGACAATTGGTTTCATCCATCTGATAATGAAATACTGTGAATTGCCCCCAGGAGTGCTATAAATGATGTCTACTTGTACATAGATGCTCAAAATTGTTGAATTCTATCAGTGTGACATCTAGAAGAGTCATGGGTAGCACCAAGGGATAAGCTCTTTCTGTGGAAGAATAGTACATTTCTTTCTATAAAAAAACATGAATTAGTCAACCCATTATGTTTTCGTTTTTGCCCTTATTACCAGAAAATTACAAGATGATTTTCAATCACAGTGAGGATTAGTTTCTGTGACTAACATGTTTATTTCTTTCTCATTCTTATGAGTTTGATTTCCCATTCTTAAGCTAAAAAGCACAATAGGTGTGATTGTGTGTACCATTTTTTTGAATGAGGCAGGAAGATAGTTGACAGTTGGTTAATTCACGTATTCATTCTAGTTAGTTTTGTGTCTGCACTTCCTTCTGGAATTTAAACATTTTTGAAGATACGGTCTCTGTTCTATTTTTTATTTTTCATTCCTATAAAATGTTATTGAATGCCTATATGTGTCCAACATACCAGATCCTAAGGTTTCACATAAGTCAGATTGGTCTCTGTCCTTAATGGTGTTATCACATAGCAGAGGACAAAATCATAAACTAATAATAATATATGGAAGGTATGTAAGCATGTAAGGTCAAGAGGGTGGAAATTTCTTCTGTCTTATTCACTGCTTTATCGCTACTCCTAAGGGAGTGCCTAAAACAGATTAGATGTTCAATTAGTATTTATTCTATCAATTACTATCCCAGGCATTTTACACATATTAGAAATATGAGAACTAATGTTTATTGAGTAATTCATATCTGTATACCAAACATTCTACTGGTATTTCAACACCACGAACTAGAAACAATTAGTAAGGTTATGAAATAGGAGTGAACACTGAGGTCTAGAGAGGTTATGCAATTTGCTTATGGTCACCCAGCTAATAAGAGCTAGATAGAGGTCTCCTCTAGAGCTCATGCGCTTAACCAGTACCTCCATCCATGACACCGTCTTACCCTAATACTGAAGGAGTTGAGGAATAGGTTTCCCCACATCGTGGATAATAAAGCTAAAATTTTCTAAGGCGGGACCTGGTTAATGGAGGGCACTGCAAGCTGACACTCTCAGGACTCCAAAGTGTACACACTTTTCACTATACCACACAGCCTCTCATGCACATAGACAGTCACACACATATAAATGTTCTAACAAAAGTTTGTAGAAATTGTGCTGGGACCATGCTATATAGCTGTAGTCCATGGGTCCATGGTGTATAACATCCCTGCAGTAGAATATCTATTGAAATGAATAGAGCTACAAGGTTAATCCATTGGAGAAGGAATTTGGTGTGATACTTACAAGCTCCCCAGTGGCATGAATGTGTCACTCTTCACAACACTGCCTAGTTCTTGTGTAGATACACTATAAGCATTAAGACAATTTATCCTTACTGTACAAAACTATGGAGCATAGATGTGGTAGACCTAATTCTGAGATGGCCTCCAGAATCCCATCCGTTGGTGTTCATGCCCTGCCCATTAAGTGTGGACAAAACCTAAGGTTTGCTTCTGCCCAGTAGAATGTGACAAAGGTGAAGGGATTTTGCAGCTATAATTAAAGTGTCATGTCAGTTGATTTTGAGTAAGTCAAAAGGGAGATTATCCTGAGTGAGCCTGACATAGTTAGGTGAAAGCCCTTAAAAAAGGAACTGGGCCCTTCTGGAGGCAATAGACTGTTCTTGAAGACTTGCTGAAATTAGTGGCTCTTTTGGAGAAGCCAGCCTCCGGAACTGCAAGCAGCCTCTGGTATCCAAGGCCCCCACAAAAAGCCAGGGCCCTCAGTCACACAGCTCAAGAAATTGAATTCTACCGTCAACCTGAAGGAGCTTGGAAGTGGATTATTCCCCAATCAAGCCTCCAGACATTAACCCAATCTGGCTGATCCCTTAGTTACAGTCTTATGAGACACTGACAGGAGAGTCCGTTTAGACATTAATATCCCATTTCCGTTACCAGATATACTGCAAAGACAGAGATCGTTTTTTCAAGGAAGTTGTGACTAAGCACCGTTTGAAATATCACTATTGTGGTTTTGACTAACCCCAGATGAAAAGATGAACTCTTATAGGATTTCAGGCATCTTTAAGGATAGATCGTAATGATGCCAGGTGATTCCTAGATGAGATACACTAAAATTCCTCTCCACACAAGGAAAATAACAGTGTGTTCTCTACCTCTCTTGGAAGTTCCATCATTAAGGATATTGAATATGACCAGGCACAGTGGCTCACGCCTGTAATCCCAGCACTTTGGGAGGCTGAGGCAGGTGGATCAGTTGAGGCCAGCAGTTCGAGACCAGCCTGGCCATGACGAAAACTGTCTCTACTAAAAACACAAAAAAGTTAGCCAGGTGTGGTTAATTAACCCTGCTACTTGAGAGGCTGAGGCACAAGAATCAAGAATCGCTTTAACCTGGAAGGCAGAGGTTGCACTGAGATCACGCCACTGAATTCCAGTCTAGGTGACCGAGTGAGACCCTGTCAAAAAAAAAAAAAAAGAATATTGAACATATGTTTACATAAATTAATTATTTTGAGCAATGACTATTTCTGCTTCAGAAAATCTAGACTTCTTAAGTTGTGTTCAGAAAAAAACAAACAAGAAAACAAACACTTCAGGTTTATCCTTTTATGTTGTGACTGTATGGGAAGAGATTGTTAATTTAAAAAATCTGTTAACACCAAACTCTTTTTTTTTTTTTTTTTTTTTCTCTTTTCCTCTTTTTTTTCGTCCTCTCTGTCTCTCCTCATTTTATAGGTTTTGGTATCTATTTTTTTTCTCCATGTATTACCACCCTTTGCTCTAGGCTTACATACTTTTAACTACAAATCCAGGAAGGATCCCTGATTCCACCTGTTTCAGTGAAAACCCTGATGTACCTTTCATTAGACCAACATAGAATATGTGTCAACACTTGACCTAGCCACCGTAGCCATGGAATTTTATTTATTTATTTATTTATTTATTTATTTATTTATTTATTTATTATTTTCTGAAACAGAGTCTCACTCTGTTGCCCAGGCTGGAGTGCAGGGGTACGATCTTGGCTCACTGCAACCTCCACCTCCCGGTTTCAAGTGATTCTCCTGCCTCAGCCTCCCTGTCTCAAACTCCTAACCTCAAGTGATCCATCCACCTTGGCCTCCTAAAGTGCCGGGATTACAGGCATGAGCCACCGAGCCTGGTCTGTAACCATGGATTTTAATGATCTGTTCAGCCAGGCTTGGAATGCATGCCTTCCCCTGTAGCCAGGAGTAAAATAAGCCTATCAGAGCCATGCAGGCTGGAGATATGTTTTCAAACAGGAAAATGGATAAAAATGTTCCATTACTGAGACAACCTCAGACATTTTCCTCAGAGTGGAAATCAGGAAACCAACTTAGAGTCATCTCAAGATTAGAGGGAATTTGGGCTAGAAGGAGAATATTCTAAAGCTACTATTTACTAAAATATTACCTAATAGTACAGGAATAGACAACTGTATCAATGGAGTAGAAGAGCTTAGAAAGTGTTCAAACAAGCGTAACTCATTTAGAATGGATGCATGAAATGCTATTTCATTGTAGCACTATTGTTTTAGAAATGGTTTTATTAAAGTATACAAAAATATATGAACACAAATCCATTACAGTACTGAGTAGTGGAGTTACTATTTCTCAAATAACTAGTCATCCAGTATAGTAGACTGACATCTTACTGTTTCTACCATCTATTTGTTCTCTCTGGTATGGTGTTTATTTCTACCATTATTTGGACTTATATGAACATTTTTGGGCTAAGATGGCTATCAAAAATGTGCACCAGAGTGGCAAAGAAAAATTCCCTATTCAATATAAAAATACCACTTTTACTGGGGCTCTGGGAACCTTCAAGACAGTGAGCAAGGAAGTATTAGGTAAAATTACCAATTCTATAGCTAATTAGATATGAGGGGAAATTCTTGAAAAGTTAGTAGGCCACATACATATCACTGCAGCCTCTAAAGACTGACAAGTAGAGGGAAATAAATTGCCAATAAATGATACTGAGAATATATGTCCAAACAGACTATACCATTACGAGGTAATCATTCCCTGAAACATAAAAAAGTCTATTTTATAAATTTTTTATACTTATAAATATGGTTTATTTTATCTATTTATAGAACTTTTAAAATTATATCTTCATATATGAATTTTATTTTATTTTGTATGTTCTATCTTATATATTTATAAACATAATTTCATAAATGTTTATTTTTGCTAGTTAAGCATCTGATATAAGTGACATTTCCAATTAATAGTGAAATGGTGTTTTCTGGAAAGGTATTGGAACGATGAATATCCATATATAAAAGTAATTTTGGCAACCTACTTCACACCATATAAGCAAATAATTTCCATATTATATACATACCTAAATATTGAGGGAAAACCAAAATTGCTGGAATATGCAAAATATACTTTTTATAACTGTAGAGTGGGAGAAAACATTTTTAGACATAGCACAAAACCCAGAAGCAAAGTAAAACACTGGCAGATTATCTGCTTAACACTGTTAAACTTCTAATGGGCAAAAGACAAAGTAGACAAAGTTAAAGACAAGTTACAGGTTGGGAGAAAACAGTTACAAGATATATCAGAAAAGGGAAATATATATATCATCTCTAACATACTCTCACATGGCTCTTACAACCCAATAAGAAAGTAAAGTTCCCAGGTATCTGTGAATGCAAGACACAATTGTCTCTTAGCCACAATGTCTAGGGTGCGTCAGGATTCAGATGACTGCAGTTCCTGGCCGAGTACCCCCTAGCTTTGCTGGATGACATACCTCTTTATGGCTTATGGACAGCAACCATTGGGTTCAGGTCTTCGCCACATTTCCTGACCCAAGAGGCCACAAAATCCTTTGTCCTCACCCCAGGCCACAAGAAGAGCATCTCCTCAGAAAGTGGCCTCTGGCTATCTCACCTGGCCCCAAGATGATGGAAGGCACCCACTCTGCTTTTTTGTGATGAGATGGAGCATGACTGGCCTTGCACATGACCTTCAGGCACTGCCTGTTTGCTCTTTGGTTGTTGACTTTGCCAGCAGGGAATTCGGAGGGAAGGAGAGTCAGCGACGTGCTCTCATAAGGTCATCTTCTTAGAAGACGGCTCTCTCCAATTATTTTAAGCAGCTCTTTAGAGCTTTCTACATTGTAAATTTCTTTATTCTACCTTTGTATCCCTAGTGCTTTACACAGAGTGGACATTCAGTAAATATTTTGGCAAGAGTGAGCAAATGATTTAACAGTCGATGGAGTGCAAATTGCCAACAACTTACTGTAGCGTTTCCATCCACGACATTCAGGGTCAGTGGCTAAAGTACTTGTAGTAAAGATGCCAAGCCTCTAGGCATCTAGCAGGGCATTAGCACACTGAAACATTTATTAGACTCAGGAATATACTCTTTTATTGGCTCATTTCAAACAATACCTAAAAAAGAAACCTCTTTTTTTAAAGGCTTCAAAACATGACAGGATGTATTTTTTCCTAAGACCCATAAAACAGGTAACATAAACTGTTACTATTTCATAAGAAAAACTTAGGTACAGAAATACTCAAACACTTACCCAAGGGAGCTGGAATTTGTGTCACATTTTCTTGAGGAATTACATGGCTTGTACTATTTAGACCATGTTCTAAACAGGCATTTATCGCTCTTTGAAGTTGTGTCATATTTAGAAATTTAGATTCATAATAATTAGATATTTCGATAGATAATACTGGAATATTTGGGTGGTATATGGATAGCAGGTCTGTAAATAAAATTTAAATCTTCATTATTATATTTTCTACATTCTGCCTTATGCTTGATTTAAGCCTTCATCCCTTCTTTTGACTGGTTAGATTTTTTTTCATTTATTTTTTCTTCTAGGTCATTGACCTTTTTATAGGCATAGAAAATGCTTTGTACCATGCACCAAAGTTCTTAAAATTTTAAAAGCTTTCTTTGACTAAGTCATCCCTGGCCCTCTTTCAAAACTATTCTGACCTCTATTTTCTATTTTATTTTAATTAATCATATCTTAGGATTTGTAGGCTTATATGTGGATGCATGTATATTATCTTGTAAAGGGTACGTAAGGCAGTTATACAAAAGATTATGTTGGCTTCAAAGAATGTTAAACAAAAGGAATGATAAGATTCCTGAATAATATAGTTATGCATATTCAGAGCTTCTTTCATAAGGGCATTTGAAATGTATGCTGATCACCTCAAGGTTGCCATGAAATAGGAAGATTTAAACTAGTGGTGTTTGGACAGAAACAACTTTTACCTTGAAAGCCAGCAATCAATGACTGAAAAATATATCTCTAAGGCTGGAAAATCATTTCAGTAGTATTAAATGTTCTGATGACAAAAAAGGTTCAAACATTTGTGAATCCCATAACTCATATTGATATGGGTGATGGGAAATAAGGATGTATTTATTTTATTTGGACTTTAGTCATGTTTTTATTGTCTATAAAAACGACTTAACTGTTACAGCTAGAACATTGAAGAAAGAAGGGAAACAGGTCAAATGGGTCCCCAGTGATTCCCTGTGGTACCTGGACTTTCTGCAGGAATTGATCATTACATATTATTCCATCAAACACCTTTTAACCAGTCCAGTTCTTGTCCATGGATCCAGACAATTCAGTCTTCCCAGGGCTTACCCATGTTTCCACATAACCAGAAAGTTTGTATATTATGGCTAGAAAAGCAACTAAACCACTTTGGAAGGGTTGGGGGAAGGGAGGGATAGAGAGAGATTTGTTAAAGGATACAAAATTATAGCTAGATAGGAGGAATAAATTCTAGTATTGTATAGCGTTGCAGGATGACTAAAGTTAACAATCATATGGTATATAGTATCAGATAGCTAGAAGGAGGATATTTAATGTTCCCCACACAAAGAAATCATAAACATTTTTGATGATATATGTATATGGTAATTACCCTAATCTGATCACTGTACATTATATGGATCAAAACTTCACTATACTCCATGAATATATACAATTATTATGTGTCAATTTAAGAAATTAAATTAAAAAGAGAAATTAACCCAGCCTCACCATTTTACAGTAGAGGGACTTACTTGAGGTGGAAAAAATTCAAGAAACTTTACTCTCATCATTCAATGGAGTGATCTTTTGAAAAAGGTAGCATTACAAGAAACCCAGTATATACCTGCAAATAAGTGGCCACATTTCTTGACAATGTTCCAATTATTATTGCTGTCTACAATTAGAATTAAATCATTGTTTCTAACCAGTAATATTCCAAGTAAAGTAGTAACATTGTTTATTCATTGGCATTGGGCATCTATAGTTAGCTCTACAGAATTTATAGTTGAAATCTATGTGAAAATATCAATTTTTACACTTACAGACCATAATAGGATACTTACAGAAGAGCTTGATACCAGACTGTCAGCCAAAGATTTTCTGAATTTGATGTGAATTTTCGAAAGGTGGAGTGATTTGCTACGAGAGAAAATTGCTTTGAGTGCATTTTGCAGTCAAGAACTTTGACGCCTTGAAATTTACTTGTTGCAAAGATAATCTGATCACAAAGTAAAAACTCTGATCATTGTAATTCCAATTTATATCAATAAGAAATAATAAATAATCTTTATTTTGAAGGTTTGCTAAGTGACTTAAAGTTTATCTAAATACGGATGGTTTTGCATGAACACTAGGGACTGAATGAAACACTGTTTGCCTACCAATTAGCCAGGCAGGTATGAAACATAAGCAGTGACCAACCACAACAGACGATCTCTCAGATATTGATCACTCTTTTAACAGAAAAATTCCTATGGGCAGATAGAGGAGGGGGAGAGGGGAGCATTCTCTTGAGATTGTCTTAGGGAAGGATGATCATGAAACTCTTTCTATCTGAAAAAATTTTTAAATCCTTTTAAATATCAATCCAGGAGGATTAGCTAAGCAGCAACAATAAAGCACCGTATAACTGTTACATAGTTAATTCAAAGAAGCATTGTATCAAGATAAATAAATATAGAAAACAAGGAATCCATTTTCAAGAAACATTCTTTGTTCTAGTTCTGGCTTCAAATTTAAAACACACACACATACGCAGAAGACACACTGAATATGATTGAATCTAGAATATAGAAATAAAATAATCGAATATATTCCATTTGTTAATGTGTGCATGTGTTTTCAAGACATGGCTCAATGATTCTGTAGTTTTTTCCTTATTTTTATTTTGAGAATTTTCTACAAAAAATATGTTTTAAATACTTAATTTTTACTTCTTGGTTATCTTAGTCCATTTGTACTGCTATAGCAGAATACATGAGATGATAATTTCTAAAGAACAGGAATTTATTTTCTCACAGTTCTGAATACTGAGATGTTCAAGGGGCCAGCAGGTTTGGTTGTCTGGTGAGGGTGGCTCTCTGCTTCCAAGATGGTTCCTCCAGAAGAGGGAACGCTTTGTCCTCGCATGGTGAGATGTGGGCTCAAACCCTGTATGAAGCCTCTTTTATAAAGGCCTTAATCTCATCTTTGAGAGAGGAGCCCTCATAACCTAATCACCTCTTAAAGGTTCTACCTCTTAATGCTATCACACTGGCCATTAAGTTTTAGCATCTGAATTTTAGAGGGGACACACTGAGGCAATAACAAACATCATGTTTTTGAGAAGGTCCCATTTTTTTTTAATTTAAAGCCCAGTCCAATGAATATCTGTAACAAAGGGTTACTGAAATCCTAGACCAAAATTATCATCTTTTGAAGGTAATTCAGATGGACCTTTCTTGAGTTATCAAGATGTATAATATTATCTATTCAAATATTTTCTATTTTATTAATAAAACTCAGGAGATTAAAGTACCTTGCCATGGCATTGAAACTAGTAAAACAGCCACATATGAAAACCAGCATGCTGGGAAAATCCTAATAATGATGGAATGGCTACCAAGTCTTTGTTATTCCCTTGGATCGTAGCACAACTTGGAAAGACTTAGCAAAGCCCAGATTTCAGGAAAGTAGAAAAATTGCATTTAATGCTTTGATTATAAAATTATCTTGTGAGTTTCTTGGTTTTTTTTTTTTTTTTTTTTTTTTTGAGATGGAGTCTCGTCCTGTTGCCCAGGCTGGAGTGCAGTGGCATGATCTTGGCTCACTGCAATCTCTGCCTCCTGGGTTCAAGCTATTCTCCTGCCTCAGCTTCTCAAGTAGCTGGGACCACAGGTGTGCGTCACCACTCCCAGCTAATTTTTTTGTATTTTTGGTAGAGACAGGGTTTCACCATATTGGTCAGGTTGGTCTTCAACTCCTGACCTCGTGATCTGCCCACCTCGGCCTCCTGAAGTGCTGGGATTACAGGCGTGAGCCACAGCGCCTGGCCATCTTGTGAGTTTTAATGCAACTGGGAGTTGACTCTGGGTCCTAACCCCGGGCTCTGTTTTTCTCAAATGTAAAAGTGTTGGCTGATGTGGAAGACCATCCATCTTGTAGGATGAGGCCCTGCTTTTAATAAGATAATGGAAGAGTATGCTATTCAATATCAAGTTAAAAATAACTTTTACCAGTGTGGAAAAGCAATGAGCAGGGAAACCTATTGACCATTAGGCTTAGTTTTCTGTTTGGTGCCCCAACTTCACTCCATCCGCTGTCTTTCACGTCTCCAGGGTTTTCTTTCCTACTCCTTACCCCAGAAAGCTGCATTATTCTGGCTCCCTGACCAATTGACTTCAGCTTGAGTTTCACCAGTGGGAGGTACTGTCATGTTATTGGAGGGCAGAAGAAGAGAGGCATGAAATGGTTATTTGGTTATTCCCTACTCCCTTCTGCTTCTGCATCACATTTCTGGCAATGGCTGAATATCTCCCTAACTACAGCTCCCAACAGGCAACCTCTCTTCCATGGTTCCAGCTCTTACCAGTTACAATAATTCTATTTCTATCGAAACCCCTTCTTCCACCCCTACCCCAATTCTTCCAGTCCAGGGGTCACAGTAGCACCCCGCAGTGGCTATTTCCTGGGTGTACCAACTTCTTTTGTTGGTTCTTCCAACCTGCTTACACCTCAGACTTTTTTCCTCATTAAAGTCTCTTCACTCAATTTATCTGATTTGAATTTGTCTCTTTACTGAGATCTTGACCATACCTGATTTTTCTTTTTTTTTGTACTTTAAGTTCTAGGGTACATGTGCACAATGTGCAGGTTTGTTACATATGTATACATGTGCCATGTTGGTGTGCTGCAGCCATTAACTCATCATTTACATTAGGTGTATCTCCTAATGCTATACCTCCCCCCTCCCCCCTCCCCCCACCACATGACAGGCCCCGGTGTGTGATGTTCCCCTTCCTGTGTCCATGTGTTCTCATTGTTCAATTCCCACCTATAAGTGAGAACATGCAGTGTTAGGTTTTTTTGTCCTTGCGATAGTTTACTGAGAATGATGGTTTCCAGTTTCATCCATGTCCCTACAAAGGACATGAACTCATCATATTTTATGACTGCATAGTATTCCATGGTGTATATGTGCCACATTTTCTTAATCCAGTCTATCATTGATGGACATTTGTGTTGGTTCCAAGTCTTTGCAATTGTGAATAGTGCTGCAAAAAACATACGTGTGCATGTGTCTTTATAGCAGCATGATTTATAATCCTTTGGGTATATACCCAGTAACGGGATGGCTGGGTCAAATGGTATTTCTAGTTCTAGATCCTTGAGGAATCGCCACACTGTCTTCCACAATGGTTGAACTAGTTTACAGTCCCACCAACAGTGTAAAAGTGTTCCTATTTCTCCACATCCTCTCTAGCACCTGTTGTTTCCTGACTTTTTAATGAGGGCCATTCTAACTGGTGTGAGATGGTATCTCATTGTGGTTTTGGTTTGCATTTCTCTGATGGCCAGTGATGATGAGCATTTTTTCATGTATCTGTTGGCTGCATAAATGTCTTCTTTTGAGAAGTGTCTGTTCATATCCCTCACCCACTTTTTGATGAGGTGGTTTTTTTCTTGTAAATTTGTTTGAGTTCATTGTAGATTCTGGATATTAGCCCTTTGTCACATGAGTAGGTTGCAAAAATTTTCTCCCATTCTGTAGGTTGCCTGTGCACTCTGATGATAGTTTCTTTTGCTGTGCAGAAGCTCTTCAGTTTAATTAGATCCCATTTGTCAATTTTGGCTTTTGTTGCCATTGCTTTTGGTGTTTTAGACATGAAGTCCTTGCCCATGCCTATGTCCTAAATGGTATTGCCTAGGTTTTCTTCTAGGGTTTTTATGGTTTTAGGTCTAGCATTTAAGTCTTTGATCCATCTTGAATTAATTTTTGTATAAGGTGTAAGGAAGAGATCCAGTTTCAGCTTTCTACATATGGCTAGCCAGTTTTCCCAGCACCGTTTAGTAAACAGGGAATCTTTTCCCCATTGCTTGTTTTTGTCAGGTTTGTCAAAGATCAGATGGTTGTAAATGTGTGGTATTATTTCTGAGGGCCCTGTTCTGTTCCATTGGTCTATATCTCTGTTTTGGTGCCAGTACCATGCTGTTTTGGTTACTGTAACCATGTCGTATAGTTTGAAGTCAGGTAGGGTGATGCCTCCAGCTCTGTTCTTTTGGCTTAGGATTGACTTGGCAATGCAGGCTCTTTTTTGGTTCCATATGAACTTTAAAGTAGTTTTTTCCAGTTCTGTGAAGAAAGTCATTGGTAGCTTGATTGGGATGGTATTGAATCTATAAATTACCTTGGGCAGTATGGCCATTTTCACGGTATTGATTCTTCCTTTCCATGAGCATGGAATGTTCTTCCATTTGTTTGTGTGCTCTTTTATTTCACTGAGCAGTGGTTTCTAGTTCTCCTTGAAGAGGTCCTTCACATCCCTTGTAAGTTGGATTCCTAGGTATTTTATTCTCTTTTTAGCAATTGTGAATGGGAGTTCACTCATGATTTGGCTCTCTGTTTGTCTGTTATTGGTGTATAAGAATGCTTGTGATTTTTGCACATTGATTTTGTATCCTGAGACTTTGCTGAAGTTGCTTACCAAAAAAAGTCCAGGACCAGATGGATTCACAGCCGAATTCTACCTGAGGTACAAGGAGGAGCTGGTACCATTCCTTCTGAAGCTATTCCAATCAATAGAAAAAGAGGGAATCCTCCCTAACTCATTTTATGAGGCCAGCATCATCCTGATACCAAAGCCTGGCAGAGGCACAACAAAAAAAGAGAATTTTAGACCACTATCCCTGATGAACATCGATGCAAAAATCCTCAGTGAAATACTGGCAAACCGAATCCAGCAGCACATCAAAAAGCGTATCCGCCATGATCAAGTGGGCTTCATCCCTGGGATGCAAGGCTGGTTCAACATATGCAAATCAATAAACGTAATCCAGCATATAAACAGAAACAAAGACAAAAACCACATGATTATCTCAATAGATGCAGAAAAGGCCTTTGACAAAATTCAACAGCCCTTCGTGTTAAAAACTCTCAATAAATTAGGTATTGATGGGACGTATCTCAAAATAATAAGAGCTATTTATGACAAACCCACAGCCAATATCATACTGAATGGGCAAAAACTGGAAGCATTCCCTTTGAAAACTGGCACAAGACAGGGATGCCCTCTCTCACCACTCCTATTCAACATAGTGTTGGAAGTTCTGGCCAGGGCAATCGGGCAGGAGAAAGTAATAAAGGGTATTCATTTAGGAAAAGAGGAAGTCAAATTGTCCCTGTTCGCAGATGACATGATTGTATATTTTGAAAACTCAGTCGTCTCAGACCAATACCTGATTTTTAAGCCTAAGGTTAGGAACACATAGGAAAAAGCAAGGTGAGTATTAGAAATTAGTAGAAGGAGACCATTTAGTGTACTACTCAGATTAGTAGCTCTTTGTACAGTCATCCTCAATAAATGGGTGCTTCTGATGACTTACTTTTTTTCTTTCTTTCTGATAAATTGTTCTCATTAAGGAATTCTATGAAGTCATCATGGAAGTTGTTATCTTCTAATTTTACTTGATGCACAGTTTAGAAATATGATTAATTTACTGAATAATATTCTCAAGGTTCAAAGAGGTCTCGGTGATCTGGAATTCTAGATATGTAGAATAGAAATTCTGAAATTGCATGTAAATCTTAAGTATGTGTGTATAAATATACATATACTGAGTGATTTGCTTTGCAACATGGTGATTTGGCTGTTTAGAAATATTAATGATATTTGAACATCATTAAAAGAAATCAAAGGCCAACTATACCCTGCAACAGTCAGACCACATATGGTAACACGCTGCCACTTAGGGGCACTATGATAAACAGGTAAACAACCAAGAGAGCTCTGTGGCAACTAGTTTCAAGCTCAGGGTTTTAAGAGCTAGATTTAGGGGCTTGGGTTTTACTCACATCTTCCTTCAGTGCTAGCTGTGAAATTTGGACAAGCAGCATATCTTTTGCTCCTCATCTCTGAAATGGGAGACCTAAGATCCTCGGAATACTTATTAAGCGAATGTACATGAAGTGATGCCTGACACATTCCAAAAACTCTCCAGACAATACCTAGAATACTACTAATAATTACCAGTGTGTAATGGGTCTGGAAGCCACATGTTGTGAGTAACAGTCTAGGGAACTGAGAATAATTCAGCTTGTGGACAAACATACTGAGGGATAGAGTAGGCTGCTTTCAAAATGTGAAAGATTGTCCAAGAGGAGAGAAAATTGTTCTAGGAAGGCAGAAGGAGACTCTCAGTGAAAGGTACAGAGGACTATAATTTGACCCAGTAGCAGAAATACCTTTCTAACTCCTAGAGCTGTCCAACAAGGAAACAGGCCGATAAGCAATGTCCTTTTGAGCCATTTGTCAACAAAGGCTGGATAATCACTACGTGGAATATGATCTTAGCAGGAACTCCTGCAATAAGGGCTGAAGTGGGGGAGGGGAAGGACAGGGGAAAAGGTCACACAACATGACCCTTAATTTCCCTTTGCACTCTACGATTTCAGACTCTATGTGTGTGTTGGACAGAATATCAGGAAAATGGCTGCCACCTTTGTTTGCATTTATGTTGTCCTCTTTCAAATCAGGCCCTTGGCAAAGGTCCTGAGACACATTGTCCGAACTTGCTATTGACAATCCTACATATATTTTCCTGTTCAGATGCTTTGGCCTGCCAGAGGCTCACTGGGTGTCATACAATAGTCTTCTGTGTCACCAGCCTTGCAGATTTCTTCAAGAAACTGTTTGTTGAGTAGGCGCTTACTAGCTGGAACAAATCCCTTTGCAAAGGTGTACCTTCCTTTTCTTGAACAGAATGAAAAATGTGTTGAGCAGGAAAAGAAACTTCACAGTATTTGTGTTTTTCTTTTGGCCCTTCCTGCTAGGTATCCTCACCCTAATTGAGCAGGCTCTGGAAACCTGAAACGCACATCAGTCTTGTGCCTTTTTCTGTTTCTTCCACTAGCAGTTGATAATTATAGCTTTTCATAGATACTCAGCACATTCCATGTTTTTGATGGGAGCAGAGCCTTTGTATGGCAAAGTTGCTGATATACTTTTAACTAAATCTGTAGATGTGTTATGTTTAGAAGGCAGCGGAAGAAGCCTGAGCTGGCAGAATAATTGCTGTGTTAGGGCGCCACTGAAGACAAATAGTGTGCCCAAGATTGTGAAAATCCTTTCTTATAAAAACTTTTTCCAACACCAGGGTTCCTATTGGGACAGAAATAACAATATCTGTTCTTTCTGAGAAAACTTGGAGAGAATGTCAATGTGATATCTCAGGGATAATTCATTTTTGAAAAAGGAGAGTCCTTTCTACTGAATACTTTTTATAAGGGACATTTTTAGCTTTGGAACTGCATTTCTCTCCCCTGTCTGGATGTTAGCTGTTTGTATGAGCGGTGATGACAAAAAGTAAAGGATTGCATCCCACACAAACCAACCTCAATAGTTTAAGGTCACACAGATGGCTTCGAGGTAAGAAAGGAAATTACATCTCCTGAAAGGCAATGTACAGGCTATTGAATAGGATGAACTTGGAGGTCTCTTCTAGTCCTGAGATTTTATGATCCCATGATCACAGAAACTACTAGTGAATGTGACACTTCATATCTCATCCACTGGCTATTTCAAATGCCAACTAAAGTGAGAAGGGAAATCATTTATTCTTAAATGCAAATTCAAACTAACAGAAATTGGATATATTTCTTGGTGTTGATGAGCATTGCTAGTAGTAAAATATATGTTTAGAGATAAGAAAATAAAAACAATTTATACTTATTGAATGCTTATTACATACCAGGTCCTTTATCAAACATTTTATATGCATCATGGATTCTATTATTGTCAACATCTTATGGAGGAGGTAACTGAGGATTGTAGATATTCTGAAGCAGTGTCATGAAGCTGACACTAAACACTCTTTTGGCTACCATAGCATCCTGCTTCTCTATAGCAGACGCTGGTGATTCATCACACCACATTTCTTTGGCACTCTAGATTTCAGCACAAGTGCTGTAGACAGTTAATTGCCTATTGCTAGTGCCCCGCTTCCTTCAAGTGCATGTGGGAAAGACGGAGAGGGAAGAGAAACTGAAAGACCATTCAGCAGGCAGGTGCAACTCAGAATGAAGAGAGAATAATATACTCTATCTAAGGACAGCCCTCAACCAGTGGAATGGTGGGGATGGTTTCCGGGTAAACTCCGAGCCTCATTGTCCCCAAGGAGAACACTTCCGGGGCACATACTACAATAGTTTCTTAGAGTGTCCCTAACAGGGATGAGCCCCCCACTCAATACACAGTGGTAAGAAACTCACTCCTGCATTCTTCTAATACATCTTCCTTCCCTATCTCATTGTCTATGCACCTCATTTCTGCATCCTAGGATCAGCTCCCAAATAAACTTCCTGCCCTCAAGTCCTTGACCAAAGTGCTGTTTTGGGGAGGAGTCAAAGTAAGATATTTTTAAAGAACACACACGTTACTGCTGTGTAGTTACAGGCATAATCTTACTAATGGACTATAATGTCCATCATACCATGGGGTTGATGGTCATAAAACCTAGGTGTATTTGGGAATATTTCTGTGACATTAAATCTCTAACTATATAATAGAAGCTAATGGTAGTATATTGAAATTTGTTCTTTGGAATTCAATTATTCAATAAAATGAGAGAAATCTCTACCACACATTAGCATGACCCCGCTGAAGTCTTCAGAAAGCCTAATGATTTAGCATGACTGTTTCAAGATCATTTTTCCTAGGCTTCCTCCCATCCTACTCCTGGAAGTGCTCTGCTATTAATTTCCTTTGTGGTCTTAGATGAGTCTCAGATTGCAGATGAAATGATTAAGTTCTCATTTCTCTTGAAAAATTTCACACCAAGTCTCTTTTCATCTATTTCAATACCTGATATTTAATTTGAATGGAGTATAACAACTACATTGATATAGGGAAAGTTTTATTGAATGAACAAAGCCATCACATAAATTTTTCTTTCTTTTTTTTTTTTTTTTGTCAGTCTCTGAAATTAGTGAATAGGTAGAGACATCCATCAGTTCGATCACTCTTAGGTGACATTTTGTTTATAAAAACAGGGAAGTGCTGGAATGTGGATTTACCCACAATTCTCACATGAGATTTCTACCATTGTTCTGCTGTTTTCTTCTTGTCTCTGATTTTTTCAATCTCTGCTCCTCAAACATCCAGGTTGCTTTGATCAGTGCTTCAAGCAGAGTACTGGAGTAAGTAATATATTTCTCTATAACCTTATAATGAAAGCATGATCTCTTCTTAAGAACTCTGTACTTAGCGGGACATCTACCGGTGATTGTATACTTTGTAGATTTTATTTGGGTGGTTCTACCATCCTCTATGTATTACATATGACAAACTCAGTAAGATTAGGCTAAGAAGAACTGGTTCCTAGAAGCTAATGTTACCCTGGACAGTTAACAAAAGTTTTGTGAAAGTACTGTAGAGTTAGAAAACACACCAAATAGTACAATTCTCCACACTGGATTTCATCAATTTACTATTAAGTTGTAAACAGTAGGCTTGTACCTGATGAAAACATTTGGCAAATTTGTATGCAGTACCAGTGAAAAATATGCACAAATTGGCAAAATAAGGCAAGATTCTAACTGCTGTCCATGTTCAAGAACTATAGCAGTAGTGGGGTGAATGCTAAATCTTTACAATAATATGTAGATTGTACATTTGTTTTTCATGGATTATAAGACTTCATTTTTCAGCCACACGGTATTGATTCATCAATTCCATATTCAGCTATGCCTATATATGTCCATGTCACTAAGTTATTTTCCCATTAAAAATTTACTCTGTCCTTGCAATAAGAAACACAAAAGAGTTAGTTCAAAGGAAAAAACATGACAATTTGCATTTGGATAAAAATGGTAAATAGATTTATTTTTGACTCATCCTGTGAATCCCTTTCAGGTTGCCTTCTGTATTTTTTATTTTTTATTTTTTGAGACACAGTCTCACTCTGTCACCCAGGCTGGAGTGCAGTGGCATGATCTTGGCTCACTGCCACCTCTACCTCCTGGGTTCAAGTGATTCTCATGCCTCCGCCTACCGAGTAGCTGGGACCACAGGTGCGCGTCACCACACCCAGCTAATTTTTTTGTATTTTTAGTAGGTATGGGGTTTCACCATGTTGGACAGGCTGGTCTCAAACTCTTGACCTCAAGTGACTCACCCACCTCGGCCTCCCAAAGTGCTGGGATTACAGGTGTGAGCCACTGCACCCGGCCCAGATTGCCTTCTTTAGATAAGTATTTTAAACCTCTTATGAGCTGTTTCCTTCCTTCATCCCTTCGTTTCCTCCTTTTTCCTCCCCTCCTAGGACTCTCTTTCTCTTCTTTGCATTTGCCTCTATTTTCCTTCCTTCTTTTCTTCCTTTCTTCCTTCCTTCCTTTGCTCATTCCTTCCTCTCTTCCTTCTGTCTTTCTTCCGTGTCTCCCTCTTTTTCTTTCTTCCCTCCCTTCCTTTTTTCCTCCTTATTTCTTGCTTTCCTTCTTTCTTTCAGTCATCTCAAAAAACCTGTAGTATAGATCTTTGAGGAAATTATTTTAGTTTTGACATTCATTGCACAGTCGTCTGTAACCCAGTTCTGGAATTATTTCCTATTTTTAAGATGAAAACAGCTAAGAGATTTGTGAGGAAAGTTTGAAACAATGTTGATTCTGAATGTTTTCAAAAATTTCTAATATTTATAAAACAACTGTATCTCAGATGAGCCTCAATTTGCAAGGCATCATTCTATTTTCATTTTTAATTCTCTGTTCCAATGCCTCTGCTAAGAAATAAGCATTTTCTCATAGGAAGAGATTATTCCTTTTCACTTTTTTTTCTATTTTAATTTTTATTCAGCCTCTTAGCCTTTTTGCTAAAACCAAAAGTTCAAAAGAAAGGTGATCAGGGCACTCCCAGGAATTTTTTAGCCATGTGAGAATATATGGTGAAATGATTCAAGTAGATGCAACATGGTCTACTGGAAAAGCACTGAGATTTTGAGGATAAAACTTGAGCTCTGCTATTAGTTAATTGTCATCAAGGTCTTCCTATGAAAATTGTAGTTCAATTTTCAAACATTTATTGTGTTTCTCCAAAGTGCTAGGCATATGCTTTTGTGCTGGAGATGAAAGATGAATAACATGTAGGTGCTGTTTTTGAAGAACCTCACTGAAGAGAGAGTGAGCTAAAACAAATAATGATTTGTGTGCTAGAACAGAGCCAGGTTGTACAGAAAGATTCTATTAATAGCGCTCAGTGATCCCTGCAAAAGAAGCATTTGATTCTGTCCAAAGAGATGAGTACAGAAAAAGCCAAAGAGAAGAAATGATATTTGATTTGGGATTTTGAAGGATGAATAGGATTTAACCAGATGAATACATTGGAGGAAAGATATTCTGGTAGGAACACTATGAGTAAATAACTGTAGGACTTTGGGGAGGGCTTGTGAGTAGAGTGTCCAAGATGGAAAGTACATTGGCATAATAGTGATTCATCATCAACAACACCATGTTTGCTTGCCTGGTTGAATGTCCCTGAGTACCCCAGCTGACGTGGATGCCAGAATTCCAGCTATGAGAATTTCTTCTCTATTTATTTTAAACCTAGGTACAAATCAGTTCTCTTTGAACCCTGCCTGACTGCATCATGGTTTCTTCTCCTTATGTACTTCTTTGTGAATGTGATAACTCAACTTTGGAATTATAACTGTTTCTGGCATTGCATCCTTCCTAACATGCTCATTCCAAAAACTACTCTTTCACTGCACTACTTAGGCAAGAAGCCCCCGGCCATGAGTCTCAAGAGTTCTCCTCCTCATATCAGCACAGTGTCCCATGGGTTCCAATGGAAGGTGAGCAATAACAGTAGCTCCTGCAGCCACTTCACAGAACTGTTGTGAAGAATAGATATGATAATAGATGGACCATGTATTCACTTTGGAGGTAAATAGACTTGGATTTAAATCCTGAGTCTAACTGAGTAAGCCAAGTCAAGTTATTTAGCTTCTGTGGTCCTCAATATTCTCAGTTTCCTCTGATGGGGCTAACAGTACCTACTTGGTAGAATTATGAGAATTTTCATCCAACAAATGTGGACTGAACACTTGCTATATATAGGCTACTATTCTAGGGCCTGGGGATGTAAAAGAGAAACAAGTCCTTGCCTCCTTGAATTCAGACTGTAAATAAACAATTAACTACATAATATATCAGAAAGGGTTTGGTGGCTGGAAGAATAGAAAAGGGTAAGGGGAGAGAGAGAGAGGAACAGAGTGAGAGTAGTGATATTGCAGAGAGTGGTCAAGGAAAGCATCTTACCTGCATGAAATAAAGGGATAAACCATGTAGAAATCTGGAAGAAGAGTATTTCAGGCAGAGGGAAGAGCACATACAAAGCCTCCGTTATGGACTAAATTGTATCTCTCTAAAAGGCATGTGCTGAAGCCCTCATCCACAGTGTAGCTGTATTTGAAAATAAGGCCTCTAAAGAAGTAATTAAGGTTAAATGAGGTCATAAGGGTGGGCCCTGATCCCATGGACTGATGTCCTTTTAAGAAGAGGAAGACATCAGAGCTCACTCACTCTGTGCACACACAGAGGAAAGGCCATGTGAGGAGACAGGGGAAGGTGGCCGTCTACACGTCAGGAAGGGAGGCTTCACCAGTAACCACCCCTGAAGGCACCTTGGTCTTGGTCTTCTCACCTCCAGAATTGTGAGGAAATAAATTCCTGTTGTTTAAGCCACCCAGTCTGTGGTGTTTTGTTATGGCAGCCCAAGCTCACTAATACAGGCTCTGAGGCTGAAATGACCCAGGCATGTGACTGCAGCAGAGTCAGTGATGGGAGGCAGTGCTGGGAAATGCCTTGGAGAAGTAGCCAGGATCCAGGAACCTTTGCCATCATGAGGAGCCAGGATTTGATGCCAAGGGAGATGGATGTCTTTGAAGCATGTGCTTCAAGGAGTAAAATGACATGTGTTTTTAAAAGATCAAGCTGGTTGCTATGTGGGGAATTAACTCTGGGCCAGAGACCATGGTCTTGAGAGCAGTTAGGTAGAAGACAGGAGCCCCTAGTGCAGTTGGTGAGAAGTGGTTGGGATGAATTTTGGAGATGAAGCTGACTGAATCTGGTGATGGATTGGATGCAGAATGGGAAGAAACGAGTCAGGATGACTCACCGGTTATTGGGCTGAGCATCCGAGTGAGTGATGGTGTTTTTGTGGAGACTGCCACTCTTACATCTGTAATGCTATTCTGCAGACACCAGTGTGGCTCACTCTCTCCTGTCTTGCATGTCTTTACTAAATGTCACCTTCTGATTCGGACCTTCCCTGGGTAGTCTCTTAAAAATTGCATTGTCTCTCTGTTTCCCTGTCATGCCTTTCTTTTCTCTATAGCATTTATCACTGTCTAACATATTATATATTTTACTTACCAATTTTGTTTATTTTATTCTAAAATGTATATTTCATGCATTTTTATCGTTTTGTTCACTGCTTTTTAGTTCACATGTCTTGAACATGGTCTGGTATACAACAGGTGATCCATATTTCTTGAATATAAGGATGGATGAATGAATGAATGAATGAATGAATGAATGGGTGAAACCTAGGGAAGAGCAATCAAGAACTTTGTTAAAATGAGTACTAGTTGGCTGGGCGTGGTGGCTCACGCCTGTAATCCTAGCACTTTGGGAGGCCAAGGTGGGCAGATCAAGGTCAGGAGTTCAAGACAAGCCTGACCAACTTGGAGAAACCCTGTCTCTACTAAAAATACAAAATTAGCCGAGCATGGTGGCGCACACCTGTAATCCCAGCTACTTGGGAGGCCGAGGCATGAGAATGGCTTGAACCTGGGAGGTGCAGGTTGCGGTGAGCCGAGATTGCGCCATTGCACTCCAGCCTGGGCAACAGGAGAGAAACTCCATCTCAAAAATAATAATAATAATAATAATGATAATAAAGTACTAGTCAATTGGAAATATCTGGAAGGTAATTGGCTATACCATTAAATGAGATATATATAACAATTATTATTACAAGTATTCTTCCTCTTTTTTTTTTTTTTTTAAGACGGAGTCTCGCTCTATCACCCAGGCTGGAGTGCAGTCTCACAGTCTCGGCTCACTGCAAGCTCCGCCTGCTGGGTTCATGCCATTCTCCTGCCTCAGCCTACCAAGTGGCTGGGACTACAGGCACCCACCACCACACCTGGCAAATTTTTTGTATTTTTAGTAGAGATGGGGTTTCACCGTGTTAAGTATTCTTCCTCTTCTAAGTGTGCTGCACCCACCTCTTAGTAGACTTTGCTTGGGATTATCTGAGACTAGTCGTTTTTAGTTCTGTGGCTGTGTGAGCACATGGTTGGGAGAATGTGAGGAGGCTGTGGCCATGACCAACTTTATCCTTTTGTAGCCA
Organism: Nomascus leucogenys; assembly: GCF_006542625.1. Taxonomy (NCBI): domain Eukaryota; kingdom Metazoa; phylum Chordata; class Mammalia; order Primates; family Hylobatidae; genus Nomascus; species Nomascus leucogenys. The sequence goes on from NC_044391.1 coordinate 2,832,943, forward strand.
CTCACTCCCCACCGTCACACAAATGAATGCTTACGCAGATTTCCTGTTTCCTCTATGGGCTCCTATCTTTGTGCTGAGTATTAATTCCCATCTGTGTTCAAGGACGGTAATCAGGCAGGGACAGTAATCAAAATGATGTGTACAGCAAAATCAAAGCTATTGCATCATAACCAAAACCATGTAGTAAATTATAGGAATACGTGTTCTGGTTTAATCAATGACTGATCTTGCTTGGATGCTTGATACAGAGAAAATCAAAGATTTGGTTTCAGATTAGCCAAGGGGAACATATTATGAATGATCTCATATAACTTAGCATGCTATCACAGTGATTATTTTTTAAATAATAAGATTTTGCTGTATGTCTCACCACACTACTATTTTAGCACAGAACAATCAAGAAAAATTCTTTACTATTTGTCCTTACATAGTGTCTTGAAGAATGACCTGCCCTCCAAAAGCTTGTTACAAGAGAGATGATATAGGCATGAGCAAAAAATGGTGAATGTGCTTGTACCCAGCAGTGTTAAGTAAATTCCGATCTTTGCTGTGAATTGTGAATGAAAAGTTTGGGGTGAATATTTTATTTTTCATTGAGAAGTGAAATAATTGTTAGTTTGCTTAGTAGCACTGGTTTTTGGGGATTTTTTTTTTTTTTTTGTGTTTACACATTGCAGAGTAGCAGTAAAGAAATAGGTTGGTCTTTTAAAGGGTGTATTTTCTGCTTTTAATAAACACAGAAGTTTTATGAAAAAAATAAATAAATTTCAATATAAAATTAAGATGTACAGAATATAGATTTAACAGGTATAAAAAAGGAAAAAAATCATTTTACCTTCACTTTAGCCTGGGCTGATTTAACAAAACACCGTAAACTGGGTAGATTTTTAACATCAGAAATTAATTTCTCAGTTCTACAGGCTGAGAAGTCCAAGATCAAGGTGCTGACCGATTTGGTGTCTGGTGAGAGCCCACTACCTCACAGATAGCCTTCTTCCCACTGTAACTCACGTGGGAGAAGTGGCCAGGGAGCTCCTTGGGGCCTCTTTTATAAGGGCACTAATGCCATTCAGGAGGGAGGGCATCACTCAGGACCTCATGACGTCCCCAAGGCTCCACGTCTGAACATCATCACCTTGGGGGCTAGGATTTCAACATATGAATTTTGGATTGGTATATAAACAGTATATTGCAAATTTCTTCATGTCAGTCACATTTTAACCAAAATCATCTTATATGGACTTCTCTAGAGGTAGTTATATTTTTTAACCAACTGCACTTTTATATGATAACATATTTTTATATGCCACCTGCAAAAGGACTACCTAATGAGGCCGTCTATTTTTTGTAAGTGTAAGAGAACCAGCTGGAAGCAAGTTCAAGTGTGAAGAACTGTCCCCTCTCTACCTGGGACATGGTGCATGCAAATGGGAGTAACATGAGCTTTGCAGGGGTCATTTTGGACTCCTGTCCCACCTCCACCACTTACCAGTCATCGTTCGTTATTGTTATTTACTTCCTAACCTGTTCTCCGTGAACAGTGCCACCCAGAAACCTAGAGTGACTCTCAGTTCATTGCTTGTCTTCACCCAACGTAATGCCAGTTGTGTGTCCTTAACATCTTTCTCATCTCCTTATTTTTTCCTTACTTCTCTCCCCACTGCCAATGTTTAGGCCTGCAGCAATGATTTCCTAAATTGCCCACCTTCCATCCAGCTTCCATCATACTGCTAGAGTAACACTTCAGAAAATCCAAGTTCGATCCTATTAAAATCTTATTTTAATAAGTCAACTATTTAATTTTTATTATTGCCCATTACTAGGATAGAGAATTCCAAGTTTGTCAAGTAATGAACTGCATGATATTCCTGGTCTCTTTATTCAAAGTCATCTCCTACTTATACCCCTAATGCGTGCACGCGCGTGCACACACACACACGTACACACCATCCTGCCTTCCAGGCACCCTCAGCCACCTTTACTATTCCTGACATGCTGTCTCCTGCACAACTCTGATTGCCTTTACCCTCTGTGGAATTTCCCTCTCTGTCCTCTTACCAGATCACTTTATAAAGTTATTTTTAAATATGTGCTTGTGAAAATAATGAAGATCACACACACAAAATAAATGAAGAGCACACACACAAGAACAGAGGTGATTTAACAGAGGTTTGCAAGAGTCAACCACTATCAATTGCATTTGGCACAGACTTAAAGGAACACAGAAAGATACGAAACCTTTCGAGTGAAACAAAGAGCAGGTTCCAGGTGTGCTGTGGCATGAGGAAGCTGGAGTTGAGCTAACTAGATGTGAACATCTGATGTGGTTGGTTTGGGAAGCAGATCTGGCTTCCTCCGGTTGATTCTGAGTTGAAAGGAGGGAGCCAAGAATAGGGAAGCTGGCAGTCATTGACTATATCATGATTGTTGGGGCCAGTTGCTGTAGAGGTTGTGGTTTGGCTTCCAGCTGGTTGCTGCAGAGGTGGTGCTCAGAATTCTGTTTTCATATATTGTCTGGCCATTGTCCATTTGTATATTCCATCTCTCATGATCAATCTATTTTTTGAATGAGTACATGAATATTTCATCTCAGTAAGTGATTATTCCCTCTTCATCCATCTTAATGATAAAATTCTAATGTCCTAGGTTCTTTATCTTTCAACAAATTATGTTTCCCTTTCTTAATGGATAGAAAAGGAAGCTTCCCCATAGGCCTAAATGTGCTGATTTCAAGAGAAAGCATACTTCTTTGCAACAAGAAATTTCCCAGGCCTTCACTCTTAACCACTATGCTACACCACCGTCCTTAGATGAAACAGAGACTTGGGGGCATATATTTCCCAATTTTTCAAAATCCATTTTTATCACATATTCAGTTTGGCCTGCTTACCTTATTTACATTACCTGCCTGGGATGAAAGACATTCGAGGTTGTCATTCTGGACTCTTAAGTTTTCTTCCTTTAAAGTAAAGAAGCTGACCTTCCAAGCTAATTTATCCCACTTAACAAGAGTAATAATGATAACACACCACCCACTCCAGAAAGGAAATCATGCAGATGAATGAAATAATGTTTGTACAGAGCTTGACACTCCATAAAATACTCTAATAACATGGTGTCTACACTTTGAAATGTTCAAATCCTATTTCAATGGAATTAAAAGCCATGAAGAATAAAATGTGAATTGCTTGTCAGACTTTTACATAAAGGCACGGGGTGATACTGATGCCATTAGACAATTTAAAAGCTGGGTTTTAGCAAAGTTTCTGAGGAATCTGATTGGCTTGTGGGGGAGGAAGTGATGGTGGTACTTATTCATATCCATTTTTGTAGAAAAACAATAGGTTATAACATGAACCAAGAAACACTTTTGCAGCTAAATTTACAGAAATCTGTCTACTCATCTCCGAGGAAAAGTTTTGGCTAAGCAAGTTAATTTTGTCGTTAGACATTTGCATAGTAATTGTATTGAGTCTGAATGTGCATCTGCATGGAAAGCATGTTTTTTCAATCCTGTTCTTTGGACATGGATTAATATAGATCCTGGCGAGTCCTTAAATAATAAATTATTGATGTTGAATGCTTAATTACTTTACATTTAGATCTTTTATAACCAGATGCTTGAACCCCTAGTCTGCCATGTATTGCTGCTGCCTTTATTGGTGTTACCAGGTAATAGTCACCTGAGTTTTTCACATGGTCTTGGTTTGAGGGTAGTCTACTAGAGAATGCCCACATATAGTGTTTCAAATATTATTAAAGAGTGATAATTAAATGTGCCTGATGTATAAGAAGCATGTGAGGTCATTTAAACTAACACTTTTATTGTGACTGTTGTGAGGTTATGAAAAACTTGATCATGTAAATTATCTAAAGGGATTGTTACAAACCTCAAGTGATTTCAGGTCATTGAAACCATTGCATGTGGTGACCAGCCACGGAGGCCATGACATTTTTTCCTTGCCTATTGTATCCAAGGTTATTTTGCAAATCACCACTTTGCATGGTACAACCACTGGAGTTTCTAGAAATTGCCTGGAGTGATAAACCAGAGTATATTCAACAGTAGGATTTCCTAGAATTAGTGGGAGAGGTGTAATTAAGTTATTGTGTAGTATCTTTTCCCCAAATGATAAATATCAATATGTGAACACTGAATATGTGCTCCTATGAAGCCAACTTAAGTGGCAATTTTTAGCTCAGAAATTGTGAACTAATGTTTTGTCTACCTGAACCAGTTTGGGTGATGGAAAAGACTTAAGGGCAGATTTAAGAACTTGTTTTTCTTTGTTAATTCAAAAATGATTCTACTAAATTCTAGATGAGAATCAAGTAGTGATAGAGATATCAGCTGAGTGAGTTCTGTTTTCTGGAACTTTCTTGAATCCTTATTAGTAATTCATAGCATTTTTCTAGATTTCATGGCTGCAGTTTCATATTGACATCATCCAGTATCACTCTAAAGGGACTCTAAAACTACCCTTCCTGGCATTCATCTAAGAGCTGGGAAGCCATCTGCTTATACCTGGCTTAGAATATCATTTTTAGAGACATGACCACAAGCCTGCTGACATTCAAGAGCATGGCTTGAGTGCATCCCACTCAGAGCTTTGTGAATTCTTCTTGTAAATTATGATGCCTATTCAAGGTTCAGTAGGAATACTCCCTCTTCTCAAGCATTTATCAAAACACAAGGTGAATGCATTATCCACACTGACTACTGTTCAAAAATTGTCTAAAAGTTTTATTTAAATATAGGCAAAGTTTCTGTGTGATGCCTGGCATGTTGCCAACCATATAGGATGGCCATGATCTTTATTACTGATTTCTTAGTGTTTATTTTGATTGTAAAGTTCTTTATGTTTTTCCTAAAAGTTCCTCACTGTTTCCCTCACTCACCCACTAGCCCACATATTCACGTATTTTACTTGGTTGTGACTACTTGAAGAAAGCCCTTAAAGCTTTATTCTAAAGCACCCCATTTAAGATTTTCAAGTACATAGGAATCACTGGGGACTCTTACTACCATTCTGATTCTGTAGGCTGGGGCCTGAGAGTCTTCATTGCTAACTAGCTCCTAGGTGATAGGAACAGTGCTGAGCCCACACTCTGAGTGGCAAGTATCTAGAGCAGCGCTATCTAATAGAAGTTTCTGTGATGATGGAAATGCTTCATATCTGTGCCATCCAAATGAGTGGCCACTTGCCAGATGTGGTTAATGAGTATTTGAAATGTGGCCAGTGCAACTGAGGAAATAGAATTTAATTTTATTTAGTTTAGTTAATCTAAATTTAAATAGATACCCACCTTATTTGACTATGCTAGGAGACTTAATTAAAGTCTTCGTGGCTCCTTGGCTTTCCCCAGTCTTGAGAAAAAGAATCTGAAAGTCGAGGGCTCTAATTTTCCAGAATCTTGCATAGGGCCAAGAATATTGTGTATGCATAGTAAATGCCATTCCTATTAAGAGGTCTAGTCTGCAGTTTTGGGGGCAGACTCATAGAACTGTCAAATAAGAAAAAGATTTGACTTTGAAGCTATAAGACACGGTGGGTGGGTGGCTCAGCCTCTACCACTTACAGGATAATTTCTGACAAGTCACTTAATCCCTCTAAGCATCAATTTCCTCATCTCAAAATAGCAATCATGATTATGGTAATGTAATACCTATCTCACAGAGTTGCTGTGTTATGCACATAAAATTCCTGGCAAACTATTTTTTTCAAGTGATATTTGCTCTGCAAATGCTAGTTTTTGTGGTTATTTCAGCATGAATTTCTTTTTTCCCCTAATTATTTATATTTCAGTAAAACAATAGAGGAAGGTGCCCTGTGTGGACATAGTTGCAATCTAATTGAGAGGTTAAGTAATAACACAAAACTATATGCAGTTTTGTATCATTTCTCATGTGGAGAAAGTAGTTTCGATGGTCAAGGAGGAGGGCTTCAGCACATTGCTTTGATTCTTTGCATTTTATATTATTTTATGTGGAAATAAACAATATTTTTGGCCTGGGATTTTGTGTTGTTTGATTTAATTCCCTCCTAAAAATGTGTCATAAATGCTTTGCTAATTGTGATTGAAATGTCATAACTCTATCTCATCTTAAAAATATCCCATTCCAATTTGCCGAATACATAATTTCCCCTTGTTTAAAGTGATATAACAGACATATTTTCTCTTTGTTTTTCTTGAGTATATTTTCTTTGAAATAGCTTTTTTTGTTTTTCATACCCTCTGTTTATATATATGTATATATGTAAATATAGATGTGTATATATATAAACATATATGTACTTACACACACACATATATATACACACATATATTAATCAAAAGCATTGCCTACTTCAAGAAAATAAGAAAAATCACAAGAGGTAACATTTGGCAAGCATGCAAAGCACTATTCTAAACACCTTACATATATAAACACATTGAGTTGTCACTGAGGCTGAGTAAACCTTTAAGCTCTTTTACTGTCTGCTGTGGTGTTGAGTTCTGAAAATATTGATAGTCCTCTTATCACTGGTAATGACATGAAGTGCCATCCAATGACCTTTGTACAATCATGATTTATGTATAGGTTGAACTAGGAGTGTCACCATTTAAGAACGATTAAGACAAATCAAGGCATTTCTGAAAGAGAACAGATTGATTTTGTTTCTTAAAGTATTTATAGCTTGTAAGGCAGCTGTCTGCTTTTGTATATTCTTAAACAAGCATCATAGACCTTATTAAATAATTTAAGTATTTTGTTTAGAACTATTTCGCAGCAAACCCAACTTTCCATTTGCATTGATCAGTGTTTTCACCTTCATTCTAGATTACATTTTAAAGTAAACCAACCAATTTGGATAATTGTAAAAGCAATCACATGTTAATCTTCTGAGACTGAATTGGTGCTGGGTATTTCTGAGTTTCTATGGAAGGAAAATAGTTCAAAATTCAGACTGGCTGTCTCACCACCTGAGCTCCATGCCTTGCCCCTTGCTTCCCTCCACAATAAGGCTTAGACGCAAAACACTTAGTTTTCCTAATCACCACTCAGGCATGAGAGACCAGGTGATCTATGGCTGGCCAGTAGGCCAACAACAAGTAGGGAGAACATCCTTTCATTAGTAGAAAGGCAAAGCATTGTGAAGGGAGCACCTTTCTATATTATTCCAACCTCAAATAAATGAGAATTTACTTCTTTATTTTATTCCAGTTTGTTCATTTATTTCTTATACACTCTAAGAGGCAACTCAGTATGTTGATTATTTTTTTCAGATTCATGCCTATTCATCTTCTTACAGTTTCTGCACATGCTCCAGGATCAATCTGACCTAGTACAGAGCAGTGTGTGTGTGTGTGTGTGTGTGTGTGTGTCTGTGTATGTGTGTGTGCTCCTGCATGCTTTTAATTATATATTGAAGATATGCTAAAATATTTATAATGCCTCTCAAAGATACAAAGAATAATAATAAAATAAGCAGCTTTCCCTACCTTAGAGAGCTTCTGTGTACCCTTCCCTTATCCCTTCATTTTCTTCCCTACCAACATAACCACTGATCTGAATTTTGCATTTACTTTTCTCATTCTTCTCTTACAGTCATACTATATACCAGGCACCTCTAAAGATATATTGTTTAATTTTACATGTTTTGGACTTCTTTAAAAAAAAATCATACTGAACAAAAATGGAATCATATTGCATGTATTCTTATGAAACTTCATTTTTCATTCAATAATGCTACTTGAAATGTATTTCTGTTGATGTAGTTACTACAGCCATTTTTCACTGCTCTATATTTGTCTCACTTTTGCCAGGTTTAAGTTTTCCTATTTTATCCTTTGAACTAGCTTGAAATTATATACTTCACTCTTTTTTCTAATCTCTTGGTTACTCCAGAAATTTTGGCTTGTATACTTAACTTTAATAAAAATCTTTATGATTCTCTTGAATGATACAATATGTTCAGCATTTTAGCTTCAGCTATTGTTGTCTGGTATTTAATTACACCTTCCTAAACCACACACATTAGACATTTTTACTACAATCAATGCTTATAGAAATTCACTCACATATTTTTCAGCATTTTTTAAATTTACCTCTCCTTCATGCATCTCTGACTTTGCATTTGGGATTATTTTCCTTCTGACTGTAGTTGGTTCTGTAGGAATTCCTCCAGGGAGGATTGTTAAATATTTTCCATTTGTTTGAATGAAAAATGGCCTTTTGAAATCTTTTGTATTAAAAGTTGGATTCACTGGGTTTTCAGTTCCAGGTTGACAGTTGTTTCTTCTTGGCACATTGGCAACAGTTTCTCCTATACTCTAATATTCACTGTTGCTATTGACAAGTCATGGCAATTGTTATTGCTCTGAAGTAATCTCTTCCTCTGGTTGCTTTTAATATTTTCATGTTGTATTGGGTGTCCTGAAATTTCACTAAGTCTCCTGGTGTAGATTTCTTTCTAAGTTTCCTCCTCAGGATTTGTTGTACTTCCTAAATCTGAGGTTTGAGGTAATCAGTTCTCTAGCATTTATAGCCCATTGCTACTTTGCCTTCCTCCCATTCATTCTGTTTTCCTTTTCTCAATAGACTTTTCCACTCTGTCGTGCCCTCCAACAACTTTCTCATGATTCCAACCTAGCTGTCTCACTGTGCTGCCTTCTAAATCACTTTTTCATAACTATCTTCTAGGTCAATAATTTTTCCTTCAGCTGTGTCTAATCTGCTGATAAAACATCTGTAAGGAACATGACTGTGTTGCACCCAAGCAGGCATAGGCCAAGGTAAACAACCTGGATGACTCAGCAGGTTTGTGGTACAAGTGCATAGTCCCATGTCTTATATAATCATAGCTGTGTAGAGATAACATAGAAAAGCTCACCGCCATAGCCATAACATAGAGAAGCTCACCACCTAGCTCTCAGCCACTATTGTTTGTGTAATGTATAAAAGGAACACTGACCCTGTGAGGCAGCTGCTGAATAAAGCCATGTCTCATCTACCTGCTGTTTCTCAAGTGTTCTTCCAGCTCCCTGCCCCACATCCACCCACTCCCCTCAGCCCTCAGCTGGGGTTGGAACTTGACCCCAAGCATGACAGCATCCATTGGTTTTTAATTTTAATTATCATATTTTTAATTCCTAGATATTCTTTTTGCTTTATTTTAAAATTGATTTGGCCATTTTTTAATAGTTACTTCTTCCTTAATCATATTATCATCTTCTTATTTCTTTCCTGAAATGTGTTAGACATTCTTAGATAATTCCTATATCTCTTAGAATTATGGGTTGAAGTTGTTTGTTATTTGTGCTCTTCTTATTCATGTTGACTTGTTATTTTATATATTATGTATTTTCATGGAACTTTCTTTTAAGTGTTGGCTGAGACCTGGGTTCACATCAAGGATGATTTTTGTTTGCTTCAAGTAGCTGTCCACAGAGATAGAGGTGGGAAATCAATCAGTGAGCAATAAATTCGTACCCTAACTCCCTACAAAAGTAGTATGATACAAGCCATAAACTCAAATACCAACCAGGTTGTGGGTATGAAATCTCATTGGAGATTTTTTTTTCCTTCACTTAGTGCTCAATTCATCAGGCAATTTCCCTTCTTGTTTTCTGAGAGAGTTTATTGCCAGTTCCAGCTTATGCTGCTGTTCCAATTGTATAAGGGATCTCCAGTGAGACTCCCCACACTGGAAAGTCCTTAGACTTTTTCTCTGATTGCTCCAACTCACACATTTGAAATCATACAAATGGAAGCTCATGATTGCCAAGACTCAGCAGATATCTTCAGGGTGAAACCTGGAGTCAGTGTTAATGTCTCTTCAGAGTCTTTAGTTTGTTTTCATCCTTTTCCAGCAGAAGAGCTATACAGGGAATCTAGGCTGGCATAGTGTGAGAAACAAAACACACATGGCAGCTTTTTTTTGCCATCCACAACGAAATACTAACAATTGAGCCTATAATCAGCTAAATCCAAAGCCAACGTAATGTTCTTCCCCATCTTTTACTTGTGCAGTTGTGTTTTGGATCCAGATTAAAGACCTTAAATTTAGTACTATTAAGTTTATTGTTTGTAGGTTTGACTTAGCTCAGTAAAACTTTTTCGATCTTAATTCTATCACTTAACAGTCACAATTTTCCCCAATTTCATGTCATGAATACATTTGGTCATCACAACTTGAATGTTTTTACTACACCGTTGTAAAAATGTTGACTCAGATGAGATTAAAGCCTCAATATCCCCTCTAGGTAGAGACTTGTGTATGATATGGCGTTGACTAGGTCTGCTGTTAGGAATACTTTCTCTTTCTTTTCTTTTATTTTTGAGATCTCCCTCTGTCACCAAGGCTGGAATGCAGTGGTGCAATCTCAGCTCACTGTAACTTCTGCCTCCTTGATTCAAGCGATTCTCATGACTCAGCCTCCCAAGTAGCTGGGATTACAGGCGTGTGCCACCATGCCCAACTAATTTTTTGTATTTATAGTAGAGATGGGGTTTCACTATGTGGGCCAGGCTGGTCTCAAACTCCTGGCCTCAAGTGATCTGCCTGTCTTGGCCTCCCAAAGTGCTGGGATTACAGGCATGAGCCACCGCGCCTGTCCGTACTTCTTTATCCTCAAGAACGTATTCTGCCAAATGCCTTCCTGAAGTCAACACACATTGTATTTATGATTTTTTTAGCCAGAGAAGAATTAAATCAGTTAACATGAATTTGACTTATAAATCCAACTCTGTATTAATCAAAGGGCTCCATGGATAGCCACACCAGGTCATCATTTATCATCTCCATTTATTCCTCACTGGGGTCATTTGAAGATTCTGACTCAGAATTACATCCTCGACACCCTGCTAATAGTCAAGTTAAGCTATTATGGAATTGTGCCTATTTTCATGAATATTTGGGCAGCCTCTTGTCCTAAAGCCTATAATAAAGGCCTCTATGAACTCCATGGACAGTAGGTGTACAGTGTTATATCTGAGTTCCTTCCCTTTTCACCAGATGTCCAGGTAATCTGTACTTTATTTCTATAATGACATAGCATCCATCCCTTTCTCCTTTTATCTTTTGAGCATTTTCCAGGGTGCTTTCATCATCTTGGTTTTGGATTTTTATCAGAACATATGTCCTTGAACTTGTACACAAGAAAGACTTTCAGCGATTGACACATCTGAGGCTTCTTATTTAGTTTTTCTTCAACTCAACCACATTGCCTAATAGAAACCAGCCAGGCTCTGCTGTCTGCACCATTAGGATGATTATGAAAAGAATTTAACTAGTGTTTTCCTATTTATCTCTCAAATATAAAAGCTTCTACTTAGCAATATGAAATAATAAACCACTGCTACAGGAAAAATGTGGATAAATCTCACAGAGATTGTGTGGAACAAATAAAACAAATGATGTCATGTGCAAAAGACTACTTATTCTGTTGTTCTGTTTGTAGGACATTCAAGAACAAGCAAAACTAATAAATGGTTCTGGATGTCAGATAGAGTTTTCCCCTGGGACTGGGAAATATTGACTGGAAGAAGCATGAGGGAGCCTTATAGAGTAATGTTCTATATTTTGATCTAGGTAGTAGTTATAAGCCTGTTTACATACATAAATATTCATAAAGTTGTACATTTAATACGTGTGCATTTTACTATATGTATGTTATACCTTAATAAAGAAGAAAAACTCATTTAGGTTACAAGTGAGAATCAGTTTTACTGCAGTACTTATATGAGTATGGACTCTGGAGTCTTGGATATATTATCAGTTGATTACAATCAACATCTGAATGATTTTGGAAACTAAGTTTCCTCATCTGTAAAATGGATGATTTTCTGTAATAACTGTACATTTTTACTTTTTGTATAAGGCATAATGGAGTGATGTGTATAAATCACTTGCCATCATGCCCGCCACAATACATGCAAGTTTTAGTATAATATCGTCCTGATTGAAAACATTTCCTGCTTTTTAAAACATCCTGCTGTTTAGACAGATGACTGACATTATTCAATACATCAAATGGTATGTTTTTATTAGTTATCTATTTGTGACTTGCTTAGTAATTATAATGGCAACTGACATTTATGTAACTCTTTATATTTAAAAGCTAATTTATATACATTATCTAATTTAATTATTCACAACAGTGCTATAAAAATGATATTAATTTTATCCTCATCTTGCCAACCTAGAGCCTGAGATGCAAAGACCTGAAGTAACTTACCCAAATGACATAGTCAGGAAATATTAGAGAGAGTCACAACTCAGTCATTTATCTTTCCCTCTTCAAACAGAAGGGTACATTGGAGTCACCTACAGAGCTAGTTACAAGTTCCACCCCCCGTAGTGTCTGATTTAGCAGGTTTGAGGTGGGTCCTGAGATTGCTGCATTTCCCAGGCGATGCTGACACCGCTGTCCTATGGACCGCACTTTGAGCTTTGAGTAGCAAAGCTTTGCAGATGAATAAAGCGTAAGCTTCAGACCTGAGTTCTGCCTTCAAAAAGCTTGCATTTCTTTTTTCAGGAAACAGGACTGAAGTATGAAATAATAGAAGCCTCCCTAAAGTGGTTTATATCCTGAGAACACCCTCCTTGCTGGAAATTTTCATAGTAGAAGAGAACTTAAGAATACTCAAATTATATATAGGAGAACAAAGTATGCTTAGATACGCTAATTTTAATGGTGCTCAATGACTTATATGACAAAATGTTAAAATGGTGGGAGGCCCCTAAATTAATGTTCTAATTCAAGTATCCTAGTCGTGTTATTCTCACAAATTGTCATTTCATTGTGTCGAGTAATATTTTAGGGTGTTTTAACCATTGTTATTTAGGTCTTTGATTGATGTGAAAATTAGTCTCAGTGCTGTAACCCCAGGTTTTGTCAGTGTAACCCTACTTAGTTCCAGCTTCTTTTTTTTTAAAAAAGTACATATATGTACCCACAACCATTGTTACTAACTGAAATACTTGAAGAAAAGAAAGAGAGAAAACAGTGACCAAAATTCTTATAAAAATAAAAAGCTTTCAATTTTTTCCAGCTTTCCTTTGTTTCACACCAGCCATTTACCAGAGTTTTAACAAGTAGCCAGTCACCTATTTTTTAAATAACAGCATTATTAACATATAATTCACATACCATACAATTCACTCATATAAAATGTACAATTCTATGGGTTTCAGTGTATTCATAGAGTTATGCAACCATCACTACAATGTAATTTTAGAACATTTTGTTACTTCCAGAAGAAACCCTGTACCCATTAATAGTCACCCCTCATTTCTCAATTCACTCTGCCCTTTGCAACCGCTAATCTACTTTCTGTCTCCATGGATTTGTCTGTTCCGGACTTTTCATAGAAATGGAATCACAAAATATGTGGTCTTTTGTGACCAGCTTCTTTCATATAGCCTAACGTTTTTGAGATCCATCCATGTAAAATGGATCAGTTTTTTATTCCATTTTATGGTCAAATAATATTCAATTGAATGAATGTGCCACATTTTATCTACCCTTTCATCAGTTGATGGACATTTCAGCCACTTGCACACTTTGGCTATATGAGTAAGAACACATTTATGTACAAGCTTTTGTGAGGACATATGTTTTCATGTATCTTTGGTATATACCCAGGAGTAGAATTCCTGGGACATATGGAAACTATGTTTAAACCGTAAGGAACTGACAGTTTTCCTAAAGAGTTGCATCATTTTACAATCCCACTAGCAGTGTATGATGATTCCAAGTTCTCCACATTCTCACGAGCTCTTGCTAATATTTGTCTTTTTGTTTATAGTAGTGGGTGTGAAATGGTATCTTGTTGTGGTTTTGATGTGCATTTCCCTAATCCTAGTGATGCTGAGCTTCTTGCATGTGCATTTGCTTACTTTTTTTTCTTTTTCCATCCTTTGAGACACGGTCTCACTCTTAGTCCAGGCTGGAGTGCAGTGGTGCGATCACAGCTCACTGCAGCCTTGACTTCCCAAGATCAAGTGATCCTCCCACCTCAGCCTCCTGACTAGCTGGGACTACAAAGCACAAACTCTTTAGTTTTTTAGAAAAGGGGTCGCGCCATATTGCCCAGACTGGTCATTCATGTATCTCTTTTGGAGAAATGTGTATTCAGATTATTTGCCCATTTTTAAATTTTTTTTTTCTTTTTAAAATTTAATTGTAAAATTTGAGTCACTTTTTTGTGCTCTTCTTTGTTTTGGTCTTGTTTTGTTTGATTTGGTCTTGTTTCGTTTCTTAACCTTTTGGTGACTAGTGAGTAGCTATTGGTAGAAAGTGGGTAATTACTAAACAAATTGCAATGAGAAAAAAAGAATTAAATAGTGTGGAACACTTGCAAATATGATAACTACGTTGTACCAATTATGAACAGGTTAATATTTGGTTTACTGTTTGGAAAATTATAATGTACAATTTACACATTGGTTCTAATACAGTATTTAATCTGCATCTTTGTGTCATATTTAATACCACCATTTTCCAAATTGTTCCATGGAATGTTAATAGGTTTTATATCAAAAAGGGGTCTGTGGCTTAATAAGTCTGGAGAACCATAGGCTCAATAAACGGGATGGAGTGTTCTAACTCAAGGGCTTCCTTGAACCTTTAATATGTAAATAGACATTGTAAGTGTCCAAAGAAAGGACTGTACATGAAAATGAAACCCTTTTCTTTCCCTAATCGTTTCTTTTGGGACTTGTGTTCTGTGGAACACACTCAGGGAAGCATTGCTTTAAAGATGTTAATTTTTCTTAAAGAAAATATATTGCCCTGGAGAGCTCAGATTGTGACAACTGGACAGGTACAAAGGCTGGATGAAACAGCAGCAATTGTTAAGTTACATGTTACAAAGTCAGAATTAATATGTGAAGGAGCCTGACATTTTATGAAATTAAAATTAATATTAGTTGAACAGAAAGAGAAAAAAACCTGGGAAGACTTGAGACAGTTTGTGATTCTTCTCAGCGAGCTGGCATGTTTATTTTTTATTACAGTGCATAATTGACCCCCTGCTAGGTGAATTGGATTTTGCAGGCTCGCCTTGTTATGTATTTCAAAGAGCTCTAAATTTAACACATGCTGCTCCTCAGGGTTCAAGCTTTGAATCACCCTCCTTTTCCTGTGTTTTAGCTGGGTAAGTTTCTCTCTATTCAAGAACAGTAACTTTTTCAATGCAGACAGTTTAATTATAAAGATCTTCTCATTTCGGTAATGTTTTAGTGAATCTCATATTTTCTCATAAATTTAGGGAGAATGGAGCTATTTCTAGAAATAGGAATTAATAGTTGAGTTGTTACTGGCTCTTTTATTGTCCTTTCCAGAATTACAAAAAAAAAATAGTCTTTGGCAGTTCACATTGCTTCAGGTTGAAAGTATACAAAATTTTTAAACTATTCCATATTCGTAATAAGTGAAAAAATAATTATTTTTGATTTCTCCCCTAAGGTACTAGCAATGTGTCCATTAGGAAATTTAGCTCTTATTTTTGGTGAAGTAGCAGAATTTTTGTTTCAAGGCAAATTAAGCATAGATACTTGATTGTAAAGATATTATTGTTTGCAAATCTTTGTGGAGTTTTTTGGGGGCCAAATTAAAGCATTAACTCAAAAGAATGGCCCTTTTCTTTTATTGTTATGTTCTTTTCATTTTATTTATTTGCTTTTATATATTTTCTTATTAATTTTATGTTTTTACCAATACCAGCCCCATCACTGGGGTTCTGGTGACCACTTAATTTTACTGTGAAGTAGAAGCAAGGTGATGGATAAGTCAAGCCCCAATATAATAAAGCCACCTTAACTAGCTACACTGATATAATAGAGCTTAGCTCTGACTCCATATAGACATATATACCATTACTTTACAGAATGACTGTCTCTGGAATAGCCATGTTCTCTTTAAGCCAGGTATGATGGTGCATGCCTGTAGTCCAGCTACTGGGGAGGCTGAGGTGGGAGGATTACTTGAGCCTAGGAGTTCAAGGCCAACCTGGCCAACATTGCAAAACCTTGTCTCAAAAAAAAAAAGTTATCTTCATCATTGAGATGTTGCATCGATCACCCAAGTATGGTGAAGAATTGAAGAGTAGCCAATTAAAGTGCTCGATTATGAAAATATGATGCAAGATAGGGGCCAGGAAGGTCACCACAGTTCTTCCTGGGGCTAGTTGCTGTGAAAGATAAACCCCCACATCTCAGTAGCTTAACACTATTGAAGTTTGCATTGTTGTTTACAAAATGCTCTTTCTGGTGGACTGTTTCCCTTCAAGCCATGATTCACATGGCCAGCATTCTTCCATCTTGTAAGCCCATCATCTACAAATAGAGACATCCAACTTACCCTGCTAGGCTGCATGAAGCCAGAAGGAGAAAGAGTATGGAGGGTCACCAGTGGAAGGTTTCTGTGAACATGACTCTAGCTCTAACTCTGTGTGCTAGAAGTCAGTCATATCACCAATTCTCATCCCAAGGGACACTGGGGCACGTAATGCAACCACATATGCTCAAGAAGATGAAATGGATTTTGGTGAACATGCAGTGATCTTGACATACGCTGCTGAATATTTGCTTTTTTATATTTGCAGTGTTGAAATTAATCTGACTAATGAGATGGAGTTAGTTATCTCCAAAGGAAAAAAAAAATTACCCATGCATGCACACATTAATTATACATTAGTCTTAGGCTAATAATTAATATATCCACATGTTAAGTAATTTCTTTAATAAGTTCTCTTCAAATTAGTTCAAAGATGTCTTTGGCATTCCTGGAAGGCACATTTTATTGATCTGTTCTCAATTTACAAAACAAATAACTGACTCTTTGTATCTCCTGAATCTCCTTTCAACATTAAACTGAGTAGCAAAGCATCACACATAGCAAGAAAATTGATTTTGACAGTCCAGCCTTGTTAGTTATCATTTCAACAGGTGCCATTAGTATCAAGACTAAGGTGCCTGCCACAGCTCTAATGCAATAATGTGAAGTAAATATCCATCCAAGCACCCTGGCCTCTTCTCCAAAATAGAAAATGACATCATGTAATTGGTTTTGTCTGAACTGCTCAGTGAGTGAAAATGTGTTTCAGAAGAGTTAAGGCATGATGTCATTATTCCTGAAGTGGTCTCTTGCAAAGGCTGGGCACTCAGCAGCCTGGGTCTTAAAACCAGCAGCAGTACAAAAACCTGATGCAGAACCTTAACCCCATTTATATAATATGGTGACTTTTTTCTCAAATGGGAATATGGTGCATTATCTTTAAAAACAAGAAGTGATCACATGCTCCAGAACACCACTGATGCCTCTGAGAAATCTTATTGAGTTAAGACAGTTAATGAATTGTCTGCAATAGTCTTGACTCTTGCCTATCTCTCACTTGAGCATGTGTTGTAAATTAGGCAAGAATATCATTAGGTCATCCAATTCGTTCCCATGCCCCAGTGGCAAAGAGGGGCAGGACATGAAGATGATTTTATTTATTTAACAAATACTGACCACCTGCTATGTGCCTTGTAATGATCTTAGTGCTGGGTATATAGCCATGAATAAAATGAGATTCCTCTTTTTATACATAATAAGCAAATAAAAATACAACCCAATGGCAGGTAGAGCTTCGTGCTAGGAAGAAAGACAAAGCAAAATGATGTGCTAGAGGGTGATGCGGGAGTGGCATGGCCTGGAAGATGGGCTGTCAGAGTATGACATTTGAGCAGAGGCTGAAATGCTCTGAGGGAGAAAATCATGTGGATATTTGTTGGGGAAATGATTATAGGTGTAGGGAACAGCAGGGGCAAAGTCCTTGGATCGGAGTGTGCTTGGCAAGTTTAAAGATGAGCAAACATGAATGAGGGATAGAGTGGTGGGGATTATGGTGGAGGAGAGGCAGAAGGAGCAGAACATGAAACATGCTGGATGCTGCTATAGGCCCTCATAAGGGACTGACTATTGATCCGTAAAGCCACTTGATTTCAGACTTGGCATTCATGCTTTAGCACCAGAGGTGTAATGCTGGGTGGTCTACGGGCTCTGCATTTAGGCTGGGGACTAAGATGTGACATTTCTGGACCTTGGATGACTGTCAAAGGAGGGGAGGTTGGTTCTGGGTTCAGAGAATGGGGAAGTACATTGCCCATTAAGAATTTTAAGAGGTCTAAGTGTGACCACAATTGATGATTTTATTATCATCACTTCAGTGAGAAAATTCTTCACCCTCCTCATTCCATAATATTCTGCTGCTTTCACCTGAAGTTCGCCAGGTGTGATTAAACATTGAGTAATTCAGACCAAAGCTTCCAGATATCTAGTAACAAAATACACTTGTCAAAAAACAAGATCACACACACACACACACACACACACACACACACACACACATTCTTTAGTATATTTAGCAAGGAGAAATCATTGAGTGCATGAATTTATAATGGGATTGTATATTTTTAATCAAAGATGTTACATGAAAAATGTTCAATCATTAAGATAAGAGAGACATTTATGTTATGTGATACCCAAAACATGCCAGTAAGGTCTTTTAAAATACGTTTTATTCATTTGTTCAAAAGCCATTTGGGGTGGCGGGGGCTTACTCGGTGCTACCGAAGACATAATGAAGATCAGGAGATACCCTGGCAGCCGAGAGCTGTGGTGCATGCCTGTAATCCCAGCTACTCAGGAGGTTGAGGTGGCAGGAGTGCTTGAGCCTGTGGGTTGGAGACCAACCTGGGCAACACAGCAAGACCCTGTCTCAAAAAAATAAGTGGGAAAAAAGAGAGAAATGTCCTTGCAACAAACCAGAAAGCGAGGTATAACTATTCTAATTTTACAAACAAGGTAACTGAGGCATGGAGGAGTTCAGCCTATGCTCAGAGTCACACAGCTGGTAACATGAAGTTGAAACACAAATGTAACTTTTTTCTACACCTTGTCTTTTTAAAACCAACAACATTGTTCAGACACTTGCACACTTTTTTTCAGATAATTGGTATATGTAAAATATTTCACTCCACATGGACTATTTGGTAGATATATAACATCTTAGATATAGCCAATATCTTGTACAGGAACAATGTTTGTATGAAGTAAAGAAAAACAATAGGATAATCAACGCAAGGTAGAAAGTGATAGCACACTTCTGTGATTAATACTGGGATAACTGGTAAAGAGCATATGCTGTTTTCTTTAAGAACAAGTCTTCATCCCACCGGTGACCCTTGTATTAATATTTCCATAACTTCCAATCATGCACATGGCTGCTTCTCTACAACTCTACAAAGACAGTATCTAACACACTGTCATACACCACTGCTTCCTATCTTGTTAAAATGCCAATTCTGACACAGGTCTGGTGTGGGACCTGAGATTCTGCATTTCTAACAGACTCCAGGGATGCAGATGTCATTGCTCTGTGCTCTTAAATGTGGAGTTTAAGGCTGTTAAGCAGTCATTTCCGGCACCAACCAAAACACTGTGCCTTGGGCCCCACCCCTACTGTTGGTCACTTTTGCAAGACTGTTTCCTGGGAGACCTAGTAGAGCAGCTTACGGGAGTTCACAAAGACACAGAATGATGGTAGAAAGGAATAAAGAGCAGAAGTAAAAGTATTGCAATGGATTCTGTACCTCATTCCTGAAGGGAGACCTAATAGAGCAGCTTACAGGAGTTCACAAAGACACAGAATGATGATAGAAAGGAATAAAGAGGAGAAGTAAAAGTATTGCAATGGATTCTGTACCTCATTCCTGAAGGGAGACCTAGTAGAGCAGCTTATAGGAGTTCACAAAGACACAGAATGATGGTAGAAAGGAATAAAGAGCAGAAGTAAAAGTATTGCAATGGATTCTGTACCTCATTCCTGAAGAAACCACAGATCAATCACTTCCTCCTTGTTCAAGTGTGTCAGCCTGATTTGGCACAGCTGACTTGATGAAGCATGATCTCACACAGCAAAGCTGTTGATCACCTTGAAGAATATGTATTTTGCTCCTTGGTGTAACCTAAATTTTACCTCGCTAAAACAGAACAAAAAGAATCTAATATTCTACTCCTATTATTCATTCTGGCTGGATGCTAAAGTTAATTTCCTTAAGTGCTTCAGATACTATATTAAAACTATCCTTTTATCAAATATTTTAATATAAAGCTTTTGAAAACATGCAAGAGAATTTCTTCATTAGAGCCTTCTCCAATTTTAATGAGCACACAAATCACCTTAAAATCTTATTAAAAATATAAATCTTGACTCAGTGAGTCTGGGGTGGGGATTGAAATTTTCCATTTCTTGAAAGATCTTAGAGAAGGTGGATACAGCATCCTTGGAGCACTCTGAATAGACGGGCCTTGGAATGTCTTATCTTCACTTGTATGAGGATGGTTCTTTTGTGTGTGTGACGTTCAAAATGATGAGGAAGCTGTATGTTTACATATCACCAGAAGCTTAAAATGATGGAAAGGAGGCTCCCACCCTACCATATAGGCCACTGATCAAAGATGCTGCAGTCACACTATTTCCTTACTATGATGGATTATTCCAACACCAGTTGTAGAAAAAGGATTTTTTTCAGCAAACTGATGGTCCATTGTAGTTTTTCTGAAATCAGGCTGTACTTGAGGATTACTCAGCGGGTTCCAAAGAGTACAGACATTTAAGATCCACCCTAGACCAACTTGGGCATGAGTCTAATGAGTAGTCTCTAGACCAGCAACACCTGCAAGCTTATGAGCCATACAGAATCGCAGGCCCCTCCAGATCTACTGAATCAGAAGTACAGCTTGAAAAGATCCCCAAGCAATTCCAATGCATGTTCAATTTTGAGAGATGCTGCTAACCGGGAGGCAAAGCTGTAGAGTTGCCACAGCAACTTAATTGTAAGGTATTAAAAGTCTTCTTTCCTATCTAATAGTTTAGATGTCTGCCGGGTATTAGGACCAAAAGAAGACAGGCAGACATAAGGACCCATCCAATGGTGATTACATTGATTATATCCTTCCTGAGTCATCTGGAATAGTATAACATAACAAGGAGAGAACACCAAAAATGTATCAAGTTCCATGTAACTAGTGTGTATTAGCCCATTTTTGCTTTGTTGTAAAGGAATATCTGAAATTTAGAAATTTAGTAATTTAGAAAGAAAAGAGGTTTATTTGGTTCATGGTTCTGCAGGCTGTACAAGCTTGGCACCAGCATCTGGTGAAGCCTCAGGAAGCTTTTACTCATGGCAGATGGCAAACGGGGAGCAGGTGTGTCACATAGCAAGAGAGGAAGGAAAGGAGTAGGGAGGATGTGCCAGGCTCATTTAAAGAACCAGCTCTCCCATGAACTAATTGTGCAAGAACTCACTCATCACCAGGGGGATGGCGCCAAGACAGTCATGAAAGATTTGCCCCCATAATCCAAGCAGCTCCCACTAGGCCCCATCTCCAATACTGGGAATCACATTTCAGCTTAACATTCGGATGGGACACACATCCAAACCACATCTTAGTGCTTTACACAGACTGTTCCATCTATCTCTCCTCTTTGTCATGGGTTTTGGTTGACTTTCTCCCAGAAAGTCCTCACTGCTTGTTTCTGGCTTTAAATCTATTGAGTAAAAGTTTATCTGAAGGAAATTTAATCAATAATTCAAGACAGGAATAGGTTATTCATAGGGAGAGCTGTGCTCACAGTTTTGTTAATTTGCAGTGGTAGCATTCTTTATCACTGGCTGAAACTCAAGTAAAGGAGTGAAAGATCAAGTATTTGTTGAGAAACTATTTTGTGCCTAGCATCATGCTAAGGATTATGGTGACAACAGCAAAAGGTTAGTTTCATGGCATTTGTTGGAGATGCATGTATTTAACTTGCAAATAATATACACAACTCATGTGTTATTAAGTTATGAAATATTGAAAAAGCATAACATGGGGGTTTAATAATGGAGCACAGACAGACTGAGCAGAAAAAAAATTAGTGAAGGGAGGTGTCATTTTGAATTGAGCCTTCACAGAGCCAACAGAACTTGAGTAGATTTAAGATGTGGTCATTCCATTTAGAGAAAACAGCTTCAACAAAAGCAAAATATATAAATATACATATATAAATAACATACAGATGACAGGAAACAAATAATATGAGAGCTTATCCTTAAACATGCAGCACCGTTTTATAGTTTGCATTTTTAATTTTGGGCATAGAATTTCACGTATGTTGGGGAAACTGTAGAAATTCTTCTTACTCTAATTAAGGAAGGTAGTTTTGAAAATAAGCATATTTTAAATAGTTATAATTTTCATTATTTTTTCCTCAAAGTTATAGATTGTGGTGCTTTTTTTGTAATTTTTGCTAACTTCAAAATGTAAAGTTAAATGTTTTGTGAAATATCAATTCTGAAAAAAAAAATTTTCTGCTACTAATGATCTAAAAACTGCTATGTTAAGCAGGCTCTTTTCATAGATTAAAAATGCTCAAAATTACTTTGATGTAAACTTCATTCATTATACATGTAAAAAGCTTGGTTTACATGGCTTATAAGCCAGTTTTACAGTCTGGCTGTTAAGCCTAATTCTTTAGATAATTACTATGTGAAATTTCTGTTGTCATTAATTCTTCATTGTGGAAAACTGGATTTATAACTTCAGTTAACATAAGTATTCTCTATTATGGAGTAATAATATTAATAAGAAGTGCACATTTTCAAAATAGTGTAGAATTATATGCACTATAATTTACATATTTGTTTAATATCTTTATTTTTTATTATCAACTTTGCTTGTTTATTTGTTTTATGTCACCTGCTGTAGAATGCTAATTGTTAACAAATTATTATAGAATAGGTGCAAGCCATCAAAGTGTACATTTGTATGTAAATATTTTATTTTTATTATGGAATGAGTAACCTAAAGATAAATGCAGTGCATTCTCAGCAATAAGGTAATGCTGAAATATATTTCAGAAGATACAATATTTTTAAACCTGACAGGAAATTATAAAACATTAGCTTACATGAAATAAGTTTCATTCTATGTGAGCTTTAATACTGCAAAATCTATGTCTATTAACTGACAGTGGAAAGTTTTGTGAGGAGAATGGTTGTATGCTATATCTTTGCTTCCACTAACAGGAAACATTACAGAGTCACAATTCTTAATAGACAGCAGGCTCCTTTACAACTTAGCCATCTATATTACTCACTTTTGTGTCCCTAGCATTGGTGATAGATGGTGTTATTTATTCACAATTCTTTTGCTTTCCATCTTTGCCATGAGTGTAAGTGGAGTTGACAATCTACTGCATTGACTTGGCCCTGTGACTTGCTTTGGCTAGTCAAACGTTAGTGGATGTAATGACTTTACATGTGCTTGTGTGGTATGACTCCTTCTCTTGCTTTTCTGCCATTTACTATGAGAAAAATATCTTCTAGGTAGTTGACGATCTCAAAATGAAAAGGATATGAAGATCAGAACCCAACCTGTAGCATAACACAAACCTATATGCACAAAGCACGTTCCATGCAGTCATGTCTTAGTTCTGGGATTTCTAGGTATGGGATTTCCTTGAGCTGAGCACTACATGTGATAGTGATGGTCAACTATCTAGGTATCAGTTTCTAGAGGTTTTCTCAGTAGTGGGACAGTAGCTGAGAAATAAAGGAGAAATTGGCTAGGCCAGGAGACTTCTCCATCTCTGGGGTCGCCAGGTAATAGTTCAGATTACTTCAGAGATTCAAAGATGTGGCATTAGAACATGGTTTTCCAGGTTAGCAGGGTCAGGCAGTTACCAGAAGATTCTGCAAGCATGACTTGGTGCCTGAGTGGGTGGCAAGCCAGGGGTCCCTGTCCAATCCCCAAGCTGAACAGGGAATAAAATCCGGAGTATGATTAAGCTCATATCCACCACCACAAAATGGAGAGAAAAACACCAACACAGGTTTGGTTAACACCCAGTGTTCAAGGAATGAGAAAGGGGATAGGAAACAAACTTGAAGCATTGAAAAAATATGTCAGGTCCTGAAACCGGGGGGAGGAGAAGTGGGAAGGAGATGTTCTGAAGAGCGTCACTGAGAAAGGCGTATTTATACCTGAATAAGTTCTCTCCAATCTGCCTGCAATTTTTAGCTAGTTTGCCTAGTGAAGCCAGATTACCGCCTTTGGGTGTGTTCTGTGTCACCAATGAAGAGGGCTCTGTAACTGTTGATGATTGCCATAGAAGGGTGGGTTTCCTGTCAGGTCCTCCAGGTTCTACCCAGATGTTCCCCCAGGATCTGACAGAGGCTGGAATAAGGGAACCTTCTGAAGAATAGAGTAGCACAAAGTTTGAGAACTGCAATGTGGACTGAACTTGAAGCTCAGATACATGGTGTTCTAAGCAGACTTATAGAAGTACCTCTCGGTTTGGGGAACTGAAACTGAAAGTTTACTATTGAATATAGACAAATTTTGGCCAGGCACCGCTGTGGCTCATGCCCAGCACTTTGAGAGGCTGAGGCGGGCTGATCACCTGAGCTCAGGAGTTGGAGACAGGCCTGGCCAATACGGCGAAACCTGGTCTCTACCAAAAATACAAAAATTAGCTGGGCGTGGTGGTGCGTGCCTGTAGTCCCACCCACTGGGGAGGCTGGGGTCAGAGAATAAGTTGAATCTGGGAGGCGAAGGTTGCAGTTAGCCAAGAGCGCACCACTGCACTCCAACTTGGGCGACAGAGCAAGACTTAGTCCTCCTACACCTACCCTCCCAAAAAAGAAAAAGAAACATGTAAAATACATTTTCATTTAAAAAGTTAAATTGTAGTATATTCACCTTTAGTAATAAATTTTTTATAATATGTCATTACCAGGCAGACAAAAAAAACTTCAGATATTTACTTTTCAAAGTGCCTTGAGCGCCTTCTGATAGCACTGCTAACGAGCAAGACTAGTACTAGTTAAATAGCACTAGTTTGATAATACTAATTATTGTGAATTGTTTGCATGACTTCTGATACATATATTTTACTTTGAAGGGGCTTTTTCTAGGAATATTGATATTTAATACCTGTTATCTCTTCTATTTGTAAATGATTATTAAGTTGCTACTTGCTCTGCAGAGTATTAGGATTTTCAGTTTTTACTGGTTGGTGGTTGCATTTAGTTTTGCCAAACAGAATGCTTAATAAACATTTTAAGCTTGTTCTGCCTTGGCTGTATATTTTAGTTCATTTTTTGTAAATTTTCTCAAAATTAATTGTAGGCTAGCTTACCTATAATAGTCCTTAATTACCATTTTGGGGGGGAATTCTTTTGTATAGTAGTTGTTCTCCCCCAACTAGAGTTTATGTGCCTTCTGTGTCCTTCTCTGTCCCTCACCTGAATAATATAATGCTGACCATCATGGAGTAAGCACTGAACTTATAAATCATTTGAACTGGTTTTTCATCTGAAATTCACAGCTGATGAAAGCAATTGAAAGTCGATGTTTTCTGTGAGTCATGATTTTTTTCTCCCAAGCTGGAGTTGAAATCTACTTGAGTATCTCTCTCCTATGACAAAGGCAAAATTAAGTGCCATGATAACTTTCAGGCTTAGAATAAAATAATCACTTAATAGTGATGTGAATTTTCATGAACATTTGCAGCTTAAAGAATTATTTTAGTATGCCGCGTATTTATAGTTTAATAAAACGTGTGTTTCTCTATAGTTCAATTTACTTTGTGCTTGAAGCAATTTTTTTTTTTTTTTTTTTTTTTTTTGAGAGGGAGTCTCACTCTGTCGCCAGGCTGGAGTGAAGTGGCGTGATCTCGGCTCACTGCAACCTCTGCCTCTTGGGTTCAAGCAATTCTCCTGCCTCAGCCTCCCAAATAGCTGGGATTACAGGCGCATACCAGCACGCCCAACTAATTTTTGTATTTTTAGTAGAGACGGGGTTTCACCATGTTGGGCAGGATGGTCTTGATCTCTTGATCTTGTGATCCACCCACCTCGGCCTCCCAATGTGCTGGGATTACAGGCCTGAGCCACCATGCCCAGCCAGAAATTATTTTTAAAACTGTGGTTCTGTATTCCCATGTGTATCTTTTGTACAGCTTCACAAATTAGTATGTCCATTTACCTATAGCAGTGCATAAAAGGATATTTCTTTAAAGATCTATTTGTGTAACATTCTATAGTTCCCTCTTTATTGAAAGTACTAATAGCAATATTTCTAAAATTATTTAATTTTCCAGTGAATGCCAAACAGTCCCAATTATGGGAAAATGTGTTCCATTTTGGAAAATGCTGCATGCAGTTCTCATTTTCACTCAGAAAAATAAAAGACAATTTAATTACAAAGGACGCAATTTTATAGATTGGAAAAATATAGAAATCCAGACTCCTCGCCAAGTGGAGTGAGACTGTGTGTAATAAAGTAGATTTTGAATACTTATGCTCAAAACACAATAAAAAAGTCACAGAGCGTGAGGATATTATGGATGGCAAAGAGATATTTGGCAAATGTAAGCAGGGCAGGCAGTCCTTCATTTTTTTTTTTAACCTCTTTTTTTAAATGCCCTCTGCTGAAGTGGGATAGTTATTTAGGGGTAAGGAAATGATGGTGGGAAAAAAATGTGGGAGACATTTTTCTCTCCACGTGCCTGAAATCTTAACATTGTTCTCTTGATTGACGGAAACAATAAAAAAGGAGAAGACCATAGCCCTGGTTAATTAACCAGCTCACTATTTAAGAGCACTATTCTCCAAAACAGCCATTATTTCTATCTAATAAACATTAATCTCAAATAAATAAAAACATATTCTCTCTCTAATTCTATTGTAAGCACCTTAAGACAAAACCTGAATCTTCTGTTTTGTCATAACAATGGTGCAATGTGCCCTCTAGAGAAGACCCTTCCTTCGTGTGATTGGCTGGACTTAGCTGTTTTACCTTTTTCTAAAGGTAGCACTCCCACATACCTTATAAATGCACATCTAGTTTCATCATTCCATTAATCACATGCTGACATATCAGCTTCAATTATTTAAATCAACTATTTACAGTTAACATTAGTTATATGAAGTCGGTCCTCAGAAATCACTGTATGGAACACACTTTTATAGTTGACATTTTATTGTTTAACAATGTCCTTCTAAATGTTGGCCAAGTAATTTGCCTGAAGAGCCCTTCTCTGCCTGAAGCCGTAAGTACTTGAACAGAGAGTTTTTTGGGGAGATCTTCCTAGTTAAAAATATTGAGCTAATATCTAAACTTATAGATAACTTTGGGACATTTGATTTGAGTTAAGGTTAGAACAATGCTGCATAATTCTGGCCACATATATAATTAATTTAAATTCTTCTAGATAAAAAAAAATGTTGCAGAATGCTACAGAGCTGCAAATGAAGGCTAGTATCCTGTTAAAAACATTTGATCTTTAAACCGGCTTGCTTCATTTCATAATGGATCGAAGGCAGTGGACACAAAGTGTATAAGCAGTAAAATAATGATAAAATAAGTGTTGGTACTCTAAAATAGAAATAAATTAGAAAATTAAGAACAAGGAAAACAAAACACAAATGCACACACATAGCAGCTAAGCTGGCTCATACCTCAGGGCCTTTGGACCTGTTGTTCCCTATTCTTGGAACCGTTACTTCCTCAGATCTTTTGTTTTGTTTCGTTTTTTGATAAGGAATTTTGCTCTTGTTGCCCAGGCTAGAGTACAATGGCACGATCTTGGCTCACCACAACCTCAGCCTCTCGGGTTCAAATGATTCTTCTGCCTCAGCCTCCCGAGTAGCTGGGATCACAGGCATGCACCACCATGCCTGGCTAATTTTGTATTTTTAGTAGAGACAGGGTTTCCCCATGTTGGTCAGGCTGGTCTCGAACTCCCAACCTCAGGTGATCCGCCCACCTCAGCCTCCCAAAGTGCTGGGATTATAGGCGTGAACCACTGCACCCAGCCACCTTCTCAGATCTTTTGCTAGCTGCTGCTGCTGCTGCTTTTTTTTTTTTTTTTTTTTTTTTTTTTTAATGGAGTCTCCCTCTGTCGTCCAGGCTGGAATGCAGTGGTGTGATCTTGGCTTATGGCAACCTCCACCTCCCGGGTTCAAGTGTTCTCCTGCCACAGCCTCCCAAGTAGCTGGGACTACAGGCACCCCTCACCATGCCCAGATAATTTTTTCATTTTTAGTAAAGACAGGGTTTCACCATGTTGGACAAGCTGCTCTCGAACTCCTGACCTCAAGCAATCCTCCCGAAGTGCTGGGATTATAGGCATGAGCCACCAGCCTGCTAGCTTCATGTGTCTCTTTTGAGATATCACTCTTCCAGAGATGCTCTCCTTGACCACCTTGTCTCAACTATCCTTATAGTCCCCTTGTGTCATCTCCCTTTGTGTTCTTTTCTTCAGATCATTTATCAAATCAAGTTGTTTCTTGTTCACTTCCATGTGTAAGTATTGTTGTCTGTCTACCCCAATTCAAATAGAAACTCCAGGAGAGTTTGCTGACTGATGTATCCCCTAGTTGTGCCGGTGGGTACCAGGTGACACTTTCTAAGTAGTTTAAAGTGAGTACTTGCTCTTAGGAACTTGCTATGTGGCCTGAAGCCTTCTAGAACTCAAAATGAAGAGAGAGAAATTAGAAAGGCAGATGCTTACCACTGCTCCCCAGGGAATAATAATTTGAAACTGGAAACCATCATTCTCAGCAAACTATTGCAAGGACAAAAAACCAAACACCGCATGTTCTCACTCATAGGTGGGAATTGAACAATGAGAACACATGGACACAGGAAGGGGAACATCATACACCGGGGATTGTTGTGGGGTGGAGGGAGAGGGGAGGGATAGCATTAGGAGATATACCTAATGCTAAATGACGAGTTAATGGGTGCAGCACACCAACATGGCACATGGATACATATGTAACAAACCTGCACGTTGTGCACATGTACCCTAAAACCTAAAGTATAATAATAATAAAATTTTTAAAAATAATAATAATAATTTGAAAACCAGCACTTAATTATAATAGACTTGTATTGCCAGGAACCCCATGCGGTGGGTACTGAACTGATACAGTGAGAAAACTGTCAAAAAGAACTTTGTACAGGAGATACTCTTATTGTGGTCCAAACCTGGAGGGTTCTATTAGATGAAGTCCATCCAAACATAGAACTTAGATTAAGGGAGTAGATGTATACTCCACAGTCAATCCTTCACAAAACTCATTTGTCTCCATTGGGTTTTTTATAAGCTCTGGAAAACAAACAAACAAAAGAGCTATTTAATAAATAATCTATTTTTTTTCCCAAAGTTTCCCTTGTTCTCATGCTGATGATTAACTCTTCAAGTCAATTGTAAGCTGCCTAAAGGCAGAAAAGATAATGTATTTAAATACGTCTTCTTATTCTTAGGACAGAAGAAGTTCCCTATACATGGCAGATGTTCATTAAGGATCAGGGTTTAGTGATGTTGATGCTATTATGTAGGTTCATTCGTCACATAAAAGTTCATTATGTGCCAGGCTCTTTCAAGGCAAGTTCTGAGAAACAACATTAATGATTGAGCACAGAATCTCAGACTAGAGGACCTCATCTGGTGAACTTGGGCACGAATGAGCACAGCAAATTAGTGGCAGAGCCTAGGGCTTATTCTGCTAATAGGAGCAATTCCAATGTTGGCAGCACTCACACAGGGAAATGTGTGATACATGTTTCCATCACATAGGGAAAGCATGAAAAATCTGCATGCTTGGACTTTACTCCTAAATCAGAGATTTGGGGTATTCAGAGGTGCTGAAACCCTCCCTCAATCTTGGAGGGTGTATTAGTCTGTTCTCACGCTGCTATAAACAACTGCCTGAGAATAGGTAATTTATAAAGGAAAGCGGTTTAATTGACTCACAGTTCCACAGGGCTGGAGAGGCCTCAGGAAACTTACAATCATGGCGGAAGGGGAAGCAAACGCATCCTTCTTCACATGATAACAGGAAGGAGAAGAATGAGTGGGGGGAAAGCCCCTTATAAAACCGTCAGACCTCAAAAGAACTTACTACCATGAGAACAGCAGCATGGTGGTAACTGCCCTCATGATCCAATTACCTCCACAGGGTCCCTCCCGTGACACATGGGGATTATGGGAACTACAATCTAGATGAGATTTGGGTGGGGACACAGCCAAACCATATCAGAGGGATACACTGAGATACAAGAGGATAAAGCAGATAAAAAGGCAAACTGTAGTCAATTGAATTTCTCATGTATCTTTCATTCTAACCCATTCAGATGTACTAATTTGTCAGATGCCATGGTTACTTTTCCCTCTTTAGACTTTCAAGTTGGAAAAAGCTTTTTTCAGATTCAGAAAGATAAAATATCAGCCATCTATTAAACGGATTAAATTTTTTCTCTTAGCTGCTTTTATTCCCAAATATTTTCTTAAGGGTGGCTGACAATCTTGCAAGGATGTAAATGACAAGCTGTATTTGTTTGTTGACCTTATCTATCAAAGAGGCTTCTAAACACTTTTGTGTTTCTGATGTGAATAAAAGAAATACAACATTGAATAATAATCCAGGCAGGTTGCAGGTAGCATAAGGCTTCATAACTCCACCATACAAATGAACGTGATTGGAAATGCAGCAATCAGCATTTTGACAGAAAAGTGAATATTTCAACTGCTTTATGTTCACAAATTGTTTCTATTTTCTTTCTATATTACAAAATATAAGCCATGTGAGTTTGTGTGCATATGTGTATGTCTATGTGTGTAAATTCAAAGGTTTGTCCTGTAATAAGATAGAATCAGAGATAGAGTCCTTGCTATTCTCAGGTTATTTTTTCCTTGTTCACATTTTTTTACACTTGAGTAAAATACTTCTGCAAGACGTATTGGAATAGTTTTGTGACTAAATCCTACAATTTGCAAAATAGTGAATCATAAGATAATGTTTCCTTTGGATACTATTTTGGCCATACTTGGTTGGCTTTCTGGAAGTATGAAGTGGAGGTTTCCCAGTGACACCTGTAGCAGCGCTTCTGGGGGACATAGAATGACACCAAATTCTCTTATACTGGGATTCATCCAGGTGACCAGCATTTGCTTTGCAACAATCATCTGTGGCGATTGCTCAAGTGTAGAAGGGTTTTCAAGAACTCCATCATGGAGTTTTGTAATGGCAGATTAGCTGTCCTCTACTTCTCCTGGAGTGGCTGGGATTCTTCAACACCAAAAGAGGCACCGAGTCTTTCTTAATTGGCTTCAGTCAGAGAGGGTGGGGATATGTGAAGCTTTTCAGTCTGATCTGTTCTTCAGCTCCTCAGAAAATTTCTACAGCTACTCCAGATCTGTTTCGATAAAGGGGCGGTGGTGCAATGAAATTATTCATAACAGCCCACTTTAGAGGTGTGCCTGAAAAAGGTGGAGTATTTTCGACAGTAGCTGTGTTGAGTGTCTTATCCATGTCCTTTTTACCGAGGCTAGTGCCCCCAGTCCTTGAGATGCTGGGTACATTATTATGTTGCATTCCTCCCAGGGGTGGCACACAGGCAATGATTGACTTGTATGAGGGTATAAATGTGCAGCTCCCTTGCCTCTAGGTGAGATGTGGGATCTATGCCAGCACTGTCCAGGATAAAGTCATTAAATCTAGAAAATTTACTAGATTCAATGAATTCCTCTATTTGAAGTCTTACTATGTTTAATAGCAAAACAAAATAGTTACCTAATGCAGTTGAATACATTTTGATAAGACGTTATGATGCAGAAACATGAAAATTCTAGAAATGCCCATTTGTTGATTACAGAGCAATTAAGTTTTAAACAATTCGAGTGAGTCTAGGAATATAAATCTTAACTATTGCAGAAGTGAATTACAGCATGTTTAGAGAAATCACAATTAGTCAAAAAAGGTAAGGTAGATTATTCTACCTTACCACAGGGCTCAACAGGGAACTCCACAGGGATCAAGCTGATCTAGATGCCAAATCTTTGCCAGCTCCTTCCTCTGCCCCATCCTACATCTCTCACTCCCTTACAGGTTTCCCATAAATGCATTCCCTTAATAAATCATGGAACAATTATTTCCACCCCAGCCTCTGATTCTGGGAAACCCAGCTAACAATATCGAATATGGAAACATCAAACCCCTGAATATAATCAGGGCTGCCTCTTACTTAAAAACTCATGCTTGAAATGACCTGAAGTGCTTAGAATAATCTACCTTACCTTTTTTGACTAATTGAGATTTCTCTAAACATGCTTTAATTCACTTCTGCAATGGTTAAGATTTACATTCCTAGACTCACTCGAATCATTTAAAACTTAATTGCTCTGTAATCAACAAACGGGCATTTTTAGAGTTTTCATGTTTCTTCATCATAACATCATATCAAAATGTATTGAACTGCATTAGGTAACTATTTTGTTTTGCTATTAAACATAGTAAGACTTCAAATAGAGGAATTCATTGAATCCACGTAAATTTTCTAGATTTAATGACTTTATCCTGGACAGTGCTGGCATAGAGATAAACATTTAATTGATAGCTTATTTTATGAAAAATATAACATGGCAAAGGTTTACAGTTCTGTTTAATCTCAGCAGTGGCACGTTAAGAACACAAATGGAGATTAGGAAACACTTTTTCTAAATAAAATACCTCATTTTATGTGGTACTGATAAGCAGTATTTACAACATGAAATGAATTATTCCTCATATACTTATTGAATACCTTAAAAGTATGTGCAACTGTGCTAGGAGCTGGGAACCCAGAGTAAAATATAGGTCTTGTTCCCAAGAGGATATGTCTATTATGGGGAGATGAAAGGGGGGTTAGGGGCAAGCACAGACTTGTAAATAATCTATGAGTAAACATCTATACACCAGATTTGCCTAGAGGATGGTGTATTTGCATGGCAGGATATCGGGTATAGCTTTAGCAGTGAAAAGAACAAAGTGCAAAGAGAACCTAGAAGAACGCACCACTGGGAGCTGAATATTATTATTTTCATTAAAGGTGAGTATCACATAACTAAAATATTTCAGCTGAATGACCTAGTTAAATAAATAGTTGTAATAAATAAAAATGTCTTTATGTCTTTATATAACTGCTTATTTTGTGAAAAGCATAACTTGGCTGCACACCTTTTTTCTGCCTTCTTCTGATAAATTCTTGGAGTCCAAAAGGTATCTTTCGTTTAGTAGATTTTTCAAAATGTTTATATTCATAGCAAGTTCTGGTTTGGGTCAAGCAGGTGGTAGAAATCATAACTGCCTCCAGAAATCAGGAGGGCCCACGCAGTACAGGACTTGGCAGGCCCTGGTGGCCTAAGGTCAGCCAGAGTACAGATGCAATGCAGCAACCGTAGTACCAGCATTATTCTAGAAAGTTCTTACTTCTTGGAAGTACTGACTTGTAAGTGAAAGAACATTTTAACTTGATCATTTTCACCCTGGAGTCTTCTACATCTGAATCTAAAGGGGAACTGTATTCTTCCTGCAAATTTGGGATTCTCTAAATAAAGCTCCAGGGCACCAGAGGTTCCATTGGGTTAGACCTTTGATTTATTTTAATGAAGAGCCCTTCTTCTTTGTTGATGTCTGACAGCATATTCACAGTGATCCAGTCATTTTTGGGGTAAGATAGAAAAAATCCAGGTAGAATACAATATAAAAATGTCTCAAACTGGGCAAGACAAGAGTCTAGTTCTGTGGTAGGTCGTATTTGTCAAAATATTTGCTACCCTCTTAGCTGTTCATCCTCACTGAGCCTCTCTCTTCAGAAGATTATCCTTCATATCCCACCACTGTGAGGCTTGAGCACGTGCTTTGCTTTGAACAATGAAATACAAGGGAAGCAATGTAATCCATTTCTGAGCCAAAAAAATGAAGAGCCATTGAGTGATTCTGCCAGGAAGTCTCCTGGGTCATCTCCAGAATCTGGAGTGCAGAGCCAGAGTGACCCATAATGGACATTGTGTAAGCAAGAAATCAGTATTTGTTATTCATAAATTACCAGTTTTTTGGGCTTGTTACTGCAACATTGACCCATTGGTGGAAACAACTCAGCTTCTGGTTAATAGGATATTATTTTAAAATCTGCTATGAACATTCATGTATAGTAAGTCTTAGTGGATGGACACAGGCTTTCTATTTCTCATAGATAAATTTTGTAAGCAAATGACAAACTGTTTTACAAAGTGGGCCTATGATTTTACTGTCCCACTAGCAGTGTATGAGACTTTCAGTTGCTCCACTTTCTTACTAACACTTGGTATGACAGCATCTTTTTAATTTTAGTCATTCTAATACATGGGTAGTGATATTGCAGTATGGTTTTAATTTGTATTTCCCTAATGACTAATGATGTGAAACACCTTTTCTGGTGCTTATTTGCCATCCCAGTTTCTTATTTGGTAAAGTGTCTGTTTATGCCGATTTTAGGAGAATAGTTTCTTTTCTTATTTTCAGATTTTGAGAGTTGTTGGCTTATATGTATAGTCATATATATATGTATAGGCATATATATATGTATAGTCATATATATATGTATAGGCATATATATATGTATAGGCATATATATATGTATAGGCATATATATATGTACATATATATATTAGCATATATGTGTGTGTTTTTCTCAATACGAATCCTTTCTTTAGACATATGATTTTTCAAATATATTCTCCAAGTCTGTGGCATGTCTTTTCATTCTTATAACATTGTCTTTCAAACAGCATAAATATTTTACTTTTATAAAATCTAGTTATCAATTTGTTCTTTTATGGATTTTGGTGTTAGTGTCGCATATATATATAAATATTTGCCTAACTCAAAGATTTTATCCTCTTTTTTAATCATTTATTTTTTAGTTTAGGTTTTATGCTTAGGTCTTATAAAAAATATTGAGTCATTCCATCTATGAGCATGGTATATCTCTTCATTTACTTAGTTTTTCATTTCTTTCAGTATTGCTTTTTAGTTTTCAGTGTATAAATCTTTCCGGTTTCTTGCACTTAGGAATGCATTCAGCTCCTTGATCTATCAGTTTAAATTTATTCTCACCAAATTTGAACGTTTTTCAGACATTATGTTCTCAAATATTTTTCTGCCTCTCCCTCTCTTTCAGGGACTCTAATGACTTTTACATTAGACCACTTTTCTGGGAACAAGTTCCAGACTGGAAAAGTGGTCTAATGTTCCAGTGGGAACAAGTACTGCGTGTAGTGCTAACCATTGTTAAACCTTGAAATCTTGAAATCTTGTGGGTAGTCTTTCCTCAACCTTGGGAAGTCAGTACTCAAGTGAATACTCACCGGGATCCTGTACAGATCTTCAGAGTTATTGCTCTCTGAAGCTCTTTTCCAATACTCTTTTCTGTGAACTCAAACTGCCTTAATCTTCCTGGATTCTCAGCAATATCTCCTCAACTCAGAATCCCTGTGTTCTTCTTTCCTGTACCAAGGATTGCCAACTCTCACAAGACAATAAGTTGAGTTATGATAGGACTCATCTCATTTGTTTACCTGCACCCCAAGGATCACTGTCCTTTGTTATCTGACATTCTGTGTCTTAAAAACAGTTGTTTTGTATGTTTTGGCTGTTTTTTGTTTGTTTTTTGTTTTTGTTTCTGTTTTTTTTTTTTTGGCTGTTGTGGTTTCAGGTTGTTGAGGATAATTCTTATCCCTGTTAATCCATTTTGACAGTAAGTAGAAATAACAAAATTGACTTGTAAATTAGTATATATATTCTTGGTTCAAGGAGTAATGGGCTAAAGTAATTTTCTCCAGATTGTGTTATTTGTCTTGGCCACATCATTAACTAGCAAACCTACTCAGTTTTAATAAATGGTTTCTTTGCCAACCATTTTTTTTCAACCAGCCCCTCTCTGTTATAAAAAGAAAATTAAGCTACCCACATTCTGTTTACTTACATAGAGTTCCACTATTTAGTCTTTTGAAAATAGCCCTTCTGACTTGTAAATAACTTATTTGACTCTGTGTGTGAGTCACTCACTTTTATGTAGCTTGCCTTGTTAACTGCATCTACCAAATTGAATTCTGGTGATGCTGATAAACTGTTCAAATAGGTCTTTTGTATGTTTGCATCAAAGAAAGTTTTACGGGTATGTTTGGCATAATTAAGTGCTTTTTCTCTGTGTATGTGTTTGTGTGTGTGTGTTTTAAATAACATGGCATAATGCTAAATAATCTAAGCAGGAATAATTTGTTTTTATTAAGTCAGATTGCCTTCTGTACATATGCTGGGGAGTAATTTAGTAGGTTATAGTTTCAGTGTAATAAAAAATGGTGGGGTTGGGGCTGGTGGAAATGATGCCTTTCTTCTGTGCCTAAGTGATAATGTAAACATAAGTCAGGAACTAAGAATATCTGTCTGGGAATATATAATAGGATCAAACCTGAGCACAAATATTCCCAGAGGTCGATTTTTCTTATACTGATTTAGTTATGAACTGGTAAATTTGTTTTCATGAATCAATTTCTACAAAGCAAACTTTATTTTATATATATGTGTGTGTGCATTTTGAATGTATGTTCATTTTTTTCTGTTGATTTTTTAAATTATGTTCATTATAGAAGTTCTTAAGTGATAGCATTCTCATTGTAAACAGGTCAAGCTGTGCAGATAAAATAAAATTCCCTTATATCACCTTCTTATCTCCAGCTGATTTCTTTCCCAGAAGGTAATCACTGAAATGAGCTTAGCGTGGGCACTTCCCAGTGGGGACCCCAAGATCCCCTTCTGTAATATACCTGCCGCTTTTGAGGTTTGAATACTCGTGGGCTGCTCTCCCCTTTTCAAATGCCTATCCCTGCACCATGATTTTCTGTTTTAGTCAGTCCTATATGTCATCTATCTTTCACTGATTTCTCTCATTTCTGGTCGTCAAGGGCACCCCTTTTTGTTCTATCATTTGGCTGAGAAAGTGGCAAAAATGAACACTGACTTAAAAAAAATACTCCAAAAATAATTTGAGTTTAGAGCAAAAGCAAATATATCATTGGTTAAAATTTCTTGTGTAGGTTGTATAACAAATTTATACATGAATTTCATGAATTTCTAAGGTTGTGTTTTACATCATTTGATTTTAGCTAATAGTTTAATTTTATGGTAGGTTTTATTAGAGGAGATAAAAGGCTTTGTTTTGCTTCACGTCTCTGGAAAATTTATTAAATCTCCATAATTTTCAGAACCTAGCAAATGGTAAGCTTGTTTCCATTCCAACTTTGTGAGATGCTTTGTTTCTTGTAAAGTGAATTTTCAGAGTGCTGTGTGCTTTAGCACCATTGGAAGCTGAACCTCAGGTAGTAGTCCTTACCTTGGTGTATGAGAGTCTGCATTTCCACCTTCAAAGATTCTGAAAAGGAATTAAAAAGTAGTGTCTTGAATATTTGATAAACTTAAGATTACAAGAAAACATTCTGGAACATGACTTTCCTCCCGCTTTTGAAGTTTTTCACTTCTTTTTCTCTAGATCTTTTTATAGATGTTCAGAGGCATTTTAGATTGAATTATTATGTGTTTAAGGAATTCTAAGATAATAATTACCCGGAAATTAACTCAAATTACATAATCATGTATTCTAGATAAGATATGTTGTATTGTTGTGGTAGGCAAAAATGCCATGACCCGGCAGAATATTTTAAAATTAGCAGTGTATTTTAAATATTTGAACACTCTCTTTCATTTCAGAAGCTAGCCGGCACTTAAGTCAGAAAACAAAAGCTAGCTGCCAGAGTGAATGAAATACTTTAGGAAGAGAGGAGGGAAAAACAGGCTTTTCTCATTCTGTAATTCTGAGTGTTCTTTAAATGTGTCAGAATATTTGCTTTGTCCAATTTCTGTGTCAATTTCTACTTCTTTCTTCTTGCTCAAAAAGTTTCATAATGCTCCCTCTAACATAAGTCATTTATCTTTCCTCCCTCTCTTGCTGTTTACTTCCTTGCTTCCTTCCTTCTCTACCACTTCCAGTTTACATAGTAAGGGACTCTTTTGGCTTTTGGGTAGTAATTTAACCTCCAAATTTCAGTTTCATGTTATGTAAAACACAAATGATACTTACTGTATTTCACATGGTTGTTATGGTGAGGACTGAGCCGCGTTATGTGAGAAGGCTAAACATCATGCCCTTAATACTGAATATACGTTCTTTTCCCCTTTCCTTTCTTCTTTGCTGTCCCACTCTGAGGCTCCTTTCTTCCAACTCTGAGATGTAGTTTTAAATCTTTTATGAAAAAAAAAAAAACCTTATGGAGAAAGGGAGGAGAGGTGGATTCATGAGCAGGAGGAGAATAACTGAACTTCTGGCATCAGCATTTACTATGGCTGGTCACCATTTTAAGCCTGTCACTTTCATTAATTCATTTAGTCTCATTACAATTCTATGAAAGTGCTATCATTATGTCTATTTGATACATAAGGAAGCAAAGTCTTAGAGAGATTAAGGCAAGATCACATAGCCAGTAAGTAATGGGGTCAAAATGCAGACGTTAACGTTTTGGCTTCAGACTCTGTACTTTGAGTTCAGCCGGTGTTTGGAACAGGACTGATAGCCACAAAATGTGGACTTTGCCTTACCTTCCTTTTTTTTTTTTTTTTTTGAGACAGAGTCTCGCTCTGTCGCCCAGGCTGCAGTGCAGTGGCGTGATCTCGGCTCACTGCAAGCTCCGCCTCCCGGGTTCACGCCATTCTCCTGCCTCAGCCTCTCCGAGTAGCTGGGACTACAGGCGCCCGCCACCGCGCCCGGCTAATGTTTTGTATTTTTAGTACAGACGGGGTTTCACTGTGTTAGCCAGGATGGTCTGGATCTCCTGACCTCGTGATCTGCCCACCTTGGCCTCCCAAAGTGCTGGGATTACAGGCGTGAGCCACCGCGCCTGGTCGATTTACCTTCCTTTCTTAACCAATCATGCCACTAGCTTGCACTGGCCTCAATACCCAACGTTTTTCCTACCTTGGGGCCCTTTTCCTACCGTGGGGCCTTTGTATTCTCTATTCCATCCTTTCTGCAATTTTTCTAGATCTTTCCAGCTCAGCAAAATTGTCATCTCTCCACATTGCCTTGTTCACTCTATTCGAAGTAAGGAAGGGTACTTCTCCCAAAGCAACTCTTATGTTCCCGTGGATTGCTTTATTAATCACGATAGGACATGATCTCCTACATTAGGTTTTCCTCCATGTTATCTGGCAGCCCATGAAGGATATGAGCCGTAACAGAGCATAGACATTGCTTTTTTCTTTGTAGCTTGATCTCCAGTGCCTAGTATTGTTCCCAGCATATAATATGTTTAATGTGAACTGAGTGAGAAAACTAAATGAGAGGCTTAATTTTATACAGCAGTGAAGGCATGTACCAGACTTATAATCTAAGGAGAACTTATTCTCTAGAAATGTGGAGTAGCTGGACGTGGTGGCTCAAGCCTGTGATCCAAGCACTTCCGGAGGCTGAGGTGGGTGGATGACTTGAGCCCAGAAGTTCGAGAACAGCCTCGGCAACATGGCAAGACCCCATCTCTGCAAAAAAAAATACAAAAATTAGCGAGGCATGGGATGCGCCTGTAGTCCCAGCTACTCGGGAGACTGAGGTGGGAGGATCACTTGAGCCTGGGAGATGGAGGCTGCATTAAGCAGTGATGGCGCCACTGCACTCCAGAGAGAGAGGGAGATGCAGAGTCATTGATTTGTACCTTTACTTTGAAATGTTTAATAATTAGTGATTTTCTCAGTCCTCTCTTTTTCTCATGGGCCCCTTTAGTAAATGCTGATGGACAAGATTCACAGGCCATACCTTAAAGCCATTGATGGAGGTAGATTTTCTTCCCAGGGTGCTTTTTTGGCATAGAGTTGGCTAAGAATGTGCTTAAATGCCATCATACATTGGTGGAAGGTAGAAATCAGTTCAAAGAAAGACTGGCAGAGCAGATCATAAGTTAATACATGAATCAAGTTGGCCTGTATCCTACCAAGTACAGTCTTTTGTTTAGTGGTGTATCTACTACCAGATTCTCCAATTCCTAATGATACTTTAAAATTAATCTTCATGCTCATTTTTATAATAATATTGAAGGTCAGGCGAGAGATAATATCCTCATTTTATAGGTGGAAGAACTGAGTCAAAGAAGTACATGACTTGTGTAAAGAAAAGCTAGCCTATCTGATGTCTCTAAATCCTGGGTCTGAACTACTTTGACGATATTAAAAGCTTACTTGACATAAAATTTTAAGACTGTTATGATTAGAGTGAATGTCAGTAATATATGTGTCTAAGGAATTTGATAAATATACATTAGATGCTCTAATGAATTCAATTGCTTGGAAGTGAAGGGGAAAATGCACAAAATTTTTACTTAGGTTCATGCTTTTCATGTAGAAACAAACATTGAAATTTGGAAGTGAAAAATCTACCTCTTATCCTGGGTATATATGCTGCCTATATATATGCATATAGTAAGATGTTTAAGTTTTTAGAATTAACTGCATTGTTAAATATTTGAAATACACATCTGATATTTGTTATTGAACTTTAAAATGATATATGAGGATTTAGGTAAATACTGTCTGTCTAAAATTAATTTTGGAAAGTAACTCATAAGATGATATTTTCGATACAGTTTTGCCAGCAATTATTAAATATGTTTTGAGAAGAAAATTGCTATTCAAATTACCCATCTCATCCTTGGCGCTTTCTAAAAACCAGACAAATATTTTTTAGTTTGTGAAGGCTGCTCATAACAGTTACAAGCTAATTAATTATAAAAGATTTAGCCATGCATTTGACCGTAGAATAGATTGGCTCTGGCTGCTGGATTATAGTTTTAGATGATTTTATGATCCAAGCATTGCCTTGACTTACTGATGATTTAAATGATTGTGTGTGGGTGATTTAAAAAGCAATAAGATGAATAAAATATTTATTTTGGGTAAAGGTACAGAATACGTTGTGAATAAACAAAGTATGGAAAAAGTATCTAAATTCCTCATACATTTTTAAAATCAGTTAATTAATAGTAAACATGCAAGAAGCTCATTCACTATAGAAATTTAGTCTATTTATTAGGGAGTGTTCATTTTTAACCACTATGTTCATTTTCTAGTCTAGTACATAATATTTTTCACGGGTCGTCAGAACCTCATTTTTCCTTTTATATAATAATGACTCTCCAAATACCCTTTTCTTTCTTGGTCATTATTGATCTTTTAATAAGACAATAAAACCAATAACAAAAGTGTATTCCTATAGCCAAATAGCCAAGAGTCAAAATATGCCTTTATGGATTTTTCTTTTCTTTTCTTTTTGAGATAGAGTCTTGCTCTGTTGCCAGGCTGGAGTGCAGTGACGCGATCTCAGCTCACTGCAATCGCCGCCTCCCAAGATAAAGCAATTCACCTGCCCCAGCCTCCCAAGTAGCTGCAATTACAGGCACGTGCCACCACGCCCGGGTAATTTTTTGTATTTCAGTGAGACGGAGTTTCACCATGTTGGCCAAAATGGTCTCGATCTCCTGACCTCATGATCTGCCTGCCTCGGCCTCCCAAAGTCCTGGGATTACAGGCGTGAGCCATCACACCTGACCTCCTTTATGTTATTTTATTTAACCTTCAAATAATTATATAAAATTGATATTATTTCTTTACTCCACCAGTGCTTATTGGGCAACTCACAACTATGAACCCTTCTGAGAATTTGGGGTACAGCGGCAAAATAAAGTTGTCAAAGGGCCCTGTCCCCTTGGGGATCACAATCTCAAGGTGGGGGGGAACATCCAGAAATAAGATAGTTATAGTTGGTGACGCATTACCAGAGACATGTGATGCCGTAATAGTGACTAACCCAAGGACAGTGAGTTAGCTTTTGTTGCATAAATTACCCCCAAAATTTAGTGACTTAAGACAACTCTTTGTTTAGGCTCATGTTTCGGCTATTTGAAATTTGGGGTAGGCCCAGCTAACTGTTTCTGCTGATGGAGGTCAGACTAAGTTCAGTTAGAGGAACTTATGGGAGAACTGTGAACTTCCAGATGAGTTGAAGATGGGCTGAGGGTATCCTCAACTGAGATGGCTTATTTCTGTGTCACATGGTGGTGGTAGGGATCCCAAGTGCAGCATGGGTCATTAGTAAAGCAGACGTTCTGGCCTTCATTTCATTCTTTTGAGTGTATGCTGTATAAAAATTGACCAGATTATCCACAAATCCTGTACCGCTTGTGAAGGTTGAAAACCCAAGGGAAAATAAGATTCTTTCTATCACTGGAGTGATATTACTGAGCTTTTCAGAGTCTATTCTCATGCCAAGATGTATGTTTGTTAAATTTTGAACTGGTATGTGGTTTTCATTCAGAAAGTATTTGATGATGACTTCTCAAGCAAGGAATAACTATAATAGCTTATGTGCTTATGGGATATTTTATGTAAGGGTGAAAATAATAATTCTGAGAAACATGCAAGTATTGGTTTTTTCTTCACATTCCCTAATTTTCTTCTCTTGTACATTTCACGGAGCAATGCCTTCTCATATATTCACCTGGCGTGTTGAACATCAGTACAGGATTGAATGAAGCAAAACCTTATGTACGAGTTACATTTGAGAAAATCAAATAACTGTATATTTTTTTCTGGCACTAGGAAGTCAGAAAGATATACAGAATTAGTGCCAATGGCTGTATCAGTTGTTCAATGAAGAGAAGATAAGGAGGTCATATAGCAGAGAATCGTATTTGTATACTCTTGTCTATAAAATTTAGAACATTTTGGTTGTTGTTTAAATTTATATAAGCTTGTTTTATTCTTGGTATATTCTTGCCAATATCTACCCTTTAAAATCCATGCCATTCAGGTGGCTCAAAGGATATACTCAACTCTGACATTGGTAATAAGTGAATAGGCTAACTTGCCGCAATTTGATAAAAACAGAAGCACACCTTAAGTTAAATATTTGTGGAGATTTGAGTGTGATTCACAAAATTTTTCTCTCTCATTTTATTTTTCATTAATTCATTCAACCAATTTATACTAAATATGTATTATTTGTTAGGCATTGTTTTCGGTGCAGGGAACACTGATAAATAAACAGATAATGTTACTGCTGCCTTTGAGCTTCCAGTCTATTAAACATTAGATGGACAAGTCAGTCTTTCTACTTTTTAGAAACAACCAGCAGATAATATTTGTTAACAAAAGTCATGATGTAAGGAATTTACTAAGGGAATTCAGAAAAGATTACATTTTTTCCTGGTTACATAATATAAGAAATTTACTGAAAGATTATAGAAAAGATTATGACTAAGCTGTATCCAGTATTTTAGTGATTTGTTTAGCAGATTATTAATTTAGGTAAAGGTCATTTTGATTGGAAACATCTATCAAATCAGTCCACCAGGTAAAAGAAAGCAAAAGAAAGCAGAGTCTAACAAAGGAGACAGAACATTTTAATAAGAGATACCTTTAAATTATATTTTATACCATACAAATTGGCCTCTTTGTTTGAGAATTCAATTATTTTACAGCCAATACAACACACATTTACATTCGGATTCTATATACTCTTCTAGTCTCTAATTATATACAGATATTTCAGATAACAAGAACCAAATCTTGCCTCAAATGCTAACATCATGGATGACAACATAGAGCCTAGTGTAATCCACTGTGATATGACCAATGATGGTAGGTTTGACAGCTGCATGGGGATCACAGGAGAAGCTGTACCTGAGCTGTACATGTATCAAACAACTACATAATTTTTTCTGTCATTAGGAAGTCAGAAAGATATACAGAGTTACTGCCATACCTGAGAGTTCAGCTGTGTGCAAATAGCTCACACTGTCTCTAAGTGTTTAATTTCTGTAATAAGAAAGGTAAGCTTTTACCAAACTCTTTCTTCTTTATTTTTATTATACATCCTTTATTAGTGATTACTAGCCCATGCTCAAATGTTAGATTGCCTCAAATCAAATCCTAGAGTCACTCTTAAGTATTTTTTATGGTATTAGGCAAGTGATGTCACCTCCCTAAGACATAGTTTCTTCTTCCATAATATGAGATTCATGAGGTAGGTCCTAACTTGTGGTAGGGTGGTCAGGAGGCTTAAGTGAAATCATAGCTAAAACAGTTAACAATTCCTGGAACCACACAAGTACACTGGATATCCTCACTGTTGGTACTTGTATTCATACTTGCATTTATAATACACATTTCTCAGATACCCCAACAGTTCATATCCAGACACCCCCGATGGATGCACCTGAGACTGATACCAGGTCATCCTTTTTCATTCTCACGCTGCCAGCTAGACAAGAGGCTAGGATCCACAGACCAACCAGACAGATGCTATGTTCCATTCAAGAGCTGGAACAGATGATCCCTTTTCCACGACAAGAACCAACCTCTGCCAAAACAAATCACTTGGCACAATTTCTAACTCTAAATTAATGTCTTCACTTATTTGCTTAATAACTCCCTCCATCCTCAGCTGTCAGATCAGGCTAGGAGAGACTCTATTGGACGAGCAGTAGACTGCTCTTCCCCAGGTGCCTAGCACAGTGCCTGATGCACCATAGGCTCTCAGTGTGTGCTTGTTGAAGAAACAAAGACACAGTCTGCCCTTTACATTGAAAGCAGTGCCCCAAGGCAGTGGGTCCAATCCAGGTCACCTCCATTGTGCCTTTCCATGAGGGCTTGCTCAACTCTCTCCCACCTTCTGTGGCCACCTCTCTAGAGAAGCTTCTTCCAGCTTGCCAAACAGTCTAGCTTGGACTGCTGAACAGCATCCCTGGTCCTTCTGAATTTTC
This sequence comes from Nomascus leucogenys, assembly GCF_006542625.1. Lineage (NCBI taxonomy): Eukaryota > Metazoa > Chordata > Mammalia > Primates > Hylobatidae > Nomascus > Nomascus leucogenys. Next base: position 2,877,692 of record NC_044391.1, read on the forward strand.
TAGCTGGGGAAGCAAAATGTCCGTCTATGATTAATCCCACACAATAGGTGGTAGGAAACATACCGATACCATATCTGGGCCTGAGGCACAACTCTTCTATGGAGTTGAGTTTCCTCTAAATTCATGGCTTTTGATTGTTAGTGTGCAGTCTTAAGGCCTTAACATGTATTTATAAACAGTCTTCTTTTTAAAAGTGCAGGAGTGGTGTATATAGTATGCAGTATGCCACTGTTTTTTAAAAAAGATATATCACATATGTATATGATTTTTTCTTGCTTGTATTATCCCTATGTTTTATTTTATTCTCCAAAGTTGATAGTGTTTTCTTCTAAGGAATGCAATTCCAAAAGAACAAATATTGAAACCAATAAAGAAATAAAATTTATGGTTAATAGCTTCATTTCATTTGTTAAATGTAATTAACATGTATCTTTTTATTACTAAGATTACCTACCATTTTAATGTATATAATGACTATTGCATTAGATTTTATTTTTAAAATGCTGTTACACAAACTTAAAACCAAAATTAACAGTGTTCCATGGGACAGCTCTAAATATAGTATAGCTATTAACAATATATATTCTTAAAGTGTGCTAGGAAGAACCAAATACTTGACATGAACTATTCTGACATTTAAATCTTCTCTTATTCTTGTCAGCACTGCCACAGCAAATGATAAAGGTGGTATTAATAGCCATATAATTTTCTGAAAGTTTTTTCATTTTTCAACTCACAAGGCAGCTGGACATGTTTACAACTTGAAATCTTTTATGGCATTATTTGTGAGATATTAAGATATGGATAGCATTTATGAAGGAAATAAAATGCATAATTATTTTCTGGCACATTGACTTGCATTTAATTAAATAGTTTTTTCCTACTTAAGTTCATCTATCTATTGAGCATTTTCTTGTTCTAGTTATTCTTTGAACAACTGCCTTCTTATAGACAAGAAAATTTTCAGTTTTGCTGATTGGTAAATTGGTAATTACTACTCCATTTTTGGTTCTTAGTAGTTTTCTAACGCTAGGTTCAAACTCTTGAAGAAAATATTTTATTCTGCATGCGCCTTTGCAGAATTCTTAGAAAATTCGCTGGCAGAATAGTTGTAGAAAACCACAATTACAGATAATAATTTTGCCATTTTCCTTATGACCCCTAGAGAGGAATAAATTTACAAAATTAGTTTAATTTTGTTTTATTCCTGTGTCTTGTGCTTTCTCATTTCCTTTCCTCAAGTTATAGAAAATACATAAGCCCAGTACAGATTCAGTCCCCTCTTCCACTCTGGCCAGTCATCTCTCTTCATCAATCCTGGGGATGACTAAGGAGAAGTAAGGAATATATGATCCATCCACTGACCAGCTATGTGCAGGGACATTTGGCTCCTGAGTTGACGATTATCTGGACAATGATAGAATGAGAACCCCTCTTAGAGGTTAATGTGAAGACCAAATTAGTTAATAGAAGGGAAGACACTTTGGAAAGTGAACCACAAAGGCCACCAGTAGGAGTAGAATACTAGGAAATGATCTTTCTAAATGCCAGTCTGATCAAGTGCTGCCTCCAGCCTGCCTCCAACAATACAAAGTATCCAAGCTCCTTAGAATGGCATTCAGATCTCTAAGGATAGTTGATGGCTTCTTGGACTGCCCTTTGATTCCTAAGAGATACTGCCCATGGTTTTTCCTTTCCTCAAATTCCTAGTAAGACACCTCTGCCTTCCTTCTACACACAATTCAGTACCATCTTCTCTTTGACATGACCTTTTCCTTCCACCTCTTTTCACTTCTTTTTTACCTGCAGGGTTAGGAGACACCTGCTATGTGAGCGTATGTAAACCATACTTCACAGAGCAAGCCTTAAAAAATACCAGCTTTCATCCTTTTTCCTTCCCTTCCTATTAAACCCTATACAGTCATATGTACAATGTATTGAATGAGTATGGTGAGAAAAGAAAGTGATATATTTGTATTTCTTGTACAGTCTTCTACAAATCTCTGAAAGTAGACATGACTGTGATTTTTTTTTAAAAAAGTGGATGTTAGGATCGAAGCTAATAGCTTTGGGGGTATGAGGGAGACTTTTCATTGTATACATTGATTTAATCTTTGAATTTTTAATCATGGGAATCTATTTCTCATGTCAATAGTAAGTAACATAAATAAAAATTTAGTATAAAATTTTAAGTCTAGAAAAGTCGAATGTAAAAGTTTCATTCACTCACCTAATATCTAAATTATCTGACTTACAGGCATATGGTGGAGAAAAGAATATGGCTCCCGTTATCAACATTTCCTCTCTTCCCCTTGTCCTATTTCTCCTCCATTACCCAGTAGAACACTCTAACATCCTTAGGGTTGAAGCAGAATGGAGAGGAGAGTTAAGGAGCATAAAGATTTTACTTGAAAGACATTGGTTTAATCAGTTTTTGGCAGCTGAGCTTGACAGAAAAAACAATGTATTTCTCAGTCTGGCTATGGTCCCATTGCAGATCAAGAGGGGGCTGTGCTCTGTGTCACCTCCACTCTAAGGCGATGGAGCCTGCACCCTTTCTAATGTTGCCGGTTACTGTGGCAGAAGGAAAAAGCACATGACGAATCACACACTGGCTCTTCAAATGTCTGCCCAGAAGTGACACAGGCCCCTTGAGCTATAAGTTCCTGGTCAAAACAAACAACATGGCAACACCTAACATCAAAGTGGGCAGAGACATGCAGTGGCCCGTGTATCTAGAAATACTAAAAATAATGGTAAATAGCACTGATAAATATTTTCTGAAAAATATAAATCGAGTGGAGTCTCAAAAAAAAAGAGTGGAATTCCTTTTAATTTTTTATTTAGTTATAGTTTGGGCTGCGAGATGGTTGTGTTACAGGTGAAATTCACATAATTAGAAAACTATAGGTGAGTATGCTTTAACCTCCTGCCCCAACTTCCTCCTCTTTATTTGTTCTTGCTTTCTTCCCCTCCTCTTTATTTGTTCTTGTTTTCTTCCCCTCCTCTTTCGCTTATATTTTCCTCTGACCTCACCCTAAAAACACAGTTTAACCTACAGGGTACCAGAATACCAAACCAAACCAACCAAACAACAGCAACAACAAAAATTGGGTGCCCTCTGGAATATTTGGCTCCTAAAAAAATATTGAAATGTACAGTACCACTGAAATGTCTAATATTACCAATGTGGCATTAATAAATGGACAGTTGTGCTCCTTTGTAGCTTTTCTCTCTGGAAGGAAGATGTTGGATAGTTTTTGTTTTTTAGAGACAAGGTCTTACTTTGTCACACAGGCTGAAGTTCAGTGGAATGACATTGGCCTATTGCAGCTTGACCTCCTGGGCTCAAGTAATCCTTCTACCTCAATCTCTAGAGTAGCTAGGACTACAGGTACACATCGCCAAGCCTGGCTACTTATTTTGAAAGTTTTGGTAGAGATGGGCTCTTGCTATGTTGCCCAGGATGGTCTCAAACTCCTGGCCTCAGCAATCCTCCTGGAGGCCTTGACCTCCAAAAGTGCTGGGATTACATGTGTGAGCCCATGTACCCAGCCAGATAGTTCTTACTGTGACAAGGGGACAAGAAGCCTTTTCTCAGGGCGGACCAATGGCAATTCCTTTTACCCCACACTGTCAACAGTGGTTCTTCCAGGACCATTTACATTTCTTCAGTCTGTTGCCTCCTTTCTCATTGAGTGGCGAGCACTCTTGAGACCCAGCAGTTTGCTCCATCTCAACCCACTGTGACTAATAGGAACACATAGGCTGGGATGTAAGGAATGGATAATGGATACTGGTTTTAGTTACCCCATCAGAGACATTTTGAGTTAATGCAATTAATGAATAAAGTAATGTGTATGGTTCTCTCCCACCAGGAGAGGAAAGGAATAGAAAGAATAGAGAAATATAGCCTACTAGTCAGTTTGGTGTTTGTTCCAAAATAAACCCTAAAGTCTTTGCAGAGGCAAATTTCTTATTACTGTACCATCAAGTGAAATGCTCCATGAAATATATTCTGTTTTGCTAGACGTGTGGACAGCTTCCTGAAACTGTTAAATTGATCAATGGTATTAACTCTTCTCCAACAGGCCATTAGAAATTTTAGCATTTAAAAGAGAGAAGAGGGAAAATACAGTTGGCTCAGTTGAGAAGCAATCTCTTGGAGCTGGTAATTATGTCACATCTGTTTGGAGAAACAAGTTGGCCTTTAAGAGAGTGAATGGGGTAACAATTTAATTAAAGATGGGTTAGATTGCATGCAAATTACTTGCCATTATTATTGAAGAAATCTATCAAAATGGACCACTGGGAAAGCACTGTTTTCCCTGTTTCTTGAGGAAATTGTTCTTGGCATAACAGTAGAATTTAACTTCCTTTTCTGAATGTAAGTTTCAGCCCTGCTGTATGGAGTGAGATCATTGCATAGGGTGTGTGCACTTCCCCAGTTTCTGTTTTCTTCCTTTCTTACTCAGATGCTGTTCTTTTATAACTTTGTTTAACATAACACTTGAGCCAACATGGTATGATCTGGTTTGTGGTTGCTTTCTTTGGTTTGCAAGAATTTTGGAAGGTATTATTCGCCTTTAAAACAAATTATTTGCCTATTGGCATCTGGCCAGTAATTCCAACGTAGAATTCTTAGCTCTGTGAACTTGAACCTAACTCAATTGAAATTCCTTATCTAATAATAAGTCTATTGCCCCACCTCAATATTACCAATGGGCTAGTAGAAGGTTTTCTAAGCAACTCAGTTTTTTTCTCAGTGTGAAATCATCTATGTCAATCTTTTTGGTGCTGTACCCTATACTGAACATGGAAATTCCACCATTTAATGTGCTAAACAGCTAGCAGAGAACTATTCCATAGATATTGAACTTGAAAACTATACATTTTAATAAGCCAAAGTATATCTCAGGAAAAATCAGAACTTTAATGAAGCTACAATTGTAGATATGTTAAAAAAGACACCGAGTTCATTGTAAATGAATTTCCATTTGTTGGTTGATTATTTATAGGGTGAATTGCCAAAAAAGATAGTTAAATAATCAGTCCATCTAACTGAACTTAACTAATGTAAAATTACTTTCTGTAAGCCCAGGTTAGTTATAAAAAGATTGACCCTTTACCGCAGTTTATCTGATACAATCTCAGATTAATTAATCTTGATTAGTTCGCTATTTGCCTCAGATTTTTAATTTTAAAAGGATATTATTGGAATTTTACTTTTTAAAACAGTTTTAATAAAAATATTACATAGGTCTATTCATATAATAAAACTATAGTAGAACCTTGAACAACATAGAGGTGAGGAGAGCTGACTCTTTACATAGTCAAAAATCCACTTATAACTCTTGACTCCCTAAAAACTTAATGACTAAGAGCCTACTGTTGACCAGAAGCCTTGCCAATAACAGTCAATTAACACATATTTTGTATGCTATGTATTATATACTGTATTCTTACAATAAAGTAAGGTAGAGAAAAAAATGCTACTAAGAAAATTACAAGGAAGAGAAAATATATTTACTATTAGTTAAGTGGAAGTGGATCATCATAAAGGTCTTCATCCTGTTTGTCATCACGTTGAGTAGGCCAAAGAGGAGGAGGCAGGGGAGGACTTGGTCTTACTGTCTCAGGGGTGGCAAAGGCAGAAGAAAATCAGAATATAAGTTAATCTTGCAACTCAAACTCACGATTTTCAAGGATGAACTGTAATTTCTTAGTAATAAACCCTTTAGTCTCACAAGTGTCATGATTTGAACAATAAATTGTATGGTCACGTTGGTCACCCTAGGTAGGAATTTGCTGATTTCAACAAATTGGAGGTTACTGCATGATTGTCAGGATCTGAGAAAGCAACTGAGAAGTAACAGTTATAATAAGTTACAAACCTTTTAGGACAGTGAACATTTTAAGATGTATGTTTTCTCCATGTGTCACAACCAACAGTAAACAAAGATCAAAATCATGGTAGAAAAGCAGGATTTAGTGGACATCAGAGAAATTGCAGATCTAGAATACAAGGCAATAAAAATTTACTTTTTATCTGGTAAGCCAGAGAGAGCTGCTTCATGGTGGTGGGCCCAGGGGGATTGGAGAGAGTGGTACCAGAAAGTTGGATAGAAAAGTTAATGCAACAATTGTAAAGAGGATAAGAATGTGGTATTTGAAAATAAATATTTTAACAAGATAAATATAATACAAAACATGGAATAAGAAAAATACATTATTATTGAATATTCTGTATTGAGTTTTGGAAGTTTATGTGTCTCCTTTTCTAATGCCATGATTTTGCAGTGCATTACTGTTAATAATTTTTAGGTCTGCCTATCCAAATTAGGCTTTTGCAGCATCTAACACCCTCCACCCTAGCTCACTTGGTGGGTGAGCCTCCAATGACTACACCCAAGGAGGATTTAACACAGGGATTTTATTACTTGCAACAAGTCAGGAGGACATGGGGTTGGGGTAGTTCGGCAGTGCCTGATTGAACAAAGGTGAAAATTGGGCTTTTATTGGGCTGATCAGCTGAGTCATTGTATATAAAGGGGGAGTAAAGGCAGCCAGGAGCAGTCGCCTATCACGCTTCTACCTACATTGCATGTATAGAAAAGGGAAAATAAACTCATTCCTGGGCAGGGTTTTAGTATGCTAACGAGGGGAGTTATCCAACTTCAATCCAACTCAAGCATCAGCATCGCTGCGTCCATCCCGGTTTTGTTTTGCTGGGGCTGAGCTTCTTCCTATAACTTTTTGAAACAATAAGAACTCAAGGTGTGACAGTTACAAGTGGGTACCTTTTCACAGTGTGTACCTTAACACATGAGGACCCTGGGTTACAGAATGACAGACTCGAAGTGACTCAAGTTCTAGTTGTTCATCTTTAGATGGTAAAGATGACTGTATGTACTATCCTTGCCTATTTCCAGTCTATTGTTTAAACTCTGGTATATGTAATACCACAGAGATATAACCTTTGACCAAAGTGAGTGAATTCAAATAATCCATTACTGATGTGATCTGGAAACAAACCTGGTGTTGAATGTGCATATGTCAGCTCTATCTTGGGAGTTCACTGTAAGTAGGAGTTCTCTAAAAGCACTTCCACGTAGAGTGCAATGCTTATTTAAAAGTAAGTAATAAAAATTTGCAAATTTAAAACACGTATATGCTTTGAATTATATATATATATGAATTATATTTTACTATATATACAATGAAAACTGAACAGTAACCTCAGCCATTGTATAAAAGTGAAACCAACAAAAGATTTTTTGGGGAGGAAGAAGATTATTTTACTGCTGACATAAAGAATTGCCAGGAAACAATGACAGCAAACACTACCAACTTTTAGTTGTAATTTAAGAAAAATTCTTTCAGATAATGCTTTCCTTTATTACTTGAACGGAGGGCAGACCACTCCGTCCATTCTACCCTTGGCACACATCACTTCCTAAACTGTCTTATTGCTTTTAATTATATATTTTTTCCCTTAATATCAATTAAAATCTATAATTCATTAGCCATCAAAACCTGACCTGTTTGAAGTAGTAGCAATTCAACATTAAACCTCAACTAGTGTTGAATAATATTTTGGGGCTTTGTGTTGTATGCTACAAAGTGACCCCCCAAGTTCCTTGCCCATGTGTGGCTAGACAATGGAAATAGTTCCTTGCTTCAACATGTTCCCCAAACACATTCCACAGGAGACAGCATGCGAGCATCAATTCTTGTAAGACAACTGGGAAATGATGTCATAATTTGAGCTGAAGCTGGGAAGATTATTAAATATATTTTCCATGTGCTTTGAAAATATATGCAAAGTAAAGCAATCAGTGCTTGCCATTTTGTTTGTACTCTAAAAGAAAGCTAGTTAAGGTTTTTCATCAAACTATATTCTTCTTTAGGCTTATAAAGTACCATGAAGAGGAAGTAAAGAGAGAGTGGATATATCAGTGGCTAAACCCAAAGTTTTTTAGCATTTCGACTATGGCACCCTCTAGAAAAGCCATTAAAAATGTGAAAAAAGAGAGGTCAGTTAAAAAATAGATTAGATAGGTAGATAGATATATAACAGGTAGGTAGACAGATGAGTGGTAGAGAGATAGGCAGATAGAGAGAGAGAGAGAGAGAGAGAGAGAGAGATAGATAGATAGCATGAAGATGGTTGAGGTGACTACAACCTATGTTCCTTCTGAAGTTTCGGGAATAATTGTTCATTTTCCAAGTGACTGCTCAATACAACATTGCTCTGTTAGGTAATTTAAAGACCGGTGCAAGTACAAAAAACATTGCCATCTGCTTTGTTTCATTTGGCCTTAATTATAATGTTATCTTCTTTTCAGAGGATATATTGTGAAACGCTTATTATTCACCATTATTTCTGGCAGTGATTATAATTTATGACCAACAGTGCAGCACTGAATAATGTCTTGATTGATTGACTGATTAATGTAGATTTTGTAGGTCATAAGGGACAAAAAGCCTGGGAAGATTTTCTGGAAATGTAAAAGTAATTATATTTTCTACTATGTTTGAGGCCCAAAGATCACTGTACTGATAGTTTTAGTGAATAAAGTGTCAAATATAACAAGGAAATTGTTTACTCTATCAACCATGTGATTTCAAACCTGGAGCTTGCTTTCACTTTTGAAATTTTCCACAAGCTAAATCTAATCCTCTATATTTACAACGAAATAAATTTTCCTAGTTATTTATTTTAGGATAACCCTGATCTTTTTCTTTTCTTTTTTTTTGAGATGGAGTTTCACTCTTGTTGCCCAGACTGGAGTGCAGTGGCGTGATCTTGGCTCACTGCAACCTCTGCCTCCCAGGTTCAAGCGATTCTCCTGCCTCAGCCTCCCAAGAGGATTACAGGCATGGGCCACCATGCCCAGCTGATTTTTTTTTTTGTATTTTTAGTAGAGACGAGGTTTTGCCATGTTGGCCAGGCTAGTTTCCAACCCCTGACCACAGGTGATCCACCCGCCTCGGCCTCCCGAAGTGCTGGGATTACAGGCGCGAGCCACCGTGCCCAGCAACCCTGATCTTTTTCAAACTGCAATTTAAAATTTACTGATCACACAGAACTGAACTCATTTTTAATTGTCATTCTGAAGAAGTAATTAAACTGTAATTACTACTTCTGAAAGAGAGGGTTTTTGCCAGTACTTTTTCTGACAGGATAATAATTATTTCATTTTTTGAAATTTTTATTTATAATTGAGAAATAATAATTACATATGTTTATGGGGTACAATGTGATGCTATGTGTATATATTGTTGAATGATTATATCAAACTAGTTATCATATCCATCACCTCACACACTAATCATTATTTTGTAGTGAGAACACTTAAAATCTGCACTGTTAGCAATTTTGAAATATATATTATTATTAATTATGGTCACCATGCTGTGCAATAGATCTCAAAAATTATTCCTCCTGTCTAACTGAAGCTTTGTACCTTTTGATTGACATCTCTGCCTCAGCCTCTGGTAACCACCATTCTACTCTCTACTTGTGTAAGTTTGATTTGTTTAGATTCCACATATAAGTGAAATCATAACAGTATTTATTTATCTTCCTCTACCTGGCTCATTTCACTTAGCGTAACTTCCTCCAAGTTCATTCATGTCATTGCAGATGACGGAATTTGCTTCTTTTTTTTAAGGCTGAACAGTGTGTATATATATATATATATATATATACATACAAAACATTTCTTTATCCATCCATTAACTGATGAATGGAGATAAATATATATAAAACATTTCTTCATCCATTCATTAACTGATGGACACTTAGGTTGGTTCCATATCTTGCCTGTTGTCAATAATACTTCAAGAACATAGGAGAGTAGGTATTTCTTTAACAGTTGATTTCAAATCCTTTGGATATGAACACAGAAATGAGATTGGTGAATTCTAGGGTAATTCTTTTTTCAGTTCTTTGAGGCACATCTATACTGTTTTCCATAATTGGCTATACTAGTTTATATTCCTGCCAACTGCCTACGGGGGTTCCCTTTACTCCACATTCTCGCCAACATTCGTTATCTTTTATCTTTTTGATGATAGCCATTCTAACAGGTATGAGCTGATATCTCACTGTTGTTTTAATTTTAATTTCTCTGACAATTAGTGATATTGAGCATTTTTTCATAAACTGGTTGACCATTTGTGTATCTACTTTCAAGAAATGTCTATTTCAATTCTTTACCCATTTTTTAAAAAAAATTCGATTCTTTGTTTTCTGCTATAAGATTGTTTGAGTTCCTTATATATTTTGGATATTCACTCCTTATCAGATGTGTGGTTTGCAAATATTTTATCTCGCTCTGGGTTGTCTCTTCAGCACAGAAATGGACAGTCGCAGGTTACCGCCTGTACGATCATTATTTTAAACACAAGCAGGAAAAGCTTTTGGGTTCCAAAATTTCAGTCCATATGATTGAAAACCTGCCCAACTGGTAGTGAAACATTTATTGGATTGGGGATTAAGCTATTCATTCTTTTGGCATTAAAACAATGAGGTAGTTTTATTCATAAATCTATAAAGTTAAGTGCACAGTCATCACTTTTAGTACCTTCTGATTCATTGAAATCCTGTAAAATTTTATGGAAAAATCTATGTAAACAAGCTTTAAATAAGGCAATATTCCAATACCAAAACTCAGGATTTAGGCATAGGTGCTATATTTCCAATTCTTAAGTAATTTTCATGTCTTTCACATATTTTTAAAACTCATGTTACAAAATAGCCTAATTCTCTTTACTTTCTGTGTATGAGGGAGGAATTAACATTTTGTAATATAAACCTCCCAAAAGTTCTTCAGAATATTTCTAAAATAAACTTTTTTAGATTCTTGGAGAAATTATGTAATGTCAAAATTTCTTTCCTTTTTTTAAACAATAAAAAACATTGTGGCTTTGTTTTTTTAATTGATAAATAATAATTATATACATTTATGGGGCGCATTTATGGGGTGCAATGTATACATATATCAAATTTTACCCCATATTGTACATTGGGGTACAATTTGTACCCTCATAATACAAATTGTACCCCAATGTACAATATGGGGTCAAATTTGATACATGTATACATTGTGGAATGAGTAAATCAGACTAATATATCCATTACCTCGCATACTTACCATTTCTTTGTGGTACAAACATTTCAAATTCATTCTCTTAGCAATTTTGAACTATACATTACTGGTAACTCTAGTCACCTAATGTTTAATGGATCACCAGGAATTATTCCTCTTGTCTAACAGAAACTTTGTACCCTTTGACCATCATCTCCCCTTTTACCTCCCACCCTCTCCCAATCTCTGGTAGCTACCATTCTACTTTCTACCTCTATGAGTTCGAATTTTTAGATTCCACATACAAATGAGATCATGTAATATTTGTCCTTCTGTGCCTGGCTTATTTTACTTAGTATAAATGGCTTCATTTTTAAAAAATGTTTAAACCAAAGGTTTCAATACATAAATCTAGACACAAAAAAGTACTGTGTGATTCTATTTTTTAGAAAGTTCAAGAACAAGTAAAGTTGATTAAAGAGACAAGAAACTTTCAGTAGTATTGGACATATTCTTTCATCTTTGTGGAGGCCACACAGGGATATAGATGTGAAGAAATTCACTAAGCTATGCAGTCAGTATTAGAGCCCCTGGATGTACATGTGTTATGCAGTAATGAAGGGCACGCACACACTCATTCATTCACACACAGGAAAAGTAATCTATGAAGTGACAACACAACACACAGTGAACACTATTTTCATGGTAAAGTTGCAATAAGGCAAATTACATTATTTTTACAGTATAAACAATTATCTTCAATTAAATGCACGAAGTGTGCTAGAATATATTGGATAATTCAGAATGAACACCTATACTGCAGGTGCTGAAACCAAGAGAGAAGCATCCCCATTGAAGTATTGTAAGAATTCTGTCCCCCCTGCCAGTTGCTATCATGAGATATCGCTGAAATATGGTAGTGTTTTCTAAAATCTACTGCATGAGGATAGGACAAAAATGCCTTCAGTGAAATGATAAAATGCTCACAGAACTAAAAGAAACAAAAGTGGTCAGGTGCAGTGGCTCATGCTTGTAATCCCAGCATTTTGGGAGGCCAGAGCAGAAAGATTGCTTGAGTTCAGGAGTTTGAGACCAGCCTGGGAAAATAGCAAGACCTCCGTCTCTACAAAAATATTTAAAAACAGCAACAAAAAATTAGCTGGGCATGGTGGTGTGTGCCTGTGTTCCCAGCTACCAGGAGGCTAAGGTGGGAAGATGGCTTGTGCCCAGCAGGTTGAGGCTGCAGTGAGCCAAGATCATGCCACCCCATTCCAGCCTGGGCAACACAGCCCCTGTCTCAAAAAAACAAAAAAAGAAGAAGAAAAAGCATTTTATACCTGTCATTAAGAAGAAAAAAGATGTAATTCCAGCACTTTGAGAGGCCAGAGTGGGCAGATTGCTTGAGCCCAGGAGTTTGAAACCAGCCTGGGTGGGCCAGGCGCAGTGGCTCACGCCTGTAATTCTAGCACTTTTGGTAGGCCAAGGTGGGCAGATTGCCTGAGCTCAGGAGTTCGAGACCAGCCTGGGCAACGCGGCGAAACCCTGTCTCTACTAAAAATAGAAAAATTAGCCAGGTGTGGTGGCGTGAGCCTGTAGTCCCAGCTACTCGGGAGACTGAGGCAGGAGAATCACTTGAACCTGGGAGGCAGAGGTTGTAGTGAGCTGAGATTAGGCCACTACACTCCAGCCTGGACTAGGCAACAAAGCGAGACTCCATCTCCGAAAAAAAAAAAAAAAAAGGAAAAAAGAAACCAGCCTGGGCAACATGGCAAAACTCCATCTCTACAGAAAAATACAAAAAAAATTAGCAAGGCAGGGTGGTGTGCACCTGTAGTCCCAGCTACTCAGAGGCTGAGAAGAAAAAAGATTATCTACCATAATAAAGCAAGAAACCCAATCCCTAAACAATACTGTGCCCCATAGAGTTAAGCCGTTTCATTTCTCTTTTAGTACTTTTTCTACCCTAACAAAGAAAATTGTGGCTAAAAGTTAAAACAAAAACAGTATCTTTTTGCTAGTTTCATGATATATCTTGTATGTATGTATGGGTGAATATTCTTATATTATTATTTTTGGTTCATGTAAAGTAATTTTCAAAATGAATAGCTAAGACCAATGCTTCTGAAACTTTAATAGTCATACAAATCACCTGAGGATTTTGTTAAAACTAATATTCATCTGCAGGAGTTCAGGGGTTAGGCTAAGATTCTGAGTTTCCAGTAAGTACCCAGGTGATAGTAATGCTACTGGCCTACACGCTACTCTTTGAGTAATAAGGTCTTAGATTAAAGTGTACTTGGGCCCACTAACATTGATTAGCTTATGACAGGAAGACAAAAAACAAAAAGAAATGAACAAACAAAAACAATGTTAAAATCAAGGCACAAAGTATTGCTGTATGGAAAGTGTCTGAATTTTCAATCTATTCAGCCCTGGAGGAACAGCTTCCCTCTACCACTTATTTACTGTTTCTGTTCTAAACTGACTGTAATAGCCCTTCAATTATAGACTTGTTTCAGTAGTAGCATCTGCTTCATTATAACAGCAGTTTATTAAACTAATAGTTGTTAGCATGAAGACACCATTACAGTAAATTACATTTATAATTATGGCTCTAAATATACTCAGGTTGCATACAATTATTAAAAATTTCCACCCTAATCATTTACCTTTCCTGAAGCTTTCCTCCTATCACATAGACACTGTGAATGTGTGTTGGTGTATGCAGGCTTTTCTATGAGGCTGCTTTCCTATGTCCCATACGGTTATTCAAACTGATGCCTGGTGTGTCTAGAAACTTGTGTTCCTAGCTCAGAGAGTAGCCAATTAGAACTTCCTTCCCAATCTCTACTTCCCATAATCTGGGTCATTTCCATGTTTAGTGCCTTGATCAGAAATAATTTATTGTCTGGTTGTGCATGGCTTTGAGGGAGGCAAAATATAAAGAGAAGTTCATATAAGAAATGTGCACATTTAACATCAATGCATAACAAACACCCCAAAGCACAGTGGCTTAAGCTAAAAACGATCTATCATTGCATTTGGGACAGCTGGGAGTGCTTATCTAGATTTGGCTCAGCTGGGCAGGTTAGTTAAGGTGGCTCTGTTCCACAGCGTCTTTATTAGTCTGTTCTCATGCTGCTAATAAAGACATACCCAAGAATGGGTAATTTATAAAGGAAAAAGGTTTAATGGAATCACAATTCTACATGGCTGGGGAGGCCTCACAATCATGGCAGAAGGCAAAGGAGGAGCAAAGTCACATCTTACATGGCAACAGGCAAGGGGATGTGTGGAGGGGAACTTCCCATTATAAAACCATCAGCTCTTGTGAGACTCGTTCACTAACATGAAAACGGCACAGGAAAGACCCGCCCCCCTCATTCAATTACTTCCCATCAAGCCCCTCCCACAACACGTGGGAATTATGGGAGCTACAATTCTAGAAGAGACTTGGTCTGGGACACAGCCAAACTGTATCATCATCTCACATGCCCCCTCTGAGCCCAGGCCCTCCTGGCAGTCACCCAAGCACATGAGAACGCATTCAACCATGATGGCACATTTCAAGCCTCCACTTCATTGCTTCTGATAATATTACACTGGCCAAAGTCAGTCACATAGTTAAGCTCAACCTGTATTCATTTTGCCCACAATGAGGCCAAAGCAAGTCACATGGCCAAGATCAACATAAATGGAACAGAGAAGTGTCATCTCCTATGGAAGTGAACAGAAATGAGTGATCATTTTGGAATAACAACCTACTCTATCAGAGATAGTTTCCCTTTTATACATGTAAGTGCAATAATGTTTAAAGTCTCTGAGTTTATTTTTATAACATGCTAAATAGCCACAGCCATATTTAGCCAAATTATAAATATTGGAATTGCTTGGTTTCTTTTAGAATCTTAGGTTTTTATAGAAAGTGAGAAATTATGGTCCTAACATCATATATATATTCTATTTTGATGCTATGTACTACTAGTCAGTCACCTGTAAGAGTTTTTGACTAAAGTTTTTGGCAAGATAGATATAGTTGAGTCAAGGTGACAAGGGTATCCACTCAACAAGAATAGTTGAGTCAAGGTGACAAGGGTATCCACTCAACAAGAAAACCATTCATCAAAGATTTCCTATGTGCCCTTTGTTATTTCTGTGCAGCTAAGTACAACACAGTTCCAGGCTTTACAGTTCTTAGAGTGTTTACAGACAAATAAGTAAGATGCTCAATATGAGGTGGTAGGTCCTGTGTACTGGGTGTATGCCAGATTTCACAAAGAGTGAGTTTAACCAGTGGACAGCAGAGTGGGTGCTAGAGCTGACTCTTGAAGGATCAGAAGAAAATTCCCCACAATAGAGGGGTTGGGCATTCCACATATAGAGATGACATTGGGCTGCTTTCGGGGATCCCACAAATAACAGCATAGAAGTGTTTGTGTCTGATATCCCCTTCCTGACATCCCACAACCTAGAGAGCTAGACACTGACGTACAAGGTCATTCTAAGGCTATGCTTAGGTTATTGCTGTCAGGTATGTTTATCCTACACCAGGTTGATAAGACAATGATGTCATCAGTCAGAGCCACATAAGCTTGACAGCCATTAAAAGTTTATCTTCCTGGCTGGGCGTGGTGGCTCACGCCTGTAATCCTAACACTTTGGGAGGCTGAGGCAGGTGGATCATGAGATCAAGAGATCAAGACCATCCTGGCCAACATGGTGAAACCCCATCTCTACTAAAAATACAAAATTTAGCTGGGCTTGGTGGCACGCGCCTATAGTCCCAGCTACTCAGGAGGCTGAGGCAGGAGAATCGCTTGAACCCCCAGGAGGTGGAGGTTGCAGTGAGCCGAGATCGCACCACTGCATACCAGCCTGGTGACAGAGGGAGACTCTGTCTCAAAAAAATAAATAAAAAATTATCCTATTTTATTTGTTTTTAAGATAGGTTCTCGCTCTGTCACCCAGGCTGGAGTGCAGTAGCAAGATCATAGCTTACTTGTCTTCATTGACTAATGAATCCCAACATGCTGAGTTTGATTGTCACCTTTTCTCTCCCAGCTTCAGCAATACTATATATTTAGGACTATAGAATTTTTTCACAGCTCACAAAGGAGCCTCTCAGAGGTGGGATGTAGGATAGGACTGAAGAAAGAAAACCCTACTGGGGAGAAAATATCAAGTGGAGACTGGGTATTCATTTCTACTCTTTGCTAAACAGTAGTTAATGTACTCACAGTCTATGTTCAGAACATTGTCAGTTTCAGAGAAAGATTTCAGTAGTTCATTAGTTTATCTATAAATTTATCCATCCTGTACTTATTGGGCATCTACGACAGCAGGAGTCCCCAGCATTTTTGGCACCAGAGACGGGTTTCATGAAAGACAATTTTTCCATGGACCAGGGCAGCAGGTTGGGAGGGCTGATGGTTTCAGGATGATTCGAGTGCATTAAATTTATTGTGCACTTTATTCTATTATTACACTGTAGTCTATAATGAAATACTTGTACAACTCACCATAATGTAGAATCAGTGGGAGCCCTAAGCTTGTTTTCCTGCAACTGGATGGTCCCATCTGGGGGTGATGGAAGACAGTGAAAGATCATCAGGTGTTAGATTCTCATAAGGAGCATGCAAAGTAGATCCCTTGCATGCAAAATTCCCAGTAGGGTTCTTGCTTCTATGAGAATCTAATGCTGGGGCCAATCTGACAGGAGGCAGAGCTCAGATGGTGATGGGAGCAAGGGGGAGCGGCTGTAAATACAGATGAAGTTTCACTTGCTTGCCTGCTGCTCACCTCCTGCTGTGCAGCCTGGTTCCTAGCAGGCCACGGACTGGTAGCGGTCCATGGCTCAGGGACTGGGGACCCCTGTACTACAGCATGCCAGACAAAATGCCCGCTGAGGTTGGAAACGAAGCAAAAATAGACACAATCCTTGCTTTCTCGGTAGCTTATAGACTGGAAAGTAAGAAGGGCATTACTACAGTGGGGAATACTATAG
Organism: Nomascus leucogenys; assembly: GCF_006542625.1. NCBI lineage: Eukaryota > Metazoa > Chordata > Mammalia > Primates > Hylobatidae > Nomascus > Nomascus leucogenys. The sequence goes on from NC_044391.1 coordinate 2,894,792, forward strand.
AGGAGTAGTAGACAACGTGTGTGAGTGCATTTAGTATGGAGCTGGGAGACATTTACGGGAGGAAAAGATAAGGAAAAACTTCTCTGATGAAGGGACTTTAATCTGACGCCAGAAGGAAGAGTAGTAGCAAACTAGGTAAACAAAGATGGGGATGAGGAAGTAGGAGGTACAGAATACAAAACGAAACGAAACACAGAATATTGCCCACAAAAAAGCCCTCTTCATCCTGCCTGCTCTCTCTCCCCGACAGTGATTGACAATTTGAGGAAGGGGGTTATTCTTAGGGATCAGAATATTTTTGTATAACTGCTTCCATTTTGTATAATTGCCTAGTTTCCCAGGGTAAATAAAGGCAGGAGACACATTCGGGGCCAAATACAGAACTCTATATTCTTACTTGAGAAACACACCAAAATGATCTGCAAATATTACTATGTAGTATTTATGTCTTGCTTCTCTCCCCAAAATTCCCATGTGAAAATAAATTTTCTATGACCTATATACTGTCATTTTGCTTAATCATTTTAAGGCAATATGAGGACATCATGTATTAAATCCTGGAGAATTCTTAGTTTTCAGATTTCTTGTTGTATATTTCCTGATCAATAATGTGCAAAAGGAGATGATATTCGGGCCAGAACCATCACTTTAAGCGTCTCTATATTATAAGAAATTCTAACTCAGGCTACTTAATGTAGTTTCTTTTTTAAAGCATGAATGCTTTAAAGTTCATGTTTTAGTCAAGAAGGAATTGCATTTTCTCAAACCTGGCAGGCCCAGAAAAAAGCTACTTAGAAAATCACACTTAGGTGACAGAATGATAAGAAAAGTCCCTTTAGGGGCCATTAGCACTTTGCCTGAAGAAAAACTGTCAGTGGTCCTTCCTAACTTTTTAACTTACAGAAGCAGCACTGTTGGAAAGCTCTTGGTAAAAACAACAGAAGTAAAGCAGTTTATTTTGGAATCTCGTGTTAGGAATTCCAGAATATCCCATTGGTTAATTTTAAATTAGAGTCCTTATTATTGCAATTTCCATCATAATAGACATATTATATTTGTAATAAGTGGTGGGACAAAGACTAGAGTTTGGATATATCATAGAAATCTATATACTAAACCTTCATTAACTATTTTGCCAGTTAACCGTGGCCAACTGATTTTTTTTTCTCTGTTCACCTCCTCCACAAAGTTAGATCTAAGATTCAAGTAACAACCTATGCACCTGTTTCTAACAGTACTTTATTAAAGTACAATTTACCTTCAGTAAAATGCACAAATGTTAAATGTACATCACATAGAACTTTAACAAATATACAAACTCATCTAACATCCAGATCAAGATGTGGAATGTCACCCCAAAAATTCCACGTTGCCTTATTTTAGCTAACCACTCCACGACCAAAGGCAACTGCTATCCAATTTCTATGGGTATGAATAACTTTTATTTCTTTTCAACTTCGTATCAGTAGGACCATACAGTATGTAGTCTTTGGGGTCTGGCTTCTTTTACTCAATGTCTGTGCATTCTGAGGATTTCTGAAATACTAAGGATAGCCCAGGGCTTCTGCAAAGGTCAGATGGACATACAACTCAATTTATATAAACACTGTCGGAGGTAAGCTAATATTTGTTAACCTGAAAGTTTCTGATTATCATGAAATGTCCCTAGGCAGGGACTATGTTGTTTAGCTGCACAATATCTAAGAAAACTATCCTAAGACAAATTAAATATAGAAATAAAATCACAGGCAATAGCAGATATATCTAAGCTTCTCATAGATAAGCTCATCCTAAGTACTCTTGAGGTACAAAAAGAAAAGGCTAATTATAAATTATTCTTATCCATTTATTGAGGCTGTTCCCTTAAGGGCTAATTCTAGGTAATGCTTCATTAACCTTGTATCAGTTACTTGTTCTTGAATTTCAAAAATTCATTCTTTCCATAATTTTTATTAATTCAGTGAGGCCCTCCTTCTCATTTGTACAAATTAGTAATATGTCAACCTACATGTGGAGTTCTGGAGATTCATCTTCAGACTTATAAAAGGGAAAAAAAAAAAGAATAAGTAAAGGTATTGAGGGCCTACTACGTGCTGTTGGCCAAGGTACTTTCACCTACATTAACAAATCAAATCATTTCAATAGGCCCTGTCGGGTGGCTCATGTCTGTAATTCCAGCACTTTGAGATGCTCAGGTAAGTGGATGGCTTGAGCCCAGGAGTTCAAGAACAGCCTGGGCAGCATGGAGAAAACCAGTCTCTATAAAAAGTAGCAAAAATTAGCTAGGTGTGGTGGTGTGTGCCTCCCTCCCAGTTACTTGGGAGGCTGAGGTGGGAGAATCACTTAAGCTCAGCAAGTCGAGGCTGCAGTGAGTTGTGATGGAGTGAGACTGCCTAAAAAAAACCCTTTTAATAAATTATGATTCACAGAATCCAATACATCCAATGATCCAATGGAGTTCTAGTTCAAATACATTGGTACTTAAGCATGGACTGCATTCTAAAAGTTCACCTCTAACTCAGCTGTTTTATCAAAGAAACACAGATACATAACTAAACACCACTTTTTCAAGAAAAGGTAAAATTGTGAATTGCATTTCAACCACACAGAAACCAAACAAAGTTGGGGAGTGCAAACTATATTCTCCTTCTTTCTTAACATAAGACTTTTCCACTGTAGCAAATGTGATTAGGCAGGGCCTTGACTAAATCACTAGAACAGTGGGTGCTGGCACTAAAGCTGGAACCTGAAAATGCCTCCAGAAGATTGTCCTTGAGAGACAAGAGTCACCTTCTCCTGTGATAGGCAGTCCGCTACTATCCCCATGCACCCTAAAGCTGGTATGCAAGGACTCTCTAATCCTGTGGTATGAAAACTCAGTCACCTCGCCACAAGGCTAGACGGATACAGAGATGCAATGTAGAATCTGGAGCTCCCCTTGGATTGAACACACTTCTTCCCTTACAAGTTTTTCCTGAGAGCCCTTCTTCAATAAATCATTTTCTAAGAATCTCTGTTACCTCCCCATCTCAGGCTCTGCTTCTAGGGGAAACCAACTTAACACACCCATTTTATCTATGACATCATCCTCATTCTGGCCTGTGGTTACACTAACAATTATCTTCTCCTGGAGTCCACTGAGAAGGACAAAAGCCATTCAGAGTAGACCAATAAAATTCAAAGCCTAGTCTTCTTCCAGCACCCCATGATCTACACTTTCTCCCCAACTGACACGCATGGTCAAGCAGAATGCAACACCCTTTTCTTGGAACCCAGAAAAGTCAAATGGAGGAAAATGAGTTTGGAACAATGAAACAGTCTCCTGTGCAAATAAAGCAGACACTACCATTTTAAGTATGAATAATTGGAAAACAAGGCATTGAATAGTCTTAATTACAATAAGTATACGAAGCTTGCATTCGTCTTAATTACAATAAATATAAGTAGTTTTAAAAATAAGTGTTCTAAGCCACAGAAAAGTAAAATATGTTCTTGCTTGTACATTATTTCAAAATAGGAGGATAATTAAGATAAGAATATGAAATAAAGGCTTATCTTTATTTGAGACTAATTTACTGAGGCAAGAAAGTTGGTGGGGTGGGGTGAGGCCCCTGCTTCTCAAATAAGGAAATCTTAAATTAAATCAATGCCAGTCAATTGCCCAGGCATTTTAGTCAAACTGGGTGTAATCTGCTGGTTAAGCTATCAAATAAAATGTTGGCCATAGAGCATGATTCGTGGTCCTCAATGGAATCGGCAGTTGAGGATAAGATTGCTGTAGATGCTCATCATCCTCTGCGGAAGTGATGAACTGAGAGCTTGTATCTTTGAAAGGGTCATATAATCCTTGGACAAAGGGGGTAGTAGGCCTGTTATCTCTGCTGCCTTTATTCATCCACCCATCTAAACAACCCTCCCCTCAGTGTTTACTGAATGCCAACTCTGTGCCAGGAACTAGTCTAGACACTAGGGCTATGGTGGAAACAGAATGTATAAGGCTCAGGAAGTTGTGATTTAGTGAGGATTCAAAAGAAAGATTAGCAAGTCTTTGGAGCAAAAATTAGGGTCAAGAGGAAGTTTTGCAAGTGATCCTGATCATACCAAATATGTGTGTGTGTGTGTGTGTGTGTATATGCATATATATATATATATATATGGAGAGAGACAACACCTCCAGAGAAAAGAGAAAAAAAAGGAAAGCACATGACCGTGAATGAATCTAGCAGTATGAGAATTTGATTGAAAGTCTCAGGGAAGACCTGAGATATAGTGAATAGTTGGCCACAGATATGGTGTTAGTAGCGGACATCAGTTGGGTTACTGAACAACACTTTTAAATCCACTAAAAGGGGACAAATGGAATTTACTCAGAGCTTAGTGTGTTAAGATTACTCAGATCATTGTGCATTGGGAGGGAAGATGATGCTTGTGCATTTTCAGAGTTGAGAACTAGAGACTGTGTGCCTGAGAAATGCCCAGTGAGACACAGAGGAAGCAACTCCAGGGATGCAGAAACCATGCCACCCAGAGGGCTGCATGGGGAGCATGTGTTGTATGGAATCAACTGGGCAGAGTTAGTATGTGAAATTTCACAGTAACTGATTAATTAATTGGTTAATCAACTAATTGATTTTAAAATACCAAAAAGCTTCCAACGAACATTTCAAAATTTGAATATACGTTGAAAAATACAGCAACAAAACAAAGTATAAAATACAAACAAAATCTTAATTTATTTTAATGCTATATATTAAAAGACTTCATATCCAAAAAGTAGCAAGATTGTTATTAAATATATTTACATACTCCAGTCACAACTATAATATTCTATAAACTAACATTAGAGAAGATGCTTAAAGAAAAATAAACATTAAAATACAACCATATGGCTTTAGCAATTCAGAAAATTCAATAAATCGTGAAAAAAATGAATCTCCTGGGTTTTTTTTTTTTTTTCCTTTGAGGGAGGGGAGGGGAACACTACGAGTTTTCTCTTTCTTTTTATTTTTTCAGTTTCTTTCTACAGGATACCTAAGCCTAGGTCAATTGTTTTTAATGACTTTGTTTTGCTAATCAGTTATGGCACTTGTTTCTCTCCTTAAATGCAAATTAGGATGAAAATAACCTTGTCAACGTGTGTCTTTGTCTTCTCAAGGTCATGTTTGGCCAACAGTATCAGTCAGGGTTTCTTTTTCCTTTTTTAAGCAGGCAGCCATGTTCTGATTAAATATTTATAAGTCTAGTTGAGTAAAGTTAAACGGAGCAGACGAGGCAATTAAGAAGTAAAACCAAGTGTCAAACTGCAGGGTCTCCTTAAATGATGCAAGATCTTGGGATCCTCACACTTTTCATTGGCAGTCTTTGTAAGCCAGAGTTGTTTTGTTTGTATGAAAAGTGGCAGTGCTGTCTAAGATTTACTGATCCCTGTTTAGAAGTCATCTAAAAATAATATCTGAGTAACTCAAACCTTCTCCATTTTCCCCAGAAATAGTTTTACTGTAGGGGTGAGATGTAGGAGAGGGAGGGAGTGTCTGTGTACTGCCACAGCTGAGAACATTACTGCACCCACTTCCTAGTGCCTTGCAGGCACCTTTGGGGCTTGCTAAGAACATTTGGAGAAGTGTAAGCAGAGGTTAATTGTTTAACCACCTGCTTTTAGAAAGATATACATTTTGTATATGTAAAATAATTTTTAAAATCATGATTAATAGCCTATATCCCTTCAGTTACTTTTACAAAGCCTTCCAATGTCCAGAAGGAAACTGCTGACAGTGACATTTATGTAGCGGGCGGAAAAAAAGTAATCTTTCAATCTCAAATTGAAGGACAGTGGATAGAGAGGGAAACATAAATTCATTATAAAATATCCTCTTAACCCATGTATATATATATATATATATATATATATATATATATATAGCCAAAAAAAAAAAACAGCTAATTGCAGACCAATTATGGAAAAAACCTGACCTTGGGAGAAAGGCATGCTATTTATTTATAATCAGTATTAAGGATTTAGAAGCATTTTCAAGGTTTGCATTTATTTGGGGTTGAAATGTCATAAATATCTATCAGCATGGCAATATTCTAGTTAATTTGATTTTGGTGTTGATAAGGCCAAGTTCAAATAATCAATCTCAATTAGGCTGATTAGTTTCACACTAAAAAACTGTACTGAGGAGACACAATTTACTTAAACCCTAATTGACCATGTTGTGCCTTTGGGCACAGAGAGCTCTTAAAAAGGAGAAATCAGGGAAATCACTGTACACAAACCCTGGAAAAACTGACTTAATTTTCTTGTTTTTACCAACAATTGGTTGTGTTGCTGTCAAATGGATAAAGTAGAACCTTAAAGAAAAATCGACTCTGTGCAGTCTCTTAAAAATACCTGAATGAAATGAAATAAAATTCATAAAATTCTATCCAACAATTGAAAAAAAACAACTTTTTTTTTGGCTTGGAGGCTAGAGAGTGATGATGAGTAGCTCTATTTGGTTCGCTCCTTTTGTAGCTCTATTCTATTCATTGTTATGACCTTTGTTCAGCTCCTAAAAAACAAAAATTGGGATTGAAAATCCATTTTTAGTATTTTTTTTTCCAAAGCATCAGTATACTTGAAGCCTGTGTTACTATGAATGGTTACCCTTAAAATGAAAGAATAGTTGTTACTTTTGTAGTGGGATAGTAACCAGGATAGGGCATATGAGTGGCTTATGAAACACACTAAATATTCTATATCATGATCAGGGGTGGAGATACCTGAGTATGTTAATTTTGTGAAACTTCATTGATTTACACACTGATGATTTATGCACATACAATTTTACTTCCTTTATACTCTAATTTTTTAAATTGTAAAAAGGAATTTATATTTAAAAAAAGGTTGAACTCCTATGTTCATTTCTATAAATGAAGCTGTCACACAGACCTGAAATCTTATCTGAGCACTGGCTCTATCATTTTCTTTTGATGATGATGTTTCTTTGATGTATGCATTTTTATCAAATATATCTAATTTGATGTTTCTTTGATGCATTTTTACCTAGCTTTTAACTGGGACCTGGTTTCTGTAGTGTAAAAATCTATTCGCAATTTCTAGTGTATTATACTATTTAATGCCTTCTTCTCATTTGGAACTAGAAAATCACTTGGGTTAAGTGGTGTCCAGCTGCCTTCAGAGATAAGCCCTGGCTTTGACTTATTAATACATTTCCATTGGCCTTTCCTGGTAATAAACATTCTTACTGTCCTCCAATATGGTAAAATATTTAGTGTAAGAGTAGTCTTGGCTCACAGTATAGTTGTTGAATCCATGCTGTTTTTCAGAGATTGGCTGCTCTGTTCATTATATTCTATACAATTTTGTATACTGATGTCTTGGGGTTTTAATTGAATTTTAATGAAAAAATGGCCCCGATTAGCAGTAATATGGCCAGCTGTGGGCTGCAATGTTAATATGCACCTACTGTTTCAATTTACTGGTAAAGCTGGTAATGACTGAAGAGGGCAGCTAATGCAAAAACTATGCCTGGCAATTACATTTGTCATCAAGTCAGCTTTTCACCCCTCATCTTTAGCAGCTTGCCTCCAGCTTTTTTTAAAGAGCAGAGCAAAACAGGGCCAGTTCAAGCATCCTCTGATGCTTGTTTAGACTTTTCTCTGTTGACTGAGCATTTGTAATTTTAAAGGTCTGGTCTCTAGTGTAGTTATGGGCAGTGGCGTCAGACACATCCGGGTGATGCCAGACACACTTGAGTACACCATTCTTCAGCCATACTAGCCCTATAAGATTTAGTAAGGTAATTTTATATCTTTTAGCTTCAGATTTCTTATACAGAAAAATGGGTATAATTGTATCTTTTTCTTGGATTATTAAAAAGATTAAATGAAATTATGGATATAAATTCCTTAAGTAGCACCTAGTATCCATTTCTGAGCTCAACAAATGGTGACCATTATTTTTGTTAAATATGCTTCAGGTTTTCCCCGTGAATATCAAAAATTAAGATTGGACTTGGAATAAAAGTTCTATTTTATATTTCAAATCTTACATATGAAAATAAATAAACAGCACGGATTCAATAACTATACTGCGAGTCAAGACTACTCTTATTACACTGAATGTTTTACCATATTGGAAGACAGTAAGAATGTTGGTTGCCCAGGAAAGGCCAATGCAAAGGCAAGTCCAAGCCAGGGCTTGTAAAGTATATGAGTCCACTTATATGAAGTATAAACACAAGTACAATCATTTTTGGGATTAATGTCAAAATAGTAGTTCCCTTTGTGAGGCATAGTACACAGTCTGGAAGAAGCTGAAGGTTTCCCAAGATGCTGAAAATGTTCCATTTCTTCATCTGGGCCGTAGCTGTTGTATTTTATATGTGTAAAAATTCATCAAGCTGTAAACTTAAGATCTATGCACATTATTGTAATTATGTTACAACTCAATAAAAAGGAAAGGGCTTAGCAACAATTTTTTTAATTAATTGAAAAAATAAACTAGTACAGACCTTTGGGAAATTAAAAAGTCACAACGGTGCTCTGTAATCCCACCCCTAGTTTCTCTATTAAATATTCCAACAGCAGAACTATTCCAGTAACAGATAAAATATTGTTTACGTGAAGGTGTTCAATGCAGCATTTCCTATTTTAGAAAAGCGACACGGAAAACAATATAAAATAAACGTCTAATAATGTGGAAACAATTACATAATTGATGATGCACCAATTCCAAAATTATGCAGTCATCAAGAATAACTACGTTATGTAAAATGGTGCAGCCACTTTAGAGGGCTCTTTGGCAGTGTCTTATAAAACTAAACATACCTCAGCCCTATGACTCAGCAATCCCACTTCTGCATTTCTACCAATATAAATGAAGACATATGAGTCCATACAATGACTTGTACATCAATGTTCATAACAGCTTTATTCATAACAGCCAAAAACTGAAAGCAATCTAAATGTCTATCAATAGGACAATGGATAAAGAAATGATGATGTATTCATACAGTGCAATAAAACTCAGGAATATAATAACATGAATAGATCTAAAAAAAAGTTGAATGAAAGAAGCCAGACACAAAAGTTATTCCATTCATAACAGGTTACATCCTAAGTTTTTCCATTCATACAAGGTTCTAGAAGGGGCAAATTAGTCTATGGTGATAGATATTAGAACAGTGGTTTACCTCTAGTGGGCAGGTCAGGAATTAGCTGGTGATGAAGATACTGTATCTTCTTTGGCAGGATCTACAGCAGCCATTGTATGACATTGAGGGTCTGCCCAGTAAAAATGTATAAGTTTCAGTCCTAAAATTGTTGAACTGGTGAACCAATGCCGGGATTTCCATGACTCTTACGTAAAAGAAAGTAAAGCCTTATTTGTTCAATCCATTATAGCTGGTAACATTCTGTAAAAGAGGATGCAAAAGGCACCCATGCCCAATACTGGATAATATGTATTCAATCATTAGACCCTTTTTTGAAAGCAAGGGGCTAAAAGTGCTGCGACAATTCCCAGAGAAATTGAAATGGATATTTCCTATATAATGCTAAAAGAGCATCAAATGTGAAGTAAGAGGGTGTGAGGAGAATCTGCTAACTATATAATGCTTCAACAGTGAAAAAAACAGTTCTACACAATAACCTTCTAATGATTCCTCATTGTGGATGTGTAGGTGGTTTGTACTTCCAGTCCCTTCAGTATCAGATGTTTATCATATGTCAACATCACACACTTGACGTTTTTCCTTTGTACTGAAATTTTTAACTTGTTTTCATTCTATTTCAAGAAATATTGATGAATCATTTTGAATTAGGCTTTTATTAAGACATTCATGTAACTCTGTAGTAACATCATAATTATATTTAATTATGTATCCATTTATCATTTTCCAAAAGATTAAACCATGCACAAAAATACCCCTCTGTGTTCTTTATGGCAGTATTAATAGTTGCATATACCTAGGAGAAAAAGGCAATTTAAATTTTCTCCCATGTTATTTTAGATGTATTTTACTCCTCCTCCTCAAAGTGGGTATGAACAGCAACACTTCCCCCAGAACCTCTCGCATATGCTCAAGGAACATTTGCAGGGATTTTATATAGTCCGTCCTCTCTTTGGATATGTTTTTAAAAATAAGGAAAAGTTTCATCTTTTGAGGAAGTGCCTTTTATTGACATTCAACTAGTTACTGACAGATCTTTACTGTTCAGTCTCTTAAAAGGGTTTGAAAGAATTAGAAGGCTGGGTAGTTGTGTTGCTGGTCATTTTAACGTTATTTTATTTATTTTATCAATAGTTAATACAAGCATTGTACTGCAGTCACAAAATTCAGAAGGAGGAAATAAGCTAGTCTCCCTCACACCCTCCTTCTCCAGCCATCCTGTGCCCTTCCCCAGATGTAATATTTTCAAATAGTTTAACATACGTTTCTGTGCTGATTACTTTTTTTGCCATTTCCAACAATATTGCTATGAATATTCTTGTCATTGCCCCCAAGTGCACATGATTTCAAGAGTTCTGTAACTCTTGGAGTATAACAAGGACTAGAATTTTTGCATTGTATGCTATGAGTATTTTCAACCTATCTATGTAAAATTAGTTACTGTTTTCCAGATAGTTCTCATTTATCTTCCCATCAGGAGTGGAGGAGAGCTGTGTGGCTCCACATCCTTGCTCATAACTGTCAGTGTCAAGCTTTTCAATCTGGTGTGTATGAAATCGTATTTCACTGTGATTAAAATATGAATGTTCTGGACTAACAAAGTTGAGCATCTTTTCGGATGTTTATTCAGGTTTTCACTTCTATGAATTATCTTTTCAAGTGTTCTGCACATCTGTTTTTCTCTGTTGAGTTTCTTGGATTTTTTCTAATTGACTCATAAAGCATCTCTCATAAACTTTGGATGTAGGTATTTGTCAGTTATATTTTTAAACGCCTAAATTGGATGCAGCATTCCCTAACTTCAAGCCTATCTTATTTTTTAAAGTAAATATTTAAGACCATTTCTTCTTAAGTCTTAACTACATCTTACAAGCTTTGATACCTAATATATTTGCTATAATGCACTTGTTAATACAGTCTGATTTCCATTATTTCTCCTTTGATCCATGAATTGTTTAGAAGTATGTTTTTGTATCTATAAAAAATGGAGTATTCCTTGTAATTTTTTGATTATTTATTTAAACTAAATTGCATTATAATCAAAGAATATGTTCAGCATGATACCAATACTTCAAAATTTGATAAGACTAGCTTTATTACTAAAATGTGGTTAGGTTTTATGAATGCCCACATGTACTTCAACATGTATATTCTCCACTAAATCAAAATAGTACATTGTACTTTTCAGCTATTCTATGTCTTTACTGTTGGCCTATAATCAAAGAGCCTGATTTGTCCATTATTAATGAACACTTTCAGTTTTTATATTCAAACATTTGGTTTGATCCGGGTTTATTTTTATATAAAGTGTGAAACTAAGTTCAGGCTGTTTTTTTCCCCAGATTCCAGTTGTAACAATAGTTTTTATTAAATAATTATCTTTTTCACTACCGGTTTATTTTGTCAAGCTTGCTACATACCAAATTGTCTTATTTTTATTTACTTATGGATTTTTATTTTTTTCATTATCTATTCATGCAAGAATGGGACATATTTATTAGGTGACAGTAATGAAAATTTAAACTGTGTTTTGATGCAGTGATATACTGATGGACCCAAGGTAGAAAATTAAAGCAGATTTAGAAGAGAGAATTTAGGAAAATGGATAGGGTCATGGTCTTTTTGTCTAAAGGAGAGTGTGTGAATAATAAGTGGAAATGAAAAAACCTCAGCAGAGGGAAGTACACATTGTTAACAATTATTTAGACCCATGTAACAAGAGACTATAATTCTCTTCTCTGTAAAAGAATTATATTAAAGAGATAAATGTCACACTAAATGATACTTGCAGGACTTACACAGGTCTCCAGAGAAAAGAGTGAATATAATTAGTACATGTGTTATGATGTTTTGACTCTAGTCCAAACCAACTAGACTAAATACATTTACTTTTTGAATAACAATGGTGAGACATAATGATTACAACTGGAATGTGACAGTAATATATATAATATGTATATCTTAGTGTGTGTGTATTTATATATGTATGTATGTATTCCTTGTGCCTAAACCACTTCCTGCTAGGAAATTAAGCCAGCCTTCTATGTTTGTACTTATCATCTATCCTCCAAGCTATGTAGAGTTGATAAAAATTAATTCTTGCCTATAAAATTTCAGCAATGCTTCTTCTAGCTCTGTACCTCCCCTCTGTATACATTTGAAAAATTAATCCTGACCATCCCAGGAGGTAGAAAGGAAAGGGTGGTAAAATAAATAGTTCCCTGAGATTTTATAAATTCATCCAGATTAAAATATATATATGGGCCGGGCGCGGTGGCTCACGCTTGTAATCCCAGCACTTTGGGAGGCCGAGGAGGGTGGATCACGAGGTCAGGAGATCGAGACCACGGTGAAACCCTGTCTCTACTAAAAATACAAAAAAATTAGCCGGGCGTGGTGGCGGGCACCTGTAGTCCCAGCTACTCGGAGAGGCTGAGGCAGGAGAATGGCGTGAACCCGGGAGGCGGAGCTTGCAGTGAGCCGAGATTGCGCCACTACACTCCAGCCTGGGCGACACAGCGAGACTCCGTCTCAAAAAAAAAATATATATATATATATATACGTATATATACGTATATATATACATATATACGTATATATATATGCACACATATCTTGAAAAAGTTGTGATGATGTTATAGATCAGAAACAAAATTGTTTCCACTCATCCAAAAGTTTAAGACTCATGAATTTTTTTCAAGCATAAATAATTTTATTTCATAAATTTGGTTTAATTTCTTTTGATTACATAAAAAACTAGAAATGGAAATTCATGTATATAGCAATGTAAAAATGATAGTGAGTTTAATGCCAAAATCTGATCTACTGGGCTCTGTTTAGCCTAATACCCAAAGCTTAAGTAATGGTTAAATTGGGGTTTAGAGGGGCCTATTACCTTCTTCAGGGCATTGGTATTTTGTTTCCTACCTTAGTCTAAAATTAGTGTCTTATTTGCCAGTCTAATATATTTTACAATCAATTCTACATTGCCTACCTTTTGGAGTATTTCTATTTAAGTAAAACAAAATGAGCATTTAAACTGGGAGCCTATTAGATTCTTCTGAGCTATTGGGCAGTATCAGATCCTTCAGCAAGAAAGCTGTTTTATCATTTACTAAGTACCTAGGTGCTGCATCACCTTGCCCATTAAAAGCCATGTCGGGTACACATTTTGGTTGCTAGGCAGCTGCTGGGGAAGCAATCTCTTCCACACCGATGGCTTACGCCACCTGGCCTGCATTTCACACCAACCTCCCCAAACTTCCCAGGGAGTTGCAAGAGAGTTCCTGTCTTCACTTTCCATTTCCCTGTCATAAGCACTCCATTTGTTTGTCAGCCTTCATTAAGGACATTTCCAGGAGCTAAATATAGTAGATTTCTATTAACTGATTCTGAAGATTCACATTAAACAGAAATAGAGCAAAACCATAAAGCCATCTGTGGAATTTGAGAGTATGGAGGGGAATATATTAAGATTAAAAGATAATCCCGGTTACACTTCCATTTTCATGAACTTCGATCAAAACACTTGGGAGGAAGGAGAAGAAATGGGCCAGTGAGAGGGAGGAAGAAGAAAGAGACCTGGAAAGGAAAAGAGGCAGGAAGGCAGATGGAAGGAGAGGTAGAGAAGGATGAATGAAAGAAGGAAATGCACTTTTAAAATCATCTTTGAGATGAATGTGAATGATCGTGGAATATTCCGTCTGTGACAGACTTTGTTTTTGAGACAGGATCTCACTCTATCATCCATGCTGCAGTGCAGTGGTGCAATCACAGCTCAGGGCAGCCTTGAACTCCTGGGTTCCAGGAACACTCCTAGCCTCCCCAGCAGCTGGGACCACAGGTACAGGCGCTGCTATGCCCGGCTATTCTGGCTTCAAGCAGTCCTCCCGCCTCAGCCTCCCAAAGTGCTGGACTTACAGGCAGGAGCCACTGCACTCCTGGCCCCTGTGACAGACTTTTAATGAAACCATTATATTTACTTCTTTGACAGCCTGTTACTATGTCAATTCCTCCAGCAGCTACAAAGCCTGTCCTCATGGTTTAGAGCCTTGGCAGTCACTCCCTAAAATTGGAGTGGAGTGAGGAAGGCAGTTCTGTAGGAGGGGCTTATGGACCCCTTAAGGGCAAAGGCTGTTGGAGTCCCTGCTGAGAGATCTCCGCCCTACCTTGTGGAACTGGAGTGAAACAACAGGGGCGTTGCTTCCAGCCATCTGGGAGAGAGGATCCAGAGCTTCCCCTCAGAGAGCTGGGATGTCATCAGCAGGCATCAGACAGAGCAAAAAGTCATTTTTCTTGATTCTATTCCTGATACAAAGCAACTGAGATCTGCGTTTCTCTTTGGAAGTGAGGAAGGGAGAATAATGGAGCTTTTGCAGTGATGGACAGGGGAAAAGTGGGGGAGCAGTTGGTTATCCATCTTGACAGTTGTAGACACAGGCTGGGAAGCTGGGTGTGTCTTCATCCCTGCTCCTGAACCACCATGGGGAGCAGGAAGCCTACAGTTTCCTTATATCAGCAAATGCATCATGTTGAAACAATTTTACTGCTTGCTTTCTGAATTTAAATATAGACTTTCCCTGAGAAGGGCTCAAGCGTGCAGATGGTAAGAAAAACAACAGTCTAGAAAGATATCTTCAAGTTCCTTCTCCTGGTTGGTGGAAATAGAGCAATTCTTTTCCAAAATATAATTTTTAGAGTTTTCAAGTAAAAAAAAAAAAAGATAGAGTTAATTTGGAATTCCTTAGCTGACCATTCTATTAGAGTATAGGTTTTTCAGAAAATAGAGTTTATGGGCAAAAAAAAAAAAAAAAAGAAAACTGTTTTAAGTATGCTATCTTCAGTGCAATGTATAGTTAACATATACTATTTTGTTGTAATTAGTTAGAATATGCAATTATTATATATTAAACATATCTACATCTGTAGTAAAATGTGTTGTCCTATATTTCAGAAAACTACAAGGCTTTTGGGAAGGAAAATTTAGGAGTATACATTAAAAGCCATGTCAGTGCCATTCCCTTTAACGTAGTTCCATTTCTAAGGGAAAGAAGTTAAAAAATTGAATAAACTCACATGCATGAAAATGTTTCAATTATAATCATGATAAAGGAAATAATATAAGTAACCAGGATAGAGGATTGATTAAGGTAGTTGCTCTCAATTTTGCCCCCCAGGGGACATTTGGCAAAGGACAGTGCCCCTACAACAGAGTTATCCAGCCCAAAATGTGAATAGCTCCAAGGTTCATAAATTGTACATTAGTGTAATTAGAGTGTACTGACTCAACAAAAGAATGTGCAGTCTTTAAAGCTCATATTATAAAGGCTAAGCTTCAACATGAAAAATTATTTTGATATAATAAAAGAGAAAATAACAGGATGCTGTTTCATATATACAGTATTATGGTCAAAGGCAGTTTTACCATGATGCTGGTGAAACTTGAGTTGCAGGATCTCTCACTTACAGAAGCCCTTCAAAGGCCCTTATGGAGGCTGTAACTGTGTTTCATATGGTTATAGGCTTTTGTATAAATTTTTAAACTAAGATTATTTTAATTTTATTTTAATATAATTTTTTTTCCTCCTGAAGTTATACAAGTTTCAGGCACCACTAAACTTGATGTTCCTTCGACTATCATTTTAAGGAAGTGAAACTTAATGCACATGATGGAGGAAAAAGAATGTGATGAGAAATTACCAAATAGCTAACTGAATGAAGTCATGTAAGGATGAGGTGATAATGGAGAAACATTTTTCTCTTCTCTAGTTTCCAGAGCTATTATATTAGTTTATAATGAAAGAAATGATTCTTAAGAGAAAGAAAGTTCATGGATATACAAGAAGAAAAAAAAATATGGAAAAAACCCACCATGTTAGGCACCAGATGAGTTTGTTGTGGTTTGAGTTTTGACCTTCTCATGCTGATCTTTCCGGCTTTGTAGTTCTCTCTCCTCTCACAGTTCTCCATCATTCGTGCTTGTGTCCAACCACAGTATTTTACTAAGAGAGCATGTGTTCTAGTGCCCTATTGCTGCAGAGCAAACCACCCAAAAAACCTACTTGGGCTCTGCTGGGTGGTTCTCACTGGGGGCCTCTCAAACAGTTGCAGCAAGATGGTGGTTGAAGCTGAAGTCATCTGAAGGCTGCACTGGGCTAGACATCCCAGGTGATCATCACTCAAATGTCCCATATCTCAGCGCTACTATCTGCAGCATCTCTTGACAGCAGAGTAGCCAGGTCTTCCTACATGGCAACTTGGTACTACAAAAGGCAAGAAGAAAGTGCCAGTCCTCTTAACAACTAGATCGAGAACTGAGAGAGAATCCTTTTTACCATATTCAGTGGTTCCACACAATCCCAAGCCAGCACAGATTGAAGGGGATGCAAGAGTAGACTCCTTCGCTGCATGGGGGAATATCATACAGTGCAGCAAAGGAAGGGCTTGATGGTGGCCTTTGAACACAAGCTACCACAGCAAAGAACATTTGATTTCCAAGATTCCCATAAGGTAGGGAGGGATATGCAATATAGAGCAAGCATCTTCCCTAGAAATATGCATGTGATAAAAATGTCTACCTACAGAGATATTGTTAGCAGTGGAAGTTATTCAAGTTACTAGTGGCAAATTCATACGGGTCTGCAGCAGCCTCAATTCTTGCTTCCTCAGAAGAAAGAATTTGACTGAGGGGCATAAGGCAGAAGACGAGCTAGAGGCAAGTTTTAGAGTAGGAGTGAAAGTTTATTAAAAAGCTTTAGAGCAGAAATGAAAAGAAAGTAAAGTACACTTGGAAGAGGGTCATGTGGACATCTTGGAGGTCAAGTGCACTGTTTGATCCCAGACTTACGGTTTTTACATGCTGTCCTACGTCCTGCATCTTTTGTCCCTTTTCTGGTGGAATGCCCTCTGAAGGTCATATACCAGTTAAACTTTGCCATTTTGCCTCTTAATGTACATGTGTGAGCTCACTCGCCCAACTCCTGAGATCTCATCAGGAAGCTGCAAATCACCAGTTTCAGGTGTTTCCTATCTATATAGGGAGCCTCCCTTTCCCTGGTGCTGGCTGTGACCAATTATTATTTTAGAGAGACAGTTAACAGCCACCTGCCCAGGGTCACCTGACTTTCTTGGTGGGGTGTGTGGGGAGCCCTCTCCTGCCCCGCACATGCCTGACTAGCTACCTACTGTAACACCATGTGTAACACCATGAACACAAAATGAATATTTCTGACAATCAGCTATAGAGTGTAAAAGCTTTTAAGTAGCACTTTGCCAATTAGAATGCTCTAAAATGGAGCCTCCTAAAATTCTCCAATATAATAATTTTCTATGGAAATCTATCAGAATAGAGCAGTGACACCCAAAGGAAATTTGGAATGTTTAGTAGTATAGCGTTTTATGCATTTTAAAATAAACAATAACTAATATTTTAATAGGAATTTTTTAAGAAAAGATACAAGCTACTTTCAACTGAAGAAAAGTGTCCCGAGCTAAAAAGACTATCTTTGCATCATCATAGACTGACTGCTTAATAGAATAACTAAGGAAGTAAATGAAACGGAACTCACTAGAGGCCACCTGAATCATCAACAAATTAGTCAATCAGAAATGTTGACTAGAGTCCCTCTTTGATGAATAACAAAATTCTTATTCTGTTTCCAAATGTAAGAATAAATGACCAGGGCTATTATTTGCTCTAGGGGACTAATATTCTGTACATTCAGTTAATCTTGCTTGTGATTAATCAGCAAATAGTCAAGACAATTAAAATATGCACATATGTTATGAAATAAAGATATATTTGCAAATATCAACAAAGAAGGACATTATGTAAAAATCACTTATTAGAAGCATGTCAGTAGGCCACAAATTAACTAGCCCTAAGCATTATTTTGCTTTCTTTATAGCACATTCCCCTTATATGGTACTCTTTTCTGGGAAACATGGTCTTGCTCTGCTGCCCAGGCTGGAGTGCAGTGTTGCAATGATGGCTCACTGCAGCCTCGAGCTCCTGGGCTCAAATGATCCTCCCACCTCACCAGCTTTTCTAGTAGCTAGGACCACAGGTTATGCCACACCTGGCTAATTTTTAAAAAATGTTTTGTAGAAATGGAGTCTCCCTATGTTGCCCACCCTTGTCTTGAGCTCCTGGGCTCAAGTGATCCTCCTGCCTTGGCCTCCTAAAGTGTTGGGATTACAGGTATGAGCCACTGTGCCCAGCTGATAAGGTACTCTTTTATGCCAGACATATTAAACAACCCTATTTATTGATATCAAAGTACAATGCACCAATTCTGTGACCAGAAAATGAGACAATAAATTAAAACTATCTTAAACTTTCTGTTCCCCTTTTTATTTTTACAGCTAACTTTTTTCTTTTTTTTTTTGAGATGGAGTCCCACTCTGTCACCCAGGCTGGAGTGCAATGGTGCCATCTCTGCCCACTGCAACCTCTGCCTCCCAGGTTCAAGTGGTTCTCCTGCCTCAGCCTTCCGAGTAGCTGGGATTACAGGCACCTGCCACCACGCCCAGCTAATTTTTGTATTTTCAGTAGAGACAGGATTTCACTGTCTCAGGCTGCTCTTGAACTCCTGACCTCAGAATCCACCCGCCTCAGACTCTCAAAGTGCTGGGATTACGGGCATGAGCCACTGTGCCTGGCCTACAGCTAACTCCTTAACTACCCCTCTCCTTAAAAAAGTAATCAAATATTTTCATCGTGCCCTTAATTCTCATTTTCAGTTTATCATAGCTGTAGAAGAAATGGAACTTAGGATTAATACAGAACAATTTCTTCAGTTACTTACTCTATATGACAAATGGAACCAGTTATATGAATGCTAAGACCTAATATCTCGAAGACTCTCAAGTTAAAAAAATTCTCTGGGGAAAATAATTTAAAACCATTTGTCTCTGGTTTTGACACACTTCAAACAAACTTGTGCAATACATTTTCCCAATCCGAACATATTCATTCATTCAAGGACAGATCAGTCACCCAATGGACATATATTTAGCAATGATTCTATGTGCAATGATGATTCTGGGAACATAGTATTAAAGATGATTAATAAGTTAAAACCTCT
The DNA here is from genome assembly GCF_006542625.1 of Nomascus leucogenys. Taxonomy (NCBI): domain Eukaryota; kingdom Metazoa; phylum Chordata; class Mammalia; order Primates; family Hylobatidae; genus Nomascus; species Nomascus leucogenys. Next base: position 2,914,053 of record NC_044391.1, read on the forward strand.
CCCTTTGAGGTCAGGAAATATTCACCTGACTTTGCTGTTATACTGTTTTATCCCCCCAGTGCCTAATATTATGCTTGGTACAGGGTAGATACTTGCCTCTTTTCTTTATTTATTTTCTTTCTTTCTTTCTTTCTTTCTTTCTTTCTTTCTTTCTTTCTTTCTTTCTTTTCTTTCTTCCTTCCTTCCTTTCCTTTCCCTTCCTTTCTTTCTTCTTTCTCTTTTTTCTGTCCTCTTTACTTCCTTCCTTCCTTTTTCTCTTCCATTTGTTGTTCTTTGGTTTTTTGTTATTTAAATGAGTAACATTAATAAAACACTCACACTGGTGGAAAAAAAACAGAAGTAGGAACATAAAGAGCTTAGGTGACTGGGATTTAAGCGTATGGCTTTCTATGTCTTAGCAACCCTCATGTGGTTGGAGGTTGCCAGTCTTATTCCCCATTTGACCTCCAGCATTAGCCCAGTGGCTGGACAAAAGAAGTAATCAATTAATAATTGATATCAAAATAAATGATTCAGTGTCTTTTCCACATAGGACAACACAGTCAGTGAGGCTAACAAGAATGATATCAATTTTTCAAGATGTTAAATGCTACGCATTATACTATACTAAAGAAAAAACAAGAAAGTTTGCATCTCTTTTTCTTCTTTATCTGGAAAATTTATTTATATTGAAGTTCTCATTTAGTTTTGGTGCCTGATGAATGAGCTATTACTTGATATTCTCTTGCTTTCTCAATAACCGTCTCATCTAGAAAGCAGGGTGGGCCTTCTCTTTTTTTTTACTTTTCTGACGTGTCGAAGCGCCTGTCAGAACATCTTTCCTCTCATTGGCAGCTCACTATGCAGCTTGCAGAGGTTCACAGGTGGATGAAACCCAACCCAGTTGTAAATCACAACATGGGTACATACTGCATATTTTAGAAGACAGAAAAGAAAATACCTTGTCAGCCAGCAATCAGAAGCACATTATATCTCAGAAAGTCTGCCCCTTGTGCCTGTCAGCCTGAATGGGACCTTTCACGCAAACCTTCCTGCCAATTCACTTAGAGCAGCCAGACAACTCCCTCCCTCCAATCTTTCAAATTACTCCACATGTCTAAGTTTTCCTTTAAAATGTTTCCAAACCACTGGAGCACACCTCTCATCACAGACCCCCCATTGATGAGAGACAGGATTGAGGTTGTGTCAGATATAACTGATGATTAGAGTTATTTCCACCTTCTCCACAGTTGTTGACAGACAGCAAATAAAGGCAACATTGTTAGACCTACAATTGATCTATTGAAGTTAGGACTTATTTTTTGACTCCTGAAAATACAACCTTCTACCAGGGCTGTTCTAAGCCAGTGATTTAGAGCCCTGATGCCCTGTATTTATTTACTTTTTTTTTACTAATTTTTCCACTGCTTATGCAATGAGGCATATCATTATTATTATTATAACCGCCTGGGTCTCAGTGGCATGTGCACAAACACCTGGAAGGTAAAGGCATACAGAGTCTTCCATTAACGTTGAGAAGGGACAGACACCATAATTGTTTTCCACTGTTCCTTCCATTTTAAGCAGCAGGGATCTTACCTGTGTTAAGCATTTCTAGGTGAAGCATAGACTGCTTAAGAGCTGTATGAGTAGAAATTAGGAATTTAGGCTTCAGATCCAACCCCACCTGGGTGGGTATTTGGATTTCAACATATAGTAGCTCTGTAACTGCTGGCATGCCACTAATGCTCTCCAAATATTAAGGAAGGCTTTGAATTCTATTCCAAGATGTTTAGGCTTTCTTCCACAGGCAGAAGAGAGCCTTTGAAAGCCTTAGAGCAGATGAGTACCATGGTAGAAAAAATGCTTCAAGATAACTTGCAAAGAGGAGATGTCAATCTCCAGGATTTGCTCAGCTCCATTCTCCTTCTGGGCACATAGAAGTTCTCTGTCTCTGGAACTGCACTGGTTCTCCAAATCTCACAAACAGAGCACTGAATGACTGTGATGATTGAATAATTGACCAAGAAACCCAGATAATGAAAGAAAGAAAGATAGATGAAAGAAAGAAACGAAAGAAAGAAAGAAGAAAGAAAGAAAGAAAGAAAGAAGGAAGGAAAGAGAAAGAAAGAAAGAAAGAAAGAAGGAAGGAAAGAGAAAGAAAGAAAGAAAGAAAGAAAGAAAGAAAGAAAGAGAAAAAAGAAAGATAGTGAAATGTGGGCATGGTTGACTAATGTATGAGAGTTCATCAGATGTATAACTTACTTTTCTTTTGAATAATTTGTATTTATTTATTGAGCATTACCTAGATAAAATACATAACAAGTTCCATGCTTCACTTAATGGCTTAATTATCAAGAAGTTTTGAATCAATACTGACCTGCAAGCAATGTCTCAAATCTAGAAGCTACCAAGACTTCTGAGATCCAAGTTTTCTTTCAAATTTCCCTCCCGTTTGCATTTTGAAGTGGTAGTACAGTTTAGATCAGATAAAGAGGAACAAGGTGGTTTCAGCTAGCTGCAGAACACAGATATGACTTCATTACCCAGCTGCTAGTAATTTTCCTCCCAATCAGAGGTACAATTTTGAATAGACCAAAAGCATGTTTGTGCAGGGTTCTAAGATGCTATATCAATTCAGATGTTCATTCATTTAATTCGTATAGTAGCCTCAGATGATATCTTTCTAAAAGCAGAGGTCAGCTGGAAGACTGGCAATAGGCTGATGAAACTGACAGTCACTTTTGACCATTTTAAACAGTAAGTTTGTTGCCCCTACATCCTCCACATTAGCTGCCCAGTCTTGTCAAGTGTCACACTGGATATTATGTTGAATTTTTAAGGTGCTTCTTGGCTGTGAATATGGCCTGGGAGCTTTCTTTCCTTTTAATAATACTTAGCACATAATTGTTCTGAAATCACATGTTGGAAAAGCTCTTGACTAGAAATGTTGAGAGCAGGGGAAAAAAAAGAACAGCACTTAAGAAAAGAATGGAAAAGTTTCAGTGACATTTGCAAAATTGCTTTTCCTTCTGATTTGGTTGGGACAATTATTTTTCAGATTCTAGGGAATTATTGTTTCTCACACACTTCATATAAGAATATATTTCAGGCCAGAAAGGACCTTAGAGGTGGTGCTCAGTGTCCTTTGTTCAGATCAGGAAAGGAAACTGAAGCCCAGAGAAGTTAATTGACTTGCCTCGGTTGTGGCTGCAAAGTCAGCCAGTGAAAACAAAAATTCTCTAGGAAGCCAGCTTTGTTTCCTTATATTTAAAAGTCATTCACTCATGTATTCATTTGGCCACCGACTATGTATTGAGCAGCTATTAATATTATGTGGCAGGCCATATCAAGGCATGGAGAATACAGTGGTAAACAGAACAGATCAAACCTCTGCCCTTATGTTGGTGATAAACCCTGTAGCACCTTGGTAATCAAAATACCTCCGTATTAGCAGTTTGTCAGAAATGCAGAATCTCAGGCCCCACCCAGATCTGTTGGATCAGAATATCCTTTAAACAACATCCCCCTGGAGTTTCGCATGCATTTTCAAGTTGAGAAGAAATAGATAAAAAAAATAAATAAAGCAAGGAAAATAGGAAGAGTTTGGGGAGCTTAATGGGAGATGATGTAAGAGAGATATGTGGAGGTCAAATGCCCAGGGCTCTGTGGGTTATTTGAAGGACGTGGGCTTTTGCTCTGAGTGGGGTGGCAAAACTGGAGAGGGTTTTGAGACAAGGCATGGTGTAATGTGACTAAGTGTAAATTCTATGTAGCACAGCCTTAAGTGTTAGACAGATAGAAAACAGATCAGTGGCAGCCTGGCAACAGGGGATAGGCCACAAAAGGGCACAAGAAACTTTTAGGGGTAATAAAAATATTCTGTACCTTGATTGTGATGGAATTACACTCCTGTATATATTTGTCAAAACTCATCTATTGGTGCACTTAGAATGAATGCATTTTGTTATTTGCAAACTACTTCCAAAGAGTTACAAAAAAAAAAAAAAAATCCTGTTGGACACATCTGATATGGTTTGGCTATGCCCTCACCCAAATCTCATCTTGAATTGTAGCTCCCGTAATCCCTATGTGTCATGGAAGGGACCTTGGGGTTGGTGACTAGATTATGGGGGCAGTTCCCCCATGCTGTTCTCATGATAGTGAGTGACTTCTCACAAGATCTGATGGTTTGATAAGAGGGCTCACTCTCATTCTCGCTCCTGCTGCACTGTGAAGAGGGACCTTCCACCGTGATTGTCAGTTTCCTGAGGCCTCCCCAGCCATACAGAACTGTGAGTCAATTAAACCTCTTTCCTTTATAAATTACTCAGTCTTGGGTATTCTTCATAGCAGTGTGAGAATGGACTAATAGACAACATCATAACCGGGATATAACTTAAATTGTGTAAAAGAAATAAGCGGGATCACCTCCTTGTGTGGGTACTATGCTCACAACCTGGGTGACAGGTTCAATCACACCCCAAACCTCAGCATCATGCAACATACCTCTGTAACAAACCTGCAGATGTACCTCGGGTTCTAAAGTAAAAGTTGAAAAAGAAAAGAAAAGGCAGATGAGAGAACAGCTGTTGCAAAGAGTATCAGCTGAAACCAAACTTCTCTCTAAGCCAGAAGAATAGGTGTGTGTGAGCATGTGCAAGATTTTGCACTGCAAAAGCTCATTTCAGGACTCCAGAACACATGAGAATATGCAGAATAAGAGTGGGGCATTCAAAGTGATACCGAAATGCCAAAGCACACTAGGTCAGTATTTATGAGCTAGATTCTATTTTCACCTCGCTTCTACTACTGCCTAACTTTGTGACAGTCACGTATTATTCTTGGGAATACAATTTTCTTCTCTTTCAAGTGGGAATCAGAGCACCTGTTTCCACGTTGCTATGTGGGGGTCAAGTGCAATGTGAATGCTGGAAAGGTGCTTTGAAAATGAGAAGGCACTGTGTATGTGTAAGGACTGCTAAAATGGCCTTTTCCAAGACGCATTCACATCAGTGAGGCCAAGAAGTTGGAGAGGACACCAAACATTATTAGATGTTTCTGACACTGCCTTAACTTCAGGGCATGTGCAAGTTTTCCTGATGTGCATGCGAAACTGTATCTATTACATATGCTGAAGTTTTCCCCCAAATGGGACCCACGGTGTCTGATATATTCCTTAGGTAGAGCCATTCTTCTCAATAAAACAAAATAGTGAAATACAGAAATGTCTGATTTGTAAATAGAGGGCATCTGTAACAAAATTGAAAGTCACAAAATAGATTTGGTATCTACTTTTACATTCCTGTATCCAGTAACATTTTTTTGAGCATCTGCTACTGAGTGAAGCATGGAAGGATACACAAAGATGAATGAAACACCGTCTTTATTGTCAAGCAGATGACAGTCTAGAAGAATGGATAAGAGGTGTCTAAAAGTAACTTGAATGCAAAGCCGTATGTGGAAAATATAAGACAAAAATTAATGCAATGGAGTTAGACAGGGGGGAAAATAAACACTTGTCTCTTGGAAACCTTCCTGAGAAAAGTGGTGTTTGAAGTGAGCATTAAGAATAGATTAAGTCATGTCATAGAATCAGGAAAATACAAGGCATTTCTGGAATGATGTGGTGGCCTGTTTGGCTGGGAGACAGCTTATGTTTGGGGTGCTAGTGTGATATGGAAGAGAAGGCTAAAGAAGGTTAATTGAAGACAGGACCGTGGAAAGTTTTCCATGCTAGCCTTTCTAGGCTGGAAATGGAAAACCAATGGAGGTTTCTGAGCAGAAGTGTGGTATGACTCAAAGTGTGTCAGCGGAAGAGGACTTTGGCAGCTCTGTTGAGTATGCACTAATGTTGGGACAGACCAGTGGTAGGAAGGCCAATTAAAAAACAAATGCAATGATTTAGGGGAGAGAAAATGAGGATTTCAACTAGTGTAGTAGATTATAGGTTTGGACAGATATGAATGAATATAAATAACATTGTATCAAAAAATTGGCTGGACCTTAAAACCATCTGGATGTGGGAGGTGAGAAAGAAGAAAGTACCAAGGATGACTCTCAAATTCCCAGCCAAAGTAAAAAGCCCTGAAAGAGTGCATGGGTGAAAGATTGTGGATTTATTTTTAAGACATGCTGGCTTAGTGGTGCTAGTGGAACAGCTAACATTATTATTTCTTCTATACTGCACACATTTGCATATATTATTCTATTTAATAATCAAAACAGGCTTGTGAGAAGAGTAAGATCATACCAGTTTTACATAGAGGGATTAAGGCTAGAGAGAAGTAACTTGCCTAAGGTGGCAGAACCACCATTGGAGAAGAAACATAAATATTGTGTTCTTTGTATGCCATCATTGCAGAAATCTAGCAGATTGTTGGACATAAGAAACTGAAATTCTTGGCTGGGCGTGGTGGCTCATGACTGTAATCCCAGCACTTTGAGAGGCCGAGGCGGGCGGATCACGAGGTCAGGAGTTTGAGACCAGCCTGGCCAATATAGTGAAACCCCGTCTCTACTAAAAATACAAAAATTAGCTGGGCATGGTGGCGGGCGCCTGTAGTCCCAGTTATTTGGGAGGCTGAGGCAGGATAATTGCTTGAACCCAGGAGGCAGAGGTTGCAGTGAGCTGAGATCGTGCCACTGACTCCAGCCTGGGTGACAGAGCGAGACTCCATCTCAAAAAAAAAAAAAAAAAAAAAAAAAGAAAGAAAGAAACTGAAATTCTTGATTTCCTGGTCCAGTGATCATTTCTAATTGATACCAATGAATCCCTCTGATGAATATTTCACTGGTATTTTTCTAATATATGATACATTCATAAGTTGGTTCCTAAGCTGTATTTTAGGAGAACATCATGATTTAGAATTTTCTTATACTACCAAGAATGCCACTCTGATTCTATATGGAAACTGAGACCATACACGTAAGCTCTAGGGGGGAGGTAATGTAATGCAACCTGTGTTTCTAAAGCATAACCACACTATAAACAGACCTTGCTGCAAAAATAAGTATATTCAGCACAGAGCTGATAAACCTCAGATCTGTGGCTGAAATGATCAGTTGATGATATTAAACACCATTACCAGTGTTGTGTTATGGATGTTTTTCTTCAAACCGTGTGTTTGTAGGAAATGACGAGTATCATAAACCCTCTTGACAAAAAAAAAAAAAAAAATCACATTTCTATTTTCCAAAAAGAGTTTTTTTAATATCATAATAAATGAGTTCTTTTGAATTCATCTGTGCTTTTCTAAACATTATCTTCTGGCAATGGCTTTGCCTTATCTCTGCTCTGCTGTTTCTGGAGAGCATAATTTTGCTATATGTATCTGAAGATTTATAATTGTGCCTCTTAATTGGAAATCAAGGCTTGGCATTAGTTAACAGTTACTGGTGAAATGGCCCACTGATAGAAACAAATGCTAACATTTCTAGAATAATAGCTGGAATTCTTCTCTGAAGAACCCAGAGTGGCAGACTATCACTTCACAAAACTTTCTCATTTCCCCAAACTTGTAATAAAGCCAGCTCATTGTTTCTTCAGGCTACTAAGCATCAAGCAATTTGTTTTCTGTGTTCAGTCTGTCATCTTACGGCTCGCTCTTGTGTTCACTGAAGCCCCACGGCAGACTCTGGGACCATTGTTTTTTTTTAAATAAACAATTATGGCATCTTCAGATATGGATATTATCAAAGGAATGATCTAATTGTCCACCACAGATTTGGATCAGGAGTTGTTCCTCATAATACCTCAAGCTGAGACTCAGGAAACTAGTCCTGCGTGGGGACATATGTCAAATGCGTTACAAAAGCATCACCTCCTTAGTCTGAATAACGTCACCACCACCCACCCAGTTATGCAAGCAAGGAATTAGACAGCATCCTTTTTACCTCCCTCTTCCTCATTGCCCACATCTAACCCGTTCTATGTTCTGAAATCGTACTTCTGAATTCATTCTGTCCTGTTGTGTTTTTGGATCCATCCATTTTTCTCTTTCTCAACTACCCCACTTGTCAGTCCACCTTGACATTCCACAGTGGCCTCCTCACTGTTCTCTCCATCTTTCATTCATGCTCCTCTCCGGTGTTTTCTCCACCTACATTGAGAGCAGTGTTTCCAGATTAACTAGTATTTCAAGTGAGCCCTAGGTTTAAAAACCTGCAATCACTTTCATTGCTTTTAGTATAAATATCAGACTCCTTATGCAGGACCTTGAAGGCTCTACATGTTCTAGCCCCACTCACTTCTACAGACCATTTGTTCTAAGTCTCCTTTTCTCTGGGAGGAAGAGATCCCCTCCACTGAGAATGCTTCTCTTCTCCCATCTCTTCTCTTGGTTAATACTTTTCCTCCACCTTCATTTCTCAAGTGCTAGTTCCTCAGAGAAGCCTTCCTAACCACCCACACACGCCTGGTCCAGGGACCTCCCTTCCTTCCTTCCTCCCTCCCTTCCTCCCTCCCTTCCTCCCTTTATTTCTCCCTTCCCTTCTTCCTTCCTTTTCTTTTTTTCCATTCTCTCCTTCTTTCTTTCTTTCTCTTTTTTTCCTTTCTCAACATTAGCTTCCTTTCTTCCCATTTTCCTTCCTTCCTTCCTTCCCTCCCCTTCTCCTCTTTTTCTTCCTTCCATCATTTTTTCTTTCTTTCTTTCATCTCTCTCCTTCCTTCCTTCCTTCCTTCCTTCCTTCCTTCCCTTCCCTTCCCTTCCCCTCCCTCCCTTTCTTTCTTTCCTTCCTTCCTTTCTTCTTTCAACCTGTTTTCATTCATTTGTTCTTTCTTTCCATCATCTATATTTCTATCCTTCCTTCCTTTCTTGCTTCCTCCCTCCCTCCCTCCCTCTCTCTTTCTTTCTTTTCTTCTTTCTTTTTCTTCTACTGTCTACTGTCTATGCTTTTGTCTATTATCTATCCATCTATTCATCTATCTATCTATCTCTATATGTATATATTCAATAGAACCAAATCTCTATATTTCAGATCACTTATTTCTACTTGGAATCTTATATTTATTCGTATCTACAGTTGCAACTCTAGGCTGTAAGCTCTGTGAGAACAGTGGTTGTATTTGGTATTACTTAATTTTATATTCTCAAACCTAACTTTGTGTCTGACAGATGAGCTATCAATAAATATTAGTAGAATAAGTTAAAGTGCTTTACTGCGCTCTGAATGTTGATCAAGAAGTAACCACTGCAAAATATTGGATGCCAAGAAAATAAGTTATTTAACATTTCCCAGCAAATGATTTTCAGTGAAGCAGTGAGGATGGGAAAGTCACAATTCCTGAAAACTAAAAGAAATTTAAAAAGCGAATGGGAAGGCAAATGAAAAGCACATAAAAAAAAATACCTAATGCATGCAGGGCTTAAAACCTAGATGATGGGTTGATAGGTGCAGCAAACCACCATGGCACATGTATACCTATGTAACAAGCCTGCATGTTCTGCACATGTATCCTAGAACTTAAAGTAAAATTTTAAAGAAGAATAACCAGAAAATAAATAAATAAATATATATATATATATATTTTTAAAAAACCTGTTTTGTCAGGTACTGTTATAGTTGAAACAGATGAAGTGAAATCTAAGAAGAATGTCTAGGCCCAAGACGCCTAGTGCTTGCTTTTAACTATTTTCATTTTTTAGCCAATTACGAATTAACAGAGGACTAGTTCAGGACTCATTGGAATGTCCCGATGGCTAAGGGGCTGCACAGTGTTTGCTTTTGATTACAAAAACAAGCCTTAGCTCATGCATTTCCTGATAAGTTTGGTTCTGTGTCTCCACCCAAATCTCACCTTGAATTGTAATAATCCCCACGTGTTGAGGGCAGGACCAGGTGGAGAGAAATGAATCATGGGGGCGGTTTCCCTCATGTTGTTCTCGTGATGGTGAATGAATTCTCATGAGGTCTATGTTTTTGTTTTTGTTTTTGTTTTTTGAGACAGAGTCTCCCCTGTCACCCAGGCTGGAGTGCAGTGGTGCAATGTCGGTTCACTGCAACCTCTGCTTCCTGGGCTCAAGTGTAGCTGGGACTACAGGTGTGAATCACCAATGCCTGGCTAACTTTTGTATTTTTGTAGAGACAAGGTTTTGCCATGTTGCCCAGGCTGGTCTCAAACTCTTGAGCTCAAAGCAATCTGCCTGCATGGACCTCCCAAAGTGCTGAGATTATAGGCATGAGCCACCACACCCACAGAGATCTGATGGTTTTATAAGGTGCATCCTCCTTCCTTTGGCACTCATTCTTTCTCCTGCTGCCCTGTGAAGAGGTGCATTCTGCCATGATTGTAAGTTTCCTGAGGACTTTGGCTGGATTTTGGACTTGCATGGGGCCTGTAGCCCCTTCATTTTGGCCAATTTCTCCCACTTGGAACAGGTATATTTACCCCATGCCTGTACCCCCATTGTATCTAGGAAGTAAGTAACTTGCTTTTGACTTTACAGGCTCATAGGTGGAAGGGACTTGCTTTATTTCAGTTGAGAGTGTGGACTTGGGCTTTTGGGTTAATGCTGGAATGAGTTAAGACTTTGAGGAACTGTTGGAAGGGCATGATTGTGTTTTGAAAAGTGAGGATATGAGATTTTGGAGGGGCCAGGGATGGAGTAATATGATTTGGCTCTGTGTTCCCCCCACCCAAATCTCACCATGAATTGTAATAATCCCCATGTGTCAAGGACGGGACCAGGTGGATATAATTGAATCATAGGGGTGGCTTCCCCTATGTTGTCCTCATGGTAGTGAGTGAGTTCTCATGAGATCTTATGGTCATATAAAGGGCTTCCCCCTTCCCTCGGCTCTCATTCTCTCTTCTGTCACTCTGTGAAGAAGTGCCTTCCACCATGATTGTAAGTTTCCTGAGGCCTCCACAGCCATGCAGAACTGTGAGTCAATTAAACCTCTTTTCTTTATAAATTGCCCAATCTCAGGTTATTTCTTCATAGCAGCATAAGAATGGACTTACATACTTCTCCAAGACCTCTTCATTGCTGGGCCATCACAGTACCTTGAATATGTTCTTAAAATCAAACTTTAAACCAGTTAGTTGCTTTTAAGTTTTTTCTATGGTGTCTTCTGCACCTTACATCAAATTCACCAGGTATAATGGATTAAAAAGTATAACTCCTAGCAACAACTCCTAAAGAGTTTGGAGACTTCTTCTGGTGGCTCATCTCTCTTGCTCTTGTACTCTCTCTCTCTCTTTCTCTCTCCCTCTCCCCAAGTCTCTGCATAATAAAATTTCTATCAGGAGTGGATTAAAAGATACATCTATCAGTTCACCAATTTAGATTCTATAACACAAATGACAGGCATTAAGACATTGTATCCAATAAGGTCTGGGGCTAACTTTTTGTTGTTGTTCTCACATCGTTTCCACTGATTAACACAAATAATTGAATTAAGTATAATTTCATAAGATATGAATGACTGCATTTCATCATAAATCACTCATAAATTCTTTTGCTAAATTGTTGGTTTTCAATTTAGGATAACTGAAGGATAGGAATTTTACCTTCAGGTTAGCTATAACCAAAAATATGAGGAAAAAAATGATCTCTGCCAGAAGATCACTGGAAGAGATTTAGTGTGAGATCGTCCATGGAAAGATCAGAGCAATACAGACTGGCTCAAACAGAGCACATAGCCTCAGACTTTTATTCTAATGTATAGGAAATGGTTTTTAGGTACTTCGTGTTCATTGATACTTATTTTCTTTCTTGGCTTCAGCCAAAATATGAATATACCCTCAGCTTTCCTTTTTCATGGCAATCATTGATTCTAAAGGCCTGGCACAGATATGTTCTTTGAAGGGTGTGACCTTTACCATCCTGTGCACATCAGCTATCTCCCCACCCCATACCTGCATCCCTTTGCCAGAGGGCTTTCTCTGGTAGACTGTCCTTTTGCATGCTGGAGAGTGAGCCCTTCCAGAGGCAACCCTCAAACCATGATCTATGGGAGCTGACAGATCCTCAGCTGTGTCATCCCTTAGGTGACAAACTGCACCATCCCTGGAGCATCTCACATGGTGAAGTCTTGGTTCCCACAGTGGTAGCTTGCTCAACAGTGCAGCCCTTATTGGCTCTTTTCCATCCCCTTTCTTGCTTTCCCACTCTTCTACCCGTATTTTCTCTGATCACCTCCCAAATAAACTATCTCTCTAGAACCCTTGTCTCAGGCTTAATTTTTTTTCGCAAAAAGGAATGCCTTTGGATTTCTGTAAAGGATCTGCTTCAAGGAGGAATGCAACCTGAGAGAGAAGGCCATGGTATTCACAAAAGGCTGTGGTTACAATGAGATTTGAGGCTTCAATCCAGGCTTGTAAGACTGTTATGTGTTACTAGTTGTTAAAATATTGAGTGCTTTTATGCTCGTTTGCAAATAGCTTCTTCTCCCAACTCTGCAGTGGTCATGACCACTTCATGGTCCCCCATTCCTTCCCATGATTCAACAACTAAAGTTTATTACTTGCCACAGTAGGGGCTTCTAAGACCCTCATTAAGTGCTGTGGGCACCAACTGTTTGAATGATTGGTGTGCGTGTTATGTGAATTATTAAATATGTTAAATATTATTTATGTTTAATGTGGTGCCCACCAGACCCAGATGTAAAGTACAGCTTTTCTTTTGACTATGTAGAGAAGACCTTGAAGTTATGTTCTTTTAACTCAGTCTTTAGTATTTCTCTGCATGAAATCCTTCAGCTCTATGTCCAGTTGCACCATGGTAGATTTGCAGGGAAGTGGATGGATGAAAGAGACAGGAGAAGGAAGAGTGGACAGAACAATCAATACTTGATGATGAACCTCTGGGAAACTGCGAGCATTTCCATTTGAAACAAATAGAGTGTTTCTTATACAGTAGCCATATCGTATTTGGAAACAATAAAATGCCTGCTAGTGTGCAATGGATTGCACTTTTCTGATATTATACTTATATTCTTGGCTCTGCTTTTTTTCTGAATTCAAAGTATTCGTAAGAAATGAAATATGGAACCAAAAGTCATACATACACACACACACAGATACATTTTATAGTAGATACCTGCTGCTTGGCTCAGATATGTTTGGTGGATTAAATTCTAGGCCCCATGCTGGATGCCAGACCCACTACCCATCTTTAGACCCCTAGACATCAGACATTTAACGCCTGGCCCTGTGCTCCCAGCCGCCCATCCAGGTTGTAGGTTTTATATCTCGAAAAGCTTTTTCAGGCTGATTTCATGGTGAATATGTGTTAATCACCTCAGGGAGTCATTGAGAATTTGGGATAAACTTGGTTGGGTGAACAAGCAGCATGTGTCCAAATGTAGCTATTCCTGAGCTGTATGTTTGATATATTTGATTTGAAAACAGTCCGATTTACATCCATCGCTGCATTATAAAGAACAGGGCTGAAGATTTGTGAGTTGAATTTTGTTGCAAATGCCAAAGCATGGGCCACAGATAAATCAGTTACCAGAATAAGGGTGATTTTATAACCTGCATGTGTTTTATAGTTTCTCATGACACAGTGATCATAAAATTCAAAAGGCACTCTTGCAAGTGTGAAAAGGCAATTTCAGGGTTGCTTTTGGTTTCTGCTATTGCAAGGCAGGATATAGATACAGTTTCTCACTATTTAGATTTGCTATTGAAGTTTTAGTGGAGTGCCAAAGATTTCAGTTAGCAAGTGTCAGTAAATGATATCAACACAGCTCCAAGTTCAAGGTGGAATTGTTTCTTGAAATAAAGTGAGCATTTGGTGCCCATAAATCTTGTTTTAAGATACACCAACTTCTCGGTTTTGGAAGAACTCTTTATGTTTTAAAAATAGATTCTTATTATGTAAGCATACTTTTCTTGTATGTTCCTGTTGCTGGTATTTGTACACATACACAGTGAAAGTTATTTTTAAATCTTTTATTCTTATCTGTAACTGCTGACAGCATTTGGGGTGTGGAAACTTTTAAGATTGAAAAATCAAGTAAAGGAAAATTCAAGCAAATGAATACAGAAAAACGTTATCATTAGGAGCCTTAATAAAACTGCTGTTTAGCTTGGCACGGTGGCACATGCCTGTAATCCTAGCACTTTGGGAGGCTGAGGTGGGTGGATCACTTGAAATCAGGGGTTCAAGACCAGCCTAGCCGACATGGTGAAACCCCGTCTCTACTAAAAATCAAAACAATTAGCTGGGCATGGTGGTACACGCCTGTAGTCCCAGCTACTTGGGAGGCTGAGGCAGGATAATCATTTGAACCTAGCAAGCAGGGGTTGCAGTGAGCCGAGATCACACTACTGTTCTCCAGGCTGGGCAACAGAGCAAGACGCCATCTCAAAAACAACAGCAAAATGCTGTTTAACTCCACAAAAGCCATTACACCACTATACATTAACTAAAATTGCTAAAATTAAGGAAAAAAAGAGTAGTGAGGCCAGGTGTTGGCAAGATTGTAGAATAGCTGAAACTCTCATACAGGGGTGATATAAAATGGTACAACTGCTTTGGAAAACTCTCTGGCAGTTTCTAATAAAGTTAAATATGTACTTACCTCTCCTATGGCCTAACAATTCCATTCCTAGGTATTTACCCAAAAGAGATGAAACTTATATCCATATAACAACCTGTAAAAGAATGCTCATAGCCCCTTTATTCATAAAAACCCTAAACTGGAAACAACCCAAATTTCCACCAACTGGTAAATGAATAAACACATTGCGATATAATCACATAATGGAATACCACTCAGCTATAAATAAAAATGAATTGCTAATGCATTCAGTCTAGTGATGAATCGCAAAATTATAGTGTTTTTGAAGAGAGCTGAAGAGACACAAAATGGACCATATTCTACAATTCCATTTATATTAAGTTTAAAGACAAGAAAATATTCTGCAGTGATAGAAACCAGAATAGTAGCTGATTGTAGAGTACAAGAGGACTGATTGGAAAGGAGAACATTCTAGAGATAGGAAGTGTATTATACCTTAGCCTGGGTGATGATTGCATGGTCATATACACTTGCCAAATTGCATTGATCCATATGTTTATGATTTGCATTATTTGTATATAAATTATACCTCAATAAAGTGCTATTAACATAAAAAAATTGCCCAGCTTCTGAGTTCTTGCTTAATAATACTAGTATCACCTATTGTTTTTCTATGTTAACTCAGGAGCTAAATTCAAATTCAGTGTATGACAAAATCTTATTTGTGTGAAATTACTGGGACATGTACTTTTCCATTTAAGAAAATGCTCCAAAAAACTGAAGATTCTCCCTTCATGTAAGAAACTTAAAAATAAAATAAATTAACATAAAGATTTTTTTGGGAGGAAGGGAATCTTAATTTTGGTAGGGTCTCATGTTTGTGGTCTTCTTGTGTGGAATTGACAAAAAAAAATTCCCACATATTTAATATTATTTCAAGATAGCCAGAAAACATTTTCTAAACAGTAGGATATTTCACAGTTTAGAAAAAATTTCACTATGTGACATTACACAATTCCTTTTATTTGTGTCTTTCTTTAGCCCTGTTGTTTAATATCAACTAACAGGTAGGTTGAGGGGTTTGAGAAAAGCAAAATGATCAAACCACAGATAGAAGAGATGGATGTGATGGTTATGACAGCAGAATCAGGTTGAGGCACCCTGAGGGGCACTCAGATGATTAGACCCATTCACTCTGGAAATTTATTTATTATTATTATTATTATTATTTTGAGACAGAGTCTCGCTCTGTCGCCCAGGCAGGAATGCAGTGGCGCGATCTTGGCTCACTGCAAGCTCCGCCTCCCAGGTTCACGCCATTCTCCTGCCTCAGCCTCCTGAGTAGCTGGAACTACAGGCGCCCGCGACCACGCCCGGCTAATTTTTTGTATTTTTAGTAGAGACGGGGTTTCACTGTGTTAGCCAGGATGGGAAATATATTTAAATTTTAAGACTAACCTAGATGTTTTGAGTATTACTGGGTAAATCTTTGATCAAGCAAAGGTGGGCTTCCCAGCACATCAACAGACATTCACGGTCACTTACTAAATTTCACTTCATTTAAAAAAAAATCATTTCTGTGACTCAGTGTCTCTTTCATGTAATTTGTCAAGTCTAAAACGATTTTAAAATTTGTCTCAAAATGATACGTGTACATTTTATGGAATAGAAAAAATTGGTTCCATCTTTATTGATAAGAATTTTCTAAGTTGTCAGTGACTGATTATTTGGGGCAGACATGGAAATTATAGTCTATTCTCCTCCAAGTCAAGCAATTTTCAGATGTTTTGATGAAGCCCTGACAAACAAATAGCTCCTGTAATATTTATGATAAGAGCACATGCCATATTCTACTCTGACATACACATTTGGCTTTACCTTATCATTAACATAAAATATTTCCACTTGATTTTAATTTGTCGCATTTGAATGTAACACTTAATAAGAGAGGTAGATATTTATAGGAAATACATGGAGATAGATGACCTTTCCAGGGAAGACTTAAGACCAAACAGGAAGTAGAAAGTGTGTTTTCAGAAGTGCTTAAATCATAACAATCGAAGCCCCATCCCATGTTGAGTGAGGTGCAGCATTTCAGGTAGTGGTGGATGGCCTCAGTCTATGAGTTTGTGTTTTCCTCTTGCTTCTGAGTTGTATGATATGATGGAGGAAGAGGAGTGTGGGTGGAGAGTGTGCATCTACTTTTTGTTAGAAACACCTCTTTCACTTCAAAGCTCCTATCATTGGCTTAGTATCATGATCCATTGCCTACCTTGCCTTTTGAAACCCATTCAACCCTATTAAGGATACAGAGTTAAGAATATGAGGGTTGGTGGTGAAGTCAGCAAAAATAGCAGAGTAGGGAGCCCCAAGGGCCCATTTCTCCACAAAAACATTGATAAAACCAACAAAAACTATCAAACTCAACTCTGTCAGAACTCTGGAAAATAGACAAAGGCAACCAAGCAAATGCCAAGTTAAGAAAAAAGTGACTAACATGATAGGAGAGATTTGTGACATTTTAACTTAGCTTTGCCACACACCGTCCTCAGCATGGCAGCAGTAGGAAAGATGGCAGCCACATTCTTTCTATGGGTACCTGATTCTGGAAGGAGCAGAGCAGACCTTATTACCAAAGAATTGTGTTTGTCTGTTTTGACCTGAAGAGTCCCTAAAAGTACTTTCCTTCCTAACTTGGAACTCTCTTAGGGCAGAAAAGCAGCCATGTAGAGGACATTCCTCCAAAACATAGAAAGGTAAATGAATAAGTCTCTGCCACTTAGGGAAAAAGATGATAGTTGTTATAAACAATAGATAGTCCTAAATCCTGGAAGGAAAAGCTGGAGAATGAGTTACTTTGGGGAATAATTGCTTTGTAAAATATTCCATATAATAGAGAACCTAAAAAATGATGCATATGCCCAGGATAGGACCTATGCTCAAAAGATTTGAGAAGACACTAAGCTTTCACCTTCAGCTTGAGATCTTAAGGCTTCACAACAGCAGGACATGAAGGCTAAGGCAGAGTTGTAAACAGCCAGGCTAGGAGAGGGTTGGGTGTGTGTGTGTGTGTGTGTGTTTGCTCTAGGCATTTAGGGAAATCTGCCAAACCACTAGCTAACCACAAGCTAACAAAATAGAGACTTCAGAGTCCATACAACAAAATATATAGCCTTTAAAAATAGTCTAGAAAAATGAGCAAAGTGTTTGAATAGACATTTATCCAAAGAGATATTTAAATGGAAATAAACACATGAAAAGATGCATAGCGTCAGTAATCCCTCAGGAAATGTGAATCAAAACCACAATGAGATACCACTTGACACCATTTGGATAGCTATTATTGAAAAAAATAATAAAAATGGAAAAAAACAAATGTTGGTGAAGATGTGGGAAATTGTAACCCATGTATGTTCCTAGTGATGATGGGAAATGGTACAACCACTGTGGAAAATGGTATTGTATTTTTTCAAAAATAAACAGAATTACTATATAATTCAGCAAGTTCACTTCTGGGTATATATCTCAAATAATTAAAATCAGGGACTGAAACAGGCATTTGTACACTGATGGTCATAGCAGCGTTATTCACAATAGACAAAAGGTGGGAAACAACCCAAATGTCCATCAGTGAAGAAATAAACAAAATGTGGTATATACTTACAGTGGAATATGATTCAGCCTTTAAAAATAAAGAAATTCTGACACATGTTAGAACATGGATAAACCTTGAAGACATGCTAAGTGAAATATGCCAGAAACAAAAGGACAGATATTTGTATGATTCAAGTCGTATGAGATAACTAGAGGAGTCAAATTTATAGAGGCAGAGTGGCAGTTGCCAGGGGATCGTCGGAGAGAAGTATAAGTAGTTATTGTTTAGTGAGTACAGAGTTTCAGCTTTGGAAGATATTAAAAAGTTCTGAAGATGGATGGTGGTTGGTGATGATTGCACAACACAACATTTTGAATTTACTTAATGTCACTCAACTGTACACAAAATGACTAAAACAGTAAAGTTTGTGCTATCTATATTTTATCACAATAAAAAATAGTTTAGAAAAGTCACTAAAGAAAGAAACAACTCCAACCCACAGCAAGCAGCCAAAATAAACCCCAAGGAGTAGGAAGAATCTGGTTTCTGGAGTTACCACATAATAATATTCAAAATGTCTTGTTCTCAACAAAAAATTATGAGTCATGAGAAGAAACAAAAGAGTATCCCACTCACAGGAAAAAAATGAACAACTCTCCTTGAAAAAGCACACATATTGGATCTACTAACTAAGACTTTAAATCAACTCTTACAAAAAGGGTGATTACCAGAGCCTGGGAAGGATAATGGGTAGCGAGGTGGAGGGGGAAGTGGTGAAGCTTAATGAGTACAAAAACATAGGAAAAATGAATAAGATCTAGTATATGTTAGCACAAGAGGGTGATTACAGTCAAAAAATAATTTAGTTACACATTTTAAAATAACTAAAAGCATATCATTGGATTGTTTGAAGCCAAAGGATAAATTATTGACGATAAAAATACCCCATTTACCTTGATGTGATTATTATGCATTGCATGTCTGTATCAAAATATCTCATATAATACATAAATATATACGCCTACTATGTATCCACAAAATAAAAAATTAAATAAATAAATATAAATGAATCAACTGTTATATATACTCAAAAAGATAAATGAAACCATGGACAAAGAACTGAAGGATAAAAAAAGAATGAAGAAAAATGAACAGAACCCAAGAGACCTGTGAGACACAATCAAGCATAACAATGTAATGGGAGTCTCAGCAAGTGAGGAGAGAGAAAAAAAGGCAGAAAGAATATTTGAAGACATAATGGTTGTAAAACTCTCAAAGCTGATAAAAGGCATAAATCTACACATTCAGGAAGCTTGATGAACTCCAGGTAGGATAAATACAAAGACAGCCACACTAAGAGAAATTGTAATCAAACAGTTGAAAGCTCTAGACAAAGAAAGAATCTTGAAATTAGCAAGAGAGTTGCAATTAATCACATACAAATGATCTTCAATGAGATTAGTAACTGATTTCTTATCAGAAACAATGGAGGCAAGATAGTAATTGGATGATATATTTAAAATGTCAAAACAGGAGGAACAAAACAGCCTGTCAGCCAAGAATTGTATACCTGGCAAAATTAGTCTTCAAAATTTAAGAAAAAAGTAAAATATTTCCAGATAAAAGCTGATAGAGTTTATCACAAGTAGACCTGTCCTACAAGAAATGGTAAGGAGACGCCTTCAGGATGTAATGCCAGCAAACTTGATAGTAACTTGAAGGTGTACAAAAAAATAAAACCCATTACTAAAAGTAACTACATAGTCTTATATAAAGGCCTATTTTATTATATTATTGGCTTGTAACCCCTCTTTTTTCTCATATGATTTAAAAGACAAATATGTCAAACGATGAATAAAAATCTGTGTTAGTTTACATACAATGTCTAAAGATATAGTCTGTGACAAACACGATATAAAGAAAGAGATATGGAGAATATAAGAGCAAAGAAATAGTATACTCTTGAAGTTAAATTGGTGTTAAATCAACCCAGATTATAAGTTTAAGATGTTAGTTGTAATCCCCAAGGTAACTACTAAAATATTAACTATAAAATATACAGAAAAAGAAATGAAAAGGTAATGAAAAATACACTTCAAAAATCAATTACCCACAAAAGAAGGCAGTAATGGGGGAATTGAGAAACAGGAAAGATAAAACATGTAGAGCACAAATAGTAAAAATGTCAAAAGTAAATCCTTTCTCACCCATAATTACTTTTAAATGCAAATGAGCTAAACTCTCCAATTAAAAAGCAGATATTGTCAGATTAAAAAAAAACAATAACAACAAGATTCAACTCTATGCTGTTTACAACACATTCACTTTAGCTCCAAAGATACAAATAGGTTGAAAGTGACAGAATATAAAAAGAGATTTCATTCAAATTCTAAAAGAGAACTAGAATAGCTATACTAGTATCAGTCAAAATAGACCTTAGGTCACACATGCTACAAGAGACAGAGAACATTGTGTATTGATAAATGGGGCAATTCATCAAGAATATAAAACAATTGAAAACATATATGCACCTAAGAGCTTAAGGTTTGATATAGAAAAGGGAATGAGCCTAGCTTGGTCTTGTACTAATTCAATTTAATTTACCTCTCTGAGTTTCATTGTGTATAACTCTGCAAATCCTCTTTTTTTATAACATAGAAATTCCTTCCTACCTTTCTTTCTTCCTTCCTTCTTTTAGGAGGCAAGTTTTTAGTACCTGCTTGTGACAAGCCCTGTGCTAAGTTCTGGAGATACACATCTCAGTAATTATAGCCCCTGTAATTGTAGACTTTATAGTCCAAGTCATTAGCTTTCAAATTTTAGTTTATATGAGAATCCCCTGGGAGGCTGATAAAAAATACAGACTACTGGGCCTCACCCAGTGTGTCTGATTCAGTAGGCCTGGAGTGAGGCCCTAAGACCTGCATTTCTAACAAGCTTCCAGGAGATGCTCATGCTGCTGGTTTGCGGACTGAACTTTGAGAACTACTGGTCTAAGTCATGGATTCTCCATTTTGGCTGTACATTGACATCACCTGTGAGCTTTAAGAATACCGAGGCCTAGGTATCATCTTCAGACTTAAATTGCTTGGGAGTTGCCTGGTCATCTGGATTTTTTTTAAGCTTCTCACATGTCTTTAATACAGAACTAAAGCTGAGAACCACTTCTCATTTCTGGCTGCTTATTACAACCACTTGGGAAGGTTTTTAAAAAAAATACTGGTGTCTAGAAAGCATTATGGATTAATTCAATCAGAATCTCTGAGAATTGAGCCCCAGCACTAGTATTGTTGAAAAATGTCTAGTGTTGTTCAAATGATTTGTGTGTTTAACCAGAGCTGAACTCCATCTAAGCAAAGGTAACATACCAAGAGTGAAGGAGAGAGGTAATTTTAAATGTCATTTTTTTTGTTTGTCCTTTTAAATTATCAAGAAACAGACAGGAACATAAATGGAAAACCAAGTCTCCCATAACCTACCACTATAGTATGTCTATTATATTCATACATTTTTCCTATCCAGTCTTTGACCATATGTGTGTATTTTTACATGGATCGTATATGTGTAATTTGAGATTCTGCCAAAAAAATTTCTTTAAGCCACAGAATAACCTTTTAAAAATAATAACTGAAATGGGTGGCATTGTTGGATTTTATCCATGTTCACTGAGGAAAGATAACGAGAATAAACTTAATCTCAGCAGGATAATTTAGACTTGTCACTGGAAGGACCTTCCTAGTCAGCAGAGTTAAACTGCTCAAGGAGAAAAAGTGGTGATAAACTAGGATATGGAATGAGGAAGCAAAGTCCTATCTAGAAGCCAGATGATGGGAAAATGGCCACGGAGAGATGATCTGGGACTTGGCAGGGACTGTTCCAGGTAGAATGCTGAAGACCATTAGTGGAGAGAATTTGTCTCTTCATCTGTATTTCACTTAGAATCTCCTGTGTGTGGTTCAGCATTTTGTTGTGGTTTGTGGATATACTTTCTAGTCTAAAGGAATAAAATTAGATTAATATTTTCTATTGTAAAATTTAGTATCTTTAACTTAGAACATAATATAATTATGAACCATATAACTAAGTTTTGCAACTCATGCAGGGGGATTATAGATAACCCTAAAGCACTCATTCTTTATCTGTTCTAAGATAGTCGGGATATGAGCAGTTGAAGACACTCCTCTTAGTTAACCCAAGTGGGTGCCAAGACCCATGCATTGGAGAGTTGAAACAAAATACAATGAGTTTGAAATTTCAAGCAGAAGTTCAAGCGTCTCTTTCTATTCTGTCTTGACACATTGCATTGAAAGAACTGCTGTGGTTTAATTCTATCAGTGAAAATAACAGGGTTTGTGGGGTTTTTAATTTATTTTTCCCTCTCCACATTAACGTTCCTCATTTGTGTTCAGTAAATTTGCTTCAACTGCTCAATTTGCATGAGGATTAAATTTCATTAACAGATGCAATTAGAAAGTGGAATTTATAGAATAAATCTTCTTTATACCCTAACCTAATTGACATAAAGATTACCAATGTAATTGACTAGAAATCCTTTCAAGATAGTCAAGCTGACATTTAATAGTGTTTTTTTCTATAAAATTAAGAATGTTCACTACAATCTACATATAAGAACTAATAAGCCTATTCCCTCCACCCACCACCTGAAATTATAGAGCTAGGTCAATTTTATATTCTTGCAGCAAAAAACTCCCCCAGCATGAGATTGAACAAAGTCTAGTTAAGCTTGCTATTTTTTTCCTTTTAGCAGACTCTCCCTTGAGTAAAGAAAGGCAGAGAAGAGCAAAGGGTTTTCGCTGAGTGCACTCATAGCTTAGCCAAAGTCTTTCAGGGCTGAGTACAGAGGGGCTGCCTCAGTGGGAAGCAGAAATTAAGACCTGCTCCTCCATACATCCTACTTGCATCTTTAGCCTCGTTTCTTTACAGCAGTTGTTTGCAACCTTGGCTATACATTGAAATCACCTTAAAATTTTTAATGACAAGACCCCACTGTAGGGTTCTAATATACTTGGGCTGAGATGCAATCCACACTATGTGAGTGTGAAAAGCTGCCCAGCGGTCCTAGTATCTGGTCATGGTTAACAGCTGCTGCTTTACAGTAAGCAGTACTTTACCTGTGGCCAGGTAAGGCAAAAATGTGCCTGGGGACTTTGGGAAAAAGAAGGGGGTTCTCTCAGTAAAAGCTATGCTCCGGCAAAAAGCAGGTTAAGTGTTCCATGCTGCCTGTTTAAGAAGTAACAGTGCCAAGGCAATCCCATTTGCTCTGGCCGTGTGATAATTAACAATTGATATTTGTGTGAAGCCAGCCTGCCTAACAGAATGATGTGCAGTCTTTCAGCCAAACAGTACACTGGCTCCTCTGTGGACTTAAAATTACATTCTAAAAAAGTAGATGGCATTTTTAATATGCAAAACCCCAGTTTAAATATAACCAACTGAAATTCTAAGTAATTTGGCAATATGACTTCATGTGGGGGTCATCTTAACATTAACAATACCTGAAATGAAGTAATTTCTAAAATATTTCTAATCTCAAATGTCACCTTTGGTGACATTTTGGGTGATAGACTATTTTTACAAACTAGAATAGATTCTAAATCAGGAAAAGTATGTAACTGAGGTCTGGCTTTTTGAAGCACACACTCACTTTTTTAATGAAATACATGTTTGCTGACCATGGTGTAGGCCATTAATGTCATTACCTCCACCACTTGAATAAAAGTGAATCCTTTTGTAGCTTATAGTGTGTAAACCTATGAGACTTATAGTATGTAGATATATGATACTGACAGCCAAAATGGTATGCGTGTTATGTTAAATCACTGGGTAATAAAGTAGCCAATTTGGAAAATTCTCAGTTGGAGTAGTCCTGTGTGTTGGCAAATAAGACTTGCATTTACACAGTGAACAAAAAAAGTTTGCTGAAGAATTAGAAGCAAGTAATTGATTTTTTTTTTTAATGATGTGGTTTAGGTGGAAGTAGTATAGCCGTACCAAGTAGAAAAAAAACAATCAATTAAATTAAAAAGTCTCAGCTGAAAAAAAATTTAGTTCCCATCTATCGACAAGGGCTCTGTCCTTAGGTACAGCAGGAAGATTCAAGGCCCCATCATCTCTCTCCTCCCACTTCTCAACCTCCTCTTGGTGTGTTTCATTGTCCAAACTCAAAGGAAAGCCAGGAGGTGAAGGCTGGCTGATGCAGTTCAGAGAAGTTTGTCTCCTGGACACAGTGCAATATGGAGAAGCTAGAAAGTAGGTCTGAAAACAGAGAGAATTTGACTTTTTGCAGATGACATGATTGCATATTTAGAAAACTCCATTGTCTCTGCCCAAAATCTTCTTAACCTGATAAGCAACTTCAGCAAAGTCTCAGTATACAAAATCGATGTGCAAAAATCACAAGCATTCCTATACACCAATGATAGACAGAGAGCCAAATCATAGTGAACTCCCATTCACAATTGCTAAAAAGAGAATAAAATACCTAGGAATACAACTTACAAGGGATGTGAAGGACCCCTTCAAGGAGAACTACAAACCACTGCTCAAGGAAATAAGAGAGGACACAAACAAATGGAAAAAGATTCCATGATCATGGATCGGAAGAATCAATATTGTGAAAATGGCCATACTGCCCAAAGTAATTTTTAGATTCAATGCTATCCCCATCAAGCTACCATTGACTTTCTTCACATAATTAGAAAAATTTACTTTAAATTTCATATGAAACCAAAAAAGAGCCCATGTAGCCAAGACAATCCTAAGCAGAAAGAACAAAGCTGGAGACATCACACTACCTGACTTCAAACTATACTACAAGGCTACAGTAATGAAACAGCATGGTACTGGTACCAAAACAGATATATAGACCAATGGAACAGAACAGAGCCCTCAGAAATAACACCACACATCTACAACCATCTGATCTTTGACAAACCTTACAGAAACAAGCAACAGGGAAAGGATTCCCTAGTTAGTAAATGGTGTTGGGAAAACTGGCTAGCCATATGCAGAAAACTGAAACTGGAACCCTTCCTTACACCTTATACAAAATTTAACTCAAGATGGATTAAAGATTTAAATGTAAGACCTAAAGCCATAAAAACCCTAGAAGAAAACCTAGGCAATACCATTCAGGACATAGGCATGGGCAAAGATTTCATGACTAAAACACCAAAAGCAATGGCAATAAAAGCCAAAATTGAAAATGGGATCTAATTAAACTGAAGAGCTTCTGCACAGCAAAAGAAACTACCATCAGAGTGAACAGACAACCTACAGAATGGGCGAAAATTTTTGCAGTCTCTCCACCTGACAAAGGGCTAATATCCAGAATCTACAAAGAGCTTAAACAAATTTACAAGAAAAAAACAAACAACCCCATCAATAAATGGGCGAAGGAGATGAACAGACACTTCTCAAAAGAAGACATTTATGCAGCCAACATACATATGAAAAAAAACTCATCATCACTGGTCATTAGTGAAATGCAAATAAAAACCACAATGAGATACCATCTAACGCCAGTTGGAATGGCAATCATTAACAAATCAGGAAACAACAGATGCTGGAGAAGATGTGGACAAATAGGAACAATTTTACACTTTGATGGGAGTGTAAATTAGTTCAACCATTGTGGAAGACAGTGTGGCAATTCCTCAAGGATCTAGAACCAGAAATACCATTTGACCCAGCAATCCCATTACTGGGTATATACGCAAAGGATTATAAATCATTCTACTGTAAAGACACATGCACATGTATGTTTATTACGGCACTGTTCACAATAGCAAAGACTTGGAACCAACCCAAATGCCCATCAATGATAGACTGGATAAAGAAAATGTGGCACACATATATCATGAAATACTATGCAGCCAGAAAAAAGGATGAGTTCATGTCCTTTGCAGGGACATGGATGAAGCTGGAAGCCATCATTCTCAGCAAACTAACACAAGAACAGAAAACCAAACACCGCATGTTCTCACTCATAAGTGGGAGTTGAACAATGAGAACACATGGACACAGGAAGGGAAACATCACACACCGGGGCCTGTCAGTGGTTGGGGGGTTAGGGGATGGATATCATTAGGAGAAATACCTCATGTAGATGACATGTTGATGGATGCAGCAAACCACCATGGCACATGTATACCTGTGTAACAAACCTGCACATTATGTGCATGTACCCCAGAACTTAAAATATAATAAAAAATAAAAAAAGAAAGTAGATCTGAATAGGCAAACAGAAATATATGGTATATCTGTTTAACCAATAGCTTTCCTCTCCTTTCTCTGGAAATGTAACCAGCTAGAAGACTGGAGTAGCCATGTGACTAATTCCGACTAATGTGATGTAAGTAAGAGTGGCAAGGTAGCACTTTAAGGAAGATTTTTTTTCTCAAGAGGATATAGACCCCAGAACCTGTGTTTTGTCCTCAGTCATTTCCTCCTTCATGATACCTGCAAAACAGAGGTGAAGATTGAGGTTCCAACTGCCATTTTGGACTGAATTTAGGCAAATTTGCAGTTGGATGTCATTGCTATGGATGGAAGAGCAGAAATTTACAAGAATGTGTGCCCTAGTGACTAAAGCCACCACAGCAGCCCTGGATTCCTCTTCTGAATTTATTCCCTATGAAGGAAAATTAATCATTATGTATTTAAAAAATCAACAGTTCAAAAGTTTCATCTCATTATGTATTTGCTATCAATTACATAATTAAAGTATGATGTAGGGATTTTTAAATCATCACTTTTAAATTTTAAAAATTAGTTCTAAGACCCCAAACTATGTGTAATTTTACAAAGTATATTTGACTGCCTTACAACAGGCTACTATCTACTTATGTATTGTGCTTACTTCAGATGAAAATTGTGCCTTATCAACAGGTGGAAACAATCATTAAATATTAAAAATATTTGCTTAATGTAGCAAGTGAATGGGTGGACGAATCATCTCAGTTTCTATCGGGTTTTCAGCATGTGAACCTAGTGTATACCTTGTCAAAAAGTTGATTGTTTCTAATAAGCAGGATAACAGATACTCTAGCACCTTCAAAGTCAAACAGAGTTGAGAAATGAAGTGTGACTTATCCTTTGGAATGTAAAAAACAACATTTTTTTAGGAAGCATGTGAACATGAATGAGAGGATGATCATCATTTAAATATCACCAAATAAACATAACATTTCTGTTGGGCACCTTTTGAGCAGTTAGATTTTCCATGGAATATGTTTCAGCTTTGTTTTGCTTGGTTGGTAATCATAGCACTGAATTTAATAAATAGATATTATTGAATTTCCTTGGAATGTTCCTGGTGTTGTAACATAAATTTAGTGCTTAACTGGCTATGATATGTGGCTACATATCTATAGTACTTACAGGTGGCGAAGTCTGTTTTAGGTTTTCTGGACTTCGGTTACCCAGCTTGAGCTATCTTGAGATTATAAATCACTTTTTTTTTTTCAAACTACACATTCATGAAATATAGCATCAATAGAAGATGATTTATTCTGTGATCCTACTGGCAAAAGAATATATTGATACTATAATTTTGCTAGGTGTCATTTGTTCTTGGGGGTTCCTTGTGTTGGTATGCAATAGCAAATTAATCCAGAATTGCAAGGTAGAAGGAAATATAACAGAACTCATAATTCTGATCTTGAGTCAGTTAGCTGAATAACTTGATCAGATCACATCTAATTTTTCTCAATGAGAGCACTATTGGCATCTCAGGCCATTGTGTGATATTGGCCTGTGCATTGGCCTCACAAACACTGAAAAGCAGTAGCACTTTCAGCCAGTTAAAATGCCAGGGACTTCTGCAGCAGCCTCTTGATTTGTGTGTTCCTGAGCTTGAGCTCCAGGGACGATGGGCCAAGTTTGGGAGCAAGTGCTAGAGTTTGGGAACAGTATTGCACTTAAAGTTAAAAGCAGAGGGGTGCTAAAATGTTGACTCTGATACAGGTCTGTGGCAACTTAATTCCATTTCCCCCTCTGTCTTGAACCCCTTTTACTTGACCGCTAACAGTTTTTAGCCTAAATTATCCGGATACCAAGTCTTCACTTCATTCTCCCCTGTGGACAACCCAATTCCTGGGAACATGATGTTCATAAGTTTAGTATTCTCCAATACATCAAGATCTTGATGGAAAATCTCTCTAAAATAGTAATGGGAAAAGTCTTCCCTCCAAAATTCCAATTACTTTGAGTGAACATCATCATGCATATAAAACCAATGTCACTGGCATGCATCAGAAACTTTCATTTAACGTAGGTTAGCAATAATCATTAGTAGTCAAAACTTCATTGCTGATCAGTAGTGGGATGGTGCCTGTGAATAGCCACTGCACTCTTGCCTGGGCAACATAGCAAGACTCCAACTCTAAAATACATAAATAAATAAATACTTAAAAAAATCATTAGTAGGCGGTGTGTTCCTTCTCTACTTAAAAGCAACCAATGTTAAAATGTCCATTTGAAGTTGTTAAAAATTTTTAAAGACATGACTTAGAAATTGCGACTTAGCAACTAAAGCTGTGGCTTTGAAGTCAATTTATACTTTAAAGGGAATCTATTATCAGTTAAGTTTTCAGATCTCATAACCAAATTGGAAATCTGAAGAAGCCAGAAGTTCTAAAATACAGTGTTTTGAAAGGACATCGATATATAGTTGTGATATTGTCTTAGCAACACACTTTTCTTTAAAAGAGTAATTTCTTCTTATATTATCAATCCTTAAAATGGGTCACGTATTCTTGGAAAACAGGGTATTCATTCAATCTTTAAAACACCGTCTAAACTTCAAGTGAACTTCAAACAGCCCAAACCAAATATATGCTGGATAAAGTGTATTGTGGTTACTGGAAAACTTTAAAATATGAAACATTCCTATTGCTGTTGGTATTTTACCTCTGAGAATTTTCTAGCCAAAGTTCTATTTGAACTGAGGTCAAAAATCAGTTACTGCGTGGGCTTTTCTTAAGGGATGAATTTAATGAAAGGGCCTAGTTATTGCAACATATGCTGCCTTCATTTCAAAAGATTTCCTTGAAGCATAATGATTAAAGCCTGTGGAGAAAAAAAATTTGTACTTTTCAAAAGCTCCATGAAGTACCCCACGGAAGAAAAAACAAAGTTCTGAATCCACATATAGAGTGAATAAATATTCCTTTTAGCTTAAAAGTCATAAAAAATCATTAGTTATTTTTGCTCCTTTTTATTGAAAGTGTTTTAAGAGTTTTAAAAGACCAGTGTACATTGTATCAAATATTCCTGCTTATTTCCAAAGAAAAGTGAGCTCCTTTATTTTGAATCTTTTTTTTTTCTTTACACAGAGTAGGGAAGAATTCAAATGTTCAGCAAGTATTCTTAAGCGCCTAAGTCATTGCACTAAAGCAAATCTCATTTGATGGCTCTTTTAAGGTGGATTCTCTAGAACCAAAGACTGAGAGACACTTTTGGGTACGAAGAGTTTAACTGGAAGGTGATGTCAACAAGCACCAGTACAGGCGTGGGCAGAAATAGAGAGAAGGAAAGGCAGGAAGGCAGCCAATATGGTGTGAGTTAACAAGCAGGTTACTATTGTGGACAACTGGAACCTAATCCCACTGCAGTATTGGGGGTGAGAGGTTACAACACCGACTTTACTGTTACCCCACATGAGGGGCAAGGGAGCAGAGGTAGTTATCCACCAGCAGGTTTTGATTGATGGATGCATTTGCTTTGTAAGGGAGCTCTCCCTTGAAATGCTCTTTCATTCAACCACTGCTGCTCATCCCATACTTGGGCCTACTGGACACCAGCAAGAGTGCCTTTAGGCAGAAAGCTTCAGTTGTTTGCCTCAAAAGTCATCATAGGAATGATGGGAACTCAGAAAATATTGCCAGGACACTGACTACATCTGCCACAATGAAAAGCTGTCTATAAAATCCAACTACAAAGTAAACAAGTATTTCCCCAAAAGATAAATATTAATAGTAAAATACATATCAGAAATTACCCAAACTGTCTAGTAATCAGAAAAATACAAATTAAAACAGGATTAATCCAAGTTGAGGGGTATTTAATTATCAAATTTTTGTAAAACTGTGATAAAGCCTAATATGGCAGGGTACTGTTGGTACTAAGAATATTATTTTTAAAAGCCACTTGGCATTGCGTTTCAATAGGTAAATCAGTGTTCACATATACTGACTTAATGATCAAATTTCTAGGATATAAGTATGAAAGAATGGAATAAAACTTGAAGAGAGTGACAATAGCTTATGTGTCCACAAAAATAGGGAAATGATTAAGTAGATTATAGTGTATGGAATCACTGATATTATAATCAATAAGATTAGGGTTGTTAAGGTAAGTATTAGCATGAAAATAAATGCTTATACTGTAACAATAAGTAGAAAAATGATACACAAAATTATACATGCATTCCATTTGCAGCTATCTTATTTTTCAACAGCATTAAAAACTACTGGAAGGAAATACACCCAAAAGGCTAATAGTGATTAAAATTTACTACCAGTGTCAATTACAATGTTTTATTTGCAAGGAACAGAAAATCCAGCTCTCACTGGCTTAAACAATGAAATGTATTTCTTCATATAACTGTGTAACTAGAAAGCCCAAGGGCGGGGCTTCAGGTTTGAACCAGCCAGCAGCTCAGCCAGGTCATTAAAGCTCTAGTTGTTTCTCTTCACTCTTCCTTGATGTTCGCTTCGTGCCAAAGCAGGCTCTCCTCTTGGTTGTCATTTTGATGCCCGCAGAAACTAGAACTAGAAACTAGATGCTTCCATGGTCACACTGAGGGTCAGAATGAGGGCTTTTATCCCTCAGCCACTGAACAAAATTTCAGAGGTCATCTTACTGATGGAAGCACAGATATCCCTGCTTGATAGCACCCCTCACTTACCTGGGGTTAGCCACTGAAACAGGCAACTCCAGCCCCAGATCACACACCCTGGAACCTCCAGTTTAGGCCCCAGGCAGCACTCTAAGCTGCTAGCCAACCCTTTAGTTCTGGGAGGTTCTCGGAGGAGGGCTGGATTCCGTACGATCTCAGTTACATGCCCGTCAGTGAATCCAAAACTGTGGCTGGTGGATAAGATTGGTTTTAAGCAGATCAGGGCACCCCTCTGCAACAGTGGTGGAGTCGATTTCCATCTAAGTCTGCAGCTTCCACCCAGTGAGGAAGGTAGAGAATGGGTGAAGAGGAAACAATGCCAATATCTACAGTAATATATAAATATATATAGGTATATATGTTATTTTTGCATGTGGGTGCATATACGTAAAGATACATATATACGAACACACCCATCAACAGAGGAAACACAACTGCACTTACCACGCTGATTAATTCTTTTATTTACTCATTCAATTGACACCTACTCCAGACACTATCCTAGAGACCCCAGAAACAACGATAAATCAGACAGTTGAGGTCCCTGATCTCACAGAGCTGACATCCCAGTGGAGGAAGACAGGCAATAAGCAAATGAGTTCATGATCAGGAAAAATGATGTGAAGTAACTAAAGCAAGGCGCCAGCTGGAGTAACCAGGTGTATTTTGTTTTCTTTTGAGTGGTTAGAGGAGGACTCTTTGAGGAGGAGACATTTAAGCTGAGATCTGTATGAAAACAAGAGCCATCCAGGCAAAGATCAGGGGTCTGGATCACACAGAGAAGAAAGCTCATTAGTACAAAAGGGCTTTCAAGTCAAAGTAATCCTGGGATTTTGGAGAAATCACAAGTCCTGTGAAGCAGAGCCATGGTGTATGAAAAGTGGAATGGGATAAAGAGAGTGTGGAATGGTATGTAGGCACCAGGTCATGTAAAACTTTGGAGACAATGGTTGGAATCTGGGTGTCATGCAAAGAGCAAGGAGACTCGTTTGAATGTTTTTAGTAGAAACAGGGAAATATCTATTTCTGTGTTTTAGAAATCTGTTTGGGAGGCCAGGCATGGTGGCTTGTGCCTGTAATCCCTATCCCAGCCTTTGGGAGGCTGGGGCAGACGGATGACTTGAGGTCAGGAGTTCAAGACCAGCCTAGCCAACATGGTGGAACTCCATCTCTAATAAAAATACAAAAATTAGACGGGTGTGGTGCCACATGCCTGTGATCCCAGCTACTCGGGAGGCTGAGACAGGAGAATCACTTGAACTCGGGAGACAGAGGTTGCAGTGAGCTGAGATCATGCCACTGCATTCCAGCCTGGGTGACAAAGTGAGACTCCATCTCAGAAAAAAAAAAAAAAAAAAAAAAAAAAAAGGACCTGTCTGAGGATGCTTTATAAGATGGCTTGTGGAGAGACAACAGGAAATTCAGAGCTGTACTTGTCTAGGCAAGAGATGGTGATGACTTGAACTAAAGAGTAATAGAGGATTGAGAGGAATGGACAGCCTGATGTATACTGTGTGGAGATAATGCCCTATGTCTTAATGATCTAGAAAGTCATGGAATAAAGGCTAACTCTCAATTATTTTATATGAGCAACTGGTGGGTTGATGGGCTGTGACCAAGAGGAGGAAAATGAGGGAAGATTTGGAAAGAAAGGGAAGAACTAAGAACACTTTATGGACATTTAAAGTTTGGGGTGTCTATTAGTCATTAGGGCTGATTACATATTTGCTGGCACACTCCAAAAGTGAAACTGAAGGGTCCCTTTTCCAAAAAGCAATGGGGGAAGTGCCAATAAAGATACTAAAATAGAACACTTTTCTTTCTTCTGCAATCTGTCTCTTGACTGGTCATGGTATTTTCTTAAAAATTACTATTTAATGTCATTCTAAGTAAAAACAATTAAAATTGTACATTACGAGTTTTAACATTCATCCTTATATTGTGCAATGCCATTTTCAGCAAATAAAATGCATTTTAAGCATTTAATTTATATACAGAATCACAAAAATTATACAATTCACATTTCATAGATAGTACATGCCTATGTTTTTTGTTCTTATCAAGATAGAGGAACTAGTGTACAAAACTAGTATCATTGTTTTTATTTTACTTCTCGATACATGAACACTCTACCAGTCTTCTCTACCTTCAGCTTACTGATGAGAAAGGAAGGACTGGAAAGAAGGGGAACTCTGGGTTGTTCCATCTTTCTCACTTTTTCTGTGTCATTATATTCAGTGTAATGGTTGGCTAATAGAAATAACACATAATGATTAGGATTATTGGTGTTTCATGTTTTAGAATGCTATTTCTACATTTGAAGCAAGTTCTGATTCTAATGGAAAGCATGACTTTTCATAGATGTGAGAACCTGGAGATGTAACACTTTTATCATGTAGTTGGTTTGAGCCTCATTGAACTCTTATTGAGGATCCATGGACATTCTGTGCACCTGAGCATTGCAAATTCAATATGTGAGCAGGGCAGCAAAGAACAATGGACATGTATCTTGCACATATCTCCCCTGCTTATGTGCATTCTCCATTGTTCCATCAGACTTCAGTTACAAAACACAAGTTCAAAGATAAAATGATGGAGAATTTCAGGACAATGACTGCAGAACATTAAACTAAGCATGGGTCCTTCTGAGTACCGGGCCCTGTGTGGCTGCAGAGGCCTCACACTCGTGAAGCTGACCCTGCATTCATGTGGAAATGTGTCAAAAATAGATACTGAAGTCAGGAGTGCCGGAGAAAGGTCATTTTTGGAGATGTATGCTTGGGAATTATTAGTATTTATATATTAAATATTTTAGGTCATAGACAGGGTGAGACCACCTACAGGGAGTGTGGAGATGAAGAAAACTTCTCAGAAAAGAATCCTAGACACTCCAGTAAAACAAAAGGCCATGGACCTGCAAAGTATATTGAGAAGGAATGGCCAGAAAAGTAGGAGGATAATGGGAAAGTCCAAAATTCTAAAACCCACTAGAAGACAATAGTTAAAGTAGAGGGATATGATCATTTATCTTGAAAGCTACTGAGATGTCAAGCAAGATGAGAAAGGAAATGTCATTATTGGATTTGTCAACATGGGGGTCATTGGTGACCTTGGTGAATACAGCCTCTCTAGAAAAAGGAGGACAAACATTCAAGTGAACATTCAGGAGAAAATGAATGGTGAGAAAAGGCACAGCAATGTTGACAACTTTTTCAAGAACTTTAGCTAGGAAATGGAACAGAGAAATGGTGCTGTGCTTGCAGAAGGATGCGGTACCAAGGGAATGATGTCGATATGTTTGGCAGTAATTATTTTCAGTGCTGTATACTATTCCATTCTCTGGACCTATTGTAAACTGTGTATTCATGAGTGTTTAGTATATACACATACCTCTGTTTTGCAAAGCAGTTTGTCATGCTACTACCATCAACAGGGACAAGAGGTCCCAATTATTCACATTCTAATTCAAAATGTGAGATTCTGGCCAAATGATCCTTCTGACCTCTCTGGAAAAAGACCAAGTTCTAAATGACTTTGGGCTTCATTTTGATCTCTGTTAATCAAGATTTACTCTGAGCTCCCAAAGGCATGAAGAGCTTTTTCCTTCTGGTTTCTTGCTTCTCTCCAAGCAGGACTTTGGAGTATCAGTGGGTGATTACAGTGATAGTTTCCTTCATGGCTTTCAGGCCATGAACAAATGAAAACAGAACAAAAAGCCAAGAATTCCATGCTTCTGTAAGTCTGTTATTTCAGGGTAATTACACATTTACATTTTTGCAGCTAGTGGCTGATGGACATTGTGCAAAAGGGAGAGAAAGATAAATGTAGATTTTTTTAAGGTTTCCTTTACAACTTTGTTTTTAAAGACTACTTTGTGTTTGAAGCATATAAATTAGAGCTCAAAAGTTTCCAGCAATTAGTTTACAAGCAAAAGAGAAGGAATCAAGGCCAAAGAACAATCTTATTTAAAATGCTGTGGTTGGCCTGGCACGGTGGCTCCTGCCTGTGATCCCAGCACTTTGGGAGACTGAGGTGGGCAGATCACGAGGTCAGGAGACAGACCCTCCTGGCCAACGTGGTGAAACCCCATCTCTATTAAAAATACAAAAATTAGCCAGGCATGGTGGCGGGCACCTGTAATCCCAGCTACTCTGGAGGCTGAGGCAGGGGAATTGCTTGAAGACAGGAGGCAGAGGTTGCGCTGAGCCGAGATCATGCCACTGCACTCCAGCCTGGGTGACAGAGCGAGACTCCTTCTCAAAAAAAAAAAAAAAAAAAAAAAAAAAAAAAAAAATGCTGTGTTTAAGAAGAGGGTATCTGAGGATCATAGAATTTTAGTCACAGAAAAAAGAAACAGAAATACTAAGTGTTTATGATTCTTAATCATTTTCATCACATGTAGGTCCTGAGTCAGGGACTTGAATGAAAATAGTTTATTTTGAAGAAGTTCCCAGGAAACAGCATTAGAAGTATGCAGAAGGGAGGGAGGGAAGTGATGTAGTCAATAAAGGATATGTTATCAAGCCATTACTACTGTGGGCAACCAGAGTCAATCCCACTGGGAACTGGGAGGCACGATCAAATACAAGCCTCAGAGTTTCCCCACTGGAGGTGCAAGGGAGCTGGGATATTTATCCACCAACTTCCTTCAGTCATTGGTTGACGGTTGTTTCCAGGAGACATCAACTCTCTTGCACTTCCAGCCTGTTAGGCCTTAAGCAGGCTCTGGCCATGGAAAAATCACTTCAACAAAAAAGATACAAAGGCTGGTAGTTAGAAATTGAGTCCAAATTCAATAAGATGGTAAAGACAGACACAGCTGGGGAACCAAAAGAGGCTTGTAATTGGGATGGAAGGGACAACAGTAGTTAAAACAAAGCTCCGTCTGTACTTGTTTCTGACACTAATCCAAATGAGGACCTCCCATTCCCCCTTAGGAAATCATCCATTTAGTCCAATCCATAGATTGGCTTATAAGGGCATGGAGGCTCAGTGATACTTAGTGACTTGCTCAAGGGTGCACAGATGCAGTAGAGAAATTGGACATCTTGATGTATTAATATGTGAGTTTGATGAACATGAGTAAAATGTGTCTTCAAATATTTAGACAGAGAGAAAGAAAATAGCTGTCTCAGACATTCAAGTGAAGCATTTCAAATGGAAACTTCTTAGCTTATACTTAGCCCCAGCCAGACTCAGAAACAGATATAGGCACTAGACTAGACAGCATCAACATTCCAACAGGAGTTTTCCCTTCACCGTGGAAGATTAGTATTGTGCCCACAGAAAATGTCTGTGCATAGACACAGCCCATATGACTCTTGTATTTTCTTTCCTGACTTAGACATAAATTTGGCAAAGGAGCATCATGCGAAGTGGACAGAACATTCCTTTTGTCCTTTGACCTAGACAAGAATCAGGCAATGACCCTACCTTAGCACTTTATTTAGAGATGGAGTCCCCCGCTCTAGGGTTTTGGTGAACAGGTTTACTTTACTGTAAGTGGGAAAATTCCTGGCTGTTTCTCACCTCACCCAAGAGTGCTAACAGAGGGATTCCCATTGATCTGATTTGCTTGCACTGTAAGGCTGGATTCAACTTCAGCGTGAAATCATCTTGCAATCTGAAATAATCTTGATTGGATTTCCATTTGGATTAACATCACGTAAGAGTTGATATCCACTCTAACATCAGAGATTGTGGTCTATGCTACTTCTTTTGTCCCTTTGTTTTATGCAAGTAACGAGCTTGGAGATGTAAATCAGTCACCATTTTAAACTGATTGATCAAACTCAGTAAGAAATAAAACCTCTTGCTTCATGGAACTCACTCAGCCTTCAAACATTTGCAAATTAACTAAGTCATAAGTACTCTGGATCAATTTATAAAACACAGTTAAAATATCTCAATTAAAATCATACATACATGTTCAAGTAAACTGCAATAAGCTTCTATAAAATTGCTTAGAAAATATAATTTCTGTTTTAAATTTGTAAATTATTTCCCAGGTCATCAAATTAATAATTGAAAAAAACCTTCTAATAATTGGTGGGCATTTCTGCCTAATTTTCATTAAAAGTGGTAGTTTAGTCTGTCCTCCTGAAGCACTTAACCTGATTTTATATCTTAATAAAGGAATACTATTTTGGAGTTCGGGGACTGTGCTATCCTGTTAAAGGCATTCCTTGGAGCCCATTTTTGTTATTGATGAAATTCCTCCAGTCTGGGATGAACAAACTCTAAAGCCATAAATAAAAGGCCAAGGAGAAGAAAGACACTCGGACCAGACATTCCTAATTCTAAATATAGTTTAAGAATCTCTCTCCTGTTCATTTTAGCAAAAGGTTTGGAGATAACATTTCACACTGACGTATTTCCATACAATCATTTAAATTTATTATTTCCAGTTTTTAGTGTAAGTATACATATACACATAGTCTCTCTTTATATATAATTACTCTAAAAATCTAAGCTCATTCTAGAAATATTTTGGGAATATGTATCTTATAAAGAAACAGAATATAATTTGTTACTCATCTCTCTTTCCAAAGGCAACCCAAGTTAATTTCCTGGAATCTCTCCTAGTAGTATTGTTAAGCAATCATTTGTCTTTTATCTAGCTGAAATTAAGTTAAATGTGGGATTGTGTTTCATGCCATTGTTTTATATTGTAAGATATTAAAACATAATATTACATAATATTTTTAAGTTGTAGCCATCAATTTAATGATTAACTACACAATAATTCATACATTACCTACATTTCTATGAGTTTTTCAAGTCTACGTGTGATGGTGAGACCTGCATTTGAGATAAGGAGCAAACTGAGTGCATGGAAGGAGGTACAGAAGTAATATTAGAGAGTTGACCTTAATCCTGTAGAGCCAGGTCATGAAAAGGGAGTAGAGAACCTCAAAAGAAGAGCAAAGAGAGAAAGAATGTGAGTTTGATGACAAGTTGCATTAATAAAAAACCAACAATCAAGTCATGTATTATTTGTAGACATATAAGAGGTAAATACTTTTTGAGAGTCTTGAGGCTGGGTGCGGTGGCCCACGCCTGTAATCCCAGCACTTTGGGAGGCCGAGGCGGGCGGATCACGAGGTTGGGAGATCGAAACCATCTTGGCTAACATGGTGAAATCCTGTCTCTATTAAAAATACAAAAAAAAAAAAAAAAAATTAGCTGGGCGTGGTGGTGGGTGCCTGTGGTCCCAGCTACTCAGGAGGCTGAGGCAGGAGAATGATGTGAACCCGGGAGGTGGAGCTTGCAGTGAGCCGAGGTCGTGCCACTGCACTCCAGCCTGGGCAACAGAGCGAGACTCTGTCTCAAAAAAAAAAAAAAAAAAAAAAAAGAATCTTGAAAATAACACTGTTGAATCATAGAAGCATTTCACGTTTTCCTTGATAACCTTCTAACTTAAGCAATCTTAACTGACAAAACTAAAAAATCAAAATATTAATAATTCCCCCACGATATGTGTCCTAGTTTAGTTTATAAGTCTTGGTACTTAAGGGATCTAATGAGAACTTACATTTAAAACATGTTTTAAAATAAGTTTAAAAAGCTAGAGATAAATCCACGGACAAAAACCATGCTAGAGGTAAATCCATGGGCAATAAACCATGCCAGTTCTCTTTTCTGTGCTAATTATTAGATTATCAATGCCTTTATGTTTCTCCCCTTTCTGTCTTCCTTGTTTGATTTTGTTTTCAATGTTAAAATGCCAAGGCACTTATAATGCTTCCTGTATTAGGTTTTCTTGTGAAGACCATTTGTCCTTTTCTTTATACCAGATTCTCATTATAACTGGGTCAGTGCGTGAGAGCTGTGGAGCCTCCACCTTGGTAAACAAGCCTAAAAAAATTGCTTCTGTAACTAATAAGCCTGATGCCTTCAGCCCATAGGGATCTCTTTCATCTCTGTTCTAATACAACTTACTAACAATTAACTCATAATCCTAACCTCTGTAAGCCTTTGCAATTTATTTCTGGTGTACTCATTTCTTTGTCTTCACTGCTTAATAGCTTAGTAAGAATAAGGACTATGCAAACTTTTGTGTGTGTTTTTCAGACACCAACACAGTATTTGGCACATAATGTACCTGCCATTGATTAATATTTTTGTTGAGTGAGCCAACTTCCTTTGGATGGGCATGAGATAACCACTTCTGTATAATACATTCTCTCCAGGGCAATTAAAGCAGCTTTTCAGTGTGTGAAGGTTGTGAATGATCAACTCTCAACAGTCCTTGATCTTTTAAAGCACAATGAGTGAAGGAAACAAAGCTGTTGACTCATAAAAATGAATTAATAAAAGGTAACCTCTCCTAAGTAAGAAATGGAATATAAAGGATAAGTGTTGAGTGGCCACAAGGGCCATAACTGGAAGTTGTGATGGAGAACACATCTGAGTTATTTGCAAGAAGAATAAACATATTAAAGATGAAAAGTTATGTGCAAAGAATAGTCCTAACCCATACTGTTTAAAGGACTATCCAGAGTAAAGACATTAGATGGAATTCTTAGGGAAACAGCCTGTGCTTGTTCCCCCAATTATTTCTCTGGGCTTTGTAAACACTGCATATTTAGTGTTTGTCCATTACCATTCAGGGTCATTACGAAAGAACTCAGCCTTGACCTGGATTCCTGAGAAATAAATCACAGCTTTTCTTATTACCTTCCAGTAGAACTGGAAGCAATAATTCAAACTCTGCTTTAAGTCACCATATATAATCACAAGTGAGTATGTTAATAGCAAAATGGATATTCATATACAGACCCGAGTAAATTTCTGATGGCAGTCACGTCTTGATAGGAATAAATACTGGTTCATTACAAATTACTTAATAAATGTGCATCTGGATTCTCAAGCATTGTAACAGATGATAGAGTATTAATCTTGTTTGTTTTCAGAGCACTTCTTTTTCTTTAAGTTATACTTGCTGGTATTTACTTCGCCAGAAGATTGATTGCATTATTGGCCCCAATTCTTCATCATTACTACCTCCCTGGATCCATGCCCTTAGACATGTAACTTTATAATTGCCTTCTACTCAGCAATGTGACACATTGCAAATGAGACGTTGGCAAATGTCACATATACAGAGAAGTAAAAAGCCCTTGTGCAATTGGGCTTGCTCTTAGGGTTGTCCTCTGACACTGCCATGAGAAGGATAGGCCCAGGCTATCCAGCTAGAGGAGGAATCACATGGGGTAGAGCTGAGTATCCACAGTTGTCTCAACCAAGGCCACCCTAGATAAGCCAACAGCAAGGCTACCTTCACACGTGTGAGCAGGCTCAGTCAAGGCAAACACGACCGTGCAGTCAACCCATACAAGTGTAAGCTAAACAACTACTTATTGTTTCAAGCCTCTACACGTTGGGTTAGTTCGTTACATGGCATTAGTATGAAAATACCTAATTGATACACCTTGATTTCTCAATATCCAAATATAATTGCTTCTTACTAATCATAAGTATAGAAGCATATAGACAATGACTAGAAAGACTTTGAGTAGGTCCCATTCATAGGATGTGATATCAAATTAAATTAAAAACACAATGTATTTTTCCCACAAAATGCTGAGAAAGTTTGAACCATTCTGTCTTCATTTTCATTTTTTTTTTTTTCCTACACCAAGAACCAAGTGACTATAGAAGAGTCTAGCTGGCCTTATATTGGGTTCTCTAGGATTATGTATGGAGGGAGCATGCCATGCCACAGGGGCCCACATAGGGAAGCACCAGGATCATCAGGAGACAGAGGGAGCAAGGGGAAAATGTGGGCAAGGTCTTTTATTGTTGTTTCCACAGGAACAAATAGGCAAGGTCGTGTAAGGCAGGCTTAGGATTGGCTTGTTTGAATAATTTCAGCAGGCTCTGGGGTGCAGGAGCTCTCTCTATTGTCTGGTACCTGGCCCTGGGTGATGGAGCAGTAGAATATTGGCCCTGAGTATGACAGCCTAATGAGGAGGTGGTGGGTATGTGGGCTCTGGATTGGTTAGTTTGTATATGACAGGTGTTGTCCTTGTTCACTGTCTCCAGGAATTAGCTAGCCCACTGGGGCAGTGCTTCCAGTGTCAGCAAAATCCAAACTGGGGTGGCCTCACATGTCAAAGCATCAAAAATACAGAAAATAAAAAGGCATGACTAATACAAACTTCCCTGCAAAAATATATTCCTAAAGCAATAATATATTACTGTTCTTAGAAAAGTTAAGGGAGTTGCACTGTACTTAAAGTCATGTAGATGTGCTGTGATAATGATACAATGACCACAAGAATCTCAAAATATTTTTAAAGGAATCCTCGGTCTTATATAAAGTTTGCAGTGTTAACTTCTTGCTATACTGTCCTCTTTCGACGGTTTTCTTTCCAATGATCAACATTGATTGATGTAGGACCTTCTTAGCGTTCTGCTAAATATGTGGGAAAAATATAAGGCATGTTTCCTGAGTTTGTGGACTTTTTGCAGGGGAAGCAATAAGAGAGAAATAGAAGGCAATGTGAACTTAATATGCTTTAATAATGATTGACTGCTCAACCACTAGGTGCTAGGTCCTATGATAGCTGCTGGGGGATTTCAGTCAGATGCCATTATGCTCTCAAGGGACTCATAGTTTGATGAGCACAAATTATATGAAAACAAATGATTGAGCTATGGTGAGCAGTCAACTCTGTTGGAATTAGTCAGAAAGTTTCAGGGAGGAGATCATCAAGGTGGGCCTTCAAGGATGAGTTTGACACAGGGCTGCAGGTGACACTTCAGGCACAGGGAACTGTATGTGCAAAGGCACAGAGTCAGGAATT
The DNA here is from genome assembly GCF_006542625.1 of Nomascus leucogenys. NCBI lineage: Eukaryota > Metazoa > Chordata > Mammalia > Primates > Hylobatidae > Nomascus > Nomascus leucogenys. The sequence continues at coordinate 2,955,835 of NC_044391.1, forward strand.
AAAGTGTGGTAAGAAGCTACAAACATTTCCTTTACAACTAGGAACTGGGGTGCATGTGGGAAAGTGGTAAGATATTAGGCTAATCCAGAGGCAGGTTGTGATCAAGGAGGAGCTCAAAGTCTATACTAAGGAGTTGGGGCTTTACCCCACTAACAATAAGGAACAATTCATGAGTCTTAAGCAGAGAAATAATATAAACAACCTGCCTGCTTAAAAGGTTATTCAGGCTCTACTATGAAGGACTTTAAGTTATCTGAGGGTAGGAATTCTATCCATCTTTTTCACAATCTGTACCCCAGCACCTAGGGCCTGGCACCTAGGATGTATTCATGTGGCTGAGAACGCTGTGCTACTTAAATATTCCAATGCTCCCGCATACTTCCTAGTTCTCCTTGCAGTTAGACTGGAGCCCTGTGATTAGTTCTGTCCAATGGTTATAACCAGAAGTGACTTGGTGACTATTTGGATATAGGAGGTGAAGATGAAAAGTAAACCTAGGATGACATTTGAAATCTTGCTTGGGGTGGTTCAGAACTGGTTATAAGGAGCAAGTATGGGACAATTTTTGATGTCCTGAGTTCAAGATGACTGTGAGATGAAGTTTTTAATTAGAATAGAGCTAAATGTTACAATGTTTGACATAGGCAACAGTTACTATGGGCAATCAGGAAGGTAAAGTATTAAACATGTAGCACTTTGTGGGTTCTGCTAGAGTGACTCACTATCCAGGTTTGCCCAGGACTGAGGAGTTTCTTGGGATGCATGAAGGACTGTCAGTGCCAATACCAAGAGGGTTCCAGGCAAACCAGGATGGTTGGTCATCCTAAGTCTGCTATGCCTTACCACCTGCAAAGAATAGCTATTGAGTATTTCTACTCTGAATTCAGAAGTTTGTATTCCTCCAAACCTCTGTATCTCAACTACCATTCAGTTGTACGGAAAATGAATCCAAATTGGCCAGAGTAGGCAAGAAAGTATAAATTCTGTAAACCAGTGTTGTGCGAGAACCAATTCACACCAGTTCACAAGGCTGATTTTACTCATTTCTTCACAACTCTACATTTGCTGAGTCATGCGAATAGGTTGCAGTTGGCCATGGTGGGAGAATTGACACTATGGAAATTAGCAAGTTCTACATATCAGAGTTTCTCTCCCCTATCCCCAACCCCAGAACTGGTTGTTAAACATTTACCAGCGCACCTCTACTGTAAGCTGAGCTGAAAAGATTTGGAAGACATTATATTGCGGGCATAGCCCAATGTAGATGCTATTAGTACCTCACCCTGCATCCCTTTACCTGGGGAGTGCACTTATCCCCCAGATGCTACGAGTGTTGGCAGCTAACAACTCACAGGCACCCCTTTTTCTAGGAATTGTCCTCAGCCAACAGGAGTTGCCGTGACTGGAATGCGTGGGAGGTAACGCCCTACACCCAATAGTGGCCCGTAGCCCATGATTGACTCATAGAGTGGTGTCAAAGGTCAGGCTTTTTACCCCAAGTTGGGACAGCACTGTGGTACCATTCATACTCCAGAACTCTCCGGGATCAGGCTGAGACCAATCTCCAGCTGCAACTCCATCCTTGCTTAGCTGCCTCTGCTTCCCTATCTTGCTTCCCTTATTCCCTCATCTGTTTCCCCTGAGAGCTTCTCTCAATGAATCCCTGCCTTATGTTCATATTAATAATAGCCAAAAGTGGAAGCAACCCAAATATCCATTGATGGATGAGTGGATAAACAAAATGGAGTATATCCATACAATGTAATATTATTTGGCCTTAAAAAGGAAAATTGGCTGGGCAAGGTGGCTCATGCCTATAATCCCAGAACTTTGGGAGGCCATGGCAGGCAGATCACTTGAGGCTAGGAGTTCCAGACCAGCCTGGCCCACATGGTGAAACTCTTTCTCTGCTAAAATTACAAAAAATTAGCCGGACATGGTGGCACATGCTTGTAATCCCAGCTAGCTGGGAAGAAGAAGCAGGAGGATTGCTTGAATCCAGGAGGTGGAAGTTGCAGTGAGCCGAGATCACACCACTGCACTCTAGCCTGGGTGACAGAATGAGACTCCGTCTCAAAAAAAAAAAAAAAGAAGAAGAAAAGAAAAATGATTCTAACACATGCTCCAACATTGATGAACCTTACATTGATGAACCTTGAAGATATTATGCTAAGTAAAGAAAGCCTGTCATAAAAAGACAAATACTGTTTGATTCCATTCATATGATGCATATAGGGCAGTCAAATTCCTACAGACAGAAGGTAGAATGGTGGTTGCCAGGGGCTAGGGAGAGAAAGGAATGAGGAGTTTTTGTTTCATGGGTACAGAGTGTCTATTATGCAGAGTGAAAAGGGTTCTGGGGATGGATACTGTCAATGATGGTACAACAACGTGGATGTCTTTAACACTGCTGAACTTAAAAATGGTAAAAGTGATAAATTCTTATGTTATTTCTATTTTATCACAATTAAAAATAAAAAATAAAATACATTAGTTTTTTAAAAAAACCTAAAATACAAAATAAATAAATTATTTAAAAACCCTCATCTTAGGCTCTGCTTCTAGGGAATCTAACCTAATACAATCCCCCCAGGAGAATTTCTATGGAATTAACGTATAATCTCCAGTACATATGCCATGTGCTAACAAACACATGAGAGAACTTGATGATCTGCATGCTTTCGTTGAGCAAAGAACATCCCTTTGATTCCTGAGCTTACTGGAATATCATTATGTAATTCTCCCCCATTTCCTGGTGCATACCTACAAGTAGTCTCAAAAATGCTTTCAAGGAGAGTTTTCAATTTTGCATTTTGAACTTTGGATCTGCCTTCATTTAACTAAGTGAGAGAAGGAGAAACGAAATTCCAGTGTATTCGCATGACATTTAAGGTGGAGAAATTTAGGCAGCAGGCAATCATGTGGAGCAGCAGTTTACAGCTGAATTCTACCATTTGTAGCTACTTAACATGCTGAACCATTCCTCTCTGTCTGGAAAAATCATAAAAAGGGGCCCGTCAGCACTCTGAGTCACTGCTAAGAAGCTTATGCAGCCTCACACCTGCATTTAAATGAGTGTTTCCGGGGCAAAAATGAAGGACCTCAGAGAAATGAAACGGAGCACTCTTGCAGAGAAAAACGATATTGGTTTCTGTCTGCATTTGTAAATTAACTGCAGGAAGAACACTTCTAGAATTAGTTTAATTATTAATAGAAATCGCTTTGAACAATTCTTCTGCTTCACATTTTATTTTAAATGAGGACAGTCGTAGAAGGCTTATCATTAGGTGGCAAAATTTGATCACACCCAAAATGTAGAGAAACAGCCACTGATGCCAAGGCATGGTGCCCCACACCAAGTGGGAATTCTGTACATATGGGGTGAATTCATAAATTATGTCAAACTCAAACATAGGTTTCAAAATCAGGACTTGTGAATACGTCATCTTTAGTTTCTTCTTTCTCAAATTTTACTTCTTAGTAAGGCATAACTTACATAGAGTACAGTGAGTAAATTTTAAATGTTGTGTTTTAACTAATTTACACAAACACACACACACACACACACGTGGAGTTCCCATCCATATTGAAATAGAGAATTTCTAGTGCCCCAACAACCCTCCTTAATTACCTCCCCACCAAAAGACCACTACTATAGATCTTCCTAAATTTTCATGCTTCCATGGAAGAATTGTTTTTCCAAATTGGAGCAGGAGTAATCTAGTCATAGTATCCCTTGATTCTTATTTCAAGATTCTCCTGTTTTTTTGAGACAGAGTCTCACTCTGTCACCCAGGCTGGAGTGCAATGGCACGATCTTGGCTCACTGCAATCTCTGCCTCCCAGGTTCAAGCGATTCTCCTGCCTCAGCCTCCTGAGTAGCTGGGACTGCAGGCGCCCGCCACCACACCCAACTAATTTTTGTATTTTTAGTAGAGACAGTGTTGCACCATGTTGGTCAGGCTGCTCTTGAACTCCTGACCTCGTGATCCCCCTGCCTCGGCCTCCCAAAGTGCTGGGATCACAGGGGTGAGCCACCACGCTCAGCCCTCAAGATTCTCTTTAACCCAACGTGATCCCAAGAAGTCATTAGTCTTTTACTGCTTACCCTCAGAAGGGATCACCTTTGCACTGCCCTCGTTGGGTGCTCTTGCCCATGCCATGGCCAGGTTCTCATTGTGGTCCTTGGAGCTTCGGCTTACTTTTGGGGGGCAAAATGCTTCCAAGACTCTCAGTATTATGTCTCTAGGTGCATTTCCAGATGCATGTCCTAGGTGCTGAAGTAGGTCTTTTCAGACATCCCTACCTGCCAGAGGTAAGACTTTCTCTGTGCATGTCCTGGAGCCAGTGCCACCATGCTGTCCCATAAGCTGGGGTCTGATGGCAGAGGCAGACTCCATTGCCAAGACTCCAGTTCACTGACCCTTAATCGTGCATAGCTTAGAAGAGGTCACAGTTTGGCTCAGCCTTCTTGAATAGCTTCTTGAAGAATTGTTTGAAATGAGATGTTGGAAAGAACTAGAAACTCTTCTCCTTTCATGATCTACTCCACACACATTTCACTCCAATAATACTAAACAGCTTCCAGTTCCTGGTCTACCATGTCCGTTCATGTCTCCCTGTCTTTGATCACGTTATTAACTCTTTTTAGAATATATCACGTTTTTACCCCTCTTGATGTGATGGTATTTCTTTTTCCCTGAAGTCTCAGATGAGGTGTCGTATTCTAGAACCACAAGTTCAGCTAAGTCCCTCTTCTCTAGGTCCTCATGCTAATGAGTTTCTTTAGCAATGCTTCCACTGTCTCCTAAATGTGAGGTGGTCTCTGCTCCTTGCCAGCTCCAAGTGACCAAATACGATTTTTTTATAAACTCAAATGTAGACACTATCTCCATGAAATCTTTTCACCTCTTCTCCAATGAAGCGCTTTGCTTCTTCTCTATGTATATTTGACAGTTCATTAATACCTCTCAGTGGTTTTTCATATTTTTATTTTTCCCGTTAGATTGTAAAACCTCCTTCAGAAGAGTTTTGCTTGACATTGAATTCCAATCTACTCCCGTGCCCAGCTCATTACCCCAGATTCAAAAAATGCTCGCTGAATGAATGCATGCAGAGCTGAGTGGATAAGCAAGCCTCCTTGATTAATCACATCAATTAAACTGGGTCAAAGATGTTTTGTTATATTGGTTCCATTATCTGACTTTTGGAAAAGCAATGTGACCTATAGAGTTGACATGCCCTTGATATGGCAAAAGATGAATTTCATCCTCAAATATCCCATTAGCATTTTATTTTCTCTGCTTAGAATATATGGTTGACTTACTCCTGTCACAGACCTAAGTAACTACTAATATTGTGATTTTCTCTCTAATTCTTCTGAAACTTCTTCTTTTTCTTTTTTATTCATTTATTATTATTATTATTTTGCCTAAACATCATCTTTCTGGGTCACGTCACCAACTCTAGCCTTTGGCTTTCTATCCAGGGACATTTTTCACAAAGAAACAAAACTAGTGATGGTAGCAGAGTTATCAACATGATAAGTAAGGAAAAACATATTTGCATTTCAAAGCAAATCCTGGACCTGTGGCAGAGCCAGGCTTGCTAATTACCTCCCTTACATTGGCCAGCCTGATAAAGGTTGGATATTCACAGTGACAAGTAGCAACCTGCTATAGACCTTAGTGGTCACTCAAAAATAGGAAAAAAATCTTGGAATATTAAATTTGCAGATTAAAGAATCCCCTTTTCACATTTTCTGCAAAATCCATTTTGATGCAAATTAGATTATAGAAAATTTAAGATTCCCATAAATGTACATCATATTTCTGTAAGTGACATTTTACCCTTATGCCTCCATATCTTTGTGTTTAGACTCACACATTTCAATTTCAAAACCCAAAACCATGGTATTAATTCTAAAGTCTGAGCTACTAAAGCTGGGGCCCTCAAATAAGTACACCATGGAATCTGTGAGATAGAAATTCCTAGCCTCGCATTTTAGTTTAAAACATTTTAGTTTGAAAGTATGGGGGATGAGCTGGTGGCATAAGCTATGTAACAATGATATTTTTATTAAATTTGGAGGCCTAAAAATATCCTGTAGTAGGGGAAAGTACTTTTACCCACCATAAATGTTATTAGGTTTGCGTAATTGTGCCAAAATTGTAAGAGCAAAAATGATCTGCTTTCTTTGCTATTGTCTAAAACTAATGCCAGCACTATCAAGTTAAAAAAAAAAAATATATATATATATATATATATATGATCTCAAAAAGGGAGACGATGTAGAATCTACTTAGCTTTGAGCAGTACAACAGAGAATTCTCCTAGGACTCATACTAAATGAGTTGGGTTATTATTAATTAGTAGGAATTAAAACAATTATCAGATCATGTACAGCACTGTTCTTAATGCAGCCTGCCTAGGGACCCTGTTAGGAGGGTGTGTGGCCATTTGACTCTTGCTTTCTTTATGTAATAATATCATAATGACCCAAGCTAGGGGGATTCCAACAATGATATACACCAGCTTATACAAAAGAGGACTTCACGGCATTCCAAAGAGTGAAAGAAAAACAGGAAAGCAGTTGTGAGAGCAAAACCATTCCTTACTGAAGACATCATGAGTCCTTTGTTTTTCTTTTTCTATTTTCTATTGTCAAGAATATTTATATTCATCCAGGCAAGTTTGCATGGGGCGGAATGTCACAGTTGTACATTTGTTGCCATTGGGTTCTGGTTTACAACTGTCTTGCCTGAGATTATAAATTTTCAGGTTAAGGCAGTACTAATGCAGAATTTGTTCATCCTGGAATTTGTGAATGTAGCATATTAAGTAAATCCAAAGAGACAAGTAGCATATGAGGTCAGGAGTCCTGGGTTCGAGCTTTTTCTAGTAGAGTAGCCATAGATTGTAGTTAGTAAACATTTCTGAATGTTCTACAGTACATAACTGTAAAATAGAATAATAAATGAGGTGACTTACCAGGCCACTTCCAATTTTGAAATTGTAAGATTTCATTCAGTCTCTCCCAACCCCCACCAAAATAAAAAACTTGTGAAACCAAGTCTGTACCAGACTGACGTGTATTGAAACTGTCACTCTGGTGTTGGGATAAATAGCCATAACTCTCAGTTACTGTAAAAAATAGTTGAGAGTTATGGAGGATATGATTTAATACATGCTTATTGAATATATACTTCATGTAAGGCTCTGCACTGGGAATTACAGAGAAGTTCAAGTATATTTAAAACACAGCTTCTTACACAGTACGTGGTCTGAAGAGGCCTCCAGGGGAGGTGGGAAGATGAAAGAAATAATTTTCAAAATTATTTTGGAGAAGGGTAGAATAGCTCACCATAGTAGTGGTCTGTCTCTTCAACAAATGACACTTTTAAATTGCTTTGAGTTTTGTTTCTAACTTCTTAAAAAATTGCGTATGCCACCCGGATTCATATTTTATTACTTATACAGCCAGTGTTAGGAACTAAACTGTGCTCACCCCATATTCATATATTGAAGCCCTAACCCCTAATGTGACTTTATTTGGAGATAGGGACTTTAAAGAGGTAATTAATGTTAAATGAGGTCATAAGGGCAGGACCCTAATCCGATGAGACTGGTGTCCTTATAAGAGGAAGGATACCAGTCCCTCATCTAAGAGGAAGGACACCAGTCCCTCATCTAAGAGGAAGAAACATCTGAGAAGCATGTGCACAGAAATGAGGCCGCGTGAGGACACAGCAAGAAAGCAGCTCTCTGCAGACCAAGGAGGGAGGCTGCAGGAGAGACCAAACCTGTCCACACCTTGATTTTTGACTTCCAGCCTCCAAAACTGAGAGAAAATACAATTCTCTTGTTTCAGCTACCAAGTATGGTGTTATGTTGTGGCAGCCCAAGCAAACTCATGTAGCTGATTTCATGAACTTTCATGTTTTCTGCACTGTGGCTTTTCTGACGTTTATAATTTTCCCCATTCCCTCTCCAGTCACAAAACCAGAACACAATCTTGGGAAAGAACACTTGTTCCCACCTCCCATCCCCGGCACAAAAATCTTGAGACACATATCTTACAAGACAACCCACATTGGGCCAGTGTCTTGTGAGGGGTGTCTGACATCACGGTAAGTCAGCAAGGGGGAGAGACTGCACTTCTAAAGTGCCCAGTACGGGCTCCAGGAGCAGGTGGCATTTGAGCTAGGCCAGGTTAACTCCCATCACTGTTTTGTCTTTGGGCTTAGTTGTGCACTTCTCTCATTTTATCAGGGTAGACAGAATGAATTAGGACATGAACATGTTTTGAAACTCACTCCTTCATTCGTTCAACCAATAATTGAACACTGGGCACGGTTCTAGGTGACTCAGTTACATCGGTGACCAAAACAGACTCATATTCTACCTTTGGAATTTACACTCTAGTAGCATGTGGAGAATTAGACGGTCCTTGCCTTTGAAAAATTCAGCATCTTATGGGGAGATGGTCCCTGTCTTAATCTGTTCGGGCTGCTATAACAAATTACCATAGATTGGGTGGCTTACAAACAACACAAATTTATTTCTTACAGTACTAGAGGCTGGGAAGTCTAAGATCAGGGTGCCAGCAGATTTGGGGTCTGATGAGAGCCCACTTCCTGGTTCGTAGATAGAAGACCATCTTCTTATTGTGTCCTCACATGGTGGAAGGGGTGAGGGCTCTCTCTGGGGTCTCTCTCTTTTTTTTTTTTTGAGACAGGGTCTTGCTCTGTCACCCAGACTGAAGTCTAATGATACAATCGCAGCTCATGCAGCCTCAACCTTCTGGGCTCAAGCGATCCTCTCACCTCAGCCTTCCAAGTGACTGGGGCTACAGATGTGTGCCACCATGCCAGGCTAATATTTTAATTTTTTTGTAAAGATGAGAAGTCTCATTATGTTGCCTAGGTTGGTCTCAAACTCTTGGCCTCAAGTGATCCTCCCACCTCAGCCTCCCAAAGGGCAGGGATTACAGGCATGAGCCACCACATCTGGCCCTTGTGGTCTCTTTTATAAGGGTACTAATCCCATTCATCAAGGCTCTACCCTTATGACCTAATCAGCTCCCCAAAGCCCCTCCTCCTAATATCATCACTTTGGTGGTTAGAATTTCAAAATATGAATTTCGGGTGGGGACATAAACATTCAGTTCATTGTAGTCCCACTTAAACTGATGGTTTCAATAATATAATAAACGTAGAGAAAAGGAAGCCTGAACATGGAACTTTGAAAGGGCCTGGTAGGAGCCTGGGAATGACTCAACTGAGACATCCTTGAAGAATTCCTGTTTTTTTTTTTTTTTGTCCGGAGAGTACCAAGGAAATTCTCAGCACAATGTACCTATGACAAAGTCTGAAGTCGTGGGTTGGGAATTAATCCTGCTTTATTTTCAACTCATTATGTGAATGTAAAATATATAAGAAGTATCAGTTGGGTTAATTTTAGCTCCTTTTATGGAAATTTAATTATTTATACAATAAATTTAGTTCATTAAAATATAAAACCGATGTCACCTTTTTCTTTGCTCTTTGGTATTTTTTCTTGTTGCTATTTCTATTGCTGCTGTGACAAATTACCACAAACTCAGTGACTTAAAACAACAGATATTTATTATTTTACAGTTCTATAGGTCAGAAGTCTGACATAGAGGTTACTTGGCTAAGATCAAGGCGCCAGCAGGTGCATTTCTTCCTGGAGGCCCTGGGGGAAAATCTGTTTCCTCACCTTTTCCAGCTTCATAGACCCCTTCCTCCAACTTCAAAGGCAGCAAGGTTAGGCTGAGTCCTTCTTATGCTGACATGTCTCTGGTTCTTTCTTCAAATTCCCTCTTCTACTCTAAAGGGCCCTCTTGATTCCATTAGGCCTACCTGGATAATCCAGAATAATCCTACTTTAAATTTTTTTTTTAGGTTCTGGGGGGTACATGTGCGGGATGTGCAGGTTTGTTACATAGGTAAACATGTGCCATGGTAATTTGCTGCACCTATCAACCCATCACCTAGGTATTAAGCCCAGCGTGCATTAGCTATGTTTCCTAATGTTCTCCCTCCCCCTCCCTGACCTTCCAACAGACCCCAGTGTGTTGTTCCCCTCCCTGTGTCCATGTGTTCTCATTGTTCAGCTCCCACTTATAAGCGAGAACATGAGGCATTTGGTTTTCTGTTCCTGCGTTAGTTTGCTGAGGATAATGGCTTCCAGCTCCATCCATGTCCCTGCAAAGGACGTGATCTTGTTCCTTTTTATGGCTGTATAGTATTCCATGGTGTATAAGATCAGCTGCTAGCATGCTTAATTTCGTCTTCAGCCTTAATGCTCCCTTGCCATGTAACCTAACACAGCCACAGGTTTCCAGGATTAAGACACAGACAACTTTGGGGAGCCATTATTCTGCCTGCCACATGGGTTTATTTAATCACCAGGGAGACAAAGTAGATGATAAGCACGAAGTAGATAATAAGCAAGAGAAGCCAAAAAAAACTTCCGTGTGACCTGCAACACTAAAGAACATAAATAATCAAAGAGCCTTAGTTTTCCTCTAACTCAGTTCGGTAAGATTCCAGTTTAGAAGGTAAGGTAAAGGAAGACTGACTTCCTATGGTACAATTTAAATTCAGTGTAAATTCAGTGCTTGCCCAAATAGAATGTCCAGCTGTGGGTACGGAGCAAAGGTGTCAGTAAACTGTATTCACACCCAGGGCACTTAAGAGACGTTATTTTTTGAGACTTGCAATAGATATGCTTTGCACTGCAGATCCCACGTGGGAATTTCCACCTGAGAAGCATTTGTTGTTAAGCACTTTTTTCCCCCTGTCTTTGCTTCAGATTGTACACCTTCCAGGGACAGATATCAGTATTATACATAGCTCTTTGTATATTTTGGGGGGTGACTGAGAAACATATTTCATTACATGTAACTTGCTGGCCATCCCAAATATTACAGTAACAATAACCAGTACAGCTTGGGTATCCCATATCTGAAATGCTTAGGACCAGAAGTGTTTTGAATTTCAAATGTTTTCAGGTTTTGGAATACTCGCATATACATCGTGAGATATCTCGGGGGCTGGAACCCAAGCCTAAACAAGAAATTCACTTATGTTCCATATACACCTTATACATGTAGCCTGAAGGTAATTTTATACACTATTTTAAATAGTTTTGTGCATGAAATAAAGGTTTTGTACATTAAATAATCAGAAAGCGAATGTGTCACTACACTATCTCAAGCCCATGTGGCCAATCACTGACCACTATCATCCCTGTCTCTGAATTTATCTGTTACTGATGAGCAATCGTTTTCTTACACTTATTCACACCTGAGTGCCTAGTAAAAAATATGACAAACCATTAATACAGTAAAAAAAAAAAAATGTTCAGGATAACTAAGCAGCACAGTAGCATTGCCAGATTACTTGTATTTTATCACTATTACCCATAGAGGTATCTATAAGCCTTTTTGACATTTTCAACAATATCTTTACAGAGCAGAGAATAAGCAAAAAGTAGTGCATGCAGGTCTTGGCTTCATATGGGACATCATGGGGAACCTATTGTTGTCATGTCTGGCCGGCATACATGCCATTTTATTAATTGTTCTGGGCAATGCTTACATGAGGGAGTCTGGATAAGGGCAGAAGATATATATTGCAGCTGAAGGGGCCTGAGAGGGTCTTTTTTTTTTCCCCTTGGAGAAGCTGAATAAACTGTGTGTTGTGCACCTGCATTTTGATGGTGACTCGTCACATGTGATCAGGAGTGGAATTTTCCACTGTGGCATCACATCAGCACTCAAAAAGTTTCAGATTTTGGAGCATTCAGATTTTGGAGTTTTGGGTTCAGGATGCTCTTTTTGTTTTTAATCTAGCAGTTACACTGAGGGTTAAGACTCTGTGTTAAATGCTTACCATATATTATCTGATTTAAACATCACAGTGATGCTGCAGGGAAGGCCCTGCAGTGGCCATTCTCAACATTGACTGCACATTAGAGCCCGCTGAGCAGCTCGTGAGATTCCAGAAACCCAGGCTGCACCCAGGCCAGTTAATCAGAATCTCTGAGGGTGGGATCCAGGCCCCTCATTTTTTAAAGCTTCCAGGATTTTCTATCACACAGCCAGGGTTGAGCCTAGATTCATTCGTCTGATTCCAAGCCCAGATATTTTTGCCTGCTGAGTAAGTATTATTTGCCCAGGCCTTTCCCCATCTTTTGCCCCAGCTCTCTCACTCACAGGCCCCGCCCCCCACATCTTACACGTATACTTTTTTTTAAGAGACAGAGTCTTGCTCCGTCATCCAGGCTGGAGTGCAGTGGCAAGATCATGGCTCACTGCAGCCTCAACCTCCCAGCTTCAAGCGATCCTTCTGCCTCAGTCTCCCAAGTAGCCAGGACTACCTGCACGAGCCACCATGCCCATCTAATGTGTGTGTGTGTGTGTGTGTGTGTGTGTGTGTGTGTGTGTGTGTGTGTGAGAGAGAGAGAGAGAGAGAGATAGAGAGACAGAGAGAGAAGACAGGGTCTTGCTATGTTCCCCAGGCTGGCCTTCAACTCCTGGCTTCAAGCAGTTCTCCTGACTTAGTCTCTCAAAGTGCTGGGATTACAGGTGTGAGCCAGCACACCCAGCCCCATGTAGGCTTTTATTCCCAGTTACATTTTTGCCCACAAAATGAAAATTATAAATTTTCATAATGATAGACTGGATTAAGAAAATGTGGCACATATACACCAGGGAATACTATGCAGCCATAAAAAATGATGAGTTCATGTCCTTTGTAGGGACATGGATGAAACTGGAAACCATCATTCTCAGCAAACTATCGCAAGGACAAAAAACCAAACACTGCATGTTCTCACTCATAGGTGGGAATTGAACAATGAGAACTCATGGACACAGGAAGGGGAACATCACACTCCGGGGACTGTTGTGGGCGGGGGGGGCGGGGAGGGACAGCATTAGGAGATACACCTAATGCTAAATGACGAGTTAATGGGTGCAGCACACCAACATGGCACATGGATACATATGTAACAAACCTGCACATTGTGCACATGTACCCTAAAACTTAAAGTATAATAATAATAATAATAAAAAAATTTTTTTGAAGTCCTTAATATAATACCAATGATAATCTGACATTGTTTCTACTGAAAATAAACATTACTGTTATTGGCATTTTACTTTTGTTTTTATTTCATTTTTTGTTTTTTTTTTTATTTGGGAGAGGGACGTGTCTTTATAAGTAACAGTGAGAGTAATTTTACAATACTAATTTTGATAACTAAGAATGTATCATTTTATATACCAGCAATTTTATGGACTTTGCATGTTTTGTGACATTTTTTCGGGGAAGATTCTATTATCAGGAGGAAACTGAGGCTTACTTTCTCCAAAGACACAGCCCTGACATTTAAGCCCAAATCTGTGTTATTTTATTTTATTTTAGAGGCAGGATCTTGCTCTGTTACCCAGGCTAGAATGCAGTGGTACAAACATAGCTCACTGCAGCCTCAACCTCCTGGGTGCAAGTCATCCTCCACCCTCAGCCTCCTAAGTAGCTGCGAGTACAGCTGTGCACCACCATTCCCAGTTAACTTAATTTTTTTTTATAGACAGGGTCTTGCTATGTTGCCCATGCTGGTCTTGAACTCCCTGCCTCAAGCAATACTTCTGGCCTCAAGCAATCCTCCACCTCAACCTCCCAAAGTGCTAGGACTACAGGCACGAACCCTCATGCCTAGCCCAGATCCATGTTATTTTAGAAATCAGTTTATAGCTTCTGTTTGATGTATTCTAAGCTTGACTGAAAATAAACCTCTCTTGAGAAACTTGTTGCCCTCCTGAAAATTCTGTCTGGAATGGGACTTAGCGATCTGGATTTTTAAGTTTGGTCCTTGGTGTTCCTGGGCTACTCCACCATGCTACAATACATTGCCTTCAATCAGGGCTTCTCAAACACTCAGGTGCTCGCAAGTCACGTGGGGATCTTGTTAAAATGCAGAACCTGATTAAGTAGGTTAGGGGCGGTCCTGGGATTCTGCATCCCTACCTAGTTCCCAGGAGATGTGATGCTGCCGGTCCACAAACCACATTTTGAGTAGCCACTTAGTGCCTGGTAACTAACTTAAGTTTTCTGAGAGCAAAGTTCTGAGAGCGCTGTTGATTCTCCACTCATCGCAGTGTCTTTTTGCACATTGACTTGCAAAAACTCCTTAGTATATCTTTGAGGAAACCAAAAAAAAAAAAAAAAAAAGCACTTTTAAGACAATGACATCAATATGAACTCAGTGCTTTAAGTGCATTTTATAAATAGCACAGCAGATAAGTTACCTCTTTTAGAAAGAAAATATTTAACCAAGTGTATCTTGTCTCCATCAGACACTAAGCACATCTCTAATTCATTCTTAGATAGCGGAGTTCCTCGCCCAAATTAGGGGTTTAAAAAGGCATTTCTTAAAGGAATAAATCATTTTACAAACCTTTGAATTGTTTTTAAATTAGGCCTTAAATTTTGCATCCCATATTCTAAAACCTAGGTGCCTTTTTAAAGATGCATCTGTGAATTTTCATTCAAAAGTATATGTAGACTACATAACATATGCATCTTAGGTGTAATACAAAGACATAGGTTTTTTAAAGGCAATTAATATGTCTATACAAAATATAAGGAGCAAAAGAAGACTGTTAAGAGGCTAAAAATAACCTAAACATGCCAAAGAAGTAGAGAGAAAATTGAGGGTGTTTTTAACATTTATTTTAAGGTCAGGGGTATATGTGCAGGTTTGTCACATAGATAAACTTGTGTCATGGGGGTTTGTTGTACAGATGATTTCATCTCCCAGGTATTAAGCCTAGTACCCATTAGTTATTTTTCTTGCTCCTCTTTCTCCTCCCACCCTCCACCCTCTGATGGGTCCCAGTGTGTGTTGTTTCCCTCGATATGTCTCTGTGTTCTCATTATTTAGCTCCCGCTTATAAGTGAGAACATGTGAGTTGGTTTTTAATTTATTTCCCAGACTTGTGATGCCCATTGTGAAAATGTATATTATGGGTTTAAAAATAATAATGGTAATAACAGAAATGCTAAAAGCTAACATTTCTTGAGCACTTCCTATGTGCTAATCTGTACTGATCACTGACTGCTAAGCAGCAAGCCTCTGAAGGGTACTGTGTGAGCCCCTGTGTAGATGAGGAAATGGAAAAGTTGAGAGACCACCCCCACTAGCATGGCTGTGATGTGCAAAGCCGGGACTCACCCAGGTTATTCATTCCTAAACTAGAACACCTCTGAGCAAGTTTTCTTTGCACTTGAGTAAAGCAGATGGATTAATGTTTGCTAGAAAGCTACCAGACATTGATAGAGAGCCAAGTTTGAAATGGAAAATTTGTCTAAACCTGCTAATGTTAACTGGTGTGATCTCCCCTTGTTTTGAGACAAGGCTTGTTCTGGAAGTGTTGCGGCTGTTTTCTTCTACAGCTCTGTCTATCAGTCCCTTCCTCTTTCCCTCCCTTGCAGCACCAACACCTTCACCATCATCACCCTTTTATCTCTTAGGTCTTGATGGCTTCCACATTTTAGGATATCTGATGGTCCTCCAATGTCACTTCATGTATTTTCCATTGGGCAGCATCTTCTCTAGCCTCAGACAAGAATTAAAGTTCTCTCACGAGGCTAGTTTGAAAAGCTGAACCTATGAGACAAAGTATAATTTTCCAATACACATAATGATGGATATTCTAAATAAAGAAGAGTATATGACACCAACACCAAGTTTTTTCTTTTAATCAAAAGCAAGTTTGACTCTTGATATTCCTAGAATAGAGGCTTTTATAACAGACCTTAAACTGCCTTAACTTAAAGCAGGTGTATAAAATACAAAATGGTATTTAAAGAGGTGTAGAGATATTAATTAAAATAGGCTTGCTGAAATGCCAGGGATATCATCACTTCTGAAAATTGAATTAAGCCCTGAATGTCAATGGTGAATTAACATGAATAGACTTATCTATCCCTGTCCAAATATATTTTATCCACAAGCTGTGTAATACACGATGATTAACCAGAGGTTACAGATTCTAGCTGAAACCCAATCAAATTCTTCAGAATCCTAATTGAGGAATGCATTCAGGTCAAAGAATATTAACAGAAAAGCCTCTGTCATTTAAAGGGCAAGCAGAGCGAGTGCTTAAAAAAGTGTTCAAAATTTTGCTTCATTGTTCTCTTCTTGAGCTATTGTTCTTGATGATTTAGAAAACCTGTGTGCTGCAAGTTAAACTGCTTTAATTACAGTGATGTCAAATATGTAGGCCTTTCTATTTAAAGGGAGTTTAATTTCTGCGGCTTATGAAAGAGAAGCTGAAAGCATAGTTAAAAGTGAACATGTTAGTTGAGAAAGTTCCTGTTTTACCAAGCAATAAAATTTTCCTAAATGGATGTTTGAATGAGAGCTGGCGTTCAGAGGTGCGGTGCAGTTGAAGCTCCTCTGGTGGAAGCCCAGCATTTTGTTTGTCTAGTTTTTTTGTCCTTAGCATTGCTTACTTTTGTAAAGCCCCAGATATGTAAAACTCATTGTTAAAGTATCACATGGTTTGTACAGCAGGATGATTTGCATTATATTAAGGACACCGAAACACAGAAAATGAAAGGTCTACTGTGTATGAAAAACAGGACAAATGCTCTAGCAAAAATAAATTCGATTTTCTCTCAAAGTTACCATACTTGTTATTTAAAGAAATGCACCAGGAAAGAAATACAAGATTTTCTTCTCTTTTTTCTCATTGACCTTAACTCTCTCTGAATGGCACCTATAACTAAAAATACATCTCAGGAATCAAGTACCCCTCTTTTATATACATCCCTCTAAATCTATGGCTAAGTTCAATGTTTAAGGTTGTCAAAGTGGCTCCCGTCCAAAATCAGGTTAACATTTGCACTTTGCCTAAAGTGGAACTCCAAGATGCAGTTCAAACGACCTTTCTGGTAATCCCAGGGTATGGGTTTTAGCATCACCAGCTGGCTCCAAATGGGCCACTGCTCTCTCTACAAAGAGGAGGGGGCCTTCAACACAGAGGTCGTGCTTGTCAATTCAGCTGTGTCTAAATTCACAGATCGGTGTTTCTCTCAGTCCCTAGACCAGCAACATCAGCGTCCCTTGGGAACTTGTTAGAAATGCAGAGTCTCAGGCCTCGCCTCACTGAATCAGCACCTCTGGGGTTGGACGTAGCAATGTGTGTTTTAACAAATCCTGCAGGTAGTTCTGATGCACACCTAAGTTTGAGAACCACTTTTGTAAATTTGTGTTTCAACTTGACACTAACCAATAATTCTACCACTTAACATTAACAGCTTTCAATTTTATGATCCTTCGTGTTGGGCAGGTCAAAGTGGGTGATTTCAACTGCTTAATGGGTACAGGATTTTATTTTGGGGTGTTAATAGTATTTTGGAACTAGATAGAAGTGGTGGTTGCACAACCTTGGGAATGTACTAAATGCCACTGGATTCTTCACTTTAACAGTGATTACTTTTGGCCGGGCTTGGTGGCTCACGCCTGTAATCCCAGCACTTTGGGAGGCTGAGGTAGGTATATCACATGAGGCCAGGAGTTTGAGATCAACCTGGCCAACATGGCGAAACTCTGTCTCTACTGCAAACACAAAAATTAGCTAGGTGTGGTGGCGTGTGCCTGTAATCCTAGCTACTTGGGTGGCTGAGGCACGAGAATCCCCTGAAGCCGGGAAGTGGAGGTTGCAGTGAGCCAAGATCATACCACTGCACTCCAGCCTGAGTAACAGAGTGAGTGAGGCCCTGTCTAAAAAAAAAAAAAAAAAAAGAAAAAAAGGTTACTTTGATCTTTTCTGTTATGTAAATTTCACCTTGTTTTAAAAAATATGTAATATAAATGAAACTCAAGTGTTTTAGATGTGCCAGTCTAAAGAAATCTGCAAATTAAATAATTTCCAATTCTTAATCATTCTTATTTTGAGTACATCCTAATTCTTTTTTTACACATATGATATGATGCATTCTAATTACACAATTACTAAGGTTTCCCAAGTAAACATATAAAACAGAGTATCTGTAAAGCTGTGATTTGAGTGCTTTTCATGGAAAGTTTCTCATTAGAATTTCTTCATCAGCCAAACAACAGTTTTCAACTACAAGCAAAACAAGGGAAAGCATTATTTGGTTGTCTGTCATTGCTAGGGTGAAGACTATAGAAGAGGCAGGAAAAGTAAAAACCAGGCTTTTAAAATTAAATTTCAGGCAATATCTTATAGTACCACCACCCTCATGTTGGGCAGTTCAAGAGGTCTATTGACATTGTATTGTATGAATAGAATTTTATTTCTTATGAAATGTAATATAGTATATTTTATTTTATAATATGATCTGAGGATGCCTCCTGGAATTGTGCAACACGAAGGTCTTGGGTGTTGTCCTTTCTGGGTAGAGGGTTTCTTAGCTGCTGAATATATTTGTTATAAATATCACTGGGGATTTTTTTAAGTAAATTTATTTTTTTAAAAACCCTAATCCTATGAAGTTTCACTAAATGTAAAAAGCATAAATCAATTAAGGCTTGAAGTAATATTTTATTTTACTGTATAACCCTGTAATCCCCCCCACACACACATCTATTATAGACATAATACGTTACTATATAGAATACTGGAAAATATCATAAAATACATTAAAAAAAAAACAATTTCCCTTACTCTCAGAACGGAGAAGTAAAATCTGTTGTATCTTGAGAGCGTATATATGTATGTGTGAACACATATCACACATCTATAGAGTACAGTTAATAACATAACAGCATATTCCATTTTAAAACCTATTTTCCCTTACCATATCAGATTTTTTTTCTTAACAAGATATATTCTTCTACAATATCAATATCATTTTAAGGCCATATAGTATTTCCACCTATAGACTTAGTTCACTTGATTAATTTTGAATTCCCCTTAATTGAACACACTTATTACTTCGTTTTTCTTTAAAATATAACAACCTTACACCTATATTTTGTGCTTCTGCTGATTATTTGTCAAATCTATTGATTTGTAGTATCTCTGTTTATACTAGAAACATCAAGCTCTTTGTCAAATAGTTCTTCCAGTTTATTGTATTTTTGTTAATTTTGATTTTAACATGTATTTTATGTTTGGTGTTTTCTTTTTTTTTTTAAAGAAAAAAGCTCTCATTCTTTTTTAAAAAATAGACTCAGGGTATATGTGCAGATTTGTCACATGGACAAGTTTCATAATGCTGAGGTTTAGGCTTCTAGTGTACCCACCACCCAAAAAGTGAATATCATATCCAAAAGGTAATTTTTCAACGTTCACTCTCCTCTCATCCTCCCCACATTAGGAGTCCCCAGTGTCTATTATTGTCATCTTTCTGTCCATGTGTACCCGTGGTTTAGCTCTTGCTTGTAAGTGAGAACATGTGGTGTATGATTTTCTGTTTCTGAGTTATTTCTTTTAGGATAATGGCCTCCAGCTTTGTCCATTTCATCCATTTTGCTGCACAAGACATGATTTCATTCTTTTCATGGCTGCGTAGTATTCCACAGCACACATATAGCACATTTTCTTTATTCAGTTATCCATTGATGGGCACTTGGCTTGATTCCGTGACTTTGCTATTGTAAACATTTTATGTTCAGCGTTCTCTTTCATAGTATTGCCTTCCTATTCCAATATTATACACAAATTTTCCTATAGTTTCATCATCATGGTTTTGTTGTTTACATTTAACTCTTTATTTGAACATCAATGTGATCTGTGAGATAGTAAAAAGATCTAAGTCAATTTTTCCAAGCAGTTAAAACATTTTTTGTCATTTATTAAATAACACAATACTTTTTTTTTTTTGAGACGGAGTCTCGCTCTGTCGCCCAGGCTGGAGTGCAGTGGCGCAATCTCGGCTCACTGCAAGCTCCGCCTCCCGGGTTCACGCCATTCTCCTGCCTCAGCCTCTCCGAGTAGCTGGGACTACAGGCGCCCGCCACCACGCCCGGCTAATTTTTTTTGTATTTTTAGTAGAGACGGGGTTTCACCATGGTCTCGATCTCCTGACCTCGTGATCCGCCCGCCTCAGCCTCCCAAAGTGCTGGGATTACAAGCGTGAGCCACCGCGCCCGGCCAACACAGTACTTTCTCCATGGATCTGCAAAATAAGTTTATCCAACTAGGGGCATAAACAGAGCAAGTTATTTAACCTCTCTGTGCCTTCATTTCCTCCTCTAAAAGAAGAAAGCCAGTAACAGCATCTCCCTCAAAAAGCTGATAAAAAAAATCCACAAGGTGCCTGACACAGAATAAACTTCATCAATATTATATGACTACCACTAGTATGATTACAATTATTATTAGTGCCCTATCTCCCCAACTCAATATGCTAGAGTCTTTTTTAGGATGTTTACAATTATATTTGTAAGTGAGATGGCCTATGTTGTCTGTGCTTACATCAATTCTGTCAGGCTTTGAATGAGGGACTTGATGGCTTCATAAAATTAAAAAGTTCTGCATCTGTTTATTTTATTACTAAATGTAGAATTTATCCTTGTTGTGATAGATTGACAGAATTTCTCTCAAACCTTTATGAGCCCTAAACATTTCTTTAAAACAACACTTTGAAAAGTATTTCAAGGTCTTTCCTAATTTTTGATCTGTTGTTAAAAACTTCCCTTTCTTTTGGACCAGTTTTGGTAATTGCTACAATTCTAGAATGAATTGTTGGGGAGCATGGCTAAAAGTAGACACCAATAAGGGAGTTGTTCTAACAGTTTAGGCAGGAGATGGTTCCCAATTCTAAATCCATAGCTTTCCCTAATCAGGCTTGATAAATAACAACACAGTACCCCCCATTTACAATGCCAAAACTGGGGAATTCTCCTGAATTTCTTTCTTTCCCTTAGCACCACTTACCACAGTCCCACATCCCATTCCTCAGCCGGGCCTGTTGCCTTCATATCCAAATTACATCCAACGCATCCACTTCTCTCCATCTCCATAGACCTCACATTAGTCCAACCTCCATGAAATAGACTCAATTGAAATAGCCTCTTAATTGGCTTCCTGCCTCCGGTTTTGCACATGGCAAAGTGATCTTCCAAAAATATAAATTAAATCATTTCACTCCCCTGCATTAAACCTAACAGACTTCTTTTGTGTTTCAAATAGAAATCTAAACTCCATCTCTCTAAGAGCCCTTGTGACTCAGATTAGAATTTGCCCTTTGGCCCAACCACCTCATCACAGATCGCTGTGCCGCTCTCTTGCTGTGTTCCAGCCTCTCTGCACTCTGTGTTCCCGGAGCAAAAGCCAATCCATTCCCACCTCAGGGTATCAGCACTTCCTGGAACTTTCTTCTCTTCTCTAGACTTTGGTGTAGCCCCTTTTTCTTTTATCTAATGTTCCTACCCCAATCCACTCAGTATTTTACCTTACCCCATTTTATTTTCATCCTTGACTTCTTCTCTGAAATGTTCTTGTTCATTACAGTTGTGTGTTTATTGCTCTCCTACCTGTAAGCATTATATGCATTATTTACATGTGCCTGACACATGTTTTGCCTTCATTAAATATGTATTGAATGAATGAGTGAGCGAATGAATGGATATAGTCAGAATGATTTTAAAAATGAATAGATTGAGAAATTTAAGAATTAGAATTTTTAAAAGTTATAAAAATGATCCCCCAAACTCATATGAGGTAATGCTTGTGTTAAATAGCTTGATTTAGCCATTCCACAATGAATACATATATCAAAACATCATGTTGTACACCACATATATATATATATACAATTTTTACTCGTCCAACAATTTTTTTAATGACTAGAATATACAGGGAGCTGGGAGTGTGTGCTCCATCTCTATGTACTTGGGTATGATCACAGGATGTGTAAAATGTAAAGATCATCAAGTTGTATACTTAAAATTAATGCATTCTGTGCTCTTTAATGCATGCATGTTATTTCTTTAAAAAATAAACCCATAAATACATGTTTAAAATAACTAGAGAGAGCACAAAATTTAAATCATGTGTGTAACTTAAAAGCTTCCATTTTTACATAGTCCAGGACCTAATATCACATGCAAATTTAAAATTTCTTTGAAAATGAGCTTTGGGATTCTGTAAAGATTTGGGGCTCTACCATGTGGTTGATAAACAAAATTACTCCCTTTACTCAAGGTCCTAAATGGACTTTAAAATGAGCTGGAAATCAACTCTGGCTTCAAGGAAAAGGGTATACCCACAGGGCAAACTTGTTTTGCCTCAAAACATACTTTATCGGGTGACGTCCCATTCCTCACCCAAATTAGATAGCTTTACATTATCATGTGACATCTGTTAAATAATTCAAATAAGAAAATAGTTCCTGATATTTAGATAAGGATACTTAGATTTATAGGGTATTTTCCTGCATAAGACACTAATGCCTTTTATAAAATGTTTCATAAATGTATTTTATGAAAACACAAATATGAGTCAGTTGGCATAGCAACATGCACAGTGTAGCAACTCAAACATTTTCTGAATAAATAAATGAAGGAATGAGGATAAGAAATAAAAATATTAGAGGTAATTATTTGGGTTCCAGATAGAGCTTTATTTTAATTATAGTTTCTTAAATTTGAATGAATTCACTATTTTACCATAATCAGAAGACTGCAGCAATCATCAATTGCACAACAGTGATGGCCTCTGTAATTTGGCACTATTCGCTCCTGAAATGTATTGAGATGTATAACTATAAGCATCTTAATCTTTCAAATATACCCTAGCAAACTGGCCTTAGCATCCCTAGGGCTTTCGGAGCTAAGGGGAAGTTAAATGCCCCTCTCTTATTCCCTGCCAAAATAAGAGAAACTTTATTGATTTGAAAGTGTTAATTTCCTCCAACTTTTCATATATGCAGTAGGCATGTCAACAGAGCAAAAATAGTCTTAGCTATTGGAGATGAGGCTACAGAGTTTATTAGGTTGGTGCAAAAGTGATTGCGGTTTTTGCCATTTCAGTGGCAGAAGCTGCAATTACTTTTGCACCAACCTAATAGATTGACTTATGTCATAACTATACATTTCCCAAAAATACAAGACATGGTTCAAACATTAATATTTGTGACTTAGAGCATCAGAATGAGGTTAAAAGTTTGAAAATGCTCCAGCACTTGGATGAGGCAAGAATAGTGAGGTACAGTTTAAGAGAGTTAAGAATTAAAAGTCATTATGCCAAGCTAAATGTGTCCTTCAAAAGCTGTGCGTGTTATAACTGCTGACTCCAACGCATCTATCTAGTCAGTCTCTGCTATTTTAACCATCTTTTTTCTCTTCAATTTACCACCTATTATTAGGCCAAGAAAACTTGAGCATCTGTCAAGAGTAAAAATATTTTGAAGTTTTCTTCAAACACACTAAATTCCATGATTTACACATGGTTCTTTTTTTTAAGAGATGGGAGTCGTGCTGTGTCAACCAGGCTTAAGTGCAGTGGTATGATCATAGTTCACTGAAATCTCAATCTCCTGGGCTCAAGCAATCCTCCCGCCTCAGCCCACTGAGTAGGTGGTCAGCCACCTACAGGTGTCAGCCACCATGGACAGCCTCATACATGTGTTCTGAAGCAACTTTTTTGAAAGCATGGTATACACATCACAAAGGTGCACAGGTACTTTAGGGTGAATATCTGTATTTGCACACCAGTAAATTAACCCTTCTAATGTGAACAATTCAGTGGTTTTTAGTATATTTAGTATATTCATAGATGTAAAATGAGCATCAGTACATAATTTTAGAATATTTTCATTACTCCAAAAAGAAACCCCCTACCCATTAATAAGCACTCTCCCTTCCTTCCTCTTCCCAGACCCTGGTAACCATTTATCTTTCTGTCTCTATGTGTCTAACTATTCCAGAGATTTCATATAAATAGGATCATATAATATTATGTTGGTGCAAAAGTAATTGCTGTTTTTGCTTGTGAAAGTAATGGCCGAAACTGCAATTACTTTTGCACCAACCTAATACCTGGTATATAGTGACTGGCTTCTTTCACTTAGCATAATGTTTTCAAAGTTAATCCATGTTATAGCATATAACAGTACTTCATTGCTGTCAATTGTCAAATAGTACTCAATTGCATGTATATACCATATTTGATTTTCCATTCATCAGTTGATAGACGTTTGGATTGTTTTTATTTTTTGGCTATTATGAAAAATGCTGCTATGAGCTTTCAAGTATAAGCTTTTCTGTGGACATGTTTTCATTTCTCGTAGGTATATACCTAAGAGTGTAATTGCTGGGTCATATGATGGCTGTGTTTAACATCTTTTTTTTTTTTTTTTTTTTTTGAGACGGAGTCTCGCTCTGTCGCCCAGGCTGGAGTGCAGTGGCACAATCTCGGCTCACTGCAGGCTCCGCCTCCCGGGTTCACGCCATTCTCCTGCCTCAGCCTCCTGAGTACCTGGGACTACAGGCGCCCGCCACCACGCCCGGCTAATTTTTTTTTGTATTTCTAGTAGAGACGGGGTTTCACCGTGGTCTCGATCTCCTGACCTCGTGATCCGCCCGCCTCGGCCTCCCAAAGTGCTGGGATTACAAGCGTGAGCCACCGCGCCCGGCCTTAACATCTTAAGGCATTGCAAACTGTTTTCCAAATTGGCTGTGACATTTTACCTTCCTACCAGCAGTTTATTTGATAAATTCCTTTCCGATAGAATTCGTAAATATTTTCTCCCGTTCTCTTGGTTGTCTTTTTACCTTCTTCATAGTGTCCTTTGTAGCATGAAGTTTTTGTTTTTTATAAAATTCAATCTATCTATATTTTCTTTTGTTACTTGTCCTCTTTGTTATGTAAGAAACCACTGCCTAACCCGAGATCTCAATGACTTACACCCAGGTTTTCTTCTAAGATCTTTAGAGTTTTAGCTCTTACATTTAGGTCTATGATAAATTTCAAGTTGATTTTTGCATATAGTGTGAGGTAAGGGTCCAAGCTCATTATGATAGTGATGAGAAGTTTTATTTTAAATAAACATATTTTAATGTATGAAATTTGCTAATTTAAAGAAAAATCTTAAATAAATGGTAAACTAAATATCTAAGAAATGTATCTCTTTTCAGGTTTTCTAGGAAAATCAACCTAGGATTTATATTAGTAAGGAAATTTATACTTAAAATTTTACTTTCATTTATTTTACTTTTTACTTATAGAAGGTAAGAATGAAATGATGAAGTGGGATAGAGGTTGACACCTATATATGTGCCAAGCTCTTTGTGAATGTAAAATTCTACTTTAAAGAAAAAAATATTGTGTTTTGAAGGCTAAGAAAACATGTATACAAGAAACTAAAATGGTGCCATTGGGAGCCATCTTCTTTAATTCTTAGTTTTAAAATGCAAGGAAATACTTTGGTTTTGATAAGCTTAAGCCTAAGTGTTAAAAAATTCTTAAGTAAGGTTTAAAATTAAAACGACATCAGTATTGTTAATAAAGGGATCACCAAAAAAGGCTTCCACTATAGTCAGTTCATTCACATCAAGTTACCTAGTCAGTCTGGGTTGATTACCTTAAAATATAAGAAGCCTGTATTATGACTTTATTTTAATAATAAAAAAGTCCTTTAAGTTCTAAAAACATGGCTTTCTCATGTTTTTTACTTCTCGAGCCTATAAAAACAATTTCTTTATAAGGACTAGAATAACCAGGGGGCCTAGTAATATCAACTAAAAAATATTTTACTGATCAAATAGTTTACAGAGTTTTATTGACTGTGCAGGAAATATTCAGGGACTCTTCAATCAACTCTCTTAGTATTTCCAATGGTAGTTTGAGAACATTCCCTTAGCACTATTTCTATATCTGCAAACTTTTAAGAGATGTATTAGCTGGGCATGGTGGTTCATGCCGGCAGTCCTAGCTACTCGGGAGGCTGAGGCAGGAAGATTGCTTGAGCCCGGGGGATAGAGGCTACAGTGAGCTGTGATGGTGCCACTGTACTCCAGCTTGGGTGATGGAGGGAGGCTCTGTCTCTAAAAGGATAAATAAAACAAACTAGAGATATATTCACCTCAAGTTTTCTCTGTTGAAAAACCAACTAGCTTTTAAGGAAGTTTGTAACTTCCTTAAAAACAGTTAGGTGGCCTTCCTCTGTGCTCCAAAAGCAATTATCCCTTTAAAAGGATCTACGTATTTTTCTCTTCTACCAGATCATTAGAAGCTTGAGGGCAAAGACTGTGCCACATTCATAAACATAACCCTGGTATAGAAAATGGCAATAAAGGCATAAAGTTTGTTGAGTGAATAAAAAACACAAATGAAAAAGTATGTTTATGGTATTGGTAGAGCTCCTGGAACATTCATTTGCATATAGGTGAATCAATTATTGTAGGAGAGGTCACTTCAGTAAATGTTCAGAGTTTTCCTGGGATTCTATGACATAAAGATCCACAAGTCAGCTTTGAAGAAGGCAGCTCTCAAGCCCTCATCTTTGCCATCCATTGGATGGAGGAAGGGTGGCATAGCAACAAGGGTTGTTTCACTGCTCAACCCAACTCCCTGTAGTAAAATTCCAGAGGTTTCACCAGGAAGTCCAACTACACTCTGGTTTACATATTCCATAGGGATTAAATGTCCTGTGCTCCATAGGTGCATTGGATTATTGCGCATCCCACTAAACCCCATAGATCTGTAGGTTACCTTAGACCCTTCTGCCCCAGTTACTGATTGAGCCACACGTATCAGGTTGTTTAGGTTTCCATGGCCTCCCCTGTGCTCTTGAGAGCTTAAAGCCCCTTCCCTAGCAGAGCTTCATTACAGAAAAATGGAACTACCAGCCTAATTAATGACACAGCCGTACTTCTTTCTATAAAAAGGACATTTTCTGAAGTCAAATACTCTAACCCTGAGCTGTAGCCACAAGAAGGACATTTTCTGAGACAATCTGAAGAAAGTCACCATCTGTTAATGACTTTTCAGGAAGAATTTGGGGTTCTAACTAGATAACCACATTTAAGTGTTACCCTCCAACATGGCCCAGCTTAACGCATGAGTGAGCAGAGACAGATCTGGATGTGACATGTGTGGGTGGGTACAAGCACATTCTGTTTGCTTTATTTTTAATGATAAAGCAGTAGCACTTGGAACTGTGGATATTGGCTCTATTGCATACATGAAATGTCTAAATGCTCGTCTCTTTATTTATCTAAAAGAAAAAATAATATGTTGAAAGGCACCACAAGAAGTGCCCAATACTGTCCAATACCATGCTGAATTTGTAATTTCTTCTCTGTATAAGGAACGGTGTGCCACATACTTAGCCTAAACAGCAATCATATAAGATGACATCAGTGACCACAACTATCAATTATGATATTTTTATTCAAGTGCTCAGGTATTAGAGCATAACAATTGCAGAGCCGTTTTAGGGTTTTCTGGGGGTGATGAGTTTAACAATGGACAACATTTGGGTACTGAACTTCAGGGACATTAGCCGTGTCTGTTTAGCATGCCTGTGTGTATTATAAATACCTCACAAGGGGAAATTCAGAATACAGTCTAATAGGTGGCTCCCTTCTGTGCTAATACGTAACTTTCAATCCCTATCATAAGATTCTTATAAAAGGTTTAGCATTTGTAAGTCCTCATGTATAGATTGAAAAGAAACTATCAGCACAAGTTCCCACTGAAAAGAAAACTTGATTCTTAGTTGTTTTGAAAAACGGTTTTATTTTTATATTTTTCTCAATATTGTAGTAAGGAAATGAGTTCGTAGTCTTGTAAACATTTATAAAGTACATAAAATGATGAAGAGAAAATAAATTCCTGTAAACTGAATATTTTTATAATGTCAAGGTAAGGAAAGCTTTTTTATACATGGCAATAAATCAGAAAAATTATAGTGAAAATATTGATAGAACTAAATATAAAAAAATTAAATTTCTATAGGAGAAAATACCACCTCATTTGGCATTAAACCAAATGATACATTTGAAAAAAATTTTACAACATATATATCAGGCAAAGGTTCAATAAGCACTTAGGCAGCCCAAAAAAAGGCTGTTTATAAATAAATAAGAAAAAAAAATCCTACTTGAATAGGGGGATTATAGCCTTAACAGACTGTTTCTACTCTAAAAGACATGTGAATAGCCATAAATGAGAAGATGTATTTCAAATAACTAGTCATTTTAAAACACAAATAAAAACAGTAACAAGATATTCTGTTTTTTTTCAGCAGACTATCAAAGATGAAAAAAATTGTCAATAACCCATGCTGGTGATCTCATACGCTATAGGTATCATAAGTTGAAGTATCAATACCTTTGGCCCTGCAGTTACACACCAGGAATTTATCCTAAGTAAATTCTCATTCAAATATTCAATTATATATACATACACGTACACACACACACACACACACACACAGATGCTTATTGAAGCATTGTTTATAACAATAATACCTGTCCAATGATGAGAAGTGTGTTAAATAAATTATGGTGCATCTATATAGTAGAATACCACAGAACCAAATTAAGAGAGAAATATATTTCTATATTTATAAATATTTTATCAGTATATCAGTAAGTGGTCAAGTTACAAATAAATATGTTTACTTTGATTCTATTTATGTAAAATTCTCTCTGTGTGTGTGTGTGTGTGTGTTTATGTAGAGAAATGTCTAGAACTGCACCATTCAACTTGATAGACACTGGCCTCATGTTGCTACTTAAATCTGAATTAATTTAAATTCAACCAAATTAAAAATTGCATTAGCCACATTTCAAGTATTCAATAGCCATGTGTAGCTAGTGGCTATCATATTGGACAGCTCAGATTTGGAATGGTCCCGGCATCACCAAAAATTTCTATTGACAGCACTGGTCTGGAAAGATGTTCTCCACCATGTTTTTAATGGTTGCTTCTGGCTAGTGGGATCTGGAGTTAGTTTCATTTAATTCTCTAAATTGCTTAAACTTTTTATGAGCATGCAATTAATTCATATTCAGAAGCTTCTTTCATCTGAAAAAACTCACCTATGATTCCACCATGTAGAAATAAGCATTGTTAATATCACGTTGTATTTCCTTGCAGTCTTTGTTCTAAATGCTCATAGTTGCACATAATTAAAATATGTACAGGTTTTTAATGTTGTATTTATATCCAATACACCATAAGCATTGTATTTTATTCTTTGAAACTCTTCATAAACATTACTTTAAAAAGCTGCATACTATTCTGTCTAATGTCCTTAAATGATTTCTGTTATACATGTTGCCTTGAATATACTAAAATATTTAAGAATTTTGCAAATTAATTGGGTTTGGGAAAATCAAATTTATAGGGAAGACAGTGATTTATAGTTATTTTGTTACATGTAGAGGACCATCTAATACATCACACTTTGGAGATGCTTTTTTTGTTCCAAATCACTATTCAAAACTACCTTCACAAAACCTAATAGCTTTAGAAATCAATGTTTTTGATAAAGTGCCTTTATTTTCAAGTATCCACTTTCCCTACTGAATGCAACAATGCACAGAAATCTTTGTTACTATCCATCTTCTGAGGAGATTTATCCAAAATGTGTCACCTCTCTTTGAGTCCCTTTAGAAACCATTCTTTGATGAACGTACTTTATTTGGCTCTCCTGGACAACATTTTGATAAATATAAAATGACTTTAACACAAGAATCAAAGGGAAAAAAATTTCAGAATTAAAGAACAATGACCTGAAATCCATGAGAGAGGAGCATGTGTAACAAATTTACTTGACATCTTGCTCTGCAAGTTGCTTTTGCTGTATTTGAACTTCTATCCGGAATAAAACTGAAATCAGGGGCTTTGTGTTCTATACCATACCCTGGTACATAAAACCTTTCCAATTAGATTTATGTTCTGCAAGGAGGGATGGCCCCAAAGGCACCTCAGACTTTGCATATCAAAAACCAAACTCATAATCATAATCATATCCTCTACTCCTCCCCAACAGGGTCCTTCTCCAGATCTCCCTGCCTCTCTTGACTACAACTCCTTTCTCTCAGTTATGCAGTTCAGAAACTGGGGGTTCTTACTGACACCTCCATTTCTTCAACCCCAAAACTGAATCCAACATCAAGTGAAGCTGATTTTGCCTCTTACATATCCCTCCAAATCTGTCCCCCATATTCCAGCAAGTCACATTCCATCCTTCCCCCATTTAAAGCCATTTGGTGGCTTCCCCTTGCTTGAGGGCTTAGAATGCCTTGACAAGAACAAACCTTACCTCCTTGCAGAATCTGGCCCCCTACCTATCCAGCTTCATTTCACCCAACCTTCTCTACTAGCTTTTAGTTTTCTCATCCTTGCTGCTCTTCCTCCTACCACAAGAAATTTGCATAACATGCTACTCCACTGCCTGAAGTGCTGCTTACTATCCCCTCCTTCATCTAAGACTCTTCTCCATCTTTCAAATTTCAACTCATCATATGCTTGTTTAGGGAAGCCCTCTCTGATTTCATTAATTATGTTAGACTCGCCTACTCTTTTGCACACATTAATGAGGCTGTTTGATTAATTTAATGCCCGTTTCCTCGCCAGAATATAAGCACCACCAGGGTGTAAGCATCTGTTTTTGTTCACTGATGTAGCGCCATTAACTAGCACAATGCCAGATAAATAGTAGGGGCTCAATAAATATTTGATTACTGGATGAATAAAGACCATGAGGCAGATACTCCCAAGCACAAGGAAAATGCTGAATCTTCTACAAAAGAGTCTTGGAGCATTGGTCAACAGCAGAGCCTCTCTAAAGAAACAGATTCCCCCATGAGGAGAAAGCTGCATAAGTCATCAAACTTTATAGTGAAATACCCTAATTACATTTCCCTTTGAGTTGGACTGTACTGTATGTACTGCACTCAGTATTCCCCAAGAATAGTCTGTATCGGAGATATAGAGCCCAGGAGGCTAGGCCCAACAGGACTATTCTTGGGGAATACTCAGAGTGGATTCTATTTATGTATCTCAGAGAAGGCCTAAGGAGAGAGATCTTGAAAGCATTCATGATGCAATCTCCTGCTGGGAAGAAGAAAGCCAGATGGGAGCTAAAAATTGATGCCAATAAGAGATTTGGAGCAATGCTGTTCAAACTGAGGCCTTTTCCTGTTTCCCAGGAGCATAGAGTCGTCCTTCTAGTAAGTTTTAAGACTTACAGACCATCTCTAAATGTAACTGGCAGTGTGCTGAAGCCAGCTTGTACCAGTTCATGAGAGCCAATTGTTAAATGTTTGCTAAATTTGCTACAGACTGATACATACAGCCATTATGATAAATTAAATAATTTAAACTTAAAGCTAAATACATTATACTAAAAATGCAGGTAATGAATACTCAAAACTCATCACTTTCTAATTATTTTATTAAATGTTATGATTAAGTATGATTTTGAGGCTATTTATAGTCTTGCAGCTGTATGGTGAAATAGTGTGCTGCTGCTGATCTTTTTTCAATTCTGAATTCAGTGACATCATCAGGGTGGCTTGAAATTGGCTATGTTGGAAGTATTTACACCATGGAAAACAGTAAATGCTAACATTTGGGGATTTGGAGGCTTTTGTTGTTGTTTTGGGTTTTTTGGTTTTGTTATTTCTTGTTTGTTTTGATTTGCTAAAAGCCTGTTGTTGAACATTTGCCAGCATACCGCAAGAGGCAACCAATTCGTGGCCCAGTGTAATCTGTCTTTTTCTACTTCATTGTTGAAATTACCTAGCAATACTAGGAAATCTTAGGTTGAAGTGGAATTCAATCTTCCAATCGTCTAAACCACATTTCTTCTAAACTACATTTCACAAAAAGGTATTGGGTGGGACTCGTTCGAGAAAAAAAGAGAGTATATATATATATAAATATATAAAAATATATATGTATAATACACATTATATATATTTATATGATATAGATAATATACATTATATATATATATACTATTTTTAATCCCACATCATATACTATTTTTTGAGTACCTAAGATAGTGTTTGGTATAAATTAACCATATAGAAAATATTTGAATAAATTAATTATAGAAGTCAAGAAGTATAATAATTTGAGTTAATCCTTGACAATAGGATGATTTGAATTCTCTTTATATAAAACGGGTGGCATTATAATTCATTTCAAAATATTTCATGCATTAAATATCTTCTTAGGAAGATGCAAGAACACTTGACTTTCCAGTTTCCAAAGGATTTTAAAAATCCCCTGGGAAAATATTGGTTGGGGAGAGAAATGATGGCTGTGAAGAGGGGGATGAAGAGAAAAAGGTGGAAAAAGTGAATGAGATTTGAGAACAAAAGGAAAAAATAATTGCCTAAAAATTAATCAGTGCAGGCCAACAACTAAAAGAAGTGACTAATGTCCTGGGAATATTTACTGTTTTTTTGTAAAATTTTTAAAAAATTAACAGAGCTTTACACTCCTTAAATTTCCTTTCCATTCCTATTTAGAATTGTACTGGCTGAGTGCAGTGGCTCACACCTGTAATCCCAACACCTTAGGGAGGCAGAGACGGGAAGATAGCTTGAGCCCAGCGGTTCAAGCCCTGCCTGGGCAACATAGTGAGACCCCGTTTTCCACAAGAAGGAAAAAAAAAAAAAAGTTAGAATTGCACTAACAATTCTGGTGGTAGCTTTTACAATCACATAACATGACTAACAATAGACAAGTCACATAATTCACAAGACTATTTTTTTCTTATTGAAAGTTGAGGTCTTAGAGATGACAACTTTGGTCTTCATGTATAGTGTGTTTTGACGGATCAATAGTAAGGGATTTTTAGAAGACATTTTCTTACTTTCACCTGAAATGAAGCGCACACACACACACACACAAAGGCATATTGAAGACAGGGCTTATTTAGATGCAACTAGTTATTCCTTATAAAAGTAGACATCAAACCTTATGAAGGCTTTGAATTGTTAAGATATTTATATCCCTGTGTTTCTGAAGGTATATTATTGATTTTTATGAATTATAGAATATGGTTAACCTATGTGTATCTAGAGTAAAAATAGATATATAAAATAGATATATAAATAAAACAAAGGAAATAAATCTGAAAATTAAATAATATTTACTCTTAGAATATTTTTATAACTTTCAGCAAATGCACATTCACATCTATATTTAGCTTTATAGATAAATTACCCATTTACTTCAAACTCCTTCAGTTACCTGTAGTGAATTGGTGGGAAATTTTCTCGCTCCTTTTAACTCCTACAATCATTTATAATTTTAATAAGAAAAAGATAAGTGACAGCCAACATTTATTTCACTGCATTTTTTCATGGCATTCTTAAAATAAGTAATCATGTCAGTCTCCACAAAAATACATTAATTCTTTATGTACGTGTGATACATTAGAGTTTGAGGATTTAATTTCGATCACCACACTAATGATATAAGGTGAACAGACATTGCTATTATCATCCACCTTGGGTGGAAACTAGTTAAAGCTTTGAGAATATTAGTTGCCTAATTTACAAAGCTAGTTAAATGGAAGAACCAGAAACGGAAAAGATCTAGAAATGACTTGTCCTTTAGCACTCTTTAAATTAAGCTTCCCATGGAAAAATGAATTAAAGGAAAAACAAAATGAAAATGCAAATGTTTAGAATATAGGCAGTCAAATATAAACAAACCATGAATGTATACCTAAATGCGCACACAAATATATATACTGATCGACAAATCTCAAAGTAAGTAAATGGATATACATAGATATACTAAAATGTTCTTGCCTCTGTAAGAGATTAAATTATTCAGTATGTTCCCCCCATATTGTATTTCATTTTCATTTGTAGAACTTTTCCGTGTCTGGTTCTTCCATTTAACTAGCTTTGAAAATTAGGCAACTTGTATTCCCTGAGCTTCAACTTAGTTTTCCTCAAGGTAGATGATAATAGCAATGCCTGGTCACCTTACAGCATTAGTGTGGTGAGCAAAATCAAATCTACAAACTCTAATGTGTCACATGTACATAAAAAATTAATATATTTTTGTGGTGACTGACATGATTGATTACGTATTTTAAGTATGCCACCAGCTATTAATTTTTTTCAAGTACTCACAGCTTTTTATGTGCAGCTCTGAGCTCTTAACATGTAATGATTCTTTTATTTCCTGTAATAACCTTTTTAAGGGGACACTGCTATTATCCTCATCCCACAGTTTGGAAAACTGAGGCACAGAATGATTAACAAAACTTTTTAAGGTCACACGGCTTCAAACGACAGAGCCAGAACTCAAAGCCAGACAGAATGCAAGCTGTCTGGCTGGGCACAGTGGTTCACGTTTGCAATCCTGGCATTTTGGGAGGCAGAGATGGACAGATCACTTGAGGCCAGGAGCTTGAGACCAGCCTGGCCAGCATAGCAAAAACTCGTCTTTACTAAAAATACAAAAATTAGCCAGGTGTGGTGGTGCGCACCTGCGGTCCCAGCTATTTGGGGGCTGAGGCATAAGAATCGCATGAGCCCAGGAGGTAGAGGCTGCAGTGAACCCAGATTGCACCGCTGCCCTCCAGCCTGGGTGACAGAGCAACCCTGTCCCCTGCCCCTGCCAAAAAAAAAAAAAAAAAGAAAGAAATAGAATACAGGCTGTCTGCTCTTTCCCTCCACGTGTGATTTTCTGAACAAAGGGAACATTGTGTTTGTCATTATTAATGAATTGTCATCCTCCTTTTTTGATATGTTTGATTTTAAATTATGCTCTGAGGTTCTAGAAGCCCCTTTGGCACATCTAACTATAGCAAAGTACCATGGAAGGAAACAGATAACATTACAAAATAGGAAAACTTAAATCTCACCAATAAAGGACTCATGATCTAGGGAGATGCTGTGGACTCACTGTAAAGGTGTCTGTGCATTCTATTAACAAATAGGCCTCATTGTGATAGCTAGAAGCATTGACCTCGGATGAAAGTTGAAGGGGAATATAAAGCTTTTCATGCTCTTTGGGGGGTTTAAACAGGAAGGCACATAGGATCCTAATTGTCTGCTTTGCACACACCGTTACCCCTCAGGGCATGTGGATTTTTTATGCATCGCAGTGGTAAGGGCTGTGCATACAAATTTTGCTGGCAGACAGGTGGTAGCATATGTCAAAAAGACTGGGGGGATAGTTTAAAACATGGCTGACAAGTTATCTACACTTTAGAATTTTTAAGTTTGAAAAATACTGACTCGATGAGGAGGAAAAAGCTAACTACTTTGTCCATTGACTAGTTTTCAAATTGCTATAGTTCATGCACTTTTATTTTCAGCAAGGATGATTGTACAAATAATGATTAAAATTGACCATTTAGCTTCAACTCTTTCCTGGGAAGGCAAGCACTTCCATTAGAGCACCTTTCTTTCCTATTTTGATTTCTCATATGCATTATTTTATATTTTTAACAAACTGCCTAAAATATCGCTAAACAAGGTAACTTGAATGATTGCTATTTAAGTTTTATTCTGCCAATTGAACTATTTGCACTATTTTATATAAACTGCATCAAATGGGATATACTTTGTAACACAGTGTGATATGGAGAGGGCTTAGAGTTTACCATCAGGTATACTTGGATTCAAATCTCCCTTTACACCATTTTATAAAACTGAGCAAATTACTTCATCTTTCAGCACCTCATGTGAAATTGGAATAACAATAGCTATCTCTCTGTGTTAGTTTGCAGATTAAATAGGGGGAAGAAGACACAGAACAGCTAGTGTGGTGGTTGACACAGTCACTAATTGGAAGAATTTGTTGTTATATGTATCATTTTTATAGAGAAATGAACAGAGTCAGCACTTTGGGAAGCCGAGGCAGGCGGATCACACGGTCAAGAGATGGAGACCACCCTGGCCAACATGGTGAAACCCTGTCTCTACAAAAATACAAATTTAGCTGGGCGTGGTTGGTGGCACGCGCCTGTAGTCCCAGCTACTTGGGAGGCTGAGGCAGGAGAATCGCTTGAACCTGGGAGGAAGAGGTTGCAGTGAGCCGAGATCACACCACTGCATTACAGCCTGGTGACAGAGCAAGGCTCTGTCTCAAAAAAAAAAAAAACTTAGTAGCCTATCTGATGAAATTCTTTCAGTTCTAGATCCCATAGAATACATGAGGATTAATCAATATCAAGATAACATTTCCTTATTTCTTATAATCACTTCTTTAATGTTGTAACAGGTGTATTCAGTCCATTGATATTCTATTGGCTCACTCACAGAGGTTACATAAAGAGAGTTCCCATATAGTCCTGAGAATGTTTTCCAGCTATGGAAATGCAAGAGAGTTAGCACCCCAGGAATGACTGTCCACCAATGATGGATGAGACCGAACAGATAAATGCTGCAGTTTCCAGGCTACTTAGGGACATCCTAAGATGTGTTCTTCATACTGTCTCCAAATGGCCCTACTGTTTTGAGCCTCAGTTGCCCAAAATGGTAAACTGCTAATTAACTCAGTCTTTAAAGACCTTCTTCCCTCCTTGTCTTACTTCCCCACTCCTCACTGTGCTTTCTGCAATCATCTCCAAAATAAATTACTTGTCCCCAGATCTTTGACTTGCGTCAGCTTCTGGGGCATCCAGACAAAGATCCTGTCTGCCAAGCATGCGTATTGCAACCTGGGAAACTATTAGACTGGTGCAAAAGTAGTTGGGGTTTTGCCATTACTTTTGCACCAACCTAATAGCTCAGGCAATGCAACTTTTTGAAATAGGTAATAGCATTTTCCCAGCTCTGAAGTTGTCTCTCCACATTCTGAGCCTAATTTTCTTGGTCCAAGGACTGTAGGTACTTTATTTCAATCCTATTTTCTGCTTCTTCTATGGTCAGCCTGCCTGAATGCCCTCCAGCAGCCCCTTATCTTTC
Organism: Nomascus leucogenys; assembly: GCF_006542625.1. NCBI lineage: Eukaryota > Metazoa > Chordata > Mammalia > Primates > Hylobatidae > Nomascus > Nomascus leucogenys. The sequence continues at coordinate 2,992,753 of NC_044391.1, forward strand.
CTTCCTTCCTAGCTCTCAAAACTGCATTAAACCAGACCCTGAGCTTGCTCCTGGAGATGAGGAAAATCTAGGACACCATTTATGGATGCTCCTTTAACTTTATTTTTCTCTTCTCTGTGACCACTTCCAAGAACAACCAAACTTTTAGCTCCATGGGAACTCCAGGGAACTTTGAGCTTCTCTGTTTGTGAACCAGGAGAATATTATCAGGATGATTGCCTTCCTGTTTCTTCTAATTTTTTTTTTTTTTTTTGGTTTTAGACTTAGTGTGTTCACTTTAGCTCAATCAATTCAAGCCTGACAGCTTCAAACCACTATATTTTGGATGAAGATGCATGGCTAAGCTAACTGTATTTCCTCTTCTTCATCAACAGATTTCTATACTTATACAGTGACTTTACAAATTCATCATTATTCCATCCCAAAACAAATATGAATTCTCGTTATGGTAACGCCATTGCGGGATATGAAAGGGCAGTCCTCTACCAGCTTTCTTTTTTCTAGTATGTACCCAGAGTTGCTTTTCTTTGACATAGTCAGTCTGTTCTCCTTCTACTCCCTCATAGTTAAAAAAAATAGCTAAAAAATATTTAAAGATTTTCCATCTGTTACTTGCAGGAAAGAAATACTTAAACAAGTAACATCCTCCAAGTCTTTTGCTCTATTTAGAAGAATATTCCCAGCGCCATATTTCAGAGTCATCATCAATGCAAGTGGATAGGTGTCTCCTCTATAAAGGCTTGCTGGCTGTGTGAGCCGCCTAAGCCACTGGTACACCCTGGTGAACAGAGTGACATCCTTCATCACACTCATTTGTAAAAGAAAGAAACCTTGAAAATGAGAGGTATGAGGATAAGCATTGATTCAAAGGGAATTTGTTAGTCTGTGTTTTATTTTCTGAGATGCAAATGTTGAATTCAAGGGTTTGATGGGAAACCAGCCTGGACGTAAATTTATATATTTCCTTTACGATGAAATTTGAATAAAGCATAGCAAGTCAGCTCTGCCTTCAAAGAAAAGGTAGCTTTATCGGTGTGAAGCTGAATCGTACGAATCTCACTTAAGTATAAGGAATCCATCTCTTTCATTTCCAACTGCTGTATTGAGTGCTACCGGAAAGCCTCTTATATGCTTGATGATTGATAGGAATGGATTCGAGTTCCATCCATATAAGTAATTCAGATTGAGAATATTGCATTAAGTGCAGGGAATCAAATTAACTTATACAAATCATTAGATAAGCCTACAATCCAATAAAGATACATTTCATGAGTATGAAAAAATGAGTAAGGTATATCTTCTGCACCAAAAATGTTTCTGGTATCAAAAATAAAATCTAAAGGTCTTGAAGAGATGTTTTATTTTATAGATACTTGACATACAAATAAATAACCTTTTTAAAAAGTGATATTAAAAAGTAAGGATTCAAACCAGCATTTAAGTCTTTTTTTAAATCATCTTTTAGCCTGTGTTTATTCCTTCCATTAATTTTGAATATTTTAAGTGATATAATACAGTAACACTGCTGTAATTGACTCCTTGCTTCTTAGGTATAGAACAGTCTTTACTTTCTTCAGTGGCCAATTACCTGAAAATGGGAATCATTAACATGAACTTTAACAAGAGCAAAACACAACTTTCTTTGCAGCAGACATGAAGTAATTTAATCACAAATCCTGATGATTGAGAGAAAATGAATTTACTTAGTCAGACAGTCTCTATTTGGTAGCACTTAGGGGAACAGAAATGATCTAGATTTAACTTTAAAAGTGGAATTCAATTATAGCTGCCAGTATTCTGAGTTGGTCTGGTTAATTCCAGCTGTGGAGATACATCTAGGATATTCTCTGCAGATATTTACCTACTTGAGTAGGTAAATCCTTCTCTGGAAACTTCGTAGGAAGTTGAGTCTATAAGAAATACTCAGACATAAAGCTCCTTGGTAGAATAGGTTTGGGAAATAAGGTGGTTTGCATGCAAGTTGTCTATCAGTTTTTGTTATTGTTGCTATTTTGATTTTATTTGTTTGTTTCTGAAACACAGCCACCCATTTCCCAAGAACTGACAATGTCATACTCTAGAAAACAACCACTCTTTACACATCTGTTTTCATCAAATTCCTTCTACCTATAAAGTCCTCTAAAAAGTTGGTGCATTTGCAGTTTGTCCTTCCAGACAATCCCCTCTTTGTGTATTCTCTGAAAGTCTGAAAACAGCTGAGGACAACTTGAAGGTACAAGTGTCTTTCCCGGTCTACCCCTTGCGTATCAATATGCTCAACAAAGAGTCGTATTCAAAAATAGATAAGTTATTGAGTACAGGTCAAATAAAAAGTGAACTTGTTTCTTAAAAGAGAATTCTAACATAATCAAGGTTAGTGTTGATAAAAATGAAATAAATGAAGAAAAGATACAGTTTTAAAGATAAAATGACCAGTGGTGGAAAAGAAAGTAAAGCATAGTTTAAATCAATGTGCTGCATCACCAAAAAAGGACGTTAGTAAGAAACTTGGCTTGTTACATACTTTATATTCTCTGTTTACATTCAGAACTATATGGTTTTAAAATATTGTGGTTTCTTCTGAGTAAGTGTTTCTCAAATCTAAATGTTCCTTTAGTTCATACACGAAACCTTTTTAAAATTTTTTTCCCAAATGTTAACCATCCAGATGCAGAATGATGCAGTGAGTCCTCAAATACTTACCCCTCAGATTCAATCAGCAGCATCATTTTACCAGCCTGTTTCATCCACCCGATTCCAGACATCACTTCTAAATACTTCATTATAAATTTCTAATTATATAAAGACCAATAGTCTTTTAAAAGATATAAAACACCTGTAATCCCAGCACTTTGGGAGGCTGAGGTAGGTGCATTAGCTGAGGTCAGGAGTTCGAGATCAGCCTGGCCAACATGGAGAAACCCCATCTTTACTAAAAATACAAAAATTAGCCGGGCGCGGTGGCACACCCCTATAGTCCCAGCTACTCGGGAGGCTGACACAGGAGAATCGCTTGAACCCGGGAGGTGGAGGTTGCAGTGAGCTGAGATCACACCACTGCCCACCAGCCTGAGCAACAAAGCAAGACTCCATCTCAAAAAAAAAAAAAAAGATATGTGAGCAACAATTACTGATTACTGGGGAAACTTTTCAAACAAAGATTTCAGAAGGAGTTGGTCATGTTTCTTATAAATTCTTAGTGGAAATCCCAGAAGCTCTTTTCCGGAATTGTTTTCTACTCTGGGCACCTACTCTGAGTGGTCTTTACTTGCCTTGCGTTCCGTTATCTTAAGGATGATTCAAGAGAATCCCTGACCCCCAAACCTAGTGTCTGCAATTGAGAGGCGGCCGGCCATCTTTAACCAATCATCTGTTTATCAAGTTTTGAGCAAAAGTTTTTTGAATGGACATGCGAATCAGGCAGTAAAATAGTGTAGACTGAACAAAAAATGCTCGGGGGAGAAAAAAGCCAGAGAATGAGTTGTGTGGCTGTCACTGGAAGGAAAAAAAGGGTCCAATGTATAGATCCAATTCATCTCCAAATATTTTCCCACTAAAGATTGTGGAGGTAAATATATTGATGGACTTTGTAATCACTGATTTAAAACCTGTGATTTATAATTACAAGTTTCAGGTGATTTCTGAGAATGCTTTTTCTCTTCTGAGTATACCAAAAAGAACCCCACAAAATTACAAGTACTAATATGTTTTCTCTTTGAACCTTGTCTCAATGGTGTTCAAAAACTTTGATGCAATTAATCAATTCATAAAACACCTTGTTATCAAGTTTAATTAGTCTTCAGAAAACATTCATTCTTCCCGAACATTCTCCTTTAATCTTTCATTAATGGTAGAGTGCTAAATGTTTCCCTTTTTTGCTATTATTGTTTATTTAATAAAACTTTTGATATAGACCTCTCCTTTTCTAGGTCATGCAAATTGACGTTTTTGTGGTAGCATTTGATCTTTCTGGGAGGCTTGATGTACTTGATAAGCTTTCAACTTGTTAGTGAAGGTGAGATTTCAGTTATATTAGGCAGAGCTTTGAAACAGGGTTTTCTTTCTTCATAACTTTCCTGAAAATGTGACTCTTCATGCGGCCAAACAGAGAAAGTTTTATTAACTAAAGAGAGAATTAATGGCACCAAGTAAAGTAACTCAGCTGGAAAGGTTTTGTTTGTTTTCTTTCTTGGTTGTGTGTGGTTTTTGTTTTTTTTAAACATCTACTATTTCTTCATAAGGATGATGTATATCAAAACCTCCAAAAAGAGGTCAGAATAGCCAGTCTAAGTAATCAGGACCTGTTGGCCCAGTATTTAGCTAAATACGTAAGAATGTAAGTGTACTCCTGGCTCAGAAGCTGGCCAGCAAATCTGCTAAGTGATTGATTTGATGCTAATTTTCTGCATGGACTTCTCATTTCCTTCAGGGCCTGCCCTATGGGAGGAAATAACTTCAGCCAAGCTGACTGAGCCCTATTTTAGGTTTCACTTTGAGCTTTGAATGTTTGGAAAACTCCCTTTCCCAGCAGCACTATATCTCCAAAGGATTTCCATTTATGATGACCCAAAGAATGCAACTTGCTCTGAAAAGACTGCAGAAGTTCCCTGTGTCCAAATCCCAGTACATTCCAAGGACAGAACTGAAATCAACATATGCATGGCAGGCACTACGGTTTTGCTCACACTAATTCTGTGTCTCTTTCCATCAGTACCGACTGTTGGAGCAGGTCTATGCTGAGAGCCAGGGCTGTGTTTCTTCCCTAGCCCTACGTAGGCATCATCATATTTTAATTTCAGAATAACCACCTTCTTTGTCTTAGTGCATTCAGGAATTAAGGAGAAGAATAGAGATTTTTCATTGCAATACACAATTTATGGGATGATTGGAGGAAATAGAGAACCATGGCACATAAAAATGTGTGATAGGATCACAGAAAGAGCACTTAACTAAAGGCTATAGTATTGAGCCAGAAATTGTCTCTCCACTACCTCTGGGCAAGTTGCTTCATCTCTCTAGGCCATTTGTGGGATGGGAGCCTTCAACTCCTACAATTTTCTAGTAACAATAAAAGCAACTGTGTTTTGAAATCATTCTAACTCAACAGAAGTTGAAGTTATGCTATCACGTTGGAATCTCTAGTTATAGATTAATTATTTTCAATATTTATTATCCAGGACCCCAAATTACGTGAACTTTTGGATGTGGGGAACATCGGGCGCCTGGAGCAGCGCATGATCACAGTGGTGTATGGGCCTGACCTTGTGAACATCTCGCATTTGAATCTCGTGGCTTTCCAAGAAGAAGTGGCCAAGGTACGGTGGATGGAAACTGCTAAAGCTTATCATCATGATCTGAACCCTTGAGCTATCATACTAATGCCTGCAAAAGACTGAATTTTTGTCATATTTAGCATGTGTTAAAATTTCACCTAAAAATAATTCAGCTGCCAAGTAAAGTGCAATTAAAATACTTCCAAATAATGGCATCGACTTAAGAATTATGGAGATTTTTTTCATTAAGAATAAGCCATTTGTCCGGGCACGGTGACTCATGCCTATAATCCCAGCACTTTTGGGAGGCTGAGGCGGACAGATCACCTGAGGTCAGGAGTTCGAGATGAGCCTGGCCAACATGGCGAAACCCTGTCTCTACTAAAAATACAAAATTAGCTGGGTGTGGTGGCGGGCACCTGTAATCCCAGCTAATTGGGAGGCTAAGGCAGGAGAATTGCTTGAACCCAGGAGGTGGAGTTTGCAGTGAGCCAAGATTGTGCCACTGCACTCCAGCCTGGGTGACAGAGTGAGACTCTATCTCAAAAAAAAAAAAAAAGAATAAGGCATTTGATATAATTTCTTTGCATAACAAAATACAAATAAAACTACATTCTATTTCATCTAAACACTTTCTCCCAAGTCATTCTCTCTCAGCTTCATCCCTATGCCACTTCTAAGTCTCTAAGTCCATCTCATTTCCAGCTCTCTCCTAGGGGACAGACATCTTCAGCCCTCTTTAAACTTCTTAATCCCTGGGCAGCACCTGGCCCACCATAATCCGTGTAGTAGTTACTCAATTAATATGTAGAATAATGAAAAACTAACACTTTAAAATAAAAATTTTAAATAATAATGAAAATAGTATTAAATAAGAACAAATAATATTTATTCAATTATGGATTAGAAAGATAAATTAGATATGGCCCACCCATTGAGGAGCTGCCATTTCACTAGGAGCGAGCCTTTCAGATACTTACAAAAATAGCTAGAAAACAGGTATAATGTGGAAAACAAGATGCTGTGAACATCTAGGACCCCTGGATTCAAGTGCAATGCTTTCTCTAGAAATGTCCTATTGTCACTGAAAGAATACTGAAATGAACATATTTAAAGAAGAGTTTTCTTTTTCCATTTTTATAGTTTATAAAATACTAGTGATAGTCCTTCTCCTTCATATAACTTCCTTCAAGAGTTGAGAATATGAATCTAAGAAGACTTTGAGTGCTGCATATAATATATGTGCCTTACAGAGCTTCTCATGTCATGCATCACAACTACAGGGTCACTTCATGTCAGTGTGCATTGTCTAAGTATTGTGATCTACAATTTTTTAACCCTCAGTGCTCTGGTGATTTTCTGAGCTACACCAGATGTTTTGGCCTGGTTCCTTCCTTCCTTCCTTTCCTTTCCTTTCCTTTCCTTTCCTTTCCTTTCCTTTCCTTTCCTTTCCTTTCTTTCTCTCTCTCTCGCTCTCTCTTTTTTTTTTTTGACGGAGTCTCACTCTGTTGCCAGGTTGGAGTGCAGGTAGTGGCTCCTACACTCTACTTGACTCACTTCAACCTCCGCCTCCCAGGTTCAAACCATTCTCCTGCCTCAGCCTGCCAAATAGCTGGGACTACAGGCGCATGCCACCATGCCCAGCTAATTTTTGTATTTTTAGTAGAGACAGGGTTTCACCATATTGACCAGGATGGTCTCAATTGTCCTGGTTTCTATGTCATTAGTGATTATTGGCAGGGATTTATTTCTAACACTTACCTAATATTGACTTTAATTCTTATAATGGGATGCATAAAATGCCAACCAGTTTTAATAGTCTAATGTCTTTAGAAACTGCTCCTTCCAAGTATGTTGTAAACAGAATCTACTTTCTCTCTTTATGAGCCAAGTTACCCATTTATTTCTATAGTATCATTTATACTTGGAGAGATTTCAGTTCAGTGAACATTGTCTATGTGACATATACTTTATTTCCCTGTATATGAATGGATAGTTGGATGGATAAATGAGTACAGAAAAAAACAGATTCTAAATGTTTACAAAATATTTTAAAAATATCTTTCCCCAAATGAACTATATTCCTTTTTAAAAAAGTGACCAATTTATGGGATGCATTAAATCTCAATTACAAACATGCAATAAATGGCAGTGGCTTTCAGGGAAGCTTTTGCTAAGAGTGAATATATTTATATTACACATCAGTCTGCATATCTCAAGTTGCATTAAGCCTTTGTGCAGTCCTATCTAAAATATATTTAATTTCCTCCTCTCTGTTGCTTCCTGCCCACTAATTTTCCTTAGGGATTTTTATCTCCAATCCCTGTAATACTCCCCATCAGGAGTGCATCTGTAGAGATTTTCCCAGGGGCTACTCAATGTTCCCAGTATAATTAATGAAGCTATGGAGAATATTTTGCCTTCCCTGGCTGTGATGTTCTATAGAGTATTTTCCCACCCCCCACTGAAACTGCTCAGCCAGAAACTTAAGATTTGCAAGTACCACTGTTATCTTGGAGCATCACGTATCACAGTCACATAGGGAGCCTGTTAAAACACAGATTGTTGGGCCCCAGCCCCAGCCCCAGCAGGTCTGGGATGGAGCCTGAGCATCTTCATTTCTAACTGGTCCCCAGGTGATGCTAATGCTGCTGGTCCAGGCACCACACTTTGACAGTCTCTTCCTTAGAGAAGCTTGGGCACAGTATTGCCAGATCTTGAATTTTCTTCTAAAAGGAGCTGCAGAATCCATGAAAGATGTTAAATATTGGCAACAGTTGTTTAAAAACACCACATGAACCGAAAAAACACAACTACGGTCTGAGTGAGACTTGGGGGCTTCCGTTTGGCAGCTTTTTGGTCTAGATTCACATTAAGTAAGAAAAACATTGTGCTAAATAAAACCTCAGGTCCTGACCACTGAATACAATGGGGGAAGCACGTAACGTTATCTTGCAGAGTAGAATCAGCACTCTCCACCACATTTGTTCATTCTCTAACTTCCAAACCATTCCTAAAGCCCTCTGGGTGCCTAAGAAATGTGACCTTTTAGCACAATATTTTTCAATAGACAGAGAACCATCTGCCCCATTAATGGTCATTGTGGACATTTTTCAGAAGTTTTATAATAGGCCACTTTTTTGTGACTTAGATTGGATCCTATTCTTAACCACAGCATCTCTCATCCCCTATAAAGGAAAGAGAGACAGAATAATATAAAAAGAAAATCTTTTGGATGTCTCCAGGTTCCATTTTTAAACATGTAACTTGAAAATTAAAGAATAAGGGAGACAAATCATGCCTTTGGGCCAAATTTAAAAGTCAAGAAGAACACAATCGCTACACAATGTTCTACAAGTTCACCTTACAACACTCAACCCATTAATTCAACAAACGCAAACCAAGCAAACGAGAAATTACTGCTGGAGGAGACAAATATGGGTTGTAGTTTTTTTTTGCTTGCTGAAAAAAGTAACACTTTGTTGCAAATAAAATATGCTTCCCTGAAAGGCCATAATTTTGACTCTTTTTGAGAAGGAACTAAGTGGGACAGAACTCATACTCATGAGTTCTGTAATTTGGGCCCCAGGAAGGAACACAGTAAAGGGGAGAGAGCAATAGAGAAGATGTCTGTACATCAGAAATGTTAACAATACTCTTCTGCCAAATGGATATGAGCCTTCAAGCCTTTTGACAGTTTGGGTACATTCTTCATCCATAAAATGAAGAACTTGGATTCGTTCACTCATTTATTCAACAACATTTTGTTAAGCCTTCTGCAATGTGCCAAGTCCTATTCTAGATGCTGGGGATCAAGCAGTGAAGAAAACAGATAAAGACCCTTGCCGATGTGGAGCATACATTCTAGTGTGGGAGACACAATAAGTAAAGTAAAGAAGTCAGCCACGCAGTGTATTAGGAAGAGAGTGATATTGACAAAAATGAGGTAGGGATGGAGAGTGCAGTGGAAAAGGGCATTAAATAGGGTGGTCAGTGCAGCCATCTCTAGGAAGTGACCCTTAAGCAAAAGACTGGAAGGAGGTGAGGGAGCAAGTCAGGAGGATGTCTGGAGAGACAGCACTGTGCTTGCACGACAGCAGGTGCAAAAGCCCTGAGGCAAAAGATAGTCTGATGTACTTTAGGAACAGCCAAGGGGAAGCGTGACGGCAGCTGGGTAAGCAAGATTGAGGGAAGGTAGTAGCAGAGGGAACTGAGGAGGCAGTTGCAATTGATTTTGCTGTAGGGTGGCATAGGCTTTTGAAGGACTTTGGCTTTTACTGTGAGTGAGATGGAAGCCACGAGAGGGTTTCAGCTGAGGACAGATGTGATTTGACTTAACATTTAATCAATAATGGATTGCGTGGGGGAGGGGAAATAATGGAAGCAAGAAGATTCATTACCAAACTATTGAAATATTTAGCTGAGTTGCTAATGACTTAGACCAATGTGGAATGTGGAGGACATAAAAAGGAATCCAAATTTGCATGTATGTATACACACACACACACACACACACACACACTTTATTATAAAGGAGGAAGTGACAGCATATGTTTAAGGATTTTATGTTGCATGTGAAAGAAAGATGCATGGAATCAAAGATGATGTTAAAGTTTTGGCCCAAGAGGAAAAGATAGAAATATCATTTACTGACATAGAGAAAATATAAAATAGAATACAATTTTTTGTTTAGGAGTATGTAGCAGAAGTTCAGTTTTGGTTATGTTCAGTTTGAGATTATTATTAAATACTCAAGTGGGGATTTTGAGTAGGTAGTTGGATATATGAGCCTGGAGTTGAGTGCCAAATATAACACGTAAATTTGGGGGTCATTGGGTATTTGATTGTATTAAAAAGTCATCATACTTTTTAATGAAGCTGGATGAGATCAGCCAGGAAGTGACTGTAGATAGAGGAGATGTCCAAGGGCTGAATCATTGACACTCCAACATAAAAAAAAAAGAATCAGAAAAACGGAAGCTGAGAGGAGGCAGCCAGTTAATGCCATGCTCATGGGAACTGAGCCAGATTACTTAATGTTTTACTGAAATGTAGCATACACAGAAAAGTGCACAGTTTCTTACTCTATACCCTGATGGAGGTTTGGAAAAGGAATATATCCACATAATCAACATCCAGATCAAGAAACAGAGCATAACCAGCACCCTAGATATCCACCCTACTAATATCTCTATATCGGCAGTTAACATGATAGATTAGTCTTACTTGTTTTTAAAATATCTGTAAATGAAATCATACAATAAAGTCTTTTTGGTCTGACTTCTATTATTCAACATTATATTATGAGGTTTATGAGATTCTTCTATGTTTCCTGTGTGATTGTAGTTTGTCCATTCTCTGCTAAGTAGTAGTCAGTAATCTACTTACAGTTCATGGGCATTCATGTAGTTGTGAGTTTAGGGCTGCTACAAATAATGATGCTACAAACATCTGCCTTTCAGAGAGCTAGATATTGGAGTGTAATGACTGCTCATAGATCTTATGTGTACTGCTTTGATAGATACTGTCCTTTTCTCAAACTTGTTGAGCCATTTTGATTTTTTAATATTATTTCACACATAAAAGAAAAATTTATCAGAGGATCTCTGTACGTTAAATTATTACATTTTGAAGTAACTGTCACAGAAGAAATGCACTCTCTAAAAATATGTTATATAAACTGAACATTAGTCTTTAGTGTTTGTAATTTTAGATTCTTCCCCCTCTGTAGCTGTATCTTGGAGAGTCTAATTCACTTATTTCAAGGGTATGAGTGAGATTTTCTGGAAGTTTTCGTTAACTTCATCTATATCAATTTCTTGTGCACAATCTAGACAACACACCAGCTCTCTGAATTTCCTAACTAGCTCTCACATCTCTTTCCTGCTCCCGCTTCTTCCTGCCATCTTGTTAAGCCTTTGACAGGTCTCATGTACAGTCATTACCTACCTATTTCCTGAAATTCTCTCACACTTTGCTCTACAAATCTGCCTGCTCATCTGCATAAGAGTGGCCTTTTAAAAAAACAAACTCATTCCTGATCATATTTTAAATCATTTTCATTCTCTATTACCTGCAAAATGAAGTTTCTGTGCATTTAGTGAACAAATATTTATTGAGGGCCTAGTATGTGCCAAGCACCTCACTGGGCACTGAGGATTCATCAGTGACCCAACATAGTCCCTACCCTCAGGTACTGATGATTCACCACTTTGACTGTTGCACCATTCTGTTCTAGCAGTTCCTAACTACTTGTGATTCTTCTACCTTTACAATTTTAATATTAATGCCTTTATAATATGGTAGTTTCCTAGACTGCCTTTCTCTCTTTTGTCCGCCAAGAAAAGTCCTAGGCCTCCCGAGGGACTCAGCATCAACTCAGTTCATCCATCTCTCGCTCCATCTCATGACTTCCATGAATAGCCCATTGTTCTTTCATCTGTTGTTCTGTCAACCTTGAACATATTTTCAGTTACAGTTATTACACTGTAATTATCAGTCAGTGTGTCTGATAATCTATCCTGTATTTGTGAAATGATGAAAGTCAAAAACAGTAGTTTAGTCTGTTTTGTGTTCCCAGGATCTAGCTTAGTGCTTGGCTCAATAAATGCGGGAGGTGTGAGAGAGGAAAGGAAGGAAAGGGGAAGGAGGAGGGAAAGGAAAAGGAAAAGGAGAGGCTTTTGAATTCTTGAAAATAAGTGATAGGTCACGTACAATCTTAGAGTCATGGTGTCTTTTAACATCATGTGCTCCAATCTTTTCATTTAGAGTTGGGAGAAATTAAGGCCCCTTAGCAGATTGGTTGCTTAAGGCTTTTCCCAGAATAATTCTCTCTCCAGCTTGCCAGGATTCTCAGTAGGAGGACCCAGGTGGCATTCATTACGATGGCTTCCATTTTCCTAATCTTTTTTCCCAAAGCTAACCTTATTCCCACTTAGAGTCACTATGACTGTCGCTTCCCTACCCAGCAGTTACTCCACGCTTTCTTAAGCAAATGAAAAATAGCTTCTATTTACCAAATAGTTGACACGTTTCAGGACAAGGAAATGAGAGAAGATGTCACAGAGAGGGGAATTGCTTTTAAGCAAAAGAAATTATAGTCTATGAAATGAAGTTGGGAAATAGAAAAGAAAGAGGGGCAAGTGAAGGGTTCTGCTGAGGCCACCTCCAGGCCATTCATCAAAAACTTCAGGAATTTTCTTAGAGTTGCCCTAAAATAATAGTATTAGCTATTTAAAAATGACCTCAAGAGACATGAGGTTCTTATATTTATTTTTATTCTGGGAACATATGCATTGAGGTAAGAATTTTCAAACACTTGCGTATATTCTGTACAAAATGTGAGCTTTATCTTGTTTCTATTTTGAATTTCAAACAAATTTATGACGAGTAAGCAATAGCTATAAGTTTGACTTTAAATGAAAAATGATTAAGAAAAAGAAAAGGTGGTGCCATAAATTGTGTTCAGCAATTTGTTTTGGGACATAATGGAAAACTATGCATGACTTCCTTGCAGGTAGAATACATGTGCCAAAAAGACAATGTTTACAAACATGAAAAGTTAGATCCATAAGTTACTGTGTTTTGTGAGATCATCATTACCTGCTATTCCTGACCTTATTATATTAAAAAAAATGCCTGTGTCATCTTAGGCTATTCTTCCACCCAATCATAAAAAGGACCATATTCTTACTATGTCAATACATTGCGTTTTTTGTCTTGGAATTTTATACTGGTAGGTGTCCATTGTTGGAGAATGAGATTTACTCTATGTTCTGCACGTTTTGGATATGTGTCAGGCAAATGAAGGATGCACAACTTAAACTTTTATATTGTGAGAACATCGTCTATCTGGAACATTTGTTTAAAAGCTCATAAGTCAAAAGAAAGACATTCATACTGAAAAGATTTTTATAAAAAAAGGGGCAACTTGGATTTCAGTCTCTCCCTTACACACACAGAAGCAGCAGCAATTGCTATTCTGGTGACTGTGGAAGAAAGCACCCCTGCCTTCTGTCTCCTGAGTGTCTTTTCTGCATTTGCTAGACAAGAGCTTTTTTGGAGCAAGACAGTGCTCAATGGTGCCCACATAAAAACAATTAATGTCAAACTGAAGGGAAAATGTCAACGCTGAGACATAGAAATGACTGTGATTTCAGACTGTGGGCTACTGTTAGTACAAGCCCACCTCTCCCCGGAAAGAGAAAACAGAAAACTGCATCAGCAATAGCATCTCTTTTTTCCTTCCATCCACTCCATTGCACAGAGACAAGCTACTCTTCTGCATACCTCCATCTGCCTACCTTCTGATGCCTGGCAGCTAAGTAAGCCCTGATTGCATTACCTGTGTGCCTAGCCTGGAAGCAAGAACACGGGCACTACAAAAAAAAATCACCGTGACTTTTTGGAAGGAAGAAGAGTTCTAAGAAAATCTGGCTTTCTTGTTTAAATTTCTCCCTCCACATATAAAATATTGGCAGTGGCAGGGCAATACTGACATACTTTGAGAAAGGCAGGTTGATCTGTTTCACCTACTACCTTGATATTGGTTGTCATCTTTAGTAGTTAAGCCAAATGATGCACAATGAATAAGCTGGCACTAAGGATTAAAAACACTTTTTGAAAATACTTTGCTAGTAATTTTCCTAATGACTATATTTTCGTTCATTCAACAAGTATTTACAGGCATAATCAGCCCATGAAAAGGAGAAATCAGAAGAGGGAAATTAAGGAATATATTACAAGAAAATATCTGAGAGCTAAACAAAAGTACTGGTCTTAAAGTCTAAATAGCAAGTATAGGAATGGAGTAGGTTCGGGTAATGCGTAGGAAACTGGAAGATGACAGATAAATGAAAAAGACTTAATTTTTTTCTCTCCAAAAGAAAGTTAAGGTAGAAGGGTGGGGATAAATGTACCAGAAATGTATTATCCAAATATAAACCATGCTAAAACATGTAAGATTTTCAACAACTGAAGAAAGAACTTAAAAAGATACATATATGCTTGTTATTAGGAATGTTCCCTTTGGAAAGCCACGTGGGTTATGGTGTTGGAACTGAAACAAATAATCTGATATATTCTAACATACAGCCTAGCAGAAAATTATAGTTGCAATTTCATACTCATATAAATCTTTATTGTATTTGCTTTAAACTTTCAGAATCAATTTACATGCAAATAGTTAAAGTCATAATTATGACTGCTGAACAAGATAAAAACGGACCATTTATTTTATTTATTTTATTTTTTTTGAGACGGAGTCTCACTCTGTCCCCCAGGCCAGAGTGCAGTGGCGCCATCTCGGCTCACTGCAAGCTCCGCCTCCTGGGTTCACCTGCCATTCTCCTGCCTCAGCCTCCTGAGTAGCTGGGACTACAGGCACCCACCACCATGCCTGGCTAATTTTGTATTTTTCATAGAGACGGGGTTTCACCGTGTTAGCCAGGTTGATCTCTATTTCCTGACCTCGTGATCCGCCCACCTCAGCCTCCCAAAGTGCTGGGATTACAGGCGTGAGCCACCACACCTGGCCAAAAACTGACAATTTAAAAGTGAGTTTAAGCTAACGAGAGTTGGAAGTAAAAGGAATGGCAGGTAAATGTCCTCCTGTCATAGAGGAGCCAAGGGATACTATTTTTAATAAGTGAATCAAGAGAGTTTGAGTATGTTGCTTGAGATTGTAGAGGTGACAGGGAGGAAAGGGCACTAGTGATAGAACTCTATCACAAGCAAGGAGAAAGGGCAGATGAGAGATGGAGTCAGAGATTTAAAGCCTCCTCAATCAGAGCAGAATATTATAGTCAAATTCTAAAATCAGTTAAGAAAAATCATTATACATGCACACACACACACACACACACACACACATGAAAAAAGCATTACACACACACATATTTAAATAGAAATGTGTAAGTAAACCCCAGAAATTTAGGAACAGAAATGCTAAAAATAATTGTCAAGAAACAGAACTAGGACATAGAAGTGATCATTGCCTTTCCAACTCCTCTGAACAACTTTTAAGAAACTCTATCTCTGTTTCATTGATAAATAATAGTTTTTTAGGTTACTATCATTTAACAAGCATATATTACACCTGTCACTGGTCTAACATGAATTATCCCAATTCTCTCAAAAGCCCTATGAAATAAATTCTATTATTATTTCCATTTTTTAAGATATATGAATATTGGAGGACAAATTTAAAAAGACTTGTCCAACATGATTCTGTCACTCAGGACTTGCATTTGGCCTGGAGTAACAGAAAACTAAATCAAATAATAGCTGAGACAAATTAAGGATTTTTAATTTGTGTTTTGTTCAGTTTTTATTTTCTTTTCTTTTTTTCTCATGTAGCCGGAAGCCTGAAGGTAGTGTCTTGGGTGCCACTGGCTGAGGTGGGCATTGTGGGTGGTAAGAGAATTTACCAAGACAGTAATAGGTAAAGAAAGGCAGATTTATTAGAGAAAGTATGAAGATACGTTGCAAAGGTGCAATGGGCAGCACAGCAGAGAAGGGGCTGTCTGCAAAGAGGCGGGGATTGGAGGGAAGTTTCATAGGGTCATGATGGAGGGGTTATGTGCAGAATGAGGTCATGCTGCTGGAGTTACCAGGACTACGTGCTGAAGGAGATATTTGGGAACAGAATGTTGTGCCAGTGGGTTGTCTGTGATTAGCTATCCCAGATTGTTCTCCCCAACCTAGGGCCCTTTCCTCATTGTTGCTTACTTATCTTATTAGGATTCTACAGGTGGTTTCTCCCCTGATTCAGGAGCTCAGGGATAACAAGGCTGAGTAAGGCCCCTATGATTCTTGTGGCCTTTTTCTCATAGATCAAGATGCCTCTGTAGCTCTAGCCGTTCCATTTACATTCTCTACAGTAAAAGGAAAAGAGATCTATATCAGGAAACACATTTTCCCAGAACCCTCCAGCAGGCACCTGCTTACATGTGATTTGCCATGTGGCACATGTGGTCACCCAGCTGCTAAGGACATTGGAAAATGGATATTTTTTTTTCAGTTGGACATATTGTTGGCCTGAGTACTGTTGGGTCTCTGTTAGGCAAGAAGGATAAAATAGATAGTAGATAGCATTTAGCAGAAGGTCCCAGCTAGAAAATGGTAGAATGGTGTTCTGAAATCCAATAAGTTATATTCATAATAAGCTAGAAAAAGGATCTGCAATATGAAAGTCAGGAAGAGCCATTTAATAAACTGATATCAATATTTTACTTTTAAATCAGAAGACAAGAAAAAAAAACTGTGTTTAACAGTCACTATTCCAAGGCCTTCACAGGCAGTGAGAATGGTCAAAGATGGAACAATTGAGGCCAAAGACAAAGAATCATTCTCACAGCAGAGGAAGAACTAACGGGATTGAGTTACCAAGGGCAAAATACCCTCTTCATTTGAAGAGAAGAATCTAGCTTGCAAAAAGGTTTAAAATAAAGTTGGAAGGTATAATTAAGGTAATTTAAAACAAATTTATTTCCAAATGAGAAAATTATATTTCAGCAGAATTGTCATTAAATTATAAGTTAATGAGGAGCTACCTGTGCCTAGTTCACTAATCAGTTTTCAAGTAATGCAGTTTTAAGTTTGTCGAACTGATTTCATAATAAGCAGATAAGCAGCATGCTTAATACCCAAGAAATTGCGATTGCTCCCCTTTTTCTGTTTCACATACATCTTACTAAGGAAATTAGCAGTGCTTTTTTCTTTTAAAATCCTTTTTTATGTGATCTCTTCAAATGGAATTATTTTTGTAATGAACAACGATTATCAGTTATAATTACAGACCCCGCTTACATTTATTGTCTATGGTACACAGCACTGAGGCAGATACAACCAAAGTAATAATTAACACTGAGACTGCTAGGATTCAAAGGCATAATAGCAAGTGTTTTCATAAGAGTGACATGAGACTGTTGGAAGAATCATTTCAGGCATGTGGGGGATTGACATGAAATCCACAGAAATGAAACTTTGGGGGTTCCGTATATGAGCACGCAATTAGCATTTTCTCAGTTGTACAAATGAACAATGACTCAGGAAAGTAGCAGGAGGGAAGGGAGGAGGTCTCCCCAGTGGATGCTAAGAATACACCTGAGACTCCCAGTGATAACAGCTGCAATCGTCTCATTGTGAAAACTTCAACAGAAACAAACATCTCTCCGTTCTTCTACTCCGTGCCATGGACGTTGCTCTTTGGGGGAGTTTCAATTTTTCCCGTTGAAGAATTCTCCTTAAGTTCATTTTCATTTCATTTCACCACGTTAAACTTTTCCCATTTGGCAGAGGAATGTCAAGAGGACTAGGACATAATAGAACTGACAGCCTGAACTCTTCCTTAGACTATCAGGATACCATTTAGCACAATAGTGCTTCACTTATCTGAAAAACAGATACTTGAGCAACGAGTTCTTCAGAATACAGCCCAAAACATCAACCAAAGCATAATAAGTATGTCTACATAGCCAACATAGATGCCCAAACCCTTACACAAAAGCTTCTGTACTTTATTAATTGGAGGGCTTGCTAGTCCCATGTTATATCCAGGACTCCTAATGTTTGCAAACTATTCCAGTATAGTTCACATTACAACAGAAATGCAAAAAGCCAGCATTAAAAGCCCTCCAGCCAAGAATGGTTATTGAAACTTATAACAATAGAGGAGATATAAAAATTAATTTCAAAGGACATAAATCATAAAGCATGGAACTCAGTCTCTTTCATTTACACATTCATTTATGCAGTCAACTCAGTGATTATGAATCTATTACCTATTTTATAAAAAGGATGCGAGGCAGAACTATGAGATCCCACGTAAGTTATGAAACAACACACACCCTTTCCTTCTGTCTACTTTCCCACAGGAATCCTAGGTAGTGGGCATATGCCATGTTTGCTATACTCTCCCCTCTTCTGGTCATTGCTTCCTTCCCAGATCCAATTACTTGGTTGTCATGGACACTGCTAAGTTCTTACCTGATTGATTGTTCAAGAGGTAGACCAGTCAGACCTTTCCCAGCATTCTTGTTACTGAAAATGAATGAATTAGTCAGACCTTCTCTAGTGGTGAAAGACACCATATGTGACAACTCTTGGTGAAGTTGGTGGCCATGGGGAAGAACCTGTCAGTAGGGAAAAGAAAAATGCCCTCAGGAAGAGAGCAGAGTAAAGCAACCAAAAAAGCCCTTGTGCATTCAATCTCCAAATTCCTGATGATCTTGTATTATAAATGCATTCTTTGGCTGCAGTTTGTCCAGTTTTTCCTTCAATTACAGGAAACGACCCATTGCACTTGATACTTTCTCCTATTTCTTAAGTTAGTTTGAGTTGCACCTTTGTCAACTGTAGCTTAAAGATATTTGAATAACATCTGAAAATAATTATGCATCTTTCTTTGATTTGAGTAATATTATTATGCTAGTTGTCCTAATCATGACAATATTGAGTCCTAGTATGTTTCCTAGCTTTTTGTTTATTTGGGTTTTTTGTAATTATGTATGATTGGCAATCATTTCTCTTTCGGTATAAGATAAAAAAGAGAACACTTTGACTATGATATAAGATCTTCACTGCTACCTAACACAGAGAAACTATACCAGAATTTTTTCCAAAATTCTAGATGTTCAGTATAGTATCGAAAGTGCAGTAAGTTATCAGATAGTCCTTTCTGACTTTAACAAAAGGCTTTCCGGCTCATGTACCATCTTTCACCATGAAAAGATTCTTCACTGCGTCATTAAGACAAATGCTCAGCAGGATGAATTCTGATGCACGCCAGTAGTGAGAGAAATGTGTTCAGCCAGGTGAGACAACACTGACTGAATCACACAATGTTCCTCCTTACTCACATCACACACTGCCACCCCCTTATGAGGAGAGGTAATCAGAATGACACCAATACCAATGACAGCAATAGTTTACCAGTAAATAAAAAATAAATATAAAACATTAAAAAATGGGACCTTTACATGTCTCACCAATATTAAAATATCTTGTTTAAAATTATTATATATCCCAGTAACTTTTAAATATTAATTCAATAGAGGACGAGATAAATAGTGAAACACAGAGAATTTTTAGGGCAATGAAACTACTCTGTGTAGTTAAATCTCCCCAACTCTTTCTAATGCTGTACCTATTTCTGGTGTGAAACTAGCCTCTGGTAAACATAAAAAACTGTATCTTGCCCTCAGTTATAGATACTTTTACCAATGCAGAAAGTTGGCATGGAGCTAGAAATGTCTAAAGCTTGGCCATGAGCCTACAAAATATTATACCACAAACATATTTTTGAAATCAGTGGTTATTATTCTTAGTTTAAAATTATCTATTTTGAGGAAAATTGATTTTTAATTTGTTAGATAATTATTGTGAAATGCTCTTCTGTGTCTGCATAAAGCTTGGTGAGCAATAATTTTGCTTCTCTCTTGCAGCTATTCTGTACTGTCTTTTTAAGTCCTCCGCCAACATATAGAGTTCAAAGTCTCAGTATTTCTCACCTGGACTACTGGACTATTACAGCTTCCTAACCGAGTTACTCTTCTTTGGATTCTCAGCCTCAAATCCATCCTTGACCTGGCTGCCAGATAATCTGTCTGAGATGCAGCCTAGCCCTGGCATCACATTTTTTTACTAATTATCTCCAGACACCTAAATGCTCTTTATCCTCTGACCACAACTCTAGTTTGTTGTCGCAACCCCCTCCCTCTTTTCTAATTCCTATTGGACTACTTTTTGTTTGCTCTAACTCCTGCCATGTTAGCTCACCTCTGGTTCTTTTCCCAGTTTTCTCTGCTCAGGATTCCCTCTTTTCTTCCCCATCACTCTGTGTTCCCTGCTCCTCCAGTTCCATCTTGAATGTTACTGTATACATGACAGTGTATTATCGGTGCCTTAAGTCAGGAAGCAAAAAAAAACAAAAGACAAATCAAACAAAAGTAGAAATAACAAAAAAAACAAGTGGCAAAGCAATTAAACTAAAAGACATTATTTCATTGAAGAGGGAGCCAAGTCAACTACAACAATATCAGATGATGACCTAGCTCTTGTGTCATCTTCTCTTGGAGAATTTTGTAGGGGTTTCGGCCCAGAATGTGTTGTGTGTTCCAAATAATCACCCAGAATGGAGCTTCTATATTTTTTTGTAGACTTGCTCTTTTCCATTATCTTGGAAGCCTAGTGAGATCATTGCTTTGTGTTATGAGGTAGGGATTAAGATTAGGAGATTAGTGAGACATTGACAGACAGTGTTGGGAGAAGGGAGAATACTGCATATTGTGTGGCATTGTGACTACCTGGTATAGAGAATTTCTAGAACTGTAGTTAACAGTTAAAGATACCAGATATAGCTGCTTTGGCATGAGTAGTAGCGCAGGAAGATTATGTTTGCATGTTCTGTTGGAAACATATTTGATCATATTTTAAACTTTTTAATAACTCTTTATCTGTAATTCAAGGAATTAGTAAAAAGTGCTTAGTTATTGAAGGGAAACATAGCAATTTTCTATTTATACAAATTTTAAAAAGCAGAAAAAGCTTTGTGTACAAAGAACATCTCCTTAGGAAAAGAGTAGTCCCTCAGGGACTTGAATTTACTTATGTCATTTTTACCCAAAAAAGGGATAATAAAACAAAATAAAACAAAAAACCTTTGGCATGCACATTGAACTAATGTGTCTTCCTGGAAGCCAAGCTAAAAGCATGTGTCTAATGACTGTGCAGTATTTAAGCTAATGCAAGTGTTATTTACATTTTTCAGGAATGGACAAATGAGGTTTTCAGTTTGGCAACAAACCTGCTGGCCCAAAACATGTCCAGGGATGCATTTCTGGAAAAAGCGTAAGTCACTCTAAGTTTATTGCTAAGGGCGTTGCTTCTTCTGAGTCAGTTTCCTTTCTCCTTTGTGAGTCTTCTGTTTATGCCACACTGACTTCTCACATTGATAAACACAAATTTTCCTTTGGGATCTGTTAGAGAACTGATACCTCCCCTGTTCAGAACTGGAAGACTTCCAAGAAAGATTGCTCTCTCCTCCAAGCTGCACATCCGTGTTATACACCTGGGCTGAGCTCGCATGAATGTCAGTGCTTTTGACACACAAAACAAAGAGCCACTTCCAAATCCTGGCAGCTGCGCTCAGAACTAAAAATTATTAATTTCAGACAAACTTCTGCTTCTACATCTGTGTGTGTCCTCTCAATTATTAATCTGAGGAACAGCATATGTTCCTCATTTATCTAGTTATAGATAGATGCTACAATACCTTTCCTGACTACTTAAATCAATAGGCTGACATCCTGATTCCATCCCATGTAGATGATCCCAGCAAGTATTAGTAAGAAGAGAAAGGATCTAAAGGAAAGAGAAGAAGGAAAATAAGGAAAGAAAAGCAAAACAAATTGCCAGATCACTCTGGAATTGCCACAGCCTTTCTAAAAATTGTTTGACCAAGGAAAATAATGACTTAGGCGAGATGAACAGCAAGGAAAGCTGGTTGTGTTCATTTTGGAAGCTGTGGCTGGTGAGGAGGTTAGGAAGTCTTTAAATCAAAACCACAAGTGGAAACATTAATAGGTGGTCCTCTATTTTGTTTAACAGAGTTCTGTCTTCCCTCTTCTTATGTAAGACATACCCATCATTCCAGACCTAAGACCTCAGCCACATTCCTTTGTTTTACTCTTCTATGAATTCCTTTTGCTTTTAGTCAATACCTCAGGTCTTCATTTAAGGGCTTTTTTATGGGATCGCCTCCTCCCCTGAGTTAGTTGCCCTAAGGACTCTTCATGCCTCCACCTCTTCCCTTCCTTTCTTCCTCTTTCTTTTTACCTTGTCTTTGATTTTATCATCCTTCTTCTAGAATATGTTTTCCAGACAACGTTTCTAGGACATTCATTCTTCCAGGAAGTGTTAGTGAAAGGGGACACAGAGGTAAATAACATGTTTTATCTGAAACATAGCATGTTATTGCTAGTTGGCTAATCAATCTCTACTACAAATGTCTATTCCAGAAAGATGTCTTCCTATGAATAGCTACTATGGACATGTCTTTTGGTGAACATATTGTTAGTATTTTTGTTGTACACATCCAGCTTTGGGATTGCTGGGCCTTAGAGTGTGCAGCTTCCTGAAGTAGAATTCTCTATGTATGCATCCATCAACAGTGACCTAGAGTTCTCATTCTGCGAATGAATACACAAGCAAACAATAAGCAAAATATGGTTAGTTCTCAGAAGCATACTATTGAGTGAAAGAAGCCAAACACAAGAGTATGATTCCCTTATGTAAGGTGCAAAAACAGGCAAAAGTAATCTATGCTATTTGTAGTCAGGATAACAGTTCCTTTTGGCAGGGGGTTTTGGAAGGGCTTCTGGAATGCTGCTAAAGTGACAATGTTCTATTTCTTAATCTGGGTGCCAACTGTGGAGACTTGGGCAGTTTGTGGAAATTCAGCAAAATGTACAAAGGCATGGGCTTTTTCGAGTGTATTTTATTCTTCAAGAAAAAAGCTTTTTTAAAAAAATCAAACCCTTGTTTTTCTGCTTCTCCAACAGCTATACTAAACTTAAGCTGCAAGTCACTCCAGAAGGGCGTATTCCTCTCAAAAAGTAAGCTTTGTGAGCATTTCTCATTATTCATTTTATTTTCCTTAAAGATCTGAATCCATGCCATGGCTCTGTTTTGTTTCTCCAGCAGCCTAAGTGGGAGTGTGGAAATGCATGGTAGCCCCGTCCTCCCTCACACGTCTCATGTCAGTGCAGCTGCTTTCCTCATACACATCTCCCCGGGACTTCCCTTTCCTCTGGCATTATTTTCCAGAAATACCAAGGCAGGAAGTGGGTGGAGGAAGTGGAGGGACCCTTGCTACTATGCCCAAAAGGCCATCTGAGATTCAGATCTGTTCTAGGAGTGGAAATTGGCTGACCTCAGTGCCTCTTTCTACCAAGATGGCTGTAGCCCTCAAGCAGGGTTTGCAACCTCAGATGCTAACTGGAGCCAGGCAGGGAATGTAAATGATGAAACAGGTCAGGAGGAGGAGGAAAAACTAAAGAGCAAACCCTGTCTAAAGGAGACAACAGCTCATCTCCACCATATATCATGTGGGACTGGTGAGCACCTGACACTAGGTTGTCTAATGTCTTTATAGAACCCATAAACCTAAATTAGTATATTAAATTGTCCAGTACTTAAGTTCTATTTTTAAATCAAATTAGTAACCAAAAAAAGTCCATCTCTAGGTCATATTCAGCCAAAAGTCTTTAACTTTTGACTTACTAGCTATTAGAAAGCTTCTGCGAATACACAAATTAAGCCAAGCACAGTGGCTCATGCCTGTAATCCCAGCACTTTGGAAGGCCAAGGCAGAAGGATTTCTTAAGGCCAGGATTTTGAGAGCAGCCTAGGCAACATAGTGAGACTCTATCTTTGCAGACATTTTTAAGAATTAGCCAGGTGTGGTGGCACATGCCTGTAGTTCTAACTACTAGGGAGGCTGAGGTGGGAGGATCACTTGAGCATGGGAAGTGGAGACTGCAGTAAGCTGGGATCATGCCACTGCACTCCAGCCTGGGCAACAATGTGAGACCCTGTCTCCAAAAAAAAAGGAAAGAAAATAAGAGAAATTAATTTAAAAATAAATAAAAATTAAAAATTAAATTTATTAATAATGCAATGTACACCTTGGGGCAATGGGTAGTAGCAGCAAGGGGACAGAATTAATAAGGATGTTTATTTTAGTGCTTAATATTAGAGATTATTTAATGCAGTATTTTTTAACTGGGTCAGCACCATAGTCCTAAAATATTGATTTTATACTAGACACCTTAATTTTAAAAAGCACGCAGTTGATCTTTCAGAAGACAGATGCAAATGCATGGAGGAATGGTTATCTTTTAGTTCGTTAAATATGAATAATAAATAGATTTGACTGAATGTAATATTTTGAGTTGGCATCATCTGTTAGTGCTGTGATCCATGTGCCATTTAAACCTCTCTCCTTTGTTGTGTTCACTTCACAGCATATATCGCTTGTTTTCAGCAGACCGGAAGCGAGTTGAAACTGCTTTAGAGGCTTGTAGTCTTCCATCTTCAAGGGTGAGCGTGTCGTGTTATGCTATAGTTTGAATGTTCAGCCCCTCCAAAACTCATGTTGAAACTTAATCCGCAATATGACAGTTTTGAGAGGCAGGGCCTTTAAGAGGAAATTAAGAGCCTCCATGATTAATGGGTTAATGAATTAATAGATTATCATGGGAGAGGAACTGGTGGCTTTATAAGAAGAGAAAAACAGACCTGAGCTAGCATGTTCTTCCCCCTCACCATTGGATTCCCTGTGCCACCTCTGCCAAAGTGGAGAGTCCCCACTAGCAAGAAGACTTTTGCCAGACGTGCCCTCTCCACCTTGGACTTCCCAGCCTTTGTAACTGTAGGAAATACATTTTGATTCCTATATATTATACAGTTTCAAGTATTCTGCTATATGCATCAGAAAACAGAGTAAGACTGAAAATTGGTACCAAGAGGTGGGGTTTTTGCTGATAACAAATATCTGAAAATGTAAAAGCAGCTTTGGAACTGGGTAATGAACAGAGGCTGAAAAAAGTTTATAGAGCCGGCTAGAAACAGCCAAGACTTGGTGAGGCCCCTTTTCACTCCTATAACCCCAATATTTCAATCTAGAATGACCCTTGCTTTTTGTAGATAAAAAAGTCACCTAATCAGGTAATATTTTAAAAACAGCCAAAAAAGGCTAACGTTATCAAGATGACAATTTGAAATGTGGTTTCAAACTTATTAACAATAAACCCTTCTTGATGTTTTTTTTAAGATATTAGCTAATGATAGTGTTGAGTTAGGAGGCAAGACTCAACTCTGGTGGTGGGGTATGAATACCGGACCAAATTAAGGACCAGCTAAAACAGGGGGAGCAGAAGCAGCTTTCCATAAGATATGCCCATGTCAGTTTACCATTGCCAGGGCAACACCAAGGAATTGCCACCACTTTCCACGGTAATGATCCAATGACCCAAAAATTGCCACTCCTATCATAGAAGTTTCTGTATTAACCACTCCTTAATCTACATATGATTGAAAGTAAGTATAAATACAACCGCAAAACTGCCTGAGCTGCTACTCTCAGCACACTGCCTATGGAGTAGCCCTGCTCTGCGGGAACGGGCATGGAGCTGTAACACTGCTGCCTCAGTAAAGTTATTTTCTTCTACCCTACCACTGGCTCGTCCTTGAATTCTTTCCTGAGTGAAGCCAAGAACCCTCGCAGGCTAAGCCCTACTTTGGGGCTTTCCAGCCCTGGATCAGTGTGAAGCCATTATGTTTAGGAAGATATTTGAAATATTAATTTCATCTCACCTTAGCATTTTAAAATGTTTAGTTTTAAGATTTATAAGCTATGTAAGCAATTAGTATGGTGCTATGTGCTTATAAATAAATATATTTACATACTTTACAGAGCTGTGCTCAGAAAGTTTTTACTGAGAGGGGTGTAGGATCTAAACAGTTTGGATAACACCTACTCTGCTCATATAGTGGTAAAGTAGGTGAGAGGACAAGCATGTAACATGCTTTTTGTTTTTCTGCCTGACACATACAAGGTACATCATAACATTAACCACCTCAAATAAAATAATTTGCTTGCATTTTGATTCATTTCTACATGACTTGCCCTAAAATGAGTTGTTACTATTGTTTCTGGAAGTCCATTGCATAAAACTTTTTTCTCGTGCAGAGCTCTCCTTTCATTATTTTTATCTTAGTATCTAAGCAACAAGGAAGCATTTACCTAAGGATAACATGACTTTATAGGAAGAACCTTTGAGCCCCTCAAAATGTGCCAGCAATGTTCATGTTGCACTGAATAAGTTTGCAAAACCATTCTTAGACTTATGATTGAATTATAAAAGTATTGAGTGCTATGGTTAAATTTATCAGCCAATTATTTTTGTGAAGACTTTTCAAAACAGCAAAGTTCATTAACAACTTTGGTAGGTCAGAAGAAAGAAATAAGAGCACCTCTTCACTATCACCTTTCTTCTATAGGCGGAAAAAGCTAATGAGGCTGCAAAAAGTGAGCAGAGCTGTGGAAAGGCTCCCCCAAAACATTTTCACCTTCATTTTATAAAGCAAAATAAAATGCTTGAACCTGCTTGCTATTGCTTTTTTGTTAGGTGCTTTGGAGTAGGAAAAATACAACAATTAAGGTCCTGTCCCCGACTGCAACAAATATTTCTTGAGCTCTTACTGTGTGCCCATAGGCATTGAGAATATGGTGGTGAAGAAAATGAAACTCAAGGTTTCAAGGACGATAGAGTCTTCTGGGGAAACTGGCCAATAAGCATGCCAACAAATGCGTCTGTAAACTGGGGGAAGTGCTATAAAAAGAAAGACTGGAGAGCTACTATTGAGAAGAAGGGAAGCTCATTCCAGAAAAAGAAAACAATGCATGCAAATCCCTGAGGCTGGAAATAATTTCCCTACTGGATTTAAGCAACTGAGAAAAGACCACTGCATTCAAGTATAAAGAGAAAACATGAGAGATGGATTTGCAAAGACATGCAAAGAATTTTTTTCACTTTGCAATCACTTCTGATTTTACCTTTTCTGGATAACGTCTGGTAAAATATAATAATGAAAATATTTAACTTATGAATCTAGCTAAGGGAAAGAAGGAATAGAAAATTATATGTATCAACCAATTCCCCATAAATTGTAATTTTCTAAACAACTGGATTCTGACCATTCAGTCAATAAATATACATTGAGTAATCTACTATGTTTATTATACGTTCAAACTTTCAGACCAATGTCAACTGCAGACAAATTTAAAAGGAAAATGAGATTCAAATAACATGAGTTATGTTTAAATTGGAAAAAATCATCTCTAACAAATGTAATGATAACTATCTAAAGTTGGAGATAACTTTAAAAAACAACCCCTATGCTAAAACTTTGAAAAATTATTATTCATAGTAAAGTATAATTTACTTGGACGACTTACAGAATTAGAATGCTTTTTAAAAATCTAAAAACCAAAGACAGTTTCAGAGCTAGGAAATAAATGTTTCTGTGAACTGACTATGACGAATCAAAACTCTGTTTTAAATCTCTGTGATAATTTCGTTTCTACATAACAATGACTCTAGAAAATATCCACTAATTAGCAAAAAATTTTGGCCATAGTCACAAGAGGTATTTTAAACAAGCCACGGAAGAAAAGGGTTATATAAATCATAGTTGGTTCTGCATAAATGGGAGCATATTTTGTAGCCAAGTCATTTAAACTAGATTTAATTGTGCTCTGTAAATAGATATATTACCAGAAACACAGTGGATATCCTGTTGAGATTTTGTTTTAAAACATGATCTTTGTGCACATTGTTAGGGATAAATAAGGCACTTGAACTTGTATCCTGGCCGACATGATCCACTAGAATAACACATTCCTTTAGAAGATATTACTATTTAGAAATTACAGTTGCTAGCCTGAAGTTACCCTAATTGTTAAAAGGTAGTACTGTATCCAAAGAGAGAGACAAAGCAATTACTGTCCTTCTGTTAACAACCCAAACATATTTTCCAGTGAGACCCTTGGTTCTATATTCAAAAAATTACCACTTTACCCACAAACTTTCTGAGAACTGAAAATAGTTTATTTGCACCAAATTCCCTTGATTTAAGGCTTATTAACTTGAAAAGAGCTCAGTGACATTGGGAATTGTATAGTAGTCTTGCCACAGCACTGGCATATGCAGTTGCATTTTAACGAGGAAGATCAGGAATAAGCCCATGTATTTGTTTCAAATAATAACGTTTACTGTAGTTGATGGGCACACATGTAAAACAAAGAGAAATTAATTATTTTAAATTTGAAGAGTTGTATAAATTTTACTAAATACTACGAATAAAATGTATAAAATAACTTCTGTGTGTAACTTTAGTATGTTGCCTTTCTTCTATGCCTTACATCCTGAATATAAATCAGGAACAATCACTTTTGTAGTTGTGATTCTTCATATGACTAATATCAAAATTCTACTTTAAAACCAAATTAAGTATTCAGTTCATTATGAGTGATTTACTTGTAGTTATTTCATGTATTCCATGGCTAATTCAATGTTTTATTTATAGTTTCAGAATAAAAATATTGACAATATGTTGAATTTCTGAATTTACTGGGAAATTGTCCATCAACTTATCAAGAAAAACAAGTGTATTTGTGGACTTTATTCATTAGAGTCTGCTTCAATGAATTAATATATCTTAAAATAACATTTTTTCTGATTTTTTTCAGAAATTTAAGTACCCATTTCTCATATAATTATTTTTTAAATCTAGAAATGTATAACGAAGAAAATGCAAACCACCATCCCAAAACTAATAGGAATATTTAGTGTACTGGTTTACAGTGTAAGTTATAGAATTAAGCAACTCAGATTCAAAATAGTCATTGTCACCTCATCACACTCATTTGCTCACCCAGGACCTTAGACAAGTTTTGTAACCTCCTAGCACTTGAGTGTTCCTATCTGTAAAAGTGGTACAGTAATAATGCCAACTGCATAGAGTTGATGGGATTACATGAAAATATTCAAGTAAAGCTCATAGAACTATGTCTGATATACTGTAAATGCTAATTATTATTCTCATTTTGAGTATTTTTCATATGCACGTATTGGGGGAATCTTGCTTCTATTTTTAATTTGGCATTTGGATATGACATTACCAGGTCTATGAAATCTAGAAATGCAAATGCCACCAGTACTACCACCAAGATTGTTAAAATCCTTTCCCTTTTGAGAGTCCTTGTATATAAGCATGGTAATGAAACAATTCCATTTTTTCAAGTTTGCCAATACTTTGCAGTTTCTAAAATAAATGGGCCTTGTTCAGATTACTGATTTAGATTATACTAGCCTTCTTAAGTCATCCTTCAAAAAGGCCAAACAACAAGCAATCACTGACAGTGCATTTTGTATTGGGTGCCCGATGTGATGGACCACGTCCTGGATTAAAACGGAAGACCCAAGATCTGGTATCATCTCCTGGGTTCATCCAGCAAACACTGATTAGGTATCTATTATATGCCAGGCACCATGCTGGGAACACAAAGGAATTAAATAAGAGATTGTCATGTCACTCAAAAGCTCATAGTTCAGTAGAAAATAAGAAATATAAAAAATAAAGGAAAAGCTGTGGAATGGATGCAATGACGAAGATAGATAAAGGGAGAGTGTGAACACAAAGAAAAAGTAGTGTCATGTCTAGCTGATGTGGTCAGGAAGGGTTCACAGAGGACTATTTGAACATTAGGCAGGATCTTTAGAGTATTAGACCTTGGATTTCCTCCTAGACAAACGGGAAAAATGAGTCCGTGTCATTCACTTCACCAAGTTGTGAGATCCAGAAAGAGAAAGTATGTGAATTAGCTTTGTGAATTTCAGTCTTGTTTAAGTTGCAAGGAATTAGGGATTATCCATAGCTTTTACCTAAACATCTCCCCTATACCCTTTCATTTCAGCTTTTAATGATGCTTACTTATTTTAACTCCTCTTTATGGAACACTGTTTCTTCCATTTTCACCTACTAACCCCGAAGACTTTGAGGTATCCTCATCAGTCAAGATGGGCAAGAGAAAAATGAGACAAAGAAAATCAGCTGTATTGAAATGTTTTCTTTTTTCAATATGCTAACATCCAACTCGCAATGAAAATAATGTTGTGTTTATTCAGATTATCTCATTAATTTGACCCCTCCTAATTCACAGCTGGTATATAAACAATGGTAAGATTTTAGTAAAGCATATTGTTCTATCAAATTATGTGTCAGGACTCTTATGTAAATGATGTTAGTTAAATCTGATATTTCAAAGGAAATAACAGCACATGAGTGCTCGTTATCAATTTCTCCACACTTCTCAATAAATTACATCCATTCATTTAGTAAATATTTATTTATACCTACTCTATGTGGCACACTGGAAATAGAGCCATTAACAGACAAGACACATATCCTAGCTCGTGTACATCTGCAGATTAGCAAAGAATAGAGAGAATTGTATAGCTGGGAGCACAATACATTGAGTGTTGAAATGAGAGACATGAAAGGTGTGATGTGTGCACAACTGGAGGACAAAACCCAGTTCAAGGGGAAGGCAAGGCTTTCCAGAAACAGAAGTTATAAACAGACGGGAAGGAAAAGAGAGGTCAGTAAGTGAAGGATGACAATTATTGCTATCGTTAGATCAAATTAATTTATGTGTATGTTGGGTGAAGGTGGTGGAAGGCGAAACGAGGTGAACTCTATTTAGTAGGGAAAATAGGAGAACACCCTTGGGGTTCATAAAATCCAGTAAAGCTGGAGGCACTTGAGTTGGCCAGCAGTGCCACTGAGCATGTTCTTGCAATTGATTTTAAATATTTCTCTTCCTTTTGTCTAATAGCCAATAAGTAAGGTAGGTAGGGTCATTTTCATCTATTAAAACCATTTGCAGAGCTCTAGGTGTCCAATTTAGAGAGAGGGTGGCACTGAAAAGTGTGCACTCTACAGCTAAAGAGATTTCTCTCTTTCTATAAATCAAGAGGAATTTTGGAAACCTGCTTGCATGTTATACTTGTTCCCTTTTTATGAATGGCAAAATACTAATAAAACAATTCACAAGAAGTCCCCACTGCTCTTGGATTTGACCACTTGTGCTTATTTCAGAGTTTGTGTGCAAGTAGCCTAAGTTATAATGATACAACACATCTATGTATAATGATTCATGTATTGTTTGGTTGTCTCAAAATTCTGTTTTGCAAAATAGATTTTTTTCTATCTCTGTAAATGGATTTATTAAAGGAAATATTACTTCATTCACTCAATCCACAAACATGGGTGTTCTGCTATTTGCTAAGTGGTGAGCTAAGTTCTCCTATCTGTTTGCAAGTGAACAACTTCAGAAAATAATTTCTAGACATTTGTATAACTGTACCTTTCAAAACATACAAAAATAGTGAAAGGAAGGGTGTGTTCTTCTGTTTAAGGGCTTGAAAAATAAAAATAATCACATTAACACATACCTGAAAGAGGAAGACTGCATGAAAAATGTCCTTCCTATTAACAAAGGCTTGAATACATGCTTCCGGTTTCCATGGCAGCCCAACCAAACAGAAAAATAAGTCATAGAAGTGGCCTTTTATATCAATGACTTGCTTCCTAAACAACAGGACCAGGAGCAATCAGTGAAAAAATAATGACTGGTGCTGTCATTTTTTTACAGCTTATCAGATTATTTAATATAATCTGATTTATATATATATTTATATATTATATTTATAATACATAAACTGTTTTACAACTTATCAGATTATTTAAACCAGAGGGAACATAGTTTGAAAAAAATTGACGCAAAATTGGAATTTATGTTTTCATTTTGACTATGTCTGTCTCTAGGGTCATTACTTAAAAAAAAAAAAAAAGATTCAATTAAAAAAAAAAACCTAAAAATAATTCTGTCAAACAGACTATCTTTCCTAGGTCTAACTTACTTTAGAAAATGTATGTAGGAAATTGCATTAACATCCCTTTAGCAGGAGACAATTCTTAAGCTTAAATTAAACTGAAAAAGCCACAGAAAAAAGGGTTTGACACCCTAAAGCCAGTGTCCAAATGAACGCTACGGTTGACCTCATAGGTGTGTTATGAATGTTTACCCTGACCTCCTAGAAGAAAAGGAAAAAGAAAGGAAAGAGAGAGGGAGAAGGTGAGGGAGGGGAGGAAGAAAAGAAAGGAGAGAAAAGAAGACAGAGAAAAAACAGGGAAGGAGGAAGCTGGGGAAAGAAAAAGACCATTTGCTGACTCTGTTGTTTTATTCCCCAGAATGATTCAATACCTCAAGAAGATTTCACTCCAGAAGTGTACAGAGTTTTCCTCAACAACCTTTGCCCTCGACCTGAAATTGATAACATCTTTTCAGAATTGTAAGAGTACACATTTTAACCCATATCTTTTTCAGCTTGCATTGATTCTCAGGTGGCTAGAGCAGGATTTGGAGTGGTAATTGGAGATGGAAGGACATCATACACTATGTCTAAAAGCAATATTCCTGTGTGATGTTTTGGATGGGATCACACAATCTTGTCCCTGAGGTGCAACCACTGCTTTTAATGAGTACAAGTTTGCTGTGACATATTGCTGGAGGTAGTTGTTTTTGTATGCTCAGATAACTTCGTGTGGTTGAAGGATTATGGGTAGAACAGGGAGTCATCTTGGCTTAGCAGAGATAGACTCATGTCGCAGGAAGAACTCTGGATTGGGAACCAGTTATTTTATCTCTCTGAGCCACGTTAGCGACATGAGAAGTTTGGATTACTAAGAACCCTCTCAGCTGAAGAATTATTTGCTTTTATGTTAGAAATTATAAACTTATATCAAGGCGTTACCTTTTTTTGAAAGATTAGAGGAAAAAAGGAAAAAAAAGAAAGAAACCAAAGCACTAAGGCAAATATGGGGAAAGTAGCAGTTTACCTTTCTTAAAATATTGAAATCTACATGACAGAAAATCAATACAAAATGTGGTAAACAAAATAAGGATTTCTTCAGATGGAAGACAGGCAAACAGTACTGCTGAAAATGACATTGCATATTCTTGCTTTGCGCTGTTCATTGCCATCATATATTTATTGAACATCTGCAACATTTGTACCACGAATTTGTCTTTAGATGATCAGTACAATTGAAATGGGAAGTTTGAACGATATGTTGAGGAATTATAGTCTCTTGTTGAAGCCTAACTGTAACTTTTAAAAACACTCAAACAGGTTGTTTACTTTAAGTAATGACAATAAATACATCTTTAAATGATTACAGAGATATGGAGTTGGAGATTAAACCAAAACTTTACTGTCATAATCAAAAAATCTCTGTGTTCAGTTTAGAGTGGTGCACCCTTATGCACATGATGCAGTGTTTTTCTGCTGTGGGTTTTCCTACCCATTTGGTATTTTTCAAGAGCGTTGGGTTTTAGCGGTAGCAATTGCACAAGATATTTGTAGCCCATAGAGGCATAGAAATTATGGTGGAGCAGCACAGTGTTTTCAGGGCAAGATAGCAGTTTCAATATAGCATTTTCTTACCAAGTATAGCAGGATTTTATTTCCCTAGAGTTAAATGCAAATATATGAATGAAACTTAGTTTAAAAAAATTCTTATTGCTTGGTTTTTCATTGTTTTTAGTGGTGCCAAAAGCAAACCATATCTTACCGTTGATCAGATGATGGATTTTATCAACCTTAAGCAGCGAGATCCTCGGCTTAATGAAATACTTTATCCACCTCTAAAACAAGAGCAAGTCCAAGTATTGATTGAGAAGTATGAACCCAACAGCAGTCTCGCCAGAAAAGGTCAGTACTTTCTTTCACACCAGAGGGAAGCTCTTGTTTCTGATTGGGGGTAGTCACACGCTGGGAGTTAGGAACACCAGTGACCATTAGGTTAGTTTCCTCTGTTTACAAAGGCATTCCTTTCAGTCTGAAATCACTTGGTGATTCAGGGCACTAGGTTTTTCTTTAAACTTTGGTGTGTGATTTTTTTTGTCATTGTTGTTATATGTATAGATGCATGTAACATATTTTTAAAATGTCTAATCCTTCATTTTCTTTCAAATTCACCCAGTGACTGAATGCATATTTCATGCAGGAAATTCACTATCTTTAGGTTACCCTTTTGTGTCTTTTTCTAGTAAGTTCTGTGAAGTGACCCACAGATTTTTCTAAAGTTCTAAAACTGAAGAGAATATTTAGTCTGTGAGACCCTTATCTTTTTCCAGTATATGCTCTCTAATAAATACTATCTGATAAATTTTTCTACTTGGGGAAATAGTCTAAAATTTGGCTCTCTGTGTAGAAAAGCCTAGTGTTGTAAATACAAAGCAATCCAAAAATTGATAGCCCAAAGGCAGCTCTAAGTTACCTGGAAGTTTTTAAGAAATTTATATTTTTGATTCTGGGAAAATGAATTGCCAAAATAAGATCATAAAGATGTAATTACTGCAAGTTTTCAACTATATGTGGCAGCACTGTCCCTGAACAAGATCTTCCACTGAGAAGACTAACTCTCATCTGGATTGAAATATCTTCACCAAGAAAATTAGCGTGTTGTCACTGGTGTTATTGCAGATTGCCTAGATATTCCATAGGGAGGAAAATAAAGTACAATTAACCAATTATTGAAAAGAAATCAATTATATATTAATATGCAGGCATTTTCTAAAGTAACAGAAATAGTTCTAGCAAGCTGATAGTCATCAGTAAGAATGATTATCATAAAAGTAAATTTAGAAGTCTTTTAACCCATTGTGTTTAATCTGGAACTGGTCCTCTAAATTGAAAATGAAAGCATGAAGTATAAATGGGCCCAGGCGCTGTGGCTCACGTCTGTAATCCCAACACTTTGGGAGGCCAAGGCGGGTGGATCACTTTAGGTCAGGAGTTCAAGATTAGCCTGGCCAACATGGTGAAATCCTGTCTCTATTAAAAATACAAAAATTAGTCTGGCATGATGGCACACGCCTGTAGTCCCAGCTACTCAAAAGGCTGAGGCAGGAGAATTGCTTGAACCCAGGAGGCGGAGGTTGCAGTGAGCCGAGATTGCACCACTGCCCTCCAGCCTGGGTGACAGAGGAAGACTCTGTCTCAAAAAAAAAAAAAAAAAAAAAAAAAGAAGAAGAAGAAGAAGAAGTATAAATGTAAAATCTGTTAATTGTATTCTACATGCTACTAGTTGGGAATTTTTAGATGCAATTTTTTAGTTTTCATTTGTTTTCTTGCTGAAGCACTTTGCCCTTGTTGTTGTCATCATTTTCACTGATGCTGTGAAGGTGAGATTAGTTAAAGGAAACAACTAGCCCAACAGTATGTCTTGGCATGGCCAGGCCTGCCCCTCCAAACCTACTTAAAGAGGTTGCCCTTTCTTCCCTAGTACACAAGAGATGAGATTTCCCCTTATCGTGAAGCAGGGAACATCTTGGAGGTTTTGCCCATGTAGCTTAGAAGTTCTCTCCTAAAATCCAAACTTGTCCAAAAACAACAAACGCATTGTTACAACAAATCCAACAACACTTCTAAAAACCAGTTAGCCCACAACACTGGGAAAACAAAAAGCTTTTGTGAAACCAGTGAAGCACGCCAAAGTGTAAGCCTTTTCCTTTTCTCCTTCCTTCCCACCACGCTGCTGATGGCCCAGGCTTCAGCTGGTATCCAATGGCTCCATATATCATCTTCTGATGACTTGCACAATGTAGAGGGTACAAAGAGAAAAAATTGTGATGGATTTACTGTAAAACCCCATAATCCTAGAAAAACTGATTTTGATTCTAATGGAAATTAAGATGATGTCTCCTAGCATCTGCAAAATTATTTAGTGCCATTTTATGAATTTCAAATCAAAAGAGGCACGCAAAATATTTAAAAATTTAAATATTTTTAAAGGCAACTTTATTTGTTTTTCTATACCTTCATATGACATTGATCACAAAACCTCTGTGTCAACCTTAATAGCAGCATAAAGAAGCAACATAGAATAGTGGTTCCACTTTTGAGTTTCAAAGCTGAGATCCACCTCACTAATTATATAGCCTTGATGCTTAACTTCTCTATGCCTTAATTATTTCATCTTCAAAATTAAGGACAGAAGAATTCTTGATTCGCTTTTTGTAGATTTGAATTAAATAATGCCTGCAAAGCATTTGGAAAGAAGAATCTGGGCCTGTGTAATGTGATGAATAAGTGTTAACTCTTCTCAATGTTTTGAAGTGTAGTATGTTGGTTTTCATTCCTCAGGTGTCGTTGTCCATTTTTTCTAGGAGATCCTATGATTTCTGGGCCTTAAACTTTCTTCCGTTTTCCCCAGCACCTAGAAGATACCCCTGCTCATGAAATCCTTAATGTAGACTTGTAGGTGTAATCTAATCAGTGACCCCCAAAGCATTTGTGCCCCAACTTATCACTTAAGAATGTTGCCTAGTGGTCTCTGTACAGAAAAAATTTTGGCTAATGCTATCTCTACCTAAAGCCTTATCTAGCACGTGGGAAGGACAGAGGCTTTGGAGTCCAACAGCTGGAATGTGGCTAAAGGGCCGGCCACCTGCTACCATATAACATGCATCCTCAGTCACCTCAGGGGACTCCAGCACCCTTTCAGAAGTTCTGGCTGGCTGTATCTGTAGCTCTTTCTTCTCTAGAATCCATATGAAAGAAATTCAACTCTTGAGGAGTTAAAAGTCAAATTACAAAGACCTTAGTAGGGTCATTTGAGCTCTAAGGCATGTACACAAAAACGGACTCATGATCGCTGCCTTGTTTTAGGATAAAGTGAGATTGTGTCTGTTAATGTTTAGTTCAGCACACAATAGTCATTCAGTAAATGGCCTAAATTGTTATTATCACTGTTCAAGCAGGCTAAATAGTACCAGAGGAAACACGTAGTCTCTGGTGTTCTAGTCTTACAAACTCAAACTTACAAGCCAACCTACATTAAGTCATTCATAACTTCAGTATTTAATAAATCTTCAGTGAAAGGCAAGAGGCTACAGACAGTGACAGACCCAGAGATAAACCCTGTGCCCCTAGAGATTTGCACTCCTCTTAAAAGTATATATATATAATATATACAATTATTTATTATATAATTATATATAATATATACAATTATTTATTATATAATTATATAATATATACAATTATTTATTATATAATTATATATAATATATACAATTATTTATTATATAATTATATATAATATATAATTATATATTATATTATATACAATTATGTATTATATAATTATGTATAATATATAATTATATATTATATTATATATTATATAATTATATATTATATAATATATTATTATATATAATTATATATTATATATTATATATTATATATTATATATATTATATAATATATTATATAATATATAATAATATATATTATTATATTAAATATATACTTAAAAGTATACATTATATATAATAATATATATTATATAGTATATATGATAATATTATATCATAATAATATAATTATATATTATATATTATATAATATATAATATAATTATATATTATATAATATATAATATAATTATATATTATATAATTATAATACAATTATAATTATATATTATATAATTATAATTATATATTATATATTATATAATTATAATACAATTATATATTATATATTATATAATTATAATATAATTATATAATATATAATATAATGTATAATTATATATTATATAATTATATAATAATTATATAATTATATAATATTATTATATAATTATATAATATATAATATTAATTATATATCTTATATATACTTTTAAGTGTATAATATTATATTTAATATATAATTATATATAATATTTAATATATATAATTATATATAATATTTAATATATATAATATGTATAGTATATAATTATAATTATATATAATATATATTATTTATTATATAATTATAATATATATTATTTATTATATAATTATAATATATAATTAACATAATATCTAAGTATATTAATAATCTAATATCTATAATTAATATAATATATAAATATTACTTCTTGAAATCCAATGTGCTCCTGAATCACCTGAGCCCTTGTTAAAATGCAGATTTGAGATTCTGCATTTCTGACAAGTTACTGGGTGAGGCAGAAGATGCTTAGCAAAGGCCCACACTGAGTAGCATAGCTCTAAGAAGTACAGAGAAAGCGCAGTAAGCATGAAGATAAAGAGATTTCTTCCTGTAGGGAACAGTTCATGGAAGAGGTAACATTTGGGCTGAATTGATTTCAACACAGATGAGCTACAAACTTTAAAACTTTAAACTTTTAGTCAAGTAGTTAATACATTTGGATCAATAAACACATAAGAAAATAAGTAGGGAAGTTTAGTATTACATTATAATTTATTCTTCTGCTGCTTTCATTTTAACTGTTTACAGATGTGCCCAGGTGTTAGTTAAATTGGTGTTGATCTCAGTGCTGATCTGGAAATTGAGTCTTATTTACCTGAGAAAGGCACTTCCATATAGCCTATACTTGTTATAAAATGCTAAGCATAAGATACACACATAATATACATAATAGAATATAAACATATATATAACATATATATACACAACATATAGACACAACATATAGTTGCATGTGTATACACATACACAGAGGCACACACGCACTCTCTGATATCAATAAACATATCTTAAAGTAGGTGTTAAACAAATAAATAATATACAAACCTGACATATGCTGTTTAGCTTTTATGTGCATTTTACATAATTTTTACATAAAAGATAGACTTGAAATTAAATGAAAAATTTTTAGTGTCACCAAAAGCCCAAGTGCCAAAGCCGACCATAGTTTAGCTGACTAAAAGTATGACACATGGAGTATGAAATGAAACTCCAGAAGAGACAATAGACTTTGACCCTCTGAGGACCTGCTGTAATTAGCATGTCAGCCACACCTCCATGCTGGAGTTTCTGTTTCGGGAGATGTGTATATTGGTTATAAATAATCAGAGGATTTCTGTGCAGTCTGAGGCCAAATGGGTCATGTGTGTGGGTTCCACAAAGAGAGAATTTGAAGCTTGTCAGAGAGGATACTATTCTCCTGGGAGTTTGGTTTATTTTTACTATTTAAAAATTACACATTGAAAAATGCCATGGCCTCTGGTCAGCAAAAGTTTCTTCCTTTCCATGTTGTTTGCACTGTAGGCTTAAATATTCCTGGCACAGGAATATGCAATGACCCCTGCCTCTTCCAAACAAAATATTCATGAATATCATACTTTCAAGATCAGTGTCTCCAAAACAGTTATTTTTTTAATCACTTAAACTCTACAGATGAAAGACAGTGAGTAAAATTAGCATGAAAAATAAAATAGCTCTATAGGTACCTTTGGTAACAGAATGCAGACTTCAACTGATATATCTACAAATGAAGGCCAAATTTTACTTAAATAAACTGCCAAACCAAAAGAAAACAGTAACTTTTCATGCTTTTATTCTGTGAAGATCAAG
This sequence comes from Nomascus leucogenys, assembly GCF_006542625.1. NCBI lineage: Eukaryota > Metazoa > Chordata > Mammalia > Primates > Hylobatidae > Nomascus > Nomascus leucogenys. Next base: position 3,032,117 of record NC_044391.1, read on the forward strand.
TGTTCATGAGTGTTTGTTAAATAACTGAATTAATGTAGCAGATTATAATAGCAGATGTTTCAAACTACATTCCTTTTATCATCAGTTCTTCCTCCTAAATTTTTATAAGGTATACTATACAAAAGCTTCCCCACTTTGTTGTATTTAAGTCATAAAAATGAAGCTATATAATCCCTTTTAGTGATCACTACTCACTGAGTTAATAGTTTAATAGTTGAAATGAACTCAAAATTATAATGGTGAAGCAATTTGGTTTTAGGCAAAGCAGTAGCAGTTCAGATATAGCAAGTGCTTTAGCTTTTTTTCCTTTAAATAGACCTAAGCCAATAATGATTGTATCAGTAGGAAAAAAACCCTATTGCATTTTCAATATAGTTTTATTTAAAGTATTATGCAATTAAGCTATGTTCTCTCATTGTCAACACCAAGAAATAGGCCGAGAGTGATAGAAAGAGACCGGACTTGGGAAACTTGAAAACTGTAGTTTTAGGTGAGACTCCTTCAATTGCAAAATGGCAGAAATTTAACTCAAACTAAAGCACTGAATAAATTTGCTTGTGCATATAAGCAAAAAGTCAAGGTGTTAATGGTTTCAGGCGTGACTATATCCAGGAGCTCAAGTCATGTCATCAATAATTGTCTTTTTTCATCTCTCATCATTTTCTCATACTGGCTCTAGTTCTTGGGCAGATTTTCCTGAGTGACAAGACAGTCACCAGCAGCTCCAAGCCTATAGCTCACCAGTCCTAGTATGCAGAAATCCTTTTTACTCATGGTTCCAGTGAAAGTCCCAGCATCCAGGGCATGGCTTCGGTCACTCAAGGCCACTTCTAAATTAGAATCACAGTGTCCTGAAGGATGGGATAAAAATAAATGGACAGGCTTAAGTCATATGACTCCCCCTAGAGCCCATAAGGGGTCAACTACCTAAAGCATAAACCACACGGACTGACAATTGGAGAGAGATGGTTCCCTAAAATTCAACCAGGATGTGCTTCCTAGAGGAAGGAATAGTGGTCTCTTGGCAGATAAAAAGAGCAGATCACACTAAAACTAGTTCAGAAATCAGTCATTCATTATGACCATTTAACTTCTTTGACTAGCCCTGCTCCCTAGTTTTCTCAACTTTGAAATTATTTCCTGACAGAATTCCTGGAAGAATTAAAGAAGATGCTTTTGTTAAGAAGGTTACATATATTCATTGTTGTTGGCTAAATCGTCATTTACCTGAACTAATGAAAAGTGATCATTGGCATTTATGCCAAATTATTTTAAAACATTTATGAGTCTAGAAGTGAGACTCAGAGCCTTGGGCTGAGGCATTCCTGAACACTGCTGTTTCTCATCTAGCAGGCTTATTTAATGTACTACAATTAAGGATAAGTATAATAATTTATTAATGAAACTTAAAAATATATGTCATGTCATATCTGTGCACAAATGGTCCTTTCTGACTCAATCATTCTTTTCTATGCCTTTTTATTAAAATGGAATTATAATTATAGTCGTAAGTGTAAGGAAGTACACTTGACTCTTACTATTTACTTCATTATCACTTCAATTTCCTAGTAGGTTTTTTGAATCATATTTTTCCAGCACCATTTCGCTTTACTAGGTAGAAGTTATAAAAACTAATGATGGCGATGATTATAATCTCTATTCTCCATCCTTGAAAGATCACACATGCCCTAATTAAAGAAACAGGCTGGCACAGTGTCATGATGAAGCCAGTAAACCTCAGGCAAGAGACTTTACTTGTGTGAGCTTCAGATTCTTCATCTGTAAGATGGGATGAGTCCAGCAATGTAGCAGCCACCTGTGCTATTCCCATGTCCCTTGGCAATCATGGTTCCAACCCAGCCACCTACACACTTGGCAACTCTCCAGAGCCTTCTATCAGTCCATCCACAGCCAGGCTACAATTCCCAGGAATTGCATGCCTCAGGAGTAGTCGAAGAATAAATACCTCATCTTCCATGCCCCTTGGGTTGCAAAGTTCTGATGTGTGTTCTCTGCTTTCTCCCAGAGTTCCTCGGTGAGACTGAGCCCTAATTGCCCACAGCTGTAACCTGCCTGATACCCTTCTTCTTAGCTGCCTTTCCTTCTTGTCTCACTTCTCTTCTCTACTGTTGTTTCATAGGGTCAACTCCCAAAAAAGGTACTTGCACTCAAATCCTTGTCTCAGATCCTGTTTTTGGAAGAACTCAAACTAAGACAAGAACTTTTCTATAAATGGCCTTAAGGGAATCAAAAGTGAAAGATAGGTAAGGTCAGAGTTGCTGAGCATTGAGAGAAAAAAAAATGGAAAGAGGCTGTGCCTCATCATTCCTGCCAACCTATCACGTTATTGTCTTCGTTGTTTCCAATCACGAAGCCCTGGCCAGTGGCCTCAAATCATAGATTTCCAGTCTACAAAGGACTTAGCCATTTAGCTTAGCCAAACTGTCAGGTTATTAGAAGAGGCAGTTTGTAGAAATGGCAATGTTGGGACCAAGACCATATATTCTTTGTCCCACTACTCCAGACATCCACCCAGGCACTCCATCAGGACTTGCTTAGAAAAAAGTTGCAACACAGACAATTTAGAAGTTAGTGATCAATATCTATAGCAGTGGTTTCCAAACTGGTCCTAGACATAGCACCATTTGTTTATTTCTTCTAACAAAGTCTCGCGAGAAAGGCCAATATATAGGGAAAAGCTTTAAAGGTGCTGTCTTGGTGAAATAGAGGGGAGCCTGGAATACAGGTGATGATGGCTGTTGCCCTACCACTCTTTCCCCTCCTGACCTACCCCATTCTCTGCAGGGACGTCTGCCCAAACCCTGGAGTATTCAGGATACTCAGTTTAAGCACCACTCCTCTGAAGGAAATACTGACTAGTTTAAAGATCTGCCTCACAATTAAGGTGGCATCCATTTAAGTCATTTTATATGGATTACCTACAAAGTAGTTAAGGAAACAGAACCGAAGTGAATCAACAAAGTCAACACAGATGAGATCAATTTTCTTCCCAAAAGACAAAAACAGAGGAAAACTATATGATGTAGCCAATGCTTTCATGCCTTAATTAAGTTACTACACTGAAAAAGCTGCTGAAAAGCTACTCTAGGATATTATTGATCGAGATCTCATTTAAATTCCACCTGTTGACTCTCCAGCCTCTGCGGAAGGTTACAGAAAAATGGCATTGTCGTCCCCAAGTGCATTCCAAGTTCTTCTTAATTTCATGTTTGGTATGTTCATAGACTTCTCTGAAATATTTCAGACAGCCTAAGAATGAAAAAAAAAATTTCAAGAAAGTCATTGTGGATCTATTGTTCGTTGGTTGACTTGGCAACTCCCTTTGCTTTCCTTTCCCTTATTACATTTCCTTTATTCCCAGAAGGCAGGGCCTGGGCCTGAGGAAAGGCAAAGTCCTGGCCCAGGAATTCTGTTTCTTTTCTCCTTTATTTCAGTGACCTCAGTGTCTGCTCAGGCCCACAGCTCTGGCCAGAAAGTCACAGCCCTGTCTACTCACAGCTGAAATGTCCTTTTTTCAGCAAATAACCAGACAGGAAAAATATAAATAGTAAAAGGCAAAATCAAATGCCAGTCCACGGGATAGATAAGTGAGCTTGGTAGCCTCATCAACCCAATAGTCTGCTGAGTCTTGTTGAAACTTCTTTCTTTCATCACACCTTTCAGAGGTGCCTTGCCATTTCATGTGAGAGCTATTGGGACAGAGCAGAGAATGGCTTCTTTCCCCCAAGATGTGACCTCCCAGCAGAACACAGCATTGACAATTGTTGGCTAGTATACCTTTCCCCTTGTCAGCAGGGTCTAGGAGCAAGTTGCAGTGTCTGTGGGGTGGGATGGAGGGGACTCTGGCTCAGTCAAAACTGCCTGGCAGGTTGTACTGTGTTGGGAGGGAGAGAGGCCACAGGGCCACAGGCGTTGGGCTCCTAACTTCGGCATTATCCAGGGTCTTGTCAGTAGTCAATGTGATACAACAGATAAGTGGGAGGGAAATAGGTCGAATGCAGAAAAAAAAAAAAAAAGCAAACCACAGGGAAACCAGATTAAGTGAGGGATGGACCTTCCACCCTAACCCTTAATAGAAAAGCTGAAAAATGTACCATAGTAGGGAATCCCGCCAGGAAGTGGAAAGTGACCAAGGGTTTCAAAAATCTCTTATGGAGATTCTGGAAGGTCTGTCTGAACTCTGAATCACTGCAGTCTCTAGGATGCCAGCTGTGACAGCAAAGATTATCTCCAAGCTAGGGATAGCACTATTTTAACAGGAGAGTTAATTGAGAATGATGGACAGAATCAAGCTTCTTACCTAAGCATTCTACCTTATATGTAGAAAGTGAGCCCAAAATGCTTCTGAACAATGTGGCTGTATGTCTTTGTTGGGGGTTTTCCCAGAAGCCAACTTTGAAAGAAGATTCAAGTCCATAGAGTTTGAAAGGTGATTCCAGGAAGTACTAGTAGGGCAGTAGGGAGTGTGAACAAGGAAGAGAAAGCAGCTTACAAAAAAATGTGTTGTCAAGGTAGTCATTCCCAACCACAGCCATTGGTTGGAGGATGCTCTTAGAAAGTGTTAATTCTTAGGCCCTTCCAGCCTGCACCACATAAAGTCGGCCATCAGGCAGAGATGCAGATACAAGTCCAGCCCAGCTGTATCTCCTGGAGCACCAGTACAGTCTGCTATGATATTATTACCAGCAAAACACTATTCACGATACTATAAAAAGGATATTTCCACCTCACTCTGCAGCTTTAACAAGAATCTCCAGCATGTCAAAAAAGAGATCCTTCAAAGTACCTGATGCTTCTTGAACGCATTTCTTTATTCTAACATATACCTAATGCAGTTGCGTGGACACTTTAACAATCATGTGTTACCCATCTAACTTATGAACTGCTAGAAAGGGGAACAAAATCCAGATAAGGTATTTGCTCTCAAGGAGCCTATAATTACAAGGAGAAAATTCTAATATTACAAATAATTATAAAATAAGTTATAATGGGATTCACTTCCATTTCTTCATCTAGCTAATATCCATTCATTCGTGAATGTACTTCCATTCATTCATCTAGCAAATATCTATTGAATAACTATGTGCGAGGGAAGCTTGAGGGAAAAGGGAAGTTTTGTTTATTGACATTATGGGGAGTTTCCGGAATTGCTCCAAGCTCTTTACCTGCAAATTGCCATGGTACATTTTTCAGCTTTTCTATTTCTTGTACAAAACCTCAGACAAGTCTTCAAGTCCGTATTATTATTCCCATTTTACAATGAGGAAACCGAGTCTTTGGATGGTCCAGACCTTTGACTTGTTATACTGTTTGAGAATGAATTATTGAGAGGTCAGTCTAAAAATGTAACATTTGTGACCTGAATGGAAGCCTTCATGCTATTCTTGACTTACTCGTTGGTTTATTTACTCAACACACAGTTTTTTGAGTCTTGCTACCTGTGTCAACCCTTGAGTCAGACAATGAAAAGGCATCATTCTTCACCTATCTGGGCTCTCAATGTAGTAGAACCTCCTCTGTAGTCAGTACAGTGGGGAAGGATGTGCTGAAGGCATCTGAAGAGGAAACTGACATTCCATGCTGTGCTTTATGCTGCAGAGCAGAGGGCCAAATGAGAGACAAGTGGCACTTAGGGCACTAAAAGATGACATGTTTTAAGTAGCTCATCAGAAAGCATTGATGAGAACATAATATTCCAGGCCTGCCTTTATGCTAGACTATGGAAGAGATATAAACAAAGTGAAGGCCATGGTCCTTGCTCATACAAAGCCAATGTCCAATTTGATCAAGGAACATGACGTTCTGGTGAAGGAGCTAGAACATTTTTCCTCCTTTGCATTATGGTCAGGAACCACTGTGGAGGGTCTCCTCTCATAAAGCACCGTGACAGTGCACTCATAAAAGGCAATGGAATTGGTTTCCTACCCTCTGAGAGCCTCTAATTTTAAATGATAAATCTGTGTTCCAAACACAGCTCTAAAGCTGTATTTAAGAGATACAGGTTCTAATCTGGATTCTGTTCTTATCTTTCTATGTCATTTTAAAGGGGCTGTTTAATCTCTCTTGGGACAAGTTTGCTTCTCTGTCATGTTAAATAATAAAACTGTCTTCTACCTACCAAATAGAATGGTGAGGAGTAAATAAACTCACAGATGTGAGAATACTTTGAAAAACAGAAAGTGCTAAATCCAAGTAAGGTGTTATTATTAAGAATTTTCACACAAAACCACATCAAATAGTACAACTTAATACAGGGAAACTGCAGGCACACAGAAAGCTGTGAGCACTGCATGAAGAGCTAATCTGCAGGAGCTTTTGAGAGTACATAGCCATTTAGGGGCCATTAGCACACCACATCTTGGAGCTGTATTTGCACATAGTTATGGTAATAGCACAGTTTTTGCAATCAAGATGGAATAACAATATATGACACTTTCCAACTTAAGATAAAATAATAACACATGAAAACAGGTGCAGAATATACTGACTCCAGATTTAGGGGAAAAATGGTAAAATAATGAAAGAAGCCAGTGCAGTTCATATAATGTACAAAAGCACAGTTAGCTGGCCAATGTGATAGGAAAGTTTGTGCCCGGGCAAAGACAACTGAGAAGGGAACATTTAGATTATTTCTTAAAATAGGCAAATAGACTTTGTTGAGCCATGGGATATTAATGCCATCTGCAGTTACTTTCTCTGAGCTGATCTAGCAGAATTCGCAAGGGCCAAAGCACCAGGAAAAAACGTGAGCTGAGAAATTGCTTTTCAGTGCTGTGCTTAGAAGTGATTTAAGGAGGTGCTAAACCACTGGGCTGGTAGCTTTCCAGTATGCTCTGGTATTATTGTATTAAGAGTGAAGATTGAGCAATGATGAATGGATTCTCAACCACCTAATCCCAGTGACATCCAAACATCTGAGTGCCAGATCCTGCCTAATTGGCATTTGGCACAGTAGAAGGAGGCTGGTGTCCATGCAAGCTGGCAGACACATTGTCCAGTTTTCCCATCTTGACTGTGATTATTCTACGTGGATTTATGGGCCATCTGTCTTCCAAGTCAAAATTTATAGATTTCTCTGTGCTGCAGAGCTCTGAAGATGTTATTTGCATGTGTTTAGCTGTTTTTATTTTTTAAAGCTAACCTGCATATTTTTTGCAAAGCCCACAAAACAATGTCACTTCTTGTGTTCAGCATTTCTCTTGTCCTCATGTTGGCATGACAAGTTTTCTGTTATATTCCATTTTTCTTCCTAAAAATCAGATTCATGGGTTGGGGGATAAAAATGCTAGAGGATGCCTTTAAGTGACTTGCAGAGATTAGAATGTAAATTAAGTCGGGAAAAGAATTTGGACCTGATAGACAAATTCAAATCAAAGAGCTAATCCTCACACCTCTGCCAGATGGGTCATTTGTCCACCAGAGCTCAGCTTCTTTACACAGAAAGATTAAAGTAACACGTTTTAGAGAGATAAGTAAATCATGGGAGAACTCTGCCTTGGTCACATTTAGGATTATTTTTAGGATCAATGCAGAGTGCCCAGATTGAAGCCAACTGCCAAGAAGGCAGGATACCTTTCCTTCCCATCATCCATGCCCCCCATCCAGGCCAGTGTTAGGAAAGTTATGTGGATAAGCACCATCAACCACACCCACCATTGTCTGTCTTTCCATTGCCCAGGCGTGATATCCAGATCCATTTCACACTAAATAACCCTGTGCCCTCAGACAAGTTGCTAACATCTCTAAGCCTCCGTTTACTCAACTGAAAATTGGAATTTAAAAGTACGTCTCTCATAGGATTTCTATGCCTGGCATGTGGTCAATGCTCAGTAATAGTAGCTCCCATTATTATGATAATTATTGTTATTTACCTTCTTCTATCACTAGATGATGTGTGATGTCTTCTACAGCAAGCAGCATAGCATCATGTTTAATGGCATGAGACACAAAGCCTGACTGCCTGGGCTCAAATCCCAACATATTCACTTATGAATTTGTAACCTTGAGCAACCTTCAGCAAGCTACTTGAGCAACCTTGTCTTTGCTTGGGCACAAACCTTGAGCAAGCTACTTGCCTCAGGTTTCCCATCTATAAAATAGTCATAAAAGTACCCACTTACAGAGTTGCTGTGAGGATAAAATGAGTTAATACTTGCATGTAGCAAGTAGCATATCATAAAAGATTGTTAAACAATATGCTGGAAATATTTTAAACCATGAAACTCTTCTAAGGCTCTCTTCCTCCTTGCACTTTCCTGTCATACTCTTTTTTTTTTTTTTTTTTTTTAGTACTGTATGTGTAAGCATGGCCTGCCACATTTTCTTTCCTTGATCCTTTTTCCCTTAGCACTTTGCTGCTGCTGCCTTAAACTGCTTTTAGGACTAGCTCAGGGGCAGTTCCATGCTAGTTCTTTGATGCCATGATGGGGGCATTTCCTAGCTAACCATCCAGATATGCATATCGAGCAGGGAAGAGCCTCAGTGGGGGCCCTTCCAGAGACCTTAGCAATGTGCCATGAGTTATATTTAGGGATTAGTTTTTGACTATGCCCTATGTACTCTTTTATTCCCCTGGGTCACAGAGCTCATGCAAAGTGTAATGAAAGAATTAGATGCTGAGGACTTGCTACTGAGCTCAGAAATTATAGTTAAATGAGGGGCATCAGCTTGTGTTACCTGACCTTATTTAAAGTTACATTCAGCTGGGCACAGTAGCTCACATCTGTAATCCCAGCACTTTGGGAGGTTGAGGCAGGTGGATGACTTGAGATCAGGAGTTCAAGATCAGCCTGGCCAACATGGTGAAGCCCCATCTCTACTAAAAATACAAAAATTAGCCTAGCATGGTGATGCGCGCCTGTAATCCCAGCTACTCGGGAGGCTGAGGCAGGAGAATCACTTGAACCTGGGAGGCAGAGGTTGCAGTGAGCTGAGATTGTGCCACTGCACTCCAGCCTGGATGACAGAGCCAGAGTCCATTTCAAAAATAAATAAATAAATAAATAAATAAAGTCACATTCATGAACTCGGTGGAAAGTGAGAGCCTATTAAATTATTTCAGATACTTTACTTGTGAATCTAATATGAAATTCTACCAGGGCTGAGCAAAGGAAGCTAAGAAGAGATGGCCCTGATGGAGCAGGTGGCTCGCAATGTGCAATATCTTGAAGTACAGCCAACTCTGCTGTCACTTAAGGATTGATTTGGCTTATTCTGAATTATTCTAGTCCCCTTTTCCAGTCTATTTTGATAGCTTTGAGCATTTAATGCTGTCTGGTTAGCACTTCTCCTAGGCAGAGGTAGGACGTAAGGATAAAACTTTCAATCTCTATAAGACTTTGTTAGGACTCAGCCCCCCAAATCCCTGTCTTTCTTCCGCATATTTGTTGGGCTTCAAGGTACTGTTAGTCAGCACCAGCGAGGCCTCTTGGTTCTGGTCTGTGAGCTGTTCATTGCATTTCTTTGATGTTTTCGTCTTAGTCCTTCCTTTGTAGTGTCATTTACGGCTGAATTCGGAATTGCCGTTTTTAGTTGTCTATGATACAGTATCGTTTGAGATACCTGGTTGCCAAGATGAAGCACAAAACCACTCACAATATAAATTAATACATAAATGTTAATATTTGGGGACAAAATAATCATTTTTTCAATTAATATTTATTGAGCATTTACAAGCCAGGCACTGTTATGAGTTCTAAAGATCAGCAGTGAACTAGAGAAACACTGCCTGTCTGCTGGACTTCCCACTGAGTGCCTGCATCTCTTTGCTGAAGGCTGTCTTTAGATGCCACAGCCCCCTCTTCCCAAGGGTGCAGTTGGCCAAAGAGTACTGGGGAATTATCCCCCTGGAAGCAGTCCTCAAACAATGACTGATGGGACTTGGTGTAAATACTCCAGCTCCCTCTCCCCTTAAATCTTAAATGGGATCACCTTCAAGTACATGTTTTGTCTCATTTCCTTCAAGGGAAACACAAACTAAGACACTCCATCCTCATGAAACTCACAATCCCTGGATGAAGAGACCAAAACTAGCATACCAGCAAATATATCTATTAGTAGAATGACAGAGGGTGATAAATGCTGTGGAGAAATATTAAACAGCATATGAGACAGGAGTGCCAGCAGGAGAGATTGCTATTTGTATGGGCTACTCAGGAAAGGCTTCATGTTGTGGTAACATTTGAGGAGGCTCTCAGTGCACTCAGAACAAGTCTCTCTCTCTCGCTCTCAATTTCTATTTTGAAATAACATAGAGTGGTGGCTAAGCACTAAGAGCCTTCCCTAGTGCCTGGGCATCAGAGAGGGAATCTGGTCCAAGCTGGTAGCCCTGCATCATCTCATTCTTTTCTGGTGTTGGTCATTGACCATCTTTTTCATAACCACGGACTCAGCTCCATCTTTGCCACCCTTGAGTGGACGGAGGAGGAACTCTCTAAGGCTCAGGCCCATCTACTTAGACACTTCTGCTTCTATGGGTTCTGGCTGCTTGGGAATACCAGCAGCAACTTTCTGGAGCACCTTCTGGGAAAGGAGCCACAGAGCTTCTCTCTTCAGGACATCAGGCTTGTCTGCGGTTTCTCCTAGACTTGAGGACAAGGAAGCCTTCGTATGAGAATGTCCTCAGGACCAAGCAGAAGAATGTACCTTTTCATTCTTCTTTCTCTGCCATCCCTTTCTTCCCTGAAGCAAAAGGTCAAATGCTTTGTTGCTGCTTGTTTTGGAAAAGAGTAAGAGGGACTGGTGAAGGATAAAGGAGGAAATATGTCAGCTCTCAAATATGACAGGATTGAACACATGATTTATTGTATCACCTTAGAATTTAGTTCTAGAAGTCTCCTTAATTTTTTTAGATTTAATGGTATAATTTCTCTGGCAGTGTTTTGAATTCAAATTGCAACTTTACATGACAGACTTAGGGTACAGAATTACAAATCTGGACATAATTTCCTGGAGATTGAATCAAGTATCAGCATATCCGATGACCACCATGACAGGAGTTGGACAAGTCACCAGCACTCAGAAAATCAAAGGTCAGCTTGACTCAATGATCACTCCTTTAGAAACGTGGGGAGTTGACTGCTTCTTGCACGCACCACCGCACCTGTTCCACACAAGTGGCCTTGTGAGATTGGCAAGAGAAGCCAAGATATCCAAGCTATTTCCAACCTAATAAGTACCTGGGAGCTCAAGCTTCCTCTGTGGCTCTGATGGCACTCTACCTGGGAGAAGATATAGCAAGGAAAACCTGACAGATCATCCATACAGTGCCATCTGTGGTAAGAGATTAGTCACTGCATACTTTTTATTAGAAAAAATATAAAGAAAGCCAGGGAATCCCACGATAAGTCCCTGCCAGGCAAAGCAGAAGACCTTCTGCTCTTCCCATCTGATTCAACATTACCTACAAATACTAAGATCAAAGATAAGGAATGTAAGATCTGACTGTTAAACTTAATCAACAAAAATATCTGCAGTATGGTATAGTAGAATCATGGAACTTCAGGATAAATATGGTAGATTGAACATATTCAACTAACTGAACTTTCTTGAAACCACACCAAAACTCCATTTAAAGAGACTTTTAAGGGCATAATCTGGCAAGGGTGAGGGATAATAGATAAGAAGTGACCATTACATAATTTAGGCATCTGGCTATATATTTACAGCAGTTGACAGATCTGAGAACCTGATCATTGATCATCCGTGTGAATACCTGGAACCAATCCAAGTTTTTTTTAATAAAAAAAACTTCAAAAGTCTCAGAAATTGATGATGTTTGTTTCCTCTGGAAATGGGATTCAAGATAAGGCATAAAACAAAGAGGATAGTTGACAGCTACTTAAGGAACAGTCAGAACTCCCACCTTAGAGGGACTATTTATGTATTTATTCTTTGGAGTCAGGAAAACAGGGTGTGAAGATGACACAAAGCCCAGATGAAAGCAGGCTACAGGCCGGGCGCAGTGGCTCACGCCTGTAATGCCAACACTTTGGGAGGCTTAAGCAGGCGGATCACCTGAAGTCGGGTGTTAGAGACCAGCCTGGTGAAACCCTGTCTCTACAAAAAATGCAAAAATTAGCCTGGCATGGTGGCACGTGCCTGTAGTCCCAGCTACTCAGGAGGCTGAGGCAGGGGAATCACTTGAACCCAGGAGGCAGAGGTTGCAGTGAGGCAAGATAACGCCACTGCACTCCAGCCTGTGTGACAGAGAGAGACTCTGTCTCAAGAAGAAAGAGAAAGAAAGAAAGAGAAAGAGAGACAGAAAGAAAGAGAAAGAAAGAAAGAAAGAAAAAGAAAGAAAGAAAGAAAGAAAGAAAGAAAGAAAGAAAGAAAGAAAGAAAGAAAGAAAGAAAAGGAAGGGAGGGAGGGAGGGAGGGAGAGAAAGAAAGAAAGTACCATTTTGACAGCAAGGAGATAAAGTGATCGTAAGCATACGAAAAAATGCTGAGACCTCCTGCATTCTTCTCCAATCTTGCTCTAGAATGCTGGCATCCAGGCCTTCACTTTATCCTGGCAAGAGATTAGATAGAAGTTCTCCCAAGAATCTAATCTGCCTAAGAGGAAAGACCTAAAGATATCAATATTAGGGATTACTCCGAAAGAGACAAAGACAGATCCCTCTGCAGTGATGTCTTACCAACTCTTATACTTTTCAAGCGCAGCAAACACATCCAGAAATCCAATCAGCTTTTTAGTCTGCCAACTTGAAATATGAACAGATAATTAAGTGTTACTAGACATATGAGGAAAACTTCATTAAAAATAGGAAAAAGCAGGGAAAAAAGTAACTTTGTAGGAAATAATGACTATATAGTGAGAATTCGTTAAGTATACACATATCATTAATGTCCATAGAAAAATAACCAAATATATTATGTCCATGAAAAAGAACAGAATGCTAATTTTTTCAATAAATGTCAGAGAACATAAACTGGCTGTTAAACACAAAAGCAAAGCACTCCAAAAAAAGGTGGAAACACAGTTGAGGAAATCTTTTAGAGCGTAAAGCAAAAAAATTAGATGAAAGATTGGAGAGAAAATGCATAAAAGTTTAAAATCCGGTCAGGCGTGTTGGCTCATGCCTGTAATCCCAGCACTTCGGGAGGCTGAGGTGGGCGGATCACCTGAGGTCGTGAGTTTGAGACCAGCTTGACCAACATGGAGAAACCCCATCTCTACTAAAAATACAAAAATTAGTCGGGTGGGGTGTGGTGGCGCATGCCTATAATCCCAGCTACTTGGGAGGCTGAGGCAGGAGAATCGCTTGAACCTGGGAGGTGGAGGTTGCGGTGAGCCAAGATCTCACCATTGCACTCCAGCCTGGGCAACAAGAGCAAAACTCCGTCTCAAAAAAAAAGTTTAAAATCCAGACAAATAATATTCCAGAATGAAAAAACAGAGGAAATTATCATAATAATTCATAAATTTCTTTCCAAACAAGACAACAGCTTTCAGACTGAAAGGTTTCAAAGGGTGTCCAGCACAGGGGGTAGATAAACCCATGCCAAAGCACATCATTGTGAAATTTTAAGAAACGGGGACCAAAAGTGCTAGAAGTTGCCAGAGGGACAAAAACCAAAACAAAACAGGCCACACACCTGTTTTTAGAATGGTGAATCACAAAGTCTTCAAACCTCTTAACAGAGCTAAAAGACTGTGGAGCAAATTTTCCCATAAAAATCTTAAAAAAAAAAAAATCCAACCCAAAATACTGTGTCCAGCAAAACTAGCAATCAAGTGTGCAGGTGTAAAGAAGTCATTTTTAGACATGCAAGGCTCAAGAAACTTAACATTCATAACTCTTTCTCTGGAAGCTACTGACCAATGTGTTCCAACTAAAATTAAAAAATTAACAATTAAAGGGGAAGACGTGGTATAAATAAAAGAGATTTAGCACAGAATAGAAGTGAAGAAAACAGAAATTAATCAATCTAGATTGGAGCAGGTAAAAGGCTCCAGAAAAGGCTTCAAGAGAATCTAACCAAGAGAACACTTGTTATATTTGTACATATTGCAAAAACATTTAGCTAACCGGTGGATACTTTGGAGTTGGACTGGTGATATACACAAAAAATTAAGCAAATGATAAAACAAGATAATTATTAACTAGAGGGAAAATTTTTAAAAATTGTGCATGAAGATAAAAATAATTGTTAGGTTACTGTATGACTCAACCCTGAACACACTGTGTAGTCATCATAACATAAACACTGAACACTGTAACTAAATTATAGTATTACTATCTCTGAAAGAATGAGAGTAATGTATACATGTGCTACAGGAGTAGAGATAAGAAAGAGCAATATTCTCATCTTTCATGGTGGTAACTCAAAAATAGCAATACATGAGTATTATTTTGAGACACAGAAGTAAATACCAAAAGCTTCTGCTAAAAGATTTGAAAGTGTTTGCTTCTAAGTAAGGAGACATGAGGAAGCTGGGATTACAGGCATGAGCCAGCACGCCTGACCGGATTTTAAACTTTTATGCATTTTCTCTCCAATCTTTCATCTAATTTTTTTGCTTTACGCTCTAAAAGATTTCCTCAACTGTATTTCCACCTTTTTTTGGAGTGCTTTGTTTTTGTGTTTAACAGCCAGTTTATGTTCTCTGACATTTATTGAAAAAATTAGCATTCTGTTCTTTTTCATGCACATAATATATTTGGTTATTTTTCTATGGACATTAAAGATATGTGTATACTTAACGAATTCTCACTATATAGTCATTATTTCCTACAAAGTTACTTTTTTCCCTGCTTTTTCCTATTTTTAAGGAAGTTTTCCTCATATGTCTAGTAACACTTAATTATCTGTTCATATTTCAAGTTGGCAGACTAAAAAGCTGATTGGATTTCTGGATGTGTTTGCTGCGCTTGAAAAGTATAAGAGTTGGTAAGGCATCACTGCAGAGGGATCTGTCTTTGTCTCTTTCGGAGTAATCCCTAATATTGATATCTTTAGGTCTTTCCTCTTAGGCAGACTAGATTCTTGGGAGAACTTCTATCTAATCTCTTGCCAGGATAAAGTGAAGGCCTGGATGCCAGCATTCTAGAGCAAGATTGGAGAAGAATGCAGGAGGTCTCAGCATTTTTTCGTATGCTTACGATCACTTTATCTCCTTGCTGTCAAAATGGTACTTGTCTCCTGAAGTGGTATCTGCACATCAAGAGCAAATCACACAGGTGGCTTCTTAGTTCCCCTTGGTGACTCCACACACTGGAGACATTCAGCGCCTCCCTATTCCTTTCTTCTAAACTTAGCCCATCAGCAATCAACGCTGACTGATTTTTCTTCATCTTCAGCCAGACTTGGGCAGCAGAATGATAGAAAGGAAACTGGAGCAGAGCTGGATCAAAATGAATTGCTTCTTTCAGAAGAGTCCTGAAATTTACATCCCCAAGAAGGTTCCTATCTGGCCAACATGAAATTAGTGTGTCCACTAACTGATTGTGTGGGCTGCAACTCCAAACTCTTTAGTGTTGTATGCACTAAGAACTACACTAAATGAATAGAAACCTGAACTGATCAGCAGCAGGAATCAAGGAGGAATTTTATGTGCCATGTTTTTAAGTTCTTGAAAGGCAGCACTCTGATGGACACATCCTTGATTATTTCCAACCCTTGACACATAGAGATGCGCCCTCAGTAAAAATGTGTTCATTGGTAACCACCAGTAAGGAGTGCCCCAGCTCCAGGGTGCATTCAAAACATTTTGCTGTTCCTGCAGAAATATGAGCTGAAAACATCTTTTCCCATGTACCTGAAACAGGAGAGTCAACCCAGAATGTCTCCTTAAAAGTAGGTTTTTAGAAGCCAATAGATAAAGGGATCGGAACCTGAGAAGATGAGAGAAGCACTCCACAATGCTCTCCCAGACCATTCTTCCTTTCTCTTCTCCAGGGTTCCCTTTTCTGGACACAGATCTTCCTCATTCTTAATGGTTGCAAGGCCAATGGGATGGCCCTGAGTGTAGAGGAGGCATCGGAGTAGCCCATAGCCCAGTAAATACTCAAGGGCCTTTGTATGCATTTGCAAGCATGACGGCATCGAGCTGAGTGTCACTGGATACACTGCAGGGTTTTAAAGCATGATTTTAAAGCATCCCTGGAAGGTATCATTACGTCATAGCAGAATTTTGAATTGATGTCTTTCTGACATCTTTAGGAGCATTGTTTTTTCCATTCCTTGAGGGATTTACATTTTTCTTACTTCAGCTGGAAGTGGTACAAACACCGTGTATGTTTATAAAGACCTTTAAATGCTGTTATATGAGTGACATATCCAATTGGAAGCATACTGATTTATTACTAACAAAATATATAAGGTAATTCATTTTTAGCCTTTGTCAACTAACTTTATCCTTCTGAACTCAACTTCTCTTTCTGGTGATTTTATTTCAGAAAATAGTAGCATTGCTTTTATTGTGGTTTGATGTTTCATAATCTCACTCAAATATGGGACATTTTGTTTTAATTTAGCTAGAAATAATTCCTAATGTATTAGCCTGATTGAATTCCTAGACTTTCAGAGCTAGAGGAGGCTGAGGCATCCGTATAGTTTACTCATCCTATAATGAAGGAATTTGTCCCTGACCAGTGACCACTGGCAAGAATGGAAGAAAACTGGATTTCTTGTGCTGTTACTAAGTGTTTTAGAAAAGCAATGTGTTTTCTTATCTTAATGCTCAAGGTTTTTCATTCTCCTATGTCCCTCAGTAGACCAGAAAAAAAATTGTAAATTTTTCACAAACAGTGCAAGTTTGATAGAAAAGGGCTAATGCATTTAAGTCAATGATGACAACAGTATTCCAGCTGAAGGTTATACGGAAGGAAAATCCTCAAGTTTGTTCTCTGCCCCAAGTCTGTACTAGGCAGAACTATTTTTTAGGCTAATTCTTTGTGACAAAACATCTGTATTTTTGCAAATACTCTTGACCCCTTAGCTGACACCTACAAGATTACAAACTGACTGCTCTTTATCTTTACATTTTATTGGCTTTCCTTGACTTTGACATATCTCTGCCTAATCATTTAATGTATCAAAAATCTTCAGCATTTGCTCATTTTGTTAGCAAGGCAAAGCTTGGGGATTGAAAAGTTGATCCCTGGTTCACAGTTATAGTTCCCTGATTGCACAGTTATTGTATAGCTATGATATGCATCTGTTTACAAGAAGCTCACTGGTAGTCTACAGTCATCTTCTACCCGAACTACCCTTCAAACTCAATCTTTGTTCTTATTCAAGGTTAGGTAAATTCCTTCACTAGGGATTTTTAAATTCTTTAATATAATTATAGATAATCCTCACACTCACTCACCAAACTATTATTGTTTATTGGTTTTAATCTATACTAAAAATTATGTTGAAATATTTTATTCCAATGAGATAATAAAGGTAGAGAAAATAACCAAAAAGGTTATGGTTTAATTGAGCTGTAGGATATTAACTAGTCTGTATTCAATTTAGTAATATCTGTCTAGGTTGTGTTTTTGGTTTTTGGTTTATTTGCTTGGTTTTTGTTGACAAAAATATAGAAACACATACATACAAACACATACACATACAAACACATACATATATTTATGTATATATATTTATATGTATATATGTGTATATATATTTATATATAAATGTATATATATTTTATACATAATATATTTATATATACATATATTTATATGAATATATATATAAATATATATAAAATCAGTGTCTCATAGCCTCCTTTGACCTGGCTTTGACATCTTCTGGATTCCTCAACAATGGATTAAATAAAACTTGGATACACATTCTTTGCATGTTCCAAATTATACCTTGACCTTGATTATAGTATCTTCATTCAAGTATGACAAATATATGATGTGTACACCCTCACTTTTCTATCCTGTACCCAAGGCAGACATCGAAATTAATCACAGGCATGGTTCGGAATCTTTCTCAACACAAGCACCCAGAAGACATTAACAATAAATGGAAATTGGAACTAAAGTTAAAATCCATTTGTCATTTCTGCCCTATTGGCCTATGTTGTTTTTTTCTTGCTTTTAAAAGTTGCTGATCAAACCAAAGGATGTTTATTCTTGCATTTCATTCTTGCTCTTCTTTCATGTTCAATAAACCATTGTATTAGATTGCACAGTTATTTTATTGCTATGATATGCATGTGTTTACAAGCACACACTTGCCAGTTTTCCATACCCTGTGACTCCACCAGTATGCACACTCATCCAGCAGTTACATTAGTTTCCTTTCCTGGCCCCTGAAGATACTTGCATTTATTGCCTGTCTTTTAAGGAATTGCTATAGTTAGAGACTGAATTGTATGAAATTGCCTTTTGCATAGGTGAAAAACAGCAAATATTACAAATTTCATATCATTTGACCTAATCAGAACATAAGAATCCAACAAAATGCTGCTGTCTTTGGTGATCTTCCAGTTCCAAAACAATTTATTTTCTATTTTGAATCCCAATAATCATCCAAAAGAAGTAGTGATTTAGCACCCACTGTGCACAAAGCATCTAGTAGACACCAGGGACGACAAAGATACATGCACATTCCGCTTTTAAAGGTGCTCGTGCCTGGGTTTCAAGGGGTGAATGGCCTTATTTCCTATTAGATGGTGAGCTCTTTGAGGGCAGAGGCTGTGTTTTACTGTGCTTTATATTTCTGTGCATTTATTATATCGTAGATGTTCAATAAACCTTTGTAAAATTAGTGAAAGGAAAAGAGATAGGGGAGAAGGAAAGGAAATAGAGAGAAAGGGAGGAATAGAGATTCTAGTGTGAAAAGCACGTGCCCAGGCCCAGCTCAGTGGCTCATGCCTGTAACCTCAGGACTTTGGGAGGCTGTGGTGGGAGGATCGCTTGAGTACAGGTGTTCAAGACCAGCCTGGGGAACATAGGAAGACCCCTGTCTCTACAGAGAGAAAAAAAATTACCTGGGCCTGGTGTTGCATGCCTGTGGTCCCAGCTACTCGGGAGGCTGAGGTAGGAGGGTTGCCTGAGCCCAGGAGGAAGGTTTTTCTTTTGTGAAACAGCTCCTCTCATCAAAAGAGGCAAAACAAACTTTCCTTCTTATTTTTTATTCTTGGACAATAGTAAAAGCAATTTAGCTATTGAGTTTCCAGAACTTGGGAAAAGCAGTCATAGGTCATCTTGAGAAATGTATTCAATGTGAAAAGATTTTTACTGTGGTAAATAATCAGTGCTAGCTTTGCCATTTACAAATGACACATCTCTTAGCAATCAAGAATAAATAATGTTTAAATCAGTAAAAATTAGAATTGTTAAATGCCGTCATTTTACTGATAGGTTCGGCAGTAGGGGAGAAGAGAAGGAAAACAGATACTTTTATATACCATTGGTGAAAGTCAATTGCTAGGACTTTAACAGAAAGAAAATTGGTTATGTGTATTAAATTCCTCAAAAATACGCAAAGTCTTTGAATCAGAAATTCTATTTCTGGGAATTCATCCTGAAGAAATAATTAAGTATTTATACAAAGATGTAACCATCAGAGTAGTCAATGCAATGTCATTTATACTAGTGAAAAAATTAGAAACAACTTTAATGATCAATGATAATAGAATATTATTTCATATTATACTGCTATATTTTATGATATAAAAAATATAGATAGTTGCACATTTTATGCTATAGTTAAATATTTATCTGCATAGAATTTATTTTTACATTAAAAATGTTCATAATATATGCTCAGTTAATACAAAGGTTACTAAATTATATATATAATTATATGTATGTGTGTATATGCATGATTACAGCTTCATAAAAGAATTATACACACCCACGGGTATTTTTCTGGAAGGATACCAATATTTTAGCAGTAGTTATCTCTGAAAGAAAAGTTAGGGATATTCAAAACAAGTTTTATTTTTTCTCTCTGTGTATCTCATTTCCCAATTTTTCTTTAATGAACATATTCCACGTTTATAGTAATAAAAAACTGTTTCAACAAGAAAAAAAAAATGCTACCCTCCAACATTTGTTGGCAACATATTTACTACCCGCAAATATGTTGTTTGAAGCTTTGATTGTCAAGATTGAAGAAACAAATTGTAGTGATAGACCAAAATACTTAAGATGATCCTATGTATCTATGAAGATTATTATGACAAAAAATTGTCTCAATACATGTATCAAAACATCCAGTTGTACACCTTATATAGTTTTTTAAATTATACCTCAATAAAGTTGACAAAAGAATTTTGTCAATATTTAGTATTAGTCAACTCAGAAAGGTTACAACATAGAAAAATTTCTAAATAGAATCTGAGTAAACTGAATTACCTGGGTCATATTTCTGCCATCTGAAGTAAAATAATTCTTAATATGAGATTTAAAAATCTTTTTTCATGAACATTCAAATTTTTATTTTCAAGAAAGACTCATTTGTGGGCATCTTTATTTTCTGTTTCAGAGAAAAATATCATTATTTGAAAACACCTTTTTTTTTTTTTTTTGAGACAGAGTCTCACTCTGTCACCCAGGCTGGAGTGTAGTGGTGTGATCTCAGCTCACTGCAAACTCCGCCTCCCGGGTTCAAACAATTCTCCTGCCTCAGCCTCTCAAGTAGCTGGGACTGCAGGCGCCTGCCACCACACCTGGCTAATTTTTCTGTATTTTTAGTAGAGACGGGGTTTCACCATGTTAGCCAGGATGGTCTCGATCTCCTGACCTTGTGATCCGCCTGCCTCGGCCTCCCAAAATGCTGGGATTACAGGTGTGAGACACCGCACCCAGCCCCGAAAACACTTTAACATTATTTTAAATAATAAAACCACTTGTAAATTATTTATTTATTTATTTATTTTTATTTTGAGAAGGAGTCTCGCTCTGTCGCCCAGGCTGGAGTGCAGTGGTGCCATCTCGGCTCACTGCAACCTCCACCTCCTGGGTGCAAGCGATTCTCCTGCCTCAGCCTCCTGAGTAGCTGGATTATAGGCGCTCACCATGCCCAGGTCATTTTTGTGTTTTGGGTAGAGACGGGACTTTGCCATATTGGCCAGGCTGGTCTCGAGCTCCTGACCTCAAGTGATCCACCCGCCTCAGCCTCCCAAAGTGCTGGGATTACAGGCCACTTGTACATAATTTTGATTATAAAGTAACATATATTAATAAGAAAAAAAATTGAAAAATCACCCCAAATTCTATTACACAGAGATAAGCACTGGTAACATTTTAGCGCCGATCCATAAAGTTAATACCCAATCTTATATTGGAAAACAGGAGGTTGGTGTTTGTTTAAATCCTGTGAAAAGTTGGTGGGGCTCATGTAACTACATTTTTTTCTCTATTATCTGTGACATTTGGAAACAATTGTAGTGAAACAGCATAATCCTACACTCTTATTTATCCATACTAAAACGTCTTCTACCTTGGACACTACCAGATATTTCTGGAAAAAAAAAAAAAGAGGCGAATTGACACCCATAAAAAGAATGCATTCACATCCTTTCTAACTTCATTTCCTCCAGGACAAATATCAGTGGATGGGTTCATGCGCTATCTGAGCGGAGAAGAAAATGGAGTCGTTTCACCTGAGAAACTGGATTTGAATGAAGACATGTCTCAGCCCCTTTCTCACTATTTCATTAATTCCTCGCACAACACCTACCTCACAGGTATGAATTTGCTAGTTCCTTGTTACTTTAGCCAGTCTCAACAAATTTCACCAACCTCTACTTTCTATTGTTCAGAAGTTGAGGTGTGTTTTCTTCCATTTCCTGCGAAATGCCTCTGAGAACTCTGGGGTTCCACCACCAAAGCCTCCCGCCCCCCATGAGCAGTCATGTCCACACGTGTATGAAGCAATAGCATCATTTCTCCATAGCCTAAGTTTTCAAGTCTTCCAAAATGCAACCATGGCTGACATTTTCAGATCAACGGGATTTTTGTGTAACTGAACTCATTCTTCAGTGTACTTGAAGCCATGTCCAGTCCTACCCAGTTCTCTGGGCTGTGTTCATCTACATGACAGCTCGCAAGTTCTTAAGTGGTGGCTCATGCCTGTAATCCCAGCACTTTGGGATGCCGAGGCGAGCAGATCACCTGAGGTCAGGAGTTCGAGACCAGCCTGGTCAATATGGTGAAACCCCTGTCTCTACTAAAAATACAAAAAAAAAAAAAAAATCAGACAGGTGTGGTGGCGCATGGCTGTAAACCGAGCTACTTGGGAGGCTGAGGCAGGAGAATCACCTGAACCCAAGAGGTGGAGGTTACAGTGAGCCGAGATCATACCACTGCACCCCAGCCTGGGTGACAAGAATGAAACTTTGTCTCAAAAAAAAAAAAGAATTAAGTAATTGCTTTTTGTTCAAGGTAGGACAGGGCTTTAGGCAAAAACAAATTGACCTGTGAATGGCAACTTATACTTTATTGTAAATATTATAATAAAGTAGGAAAAAACAACAATGTGTTTCCTAATCTGATCTTAAATTAAGCCTTGACCTATTTGGCAGTCTGGTGAAGTGTATGCACCCTTCTCAGAATGCCAAATGCATAAATTAAGTACCTAGAATTAAAGAGGAAATAAATTTCATTGAAATATTTTTATAAAATGTTATGATATATATCCTTGTATATCTCGGTATTAACACAATTTAAGTAAGTATAAGCAAAATGTGATATTTGCAACAATTGGAATATAATACACAGATCTTGCTAGTGACTTGTAAACTACATACTTAACTGAAGAGAATGTTAAATTTTGTGTAGAGGTTAAAATTAAAACTGTAACCATTTTTTCTCATCCAAGTTCAAGGAGGTTCATGGAATATCACTTTAACAGTCTAGATCTTTGACATGATAAAATTCAAAGAAGTATAATTTTTAAAATCTGAGCACATTATAGAATCTTACATTTATCCTATATTTAGGACCACAAAACTCAAAAATACTTAAATATGTGTCCGGTTGAATTTTGGGTATTGTGTGTGATTTTGTTTCTGGAAGTCACAATATAGAGTAGATTTTTTACCAATAATCTTTTGAGTCCAAAATACCTTCCAACTGATATATTTATATTCATTACATTCTATTTTATTTGTCATATAATAAATGAGTCAGTAATACCAAAATGATTGAATGACAAGACTAATTGGATATACATTTTATTTTTTCACCTTCTTTCAGAATATATTAATTTTTCCCTTTCTGCATATCACTAGGGTTTTCAGATTTTATGTATGTTCATTCCATCATGGCTGCCATTCTCCTTTTGAGAGACCAAATTGTCTCAACTTTGGTTGATAGGAGACATTTTTAGGCTATCATCTGTGTCCTCTTGACATGACCTATTAATCTTTATGTTCTGGCACATAAAGATCTTCCAGACTCACCTTATTCCTTTCTGCTCCAGAGATGGAAACAGACTATTCCCCAGTGAGCCCTGGTTCTTTTTGATGGGAAAGAAAGTATGAGTAACAGCAATTTGGACCCTGAACATTGCCTGGACTGTTTCAGTGAACAATGGAAGAAAAGATAATTTTTTTGTCTTTTTAAGGCACTAGTTCACATAAATATTTCTACTTCTACCTACCAATTTAAATTATTATTATTATTATTATTATTGAGACAGGGCCTCACTCTGTTGCCCAGGCTGGAGCACAGTGGCATGATGACAGCTCACTGTAGTCCCAATCTCCTGGGCTCAAGCAGTCCTCCCACCTCAGCCTCCTGAGTAGCTGAAACTACAGGCACGTGCCACCACACCTGGCTAATTTTTTATTTCTTGTGAAGGCAAGGTCTCACTATGTTGCCCAGGCTGGACTCAGACTCCTGAGCTCAAGCAATCCTTCTGCCTCAGCCTCCCAAGGTGCTGGGATGAACAACATGAGCCACTGTGCCTGTCCCCAATTTAAATTATTTTTTTTAAAATTATTTTTCCGTAAGTTATAAGGGTATTGGTGGTATTTGGTTACATGAGGAAGTTCTTTAGTGGAGATTTGTGAGATGAGAGCCTGGTGCACCCATCACCCGAGCAGTATACACTGAACCATATTGTTGTCTTTTATCCCTTACCCCCTGCCCCAAGTCCCCAAAGTCTATTATATCATTCTTAGGCCTTTGCATCCTCATAGCTTAGCTTCCACATGTCAGTGAGAACATATGATGTTTGGTTTTCCACTCCTGAGTTACTTCACTAAGAAAAATAGTCTCTAATCTCATCCAAGTCATTGGAAATGCTGTTAATTTATTCCTTTTTGTGGATGAGTAGTGTTCTATCATATATACCTACCACAGTTTCTATATCCACTCATTGACTGATGGGCATTTCAGTTGATTCCACGATTTTGCTATTGTGAATTGTGCTGCTGTAAACATGCGTGTGCAAGTATCTTTTTCAAATAGTGACTTATTTTCCTCTGGGTAGATACCCATTGTGGGATTGTTGGATCAAATGGTAGTTCTACTTTTAGTTCTTTAAGGAATCTCCACACTGTTTTCCATAGGGGCTGTACTAGTTTACATTCCCACCAGCAGTGTAGAAGTGTTCCCTGATTGCTGCATCCATGCCACCATCTACTGTTTTTTGATTCTTGGATTATGGCCATTCTTGCAGGAGTAAGATGGTATCGCATTGTGGTTTTGATTTGTATTTCCCTGATC
Organism: Nomascus leucogenys; assembly: GCF_006542625.1. Taxonomy (NCBI): domain Eukaryota; kingdom Metazoa; phylum Chordata; class Mammalia; order Primates; family Hylobatidae; genus Nomascus; species Nomascus leucogenys. The sequence continues at coordinate 3,056,772 of NC_044391.1, forward strand.
ATTAGTGATGTTGAGCATTTTTTCATATGTGTGTTGGTCATTTGTACATCTTCTTTTGAGAATTGTCTATTCATGTCCTTAGCCCACTTTTTGATGGAATTGATTGTTTTCTCCTTGCTGATTTGTTTGAGTTCATTGTAGATTCTGGATATTAGTCCTTTGTCAGATGTATAGATTGTGAATATTTTCTCCCACTCTGTCGGTTGTCTGTTTACTCTGCTGACTGTTCCTTTTGCCGTGCAAAAGCTCTTTAGTTTAATTAGGTCCCAGCTATGTATCTTTGTTTTTATGCAATTGCTTTTACCCAGAAGCAATTTTTGCTCATGAAATCCTTGCCTAAGCCAATGTCTAGAAGGGTTTTTCTAATGTTATCTTCTAGAATTTTTATAGTTTCAGGTCTTAGATTTAGGTCCTTAATCCATCTTGAGTTGATTTTTGTATAAGGTGAGAGATGAGGATCCAGTTTCATTTTCCTACATGTGGCTAGCCAATTACCCCAGCACACTTTGTTGAAAAGGGTGTTTTTCCCCCACTTTGTGTTTTTGTTTGCTTTGTCGAAGATCAGCTGCCTGCAAGTATTTGGGTTTATTTCTGGGTTCTCTATTCTGTCCCATTGTTCTATGTGCCTATTTTTATACCAGTACCACACTGTTTTGGTGACTATGGCCTTAGAGTATAGTTTGAAATCAGGTAGTGTGATGCCTCCAGATTTGTTCTTTTTGCTTAGTCTTGCTTTGGCTATGTGGGCTCTTTTTTGGTTCCATATGAATTTTAGAATTGTTGTTTTCTAACTCTGTGAAGAATGATGGTGGTATTTTGTTGGAGATTGGATTGAATTTGTCGATTACTTTTGGCAGTATGGCCATTCTCACAATATTGATTCTACCCATCCATGAACATGGGATGTGTTTTCATTTGTTTGTGTCATCTATGATTTATTTCAGCAGTGTTTTGTAGTTTTCCTTGTAGAAGCCTTTTGACTCCTTTGTTAGGTATATTCCTAAGTATTTTTTTTTTTTTGCAGCTATTGTAAAAGGGTTGAGTTCTTGATTTGATTATCTGCTTGGTCACCGTTGGTGTATAAAAGAGCTACTGATTTGCATACATTCATCTTGTACCTGAAAATTTTGCTGAATTCTTTTATCTGTTCTAGGAGCTTTCTAGAGGAGTCCTTAGGGTTTTCAAGGTAAACAATCATATCATCAGCAATCAGGGACAGTTTGACTTCGTCTTTACTGATTTGGATGCCCTTTATTTCTTTCTCTTGTCTGATTGCTCTGGCCAAGACTTCCAGTACTATGATGAAGAAGGGTGGTGAGAGTGTCCTTGTTTTGTTCCCGTTCTCAGGAAGAATGCTTTCAGCTTTTCCCTATTCAGTATTAAATTGGCTGTGGGTTTGTCATAGGTGGCTTTTAATTCATTAAGGTATGTCCCTTGTGTGCTGGTTTTGCTGAGCTGTGCTCTCTTTAGTAATCTTGATACCTAACAGATTATACGTACTAACTCATTTGCTTTACTGACAACCTTATAATAGTATTAAGAAAATTTTCAATATTAATACAAATAATAAAACTATAAAATGTAGTTCAAATTTGTATATGCAGTTTTTAAATTACATTTCACTAAAAATTTACAATCAAATTAATTTCTTCTAAGTCATTCATATGCCCTTCCTATGTATAACTTGGTAAACACAGATGTGATAAAAAATTTGGCTCCATTTTGTCAGGTTAGTTTAAATTTGAGGGTGTTGGCGTATTAACAGCTAATCAGACTAAAAAGATTATGTGATACTTTCTGCTATTAGAAAAGGCTTTACCTTTTTTATGAAGAAAGAACTCTAATAGCTGTCTCCAAATTTCTGTACAATGGTTTTGTATCACCACCATCTGATTCATATACCTGGTTTCTGGTCAATTATCTCTTCAATTATTTAATTTCTAGTACTGTTAGAATCCACATATTTTCAAATTCTCAGTTTTTAAAACTATATTAACTATGTTAAATTGTATTCTCATCGAAGGGGTTTTGTTTTTGCTGTTGTTTTTTATCTTGCTCTCTTTTCTGAGCTCTGTATTATTATACCAAGGTTTGCATTAGATAAATCTGTAACCACCCAATTGGGTTCTTCTTGCCTGCTGCCTAGAAAAAGCCAATACACTGAGAACAGCAGGTGTTACAGCAGAGAAAGTTTACTTATTACAAGGCAGCTGAGCAGAAGGATGGGACATATTTCTCAAATCAGTCTCTGATAATTCAGAAGCTAGGATTTTTCAAGGATAGTTAGGCAGGAGGGGGTTGGGAAGTGGTTAGGAAATGGGGAATGCTGATTAGTGGGTCAGGAAAGAAATGACATGGGGGTCAAAGCTGTCTTCCTGGACTGAGCCAGTCCCTGGGAGAAGTTAAGTCTGTTTCTTGGCATGGGTCACAGGATGGGTGGCACTAGTTTGTCCATGAGAATTCAAGGCCTGAAAAATACCTTAAACACCAGTCTTAGGTTTTATAATAGTGATGTTATCTATAGGAGCAATTAGGGAGGTTACAAATCTTGTGACTTCAGTCCTAAACCATAATTCCAACCTTGTGGTTAATTTGTTAGTCTTACCAAAGTTGTTTTGGTCCCCAGGAAAGGAGGGGATTCGTTTTGGAAAGGGACTGTTATCATCTTTGTTTTAAAATCAAACTATATATTAATTTCCTCCCATTGTTATCTTGGCCTGTACTCAGGAATGAGCAAGGACAGTTAGTTTGTGAGGTTAGAAGCAAAATAGAGTCAGCTATGTCAGATTTCTCTCACTGTCAAAATGTTTGCAAAGGCAGTCAAATCTACATTCTCACAGTATTACCTTGCCCCAGTACCAGTCATTTATTTTCCTGCAAGGAAGTTAAGGAGAATTCCATATAATTAGAAAGAAAAACTATATAAAAATATAAATACAGGCTCTTGAAGTTTTGCCTGAAATGCTGTTTTGACTCATGGGCCAAAATTTGGTTTTACTTCACATATTATTGGTAGAATCATTGTTTTAATTACAGATGAAAGTAATGTAGAAGTCCTGTTTCTCAGAAGCCTTTGGATAAACTCAAATTTCTATGATATAAACATTCAAGCTACCCCAAACCAATTAAGAATGTTATAAAATAAAAATATAACCAATGCCTAATCCAATTGAATCCTATTAAATTTTTAAATTAATATCTAGAAAATAATTTAGTTTTTATACTTTACAGCCATTTTCAGAACAAGTAAAAACTGTATTTATGGAAACATTATTTCATATAAAGAGTGATTGGTAGAAAAAAGAAAGTTTTCCTATTCAAATGAGTTTAAGAAATGCTAGGTGCAAACGAAGGTTAGCACCTACCATAATGTGTTTTGAATATAAAATAAAAGGATCAGAGTCTCACAGTCATTAACACTTCATCCTCCTTGTCACCACCCAACTTATTTTCTTGGAGCATTTTAAGGACTAATATTCCTGAAAAATGCTGTCTAAATCCAAATAGGAAGAACTTCAATATTCAGGATATGTTCTTTGAGCATCCAAAGGGACTGTAAAAATTAAATATACAGAATGAAACCAATCAGTTTAGCAATGCATTATTATTATGTCTATTTCTCTGCTCATTATTGCCCCTTTGTTGAATATCAAGATGCCCAGAAGTAAAAATAAATTGGATCATTGAGAGAAATAGATGCACTGAATGAGTGGTTTTTAATTACCATGGTCACTTTTTGGATTTGGGGTGATTTTGGCAGTACCCTCAGTACTGATTATGTTTTAAATTATTGCTTTTCCTTGAGGAATCCACCCTTATGACTCAAGAAAAAGAAATCCTCCCAGGAAGAAACACTATGCAATAAATACAACCTATACTTGTGCACCTCTTCATAAACCTTCCCATACTCCCAACTATATGGGAGATAATGGCTTCAGAAACACTGGAAACGCAAAGCAATCTATCTCCAGACAGTTAATATCTTCATTCAGATAAGAAAGAAACCATTAGATTTGAGGGTTTTGCTATCCCCAATAATCTGATGAATTAAATTATCTGACTGAATGTTTCTGATAATTATTCAACTTCTCTCCTCATGTGTCAGTTCTTGGCTGAAGAAAAGTTCTAAAAATGATTTAAGACCTAGCTGTACCCTTGCCAGTCATATGCTACAAACCCAGACTTTGAGCATCCCTCCTCTCTTTCCCGTCTCTCCCACTCATTTAGCCCTTAGCATATGCAACGTTTTATCATTTGCTTTTGCTTTAGAGCACACACAGACCTAAGAAAGTCAGGTGGTAGAATGAAAAGAAGATGAGCTTAGGAAATAAACAGGGCCCAGTTTAAAATGTCCTTTAAGTAAATAACATACTTAACTCATTTGAGCCTTGGTTTGTTTGTAAAATGGAGATAAATTAAAACAGCCAGGGTTCTTGTGGCTGAAAGTAATAGGATGCTATTATTTAATAGCTTAAAGATTTAAGCAGTGTATTACCTCACACAGCAAGGCACCCAGGAGCAAAGTGGTTGAGGACTGGTTAAATCAGGAATTCATTAATATCATGGAAGACCCAGGTGCTTTCTGTCTTTTTGGCCCTTTATGGTTTCAAGATGCTGTGTACCCTAAGCATTACCTCCCTATGAACCAAGATCCACAAAGGACATGGCGAAAGTTCTTGTGACCCTTCTAAGAGTGAAGAAAATGTTCCTAGAGGTTCCCTGACAGTACCCCACCTCCGTCCCCTCAATCTGGTAGGCATTCTTTATGCCATGTTATATATAGCTCAGAGTCACACCACACAGCAATGCCCACAGTAATCGCTAACATGGGCCATAGAACTACCATGACTGACTGAGAAGAATCAAGATTTACCCCAAGGCTGCAGAGAAGACCCTGAAGCATATCAGAACCTAGATAAAATATTTTATTGGCAAGGAAAAAGAGAAAGAAGAGACAGAAAGGGCAACCAGAAGTGTAAGAATGGGAAGAAATTTATGTTTGCCTCCCCACCTGGATGGTAAGGGTAAAGGAATATGTCTCATGTCATTTTCATATCCCCAGTAACCAGTATTTTGCCTTCCACAGAAAATATTTTGGGGAATATGTACAAACACATAATGGTGAAGCTCCTATAATCAGTAAAGTATATACTTGAAGTCATTTTCTCAAGAGTGGAAATGACTTTAGGCTCTTACATAGACACTTTGTCTCCTAAGCCATCTCATGGCAATTGCTCTGTGTTCAAGCGAGCACCATGGTTTCACTGGGGCAGCAAGCAGATACCATGTAAGTGAGAAATCAGATCAAACAGATGCATCTAGAGAGGGTCAAGACAAATAATACATTCTCTGCATTTTGGACAGTTTCCTCAGGTGTAGCCATGAGATTATATGCCCTGAATGGTTGTCATAGCATTGAAAGCAAGGAAATATAGTCCTCATCTCCATCTGTTGAAGGGGACAATGACTATTGAAGAAGGCCACTGAATTAACAAATATATCAGATTCTGGAACCTTCTTACCCTGGAGGTTGGAGGGAAGCCATTAATGATAAATATGAAAACAGGCAATTAATCATCAGCCACTGCAAGATGAGAAATTCTTCAGAAGTTTGTGTTAATGGAGGGATTGCTATTTTCGATCTTCTGGTTTTTTCTATCCCTGGATGCCTTGGGTAATCTGAGACAAAGCTCAAGGGAGTGTAACCAGCCACCCAAAATGAATGCAGTCAAGTGAGAAGTTGCAGAGCTGTGACTTGGAGCAGTATTATGAATTACTCTGAGAAGGAGCTTCAGCTCCCAAGTTCAATCATGGGCTTGGAATGTATTCCAGAGGGTGTTCAGAGCCAGGGAGAGATGATGTCAAATACTAGTTTCAGAAATACCAAGGGTTGAATGATTCATGACCTATCACTAATCTCAACCTTCAGCAATCCCCTAGCCCCAGAAGCTATATTTATTCAATATATTCAAATGGAAATATAATGGGTAGATGAGATGTAATAATGAGGAGTTAAGAATTTTAGGGAACAAAAATAAATCAGCTTTGAGGCTTAAGGCAGAAAAGAAGAGAGTAACAGAGAATATGAATACATGCGTTTGAAAAATATTTCCATAAATGAAGTAAAACACACAGGGAACTTAATATGCATTCCAAGGAATAGGATAATTATGGATAAATGTGAGTTTTCTCAAAGTATGCTTTCTTTGGGAGGCTTCCATTTCTAATAAAAAGTATTCATTTTAAGAATGAACAATGAGTTTACCTTGGAGGGATTCTGTTGGTCTTAGGTGTTGGACAATAAACTCTTTCTCTTTTTTATTCTTCAGTTTTTTTCCCCACATTCCTTTGCATCTCACAAACCCAACCTCATGCCTTACCATGGTTTTCAAAACATTAACTGATCAACATTCAAAAAATACATCAAATTCCTTCTAATTGTTCTTTGATCAAAAATATTCACAAGAAAATCTAAGGAAATGTTTCTCAAAACTTTGAACCTCTTATTGCAGAATGCTCTAGTGTCTGTTAGGTATTTATCTACTTCGATACACTGTTAAATCTGATTAAATTCATCACACTATCCTTACTAAAGTTAGTAACACTCAACTAGTATTAATGAAATTGATTCAGAAATTGTACAGTATGTAATTGTGTTGATATAGTCAGTGATGTGCTTAAACAATTCTCTAAACAGTACACACAAAAATCTGCTCTATTCTTTAATACTGGTGCAATTTTCTGCAGGAGCAAGTATTTTAAATTAAATAACCTGATAATATTGAATTATTCACTTCCTTTAGCTATGGTAGCTCCCCTTTAAGTTTAGAAATAACATATAAATGTTTGTCTTTTCCCCTTTACTCCCACTGTCCCCTTGTCCCTAAAGCAGAAAAGACCTTTGTAAATCTTTGCCATGACAACGAACTTTGAGGCAATTAGGAATGGCAATTTGATTATCCAGCATCAGGAAGTTTCTAGATCATTTTGTCAGCATTTCTGCTTTTCCAAATGCATCTTTGTGTTAAAAACATCCCGTTTTTCCAGTAGAGAAAAGTTATTATGCAGACTCACTTAATCAGCCTTTCAGTGCATTTACCAGGGCTCTATAGAACTCAAAAATGTCATCCTTTCGTTATGCTGGTGGTTGAGTATTATGACATGCATATAAAAATAAAATTAAGCTAGAAGGCTTAATCCCATTTTCTTTGTCCTGTGTGTCTCCACGGGGCACATCTTGTCCATTTCAAAGTCATTGTGACGGTTTGCATCAATATGCCATCTTTTAACTGGCTATTTTAAAAAATGATGGTAGGCCAAATGTGGTGGTTTATACCTGTAATCTCAGCACTTCCTGAGGCAGAGGCAGGAGGATCAGTTGAGCCCAGAGTTTGAGACCAACCTGGGCAACGTAAGAAGACCCTGTCTCTAAACAAAATACAAAAATTAGTTGAGCATGCTCATGCACATCGGTGGTCCCAGCTACTTAGGAGGCTTAGGAAGGAAGATGACTTGAGCCCAGGAGGTTGAGGCTTCAGTGAGCTATGATCACACCAGTGCACTCTAGCCTGGGTGACAGAGTGAGATCCCATTTCAAAGAAAAACTTCTAAAAACATGATTGGGGCTTATAGAGTATAAATCAAAGAAAATCTTTAATAGGGAAAACCAAAGACTTCAATTTGTGTGTTGCTAATGGGCCTGCTGCAAGAGCTATTTATTATTACCCTTTCAAAAATAATTTATCCTGAAATTAGTGACTTCCATTGACTTAAGTAAAATAGGAGCTTTTGGCTTCCATGCCCTATGTATTATAATCAAGGACCTCAGACCTTTCAGGTGCCTTGATTATAATCATTCTCATCACTTTACTAGGGTATGTTAGTTCTATTCACAAAAGTCCAATTCTGGTGAAGTTTATCTTTTTCTTCTGTTGCTTGTGTTTTTGATGTTGTATCTACGAAACCATTGCCTAATCAAGGTCACAAAAATTTGTTGCTGTTTTTTCTCCTAAAGGTTTTGTAGTTTTAGCTGTTACATTTGTACACTTGATCCAATTTGAGTTTAGTTCTGTATGGTATGCGGTAAGGACCCAAGTTCTTCTTTTTTTATTTTTATGTGGCTATCCAGTTGTCCCAACACTATTGAAAACACTGTTCTTTCTGCACTGAATTGTCTTGGCAATTGTTGAAAGTCAATTGACCATAAATTGAGGGTTTATTTTGGAAATCTCAATTCTATTTCCATTAATCTATATGTCTATCTTTATGCCAGTACACATGGTCTTGATTACTGTAGCTTTGTGGTAAGTTTTGAGAAGTGTGATTCCTCCAAATTTGTTCTTATTTTTCAAGATTGCTTTTGGCTGTTTAAGGTTCCTTACATTTCTATATGAACTTTAGATCAGCTTGTCAATTTTTTCAAAAAAAGCCTGGTGAGATTTTGATAAGAATTGAATCTTTAGGCCAATGGTGGGGCGTAGTGTCATCTTAGCAATACCAAGTCTTCTGCTCCGTGAACATGAGATGTATTTCCATTTATTAAGGTCTTCTTTAGTTTCTTTCAACAACATTTTGTAATTATTAGAGAATAAGTTTTGCACTCCTTTGTTTAATTTAAATTTATTTTTTTTTAAAGAGCACTTTTTAAAACAATGTTTAGCTTTTCTCAGCATTTGTGCCTTCGGCAAACGTGTCAGAGGCAGCTGACTTATATAATAGTTTCCAACAATAAATTCTCATCAGGAGGCAGTCAGAATTAAGAGTGAGTTTTGATGCTATAATCCTGGATCTTCTACTTCCTGGCATTGGAAACTTGGGCAACTGAACTCTGTGCCATTTTATTATGTGAAATGGGTATTTTTTTTATTAAATAGTTATGCCATAGAGATTTTTTGTAAAGATTAAATGTTTAGTATATATGCAGTCCAAAAACCTGTAATTGGCACATGGTAAATAGTTAATAAACACGCATCGTTGTTATTGTTACAATTCCCTATCTTTCCCCAAAGCACTACTACGGATTCTATTTGAGATTGAGCCATTATCTTCTGGTATGTTGAGGCAGAAGAAAGGCAAAGAATAACTGCTTCTGCTCTTAGACTCTTTGTTTTCCCGTTATTGAGGAGCCTTTCTAAGAAAGCACCACTGTCTTCCTTGCTTCATGGGAATCTGGGGGTTTGTTTTGTTGGTGTTTTATAGCTGGCCAACTGGCTGGAAACTCCTCTGTTGAGATGTATCGCCAAGTGCTCCTGTCTGGTTGTCGCTGTGTGGAGCTGGACTGCTGGAAGGGACGGACTGCAGAAGAGGAACCTGTCATCACCCATGGCTTCACCATGACAACTGAAATATCTTTCAAGGTAGAGTATATGAATGTTATTAAGAGAGGCAGTGGGGACACCTGATTCCTTTTGGTTAAAGCCTCCTAAGGTAGAAAGTCCCAATGGTCACAATTAAGTCCAAAGGCTGTTAATCATCTTTGCCATTTCAGAGGCTAAAATTTGGCTGTTTCTTCATGAATAATTGGCATCAGGTGAATTAATTCATGCTAATCAAATTCTAAGGAAACTGTCTTGTGAAAGGAAATATCAATGTTTTTGTCTTGTCCTCTTTAGCACTCTTACTCCTAATTTCTTGCATTTTATTTTTGTGACATATAACATACATAAAGAATGCAGACAACTTGTTGATATGCTTTAACTAATGGCTATAAAGTATGCATCCATGTAACTATCATCTAAATCGAGAAATAGAAACTTGGGGGGTACCTGAAACACTTCCATGTATCCATTCCCATCAGAATGACCTGTTTACCCTCAGAGGTGACAACCATCCCATTACAGTAGTCCCTACTTTGCACTTCTTTAGAGCACAAAGTACAAATTTATGTGCAGCCCTAAATGATGTAGCTTCACCAATTTTTTTCACTTGTAAATTGATTCACACTATAGTATACATCATTTTATGACTTGCTTTTTTCACTCCACATTGTTTAGAAGATTCATTAATATTGTTTCAGGTAACTCAAGATTTTTTGGCTTTCTTTATCATGATGATAATAGTAATTACTACTGTTAATTAATATATAAGATTCCATCCTGTGATGCTAGCTTTTGGAATGTTGATGTCTCTCAGTCAAAGACCCCTAGGAACATACCTATGGTCAAGTTGGGTTTGTTTGCTCATACGACAAAGGAGAACACATGTTGTAGGGAGCTGGGATGTCTCAGTAAAAGTGTACTAGAGAGCACTTACAGAACTTGGGCTTATAGTAGGTGATTTGGGGGATGGTTCAATGGAGAAGGGTTTTGCAATGGATTGGGTGCTGTCGGGAAGCAGAAACAATCCTATGAGAGGGTATCTTAGTAAATCCTATCTAGGAAGCAGGACTAAAGCTATTATTGATTAAGATGCATCAGCCATTCTTGTTAGTGAGAAATGAGGTGCTTTTGGTCTCTCTTTCCACCCTTAGCTCTATTTTGCACCACAAAGGGCCACACATTCATGTGTATGGACACCCAAGCCCAAATATCTAAAGTCTGTCCACATGTCCTGCAACAGAGCCTTCCCCAGGGGGTTGATGCCATTGGAGTAGGGGAAATCTGGGGTCCTAGGTACTTGGAGAGTGACTGGAGAAAGAAGTTGTGGGCTTCAGGGAACATGCTCTCTTGGCTGACTCAAACTTTTTCACCCCTTTAAATGGGAATCAGAAGAGAAGGGCCAGAGGACAACCTCTCGCACTAGGTCCCAAGGCATAAGCCCTATTGCCTTGCATACCTGGGTCTCAGGGAAGTGTCACCAACTCTTATCTGAAGAAACCAAGGAAACAGAGTCCAAGTATGTAAGTAACTAAGGTGAGTGGAGACAAGGCCATTGAACATGGCAGGTCAGACTGCTGAGAAGCTGGAATATGGGATGAATTCAATGTTAATATCACCAAGGTTAGCGATGAAGCTTTGGATGAAGAAACTGTGAGCCACTTGCCAACTCTTTGCTGAATGACGGTGGCTCAGTAGATGGCAGAAGTGAAGAAGAGGTAAAAACTCTTTTGGCTGCCTCATGGGAACTAGGATTTTTTTTTTTAAGATTGAAAGGTAGTGTTTTAGAAGTAGCATTGAGAGCAAAAAGATCCCAAACCCCAGCTTCTTACTGTGAAACAGCTGAGATGTGAGAAAATAAACAGTGATCACTGAAGAAAGCAGCTAACAAGAAGCAAGATTTTCAAGGGACAGCCAAGTTTCTGTTTAGACAAAAGGATTTTTCTGATCGAAGTTGCTGTATTAGACAATAATAAAAATGTTTTCAGCAGTAATATCATTCACACCTAAAAATATGTGTATTATGTTGTGCCTACGGAATACGACTTTTCATTTCTTCAACTTAGCCTACAATGCAATAATTAGAGAAAATAGCAACCTTCACTTAAATTTTACAACAAAGTTTAATATGGGGTTGACATTAATTCTGATCAAAATCTTTAAAAGCTGTGTCTGTTCCTGAAATTGAGCATGATTATGACCCTTGCATTTTCTTAAGTGGAAAATCAGTGTTTAATTCATTTCCATAGTCCCGCTTCCTCCCTCTCAGACCTTGCTATGGTCCTTTGTCAACTACCTAAGATGCGGTCTAACAGTTGGGCCCTTTTTTTTTTTTTTTTTTTTTTTTTTTTTTTTTTGAGACGGAGTCTCGCTCTGTCACCCAGGCTGGAGTGCAGTGGCGCGATCTCGGCTCACTGCAAGCTCCGCCTCCCGGGTTCACGCCATTCTCCTGCCTCAGCCTCTCCGAGTAGCTGGGACTACAGGCGCCGCCACCAAGGCCGGCTAATTTTTTGTATTTTTAGTAGAGACGGGGTTTCACCGTGGTCTCGATCTCCTGACCTCGTGATCCGCCCACCTCGGCCTCCCAAAGTGCTGGGATTACAAGCGTGAGCCACCGCGCCCGGCAACAGTTGGGCCCTTTAAGAAAAAGTGGAGACAGGTGACCCCCATGTGGAGCCAGTGCAGCCTGGGCGCATCTGTCTGTTGATGGATGATGATGCTCCTGGAGTGGCAGACAGCACGCCCTGATGGAGCTGAGAGCTGGTGGCCCCACACACTGTCCATCCGTCAGGAAGACCTGCCCCACTCCCCAGGCCACTGCCCTGTCTACCCTCCAGAGACATTCTGAGAAGCAATTGTTGTTTTCTTAATAATTTAAAATCCTCCAAGTTCTCTGAGTTCCTTGTGGGAGAATAAACACCAAGCACATCCTAAGGCATATTTATTTTATGTGGAGCATTTGCTTCTTGGCCTCTGCCTGCCATTGAGTCAACTTGGAGTGACTGTCCTTATGCACTCGATCATAGAAGTGGTTCTTCAATTACATCTGTAATCCCAGAGTCACGGGCTGATTGAACATCTCTTCCTGGGCTCCGGAAGCATGGCTTCTCAACCACATCCACACACTTGCCAGTGGGGGCTTAAAGACTAAAATCTAGCCCAGAAGGCTGCTTTCTCTCTCTGCCTGCTAGAGTCGGGAGTGGGGAGGTGACCAGGATGGCTAAAGAGAGGAGTGAATTCATCATCCCTGTTGGTTTTTCCAGCTATTCCTCCTGCTAATGCACATAGCAGGATAGACAGTTCTGGCTGGCTGAGATGTGGGTAGGTGACAGTGGGTGAGGATGGATGTGGGGAGTGGAAATGCCAACCTGTTCTGCAGACTGATATACAGTAGCAAGGATGCTTTGCATCAGGACTGAGAGTAGGAAAGGCAAGTAAGTCTCCTAGCAAGTAAAATTTAAGGACGTCTTTGCTCTCAGGGCTGTGTAAGCACAGAGTTGGCACTAGAGAGTGAGTGTCTCTTTAAATTTTGCACTTAGTTGCCTCTCTTGCCTCCTCCTAGTCCCAACACTGCTGGCATGATTATCAGCATGCAGTCTGCTTTCCCTGAACCCGGTGTGTAAAGGGACTTTGTAAGAAAAAGTAAGAAGAGAAACAGGGCACAAGGCCCTACGTAATCTGCAATCCCCCCATTACCTTGTTTCTTACTGTTTTCCCCTCACCCACTGGGCTCCAGCAATACTGGCCTTGCTGTTCATTGGCTGTGCCAGGCTGGTCCCACCTCACAGCCTTTGCACAGGCTCTTCCCTCTGCCTGGAATGGTCTTCTCATAGGTATCTGCCTGGTTCTTCCCTTGCCTCCTTGAAGCCTTCCTCAAATGTCACCTTCTCAGTGAGGCCTCCTGGGACCGATCTATTTAATACTGTCACCAGCCACCACTCCCAATCCCCACACTACTGACATAACCCCTGACACCCCCACTTTTTAGTAATGTATTTTCCTAAGGCACTTAATCATATCACCTTCCAACAATCTGCCTAATTTGCTTAATTCCTATGTTCCTTGTTTATTGTCCCTTCTACTAACGCGTAAGCTCCACAAAGACAGGGCTCTTTGTTCTGTTCCCTGATCTGTCCCAAGTTCTCTTCTTTGAGTAGAATCTGACATATAGTAGGTGCTCAATAAATGTTTTTCAATGAATTTTCCCTTCCCAGAGCAAGTAGATCAAATACAGCATAACCTCCATTTTCAGTCTTTCTTGCCTCTGCTCATCAGATAAGTGAATTTTTCTTTCTCCATCCTACACATAATATGTTGGTAGAGGCAGGGAAAACATTCCCCCAACATTTGCCAGTTTTAGCTGCCCTGAACATTTGGGCCAGATATTCACAGTATAATTAGTCTATATTCTATAGCTACACTGCATAGTGCAGCAGCAAAATAAACTGATTGCAGAGTTCATTTTTATGTCACCCAGCGTATCTGCTTTCAGTATGTGTGACCTGGAAAGCTTCTGTGTGATAGATCCCAAAAGCAAAAGATCCTATTGGCATTTGCTCCCTGTTTACTGTATGGGTCAAAATAAAAAGTTATGTTCTGGGAAAGGAGACATTCAGCTCCTTTATGAAGGGCTTTTTGTTTTGTAGTCTGGCTTTATTATTTATCCCATATATCTGTTTCTATGCCTCATCACCTTAGCCTTCCTGGTGGCCATGACATAGCAATTCACCACTTGGTTTTCATTCTCTCTTCTCCCACCCAATATCCTTTCTCCTTACACTTGACACCACCCACCCACCTCCTTCCCAGGGTGGTTTTTCTCCCTTTAGGCAGCTTCCTTTTAACCAGCAATTATATAAGATGGAAAGCTGGATAATGTAATAAAATATATGAGGAAAATATATTAAATTTGAGTAGGTTAAATCCAGCATTTCTGAAAATAAAGTGTCATCCATTCCCTGAGAGAAACAATAATTTAGGATGCAATTTCACTGCTACCTAAATGCACATATAAAGTGAATATCCAAATACACACTACTGTTGTCTGTCGAGGATAAAGGATTTCAAGGCCAGTTTGTCTCACTGAAGCTTAGTAGTTGAACCATATGGCTTATTGGTTATCGAATCTAGTGTTACAAGTCTCTGAAAAACAATTTTGGCTTGATAAAGAGCAATGGAGCATTACCATACTTTCACATCCAATGTCCACCAATTATAGCAAGTATGAAAGAATGAAACTTAAAAGCTATAACTGGTTTTCTCATCCTAACTGATCACGCACACCATACAAAATATTTCAAAGGCACGAAAGCATGAAAGTTCTCCAGTGGAACTTCTGAAGTTTTCAGTTGCTCCCAACTAAAATTATTAGATGATATTTAGTAATTTTTTTTTGGTTTAATAATTGGAAAAGTTTTCCTAAGCTGCTAGCTAAAGTTATGGTAGAGATGGGGAGAGGTGGACAGAGGGAGGAGGGAGAAGGATGGGTGAGAAAGAGAGAAAGATGAACATAGAAGGTAAGGATGCTACTCTGGAGATGACTGCCGGGGGTCCAGTACAAGCTCTTCCATTCAGTCACTGCAAGGCCTTGGAGAAGCTTCCTTCCCAGTGCAAGTCTCCTTTGTTATCAGCAAAATGGAGATGATAATAGTGCTTACCTCCTAGGGTGGTTGTACGTAATAACCCTACTTAATACACAAATATTGCTTAAACTATGCATGGCATGCAGTGACTACTCTATAAATGTTAGCTTTGGATGTTATCATTGAAATGCATAAAAGCCAAATGTTAGCTTTCTTTCTGTAAATATAATGGTTGTGTATTACATAGGCATGGACTTATTAAGCCAGAGTGAAGGTGGGGGGCTGAATTAAGTCATCTGTAAGGCTGCGGTCCCGATCCAAAGACCTAAGAATAGGGAGAGCTAATGGTGTAAGCTGCAGTCCAAGTCCAAGTCTCAAGGTAGGAGAAGACCAGTGTCCCAGCTCAAAAACAGTCGGGCAGAAACAGCAAATTCTCCTTTACTCTTTTTTTTTTTTTTTTTTTTCCTATTCAGGCTTCCAGTGGGTTGAATGAGGCCCATCCACATTAGGGAGGGCAGGCTGCTTAACTCGGTCTACCAATTCAAATGTTAATCTCACCCAGAAACCCCTCACAGAGACACCCAGAAGAATGTTTAACCAAATATCTGGGCACCCCATGACCCAGTCAAGTTGACAAGTAAAATTAATCATCACGAGCTACAAAGGCAGAGTTGAATCGTTGCCATAGAAATAGAAACCATATGGCCAGCAAAGCCTAAAATACTACCTGGTCCTTTATGGAAAATGTGTGCTGACCTCTGAGCTAGTCAATAGAAGAATAAACGGGAACACAACTAGATAAATTCTGTTTCTCTTCTGTCATATATTAGGAGTTCATTCATTCATTTGAAAGTATTTTGTGAGCATCTAGAATGTGCCTTGGCAGAACAGTGAAGAAAACAAGTTCTTACCCCAAGAAGTTTACACTGTCTAGTGAGGAAAGATAGATCAAAATAAACACAAAGATATGGTGCATAGAAACATCTAAATCAGTGGGCAAGGAAAAGAGAGAGCTGAGTTATGCTGTCTGGATGGTGGAGGCAGGCCTTTGGTAAGGTGCTGTTTAGGCACAGGTGCTGTACTTACTCCCAAATCAATGCAGTAAATCATGCTTTCATGTGAGTATTTTTGACTGAAGGAACAAAGTGCAAAGATGGTGAGATGAAAGCATGCTTGATGTATTCAAGGAAAAGCAACAAGATCAATGGACTGTATCCAGGTGACAGAGAGGGAGAGGAAAAGGAGATGAATTTAAAGAAATGGCAGGTGCCAGATCAAGTTAGGCTGTGTAGATTATGATAACGAATTTGGATTTCATTCCGTGTGAAATGGGAGGTCATTGGAAAGTTTATAAACAGGAGCGAAACTGTCTACTTATGTTTAGGAGTAATGACTCTGGCTATGGTGTGGAATACAGTGGCAAGTACTAGAAGCTGGGAAAGCAGTAAAAAGACTCTGTCAGTCAGCTTCTCCCAGGTTTTGCTGCAATAAGAAGAAACCCCAGGATCACAGTGATTTACAACCACAACGGTTTACTTCTCACTCAGGTTAGATGTCAGCTGTTGCTCTGATTGCTATTGTTTGGAATTCATATTGAAAGAACAACCCACATCTATGATATCACTGGACTCATGGGAGAAGAGAAAGAGAAATGGCTGGACAACAACATGATGGGTCTTCAAGACTCTACTCAGCAACAGCACATGTCATTTTCACACACAGGCCCTTGGCCAAAATAAAACCACGGCCAAGCCTATGGTCAACAGAGCCTGTAGATATAATCCTCCCAAAGGAAGGGGGAAGCAAATACGTGGGAATGATGATAAAATCTACCACAGCAGTCACTGCAGTGGTTTTTGTATCAGGATGATAGCAGTGGAGGTGCTGACACTTGACTGTACTTCGGATCTATTTTGGACAAGATTGCTGATGAATTGAAAGGTGTGAGAGAAGGAGAGGAGGCAAGAATGGTTCTGCTGTATTTATCCTTTACCTGATACACTAGTGCCAAATTTATGAAATAAACAAAATCCAGCCCTTTTTTTCCACACTTAGTGTCCACATCCTTGATGACCTCTATTCTCAGTTTTTTTGAGGGCTTTGCTTTTAGCTGGCTAAGATTATTAGCTGCATGGAAGTTACTGCAATGGTTGGGTATTAATAAGCTCTAGAGTCACACAAATCTTCCTGGGGTTTGATCTTGGATTCTCTTCTCTGTGACTTAAGGTAAGTCAGTTAATATCTCTGCATCTTAGTTGCATCGAGAATATATAACCATCATTTGCCTTCTCTTGCTGCATCTTCACAACAGATCTGTGAAGTGAGGTTTATTGCACTCTATAGATTAGCAAACCAATACACAGAGGCATGAAGTGATTTTCCCAAGGTCACACAGCTTGTAAATCTCAGAGGCAAGGATTCAAAAGTCTGTTTGAATCCAAAGTCTATGCTCAAATAAATCAAATATAGCATTTAAAATCTGGATGTTGCTTGCCTTTTATAGTGCTTGCTTTTTTTGACAGACTCAACTATGATAAAAGTTAAACTGATTATGTATGAAAGATAATCTGTGAGTTCATTTCTAAGAAACAGTAAAAGTGATTCTTCTCGCTCCATGCAGGAAAATCCTTCTTAGAGGATATATGCAAATGTAGTACAGAATTAGAAAGCCTTATTTATACTCTGGGGCCAAAGAAATAGCTTTCAGGAGTGGATATAAAGAACGTTATATATTGAATGCGGAAGGTAGAGACGATAGCAGAAAAGGCTCAGGCATAAAGAATAGGAGTGGAAATCCCTACTTAAAAGGAGAATATGAAAAAAATAAATGTAACTAAAAACAAGTGTATGGGAATATGAAACCTCACTACTACTGAAAGTGATATAATTAAACAATAAATGAGACTGCACTTTACTACCAGTTAAATAAGAAAAACATTTTTAAGAATAATGCCCAAAACTGATGAATATGCATTGAAATCTGGTCCTGCATGCATTACTCTGGGCAACCTAAAATGAAAAGTAATTTGAAATACATGAGGGACTGTAAGAGTATTCATATTCTTAAATCAAGAATTCCCCTTCTGAGAATTCATTCCCAGAAAAATCAATCAAGATATTAGGGAAAAAATGAAGATGTTCTTTGTAGAATTATTTGAATGACAACCCTGAAAATGTAGCTGTCCAACAGTTGGGGAATGGTTAAATCAATTTTAATACCTTTACTTTCTAGAATTTTGTGCATGTATTGAAACTTGTGACATATACATTTTAAAAAATGCAGATTGAAAAGGAAGTACTGATACATGTTACAGCATGGATGAACTTTGAAACCATGCTAAGTGAAAGGTGGTCGGCACAAACAACCATATATTGTATGGTTACATTTATATGAAATAATTAGAATAGGCAAATCTATGAAGACATAAAGTAGATGAATGATTGCCTGGGACTAGGTGTGTAGGGTGGGGTGCAGGAATGAGGAGTGACTGCTAGTGGGTACATGGTTTCTTTTTGAGGCGATAAAAATGTTCTAACTTATATTGGAATGGTGCTCGCATGACTCTCTGAATATACTAAAAACCATTGAACTGTACACTTTCAATGGGCAGATTATATCTCAAAAAAGTTACATCTCAATAACAATGCTTTTTAAAAATACAAGTTGAGTATATACTGTAATTAAAACTAAGCTACATAAATACATGAGAGACAGACTAGAAATGAATATAATGAAATGCTAACAATGGTTTGGTTCAGGAAGTGGATTTGTGGGTCAAAATTTTTACCTTCTCTTGCTGTCCCAAATGTTTATAATATGGTTAGATTTCTTTCGTTATTAAAAATAGATACAATTAGCAAACAGGAGAATCCTCTCCTTTGCATTTCTCTCTTCCCTCCACAAAAATCCAATCTTCTTAAAACTTTCCAGAATCAAGAGTCAGAATTAGCACCATCCAGCAGCCCTCAAAATCCCTTCTAGCCATTTCAGGCCTTTTTTTACAATTCTCTGAATGGAAAAGACAACTATACTAATAGATTTAATACCCTTCAAGAATATACAGATGAAAAATTCTGGCATACTGAATATACACGTGTTCTCATTTTTAGGAAGTGATAGAAGCAATTGCGGAGTGTGCATTTAAGACTTCACCTTTTCCAATTCTCCTTTCGTTTGAGAACCATGTGGATTCGTAAGTATTCAACACATTCAGGAATGAGTCTTTTTCCCGAATGGGGCATACTGAGTAATTGTTTATCAGATTTAAGATTATCTGACATTACTAATGGTGTTCTTCAATCATGTTCTATATTAACTGGCATGTTTTCATTTGTCGGTGATGGAATTCACTTAAAATAATCAACATTAAAATTATCCATTGGACTTGTAGGATCTATTTTCATACCATAGTATGGTTTTTAAATTAAAAACTCTTCTTTTTGCAATGCAGTGGAACACGTTTTTCTACACAATACATATCTGTTATAGATTTGGGGTGCTGTGGGCCACTTTTATAACCCTCCTTCATTAGCTTCTTCTATTGCACGAAATTTGAGACCATTTCATCACTTTGTGGCAGGTGGAGAGCTGTGAATTCCATTTTACCAATTTGCACTTATACAGAACTCAGTTCAGCAAACCTCCATATTTCCCCTTTTCACTGGCTTTCCCTCGTTTGTTAATATTTGTATTTGCCAATTTCAAAATGGCCTGCATGTATTGCTGAGCTACACAAAGAAAAGTTTATTTTGACTTCACTGTTTTATATTCATTTTATCACACATTACCAAAGAGAGACACATATCTAAGAGATGTATATTAGTTTATCATCTAGTTACTCACTTTAAAGAGCTTTGGAATGAAAGATTCTTATCCATATTGAATGAAAGCCTCTCTTTCATTTCAGGAACCTAAACCGGATTTTTCAACTAAAAGCCAGCAGCACCTGTCCTAACTTGGATTACAAGTTTCTTTTTACCCTCCTTCCTATTAAGAGTCTTTCCCAGGTCACTGAGCCTCTTTGTCCAAGTAATTTTTAACACGTGCTTCAATCCTCTAATTCTTAAAGGGTTCACTAGATCTTAAAGATGCAGATTGGTCATGAGCAAATTTCAACTTGAAGAATTTCTAAGTAGTTAAATGTGACAATTTTATAATTATCTGTATTTTTTCAGTTTGCCCTCCAGAAATCCATATTACATTTACTGGCTTGTGATTCTGCTTCATTATGCAACAATCATCCAATGAATGATGTAATCCTTTGGCTCATAGTTTCTCCAACGCTTCTGAGGGTCAAAGGAAGAGAAAGGAATTTATTCTGTTCCATGCTATTTCTGTTCTTACTCAAAGGGGCATCTCTTTAGAGGCTGTATTTAATACCTAGTTTGCTGTGAAGGTTCTGCTTTGCAACTGACTCTGTTAAACAATTTCTCATCTCTGTCCATTCATTTATAATTGGCCTGTAACGATACGTATGAGTCCATTCTTGTACTGCTATAAAGAAATGCCTGGGTAAGAGACGGGGTAATTTATGAAGAAAAGAGTTTTAATTGGCTCACAGTTCCACAGGCTGTACGGGAAGCATGGTGGCATCTGCTCCTGGGGAGCTTTTACTCATGGGAAGACAGAGTGGGAGCAGGTGTCTTACATGGCAGGAGGAGAACTAAGAGAGAGTAGGGAGGTGTCACACACTTTTAAACAACCAGATCTCATGAGAACTCACTATCACAACAACAGTACCAAGGGGAATGGTGGTAAACCATAAGAAATCGCCCCCATGATCCAATCACCTCCCACCAGGCCCCACTTCCAACATCAGGGGTTACAATTTGACATGAGATTTGGGCAGGGATGCAGATTCGAACCATATCACAATACTTGAGCACTTTTCTTTCAGGTATTGTAGTTTCAACTTGAGAATGCTTTTTTTTTTTTTTTCTGAAGTGGAGTTTCACTCTTGTTGCCCAGGCTGGAGTGCCGTGGTGCAATCCTGGTTCACTGCAACCTCCGCCTCCCAAGTTCAAGTGATTCTCCTGCCTCAGCCTTCCAAGTAGCTGGGATTACAGGCATGCGCCACCATGCTCGGCTAATTTTGTATTTTTAGTAGAAATGGGGATTCTCCATGTTGGTCAGACTGGTCTTGAACTCCCGACCTCAGGTGATCTGCCCGCCTTGGCCTCCCAAAGTGCTGGGATTGGCATACTTATTTTCTTAAAGAGAAGTTTCTATTTAAATTAGACAAAATGAAAGGCTATGGTTCCATTCTGTATTGTCACACCTGCTACACTGAGCTTCCCCTTGACATAGCCAGAAAAATATCAACCACCACCAACAACAACAACATAATAGCTAACCTTTATTAATAGCTAACATTTATTAAACATTTTTTATGCCAAGCAGTTTTTGAAATATTTTACATGCCTCAGCTCATGAAGCCTTACCACAAACCCAGGTGCTTCTAAGAGTAAATATTATGATTATCGCCATTTTACAGATGATGAAACTGAGTCCTAAAGAGGATGAATAACTTGCTCAAAGCCATGTAACAAAAACATGACAGAGATGGGATTCCAATCGAGTTACTGTGGCTTCAAAACGCACACTTTTAACCAACACATCTCCTACGCCTAAACAGAAGCATCACAAGCCTTCAAAACATCAAATTCCAACAACAAGAGCATCCACCAGGCAATGGCCAGCAAATGTTTGCCTCTGCGGCTTGTAACCCTTAAACACAAGATGATTTTTGCAGTTCTTCACACTAGTCATTTAGAGATCCAAAACTGGACATGAAAACTAATTTCTGCACTGCGCATAAAGGCAAAGAGACTAGTGCCATTGTACTGCCCTTACTGGCTTAAAAATGATAAATTTAGCTATTAAAAGTTCATTAATAATTTCTATGTGACAAAAGAAAACAGGAAAACAGCCTTTCCAGGATGCCAGGATTGTGTCCCAAGCTACTGAGATGATGTAATGGCAGTGAAATAGTACAAGATAAAATCATATTGTGGAGGAAGTGGGTGGGAGTCGCTTGCTTCATATTTCCCTTGTGCTTCAGATATCAAAATTGTTCAGCCACCATTCTTTCCTGGGAGGCTGGCACATACCCAGAGAAAACCGATCATCTTTCCCTTCGCTGGTGAAACCCCATGCTTGACTTGCGAGCCACCTCATCTAGTTCCTGAGCCCATAGTAGGCAGTAGCAGCACTCTTTCCCACTAAACCTAGAAGTAACCTCAGAATCCTTCTCAACACAGTGACCTCGCAATAGACCAGCAAGACATCTGACACCTATTTGCCATCTCTGATGAACTATTTTATTCCCCTGTGTGCTGCATATATGGAATTTCAGATTCAGAACTCTGGCCCCAGGTCACTTGGGCCACACGTCCAAAACAAATTTACACTAGAAAAAAGGAGAAAAGGACCGGGCGCGGTGGCTCACGCCTGTAATCCCAGCACTTTGGGAGGCTGAGACGGGCGGATCACGAGGTCAGGAGATCGAGACTATCCTGGCCAACACGGTGAAATCAGTCTCTACTACAAATACAAAACGGGTGTTATGGCGGGTGCCTATAGTCCCAGTTACTCAGGAGGCTGAGGCAGGAGAATCGCTTGAACCTGGGAGGCAGTGGCTGCAGTGAGCCAAGATCACGCCACTACACTGTAGCCTGGGCGACAGAGTGAGACTTTGTCTCAAAAAAAAATAAATTAATTAAAAAAGAAAGAAAAAATGAGAAAAGCCACTGAAACTTCTGGTTTTCTCTCCCAATATCTGAAGTCACCTATCCATAGACAATAAAAGGGAATCTGCTATTAGCTGCTTTCAATGATTCCTGTTGCTACATCAGAATCCCGTGAAGTGTCTTCAAAATGCAGATTCCTGAGCTACACCCTTACCCTGACTGAGAATTTCTAGAAATAAGACTTGAAAATATATTTTTAAAAGCCCTACTTGACTCTGACATCCTACTTGTGAACTAGCACTTTTATAAAAAGAATTCTACACCAAATTCAATTGAAGTAATCTTTACCCGTGTTCAGCCACAGAAAACTGTGAAATTTTGAACAAGGTTCTTAATTTCCATGGATTGCAGATTCCTCCTTTATAGGGAAAGAGGTTGGTTTAGTTCAAATTGGAGGATTTGCTCCCAAGAAATCAAGTGAGTTCCTCAGTCAGAAAAACTGACATCTGCCCCAGATGCTCACACTTTGGGAGTATTTTATTATGCTCAGAAATGTCTGCTATGACCTGAAGTTCAAAATGCATTTGTGATTTTTTTTTTCCCTCTCACTTCATCTCCATGGTGGCTGATATTGATGCTCTAAACACTTCAGGATTTTGTTTTTTGCTAATTGCAATTTTAATGCCTTTTATTTCTGCAGTTCTGACCTGCAATTAAAGTTGGTTTGTTTTCCTCTGACTTTTTCAATTCAATTTGCCCTCTGCTCTGATTTAGTTCCATCAGGTGGGTATGCATGTTTATTGAGAACATGAATAGCCTGATTACCAAATAGCTCATTTTACTTTTTACTTGGACACCTACCTCTTGTTCTGTCCATCTCAGTTGATTCTGAGGCAGGTTTCGTTTTTGTTTGTTTGGTTGGTTTGAGGGTCTCACACTGTCACCCAGGCAGGAGTGCTGTGGTGCAATCTCGGCTCACTGCAACCTCCGCCTCCCAGATTCAAGCGATTCTCCTGTCTCCTGAGTAGCTGGGATTACGGGCACGCACCACCACAACTGGCAAACTTTTGCATTTTTAGTAGAGACAGGGTTTCACCATGTTGGCCAGGCCGATCTCGAACTCCTGACCTCAGGTGATCTGCCTGCCTCAGCATCCCAAAGGGCTGGGATTGCAGACATGAGCCACCACACCCAGTCCTCAGGTAGGTTCTAAACGTCTACATTAGACATAGATTCTTGTTCTTAAAAGTGTGGTCCTCAGACCAGCAGCATCTGCATCACTGGAGAGCAAGTTAGAGCTGCAGCCAAGTCCTGGGCCCCACCCCGGACTCTGTGTTGGACTCTTCATTTTAATAAGACCCCAGGTAACGTGAATGAAATAGAAGAGCTAAGCTGTAACCACCATGGTTTATTAACCACCTGCATCAGAATTATCTTCAGGCTGGCTTAAAATGCATGTTTCGGGGCTTTGGTCCCAGCTACATGAATCAGGGGACTGTGGACTTGATCCTGTCACCTGCAGCATTAACAGCTTAGGTGGTTCCTTAGTGGAATTGAGTGATAATCATGGCTCCAGTAAAATCTTTATATAGGCCTGATTTGGGGACTTCCTGACAGAGGACACCTGTTTGGGGATATTTGGGACATCTCCCTTAAATTCCTCTAATGGAGAGAATAGGGTTCCCTGGAAAATCCTGAGAGCAGGGCATTCAGGTAAAATGCCCTGCTTTCACTCCAGGTGTTTGATCAAAGATAATTCGGGGCTCCCAATTTCCAACATTCAGGAAAAATGTCATCTACTTTGGCACATGTTGACTTACTTTAATCAATCACAGTAGTTTTCAAACTTGAACACACACCAGAATCAAGAGGGCTTGTTAAGATGCAGACTCCTGAACTCCACTGTCCCGGAGTCTCTGATTCAGAATCTGCATTTCTAACAAGCTCCTGGTGTGATTCTGCTGATGGTTCAGGGGCCACACTTGGAGAAGTAAAGCTCCATGATACTGAGTAGTGTCTTTCAGTGAAAGGGAAATGGAGGGTTTGGCCATTTCTTTAGTGCCCTTAGTGCTGATAAGAAGTGCCAATGTACTTCTTAGCAGCAGCAGCCACAGTGCAGGCTGACCTGGTTGAACCCCTGTGCAAGTTATCACTGGAGGAAGAAGACCTGAACCCGAGGATGCCCGGGGCTGGCCCTACCAAATCAGCCACTTCTCTGCCTGCCCCCAAAGGTCTCATAGACACAGTTTCTAATGACTTGTCCCTCAGCAACAACCTCCAATGCTTTTCAGGATCACTTCTCTGATTAGCAGTTTTTCTTCTCTCCCTAATACTGCTGAGCAACGTGGCAGTGTATTCTGATGACCACATAAGCCATTTAGTAAGCTCCCATACAGACCAAGAGAGGCCTGGTGAGAAGGGGTAAGGTTGCTGTGGAGGACTTTGCAAATCCTGTGAATCTCTCCTTAGCCTCTCCCTGCAGTTCCAAGGAAGCAGTGACTTTGGGGTTTCCTATTCAAATGCCAGAGAACTCACTTTCCCCGCAAAGCACATACTTTGTTTTTTAAAAAGAAAAAAATGAATACAAAATAGTGACTTTTCCTGTGGACCATTTTAATATGATTTGAACCCTCAATACCACTCCCCTAACCCCAGGAAAAAAAAAAAAAACAAAACAGCCCATGATCCAGGCTTAAACATTCATGGAAAAGGGAATGAAAATAAGAATCACATTTTATGATCAATTTGAATTTTCATCAAGAAGGCTTTTCATCGCTGTTACTTATTCTTAGTACAGTCACAGTCCTGCTAAAATGTATTATCATTGCAGCATATAGAGATAACTATTGGAAATCAAGTTCGACAGACTGTAGATCAAATTCAAAGTCCATAAAACCCAAAGGAATTGGATAACTTTATAATGATATTTAACATTCCACGAAATGAGAAAAAAAAATGTTTGCTTTTGAAAGGTCAAGGGGAGCAGTAGCATTGAAAGAATATGAACGTTCCCCTGTATCAGCTGTGTTTACAAGTTACTGGGCGTAGGATTTGTCTAGTCTATCTGGCGGACGCCGCCTTGTAACAGTGGAGTCATCTTACATTTGCCCTGCTCTTTTAATGTTTCAAAGGCGTTTGCATCCATTACTTCATTTCATCTTCTCAGCATCCTCTGTCCCTTTCCAAGAACAGTTATTATTCTCCTCATTTTATAGACCCAGAGTGGTTCAGATCCTGTCACTCAGCTCAGCAAACCCTGCAGTGCCAGCCTTTTTCCATTATACCAGGTCCCTACTGGCAACATATTCAGAATGATACCAGTTTTGCTTTTCTATTATGTACATATGAGTTGCACACACCTTTCCCCAAGGTGCCTGCTACTTTTATCTTTCCTCCAGGACCGCTTCCCCAAGTGGACACACTGTTTGCCTGTCTGCCCTTTTCTACATTTTGAGATTCTCTCGCTCTCTTTTTCTCCGTTGTCTCTCTTTCCCTATTCAGCTCCCTCCCCGCCATCCTTCCTTATCTATCCTCTTTCATCTCCTCATAAACACTCCTTTGCAGCAGTGGTTTACAAATTTCACTTGATAATTTACATGGAAATATGAAAGGGTTCTTTCTCCAAATGTCTTGCGATTGACTTGGAATCAGTGAGTTAAACAAAAGGGACTGAGCCTCTACCTCTCGGAATTTCAAGGCTCCAGTGATAGCAAATGACCTGCTGTCCCCTCCACCTGTGACTATGCAGGTCCAACTTGGGAACCACCTCACACATCAATGCCTTCACTGTCCACCTGTGTATGTTATTCAAATTCACATAAGATAAAGATCTAGGATGATAAAAACCAATCCTGATGGATGGGATTAGAGAATTACTTCTTTCTGTAGTTAATAACACAAAGCAATCATGTTCAGGTTCTTTGGATAAGCCTCCCTGCTTTCCTTCTTCTGTTCTTGTTCTCCCTTAGCCCAAAGCAGCAAGCCAAGATGGCGGAATACTGCCGACTGATCTTTGGGGATGCCCTTCTCATGGAGCCCCTGGAAAAATACCCAGTAAGCAGTTTTGATGTTTGTCCTTGAAGGAATGTGTGCATTATTGATGAATGAGGTTGAGGGAAAACTTACTTCTTTTTCATATTTATGTTTCTTGATAAGATTAATGCAGTTGATGATGAAATCTTTGACAAGGAGGACACCAGCAATGGGCCCCACTAAGGGTAGAGGAATGCCTCTGCTCTCTTCCTCTTCCCACACTCTTCTCTCTCGCTGGCTGCCTGATGAAACTCAATCAAGAGTGTAGATTTCCCAACAATTACATTCAGCCCATAGAGACAGTCCAAGAGGACAGGCCTCTGCTCACTCCCAGGGAACCTCATCACACCCCTTTGAGATGAATGGATTGGCAAAACAGGGCACTGCAGGTGGCACAATGTCTTCTTGGCCTGTCCCTTCTGGCTGTTCTCTATTTCCTTGCATGCACCTTTTGGTGTGGCACAACTCAGGTTGCCCATTGCCATGATGATATCTCTGCTTTGGGAAGGAAAGCAGCAGAAATATCCTAAAGTAGCATTTTCCTTCCTGCACCCTTTTGCCCAATCTCCATGCATTTGTAAGTGAGTTTATACCAGTCCCTACACTCATTGCAAGCCAAGAATAGAGGACTAACTTAGGCATTCTATAGATTTGCTTAAAGTAACCTATCTTGTGGCTTGCACACATGCTCTCTGATACAATATCTAATGACCCCCTGATGGGAAATTGATTTTCCCATTAGATATACAAACTTGAAACAGTCAAAATAAGGCTTGCAAATATGGTAGCTTGAATCTTAGGGCTGGGAGGAAATCCGAAGCCACCTCATCCACTTCTGTTGATGCAAGGGACATGTGCAGCTAAACTACCTAGTACCAGGATGGGGATTTTGCCAATTTTAAGGGGCATCTGAAAAAATGATTTCATGGGCTCACCTGGAAGCTTCTGCCCATCTTTACCAACTCCTCCTGGCAGATGCCTGGCTTCCTTCCTTCAAAAATTCAGGCCAGGGCCTTCTTATGTGTCCTAAATCAAGATGATTGGGTTTCTATGGTCCATTGGAAAATTCATAAATGTTCAGATTTAGTACATCATATCTACCAGTACATTTCTATGGTCTTCTTCATGTAGAATATGTTGCAAAAAAAAGTATAGTAATGGAAATATATCCTTGACATAAAAAAAATTAGCTCCCATGCAGGATACACTAAGAGTTTAATGAGCAGTGTTGAAGGTAGGGGAGAACAGTCTAGACATTTGGTATCCACAGCTGAGCTGGGGGTCTGGGGAGGGGATCTGAAAGAGGGAGCAGTATTTTTAAAGAATATGCCTTTCATTTCTATTAGCTGGAATCTGGAGTTCCTCTTCCAAGCCCTATGGATTTAATGTATAAAATTTTGGTGAAAAATAAGAAGAAATCACACAAGTCATCAGAAGGAAGCGGCAAAAAGAAGCTCTCAGAACAAGCTTCCAACACCTACAGTGACTCCTCCAGCGTGTTCGAGCCCTCATCCCCAGGAGCCGGTGAGGGGCTGGTGGGCTCTCCCCATCATGTTTTGTGTTGGTTTAAGAATTGCTGCTCTGGGCTGTGCGCGGCGGCTCATGCCTGTAATACCACTATTTTTGGACCCAGACGCAGGTGGATCACGAGGTCAGGAGTTCGAGACCATCCTGGCCAACATGGTGAAACCCCGTCTCTTTGGTGGCCAACATGGTGAAATCCCATTTCTTTGGTGGCCAGCATGGTGAAACCCTGTCTCTTGCAAAAATACAAAAATTATCTGGGCGTAGTGGCACGTACCTGTAGTCCCAGCTAGCCGGGAGGCTGAGGCAGGAGAATCGCTTGAACCTAGGAGGCAGATGTTGCAGTAAGACAAGATCCAGCCACTGCACTCCAGCCTGGTGACAGAGTGAGACTCCGTCTCAAAAGAAAAAAAAAAAAAAGAATCTGCTACTCTGAAATTAGCTTAGAAGGACTTTGAACATTCCTATTTCTGCACAGTTTTAAACTACTGGTTTTCTCTTGCTGCTACAAACTTAGTGGCTTAAACCAGCACAAATGTATTATCCTCTAGTCCTGTAAGTCAGGAAGCCTCCTGGGTTTCACTGGGCTACACTCCAGGTGTCAGCGGGGCTGTGTTCCTTCCTGGAGGCTCTAAGGGAGATGCTGTTTCCTTGCTTTTTCCAGCTTCTAGAGGCCACCCACATTCGTTGGCTTGGGGCTCCTTCCAGCTTCAAAGCCAGCAAGGCTGCATTTCACTAACCTTTCTTTTGTGGTCACATCTCCCTCTGACCACAGGCAGGAAATGTCCTCTGCTGGCAAGAACTCAAGTCATTACATTGGATCCATCCAGGTAATCCAGGATAATTGCTCCCATGTCAAGGTCTTTAACTCCATCTCACCTGCAATGTCCCTTTTATCATGCAAGCTAACATATTCATGGAGCAGAGACATCTCTGGGAGGTCATTATTCTGGCTACCATGTAAGCCAAATAGTCTTCAGAGTGACCATATGACTTTAAGCTTCATAATGGGAAATATTAACGATAGAACTGGGCACTGGGTGCATTGTCATTGATGATATGCTGAAGAGTTCTAGGCATTTCAATTTTTTCATGTTTTAAAGAACTTTTTAAAATCTGTGACATAGCAAAAATTACTTAAATTATCTTTTGAAGCTCCTAGAGGATGCCTAATATCATTTCTTTTCCTTTTAAATTAAGGTTGAAATAGATTTCTGTGGTTGATGAGAAAAGAATTCAGTGGTCACTCATTTCCTTTGGATTATTTGTCATTTAGTCTAATTTATCTTCCAAGTTCAGTCAGAAGCTTGGCAATCTGAAAATCGCATTACAGACATCTCCTGATTGCAGGGTGATTAAGTGGAAGAAACTTTAAGTTTGACTCTAGGAAGTTTTTCAATTGTAAGTTCAATACAGGAACAATCAATTGGAAAACCACTTAGCAGTGTCTACAAAAGCTGAATATATGCACTCCCTGTACCTCGGGAGTTCCATTCCTAGGTATATGCTTGCTAAAGATGTGTATTT
This sequence comes from Nomascus leucogenys, assembly GCF_006542625.1. Classification (NCBI taxonomy): domain Eukaryota; kingdom Metazoa; phylum Chordata; class Mammalia; order Primates; family Hylobatidae; genus Nomascus; species Nomascus leucogenys. The sequence continues at coordinate 3,086,440 of NC_044391.1, forward strand.
AGGTTTACCAAGAGACACGTACAAGAATTGCTTAAAGCAGCGGTATTCAGAATAGCCAAACACTGGAAACCAAATACCCATCAACAGATAAATGAATTATGGTATATTCACACAAAGGAGGAATATGCAGCAATGAGAATGATCTATAACTAAATGAAAACTATGGATGAATCACTATAAATAAACATAATGTTGAGCAAAGGAAGTCAGGTACACAAAAACTACATACTGTATGATTTAATCTATATAACATACAAAACCAGGCAAAACTAATTTATGCTATTTATTAGAAGTCAGGATAATGGGTTCCCTTGGGAGAAAAGCAACCAGAAGGGAGCCCAAGAGCCTTCTAGAGATTGGTTATATTTTGTTTCTTGATCTGGATATCATTTACTCAGACACGTTTATTTGGTGAAAATTCTTTGCGCTGTGGACTTACGACATGTGTACTTTTCTGTACGCCTGTTATACGTCAGTTATAAGATTTTAAAATAATTAAAATATAAACTCTAGGACAATCAGGGTTAAAAAAAGTAGCATGAAACTCTGATTTATCTTTTCTTCTATTTTTCTGTCTCAATTGCCTGTTTTTTTAGTTTCAATTAAAATCTTTATCGACAGACATTATATAATTCTTTGAAAGGGTTTTGTCCTGTAGCTTTTGAATGTGTACTTTCATCGTTATTGTGCATGTCTTTCAACATTTTTTCAAAAATAATTTTTGTACTCAGTAAAAATGTCCTCTTTGAAGTTTGGAAGTGAGTATCATTAACAGGCCTATCATTCACACCTATTTCCTAACACAACTCTATCCCTTGAACGATAGCAAGCAAACCTTGTCATCCTTTGAGTGTGAGGTGCTTGTGTTTTTTACCATCTGCCTTTCCCACTACCAGTTCTCTTCCTTTTATTAACAGGATGCATAACACAAATGACGATTTTTACAGGCAGTGAACATTATTGCTTAATACAGAGAAAGGGCAACAATCTGTTAGTTATTCAGTAGATTTCCTAAGCTAGCCCTGTCGTCTATTATGCAATCAGTGGAAACTTTTGGACATTTTAATATGTAGGTAGGCCCCTGAATAAAGAGCGCCGCTAATTTACCATTTGGTTTGTAGATGTTCACAGTATTGGGAACTCAAGTGACTTGAAAAACGTGAAAGATATTGTATTTCAAAGCTAGTTTACTTATCATGGCCCCCGTTGGCCAGATGCCTCTTGCAGGATTCAGCCCTTTGCTAGTAGACTTGTCCTAACGAACCAGGGTAACGTAAGGTATCTTTTATAGTTCAACAAGATTCCCCCAGCATCCCTCCAAAGATTTACAAGAGAAAAATCAGGTTTCTGCTTTTTACAGTAAAGAAAGATAAATTCTTTCTTTCCCACAGAAACTAAAGGATGACCTGATTGGCTATTGGAAATGACTGCGAATTGTTGGGTCTCATGAAGTATGTTGTAGAAAGCTCTGCCAAACAATTTTTTTAATTACTTAATTAAAAGAATCCCCTTTCTGATTTTTTTTTTAAAAAATAGGTAATAAGAATAAGAACTTGGGACAAAAATTTCATTATAAAAATGCTTAAGTGGCAATACCCTAAAAGAATGTGTCTCTAATATAGTAGTGAGATACGTTTTCTATCCAAAATATAATCGATTCACCTTATTAACTAACACAATATCAGCATTATAAAGTGGTTGTATGTGGCTTTCCTTAATAAACAATCCAATACATAATAACCCTTGTTGGTCCCGAAAATCTTTTTTCCCCTGGAGATTTTTAAGCAATACTTTTTCCACTGCTGTCATTCAGTAATTGAACTGTGTCAGCCAAATGAAAACATTTATAAGTTTCTCAGAGGACAGTGCAATGGTACTGTCTCCATTTATATAAATCGAGTAGGGCAGGTAACTTTCAGAAGGCTGGCAGTGGGCGGGGGTTGCAAGTTACTTCATTGTTGAACCACTATTGCCATCTATTGGGCTCATCGTGCTATTGCATTGTGTGAACCCTGAAAGATAGTAGTTAATTTAGAACCTTCGAACAATTTAGAACAACCTCGTTGAATTTTTACTTGAAAATCTTTTTTTATAGAATGGCTATTTCTGGGTCTGACTGAAGCCCATAGCTATGGAAGAATGTAATGCTTCATACTGATATGAATATTTAACCTAGCAGAAATGTCCATTAATTCTTCAGGGGAAAAACAGTTCATTTAAATGACTGTATATTGGCTAAATATGAAGCTCAATTATTTCTGATGGAGTTAGGTTTCCAATCATGCTGATATTTAAGGACTCACCCATGTTATCCTGCCCTCTTAAAAATAACATCAGCATTTTATACGATATGTGCTTCGTTGTGATGACAATACATCCATCAAATAAGCTTGCAGACAAATCATAGGATAAAGTTGGCCCTTCACGATTTTTGTGTAGTGACTTTGCTGCCAAAGCCCCAGAGTTCCTGCCCCAGCCCCTAACTTCTTTGACTTCTGCAAGGTCCTCTCTGGCCTTGGGAAAAATGTCAACACAAGATCACTGAGCTATGTGCTGGCCAAGCATTGCATGGAAGAGTCGGGGCTTGGGAAAGGAGAGAAAGATGAAGAAGGGATAGTTTATCTGTTTTGGGGTCATAGAGACCCTGAAAGAGTGTTTGTATATCAAAATAGAATACATGTACCATAGAAAGCAAACTGTATTCAGTGCCAGCAAACTGTATTCAATGCCATGTTTAAAAACATATAGAGAAAAAATATTAAGCATTTTTTATAGAATTTTGACATTTTAAGTGGTATTTATTAACAAAGACAGTTTAGGAAAAAAAATCTATGTTCAAAATGTCAGTATACTTTTCTATAACGAATAAAGTTTAAATCCCTGAAAAAAATAATTTTAAAACAAACAGAAAGCCCAACTTCCAAGGAAATCTGTAATTGATTTTAGGTAAAATATGTGTTACAAGTGCTTTAAAGCTAAATGTTGAAATGTTGACATCATGAGCTGTTATTAAAATTTGACAGGAGAAGCTGATACGGAAAGTGACGATGACGATGATGATGATGACTGTAAAAAATCTTCAATGGATGAGGTGGGTACTTAGGGCTTCTGGTCCCAAAGGCATTCCACCAACCTGTACCCTCCTGGATCTGTCTCATGGTCACTTTCTGCCATCTAGTGGCAAAACGTAGATTTGTGCCTTCCAATTGCCAGCTTCAATTTTTGAGGCCATTAAATAGCTTATGAAAAGTTCCAAAGTCCAGAGAAGATATGGGGTTTGGAAAAATGATCAGAACTGTGACATTCATTGCATTGTTTTAATTTTGGAACACTAGAGCTCTACCTATTTATATAAACTTAGGCATCCTGAGTAACTTGATTAGCTCAAAAACATTAATTGCACAGAACCTAGAAGAGAATCAGAAGCAGATCAACTGGAATTTTAGAATTTTGTCTTAGCAAAAGTTCATACTGAAACAATCTGGGCAACAGAGAGACACCTCATACTTTTAAAAAACAAGTGAAAATGAAAGATAAAACACATCCAGGTGCAGTGGTGTACACCTGTAGTTCCAGCTACTAGGGAGGCTGAGGCAGGAGGATGGCTTGAGTCCAAAAATTTGAGGCTGCAGTGAACTATGATCCACTGTGCTCCAGCTTAGAAAACAGAGCAAGACACCGTCTCTCTTTAAAAATACATATTTTTAAGTTTATATTGAATCTGCTTTCAAATTTGTTAGACATGTTCTGTCTCAGCACTTGTAGCTCTACAATTTAGTAAAAATGAAACAAGCAATAAGCTGCTCTGACTTGACGTCCTTCCTCTTAGAATTATTTTTTAATGTCTAAAGTTTTGCTTAATTATGTTCCCCCACTAAATTTCAATGTTTTATTTCCAGGAGGAAAGCAGCTTACCATGTCTGGCAAAGTATATGTTCCTGAGAATGATTTCAATGGTGTATAATTTCTGATCAGTGATTCTAAATAATTTTTAAACTCTCTTACTAATTGGATAGTCCATTTGCAAACGAATGTTTCCAGTTAACATTTGACCTAAACAATACTGCCAGAGTTTTTAAAAGAAACTCATCTCCATGCATTCTCTCTTCTAAAAATGTGAGAAAATATTAGATCACTCTACAGAGGCCCATCTTGTGCCAACACTGCATTATTGGTTTTCTTTTTCATTAAAAACTCTATCAAAGTAATATGTCATAGCTAATAACAGCAAAAGCAACATGAGATTGTACCACTTGCCAGGCACTGTTCTAAGCTCCTTCACATAAATTAACTTATTTTTTAATCAAAAACCCCTATATGCTGTAGAAACTGATTTTATCCTAATTTTACAAATGAGTCAACTGAGGCACAGAGCAGTTAAGTAAGTTGCCCAAGGTTGCCCGGTTTCTAACTAGTGGACCTGGGATTCGAAATCAGGCAGGCTGGCTCTAGAACCCGAGCCATTAATCCCTGCACTATACTATCCTGCTTGTCTAAGACACATCAAGAACCAAGAAGGCAGGGAGGGAGGAATGTTGATGAAGGAAAGCAGGAGTTGTTTACCCACCCCTGCCCACTTCCACAAAGCAACCTTTTTATTATTATTAACAATTTTCAGTTCATTTGCTGGCCACCTACCTAATAATTTTCTTATTGTACAGTGAATTCTTAATTTACGAATCCGATGAGAACACATGGACACATAGAGGGAACCATAGACATGGCGCCTACCTGAGGGTGGAGGTGGGAGGAGGGAGAGGATCAGGAAAAATAACTAATGGACGCCAGGCTTAATACCTGGGTGAAAAAATAATCTGCACAACAAACCCCAGTGACGAGTTTACTTACATAAAAAAAACCTGCACGTGTACCCCTGAATTTAAAATAAATGTTAAAAAAAATTACTAACCTTAGACAACACCTATGGACACCCTGCAATGGAAGATGAGCTGTAGCTCAGTGCTTCTCAAACTTTGATGGACGTTCCAATGACCTTAGTAAAATGCAGGATCTGAGTCTGAGGCCTGTAGAGGGGCTAAGATCAGGCATTTCTAAATGGAAAGGAGGGGGCAGAGGGTAGGGAGTGATTATGCTGGGGCCATGCTACCAGCCACCATTCAACCTCCCACCTCCCTTCCTCCCTCCCTTTTATAAAATGAGGTGTTGCTGTTGCCTTTCTCCTGTAATGAATTTTCATTTTGTAATTTTCAAAAAGGGAGGGATGATTTTCTGCATGCTTGAGTCATGTTGTCATTTTCCCAGGAAAATAACTGATAACATAATGCTGACTCTGGAAATGTTTTCTTTTTTATTCCTACTTCTAGGGGACCGCTGGAAGTGAGGCTATGGCCACAGAAGAAATGTCTAACCTGGTGAACTACATTCAGCCAGTCAAGTTTGAGTCATTTGAAATTTCAAAAAGTAAGTTTTCCCTGGAGAAAAACCCCTCTTGTAGCATATAATGATTATATTTTAAATACGGAGTAATGGGACCAAAGAATGTTACCCTTAATAGATCGATTTATGCTTTTGAAGTCTTAAATATATGTACATTTTTGCTGTCTTGTTACCTTTACACATATAATAAATATACATATATTGTACTATATAAAAATAACCATGTGAGAAAGTATTCTATGGTGTTCTCCAAAAATATTTAATAGGGCTACAGGCCATACATGGCTATCTGAAAGACACATGACCAGAGTACAACTAACTGGGAATTGTACTTTGCTTTTTGTTCGCAACACACAGTAAGATCCATCTATTACATAAGTGATAATGTTGAAATAAAGTATCTACCTATTTCCCAGAAGGGAAGCAGGCAGAGACTTGATGAACCCTGATAATTAGAAATAGAACCAATTTATCTATATTCCATTTGTCCAGCACATTTATATATTTAGAAGAAAATGCATTAACTTCACATCACTTTGTGTTTTCCGTTTGTTCAACTATACGTCCATACTTGTGCAAAGAAAAATATCATCTTTACCCAGACAAAAGGGTTCTTTTATGAAAATGCCCCTTGTATTTGCATGAAGTCTAAGATGCTATCAGATTAAGGGAATCCTTGAAACTTACTAGCCGCTTATAAGGGTGTGCCCTTAAAAACAGAAATGTTGCCTAAATGTACTAGCTTCTAATCAAGGATGGCTTTGCAGCTATATCAAAATCCAAGCCTCTACCAAACACACTTGTTTATATTTGTATAATTTTACAAAAAGTCTTCACTTAGTGGTATATGCAATCTAGATCTCTACAACAAAGAATTCAACTTCCAAGAGTTTATATATAATGATTTCTCAACATTTAATTCGATGTCCTAATTTCTGATGTTTCTTACAAGTTGTTTTCTTTGAAACATCCTAGCGTAGTTATTTTTATATCACTGTAATTTCATTGGCTGCAATGAGTTTCTCTAACTCATTAGTTAAAAGTTCCAAGACAAGTAGCCAAGTGTGAGAAAGAGCCAATATATTTAGATTCTTCAGAACCTGGAAACAACAGCGCCAGCTAGACTCACAAACAAGCACTTTTCTCCTTGTGTTTAATATCATTTTATAACCTTAAAAAAAGAATATTCAACATATATTGCCAAGTACTTATTAATGTTGACTGAATTTTACTTAATCGTTATGCTTAATTTAATAAGTCATATAAAGGTAGATTTATGATGGACCAAAATAAGAGAAGCCAAGGTTTGCCTTAGAGTGGATTGGAGAAGGTGAGAAGATGGATAAAGAAGCCTGGAAATCATTAAGAAGAACGAGGTTTTAATTTTGAAAGAGAGGTCAAAGAGGGAAAATATCTCAAAGATAACTCAGTTTAAAAAATTCAGAGCTATATAACCACCCTGTGCAATACTTATCTAAAATACTGCTCATAATAGTTGGTTTTTAGTGGGGACGAGGGTAGAGAAAGTGACTCTCAGTCTTTCTAAACTAAGATAACTTTGTTTTGTTTCTCTCACTCTAATTGGAGGCTTGAATTTCACTTTCAAAATGTTTTGCTTGTGTTTAGCACATCCTCCTCTCTGGCCTCTATTTTATTTTATACTTTATTAGTCCGTTCTCGTGCTGCTATGAAGAAATATCGGAGACTGGGTAATTTGTAAAGAAAAGAGGTTTAATTGATTCACAGTTCTGCATGGCTGGGGAGGCCTCAGAAAACTTAACAATCATGGCGGAAGGCGACTCTTCACAGGGCAGCCCGAGAGAGGATGAATACAGGCAAGGGAAATGCCAGATGCTTCTAAAACCATCAGCTCTCACGAGACTAATGCATTATCATGAGAACAACACGGGGGAACCATGCCCATAATTCGATTACCCCCACTTGGTAACCCCCCCTTGACACTGTGGGTTTTACAATTCAAGATGAGATTTTGGGTGGGGACACACCCAAACCATATCATGTATCTAATATGAAAATGAAGCCATGAGACTGGAAAATTTCCAAGGATCTTTCTGTTTCGAAAGACCATAATTCTGTCATATTAGTTATTTGAACCAAAAAAGTATATACAAACTGATAAGGTGACAATGTGGGTATGAAAGAGATAGTCAGTACCTAGCACAAACATTCCCATGGTCTCTTTTGTTAAATCCCATATTGGCCCTAAGAAAAAAATCTGGGTGAATTTAGAACAAAAGATTCCCACAGGGTCCCTGCTCTTTTGACAAATTTTTTTATTGCCACACTATACTCATCTAAAATTCATTCATGTCCCTAAATTACAAAAGCATAAGTAGTTCTGACCCAAGTAGCAAATATTAGAAAAGACAACTAACAAGACTCAACTTTTGTTACAGGTAAATAGTGCACTAGAAAAAAAAAATTAAATATTAAAGTTACATTGAGGATTATTTGCCCTCAACTTCACTGAACATTTACCCATTTCTTTTATAATGTTATAATTTATAACAATGAATTGTATTTCTCACCTTCCCTTTTTTTGTTTTGTTGTTGCTTAACTCAGAAAGAAATAAAAGTTTTGAAATGTCTTCCTTCGTGGAAACCAAAGGACTTGAACAACTCACCAAGTCTCCGGTGGAATTTGTAGAGTATCCTTGATTTGACGAATGGCTGCAGAATGAACACAGCTGAAGTCTTGTGCTATTTGTTCATTTGGTTTTTTAATAGGGAGAAAGATGCATAAAATAGCTTAAGTATATAGCCTGGGGTGGATAGTATCATGTACAATGCTGGGCGGGGTAGTCTGGCCTATAGAACAAAAAACTGGTCTTGGAATAAAGGAAGCCTAGATTTCAAGGTTGCCTTTCACACCACCAAGCTCTGTGTCTTTAGGCAATTTGCTTAATCCTGACTTTCCTTGTCTATAAAGCACAAATAATGATACTAGCTTTATGGTTTGCTCTTTGGATTAGGTACAACATATGTAACATGAGTGTGCATACTTTACACATATGTAAGATATATGTAAAGAAATATATACCTGACTTGGCATCTCACATACTTATATGTACTATATGTCCAAATAGTAGGGATGATGATGACATTGTAAATATAAACATACATTACTAAGAATGGATTTATTGATATTACTGACAACAAAAATTTTTGCTATTATCCATGAACTAAAATAAAGTGAAACAGGCTATTAAATTTCTTTCATAAAATTAACACTAAATATCACAAAGCGCTCAATTTCATGTAAGAAGTCCTAGAATAAAGTTAACCTTTAAAATTCATCAATGGAAGAAGAAACAAATGTTGACTCCATAAATAAAGTCCTGCTAGAAAATTATCGTCGTTAGTATTCATTATTGACCGTGTGATAGATCTTGTCTTATCTCATTTAATCCTCACGATAGTCCTATGACGTAGAAATTGTTAAATCTATTTTATAGATGAAGAGACTGAGGCACAGAAAGACAACTTGTCCAAGGTTATTCAGCTGGCAAGTTTGAGAGTTGAGGTTCAGTTTCATTTTGCCTAGCTCAGAACCCTAACCAACCTTCACCTAACTTGGTGACAGGAACTAGTCAGTCATGTTTTTAAAGACATAGCATGGTCCAACAACTACAAGATTCTTAGGATAGAAAACTGATGATGATAGGAACCAAAATATTAAGCAAGATCAGAAACTTCCATGCTACATTGACCTTGCTATCAATTATAAAGAGTACCACAGTCTTGGCAAATAGCATTCCCAGAGAAAATTAATAAAATGAGCAGACAGCATTTCAAAAATAGCCATACAGTGCATATTATCTACTTCTGCCAAACACAATATCATTCTTTCAAATGATTTAACACATTCCAGCCTCCTTGTGTGTCCTTAGTCATTAAGTCCATCCTGAATACTCTCCACAAATCACATTGACTTTGGCTCAGCCACTTTTTGCTACCCCATTGGCTTTTACCCACGGGGCTCTGCAAAGGTGACGCTATGCCTGTGTGATAAGAGCATACTTACTCTGTTTGTCTAGAAAGCTTTTTGCGTATTTGATATACTGACAACAAAAATTTTTGCTATTATGCATGAACTAAAATAAACTGAAACAGGCTATTTAATTTCTTTCATAAAATTAACACTAAATATCCCGAAGTAGCCCAATGAGATGATCAATATTTACTTCATTTTCCAAATGGAGAAAGATGGAAGGTAGCTTCTTAGTTACTATTATTAACTAAATATTTTTATAGTTGTATTCACTACTTAACATGATGGTCCAGATATAACAAAATGCAGCTTAGCAGGATATATCCAAAAGGAACACGTGTGGATTCATCCAACTATATGCCTCAGCTCTTCTGGAACGCAGGTTGTCAGATGGTGGCACTTAATTTCCAGACAATGGGTAAGTACATGCTCGTTCCCATTCTGCTATAAACTCACATTGCCATGTGTCCAAAAACCATTCTTACATAATTAGGAGAGAGAAAATTGGCAGACGTCATTGAAAAAATAAATAAAAGCAAATTTCAATGAAGGGAATATCAATGCATAAAAAAGTGAATTTTGAAAATCGAGACATTTTCTTCAATTATTCTGTAAATGGATCTTTATTTCTACAGGTTTTGCATTATTTTTCAAACAAAAATTTTTATACTTTTTAAAATAATCCATATTTATTTTGAAAATAATGGAAAATTCCGTAAGTATTTTAAAAACAAACTGCCGGGAATGCTACCAACTCAGAGATTCCACAGTGTTGACTTTGAGCTTTGTAATCTATGTCTTTTTTGTCTACATATAAATGCTTTTGTACGTAACTACTCGTTTAAAATAAATACATATATATTCATACGTACGTATATAAACACACACTCACTTAAGTGCCATAGAGAGACATGAATTTCAATAGCTGCATACTAAGCATATTTCACAATTCACTAAAAACTTATTTCTATTCCCTAAATTTCTTTTGGAAAATATTTTAAAAACAGAATTACTAATGTTAAAAGATGTGAACAGTTTAAGTACCTTTATGAATATTGCCAAATTGTCTGTAAAAAATGTTGTGCTACATTACTCCTCTGTCAGCAATGTTTAATATGACGTGGCCTCTCATTTGCGATCATGGTTAAGTATTATCATTAAATAATAGTAATAATTAAACCAGACAAAAATGTGTTATTTCACTGTTATTTTAAATTCATTTCTTGAATCATTATCAAGGTTGAACTTTTTAAAATATGTTTCTTGGTTTTTGTATTTCTGCTTTTATCAATTACATATTCAGGACTATTCATCAGTTTTCTTGTTGATTTATAACAGCACTTTTTATTTAAAGGGTATATTGTCTTTTGTGAAACAGAGACAAATTCAGCGGATCAGGTCAGGCTGATTAATGTTTAATTAAAGTTCCTGGTTTACTTGTATGATTACAGTCTCCTCACCCCAGGATGAGAGCCTTATGCTCCCATTTTTCTCATGGTTTCTTTTTTATTTAACCTTTTCATCCAACAAAATTTAATTTTGGTCCATAGTCTCAGTGAGATCAATCCTTTTTTTTCCATCCTAAACAATCATCCCACTGAACTGGAATTACACGTTAATAGATACAGCCTTTTTCATTGTTGTTGTTAATTCAGACCCATTTTTTCACTTTGTATCTTTTCCATTAATAAATTTGTCTGCCTTCCTGGATGCAATAACTCACTGTTTTTACTGTATTTTATAATATGGATTAACACCTGGAAGTGGTGATTCTCCTTTACTACTATTAATTTTCAATTCCTTTTTTGCCATTGCCAGTGGAATTCTTATTTCAAATCAACTTAATTTAATTGTATTATGTTTCCCTTGACCACTAAAAAAAAGAAAACTATTTTTTAAATCATATTAAATTTATAAATTTATCTGACAAAAACTGACACCTTTTTAATTTTTAGTTTTTCTGTCACAGGAAAAATGCTTTTCTCTTTACTTTAAAATTTTTTGTATTAAGTCCTCAGCAAAATCACTTGTCTTCATTAGAGGTCTAGGTTTCTTAGATTGAATCATTCTTTTTATTTATATTATATTTTTAACAGGTTGTTTCTGGATATTTATATTTGTATATTTATTTATTTTATAAACAATTGTATTTTACAAATGATCATCTTCCTAAACTCTTATAATAGCCTATTTTTTGCAGTACATTCCGTTGGAATTTTTAGACACACAAAGACAGTAATTTAATCATATCTCAGTTCTCCACCTGCCTTATTTATTGCTTTGGCCTGACCATTCTAAGATATTAAATGAGGGTTCCGAGTGGGCATCTTTCTTTTTTATTCAGTAGGAAATTCAACATTATGACTTTCATTAAGTATCTATCAAGCTCTAGCCACGATTAAGAGTAATTTGCTAGATATTTATGGATTTTTAAAATCAATTAATTTATTTTTATTGATACATAATAGCTGTACAAACGTTTGCAGTACGTATGATAATTTATACATTTATATAATCAAATCAGAGTAATTGGGCTATGCATCACCTGAAATATCTATCTTTACATTAGAAACGATTGAATTGCTCTCTTCTAGCTATTTTTACATGTACAAACTATTAATGTTAACTATAGTCACCTCCTTATCTATCAAACACCAGGTCTTAACGTCTTCTATCTAAGTGAAGAGTGGGCATCTTTCTCTTCATCCTGATCCTAATACAAATTTCACTGTTGTGATATCATCAAGTCAGATACTGGCTGTGACTTTGAGTCAGATATTCTTTAACACACTAAAGGACACGGGTCCTATTTGACTAATGTTTGAGAAGTTGGCATTGAATGTTATTAAATGTCTCTTGGACATCCATTGGAATGATCATATGTTCATCTTTCAGACATAAATGTGATAAGTTATCTTAATAGATCTCATTTCCTAATATATAATTATCCTTTTGTTCCCAAGATAGGCTCTACTTATTTGTTGTGTATTATTTTTAGAATATATGACTTGCTAATGTAATTTTTAGGTTTTTGAAGCTAATTTTTTCAAGTGTCATAAATTCATTTTTTTTGAAATTTTCTCCAATTTTGACATCACAGTTATGTTTATAAAATAATCGTTTAATAAGAGAGAAAATTTCACTTATTTTTTCTGTTCTAAAAATGATTTGTTACATGAAACTTTAGAATAATTCTATCATCACCTCTTTATTATCCACATAGAGATGAGTCGTGACACAGATAATCTGGAACCGTTGACAACTTCCCAGATTCTTTACAACTTTAACATGTATTTTTTCACCCTATCAGTTGCAATATGTGTGAACATTCATCTGATGCACTGACTGAATCTGAGGAAAATTTTGACCAGTAACCTTTGTCCACTGGAAAAGAGTCTATGTAGAATTAGATGTTCGTTGTAAGTAATCACAGACGTGCAAATTTTAAAAAAGAAATTTTTTGTACAAATTAAAAAGCAAGAAAAGGAATGATAGAATCCTCTTTTAATGAGGCATGGAGAAGTCCATTCTCAAAAACATGGCTTAGTAGTGTAATCTGGTTTAAGCTTTCTGAAGGGCATTTTAGCAAGGCATCAAAGGAAGCTTTTCCAATGTGGACATCATTTGTCCCAGGAATTCCTCTCATAAGAAAATCACTGATGATGGCTTCAAAGATTTCACCACAATGATGTTTATCAAAACATTATAAGGGTGAAAAATTAGAAAAAACATAAATGTGCCCAAAAGGGGACTGGTTAAATACATTATATTCTAATATATGCTTTATATATTAGAATAATATATTTAATATATTAGATAATAGATATATTAGAATAATATATCTAATATCTCATATAAATAATATATATTTTATATATAATATATAATATATTAGATATTAGATATTTTATATATACTATATTTCTATATAATTATATATTATATATTATATTATATTATTTAATATATATTATAATATACAAATATATTATTCTAATATATTTAATCAAAGGAATTTGAGACAGCTGTTATAATTAAGGCAGATACATATTAAAAGAAATCAACATGCTGTATGTCAAAAATATATTTGAAGTGGAAAAGCAGACTGTACACCCACCTGTTGGCGGTGATTATTTCTGGATTTGGGGATTAGAGGTAATTTTTTTTTTCTTATCTGTGTTTCCTACATTTCTACAATGATTCTCTTCTAAAGGAGTACAGTCACAAAAGTAGACTGTGATCAACTTTACTTTACAATCTTACTTTCTTACCCCAAATATAGATAAACTCACAATAAGGCTTGTGTTTTTGATATTCAGACCTGGCTATGCAAATAAATATGGGGATGTATGAATACAACGGGAAGAGTGGCTACAGATTGAAGCCAGAGTTCATGAGGAGGCCTGACAAGCATTTTGATCCATTTACTGAAGGCATCGTAGATGGGATAGTGGCAAACACTTTGTCTGTTAAGGTAGGTATACCCCATCACAAAATTGTTCCTCACAATAGTGTTGAATTTACCTACATTGCAGAAAGAAGTGGCTTAGTCATTAAAAATTTAGTAACTAGCAAAGATTCTACTTTCTTCCTACATTTTTTTTCTCTAAAGATCAAATACACATTAAAAGTTTTCATAGGGCTGGGCGCAGTGGCTCACGCCTGTAATCCCAGCACTTTGGGAGGCTGAGGCGGGCGGATCACGAGGTCAGGAGATCGAGACCATCCTGGCTAACACGGTGAAACCCCGTCTCTACTAAAAAATACAAAAAAAAAAAAAATTTTGCCAGGCATGGTGGCGGGCGCCTGTAGTCCCAGCTACTCAGGAGGCTGAGGCAGGAGAATGGCGTGAACCCGGGAGGCGGAGCTTGCAGTGAGCCCGGATCGCACCACTGCACTCCAGCCTGGGCGACAGAGCGAGAGAGCGAGACTCTGCCTCAATTAAAAAAAAAAAAAAAAAAGTTTTCATAGCCCACATGGATAAGATAAAGGGGCTGAACTTCATTCTTAATGATAAAAATCTGACTCTAAATCAATAAAATGAGTTGGAGAGACTCATCATAACCAGTCCTCTTTTTTGGTGTCACTATCCTACTGTGAAATTTACATGATAATTAGTGGCCCATATTGGAGAGATTTTCTAGTCTTTTTTTCCCCCTTTGGTTCTTAGAAAATTAGAGACAGAACATTCCCTCAATAAATTATCAAATATTAAACAAAAGCTTTCAAGTTACTTTAAATGGTTTTTGAAAATTTTCCAGCATATTCAGAGATTTTAAAACACATATTAATGATCTTTAAATAACAGTTGCTTTATTAAATATATATATATACATATGTATCATAAATATATAAAAATCATATATATATACACATACATATGTATATCTGATCCTAAACAAGTCTAAATTTTTTTAGTCTTTGAAATTGATTTTATATCAGATATAATTTTTTAGCTATCAGAAAATATTTTTAATACTATGAAAGGAAAATCAATTTTTTAGAATACATTTTTACATGGATTCTTCGTTGTTAAAGCTTTTCAAAAATATTGTCTGTTTTCTGTTTAACTGAATAACTATAGAACTAAGAAATTTTTTTACTGGACATAAATGCAATTTTTTGATTAACCTTAAACAAAGGCATTTGAAAAACTATTTAAAAAGCTTTCTATAATAGCTTCACTAATTTCTTTCTACCCTAAGCAGTTGAGCACATTTTTACCTTAAAACTTTCATCACTTTATATCAAGGGTTTAAAGAATAAAATGTCAATGAAGTGTCTCATAATTATATCTTTTGAAATTGCTTCAAGCCACATATATAAAGAGTTCAAGTTGGCAGAATTAGAGTTTATTTTAGGAAATTATTTTCAGAAAAGGCTGTTTAATTCCTGTCAGGTGTGATTAAGATAAACTCATAAGCTTCATGTACTGAGAGATGCTACTTTTAGAATCCTTGTCAAGTGTTGTTATAGTTTGGTTGAATTAATAATATTTTTGCTTTGCAGATTCGTCTTGTTTTGAATATATTTGTTTGCTTATTTTTTTTGGTCTTGAAAATCCTACTGTGACAGTAAGCAATTATAAAACAATGACACAGAGGCAGGAAAGTACATTGAGTTGTGAAGGGGAAATAGTTGAGCCCCAGACAAGTGTAACCTGCTGCTCCTGTCCAGAATGGAGACGCTGCTCCAGAGCTGTCAGTCTCCCCTGAATGGACAGTTCTCACTGCAGTAGAGTCCTACCTTTGACATTATAGCTAGAGCCAAGATGCAGATCATAACTTTCCAATTATGCCTTTGTTTTCGTCTTCTGGCATAGATTTTATAATGCCAGAATGGACTTGTGAGCTCACGTGATGTTCTACCATCCTATGTTACTGATGAGAGCATTGTGGTTTAGTGTCACGAATTTAGTTTAGGACTCTACTTTGGTCAAACATCTTAAACATACAAAATCTTCTGTGCATCTGAATTCCAAGTAGGACTTGCGTAACTTAGAAGTTTCAAACATGTTTTGAAATGCTTGCTTATTTTATAGACATAGTTCTCACATAGAACCTCAAGTTAAACAGAGAGACTGTTGCTAGCAGGTCCCATGCACTCAAGCCAAATAGAACATATAGGGGAAATGAGTTGTCCCAGGGCAAATTCAGAGAGCCTTCCTGATGACTTTCTCTCTGAATTACTCAGAATTTCTGACCACATCAGCATATAGCTGACTTTGACTTTACTCAGCCTTTGATGGCTATTCTTATGCCACCATTTTGTCTGATTTCTGGCCCCGCCATAATTCTGTCCCTTTTCACAATCCTGAGCTCAGATTGTGAGCCCAGCCATAATGCTGTCCCCTTTTCACAATCTTGAGCTCAGAAAGTTCTTGACCAGCAGGCAATTTTCTTGTAGCCACATAACCCAGATTCACCAGGTTTGCTCGGTCAGCACTTGCTTCCTGCTTTCCCCTTCCTGGTATACAGCAGAAGCACATCTTGTTTGCCTCCGCTAACCTTTATGACAGCTGATGGATAGCTCAGATCTTGAAAATTTGGATAGAAACAGAGGCAGACATGGAAGACATTTATAAATATGTAATATTAAAAATCTCTTTTATGTCTATAATATCCATTAGTTCTGTAGCTAGACAAAGATGGTGACACCATGTGAGATTGGGGTAATGATAAAATTATCTTGATGGTTTAAAGTGAATACTTGTTCATTTATTCCTCCTACAATACTGTGTCTTATTAATTGACTACTTCTAACCTCACCATTTTCAATATCCCTCTACCAACCTGTATTAGTCCATTTTCACACTGCTACAAAGAACTACCTGAGACTGAGCAATTTATAAAGAAAAGAGGTTTAATTGACTCACAGTTCTGCATGGCTGAGGAGGCCTCATGAAACTTACATTTATGGTGGAAAGTGAAGGGGAAGCAAAGTACATCTCACATGAAGGGAGGAGAGAGAGAGTGAGAGGGGAACTGCCACACACTTTTAAACCATCAGATCTTGTGAGAACTCACTATCATGAGAACAGCATGAGAGAAACCACTCCCATAATCCAATCACCTCCCACCAGATCCCTCCCCAAATATGTGAGGATTACAATTCAAATTACAATTCAACATGAGATTTGGGTGAGAATATAGAACCGAACCATATCACAACCCATTAAGTGAAAGGGAAATCATATTTCTGCTCTTGCATCTATTCCATTTTGCTTATAATTCAACATTCGCTGAAGAGCATTTGTGGCTCTTTAAAGTATTCTCTTATGTCTTTTTTATTTGCATACCAAAATTCCTTATGGATTGATTGATTGATTGATTTTCTAGATTATTTCAGGTCAGTTTCTTTCTGATAAGAAAGTTGGGACTTATGTGGAAGTGGATATGTTTGGTTTGCCTGTGGATACAAGGAGGAAGGCATTTAAGACCAAAACATCCCAAGGAAATGCTGTGAATCCTGTCTGGGAAGAAGAACCTATTGTGTTCAAAAAGGTTGGTCACATGTTCTTGATATGAGTTATAATTGCATTTTTCAGGTGTTTTACACTGAGAAAATAATGAAATCGTGAATTACTTGTTGTTTAATTTGAAAATTTACACATTTATAAAGCAATTACCTTTTGAAAGCCATTCTGAAAACCCTTCAAGAATTCTGTTAATCACTTGTTTGAATTTTCAGAATTGTATTGTAAATCAATTCATTCTAGTATGCCTCAAATGGACGGCCATAAAAACATATACATTTAACTCATATCATCTGATAGTACAAGTGATAAATGATACATTTTAATTATAACTCAAATGAAGTAGAGTGGAAGTAGGGAATAATATAGTGGCTGAGATAAAGAAAATTCATATTTCCTTTCAAAGGAATATTATTTAAATTCCCCAAAATCTCTAGCCTCTGAGAGCTGGTCATTCAATCTTGTCTGGGTTCTATCTAATAAAGTTGAAACCTTTCACACTCAACTGGGCCCTTCTCTTTCTTCACCAAAAAGCAAATCTTCACACATGCTTAGCATGTAAAGGAAGAAAGTAAGTTCAGTGGGAAGTAGACTTTTTACCCTACTCTTTGCTTTTTTCTGGCCAAAATATCTACAAAGCCTAGTCTTCTGCAAAGAGAATAGCAATATGGAAACTCTGTGCTCTGGGATTTTTCCATATGTTAACTGAGTTTAATAATAATGTTTACTATAATGTTTACTTCTTACAGTTATTATAAACATTCCATAAGTAAATACACTAACCACACTTAAGAAATATCTAGCACAATGAAAATATTCAATAAATGTGAGTTTGCTGATTTTGTAAACAATACATTTTTAAAGAGATAGTTGACTTCATGTTCTTGACATAAGATATAACTGCGTATTTTAGATGTTTCACACTGAGGAAAGAAAGGAGTAGTTGCTCTTTGCTTACTATGGGAATTTACAAATTTATAAAGCAATTGTATTTGGAAAGCTATCCCGAAAGTTATTCTTGTCTTTCAGTGGTTGTTTTCACTTTTTTTGCTTTCACTTTGAAGATGCAAAAGTCATTTGCTTTGAAAACATAAACGAAATATTCACATGGTGATAAAACCACTAAACTCTTTTTATTTAAAGATAGAACTTTTGTCATGTCCACATTGAGAATGTCACGTAAAAATAAAACAGCCTGTTTTTTTAACAAATGCCTCATTAAGGCAAGGTGATAAAACATAGATGAAGCCCTATCTCTGGCAACCCGTGTCTTCTCCTCTGAAAATGAAATTTATAGGGCAACATCTCAACTATTTGTCTAAAGTAGCTAAGTAGAAACTTCTACTTGGATCTGAAAAGCTGGTCCTGGCCAGGCGCAGTGGCTCATGCCTATAATCTCAGCACTTTGGGAGGCCAAGGTGGTGGATCACCCGAGGTCGGGAATTCGAGACCAGCCTGACCAATATGGTGAAATGCCGTCTCTACTAAAAAAATACAAAAATTAGTCGGGCGTGGGGGCATGCGCCTGTAGTCCCGGCTACTCGGAAGGCCAAGACAGGAGAATCGCTTGAACCCAGAGGCAGAGGTTGCAGTGAGCCAAGATCACGCCACTGCACTTCAGCCTGGGTGACACAGCAAGACTCTATCTCAAAAAAAAGAAAGAAAAAAGAAAAGAAAAGCTAGTCCTCATTGAATAATACTTTCTAATTATTTCTTGGAATTGTTCATTCTTATAACCAGGTGTGTCCTTAATGTCCTTTGTAGGTGGTTCTTCCTACTCTGGCCTGTTTGAGAATAGCAGTTTATGAAGAAGGAGGTAAATTCATTGGCCACCGTATCTTGCCAGTGCAAGCCATTCGGCCAGGTATGGGTAGTGTGCTGAGAAACTTTTTATCAAAATTGCAAAGAAAATCATTACTGCTTAAAATATTACTAGAAAATCACTTAAGAAACTATTTGCTGCTTTGTAATTTTGTTATGTAACAAGGGCTATGAGATTTAGTTACATGTTTTTGTGACATGTTGTAGTATTAATATGTTAGTCAACTCTTTCAACAATAATTATGTGTAACAAACAATCTGAAAACTTATATGCAAATATTTATCTTCGTGCTCATAGGTCTGTGGGTTGGCCGGGTTTGGCTGATCTAGCCTGGGCTCAGCAGCATAGCTGTGCTTCAGGTTCTGGTTTGGGTCTATGTCTGTCCCACATGCGCTCACTCTGGGGTCCAGGCTGAAGTGGCAGTTGCTTCTATAATATGGACTTCTCTTGGCAGACCATTGGAATACAAAGGGCAAGTCTAACTCTGCATGTGCATTTTAAGCCTCTACCTACACCAAATTACTAATATACTGTTGACTAAAGCAGAGCTTAAGCACAAGTCAAGAAATCACGTCAAGGCTGGGCATGGTGGCTCACCCCCAGAATCTCAGCACTTTGGGAGGCTGAGGCAGGAGGATCTCTTGAGGCCAGAAGTTTGAAACCAGCCTGGGCAACAGAATGAGACCCCGTCTCTACAAAAAAATAATAATAACAATTTTTAAAAAAAAGAAGTCATGTCAAGTATAATTCGGTTATGGGGCAAGTTTGGATCAATAATTCAGTCTATGACATATGATTCTGAATTATCTTTTGTGGGAAAAAACATATGGTTGGAAAGGAAAAAATCACAATGAATGTTTTCTTGTCTGATGAGAAAAATAATACCTTATCATTCATAACTGTTATTAAAATGAAAAAAGTGACCTGTTTTTTATCTAAAGTAACCTGAAATACATGCTTTCATCACATAGATGCGCATAATTATAACTAACATTGGAAAGGAAATATGTGCTACAGAGCATTATTCTCACCTTCCAGGCTATCACTATATCTGTCTAAGGAATGAAAGGAACCAGCCTCTGACGCTGCCTGCTGTCTTTGTCTACATAGAAGTGAAAGACTATGTGCCAGACACATATGCAGGTAAACAACTTAACTCAAATACTCCTTTACGCAAAGGGGTATTTCTGTCTGAGTCACCATATATTTTTGGGTTAGTGAAAGGAAAACTGAACCAAACAAAGCAGGAGATTCTGGCTTCAGAATCACCCCTACTTTTGTATGTAAGTTTAGAGGTAAATTGCTTGAGCCATTGTGAATACATTTTAATTTAATGTATTTTAATTAAAATCACCTCAGTTTTTTGAATATTTATTCCCTTTTAGTCTTATTCTCATGGGCCCAGCACTTACCAACTCATGTTATCCATTACAACAGATGTCTAGGTCTGTGCACTGAATTTGTCTTCCACCAGTTTTAGAATGCTGATTCTTTTCATGGGTGACATCCTAAATTTAAGGAATTAACCAAGAATCATAAACGTAAATGCTTATAGTGCCAAGTAGCTTGGGTGTAAGATACTGGTGAGTAGTGGAGACCATAGTAAGCTTGGGGCACATGGTCCATCCAAAGTTGGCTGCCATAACTCATTCCAGCTAGGCACTGCCCTTCAAAGGATAACGATATTGGCAAATCATTGGGTTATCCCAACAGTCCAGAAAGCAGGCTTTTTATGTAAAATGTCTCTATTTATGAAACATCATTTGGGCCAAACAGGAAAATTGTGTGGGCCATTGCCGGAATGGATGGGACCCTCAAAAAGAAACTAAAGAATCAAGAATATTGAAGGATCCTGAGTTGAAGCCTGTCCAGTTTGACTCTCAGAACTAAACTCTTAATTTCTCTCTTCCTGAAGTTTCAACAGAATCCTAACCCTTGTCCTTGTTCAAAGTGTTGCATAGAGGAGTAGATAGTTATATGGGTAGATGGAAGAATGGAAGATGGATAATGACTGGGTGGATGGATGGATGGATGAGTGGGTAGATGGGTGATGAATGAATGCATGGACTGATGATGGTCAGATAGATGAGTAAGTAGATGAATGATGGATAATCAATACCTCCAGGACCTTTGATCTAAAATATCTCTTCCCTATTTAGATGTCATTGAAGCTTTATCAAACCCAATCCGATATGTGAACCTGATGGAACAGAGAGCTAAGCAATTGGCTGCTTTGACACTGGAAGATGAAGAAGAAGTAAAGAAAGAGGTGAGAGGGTGTTTTAATCTCACGTATAGCATTAAGCATGATCTCCATACCTACTTGTTGGCTTTGCCTAAGTAATATCACATACCTTGGGAGAAGAAAAAGCACATTGGAACAACACTTTTGTGGTGTTCAGCATCATGTCACAGAACATCTAGATGATTGACTTAAATTTTTCACATTTCATTTTCTTTTGGCATTCTGTGGATACCACGAGCATCTTATCTTGTGATAAAATTAAACTGCACACATCTTGCTATTTCAGATGAAACTTTCTACATGATTTCATGCTTATTAAAGGTGATGAAGGCACTTAAAAAGGAAGATAATCATCAAATCATTTAGGGTTTCCATTTGTCTTTAATGTAGTATGCAGGATTTTCAAAGTGCTTTTCTGATTTTTTATAACACATAAAATAGTTAACACAATACCTGGAAAATAGTATGAGTTATAAAGAGTCTACTGTTATTATTAGATGGTATATTTATGTATTATAATGTATGTCCTGGGAATAATTGATATATTATTCCAAATTAGATATCACAATGCAAAGCATAATTAAGGAAGGGTCTAAAAATAGTAGAAATGAAGTTTAAATATATAAAGCTTCTATGTAGACTGGCAGTCTTTTTGCTTTTAAAAAAAAAGTGAATTATAACTTGATTATTAAGGGTGACACTAATATTAAAAATAGTGATAAAAATTTGCTATTTTCATATTTTATTCAGAGGAAAAACTCAAGAAAAAAGATAGAAAATGGAGAACTGTCAGTATTGGGGGAAAAAACCTTGAAAATTATTTTAATAAGTATAACTAATAGTTATCCATTAAATAGTCCATTTAAATAGTCTATTAAAGTTGATACTGTTAAGTAATGTTTTTCTTATTTCTAAAGCATCCTAGATTTATTATAGAAAATTTAAAACGTAAAAATGACAAAAGAAAACAACAAACAAATCAACTATAATTCAAACATCCCATCCACTCAGAGATAGCCATATTAAATGTGGGGTGTATACATATCTAGCCGTTTTATGCACAATTGTTACTCTTTCATAAAATGGGATAATATTCACAGTCTGTGTTTCAAGTGAAAATAAAAATAAAAGTATTAAGTATCTCATTGTCCATGTCATTAAATATTCTTGTGACATGACTTTTAATAACTCATAGCCTTCTATCATATAGCTCCACCATAATTTAATTACTAAGTCCCCAATTATTGGATATTTGCAATGCTGCACTATTTTATTTTATTTATGGGTACATAGTAGGCATATATGTTACGGGGTGCATTTGATATTCTGATACAGACATACCGATTTTTGTACACTGATTTTTAATCCTGCAACTTTACTGAATGTTCATCAGTTCTAATAGTTTGTTGGTGGAGTCATTAGGATTTTCCAAATATAAGATCATATTATCTGCAAACAGGAATGATTTGACTTTTTCCAATTTGGTTGCCCTTTATTTTATTTTCTTGTCTAATTGCTCTAGCTTGGATTTCCAGTACTATGTTGAGTAATAGTGGTGAAAGTGAGCATCCTTGTCTTATTCCAGATCTCAGAGGAAAGGCTTTCAGTTTTTCTTCATTCAGTTTGATACTAGCTGTTGAACTGTTATATATGGCTTTCATTGTGTTGATGTATGTTCCTTCTATACCCAGGTGGGGTTTTTTTGAGGGTTTTTATCAGAAGGGATGTTTAATTTTATCAAATGCTTTTTCAACATCAATTGAAATGATCATATGGGGTTTTTTTTCCTTCATTCTGTTGATATGATGTATCACATTGATTGATTTGCATATGTTGAACCATCCTTGCATCTCTGGGATAAATCCCATTTGGGAGAATCATAGCTCAGTACCTTGCTCGTGGTGGGCAACTTCTATGTTGCAATTCATGCTCCAGAGCACCCTGTGGGATCAGTCTGAGACTGGAGTTTGCCTGAGGCCACATTTCGACTTATCTTCCTCCCTGTCTTAACCTGCTTGCCTCACCTCCATGCAGTTTTTTCCTGAGACCATTCTCTCAGTAACTCATGTGCTCAACATGTGCTCAAGAATCCTCATGTCCACTTCTGCTTCTAGGGACACCAGAAATGCTAAGTAGCTTGCTGTTTTATAAATAAATACAAGAATGAGTTCCGTTTCTGAATTAATTCTTAATCAAAATTAATTAAGAATTTAAATATTTGAAAATAGTTACATCTCTCATTCTGATATTTCTTCAGTTATAATAGTGCTTTTTCTCTTTTCCATGGCCTTTAAAAGATTAAGACTATTCTATGAGTTTCTTGTTTTACTCATATGACCATCAGTATGAAATTAATTTCTCTCTTTGGAAATCCACAAAAGGTTCTCAAATTCTTTTCTCTTTTTCCTGCTTTACTTAATAGCATATTTAATAAAGTATAATTAAAAGTAAAGATAATTTACATAGATATAAATAAATCACTATTAATAGCATTCTTCTCTAAATAGAAAACAGGACCCATTAGGTACAACACATATTACCTGAGTGGCAAAGTTATCTGAATACCAAACCCCTATGACACACCTATATGACAAACCCTTGTGTGTACCCCTGAACCTAAAATAAAAGCTAAAAAAAAAAAGAAAACAGGAATGTCTTTTTTCATCTGGATGTATTTTATTCAGTAAGAAATAGAGGTTAAACAAAAGCATTTTCAAGTGAAATTACATGTATTTTCAGTATTTAGAGGAAATACTTTTTAGATTATCAACTTTAACCCGTTAGTTAGCCATTGTCTCTAAGGAATAAGCACTTGCTTCAAGAGAACATTTCAACACTACCATATTTCAGCCTACTTTTTATATTGTCTGACTCACATGTTCTTGTGAGTGAGGTGAAATTTATCTAAAATTATTTCAAATAGCTGGCTGTGCTGACACATGCCTGTAATCCCAGCTACTCGGGAGCCTGAGGCAGGGGAATTGCTTGAGTCTAGGAGACAGAGGCTGCAATTAACTATGAATGCACTACTGTACCCTAGCCTAGGCGACAGAGACCATGTCTCTTAAAAACAAATAAAATAAAAAATAAAATAAAATAGTTTGTAAATATTTCCTGATTCAGTGTATGGCCCCAATTCGATATAGCAATTGAGCTAAAGGTCTCATAATGGAACATTTTACTAATGGTGCTTCAGAGATCATTTCTGTAATGACTAGGGGAAAATGTCACTCTAAAGAATGGGAGACATAAGGCCTTTGAGGTTGTAGGGCTCTTTTCACAAATTGATGTCCTCTGAAAACCTTATCTTTGCACCATCAAAAAGTTATTTTAGGAGGAAAAAATGTACAAAAATACAGAAGTAGAGTTTTAGGTCAGTCTTATTTTTGTTTTTCTTTTCTTAAAGGTGATCAGAAAGCATTTTTAGAAATGTATAATATTGTTTAAATTTGGACAGTATTTGGACATTTTTCAGTTTTAGAAAAAATTTTAGAGGCATTGAAGCACATGGAGTCTATATTGGTGTAATAGAGAAAATATGATTTTTTTTCCTTTGACATGTCCAAACTCTTAACTGGCCTCATTTTTACAACTCAAGGGAAAAAAAAAATCATTTGCCCTTAACACGTAATGCTAGGAAAGAAAAGTCATTTCACACTTTGAGCATCAGTGTGTCTTTTATCTTGTCTTGGAATAATGTAAGTTTGCTTGAATGACGCCACTGAAAATAAGTAACTGTGGTTTTCTCTAAAGAAAATTCTATCTAGGACATGACAGGCACTGGGACACTATTTTAGCAGCAAAGACTTTTTTAGTATCATCATTTTAACGTGATGCTTCTAAAGGTCATTTCTATTTGAACATTAAAAATGTCATTGGACTGCAAAATATTACCAGATGTTTAATAGTCCTATAAATTATCTTTCTAGGTAATTTATAAACCAAATAGATAAGAAAGTGGAATTTCCCCATGATTTGAACAATAGATATTTCTTTCAGATAAGGCGAAAATACATTATTCAGATTATATTATACATCTATTATGTGTATAATAGATGTATAATATTTGGGTTACATATTATCTGAATAATGGTTGGAAGTTAAGGAACAGTAAAGATTCGTTATTGGGTTTATTTTGTCTTTGTAAATTCAGAGTGGTAGATTAGTCAAGTTGTAGAGTAAGTGCCTAACTGAATCCTAACAAAGCATAACATTCACAGTTAATTCCTCTAAATAAAAAGTCACGTAGAAAAATTTAAAAACAGTAAACTAAAGAAATAAAATTTTAAAACCCTCTAATTCTGCAAATACTGTTAACATTTTTAATGTATATCCTTCTAGCATGTTTCCTATGTACATTTTTGTTTGTTTGTTTTTTGAGACAGAGTCTCGCTCTGTCGTCCAGGCTGGAGTGCAGTGGCATGATCTCGGCTCACTGCAACCTCCGCCTCCCGGGTTCAAGCGATTCTCCTGCCTCAGCCACCCAAGTAGCCGGGACTGCAGGCACGCACAACCACACCTGGCTAATTTTTGTCTTTTTAGTAGAGATGGGGTTTCACCATGTTGGCTAGGCTCTTCTCGAACTCCTGACCTCAGGTGATCCACCTGCCTTGGCCTTCCAAAGTGCTGGGATTACAGGTATGAGCCACCGTGTCTGGCCTCTATGCACATTTTTTTAAAATAATTTTTTGAATGTTTTACAGACCGAATCATGTAATTACAGTGATGCCTAGTGAAATATCATAACACTTTTTTTCTATTTTTAAAATACCTATAAAAGGAAAAAGTAAATATCCAATACATTTATTAGTAAATATTATGTGATAATAATGTCATAAATGCAATATTTGAACATGACTTTTTTAATGTTAGAGAAGTAAAGAAAAAAATATAATGAGCATTTACTGAGTACTTACTGTATACCTGACACTATATTGAGCCCTTTATTTTATTTTTCTTTTCTCAAGACAGGGTCTCAATATGTTGCCCAAGCTGGTCTTCAACTCCCAGCTCAAGCAATCCTCCCACTTCCGCCTCCCAAAGCACTGAGATTGCAGGCGTGATTCACCATGCCTGGCCATGAAGCTTTTACTGTATTCACTCACTTAAGTCTTAAAACCTCCGGATGTCCTAATTACCATTATTTCCATTTAACAAATGAAGAAACTAAGGCACTGAGGAGTTAAATTGCTTGCCCTGTGCCACACAATTAGTAAAGAAAGGAGTTGGGATGGAAACCCAGGCAATCTGGTTCTACAACTCATGTTCCACATCAGCACATTAAGTGTGAAGACCAGGGCATCATGATAAATTGCTGATCCTGGTTCACTGGGTCTGGGGTAGGGCCTGGGACTCAGCATCTCTAATAAGCTCCCAAGTGATGGGATACTGCTGGTCCTTGGAGCACAGTTTAACAAGCATCTCCACCACACACACACACTACCTCTGTAACAAAGCTGTAATTTTCTGGTAACCTTTAGCAAGGATGGGCCGTTCATTCATCTGTCTGTCCTCCATAGCAGGTTACCTGAATGAGTGAGCAGAGGATATAAGAACTTTACCTTAAATAGTAACATCTTTTGATTGAGTTTTTAGTTGAATGTCAAGAACTTCCCCCCTTTAATCACTGGATGTTGTCAGAACTTATTCTTCAGAAAGTTAGGTTTATCTTTGTGGGTTCTATTTGATTGATTTGTGCATCGGCTGGCCAAAATACATATCCCTCGACTTGGAAGTTACAAAAGCTGTATTCATTTGCCAAGCATTCATTTCCATACTTGGAAAGTTGTCATCTAAGACAGAGTACCTGATACTACAAATCTTACCCAGCCCTCAAGGCCAAAATTGTTCACAAGAATTCCCAACATCGTCTGTGTTTCATCCTGCAAGTGGAAGTGTGTGAGTGGTCTTCGTGTGATATTGATGTCGAAAAGGAAAAGTTGTTTGGTAATACGAAAAGTTTATTTATTCCAAAGGGCCTACTTTTTATATTGTCTGACTCACATGTTCTTGTGAGTGAGCTGAAATTCATCAAAAATTGTTTGCAAGTATTAGCTGGGTGTGCTAACACATGCCTGTGGTCCCAGCTTCTCAGGAGACTGAGGCAGGAGAATCTCTTGAGTCTAGAAGGCAGAGGCTGCAATGAACTGTGAATGCACTACTGCACCCTAGCCTGGGCAACAGAGACCATGTCTCTTAAAAATAAATAAAATAAAATAAAATAATTGGTAAATATTTCCTAATTCAGTGTATGGCCCCAATTTGATTATTTTAATAATGATATTAATTCCACCAATAAAATAATGTGACATCAAAAAAATCCAAGATAGTGCTTTCATAAGGTTACAACGTTTTGCCCAAGGCCTTGGATACCATTTAATTATTCAAAACAGAAACTTGATATTTCATTCACAATTTAAGAACTTGAGACTAAAATCAAAGATGATAAAGTTTACAGCTCATTTTGGATTCTCTTTAAATAAAATTCTTCCTCCTTCAAATCTTCCTCCTCAAATAACAAATTTGTAAGATATTAATTTTAGAAATAATAGTTTATCAAAATCCCTGAACTTTAAAGCATCCAATACAGTAAAAAGAAAATATTTTCCTTTAAATAATGATGCTATCTCTTTCATTTCTATACTGTACAGATTTGGCATTCACAATGCACTTTCATTGGATGCCTTGGATAAAACTGGGTCCTAACTAGGAAAACCATAGTAATCCCCATTTTTAGAGAAGGGAACAATTGCTCATTATGGTAGAGTGATTTGGTGCCTCATATCAACGGCCAATAAGTTGAAGAACTAGGGTCTTTTTAAATATGTATCAAGAAAAAACCATTCATTCATTTGAATTGAAACTGGTCAATGATTGGTTCAATTCAACTGCTTTTGCAAATATCCTCCATAAACATTTCTAAAATTTCAGTGGATTCTAATGAGGGGCTTTGGGTTCATCTGCCTAAAATAGGGATGAGTACAGTAACTTAAATATCCATGTCATGTCCAGTTATAAAATCATGGCTCTCAATTAATGATGAAGTTTTGCACTCTGCTTTGGAGCAGGGCTTCTCAAATTTTAATGCGCATACAGGTGTAGGAAATGGAAGGGTGCAGGTCAAAGCATACAAAGCAGGAAATGTGTAGGGTGAACAAGTAAAAAAATCTAATGTACAGCATGAGGACTATAATTAACAATCGTGTATCATAGTCAGAATTTTTTCTAAATGAGTAGATTATAGCTGTTCTTGCCACAGGGGGACAAAGTGGTTAACTATGTGAGATGATGGATATGTCTATTTGTTCCCTTATAGTAACCATTTTACTGTACATAGGTATCTTATAACATCATGTTGTATGCCTTGAATTTACACAATAAAATTTATTTTTTTAAACGTGCATACAGATCCCTTGGGAATCTTGTTACAATGCAGATTCAGATTCAATGGGTCTGGCACAGATCACAAAACACTGCATATTTAACAAGCTTCCAGGTGATGCTTGTGGCCCATGGACCATATTTGGATTAGCAGGGCTCTCAAACTTTAGCATGTACCAGAATCACCCAGATGGCTTCCTAAAACACAGATTGATGGGCGTCATAGCCAAAGTTTCTGATTCAGTAGGTCTGGGGTGGACCCAAGAATTTGCATCTCTAACAATCTGCAGTGAACCTGATGCTGGTCTAGGGACCACACATTAAGAACCGCTGCTTTGAAGCCCTGCATCTTTGTTTCCCAAGAGTGTGGCTCTCCCCAGATGAAACCCATTAATTCCATCCGCTCTAAAATGTCAGCTTAATCACAGAAACCTGGGAAGGGCTCCAGGAGACACTTTTTCTGGGAATTATCCAGAATTTGTCCTGCGAGTGATTGACCATAGTCCTCACCAAATGATTTGACTTAAGTAATTTCAAAGATATATTTCCACAAAATTAATGTAAAGAGTTGTTGGTCTACTTTCCTTTAAAAAGAGAAATCCATGATTTCCACCTAACAGCCAAGAGTTCATTCCTTCTGAATTCTTTGTAAACTGTATCAAAACGCTTCTAATAAATTCAAGTTGCTAGGAACTTTTTTATATACATATATATTAAAGTTTATATATGTAACACATATAAAAGCGTCAGCAGAGCTATGGTCTTTTACCCTTTGATAGCCTTCTGAATAACCTGCCGTTATTACGCATTAAATACCAACTTGTTACAGACAGCAGAAAGCAGCATCTTCACTCTTTTCATTCATTGATTTATTCATTCATTCAAATTTTTTTTATTTCAGCATAACATTTAGGTAGTTCTTTACTTTCAGGACTTTGCCATTAATAGTAGAGCTATTTATTATGTACTAACAGGAAACTAAATATGAATTATTTATTCATTCACTCAATATATTTTTTTAAAAAAGCACAACTATATGTCAGTCACTCTGATGGCCATTATATATGCAATGCTGAGGAAAATCAGATGCTCTCATAGCCCTTACAACTTGGAGGAAGAGAATGACATTATAAAATTTATACATCTATGTGTAAAATTGCAGCTGTTACTAATGTTCAACAAAATGATACCATGTGAATGCTGTTGACTCATGTGAGTGCTGATACGATGACACAGCCATGCCGTGTCAAGATTCACTTGAACCCATGCTCCAGTTACCGCTGGAAGAACTTGTTGGACATTCACTGTGCAAAACACCAAAAGTACTTTACTTGGTGTTAATGAAGAAGCTCAAAAAACCGAAGTCAACAGATGAATTTATCCAGCTCATTAAAGCTGTCTCTTGCTTCTAATTCACCCTGGTAGACTCTTCAAAATTAGATGTTTTAACATATTTCATTATGAAAAATTCTAAGCTAACATTGAAAGAGCTGTACAAGGAACACCTATATATCAGCCACCTGGATTCCATAATTAAAATTTTGATGCTTTCACTTGATCACATATAAATCCCTCTACCCACTTATCTATCCACCTTGGGTCAATATGATGCATTTTAAAGTAGGTTGCAAACATCAGTATACTTCACTCCCAAACATTTGGGAGTGCATACAGCAGGACAAAGTTTGTAAGAATGATTCTGAATTTCTTAGAAATATGAGGCAGGTACATTATCTAATTTCATTCAACTAATAGAAATTTAAGGTACAAATTGTACTCATGTTTGAAGAAGCTCCTCCTTGAGGGAAAGGCTGGCTCTAACAAAGCTGCTTTCTGACAATATTTGTCCTGAGTAGAGTGGATTTCTACATGATGAAATTATGAGACTCACCCGTAATACGCTGGAAAAACTGATGGCCTTGCCTCTTAGCCATGTGGTGCCCATCCAAAGCAAGATGCTGTCATCCTAATCAGCTACACAGAAGGAACTGCACTCTTTTGTTTGTTTGTTTGTTTGAGACGGAGTCTCGCTCTGTCGCCCAGGCTGCAGTGCAGTGGCGCGATCTCGGCTCACTGCAAGCTCCGCCTCCCGGGTTCACGCCATTCTCCTGCCTCAGCCTCCCGAGTAGCTGGGACTACAGGCGCCCACCACCACGCCCGGCTAATTTCTTTTTTTTTTTTTTTTTTTTTTTTTTGTAGCTTTAGTAGAGACGGGGTTTCACCATGTTAGCCAGGATGGTCTCGATCTCCTAACCTCGTGATCCACTCGCCTCGGCCTCCCAAAGGGTTGGGATTACAGGCGTGAGCCACCGCGCCCGGCCGGAACTGCACTCTTTAGATCACTCAGACGAGGAAATCATGATCCAACACCTCTAATAGCCCAGTAATACGTATGATATTTGAAGGACCCTTCACTTACCATGTTAACCATTCAGCTAAATCCTCCAGATCCTAATTCTCTGCTCCTCGACCATCAGCTCCAAACTTTGAATGCCCAGGTTGGAAATCTTTTCAACCAGCACATCAAGTGGCTTTTCCTCCTTCTATGAAACTTATAAAAATGATCTTTTCAGTTACCATTTTACTAGTCCATCTGTATTCTATTTTCAATGAACTTCTGTTCATTTTGGAATTAGGGAGCGTATAAATTCTTTTTATATTTAATTTTAACATTCAAGTTAGGCATATTTTGAAGAAAAAGATATTGCAATGATTGCATTTGGCCACTAGAGGGCAGGAACTTACTTCTGTGGTTCATTCTGCACTTTTTTTTTTTTCACTACCCACCTAAGAAAAATCTAGTTAATGCGACTGAAGTACTACCACCTTCTGAACCTTCTTTCCTTGCTAATTGCTTAATTGGAATTTAAGTCTTTGAATCAAATTAAGAAACTAGGCATTCCTAGTTTCTGTTTCTATCACAATTTCCAGTACCAGATTTTTATTCACTCATAAAACCAAATAATAGGGGAGAAATAAAATATTGACTTCTGCTGATTCTCTTGAATGGGATAAGGAATTTGGTTTTTGCACTTTGGCTTACAGATCCATATAGTGGAATTATTCGATCTTTCAATTATAATATCAGAAAGCTCAATTTTAGTATTGTACTCCTATAGGTGCTTTTTTCATTTTTCAGTCATTGTTTTGCTTAACTTATTTAACTTTGTATATACAGATGCCTTTTTAGTGCAACAGGGTAGTTCTTTGAGAATTATGTTTACATGTATACATCTCTAACTCAGCAGCAAGTTAAGTTATTATTATGGTTCCTTAAGCTGCTGTTATCATAGAGTGGACTGCTGCAATAGAAAAATTTAGTCTTTAGCATATAGTACGTATTCAAATACTTGTTCACAGTTTCCTGTGTGACCTCTGGCAAGTTACATGACTTTTAGTAAAGTTTTTAGTGGAGACTTTTAATAACACCTCCGATTTTTTTGCTTTATTATGGTACTGTGCGTGTTGCCTACACTGACTGGCTGTGAAAAAGCTGTTGTATATAAGTGTCTAACCCAGGATGATCTACAGCCACTTCTAATTGCAGTCCCCATTCGGTAAATGGATTCAATTAAAATGTGTATCTATGGGCCAGGCAGGGTGGCTCACACCTGTAATCCAGCACTTTGGGAGGCCAAGGCAGGCAGATCGCTTGAGGTCAGGAGTTCGAGACCAGCCTGGCCAACATGGTGAAACCCTGTCTCTACTAAAAATACAAAAATTAGCTGGGCATGGTGGTGCATGCCCGTAATCCCAGCTACTCGGGAGGCTGAGGCAGGAGAATCTCTTGAACCCAGGAGGTGGAGGTTGCAGTGAGCCAAGATTGCACTAATGCACTCCAGCCTGGGTGACAGAGTGAGACTCCATCTAAAAAAAAAAAAAAAAAATGTGTCTACAGCCCTTAGCAAAAAAGTTTAAACATTAGTCACATATATATGTTATAGAACCTTACTTAACTCAGGCATCCCCACTGGTCCATAGCCTATTAGGAACCGGACCGCACAGCAGGAAGTAAGCAGCAGGTGGGCAAGCAAGCAAAGCTTCATCCGTATTTATAGCCGCTCCCCATCACTCAAATTACCCCCTGAGCTCTGCCTCCTGTTAGATCAGTGGTGGCATTGGATTCTCATAGGACTGTGAACCCTATTGTGAACTGCACATGTGAGAGATCTGGGTTGTGGGCTACTTATGAAAATCTAATGCATGATGATCTGTTACTGTTTCCCATCACCCCCAAATGGGACCATCTAGTTGCAAGAAAACAAGCTCAGGCCTCCCACTGATTCTACATTATGGTGAGTTGTATAATTATTTCATTATATAGTACAGTGTAACAATAATAATAGAAATAAAGTGCACAATACATATAATGCACTTGAGTCATACTGAAACCATCCCCTCAATAACCTCCTCTCCCCCTGGTCCATGAAAAAATTATCTTCCATGAAACTGGTCCTTGGTGCCAGAAAGGCTGGGGACCACTGACTTAACTTGTATACAGCATTTGTCTCCAGAAAATCATGAGGTCCCTGACAAGATCAGACTATGCAAGGATCTCCAAATTCCTTAGGCCAGTGTTTAATGTCCTCATTACTGACCCTCTTCGCTATGCCTTTGCTTGGCCACTGGGGCGAGAAGGTAAGGAGTTGTGGGCTGCAGACTAGTTGGCTCCTGGCCTACCAAGTTCCCAGCACAGCCCTGTCCCTTCAGTATTGCTAAGGATGCGTGGCTCACTCTTGCACCATCTCAGAATTCCAGGCAAACTCTGCTCCTCCTGGCAGAGGGTACAGATTGGCAACTTCTGGGCCAAATGCAGTCTGAAGATGTGCTCTGTTTGGCTTCTCAGTGATTGGAAACTGGGAGAGTTCACTCAAAAATTTAGTTTTTCCATTTTTCTCAAAACCTGGGCGGCAATAGGCTAAAAATGAACAGCAACAACTGCCCCATTTACAGGCTGTCTCTCTCCTGCTCTGGACATGACCTCACTTTGCCCGATTGCATTAAATCTACTTCACTGGTTTCTATCATTTCCATTAACTGCCTATTACTCTACAGTGCGAATAGTGTCCTTAGGGGTTGTGTCCCGAGAGTGACACAGTCCACTCTACATGGAGACATCACCAGGTGTGACCCCTGGACTAAGCATTTCTCCAAAGCGTACTTCGAAGCCCAGCACCAACCCTTGGTGCCCCCTTCATCCCCAACTGCAACCATAAAGTATTTGCCTGAATGTTTACTTAACGTCTATCTGCTTTTTAAAAATATCTTTGATTTTATATATTATGTCCCTTTTTGGAAGGTGGAGGCTTTGTCTCACATGCCCTTGATGAGCAGAGATTTATTTTTTCCTTTATTTGACTCAAATTGACAATTGAACTTGGTTTCCCAAGGGCATACAGCTACATGGAGTATCTGAAAACCTAATGCAAAGCTAAAAATAAACTTGTTGGATCCAGTTTGAATGCACCTCCAGCCTAACACCTCAAGACACTAATTCTAGTTGCCAAAAAAAAAAAAAAAAAAACCACCATTATTACTTTCACAGAAGCTGGTTTTCCCTAACTTCCATTCTTTCCTCCATCAAAATTTTCTTTTTCTGTATCCTTTTTCAGAGGGCTAATTTTAGTGAGCTGTCACATTGGGAAGAATCTGGTTCATTCCCCACATGGTTTTAGAAACCAACTTGGGTATAATGGGGAAGGTCAGATCCCCATGGAACAGAGACATCTTCCTACCTGCTTTCTAAAGCAGCTAAGTTTGGTAACCATGGGCACCCTCTTCAGCTGGGAGGCCAGGAAAGCATTACCCCTGCTGTATTTAAGCCAAAGAACCACCCACTGTGGGTGTATAGGTCCCATGTAGTCAAATCTAGTTTTTCAAGGGAAGCAAGAAATCCATTGTTTCAGTATAAGATCACCTTAATTAAAAGATCTGACAACATTGGTTGAGCCAAACAAAATGCATCCATGTACTCCATTGGGACCATGAGTTTCCAGTTTGCAATGTCTTGCTGAACAAAACATACACAATCCTTTCCCTTTGCATATAATTCTAGGGAGAACTTTTCTGATGGATGTAACTAAATAGTGTGATCATACTGGCACTTACCCATCAGAAGTAGTCATTTTTCAAAAGAAAGATTCTGCCATAGTGAGCTATACAAGCTGCCCCGGTTACTTGTTTAGGCTC
This sequence comes from Nomascus leucogenys, assembly GCF_006542625.1. Lineage (NCBI taxonomy): Eukaryota > Metazoa > Chordata > Mammalia > Primates > Hylobatidae > Nomascus > Nomascus leucogenys. Next base: position 3,121,460 of record NC_044391.1, read on the forward strand.
CTGTCTCCCGTAACTGATGTCCATCCACTGCTACTAAGGGCTCTTCCAGCACTGAGCAGAGTGCAGTAAACAAGCAGGGATGATTTGTTGAATTGAAATAAGTTCTGCCGTCACTTGCTGTTTTGGAAGATGCTTTAAAGATGATTTGGGAAACAGATTAAAAGCCACTGGTGACAGTGTCACTATTTTCACTCTTATCTTACTTTTTATAAAAATGTTATTATAGGTCATTTTTTCATCTGTAATGACATGCCAAAATGTCACAATGTTGGGCTCCAAATGACTTCTGGAAAAATTTATTTCCTACTGTATCTTTAAAATGTGCTACAAAGTAGAACATTGGGATAGCCTCATTGTCAGTAAAACCTGCCAGGGACTTTGAAGGCAATTCTGATGAAGAGTTACAGAGAATTTAGCACATTGAAAAGCAACATTAAAAGAGTATGTAGGCAATTATTTTGTAAGGATCAGCATTTATTCAACAAACATTTTTAAACTGTTTACTCTGTATAAGGTATGTTGAATTAGCTGCTGGAGGGTGTCGAATGAAGATTTCACGTTTCAATGCATTTATTATTATTATTCATTGATAGTATTCCAGAAGCTTAAATGTTTTATTTGTTTTATGTCAACATAAATAACAAACAGATGCTCTCTAAAAGAAAATGATATTATTTAAAAATAGGGCATACTAAATTATGTGCTTAGCCAGGGAGGGAAGGAAGACAAAGGTTTTTAAAGGATAAATGAGGAGGATTACACAATTGTTTTGAGATTATTATCCTTGGCTACAAGGATCAATAACAAGAATGACATCAGTCTGAGGTTGGACGGGGAGTTGCTAAGCAGTTGTCCTCACAGAAGTATTTTTTGTGTAAAGTTGCAATGGCCTTTGTACAAGGTGATGGCTTTTGCAGAGTCTTTTGTGAGAGTTTTTCTTATCAGGCATTTATGAGTGAGAACCTTCTCTTTATGACATTCCCTGGCTCTTTTTGTCAGGGGTTTTTGAGTTTTTGTTGTTGTTGTTGTTGTTTTAATATAAGGGACTCCATTTAGATTCTGACAACTTTCACATTATTTAACAGCCACATATTTACTCTGTGCCAGAAACAATTCTAAGTACTTTATAAGTATTAACTTGTTTAATCATCTAAACAATCTAACAAGATAATATAATGATCCCCAGTAAACACCTGTCTTCATCTATAAGGATAAAGAAATGGAAGCACAGAGAGTTAAGTGAACTGCCCCAAATCACGCCGCTGGTAAACTGCGGGGCCGGAATCTGAACCCAGGCAAGCTGTGCTCCGAAATGCATCACATCAATTAGCTCATTCTGTAAAACAACCCCAAACTGGGCAGCTTATAACGTCAACTAGTTATTATTTTTCATGCATTATCTGGTCAGCTGGGCAGGTCTGCAGATCCAGACCAGACTCATAGTCTCAGCTCATCTCAGCCGGGTTCACTCAAGTGTATGTGCTCAGCTGGGGACTGGCTGGTCCAGGACATCCTTGACCAGGATGACTCAGTTCTCCTCCAGAAGAGCTGGATGAGAGATCAGGATGACTCAGGCCTCTCATCTTCCATTGCTGTAATAGGGCCCTGAGGAACAGTGGAAAAATTTGCAAGGGTCTTTTGTATCAAGTTTGCGATTCTCTGACTGACCAAAGCAAATCACATGGTCTGGTCCAGAGTCAGTGTGGAAGGACACCACCAACAGGCATAGACGTAGGTTGGTGTAAAAATTGGAGACTTTAATACAATTAACCTCCCATAGTCGTGGCTCAACACTATGCTGTTTTAACCCTGCTTTCCAGGGAGCATCAAATTTGATATTTCCAACTCCAAAAGAATTGTGAAGATGCTGCAAAATGTAGCCTTGTTGGTTTAGGAAGGCAAGAAAAGAATAAAAAGAAATGTGGAAAATGAAAGGATATTTATAATTTTAGGCTGATCCTGGAGAAACACCATCAGAGCCTCCAAGTGAAGCGAGAACGACTCCAGCAGAAAATGGGGTGAATCACACTACAACCCTGACACCCAAGCCACCCTCCCAGGCTCTCCACAGCCAGCCAGCTCCAGGTAAGCCATCTGGAAAGAGCTGGACAATATGAGCAAGATCCTTCAGTTCATTAGTGCCACTGAAGGAGGCGCTGTGATGTGGGTAGCTAAAGCATCAAGTGAGGAAAGATGTGTGGACTTAGGAGGTGCTCCGTCAATGTGCAACTGATGAATGAAAGCCAGAAGAGATTCATATGTGCTCATCTGGCTCTACAGATAACTTATGAAACCACAACAAAAAAATCACCCAGATTTCCTGTGTCCTTTTTCAGTGATGAATTACGGCCCATCTGCTGGCACGGTTTGAGAAGAATTCTCCAAGCAGCTTATAGACAGCCCTGCCTTAGAAGTGCATTCTTAGTCCTGCTTCATTAATTCCGTGCCAAGGGCTCCTTTCCCTCTTTCTCCAACTTTCTTTTCAGCATCTTTGAGTGTCTGCCATGTGCTGGACACATTGCTAAGCCTTTCAGATGGATCATTTCAGGTCCCCCCCATACAGGCCCAGAGAGTAGATTCTACAACTGTCCCCATTGTGCAGATGAATGAGCTGCCATTTTCAGGTGATAAAGTACTTATTGAAGGCCACAGAGCCAGGGAAGAGTGAACTCAGGCCTGATGCAGTTCCCGATGATACTAACATCCTTGCTTTTAGCTCCTATATTCCAGCCAAAGCCACACTCATGTCTCATTTCTCTAAATAAATAAATAAAAATAAATAAAATAAAAATCCTTTGATTTCTACGCAGCTAACTTTGACATTTAATCTTATGCAGCTTGGTGTAACTATTCCTTGTGTGTATGTCCGGTTTACCCCAGTAGATGGGAGGCTTCCTAGGTAGAGTTCAGTTTGATGCCTCCTCTGTACATCATACAGTGTTGGGGAATAGCATGTCCCTGATAATTTCTTGTTGAATTGGTTAATAAAGTAAACAAAAGGGAACAGAATCTCCTTCCATAAAGGTGTGGAAAGGAGCTCCTTTCTTTGTCTTACTAGGTCAGGGTGCCAATAGATCCAGATCTTTTATTTAGGGTGGAAGGGTATTTCTCATGGGAGAGAATGAGAATTTAAAGAAAAAAACAAATTATGTTTAATTCGTATCAGACATGCTTGAACTGCTTTCTAAAAGGTTGCTGGCCAGGCATGGTGGCTCATGCCCGTAATCCCAGTACTTTGGAAGGTTGAGGGAGGTGGATCACTTGAGGTCAGCAGTTCAGGACCAACCTGGCCAACATGGTGAAACTCCCATCTCTACTAAAAATACATAAGTTAGCCTGGCATGGTGGTGCATGCCTGTAGTTCCAGCAACTCAGGAGGCTGAGGCAGGAGAATCGCTTGAACCCGGGAGGTGGAGGTTGCAGTAAGCTGAGATCACACCACTGCACTCTAGCCTGAGTGATAGAGCGGGCTCCATCTCAAAAAAAAAAAAAAAAAAAAAAAAAAAAGCTGCCAAAGTCAATAATAGTAAGAAGATGACTTTATAAACAAGAAGTAAATTTTCAAATAAAGAGTTTTATATACCAAATACAAACATCTTGAGTGCTTCTGAAATATAAATCCATCATTTAAATGTGAGTAAATAGTCATGTGTTCCTGAAAGTAAAAGAGAATTTAGCATTTTCACATTTAATTTTTTTAACTTGATATTTTGGAATAATTTAACTTACAGAAAACATTTTTTAAATGGCACAGAATACATTGCAAAAATAGCCTCTTCTTCCCCTAAAGTTAACATCTCACGGGATCGTGGGGCAATCATCAAAACCAGGAAATTAACATTGGCACGATACTCTGACCTGAACTGCACACTTTATTTGGACCAACCTGCTTTCCACTAATGTCCTTTTACTGTTCAAGATTCCAACGCAGGATCCCGAATTGTATTTTATTGTCATGATTCTTTAGTCTCCTTTAATCTATGGCAGTCCCGCAGTCTTTCCTGTCTTTCATAACCTTGGTACTTTGGAAGAACTCTGGTCAGTTATTTTGTAGAAGGTCCCTCAGTCTGGGTTGGTCCGACGTTTCCCCATGATTAGGTTGAGGGCATGCATTTTGACAAGAGCACCACGCAAGTGATACTCGCCCTTCTCAGTGCATCACATCACGGATATATGGTGTTGCTGGGTATCATCACTGATCATATGGGATCACTTGGTTAAGGTGGTTTCTCCACTGAAAGTTACTATTTTCCCCTCTTAGATATATTGGGAGAGCTACTTTGAGACTATGTAAATATCCTGTTCTTCCTTAAACTTTTACTTACTGATTTTAACATTCACCAATGGATCTTTCCTGTAACAGTTATTACTGCCTAGTTGTCAACATTTGACTTTTATTTTTATTTTACTTTATTTTATTTTGAGACAGAGTTTGGCTCTTGTTGCCCAGGCTGGAGTGCAATGGTGTGATCTCAGCTCACTGCAACCTCTGTCTCCTGGGTTCAAGCGATTCTCCTGCCTCAGTCTCCCGAGTAGCTGGGATTACAGGCGTGTACCACCACACCCAGCTGATTTTGTATTTTTAGTAGAGACGGGGTTTCGCCATGTTGGTCAGGCTGCTCTCAAGCTCCTGACCTCAGGTGATCCATCTGCCTTGGCCTCCCAACGTTTGACTTTTAAAAGGCCCCTTGTCATTCCTGATTTAGCCAGAAGATGGCAATAGCATTGCCCAAACTGAATTTGTTTTGCCTCCAAGTGGATGTCTTTTCTCTTTTCTCTCCTTATAAATGGGGCATATAATAATATAATATCACTGTTTTTTTTTTTTTTTTTTTTTTTTTTTTTGGAGACAGACTTTCACTCACTCTGTCACATAGGCTGGAGTGCAGTGGCATGATCTCAGTCCACTGCAAACTCCACCCCCTGGCTTCAAGTGATTCTCCTGCTTCAGCCAACCAGGTAGCTGGGATTACAAGTACCCGCCACCATGCTCCGCTACTTTGTTTATTTTTAGTAGAGACAGGGTTTCACCATATGGCCAGGCTGGTCTTGAACTCCTGACCTCAAGTGATCCGCCTGCCTCGGCCTCCCAAATTGCCGGGATTACAGGAATGAGCCACTGCACCTGGCCTAATGTTACATTTAATTAGGTTTGTCTCAAAGCTGCAAATGAAGACTTTTTAAGAATAATTTTTATAAAGAATTTTCTCACACAATTTGTCATTTCTCTGAAAAGAGATTTAGATTCAAGGCCCAAATATGTTTGTTTGTTTGTTTGTTTGTTTACAGGAAGAATAAAATTTAAAAAGTTGAAGAGGCTATTTATTTTATCTTTTATATTACAGGTTCTGTAAAGGCACCTGCCAAAACAGAAGATCTTATTCAGAGTGTCTTAACAGGTAAATGCCACCCTTTCCCCCCATTAAGCAGCTGAGTATTACACAGTGGAAGTATTTAGAGGAGAGGAAATTTCCATTCATATCTGAAAAACAACATCATTAATGTTTCTTCTTCTAAAAAATCTAGAGACATACATTTTTAGTTTAGTCTACATGATATGATATAATCACAGAGAGGTAACCATACTTTGTGGCTAGAACCCTACTGGCATAAAAATAATGTAGTTTCACAAGATACCTATTTCCGCATCAAAGAATAGTTTCATCCTGGAAATGTAACCCAGTGGACAAGAATGCGTGTCTTCCCAAATTGCCAACAATAAACTATATTTTAGATATGCAGAATATGACCCATTTGTGAGCATAAAATGCACAGTGTTTAAGAACTGTGATACAGTTTGGAATTATTTTATATTTGGTTAGTCACATAAACTAGTGGAGCTAAAATTGGTACAAGCTTTGTGCAGTACAATTAGCAGTATGTAGTGGAATCTTAAAAATATTTGTAATACTCGGCTCAATATACAACAGAAATGTACACACATGTTCACCAAAAACAGCACCACTGGTAAGGGCCACATCTAGAAACAACCCAATGTCCATCAGCCATAAGGTAGGTAAATAAATTGTGATAAATTCCTAGCATAGAACAGGAGGCAGCTGCAGGAATAAATAAACTCACGTCACACACAACATGGATAAAACTCCAGCATAATGTTGAGGAAAAAAGCCAGACACAAAAGAGCATGTTCTGTAGGATTCCATATACACCAGCTTCAAAGACAAAACTAATCGTGCTGTGGAAACCTGGATTTGGATTATACTTAGTGGGAGATGGGAACCAAAAAGGAAGGCTTCTGGGATGCTGGTAAAATTCTGACTTCGACCTAAGCGATGGCTATTGAAGCACATTGACTTTGGGAGAATTTACAAGGCTGTACTTTTGTGATTTATGCACTTTGATGTGTATATTTGCATTTCATCAAGAAATGCATAAAATATGCGTAGAAAAATTACTTGAGGAAAGTATTCAAAGAAAACAAAACATGGTTTGGTTTGGTTTGGTTTTTGAGACGAAGTCTCACTCTGTCACCCAGGCTGGAGTGCAATGGTGCAATCTCAGCTGACCGCAACCTCCACCTCCCGGGTTCAAGCAATTCTCCTGCCTCAGCCTCCCAAATAGCTGGGATTACAAGCACACGCCACCACTCCTGGCTAATTTTGTATTTTTAGTAGAGACGGTGATTCGCCACGTTGGCCAGGCTGGTCTTGAACTCCTGATCTCAGGTGATCCACCTGCCTCGGCCTCCCAAAGTTTTGGGATTACAGGCGTGAGCCACTGTGCCTCCCAACAAAACATGTTTTTAAAAAATTTAGTTGTAGGCTGGGTGTGGTGGCTCATGCCTGTAATCCCAGTACTTGGGGAGGCCAAGGCGGGGGCAGATCATCTGAGGTCGGGAGTTCGAGACCAGCCTGACCAACATGGAGAAACCCCATCTCTACTAAAAATTACAAAATTAGCCACTGTGGTGGCATGCACCTATAATCCCAGCTACTCAGGAAGCTGAGGCAGGAAATTCGCTTGAACCCAGGAGGCAGAGGTTGCGGTGAGCCAAGATCGTGCCATTGCACTCCAGCCTGGGCAATAAGCGCGAAACTCTGTCTCAAAAAAAAAAAAAGATTAGTTTCATGGGAAACAATACCATATTAATGCATACAACAAGAGACAGAAGTGTTCCTAGAATGTTATTTAAAATAATGTAAATGAATGGACAAAAGGCAATGGTCTGTACCAATACATTTGCTGTGATTATATCTTGGTGGCTTATTTATAAATGATATTTGTGTCTTTATATAAGTGAGCATTGCCTTTATACTTAAGAGCATATTCTAAGGAACAGCCTCTCATCTACAGACTTTTTAAAAATAATAGTTTATGTGGATTTATTTCTAATCCTAGGTTAGAACATCTAGAGCCTTATTTCCAAACTGCCTATAGCTGATATGCTATAAACCACTTTTAAAGAAATAGAATTGCATCTGCCACCAAGAATGCAGCAATTCCTTGGGATTATAAATTCTTAATGTAATAACTTATTATGCAACCGTAATGAGTCAATTTGGGCCTGAGGGAAACCATTAAATAAATGTACCTGATTTTCTCCATGGCCTCATTCTCAAAAGAAATCGAATATCAGGAGAATAGACACAGTATAAGAAAAGGAAACATATTTCTATTGCTTAAAGACCTTAACATTTAATAACATAAATTATTATTCTAGTTTCAATGTTTATTCACTAGACATCTTATTTTCTATTCAGGTCTCTTCTTATTCACAGCATATAGTATTTCTGAATCTCTTGATAGTTTTAAATATTTATGGTAACATTTTTTGTTCCTAGAAGCAGGACATTCAATTCAAAGCATGGAAACATGTGAACTATGACTTGATCTAGGTCCATATAAATGATAATTCACTGAAGTTAAGATACCATCAGTTGTAAAGCATTCTATGTTCATGTATTGCTAAAAAAGAAAAGCACTGACCAACCGTCATACCCCACCAACCATAAGATGCATCTTGATTTCAGAAATGTTAACATATTTTTTAAATGCACATTCTAGAATTGATTGAATATATCAGTAAAATACAGATTTGTTTTGTTTTGTTTTGAGATGGAGTCTCACTCTGTCGCCCAGGCTGGAGTGCAATGGTGTGATCACAGCTCATTGCAATCTCCATCTCCCGGGTTCAAGTGATTCTCCTGCCTCAGCCTCCCGAGTAGCTAGGATTACAGGCGCCCGCCACCACGCCTGACCAATTTTTGCGTATTTATTTATTTATTTAATTATTTAGAGACAGAGTCTCACTCTGCCGCCCAGGCTGGAGTGCAGTGGAGCAATCTTGGCTCACTGCAACGTCTCCTTCCCCGGTTCAAGCAATTCTCCTGCCTCAGCCCCTGGAGCAGCTGGGATTATAGGTGTGTGCCACCATGCCCAGCTGATTTTTGCGTTTTTAGTAGACACGGAAGTTTTGCCATGTTGGCCAGGCTGGTCTCGAACTCCTGACCTCAGATGATCCATCCACGTTGACCTCCAAAAGTGCTGGGATTACAGGCATGAGCCACTGCACCTGGCCTAATTTTTGTATTTTTAGTAGAGACGGGGTTTCACCATGTTGGCCAGGCTGGTCTAAAATTCCTGACCTCAGGTGATCCTGCCTTGGCCTCCCAAAGTGCTGGGATTACAGGCATGAGCCACTGCGCTTGGCCCAGAATGTTTTAAGGTCAGGCGCTATCACATTAAAAGTTTTCTCAGCGTGGGATAAAAAAATCAGCCAGGCATGGTGACTCATGCCTGGAAATTCCAGCACTTTGGGAAGCCTAGGAGGGCGGATCACTTGAGGCTGGGAGTTTGAGACCAGGCTGGCCAACATGGCGAAACCCCGTCTCCACAAAAAATAGAAAATAATTATCCGGGCGTGTTGGTGCATGCTTGTAATCCCAGCTACTTGGGAGGCTGAGACATGAGAATCACTTGAACCCGCGAGGTGGAGGTTGCAGTAAGCTGAGATCGCGCCACTGCACTCCAGCCTGTGCAACAGAGCAAGACTCTGTATCAAAAAAGAAAATAATAATAACAATAATGTAGTAATGTGGGGTGCTAGTAAAGCCTCTGGTGACTTTGTGCAAATTATACTAAGAGCTCTTCCCTCAATATACTTTACTGCTATGTGCTTTTATGATAAATGTACCAACTTACGATGTTTGTACTGTAAATGGTACCTTTTGGAAAGGGTGCTCTAGAACCTGCAGTTATTTTCTAAGCCTCCACAGGCACAGTACCAGAAACTGAGTTAAATACTTTCCATGACTTCTTTTATTTCATCATCGTAACAACCCTATAAAGTTATAGAAGTATTATAATCCTTATAGCAATGCTGTTGGTGCCCTGCCCAGATTCCTAGTACAGCTGGTGCACCTGTCTCCTGGCTGGTGGTGAGGATTGGCTGTTAACAGTTCATAACTTCTCCTTCTCTGCAAAATTGCCCTCAACCAACAGGAAGCCCCCTCTCCAGATGGTTATGCCTCCCTGCACTGAATGTTCCAAATATGCAAGAAGCTCGCCTTCTTGCCTCAAGATGAGACCAGCTCAGTGGTACAACTCATGCTCCAGCGCTTCCCCATGGGATCAGGCAGAGACCAGACTCCATCCTTCTGAGACCACACCCTTGCTCGGCTCCTTCCCCAGCCCCGTCTGCTTCCCTGGCTCCCCCACTCTGAGAGTCCCTCAGTAAATCACGTGCACCTGAATCCCCACCTTGCATTCTGCTTCTAGGGAACCCAAACTAAAAATATATGTATTTAAATGAAGCAATTGGGTCTCTGCGAAGTTTAGTAACATAGTCTCAAAGTTAGCAAGTGATAGAGCCGAACTGGAACCCAGACAGAGCTGACATCAAGCTTTGCTCTTAAACTCTAGCTGGGCAAGATCAACCATTTCTTCCTAAGAAGGTGGCCGCTCTTCTTTCCATCTGGACGTTCAGCCCTCCCATTCCCTTAGCTTTCATATTAATTTGTTGCAGAAGTGGAAGCACAGACCATCGAAGAACTAAAGCAACAGAAATCGTTTGTGAAACTTCAAAAGAAACACTACAAAGAAATGAAAGACCTGGTTAAGAGACACCACAAGAAAACCACTGACCTTATCAAAGAACACACTACCAAGTATAATGAAATTCAGAATGACTACTTGAGAAGGAGAGCAGCTTTGGAAAAGTCCGCCAAAAAGGACAGTAAGAAAAAGTAAGTTCAATGAATATTTTTAGTTTGTTTCATAGCATGAAGAGTTGTTAACATGGATTTTTAATGTTTTATATCATATTTTTGGACCTGTACCATGGCAAGAAAACCACCTAATCTCCTCCGTTCTCCACAGCTTTTGAGGTACCTTAGCCCAGATTTGCTTGTGGATTGAATTTTTTTATTTGACCAAATTCTGAGAATAAATATGCAGGAAGTTCTCCTGTGAGTCTAGCCTGCAATCCCAATTCCAATTAACGAACTTCCTATTATTACAGCTGCCAGTCTCATGGGTATGAGACTTTGCCTGGGGTACCTAGAACCTAGCTGGAGAGGCAGCTGGTTTTTTTTTTTTTTTTTTTTTTTTGAGACAGAGTCTTGCCCTGTCACCCAGACCGGAGTGCAGTGACATCATCTTGGCTCACTGCAACTTCTGCCTCCAGAGTCTAAGTGACTCTTGTGCCTCAGCCTCCAAAGAAGCTGGGATTATGCCACTACACCTGGCTAATTTTTGTATTTTTAGTAGAGATGGGGTTTTACCAGGTTGCCCAGCTGGTCTTGAACTCCTGGCATCAAGTGATCTGCCTGCCTCGGCCTCCCAAAGTGCTGGGAGTACAGGCATGAGCCACCACGCCCGGCCACAACTGGTCTTATAGAAAAGAGAAGCTTACTATCCTTTGCTACCCTCTCTGAAATCCATAATGCCCTACACAGGTGACTCTAATGTTTGGGCCTGGGTTCCCACAGCCCCATATACCCAAACATTGATGATGAGAAGCATCTCTCACACATTCACTTAATTTTTATTGAGTGCCTACTGTGCCCTGGGGACACAGCAATAAACATGACCTACCCAATCATCTTAAATAGCTAACAAGGTAATGTGGGCAACATAAACAATAAACAACAAACACACAGCATCATCTCAGGCTGTGATGGGGACTATCAAGGAAAGAAATAAACAGGACCATGGGATAGAGAATGACTAGAGATAGGAGATCCCTTCTGACATGTTGATCTGCAATAAGGTGGCACAGAAAGAATAAAGCCTGGTCAGCTCTGCAAAGAACTAGGGAGACTTATTCCAGGCTGAGGAAACCGCAAGTGCAAAGGCCCTCAGGCGGGAAAAAAATGTGCTTGTTCCAGGAACAGTAAAGCTGGCAAAGTGGGTGAAACATTGTAAACCATGAGAGGAGTGAAACAGGATGAGATCAGAGAAACAGGAGGGAATCCCACTGCTAGGTTCTCTAGAGCTGGAGCAAGCAACAGTTCAAAATGTATTGAACATGCAATAAGATTCTACTGAAGAAAGAAATTGATATGGCGAAATTTGAGAGTCTCAGAGCAGTGACTCTAGCTGCTGTGTGGAAGAGGGACCCTCAAGCTGTGCATCTCAAATGAACATGAGTCACCAGGGATCTTGTTAGGTGCAGGTTCTGACTCCATGTCTGAATTGGGGCCTGAGCAGCACCAGGTGATGCTGATTCTGCAGTTCCATGGACAACATTCTGAATAGTGAGGATCAAGGGCTCAGAGTGAAAGCGGGAGACCAGTTAGGAAACTTTTCCATGAGGTCCAGCTGAGTAATGATGGTGGTTTGGTCTAGGATGACGCTGGTAGACATGGAGAGAAGGGGATGAATTCTTGATTTGTTTTAAAAAGAGCGTAAAATACGGGGTCAGAGGCCTGGAAGAGAGAAGCCTGCTTGTACGTCTCTGCAATTCCCAGGTATCCTTTAGAGAATGAAACTCCTGGTGTTACCCACACCAAATGTGTTCATGACACTCCATTATCTAGACTAGATCAGCGCATCTCAAATTTCAGTGTGCATATGAATCACTTGCAGCATTTGCTAAACATAGACCCTCAGGCCCTGACCCTAGAGTTTCTGCTTCAGGGGCCTCCTTCAGTAGGGACTGAGCTTCTGAGCTTCTAACGAGCTCCTAAGGTTTGCTGATGCTGCTGGTTCACAGACTTTCCACTGATGGGCCCTGGTCTATAATCATTCAGGAGCATCCTAGAAATTGAAGGGTGGCTGAAAGGCCTTCTTTGGTCTAATCCCTGCCTCTCTTCCCAGCTGCCATCTCCCAGCACTTCACATGAAAACCTGTACCTTCTGCTGAGTTCTCACCGTGATGAGATAGGGCAGTTAGGATTCTCTGGGCTCAGGGCCCTTCTTCAATTGCAAGACTCTTGTGTGAACAATGCAGACGCTGCTCTAAACTCCCAACAAAGACCTGCTTCCAAATGTGAGGATGCCGTGTGGATTTCGGAGTGTCATCTGCTCTCAGAACCCCACATGTGGACTGCTCATCATCGCTTATCACAGGACCTTGTGGACACAGGGTCTGGCGGACCACAGGGGGCTTCCTCTCTTGCACCCTATCAAGGGCTGTTCCCAGTTCTGGAATAGCATTTCATTGAGTGTCAACAAAGTGCTGGGCATATGTGTCATATCAGTTTCCTAGGGTTGCTGTAAAAAGTACAGCAAACTGGATGGCTTAAAACAATAAAAATGTATTTTCACACAGTTTTGGAAGGCTAGGAATTCAAAATCAAGGTGTCACCTGGGCGCAATGGCTCACGCCTATAATCCCAGCACTTTGGGAGGCTAAGGTGGGAAGATCACTTGAGGCCAGGAGTTTGAGACCAGCCTGGGCAACATGGTGAAAACTCATTCTCTACTAAAAATACAAAAATTAGCCAGGTCTGGTGGCGCACACCTGTAATCCCAGCTACTTGAGAGGCTGAGGTAGGAGGATTGCTTGAACCAGGAGATGGAGGTTGCAGTGAGCCAAGATGGTGCCACTGCACTCCAGCCTGGGCAACAGAGAAGGACTCTGTCTCAAGACAAAACAAAAGAAAACAAAAAAACAAAATCAAGGTGTTGGTGGACTATGCGCTCTCTGAAAAGTCTAGGGGAGGAATCTTTTTTTGTTTGTTTCTTCTAACTTCTGGTTGCTGGCAATCTTTGGCGTTCCTTGGCTGACAGACACATCACTCCAGTCTCTACCTCCATATCACATGAGTTCTCCCTCGTAGGTGTGTCTTGGTCCAAATTTCCCTCTTCTAATGACAGACACCAGGCATTAGATTCAGGTCCACCCTAATCCACTGTGACCTCATTCTATTTCATTTGCAACAACCTCTTTCCAAATTAGATCACAGGCTGAGGTTCTGGGCAACACCTGAAGTTTACGGGGATGTTATTTAACCCAGTACATGTGCTAATCACTTCTATGTACTATTCCATATATTTCCCACAGCAGCACTGTGAAGTAGGTATAGGCATCACCCACACTGGATAAGAGAAGACCTAAAACTCATTGAGGCCAAGTAACCTGGCCAGGGGCACATGCAACACACAAGGCTATAGTGACAGTGAGGTCATGGCATGAGATACTACTTGTGTCGGATGACATAGCAGATCTGGAATCTGCATCTCTGTAGACCTGTGACTGCTTCTGGTCCCTATACTTACAATCTTCTGTCTCTACACAACAAAACAAACAGATGCGTGAAATAACTATACCCAAATAAATTCCCTCATTAACTATCCCAAATATTATGAGATTTCTCCTCTGAATTCAGATTCCTGAAATGTCTTTGAATATCTTTTGCAGGTATATAGTATGAACTTCTTGACAATAAATAATGTTCTGCAGCATGAAGTTCTGTAATCAACAGCATTAATTTTTACATAAAAATATTTTCTTCAAAGTTGAATAATTAGGGAAATGAAAATAAATGCAGCGAATTTAAATTTTGTTATCTTTTGAGGTCACAGACAGTTCTTGTCTTCCTCAGGGCTTATTTAGCTGTCAAGAATTTTTTTTTTTTTTTTTTTTTTTTTTTGAGACGGAGTCTCGCTCTGTCACCCAGGCTGGAGTGCAGTGGCGCGATCTCGGCTCACTGCAAGCTCCGCCTCCCGGGTTCACGCCATTCTCCTGCCTCAGCCTCTCCCGAGTAGCTGGGACTACAGGCGCCCGCCACCATGCCCAGCTAATTTTTCTTTTTGTATTTTTAGTAGAGACGGGGTTTCACCAGGTTAGCCAGGATGGTCTCGATCTCCTGACCTTGTGATCCGCCCGCCTCGGCCTCCCAAAGTGCTGGGATTACAAGGCATGAGCCACCGCGCCTGGCCAAGAATATTTTTAATTTCAGTTATTTAGTGAGCACTAACAGCATTGTGTAAGTCATTGTTCTTAAGTATCTTTAAACATCAACTCATAACATTTTTAAAATAAAAATTTTAAAATAACATTTTATTTTTAAAATAAAATGTTATTTGTGGTTTTAAAAAAAGTGTATCGTTTAGAAGATTTATAACTTTCAAAAGCAAAAGTATCCCTTAGTTCTATTTCAATATATATATAGCATTTTAATGAATTGTAGCATCAAGAGAAGTGAAAAAAAGCCTTTTAAGTTTAAATTATTGTTCCACTTAATTTTCTATACTATAGTATATAAATTACTCTTATCAGATAGCCTATTTTTCATATGTTGGCTAACCAATGGACAATGTATTGCCAAAGATAATCCAACAATCTTCACAGCTCTAGGAAATCTTATGTAGAATTGGTTGTACATTTACTCAAAACTTTTTTGGAATCATTGTCATCAGCTTTCTCTGTAAAGATAATCTCAAAAGCTTGACTGATAATAATTGCCACTGAGAAATAAAATTTCATTCTTTAACTGAAAACTTTATAAATTACCCTGAAACTATGTAAGTATATAAGTGACCTGTCAATGAGCAAAGTATAAGACAAACTATTACATCCTTCCTTTACTGAATAGTCTTCTTTTGATGCCAAGTCATAGAGATAAGATGCATTTTTTAGATTTATATTGTGACATGTGATTTAACACATGCTTAAATTGAAAGCACTATCAAAACCTAATACTTGGGCTTTAAAAAGTAATAAAATCATCATTTCTTTTTTTTTTTTTTTTTTGAGATGGAGTCTCGCTCTGTCACCCAGGCTAGAGTGCAGTGGTGCGATCTCGGCTCACTGCAAGCTCCGCCTCCTGGGTTCACGCCATTCTCCTGCCTCAGCCTCCTGAGTAGCTGGGACTACAGGCGCCCGCCACCACGCCCGGCTAATTTTTTGTATTTTTAGTAGAGACGGGGTTTCACTGTGTTAGCCAGGATGGTCTCGATCTCCTGACCTCGTGATCCGCCCACCTCAGCCTCCCAAAGTGCTGGGATTACAGGCTTGAGCCACTGCGCCCGGCCAAAATCATCATTTCTTAAGGCTGGAGCGTCCTTAGAGGCCATCTAGGTGACATTTGTCACTTTTTCAAGGAGGAAGCTGAAAGCTAAAGGTATTACCATTTACCTGTAGTTACACAGCCAGTTCAAGCAAAGCTTGGCCTAAAACTTCTCCTGAATTTCTACTTTAGTCATATGTACTAGGAACCCCGAAAATCTGAGACAGTTAATTTAGCAAGTTTATTTAGTAAGTTCATTTTTCCAAGGTTCAGGACGTGTGCCTGTGACAGCCTCAGGAGGTCCAGATGACATGTGCCCAAGGTGGTCAGAGCAGTTTGGTTTTATACATTCTAGGGAGACATGAGACGTCACTCAACCTATGCAAGATGAACACTGATTCTATCTGGAAAGGCGGGACAACTCGCAGCAAAGGCAGGAAGATGGGAAGGGGGTTTCCAGGTCATAGGTAGATAAGAGACAAATGGTTGCATTCTTTTTTTTTAAATTTTATTATTATTATACTTTAAGTTTTAGGGTACATGTGCACAATGTGCAGGTTTGTTACTGACTTTCTGATTAGCCTGTTCGAAGGAGACAATCAGATATGCATTTATCTCAGTGAGCAGAGGCATGACTTTGAATAGAATGGCAGGCAGGTTGGCCCTAAGCCATTCCTAGCTTGACTTTTCCCTTTAGCTTAGTGATTTGGGGCGCCAAGATTTATTTTCCTTTCACTGTACGTATTTGTTTATTCAGTTTTGTATTTACTTATAAGTCATATCCTGCAAACTTCCAGTAGAATATTGAAGGTAACATCATAGAAGATTTGTATGTGAAAATCCCATGAAAATAGAAAGAGAAACAACACACATGCCTAGACTTTGGATAAATTATCTAGACCTGCTGCCCAATACAGGAGCCACTAGCTACCTACCAGTGGCTCTTGAGTCCTTGAAATATTGCTCGTTAGATGTGTTATAACTATAAAATACACACCAGATATCTAAGACTTCACTTTTTTAAAAAAGAATGTAAAATAAAAACAAAATTCAACTTTGTTTGTATAGAAGATGCAGAGACGTTGTTCACTTGTTTTTTCTTGTATTGTCCTTCAAAACAAAACAAAACCAAAAAATCCCTTAGTACATAGTGTCTAAAGATATGTCATGAGGAGCTTTTCTTCAAGTAGCAAAGCCAGTGGGTCTGATTATGTCTACCTGTCTTCCATCTCTCTTGATATGCAATAAAAAAGGAAACAATGGAAAGAAAGACAGAGTATTGGGAACAGGGTACAAAGAGCAGGTATGCTCTTTTCATTTATATGGAATCCCTTCCCAAAAGACTACCTAAGATATTCAACACATCAGACTCTGCCTCCATATTTTTCATCTGTGGTCTGATGGGCCGGGTAAAGTTTCTTAGAATCAGCTGTCCGTAATTCTGGTTGCCTTTTCTTTGAATTGGGCCAGCATCAGTGGCATCACATGGAGAAGGGTGTTGGTTGAAGCTGGTGAAAGATCACTCCTTCCTTCCTTCCTTCCTTCCTTCCTTCCTTCCTTCCTTCCTTCCTTCCTTCCTTCCTTCTGACAGGGTCTTGCTCTTTTGCTCAGGCTGGAGTGCAGTGGCATGATCACAGCTCACTGCAGTCTCGACCTCCTGGGCTCAGTCAATCCTCCTGCCACAGACTCCTGGGTAGCTGGAACTACAGTCGCATGCCACTAGGCCCGGCTAATTTTTTTTTTTTTTTTTTTTTTAGAGATGGGGTCTCACCACCAGGCTAACTTTGATCTGCTGAGTTCAAGGGATCTGCCCACCTTGGCCCCTAAAAGTGCTGGGATTACAGGCGCGAGCCATTACCACGCCCGGCCTGTTCCTAATACTCTATTTTTCCCTGTTTCCTACAGATGATAATATAGAGTACAAAATTGGAATAAATCACACCAATTTCTTTAATATTCATCATCTCAAGTGAGCTTTCTACATAATGTGAAGAACAGGTTATTCAAAAATAGTTTTGGTCCAGACATGGCATGCACTCATGCTGTGTTGCTCTTAAGGGCACAGGTGTTGCCCTTCTGCCCCTGTAATCTTTGACCTTGGGCAAGTTGCACTACTGCACCTCATGCTGTGTCCTTGGCCAATTATCTCACAGAGCCATGGTTTCCTCAAATGTAAGCTGGAGATGGGTATACCGACTTACTCAGATATGAGTGTGCCTAGCACATAGGGGGATGGTCAGCAATGAGAGCTGCCTCTGCTGGAGTGGTTGGAACTGATTGAAGAAATGCCTTTATGCCCTGGCTACAATGACTTCCTGCTATATAAGATCATTCAGGCCGGGCACAGTGGCTCACGCCTGTAATCCCAGCACTTTGGGAGGCTGAGGTGGGTAGATCACCTGAGGTCGGGAGTTCGAGACCAGCCTGACCAACATGGAGAAATCCTGTCTACTAAAAATATAAAAATTAGCTGGGCATGGTGGTGCATGCCTGTAATCCCAGCTACAGCGGCTGAGGCAGGAGAATCGCTTGAACCTGGAAGGCGGAAGTTGCGGTGAGCTGAGATTGTGCCATTACACGCTAGCCTAGGCTACAAGAGCAAAACTCCATCTCAAAAAAAAAAAAAAAAGAAAAAAGATAATTCAATGTTAACTGCGTCATGCCAAGAGGTAAGATTCCCTCAACACTGCAGTGAGGAGCCTTATAGAATGTCCGTCCTCATTTGGCATTGCACATAAAAATGCAAAAAGAAACTTGAGAAAATTCTGCATCCCTTATTTGACAAAATCTGATCCTAACACCAGCTTCAACCAACTCCCTTCTCCATGTGATGCCACTGATGCTGGCCCAATTCAAAGAAAATGCAACCAGAATTACGGACAGCTGATTCTAAGAAACTTTACCCGGCCCATCAGACCACAGGTGAAAAATATGGAGGTAGAGTCTGATGTGTTGAATATCTTAGGTAGTCTTTCGGGAAGGGATTCCATATAAATGAAAAGAGCATACCTGCTCTTTGTACCCTGTTCCCAATACTCTGTCTTTCTTTCCATTGTTTCCTACAGGCGATAATACGGAGTACAAAATTGGAAGGAATCACACCATTAAGTTAATGATAATTGCTTTAATTTATTTTGACATTCATCCTAACCTTCTAAGTATCTCTAAGTATAATTCTAAGTATAATTCTCTAAGAACAATGCAGAGAAAGTCATGCTGCTCAGAGGAAGCATTCGAAATATTTTAGAATGAACTAACGCATCTCTTTCCCCTTGCAAGCTTTGTGTGGAAAGTGCCGTTTGGGTAAAGATATCAGTGAAGTTGGTGAAGCCTCCAAAGAGCTTTACTTTCGTTGTGTGTCTTTGCTGTTAAAAATCTTGTGAAGATACCGGGCACAGTGGCCCACGTCTGTAATCCCAGCACTCTGGGAGGCTGAGACGGGCCAATCACTTGAGGTCAAGAGTTTGAGACCATGCTAGCCAACATGGTGAAACCTCATCTCTACTAAAAATACAAAAATTAGCCAGGCATGGTGGCACATGCCTGTAGTTCCAGCTACTCAGGGGGCTGAGGCAGGAGAATCACTCAAACGTGGGAGGTGGAGGTTGCAGTGAGCCGAGATCATGCCACTGCACTCCAGCTTGGGCAACAGAGCAAGACTCTGTCTCAACAACAACAACAAAATTGTTAAGAAACAGAACTCAGATGTCAGCCAGGAGGGTTATCTGCACGCGGCATCTACATGTGCTCTCCATTTATAATCATCACCTCTGATGCTAAATAGGGCACATCTTTAGCTTCCTCTAACAAAGTCGACTCAATGCAGCGTCCACTGAAGTCTTCATATGTGAAAGGTAACTGGGAATGCCATTACATTTGTCACATTTTAAAATAACAAAAAAGATTAAAACCTGAAAATTTTTTATTAGACACTGTTTTTCCCAAAGGGAGATTATGATTCTCACCACTGCCATGCCTAGGGCCCCCAGCCTCTCTGCTTTTCTTTCTGCCCCTGCCTCTCTCTAGAGCACCATGAATTCCATTCAGTCTCTGGGATTGGAGACACTCTGTTGCTAAGCTTGTCCTTGGGGTCTCACCCTCTACCCCAAGTGGCTTATGAAAATATGTATTTCCGAACAGAGAACTTTCTCTAGGAGGAACTCTGGTGAATAACCTTCCCTCCACCTTGTTATGGCCTGTCTGTTTTGTGAGTCAAGCTCTGTGTCTTTGCAGATCGGAACCCAGCAGCCCTGATCATGGTTCATCAACGATTGAGCAAGACCTCGCTGCCCTGGATGCTGAAATGACCCAAAAGTTAATAGACTTGAAGGACAAACAACAGCAGCAGCTGCTTAATCTTCGGCAAGAACAGTATTATAGTGAAAAATACCAGAAGCGAGAACACATTAAACTGGTAAGCCTGAGAAACATGATTTATGTTTGTGCAACTGGAACTCTCTTATAGGAAACTTTGGATACTTTTGGATAACTAAAAGGAGACAAGGGCAGGTGTGACTGGCACCAACTTGAGAGATTGTTTAGGTGACACGGTATCCATCACACTATTATTTTTATAAGCCCCACTATCTTAGCATCTTTACCAAGCTTCTCTGTCTTCTGCCAATAAGGCTATATTTTATCATTTTTTTTTCACTAACTTATGTTAAGTTTATAATTGCTTTTGGGAATCTTTGAAATCTCATAAGCAAATAGAAAACACTTATCTTTGTTTAAGAAATTAAGAACATGTTGCAAACAAATTTTCCCTTTTTTTTTTTTTTGGTAGCACTGGGCTTTGTAAGAATTTTTTAAAAATTATACAGTCCACTCTTCTATATTTAGAAAAGTCAGTACCTAAATGGCCAACACAGAATGTTGGCTTCCCAATTCATAAGGCTCCCTGTGAAAGGAAATGCCATCCTCACCATTAATAATCAGTTTTATTTTCCAAAATGTTTTCTCATGAATTGAGACATTCTCCCCATTTTTGTTGATTCCTTTATACATAGTAGGGACACAATAAATATTTGTGACAGATAGATTAAATAAATTTAGCAATAAAATATCCTTGAAAACAAGCTTATGCCAAAACCAAAGAAGTAAGTAAGATTGATAGAAATTAAGGTAGTGTATTCAGAAGAAATGGGTTTTAAGAGATATTTGTATAAACTGTCCATTTCTTTGCTGAGGGTCTGTGCATATGAGAGAATTCTGAGCTGCTTCAGCTTGTAAGGTCGGAAGCCTATAGATGATTTAGCCATCACTGTGTAATAGGTGATTCCGTGGAATTCTGTTGTTCTGGTACAACAGTCCCCAGTGACTGTATGCAATGAGTAGATCAAAATCACATGAATTGCTTATTGAAAATCAAATTCTAACTAGGCCAGTTATTCTCAACCTGAGCATGCATCAGAATCACCTGGAGAACTTGTTAGAAGCGATTTTTAGGGCCTACCTTAAGTTTTCAATAGATCTCTCGTAGGGCTGGTGTTTTCATATTTCTGATCCCAGGACCAGACTTCAAGAACTACTGCCCAATACCTAAATGTGAGGCTCAGGATTTGCTTTTTAACAAGCCCCGCATGATTTCGAGGGGTTGCCTTATTTGTGAACTACTGAAATAAGATCAAAGCAGTGAAAGAATGGCTGGGCAGGGGTTGGATTGGGCATAGGGAGGGATTGCCTTGACAGACCTGAGAAAGTCAAAGTAAATTTTAACGGGCAATAATGGCTTTGAGACCCGGCTACAACCACTGCCATCTGACTTTCTCCAGCAACTCATCCCCAGTACTCCAGAACATAACAAAAATTAAAATAGTGGCCGTATACCAAACACTCACCATGGGGCTATATTCTGTGCTGAGTCATTTACAGGAAACAGCTTATTTAATTTTCACAATAACCATTAGAGTTTGGTACTATTGTCAGCCCCATTTTGCAGATAAAAAATGTATATAGCAAAATTTAGTGACTTTTCCAAGGTTCGACAACTAGAAGGTGGTGCAGTTGGGATTTGAACCTTGGTCCTCGGGTTCTAGAGCCCCTAGTTTATAACCATTGTGTAGATGCCTCTGCTAATTCAGGTTTCAAGCCAATGTCATCATAATGAAGGGAGTTGCACTGGTGTCCTGCTCACACAGAGAACACACAGCAAACTTCTTCATTATGATACCTGGAATGCCATGCCTGTCTCTCTTTAAACAGCTTTATTTCCCATATCATACAATTCACTCATTTTAAAGTGTGCAGTTCAATGGTTTTTGTATATTCATAGATACGTACAACCACCACCAGAATCAATTTTAGAGCATTTTCATCACCTTAAAAAGAAATACTAATAAATTAGGCATTCAGCCATTCATTCATTCCTTGAAACAAATGCTTATTAGACACCTGCTTGTTAAATATTTTTAAACAGTAGTAAATAAAAATAACAATCCTAGGCTTTATGGAGCTTATATTGTAGAAGGATGAGTCAGATCATAAAATAAGTTGGTAAAATATGTAGTATGTTAGGTAGTAATAAGGGCTTAGGAGAAAAACAGTAACAGAAATGGGGGAATAAGGAGGGGCAGTTTGGGGAAGGATGATGAGTATGCTTGGCAACTTTAAATAGAGTAGGCAGAGAAAGGTTTATGCAGAAGGCAACATCTGAGTTAAGAGGTGAAGAACTGACAATAGCCAACACAGGGAGGAGGATTCCTCCAGGCAGAAGGATTGGCATGCAGAGACTCTGAACTGGAAATGGGCCTGAGCGTTGGGGGAACAGCAGGGTGGCCCTGCCTGAAGAGGATTATAGGGCATCAGGTCAGAGAGATGGGACTTTTGAGGTGGGAGACAGATCTTTTGGGGTCTTTAGGCCTCTGTGTCTTCACTAGGAGTGAGGTGGGAGCTGTTGGAAGCTTTTGAGCAGAGGATTGATGTGATCTGAAGAAACTTCCACAAGGACCACTCTGGGGCTGTGCTTCCTAGTACATTATGGGAAGTGGTCTCCTAGGAAACAGCCGTCCCAAAGTTCAGGCCAACAGCAGCCCAAGGGATTAAGGAGTCCTGGGGTCTCCAGCAGATGACTCAAGTTTACTAACAGGTTGAATGTTGCTTAGAAGTCTGGACATCCCAGCTGGGTGCGGTGGCTCACACCTGTAATCCCAGCACTTTGGGATGCTAAGGCAGGTGGATCACCTGAGTTCAGGAGTTCAAGACCAGCCTGGGAAACATAGTGAAACCCTGTCTCTACTAAAAATACAAAAATTAGCCAGGCATGGTGGTGGGTGCCTGTAATCCCAGCTACTCTGGAGGCTGAGGTACAAGAATCACTTGAACCCAGGAGGTGGAGGTTGCAGTGAGCCGAGATCACGCCATTACACTTCAGCCTGGGTGACAGAGCAAGACTCCATCTCAAAAAAAAAAAAAAAGGAAGTCTGGACACCCCAGTATTAGTCCATTTTCATGCTTCTAATAAAGACATACCTAAGACTGGGCAATTTGAAGGAGGTTTAATTGGACTTAAACTTCACCGTGACTGGAGAAGCCTCACAGTCATGGCAGAAGACAAGTCACATCTTACATGGATGGCAGCAGGCAAAGAAAGAGTGCTTGTGCAGGGAAATTTCTCATTTTAAAACCATCAGATCTCCTGAGATTCACTATCATGAAAACAGCATGGGAAAGACTTGCCCCCATGATTCGGTTACCTCCCACCAGGTCCCACCCACAACATGTGGGAATTCAAGATGAGATTTGGGTAGGACACAGCCAAACCATATCACCGACTATAATCATCTGGAGTTTCCCCAGGGCCCCAACCCTTGGGCAAGACCATTCCCCAAGGAAAGACACATGTCAATTCAGAAGAGAGGTGGCAGAGTGAGAGGGAAGCCTAATACTCACGGGAGATTCCCGAAAGAGGAATTCAGAGTACAGATGAAAACAGAAGCCAAAACATCCCAAGAAGGCCTCTTGGGGAGATTTGAGCTGCAGAAATAGGGTGCCGAAGTCACAAGAAAGTCATGCAAAACCTAAACATCCCAGGAACAATGACTGAGCACGAGGCACCATATGGAATCCCACTGATGAGGGTGTGGAAAGCAGCTCAGGAGCTTTTCTCCTGGAGGAGAAGGTTCGTTGGGAATTGGGGAAAACCAGCTGAGCTTGTAGGTGGGAAAATTGCACTTGAGGAGCTAGGGAGGTGGTAGAAATCCTACTAGAGGTGGCAACTCTACCATATGCCCTTCCACTTCCTTCTTCCTAAGAAGGAATGTGAGTACACGTTGTAAAAGTTTTGAAGACTGTTCAGAGGGACATAAATACATGCCCAAGCCAAATGTAAGCCACTCACTCAAAGTGCTCACCCCTGCACCACTGTGATTGTGGATTTGGGTTTCAGATAAAGCCCCAGTGCCTGTTACACACACCCTATCCTGGCCTTGTTAGGAAGGCTAAAGCCTGAATATCTTGGAATTAGAACCACACAATGTTTATTTTATGGCCATTTGGGAGCATTTACAATTTTTACTACCTGCCTTTAGCTGTGACGTGTGTGCCAAAGCTTCCTACTGGCTCCATTTGTAATAATCAGAGATTGTTCTGTCAGGAAATCTTTTGACTAAAAGGCACCCAGAAGTGTTAGTTCTATCTTTGCTGGTGGTTCTAAATAATGAACAGGCCTCCCAGGCTAAATTAGACAAACCAAAGTGTAATTAAAAAAGAAGTAAGCCCCAGGTTAAAAGAAGTATTTGGGTGATGAGGAAAATTAAGCCGACAGTATTTCATCTCCCAAAATTGCTTTGGGGATTAAATACCAACGTGCTTTGGTGAAGGATTATGCATTTCAAATGCCACATCCACAGTTCAAGAATTAAGAAAGAAAGCATGGCATCCATAAACTCCCTGTCAAATGTTTATTGAAAACTTAATATTTGCACAACATTCTGATAGACACTGGAGATGAAAATAAATAAAACACGGTCACCACACACACGCAGGGGGTGTGTATAATAAACAGTACTAAGAAATGAAATAACAAAAGCAGGAAAAAATGGATATGAAAGCACAGATGTAACTATTTGCCTAACTCTATCAATTGATAAGCACCTAGAGGATGTTTTTCATGTAATTGTTCATATCATCGTAGGAGATGTAAAATGCACACCAAGCTCTGTAGACTCTACTTCTGTGCAAAAAAAAAAAAAAAGAAAAAAAAAGGGATCTGTGTCCCTAGAGCTCTACATCTAAATAACTCTACAGTCTGTCTACTCAAAGTGTGAAGTGTGGGCCCTGAATCACCTAGGAGTGTGTTAGACATGCAGAGTCTCAGGCCCCACTTCAGACCTGTTAAGTCAAAATTTGCATTTTAATAGGATTCCCAGATGACTTGTTATATGGTCAAGTTGAAGAAACAGTTTTAGAGTGTGTATCATTGCTCCAAATGCATTTTAGAGTAAGCCTACAATTTCTGTTATTTGAAATGGGAAATACAGTGAGCTCTTTACAGCTTGGTCATCAAGTTGAGTGTATTATCTGTTGGTGGCGAAGTCATAGTTCCTGTGGAAATCACCCCTGTGGTTCCCTCCCTACATCCACAGTAGAAGGTACTGGTTGCTTTAGTTGGAAGTGAGTGAAAATAAAGATGGAAGTTCCTCCACCCCATTCAAGTGCTTGTGCTCCATGATATCTCTCAATGAACAGCTTGGGGGTCTGTAAACCCCAGGTAAGGACACTTGCTCCAGAGAAGAACTACAGGGTGGGGAATCTGTTCTAATTCATTTATCTGTTTTTCATCAACTGCCACTGGTTAAACCTGTGTTTCGTCTATACCATTAGGGTAAGGTTTTAATTTTGAAAGTGACTTTGGTGAGGGGTGGAAATTCTTAGGGATTTACCTGAGGGTCCCCAATCACTCTGGGTATTCAGCTCTAGCATCGCATTCTACTAAACACCCACAACCCAGTGAGCAGGGATTTTGTGGTAATGTTAAGGAGTTTTTGCTTCTCAGCCACAGATGTGCTTGACCCACCATTTTGTCTTCTTTCTTCTTCCTCCTTTTTAGCGGCTTCACAAAGAGATTTCCTCATTTCTTTCGCAGTCACCATATGCGTTATCCTCTGCAGAGCCTTGCTTTGCTTCACTTTGCTTTGCTTCCTGTCTTTTCTCCCCTTTCCCATATCTCCCACATGTTCTAATCATATCCATTCACCTCTTTCTTTACATCAACCTTAATGGCTCACGTTCTTCTTACAATCCTCGTGTCTGTCGCACCAGCAATCATTCCAGGACCCCAAACCAACCTTAGTACCATCAAACTGAGTTCAGCCCCAGAAAGTTAAAAAGTTGTGTTTCAGACTGCAAGCTCTGGGCAGATACTGATCAGCTATGAATAGACAGGCCCATCAGGATGTGAATGGTGTTGAGTTGGGGGTCTAGGGTCATATATCCTCATTTCAGGCCACTGTTCCTCCACCGAGTCACTGCATGACCACCTGAAAGTCAATTTTCTCACCTGTTCAATGGAGATAAAAATATCTCTTACCTCATGAAACTGTAAGGAGGAACAACAAGATAATGCACCTAAAATATTGTTTTTAATGAAAGCCTTTTTCTGTACAATACCTGAATTGACTAGGAAATCTATACACACTTCAAATATAAATATGTATTACAGTTTTTTATATCCTGCTACAGCTTGAGGGAACTCATTGTCTCTCTTTGAATGATTTCTACAAGCACCATGTGCTCTCCCAGCTATCTGGGAGACTCACTTGAATGTTCTCCTTTCTGTGGTTGCCTACATGAAGAATATGTGCCAGGAGTAATTGCAGTGTCAGGAAGTATCCCCACTGTCAGTTGTGGTAGTGCTATCTGTCTTCCTCTGATATTCGGACTTTACATAGGGTCATTTTTTTTTTTGAAAAACAAATAATTTAGCTTTCCCAAAAAATGTTGCATTTTCTACTAAACAAGAAATGACAAATAAGCAAAATATTTTAGTAGTGAAATGTGAAATAAAATAACTGTCAACATTTTTGTCAACTTTCCTGATTATTACCCTAATGGGATTCACACACACACACAAACACACACATACAAAGATCCAAGTCCATATAGTTTTCAATTTGCTTCTTTTACTTAGTATTATGTCATGGTGATTTTTCATGTCATGCTTTTTAATGCTTTTTCATGGCTTCATATTACTTTATTGTATGAATGTAGCTTAATTTATTTATCTAGTTCTCTACTCGAGGTGGTGTATTAGTCCATTTTCACACTGCTGATAAAGACATACCCAAGACTGGGCAATTTCTACCCAAACTATGAGTTTTAATTGAACTCATAGTTTCACATGGCTGGGGAGGCCTCACAATCATGGCGGAAAGCAAGGAGGAGCAAGTCACATCTGACGTGGATGGCAGCAGGCAAAGAGAGCTTGTGCAGGGAAGCTCCCCATTATAATACTATCAGATCTTGTGAGACTTATTCGCTATCACAAGAACAGCACAGGAAAGACCCACCCCCATAATTCAATCAACTCCCACCAGGTCCCTCCCACAACACATGGGAATTATGGGAGCTACAAGATGAGATTTGGGTGGGGTCACAGAGCCAAACCATATCAGGTGGCAACTCCACATTGAATAGAAGCCTTGGTCAGACTTTCACATTCATTTTTTCTTTGCTCAGCAAGGAAAAAAAATTTCAAAGATTATTATAACATTGAGACTCAAATAAGCAGCTATTTTAATATAAGTTCTATTTAGCTATGGAAATTTTAAAAATAATAGTTTTATAGGTGTGAAAGAATATCCCATAGAATGATCAAGATGCTTGCCCTTTTTGTCCAAGACTTTCTCCTTCCGAAAAGAGAAGGGAGTTAGTAGAGATTGTAACTCTGGGTGGACAGGGCCCTCTCTGTCTTCTCACAGAGAAAGGTTGGACCATCAATACTAGCATAGTACTGGCACATAGTAGGTAAATATTCTTTGAATGAATGGTCAGGTCACACTCCCATGTAAACATCTTCCTTGTTTTTGCTTTTGTTTTTGTTTTTTTAGAGACCAAGTCTAGCTTTGTTGCCCAGGCTGGAGGGCAGTGGTACAAAGACTGCACTGCAGCTCCATCTCCTGGGCTCTAGTGGTCCTCCTACCTCAGCCTCCCAAGTAGCTGGGACTACAGGCATGCACCACCATGCCCAGCTAATTTTCTCTATTTTTTAAGAGACAGGTCTCACTGTATTGCCCAGGTCGGTCTCAAACTCCTGGCTTCGAGGGATCCTCCTGCCACTACCTTGTTTTCAAATTGTCAGTGATGTGCTTGCTGTGTAGATCATTACTTAGTTTGGATGTTTTGTAAATTAATTTCTTGTAGAAGAAAAACAATGTATGGTGAAAATCCAGAGTAAATGCTTTGACTAACAGGAAAGAAAGAGGCATCTTCTTTAGACATTAGTGGAAGGGAAAGGAAGATGTGTTGAGCCTAAAGTATGAATATTCTAGACTCGGCTTTTTGCCTGTGTTCCAAGATTATCCTTCTTAGAAGAGACTCCAAACATACAAATTTCTGTCCACATATTTTTTATCCCTTTTGAGTTAGAGTCGAGAAATTATTCTTCTCCGTGGAAACCATTTGCTTTGCCCTCAAATGACTAAACCAAGTGAAATGTAGCAGAGTTGAGAACAAGTGTGAAGTTTTATTCCCCAGGGCCTTTCTTTTAACTCCTTAAAAGGTTTGGAACATTGAGCTGGGAGAGTTATCATGAATGGCAAACAAACCAGCAAAGTAATTGAAATGTGTCTGTTCCTTTGGGACAGAAAAAAAAAATACCAAAAATGAAAATTAAATGTTGTTTACTACCATTCAGTTTACCACATACCCTCTTAATTTATTTCCTAGGAAGTCCAAGTGAATTTTTGCTTCTTCTCTACCTTTGATAGTCAGTTTACTTTCAGAGTTTTGTGACTAATAAATGATTGAATGGCTCTTTGAACAGAGGCAGCCTGCTGATAAATACACCAAAAGTTGGTATACCTTGCCTTTAGGTTAGTCAAAAAGCACTTCAACAATTTTATGAAAAATCACTCTTCTGGGTACTATTTTCACATCTTATGCAGTAAGAACTTTGAGCCCAAAACACAGAAGTTTATCTTGTTTAGAGATTAAGCAGAGTTGTTTTATTTCTGTTTTTGTTTGTTTTTATTTTGTCCTTATTCTTTTGATTGCAAGCCACAGAATTCCATGCTGGACTAACTTAGGCCAGAAGGGTATATACTAGAAAAGTACAAAAGGTATATCACATAAAAAAGGGGGCTGTCCAAACTCTGCCCCTGCTTTTCTCTGCATATTAGTGTTATTCTTTTCCAAAGTGGCAGACAGACTTCCCCTTGATAGAAAATACAGGCACAGCCGGGCGCGGTGGCTCACGCTTGTAATCCCAGCACTTTGGGAGGCCGAGGCAGGCGGATCACGAGGTCAGGAGATCGAGACCACGGTGAAACCCCGTCTCTACTAAAAATATAAAAAATTAGCCGGGCGTGGTGGCGGGCGCCTGTAGTCCCAGCTACTCGGGAGGCTGAGGCAGGAGAATGGCGTGAACCCGGGAGGCGGAGCTTGCAGTGAGCTGAGATCGTGCCACTGCACTCCAGCCTGGGCGACAGAGCAAGACTCCGTCTCAAAAAAAAAAAAAAACAAAAAAGACAGGCACTGATCTCTTCTGAGTTTTATTTCTCCATTGACATGTAGGAAAAATCTTGGGGAAAACCTTGTTTGGGTCCTATGATGACCAAGCCTGTAACCAGAAGTCAGAGTATGACTGACCCAACTTGGATTAATGCCTCTCCTGGACCAATTACCTTGACCAAGAGATGGAGGGTAAAAAATACAGCAGCTCCCAAGGGAAGCATGTGGGAGAGGCCATTCTCAGAAAGCAGAGGAAGTTCTTCCTGGAGAAGTAGTTAGTATTGGGTAGAGAAAACTACAGTGTACCTCAAATCCTCTTTTTGTAGCATAAAAAAGAGATTAAATTATTGATGCCCGTATAAAATCCCATTGCCAATTTAATGTGAGTTGGACAGCAGTGGCATACTATTTAATATTAACAAAATCATAATATTAATTATTCTGTCTCCTGGAGCTTCAGTAGACAAAATTTAAATAAAAATGGTAAATGCCATATGGGCAGAATTTCAGTAATAGTGAGGGTCTTCTAAAAAATAGCTGAGGTTGGGCTCGGTGGCTCACAACTGTAATCCCAGCACTCTGGGAGACTGAGAAGGGCAGATCACATGAGGTCAGGAGTTTGAGACCAGCCTGGGCAACATGGTGAAACCCTGTCTCTACTAAAATTACAAAAATTAGCTGGGTATGGTGGCACACGCCTGGAATCCCAGCTATTCGGGAGGCTAAGGCACGACAATCCCTTGAACCCAGGAAGTGGAGGTTGAGGTGAGCCGAGATTGCACCACTGCACTGAAGCCTGGGCAACAGAGTGATACTGTGTCTCAAAAAAAAAAGCTGAGATGAGCAGAGGTGGGGCTGTGTAGTAAGGCACTATGGGGGAGATGAAGGTGAACTGAGCACAGTAGGATATTTACATATTTTACATATTAAACAGAGATATCCTTTTAAAACATATACTCCTTGGGATTCTAGGGAAGCACCATTTTCATTTAATTGCATGCAAAAGCCTCAGTTTAAAAAATTCACCTGGATTTCACATTAAGATGCTTTTTCCTAAAGGAACAAAATTTAGCTTGTTAAACACCAAACCTATATAATTTTAAAAGTATTTCCAATAAGGCAGCCTGTGGCTTGAATGTGAGCTTTCATAGCTATCACTGAGGTTGGGTCCAGTGTAGTTTTGAAACTTAGAAGATTTCATCCACAATCATTTTTTTCAGTGCCTATTTTGTATAGCGCCTGGGATTCTAAACATTTATTAAGAATGGAAGGTTGAAATGGTGACATCCCTTTGTGGGAGCAATAAGAAGGTATTTACATACAAAAGGTATGTCTGTAAATGATACCCTATAGGAAAAGCCAATTAGGGGGCCAACGCCCAGAGTTATCTGGGCAGTCAAAGGGGAGAATCACCTAAGGCTGTCTTAGAAAGGGAAGGGGCAGAGAGAAATTGAAATGGTTTCTTCCAGATTGTCTCCATCTTCCACAACCACCTAGACAATGCTTTTCAAACTCTAATGTGCACTCAAATCTCCTGGGAATTTTGTTGACCATGTAGATTCTGACTTAGCTGATCTGGAGTAGGGCCTGTGAACTTACATTTCTAATGTGCTCCCTGGTGATGCTCTTGCCACTGGTACCTGGACCACACTTTGAGTAGCAAGATCTAGAAAGCCAGGTCATCAGCTCAGAGTTTCTAGAACAGTGCCTGCTATTTAGTAAGTGTTTAATAAATATTCATTGCATCGTGGCTGAATCGAATAGTTTAGATAAGTGTGTGTTCTGGGACCACAGGAGGTGGGAACTAGTTCTACAAGGGGTAAAGGGCAAATGCAGGGGGTGTGATGGGAGCCAAGATGGAGGCAAGAGGACACAGCAGACAGGGAACTTCTGGGGAGCCTGGAGGGAGTGCGGCACTGACAGTGGTGTGGAGCCTGACACCAAACCAACGTGAAAGTCAGAACTGAATGGGAGAAGGTCTGTGAGTTCTCAAGCTTAGTCTCATCATTGACTAGATGCCGATGCTGCTAAGGATGAGGGCAGTAGGTGGAAGGAAAACAGTACATGTGAGCAGTGAGCAGATGCTGGCGTAATCAAGAAAATATTCTGAAGTCAGGGGAATGATAGAGATGAGAACATGGAAACAGGAATATAATTGTTACTGAATTCAAAAGAGTTGCTGGGAGACTTAGCAGTGGCTTGTAGAATGAGGGAGGGTCCACCAAGACAACCTCCCACTTCAAGTCTGGCACAAAGCATCCAAATCACCTCGGGAGATTTTGAGAATATTGATTCCCAGGCCCTACCCCTAGACATTTGGAGTCCATAGGTCCTGGAATCTGTATTTGTAAGAAGTTCCCCCACGTGATTCTGATGTTGCAGCCAAGGAAGGTGATCCCTGGATAACTCTCTGTAACTCCTTCAAGTGATTGGAAGAGGAGAAAAGCCCTCTAGGGAAGGGAAGGTGCTAGTGAGAGGACACTTTCAGCTAAATAGAGGCATTGCAGGAGACCCCAAGGAAATGGCCAGAGTCTTTGCACATTGGAATTTTACATCTAGACAGCTTGATAAATGGCATGACTACAAAGTAATGCCTCATGATTTCTTTAACTGTGATAATCATGATTAGGCAATCCCTTTTGAATGATCAAATAGGCTTTCTGCTGGCCCAAGTCCTAGTTAATATTTGTTCAGATTTAATCCACTTCACAGATGAATGCATCAAATTTCATGATAATTTTAAATGAATGTGGATTCCATATTGTAATTCTCTTGCAAGCCATGCAACCTTATTTGTCTGGGTTTGTACCCATCTCAGCCACTTACCAGCTCTGGGGCCCTGGGCCCGGAACTTGAGCCAGGTGTGTCAGCGTGTTCTTATGTAAAACAAAAATAATAACACCAACTGCATAGGGCAGTTCTCAGAATTAAATAAATACATGTGAATCTTTTGTTTTTTTGAGATGGAGTTTTGCTCTTGTTGCCTAGAGTGTGCCCAGAGTTGCTGGAGTGCAGTGGTGCAATCTCGGCTCACTGCAGCCTCTACCTCCTGGGTTCAAATGATTCTCCTGCCTCAGCCTCCCAAGTAGCTGGGATTACAGGCGCCTGCCACCAGACCCGGCTAATTTTTTTTGTATTTTTAGTAGAGACAGGGTTTTACCATGTTGGCCAGGCTAGTCTCAAACTCCTGACCTCAAGCGATCCACCTGCCTCGGCCTCCCAAAGTGCTGGAATTAAAGTGTGAGCCACCGTGCCTAGCCACATGTGAATCTTTTAAAACTATGCCTGACATATAGAAATTATCAGTTAAAGTGTTGTAGGACCCTATCCTTAGCTCAGCTAAAGACGGGGTCCTTGTCACATGGCCACAAAAAGTTAGGCTTGAAGACAATTTGAAGAGCGAGGAGGACAGGGTTTTATTGTGTGAAAAGGAAAAGAGGGAAACAGGTTCTCTCCGCAAGGCTGGAGTCCCTGCTAGTGTGCTTCCCACCTTGCAGATTGAATTCCAAGTTCCACCCAGGAAGAGGAGTGGCCAGGCTCCTCCCTGCTGCAAATGGGGTGGATTTCTGTGGCTCCACCTCAGTGTGCATTCCTCCCGGTGAGCAGGCCCGTTGGAGTTTTTCCGGGGACCCCCTTATACTTGGCTGTCTCAAAAGTTTGTGGTATTATGATTTGTCTTGTCACTATTACAGCTACCACTTGTACAAGACTAGTCAACTTAGCTTGCATTATATGTTTTTGGGAAAGAGAATCTCCATCTATAGGAAAAGCAGTGGGAGCTTTCAGAGGATGTCCACACCATCTATGGTGCTCCAGTAAGAAGGGTTGAGTCCAATTGCTACAGCCACCTGAAAACCTTGCAGAAGGTTCTCCAGGTTCCTCATGAGGAAAAAAGGAAAAGATTAGCAGGCAGAATTACCTTTATGTAACTGGCAAACACTTACTGGGCATCAAGTGAATATTAGGAATTGTGCAGAGTACCAAGGATACAAAAACACAATTGATGCCTCCTTGGGGCTTGATTTGATAATAGATGTATGACAATAAATACTTGTGTTCACAGTGATGTAGTGACAGTTCAATGAAAGCACAAAGAGAATTTCTGATGTTCTTTATATCTACTGGAAATTACCCACGCAAGAACATAAATGTCAACTTCTAAGATGGGAAACTCATGTCATCCTCAAAGCAATTCGACAATGAATGATAGTTGTGAGCCAAGAATTATAACTTGCTGTTGATTATAACTTACATTTGTGTCATACTTATTTTTATTTTGACCTTCACAGTACCTCCAAGACATAAAGATAGTGATTAACTGAGAAAATGTAGGTTCTGAAAATGTAGGGTCTTGCCCCAAATTTCACTTTTAAGAAGTCATAGGGTAGAGATTGGAACCAGGTCTACACTGTAAGTTGTCTTCGCACTGAGCTGGGCTATAGTAACTGCCACAACAATCTAATGAATTGTTTAATTAAAAAGAGATAATAAGAAGAATTTCATGTTAAAACCCATAAGCCTAGATAATATGATGGTTCTAAATTGTCCTCATTGCCAATGTTAGATGTCTGACAACTTTAACTATTGTGAAACATCCATCACAGATTTTCTAACTATAGATTCTGTTGTTTGAGGGAGGTGGGAAGGAAGCTCTGTTTGTGATCATTTGAAATAGCAAACTGACATTTTCTTTTTCCAGCTTATTCAAAAGTTGACGGATGTCGCAGAAGAGTGTCAGAACAATCAGTTAAAGAAGCTCAAAGAAATCTGTGAGAAGTAAGCCTTCATTCCCATTACAATTGACATGTGCATCTAAATTTATTCAACACAAATTCTCATCTGATTTGCCTTTTTTCTCTTTTACTTCCGTTGTGACTTCAGAGAAAAGAAAGAATTAAAGAAGAAAATGGATAAAAAGAGGCAAGAGAAGATAACAGAAGCTAAATCCAAAGACAAAAGTCAGATGGAAGAGTAAGTCAAAATGTCCCTTCTCCCCAACAGTTCACCTGGGAATTGTTTTATTCTGTACATCAGAGTCACAGGTTCATAACCAGTCACAGACTCCTTTGTGAAGTTTCTCCTCTACTCAGCCTTTCAAAAGATTCTTTTGGTAAGGTTTTTAACAGGGAAGGCTCAAACAAAGAGTGGTTCAATAAAGGAGTGAGGCACACCCAGGGCCTTTTAGATAAAGAGTAAGCAAAGAGCTTCCCTCAGGGAAAGGCTAAATCCTCACTTCCTACCCATGACCTTCCTGGCATTTAGTGAAAACAGAGCCTGTGCCTTGGGAGGAACCTGACCTTTGTCCTGAGGCTGGCAGATTATACCTTTCTTGTAGCAGTAATAAGAATGTTGCTATGACGATGGGTGGCCGGGCAGAGGCTCTCCTCATTTCCCAGATGGGGCGGCCGGGCAGAGGCGCTCCTCACTTCTTTGCTCACACTTGTAATCTCAGCACTTTGAAAGTCCTAGGTGGGAGGATCGCTTGAGGCTGGGAGTTCAAGAGGGGCCTGGGCAACACAGGGAGACTCTGTCTCTACAAAAAAATTTTAAAATTAGCTGGGTGTGGTGGCGCACACCTGTATCCCCAGGTACTCAGAAGGCTGAGGCCGGAGGATGGCTTCAGCGCGGGAGGTCAAAGCTTCAGTGAGCCGTGATGGTGCCACTGCACTCTACCCTGGGCAACAGAGCGAAACCTTGTCTCCAATAAATAAATAAATAAAAATAAGGAAAAAAGAAAAGGAATGTTGAGAGTTCTGTAACCTTTCATCTAGAAGTCTGAGATTCCCATTTGTCAATTTTGGATGAGTTGGTGTGATGATGTATTCATCATTTGCTTTTAGGGAGAAGACAGAGATGATCCGGTCGTATATCCAGGAAGTGGTGCAGTATATCAAGAGGGTACGTGGGCTCATCACGCGCTTTCCTTTGCGAACCATGTGTGAACATCTGGTGAGCTCGCTGTGAGCTTCTGGAAGGAAATGTCATGCCTTGTCATATCTTTTTATCACTAGCACCTAGCAGAGCTGTTTCACAGGGTGGGCACTCCTTAATCAACATTTCTGCAAGTTGAATTGCAAACCACTATGTAAAAGGATTCACCTAAAAATAGACACTTGAGTCATTTCCAAAGTCAAGAGCCCAGAAACATATTGTAAATGATAGTTTTCCCAAAAGAACCTTTAATTGTCGTCAGTGATAGAGATGATGGCAACCTCGAAGGGCTGTCCTCTTTTTTTTTTTTTTTTCAATTTAATGTCATAGAAATGTTTACATATTTATAAAAAGGTAAGAACAGTACAGTCCATTGATCACCACCTCCCACCCTTATGTTCCTGTCACCTAGCTTCAACACTTACTACAGTTTCCTATACTTGTAAGTGTAGTTCTTGATCAGGAGATGAAATAATCAAATGTAAGCCATAGATCTGAAAAGCTTTCAGTATTCTCTGAAAATGTACACTTTTAAAAGTTTAGATGAAAATAATGTTTCTTGTAACTTTTCTTATAGCTAGAAGAGGCGCAAAGTAAACGGCAAGAAAAACTCGTAGAGAAACACAAGGAAATACGTCAGCAGATCCTGGATGAAAAGCCCAAGGTAAGCGGAACTGAATTAAAATACACAATTATTTTATTTGATTTCCATTTAGTAAGAATAAAACCTTGCTAGTTTACGTAAGTACCTTGTACACAGTCTCAGATCAGTTCTTGCATATGAAACCCTTATCTTTCTCAATGAAAGTAAAAATATAGCAATATTCAGTAAGCATTTATCATCACCTGGTGAACTTTTAAAAACTGCAAATGTGCAGAACCCAGCCCCAGAGATTTGGCTTTAACTAATCTGGGGTATGGCTCAGACAAAGGTATTTTTATAGTCCCTTTCCCCTGGAGAATCAGAGACTAACCAAACCTTCAGTTTGGATACTACTAATTAACTTCTGTTCTAAATAGCTGATGTAATGTTGTAATGCCACCCTCTGTCCAGCAGAGGATGCCCTGCACCAAAATCACTTTGGTTTTTATCCAGCAAAATAGTCTCCTAAATCAGAGAAAAGCAAATCTTTTGTTTCCCATAGTAACAGTTGATTGGGGCTCTGCTTTAAAATTATCTTATGTTCATTGTTTGGTTAAAATTAATTGTCTCATGAATATTAACTTTGAATGAACTGAATATCTGTAGATGAAATACTTTGAGATTAGCAAATGGCATCTCAGTTTTAGAACATTCCTTTCATTTTGATTCATCACTGAATAGTTTTCTGTTTGTGGAAATTGTGTTTTTCAATTTTCCTGCCCTTCTATTTTCAATTTAAAATATCGACGCTAAAAAGTACTGCCATTCCACACAAGTATTTTTTGTGTCCTCAAAGTTAAAAAACGTTAGTTTTATTTAATTGTATGTTTCATTCACCAATTTACTTCTTATAGATTTCTTGTGGATAATTCTAAATATGTTTTCATGGTTCTTTGTGCTCTTATGCTTTCATATTTATTATATAAGACATTTATTTAATATTTTTAATTTCTAAGTTTTTAGGGTTGGCAATATAGATTCTCAAGCAAGAATTAATAATTACTTAGATATGGTGCTAATTTTTATGTTTCTCATATAAACATATAATGTAGATCTTCTCAGCCACCCTGTCAGGTTGATTATGCACTAATAAAGTGGAATAATTTTTAACATAATTTCAGAAATTGCTATACTTTCCAATCAGGATTGATCTTTTTAAAATGCTCAAATTATTTAGAGCAAAAGATCCAGTTTGACTGAAATTTAAGAAATACGTTAATAATAATCGGTCTCAGGTGATATATTCAGATACATACATTTCTAATCTATGCTGTCTGGATTTAAATTTGTCATTACTTTGTACACTGACAGAATAGACTTTGCTCATAGTTGATGGCTCAGCTAGTTTTTGTATTTCAAAAAAATTTAGGGAATATGGTTCTTTTCAGAGTTTCATTTTGCTTTGTGTGTGTGTGTGTGTGTTTTGGTTCAACAATGTTAACTATTTTACTTACAGATAAAATGTGAATGTAAAATCATTACTGTATTTAAATTCTATAACTCTCAGTATCAATAACCCATACAAAGATTTTCATGTTACTGCTCTAGGTCATCATGATTAAAATCAACCTCAGTAAATGTGGAAGCACCCTTAAACTTCTTCCCTGGATATAACTGGACATGAAAAGAACTAATAACTTTGGGCCGATTTATTGGCAGTCAGGGTGCATTCAGCCGCAGTTTTACAGTAAGCCCAATTAAAACTGGCTTCAACAGTTAGAGTATTTAGTAAGCCACATTACTGGAAATTCAGAGGTACTACAGTTGTAGCAATGATTAATTTAGTGGCTTAACAATTTCATCTCCAGGTGTTTTTAGAATTTCCACTATTGTTGCCTTCTAGCTCCAGGCTGTGAACTCAGTCATGAGATGGCTGCCCTAGCTCCACACATCATAACCTTACATAAAACCACTCAAAGGCCGTGGAGCAAATGTCTTCATTTTGTAACCCTTTCTAGGATTGAGAAAAACCTTCCTACATCCCCCTCTACCTGGTGTTTCCTCACTGGGTACAATGGCCTCATATGCCCATTCTTAAACCAATTATGGGCAGTAGGGTATAACTTTCATGATTGGCTTAGAGTAATTAAGATTCACTCACAAGGCTAGAGAGAGTTCAGTTTTCCTCAATTCGATGGTCATCAGGTACCTGAACAAAATTGATATTTTATCATCAAAGAAATAGAGGGGAAATAGCAATTGGGTAGATAGGTAACATACAGTGTATGTTACAGCCATGTTTATAACAATTTTTTATTTCTTCCCTTTTGGCCCCTTGGAAAGAGATCTGAAGTGTTTCTATGAATTTTTAGTAGTTCTATTGTCTGCATTTTTTATTGTAAATAGGTACTGTGATGAATTCCTCTTTCCTTCCATGCTTTTCTTCCATGAGGTTGCTCCATGACCATCTTTTTGTGTCTGGATTTGAAGGTTGCCCTTGAAGATTGTTGGTTCCATGTCAAACTAAAGCATTTCTTGAGGGTTTTTCTTCATGGCTTAAAAATGTTGTGCCTTAGAGCTGTGATTTTATTAACAAAATAATAAATCATGACTGTTAGCATTGTAGGACATGGTGGTTAATAAAGGGAAATGACAATGATAAGAGGAGCAGTAATAGACGGTAGAGTAAAACAACAAAATCAAGTGTGAGGCATGTGAAGAAAGACCAAAGCACAGGACAGCAAAGTAGGTGTTAATAAATGGGTGGGGAGGAGAGGCCAGGCCAGCGTAGCAGTCGCTGATGCTCCTGTAACTGTGGGGCATGGATTGAAACTACAGTAACATTGGCTTTGAAATAATCCCTCTCCACATGTAGTACTGAAATAGGCTTTGAATCTTGACATAGACATGAGGGAAATTAGCAAAAGCAGAAACAAAACAAGGAACAACCCAAGGAAATGAAACTGATCAATAGTATCTCTAAAACAAGTCCACGGAGTCAGTTCCATTCAGTCAGATAAGAAAAGAGAGTGACTTCGTGACATCTAGAACTTTATGAATGGTTCCATTACTGGGTTTTGGATGAGGAACGTGAGCTGACATTGCAGCAGGTAATATTAAAGACAATTGTAACCTTCTTATGAAGAAGAAAGCATGCCAAACTTTGCCACAGGTTATTGAGGAGAATAGAGTTCCTCCCTCAACTAATTTACAGATGGGATGAAGTTTTTTCACTAGAAATTAATCATAGTTAAGTTTTTGCAGACATCAAAAGTATGTATAGGCTACATGACGTCATATTTCTTCCTGTTCTTCCATTTCTTTCACCATGTAGTTGTATATAATGATTTACTTTCTCTTCATCCACTTATTCTAACTAATGTAATAATGTGTTTCATGTTCCCAATCTTGTTCTTAACAGGGAGGAAGCTCTTTTTTTACATTACTGTTTGCTCTGGGATATTACTATTTTGAGCTATTCTGAACCTTGATCAACCCCAATCATATCAATATAATTTTCTAAGCCATTGGTAAACAAACAACTCCTTTGAAAGTAACAAACAGATATTTTGTAAATCTTTCAGTAAAAGAAATTTGAAAAGCCAATGGCTCAAAGTTAACAGTTTTTCAGTGGCAAAGAAGTAGTTATTCTGGCTCAATTTAGAGCAAACTACACATGAAACCTCATTCAAAGTGTGACTTTGCTAGCGGTTTACTCAACAATGTGCATGTCATCTAGAGTTCCCAACATTTTTACCATCCTGCAACAGCAGTCATAGGAGAATATGCCTCAATCAAAATCAGGCTAAAAATTTGTTTCAATTCTGCATGTGAGCCAGGACCTTCAGTCTTTGTGGTCGCTATTTGGTAGGGGACCA
The DNA here is from genome assembly GCF_006542625.1 of Nomascus leucogenys. Lineage (NCBI taxonomy): Eukaryota > Metazoa > Chordata > Mammalia > Primates > Hylobatidae > Nomascus > Nomascus leucogenys. Next base: position 3,160,936 of record NC_044391.1, read on the forward strand.
AATGTGGCCAGTCACATGTGAAAAGTTTATTTTAGATTGTCCCACTTTGTGACATGCACTAGGCTCTTTTCATATGGGGAGTTCATTTTTTCCCTATGAAAAAAAGAGATTCCATTAGTTTATTCCTTTTGTAAGTAATTTTGAGGGCACTGGGGAAAACGGAAGTAGGTGGTCCCTCGAAGCAACTTGTACAATAAAATATTATGGCCTCAATTTGACACAAAATGATGTTGTACATTGCTGCACATAAGTCCCACGGAAACTTGTTATGTTATAAACAACAATAGACACTCTTAGAAGGGAATACTTAGCTCCTTTCCAGTAGAGTTCTGAATTCTGGAGAAACATTCAACTGCATGTTTTGTAGCAGTGAGATATTTGATTCAGTCCTTGAGTGTATGTGGGTTTCAGTTTTGTTTGAGGTGTGCCTTTTTATGAAATGCATAGTGGTAGAATTTTCAAGACAGATGCAGTAAACACTGGTCAGTCTTCTGACTCAGTGAAATAATTGGTTTCCTAGAGATTTCCATACCTGGGTTTGCCAAAGCCGATAGGAAGTTGTTTATGTGTACAAACAATGTTAGGAACAACTCAAGAACCCAACTGCCAGTGCAGAGAGAATCCATACCTTTTGTGGTCCTGCTCAACCCTGAATTGATCCATTACAAAAATGACCTTCTGCCTTTTTCCTGAACACTTCAAAGATACTCATTTTAACATATGAAAACACGGTTGGCCGGGCGTGGTGCCTCATGCCTGAAATGCCAGCACTTTGGGAGGCTGAGGCTGGCAGATCACTTGAGGTCAAGAGTTCGAGACCAGCCTGGCCAACATGGGGAAACCCCGCCTCTACCAAAATATAAAAATTAGCCAGGCGTGGTGGTGGGTGCCTGTAGTCCCGGCTACTTGGGAGGCTGAGGCAGGAGAATCACTTCAACCCCAGAGGCAGAGGTTGCAGTGAGCCGAGATCGCACCACTGCATTCCAGCCTGGGCGACTGAGTGAGACCACCCTGTCTCAAAAAAAAAAAAAAAAAAAGGAAAACACGGTTAATCACAAGTTGCCTTGAGTCTGTTGTGAATATGCCAATGTTTATTGATCACTTTGTAGCTCCTGACTCTCTTTATAAGAAGAATCATCTTTTGAGGGGTATTTTTAATGAACTATCTCCATAACCTCACAAAACAGTCAATAAATGTGTAATTTACTTTTTCTCTGATGCTTAATTTGTCTTTGATGCTTCTTAGAACACAGGTTTTCTGTATTAATTTAGCTCATCAAAAGAGAATTCCGGGAAGCTTTAGGGCATTTTAATTTATTCCCAAAGAACATTTCATCACATAGCTACTGGCTCTTTTTTTTCCCTCCACCAAGGGAATATAGACTGATTTTCCTTATTTCCCCTCTGACATCTTTCTAACAGGGTGAGTGACTCATCACTCTGCTTGAAGTTAGTCTTGTTAGACCTACCGCTGGGCTCTGAGACAGAACCTTAAATGTGGCTGATATCTCCAATGTTTGGGAGAGAAAAGACAAACTTAGGGATTTAAAATAAAATATTTTTTTAAAGTAATGCATTTGTGCCTCCTCTAATCTTTTGAGGCTTGATGGGGAAATGGATTCTTCCTTGCCAGTACCTATTGGATCTTCTCCCAGAAGGCAAACTGCAGAGTGGAAACTGGCTGCCTATAGACAGTGTTTCTGCTCATTGTCAAGTCTCAATTAACCACACAGTGATTTGTTTTTGTTTGTTCTGTAGAAGAAAATCTTTTTCATTTTTGTCAATATAAAGATTTGCCTTTTTAGGAAACAAACATAGTTATGCCTTATTTTCTTGAGTATAAAACTTAGACGTGTTTACTCTCCTTCTGGGCAATACCAGGGCATTGGAACAATTTTAATTCCACTGGTCCCTCATCAATTTATTTTTGAAATTTAATCTAATAGACTTTTAAACACATAAGACATTACTATTCTATGTTATGATCATGGTTCATTTAGATATGTTTACATATTCACATATTCTTTGTGAAACGTTTTTTCTTGTATCCTCTGCCCATTTGGGATCATCATCTTATACTTCCTCGAGAAGTTCCTTTCATGCGGTCTACTGGTGGGAAACTCTTTGGAGTTTTTATTTTTGTTTTTGTGCAAAAATGTCTTTATTTGTTTAATGTATCCCGTTTCTGCCATTCTGGAATGATATTTTCACTGGATATAAAATTTTGTGTTGGTGGTTATTTTCCTTTAGCACACTGAAGATAAACTTCCACCACCCTCTAGCATCTATTGCTGTTGTTGAGAAGTTAACTGTTAGTCTTAATACAGTTCTTTTGAGGATAATTTGTATTCCCCCCACCCCCACTGACAGCATTTAGTATTTTTTTCTTATATTTTGTGCAGTTTTTCTATAATGTGTCTAAATATGTGTTTGAGATGGCTAGATGGATCACTTTCCTCAGTTCTGCAAAAACTCTAAACTATCATGAAAGCAAATACAGCTTCTGTCATTTTTTTTCTTTCCTTCTAAAATTCCATATATATATATTTGCATATAAAATAAAATGAACCTTTTTACTCCATCTCTTCTGTCAATGAATTGTTTTTAGTATTTTCCACCCTTCGTCTTTCTGTACTGCTCTGTGGGCAATTATTTTTCTGACCCTTTTTGTAGTGCACCAATTTTTTGTTTAAACTGCTATTCTATACATCCACTGAGTGTTTAATTTCAGGTTTTGTATTTTATTTCCAGGTATTCGATTTGGTTTATTTTCAAATCTATAATCTGCATGTCTTAGCTTGTTGCAGGGAAGCTTTCCTGTGAGATTCCTCACTCTGGGAAAGCCTCAGCTCTTGACTGTAGGCTCCTCACCTTTCAAGGCTAGCAAAGGGTGAACACACAATTTCCATCATGAGCAAAAGCCTATCAGGGCAAAAGCAGCTTCCTTGCTTATTACCTGTCTAGGTTCAATGTCCCCTTCAGTTTGACCCTGATCATTAAGTTGTTGTAGTTCTCTGGGTCTTTAAAGATAGTTTTAATGGCCAGGCGTGGTGGCTCATGTCTGTAATCCCAACACTTTGGGAGGCCAAGACAGCAGGATCACTTGAGGTCAGGAGTTTGAGACCAGCCTGGCCAACATGGTGAAACACTGACTCTATTAAAAAACAGTACAAAAATTAGTCAGGCATGGTGGTATGCACCTGTAATCCCAGCTACCCTGGAGGCTGAGGTGGGAGAATTGCTTGAACCTGGGAGGTGGAGGCTGCAGTAAGCCGAGATCATGCCACTGCACTCCAGACTGTGTGACAGTGCGAGGCTCCAGATTGGAAAAAAAAAAATTTAGTATCAAACCCAGCTTCTTAATTTTTTTCAGTGGAAAGGATGGTCCAAATAACCTAATCAGCCATTACCAGAAATAGAAAGTCCCCACATTGCGTTTCTGAAATATTTGAGTTAGTTAACATCTGTATCAGTCAGGATTCAACTAGAAAAACAGAGCCAGTAAAAGATTGTGTGTGTGTGTGACAGTAACTGGCTTATGCAATTTTGGTGGATGGCTATCTGCCCCGTTCTCAAGGCTGTCTCTCTTTTTAATGATGGACTCTGGCAGGCAGGAAAGGAAAATTACAAGTAGGCTTGGTGACTAGAGTAACCTGCAGAAGCTGAGCCTCTTTGTCACGGAGTTGAACATACACACATACACACACACACACACACATCTGGCCCAGGAGTCAGACAATTAAAGGAAGACCCAACAGGCAGGGGAAGTGATTGCAGGCTTAGCTGCTTCTTCCCATCAACCAGACACATAAATCAACAGATCAGCAACAACGCCTGTGTGTTACACAATGACCGCTGCCTCCCTCATCAGCCCTCCAATTCTCAGAAGAATCTCCATGGAACCCACAATAGCTGGAAACATACAGAAAGGGAACTCTGGGAGATATAGTTTGGCTGAGACAGTTGGCACAATAAAAAGCATCACACTGTTATGTAAAAATCAGAAAATGTTTTATTTCAAAAATACTCTGTGTCTCTTGAAAAATTAGATCCTAAGATTATAATAGAAACATGCAAATAATTTCTAAAGCTAAGAAGAAGCTGTCCCTTAGGGCTGCATGGTACTCCCTAGGCTGTTTCATAGATTTCTATTGTCTATTGGCCCCATAAGGTAACTGAGTTTGAGATTTAAACAAAAATTAAAACTTAGATTCTCATGGATGCCGTTGATTCCTCCCCCTTTTCTTTACCATATAAACTTTCTTTCCCCCTCCTTTGTCCATATTTTTCTTTCTTGAGGATGAGAAAATGTGGACATATGGTGATAAATGTACTGGATGGAGGGCAGAGTCTCAGAAGAGAATCTTCCCCACCTGGTAGAGTAGGGGGCTACATGTTGGTGGGGTTCAGCGTCTTCCCAGCAAACAATGATTTTAACACCGGGAATAGGATGAGGTGGACTTTTATCACATTGGCTTTCATCTGCCCACCTGCCATACATGAAAAGTCCACACAACCACGGATGGAAAATCTTTTGGGTCTATTTCCACTTCTACTTCTGTGTGCCTGTCATTGGGTGTGATTTCTATGAATTTTGCTAATACTCATTAGATTTTTTTTATCCTCAATGTAACTCTGTTTTTTTTAAAGCCCTATTTTGGTATAACTAGGATAGTGAAAAGTTATCAAACACACACATCCCAAACACTTCAAAGCAACTAATGTAGAAGTATAATTGATTTCCAGAAACCATTATGTGATTTTACTATGACCTTCAATATTTTAAAGGGAAAAGATGGCCAACCTCAAACCAAGAGAAATACTGTCATCCCTTGGTATCTATGGATGATCGGTTCCAGGACTCCCCTCAGATACCCAAATCCACAGATGCTCAGGTCCTTTATATAACATTGTATAGTATTTGCATATAATCTATGCATATTCTCCCATGTACTTTGTCAATACTAGGTTATTTATAATACCTAATACAATGTAAGTTCTATGTAAATAGTGTTATAAAGTATTGTTTAGGGAATAATGTCAAGAAAAAATGTCTATACATGGTCAGTACAGACACAACCATCCACTGATGGTTCTTCTAAATAGTTTTGATCCAAAAGTGGTTCAACCCACAGATGTGGAACCCATGGATGTGAAGGGGATGACTGTATTTACCTACAGAAAATCCAAAGAGGAAATCTACTAGATGCTTTGAAATATTTGATGAAGAAGTACTTGGAGACGAGAGAAAAGGCTATTGCATGAGGGCAAACACAGGAATACTGGGCTGAAGAAAACACTGAAGAAAGTTTTCTTTCCAAACAGGAAAGCAGTTGCCAAGAGCAGGATTACAATCTCTGTTTTCTATGTATTATATTATATCTAAGGCCATACTCGTGCAGCAAATTCACCACTTGGAGTACTGTTTATACATTTTCTGTCAACAGAAATCAACAGACACAAGTGTTCTGTGTTTATTATAATCATTAGTTGAGGTTAATCTTTGAATTTGTCAAGGAGGTGTTTGAATTTCCTCAAATAATATTTTCAGATTTTAAAGAGTCACACACACACACACATACACACAATAACACATTTATACAGACACACAAACAACTTTATACAATTGGAGAGAAGCTTAGCAGATTAACCATTTTGGCATCAAAATGGATTTTGCCCTATCTAATTATGCTAGTATATGAAAATTTGTGTCAAAGAGAGTAGCCAGCAGCATGTGCCTGTGTTTGGTACATAAGAGAGAATAGAAAATACATTGTTTTCTATCTTTGGCTGAGGAAGATTTGTTTCCTTTTTCTTTGCACCTTTCCTATTATCCAAAAAAGAAAAAAGCTAACTCTTAGGTTTTACAAAATACACAGTGAGCTGTTACAATTTTTAAATTTCTTATTGGATCTGTGTTTGAGGTGGAACCAAAAAACCCTAGGACTTCAAAAAAATATTGTAAAGCAGTCAAGACATCTTTATAATTGTTGAGTACCAACTGCAGTGCAATCACTTTAGTCAAAGCCTCCATCATCTCTCCCCTGGATTTCTAAGTAGCCTCCAAACTGGTCTTCCTGCCGCCACATGTACACACTCAAAATCTATTCTCAACATGTCACCCAGAGGCATCCTTTTAGAACACAAGTTAAATAAGGTCGCTCCTCTGTTGAAGACCCTTCAATGGCTCCCATAACTCTCTAAAAGTCCAATACGGTCTAACTCCATTTTTGCTGCATTTTTTCTTCCTTTCCTCCTTGATATACTCTCTGCTTAGGCCACACTGGGCTCCTTGCTAGGCCCTAACAAGACAGGCGAATCCCACCTTGAGCCATTGCGTGGACTGTTTCCTCAACTCCCAAGTGTCTGTTTGGGCAACTCTCTCCTGTCTTTCAAATGTTTGCTCAAATCTGTCAGAGGCTTTCCATGACCACTTTATTAAAATTTACAACCCTCCATCCACCACTCTCCCATCCCTGCCATCCTCTCTCCTGTTTATTCTGCTGTGCTTTCTGTTTTTCATAGCATTTGTCACCTTCTCTCATTCAGTCATACCCTTCTTTCCTAAGTGTGTCCTTGAGTACTGCCCCACCCATCAGAATGTAAGCTCCACAACGGGAAGAGGCTTTGTCTCTTTCGTTCCCTGATGCTCTTGAGTTCCAGACACCCAAGAACATCGCCTGCCATATAGTTGGTGTTCAATAAATATTTTTTGAATGCATGATGTATGTAGAGGGCTAACAACATTAACTTTGTGTGTTAAAAAATAGTTCTGGCTCTTTGCGGGGAGAAAAGTAGTGCCCTTAGGCCCAGACTCCTTGGACTGTGTTGTTCACTGAACAAACAGCTGTCAATCATTCATCACTATCTTTTCTCAAGTTTCTTGATGGTAGTGGGATTTTGTGGAGAATATCTCAAAAGTAACAGTTGTGATCATTTTTAACAACTAATTCTTACAGAGAGTGGGGAAGGCCAAGGAGAACTCAATGCAAATTCCATTGCATGTGTGGGAGGCCAGGTGCCAAGCCACACTGGGGGTGTTGGAGCAGATAAAGGCAAACAGAGGAATTAAATCTGTACTCCAGAAGGCACTCCAAGAGACGTCCCAGACAAATAATTGGAAACATCAGGTGACTTAGAAATCAATTTCATTGCCACAAAAATGACAGCCTCCCTTTTTTTCCACACAGGGGGAAGGTTCCTCCTCATTCTTGTCGGAAACTTGCCATGAGGATCCCTCTGTTCCCCCCAACTTTACTCCCCCCAACCCTCAAGCTCTCAAGTGGTGACCACCGTCCTTCCGGCCAGGTAGGACTGGATGGGAGGGGTCGCTTTTGAGAGAAGGGTGGTGTGTAGCCATCCGGTTTTCAGGCATCACGGACTTGCTCCTTTGTCCTTCATCCTCCCTTTCTCTACATTCCCATCTTTTTTTTTCTGCTAAAGTTCCCAGCCACACCCATGATCATTTCCTCATCCTTTCTGCCTTCCTCTGGTATTAATTTCTCCATCATTGTGCTCTCTCTTCCTGACATAAATCTTATTCTTCCATATTGTCTTCTTCCTCTTTCTCTTGTTTCTCTATTGGCAAATTTGGCTTCCTTTTTAATCTGGATTTTCTCTCTTGCACTTAGACTATTGTTCCCACTTTGGAAACATTTTTTTTTTTTCCATTTCTGCTTCTCAATACACTGTTTTCCCGCAGTCCTATTATCTTACAATCCAGTGGGATCAAGTTAACGCTCAAGGAGTCTTTTTCAATCCACTCCACTCAACTTACTACAGCCCTCCTTTTGGAAGTCCAGCAAAATTTACTTTATTCCCACATGGTATTTAGAGTGAATGGGGATAGCTTGTGATTTCCTGATTCTCTAGAAGCAAGAGCTCTTGGAAATATCTCACTAATAGGGATGCTTGGGCCAGGAGCTCTTTGTCAGAGCAAACTTCAGCTTGAAAATCAGAGCGGTCTTTAACTTACCCAAGGAGATGCATCACCAAAACTATTATATTCCCTTCACTAATAAGAAAACTAGCATAAGCCATTCCAAAGAGTATGCAATTCTTAGAGAAAAGAAGCATTCTTGTGATTATAAATAAAGCAAACTTTATTCTGATGTAATGAAAATAAAATTCTACAGTGAGACTTATACTGTTTTTGTCTTCAAGTATGTGTTGATCTGTGAAATAATGCAGTTTAAAAACATGTCAGAGAATTGCTGAAAATAACTTTACTGAGAAAGAGGTATGAGTTATTCCTCTTCCTCGACATCAGTTGTTGCTCTGGCTCAGAGCTTTTCAGACCTTTATGGGTATCTGAATTACTCGGGCATCCTGTTAAACTGCAGACACTGATCTAGGAAGTCCGAGTGGGGCCGGAACGTCTGCCTTTCTGAGTAGGTCCCAGGGAATGTTGATGCTGCCACAGTTCCAGGGAGCACATTTTAACTGACCAGGATCTAGTACATTCCTACCTCCAGGCTTAAGCACCTGGAAGAAGCTTGAAGCAACAGTCATGGAGTTTTAATGTATTTTAACTTTTTGACCCAATCACAAGCCTGGGCCTTTGATTTTTTTTTTTTTTTTTTTTTTTTCTGCTGCCTGTAACACTAGAAAGAGAGACACAGGGAATGCCATGTCAGAACAAAGTCACAACATGGCTGTGAATTCTGTTCATGTCCTCTCAACAGTGATCATTTTGCTTCTGTATGACCTTGTAATGAAGGCCATATTGGAAGGTGAGTAGAGGACAGACATATAATATCAATTTCTCGCTTCTACAAGGAGGCATCAGGGAGACCTTCAAAATGTCCTCTTCATTTGGATATAAATGTTAAGACTGTCTTTTAAATCACCAATGATGAGCATCATTCGATTTTTTGTTGTTGTTACACTTGTTACTGCCCTGGTAGTTTTGTGTTTTTGTTTGTTTGTTTGTTTGTTTTTGAGACATTGTTTCGCTCTTGTCGCCCAGGCTGGAGTGCAATGGCGCAATCTCAGCTCACCACAACCTCCACCTCCCAGGTTCAAGTGATTCTCCTGCCTCAGCCTCCCGAGTAGCTGGGATTACAGGCTCCCACCACTATGCCCAGCTCATTTTGTATTTTTAGTAGAAATGGGGTTTCTCCATATTGGTCAGGCTGGCCCCTAACTCCCGACCTCAGGTGATCCGCCTGCCTCAGGCTCCCAAAGTGCTGGGATTACACGCGTAAGCCACGGTGCCTGGCCTGCCCTGGTAGTTTTCAAAGCTATTGTGAAACATCTAATACCACAAGTAGAATATCATATTTTCTCAGGGGATGCAAATGACAGTGGGTGGAGGAGCTAAGAACACGTGACTTAGGTTTTATTTTTCAAAACGAATGCAAAAGAGACAAAAATGCTGCATTTTTGTGGCCGTGCTCTTTCAGGCTTGTAATAGCGTGTTCACAACTTGTATTCCCTTTAGAATGTCAACTGAGACACCCACTGGGGAAAAATATTTATTTTAAAAAAGAGACAAATATCCCCGCAATACCTAGACTTCAAACATTTAATCATATTGTTAGTTCGTTTGGTCCCTTTAGCTTTCCACATATAAAAGATGACATAAAAATAAATATTTCACACTTTTCATGTCAAAATAGGCCTTATGGCTAAAGCAGAAAAAGAAAATCCCATTATAGCATTTTATATTCGAAAAAAGAACAAAATGTTATTTTATAATAGTGTATGGAAAAAAGATTTTTGTACTAATTTTAATATTTCCCCAAATGTTTTTTGCATTCTTGTTCTTTCCTTAAACATCTTCATTCATACACTACAGCTGAAAACAAAATGATGAATAAAAATTAATAGTACATAAGGCCAGGCATGGTGGCTCATGCCTGTAATCTCAGCACTTTGGGAGGCCGAGGTGGGTGGATCACCTGAGTTCAAGAGTTCGAGATCCGCCTGACCAAAATGGTGAAACCCCATCTCTACTAAAAATACAAAAAATTAGCTGAGCATGGTGGCAGATGCCTGTAATCCGAGTTACTCAGGAGGCTGAGGCTGAGGTGAGACAGGAGTATCCCTTGAACCCGGAAGGCAGATGTTGCAGTGAGCCAAGGTCCCACCATTGCATTCCAGCCTGGGGAACAAGAGCAAAACTCCATCTCAAAAAAAAAAAAAAAACAGGAATAGTATATAAAGCTATAAAGCTATCACATGTTTGCCAAAAGATAATGTTTTCCATTATGATAGAAGATTGGCCCCAAGAGTAGTCATCACATAAATAGTTGGAATTTTGAATTTTTTAATTTGTGAATGCAAATCTTCATTGGTGAAAAAATATATTCCTTGTTATCAGCTAGACCTTAATAGGTGAAGCTAAGTAGGTGAGTTATACTTTTAACTGTGGTAACCCATTTTTTAAATAGCTACAAATCACTGTAGAGTGAGATATAAAATAAACAAAGAAGATGTTTGCTCATTTTATGTATATGTAAGTCTTTAGATAAAGAGCTATAGAATGACCAATTTCTAAAAACACCAATGAAACATTGGAAAATTATAAATATATGCCAAGTAATTATTAATGCCTGCTTTATTCTAGGATATGCCAATTTCAATAGAAAGCACAAAAGAACAGAAAACGTAGTTCCTACATGCTTTAAAATAATAAAGGTCAGTTTAAGGCCATAGAAAGGCATTAAAATATTTTTCTGCCACATAATAAAAACAAAAATTAGCATTCATGGAGCACTTACTGCATCATCAAGCACCTTTAAAGCACATAACATGTGTTATCTTCTTATTCTTACCATTGTACATTTGGAGAAACTAAGGTTCAAAAAGGTTAATGAACTTTACTAAGGTCAGACAAGAAGTACCAGAACTTGGACACACCATGTGTCTTTCAGCTTTCTAAGTAAATGCCTGAAGCTAAGATTTTATGATCTAGATGTCAGAGTAGGTGACTTCTCTTTCTTATGTTGACATGGATAAACAAGCAATAAGGGTACACCACCTGTGCCTCAATATACTTATCTGTAAAATGGAAGGATAAGGAGCCTCTTTGTTAAAGAAGCATATCTCTTTGAGTGGCTAGAAGGGATACACACCACACATGTATACCAAACACTGTTTCATTTGCTGGTGGCATAGCCCAGCCTCCACAAGATCATGGCTAAATTGTGCCAGAGATTTCACCCCCAGACTGATCACAACAGCACAAGGCATTAAACATCACAGGCAGCATGTTCACATTGCTCAAAGTCACTTGTTTTCAACAAAAGTCTGGGAGAAGAGCAACTCTGAGGACTAGATTTTAGAAAACTTCCAGCCTTGTGAAAACAGAACTCACCTCTAGGAAACCACAATTAGTCATAGTTTCTATCACTGAGAGGTGGGCAGCTGTTTTCTGTGTTCATCGCATCTGCTGGGTAAGCAATGCCAAGCAGAGGGAAAGGGAGACACCTGAGGCACAGTGTGGCCTGCATAGTGGGGTTAAGATAATTTTGAGTCAACCTTCCCTGTCTGTGGCTGCTGAAAACTCACAGTTCCCCTCTCTAAAGCAGCAGGATTGAGGAAGGGCCCACCCACTCTCACCTCTTCCAACCTTGGCTTTCCTCCTTCCTCTCTTCTCCTCTACTTGCAAGCCATTCAGCTTATGCATGTCAATGCTGTTTCAACAACAGACTCGGTGGGTTTGCTTCCCTTGAGGTCTTCTTTCTCTCTCCTCTCCCCATTCCTCCTCTTAAGTCTGTCTCTTGCCCCCCAGCGTTAGAACAGAATCCTTGATAACTCACCCTTCTTCTGTACTATACAAGAGAGGAGTTAGAGTACTCATTGGGCTTTGCAACGGGTCTGCTTTCATTTGTTAAGCAATTGTTTTTTATGTGGATTTCATTTATTCATTTAAATATTTATGAGGCCCTACTACTTACCCTGAGGATGCTAGGAATTCTAAAGGAATATCTTGCTAGAGAAACATCTCCTTTTAGATTGTACTTTAAGTTTCAGTCATAGAACAGAAAAGGTCTTCTTTGGAACCTGTGACAGGTGACCCTCTTCTCCTTTTCCTCTGCAGTTAGATTCAGGGCAACTGCTTTGGGCTAAATTATGAAAGACTTAAGCAGGAATAAAGAGATTTTTGTGAAAGTAAAAATATCTAAATACCTAAATAGATTCCCGAGGGATGTTGTGTGTCTCTTTGAAGATCTTTAAATGCGGAGACAAAGAAGGCATCTACCAGCAGAGGGTTGTATATGTCTGAGTGACCTTTTTATGATCTCCTTTGAGTCCGTGAAGGATGCGATTAATTAAAGTCGGAAGTTTGTCACTAAAATAATAGTTATGAGATCCAGAGAATTCAAGGTGTTGGAGGACTCATTAAGTAGTTGCATAAATATCATGCTGAAAGATTTAATGAGACCATAGGGTCACTTATAGAATGATGGTGCAGAGATGGCCTAGAAAAAATAAATTAGAATCGATATTGTGCTTCCGAATTAACAGCTATAGATTGCTATATTAACACCTGAGACATAAATTCTATAATTATATCTTAATGGTGAATATTGATGTTCTTGTCATGGGAAAAATGAAAATCGCTCACATTTAGTATTTTACTTATCAATAATAAAATAAATTTATATATGTGTGCTTACTTCTGTGACACCTGGGAACCATGAATGCTTTAAGTAGCTACAATTAAATGAATAGTGTTTTTTTCCTTTTAATTCAATCAATAGTTATTGAATGCCTACTACATAGCAGGCACTGGGCTAGGTGCTGGGAAAAAACACAGATGCACCCCTTTCCCCCCTTCAAGTTGATTATAGTATGGTGCTATCCAATCGAATTTTCTGCAGTGATGGAAATTTCCCATGTCTCAGTGTCCAGTGCAGTAGCAACTAGCCACAAGTAGTTATTAACCATTTGAAATGTGGCTGATGCAACTAAGGAGTTGAATTTTTAATTTTATTTTATTTTAAATATTATATTTTAAATGTAAATATAAACAGCCACATGCTTAATCTTAATTTCTAATGTGTAATCCACCGTTGTGTCAAAAAGGATTGCACTGGGACAAAAGGCTATGTTCATCATTATAAAAGAGCTATTTCTATGGGAGGAAAGGCTGACACATAATTGAGGAAACCAAGGAAGGCTTCACAGAGGTGGCAGTCATTGAGCTGAGACCTAGAGGGGCAGACAGGAAGGACTTCCTCGTGACAACAAGAAAAAGCCTGAGATGCGAGTATCATGTTACTTTTGTGGAACTACATGTAATTTCATCATTTACATGTTGTGTTACCCTGCTCAGCTTCCATAGCAAAATATCACAGACTGGGTGGCTTCAGCAACAGAAATTTAGTTTTTCACAATTCTGGAGTCTGGAAGTGTAAGATCAAGGTGCCCGCGAGATTTGTTTCTGGGGAGGCTCCTCCTCTGCGTTTGCAAACAGTGGCTTTTTGCCGTGTCCTCAGATGGCCTTTCTGTGCACATGCACAGAGAGAGAGAGAGAGAGAGAGAGAGAGCGAGAGAGAGCGAGCATCCACGCGCTGGCCCTTCTTCCTTTTCTTATAAGGACACCAGCCCCATCAGATCAGGGACCTACTCACGTGAGCTCATTTAACCTTAATTACTTCATTAAAGATTCTATCTCCAAATATAGTCACATTGAGGGTTAGGGCTTTGATAGGTGAATTTGGGGTAGACACAATTCAGTCCATAAAGGAAGTATATCTCTCACACATGGCTCACACACATTCTGTAGAAAACTATCATCTATTTACCTAGCATCTGGTGATTTTAATCACTGCTTTTGATTTGCATAGTGATAGATAACATAGGGTTCTAGAATATTAACACGTACAAAAAATACCTAAACCAAAGTATCCACCTCACAGAACTCGAATGTAATTAAATATTGCTTAAGCAAATATTAATTTCCCTTTATTCTTTGAGTACAAACCAGTGTGAGCTGGAGCTTACTATCTAAGCTCATAAGAGTTAATTTTTAAATTTTTCAGGGATTTTGTGACCTGGTTATTAAACAGAACCATTACTACAAATTATATAAACTTTCAGTGAAATAAATTTATTCAAAACAAATGTAACAAATACTTAGAACTCATCATTTACCAATTTTTTCCTAGAGCTTTGTTGAAGCACTTTTTAAATTTTTTTTAAGACAGGGTCTCACTGTGTTGCCCGGCTGGAGTGCAGTGATGCAATCACGGCTCACTGCAGCCTCAATTTCCCGAGGTCAGCTCAATCGATCCTCCCACATCAGCTTCCCACGTAGCTGAGAATACAGGCTTGCCACCACACTTGGCTGATTTTTTTATTTTTAGTTTTGTAGAGGTGGAGTTTTGCCATGTTGCCCAGGCTGATCTCAAACTCCTGAGCTCAAAGCGATCGTCCCGCCTCAGCCACCCAAAGTGCTCAGATTACAGGCATGGGCCACCGTGCTCAGCTCACTTACAAATAATTTAATACCTCTCACTATTGCCGGTGCTCTCGAGGTACTTTGCATCTTTACATCTACTGCGCACCATCGGTAGTGGTGGCTCTGACAGTCTGCTCCCGTATACCTCCTCCCAACTCCTCATTCAAGGTCACCACTTTGTGCGACTGGCTCTGGGCAAGTATTCACACCATTGAAAATCAGCAATCTCTAAAACTACCTCCTCCCAACTCCTTATTCAAGGTCACTACTTTGTTACTTTGAGACTGGCTCTGGGCAAGTATTTACACCATTGAAAATCAACAATCTCTAAAACTGGGCCCTTTCATTTTCCGGGAGAGCCATGTATTAATCATTTACCAGCACACCGCTGGGACAAACCTTACCCTCTTTCATGGTACAGGGTTTTCCCAGTATTTATCTGGAGTTCCTGTTGCAGCTTTCTGTGATTGAAACATTATTACCCATCCTTTAAAAACAAAATGAAACTTTTTACTGAAATAGATTACCTTTTTTAAAGCGTTTTTTTTTTCCTACACTAGACAGAGCCTGTACCGCTCTGTTGATCTACGAACTTTCAGGGCCTCAGTATAAAATGTTTTAAGGATAACAGAAAAGTACCCCTAAAACTTAAACCGAGCATTGACGACATTTTTTCTAGCCCCCTCAGCAATGTCTTCTACCTGAAAATTGCCTCAGCTGTAAGGTAACATACCTCCCACTGCTAGTGCTAGCTCACAGCTAATACTAAGCATAGCACTTGACTCCATTTTACAGGGGCCACTTTTTTTTCCTCTAAAAGTTTTATGTAGCAGTAAGCGAAATAGAACAGATGCTGGAGTAAACAGCAGTTTCCAGATTAAATGTTATTTTCTGTAGGAAACATTTCTCTCAATGTTGCCCCTTCACACCATCCCCAAACAAGTAAAAAGTTGCTCAGACTTTGAAAAGGTAATACCATCTGGCAGAACTCACATTCGAGCTTTTATTAAAACTACAATTATGTCACACCTGTGAGATTTAAAATTCAAGGCTCCGGAAGTTCAAGCGATGTGTCCAAGGTTACATGGAAAATACTTGAGAGCCCACAGTTTCCTGCCCTGGCCTTTCCCTTCAGATGTACACCATAGTGCATGTGTTTTCTGATTGGAGCTCTCTTCAGTTATGATTTATTTTACCATTGTCACATTTTGGGAGGCTGGTATGAGTGTGAGTATAGAAGAAGGAATTCAAGCAGAAAAGGTTAAATGATTTACAGTTTTCACCCTTTCTCCAAGGGAAATTTATGTGCCCCCAAATTTGAGAATCATTAATTTAGATTGAATAAGAATGGATAAAATCCGTTTACAATCAATTTAGATTGCATAAGAATGGATGAAATCCTTGGCATATCTAAAGAATGGGGAAGGGATCCCAGGAGGCAGTTCTGGATAACTTTTAACTTGAAAATGTCTGGTAGAGGCCGGGCATGATGGCTCATGCTTATAATCCCAGCACTTTGGGAGGGCGAGTCAGGCAGATGACTTGAGCCCAAGAGTTTGAGACCAGCCTGGGCAACATGGCGAAACCCTATCTCTACAAAAAATACTAAAATTAGCCAGGTGTGGTGGTGCATGCTTGTAGTCCCCGCTACTTGGGGGGCTGAGAGATGGGAGGATTGCTTGAGCCTGGGAGGTCAAGGCCGCAGTGAGCCAAGATCACACTACTACACTCTGGCCTGGACAACAGAGTGAGACCCTGTCTCAAATATAAATAAATAGTCTGGAAGGATAGAAAAAGCAAGTGAGAAACAAAAGAGGGACCACCTATGAGGTAGGAGGAAAACTATGAGTGTCAAAGAAACCCAGAGGCAAAGCAGTGCATGAGTATGAAGGGCATGATGCCCAGTGTCTAAGGCTGGTGAATGCTACAGAAGAGTCTTCTTTGGTTTTAGTATCCAATGAGGAATCAGCCGAAAGGTGGGGAAGGGAACCAGATAAGAGTGGATTAAACAGGAGACCAGGAACAGGAGACAGCTTATCTAACACTCATTTGGAGGCTTAGACTCGAAGGGAAGTAGGGTTCTGGTCTAGTAATGGAGGAAATAGGAGGGAAAATTCATTTGAGAAGAGATTAATGAGTCCTTCTAATTCGTGGTTTGGTCTAGTTTATCATGAAACACTAAATCAAATGAAAGAGTTGCTTCTATAGCCCTGTGCACTTCCGTCAGCAGATTTTATATTGGGTTGTGCAGATCAACCTCATTCCCAAGGAAGAACAGGAAAAAGATATTTCACCTACATTAATGGTTGGCAGAGTGGTTTTTCCCTCTGATAAATGAATATTCAATGGAGGAACAATATGTTAATGAGTATACAGCATATATTATTCAGAACAATAACAATAAAGGATTTCTGTAGACCTTGTTTAAATGTTAGGTTGTTTTCTTTTGCTGTTGAGTACATGAACGGCAATACTGATACAACTTACATCATGATCGTCAGAGCCGATACAGAAAGCCACAGGCCTGCATGGCTGCTACACTGAAGTGTCTACAGACCAAGAGGCTTCACATGTGCCTTTCTGTAATTAGTATTTACTCAGCCTCCTATAGCAGGGAAAATATTTTGCACATAATAAACGCATGTATTTCCTTACCCCTTAAGGGGTAATGTACTTAAGCACATTTTCCTGTAGGATTTTTACCAGCAACGTTGAGTCATAGCTCCAGGAGAGGAAAGAATGGGACTCCCTAGAAGAGAAGATCCTCATTAGCAAGTGAAAAATTTTGTAAAACAGGGATCACAAGAGAGGAAGATATTTTTTTTTTCAAATTTTTCAAATTCCTTTAGCTTCTTCTAACAAAGAAGCCAGGTCTGGGGGGCTAGAGCCTTGCTTGCTATATACCCAAAGATGACAGAGCTCAGGATAAGACACAGAAAAAGAGGAAAGCCTGCTCCTCTCTTCCCCAGCCCTGGACTTGTTGGAAGAAGAAGGGGGGAGAGAGAATAGAGCAGGAAATGAGACTTTGTATGTACCTCTCTGACTTCTACCCTCCAGGCGAAAATCTGGAAGATTCTGGAGCAGGCTCATGACTCCTCATATCTTGTGTGTCTTAGAAGGGACAGGAAAGCTCTTGCATGTCCCGGTAATGGGAAATGGTAGTGTGAGCGGGGGCCGGTGTGAGCGGGGGCCGGTGTGAGCGGGGGCTGGTGTGAGCAGGGGCTGGTGTGAGCCAGGGCTGGTGAAAGCTGGGGACAAGACAAAGAGTCTCCCTCTGGTGATGACTTCATAACTGAAGTCAGCTGGACTCAAGTAATGAGTGGACTTGGCCAGACTCCACTGGGGCATCTTGCCCCAAATGGCCAGCCGTCTTGCGTCCATGGAGAAATCTAGACCAACCATTTCACAGCACAGACCTGTGAGGGTGCAGAGAGCAGTCTGGCAGGTCTAAGCCTGCGCCTTTCTCCCCCTTGGAAGACACACTGAGTTCCTGAATAGATTTACTCACCGTTTGGGAGAGCTGAAAATGGGAAGGACAACTTTATAAGCTTCAACTTTACCCAAAGAGACTGACTCATGCAAAAAAACGTGTAAAACCAATCCTATGGGGAGTGAAATGTTGAAGAAACCATAAGGAAATTCTCTATTTCCTTTAACAGTTAGAAGGGCTAGGGCAGCTTCCCTTCCTGTCATGGGAAGTGTGGCTCCTACGCCCTCTGGGAGAGTAGTTTGAGAAGTGTTTCCGCTGTGACTTAAATTATAGCCATTTCCTGAGCAGGCAGCCCAGGGACTGTGGTAGGCAGTGCCAGCTACTCGGAGTCAATTGAAAGGGAATTGGTCGCCTGGGAGGTTTCTAACCTGATTTCAGGTTTCCTGGACACCGTGTCCTCTCCTGACCCAACACCTGCTGTGACAGATAGATGTTTGTAATGAGGTGAATAACAAACAGTCTCATGAACATTAGGTCACACAGAACAAAAGGCACACTGGCTTAGGTGGAGCCTGCATTTTCCTGTTTTTCTAATACATTTCTCTACCAAATCTACTCACTCCTGGAAAGCTTTGGCAAGATTTTTTAGGCAAAGCCTTTAAACTCACATTTTTTTGAAGAAAAAAATGTTTGCTATTTCATGGCTGAAAGAGAGACTCAATTCTGCTGTTACATTCAGAAATCTGTTTTTTGTTTTTAAATGTCTGTTTCACACTTAAAATCTCAGAATATCTTACTGAGACCAGCTCTAAAGTAAACTATTTCACCACACTCAAAGAAGACCCAACCATCATAATAAAGGGGGCAGAAAGAAACACTGGGAGGTGATGGATTTGTTGTAAAAATGAATGAGGGCCAGGTGCGGTGGCTCACACCTATAATCCCAGCACTTTGGGAGCCCGAAGTGAGAGGATGGCTTGAGCCAAGGAAATCGAAATCAGCCTGGGCAACATAGTGAGACCCCATCTCTACAAAAAAAAATTTAAAAATTAGCTGGGCATGGTAACACATGCCTGTAGTCCCAGCTACTGAGGAGACTGAGGTGGGAGGATCACTTGAGCCCAGGAATTCCAGGCTGCAGTGAATTATGATCACACCACTGCACAGCCAAGGCAACAGAGCAAGATTATGTTTTAAATAAATACATAAATAAATAAATATTAATGAATAAAATCAAATATTCCTAATAGACAAACTGGCTTTTGACTTTTCTGGTGGTATTTCAATTGATTTTTCCTGTAGAGGAATTAATAGGTGAATGCCTGCCCCAGCAAGGGTCCAGTGTGAACGAAGCTTTCTATGTGATTTGTAGGTTTTTCCTCTGCCCTGATGTGACTACCCGAAGTGGGGCTCAGCTGGGAGTTTTAGAAATGGCTTTTTCTTTTTATTTAAATTTTGTGCCTAATTATATTCTTAGATGTATTAGTCAGAGCTTTATCATGATCATTCTTATTTCTACAGTCCCTCAGTATTTAAGTCTTATTAGCAAAAGTAAATGTGAAAAAGGTATTGTGTGAGATTTTACAAGAGCCCAAGATGAAGAGTATAGATGTGTGTGGTGTTCGTCGATGGCATTATGCTTCTATCCTTGTTCTGACAGGATTCTGGCCTTTTGGAACTTTCTGTTTAAGGATTGAAGCTAATTTAGTTGAGAAACCTAAATATTACATTTTGAGAATGATTTTAACACCTAGATTTCCAATCTTGAAATTACAAGTCACTCACTTATCAAAGAGTAGAGTAGAAAATAG
Organism: Nomascus leucogenys; assembly: GCF_006542625.1. Classification (NCBI taxonomy): domain Eukaryota; kingdom Metazoa; phylum Chordata; class Mammalia; order Primates; family Hylobatidae; genus Nomascus; species Nomascus leucogenys. The sequence continues at coordinate 3,180,590 of NC_044391.1, forward strand.
GTCTTTCCTTTGAATATCTTTTCTCTCTTAAAATTGGAGGACAGGGATTTATAAGTAGTGTTCCATCTATCCATCCATCCGTTCATCCATCCATCCATCCACTCTTCCATCCACCTATCCACCTATGGTATGTACTTGCGTGAGTATTTGTGTGTGTGTGTGTGAGTGTGTGTGTGTGTGTGTGTAAACATATTTAAAAGGCAGGTTTACTCATTGCTTTTGGTACAGTTCTCTAAACTGAAGAAGCTTATATTGGTACTTTTATTGTCCATGAAATTATCTTATGAAACAATAACAGGTGGGAAGGATGGGTTCCCATAAATATCCTCTTACTCTCTTTGCATTTTGTATCATGTGCACTACTAATCTCTTACATTTGTTAATCCATTGCTATGGTTTTGACATAAGTTGGACTGACACCTTCATTTAGCAGATGTGGAAAGAGGCCCAGAGAGGTCCACTTACAGGCAGGAGTAGGGCCAGGCCAGAAATCTAGTCTCCAGTCTTTTTGCTTTTCTTAGCAAACAGATTCCCCAATGAGCAGACTTGATTGTGTCTTGCTGCACAGCAATCCACACTAACTATACAGGTGTAATGTCCATTATTTAAAAAACCCAGTCCCCTTTGATTTTGGATCATGTGCTTCCCTTCTCTACTGTGCAGATGTCAGGTAAACGGGTCATTGCTGCACTGCTTCATTGTTTGTTCCAGTCTTCTTTTCTCTGTGTTCCTTCCTTTATTCATTTTCAGCTGTTATGAATTTATACACAATTAAAGGGGGAGGGAGGCATATTAATTGAAACATTGATGACATAACCTTGAGGGCTTTGCTTTAATTACCTCCAGTGTCCAAGAATAATAGTTCTTCAGATTTATCTTCTCTTCCTTAATAGAGGATTTTTCCACTGGATGGACTTCTGGCGATATCTGGTGTTCAGACTGTAGTCCCATGCTCTGCTATTTTTATTACTCACACAAAAGTGAATTGACGGGCCATGGGCAAGTTAAATTTATAATCATGCAATGGTGGGATAAAAGAGCCCTTGCTAACCCTGGCAAACCTAAGGTATACAATTTCACAAAATTACATAGATGGTAAGAGGTGGTTTTGACACAATTTGAGCTGACACTTTCATTTAGCCGATGTGGAAAGAGGCCCAGGGAGGTCCACTTACAGGCAGTGGTAGGGCCAGGTCAGAAGTCTGATTTCCAGCCTCCTTGCTTTGTACGCCCAACCTCAAACCCAACCACTCTCTTCTCCCAACAATAATGCATCTTAGTGAGTTACAGTGCAACACAAGATCTAGAAATATCTGACTATTAAAAAATTTTCTGCTGATCATAAAACAATTGAAAACATAGAGAAGAATTTAGTTAGGGGCTAGATGCAGTTTAAAATTTGAAAATCAGTAGTTTTCCTCTATAGCATCAATAATATCTATCTATCTAATTATGTATAATATGAAACAAAACAACAGAAACCGTAAGATATATTAATAGAACACATATTATATAACCTGTTTATAGATATTCCTAAGGAGGATTGTGGCAAAGATTTCTGGAAGTGATATTTAATGATATCTTATAAAATGGTAGTGAAGAGAAAAGTAAAACAGTGGCAAAGAATACGAAAGATGAGATACCAGTGTATAAGAGATCAGTAAATAATTAAAAGCAAACAAATGGGAAGGAACTGATCTTTCAGAAAAAAACAGGAGATACAGCTAAGTGCCCAGAGCACAGGATCCCAGCTGAGAGGGGCACTGGAAAGAGAAAACCAAGGGAAGTAAATTATCAAAGAAATATTATAAGAAACATTTTCACAACTGAAGAATGTTAATTACCAGACTGAAGGGCCAAACTGAGTGCCCAGCAACAAGAAAGAAATGACCCACGCTTAGGCTCCAAACTGGAAAATTTTGAATACCAAAAACAAAGAGAATTTTTTTCAACATTTCCAGAACAAAAACTACCACTCACAAATTGAAAGTCAGAATGAGATCAGGCATCTCTACAAAAAATGAAAGTTTGAAGAGTAAAGCAAAGCATTCAAAGTTCTAAAATAATTTAATGGGGAATTCTAAAGCCATACTATCAAGCCATAGAACAAAAACATGTTCAGACATACAAAATACTGGCCCAGCTATGTATTTTATTAAAATGCAAAACAAATTCTGTTCTTTCTATAAGCATATATATGAATATGCATAAACAGAGAATTTCTGGACATCTACATAACAAACTTAAACCATGGTTTACCTGGGGGAGGGGACCAGGATTATGGAGGTGGCCAAAGGGTGCTTTGCAGCTATCCGTATTGTTTGTTTGCATGTGTTTACTGAAATAATGTAATTATGTATTATCTCGGTGATTAAAAGTATTCTTCATGTTAATGCAAGATAATCCATTACTGATAAAAGTTAGTTTTAAATGAGAGCTTGTTTGAAATTCTAAGCTTTCTTCTAACTGTTCATCTGGAACCACTTCTTTCAAGTGCCCTTTCTATTTCTAGCTTTAGAAAGAAATCCAATTCAGACCAAAAGGAGCCATTATAGTTTCTTGATATCATCACATTTCTGTTAATGAGCCCTTCAAACCTGATTGGTTCTTAGTAGAATTACAGTGATTCTGAAGCAATCCCGAAGTCACCTGTTTCCCTCTGCCATAGAAAATGCCACATCTGTTGCTGATATAATCTAAGATAACAAAATATCAGGAAAACAGAGAGACCTGAACTTCCAATGAAAACTCTGTATAACTTTTAAAAATATGTTTAAATGCATCAATGAATGGGAAAAAAGTAGGGAACGGTCAGAGGACAAGGTCCAAGTGAAAGCAGGTACCAGAGAGGTGAGCAGAGCATGCAAGCTGTCCTTTATCTTGAAGGTGTCTATCAGTGTCAGCTTGGTAGAACTTGGTATTAAAACTTGGTGTAGAATAGAGGAGGAAAAAATTCTCCCTGAGAATTCATGATTGCAAGCTGGTCCTCACTGGGGGTTTGAAGCCTGAATTCACCCCACCTGACAAACTCAGGGCCAGACTGAAGGGCCAAACTGAGTGCTCAGCAACAAGAAAGAAATGACCCGTGCTTAGGCTCCAAACTGGAAAATTTCAGAATACCAAAAACAAAGAGATTTAATTTAAATCTGTCTCATCCTGGAAATCCTCTGGGCTCCTGACATAATTAATCAGTTTGTTTAAAAAGGAACCCATCTTTAAACCAGGCCTTAAACTATTACTACAGATAAAGTTCCAGGAAATTTACCACATGAAAGCAATCACAGTGAATAGAAAGTAAGTCCATGAGTGAGAAAGAGCAAAAATAACAGACAGCAGAATGACCTCTACAAAAACTTGAGATTTTGGAATTATGAGAAACAATATTAAGCAAGTACTTTTAAGGTTGACAATATGAGTAAAGAGCAACTGACTAAAAAAGCAATGAAGCACATTTGCAAACAAACAAATTGATTCTCTGTAAGTGAAAAATATATTTAAAATGCAATGCATAGTTATAGCAACAGAAAGAGAATTAGTATATTTTTAGAGCTCTATATAATTATCAAGAATATAGCAAAGTATCAAAGACATGGAAAATATGGTAGAGAGATCAAGAGGCGTGAAGGATAGAATGAGAAGAAGAGGTGAGAGCAAATAGGTACAGGAGATTATTTGAAGAGGTTATGTTTCAGAATTAGTACAATTAATTCTGGATTAATTCATAGAGTCACAAATTCATAGATTAAGAAATCTCAAGCATAGTGTATTTTAAAGAATGCCATATCTAAATATATCATATTTAAGTTCCAGAAACCCAAGTATCATTTAACGATGAAAGTAATAAAGACATTTTTAGCACAGCCCAGGAAGACAAAAGATGGGAAGCAAGGGTACAGTGAGGACTGAGGGTTTCCCACCAGCAACTCTTCACTAAAGGAAATCATATCTCCATATACTAGTCAGGGGAAAAGATGACCCCAGATGGAAAGTCTGAACAAAGACCAAAGAAAATTGTAAATGGCTAGATAAATATAACTGAACATTCATGGTATAAAAGAATAATAATGTTTTATGGAGTTAAATAAAAATAGAACTAAAATATAAAACAATACAATATCAATTTAAAATAGATAATTGGTATTAAAGCACTCTAAGTCTTTGTGATGTTCAGGAAGAGGGCAAATATTGATTAACTCTAGGATGTGATAAATATTGAAACATCCAATGCTGCTAAAAGAATAAAAGAACAAACCATAAATTGCAGAGGGAAAAAATATGAGATTACAAAGAAAGTCCATGAGTGAGAATGAGCAAAAATGACAGCAGAATGAGCCCTAAAAACTTGAGATTTTGGAATTCTGAGAAACGGAATATTAAGAAAGTACTTTTAAGGTTGACAATATAAGAGCAACTGATAAAAAAGTGATGGAGCATATTTGGATGTAAATATTTTTCTTGCTTTCATCCATATTTGGATGAAAATATAATCCAAAAGAAAGCAAGAAAAAAGGAAGAATTAAACACAGAAAGGAAAGTAAAACATAGCATAAAAATGAATCCATTAGTATCAGTAATTACAGCATATGCAAAAATGTTCCATTTTCAAATATCAAAGATTGTCAGCTTGTATTTATTTTTTAAATTCAGCAATATACTGCTTCAAAAAGACATTTATGGAGTATAGGAGTTTAGAAAACTTGTAAGTAAAAAGGAAACAAAAAATATACCATGCAAATACTAACCAAAAGAAACCTGCTTCAGCTATGTTCATATCAAATAAAATAGACTTTAAGGCAAAAGCAAAGTAAGCTGTTACATAATGACAAAATGTTTAGTTCTCCAAGAGCATATAACAATTTTAAACTTATGTGCACATAATAACGTACTGTCACAATATGTATAGTAAAAATATTGACAATACTGAATCTACCTCTATAGTCAAAAATGTTCAACACACTTCTCTCAGTAATTGATGCATCGAGAAAACTGCAAACAAATATTGCCACAGTATAGATTTGGATAAGACAACACAATTAGAAACTTTACTAATGTATGTGTGTGTGAAACTCAAAAAACAAAAGCAAAATCCAAGGAAAACCATATAATTAAAACATTCTCCTTACAAAAGGATGCCCACTATTATCCCTTTCTGTCCAATGCAATAAGACAAGAAGAATAAATAAAAGATATAATATTTGGATATTAAGTGGAAAAATATTTGCAAATGATGAGAATAATCTACAGATAAGTTAATTGATGAGTTAGCAAATATGCTGAATATAAAATTAATTTATAAAAATCGATTTCATTTCTATATATAAGCAACAGGCAGATAGAATAACTTTAAAAATATTTAACATCATAACAAGTAAAGTTATTATTGGGTATAACATCAAACAAGGTCTATTATAACATGCTTATGAATTGGAAGAGCCAATAGCATAAAAATAAGTTCTGGCCAACATGGTGAAACCCCGTCTCTACTAAAAATGCAAAAATTAGCTGGGTGTGGTGGCATGTGTCTGTAATCCCAGCTACTTGGGAGGCTGAGGCAGCAGAATCGCTTGAACCCAGGAGGCAGAGGCTGCAGTGAGCCGAGATTGTGCCACTGCACTCTCCAGCCTGGGTGACAGAGGGAGACACAGTCTCAAAAAAAAAAAAAAAAGTTCTCCCATATTGATGTATAGATTAAATGCAGTACCAAAAAAAAGGCAACATTTGTAGAATTTGACAAGCTGATGCCAAAATTTTTATGGTAAAGCAATGGCCCAGGAATTACCAAGATGTTTCTGAAGTGGGACAGAACATAAAGATTCATCACATATCAAAAATCATTCTGAATATATAGTAATTAAGATATTAGTGGGATATTGGCAGATTTAACATTGGCACAAATAAGTGGTCTATGGATAAATGCACACTGATGTGAGAACTTGATTTATGATAGAGATGGCACTGGAGACGTGGAGAAACTCAGGCTTTTCAATAAATATTGAAAGAACTATTATTATTGATATGGAAAAAAACTAAATTGGATTCCTACCTCACCTCACACACAAAAATCCTATCTATGTGGTTTCAAGAATTAAATATGAAATATAAAACTATAAATCTTTAGAATATTATGTAGAATACCGTTGTGCATTTGGGAAAAGGAAGGTTTTTCTTTACCAATATAGAAAAAGAACAAAATTTAACAGAAAGATTGATAATTTGGGCTAAATTAAAAGTAAGATATTCTGTTCATCAAAAGACACTTCGAAGAGAGTAAAAAGACAGATAACTCCTACATGTAAACTTAATCAAAAGTTAGTATTATACATCATCCTTTGCTAGCTATGAGGGATTTGTTCTAGGACCCTCCCACAGATAACAAAACCTGCAGATTCTGAAGCGTCTGATACAAAATGGTGTAGATAGTCTCAAATTGATTTCCAGAGGGTTTGCACCAATATTTACTTCCACCAACAGTTTACAGTTGTCCCAGATGCACCGTATCCTTGAAAATTACTTAATATCATTAGACTTAAAAATAAAAAGTAGCAAAACACAAATCTCTGGTTTAGTTGGTTAAATAATGGTCCCTCATCTTCCTAAACACTTCCTCAGATATGCCAGTGTAGAGGTATAAAATAGTATAACACTGTGGTTTATTTATATGTATTATAAATATATATTATATATATTATAAAACCTATTCATCCTCCTATGTGTATTAAATCCTCTCCAGATTACTTATAATACCTAAAATGCCATATAAATACTTGTTACACTGTATGGTTTTTAATTTGTAGTATGTTTTATTTATGTATTATTTTTCAAAAATTTTTGAGTTACGGTTTGTTGAATTGGTGGATATGGATTCAACCAATGGATACAGAGAACCCATGGATACAGAGTCAACTGTATTATATTGTATTATATATACTCTTTATTATAGTAATATATTATAACAGTATTATATTATTATATATGAAATTCCTACAGATTAAGTGAAAGACAAATAGTAGAAAAATGTGGAAAAACTCAAACAGGTGCTTCCAATATGGAAAAACACAAAAGATTAGCAACATATAAATAGGCTCAAGCTCATTAGTAATCAAAGAAATGCACATTGAAGCCACAGTGTTATATTATTTTGTGCCTTCAGGCAGGCAAATTTTTTAAGTCTAACAATATCAAGTGATTTGCAAGGATATGGTGCATCTGGGACAACTGTAATCTGCAGGTGGGAGTAAAAATTGGTGCAAACACTCTGAAAAACAATTTGAGATTATCTAGTTAAGTTGAAGGTGTACAGTCCTATAACCAGAAATTCCTCATCAAGGTAGAAACTCCCTAAAGAAATTGTAGCGTATGTGTATCAGGAGCGTTGTGCCAGAGTGTTCATAGCAACGCTCTCTGTACTAGAAAAAGAAATGAAAAATAACCCACTATAATAGTATAATAAAGCAAAGTTAATATACTCCTAGAAAAGAATATTACACAACAACTAAATAAATATGACTTGTAGCTACACATAACAACTTGGATAAATTTCACCAACAAAATATTTAGTTAAAAAAACAAGTGGGAGGAAAATATATACAGTATGATTCAGTCCAATAAATTTAAAAGCATGCAAAATGAATCAATATATTGTTTTAGTATACAAATATGATACAAATAAATTGTTTAAAGCATGGGAACAATAAAACCAAAACTTCCTTTTTTTATTTTATTTTACTTTATTATTATTATACTTTAAGTTTTAGGGTACAGGTGCACAATGTGCAGGTTTGTTACATATGTATACATGTGCCATGTTGGTGTGCTGCACCCATTAACTCGTCATTTAGCATTAGGTATATCTCCTAATGCTATCCCTCCCCCCTCCCCCCACCCCACAACAGTCTCCAGAGTGTGATGTTCCCCTTCCTGTGTCCATGTGTTCTCATTGTTCAATTCCCACCTATGAGTGAGAACATGCAGTGTTTGGCTTTTTGTCCTTGCGATAGTTTACTGAGAATGATGATTTCCAGTTTCATCCATGTCCCTACAAAGGACATGAACTCATCATTTTTTATGGCTGCATAGTATTCCATGGTGTATATGTGCCACATTTTCTTAATCCAGTCTATCGTTGTTGGACATTTGGATTGGTTCCAAGTCTTTGCTATTGTGAATAGTGCCGCAATAAACATACGTGTGCATGTGTCTTTATAGCAGCATGATTTATAGTCCTTTGGGATATACCCAGTAATGGGATGGCTGGCTCAAATGGTATTTCTAGTTCTAGATCCTTGAGGAATCGCCACACTGACTTCCACAATGGTTGAACTAGTTTATAGTCCCACCAACAGTGTAATAGTGTTCCTATTTCTCCACATCCCTTCCAGCACCTGTTGTTTCCTGACTTTTTAATGATGGCCATTCTAACTGGTGTGAGATGGCATCTCAATGTGGTTTTGATTTGCATTTCTCTGATGGCCAGTGATGATGAGCATTTCTTCATGTGTTTTTTGGCTGCATAAATGTCTTCTTTTGAGAAGTGTCTGTTCAGGTCCTTTGCCCACTTTTTGATGGGGTTGTTTGTTTTTTTCTTGTAAATTTGTTTGAGTTCATTGTAGATTCTGGATATTAGCCCTTTGTCAGATGAGTAGGTTGCAAAAATTTTCTCCCATTCTCTAGGTTGCCTGTTCACTCTGATGATAGTTTCTTTTGCTATGCAGAAGCTCTTTAGTTTAATTAGATCCCATTTGTCAATTTTGGCTTTTGCTGACATTGCTTTTGGTGTTTTAGACATGAAGTCCTTGCCCATGCCTATGTCCTGAATGGTAATGCCTAGGTTTTCTTCTAGGGTTTTTATGGTTTTAGTTCTAACATGTTAGTCTTTAATCCATCTCAAATTAATTTTTGTATAAGGTGTAAGGAAGGGATCCAGTTTCAGCTTTCTACATATGGCTAGCCAGTTTTCCCAGCACCATTTATTAAATAGGGAATCCTTTCCCCATTGCTTGTTTTTGTCAGGTTTGTCAAAGATCAGATAGTTGTAGATATGCGGCATCATTTCTGAGGGCTCTGTTCTGTTCCATTGATCTATATCTCTGTTTTGGTACCAGTACCATGCTGTTTTGGTTACTGTAGCCTTGTAGTATAGTTTGAAGTCAGGTAGCATGATGCCTCCAGCTTTGTTCTTTTGGCTTAGGATTGACTTGGCAATGTGGGCTCTTTTTTGGTTCCATATGAACTTTAGAGTAGTTTTTTTCCAATTCTGTGAAGAAAGCCATTGGTAGCTTGATGGGGATGGCATTGAATCTATAAATTACCTTGAGCAGTATGGCCATTTTCACGATATTGATTCTTCCAACCCATGAGCATGGAATGTTCTTCCATTTGTTTGTATCCTCTTTTATTTCATTGAGCAGTGGTTTGTAGTTTTCCTTGAAGAGGTCCTTCACGTCCCTTGTAAGTTGGATTCCTAGGTATTTTATTCTCTTTGAAGCAATTGTAAATGGGAGTTCACTCATGATTTGGCTCTCTGTTTGTCTGTTATTGGTGTATAAGAATGCTTGTGATTTTTGTACATTGATTTTGTATCCTGAGACTTTGCCGAAGTTGCTTATCAGCTTAAGGAGATTTTGGGCTGAGACAAAGGGGTTTTCTAGATATACAATCGTGTCATCTGCAAACAGGGACAATTTGACTTCCTCTTTTCCTAATTGAATACCCTTTATTTCCTTCTCCTGCCTAATTGCCCTGGCCAGAACTTCCAGCACTATGTTGAGTAGGAGTGGTGAAAGAGGGCATCCTTGTCTTGTGCCAGTTTTCAAAGGGAATGCTTCCAGTTTTTGCCCATTCAGTATGATATTGGCTGTGGGTTTGTCATAGATAGCTCTTATTATTTTGAGATACGTCCCATCAATACCTAATTTATTGAGAGTTTTTAGCATGAAGGTTGTTGAATATTGTCAAAGGCCTTTTCTGCATCTATTGAGATAATAATGTGGTTTTTGTCATTGGTTCTGTTTCTATGCTGGATTACATTTATTGATTTGCATATGTTGAACCAGCCTTGCATCCCAGGGATGAAGCCTGCTTGATCATGGTGGATAAGCATTTTGATGTGCTGCTGGATTCAGTTTGCCAGTATTTTATTGAGGATTTTTGCATCAATGTTCATCAAGGATATTGGACTAAAATTCTCTTTTTTGGTTGTGTCTCTGCCCGGCTTTGGTATCAGGATGATGCTGGCCTCATAAAATGAGCTAGGGAGGATTCCCTCTTTTTTTATTGATTGGAATACTTTCAGAAGAAATGGTACCAGTTCCTCCTTGTACCTCTGGTAGAATTCGGCTGTGAATCCATCAGGTCCTGGACTCTTTTTGGTTGGTAAGCTATTGATTATTGCCACAATTTCAGAGGCTGTTATTGGTCTGTTCAGAGATTCAACTTCTTCCTGGTTTAGTCTTGGGAGGGTGTATGTATCGAGGAATTTATCCATTACTTCTAGATTTTCTAGTTTATTTGCCTAGAAGTGTTTGTAGTATTCTCTGGTGGTAGTTTGTATTTCTGTGGGATCGGTGGTGATAGCCCCTTTATCATTTTTTATTGCATCTATCTGATTCTTCTCTCTTTTCTTCTTTATTAGTCTTGCTAGCAGTCTATCAATTTTGTTGATCTTTTCAAAAAACCAGCTCCTGGATTCATTAATTTTTTGAAGGGTTTTTTGTGTCTCTATTTCCTTCAGTTCTGCTCTGATTTTAGTTATTTCTAGCCTTCTGCTAGCTTTTGAATGTGTTTGCTCTTGCTTTTCTAGTTCTTTTAATTGTGATGTTAGGGTGTCAATTTTGGATCTTTCCTGCTTTCTCTTGTGGGCATTTAGTGCTATAAATTTCCCTCTACACACTGCTTTGAATGTGTCCCAGAGATTCTGGTATGTTGTGTCTTTGTTCTTGTTGGTTTCAAAGAACATCTTTAATTCTGCCTTCACTTCGTTATGTACCCAGTAGTCATTCAGGAGCAGGTTGTTCAGTTTCCGTGTAGTTGAGCGGTTTTGAGTGAGTTTCTTAATCCTGAGTTCTAGTTTGATTGCCCTGTGGTCTGAGAGACAATTTGTTATAATTTCTGTTGTTTTACATTTGCTGAGGAGAGCTTTACTTCCAACTATGTGGTCAATTTTGGAATAGGTGTGGTGTGGTGCTGAAAAGAATGTATATTCTGTTGATTTGGGGTGGAGACTTCTGTAGATGTCTATTAGGTCCATTTGGTGCAGAGCTGAGTTCAATTCCTGCATATCCTTGTTAACTTTCTGTCTCATTGATCTGTCTAATGTTGACAGTGGGGTGTTAAAGCCTCCCATTATTATCATGTGGTAGGTCTCTAAGGACTTGCTCTATGAATCTGGGTGCTCCTGTATTGGGTGCATATATATTTAGGATAGTTAGCTCTTCTTGTTGAATTGATCCCTTTACTATTATGTAATGGCCTTCTTTGTCTCTTTTGATCTTTGTTGGTTTAAAGTCTGTTTTATCAGAGACTAGGATTGCAACCCCTGCCTTTTTTTGTTTTCCATTTGCTTGGTAGATCTTCCTCCATCCTTTTATTTTGAGCCTATGTGTGTCTCTGCACGTGAGATGGGTTTCCTGAATACAGCACACTGATGCATCTTGACTCTTTATCCAATTTGCCAGTCTGTGTCTTTTAATTGGAGCATTTAGTCCATTCACATTTAAAGTTAATATTGTTATGTGTGAATCTGATCCTGTCATTATGATGTTAGCTGGTCATTTTGCTCGTTAGTTGATGCAGTTTCTTCCTAGCCTTGATGATCTTTACAATTTGGCATGATTTTGCAGTGGCTGGTACTGGTTGTTCCTTTCCATGTTTAGTGCTTCCTTCAGGAGGTCTTTTAGGGCAGGCCTGGTGGTGACAAAATCTCTCAGCATTTGCTTGTCTGTAAAGTATTTTATTTCTCCTTCACTTATGAAGCTTAGTTTGGCTGGATATGAAATTCTGGGTTGAAAATTCTTTTCTTTAAGAATGTTGAATATCGGCCCCCACTCTCTTCTGGCTTGTAGAGTTTCTGCCGAGAGATCAGCTGTTAGTCTGATGGGCTTCCCTTTGTGGGTAACCCGACCTTTCTCTCTGGCTGCTCTTACCATTTTTTCCTTCATTTCAACTTTGGTGAATCTGACAATTATGTGTCTTGGAGTTGCTCTTCTCGAGGAGTATCTTTGTGGCATTCTCTGTATTTCCTGAATCTGAATGTTGGCCTGCCTTGCTAGATTGGGGAAGTTCTCCTGGATAATATCCTGCCAAGTGTTTTCCAACTTGGTTCCATTCTCCCCATCACTTTCAGGTACACCAATCAGATGTAGATGTGGTCTTTTCACATAGTCCCATATTGCTTGGAGGCTTTGTTCATTTCTTTTTATTCTTTTTTCTCTAAACTTCCCTTCTCGCTTCATTTCATTCATTTCATCTTCCATCACTGATACCCTTTCTTCCAGTTGATCGCATCAGCTCCTAAGGCTTCTGCATTCTTCATGTATTTCTGGAGCCTTGGCTTTCAGCTCCATCAGCTCCTTTAAGCACTTCTCTGCATTGGTTATTCTAGTTATACATTCGTCTAAATTTTTTTCAAAGTTTTTAACTTCTTTGCCTTTGGTTTGAATTTCCTCCTGTAGCACAGAGTAGTTTGATCGTCTGAAGCCTTCTCCTCTCAACTCGTCAAAGTCATTCTCCATCCAGCTTTGTTCCGTTGCTGGTGAGGAACTGCATTCCTTTGGAGGAGGAGAGGCACTCTGCTTTTTAGAGTTTCCAGTTTTTCTGCTCTGTTTTTTTCCCCATCTTTGTGGTTTTATCTACTTTTGGTCTTTGATGATGGTGATGTACAGATGGGGTTTTGGTGTGGATGTCCTTTCTGTTTGTTAGTTTTCCTTCTAACAGACAGGACCCTCAGCTGCAGGTCTGTTGGAGTTTGCTAAAGGTCCACTCCAGACCCTGTTTGCCTGAGTATCAGCAGTGGAGGCTGCAGAACAGTGGATTTTCATGAACCGTGAATGCTGCTGCCTGATCGTTCCTCTGGAAGTTTTGTCTCAAAGGAGTACCTGGCCGTGTGAGGTGTCAGTCTGCCCCTACTTGGGGGTGCCTCCCAGTTAGGCTGCTCGGGGGTCAGGGGTCAGGGACCCACTTTAGGAGGCAGTCTGCCCATTCTCAGATCTCCAGCTGCGTGCTGGGAGAACCACTACTCTCTTCAAAGCTGTCAGACAGGGACATTTAAGTCTGCAGAGGTTACTGCTGTCTTTTTGTTTGTCTGTGCCTTGCCCCCAGAGGTGGAGCCTACAGAGGCAGGAAGGCCTCTTTGAGCTGTGGTGGGCTCTGCTCAGTTCGAGCTTCCCGGTTGCTTTGTTTACCTAATCAAGCCTGGGCAATGGCGGGCGCCCCTCCCCCAGCCTCACTGCTGCCTTGCAGTTTGATCTCAGACTACTGTGCTAGCAATCAGTGAGACTCCGTGGGCGTAGGACCCTCCGAGCCAGGTGCGGGATATAATCTCCTGGTGTGCCGTTTTTTAAGCCTGTGGGAAAAGCGCAGTATTAGGGTGGGAGTGACCTGATTTTCTAGGTGCCATCTGTCACCCCTTTCTTTGGCTAGGAAAGGGAACTCCCTGACCCCTTGTGTTTCCCGAGTGTGGCAATGCCTCGCCCTGCTTTGGCTCGTGCATGATGCACTGCACCCACTGTCCTGTGCCCACTGTCTGGCACTCCCTAGTGAGATGAACCCAGTACCTCAGATGGAAATGCAGAAATCACCCGTCTTCTGTGTCGCTCACGCTGGGAGCTGTAGACTGGAGCTATTCCTATTCGGCCTTCTTGGCTCCCTCCAAAACCAAAAATTTCAAGACTACCATTACCTCTAAGGAGTCAGGGAAGGAGAGAGGATTTTATAAACTAGTCAGTAGGTGTTTATGCTTCAATGTTCTTTATATCGTATGACTATTTTACCCTCTTTTATATGTACTCAATATTGAAGAGATCAAAGCTATCTTGAGTAGAGGTAAAAGAAAAATTTTTTTAATTAAAAAATATATTTAAGGCCAGTGTGGTGGCTCATGCCTGTAAACCCAGCACTTTGGGAGGCTGAGGTGGGTCACAAGGTCAGGAGTTCGAGACCAGCCTGGCCAAAATGGTGAAACCCTATCTCTACTAAAAATATAAAAATTAGCCAGACGTGGTGGCCCGCGTCTCTATCCCAGCTACTCAGGAGGCTGAGGCAACAGGATTGCTTGAACCTGGGAGGCAGAGGTTGTGGCGAGCTGAGATTGCACCACTGCACTCCAGCCTGGGCAACAGAGTGAGACTCTGTCTCAAAAAAGAAAAAAAAAAAAAAAAAATATATATATATATATATATATATATTTAAATGACACTTTTAAAAATGGAGGGAGGAGAGTAGCTATGATATATCAGTTTACTGTTAGAATAATTTTGACAGATGGGATATTTTCGCATGTCAGCATCATTCAAATTTTTTATTATGTTAAACTGATTAACAATAATTACATATAAAAAGTGGACATTCATGTCATTCAGATAAAGCCACTACCCTGCTCTGTGGGTTTATCAGAAGGTGTCAAGTCCTACCTCCTCAGTAGGCATCTTCACAACCTGGCCCTGTATCCCTCTCCACCCACCCCCTTGCAGTGCACACTATACTCCCACTGTTCCAGCTCTTTGTCTGTCCCCAGATGGAACCATGCTTCTCCTGTTTCTGCTGCTAGGCCAGAATTCCTCCAGATATCTCCACGCTGGTACCTTTTTCTGCAGTTCTTGGTTCAAGTGTTTCTGTGCAGAGAGACTTTCTCAAATGGCAGAGTAGTTTCTTTTTTCCTTTTTTTTGTTTTTAATGTGTGCAACCATCATTCTGAAAATATCTTATTCTTGTGATTACTTGTTTATAAATTGTTTTGTCCCTACACAGGGGCTGCATCTCTGTTATTTCTCCAAGCACCTGGCATAGAGGAAATATTCAACAACTTTATAGAATGAGTTAATATTTTGCAGACTAAATAGTTGGGCAATAGAAAGTTGCATATATATTCTTATTTTTTAAATTGGGGAAACAGTAAAGTTCAGACCCATTCACTTTAAATATTCATCCAAAAGATATTTATTAAGCATTTGCTATGTGTCAGGCAGTGTGCTACATACTAAGGATACAGAGTGAACAGGAAGGTAGCCAGGAACCCTGTGCTGGGAATGGACAGGCCTCCAGGTGCCTAAGAAGATCAGAGTAAAATCAGGAACCAAATGATCTGGAAACTAAGTTGCCAAAATACTGTGGGTAGGATTCTGGGCATTTTTCTTCAATAATCTTATAGTGATACCTAAAGCCAGTGCAGTGGGGAGATTAAAGGATGAGACTATCAGAGGTAAGGGGAGCTTTAGGACACAAAGCCAGGCATTGCACAAATGCCAGAGTTTCCACGAGAAAGAAAAACTAAAAAGCAGCAAAACACGAGTCCCTGGATTAGTTGGTTAAACAATAGTCCCTCATCTTCCTAAACACTTCTTCAGATATGTCATTGAAAACCCCAGCTGGGAAGACCCCTCTGAGTTCCAAGACTGACTGATGAAATGATATTTCTACCTTTGATCTGTTGCAATAAAATTAAGATGTGAGTAGAAGAGAACAGAGATATCTCTATAAAGTTCCCTGTTACAGCTCAGTCAGCCCTTTGTATCCATGGCTTCCACATCCGTGGATTCAACCAACCGCAGATCAGAAATATTTGGGGGAAAAAACAGTGTCTGTACTGAACGTGTATAGATTTTTGTCCTTGTCATTATTCCCTAAATCATTGAGTTAGGTATTATCATTATTCCCTAAATTTACATTGAGTTAGGTATTATAACTAGCCTAGAGATGATTCAAAGTGTGTAAGTGGATGTGCAATGGGTATATGCAAATACTACACCCCTTTTTTGTTTTTTTTTTTTGAGACGGAGTCTCGCTCTGTCATCCGGGCTGGAGTACAGTGACGCAATCTAGGCTCACTGCAGCCTTCGCCTCCCGGGTTCCAGTGATTCTCCTGCCTCAGCCTCCTGAGTAGCTGGGATTACAGGCATGCACCACCATGCCCAGCTAATTTTTGTATTTTTAGTACAGACGGGGTTTCACCATGTTGGCCAGGCTGGTCTCAAACTCCTGACCTCAGGTGGTCTGCCAGCCTCGGCCTCCCAAAGTGCTAGGATTAAAGGCCTGAGCCACCATGCCCAGCCAGAGCCATCACCCCTGCCTGTACCACTTTAAATAAGGAACTTGTGCATCCGTGGATTTTGGCATCCAAAGAGGGTCCTGGAGCCAATCCCTCATGGATGCCTGGGGACAACTGTATTATATTAGGTTGCCAATCAATTCGTGTACACTTTACCCAGTTTTATACCATATTGAACCATTGATATTTGATTTGACATACCTGTGGCCATTTTTGAACAAGGCAATTCTGAACTAATATGTCTTGATGTGAGAGCATATTCCCTAGTGGCATCTTTGTTTCTATGGAATGCACTGATTCAATTTATATCCCTTTGATTTATATCCTGTTTCCATCAGGGAACAAGCTCTCGGCACTAACACCTGCTACACAGGAATGCCTCTACCATCTCTCTTAGATAGTTCAGAAGGCCCTTGAAGGTTTTACACATTCTAAATACCCTGGGACACTTCCCACCATATCACAAGGTCATTACAATTGTCTGCCAGTGATAATTTTGTTCCTTAGGTTCCTAAGCATTTACTCCTGGTTCTCAGTGGCTTTGTCAGCCTCCCACAGGGTTGGCAATGACACCCACTATACTTCTGTCTATCCTGTCTTGGGGAATCAGTTTAGCATCTTATCTCCTTGCTTGTTGGAATTGACACATCCAGCATTCAGACTGTCCATGCTACATGTAGGATAACCAACAAACAAAATTGCATTTTTTGAAACTTAAAGGCTCAATACCTTTATTTAGTATTAGGCTGCAGATTATTGGGCCTGTAAGTAGGACACATGTTGCCTAGAGTGGTCCGGCTCTGTCCTTTGCCATCTGGCTGCATGAATCAGTGTCAGCTGGATGCAAATATATCTCTCGAAAGGGGACATTGGGAAAAAGGGTAGATACACTAAGCACAGACCCCAGAACCTGTTCCCAGAAAAATATTTTCATGGTAAATCCTAAGATATTAAAGCACAGGTTTAAAATGCAGGCTGCATGCTTTCTCTGTCTTTTATTTTCATTGGATGCTAGAATTTGAATGGGCCCTGTTTCTCCTTTATTAATCCATGTTTTATTGCAGGAGAAATTCAGGAGAACTCAGGAATGGCAGGAAGTGGATGAGAAAGAGTATGTGATAGAAACTACAAGTAGACTTAAGGGCAAAACAAGAATAATGCTACTGAGACGATGAGGCTTGCATATCCAGCTGGCTACTGTATTGCCATATAGCCACCAGAATTGGATCTCAGCTTGGATTTTCGAGGCTTAGCAGTACAATGGGGATTGGGATTCATAAATTATAATTATAAGTGTTATTTATTAAAAGGTAGTTTTGGTCTCAGAAGGAACACAAATAATAATAATGCATGCATCACTGAAAGATAAAAATCCATAAAAAATAATTGGGGAATATGAGATAAGGGGAAAATTGAGAATAAGAATAAAAAGGTAACTTGGAGTAAGGGAGGAATAAATTAGTAAGCCAATCATAACACACACCCCATAACATCCTGGATATTGGTTGATGTCTGGATATTGAGTTGATGGGTCAACACCGGCCACAGCGGTGAAGCATCATTAGAGTAGCTTGGGCTTGCAAGGAAGGTCGGCATTATATCCCTTCCCATCCCCAGATGCCACCGTAGACTCACCTACACTGTCCCCAGGTCCTCATTGTACTCATTTTATTCGTTCACATGTTTTTTGAATGTATTCAGTATGCCAGTGACCAAGTTCTGGAGAAACCATACTTTGTAAAAAGTAGACATTGTCCTTGCTCCAGTGAAATTTACCCCCCCAAAAAAGGAGAGAAGGAACCGATAAACAAATGATCTCATGAAATAATTGTCTAGCTACAAACCCAGACAAGTTCTCTGGAAGAAAAGAGCATGGTGCCAGGAAAACCCAGACTGGTCTGAGCAAGGTAGGTATAGGGGATTGAAGATCAGGCAGAACATCTTGGAGCAAGTGATGTTTGAACTAAGAGCCAAAGGCTGAGTAGGAATTAACTAAGTAAATGATATAAGGTCTGGTAGAGTGAGAAAGAGTGTGTGGACGAAGAGAAACCCTTTCAGATACAGAGAATAATACACGCAAAATCCCTGTGATAGGAGGGACCATGGTGTGTGCAAGGAACTGAAGAGTCATGGTAGATAGACCGCAGAGCATCGGGAAAAGAATATACAGTGCAGCCAGAAAGGTAGACAGAAATGAAACCCATAAAGCCTTGGCTGCTGCATGAACAATTTTGGCTTTTATCCTAAGAAGACTTAAGGCTGGTGGAAGGTAGTGATATGATCAGATTTAGGCTTTGAAAATATTTTTATTGATTAATGTGGGGAGCAAAGTAAAGGGCAGAATGGGCAAGCGGGATGCAAAAGATTAGCTAGGGATACTATGTTAGCGCAGGCAAGAGACATTGGCAGTGTGGAGTCAGTTTATGACAGTGGTGATGGACAGAGGTAGAAGGATGTGAGAAGCAGGGCCTGGAGCCGGATTGGCTGTAGGACACAGGGAAAGGGAGGAGTCAAGGAATTGCCTAGACATGTGGTTTGTGCAACTGAGTGGATTTTGACTCCTATTCCTGGGCTAGGTGTCAAACTGCCAAACTAGGAATGAGGGGGAGGGAGCCATGACAGCAACGTTGGACATAGTTTGATTGAGATGTTTTCAGGCATCTAGAGAGGTCATGTAGACGGTAAAATGTACCACTTTGGAATTAAGAAGAGAAGTCTTAGCTGGAGATAAAAGATTTGTGAGTCATACATATTAAAATGGAAGGAAAGTGAAGAGAATATAGCATGACAAAGAAAAGAAGGCCTCGCCGGTCGCGGTGGCTCACGCCTATAATCCCAGCACTTTGGGAGGCTGAGGCAGGTGGATCACGAGGTCAAGAGATCGAGACCATCCTGGCTAACATGGCGAAACCCCGTCTGTACTAAAAATATAAAAAATTAGCCAGGCGTGGTGGCAGGCGCCTGTAGTCCCAGCTACTCGGGAGACTGAGGCAGGAGAATGGCATGAACCCGGGAGGTGGAGCTTGCAGTGAGCGGGAGATCGTGCCACTGCACTCCAACCTGGGCGACAGAGCAAGACTCTGTCTCAAAAAAAAAAGAAAAGAAAAGAAGGCCTCAGATGGAGCCATGGAGAGTTTTCAAGGAGCAACTAGGCCAGGGATTATCCTAAACTCAGCACTAGGATTGTAAGGGCAAGTGTTTATTTTCTCACCATTAACTTAAACTTCTTCTCTATTGTTTTGTGTTACCCATGGCAGACAACTGTCACTCATCTCTCACTCTAGAATTTCCTTAGTTAACCCTAAATCATCTTTGCCAATGATGATAGAAGTTTCACTCTAAATGGGTTTAATCAAGATGAAAAATATAATCACATCATTGTATAATGAATAAGACTTTACAGGTATGCTAAATGATTGTTCCAAAACCATTTAAATGACAGTGATTTTATACTTTTGTGTTTCACTGGTCGGCTTCCCTGGCCTTGACCTGTGAGCTCAGCATGAAGTGCTGAGATTTGATTTAAGATGACCTAGAGTTTATGTACAGTCATTTACTTGGAAATGATCACTTCGCGTATTTCAGAAGATGACATCTCTTAGGTCAGTTTTGCAAGTTCATTATTTCAAGCTGTCTAAAGGAGGTATAGGATTTTGTAACAAGTAATTAAGGAAACCACCACAAAAGTTTAAGTTTATACTATATGATAGTTTTCATTATCCAATGCTGCATTTTTTATAATAGACATTGAATAGGAGGGAACTATCCTTACTAAGTGGTAGGCATTTTTCCCCATGATTATTTGTTCGCTGAATTTGGAAGTGATGGAATTCCAGTGAAGAGCTATATCAGGATCATATGCACTCATGCACATGTGCAGTATAGGTATTTGCATGTGCTATGTTTCCCGGTGTTTCCCTGTGTTTGCTGTGTAATATATAAAATCAAGACATCAACTGTTGTCTCCCCAGAGTTATAGCTATATAACTTAAGCAGCAAAGGAAAGGATTTGGGGGTCCATTTTAATGTAGGCAAGAGATAAGACCATTTTTTCAAGTTAATAGGAAAGAAAATTATGGAGCTGTACTGTCCAAGGTGGTAAACACTAGCCATACAGGGCTATTTAAATGTAAATTATTGAAAAATTGAATAAAATTTAAAATTCAGTTTCTCAGTCACACTAGCACATTTCATGTGCTCAGTGTTCCCATGTAGCTAGTGGCTGTGGTATTGGACAATGCCAATATGCAACTTTTCCACAATTACAGATGGTTCTACTGAATAGTGCCAAACAAGAGCAGGGTTCAAATCCAGGCCAGTGCCTCTTTCTGCACAGCCAGTGCACTAAGAATGATTTTGACATTTTGAACTGATTGAAAAATAATCGAAAGAAGAATATTTTAGAGCACATGAAAATCATTTGAGATTCAAATTTTAGTGTCCTTAAAATTTCTATTGAGCACAGCCATGTGCATTCTGTTATGCATTGTGTATGTGTTCACACTACAACAGCTGCATTGAGTAGTTGTGACAGAGACTTTGTAGTCTGCAAAGTCTAAAATATGTACTCTCCGGCTCGTTAAGAACAGTTTGTTAACTCTTGAGCTAAAGGAAGGAAGGGAGTAGTATCACACATTGCCTTCATAAAAAATATTCTGTATAGATTTGGAAAATGAAATCAATAAGGAGAAGGGAAAGTATATCTAGAATTCATGCCCAGATTTGATGGCCGTGGGATATCCTGCATTTGGGGATGTGATGGCGGATCGGGGTGAAAGCTCTGGAAACGTTGGCAATAGCCTCTAACATGTATCCAAAAGGCTCCATCATACCCTCAGCTTTCTCAGTGTCTTTGCATGTTTTTTAGGATACTCTCAAAAGCTCACTTCTCTCTGTAATTCACCATCTTCCCCATTGTAAAAGGCAAATTAAGTCCTCTCAAAAGTTTGACAATATGAAACAAGGAAATTCAGTTAGTCTCTTGACAGCAATGCCAATTATCTGTCTTTTTTTTAAAACATTCTCTTAGGCGAATGCCTAAGACAATGGAAAATTGTTTTGCAGTGAGACCCAAGCCAATCCAGTCACAAGCTGCTCTCATTATAACCATCTCTTCCCATCTCTTGAGGATGAGCTCACTAACAAGAATACATTATCTCTTATTGGGACAGGCTTAAATACATGCAAGAACGTCATTAAGTCATTCCCTATCAGAATAGGAGCTATTCAGAATTTCAGCAGAACTAGCATTGTGTCTTCTCTACCTATGAATTGAGTGGTGTCATGACAAAGCACTGTAGGGAGCCCTGCCAACCTATTTGATAATGTTGATGGACAAGATTGTATGGGGGAGTGGGGAGAAAAAACACCTTTTATATTCTTCCCTGATATATGTATAAGTAGTTCTTTAGGAAGAGATGAAATGTGTGGCTTTGTCCTGAATAGATTCCCTTAAGGGGCACCCAGGGAATTTCTAGGCCCAGTGGAATTAGTGTTCTAGAAAGAGAATCATGCTTCTGTTGCAGAGCACCCTTCTTAATCCTCATGAATCCTAGTTAAGAGCACATATAATAGAGTATTCTTATTGATGCCTGCACCTTCCTTTGAAGTGCACCCAAAAGGATAAATGATATAGACATATGCTAAAGCAAGTATGGTGAAATGCTACTGGTGGAATCTATGTGGTAGGTATATGGGTGTCCACTGTAAAATGATTTCAACTCTTCTATATGTGTAAAGATTTTCATAACAAAATGTTAGGGAAAAAATCCTCCTGGAATACATTTCATGTAAGCCTCTAATTCCTCAGCATTAGCCACAGGCAGAACTGTCTTCAAAGGAGTAAATCATCAGGAAAAGTCTGTGACCCCAAAAGAGTGCCGTCCAAGTTTTCTCGGGCATGGCTCAGGTTCAGGCACAAATGCAAGTTCCCAGTTCCCATCTCCTCAGTGTGTGCCCGCTGACCTCCCTGCGACAGTTCTGCCCATTGACCAGTAGGGGATAATTCAGATGAACGCCTTTGTGCTTAGAATATGAGCACTTAGACTTCTAGATTTTAAAAGGATTTCTGAGCCCGATCCTTACACATGTGCTTTGGTTTGTACTGTCTTTCTGTACATCTTCGGTTAAGAGATGCTTTCTGGAGTGTTTTTTTTTTGGGTTTTTTTTTTTTATTATTATACTTTAGGTTTTAGGGTACATGTGCACAATGTGCAGGTTTGTTACATATGTATCCATGTGCCATGTTGATTTCCTGCACCCATTAACTCGTCATTCAGCGTTAGGTATATCTCCTAATGCTGTCCCTCCCCCTCCCCCCACCCCACAACAGTCCCCAGAGTGTGATGTTCCCCTTCCTGTGTCCATGAGTTCTCATTGTTCAGTTCCCACCTATGAGTGAGAACATGCGGTGTTTGGTTTTTTGTCCTTGCGATAGTTTACTGAGAATGATGTTTTCCAGTTTCATCCATGTCCCTACAAAGGACATGAACTCATCCTTTTTTATGGCTGCATAGTATTCCATGGTGTATATGTGCCACATTTTCTTAATCCAGTCTGTCGTTGTTGGACATTTGGGTTGGTTCTAACTCTTTGCTATTGTGAATAGTGCCTCAATAAACATACGTGTGCATGTGTCTTTATAGCAGCATGATTTATAGTCCTTTGGGTATATACCTAGTAGTGGGATGGCTGGCTCAAAAACAAGAAATGGGGAAAGGATTCCCTATTTAATAAATGGTGCTGGGAAAACTGGCTAGCCATATGTAGAAAGCTGAAACTAGATCCCTTCCTTACACCTTATACAAAAATTAATTCAAGATGGATTAAAGACTTAAATGTTAGACCTAAAACCATTAAAATCCTACAAGAAAACGTAGGCAATACCATTCTGGAGTGTTTTGTAGATGGATTTGAAGACTTCTCATTGCTTCAGTACAGAATGCCCTCGCAATGCATGCCTGGAAGGAGTCCATGGACTGATATTTTCTAGCCAAAGGGAGCTAAAAATCAGCCATTTTGACATTTGGATTTCTCATTGATGTGTCTTGTTTATTTAATTCAATTTAATATGAAAGAGTAGAGAGGGTAGAACAAACTGTTCAGCAATGTATAGATCATTAGGTTTTAAAACCAAATAAAAAGTACTCAGCGTAAAAATTTGCCTGACTGAAAGGATTTTGAAATTATTCTTGAAAGCTCTGAAGCACGCAGAGGCAGCTTTGGACGTGATGGATATTTTTGCTGCATAGAGTATCCAGTGCCAAAGAGATGATCCTGTCAGAAAATATTATGAAACCAACCTATCTTTGATAATTGCTTCAAATTGTCTACATATATAATTCTAAATCTCTTTTCAAAGTACTTACACTACCAGTGGTCTTTGATTTATAACTGCTGGTCCAAGAGATGGCCTACTAATAATATAAAACAGGGTCTTAGCTTCACTGCATATCATTTCCAGAAGATGTGAATCTTAAGTCAGTGTAAGAGATGTGTGAGTAGGAATGAGAACTCTTAGAAGTTGTAGGAAGGGGTTCAAGTCAGAGGGAACAGCAGATGTAGCTGGCCTAAGGCAAAGGGACCGGTGCAGGATCAGAAAGAAGTCCATTCCAATGAAAAGAGCTGAGACCAAGGGGAACCATAATGGGGCCAGAGCATGCAAGACCATTGCAAGAAGCATCAAGGGCATGGAGCTTTATCCAGAAGACAGGAGCCGCCATCGAGAGGGCATGCTCCAGCTTTTGTTTTAGCAGAATCTCTTTGAGTGTGATGTGGAAAACGAATTGGAGAGGGGAACCAGGAAACCTATTAGGAGGCTGCTTCTGTAATCCATGAAATGGCAATATTCTGCTTTTATGTCCCTGAGAAGAAAGCATAGGTAAGGACCACCGAATACACATTTGGTAGAAAAAGAATATTCCCCGGCTAAGGATTAGGAAGATAGAGAAAAGGATCAGGACCACCCACCCATTACTTCATTTTCCTTTATATATCCGACCAAGTACCCTTTCTAAATGAAAGTAAACTTTACAGTTTTTTTTTTTAATTTAAGCATCTCATTAGAACCTACTGAATATGAGTCTCCATATACTAATTGTAGTAAAAATCTGTCTGAAGGCTGGCATCAGTATGTCTGGGCAGGATGTATATTCTAGCCCAGATTTTGCATAGATGTCACAAGCAGTCCAGAATCCCTTGAGTTTCAGACATAGCTGTTAGAAGCACACTGATCTTCACAGGTGGAGGCCTCCACTGCCATCAGTCCATTAGTGCTGCTTAAATTTACAGCACCCTGGACAAGAGGAGAAGGTAGCCTAGCTGTTTCATTGGCCCCCACATCTCTCTGCCACATGATGGACAGCCATATCAGATTGCATTAGAATGTTGACCGCATACTAACTGGTGATCCTTCTTTCTCTCAATACGTATTTTAAAATCACTCTAAATGCCCTGCTCTTATTACTAGATTATTTGGCCTTGGTGTATAGTGTCTTGGGGTCATCAGTATGAAGGTCAGGTCACGATAAAAGAGCGGGATCTCCAATGTGGATACACCCAGGAGGTCACTCTCTCCCCAGGCTGTGTCCAAGTGGCATAGGGCAGCACAGGGCTCTGTCCCCATGATGTACAGTCCGTTTCTATGACCTAGGAGATGAAGCTGGGCCTCAACTCTGCACCTGCATATTCCTACAATTTCTCAGAGTCCTGTGGATAATGATGGAGGAGACAAACCATGCAGGAAACAGCCCTCTAGAGCACCCAATCTGGGTCTAAGTTTGTCTTACATGTTTAAGAAAAATTTGCCTTAATTTATTTTACTGTATTAATTGATTAATTTTTAAAGAAATAGTGAAGTCCATCACTAAGACCTCAGGCCATACCTTAGATATTGAGATGTTGAATAAATCCCACCAGTTTATTTTATTGTAATATGCCTCTTTTTTTCCTAAAAACTAAGCCCCAAAATAAAAAAGTTTACATTGTTACTTATTTATTTATTTTAGAGACAAACTCTCACTCTGTCACCCTGCCTGGAGTGCAGTAGTACAATTGTAGCTCACTGTAGCCTGAAACTCCTGGTCTCAAGCGATCCTCCCACCTCAGCCTCCCAAGTAGCCGGGACTACAGGCACATACCACCATGCCCAGCTAGTTATTTATATTTTGCTAAATGAATTTTTGAAATAAATTTCACAAATATTTCCCCATTTTCAGTTGAAATTTAATTTTTTCTTTCTTTCCTTCTTTCTTTCTTTTTTTTCTTTCCTTTCTTTCTCTCTTTCTTTCTTTCTTTCCTTTCTTTCTTTCTTTCTGTGCTTCTTTCTGTGCTTCTTTCTCTCATATTGCTCCTTGTGTAGCAGGGCTATCCCATAGGCAGGGTGCCCAGAGTAGTGAAACTTTAATTTTCAAAGAGTTTTTAATGCCAGAATCTGACTTATGAATTCACTCAGTAGATATTACATGTCACTGGCATATGACCTTTTAATAGATATTTTATTGGCCTAGGAATGGTAAGGTCAGAGACTTAAGTGGTTCCACTTCTAACAGCAAAAAGAAACTATTTCTGGCTATAATAAAATTTAGCATCTTAAAATTTAAATAGAATAGTTGTTTATACTTACTCAGGGAACTGGAGGGCTATATGGGATATTTAAATAAATTGTGGAACACTTGGTCCTGAAAACTGCCCATTGTAATACTTTAAACAAAATAATTTCATTTAAAAGTTTCAAGCCTCCTGAACATCAGGGAAAGGTGAAAATACAGTCATGGGATATAGAGACTAGCATCAGGAAAAACAGCTAGAAATCCTGAACTTGGATCTCTTCGCATGTCCTTGTGCTGCTTAAGAGATTGCTTAAGAGATGACCTTGATAACATTTTAAAAATTTGAGTGCAAAGTGCAATGTATTGCCTTTCCATGGATTAGAGCACATGATAACTCTTGAGCCAGATTATAAGAATCCCTATCATAAGATTAGGAGAAGTGGGAGAAAAGAATCAGAATCAAAAGCCTGACCCACAGCTGACTCCCTTGTCTAAAGAAAATGCTTGCTCTTGCTTTCAGCATGTGGCTTCCTGAAAATGATCTTTACCTTAATAAGTAACTGTTTAAAGCTTTACTTATTAATTTACTTATTAATTTGAATTAGTTTGAGTCCTTAGGGAACCCTGAGAGGGTTCTTTTTGTCTTGACTACAAAGGCCCACATCCCTCAGAAGGTACCCTCATGTCGGCAGCTGGACAACAACCTCAAGGATTGTCATTGTGGAATCATGGCACAATCCAATTTTTTATCTCACTGTTATGAGTTGAGTGGTGGTCCCCAAAAAGACATGTCTTTATCCTGTTTCCTGGAACCTGTGAATGTTCCCTTGTTTGGAAAAGAGATATTTAAAGATGTTATAAAGTTAGGATTTTGTAATGAGGAGATTATCCTGGATCTTCCATGTGGGCCCTAAATCCAGTGATGTGTGTATTAGTCTGTTCTCATGCTGCTAATAAAGACATACCAGAGACTGGGTAATTTATAAAGAAAAAGAGGTTTCATGGACTCATAGTTCCACATGGCTGGGGAGGTCTCACAATCATGGTGGAAGGCAAAGGAGGAGCAAAGGCATGTCTTACATGGCGACAGGCAAAAGAGAATGTGCAGGGGAAATGTCCTTTATAAAACCATCAGATCTCATGAGATTTATTCACTATCATGAGAACAGCACAGGAAAAACCCACCCCCATGATTCAGTTACCTCGCACTCGGTCCCTCCCATTACTCATGAGGATTATGGGAGCTACGATTCAAGATGAGATTTGGGTGGAGACACAGCCAAACCATATTGATGTATGTCCTTAGAAGAGTGAGGCAGGGAGAGATTTCACACAGAAAGAAGAGGAGCAGGAGGCAATGTGTCCACAGAGGCAGAGATTGGAGTGGTGCAGGCTCAGGTCAAGGAATGGTGACAGCTACTAGAAAGTGAAAGAAGCAAGGAACCGACTCCCCCAAAGGAGTGTGGCCCTGCTGACATGTTGATTTCAGACTTCTGGCCTCCAGAACTGTGAAAGAATACATTTCTATTGTTTTAAGCCACTCAATTTTTGGTAAGTCAATATAGCAGCCATAAGAAACTAATACACTAACAATGAATTCTGTTTCCTCCATTTATTCATACCTTCCCTAATGTCTGCTTTTCCAGGTGAGGTATCTGAAAGGTCTTTTTTCCTTCCATGCTCTTGCCCATCCTTCTGGAATATTCTTTGTGGCAGTTATGCAGACCATTACAACCACATTTCTTGTGGGTTGTATGTGTGAAATCTGCAGAGCTCAGAAAAAAAAATATCTGATCAAAAGCAACGCTTGAACTACTGAATTTCTTTCTATTCAAGTTTATTCATTCAGTATTATTTGTTGAATAAATATTCAACAAATATTTATTGAGCATATACATGTGCCAGGCATTGTTCTGCATGCTAGAGAAGCCTGGGGAAGTGAGGGGAAAGATGAACAAAAATCCCTGCTCCCATTAAGTTTTCATAGGCAAGCCATACATAAAATAAAGAGGTAAAGTTATAGCATGTTGGATGTAGTAAAAAGAAACTACAGAGAATTAAGAAAGAAAGAGGGATAGGGAATAGTTTTCTGTTTTAATAGGATGGTTATGGAAGACTTTACCAAGAAGGTGACCTCCAGAAAGGAGATATATTAGCCAGAGTTCCCCCGAGAAATTGAACCAATAGGAGATATTCACACTTACATATGTATGTGTGTGTGTATGAGATTTATTGCAAGGGAATTGGTTCATGTGATATGGAGGCTGGCAAGTCCAACATCTGCAGAGCAGATGTCCCAGTTTGAGTTCAAAAGCCACAGGCTGCTGGTCAACACAGTGGCTCACACCTGTAATCCCAGCACTTCGGGAAGCCAAGGCGGCCAGATCACTTGAAGTCAGGAGTTCAAGACTAGCCTGGCCAGCATGGTGAAACCCCATCTCTATTAAAAATACAAAAATTAGCTGGGTGTGGTGGTGCATGCCTGTCATCCCAGCTACTCAGGAGGCTGAGACAGGAGAATCCGGGAGGCAGAGGTTGCAGTGAGCCAAGACCACGCCACTGCACTCCAGCCTGGGCGATAGACTCTGTCTCAAAAAAAATAAAATAAAATAAAATAAAAGCCACAGGCTGCTGTAGAATAAAAAAGAACCAATGTGTTAGTTCAGAGGCCATCAGGAAGGAGAATTCTTTCTTACTCAGGGGAATGTTAACCTTTTGTTCTATTCAGGCCTTCAACTGGTTGGATGAGGCCCTCCCACATTAGGGAGGGTAATCTGCTTTGCCCAGGCTACTGATTTAAATGTTAACCTCATCCAAAAACACCCTCACAGAGACATTCAGAATAATGATTGACCAAATATCTGAGCACTCTGTGTCCCAGCTAAATTGACAAAATTAACCATAACAGGAGAGGAGTTGAGTGAGCCATAAGGTATCTGTGGGAAGAGCTTTCTAGGAAGAGTAAATTTCAAAAGCTAAGGGCCTGGCTTATTGAACAATGAGGCAGCAAGTGCAAGAGGGACTGAGAGGCACAAGAGATGAGTAGCAGATGAATTCAGAGTGTCCTTGAGGTGAGGCTGGTAGCAGACTTGATAGACCACGGGCATGGCTTTTTGTCTGCTTTTGGTTACTTTGTTAGACCTATTTCAGGGTCTCCACCATTGTCACGTTCTTTCCTTTTTATGAGTATTTTTTTTTTCTGGTTATGCCCATGAAACCTTATTTTAAGTCCCTAACCACAGGCTTTAGAGATCTATGCTGTATGAAAAGTAATTCATCCAATTCTATTATGACTTATATATAGCAATCTGCTCATTCATGAAACTAAGAATTCCAGGCATATCTGGTGTTACTAGCCTGTCCTGAGTATTGTGGTTCGAATTCATTTGTGGACTCTTGAGTAGGGCTGTCTGTCTATAATGACAATGCATATACATGTAGAACCAGCTTATGAGAGTTTGTGTCTTATAAACTGCATAGTAGATTTAATAGTTTCTCCATACGTATTTCATGATTCCCACCTCAGAGGGCACAGGAAATGGTCCAAAGTAGATGCCTCTAACATAAAATGCCTGACAAGGCATCTGGGTCAGTGAGCTTTAGCTGCATAACAAACCACTTCAAAACTTAGTGACTTGAAAACAAATCACTGTTAAGACAATAACCGTATGTTACTGCTCACAAGTCTATGGGTCAGCTGAACCTTTCTGCTGATGTGCGTTGGGCTTCATTGATCCCAGCTGGTCTTAGGCAGGTATCTGTGTTCAGCTAGCAGATCAACTGAAGTCTGGCTAGTTGAGGACGGTCTTACCTTCCTGGCTGGCAGCTGGCTGGCTGGCAGTTGGGACAGGAGGAGTGACTGGGCCCTGTGTCTCTCTTCTTCTAGCAGGCTAATCAAAGCTTGCTCAAAAGCAGGAGCATAGACTTCTTAAGGCCTAGGCCCCAAACTGGCGTATTGTCACTTTGATCACATTTTACTGTCCAAAGCAAACACCAATACCTGCCCAGATTCAAGTGGGAAAGAAGTAGACTCTAAGTGTTTATAGGAGCTGAAAAATAACCGTGGCCATTTTTTCAATCTATACATAATATGCTAATTTATTGTATGTGTTAACTTGACTGGTCCACCGGGTGCCCATTCATTTGGTCTGAGTCTGATGGCCTGAGAATGAGGAGAGCTGATGGGGTATTACACACACACACATACACTATTGATTCTGTCTTTCTGGAGAACCAAGACTAATACAGATTTTTGTCCCAAGAGTGGTTCTAGAGGAAGAGAATTGTAAGGATGAGTTTCCTGAATCGGTTCTGAGGTTTCTGGCATTGGTTCTCTCATCCGATTAGGTTTAACAATGCTAATAACTCTGTTTCCATTAATAAAGAGGGCACTGATAGATAGTCCATGGTGTACTCTGTCGATAGAGATATACAAAATATTACCATTGGATACTCCTAATCAACCACTTATAAGAAGCAAAGATTTTGGTGACTGTGTATATGATGCTTTTGAACATGATTGGCAAAGTAAGAAATGTAAAGAGATTGGCTTCTATTGTCATTGAACAAAGAATGAGCTCAGGGTTTGAATTCCCAGGTCAAATGCTGCATACATGATCTAAAAGCTGCTATGTCTGCCTCAAGGAGACCTTTATCTCCTATAGCCTTAGGACTAAGATCACTGAAAATCAAATGCAGGATCTCATCCTGTAACTGGCTGAACCAACACAATTTGAACCCTCAGCCTCACAAGGTGTCTACTGTTAAAGTCAGCGTATGAACTAGGAAGGAATGTGTTGCTCAAAGTTGGAATGGAGATCAGCTTCAGCCCCAATGAAGCTGAGGACATTGAGCCCCTAACTTATGATGAGGGTTCTTTGCCAGCAGAAGAGCCCTCTCCAGCCTTTTCTAAGGGGATTAATCCTGTATCACCAGAGGAAACTCTAAGGGTCTCCCCCAAGGCAGTTGCCATGCAAGATGATGCTGATTCTATTCATGACCCCTCTTTGTTTCTAGACCTATAACTACATTCAAGTCCAAAGAGGCCCCTAAAGGTGACGTAAAAAGTGCAACCCATGAGGATTTATGCTATGCTCCAAATAAGTATTTAGTATTTAAGTTTTCTAATTTATAAGAGAAAAGTTTGGAAAACTGTGAGGGAATGCATATTAAGAACATAGGATAACGGTAGGAGAAACACAAATTAGATCAAAATGAATTTATTGATATGGATAAAGGAAGCAGACAGCATGCATTTAATTTTGCAGCTCAGGCATTTGGAAAGTGCTGTAATTGTTTAGTCAGTTGGCTGAAACACGGGCCAGAAGGTCACCCACAGTGAGCGAGCTGGAAATGCTGAACTTCCCTTGGTTTAATGTAGAGGGAGGGATTAAATGACTTAGAGACATTGGGATGTTAGAGTGGGTTTGTCATTCAAGAATGACTCACTCACATTGGGAGGGTCCTGGAGACATACCTTTCACCATAACTGTGAGAAGTAAGTTTGCGAGGGAGTCCCGGCATCCTTGAAGAGCTCTGTGACACTCTACTCTGTAGGCCAGAACTTACAATGGAAACTGCAGTCACTGAATTGAAAAGTCTAAATGTAAAGGGAATAATTGGATCCCAGGGTGGCAGGGGCCAAGTGGCAGCACTCGACCATCAAAGGCAAGATGGGCATGATTACCATGATGAACAGTGGAGTCAGGCAGCAACCAAAATTCTCTAGCTCACAGACAACCAGGCACTGGCCAGTTGATCATGGTGTTCCTGGAAAGTAAGAGATAGGCAGGTGACTAAATTCTTTTTTGCTCTCTGTAAGCAGAAAATTTCTATGTCAAATGAAAAAAAAAAAAGTATTACCTGAATCATGAAAGCAGAGAGTCACTCTCCTTCAAGGAATTCCCACACTTGAGCCAGTTTATAGACCCAAAACCCTTTCAATGAAGGGGAGGCTGGGTCTCTTTGAGGAAAGAACCCTGTACATTACTGAAAATTTATACTGTTCATCTTTCTCCCACCCTTCTCCAAATGGACCTATGGTGTTTTACCAGGTGACTATGCATTGGAGAAGAGGAAATAATCAGACCTTTTGGGGACTACTGACCACTGGCTCTGAACTGACACTTATTCCAGAAGACCCAGTATTTCACTGTGGTCCACCAGGCAGAGTAGGGCTAATGGAGGTCAGGTGATCAACAGAGTTTTAATTCAGGTCCATCTCACCGTGAACTTCATGAGTCTCTAAACTTATCCTGTGGTAATTTCCCTAGTGTGAAATGTATACTTGGAATAGATATATTCCCTGACAGAACTGCTACATTGGTTCTTGTGACCTGTGGAGTGAGGGCTATTGCAGAGGGAAAGGCCAAGTGGGAGCCACTAGAACTGTTTCAACCTAGGAAAATCATAAACCAAAAGCAGTACCACATTCCTGAAGGATGGCAGAGATTAGTGCTACCATCAAGAATTTCAAAGTCGCAGGGCTGGTGAGTCTCATTATACTCCCATTTAACTTACTTGACCTGTGCAGAAAACTGGATGATGGAGAGTAACATGGAAAGTTTAACCAGGTGGTGACTCCAATTGCAGCTGTTGTACCAGATGTGGTTTCATTAATTAGCACATTCCCTGGTACTTGGTACACAGTTATTGATCTGGCAAATGCCTTTATTTACATCCTTGTCAATAAGACCCATGAGAAGCAGTTTGCTTTCAGCTGTCAAGGCCAGCAGTACACCTACACTGTCCTACCTAAGGGGCATATCAACTCTCCAGCCCTATGTTGTAATTTAGTTCACAGGGATCTTAATTGGCTTTCATCACTAGTCCATTACATAGATGACATTATGCTGATTGGACCTAGTGAGCAAGAAGTAGCAACTACTCTAGTTTTATTGGCAAGACATTTGCATGTCAGAGGGTAGGAGATATATCTGACAAAGTTTTAGGACCTTCTACCTCAGTGAAATTCCTAGGATTCCAGTGGCGTGGGACATGTTGAGATATTCTTCTGAGGTGAAGGATAAGATATTGCATCTGGCCCCTGCTAAATCAAAAAAGAGGGACCATGCCTAGTGGGCTTCTTTCAGTTTTGGGAGGCAATATATTGCTCATTTGGGTGTGTTACTCCCACTCATTTATTTAGTGACCCAAGAAGCTGCTAGTTTTGAGTGGATCCCAGAACAAGAGAAGGTTTTATAACAGGTCCAGCCTGCTATGCAAGCAGCTCTGTCACTTGGGCCATATGATTCAGCAGATTCAGTGGTGTCTAGATTTAATATTATGTGTCATGTCCCAATAAAGCTCGGAAGTAGATATTAACACCATTGCCATCACCCACCCACACACATCCCTACAAGTGAAGAAACAGAAACCTCAAAGCAGGTAAGTGACTGGTCACAAAAATCACAGGTAATAAAGCCAGCAATCAAACATTATCACAGCATGCTAGAAAGCCTATCTGCTTTTGATTTCTCAGTCACACTATTTTTTAGTAATTCCAAAAAAAATAGGCTTGACCAGATGCGGTGGCTCACGCCAGCACTTTGGGAGGCCGAGGCAGGTGGATCACCTCAGGTCAGGAGTTTGAGACCAGCCTGGCCAACATGGCAAAACCTGGTCTCTACTAAAAATACAAAAATTAGCTGGGCGTGGTGGCACGTGCCTGTAGTCCTAGCTACTTGGGAGGGTGAGGCAGGAGAATCGCTTGAACCCGAGAGGTGGAGGTTGCAGTGAGCCAAGATCGCGCCACTGCACTCCAACCTGGGTGACAGAGAGAGACTCTGTCTCAAAAAAAAAAAAAAAAAAGGCTTATATGGTGGACTCTAACATAATCAGGGCTGACTTATATGTTTGTTTTTTTTTTTCACATATTTTCCTCAATGTTCTGTTCATATCGCATAGAACCACTGAGAATTCTTCTCTGGCATTCACAGGGCCCCTAAGTACTGCTTCACAGACCGAACGGAAGCAGTATTAATGGGTCTTTTCCTAGATGAGCCCAAGCCTCAAGCATACTCCTGTGCCTCAGTCAGCCAATCTAGAAACAGGGCGAGCTTCTAAAGATGAAAGGGCACAGTCTCTGCTTTTAGTAATCTCACTAGGGCAATATAGCCAAGTGGAATGAAGAGAGGAGACAAGGGCTAGACTGTGTGACATGGGCCATAGGTTGACAGAAGCTCCAAAAATAGAGTGAGTGCTCTGAGGAAGCTACACAGTAGCAAGAACGTGGTGAGCTGGGTGGAAAACGATGAGTTCGGTCTTGCAGGATACCTGGCAAAGGTGGGACGTCTGTAGAGGGACTGGCTTGAGCATATGGTCTCAGAACAAGCTGTGGATTCTCTCTTTTAAAGTTCCAGACTTTCATAACTTCACTTTGGCCTGCATGCTTTCTTTTTGGAGGCAATAGCTTCATAAATGCCATAAGAGGAAATTCAACCCAGAACCCTCCATTGATTTCATTTTCTCTTTGAATTTGGCAGAGACCCCTTTAAGACCAAATCTCATCAAGAAAAATGTAATCTGAGCTACATATCGTACTAAATCACTTCCCCCCTCTTTTTAAATTTGAAATCAGCTTTTATTTTATATATATTTATTTTGAGATGGAGTTTTGCTCTTGTCACCCAGCCTGGAGTGCAGTGGTGCAATCTCAGCTCACTGCAACTTCTGCCTCCTGGGTTCAAGTGATTCTCCTGCCTCAGCCTCCAGAGTAGCTGGGATTACAGGTGCCTGCCACCACGCCCAACCAATTTTTGTATTTTTAGTAGAGATGGCGTTTTACCATGTTGGCCAGGCTGATCTCGAACTCCTGACCTCAGGTGATCCGCCCATCTTGGCCTCCCAAAGTGCTGGGATTACAGCTGTGAACCACCGCGCCCAGCCATCAGCTTTTATTTTATATGCATGCATAGCATCCTACAACAATAACTTTTAAAAAAAAAATAAGACATCACCATTTTCTATGATTGCAACCTATATAGAGAAACAGCCTGGTGTTATACTATAAGACAGTTTCCTTAAAATGTGTGAGTAATGGCTATTAAATCATTTTACGGGGTCATTTCTAAAACAATACTCTTTGTCACTGTTACCATAATTACCTTTAGTTGTGGCCATATTTTAAAGAACAGAACGCTTTATCGTGACTGTTATAAATACAAATTATTTTTCCCCTTGCGGGAATCATGAGGCTAATTTGTTTACTGTTTTCCTTCTAAAACAGATCTTTATTAAAAGGAAATCAGTACAATGATTGTGATTAAGATCAACAGCTCTCTTAATTTTTTGTTCTGTTGAATATCAAGTTTTTTCTGCCTTCCTACCTCTCTCTTTCCATAAGACAAATCCTTTTGCTGGCAAGGGGTATGTGTGTGCATGCAACTCCTGACTTACATCTTCACTCTTACACTTGTGCTAATTGATATTAAAATTAGAAGTCCAGGATGCCAATGAAGGAAATAAGCTCTGAACCATGCAGGTCACAGTTTCTGTTGGTCGTATTTGTGTCAGGGAGCTGTCAGACTCTGCAGTTTGAAATTTAAGTTCTCAATGGACTCTGCGCGCATGTCCTTGATGTGTGATTCACACCAGTGGTATCATCATGGGGTCATTTTATTGAAATGTTGAACTTGTTTGCAGGGGCCTTAATTCTTTAGCTTTCTGCAAAACCTAGTTATTTGATGTGTTCTCTGTTTGGGGATAATAGAGAGTAAATGGAAATAAGACATTAACATTGCCCAACCCCTATTATAGTTAGTGTTAATAATCTTTGCCCATAGAAATTACCTTGGCTTATATAACCACTATTCAGATAAAACAAGGAAATGATGACATCAGTGTAAGATTGAATGAGATTTGACCATTGTACATGCCATGCTTTGCAATAGTCTAAAAACCTGGAGAGAATGATCAGAGCCATCTAACTCAAGCCCAGGGGTAAGCAAACAATCAGTAAAAAATGCTTAAAGCGCATGACATTTTAATATGAATTTTTAATATTTAATTAATTTTGGTGGCGATTGTCAACCTTTTATCAAATAGCTATTTATTATTAGAACTTCTTGCTAATGATTACTGATTTCGACTGTTTGTAAGTCTAGCCTTACAATTTATTCAGAAGTGTGGTTTTAAACCACAGAAAGTGCTTCATGGCAATGCAAAATCTTCTACTGAAGTGTTTTGTATTATTTTGATTTGAACTTAAGAGATTATGTGGATTCTGTACATAATAGGTTTTATTCATAGACTTGATAGCGTAGCAGGACGAGCTGCAGACAAGAACCCCTCAGACACCGAGTTGTAGAAGGAAAGGGCTTTATTCAGCTGGGAGCATCGGCAGACTCACGTCTCCAAAAACTGAGCTCCCTGAGTGAGCAATTCCTGTCCCTATTAAGGGCCTACAACTCTAAGGGGGTACGAGTGAAAGGGGTGATTGATTGAGCAAGCAGGGGGTACGTGACTGGGGGGCTGCATGCACCGGTAATCAGAACGGAACAGAACAGGACAGGGATTTTCACGATGCTTTTGCATACAGTGTCTGAAATCTATAGATAACACAAGCAGTTAGGTGAGGGGTTGATTTTTCACTACCAGGCCTGGGGCACGGTGCTGGGCTATCTGCCTGTAGATTCCATTTCTGCCTTTTAGTTTTTACTACTTCTTTCTGTGGAGGCAGAAATTGGGCATAAGACTACATGAGGGGTGGTTGCCTCCCTTAACAGTTAAATGATTTGGCAATAACAACGGGCCAAAATATAAAAGAGAAAAAATTATTAGGTTGGTGCAAAAGTAACTGCGGTCTTTGCAATTGAGAGTGATGGCTAAAACCACAATTAGTTTTGTACCAACCTAATATATATTTGGATATATATTCTTTAATTGACGTTAACTTACACATTAAGTTTTTAAAATATTAGAAAACCTACAAAATCTGAGTTGAAAATGAGTATTTGAACTTGAAAGATGGCAATCTTTCACCCATTTTGTTTTACCAAATTGTAAATAAATCGTAACCTGGTAGCATCACCTAGACAGAAATTTTGTGGAATTTCTACACTATAAATAATGGAACCCCAGTAAAGTAGTAACTATTTCAAAGTTAGGATCTCCTGGCTTTGGCAAATTTTATTTTTGTGAAAATTAAAGTTGGGCATTGGCAACCTTTTAGGCAACCTTTTAGTTTTCCACTAGAACAAAATTAAATATTAGGCCAGTAATTTGCCACAGTAGTGCCCAAACTTTTCCATTTCGTGCCCCTAAAAATTAGACACTCACAACCCCCGTCATAGGCATATTCACTTATTTGTGTATTCATTTTTACATTGTAGGTATTACTAGACTAACACATGTGTTCATTATAAATGAATGTATAATATACATTTTTTAAATGATAAAATATAAATAATGAAAAAGAATAAAGATGAAAATGATGTTTTATTTTATTTGTTAATGATTCAAAACAAATCTTTGCCCTCAATATAGACAGTCCATGTGTTTGAATAGCCTTTATTATTTTCAAAACTCCTTACTTAACACTTTGATACAGGAATCCAAAACTCTTAAGTTTGGATTTTCTTTTTCATATTTAGTTTTAATGGCTGTCACTGCTGGGGGAAAAAAAGATTCCTCACACAGATTTGAAGATTAAAATGGAAGATGTGCATCCTTTGCCAAGGCTACTGCTTCATTACACTCCTTTTATTCATTCCCATCTACCAGTTGTAAACGTTTGACTTTCTGATGGATGCTTAATTTTTAAGTGCCTGCTAATTACAATGGCTTGCCACTTTCATTAACATGCCATACACTTAAGGCAAGGCTCACTGTTAGCTGTGAGAAAGTAAATACATATTTCAAACAGTTTTCTTCATAAAATTACTTTTTAAATGGATTCTCCTGCAATATCTGATTGTTTTCACCTCAGAATGTAGGAAAGGAGAAAACGTCAGCTCTCAACTCTGCCATTCTCCTTTTGTTTGCCGTTGGCGCAGTTGCTAATGTGGTTCATCTCCTTGTCTTTGCAGGGTTTAGTCCATTTGTTGAGGGTTTGTTTGGTTAAAATAGATAAGGTAGCCTGTAAATGCACTTAATCTGAGCATGTGTACACTGAATGTGTTGAAAGGAGCTGAAAAGTCATTATATAACCAAGGGCAACCACTGTCGGAGTCCTCGAACGTGTGGGACAGGCCAGGTTCCATGGCTAATGCCTGTAATCCTAATGCTTTGGGAGGCTGAGCCAGGAGGATCACTTTAGTCCAGGTGTTCAAGGCATCGAGCTATGATCAGGCCACTGCACTCCAGCCTGGGTAACAAAGTGAGACCTGGTCTCAAAAAAAGGGGTGGGGGAGGGGAAAGGTATGGTGCCTTCTTCTTTCCTCAGAAGGCCTCAAGCCCTGTAAGTCACCAACAACCTTTTAACAAACTAATGTGGCGGCGGTGTCAACACTGATAATAGGTATGAGTAAAGCTAATTTCCCTTACAAGTGAAATTCTAGTACACTTTTCCCATATTCCAATAGATCATCTTTCCTTTTATCCTCTGAACATATGCATGCATCTTGAAAGACTACAGATTTAAAGTACTAGATTAGGCCAGGCACGGTGGCTCACGCCTGTAATCCCAGCACTTTGGGAGGCCGAGGTGGGCGGATCATGAGATCAGGAGATCGAGACCATCCTGGCTAACACAGTGAAACCCCATCTCTACTGAACAAAAATACAAAAAATTAGCCGGGCGAGGTGGCGGGCGCCTGTAATCCCAGCTACTAGGGAGGCTGAGGCAGGAGAATCACTTGAACCCGGGAGGCAGAGGTTGCAGTGACCTGAGATCACGCCACTGCACTCCAGCCTGGCGATAGAGCGAGAATCCGTCTAAAAACAAAAAAAAGAACGAAGCAGCCCAGCCCTAGAACTCATACGCTCTAAACCACTACCCTAAACCAGCTCTTTAAAACACGTAAGTGTAAATGTGCACAGATTTCAATTTAGAGCTGTGTGACTCCCAGCAGATTTCTTTTTTCTTGAGCAAAGGAGATGCCGCTGTGAATGTTAATGTCTGTCATAGCCAGAGCAGACACTCTTCAGCTTTTGGGCAAACTAAAATGCTCAAAAATACCCACAGGCACAACATTTTCTAATCGTGCTTCCAGAGCCAGGCAGGGTGTTCAAGCATGTAAGAGGCTGTATAAATGTATGGAGTAGCACCAACAGTGCTCATGAATTATGGATGAAGAGGAACATCCAGAGTCAAACATTCCTGAGAAAGCAGACCAGGCTCCCTTTAGTTGGTTAGGAAAAGATAAAAGACTAAACTTCCCAAGGCAGTTGACTGGTGATTTTCATTCAAACATCTGAAAACATAGGAATAAAGTTGCTATGGTTTGAATATATGTGTCCCTTCAAAATTCATGCTGAAATTTAATCCCTAGTAAAATAGTATTAAGTGAGGACTTCAGAAGGTTTAGGTCATGAGGGCCTTGCCTCCATGGATGGGGATAGTGCCCTTATCAAAGGGCTTGAGGAGCCTGCTTTGCCCTTTTTGCCCTTCTGCCATGTGAGGACACAGCAAAAAGGTATCATCTTGGATGCAGGAGATGAGCCCTCACCAGACACCAAATCTTCTGGTGCCATGATCCTGGAATTCCTCCAGAACTGTGAGAAATAAATTTCTATTATTTGTAAATTACCTGGTCTAAGATATTTTGTTATAGCAGCAGGAATGAACCGAGACAGCAGCCTATTGCAGAATCCTGTCTCTGATGCCCCTATTCCAACCAAAATCTTTAAGCCGGAGATCGCAACCAGTAACCTGGCTGAATAATCCACAAACATGGTTTATTGTACTCACACATTGTTATAATGTTTTTTTCTTAGTGTTTTTTTGTCTTCTTGTTGAACAAGATGCCAACTTTAAAAATAAGGAGATATCCTTTAAAAATGTTTCCTTGCTTTATCTGAAATATTCAAAGACCTGGCTCACAGGGGCCATGTTCCAATGAACTTGGCAGCAATTAGCTGGATCTGAGGAGGGGAATCCCCGATTAGGTGACCTTGTGGGCTCCCTTTTGCCACAATCACCATCACTCTTTGTTATCTTAGACTCACATGCCACCACCACCACCAGTGCTTTTCACTCTTTTTCTTTACCTCTCTTCCTCCTAAAGTCATTTGCGTTTAATAACTGCTAATTTCCTGTTATTCAGGGTCCCTAGCAATTTATGATATATGTGTTTGCTTATATAAACTTGCTTCAACAGGCCACACTAGCCTAGGAGGTAGTCATTGCTTGCAGATTTATACTGGGCTGCAAAATAACCCTGAGTGTCTACTCAACTTTCAGTTCGAAGTGCCTTATCCTGTATGGTAGTGGGCTACTTTTTGCATGCCAACTCCATCGTATGCTAGCAGATGCCTGGGACTTTTTGTTGATAAGGATTCCAAGGCTGTCTAGATGGCCTGGAAGTACCACTAAGATTGATCAGTGATGTCTGCCATAGTCACGCCAGCTGCTGCTCTCCATCAGAAGTCATCAGCCCTGTGCTTCCATCTCCATTTTTTTTTTGTTTTTTTTTTTTCATTTTGTGTTTTATCTCTGCCTCCTAATTATTCTGTCATTTCAGCCACATCTGGGGTTACTAAGTGTCATTTCTAAATTGTGGCTACTGACATTAGTGAATATCTTTTCGCTGGGTCTCCCAAAAGAAAGATCGATCATTTTTCTAACTCCTAATTGAAGAACCTAAGAAAATTGCTCTGTTACAAAGTGTTCCTTTTCATCAACCACAAAACAATCCTCCAGGACAGAGCTGAGCAAAACCAATTCTGTCCAACCCAGTCTGAGTCTAATGACAGAAACTACTCTGAGTTACCTTGTTCCCGATACTCCAGGACTGACATCAGGGCCCCTGTCCCAAGAAGTGGAGGAGGGCAGAACTCCCGCTAGCCATATCCCAGCCTCCTTAAGATGGGCCTGTGGTCCTGGGAAATCTGCTCTTCTAACCTTTCCTTTGTCCACAGAAGCCACATCAGTAGAGGGTCAGTCACAGACAAGGGGCACACAGTGAATAAGGAGGCGCTCACTTCTTGGACTAATTGGCTTAGTGTGAGAAGGCTCACTTTTACATCCTAAGATTGGAAAGTGCCAGAGGCCCCCACAAATCTCCAAAAGCATAGTTTGCTCTCCGATTTTCTCAACTCTTTCCTGGTCTGTAATGTTTATTGTTTTCTTATAATATTTACCAACCCTCTTACCTCACCAATGCTAGAGCCTACAGGTAACAGAAGCACAGTATACCAGAATGATCACATCCAATAGCCCCTGGCTGGCTCCAGGTGTCATGAAGTGACCTCTGATTTTGTCACTGCCCCTGAGTGGTGGCCAGAAGTTACACTGTGTCAGTTTACAGTGTGGCAGCCCCCATGACCATTGGGGACATGAGTGTCAGGCAGGTCAGGTGAGTGTCACCACCTGGAAAGTGGAAGCTTCTCTAAAAACAACTTCCACAGAATGCATGAATTTACAGATGATATGAAAACATGTGCATATTGAATTTTCTGAAAAATGGCTTATCACAAAATTAAAAAAAACAAGTATTTATCAAAGGAACTTTGGGCACATAAGGAAATAAATCCAATAGTATGCTCATGACAATTAGTTATATAAATAAAATAACGTAGGTTATTAGTCCATATGAGATAGCCTCAGGAAAAAATTAAATGCCCAGATCAAAAGTATGCAGCCTGACAAATTTTTACAGAATTTATGAAATTACCACTTGTGTCAAGATGCAGAACATTATCAACACCCCAGAAACTTCCCTCGTGCTCCAACCCAGTCAGTACTACCTCCATCCGGAAGTAACAGCTATTCGGATGTCAGTCAACACAGAGATTAGTTTTTCTGTTTTGCAACTTTATATAAACAGTCATACAGTCTATAGTTCTTTGCATCTGGCTTCTTTTTTTGTTGTTGTAGATAGCTGTAGTCAAGTTTTTTAAGATTGCTATAAAGTATGTGAATACACCACACTTCATTTACCCATTCCACTGTTGATGGACATCTAGGTTGTTTCCAGCTTTTGCCTGTTACATGTGGTGCTTCTGTGAACACTTGTACTGGGGAAAAAAATGCCAGGGTTAAGGGTAACTGCCTCTAAATTGCAACTTCAGTTCAAGCAAGGAAAAGAGAACATTTCCCTAGAAAGATTCTCTTACTTTTGTGTGAGTCTTCTAAATGATGACACTCAGAATAAGACGCTTTCTTCTCCTTCCACAATCCGCTGTGCTGAGGCATTTTATGTGATTGTGTGGGCAATCTTCAAAGCGTTATTCAACAAAGAAGTGCTGTTCTCCCAAGCTCTAACCATTTACTCGTAATGGGCGTAAAGTATTTCGAGTGCTGTACTTTACTATTTCACCACTAGAGGGCAAGAGCAGCCCCACAATGCTTGACATTGCCAGATCTGCAGTCAAAATGATTAATCACGAGGCAAAAACAAGAAGCCAGAGAGAAAAAGGGAAGAGCTCACAAAGGCAAAATAAACATCCATAAACTTAAACTTTCCTGGGTAGGGAAGATCTGAAAAATGTCACCCATGAGCCACTTTCTAACACTCGTTCCATCTTTCTCTTTCCAGTGTGCAAAACTCAATTGCACAGTCCTCAGTTGCTGAAACTACCACCCAACAGGGTGGGACTAGGTCAGGCAGACAGATCTCAGAGGGCGTTTTTTTAGCACTGCCTAGAGCCTTGGTTATTAGGAAGGCGAGAATCTTGCAAAGCTCCCAGGCCCCAGGGGCTCTGAACAAGCAACAGAGAGTTCTGTGATTTCTTCTTCATTCAAAGTAATATTTCTTCCAATAACACCACGGTGTTTACTAAAATCAAGGCACTAATGAGGAAGGCTACCAGCCCCAACACCTCTCCTTTTTCCTCCTCTTCTCCCTGGGTCCAGCCCCTTCTACCTGCCACAAACTTAACCAAGATTACAGAATGGAGATGTGTTGTTTTTTGCAAGGGGAGAGGAGTAGGGAAATTAATTACGAAGCCAAGTTGCTGTTAAACTATTTATAATAAATTTCTACTAGAAAAGGACCTTTGGCTGACAATCGTTTTCTTCTGCCTCGGCATGACCAAATACAGTAAGAATTCAAAAGGAAAACTGAAAAGCAGGGAAGAGCCCACAGCTGGAGCAGTCTGTTTTCACGTCTCCACGCTGGCGAACGACAAACTCGGCAAGGAGCCTCCTGTGTATTTCCTGTCCTCGTTATCTCAGTTCTTGCTCTGAAGGGCTAAGAAGCCTTCACCGTTAGCCAAGACTCCTTCGTGCTTCAGCTTAATTTTCCTTGCATAATTTTAAATACAGATCGTGTCTACAGTGCAGCAATTAATGGATAGCCTAAAGACTTATTATTTCAAACTAATTGATATGTAGGAAAAGTTTAAATAACATAACAGGGAGAGGGGAAATTTTAAGTGATGTGTGCACAATGAATTTAAAATTTCTCTCTTGCAGATGGTAGCAAAAACATCTGATTAATAGGGGGATGTGATCAAAATGTAGAATTGACTTGGAAATCTTTCTGTTTTTGATATTCTTGAGCATGTGATTGGAAGGAAGAAAGATTCAGACATTTCAGAAATGGGGTAAGGGGTGCAGGGGAGAGCAGGTTCTTCCCCCCACTCACCCCCACCAATTCTAGAGGATTGTCTCATAAGATAAAAGAACACCTGAGTGTATTTTGAGTTGTGCTGTTAGGTAAGAAATAAGAAATGGGAGAAGAATGCCATTATTTCCATTCGAACTCTTTGGCCAAATCCCCCTCTTGAGATAAAGTTGAGAGAAATCTGCAAAGACCAGTTCACCCAGCTGCAGCAGGACCTATTCCAAGTCGCCAGCACTCCCAGACCCAGAGTTCCCTCCAAGTTCTAAGAAATGTGCTGTGATTAATCACCTCACTGACACAAAAAAACAAAAATCTTTCTAATTTCCCCATTCACATTCCAGCAAGTTTAATAGGAAAGTTTAGAAAACTCATCTGAAGACAGAATACTCTTCAAATGGGAGAGCGCAGGAACATTTTGTTCTAAGAAGGGATTGAGACCTAATGATGCCAGACAACATCTTAAATATCAGAACACAGCATTCATAAGAAAATAGAATTTGCTTCAAGCATAAACCATAAGGCGGGAAAACTACCTTTAAAATGTATTTTCTTCATATCAAATTCATGTCATAAGAATATCTGAATGACTTCTGGCCAAGTCACTTAAATTTTGTGGTCTTCAGTCTTTTTGGTCTTTTCAAATGTAAAATTTGCCACAGACTGGTTATTTTTTAGAACCCTTTCTTCCCTTCTGTTCTCCTACTTTATTTAGGTAGCTCTACACACACACATTTTGAAAACTGGATAAACAACCTCCTTCTCACTGGTCCATGCAAGACTGTATTACTGTATTTATAATATAATACACACCCATAAAATAATTATACAGCACAAAAACTACAATACTGGTTTCTCCCCCTCTGGTACCCTGGCCTTTCATTCTCCATCCTCTACCCTTCAAGGTAACAATGAATCTGAAACTTGTGCGTATATATATTCCAGTTCTTTCATATTTACGTGGTTATAGATATACATGTGCGTATATATCATGCATATGTATTCCTATAACACTTCATTTTTTATCTTAGTTGTTTTAACTTCATAAAAATGGTATCATATGGAGTATCATACTGAAATATGATAATGTAAGTTAAGGGACCATACTGAACCTATACTGTATATAATTTGGGGGAGCCTACAATTTTTCACTTAAAAATATGTTGCTTACTGTGGGAGGCTGAGGCTGGTGAATCACTTGAGGCCAGGAGTTCGAGACCAGCCTGGCCAACATGATGAAACCCTGTCTCTACTAAAAATACAAAAATTAGCTAGGC
This sequence comes from Nomascus leucogenys, assembly GCF_006542625.1. Classification (NCBI taxonomy): domain Eukaryota; kingdom Metazoa; phylum Chordata; class Mammalia; order Primates; family Hylobatidae; genus Nomascus; species Nomascus leucogenys. The sequence goes on from NC_044391.1 coordinate 3,225,336, forward strand.
GTGGGGGCACACGCCTGTAGTTCTCAGCTACTGGGGAGGCTGAGGCATGAGAATTGCTTCAACCAGGGAGGTGGAGTTTGCAGTGAGCCGAGATCACACCACTGCACTCCAGCCTGGGCAACAGAGCAAGACTGTGTCTCAAAAAAATAAATAGATAAAAAGAGCCAGACACAAAAAAGTACATACATTATTATTCAGTGTATATGAAGAGTTAGAAAATATGCTATCTTGAGTAGGGGACAGGATGGCTAGTGATTGAAAGGTGGCATGTAGAGGTCTTATGGAGTGCTGGTATTGATCTGAGTGCTGGGTAAATGGGTGTGTTCACTTTATGGAAGAAAATCCTAAGTCCATGAATTTGTTGTATCAGTTAGCTATTGCTATATAACAAATACCACCACAAAACTCGTGGCCTAAAACAATAAGCATTTATTATTATCCACAAGTTGGTGAGCTGGGAAGTTCTTCTGGTCTTAGTTGTTCTCACTTATGTGTCTGGAGTCAACTGAGCATCAGGTGGACAGCTCTGCTAGTGATATTTATCGGACCCGCTTTCATGTTTGAGGGTCACTTGGATGTAGGTTGGTCTAATATGGCCTCTGCTAGAACGACTGGATCTCTCCACTTAGTCTCTAATCTGTGAACAGGCAAGCCCAGGCTTGTTCACTTGCTGGTGGCAGGGTTTCAATAGCAAGAGTAGAGGCACATGTGGCCCTTTGAGAACAACTCAGCACTGGAACAGTATCATTTTTGTCATATCCTATTGACAAAACAAGTCACAAAAGAGGAGTGAAGAATGGTGGGTTTTTGAAAACTCAATCTACCACACTTCTCTTATATGAACTTCTCTCTGTGTACTAATGAAAAAATGTAAATAAAGTATATCTGTGTATAAGGTATCTATATTGTTAAATGTTGCTGTAGTTTATTTTGACTTCTATATAACATTCTATTCCATGAATGTATTGCACTTATCCATTCTGCTGTCAATGTGCATTTGGTGATTTCCAGTTGGTTGCTGTTTTAAGCAGAGCTGCTGTGAACATGCCATCTCATGTCTCCTAGTATGCAATCTCTGTACCAGAAGCTTTCTTGGTTGTATAACAAAGTGTGGAGTTACTGGGCCATAGGGAATATGAACCTTCAGTTTTACATGATGATGCTAAATTGTCTTCTGAAGTAACTGTACCACTTTACACTTCCTTCAGCAATATATGAAAGACTCTGTTACCCTGACACTTGCCAATAGTTGATACTAATGTCAGACTTCCTAATATTTCCTTCTAAGATTAGTATGAAATGATAGCTCAATGTGGTCTTGATCTGCCTTTTTCTGATCAGTGAAGAGACTGACCATCCCTTCTATTTAGTTTGTTTTTGTTTTGCCTTTAGCCATATGTTCCTTCTTAAGCAAAATGCCTCTTTGTATCTTTTGATTACTTTTTTCAATTGAGTGATTGGTCTTCTCATTACTTCATAACAATTCTTTATATATTCTCAATACTATTCTTTTGTCAGATGTTTTTTGTTGTGAAAAATATTTGCCCAGTTTATCACTTGCTTCTCACTTTATTGAGGGTGTTATTTGAATAAGTCTCATAATTTTAAGTATTTGAATTAAATTTTTATTTAATTTTTATTGTTAGCTGTACTTGAGGCCTACTTAGCCAATCCTTAACTACCCCAGGACCTGAAATAGATTAAAGGTTTAGCAGTCAAAACATAACCAATACTGTTTCATTTGCACAGACACACACACACACACACACACACACACACACACACAGACACACCATGGCCTGCTCTTGTTATAAGCAGTTTTGGTAATGCTGCTCCTGTGTTCATTATGAAATATTTAGGTATGGACTTGTCCTCAGTAATAGCATCTAAATATCACAAACTCAGGAAATCTAAATCGTTCTGACAAGTTACAAGAATAATTTCAAAGAACATTTTCTTTTGGCACCAGACCCTGATGTTGTATAGTAACAGAAATGTTTAAATTCCAATGATAGGGCAGGGATGGCCCTGGCTAGAATAACACAAAAATCATTCAAATCTAAATGGCATAAGGCTGCAGCAGTCCAAATGAGATCCCTCAGGGGGATCTCATTTTCCAAGACATGGAAAATGACATGACATTTTCCAAGATGTAGGCTCTCTTCAGTGTGAGTGTGCAGAGATTGTATGATTCTACCGGGGCCACTTCCACTGATGGATTCAACGGACTACAGTATTGACCTTCACGTGGCTTGTTTTCATAGCTTCGAGTCCTAAAGGGAGATAGGGTCATAGGAATATTTCAACAGTGTAAACAGCTCACAAGTCTTCCTTGCTCATACTTAGAGGTGACCAGATGAACTGAACATACCCTAATGCTAGGCTCTTAAAATAGGATCTTGTTTTAAAAAGGGGTTCAGTAGACAAAGAAGGCCATTCCCTTTTTCCCAACTCCTGTTCTTAGTGTAGTGTTCTCAAACTCTGGCAATTTGAGTGTGCAAAAAAAAAAAAAAAAATAGAGTAGTGGAAGCGGGACAAATAGTTCCTCTTTAGCCTCCTGACATACCTCCTGTTTGGAGGGATAAGATAATCTCTCAGATTGCCACCTGGGCAAGGAAACTGGGCAACACACTTCCAACTCAGAAGCCCTGAGGATGGTGGCCTGCTACCTCTTTGCTGGTCCCTCTTCCTCAAGGTTTCTGCTTTGGAAGTAGGGACTGATTCTTAATTGGTTCATCTACTTCTAAGGCCAGCGCTTGGGAAGAGTTAGCTTGTTCTTGATTGGCTCAAGAACTTTAATTAATAAAGAAGCACCAAATCCGGAATATTTATAAATAACATCTGCTCACAAATAGAACATTGTTCCAAATAGTTCAGCCTGAACACTTTCAGCTTCATACCCACATGAAGAAAATCATAACAATTACCTTTAAACTCGTGTTTCCAGAAATGTGATGTGTATGTGAATTACCTGTGGATCTTGTTGATATGCAAATTCTGATTCAGTAGATCTGGAGTGGGCCTGAAGTGATACTGCTGGTCCCAGGACCACACTTTGAGTAGCAAGGCTTTCTAAAGGTCTGCTCTCCTGCACAGCTGAATTGAATAACTTTTCCTTCTAGAGATGGCATCATGGTTAGCTTTTGAAAACCTTTTGGTTTTTTTTTTTTTTACTTCAGTCTTCTATTAATTCAAGAAAGCTGGCTATTTTTTCAATCTTGTTGGATGTTTTAAGGATCTCCTTCTAATTCTGGAATGTTGCTCAGGTATTTCTTGTTGAAGTCTTTTCCATGGGGTAGACTCTAGCTTGGGGTCTATTAGAGCAAGTCAAATGTCTTCAAAGGTGATGGGTTATCCAACTGAATAAGTGTTTGCTAGAATGTGGTGAAACCTGGAAAATACAGTGGGAGTAGGAGAGGGAAGAAAAAAAAAGACATAATATACTTTTCTCCACTCTACCTACCATGATAATACATATTAATCTTGCCTTTATTCTTTCTTTATTGTATATAAAAGCTTCCACTAACTTTCCATTCTAGGGAGTCATTGAGAGAATACAAATATGTGGGCTTTTTGTTAAAGCCTGATAGGAGAAGAGATTATTATACATAATTGGAGACTGTGGAGTCAGAATAACTGAGTTTGAATTCTGACTTCATCATTTACCAGCTGTGTTGCTTAACCATAAAATGCTCATAATATTTACTCCAGTGAATAATGGGAGAATTCACAGAGATAATCCTTGCAAATAATCCATGCCAATCATTTAACCTAGTGCCAGGATATAGTAAATGCTCAATAAATATTTATAGTAGTAGTCATTGTTATTTGACAACTATTACAGAATAGCTCCCAAAGGCCTACTGAAGAAAAGCTTTGTGCTTAAGACACTGGCAATAAGTTTATTTCCATGTAGTGTAACTTGAAGCTTTGGTTTTACAGATTAACTCAGAGACAAGTCCTACCACAGTGATTCACAGTTCCTGAATTCATAACACTCTGCATATCACTGATTTGGCAATTCACCTTATATGACTAGCTCATGTTATTATTTAACTTTGCCTTGGCTCACTAATTATATTTTAAGTTTCTAACCTTTTTTTTTGGAGGTAACAGTTTTATACTATTCAAGACTCCCCAAACCAAATACCACAGAGCCATTTGTTTACATTAGTAGGTCCCCAATAAATATTCATTAGTTATTTCACTGATTAATTAAAGTAATCCATTCATCTCCACAGGGACTCAGGCTGGCTGAATCAGGAGAGACATCTTCAGGTCTATTCCTCTTTGAGAAATTAGTATAATGTCAGTACATTCTCATGTGTTTCTTGAATTATGAGCTCCCTGATGTCTAAAGAGGACTCACAGGGAAGAGTTCATATACTGATAGAACAATCATTAATTAGTTCTCAAACTAGTTTTGATTTGAAACTAAGTAATTTCAATCAGTTTTTTAACTTTCAATTCAGTGTTGTGACATCACGGTGGACACACTTTCTTAGAGGAATCAACACCATCGTCATGTCCATGTTTGATTTGACAGACAAATATTGCAATTTTATTCTGTTGGACATTTTCCAAATAAGTTGGTTACCGATTTATTAAATAAATATACATATTTTAGGGTAGTGGAAGAAGAAGGTGAATAGAAATTAATGGTTGAGCAAAGGTGAGGGAAAACCAAATCACCAGTTTTCCTTCTGATTATATTTTAATCTAAAAGGCTATGTTTTAAATCAGGTTATATGTCTTGATAAGTGGCATTTCTACTTGAAAAATGTTGGTTGTATTTGTATCCCAAGTAGGAAATGCAAACATACTTGTATAAAGCAAACAAGTTTAACTTGTGTGTTTGTATTAATGATATGTGATCAAGGCACAAGAAATGTTAGTAAAGAATCATACACTTATTATGTTTGTTTGGGACAGAACAAAGGATAAGTCATTAGTTGGTGAATTCGGTCATTTTCTTTGAGATAAAACATTTGGTTAATAGGCAGGCTAGCCCAGGCATCATGGCTCATGCCTGTAATCCCAGCACTTTGAGAGGTTTACGCCTGTAATCCCAGCACTTTGGAAGGCCAAGGCGGGCGGATCACGAGGTCAAGAGATTGAGACCGTCTTGGCCAACATGGTGAAACCCCATCTCTACTAAAAATACAAAAATTAGCTGGGCGTGGTGGCACATGCCTGTAGTCCCAGCTACTCGGGAGGCTGAGGCAGGAGAATCACTTGAACCCGGGAGGCGGAGCTTGCAGTGAGGCGAGATCGTGCCACTGCACTCCAGCCTGGTGACAGAGCGAGACTCCACTTCACAAAAAAAAAAAAAAAGAAAGAGATCAACTTGGACAATGTAGCAAAACCCCATCTTTATAAAAATCTAGAACTTAAATAAAATTAAAAAGGCAGGCTGATGAAAACAATTTAATTAACTTGATTTACTGGGAAACATTGATTTATTAGAAAAACAATGAAAATGTACATTGATTTATTGGAACTTGATTAACTTGACTTATTGAAAAACATTGAAAACATACATTGAGACAACTGGATATTAGATATTTATTTTAATGCAGAAGACTTTTCTTTAAAATTGTATTTAAAAATAGACTGGCATGTTATTATTTGACTATTATTTTAATGCAAAAGCTATTTTCTTAAGGATACCATTTATATTTCTGCTACTGAATACAGCACAGTAATATATTTCCTCTTGCAGAATACATTTAGTCTTGTTTTGATGGGATAAACTGCTTTTGAATATACTCACTATGTCATGCATGATTTATTTATTTAAATTTCAGCATAATTTTTCTTGACAACCTGTTCTTTCACTTGAAATGTTATGTAACAAAAACACCAGGACCAACTGGCATTTTAGTTTATCCGTCTATTCCATATGCTGCTGGATGAAGCGGAAAATGAATGTGTATCATCACTATGCTGGGCACATTTTATTCGCAGCCTATCTTTTCTCCTGTACATCAATTTCTGTTCTCCATTTGGAAATAGCTTCATAGCAGGTTAGGTCTATAGACCTTAACCTGAGTGATCATATATAATGTAACAGGAATCTAGTTGGCTATGGTTAGAGTCAGGGACCAAAAGATATTCAAACTAACTTGGATTGCTGCTTGAATATAATCACTTCGAGTCCAGGTAGAACTATTTAGACTCAGAAAGAAATGGATTTTTTTTTAATCTAAACATAGTTATTAGATAATTTACGATAGCTCTCCAGCCCAAACATTTCATAAACAAGTCAAATAAGGTCAGCATGCATCAGGGACTAGGGCGCATCAATCCAAAACTACAAGAAAACCCTGCAATGTGTCCACTCAATATATGCCAGCCAATAAATTCAAACTAAGGACTAAGTTAAGGTCTTCATTTGGTTCCCCCAGAAACAAATCCTGAGATGAGGATTTGAGTATAATAGTGTTTCTGAGCAGTGGTCCCAGGAAACCAGCAGGGAAGTAGAGAGGTGAAGCAGGAAAGAGAAGGTAGCAATTAAAAGGTGTGGCTTTTCTCAGAAAAGTTACAAATGTGGGCAACTGGTGATCAATCCCACCATGGAATTCTGGGAAACCGTGTAGACTATGCACCTTAGAGTTATTTCTTGCAAAGGGCGAGGGAGCTGGAGTCTATATACACCAACTGAGCAGGTAGTTTCAGCCATTTTTGCACCCTGCAAGAGAAAGCAAGCTGTTGGAATTAGGACAGTCTGCATGACAATGGTTAGGCCAAAGAGCTATAAACTGGGCACTAACAATCAATCATTAGCTTCAAATTGGATGAGAAGTTCACCAAGATTATAATGCTGTAGTCTCCATAATTCAAATTTTAGTGGCATTAAACCCACGCCTGAGTCTGACAATAATCAAGTATGTTTGGGTTTAGAAAATATTTTCCAAACTGACACTACTTTTTTGGCAAGACTTAGCCATTAAATACATGAATGATTCTCAACAATTCATGTAAATGAGAATCACCTGCAAGGCTTCTTCAAGCTCTAAATCAATGGTTCTCACACTTTGGGATTCATCAGAATCAGGTAGGAGACAATAAAACACAGATAACTGGGCTCCCACCCCCAAAGCTTCTGACTTAGTAAGTTTGGGGTGAGCCTGAGAACATGTATTTCTAACAAGATCCCAGATGAAGCGATGCTGCTGTTTGGGAGACCTCAATTTGGGAGCTTCTGCTCTGTATAACCTCACACACTGTACTTGCTCCTGCCCTAATCAGTTTTGTATTTTACCATTATAACCAAAAGAAGTACATTATATTCTTCAGATAAAGAAAATGTTAAGAGGCCTTGATTTTCAATCTACTTCTTACTGGAAGAGTTAAGCAAAGGAAGTTTTTTCTACCTCTGAAGAAGGCAAACCACAGAAAGTTGGAATCTTCTATCCAGAGTTGAAAACCCTATTATACTTATAATCATTTTTTATTAACACATACTGAAAGATGGTCATTCATAGCAAGAACTCATAGGTAGAGATTAAGTTGGTAGGGTTTCTGAGTGGCATTTTACATAGCACTATGAAAAATTATGCACATGACTGTCTTTTCTTATTGATCACTGATTTATCAAGAGGTATCTTCAATTTTCAGAATGTTTTATTCTTCTTGGCATACAATTAGACAAAATATTTCAGTTTTCAAAAAGCAATTCAGAGTTCTTATTATTTTTCCTCTTTTAGTTATTTTAAAATTTGATTTGATATGCTGCAAAGAGAAAGGGGGAAATGATGTGGTAGGCCTTTGATGAAGTTAAGTGGCAGTGGCCTGGACAAATGTGCAAAAAGACTGGCATTTAATAATATCCAGCTCTTCTGGTCTTAGGTAATTTCTATTCTGTGATGCCAAGGAGAGGTAGTCACTCCCTCCTTTGTGTTACATTTGTATGTTGCATATAATTTTCCCATGTATATTGCAGTATACCATGTATATTGCATATAATTGTACATATTTCAGCATAGAACCTTATTATTTTATGCTTCACATTCTCCTACTAGTCTTGGGTCTTCCTGAAGCCAGGGCTGTGTCTCACTCATGTCTCTGCCTAGCACTTGTCACAGTGCTAGGTTTGTAGAAGTACACTTGATAAATTTTTGGATACGTGAATGAATAAATCAATGAATATGTGAGGGAGAGGAGGCCACAAAAAGCGAGTAGATGTAAACAGAGAATGAGCCATGAATCAGTGGTATTGGCCGTTCAGTCCAGTATTCCAAGTATTGCAGCATGTTCCCATGATTTGGAATTAGGATGGCTCTCTGGCTGACATGCCAACCAAGAACCAGAACAGGCTTGTTAGAACTAGAACCTAGAAGATTTTTCCTGTCACCAGTAAGATTAGTTGTAGTTTTCTCTAAAGCCATTTACCCCAGTGTAAGTAAGGATGCCTATGATGCATCAGAATGGCTTTTAATCTCCTAGGTTGAGTGATCTGAAGAAACCCCCAAGTTTTGGGAAGCAGCGCCAGAATTATTTATGTCAGAATATGGTTATCTGATGGGAAGATGGAAGGAGAAAGTAAGATTTAGCAGACAAGCTCTGCCTTGTAAATCTAAGCAGAAGAAAAATGAATAGTGTTTTAAAACTTATTTGCAACTGTACTGAATTGAAGTCACCCGTTCCTGTCCTTATAAGAGTAACTTCACTGCGGCCATAGCTTCTGTATATACCTTAATCCAGTGATAACAATGGAAGAAAAGGGAGTTTTTTTCATCTTTGCACTTTCCTTGTAGAGGAGAAAGAGATAAACATTGATGGAAAGTAAAAGTGCCCCTGGGCTTTATAACACTAGCTCTTTCTTTCTTATAGTTATAAGGTAGTTATAAAGTACTCAAGATTTATAGTTAGGATTATTCTCTAATTCTACTTTAACTTCAGAATAACCAAAAAGGCCCCAGAAATTTAAGAGGCCATCCTTATGACATAAACATTGGCAAATAAGATTAATCATAAATAAAAGAAACACTCATATCTGCATGTATATTCATCATTCCCCTGATCTCAAAATAAATCATGCAACACAAAATATGTATGTGAGAATGTATTGGTTAGCATAATACTAGCTGCTGTGACAAACAGTACCAAAATGCCAATGGCTTCATACAATAGAATTTTATTTCTTTTTTGTACAACAGTCCAACATAAGTGTTTCCAGTTGATGAACAGTTTATCTCATCATGGCAATTCAGAGAACCAGGTTCCTTTCATAATGTGGCTCCATCATCCCCTAGGATCTTGCTGGAAAAGGGAAAGAAATAGAAGAGATTCTCCATATGTCTCCAAAAAGCCCTGCCCTAACTTTTCATTGGTAAGACTTTTTCAAATGGCTATGCCTGGTTTAAAAAGTGGTAGGGAGGACTTGTAAACATTGTCCGTGGATTTGGCAGCTGCACCCAGGCACAGCAGACACCGTGGACAGGTGCATGCACATTTTGAGGATACCGAGTTATTTTCTGCGATGTAGACCAAAATACTGGAATCCAAATCTGCTAAATGTAGAATTATTCTAAATTGACTGCTACTCACAAAGACCCTAAAGATAAAATCAGTAAAGTGACGACTTTGTATTCCAAGTCACCTCTGTAGACCTCTTCGAGAAGTGGATCCATTAACAGAAGGATCCGGGCTAGAAGACTTACAAAAGAGGATTTCTATAAAAACAACTTGCTATTCAGTTTATCTGACCTTTCATTCCAAACCCGGTGTGTTTAGCACAGTTACATCACCACACTTACATGACGAATAAGGAAATGGGAAAAGAGGCAGATGTCCAATATTCTCTAGCAGAAGCCTTTTATTCAAGAATTGGATCAAAAATTTACCTGGGGGTAAGGAGAGTGCCTTCCTCTTCCCAGTGATAGTTGCCTTGTTAAAGACTTTAGACACCAGCACAATGTGGTTAAGTCTCCACTAGTGCAACAAGGAAAAGGATAGAGGCCAGTCCCTGAATAGTGGGGCCCCAGCAGACTTTCAGGTGGTTAACTATCAAGTCCAAAGTCAGACAGATGGAATACATTACCCAAATACTCCAGAAGTTGCAAATCGACCTGCATGGTGTTTCGTAAATTTCTAATTTAAGGCAACACTGACAAATTAGAAGGTTTAACACAAAATCCAGATTTCTGGATTCTTTTGAAAAATCAGATGTGGCACCTTGGGCATACACTTCCATGTGGTAGTAATCTAGTTAGAAGAATGGGTGTCTGCTGTCTGTAACCACCCAGCTCCTGTCACTCACTTTGCCTTTTGATCTGGCCCTGCCTCAGTTTGCTCTCCCTGAGAAATCCCATCATTGTTTTCAGCTTCACCTTGGGGGGAGAATTCAAGCACAACAAGCAGGCTTCTCGAAATGCCTGTGAGGCCAAGAAACAAATGTCTAGTTTCCTTTCAGATAAAATTGTAAATACTCACCCTAAAACCACAGCAATTTAAGCAGCAGACATAAACATCATATTTAGAAGGAGGGACTATGTAATTAGGACATACTCCCTTAAGCATCAAAATCAATTATCCTGATAAAACCCTAGGACGGCTAACCACTCTTGAAATATACATTTATAAAAAGAAAAAGAAAAACCAAAACTAATTTTAGGTGATCGGGAGAAAGATGTTCTCCAGGGACATAGCTGAGTTCATTCTAGGACATTTGATTCAGCCTGTCCCTTGTTTTGTAAATGCCATGCACAGGCTTTGAGTTGAGAAAGTGGTTGTAGCTAGGGCTCAAGTTCGGTAATTACTAATCCTTGGTTAATCTGAAAAGGAGTTATCATAAAGGCATGCACCAATGAGGAGACTCTGATCCGAGCTGAGGCCCACGCAAGGGCAGGACCCCCACAGGAAAAAGCCTTGGGAGACCCAAGACTTCCTGAAGAGACTGCTTCATGGGACTCCAGATTCTCTGAGGTGGTTGCTTGCACTGTCTGCACTATTGACCTTGCTTCTAATGTGACTCAGTGTAAGAATTGAATTCATAATGTATGTTCAGTTCTTTCCTGTTGGTGGCATTCCACCTGATTGAAAAGAAATACATCCTTCATCTAAAAATAATTAGCCTTTGAATGGCCTTTTATTTCAATTGCCCGGAGGCCTTTTATTGATTTTTTTTTCCAGGGTTCGTGTGGTTAAGAGAATGGGATTCTTCTGGTGGTGTCTTTCTTAGCCTCTCTCGAATAGGCTGTCATGCCCTTGCTCCTCATGTGCGGCTAAATCAGAAGCCACAAAGTAGTGACTTGCAGACTCTGTTGGGCCTTTTATTGGACTCTTGGTATATGTTAAAATTGCTGAATTTGAGTGTTTTACACAAGAAATACAATTCCACTTGGCTACAGATTCCACTACTTCTCAATTGCCTTATACCAGATCTCATTCACAGATTTGTGTTGTTTCTTGAGCCCCATAGATATTTGAGTTCAGAGATTCTGAAATTAATGTACATGTATTAAGTTAATACATGTAAGGTCCTAGGAACAGTGCCAGCCACACAATGAGCACTTAGTTAATTTTAATGTTACTGTGATTATAGTAAATAATTATTTTATGGTTCTATATTTCCTTGTTTATTAGCAATTTACTAGGTTGGTTATAACCCGAGAGATTTTTTTCTTTTCCTTTTAATCTATGATTTTTCCTTATTCCAGTTTTCCATTTGCTTGTTCTTTTTTATGGTATCTGATTCTTTACAGAAGTATTCTGATTAAATTAGACTGTACTTAATGGAAAACAGAAAAACAACTAGCTGATCAAATAAACATTTCCTAAACTGAAGAATGACACAGAGGGAGTGAAAAACCAGGATCTTCCAAGTATGACAGACACAAAGAAAAGCCCGTGATGATTTAGAAATGTACTGGGCTAATTGCAGCTGGTTGAGGGTCCTTGTTGGTTCCCATAAAACCGTTGTATTGTATTATGAAGAGGGCAGCAGGTCAATAAGACCCTGGGCCATGGGACCCCTCTTCAGCATCACTTTTCAGTAAAAGACAATTCCCGATTATTTTGTGAGAGCAACTTTGAAATCCTAAACATGAAAGGAAAACACATTGGAATGTTTTGTTATTTTCCCCTCAGCACACAAGAATATCAGGTTCCTGAGATCTTCACACATCCTGTTTTTACATAGTGAACAGTTGGCCTGGAATGGTGGGGATGGAGCCCTGGATAGGAGGCAAGAATTTATTTATTTTATGTATTTATTTATTTTGAGACAGCATCTCACTCTGTCACCCAGGCTGGAGTGCAGTGCCACCATTTTGGCTCACTTCAACCTCCGCCTCCCAGGTTCAAGTGATTCTCGTGCCTCAGCCTCCCAGGTAGCTGGGACTACAGGCGCCAGCCACCACACACAGCTAATTTTTTATTTTTATTTTTAGTAGAGACGGGATTTCACCATGTTGGCCAGGATCGTCCCAAACTCCTGGCCTCAAGTGATCCACCCACCTCGGCCTCCCAAAGTGCTGGGATTACAGACGTGAGCCACTGTACCTGGCCAGGAGGCAAGAATTTAGTATTCAGATCTTGATTCTGGGCTGAACCACTTGGATGGTAGGCTTTAGTCTCCTCACTTCATGATTGATGGGATTTGATGCACAATGTGCTGAATGTTTATTCTCTCAAGATTATAAAATAAGTATCTTAAGCTTCCTTACCCCAGAACACAGGATCTTCAAAGACTTAGAACATCTTTTGGTATTTCAAATACAATAGTGACTTTCTGTTTGACAAATGTCTTTGGGTTATTATCTTGATTTTTTTTATTATACTTTAAGTTTTAGGGTACATGTGCACAACGTGCAGGTTATTTATCATTTTTGTAAAATCACAATTTGTTTCCTAATTCACAATCATTTTTATGCCCAGCTGAGTCTTCCAAAAGAAAACACCTAACTAAAAGTAGAAAACTTCTAGGCCTTAATCGCAGGCCCCTATAAGGAGAAAGTACTCCAGTGCTGAAATAAAAAGTTCAAGGCCGGGCTAGGCTGACGTGGCCTGCTGAGAAGCATAATTATTGTCCTAAATTGTAGTATAAGTTGCTTTTAGGGTAAGTAGCTTGGGTATGTATATAAAGCAATAAGAATTTTGCTCCTGGAAAATGGTAAACAACTCATTTCATGTCAAGGCCACAGAACTTAATGCACACTTTTGAGAGAAATTATAAGAGTCATGGGGAAATGCAACAACAATACCATATAACAGACACAAAACTTCACTGGCTTACAATAATAAACATTTATTTAGTTCATAAGATTGTGGGGTTCAGCCGATCTTGGCTGAGTGTGGCGGAGCTTAGCTGGACTCGTTCATACATCTGTGGTTCATTATGGGTCAGGCAGGTGGCTCTGCTGATCTTGGTTGACTTACATCTCTGGGTATCAGTTGGATGTTGATGAATCTAGGATAATTTGGGGTATGGGACTGGGAAGACTGAGGTGACTCAACTCTTTTCCTTGTGTTAAATCTTCTACTAGAGTAGTCTAAGCATGTTCCCATGACATGCCATAGGAATAGGAGTGAAAGCTAAGTAAGGGCTTTTTTAAGGCTCTGCATAGGCCATGCCTGCTAACATCCTATTAACCAATGTCATCACATGACCACATCATCTTCAAGGAATGGAGAAATAGACCCCTCATCTCTCATAAGAGAAGCTGAGAATCATAAAGCAAAGGCTCTGGGTACAGGGAGGAGCCATTAATCCAGTCAATCTACCACAGAGGAGAGAATTGAGGAGGTCCTGGTCCTGGTTTTGCTACTAGCCAGCCATATCCTTGAGAAAGACCCTAACTTCTCTGGGCCACAGATTTTCACTAAGTAAAAGAAAGGATTTGAGTATAATTGCTAAAGTCATTTTCTGAGACGTCGAAGTCATGAAGGGTTTGACTATGTAATTGTTAAACGTTTTTTTTCGGGTTCCTACGGTAGTCTCTAGACACCTGTGAGATGATTAGAAATTTTGAAATATATTTCAGGACTCAGAGGAGGTATAAAAGCGTGGACTATGTTAGGAGTTTTCCTCTGTGGCAGTTTCATGGAATATATGCATTTAGAGAGGAGTTCACACCAAAGAGCTATGTCAGAATGCGTTTGGCTTTTGACTTGAAATAAAGTTTAAAAAGGAAATGCATGTTACGAACTGTGCTTGGTAAATCACATGGTCTCTAGTTTCTGTCTTTCCTCTTTTATTGATTCAGTATTTGGATCTACTTAGCACTTTGCCTACCTTGTCCTTGACTCCTCCATCCTTCCTTTCTGGCAACTTAGCAACCCTCATTCTGCCCTTCACCCAATAGCCTTATCAACACTTTGAATCTAAATCTGAGCATTAGCATTCCAGAAGTCTGAAGATATGAGATCTACAAAAGAATTGTTTAATATTTATCTAGACCCTGAAGTAATGTTGTTGAGGAAGGAAGAGAATGCACAAAAGGAGAAAATTGTTGGAAGACCTTTGTCTAAAGTGGTGCTATTCACAGTGTGGTTCTTAGACCAGCAACAACAGCATCACCTTGGAGCTTGTTAGAAATGCAGGGTAGCATGCCCCACCCCAGATCTTCTGAATCAGAATCTGCATCTTAACAAAATCCCCAGGGTCTTTGTATGTACATTACCTTGTCACTTTCAATGTGCATCCATCTGTGAAATTAGCCATAGATTATGAAAACAGAGTATGTGAGAATTGTAATCCCTCCATTGTAATCTATGGCTAATTCATGAAAGTAAATGTGTGATAATTTAATTTTTATGTATTAGAGCAGATTCAAAGTTGAGATTCATGTTTTCTATCACATCTATATACTTACATATATACCTGTAGATTGTGTAGGGAAGAGGGAAGTTACAGCTAGAGAGCTGTGTCTCCCCAGTGAATGTCACCTATTGTATGTCCAATGGAGGAAGTGTTGAGAGCTTCTGCCCAAAATAAGGATAATGCTAAAGGTATTGGCAGATTCTACAAGGCTCAATTTTTAAGTCTAATGTCCTTCATAAAGTATTTCCCATATTACCTTAAGGCTACAATGCAGTCTTCATTTTCAGCATCCACAGTCCATCTTGTGTGTGGCACTCATTCAGTCCAATGTTTTATTTTCCCCGTATCCATTGCTTCTCATCTTGGACGGATTCTAATTTCTTCAGTCACCACAACACCAAACAGGGCCTTGCATGAGTCAGAGTGTTCAAAATACCATTTACTGACAAATGCATCAAAATCAACAACAAATCAGAATATAGTCCCAAAAGAGAAATCCACCAAGTACCACAACTGACCAAATAATGACTCAGATTAGCTGGAAAGAACAAGGATCGGTTCATAGACTTTAGATTTTTTTTGCTGTAGGTGATTTTTTCTCTCTTTTTAAAAATGAGGTTACACAATATTTATTAATAAGTCAGAGTATGCGAAGCATTTAATATGTATGATCTTGTTTAAACCTTTTAACAGCCCAGGAAAATTGGTTTTATTATTCCTATTTTATACATGAGACAGTTAAAATTCCAAGAGATTAAATAAGCTGAGCAAGGTCATATTTCATAAAATGCAAGCATTCTAAACCCTGTGTGGAGGAAGAATCTTATCTATCCCAAAGTGAATTGTCTACTTGGTGTAGATCTATGGCATCAGTTTAACTTATGTTGCCTTCTTAGCCCTGTGTAACAGGTTCTATTGCTAGTTGGTATTTGTTTGCAAGATAAAAATTAATATTATTTTGAAGCAAATATATTTAGGAAAATCTACCCAAAATATAGGCATGCACCAAACTCCAGCACCCAATAAAAAGCAGCAGTAATTGATTTCCATTGTGAATGGCCTGTATTCTTCTACATTGGCATGAACTATCCAATTTGCTTCTGTTTACATCTGGAGTATTTTCAACTTTGACCTAGAAATACACTGATCACCATTTCACTCCTTATCTTTAGATTTCAGTTGCCAATGGCAACCTTGAATTACAAAGTTGAACAAAAGCTGCATTTTACTTGAGTGGTTTGTAATTTTGAACTTGAGTTCATGTTTCCTAGGAGTTGTTTGTCTATAGGTGTCAGTCCTGCCCTTGGTTGCCGAGGAACCCAAACATTCTGAATTTGCTATGCCTCTGCTGGGAGTCAGTGGGCTTTATCAGTTTCTGAACAGTTTTGGCTTTAATTTATTGGGACTGGGTACTCAATTCATAGGGGTAATATGAATTTGGAAACTGCACTCATTCATGGGTTTCTAATTCCCTTTGTGGATGTTTTTCCTCAATGTGCTCCATGAATCATTTGCTTCCTTGCCTCATCCCCAAGGTTGTGGATTGGGTTTTCCTAGTTCCCATTTCAAGGGTGGGCACCCCTGGCTCTATTCAGGGACTTCAGGTTCAGCACTCCAACACCCGGCATCCTGAGGCCTCCTCTTCCAATCTCTCCTCGCCCCGCAAAATGGAGATTCAACGCTGTTAACTGTGAGTTCCTTTGTTATTTCTGCAACTTAGGATTTCTTTTCCTTATATTCAAACTCAGCTGTAAACTTAAGTGAATATGTATGTACTGTTTTATTTTGCCTTTCCCTATGTTTGGAATAGAAAAGGAAATTTTCAGTCAGCCATATTGACTCAAAGTCCCATGGCAATTTATTCTATGGAAACTTAGTGGAAAACAAATTAACAAACAAAAACTGAAGTGGTTAGGATATAGCACGTGGTCCCATTTTCCCATATGTCACTGTCCAACAATCCTTGGGTAACATGACTAACCTCACTCTGTAAATTTCTTATGATCCTGTTATTTTTATTCTTGAAGCAAAATTCATGAGATTATTCTAAAAATAAGATGAGGCCTTGCACGTTTGCTCAGGCTTAATTTTGAAACCATTCATTCTATGAATGTATTATTTTAATGCATTTCCCATTGCTTTTAATATCCACTTAGCTAACTGATGATGTTGAGGTTAAAATACTATAGTCCTTACAGTAATTCTTTGTAAAATTGTCCTAGTCACGTATCCCACATTCAGAGGTCTACATTTTTCTTTTTTGTATTTTATAGTAATTATATTAGATTTTGTTTTCATTTTAGAATGCTATTTTTATGCTAAAAATAAAATAATCATATTACCATGAAAGTGAGAAATAGAAAAAATAAAGATACTCATAATTCTAACACAGTTTATATTTTAGTGTTTCTTTTCAAAGTAGTTTTTTAAAAAAATGGTCATAGTTATTATCACAGTACGTATACAACTATAGGTAAATTTTTTCATTTATCACAAAAATATAATTATTTCTCCTTGTTTTCAAAGCCATTGGTTTATATTATTTGACTACAGCATAGTTCTTGAAGTGACAGCCTTATGATTTTTTTACAGAAACATTTAAGTTTTATTCATGTTTTTGCTGTTTCTTGGCTTGTTTGTTAGTTTCACTATTTTCCCTAATCTTGAGCAGTAAATTCCAAAATATTCTGAGCAAGATAATTACAGTACCATATTATCAATCCTGCCTCTCAAAGATTTTTAAAGTGTTAAAAGACTATAAGGAATTACATGTATTTTACATTTCAAAATTGCTAAGAGATTGAATTTCAAATGTTCTCACCACAAAAAATGGTAAGTATTTGAGGTGATAAATATGTTAATTGGCTTTATTTAATTACTCCATGTTGTATTTATAAATCATGGCATCACTCTGTACTACCTAAATACATACAATTTTAAATTGTCAATTTTATTCATATATATTTGTATGTACACACACACACGCACAACAGATGATCCCAGAATCGAAAATGTCTACTGAGAAAACAAACTGAGACAAGTGATCGTATGTCTATATTCAAGGTAACATAACCATACAAAGAATATAATTACTTTCAGTGAATTTTGGCAGAGTAATATAATTGTGCATCCTTAGTGGGATATAGCTGATGAATAAAAAGAACTTCAAAAAAGTCTCAAGCTTCATTTGCTTATTTTATTGACAGGTCATAATATTGAAACTATTTCTGTATATATTAATATAAAGCAAATAAATAAACATGCTAATGCTATCAGAAAGCAACCTTTTTAGGAGACGTATGCTTCAGTCTTTATGGGTGAAATGTCATGATGCGTCATGATGCCTGAAACATTTTCAAATGACTCAGCAAAAAATATAGAGATAGACAATACATAATGCATATGTGGCAAAACATTGAAATTAAGGTCGTTTTCACAGGCTGGTTTTGTTTTGTTTTATTTTTTGGTTGCTTTGCCTGTACAAACAATGCTAAAACAATGCTATTTTTCCTGTACAAAAATAAATATCTTAGTGTATTCATTCTTGTATATTGGTGGTTTTGTTTCTACAGGCCAAATTCCCAAAAATGGAGTTGCTGGGTTACAAGCCTATGTTTGCCTTCTTATAAATTTTGTCAAATTATTGCCCAGTGTTTCAAAGTGTCAATTTCTCAGAATGCTATTTCTTTAAAAGAAATTTCTTTTAAAATTTAATGAATTAACTTAAGCAATATAATAAATGTCCCTTGGAAAGGTATTGTGCTATTGCATTTCTCTAATTGTTAATGAGATGCTTTCATCTATATTTCAAATATATATATATATTTGTATTGTATTTCTTTTGTATTGTATATATATCTTTGTATTGTATTTCTTTTCCTATGAATTGCTTTATTTATGCTCATTTTTCAGAGAAATGGATTATTTTCATCTAGATAAAGATATCTATATTTTTCTTTCTTATGTTTTTCTGTCTTGCTTAAAAAGGTCTCTGTACCCCATGATTATATGATTATTCACAATCACAATTATGCTTTTGGCACATTCTCCTAGACAGAAGCAAATAACAATCCTAAGATTGTTATTGGCTTCATATTTTATATTATAAAATGGTATATATACTATACATAGTATATATAATATACATAATATAAATATTAATCTATGTAATATATTGATTTATTATATTTATATTATAAAATATTTGTATTATAACATTAAATATTTATATATATTAATATTTATATTATAAAATACATTGGCCTTATATTTTATATTAAGATCTTTCATACACTTCATTGGGCAAAATGACCTGAGTTGGACTCTGGAATTCCAAATTTTGAAAACCTCGCAAATATCTGTCTGCACATTCTCCAGCTGCATTTTTTTTTAAGTTTTCTCAATTCTTCTTTGTTATTCCACTGTGGCTTATTGTTCTGTGGTTTCAATTTGTTTCCTTAGGAAATTGGTTTGATTGTCTCTGATTCATAACTCAGTAACCTGTCTTATATTTATGCCACATTTATGTTATACTGGGTTTTGTTTGTTTTCTGATTGTAAGCTAACCTTTAAGAGTAACTTTGGCCTTCACTTATGTTTTTTTATCTAAAAGCTTTCCTTAACTAGATCAAATCTCTGCCTTTTTTAAAGACAGAAGAAAAGAATGTCAGTGTCAGAAAGCATCCCAAGTACAAAAATCTTTGACAACATAGGAAGAATTGAATACATTTGAACTTGACCATATTGCCTTTTCCTGCTTAACTACCCAGAGTTCACAAAAATGACTAGTAATGACTAGTGGGCAATGTCTTTTGAAAATCAAGTTAACTGAGAAATTTAGAATTTGAGCCTGACTAGTCAAATTGAAGAACTGGGCCTATAATAAAACAAACTCTGACAACACTCTTCTTTATTACTATCTATCTGAGTATAATAATAACTCATCTTAAATTTAGAGGTTAAATTCAATCATGTTCTTTCCTCTTTCTTGTTCATTTTCCAAAAAGAGGTCTTATGAACTTAAGATTAAACAAACTCATGTTTGACAATGTTATGCTAGAAAGGCTCCAAGGCATAGCCTACAAAATCACATTTGTCTTGAAAATCTATCTGTCCTGTGGTGATTTTTTTCCCAAGAATATGCTCGGAGGCCATAGCAATGAAAGGATGGGGCCAGCTGAGTTAGCTTATGAGTATTTTATGGGGCCAGGCCACATAATGAGACTCCTTTCTGTTCCCCTCACTCAAAGTTATAGCCATAATACTGCTGCCTAACAACCAACCATAAAAATCAGTCACAAAACAAGCATTTGCTAGTTTTCCTTCTACCAGACAGGACCCTCAGCTGCAGGTCTGTTGGAGTTTACTAGAGGTCCACTCCAGACCCTGTTTGGCTGGGTGTCAGCAGCAGTGGCTGCAGAACAGCGGATTTTCGTGAGACCACAAATTCAGCTGTCTGATTGTTCCTCTGGAAGTTTTGTCTCAGAGGAGTACCTGGCCGAGTGAGGTGTCAGTCTGTCCCTACTGGGGGGTGCCTCCCAGTTAGGCTGCTCAGGGGTGAGGGACCCACTTTAGGAGGCAGTCTGTCCGTTCTCAGATCTCCAGCTGCGTGCTGGGAGAACCACTACTCTCTTCAAAGCTGTCAGTCAGACAGGGACATTTAAGTCTGTGGAGGTTCCTGCTGATTTTTTGTTTGTCTGTGCCCTGCCCCCAGAGGTGGAGCCTACAGAGGCAGGCAGGCCTCCTTGAGCTGTGGTGGGCTCCACCCAGTTCGAGCTTCCTGGCTGCTTTGTTTAGCTAAGCAAGCCTGGGCAATGGCGGGCGCCCCTCCCCCAGCCTCGCTGCCACCTTGCAGCTTGATCTCAGACTGCTGTGCTAGCAATCAGTGAGACTCAGTGGGCATAGGACCCTCCAAGCCTGGTGCGGGACACAATCTCCTAGTGTGCCGTTTTCCAGGCCCGTTGGAAAAGCACAGTATTAGGGTGGGACTGACCCGATATTCCAGGTGCCGTCTGTTACCCCTTTCTTTGACTAGGAAAGGGAACTCCCTGACCCCTTGCACTTCCCGA
This sequence comes from Nomascus leucogenys, assembly GCF_006542625.1. Classification (NCBI taxonomy): domain Eukaryota; kingdom Metazoa; phylum Chordata; class Mammalia; order Primates; family Hylobatidae; genus Nomascus; species Nomascus leucogenys. The sequence goes on from NC_044391.1 coordinate 3,246,171, forward strand.
GTGAGGCAATGCCTTGCCCTGCTTCGGCTCGCGCACAGTGCGCTTCACCGACTGTCCTGCACCACTGTTTGGCACTCCCTAGTGAGATGAAACCGGTACCTCAAGCAGAAATGCAGAAATCACCCGTCTTCTGTGTCACTCAGGCTGGGAGCTGTAGACCGGAGCTGTTCCTATTCGGCCATCTTAGGTGTCCCTATTGTTTCACAGCCTTGCCAGCAGGCAATCAGTGTTAAGTTGTCATCAGTTCAAAATAATGGGTTATATTATCTGCAAGCCTCATCCCTCAAATCTAAAAACATACAATGCATACACAAAAAAACAAAAAGCAAAAAATTAACATTGAGCACAGACAATTCTTTCAAGGAGTTCTTTCTGAAGAGTGAATAAGTCCTTATTTCTTGACATGTTTTTGTGCCACGGTTGGCCCTCATTCCCTTTTGCCATGAGTTCTTATTGTTCAATTCCCACCTATGAGTGAGAACATGCGGTGTTTGGTTTTTTGTCCTTGTGATAGTTTACTGAGAATGATGTTTTCCAGTTTCATCCATGTCCCTACAAAGGACATGAACTCATCATTTTTTATGGCTGCATAGTATTCCATGGTATATATGTGCCACATTTTCTTAATCCAGTCTATCGTTGTTGGACATTTGTCTTCTTCATAATTGTGTTAGTTTCCTGTTGCTGCTGTAAAAAATTACCACTCACTGACTGGGGGAGGGGTGCCCGCCATTGCCCAGTTAGTTGTTTGATCAGGTAAACAAAGCGGCCAGGAAGCTCGAACTGGGTGGAGCCCACCACAGCTCAAGGAGGCCTGCCTGCCTATGTAGGCTCCACCTCTGGGGGCAGGGCACAGACAAACAAAAAGACAGCAGTAACTTCTGCAGACTCAAATGTCCCTATCTGACAGCTTTGAAGAGAGTAGTGGTTCTCCCAGCAGGCAGCTGGAGATCTGAGAACAGGCAGACTGCCTCCTCAAGTGGGTCCCTGACCCCCGAGTAGCCTAACTGGGAGGCACGCCCCAGTAGGGGCAGACTGACACCTCACACAGCCGGGTACTCCTCTGACACAAAACTTCCAGAGGAACGATCAGGCAGCAGCATTTGCAGTTCACCAATACACGCTGTACTACAGCCACCGCTGCTGATACCCAGGCACTAAACAGGGTCTGGAGTGGACCTCTAGCAAACTCCAACAGACCTGCAGCTGAGGGTCCTGTCTGTTAGAAGGGAAACTAACAAACAGAAAGGACAGCCACACCAAAAACCCATCTGTACATCACCATCATCGAAGACCAAAAGTAGATAAAACCACAAAGATGGGGAAAAAACAGAGCAGAAAAACTGGAAACTCTAAAAAGCAGAGCACCTCTCCTCCTCCAAAGGAACGCAGTTCCTCACCAGCAATGGAACAAAGCTGGATGGAGGATGACTTTGATGAGTTGAGAGAAGAAGGCTTCAGACTACCAAACTACTCTGAGCTATGGGAGGAAATTCAAAACAATAGCAAAGAAGTTAAAAACTTTGAAAAAAAATTAGAAGAATGGATAACTAGAATAACCAATGGAGAGAAGGGCTTAAAGGAGCTGATGGAGCTGAAAGCCAAGTTTCAAGAACTACGCGAAGATTGCAGAAGCCTCAGTAGCAGATGCGATCAACTGGAAGAAAGGGTATCGCTGATGGAAGATGAAATGAATGAAATGAAGCGAGAAGGGAAGTTTAGAGAAAAAAGAATAAAAAGAAATGAACAAACCCTCCAAGAAATTTGGGACTATGTGAAAAGACCAAACCTACATCTGATTGGTGTACCTGAAAATGACGGGGAGAATGGAACCAAGTTGGAAAACACTCTGCAAGATATTATCCAGGAGAACTTCCCCAATCTAGCAAGGCAGGCCAACATTCAGATTCAGGAAATACAGAGAACGCCACAAAGATTCTCCTCGAGAAGAGCAACTCCAAGACACATAATTGTCAGATTCACCAAAGTTGAAATGAAGGAAAAAATGTTAAGGGCAGCCAGAGAGAAAGGTCGGGTTACCCACAAAGGGAAGCCCATCAGACTAACAGCTGATCTCTTGGCAGAAACTCTACAAGCCAGAATAGAGTGGGGGCCGATATTCAACATTGTTAAAGAAAAGAATTTTCAACCCAGAATTTCCTATCCAGCCAAACTAAGCTTCATAAGTGAAGGAGAAATAAAATACTTTACAGACAAGCAAACGCTGAGTGATTTTGTCACCACCAGGCCTGCCCTAAAAGAGCTCCTGAAGGAAGCACTAAACATGGAAAGAACAACCGGTACCAGCCACTGCAAAAACATGCCAAATTGTAAAGACCATCTAGGCTAGGAAGAAACTGCATCAACTAACGAGCAAAATAACCAACTAACGTCATAATAACAGGATCAGATTCACACATAACAATATTAAGGTTAAATGTAAATGGGCTAAATGCTCCAATTAAAAGACACAGACTGGCAAACTGGATAAGGAGTCAGGACCCATCAGTGTGCTGTATTCAGGAAACCCATCTCACGTGCAGAGACACACATAGAGTCAAAATAAAGGGATGGAGGAAGATCTATCAAGCAAATGGAAAACACAAAAAGGCAGGGGTTGCAATCCTAGTCTCTGATAAAATAGACTTTAAACCAACAAAGATCAAAAGAGACAAAGAAGGCCATTACATAATGGTAAAGGGATCAATTCAACAAGAAGAGCTAACTATCCTAAATATACATGCACCCAACACAGGAGCACCCAGATTCATAAAGCAAGTCCTGAGTGACCTACAAAGGGACTTAAACTCCCACACAATAATAATGGGAGATTTTAACACCCCACTGTCAACATTAGACAGATCAACGAGACAGAAAGTTAACAAGGATATCCAGGAATTGAACTCAGCTCTGCACAAAGTGGACCTAATAGACATCTACAGAACTCTCCACCCCAAATCAACAGAATATACATTTTTTTCAGCACCACACCTATTCCAAAATTGACCACATAGTTGGAAGTAAAGCTCTCCTCAGCAAATGTAAAAGAACAGAAATTATAACAAACTGTCTCTCAGACCACAATGCAATCAAACTAGAACTCAGGATTAAGAAACTCACTCAAAACCCATCAACTACATGGTAACTGAACAACCTGCTCCTGAATGACTATTGGGTACATAATGAAATGAAGGCAGAATTAAACATGTTCTTTGAAACCAATGAGAACAAAGACACAACATACCAGAATCTCTGGAACACATTCAAAGCAGTGTGTAGAGGGAAATTTATAGCACTAAATGCCCACAAGAGGAAGCAGGAAAGATCCAAAATTGACACCCTAACATCACAATTAAAAGAACTAGAAAAGCAAGAGCAAACACATTCAAAAGCTAGCAGAAGGCTAGAAATAACTAAAATCAGAGCAGAACTGAAGGAAATAGAGACACAAAAAACCCTTCAAAAAATTAATGAATCCAGGAGCTGGTTTTTTGAAAAGATCAACAAAATTGATAGACTGCTAGCAAGACTAATAAAGAAGAAAAGAGAGAAGAATCAAATAGATGGAATAAAAAATGAAAAAGGGGATATCACCACTGATCCCACAGAAATACAATCTACCATCAGAGAATACTACAAACACCTCTATGCAAATAAACTAGAAAATCTAGAAGAAATGGATAAATTCCTCGACACATACACCCTCCCAAGACTAAACCAGGAAGAAGTTGAATCTCTGAATAGACCAATAACAGGTTCTGAAATTGTGGCAATAATCAATAGCTTACCAACCAAAAAGAGTCCAGGACCTGATGGATTCACAGCCGAATTCTACCAGAGGTACAAGGAGGAACTGGTACCATTCCTTCTGAAACTATTCCAATCGATAGAAAAAGAGGGAATCCTCCCTAAGACATTTTATGAAGCCAGCATCGTCCTGATACCAAAGCCTGGCAGAGACATAACCAAAAAAGAGAATTTCAGACCAATATCCTTGATGAACATTGATGCAAAAATCCTCAATAAAATACTGGCAAACCTAATCCAGCAGCACATCAAAAAGCTTATCCACCACGATCAAGTGGGCTCCATCCCTGGGATGCAAGGCTGATTCAACATACGCAAATCAATAAATGTAATCCAGCATATAAACAGAACAAAAGACAAAAACCACATGATTATCTCAATAGATGCAGAAAAGGCTTTTGACAAAATTCAACAACCCTTCATGCTAAAAACTCTCAATAAATTAGGTATTGATGGGATGTATCTCAAAATAATAAGAGCTATCTATGACAAACCCACAGCCAATATCATACTGAATGGGCAAAAACTGGAAGCATTCCCTCTGAAAACTGGCACAAGACAAGGATGCCCTCTCTCACCACTCCTACTCAACATAGTGCTGGAAGTTTTGGCCAGAGCAATCAGGCAGGAGAAGGAAATAAAGGGTATTCAATTAGGAAAAGAGGAAGTCAAATTGTCCCTGTTTGCAGATGACATGATTGTGTATCTAGAAAACCCCATTGTCTCAGCCCAAAATCTCCTTAAGCTGATTAGCAACTTCGGCAAAGTCTCAGGATACAAAATCAATGTACAAAAATCACAAGCATTCTTGTACACCAATCATAGACAGAGAGCCAAATCATGAGTGAACTCCCATTCACAATTGCTTCAAAGAGAATAAAATACCTAGGAATCCAACTTACAAGGGATGTGAAGGACCTCTTCAAGGAGAACTACAAACCACTGCTCAATGAAATAAAAGAGGATACAAACAAATGGAAGATCATTCCATGCTCATGGGTTGGAAGAATCAATATCGTGAAAATGGCCATACTGCCCAAGGTAATTTATAGATTCAATGCCATCCCCATCAAGCTACCAATGACTTTCTTCACAGAATTGGAAAAAAACTACTCTAAAGTTCATATGGAACCAAAAAAGAGCCCGCATCGCCAAGTCAATCCTAAGCCAAAAGAACAAAGCTGGAGGCATCATGCTACCTGACTTCAAACTATACTACAAGGCTACAGTAACCAAAACAGCATGGTACTGGTACCACAACAGAGACATAGATCAATGGAACAGGACAGAGCCCTCAGAAATGATGCTGCATATCTACAACTATCTGATCTTTGACAAACCTGACAAAAACAAGAAATGGGGAAAGGATTCCCTATTTAATAAATGGTGCTGGGAAAACTGGCTAGCCATATGTAGAAAACTGAAACTGGATCCCTTCCTTACACCTTATACAAAAATTAATTCAAGATGGATTAAAGACTTACACGTTAGACCTAAAACCATTAAAATCCTACAAGAAAACCTAGGCAATACCATTCAGGACATAGGCATGGGCAAAGACTTCATGTCTAAAACACCAAAAGCAATGGCAACAAAAGCCAAAATTGACAAATGGGATCTAATTAAACTCAAGAGCTTCTGCACAGCAAAAGAAACTACCATCAGAGTGAACAGGCAACCTAGAGAATGGGAGAAAATTTTTGCAACCTACTCATCTGACAAAGGGCTAATATCCAGAATCTACAATGAACTCAAACAAATTTACAAGAAAAAAACAAACAACCCCATCAAAAAGTGGGCAAAGGACCTGAACAGACACTTCTCAAAAGAAGACATTTATGCAGCCAAAAAACACATGAAGAAATGCTCATCATCACTGGCCATCAGAGAAATGCAAATCAAAACCACAGTGAGATACCATCTCACACCAGTTAGAATGGCCATCTCATTAAAAAATCAGGAAACAACAGGTGCTGGAGAGGATGTGGAGAAATAGGATCACTTTTACACTGTTGGTGGGACTGTAAACTAGTTCAACCATTGTGGAAGTCAGTGTGGTGATTCCTCAGGGATCTAGAACTAGAAATACCATTTGACCCAGCCATCCCATTACTGGGTATATACCCAAAGGACTATAAATCATGCTGCTATAAAGACACATGCACACGTATGTTTATTGCGGCGCTATTCACAATAGCAAAGAGTTGGAACCAACCCAAATGTCCAACAACGATAGACTGGACTAAGAAAATGTGGCACATATACACCATGGAATACTATGCATCCATAAAAAATGATGAGTTCATGTCCTTTGTAGGGACATGGATGAAACTGGAAATCATCATTCTCAGTAAACTATTGCAAGGACAAAAAACCAAACACCGCATGTTCTCACTCATAGTTGGGAATTGAACAATGAGAACTCATGGACACAGGAAGGGGAACATCACACTCCGGGGACTGTTGTGGGTGGGGGGAGGGGAGAGGGACAGCATTAGGAGATATACCTAATGCTAAATGACGAGTTAATGGGTGCAGGAAATCAACATGGCACATGTATACATATGTAACAAACCTGCACATTGTGCACATGTACCCTAAAACTTAAAGTATAATAAAAAAAAATAAATAAAAATTAAAAATTATAAATAAAAATTAAAAATAAAAATTAAAAAGAAAACAAACAAGTATTTGCTAAGTTGATGAGTCTATGAACTGGTTCTGGTCTGGACCAGGCTCACCTGATCTCAGTAGGCTTGTTCATGCCTGTGTTTAGCTGGTGGTCAGCTAGGGGTGAGCTGGTTTAGAATAGCTTCACTTTTATATCTGATAGTCAATTGAAGTGATGGAAAAAGTATAATAACTGGGCCATGTGTCTCCTCTTCTGGCAAGCTAGGCTGAGCTTGTTCACATGATGGCTGAGTAAACTTCTAACTGTGAGAGCAGAAGCACACAAGGCCTTGTGACGTCTGGACTCAGAACAGCATATACTTTTATATGACATTGTCCTAGACAGAACCAAATAACAAGGCCTCCCCAGATTCAAGAAGATGAGAAATACACTCTGTTCTTTGCTGGGATGGGATGAGATGCAAAGTCCCACCACAAAGGTTATGATTACAAGGAGGGGTGAAGAATTACTGCCATTTGCACAACCAATCTACTATGCCCACCTAACACACTGTTTCACTTGCACAGAATAGAAGTTGAACACATATTAGAGTACAAAACCCAGAATGTGGCAATTAGATACGATGATGCTGAACCTCAGAACAGAGGCAATCGAGAGGAAGCCCTGGTGATCTGTGGAGGACCATCTAAGCCTAGGATTGTGGGGAAGGAAAATTAGGAAGAATCTAAACTGGCATTCCACAGTTGGACCTAACTTCGGGAGTCCCCTGGTTAAAGCCAGATTTAAATCTGCTAGGGGAAAGGTTCTAAATTCTCCATGAGCCCAGTGGGGCTGATGAATGCGATTTGAATTGATTGCCAACAATAAAAACTCAGGCTCTTACCTGAAGATGTGGATTTCTGACTTCAGTTTTCAATCTGACACGCATCAGCTCGAACTGAGTTGTTTGTACTCCCTTTAGACAGGGTCTGTCATCTCTAGCTCTTCGGAACCCTCACAACCCCCTCTTCCTTGCACACAGCCTGCTACTTATTTACATGACTTGCCTGGCCCCTGTAACATCTGAGTTTGCAACCCTTGGGCTGGAATAGCTCTAGACCACCGATGGATGGGGCTTTGTTGGAATGGAGCCAGAATTACCCTGCATTCTTTTCATATTTTCTTACAATGAACAAGTATTTAGTTTATAAGAAGACAAAGCAAAAGTTCTAACTTGGAATGTAATAAATACAATTTTGAAATTAATTCATTAATAATTGTATGGCTTTTTAAAAAGAGTGAAATATATGGCACTTAATATGTCATGAGGCAGTGACTTAGTTTAGAATATAATAAAATCCCCTACTATCCCATGATAAACGTCTACTAGTTATAACTTAGCCACAACTGGGTCAATTATTATAAATTATTAAAAATCATTACCAAAATTAAATTACTAAAATGTAAGTTTTTCTTAGAATTAAATTATTAAAAATGTTAAAAAACATTGGTTTAGGTATTTGACATTTTCTTGTATTTTACTTCTTTTGTTAATAAGTAAAGAAATAGTAATTATCAAGCACTATGGGGTCTTGTCCACCAATGAGCATTAACCTGAGAGAAATTATCTGCTAGGTCAGGTACAATATATCCATAGTTGAAGGTCCCCTAGTTCAACCTATAAGAGAACAGCAATCTGTTGTTTTCTTAAAACGGGGTCACTTGCTTTTCTCCCTTCCCTATCTTCCTTGGAAACACATGTGTTACTGAATTAAAATCGAGGTGAATTGATGATGACGTCTGAATAGCAGTAAATGGAAGCTGTCAAACACCAGGCTAAGATTTCACTCATGCAAAAGAGTATGAGATTGTAAAAGCCCCACTTCCTTCCAAATTGTTGGAACAGCAGGGAAAGAACTGGCAATTGTCTTCTTCCTGTTTGATGCTCCCGTGACTCGTAGGTGCCAACATGGAGAGTAGGGCCTCTACAAGGTGCTCCGTCATAGCCACATGAGTCCAGGGCCCTGAGCGCCCCCTCACAGCGTGTTTCCTCCTCGGCTTATAAGAATTTATATGCTAGGAAATAGATTCATAAATACCCCACATTTTATATTTGGGGAGAATAGTTGACTTTCAATACTCAGCCTAAGCAATTTTTACCAGATACCATTTTTATTTATTTTTTTATTTTCTATTTTTATTTATTTTTATTTTTCTTTGATATTTAAATAATTTTTATAAATTTTTTAAAATTTCAACTTTTATTTTAGATTCAGAAGGTACATGTACGGGTTTGTTACATGAGTATATTGTGTGTTGCTGAGGTTTGGGATACGAATGATCCTGTCACGAAAATAATAAACATAGTACCCAGCAATTAGTTTTTCAAGCCTTGTCCCCGACTCCCTCTCCCCACTCTATTAGTCCCCAGTGTCCATCATTGCCATATTTATGTCCATGAATACCCAATGTTTAGCTCCCACTTACAAGTGAGAATGTGTGTGGTATTTGGTTTTCTGTTCCTACATTAATTTGCTTAGGATAATGGCCTCCAGCTGCATCTATGTTGCTGCAAAGGACATGATTTCATTCTTTTTATGGCTGCCTACTATTCCGCGTTATAAGTACCATATTTTCTTTATCCAGTCCACCATTAATGGGCACCTAGGTTGATTTAATGTCTTTGCTATTGTGAATAGTGCTATGATAAACATACAAGTGCATGTCACACAGCTTTTGATGTGGAAAAAAAAAAAGTCATTTAAACTAGATCCATCATCCATTATCTGAGATTCTTGGGGCTTATTGTTTTTCAGAATTTTCACTTTTCTGATTTTAGAAAGGCAATGTGATGCGTATACCATGAGCATAACACTCCAGGGAGACCTGAGTAATCCTCAAAATCAAACAAATTAATATGTCTGCAGTTAAGTTCATGAATAGTCATATGACAGGGGATACATGAAATTATACATATTTCATGTATCAGTATCATCCCAATATCAGTTCATGTCAATGAGTCTGCCACAAATTTGCAAGAAAAAAGAAAAGGAATAAAAAGGAAACTTCTGGATTTCAGAACTTTGGGATAGATAAGGGATTACTTAATATAAATTAAATAATTTAGTATTGGCACAATTTATCTGTCACAGAAGCGAGAGTGAAAGGAGTTGAACTAAAGAGGATGTTCCCAAGCTGCTGACACTGTCTAGAAGGAGGCTAAGACTCAGGAATCCAGATGTCCTGGAGATTGACTTCACCCTGGCATTCCAGGGGTCAGAACAAGCCCCAGAGGCCTCCCTGAAAGCTGCAGATGGGAGGATGCACAGCCAAGATCAAGACAAAAAGTAGAACTGGGGGCTGAGAGTAGAACCCAGACAGGGAGCTATCAGAGTGGCCAAAGCAGATCAACCACCTTGGCATCCCCCCCCAAGAGCTGTTGAGAAACGCAGGAGCTCGGGCCCCACTCAGGCCTCCTGAGTTGGACAGAATCAAGATCAAAATTCCAGACGATTTGTGTGCACCTTAAAGTTTGAAAAGCAGGGGGAACAAATCCAGGTTTTAAGGCCATATCTTAAAAATTGCCTCCAAGCTAATAAGGAGGTGTGGGGGAAGCCTTGCGTCGTGTTTCAAGGATTATTCTCCCTGCTTACCAATTGATAAGCAGAGATAATTTTCTTTAAAATTCAAGGTTTTCTCTTGGACTCAGCACAGCACAGCTCCCTACCAGACAACTCTCCCTGTTGCCCCCGTTCTCTCCCTGTCTACCGGAGAATCCCAGCTTTTATACTATTTTATGACTAAGACATCCACGTAAGTCTGCATTTGAAGAAAGGCTTCCAGGACTTTAAAACATCTGAAAATTCTCCAGGGCATAAAATAGACACATTAAGAGACAGTTTAAAGGGTAGCTAAAATAGTTTACAAGGCAAATAAAAATTAGAATGAAAAATGAATCAAAATAAAGAGGTGGCAAAATAAGCCAAAAGAAAAGTTCAAGTTGGTTACACGAGTTTGTTTACTTTGTGAAAATGCATCGAGCTGCTCCTTAGACCCCAGCATTGGCTTCCCGGCCTCTGACTAAAGCTGCACGTCTCAAAGTCCACTCCACACTGCTCTGTCTACTCTACTCAGCTTCTTAGCTTCCCCCAGCCAGGTTCATGGCTGACCTTGGAATGCTCACCTATCAATATTTCTCAACCCCTAAATGTAAGAACTTCTTCAGATCATTTTATATTATTTCTGACACATTTTTCTCTTTTTCTTTCTTTCTTTCTTTTCCTCTTTTTCTTTCTTTTTTCTTTTTTTCATTTTTGTTTTTGAGACAGAGTCTCACTGTCGCCCAGACTGGAGTGCACTGGTGCGGTCTCAGCTCACTGCAACCACTGCCTCCTGGGTTCAAGCGATTCTCCTGCCCCAGCCTCCCAAGTAGCTGGGATCACAGGTGCACGTCACCATATCCAGCTAATTTTTGTATTTTAGTAGAGATGGAGTTTCACCACGTTGGCCAGGCTGATCTTAAACTCCTGACCTCAAGCAATCCACCTGCTTCAACCTCCCAAAGTGCTGGGATCACAGGCGCACTCCACCACACCCAGCTAATTTTTGTATTTTAGTAGAGACAGAGTTTCACCCCATGCTGGTCTTAAACTCCTGACCTCAAGCAATCCACCTGCCTCAACCTCAACCTCCCAAAGTGCTGGGATTACATGTGTGAGCCACCACGCCCAGCCTCTGACACCTTTTTCAAAAGACCCGTGTGTGTGTGTGTGTGTGTGTGTGTGTGTGTGTGTGTGCATTTGTAGATACCACTATTCATCTTATTCTGTCTTTAGCCTTATTGTGCCACACATAACTTGAAGTTGACTTTCAGCTACAGACAAATGACATGTCCAACTAAACTTCGTTACATCTCCTCTATAGGTGACCAGTGAATGATATTTTAAGTTAATGTATTCATCGGCCCCCTTTGTATATCTCTTTCAGAGAGTTTCTATGGGAGTGGGTATAGAAACATAAACAACTTCAAGTCTTCTCCCCTCTTGATGTCTCCCAGCTGCAGGTGGAGCTGGAGCAAGAATACCAAGACAAATTCAAAAGACTGCCCCTCGAGATTTTGGAATTCGTGCAGGAAGCCATGAAAGGAAAGATCAGTGAAGACAGCAATCACGGTTCTGCCCCTCTCTCCCTGTCCTCAGACCCTGGAAAAGTGAACCACAAGACTCCCTCCAGTGAGGAGCTGGGAGGAGACATCCCAGGAAAAGAATTTGATACTCCTCTGTGAATGCTCCTGCCAGGCCTTCAGAAATTGCATGGCCACTCCAGCGTCATTGGACTCTCTCTTATTACAAAGATCACTGCCCAGGACCATCTTCCCGAGAAGCATCCCTTAGCCTAAAATCCACACCAAAGGGAGAGTTCCAGAGGAATCCATGAAGAAGTCCCATGCCCAGGCTCCATGTGTCATGTGGAAACCTCCGCAGGTCTGCTAGTGAAGAATGCATGTATGTGAGATTTTTGTTTTCTTTCCAATAGTAAATTCAAAGCAAGCGACTTGCAGGCTCCATGGAACTTTTAGTGAAGGATAGTGTCTTCTTTGAAGAAAATCAAGCTCATGTTTTTATTCGAAGCTCTGGTGTAAAATATTTCAAAGTCATAGAAATAGTTTGAGAAATGCATAGCATTATTTAACACTATCGAACAGCCGACTTTGAGCATTTTGTTTTCAAACTGCCCCTCAACTACCGTTATCTTCAAGTCAAAGCGCATATTGCATTGTTTCATCCTTTGCTTTGCAAGCACTGGTGGCTTGCAGTTTGCTAATTTATTTATCATAGAGTCATCAATGTATTTGTTGCTGACATGGTTTTATTAGATACTGTAGCGATTCAAATAAGTTTGCTTTCTATTTGAAAAAAAAAATCACTTGATTGTATCCTTGCCCAGTGAAGCCATCCTAAGACTTAGCAATATGGTTTGTACATTTGGCTGCATGAGCAAGTCAGCCACACACTTCCAGACAGTGTGCTGTTTGAATTGACTATTTGCACTCAAAGTCTGGATATTCATTGGTTATTGGCCTGAAATGATCAAATAACTACAAATGGTCTGTTGAATAAAAATAGTTGAGCTGATATATGTTAAGCAGATATTCAATCAGAATGAACAGGTTCCAGTGGTTATTTTGCTGTTTGACGTTTTTTATGGTTCATTTATTTTTAATATAGAGAGGAAGATTGAATATTTATCTAGAGAATACAAAGACCCACATGTAAATGATAGATATTATCTCCATGTATATATGCACCCACTTAGTCACGTAAGTGCATATACACATACACACACACGAGTGTAGATATGTGTTTATTAATTGACAATGACCCAAATCTCTTCCACAAGACTTAAAACCAAATTCAGGGACAAATGGATAGAGAAGAAAAGGGTCAAACATCTAGATTACATGGATGTTAAATTATATGGAGATGCTAAGAAATAATTGATGGAGCCATTGATGCAAACTGAAGTAGATTTAGAACTTATTATATGAATTTGATTTATATTTTGCAAGATCAAAAATTAGATGTTAAGTATCAGATTTTAAGCTTGTTTTAATGGTCAAAAAATTAGGACAGAAATATGGACATTTATTAGTATGTTCCATAATTTTTAAGTCTGACACATTTCTATTTTATTCTAACATAAAAAAACTTTCATTATATATTTACTAAGTATATTTAATTCACTTAACTCTGTCTTTATAAGTTCCTATTTTAGATGGCATAAGAGAAACAAATTATATCAAGGTAAAACTGATCAAAAGCATGATTGAAAGTTCTGAAAAAAGAAAAATAATAATATATAGAAAACTGTAACTTAGAGAGTAACACATGAACATTGAAGTTAAAACCCAGAAGCCACATGCTCACAGTTTTATTTTACTTTAAAATAAACCTGTCTGATTGTAGCTTTGCAAAATATCTTAAAACGCAAAAACCAGTTGTGTCCTGAAAATTGTGTTTCAAGAATTTAATATTTTTATGAAAATTATTTTATTTAACTTTAAGCAATAACTAGAGATTACAATTAAATTTTAATCAAAATGAAGGCTTAGTTCAAACATAAGGAAATAGTGTTTGATTAAAAAAAACACATCTAGTAAGACATAAGGGGAAAATCACATCCTCTTTGGAGATGATTATATTTTGATCTGAAGGGTTTGGGGTGTTCATTAGACACAATAAAACTTAACTTCCACTGAAAAAGAAATCTTTTGTAAGTCATTCTACTTTTGCACTTTGAAAGAAAGGCATTAATCATAAAGAAGCAAGAATGGTCAAAACCGAATGCTGCATTTTTATAAACAAAATTACAGACTGTCTGAAATTGAAGAAGAATGAACTAATAATAGCATTCATAACCAAACACAATGGTGATTACTGCAGAACATTGTATCACATTTTAGTCCAGAGATGGAATGAAGTTGAATAACCTTGACTTACACAAAACTGTTTTGGTAGTTGGATTTCATTATCTTAGTGAATTTAATCATTTTACCATATGTTTGTATTTGGCCATTTACTGTAATCACATTTTTATATCTGTACAATGACACTTTTTGCAGTTGTGGGGTAGTGTGTAACACTGTCCATCTTGCATCATTGAAACTACTACAATGATACTATCATTTAATAATATTAATATTACTTGAAATAGACTAAGATAAAGAAAAGGGGTCTGTATGATGTGCAGTTTTGTGCCTTTATGTATTTGCCTTGTTCTTTGTTGAATGTGTGAAATTCTGTACTGTGGTTTTTCCTATAATAGACAGTAGAGCTGTGTATTAAATTAGACTATGTCTCTCTGATACCTTTACACTACTGAGAATAGCATACCAATTTTCAAAGTTCTAATGACATGCCATGTGTTTTTGGTTTTTTACATTTCATTTTAAAATTTGAGTATCACCATACATTAATTAATACTCCTGTAGTAGATAAGCTGTCATTAAATAATTCCAAAAAAAGGGCCATTGCTTGCATTACTTTGAATTTAATGTTGCACTTGTGCACTACGTTAATATTGTTTGTGATGGATTGGACATTGTGACTCTTGCCTTTTAAGAAGAAAAAAAAAAAAAAGATAGGACAAAGTATTTGAAGCTCTTAAAATGTACATATTTTGGTTCTTCTATCTCAAATTATTTAAAATGCATAATTCACATTTTTGTAATAATTCTATGCAATTTTGTGGCATGATGTTTCTTCCACTTGTAATTTTATGTGCTTTCATCACAAATCCAAAGGAAACAATAAAAATTTCTTAACACAACCCAGCTGTTATTTCTTGGTGTCAGAGTCAACCTTCTTTTGACAGGGAAAGTGGTGGGAGCGGGCATAATGCCAGTCTTTAGGGCCATCATGCCCACCCTGACAGGGCACATCTATGCCTGTAAAGGATATTGGGATGCTGCAATATGTGTGCCAGAGGACACAGCTGTCATTGCTGTCATTCCACCACCCTCCATCCAGGAGTGGAATTACACTTGCCATTGTTTCCATAATGGAGACCCTCTCTTCCTTTCTCTCTTCCTTCCTTTCTCCCTGTCTCCCTTGACCAAAGTTAAGCAAAGCAAAACAGTCAAAAGTTTTTTGACAAATAGTTACAGTGACAAGAATTGACAGAGCACTTGATGTAGACTTTCTTATGAAACAGATTTTAAAAGTGTTTGCAATATTGATAGGATAAGAAATGTATGTGTGAGCTTAATGTAAATGTTCCAGAGGCACCCCAAATGCAGTATATTAGTTACTTATTTCTGTGTTACAAATGGCTCTAAAATCTAGGGGCTTAAAACAATCAAAATTATCTCTTATTTCTTAGCTTTTCAAAAAAAAAATGTATGGGTACATAGTAGGTATATATATTTATAGGGTACATGAGAGAGAGATGTTGATACAGGCATAAAATGTGTAATAATTACATTAGGGTAAATGGGGTATCCATCACCTCAAGCATTTATCCTTTCCTTGTATTAGAAACAATCCAATTATACTCTTCTAATTATTTTTAAATGCACAATAAATTAATTGACTGTAGTCACCCTGTTGTGCTATCAAACACTAGATCTAGTTCATTCTATCTAACTACATTTTTGCTCATATTAATCATCCTCAGTCCCTCTTTTCCCCAACTACCCTTCCCAGCCTCTGGTAACCATCCTTCTGCTCTCTATCTTCATGAGTTCAGTTATTTTAATTTTTATATCTTATGAATAAGTAGGACATGTAATGTTCTTCTTTCTGTGCCTGGCTTATTTCACTTACCGTAATGACCTCCAGTTCCATCTACATTGTTGCAAATGACAGGATCTCATTTTTAATGGCTGAATAGTACTCCATTGTATATATGTTATCACATTTCCTTTATCCATTCATCTGTTGATGGACACTTACGTTACTTTCAAATCTTGGCTATGGTAAACAGTGCTGCAACAAACATGGTAGTGCAGACATCTCTTCAATGTACTAATTTCTTTTCTTTTGTATATGCCTAGAAATGGGATTGCTGGATCATATGGTAGCTCTACTTTTAGTTTCCCGACGAATCTCCAAACTGTTCTCCATAGTGCTTGCACTAATTTACATTCCCACCAATAGTGTACAAGGCTTCCCTTTTCTCCTCATTCTCATCAGCATTTATTTTTCCCTGTCTTTTGGATAAAAGCCATTTTAACTGGGATAAGATGATATCTCATTGTAGTTTGATTTGCATTTCTCTGATAATCAATGATGTAGAGTATACCTGTTTGCCATTTGTATGTCATCTTTTGAAAAAATGTCTGTTCAGATCTTTTGTTCATTTTTAAATTGGATAGATTTCTTTTCTATAGAATTGTTTGAGCTACTTATATATTCTGCTTATTAATCCCTTGGGAGCTGGGAAGTCTTAAAATGTTTTCTCCCATTCTGTGGATTGTCTCTTCACTTTGTTGATTGTTTCCTTTTCTGTGTAGAAGATTTTTAATCTGTGTGATCCCACTTGTCTATTTTTCCCTCAGTTGCCTGCACTTGTGGGGTATTCCTTAAGAAATCTTTGTCCACTTCAATGTCCTGGAGAGTTTCCCCAATATTTTGTCTTAGTAGTTTCATAGTTTCAGGGCTTAGATTTAAGTCTTTAGTCCATTTCGATTTGATGTTTGTATATGGTGAGAGACAGAGGTCAAGTTTTATTGTTCTGTATATGGATATACAGTTTTCCCAGCACCATTTATTGAAGAGACTGTCCTTTCTCCAACATATGTTCTTGGCACCTTTGCTGAAAATGAGCTCACTGTAGATGTAGTGATTTATTTCTGGGTTCTCTACTCTGTTCCATTGGTCAATGTGCCTGTTTCTATGCCAGCACCATGCTGTTTGGGTTACTATAGCTCTGTAATATAATTTGAAGTCAAATAATGTGGCCTCCCCAGTTTTGTTCTTTTTGCTCATGACAGCTTTGGCTATTCTGGGCCTTTTGTGGTTCCATATAAATTTTAGGATTTTTTTTTCTATTTCTGTGAAGAATGTCACTGGTATTTTGATAGGGATTGCACTGAGTCTGTAGATTGCTTTGCGTGATATGGACATTTTAACAATATTGATTCTTCCAATCCAGGAACATGCAATATCGTTCCTTTTTCTTGTGTCCTTTTCAGTTTCTTGCATCAATGTTTTGTAGTTTTTATTGTAGAGATCTTTCACTTCTTTGGTTTAAATTTATTCCTAAGTATTTTACTTGTAGCTATTATAAATGGGATTATCTACTCGATATCTTCTTCAGATTGTTCACTGCTGGTATATAGAAATGCTATTATTTTTTGTATGTTAACTTTATATCCTGCAACTTTACTGAATTTGTTTCTCAGTTCTAATAATTTTTGGTGGAGTCTTAGCTTTTTACAAATATAAGATTATATCATCTTCAAACAAGGATAATTTGATTTTTCCTTTCCAATTTGGATGCCATTTATTTCCTTCTCTTGTTTGATTGTTCTAGCTAAGACTTAAAGTACTATATTCAACAACAGTGGTGAAAGTGTGCATCCTTGTCTTGTTCCAGATCTTAGAGGAACGACTTACCATTTTTTTCAATTCAGTGTGATACTAGCTATAGGTTTGTTGTATATGGCTTTTCCTTCTATATCCAGTTTTTTTAGGGCTTTTATCACAAAGTGATGCTGAATTTTATCAAACGTTATCTCACAGCTTTTTTGAATCAGGAATTCAGAGAGGGCAAAGCAGATATGGCTTGTCTCTATGATATCTGGGGCCTCAGCCAGAAGATTAGAGGTCTAGGGCTAGAATCCACTCACACATCTAGTGGTTGATGTTGTATCAAATGGGAGCCTAGCTG
Organism: Nomascus leucogenys; assembly: GCF_006542625.1. NCBI lineage: Eukaryota > Metazoa > Chordata > Mammalia > Primates > Hylobatidae > Nomascus > Nomascus leucogenys. The sequence goes on from NC_044391.1 coordinate 3,263,980, forward strand.
GGGCTCTGGGGTGGAATACTTGCTCATGCCCTTTCTATGGAGGAGCCTGGGCCTGGGCTTTTTCACAGTGTGGTAGCTGGATTCCAAGGAAGAGCCTCCTGAGAGAGCCACACAGAAACCATCAACATTTTTATAACCAAGCCTCAAAGTTACATGCATCACTTATGCTAGACTCTATTCATTGGTATTATCACAAGCCCCTTCCCAGATTCAAAGTGCAGTAACAAACATAGACCCCATCTTACCTTGGGAACACAGTTGATCACCCTGAAGAAGTACATGAGGGATGGAATGAATATATAGACATGACCATCTTTAAAAAATATAATCTGCCACCTACAGTGTGCATGAAGCTGAATTTGTGTTACCTTCAAAGCTGCTCCACCTCCTTTGCTTTCTACATCAGTGAACAAAACCAGTATTACAAATCACACTCCAGCCTATGCAACCTTATGGACCATTCCACCTCATAGGCTTTTAAACTACCATTTCTTTCAACTGCTTCATCCATCCTTTCTCTTTCTCTTAAATCACACCCCCAGTACACACACACACACACACACACACACACACACACACACACACGTTGCTTTGGTTCCCTTCTTTCCCTGGCTAACTTCTATTTATCTTTCAGTTTATAACATAAATGTCAATTCCTCTAGGAACCCTTCTTGGATCCACCAAAGCTCTGTCAGGCCCCTTCATCTATTCTCCCAATGCATCCTGTATCAGTCACCCACTGCTGCATAACAAGCAACAGCAAAACTTGGTGTTTGAAATAACTACCACTTACTGTTGGTTGTGAGCCTATGGATGGGTAGATGGCTCTGCTGATCCGAGCTGGGCTGGGCTTATCTCAGCTGGGCTCATCTATGCCGCTACAGTAAGCCAAGAGCTATCTGGTGGCTGATCATGGCTAGGCTCATTGACATGTCTGGGGCCTTGGCTGGAACAACTGGGCTGATGTGACTCTAATTCATAGGATTTCTCATCCTCCAGGAGACAAAATGTGTATCCAATAAAATATTCTCCAACTATTAAAAAGAGTTAAATACTGATACGCGCTAAAACCCAGACAAATCTTTAAAATTTTATGTGAAGTGAAAGAAGCCAGATGGAAAAGGTCACATATTGTATAAATCCAGTTGTATGAAATGTATGGCTTTTTCACATGTCAGAGGCAGGATATAAAGAACACCTAAAAGTGCTCAAGGTCTCTTGAAGTCTAAACTCAGAACCATACACCATCACTTCTACCATATTCTACTGGTGAAAATAAGCCAAAAGGCCAGCCCAGATAAAGAATAAAAGGAGCCTCCAATGTCACAAGGAAAAGGATGTAGACACAGGGTTGTTACTAAGGTAATCAATCCAGCAATGCCTTGTTATTTCTTCCACATAGAGAGTGCATGCCAACTCCATGTAATACTAATGGCCTTCTCTCTAAATACATCCTCCACGGACACCTTTGATGTCAGATGTCATGTCTCATTTATGATGAATCTGCACACTCACCCTAATGTCATAACTTAATAAATACTGCATTTACAGTGAATAAATCCATTTGCTTATCTAGCTATTAGTGCTACATTAGAGGAAAATAAACAACTGGCTAGGTACAAAGGCTCATGCCTGTAATCCTAACACTTTGGGAGGCAGAGGTGGTTGGATTGCTTGAGCTCAAGAGTTCAAGACCAGCTTGGGAAGCATGGTGAGACCCAATATTATTTTTCCTATTTTAAATATAAATTTTTTTCCCTTTCCTAAAATAGAAAAAATTAGCTGGGCATGGTGGCATGCACCTGTAGTCCCAGCTACATGGGAGGCTGAAGTAAGAAAATCACTTGAGCCCAGAAATTCAGTGCTGCAGTGAGCCATGATTGCACCACTGCACTCTAACCTGGGAGACTTAGAGCAATACCCTGTCTCAAAAACAAACAAACAACAACAACAAAAACAAACAAACACAAAGCAAAAACAGAAAAAGAAACAACTGATATCTCAATTATCTCAACAATAAATGTCAATAAGTCAATGCTACAATGCTATTTAGGTACCTTCTGAGTCAGCAACACTATAATAGTAAGGCTAGACTACACAGGAGCCACACCTTTGCCTCTGACTTATGGTACCAACTCCAAAACATGAAAGAGCTAGTAACTGATGAAACCAAATATTATTTTCTGAGACATTGGTGAAGAAAGTGGGGCTTACCTTAGATCCTGGGGTTACCAAGCAGCCTCTTTTTGCCCATAAGAGACAATTCAGGAGCAATTCTTGCCCCTGAATGTTCATGTATTGTTAAATTGCTTCTTTGAACACTCTGGATATTGTATCTGTTTGTTTGTTTTATGTTTCTCTCTGATTCTGGATCTTTTATTCTTTTTAATATCGTATTTAATTTTTTTAGAGGTACAGGTTAGGGTTAGGTCTCTAAAAAGGGCATAGTCTCACTCTGTCACCCAGTCTGGAGTGCAGTGGTGCATTCATAGCTCACTGCAGTTTCAAACTCCTGGGCCCAAGCAATCCTCCCACATCAGCCTCCTAAGTAGCTGGGACTACAGGTGTACACAACCTAGCTAACTTTTTAAATAACAACTTTATAATTCATGTTCCATAAAGTACACTGTTTTACAAAGTACACACTTCAGTGGTTTTTAGTATAATCACAGTTTTTCATTAATCATCACCCTAATTTCAGAACATTTTCATCACCCCAAAAAGAAACCTCATACCCATAAGAAAACACTTCTCATTCCCTCTCCCAAGCATTCCCTGTTCAGCCAGTGAAAACCATTAATTCTTTTTCTGTCTCTGTGGATTTGTCTATTCTGGACATTTCATACGATTGGATTTATACATTATGTGACATTTTCCATCTGGCTTCTTTCACTTAGCATAAAGTTTTCAAGATTCATCTATCAGTATTTAACTCTTTTTAATCATTGGAGAATATTTTATCAGAAATATATTTTATTTATTCATTCACACCTGATGGACATTTGGGTTGCTTCCATTTTTTGGTTATTATGAATAATGCTGCTATGAACATTTGCATACAAGTTTTTATGTGGAAATATGTTTTCAGCTTCTCTTGAGTATCTACTTAGGAGTAGAATTGCTGGGTTATATGGGAACTCTATGTTTAACCCTTTGAGGAACTGCCAAACTGTTTTTCAAAGTGGCTGTACTGCTTTAAATACCCAGCATGTATGAAGCTTCCAATCTCTCACATTCTTGCTCACACTTGTTTTCTGTCTTTTTGATTATTAATATCCTAGTGGGAGTGGAATAATGTCTCACTGTGGTTTTCATTTGCATTCGTCTAGTAACTAATATGCTGTGTATCTTGACCATGTGCATATCTTCAGTGGAATATCTGTTCAAATCCTTTGCCCATTTTTAATTGGTTGAATATTTATTTTTAAATCTAGTCTCCTTTCTTGATTTTTGGCCTCTGGTGATTTTGTGGCTGTCCATCACAAAACCTCATCTTAGGAAGGCTCTTTCCATTATTATTTTTCTGAGGCTACTGAATAGCTATAGGTTGCATAGGAAATTGTCCTGGTTGTTTTCTATGTGAATCCAGAAAGCCATTTGTCTGCTTATTGTTTTACTAAATGTCAAATGTTTATTTCCCCAGACTTCTCTTTCTTCTAAAATTAGAGTACAAAAAATGTCTGATAAATGTGAGTTGCATTAACTTGGATCCAGTAAATTTCTTACAGAAGAAAATGTATTTATTAAGGGCAAGTGAAAGTTTGAATATTGCAATGGCGATCTTAGCCCCACAGACTTTAAAAGTTGAAGCAAACTACGTAACACATTATCCAACTGATGCTGTCAAGAAATTCAATGTGTCAATAAGAAACACACCAATAACAAAGGAAAACAAACTACCAATTAAATTATGACTCCTCATCAAGCATAAAGGCATTTAACTCAATTTCGGGAAGGTTAAAAGCAAAAGTATATCTTAGAATATCAGTGAAATATCATAATTTTCTTTCTTTTTTTTACTTCCAAAACTACCTGTTCTATAAGAACCTATGGTTGTACATTAATTTATTTAAAACCAATAGAAAGCACAATCTCCAAGCAGGATTGTATTCAAAGTAAAAATATCCCAAGACCAGAAAAATAGTTGGAAAGCAGAGGTAAGTTTGTACTAAACTTGCTAGAAAAAGTGCCCAAGTAAGACTTGATTCATAATCTACCATAGAGTCTCTTAAAATTGCTTTCATCCCCTCTTTGTCTCTCTCGTGATTGTCACTGATAAAGAAACTGCCACCAAAACCACCCTTAAAACCCAGCTTGTACAGCTCTTGCCTTTTCTCTCCTCACCCTCATCTCTGCATTTACTCTATTTTCTTGAACCATCTTTAATCTTTGCATTAACTCTTTAAGCTTTCCAATGTGAATCACTGTATTCTGTCTGAATGCTCTAGTGTTGCTTCATTCAGCCCCCAAAAGGCTCACAAATAAAGCAGGCAAAAATAGAATTATCTTTACACTGGGAAAGGCTACAGCTACACCTTCGTTAACATATTTTCCAGTAATATACTCAATCAACACATATTTAATAAACACCTACTATATTCTACGCATTGATTCTGCCATAGGCTCAGTCAGATTTAAAGTGCCTGTTTCTTGGTGATAATCATTCCCAGGTAAGCATATCTTTAAGTCCACTCTCTGTGCCTCTACTCAGACTCTGTGTCTCTACCCCAACACAGTTTGACAGAAGGAAGGTTGTATTTCTCTTTTCTCACAGCTGGGCTAATGCTATGCAAGTATGCACTCTTGCACACTCACACACACACACACACATACAAACCCCAGATTGTGGCAGAGGGTCTTCAGCATTGAATGGCATTTACCATCTTTTTATCCTCACTTGCAATTTACACGCAGCAAAGGGCCACCCCAAGTTTTGGAACCTAGGATATAGCCCAAGAGACAGTTTATGTGTTCAAGTAGTTTATTTGGGAGATGAATTTGTACTAAAATCTCTATTAAAAATGGCAAACTAGGATTGATTCACAACACATTACAAAGTCTCTACTTTCCCCATCTTTTCATCTCCCTGTTTACTACAGTCACAGATTAAAGACCTGCCCCTAACATTTCCCTCAATTCCCAGTTGATTTATTCTATTTTCTTTCTTTCTTCTATTTTCTTTAAGGGAGGTGGGGGTGTGAGGAAAGTTATTTTGATGACTGGGTTATCACTGTGAACAAAAGTGCTCAAGCCCCCCAGTCAAACTCAAAAGGCCTTAGGTGCACCCCTCACAGTTAACTCACCAAGACATGAAGAAGCTGGGACATTTACCCACCATTTCCCATCACTCATTAGTTGAGGCTTTCTGCTCAGGCACTAGCTCCTTAACACTTCCAACTTGTGCAATCTATTAGCCAAGCATGCTCCTGTGGCGAGAAAGCATCCTCAGGCAGAAATGAAAAAACTCTTTGAGTGAATAGAGATTTTTCTCAGGTGATCTCTGAAGAAGGCTAAGGGCTACATCCTAACACCCAACATGTCAAGAAAGGTTGCATTCCATCTGTAAGTAACATACACAGAAGAGTTAGGTAAACTGGTTTCCATAAAGCTACCTATACACTAGGAATTATAGATCTTTAATTGTTAAATGTCAAGGCACCCCCTCGCCCAACTCTGAGACTTATATATGACCACAATTATAACTTGACTCATCCTCAAATGGAAGGACCCAGTGAAGAAGCCTATGCCAGCCCTAGAATTGGGCTTGGAAATATTTGAGCCAGGAATTCTAGGGTGCTGGTTATAGTCTAAAAAGGGTATGTTGCCTCCAGTTTGGCATTAGGCCAAACCGATTTCTCCTAGTTGAGGAGGCACAACCAGGCAAAGGCCAGAGTTAAGACCTCTAAAACATGAGGCCCAAGGCAAGCACTTCTCTTGCCTGGATCCAGGACAGTACTGCTTCCAAACATAAGCAGCTGGATAATTTCAAAAATATAAAATAATATGATATTGTCCCTATCTGATATGGCTTGGATGTTTGTCCTGTCCAAATCTCATGTTGCTCATGTTGAAATGTGATTCTCAATGTTGAAGGTGGGGCCTAGTGGGAGGTCATTGAATCATGGAAGTAGATCCCTCACGAATTGTTTAGCACCATCCCCTTGGTGATAAGTGAGTTCTTGCTCAGTTAGTTCACATGAGACCTGGCTGTTGAAACATCTGAGACCTCATTTCTCTGTCTCTTGCTCCCATTCCGAACATGTGACATGCTGGCTTTCCCTTTGGCTTCCATCATTAGTAAGAGCTCCCTGAGCCCCTCACCAGAAGCTGAGCAGATGCCAGCACTATGCTTCCTGTACAGCCTGCCAAACTGTGAGCCAATTAAACCTCTTTTCTTTGTCAATTGCTCAGCCTCAGGTATTTCTTTATAGCAGTGCAAGAATAAACTAATACACCATGTGATCTTTCATTTACTCAAAAGTCAAGCCTTTCTGTGTTTCATGTCTCAGAGAATAAAAGCAGTAAGGTGGAAAGCTGAAAGTCTGTGAATCTCTTCCTGGCCTTTCTCATTCAAAAGCCTGAATAATTGGAGGACTGGAAAGGATTCCAGTTATGGACAAAATGTTGAAAGAAATCATGAAACAAAATAATGTCTGCCTGACCTGAGAAAAATAAACAAAATAAACAGACATGGGGGGCAGGTATATTAAAAGCATAGATGTCAGAGTTTCTTGAGAAAAGAATTTAGTCTCTTTATGCAAAACACCAAAGAAAGAACGAGATCTCAGAGGGACCACAGTCAACCTTAGCAAATTGTACTAAGGAAGCTTCAATAAATTCCTATATTCTAGTGTGGCATGGAAACAACAGAAAAATTCCAGGATTCCCAAGGTGGAAACAGACAAAGCAGTGAGAACTATTGAATATAAATGGACTAGGAGGACAGCAACAAAGTAGAGTGGTGGATGTCTCAGCAGAGGCCTGCATAGAAAGATGACATTGAGGATCAGTGGGTTCTCCTTCTGGCACATCTTAGCACTATGTAAGCCTCTTGGAATTTAGCTACAACTGAAAATAAGTGAGTTTCTCTTAGCAGATGGGCACTTAAAAAATGAACTATCGAGTTACATAAAAATATCCTACCAAAAGCTTCTGAATCATGAAGATAGTCATTTATACCCCAAATGACTGAGCTTATCCAAAACGTCCTTTAAGACCTGAAGGAATACACACGTATATGACATGAAAGATAAAAGGTTGTTCCACTGACCAACTATGATGAAGAGCTCCCTTAGAGATTCTCATGTTGACCACTGATTTTTCTTCTCAGTGCTTGAAACCTTGCTGATAATGTTTTCTTAAATTTCCAGATTTGCCCTTCTTCTTCTTCTAAGATTTGGGCATACCTGAATATTTACCTTAATATGCTTAATGCCATACACTGTCCTTCCTATTCCAATGGCCCATTACGGTAGTCTGTGGTCCAGTATATTGGATTATCCTACTTATTATGTGCTGGATTCTAATTCTGAGGAAAGAAAGCCATTGTTTATGCTGTTTATCTTATTTACTGCCTGTCTAAGAACTGCATAATGCCAAGGGAGATTAGATAACCACTCATGTTAGCTATTCCAGCTGTCCATGGCCTCTCAAATCCTCTCTGCTTTTTGCAAGTTCCTTCTTACGTCATTCAGCACATCAACTTTATAATGGCCTCTGAGACAGCTACCATTTTCAGTTAGCTTCCTATTTCCAATTTTCCCAACCTATCTTCCAATTTAATGATTCTCTTTTCAGCTGTGTCTAATTTGCTCTTAAATCCGTCTATTGAGTTGTTTGCTTTTTATTTCAGCTCTTGCATATTTTTATTTCTAGACATTTCTTTTGGTATTCTTTTAGAAGTGCTAGATCACTTTTCATAGTTTTCTGTTCCCTGAAAATTATTTCTACTTGTCTTTTTTTCCTTTAAGTATGGTAAGATGTTTTATAAATGTCAGTTTCACAGGTTAGTTTCTACTGGTTCCTGCTTAAAGTGCTTTATTTTCTTGTGTATTTAATTTTTACTGAATAATACTTATTTTCCTTGAAAAATTATTTACGGCCATACTCTAGGATGTAGGATGGAAGTGCCTTCTGGCAGAAAGAATTCATGTTTGTTTCTACATGGTGCCTAGGGGAGTAGCTAACCTAGATCTCTTTAGTGTTTGTTTATTTTTTATTTGGTTTGGTTTTTTAATGTCTCTAAACCACTAATGTATACAATATCTCATTTTAAGAACACAATTTCTGATCTTGCCATTGCACTCCAGCCTGGGCGACAAGCGAGACTCTGTCTCAAAAAAAAAAAAAGAATACAATTTCCTGTGAGGCCAGTTTTGCAGATACAGCCTTTTTGGGAAAACGTTTTCCCTAGCTGAGAATCAAAGAAACTTTCTTTGCAGGCCCTATCATAAAGACAGTGTTAAAATTACTTCCAATTTTTCTTTATCCTAATTTTGAACCCTTTGGGACCCCTGCTTAATGGTCAAATGGCCTCTTATTAGACTTTATGATTTAAATTAACTCAGACTTTCATTTTTATCTGTCCCATGGGGCCATCAAAATTGAAGTTCAAATTTGCCAGGATTGGTAAACAATGGCTTCAGTGCTCTACTTACCTCTATGGATTCTAGATTTCCCTTAGAGTTTGGCATGATAATTACATGCTATCTTGTATCTTCATTATTTTTAAAAGGTTTTGTTTTCTACTTTATCTAGTACTTTAGTTGTTGTCTCAGAAGAGTTTTTGAGTTTCTACTGGATATATTTGAACATTTTCAACTATTTTTCTGAAAAATATATTCAGTGATACCCAGACCTGGCCCTGCATCTGGTTAACATGAAATTTTTACTCTTAATCTCCTAGGGAAAGTAGCCAATCAAAGTCTAAAAATGAAGTGGCTCATTTGTTGTCTGGGGACACTCCATAGCCTCACACTCATAGCAACTAGAAAGAAAAATATCAGGTAAGGATGGCAAAACCTTCTTCTATAATCTAAAGACCTTCAAGTTGTCAAATGTATGTATGATATCCTTATAAGCTAAATTTAGCACCTAGAGATCCAGTTTCTCTCTAAGATGTGTAAAAACTCATCTAGCCTGACAGTTCCCTGTTGGCTGCACCTCTGAGAAGTCAATTATTCTCAACAATGCCAATTTTAATTTATCCACCCTAAATTACTCCCTAATTTCTATGTGTATTTTTAATAGAAGGTATAATACCAAATTTAAGTGCTAATGGCTTTCTGGACAGTGATATAAAATCTGACCCTTGGTCATCAAATTGCCTGAGGAAACAGATGTTTTGATTACATAACATTTTTCACTAAGAAATAAGTATAAGATCAATTATTCTTTATTTTATCCCCAGGGCTTATAGTAGCACTGGGCCAGGCACAATTAATGACAATTAATAAAGGTTGAATAAATTAATTAACCTGTGGTAGATTGGTTGCAAAAAAAAAAATGGCACTAATTCTTCACAGACTTCCTGTATTTTTATAATGTGACTTTGCAGATCTTGCCATGAAGAGGCCATGTCTCTTCTCTATCCCTGAATCTGGGCTGGTCTTAAGATAGGCCTTGGCTAAGAGAGTGAGTTACTCTATTATTCCAGGACCCAGATTAGGCCTCTTTTTTTTTTTTTTTTGGAATCCTGTTACCCCCATGAGAACAGGCCTTTGCTAGCCTGTTGGAGGAAGAGAAACCTCATAAAGCAGAGCTGACCTCATTTTCCCAGCTGAAGGACCAAACATAAGATAGAGCCCAACCAGGATTAGTTCAGCCACCTAGCCAAGCAGCAGCTGACAGCCCAGCTGAGTGAGCCCAGCTAAGGTAGCAGAGCTGGCCCAGAGCAGTAGAACTTTCTAGCCAATCCATAAACTTGTAAGCATTAATGAATGATTTTTTGTTTTAGCCACTAAATTTTGGAGTGCTTCATTTATAGCAGTAACTAACTTGCACAAAATCATTGTTACAAACCCTTCTAAGGGTATTTTAAAAGAAAGGACACCAGATTGGGAATCAGAAGTCTTCAATTCCAGTTGACTCTCTGCCATGAGTTTGCTGGTCTTGCACAAAACATGCCTTCTCTGTGCCTTAGATTTGAGATTCCTTTCAGTTCTAATCTTATTTTTCATGTGGAATCTCCCAAAAAGTTTTACTCTGCATTCCTGCCATCCCTCATGATACAGTGAGAAAAGTTGATTTTTTTTGTATACTTGAGCATTTATTGAGTCTCCAAGGGATTTGCTTGCATATCAAGTATTGGAAATTCTAGAAAATTGAGCTGATGTATTCTTACTCTAAGCCTTCTCTAAAAGCATATTTTTAGAATGAATCCTTATTGGGAGCTTTCAGTGATTTGTGTTTTCTTTTGTTTTTGTTATGTTATTCTCAAAGTAGAAGTCAAACAAACAAAATCTATTAAAATAAATATCCTTGTTAATCAAGGCTTTAGTGAACGTTGTTCTCTTCCATCATCCCAAAAAGGAACACAAAACAGAGATTTAATAATGGAACAAAAATATCACTCAAAAAAAGAAAGAATCCTGGCTAACACCTTGAAACCCCATCTCTACTAAAAATACAAAAAATTAGCCAGGCGTGGTGGCGGGCGCCTGTAATCCCAGCTACTCAGGAGGCTGAGGCAGGAGAATGGCGTGAACCCGGGAAGCCGAGCTTGCAGTGAGCCGAGATAGCGCCACTGCACTCCAGCCTGAGAGAAAGAGTGAGACTCTGTCTCAAAAAAAAAAAAAAAAAAAAAGGTACTCCAGTATTCATCTGATTTTTACTAATTGTTTATATTATTGGAGTAGAGATAATTGTTGTACCTCATAGCCCTCAATTCTGAAAAGTATAATGAATTCATATGTAATGGACTCAAGCACACAAATTTGTGTTTATACAAGGGGAGCCCATGTGACAATGATTCTTAGTAGCGGAGATTAGGGATCTCTTAGAGATTCTGATGAAAACTAAGAACCTTGATTCAGAAAATCACAGAAATGTAAACATTCACATAGTAGACTTTTTCATGATTTTTGTCTCCTCAGCGCTTTATAAACACTGTTCATGGTTTTTTTTGTTGTTTTTTGTTTTTTTGAGACAGAGTCTCCCTCTGCCGTCCAGGCTGGAGTGCAGTGGCACGATCCCACTTCCTAGCTTCCAGTGATTCTCCTGCCTCAGCCTCCTGAGTAGCTGGGATTACAGGCATGCACCACCATGCCCAGCTAATTTTTGTATTTTTAGTAGAGATGGGGTTTTACCATGTTAGCCAGGCTGGTCTCGAACTCCTGACCTCAGGTTATCTGCCCACCTCGGCCTCCCAAAGTGCTGGGATTACAGGCGTGAGCCACCACACCTAGCCTAAACACTTTTCTTACGTTTGAGAATTTTTTCCCCTTCTTAATCCGCATACCTCCAGAGTAGAATCTAAAAATTCACTTCCAATGATTGCATCTATGACACAGACACATGGTCCATAATCAACTATTCAGGTAGATATACATAGGACATCTATTTGAAAGCAAACGATATTCAAACTCATGCACTCACAGATCCACTCTGGCTAGGACGGAGGCGAAGACGTTGAGATTTCAGACACAGCAGTGAGTGGGCAGCGGTACTGGTACATCATGGTGCATGGCATCTAAGTGAGGTGCGGCGACTCTGTTCTGGAGTCAGGGCATCAGAGTATTCCCTGAAGCACTGTGCAGTGTAACTTTAGAGATGTTCCTAGCTGTACAACTTTCAAGCCTAATTCTTAGACCCTTTCTGAGATTCTGGGAGTCATCTGATGCCCTTCAATAAATGCTTAAACTATGTCTGCAGCAGAGAACTCTGACTAATATATGCATATCAAATAAAAAAAACACATTTTGCACTTAATTTCAAGATTTTTACAAGATCTTCTGAAGATCATGCACGGCTTAGCTCTCAGAATACATAGATGCTCATTTGTTATATTGTCAGTGGAGAGGTGAGAGGGAATGATGTTGTATAAGTCTTCTCGGTACAGAAGAATTAACACTGAATGGAGTAAGCAGTCTTGGCCCTAGTCTTGGCTTTGCTACGATTTACCTAGTCATTGCACACTGAGTGGTGTCTATGTCCCCTGTCCTGAATCTGGGCAGGATTGTGACCATTAGAAGAAGGTAGCAGTGGTGCTGTGTGACTTCCAAGGCTAAGTCAAACAAGGCAACAGATACAGCTTCTGCCTTGTAGCTTCGGACACCCTGAGCCACCATACAAGAAGCCTGATTACCCAGAGGCCTCTATGCTGTGAGCAAGCCCAGACCATACAGAACAGCCATGTGAGGTGCCCCACTTGAGTGGCTCAGCTGAGGTGCCAACTGAAAGCCAGTAACAACTGCCACATACAACTGTATAACTTCTCATCAAATTGATACACGAGCCCAGGACATCAGGTATCACCCAGGACTGTCTTGGGAGAATTGATGTATGGCCACCCTTTCGAGCATCTACTCTGTGCTAAGCACTTGTGCCTTCCTTTACCTCTGTGAACTCCTTAAAATGGGATGAGGGTTGTTGAGCTAGTAGATGTCACAAATCTCAGTGCCACAAGGATAAGGCAAGTAACAAAAACACATGAGACAGCTGAATTTGAGTAACAGAACATGTCAAGGACTTCTGTAAACTGAAAGGCACACACGAAGTCTAGAGGGAACAGATACTCAGCTCCCACATATATTATCAGAAAGCAATGCAGGCACAATATCTCCTAATACTCTGATTTTTTTTTTCAAAAGAAGTCAAAAATATACATTTTTCCATTGAAATTTAAAACGTTCTAGACAATTTTTAAGGTAGTCTTTATGGGTTGGAGGATTTCAGTGGACTCTCCAGGCTAATAGGCCAAAATAAATCAATTAATGTAAATACCCCACAACCACTCTTAGGTATCTGCTAATCCTGGCTCCCCAGCAGGCTCACTTTGGGGACAGCTGTCATTTTTGTTAGAGGGGAAACCACTTCTATAAAAAGCCATTCTTTTGTCTCAGAATTCTAGATTGAAGATAATTAAAGCTCCCCCCCCCTTTTTTTTTTTTATCTTGTGTGAAGAAGTTTTAAACTATCATGTTCAGTTATATAAATGTCCACCCAGGTGCAGAAAAAAAAATACCAAAAATACCAATCATGAACTCTGTGTATTAGTCAGCTATTGTTGTAAAAATGTTATGTAACAAATATCCAGATAAATTACAAGAAGCATTAATATCACAGTCATCGATTTTGGGGCTGGCTAATCTAGTCTGGGCTCAGTTGGATGGCTCTGCTTTAGGCTGTGAGGCAGCTAAACTATGGCTTACATTCAGGTTTTCTCCATCTGCGTTTCTTCTGAGATTAAGGGAGAAGTAGCAGCATCTATCCAGCAGCAACTCTCCTCACGGCAGATCACCAGAATGCAAGAGCTAAGCCTAACTGAACAAGTTCAACTGAGGTCTCTGTTTGCCTCACATCTGCTAATATATCACTGACCAAAGTAAGTCACAAAGCCAAGCACACCCTCAAAGGGCCAAGAAGGACACTCCACCAGCAACGGAAAGGGGAAAGAAGTGAATGCTTACTGAAATTAACCCAAACTCTCACATCCTACATGTCTTTTTGAAAAGCTGGGTTCTTTTCTAAATCATCCCCAAACAACCTCTCTCTCAGGCCTCACTGGCTCCCCATGGAGCTGCTGGACTCTGGGATGTCACCCCAAGTGGATTTTGGCCTGCTGTGAGCGAAACACGTGGTGGGTGGAAGCAAATGCCGAAGACTTGGAACTCTCAGGACAAGTGCTCTAAATTAGGAACAAAGCATTCCATGAACTACGTCAAAACTTTAAAAATAAACCTTGCTCCATACACAGCTAATGACCTTGCTGAAGACATTAAAAAATGCCTCATTTAAGATGTTTAAGTAATTACTCAGGAGGAGTGACCATAAGGTTTTTCCATCCCATCTGTGCCCTGCCTCTACGCCCTCTCTTTCCCTTCATTGCCATGGGTCCTGGTTCCCTTGCAGGCTGTTCTCATGTAAGACAGCAACCTAATGTAAGAAATCTACAAATCAACGGTGCCTTTGGGTGGTTTCTTTGCTTAGAGTATTGTTTTATTTAGTCTGCTCTTTTGATGCCTTCTAAGGAGAAAGAAGCCAACTACTGTCACAGAAAGTATTGCTTTAAGGCTGAGCCATAGGGGACCAGGGGATAGAGAATACCTAAAATGGCCTCTGACCACAAACTCCTTTAAAATATTATTTTTTAAAAGAACCATGAAACAAGGTGAACATGCTGCAAATTCAAGGCTGAGTAAATAAAAAACCCCACATAATACCTGATGTTTTGTAGGAGACGCAAGAACCAGGGTGCACTGAAAACCTAGAAGTATATATTAGTCAGAAGTAGACGGAGATAGTAGGATGGACAGACCCAGGCTCTCAAGTTTCTTATTTACTCTGTAACTCAAGATAATTGGGCTACCTCATGGTCAATCTTGGTACATGGTTACATTCCGAAGAAACACAAGTGCCTCATCAAACAAACCAACCAAGAAATATGAAAATCTTCCATGAAGACTCAAAGAGATGTGAAAGATAGAGGCAAATTGTATTGCATAACACAACACACTCCTCTTCCCTGGCTTCTTGAAGTCCTACATCTCACAGCAACGATTTAATCAAATTTATTCATTTCAATTATTCCCATTTGTTTCTCCACAAATTTTTTTTTTTTTTTTTTTAAAGACCTGGGGCCAAGCACAATGGCTAACGCCTGTAAGGCCAACACTTTGGGAGGCCAAGGCAGAAGGACTGCTTGAGGCCAGGAATTTGAGACTAGCCCAGGCAATACAGCAAGACCTTATCTCTACCAAAAATAAAATACTTAGCTGGGCATGTTGGTGCATGACTCCTAGGTACTCAGGAGGCTGAGGCAGGATGATCACTTGAGACCAGGAAGTAGAGGCCACAGTGAGCTATGATTGCACCACTGCACTTCAGCCTGAGCAACACAGCAGGACCCCCTGTCTCGAAAAAAAAAAAAAAAAAAAAAAAAAAAAAGGAAGAAAAAAGAGCAATCTGGGACCTAAACAGATACACAAAGGATGCACTGGAAGGTAGAGAGTCAGTGAAAATGTATCAGCAGAATGTACGCCTTGGTCACGCTTGCTAGGTCAATTTTCATACCTTAGACAAGCATTGGCTCTCATATTGGGTCCAGAGTTCCCCTGGTTGGACATTGTATTCAAAGCCACGCTCCAGTTAAAAAAATAGAATTGAGGCCTAAAGGCTTTGATTCAAACCCCAGTCCCATCACTTAACTAGCTGTTTGCACTTGGACAAGTTACTTTGTTTTTATGAACCTATTTCTTCAACTATAAAACAGGAATTTAAAAATATCCTACCTCAAGGTATCATCATCAGGATTAAATGATATCATGGAAATGAAACCTGGACACAAGTGGGGACTCAACAAGCCTGTGTGAATTCTGAACAACAGTGAGGTTTAGAAAGTGCTTTATCACCTAGAGAGACCATTTTTCAAATTTCTCTTTTATTTATATTCATCCCCTAAAATTATATTAAGGCTTCCTTACTGCTGTGGACTGAATGCTCCACAGCCTGCCACAAATTCACCATTGCAACCTAAATCCCCAATGTGATGATATTTGGAGGTCAGGACTTTGGGAGGCAATTAGGTCGTAAGAGTGGAGCCTTCATGATAGGATTTGTGCCATTATAAGAAGAGGCACAATAGAGGTGATCTCTCTCAGCCAAGGTGAGAATACAGCAGGAAGGTGCATCTGTGAACCAGGAAGGGTACCCTCACCAGACACCAAATCGGCTGGCACCTGGATCCTGGAATCCATCCCAGTCTCCAGAACTATGAGAAATAAATGTTAGTCATTTAAGCCACGCAGTCTATGGTATTTTATTACAAAAGCCTGAGCCGAATAAGACAGACTCATATAGTGACAGTCCACTGAAGTGTCTTTCGAATTTCTATAGGTAGGACATCCAGCCTTGATTTCTTTTCCACATATGATGAGGACGAGTTAGTTAAAAAGATGACAGAGGATGACTTGGGCTACTCTAGATGATCTTTTCTCAGGAAAGAATGACAAATCCCAAGGAACCAGGTACCTGTTCTCTGAGACACTTCCTCCGCTCCTCGGTCCCATTCATACGTTTGCCCTGTTGGTGGCTTTTATAAACTTTATTGAGCTTTAGTTCGTCTCTGCCTGCCTTTACTGACTACTTAAACATGCCTGAAACATCTGGTCCCCTGAGAGCTTTTACCAAGGTCTCTGGAGTACAGATTAGGTTGTCATTTGTCCAATTTGTTGTCAAATTCAAAAGAAGTTCTTCTAAACTGAGGGGATTCAGGACAGCTGCATGGACTCATCTGTGAGCACCCACTGAGAGGGTACAGGAGGTTGAAATTAAGCCCTGAGTCATGATACTGGGTTGAAGCATGGTGAGAGGGATGTCTTCTTTGTAAGTTGACTGCCTGGGGGAAATGCTTTTTTTTAAAATCTGGTAATTCTCACAAAGGTCCTGTAGGGCTGGCTGCAGTCCTAAGGACTTTTAGTACACGTTCTGGTTGTTCATCTGAGAAAATTGAGATTGGAACTTATCAGAACTCCTTAGAGGGAAGATGTTACTATATGGACAAGATCTATAATTGCTTTCAAGGCTTTGCATGGAAGCTATTGTCTATCCAAGAGAGAAAAATCTCAGCTAATGTCCACAGTCCAAGCTAACATATTGAGTAAAGGGCCTCAGAAAAAGTAAAAGAAACATATGCCATTTAAAAACTACAAAAGTTAGTCTTCACAGGAGATTCAAGTAGTCAAGAATTTGTGGTTTCATTACATTCACTTAAGTTATTTAACAAAACAGGATATTTATCAAAACAAAATAGTGTCTTCACACTATTAGACATTCTCCTCTATTAAGACAATAGCCATCTGCTAGAGTCATATGTTTACCAGGACAAGAATTTTTGGTGGGGTGTGGTGGTTGACGCCTGTAATCTCAGCACTTTAAGAGGCTGAGGCAGGCGGGCCACTTGAGGCCAGGAGTTTGAGACCAGCCTGGCCAACATGGCAAAACCTCATCCCTACTAAAACTACAAAAATCAGCTGGGCATGGTGGTGTGTGCCTGTAGTCCTAGCTATTTGGGAGATTGAGTCACAAGAATTACTTGAACTTGGGAGTGGGAGGTTGCAAGCAGCTGAGATTGAGCCACTGCACTCCAGCCTGGGCAACAGAGTGAGACTCTATCTCAAAAAAAAAAAAAAAAAAATTATTTCTCATTCTACACCTGCATTATTGACCATTTCAATATATGTTTGTAAACTGAAATGTCTTCTCAGGCTTGGTAATGAGTCAAACTCTTCTTCAATATAGAAAGAAAAGTTCAGCAAAGAGATCTGTTGTCAAAGTTGCCATGTTTCTTAGATATTTATGTTTGCTTCTTGCACTAGAGTCTGAATCCCTGTCTCCCATCACAGAGTGTGGATATTACCCTGATTCTTTTCCAGTGCCTGATATAAGATGGACACTAAATAAATGCTTCCTGTTTTAATGAATGAATAAACTGAAGTTATGTCATTACATTGTCTTTCTTTTCAAACCTTGATGTGAAATTTGTTCTATATTGGCCTGGCAGGAAAGTCTCCTTAATGCTGGAATTCTCACATAATGTAAGTTATAGTATATTCCATATACTGTATAATAGTATATGTTACATATGATTATACTACACAATAACATACTATTATTATAATAATAAGAAGCAGTATATTCTTGCTGGTGAAAAATGTTTTTATATACATATATTTGAATGTGCGTTTTATGTTTGTTATACTCTTTATATATAATACACTTTATAAAACACACACACACACACACACACATATATGAAGATTTTCTGTTACTTTATCATGATCCCTAACAAATAAATAGTCTTGTCTAGCCATTGTTCGGAATTGGGAAGTAGACAACATTTCTCATTGCTTTCAATTGATGAGACAGATGTCCCAAGTATTGTCTTTCCTGTTCAGGTAGACATAACCTGGTAAATGTATGCATTTTAACACAATAAGGATGCTTCTCTAGACCGTTTTTCCTTGAAGCGTGGTCCATGGACATCATCTGGGGACTTGATAGAAGTGTAGAATATTGCCCCTATCCTAGACCTACTGAATTAGAATCCACATTTTAATAACATTCTGGATTAGAAGAACATAGTGAAACCAAAGTTTGGAGACCTCAATGACTGCTCAGCTATATTGTGGGAGGTAGTCAATGCCTCCGAGAAGGAAGTCCCTACCATCCCGCCCAGTTCCTGCATCTTCCTCCTTGAATTTGCAATAGATGGGAGGGCAGTCATTCCTAAACCCATCCTCTTCTCTCAGAACTGGTGACTGGGGCAAAATATGTGCTTTAAATGGAATGAATAATAAAATATTAACTCTTCATGAATTTGTGAAAATATTTCATCCTGTGTTTTCTGGGCTTGTCAGCCTGGGCTCTCCTTCTTAGAATGAAGTCACTATTTATCCTGCTCTTATGCTCAACCTTGAACAGACTGCTTATGAACATTTAGTTTTTAGTGTTTTCTAAAGATGAAGACGATAATGATAATGACAGTGATGGTAATGATATGCTGAGAGTGCTTCAAATGCCTCCTCCTAATCATTCTCAACAATCTGCTTAGAATTCTAAGTAACCAGTGATTTTCAAACCAAGACCTGCAGAGGCCTAGGCACTGGGTCACTGCAAGGGGAGAGGAAGGCAGGAGGTAGGATGGCTGAATGGCATGGCTGACCCACAGGGACTGAGGTTAAGATCCAGAGGATGGGGGACACAAACCCGAGCATCTTTACTTTCATCTGTTTTTACATATTAAAGCCTGGCAAAGCTGTTTTTTTAACTTAAATTTCTTAGGACCTAATATTCTCCTACTAAAGCAACCTAGATTACTACTGTGATCCATAATTAGTATATCTTGAAATAGTTAGTATTCGTATTTTCCTGGGAAGGAAAGAGAAACATTTAAGAGAATAAAAAATTATATTTTGGCTTGAAGCATATTTTTCAATCCATGGAGGTTGATAGACTTTGTTTGCGTATTTCAAATTGAGACTTAGGTTTTAGTAATACCATGAGATGTTATGATGAGGGAAATCCAGTACTGACAACATTTTAAAGTTTTAAAGGCCCTGAATTCTTTGAAAGAACCTGGAACACACAACCAAGAAATGTCATGGAAGAGTCTCCTTGTATGGGTACATT
Source organism: Nomascus leucogenys (assembly GCF_006542625.1). NCBI lineage: Eukaryota > Metazoa > Chordata > Mammalia > Primates > Hylobatidae > Nomascus > Nomascus leucogenys. The sequence goes on from NC_044391.1 coordinate 3,283,327, forward strand.
CTGGGAAGGGTGATGAAAAGAAAAAAATCTCCTTGGAATGTGTTAAATTCAGTTTAGTCTGGCATCAAAGGAATGGGCTAGATACTCATTAGTGACCTGATCTATTACAGTAATTCTACACTTCTGAGTTTACTTTTGAATTCCTGAAGTAGAAATCCATTTTAGTTGAGAACTACAAAACTGGCAAATTAATTGTATTGACAACAAGACCAAATTTCCAATCTTTCCATTGTCCATTCCTTTTGCCATCACTTGGATTCATAATCTTGTCAATCCTTAGAAACACATTGAAATAAGAAGGAACAGGAATTATATTCATTTCAAAATTGTTCCTAGGTTATGTGTGCGGCAGACTATATTTTCCAAAGACAACCAGCAGATCTTGCTCCTACAGTGTGATGGTGACACCACTTCCATCCAACAGGGGACTTATGTCCTTTTCCCTTTAACCTGGGCAGACCTTTTGTGACTGCCTTGATCAACAGGGTATGGAGGAAGTGACACTATGAGATTTTCAAGACCAAGTCAAAAAATACTGGCACTCAATTCTGCCTTGGTCTCCTTGATTACTAGCTCTTGCTAATGCGCCTGCCATGCTCTGAGGAAGTCCAAGCCATGTGGGAGGACCACATGTAGGTATCCCAGCTTACCAGCATCTACCACCAGACATGTTCCTCAGGGAGCCTTTACATGACTCCAGCATCAGCCACAATTTGACTGCAGCCTATAGAGGAAGAAAAATATCATTTCCTTCTACCCATCTTAGGTTATTGGCTGAAGGCCTTGTAACAAAAGACAGATGAACAAGAGAGAAACATGCATTTTTATGTAATACAAGTTTTACATGTCATAGGAGCCTTCATTAGGAAATGAAGACTAGAGAAAGCAGCTAAACATGGGTGTTTGTATGGTAGGTTTGGTGAAGAATGGAAAGTCATGGAGAAATATGACAGGATAAAAAGGAGAGTCTGAGCTAACTGGAGAAAATGGCAAGATGTGTTTGTTCAGATTCTTGTTGGCATCCCTTATCTTGGAGGTAAAGATGTTCCTTTACTCTGGGTATAGGGAGGGCACCTCTCACATGAGGGTCTTATGACCTGCTTCAAGGGAGAAGGGTAGGGGAAGGTCAGAGAGACCTTCCTGCACATGCTGTTTCTCAAATTATTTCAGCTTAAAATGTTTAATATGCCAAGGTGCCATATTTTGGAATAGCATGTCACAAACTCCATCACGATCCATGACATACCCCACCAAGCTGAACCCCAGTCAACTCTCAAAACCATGAGAGATAAGAAGAAAATTCTTAGAGTTGGTTTAAGCTATTGATTTTGGAGTGATTTGTTACACAGCAAAAGAAAAGTTAACAGTCTGTTAACTAGGGCAGAAGACCCTGTGATCCTGAATGGTCAACTAAATTTTCTTCCCTGAATAATTAGCTCATCATTAGAAGTAGATGGTATTAATTTTAGGCCTTAATAGCCTTCATTTCCTAAGGGAGCTGCTGGGCTTAGTTTATAAACCAAACACATCATTCTACCCTCAAAACTAGCACCTCTTTCCAACTTTCCTACTGCTGTTAATGACACCAATTTTCCAGGCACTTCAGGATCATCTCTGACTAGAAATGTCTCCATTTTCAGCATACTAACCACTCAGTTATCAAGGTCTTTTGATACTTTATATTTGCAATGTCTTCTAAATTCAGATACAAAAATTTATCTAGCAACTTTCAGCCTGTTAACCTCCTGCCTCCACATCCCCAGTCCTACCACCAGAATAGCCTTTTTTACACATTACATTTATCATGTCATTCTATTGCCCCCCAAATCCCCTCTCCTGCAAACAGTTCCACTACTTAAACTAGTGTTGCAGACTAATATACTGATAAAGGCTAATCAAGTAATCAGAATGAGTAAATTAGGGCAGGTGTAAGACAATAGTGAGAGAGGGAATTGCAGTAAACTTGATTATGCATTTCTCCTCTAAGAGAAGTAGAATCGCCCAGGTCACAATTGTTCTCAAACAGAAATGCAGGCCCAGTATTTTCACATCATGTGATTTTTTTTCAAGGGAAGATGGCATATTTCTATGAGATATCACCCATCAGATGTTGGCATCTGAGTCAGTCCGTTTTTACTGGGTAATACACCATTCCAAAACATAGCTTAAGGCAGCAAACTTTTACATAGTGGATGATTCTACAGATTAGCAATTTGGGCTGGACTCAACTGGGTAGCTTTTCTGATCTTAGCAGGGCTTCCTTTTAGATCTGTGGTTTTTTGCTGTGTTGGATTGGGGAAGGGCTCCATTCTTTTAGGAAAGGGTCAGCCATGAGGGCTTGTCTTTGCTCCGCAAGTCTCTCATGCTCCAGCAGACTAGCCTGGCTTTATTCATACAGCAGAGTCAAGGTTCCAAAAATAATTGGAAACAGCCAAGGCCTTTTGAAGCCTAAGCTTGAAACTAGCACAGCATCATTTCCTCTGCATTCTATTGTGCAAAGCAAATCACAAGGCTAGTTCTGATTCACCTAGTGGAGAAATTGACTACATCTATTGAGGGGAGGAGATAAAAAGTTACATTGTAGAATGAATGGATATTGGAAGTAAAAAAAGGATTAGGATCCTTCCTACAGTCTGCCAAAATATTTTTTTAAACTTTAAGAGATTCCTGCTAAAAAGAATATGAATCAAAATTATATGTCTCCACTTGGCCACCTGTGCTTCCCTCTTATACCCTCACTCATAGAGCCACACTTTTCTCTTACCCTTTCTCTTTCTCCGTGCCATTAATGCATTGATCCAAGCACAGTTCCATGCAGGTCATTTGTCCTTCATACCTGCCCTGTTCATTTTCATATTTGAATGTGAATCCTTTGCTCATTCATTAGGAATGGCTTTTATTACCTCTTCTGTAGTTCATGTTCTCATTTCCTCAAAGGCTTCCCCAAATCTCTGCATTTCCATGAAGCATTCTTCAAATGCATCATATTTAATCTCACCCATTCATTACATTAGCTCGTGGGGTTTTTTTTTGCACGTTATTTATACTTTGATTGACACTACTTTATATCGTTCTTTAATATTTTTGCTTGTGAATGTTTTGTTTTCTCACCAAAACTATAAGTTCTTAGAATAACAAAACCATGCAATTTTCTCATGTAGTAATCACAAACTGGGATATGTATTATCAATTAGCTATTGCTGAGTAACAAATAGTCCCACACTAAATGATTTAATTATAACCATATATTTAGTTCACAGTTCTGTGAGCTAGCAATTTAGGGTAGACTTAGCTGAATGATTCTCCTTGTCTTAGCCAGGCCCCCTCATCTTAGTTGGTTTTGCTAATCTTGCTGTACTCTCCCACATGTCTGAGTCCTCAGCTGCGTGAAATGGACACATTTGCCTGTGCTCCACGTATCTCTCTTCCTCCAGCTTAGCTGGGTGAAATGGACACATTTGCCTGTGCTCCACGTATCTCTCTTCCTCCAGCTTAGCTGCGTGAAATGGACACATTTGCCTGTGCTCCACGTATCTCTCTTCCTCCAGCTTAGCTGGGTGAAATGGACACATTTGCCTGTGCTCCACGTATCTCTCTTCCTCCAGCTTGGGCTTGCTCACCATGTCACAGCTAGGAAGAGTGTCAAGAAAATGAGTGAAAACTGCCAAGGCTTATTGAGCCTAGGCTGAGAGCTGGCAAATTGTTACTTCTTTGAATTCTGTGGATTAAAGGAAGTCACAGGGCCAGCCCAGATTTAAGGAAGGAGAATATAGACTCTTGTCTTAAGAGGAGAAGCTAATATCACATTGCAAACAAATTTTGATACAGAGAGGAGAATAGTTACAGCCATTTTTACAAATAATCTACCAAATAATGCTGGCCTGGCTCCTATGGATTCTTGGAGGAACCACATCTGTTTATCCTTCTCATTGTGTGGAATTTCTCTTTCCTCAATTTGAGCTATGTCATTAGTGTAAAAATTGTATCTTCTTCCATAATCAATGCTCCTCTGGACAAAGTAATTGGATAAAGTCCGGCCTCCTGTCCCAAATGTGTTGATCACAATAAGTCATCTACCATTTTTCCTCCTGATTCCTATTACAATGACCTCCAAGACTGGTCTAGAGATGTGCATACAATCTAAGCTTTTCCAGTGCGAATACTTCTCCAGGGCTTTTATCATTACAACTGGTGATAAAAAGCTATGTTTTTCTCCTTTGTTCTTGGACTAAGAGCCCAGCCCTGCCATCACCCATGTGCCCAGCTGCATAAAGAAGCCTGCCTTCAGTAGAAAAGCTAAAACTCAGAGAAAGCAGAGCTGAAAGGCCAAGAAAGTCCTGATGATGTCTAGGTTCCTGCTAGCTTCTTTTCTACAGATTACTTATGCAGAAGATAAATTTTTCTGGTTTCGCTTGTGCTGGTTCAAATTGAGTTTCTCTCACTTGAAAGCAGAGAATCCTGACAAATACACTAGGAGTATCCTTCATAATCCCGCACAGTGCTAGGTCCACCATGGGTTATTTAATAAACACATGTCAAATACAAATAGAAAACAATATGATGTGATACTATACAACCCAAAAAAAGGACTAAATTTTTAAAAGACAGACAATACCAATGTCAGTAAAGATGTAGAGCAATTGGGACTTTTATCCAGTGCTGGTGAAAATAAAAATTAACACAACCATTTTGAAAACCTCTTTGGTAGCATCTAGTAAAGCTGACTATATCTGTGCTGCACCCTAGGACCCAGTGATTCTAACTCTAAGCATATATACAGCAATACTGTAAAGATATGTTCAATAAGACATGTATAAGAAAACACTACTCATAGTAGCCCCAAACTAGAAACAACCCAAAAGTCCATCAACAGTAGAATAAATAAATTGTAGCATATTCTTACAATAAAATACTATACAGCAATCACAATGAATGCACCACAGTTAATGTAACAAACATAGAGGAATCTCAAAAACATAATGATATGATTTGGCTGTGTCCCCACCCAAGTCTCGTTCCCATAATCTCCATGTGTCATGGGAGGGACCCAGGAGAGGTCATTGAATCATGGGGGTGGTTACCTCTATGCTTGTTCTTGTGATAGTGAGTGAATTCTCACGGCATCCGATGATTTTATAAGGGGCTTCCCCACTACTTTGTTCTGCACTTCTCCTTGCTGCTGCCATGTGGAGAAGGATATGTTTGCTTCCCCTTCTGCCATGATTGTAAGTTTCCTGAGGTCTCTCCAGCCCTGTAAAACTGTGAGTCAATTAAACTTCTTTTTTAAACAAATTACCCAGTCTTGGGTGTGTCCTTTATAGCAGCATGAGGATGGACTAATACACATAATATTGAGCAAAAGAAGTCAAATGCAAAAGAGTACATCCTGTATGATTTTATTTATAGCGTGCAAACAGGAGAAACTAATTTTCACTGCTAGAAATTAGAATAGTCATTATCCTTGTGGGGGAGTTGTTACTGGAAGCAGAACAAGGGCCTTCTATACTGGCTCCATGGGTGCATAAACTTATGATTTGTGCACTATTCTATATGTATGTTAAACATCAATATAAAGTTTACTTAAATAAATTGAAGAAGAAATGGTTCTGTGGATCTTTGGACAGTTATATGCTGGCCAACTTCTTCCTCTCCCCCTGAGTGCTGTGCCTGACGCCTCCTTTCTCTGTAGTAGAGGGGAGAGGAGGTGAGAACTGTAAGAAGCACAGCTATCCCCATAAAAGAGCAAAGCCATCAAGAGAAAACACTTCTGTGACAAGGGAAAAACATGTTCCTCGACTTTCCCCATCTGTCACACCATATGCCGCACCATCTATCAACACTCAATTTGCTGTATGTAGTTGAGGACATTCCTTCCACGTAGGAGAATAACTTACCCCAATTAGATCTTAAGATTAATTCTTTTTGAATCTTGATGCTTTGTGAGTCATTATCATTTCAGGCAGCCTTAACTGAACAGAATTGGATCTTGAACTTAACAAAACTCAGAACTCCACACCTAAAATCTTAAATTCCAAAAATCCCATGACAGTCCATAATCCTTTGACTTTCATTTCTTTCTTCCAATTTTTCTACATTTGGACTTCATTTTAATTTTGACGCCATAGGCCATTCTACTTCCAGGCATTATATGAGCACCTTCTAAGGGTGATAATTTCCCTAACCCATCCTCTTTCAATAGCTAATTAAAACCTGTTAATTTCAATTAGTTTAATCATTAACTTTTATTCCTTTGTTCCTTTAATCTTCAATCACATTTGCCCAGATAAACTTTATTCCTATCATTCTTCATTGTTTCAAGTTCTATATTTGGTCTTTTGAGAACCAATGGTGAAAAATTGCAGTGATACTCCTACAAATTCATGCTCTCCAACCAATGCCTAGCGTTCTTCCTTGCCTAGTAATTCTCTTTCAAGTCCATAGTTGATTTTCTCTCTAATTCCCCTCAAGGACAGTTCCAAATTTCACCCATTCTCTCATTTCAGCAGCTTTAGTACCTCCTCTCACTTCTCATTTCCATAAGAAAGCCCATCTGGTGAGCTCTGCCTCCTCCAGGGCTAGTTCATAAATGTGCAAAACCTGTGTAACCACACAAAGTTTCTAAGGGTCTTCTAAGCCCCACACTTAGAGGAGCCCTGTGCTTGGTTTAATGCTCTGCAGTAACTGTCTTGAAATTCTTAATCACTGTGAAGAAGGGGTCCTCAGTTTTCATTTTACACTGAATCCCACAAATCATGTAGCTGGCCCTACCTCCTGCCAATGGAAACATGTCATTTATACTCCTCTTGGCATTCCTGCCTCAGGATTAAGAAGGCTCTCCTCCCACCAAAGTGAATTCTTTTTTTTTCCTTTTTAGTTTTTTTAAATTGAGATACAATTCACACACCATCGCATTTATCCATTTAAAGTGTACAATGCAGTGATTTTTAGTATATTCACAAAGTTGTGCAACCATCCCCACTACCAAATTCTCAAAAACAAAAAAACAAAAACCCTATATCATTAGCAGTCATTCATAATTCTCCCCTCCCAACAGCCCCTGAAAACCACTAATCTACTTTCTGTCTCTATAGATTTGCCTATTGTAGCATTTTATACAAATAGAATCATGCAATATGTGGCCTTTTGTATCTGGCTTCCATGGAAACCACCTTTGCAGAATTAAGTCAGTGAGAGAAATCTGACATACCTGACTCCGTCTTGCTTCTAACCTTACAAGCTGTCTTTGCTCATTCCTGAGCATAGGCCAAACTAACTATGGGAGGAATTTAGTTCATGTTTTAACCATAAAGCAAGGATAATAATAGCTCCTTCCCAAAACTACTCCCTGTTTGGGAACTGAAACCACCTTTATAAAACTAATGAGAAGTCACAAAATTAGAATTATGGGAGAGGTCTGAATTTTGCTAAGACCTGCTTATAGTTAAAAGATAACTAGGCATTGTGTTTGCTCAGGAGTCTCTTATGGGTGGTCATAAGATTTGTAACTTCCCTAATTGCTCCTACAGATAACATTGCTGTTGCAAAACCTGAAACTGGTGTTTGCAATATCTTTCATTATTTTTCATTCTGGCAATTGATTAACTACCCATACCAAGGATCTGATTCAACTTGGCCCTGTGACCGCCACCTAGGAAATGGCTCAGCCTAAGAAGACAGCTTCCATCCACTATGATTTCATCCCCAACCCAACCAATCAGCATTGTCCATTCCCTAACCCCCTGCCCACCAAACTATCCTTGAAAAACTTAAGCCTCTGAACTTTTGGATAGGCCGATTTGAGTAATAAACTCCCATTCTTTCATCTGGCTAGCTCTGTGTTTATTAAACTCTTTCTCTACTGCAATACCACTGTCTCAGTGAATAGCTCCATCTGTGCATCAGGCAAGAAGAGCCTATCAGGAAATTACACTTTCACCTAGCATAATGTTTTCAAGGCCAAGGTGAATTCTTGTGTTCCTTCTGTAGACCCCAGCCTCTCCTACTGTGGAGACAAACTCAGAGTTGTTCTCACTCTCTATCGTTCCTTTTACAGATCCTGAGTAGAAGATGAGTCAATGTAATTAAATCCTTTCCAATCTTTACAACAAAACTAATTCCTTCAATCTCACAATTGCTTCCATGAGTCCATGCTCTCTCATTTTTTCCCTAGCCAAGCTTCTTAGCTCCCTCTGCTTTCTCGTCTCTCATTTACTCACTGCCTTTTCATGTCTGGCTTCTGTTCCCACCAAGCCAAAGAAAATGCACCTGTTAAGTGACAGATGGATTAGCTACCAAACCAATGATGTTTTCTGCCCTTGGCTTTCTTGACCTTGCTGCAAGGTTTGACATGATTGACCACTCCCTTGTTGATACCTCCTTTTCCATTACCTCTTGGTCTCCCCCTAAATCTCTCTGGCTATCCTTCTCACTATTTTTTTTTCCAGAATCTTCATGTTTCTCTTGATCTCTAAATTCCAGCACATCTCAGAATTCTCTATTTGGTTCTTATTCTCATTCTGTATATTTTCATTGTGACCTTCATCCAAACTGAACTATCACATATATGTTAAAAATTCCCAAGTCTATGTTTCTAGACATGCTTTTTATTCTGAGTTTCAAACCTATATGCAAAGGTCTATTAAATATCTCTTTACCTGGATATCCACCAATTCCTCAGCCCCCTTAAATATGCTTGTCATTAAACCCACAATCCTTTTCCAAACATATTCAAGTGAATTAGATCCTTTTCTATCATCCAAACTATTCTATGCAGAAGCTGGGACTCACCATGGACTTCCTTTTACCCATACACAATTAATCTTCATTCTCCATTAACATCTCCCAAGCATTGTGTTAGTCTGCATTCTCTTCCTCCCCACCCCCACACCACATCACCATTGGTAAAGACCTCAGCCTCACCTTATCCCAAACAACCCATCCCACAGTGCTTGCAGAATAAGCTTTCTGGGGCTGGGCACAGTGGCTTATGCTTGTGATCCCAGCACTTTGGGAGGCCAAGACAGGTAGATCACCTGAGGTCAGAAGTTCAAGACCAGCCTGGCCAACATGGTGAAAATCAATCTCTACTAAAAATACAAAAAGTTAGCCAGTCATGGTGGCACGTGCCTATGGTCCCAGCTACTCTGGAGGCTGAGGCATGACAATCATTTGAACCTGGGGGGCAAAGGTTGCAGTGAGCTGAGGTCACACCACTGTACTCCAGCCTGGGCAACAGAGTGAGACTCCATCTCAAAAAATAAAAAATAAAAAAAGAATAAGCTTTCTGAAACACATGTCTTGTTATTCCTCTCCTCTGCTAAACTCTTAGCTTGGTAACTAAGGCCTAAACTAAACTACCTCTATGACTTTCTTTTCCACTGCTCTAATCAGAGCATGTCATATGATTTCACAGCTCTGTCTTTAAATACATATTTTTTTCTCTACCAGAATTAACCCCATCCACTACCCCATTTCTCAGACTAAATAATGTTCTGTAACTTTGTAAAATATTTTCCCAAGAGTATGCTCTTCCCAGAAGCCTAATTGGCACAATTTAGATTCTCCTTTTTGCACTCAACATGCACATCTCTCTAATTGCATGCTAGCAGCATCTATTAATTTACTTGCCTTTTTCTCCTACCTGAGTGCAAGTTCTTGATCAATCATATACCATTTTAGTCTTCATACGCCAGTGCCTAGTAATGTGAATGGCACATAGTAGGTGCTCAGTTAATGCATAATAAATGAAATGATAAATCACTTCTAGAGGTCCTATGTGATTCTTTGTCTCTTTTTTTTAGCTGATTCTCAAAGAACATTTTACACAGAAAGCAGCACAACATACTCAATGGATTGGAGACTCAATGGAAAGCAACAGAATCCTGAAAACTTAACTGGTTTGTGGTCATCAACCCTTTAAGAATCTGATTATATCTGGATTCTGTCCCTTAAAAAAATGCTCACACATACCCAGGAGTTTCTGTACAATTTTGGTAAATTCCTGAAACTTATTCATAGGCTCTGCTTGAAATTTTAAACCTGAGTTCTGCTTTCTCCTGCGCACTTCTGAGCAGACCTAGCTCCCAAGAGGAAGTCCCTTTTCACTACTGGAATTGAAATAAGCAGACTAGCTTGAGGGCATGAGGACTTGATTAAATGTATTAACATATCAAAGGAAAGATGTGCAAAGTGGAAGGGAAATAGCTTAGCCCTGGAAACACAAAAAAATATAGAGTTGTTGTTTGTTTGTTTTTTGGTTTTTTCTTTTTTTTGAGACAGAGTCTCACTCTGTCTCCCAGGCTGGAGTGCAGTGGAACAGTCTCCACTCACTGCAGCCTCAAACTCCCACGCTTAAGTGATCTGCCTACCTTTGCCTCCTGAGTAGCTGGGACTACAGGTGCACACCACCACACCAGCTAAGTTTTCTATTTAATTTTTGTTTGCTTTTCTGTGAGACCAGGTTTCTCCATGTTGCCCAGGCTGGTCTCAAACTCCTCCTAGCCTCAAGCAATTCTCCCACCTTGGCCTCCCAAAGTGCTGGATTTACAGGCATGTGCCATAATGCCTGGCCAAAACCACCTTGATAATGACAAAATTTAGCAGTGTCCACCTCAGCACCATTGGATCAAAGTGAACATTGCAGTTGTAGCCCTCAGAAAGCATATCCGATCCCAGAGACAGGAACTTCCCTGGTGGGAGACAGAAGCATCAGGCTCTTCCAAACCTGAGCCACTAATTCTAATTCTCCTTTATCATTCAGTTACATGACAAATTTTTATTGAGCACCTACTATGTCAGCTACTGTGCTGGTGAAATCATCCTATCCCCACAGAGTTGACAAGAATTTCATGCTGGGTTCTGGACAGAAATATCGTTAAAATTAAGCATTAATCAGACAGCATTTTGGCCCACTTCCTTGTTGCTAAAAGTCATATAGCACTAGATGCTAGCCATTTGCATCCCCATTTTCCCCACGGATAGGATTTCCAAAGTTTTAGGACATTGGAAGTCTTATTATTGGAAGAATTGATTTGCAACCCATCATTCCCATAGACAGGATCTCTGACATAAGAATCATAAGGATCTTGTTTAAGGATTCCTTAAAAGGTTTTTTAGACCCTGAATTCCAGCAACCAGTTTGAAGACCCCCACAGAGGAACTGGATCAGCATGAGAATACAGCGTCTTTATCTCCCTGTCCCATGACTTCACCCTGCACTCTTCAACCAATCGATGGTCTCCACACGTTGGCCCACTCCCAAACCCTTAGAAACCCTAACCCCCAATTCCTCTGGGAGGTGGATTTATGATTCCCTCCTATCCCTCGTTTGGTGACCCTGTAATTAAACCTTTCTCTGCTGCAACCCAGTGTCTCTGCATATTGACTTTCTATGTTCATGGGGCAATGAATCTATTACAGTTACAATAGGGATGGAGAAACAAGGGTGAAGATGATAGATTTGAACTCAGCTCTCCTGGAGTTTGCCTTGTGTTTTGTTTCCTTGCTTACTCAGCAACCCTCTGATTCCAATACTGCAGCAGCCTTTACCAGAGATTTGGACTATTAGATATTACAATCCAATTATTTTCTTCTCTTTAGTGAGAGATATTTCTAGCTGCTCTGAGTAGAGACTCCAAGAAATACACCACAAAACAGATCTTCTACCAGTAAAAAAAAAAAAAAAAAAAAAAAAAAGCCACATAAGTGATGTCCTTACTTACATATATAAATGGAGGTCTGTTGGTGCCATTGTTCTAGAAAATGGGGAATTAAAAAACAACAAAAACAAATTTGTGTTTTGAAAAGCTCGCGGGGGACAAGGCGCGGTGGCTCACGCCTATAATCCCAGCACTTTGGGAGGCCGGGGCGGGCAAATCACGAGGTCAGGAGTTTGAGACCAGCCTGACCAACATGGTGAAACCCCGTCTCTACTAAAAATACAAAAATTAGCCAGTCGTGGTGGCATGTGGCTGTAATCCCAGCTACTCAAGAGGTTGAGGCAGGAGAATAGCTTAAACCTGGGAGGCGGAGGTTGCAGTGAGCCGAGATCACGCCATTGCACTCCAGCCTGGGTGACAGAGTGAGACTCCATCTCGAAAAAAAAAAAAAGAAAAAGAAAAAAGAAAAAGGAAAAGCTCGGGGGGAAAAGACTCCTGAATACCTTGCGGTAAGAGATAAAGGTGGCGTAATGGTTGAGATCCTAAGGAGGAAGTGGTCCTGCTCCAGTGTGAAGGTAGCAGTAATCCTTGGGGCTGCTGCAGATCTAACAGCTCACAGCCTTTGATCTGAGAAACACCAGGCATCACCTTGAAGCTGAGCAACAGGAATTTAGGTTTTACTACCACACTTCTGTTAAAAAAAAAAATTGTCAGTGGTTCTGCTAGCAAAGACAGGACCAGCATTCACTGGAGAAACATACACCCCACTCACCAACTTTTTCTCTAAGTCACTCTCCTCTTTAACACAGCATTGATCGACCTTGGCCTATTTGGCAGTAAGCGCCACAGCTGGGCCCATTATCCAACCCCAGGTTGAACCCAAGGAGCTTTGGTCAGCTGAGATGACACCTCCCTATACTGAGTTTTGCCCTGCTGACAAGGAGACCACTATCAGAGTTGCTACTGCTGGGGCAGCACATTGGCACTTGGGGCTAATACAGGAGCAAGAAGCCCCTTGCCCTGCACCAGCTTCCCTCCCTTTAATGATTCAATGAGGACAGCTTTGACTCAGCAAGCAGGCTCCCTCCAGCGTGGTCTGGGTGCTGAGATGGGATAAAGAAGGCAGGTACTATTTCCCTGAGGTATGGCTGTAAGCACACAGGGACCCCTGAGCAGACACTCACAGGAGTGGGAGAGACCTGGCCATTATCCTACCTACTATGACTGGCATTTGAAAGTTTGAAGTAGTGATCAGGAAACTTTTTCTAAAAATAGCAGATACTTCAGTTTTGCGGGCCATATGGTCTGCCGCAACTACTCAACCTGCCTTTGTAGCAGGAAAGCAGCCACAGACAATGTATCCAGGAATCGGCATGGCTGGATTTGGCTGCTGGTTGTCTTTTGCCAATCCTTGCTTGAGAACTACACTCTGGGAAATGGCTTGTGGCACCACAAGATGTGTTTGACTACCCCAGGACTCACTCCATCCTGATGATTCCTCAGCCTCCACCTTTGCTCTGCACAGGGAGAAAGCAGAAATAAGTAAATCCTGATTTAGCATGTTTAGATCTTCGTGCCTCTTAAATGAACAAACTTGGCTAAAGGAAGCCCATCCCTGGGGAATTGGACCTGTCCTCACTGGTTTTTGAGCTTCAGAGCCCAGGGTCATTTTAAATTCTCCAAACTAATGAATGCCTCACCTTCCCTCTGGGGGAATGGCCAGATTTTGTTTGTTTGCTAGTTGCATTGTACTGCTAGTATTATTTGTTTGCCTTCTTGTGAAGGCAGTGATTCTGATATTGTATGTGGAGAGAGAATGAGATATTGGGACTCAGGCAACATGGTGCCAAATCTCAACCCAGTCTCTAATTTGGGGAACCATTTGTCCTCCCATGTTCAGCTCTGTCACTGTCTATCAGGGATTCCAGCCCAGGGCCCTGGGATCTCACAGAGCATCACAAGGCTCTGGAAAGAGCATGGGGGAAGTGCTCTGCAAACAGGATAATTCCGATTCTTATACTGAATTATTCAAGATGTGCTATACCTTTGGTTTTCTCATCTTTAAAATAGTGATAGGGCTGGGCGTGGTGGCTCATGCCTGTAATCCCAGCACTTTGGGAGGCTGAGGCAGGCTAATCACCTGAAGTCAGGAGTTCAAGACCAGCCTGACCAACATGGTGAAACCCCGTCTCTACTTAAAAATACAAAAAGTAGCCAGGCATGGTGGCGGGCGCCTATAATCCCAGCTACTTGGGAGGCTGAGGCAGGAGAATCGCCTGAACCCAGGAGGCACAGGTTGCAGTGAGCCGAGATGATGCCACTGCACTCCAGCCTGGGCAACAGAGTGAGACTCTGTCTCAAGAAAACAAAACAAAACAACCAACCAACCAAACAAACAAATATATATATGTTTGTTTTATATATATATGTGTGTGTGTGTATATATACATATGTATATATGTATATATACACACACACACACACACATACAATAGGGATGGAACGTGCTATGTCCTCATAGAGCCGTGGTGAGGATTAAATGAGAAAATCCATGTGATGTTATCTGCATGCTCTCCGGCACATTCCAAGTATTCGATGCATGCTTTTGTCCTTTCTGTTGTTTTAGAACAGTTCTCTGCCTCACCTTATTTTAGCATAGTCATGAAAATCTTCTGGGGTGCAGTCCAAGCTATGCCCAGTCTGTAACCAAGACTAGTTTATGGTCAGTAGCCATCATCATAAGTAACCAGGTCCTAAGCCTACTCTCAACAATAACTACAGCCCATCAGAGATTTCCCTAAATCAGGTGGCTTAGAAAAGCAGGCAATGCCTTCTGCACCATCATCTACATCATTTAGTTTAAATGGCAGAATCTAAAGGTTAATTGCTTTATTTATTCATCTGTCCTTCAAAAAAGCCTTTCATTATTTATTATTGATACTTTTTATCAGGTGTCAAGAACATCCTCTAAAATGGAACCGGTTTTGTTTTGTGGTGTGGAGGGTCTAGGAATGAAGAAGTTTTTTTTTTTTAAGAAAAAAGAAATGCATTTCTAGCTTATCTTGGTTCTCACCTCAATACTTGAGTATCTTCTTCATTCATTCATTCCTTCATTTATTCAGCAAGTTTTAACTGAGCTCCTACTATGTGTAGAAGCAATCAGAGCAGTGAGTAGAACTCATGTTCCAATGTGGCTAATAGATAATAAACAAAAATATAAGTGTATAGGAATCAGCTATCAAAGGGTGCTATGGAGGAAAAGTAAGTAGAAGGATAGGAATGCTGGAGATGGGGGAAGACTTGCTGTTTTATAGAAGATGGCTGAGGAAGGCTGCACAGATATTCAAGCCAAGATCCCCAGAAATAAGAGGGCAGGCTATGCAGATGTATGCAGGAAATGCAAAGAAGAGGCTACAGCAAGGTTTGCAAACTCATGGGAAATCAAGGAAGCTTGGGTGGCTGGAGCAGAGCCATCTTGCTGTGAAGTAAGTGATTTAAGGTCATAGAGGTAAGGGCACAAAGGGGCCATCATGTGGCACCTTGTAGTTTTTTCTGAGTAGATTGAGAAAGCCTATGATGGTTTGAGCAGAGGAGTGACAATGTCTGTGTGCTGGCTGGCTGCTGTGTGGAAAACAAACTGTAAGGAGACCAGGGGGGACACAGGAGTCTCAACAAATCCAGGGAGAAGAGATGGAGCTTCAGTACAAGGTAGTAATCAGTGGAGGTCCTGAGAAGTGGTAGATTCTAAATATACTTCAATAAACAGTTGCCAGAATTGGCTGGATGGATTTGGATGAAGCCAATCCAATTTGGTGGATTGGGTGTCACATGTAACAAAGAAAGAAGAGTCAGATGATTCTGAGGTTATGCAAATATAAGGTGAGCAGGTACACATGACTCCAGAGCAGTGCTTCTCTACCATGAATGAGCTCACAAACTACCTGAGGATCTTGTTAACACGAAGTTTCTGGGAAGGGCCTGAGAGTCTGCATTTTGAACCAGCTTCTAGATGCTACTAATAATGCTGGCCCATGGACCAAACTTTGAGAACCACTGTTAGAGAAAAGTAATGCATCTTAGTCATTAACAAACTGGTCTTTGGAGCCAGAATACCTAGGTTCATTTTCTGGCTCCACCATTTCCTACCAATGTCACCACAGGTAAGCTAGGTATTTACCTGTGCCTCAGTTTCTTCATCTGTATCATGGGGATCATTGTGAGAATTTCATGAGTCAGAAATATAAAGTACTCAGGAGATGCAAGAATAGTTCAACATATGCAAATCAAAAAACATGATTCACCACATAAACAGAACTAAGAACAAAAACCATATGATTATCTCAGAAAAAGCATTTGATAAAATTCAACATCATTTTATGATACCTTTGACAAACTAGGCACAAACAGAACATACTTCAAAATAATATGAGCCATATATGACAAACCCACAACCAACATCATACTGAATGGACAAAAGTTGAAATGATTTATCCTAGTAACTAGAACAAGACAAGGATGCCCACTCTCACCACTCCTATTCGACATAGAACTGGAAGTCCTAGCCAGAGCAGTCAGACAAGAGAAAGAAAGAAAGAAAGGGCATCCAAATTGGAAAAGAGGAAGTCAAATTGTACCTGCTCACTGATGACATAATTCTATACATAGAAAACCCGAAAGACTCCTCCAAAAGACTCCTAGACTTGAAAAGCAACTTCATTAAAGTCTCAGAATACAAAATCAACATACAAAAATCAGTAGCATTTCTATATACCCATAACGTTCAAGTTGAGAAACAAATTAAAAACTCAATCCTATTTATGACAGCCACAAAAATAATCTAGGAATACATTTAACCAATGAGGTGAAAGATCTCTACAAGAAAAACTCCAAAACACTGATGAAAAAAAAAATTGCAGATAATGCAAACAAGTGGAAAAACATCCCATGCTCATGGATTGGAAGAATCAATATTGTTAAAATGATCATATTACCCAAAGTAATCTACAGTTTCAATACAATTCCTATCAAATTACCAACATCATTTTTTACATAATTAGAAAGAACAATCTTAAATTTCATATGGAACCAAAAAAAAGCCCAAATAGCCAAATCACTCCTAAGCAAAAAACAAACAAATCCAGAGGCATCACATTACCTGACCTCAAATTATACTACAAGCCTCTAGTGACTGAAAACAGCATGGTACCAGTACAAAAATAGACATATAGTGATCAATGGAACAGAGTAGAGAACCCAGAAATGAAGCCACATACCTGCAACCAACTGATATTCTATAAAGTTAACAAAAATAAACAGTGGGAAAAGGACACCCTATTTAATAAATGGTGCTGGGAAAACTGGCTGGCCATATGCAGAAGAATAATCTGGACCCCTATCTCTCACTATACATAAAAATTAACTGAAGATGGATTAAAGACCTAAACATAAGACTTGAAACTATAAAAATACTTGAAGAAAACCTAAGAAAAATTCTTCTGGACATTGGTCTAGGTGAAGAATTTATGACGAAGACCCCAAAAGCAAATGCAACAAAAACAAAAAAGAGGCAAATGGGACTAGAGTAAAAAGCTTCAGCACAGAAGGAAAAAAATCAGCAGAATAAACAGACAATCTAACAGAATGGGAGAAAATATTTGTAAATTATGCCTTTGACAAAGGACTGAATCTACAAGAAACTCAAACAAGTCAACAACAACAACAACAAAAATCCATGACTCAATAGTGGGTTATTGTAGTCGTCTGTTTTCATGCCACTGATAAAGACATATCCTAGGCTGAGCAATTTACAAAAGAAAGAGGTTTAATGGACTTATAGCTCCACATGGCTGGGGAGGCCTCAGAATCATGATTGAAGGCAAGGAGAGGCAAGTCACGTCTTACATGGATGGCAGCAGGCAAAGAAAGAGAGTTTGTGCAGAAGAACTCCTCTTTATAAAAGCATCAGATCTCATGAGATGTATTCATTATCACGAGAACAGCACAGGAAAGACTTGCCCCCATGATTCAGTTACCTCCCACCGGGTCCCTCCTACAACACACGGGAATTCAAGATGAGATATGGGTGGGGACACAGCCAAACCCTATCAGTTATAATATCAATTTAGTAGCTCACATTCATCATGAAAAAAAGAAGAATAGGTTTTTAAATATTAAGGCTATGCATTGTTCCATGACTTTTTTTTTTATATGTGTGTCTTAGATCATGTTGTGAAATGTATTTCTTCTATGCATTTCTTCTGAGGGTCTTGGTCAAAAAATGTTTGAAATCACTTGCTATAAACACCAAGCCAATGTAACTGTCAAAGATTAACCTGGTGTACAGCACCACCCCATAACAAATTCAGACCAGCATCTTATAGCAATGGGCAGGCGTTCTTGGGGCTGTGCAAGGTTTGTATTCAGCAGTGACCCAGTGACCCCATATGATAGCAAAGCAAATGCATTAGACTGGTCAGTGCTACCAGTCCCCTCTCTGCCCGGTGATGGGAAATAGGTTTGATCCCATTGAACTGAGCTAGTGACCCATATGCACTGAAATTCTGGACAATTTGGGGAGGAGAGAAGCCTCAGGAGGCATCTTGCTCAGCGGGGCTGTAACAAACATGATATAATAATAGCTATACTCTTCGTTAGTTCAAAAGTTTATGTTAGTTGCAAAAGGTTTTCTTAAAGATGTTTGTAGGGAGAAACCAGGATCTTCAAAATTGTATTGTAAAATACGTTGTTTCTCAGTGAAAGTCCTTCCAGAGTGGAGGGAGCCAGATGGCAGCAAGGTGTATGCCTAAGAAGCTGAGAAAGGTTATAGGTAGAAATGGACTGAATAATCAGTGACTATATTTCAGGGGTGGTTGCTGTAATATGATACATGTGTGACATCTGATGTTATAAATTACCTTAAGTTCTCTGCTAATAATTCTATAGTAGGACAAATAGTTAATACAGTGTGTGCCTCATAATGACTTTTAGTTCAAGAATGGACTGCTGATGTGATGGTGGTCCTATAAGATTATAATACCACATTTTACTGTACCTCTTCTATGTTTATATATATGTAGTTACTCAAATACTTTGCATTGTGTTACAACTGCCTACAGTATTCAGTACAGTAACATGCTGCCCATGTTTGTAGCATAGGAACAACAGGCTATACCATATAGCCTAGGTGTGTAATAGGCTACACTATCTAGGCTTCTGTAAGTGCACTCTAGGATATTTGCACAATGACAGAATCACCTAGTGGTGCTTTTCTCAGAACATTATCCCCATCATTAAGCAACACATGACTATATGTTAATTTTTGGTTTCATATTAGTAAATCCAAACAAGGAAACTTGTTTTAGGAGAGCAGAATTTTCCTTTTTATCATTATGCTGCAACTATTAACACTAGTACTAGTTGTGACAGCCTAGGTTTTTGTCCCAAGTCGCTATTTAAAAACCCAATATTAAATGGAATAAGTAGAGAAACCATTGCCTCAATTAGCTTAATAGAAAGTGTAGGTGAAGAGGGAGTGTAGAAGGCTTTGTTGGTATAGATTCAGATCCCAGGCATGCGTAAGGATGGCTTCAGCCTTATCTCAAGTAGTTTCCCTAAATAGTCCCATATATTTTGCAAGACCAGATACCACTTGAAAAAATCTCTCTTCCAGATAATAATCATGGTAATTTTAAAACATGTCCTCAAATTCTGGGGGCTCTGCCTGTCAAAAGATGGGTTCTATGCAACCTTCACTTGAGTCTGGGGCAACGCTGGTGACTTGCTTGTAGTCGGCAGAAAACAGCAGAAGTGACACCAGGTAACTTCCAAGCCTAGGTCGGAAAAGGCTATGTGGCTTCTGCTAGTTCTCTTGTGATGCTCGTTCTGGGGAAGCCAGTTATGATGTAAGAAATCCAACTACCCTGAGGCCACTATGTTGGAAATGCCATATGAAGGTGCCTCCATCAAGAGCCTAGGTGAGCTCCCGGCTGACAACCAGCATCCTATGTCAGCCACAAGAGCCACCTTGGACACCTCGCCCAAGTACAGTGGTGTGGTCATGGCTCACTGCAGCCTCCACCTCTTGGGCTCAAGCAATCGTCCCACCTCAGCCTTCTGAGTAACTGGAACCACAGGCATGTGCCACCAAGTCCCACTGATTTTTAAAATTTTTTGTAGAGATAGATTCTCCCTATGTTGCCTAGGGTGGTTTTAAACTCCTGGGCTTAAGTGATCCTCCTGACTCAGTTTCCCAAAGTGCTGGAATTAGAAGTATGAACAGCCATGCCTGGCCAATCATCTTTCATTATAAAAATCACAGAAATAAAATCTTCCTAAGATTCCCTAACTGGCTTCAGGAGGTAATGTTTTCTGGTTAAAGCTAAAAAGAAGCACCACGAATAAATTTTGCAAGACTGGACATCACTTGAAAAGTCTCTCCTCCAGATAATAACCGTGGTAATTTTAAAACATGGCCTCAAACTTGAAGGGACTCCTCCTGTCAAATGATGTGTCCTATGTCCTCTCTCTTGAATCTGGGCCAATCTCTGTAGTTAGAAATTAGGGCTTTTTCTAACTACAGAGAGCTCAGAGAGCCAAAAATATATGTAAAAGTAAACTGTAGCTAATTCTTAAAAATAGGAACTATGCTAGCTTAGCAAATTCACTGATTAGAGTCAGGTTTACATTTCTGCTTTCAGCTGTGGTTGTCTGTGTATTTGGACAACAGACACCCTTTGATCCAGATTCAAGGCCCACAATATCAATGTGTCACTCCTCACATCTCACATTGGGGAACACACACGCAAGACTGAAATTGGAGTCAACACTAACAAGGAGGCATGAGGCAGTCTGCAAAATTAAACCAACTGTCAAACAGCACAATTAGAAGGGTAGGGGTCACTTAAGGGAGCAAAGGATGATGTTTCTGGATGAGCGAGATGGGCTAATGGTCCCCATTGGGCAAGGGTATGGTTCTGAGGTTACTGGCATTAAGATAAAAAGAAAACATGTCAGTTTTAGGATCTGATACCAGATTTGCTTCTTCAGGCAAACTCCTACCAGGAACTGAACTCCCGTATTGTCTGGGTATTGTCTGGGTATTTGTAGAGTAGACAATGCTTCCAACCACAACTTTGGGCAAGACATAGAAATTTACAGTCCATTTAAAATGACTGAGAAAATAAGGAGGTGGGTACAGTAGGGTGTGCCTGGAGGCTAACGCTGGAGGATCACTTGAACCCAGGAGTTAGAGACTAGCCTGGGCAATATAACAAGACCTCATCCCTTAAAAATAAAAAATTAAGAATGACTGAGAATATAGTCAATAATCCAGATATGCAGAGAAGAGCATCTTGCTGGTGCTGCTGCGATACTGCCCTGTGTGTAGGGTGCCCACAGGCTGACTTTCTGGTGGGATCCTGTGAAGATGTTTCCAAGGGCATAGTTCCCTGGCAAGAAGAAGCTCTCTGCTCTACAGGGACCTCATCAGACTCTTCTCCATCTCTTTATCTTCTACCCCCAAGGTGTACTCCACAGCTCATGTTGTCCCCTCTGACTCTCTATTGGCTGGGGTACTGAAAAGATGGCTCAAGATCAGGCCCCTATTGTCCATTTGACTCATCCGGAAACCAAGAACTTCCCCTATTCAGAAAGTGGAGGTGGGGCTGCTCCCTTCCCTCTATTTCACCAATCACTTTAATCTGCTCAAAAAAATCCAGAGATCGGGCAACAAACGCACAGAGCAGTGAGGCAAAGAAAGCAAGTCCCTCTTTCTTCCAAGTAACAAGACTTATGGTGCCCTTTTCACCTGGCTGGAGGAAGGGAGCACCTTCCATTCCCATATCCTATAGGAGGGAGTAAGTTTCCACCGGAAACTCAATCCCAAAGTCTCCAACAAAATCTGCTAATTTTTTTTTTTTTTTTTTTTGAGACAGAGTTTCACTCTTATCCGCCAGGCTGGAGTGCAGTGGTGCGATCTCGGCTCACTGCAACCTCTGTCTCCTAAGTTCAAGCAATTCTCCTGCCTCAGCCTCCTGAGTAGCTGGGATTACAGATGTGTGCCATCATGCCCAGCTAATTTTTGTATTTTTAGTAGTGACAAGGTTTCACCATGTTGGCCAGGCTGGTCTTGAACTCCTGCCCTCAAGTGATCCACCCACCTCAGCCTCCCAAAGTGCTGAGATTACAGGCGTGAACCACCATGCCAGGCCCTGCTAATTCTTTTTACATAGGCTGGCAGTAGGGGAGTAATGGGGAGATAGTTGGAGATGCAAATCATCTGAGAAATATCTAGCAGCTCTTTAGTTTCCACATGGCATTTATCTCCTCCTCTCTATCGTGCAAAGACAACTAAAAAAGTTATATGTAACATTCTCTTGTACCTGCCCCGGTTATTCTTGGTATTGATCTAGTTATCTGCTTCACCTTCCAGACTGTGATCTCCTTGAAGGCAGGCATGTATCTTACCATGTAGCATATCTGAAGAACTGGATAAATATTTTAGTGAACAGAACCAGTCTGGACTTCATTTACCTTGAAATCTTTACTGCCAGCTTTCATTTCAGCAGAGCTTTTTATGATGCAGATTCTAAGAAAAATTAATTACCTAGGTATTTCTGAACTTGCCGAACTGGAAGAAATGTGTTCTTAGGATAATCAAAGCCTGGCTGTGTGGTTCAGTTAGAATCAGAGAGGGTACCCTCACCTAGCCTCTTCCAAAATACCAGGCCAGGTGGCTGGATGAAAAGAGGGTTTGACTCCCTGAGCCTGCAGGCAGGAGATGAGTTCCTAATAAATAGGTCTCCTTTCGTTATTGTGAAATAAGATCAGTAACAGCCTCAGAGTGAGCAGAGATAAGTCTTTGTGCCTGTGGGGACTTGAGTTTAAGGGGTCCTACAGCAACACTACCTATCATCCACATAGCTTGGAATGGCCAGATACAGATCAGGAAAGCACAATTCCACTGTGGTCCTTGAGGAGGCAGTCTCAAAAACGGGTCAGGTATTTATTTTCTTTCTCTTTTTTTTTGTGTGTGTGTGGTTTTATAACTTTATTTGACAAGCAGCAATTAGCTCTCATCCACATTGACTGTAGATTTTTGATAGTAACAGGTTCATAGGGAACCCAAGTCTAGAGCTTGTTTGATGAATCTTTATCCTCATTACATTTTGTGGACAATTGCAAGTGGATGGAACAGGCCTTATTCCTTTGGTCCAAACAGCTTTGTTGAGCCAGGTATCAGGGTGGTGGCTGCTGAAAGCTGGGCTTGCTGTGGTACTTACTTAAAATAAAACAACAGTGAAGTTTGCCATATCAGTTGACACTTGTTCTCACAAAAGATTTCTCTTTAGCATGCGATGCTCTTTGTAGTATTTTACCCACAATATAACTTCTTTTGAAATTGGAGTGAATTCCCTCAGCCCTGCCTTTGTCAACTAAGTTTATTTAATACTCTAATTTTTTGTCTTCATTTTAACAATGTTCACAGCCTTTTCACCAGGAGTGAATTTCATCTCAATAAACTACTTTCTTTCTTTGCTCATCCAGAAAAAGACAATTGCTCATCCACTGAAGTTTTATCATGAAATGGCAGCAATTCAGTCACATCTTTAAGCTCCACTTCTAATTCTAGGTTTTTGTTGTTGTTGTTTGCTATTTTCCCCACATCTGCAGTGACTTCCTCCAGTGAAATCCTGAACACATCAAAGTCATCCATAAGAGTTGGAATCATCTTCCAAATTCCTGTTAATGTTGATATTATGGCCATGTTCATTAATGATCTTAACTAGATCTTCTGGATGACTTGTTGCAGCTTCTCCATCAGCACTTGCTGCTCCACCTTGCCCTTTAATGTTATGGAGATGGCTTCTTTCCTTAAACCTCAGGAACCAACCTCTGCTAACTTCTAACATTTTTCTGCAGCTTACTCACATCTCTTAGCTTTCCTAGAATTGAAGAGAGTCACAGCCTCACTCTGAATTAGGCTCTGGCCTGAGGGAGTGTTTTGGCTAGTTGGATCTTCTATCCGGACCACTCAAACTTTCTCCACATTGCCAGAGGCTGTTTTGCTTTCTTATTCATGTGTTCACTGGAGAAGCACTTTAATTTCCCTCAAGAAGTTTTCCTTTGAAAACTTGGCTAATTGTTTGGCACGAGAGGCTTAGCTTTTGGCCTGCCTTGGCTTTCAACATGCCTTCTTCTTTAAGTTTAGTCATTTCTAGCTTTTGATTTCAAGTAAGAGATGTGTAACACTTCGTTTCACTTGAACACTTAGGGGCTATTGTATGGTTGTTAATCAGCCTAATTTTAATAATGTTGCATGTCAGGGAACAGGGAGGATCAAGGAGAGGTAGACAGATGGGGAGCAGCTAGTTTTCGGAGCAGTCCAACCACACCCAACATTTATCAATGAAGTTTGCCATTTTATGTGGGTGCAGTTTGTGGTAACTCCAAAAGAATTACAATAGTAACCTCAAAGATCACTGATCAGAGATCACCATAATGTGTATAGTAATGAACAAACTGTAAGCATTGTGAGAATAACCAGAATGTTACCCAGAGTCACAAAGCGAGCACATGTTGTTGGAAAAATGATGCTGATAGACTTAGTTGACACAGGGTTGCCATAAACCATCAATATGTAAAAAACGCCATATCTGCAAAGCACAATAAAGCAAGGCACAATAAAATGATGTATGCCCATATTATTTAAGAGAACATATCAAACCCAGAGTTTCTCTCTGTCTCTCCCATACCAGGAGACTGTGGAGCTCACCTAACTCCCTTTGTCTTCAGAGCTAGCACAGTGGAGAAAGGTTAGGCAATGAGCAAGGTCAATTAAAATACCCATGCTGTGCCCAGTATACCTAGGGTCCTTGCCCTTGTGCAGTACAAGGAGGAGCTTGGTAGGTGCCCCAGATCTCTGTGCTGATGGATTTTTACCTACGACCCCAAATAGAGAAACGCTTAAACCTTACTCGGAAACAGGAGGGTGATTTTCCTTTTTTCAGAAGAAAGGGAGAGTGACACACACATTGGTAATCTACTAATTGTAGACATATGGACAGTTAGGGACAGTCTCCAGTCAGAAAACAGGCCTATATCCCCTGAGGGGATTCCACCCACCCTTCTCCTTTCCAGAGAGTAGCTAGGGATTCATCCAATGAAACAGAAGGGAAAGAAGCTAAAACAAGTTTATGAAATAGCTTCCTGAGGAATCGTTAAGTGGATTCCAAGTTTTAATATGCCCCAATACACATTAGATTGAACTAAAATGTATTAATTACTGTCAGAGATTGATCCCATTAATGGCCCAATTATTTTCTCTCTCTATATCCATGCCCCTTGCCCTGTGACTTTGCAAGTCATCCTACTGAAGAGACACAGTCAATTCCCCCAGCCTTTAAATAGGCTAGACTATGTGACCTGCTTCGGTCAACAGGATGCAGTGGAAGTGATGGTGTACTACTTCTAAGCCTTGGCTTCAGAGAATTTATGTGTTTTCATCTGCTCTATTGTGCCTCTGCTATCACCATGACAACATTCTTGGGGTAACCTGCTGGAGGATGAGAAATAAATGGAAGAAATGAATCACCCAGTCATCCAAGTGAAGGCCAGCCTAGTGCAGCTGACAGCCAGCCTAACCCCAGATACATGAATGAGTCCAGCCAAGATCAGCAGAACTGCCTAGCTGGACCCTAGCTGACCCCAGTTGTGTGAGCTATCAATTGGTAGTTTTATGTCACTGTGGTTGCATGGTTGTCTGCTTCCCTGTTGTGTATGGTGACCATGGATAACTGACATAACTACCTATCTTCCCAGTGCTCAATTTATCACCATCTAAACCTCCCAATCATCTGTGAGAAATGTGTCATTATTTGCACTTTGCAGATGAGGAAACTGAACCATATAATGAGATTAAGTGATTTGCCCAAAATCACAAATACAGTAAGACAGGGAGTTTTATATCCAAGTCCAGGATTTTCTCTAATGCATTACAGATGAATTGGAAGAAAGCAAAGAGTTTTTAAAATAAATATGGTTGCAGACTGACTTCCTGGGTTGAATTCCTGGCCGTCCCATTTACTAGATTTGGAACATTTTGCAATTTTCTTAGCCTTTCTGAGTCCCAATATTCATTTCTGTAAAATGAGGATTATGTCATCTGCCTTGAAGGACATTCATCCTATAAATATTATTGAGTGATGACTATGTGCCCAGTACTGTTCCAAGGGCTGGTGAACCATTACTAATCAAAAGTAAAAAGATCTGGATGTGGGAATCTATCTTGCATGTTTGGCTTGCATGTTTGAAGTACAGCTTAAACTTCAGAAAAAAAGGGAGCATTTGGGGTATAGACAAAACATTTTGGTCAGTGTCTTGGTCATTTTGCATTGCTATTAAGAAATACCTGAGGGTGGGTAATTTATAAAGATAAAAGGTTTGTTTGGCTCACAATTTTGATAGCTGGAAGATTCAAAACTGGGCATGTATATCTGATGAGAGCCTAAGGCTGCTTCCACTCCTGGCAGAAGGTGAAGGAGAGCAGGTATGTGCAGAGGTCACAAGGTGAGAGAGGAAGCAATAGAGAGCAGGAGGGAGGAGGGGACAGGCTCTTTTTAACAACTAGCTCTCTTTTGAGAAATAATAGAGTGAGAACTCATTAACCGCTTAGAAAGGGTGTTAATCTATTCATGAGGATTCCACCATCATGATCCAAACACCTCCCATTACAGCCCACTTGCCAACACTGTGACACTGGGGATCGAATTTCAACATGAGATTTGGTGGGGAAAAACAAACCATGTCCAAACTTAGCAGCCAGGAACTTGAAAGAAGGATTTCCCTTCCTAAAATGTATTGCTACATTCCTCCCTTTGGGATTAGGATTGGAGAGTAGTGCTGGAAAAACATCTGGGATCTCAGAGCAAAGGGAAACAACATCCTTCTACCTCAGTGCCTGCATTCTAGGGGACTGGTTTGTGAGAAGACACAGAAAAATTCCCATGCCCTGAGAATAGCATAACAAAATCACTAGAACTAAAGAGCATGACTTCTTCTCTAGTGGACATCTCATGAGGACCCATGTCAACAATAATCCATCAAAAGATTCCTGCCTCAATCCCCAACATTTCAGAAATTCATTCCAGAATTCTGACATAAATTCTGGGAAGGAAACACTTTAGAGACCCTAGTTAAATTTTCTTGCTGTACTGAAGGGATGATGCTTCAAAATGCAAATTATTTTGAGTTATAGGAAATGAAATTATATTTTTGTAACCCAATTTTGTAGCCTTAGATTCACACATTTTAATTAAAATTAAACAAATATCGTGTTGTTGTTTCTTGTAAAATAAGGTAAAATCTAATGTCCAACACTTTCTGTAGAAGAGAGAGCTAGTTCTCCACCAAAATGTGTGCTTTCTGTTCCATGATACAGTGTTTAGCTAGAAAGCAGCTGCCCAGCAAGAGATGACATTTCCCAGAACCCTTTGCATCTGGGCAAGACCATGTGATTAGTTTCTACAAGTAGACTGCAAGTAGACATGATACGTGTCTTTTCCAGATTGAGGTCTCTTCTGTATTACTCTCTTTCCTCATCGTCATCTAAATTACATAGGCCCCTGAGGCTCTGGGGAGGCAGAAACACAAAATGGAAGGAAATTGAGCTTCTGAACGTTTCCTGGAATGCCCACCTTTTGATCAGGAATGCCAGCATCACATTGCTACATAAGCAAGAGATAAATGTCTCGTGTGTTAAATCACTGATATTTGGAGGCTTATTGTTTTATATTAAACAATCTTTATTTGAAAAATAGTACCTTGCAATCGTAACATGATCTATCAAACTTCAGTGAAAGCAATTTCAGCAACAACTAACGAACAGTAGCTAAACTGACAAGAGATCAATCAAAAGTATTTTAAAGTGAGCAGCACCAGCTGATGTTCTGGTGAGTCTCTGGGTGTTCTGGTGAGTCTCTGGGTGTTTAGGACCTGGCTACAGGGAAAACAGAATCAAATCAGCAGGTGCTCTGGACCCAAGCTCACACATCATGACCAGCCTCCCTCCTTGGGTCCTTAGTGGACCACAGTCCCCCTGGTACTTCCAGGCCCCTGTGGGCTATAGGTGGAGCCCTAGGAGCCAAAGGGCCTCTTGGAAAAGGCTGGAACTTGGCCTCTCAGTCAGCCAGCTTCTGCGTATTGCTTTTATTTTCTTTCCAGAGTACCTGGAGCGGTCTCTCAGTGGATAAAGTGGCCACCCAGCCTTCCTGGGCCATTTTCTCAGAGAAGAGGATTTCTCTCTGAAAACTGGAAGTGTCTTACTTCCATTCCTTGGCCAGGTCTTGGGCCATCTTCTTGTAGTGATTGCAGGTCTGTAAGACACAGTTCAAGTTTTAGTACACCTTACTGAGGTCCAAGCAGTAGACTTCCTGCTGAGACCCCATCGTGTGTTCTTGGTGCAGTCTAGGCAAAGTGGGAGTCGCCAGCTGTAGCTTCCGGAGGTCCCTTTTCAGCTGTCCACTTGCACCCTACAGAGAGGTCTGCTGGCTGAGCCGACTTTGGATTTATGCTATGAGTACTTCACCCCTTTGGTTTTCTTCCCACAGTTGCATGTCTGCTTCTCCAGTATCCCCCTCAGGACATTTAAAGAATGCACCTAAGTCACTGTCATCATCCACACTCTTCAGAGGGACTTGTGCCCAAGACGCTGGGTGACCACTGTGTCTTGCTTCCCTATTTCCCTTCACTACCAAGTCCTGATGGTCCACATGGTCTCTACTGCCTCTGAGCAGATGCGGGATTCTCAGCGGGGTGTGGGCCAAGGAGGTCAGTCACCTCCCTCCAACACTCACTGGCACTAGTCCCAGGATTCTGTACATCACTAGTTCTGCCATCCTCAGGTGGGCCAGCAGCAGCTGAGTATGCATCTCCTAGTGGGCAACAGGCTCTCCGTGGCTCTTGAGGGCTCTGAAGCTCTGCCTCCACTTGCCAGTGGCCTGTGGGCCACAACTGACCACTTGGAACCCTGAGGACTGTCTCCTCTCCAACAGAAACAAGGGCCCACCAATCAGGGTAGGCCGTCTGTTGGGCTGGACTGTGGGGAGGGGAGGCACCCTGTGTTTGAAAAAACTGTGTCCCTGATTTTGTGTTAATAGAAAGTGACATTACTTGTGCAGTGCCTTGGGGGAGTGGAAAGAGCTCACTGCAGCCCCTATCTCAGGCCGCTCCAGGCCCCACCAGGCCCTACAGCACAGCTAGAGGAGCATGCCACAGCCCAGGGTCCACACATGATCCTCTCAGGGCAGCATGCTGGCCCATCCCTGCTGAGGCCCATGACCCTGATTTCAAGTCTTCTTCTGCTGCAGGGAAGCCTGGTCCTGCCTGTAAAGAGTCTATCTACCTTGCTAGATTGAGCTTCTTGAAGAAGGGACTATGTTTTCTTCATCTCTGCATCCCCGGTAGCTAACCAATGTCCAGTATACTCTAGGGGGTCAGCCATTGTGTTGTTTTCTTGTTGACTCTACTCTGACTTATGACATGACACTTTCCCCTCTTGACCTCTATATTCAGATTTTTTTTTTTTTTTTTTTTTTTTGAGATGGATTTTTGTTCTTGTTGCCCAGGCTGGAGTGCAGTGGCGTGATCTCAGCTTACTGCAGCCTCCACCTCGCGGGTTCAAGCCATTCTCCTGCCTCAGCCTCCCGAGTAGCTGGGACTACAGGTGCGCACCACTATGCCCAGCTAATTTTTGTATTATTAGTAGAGACTGGGTTTCACCATTTTGGCCAGGATGGCCTTGATGTCTTAACCTTGTGACCTCGAGCTTTAAAACCCCTCCAATATAGACGGACCTCAAACTGCAGCCAGACCTGAGGAATGGTGAATGGAGCACTTTCCCTGGTGTGATGAGAGGACCTACAGATCTGGCTGTCTTGTCCCTTGCATCCCTCTGCAGAATTTGACTCCGTTTTCAAATCGGACTCAAGAATGATCTTTAGTGTTGAGGATTTTGCGGGGTTTTTTTTGTTTTTTTTTGCTTTGTTATTGACACAGCTTCTGGAAATCTTTTTCACAGAGAGTTTGGGGACGTTTTTGGCCAAATTGGGCAGATGCAGGCTCCATCTGCTCCACCGCCACTGTCTGGGCCACAGCATGTCCCCTGCGTCCTGCTCCTCCACAGGGGTTTCTGCAGCAGAATCTGCTCCTTCGCAGGCACGTCCACAAGGTGCTCCTGTGCTCCAGCCCCGCTGTTTCCAAGAAGACAGGCCCTGGGACGGCCGGGATCCCTTTCCCTCAGACAGCGCAGTCAGTGTGGGTAGCAGGCCGGAAGTGGTGACAGCCACCATGACAGTCAGGGCCGCGGGCAGGACGATCGCATTGAAAAAACAGCATCCGGCCTCCAGGGCCGAGCGGAGTGACTCGGCCTTCATCTCCTCCCTGAGGCAGCCATCTTGTCGCCGCTTTCCTCAGGAGCATTGCGAGCTCCTCCCCAGGACCCGCTTCTCGGCTTTTCTTCTCCCAACTCTTCTTACCAGGCAGTGGCGCGGCCTCTCTGGCCCAGCAGGGAATGGGCGCAGGGAAGGGAGGGGTAGTAACGACCGAGGCATGGAGGCTTTTCTGTAACAGCAGTTATGTTACCCTGATTAATACAAAATTGCCTCCACGAATCACAAAATTACCCAAGCAAGAAATAATGTCTAGGTTTTAAGAAACTAACTCCTGAAAGAATTGATTCGTCCTGGGACAATGTACAGAGTTGATGCCTGGCTAATTAGAGGTCACTGGGATAGAATTCTTCCTGAAATAGCGCGGCATAGAGGTGTGTATTAAGGACTCTAGGTAAAGAATCACGTGGAGAGAATCTTCATGTTTAACACAAAGATCCCAGTTCTTCAACAAAAGAGAGGTAAACTACTCAGATGGGGATCTAAGTTGTAGCCCAATGTCACAGCCTGCTCCTGCCACAATTTCTTATTGATGCCAGGAGACTGCCTTTGTTTACTGCAGTCATCATGGCTGTTTAAAGTGTTAATAACTTGCTTTTTATTTTAAGCGGGTGTGAACTGCATGGATTCTATTTCCTAATAAGAGTCTAGTGTCACCTGATATTTTCACATAAAGAGAGCTGCCTCGTGGCATGGCTTCTGAAGCTAGCATGTACTTATCCTTCACAAGCCCACAAAAACTGCAAACTGTAATTCAGAAATTTGATTTGATCATTCCACTAAACCTCTAAGCACAATGTTTTCTTCAGCTCAGTGTTTTCCTTGCCATAAACTTACCCTCAGCGGGAACCACTGACATTTTAAGAGCTGAATCCTCACAGACACTGAGGCCAAAAGGACTTCAGTGACTCGCCCAAGTCATTAATGTGGTAGAGATGGTGCCAACTCTGCATTTTGAGGCCATTAAAAAAAAATCATCAAAGACAGGGGTTGCCAATCAGAGGTTCTCCATAGTGAGTGTCCAACAATAAGATCACAGTGACTGCTTATTCCAAAGTTACCACATTCGATACTCAAGGTTTTCAACAGAATTGATTCCAATTAGAACTTCAAATTTTCCATTAAGCTGTATGAAATATTATAAATCTATTGAGAACACCAATAGAAGAATGGGTGACTAAATCGCAATATACTGGCACAAGGGAATACTATACTGCAGTAAGAATGAACAATCTTCAATTATACCTGACCACATGTATGAATTTCATAAACATAATATGGGGCACAAGAAGGCAGACAAGAGAGTATACAGTGTGTGAGTCTCATTATTTAAAGCTCAAAAGCAGACCAAATTAATCTATTGTGTTAGAAGCCGGAATGATGATTAGATAGAGTACTTACTAGAGGAAGGTATAAGGGAACTTCTGGAGAACTGGTCATGTTCTGATTTCATACTTGGTCTCTAGTTCCCCAAGTGTGTTCAGCCTGTAAAAAATTTACTAAGCTGTACACTACCTCCTAGCACACTTTTCTAAATATGTTATACTTAAATAAAATGTTTACTTAAAAGCCAATAAAAAATCTTAAGGACTCCTGGAGAGACACCTCAAAGTTTAATGATCCCAGGTAATGAATCACTACCTCATATACTTTTGAAAAAATTTCATTTTGCATTTTGTCATACATTGCCAGTTGGAGTCTGTATTAGTCAGCTCTAACACTGCTATAAAGAAATACCCAAGACTGGGTAATTTAAAAGAAAAGAGGTTTAACTGGCTCATGGTCCCACAGGCTGTACAGGAAGCATGGCAGAATCTGCTCAGTTTCTGGGGAGGCCTTGGAGAACTTACAATCATGGTGGAAGACGAAGGGGGAGCCAGTACTTCACATGGCTGGAGCAGGAGGAAGGGGTGTGGGGGAAGGTGCTACACACCTCTAAACAACCAGATCTCTTGAGCAGTCACTCACTGTCATGAGAGCAGCACCAAGAAGATGGTGCTAAACCATTCATGAAGGTTCATGAAGATTACCCCCATGATCCAATTACCTCCTCCAAAGCCCCATAGCCAGTATTGGGGATTACGGTTCGACATGAGATTTGGTCAAAGACACAGATCCAAACCATATCAGGGTAAATCAGGTTAAAAGAGTTTTACAAATGTGAGATTTGGAAAGACGTATTTATGATTGGATTCTGTTTCCCCCTTTTTCCTCACGTCTTTCAATTTTTGATTATAAGGAAACATACATGTTTTAAAGTGGTGGCTAAGATTCAGGTGTGGCCTGTGCTCTTGGCAAAAGACAAAATTTCAACAAATTTAAAGATCTAATTGGCTTTTTCATGCCTTGGGAGTCATCTCATCTAAAGAGTTAGAAAAGGCTCTCTGATGACCTGAGCAGATGAAGTTGGCTTTACAGGCAAAAAAGGGCTGAAGAAAGCAGAAACAGGGAAAAAAAAGCAGATTAGTTAGCATCAGGTTACTTCACATTACTCTTTTTGTAAGAGTTGAAGTTGAGGGGACTTCCTTATCATGCTGGCTAAAACTGGCCTTTTGGGGAGTTTGGCTACTAGCTATCCCTCTCCTGATTTCTTGGAAAGTCAGATAATAAAACTTAGTTTTATTATCTAAGTAATAGAGTAATGGTAATGGAGAACTTGAACATGACTGACTCCATTTCGGTTTGGTCTGTTGGAGCCTAATGTAGGAGCTCAGTCCAAATCAATGGCCTTATAAATTTTATGTAACACTCCATAGATAATCTATGGACATAAAACCAGACCTTGCTTGACAGTGTTAAGCAGTCATGGCTATTATGTGCTTAAGAGTCAGTACAGCCCTTAAAAAGTTACCTCCATCACCTCAATGGGAATGAAATGTAACAAAGATTTGTCCCTCATTGCTTCCATTATGTTTCTCTCAACTCATTGCTTCCATTATGCTTCTCTTTTTGATTCTTTCCTAATGACACAAGTAAGTCCCAACCAATATGTATCCATCTAATATTGCTAAGCTGTGTTGTTTCACCACCACCAGCAGCATCTCCACCATCACCCTCATATGGTTAGAGTAATATTCACTTGCTATTGTGACTGTATTTCTTGTTATTATTGTTGGTATTATTGCTACATAACAGATTGCACCAAAACTTAGCAGCTTTTATTATTTTATCTTGTTCTTGGTCTTTTGGGTTAGGAATTCAGAAACAGCCCAGCTGAGCAGTTGTCTCTTGGAATCTCCCATGCAGTTGCAATCAGATGTTGGCTGGGCTGCAGTCATCTGAAGGACTGGACATCCAAGATGGCTCACTCAAGTGCCTGGCAGGAGGTGCAGGCTGTCAGTGGACTTAGCTAGGGCTGATGACTGGGCCATCTACATGTAACTCCCCAGCATGTTGATGTCAGGGCAGTCAGTTTTCTTATATGGTTAACCTCTAACTTCCCCACAGCAAATGTTCCCTGAGAACCCAGGGGGAACTGACTTTGCCTTAGAAATCATGCAGCATTGCTTCTGTTGCATTAGGTTAATTATAAATAAGTCACAAACCCAAGCAAATTCAAGGGGAGGCGATTATATCCCACCTCTAAATGGGAATAATATCAAAGGATTTTCAGCCCTTTTTTAAAACCACCACCCTGTGTGACCAGGGCAATAACCAAATTAAATTTAGTTGATTGTTTTTCTTATGCCGATGTCCTTTGGGTCTTCACCCAGAATGTTGCATGTAGTCATAGAAATGCAAATCAATTAATCCAGTTGCTGCATTAGACATATTATCAAAGAAGCCACAAGATGTTTCCATTTAATGAACACAGATTTTTATAGACCTTGCTCCTCCAATTCTGTGGGAAAGAACTTGTGATTCACCTGTTCCATTTGAAGAAATGGAAACCTAGAAGGGCTCACAGTTTCCTGTCTCTTAAGTTGCAGGGCCAAAATTTAAGCATATTTTCTGCCTCTAAGTCCAAGATTTACAAATACATCTCTGATAGTTTCAAGTTTAAATGAGCTTCATTCATTTCAGTAACATATTTTGCACCAAGTACCTGGATGTTTTGAAGGTGAGTATATCTTACATCCTAGCATTATATCCTGGGATATTCTGATCTATTTGTTTAAGCTAGGAATTGTGCTAGTGCCAATGGATTGAAGTATCTGCTGCTCTTCTGAGCAAAGAAATGGAATAAACAATTTTAAGAACTTTAACAGAACCATGCACCCAAGAGGAAGGACATTTTATTCTGGGTGCAGAATATCTTTATCAATTGCCTGGCTGAAAGAACTGGAGATTAATAAGGATTAGAATGGCAAGCAAAATGAAGATAGATGGAGTTGCTAAGGGATCAAGAGACCAGACTAGAATTCAGTATGATCCTGGGTAAATTAAAAAGACAGCTTGATAGAAATGAGGAAAAAAAATCAGTAGGAACAAATGCAAGGTGGCTCATCCCAACAAAAATCCACATTGCTGCAAAGGTGGGTAAGAGTGGCTGGATATAACCATAATAGACACTTGCCCCAGAGCCAGTGAGTACCATGTGATGGATGAGAGTCAGCAATATTAATTTCAGATGTGGAAGTTCATAGGTAAGACAAGAAGACTTTAGCTCAATAAATGGGGAATTTCTCTAACCCCACCCTCAAAGTAAATCAACTCTTCTTGCAATACATAATCAAAACTCCTTTATCTTTTATTTCATGGACTTTATTACTGTTGTAATTTTTAACATTTTGATGTAATTATGTAATTAATATCATCTTTTCACTAGATGGTCAGTTCTATGAAAGCAGGGTCTGGATTTGTTTGCATCATGCATGCAATGACTGCCAATGCAGTGCCTTCCATGCGCCTAATGTGCAGCTGGTGTCTTCTCAATAGTTATTGAATGAGTAAATTAATGTTAGGCTGAAAATAATGTATACTAGTGCTTGGCAAACGATGGCCCACTAACCAAATTTGGCCCATAATCTGTTTTTGTATGGCCTGTAAACTAAGAATGGTTTTATATTTTTAATGGTTGAAAAAAATCAAAAGAAGAATATTTTATGATGTGAAAATTATATGAAATTCGTGTTTCAGGGTCTATACAAAAATGTTTATTGGAACACATCCCACATTTGTACCTATTGTCTATGGCTGCTCTTGTGCTAAAACAGCAGCACTGTGTAGTCACAACAGAGACCATGTGGCTCACAAAATCTAAAATATTTACTATCTAGCCCTTTACAGAAAAAGTTTGCTGGTCCCTGGTGTAGACAATCTGGTTCTCATCATCCTTGGGGTTTCGTCAACTCATGGGCATGTATTCCTAAGCTTTTGGCTGATATCTAATGGATAAAGTGACTTTTGTGCCCTCTCTCCCCCCATTGAAACAAAATAGCCACTCTCTTGTTTTCTGAAAGACTGAAGATTATAAAATAAGAAACTGCTCAGGTCTCCAGAATGGAGGCAACAATTATTGAATGAATAAATTAATATTAAGATGAGAATAATGTAGACTAGGGATTGGCAAGACCAGGAGCTCTGGAGGCATATGGAATTGGTTTCAAATCCTAATTCTGCCATCCAAATGTGTAATCTTAAGCAAAATAATTCTCTAAGCCCCAACTAACCTTTTTGTAAAATCCTCATAGGAAGCTGTGGTGGTTAAATAGGTATGATAGACACCTTTTAGATGAGTTTGCCCATCCAAAGTCCTTTCTCTGAGAACTGTTCCCCCACTTCCAACACCAGGAGCAACCTGTACAGCCCTTTCTACCTTCTCTCCTCTGACCACAACAGATAGGACGAAGCATGAACAACTGATGCAAAGTTTATCTTAGGCCAACTAGATGTTTTCCCTCAAAAATTTGAAAATGAAACATAGAAATTATAGTTAGTCCACTTGAGGCACCTGGACAAGAGCCACTTGTTTGGGCAACAAGCAAGGATAGAAGCAACTGGTTTGCAGACAGAGAAAAATGAACACAAAATGAGCAAGATATTTGTGTAGAGAATGAAAGTAGCCCCGCTCTGTTGGGATGGGAACCCTTCTGAACCTGTTATGAATGGCAGCAGGCATTTTCAACTCACGGGTAGAGGTCTAAGTTCATTAAGTCCTGCCGATGGAGCCAGCCCACCTCCGTCTCCAAGCTGCTTATACAATTCAGCCCCTCAAGCATCCACATCTCCCTGTGGATAAGCTATAGAAACAGGGGTGATTAAAGGTGCCCTGCATTCCATCATTTGTGCTAAACATTTGGTGCAGACTTCTTTGTTCTGAATTCTTTAGTATCAGAGGGAAAAGACTGGAAAAGAGAACAACTACACACAGAGGTGGGTGATCCCATTCCATAAAACCAAAACTTTGGAACTTGAACATCAAATCTGTCAAGTCTTAGGTATGACGTGCTAGCAACGTATTGTTAAAAATTGAGCTTCAGATCCAAACTGCCATAGCAGCTCCCTGATTGCCAACTCTCAGAAGACTGAGTTCCTTCTGCAGCTGCATAGAAATTGGATATACGCAGAAATTTATAAGAGAACAGCAGTAAAGGAGCCAGAGATTTCCCTTGCTACAGATTTTTCAGGGAAACACATGGCAGTTTGGGGAAGTCCCTAATGCTAATGACTTTCCACTTCCTAGTTTCATTCCCTTGGTTGCAGCCTGGCTACTTTTTTGTCCTTGGTTCAGGGAGGTAGTCATGCACAAAACCCTGTTTTAAAACTAGCTCTAATGGAGTTCAGTCTATTCTCACAAACGTGCCTGGACTGAAATAATGAATTTCCTGGTACATACTTGCCATTCAACAATGTAATGATTGTCATTATTTTTCAAAGTATTATTAGTTGGCATTATTATTATGGAATAATGGAATATTGCTATGGAATATCCAGTGAAAACCAGTGACCATAGTTTTTATAGATTCAGACTGCAGTGTGCAGGCATTAAATGACATGGTGTCTGGGATTTGCTTCAGAACAATTCCATGATAAAACTTTCTTTTTGTTTTGTTTGTGTGTGTGTGTGTTTCCATGATAAAACTCTAAAAACAGAAAAAGAAAATGAGAAAGAAAGAAATAGATAAAGCAATTTTGGTAAACTCTTGGTAATTGTTGAGTCTGGGTGATGGGTATATGGGAATTCATTGTATTATTCATTCTGCTTTGTGTATATTAGAATATTTTCATAAGAAAAATTAGATTAAGATTATTTTTAGAGTTAAAATAATTAGATTTTAAATATAGCAATTTGCTTACATAAAAGCTCTAAAAAGTCAGTTCATTATACAGGTTGCAAAGAATATTTTAGAACTATTTATTCTTTCAAAATAGAAACCTCTCTTGGATGACGTAGAGTCGCCCTGAGACAGGGAAATGGACCAAATGACATTTTAAGACACCCTCCGAACACACACATACTTGTCACCTCTACTATTCTTCATTAATGCATTTCTTCCTAAACAAATGGTAAAGCATTCTTCCAAAGAATATTTAGAAAACCATCGATAATCCATATGTGTCAAAGATTGCAATATGTCTTTAAACCTCAGAAGGAGTGGGAAATCACATTATAGATTTCTTCTTTTTCCAATACATCATGCTAATGACAACGAATTATTGGGTGCTCTTTATTCTCATGGGATGAATCAGGCCAAGGGTTCTGTTCTCTATGGCTGGTAAATCAGACCCTGGAAACTGTGTCATCCTGGCTGGCCTCTCTCCCTAAGTACATGCAACCAGCCACCCGCTAGTTCTGGGCTAATGAAGTCCAATTGCTCCATAGGCTGAGGTTTATTCAGTTTGTATAAATGGGAGAAATAAAGACCAAATATGGCCTGGCCTAAGTAAGACATACCAGTCTGAAGCACAGAACTGAGCCAAGAAAGGGAAGCATAGGAAGAAAGGGCATAAAACAAAGGCCCCAGCATGCTCTCTGCTCTAGAGGCAGCCAGCGGAGGAGCTGCTTAGTCCACCCCTGAGAAAAAGAGGCTACCCAAGGTTGGCAGAGAGGGTGTGCTGATGATGGAAGGAGAAACTTTGATGCCTCCTTGGTCCTTTTATTCCACCACTTCAGGACCATGGCCTGAAACTCATAACTCCTGCCCATGCAGGTTGGAGAATTGAGAAGGAATTCTACTTGAAGAAAAGGTGGTACCTGGGGGAAAGTGAACAGAACTGGATGACTGAACATCACCCTAAAGAAAGGAACAAGGCAGCACCTAGCACAGAACCTGGCACATAGGAGGTTCTCCATAAATTTATTCATTCATTAGAAAAAAATGGAGGGGGTGCCTACTGGGTGCTCTGTACTAGGAAATTCGCCCCTGAAGGAAATAAATATAAAGTTCTTGGCCTCCTGGAACACAGAGTCTGTTGGGAGGATTGGTAGTTATGCAGATAAACATATAATCGCTAAGTCTGATAATCAGAAAAACACCGATCTGGAGGGGCTATGGGAGTCTTTAAGTGTTTTGTGCCCAAAGGCACCCAATGTCAGAATAACATGATTAACTAGGAGTCCAAGCTCCAGAAAGAGGCTTCCTGGATTCAAATTCCAGTTCTATCATTCCCTTTCTGGGTGACCCTAGGCTGGTTACTTAACCTCTCTGTTTATCTGAAAAACAATCATGTTAATAATAAAGTGGGCCAGGCGTGGTGGCTCACGTCTGTAATCCCAGCATTTTGGGAGGCCGAGGCGGGCAGATCACGAGGTCAGGAGATCGAGACCGTCCTGGCTAACATGGTGAAATCCCATCTCTACTAAAAAATACAAAAAATTAGCCAGGCGTAGTGGCAGGCGCCTGTAGTCCCAGCTACTCGGGAGGCTGAGGCAGGAGAATGGCGTGAACCCAGGAGGCGGAGCTTGCAGTGAGCTGAGATCGTGCCACTGCACTCCAGCCTGGGCGACAGCGCAAGACTCTGTCTCAAAAAAATAAATAAATAATAATAATAATAATAATAAAGTGAATGTGAGATCCAGCCTCAGCCCAGAATAGGAACCTGATCTGTAACGGCTCTGCCACCTGGCCCTCTTGCCCTCTGACTTCTGGTTGGATTTGACCAATGGAAAGCATGTTCAAGAGATTAGAAGGCTGTGGTTTGGCAATTACCAATTTCTTCTGTCTCCTGGCCCTCCCCTAGAACTCTCACTAACTCTGAAACCCACCCCCTCTAGACCAGTGTCTGGTAAAGGCAAAAAGCTCTCTGCTGTTGCTAGAACAGCAACATACCCTGTTGGTTTCTTATAATAGTCCCTTCACTAAACACCCTTCAACTACTCTTTTTAAATGTACCATATGCTTTCCACTGAGGCCCTGACCAGGGCACCTGAAAATAATGCTTGGCCCTTGATAAGCACCTGATAAACAGAAGCTAATATTATCCAAGTAAGACACTGTTTTAGATTTGTGTTATGTTATAGACAGTGTCTATGACACCCCCTATCATTGAAAACATGTTGAGAGGAGATGGTCTAACTCTTCCCAAACTCTCTAGAAGCCCATCAAAAGAGGATAAGAAAATAAGGACCCAGCAAAACACTAACACAAAGTGGCCATTCATGGGTGAAGCAATAATAATTCTGGTCACCAGCAGCTCTTGCCTGTGTGCAAAAATCACGATGCCGTTATAAAAAATAAAAACACTGTTGGCCCTTTGACAATGATGAGAAAGGGGAGATTTTCCAGCAAAAGAATCTCAGCCAAATTTGAAGCTGTTATTTACCCGCTTAAGACAGAAAGTATCCTCTCTGGGTTCCTTGTGATCTAATCCTTTAAGCCTTCTGCTGGCACTGGAAACAATGTTAAGCTTTGGGATCAGGCCCTTTGGTTTCTATAATCCATGGGAATTTGAAGATGATAAATTTGTGGAGAGCCTGAAAGTCCCTAACATGTAATGGAGCCCAAGGGGGAAATAATTAGGATACAGTCACGTAACTCCATTAACTCTTCTGGAAGGCTCTGAATTATGTAAGTCCCCTGCTGCAGCTTTCCTCTCCTGCAGCCCCATTTTGCCATGCAACAAGGAAAAAGACAGAGGCAATGAAAGCAAATGAAAAAAAGGAAAGATCTTTCCAATATGACTATTTATTTGCATTTTCTATGAGAAGTCTGGCGGGGAAAGAATTCAAACTGACAACACAAATGAGGGGCAGAAATCAGCATTAGACTGAACTTACTCAGGCTCTCCGGGCCACCCCCAACCCTTGACCATCCTTGCCAAGGGTAACTGACAGCTACACACAACAAAGAACACATCCAACCTACTCTCATTAATAAGATTTGTGGGGGCAACATAGTCCTAATTTATGCTGGCGTGGGCTGAACTATTGAAAATAAAAGGATGAACAAGAAGTTTCTTTCATTTCAGCTGTAACTGTCACTATAAATAGGACATCTACAAAGAGAGTGGACTTTTGTGGGCTGTTTGGGCAATGCCTGTGAAAGGTTGTAACAAAACCTCAAAAAATAAATTCTTATTTCTCTGTTTGTCGGAGGCACTAACCTAGATTTGCCATCACACCCATGCCAAGAAGAGAGCCTGCACCACTGCCTCTGTGTGGGTACCACTGAGGGGTTGGTAGCAGGGAGTATCAGCTGGTGTCAGAAAAGAGGGAACCTCCTACACTTGGTTCATGCTGTGTGCTGCTTCATCTCTTCTTCTCTCACCTACAGTCTCATAAGACATTATCCAACTCATTTTCATTCCAGTAGACTTGGTAGAAGTCTATGGGGGAGCCAGAAAAAAAAAAGATAATTGAAAGCCATCTGTGAATTTCAAGCACAAATAGCTCTAAACAATAACTGGCACAGAGTATGGGCTTAGTAAATGTTGGTCCGACTCAAGTGAAGTCAGTGTGCAAGTTTTTGTTGTGGAGCAGACCAAGGCATGCTGGTGCACCTGCAGATTTGCCATAACTTGAGATAACCAACATCCAGGTGAGTTTTTAAGCCATGAGGAGAATGGACCTAGCCATAAGCAAATGTGAGACAGGTAAATTCAGGTAGGTGGCACAATCTGAAGGATTGTCAGGACTGTTCTATTTCCAGGCTCTTGCAATTCTCCTATTAGTGGATCACTTCTGGGAGCAAATGTTGCCTTCCCAGAAGAATTCATTTGGGGAGCAATTTCCATAAGATCTCATATTTTTAAGCATTTAGGACTTCTCTGTTTGTTTTCATATTCTTTAATATGCTTAAATCTCAAATTGTTTGTTTTCATCTAGGTGGAATCTTTACTGGTAACCACTGTACAGGTGAGGAAATTGCCATCTTGACTTTGAGGGAAATGCTTTTTAGAAATTTGACTCAGGTATTCTAGGACAGGTAGTGTGTAGGGTGCTGATCTATTTTGCAGAACAATTTCTCTCACTGGAGAGGTAAATTTGTGGGAAGCCTCAGACCTCTTGGGTTGGGAACTGAAAGCAGAATCTATCTAAAAGCTCCAAAAAACTTTGCACTCTGCATATGGTTCATTATGAATAATTTAGTAAAGTATTCTTAAATTCAAAACAGAACCTGGACCCCAAAATGATGGATGGATCTTAAGAACACTTGATGTGGGCAATGTCTGCGCACTCTGACAGAAATGCTTTCAATGCAGCTTTCTTTTCAATCATTTGGCAGCAAATGTCCATGTTTGCAATCTCATCAGGGAGACTAACACTTGTGTCTCCTGCTGATCATGCCATTGTGCAGACAGACTTCATCGACAGGCTTGATTGAATGTTCTGATTGGAAATTTTCCTAGAAAGTTTCTGTGCAGAACATGTGGATACTGCCTTGCTTTCAAAACATTTGTCTACACATAGGCAGAAACCAGTGGGCTTAGAAGGAAGAATTGAAAGAATTATTGCCAAGCCTACGTTCTTGAAGTAATGCAGCATAACTACAGGAGACAGCCCTTAAGTATACTGAAGAGGCATTTCTTAAGTGTGCTAAAGAAGCAGATCTTGTCCAAGATATTCCTTGGGCAACATCTGCTCAGTAAGAATTCATCTTTTGATCCGTTCCTTCAAGGATTCTTTACCTCATCTCATTTCTTGGCTTCTATTTTGGCTTGACCTGAAATAGTGGTTTCCTCTGTTAACATCACATCTTCAGCTTCCTCCACCTAGGCGTGCTTCCCCATTGCCCTCTTTCTAACACTGGGGATCCAAAAAGAGTTCTCAATATCTCTCTGAAATTTCCTGATGGAGAACATGATAGTTTACAAAGAAAGCAGCACAGAGATAGGAAAATACTGCTCAGAAAGCTTTTGTTCCTTGACTGCATCAGTTATTTATTCTGTAAAACAACCATCCCAATTTAGTGGCTTAAAATGGCACCCATTTTAGCTCATGACTTTGTGAACTGGCAATTAGGCTTGGCTCGGCTGGGTGATTCTTCTGGTTTCTACTGGGTTGGCTCAGAGATCTACAGACTTGTGCTTATCAACTGGAAAATCATATCTAAGGGGGGCTAGCTAGTCTAAGATGCTCTCACTCAAATATCTCATGGTTGGCTCACTGTTACCTGGGATGATGAGGGTGAATGAACCATGTGTTTCTCATTCTTCCATAGGATAATCTGGACTTTTACATATGGCAGCTTAAAACAATTCTGAGAGGATAGCATATAAGTGCTCTTGAAGCTCTATTCAAAACTAGTATGTAAATTCCACCACATTATATAGGCCAAAGAAAGTCAAAAGGCCAGCCCAGAATCAAGACTTGGGGAATTAGATGTCTTGATGGGAGTTGCTGCAATGGAAGGTGGTTACAGAGATGCGTGAAGAATTGAGGACATGTTTACATGACTCAGAGGAAGTTTATTGACTAGAGAACAGAACCTACTTACCTAAATACAGACTTATTTCCTGACCCCATGCACCTCATTCTTTGCCCTTTGAAACTCCAAGAGAAGTTCAAAGAAGTCAGGGGACTTAACACAATTCTGTCTGAATGAATTAG
Organism: Nomascus leucogenys; assembly: GCF_006542625.1. Classification (NCBI taxonomy): domain Eukaryota; kingdom Metazoa; phylum Chordata; class Mammalia; order Primates; family Hylobatidae; genus Nomascus; species Nomascus leucogenys. The sequence continues at coordinate 3,326,358 of NC_044391.1, forward strand.
CAAAATATGGGTCAGAGATAACTGTGTTTTTCCAAAAGGTGGAGTTTCTCATTAATGATCTCACAGAGCATGGAGAGCTCTAGATTATGCCATACAAGACTAAACAAAACCCCTGATCTAGCCATCACAAAGCCTTGGCATATAAGGACTTTTTCACTTTAGTCACAAAATATGCTTCATCCAGCACTTGTCCTTACTAACCAAGCCTTTCAGCACTGTAGACTTTGTGATCCTATTCTTGTATTCTTGATCCCTGCCCTTCAGGGTCAGCTCTGGGATGCCCAGATGTTTAACCAAACTCAATATATGAGGGCTATCAACCAGTCTAAATAGAGAGGCAGATGGAACAAAGACAGATTAGGGAGGCTAGTTGTAATTTGGCATTGTTTTTTTGCCCTTCACAGTACAATCGTGTTCTCAAGAATAATGAATGATATTTTCCACAATCATCTAGACTGAAGGAGGCAGAGAGGAGTATAATCAACTTCTGTAACATCCTCAGCTATTCCTGTGACTGCTTCTCCAACATACTGATTCAGATGGGCCTGGCTCTTCCGCATGAGGACCACAACTCTATACGTACGGTCTCCAAAATAGCATCCTTTATCTGTCCTCCATTCACTCTCCCTATACTGACAGTTCTGTGACTGCTTACTTCATTTCTACAGGGTTTGCCTGGCTGGACAAAGAATATCTGGCTGAGGCCCCCAGTTTGCTTTTGGTTATGAATGGTGCTACATCAAATTCTTCTCCACATACTGTCTCCTGTCAGATGAAAGGGAATAATCAGACAATAGAAGATGTCTCACAATTACAAGATATCTACCTCTATTACTTATAATTTCTGTAAAGTAACTGTCATCCCACTTCCAAGCAGAATATCACCTCACTCTAGTGGGGGTTTTACCTCTAATCACCTCATCCTACGGGGTTTTCCTCATGCCAGCCTCAATTGCTACCCTTTTAGAAAGGTGCTCAGCCAAGCTTTAATTGATTTATTTATTTTTAAAATTTTTTGTTTTGAGACAGAGTCTCGCTCTGACACCTAGGCTGGAGTGCAGAGGCACGATCTCAGCTCACTGCAAGCTCTGCCTCCCAGGTTCAAGCAATTCCCATGCCTCAGCCTCCCCAGTAGCTGGGATTACAGGCACCAGCCACCTAATTTTTGTATTTTTGGTAGAGACGAGGTTTCACCATGTTGGCCAGGCTGGTCTTGTACACCTGACCTCAGGTGATCCACCCATCTTGGCCTCCCAAAGTACTGGGATTACAGGCGTAAACCAATGTGCCCGGCCCAAGCTTTGTTTTAAAACGTAGGTTTTATAATGATTTAGATATGGTGAGATCAACAGATAGGAGACAGCTGCCATTGAAAAGATAGTTTATTACTCACAGTTCTCAAGAGGAGGGGGCAGCTGTGCCCTTCAGGTCCACACCAGGAGAAGCAGCCGGGTCCATCAGGAGTCAGAGGGATCAAGGGGAAAGTGTGGGTGAGAGCCTTTTTTGTGGTTTCCATGGGAAGAAACAGCCAAGGCAGGGTAAGCAGGCTTAAGGTTTGCTAGTTTGAATAATCTCAGTGGGCTCTGAAGGGCCCAGGCTGTCCTGAGTTGTCTGGGATCTGGTCCTGGAATAATGAGGTCAAGGGAATATTGGCCTGGAGTGGAAGAGCTAAAGGAGGTAGTTGGGGTTATGAGCTTTGGACTGGTTGGTCTGCATATGAGAGGCATACTCCAGTTATTTTTTCTGTCTAAAGATGTGCTAATCCTAGGAGGGGCAGTCTCTCCCTGGTCAGCAAAGCCAGAGCATCATTAATATAGATTCCAGCCCCTTCTAACAGGCCATTTTCGGAATGAAGGGGCTACTCACTGTTGATGGCCCCTAGTGAGTCCTCGCACATCGGGTACCAGCTACTCTTAAGACTTGGGGACCCTTCCTCACAATATGCAGAGTCAGATGTAGCTTCCCAGCTCCACCTCCCTCTGTCCTTCCCTTTGGCTTCTCTGTGCTTTGTTTCAAATGGCCTGCACCTCGGACTCTATTTCTACAACTGCCTTTGGGCTACCAGAGCTGCTCTGCCCACTCAACCTGAGAGCTGTAAGTTCCTAGAGGACTATGCATTCGCCCCTCTCCTGGGTCCCTGTGTCCATTAGCCTAAGACTAGCTTATATAAAATACAAAAGTCCAGCTCCTTTCCCTCCAGTGGGGACAAACTCTGAGGCATGCGTAGTTTATGTTCCTAAGCTCCCCTGCGGGGTCAGGATCAGGCTGAGGCTGCACCTGAAATCAATCATAGCTTCCGCTGGCTTCTTCTCCTTCCTTTTCATGCCTGCCTGTCCCAACTCCTTTTGTGGTTTCTCCTAGTCACACTTCTTTTGAAAAAATATCATTACACATAAATCCCTATCTCAGGATCTGCTTCTAGGGAACCTGACCTAGGATAAAGAGGAAACCAAATGCATTTGTCTGAACCATGGTAGACTCTTAGTGCATCTGTCACCATCTGCAATACAAGTTAGTGTGAATCAGCTTTTTATATCATCTGCCTAGGAAAATTGGTTTCCTAGATGGGTCTTGTGGTGTTTGATCTCTTGGGGAAACATCCTACTGAGAGTCACAGGGGTCCCTCATTACCCTATTCCCCCAGATCATAGCTTATTGCACCCATCCTGACCCAAAATAACTCACTGGTTGGCATTTCAGCAGCCTGCATGGCCAAGCCTGATAACGTAGTGGACCAATGAGATGCTATATTAGTCTGTTTTCACACTGCTGATAAAGACGTACTGAGACTGGGTAATTCATAAAGGAAAGAGGTTTAATTGACTCACAGTTCCACCTGGCTGGAGAGGCCTCACAATCATGGTGGAAGATGAAGGAAGAATGGCAGCTGGTGATGACAGAATGAGAGGCAAGTGAAAGAGGAAACCCCTTATAAAACCATCAAATCTCATGAGTCTTATTTACTACCATGAGAACAGTATGGGGGAAACTGCTGTCATGATTCAATTATCTCCCATTAGGTCCCTCCCGCAACACATGGGAATTATGGGAGCTATAATTCAAGATGATATTTGAGTGGGGACACAGCCAAAGCACATCAGATACATTTCTTGGGATTCTGAATTTGTAAAACAGAGGGACTAAAGCTGTTAACAGCAGGGTAGGCACTGAGTGAACTAATCCCACATTTCCTTGATGAATAAACCCAGGGATATCATTATGAGTGTCCAGTGGAGCCCATTTTATTGACTACACATCATGTAATGTTTTTGCCTCCGTCCTTCCTGAGTGCATAACATATAGAAAAAGTGCAATCAAAGTTGCCTTTCTGCAATCCTCTCACAAAACAATCTAGACAACCCTCTGCCCTTTCCTGTTTTCCTGGCTACATTATCTTTTACTGTGAGAAAGACTTTGAACATCGCTTTGGGGAATATTAACATGTCCAAAGTGTGCTTTGTTTTAAGAAAATGTTAGGGCAGCTTGACAGACACTGAGAGACATGAAACTGAGGGAGAAAAAAATACAAATTCCAGATACTTAATAGTAAAACAGCATAAACTGGGCTCCACCTTTGGAGAAGAGGGACTGCAGGCTGGGGGGCAGAAGATGCTCCCAGCAATGACTCCCCTTGTACAGACCTGTCTTTTGTTTATTTGCTCCTGCAGGGCAGAGAGAAACCCCTGGGAAGGAGAATAGGGCAAGATGGATGGAGTGCTCTCATTTTGTGTTTTGACCTTTCAGCTCTTCCCTTTCCCTCAGGGTTTGAAAGGTACTTTGTGGGTGGTAGACTATGAAGCCTAAGATTTTACTCATTTGAAATACTAGATACAAGAATATTTTCCCAAGTGTCCTTGTCCATGTAGGCTGCTATAGCAAAATATCATAGGTGGGTGGCTTATAAACAAGACAAATTTACTTCTCACTGTCCTGGAAGCTAGGAAGTTCAAGATCAAGGCACTGGCAGATTTGGTGTCTGGTGAGGGCCCACTTTCTGGTTCATAGACACCGTCTTTTCGCTATAATCTTGCATGGCAGAAGGGACAAGGGGTCTCTCTGGGGTCTTCTTGATAAGGGGACTAATCCCATTATAACATCTATGTCCTCATAACCTAATCACCCACTAAAGGCCCCACCTCCTAACACCATCAACCTGTGGGGTGTTCGAATTTCAATATAGGAATTTGTCAGGGATGTATACCTTCAGTCCTTTGCACCTACTTACACCCGTTCTGGGTCTAATCAAATAACTTATTAGTACGACAGCTGCATGCTCTATGCCATGGTCCCTTAATCCATCCCTGACTTATCCACAGCTGTGATGGGGACAGTTCCTGATGGCTCCATCAACTCGCCACCTGAAGTACCTGCTTCTCTCCTTTTCACTGCAAGAAGTCTTTCTCCAGAGCCTTGAAAGTGTTCTCAGACTACCTGTGATGCGGCCAGGAAGTTGAGGATTTAATGCTGCCAGGAGTGACCCTCAGCCAATGAAAATCAGAAGTCAGTAGATAAAGGCCTCAGTTTCTTCATTGCTCAGGGAACAGATCTAAAGCATGTTCCACGCAATACATAGTCTCCATAGACGTGAGTGCCAGTTATAGCAGTAACCTGCTCATTGGCACACCTTTTATTGGATTCCCTTCTTTTCCTGCTTCTTTTCCCAACTCCCTCATTAGTGCTTTCCTGGAATCACCTCAAAAGTAAACTACTTGCACCCAAGTTCTTTTCTCAGGATCTGCTAATTAACTAAGACACTTGTGGTTAAGCAGAAAAATGTGACCCTTTTCTCAAAGTCCACTGACTTTGTCCTAAGACAATGCACTGAGTACAAGTTGAAATTAGGATGGAACAAAAATTCTGAGCCCGAGAAAGCCAGTTGACAGCAGAGACAGTAAGAGAAGTCCAAGTTGCCACAACCACTACAGCCTATATGATGCCTTTTGCAAATTTCAAAAATATTTTACCTCCTCAAGACACTTTTCACCTATTGAAACATTTTCTGATATAGAACAAGGCACATTATTGCCATATGCCAGGAAATTGTCATAATAACTATAAAAATGTACAGTCTCTAAGATGTGAAAGGCTAACCCAAAGTCCCTCACTTTCACAACTATATATGGTAACTCTGCCTTTGCTTGCTTTCAGTTACAATTCTTGTTCCTCTAAGGCCCAGCCAGGTCATTATTCCTGCCCTTGAGAGAAGGCAGCATTGCATTCTCCCTGTCCTTAAACAGAGCTTGAATGCGTCTCTAGCCTTTAAAGAAACATTAGAAAGAGTCCTAAGTCAATTATTACATGTAAGTCAGGACCCTCCAGGCCAGTGGTGCAATCAGTTTCTAGCTCTAAAATTTGTTAAATAGATACTGATGAACTCCAGTTAGAAAACCAGTAGGATAAGTTAGATCAAGGTCAGTGACACCAACTAATTATGTAGCACACAACTGTTAATGTAAACTAGGTGTTTAAATATGTATTTCTTTACTTAAAAAAAATTTAGGTGTATTAGTTACATTTGTCTAGTGATAATGCTCCATAACAAACAATTCCAAAATCTCAGTATCTTAAGACAACTAACATTTATTTTACTATTACAGCTGTGGTTTGGCCATTTTCAGCTGGGTTTGGCTAGGCTAGACCCCAGGCTGACTTCAAGTTCAGGTCTGCTCTACGTTTTTTGTTCCAGGATGTGGGCTGAAGGAATAACATCTACCCAGAGGACCCTCTTTTCATAGCAGAGGGTGGAGAATAAAAGGCCGAGTTAGGCCAGGCGCGTGGCTCACACCTGTAATCCTAGCACCTTGAGAGGCTGAGGCAGGCCGATCAGTTGAGGTCAGGAGTTCAAGACCAGCCTGGCCAACATGTTGAAACCTCATCTCTACAACAACAACAACTACTACAACCATATATATATATATATATATATATATATATATATATATATATATATATATATATAGCTGGGTGTGGTGGTGGATGCCTGTAGTCCAAGATACTTGGGAGACTGAGGCAGGAGAATTGCTTGAACATAGGAGGCAGAGGTTGCAGTGAGCCAAGATGGAGCCACTGCTCCAGCCTGGGTGACAGATTAAGACTCTGTCTCAAAAAAAAGAGAAAAGATTAATAAATAAATAAAGGGCCAAGGCGAGCAAGCAAGCACATTTAGTCTTCATATTCATAGGCTTGATTTACTCATTCCACAATGTATACCTATTTCAAAACAGCATGTTGTACACCACAAATACATACAATTTCTTGTCGATTAAAAATAAATAAATAAAAATTATATATAAAAAAGAAGTCTCTGCTTGAACATTGCCCATGTCAGGTCTAGTCACATTCCATTGACCAAAGAATGTCCTTGGGCTGAGTCTCATCTGAGAAGAAGTGTATCGGTGCCTAGCAAAGTGGGAGGCACTGCACAAACAGCAGAGTGTGCATATGTAATTCTATTCAATGGGGAGTAAAGAATTGGAAATCTGCCACGAAGCGGAAATTCTTAAACATACCCTATACAGAATGTCATAACAAACTCCAATGTACCCTATCACACAGCTATAACCATCACCTCATTATTAATCTTCTTTCTCTCCCATATAATTTTGAAGCAAATTCTGGATATTATGAGTGTCTTTTAAGGGAAGAAAATGAATCTATATTTTTGAAGATGAGAGTTTATTTAGACCTCAAAGAGTTTACAAAACAATACAAAGGATTTACTACTAAGTCAACTTGATATAAAATAAGACACAAATACATATTCAACAACATTAAGAAACAGTAGGCTGGGCACAGTGGCTCACACCTGTAATCCCAACACTTTAGGAGGCTGAGGCAGGTGGATAGCTTGAGGTCAGGAGTCCAAGACCAGCCTGGCCAACATAGTGAAACCTCATTTCTACTGGAAACCTCCCCCAACACACACACACACAAATTAGCCAGGTTTGGTGGTGCGTGTCTGTAATCCCAGCTACTTGGGAGGCTGAGGCAGGAGAATCACTTGAACCCAGGAGGTGGAGGTTGCAGTAAGCTATGATCGCGCCATTGCACTCCAGCCTGAGCAACAGAGCAAGACTCCATCTCAGGAAAAAAAAAAACCAAAAAAACAGTCAATTCCAGGATGCTGTACATGGGTGTTTTACACTGAATATTGATGACTTTTATACTTAACTGCCTGGTCTAGCTGAAAGAATGAATACTACCGAAAATTAAAAGTAAATGCCCACTGTTTGTCTAGTTCATTAATCTTAGTGACAAAAGAAAAAAAAAAGAATTTGCAATAACAGAATTTTAAGATGCAAGCCAAAGTTACTTTTCTTATAAGAACACGAGTCATATAAATTAGGGCCTCAGTCTTATGACCTCATTTAACCCTTATTGCCTCTTTACATTCATATTGGGGGTGCTAGTGTCAACGTGTAATTTTGGTAGGGACACAGTTTGGTGCATAACAATTATATCAACCAGTAAGTATTATTACAGCCTCTAACAACAGATACCACTACTAAAAATAGTTAATTAGCTAACAACATAACTAATAGTGAACAGGCCATAAGATAGCACTCACTATGTGCTAGGATCCTTTCCATGTGCTTTACAAATATTCACTGTTTTAAAACTTAAAACAATCCTATCATGTTGGTATTATCATTTCCCCTGCCTTACGGATGAGAAAACTGAGGCTGGGAGAAGTTAAAGAAGTAGGCCAGGTGCAGGCCAGGCACAGTGGCTCACTCCTGTAATCCCAGCCCTTTGGGAGGCCAAGGGGGGCAGATCACCAGGTCAGGAATTCAAGGACAGCCTCACCAATATGGTGAAACTCCGTCTCTACTAAAAATACAAAAATTAGCTGGTCATGGTGGCACATGCCTGTAGTCCCAGCTACTCAGGAGGCTGAGGTAGGAGAATCACTTGAACCCAGGAGGCAGAGGTTGCTGTGAGCCAAGATTGCGCCACTGCACTCCAGCCTAGGTGACAGAGCAAGACGCCATCTCAAAAAAAAAAAAAAAAAAAAAAAAGTAGGCCAGGTGCAATGGATCACGCCTGTAATCTCAGCACTTTGGGAGGCTGAGGTGAGCAGATCACTTGAGTCCAGGAGCTCAAGATCAGCCTAGGCAACATGGCAAAACCCCACGTCTACCAAAAAATACAAAAATTAGCTGGGCGTGGTGGCATGCACCTGTAGTCCCAGCTACTCAGGAGGCTGAGGCAGGAGGATCTATTGAGCCCAGGAGGCAGAGGTTGCAGTGAGCTGAGATGGTGACACTGCACTCCAGCCTGGGTGACAGAGTGAGACTCCCATCTCAAAAAAAAAAAAAGAAGTAGAGATAGAGTAGCCAGTTAAATGAGGATGCCCAGTTAAATTTAGATTTCAGATCAACAATGAGTAAGCTTTTAGTATGTGTATATTCCAAATATTACATATGACATGTCTATGCTAAAAAAGTACAAGTTGCTGAAATTCAAATTTAACCGAGCATCCTGAATTTTTACTTTCTAAGTCTTATAACCCTAAGTTAGAGGTAAGATATTTTTTTTTTTAAATTATACTGGAGCAGTGAGTTTTAAATTGCTCAAGAGACCCTGGAATTTTCAAGAGCTACATTAGGAAATTGCTGAGAGGGCAAAAGAGAAGATAAACATTGAGATTCTCCCTTTCAAATATAGCATCTCCTTTATAATATCTTTTTATATGTTACTGAGATTTGCTATGAATACTCACTTGAGAAAAATATTTCTTTGACTTTAAAAAATAAATGTGCAAAACTACTGTTTTTCAAGTAAAATTAACATAACTTCTGGATGTTTTGTTTTTTGTTTGGGCATTTTTCCCCCAAAATGGTGCCTTTGTCTTTTCCAAATCTGATATTTTCTAACTTTCTCTCTCCCTAAAGAATTCCCTAAGACTGGCTCATTTGCTTGGAGGACCCTCAAAGGAGAGGTTTGCAAACTCTGGCCAATGGCCTACAGGCTTACCCTGTTTTTGCAAATAAAACTGTGTTGGCATTGTCCATTAATTTACATGTTAGCTCTTGCTTTTTACACATTGCAGGGCAGAGTTGAATAGTTGTAACAGAGACCATATGGCCCAGAATGCCAAAAAATATTTTCTATATTATTTATAAAAAAAAAAAACCTGTCAACTCCTAATCCCTATGTATCTGCTTCTGATTGCTGAAAGAATGGCTTAGAAACAAGTTGTCATGAAGAATTTTTTTTTTTTTAAGTTTAAAAGAGGAGATTAACTGGGCAGATCGATTTTCTGTGGTCACTTTTAACTACTTTATGTCACTTGGAAAAATTGTCTCATAAAATAGCCAAGTTATCCAGACAAAGTGTTCTTATTGAAGATTCAGTCACATGGGTTGTTGCTGGTAGTGATCTTTAATTCTGGAGAGATGAAAAAGACATGAAGCTTCTACTGAGACAAAGTCTATCAATATTTTTCTGCACTGATGACGACTCTTTTCAAAAGTGAACCTTAAAGCAGAAACCCGATAATTTCTTCCCTGTTTCCACATCACTCTCTTGTCAGTTCTCTTAACAAGTTACAATGGTCTGCAACGTTAGAATTCCAGACAAGGCATTTAAGGCCATTGGACTCTTACAATAATCTACAAGGGTTTAGGTTGATAATCCCAAAATCAGCCCTGGAAACTGTAATAGAACTGCTGTGTCTTTGAAGTCATATCTTAGTGACACCTTAGTCTTCCTTCGTGGAAAGTTGTGCATAAACATATTATCCACCTCTTGACCCTGGAGAATCGGTTCATTATTGCTGCCTCATTTTGCATTTTAAGCAGTTATCTTCTGTAGCTCCCAGATTCTTCCTGAATCACCAGTAGTCATCATTCTTCCAGGGCCATGAAGGACTCAGGAGAGTGAAACCACTTAGAAAAATGTTCCTCTCTGAAAGTTGAACTCTACATACTTAGTACTATAAAAATCACACTGTGAATCTAGCTGGTATGCATATCAGTAATATTATAATTTCTTGCATTTTTCTTATTTACACTTTCTTGTGATGTGGATCATGTATGACTTTTTAAAATTTAGAGTGTCCAAAAAATTAAAAACATATTTTAAAAGAAAGATGTTACAACATAAAGAACCACATGAAAAAACAGGCGTACAGTCATATCATAGAAACGTCAACTTTTCCGTGATTATCATGGTTCAGATTTTTTCCCTTGAAACCAAAGAGCTACATTAATAGTATGTTTCAAAAACATATTTATTGTAAGTGACAAGACAATCTCTTTACATCACTTATAATGTCTACATCATTTATGATATCTATTTATGATAATAGAAACATATTTGTCTTAGTCTCTTTTGCATTGCTGTAAGAGAATACCTGAGGCTGGGTAATTCATAAGGAAAAAAGGTTTATTTGGCTCATGGTTCTTGCAGGCTGTACAAGAAGCATGGCACTGGCATCTGCATCCAGTGAGAGGCTTACAATCATGGTAGAAGGTGAAGGGGGAGCAAATGTGTCCCATGGTGAGAGAAAGAGCAAGAGAGAGGGAGAAGGATGTCATGCTCTTTTAAACAACCAGCTTCCACGTGAACTAATGGAGTGAAAACTCACTTATTACCTCTGGGAAAGCACCAAACCATTCATGAGGGATCTGCTTCCATGACCCAAATACCTCCCACCAGGCCCCACCTCTAACACGGAAGACCAAATTTCAACATGAGATTTGGAAGGCACACATATCCAAACTATATGAACATTAGAAACCACCTCCTTAGGAATGAGACATCCCTTTGGTGCAAACAAGGATCAATCCATCATTTTAGAGACTTTTTGAATGTGTAGAAAATGTTTGGGTGGTTGGGGAAGGCAATGTGCACTATCTTATTTGATTGATGTTATCCACAGTAACCTCGGCAGTGTCTGGCATTTGGTGATTCATTTGAGATTAGTGTTGGTCCTGAGATGCCTCTTGACGATGAAGCAAATTGATGTATGTCTAGAGCTTAAAGAATAATTGGCCAGGCACGATGGCTCACGCCTGTAATCCCAGCACTTTGGGAGGCCGAGGGGGGCAGATCACGAGGTCAGGAGATGGCTAACATGGTGAAACCCCGTCTTTACTAAAAATAAAATTAGCCAGGCGTTGTGGCAGGTGCCTGTAGTCCCAGCTACTCGGAAGCCTGAGGCAGGAGAATGGCGTGAGGCTGGGAGGCGGAGCTTGCAGTGAACCGAGATCGCGCCACCGCACTCCAGCCTGGGCAACAGAGCGAGACTCTGTCTGAAAATAAATAAATAAAATAAAGTAAAATAAAGAATAATTTCCCCTAAGGACCGCAATAAGAGGCACCTGAATTTCCAGGTAGAAGTTGGGAAGAAGTCACCCCAGGAGATATTGGGAGGCTGAGTGTTTTTTCAGACAGGATGAACCTTCACTTTCTTTCTCTAACAGTTATGGCAAGAAATAATTGGCTTGTGAGAATCAACATGGAAGCTGGAAAAATGATGGCATCCGAACAAGTAGACACAGCCGTAGTCAAGGCAATAAACTACACTAAAGACAGAGGAGAAAGACTCAAAGTTGTTCTAACATGTGAGTACCTAGGGATGCTGCATGCCATTGTATGGTTTGTGTACTGCACAGTTGTACTCAGCCAAGGAAGTGGATGTGGCCACAGCTTTAACATGGGCTGCTGTCTGCCCAGAAGGATAATCTTTTCCTTATTTTATATCTCATTTCAGGGGTTCTCCAACTTCTGAAATCCATCCAGAAACTCCCTGTATTTGGGTAACAGTATTATAACTTTTTGCACCAGGGCTTTTTTGTTTGTTAATATTAATTGATTTTTCTTATGTTCTTTATGAAACAATAACTCATCGGGGGTGGAGCCAAGATGGCCGAATAGGAACAGCTCCGGTCTCCAGCTCCCAGCCCGAGCGACATAGAAGACTGGTGATTTCTGCATTTCTGCTTGAGGTACCGGTTTCATCTCACTAGGGAGTGCCAAACAGTGGGTGCAGAACAGTTGGTGAAGCGCACTCTGCGCGAGCCGAAGCAGGGCGAGGCACTGCCTCAGTCGGGAAGCGCAAGGGGTCAGGGAGTTCCCTTTCCTAGACAAAGAAAGGGGTAGCAGACGGCATCTGGAAAATCGGGTCAGTCCCACCCTCATACTGCGCTTTCCCAACGGGCCTGGAAAACGGCACACTAGGAGATTGTGTCCCGCACCTGGCTCAGAGGGTCCTAAGCCCACGGAGTCTCGCTGATTGCTAGCACAGCAGTCTGAGATCAAGCTGCAAGGCGGCAGCGAGGCTGGGGGAGGGGCGCCCGCCATTGCCCAGGCTTGCTTAGGTAAACAAAGCAGCCAGGAAGCTCGAACTGGGTGGAGCCCACCACAGCTCAAGGAGGCCTGTCTGCCTCTGTAGGCTCCACCTCTGGGGGCAGGGCACAGATAAACAAAAGGTCAGCAGGAACCTCCAGAGGCTGTCCCTGTCTGACTGACAGCTTTGAAGAGAGTAGTGGTTCTCCCAGCACACAGCTGGAGATCTGAGAACGGACAGACTACCTACTAAAGTCGGTCCCTCACCCCTGAGCAGCCTAACTGGGAGGCACCCCCCCAGTAGGGACAGACTGACACCTCACTCGGCCGGGTACTCCTCTGAGACAAAACTTCCAGAGGAACTATCAGACAGCTGAATTTGTGGTCTCACAAAAATCCGCTGTTCTGCAGCCACCACTGCTGTCATCATCAAAGACTAAAAGTAGATAAAACTGCAAAGATGGGGAAAAAACAGAGCAGAAAAACTGGAAACTCTAAAAAGCAGAGCACCTCTCCTCCTCCAAAGGCACGCAGTTCCTCACCAGCAATGGAACAAAGCTGGATGGAGGATGACTTTGACGAGTTGAGAGAAGAAGGCGTCAGACAATCAAACTACTCTGAGCTACGGGAGGAAATTCAAAACAATAGCAAAGAAGTTAAAAACTTTGAAAAAAAATTAGACGAATGGATAACTAGAATAACCAATGGAGAGAAGGGCTTAAAGGAGATGATGGAGCTGAAAGCCAAGTTTCGAGAACTACGTGAAGATTGCAGAAGCCTCAGTAGCAGATGCGATCAACTGGAAGAAAGGGTATCGCTGATGGAAGATGAAATGAATGAAATGAAGCAAGAAGGGAAGTCTACAGAAAAAAGAATAAAAAGAAATGAACAAAGCCTCCAAGAAATTTGGGACTATGTGAAACGACCAAACCTACGTCTGATTGGTGTACCTGAAAATGACGGGGAGAATGGAACCAAGTTGGAAAACACTCTGCAAGATATTATCCAGGAGAACTTCCCCAATCTAGCAAGGCAGGCCAACATTCAGATTCAGGAAATACAGAGAATGCCACAAAGATTCTCCTCGAGAAGAGCAACTCCAAGACACATAATTGTCAGATTCACCAAAGTTGAAATGAAGGAAAAAATGTTAAGGGCAGCCAGAGAGAAAGGTCGGGTTACCCACAAAGGGAAGCCCATCAGACTAACAGCTGATCTCTCGGCAGAAACTCTGCAAGCCAGAAGAGAGTGGGGGCCAATATTCAACATTCTTAAAGAAAAGAATTTTCAACCCAGAATTTCCTATCCAGCCAAACTAAGCTTCATAAGTGAAGGAGAAATAAAATACTTTACAGACAAGCAAACGCTGAATGATTGTGTCACCACCAGGCCTGCCCTAAAAGAGCTCCTGAAGGAAGCACTAAACATGGAAAGGAACAACCAGTACCAGCCACCACAAAAACATGCCAAAGTGTAAAGACCATCGAGGCTAGGAAGAAACTGCATCAACTAATGAGCAAAATAACCAACTAACATCATAATGACAGGATCAGATTCACACATAACAATATTAACATTAAATGTAAATGGGCTAAATGCTCCAATTAAAAGACACAGACTGGCAAACTGGATAAGGAGTCAGGACCCATCAGTGTGCTGTATTCAGGAAACCCATCTCACGTGCAGAGACACACATAGACTCAAAATAAAGGGATGGAGGAAGATCTATCAAGCAAATGGAAAACAAAAAAAGGCAGGGGTTGCAATCCTAGTCTCTGATAAAATAGACTTTAAACCAACAAAGATCAAAAGAGACAAAGAAGGCCATTACATAATGGTAAAGGGATCAATTCAACAAGAAGAGCTAACTATCCTAAATATATATGCACCCAACACAGGAGCACCCAGATTCATAAAGCAAGTCCTGAGTGACCTACAAAGGGACTTAAACTCCCACACAATAATAATGGGAGATTTTAACACCCCACTGTCAACATTAGACAGATCAACGAGACAGAAAGTTAACAAGGATATCCAGGAATTGAACTCAGCTCTGCACAAAGTGGACCTAATAGACATCTACAGAACTCTCCACCCCAAATCAACAGAATATACATTTTTTTCAGCACCACACCACACCTATTCCAAAATTGACCACATAGTTGGAAGTAAAGCTCTCCTCAGCAAATGTAAAAGAACAGAAATTATAACAAACTGTTTCTCAGACCACAGTGCAATCAAACTAGAACTCAGGATTAAAAAACTCACTCAAAACTGCTCAACTACATGGAAAATGAACAACCTGCTCCTGAATGACTATTGGGTACATAATGAAATGAAGGCAGAAATAAAGATGTTCTTTGAAACCAACGAGAACAAAGACACAACATACCAGAATCTCTGGAACACATTCAAAGCAGTGTGTAGAGGGAAATTTATAGCACTAAATGCCCACAAGAGGAAGCAGGAAAGATCCAAAATTGACACCCTAACATCACAATTAAAATAACTAGAAAAGCAAAAGCAAACACATTCAAAAGCTAGCAGAAGGCTAGAAATAACAAAAATCAGAGCAGAACTGAAGGAAATAGAGACACAAAAAACCCTTCAAAAAATTAATGAATCCAGGAGCTGGTATTTTGAGAAGATCAACAAAATTGATAGACCGCTAGCAAGACTAATAAAGAAGAAAAGAGAGAAGAATCAAATAGATGCAATAAAAAACGAAAAAGGGGATATCACCACTGATCCCACAGAAATACAATCTACCATCAGAGAATACTACAAACACCTCTATGCAAATAAACTAGAAAATCTAGAAGAAATGGATAAATTCCTCGACACATACACCCTCCCAAGACTAAACCAGGAAGAAGTTGAATCTCTGAATAGACCAATAACAGGTTCTGAAACTGTGGCAATAATCAATAGCTTACCAACCAAAAAGAGTCCAGGACCTGATGGATTCACAGCTGAATTCTATCAGAGGTACAAGGAGGAACTGGTACCATTCCTTCTGAAACTATTCCAATCAATAGAAAAAGAGGGAATCCTCCCTAACACATTTTATGAAGCCAGCATCGTCCTGATACCAAAGCCTGGCAGAGACACAACCAAAAAAGAGAATTTTAGACCAATATCCTTGATGAACATTGATGCAAAAATCCTCAATAAAATACTGGCAAACCTAATCCAGCAGCACATCAAAAAGCTTATACACCATGATCAAGTGGACTTCATCCCTGAGATGCAAGGCTGGTTCAACATACGCAAATCAATAAATGTAATCCAGCATATAAACAGAACCAAAGACAAAAACCACATGATTATCTCAATAGATGCAGAAAAGGCCTCTGACAAAATTCAACAACCCTTCATGCTAAAAACTCTCAATAAATTAGGCATTGATGGGACGTATCTCAAAATATTAAGAGCTATATACGAGAAACCCACAGCCAATATCATACTGAATGGGCAAAAACTGGAAGCATTCCCTCTGAAAACTGGCACAAGACAGGGATGCCCTCTCTCACCACTCCTATTCAACATAGTGCTGGAAGTTCTGGCCAGAGCAATCAGGCAGGAGAAGGAAATAAAGGGTATTCAATTAGGAAAAGAGGAAGTCAAACTGTCCCTGTTTGCAGATGACATGATTGTATATCTAGAAAATCCCATTGTCTCAGCCCAAAATCTCCTTAATCTGATTAGCAACTTCAGCAAAGTCTCAGGATACAAAATCAATGTACAAAAATCACAAGCATTCTTGTACACCAATCACAGACAAACAGAGAGCCAAATCATGAGTGAACTCCCATTCACAATTGCTTCAAAGAGAATAAAATACCTAGGAATCCAACTTACAAGGGATGTGAAGGACCTCTTCAAGGAGAACTACAAACCACTGCTCAATGAAATAAAAGAGGATACAAACAAATGGAAGAACATTCCATGCTCATGGGTTGGAAGAATCAATATCTTGAAAATGGCCATACTGCCCAAAGTAATTTACAGATTCAATGCCATCCCCATCAAGCTACCAATGACTTTCTTCACAGAATTGGAAAAAACTACTTTAAAGTTCATATGGAACCAAAAAAGAGCCCACATTGCCAAGTCAATCCTAAGCCAAAAGAACAAAGCTGGAGGCATCACGCTACCTGACTTCAAACTATACTACAAGGCTACAGTAACCAAAACAGCATGGTACTGGTACCACAACAGAGACATAGATCAATGGAACAGAACAGAGCCCTCAGAAATGATGCCGCATATCTACAACTATCTGATCTTTGACAAACCTGACAAAAACAAGAAATGGGGAAAGGATTCCCTATTTAATAAATGGTGCTGGGAAAACTGGCTAGCCATATGTAGAAAGCTGAAACTGGATCCCTTCCTTACACCTTATACAAAAATTAATTCAAAATGGATTAAAGACTTAAATGTTAGACCTAAAACCATTAAAATCCTACAAGAAAACCTAGGAAATACCATTCAGGACATAGGCATGGGCAAAGATTTCATGTCTAAAACACCAAAAGCAATGGCAACAAAAGCCAAAATTGACAAATGGGATCTAATTAAACTAAAGAGCTTCTGCACAGCAAAAGAAACTACCATCAGAGTGAACAGGCAACCTACAGAATGGGAGAAAATTTTTGCAACCTACTCATCTGACAAAGGGCTAACATCCAGAATCTACAATGAACTCAAACAAATTTACAAGAAAAAAACAAACAACCCCATCAAAAGGTGGGCAAAGGACATGAACAGACACTTCTCAAAAGAAGACATTTATGCAGCCAAAAAACACATGAAGAAATGCTCATCATCACTGGCCATGAGAGAAATGCAAATCAAAACCACAGTGAGATACCATCTCACACCAGTTAGAATGGCCATCATTAAAAAATCAGGAAACAACAGGTGCTGGAGAGGATGTGGAGAAATAGGAACACTTTTACACTGTTGATGGGACTGTAAACTAGTTCAACCATTGTGGAAGTCAGTGTGGCGATTCCTCAGGGATCTAGAACTAGAAATACCATTTGACCCAGCCATCCCATTACTGGGTATATACCCAAAGGACTATAAATCATGCTGCTATAAAGACACATGCACACGTATGTTTATTGCGGCACTATTCACAATAGCAAAGAGTTGGAACCAACCCAAATGTCCAACGACGATAGACTGGATTAAGAAAATGTGGCAGATATACACCATGGAATACTATGCAGCCATAAAAAATGATGAGTTCGTGTCCTTTGTAGGGACATGGATGAAACTGGAAAACATCATTCTCAGTAAACTATCGCAAGGACAAAAAATCAAACACCGCATGTTCTCACTCATAGGTGGGAATTGAACAATGAGAACTCATGGACACAGGAAGGGGTACATCACATTCCGGGGACTGTTGTGGGGTGGGGGGAGGGGGAGGGACAGCATTAGGAGATATACCTAATGCTAAATGACGAGTTAATGGGTGCAGGAAATCAACATGGCACATGGATACATATGTAACAAACCTGCACATTGTGCACATGTACCCTAAAACCTAAAGTATAATAAAAAAAAAAAAAAATCAGAAAAAAAGGAAAAAAATAAAAATAAAAAAAAAGAAAGAATAACTCATCCATTAATCAAACCAAATGTGAACTTAGTGCCTTCTATGTAGAAAAGGCTAGGAATACATATTGTGGGAGATTCATTACATCACTGGCCTTAATACTACACCTTCTCATGTTCCCCCTTGGCTGTGTAACTTTCTAGTGTCCGTATGCTCTCTCTTGGGCTTGGCCAGTGTGACTTGCTTTGGCCAATGGGATATTAGCAACCATGACATAACCTGAGGCTTAGAAAGTTGCCTGCTCATTGGGGCTTGTTCTTACTGTTGCATCCCAGTTATTCACATCACTCCAGCTGACAGCCAGCCAACAAACAGCCAGACTCGTGAGCCCAACCAAGATCAGAAGAAGCATCCCACGGAGCATAGTCTAAATTGCTAACATGCAAATGCATGATAAGTGCTACTTGTTTATGACATTGAGGTTTTCTTGGTTATTTGTTACACAGCTTTACTGTGGCAGTAGATAACTGATACTGATACACATGGTGAACATGACAGATAAGGTCTCTGTTCTCCCAGGCTTACATTTTAATGGGGAAACAAGATAATAAATGAACAAATAAACAAAGGAACAAATGAACTAGAAAAAATAGCTAGTGGTAAGTGATATCACAGAATTACATCAGAACAGGGGAGGGGTGGTAGAATTAGTTAGGGCCTACACAATGGCTTTACTTTTGATGCTGAAGGATGACCTTAATTAGTTTAAGATCTGAACGAAGAGTCAGCCAGGCAAAGACCAATGAAAGTAGCAATCTAGACAAAAGGGCTAGCTAGTGCCAAGTCCTAAAAAGGGAATGAACTTGGAGAATTCTAGAAACAGAGAAAGCCACTAGGCTTGTGGTGTAGGGAGTGAGGGAAAGAGGAGCAGCACAAGATAAGATCAGCGAGGAAGACAGGCCAGATTACACAAGGTTTGTAAGCCAAACAAGGAGATTAGAGTCCCCACCAGAGACGGCCTTTATGTACCCACCAGAGATGGCCTTTATGTACCCACCAGAGATGTCCTTTATGTACCCACCAGAGATGGCCTTTATGTACCCACCAGAGATGGCCTTTACCAGAGATGGCCTTTATGTACCCACCAGAGATGGCCTTTATGTATCCACCAGAGATGGCCTTTGCATTCCCACCAGAGATGGCCTTTATGTACCCACCAGAGATGGCCCTTATGTACCCACCAGAGATGGCCTTTATGTACCCACCAGAGATGGCCTTTATGTACCCACCAGAGTTGGCCTTTATGTACCCACCAGAGATGGCCTTTATGTAACCACCAGAGATGGCCTTTATGTAACCACCAGAGATGGCCTTTGCATTCCCACCAGAGATGGCGTTTGATGTCTTTTGTCTCAGGCCTGGGTCAGAGCACGAAGCAGCAATAACAGAGAAGCAAAAGAGACATTGTTGGAAGAAAACCATCCCATTCCTGGCTTCTGTAAAAGGAATAGGAGGGAACACAGAGGCAGATTCCTGAGGATGGGAGAATGGGAAGGAGGGGAAGAGGGAAGAGATTCCCCTAGACTGGGCAGCAAAGGGAGGCCTGAAGGTCTGCCCCTTCTGAAGGGGTCAAGGCAGAGCCTTCAGGAGGGACAGGAACTCCTGGGGCACCTGCAAGGACACCTAGGATACCTTCTCTAGGCACTGCAGCCCTGGCCTTGGCAGGTGTACTTTGTCTAGAAATTGCAGGGAGCCTCCATGGTCTCAGTTTCCAAGCACCATGGAAACTTCACAAGATGCCATTCATTGTGACTCTGGCTCAGACAATGGGCATATTAGGGAAGCCAGTGTGCACCATCTTGTTTGATTGATATTATCCACAGTAACCTCAGCAGTGGCTGGTGTTTCGTGATTCAGCCAGTGTGGAATAAGGAAGAGAGAGGCCTCGCCAAATATTTCTGTGCCTGAGACCTCCCCTCCTTCGTAGCCAGAGTTGCCATGACCTTGTAGCTGAGGCTGGGGCTCAGAGCCCCAATTCTGACTGAAAAGACTGTCCAGGAACCCAATGCCATGAAGCTCAAGGTCAGGTAATTTGATTTTTAAGAAAATTAAGAAAGGTGCCCTCTGCATCTCAAAAACACTATGTTGAGTGAAAGAAGTCAGACACTTAAATGAAATTCAAGAACAGGAAAAACTCACCTATGATGATAAAAATCAGAACAACGGTTTCCTCTGAGGGTTGAGGCGGGGGGCAAATGACTGGTAGGAGCATGAGGAAACTTTGGGGGTGATAGAAATGTCATTCTCTTGATCCACATGAAGCTTTCAGGTCTTGAGCTAAATGTCACCACCAAACTGTACACTTAAGATTTGCCCATTTCACTATATGTAAATTTTGGCACTCTAAAGTATTGACTTGAATCTCCCATGGCAAGGAAGGAAGGAAGGAAGGAAGGAAGGAAAGAAGGGAGAAACAGAGGAATGAAGGCAGGAAAGGAGAAGGAAATAAAGGTGCACGTGTTGCAGATCCCAGGCTGTCACCCATTGCACACTTTCCACCTGTTTTTTCCACAAAATAAGCACCTAGTTTGTGAGAGGTTGTGCCAAGCATCTGGTCTGTGCCAAGTGGCCAGAGAGAAAAAATATGTAAACAAATAGGTAAAAGCACACACAGCTCAGACCTGGGCAGTATTAGTTCCACCCAAGGGTGAAGGAGACAAGCTCTCAGAAAGATTTAAAGGGGAGAGAAAGGGTCATGAGGGCTGGAGGGACGGGGATTCTCTGAGATCTGAATTCACCTTGCACTTCTTTTTCTTCTTGAGAAACAGACCACAGCAAGGTAATCTTACAGCCCAGGACTCAGCTGCTGCAATCTCTGTGAAAGGTACTTATGACTAATGCTGATGCCACCATGAAGCCCAGGAAACAGTTTACAGGGAATGGGCTGTTCTGAGACCCCACAGCCATGAATCACCTAATCATTCTGACAGATTTCTGCAGATGCTGTGCTCAGGTCACTGAGTTTCACAGTTGTCAATGGTGAACTGGAGCGGAGGCAGAAGGAAACTCTTCAGACACACTGTTCCCTTCAGGAAACAAGGGACAAAAGGGCTGCCCTGAGGAGACTTGGGAAAGTGACATTTCCTCAGGCTTGAGGACATCCCGAGGTGACTTTCCAAAACACTGGGACAAATTGGCCTGATTGTTTATTTTCCTCAGCTCGCTTTAGAAAAAAAAAAAAAAAATTCCATCTGTCCTTTGATATCAATAAAAAGAGCATTTGAGATTATTAAAAACACTGATAGAGATTTGTTTGGGAGAACAGAAAATCGTGGCATCATTGAAAATGGCAACACACACAACCTTCCATATGGCCATTTCTCTGCCTCGGTACTTCCAGGCTGAATTTCTTGTCAGCTCCAGCTTCTCGCCACTTTGTTCTCAGGGAAAAAAAACTCAGGAACTATCCATTCCCATGCATTTAAATGAAAACTTCCCAAGATGCCATTCATCTTGAGTCTGGAAGCAAAATGTAAACATGTTTCATAAGGACTATTTTGCCGACACCCTATAATCTGGTTTATGACACTGCTTTGTCAAGAGGCAAAGGTTTATTCCCTCCTTTTCAAATGAATTGGAGATGTTCTAAGTCAGTGGTTCTTGAAATGTGGTCCCTGGACCGGCAGTATCAGCATCACCAGGGAACTTGTTACAAGTGCAAATTCTCAGCCAGGGGCAGTGACACGCAGCATAGCAAGACCCTGTCTCGAGAAAAAAAAAAAAAAAAGAAAGAAAGAAAAGAAAATCCTCTGACTCCAGCCTAGACCTACATAATCAAAAATCCTAGGGGTGTGCCCAGTAATCTGTGTTTTAACAAGTACCCTAATGCAGTTTGGGAAATGCTGTTTTGAAGAACCAAAAAGCTAGGGTCTCTCAGTTCAGGATTGAATTCAGCTTTGATTAAAAACTATCAAAATAACAGTGAGTTAAACAAAGTAGAAGTTCATTTCTCTAACACATAAAAGAAGTCCAAAGACAGATGTTCAGGGCTAGTATGAAGGCTCCATGGTGACACAGGAAACCCAAGTTTTTTCTATTTTTCTGCTCTGCCATCCTTTATGTATGGTTTTTTATTTCAAGCTGGTTTCATGGTTCAAAATGGCTACAGGAGCACCAACCATTACATCTCTGTTCCAGGCAGAAAGCAGAAGTTGGGTGATAGAGCAAGCAAGTAGGGTCTACTCCTGCTGTTTGTATCCCTCTGCAGGAATTTTCTTAACAGTCTCACCTAACAATTCCATTTATATTTTTGGCCACCTATAGTTGTTAAGAGAAGCTTAGAAATACGGTCTTTTATCTTAAATTAAAATTGTCATTATTGATAGGTAACTCACTTTCTCTGCCACCATGATTCCAGACCCTCTTCCATATAAATAAACATAATTCCAAATATAAAGCGAGGTTAAACTCTTATATCCCAAGGAAGTATCCAACATGAGTATGACTGCATTTTTAGTAATTTTATGAAAGAATAGTAAATGATATATTGAGAATCTCGTAAATTATCTTATTTAAACTTTTCATTTCACAAATGAACAAACTGTGGCCCAGGGAGATTTTCACGTCCCTAAGAGCTGGTGAGAAACAGACTGGGATGCTAGAACCCGAAGGAGCTAGGAATAAATCCAAAGCTTCCTGAAATGTATGCCAAAGCAGTCGTCTCATAGGAGACTCCATGGACAAAAATCTCCACGATGAAGTGTTGTCAGTCAACATTACAAAGAACTTGGAGCCCGTTCAGATTAAATTTTTTAAAAAAACAGGCTGTTCTTCATACTCAACACACATACTATTTATCACTTAAAGTGAGTTCTTAGAACATTAAAAGTAAAATGATTGTATCGGGAATAAATTTTATTGCAAATTCTCAGGACTTATTTCAGAACTCCTGAAACCTGCTTTGATGATTTCAGGTTCTGCTCATGAAACAGAGACAACCATGTGTGGTGCCTGCATTCTTGGCCTGGGGGGAGTGGAAAGGAGACAAAGAGTAAAACAGGGTGGGAAAGAAGAAAAAGAGGTTAAGAAAAGCAAATGTGCCTACTCCAGGTAATTTTGACTTAGGAACCCTGATTAACTTACACACTAATTAAACCATTTCCAGATTTTGTACAGTCTGAAAGTAGGCCATTTTCCCCAACACCAGGTCGCTCAAGATGACCACAGGAAGGTTGTCATCTCCATGTCTAAATGCCAGTTGACACTCAAGGATGTCATTTCACTTCAGTGAAATGAGAAGCTTCACAGATGTGTAGACTCTGAAAAATCTAACTGGAAAACAAGACAGGGAAATAGCAATACTATGCAGCAAAGCAGCAAAAAAAACTACTCAATTATCTGATATGGGGATTATCAATGGAATAAATGTGGGGTTTGTTGTTTGTTGTTGGTATTGTTGTGGGTTTTGTTTCATTTTTTAGGGTCTCACTTTTCTCCACTAATTAGATCTGTGCTGTGAGCCACACAGGTTTTGAGTACATGTTTTGGGACTTTACATTGGTCAGACTTTGCCATGGTAACACTGTGTAACAAGCAGCCCCAAAAATCTCAGTGGTGGTCAAAAGCAAACCTTTATTTCTCACTGATGGGTTTTCAGTTTGTTCAGGCTAAAAGTAAAATACACAGATTCTTCACCTGTCTTTCATTCCATGCTGAAGGAGCAATTGACTGCCTGGGACATACTTTTCTCATAACAGAAGCCAGAGTGAAAAACACCAAGTCATCTTGATTATGCAATCCCATTTTTAATGTAAACAATGTCATGTCTGCTTCTATTTCATTGAGCAAAGCAAGTCACATAGGCAAGCCCAACATCAGTGAGGTGATAAAGCACACTCTCCAGTGGAAGGAGGAGGGGAGCACGAGTATTTGCTGAACAAATATGCAAGATAGCACAAGACTTGTCTGGGGTGAGAGAGAGATCAAAGCTGTGGCTCCCACCCAGTCTTCAACCAAAGCAATGTGGCTTTGACCTGTTTTCTGTCTTGGGCTTGAATAATATCTTATTTGAAAGAAGTGTTAAATTGTTTATTAAAAAAAAAAATTTGAAAACCACTGTTTCCAAGTCGCTTATTTTGCCAATAAAGAATCTGGGGCCAAAGGGTAAATGCCTTGCTGATTGTATCTGTCTCAGGACCAGGGCTATGAGATTTGAAGTCAACCAAATCTGGATTTTTAATCCTAGCTCTACCATGTTTTAGCAGAGACACTTTGGACATGTTCACTGTCCTTTCATCATCACAGGCAAGGGTCTGTCCAGTGCCCTAAGTCCTAGGGCTCTCCAGTTGCCCTGGGCTCATCCCACACTGAAGGGATGAAATGTATGAGTGGGCCCTCCACTGATGTGATCTGTATTCAGAATGGGAAAGACTCTCTCTGCTCCACCGTGCCTATGGGATGAGATGGAAAAGTGCACCATTCCTGATTGTGACGCTTCTATTTAAAATATTGCTAAACTGAGTTTCCTTCCTTGCTCTTCTCTCTCCCTTTCTTTGACAAACCTATACGTGACTCGAGTATACAGCTATCTCCCCTAGTGTAGCACCTGCTTTTTGGAAGATAAGGGTCACTCTTTCCATGTTTATTTCTTCCCATGCCTACACCTCACACCTCATTCCAACTCCACAGCACGATAACAATCCTGTCTTCACAGCAGCAGAGATTCTGTAAATGGTTATCAATTAAATAATATGTTTGACTCTCCATGACCCTATGTAGCGTTTTGGAGAAGACATGACTTCAGAAATGATTTCCCAGAAATTTTGAAGGTCCTTAAAACTAAAAAAGAAAGTCCTGTGATATCTGCAAAGGCTCATTTGCAGAAACTGGCCCAGTCCAAGTGTACAGAAACAAAGAAATGTTACAGCCAGTCAAAACCATTTGGCTCATTGGTTCTTATTTCAAATCAGCAGAATAAACAAACTGCAGTCCAAGTAGGAACTGGTTCTGCTGTCCTCTTCTTTTAAGCCAAGGTACAATGTTTGAATGTTTCAGAAGTTTCTTTCTAATGGGTTTCCTTTTATTGTCTGTGCCAGATGGCCAATGGATCCTAGGCTAGTAAATCAACATGCTCACTTTAAACTCTGACTTCATTTGTTTAGTACTTTCCTGGCATCACTTGTGCATATTATAGGAAGAAAGGTGTGGCTATTGCATTGTTCTATAATAAATCCAGCTGTGTTTTACCCATATTTCTACTCCAAACATTATGACTTCTGGTTATGCACAAGTTGACAATAAGAGCAGGGTGTATGTATACATACATCCCCCATCCACCCAGCACTCCTGGTAAGTAACCAAATCCATCCTCCACCCTGAAATTCAACAACCTGGTAGTTAAAATGAATTCTTCGAGGCACAATGAAAGACTCATGTCCCCACTCTTGTTCTAAGAATTCATAAGCTGGGATACATTTTACTTTTCTACATCCAGCTGTCTTTTTATATGTGCTTTTCTAAGACCAGGACAATTGATCAAACTATTTATCATGAAAGAGCTCTTCTCACCCTACACATTTCAATTTCACAATGTAAACAAGAAAGAGGTAAAATCACCAGTGAGTCTTCAACTCATATTGTCACTGAAAGTATGGGGATTACTCAGACAGCCTGCCCCAAACTGGACAACACAGTGATGTCATCCAAGAGAGCCTCATATCTGAACAGACTTGTATTTTTAAGTAGTCAAGGAAAAAGCCTAATCAATAAGAATGAACTTCAAATATGTCCACCATCAGAAAAGCAGGACACCTACAAATGCCCACAACTTAATTCTGGAGGTAAGGTGGCAGAAAACAGGAGAGCCTGCATAACTGAGCCTTCTGCTCCAGCAGGGGAGGGTCATCTTTTAGCTTTCCTTACAGATTCAAGATGGTGGACTGAGGGTCAACCTCGTAAGGAGAATCATCTTAGAAGAGTGTTTCACTCCATACTTGGCCTTCACTTTCCAGCCCAGACATCCCCTTCTTTCTGAAGACTTTCCATCCTATGTTGGATCTATGAACCTTGCATATGTTCCTGTTGCAGCACTAATCACACAGCACAGTCATTTTTCATGTATACGATTGTCTCTTCTACTAGGTTCTGATCTCCTTGACGGTAAGGACAATGCCAACCTGCCCAGAGAACTTAGCACCATGCCTATTGCTTAGTATAAAATTCTGGGGTGTTCAAGCAGCTCACATCACCTAGTGTCAGTAGATTTCTTTTTCCTTTTGCAACAGTGAAAACCGGCAATCAGCAACTGTAATCTCATCTAAGGATTTAGAATCAAGAAAATATGGACAAAATTCATCAATGGCTGATTCTATGGAACTGAGGTACTAGTTTACTTGCTTCTTCTTAGCCTAGCCTAATCTCACCCTTTCCCCAACCCCCCTACCCTGTAGCCACAGGTAACAGAGAGGATCACCTGTCAATGCTCATAGCTCATTGGACTAGCATGGTCATTTAACCCACAAGACAGAAAAAATTTGATTATATAATTCAGGATTTTGAATGAAGAAGCCTATAAACTGGTCGCGTAGCATCAAGATGAAACAGCCATTTATTCTCTTATGGCCACAAAGGATGAAGGATGATTACAGAGAGAACTGGGATGATAAAGCTGGCACATAGAGAGAAGCAGAAAATTGTCTGCTCCATGTGTCTCCAGAGAAATACAGACAGAGAGAGATAGAGAGAGAGAAGGGAATACCCAGAGTTTTCTTTTTCTCAATTCTTGTCCAATAGGGAGCTGGTTATTCTCATAACATTGAATTCCATATTACTCTCTTCCACTATATATTCAATATTTATTTTAGCTTATTTATGTGGGTCTTAGTTTCCCATACAAACTAAATTATTCCTAACTAAGCCATTGTAGAAGATAGCATTCAGCCTTGACCTAACATATTCATTATTGGTATATACCCATAAATTGGGGCTTAATTATGTTCAGAGCAGTAGAAATTCTCTCTACAAGGGCTGCTTATGAATAAACCCTAATTAAAGATCATTTATTCTGCATCATATTGTTTACAATGTAAAGGTCACCAATTTTTTAGTCAAACTAATCTAGGTTATAATCCCTGCTGTGCTTAGTTAGTAACTAAGTCAATTTTAGAAAGTTATATAACCTCACCCTGCTTTATTTAAAAAAAAAAAAAAAAAAGTTACTTCTACTATGGAAAATTTCAAAAATACCCAAAAGTAGAGAGAATAATATAAGAAAAACCTAGATATGCATCACCCATCCATAATAATTACTAGCATAATCTCAGTGTAATCATGAAAAAAACATCAAGCAAGCACAAATTGAGGAACAGTCTACAAAAGAACTAATGAGTACTCTTCAAAAGTGTCAGGGACACAAAAGTCAGGAAAGGCCAGGGGACTGTCACAGATCACAGTAGCCCAAGGAGACATGACAAGTAAACGCAATGTGGGAGGACCGTGGGTTGGATTCTGAAAAAGAAAAATGACGTTCGTAGGAAGAAAAGGTGAAATTAGATAACATCTCTAGGTCAGTTAATAGTGCTGCCTTGTTAATTTCCTGGTTTTGATCATTGTACCATGGTTATGTAAGACATCACATTAGGGGAAACTAGGCAGCACGTATTTGGGCCCTCTGTGCTTAAAAAAAGTACAACTTCTCTGTAACTCTCAAAGTGTTTCAAAGTTTCAAAATAAAAAGCTTTTAAAATAATATTTATCAACATTCTGCCATTCTTGTTTCATCTACTCCTCCTACTCTCTTTTTTATTTCTTTTCTCAAGTATTTTAAAGCAAATCAGACAGGATATAATTTCACCATTTGTTCTCTGACTGATAAGGACTCTGTTTTATAGCTTAGTAACAGGACCACACCTAACAAAATGGGCAACAGTTCCTTAATACCTAATACTCAGTTTATATTCCATTTTACCAAATGTCTCAACAATGTCTACTGATGAGTTTTTTGGTTAAATCAGATTTTAAACAAAATCTGATATTGTAGTTTGATATGTCCCTTAAGTCGCTTCGTCTGTAACAGTTTCTGCCCCTCCTCTTTTTTTTCATGCCATTCTTTTTATAAAAGAAACTGGGTCATTTTTCCCGTAGAATTTCCCACATTTTGCTCTGGATGGTTGTAAGCTTGTGGTTCAGAGTTTTATTATATGAAATGGGGACAATAATGCTCAAAGCAAAGAGAGCTTTTATAAGGCTTACTTGAGAAAATGTATGAAAATAAAGGTCTAGAGTTTAGTAAATGTTCATCTCCAGGCCCTACTCAGCACTTCATCCTCCAATCCTTTCTGCAGGCTTGTAATGTATTTGGTTTTGAATAGTCACCATTTATTTAACACAAAGTTATCAGCAGACTCATTTGAAGAGAACACTCACTAAGGCTAGCAGATAAGTTTTCACAAATGATATATAATAAAGATCTGATTCTAGAAAGAGAAAAATAAAATTCTATGCAACCTCCAAAAGTGACCATGTAACCACACTACTCAAGGTGTGATCTGTGGACCAGCAGCAGCTCATCCTCTGGGAGTTTGTTAGAAATGTAGCATCTCGGGCCCCTTCCCAGAAGTGCTGAATCAGAATATGCATATTCACAAGATTTTCCAGGATATTTGGGTACACATTAGAGACTGAGAAACGCTGATCTTTAGAGCACTAAATGTGGGTTTTAGTTTAGAAATTGGGGATTCCCTTCCTTCACCCCAGGAGAGAAGATTCTGGTCTCAAACCCTGGTAGCCTTAGAAAATCTTGTCTCCCCGCCCTCAATTTCTGTCTCTCTACATTCCAACAAGGAGCTGGACAGCTGTACTTCTATGGGAAAAGGGCAGCAAGAAGTGAATCACTTCTTTCCTTTCTTTCTCCACTGACTCTGTCAGAGGTGTTTGAACCAGAGTAACTCCACCTTGAATCGGAGCTGGGTAAAATAAGGCTGACACTTACTGAGCTGCGTTCCCAGATGGTTAGGCATTCTAAGTCACAGGATGAGATAGGAGGTCAGCACAAGACACAGGTCAGAAAGACCTTGCTGATAAAAGGCGCAGTAAAGAAGCCGGCTAAAACCCACCAAAGCCAAGATGGCCACGAGAGTGACCTCTGGTTGTCCTCACTGCTACACTCTCACCAACATCACGACGGTTTACAAATGCCATGGCAATGTCAGGGAGTTACCCTATATGGTCTAAAAAGAAGAGGCATGAATAATCCACCCTTTGTTTAGCATAATCAAGAAATAACCATAAAAATGGGCAAGAACCCTCTCTTGGGGTGTGGATCCGGACCCTTTTCCAGTAACAACTCCTCGGAAAAAGTATTGAGAAAGAGATAGGATTTCTTAGGGTTTCTTAGGCAGCATTTGGGTAAATGATCCACGAATTTGCACATTCCTCAGCTATATATATATACAAGGAAGGGCTTTCAAAAATCCTTGAAGATAGCTGTCATTTTGCCTGTAGGTTTTACTCACTTCCAAGCTTCTGTAAACCAAAAATAAAATTCTAAGCCCCCCAACTGCCTGAACGGACTCCCCTCTCAGCCAAGGGGGATTCCAAAGAAGCCTGAAAAACTAATGCAGGCCATGATGGGAAGGGGGATTCAGACATGCTTCATTGTACCCTCTCCCTTTTGGAGTTCAGTGACAATTCTCTAGCTTTAACATTAAAACAGATCTTAAGACTGACAAAGTAGACTCTCCTTTTTTTTTTTTTTTTTCTTTTTTTTTTGAGGCAGGGTCTTGCTCTGTTGCCCAAGCTATAGTGCGATGGCACAACCGCAGTTCACTGTGGCCTTGACCTCCTGGGCTCAAGCAATCCTCCCACCTCAGCCTGCCAAGTAGCTGAGCCACCACAACTGGCTAATTTTTAAATTTTTGTAGAGACAGGATCTCACTGCAATGCCAGGGCTAACTCCTTGGGCTTAAGCAATCCTCCCTCCTTGGCCTCTCAAAGTGTGTGAGCCAGCGCACCTGGCCAAAACAGAGTCTATGTAGCAATAAGAGACCAAATTCCAACCTGACTCTAGTATAATATCACATGAGAGATAAAGAAGGAAATCAAAATGTGTTTCTTTGCCATATTTTGAAGTAGCCTTCAAAGCCACCTTTAGTGGGGGAGAATTTGCATCTGTAAAGAATCTCCATTAAAATAAGGAGACCTTTCCCTGTCCAGATCCCTCTCAATCCTAAAGAGATTAACTGAGATTCTAGCACCTCTTAAAGATCTAAATAGGAAACATTTACCCCATCTTTTGTCTCTAAGGGCAGCCACCTATGAGACTTCATCTACATAATAATAACCTCAGTCTCCACAATCCCTTATCCTTACCTAGACACTCTGTTCTATTGATTTCAGGTCTCTTTAGATAATAACTTAATTCTTTCAACTAATGAATTGCCAATCAGAACTCCCCTCCCTTCAAGTTGTCTCCCTCCTTCAAGTCGTCCCACCTTTCTGGACCAATGTATACCTCACATGTATCTATTGATACCTTATGTCTCCCTAAAGCACATAAAACCAAGCTGTAACCCAAACATGTTGGACACATTTTCTCAGGACCTCATGAGACTGTGCCTTGGGCCATGATTATCATATTTGGCTCAGATTGAGAGTTTGGCTTTTTTCATTGACACTATGACAACACTATAGAAGAGAGACATTCTTGCTTTGGGTGAAAGAGATGCTTCCAAATGGGACATCTCAGGTAACCTTGGAGGGTTTGCAGTGAGCATGGGCCATTGTGACCCCACAATGACAGCTGCCTCCCAGGGGAAGAGTGGAGTGTTTCCATTACACCTGAGCACATCAGTCCACAAACACTTTTGATTTTGGAGAAATTTGATTTTGTTGTAACATGCAGTCATATTAAACATATATGAGGAATTTTCATCTTCGCTCAGAATCCATGGTAGAACTGGTATCTGAACTTAAAGCCAGACCAAATTAATGGCTCTGAGTATTATGGCTAAAAAACAAACAAAAACAACAACAACAAAAACCAAATACCAACAGCAGCAACAACAAATGCTTTTAATTGTACAAAGAGAAGAACACATCTGAATGTTTTTAAGTAAGTCACAGACACTATATCTTTCCACCTATAATCATTTAAAAATGTATCTGTAACACATTATTTTTAAAACATAACCAAAATAATAGTTTTATACCAAAAAATAATTCATAATAGTTCTTACTATTTAGTACCAGTTCATGTTCAACTTCCCCAGTTTTCTCAAATTATTTTCTTTTTACAGTTGGTTCACAAGTTATAAGTCATGTATTATATAATGGTCCCTATCTTTTTTTTTTTTTGACAGTTTCACTCCATTGCCCAGGCTGGAGTGCAATGATACCATCTCAGCTCACTGCGACCTCTGCCTCCCAGGCTCAAGCGATTTTCATGCCTCCCAAGTAGCTGGGATTACAGACATGCACCACCAGGCCCAGCTAATTTTTGCATTTTTAGTAGAGACAGGGTTTCACCATGTTGGCCAGGCTGGTCTCGAACTCCTGGCCTCATGCATCCGCCCACCTTGGCCTCCCAAAATGCTGCATTACAGGCATGAGCCACCACGCCCAGCCCCTATCAATTTTTAAACGCCATTTATGTGTTGAAGAAATGAGGCCATTTGCCCTGTAGTATTTCCCTAATTCTGGATATGGCTGATGATTTCCTTGTCATATGTTGTAACATACTTCTCTATTTCTGTATTTCTCATAAATGGTTCGTTAGGTATCATGTGATTTTAAGTTAATATCAGGCAACACAAAGTTCTTGAACTTAGGGGCTACTATGAACTGAAAGTTTGTATCCCCACTCATCCCCATCAAATTCATATGTTGAAATCCTAACCCCCAATGTGGTGGTATTAGATGGTGGGGCCTTTGGGAGGTGTTTGGGTCATGAGGACCCAGCCCTCATGAATTGATTAGTGCCTATATAAAAGAGACACCAAAGAGTTGCCTCATCCTCTCTGTGCTACTTTAGGGACACAAAGAGAAGTCAGCAGTCCCAGAAGAGGGCTCCCACCAGAACCCTAACATGTTAGCACTCTGCTCTCAGACTTCCAACATCCAGAACCATGAGAAATAAATTTCTGTTGTTCATAAGCCACTCAGTTTCCAGAACCATGAGAAATAAATTTCTGTTGCTCATAGGCCACCCAGTAGGTGGTACTTTGTTATAGCAGCCCAAACCAAGACAAGACAGGGGCTGCCTGGGAAGGATGCAAGGAAGTGAGCATGGCTTTGAGGCCCCACAGAACCCACTCTTCTCAGCTCTGTAATTAGACTCCACCTGTCACTTGAAGTCAACCATGCCATGATTTCTCACTTTATGCTTCTATTCCTCATAGCAAGTGGTGAGTATGCAAGAGGTTACCGTGAAGATTTGACATTTGCAAAGCACTGATCTAGCATACAGTTGGTATTGTATAAACGTTTATTTTTCTTTGCTCTCTTAGTCTCACATTTCTTGATGGTTAACTGAAATGATTAGAGCGCATGGCCTAAAATTCCTCTCCAGCTAGGAAATGCCATGACCTCTGCTAGATTTTAGCATCAGGGACTGGGTCAGTTAAATTGGCATGGAAGAAAATCCACTGCTTACACTCTCTTTCCAATATGAGGGGCTTAAAAGTTATTTTGAATTATTTTTTCATTCTACAAATGTTCACTTGTCCCCAACTGTGTGCAGAGACATCCCCCTGGGGGCATATAAAGATAATTGAGACATAGTTCTTCCACTCAGTCAGCTCACAGTTTGGGAGTGGGGGAGGAAATGAACATACAAGATAAAGAAGCTATACTAGGCTGCGCGCAGAGGCTCATGCTTGCAATCCCAGCACTTTGGGAGGCCGAGGCAGGTGGACTGCTTGAGGTCAGGAGTTCAAGACCAGTCTGGCCAACATGGCAAAAGCTGTCTCTACTAAAAATACAAAAACTAGCCAGGCATGGTGGCACACGCGCCTGTAATCCCAACTACTCTGGAGGCTGAGGCACAAGAATGGCTTAAACCCAGGAGGCAGAGGTTGTAGTGAGCCGAGATCGAGTCACTGCATTCCAGCCTAGGTGACAGAGTAAGACCCTGTCTCAAAAACAAACAAAAACGCACCTCCCTCAGACCTCTAGTATAGATTTTTCTTTTTCTTTTCTTTTTTTTTTTTTTTTTTTTTGACAGAGTTTCACTCTGGTTGCCCAGGCTGGAGTTCGATGGCATGATCTCGGCTCACTGCAACCTCTGACTCCCAGGTTCAAGCTATTCTCCTGCCTCAGCCTCCCATGTAGCTGAGGTTACAGGCACGCGCCACCATGCCTGGCTAATTTTGTATTTTTAGTAGATTCAAGGTTTCACTATGTTGGTCAGGCTGTTCTCGAACTCATGACCTCAAATGATCCACCCATCTTGGCCTCCCAAAGTGCTGGGATTACAGGCATGAGTCACCATGCCCGGTCGGGAGGTGCGTTCTTTAGAAGAGCAATATCGAAAACAAAGACAACATCAACATTCAGCTTGTGTTTGAGTAACTCTTCTGTCAGTGGGGGTGGGTTTGAGCTGGTTGTGATTTATTAGGAAATAGTCAACAGATAGAAATAAGAGATTGGGACCAAAGGACACTGTGTTTGTGACGAGGCCACATACTCTCATTGCCAACCAGGGGAGTTCATGAGAATGCTGCCTCCAAGGCTAG
This sequence comes from Nomascus leucogenys, assembly GCF_006542625.1. Lineage (NCBI taxonomy): Eukaryota > Metazoa > Chordata > Mammalia > Primates > Hylobatidae > Nomascus > Nomascus leucogenys. Next base: position 3,359,952 of record NC_044391.1, read on the forward strand.
CTTCGTAGAAGACAGCACTGAAAAAGTTGGGAATGGACAGTTGGGATGGGCGCAATGTATAATGATTTGGAGAGTTAGTCAAAGTAAAAAGTCAAGAATACAATGTAAAAGAAAGGAAGAAATCTATCTCTAAAAGTTCTAAACAAGCAGGGTAATGAATGTTTCATTTTACACCATTAGCATTTTCTACGCTTCACAAAGATAGCGGAGTCAGGATAACCAAGTTCAGTTACATCAAGAAAGAAACATCTGACCTTGACAGGCAGTTTCCTATGTCAAGGTCTTACCATCAATTTTGTTTATAGATTACTGCTTTTCACACACTGTACAATAAACATACACCTATAAGCACATAGAGTTTACACACACCCATACATATATACACATTTATATTAGGGATATTTAACGTTATATTACACATGATAATACTAATAGTGTGATAAACTATTAAGTATAGTAGAGCCATATGGTTATGATATATAAGTACTATATAGCACATATGTTAAAGAAGACTGGGGTCCTAAAATTTTTTTAAATTATGTTTTCTACAGTTCTTAAATCCTCTCAAGCATGGTATTCAAAACTATTATAGATAACTTGAGACAACATAAATGCACAGAAGCATCATAATATAATTCTATCACTGACTTTCCCTGAATCAGAAAAGAAAAATCAGAATTAAAAATTCCATGAAATAACAGGACAATCATCTTGGTGACAAACGGTAGACCTCAAAACAGCTGCCTGCCCTCCTTCCATATGAATACACTAAAGAAACCATCTGAAATTATTTCTTGGTATTAAGAAAATACAAGCAATGTTCAAATATCAAGAGTTTTTAAGAAAAAGAGAGAATTGCTTATTCCATGATCCATTTCAATGCTTGATACATTTTATTGACACATCATTTAAAAAGGTATAATTGGATGTGAGATAATTTTATCAGAATGCAATGGTATGTTTAACCAAGATCCCCCTGTGACAATCATCTACTACATAAGTAACGTGGATTCATCCATTGAGAAATACAACGCCCTACACCTCAACCAATGGGTTGGTGCCCAAGTAGCTAACACAAAAATCAGATCACTTGTACTATGGCACGTTCAGAAAATTACCAAAATAACTACTACAACCCTCGTGAACATGAAATGAGGACTTGAGTATACAGTTGCTAAAAGGGTCTGTGGCTTGATGTAACTATGAATTTAAATATTTGGAAGCCCTCTGTAGTGACACCCTACATCCCCGAATCTCCTATATCAGGGGTCAAAAAAATTTCACGTAAAGGGCAGATAGTAAATATTTTCAGCTTTGTGGGCCATTCAGTCTCAATTGATCACAACTATTCAAGTCATAGAAAATATGTAAATGAACGTGCATGACCGTGTTCTAATAAACTTTATTTACAAAGCACCGGGCTGGCTGGATTTGGCCCATAGGCCATAGTTGGTTAACCACTGTCTATATTTTCCTGACTAATTAAAATGAAATTTCTTCTTTAATATGCACTTTCGCAAAAGAAGAATAAAAGGAAAAAAGAGGCAAAACTCAATAATGTAGATTTGATTCATTTGGGGTAAGTGGGCACCTTATTATTTTTATATTATTTTATTGAGGGGATCGTAAAAACATGATTTCAAGTGGACTCTAGTTTCTAGGAGTTAGCCACATGCTGAAATTGGGATTAAATGTAACATTCATTAATCTCGATTTTGGTGGGAAGTATTTCCTTCTATCTTTTTTTCTTTTTTTACTTTAAGTTCTGGGATATATGTACAGAATGTGCAGGTTTGTTACATAGGTATACATGTGCCATGGTGGTCTGCTGCACCTATTAACCCATCATCTAGGTTTTAAGCCCCACATGCATTAGGTATTTGCACTAATGCTTTCCCTCCCCTCGCCCCCAACCCCCGACAGGCCCTGGTGTGTGATGTTCCCCTCCCTGTGCTCATGAGTTCTCATTATTCAACTCCCACTTATGAGTGAGAACATGTGGTGTTTGGTTTTCTGTTTCTGTGTAAGTTTGCTGAGAATGATGGCTTCTAGCTTCATCCATGTCCCTGCAAAGGACATAAACTCATTCTTTTTTATGGCTACATTTCTTTATATTCTTAACATTTGCATCCTATTCACAACTTTGGATTTATAACACCAAATTGATTTCTTATGAGTTAATGGAATGAAAATCATGGTTTCATTGAATGCATTTTATAGAATCGGTGCATGAGATGACAATTTTTCTTGGATATTTGGTTCTAAAATACTGGTCACCTGCATAATGAATTCTTCCCTAATATCAGCCTGATACAATATGAGAACACAGATTTCTGATTTTGCCTCCCATTGCGATTGTGAACAAACTCTTGCAAGGCTAGAACCACCATTATGCACAATTATGGTATGGCATATAATATAAAGGAACTGCCTCACTTTGCATTTTATACTTGTTTTAACAGCCCAGTGAAGGATGATTCAGTTCTGGGTCAACAAGTGAGACTGACACATGCTGGGACTCAGTGGTATCCAGTGTAACAGTGGTTCTCAACCAGAGGTGGTTTTGCCCTCCAGGGGACATTTGGCCACGTTTGCCAAACATTGTCTATGGATACTTTTTAAAAAATTATTATTATACTTTAAGTTCTAGGGTACATGGATACTTTTGACTATCACAACTAGGAGGATGCAATTGGCACCTAGTGGGTAGAGGTCAGGAATGCTGCTAAACATTCTACAATGCACAGGACAGCTCTCACAACAAAGCAGTATCTAATCCCAAATGTCAATTGAGAAATGTTGTCCTTAACCATTCTTGAACTTAGTCACCCCTGACCCCTGTCCCGGGCCCCAAGCTTCAGAGAGCTCTGGACCTCCTTTAATTATGTGGCTCCCCATGGAGCAAGTAGTCTGTAGGCCAAGAGGACAGGTCTGCCCAGAGCCCACATCTGCTCTTGTAGACCACATCGTGGGTACGCAGAAGCCCAGAAATCTTGAGCATGGCTTGTGTGGGCCTCTTCCTGCATCTGTCTTTCCTAGGGAAGACCTCTCTGGTACCCTTATGCCCAAGAAGTTACATGCCAGCTGGGGAGAGGGTATATGTACACAAAGTCCCTCATAGTAGTGGGAACATTAGGGATGGAGTGGTTCTCAAGCTCCATTTGTAATTTTGGCCCTACCACACAATTGTTTGAAGTGGGTCTGATCAATTTATCCTACGGAGGGACTACAGCCCCAGCTCACTTCCCCGCAGGTTTTGGGAGCCCCCACATGGTGGCCAACAGTCTCTTCAAGTTCCAAATGCCCAAGTGCTTCCACACTGATGTGTGTGTATATGTGTATTTTATGGGTGAGAACCGGGTTAGCACGTCATGTCAGCCCAAATATTGTCTTGGTCCAAACTGGATTAATAGCGATCCAGAGTTATCAGATAAGACTCAAGTCTGCAGAATCCCCAGATATCTAAAAAACACAGGGGATTTTCAGTGCATCCTGGGCCCAGCTGATCTGGCTCTGGGCTTCTCCTAAAATAGTTCTGGGGATCCTGTTATGGGTCTAAGTTCCAGGGTAGACATTTGCAGAAAGGAATCCGAACACCTAGCCATGGGTCCAATTCCCAAGACCAGTGTTCTGTTTGGCCCCGTTCTACATACCACTGAAGAGTCAACAGTCTCTATCCCTGTGAGAGATGGGCAGTGGGCCACTGTTTATTACTTCTGGTTTACATTCAAGCATGCGCTTGCCAGTTATGAATTGGCTAGCCTGCAGGCATGCCTTGCTGAAAGCAAAAGAAATGTTCTGAAAACACGACTTGCAATGAATCGTCAGTGGGATCCTATTTAGGTGCAAAAGGGAAGATCAATATCTTGACTCAACTATTTGTTGAATATCTTGGGCCCCTGTACTAATTTATCTGGTCTAGATTTTTATATATAATGTTTGTTTAAGCATGGTACAATAGGGTTGCATAAAGGGTATTTAAACAGAGCCCTCAGAAATAATGCCGCATATCTACAACTATCTGATCTTTGACAAACCTGACAAAAACAAGCAATGGGGAAAGGATTCCCTATTTAATAAATGGTGCTGGGAAAACTGGCTAGCCATATGTAGAAAGCTGAAACTGGATCCCTTCCTTATACAAAAATTAATTCAAGACGGATTAAAGACTTACATGTTAGACCTAAAACCATAAAAACCCTAGAAGAAAACCTAGGCAATACCATTCAGGACATAGGCGTGGGCAAGGACTTCATGTCTAAAACACCAAAAGCAATGGCAACAAAAGCCAAAATTGACAAATGGGATCTAATTAAACTGAAGAGCTTCTGCACAGCAAAAGAAACTACCATCAGAGTGAACAGGCAACCTACAGAATGGGAGAAAATTTTTGCAACCTACTCATCTGACAAAGGGCTAATATCCAGAATCTACAATGAACTCAAACAAATTTACAAGAAAAAAACAAACAACCCCATCAAAAAGTGGGCAAAGGACATGAACAAACACTTCTCAAAAAAAGACATTTATGCAGCCAAAAAACACATGAAAAAATGCTCATCATCACTGGCCATCAGAGAAATGCAAATCAAAACCACAATGAGATACCATCTCACACCAGTTAGAATGGCCATCATTAAAAAGTCAGGAAACAACAGGTGCTGGAGAGGATGTGAAGAAATAGGAACACTCTTACACTGTTGGTGGGACTGTAAACTAGTTCAACCATTGTGGAAGTCAGTGTGGCGATTCCTCAGGGATCTAGAGCTAGAGATACCGTTTGACCCAGCCATCCCATTACTGGGTATATACCCAAAGGACTATAAATCATGCTGCTATAAAGACACATGCACACGTATGTTTATTGCGGCACTATTCACAATAGCAAAGGGTTGGAACCAACCCAAATGTCCAACAACAATAGACTGGATTAAGAAAATGTGGCACATATACACCATGGAATACTATGCAGCCATAAAAAATGATGAGTTCGTGTCCTTTGTAGGGACATGGATGAAACTGGAAAACATCATTCTCAGTAAACTATTGCAAGGACAAAAAAACAAACACCGCATGTTCTCACTCATAGGTGGGAATTGAACAATGAGAACTCATGGACACAGGAAGGGGAACATCACACTCCGGGCACTGTTGTGGGGTCGGGGGACGGGGGAGGGACAGCATTAGGAGATATACCTAACGCTAAATGAGGAGTTAATGGGTGCAGCAAAACAATATGGCACATGGATACATATGTAACAAACCTGCACATTGTGCACATGTACCCTAAAACCTAAAGTATAATAATAAATAAATAAATAAATAAATAAATACATTTTTAAATCCCCTTAGTGAACCTAGATATTTAGTTACTTGAAGAAAAGGGTACTAAATACATACATACACTTAGACATATGCCTTTTATTCAGAGGTACTGTCTCTCCTAAAGTAACATTTTCCAGCTGCAAATGCCTTTTGAGACCACTCTGAATTACACTGTAAACTATGAAGTGTGATCAAAATGGTCATTTTTGTTATTACAAAGTAGTCTCTGAGATTGACAGGAAATTCGTTCTGTATTAAAATCATCATTAATCTGCCCAAATGATCTTTAAAAATATAACTCAAATTATGTCCTGCCCCAGACTGTGACCCCTTGTGATCTTATAAGAGGCCAGCCATGGCCTATAGACCAATATCTTCGGCACACCTGCAATCCATGAGCAACATCTGGAAATAAGCCAATCGTAGAGAGCTAAATATACTGCATGACTCCACTTATATGAGGTATCTAAAATAGTAAATTCATAGAATCCAAGAGTGGAATGGCTGTTGACATGGGCTGGGGACGGGGGCAGGGGAAATGGGGAGTAACTAATGAATGGGCATAAAGTTTCAGTCAAGCAGGATGAATAAGTTCTAGAAGAAATCTGTTGTACAATATTGTATCTAGAGTCAACAGTAATGCATTGCACACTTAGAAATTTCTTAAGAGGGTAGCTCTCGTTAAACATTCTTGCTAAATATTCTTAGCCCATGAATAAGTTCTGGAGATCTGCTGGACAATATTGTGCCTACAGATAACAACACTGTATTGTACACTTAGAGATGTAGAGATGTAGATCTCATGTTAAGTGTTCTTACCCCAATTAAAAATGTTTTAAGCTCAAAAAATTAAAATAAAAATTCGATGCATTGCAGGCAATATGGTCTCTGTTATAGCTGCTCAATTCTGCTTTGCTCTGAAAACAGCCACAGATAATATGTAAATAGATGGGTATGGCTGTGTTCCAATAAATCTTTGCTCACACACACACACAGAGAAAGGTGAGGGTGGGATTTAGCCAGTGGACTATAATTTGCCAACCCCTGGCCTATGGAATAGAGGGTCCTTAGGTGGGATCCTTCATCTTACTTTCCTGTGTCATTCTATGCTGGACTCTAGCCACAACAGTCTTCATGCAATGCCAACCATGCCCATCTCTTTCACCAGAGTGTGTGTGTAATCTCGCTGATAGAGTCAATATAATATCATGTGGCATGTGGCAGGAAGGGAAAACAGGAAAAGTTAATAAGAAAAGTAAAGAAAAAGAATTAGCAAGGAAGAAAGCATTTTAACTTGCTGAAGTGATCCCAAACTCAAAACATTTAAAAACATCTTTTAAATATTCCCCTCATCCTCCAACTCCTTTTCCTACTATTAATTCAGAAATCAGACACTCTTTCCAGTAAAGCCTTCTTTTGGATTTTACTTCATTGAACAGCGTCCTAAAACTTCAGTTCTCAAATATCATAGAAAAGCTTATTCTGAGTTATATGCTGCTGCTATCACAGAAAAAAAAAAAGAGAGACTAAAAAGTAAAGCAAGAAGAACATTTAATGGGAAATGAAGGGAGGCTGTGGACTTTCTGCTGCTGTTATCTTTGCGATATTTCTGAAGCCCTTCAATGTGTCTAAGTTTCATCTCTGACCTCTCAAGAAAAAAGGCAATTTCAGTTCCTCCCTTGTCTTTATCCTTCCATTCAAACAGACAAACCAAAAATATATTATAGACAACTTGTATTTTTAGTTCACCCGAAGGTACTAATTCACACTGAATAAGAAGTCATATTTCAGTTTCTACAGTTCTATTAGAATTAGGAAGAACAAGAATGAGGAAATTGAGTGAATTATTCATGTATGTGACCACAGAGTCACTTTCATACTTGCACTAGCTCCATAAATAAGTGTCACACATTAAAAATGTTAAACTGTTGTGAATTGTTTTACTATTTTTCATTTAAATAAATAACTATCAATGTTATCTTCCTGTTAGAAAGTCACCTCAGCAGTATAAGAAAGGGTCAAAAAGATTAGTAACAATACCTGGAGCTAATTACATCTCTATCATTTCCCTTTTGAAAATACTATCTCATGTTAAATTACACATTCTACAAACGTACGTTATACAGTGTCTTCCCGTAGTTTCAGTTCAAAATGGATAATAGTGTTCCCTGAGCAACGACTGTGAACAGCAGTTTCGATCCCTCCTTTGATCTGGAACACGGCACAGATTATCGAGAGGGTTTCTATTCCTCTGAATCAGGCAGACACTTTGATAATTCAATTCCCGACATTAGTACCAACAATTGCAACAAATACTGAGGCATTCAATGTAGAGCCTTGAATTAGCAATATAGTTTTAAAACAAAGCAGAAACTTTCTGAAATTAGCCATAATTATAATGCACTGATTATAATGTAATTAAGGTAGTATAACAGGCTGAGGAGTAAGGTACACATATTTTTGAATGTTCATACATCACCTATGTCTGAAAAAGCACATGGGAAACAATTTGGAGCTCAATATTATTCAAAAGCAGGAATGAATGCATGCTTGAGTCTCTCTAATCCCATCATACTAGACTTACACATAACAATTACAGAACAAATAAGGAAATTCCATACTTCAAGGCTTATATAATAAATATAACTTATCTGTTGTCTTCAATAGCAGTAATTCCTGGTTCCGGGTCCATTAACCTGTAGGAGTCCAGAGATTAAGCACCTCTGACAGCTCTTTGTCTTGCTTATCCATTTTAGTCTCATGTTGTCTTTCATTTTGTTCTGAAAATCAAAATTCTTAAGGGGAAACTTCTGTAGATTGTTCCTCAATGACATTACAACAATTGAGCTTTGGCTCAACTGGAATACGCTCAATGGCAAAGCTGAGGGAACTGCACTGCTATATATAAACGTAGCTTACCTTCTGTGCTTTGGATATTGGAACGTTTCTTTTTAATGAGTAATATCCTTTTTCTTCATTATAACTGGGATTTTAGTTCTAAGGGGAAATCACATAAAAAGTAGGTTACCATATATCGTTCGTGCAGACTGTATAGAATCACCAATCTTATTCTCTAAATATGCACGCAAAATTTTGTAATTTTAGCCTTCAAAAATCAGTTTCTTGATTCAATTTTAATTTTATATATTACCATACATTTTGTTTTTAGGTGTGTCTTCTTAACATAAGTTGAATTAATTAATCTGCCAAAGTGTTAAAATCTTTGTGGTCTGCATTTCAAAATCGACAATTGATTCCTAATTGCATGATTGACCCTAATTATATCAGGGAGTGTCTCAAAGCCCTAAATCCATTTATTTCCTCTTAATTTAAATATATGTATATTTATATATATTTATATGTATATACACACATACATGCATGAAGCATAGAGTACTTTGAAGACAGAGGGATGTTTGTAAAATTCAAGCTACAAACTGACACAATCTAAAGAAACCACAATCATGTCTATAGATATGAAGTACAGTCATCTCTTGGCATCCACAAGGGATTGGTACCAAAATTCTCAAATGCTCAAGTCCCTTATATAAAATGGCATAGAATTTGCATATAGCCTACGCACATCCTCCCATATACTTTACGTCATCTCTAGATTACTTATAATATCTAATACAATGTAAATGCTATATAGTTATTAAACTGTATTTTTGAATTTATCTTAGTTTGATTGACTTTTTTCTCCCAAACATTTTCCATCCACAGTTGGTTGAATCTGAGGATACAGAACCCATAAATATAGAGGGCCAACGGTATACTCATTCTCAGATTTGCTATTTTAAAACTTCTTTTTACAAGTGTCAGATTATATAAACACTTGGCCTGTATTCTTCAAAAATATCAATGTCATGAAAGACCAAAAAAGGACAGGTTGATGAAATTTTCCAGATTAAAGCAGACTAAAAGAATTAAAAAATTAAATAAGAGACCTAGGAACTGTGATGAAGGTGGGAGTGAGAAAAGAAAAAAAAATTTTTTTTTTTTTTTTTTTTTTTTGAGACACAGTTTTGCTCTGTCACCCAGACTGGAGTGCAGTGGCACAATCTCAGTTCACTGCAAATTCCGCCTCCTAGGTTCAAGCGATCTTCCCAGCTTAGCCTCCCAAGTAGCTAGGATTACAAACATGCATCACCATACCTGGCTAATTTTTGTATTTTTAGTAGAAACGGGGTTTCACCATGTTGGCCAGGCTGGTCTCAAACTCCTGACCTCAACTGATCCGCCCACCTGGGCTTCCCAAAGTGTTGGGATTACAGGTGTGAGCTGCGGCATCTGGCAAAATTTTTTTTAATTAAATAAAATGCCCACACTTCTATAGTGGATACCGGATGAGGAAGAATATTATTATGAAAGACATTACTGAAGAAACTAGCAAAATTTGGATATGTATTCTTGATAAGACCATTGCATCCATGTTAAATTTCCTGATTTTGATCACTGTACTGTAGTTATATTTAAAAATATACATTTGTCTGTGTAGATGCATGCAAAAGGTGACATCATGGCTTACTCTCAAATGATTCAGCAAATACATGTGTACATGTCTGTGTTTATGTGTATACACATATATATATATACATATGTGAAGGACAGACACAGATAAGGGGAAATACAGAGAGAGACAGAGAGGGGAAGAAAATGGGCCAAAAAGAACAATTGGTGAATCTAGGTGAAGGATATAAGAGCATTCATTATGCTATTCTTAGCACATTGAATTTTTCAAAATAAAAAAAGTATTTTAAATGTCAGTACAACTGATAGCTAATTCTGATGCTAGAACAATGTTATCAAGATGTTTTCACATATATCTATGTTTAAATTTAAACTATTATTTTCATGTTTATAATGAATGTGATGCATTTTTCCAGTCAAAAGACATGGTCAATAATGCAAAGTCAGGGCCCACATCTTGGTGTTATGGACAGAAACACAGAGATTAGCACCGTAACTTCCACCTACAGAATATCCAATAGTTGCTGGTTAAGGCCATGTAGTTTAGGGAGCATTGTTAAGGACATGAAAGATTTTTGTAATCACTGTGACTGATTCCCCAGTTGAGAACAGGAAATTACATAAAATATGGAAAAGTTTTCCTTCTTCCCACTTCAGCTACCAGATGGCAGAAGAGAAGCAGATAGTCTTTAGGGAATGTTAGCAGCCCCAGAGAAAAAAAAACCAAAGACACTGTCAATGGAAGTTACCCAAGACACAGCCATAATATCCACCAGCTTCCCCTCCACATTGGTTGAGCATCGCCATCTTGCTGGAAGGCTGAATAGATTCCCAAGGCTCTAGATAAATCTCCAAGGCAGAGAGCTGAAAAATAGAACTTTCTCCAGATGCAATGCGGCCAGCAAGGGGGCTGAGCTCACACAAACTATCCACAGCAGCTGCAGCTGAAATCAGGTGAGCCAAGAGATTGTGATGTGGGAAACCAAAAGTGTCTATAGGCTGCTTTCAGGAGGAGACTTCTGCCAATACTTCACTGCTCCCCACCCACCTCTACTCATTTGCTCCCCCATCCCCCCAAAAGAAGGAAGATTGATTGATCCAATTGGAGAAATAATGATCTTTATTGGGCCCTGTTTCACTAGTGGGCTAAGTTGCTGCATCTCAAAAGCAGACACCTCATTAATATTTTCTCTTTAACCACTTAAACTCAGGCACAGCTGGCCCTCTTACCTGCTTTTTCACTTTGCAGATTTCTGACCTGCATATGGCAGGGACACTTGGCAAGGTCTACCTGAAGAGGCTTTCCAAACTTTCTCTCTGTTCTGCCAAAGTGTAAGGTTAACCAGGTAGATCTGTACCATAGACAAAGATGTCTTTAATTTAGTGGGAGGGAGCAGAATCTGAGATCTTTAGTTTTAATGGGTGGACAAAGGACAAAGGAGAGTGACAGGTCACCAGAATAAGACCTATTCAAAGAGCAGGTGTTTAACTTAACAGATGTGGAACAGGAAATAAGTTTGTTTAGTTGTTTTTGCTTTTTTTTAAGTTCAAAGGATAATGAAATTACAACAAAGAAACAAGGGACTATTAACATTTATCAAGCAGATTTGAAAAACAATCACACAGATGTTTTAAAGGTGAAAAATATAACAGCTAAGTGAGAAATCCAATAGATTAAATAGTAGATTAGACACTGCTAAAGGATAAGATAGATATCAAGAAATTATCAGAAGATCAACCCATAGAGCAAACAATGGAAATTACGAGAGAGAAGTTAACAGATGTGGATGGTAGAGTGAAAAGTTCCAGCATGTATCTATTCAGTGTCAGAAGGAGAAAACCAAGTGAATGGGGGAGTGGCAATATATGGGAGATAATGGCTATCATTTTCCAGAATTGGGTAAATTTCATAAAGTGCAATAAAATGTTAGCAGCATAAATAAAGAGAATTCTGCACCTAAACGTATTTTAGTAACCAGAAAAGAGAAGGTCTTAAAAGCAGCTGGGGAGAAAACATATATTACCTACAAAGTAGTAAAACTTAGACTGATAGCTTATCTCTTCTAAAAACAATGGAAGAGAGAAACAAGTGGAATGATACGTTCAAAGAGAAAATACAGGCGCACCTCGGCTATATTGCATGTCAACTTCCAGACCACTTCAATAAAGCAAGTCATACAAATTTTTTGGTTTCTCAGTGTATGTAAAAGTTATTCTGAGTTATACAGTTAATAGACTACACTATTTTATAGTCTATTAAGTATGTAATAGCATTATGTCTAAAAATATGTATATACCTTAATTTAAAAAATGCTTGATTGCTAAAAATTGCTAACAATCATCTAAGCCTTCAGCAAGTTGTAATCTTTTTGCTGGTGGAAGTTCTCACTTCAATGTTGATGGCTGCAAACTGATCAGGGTGGTGGTTGCTGAAGGTTGGAGTGGCTGTGGCAATTGAAAAAAAACAAGACAACAATTAAGTTTGCCACATTGATGGACTCTTTCTTTCATGAAAGATACCTCTGTAGCATTTGATGCTGTTTGATAGCATTTTACCCATAGCAGAACTTCTTTGGAAATTGGAGTAAACCCTCTCAAACCTGCCACTGCTTTATCAACTAACTTTATGAAATATTCTAAATCTTTTATTGTGATTTCAACAATGTTGAATCCTGCATGTTCACCAGGAGCAGACTCCATCTTAAGAAACCTCTTTATTTGCTCATCCAGAAGAAGCAGCTCCTCATCTGTTCATTTTCTCATGAGATTGCAGCAATTCAGTCATATCTCCAGGATCCACTTCTAATCCTAGTTCTCTTGCTATTTCTACAACATCTGCAGTGACTTCCTCCACTAAAATCTTGAATCCCTCAAAGTCATTTGTGAGGGTTGAAAGTAACTTCTTCCAAATTCTTGTTAATGTTGATATTTTCACCTCCTTCCATAGATTGTGACTGTTCTTAATGGCATCCAGAATGGTAAATTCTTTCCAGAAGGTTTTCAATTTACTTGGCCCATATCCATCGGAAGTATCACTATTTATAACAGTTATAGCCTTATGAAATGTATTTCTTAAATAACAAGACATGAAAGTCGAAATGACTCCTTGATCCATGGGCTACAAAATGCATACTGTGTTAACAGGCATGAAAACAACATTACTCTCCTTACACATCTCCATCAGAGCTCTTGGGTGACTAGGTGCATTGTGAAAGAAATCCTTTTTTCTGAGCAGTAATACTCAACAGTGGACTTAAAATGTTTAGTAAACCACACTGAAAACAGATTTGCCATCATCCAAGCTTTGTTTTTTTTTTAATTCACAGAGCACAGGCAGAGTAGATTAAGCAGAACTCTTAAGGGCCCCAGGATTTTCAGAATGGTCAATTAGCATTGGCTTCAACTTAAAGTCGCCAGCTGCATTCGCCTCTAACAAAAGAGTCAGCCTGTCTTTTGAAGCTCCGAAGTCAGGCCTTGACATCTCTCTAGCTGTGAAAGTCCCAGATGGCTTTCATCCAATACAAGGATGTTTTGTGTATGTTGAAAGCCTGTTGGCCCGACATAGTGACTCATGCCTGTAATATCAGCACTTTGGGAGGCCGAGGCAGGAGGATTGCTTGAGACCAGCTTGGGCAGCATAGCGAGGCCTCATCTCTACAAAACAATTTTTTGTTGTTGTTGTTTGAAATTAGCTGGGTGCAATGGTGCATGGGTAGTGCTAGCTACTTAGGGAGGCTGGGGTGGGAGGATTCCTTGGCCCCAGAAGTTCAAGGCTACTGTGAGCTATGATTGTGTCACTTCACTCCAGCCTGGGTGACTGAGCAAGACCCTATCTCTAAAAAGAGAGGAGAGGAGAGCAGAGGAAAAGAGAGGAAAGGAAAGGAAGAGAGAAGGAAGGAAGGAAAAAAGGAAGGAGAAAGGAAGTAAAGGAAGAAAAGAAAAAAGAAAAGAAAAGAAAATTCTTATGGATAACTTGCAGCAGTCTCCCTCTCCATCAGCATTTGCTGCTTCACCTTGTCCTTTTATGTTATGGAGATGGTTTCTTTCCTTAAACCTCAGGAACCAACCTCTGCCAGTTTCAAATTTTTCTTCTGTAGCTTCATCACCTCTTTTGGTCTTCCTAGAATTGAAGACAATCAGAGACTTGCTCTGGGTTAGGCTTTGGCTCAAGGGAATGTTGTCTGGTTTGGTCGTCTATCCAGAACACTCAAACTTTCTCCACACCAGCAATAATGCTCTTTTGCTTTCTTATCATTTGTGTGTTCACTGGATTCGCAGTTTTAATTTCCTTCAAGGACTTTTCCTTTACCCTTACAATTTGGCTGTTTGGTGCAAGAGGCCTAGTTTTAGGCCTATCTTTGCTTTCAACACGCATTTCTCACTAAGCCTGATCATTTCTAGCTTTCGGTTTAATGTAAGAGATATGCAGCTCTTCCTTTCAGCTGAACACTTAGAGACCATTGTAGGATCATTAATTGGCCTATTTTCAATATTGTTGTGCCTTGGGGGAATAGAGAGGCCCTGGGGAGAGGGAGTGACATGAGGGAATCGCTGGTCTGTGGAGCAGTTAGAATACACACATTTATCAACTAACTTCACTGTCTTTTATGGGCATGGGTCTTGGTGCCCCCAAATGATTCCAATGGTAACATCAAAGATTGCTGATCACAGATAACCATAACAAATGTGATAATTTTAAAATTTGAAATATTGCGAGGATTACTGAATGTGACACAGAGATATGAAGTGATCACATGTTGTTGGAAAAAATAGCACTGATGCATTTGCTTGACCAGGGTTGCCACAAATCTACAATTTGTAAAAAACACAATGTCCGCAAAGCTCAATAAAATGAAGTGAAATAAAATGAGGTATGTCTATATTTTTCAACCCCGAATTCTATACTCAGTAAAAATATCTTTTGAGAGCAAATGTTAAATATAGACATTTTCAGACAAATAAAACTGAGAAAGCATAAACTGGGTGGTGTTTGTTTAAATAATATAGGAGAGAGCTATATAGTGAAAATGAAATAACCTTATTAATTATATAAACATATATATTATATGCACTCTTATGTCATACTTTGTGAGAGAGAAAAAATAGTGAATCAGTTTACTGGCAACAATTTTATTCTAAAAGATCATCTAACGAATGTGTTTAGGCAGCAAGAATGCACACTTTCCCCACTGTTATTCAACATAGTACAAGAAGTCCTAGCTACAGCAATCAGACAAGAGAAAGAAGTAAAGGACATTCACATTGGAAAGGAAGAAGTCCAATTATCTTTGTTTGCAGATGATATGATCTCATATTTGGAAAAACCTAAAGACTCCACCAAAAAACTATGATAATTGAAAAACAAATTCAGTAAAGTTGCAGGATCAAAAATCAATATCCAAAATCAGTAGCATTTCTATATGCCAACAGTGAACAATCTGAAAAAGAAATCAAGAAAGTAATCTCATTTATAATAGCACAAATACAATTAAATTAAAATTTTAAAAATGGAAATATATTCTGCATTCATGAATTAGAAGAATCAGTATAGTTAATACGTCCATACCACCCAAAGCAATCTACAGATTCAATGCAATCCCTGTCAAAATACCAATGATATTCTTCACAGAAACAGAAAAAATAATTCTAAAATTTATATGGAACCACAAAAGACCCAGGACAGCAAAAGCTATCCTGAGCAAAAAAATAAAGCTGGAAAAATCACATTACCTGTCTTTAAATATACTACAGAGTTATAATAACAAAAACAGCATGATACTGGCATACAAACAGATACATAGAACAATGGAACATAATACAGAACCTTGAAAAAATCCACACACCTACAGTGGACTCATTTTCAACAAAAGTACCAAGAACATATATACTGGGGAAAAGACAGTCTCTTCAATAAATTGTACTAAGAAAACTGGATATTCATATGCAGAAGAATGAAACTAGACCTCTATCTCTCACCATATACAAAAATAAAATCAAAATAGATTAAAGACTTAAATCTAAGACCTGAAACTATGACACTATTACAAGAAAACATTGGAGAAACTCAGAATATTGGTCTGGGCAAAAAAATGATTCCAGAAACATAGATATGAGATGCAGGAAGTGATTTTGAGCAAGAAAAATGGATGAAATATGCAAAGGGCCAAGCAAATATTCACAGTGTAAACAATAGAAAAATACAAAATTCAAGATAGAGCAACAAAATATATAACTTGGGGAATAAGTCAACTTAAAGTAGTTTCAAATATTTTATTATTGTGCAGGAGCAGATAAACACATTGATACTCATTTTGAACTCTTCAGTTAAATAGTGATATTAATATTTCCAGGATATTTGCTTAAAAAATGGAATTTTCTAAAGAATAGACACTATTAGTAGAGAGAAAAAGTTAGAATGAGGTGAAAATTCATTAAAAACAAAGTAACAAAAGAAAACAAAAAATGTTTTCTAAAATAGGTCAAATAGAAAGTGAGAACTAAAATGGCAGGAATTATTGAGATATACCAGTAATCAAAATAAATATAAATGAAGTCTCTAGATAACAAATAAATAAATATAAATGAAGTTTCTAGATAACAAAGATTGTTAGGCTAAACTTATTTTAAAATACTACAAATTTTTTCAATCAAATATTCAAATTGGTCACATCTGAGTTTGCCTTTATACAAATAAAAGAAATATGGAATCAGCAATCTTAGATAGAAAAGAGTGGTAAAGCCAGATCTTGCAAATTATTTGTTTTTTTCTTTTGAGAAATTGAGTAAATTTGAAGCTAGAAAGCCCATCTGAAACAATTTTTTCAATCTCAATGTTTTTGTTCTATGCAGTGTAGCTTCTGTGAAACTCAGATGTTAAAATAGCTCCAAGTTGACTGGCTTGAGATAAACATGTTACTGGGGCTCCTACTGACCCAAGGCCCCCCTACAAGTGGTCCCCCATCTCTTCATCCCACACAAATAGTCATTTACCCAGTGAGTGTGTGTAGTAAATAATGTTAATATTATTAATTGTTTGGCCTCATTCCTGAGATGCCTGGGTTACCCACACTCTATTGGTTTATTGGACTGACATTTTCTTTCTTTCTGTTTTTTTTTCTTCTTCTTCTTCTTTTGAGACAAGTTCTCTGTCACCCACACTAGAGTGCAGTGGCATGATCATAGCTCACTGCATCCTCGAAGGCTGGGGCTCAAGCAATCCTCCACGCCCAGCTAATTTAAACAAAATTGTTTTTTGTAGAGATAGGATCTCACTATGTTGCCCAGACTAGTCTTGAACTCCTGACCTCAAGCAATCTTCCCATTTCAGCCTCCTGAGCAGCTAGGATGATAGGCACCAGCCACCATGCCTGGCTAATTTGAACTGACATTCTCTTAACGAAAATACCACGGTGAGGTTTGTGGCCATGTCATAGCAGAAGCTTAGATGTGACAATAAGTAAACCGTCTACTTCCCCTCACCTTCCACTCTACCCCCATGACTATCCTGCATCTCGCCACATCCCCTAATATGTATGTGGCTCAGGGTGACCAGGAAGAAAATAATTCCAGACTAAAACTTCGTAAATCAGACATATGCAAATATTTGAGAGTCTTTTAGAGGGGAAGAAGGGAGACCATTGGTGGGGAGGGCAACAGTTCTGCAGAAATTGACCTAAATTGGGCTAAACCTGGCCTTGCTGAGGGATCCTATGCCTGGGGAACTTGATCTTTAATCCTTTCAGGCTAATAAACTTAAATACCTCAAAATGAGCTGAGGTTATTTAGTTCCAGGTACTGTACCTGCTAAATAGTCTCCAGAAAAGACAGGTGGGATGGTGAAGTGTGGAATGCAGGAGTGTATAAAAATGCTTTGTGGAAGAGGAAGTGTAGACTTCTCACTGCTGCTACAACCCTCTCTTTTTGGGGATCAGTGTAGCAGCTGATTGTCCCGGTGGCCACTTGGGGATTTTAGAATTCTGCCCTTCAGGTTAGGAGCACGCTGCAGGGCTCTCTTGCCTTTCGTCACTATCTTCATGGATTTCAATATCCTTTGCCTCTAAAGAAATGTTTCATCTTCTAACTGAGCTTCTTGGCTGTCCATAAGTTATACCACCATTCCATCACGATACAAAATAGGGATCTTGAGATGAAGGTTTCCTGAATTGAGGAAGAATCTGAGACCATAGCCTACACTCAACAGAGCCTGCGTATTGAAAATGGCAGTGGGTCTGAGTTTAGTGGTTATGCCTGCAGATTCTGTGAGAGGGAAATTTGGAAAAATAGGAGTTTCCCTGTGCTTGTTTCCTCATCCATAAAATGGGCATCATAATCTCTTACTATCAGACTAAACATATTAATTCCCTATAAAGCATGATAACCAGTAAGAATTCATTATAGTGTTCCCTAATAATAGTTACTTTTATTATTGTGATATCATAATTATTATTATTATCACATTAATGTGTACTTGAACCAATGTCCCAGGTCATTCCTATATGCACATGGAAGGAAAGGGTTGTATGATAAAACAGAAAGAGCTATATTAACTGACGCCCAAACATCTCTGCTACAGGAACTTATTTTCAAAAGATACGAAGTTTAGAGGGAGATAGTTTTTCTTGACTGGCCAAACAGAGATACAAACATTGGAGATTTAGGGGCACGTGGAATAAGGAAAGACAGAAGCCCCCAAGGAGAAGAAATAGAGGTCAAGAGCAGATCAGCATCATCTCAGTGGCTCAAGCTGAGCACTGATTAAATTAATTGGAGTTAGGGTTAAGGTAGCAAGCTGTGGCAAAGCTGGCAATGTCACTCTGAGCAGAAAATCAGAGTATCAGCCAATGGCACACATGTTATATAAAGCCATCCTTGTCTCCTTTGGAAATTCCCATAGAGAGTGAGCTGCTGGTCTAGCAGACTATTGAAGTCCTGTTACCTAATAAGTGGGAATACTTAGATGGAATACATATTTTATAAATAGATTCCTGATTACATTAAAGAATAGAAAATAATTTTCTGGCCAGTACTGATAAGAGCCCCTTCATTCTCCATTGCAATTATCAGGATAAACCAGAGTGTTTTGTTCATTATGATCAAGGCATGAGCTGCAAATATTGCCCTTAAAAAGCATTTGCTCTTACCTCAAAAAGAGCAAGTGGTCTGTCGCTATTCTTACTAGCTCCCAATTTGTAGAAGGTCAGGTTCATAGACTCCCCGGGGATACATTTGAGATTTTCGTGCATTCTGGATGATATTGTTAACTGGACGACTGAGTTCACTGTAATAGCTCTGACTTTTATTGTTGGGGACTGAAGACTTCAGGCTTCTTTGCTGCAGCTACTTCAAATCCTCATCTTTTCTGATAATTTAATAGAAGCTGTGAGGGAAGGCAAAGCATGGAATGGTTGGCCAAGCGGAAGTCCTATTGAGGTTTTTAATGGTCTCAGGCAATTGGAACCATCTCTGGTCCCGGAGGAGGCTCCTTCTCCTGTAGTAGTGATTACTTACTCCTTAGAAATACTTAATGCCCTGGGGTTAAAGGTTTTGAAAACTACTGCTAAGGTCACTTTAGCCACAGTGCTTCTACGGGGCAATGAGACTAAGCTGGTTATGCATCATACTTAATCGAGGCAGTATATGCATGAGTAGTTTCTCAAAATATCATCCCCAGTCAGGAGGAGCTGCATCACCTGAGTGCTTGTCAGAAATGCACATTCTTGGACTTTACCCCAGACCTACTCAATCAGAATCTCTGAAGATGGGGTCCAGCAGTCTGTTTTTAAAAGACCTCCAGAAAATTCTGATGCACACTAAAGTTTGAAGAAACCTGGTTTACAGAGACCAACAAGTCTTGACTGTTTTGTCAGAACTGACCTGACAAGTCAGCTAGACCAAAATCACGTTGGCATATCAAAAAGTCCTGAACTATGGAAAAATTTACCAACTGTAAAGTAAGTTTCTCAAAGGGCCTAACTCTCTTCTATAAACTGGTGCCCCAGGCTAGAGGAAGCACTGTAGGCCGTTAGCAAAAATAAATAAATAAAAAATAATACACCAACTCCAACATTCAGGAATTGTGATGCAATTGGTGTGGTGTGCTGCCTAAGCCTCAAGCATTATCCCCAGTTGATTTCAATGTGCCACTGTGGTTGGCTGATTGCTAAAACTGACCACACGTTATGCCCCTTCTAGCATCCATATACTTTGCAAGGTGCCTTTGTCATTTCTCCTGTTAAGAGAAATCTGTTTCTCCACTCTCTTGAAGGTAATGTTGGCCACATGACTTGCTTTAGCCAATGGGATAGTAGCAAACATACTATAAGCAGAAACATGGTGCTATATGTTGGATGTTTGCCCCCTCCAAATCTCATGTTGAAATTTGATCCTGAATGTTGGAGGTGGAGCCTAATGGGAGGTATTTGGGTCATGGGAGCAGATTCCTCATGAATAGATTAATGCCCTCCCCTGGGGGAGAGGATGAGTGAGTTCTCACTCTATTAGTTCCCAAGTTGGTTGTTAAAAAGAGCTTGGTACCTCCCTTCTCTCTGGCTTTCTTTCTTGCCATGTGATTTTCACACATGCTGGCTCTGCTTTGCCTTCCACCATGAGTGAAAGCTTCCTGAGGCCCTCACCAGAAGCAAATGCTGGTGCCATGCTCCTTGTATAGCCTGCAGAGCTCTGAGTCAAATAAATCTCTTTTTAAAATAAATTTCCCAGCCTCAGATATTTCTTTATAGCAACACTAAATTGACTAAAACACTTGGAAGGTACTTATACATTGGAGCTTGCTCATTTATTGCTTTTGGAGCCTGAAACTGCTATATGAAAAGTTTGGAGGTTGAGAGACTATGCAGAAAAGACCCCAGTTAGCCCATCTGCCACAACTCCAGACATCACAAATGCAGACAGCTCCAACTCACTTGCTGACAACAAATGCGTGAGCAAGCCCAACCAAGATAAGCCAAACGTGAAACAAGAACTGAACCACCATATTATGAGCTAAAGAAATAGGGGTTGTTTTAAGCCACTAAATTTGGGGGATGTTCGTTAAGCAATCATGGGCAGGTGGAAGTTAATGCTTGCTGTCAATGAATGGTAAAAGGGGCTGAAAGGAGAATCATCAAGTCAAGGTCATTCCAAACACCCCTCTCTTTAGGATTGCTTGGTTCAGCCCACGAGGCCACTCTGAGCCTCCACATTCCCTCCTTTCAGGTAAGAATACCCAATAACTAGTAGATTCCATGAGTCTCCTGATTCACTCAGCCATCACTAAAGGCAAAAGGAGAACTGGATCATAAAAGCCTAAAGAATTTGGAGAGCTTCAAAGAAGATATAACACAGATTTGAGTCCAAAATATGTTTTTACAGGAGAATACTGAATAGAATATTTATTGTTAAGCATCTGAGACAGCTTTGTTTCTGGATTATCCCCAGCAGGGATTACAGAAAGCTTATGAGATTTGTATATTAAATCATCATAAAAATTTTTCAGTATGTATAAGGAGATGTATTTGTTAATAGAAAGGAAACCAGTAGGGAATAATAATTAAACATAATCCTTCACTCATGATGTATGGTGGTTCCAATATCCTTCTGCCACTCAAGGTATGATAAGGAGCATGATATTTTCCCTAGGGAGTAGGTTTGATTTGACTCACCTCTGGTCCTTGGTTATGTCTCATCTCTCCATCCGCATTTGGCTTTTCTCCCCTCCCCTCTTCTAACTCTATTATCTTATTGCTATCTTTTCTAGCTGGGCCTCTATCTAGTTCCCTTAACCCTTTACCTAACCTATTCCTTCTTTTACAATGTTTTAAAATTTTATTATTTTAAAAGACAGGGTCAGCTGGGCATGGTCATTCACACCTGTAATCCTAGCACTTTGGGAGGCCGAGGTGGGCAGATCATTTGAGGTCTGGAGTTCTAGACCAGCCAGGCCAACGTGGTGAAACCCCATCTCTACTAAAAATACAAAAATTAGCCGGGCATGGTGGTGGGTGCCTGTAATCCCAGCTACTCGGGAGCTGAGGCAGGAGAATCGCTTAAACCTGGGAGGTGGAGGTTGCAACGAGCTGCACTCCAGCCTGAGTAACAGAGCGAGACTCTGTATCAAATAAATAAATAAATAAATAAATAAATAAATAAATAAATAAATAAAAGACAGGGTCCTGATCGATCACTCAGGCTGGAGTGCAGTAGCATGATTATTATAGCTCACCGCAACCTCAAATTCCTGGCCTCAAGGGATCCTCCTGCCTCAGCTTTCCTAGTAGCTAAAACTACAGGGGCATGCCACCACACCCAGCTAAACTTTTTAAATTTTTTTGTAGAGACTGGGTCTTTCTATGTTGCCTAGGCTTGTCTCGAACTCCTGGCCTCAAGCAATCCTCCTGCTTTGGCCTCCCAAAATTACAGGCATGAGCCACTGCACCCAGCTCTAATTTACTCCTCTTTACTTCCAGATTTTATCTTGAATTTAACTCTTCCAAAAGGCCCAGTCTAGACTAAGTTATTGGTCTGTTTTCCATATTCATTCTTCCTGTATTTACTTTTATCATAACGCTGTCACCTATATTGAGGTGACTGTAGACGTTGGGTAGCTTCAGAGTAGAATCAATATCTTATCCATTGTTGCATGTTTTCTATTAGAAAAACTTTTGACTACAAGTGACAAAAACCTGACTAACACAGCCTTAACAAAAAAGGTTTATTCTCTGCCTGCTCAAAGTAAAAAGCAATCTGGAGGTAGGCAGTTGGTGGCTGTGATTCATACAGTTTAAATTGCAAATAGGAATTCTAGCCCTTTCTGCTTTGCTGCTTCAACATCCTGAGGTCATGACTGATTTTATTTCATCTTTATTATTATTAATAACCTCATAGGTGCAAGATGGCTACTGTGCTTCCGGGCACCATGCTTACAATCAAGTCAGGAAATGGAAACACCAGCCAGGTTTACCTGTTTTTCCATGAAAGCAAGTTTTTCCGGAAGTTGCACAGCAGAGGTCTGTTTAGGTTTCATAATTTACAAATGTGTCTTATGGATTTCCATTGCCACAAGAGAGTCTAGAGTAGCAAGTAAAAGCAGAGTATTTATGTGTGCTGCATGTGTTACAGTAAGTAGCTAGTCAGACATGAGCAGAGCAGGAGAGGGCTTCCCGTGCACACATACACACACACACACACCGGGAATGTCAGGCGACCATTGGGTGATGGTCAGGTGGTTGTTAACTGTCTCTCTAAAGTAATAATTGGTCATAGCCAGCACCAGGGAAAGGCAGTTTCTCAATAAACAGAAACACCTGAAACTGGTGATCAGAAGCTTCCTAAGAAGATCTCAGGAGTTGGGCAAATGGGCTCATGCATGTGTATTAAGAGGCAAAATGGTAGAGTTTAACTGGTATATGACCTTCTAGGAATATCTGACTGGCAAGGGAAGAATACCTCAAGTGAGCATGTGTACAGCTCCAGCAAACACACTGTGGATGCTCCCCTCCCAAGTGCTAGCAGGCCACTGCACATGCACACAGCCCACCCCACGGAAGAATCAGGGGAGAAGGACCACAAGACCCTGGAAACATGCCAACATATAAAACTTCAAATCAAAAGGTCAAACCATGGACTTGATCTCTCAAGTCACTCTCTTGGCCCTCTTGCAAGTGTACTTTACTTCTTTTCCTTCCTGCTCTAAAGCTTTTTAATAAACTTTAAATTAAACTTTAGACAACTCTTGGTCTAAAACTTGCCTCAGTCTCTCCTTCTGCCTTATACCTCCTCAGTCAAATTCTTTCTTCTGAGGAGGCAAGAATTGAGGTTGCTGCAGACTTGTATGGATTCGCTGCCAATAACACATGCATATTTGTTGAATAACTATATGAAGAAATTGTATTGCAGATAAGGGAAGATAGAATACTGAACTTCTTCCTTGAAGAGTCCTTGACTCTCACATCATGAATGCTACAGGATAGCGATATTAGGCAGAAGGTTGTCACACCTGACTCACTGGTGGCAACTTTAATAAAATCCAAGGATTCATGCATTAAACTTTTTGCAGGACATTGGGTGAGCCATGTAGGTGGTATAAATTATGGTATCCAGCTATTCTATAGTCTAATGGAGAGGCTATGTATAGAGGTTGAACTGGAAAAGGTTATTTCAACTTTAGAAAAATTTCTTCTAAGGAAAATTCATGTGGGAATTTAAGGAAGTTAATGTCTAGCACCCATTTTTTAACCCATCCAAATTTGGAAACAACAAGGAGATGGATGCAGACATCAATCAGAATTCAAAGTATAACTTTTATGTCTGAAAAATGCTAAATGCAGGAAAGTGCTTTCTATCTGCTCTCCAATATGGCTTCCTGAGTAGAATTTGTGTATGAATTACAGGTCCTTGGGAAAACACCAGTTGCCCCATGGGGGCCTGTTCCTGAAAAACTTACATAATGAAAGGGATGAGAATGAATGATCTTTGCTAGCAAGCTGGTACCACAGAGCAACTTGACACCAGCTTGGAATTGAGCTTCTTCTGAACTCACCTATCGATTGAGTCTTCTCTCGTGTCCTTCAGAGGACTGGGTAAGGGAATGGAAAAAGACCAGAAGTGTTACTCTAGTAGAAATTTCTTTAATGGAAACATGAAATCAGGGAAGGGAGACTCCATCCCCAGCAGACAATATGAAAATGCCTTCTCACCTCCTTCTCTAGGTACACTGATAAACTGTTTTCTTAGCACCTGCTGCTAAACTAGCAAGGTTTAAGAGACTTGTATCTTAAGAGATGCCATGGCAACAAGGATAAAGAACCTGTGGCAGATGGGACATGTTTATCCAGAGACAGTGTTTGCTAATGGCACCTTACAAAGAGTAAATAATGATGGTGATGCTGATGACAATATTAGTAACAATTCTACTCTGGAAGTTACTACAGAAATGAAGAGAGACGAGTTTTATTTTGAGTGAAAAATGGAAAATAGAAACCAGAAGCATTAAAGGATATAAATTAAGATAAAAAATAAATAATGTGAGAGGGATATGATGAAGAAATTATTAGCCATGACAATTTGGTGTTAGCCTCTGTTTAGAACAGTGTTCCTCAAACTGTTCTTTATTACTGCCCCCATAAAGAGACTTTTTAGACGTTTTCATACTAATCTCCTCCCCACTCTACACCCAATTGTTAAAATCCTAACACCACGATATCCCGTGTATCTGTTTATGTTACTCTGGTCCTTTGATGGGCCAAAGGCCACTATAACATCTAAAATCCTGCCCCCTACCCACAACACCACACACACACCAAAAACCAATTTCATTTCCTTTGGAAGCAATATTGCCCCTGTTGATTGAGAATGCATGGCTTAAGACAGTAACAAATACTTTATATTCTGTGTCCATTTCTTCAGGTCTTTTGGATTCCTTCAATTCCTCATAAAGAGACCTAAAACTCATGACCCAGGAAGAAACTAAAAACTCTTTTAATAAAATGACTAGGTATTTTTAAAACATTTCACTGCTTGAATTAACATTTTAGCAGCCAGGTAAGGTTTTATGTCTCATAATAGCCCATTCACACACCCTGCCTTAGCAACCAATACTTCTTCATATTACCACCATACAAAGCTACACAGTCCATAAGTCAATCAGGCAAGCAGTCTAGCAACTTTTAAAAATCAGTTTAGAGGGTTTTTAAAAGGTAGATTCCAAATTTATCATCCTTTAAAACCAACAGTGCAATTGGTAGAAACTATGGTG
Organism: Nomascus leucogenys; assembly: GCF_006542625.1. Classification (NCBI taxonomy): domain Eukaryota; kingdom Metazoa; phylum Chordata; class Mammalia; order Primates; family Hylobatidae; genus Nomascus; species Nomascus leucogenys. The sequence goes on from NC_044391.1 coordinate 3,385,495, forward strand.
GTTTGTCTATGTCAAATCTGTGACACAGGCCCCTAAAATAAGGCATTGTATCAGTTAGCTACTGCTGCATAACAACACATCCCAAAACTCAATACCTTAAAGTAGTAAAAACTTATTATTGCTCACATATCTCCACGTCAGCTGCATATACTTGTGGTCTTGACTGGGCTCATTCATGCCTCCGTATTGTATTTTCAAGAGGCAGCTCTGCAGTTCTTGGCTAGGCGCTCTCATATGTTTGGAGGTTAGCTGGCTAAAGGCCAGTCTAGGAAGGCTTTAGCTGTTACAGTTGGGCTCCCCTCCATGTGGTCTCTCTTCTTCCAGAAAGCTAGCCTGGGCTTGGTAGCATGCAGGTATCAGGGGTCCAAAAAGAGAGTGGACACTACACTAGGTAAACTAAGTAGCTTTTATGATTGTAAGATAAATTAGTAAATCACCAGTAAACAAACACACAGCATTGATGCCCATAAGTACTGATTTCCTTATGAAAAAGAGAAACAGAGTGGCATAATGGAAAGGGAATTAAAGTAAGGGCCAGAGGCTGGATTTCTTATTCTAACTTTCCTAGGATGTAACTTTAGACAAATAACTCATGCTCTTTCATTCTCCATTTCCCCACCTGTAAAGTGTTATATCTTTTCTTCCCATCTCCAAAGCTTGTTCTGATGAGCAAATAAGAGATATATATATATATATACATATATATATATATGTATATATTTTTTTTGAGACAGAGTCTCACTCTGCCACCCAGGTTGGAGTGCAGAGGGGCGATCTCGGCTCACTGCAACCTCTGCCTCCCAGTTTCTAACAATTCTCCTGCCTCAGCCTTTTGAGTAGCTGGGACTACCATGCCCTGCTAATTTTTCTATTTTTAGTAGAGATGGGGTTTCTCCACGTTGGCCATACTGGTCTTGAACTCCTGACCTCGGGTGATCCACTCGCCTTGGCTTCCTGAAGTGTTGGGATTACAGGCATGAGCCACCGTGCCCGGCCTGAGATTTTAAACGGTGAAGCTCCATATAAACGTGACTTATTGTCCCTTCCCCCATATGTTTGCAATCTCTGAACCGTTTCTTTTACTAATTGCTATAATTAATAAGCAGAAATTTTCTGTGTTACTTGAGTAAAAGGATTGGAGAAACTGTTCTTCAAGGAAAATGAGGATACTTAGCTTTAATGTTTGGCTACGTTGGTAAAAAGCCAAATGACTTTGGGAAACCCCTATGACCTTGGGAAACCCATATGACTTTGAGAAAGCCTGTGATGCTTGACCCTTAAATTCTTTGAAGGGAAAATCACAGTCCCAGATTTTATTATTTCTGAGGTTTCTTCCATCACTCAGATTCTAAATGAACCGAGCTTTTACTACAACAAGTTAAAATCTACTATGTTTATGTTAGTAGAGTTAAAAAGCAAAGGAGATAGAACTAACTGACCCAGGCATTCTGGTGGATTAGAAGGAATAAGAGAATATTCTTAATTACAGTGAACCTTTGGAAATGAGAGGAAAGAGAGAGGAACAAAAAGGGAAACAAGATTTGGAGAGGACAATAAGGAGGAAGAGTACTGAAGAGCTAGAATGTCAGGAATAGGCTTAGATTACGGCATTATCCGCAGGTCTTAAACTAAAGTTCTATCAGCTGGAACCCACAAGAGTGTTGAAAAACCTGCCTCAGCCTCCCGAGTAGCTGGGATTACAGGCACCTGTCACTGTGCCCAGCTAGATTTTTTTTTTTTTTTTTTTTTTTTTTTTTAGTCCATGTGCATCCAAATGTTAGGAGTTATTTTTCTTTTTTTTTTTTATTATTATACTTTAGGTTTTAGGGTACATGTGCACAATGTGCAGGTTTGTTACATATGTATCCTTGTGCCATGCAGGCTGAGGCAGGAGAATAGCTGGAACCCAGGAGGCAGAGGTTACAGTGAGCCGAGATTGCACCATTGCACTCCAGTCTGGGTGACAAGAGTAAAACTCTGCCTCCAAAAAAAAAAAAAAAATTGCAAAAATCATATAGTTTATCCACTGCTGTCTCTTTTCCCTGCTAGCTTTCCAATCACACGTTTCCCTAGTGCCTGATGGTATCAAGTAATCAGGGATATTTGGGGGCTCCAGAAAAGGAGGCGTTGAATGAAGATACATTCGGTTTTGGTTTATAGAATATATTCATGTGATTTCCTGTCATTTCTGCGCATACCTAAGTGATTGGCTTGCAAAAATATTACTCACTGCCCTAACTCAGGCTAGTGACATGAATTTTCAGGACTGACTAAAAACTCGTAATAATAAGTTGGTGAAAAACTGGTTAACAAATGTTGTCAATTCAAAGAGAATTTGTGAGTAGTTACTGCACATGAAAACTTGCAATGAACTGAGGTCTTACAACCCATCTGTAAAAGACACTTGTAGAAGCTTTCCCAAATTCAACAATAATTTCAATAATATATATGACATGACCAATAGCAAACTTTTAAGACATGGGAGATTTTTCAAAGCTTTCAGTAATGAATAAATCAGCTGTGCAAGAGGAAAAAAAAAAAAAAAAGAGTGTTGAAAAACCAGCACAGGACTTTTACAAAGTGGAATGCTTTTAGTTGGGGCAAACATATTCAATTTGGCCATAGCTCCCAACACTCAACCCAAATCATACCTTCGTGTTACCTGCTTGCTTCCTTTTAGGAATCTAATTTTGCAATCCCTGGTTGTTACTGAGCAGTAATTAAAACACAGCTCCCCACCCCAGCAGCTCCAGTTATATACTGGATGGAAAAATTACCCTATGTCTCTATTTTCTCTAAACTGTAAGCAGTAACATCTAATTTAGGGGGTTTGTGGGAATAAAGTAGATTAGCAAGTCTAAAGAGCCTAGCAAAGTGGCTGGCTCATAGAAGGTACTCACTCAATCTTCGTTCCTTCTTCTTTTCCTTCCTTCCTTCTTTCCTTCCTTCCTCTCTCTCTCTCTCTCTTTATTTTTGAGACAGAATCTCCCTCTGTTGCCTGGGCTGGAGTACAGTGGCCGGATCTCTGCTCGCTGCAAACTCCGCCTCACAGGTTCAAGTGATTCTCTTGTCTCAGCCTCCCAAGTAGCTGGGATTACAGTCATGTGCCACCAATCCTGGCTAATTTTTGTAGTTTTAGTAGAGATGGGTTTTCATCATGTTGGCCAGTCTGGTCTCGAACTCCTGACCTCAAGTGATCCACCCACCTCAGCCTCCCAAAGTGTTGGAATTACAGGTGTGAGCCAGGGCACCCGGCCTTCACTCCTTTTTTCTATCTGTCTCTTTTGTTTCTCTCTCTTCCATTCATTTCTCTTCTGCCTATTTTCTTCATTTGTCTGTCCTTTTTCTTTCTCCCAGTCTTTCTCCTCTCTTCTCTCCTGCCTCTGACGCAGGGGCTCACACCTCAGGGACCTCTGAGCTCAGCTCCTACTCCTCAGAAAGGGAAGTACTTCCTTCAAGATTAGAATCAGCTCCTGCCCCATCCCTATCTTTAGCAGAATTTTACTGCAAGATTCATGCCACAGTGACAAGAGGAGAATGAGGGTGTCGCAGAATACCTTCGACTGGATGGCTTATAAACAACAAGTTTATTTTTCACAGTTCTGCAGGCTGAGAAGGAAGCTCTCTGGGCCCGTTTCACAAGGGCAATAATGCCGTTCACGAGAACTCCACCTTCATGACCCAATCACCCGCTAAAGGCTGCACCTCTTAATAGCATCACCTTAGAGGCTAGGGTTTTCAACATAGAGAGACGAATATTCAGACAATTGCAGAGGAGGCTTCCTTTTCTGAACTTGGGGCTTCTAGAATCAGTTTCATATCCATGGACAAAAGTTTTATCAGAAAATCAGGATTCCAAGTACCAAAAGTAGAGAACAAAAAGTGATTTGAAAAAAAAAAAAAGCCAACAGCTGCAGCTACTTACCTCCCATATCAAAGGAAGTTATTTTAATTACTTTACTCTCTCTTCTTTTAGTTGAAATTGTTTGATATGGCCAATACCGAAATACAAATGGAAAAACACCATGGTTTTGGTTTTTAAATGGTGATTTTCTTAAATAATTCTTCACTCAATGCCAGTTGAATTGTTTCATTTATTTCTTGATGGTGCTGCTCTTTATGTAAAGTTAATGGTGTGAAATGCACTAAAGAAATATAACTTGGATTTCTGTTAATAGTTTCTGAAACAATCTAGAAGATGATTGTAACCATTAATGAGATTCCTTTTTATTTTTTATTGTAATGGGTTATTTATTCTCTCTACATGGAATTTTGCTGGGTAATTGATTATGTTAGTTTCATTCCACTTTGTGACTTTGAGTTTTTTTTTTTTTTTTTTTTTTTAGACAGTCTTGCTCTGTCTCCGAAGCTGGAGTGCAATGGCACAATCTCAGCCCACTGCAACCTCTGCCTCCCAGGTTCAAGTGATTCTCCTGCCTCAGCCTCCCGAGTAGCTGGGATTGCAGGTGCCTGCAACTGTGCCCAGCTAATTTTTTATTTTTTAGTAGAGATGGGGTTTTGCCATGTTGGACAGGCTGGTCTCAAACTCCTGACCTCAGGTGATCCACCCGCCTCGGCCTCCCAAAGTGCTGGGATTACAGGCGTGAGCCACCATGCCAGGCCTGTGACTGTGAGATTTATGTGTGTTCACAACATTGGAGAACCATTTATGTCTCTGTCATTTCTCTCTTCTCATTTTACATGCTTATATGTGCTCTTCTTAAAGAAAAGAAGTTTACCCAAAGTGTTAGGTGCTAAGATGTCTTCCCTAAACTCCACCTGATTGCCCGTCAAACCACAAGCTAACTTTCATGTCTTTAGGGGTTAGAGCCTCTGCTACCCAGAGCTGCAACCTCAATATAAAACTCTTCATAGAGTACTAGGAAGGTGAAAAGTGACTTTCCTGACAACTAGGCCATGGTGTTCCTTACTGAACATAAATAATGCTCACAGCTCAAACAAGATGGGATAAGACCACTTGGCACCCAGGAGAAATGATTAACCACAGCCTTCTATTGGTTAACAAGTGACAGAAGATTCTTTACGAAATGTACTTCCAGCCCTGCTTTAACAGAGAAAATTATTCAGTTCCCCAGCTTCTAGACAATGTCCAATCCAGCATGGCCCCTGTTTTATTAAACCCTCCCTAGAGTCATCTGCTATGGGCTAAATGTTTGTGTCCTTTTGAAATTTATATGTTGAATCCTAGCCCCCAAGGAGGTAGTATTAGGAGGCGGGGCCTTTTGGAAGTAATTGGCCCATGAGAGCAAATGCTCATGAATGAGATTAGTGCCTTATAAAAGAGGCCCACAGGAGCTCAGTTACCCTCCCACCACGTGAGGACACAGCCAGAAGGTGCTGGCTACAAGGAATGACCCTCACCAGACACCAAATCCATCAGTGCCTTAATCTTGGTCTTCCCAGCCTCTCTAGTACTGTGAGAAATACATTTCAGTGGTTTATAAGCTACCTAGGCTAAACAGTATTTGGTTATAGCAGCCCAAACAGACTAAGACATCATCCAACATAAACCCATATCCTGTAAGAAGGATTTTCAACCCCATTACCAAAAACCCCTACCAAGAACCCCACAACTCCTCAGGGAGGGGTTCCTCCTTTGCTGTAGCAAGCTAAATAAATCTCACTTTGGGCCAGGCATGGTGGTGGCCCACACCTGTACTCTCAGCACTTTAGGAGGCCAAAGCAGGAGGATTGCTTGAGCTCAGGAGTTCCAGACCAGCCTGAGCAACATAATATTATAAGACCCCATCTGTACAGAAAATTTAAAAAGTTAGACAGGCATGGTGACATGCACCTATAGTCCCAGCAACTCGGAAGCTGAGGCAGGAGGATCACTAGGGCCCAGGAGTTCAAGGCTACAGTAAATTATGATTGTGCTACTGCACTCCAGCCTGGGCAACAGAGCAAGACCCTGTCCCTAAATAAATTAATTAATAAATCTCATGTTGTCTGACTCAAGGTGTGTTCCTGAAGGTCAGTGAGCTTTAACCATAGGCTTTTCATAAGTACTTGATTAATGAATTTTCTCTTTTAAAAAAATCAACTAATTTTGTGACAGTCTTCCTTTCCAAACTCCAACTCAACTTCTATGGCACCATTCTCTCCTGATCTTCCTGCTAGTCCCTTATCTTCTCTGCCTCCTTTTTTGTTCCTTTTTCTAAGTCTGCCCATTACAGGCTGGTGTTCCCTAACATTCCATCCATTTCCTTTTCCTAAGTCACAGTTTTTCATCTATAAAATGGATATAAATGTTTACATATACTGTGGTAGAAAATTGCTAGTTTCCACCAATATTCATTCTTTCTCTCTTCCATAGAAATCAATTAAATTTTTTTAATATTAAAAACTTTACACATACACTAAAAAATAGAAGTTTGTATAATGTCCCCTATGTACATATCACACAATATTAACCATTATCAATTTGTGACAACTCTGGTTTCATCTGTGTCCCTCATCCCAACCTCACCATTATTATTTTGAAGCCAATCCCAGAGACATCAGATATTATATAATTTTATTCATCAATATATTCGTATATTTTTCTAAAAGATTAGTAGTTTTCTCCAATGTATCACACTTAAAAAGTGATAATAATATCATCTAATACTCTATCTGTGTTTGATTTTCTCATAGTGTTTTCTAACTTTGTTTAAATCAAGATCTAATTAAGGTTTATATATTATATTTGGTTGACAAAACCTACGCCTTGAATATTTTTGTCCTTGAAATTTTTGTTGAATATACCATTTCTTTTTCTTTTCCTTTTTTCTTTTTTGAGACGGAGTCTTGCTCTGTTGCCCAGGCTGGAGTGCAGTGGCGCCATCACTGCAACTTCTACCTCCTGGGTTCGACCTATTTTCCTGCCTCAGCCTGCTGAGTAGCTGGGACTACAGGTGTAAGTTACCACGCCTGGCTAATTTTTGTAATTTTAGTAGAGACAGGGTTTTACTATATTGGCCAGGCTGGTCTCAAACTCCTGACCCCAGGTGATCCGTCCACCTTGGCCTCCCAAAGTGCTGGGATTACAGACATGAGCCACTGCTCCCAGCCAATAAACCATTTATTTTGTCCTGTTTTGTTTTCCACAGTCTGGATTTGATAATTAGCGTTTCCTAGGTGTTGTTTAACATGTTCCTTTATTCACTGTGTTTTTTCATAAACTGGTAGTTAGATCTACAAGTTTAATAAAAATAAGATATCTTTTAGAAAAATTACTTCACAATGGTGTTATCTACTTTAATTTGGAAGCACATATGTTCTGCTTTTGTTATGATGTCAGCAGGTATTGCAGATCAGTACCTAGATCAATCAATCTATCTCTCAGTCATTTTTAGGGATTGCAAAATGGAAATAATTCTGATTCTTTTATTTCTTCTTCATTTGCTAGTAAGAATATGTTAGCAAGAATACATCCAAAGAGATAAAATGTGAATATTTTTAAGCCAGTGCTATTTTTGGTCTCAGCCACATGTGGCTGAAACCATGTTCTAATACAAGGATTGTTACAAGTATTAATTAAAATAACACAGGTAGCATGCCTAGTAAAGGAGGAACAAAACTCATCTGACACAATGGTTTCCTTTAGTGCCTATCAGCTGACAATTCCCAAATTTTAGTCATCAACCTAAACCTTTCCAGGTTTATGAAACAGAGATTATTCTCTATTTTATGAATATCTAGTAAGCCTCTCATCTGGGCTCATTTGCAAAACATACTCTACCACAATGCCAGAGAGATATCTAGAAAAATCCATTGGACCCCAAAACATGTGCTTAACTTTTTACTAATGCCAGAGATTTCACCATCAGAACCCATTGCCGTCTCTTGAAGCTTTGCTCTCCTAAGTTACCAATGCACTTCGGAAGACAAATACTTTTGGTTACTCACTGTCATGTATTCTTTAGTGTGGATGAATGAGGTTAGGATGGGTGGAGTTGGGGTGGGAAGGATCATGAGAGCTGTGGTCTTCTAAGTTGGGTGGTGATATCTCATGTTGAATTGTAACTCCCACAATTCCCACGTGTCATGGGAGGAACATGGTGGGAGGTGATTGAATTATGGGGATGGGTCTTTGCTGCACTGTTCTCGTGATAGTGAATGAGTCTCACAAGATCTGATGGTTTTAAAAATGGGAGTTGCCCTGCACAAGCTCTCTCTTTGTCTGCTGCCATCCATGTAAAATGTGACTTGCCCTTCCTTGCCTTCCACCATGATTGTGAGGCCTCCCCCAGCCACATGGAACTGTAAGTCCACTAAATCTCTTTCTTTTGTAAATTGCTCAATCTCAGATATGTATTTATCAGCAGCATAAAAACAGACTAATACAGTTAGAGAAGAAGAAAGACTAGCAACAACAGAATCTAACTTCCCCTATGTCTGGATTCTTCATTAGTTTTTATTGCTGAATGTTTATGGGCTTTTATGTTTGTTTTTATTTTTTTTAATAGAAAGGCTTGGGTTGCCAGAACTGGAAATGAAAAGTGGTAACATGGAAATCTACTGTGTCATTAAACTCACTATAATGATGGAGGAAATCTCACAGCACCAGAATTTATGAGATCAGGCAGGGCCTGGCTACCCACCAGGAACTTTTCATCCACATGCCTGGGTGATAAATTACACTATCATTTTCAGGGACCATTTGCTATAGAAGAGCAAATTAACCCAGTAATTTTTAAATTATACCTCTGAGGCTTCATGAAGATGCATCCAGTCTGGTTATGTTTTGGTCCTAAGGCCCTGGCTTCCGGATTCTTCTCTGATCATACTAACTTCAGTTGCTGTTTGATTTGGGAGTACCATTATTTTTATAGGCTTGAAGCCTGTTACAGTGGAAAGCTAGCAAAGGTGAAGGTTTTAATTACCTCTCAATTTTCTCATGACTTTGAGTTCTACCTGTCACTATTGAGTTTCCTTAAACTAAGTTGTCTCTGAAACCTGTATGTAATTTAAGAGTTTGAGATATTTGATTTTATTAGCTAAGTTGCATTTATGTTCACTTGAATGAGAAATTACAGCTTCTTTTATGATTGAATGCTTTATGCTATTAATTGATGACTATTTATTGATAATGTAGTATTTGAATCAATACTATATGATTTTTAAAATTAATGTATTTTTACATATGAAAATGCCAAAATATTCCCTGACTCCTCAGCTTAGTTGGACACTGTTCTCTTGTGTTTAGAAAAGGAAAGCAAATTTCCTCTGCTGTTCTTTTTCTTTATCCTTCCAAAGTCACTCACTCACTCATCCACCCATTCCTTCATTGGCTAAATACTCACTAGGCATCAAATATGTCCCAGACATTTTATTAGGGGATAGGGATAAACTGGTGGGCAAGGGTGGCCCTGTCCCAACTTCACATTTGAGTGGGTTTTACAGAAAAGGCAACAAGCAGTTGCAGAACAAGCTTATGTAGGTAAGTACAGAGCGCTCTGGACAATTCAATGATGCCATGTAATCCAGCCTAATCTCAGTGGGTGCTACCAGCTCTCTTTCTCTCCTTTCCCCTTCTACTCTCCTCTCCCCTTCTACTATCTTCTCCTGTCTTCTGCTCTCCTCTCCCCTACCCCACATGGCTTTCTTCCAAATCTGTGTGTCAGCATCATTTATCTTTGGCGAGACATGCTTCTTCACTATATTTACCTACTGACCCTTATGCATATTCTCCCAGCATGGAAACCCTGGCAGAAAACTGCTTTTCCCTCTGTGTATATATGAATTCCAGGAAGGATTCTAATGGGACTTTCTTAAATGAATCCCTGTGACCAGTGCAATAGGACACTATTTTTGGCCTGGCCTGAGCCATATTATTTTCTGTTTGAGGATAGGTAAGGTAACATGATTGTCCATTCCAACAAACCACCTAGAATGAGGACCATCCATCACAAATCTCATCAGCATCCTTTACTCCCCTTCTGAGCACTTATCATAATTTGCAAAAATATTACTAAATCTTTGTTATCTGTTAAATGTGAGTTTCTCTAGACACTAATGTCCATAAGAATAGGGACTGTGGAAAATACTGTGATACTGATCCACCCAGAAGATAATATCCTTATTCTGCTTGCATCCAATTTGTGTACCCCTGTATCCCTACTGCCTGGCGCATAGTAGGACTTAAAACATATTTGTTGAGTGAATGACTAAGGGGTACTATTGACTCACTATACTCCCTTGAAATGGTCCTCTTTATCTTTAAATTTCCTATTTTAATTCCACTGGAAACTTCATATCTTTTTGAACATGGGTACTTAGAGTTCAGTAGCAAAGAGAATGGGATTTCATCATGAATTCAGGCAGATAAGAGTTTAAATCCAAGTTCTGTCACTTCCTGCCTGAAAGTCAGCTTACTTCACTGTCCTATGAAGATGTCTGCTTTGCATTGCTAATTTGATAATTAACTGAGATAGTATGCAGCGTGCTTATGATTGTGCCTATAGTGGTTTTACAACATGCTTGCAAATTCTTTGTCGTTCTATCACTCGATAGAGTATAATTCTCCTCCCTGAGGATGCACTGGCCTCAGTGAGTCTGTTCTCATGAATAGAATGTGGCAGAAGTGACACTGCATGACTTTCAAGTTTCTCTCAGGGCACATGCCTTTGGAGTTCCGGGCTACCATATAAGAAACCTGGCTACCTGAAGCTGCCATTCTAGAGAGATCACATAGATATAGAGCCCCCGCTGCTCCAGCCCACAGCTGCTTGTGCCTTCCTAGCCAAGGCACCAGGCATGAAAGTGAAGAAATTTCCAAGATGACCCAAGTCTGTCCTGTGCCTAATTACACAGCCACCATCAAGCTGCAACTGCAGGAGAAGCTGCAACCAAGAGCCTCCCAATACAGCCCATTTGACTTCCAGAACCATGAAAGGTAATGATAATAAATGGTTGTTGTTTTGTGACACTAAGGTCAAATCGGTTTGATATAGAGCTATTTGTAAATAATCATAATAATGAGTTACATGGTAGGTGGTCAGTAAATTGTAATTTTAAAGCATAAACTTTAAACCACAAACTACCATCTCAGAGTACAGGATATATCACATATCAAACAAGCAAATGAGGTAAATGATGTTGGGACTAGCTGTCAATTGTAATAATCTCAACCGCTGTAAATAAACTAGAACTGACTTAGTATGCTGCATATTTGATTTAAAAAATAGTGTGTCAGACAATGTAGCCCAGTGGTTAAAGTCATCAGTTTTGGAGACAGACCACTTAGTTTCAAAACTTAGTTGGTTATTTCCTAAGCGCAAGATATCCGACAAGTTTCTTGTCCTCTGTAATATTGTTTTTTCATAAAACAAAGATTTTGTAATAAGCATAAATGGAATAATTCATATAAACTTAGCCCACTGGTTAGAAAACAGTGCCTGATAAATGATAGTGATTATTATATCGGGATTCTACACCCAAGCAAATGAAAGCTACTGGGCCAAATGGTGATGGACTTCCAAACCGTGAGATACAGGCATTAAGGAGCCATTGAATTAATTCAGAAAGCCTGACACAGAGACAACAGTCCACACATAAGATGCATGCTCGACAGAATAGCCTGCAGATGCCATCTGAAGATGCCTAAATTATCCTATGGTAATAATTAATATTCTGTAGCATGTATTCATTATGCTTTTTATTAGATAATATTGTTGTTGCCCAGGCTGGAAATCTCATTGTACCACATTCTTCTGGTAGTAAATTCTCTCCCTACACTTCATAAACTCTTTGAGAATTACATTAAAATTTTTATTTTCCTAGAACAAAATATATGCCCATGGTAAAATTCTTTCACTTAAATTAGTGAAATCAGAGCAGTAGCACATTAAATTTTTAGGATTCTGTACTGCAAGCACAGATTATTAAGCCTTGTCTACTCAAGTCAGGTGAAAATTTTCAGTGGCATTCTGTTATGTGTTGTTCATAAGTTTTCTTATACATTTATGGTGGAAGAGAGGAGTGTAGACATATTAATGCTGCAACTGCTGGATGTTCATTCAAGGTTTTGCCCTGGGACTATACACAGATAATTGGTAAGGTTAGAGCTTCATATCTCTAAGTGGAATCAATTTTTAAGTGATTTCTAAAAAAAAAAAATCAGTGTTCAAGGTTTGCCTTTTCTTTCTTTTTGGCCGAAGATCTGTTCTGCTGGTACAGACAAAAATAATACTACTATTGAAAACTGACAAAACAGATGAACAAAGGAGGTTATTTAACAAAGGGAAGCCCCAAAAACTTCCCTCCTGTTCTCTCCAAGTCTTTCTGTGGCTTAAAAAAATAACCCTCCATCCTGTTTTTGCTGCCTTTTTCTTTTTCCTTGATGTATCAAATGAGAACAATGGTTTCTTCATAGTGAGTAGATAAACACTGATGCACTGGGGGTGAAAGCTTTAGAAAGGTGGATGTTTCTGCAATTATTTTGTGGACAATACACACAGATATATGCCTGTTCCTTATTGCAGGAACAATATTTTGTCTATGAAAGGTTACAGGAGAGTGGTCGTTTTATATTCACATGCTTCAGGAGACAGTTTTTTGATTGCTTGTCAATGGGTAATATGTAAAAGACGAATGAAATAAAAGCTTAAAGTCAAAGCTATTGAGGTGTCTAAGTTTTTCAGGATAGGTATAGATAGGGAAATTTTAAAGATGAATTTTTTTAATCATGGGGGTTTATTTTGTCCTTTTTTAAAAATTTATTTTTTATTTCCATATGTTTTTGGGGAACAGGTGGTGTTTGGTTATGAATAAGTTCTTTAATGGTGATTTCTGAGATTTTGGCACACCAAAAAGAAGGATATTTGTGGCAATTGAACCATCTCGGGCTCCCTCATATAAATATTAAGCCAAAGAGCATGCAGAGGAACGTCTTACCCATAAGTAACGGATAAGGAACGTCTTACCCATAAGTAACGGATAAGGAACGTCTTACCCATAAGTAACGGATAAGGAATGTCTTACCCATAAGTAACGGATAAGGAACGTCTTACCCATAAGTAACGGATAAGGAATGTCTTACCCATGAGGAATGTCCTCCCTGAGAATGGGCTGGCCTCAGTGACTCTGTTCTCATGAATAGAATGTGGCAGAAGTGACACTGCATTGACATATGCATTGAGTAGATACCACCTGTGTGCAAAATATTCTTGTTACTTTATCAGTCTAATAATAACAGGCCTCATTCTCACCATTCTGAACTCAGAGGACACATATATTTGGTTTGAGGATTTGGCACATGGAATGCCTTCTTTCATCATAGCCCGCAGTACTCTGGCACAGGAAAATGAAAGTGGAACCCACATCAAGTTTCAATCTCACATTATGTCAAAGCATGAGATTATTTTCAGTGCAAAGAGGATGACAAGGGAGGGCTTACATTTTATGGTTGTGGAAAATTAAGAAAAAATACCTTTGGAAGAGAGAAAATGGAAATATTATCATATCTTTATTTGACTTCAGCGTTTGTATTTTTCATCCCAATTTATAGATAAAAATGGGCAAGAAAATAAATGTATATATTTAGAGAACTGGTTTGTCAAAATATAGCCAAATGTCATATTAGTCACCGGGTTATTTTACAAATATTAATAATAATAGTAAAAATAACAAACTTAGGCACACTTTCTGCCAGGCACTGTTCAAATTGCTGCATACACATGAATTAATTAAATCCTCTACTAATGAGAAAACAAGTCATGGAGAGTTTAAGCAAATTTTACAATGTCTCACAGAGCTGTGGTTTGAACCCCAGCATTCCGGCTCCAGAGTCTGTTAACCACTACACGTGTATGGCCAAAGTTTTAATTGTAAATCTATGAAAAAGATGAGTCAAATGTTATGAACTGCCACATTCAGTGGCATTATGGACTTTTTTGGATTATAGATCTTTTTTGATGGTTGGACATACTAACCGGAGCATAAAAAGTTCTGAAAATATAGGCATTCACTCATTCGACAATTAAATCCTTCTTCAACAACTGTACTCAGCCCTAAGGACATCACAGCGAACAAGCCTTCCTTCCAATTCTTAAGGGGATTCAGTCTCCCAAGGAGACAGGAAAGCTGGGAATTTAAATACAGAGCTATAAGTGTTAAGACTGGGAGGCATCACGGGCATACAAAAAAGAAGCTACTGATTCAGACTTTTTGGTGGAAGGAAATCACGGAAACCTTCTTGAAGGTGGTGACTTCCAATCGGAGATCCTGGTAAAATAAGACTTTCACCTGTTGAAGCAAAACTAAGGGGTTGCAGGTTTTGGAGAAGTGAAAGAGTCCAGATAAAGAAAGCAGCATATGAATGAGGCACTTCTCTTCCAATTAAAAAAAAAAAAAAGAGTTGAGATTTTAAAACCACCTTGAGTATACGTGGCTATTATTATAATAGTTTATAATTAATAATAATTAATACTTTAAATTGGATTTAATAAAATTAGCAGCTATTATTTTCTCATTTTGGAGGAATATGGGAATGGTAAAGATTATAAAATGACTATACCTTTTTCTCCTCTTTATTTTGATTTTTTATTTTTTGAGACAGATTCTCACTCTGTCCCCCAGGCTGGAGTGAAGTGTCATGATCTCGGCTCACTGCAACCTCTGCCGCCCAAGTTCAAGCAGTTCTCCTGCCTCAGCCTCCCGAGTGGCTGGGATTACAGGTGCCCACAAACTCCCCTGGCTAGTTTTTGTATTTGTACTAAAGACAGAGTTTCACCATGCTGGCCAAGCTGGTCTCGAACTCCTGACATCAAGTGATCCACCCGCCTCGGCCTCTCAAAGTGCTAGGATCACAGGCGTGCACCACTGCACCTGGCTCCTCCTTATTTTTAGAAGATAGCACTTTAAGATGTGTAATTCATCTAGGAATGCGTATACGTGTGTGTATTATGCCCACGAGAGAGGTATTCAAAATCTTTGGGAATTTTGACACCACATCAACCCATAAGGCCAAAACTCAGGTACCATATAAAAATATATATATATTTCCCCCTACAAAGCTATTCTGCCCCAACATCGCTCACATAAATATTATTTTTTACATCATTATGAAAGGAACATCCATCATGTCTCTATGTATCCTCATATAAAAAGTACGGTTTGCTTATCTCTGAAAGGTTATATAACCACTAAACAAACCAAAAAAAAAAAAAAATTCCAGTAATGTGTTTTTCATTTGTTTCAGTTACATAAGTAGGTGTCCTATTTTGCAATAAACAAAAGACCACCATTGATAGTAAAACTGCAGAGAACATTTTGTGAATGTTTCAGGAATGCTTTTTGAAGCAACCCGTGTCTTTCTTTTCTGTTGCAAGAAGGTCTGTACCAAAGAGAACTAAAATACATTGAAACCGTTCTAGTCATTAGAGCTGGCATCTCTCTGTATTAGGTTAGCGGTATCAAGGTACTTACACACCCCCAGAGCTGTATTTAATAAGTGTAAAAGTACGGGCTCTTCCATTCAGGCAGGGTAAGTGTTCCTTTATCCTGGAAGCGGTCTACCCTGAATTAACATGTGTCTTAACATAATGTTATTTCTTTTGATGCTGGGGTTTAAAGGAGACACATGAACTTCCTGAAGCCACCAAGACATCATCCAGTTTTTTTTTTTTTTTACACTTTGATAATTTAAACAAAACACCAAGCAGTGCTGCTTCTGAATAATGCTCATAGAATAATGCATTTTAATGTACCCCCTGTGTATTTCTCCAATCTAAAGGACATTTTAGACCTTTTGTTTTAGCATTATCACCCAGCTACAGACTTGGCAGAGCAACATGCTGTGCAATTTTGTGTCAGTCTACATAATTCATCAAAAATAAACAAGAAAAATTTAAGAAAGTGAAAGAAAATTATAACTAGTAATGAGTCAGTATATAACATAGGCTGAATTCCATTATGGTTTGTACAAATATTAAAATCGTGGTTTCGTATTTTTTAAAATTTTTCTATCTACTCAAAAGTTAGTTGCAAACTAGAAGCTGACTATGGCTTATATAACTGGCTAAAACCACAAAGATATGAAGGGAAAATGGGAAACCAAAATTGACATAATGGAAATAATTGTTAGAACAATATAGAAAGTGTTTTGAAGAGAGATACAGTTATATTATAAACACGGAAAGGTGCCCTGAAATGTTAACATGACGGTTTTCATTTTCTGTGAAGATTTCTATCTCAAAGTCTCAAGTACATCATAACGGGTACAACTAGATCCTATTACAGTAGAGCCTTGTGTCAATGACTTCAGGGTTATCTACATGACATTGTTCCTGGTTTAACTGAATATAATAGTGCCGCATTTATTCAGCATCACTGGATAACCTTTAAATAATGAAATCCTCTTCCTGTAAGCTACAAAACTTTTTTTTTTCTTTTTTAATCAGGTTACTCTACCGCTTAAAGATTAAGACTCCACAGTACTTGGGAGTACAAAAGCCAAACTCCTTGAATAGCCTGCAATGACTTCCTCACAGCATTTCTAGCATCTTCTCTGTCTTACTTCAAAAATATATGCCCCAGCCATGCAATTGTTTCATGACCCTCTGCTTACTAAAATCTACCCTAGCTCACCCCCTTAACCAAACCAAAATGATCCTAAGACTTCTCAGCCTGTTCAGTTCCTCTGTTTATTTGTTTTCCCCGTCTCTTCCCTTGTCATCAGTTTCACTCTTCACTTCCTCCAGGACAATGGAAACAAGATTTGAGCATGCATCAGAATCACCTGAGAGGCTTGCTGAACCACAGGTGGCTGGATCACACCCCCACATTTCTATTTCACTAGTCAGGGATAGACCCAATCTTTACATTTCTAGCAAGCCCTCAGCGCATGCTGATGCCCCTGGTCCCAAGATTATATTTTGAGAACTCCAGGAGATCACTTTTCCCCTTTTAATTGCTCTTTCAAATTTCCAGAAGGCTTTCAAACCAGATAACTCATTTTATTAGACTTGAACACACAGCTAAAAATAAATGTCAACTAAGAGAGAGTCTAAGGAGATTTCCTCTAAGACAAGTGAGTTTTGGTTTGTGGTCTTTGTGACATCTATTTTGGTTTCTCAGAGATCTTTTGCATAACACCCTCAGTGCTAGCCTGTGTCCTGGGTGGTTCAAGCTACAGAATCATTGATCTCTAGATGACTGAGTTGTTATTCTACCATGAGCTATAGTTGTTGTGAATTCTATCACCTTCAAGTTTTTGCACAGTTATTACAACCAAGCAGAACTCACCAATAGAACGTCTTCGAGCCAGTGTTCTCAAACTTTCACGTGCATAAGAATCTCCTAGGAGATTTTGTTGCAAATTCTAATTCAGCCAGTCTGGGTTGGAGTCCACGAGATTCTGCAATTTTTTTTTTTTTTTTGAGACAGAGTCTCGTTCTGTCACCCAGGCTGGAGTGCAGTGGCGTGATCTTGGTTCACCACAACCTTAGCCTCCCAGGTTCAAACAATTCTCCCTGCCTCAGCCTACTGAGTAGCTGGGATTACAGGTGTGCACCATCACGCCCAGCTGATTTTTATATTTTTAGTAGAGACGGGGTTTCACCATGTTGGCCAGGCATGTCTCAATCTTCTGACCGCAAGTGATCCACCCAACTTGGCCTCCCAAAGTGCTGGGATTACAGGCATAAGCCATGCAGCCAAGATTCTGCAATTCTAATGAGCTCCCAGGTGATGCTGATGCTACTGGTCCATGAACCATACTTTAAGCGAGAAAAGGTATTAGGTTGTCTTTGGAGAACTCCACCCAAACTAATTTTTGACTTGGTTAAAAAATAGAGCATCATGAAGAAACTCAGTAGACACTCAAAACAATTGACACTTCTGCAGGTTAAAATCATCTTTTATCAAATCCTTGTAATTGCCATGTCTGTTATTCACTCATGTTGTAGTCATATAGTTAGGCAGTATTTATGCACAAATTCAGCCTTGCAGCAATCTGTCATATTCAGGTGAGTGCCAAATGCCAGCAAGCATCTCTTTGAGGGACAACAGACAGTTGTCAATTGTCTTCTACAGGCTCACTGCATGTTGCGTTTGTACACATCAAGGGAATCTGTTTGATAGCACCAAAAATAGCAGGGCTTTTTTTTTTTTTTTCTCCCAAGATAAGACAGTATAGTATGTGCTCCTCACTCTGGGATCAGGAGACCATTGTCTTGGGTTTCCTAGAAGCAGAGCCTGAACCAGGGATGTGTGTGCACATAATTTATTAAGGAGGTACTTTCAGAAGACCTATGGGAGAGAGAAGGAAGTAGAATAGAGAATTGGAAGAAACCAAGAAAGGATGAGGCCTCAAGAATGGTAGCCTCAACCTGATCAGCGTGGGGGTGCTCTGGAGCACAAATTGCATAGCAAAGTTGTCTGCTGCTGGGTCAAAAAGATCAGGCTTTTGTGCCCTCTGACTTATTAGTCACGGCCACTTGGTCATGGGAGAGTTAACCTGCCAGGCATCTGAGACCAGGTGACTCCCATCAGTCAAGGGCAATTCTCCAGGGAAGGGCGCAACTGTGAGCCATTAGCTGCAGCTCTCGTGGCAGCTGAGGGATGAGGGTGCAGGACAATAAAAACAGGATACGAGTGGAGAACCAACAGTGCCAATTGGGAGTGAAAATGGATACACCAGTGGACACAGATTGCTTAAAATGAGGGCTCCTCTTCATGGGCAGATAAACAAACACTTTCCATAGGAGGCCTTTAGGAGAGATATGGGAGTTACGGGCTAGCATGGATACAGAGAGGCCACGTGAGAGAAGCAAACAGCTTGCCCGAGTCCTTGCTCATGACAGAAGAAACACGGGCACATTTAGGACCCAGAAGCAAATCTCTGGGTTTTAAATTAGGTCCCAGTCAGGAACTCAGCAGCGAGGAATAGGGAGATGTCTTGGGTAACTTGTGGACTAACAATGCAGTCTCTGTTCTGCAAATCCTTCCCCAGGAGAAAGCTTGGCAGGGCTGTATGCATTCTATGGGGCTTTCCTTTCCAGTTACCTTTCCACAGGCTTCACATTCTCCAAGTTTGTGCTCTCCCAAGAAATCAAAGAGGCCTTCTGTCCTATCAGATGACAAACATCTCGCTTTCTTGGCGCCTGTCCAAGAATAAGCAAATGCCAGACTTCTAGATTTTCATAAATGAAAGATTCCGAAACCTAGAACATCCTTTCTGGGGCTGACGGGAATATATAAAAAGCTCTCGGTTATTTCTTGACCCCAGTGACTGTGCATTTCAAAGTTAATTGCATTTATTTTCTATGTAGTATTTTTCTGGTTTTAAACAAAGTTATGTAAAACAAAGACAAATTTAGTTTTAAATGTCCTAATAGGCAATATTTTGTCCCCAGGATAAACATTCTAAACAGTTCTTTGTGCTAAAATTGAATAATGCTTTCTAGTTGTGGAAGGTAAGTACCTCTGGGAACAAACACAATATCGTCTATTCACCACCTTAAAATTAAGTTTAAGAAAAACTGTATTAGCAAGGAGTGAAAGACATTGTCTAGACAGCTTCCTTTAGGGAGAACGAACAGCGGCCAGTGCAGCTGGATGTTCTGCCCTTTGGGATATGGGCAGTCATAGACAGCTGAGGGTTCAGGAAGGAAAGGAGGTAGCTAGGGAGATTCTCCATATCTTGACAGAGCAGTAGAGCAAGCTTCAGAGCATCATGCTTCCCTGGGGTCCCAGTAAGATCCCATTAAGGATCCATCAGGGTGGGCAGCCAGTACAGGCTGCTACAGTGGCAGACTCCCGTATCAGTGGAGCTGGAAGCTCCAGAGCATGTTCATTCTGCGTTCCAGATTTGGACGTAATAAATGCCAAATGAAACTCTTGGTCTGCTCCCTGAACCTGCACCATCCACAGTGCTGTCCACCCTAGTGAATAGCAGCTCCATTCTTCTAGTTGCCCTGGCCAAAGTAACTGTGGTAATCTTTGCCTGATCTCTTTACCTCACAGTCCCTGGCCAATCTGTTAGCTGATGCTGTTGGCATTCCCTTTAAAACCAGAACTTCATCATTCTCACCACCTTCACTGTTCTCATGGTCCCAGTCAGCACCGTCTCTTGCCTGCACTGTTAGAATATCTCTCTGCATGGCCCTATGGTATCCATCCTTGGCCCACAACATTCTTAAGAGGGCAGCAAGAGTGATCCCTTGAAAACACAAATCAGGCCAAGTGTGGTGGCTCACACCTATAATCCCAGCACTTTGGGAGGCAGAGTCAGGAGGATTGTTTGAGCCTGGGAGTTACTCCCTGTGTAGCAACACAGGGAGACCCCATCAATACAAAAAATAAAAAAAAACTTTCCGGGTGTGGTGGCACACACCTGTGGTCCCATCTACTCGGGAGGCTGAGGCAGGAGGATCACTTGAGCCTGGGAGTTCAAGAGTGCATTCAACATCATACCACTGCACTCCAGCCAGGGTGACAGTGTGAGACTCTGTCTCTTAAAAAAAAAAAAAAGACGGCCGGGCGCGGTGGCTCACGCTTGTAATCCCAGCACTTTGGGAGGCCGAGGCGGGCGGATCACGAGGTCAGGAGATCGAGACCACGGTGAAACCCCGTCTCTACTAAAAATACAAAAAATTAGCTGGGCATGGTGGTGGGCGCCTGTAGTCCCAGCTACTTGGAGAGGCTGAGGCAGGAGAATGGCGTGAACCCGGGAAGCGGAGCTTGCAGTGAGCCAAGATTGTGCCACTGCACTCCAGCCTGGGCGACAGAGTGAGACTCTGTCTCAAAAAAAAAAAAAAAAAAAGAGAGGGGTGGGGCTGGGTGCTGTGGCTCACACCTGTAATCCCCACACTCTGGGAAGCCAAGGCAGGTGGATCACAAGGTCAGGAGTTCGAGACCAGCCTGGCCAAGATGGTGAAACCCCGTCTCTACTAAAAATACAAAAATTAGCTGGGTGCAGTGGTAGGCACCTGTAATCCCAGCTACTCAGGAGGATGAGGCAGGAGAATCACTTGAACCCAGGAGGCAGAGTTTGCAGTGAGCCGAGATCGCGCTACTGCACTCTAGCCTGGGTGACAGAGCAAGACACCATCTCAAAATAAATAAATAAATAAATAAAAATAAAAACAAAAAAATTTGAAAAAAACCCCCACAAATCAGATGTATCACAGTCCTCTGTTCAAAACCCTCCAGTGAACCCCATTTCACTCAAAGTAAAGCTAGAGGCTTTAAAAAAACAAAAGCTTCCCAAGCCCTACATGCCCCCCTTCCGTCCTCAACACAGGTATATACCTTTTTTTTTTTTTTTTTGAGACGGAGTCTCACTCTGTCACCCAGGCTGGAATGCAATAGCACTTCCAATTCTTAAGGGGATTCAGTCTCCCAAGGAGACAGGAAAGCTGCCTCCTGGGTTCAAGGGATTCTCATGCCTCAGCCTCCCAAGTAGCTGGGATTACAGGGGTACACCACCATACTTGGCTAATTTTTGTATTTTTAGTAGAGATGGGGTTTCACCCTGTTGGCCAGGCTGATCTCAAACCCATGGCTTCACGTGATCTGCCCACCTGAGCCTCCAAAAGTGCTGGGATTACAGGCATGAGCCGCTGCACCAGCCCAACTTTTTAAACTCTTTACCTAATGTAACTCCCCTTGTTCCCTCCAACACTGGCCTCTTGCTGTTTCTGGAACACTCCAGGCATAATCTCACCTTGGGACCTTTGCCTGGAACAATATTTCCTCCCAGCATGGCTAGCTCCCATGCCTCAGGCAAGTCTTTACTGGAATGTCACCTTCTCATTGCCTGATCTATTTAAATAATAACCCCCCTGCCCTAGCACCCACACTCCCGATCATTCTTCTGACTATTTTTCTCCTTTAATTCTTATCATCATTCAATATACAGTACTGAATATTTTACTGATATATATAGTTTAATTGTGTATTTTCCCCTGTAGAATATAAGTGCCATGAGAACAGTGGTTTGCACCTGTTGTGTTTGCAATTTGATGCCCAGTGCCTAGAAAAGTGCCTGGCATATTAGTGGCCAGAGGAATATGGAATGGAATCTTGCAATGCGTGAAACACTCCACCAGTCACTGTCTAGACTTTGACCCTGCGACTAGATAATTAGCAAAACAGACAGGGCTTCTTGCTTTTACGGGGCTTAAAATCTACAGTTGTACTGCCCAAGTTAGTAGTACTGGTCACATATGACTACTTAAGCTTAAATTAGTTGAAATTAAGTAGAACTGAAATACCATTTTGGTTTTTTTCTTTTTTTCTTCTTTATTTGAGATGGAGTCTTGTTCTGTCGCCCAGGCTGGAATGCAGTGACGTGATCTTGGCTCACTGCAACCTCTGCCTCCTGGGTTCAAGCAATTCTCCTGCGTCAGCCTCTTGAGTAGCTGGGATTACAGGCATGTACCACCACGCCTGGCTAATTTTTATATTTTTAGTAGAGATGGGGTTTCACCATGTTGGTCAGGTTGGTCTCAAACTCCAGACCTCAAGTAGTCTGCCTGCCTTGGCCTCCCAAAGTGCTGGGAGTACAGGCGTGAGCCACCGGGCCCCGCCCAGATACCGTTTTCCAATCACACAGACCACATTTCAATAGTCTCATTGGCAGCTGGCTTCCATGATGGACAGCCCAGAGGCAGAGCATTTCCAACATCACAGGCAGTTCTGTTGGATAGTGCTGACAGACATGGAGGGTTCATCTACTCCAATCCCCTCATTTATAGGTGAGGAAACCAAAGCTCAAGGAAATAGTGACTTGACTAAGATCACACAGCTAGTCAATAACAAATCTAGTATGAAACCCAGTTCTTCCAATTCTATAGACCAATGTGTGGATAAACACATGCTGAAGTGCTATCTACCTCTTTAAGACAAATCAAAATATGAAATAAGTAAATAAAACAGACAAAAAGCCCTCCCTTTGCCTTATTGGAGTGAATATAATCAACTACAAAAACGGAAAGGAAGAATATATTTAGTGGGTATTCTCTCTTTTTCCCTGCTATTGTCTGAACTCTTCTTATTTGGGAGATATTTCCTGCTTTATGAGGCTTGGTAAAATGTAGAGCTTAATTCCTTTTAAGATGCTGGAAAAAAAAAATGAATAGCTTTCCCTCCTTATGTGGTGGCTGAGTCATGGTGAATAGGCTTGGTTAATCAGATGCTCCTACTGAAGCCGCCATTGCAAAATTATAACTGAGACAGTGAAACAGCTCTGACCTAACCAACTCCATCTTGCTTCTAACCTCCAAGCTGTCCTTGTTTGTTCTGGGCGTAGGCTGAACTAACGTTGGGAGGAACATAGTTTATAATTTGAAACAAAGACATTCTATCAGCCTTTTCCGAAAACAAACCTCCTTCTGGCCTAGAGACTAGACCATCTTTGTAGGACTAACAAATTAGCCACAAGATCAGAAATTATGGTTTAGGAGTCATGCAGCTGGAGGTTATTTTATTTTATTTATTTTTGAGTTGGAGTCTTGCTCTGTCACCCAGGCTGGAGTGCAGCGATCTCAGCTCACTTCAACCTCTGCCTCCCAGGTTCCTGCGTTTCTCCTGTCTCAGCCTCCCCAGTAGCTGGGATTACAAGCGTGTGTGCCACCATGTCAGGCTAATTTTTGTATGTTTAAGTAGAGATGGGGTTTCGCCATGTTGGTCAGGCTGGTCTTGAACTCCTGACCTCAAGTGATCCACCCACTTTGGCTTCCCAAGAATTACTTTTTCTCTATTGCAATTCCTCTGTTTTGATAAATCTTCTCTGTCTAGGCAGCAGGCAAGGTGAACCCATTGGGCAGTTACAGAACTTTTCATGGGAAGCTATGGAGACGAAAAAAGGAATGTAGCAGCCGCTTAGGTTCTCAGGTGACTGCAACTGCATACAGTGAACAGGCCACAGACTCAGATTCGCCTTGTTTCCTGTCCATTTTCAAATCCCAACTATCTATCCTGCCTACCATTTGTGTGAGCTATCTGCTATTCCTAAATGTTTTTTTCAGCTCAAATCAGCCAGTGTTCAATTCAGTTGCTTGCAGCTCAAGTCCCTGACTGATACAGTGTACCAATCAAATTAAACTGCATTTGATTTTTATTTAATTTATTTAAAAAAGGTTTATTTCGTTCATGATTCTGATATTTGGAATGTTCAAGATTGGTCATTTGCATCTGGTGAGGGCCTCAGGCTGTTTCCACTCTTGGTGGAAGGTGAAGGGGAGATGGTGAGTACAGACAGAGAGGAAGCAAGGGCTAATATGCATTTGATTTTGGAGGGAAGAAAACTCATCTTTTTCCCTCGCCCCTCCTAGGTTTTCTGACTGGGGCTCTATTAATTAGACTGACAAAAGTCAGATTAACAGAAGAAAAACAAACAGAACTTTATTAACATGTGCATCACACATACACATGGGAGCACTCAGTAACTTGAGGTGATTAAAACAATAAATTTATAGAGAAGTGATAAGGCAAAGGAAAAGGACTTTGAGTTTTTAGGGGTGGCAAATTGTAGGAAGGTAAATTCATGGGGAAACTAATGGTAGATAAGAGCTAGTTTTAGCAACGTCTGTTACCTGTATTTCTCTGGCACCATCTAAGGTGTCAGAAGAACTTCAGCTCTTCCTGGTAGAGATGGGAGGGGATACGCCTTTAAAAATTAATGTCCTGCAAATAGGGGAAGAGCGGATAATTTTCTTCTATCTGCTATTTCTCAATTGCCTTCGGTTCAAAATAATCCTTATGCCAAAGTGGCATATTTTGGGGCGGCATATTCCTATACTTTTCAATTTTAAATGAATGTTTCCAGGCGTTTTTGTTTATATTGAACCTTGAACATCAGGCCATCATTCTGGTTTATATGGAAAGTATAATTCATAACCGAACACCAGCAGTAGAAGATAGATTGCTTGAAGACTTGAGCTTCTTATTTATTTAGCAGAATTAGCTGATTTGATTGATCGTGCATTCAGTGATTAAGAAGAGCAAAACGTAAACATTTCCAGATTTATGGTCACTCTAGCTTTGTATAACCCTTGAAAAAGAAAATGCTTGGAAAACTGAGGCTTAAAGTGCTGTGATACTTCTGAAGTTCCGATGATAAATATTTTTTTGTGACTTGTATAAAGTTAGACATCAGTAACTGTGTTGTTTAGTCATTCTCATCTACTCAGGAAATCTGTCTGGAAGGAAAAAGCAGTGAGCCATATTGAGCTAATGAGAGAATTTTCCAAGTCTGAGAGTGTCAACAAAGTAAAATTGTTCGTGAGTGCTTAGCAATAAAATCGTCTAGCACATGAATTTACCGAATTTAATTTCTATTCCCAAAATGATTAGGTATTTAATTTTTTTCTAAAACTAAAGAGACATTTTTTAAGTTTTTTCTAAAACTGTATTAACCACCTTGACCCAATTGATATTTATAGACCATCTTACCCAATCACTGCAAAACACACATTCTTTTCAAGTGTGAGCAGTGGGAGCAGCAGGTTCCCGAGTATAGACCAAGTGCTGGGGCATAGACAACCTCTCATTTCAACTGGCTGAAATCCTACCGGGTATGTTCCCTGCACATGATGGATTTAGATTAATAACATATGGTGGAAAACTTCAGATCTTTGGAAATTAACACACTTATAAATAACCCATGGCTCATGGGTTTTAATATCGCAGAGGGCATTTAAAAATATTTCTAACAGAATGATAAAAATAAAGGAAAGGAATTCAAGTGGAAGAATTTTCTAATATCGTATCTCAAGATAATACAATGATTAAAATATACCTAAGATTTGCGTAGCACTTTACAGTTTACATATATTCTGACATTTTATCTTAACAACCCCTGTAGAGATGATGTTAATACACATGGATGTCACTCCAGTCCAGAGCAGTACATTAAACATCTCTACACTTTTAAGGAATGACTAAGAGGCCTATCAGGCTGCTGGTCAACTCCCTGGGAGCATGATCTTGCCCTTCTACCCTGGCTTCCAGCCTTGTCCCATGCTCTCCCCCAATTGGTCCTCTGCCTTTCTGTGCCTGAGCCCGTTCTGTTTCTTCCCTTGCAATGCATAATAATATTCAAGAACATTTGTGCATGAACTTGTATGTCTACCTAGCTGTTGGGTAGTTTAAACCAAGGTTAGCTATCCCTACCCTCTCCTCCTCGGTAAATAGGCTAGCACACATGCAGGCCTTCCCAGTGCAAGTCCACTGCTTCTTCATGACAGGAAAACCTTGCTATTCGAACACGCTTTGTACTGAGAAATTTAATTCCACTTAAAGTAGTGACCAAAATTTCATAGGAAGTAGTGAAAAAATGATTTAATATTGAAATAAGCCTGATATATGAAAGAGAAAAAATTATGAATTCAAGTTTATTTTATTTTATATACATTTTTAAAAACTGGTTGAAAATAATAGTTTTACACTAGTTGCTAGACCGAACAGCAAGTAAATCAAATGCCGGCTGTTGTGTATAAGTAGTATACGTGTAATCATGAACATATACAGGTGATATAATGTTTTTCAAGTCACAAATGATTTCTGTAGCATGATCATAAGAAGGGCAAATTTTTAAAAATAAATTTGAAGGCTTCGCTAGCCTTCCCAATGGCTCCTCTTAACTTTTGATATTAAATTATTCAACTCTAAAGTACATATTTGATCAAAATTCTGGTCTCACTTTTCTTCTTCACTTGTTAATCCTTTCAACTTTGTCTTTATCAGATTTTGGGGAAGAGTTGGGAAGTATGGTTCAAAAAGTTCACTAATTTCATGTTTATTAACAGCATAAAATCTAGCATCTTTTACAAGACGTATAATTTTCTGGCCGGGCACAGTGGCTCACGCCTGTAACCCCAGCACTTTGGGAGGCTGGGGTGGGCGAATCACCTGAGGTCAGGAGTTCAAGACCAGCCTGGCCAACATGGCAAAGCCCCATCTCTACTAAAAATACAAAAATTAGCCAGGCCTGGTGGTGCATGCCCGTAATCCCAGCAACTCGGGAGGCTGAAACAGGAGAATTGCTTGAACCCAGGAGGCGGAATTTGCAGCGAGTGGAGATCACGCCATTGCACTCCAGCACGGGCAATAGAGCAAGACTCCATCTCAAAAAAAAAAAAAAAATTATAATTTTCTTTGGCAATTGTTCGTAATATATTTACATTATACTATTAAATGTCATCCATCAGATGATTTCAAATTAATTTTACATATGCTCATAGTGACCTCTGTAACAGTAGGCAGATGAATCATTAATATTTAGAAAACAAAGATCTCTTCCCCCTTTACTGCAACTACCTCAACAAGAAACATTCAATATAGAAGAAAAGTGTGTTTTAATTAAATTGTATATTATTAAATGAGTGCCATTTTAGGATTTATGCAAGGAAACATGTTACAGCTAAAACTGCTTGCTCTTCTCTTTTTCTTGGGCACACACTTCAACTACCCTTCCCAGCCCTCTTGCAATTTGGTAGAGCCATGTAAAAAGTTCTCCCCATGGGATGTGAGCAGAGTGACGTAGGTCGTTTCCAGGCTAAGGTAGAGAAGAACTGTGAATATCATGTATATCGTCTTGCTTCCCTATCTGCCAGCCAAATGCAAAGGATCTAGTAGAGGACCGCAAGACCCTAGAGAATGGTGGTTCTCTCTCTAAAGAAATAAATCTCTAGCAGGTTAAGATATTGAGATTTTAGAGTTTTTTGTTATAGCTTGGTATAACAAGGTACTTCTCTTAATCCACCTTGAATAGCATATTGCGTGAGTTCATACACGGAATTATTGTGTCTATGTAGGATTACTGCTGAATGGGCTAAATTTGTCCTGGAATTTGAAAGATTTTGAGCAGTTATAACAATTCCATTGAACAAAAATTTATTGAGTACTTATTCTATGTTTAGCAGTACATTGAACATTGCAGAGGGTGTCTGGAGAGAAGATGCTGGAAGGGAAGGATAAATTGTTATCGAATCCCACTTCTCACCACCTCACCACCAATATGTCTTTCCTGGACCATTGCTGGTACCTACTCACTGCTCTTCCCAAAACCATGCCAGCTTAAATGCGATCCATCTTCTAAATCACACCACAGCGTTTTTTCCAAAGCTCCAATCCGATGGTGTAATACTCAGTTTAAAATCCTCAAGAGCTCAGTCACCCCCAACTCCACCTTTGCTTTTGAGATAAAGTTCAATATAAGTCAGGAACTCTGAGCAAAAACCTATAGATAGATACATTTTATATATATATAATATACACAAACACATATATTATGTATATGTTTATATATATAGAAACACTACATATATAAATTATAGTAATGCCAGCTGCTATAACAAATAAACCCAACATTTCAGTAACTTAACACTGTAAAAGTTTATTGGCTGTCATGCAAATTCCAGTGTAAGTGTCTATGACTGTGGGAGCTCCATGTAGTCATTCAGGGGCTCATGCTGATGGAAGCTCTGCCATTTCCGACAGGTGGCTTTGGAGGTTGCCCCAGATGTTGACATTTAGATGGTGCACAAAGAAAGAGTGTAGAGAATCACACATGGGAAATCAGTATGGACAAGGCCTGAAAATGGGCCACATGACTTTTGTGAACATTCCATTGGCTACATTTCACTCAGGTGACTGCACATAACTTCAAAGGAGCCAGGGGAAACATAGGCCATCTGTAGCCCACATGAAAGAGGAAATGGATTGCTGAATATTTAGCCATCTCTTTTGGTTTTCAAACATTTGTTCTTTTTCTCATGCTCCCTCTCCAAGGGAGACAACTCAAAGCTTTACCCAGTCACTATGCTCAGCTCAATTACAAGATCACAGGTGATGGGAGAGACCACTCCATCCCCATGTGGCTTATGATAGTCCAAAGACCTATAATTTAAAAAGATAAATTATCTGCAAACCCTCACAATACACAATACACAGAGATCCAGTAGAGACCAAAGAATCTTCCCATTCATAAATGGGAATACTGCGAGATGCACAACTGGCAAATTTGAAATCCTGCTACACACACATTGTGAAGAGCTTCCCCCATGAGTACCCTTGGGGTTGTGGGGACTTTCTTGCTAGACCCTGTTTCTAGCAAGAAGCAACTTCCTTCTTCATTTTCCTCATGCCCCAGATCTGCACTCAAGGAGTCTCTTGTCCATAAACCTCTATGGCCATATCTGGGGAGACTATACCTTCCTTGGGCGATACACAGTTTTCACAGCCAGATTCTAGCTGCAAATTTCAGATCTCTGATGGTTGTATTGTGGTGTTTTGGTTTCGTTCATTCTTAACACATTTATTAGGCATATATTCTGTGTGAAGCTCCATCTAGGTACTGGGTACAGTGGTTTAAGAAGACAAACAAGGTTGCTTTTTTCATGTATCTTACATTCTAGGTAAGGAAACAGACTGGAAGTTGTTTTAAAGTTCAAACAATCCAAACATTTTCAGTCCTGGCTTACAGTTTCTTTGGCAATGCAAGCACTTCAAAAATGTAGTACACTCACGTCATTACATAGTTCTGATCCTAAACATAGTTCTCAAATCTGATTTTGTTAGTTTGTATTCTAGGCCCAACGTCTTTCTTTTTAGCTAAGGGCAACTACTTTGAGGACATATGGAACAGAGTCAGGTAGTAAGAAGGTCAAGGCGGTTTATCTGATCTTTGTGTCTGGCTGAATAACTTTGTTCAATTACAGAAATTTCCTGGAACTTTGTCAAAGTTCTTTCAGTTTGGTCTACCGCTATGTGAAAGTCCAACCCCATAACAGGGATGCTTTTGATTTCCTTTCATATTGACTTGAAAACCAGCCATTTCTTGTCTAAGCCTATTGTGATCATCTAATATCTTGCTAAATGCCATCTGTAGTGGTCAAAATGCTGACTTTTCCATCCATTTTCCCCAGAGCAGTGGTTCTCAGAATTAGGTCCTCAGACCAACAGCATCTGTGTCACCTGGAAAGCTGTTAGAAATGAAAATCCGGCTGGGTGTGGTGGCTCAAGCCTGTAACCCCAACAATTTGGGAGGCCAAGGTGGGTGGATCGCTTGAGCTCAAGAGTTTGAGATCAGCGTGGACAGCATAGTGAGATCCTCCATCTCTACAGAACAAATACAAAAATTAGCCAGATACAGTGGCACACACCTGTAGTTCCAGGTACTTGGGAGGCTGAGGCAGGAGAATCACTTGAGCCTGAGAGGTGGAGGTTGCAGTGAGCCGAGATCGCACCATTGCATACCAGCCTGGGTGATGGGAATGAAAAGGAAAACAAAAAAAGAGAAATGAAAATCCACAGTCCAAACCTATTGAATCAGACACTCAGGGTGTGATGCCCAGGAATTTGTGTATTTATAAGCCTTCCAGATGAGTCTCATGCATACTAATGCTAAGAACCATTGCTCCAGAGCAGGGAGCATATGTTTGTGGGCAGAATAACACAAAAACATACAGAGAAAGTGGGGCAACCAACCATTAGGTTAAGGTGATTAAATATCGGGATATTTTCAGACATTGAGAAAGTCAATATGTTTTTTCCCCTGAGCAAATTTTTAGGTAACGATTATAGGCCCTTTAAGGATAAGCTTATTTTTCTTTCTTTTTAACTTTTATTTAAGTTCAGGGGTACGTGTGCAGGTTTGTTACATAAGTAAACTTGTGTCATGGGGATCTGTGGTACAGATTATTTCATCACCAATGCCGATTAGTTATTTTTCCTGATCCTCTCCCTCCTCCTTCCTTGTACTGTCTGATAGGCCCTAGGGTGTGTTGTTTCTTTCTACGTGTTTGTATGTGCTCATCATTTACCTCCCATTTGTAAGTGGCGGTATTTGGTTTTCCACTCCTATGTTAATTTGCTAAGGATAATGGCCTCTAGCTCCATCCATGTCCCTGCAAAGGACATGATCTTGCTCTTTTTTATGGCTGCATAATATTCTATGGTGTATATGTACTACATTTTCTTTATCCAGACTATCATTGATGGGCATTTAGGTTGATTCCATGTCTTTGCTATTGTGAATAGTGCTGCAAAGAACATATGCGTGCATGTGTCTTTATAACAGAACAATTTATATTCCTTTGGGTATGTACACAGTATCTATATCTCTGCTAGAGTGGAAAGAGACAGGAAAGAGAGATTTCTTTCAGTATGAAGCAAGTAAATCTTTCTCATTCTTTGTTTTTTTACATTGCTTTATGGTTTAAAAACACATGCATTTGAAGTACAGATAAATCAAAATAGAAAATGGAAACATAAGAAACTCAGTTTTAAGAAATCACCATCTACTGTGTCATTAAGTCTTATAAAAATTTTTCTGCCATTGATAATTTTGGTGTCTCACCTAGACGCCCAGTTGATGTAAATGTTGGCCGTTCATAGTTCATAGATGTACCCTTCTCTGGAGAGCTGTCCTTGGCTGTGGGAGTCGCCTCACCTGCAATGCCCTGGGAAATGGTGGCTTCTCCTAGAAAAAGCCCCCAGTTAGTAGCCAATATGGTGAATTTTTAAAAGCCCAGCCCCCTTGCTTTAAGGGAAGACAGCTCTGTGGTGCTGCTCTTACTCCAGAGCTCCCTGCAGGAACAGGCTGAGGCTACCCTCTAGCTGAAAGTGATCCTATCTAGTTTCTTTCTGGTGCTATCTGAGTTGTTCCTGAGAACATCTCAGATTTTGCCTCTACAGAATCCTAGCTAAGGCATCATCATTAGCACCTTCATACTCCATATTCATCTTTTCATTTTTATTCCTACTGAAACTACTCTCAGCATTCTACCTCTTATGGTGAGAGTTAGCTAGAGTTAGCTCTAGCCTTTCCTGTATAGAATAGTCAGTTTTAGCATTTACATCCCTACTAAAAATGCTTTTGAAGAACTTGGCGGCTGCACATGGTGGCTCATGGCTGTAATCCCAACACTTTGGGAGGCTGAGGTTGGTGGACCACTTTGAGCCCAGAAGTTTGAGACCAGCCTGGCCAACATGGCAAAACCCCATCTCTACAAAAAATACAAAAATTAGCCAGGCATGGTGGTGTGCACCTGTAGTCCCAGCTAATCAGGACGCTAAGGTGGGAGGATCAGTTGAGCTCAGGAGGTCGAGGCTACAGTGAGCCATGATTGTGTCAGCCTGTGCGACATAGGCTGTCTCAAAAAAAAAAAAAAATACAAAAACAAACTTGGCACTGGTTAAAGGTTTCTGTAAAACCCTCCTGAATACTCGCCTCTATCTCCCACACACCCCCAGATTTTAAGCATTCTGCTTTGACCCTCATAAGGTTCTGCTTTATAGTCGTTAGCCTTTAGCAAGCCTGTCTTATTTGAGAAGAGTTTGTGTATTTTCATCCATGTGTCCCTAAAGCGTTTTTCAAAATTTTCCCCTCAGGATGCACACCAATAAATGCACTGGTGAGGATACCTTAGCTACAGCCTTAGAGCCCTTTAAATGCCCCCTGCTTGGCTGGGCTTTGTGACTCATGCCTGTAATCCTAGCCCTCTGGGGAGAATTACTTCAGGCCAGTAGTTGGAGACCAGCCTGGGAAACATAACGAGATGCTGTTTCTACAAAAAATTTCAAAATCAGCCAGGCATGGTGACACATACCTATAGTCCCAGCTAGCTACTTGGGAGGCTGAAGCAGGAGGACCACTTGAGCCCAGGAGTTTGAGGCTGCAGATCACGCCACTGCACTCCAGCTTGGACATCAGAGTGGGACACTGTCTCTAAAATAAAAATAAAAATAAATAAATAAATAAATAAGCAAATCCCCCTGGTTCACAGCAGGGCTGGCACAAGAGCCTGGAGCAGAACAGAAGGATGAAGAGAGATTAATTCATCCAAAGTGACTATGGAGATGGTGGAAGCAAAGGGGACAGGGAAAGGGGTAAATTAGAGGGAAGCCCAGATTTGCATGAGTGTAACAATATGTTCATGAACAGAGAAGGCTTTGATTGTATGGGAAGAGGGTAGGCAGGTCTTTTCCTGGGCCAATCAGATAGTAGGAATGTGGTGGTGGTAGGTATAGCTGCTGGCGTACTCATTATATAGTCAGAATGCACTAAGGTTGGTTCTAGATAAAAGACACTATGATCTCAAGGCAGGTAGGGCCAGCTGGAGACAAGAGGTACTGGCATGGCTCCCTGTCTTATTTTTCTATGAGTTTTCAAGGTCAATACAAGGTGGGAGACAACTCTCCATTAGAGGATGTCATTCTGGGTTGTAACTCATAAAAAGAAGAATATGCCATTAGTATGTATAACTTCTACTTGTGTCTGAACTTCCCCTTTTCCCAACAAACAGGGGCAAGAGGTCCCTCCCGCATATTCCTAGTAGTGATTAATCAGGGAACTGGCATTTTGGACACATGGGCTGGGCAATTTGGCATCATTTTTTTTTTTGAGACAGAGTTTCACTCTTGTTACCCAGGCTGGAGTATAATGGTGCGATCTCAGCTCACTGCAACCTCTGCCTCCCAAGTTCAAGTGATTCTCCTGCCTCAGCCTCCCAAGTAGCTGGGATTACAGGCATGCACCACCACACCCGGCTAATTTTGTATTTTTAGTAGAGACAGGGTTTCACCATGTTGGTCAGGCTGGTCTTGAAATCCCAATCTCAGGTGATCTGCCTGCCTTGGCCTCCCAAAGTGCTGGGATTACAGGCATGAGTCACCATGCCCGGCCCACTTTTTAAAATCCTATCTTGACTTGGAATTATATTACTTCACAGCCATGCCTTTGATTATAAGTTACATCATTACATTATTTTATGTACAGTAGCCCTCTTATTCATGGTTTCAGTTTCAGTTACCTATGTTAAACGTGATCCAAAAATATAAAAGAAAAATTTCCGGAAATAAAAGTGTATAAGTTTAAATTTCACACCACTTTGAGTAGTGTGATGAAATTTCTGCCTATCCTACTCCATCATGCCCAAGACACGAATCATTCCTTTGTCCAGTGTACCCACACTGTACGTGCTACCTGCCCATTGGTCGCTTAGAAGCCGTCTCAATGATCACATCAGCTGTGGAGGTATCACAGTGCTTTTGTCCAAGTCACTCTTATTTTACTTAATAATGACCTGAAAGCACAAGAGTAGTGGGGCTGACGTATTGTTATAATTGTTATATTTTATTACTAGTTGTTGTTTTTAATCTCTTACGGTGCCTGATTTATAAATTACACTTCATCATAGCTATGTATGTTTAGAAAACAACATACTATGTACAGAATTCAGTATTATCCATGACTTTCGGGGGTCCTGGAACATATCCCCTGTTATGATAAGCAGGAACTACTGTATCCTTAAGGGAAAAGAAATGTGGGCGGTGAGATTTTAAGACATCATTGGTTGTTAGTACATTGTAATTTCATAGCTATTAAAATGTGACAATATATATCTTACAACCAATATAATGCAGAAATATCTAGACTTTGGTTAAGAACTCCGGCTTTGGAAACTAATTTTGATTCAAGTTTCAGATTTTGGCTCTGCCATTTGTTAGTTGAGTGATCTTGCAAAATTTACCTCATTTTTCAGAATGAAATAGAAAATTGTGAGCCTTTAAAATCACAGAGCCATTCAGAGTATTGGATGAGTCAATACAGGCAGGACGCTCATCATAGTGGACAATGGCGCATAGTAAGAGAGGGTGGAGACATTTTCGTTGCCAATCCAACAGCCTTTCTTTTCTCTCCTCCTCATTAACAGAAAGCCAATGTTATTTACCTGCCTCAGAGAAACAGCCTGTTAAAAAGTGCAGGTTTTTCCTAAACACAGAGGGAGAAATCATAATTTGTGTAAGCCAATCGGAGTTGTTTTATCTCTTGTCAAGTGACTGTTTAGACATTAGTATGTGACGTACTTCTGGCCAATGGGATATGATGGGAAGTGTCTTGTGAGGACTTTAATAGAGGGATGCATCATGGGAATACTTTGGAAGTTGTCATCTGCATAGGATTGCCATCTTGGTGTTATGAAGGTGCAACACCACCATATGACAGAACAGAAACAAAGAAGCCTTTGGATTCTTTTTTTTTTTTTTTTTTGGATAACAGCCAATTTTTTTTTTTTTTTTTTAGATGGAGTTTTGCTCTTGTTGCCCAGGCTGGAGTGCAGTGGTGTGATCTCGGCTCACCTCAACCTCCACCTCCCGTGTTCAAGTGATTCTCCTGCTTCAGCCTCCCAAGTAGCTGGGATTACAGGCATGCACCACCATGCCCGGCTAATTTTTGTATTTTTAGTAGAGACAGGGTTTCTCCATGTTGGTCAGACTGGCCTTGAACTCCCAACCTCAGGTGATCCGCCCTCCTCAGCCTCCCAAAGTGCTGAGATTACAGGTGTGAGACACCACGCCTGGCCTGCCCTTGGATTCTTGAGAGATACTAATGAACCACTGGGAACCATACCTGTCATCTCCTTCCTCTAGACTTCTTGCACAAGAAGTAATTAAAGACATCATTAAAACAACTTCAGTTGAATTTTCTATTATTTGTGACAAAAAAAGGCTTGAAACTGATGCAGTGTTTAGTGGCTATGAGCTCATAACTATTTCTGCTACTGTTGTTAGTGCTTACTTTATCATCTGTTTCTAAGTTTCCTCATCTAACACATGGGGAATAAAAAGATATTTGCTTTTGAAAATTGTCAATAGGATGGATGACATAATGCATATAGAGAGCTTAGTCCGTTGGCTAGCCCAGAGAAAGCATTTAATGAAGTGTAGCTTTTCCTCCTATTATTCCGTTGTTTTAGTGCCACTATTTAGGACAATGTTGTGGATTGTATTGTTTTTTCACAATCCTGTCTTTGCTCTGAGGTCACTTTAAACAGAATATACTTTTATATTCTGTTAAATTCACTTTTAACAGAATATACTATTCTACAACTTACTGACTTTGGGCCTGGCCATGTGTCTTGCTTTGGTCAATGGAATGTGAGAGATATAATCTATACCATGTCTGTCCAAAGGTTTTGAATGTGCTCATATAGTTCTGCTTGCTCTCTTGTATTTCTGCCATTTTCCTTGAGGAAAACATATGCCAAGTAGTCTCTATTTCTTCATCCTGGGTCCGTGAATGAGAGGCATATGGAGAAGATCTAAATCCAATCTGTAGCCTGAAGCAGAGCTGGCTCAGCTAACCTACAGTTGACGGTCCAGGAAGCTGCTGCGGGAAAGGAATCTCAACAGAAACATAAATTTTCCTTTGAGTCACTGAGACTTGGGAATTCTTTGTTATATAGCTATTATTGCCATGAAGAAAAAAAACTTTACTAATACAGTCAAAAAAAGAGAAAATACAAATTGAGCTTCGGAGTCTTCCCCAAATTTATTGCTTGGTCCAGGGAGACTTGTGACATCTGGGATAAATCCTGAAAGAGTAGAAGAGCTGATCGGACCAGCGGATTCTGGGCGCTGCTGATGATCTTCTAAGAGGTGAAAGGCTCAGGCTACCAAAGAGAACTCCTCTTTGCATCATTTAACTGACATGTATGGGCCAGATTCTTCCTACTTCACGTTTCTTCAGGGCTCCCACTAATGGTAATTGAGACATAGTTGGCTAAGATTGGCTTGGGAGGAGGGGAATAGTTTGGACACCATCAGAGGCATCTTTTGATTAAGCTGTGTGGAACATAAATTACTTCAAGGGAAGTGAGTTTCAGAAACTGGAACTGGAGCCAGTGCAGAGGATAGAAGGAAGTCGGCTGGTGAGGAACAGGAATGGGAGACTAGGACAAGAAGAACCAAAGCTACAAAGCATGAGAAAGACAGAAGAGCAAGCAGCCAGATGCTCCATAATCACACATTGGAAAAACTCCAGAGCTGAGTACTGAGCGGAGGTCAGTCCTGGAAAATAGGTAAGGCCAGGAGTGTGGC
Source organism: Nomascus leucogenys (assembly GCF_006542625.1). Classification (NCBI taxonomy): domain Eukaryota; kingdom Metazoa; phylum Chordata; class Mammalia; order Primates; family Hylobatidae; genus Nomascus; species Nomascus leucogenys. The sequence continues at coordinate 3,422,332 of NC_044391.1, forward strand.
AAAAACAAAACAAACAAACAAACAAAACAACAACAACAACAAGCGTTTGTCAGGGTCAAAGCCATGGCCCATTTGTTCTAAGCCACTGAGGCTGGATAAAACCTACTTTTGAGTAAGTACTGGAGCCAAGAAATTGGGTGGATTGGATCATTAGGGTCTCAGGTGTCACAGGACAATGAGACTCTTCACTCTGGTTGTCTGGCTGCTACCCCCATGACTCTGGGACGCAGTTTCGGAATTTCTTATCCTGGTTCTCTGAAAAACTAAGCCTGCCTTAAGCCTCAAAGTCGCAGTGGAGTCCATGGTTCCTGGCACTGCTGTCTGCTTGTCTGGATGTCTGCACATTGCCTATTACCAGATTCCTCTCCTGTCTGCCAGGACTCCCAGTGGTTTCCTCTTGCTGGGCCTCCCCTACACTCACCTTTGGAGGAGCTAGGCCCCTGACTTCCACCTGCCACCAAGCCTTCCCCTCCCACGCTCCACCTCCCACTTTGCTGTAACTCACCCAGGAGCATCCACAATGTTCAGCCTGGTCCTCAGTTTCTGACTGTTCCTCCCAGGTCTTGCTGTGCTCCACTGCCCAGGGTCTGGCACACATGTAGGCTGGAGAAATGCTTATAGCCTCCTTGAGTGACCTTCTTTACTTAACTTTCTGATCCCTGAAATTATACTTTTATAGATATGGTCCTTTGGTTCACATTAAAATATAAATTCCCTGTGGGAGAGACCCTATTAAGCCTTGCAGGGAATTGCTAATTTACATCTTAATGTGAATGAGGTTATTGGATTTTTTTCCCCTCTTAAAGCAATCCTTGATGGAGATAGGGGAAAAATAGAGAAACCATGATTATCAGATAATGATTAAAAAATGGCTACAGAGACAGGGAAAGAAAACAAAAGAGGAAATTTGGGTTCATTGCTTTTTGTAAGGCGTTCAGTGTGGATAATTGTTCCAGATGCTTCTTTTGACCTTGATGGGTAAAGGTTTTGTTTTGTTTTGCTTTGTCGTATTTGAAATTTAACTCTTACTGCATTATTTCTATATGGAGTGATGCAAAGCAAAAGGATTAATGGTAAATATAAATGTGCCCTTAAAATGAAAATCGGTCTGCATAGGGAAGATGCATAGGATGACGGATATAAATGAATCACAAAACTGTCTGACTATTGTGTAGGCTGTAGCTAAAGCAACCCAAGAAAGTAGATTTCTCTAAGGAGACTGATCTCTCTGCTGTGATATGACAGTGGGTATGGTCCTAAGTGTGCATTTTCAGAAACTCAGTTTTGCAGGCACATGCAAATAGATCAGCCTCAAAGGATTGACTCATAGCTCTCAAGCTCACAAGAGTATGATGAGAGACCTCTCTAGCTTGCATAATATTATTTCATACATTGTCAGTGCACCTTCTCCTAGTATCAGGATCATTGGGAAGCCAACTCAGCAGCAAGATGGCAGTCTGTTGGAAATGGGTGTAGAGAAAGGCTTATCCTCATAACTACAACTGAGTTATTAGGTGCCAGGAACCACTTTATTTCTCATTCTCAAAACAATCCACAAGCTAGTTATTTTCATTATCTCCCTGTTACAGATGGGTAAATGAGGCTCCAAGAATTTATGTGTTTACCCCAAGTCATCAGGCTAGAAACAGCCTGAGCTGGATTCAGACCCAGGCAAGTGAGTCAGTAAAACAAAACTATCTGGTCTTGGGCTACATGGAAGAATTGAGGGAGGTAGCCATTGTCACCATGTGACTCCTGAGCACTTGAAACATGGCTAGTATGACTAAAGAACTAAAGCTCAAGTTGTATTTATTTCTAATACATTTAATTTAAATAGTTATCTATAGCTAGTGACTTCTGCACTGGACAGGATACCTCTAGATGCCTGCTTAGAGAAATCCAAAAGTGGAGAGAGATTTTTTTTTTATAAGAAGCCTTTGTCATACAACATCCATGAATCTTAAGTATTATTGTCCCCACTTTTCAGATGAGAGCAGTGATACTCAGAGAGAATAATTGATTTGCCCAAGGTTTTACAGCTGGGAGAAGAATCTAGGTCAGAGACACCAAAACCCCAACTTTTTCAAAGAATCTGGACTGCTCCATAGTGCACGTAACCATGCGTCTCTAGTTGGACATTTAGGTTCATTTCAGTTTATTTTTCAGAATTCATCTTTCACTGAAATGAATACTTTAGTATATAAGTCATTGTCCCTGCAACAAAGTATATATTTTAAAGAGGCTACTCTAAGTGAATTTATAGTGACAGAGTATATAAGTATTACAAATAATTTCCAGGAAGGTTTATGCTTCCCTTAGCCAGGCTAGAGTGTTTGTTTCATCTGCTATAAGTGCGGTCATTTAAGGAGGCCTTTGCTAATTCAGTCATTGAAAGATATTATATTGTTTTAGATTTTTATATTTATTAACTACCATAAGTGAAGCTGGACATTTTCCTCTTATTTCTTCTGTAAATTAGCTGTTCCTGACCTTTCTTGAGACCATAACATTTTTTCCCATTGAGGCCTCCTAGATGGATTATAGATCTTCAAAAGCTACAAACTGTCAGAAAAGTGTGTTTGGGATAAATCAGACCTCTCCTTAGGCTGTTTTCTTCTTGTATTCAGAGGAATAACTTTTTAAAAGGAGTCACTTTGGAAAGTTGCATGGCCAGCTGCCCAAATGTGTAGGAACCATTAACAATTTTACTATTCCTAGGCTTCTAAGAACAAGGAAGTTCTTAAGAAGCTTGTGGGCGTACAAAATGAAAACCAAATAATAATAATAAATTAATGATCGGTGATTCTATGACATCATGATTAAAAATGAGCTACCCTACACTTTTACACTGCTGGTGGGAATGCAAATTAGGTTTCCATAGCGGTACAACCACTATGGAAAACAGTATGGAGATTCCTTAAAGATCTAAAAGCTGAACTACCATTCCATCCAGCAATCCCACTACTGGGTATCTACTCAAAGGAAAAGAAGTCATTATATGGAAAAAACACATGTACATGCGTATTTATAGCAGCACGATTTGCAATTGCAAAGATATGGAACCAACCTAAGTGCCCATCAACCAATGAGTGGATAAAGAAAATGTGGTACATATGCACCATGGAATACTACTCAATACTACTCGTAAAAAGGAACAAAATAATGTCTTTTGCAGCAACTTGGATGGAATCTGGAGGCCATCATTCTAAATGAAGTAACTCAGGAATGGAAAATACGGTATGTTCTCACTTATAAGTGAGGGCTAAGCTAGGAGGATACAAAGGCATCTGAATGATGGAATGGACTTTGGGGACTCAGGATGGGGGAAAGGCTGGGAGTGGGGTGAGGGATAAAAGACTACATACTGGGTACAGTGTACACTGCTTGGGTAACAGGTGCACTAAAATCTCAGAAATTACCAATGAAGAACTTATCCACATAACCAAAAACCACCTTTACCTCCCAAAACTATTGAAATAAAAATTTAAAAAAATTTAAATAAACTATGTTAGTATATTTTGTAACCCAAAAAAGTATCTCTGATAGGTCTCAATCAGTTTAGAAGTTTATTTTGCCAAGGTTAAGGACAATATCTGAGAGAAAAACAAACAAATAACAACAACAACAAAAATACAGGGAAACCCAGAAACTGTCTATGGTCCGTGCCTTTCTCCAAAGATGACTTTGAGGGCTTCAATATATAAAAGGGAAAAGTGGGCTGGAAAGGAAAGAGGGAAGGTATCATCATCCACATATTTCAAGAGAAAAGAAGCAGGTGGAGGTATCATCAATTATGCATTTGTCTTGTGCTCAGTAAATGGGCACTTTATGTAAGATAAGGTGAACAGACTAGCTACCTATGGAGATATTTTACCTGTAGCTAACTGCTTAAGAACAAAAGGAAAGGCAGGTTCTTTCATGACTCAGCTTTCAGTTTAATTTTTTCCTTTTGGCATCGTGAATTGAGGTCCCAAGCTTTTAATTCCTCTCACAATTAAATGTGTATTTAGATCCTTAACTCCTTAGCAGATTAACCTGGGGACAGAGAAATTTAGTAGCTTAAAAGATGCTGCCACCTGAAGATGAATAAGGCACAAGATAAAACAGCTGTAAAGCAAAGATATGATTTGACAGTAAAAAAGAAATTCAAATTTTATAAAATGTCAGGAATATATCACTGAGTTACACCTATGCATTGAAATTTGATGATGATGATAGGTGTGGGGTTAAGAGCTAATTAGTGAATCTTAAGTAATCATTATCTGTGAAATGAAAAGCAATAAGAAACTGGAAAAGTTAGTCTTTTTCCATTTGATTCTCAATTATATCAACATGAAGTATTAGGTTGGGCCCCACTGGTCATCACCTTGCTCAATTTGTTTCTTTTTTTTACAAGAATAAATGCTGTCTGGCCAGGTGCAGTGGCTCACACCTGTAATTCCAGCACTTTGGGAGGCCGAGGCGGGCAGATCACCTGAGGTCAGGAGGAAGATAGATGGGAAACGGGCAGTTGGTAAAGCAGTCAGAACACACACAACATTCATTAATTACATTCGTCACTTTATATGGGCACAGTTTGTGGCACCTCAAAACGATTACAATAGTAACATCACAGATCACTGATCACAGATCATCCCGATAATAACGAAAGAGTTTGAAATATTGTGAGAATTGCTAAAATGTGACACCGAGACACAGAGTGAGAAGACACTATCGGAAAAGTGGAGCCAACAGATGTGCTTGATGCAGGGTTGTCACAAATTTTCAATTTATTAAAAAAAAAAAAGCAATATCTGCAAAGCACAATAAAGTGAAACAAATAAAACAAGGTATGCCTGTATCTGCCCTTGCTGGCTTTGGTGGTGGAGGAAGGAGATAACAAGTCAAGGAACGTGATAGCCTCTAGAGGCTGGAACAGCCCTCAGTTTACAGTCAGCAAGGAAATGTAAATCTCAATGCTACAACTCCAAGGAACTGATTCTGCCAACAACCCGACTGTGCAAAAAACCAGATTCCCCCTTGGAGCCTGAAGAAAGAAATGCAGCCTGCTGACACCTTGATTTCAGCCTGGTGAGACTCATATAGGACTCCTGCACTACAGATCTTTAAGATAATAAGTTTGTGTTGCTTTCAGCCTAAATTTGTAGTAATTCATTGGAGTAATAATCAAAATCTAATACATGTCCCAAGGTTCCATTGACAACCGTTTTAAGAAATATTTTGCTCCTGTAATACATGCGTCACTGTTTTTCCAGACTCGGATACACATTAGCCAGTTGTTCACCACCTAACTGACAAGTCTCCACCAAACATTTTAGGTTTGTGTTATGACAGCCCTTTACTTCCAGTTTCAATTCTTACATGAGTCAGAATAGCTTAAACTATCCTGTCATTATAAATTAACTAGGAATCCCAGTGATTTCACGAAGGGTTATTACTCATAGAAAATCTGCTATGGGCCCAGCAGAACTCCAGGACACTTCCCTTCCAAGAGGTGACTCAGAGATACAGCCTGCTTACATCTCATGACTCAGTTTAACCTAATATGTATATTTTCAGGGGCCCACAGCAGGAAAAGAAAACCCTGGAGGATTTTTACTTTCTCAGATGAAAAAATCACTTGTCACTTTTGCTTACAGTCCATTGATTCACAAATAAAACACAGCTCTGCCTAACTCCAAGAAGGATGAGAAATGTAAGGTTTGTTTTTTGTTTTTTTGTGTGTGTGTGTGCTCAGAAAGAAATAACTCAATATTGGTGGTAACTAGTGATATCTTTCTATACTTTGTTACCTAAAAAAAAAGTCAGGCTGGGTGTTATGACGCATGACTGTAATCCCAGTGCTTTGGGAGGCTGACGCAGGAGGATCCCTTGAGCCCAGGAGTTTAAGACCAGCTTGGGCGATATAATGAGACGCCATCTCTACTGACAAAAAAAATTAGCCAGGTGTGGTAGCACATACCTGTAGTCCCCATTACTCGAGAGGCTGAGGCAGGAGGCAGGCCTAAGCCCGGCAGGTCGAGCAGGTGTAAGCCTTGATCACATGCTCCACTGCACTCAGATTGGTCCACTTTAAATCTCCAGTTTAAATTAGTTTTAATTTATACCTTTTAGAGATCTTCTTACCTCCTGACTTGGAAACTTGGAAATTTCAGGGAGAGAAGCAGTGTGGGCAGCATTATTAATTCTTCTCCCATGCAAGAAAGGAAATTCATTGTCTTTTTTTTTTTTTTTTTGAGATAGAGTCTCGCTCTGTCGCCCAGGCTGGAGGGCAGTGGCGCCATCTCGGCTCACTGCAAGCTCCGACTCCCGGGTTCGTGCCATTCTCCTGCCTCAGCCTCCCGGGTAGCTGGGACTACAGGTGCCCGTGACCTCGCCAGGCTAATTTTTTGTATTTTTAGTAGAGATGGAGTTTCACCGTGTTAGCCAGGATGGTCTTGATCTCCTGACCTCGTGATCCACCCGCCTCGGCCTCCCAAAGTGTTGGGATTACAGGTGTGAGCCACGGCTCGCAGCCCGGAAATTCGTTGTCTTTTATGGCAACATTTCTTTCCTCTCCTTCCAGGTTGTAATCCTTTGTTTTATATAAATGGTGAGGACATAGGAGAAATGGAAATAGAAATGACTGTCCGTTGTTGGAGGAACATGCCCCAGTCTCTGGCTGGGTATGCAGCTGATGGTCTGTTTCAAGGTGATCTCCCTTAGGATGGTGATGCACTGTTTCTTGGGGTGATGTCCAGCATAGTTTTCCTCTGTCCCACCGAGGACCTTGTGGAGAGCAGCAGCCAAGTTTCCCTTTGTCCTCAGTCCCATCTCTGGGTTGGGCATCATATAGTCTGAAGTAGCTACTGGGTTTGCTTCCTTTTCTATCCTTTGTGCTTCTTCATGCATGGAAATTGCTGAAGCCCTTTTGTATGCCCTCTAAGAGTCTCAGAGCACTGAGATACGGTGAAGATTGCCCACATCTTCTTACCAGCATGCAACACCACACTCCCTTCCTGCCTGGCTCCTCTCCCCAACCCACCACAAGTTCCTGTCATTGATAATGATATCCACGTGAGAAGCAGGCATTACACTTTATGTCCTTTCAGTAACTCTGCAGCTACATCTCAAGCTCTCCCAAGAACTTCCTTCTCCTGCTCCCTCATTCAAGCTCCAGTTAGCTGTAATAGCACAAAGTGGGCCAATAGGTTTTGTAGACCACATGCTGCCCAACTACATGCCCCATGAGATGCCCGTCTTCCTTTCTAAGGGGCAAAACAAAATCTTTAGAAATGGTTTATTCAGAGCATCTCTCTTTCTTTGGTGTGGTGTGGGAGAAGAACCCCCTCCTTTCTCTCATGAAGAGGAAGGGAAAAGCCATGGTTCTCCTTACTATTCAGCAGCTGAAGATGCCAGTGATTCTCTTTTTATCTCCCTAATCTCTTTAGGAAAACGTAATGTACATAAACTATCAATAAAATGCATTACAATAATATAAGTGCTATATAAAGTCATTCCTTTATAGTACTACTACTAAACCATTGTAGAAGTTCAGAGAAAGAAAGAGATTAATAAGCTCTAGTAGTCTGAAAGATTCCTGAGCTAGCATTCATCGAATTTTTGTAGGTGCCAGATACTGTACTAAGCACTTGTGACTGTAAATTTTATGTGGCTATTTGACTGGGCCATGAGGTGTCCAGACATTTGGCCAAACATTATTCTGGGTATGTCTGTGAGGGTATTACTGGATGAGATTAACATTGGAATCAGTGGTAGACTGACAATATTGTTCCTGATATTAACACAATTATGGAGAAACTGGAGTGAGAGAAGCCACCTCGACAATCCTTTCCTAGATTCACCAAAACTGCACCTGGAAAACTCCATTGCACTAGTCAGTTCCTCATCTGTACCTACATTTAATTCCACTTAACTCATTTCTGCTTCTATTTATTTTTATTTTTCTAAATTTAGCCCAAAGGCTGAATCAGCCCAGCCTTAATGTCCATAATCAGTTGGGCCTGGCTCACTGAAAAAGTACTGTGGTGCCTTCATGGAGATGACACTGAAATAGGCAAAAGAAAAATGCACGCAAAGCCATTAGCCAGATGAAAGTAGAGTCATGCTTCCTTGGCAAAACATCAGTGCAGTATTAAAAAATAGTGAGGGACAGTGGGCAATAGATGCTATCTGTCCAGATGCCATTTCCAGAGTTCTAGATCTGCATTTTGGGGCTGGGAGCAATAGGGCCACTTTAAAGAGGCATCACAGAAGCTATTGATGTTTCAAACAGGATTAAAACAAAACCAAATCAAACATTGCCCACATGCTGTAGGCAGTTTCAAAGAAATGATTTGCCTTAAGATTTTCAGTAGTCTACATGGAAATTCTCAGAACTATTCTTCATTCTCTTTTTTTAAAAATAATGAATTTATTTATTTCTTCAAGGTGTCAGAGATTTAATCCAAGCTGTAATTAGTAGTTCACCTCTCTAAGTACAGGTGTAAGCCTTGATCACATGCTCCACTGCACTCAGATTGGAGTGCTCTGGAGCACTCTAGATCCTAGATGTTTTCATTTGCATAATTCTTGAATGTCATGTGTGTTAACTTAATATTTTTTGTACAGTCTTTCTGTTATCAAAAGCTTTCCCTATATTTCATCTCATTTGAAAGAATAAATTCAGATTTCAAAAGGTAATTTTAGAAGTGTCTCTTTTAATCATGATAAATTTGAAACATTCCTTCATTTATTCTCTAGGTTTAGTATTTACTTTTTTTAATATCTCTGTGTCCATGTATCTATTATATAATATATTTTATTTTATACCTATATTTAAACTGTATATACTGTTTTATATTTACACTTAATTTAATATTTATATTTGATCTCCTATACCAGCCGTCCCCAACCTTTTTAGCACCAGGGACCAGTTTCGTGGAAGAAATTTTTCATGGAAGGTGGTGCGGGGGATGGTTTTGGGATGAAGCTGTTCCATCTCAGCTCATCAGGCATTAGTTAGATTCTTATAAGGTGCATGCAACCTAGATCCCTTGCATGCACAGTTCACAACAGGGTTCGCACTCCTGTGAGAATCTAATGCCACAGCTGATCTGACAGGAGGTGGAACTCAGAAGGTAATGATCACTTGCTGTACCGCCTTAAACTTCTGCTGGGCGGCCTGCTTCCTAACAGGCCACAGACCAGAGGGTCTCGGGCCCGTCTTAAACTATTTACTATGTTGGTAACCAGTACATCTAGGAAATGCTTTAACAGACTTTTCAAATATTATATATTAAATGATATAGTTTCTTCCTAAAAACAGGATTAATCAAGGTATATTTATATGAGACATAATATGATTTTCAACCCCTCTCTGTAAGATTTTTACTTATCTCAGGATAGGCCAAGTATTTAAGTACTTTGAAACTTTACAGCCTCTATTAATGCCAAATAGAACCCTGCTATTGTGTTGTAGAATTAAATTTGCATAAGAACGACTAACTTACTTTTTCCTTTAATTCCTTCTATCCTCTGTAATAGAACAATGCCCTCTTCCCCCAAGATGTCCGTGTCCTAATCCTCAGGACCTATAAATAGGTTTCCTTACATGGCAACATAGACTTTGCAGACATGATTAAATTAAGGATTTTGAGATATTGGAGATTATCCCGGATTATGTAGGTGGATTGGATATAATCATGTATTTACTTAAAAGTAGAAAGAGAATAGGAAAAGGCCAGAGTGATGGCATGTGGGAAGTATTTGACCTGCCACCAGCATTGCTGCATTGAAGATGGAGGAAGGGAGCCATGAGCCAAGGAGTATGGGTGGTTCTAGAGGTTGGAAAATGCAAGGGAGCAGATTCTCCTCTAGAGAGTCTGGAAGGGAACACAGCTGTGCTGGCACCCTTATTTTACCCAGTGAAACGCATTTTGATCTTTTAACCTACAGAACTGAGATAATGAATGTGTGTTGCTTTGAGCCGCTAAGTTTATAAGTAATTTGTTAGAGCAACAATAGAAAACTAATACACTTTCCTTCTCTGTTTTCCTTTTAGCAATTTAATTAAGTACCTATCATACTAGACCTTGGAAATTAGAAGACAAATGAGCTAGAAGATGGAAATTATTGCTATGCTTTTCTGATTTTAAAATTTCCTAGTAAAGAAATATTTCCTTTCCCTCTTGCAAAGCACACTAAAAAAAAGAAAATGAGGAAAAAACACAACTGCCTGACCCTTAACAAATATGTAAGTAAGGGGTGCAACATTCAATGATGATCAACTAGGAATACAGGAAGATGCTGAAACAAGACATGCCATTGAAGTAGATCTAAGACTGAGACAGTGGAGTACAATTCTCCAAAGCACACAGCCTATTTTTAGGGATATTTTAAAAATTTTGAAATGTAATTTACACAGGATTGTTTTAATCAACAGAGAGGAAGACTAACAGCTGGTAGTGAGAGCTTCCCTAGACAAAATTTTCTACCAAAGAGTCAGGGCTGATGAAGACTTACACAGATATCATTATTTGTAGGACGCTGTCTCTCAGTGCAGCAGAGTGGAGGAAAGAAACCTTGCTTTGGGAATAGCCCTGAAGCTGCCTTTTTGTGGGCTGGAAAGAGAAATGCAAATCTGTTTCACCAGGAAACTTCAGAGAAGATGAAGTAAGATATAACCAGGAGATTAGTTAGCACAGGTAAGGGAAAAATGGGAGAGAAAAATAAATCACAAAAATAAAGACTCCACTGAGAGGTACAAAGAAAAAAATCTGTGCTGAATAACACAGTAGCAGACATGGAAGATAGGATTAAGAAAAGTGAGCAAAATATAATGTAAAAGAATGAAGAGTTAAGAAAGATTGAGAGAAATGATATATGGAAGACCAACAAAGGCAATCTAAGGCACATATAGTTCATCTCAAAATATGAGAAAATGTAATATGAGAAAATGTTAGTCATAACAACTTTGAATCTAAAACTTGAGAAAGCATTCCGTCTTTCACTGTTAAATATTACCATTGATGTAAAAATATTATAGTAAAATTATTTTACTTTTAAGATAAAGAATCCTTTGGGAATCTTGGTTAAAAAAATTAATCTTTAAGGGAAAAGCCATCAGACCAGCCTCAGACACCCTCACAGCAACATTATATGCTAGAAGCAATGCCTACAAAGTCCTCAGGGAAAGAAAAGGTAAAACAAAAATTTTAAACAAAGTCAAGCAATCATTTAAGTATGCAGTGAACAAACAGACATCTTGGCATGCATTCATTAAGGATTATGAATTCCATAATCCCTTAAAAAATTATTATAGGCCAAATGTCAGCAAACCAAGAGATGACTGGAGAAAATACAGCACATTCACTGTCAATGAAATGATTTAATTTTAAGACTAAGACTAAATCAAATGCCAATCAAACCCAGAAAATGTAGGAGTAACATAGTAACATTCAGGAAAGGAAGGAGGAGAAAGATGAAAAGCAATGTAAATATACTGATTACCTTTAGAACCAGATGTCAAAGATATTATAAATCAAATAAAGCAAGTAATAGAAGTAAAGATATATTTAAAGCTTCAAAGATAAACACTGAGACAAGTTATGTGGTAAGCAACTACAGTTTTGGATGATGAAGAGGAGAAAAAGAGAAAGGAGTGGGAATATATTACTTTCATTGTTTCTTATAGTAAGGAATAGTCATGAATTGTACAGATGTAATAAATCATGGCACATCCATACAATGGAATGATATGAAGCTGTTACAAACATAGAGGCTGCTCTACATGCATATATATAATTTCCAAAATTTTAAAGAGAAGAGTGTATAAGAAGAACAAAGGATGTATGTATATAAATTGGTATACATACACTGGTGTAGACTCACAGGCAGGCTAAATAAGGAATATAATGCTTTCCTCTCAGGATTTGAAGTCTTGGGGAAAGGCAGTCTTTTTCTCTGTATTCCCCCCAACCCCACCACCCCCCTGTTTTTTTGAGACGGAGCTCAGGCTGAAGTGCAGTGGCACAGTCGTGGCTTACTGCAAACTCGGCCTCCCAGTTCAAGCGATTCTCCTGCCTCAGCCTCCTGAGTAGCTGGGATTACAGATGCCCACCATCACGCCCAGCTAATTTTTGTATTTTTAGTAGAGACAGCGTTTCGCCAAGTTGGCCAGGCTGGTCTTGAACCCCTGACCTCAAGTGATCCGCCCGCCTCGGCCTCCCAAAGTGCTTGGATTACAGGCGTGAGCCATAGTGCCTGGCCATACCCCCTTTTTATTGATACATAATAATTGTACATATTTATGGGATAAATATGATACTTTGATACATGCATACAACGTATAATGATTAAAGCAGAGGAAATGGGATATCCATCACCTTAAACATTGATCATTTCTTTGTATTGAGAACATTCCAAATCTTCTAGCCATTCTGAAACATACCCCTTTTTATGCCTTTTGAATTTTGTATTTTGTGCATGTACTGCCTATTATAAAATGTATACTGCGGTTGTTTTGGCAAGGAAAAAATGAGTTAGAATCCTGATTTTACCCTCCAGAGTTTCACACTCCTTTGAGGTGAGACAGATGAACAGATAACTCTTAAATAATGAGGCAAGGGCTATGAAATAAGACTGTACCAGGTGCTTTGGGGAAGCCTAAGAGGCCTAATTCCTACTGGAGGGGTTAGAGAAGCTGAGTTTTGAATGGAAAGAATAATTTAAGAAATATTTATAAATGGTGTAGATGAATCTACTTAATGACAGACTCGAAATAAAATGTGAGGCTGCTGAAGAAGCCAAATATGGAAACATCATCTTGTACTCCATAAATATATACAACTATTATTTATCAATGAAAAATAAAACCAAAAAAAAAAAATAAAAGATTCACTGGTTCTGGTTCCAGCCACCTGGTAGATTGCAGGCCTACTTATTTTTAGTTCAGCAAATATTTTTTACCACCTCCCTATATTCCAAGCACCATGGTGAACCCTGGAGATTAGAATTTAAATAAGAAATAGTCCTTCTCTTTTTTTTTTTTTTTTTTTTTTTTTTTTTTGAGACAGAGTCTCGCTCTGTCGCCCAGGCTGGAGTGCAGGGGCACAACCTCGGCTCACTGCAAGCTCCGCCTCCCAGGTTCATGCCATTCTCTTGCCTCAGCCTCTCCGAGTAGCTGGGACTACAGGCACCCGCCACCATGCCCGGCTAATTTTTTGTATTTTTTAGTAGAGACGGGGTTTCACCGTGGTCTCGATCTCCTGACCTTGTGATCCGCCCGCCTCGGCCTCCCAAAGTGCTGGGATTACAAGCGTGAGCCACCGCGCCCGGCCCAGTCCTTCTCTTTAAGGAAGGTGAAATCTAATAATGTCATGTGGTAGATGGCAGTCATAACCTCAAGTAATCACTGCTCTCTCGATCTGTATCCTTTGCAGCACCCTCCCACTATGGGCAGGTCACTTTGCCCTATACCTAAACACTGGGCCCAACCCAGTGACTTGCTTTGGGCAAAACAAGAGGGTAGCAGACACGATGCAAGCAGAGGTGTGAAATGGGCTTAGCATTGGCACTTCCTCTCTCTGGTACTTCTGCCATTACCATGAAGTTGAGATGGAATAAAGCCCTTTATGAACCAGCCAAAATGGACGCATTCATTTCTGGTTGCATTAATATTATTTTGAAAGGGGAGGAAAAAGCATAAACATCACACAAATCCTTTGCCGTTAGTTATTTGTCTGCAAATCTGCTGCATTTTATAAAATACTATACATATAAGGTAAACCTGGTGGGTGCATCCACTCCAAAGAGTAAGATCTATACCACAATTTTGTGCAAAATAAAAAAGTGTACTACATCTTTGGGGCCAATTCAGCCCAGTGCCAAGCAAAAGGCTTTGCAAGAGGAGCATCTCAGCCAACACTTGCCCCATTGGCTGAGTATCCTTATGCAGTGCGCAACCTGACCTACTGTATGTGGTAGTCCTGCCTAAATTTCAGATGGGACTTTCCGGCAACCTCTGCCTCTCTGGTTCAAGCCTTTCTCCTGCCTCAGCCTCTTGAGTACCTGGAATTACAGGCATGCACCACCACGCTTGGTTGATTTTGCATTTTTAGTACAGATGAGGTTTCACCTTGTTGGCCAGGCTGTTCTCGAACTCCTGACCTCAAGTGATTCACCCGCCTCAGCCTTCCAAAGTGCTGCAATTACAGGCATGAGTCACCGTACCCTGCCAGCTCAGTTTAATAAAGTCTAGAAAAGGAACTTCTTTGAGGAAACACCTATGAAATGCAAGGAAAAATTTTCTTTTGATCATGAGCTAAAATATAAGCTTCATAAAATTCTGTAAAAATTCAATTAATCTTGCCTTCTTTCTTCTGGATTTTGTTGAACTGATGTGAGTCCAATTTCTGAAAAGGAAGCTGGAGTCCCATCAGCTGGGTATGCAAACTGACCAAGTCACACAGCCTCTCGGACTTAAAATGTTCATCAACCAGCACTTTGGGAGGCCGAGGTGGGTGGATTATGAGGTCAGGAGATCGAGACCATCCTGGCTAACAAGGTGAAACCCTGTCTTTACTAAAAAATACAAAAAATTAGCCAGGTGTGGTGATAGGCACCTATAGTCCCAACTACTAGGGAGGCTGAGGCAGGAGAATGGCGTGAACCCAGGAAGCGGAGCTTGCAGTGAGCCGTGATCCCGCCACTGCACTCCAGCCTGGGAGACACAGCGAGACTCTGTCTCAAAAAAAAAAAAAAAAAAAAAAGTTCATCAATTAGTTGAAATGATTGGATCACTTGATCCTCTAAGTCACTTCTAGGTGGAAAACTGCAAAAAAAAATTATTATTTTGGTCAGTATTAATCACAATGGCAAAATTGACTAAAAAATAATGTAAAAAATTTATTTTTGTTTGTGGGTGAAAATTTTGGGCTTCCTGAGGCATAGAGGAACAATCATTTTAACTGAATTGTACTTTTGTTGTGATTCCAACCACATGGAGTCAGTGAAGGAAAGAAAAGAACATTGAGTCTTGTTGAGTGTGCAATTGATATTTATATTGTAAGTTAATGTATTTTTCTAATCTTGTCGCAGCATAACATAAATGGTAGGAACGAACCATTGTATTTACAAAACTGATTTGTTCACATTTAAAGAATGGAAAGAAACATAAAACCATGCAATTAGGCCAGCAGTTGAGCAGCCTCATTAAGTACCGGGTATATTTTCCATATGCTCTCATTTCATTTTACGTAATCCTGTCATAAACAACAGGTAAGTGGGAACAGTGCACTCATTTGTAAATCATATTCTGTAGGTTAAATGCTGATATCAGTTTTGAGGCTTTCTGATTTAAATTTAACAGCACATATTCCTCACATTTCAAGGGAACGATTACTAATGTTTTGGCATCAGAAAAATAATTTGTCATCTGAATTATTTGGAGTAAACCCTTTTTTATCCAGAAATATGTCATAATTTTATTTCTGTTCTTCTGAATAAAATATTTGGGAATTTACTTTACCATGACACAGAATATTCTTTATTCTCACAGAACAACCCCGTATTGAGCACTTAGTATACCACATTGTGCTAGGAATAGAGAATATGGAAAGAAGTAGTATAGTAGTACCGGGACCAGTTGTCTTTTCTTCCTTTTCTTTTTTCTTTTCTTTTCTTCTTTTCTTTTCTCTCTTTCTCTCTCTCTTTTTCTTTCTTTCTTTCTTTCTTTCTTTCTTTCTTTCTTTCTTTCTTCTTTCTTTCTTTTTCTTTCTTCTTTCTTTCTTTCCTCTTCTCTTTCTCTCTTCTCTTTCTCTCTCTCTCTTTCTTTTCTTTTTTTTTTTTGACAGAGTCTTGCTCTGTTGCCAAGCTGGAGTGCAATGGCCACTGCAACCTCTGCCTCCCTGGTTCAAGCGATTCTCCTGCGTCATCTTCCCAAGTAACTGGGATTACAGTTGCGTGCCACCACGCCTGGCTAATTTTGGTATTTTTAGTAGAGATGAGGTTTCACTATGTTGGTCAGGCTGGTCTCAAACTCCTGACCTCAAGTAATTCGCCCGCCTCAGCCTCCCAAAGTGCTGGGATTATAGGCGTGAGTCACCATGCCCAGCCAAGACCAGCTTTCAAGGACCTTCCATGTGCACTTTTAAAAAATCCCACAATTTTTTTTTTTTTTACCATCAAAGTGGATTGTATAAATACCTTCTATTTTATTATACAATGATATACTGCACAACAATAAAAAGGAAGAAACTACAGATACAAGCTACAACATGAATGAATCTCCCAGATGTAATGATGAGTGAAAGAAACCAGACACAGAAGAGTACCTTTTGCATGATTTCATTTATACTAAGTTCACAAACAAGAGAAAGCAGATCTGTGGTGTTTGAATAGTGGTTACCTGTGGTGTGGTGTGGTGTGGTGGTGGTAGTGGTGGTGGTGTGTGTGTGTGTGTGTGTTTGTATGTGGGAAGAATACTGACTGAGAAAGTGCACGAAGAAATTTCTGGAGTGCTGTAAAGGATTTATATCTTGATCCAGGTGTGGTCACATAGATGTTTATATAAGTAAAACTCCTCAAGCCCCCACTTAAGATTTTTGTACTTTATTGTACATATATTATATATATATAATACCTCCATCATCTTCTTCATCATCATCATCCAGTCTATTTGAACATCTGCAGTCTAATCATATCCTAAGCCTAAACAAAATTCTATTCTTAAGCAAGTAGTTTGGAATGGAATTAATCTTTATTTTACTTTTCTATTTTCCCTTTACACTCCAATCAATGATTAATGTAATCGAAAGTTCAGTGGGTTTTTTTTTTTCACCAGACGTTACATTGCACATAAACTCAATCCTTAGGCAATTTTCTCCATTATCATTTTCTTTGGTATTCAAAGAAAACCAAAGTTGTTTTAGTTGTTCAGTGCACAGGGGAACAAGACACAAAGTTAGGGAAAGGATACCCTGAGGTCCAGACAGCTCATATCAGGCCTGTCTGTGTGCTGCCCACTTTTCAAAGATATATGTCTCTAATTAAGGTAAACTGGACAAATGGGCCAGTGGTGATCTCTGTCTTCCAAAGGACAGCATGCAAAAAGCTAGGTGAAAACTGTAATTAATGTGCCACTTTAAATGGGAAGAAGAGATGTACTGCCCTTTGTCTAAAAGAGATACAACATGATCTTTTGCTAATACGGTTGAGACTATTCAGCTAAAGGTCCTTATTGTCACTATTATCCTTTCATATTAAGTAACAATGACAAAAAGCAAGACTATAAAAATCAAAGTAAAGAACTGGTGGTGTTTGTAGTTTGTTTTGGCTTTTCTTGTGGTGAATGTTAATTTTCATAACGCAATGTTGCCAGGTAATTGATAACTAGAGTCTGCAGCTGAGCACGATGAGGTGTTCAGGGATCCACATTCTAGAGAAAGTCTTCAAAATTGGTCTAGGCATCCTCCCTGCTGCAGAAACAGCTCCATCTTACCTGCCTTCCTGCTGGTCAACCCATTAGCCTGGCTGGGATGGGCAATTTTCTCTATTTTCTCTGGGCTTCCAGTAGATACTCTAGAAGGCTCTTCAGCTTAACTTTCTTGCAGATGCCTCACCCAACAGGGTGGCCTACCTAGCATGTGAGACCCAGCATTGAGATGCTCTGGGCTGGACCACCATGAAGAGAACTGTGGAGCCTGGGAAAAAAGGAGAACCTGGGGTGAGAATTCCAGAAGGACCCTCCAAGGGCCTCCCTTATTATCTCCATGGCAGAGAGCTTGCATTGCAATCCTGACAGAGTGTGTCCCTGATTTCCTAGCCAGAGAAGCAGCCACAGTGAACCAAGAGAGGGCCATAATGGCTATAGGTCAAAGGTAGAGACACTGGCCTTTTCTTCTTGCTGCCCAACATGCTGGCGGAACTAGGCCTTGAAGGGCAAATGACAGGGTTGGAGAGGATGGCTGGGGAAGGGCAGCGGGTAGGAAAATGTTTAAAGGCCAGATCCTATGCCACTAACCTTCCACTTCAAGAATTAAGGCACCTAGTAGGGCCTGCAATGGGACAGGGAGAAGACAGAAGACTGAATTTAAGTTGAGTTTGAAGGTGAAGATTTAACCTGATGACATGGTTTGGCTGTGTCCCCACCCAAATCTCATCTCGAATTGTAGTTCCCACAATTCCCACATGTTGCGGTAGGGACCCGGTGGGAGGTAATTGAATCACGGGGATGGGTCTTTCCTGTACTGTTCGCCTGATAGTAAGTCTCATGAAATCTGATGGTTTTATAAAGGGGAGTTCCCCTGCACAAGCTCTTGACTGCCACCATCCATGCAAGATGTGACTTAGCTCTTCCTTACCTTCCACCATGATTGTGAAGCCTTTGCAGCCATGTGGAACTGTGACTCCATTAAACCTCTTTCCTTTATAAATTACCCAGTCTCAGGTATGTCTTTATCAGCAGCATGAAACAGACTAATACATTTGGTCTGAGTTTTAATACTGAAAAGTGATAAACTCTGCCCTAGTGGACCCACTGCTGTATCCTTAGAATAGGCTCCTTTTTCTACTCTCCCTCCTATAGGCATTCTTAATGCACATCTTCCTAAACCATCAATCAGACCATGTCATGACCCTGTTTAACATCTTCCAATAGGTTCATGACACACCCAGACTAAAGTTCAAAATCGTTTCTGTAAACTTACATGGTCTGGCCCCCTGCTGCCTCTGTGATCCCACTTCTGCTCACTCCATGTCTTGCTCTGCCACTCTGGCCTCCTTTCACCCCTTGGACATGCCAAGCACATTCTCATCTGAGAGCTTTTGCTGGTCTCGCTGCTGGAAACACTGTTCCCTAGATATTAACATCTCTCATTCAGCTTCCACTCAAATGGCCTTAGAGTGGCCATCTCTGAGCCCTATCTAAAATAGTTGCCTCTCTACTTCATCTCAGGAAGCCTTCTTTTCACCATGGTTCTTAGCACTATTCAATGTTTTACATGTATATATATATATGTATATATATATATATATACATATATATACACATATATATATAGAGAGAGAGATTATATATATATTTACATGTATAGGTTATAAAACACTACTTAGAACTACTCGATGTTAAATACATATACATATATATATATATATATATTTTTTTTTGAGACAGGGTCTCACTCTGTTGCCCAGGCTGGAGTGCAGTGGCCACGGCCTTGGCTCACTGCAGCCTCCACCTCCCAGATTCAAGCCTCAGCCTCCTGAGTAGCTGGACTATGGGCACACGCCACCATGCCCAGCTAATTTTTGTATTTTTTGGTAGAGTTGGGGTTTTGCCATGTTGGCCAGGCTGGTCTCGAACTCCTGACCTCAACTGATTTGCCCACCTTGGCCTCCCAAAGTCCTGGGATTACAGGCGTGAACCACCACACCTGGCCCAATGTTACATATTTTAAA
This sequence comes from Nomascus leucogenys, assembly GCF_006542625.1. Classification (NCBI taxonomy): domain Eukaryota; kingdom Metazoa; phylum Chordata; class Mammalia; order Primates; family Hylobatidae; genus Nomascus; species Nomascus leucogenys. Next base: position 3,441,769 of record NC_044391.1, read on the forward strand.
TATGCTGTTGTCTATCTCCTGTGATAGTATCTAAGTTTCTTAGGGGCAATGATTTTGTCTCTTGCTTACTTTAGCATCCTGGGCAAAGAATAGTGCCTGGCACATAGAAGTTTTCAAAAAATTTGTTCAGTGGGCCAGGCACAAACCTGTAATCCAAGCTCAATCCATTGGCTCAAACCTGAAATCCGAGTACTTTGGGAGGCTGAGGCAAGAGGATCATGTGAACCCAGGAGTTCACAACCAGCCTGGGCGACATAGTGAGACTTTGTCTCTACAAAAAAAAATAAAATAAAAAAATTAGCAAAGTTTGGTAGCGCACACTTGTAGTCCAAGCTACTGGGAGTGCTGAGGTGGGAGGATCACTTGAGTCCCTGGTTTGAGGTTGCAGTGAGCCATGATGATGCCACTGCACTCCATCCTGGGCAACAGAGCAAGACCCTGTCTCGAAAACAAATGTTGAATGAATGACCGTCTAATATGTCGTCAAAGGCAGGGTAAGGGAATTTAGAATTTGGATTGAATTTAGGATTTAGAGAAAAAAATTATTTAATGTTTATACCTAACTGAGTTGAGATTCCTTAATAAACACATTATTAGATTGAAGACTTAACAGTAACAACAAAGATTACTGTGACTTAGTTTACCAATATATAAAATGCAACATAGGCTTAATCTATACAACTTTGAACTCTAAGGCAGGTGGGCTAGTTTTATGGAATCTGATGTGTGTGGTAGATTTTAAAAACAAAATACTACTCTATTTTGTGTCTCCTTTTATCAAAATCGAAGTTGATTTCTCCATGTTTTGAATCTGGGCATGGCCATGTGGCTTGCTTTGGCCAGTAGAACATTAGCAAGCAGAGGTATAAAATGCTATTTTGAATTGGGGCTTTCCTTCTTTTGCTGCTGGGAACTAGGAACTCACCATATGAAGAAGCCATATGGGAATACCCTGTCATCCTTGCCATCCGGAAGAGGCTCCAAGCTCCGCATGTCTGCAGCTGCATGAGTAGGCCCAGGAGAACAACACTGCTCAGCTGATTTTAGCTCCAGTTACTGATTCACAGAATTGTGAGCTAATGAATAATTGTTGCTTTAGGCTACTATGTGTTGGTGTGGTTTGTTACACACCAAAGGCTAACTGATATAGTATGCTTGGGTGCATTATCTACTAATATTATGTTCTATTGTTAAAAACTATCAAGACACACAGATGACAGCTTCGGCTCATCTGTGAGTGATACCTAGGAATATAGGAACATACACAGGAAGCCCTGGAGAATTGGGTTTGAGCTTAGTGATGCTACTTCTTGGCCGTTGTGACCTGGGGGCAAATTGCTTAACCTTCTTGAACCTTCGTTTTCTTATACATATAAAATAAAGAACAGGCCTAAAATACTGCCCTAACCTCTTGCAACTAAAAATCTATCCAAAGACAGCAACATCAGCATGGTGTGGGAACTTGTTAGAAATGCAGAATCTCTGATCTCACCCCAGATCTGCTGAATCAAAATCTGGAGTTTAACAAGATCCCCAGGCAACTTGTATGCCCATTACACACTGCCTTATCATGCTGAAATCACTCAAAATCACCACATCCTTTTTTTTTTTTTTTTTTTTTTGAGACGAAGTTTTGCTCTTGTCGCCCAGGTTGGAGTGCAATGGGGCTATCTCAGCTCACTGCAACCTCTGCCTCCTGTGTTCAAGCGATTCTCCTGCCTCAGCCTCCTGAATAGCTGGGATTACAAGTGCCCACCACCAGGACCGGCTAATTTTTTTTTTTTTTTGTATTTTTAGTAGAGACGAGGTTTCACCATGTTGGCCAAGCTGGTCTTGAAAGCCTGACCTCAGATGATCCACCCGCCTTGGCCTCCCAAAGTGCTGGGATTACAGGCGTGAGCCACCGCGCCCAGCCAAAATCACCACATCTTTAATATCTCTAACAGTGAAGAGCCACCAGCCTTTCCCTGGGATCTATCTTTCCTTTCCAATCTTGTAGGGAAACTTGGTCTGGGATATTTTTCTTGGCTTCTTCACAGGCAGACAGCTTCAGCTGCTGAGGAGCTTTTTTTCCAGGCTCAGCTAAAATTACAGCTTAGTAGTTGAGCTGGGGAGTGGTCAGTGGGGCCTCAGCCCCCTCTTGCTTAAAGATGCCCAGTTGGTTAAACTTTTGATGATTATTCCCCCCATCTCTTAGCCCTGCCTGGAAATGGCCAGGATGTGCCAGGGGAATGAGCCTTTTGCATCTACAACTGCCCCTGCCCATCAGAGCCTGGACTATTGTTTGCGCACACATTCCCCCTCCATTTCTCACACTTCAGGCCCCGTCTGGCCCTTTCTTTCCTCCTGGCCAGCCGGACCGGCTCAGGCGGCTGAGCATGCCTAGTGCAGCTGCGAGCATGGCCCCAGTCCCCAATAAGCAGGTGCCACGTCTCCGGGTTTTGGTGGCCGCCGTCTGGGAGAAGGAGGAGGAGGAGTGGCCTGGGGAGGAGGGAGCCCTCCGGAGTCCGAGAGCAGCACGTTGTGAGGGTCCACACAAGGGTGATGCCAGACCGAACACCATTAGGGCCTGGGTGTGAGTGTGACTCGGAGGCACCTGGGGGCCGTTGTAGGGCCGGGGAACGCCAGGAACTGGCTGGAGCAGCGCCCCAGCATCCCAGGGACCAAAGTCTGGGGGGTTTGCATGTCTGAGGTTGCACTTGTGGGAAGACTTTTTGGAACCACTTAATCTCTTTGGCTCTGTGTAAGACCCCCGAAATAAAAAGAGGCAGTAGTACTCTTTGGAAGATTGTTTTGGGGATTAAATGAATAAAAAGACTTTAGAACACTGCAGGACGCATTGTAAGCGCTGTGTGGGTTTATAAAACCGAATATAAACAAATAAGCACGTCCCCCACCCAGCCAACGGCTTTGGGGGCCCCGTTCTGGCCAGTCCCGAGCCCCTCCACACGGCCCATGGCGGGCTGCGGGTCTCCCATCCGAGGAGGGTGCCGCTCTTCTGCCCCCGCTCCCTGGGTTCTGCGCCCAGCGCCATCCCGTGCGCCCCCGACCCCTGGGCATGGGGCACATGCCGCGGAGAGCCGCCAGGGAGACCCCAGAGGAGCGCGCCGCGGGCCGGCTTCCCCGGACGCCCCACCCACCTCCTCTTGGCGCTGCCCACCACCTGCCTCGGCTGCTCGGCCCCCGGCTCGCAAGGCTGCGCCCCCGACCCAGTCGGCGCCCCCTCCTCGCCCCGCGGGCTCGCGGCAACTGGGCGGCCGGCCCGGCCCCTGCCCACCCCCAGCCCAGCCCGGGCGCGCCGCACTGGGCATGCTCCGTAGCCTGGGCAGGCTGGGGCTGTGAGGCGACAGCTCGGGCTCTGGAGCCGGGAGGCGAGAACGAGGAGGGAGGCTCGGGGGCAGGGGAGGAGGGAGCGGCGGGCCGCTGAGGGGCGGCGGGGCCCGGAGCGGGGGACGCGCAGGGCCCGGCGGTGGGCGGGCGGGTCGGCGCTGCCCCGTGGGCTCGCTGGGGAGCCACAGCGGAGACCCCCGCCCTCAACTGAGGTAAGGACCGCGCGGCGGGGAGGCGGGGAGGCGGGGAGGCGGGGAGGCCGGGGAGGGGGGGCGGAGGCAGGCGGGAGGGCGGGACTGGGGTGCGCCGGGAGGGGGCTTGGCGGCGGCGCTTTATGGCGAGGAGGGGGTGGTGGCGCCGCGCCGGGAGCAGTAAGTGAGCTGCACCGCCAACAAGATCTCACACACACAGACACACACACGCACACGCACACACGGGCGCGCACACACACGCGCGTACACACTGGGTCTCCAGGCAGCGGCCGTCGCCGCATCCCCGGCAGCAGCTCCAGGCAAAGTGACAGGTAGGAAAAGGCATTTCGGGTCCCGCCCGAGGATGCTCCCGCCCGCCCTGGCCCTCAGGGCTTGTTTGCTTTCCGCGGGTGCGTCCCGGACGCGCGCGCGTGCACCCGGATACCCAGCGGGGACCCCGTGCAGGTGCCGGGTGCCAGGCGCCCTGTGCGCGCGGGAGGCAGGGGACCCAGACGCCATCCCCCTTCCCCTGTAGTCATCGCCTGCTGGGTTTCCTCAGACTCTCTCCAGACGTTCACCCTCTTCTGGGCTAGAAATAGCTCGGCTCGACGTGTATATGATTATTTTGGTTGGAAATAGTTGGCACCGTGCAACGCATGTAAATGTGTATGCGTGTGGATCTTCTTGCCTCTTGTGGGGAAATCATAGAAATGATTGACCGTTTCCACTTAAAACAACACTGACAGGCTTAGCACTCATTGGGGGCAGGGTTCGGGCCTCCTAAAAGCCTATTAGTGAAGGAAATCCTTATTTTCAGAATTTTAAAGTTAGTTTTGCTTTAACCAATTAGACTCTGTATAGTACAATGCTTCTGAGTGTAGACTTCGTATATGGTACTGAATCGAAGTATGGAAATATGGAATTCTCTAATTTCCAAGTGTATTTAAGTGCAACTTTATCTAGAATCATAAAAGTAGCATTTTCCTAGAGAGAAATACAACTGCCCACTATAGTTTCCATAAATATGGATATATCTGAAAGATGACCCTACTCTTCCAACTTTTTTTCCTCTTCTGTAGTGATTCTAGCTATTGTTCTAAAACATGTATTTGAAATTTAATTTTGGCCAGAATATTCAGGAAAGGTGTTTTTTTTTTCCATATGTGTAATACTTAGTGGTCTATATATTTAAGTTATAGGTATGTGGAGATAGCTGTTTAATGATTCTTTTTGTCTGGCAATAATGTTATTCAAACATGGGCAGCTATGTATCATTTTTAAATGATATTGAATTTCCCCTTAAAGAGAAATCAGATTTATAATGTAAACATGACCAGGAAAAGCAACTAGTGACTTTACCTGGGGAGGCTTCAAGGAGGTTAAGAAAGTATCTGAACAACTGTGTTCTTCAAAATAGAAAAATTGTGTGTGTGTTGCGGGGGGAGGTAAAATTTTAACTTTATTCTTTTATTGTTTTCAAGAGGCTGTTTTCAGTAATGTGTGGTTGAACTGAGACCCCCATATTTTACACTCTTCAAATTTGAGTGGCCTCAGTTATAGAATCATACAGAAGATCAAAAGTCTAGCTCGGCAGGGGCATGTGGTGTAATCCCTCACTATCTGTGTTATGTAATCCAGAATGCTGTTTTTCATAGGACAGTCTAGCATGATTCTCAGCTGGTGTATTGATCTATTATATCATCTTCCTTTTGAACTGTAGTAGTTTAATAAATGATTGCCATCTTTGGAGAACACCTGTTTTCATAAAAAATCACTTTTTGAAATGGCAAAACATTTTTATTGGCACTTTTATGAATGTAAGACTTGCTGCCAGACGACTAATCTTTTGAATGTGACATAACGTACCTAAAGGTACCATGTATTAGCTTATGGACTACACTTCTTTCCAACTATATTATTACTCAACAGTCGGAACTTAGTTTTGATTTCGTTTTGATGATATTACTACCCAGCTCTGAATTAATCGCTGTTGAAAATGCTGTTCTACAAGTAACTGTCAAAACAGAATTTCTGACTCCATTTGATCACTGGGTGCACATTTAAATCTGTCGGAATAATTTTACCTTTATTTTGCAAATGCATACCCACGCAGAAAGCTTTGTTCTAAAATACTCTATTGGAAGTTTTATATTTGTATGCCTGAAAATGTGAGTGATGTTAAACTGCTTACATGTCCTGGAATCGTGAGGCGGTGTGTTTTTGCCTTATGAGATAAAGAAATATAGTAGTTGAAAAAGTGTTACAGGTTACCAAAAACCTTTTGCAGAAAAAGATTTTAAAAATTTGTATCACCTCTGAAATATTTCAACCACAGCAGAGTCCATTCAGTGCCCGTAGCACAGCTAGTTTGCCTTTCCCAAGATAATACACAACTGTCTTTAGATTAATGTATACTGCTGACTTTGGCAACATGGGACAGTTCTATTTGGCAATTTCAGTGAACATGGTATTTTCCTAAGATACCACTAACTTCATTTTGGGGTTTGATTTATTAAGAATTGAAATGCTTGCCTGGTATTCATCTTTACCCCACCCTCTAAGTAAAATCGAGGTGAAAGTGAGCTTCAGGGCTGCTGTGCTGTTTTCCTTGTGATCACATTAGCATGCTAACTTGTGAAAGGCTGTAACAATATAAGTGAAATTAGCTTCTTAGTTTAGGTGGCAAACTCAAATAACAGAATTAATGAAAAAATTTTGCAGATTATTAAAAAACATTAGTAATTAGCTGAGTTTGATTTTTTATTTTGAAATCTTGAGAGTAAATTTTATCTTTTCAGATTAGAGCACTTAGGTAATATAAGAAAGATTTTGGATTTCTTATGCTCTCCACACTTAATAGTAAACTATTTTTGGGGAAGTATAAATTTTCCTTGAAACTTAAAATTATTTAGCAGGCTGTGACTAAATTATTGTTTGTGATCACTTAGAAAGTAAGGGTGAAACAGCGTGTTGATTAGCACTGCCGACCCAGGTCTTTTAATAAACTGTCTACCACAGTGAGTCCCTGTAAAACCAAGAACTTGTATTTGATATGCAAAATTAGGTCAAGGACTAATGGAGATGCTTTAATGATCACAGTTGGTATTTTATGTCCAGATTGAAGTTTTTAAAATAGTTGCTTTTCACCTCGTAATATATGAATGTGTAGGCCATATTAGTGTGTGTCAAGGAGACTTACCTGCCTGTTGGGAAATAAATACAGCTTTTCATCGCTGGTGGGAGGCAGCAGTGACTTTCTGTGGTTTTGCTGTTGGTTTTCAGATGTGAACTGTGTTGCAAGGACACTGCTTAATTCTCAGTGCTGTCCATTCCACATTTTCCTATTCCCCTCTCATATTGGGAAAATGAATCAACTTGTGTAGCTCTTTCTTCTATTCCTTAGTATCTGTTTGTTTAATAGTTTTGCTTTTGATAAAGCCTCACCCTTTAAAGTAGAAATACTTCCTCAAATTGTAATATTATTTATCTAGTTATGCCTTAGAATGATATAAAGGTTTTACATGTTCCTAGGCTGTGATTCTTTAGCTAACCAAATATAAAAATGAGTTTACTTCCTTGCCAGTGGAGGCAGACCTGGGTGATTATGCATTACTGAGTGGATGAGTGTGACGTTTACATTGTCTTGGTTGGAATTAAGCTTGCTTTGAAAATATCACCGTGGAATAACTTCTGTTTGCAAGACCCACTTCACTCCATTGCAACAACCACTCCCAAACCCCATTTTCTGGGTAGAAGGGTAGAAAGAGTCTGGGTGGAAGCTCACAACTTTGGATGCTTTTTTATGCTGAAGGCGTAACTCAAATTTCTAGAGGAGTTGAAAGTAATAATGCTCTACCTTTCAAATCTCAGCTAGGAGATCTTTATGTTCCAGGGAATGAATGACCAGCAGAGTCTTTATTTTCCCTGCATGAACTTCATCTACTTTTCCTTTCCTTTATTAAATAAAAATAGTTGAAATGGACGTAAATCAGAAGGTTTTTCTCTGAACACCCCTCTTACTCACTACTTATAAAACCTTCAACGAGAATGTCACACACCATGTGACCATAAGATAGTGTTATCTTCTCCCCTTTCCTGGGAGTCTCCTTCAAAGCTCAAAGGATCTTTTGGTGTGCCTAGGGCTGGGAAATTCCACCTCTAGCTATGGAAATACCCTTGGGCCAGGCAAATCATTGCTTTAAGAGACATTGCCCTTCTTGTCCTCCCGAATAATTAAAGCATGTCTTTGGCTCCCAGACATGAATGAATTGAAGTAGCCATTTCCTTAGAAACAGGAAGAAAAAAGCAACTTGAAGTAATTAATTGTAAGCAGCTCATCGAGAGAGAAGAGACCACAGACCCCTGATTTTACATTTGACATCTCCCTTTCTTCTCTAGAACAGGAGTTCTTCATTTTAGGGCCAGGGATGCAGTTTGGTGGGTCCACGAATGTAGCTGGCAAATGAATTACATCTTTATATTCACTTACTTCCAAGTGACAATTGGGGCAGGTGTTAGAGCTACTACTCGATCTTGGCATTTAGTGGGTTGAAGAGAAACACATGTATTACTTCACATATTCCTTTAAAGATTCATTTTGATAATTATATTTCAATGAGATTGATTTCCATTGTACTTTTAGGTATTTAATTTTATATATTTAAACATATTATGCTGGGCCAGGCATGCTGGCTCACACCTCTAATCCCAGCACTTTGGAAGGCTGAGGTAGGAGGATTACTTGAGGCCAGGAGTTTGAGACCAGCCTAGGTAACACAGTAAGATCAATTTATGCAAAAAATACCAATAAAAAAATTAGCTGAGTGTGGTGCATATGCCTGTAATCCTAGCTACTTGGAAGGCTGAGGCAGGAGGATCGCTTGAGCCTGAGTTCAAGGTTATAGTAAGCTGTGATCACATCAGTGCACTCCAACCTGGGTGACAGAGTGAGAGTCTATTAAAAATATTAAAAAATAATAATAAAATGAAAATATCATGCTGAGAAGGGTCTTTAAGATTTACCATATTGGGAAGGGCATTCATGACCCACACAAGGTGAAGACCATGTGCTCGAGAAATGCTTCCTCCCAGAGGCAGCTGGCTGGGTGGGTGTTTTCACTAGGGGTTTGCATTGAGCAGTGGTTGCTGAGACCTTCAGGCATTGGAATCAGGCACTGAATTACTGACAAATGCCCTGTTTTAGCTTGAATGCTGACAGATGCCCTCTTTTAGCTGTGTGACCCTGGGCATTCACTCTGAGCTTCAGTTGCCCTGTCTGTAAAATGAGGAGAATAATCCTATGGGGCAAAAGTGCTTGCTGCTGCACTGTGAATGATACAGGGTACTGTTACTGCTGCTACTATAGGTGCTCAAAGGATCCCAGTATCTTTGGGTGTGCCCAGGTTTGGGAAATTCCACCTGTAGCTATGGAAACACCCATGGGCCAGGAAAATCATTACTTTAAGATACATTGCCTTTCTTATGCTCCTGAACAATTAAAGCATGTTTAACAAGTGCTACTGCCCCTTCTCCTAATGGCACTACTGGTATTATGGCTCTCATCTTGTTCTCCTTCATAGGGGTAGATGGCATCGACCTTATCCATACAAAGCAGCCTGAGAAAATTCCTGTAAAACTTACAAGGGATACTTTGCCACTCTGCGAGTACAGAAAGTTTCATTCACCCCACAGGACCACCATGAAGTACCAGATCTTCCTTTGGACTTGCCAAGCCCAGTGACTGCATTCGGACAGAGGGACCTAATATTAACTCAGTCCTAATAGCTTCAAAATTCTGTGACTTTGGTGTTTCGGAATATAATTCAGTGAGTCAGATGCTGTCCCCAGGGTATCTGTCTCCCAGCTAGGCTTTTTTTTTTTTTTTTTTAAATCAAAACAAAACAAAACAAAACATATTAAGCCATTTAGGCCTGGAGGGAGAAAGGCCTCCATTAGAAGAATTAGGGGTCTCTGGTGTTCAGGGGCAGTCATCATAGCTCTTGTTTTTCCATGGAGTTTCTCGGAGAGTACTCAACTTCTCTGCTTTACATAGTATTATAATAACAACAACAAAATAAAACAACAGACATGTGTTGAGCAGTTAAAATGTGCCACTTTATTTAATCCTTCTGACAGCCTTTTTGGGTGTGTCCTAATAGCATCTCCAGTTTATGCTTGGGGAAACTGAGGTTAGGAGACATTAAGTTAATCATCCGAGGATGTTAAAGTTAGAATTGAGACTGAAACTCAGGTAGGCTGACATCAGAACTCCAACTTCTAACCACCATACTGTGTATTACCTGTCAGTAAGCTGGTACATGCTGCAGAAAGACTTGTGATAATTATTTTAAGTGACTAGACTGAGATATGACAAAAGCTTCTGGCAATCCTGCTGTGAATATGGAATTGGAATAAGAAGTTGAGGATAAAACTATGCATTCTTATCTAATCCTAGGTACTTCTGTTTCTGCAGTTGCATGCCAGAAATCCGAGATAGGGAGAATACTAAATGCTACTTCGTGGTAGCCTAAACAAATAGTTTTAGTTTTCTGGAAGGCCGGTTTTTACCTGGTGAAGTTCCTCATGGTTTTAGTGAGAGTATGGTGTACTCTGATTCCTCTAAGGGCCAGGTAAGTGAAAGGCCCAAGTGTGGCTGACCAGGTGTCAGAGACCTTAGGGAGTGGTGAGGCTTGCACCCATCCAGGGGCCCAATTGTGCCCCTTCCCATGGAGCAGCTACCACTCGGGTCTGCCAGGTTTCTGCCAGGTGGGCCTAGGGCTCAGGATTATCAGTGCCTCCACATTTTCAAGAGAAGCATGAAATCCACATTTATTTGGAGTCTTCTCATTTTAAAATGTTTGGAAATAATCAAAGTGGAAAACAAACCTGTCAGCCCATGGTGTGGCCAAACAAAGCACGTTTGTGCTTTGACCCAGGAGGTCCCATGTTGAGCCTTATGTTAACTGTAAGTGCTTAGAAACACCATGTACTAGAAAATGTCAATAGTTTTTGTTTTGCCCTGTAATTTTTTTGGCTGTAAAATTTCTTATAAAGGTTGTTATGGTCATTTATTTCCAGTGTAAATAGATTTCAGATTCTGAATTTCTGCTTGTTTATTCTCTCCCTATACCCCATTTTTCCAAGCTGTTGGCAAATATACAAAGTTGAGGGGGGAAGGACATGTTTTTTTCTCCTGTTTCATGGTGCTCCTTTAAACTAAGAACACCCGGCCGGGCGCGATGGCTCACGCCTGTAATCCCAGCAGTTTGGGAGGCCGAGGCGGGTGGGTCACTTGAAGTCAGGAGTTTGAGACTAGCCTGGCCAACATGGCAAAACCCCGTCTCTACTAAAAATACAAAAATTAGCCGGGTGTGGTGGCAGGCGCCTGTAATCCCAGCTACTCGGAAGGCTGAGACAGGAGAATTGCTCGAACCTCGGAGGCAGAGGCTGCAGTGAGCCGAGATCACATAACTGCACTTCAGCCTGGGTGACAGAGTGAGACTCTGTCTCAATAAATAAATAAATAAATAAATAAATAAATAAATAAAAAGTAAGAACACCCAAGTGTACAGAAATAGGTGACTTCATTTATGGAGACACAGAGGTTCTCTTGCCTGCCTCACTGATTTGAACTCTAACCAGTCACAAGATGTCCCCCCTGCTATTTGGTAGTAGCTGCATTTGTCCTGAAATATAGAGTACAGATCTGTTCCTGCAGACTAGTGTTTCAAGATGCAGTTTGCTTAACAGCCCTCATTTTCCTTGTTGCTTTTAAATTAGAGACCACACTGGATCAAATGAAAATGCAGTTCCTTCGGGATGTGTTTCTCTCACATACGCCAAGACGCTATTATTGAACAAATCACCAAAGCCCTCTCTGGGATTTCTTTTAATTTTTTTTGTTTTCATTGGTTTTTTAAAATGATGTGAGTAATTCATTAATATGTTCCAATTGAAGTGATGATGCAGAAATATGGAAGCAAAACGAGAAGTACCCTTTTCCACCTACACCCATTCCCAGATATAGTCATTGGCAATAGTTTAGAATGCCTCTTTCCCTCCTTTTTTCTGTACATTTACATATATAAGTAGACATACATGTCATTTTCTTATTACATAAACTGGATCATATTGTATACATTTTTTTTCTGTGACTGACTTTCTTTTGTCCACTTAACTGTATATCATGGAGAGCTTTCCATGCCAGTATGTTATCTTGTTCTTTCTAACATTGCATAAAATTTGGTAATATGGATGTACTGTACTTTATTTAACCATTCTTCTGTGGCCACTATTGCAAACTGAAAGATTCAAGATCTTTGTTCGTAGGTCTTTGTGCACATGTGTGAGAGTTTTTTTGTAGCTAAATTTCTAGAAATGGAACTATTTGGTCAAAAGCCTATGCACACTTCAAATTTTGACAGAGCACTGACGAATTGCCTTTAAAAAAGGTCTCCATGAAATTTGTGGAACCTCTGATTATGCAGCTGAACGTAGCCTGTAATTGCAGCATGTCCCACATTGTTACCTTGCTTTACTAATTCAGTTAGATTTCACTTGTATATGGCACACCAGGAAGTGATTTTAGAAACAGACTATGTCCTTAAAATCCCTTGAAAATGCAATTCTTAATCAAAACAAATTGATCAGTTAAGGGGCTAATGTAAAAACTCTTTAAGAAAGACATACCTTGTAGAATCAGAGAGTTGAAAATCTGTTTTCTGATCAATTTGGTGAGCTGTGAGACTCTAGACCCTTCCCAGCAGGGACATGTCCATCAGCACCCTTTAATCTGTTGTTAGAGAAGTGAGGTGGTCCATAGCCAACACAGACAGATCAGACGTTGAAACTGGCCTGGGAAAATTAATTTCATTGCTGAAAAATCCTATCCAGGTGTGTTTGTAGCTTTAGGTTTTCAAATACTAGTTATTTAAGAATCTCTTTTACTTTTTACTTAAAGAATGAGAAGATTAGGAGATAATGCTATTTAATGAGTTTTATTTAATGGATACTTGAATTTAATGTCCGTGACTCTTATTTTTTTATATTTTATTTTATTTTTGAGACAGGATCTTGCTCCATTGCTCAGGCTAGAGTGTAGTGATGCCATTGTGGCTCACTGCAGCCTCATCTTCTGGGCTTAAGCGATTTTACTGTCTCAGACTCTCGAGTAGCTGGGACCAGAGGTGCACACTACCACACCTGGCTATTTTTTTCTGTTTTTATAGAGACAGGGTCTCGCTATGTTGTCCAGGCTGGTGTTGAACTCCTAGGCTCAAGCAGTCCTCCCACCTCAGCCTTCCAAAGTGTCGGGATTACAGGTGTGAGCCACTGCGTCTGGCCTGGCTATGTTTTTTAGAAATGATATGTAGATAAAGGACTATATAAATTAGAAACTACACCTTCTTTTCTTTTCTTTCTTTTCTTTTCTTTTTCTTTTCTTTTCTTTTCTTTTCCTCTTCTCTTCTCTTTTCTCTTCTTTCTTTTCTTTCTTTCTTTCTTTTTTTTTTTTTTTTGAGATAGAATGTCACTCTGTTGCCCAGGCTGGAGTGCAGTGGTGCAATCTCGGCTCACTGCAACCTCCACCTCCCTGGTTCAAGCGATTCTCCTGCCTCAGCCTCCCGAGTAGCTGGGATTACAGGTGTGCACCACCAAGCCTGGCTAATTTTTGTATTTTTAGTAGAGATGGGGTTTCACCATGTTGGCCACGCTAGTCTTGAGCTCCTGACCTCAAGTGATCTGCCAGCCTCAGCCTTCCAAAGTGCTGGGATTACAGGTGTGAGCCACCATGCCTGGCCGCTACACCATGTTTTCTTTTAAAGAGATATTGGGAGAAATATTGCAGGAAATCTAGGTCACTGATTGATTCCTAACTGTGTTCAGAAGGGACTACTTTGGTAACTGTAATTGTTATTAATAATATGAAGTAAATTATTTGTGAACTTTACCGCATTCCTTGAAAGACTGAGACTCAGTCAGGGTTAGTGAGTCTTGATTAAATGACAGGAAAGTGAAATACTGTTTCCGTTTCCCAAAGATGGATTTAGTCCTTTCATCTGTTTCTCCAGATATTCATTTTTTTAAAAAAATTCTGGTTTGGTTGGCAGTGACATTCAGATTCTGATTGTATGCCTTCTGCGTGTTTATTTTTACAACACACTGTGAATTGTAGAAATATGGTGGGACAGTCATATTTCCTTGGCATTGAAACCTTGCATATTCAAGAAAGTCTGTGCTAGGTTTTGCTCATGGAAATGTTATGGTGTTTCACAGTTTACAGACAATTTCCTTTGATAATGTCTGTGAAAGCACGGTGGAGGGCACCACCTGGTCACTCTTTCAACCTGTGTCGTTCAGGGCCCTGCGGGGGAACAGATGGCATGTGTACGCCAAGTCCTTTGAGGAGGGCTTGTTAAAGGGACCTTTTGGAAGGTGTGGGCAGGTGTAGGGAATACAATCAGGGTGAGTGCTAAAGAAAGACCCAGCAGTGACCGGGAGTTAGTCCTACTCTAAGGAAGGGGCAAGAAAGGCTGACAAGAGCTGTATCCCTTTCTGGAGGGACCCCGTCTGCCTGCAGTATCCCTCCAGGGAGACAGAGGGGAATATATATACCTTCCTCATTCTCTGCCTGTCCCCTAAACACTGGCTGGTGTCTTCCATCATCCGAACCCAGACAGAAGCCAGAGGGCAGGAGAGAAGAGGAAGAGGGTGGAAAAGGTAAGTGAATGGGTCTGGGAAGGCCAGTGGCAGACCCCCACCCGCTTGCCCTCCAGAACAGAGGTTTGCATGTTTGAGCGCTCAGTCCAGGGTAGAAAGCTTATGGTCTGGTTTGTGGACAAAGAAAATAAAACTGCATCTACAGTGATTAAATTGAAATTGAAATTGGGAATTTTCTACAATACTACATGGCTGGTATCAGTAAAATTTGTGGTGGGCCTTAGAGTAACATTAAAATTTTTTTTTTTTTTTTTAGCTCCCTTTGGAATGGATTATGCTTTATGCCTCTTGGGAAATGCATAGAATGGGAAATGTTATGTATTTATCTGATTAACCAAAAATGTAGGCTTATAGATAGGACAGACAGAAGGGATTCATAAAGTCTCTCAGCATGGAGTTGGATTCCTAAGATAGATGTAATTCCTTTGATTTTAATATTTTATAAAAATATTTTATTTAAAATGTCAGGTACCTGGGGGAAGAGACTAGGAGGAAATTAAGGTTATTAACAGTAATTTTCCTTCAAGGAAGTCAATTTAACAGAATCATTAGCATCACTGAGTAGAAACGAAAAAGCTGTATTTCCCCATTTGTTCAGCATGGCAGCAAGACTCTGAAATTTCAGGTTCATTTATTCTCTTGTTTTCTTGGCCCTGTTGTTTGAAAAGGTGAAATCTGCTCTTTGGTTTGTGTACTTGTCCTGAATGAACAAGCAATGGAACTTAATTAGAATCATAAAATAATACTGCTATAAGGTATATCAGAGTTCATTTCTTCTTACCTCCAAATTGCATGGAGTAAGAAACTGAGATACTGGTTACTAGCAGCTACTACTTTGCAAGTGCTCAGAGCTGGTCACTCTGGAAAAGTCATATCACCTCTCCATCATGAAGGAATTGCACTAGATTAATTCATTTTTGCTTTTACCCTTATATATTCCTGAAGTCCTTGATTCCAAGGGGTTGTCCATTACTCACTATTTTCATAGATTAGAGGCAGAGCTTCTTGAGTACCTCTTCATTACTTAGCCCTTAAAATGGTATTCTCTGGAGGTCTCTACATTGCTTTTGACTGTGTTCACTCTGTAAACTCTTTCTATATAAGATAACTCATTCACTTCTACCATTTTTTTTTGCATGTCCATCTTGCCTTTATTATTATTATTATTATTATTATTATTATACTTTAAGTTTTAGGGTACATGTGCACAGTGTGCAGGTTTGTTACATATGTATCCATGTGCCATGTTGGTGTGCTGTACCCATTAACTCGTCATTTAGCATTAGGTATATCTCCTAATGCTATCCCTCCCCGCTTCCCCCACCCCACTTCTACAATTTTTATAACCCCCAATTTACTGAAGACTCCCCTATCACTGACGTCTTGTCGGAGCTCCAGATATATCCTATTGTCTGCTGGAGATCTTGACATTGAAGTCTATGGGGACTTTCAAATCAAAGTATACAAAATAGGAGTCCTCAACTTCACTCCAAACTTGTGTCTCCTTCCAGTTTCTAAATCTTCATGAAACAAGCTATCCATCTGTTGAGTCTACCCCATCAGTATCCTTCATTTTTGTTTACTTTTCTCCATTCCTATTGCCGCTAGCCTGAATTTATGTCTGCATAATTTCCTGTCTTGATTGTTCCAAGAATTTTTCATTCAGTCTCTCTATATTGTCTCTTTCTCATCTGTGCCTTCATTCATGTCTTCTGTTGGCTATTTAGTGAGCATCAGGTACTTTAACAGTGAGATCTTGCTCTCAGGAGTTTACAGTTTTCTGGAGGAGACAAATAGACACTACTTTATAAGTTTACGTCTTTGCCCATTGACTCCATTCTCCAAACCAGCTAAAGTAATTTGCACAAAACAAATCTTATTATAGCATTACCTCTAAGATACTTCAACAGCTCCCTGTTGCTATCAGGATTAATTTGTTTTCCTAATTTGCCTAATGTAAGCCATCCCTGGCCTGACCTCTGTGAGGAAGTTTTAACTCCTTTATTTGCATCACCTATATTAGGCTGTGTTGAAATCCAAGAATATAAAGCCTGCTGCACTGTGGACACTGTGGCTTTGCACTAGGACTTTGCATTCAATCCCCTTCTTCAACTGATTGACTCCTACAGGCCTTTAGAGACTCCGTACAGTTGTCATCTTCCTATAAAGCCTTCCTTGATTTCCACTCCAGTCCAGGTTGGGTGCCCTACTTTAGTCCTCCTGTTGAATAGTTTGCAAATTTTAGCCACAGCGTGACTGTCTTGGGAAATGGAACAATCTGGTGCATATTAGTGACTAAGTTGATGTCTCTTAAATGAATAAATAAATGCCATTATTGCAAAGTCTGTAGATTGGGTAAATTAGGAAAACAATCTGATGATTAAGCAAAAAAAAAAAAAAAAAAAAGCCAAAGTTTAGTAAACCGAAGCCATCTGCAGACTTATTAAAGAAAAAAGTATTTCATGATTATTTACACTGGTCATTGAAAAGTAGCAGAATAATCAATTTGGAAATATGATAATTAATTTGAAAATTCTATATCCATTATTTCTGGTAACAGAAATCCTGATATTGTAATTAGTATACTAGATCCAGAGGAGCTATTTCCCTGAAGATAGGTTATCATTTTTTTCCTGATAGGTACATACTCATATTGTTTTTCCTATTTTATGAGTTCGATTTTAATCAAGTTATTCTTATTTTTCTTACAGTGTGTTATAACCCTGGAATTAGAAAAAAAATTTCTATTTCAAACTTGGTTGGAAATTTAGGAAGAAAATAATTTATTTAATCAGATTATTTTATTATGTGGGACTCTTAGTTATTTAAAAGGCTTCGTATTCATTTTCTTGTAGCATTTTATTTTCCAAATGACCTGCAAATACATCAGTGCCAAACAGAGAAAGCAAGAAAGCCGTTAATTAATTGAAGGGAAATATTCTGCCAAATACAATGCTGGTTTTGAAAGAACATGTTTTATAGTTCCCAAACCAGAAGGGAGCATTTTATTCATGGTGGTTTGAATCTTGTGAAAAGAGTGTCTTTGACAGTCTTCACCAGGCCCCCCTCCCCAAGCTTGGAGCATTAATAGGACTTAAGAGGTGTTTTCTTCACAATTGGTTTCTTTTTGATTTCACAGATTTCTTTTAGCTTTGTGTTGAAAAAGTGTGTTAATTATTAGATATATCATTATTCACATTTCAATGCAGACAACATTTAGGAGGATTATAGTTTAGTTATTGCAGCTTTTCAGAAAACACTTCATGATAGCACTTGGAAATACAGATAGAGAATATTTCCTTTTATTTAGAGACTTTTTGGACCTGTGAGGCCCTCTGAGAATCTTAAGCTTGGCCCCATTCTGTCCATTTTTCATTTCCTTTGAAAGAGTTTCAAAGTAACTGGTTAAAGTTTCTCCCCATCTGTCATAAGTAGCATAGAGGGATTTCTTGTGCAGCTACCAAAGGGAAATGAGGAAATTTAAAAGTGCAGATGATTTGGGTATTAACACATATCCTGGCAGTGACTCTGCTAGAATCAGGCTCTGCCAAACCATTTTGTTATATGTTAATTTTTATTTTCTCAGCTACACTATTATAAACATGGCAGACCAACAGGTTTTCCATAAAGATTGATGATCAGGAGGAATCCACTCCTTAATTAAGAGCAGCAGATGCCTTCTGAAAACCTTCTGGAAATGTTCTACTTTATATTGAACCAAAGTGCTTCCAGCTTTGTTGGAAAGGTTAAGGCAATAATTACACGGAAGGTATGTCTCATTTGTCAACAGCGTTTTTGGTCTAGAATATCTCAAGAGCAGTTCCTGTCCATTTCCTTCTGGAGGTGACAGCAGCCTTCTTATTGCAGAAGAGTTATGGTGCAGGGAACATAAGTGCTTACCAATAACTGCTTCCTATCCTCACACAGGATATGAGACATAGGGTATGAGACCCTCAGAAAGGAAGTCTCTTTCTCTACACACACATACACACTCATACACACACACACACACACACACACACACGCTGCAGGTGCTTGAGCCACACTGTGGAATGGGATACATAAGAAATTGAGCCAGTTCTTTGATATTTTTGTCTTTACTGGATGGCTTTGCAATATTTTAAAATGTTGAAACTTACCAGGATTCTTTAAGACCAGGCCCCTAACCCATCATTTATTAGGCTTAGGCAGTGTGCCCTGGGCCTTCAGAATACAATCCCATTTTATTCTCTCAGCAATTCTGCAGGTTAGGTATAATTACCACCATTCGATTCTAAGAAAACTGAGTGATTACAGCACTTACTCAGGGTCACATGGTTCATCAGTGGTATAGACAAGTTTCAAAATAAGGTTGACCTGACCTGAATCTGAATGGCTACATCTGTGACCGTACAGGCACAGAGGAAAGGCCACATGAGGACACGGGAGAAGGTAGCAGTGCTCAAGCCAAAGAGAGAGGTCTCAGGAGAAACCATGCTTGTTGGCATTGGCACCTTGATCTTGAACTTCTAGCCTCCGGAACTGTGACAAAATAAATTTCTGTTGTTTAAGCTAGTCAGTCTATGGTATTTTGTTATGGCAGTCCTAGAAACCTAATACAGTGGAGGGTTTCTTTTACATGCAGATGAAAGCAGTCCTTGTGATACAGAAACAAATAAAGTATTACAGACCAAAAATATCAGAATAATAATTTTGGCATTTGAACACA
Organism: Nomascus leucogenys; assembly: GCF_006542625.1. Classification (NCBI taxonomy): domain Eukaryota; kingdom Metazoa; phylum Chordata; class Mammalia; order Primates; family Hylobatidae; genus Nomascus; species Nomascus leucogenys. The sequence continues at coordinate 3,460,714 of NC_044391.1, forward strand.
TGTTCCTAATTTCAAAAGGCGATTTTTGTCTTGAGTTGGTTTAGTTTAGAGAGTATTTGCTTTCACTGAGCTTTCATAAGAGTTAATTTGTTTACAGGCAGAGATGAGATAAATCGTGTCTTTCTTTAGCCTGTTTCTTTATCTATTTCTTTTTTTCTACGTGAATTTCACATACTTCTTTAAGGGGTCTTATAATTAAAACATGTCATGTTAAATGAGCTCAAATCTTTTTCCGTAATTAGGAACTTGAATCATTGCCTAATTTGTAATTTGAAAAGTAATGTGTATTTGTTGAATTTTTCTGCTATCAATGTAAGTCCTGGGGTAATTTTCTAAAACGAAATAAAAATAGTTTTGGCTCTGTTTTCTTAACATATTAACAGTAGTCTAGGAAATATTTTAATTTCTCTTTAGTTAGTTGGTGCTTTCTCTTTGTAATTTTTTTGTGTGTGGGGAATAAATTATCATAAGACGTTCATTAAGTGCATTGTAATGTTTTGCTTAATTTGGTGCCTGTCAGGAAAAACCCAACAGCACAATGGAGGTACTATGAATGAGTTATTTTATTTATTAATTTCAATCTAAGTTTATCACCAATGGAGAAATAAAATATTTGTAGAATTGAGGTTATAAAACAGCAAATATAACTGCTGAATGATTTATATTCAGTACATTCTTTAATATAAAGATTGGATATAAAGACATCTTCAATATAAAGCATGACATTGATTTGCTTTAAATAATAAAAGAATATATTTTCACGAGGTCAGGAGATCAAGACCATCCTGGCTAACACAGTGAAACCCCGTTTCTACTAAAAATACAAAAAAATTAGCTGGGCATGGTGGCGTGTGCCTGTTGTCCCAGCTGTTGGGGAGGCTGAGACAGGAGAATGGCGTGAACCCGGGAGGTGGAGCTTGCAGTGAGCTGAGATCGCGCCACTGCACTCCAGCCTGGGTGACAGAGCAAGACTCCATCTCAAAAAAAAAAAAAAAAGAATATATTAATTTTTCTTTTTCACAATATTATTACTTGAGTGAGCTTTTTAAATAGTATGGTGCTATTTTATTAGTTAGGTAATGCATACATTTGATTAAGTGTGATATATTTTGTTTAAAATACTATTCAGAACCTGACATAGCTACAGCATAGAATGGGGTCACATAATAAAGGTTCTTCTCCTTTATGTAAGTGCGTGAACTTTCAGTGAGTCACATGAAATGACCACTGGTTTGGTCATTTGAGTTTATTTGAATACATTAGTTATGAGCTATTTAGCTCTTTCAAGCAGTCATAATTCGCTCTCAAATTTTAAATCAGATTTGTACTGTAGCTAGCACGTAGTAGGCTTTTAAATGTGTCCTAAAACTAATATGTAAGATGAGGACATGGTCCACAAACTGTTATTTTGCTTTCCTTCCTTATTTCATGGTTTTGTATATCTTATTTTGGATTTGTATGCATTCTGCTGTTTCTAAAATTAGTATCTAAGCAATGCATTTTTTAACATTAATTATCAAGTTTTGTCTTACTTTTAAATTTTGCCTTATATAAGGCAGCATAAGTGGGCATTACTGCCTTGCTGACACCTACTTTCCTGGGGTGAAATATATTGACCTTGACTGTAACCTTGACATTTAAGATAGTTGACTAGACTCTGAAAAGAGAAGGACCAGCGTGACTGTAAATCACGCCTATTTGTATAACATCCTCAATTACGTCATCAAAATAATCCAGAAAATTGCCAAGATACTTGAACATATTATACGGGGATTGGTCTTAGAAGCACAGACTTACCCATGGGAATTAGTTCATTTTCTGAGGAGTCCTTCACCAAACTGAAAGTTGAGTTTACAGTCCTGAGAATGTGACGCCTCTTTGGTTATTATAACCACAAAACAGTGGAATGGCTGTTTCTTCCTTTAAGCAAAATGATATGTTTAAACTCTTTTTTTGAGGGATGATTTAAAATGTGTTAATTATGTGGCTTAATTTGGAATGTAAGAGATGATATAAATTAAATTATCACTGAAATTTTTACCCTGCCTGCCTCACTCACTTTGACCTTAGGACCTTACAAAGAGTGAGAAAAAGCCATCATGATGAGAAAAAGTGATCATCTCAAACTCGTGTGTGTAGATGAAAAAGGATATATGTTTCTGTGTGAGGATCCTGTGTAGAAATACCTTTATAAAGTTACTTGCAAGTACATCATCGGTATGTTGGGAAGGAAACGAACATTTTTTGAAGTGTCTTGTGAAGGTCAGGAACTCCACTAGGGACTCTCCTTTGGGAGGAAGTTTAGTAAAATGGTTGTGAGCGTGTATGATGTGCATTGTGGGGTCCTGGCTTTGCTACTGAGAAGCCGAGTGACCTCGGTCAAGTCATTGACCTCCTCCTCCTTATCATCATTTTTTATATCTATCCTGTGAGATAGGTGGCAGTATCCTCATTCTACAGAAAAAGAAACTGAGGCCCATTTAAGTAATTTGTTCAGGGCCACATAACTAGCAACTTGCAGCGCCTCAGCTGGAGTCAGACCCTGCTCAGGATTCTACCCTCTTCTACCCTTTCCATGTGATCTTCCCCTCCTTCCAAGGCTGTGTTTGCCTAGCTACCAAGTTGACAGTTTTGATCAAATAGGTTGGTTGCTTTCACGTTGAATGAGCTCAGATTAGGAGCACCGATCGTAGGGAAAAGGTTCTGAAAAGGGAATTGGGAGAAGTGACTTATAGCTGGCCATTGCCCTAGCTGATTATGTGTTCTTGAGCAAGTCATTTCAATCACTGATTTCAGTGTACTTAGCTCTCTTAAATGAAGGGCTTAGGCTTGTAGAACTATTTCTTTTATATTTACCCTTTTATCATCAGGAGGTGTTTCTCTTTGTCTCTAGTAATCCTCTGTGTGGTAGTCTATTTTGTCGTATTAATATAGCCAGTTCAACTTTATTTTGCTTACTGTTTGCATGATATAACTTTTTTCATCCTTCCAACTTATTTGTGTGTTTCCGTTTAAAATGTGTCTCTTTGTAGAGAGCATATAGTTGATTCTTGCTTTTGAAAAACCCATTCTGATAATCTTTGCCATATAGATGGAATGTTTAGTCCATTTACATTTAAAGTTGTTGATATAATTATATTCTGTGGTTAACACTTTATGAAATATATTACATTTGCATTTTGATGTTTCTGTATCTTCTCGGTTTTCTTTCAGATTTAACTTTATGGAAAAAAGTCACAAGACTTCTTTTATATTATACATAGGTTGTATACTTAGTATAATTGGTTTGTTGGATGGGCCACACTTAGTAAGACATAAACAGAAAATAGCTTTATTCTCTCCTCTCCTGTACTTTGAATGATATTTTTTTGGCAGATCCTATAGCTTTTCAGTCATTTTACAGTATTGGAACAACCTAATTTTCAAATATTAGAAAAATGTAGTACAATGTAAATCAAAACTTCCATTTTCCCATCCAGTTTGTAGCTTCTCCCCTTTTTTCATTCTTAGGCTTGAGCCCAGGCTTAGTGATCAGCAGGAGGGAAGAAAAGGAATTCCTAGTTTAACTCTCCTCTCTTCCTCTCCTACACATTATCTGGCTCCTCCAGAGTTGACACGGGGGACATAAAAGGGGCCAAGGCTACTGCACTTAGCAGGTGCTGTTTGTTTTCAAGGCCAGTTCTTTTTCATACACACCCTGATGGATTTTTTGGAGTGCCCTTGCAGGTCCATTGGCATTGTGCCATTATTTGCTTTGAGCACTGCAATATCAGCTCCTCATATTCCAGTGGAAGATCACTGGAGTGTCTCTGTGTCCTTGTCCAGGCAGCCCACTCAGATGGAGGCTTTTCAGGATCATTCAAACATGAAAACCTTCCATAGTATTCACGTGGTCCACAGAAAACCTCTCATCTTAACACTATCAGACCCTGAGGGCACAGCCTGCTTCTACTTCTACTGGGGCTCTGTTGCCTTGCAGGTGGCATCAGCCAGCCAATCTGATGCACATGCCATGGCTTCTGCACTGAAGCAGGCATCCAGGCAGGGAATAGAATATCAGCCTCTGTCATTGCAGATAGCCTCAATTTATTATGGCTTTTCTTTAATTTTCTTTTCTTTTTTTTTTTTTTGCCTTCCTTATGAGGTGTTAGAGAGAGAAGCAAAGGGATCTGTTGAATTTTCTTTGAAGAGTTTGCTGCAGTGCAGTTCTTCTCATACGCAGACTCTGGAGGTGATCTCTGGACTGGCTTGGCCATTTGTAGCAAGCGCTATGGACATACACAAAGAACTCTTCATATCACCTTTGGCATTGAAACATTAGCAGAAAATTGAAGCAATAATTCCCATTCTCATCATTAGAAGAATTTAGAGATTACTGGCTTAATAGTAAGATGCACAGATAAGTGTTAAACCTTCAGCTACATTTGTAATTTGTGAACTGCCACACTCTGTAAGCTTCTCCCTTCACAGTTATGAGAAATACTAAGTACCAAATAAATGCTTAATGAATTAAGTCATGGTGATTGCAGGATATTGGTCTCTGGGGAAGGTAAAGGTGACCAATATAATAAGAGGAATGAGGTTGCTAATCTGCAAAATTCTTTACTGATTTGGTTAAACAATGGGTCACTTAAGTGGAAAAAAATAGAATTCAAAACTACTGTTAGCTTTGTCAAACTAGTTGGTCAGGTTGGCCTATATAAAACCTGAAACTGGATTGACAGGCACTTCTGCTGGAAATCTCTAAACAGTACAGATCATATAGGTATATTCATCAATGTATATATATGTAAATGTGTACTTTTTTGAGGAATATATATATAGTTCTGCATATATATGCAGACATATAAATATGTATTTTATAGTACTAATATAACTGTCCGAGAAAGAAATGACATAATGATGTCATATAACATATAAAATATAAAAATATACTTTAAGAGTTGGCAAATAATAAATAGCACAGATAAAGGAGAATGGTTTGGAACAAGAAACAGGTAATTTCCCCTAATTTTTGGAGCAGAAATAGATGAATATGAAATGTATGTATCAGTTCATTAGTTAGCTTATTTCAAAGTACAAAATAACCTTAAAAGATTTAATGTGATTTTGTACCAGAATTTATAGGTGACAATATGATAAGAAGTTATTTTAAAGTTATAAATTTAATTTTGACTAGTTAATTATCAATATATTTAAAAATATATTAACATGTGCTTTATCCTAATTAAAAGGAGATTATATCTCAGTAGCGTCTAAGATTTTTAAAAATAACTTTGGTACTTATAAAATATGTGATTATATAAAAAACATTGGAAAATAACTTAAAAGCACAAGGAAGAAGGGAAGAAGGCAAAACTACCTTTAATCTAATTATAATAGGTGGTAACAAATATAGGCCAGAATGAGAAACACCAGATTGCTTTTTGTTTATTGATACATTTTTTCCATGAGTGACAAAAATTGATCTTTTCATGGTGGAACTTCCTTTGATCTATATTTAATCAGCTCACTTAATTTTCTGTTTAAAACTAATAATTCATGGCTAGACTTTGTATGTAGGAAGTGGTTCTAAGATTGTGTCCAATATCATCAGAAATCTGCTTAATATAACTCCTAAAGCTTTATTTGTAGACTAGATATTTGTATAATATTTGGAGCGTTTGTCAGTTGTTAGGAATTAGTTTAAGATGTGGAGAAAGAAATAAAGTTAGCTGGTGAATAAGGAAGTATTTTCACACTTAATCCTGTTTTTAGTTCTAACCCTGGAATTGCTTATAGCAGTTAATGTGGACCTCAATATTTCATTGTGTAAATGAGCAGTGTCAGTATGATGGTGGGGTTAAATGCAAGGGAGATGCTTTTGTCCTACTTTTCAAGGTATACTTTAAGCAAGGTAAGCATTCACAAAGGAGTCCTAATTTACTAGAAAGCTTGAAGTTTTGGAGCAGAGATTTTTAAAGAAGTTGTATGCAGAGTTCTTTCTGAACTATGGCCTGATAGTGTCTTTGTGAAAGTATCTTCTACCCATTTCTTTTGTTATGAAGCCTGTTTTTAAAAATCATTGGCCTTTGGTGAAGATTGAACACATTGAAAAATAACTGTATAGGAGAAAAACTGTGAGTGTTATAGTGTTATTTAATTGAGAATACTATTTGTGTGTGTGTGTGTGTGTGTGTGTGTGTGTGTGTGTGTGTGTGTCTGTGTCTCTGTCTGTGTCATGGGAAAGTATTGAAATGATGCATTACTGAAAAAAAAAAGAAGGATTTGTTTATCTTTCCAAAGAGAATCGAGCCATTATTTGGGAAAAGACTCAACATCCTTTTACAAAATCATATTTTTTTTTCAAATGTATGTGTATGGGAAATCTTAAAATAATAGATAACTAACTAATAGAAAGGGTGAGGAAAAAAATGGAAGCGTGCTTTGTCACCTGATAACTATCCCAAAATAAGTTTGGCTTCTAACACGTTTTTAATGTTTTTTTTTTTTTTTTTTTTTTTTTTTTTTTTTTACAAATGGGTATTAGATAGCTTCCGTGGTAGAAGTGAGGACTTGCAGAATACTCTGTGTTACTAAAAAATTGCTGGAAAAGTTAACCTGAAATGGCAGAGTAAAGAAGCTTATGTTTAAGCTAATATACTCCAGTAACTTTTGCATCTCTGCACGTTCATCACAGACTGTGAGCATATTGTGTATAAATAATTACCAAATGTTTCGGGGGTGGTGATTCTATTTGTTCTCCATGAGAATTTATAAAGTTGTTAAATTCGGTTTCTTTGGAGTCATCACAGTTTATTTCACTGAGATGTTTACTGGATAAATATTTTCACGGGAGTTTTCACCAACTTCAAAGAGGTAGTAGTTATTCAATGCAAAGTGTTAGGAGCCTATTGCAATATACATTCAATCTGTTTTCTTTTGACAGTAGATTTGTTTCTCTTTTTGGTTCAAATGAATTCATTATTTTAAACTGCTTCAATTAATTCGGTATGTTGTATTCACAGACACAGTGGGTTTTATTTGTAAGCCTCCCCAGAGACCAGGGTCCCCAGGGTCTTGGTGCCACATGTTCTGTAAATGTGACAGGAGAGCTGGGGTGTTTGTACCATACATGGGAGAGGGCTGATTTCTGAGAGAAACTAATGCCGTTGACTCATAGGTTTCTTTTTATGATTTCTAGGTCATACAAGTACATGGTAGCTTTAAAAAAAAACATGCCATAGGTATGTAGAGCCTTTATAAGTCTTGACAGCTGTAAAATGAGCTAGAGAAAGTCACTATCTGGGTCATGTGGAACCACATCTGGTTTATGATTTGGGCACACAGTAATTGTTCTTGAGGTTATGATGGAGCCTCACCTTGCTTATGTTTTTGGCCATAGACTGAAGTTTCCTTTGAATGTTCCCTCAGCTAATGTAGGTATGCAGTTTATAAATAATACTTTCATAAGGACAAAAGTGAGAAGCAGCATTGTACAGCAGAAATGTGAGAGCTGACCTTCCTAGGTTCTGACCTTCCTAGGTTTGAGTATCCAGTGTGTCTTTTGCTAGAAATGTGACCTCAGGTGAGCTCCAAAGCTCCCTCTGAACTCGTCCTCATGGGAAAGGAGAGAGACTAGTGCCTAACTGGGGAGCGGTGAAGACTGCACGAAATACCAGATGCAAAGTGCCTAACACCTCACCTGGTTTATACAATAATAGCTACCTCTTAGTTGTAGTTCTGTTCTTTTCTTTCTACAGACATTTGACCATTAAATACACAATTATTTCAACTCATTATTATATTTCTAGAAGTGATGCTTACAGATTTTTTTTTCTTTTTGAGGACTGCATGCTTTTCATAAAGTCTCTTGGAAAAGTAATTTCTATGTAGTTTTGCTTCTTCATTCATTCAGCATTTGTCAATACTTGTTACTGGCTTGCTTCCTGAGGTCTAGGAGTTTATGTTGTATCAAGAGAGATCCACAGATAATAGAAGTTACTGTGGAATTTTAAGTTCCACAGAAGGTGCATTTCTGAGGCCCTATAAAGCAGAGTAGCAGCATTTGAATCAGGTCAGCCCTTCAGCCCTCGAGAGGTATTTTCATGTTCTTGTTTTCTGTTTTTTAGTGATGTTCCATTTCTGGTGTTTAATCTAGCCATGCCCCTAAATATATTTACTTTTCTTTGTGAGACAGGTTAAGACTGTCTTAACTTAGAAGATTCTTCATTTCTTTGGTCACTGGAATAGCATTGCTGTCTTTTTTGTCATCATTCTCTTTTGCATTGTTATCATTCTCTTTTGCATTGTTCATATCAGAATGTAATGGCCCTTAGGAAAGCACAGTGTGGCTCAGTAGAGTGATGTGCCTTGTTGTTTCTGAGGCTTTTTTGATTCTCTCTGAAGCCTTTTGGTGAGCCTGTTGGGTGAGACATCCTTAGTGTTGACAAGTGGAAACTGTTGATGAGTTTTCCACTGCAATGGTGACGTATCTGTTACTGAGCAGTTATAGGGTGCATCGCAGTCAGTTAAAATAGGAGCAGCTTCTGAGGATACAGAAAGGGGAAAATAAGTTATTGCTGGTGTATATATTAGAATATTTTCGGCTGTGAGTGATAGAAAACAGCAGCCTAAACTAACAGAAGTTTAAGAGAAATGCAGGCTTAGTAATCTAAGCATTTTGGGCAGATGTGGCATCTCAGCAGTGCCATCAGGGAACCAGGTTCCTTCTATCTTTCTCTCCACTCCTCAACATTTAGCATTTATTTGTCTTCATAGGTGTGAGATGGCTCTGCACCACTCAGGAGCTATTTCCAGGAAATGAGGGATTGGGACTTGTTTACATCATAAGAATGAACTTTCTCAGAGCTCTCTCTCTTGTATCTCATTGGTCAAAACTGTGTCATGTGGCTCTCCCTAGCTGCCATAGTATCTGGGAAAACAAATCGTTTTAGCTTAGTATATTGGCTCCTAATGTTATCAATGTTGGCTAGACAAATAGCTATAGCCACCATACCTGGGAATTTTGTTTTTGTCACATCTACTACCTTAGTTTTAGATTTCATGATTTGGTAAGTATTAGATGCTACTTCATTCATTCACTTATTTGACACATATTTATTAAAAGCATAAGGCCTTAGGATATACCATTGCAAATTTAGTAAAACTAGTCCTCATATTATGGGTGCATGAATGTAAAATATGTAAGTATGGATGCGAGCTAATGGATGTTTCTCTTAGCTCATGTAGTAAATGGCTAGAACTGTGATTTTCAAATTGAAAACAACTGAATTTTGTTTAGCTGACCTCCGTCATGTAACTCGTTCGTAATTGTCACCCCTACCCTCCCTCCTCTGACCCTCAATCCTTTTACCGATAAATTTGGAAGCCTGCCTCCTGAGGCTGAGTTGCTCTGGTTTTCCCATAATACTCCCTTTTGCAGCTTTAAATGCTTACCCATTAAGTCAGACAAATTTCCTTTTCAGAGTTTGGCATTGTTTCTTTATTGGAAAGGAAACAGATTGTTTTAGGCCAGGAAAGCTTGCAAAAGAAAATAGAAGACCATGAACTATGTTTTTTATTTTCTTGTTTTTAATCATCACATCTCATGTTAGGATTCAGTGTTAGATCTCGGTGTGTTTTCTGTTCAGAGGGAATGTGTGGTTCTTCTTGCACCTGGTTTATCTTTGATGTAGGCTTGGCACAGCTTTACACATGGTCTTTCCCCAAACCATGACATAAATCCTGCTTTTTATTTTATGGCTAGGGTCAGGTTTCCAGTAGTGGCATCTGGCGGGGTCAGTAAATCAAATTCCTAGGCTGTGAGGATGATTTTACTTGTTTGTGACTTTCCCTGCTTGTTGTGAAAGCTCAGCTTTAGTGTCACCTGGCCCCTTTTTGGCTCTTTCAAATTTTAGTCAAATTGAGTGGTATAATCCGTAAAGTGCCCATCTTTTGGCTGTTTCACAGTGACAGATCACTGAGCTAGGATAAGCAGGTAGCAGATCTGATAATTTATATCTGTGGTCCCAAATCTTTGCCATGAATAAAGGATTTTTAAAAAAATTGTTCCCTCTTGGATCTTGGAATTAGAAAGAATTTGTTCATGAAACATCACATTGATACTAATGATATGTTATTCATTTCCCCAATTACATTAATCAAAGGTGTATTTAACTACCTACAATTTCTGACAAGCATGAGATAGCCAGTGTTCCTATGTTGATGTTACTTAATTCAAAGCAGGATACCTAAAATAAAAAAAGAAACAGAAGATTTATTGCAACTAAATATATATTTGTTATTTGGCTTTGGAATATTGAAATAAATATTCAAAGCCATTTTGATGATTTTTTAAAACCATACCTATAAGCTTTTCATTTTTCCTAGTGTGATATTTGATTTTTAAAATTTTTGCCTAAAGTATTTCTTTTTTTTTTTTGTTAGAGAGTATTTGAAAAACAGAAAGGTTGTGATAGTTACGTGCATTTCTCTCTGTATTTTCACAAATAATTCCCATCGAATGAACATTTAAAAAACTTATGGAACATTTTGAATATACATAAAAGTACAATGAATATCACAGTGAACCTTCATATATCCATCATTACACTATAACAAACTTACGGTCAGTTTCGTTTCATCCATTACTCCTCCCCATCAGTGACCCCAACTGGATTGTTTTGAAACAAATCCATATTTGAAGCAAAAATAGATGTATTATTTCTGGTTGGTCCGTTATGAACTGAAGATCTATAAGTGGCCCCACCCCAGTTGTTACTATGTCATAGATTATGATTTGGCTTAGCGTACGTGCAGTGACCCATGTGTCCGTATTGATCATCAGTTCATCGTGGCTTTCTTAGCTATCTTGGCTTTCTTTCGTTAGCAGAGCTTACCTGCAACTGTAGTTGCGGAAAATAGAACAGGCAGCTCTTACCATCACTATACTGTATTGGCAGTGAAGGGCACCAAAGTACTGCTGGTTGGCATATGAAGTGGTGAAGAGCGAAAGAGGAAAGGCCCCAGATGCTGGCTTACACTGGGAGGTCCACATGGGGCATTGGTGTTGCTTTGAAGGAGAGAGGTTCTGCAGCTAGCTAAGCTTGGCCAAGAAGAGTGGAACTCATCTTGGCTATTTGCAGACATGGAGGTGGTTGCAGGGTTCATGATCCTTTCAGTAGGATGTTGTGAGAATTTCTTATTTAAAGTTTAAAAAGGATTTTTATTCTGAAGTGAAGCAAACACAAGCTAATGGAGGATTTCTCATTTGGCGAGAGGGACTCCTCTGGACTGATGTCTCCTTGAATTTATGCATTGGCAGGCAGTCATTTCAAATCTTTGGAGCTCTTTTGGGTCAGAATCCTGGTCATTGTTTCTGAATCTATATATCATTATCCTCATTGGGATAATTACAGATGGAACCAAACATATATCATGGTCAGAGTCAGAATTAGATTCCTGTGAACATTATCCCATTGGTCATTTTAATTAGATTTCACTGGAAACAGTTTATAGTAGTGGATGATTAACTTACATTAAACTAAACCATTTACTTTCTTATTTTGGCTTGAATATGTAAAGTTAAAATAATTTATATTAACAAGTGATTTTGAAAAGTCATTTAGTATTTATTAGTGACTAGTAGGTTTCTGTGTCAATTGTTTATTGAAAGTAATACATGTAAAATAAAATCAGAGGTATCCTGTTTTTATTTTAATTTTTATGTAGTTTTTTTGTAATCTAAAAGTCTTAGCTAAGAAAAACAGAGCCCATAAATATAGTTTATTGGCTTGGACAATAAAAAATCAATAGAAGGAGGTAGCAGCTTATAGTTCTGTTACCTTCTGTCACCTACACAGCCCATCAGAACCTTTTCACCTCATTTTCCCACTGGAAAAGGAGAAACGAGAGTGGAGTTTTATCTATTTCCTTCTTTGTTTATACATTTACTTTATGGAATTAAACAAAATGTTTGAAAATATGTCATTGGGATTGATGTGAAGTAAATAATTCTAATTTTGAGCAATTTTCATTTATTTTTATCCATTTTCCATTTGATTTTATCCATTTTGTTCTTTAAAAAGCAAATCATTGGAATCAAAATCTGTAAAATGTTTTATGTAGTTAGAAATGAAGAAATATTTCAAGTCTAATTTAAAGATTTCCATTTGTTTAATATTATAAATGAAGCACAACATGATAAGATTATAGGCTGGTCTTAAAAATTCACATTTGCTATTTATTGTTACTAGTAGGTAGTTTTTCTTCTATTTTTTCTTCACAGGAAAAGATGATTTCTCTCTGGTACAGAATCCTGAAAATGTGATCTCCCTTAAGAAGGTAGGTGTATATGCTTTTTAATTTGTGACTAAAAAAATTTTATCTTGAATAAATTACAACCCAGATGATTTAATCGAGAAGCATTCTTTTATGCCACTAACACGTGCCATTGTGAATTGAATTAAAACCTGAGATTCATCTTTCTAAATTCAATATTTAAGTTTGCCAGTCTTTTTAAAGAATGACTATTTTGAGACAAAAGTTGATGTCTACAGCAGTCAATGTATGTGATGTATAATAAGTGAATGCTTCTCAGCAGATCCATTTTTAATTGCAATACATTTCTTTCAGCTCATCTTGATGAAATGTGTTCCTGTCTTTTTCAGTGGGTGACATCTTTCTAGGAAACCAAGACAGTGTGGAAATGTAAAATGGTCTGTGGCCAGTAAAAAATGTGATATCTTTCATTTTATGTTGTGAGATTTATTTTTCAGAGTGTGGATTGTGATTTGCTGGATACTTTGTCAGCTGTAATAAGGTTGGGGGCATTCTTGGGTGTATGGTATCTTTTTGTAGTCCATACAGAGCCTGCAAGAGGTTTCCGAATTTCATGGAGTGAATTCATACTAGCCTAGGAGCCATTTTGGCTTTCTTTTTTTTTTTTCTTTTCTGAGGCAGAGTCTTGCTCTGTCACCCAGGCTGGAATGCAGTAGCGTGATCTTGGCTCACTGCAACCTCTGCCTCCTGGGTTCAAGGGATTCTCCTGCCTTAGCCTCCGAAGTAAGTGGGTCTATAGGTGCCCGCCACCACGCCCAGCTAATTTTTGTGTTTCTAGTAGAGATGAGATTTCACCATGCTGGCCAGGCTGATCTCGAACTCCTAATCTCAAGTGATCTGGCTACCCTGGCCTCCGAAAGTGCTGGGATTACAGGCAAGAGCTACAGTGCCTGGCCTTTGTTTGTTGTTGTTGGTTTTTATCTCATACTTTTTATTCTGAAATATGGACTGCCTCTCCCATTCTGAAAGGTGTAGTTGGGGACTTGGTTCTGACTAGAGCCATGCGTTCAGGGAGTGCCTGTGCAGACTGGGAAACTGCTAGGCATGAGTGGTATGGTGGGTCCCATGGGGCTGTCACCCCAAACCACAGGACTGCCTCAGAGATTTGGGGGGTGTTTTAAGGTCACAGTGGTCAAATCTGACCTTGTGCCATTATCCTTTCATGTTATCCTCCAGTTTGCTCTCAGACTGTAAGATTTTAGCTCTTAGATCATTTCTGGGCTGAGAAGTTAGGCTGCAGAAACAGTTTGTCCTGATTTAATTATAATAACAAGTTCGTGATGCTGATGGTGTCTTTCCTCATTCTTCTGCAACCTCACCAGAGTGGCCATTCACCTCCAGCTTTTAATTACCCATCCAGCTAGCTCCCAGCCATCTCTGCCCTGGGAATGGCTTGGTTCTCCTCTGACAGAGCTCACCAAGCAGTTGCTCACATGTTGCTTATAAAGCACCCACCTCTAGATACAGCAAAAAGTGAAGATTATGGTCCTACTAGGTCACTGGAAATCTAGTGTGGAGAACAAACATACATTGATTTCCAAATTGGAAATAGAGGAGTTGAAGCTGGGTTGTAATGTTTGGCCCATTTAAGATAAATAGAACCACCCGTGTAAATTTGGCATTTGGACATAAATAAACCCTATGAGAGTATGCTACCAGAGTGAACTTACAGAGACTAGAGAGATTGCTGCGAATTTGCTTCAAAATTGAAATTCAAAAACCTGCTGTATGCGATTAATTGCAGTGAATTTACTGCATAATAGTTAAATAAGTGTTTTTTTTTTCTCAGATTATTTATTCAAATTTTGGCTTCAAAGATGATACAGAGAAACATGAGTTAATCAAAGACAGAGAGTGAGGATAATCTTTGATAGAATGATGACTGCAAAAGAGCTGATAAGTATGATATAAATGCTGAGTTATAAAAATACACTTTTAGGAAATACAGATTATTAGACCTTGATCGTCTTTGAATGATAATTGGACTTAACCGCAGCGTAAATCATCCGTATCGTGTATCTGCTAGCATATAGATATATAGAAAAAATCTGACTTTGAACTACTAGGAAAGTTGCTTTTTCGCATTTATCCAACATTAATCTAAAATCCCTCTTGGGAATAAAAACTCACATATCTGCAAGGTAGCCAGACAGTTAGGAGCACAGTCTTGAAAAGGCTTCTCAACTATGTGGGTGACAGAGCCCAGGAGGCTGTGGAGTATTGTAAAAGTCCTGGAGTATGTGGCAATTAATTCCAAGGATGTCTTATGTATTAAATAGTCTCATATATATATATGTATGTATATATATATATATATATGACTATTTTAAAACTCTGTATCATTCCTGCTATAAGGCAATATATATGAATATGAAGTGTTACTGAATTAAGAGGAGCTTTTTTATTATAATGTATTTTCCTAATAGAAATTAAAGCTACTTTATACTACTACCATTTATACTACTATTATAAATGGCTAACAATTCATTTTGACACTAAACATGGGTTCTCATAATCAAACAAGTTGAAAATTGTTGCTCTAGAACATGAGGAAGGTATCTGAATCATGTTAAGATTGGATTCATGATTCGAGCAAGACAGGGCCAGAATGTTTTTAAACAGTCAGAAAAAAGAAATACTCAGATGTTTATTAGATATTAGATTAGGTTACTGGGGCAATGGAGGAACTTTCTTCTAAAAACTTTTAAGCAGTCCATTGTCTTGTATGGTAGGTTGGTTAGATGTATTCTTCAGTACGAAAGCTAGTAGCCACGTGGTCATTTAAATTTAACCACATATAGTTATTTTAATTAAGAAAATTAAAAATTGAGTTCATCATTTACACCAGTCACAATTCACATGCTCATTAGCTACATATGGCTAGAGGGCAGCACACAGAACATTCTCATCATCACAGAAAGTTTTTTTTTTGACAGTACTGGGGACAATTGTCATCACTAGGACTGCTCCATGCCACTAGTAGTACCAACACCACAAAGCTATTCCTAGGGGCTTTGCCCCTGGGGTCCTGGCATGGAATGGAGAAGACAAAGCCTGGTTTGCCCTATAAATCCTGGGAGATTTTTATGGACAGGAGTCCTGAGTGAATGTGTGGAAAAGAAAATTGTTTCCCCATAATCTTCCAGCTCCCCTCCCTTTCGTTGTGGCCCATATGCCCTGACAAGCAGCAGGGGTCCATGTGCCAGTTTGAGTTAACATTTTATTGTTTGTACAGTAGACATTTATCCCCATTTGGGCTACTTGGCATCTGAATCCTTTTTCTGAATTTGGGGGCATTCGTCATTGTGTGAAGCTGGGTGGATAAAAGTGCCGTTTCTCTTAACTTTCCAAGCAGAAATGCCCACTTTTGTGTTTTTCTTGATGTCTGCCAGCAAGTAGGCACACTCATGGGACTTCAGGTTTGTCACATCTGGGACTGGGGCTCTGGAGAGGTGGCTTAGAGAGGCAATGGTTTGGAATTCTGCCCATCACTGGTGCAGGCAGGACCATGGTGGCAGGTCCAGAGCCACCTGTGGTGACCAGCACCAACAGTGCAGTAGAGGAAACAGAGTTAGTTACTGGGAACAAAAGCAATACTAATGGAAACAGCCTTCCCATGAGTGAAAGGAGCCGGACTAGTCTCCCTTGTTCTAATGGACATTCTCCTTACATGGAATAATAACAGGACAATTTAATTTTATTTGTTATTATTAATTTTTTTAGAGACAGGGTCTTGCTCTGTTGCCCAGGCTAGAGGGCAGTGGCATGACTGCAGCTCACTGTAACCTCAAACCTCATAACAGGAAAATTAAAAAAAAATGAAAAGAAACCACTTAGCTGTAACACAAGGAAGATATGCTGACTTGTTTAATGGAAAGGAATATACTTTAATGGAAGAATACATATATCAGAATTTCAAACATCCCACATGGGTTTAGTAATGGAGCAACCCCATTTTTTGATTTTGATAGAGAATTGTGTTTATAATTCTGTTTCTTATATGCACAATGTAATCAAAACTGTTGCCTGTGAATAATCACTCTTCTTCTGATTCCTACTTGGCTAGGCTGATATGCCTGTTTTATTACTTTTCCAGAACAGATAGACTCACATATTGTTTCACGTTATGTTTTGAGTTCTTAAGCATATTGTCTCTTCCTCCTGTGCACTGATTCCCACTTTCGTGCACACAGCAGCTGTGTGACCATCTGCGTCATCTCAACAGTGCCACAGCTTCCTCCGTAGAATGCTACGGTGTGTCGCCCATGGAGGGATTCCTCATCCCAAGCGTGATTTTTACGTGGGTAGGCTGCCCGCCTGTGAGGTGAAGTTTCTGGTGGCCCATTTCTTCATGTTTCATGATAATTGGTCAGAGGCTTGCCTGGCAGTGGAACCATTACCCCAGGGACAGAGGTTGCCTGCTGTCCGTCATAACTTATGCTCAGCCCTCAATAGAAAAGAAGTATGGTGTGAAGCAGCCACCCAACCAGAGAGACTGGTGGAACAGCCTCCATTTGTATGTAGGTGAGAGCTACACGACTTGTTCTCACCAACACAGTGTGAACAGACCTGTAGGGCAAATCTGGGACAAGGCTTCGAAACCCCAGGCTCTATTGTCCTCTTTCCTGTGGTTAGATGCAGATGACTGGGAGGCCTGAGGGGATGGTAAGAGACAGGATTAAGTGAACCTGAGTCTAAATCATTGCATTATGGATGGCTCCTCACTATTCCTATTCAGGAATCCACATGTTACTGAACAGAAAATCTTTAATAGTCATATTTGCAGTCTTTCCCAGTAACAAACTCTATACAATGAAAGATGGAGCATAAATTATGTGAGCAAGAAAGAGAAATAAGCTTCTATTATGTTAACTCTTTATGTGTTTTCAGATTTGTTCATTGCAGAAGCTGACATTACCCTTGTACACCCTCATTCAGCCACATAAATCTCATTATTTCTTTTTATCAGGTATTAGCTGACATTTTTTCATTTTTCAGTTGCCCATTATGTGGAATCATCTTCTTGCATTGAGTAGTAGCATGGCTTATACCTGAGTATGATTATGGCCTACATACATTTCCCTACATATTGCCTAGTGTTGCTTACAAATAGGTCTAAGAGTTAGAGGAGAGCTTAGTGCCTCATTGTAAAAACAATTTGCCAGTTTTGTAAATCAGCGTTTTTGTTTTTTTTTTTGAGATGGAATTTTGCCCTGTCACCCAGGTTGGAGTGAAGTGGCATGATCTCGGCTCACTGCAACCTCTGCTCCCTAGGTTCAAGTGATTCTTCTGCCTCAGCCTCCTGTGTAGCTGGGATTATAGGTGCCTGCCACCATGCCCAGATAATTTTTGTATTTTTAGTAGAGACAGGCTTTCACCATGTTTGCCGGGCTGGTCTCGAACTCCTGACCTCAGGTGATCTGCCCGCCTCAGCCTCCCAAATTGCTAGGATTACAGGCATGAGCCACCGCACCTGGCTGTAAATCAGCATTTTGAGTGAGTTTTTAATCCTCTTGGATCACTACAAAGATTGCGGTAACTGAGAATGCAAGTTCAGTGACTACTTTTGCTTCATAAATGTATAGAAAATGGTTGATGGTCTTATTAGAAAACATTTCCCAGGCTTAATAGTTCTATATAGACGATAGAGGCAGCCAATGAAGATGGAAAGGGGAAACAATGATACAAAATCATCTTAGATTACAACAGAAGGAGAAAGTATTTGATACTCATTTAAAAGCAGCAAAGGTGGTGGTTCGAGATATACATTTTGCTTTTGGCATGACATGTAAATGATTGCTTGGCAGAGATGAAGAATTAGGGATTTAATGTTTTTGCTTTTTAGTTTACTGTGTATTAACTAATACCATTTTCTTCTTCTATAATATGGAAATAGCAACTGTATACCTGTAAGGTTATTAATGGAGGTTTTATGCATGCTGATACATTTGAAATGTTTTTAGTTCTTTAGGGGAAAAGTGCTTAATAAACATAAATAACTACTTATGTTAACAGTTTATTTCTGTTGACTTAATATACCTACTTTTTCCTCTTAATAATGCCAGAGCATATTTGGGGGGCTATAGCTTGAATAAAAATAAGACATTATTAATATCAGCACTTTGTAACCTGAGACAGATGATTTAATCTCTCCTGCCATATTCTCTGGGGTTTAAAGGTGCTATTCAGCAGGATTATTATGAACACCAAAAAAAGTTTGCATAAAATAGCTGCATGGCTGTCACTTCCACATAAGCTATGAAGGCAATGATGATAATTAAGTCTAGGACTTGTAGGAACCACATGTACTCACTCCTACTGCCTTTGTTCTTCTCTTCTTCATGTCTACTCTGCCATTGTACTTTGTTTTTTTTTTTTTTTTTTTTTTTTTTTTTGTGGAGACAGAGTCTCGCTCTGTCTCCCAGGCTGGAGTGCAGTGGCGGGATCTCGGCTCACTGCAAGCTCCACCTCCCGAGTTCATGCCATTCCATCGTACTTTTTAACACATTGGCATATACTCTGTGCTGACTACTCCAGTATGGAGTGCTTCTCAAACTTTTTGGTCTAAGACCCTTCTCTTAAGTAGAGTAGGGTCTAAGACCCTACTCTTAAGAATTGTTCAGAGTTCTAAATAGCTTTTTAACATGCAGCTTATATCATAACTATTTGCTATATTAAAAAGTAAAATGGGGACATTTACAAATACTTATTTTAAATAACAGTAATAAACCCATTACATGTTAACGTAAGTAAGAATTTTTTAAATGAAGAATTACTGTATTTTTCCAAACAATATATGTTTGGTGAGAAGAATGGCACCATTTAATATTTTTGCAAATCTCTTAAAGTCTTGCTTAATAAAAGATATGTGAATTCCCTTATTTGCTTCTGCAGTTTATTGAGATATTGAACATGATGAAGGCTCTGGAAAACTCTTTTAGAGAGTGAGAGTAATAAAAGGAAAATAATTTCTTAGTATCATTATGAAAATAATTTTGACCTTTCAGAACCCTGAACTTGTCTTGAGCACACAATTTGA
This sequence comes from Nomascus leucogenys, assembly GCF_006542625.1. Lineage (NCBI taxonomy): Eukaryota > Metazoa > Chordata > Mammalia > Primates > Hylobatidae > Nomascus > Nomascus leucogenys. The sequence continues at coordinate 3,480,074 of NC_044391.1, forward strand.
GAGTGATTGGTCTATGTTAAATCCCCAAAGGTTGTCTTTAGAGTATTTCCAGTTTTGTCACATTTACTACTTTGTACTAGAAAATCCCTTTCCCATCCAAAATATTAGTAAATAACTATTTCTATCTAGTTAATTCTTATTCAGAGAAATAACTAAGAGGCTAAATTTTAATTTTAATTTTAGGCTGCAATTTTCCCATTTATTAATTGCACCTTCAGAATATACTGGCATCTTAACCCATTTCCCCCATTCTCACAGCTGCTTTTAAGTCATTTTTCTCATTGATACGCACTATTATGAGAGCCTCTAAATTGGTCTCTGTCCCAGTTGCTATTGCTGTGCAACAAACCACCCCGAAACTAAGTGCTTGAAACAGTAACAATCACAAATCTGCAGTTAGGGCAGGGTTTAGCAGAGAAAGCTCATCTCTGCCCCTTATGGCATCAGCTGGGGATATTTTGACTGCATGCCAGAGGATCCACTTGTGAGATGATTCACCTACATGCCTGGCAAGTTGATGCCAGCAGTTGGCTGGGAGCTAAGAACTAGGGACTTCCGTCATCACCATGTGGGCTCTCAATGGACTGCTTGGTCTTCCTCATAGCATGGTGGCTGAGTTGCAAGAGTAAATGTTCCAAGAGATAGAAGTAAAAGTTGTCACTTTCTTAAGGTCTGGACATGGGAACTGGACTAGTGTCACTTCTGCTGGATTATAGTCAAGCAGCCACAAAGCCTAAGTTCAAGGAGTGGGAATACAGACTCCTACCTCTCAGCTGGAGAAGTGTCAAAGAATTTGGGGACCATGTTTTAAAATTACCATACTCTCTCTGCCTCAGTCCTTCTCACCCCCAAATTGCCCAGTATTTGCATCTTGTCCTCAGATTCAATTTCGTAGAACATATATAGCTCTGTTTGTCCCGTAGCTCCCCGTTTTCTACCTAAGAACAAAATTAATCTTGCATTCAGAACAATCCATTTATTAGTTTACCCTATTCCTTCTTTAGTATACCCTGAGTTTTAGCCCAAATTTATCTGGATTTTTCTTCTTTTGCCTTTGATTATACTTTTTTTCTCTCTTCCTAGAATATTATCCCTTTAATCTTTTTCACATCCTAACATTCTGTCCTCTTAATAAATGCTACCACTCACATGAAGACTTCCTTAAGCTCTCCATCCTTCTGTAGCATGTCTTTCTGTTATCTCTCATCATACAGTTTAACTGTACCATTTTAAAGACCTCCCAATTTCTGTCTCGTACAATAATACATGTATCTTTTATATGCTCTACTAGATTTTATGTTCCTTGGAGGGGATCCATATTTTTAAATATAATATTAATCTTTAGTTGCTCTGATATCTTGAGATATATGTAACAAGTGCTTGATTTTTAAAAAAATGAGTGAATGAAGATATGAATGAAATTAACAGAGTATGTTTAGACTCACCTAAAAAGCTATTAGAAGTACTATGATTGTTGATTAAAATTGCTGGTTAGCCACAAACTAAATAAGTAAAAATTGATGATTTAATTACCAAGCATAAATTTTAGACAATATTATTAAAAAAGAGATCACACCTAAAGTAACAGTACAACCATACAAAAATTTGGAATGACTTTCCTAGAAATGTATGGTAGGAACTAAGTAAGGAAAACTACAAAACTGAATTGTAGGACATAAAATGAGTTTCATATTAGTGGAGAGAGATTCTTTGTTCTTGGAAAGCCAGATTCGGTGTAGTAATACAAAAATATCAGATTTGTTCAATTGAAGTGTACACTCAGTACAATTTCTATCAAAACTAGGGAACTTGACAAAATAATTCCAAACTGCATCTGGAAGAATGAACCTATTAATACTCTCAGAACAAGAAATACTTATGAGGGGCACTTGGCATCTTAGATATTAAAGAATATTTTAAGTCAATGATGATTGAACAATGGTATTGATACAGGGATACATCAATGAGTAAAATATTAAAGAACCTTGTTTTATATACACATATATGGTAATTTAGTATATGATAAGATTGGTGTTTCAGATTGGTAGGAAAAAGATTAATTAGTCAATAAAAGGTATTGGGACACCTGCAAAGTCTTCTGGAAAAATAAAGCAGGCTCTCTACCACACTGCTAATGTAGAAATAATTCTAGGGATCAAAATTATACATATAACAAGATAAACTATAAATTTATGATAAAAATCTATGGATAAATATTTTTACAATTTATGTGTATGTGGGGAAGGCATCTCTAAGTAGAAACCATGAAGGAAAGGATTTAAAAATGTGACTACATATACATATGTTTTACATCTTTATTTTTCAAAATGTTAGCAACCATCTCAACTTGTTTGAAGGACAGACCATATACCGGAAACATATTTACAAACAATATGATCAACAAAGGCTGATATTCCCAAAGTATAAAGAGCTTTTAAAATAAACTCTGACAACCTTATCAGCAAGATGAACATTTAATAAAGTCGTGGAGTTAAAATAATGAATATGGGGACACCAAACATATAAAAAGATGATCAAATCTGTCAGCAATCAAAAGTGCAAATTAAACCAACAGTGATATATTATTAGGTTGGTACAAAAGTAATTGTGGTTTTTTGGAAAAGTCATGGCAAAAACCGCAATTACTTTTGCACCAACCTATATTTCTCAGTAACTAAAATGACAAATAAAAACAAGCAAAAAGTTCATAATTGATGATGCTGTGGGCAAACAGTGTAGTTTTTTTTTTTTCCAACTGCACTGAAGGGCCATATTTTCCCAGTCTGTTTGTGACAGATATGATTGTAACATACAGTAAAAATAAGTAGCCAGAAATAAAAAATCACAGATATTTGGAATAAAATATCAAATATGACACACGCGCGCGTGCGCGTGCACACACACACACACACACAATGTTCATCAGACATAAAATTAACTCTCTCAAATTGCGTTAAATATTTCTAAATGTTTACCCTCAATTTCTGGACCTATCTCAGTGGACCAGTCAGGAACATTTTGCAGTCTAGCACCATTCTATGGACCACTCTTAGAATAGCACTCCTTTAATGTGCCAATGGGAACATAAACTGGGTCAGACTTTGTGAAGGGAAGATTGGCAGTATGTATAGGATTTTAAATAGGCAAACCCTTCTATTTCTAGGAATTTGTTGTAAGGCAAATTGGATAGTTGTGTAAGATTATTTATCCTAGTGTCTTTGGTGATAGAGAAAAAGATGAAACCTAAATATCCTCCAGTAGGGTTATTGGTTAGACGGTTATGGTAGAGTCAGACTGTGGAATACTATGCGGTCATTAAATAATTAAGCAAATGTATATTCATTTTTTATTATAGAAAATTTCAAATATACACAAAAGTAGAATGAATGCCTAAGCCATCTCCATATGACCATCACCCAGCTTCAACTGTTACCCAGTCATGGCCGATCTTGTCCCTGCCCCTTCGATTAGTTGTGCGTTTATTTGTGTGGGAAGATTATCTTGACCTTTTGTAAAGAAAAACCAGGTTATAGTGGAGCATTTATTTACTTGTTCAACAATTATGGATTATACTCTTATGTCTGGTGTGGTACTATTCTAGGAGCTGGGGCTTCAGAAGTGCATTAAAAAAGTAAAAATCTCAGCTTGCAGCTTAAATTCTAGTGGGGAAGACAGAACAACCAACAGTCAACATTTTAGCATATAGTTACTGATTATCATTACAGAGAAAAGGGGGAATAGGGAGCAGAGGGTGTGTTGTCATTTTAGAAAAGATTAACAGGGAAGCCCACCCACCCCCGCCTGAGATGGTGGTCTTTGAGTCAAGGCCCTAAGTTGCTAAGGAAGGATTACATGTCATTGGGGGGGCGACCTCCTCAGGCTGTTGGGGGAGGGAGGTAGCAAATGCCAATGCCATAAGGCAGAGGTGAGCCTGCTGTTTCTGAAGAAGAGCAAGGAAGCCCCAGGTTGAACATGAGGAGAGTGCTGGGAGATTGGGCAGGAGGGTGGCGTAGGGAGGAGGGTCTTATAGGCCTCTGTGCGGACTTCGACTACGGCTCTAAATGGAATAGGGAGCCTTTGGAGAATTGGGACCCAAGAGTGATGGGATGTTACTTTTGAGAAGACTCATGTTGACTACTGAGTTCAGAATACACTGTGAGGGAGCATGTCCAGAAGAAGGAGAATCAGGAGGTTATGTTCCTGTGTAATCAAGGGAGATTGGGGGATATTGATTTTAACGAGGTTTGGAGGGATGGAGGTGGTTTGAAGAGGTGAAATTCTCGATTTCTTTTGAAGATGGAGTCAGTAGGATTTGATCATGGATTCCACCTAAGGTATGAGGAAGGAAGAGGTGGTGAAGGGGATTCCAAGGTTTTGTGCCTGGGCAATTGAAAAGATGGAAGTACTGTTTACTAGAATGGGGAAGACTGCATTATGAGAGGTTTGAATGGAGAAGATCAGGAGTTGGTTTTGGATATGTAAAATAGTGATTCCCATTAGGTGTCCAAAATGAAGATAGGACCAGGAGTTAGTTGGATATTAAGAGTCTGGAATTCAGATGGGCCTAGGCTGAAGATGTGTACATGTGGGAGTTGTGAGTCTGGATGAAGTCACTAGAAAAGTGAATGTGGACAAGAAGCAAAGACAAGACTCAGAGGACTGAGTCTAAGGGCACTTAGAGGGTGGGGAGACAGGGAAGAATCAGTGTTAGAGATCAGGGATAAGAGTGAGCTAATGAAGTAGGAGGAAAAGCCAAGGCATATGGTGTCTTAGAATCTACCTGCTGAGTGTTTCAAGGAGGGAGGATTAATCAGAGGGGCTGTCAAAGAAGATGAGGACTGAGATTTGACTGAACAGGAGGCTGGTGCAAAAGTTGGATCAGCACAACATGTCAGCTTGAATTCCTTGCTGAGGTATGAATTGTGAAGCATGGAAATGATGATGATGATAATACTAATTATTATTAAGAATTCAAAAGGAACAAGGTCTTCTTTTTTTTTTGATAATGCCAAACATATTCCCTACCATTAAAATTGGATATAGCAGCCAAAAAAGAAAGAAAAATGAATTAAAATTACTGAAAGACAATTTTACATGTCGTGTCAGACAGTTTAATTTAAATATAAGCTGGTTGATCCAGGTGCAGCTGCCCAAACTTGGAATAACATGGGGGGAAAGCCTAGTGAGAAAGCAAAGTCAGTTGCAGGAGAGAGATACAGAGAGATGAGAGAGAGAGGAAGAAAGAAGAGAGAGAGAGAAAGAGAAAGAGAGAGAGGAGAAAGGGGTAGTTGAAGTAGGTTGCATAGGAAAAACCAAGTGCTTGGTAAACTTTATTGAGTCCCAGAAATGTAAGGTGCCCCCCACCAAAAAAAAAGTGCTAGCTGCTCTTAACACTAACTTTAGCCTGAATAGACTTGAAAATGTGTACATTTTTCATAGATGAATAGTTTCCCTGATACTTAAACAATATAGCGTGATCTTCAGAGCAGAGATGTGAATTTGTGTCCCTGGGTCTAAAGTATTGAACATTTATAAAATGTTGTGGCTGTAAGAGTACCAGAATTGTGCTGGAGTTTCAGATTCTTCTTTAGGCAGTTGATTTGATTAAAACAAAAGAAAACAAAAACAAACAACCAACTCACACTTCTGGTCCTTTCTCTGGAAATTATGAATAAAAATATCAACAAAACTTTAAAATAGAATTTTAGCAGTCTCCCTATTTGAGAAGGAGAATCTCACAATTTTCACTGGTAGGCAATTCATGTGGGGCTGGAATGCATAAGTGTGGGAAATAAATAAAATGATTGCTTTTTTTTTGTAATGGCCTAAAATGATAGCTTCTTGATTTAATAAACCTTTCCCCTACTCCCTACCACCACCCCTCTGCAGCTTACATACAATACACATATTCTAGTGCTTATCAAATTATAAAAGCTGGGCTCATGAAATAACAGGAGGATTTTTGGTTTCTGATATCAGTCAAAAATTGTTTGGAAGACAGGCAGAACAAGTTAAAGTGAAAGCCTAATATAGTGAAGGGAAAGATTTGTGTGCCAGCCACAGATGGACTAAGTTCGTTCTCACATAAATATTATCCTTTTGTTCTTGCCAGGACTGAACTGCAGTCATTGTCTTAATTAACTCAGGGAGTTTTCAGTTACAGCTTCAAAATCTCAGTCTTCTGGAAATTGTCATCTGGCTTTGTGTTGTCCCTAAGTAGCTGTGTGACCTCGAGGGAGGCACTTAACCAATTCAGGCCTCAGTATTGGGAGTCAAGGGTATGGAGGCCCAGTTTAGCTTTCTTCTAGCCCTGATGTTCTGTGAATCTGTTATTCAAGTTTATGGACAAGTTTCCACAGAGAAGGTTAGCAGAGTTTTTTAAAATTATTATTATTAAGCAATGGGCATTTTACTAAACAGCACTCAACTATTTTTTGCAATGTGTTAATTTATAGAACATTTTGAAACTCCGCATAGAAAGTGAATGCACAGGTCAAGGCTAACATAGCCTTTTTCAACCATATTGTCTGGAATTGTTTTTTTTTAAAACATATAATAAAAATTACACTTGAAGAAGAAATGCCAAAAATATATTTTTGATGGAAAAGAACAACTTACAATGATTAGCATTTATTTCAATGAAATTTGAATCTTTAAAACATAGGATTTAAACATCTTTCAATGGACATATACATTATTGTCTCAGATTCACAGGAATGTCTTGTAAGCTATCATTTCTCCTCTATTTACACTGTCTTTTGTGGGGGAAATAAAAAGACTAAACAGTGTTTAGATAATCTCTACACATTTTACATTTCTCCCAAAGGCTGCTGTGTAATGGTTGGCATCTGAGAGAATAAACAGGAAATTAGTGAGGCTGAGGTTCTCCTTCATCTTTTGCCAGGGCTGGACTCCTTGCTTCATTTATTTTCATACGACACCAGAAATCTGAGAACAGTATTTAAGCTGACTACGTTTCTTTTATAGCTGTCCTTTTATAGATGGTCTACATGTGGCAATCTACATATTGCCAGATCTTTCTGCTTTTCTCCAACTTCGTGTGTTGGCATTTGAAGTACCAAATGTCCTCTTCACCAATGAATAGTTTAGAGGAAGTTGAACAGTGTAGCCCTTTCGGCGTCGTAAAATACTGTATTTTTTTTTCATAGTCATGAAGGTAATATGTTTGTTATAGAAAATTTGGAAAATTAATATAATCCAAAATCCTACAACCCCCAAATCACCACTTTTGATATTGTACTGTTGTTCTCTTTGGTCTTTCATCATTTTTTTAATTACTTGTATTCATTAAGCAAGTATTCAATTTATTATTCAAACTGTTTCCAAGGTGAGCTGCTAAGAATGTTAATAGGTGTTCTGGGTCACTGGGGGCATTGGGAAGCTTTCCATGTCATATACGTTTGGGAAAATGCCAGATTGAACGATGTTAGATTTGTCACAGACACCCTCCTCAGGGATGAACTTCCTCAAAGGGCTCTATGACTCTTCTCTACTTGGGAAGGTACGCTGGGCAAAGCCTAGAAGTTATTGGACACAGAACTGGCTTTGGCCCTGCACCCACTAATGTTGTAATGGGGTGTTCTTCAGACGGCAGTGTGGATCTTATTTGGTTTTTGTTTGTTTTACAAAATTGAGATCTCATGCTTTTGTAACCTCCTTTTCCTACTTAATATATTATGAACGTTTTCTACTTTAAATCTGTTTTTCAAAGTTGCTTTCTCTCATTGTTATTTTTGAAAATATTCCATTTATGAAAGTTCCATTTATGAAGCTGGGGCCTAGCCCAGGTGACAGATCATTTCAGTCTGTGGGGATACTCTTGAAAGGTTCTGTCTGGGTTATAAAATGTTTATACTCATTTGAAATGTTTCCATCTTCCACCCACCCATTCTGACAAACCTTTAATTTTGGACAACTGCTGTTGAAGCTGTGGATTCACAGTTCCCAAAGCCACTGCTAATTTGTTTGCTTTGGAAAGACCTGACAAAAATAGACTTCTTTTAACACAAATGGATAATTTTCTCCCATTGATGGGCAGTTCATTTAAGAATACTTTATTTATTGTATTATAAAAATAGCCTCTTTGAGAAGAATGGCCTGCTCCAAATAACTGTCATAAAACATAGGGATTTTCTTCCATACAGAAATAATTACTTTGAGTTAAAATGGGATATTGCCTTTTCAAAGTATTTTTTCCACTATGAAGTAGACAGAAATATGTATTTAATATGTCTTAAAGTCCACTAATGGGAAGTATTACTATCACCTTTTTTCAAGGCTCATTACCTAAAATATTTTTCTAAAATTAAAGGCAAAGACAAATATGCCTTACATTTAGACCAAATTAAAAAATGGATCTTTATTTTGGATAGTCCCTTTACCTATGCTTTACTTTCATTATCACAAAAATATCCTTACTCACCATTTCACATCAGCTGTGACCAATTTTTATTTTGTAGTTGGAAGTGTTAAGAATCTGAAGAGAAGGCCTTTTACAGTGATTGTCTTTGTGAACAGTGTTTAGATAAGTTTTGGAGACCTGTTGAAACAAATACCCTACTCCTTTTTATTTTGAGATGGAGTCTTGCTCTATTGCCTAGGCTGGAGATAATCTCAGCTCACGGCAACCTCTGCCTCCTGGGTTCAAGTGGTTCTCCTGCCTCAGCCTCCCATGTAGCTGACATTACAGGCATGGGCCACCATGCCTAGCTAATTTTTGTATTTTTGTAGAGATGGGGTTTCACCATGTTGGCCAGGCAGGCCTCAAACTCCTGACCTCAAGTGATCTGCCCACCTCGACCTCCCAAAGTGCTGGGATTACAGATATAAGCCACTGTGCCTGGCCCAAATACCCTACTCTTTATTGGTTGTCTCACACTGATTGATAGTGGTCAGTTCCTCCGGCATACCATATGTCTTTAAAATATTATAAAACACTTTGTAAAGTCTTTTGTTTTATAAACAGCTTATCTGGGCTAGGCCTGGAGCATATTCATAGACTGTCCCTTTATGCAATTCCTGGGCAAGTGCATGGGTTTGAAAAAGACTGGAGCTGAAAAGCATAATGTGTACTTTTGGCCTGGGGATTCCTTATAGAGGGTATGCAGATTTCCTTAAGGAAAACTGATTTTGCGTGCAAAAGCTGTCTCTATAACAATTTCCTCTTGCCCTTTTTTTTAAAAAAAAAATTCAGCTTCTCAAATTGGTAAGTATAAAATTTTACCCTTTCGACAAAAGCAGGCCTTGTTGAAGGAACTGACTGCTGAAAAATCTCATGCCAAGTCCCTAAAGCAGCTAAAGGGAGACATTATAAGGTTTGAAATGCAGCAATCTAGGAGGTGAAGGAATGGCGGTCCTGTGAGCCTTGACATCAATTTATGTGAATGTGTGTGCAAGGTGCCATCCCACAGCTTATACTTAGAAGAAAAATGGACTCTTTAAAGGAAAAGTAAAGTTTGTTAATTGAGTTTTTCTTTTTCTGAGGGTTGTGCTTACATGATTTAAATTGTAATAAAAATTAAAATGCTTGAAATGTTTTAGAGTCGGAGCCCTTTGCTGCTTTAGCTCATGGGCACCTCCAAGAATGCTTCCACAGATAGCAGCACAAAACACTGGCAGTTCTCCAAGAGAACATTCTTTGAGAACCTCACTGTGATTGGGAAAGGGAACTTCACATTCTGATTGTGCAGAAGTGCAGGCAGGATGTGTAGTCTACATTCTAAGGTTGCTTGTTGTCTTCCATGGAAAGTGTTATTTTATTATATCTTTCAGATATGTTATAGGTGGGAAAATCTGAATAACTGCTTTTTTCTTGGTCGGGAAATACAGGGAATTGGTGTACTGGGGAAGATCACATATTACGAGAGACACTTTAATTACCTTTGTGGAGTATTACTTTTTAATAACCAAACTTGTTAAAATGCTAAATTTTATTTGTGTTTTAATAACCCAAATTGCTAAATTGCTAAATAATCTAATATACTAAATTGCTAAAATAATGCCAAACATAATTGAACTTTCATTTGGTTCTGAACAATTTTGTGTCCCCAAGTCATTATCAATATTGCATTAATGTAGAAATCTAGTCATTTGGTGTCCCTGTTAATGGAATGCCAAACAAATTGAGTCAAACATATATACCTAGTGTTGTGTTGCATGCAGCAGGGTAGAAAGGGAGTGCCTAATCAAGCTCACAATGTGATTTTTGCTCAAGTTGTGATGTCTGGCTGGGCGCAGTGGCTCACGCCTGTAATCCCAGCACTTTGGGAGGCTGAGGCGGGTGGGTCACTTGAGGTCAGAAGTTCGAGACCAACCTGGCCAACATGGTGAAACCCTGAATCTATTAAAAATACAAAAATTAGCTGGGTGTGGTGGCGCACACCTGTAAACTCAGCCACTCAGGAGGCTGATGCAGGAGAATTGCTTGAACCTGGCCGATGGAGGTTGTAGTGAGCCGAGATCATGCCATTGCACTCTAGCCTGGGGAACAGAGAGAGACTTTGTCTTAAAAACCTAGAGGGACTTACTCCTGTTGGAGGCACACATTTCTAATGAGATAATTTGGGATTGACATAGGACTGTGCTTAATAAGGTGTTCAGAGGGGTAGTGCTGATGCTAGGAACAGAGAAGACAAAGTGAGATGATGGCAATGTTGAGTTTTAAGTTGGGCAGTGACCTGATTTGTTTATCATTTGGAGGAGAAGTCAGAAAAAAAAAGAAACAGCCTAGGTAGAGGATTAGAGATGAGTATGAATATTGAGTGTGTCAGGGAGGGTAATGATAGTCTGAGCTCAGTGCATTAAGATGAAGTGTTAAACACTAATAATGTTAAAGCTTATTCCAAACCTCTAGCTTTTCCCCTTTTTCCTTCTACTTACTACTCAGCAAGGTAATGAGTGATGGCTCAAATGTGGGATTAATCAGGGGAGGAAGACTATCAAGTTCTGTTCTGTTTGTGCATCCAGGGAAGAAGCTACTTAGAGCAGTGGCCAGTTGTTGTCAGCACTCTTCCCCCAACCCCAAATTAAAGGCAACTTTCTGGAACCATATGGCACCTGGGGAGAATTAACATGGCTTCCTAAGATGCCTGAGTAATGACATTTCTTCCTGTCAAAGCATGCTGCTGTAAAAGAACACGCTTCCTGATGATGGGCTTGACCAACCTCACATTTAAGGGCCTGTGCACAGTTCTGTTGCCTGGAGGAGGTGATCTGTGACACTGGCCTTTGGTTGCTGTGTTTGGCCATGAATCCACCCTGATGACTATGAACTTCACAGGGTAATTGGCCAGGATATCCCTTCCCTTACTGTCGTACTTGCTGAGGTGTTAGTTCTGCAAATAGTATCCTTTGTGGATCTTTGTGTTTGTTTGAGTAGGTGAAGGACTTTATCTTATATTCTTTTTCTCTAATTACTTCCTTATTTTCATAAGTAAACCTTATTCTGAGGGTTAGTTTCTATGCTGAGAACAGTGGGTCTCTAGACTATTTAAAATTTTCCATAAATCTTACTTTATTCATTTTGTAAATCCTGAATAAATTGAAATGAGAACAGTGCTGATGGTCCTCATAGAAACTGAGGTGAAATGTGTACACATTTTAAAATTTATGTAAATGAGGTGCTTCCAGGTATAACACATATATAATTCTCCCTATATATTATTTAATAATAAAAATGCCTCCACACTATAGTGCTTTATGAATAGATTTTTTAAACTTCTTAAAGTATAATTGAAATGTAAATTTAGTGTAATTAATATGAATGTATTCGTTTAATTTGGATTATTGATGGGCTTGATTCTTCTTAATCCTAATGAATACTTGCAGGCCACAGGTAGTTGTTTAGCATTAGCAAAGTTTATCTTAAATTATTTCATATAATTGTATTTTAAGTGTGATTTTAGGCTGTAGATTTGGCTTTTTTCAAATTTGTAATATGCTTTATCAAACATTAAATACTATTTTAAAGTAATGTAACAGGAATTTGGGAAACAAAAAATACAACTTTTATAATTTTAGTACTTTAACATAAGAGCCAATATTGTTTTTTGTACATTTTGAATCCTCCATATGAACCACACATATTTATAGCTAGAAATGTGAATATATATACAATTTTGTATTATTCTTCACTTATAAAATTAGCATTTCTGATATTGTATCCGTGTGTGTGTGTGTGTGTGTGTGTGTGTGTGTGTGTATGGCTTCAAATCTTTTATGAAAGAAAATTTAAAGTTATGAAAATATTAGTGCCCAGTTCAATTTTCCACACTCCACTCCATTTCACATTCCCCAGACGTAACTTCTCAGAATTCTATTTTTCTTTTCTGTTTATATTTTTATACTCTTCCCCATGTATGTGTCCCTTATATGTATGTATAAGATATATATGTGTGCACATATATATACATTGTGCATGTACATAGATACACACATGCAGAGTATTGTTGTGTATTCTAAAAATGTACGTATCTGCAACCATTTTGTCTGCCCAGTTCTATTCCGTTAGTTTTGCCTCACCTATCCTCGTGTCAGTATCACAGAGCTAAGACTAGGATGAGGCACGCGAGGTGTGCTGGACATAGAATTGGTGCAGGGCAGGCATCTGCCCTTAGGCTGTAGGAGCCTCGGTTGCCTTCCCTAATCTCAGCCCTGACAATAGCTTTATAGAAACTTTTGGTATGTGGTAGGTTGAAGTCTTGGCTATTTTTGGCCCCTTTACCCTTCAAATACATTTTAAAAAACAGCTTGTCAAGTTCCATGAAAAAAAATCCCAGTGGAAATTTAACTTGAATTATATGAAATTTATAGATTAAATGAGGGTGGGGGGATGGACATCTTTAACATATGGAGTCTACCCACCTATGGATATGCTGGCTCTAACTATTGATTTAGGTCATTTTTAATGTCTCTCAAAAATTACTTTTTCTATAACATCCTGCATGTTTTTTATTCAACTTATTTCTGCATGCCTTAGAGTTTTTGTTGTTGTGAATGTGAATTTTTAAAACTGAATTTTCTAATTCACTGTGGTTGGTGTATACGAAAGCGTTGGTTTTTGAATGTCCCTTCTTTTTCTGCAGCCTTGCTTAACACTCCAATTTGTTCCAGTAGTTTGTCTACAGATTCATTTGGATTTCTTGTGTAGAGAATTCTATTATCTGTAGTTACTTGGTTTTCATACTTGTAATTTAATGACTATATAATACTTCATTCATCATTTAATTTGCTGTTGAACACATGGGGAGTTCCTGATAGCTTCTATTTTAAATGTAATTATAGTGTACACCTTCATACATTTTTTCACCTTTCCAGTTATTTTATTGGGATTCAATTTTGTAATTTCTGTCAAAGGGTATGAACATATTTTTACAGCTCAGGATATGTGTTGCCAAATTGCTTTGTAGAAAGCTTTAAATCCTTTTACACTGCCACCAGTAGCATGTGAGAGCATCAGTTCAACCACATTGATTTGAATGATGAAAATTGTACCTGGAATGCTGTGAGTCTTCTGACTGATTTCCTGTGTCCATTCCTATCCCTGTTTAATCAGTCCTCCACACAGCAGCCATAATTATCTTCAAAAATTTACATCAGATTGTGTGATTCCCCTGCTGAAAAATCCTCCAATGGCTTTCCTTTAGATGTAGAATTTAGCCTACACTTCCAGCCAAGATTCCTATATTCTGACGCTTTTCTTTCTTCTAACCTGCTCTGCTTTTGTTCTCCTGTGCCTCAGCTACATTGGCCTTCTTGCTGTTGCTCAAACTTGCTTACCTCATTCCTACCCCAGAGCCTTTGCATTGGCAGTTCCCCCTGCCTAGAACATTCTCTAGATCATTATATGACTACCTCTTTCTATCGTGCATGTTTCTTGCTCAGATGTCACCTCCCTAGAACAGACTTCCATGGCTTCCCTTTCTAAAATAACCCTTTTTGGTCACATTCTTTTCTCTTACTTTATTTTCTTTACATATTTTTTATTATCTGAAATTATATAAGCTTGCTTATTATTTATTTCTTTGTTTACCATTGGCTCTTCAAGTAGAATATAAAGTCCTCAAAAAAAAGCTTTGTACAAAGTGTTGACTATCATTATATATCAAATTTTCTAGTAGCATCCTACAAACATTAAAAGAAAAAGGACAAATTAATATTAACTTTTAAAGCGTGACATATCTAAAATATTATTTTCATGCATGATCAATATAAAAATTATCAAGACATTTTACATTCTTTTTTTATTAATTCTTCAAGATCTGGTGTGTAATTTACATGTAGCACATCTCAGTTTGAATGAGCCACATTTCAAGTGCTCAGTAGGCACATGTGATTGGTTCCTTCCATATGTGACTGTGGAGGGCTAGAACAATGCCTGAGACATAGGGAGAAATCATTAGAGACTTGCTGAATGGGTGAACAAGTGAATGAATGAATGAATTTTATTTAGCATGTATAAGTATTGAAAATCCAAGTCAAATTAAGAGTAAAATCAAGATCCCATAAAAAGTGATTTATTGTTAGGGAAAAGTGAGGCATTAGCACATAGCCTTTACTGGAACACTATTGTGGTATCTGAATGGGCTCAGTTAACTGTCACCTTTCTTAAGTCTCTCATGTGCTCTGAGCATCTTACTAGGATGAGAAAAATAAGATGAAATCTTTAAGATGTCTGAAGTCTGGTGAGTTGATAAGAACTTGATGTGTAACTGTATTGTACATTGTACATGTTACTGAAACAGTTATGGGCATCATGAATTAATTTTTCCCAGCCTTTTATTCATATTTGAAAGCTTAGACTAAGAGTCACATTTTATTAAGTACATTTTATGGGCCCTTAGCATTTTGCTAAATGCTAAGGGAGCAAGTATTTGCCCTCGCACTATTTTAATGTGTATTTCTCTAGGTTACATTCTTAACTTACCTGCACCATCCTCCAAGCATAATTCTTAAAATTTTCGGCTGTATTGAGATTCTAAATGGACTTCCAATGTGGACTTTTCTTCGTTTTCAACTTATAATTGGCAAGTTCCCATAGGAAAAAATCATTATTGGTGCTATAAAAGTACTTCTTATCTGTCACATTTGGGAAATGAAAGTTTTGTAAAGGTCAAAAGAAAGTGTGCCCCCAATTATGATGAAGACTTGTACATCATCACAAATACTTTAATAGCTTGGAACTTATCTTAGTCTCTCTTACAGTGTAAAAAGAGAAAGGAGAAAAAAAAAAAACAATGTAGTCACTCCATAGCAATTTTACTGTACAGTTTTAAGAGAGATGAAAAGGATCCCATGGAAATCGTTTGATCGACATCTATCTATATCTTCTTTGTGGTTTGGAACTATTTAAGTTATATAAGCCTACAACTTTATTAGTTCACCTTTATTAATTTGTCAAGGTTAATGACTGCATAATGAGTTGAAGATAATTAAAGATTTGTTGGCAACCATCTGCTAGTGTTTACACAGTACAGTAAGTTTTATAACTCATCTTGTAATGTTTCCTAAGGAGATTTCTTTGCCACCGAACTAATTTTAAAAACACAAACCACGCTGTTGCCTTAGGCAGTGTAAGAATTCTTTTCCTTAATCTTTTAGCATATGACAGCCTATTAGGAAGATCAGATGATGCACCTCTAAGAAGCCGGGAGTGTGTTTGCAGACACTGTTGAGAGTGGAGTGATACCAGCCGGTCGGACACATGACCTGGCAGTTGTCCTTTCTTTCAGCTATCTGCTTTGGCAGGCAGTCTGCCTCGGGCATCTGTGCTAATTATTCTGCCCCAGCAGCAGAGCTGTGGGCACTGCTCTAAGAAGGATCCCTCCTTGCTCTCCTTATGTGAAGGCCCATCTGCGTTACGGAAGTGAACAAACTGACTGAGCACAGTGCTCTCCTGAGTGCCTACTGTGTGCAGCCTCATTATTAATAGATAATGAAGATAGCCATGTCTGATTAAAAGGAGGGGTTGGGAACAGTTCAAGGCCCTCTCTGAATGTCTTATTCAAATTCCCATTTTATCTGTTCTCCCTTGACACGCTCCTTTTCTCAAACTCCTGAACTCAAGTGATCCACCTACCTTGGCCTCACAAAGTTCTGGGATTACAGGAGTGAGCCACCGTACCCAGCCGACCTGCTCCTTTTCTAAACCTCTCTCTTCTTCCTTTCTGTCTCTTAGCAACATCTTGCCATCTCCCCTTCTCTCTCTTTATAGTGAGTAATTACTAGTTGCTCTGTATTCTAGTTCCACAATCTCTCCCGTGTTCATCCTCTTGAATCCATTGTCAGGGTCAATACTACTTCTCATCTGCAGAGTGTCATTTGCTTCCTGATGGGTTTCCCCATATGTTCCTGCACTCCCTTGACCCAAGCTCACCTCTACTCACCTTCTGGAAGCACCATTCTGATCCCAAGGTGCCCTGCTGCAGTCTTCTGTGGATTTCCACTGCCAGGTGAATAATGTCAAAATTCCTTAACTAGACCGTCAGGAGCCTCCTCCTCCATGCTGTGAGGTCTCCACCTCACTCCCAGCCTTATCTGCCTTCCCTAAACTGAATGGTCCCTACGAAATGAGCTGCTCTCTTTTGGTGTTTCCACCTGCTCTTGAGCTCCCCACCTGAGCTGTCCTTTGCCCCACATGTGTTGTTGTGCCATTACAGCTCTCAGCACCAGTGCCGTCTCCCTGAAGCCCTTCTCACACTGGAACCTCACCATATCCCTCACCGGGATGATCTACCCATCTTGACCATCTCCTGGCTCTTTAGATCTCTCTGGAAGGTCTCAAAGCTTTTGCCTTTGTTGGATTTTATCCACACACCATCGGAGGCCCTACCTGTCAATTTCCAGAAGGCAGTGCGCCATTGGCCCACTTTTGTGGCCACCACAGTATCCAGAGAGCACGTGGAATTCACCTAACACCTGGATGAATGTTTCTTGAATTTCTTAGTCCCTGATATGGAATATTCCTAGCTCTCTACTTTTTTAAACTAATGTTTTTGTTTGGTAACCATCACCCACAATGACCAGAATTTTCTCTCCTGGCTTCTGGCTTCTCCACATGGCTCTGAATGCCTCTTACGTGTCGTCCCACCTGTTCTCTGTTTTTGCCCTAATTTCTCACCATTTTCTGTTTCTTCTGAGCTATCCATTCTCTACCCTTTAATTTCAATAGTCAGTCGTAAATACTTGTCCCCATGCCAGGACCAGCTTATGTCTGGTCTAAATGTAGGAAGTGGCTTGTTTATAATTTCCTAGCATAAGTAGGCCAGTTACTGAATACACCGATATAAAATGTACTACTAGAATATTCAGAAATTCTTTAGTTTTTGCTTTTTTTCAGAAATCCTTTAGTTTTAGAATTGCTGGTTTTCCTGTGAAAGGGAAAGACAAGTCTTCAGTGGATACAGCACTTTAATATCAAGTTTTGAATGAACTGTATTCAGTTCATTCAAAACTCAGCTCTGACAAATGTGGGTAAAGGACAGCAGTTTCAGAAATGCAACGCAATGCTTGCAATTATGGAAATTATTTCATGTTTTCCAGTTGTTTATATTAGGTTGATTATATTTAGTGTTTATTCCTGACACCAAATTTATGTATTTTAGTTCTAAAACTTGTGAATTATAGCTGCAAAATATTACAGTTTTCAAGTTGAATTATTACCAGCAGCATTCCTGTCAACTTTGCTTTCCTCAGGACTTTCAAATAGAAATGTTATTAAATATTTCCTTTTTGTCAGTATTTGCACTTGAAGGTAAATTTAAACATGAGTATGTTCTTTGGTTTCTCTCATTGTGGAGGGACTAGCTAGTTTAATATTTAATGGCAAGTTTTGATGTATACTAATAAGAAGAGAGACAAAGAAACACTACTGTATTTAAATGTTTTTTTCTGATTGTAAAAGTAGTGCTTGTCATAGATAACTCTGTAAATTCAGGAAAACATAAAAATAAAGATCACTGTTGTTTTACCACACACAAAAATTACTATAACTATAACTCGATGTTATATACATTACCTATTATATATCGTATTTTAAAATAAAATTGGGATTATATTGGACATACAATCCTGTTTTTTTTTCTGTTAACATTATATTGTGATTACGTCCTACATGACTTTGTTTTAAACATGGTTTTTAATGGTTGCATACCTTTAAAACAGGAAGAATTACGAATTATCCCAGGAATCTTCTGTTACTGGATACTTAGGTGTTTTGTTCTATTGCTTTAAAATCATTTCTACTCCTTTTCACAATGTGGACTAGAAATTGTCACATCATAGTCAATTTCACAAGACAATATAGATTAACTAGCCATGCACTCTTAATGTACATATGCAGTTTTTCAGACATTAGAAGTAGGGAGATCAGTTTTGCTTGATGCAGGCAGTTAAAAATCACGCGCATGTAAAGAAAGGACCAATTTTATTTGCCTCAATGTTGGCCCCAGTTTGGAGACTGAAGCATTTACAGACCATTAGCTCTATACTTCACTCTTGAGACCACTTGTTGTAATGAGCTGTCAATTATTGTGCATCTAAGTGTAGTTAAAGGGACCATTGGTCTTGCAGTTTAAAAGCCAACATTTATAAATGTGCAGGAATTGAATTATAAATGCAGTGGTTCAGTAAGGATGTACTGCATCATGGATCTATCTGGATACAGTGTCTGGTCTCTGAAAGATTTTAGTGTTCGTTAAAAACATAAGAAACAGTAACAATGTTGTACGCTTGAGCATATAGCTATACGATTTTTATGTTCTTACAATATAGTTTGGGAAAATATTTTTTTTTAAATCAAGAGATTTTAAAAAGTAAAAAAAGCATTTCTTTACTAAGGTATTTATTAAATATGCAATGAATTAATTTCAGCTGACATGTTGGAGTGAGGAGAAGGATGGAAATCAGAGATTTCCATTTGATTCAGTGAAGCTACAGTCTATTAAAAAAAGTATATTCTTCACTACCTGTTTATCATTAGTTTTTGAACAGTATTTGCCTTTGAAAATCTGTGTACTTTGAAAATATTTTATTGCAGCTTATAAATATGGCCTGAGTAACATTTCACATTTTTTCATGGTTAAAGATGCCTTTTGCTTTGAATGTGCCAATTCTAAATGATCACTCTTTTAAGAAACTCCTGGAAATCTCCTCTTTTTTTTTTTTTTTACATTTCAGCTATTTAATTTTATCATGTTCTTAAAGTCAATATTTTGTATGTGAAGAGTGCCCCTGAAAGTTTATTTCTTCTTTTTATTTTTTAACACGAAGTAATACCTGCTTGCTGGGATAAACAATATAGATGAGTAAAAAATATTTTGTCCAATTCCACCTTCTCTCTTCATTTTCTCATCTTCCCTAGAGGCAATTACCATGAACAGTTTGGTGATTATTTCTTCAGATCTTTCACCCAAACTTTTACAAAGATACATAGGTAGATAAGTAGGTAGATAGGTAGTTGTTGATCACAGATGTAAAATAGGTTTTCTTATATAAATGACCTCATTTCTTTCAAATAGTACACAAAACCTGTATAACACAGTTATTTACAGATCTATGTTGTATGTAGCTGCCATAAGCAGGAGTTGGCAAACTTTTTCTGTAAAAGGCCAGAAAGTATTTTGGGCTTTGTGGAGTATACCGTTTGTTGTGATTATTCAGTGTTGTAGCACAAAAGCAGCCATAGGCAATACCTAAGTGAGTGGGTGTGACTGGGTTCCAACACATCTGTATTTATGTATACTGAATTTTGAATTTCATATAATTATGATGGGAGTTGAAATATTATTCTTCTTTTAATTTTTTTCAGCTATTTAAATATGTAAAAACCGATCTTAGCTCTTGGGCTTTTGCAAACGCAGGTGACTGGCCTGATGTGGCCCATAGGCTATAGTTTGCCAACCTCTGGTCTAGAATATTAAAATAAAAATCATTTACAAAATTAAATCTCAACCGGGTGAGACAGCTTACACCTGTAATCCCAGCACTTTGGGAGACTGAGGTGGGAGGATTGCTTGAGCCCAGGAGTTCAAGACCAGCCTGGGCAAAAATAAAATAAAAAAATAAAAATTACCCAGATGTGGTAGCACATGCCTGTAGTCCCAGCTAATTGGGATGGCTGAGATGGGATGGGAGGATCCCTTGAGCCTGGGAGTTCAAAGCTGCAATGAGCTATGATGGTGCCAGTATGCTCCAGCCTGCGTGACAGAGCAGGACCTGTCTCTAAAAAAGTAAAATCTTATATTTTTTAAGAGGTAAATATCACAGTGAGATTGGTGAATAAAGGCAAATAAAGAAAATACCTCTTTAATAGAATAGTGATTTAACACTTTACAGACATTGAATGAGAGACTGTATTTAAGAAACAAGCAACAAGCAATGATAAGAGAAAAAAGGCAGAGAATGAGCTGATGTGAGGTTTCAAGTACTGGGGAGTCCAAGGGGATCTTAGTGTTGTGACCAATTCACAAACTCCCTCGGCCATTCGCCAGGGAGAAATATTCCTGATCCCTTTTAACATTCTGCTTTTATTTGCATGTATCATCTTTTTATATGAACTTTGTTTTGCAGTGTTAGTTGATAAGTCTCATCTTTGTAATTGACAATTGTTTTTATCTCCTGTATTGTATTTTTAAAAGTTTATTATGAAGTGTTTATATTACTTATAAGGACATAAAGTAGTTACATTGAAGATTGCCCAGGAAATACATTTCATTTTAAACCTTTTCAAATAGATGCATTATAATGTTAAGCCTGGCCCCATTAATTTATTTCAAGGGATGCTCTCTGAATGCCTGAAATACGCTTGACTCCATCAATTCACCAGGCGTGTCTCTTGATGGCAATTCTGCTTTCAGACCAATGAGAACACGGTGATCCAGTTTAGCTGCCTTCTGGAGCAATTGCTAGTTTTAATATAATAAAAATAAAACAATAGGATGTCTATTGTGATACCTGTGAAACTGTCATTTTTCCACTAAAATGACAAAATGCAACATACAATTCATAAAACTAAAAACTTATTTTTAATGAAATAAGAAGCAGTTTATTAAGGTATATTATACTACCTGATTTTATGCTTGGTATGGAACTTAATGAATGTGTGTGGTAAGAAGCAAAAATGGATTAGTTGTGTGTTTTTTTTCAAACCACTTGTTCCACATTTTAATATTTCATTTTGTTCACCTGAAGTAGAGAATAAAATGGTGTGTTATTTTTCCAATGTATAACTTGGCAATTTAGATATAACTTGTAATGAGGGATATTCCTACTAGATAATCAAATATAAGAATCTCTTTATGTATATGCATACGAATGCACACGTGCATATATGAATAAGGGCTTATATCTTTTATTCTTCTTAGAGGTTCATGGCATAAAATTTAGAAACTAGAGACCAATATAAGGAGAAAATAAAAGGATGTGTATTTTTACCACCCAGCCATAGCCCTATTGATATTTGTGCGACTACCTTCCAGTGTCTTGTGTCTGTCTCTATATGCATATACACATATAATTATACATTCAGTCCTTTATTTCTCAGTTTATATTTGTTGCTTGTCTACTACGTGCCAGGCACAATGTGAGGCAATAGGGACATGACAGTGATCAGAACAATCCCCTTTTTCCCTGAAGTTTACTTTGTTGGGGGAGATAGGCATTAACCTAAGGTCGCTACATGTCTAGTAGTAATGAGCACTGTGAAGAAGATTAAGACCAGAAAAGGGGACAAATTTGTGTGTGTATGTATGTATGTGTGTGTGTGTAAAAGTAAAGATAGTACTGGGATTGTACTATCCATACTTTTTGTAACTTGCATTTTTAAATAAAAAACACAGTATTAATATTTTTATGTCACTAAACATACTTCTAAGCAAGTGTTATTTTGAATGCTATACTCTACTTTTCTATAAATGAATTAAGTTTATTTAACAAGTTGTCCAATATTGTAAACATTGTTTACTTTTAAAAATTGCTATTATAAGTATTGCTGTAAGGAATATCATTCACTGAAGACATGTGTTTTTACACATCCATGGAATAAATTCCTAGTAGCAGAAGTACTGGGTCAAAGAATGATCATGTGAAGGCTCTTGATGTGTGTTTGATATGTTTTAAAATGTTATATGGCTGCTTCATAACTCAATTTGTTTTCCTTCCCCTAGTCCCCTTCACTCTTCCTTCCATATTTTAAGTTTTAAATCTAAGCAAATGTAGATAGTATACTTCATATTTAAAGAACCCTTTAATATGTTAGCGTGATAACATATTACTTTGGTGGTGAATTTTGTGTTTTGTTTCTGAAGTCAGATTCTTATTATGAGCGAGAGGGCTAATGCACTTATAATATAATTGCATCATTCCACAAGCTAACAAAGTCCTATTGTTGCTTACAAAGTTGGTATGAAATGAAAGAAAAAATACATTAAGCACAACAAACCAGCAGCAGCCTTGGAAATGCAAGAGATTCAGAGCAAGTTTTAACATGTCATTTCATTTGCTTTTTTTTTTTTTGAGATCTGAAAAAAGTCTAAGAATATTGAACTGCATTACAAAGGAAGCATTCAGTCTTGAGAGAAAACCATTTTAGCTTGCCTTATGATAGATTTTGCTATTCCAGCAAAATAAAATAAAATTTATTATTTTAGGTAAAAATGTCCTACTTTGCTGTCACCTTCCACTGGTTTTCTTTCAGTTGACATTACCTGTAATACTAACAGTCATGAGACACACACTTACATAGCATATCCTCTGTGCCAGATACTATATTTCCTCATTTTAAAGCTAGATGGGAATTATTTTCCATAAAAGAGAGTGGAAGTTTTACCACCAAGGCACTAGAGGTTCAGTAGCTCTAAACCTTTTCAGAAATCATAGACAGAAGTAGAGGGGTGGTGTTAAAGCAATACTCATTGAACTCTAAGGTGTGCACAAATCACCCGGGTATCTTGTGAAAATGCAGCTTCCCAGGCAGCAGGTCCGGGAGCCTGAGACTCTGCATTTCTAACAAACTCCCAGGGAAAGCCATTGTTCTTGGTTCAAGGAACACGCCTCACATAGCAGGCGTGAGGTACTTCATACTGCTCATTCTAAAAGCCACCTCTGTGATAAAATAATAGACGATTAAAACTTTCTTATTTTTATTTTTATGTATCTTCTAAGTTTTCATCAGTGATCATATATTAGTCTTATAATGAGAAAAACGTGAATAAATTGATTTTTTAAGCAGAGTAGTCCCCTTCCCCAGATTTCTATGGATGGTTTTCCTTGGGCCTCTCTTTGAAGATCTTTGAGGTAGGTCTTTGAGTGGGTTGTTAGACACTTTAGGTGCCCTGCCCATACTACTCAACATTTAACTTTTTAAAAAAACTGTGGTAAAATTACCTATCTATCTATCTATCTATCTATCTATCTATCTATCTATCTAAACGGAGTCTTGCTCTGTCACCCAGGCTGGAGTGCAGTGGCACAATCTTGGCTCACTGCAACCGCCACCTCCCAGGTTCAAACAATTCTCCTGCCTCAGCCTCCTGAGTAGCTGGGATTACAGGTGCCTGCCACTACGCCCGGCTAATTTTTGTATTTTTTTAGTAGAGACGGGGTTTCATCATGTTTGTCAGACTCATCTTGAACTCTTGACCTCAAGTGATTTGCCCGCCTTGGCCTCCCAAGGTGCTGGGATTACAGACGTGAGCCACCACGCCTGGCCCATATTTTTGATATGATATGGTTTGGATGTTTGTCCCCTCCAAATCTCATGTTGAAATGTAATCCCCAGTGTTGGAGGTGGGGCCTGGTGGGAGATGTCGGGATCATGGGCACGGATCCCTTATGAATGGCTTAGCGCTATCCTCTTGGATGAGGAGCCCTTTCTCTAGTAGTTTACATGAGATCTGGTTGTTTAAAAGAGTATGGTATGTCCCCTCTTCTCCCTCTCTCACTCCCACTCTTGCCATGTGACACTACCTGCTCCCTCTTGCCTTTTACCATGATTGTAAACTTCCTGAGGCCCTTACCAGAAGCTTCTGCTGGAGCCATGCTTCTACAACCTGCAGAACCGTGAGCCAATTAAACCTTTCTTTATAAATTACCCAACCTCAGGCATTTCTTTATAGAGATACCAAAATGGACTAACACACCATCTTAACCATTTTTTAAAATTAGTTTTTGAAATAGAATCTCACTCAGTCACCCAGGCTGGAGTGCAGTGGTGCAGTCTTGGCTCACTGCATCCTCTGCCTCCCAAGTTGCTGGAATTACAGGAGTGTACCTCCATGCCCAGCTAATTTTTGTATTTTTAGTAGAAACGGGGTTTCGCCTTATTGACCAGGCTGGTCTCCAACTCTTGACTTCAAGTGATCCACCCGCTGCCTTGGCCTCCTAAAATGCTGGGATTACAGGCATGAGCCACCGCACCCAGCCAATCTTAACCATTTTTAAGTGAACAGTTAAGTGACATTAAGTACATTCACAGAATTGCACAACCACCATTACTATTCATCTCCAGAACTTTTTCATTTGCAAAACTGAAACTCTATATCTATTGAACAGAAACCCCCATTCCTCCCTCCCCCAGCTCCTGGCAATCACCATTGTATTTTCTGTCTCTGCAAAATTGACTACTCTAGGTTCCCCATATAAGTGGAGTCATATGGTATTTATCCTGTTGTGTCTGGCTTATTTCACTTAGAATGATGTGCTCAAGGTTCATCCATATGGTAGTATGTGTCAGAATTTCCTTGTGTTTTAAGGCTGAATACTATTCCATTATATGTGTATACCACATTTTGTTGATCCCACATCCATCAATGGACACCTGGGTTGCTTCCACCTTTTGGCTATTGTGAATAATGCTGGTATGAACATGGATGTGCAGATCTCTCTTCACATCCCTGCTTTGGTACTTAGCATTTTTCTGCCCAATTTCCAACTGCCTGCATCTGTGTCTCCTTACCTGAGGGTGTCTTCTGACCACCTGCTGTACTCACATATGGGCCGAAAAGTCAGTCCCCCTTCCACCAATTAGGATAGAAATTGGTGTATAACTACACCATGTCCCTGCTTCTGGGGTGGAATAACTGGAGAAGTGTATTCTGCACATTTCCCCGAGTTCCCCAGTGGCATCAGACCCCAGTGACCCTTGGTGGTAATCTGCTTGATATCACATTCTAGGCTGGCTTCCTTCCCTGGGTCATTTTTCCTCAGTCACCTTGTGTTTCCTGGAATATTTCCTCCCAAATAAACTTCTTGTTCTCAAATACTGACTTAAGGTATGCCCAAAGGAGAACACATCCAAGAGAGTTAAAAAGGTGCACTGTGACTATCTATTTACACCCAGGGATACTCTCTTTTTGGAGAGCAACAGTGAGATTTCAATATCTGTGGTGGATTCTTAGTTGGGGGTACATCTGCCTTCCCACCCCATTCAAGTGATGTTCCAAATAAAATTAAATCTGTTCATATGAGCATTTAAACCTTCTTGTAACATTTTATACATGTTTTCAAAACTCTATTTTTGCTTCGTTTCTAACTTAACAACTTATTCTCCCAATTTAATTACCATACATGGAGCTAGATCCCGAGGAAAGAAGAAAAACAGCTCTACAAACAAATAGGTCTTTTGTTGGATAGGATAGTTGTTTTCTATATATAGATTCTTGTTTCTTCCTTTTGCTACCATGTTTAGCCTCTGGGGCTTCTCTTGGTTGTATCTAGTTTGTTGTTCTTGGCTCATTTTGACATTCTCTGTGTATTGTATTTTTAATATTAAATTATGTATTTAGCAACAAGCTTAGAAACAGATGAAGTTTCTTGCACTAGAGCTGCTACTCAAGATGAAAATGCAATGCAGCCGACAATGTAAGTCAGAGCTCTGCTTCAGTGTCTTTGGGGGTGTCTGGCTTCTAGGGAGGTGTGAAGTTCCATTGATCTTTGGGAGCTGTTAATGTAAGAGCTTGGTTTGAGTATTTACACACCAACCTTATTTAAGGCAGCTACTGCAGAAACTCCGTAAGCCATTTCAAAGGGAAAATGTGTGCCTTTCTAAAACCTGCAGCCAGATCCCACACTCCTCACACCAAAAATAAATCTTTTAATTGTGTGTGATGCAGTAGATGCATGCATACTTCAAAAGTCTGCCTAGATCTTCCTCTTCTGAATTTAAAAGATAAATTACTGTAATTGCTGTGTCGTCTAGCTGGTTTATAGTAAATGAATAACTTTCAAAGTAGAAAGCAGTTACAGCTACAGAAAATAGACAGTAATGTCACTGCAAGTGTTTCCTCTTTAAAGTCATTGAAAGAGTATCACAGCAGATGTTTTCTGTTTTGGACTGTTTTCCCATGAAACACATGGATGACGTTTGCACATGATAATTTAGCTCCTTAAGTTAGGAACAAACTTATCTGATTTCATATACTGGAGGTTGGAAATCCTTTTTGTTAACTTAGCACAGTGGTAACTGGAAAAAATAAGCTTTTTAAAAAGTAGGATAAATTGAAGTTGTGATCAGATAAGCAAGAAGTAATAGGAAGCCCAGGCAAAGCAAACTTAGTCATTGTTTCTCTGTGCCAACACAGACCATCATATTCATTATGTCCATCAAAATAGAGGAGGGCTAATTTAGACAGATAAAATGAAGTCCATTCTTCTCTGTGAAAGGAATCTGAGAGTTTCCTGGGAAAACAGCTCAGCCTCTCTAAGCCTCTTGCATGTCCATGGGCCTCATGGCCAGCATGTAACAGCATCATGTGAAGTTACATTGCATACTTAGGGGTGGTACTAATAGCATAACTTGACTCTTTTTTTTTTTTAATTCAAGGAGCAATAACTGACTTTCTACTCTGGGCCAGATCTCCTCTGTTCTGGAGATACCTGAGAATGATCAGTTATTTCTGTCTAGCTAGTAATCTTTCTGTACATCTATTGCCCCATCAATTGATTTATCAACCAATCAACTAACTGATCTATCAATCTCTCTTCCTTCCTTCTCTTCCTTTTTCCTTCCCTCCCTCCTTCTTTCCTTCCTTCCTTGCTTCCTTCCTTCTTTTCCTCCCTCCTTCTGAAACAAAATATTAAGCTAAAGCTAGAGTCAGGCAGCTTCCTGAAAGTTGAGCTCTGAATCTTACCTTGGGTCCTCAGTAATAAGATATTATTGGATCTCTGTAACCGATAATAACTTTACTTGTTGAAGGAATGAGATTGGCTCCTGTGAGTGCAGTTGGTGGTTAAGGGCATAGCCTCTGTATCAGAGTGCTTCTGTTTGGCCCAGGAAGGGACTAACGTGTGTGGTGGTTGCAGTTTTAACTTGGTATAGATTGTTTCATATATGTAGTCACTGATTTTTAATAAATCTGTTGGTTCGTAGTTCAAAAAGTCTGGGAAAAGAGACTGGTTTACAGGGAAATCCTGTTCCAACCATGGTAGACTGTTACATTTGGTGACCCTACTGAACTCTGCCTCCTATCACTCATGCCCTTGTCTATTCTATTCCTCATTGACTCTAGACTTGGCCATATAACTTCCTTTGGTTGATGGGACATTAGTAAAAATGATACAAGCAGAGGCTTGATAATCATTTGGGCTTGTCTTTTTGGAATGCTGCTTCTTGGAAGCCAAACTTGATGCTACATAAATGCTTGGACTAGACTATTAAGTGATTGGCCACATCGATAGAGACCCTGAATGATGAGAGGCCGTCTGGCATGTTCCAGCCCCAATCAAACTCCCAACTGACTGCAGTCTATTGAGTGACCTCAGCTACACCATTTACAACAGAAGAACTGCCCAGCTGAGCACAGCCAACTTAATGAATTCTGAGGAATAATTTATTGTTGTTTTAAATTACTAAGTTTTATAGTAGTTAGTTACAAAGCAATAGATAACTAAAACCATGTTCTACTTTACATGGTCTGTGCAAAAGGACAAAGGGGACCTTGTGTATGTTGTGGCTCATAGAAGACTGCATTTCATAATGCTATAATGCCATTAAGAGCATAGTAAGCAATGGCACAATGTTTGTGTGTGTGTGTGGTTGTTAAATTGTGAGATCACTGCTTCTACCTTTGCAACTGAATGTCATGCAGTATTTTTATTTCCACATAGTTATACTTAAGGAAGCTACCTTTAAGAGTAATAGCCCTTTTATTCATTCAGGTTGTGGAAGACACTGAGAATTATGAAGAAAAGAGCAGTGACCCCAAATCCTACAACCTAGAGTCCAAATTTAGGAAGTTTTCATATTGTAAAGATGGTTAACATAATGAAAAACTATACTTGATTCTTCTTCATAAGCCTGGTGAATAAATTAGTAAATTAGATCCAGTTGAGAGTGCTGACACTCTTGATATCCTTATAAAAGTGCTCGTAAGCATGGACACAGATATGTGGATTCTTCTATTGGATTTATCATTTGCGATGCCCACCACTGCATTTCATTCTCTACATTGCAGTCAGATTGCTTTTTCTAAACGGCAAATTTCTGACTTATTTCTGCCTATGCAATAGCTCCTCACTGCCTCTAGGGCAATGGTTCTCAACTAAGGGCAGTTTTGCTTCTAGGGGCATCTGACAATGGAGACATTATTGACTGTACTTGGGCACTACTGTACTATATTGTAGTGACTAAAATAGAGATGCTACTATTATCTAGTGAGTAGAAGCCAGGGATGCTGCTAACCATCCCACAATGCCCAGGACCACCCCCCGACAACAAGGAATTATCCAGCCCAAAATGTCAGTAGTGCCTCTGTTGAGAAACACTGCTGTAGGGTAAGGCCCTAACTCCTAGCCGATGCTTCCCTTTCTAATTTCGTACCTCTGACCTTTGGCTCATACCTATCATGCATGCTCCTTATGCAATGGCAAACTACTTCCTATTTTGATATCTTCTTACCTTTAGGTCTTTGCTTATGTTGTTCTCATAGTCTGTGAGTTAGATCATTGTGCTTTGTGCGTACTTCTGTTTTTCTGATCACACTGAGTTGCAATTACTTTGTTTTGTTGTTGTTGAGACGGACTCTCGCTCTGTCACCCAGGCTGGAGTATAGTGGCATGATCTTGGCTCACTGCAGCCCCCGCCTCCTGGATTCAAGCAATTCTTTTGCCTCAGCCTCCCAAGTAGCTGGGACTGTAGGTGCACACCACCATGCCCAACAAATTTTTGCATTTTTACTAGAAATGGGGTTTCACCTTGTTGGCCAGGTTGGTCTTGAACTGCTGACCTCTGGTGATCCACCCACCTTGGCCTCCCAAAGTGCTGGGATTACAGGTGTGAGCCACCACACCCAGTGTGCAACTACTTTTTAAAATCTGTTGTCCCTACAAGCTTGTGAGTTCAGGGTGAGCTAGCACCAGGCTACATGGCTAGGAAGTACTTGATGGAAAGAATGAATGTTTGCGTGAGACCACTACTGGAAAAGGGGCTGAAGCTGCATGAGTTGATAGCTGGCCCACCCTCAGCGAGCTTTCCTCACGTTGGGTGAATCATTCCCATGGAGGCACTGTGGACAGCAGCTCTCCCTGTGCACATGATTTTAATGCCACTTCACAGTGGTTCTTCCTCTGTCTTTTTGCATTTTAAACCTTTAGGAGACATCAGTATCAACTCCAGGTGGGCTTCACAATACTCCAGGTAGCTTTGAGAGACAACGTAAGACATGCAAAGAGTGTGAAGACAAAGCTTTGTGCCTCAAATGTCCTGCTGTAAAGACCAGGGTAGGGGAGAATTTTTGAGAAGTGAAGGACTGGTTCAAGGCACTGTCTTTTGCCCTAAGGCCGCATTAACATTAATTTAGCATAATATAGACCAGTTGTTCTCAATCTTGCCTGCACATCAGTATCATCTGGGCTTCTCAAAAAATACCATTGTTGATGTCCAGCCCCAAGAGCTGTTGGTATAATTGGTCTTCCTGAGTTTCAGAATTTTTAAGTTTCCCACACATTTCTGTTATGCATCCAACTTTGAGGACCACTGGTATAGAAAGTAGATTATAGATCTTCATGTTAACATTTCCGCAGTAATTTACTATTTTCCTTCTTGGTAATTTACTGTTACTTAATAATTTTTTAATTTTTAGCATAAGTAATAAATTAGTACTTCTAACTTCATTCAAATTTATAATTGCATTAATTTAATTAATATGTAACTTTTTGGTAAATGACATTGTATAACCCCATTTTTTTTTCTATCCTTCTCCCTCTTGGCCCTGAAACTCAGAAGAAATATCATCAAGAAGCAGCTGACCAGTCTTCATGTTGATGGAAGTTGGAAGGAAGCCATTTTTTAGATAGTGTGCCCAGAAAGATACAAAATTAGAACTTTCCTTTTGGTTCCTGTTCTGCCTCCCGTTTCCGATACCTACAGTTCTGTTTGCCTAAGAGGAAAAGTAGGAGCATCCCCCATGATCCCAGATAGTCCTTCTCAGAGGCTAATTGTTACTTTTTATGTTTTTCATTTGGTAACCAATGGTATACTTGTTATGAATGTGCTAGTTAGGAAGAAAAGTGAAAGAGCTGTCCAATGTATTCTAATCTTCTTCCCTATTTGGTGGTTGGAATGAATTTTGGCATTATTTTAAATAGGAAAGCCAGAAATCGTAGTTTTATTCATTTCATGATACTATATGTCAAGCACCATTTTTTTTTAAAGTTTATGAAAATTTGTGATCCAATGACTTTTGCCATTGAGTAGGTAAGCACTGCTGTAGAATGGCTCCTTTTGGCAGAAGATAATAGCTTTCAAGGCAAGAAATATAATCATTTAAGCCGTAGAATTTTAGATTACTATATTGTTTCATTTCAAGAGGGAATGTTAGGGTAGAAAGAAATGGTCAAAATGATATAGCTACTGCAACCCTCCCAACTTCTGCACAATGTGTGTGCATATATATTTATATACACACAAGGTTTTTATTTGTCAAGCATACCTCACTAGAGCCAAATATACAATTTAATGATCATGTAATTTTTATTTGTCAAGTATACCTTATTAACACTGAAAAAACAAACTAACCCTCAAACAAAGGCAAAAAAAAAAAAAAACAATTTGTACACCAAAAACAACTAAGACTCAGGGTAATTATTGAATTCATCGGTTGATCATTGTTTATGGAATATCCTAGGTCTGCCTCTCTTGGAAGTGCTGTGTTGGGTGTGAGGAATGAGGTAGTGAAATGATTTGCCCATAGAGACATGTGAAGTTACAGCAGAACCAGAACTACAAAGCACGACTTTGTTTCTTGAGGGTGTTAATTTATAAGAAATTTCCAGGCTTGATTTTTCTAACTTCCCCACCCTGATTTTTTATAGGTATATCCTATAATAGGTTAAGAGGGTTTCCAATAGATGTTTATGCAAGGTTTATGAGTTTTAAAATGATTGGTTATATTTATGCTGTCAAATCTAGAAAATTTGATTAAAATAATATCTAATAGCCATTTGGTTAATAAGTTAAATCTTTACTTTCTAAAATTTCTTTTTTCTATTGTATAGAAAGGCACATTTTGTTTTTCCTGAATTACCTATGTCTAAGAAAATCCTCTGAAGAATGGAGTTGTGAGTAAGTCTTAGTACTGGGACACATAATTCATGTCCCTTTTACTGCTGTAAATTTTTAGCAAGCTTTTAGGTTGGACAAGACACTTAGAGCTCCCCTTATCTAAGTTCATTTGACAGATGAGAAAACTGAGGCCTGGGGAGGTTGAATTATTTGATGAAGTTTACAGAGCTAGTCTGAAGCGAAGCTGGGGACTAGAAGTCAAAACTTTCTGACCCCAAGGTCAGTACATTTTTACTTTAGTGCAGAGTAAAAACTGTAGACAGCATTTCTTATACACATAAATTCACACACACACACACACACCCCCCCCACACACAATATCCTCACACTCTAAAGTGAGTCTATTTTCAGAAGTGTGGGTTGTTAGTTATGCATTGTCTTAGGCTGGCTTCTCCCAAAGCTGGTTTGAGTCAAGGATTGGAGTGCAAGTAGCTTACTTGGGAGGTGGTCCTGGGAAGCACCAGTAGGGGAGTGGAGGAAGTGAGATAAGGAAGGAAAGTCAGCCAGTACAGTGTGTGCTGATAAGCAGATTCCACTGTGGGCAACTGAGGCTCCTCTGTGCTGGGACCCTTTTGGAGACTGGGTAGAATATGCTTCCGAGTTATCCCACAGGAGAGGCAGGCAAGGAGCTGGGCTATTTATTTACCAGCTCCTAGGTCACTGCTTGGGGGCTTTTCCTGGAAGCCTTACTCCTTGCACTTGTAGCTGAAAAGTCTACAAAAGAGGGTTTCAGTTCCTAGAGGAAGGCTTTTTAAGTATGGATGATAACTGAATGAGTGGGAATGTGGAGGGATCGGCAGATCACTGGCAACTTCTGTGTGCACTCGGAGAGAATTGGAAATGGATGTAAGTGCATATTCTACACACAGTCGATTCCAATATGACAAACACCTTGTCTTTGCTCTTTCCTCTTCTTTCCGTCATATACTTACAGCTTTCATATGGATATTTCAGCTGAGAAATAAATATTGAAACTGATACCATCAGTGTTGGATATTCTGTATGCCCCTTGAGAGTCACTCTTCACTTTCTCCAGCCTGCTCTCCTCCTGAGGCTGGGCATTAATTGCAACATTGATGAGCTTACTTGCCCTCTGGCTTTAGAATGGGTTCAGGCAGTGGGAGCTTCTAGAGGAGACTGGAGGGAGGAGAACTGTGAGGTCAGTTGCTAGGAGACTCCTGGGTCTCTTCTTGCCAACATGCTGTTGGTTGACTCTGTCCCCCTTCTGGAAGCCACAGTCGACCAGGAAGATCTCTTCTGTCATTCTAATACTATTCTTGGTTTCTGTAGCTCTGTCCTCTTACTCCTTCAGGCCTAGGACACATCACATTCCCTGCATGGTTTCCCTAATCCCTGCCCACACCTGGTAAATAAGCTCTTATTAAACTCCCTTGTTGACCCGTTTGAGTGTTCCATCTGTTTCCTGCTGGGACCCTGACTGAGGCAACATCTTTGAGGCATTTACTCTCTAGACAGAATCAGATGAAATGAAACAGCTAGAGACGTTATGAAGATATAAGATAATGAGGCATAAATTGTACTCAAGCCCTAAGGACACTCAGCATGTAGGATCCATTAACAAAGAAGGGTTACTTACTAAAGAAGATGTTTTTTGGAGGGGTGCCTTAGGTTGTAATTGGTAATCTGTTTTTTTCCTGCTCTGTGGGAAGCTCTGTTTAGGTAGCGAATTGAAAATTGGAAGTTCTGCCTTATTATGACCATGTATGCAGTTAATTATAATGTATTTAACTCTATAAAATGGAAAAATTTGTAATTCAAAGAAATAGAAGGGTGAAATGGATTTATCCGTATGGAAATTTCAGAGATTTCTCTCACGTGTGCTAATTTTAGATAAGTATTTTCCTCTTAATTCCTTATGTTTCTCGTCCCTTTAATGGGTTATAATTTATTTTTCTCAAGTTTTTTTCTTTTTTTTTTTTTTAAGCTGGTGTGAAAGGCATTTCAACCTGCTTAGAATAAGGCACTAGCAACAGAAAACACCCATTCTGTATGTATTTACAGAGGGCCTCTTGTGATTCAGGCACTTTGCTTAAGTACCATTAACTCAATAATGAATGATATTTGATCACTGCTTTCAAAGAAATCACAATGTAGTTTGGAAAATAGAAGCCCAAACAAATACTTGTGACAAATATTTTTAAGTATTATAAGTCTGTAGAGAATTTTACGTGCATATAAATGAGGATTTATAAGTAAGTCTATCAAGAAAAGGCAGAGAGGTTAGTGAATGACGGAAATGTTTCATAGAGCAAGTGACATTGAGTTGGGTCTTGAAGGATGATAATGAACGTATCAGGAAGATAAAAGGAGGAATGGCATAAAGGAAGGTGTGCATTTCCTGGTGGCTTGAAGATTCAGTGAGATATATGATTTGGGAGAAATGTTGGTGGCTTTGGAGAAATGCCTGGACTTCAGGCCATAGGGTAGAATGGTAATCTGATTCTTAATATGCATCATCACTTAAAATAGTATAAACTAAGAATATTAGTAAAAATGTACTCTAAAAATATTAGGGGAGTGTAAACAAAACAAAAATAATATCTCTGGGAATCTTTAGACATTTAGTGGGAAATATATTGCTAGATATCATATAGCACATGTTCTAAATACTGAACAATGTATGATTTTAATTCAGGAGCATCTCAAAACAGGAAGAAGACTCACTGGTATCTTCTGTCACTACACAGCTTTGCTCAGATTTGTGTGCACTTGTACTAAATTTGCCATTACACAACTACCTTGTATCACCATAGAATTACCTAAAATATAGAAATATGATGGGTTGCTTGGAAATATGGTGGATTGCCTTTTCTATTACTAATGATTATATTAGCATCCATACTTCACAATCACCTGTTTAGCAGAACATATCTGGATACACCTACCATAAGAGATATTTGTGCCTTATTCCTTCTAATTATTCTAGTCCCTAAAGCTTAAGGGGTCAGCAATCTTGATATTATAAGGTGGGCTAATTGATGAAGACTGTCTTATCATTACAACAGTTATAGATGCAATTAATTTTTGAGTGCTGCTTACCAAGTAGGAAACTGATAAACAAGAATTCCACTCCAGAGGCTTGAGCAAAATGGTATCTATAGTACATGGGTGTTATAGTCAAAGCCTTTGTAAATGGAAACCCCTTAAACTGGTCATGTTAAAGGTCATTATATTGTCTAGAAACTTGAGGTCTCATGAAGTACAGGGAGAGGTACAAAGTCCAGTCAGGTATCATGGAACTATTAATAGAATGCAAACGTCCAGAATTAAGCTTATACCCCCTGTCATGCAGAGAGTGTCTTCTTGTCTATCTGTTTTATTCTTTCCTTATCTTGTTTGCTAACCATGCTCTATCTATATTCTGTTTTAGTTATCTCTTGCTTTTTAACAAACCACTCCAAAACTTACTGGCTTAAAACAGCCACCACGATTTAGTGCCTTTCATGAGTCTGGGTGGTAACTGGGCTCAGCTGGGCGGTTCTTCTGTTACATGTGGTGTTGGCTGGGGCTGAAATTCTCTGGGGGTTCATATGAGCTGGAATGCTCAAGAGGACTCACTCACATGATTAGTAGTTGATGTGTTTATTGGATGGGAGTTCAGCTAGGATGCCAGCTGGAACATCTCAGTTCTGTTCCATGTAGTTTCTTTCCATGTGGCTTGGGCTTCTCACAGTGAGGGAGCTGGCTTCCAAGAGGGAGCTTATAGATGTGCAAAAGTGGAAGTTGCCAGTTCCCTTAAGTCAAGGGCTCAGAAGTCCTGGGTGACCACTCCCAGTGCATTCTGTCAAAGCAGTCACAGGGCCAGCTTCCAGGAGAGAGGAAATAGACTTGACTTCCCAACAGGAGGAGTGACAAACCATTTAAAACCACATTTTTTTGCAGAAGGCCCAACATGTTCCACGTGTCCCCAGCCACCACTATTCATGGAAACTTTCGTAGGTGGTCATCATGGATTGACTATAGCCTCTGTGTCTCTTAGTTCAAATGCTCCCAAGGGACATTCATATTGGTTGCTGACCATCCAGTCACCTGTGGTTGACAAGGCCAAGTCTTGTGCTATTAAAGATTTTCTTTGAAGGGGCTGAGGTGGGATTAGTGCTCTGAAGATTATTTGAGAGAACGCTCCATGCCTGGCCATTCCTCTGAGGCTTGAGATAACTTTTCTTTCCATGGTCCAGAGAGCTCTGCCTGACATCTGCCTTCTAACTTTTTCTGGAGCCATTCTCTTTCTCATTTTTCAGCTTTGCTTTTTTGTTTTAAGTTTGTCTAATGTGCCTCTTCCCTTTCTGCTCTGTGTCCCTGAGACAAGAAGGCTGTCTTCTCTCTCCCAGTCCCTATCTGTCAGCTAACTTCTAACCTGCTCTTCAGATCTCAGCTCAAATATCACTTCCTGAGGGGAGCATGGAACACTCTGGATTAAGCCACATCCCCTGTCCATCTCCTTTTCCCTCATCTCGCTATCACACTTTGTAACCTTATACCAGTGTGGATACTTGATTATGATCTGCCTCCCACTGAAGGCTCTAGAAGGCAGAGAAATGTGTCTGTCTTCCTCAGGGCTGCAGTGGCCATGCATTGCTCATGTTAGGTACTGATAAGTGTTTGCTATTTGCATGATTTAAAAATTAGAAGTTGAGATGGTTTGGTCATTTGTCCCCTTCAAATCTCAAGTTGAAATATGATCCCCAATGTTGGAGGTGGGGCCTGGTGGGAAGTATTTGGGTCATGGGAGCAGATCGCTCATGACTGCCTCGGTGCCCTCCCCATAGTAATGAGTGAGTTCTTGTTCTATTAATTCACGTGAGAGCTGGTGGTTTAAAAGAGCCTGGCATCTCTCTTGCTTCCCATGTGATATGCCTGTTCCCCCTTCGCCTTCCACCATGAGTAAAAGCTTCCTGAGACCTCACCAGAAGCTGGTGCCATGTTTGTACAGCCTGCAGAACCGTGAACTAAGTAAACCATCTTTCTTTATAAATTACTCTGTCTCAGGTTTTCCTTTATAGCAATGCAAAATGGACTAACACCAAGGTAGTTGCCCTGAAGAAGAAAGGACCAAGGGGAGAGAATATTTATCTTGATGAAAGAAGTTAAGACTAGCCTCGTTTCAGGGAATATAAGGACATAGTTTATTGGGGACTCCCGCTCATCCCCATTGGTGATACCATGTGAATCAGTGAAGTCCTATTGTTAAGAGTAGAGGCTGCATGTTAATTTGAAATGTAGCAAGAGTTCTTGCCCAGAGATGGTTCATTAGTGCCTGATTAAAAGCCAACTTTTTCTTTTCTTTATGCTTCTACCACCATGGGGCCCTAAATCTGTACACAGAGATCTCAGTGATGGCTGAACTTTGTGACCACTGGGCCAGAACTACTCATTCCGTTCCTATTTGTTCTCCCATGAAGCCAGTATCTTGTTTGGCTGCAAGCCAAAAAGATTGGTTAGATTACGGCTTGGGATATGACGGATGCACCTCTGAGCATAATCTTCATGAGATAACCCTAACCAAAACTTTTTGTCCAATTCTTCTGTGGCATGCTGTTTCTCGAAAAAGAAAGTAAGTTAGTAAAAGAATCAAAATCCTAGATGGGAAACGTAAAGACGGAGAAGGAAATAACTGAGATTTTGTTTTATTTAAAGATCTATACTCTTTGCATGCTAGGATTTTTCAATCCCCACTTTTAGATTGAGATAAAGATGGGGGCAATCTTGTTTAAGTTCACTTAATTTCCCTGAAATAATTTAATGCTGTAAATATGTATTGAACACTCCATATGTATCTCTGTGGAGGGTGTAAAGACACATACAAGTTGGTATATAATCTTGAAATTTATACCTACCCAGGAAATATGGCATGCATATATGACATGAGGTCCCAGTGCAACAATCAGATAAAAAGGGAATAATAGGAATTAAATGGGGGATGGAGCAGTCAGGAGTGTTTTTATAGAGAGGCTAGACATTGAGCTGAATCTCCATGGATGAGTAGATTTAGGAAAAGTTGCCTAGAAAGTAGAGGGAGAGGGCATTCTAGGCTGTGAAAGCCCCATGTCTGAAAGTTAAAGTGTGAGAAGGAGCAGGAATACCCTTTCACACACCAAAGGCAGTGAAGGTATACGGGGTAGGGGTGGGAGGTTAGAGAGTGGAGGGCTATGGCAAGCCACTGTGTGAGATCCTTGGAGGCCAGGTGCAGGGTTGGAATGCTTGCAAGCAGAGGAAGTCGTATCATAAAACCTGTGATTTGGAACATTATTTCCTTTGCAGTTGGTGAGGTAGTTTTGATGAGGAAGAGGCTGGAGCCAGAGACACCTCCTGGGAGATGTTGTGGTCAGCACCACAAGGGTGGTGATAGAAGCTAAGAGAGAGGGAAGTGCACAAAATGGGTTCAGAGGAAGAACGGGTGGATTTTCATGTCTGGATTCATAGTGAGGAATACAAAGAAGGAAGAAATAAAGGGATCTTGAATCTGGGAAAATTATTTCCGTGATCACCAGTACAGAGATTGGAAATGGATGGTCATGCCAAGGTTGTGTGGACCAGAGGAATGGAATAGCTTATAAGCAATGTTAAATAACTGTGGGTTGGTTGAAAGATAAAGGCTGGAAGTGCAAATGAGTGCATCATTAGATGCTGTTGGACTAAATAAATCCAATGAACACAAACTTGGGAGTTTTAATAGGCATTTTAAGCAGGGAAGTGAAAAAAGAATGTCCCATATCTTCATATACTGACATCTAATTCAACAGTAAATTCTGTTGTTCTACATTCACAACATATCCCAAATTTAAGCAGTTTGTATTGCTAGTATCACTACCTTCTGTTCCAGTCATCACCCTTCTTCACCTGGATTCTGCAGTAGCCTTGGAGCTTGTCTATTCCTGCTTGAGCCCTTGCCCATCTGCAGTCTGTTCTCAACACAGCAGCCCAAATGATGCCTCTGAAATAGATATCAGATCACGTTGGTCTGCTCCTAGTCTAAAGTGGTTTCCCACCTCATTCAGAGAGTAAGCCAAAGCACTCACAAGGGCCCCCAGGGCCTGGCACGATCCCTTCCTCTTAATCTCTGACTTCATCTGTTACTACCTTCTCCTTTGTTCACTGCATGTTGGCTTACCTTGCCAACTGCTTTTCCTAATACACACTGGGTGTGGCTGCCCCAGGGCCTTTGCACATTCTCCCTCTGCCTGGAAACTTCTTTACAATATCTGCGGGACTTGTTCCTCACCTTCTTTAAATCTTTGCCAATTGGGGCCTTTCTTTTAGCGTTGCCATCCCTGTGACTTGTACCCTGTCCCTTTCCTTACTTTAGTCTTTTTCCTCCATAACCTTTAGTGTCTTCTAATATCTAGACCATTGGCTGACTCATTTGTTGTCAGTCTCCCTCTTTAAAATTGAAGTTCCATGACAGCAGAGATTTCTGTCTGTATCATGCATGGACATCTTCAATGCCTAGAACAGTGCAGGTACTTAGTAGTAAACATTTGTTGAGTCAATGGAACAAATTCTGTTAGAAACTTCTTTTTAGTGGAATTTTGATTTCCTTGAGATCAGCTGTCGATGATTTCTATCTTTATATTCAGGCATAGTCAGTGCTCAGTAAATGTTGAATAAGCAAATAGAACCTGAAATATAAAATCCTAACATTTCACATCATCTAGTTCCAGAAAGTTTCAGTACTAAATATAACATTTAAAAAATGGTGGAGAGGAGGGATGGTGGAAGGATAGTTTTGGTTCATTTAGCTTAGCCTCCACTTTCAACTTCAGAATTCACATTGCAGTTTGGCAATTCTTTCATTATTACCATGATTATTAATTGGATGCTATTTAAAAATTTGGCTTTTAAACTCTCAGCTGATGTTTTAGGAGATTATACTATACAGGGTACAGAAATTGCTGGGGCTGACTGTAACTATTCATGGCCAATTAAGGAACAGCATTGGCAAGAAATGCAGAGTGGATATACTTGTGCTTTGTGGGAATCCTGATGGCTATGGCTTCATAGTATCAGGGGACTAGCTTGCTGGGCTTCCTTCTGCAAAAGGAATCTTAATTTGGTTACCTGGTGGATGCTTTTATAAATGAGAAGAATAAACAGTCTTGAGGGACTTACCTTTGTTGGAGAGTTAAAGAGAGAAAGAAAAGAACAAAGTGAAGAAATTACTCTTTATTTGGGAGCATTTTCTTGAGAAGTCTTTCTGAAGTTTGCTTTTAGTTTTATTTGGTATCACTTTTATCTTTTCCCAGAGGATGCAGATGTCTTTTGAAAGAACGCATGCAGAAAAAACAAGCTGTAGGAGGCAGAAATAGATTCTTGAAAGTTTAGTAAGTTTCTGAAGGACAGAACTGCTTGGAGAAGCTGGGCTGTACCACATCTTTAAGGTTGATGTCTGGGAGAACCAACTACTGTGTTTCCTGCTATGACCATTGATGTGTTTGTTGATAGACACAACTAATGGCTAGGTTCTTACTTGTACTTTTATGTGGGACTTTTTAAAAGAGTTCAAACAATAGGGAAATATGACACAAAGGAACCTGAAAAACTTAAGCAGCAGATTACACCTTTGCTTAACTTTAAGGTTAAAACAATCCATAGAAAATTGTTTTGGATTTTTCTAGCTAGTGAAAATACTATACAGCCCTTTGCAGATATAGTATCTAAGGGGTTTAAAGAAAGTTTAAGGCTGGTGTGGTGGCTCAGGAGGCCAAGGCTGGAGGATTGCTTAAGCCCAGGAGTTCAAGACCAGCTTGAGCAACAAAATGAGACCTAATCTCAACAAAAGAAAAAAGAAAAGAAGAAGAAGAAAGAAGGAGGAGGAGGAGGGGGAAGGAGGAGGAGGAGGGGAAGAAGGGGAAGGAGGGGGAGGAGGGGAACGAGGGGGAGGAGGAGAAGGAGAAGGAAGTTCAAATAAAATTAAGTCCCAGAGAACAAGGCCATACACATACCCAGCCAAAAGATCATTCATGTAACATTGCCTAAGACTTCCATGGTGTCAGTTAGGAGGATGTTTAAAATCAGTGGCAGAGCTATTTTCCTAGCTCTGCCTAAAAGTGCCAGAGGTATATTGTGTTTTCAGTCTGGGATCCAAAGCCATGTGAGAAGAAACATCAGAGATGAAGGCTTTTTTGGTTTTAAACCATCTTAGCTATGTTTGCACTCATTTCTGTCCTCATTAAAAAGGACAACTGGGGTAATTGAGATAGCGAAATTTGTATCCAAGGTGAAAGTGAGTGAAAACAAAAATATTTCTCCAGTGTGTTTTTGTGATGAGAAGCAGGAAATCTGAACCACTGAGCTCTTAAGAAAGTCCTTCACTGCGCTTTTGTTTGCTGTGTCAAAGAGGCCACATTCATTACATAGCACAATTCTTGGAGTGAATCCTTCACTGTCAACAAATAAGTTAAAATGTTTTTCTCTAAAAAATAAAAGATGCATCTTCAGCAAATTTTATTTTTATTAGGAAAAGCCACTACTGCATCCTACTTTTATTCTGGGTGTGTTTTATATTTTTGACAAGTGCTCTCACATCAAAAAAATGTGTCTACATTAATTCAAAATTCATAATGATCACTCTTATCCAGCTGATACAATTATCAAGATTCTTTTTTTTTTTTTTGGTCTTCTTTCCCCTGCTGTTGCCTAGTGTTTGTAATTATCTTTCCTTGAGGTTGTGTAGGGGAGAGGATTGGGAGAGAATGTTCAGCAAAAATCAGTCATGTATTTAGTGTGCCTTCCCATTCGTTCATTTCATCTTCCACCTATCCATTTATCTTTCCATTCATGCACCCACCCATGCAATATTCATTGATCATCTGTGAGCCACCTAAATTGGAATAAGCAAGGATCTGTCCTATCAAGGAGTCTAGAATAAATGCCAGGCATTTACAGTGGGAAAATGTTAATATCAGGTAAATTCTGTCTTGGGGAGAGGTCTTGTGACCTGTTTTTGGGGGTTTTAGGGAAAGCTTCCAGGAAGCAGTACTGTCTCAACTGACACATAAAGGGCAAATTGAAGTTAGCTGGAAGAACTGCATGTTTGGGCTAGAGTGTGGTTAAGGGATGAGGAAGAATTTCCAGCAGAAGAAACTCCATGTTCTAGAGGTCATATTTTATGTGTGGGTTGTATTTCTAAAGTTCTTGCAAATTTGGAACTCCTGTGATTCAAAATAATTCTGTCAAAAGATAGTGAGTATTTTCATTTACCAGCTAACATGGCCCTGTGGCCACTCTGTACACAGAGTTTAGAGTTTCCTCTGCCCCAGCCAGCATCAAAACTACAATTCTTGAAGAATTGTTTTGGGGGGATGCCTACATTGATCCAAATTAATGTGAGACCATATCAGTGCTTTTGTATCATATTATTTCAAAGCTGCATGATTCAGGTTCACCTCAAATATGACCAAACTCTGGAGTTTCAGAGCAGTAGCTCATGGCCCATTTGATGGTATTAAAAGTAGATCAGGACAGATAGCGTGTACACACAAGACTAGGGGTGAGGGAGAAAGGAGATAAAATGGATAAGGAATCAAGGACCAGGTTAGTGAAGGCTTGTAAACTGTGTTAAAAGGTAAAATAGTCACATAAACATTTTAAAGAATTTATTCATGTAGATAGTAATTCATGAATTGGGCAGCATCAGGTAGTAAGTGGTTCAGGGCTCCACTGAAAGGGCACAAGGGGAACATTTTTATAAGGTGTTCTAGGAAGCAAGACAAAAGTATTTGGTTAAAGTGGAAAGTCCCTAGTAGTTTCTGACTCTTTACATGGTATTTTGACTCTTCACATTGATTAGGTTTTGGTTTACTTACCTAGGAACCCAAGGTGCCGGAGCCATCTCAGCCTGATGGCTTCTCAGTTAGTTTTTAAAAGCAATTATAAGAAGAGGATGGCAGTGAGGAGACTCTGAAGAATGTTGAGGAAGGAATTGGCAAGGTCAGCATTATGCTTTTGTTAAAGTGTAGATAGGAGAGAGCTGAAATTAGACCATATGTGGATTTCAGATATTTTTGGAACATTTATCTTTTATTTCTAATTAAACTTTTCTCATAAACAATATAAGCTTTTGTGATATCAAAGTCTTCCTCTTAAGGTGTTTTGTTAATTTGCTTTTGAAGGGTCCACTAATCATCTTGTAAGAGAAAATAAAAGACATGGCCTGACTAACAAAAAGATTGGATAGATGTTCAACCCAGAATTGGGGTCTAAGCCTAGGGGAGAATCCGATTAGGGAATCATACTTGGAGGTCTATGGTAAAATAGGTTGTGGGAAATATGGGTTAGACAAAGTTAAATAGACTTCTTTATTGTGGGGCTTCTAGATCCTTAAAGACGTTAATGTATGTTAAGGTGCGTAGGATGTCATCAACTTGTTTCACGACTAAGGAACCTTTGTTCCAAAAATAGTCATTACAGTCTGGCTAAGGACTAGTATTCCAAGGAATATGTACCCATTTCCTTTTGCCACAATAATGCTGCATAACAAGCAACCACAAAACTGCAGTGGAATAGAGTAACATATATATTTAGCCTGTAAGTTTCGGGGGGTTCAGCTGCTCAATGCTTGACTGATTTCAGCTGATCTCATTCATGTGTCTGTGCTCAGCTATGGGTTGGGCAGGCAGCTCTGGGTTAGTTCACATGTCTAGGGGCTCAGCAAGCTGTTAGCTGATCTAGGGTGGCATAGCTAACATCTATGCTAGATCAGAGGGACTCATCCCTGCTATATATGTGTCTCATCCTAAGATACTAGACCTAGCATATACTCCTGGCTATGGCAGAGGAGCAAGAATGAGAGCAAACTCAGTTGTGCAAGCACTTTTCAAGCCTTTCTGTGCATCATGTGTGCTAATATTTCCATTGGCCAAAAGAAGTCACACAGCCAATTCTAGAGTGGGATGGCACCACAAAGTTACATAGCAGAGGCTGTGGTTACAGAGAGGGAGAATTGTTCTCTTTTTGTAGTCAGACTATCCTAGATCCCAACTTGGAAATTGTTGGATGAGATCACAGTCAATTGAGCAAGG
Source organism: Nomascus leucogenys (assembly GCF_006542625.1). Classification (NCBI taxonomy): domain Eukaryota; kingdom Metazoa; phylum Chordata; class Mammalia; order Primates; family Hylobatidae; genus Nomascus; species Nomascus leucogenys. Next base: position 3,523,688 of record NC_044391.1, read on the forward strand.
AATGAGATCAGACTTTTCTCCATGCCATGGCCACAGGACTGTACTTTTGATACTGATAAGCAGCCTCACAAATAGATGTCTGTGCCTTGTCAAGGAAGAGAGAGTTCATCTGGGTCTGCACAGGTCTTTATTGTCTTTCTATTGAATTATTTCATTGAGGGCTGAAAGGATTGTGGACATCATCTAGTTCTAGTTGCATCGTGTTGGCAGTCATGAAGGAGACAGTCCCAGAGAGGTTAATTGGGCTCCTTCAATCCAAACAGCTATCTAGAAGCAAATCTGGGCCTTGAACCCAGATTCTCAAGCCAATTGAGTTTTAATTACCTCAAAGAAGCTTTGTTGTGGGGTGGAATGGACTGAAATGTATTTGCAATCTTTATATAGGAACAAATCACATTCCTCCTGGAGGAAATGAAATATAAATGATTTTTAAAATAGGAAGAATAGAGAGTAGTCATGCCTTGTTAGATGTCTCACAAAGGGCAAAGGGTAAGGATAGTTAAGCATTGAGTGATTGCTGAATACCGTGGCTGGAGATCCTTGGTAATAGAGTTTCGTTTTCAGATTTTTTTTTCTCCTGTCTCTTCCCTTCCTTGCAAGAATTTCTCCTGCATCTGGAAAGCCAACAGAGGACTTCTGAGTGGAGAGTAAGAATTTGTGTTCTAGCTCCTTCTTTATGAAACAGAAGATACAATTGTGAAGGCAGATCCAGCCTTCTAGAATAGCTGGCACATTAACACCTAACTTACCTGACATTGGTAGGGAACAATTTGTGCTCCATAAGTAAAATTTTGATAATGAAATCCTAACCATTTAGCACTGTCAAAGTAGCTGTTTTCATGATGGAAATATTTCTGGTCCATCAGATGTGTTTCCCTGATTTAATAAACAGAATAATTGAAACTTCCAGCCTCATCCTTTTAGACATCAGTTATTGAACTGTGCAGTAATACAGGAACATGCCTTGTAAAGAGCCATGTAAGTGTAAGGTGTTGTTATTGTTATTGTTTGCTTGGGTTTCTGGAGTATGTGGTCCACTTGGCTCTAACCTTGGCTTTAGACAGATCTGCTTTTTAAATTCTTGTATTCCTTGTTTGTTTTCAGAGGGTTCCCTTGCCCTCTGGCCTCCAGGTAGGTGTAGCCAACAGGAAGCACTGGTGGAAAACTGGAGGGCCAGAAGAGAGAGAGGTTAGGGTGTCTTTCTCTGCCTCTCTGCTTTCTTTGGTATCTCTAGGAACACATGTGTCTCTTCCATGTGCCTCTTCCAATCAGCTCTCACCAGACTCACCTTTTCTTCACAGCAGCCTGATCTCCACAACTGTTGCCTTGGTCTCTGTCAGTTGGCTCTAGCCTCTAGGCTCTGATAACGTCGCATCCTTCCATTATCCCACCTGTTAGAGAAGATAGCAGCTCTCCTCAGTTGCTAGTCTCTGGGCTGCCTCACTGTCCCTTTGTGGTCTGTCAGTCATTCTCACATCTGTAACAAGTCACCTGATTTGAAAGACCTAGAGTAGTTTCTATGTTCTTGTTGACTTTGACTAATAACGGTTTATTGAATTTGCCTTCTCTTGCAAACCTTACTGCCCTCCTGATTTGCTTCTTGCAGCATACTGTGCAGATGACATCCATGTTATGCAGTTTATTTCATTAGACATAACAATGGAAACTCTTTTAAGCAATAGAGCACAGTGGTTTTGAGCCTGCGCTCTGATGTTAGAATGTTTGCATCCTAGTCCTGGCTGTGCTACTCATTGGCTGTGTGACTCTGGGCAAGTTTCTTAACCTGAGACTGACTTTTTTTTATCTAAAAAAATGAAAGTAATTTTAGTACCTAAGTTGTCTCAATATGAGTTTCCCGGGAAACAAGCTCCCAACTGGAGATTGGTGTGCAGAGGTTTATTCTCGAATACTCTTGAGATTAACAACATCTGTGGAGGGGAAAGGACGGATTCAGGACTGGGCAGAGGGAGAAGTTGAACTGCAGTGCAATCTTAACAAGAGCCTTAGTCAACCTTCTGAAGCAGGTTGGGCCCTTATTCACTGATGTTGACCATTGGAGGCAGTTGACCATGAATGGAACAGCTTCCTCCAGCTGAGGGAATTTTCCAGAGAGGACTGACAGTTGAGGGCATTCTGCCTGTATCACTCACAGTAGCAAGGAATCAATTATTCGGTCCCGAAGCAGTGTCTGGGCATCACATCACAGTGTCCATGACCCATCTCCAGGTGTGTAATGTGAAAGATAAATACAGTAATTAAACCATAAGAAATGACTTGCTAGGTGCATAGCACTTGGTGAATGCTCAACACTATTAGTTAACATTATTGATGAATTAAATATAGAAGTTTCAGTTAGTGGACTTTATGATGTCTAGTGTAGCTATTCTGAGAGTTTTGACTGATTTCTTCTCCATAACCCAGTCCTAAAGAGTTGAGGAAAAGCAGAGTAAGTGGTCTGGGATAAATAGGGTTCCGTGATTTGTATACATATACTGTCATGCACATTTGTACTTTCATATTACTTTTAATGTGGTGTCTTTAAATATGGCTTACCCATAGGTTCTTGTATCTTTATTCCTTAAGGTATTCAAGGTATTTAGCATCAAATTTGGTACAAATCCGTGCAGCTTCCATTTTTTGAATACTTACTATGTAGCCATGGTGCTAAACATGCATCGTCTCATCAGTTCTCAGGATGACTCTAAGGTGCTGAGATTCCTAGTTTAGGAGGAGGCCTGAGGTCAGTGAGGTTAAGTGACCTGCCCCAGGTCACCCAGCCAAGAAGTGGCAGAGAAGTTCTGCCAGGGCTGCCAGATTCACTGCAAGCCTAGGCTTTTCACTACACATTTGGACGATTTAAGCAGCAGTAGGGGAAACCTTCTTCTCCGAAAATAACTCTAGCAAAGTGTAGGTGTTGTTTTGGTAGAAACATTTCAGCTGTTGCCATAAAAATCTTCCCCCAAATGGCTTTGTGAGAGCAAAGCTGTGCAGGCTCTGCTTGTGTTTATGATGGGAGCCTTATGGCTTAGCCACAACACAAATGATTTGTTTTCCTGGCCTTGTTGGCAAAATGATTTAATTTCTGGGTTTCCCTGAGGAAAAAATCTAAACAAATACAGTAGGCCCTCCATATCTGCCAGTTCTGCATCCATGGATTCAACTAAGCTCAGATAGACAATATTCAAAATTTTAACAATACAACTATAAAAATAGTATAAATAAAAACAGTATAACAAATATTTATGTAGCATTTACATTGTATTAGGTATTATAAGTACTCTAGTGATGATTTCAAGTATATGGGAGGACGTGCATAGGTTATATACAAATATTATGCCATTTTATATAAGGGACTTGAGCATCTGTGAGTTTTGGTACGTGTGGGGGATCCTGGAACCATTCCCTTACAGATACTGAGGGATGGCTGATAAGGTTTGGCCGTGTCTCCATCCAAATCTCAACTGAATTGTATCTCCCAGAATTCCCACATGTTGTGGGAGGGACCCAGGGGGAGGTAATTAAATCATGGGGGTTGGTCTTTGCTGTGTTAGTCTCATGATAGTGAATAAGTCTCATGAAATCTGATGGGTTTATCAGGGGTTTCCACTTTTGCTTCTTCCTCATTTTCTCTTGCTGCTGCCATGTTAGAAGTGCCTTTCAACCTCCTGCCATGATTCTGAGGCCTCCCCAGCCCTGTGGAACTGTAAGTCCAATTAAACCTTTTTTTCTTCCCAGTCTTGGATATGTCTTTATCAGCAGTGTGTAAACAAACTAATACAGTAAATTGGTACCAGTAGAGTGGGGCGTTGCTGAAAAGATACCCGAAAATATGGAAGTGACTTTGGAACCGGGTAACAGGCAGAGATTGGAACAGTTTGTAGGGCTCAGAAGAAGATAGGAAAATGTGGGAAAGTTTGGAACTTCCTAGAGACTTGTTGAATGGCTTTGCCCAAAATGCCGATAGTGATATAGACAATAAAATCCAGGCTGAGGTGATCTCAGTTGGAGATGAGGAACTTGTTGGGAAATGGAGCAAAGGTGACTCTTATTGTGTTTTGGCAAAGAGACTGGCAGCATTTTGCCCCTGCCCTAGAGATTTGTGGAACTTTAAACTTGAGAGAGATAATTTAGGGTATCTGGTGGAAGAAATTTCCAAGCAGCTGAACATTCAAGAGGTGACTTGGATGCTGTTAAAGGCATTCAGTTTTATAAGGGAAGCAGAGCATAAAAGTTTGGAAAATTTGCAGCCTGACTATGTGACAGAAAAGAAAAACCCATTTTCTGGGGAGAAATTCAAGCTGGCTGCAGAAATTTGCATAAGTAGCAAGGAGCCTAATGTTAATCCCCAAGACCATGGAGAAAATGTCTCCAGGCCATGTCAGAGACCTTCACGGCAGCCCTTCCCATCACAGACCCAGAGGTCTAGGAGGAAAAAAATGATTTCATGGGCCAGGCCCAGTGTCCCTGTGTGGTGTACAGCCTAGGGACATAGTGCCTTGTGTCCAAGCTGCTCCAGCCATGGCTGAAAGGGGCTAACATAGAGCTTGGGCTGTGGCTTCGAAGTGTAGAAGCCCTAAGCCTTGGCAGCTTCCATGTTGTGTTGAGCCTGTGGGTGCACAGAAGTCAAGCATTGAGGTTTGGGAAACTTCACCTAGATTTCAGAAGATGTATGGAAATGCGTGTATGCCCAGGCAGAAGTTTGCTGCAAGGGCGGGGAACTTTGTGGAGAACTTCTGCTAGGGCATCGTGGAAGGGAATGTGGGGTCAGAGTCCTCACACAGAGACCCTACTTGGGCACTGCGTAGTGGAGTTGTGGGAAGAAGGCCACTATCCTCCAGACCCCAAAATGGTAGATCTACTGACAGCTTGCACCATGTGCCTGGAAAAGCTGCAAACAAACACTCAACGCCAGCCCATGAAAGCATCTGGGAGGGAGGCTGTACCCTGCAAAACCATAGGGGTGGAGCTGCCCAAGACCATGGGAACATATCTCTTGTATCAATGTGACCTGGGTGTGAGACCTGGAGTCAAAGGAGATCATTTTGGAGCTTTAACATTTGACAGCTCTGCTGGATTTCAGACTTGCATCGGCCCTGTAACCCCTTTGTTTTGGCCAATGCCTCCTATTTGGAGGCTGTATTTACCCAATACTTGTAACCTCACTCTATCTAGGGGGTAACTAGCTTGCTTTTGATTTTACAGGCTCATAGGCAGAAGGGACTTGCCTTGTCTCAGATGAGACTTTGAACTGTGGACTTTGGGTTAATGCTGAAATGAGTTAAGACTTTGGGGGACTGTTGGGAAGGCATGATTGGGTTTGAAATGTGAGGACATGTGATTTGGAGGGGCCAAGGGTGGAATGATGTGGTTTGCCTGTGTCCCCATTCCAAAACTCAACTTGAGTTGTATCTCCCAGAATTCCCATATCTTGTGGAAGGGTCCCAGGGAGGTAATTAAATCATGGGGGTCGGTCTTTGCCGTGTTATTCTCATGATAGTGAATACATCTTGAGATCTGTTGGGTTAATCAGGGGTTTCCACTTTTGCTTCTTCCTCATTTTCTCTTGCTTCTGCCATGTAAGAAGTGCCTTTCAACCTCCCACCATGATTCTGAGCCCTCCCCAGCCATGTGGAACTGTAAGTCCAATTAAACCTTTTTTTCTTCCCAGTCTCGGATATGTCTTTATCATCAGCATGAAAACAAACTAATACAATGGCTTTAAATTTATTTGTAATTGGATGTTTAAAGAGGAGCCCCAAGGAAAAGTCAAAGTGGGAGGCCCAGGTATGTTTTCATTCAGTGAGTGACACGGTAAGGGGAGGAATAAGGTGCACAGGTGAATTCCCTCAGTGTTCTTTCTTCCTAGTATTTGGCTCTCCATTCTTCATCAGGAAATGATTATTATAATCAACCAAAATTTTGCAAACAAGGTAGGCATTTAGGTATGTAGTGTTCAGCATTATTTTCGGAGAACAGCGCAAATCTGGTCATTATTTCTTTTTATTGAAATAAAAGTAATGACTCCTTTTCAGTAGGAAAAAAATAATTTTTCAAAATAGGCTACATGATGAGAGGTTAGGGAGCTGCATGATATTCCGGTCAGATCAAGATCCCAGATTCCCAGCTTTCTGGTCCACTGTCTTGATCTTTCCATTTTCCATTGGTCACTTGGGCCAGTTTGGTTTAGGCCATCAGGTCCACAGTGCACATGTGCAGCAGGGAGGGATTAGAGAGAAGAAAGGAATCCTTTTAGTTGAGGCATCTCCTGCCATTTTTGTCATCTTACTCTTAAGTTCCATATAACACTTTAAAAAAAAATTTCTTGGCCAGTATTTGGTCACATGGTCACATCTCAGTGCAGGAAAGCCTGGGGCTCTCTGAATAAAATTGGGGCTCTCTTACTGATGATGGAGAGGAGAATGACTATTGAGTTATAACTGGCAATTTCTGCTACATTTGGGATTGTAATACTAATGCCACAACCAAAAGTTTTGAAATGATGGAGTTAGAATTAAAAGGTGAATTTTGTTGGTGTGTGTTTCTCTAATAATGCTCAGTCATCTGCGGCTGGTGTGCATAATGAACATACACAGCTACTAAATCTGCTTCACTCTGTCCCCCTTTCCTGGGGGAAACAATGTTTGGAGAAGCACACTTTATGTCATTCAACAGATATTGATCAGCTACCATGTACCATGCACTGTACCAGATCTTAGCAGAGTCTAGGAGCTACAACATTTTCCACATTTATTTGACCCCCTCCCCCACAACTCCCTCCATCCCTCCTTCCTTTCCTTTCCCTCCCTCCCTCTCTCCCTCCCTCCTTTCCTTTCCTTTTCCTTTCCTTTCCTTTCCTTTCCTTTCCTTTCCTTCCCTTCCTTCCTTTTTCCCTTCCTTCCTTCCTTCCTTCCCTCCCTCCCTCCCTCCTTCCCTCCTTCCCTCCTTCCCTCCTTCCCTCCTTCCTTCCTTCCTTCCTTCCTTCCTTCCTTCCTTCCTTCCTTCTGCTTTTGGGGTACAAGTAGTTTTTGGTTACGTGGATGAATTATGTAGTGGTGGTGAATTCTGAGATTTTAGTGCACCTGTCACACAAGCAGTGTACATTGTACTTAATAGGTAGTCTTTTGCCCCTGGTCCCCCTCCCACCCTTCCCCTTCTGAGTCTCTAAAGTCCATTATATCACTCTGTATGCCTTTGCTTACTTATAGCTTAGCTCCCTCTTATAAGTGAGAACATATGGTTTTTGATTTTCCACTCCTATGTTACTAGATTTAGAGTAATGTCTCCAGCTCCATCCAAGTTGCTGCAAAAGACATTATTTTGTTCCTTTTAATGGCTGAATAGTATTCCATGGTGTATATGTACCACATTTCCTTTATCCATTCATTAGTTGATGGGCACTTAGGTTGGTTCCACATCTTTGCAGTTGTGAATTGTGAAGACTCAATTCTTTGTTGAAAAGAGCTGCGAAGTCACTTTACAAAGGCTGTGGAAAGCTGAAGAACTTGAGATTCAGAGTCTTTTTAGCTGTCAATCTACTACAGTGTCCCAGGGAGGAAAAGCTTAATTTGTATGGATGCTTGATTCTTTCTGTACCTTTTCTTTCTCTCTTTCCACAAACTCACCCAGTTAAAATTTCTGTTCATTGAACATGATGGCAGCTAGGTTGATGGGATTAAATCAGTTGTCTTTACCTGCCTCAGTGTGTTGGGATCGTCAAAGCTCAGTGAAATCACCAGCTGGTGAATAAGAGTTTTGAGTGGGTGGGTTTCCTGATCTCACTTGATGTTTTTTGGGACAATAGTGATGCCCCATTTCCTTTGTGCTCTGTAGCTAAACTCCCAGGGAGTAAGACATGTGGCATAAACATAACCTGGTAGACTATACCTACATCGTGCCCACTTTAGCTCTTTCTCGCTTTTGTCAGGTGCCTCTAGAACACACAAGACAAATACGGTATGGACAAGAAGTTACGAGTGAGGAGAGAATGTTTTGAGACAGCCAATAGCAAACATCATAAATAGAGACCTTCTCTTTATAGGTCAATATCCATTGTCTTAGTCTGTTAAATTCTTCCAGTCATAGACTGTGCAATGTATGAATAAGCTATCAACACTTAAAAAATTATGATGGCCACTAAGAAGACCTTTTTTCTGTACACTTTCAGTGCTTCTTCAGTCATCTGCCATGGGTACTTTTGTTCTTCATCTCCAGATTGTTTCTGGAAGTCCTGTGGGCAGCTCTTTAACACTGGAAACATGCAGTCTCCTCATCTATAAAATGGGCAATACCTCTCTCAATGTATTTGAGAAGTCATGTACAGGTCACATATGACCATTACTCACAATATGTAACACTGACATGGCACTAACTATGCTGGATACAGTTCTCAACAGGCTTATGAGGTAGGTGCTATTACAGTCCCATTCTTAGATGATGGAATTGAGGCACAGAAAGATTAAGTAACATGCCAGTGTTGCACAGACCTGAGGTTTGCACCTAGGTAGCCTAGCACTGCAGACCTGTTTCATATTCATGCTGAAGGACTAACTGCCTCTGTAGGTGTGAGTACTGTACGTGGAAAAATTAGAGAAGTGAAGGTCTAATTCTGACAGAATTGAGAGGGGAAGGGGCAATGACTTAGGTTTTAGAAATTAACTTTAGACTCTTAGTATGTAGCTTGCTATGGCAATTTACATAGCTATTTCTTTCAGGTACATTTGACATTCAAAAGCAGTCAGATCGTATTATCTGTTCTTTGAGGGATTACTGGGCTCTGTGAATCTTGAAGGTTACATTTGCAATCAGCATTAATTTTATTGTTAACCATTTTCCTTCATGTTGGTTACAGGGTTGCCTGCCTGCCTGCCTGCCTGCCTGCCTGCCTGCCTGCCTGCCTGCCTGCCTTCCTTCCTTCCTTCCTTCCTTCCTTCCTTCCTTCCTTCCTTCCTTCTTTCCTTCCTTCCTTCCTTCACTTCCTTCCTTCCTCTCTTTGGGCTTTAGTGGAGCTGATAACTAGTTCAACTAGATGGATCAACTCAAGTTGATTATTCAGGAGGCCTTATTATCCCCCAGAGAGCAGACACGGAGCTTGGCTGGACCTCACGGATCACTAGTCCATGTCACTGCACAATGTTCTTCCTCTGTTCTTCCCTATTTTAGTCCAAAATGCCTGCTAAATGGAGTGGAGTGAAGAAGGCACACAATGTTAATATGAAGTGACTTCCCCAGTGCATTTTCTGATTCATCAAGATGCTCACATTAAGCTACATGAACAAATAGAGGAATTCCCCTGGAAGCCAAGGACAGAGAAAAATCATATAAAAAAAAAGATAAATAAGAGATACCCACTTGCCTTTTATATTCGAGCAGATTTTCAAAAAGTCTCATTGCATGGAAAGTGGCTATAATTTAAACAAAAAATCATTTACTGTGGTAACATTCATGAAGACAGCAATTCTTGGGATGCTGCATGAATTGGGCAGAATGTTAAAATGCTGGAGGAACCTTGTGTCTGGTTTAAATACATTTTGGTTGGTGTCATATGGGTAAGGAATGGCAGCCTCATTTTTAACTCTTAGTAATTAAAAATTGGAACCTTTAAGTAGGGAGAGAAGGAAGTTATAGTGTGGAATTCAAGATCGTACACTTGATTTTCTCATTCCTGGGGAGTCACATGGGTTTACAAAACTCCTCAATTGTTTGATGTTTTATTTAAAAAATGAAACAAAATGAGCTTTCCCTTTCATCTATACGAGAGTCCCTGAAGAAGCCTCCTTCTCTTACATTGTAATTCACAGACCAAAGAGTTGAGTTTGAGTATATAATTACTTATCTAGATATATTTACAAAATACTAGTAATTCTACTGGTAGTAGCTCATTTATGCTGGGTGTGATGGTGTGTGGTTCTAGTTATTTGGGAGACTGTGACTAAGGAGCCTCCTGAGCCCAAGAGTTTGAGGCTGCAGTGAGCTGTGATCATGCCACTTCACTCCAGCCTGGGCAACAGAGTGAGACCCTATCTCAAACAAGCAAAACTAATTTATGGTGAATTCTTCCTATATGTCAGCTAGCATTTCAGCCCTTTACCTGTTCCACCATTTATCTTCACAATAACCCTTTGAAGTAGGTACTATCCTTGTCTCCATTTTACAAATGAGGGAACCAAGGCACAAGGATTCTAAGTAACTTGCCTAAAGTCACACAGGAAGGAAGTTTCAAAGCTAGGATTCAAACCCAGGCTATTATAATCACTACACTACAAGTATTTTCAAACAGTGTTTCCCAATATCAGTCATACGATACCATCTGCATGCTTTTTGCCATAGTTGTATTTTACTTCTATTATTATTTAATGTTTCTCACTTTTTTTTTTGAGACAGAGTCTTGCTCTGTTGCCTAAGCTGTAGTGTGGTGGCACGATCTCAGCTCACTGTAGCCTCCACCTCCCAGGTTCAAGTGATCCTCCTCCCTCAGCCTCCCAAGTAGCTGAGACTACTGGCAAATGTCTCCACACCTGGCTAATTTTTTTTTTTTTTTTTTTTTTTTTTAAGTAGATTCAGGGTTTCACCATGCTGGCCAGGCTTGTCTCAAACTCCTGACCTCATGTAATCCACCCTCCTTGGCCTCCCAAAGTGCTGTGATTACAGGCATGAGCCACTGCACCCGGCCACTCTCACGTTTTTTTTTTTTAACCATACAAAACAGTATTTAAAAGAGAAACCTTATGCCTCTATCTTAAATGGAAAACTATTATGTGTGCAAATAGTAGATACCCAATGAAAACTAAGCAGTGAAAACCATTCAGTGTTATTCAATCCTGAGTACATGCCACTGGCTGTCAAAAACCCTGCGTCAGAGGACGTCCTTTTTTTATGGAGACAGAGAGATTTTAAAGGCATGCTCTTACAGGGTTGAGACTATTTGATGCAATCAGTTCAGAGTCAGGGATTAAATTTTTCTACTAGGAGAGTCTGTCTTATTCCATACTGAATCTGTAAATCATCTAAAATCAACTTGTGGATTATTAGTGTTAATGGCTCCTACACTCTGAGAATCACTCGTCTAAAATACAAAGATGTACTGTTTTTAGAATTGTCTTAGGGAAAGTGAAGCAGAAAGATGTTTAAATGAATTCAGGCCTGTATTATTAAGCCAATCCAAGTAAAGCTATTATCTGAATGATTAGCCCTAAAGTCCCTTACCACTTTATCTGGTCTCTAGAAGGCCAGTTTAGGTTGCTTTGTGGAAAGATCTATGGGTGATTTTTATCCAAGTTATTATCTAAGAAGGTCTGGTTACTCCTGAATTTTAAATCAGACTACTTAGAAAATGGCCTTAAATTGATCCTTTTTTTTTTATCCTTGACAGATACTTATTTGTTGAAACATCAGAGAGCTTTAAGCTTTCTCAAGTACATGTTGGAGACCGTTGGGACTAGTGTCCCTTTGTTACCAAGAGGACAGTGTATGATATCCATGATTAACATAGGATTACTATATATTGAATATAGTGCAAAAAGTAAAAGGTGTCTTTTCATCTCTGAGTTTAAAATAAATGAAGAGATTTCGCATGTTTTTGTGTGATAAGAGGGATCTTCTTAATTCCCAAGACCTCTTTAAAAGCAATTCATGGACATACTTAAGACTCATCAATTGAACAATAAGTTAATCTGCATCTGAAGATTTTGCTGATTATCTGATCATATAATTTCCCTGTATTCTGATTATGTTTTTCTGATGGCTTTTACAGTATATGAATTCTTAATCAAGATGATTCTGTTAGCAGTAGCTCCTCTATACACAGTGAGCCCAGGAGGGGAGAGAGCTTGGCTTGATGAGAGTTTTCACAGACATAAAGATGGTGAAAGAAACTGGCTTCATCTTGCTCAGTATCTATTTTGAAATATTATGTTTAAATATTAAACATTAATATTAAATATTATGGTTCCAAAGAGGTAGCAAGATATTAACTGTGGCTTGCATGGATGGTGAAATTATTACAATGGTCTATTACCGTTCAGTGTGCTCGTGAACTTCAGAAGGCTTCTGATAGATTTTGGGCCTGTTTAGTTGCCCATAGTTAGGGAGAAGAGGTGGCCATACTACAGGAAGACAAGCTGAACGTCCCTCCACACTAAAGCTGCCACAGGACCTGTGTCGCTGAGGGGCTGCTCCTCAGTTCTAGCCAGGACAGCAGGGTGAGCTGGATCCAACACCGTTTGGTGGCATGATAGAGACCACCTTTATTTGCAGGTTTCATCTGATTAGTAGAGAATTGTGGCCGGGAGTGGGGGGGTCTCTAACATTTGCTGTGGCTTATTTAGATGCAGCCCTTAATTGTCCTACCCTGCCCTGGGCTAGGTTTTGGAAACCAGAGCTCATTAGAAGCGTGACCTGGCTTGGGGAAAAGATGAAAGAAGTTCAGGATAGTTAGGTCCTCAAGGAAGTGGACCATGCCTGTTTACTTATCCGTATACACCTGGCACCTGTTGCAGCGCCAGGAGCATGGTGGGCACTCAGTAGATACGTGTTGAGTAAATGAAGGCACAGAGTTAAATTGGGCAGCTGATGTTTTTAGTATTTTATAATTTTTGCTTGGTGACAGGAAACCACAACAAAATATGTGCCTCTGTGTGTGTATGCATGTTTTATAGCTTCCTGAAGAAATAGAATCAATTTCAGTTTTCGCAACTAAAAAAGAATGCAGAAAGTGAGCTTGGAGTGAGGAGCTGGTTTCTTATAATGACAAAGAATAGTTACAAGCTGTTTTCTAGACCTAGGCAATGGTGGAAGTAACTTCTGCTCCTTTGTTCTGTGTATCTTTGTGAGAAGGGAGAGCCTGCAAGGGTATAGAAAAGGGAGAAGCCTTGTGGAAAACAGAGAGGTTTCTTCTGGACTTCAGGTTTGGAGGATTAGCAGAACATACTAGAAAATAAGGTTCTTTCTCTTGGGAAATTACTCATGCTGGCAGCCTGAAATAGCATGAAAAGGACTTTTAGTAGTGGCAGGTCTTCAGATAGTTTGCTAGAGAGGAGAAGTGCTTCCAAGTTGAGTGAAAGCAGAAGGCGAGCCAGAGTTGCATTAGCAAGTGATTCGAACAGTGAAATCTCAAGCAGCAAGGCAGCTGACATCTCAGCACTGACTCTGTCAGGCTGTGGATTAGACAGATAAATACTAATTATTTTTGAGACAGGGATTATTTGAGATATGTAAAAGTTTTTAGATCGATATCATTATCCCAATTTTACAAATAAGGAAACAAGTGTATAAGGTTTGTAATTAGTCCAATGCCCCATAAACAGCTGATACGTAATGGGGCTAGGGTTTGAACGCAGCTTATTTGATTTGAAAACCTAGGTTCTTTCCACATGTTAAGTAATCCCTTGCCTTTTTTAGAATTGCATTTTATGGTTAGCATTTATCCTAAGTGGTTCATAGTTTTTACCAATTTTAAAGGGAAAGTTCTAGTTTTATAGGGAAGATAACATTGGCTTGTGAACTCAGCGAGAAGATGGGCAGTAGAGAGGTTAACTTGTCCCAAATCAAATCGCTCTGATGCCACCCCAGGTTTGTTGGAGTGCAATCCGCTGCTCCTACCTACCATGTTGTGCTGTCTGGCTGATTTTACCACCCAGGAGCTGTTGATTACCAGTGTTTGGTTGCTCATAGGAAAGTTTGGCTTGCAGCCATTGCCAGTGCACAAATCATATTCTGTGAAATAAATTTTATTTTATCGACTCAAAGAGACAAAAGTGAAGCTATGTCTTCTGAATAATAACCAGCATTGCTTATATTGGACTTTGTATATTTTTTTCTTGGAGTAGAATAAAATATGTAGACAAAAGAACTTATGAAGCATTTTTATTGTTCTGTGGATTCTGTTCTAACTTGAAAGGTAACTGCTTTTTCACTTTTTAGAGTCTACAAAAAAGAGTGTTTGTTACCTGGTGAATCAAAACAGAGGTTCCATTCTGTGATATGAAAAGATAATTATTAATAAAGTAAAATTAACACTAATACAATTGGCAGAATACATTAATGCCGATAATCACTGATACTATAATAGATGTTTAATGCAGCCAGCATGAAGAGCTGGAGGAACATTGATGAGAATTTTAATTCATATGATATTTAAGTTTATATCCTTTATTTCTTTGGCATGTTCTTTTTTCTTTTTGTCAAATCTTTTAGTTTTGTGATTCATTAGAGTGGATGACCCAGGCAGACGGAATTGGCAGTGTTTATTAGAATGTCATACCATGCTTTAAAATAATGTTCTCTGCTAATTTGTCCCTTGTTCCCTGGAACAATAAGTTGACTTTACCCTGAGCATCCTGGGTTGTCAGCTTTAAAGTCAATCTTTTGCAAGGTTGGAAGGATCAAGGACATTATTACATAATTGTTTTGTCTTTAATCCATAGACTTTTGGAGGAAAAGGAAGCAAAAGTGTGGCGATTTGTGTATGTTTTGGGTATTGGGCAAGAGGAAAGAGAGAGGCAGAGGTATACCTGTACCTAAAAAATTTTCTTAACTGTCACGTCACGGTGAATGAATATGTTGGTGCTTTCTTAAACTCCTCAGTAATGAGAGTCAAAAAACAGATTCAATATGCTATTCAGAGCTACTAGGGGAAAAGATGCTGTATATTTATATGAAAGGGAATTGGAAAGGGTGGTATTTGCTCTGGAAACACAGTCTTCGTTCATGTTTACTAGTCCTGTGGTAGTTACGTTCATCAATTGTGTTTTGTTTCCTAGAATGTACAACGTCCTCCATGTTTTTTTCTTTCTATAATTTACATTTATGTTGTGTTTTACCTTTTTTGTGGTAATAAACTATTGTAAATATGAATAATAAATATATTATACCAGTGCATCTTGTGGAGGTGCAATATCAAGCTGTCTGTACCAGCTCATTTAAAAAAAAGCCTAAAAGCCTTTTCTTGTTCTCAGTAAAAATATTTATAGTCTTACTTTAAATATTGTTTTAAAAAGTTGTTTTTTAAAATGTACAGACCTTTCCAGGGGCATGCTGGTAAACATTTAACCACTTGGTGGGGTGGAGATGATTTGTAGTTTTGCCAATTTCTGGGGTTTAAATATTTTTACCATGGCCAATTTTAAGCTAGCAATTTGACATCACTGAACCCGGGGATGGTAAGAGATGCACACAGTTGTCTTTTGCAGGCCATGGAAGCTGGCTCAGCCACTGATTTTAGTACCAAGAGATTGGAAGGGGAACAGTGGCTAGAAGGGGTAGTGGAGAGGTGGAAAACTAAAGAATGTAGAAAATAATAAGAAACTAAATTGGGAGATGGGTTTCTGTTAAAGGAACTTGAGTAAACATGTCGACTCTGTTTTCTGAAACTGCTGGGATGAAAAAAATAACTAAAAGTGGGGGGAAATTTTTCACTGAAAGTAGAGAATAGCTAAACCCCAAATGTTAAGCCTCTGAAGAATATCTGCCAAATTTGGAGCGAATCTGAGCAGAGTCAAAATATGTGTCTCCTAGAGCCCCAGCAGGTGGGTTTTTTGCAAGGTCATGGCCAAAATCCCTAATTGGGAAGAGAGAGGTTGAAGCCTTAGGTGGGTTCCTGGAGAAGCAGAACTTGTTCCTCCTTTGATGTTTTGTTTCGTAGATTATATAATATCCTCTATGTTTTTTTCTTTGTATAATTTATGTTTATATTCTGTTTTTTCTTTTTTGTGGTAATAGATTTTTGTAAATGGGAATAATAAAATATTATGCTTATAGATTTATTCACTTATCTGTTGAGTCATAACTATGAAAAATTTAAAATGTGAACATTCATATTTTCTTCCATTTTTCCAATCTCTTGATCATGCTACTTACTATTTTTTACATGGTCACGATTTATCACATTTTTATTACATTCTATATACCGTAATTGTTTAGCCTCCATTTCATATGTAAATAAATTACGTTGCAAACATCAGAACAAGAGAAAATATCAAACCAGGAAGCATAATAAATTGAAATAATAGAATTAATATGAACCACCTGCTTATTAGAAATCAGAATGTAAACGAAGTAAGTTCATTTAATGAAAGGAAACTGTATTTTGCATGAGTCATCTAAAAAAGTGATTATGGGCAAACTTAAAACTAAGCAGTGGTTATAATTAATACAAAAGATGAAGGGTATTTTTACTTTTAACTTTATTCCTTCTGTGATCTGAACTTTTTCAATAAACTTGTGTTACTTTACCAATTAATTTTTAAAACGTCCCAGACTATATCCATTGATTATAATGACACACAGCTGCATCGTTTTCATATTAAACAGTGACTGTTCCGCTCCCTGTTTTTTGTCACATGGCAGGCCTTCAGTAAATGGTGGCTGAAAGAATATTTTCTCAAGATGTTATAGTGTTATTATAATGTGTATCTAATAGTTGCCCCAATCTTTGGAGTCTTTTTTTTTTTATTTGCATGCACCCTTGTGAGGGAAGTGATTTTATTGCTGTATTACAGATGAAGAAACTGGGGCTCAGGGAAATTAAGTGACTTGCCCAACATCAAACCATCCCATGTCTTCTGAATCACTTTTTAAGTAAAATATTTTTCTCATCATAAGACAGTCTCTTAAATACAATATTTTAGTTATGATTCTGTTGACTGATTAGAATCTATATCAACTAAAGACATTTTAAAATTATATTAAATATTTTCTTATTAGAAGCATTAGAAGAGCATAACTCAGTTTAGAAAGACTTCAACCTTTCAGGGACATGATTGGGAAAAATAACTTCTGTGAAGTAGTTTGTTCTTGAGTAGTCAAGTGGATGAATATATGCAGTGTTGACTTAATTATCTTTGTGGAGTAGCTGTGAACCACCAGTCTATTCTAGTGGTTCTATCCTGAAAACTCTCTTTTCAATATAAATAAGAGCAATAGACTGTCAGGAGATTGCTGGGGAGGTGGAGGGAACTGCAGGATGCTAGGACTTGAGACCGATAGAAACGTTTGAGGTGGAGTCAGGTTTTACACGTGGTTTGCTGGAGGTGCCGTGACTCAGTTTCTTCCTCTTGAGTCTGCCTGTGTAAAAGTGGTTGAAATGTGCACATATGCAGCAAACGCTATTGCATTTGGGTGGTGTTTTTTATGGTTACTTCTAGCCTGCATCAGTATTTTGGCTTGGGTGCCCACTCTGTAGGATATATTGGCTGAATGTTCATCTCTGAGGTCTGACAGTCTGCTTTTGAGAGCAAATGGATGGCCACAGTACCGGCACATGCCCGCTATAGCAACTGCTGAGGTTCAAAACAAAATGTCCAGCTTCTCGAGGGCACAAACCATGCTGTTTCTTATATGTTCTAGTGTAATGCAAAGCATATACTAAATATCCACTAAACACCACTAAACATTATTCCTTATACTTTCATTTGGGAAAGCTTTATAGTGTGAAATCTAGTACTGATCACACTGTAATTTTTAGAGATAGTAGTACAAGTTGGGACAGATGGGGAGCCTAATAATTTAATGATTTTAGTATGTGCATTGAAAACTTGTCACAATGTCAGCTTGGTGGATTAAAAATTGGCAAATGAAATCGGGAGTTTTTAGCACGTTCCGAATCTTTCTCACAAAATACAATTTCTCTCTGGATGCCTCTCAAATACAGGGTCCTATGATTAACTAAATGTGGGAGACACAGCATAAAATCTCTTCTAACAGATTTATAATGAATATAAGCATACTAAAAACTTGGAGAAATCCTACAGTATAGAATTCTACTTACATTAGTGTACATTGGCTATCCTAAAACTTCATCCTGGAACCTTGTTTTGCAGGACATTTTACATTCTCTGAGCATTTTGGGAAATGCCAAATTTTTTATTGTAACGCTGTCACTGATGGATGGGTAAACCTGGGGAGGGGTGTGTGTGTGTGTGTGTGTGTGTGTGTGTGTGTGTGTGAGCATGTTAATTTCATGTGGAATTAAAATCCTCTTGATTTATACCAACAGGACAAAAGTCTCAACATTTTACTATCTGTGCAAGGGAGATAATCTCTAGATCTCATTTTAGACATTAGTTCTTATTTTTCTTTATGTCAGTGCTACTTGTAACTTAAAAATTTTTAAAGTTTTATTTCCTTTCTTGAACTCTGAAGGTATTATAAAGGAGAAAAACAAGTAAAAGATGCCAGCCCGACTGGGGAGGTTGGAACAAAGATTATGAATATATTATAACCAAGTTACTACATTTCCTGAATTGTGGGCAGTTGTGCCTTTCTTTCAGTTTATGTCTTGAATTTTTTGTAGACTTCAGTATAGAAAAAAACGAAGATTTGTTTTAAGGAAGAGTTCAGGTGTGGGCTTCCAATTTTACTCCTCCTATTATAAACAAACACCCAACCTCTGATCAGGTGGCTCTTGTTATGTTTGGGGCCTCTTACTCATTCCCCGGCGGTGTTCCTCGGCAATATGCCTGTGACAAGCCTTTGCTGTATTTGTTGTTCGGCTTAGGGTAGTTGAAAGAGTCTCTTTCAGCCACTCTGTCTGGATATTTTGTTGTGGCTGTGGGCACTGTCTGCCCAGCCTCTCACTTTGTAGGGGAGGGATAGCACTCTGCGTGAAAGGACCGGCGTTATAGTCCCTGGCTTCTCCGGCTAATTCATCCCGAGGCTCCTGCCCCTTCCGGTTCTGGAAGGAGCGAGCTTATCCTAGACCTGTGATTGCCTCTGAAGTTCTCCACCTGCCTCAGGCGTGCTCTCCAGTGCCTGTTTCTGACTGAGTGAGGTTGAAATCCTACTGACTCCTTTTCAGGTAAGAAAGCATACTGAAAGATGGCTTTAGGAATAGCAGTTAAGATTTATATAGAGGGGGCAGTTTTGATAAGTTTATGGTTTTTATTGTTTGTAGAGGGCTATCACAGTTTTATTCTCATGGTCCCTGAAGGTAAGCAGATATCGCTGTGTTTAGTGATAGAAAATACTATATTGCTTAGGGAACGCAAACTTTTCATGGAAATTGTTATATTTGTTATTGCTTTTTTCTTTAGACTTTCTTATAAGAGAGAAATTGAAGACAAAATTATGCCAACAAAGTATATTAGACACTATGATTTTGTGGTAATTTTGGCATCAATTAGGTATTTATTTTAGTGTCTCTTTTTATAAAATTTTCCTAAACCTAACTATAACTCAAATAGAGTTTTCCGTAAGACACGTATAGTATGATTTGCTTGGCTGGTAGGATTTCTTGGTGTGTTTTATTTATCACACTCCATATTTTAAAAATTAACTGTGTGTGGGGACAGGGGATATTTGGGAAATCTCTGTACCTTCTGCTCAGCTTTGCTATGAACATAAAACTGCTCTAAGAAATAAGATCTATTAAAAAAAGTCCCTTGATAATACTTTCTGTGAATACTTAAATATAATGTGATAAAGCACAGATGATGTTAAACATTTTTTTATAAGGCATAAATTTTAAAGAGTTAATTCATTTTTGTTTTTCATAATTAGTAATGAAAATATGGGACATATTTCAGTATTTTGTTTTGATTGCCACTTTTTTTTTGTTCAGCCATATTCAGATGGGTAAAATGTTTATTTTCAAGTCTCTTTTCCTAAATAAGAAGTGAGAATAAAAATATACTTTGAACATGAACATGTACTTATTCATATCTTGGAAGGTTAATGAGCCGTTATGTAAAATTCCTTTCTGAAATCAGAGAGTAAAAATTAACAACTTAGAAAGTTGGTTTGTGTATTTGGTAATTATGTTTCTAAAACCCATTTTTTCATACAATATGCACATGTTCATGGACAGAGGAGTGATGCTGAAGTATGAAACTTGCAGTTAGTACCGAATAATTGGCTTTGAATAGTTTTAGAAAAATATTTCATATTTGCATACTTTATTTTTTCAGTTAGGCACGCTTTAAACACACATGTAGTTATGAAACAGAAGGTGAAACCATGACTAGCCACAGATATTTGAGCATAAACAATCTTAATTATAATGACTTAAGTAAACAAAGCATGACCATTAAAATAAACTTATTTTCAACAGATTTATACATGAATAATATGCAACATTCTGTGGCAATTTTTAAGGGTGCATGAAGAACTTTCACAGCTATCTTTTAGAGCTGAAACAGGGACAGTGGCCTAAGAATTCCTTTGGTAGTTATTACCTGTTGTAAATAAACCACTTTATGTGCTTTTTGCATTAAAGAGCAATTACATGCAAAGTGATCCACTCTCCAACGATACAGAATATTTCCAGACACATTAAAGCACATGAAACTTTCCAAATTTTCAACACAAGTTCAACTGTGTTTTATTTTTATAGACTCTCCAGGGGCTTTGGGGTAAGTTATCTTACACAGATGGAGGCTAGAACTGAAGCATTATAGAGCAGGAGAAGGTGCTTCCAGGAGACAAGGTGTGCAAGGCTTAATATTACTTACCTGTTTACCTGCACCTGTCTTCTCTGAAGATAACGCTATTGATGAAGCTGCTGTTGAGAAGACCTAAGTAATTGAGACTCGGTCTATGGGCTTGTTGTCGGATCACTCCACTGTTTTCCACACTTTAATGTGCATGTGAATCATTTGTGATTTTGTTAACTGCATATCGTACCACAGCAGGTGTGGGGTGATGAGGCCTGAGATTCTGCATTGCTAACAGGATTCCAGGTGCTGCTAATGCCATCATTTCAGGGACCACACTTTGACTAGCGAGGAGCTACACCACCAGAAACCAAATAACTGCTCAGGTCATTGTTTTTCACTTAATGGACGTTGTCTGTCCATAGCGGGCAGTCAGTTTGTGAAGCTCATGACTGAGATGTGATTGAGGGGAATGACTAGCTGGAGACACTGGCCCCTTTGTGGCTGATATAACTGATGATGTATGGCTTATTTTCTTTGGAAGAAATGTGTGGGATTGTCACCTCTGCTGAACTTCCACAGCAGTCTTTTCCAGGACTCGTTATCTTTGGCAGCCCCAACTCCTGCCTGTCAGCCCAAGTCTCCCTTTGCGGTTGCTACAACCACCAAGGGCTCATCCTCTTCTCCTGTCTGCCCTCGTGTCCTGCCAGTCAGGAGCCTTTTAAATGCATTGAGTTTGATTTGCATCTTGAACCTGAGTCTTCTGTGGTATCCTCTGCCCAATCTGGCTTGCAGGTGCTCCACTTTATCTCCCTGTGAATTTAAATATAGAAACTTTATTTGTGAGGAGCTGCTTCCTTCCTCTCACTTAACACACAATTTTCCAATGTAATAATCCAGTTTTGGGCAGTTGATTTTCGTAAAAACCTTCCACATCTCAGCTTGTGAAATATGTGTCTTGAGTTCTCAATGTAAATACTTTGCCAGCCTGTAATTCCAGCACTTTGGGAGGCCGAAGCAGGAAGATTACTTGAGGTCAGGAATTTGAAACCAGCCAGGCCAACATGGTGAAACCCCATTTCTAAAAAAAAAAAAAAAAAAAATTAGCCCAGCGTGGTGGTGCACACCTGTAATCCCAACTACTCTGGAGGCTGAGGCAGGAGAATCGCTTGAAACCGGGAGGCAGGGGTTGCAGTAAGCTGAGACCGTGCCACTGCGCTCCAGCCTGGATGACAGAGCAAGACTCTGTCTCATAAATAAATAAATAAATAGATACTCTGCCAGGGTTCTAGATACCATGTGAATTGAACTCCTCGAAGGGAAGGAAGTGGGCAGTGGGGTGCTGGTGTGATACTTCAAATTCTTCAGTGATTCCTTCCCGTTGTACTTTCCTCCACAACATTGTTTATGAAAATTTCAAACATATAGTAATTTGAAAGAATTTTACAATGAACAACTGTGTATTCACCACTTAGATTCTACCATTAACACTTTATTGCCCTTATTATCTGTCTGTCCATCCACTTATCCCTCTGTCTTTCACTGTCTTATTTTTGATGCATTTAAAAATAAACTGCAGGCATAGTTTGTATATTCCAGCATGCTTATTATTAACTGGAGTTCAATATTTCTTATCGGTTTTTCATACGAAATTTCTATTCGATGAAATGCGCACATCCTTACTTGTACATAGCTTGAACTTTCAACAAATGGATGCACCTGGATAAATCAGTTCTGGCAAGATATAGAACATTACCATCACCGGAGAAAGTTCCTGCATTCCTTCCCCAACCTTTACGTTCTTTTTTGTCTCTCTCCAAAGAAGGATTTACTGATTGCAAGTGATTTGTGATTAGTTTATTTCTTCAAAATTGTGCTTCGATCAGTTTTATTTCATGCAAGTTACTTTCATACTTAGGAATGCATGTTGTACAACACTTTCTTACAAATTAATATTTAGTTTGTTAGGACTAATTTATTTCTGACAGAACTAAAGTTTTAACAACAGTAGCTTAGATTATCTGTTTTTTACTTGGTACAGATGTTTTCCAATGACTTTATTGATTCTTATCACATTTTATGAGATGGCTGGTGAGATAACATAAATAGAGATGCAAAGACATGGAGGTAAACCATGTTCTGAGAGGTTCTTTGGGTCGACACATCTGGTTTCTCTGGATATAAAGAAAAAAAATCCCTCTTTCAGGCAGCTGTTTCCTACGAAGATTGTGTTTGAGGATGCAGTCACCTCATCATTTAGCCTGAAATATAAGTTGGTTCACACTGCTTCTTCAGAAACAGAAAGCTCTATCCTTGTAATAATCGTAATTCATGACATTGCGTGTTTGTGGGCCGTAGTTTCAGTCAGCTTTACCTTCAGGTACCTAACAAGAACTGGAGTTGATTTGGATCTACCCCTCTGTGGGTTCACAGAGCCGGTAAAACCCTAGCTATCCAGAAAGCTAATTGTCTGAATTGCCGGACTCTCAAAATGGCCTGGAGGCAGAAAGTTAAAATGTACCACAATCTCTTTGGTCATGAAGAAGCAGTTTTTGAATATCTAACATAGCAGCAGGGATATGGTCAAAATGAATGAGTTATACCAGCACCATAAAGTTGTTTAGGGGCTGTAAAGTGCTCACACTGAGTTCTTTGACGGTACCATGAAACTCCCATTTTTGGTTTGCTCCTTTTCACAAGTCACTACTTCAGTGGAATATGAGACTCATCTCTGAAAACTCACACAGCTCCTTAAGCTCTTATTCACACCCTGACATAGGTTTTTTTTGTGAATATGATTTATAAACAATGGGTTTATTCGGGTATTTTCTGTAAGAAATCCACATTGTATAACTTGGAGTTACACATCATATGGTAAGAACTCAGAAGCTTCTTTTACAGTCCCCCTTCAAAATGCTACAAAGAAATATATAGTGACTTTCAAAGGTACATCATTTAATAGACAGTTTATGTTTTCTTGCTCACAAAAGAATGCAAGAGAATATTCCAGTAGTTTTAAAAAGTACAGTGTGCAATCCTTAGAACAAAACTGCAAAAATATTCAGCAGCTATCTATTCAAAAATTAAAACCAGAGACCGTATTTTGTTAGGGCTAATGTATAGTTGACAACCTATAGTGCAGAACAACAAGAATCTGTGTGTGCATATTTATTCTAGTCTTGTTTTCCAAGCTACTTAATTTATAGTTGCTTTTCTCTGAGAGGAAAGGACAGAACAAGTTTTGCAAACACTTGCTGAAGTCACTTTTGGCAAAAAAAAATAACTCAGAGAACCACGTTTTAAGAAAAATAAATTCAGTTTATAAATTTAAGCATCATTCTACTGAGTTGCAACACTATCTGAGACTTCTACTTTAAATATTTCATCTGATGATGTAATTGGAGGTGGCAGAAACATATTATCTGCATTTATTTGTGCAGTTGTGTATTATGTAAGTGGAGAATTGTGGGAAATAGTGACTATTTCTCCCCTCCTCATAATTTTAAGCCTCAATGGAATAGAAAGAAATATCAATCGATCTTCCATATTTGGCAGAGCGCTTGCATCGTTTATAAATTCATCATATAACAAAGGATCACCATTTAATGCCGGTTTTAGTATGTTTTCAGCTTCAACTAAAAACTTAAGATTCCGTAATAAGAGAGAAGTCACCAAGCCAATTCACTGTTGAGTTGAATATCTTACTCATTTTCTACATACATTCTACCTATCCTTGAAGGTTCAGCATAAAACCTAACCTTGCTGAAGCTTTCCTCACTGCTATAGGTCAAATCCCTGTCCATCTCTCCCTCTCCTGAGTGCATAGTGCATTGGTTTATAAACCTTTTGGTGTTACTCTCCAGTGTAGATAAAGACTGTTAATTACTCTCTAATTATATTTTATATCTTAGTCTTCCCATGTCTTCCAATGTAAGTCTTCTGTGTAGAAACACCATCTTAACACTTATTTTGCATTTCCATTAACCTTTTCTTGTTTAGTGTTTTGGAAAGCTGTCATTTAATAAATATTGTTGGCTGAGTGCCTGAATGTTAAGAAAGGCCACTGTCCCTGCAAACATGATAAACCTCATTTTCCCCTTCCCCTGTCAACTTGCCCTAAGAACAGAATTAACAGAAGGATTATATTAAGGCAAAGTAATTTGGGGTTTTCTGTTTTGTTTTTAAAAGTTACTTCCATGTGTCTGGCCATGTTTCAGTAATAATGTTTGGCACTTTAATAATTCCTTTCATCTGCAAAGAGCAAATTGTTTTTCTGAAATAAATTCATTTTGTAGAATGACTCCATAGAGCAGGTTGACCCCATCCATGATCTAGAATATAAGAAAAATCTCACTCTGAAGTTCAGTTTCCGAAGACTTGGGAGCAGACGATGAACTATGCTTTGCTTGCAGTGCCTCCTGGCTGTAAATATAGGAGCTCTGTCAACAGCTGAACTCGTGGTTGGCCTTGCAAAGCTTTGGTGTGGTCTGTGGTATGGGGTGTAGCATTGAGCCAGTAAAAGGCATTGCATTGTTTTATCCATCCTATGTCCTTAGTTAGATGCATCACATGGTTGGACCTACCCAATAAGAAAATAAAGAGCAGTAGTCAATGTTTTGACCATACTTTTTGGTCCTGCAGTGTTACTAGTTGCCAACTTTATGCAAACAGATTTACCTCATCTCCTAATAAATTAGAAGATCTGGCAAAATGCAGACTTGTGTTCTTCCTTTAGAGGAGACACACGCTCTCCAGTTCCACCCAGCATCCCAAGGCATCTGAATTAGTTTCCTGTTGTTGCTGCTGTAACAAACTGCTGTAAACTTAGTGGCTTAAAACACAAATTTGTTATCTTACACTTCTTGACGTTGGTAGTCAAATAGGTCTGCAGGACCGTGTTTTTTCTCGAGGTTCTGGGGGAGATAGTGTATTCCTTGCCTTGTCCAGCTTCTTGAAGTTGTGCACATCCCGTGACTATGGCTGAATCGCTCTGACCTCCGTTTCTGTTGTCACATGTCTTTCTTTGATCCTTCTTCCTCTCTCTTTCATTTTTAAAGGATTTTTGTGATTACACTGAGCCCACTCAGATAATACAGTCACCTCTCTATCTCAAGATCCTTAATTTAATCATGTCTGCAAAGCCCCCTTTGCCGTGTGAGGTGACTATTCACAGGTTCCATGTTCCACACCCCAAATTCACTTCCCCGCTGCCACCTTCAGTGGAGCATCTGACTCCTTCAGGCTGTGACCTCTACAGTGCTGAGAAACTCGCACTGATTTCTATTTCCCTGGAGTTGGATATTTATCCACCAAATAAGATGAGAATATTTAAAAAACTGATTATCCCCCTTCACAAATTACCATATCTAGGTATATCTTATTTTTAAATGCTATATTAAATAATTACAAAAAAATAAACAACACTCCTTTATTTCTTGGCTTGGTTTTGCTGCTACTGCTGCTGCTTCTTGTTTTTTTTTTTTCCTCCTGGAGACAGGGTCTCACTGTTGCCGAGGCTGGAGTTCAGTGGCGTGATCATGGCTCACTTCAGCCTCAATCTCCCAGCCTCAAGGATTCCTCCCCTCCCTCACCCTCCCTAGTAGCTAGGACCGAGGGCACGTACCACCATGCCTAGCTAATTTTTTTATTTTTTATTTTTGTAGAGACTCTGGTCTTACTATGTCGGCCAATCTTGTCTCAAACTCCTGGTCTACCTCTGCCTCCCAAAGTGCTGGGATTACAGGTGTGAGCCACTGCACCTGGCCTATTCTTTTTTTTTTTTCTTTTCAATTTTACCTGGCAATATTTTATATTTCAAGCCTTTTTAACATTGTAGTTTTCTTTTCATCTACATTTCCTACTAATTAAGATGTTTCTTCCCTCCTTGGTCCCTTGACTATTAAGCTTTTTAAAGCCTAATTATTTTCCCCTGGGAAATTGCTGCTGCTATTGCTATTTGTGGTTTTCTTTCTTGTTTTTCCAACTTTTAACATAACTTCTTTTTACCCACTAGTCCTTCCTTCACAATTGTCTTATCTTTGTCATCTGACACTGGAAAATGATATACATTTTGAACTTATGACTGTCATTTATCAGCAGAACATAGTGTAATATTCACATTTGCCGATATGAGAGTGGCAAAATTAATGTCAGAAATACAGAAGCTACTTAGTAATCTAAGAATTGAGAAAAACTCATCTTATTTTTTGATTATTTGAGGCAGGAACAATTTGTCCATCTTCTTTTCTAAGAATCATGAAATTTTCTCTTTTGACCTGTTTTATTGTTATTAATACTGATGGTGTAGCTAGTGAAATAAATAAATTTCTTTTTAGTTGATTCATAGATATGCCATCCCAGAGCTACAGTAGGACATAGGTCCAGAAGACCGGGTATACAGCATTGGTTGTCACTGTCAGCATCAGCATTACCTGGGAATTTCTGGAAATGCAAATTGTCAGACCCCACCCCAGACCTACTGCATCAGAAGCTCTGGGGATGGGGCCCAGAAATCTATGTTCTAACAAGCTCTCCAGGAGATGATGAAGTGCAATCAGGTTTAAGAACCATCATTGTTTTGTATTGTCACACTAGGGTGCTGGGGAGAAGGGTGAGCCCTTCTAGGTCTCATTCTCCAGATCAGTTTATACATTCATTTGTTTAGCTTCCAGAGATGTCACTTCCAATAAACTACATTCTCCAAATATTTTCAGCTCTGATAAACAGTGCACTAAAGATTCTCAGTTCCAATAAGCTGTCCAAGTAACCTTATTTCACCATGGAAGGAGTAATCTGTGGATTGGCATCAGGAAGAAATAGTCCTTCTTAGTTCAAGAGTCTACCCATACTGCTTAAAGCCCAAGTTGTGCCAAACTAAATGCAAATGTTATGCTGGAGTGCACCAATTTATTCCTCTCAGAGAGGTCCATGTCTCATCCATGAAATTATGGTAGTTCCAATAAATGATACAATATCAACTCACTGAAATCTTTAAAATGAATAGACAGCTCACTCTATAGAAAAAAACTCTACTCCCTCCCCTCATCTGCCTCCTGCAGAGTCATTCGAAGTAAACCCCACATCTACCACATAAGCCCATATTCATAGCAAATCAGATCATCCCTGATGTTATCTCCAAATTTGGTGAAAGGTCCACTGGGCTTGCTAAAGTATCTTAACTTTATTGAACTATAATTTACATGGAATGACATGGATCCATCTTTAGTGCTCATTTTGCATTGCATGAGTCTTAGCAAATGTGTACACCACCACCACAATCACAATTTAGGACCTTTCTGGCACTCCAGAAAGCTTGTTCCAGTCTTTTTGAAGTCCATTTTTCCCAACCCCTTGGCCCCAGGCAACCACTGGTCTGCTTTCCTGTCACCTTTAGATTCTTTTTGCTTTTTCTGGGATTTCATACAAATGGAACTATGTGTTCTTTTTATCTGGCTTTTTTCTTTCAGAATTATGTTTCAGAGATTCCTCCATGCTATTGTTTCCTCTATATTTTTTTTACATTGCTGAATGATATTCAGTTGTGTGCACATACTACCCCTTATTCACCTGTTGATGGACATGTGTATATTTCCAGTGTCAGGCTGTTAAGAGTAAAGTTCCTATGAACATTTGTTTACAAATATTTGTGTGGACATGTTTTTATTTCTTTTGGGTAAATAAGAATGGAAGGGCTGGGTCATGTGGTAGATGTATGGTAGATGCATGATCAGATGCGTAAGAAACTGCCAAAATGGTTTCTAAAATGGTTGAACTATTTTCACTCCATCCAGCAGTATCTGAGCATTTTCACTAGGCCATTTTTACATGTGTTATCAGACAAACAGATAAAAACCTTAATTTTATGTTGATATCTACTGCATATTTATTTACGTTATATACACGTATATAAGTGTATACATACATACACACAGGAAAATGTATACATATTATATGAAGAAGCACCAGTTTTAATAGTGAAATATAAAATCTTACTTTATGCATAAAATTCCAACCCATGAGCATATACACAAAACCCTTAAACTACATATAAGTAATTTCTGTGTTTTCCTTAGTGTTTGTTTATTTTAGTCATTTGCTGGCTATTACTGACAGTCAAATAGCAAACTTTTAAGAAAAATAATAGAAACTCTAACATGAGGAAACTGTTAGAAGCTTTTTTCCCTCTGACTTGGAAAAAGATAACTACCACAATTTTGGGGCTGTGACTTCTGGTATTGTATCATGCAAAGTTTAAGAACTTCTGGGAGAAGCAGTGGGCAAAGGGAGTGCAAATGGAGGAAACTGAGGAAGAATGATTATATAAGGAGCAACAATGATGGACTGGTGGCGAAGAAAGAAAGATTTTTCAAGGAGGGGTGGTTGGAACTTGGAAATCAAATAAGGAATCAGATGAAGATGGAATCAATGGCTGTGGACCCATGGAGACAGAAAAAGTCAGATTTATACACAGGTCATTGTGACACTAAGCAGAATGTGAAAAAATATATCCAATAGAAATAAAAGCAGCATGTTAGTAGGGGCAGGAGAGCAAAGTAATAAAAATAATCTCATCTCTATATATGAAATGCTGGAATTGCTGAATAGTGTTCCTGGAGTGTGGGAATAAACGATATGGTTGAATGGGTTTGGGTTTGTTTTACAGATTTTATCCTAAAGATGATAACCAAATAAACTACTGCTGTTAATTTGTGTCGAATATCAAGCAGAGCCTTGGGACTGGACTGAGACAGGGCCAAGGTGCTGGTATAAATTTCAGTGACTCATTTCTTGTGTCTAAAATAGCAGTAGGCTTGGGGGCAAAGTATAATCAAGGGAGGAAGTCATTTTGACACATGTTCCGCTTGAAAGCAACTTAGAACCAATGTAAGTAATTCAGTTGCTCAAGCTAGTGTTGGAAAAGGGGTGTAGATGGATAAGGGTGGGAAATGGAAAGTGAGCTTGCATCAAATCATGAAAGGCATTGTGTTGTATGCAAAGACATTTTGATTTGATCCTACTTGTTTTCAAGATGACTTTAGGCATACACTTGGGCATAAATGAAAATATTCTAGTGGAGCACATGCAAGGGTTCAGAGATTCTTAAGGGATTACTTTCCATGTTTTAAACTTTTATGTATACTCTTTCTTAAAACTGATCTGCCTAACACCTGCCTGTCCTCATCTAATTTTATAGAAGGAAGATATTTATCTCATCTTTCCAAAATATTAATATGGTACATTGTCCTATGGTATAAAAACATTCCAAGTGCTAAACAGAAAAACACTGTCTGCAACAAAACTGTGCTTGAAACATATTTGTATCATCAGTCGATAGATAGTTAAAAATAATTTTGGCCAGGCCAAGTGGTTCACGCCTGTAATCCCAGCACTTTCGGAGGCCGAGGCCAGTGGATCACCTGAGGTCAGGAGTTCGAGACCATTCTGACAACATGGTGAAACCACGTCTCCACTAAAAATACAAAAACATTAGCTGGGTGTGGTGGTGGGAGCCTGTAATCCCAGCTACTTGGGAGGCTGAGGCAGGAGAATTGCTTGAATCTGGGAGGCGGAGGTTGCAGTGAGCTGAGATCGTGCCATTGCACTCTAGCCTGGGCAACTGGAGTGCGACTTTGTCTCAAAAAATAAATAAATAAATAAATAATAATTTTGAATTTGGATCACCTTCTGTGGTGGCATAAAACTCAAAAGGAGTTCAGAGATTGAAACTTTTCTTAGGGCATAAACATTTTATCAGCACTTATGTGAAGAAAAATAAAAAATTGGAATAAAATTGATGGTAAAACTTCGTTATTTTAGCATTAAGTAATATTCATAGATGTATGGTTTAATTTTTTAAAAGCCCTATCCATCTTATCGAGATATATTTCAAGTAAAGTTTTATATTTAATAATTATTTACTAAAATTATATTGGTATTTATGTGGTTTTTCTCAATTGCTTACTAGTGAAAACTTTAGTATAACTTAATTAAAAGACATTATTTCACCCTTAGGGGCTAAATTCAAAGTAAATTTAAACTTAAAATTCTAAATTATGTATATATTTTGTTGTATATAGGGGATATATGATTGATCAACCAATAAAATACTTTTAGTCACAAAAATGTATTCATTAGGATAAAATTTTGCAGGGGAGGTAGAAAAGAAATAGAAAAAAGGCATTATAAAACATAAATGTTAAGTGTGAGCTTGCTTATTTTAAAATTATTTTGGTGTTTAGATTCTAGATACATTTAGGTATGTCTAACAGCTATTATGTTTAAATTGTCAACATTTCGAACATTCCAGAAATTACATATTTAACAACCCTTTTTAACTTATGATAAAAAATTAAGATAACTGAAAATTGACTTTTGGTGAGTTTTTCTAGATTTGTCTAGAGGAGTATAGGCACAGATTTTTTGAGGACCACAGTTATGGGTAATGGGATATCACTGAAGGATTTTGAATAGGGGACTGTTTGATAAGATTGGTGGCTTTGAAAGGGTATTTTCCATTGTGCAGATGGATAGAGTAGCACATAGAGGTTGGGGTGATAGTAAACCAGGAGCAAGTAAAACAGTGAGGAGAAAAGAGAGGGAGAGTTCAAAGCATGAAAGGGAGTGGGAGACTCAATATTGCTGGCTTTGAAGGGTGAAGTAATAGGGCCATGAGATTCCTTGGTTCATGGCCCCATTACTTCAAGGAATGTGGGTGGCTTCTAGAAGCTTGAATGACAATGAGATAGATGATTTCCTCTAGAGCCTCCTTAAAGGAATGAAGCCTTCTTCCCATCTTGATTTTAGAGGTGAGATCCATGTTGCATTTCTGATCTACAGAACTCTAAGATGATAAATTTGTGTTGTTTAAAGCCACTAGTTTGTGAATTTTGTTACGGGAGCAATAGAAAACGAATACAGCGGATTTACCCAGGTTTTCCACTGAGGAAGGAGATGAGTCACTTGATACTGAGTTAAGTATTCCAAAGATTGGCAGTCTAGACTTGTGGGCACTTTAGCCTCTTTGAGTACATGCTTGTTTTAGTGAATGAGAGAAAGCTGTTATGAAGGAGCATTTTGTATGAACTGGCTTGTTTTCATTTCTCTACACCTCACTGTCCTCTTCCTCAAAGCAAGGGGTTAGAATAGATTATTTCAGGTTCTCTTCAGCTTGAAAATTCTAAAATTATTTGCCTTGCATAAAATGAAAGAAACAAAACACACCACTATCCCCATAAAATTGCTTCTCTGGTGAGAATGAGGGGAAAAAAGGAGAGCCACCTACAAGAATTATTGGTAAAAACACAATTATAGAATTCACTATGAAACACGAGCATGTGCTGTGCTTCAGATGCCCTGTTTAGGAATGTTTAGTTCTAAATGCTAGACATAAATCAACATATGTTCTGGAATTTTCATGATGAAATCTCTCACTTTGCATCAAAGTAAGAGAAATAGAAAGTTCTGAACAGGAGCATGGATTGTCCTAACAATCTTGTGGCCCCAATATTCATCATAATAAAAATTTCTCTGCCTTGGTATTATTATGGATAATAATTATTATTGATAATAAACAATCATGGTATATTAGTCAAGATTGGCTAGCTTATGCTCTGACAATAAACAATTTCAAAAAGAAAAGAGCATTAGTACTCATTGTTCAGAGCTTTAAATCTCACAAGTAGAATCAGCCTCTTGATGGGGAATTTTTCTGTTATAAAGCTGGTGCTATGATCTGAATTCTGCAAATTGGGGCATTTATTAGTTAGTGATCATATGGGATTGGTCTATGGAAGGATGCATGCTGAAGTCAGTTCTTTAGGGCTACATCTTGCCTAAACTCAGTTTAGCATGACTGGTGTTACAACCCTAAATTCCTTTCTGCAGAGGGGAAAAAGTAATTTCTGATATAACTGCTGCCTTTCACACAAAGGTGGGACTCTTGCTATGCTGCTAGAGTGCAGTCAACCTTGCCACAAAGACTATGCAGATGACTTCAGTGTTCTCAATTCCTCCCTTGGTTGAAGATCACATTCATGCCTGTTTCACCCATTCAAGGCCTTTCAGATGCAAATTTTGCAAGAAAAAGCTCCTTAGATTTCCCAAGAATCATCTCATTAGAAAGGAGTTTGGAATGTGATTCTGTCTGGATGCTATTTCTGTGATACCTTGAAAACTTTGTTCCTACAAAATTATTTAAGCATTTGAGCAAAAAAAATAAACAAATGTCCTTGAATTTATTATCCCATATGGACTTGCCAACTACTACAGTGAGATTTGTGGAGATGATAAGTCCACTGTGAGTGAGGCACTTAAGCTGCAGGACCCATATGTTGTGCCTGATTGTATTGCAGAGAAAGTTCTTTGGAGACTATGACCTTAACCAAGCTTTGAATAACTGACCAAGATAAAGCCACCAGAGATGTCCTAATGGTTGCCATTCATAGAGGGTCATCAAAAGTCTTTGGCCTCATGCACTTTGTGCCACCCTCCTCACTAACATTCTATTCATGATATTAGTCTTTTTGAGACCTCCCAAATGGTGCTGATCCAATTAATTTCTGCAAACAGACTTCAGATGTTATGAGGTGTCTGTCAGATGAGGCTCAGGGTACCAAGCATTGTTTTGCTTACCATATTGATCACCGTTCAAGGTGTATCTCAAAGTAAGTCTTGGTAGTCCCTAGCAATCAAAAGTGTTTCCTCAAGTCCTAATTTATTAGGTGTTTTTCCCTATACGTTCTGGGTCTCTGTCTTAGTTCAGGCTGCTATCACAAAATGCCGTAGACTAGGTGCCTTATAAACAAAAGCCATTTCTTTCTTACCGTTCTGGAGGCTGGAAGTCCAAAGTCAAAGTGCCTGCAGATTCCGTGTCTGGAGAGGGCCCTCTTTCTGGTTTGTAGATGGTCTTGTCATTGTCCTTACATGGCACTCAGGTGGGGGGATGGTGGAGGCAGAAGTGTTTGTCTCTGTTCTTCTTTTATAATGCCGTAAATCCCATCATAAAGGCCCCATCCTCATGACCTAATCCAACTCTAATTACCTCCCAAAGACCCCACTTTCAAATACCATTACACTGGGGATTGGGGCTTCATTATGGAAATTTTGGGAGTGGAGGACACAAATGTTCAGTCCCTAGCAATCTCACTAGGACAACAAAGTGAGACAAATAATTGTTCTGTAGAGCTTCTTAGAATAACACCAATACGGTCTCCCAAAAGAGAGAAAGAATATCAATAATAGGGGTTCTAGGGAATTGCTTTCAGACCTTGGGCTAACTTTGGGAAATGATTTTGAGAAAAGGAAGGGCAGAGT
This sequence comes from Nomascus leucogenys, assembly GCF_006542625.1. Lineage (NCBI taxonomy): Eukaryota > Metazoa > Chordata > Mammalia > Primates > Hylobatidae > Nomascus > Nomascus leucogenys. The sequence continues at coordinate 3,557,362 of NC_044391.1, forward strand.
GAGTAATAGATTTTAGCAACAGTCATGAGAGTGGGAGTTGAGAGGGAGGTGTCTGTTTTGTTGTTCTTTGTCCATAGCATCTCACCTATAACCTGGCACATGGAAAATGTTCAAAAAATAAGTTTTGTATAAATGAATTGATCATTAGCTGGAGTGATTTTATAGCAATAAGAATTACCTTGTTGAAGAATTGGTTCTTCTTTGCCTTTAAATGTCTTCAGGTTTGGGCTCCATTCTTGTAGCTAGCTGCTGACTATTGGTTTACCCCATGTAAAGTGAGTAAAGGGTTAAGGGTTTTTTCTTATCCTTAGGCTATCAATCACCTGCTTCTGGGGCTCTCACAGTTAAAAGAACTCTTTAAAGTTGGCTGGCCTGGAAACTACCCATTATACCAGACTGAAGTGTCTACGGGAGGCATGTTCTTCCTTTTTTGTCTACAAGTGAGGGTTTTGGGGAATTTGTTCAATCATCCCTAGGCCTAACTCAAGTCTCATTAACCCAGGAACCTGTGAGCTATTACAGAAGATGCATGTGTAGTATTTACTGAGTGCATGGATGGGTGGTTTACAGACTTCTCCTCAACAAATAGCAGGGCTGTAATAGCAAGTGACAGGGAGCTTCTGGCAGAGGTAGAGATTGAGGGGCAGGTGGTTGGCCTGTTGTCTCTAGGAAATGAGCTCCCAGCTCAGGCACCTAGGACATGGGACTTCTGATTTTTAAACTGGGACTAGTTGGGTCACCCAGTGCTGAAACCTTGGCCCTCTGCCGACAGGCTAAGGGGCTTCCTGGTGTAGCTCTCCCTTCTCAGCTGTCTCAGCCATGTCCTTCCCATGCTCTGAGACACCACCAGCAGCAACAGTTTGGGGATCATGTGAAGGAAAAGTAATAAATACCTATTCTGTTTTGGTCACATCTAATTGCTCATTTTCATCATATTTTCAAGGAAGAATACGCTTACAGGGCCTGAAGCTACCACTCAGTGACTTCAGGATTCAACGTATCTTCCTGCAAGGGTCAGGGGGTCACGCTGCTCTGCCTCACAGCACAACTAGGAAGAATCTGTCTGTGTCTATTGAACTACAGGGAGAGCACCATTTGAAATCTCCTCTGCCCTGGAGAATGTTGTCCAAACATAAGTGGTGTCCCAGAGTTTTCTGTAACTCTCCAGCCCAAGTCCCTCTTACAGCCCAAGGAAGCCTGGGGCTCACCTATCTCATGAAAATGTGCTGTATTGTTGGTGTCCCAGCCAAGGTACCCCAAGCATAATGGGGTAACTCCAGATTGGGTCACTAAGCCCTTCTCCCACTACACAATGGCCACATTTCGCTCCCTCCCTCAGTTAGTGCTGGGGAGGAGGAAGTGATGAGCGCTGGTGAGGCTTCTCCGGAACAAGATGGAGATGCAACTCTAAAGCCAGGTAGAGCGGGAGGCATGGGGGAAAGGGCCGTGATACCACAGAAGACGTAGAAATTTTTTTCGATCACCACATGTAAGAAAGAAGAAAAGCTGCTAGATTTTTAAATTTAAGTTTTGGAGTAGTATCAAAAGGGACCATCGAGCTAGAGATATTTATTTAGATAAGAATGCTGGTCTAATTTATCATTATTTTTAACTTCTCTTGCTTTTAGTTATAATTAGTGATAAGGAATATTTTAAGTGTTTTTTAATGATTTTTGGAAATATTGTATACAGATGTTTAAAGTTGTATGCAAATTGAATTAGGGAAATTGGAATCTCACTTTCCTGTTCGTGTGTGTTATTGAAAAATATTATTTTAATTTTACATCAGATATCTTGATACCTCACTGGTATTAGGCTGAACCATATGAAATTGCTGTTTTTGTTGATCAAAATGATTAAATATTAGTAACTTCATATAGCTCATTGTAACATATTTATACCCTGGGTCTTTATAACCAGAGACAAGTAGATTAATCTATGAAGCTATTAAAAAATTCTATAGTAAATATATTTATAAACTGAAGAATCTGCTTTAATGTGGGCTACTTTCCCTGCACTATCAGTTTTTGCAAGTTTACATTCTTTTCCTGCAAAAAGAGGCGAAATTAATTTTAAAAATCTAAAGCCATTGGAAGGTACCAGAAGATGGGACTTTTCAAAGAAGGAATTAAATTGAAGGTAGAAGGCATACTATTTCCTACATTGACTTCAACCCCCACCACCTTCTGCAATGATTCTGAAGGTGATCCTTCCTCAAAGATGACCACCTCAGTATTGTGGTCATGGGAAAAAATGGAAAAAGGATCAGCATTCTTTAGCTTCTTTTGTGGCTTTATTTCAGCTGGGTTTTCCTATTTTACTTGAGTAGATTGCCTTATTTGGCTCAGAATGAGTCCAAGTGGTTTTTTGGTGAATGTTTCCTTTACCTTCATAAGCACTTTCTTTAAAGTTCCAGGTGAAACCCCCAGCATGGTGGACACTGTGTTGTGATGTCATTGCAGGTGCTCTATTTGGGAAGCCATCCATGGTTTTTTCAGTTCTAGAAATGCTTCAGATTGATAACATTACTATGCTCATGGGTTTTATGTTGTTTTGAAATTTAAATTAGTATAGAAAGGAACCATTTGAGGGTGGTGACCCAGGATTGTGCCTCAAAAAAAAAAAAAAAACAAAAAACAAAAACCCTCTGATTTTTATCTGATTTTTATGATTAGGAGGCAATGTTTTTTTAATTCAACTAGTTGACTCTTACAGAAATAAAACATTGCCACTATGAACCGATTTATGAGCTGTCAGGTGATCTTATGTGTTGTATACATATAACGCACACATCTAGGAGCTGTTTTAAAAATCTTGACAGTTGTATGTTCAATTTATGTAATGCTAGCCCTACTGTAAAATACTCTAGTTTTTTTGTTGGGACAGAACCACACCTAAGTGAAACTTGCAACTTGCTGCCCATCTGCCCATGAATACTTTACTACCCATTTATTATTTATTTATGTATTTATTTATTTTTGAAACAGGGTCTTACTCTGTCACCCAGGCTGGAGTGCAGTGGCACAATCACAGCCCACTGCAGCCTTGATCACCTGGGCTCAAGCCATCCTTCTGCTTCAGCTTCCCCAGTAGCTGGGACTACAGGTGTGTGCCACCATGTCCCACTGGTGGGTGTCTCACTATGTAGTGCAGGTTGGTCTCGAACTTCTGGCCTTGAGAGATCCTACTGCCTTGGCCTCCCAAGTTGCTTGGATTATAGGTGTGAGCTACCACGCACAGCCTAAGACTTTGCTTCCTTGTGGAAAAACTCCCTGGAAGGGAATCCCTTATTAAATAGCAGCTGCTAAATAGAAACCTAGGTTTGACTGAGTGATAACATTTTCTATAGTTTTTTTTTTATTTATACTGAAATTTAGAAAGGGCATATTATTCAGTTTTGTTCTTCAAATCATCCTTGACTCCTCTCTTTCTCTCACACTCACACATGGTATGGTAAATCTGTCTGCTCTACCTTCAAAATGTACCCACCTTCTTTTCACTAATTCCCTTGCTGCCATCCTGGTCTGAGCCAGATTCTCTTTCACCTGGATGACTGGTCTCTTCTCATCCTGGCTTGTTCCCCACCCTGACCCATCCCCATAGTCTGTTCTGCACTCAGCACCCAAAGTGACCGACTAAGTGTAAGTCAGCTCCTGAGCCTCCCTGCTCAGAGCCCTTCAAGGGGTCCTCATCTGACTCCGAGTAAAAGCCAGAGTCTTTACCATGGCCCACCAGGCCTGTATGATCTGACTCCTTTTTGCATGACCTCATCTCTAGCTCACTGGGCTTAGTCACACTGGCTTCCTCGCTGATCTGCTGTCATCCTGGGGTCTTTGCTGTGGCTGCTTCCTCTCCCAGTAATGCTCTGCCTTCCCCCACTCATCCACATGGCTAAATCTCTCATTTCCTTAGTCTTTGCTCATTTATAGAGCTAGATTTCTTATTAACCCCTACTCTGTTCTCTATTTTTGCTTTTTCCACAGCACTTACCATCCTTTAAGGTATGGTATAATTTATTTATAATGTTTAGCGTTTACTCCCTCTCTAGAATGTAAGTGCCATAGTGGTGGCAGTTTTGTTTTATTTACTGATGTTCACCAAGCACTCAGAAAAGTGCCTCATTCATAGTAGTGATTCAGTAAATATTTGTTGAATAAATGAACGCCCATTCAAGGGTAGTGGGTGAACCCTTATTGTCCCTTGACCTTGGATGCCTGTTTTAAAAAATCATGTTGAACAAATCCTAAAGCCATTTTTTTTTGTGGTATGGGTTTCAGACTTCACATTTTACATATCTACTCATGAGATAAGAGTCAAAAGAAAGTTTTCTTAAAAATAGTATTTGTCAAAACCCATTCTGATTGTTTTTTCTTATAATGACAGGTTAGTCTCTGCCAACTCATTCCAGAAGCTTCCATTTGATCTTCAGAGGTTTTTAATTGGCACGAGTCTCTTTTCAGGAAAGGGCCACTTTAACATCCATGGAAAAATAATCATGTACTTTTAATTCCACTTATCTGAAACCAACTAGTAAACCCAAAGAAAACACTGGGTGTTTTAATTTTATGAAGTGGCTTGAATTGTCCCAAGGTCATGGCATCCAGTGAATTCACTTCTCTGTCTTTCCTGTCTGGCCGTTTTTGTGCCTTCTGGATGTGGACAACTCAAGCGGTTTGCCATGTGCCAAACGAGCTGCTGCCTCTTCTCCTTTCCAGTGGGGTGGTCCAGGTCCACTCTGCAGACTGAATTCTTTTCTCTCTGCAGGGTCCTTCTACTTCTAGCTAGTTATCTTGTGCTTCTCTTCCCAGCCTGTTTATCTAAATGAGTTTCTTTTCTTCCAGCCCAGTTCCCTCCCGAAGGTACGGGAAACCCCCAATGAAACCATCAGTTCTGCCTCTTATGGTTTTCCTGTCCTTTGCCTCAGACACTGAGACTTCGGTGCCCTGGCCACAGTGACCCTTTTATTTGCTTTCCTGCTACTTCCCTACTTGTCGTTTTATTTTTTACTTATTATTATTTTTTGAGATGGAGTCTTGCTCTGTCACCCAGGCTGGAGTGCAGTGGCGTGATCTCAGCTTACTGCAACCTTCACCTTCCGGGTTCAGGCGATTCTCCTGCCTCAGCTTCCCTGAGGGATTACAGGTGCCCACCAGCAGCCTGGCTAATTTTTGTATTTTTTTGGTAGAGACAGTGTTTTACCATGTTTGCCAGGCTGGTCTCAAACTCCTGACCTCAAGTGATCTGTCCACCTCGGCCTCCCAAAGTCCTGGGATTACAGGCATGAGCACCATGCCTGGCCTACTTGTCGCTTTAAAACACAGCCATGCCTCCACCCACTGCCGTGCTCTCTCTTCAAGAAACACCAGGACCACTTCCTGCTCTAAAACATCTCCACACCCCTGCTGAGGACCCTAATGACACTGTCTGTGTACCTCCTTTATCACAGACACTTACTGTTCTGTCTTCTGTTTTTGTGGTGTGCGTTGCTTCATTTCAAGGACATAACTATGTAAACTTCCATGCCAGACTGTAAACTCTCTGAGGGTGAGGATTATGTTATATCTGACCCTATGTGTAAAACTTTGCTGTGTATGGGTTCAGTAAGTATTTCATAGGACCATGAAATATTACTGGTTGAATGGGCTCTGGAAATAAAACTACTGTATGGCCCAGAGTTCTAGAACTGTCCAGATTTTTAAACATTTTGTCCTTTTATCTTCTGAAAATTATGGTTGTATTTTTCCAATGATACAAACTAAGTTTTAGTTGGAAAATGATAATTTCCGTAGGCAAATATCATCCTATAGTTTAACCCTTCACATGAGTGAATTGTGATTGAAAGAAGGTTCAAGGGTGGGTTGTCCAGGTTCCTCTTACTATTCTCCATGTGTTTTACATGATGGCATTTTGAGTTCATTTGGGAATTATTCTTATAGGTCTCTCAGTTTTAATACAAAATGGGTTATAAATATGGCTCTGGTAGTTAATCTCTCAAACTAGAAGATTTCTCCCAGCCACAATTCAGTTACATCTAGAAGATAACATTCACACATTTCTTCATTCATTTCAGCAAAGAGTGACTGTTATGTGCCGGGTATATAATATGAATTGATCAGGCACAAGTCCCTGCTTTCGTGGAGCTTACATTCCAGGGGGTGGAGACAGATGAACAGAAAATAAAATGAAAAGTGTGCCAGATGGTAATGTGTGATGCAGAGAAATTAGGCAGGGGAAGAAGGATGGAAAGCCAGGGAAATTGTAATTTAAAATAAGGTGGCCGGGCGCGGTGGCTCACGCCTGTAATCCCAGCACTTTGGGAGGCCGAGGCGGGCGGATCAGAAGGTCAGGAGATCGAGACCATCCTGGCTAACACGGTGAAACCCCGTCTCCACTAAAAATACAAAAAATTAGCCGGGCGAGGTGGCGGGCGCCTGTAGTCCCAGCTACGCGGGAGGCTGAGGCAGGAGAATGGCGTGAACCCGGGGGGCAGAGCCTGCAGTGAGCCGAGATCGCGCCACTGCACTCCAGCCTGAGTGAAAGAGCGAGACTCCATCTCAAAAAAAAAAAAAATAAATAAAATAAAATAAGGTGATTGGCAGAGGCCTGAAGGTGGTGAAATAATTAGCCCTATAGATAACAATGGGAAGAACATTAAAGGCAGATGGAACAATGGCACTGTGTGGGAGTCACTTGTCATGTGCGAGGAACAGCAAGGATTGGAGAGGATTGGGGAGTAGGACTGGTTGATTCAGAGAGGTGGAGGGGAATTCAAACCACTTCAATTTCTTCTCAGCCTCGACACTAGTGACATTCTGGGTTGGTTAATTGTTCATTGTGGAGGGCTGTCATATGCATTGTAGGATGCTTAGCAGCATCCCTGGACTCCACCCACTAGATGCCAGGAGCATACTATCTCAGTCCATTTATGCTGCTGTAAAAGAATACCACAGACTGGGCAATTTATAAACAACAGAAAATTATTTCTCATAGTTCTGGAAGCTGAAAAGTCCAAGATCCAGGTGCCAGTAGACTAAGTGTCTGTGAAGCTCTCTGCTTCATGATGGTGCCTTGTTGCTCCATCCTCATATGGCAGAAGGTAGAAAGGCAAAAGGATCTAGCTAGTTTGCTCTAGCCACTTTATAAGGCACTAATCCCATTAATGAGGGTAGAACCATCATGACCCAGTCACCTCCTAAAGGCCCCACTTCTTAATACTGTTACACTAGGGATTAAGTGTCAACATGATTTTGGACACAAACTTTTAAACTGTAGAGCACACCTTCTCCCCTACCCCTGAGGTGTGACAACTAACAATGTCTCCAGACATTGGCAAATGTCCTCTGAGGCACAAACTCACATTTGGTTGAGAACCACTGCTTTAGACCAAAGTCAGGACTTCGTTAATTTGAGTGGTTCTTTCATTTTAACGAAAGTCCTCTGGCTGCTGTGTTGAGAATAAATTGAAGGGGAACAAAGATGGGACCAGGGAAGAAAATTAGCAAATGGCCATTTGGGAGGTGAGGGTACCTAGAAGCTGACTGGGGCTGGCTGGTGATATGGTTTGGCTCTGTGTCCCCACCCAACTCTTATCTCAAATTGTAATCCCTACATGTCAAGGGAGGGAGGTGATTGGATTATGGGAATGGTTTCCCCCATGCTATTCTCATGATAGTGAGTTCTCACAAGATCTTATAAGGTGCTCTTCTGCCTTCGCTCACACTTCTCTCTCCTGCCACCATGTGAAGAAGGTCCTTGCTTCCCCTTTGCCTTCTGCCATGATTGTAAATTTCCTGAGGCCTCCCAAATCATATGGACCTGTAAGTCAATTTGTAAACCTCTTTTCTTTGTAAGTTACCGAGTCTCAGGCAGCTCTTTTTAGCAGTGTGAGAACAGACTAATAGAGCTGGGGTTGGTCAGGAGTGAATCAGATTTTGGATATTTTGAATGATTAACCATCAGGATTTGCTGACAGATTGGAGACCGGGTATAAAGGAGGAGTCAAAAATAACTACGAGGATGTGGGCCTGGGCAGGGAGGATGCAGGCAAGGAGCAGGTTCCTGGGGACATTGAGCTTGGTTTGAACATTTTGTATTTGAGAATATTGATTATTCTCTGTATTCTCCCTCACAATAACCCTGAGATGTGGGTATGCTCTCCTTTTACAATAAGAGGACCCTGAAGCACATGGAGCTTGGTTAATTGCCCAAAGTCATACAATCTGTAAAAGACAGAAAGGGACTTAAATCCAGACATGTCTAACTACTAACCCCCTCCTCCTTGATATACTTTGAAGTGATTTTGTATGGTTTAGAAGCCCCCAGTATGAAGTGATAGTACAGTATTTTATACCCTGCAGAGTTTAATTCAGTAGACTAATTTTTCATGAAATGCAGTTCTGCTAAATACTAACATTTCAAAACAGAGACAGTCATTTCCTTTGCATTTTATAGCAGGATAGAACACAAACATGAACCTTAGGAAGTATCTTGCATGCAATAGTAAAATAAATTATATGGAATATCAGGGCTATTGTTTGAATGTGTATCTCCATCCAAAATTCATACATTGGAACTTAAACACTGCTGTGTGATGATGGGACTAAGAGATGGAATCTTCAAGAAGTGATCTTTAGGACTAGTGACCTTATAAAAGGGCTGGAGGGAACTAGATAGGCATTTTTTTTTTTTTTTTTTTTTTTGCCTTCCACCACGTAGGGACACAGTGTTCAAGGTGCCCTCTTAGAAGCAGAGACCAGGCTGTCACTAAACACTGAATCTGCTGGTACCTTGATCTTGGACTTTGCAGCCTCCAGAACTGTGAGAAATAAATTTCCTACATTTATAAATTACCCATTCTGTGCTATTTTATTATAGAATCATGAACAGACTAACACAATCAGTGGTTAGTTGGATTTTAAGTGAGTTCTAAGTTGCTATTTCTCCATCTGTCCTGTTGGTACCTAGTCCTACCAGTTATATGGCAAATCAATGCTCTGTGGTCAGTTTTGTTTGGAAATATACCCTGAGTCCCTCTGTTAGGGATCTACGATACACAGACCACTTCTCCCTTCTCCCCTCCAGCACCTCCAAAATGTATTAAGCATCTCACAGGTACAGGTGGTGCTAAACCATTTTTCCATCTCGAATATATTTCTATAGGTCTGCTATGGTCATGGCTATGTCCAGATATTAATTCCTTCTGCTTTTTTTTTTTTAATATACACATCCTTAGAGCTTAGGTATGATGCTAGCAGGCCATTTTGCTCCTCTGTCATTTTTCTGCCAAACTCTTCTGACTTTTTAGCTGTGCTACCATCAGACCACTGAGTGATTAAAATGAATGGATTTTCTTGAAATAGATCCTGAGACCTTTTGCATCTAAAAGCAGGTTCCCTATCTCTTTCAGCTATATAATTGTGTGTTTAAACAGTGGGACTCAACAAGGTAATTGCAGTCTTGGAGTTCTCAGCAGAGTGAGCCATCGAGCCGGCAGTGGGGAGCTGTGTGCCATGATTGATTCCACGGGGGTTTGGGAAATTTGAGGTGATATGAGCCGAACTGCTCTGAAGAGCTGCCCACAGGTATCGCTGCTGTTACACCTTGTATAGTTTTGCGATGACTTAACCTAATATAATGATTGCAGTGTCATTTCTCTTTGAGAATAATCAGTGCCAAGGGAGGTTTTTTAGGAGGTCTTTGGCGGTTTATTCTTGATGAGTTTTTGGCAGGGCCAGGTTCATGAGTGTGTGACCTGTGGAATTGCACAGGGTTCTAGACTCAGAAAGGTCCTGCCTGTGTTTTGTGTTTGGTTTAAAGATAGCTGGCAGAGTCTTGATTTTTTTTTTTTTTTTTTTTTTTTTTGAGATAGGGTCCTGCTCTGTCACCCAGGCTGGAGTGCAGTGGTGTGATCACCGTTCACTGTAGCCTTGACCTCCCAGGGTCTCCATAGGGAGGCCCTGTCTCTACAAAAACAAACAAAAAATTAGCTAAATTAGCTGGGCATGGTGGTGCACACCTGTAGTCCCAGCAAGTCAGGAGTCTGAGGTGGGAGGATTGCTTGAGCCTGGGAGGTTGAGGCTACAGTGAACTCACTCCAGCCTGAGTGACATAGCAGGACCCTATCTCAACAAAAAAAGAAAAAAAAATGTCAAGACAGTAATAGCAGAGCTTTAATTCAAACACAGAGCCTTTATATGCTATAGCTCAGGTTGGAGTACCTATCCGTTAATTAGCACTTTTGCCCAAAAGGGCTTATGCAGATCTCAGGCCCCTCTCAGAATCTATGTTCTAGTTGGAAACAAGGGCTAATCATCCATATGTAAAACAAGCTTTCCGGCAAGATGCAAAATGCTTCTTGATCAGCAGCATCGCCAAGGTGAAAGTTAACTATGCGTGTTCACTCATCATTCAACAAGTATTTATTGAGCACCTACCATGTGCTGGGCACTGTGCTAGGAGCTGGGATGGACGCTACTTGGATTCCTTGTGAAGCAGACACCATGACAAAGATTTGAGTGCAAGTGACTTCCTGGAAAGATGATCGCAGGAAATACTGGTAGAAGAAAGTGAGACAGAGACATGAAGGAAGCCAATAAATGGTTTGTTTTCACAGAGAGAAACTACAACTATGTGCAACTAGGGCCTAATCCACTGAGGACCAGTGTAGAACATGCCTCAGAATTTTCCTGTAGAAAGACACGGGTTGGTTCCCTTCCCACTAACTCTGATCCGTCCGGTTGAGAGCTGCCCAGGGTTATTTCCAGCCTGCCCGCTGTGCCAGAATGAACACAACTCCTCAGCTAGAGAAAGCTCCTAGGCAAAGAATCACAGCATTTGTACTAGAAAGCTGTATGTGAATATTAGATTAGTGGGTGCTAAGCGTGAGGGGATGAAGAGTGACAAGTTGGGGCCACCATTTTGAATAGATTGGTAGGACAGAGCTTTCTGAAGAGGTGACTCTTCAAAAAAGACCTACGTCTTTTTAAAATTTTACTATTTCAAAAATGAGAGACATGCATCAAGAAAAATAGGATTCTTAAGTCATATTGTATATAATAGACAAATAATGAACATCTATTTTGATCTTTGAGAATGTTTATATTCTTGAAAACATTGTAACTCTTAGAGGGTATTTGGCTATTTGGTTGCTGATTTTCTTGACAATCTCTTCTTGAATACTATGCCATCTTTTCATCTATATTCTAGGTTTTCTGAGTGTTAGACCATTAGACCTCATGATCAGAATGTTACAATTTTCAAAACCAAAGTTACTATCTTCTTTAAAGTATGGGATATAGTGTCTTTAACCGTGAACTGCTTTTTAAAAAAAAAAAAAATTGGAAGCTATCACTCTTTTTATACATGTTCATTGTGAACTTGGTGTTTCATGTTTTTAAACAACTGAATGATTACAAGTAAAGAAATGACTGCCTTGAGTAGGATAGTGAAATATTAGGAAGTGAAATATAAATTTTCACATTAGAAAAAATGATTCCCACTTCTTTGTTGGGACAAGAATGTGTAGAGTGTTCTTTATAATAAAATGACTCCAAATTGACTCACTTTGTCTAATTAATAGATAGGCCTTGCTGTTTAGATGTTTGTATTTTACAAATGTATTTTCCAACACAAAACCACTGGAGGGTGAACTCAGGAAATTTTAGCTACATTTTTTTTTCCTGTAAAACATAGTTTCACATAGCTTTAAAATCAACCTTTTTGGGCCAGGCGCAGTGGCTCACACCTGTAATCCCAGCACTTTGGGAGGCCAAGGCGGGTGGATCACAAGGTCAGGAGATCGAGACCATCCTGGCTAAAAAACAGTGAAACCCCTTCTCTACTAAAAATACAAAAAATTAGCCGGGCATGGTGGCAGGCACCTGTAGTCCCAGCTACTCGGGAGGCTGAGGCAGGAGAATGGTGTGAACCTAGGAGGCGGAGCTTGCAGTGAGTGGAGATTGCGCCACTGCACTCCAGCCTAGGTGACAGAGCAAGACTCTGTCTCAAAAAAAAGAAAGAAAAAAAAGCAACCTTTTTTTATTTCCTCACTTCAACCCAAATGGATGCATCTATAAATTTGTATCTCTCATAAATCATTCTAATAATATTTGCAGTGATTATAAAAGGAAAATACATAGGGCTTGCTAATTATGAGAAGACATTTGTTTGTTTGCTTGCTTAACAGTTACTTCATGCATTGTCCTAATGCTTCTTTGCAGAAATCGTTTAGTAGTTAGTGCCTCTCTTTTTGTGCAGTAAGCAATGGATCAGACTGTAAACTTTTACTTTACTAAGTGAGGCGATGGCAAGATTTTAAGACCACGTCAGGAAGTTTGGTTTTTCTCTGAAAATATTTCATTTTTAGTCCAATTTTAGTCTAGAAAAATAGGGTTACAAACAAAGCCTAATAATTCATTGCTTAACAGAAGTTAAATGAAAAACTACAGTTTGCATCAACTTCCTGGTTATTTGCAAAATCATCCTGCATATTCTTTTTAGCTTTGTGTGGAACTGGGGCTTATCACACTTTAATGTGGATATGAATCACCTGGAGTTGGTGTTAAAATGTAGATTCTGCACGTCCAACAAGCTTTCAGATGATGCAGATGCCACTGGTCTGTGGGCACCTTTGAGGAGCAAGGTTTCTGTGCTGGTTAATTTTATACGTCAACCCGACTCGGCTAAAGGTTGCTCAGATAGCTGGTAAAGCATTATTTCTGGCTGTGTCTGTAAGGATGTTTCTAGAAGAGATTACCATTTGAATTGGTAGACTGGGTAGAAAACAGTGTCTTCACCAGTGCAGGTGGGTATCATCAGCAGTTCATTGAGGGGCCGAATAGAAGAAAAGTGCAGAAAGGGTGAATTCTTCTCTTTCTGCTTGAGCTTAGACATCCATCATCTCCTTCTCTGCCCTTGGACATCGGTGCTCCTGGTTCTTGGGCTTTTTGACTCAGACTGGGATCCCATCAATCCCCCTGACCTCCTATCTCAGGCCTTTGGACTCTTACTGAATTATACCACCAACTTTCCAGGCTCTCCAACAGATGGTGGGACTTCTTGGCCTCCCTAACTGCATGAGCCAATTCTTAGAATAAATCTCAGTTTATATATATCTCTCTATATCCTATTGGTTCTGTTTCTCTAGAGAACCCTGACTAATACAGTCTCAGACAACTGGCTTCAGGATTCATCTTGCCTAACTGTGGGGGCAAAACCATGCCTGGGGAGGGGTGGACTGCTTTGAAAAATGAAGAGGTTTTGGAGATAAAGTTAGCCTGAAAATTTTTCTGATTCAGACAACCTTGCATCAGAAAAATTTTGATGAGCCTTGCTTAGGAGTGCAAAAAGCAGATGTTACAGTTTTAAGCAGAAAGGGGCTCTTGATGTTAAGTAAAGGACTGGTAGAGATTACAGAAGAATTTCAGGTACTGTAATAATTACAGAGGCAGAACTCTTTTCTCCTTAGCAACAGTCTATGTGTGGGGAGCAGAAGCTTGTTATAGCAGAGGTCCCTACAGAGAAATCTGTGTGTGCAGGCAGAGTCAAAAGCAATTGAAACAAGTTTGCACTAATGACTTTGGGGACCAGAGTGCCCTGACAATGGAATAGTAGGGCCATATTATCAGGGGTGACCTCTAATTTGCAATTAAAATTACTTCTGGGCATGTAAATGGACACCTGGGTGGGAGGATTGTGTAATGTGGGTGGCACTCAGTGAATTTCTTTATCTTGGACTTTGATGAGTTATTCCCCTGCTCCTTGCAAGCTCAGTGGTGACAGATGGTTGTTGCTTCCTTGCTGGTTTCTGTTCCTGGAGGAATAAAGTAGGAATTGGTGTTCAGAATTCAGGCTATGGAAAGATACTGATGTTTGGGTGGACAATTTAGGTATAAGAGGACATTGGCTACTGTTATTCAACCAAGGCAAAGAAGGGTTGTGGAAAGTCATGGAGATTAGGGGTAGCCAAAACTACTCATGTGATCTTTGAGCAGGTTATTAACCTCTTCTAGCATCAGGTTAGTCTGCTGTCATGAGGGTAATAAGGCCTATCTTTGGTGGGTTGGAGATTTTATTTATGAGGGGCCTGGCAGAATATTTAGTACAAAGGTTCTCAGGAAGCGGAGGTGTTATTTTAGAAATTTATCTTGAGGTGTAGCTCATGATTGGATTTCAAGATGAGAGCTAGAGTTCTGAATTGAATTTAAACTTGAATTTCATCAATACAGTATAGCGACAAAGCCCAGAGGGAATATAAGAGATGTAGGCAATTTAAGATGCAAGAAAGCAAGATGCTCAGTGTAGTAAGAAAACTGGTAAATTAATATTTTCCACAAATGTGACAAAATACAAATTTATTTACAGAGCTCTTGGCACATTAATGGGTGAAATGCCTGGGGCTGTAATGATTAGAGGAGAGTTAAATTCTTATAATAACCAGAACTTAGAGAATTATTAGATGCCTCCAGGTAAAAGACCATGTGGGCCTCTCCAGTTGTCTTTCTTCTGATCACCTGGTTGTAGCAGAGAGACTTTATTATTGTCAACCTACAACTCACTGCCTACCCATTAAGCAATTCCACAGATTCTTCCCTAAGAACGTGCTGTCCGATACGGGCACTGCTTGCTGCAATATGGCTATTTTGCACTCACCACGTAGGCAGTTCAAGTTGAGATGTGTCTGCAATTATAAAATACACACCAGATTTCAAAGACTTAGCATGAAAAAATAAAGTAAAATGTCTCATTAATTTTTGTGTAATATATGGAATACATGTTGAAATAATATTTAGGATATAGTGGATTAATGAAATATATTAATATTAAAAATTGGTTTTACCTTGTCGAATGTGGCAACTAAAAAATTAAAGTTATGCATATAGTTCACATGTTATTTTTACTGAATATTGCTGCCTAGACCACCCTGGGAACTGTATAGGAATTTCCTGGAGAGGCTTAAATCAAACTCCCCTGTTGCCAAACAGAAATAAAACAAAACCAGGCCAGGCGCGGTGGCGCATGCCTGTAATACCAGCACTTTGGGAGGCTGAGGCTGGTGGATCACCTGAGATCAGAAGTTTGAGACCAACATGGCCAACATGGTGAAACGCTGTTTCTATTAAAATACAAAAATTAGCTGGGCATGGTGGCAGGCACCTGCAATCCCAGCTACTTGGGAGGCTGAGGCAGGAGAATTGCTGGAACCTGGGAGGCAGAGGTTGCAGTGAGCTGAGATTGTGCCATTGCACTCCAGCCTGGGCAACAAGAGCGAAACTCCATGTCAAAAAAAATAAAAAATAAAAAATAAATTTAAAAAAATAAAACCTTATGCTGACTCAGGAGAACTTCTGAGCTGAGAACCATTGTCATTTCTCAACAAAAGGACTCTGCATGAGCAAGTTAACTGAATTCCTGTGGTAAACATGTTAGATCCCTCTAGGTATAGTCTCACAGATATAACTAAGGTTTTTATCTCATTTATACTTAGCTTTTTCTTAACTTTGTTCTAAGTCAGTATTTGCCAACTATTATCTAGAAAGCAATGTTTTATTCAAAGGTGTCTGTCTCTAGAACACATTCCCCCCTCAAAACAAATACAATAAAAGAACATTGAAACAAAAGAAAAATCACATAGTGCACTTTTGGTCAACATTTATCTTGCTGTAAAAATAGAAGAAAAGGAAGAAGGTAGGTTGGCATCTACTAAATGGTATTACAATTACTGGTTCTGTTTCTTTGTGGAATATGGGGAATCAACAAAGTAAATTTATTCTTTCTGATCCTAAGTTGTCAGGGAGTTATTGAAAGGGAACTGCAGTCCTATTTCTGCAGCAGAACTAATGTGAAAGGAGAATGGTAAATTAAATAAGGTCAAAATGATTTAGCTAGCTGCTTCAGTCTCCTGAATGATCACTTGGAAGATGCAAATAAATGTAGGGCTTTGTGCTATTAAATAGAATTATGGTTTTTATCTTGGAATGGATACTGTGATGTGGCTGAGTAGTCATATTAATAGGATATTTTTGGTCACTCACTTGTCCTTAGATTATCTCAGTTCCAGAGATGGGAATGATTAAGATTGTACCCTACTCGTGAGGAATAGAGGAGACAGTGTGTCAACAAATGAATAGAAGAATGAGCAATGAATTCTTTCACCAGCATATCACTTGTTCCCAAATTTTGATTTACCATTGTATTCTCTTTCTTAAAGGCCATCTATGAAAATAGTAGAGGGCTATTTTGACTCTCATTTAATCTTTGCTGTATCTTCAAAGTTGAGAGGGATATCACATGGCTTGTGATTTCATAGGAGAGCTTTAGGTTTTCAGAAGTGCTTAGATAAGGTTGGTCTATACTCTTAACAGGGTGTGAGGAGCAGGAAGATAATATTGCCAATGGGGACTCTATTAATAAGTGTTCATAAATGTTGAAGTACTTTTAAAAGAAATTCCAAAATAGTCTCTAGTCTTTTTTGTGTGTTCATTTCTTTTGGAGCTATAGGATTCAAAGCTCTGGATTCTAACACTAAATCACCTTGACAAGTCCCTAGAATCATAACTAGGGAAGCACATTGGGTTTGCCTTGGGAAAGAAGGATATAAAAATGGAGTTGTGTTTTTCTTCCTACGCTGCCCCATCCCAACAGTGGTGGAAAGTTTCATTTATTCATTCGGTAAGCATTTATTAAACAGTGTAGAAACCCCATGTGAGATAACTTTGAGAATAAACCTAAAGGACGGTACGTTGAGTATTTGATTCCAAGTTGGCGTTTTCAGTGTTCCCATTGCTGATGGAATCCTGAGAACCCTGTTAGCCTAGCACTGACTGTTTCTTTCACTCTTGAATTGCAGATGGTGGGGACACTAAAATCTAGGGGAAGGTTGTCCAGTACCACTTACATTTCCAGTTTCTCTGATTCTTCGAAATTGTCCTGAATTTCTTTAAAATCATTATTCTTAGTCTTGAAACACTAGGTTATATTCATAACAAATGGTTTTGATCTTGACAGCATCCTTAATTTTCTGAGAGAAATGAACAAAAATTGGTATTCTAAACACCAGGTCTCCCAGATTTTTATTATTTTAGACAATTGTTGCAGCATGCGAAACTTTTAAAATTACAATTTACTTATTTTGAGTCTTATCTCTTTCTGCATGTTGATTCATGCTCTCCACTGCATTAATCTTCATCTATTTACATTTCAGTCAACCTATTTATCTGTTGCTAATCCATCTTCTGGCCGATTCCTGTCAATCTCAGCCTACAATAGCTCACTGGGAATATATTACATAAAAGTCATCAAGGGCAGGAGAGAGAGAATGGTACTCTGATTTTGATCTTTATTCAGAATTCTCAATGACTTTCCCTCGGTGATAGCAGCAGATGTTCCCAAAGTTAGTTATTGAAAATGACAGTCTCAGTTTCCCATTTTTCACTCTTGACTCTCAAAAATGGATACCAGCTACTTAGTATGTCACTGTGTTTTAGCTTCTTAAAGATTCATGTTAAAACTATTCATTGTTTTTCAGACTAAGTGATTGTAGTTTCTTTAACTTTTTTGATGCTGGGTTTGAAATCATTTCCCTTTCTTACACGTCTGAATGCAGTCCATCAGCCAATGCTGTTGTCTCTGTTTTCAAGATCTGTACTGAATCCAACAGCATTTCCCAATGTTAACTGTTACCGCCTTTGACCACGCCACTGTCATCACTCATTCGGACTCTTGAAGAGCCTGTTCACTGGTTTCGGTGCTTTGTTCTTGCCCTGCCGTAGTCAGTTCTCCAAAGGACAAAGTGTTCCTTTAAAACTTAGGTCAGACCAGGCAACTACTGCTCAGAATGTTCTGATTGCTTCCCATTTAATTGAAAGTGAGATCCAATCATTGTCTTTTTATATGATCTGACTCCCTTTTACCTTTCTGATTTCATCCCTTCTGGTGTCCTCCTCCTTCACTTGCTGTTTTCCAGCCATGTTGGTCTCTTCACCCTTGCAGAATACAGCATTCCCCTCAAGGCCTTTGCATCTGCTGGTCCCACTCCCTGGATTCCTCTTCTTCTCAGTCTTCTTGAGGCTAACTCACTCACTTCTCTCAGGTCTTTGCTTATAAGTCACTTCATGAGTGACACCCTTGCCAAGGCCAGTTATCTCAAGTGGTAACCACTACCCCTCCCCTCCCCCCAGCTTGCTAGGAATGCAATAAATATTTGTTGAATGAGCAAAATAACTATTTTTCATGGAAAGACATTTAATTTCCTGTTCCAACTATGGGAATAGATAAGGAATGCATAAAATGATCCTCAGCAGCAGAAGGCAGGTAAACATGACAACAAAGTGGGAAGAAATCAGACATGGTAAAAATTCCACATCATATATTTAGTTTTCTTAAAGTACAAACAGTAACAGAATAAAAAGTGAATGAGTTGTTTAAAAATGGAAATCTTCCTTGGAACAGCTAATATTTATAATCAGATCATTATTATGCAATTATATAATGTTACTGGTATAATTTTGTGATTTCTAAAATATTAAATGCTCCTCCCTTTAGGATTAAGTTTAAACTATCAATATGCTTGATAAACTGCCTTTTATAATAAAATGTACCTGTGTGTATAGTACTGTATATATATAATTGCATATGCATGTGTTCGCATTATCAATAATGTATGATTTTTATACTCATAAAAGTTATGATGTATTATAATTATTTCCTATTGCTAAATGGGAATCTATTGTGATTATTATTATTGGTGTAATATTAATATTTGTAGGTATTAGGTACATATATGCAGGCTTGCAGAGGGAATATTTCTTCTGGAACCAGATCTTCTGCATGTTATAACTGTGTGAATTTACTTAGCCGTCTGGGCTTCTTGCCTTGTTTTTAAAAAGGACATAATAATACATTACTTATTTAAAGGTAGAAAGGTAGAAATACATGGTACTCTAATATTTGACAGATTGCAAAGAGTCATCATTTTAAAAATCACAATGAGCTATTATCACACACCAATGAGCATGGCTAAAATAAGAAGAAAAAAACTAGATGGTACCAAGTGGATGAAAATGCAGAGTATCTGGGATTCCCATGCGTTGCTGGGAATGCAAAATGGTGCCACCACTTTGAAAGACAGTTGGACAGTTTCTTATAGTGTTAAACATATAATACATATAACCCAGCCATGCCACTTGTGGGTATTTACCTAAGTGATGGAAACTTATGTGTAAACCAAAATCTGTACACTAGTGTTTGTGGTAGCTTTATGTAGAGTCATCAGAAACTGGAGTCAATCCAGGTATCTCTCAACTAGAGAATGAAAAAATAATCTCTGGCATATCCATACAATAAAATACTACTCAGCAGTAAAAAGGAACAAATTAGTGATGCATGCACCAACACAGATGAATCCCAAAATGCATTACGCTACATGAAAGAAGCTGGAGTCAGACTTGAAAAGCTACATACTATATGATTCCATGCAGTAAAGGCAACATTGTAGGAACAGAGTACAGATCAGTGGTTGTGTGGGAGTGGGAAGAGAGACTGACTGTCAAGGGGCAGCGTGAGGGAGTTTTGAGGTAATAGAATTGTTTTATATCTTGATTGTGTGGTGGTTACATGGCTGTATGCATTTGCCAAACTCACAGCATTGCACATGAGAGAGTCTATTTTATTGCATGTGAATTAAAAATAAAAATAAATAATTATCTTGATTATTAAAATCAGTTATACCTCTGAGGCCAGGCATTGATGAGTCCTAAATGTCCTAGGTGAGTGATCACATCTGCTCTTAGTTCCCTATTTTATTTTACTTTAGTTGCCATGGTTTCCTGGTGTGGCTTTGTCCTGCTTCAGATATTATTCATGGCATGATGGACTTTGGCTCTGATGTCAGAGGTAGCAATGGTGGAAAGCTTTCCCACATTCTCCCAGAAGCAATTTCAATTCCTTAGAGGGACCTTGCCAGCTGACTGGTCTAGCTCAGTGGTAGTGGTGCTGACAAAGGCTGGGATCTTGTCCTGCAACTTCGAATTTGTAGATATATCAGCTGCTTTAGTTCTTTTATAAAAACCAAATAGAAATGAATAGGAAACAGAATCAGAGCAGGCTCTTTCAAACAAATTACTCCAGGCTATGCATTTGGGGCCCTTGTTTTCGATATGGTACCTGTCTCAGGGCTCTGACATCAGCAGCTGTGTTCTGGGTCATGAAAAGTTTGCAGACTCCAGCTCCATCAAAAACAAAACACAAACAAACAAACAAAAAAAACCAAGTAACTGCTGTATCACACTGTGTGGTGCCCCAGTGGGCCAGCGTATGAGGTAATGTCTCATGGAACAGATGGTTGACCAGTTGTCTTTGGTAAAAAAAAAAAAAAAAAGTGACAAATGTAAATACTAATCTAAACATATAATTTATAACTAGAGAACTTTAGGCATTGGGAGATTCTTGTAAGCTGTACTTACTCTTCTGTTCTCACTTACTGGCTAGTAAATACATTTTATGTTTGTTGAGAGTGTGACTAATGTAAAGGTCCTTGAGGTCATGAATCTCTTGTAAAACCAGCCTGTTTCCAGTTTTCTAGACTATTTTGGATCCTCTGTTTTAGGTATATCACCTTGCTTCTATACAGCTGTCTTAAGAGTGCTATAAACCTAGATTGAACAGGAAACCAGCGTGCTACCAGCAGATTAGAAGTGACTTACAATAAACTAAAATGAGATATTTTCTCTCTGGCATTATTCTAGAGCAACAGCTCTAGAGTTTCCTATGCTACTATTCTTAGTTTAATTTGCACAGATCATTTTCTCTATATGCAGTTATGTCAGTGCAGAAATAAAGGAGTGGGAGAGGACTGTAATTGAATACTCACTCCAGGTTTGAGGAATGTGATAGGCACTTTTCGTGTATTATTCCGTTTAACTTCACAACAATGAGTTAGGTCGATAATTTTGCTGCTTTACAAACAAGGAAATTGGGTCCAGGAGAGGTTAATTGACTTTTATTCTCAAAGATAGGTCTCTCTCACTCCCAAAACCACTCTCTCTATATTCCAAAGGCTCCATTTGGGAATAGTGTTTTTTTTTTTTTTTTTTTTTTTTCCATCTCTTTGTCACTTGCAATGGGGGATGGAGATTGCACTGGTCTTTTGAGATTGAGACCTGGAGCTTCTTCTTAGACCTGGTCTGAGAACCAGGTCTGTTCCCTGTTTTACTTTTCAGAGTCCCAAGGGATTTGGCCTAATTCTATGTATTTCTTAAAATCTGCCATTACACACGTTTGATCACTTGGTTCTTTCTCCCCCATGACTGCCTTTAGAGGAAAATTGAGTCTCGCAGTTGCGTGGCTCTGAACAGGAAACCCATAAGGCTTTCTTATTTTGATAATTCTACTTCTAATCACCACAGGGAAATAGGAAAGCAAAGAGAAGAAAAAAAAAACCAAATTAAAAAGATTCAAAATAGTTAAAATCTTAGTCGTTGAGTCGTTGAGCCCAGTTTACATAGTTTCTGAAACTTAGTTGTTATTTCTTAAAAGATACTAAAAGTTTTTTTTTCATAGAGATTACTTTTATTTATCATTGGAACTGTAGTTCAAAGCAGATTCAAGTTAATACCACTTGTGAAATTTTCCAGTCACTATCTAAGCTCTAAGATTTTTTTGTTTTTTTGGTGGGGGGACCGAGTCTTGCTCTGTTGCCCAGGCTGGAGTGCAGTGACACAATCTCAGCTCACTGCAAACCTCTGCCTCCTGGGTTCAAGTGTTTCTCCTGTCTCAGCCTCTTGAGTAGCTGGGATTACAGGCGTGCAGCACCATGCTTGGCTATTTTTTTTTTTTTTGTATTTTTAGTAGAGACGGGGTTTTGTCTTGTTGGTCAGGCTGGTCTTGAACTCCTGACCTCAGGTGATCTGCCTGCTTCAGCCTCCCAAAGTGCTGGGATTACAGGCATGAGCCACCGCGCCCGGCCGCTCTAAGACTTTCATTACGAACCAGTGACGTAAGAAATGTCTAAGAAGTAAAGCTATATGTCATGTTAAAGAGATTGCCACTGGATGGGACTGGGGAATGTATATTAGGCTTAAAGAACTTTTGCCGCCCCATAATGAAAGCCACAGCCACGTGTGATCATTGAACATTTGAAATGTGAGTAATTTGAATTGTGATGTGTTGTAGCAAACTATACATTGGATTCCAAAGACTTAGAATGAAAAAAAAAATTTTAAATATCTCAATAATTTTTATATTGATTACATGTACATTGATTATATTTTAAAATTCTATGTATACTGAGTTAAATAAAATACAGACAGTCCTTGACTTACGATGGTTCTACTTATAATTTTTTCTCTTAACAATGGTGCAAAAATGGTAACACATCCTTTAGAAATCATACTTCAAATGTTTATATTTTCACAGGCTAGCATATGTAATGAGATTCTCTTGCAATGCTGGGCAGTGGCAGTGAGCCACAGCTCCAAGTCAGCTGTGTGACTGCGAGGGTAAACAACCATGAGCTATTCAACGCTTAACTGTAAAATAGGCTTTGTGTTAGGTGATTTTGCTCCACTGTAGGCTAATGTAAGCGTTCGGAGCACATTTAAGGTAGGCTGGGCTAAGCTATGGTGTTTGGCACATTAGGCATGTTAAATGTATTTTTGACTTAACATATTTTCAACTTAGGATGGGTTTTTCAGGATGTAACCTTATTCTAAATCTAGAGCATCTGTATGTTATTAAAATTAAATTCACCTTTTTAACTTTTAATTTTGAGGTAATTACAGAGTCATATGCAGTTGTAAAATATAATACAGAGAAATCTGATATATCCTTTACCCAGTTTTCCCCACTGGTAATATTTTACAAAACAACAGTACAATGGCAGAATCATGCAATTGACGTTGATGTAATCCACTGACCTTATTAAGATTTTACCAGTTTTACATGCACTCATTTGTGTGTGTGTGTTTTTAGTTCTATGCAATTTAATCACCTTTGTAAATTCATTATGACACGACCAGTTAGAAATGGAATTCCATCCCGAGGATCTCTGTGCCACAGCCATCTCCCTTTCTTCTTTCTAACCCCTGGGAATCATTAATCTGTTCTTTACCTATATAATTTTGTCATTTCAAGAGTGTTATAGAACTGGAATCACATAGTATGTAACTTATGAATTGAGGTTTTGTCACTAAGCAAAATTCCCTTGAGATGCATTCAAGTTGTGTTATCAATAGTTATTTCCTTTCTATTGTTGAGTAATATTTCGTGTTTCTTTTAACCTTTGTAATGATGCCACTAGAAAGTTGAAAATTACATATGTAATTTGCATTTCTGGCTTTCATTGTGTTATTGGACAGCATTGGTTTAAGGGAATGTTTGTTAGAAGTAATTAAAAAGCATATTTCTGTTAAGATTTTCATGGAACTTTAGATATTCCTGTGTTAAATGGTGTATTTTGTTCTGCTAACTTTAAATCAGGTTATTTGGAAATGAGCAAGGGAGCAGTGGCTTTAAAAAAATCATTTCAAGAGAGTAAAATTATCTGTGTCCCTCCCACATCCCTCCTCCTGCCTTTTTTTTCTTTTCTTTTTTTTTGGTCAGTTTTTCAGTAAGAAACGTTTGTATTTCTATCCACAAAAGAAACTTTTCATCAGGTTAGGCAGCAGAGGGGCATCTTGCAGCCACTCCCATGGCATTCAGCACACTGGTTTGAGACTAATTAAATGGCTCATATTTATCTGATATTTTCCCCCTTGGGAGCTCCAGAAACTTTTTTCTTTTTCAACTGAAGCTTCAAAAAGAAACCAGCTCAGTTAGCTTATGATGGAGGGAAGAAACAGGACACAGGGACACTTCAGAGCAGATTAGAACTGAGGTAAAGGAGAATACCATTTTCAATTAAAATTGCCTGGGGAAATTAGGTAGGCAGAGAATAATTACCTGGGTTGGCACACATCCAAGTTTCTGAAACGAAGATCCTGCTTGGATGTTCTGAGAGATCATTGACAACCACAAGCAGCCAAGGACCTTGAAGTTTATGTCTCATCTCAAATGTATTCAAGAGTTCTGGGTGCAATGGGTGGCTATTTATGTCAAATTATATAGCATGAGATGTTCTAACAAAACCCTATAAAAACCAATACCCTTGGGAGGCTGACGTGGGTGGATCACAAGGTCAGGAGTTTGAGACCAGCCTAGCCAATATGGTGAAACCCCATCTCTACTAAAAATACAAAAATTGCCTGGCATGGTGGCGGGTGCCTGTAGTCCCAGCTACTTGGGAGGCTGAGGCAGGAGAATCACTTGAACCCGGGAGGCGGAGGTTACAGTGAGCCGAGATCGTGCCACTGCACTCCAGCCTAGGAGACAAAGCGAGACTGTCTTAAAACAAACAAACAAAAAAACAAAACAAAACCCAAAAACCGATACCCAAAACAAAAGATACCACAAAGCATCAGATTAAAGGAGGTTTCTGTGACAAAATAAATATACATTTCTGTGATCTCAGCCATGCGACCAACAGGACACTGGGGCTGAGATTGAACTGTAGGAGAACATGAAGAGGACTGATTAAAGTATAGTTTTAGTCTCCTACCTCCTTAGGCAAGGGGCCCTAGTACATTAACACTCCTTGGTTAGCATCTTACAAGTACCAAGAAACATCACTGAGTAAATGTCCTAACACAAGGACTTGTCCAACCTAGTCGTGCAAATGAGTCATTGAAAGCAGATCTGCCTTGAATGTAAATGTCAAGATTTAGTATTGTACTCCCCACCCCAGCTCTACCTCCAGTGACCTGTTAGTATTATACAACTGCTAAGCATGGTTTCTCAGGGTCTGTGCTGCCTATGGCTGGCAGCACATGGTGCCATGCTGCCATTGCTATGGGGGGATAGAATCAATGGAAAAGGTTTCAGGTTATTGAACTATAGATTTTTTCTTTCTCATTACCTAGAGGAGGGCCCACCATCTGCTCCACAATAGGAAAGGGATCCAGTCATGTTTCTTGCTTGCTTCTAGTGTTAGCTTTTGCTGTGTTTTCATTGTTTCATAATCTCTCAATTTCAAAATGGTGCATAGTGGAAGAGGGTTTAGAAGGAAGAAAAGAGAGAAAAAGGAATCAATTCTATTTTTTCCTTTTCCTCTTTCAAAATAAAACACAGGGGTAGAGGAATACTTGTATTATTTTATTTTTTAAAGAGATTTTCATAGACTTGCTGAACAAGGCAGCTGCTGGTATGTAGGGTATTTTAATGCAAATTACAGAAATGTACCCCTTTCCAGGGCTGCAGGCCTCACTCACCTCTTGGTCATGGACATGAGCCGTATCTGTCTGAGTGCAATGCATGTGTGCTTGGCCACCATCTTGTGCTGTATAATAGATGCAGAAATAGCCCCTATTTTATACTGTGGAAGCACAGATGGATGCGCAGACAGTTGCCTTAAGAAGAAGGGTCCTAGGGCCAGTGCATCATCCTTTGCTTACCTGTCATATGACTCTGGATAAGTGAGATGACTACTCTGTGCCTCAGTCTGCTCATCTATAAACCATTTCTATTTAATAGAGTTTGATGAGATATAATGAGTTAATAGACATAAAACACTGAGAGTGGTACCTGGACATAGTAATTTCTCATTGATTGGTAGTTATTACTGTTTGCTTCTGACAGTTTTGCTGTCTAACCAAACATGTTTCTGAAGGAAGATTTCTTAAGGATTCTCATTTTTTTAAGTCTTATCTAATAAGCCATGTACTAGTGGATATGTTAAGCAGGATTTTAATTATATTTAAACTTTTACTTTTTTTTTTTTTTTTTCTGAGACAGGGTCTTGCTCTGTTGCCTAGGCTGCAGTGCAGTGGTATGATCACAGCTCACTGCAGCCTTGACTTCCCCAGTTCAAGTAATCTTCCCACCTCAGCCTCCTAAGTAGCTGGGACTACAGGCATGTGCCACCATTTCTGGCTAATTTTCTGTATTTTGTGTAGAGATGGACTCTCACTATGTTGACCAGGCTGATCTCAAACTCCTGGGCCTAAGCAGTCCTCCCACCTTGGCATTCCAAAGTGTTGAGATTACAGGCGTGAGCCACCACACTTGACTTGCTTTTACTTTAAATATTAGTGTGGTTATGTATATGCTGCCTCTGTGTAACTTCCCAATAATCAAGTCAGTTGAATGAAGGAGCAGTTTAAATTGGTTAACACCATGTACAAAATATAACCTAATTTAATTAAAACATTGTGGCCCATGTTATTAATTGGATACCCTGTTCTAACAAAGCAAAACAAAGAAAACCCAAATTTTTGGTCCTTCTAGGTACTGAGTGTGTGTTTGCTGCTTCTTTTAAAGAATGTCACTTTTCTAGACATCTAGTTTCATAAGGTTTAGTTTAAGGTAAAGAAGAGAAACATCTCTTATAGATTTAGAACTTGGTGGAGTACAGATATTCTTTGCGTTAGATATGGAAGTCCAAGAACATTTGGGAGAATTGTTGAAAATGTGCTGACTGGTTTTATGTAGCCTCTCTGCAGGTCGGTTAGCTTTTCTTGTGACATAGCTGCAGAGTCAAGCCTGAGTTACATAGATGACAAATGCATGCTAAGTTAGGTGTAACAGGCAGAATTCTAAGGTGGCCCCCCAAGACTACTGCCCCTTGGTTTACACCTCCTGTATGATCCCCAGGACTGTGACTATGACGGGGTGTCACTCCTGTGATTAGGTTATGTTACACGGCACAGTTTAAGAATAAAAGTTTGTCCTCGGTGGACCCTAAAAGGCGTTGGAGAGACCGATTCAGAAAGATTCCATCAGGGGAGATTCTTCATGACTGGCTTTGAAGATGGTGGGGGCCATGTGACAAGGAGTGTGGATGGCCTCTAGGAGCTGAGAGTGGCCCCCAGCTGACAGCCTGAGTGAACTTGTAAGCACATTATTTCTCTGAGCCTCCAGAAAGGATGAAGCCTAGCCAACACCTTGATTTTAGCCTTGTAAGATGCTGAGCAGAAAACCCAGAAACTCCTGGCTAACACGGTGAAACCCCGTCTCTACTAAAAAATACAAAAAATTAGCCGGGAGTGGTGGTGGGCGCCTGTAGTCCCAGTTACTCGGGAGGCTGAGGCAGGAGAATGGTGTGAACCCGGGAGGTGAAGCTTGCAGTGAGTCGAGATCGAGCCACTGCACTCCAGCCTGGGTGACAGAGCAAGACTCCGTCTCAAAAAAAAAAAGAAAACCCAGAAACTATGTCTGGACTCCTGACCTACAGAGCTATGAGCTAATAAATGTGTGTTGCTTCAAGTCACTACGTTTGTGGCAATTTGTTATGCAGCTGTAGAAAACTAATACATGAAGGAAACCAGGCAAAAGAATGTAGGTTAGCAATTGCAAAGCCATTACCATTATTTAGAGAAAAATAACACCCATAAAAAAACTTGTAATGAACTCCTCTAAAGAGCCCTGTTTTGCGTTATAGAGCCAGTTGGCCACAGTAAATGACAGATAGAGGAGCTGTAAGTTTTCTGGGCAGAGTTTAGATGCTTTCTCGGGAGGGGCAAATAAATGGCTAAAATAGCTCTTTTTCTTGGTGTTTACTGCATGATGGCAAAGAAAAAATACAGAATAGGAAGTTGGAATCCCCTCCCTTCCATGCTTATACATGTTGCTGATAAGGGCTTTCGTTTAGGGATCACTCACTTGGGTCGGTGAGAGGAGAACATAGGTGACGGAGTTGGCTGGGTGGAAGTGCTCTGGCGGGTGGGGGCTGTGGGGATCTGAAAACCCAAGCTTTCTCTGAGGGGACAGATGCCTCTCAGCTGTGGCTGAGTTGTCTGCAGCATTCTGTTGCCAAATCATCCAAATTTCTAAGAGAAGCTAGGAGTCTGTATATTTATGTGGCATCTCTCATTTTTTAATGTTAATAACCAGCTCAAACTTTAAACGATCACCATGGATTCATATAAACATATATGTGGCCAGATCAGGCCTATGGGCAGCCTCTCTGTGAATACAGCCTGGAGAATTAGTATATGGCGGCAGTTCCAGAGACTGAGAGAATTGGAGGGGGTGAGTGCCATGAGTTCTAGAAGTTTTGTCTGTTTTTTTCACTGCCATATACTCAAACTGAGAACAGCATCTGGCACACAGCAGGTGCTCAATAAATATTGTAGCATGAACTTGAGGAAACATAAACATATTAATACCTTACATGGATATATAAAATATGATTGCATTGGCGAAACTTGTTTCTAAGATTTGATTACTTTTAATGTCTAGGCATGGTATGATTTGGGCTAACACTGTCCTTTTGGCCCACCCACTTTCTTTTTTTAACCTGTGATTCATTCGAGGGCTTTTATGGAAGTCATTAGCTACTACAGAACAAAGCAGGCATTGATCCTTTCTGTGTTGATTGGGTGCCTTGCTCCTCTCATCTTGTCTCACTCTGACCCTGACTTCTAAGATTAGTCGTAACACCACCTGAATTTTACAGATAGGAGCTGGTTTCAGAGAGGTGAAGACAGTTGCTTGAAACTGCACAGCTGGTAAATTATGGTGCTCAGCTCTTCTGACTGCCAGGTCTTTGCCCTTCATCTCTGCTTGATACTCAGCATGCGTTGGAACCAGTCGTGTCAGCATCACTTGAGAGCTTGAGCTTCACACATACTGAATCTCAGGCCCTGCCTCAGACCTACAGTCAAACAGAATGTGCATTTTAACCAGATATGCTGGTGATTTGTATGTTAAAGTTTGAGAAGCATTGGCCTACCCCACTAGGTTCTAAACTTGGGTTATTCCTGAATCACTTTTATGGAATTGGCCAAATCTGTGTTTTACCTGAACTTATGACTCATCTTTTCCACTTAAATATATTTGCTTAAAAAGAAAATACAACCATGATAAATAATGATGGTAATGTGGTAACATTACTATTATAAGTAGCTGTAAATAATTATAGTTATGTACCCAATAGAAGTTACGTACCCATTCAATAGAAGAATGATTCCATTTTCTATAAAGAGAAGGTAAGTGCTAATGCCCATGCACTCTACATTACCTCTCCATGTGCCATTGTAAAATATCTGTATTTTAAGATGGTACGTGGAAACTGTACCATTAATAATAAAGTGTAATAAACCGTAAAATATCTCTTCATGGACCATTAGTGGGAGTGTGTTCCTCTTTGGGAAATAATGCTGTGGTCGATTGTAAAAACGTCCACAAGGTCTTCCCCACTGTACATTCATGCCTTTGCAATGTGCAGTGCCCCATCAAGAGGTGGGACCATTTCTCTGTCTTTTGAATGTGGGCTTGACCATGTGAATAGTTTTGCCAAATGATATATTAGCCAATGCGATATAACAGAGGCTTGGAAAGTGCTTGTGCTTTGGGGCCTGCCTTCTTGCTTCTCTTGCAAACTAGAGAACACCAAAATAAGTGGTTGTTGATTTAAGCTACAAAAGTTTGAAATCTTGGCCGGGTGCGGTGGCTCATGCCTGTAATCCCAGCACTTTGGGAGGCCGAGGCGGGTGGATCATGAGGTCAGGAGATCCAGATCACGGTGAAACCCTGTCTCTACTAAAAATACAAAAAATTAGCCGGGCGCGGTGGCGGGCGCCTGTAGTCCCAGCTACTCGGAGAGGCTGAAGAATGGCGTGAACCCGGGAGGCGGAGCTTGCAGTGAGCCGAGATCGCGCCACTGCACTCCAGCCTGGGCGACAGAGGGAGACTCTGTCTCAAAAAAAAAAAAAAAAAAACAGTTTGAAGTCTTTTTTATACTGCACAAACTCACTGACACAACTGCTTTCCAACATTCTGTTTGCTTGCAAAACAATCATTTCCGTGTTCAGTATTAAGTCAGAGTAAAATGATCTGTTTTGGTTCAACCTGGCCCAATTACTCTTCACTTTAAAACAAAATCTAAATATTGAGTATCTTGGGGGAGGACATCACATGCTAGTCTTTTTGTGTTCAGTACATATATAGATTCACTAAAACAGGCATGGCAATGTCACCTTTAAATATTTGTAGATTTCTTCCTCCTCTGAGAAATAAAAGCTTCACCCTTGGCTAAAGTTCCCCATTGCTTTGAAATAAGACTATGTAAAACACTGTGGCATGATTAGTGGTGGTTTACAGTAAAATATTGGTGTTTTCTTATGGCTTGAAGGCAGTTCCATATGTATGCTTTTCTTTTGTCAGGGTAAAATAAAATTGGATGTTTTCCATCACAAGGAATCTCCTGAAGAATAACAATAAGAATTTTTAATATACATAAATTTTATCACTTACTGTGTTTTCTTGAAGAATGTGTTTTCTCATTTTTGGAAAAAGCTGACTGGCAAACTCACTGAATTATAGCCTTTTTTTAAAAGACTGCTTTCATGAAGTATAATTTACATACCATAGAATGCACTTACTTAAAATGTACAATTCAATGGTTTTTAGTATTAATATATTCGCGGCATTATGCAACTATCAACACAGTCTAACCTTTGAATTTTCATTACCCCAAAAAGAAATCCCATCCTGCTCCTCTAGTCGGAGAGAGCCACTAGTCAGCTTTCTGTTTCTGTGGATTTGCCTGTAGTGGACATTTCATATACATGGGAACATACCATATGTGGTCTTTGTGCTTGGCTACTCTCCGTTAGCATAATTTTTTTTTTTTTTTATACAAAGTCTCACTCTATTACCCAGGCTGGAGGGCAGTGGTGCAGTGTAAAATCGGCTCACTACAAACTCTATCTCCCAGGTTCAAGTGGTTCTCTTGCCTCAGCCTCCCAAGTAGCTGGGATCACAGGCGTGTGCCATCACACCCAGCTAATTTTTGTATTTTTAGTAGAGACAGCATTTCACTATGTTGGCTAGGCTGGTCTCGAACTCCTGACTTTAGGTGATCTGCCCACCTTGGCCTCCCAAAGTGCTGGGATTACAGGCGTGAGCCAACATGCCCAGCCAGCGTAATGTTTCTTTGAAGTAGTTAACTTACATAGTCATGTGTATCTGTGTTGCATTTTTGAATTACTGGATAATATTCTATTATGTGAACATACTACACGTTTTGTTAATATGTTTGTCAGTTGATGGACATTGGGATTGTTTACAGTTGGGTTATTATGAATCATGCTGCTATGAAATTTTACATGTAATTTTTATATGGATATATGTTTTCATTTTTTCTTGGGTTCGTATCTAGGAGTGGAATTACTGGGTAATACAGTTACTTCATTTTTAACCATTTGAGCAACTGCTAGACTGTTTTCCAAAGCAGCTGCATCATTTTACGTTTTTCCACCAGCAGTGTATGAAGGTTCCGATTTCTCTAAATTCTTGTCAACACTCGTTATGTCTTTTGATTACAGCTTTTCTAGTGGCTATGAAGCAGTGTCTCATTGTGGCTTTGATTTATATTTCCCTAAGGGCTAAGTATCTTTTCATGTATTTGTATATCTTTTTTGGGAAATGTCTACTCAGGTCATTTGCCCATTTTTAAATTGGGTTATTTGTCTTTTTCCTGTCCGGTTCTAAGAGTTCTTACATCCTGGATAAAACTTCTTTATCAGATTTCCTGTTCTGTGGGTTCTCTTTTCATTTTTTTAACAGTGTACTTTGAAGCACAAAAGTTTTTAAAGAGGTTCGACTTATCTTCTTTTTTCTTTTGTTCTTCATGCTTTTGGTGTCATACCTAAGAATCCATTGTTCTGGTCACAAGGATGGTGCCACCCAAGATCACAAAGATTTACTCCTATGTTATATTTACTTTTAAGAATTTTATAGTTTTACTTTTGTGATTCACTTGGAGCTAATTTTTGTCCATGTTGTGAGGTAGGAGCCTATCTTCATTCTTTTGCATGTGAGTATTCAGTTCTCCTGGCACCGTGTGTTGAATAGACTGTCTTTCCCCATTGAATAGTCTTGATACCTTTGTTGAATGAAACAGCTTTTGTTTGCGTTAACACTGATACAACTCTGGGATTTGCAATTGTGTTTACCTACTATGGGAAAATATCTTTCTTCTGTGAAAGACAAAAACATGTGGGAAGACATACATAAACACCCCAGACACACACACACACACACACACACACAGCCTGTCTCTCACACACACACTCACACACAGTCCTTTCTTTACCAAAGCCCCATGTAATCCCTTCATGACCCAGAATAACAGTATTTGAAAGGAAAAGTTGGTATGCTGGAGTCTTCATTCACATATTACTACAACTCCAAGTCAGCTACAATAGTTTGGCTATGATATGCCAGTAGCTAAATAGTTCATGACAAATTGCTTACACTGCTTAACTTCTTTGTAGTTAAGTATTTCAACACTAGCTTTCCCAAATGTTGCAATATCCTATATATGCCCAGAATTAGAAAGGCTTGTGGAGCAATGAGGCAGTTTATATTAGATGGTTGCTAGGGAATTAAAGAAGAGAAGGGAGAACATGTGTCCAGTCTCTAAGTCTTTGATTACGAAATGACTTGGGCAGCAAGTGGTTTCTCAAAACGAGGCGCATAGTATGGCAGGATCATTAATCAATGAGCTTTTTGGGAACTCAGCCTGTTTCATAGCCTCAGGCGACATAAAAGAGTCATATAGTTTAACATTCCAGCTCTAGGTAGGCCACCTAATTATTCAGCATTCAACAAAGATTTATTGAGCATCTACTCTGTGCCAGGCATTATGGTAGGTATTGGGGAAATACCTAGTGGTTTTCAATAACACATAATCCCTGTCTTCATGGGAGTCGTATCTTCATATTAATACAGAATTACAAATATAAATGTAATATTGAAAATCTGGTAAATGTCATGGAAGAAGTGGCACTGTAGGGGCTAAACATGGGTGAGGGTGCCTGGGTTTGAATGCCAGCTTTGTGTGATTCTTGAATATTCAACTTCTTCATTCCCTTCTCTATAAAATGAGAGTAATCCCAGTACATACATTTTTGAGTTTTTATGTGGATTATAAATGATGATTCAATCCATGCTTAGAGCCAGCCTGCATCATAATAAGTAGTCACTAAATTAGTAAAGTTGGAGTACATGATGCTGTGTGTTCCCTAATTCTGTATATTTGAAGTGGGATGTTGCTTTCTGTAGAGACTTTGGAGTGAATTGGCTTTTTTTTCCATTTTAATTATAAAAATAATTTGCTTCATGGTAAAATATTACATAATAGTTAAATGTTAGGTTAAAATCAAAGACCCTACCCTTTAAAAATCTCCTTTTAGTACTGGTCCCCTAGAGGGAACTAGAGGTAGCCACATTCAATGTTTCTTGTTTTCCCTCCAGATGCGTTATTTGTTTTTAACAATACATATGTCTGTGTATTTATATATAGATTAGTGAGGTTTGTCTTAACACAATGGAGTCATAGTATCCATATTACTACACTACTTCAGATTTTTTAAGTTAATAAAATGACCTGAGAATTTGTTTCTATGTCTGTTCATATAGGTACAGATTTCCTCTCTTGTTTTTCATGGTGTAGTCTTGTATTATATGAATGTACCAACCTACCTGAGACCTTATTAAAGGACTGTGCTGTAGTCATCTGTATACATAGATGGTGACCTTCACAAATTTCAATTCAAACTTTGTAGACACAGTTTTCCCAGGTGTCATCAGTTGCCTCTGCCTTCTTACCACATGGAAATGGGCTTCCCCTTACTTTTGTGTACTTCTTTTTTTTTGTTTTTTGTTTTTTTTTTGAGATGGAGTTTTTTTTTTTTTTTTTTTTTTTTTTTTGTGAGACAGAGTCTCTCTCTGTGACCCAGGCTGGAGTGCAGTGGCGCCATCTCGGCTCACTGCAAGCTCCGCCTCCCGGGTTCACGCCATTCTCCTTCCTCAGCCTCCCGAGTAGTTGGGACTACAGGCGCCTGCCGCTATGCCTGGCTAATGTTTTGTATTTTTAGTAGAGACGGGGTTTCACCGTGTTAGCCAGGATGGTCTTGATCTCCTGACCTCGTGATCCACCCGCCTGGGCCTCCCAAAGTGCTGGGATTACAGGCGTGAGCCACCGCGCCTGGCCTGAGATGGAATTTTACTCCGTTGCCCAGGCTGGAGTGCAGTGGCATGATCTTTGCTCACTGCAGCCTCTGCCTCCTGGATTCAAGTGATTCTCTTGCCTCAGCCTCCTGAGTAGCTAGGATTACAGGCACATACCACCACACCTGGCTAATTTTTGTATTTTTTGTAGATATGGGGCTTCACCATGTTGGCCAGGCTGGTCTTGAACTCCACTCCCGAGGCAAGTGATCTGCTTGCCTCGGCCTCCCAAAGTGTTGGGATTATAGGCGTGAGCCACTGCATCTGGCCACTTTTGTGTACTTCTGACACCACCTGGAACTTTTCCTCCCACTCCACCTTGAAAAGATCCTGAAATCTAGATTTCAGCCAAATCAGAAATCCAATGTCAAATCCAGAATCAACATAAACAACTTACTAACAAAGACAATACGGAAACAGCCATAAAAAATGACTCTCTTTGCAGATAGATGTAATTCTGTTATAAAAGGAGTTTTTTTCCAATTACAGTTCATCTAAGGACATTATGCTGCTAATCAGGAAAAGATAATTATATTTACTTTGAGAAGGTTTTAGATAGCCTTGTTGTTCTATTGCTGCTTAATTATTTTAATAGATTAAGAGGCTGAGTAGGATATTAGCAGCATTGTAGAGAGAGTGTTTAAGCTCTGTTGGCTGAGTATAGCAGTAATAATTCTGATATGATGACTGTGTGTCTGTGTCATTTGTTTGCAACTTACGCCACTATTTTTTTTTTGTTTTTCTGATGTTTTTAAATTTACATTAGATTCTGATTTTGAAGTGCAAAGGACTGTTTTTCTCCATGAAAACTCTAAAAGTCCTTTACATTGATTTGTCTGTGTCTGTTTCAGAGGACAGTGCTGCTGTGAGTTTGACGAAGTGGACATCACCTGCAGTCAGTCCAGAGCTGCCCGGT
Source organism: Nomascus leucogenys (assembly GCF_006542625.1). Classification (NCBI taxonomy): domain Eukaryota; kingdom Metazoa; phylum Chordata; class Mammalia; order Primates; family Hylobatidae; genus Nomascus; species Nomascus leucogenys. Next base: position 3,592,322 of record NC_044391.1, read on the forward strand.
GAGTACTTTACAGCCTGTGTGGAGAGTTTTTGGTTGTAGGTTTCTAGAACTTTCAGTCTGTAAGATGAATCCCTTCATTCTGGCTGATGCTGCTTCTGAAATGTCTCTCAAAACTGATTCACAGACATCTTCCTTGATGCGGCAGAGCATTAAGCAGGATCTCCCAGCACTTTCTAGGTTCAAGTTTATTAATTTCACTGCTAACCTTGAGCACTTTACCCTTTGCTAGATTTTCTACTTGCTCTCTGCGATAGTGTTGCCCGCATTTAGTAAGCATCCCATGTTTTTGAAGTGATCATTATCTACAGTTCTTTCTGGGGAGAAATGTTTATGTGACTTGTTTTCAGTCCTGTGCAGATTTTGCTTAAGAAGATTCCCACTGATGTGAAAAATCACAACTGTGCACATTATCAGCAAAAACCCTCCATTTTTGGGGGAACTACCAGGGGATGATGTAAATAAATTCTTCCAGTGCTCCCCTAACGGTTCATTTTACAAACCTTTAAAGAAACGCAAAAAGGAGAACTGGAAATATCTTTATATGGCCGATTTGTTTTATTTATAAACTAACTTGCCAATACTTGTATTCCAGAGACAGAATCCTAGTGAATATGAGACATGTTCTTTTATAATCCCTTGATCAAATTGCTGTTTATTTGTTTATTTATTTTTGAGACAGAATTCTCGCTCTGTCACCCAGGCTGGAGTGCGGTGTTGAAATCTCGGTTCACTGCAACCTCTGCCTCCTGGGTTCAAGAGATTCTCCTGCCTCCATCTCCTGAGTAGCATTACAGGCATGCCACCACGCCTGGCTAATTTTTGTATTTTTAGTAGAGACGGAGTTTCACCGTGTTGGTCAGGCTGGTCTCAAACTCCTGACTTTGTGATCTGCCCGCCTCGGCCTCCCGAAGTGCTGGGATTACGGGTATGAACCACCAAACTTGGCTCAAATTGCTACTTTTTTTTTTTTTTTTTTTTTTTTTTTTTTTTTTTTTTTTTTTTGAGATGGAGTCTCGCTCTGTCACCCAGAGCTGGAGTGCAGTGGCACGATCTCGGCTCACTGCAAGCTCCGCCTCCTGGGTTCACACCATTCTCCTGCCTCAGCCTCCCGAGTAGCTGGGACTACAGGCGCCCGCCACCACACCCGGCTAATTTTTTTTGTATTTTTAGTAGAGACGGGGTTTCACCGTGTTAACCAGGATGGTCTTGCTCTGCTGACCTCATGATTCGCCCGCCTCGACCTCCCAAAGTGCTGGAATTACAGGCGTGAGCCACCGCGCCCGGCCCAAATTGCTATTTTTAAATTGCTGTTACAAGTAAAGCATTTGGATTATGTATCATTTCTTACCTTCAGGAACAAGAGGTCATTTTATAGTAATGGCCTGAACCAGCAACTTTCTTGTTTCTCCAAATAGGTCCTCCTGGAGGATCTGTTCCTCTGGACTGTTGGCATTTAATGGCAGAGTTTTTTCCTCCAGCGTGTTGCATATCATGTGAGATACTTCATTATCTTCTGGCAGTGCCTGTGGCTGATTTTCTTCCAGCCTTTCCATGAGGGGAAGGAAGAATTGCACAACCTGACACTTCTCTAAGTGATCAGTGTTTAATGATGACAAGAGATATCCAGAAAGTAGATTTATTATTGAATGTTCCTATCTATTTTTAGTCAAGTGCACTATCTTTTACTACTCCCCAAGGATGACTCATAAACCATCTCTTAGTAGGCAAAGAAGAGTTGGGGAGTAGGAGGGAACTGAATAATTCTCTAGGGACTTTAAATCAGTGTGGACACATCATCTGCTTTTCACTCCTTCATCACATTAATCTGGACTATCCACTTTCTCTGTATAAGAGTTGTATTATCCTTAAATAGGTCATTTTTCATCAGCTGTATTTATAAATGGTTCCTATGACGAATTATGTGCTTAGTGAATATAAACACTTGATTCAAGAGTCCAAAAAAGGAACCCCAACAGAGCTCGGGAGTTTTGTTAAATATTTAAGTTCAAAGAAGAAATTCCTCTACATTAAGGGGTATAAATGCCATGAATTTAATTTTACAAAGGCTTGGCTGGGCGCGATGCCTCACGCCTGCAATCCCAGCACTTTGGGAGGCCGAGGCGAGTGGATCACGAGGTCAGGAGATGGAGACCATCCTGGCTAACACAGTGAAATCCCGTCTCTACTAAAAATACAAAAAATTAGCCGGGCGTGGTGGCGGGCACCTGTAGTCCCAGCTACTCAGGAAGCTGAGGCAGGAGAATGGCGTGAACCCGGGAGGCAGAGCTTGCAGTGAGCCGAGATGGCGCCACTGCACTGCAGCCTGGGCAACAGAGGGAGACTATGTCGCAAAAAAAAAAAAAAAAAAAAACAAATTTTACAAAGGCTTTGGATGGCTCCAGATCCTGGGGCTGAAACACAGTACATGGGCAGTGTACTCTCGTTCTCACCCAATAGGACCTGATTAGACTTGGAGCCCCAGATGTCACCTGGTGGTTGGTTGCTTATGTTAGTCTTGCCTTCCTTCCAGAGAATTCTTCCATATGTCCCTCCATCGTCTCCTAAAAATAAAACCATTTGGCCTCTACTCTAGCATCATTCACTTGCTACAAACTCGAATTGTGAGTTGTTTTTTAAAACACTGAACTAAAATCTGATTCTTCTATAATATCTTCCCATACTCAAAATTGGAAACATCTAAACTCTGGAACCTGAGCATTTCTGGCTTTGTCTTGAAATGCCTGCTTTACTTCCCCATACTTCCAACAGTGAGCAGCTCTGACTCTATGTTAGTTCTAAATGTATTTTTTAAGGCCTATTTATATGCAGAGTAGGCATTCAGAATATGTTCTTATTCCTATAAAGGCAAAAGGTATATTTTGGATCTTGCTTATATGTCACATTCAATTTAGCTTTTTTTAAAAAAAACAAAAACAAAAAAAAACAGTGTTGGTCAATAAACTCCTAAAATAGAAAATATTTATTTAGAGAACAAAATGACTGTTTTTGGATGAATTATCCTCACCCTTGTGTTAAGTAAGCTTTGCACTGGGAGCTTTAGATTGGCTCTTGCTGAAGAGGAATACCTTAGTTTAGTCCAGTCAAAAACTGCTTTCAAGTTTCAGGAAAAGAAAGTGTAAACAACCCTTGATAACTTCTCCCCTGTGGTATTTTAGTTTGGAAGATACACTGTTCTTTTGAAAAACCTACCTAATGTTGGAGGTGCTTTCTTCCTTTTAAATTGTTTTAATTAAATATTCATGATAGACCAGGCAGGGTGGCTCACGCCACCCAGCATTTTGGGAGGCCGAGGCGTGTGTATCACCTCAAGTCAGGAGTTCCAGACCAGCCTGGCCAACATGGTCAAACTCCGTCTCTACTAAAAATACAAAAAAAATTAGCTGGGCATGGTGGCACATGCCTGTAATCCCAGCTATTCGAGAGGCTGAGACAGGAAAATCGCTTCAACCCAGGAGGCGGAGGTTTGCAGTGAGCCGAGACTGCGCCACTGTACCCCAGCCTGGGTGACAGACGAGACTCTGTCTCAAAAAATATTTATATTAATTATATACAGAATTTATAACATTAGTGTTAGGTATGCAGCTCACCAAACTTAATGTTGACTTTTCTTTCATTTCGCCTCTACTTTAGAGCCTTACTCATTGTGCTGTCTTCTCTTACACCTTGGAGACATAGATATGTTGTACCAGCTATTAGCATATTTTTTTCTTGATCTAAGATCTATGGCCTAAGGTTGCTGCAGTGCTGTATAGGAATGAGGATGCTTCTTATTACCCTGTAAATACTTTAGTTATTTCGAACTCTTGAGTGTTACAGAAGCTCTTATCCATGGTACAACAATAGCAAGCACAAAAACCTGTGGTTTCTTTCACATTTTCTTAGAGCACATTCATGCATGCCAAGAGTCGTGAGATGAGCGCTCCAGAAGCAGACTGAGAAGAGGATTTCTGCACAAGTGGTTTATCAAGGCAGGGCTCCCAGGAGAAACTAGTGAGTGGGGGAAGGGAAGGGAAAGGGAAGAAGCCAAGCAGGGGAATGATTCAGGCAATGTGCCTGCCCCAGCCTGATCCTGGGGGCAGAGTTGGGGGGTGCAGTGGGCAGCTCTGGAACATAATTGCTCCCTAGAGTCTGTTCCACATCAAGGCAATGGAGCTGGGCTTTTCCACTCCTGCATCAGTCACTGTCTGTGGGCAGGTAAGAGAGGGGTATAAACTTCCAAGCACCTCTGCTCTCTTCATCTGCAGGTGAAGCAGCTTCGGTGGTTGAAGAGAGTTTTTCTTAAGAAATGTTGGTACCATCCCTTAGCAGCAAAGCACACAAAAGCTGGGAAAGGGCACACAAGACCATTAAAGGGACCCAGTGTTATCTGGGCAGGACACTAGAGTGTCTGCTTTACCAATCCACATTCCATCTTCCTCCCTTCCTCACTCCTGCGGGCACATTTTTAATCCTTAGCCCATTTCCTGGTGTAGGTTAAGCACTTTCAGAGGCTGCATAGAATTCTTTTTCCTCCTCTGAGAATGGAGTGAGCCACTGCTTCAAAGAGCTAAGTCCTAAAGTAATTGCAGTGTTGGGAGACACCTAGGTAATTTTCAGTGAGTAGAATTTCTACATATATTAGAGTTTTAGAAATAGAAAACTTGACATTTCAAAGCTTTCCTTGGTAAAATCATGGATAATGATTTCAGTGCCCTGAAAGAAGAGGTGAGGATGTCATGTGATTGTATGATTGGAGATTATTCTTACTAGAAACATTTCCAAGCACACAGGTTAACTTTATTATTCTTCATTCTCATCTATTTTAGCCATCCTTTATTTTATTTCCTAATAGTTCACCTTTGCCTTTGAAAGTATTTTCTTTTCATAAGCCTTTAAGGGAAATATATAGTGTTTCTTGGGCACCTTCTATTTTTTATTTTATTTATTTTATTTTGTTTTATTTTATTTTATTTTGATGGGGTCTGGTTCTGTTGCCTAGGCTGGAGTGCAGTGTCTTGACATAGCTCACTGCAGCCTGGAACTCCTGGGCTCAAGTTATCCTCCTGCCTCCACCTCCTAAGAAGCTGGGACTACAAGTATGCACTACCATACCTGGCTAATTTGTAAAATTTTTTTTGTAGAGATGGGGTCTAGCTATGTTGACGAGGCTGGTGTGGAATTCCTGGCCTCAAGTGATCCTTCCAACTTAGCCTTCCAAAGCGCCAGGATGACAGGCATGAGCTACTGTACCCAGCCCTCTTGGCTGCCTTCAATTCAGTATAGCACAAAATTTCATGATTGTTCACCGGATGTCCTAGACCAGCCAACACTGTCCAATGGAAATATCATGTGAACAACATAGAACATTTTGAATTTTCTTGTAGCTTCGTTAAGACGGCAAAAAGAAAAAGGTTACAGCAACCTAAATTGGAGGCGGGAATGTCCAAAATCGCAGGTGAAATTAATTTTAGTTACATATTTAACTTAGCATATCCAAATAATTATTTCAACATTTAATCAATGTAAACATTATGGAGGTTTTACCTTTTTTTGTCTACTGAATATTTTTTACTTAAAAAAGCTGTCAAGACTAGCCATATTTCAGTGCTCAAAAGCAACATTTGGCTCGTGGTACCATATTGGCCAGTGCAACTTTAGAATATTAGAGAGAAACTCTGGTAAAAGGCCTTATTCTCTTTGAATAAGACTCTTAGTCAGTGCTCCTGAATCTCCCAGCATGGTAACACCACTCAGGAAGGAAATGAGGCAGCACCGTGGTTCAGACAGAGTGAGCTGATCTGTCCTTGAGGTGCTATTGCTACTTCCATTTTTGGATTTAGTGCCCTGTTGTACATGAATTAGGATGAAAACATTTAGGTTTGGCAGCTCAGATGTCACCGATAACCTTCAAAGGTCACTTTTAGAAGATAGTGGGCCTTGAATGGAGGGTAGAAAGTAGAAAAATTTTAAAGAGGAAAGGGAGGGAATTTCAGTGGGAAAAAAATCTGTATGTGTATATAGTGTGTTTTGGGGGAGGATTCTAGAAAAGTTTGGGTATAATACTTTTATGCAAACTCATGGGGCTGGAGTGTTACATATACAATGAGAAAGGTATAGTTAGTGGCCAAACTGATACCAGACTCAAAGAGTCAAATTTTGAAGTACATGAAATGAGATATCACCATGATATAGTGTATATGTTAGGACCTATTCTGTTATTTATTGTGTTGTGTAAGAAGTCACTTGAAGATACAGTGGCGATGATGAGCATTTTTTCATGTGTTTTTTGGCTGCATAAATGTCTTCTTTTGAGAAGTGTCTGTTCATGTCCTTTGCCCACTTTTTGGTGGGGTTGTTTGTTTTTTTCTTGTAAATTTGTTTGAGTTCATTGTAGATTCTGGATATTAGCCCTTTGTCAGATGAGTAGATTGCAAAAATTTTCTCCCATTCTGTAGGTTGCCTGTTCACTCTAATGGTAGTTTCTTTTGCTGTGCAGAAGCTCTTCAGTTTAATTAGAGAAATAGGAACACTTTTACACTGTTGGTGGGACTGTAAACTAGTTCAACCATTGTGGAAGTCAGTGTGGTGATTCCTCAGGGATCTAGAACTAGAAATACCATTTGATCCAGCCATCCCATTACTGGGTATATACCCAAAGGACTATAAATCATGCTGCTATAAAGACACATGCACTCGTATGTTTATTGTGGCACTATTCACAATAGCAAAGAGTTGGAACCAACCCAAATGTCCAACAACGATAGACTGGATTAAGAAAATGTGGCACATATACACCATGGAATACTATGCAGCCATAAAAAATGATGAGTTCATGTCCTTTGTAGGGACATGGATGAAACTGGAAACCATCATTCTCAGTAAACTATCGCAAGGACAAAAAAACAAACACCACATGTTCTCACTCATAGGTAGGAATTGAACAATGAGAACTCATGGACACAGGAAGGGGAACATCACACTCCGGGGACTGTTGTGGGGTGGGGGGAGGGGGGAGGGACAGCATTAGGAGATATACCTAATGCTAAATGAGGAGTTAATGGGTGCAGCAAACCAACACGGCACATGGATACATATGTAACAAACCTGCACATTGTGCACATGTACCCTAAAACCTAAAGTATAATAAAAAAAAAAAAATTCTAAAAAAAAAGAAGATACAGTGGCTGCAAACAACAGCAGTCACCTTTTTCCTCTCACTTTTTCTGTGGTCAGGAGTTAGGGAAGGGCCCGGCTGTGCCTTTCTGGCTTGGGTTCTCTCATGCAGTTGCAGTCAGGTGGCAGTTGACACTGGAAGAGCAGGCAGCTGGTATGGCTCAGCATTTCTTCTTCCTCACCCAGTCTCATGTGATCTTTTCTATGTGGTCTCTCTTCATGGGCAGCTTTATTCTCATAGCATGGCAGCTTCAGAGCAGGAGGACAGCCTGCCTGGGCTTCAGTGTGATTATTCTGTCCAACCAGGTGGAAGCAGCATTGCTTTATGACTTGGCCTTGGAAGTCATGCATGGTCACGTCTATCACGTTACAGTAGTCCTCTCTTATCTGTAGGGGTTACGTCCCAAGATCCACAGTAGATGCTTGAAACCGTGTTAAATACCGAATTTTATATATGTTATGTTTTTTTCTATCTGATAATCAAGATAACTACTAGTGGCCAATGAGTGGGTAGCTAGAGTGTACAGCATGGATAAGCTAGACAAAAGGATGCTTCTGGATGTGAGAGATTGCATCGTGTTCCTCAGAATGGGATATAATTTAAAGCTTATGAATTATCTCGGGAATTTTCCATTTCGTATTTTTGGACTGTGGTTGACCTTGGGTACCTGAAATCATGGAAAGCAAAATGGCGCCTGCCCAGTTTCAAAGGGAAGAGACATACGAGTTCAACTCTCAGAGACAGGAGTGTCGAAGTCACAATGTGCGAAGATAATGTTGCAGCTATTTTTGGGCAATATCATCTGCCTCAGGTACCCTCTCCATTGCCACTCCTGTACCCATCTTGCTCTCTTGAGCTGTGCTCTGGGAGCACTGTGGTATGAACACAGCTTTCATTCCCGGGCGCCCTTCTATACAGTGGCTCTCTCTTCTCTCCTTACCCAGTAAGCTGGACTGGGCAGCCCTTAACAAAATGTAAAGTCTTCTGCTTAGGCACTAAACGGCCAACCCTGGCCCTCCGTTTATTTTTCATTATCTTTCCTTCTTTATTGTTAGAGGCCTTCCCAAGCAGTGGGCAGACACCAACCCCAGCTGTTCTCCTCTCATTTTTTAATTTGTGGAGGAATTGAGATAGAGGAGAGAGAAAGAGCAAAAACAAAAAGAAGGAAGAATTTTCTAACCCCTTACTGGTCTTACTGAAAAGACTTGTCTTACCTTTTCCACCTAAGGATGTCATCTCCAGAAGACAGAATTCTTCGGTTTGGCCAACTGCCAGGTTTTTCTCACCATCTTTCCCTTTCTAGGTTGATTCCCCTTCGCTCTGTCTCTTGCTGTCCCTGGCCAACTAGTTTTCTCTTCCCAAGGTGATTAGAAGGAAAGAGGAAAAGCATGGAGCCAACACCATGACCTTTGAGAGAGAACTTTCCTAACAGTTGCTAAGCTCAACATTCTACCAAATACTGTTCCCTCTGGTTTTCATAGGAAAATCCCTCTCCTTTGCCAGAATCTCATCTTTACCTCAACATGGGCTCTGAAACTAGGTGCATAGTGAGCATTGACTTGCTTCCTTTTCCCTCCTTTGTTTTGTGAAGTCATACTTTCAACTGGAAAAGATTGAAATGCCAGCTATGTGAGAGTTTAGGTGAAGCATGCCGAGTTCTGCAACTTATTTACTATGAAATGGATTCAAAAAAGCTGATGGATGGATAGACCCACGAATGAAGGGCTAGATATTCAAAAAAACTAATAGCATAAAGTGTTCATTGTAGAATCTAGCTGGTAAGTATATGGGTATACTACCCATATATATCACATAGTATATACTTATGCTGTATAAATATACATAATATTAATTTTTTTTTCAACTTTTTAAAAGAAAATGTTAGAGAAGAGAAGCATTAACCATAAATGATAGTAGTGGGATACATTTGAAAACAAAATGTTCATTTTCTACTTAACAAATGCTTAAGGCTTGTCCTGGTTTTCAGTTGAACTTTTCAAAAAATTGTATTAGCATTGTTAATTGTTCTACCTTCAGTTTACCTTCAAGGTTTAAGGCAGCTGGAAAAGATCTAACAGCTCAGTCTAGAAAAATAGTCTAAAATTCTAGCCGTTGCCCTTAGATTTTGTAGTTTCTTTGAGCTTGTCACATATTGCTTGTGAGTATGCTATTGAAGTCATTGTATTACAGTTGTTTTTCTTTGTCATTTCCTGAGGGCCTTTGTGGTGGCAATAGTAAGAACTTCTTATTCCAAAGATAGGATTTCTTGTTTCCTCACCTGTTCCACACACTCCCATGTTAAATTGGGCATTCTGAATCTTTTCCAGAACTGAAATAATGGATTTTTCCCCCTACATTGGGCATGTTTGCTTTGTTTTATCTGCTTCTATAAGAGAGAGGGGACAATATAAATCCAATTCAGCTTCCTGGATTATTTTTTGATATATCAATAAAATGTTTAAAGTCATTGGAAATTGTTGCATTTGAAAAGTTCTTGACTATTATACTTTTCTGAAATGAAAAGAAGAGCAGGCATCTTGTCTTTGCTGTCCTCAGGTGAGAAAGGGCAGCTTGCTGAGGACTGAAGACTAAAATAAACCCTTCCAGGAAAGGAACCGGCTGGTGACCTTGGGCTGCAACCACCTTGCAGATCAGCTGCTTCATTCCTTTCCATATTTTGTGGCCTGTGGGGGGAATCTTCCTGTCACAAAAGCAGGAAGAGAGCAGTTTGAGGAAGACTCCAGAGGCACTGCTGGTAAAAGTGCTGATGTGATCTCCTGACCCTTTCCGTATGGCTGGAGGACTGGTGGTTTTACAGTGACTGTTCAGGTAGCTGGGAGGAAGCAATCCTCCTGTGAAAAATAAGCTGTAAGAAACTGTTGCAACAGTTGTATTTTTTTATACTCCCCACATAATAATAAAGCGGTCTAGAATTTGGATAGATGCTGTCACATTTTTGCATTGGAGATATGTTAAAGAGCCCATACTGAGCTAATAGAAAAATAGAAGTTAACCCACTCTTCTGAGCAAGTAGAAGTTTATTGAAAAACTGAATGATGGCTCTTGGTGATTTTTAAATTTTTCACCTGGCTGGATACATCACATTATGGTGGGAAGATTGTGAGCTCTGAAACCTGGAACCTGGGTTGTCCCATCTGTAAAATGAGCACAGTATCACCTTTTTCATTGGTTTTGGAAGTAGTGATAGGGAGATGGTGAATATATAGGACTTTCCTTACTGCAGATACTCAGAATCTTCATCCCCATTTTCCTTCCTTTCCTATAGATGCTGATATTATAAAACAAGACTGTTTCATGAGGCTCAGAACTAATTTCTAGTGAATTCACTTATTCCTCCTCCTCTGTGGGCTTCTGCTCTTTCTTCTATACAGGTAGAAAGGAATTAAGAGTCTGCAAGGCACTGATGTTGAGGAGGTCAGGGTATCACATTATTCTCACTTTGGGACTCTTTTCCTGCCTGATAGTGCTCTGCCCCTGGGGCTTTACACAGTGACATTTCTGTGGATTCTAATCATTTTACCTTCCCATTAGCAACAGCAAGTGTTCTGATTTCTTCCCATCCTCACCAACACTGATTTTGTTTGTTTGTTTGTTTGTTTGTTTTAAATTAGAGCTTTCTTAGTAGGTATGAAATGGTACGTCCTTGTGGTTTTGCTTTATATTCCCTAATGACTGATGCTATTGTTCACCTTTTCACTTGCTTGCTGATCATTTATATCTCTTCTCTGCCCTTTGCCCATTTTTTAAGTGGGTTGTCTGCTTTTTTGATATTGTTGAATTAGTTGTAAGAGGTTTTTTTTTATATGTACTGGGCACTTGATCCTTTTCAGATATATGACTTGAAGATATTTTCTCCCATTCTGTAGGCTGTCTTTTCATTTTCTTGATAACATCTTTTGATACACAAAAGTTTTTAATTTTGACAGTCAAATGTATCTATTTTTTCTTTTTCTCCCACTTTTCTTGTCATATGTAAGATCCCTTCATATTTTGTTGTTATATTTAAGAATCCAAGTTTACGAAGAGTTACCCTAAGATTTACACCCTGTGTTTTCTTCTATCAGTTTTATGATTTTTAGCTCTTATATTTAAGTCATAGAGCCATCCTGAATATGATGTAAGGTAGGGGTCTAATTTCATTCATTTGCATGTAGATATCCAGTTGCCTCAGCACTATTTATTGAAGAAACTATTCTTTCCAAGATTGAATCATCTTGGCACCCTTGTCAGGAGTCTATTGGCTGTAGATTTGTGGGTTTATTTCTTGATTCTCAATTCCATTGCACTTTTCTATATGCCTATACTTATGTCAGTGACACACTGTTTTTATTACTGTGTCTTTTGTAGTAAGTTTTGAATTCAGGCAATGTGAGTCCTCTAGCTTTGTTCTTTTCCATTATTATTTTGGCTACTTGGGGCTCCTCTTGAAGGAAGAGTTTTATTTTATAAATAAAAATGTAATACTTTTATTATTGTTTCGTCCTGCAGTGATTTTTCAACTATGGCATTATAGCTCAGGAGAAAGCAGCAACTCCAGTAAATAATCATGTGATTGCATATGGGGTTATTATAGGCATGCTACAATCCAAGGACTTCTCTTACTTAAAGTTTTACATTCTAGAAGCCCTGGAAACCTTGATGAGAACTGCATCAGTGGTATTCAAAGCAAAGCCAGTGCACAGACTGCTAAGTTAAAGCTACTTGTTAGAATTCCAAGGGGCCATATTCCAGCAGCCTTTTGGAAAAGAGCAAATGTATGAGTTTCTCATTTGCAGTGATAACTAGACACTGTCCTGATTTATGCATATGTTTGCCTGTACTAGTTATTGCCTTCAATTATAGAAGCAATTTTGAAAACAACTTTCTCTTATGTAAAAGAAAGCTGTGATACAGGCATCAAAATGAGGAAAAAATCAGAATTGTGATGAGAGAGAGTAAGGAAGAAGGCAGGTGATTTTGCTGGGATGAGTCACATTTGTTGCCAGTATGTTTGACCTCTAGACCATTCCTTTTTGAATAGAGGAGACTATGTAGGATTTTCCTTTTGGAAAGAACTTTTAGCTGTGAATCCTCAGCAACTACTCTTTAAGCACTTCCAGGTGGTCTTTAAAGTCCTCATCTAATGGAAGCTGAGAGATTGTTCCTGGGGGTTAGGGGGTGGAGATAGAAAACTGCTTTAACTACTGGATACCTTGACAATGGGAAGCTATAAGAAGGAGACACATGTGTTTTTCAGCTGACCCTCATCAAAATAGAATTAGAAGTAGGTACATATGTGTGTTTATGTGTATATGTGTGTTTATGTGTGTATGTATTAGACACTGGTGAGCCTAGAGCACTAAGTGAAACACTTCAGTAACTATAATGGGAGAACTTCTTGGATTAGACAAACTAAAGGAGGAAGGAAGAAATGGGCTAGGGCAGAAGGCCCAGGGCCATCTTTGTGGGTAGAGAAGGTTGACTTCTGGGCCCATGCAGAGCCTCCTAAAGCTGAGATGGAGAGAATGCTGAGAAGCAGATTCCTAAGAGGCAGCTGATATCAACAGGCCTCACTCAGGGGCCAGCCAGAACTCACCACTAAGGTCCTTGGTCTTCATGGTTTGGCAGGAGCTTTTGGCATCGCTGTGAGGATAACATTCTCATCTGGTGTAAACAACAAAATAAAACAAACCCCATGCTCTTAGAGAGTGCCTAAGACATTGTGAGTGTTTAATAAATGATAGCTATTATTTTTGTTTAATATACAAAAAGAGTGGTTCTTAAAGGTCATCCCATAAAGCAGCCTTTTTTAAGGATCTCCAGAGGAAGTGTGGACTACAGTCTCCTGTCTGATTCATCCACTGTGAGAGTTTGTTTCCCTACAGGAGTGGAAGGACTAGCAACAGTAAAATCGCATTAAACGGGAACAGAATGAAGCTCCTTTCAGTGGATGTGTGCTTTCAGATCTATCATAAGTGTGAATAGTTGTCATTTTTTAGCCACTAAAATTGATTCAGAAATTCTGCAAACAAAGGAAGGATTTTAGGATGCAGTGCAGCCAGCAAAAGGCCACACGTCTCCTGCTTGTGCTCATTGCCTTTCACAGAGGTTATTGTGCAGTATGGAAGGTCAGTAACCAAAGTGCATGCTGCAGGGAGAAATACCAAACTGTCAACAGGGATTCCCTCTCAAGGTTCCATTGGAGGTGGAAGTTTTACCTCTTTATTTGATGTTTTCTCAAGATGTGGCAAACTTATTTTTTTTTAATTTGATACCTTTTAACACATCTAAAAACAGTTTTTACAACAAATCTGGGTTCTTTGTGTTTAAAATTTGTTTCTTCAAATTTTAAGTTCAGGGGCACATGTGAAGGATGTGCAGGTTTGTTACATAGATAAACATGTGCCATGGTGGTTTGCTGCACAAGTCATCCCATCACCTAGGTATTAAGCCCAGCATCCATGAGCTATTCTTCCTGATGCTCTCCTTCCCCCTACTCCCTGCCCCGTAACATTTTTTTTTGAAGTTTAAAAAGGAATGATCAGAGTGATTATCAGGGAAAAAAGCTAGGAAATGTATTACACTTTTTTTTCCCACAGGTAATGAAAATGAACTAGGGCTGATAACAAAATACCATAGACTGGATGGCCTAAACCCATAGTTCTGGAGGCCAGAAGTCCAAGATCAAGGTGTTGGCAGGTATAGTTTCTTCTGTGGCCTTTCTCCTTGGCTTGCAGATGGCTGCTTTCTCTCTTTGTCCTCACGTGGTGTTTGCTGTGTCCACTCACATTCCTGATGCCTCTTTTTGTGTCCAAATGTCCTTTTCTTATAAAAACACCAATCACACTGGATTTGGGCCCACCCCAACAGCCTTATTCTAACTTAATCACCTCTTTAAAGATACAGCCAAATACAAATACAATCATGTTCTGAGGTACTTGGGGATTAAGGCTTCAACATATGAAATTTGAGGGCAGTGGGGGATACAATTTCGTCCATAATAAGCAGTATAGGGGTAAAGGAGAACATAGATAAAGCAGGAACCAAGAACCAGAAAAGTGGGTCAAAGTTCAGGGCCATGAAGTTAAGAAAAAGTTTTAGGAGGGAAATCTGTAGACTGAAAATGACAAAGAAAGGATTTCCCTGACTGACCAGTGTCTCAGTTAGCTTTCACAAAATAACAGAATACCCTCAAAATTCAGTGGCTTAAAATAGTAGCCCCTCATTTAGCTCACAATTCAGTGGGTCAGCAATTTGGGCCGGCCTTAATTGGGAAGTTCTTTTGGTCTCCATTGGGCTGTCTTATGGGTCTCTGTTCAACTGCCAAGTATGCTGAGGGTTGGGTGGTGTAGGGTGGTCTTAGCTGGCATGGCTCATTTCTTCTCCATGTGTCTCTTGCCTTCCTGCAGAGTAGTTTGGGCTTGTTCACATGACAGCAGCAAAGTACCCAGAGTACGAGAGCAAAACCATGCCATAATTTTTGCCACAAGTCTATTGGCCAAGGCAAGTCACAGGCCAGCCCAGAGATTCAAGGGCTGAGGAAATAGACCTTTTTAGGTGATGGCTTTAGGAGACAAGGATTATTTGACTGTCAAAGTCCCGTGGCCTATTATATTTTATATTAATAACAGACTTTGCTTATATCCATCTATCAGAAAATAATAATCTGGAAAGAAATTACAAGTGTATTTATTTATGGGTGGTAGTTCTTTATTCCCAAATTTGGAGACATAGTTTAATCAGAACATTTCTTACAACGTTGGTTGTCTTTTATTTTCCTGTGTTGCTTTGTCATCCAGAACACTGGGAGAGATCCTAGGAGAACTCTGGGTGATACTTCCCTTTTCTTCCCATATCCTACTTTCAATGAAGCTTCCATGGATGAGGTGGCCCAGGGGAAACCTCCAGCTATTATCTTGTGGGGTCAGGTCTTATGAAGCTCTTACAGGAGAAGTGGGTCTTTGGGGTCTTGTGTAGGGGGGTAACTTAAGAAAATTCAGCCATAACACCTTATACAGGAGATTATGCTGCATATAAACCCTCTTGGAGAGAGCTGCCATCTTCTTGCTTAGTCCTTGGTATCCACATGGGGCTCTGTTAAGGGAGCCCCCCGTCTAATTAGTTCAGGTATTATATAAAAAATGATGTATACAGCAGTGCTCCTCAGCCTCGTTGTGGGATAGTGCGCTGAATTTCTATGGAGATGGGGAAGAACATATTAGCATTTTATAGGGCAGAGAGAGGAAACTTGTGTGTAGAGTCTGAAAATTTCAGTATTAAAGTTTTATATTTGGAAAGCAATCATAAAATTTTTAGTACATTTACATAAAAAACATCTTGGCAGATTCTTATATAGTTAAACATATACTAACCATGTGATTCCAGCAATTTTACTTCTAGGTTTTGTTTCCCAAGAGAATGAAAACTTACATCCACACAAAGACTTGTAAATGTATGTTCATAGCAGCTTTGGCCATAATAGCAAAAACTGGAAACAACCAATTATCCACCAATAGGTGATGGATAAAAAAGTTATGATGTATGCATGCAATGGAGTACTGCTTAGCAATAAAAAAGCAACAGGTCATTGATACAAACAACAACTTGGATGAACCTAAAAAATATTCTGCTGGGTGAAAGAGGCACCTCACAAAATACTAATGCTGTGTCATTTAATTTATAGAATGTTCTAGAAAAGGCAGATCTAATCCATAGTGATAGAAAGCAGATCAGTGGTTGCTTACATCTGGCATGTGTGTATTGAAGGAGGGTGATGACAAAAGAGTTCAAAGAAACTTTTGGGTTGATGGACAAGCCTCTAATATCTTGATTGTGATGCTAGTTAGCATAGATACATTTTATTGCATATAGCACATACCTTAATAAGTTTGGCAATTTGGGAGGAATTGCCCATGTTTCTTGTAAGACAAGACATCATAACCCTAGAACAATATAAAATCTTTATGATCATCAAAAGGGAACATGGGTTTGATTAAAGA
Organism: Nomascus leucogenys; assembly: GCF_006542625.1. Classification (NCBI taxonomy): domain Eukaryota; kingdom Metazoa; phylum Chordata; class Mammalia; order Primates; family Hylobatidae; genus Nomascus; species Nomascus leucogenys. Next base: position 3,608,495 of record NC_044391.1, read on the forward strand.
TTAAAGCTTTGATCTACCTTTAGTTTAGGGATTATTTATTTGTCTCTAAATTGTCTATTGTTGAAAACAGTGGGCAGGAATAAACAAGAAAACCATTCAGAGTCTCATCATATTATGTACCTGGCTCATGTGACTAAGCCAATATCTTCTAAATTAAAACCAAATTTTAGGAATTCTTCAACAGAAGTATGGAAACTTCACTTATTTAGTTGAATTATGGTAGCTACAGCTGGGTAACGTTTGTAGGTAATTTTCAACATTTGATGCAGTGCAAAGGACTAAAGATCAGGTTTATGGTTTATAGATCATATGTTTATGTCAATCAAATATTATTTCTTTGATGAAAACTGAGTGGTACAAGTGGGTACATTTTTATGTATGCTATGTGAGTTCTGGAAGAGACAAAAGTAAATAGGAACAGGAGAAAAATAGCCCCTTAGAATTATCAGAATCCTATTTTGGCTTATTCACTCTCCGATACTTTAAAAGATAAAGCTGAGAGAAAAAGTATGTTTGTAATATGTTTATTTGGGTTGAATGCTTGATGTAACTTAGCAAGAGAAGCTTCTTTGCTTTTAGCATCAAAGAGTTTATTAATTCCCAGATGTCATTCATTCCCGAGAGTGCTAGAGACAGTGATTTATATTGTCAAAGCCTGGCAATGCCAAAATGGAAGCAGATTTTGTTTTGCTTCTTAAGCCAAATTATAGTCTAGTTGAAATGACTCAAATGTATCTCATTTTAGTTTCATTTTAATAATCCAAAAATGAGTTTCAGATTTCATCTTCTAAATGTTTTAATGTTAAATGATAATGATGCTGACCTAAAAAAATTTTATGTTTCCCTCCTCGTTAGTGTTTGCTAAATAGTCACTTTTTTGTATTTTTTTCTATCATTTGTTCATTCATTTAGCAAATATTTATTGAGTGTCTACCATGCACCAAGCACTGTTCTAAGCACTTGGAAGAGAGCAATGTACAAAGACACATCCCTGATCTCATAAAGCAACATTTTCTAATAGATGGAAATAGATAATAAAGAAGTAAACATGTGAAAGAACAGGATAATTTCATGTAGTGATAAACATTAAGAAAATAAAAGGAAGTGGTATGGTAGAGGCTATGGTAGGATAGATGATTCATTTGGATTTATGGTCAAAGAAGATTGTACTATGAAGGTGACGTTTGAGCTTAGATCCAAATGATGAAAAAGAGCCAGGAACGTGAAGAACTAAGAGTACAACTTTCTAGATGGAGGGAAGAGCAAGTAAGGTTGCTTGTAAGTAAGGTTGCAAGTAAGTTTGAGAAGAACTTATGTTCAACTAACAGTGGCCAGTGGGGAGCAAGTGGTAGATTAAGTCAGAGGGGTACACAGCAGTTAGATGCATGAACACCTTTAGACCTTCGTAGGAGGGAGTTTTTAAAATTGTTGATGTTTCTTGTTTGTTGTTTGTTTGTTTTAAATGGAATGGGAATTTATTGATAGGCATGCTCTGATTTCTATTTTCAAAAATCACTGCTGCAGTGGAAGATGAATTGGGAGTGTACAGTTGGGGATAAATTGGAAGCAGAAAAGCCAGTTAGGTAGCTATTGGATTAACACAAGAGTAAAGGCTTATACCTAAGTGCTGGAGGTGGTGATGTAGAGAAAATAAGCAAGTTTGGGAACTATTTTCAAGGCACGTCAGTAGCAGATGAGTTGGATACAGGTGGTGAGGTGAATAAAAAAAGGCACTGAGGATGACTCCCAGGGTGCCAGACTGAACAATAGGTAGGAAATTTACTGAGATGGAAAAGACTAGAGGAAAAATATGGATAAAAAAATCAAATGTTCTGCTTTAAACTTTAAAGCTTTATATGCTTATTGAGTGTTTGAGTGGAAATGGCAAGTAAGCAGTTGGATATATGAGACTGGAGCAGTCAGATCTATGAGAGCTGGGGATGCAGAAGTGATTAATGGAAATAGAGACGGTCTCTAAAGCTTTGGGGCCATCTGTGATCACCTAGGAAGAGAAAATACATAGAGGTGGGTCACTCAAACATGTAGAGGTTAAGCAAACCAAAAAAGATCAGGATTGTGGACAAGTGGTGGGTGAGGTCAGGAAAAACTTGGAGAGTGTAGAATTACTGTCACTAAGAAGGAGAATGTTTCAAATGAGAGAGAGTAGTTCATTGGGTCAAGTGCTGTCAAGATGATTGATGGAGTCAGAAAAGTGATGGTTGAATTTCAAAACCTGGAGATCATTGAGGACCTTGACGAGAGGAAAGAAGAATCGTAATTCGACTGGCCTGAGGAGAAAGGAAGGTAAGGAACTGAAATCTTCATAGGTTGACACTTGTAAGATGTTGGGTCAGGGGTAATTTTATCACTGAAAAAGGGCATAGGAAAAAGAGGCTGGTTCTTTGAGGTTACTATATGACATAATCATTTTAGAGAGTGGAAGTGTAAATACCCGAAGAAGGGTTACTGGACAAAGCTTGAGTGTTCATTTGAGATTTGTCCGCATGCATTTAAAGTAAAGACCAGTTTGTTTGGCCATCAGTTTTCTCCAGCCAAACTCCATTACTGCAGTTGCTTAGTAGAGAATGAAGTGAAACCATGTTTGGGGAATTAACAAAGCAAGTATTCTGGAAAGAGAATGAGGCAAGGGAGTGAAGAGTGGTGTAAGATGTGATGGACAATGGAATATAGGATGGGTAAGAAGGAAAAGGACACCTGAGGACTGTGATGGATAATGAAAGTGTGGTAGGGTCAGTGGAGTGCAGGCCTCAGATTGGTCATTGATGGACTTGGAGTTCTAATAGAGAAGAGGACAATCATTGGGCAGCGAAGGGGTGCCTGCATCTGATTTTGAAAGGAAGTACAGCTGCTGGTGATGCTGATGTCAAGCAAATGCACATAGGCATGGCTGACTGAAGTTGAATGGACAAATATACAATTGGAAGTTAAAAAGTCAAGGGTGTTGACCTCACCTTTGCTCCTGTTAGGCCATAAATGTTAAAATGTATTGATCCACAGTATTATAGAAAAATGTATAATAGTGTCTAAGTTCCCTTTGACTGTAGTTGATGTAAACTGACTCTTTTTCTGTAGTGGACAACAAACTATACGTATTGTAGCCTCAGGCATTCAGAAAGACTGGTCTCTTTCCAAATCCTGCTTTCAAAAATCTCAGAGAAGACAATGACTCGCTCAGCATTGATCGTGAGGCCTCTGCAGGAGCAGTCAGCTCTGACTGGCAGAATTCTCAGATGTAGAAGTGGGTTGTTGGGCAGATAATCCTGTAAATGCCCCTTGCAGACACCAGCTGGTTTACATCAGTAAGTGAGTAAGAAAGGCTTGGGCAAGACACACTTCATGAACCAACTCTTATTGAAGAGGGATGAATGTAATTTAAGCTCCGCCGTCATTGTTTTTGGCATCTTCACGAGTGGTCTGGATTTTATTAACTTACCTTTCCGGTTTAGCTCAGCAGGAAACTTAGCAAGCTGTGATTGTCTTTATCTATTCCAGGCCGGATATCTTTGTTGCCTAGATGCCTTGGCTTGTCTGTGATTTGTTTGTTTATAAGAGTTGTGCAAATCATAAGGGGATAGCTTATTGGATATTCAGGAAGTGAATGAACCCAGGTAACCTGATAAAGAAACAGGACATTCCCAATATGCGGGATCCCCTTTCAGGACTTTCCATGGTCACCATCCCTTCCCCAAGTGTAATCTCTTTCTTGACTTTTTATACCTTAGATTAATTTTGTCTCTTGATGTCTTGATGTTTGTACAGGAAAATCTGCTTATGGTAAGCAGGTACTCTGGCACAGATAAAACCAAGAATGTTTAAGTGACCTATAGGTTAGTGCTTCCTCCAAGGCCTGAAATCCTTGCTGCTCTCCACCCCTCCAACCCTGCTAATCCCCGCCTTCCAGAACAAGGAAGAATAACCTTCTAGCATAAAGAACTACGTTACCCTCAAAGTCTGCTGGTAATTATGTAATGATATAAATTGATAGGACACAAGATCTTTTCAGGCCTTTCCTTTTGTGTGTGTGTGTTTTTTTGCAAATATGACTTCAGGAACATTCATATCAAGAGTCCTGCAGAGAAGAGCCTACTTAGACTGAGCCTAATTGCACAAGGCAGTATCTAATCTTTCGTTTGTGTGTCTGTAATGGAGACCTCTCTCCTGATAATGGTAACAGATGCTGATTTTTAAGTGCTCTCTGTCCTTCTGCAACAGATCAGTGCTGGGAGATGTCAGACACCAAGGCAGGGCTTTCCTGGACTCATTTTGGATTGATGCGAGAGGCACTTATTTCAGACAAGCGGTAGCATTCTACGTGAGTTTCTATGGAAACTAACAATGTCAGATGAGATCAACAGCTGAATGCTATTTCATCCAAAGGCAGCTTAGGTTACATGATTTTGGATAAAAGTTGGCCTGTAAGAAACAAAGGAAAAGATCATTTCTTTCATGGGAACAGACAACTGAAACATGATTTACCCAGCCACATACAGATTACTCTTGTTATGTGTTGGCCACACAGGACATCATGACACCTATGTGATAGGTTTTATTCTAATTACTTCTCTAAATGATACCTTCATGATACTGTGTCACAGAAATACAGATTGTGGAATAACGTGACACTCTCCCACAGGTCTTAAGAGAAAATGAATGAAAAAAAAAAGACAAAATAAGAATTTTTTTAAATGGGCTTTTCTGTATTATACTTTATTTTTCCTCACTGTTTTATTTATTGTGGTATAATTCACATGTGGGAAAATGCACAAATCCTAGGTCCAGACTTTTCATATGTAATATACCCATATCACCACTTCTCAGATCAAGATGTGTGTGTGTGCATACGTATGTTTAAATGACTTATGTGCTTGTCACACACATCCACATCCCCCCACCCCCACCCCCATATATCCTAATCTTTATTAGCTGCAGCATGAGATAACCAAAGTGAAGTTATTGGAGGAAAAGTGGGTGATGAAGATTAGATTAAAGCAGCAATGACCCTGAATGAAATGCTAAGGAGTTTGGACATTTTCTAGTAGGAGCTTGCTCCTCAAGGTATTGTCCAAGGACCAGCAGCATCACTGAGGAGCTTGTTAGAGATGCCAGATCTTGGGCTCCACCTGATCTACTGCCTCAGACTCTCTAGGATGAGGCTCAGCCATCTGTGTTTTCACAAACTTGCCAGGGATCTTTGTGCATACTCAAGTTTGAGAAGCATGACACTAGACCACAGCTCCTGAGAACATAAACCAGTAGTGCTGCTGAAGTTTGCACAAGAAAAGAGGAATTTTAAGTGATGTTAATAGATACTTTGCACAGAAGTGAAATGCTGAACCAAACACAGTTAGACACTTTTCTTTACCATGACATTCTCAGAACCCAGAGTATCCTGATATAGATTGTTAATCCCCTAAAAGGAGTTATAGTATGTAGTGCTATCCGAATTTTTTTTTTGTGGAATCTTTTTTTTTCTTTCTTAGTATTTTTTATAAGAACCAAGGGAGGAATTAATATTGCTTGGAACTTTGGAGACACACCATGGTGGGCAGTGACAAGGCAAAGAAAACTTTTCATTAGGAGAGGAATGGAGTAGCATGATGAAAGCAATGCTCTGCGAATAATCCCATAAAGGCATGCAAGTTTAGAAGATTGGCCTGGTTAGGGGATAGGGACTGCAAAAGAAGGAAATGATTAACTTGGACACCACTAGGGAGGCTCTGGAGATTTCCAGAGCAGCTGGAAAGAGCTCTGAGCAGCTGGATTAGAATGGTGATTCTGAGAAGTGTGGAGGTGTGGCTGTTGTAGGAAGAACTAGGTGCCTATGGATAGAGTGCCAGCATATACTGTTTTAACATTGAACTCTGAAGGAGTTCTGTTGTCACTTCAATACAAGCAAACGTCTCATGGTCCATGAACGTGGTTTCGGAAAGAAGTAGTCCTTTGCCAACAGCATGAAATTACTGCCTGGTCAGTGGTGCAGGCTGCTGCACAGGTGTGCACTGTGGAGGAGGAAATGGAGTTGACCCCCCGAGGGACACCTTATCCATATGTGGGTGTCATCCTTCAGCACAGCAGGAGCACTAGTGAACAGCATACCCTCTGATTTCCAAATCCAGTCTTATCATTTGAGTCCTTTCTGAGATCATGCTGTCACCAGGCAAGGCCACCTTTCTGGGTGGCTGCTGTGTTGGCAGATTTTGATACTGCAATACCTGTGTTTGTGATTTTCCAGGGCATAAAAGGAAAGTGGACATTGTTAACAGTTCCTCATGACTGAGGCTTTTAGTACAATTTTCCATGCTATAAATAAATGATGTTACTCGAAGACAATTAGGTTATATTTGAGAAACTTTCTGATTTGTATCAAAAAGTACCCTCCTGTGCCTTTGGATAGCCAACTGGGCTGGGACTATGTTGAATAATTATTCAGTTTGGAAAGTATAACATTTTAGATTTTTTTAAATAAGAGTAATGTATGCACATGTAATGAGATAGATCAATTCCTGCACCCCCACTTAATTTTTTGGAGGAGATCACTATAGCCGTTTCTGTTTTTAATTCTTACGGTGGTCATTGCTGTAATCTAAGTTAAATCTTCAGTCTTCCAGTACTCAGTTGATCAGTTTTAGTATTAGCTATTGACTTACTTAATGAATAAAGATTTATATAAACTACAATCTTGATTTTTTGATACTTACCTCACTATTTATAGTTCTTTCTGTGGCCCATGTTAGTTTAAATGGCATTTTTCTGTTTCTTATTCCTCTAACATTTGAAGGTCTGTCTTGACTCCTTACCCTGTAAGATGGTGGTGTTTGTGCCACTATCCTCTCTTGAACTTTTCTCCTTCCACTCCCACTTCTTAACAGTCCTCTTTTATGTTGTCAAGTATCCAAGCATTTTCTTTGTCTTATTTTTTCATATCTTACATCATGATAGCTTTCCCACATCAGTATAGATTGCATTATAAACTGGATTTCAATGGATACATCCTGTAGGGGAGAAAAAGCAGTATCTTTTCCATACCCATCTCACGGTTCATGGCTGACACCCCTATAACAAATACAGATTAGCAAGAGAAAAAGGTAACAAATTTATTTAACCAAACTTTCTGTGATACGGGAGTCTTCGGAAATGAATGCCCAAGTACCCAGGGAAAAACTGTATTTTTGTGGACAGTTGTGCTCAAGTATGATTGAAGGATGGAAGGGTATGCTATCATGGTATGTATTAGTCAGGGTTCTCTAGAGGGACAGAACTAACAGGATAGATGTATATATAAAGGGGAGTTTATTAAAGAGTATTGACTCACACAATCACACGATGAAGTCCCACAGTAGGCCATCTGCAAGCTAAGGAGCAAGGAGGCCAGTCTGAGTCTCAAAACCTCAAAAGTAGGGAAGCTGACAGTGCAGTCTTCAGTCTGTGGCCAAAGGCCTCAGAGCCCCTGGCAAACCACGGTGTAAGTCCAAGAGTCCAAAAGCTGAAGAACTTGGAGTCCAGTGTTCAAGGGCAGAAAGCATCTAGCACAGAAGAAAGATGAAGGCTGGAAGACTCAGCAAGTCTGCTCTTCCATCTTCTCTTGCTGCTGTGCTGGCAGCTGATTAGATGGTGCCCGCCCAGATTGAGGGTGGGTCTGCCTCTCCCAGTCCACTGACTCAAATGTTAATCTCATTTGGCAAAACCCTCACAGACACACTGAGGAACAATACTTTGCATCCTTCAATCCAGTCAAGTTGACACTCAGTATTAACCATCACATAGTAATAAACTGGGGTGAACTCAGCAAGGCCTGTTTGTTCAGATTCTTCTTGGTGTCTGTATAGAGGAGTAGCCCTCTGGAATGAGGGTCATATGACCTACTTTCAGGGGAGGTAGGCCAAAGAATTTTTTTTATGACCGTGCTTCAAGGGAGAGAAACGAGAGAGGATTAGAGAGTGACCTCCAGGTGCCATATTTTGGGGTAGTGTGTTCTGAGCCCAATAATTATACCTAGTGTTAAGTAGGTCTGATGATTTTTGTTACTATATTATTTCTCTCTGCTCACCTTCTGCCCAGTTTTCCCTTTCATTCTCTCTGTAACCGCCGTGTATTGTAAATAACTTTACAACTTCAGGCTTCTAGCCTGTGAGTTTTTCTATTATTGTGTTCTGTGCTGTGTCTGAGCTTGATTTTTTTCCTGCTATTCCCTGCGCCAGCTCCAAGCCATACCCACTTCAGTCCCCTCTGGGCATATTCTGGTCTGTAGCATTCCCTGCCTTGGTCTCTGATTGCACACTTGTCCTTGCTTTTTTGTCTGTCTTCTATTCTTGTTTGTTCTTGACCCTTTCTCTTCTCTTTGGTTATCTGTCAGTTCTCTTTGTTATTCCCTTTCATTTGATTGTGGGGTTGGGAGGATGAGAGGGAAAGGAGAGAAGGGGAGAGGAGTAACAAACACAGAAGTTCAGTCCAACAACCCTGGCCACTTAGGTAAACCGTTGTCTGCTCTGATGGATCATGGTACACACCAGAACTTTGTTACTGCATTTCCTGGTGGTAGCAGAGATCTCAATTGTTTGATTTGCAGAAATCCTATCTAATACATTGAATCAGTCATATTTCTTCTTTAATTCTCTGTCTCCAATGGTTTAGAAGGAAAGATAAGACCTATGGAAGGAATATTTAGGCTCAGTTTTCTTTGAAATATATGCAAAACTGGAAGTAAATGAAAAATTAATTTGTAGTGGGTTTAGGTTTATTGCTTAACTACAAAGGAAATGCTTACTTGAATGAAGGCTTCTCGGATTTTTTTGTTACCAGTAATGATTTTATGGCTGGGGTAAATACTGTCACCTCTCTCCCCTTTCTCTATTTATCTTGCCCATTTACACACCTCCCTTGCACTTCCTGCTGTCAGAGAAGCTGAAATCAGCAAATCTGTCTGTAGATCATTTTCTTTTATTCCTCTGATGGCAAAATGGTAACAACAGAGGCATGCATGCGTACACACACACACACACACACACACACACACACACTCACTCCAAACCACACAAGAGAAACCAATGAACCAAAAGCAGAATGGGAAACAAAATTGGCAAAGCATAAAAGAAAAGGAAATGAAAGAAATGTGATTACTGTTGACCAACACTGAATATGATTGTCCAAGTCAGGATACTTGTGTGATGAATCACCAGATGCATTCAAGATTATGTCTAGAGTAACAATGGAAATAGGAGGCTTTAAGCCAAGGGCATACCCTCCAGGAGCCAAAATAAGGAGAGCTCCTTCCCTAGAGAGCAGGTCATGGGAAGGCAGGCAGGAGCCTTGACAAAGTCAGTAGAATCAGAGAATGGAGCTGAAGCATGACCAGAATGTCAGCATAATCAATTATCCAGAACCTTGGTTTATGACAATAAATATTTATTTTTGGTCACAAATTAATGGGTCATCTGGGCTTTTTTTGCTGGTTTGGGTTAGGCTCTTTGGGCTTACTCATGCATCTGTGGTCAGCTAGTGGTTCAGTTGGGGGGCTGGCCAATTTTGGATCACCTCCATTGGGACGACTCAGCTCTGTTCCATGTGGCCTCTCAGCCTCTATCAGGTTAGCCTGGGCTTGTTCGAGGCAGCTGAACAAGGTTCCAAGAGAAGGAGCAGAAGCGTGCAGGGCCTTGGGAAGTCTACATTTGGAACTACAGGTGCTGTTTTCTCATTCTGTTGGCCAAAACAAGTCCCAAGGCGAACCCTAGAGTCAGAATGGGAAGAGACGTCAAAGTTACAGGATAAAGGCCAAGGATACAGGGAGGTTATTAATTGGAGGCATCAAAGCAGTCTGCCGCAACCTGGGCAGTTATTGAGTCAGATTCATGGGTATGGGAGACTCCCCAGGGCTCACAGAGTGGAGGAAGTTCAGAGAATAAAACAGAAAGAGTCATTATGAGGAGATCAGCTTTAAAGAAGGGGATTTGGGATAGAAAACCTCACAGGCTCCTTCCTGATAACAAGGGGCAAGTTCCTTCGGGGCAAATGAAAACAAAGGGATGGCTCCTGTGTCCCTTGACAAGCTTGCCTCAGGGTGATAATTCACGTGAACATTAAAGAAGACCATTCCATCTGGGGGAATCTAACCAATATAAGCAATGGCTGGACCTTCTTAAATTTAGGCATTTTCTGATTTACTAATAGGGTTGAGATAAGGGGCCCTGAATGTCCAATGGACACAGATGAGACTCTCATGCCCTCCTCATGGCTTAGGGAGTTTGGCTGGGGATTTTACAGGATTGGAGGTGCCTCTTTCTTGTGCTTTACCCTAAACCGGGGAATTAGAGTAGTGGTTTTCAAAGTGTGGACCCTGGATGAGCAGTATCCATGTCACCTGACAACTTGTTAGACATGCAGATTCTCAGGCTCACCCCAGACCCATGGAATCAGAAACTGTAGGAGTGGGATCTAGGCATCTGCGAGTTAACAGCCCTCCCCAGGTGATGTTGATGCGTGCTCAATTTGGAGGCAGCAGAATTAGGGTTCTGTGTGGTATTGATGGGTTCAAAGCCCATCAAAGAAGTGGAATGGATAGATGGATTTAGCAAGCAAATAAAAAATACAGGACATCCAGTTATATTTGAACTTCAGATCATCAACAAGTAAATGTTTTAGTGTAAGTATGTTCCATGTAATATTTGGGATGTACTTTTAATACTAAAACATTATTTATTGTTGATCTGAGAACCAAACATAACCCAGTGTTCTGTATTTTACCTGGCAGCCTTGGAAAGAGGTATAGAAAAACTGCAGAAAGTTCAAAGAACATCAAGATTATTAATAGAATAGAAATTCTAGAGAGAAAGGTTAAAGAAATTAACTTGATGAACCCAGAGAGTACAGCACTGGTGGGATTAATAGGTTGGAGGATTTTATTTAAAGGGAATGCTGCTGAGCTGTTCTTCATGAATGCCCAAATTAATCGAGAAGAAATTTATTTTAGAAAGAGGCAAGACTTCCTGCCAATAAATGACTTCAGTGGGGGCTCTGAATGATTTTGTGATTCTCAAAGGAGGTCAGATCCATTTGGGATTTCATGGGATTGCATGCAGCCAATACTCCAATTTGTGTTTGTGAAAGAGCAGTTTAGAGAGGCATTTGCCAACAGGAGGTTGGAGCAGGTGATTTCTCAAGGCTCTTGATGACTTCTCTGTTTGAAGCTGCAATTTTTTGCATCCTTCTTTTTTGAAAAACGCATAGCGTTTTGATTATTTTTCAAAACCGAATGTATCTGAAAGGTTGGTTTTTTAGAATGTGGATATAAAGGGGAGGCAGTAAAGCAGAGGTGTTAATAATAGGATGCTTTGAAACCAGACCGCATGGATTCAAATCCCAGCTGTGCCACTTCCTAGCCTCCTGCAACCTTTGGTTAGTTTGTGCCTCAAATTTCTCATCTGTAAAATGGGAATTATTGTGAACTACTCATTATTATCTCATAGGTAACTGTGAGGTTTAATTGAGCTTATTCATGTAAAATATAAGAATTGTGCCTAGAACATGGTTAGCCTTCATGAAAAGTTATTTTATATTATTAAGGACTAGAGTCTCTCTGTATATCCTGGACATTCAGAGGTTGTTATGGCCAGAAGCCATTGGTGAATGGTCAGTCCAATGACAGGTATGGTAGAAGCATTGTCCCTCATGAGCAGTAATGTCCTGTCCCTCTCCCTGATCCCTAATCTTGAGGTGTTGGTTAAGCTTAGAGTGATGTTATTCTGTGGTCGTATTACTGCATCGTAATCATGAATCATTTCTCTTTCTCTACCCAGATGAACTTTCCCACATTTTCTAGAAACCCCCAAGATAATTGGGTTTCATTTCCCATTGCATGTTAAATTCAATTAAAAAGCTGTAAGAGAATCCCATATAGTGTCGCTGAGAATATAATGACATTTCCAAAATATTTTTTAAGAAACTTGAACTCTAAATCAATTTAGTTCTGCTAGTAAGGACAGAGATTTAGTCATGGAAAAATATTAATCTGATGACTAGTTTTTATCAAAATTAAGGATCAATTGTGACTAGTTACTTTCAGAAACTTAGTTTTGGAGATGAAAACAAGAGGTTTTCTTTCTGAACTCCTGCAGGGAAGAAAAAAAGGTAATATTGGCCCCATACAATACATAATTTCTGTCTACATGTGATTGGAGTGTCAAATGATAAATCCCAAACCCCTGTTAGAAACAAGTTTAGTCAGTCTGTTCAGGACTTTACTGTATTTACTTGATGATCAGTAAAATAAAGAGTGTTTAGGTGGACTTTTTTTTGTTGTTTTGTTGAAAAGTTTAAGTTTGTTCTTTAAATGAAGTTCCCTTTTGAATTTGCAATGAATAGTAGGCACCCAATTTTGCAGTGCTTGAATTCTGATAGTAAATAGTGATGGTTGTTATTTTTATTTTATTAAAGAAAATGCAGCATAATGCCTACATCATGGCTTAAAACATTAAGTATTTAGTCTTCTTCTTGAGTCTGTGGACACTGGGCAGTTCTGAGCAAGTGGACCAGGCTTGACTGATCTCAGCTATGCTCATGTATATGTCTGTCAGCTGACATGTTGTCTGGTGGCTGTCTGGGCAAGAGCAGCCTTCTCCTTCACACTCTGGGAGTTGGCCAGTTGTAGGTTGAGGATGGGATAACTGTGCCATGTGCCACTTATCATCCAGAAGGCTAGCCCAGCCTGTTCACATGGTGGAGGCAGGAGTTCAGGAGTTCAAGAGAGACAGAGAAAGAGGCTGGAAGTAGGCAAAATCTCTTGAGAGCTAAACTTTGAATTGGCACCAAGTCACTTCTGCTGCATTTTGTTGGCCAACGGAAGTCCCAAGGTCAGTCCAGAATTTTGGGGAGTGAGGAAATAGATTCCACTTCTTGATGGGAGGAACTACAGAATCACAAGACAAAGGTGTTTGGGGGTAGGCCAAAAAAAGGCTCACAAAATCCATGTCAAATCCCTGGAATCTGTGAATGTTACCTTCTATGGCAAAAGATATGATTAAGTTAGGAATTTTGAGGGGAAGAGTTTATCCTGGATTATCCAGATAGGCCCTACCCTAAATTTAGTCACATGCATCTCTACAAAAGAGAGGCAGAAGAAGTCTGAGTGAGACCCACAAAAGAGGAGAGGGTGATATTAAGATGGAGGCAGAGATTGGACTGAAGCAACTTCAAGCCAAGGAATGCTTCCACCAGCAGAAGTTGGAAGAGGCAAGAAATGGAATCTCCTCCTAGAACCTCTGTAGGGAGTATGGCCATGCCAGCACCTTGGTTTTGTACTTTTGGCCTGCAGAACTGAGAGGCAATAAATATCTGGTGGTTTCTTTTTTTTTTTTTTTTTTTCCAGCCTCCCAAGTAGCTGGGACTCCAGGCACATGCCACCATGTCCTGCTAATTTTTGTATTTTTAGTAGAGACAGGGTTTCACTATATTGCCCAGGCTGGTCTCGAACTCATGACTTCGTGATCCGTCCACTTCAGCCTCCCACAGTGCTGGGATTACAGGTGTGAGCCACAGCACGTGGCCAATATTTGCTGTTTTTAAGCTGTCTAGTTGGTGGTAATTTGTTAAAGCAGCCCGAGAAAACTGATCCAGGTATGGATACAGGGAGGGATAAAGAATTGAAGACATTTTTGCAATAATCTACATATACCATAAACTTAGATAATTTTATATAGCTCTTTTTCACTTAATATGACAAAACATTTATTCATGTTATTACAATACTGTTAAACACTATTTTGAATAATTGTATAATACATAATATATACTGAGTTGATCTAGCTGAACATTTTATTGTTATTGACAATTCCTTCCATTTTTCTGATGAAACCCTGTGCATAAAACAACATAATCTCTATGCTCTGAATCACCATTCAGTTTCTCCCTTACCACTATACATACCTTCAATGGCAAAAACCACAGTTACTTTTGCACCAACCTAATAGTTCTTGGAATTATTATAATCACCTGTGAGTGGTCTCGCTCTTCCTCCAGCAGGTGTAAAAACACAGCTATACCAGATTTGTTGTCTGATGAAAAACACAGTTCAAGTTACCTTTAGCTAAAAACCTTCAAAGTTTGCTTTCAAATACTAGTTCTTTAATCCAACACTTAAAACTCCTGTGGTAATGTTGTCTACGTACAATTGTCATATAGCACTTTTTTTTTTTTTGCAAGGCTTTCGCATCTTGAGGACAGCACTGCCTTTTTCAACTTTGTGTACCCTAACGTCATTTGCCTTGGTGTTTTGGAGGTATGGCTCACTCTGCTATCTGCTGCATGATGAGTGAATAAAGAAATTAAAAAGAGAAACATAATTGTCTTCTCTTGTCATATATGATCTCAGTTATTCAATATGACTGGATTTGAAATTGACTGGGTAAATTGCCTTGTTTTAGTTGCTTAGGGGAGTCTTAATATTTTCATACCATTGACCCATTTGGCATCTGGAGAAGCCTTCTCAGAATAATGTTTATTAATACCTAGAACAAAACATATAGGATTACCGAAGAAATCAATTATATTGCACAATAGTTCAAAGTATTATGAATTGCAATATAGTAACTGTGTGCATCTTTATGTTAATACATAAAATAATATATAGCATTAGGCCTCTTAGTTACTATTATTTCAAAGTAGTGATGACAGTACCCAGCATATTAAGATACTTCAACATCATAATGTGATATTAAGATATCTGTGGTTTTTATTGGTGGCAGAATCACAGATCTTGTTAGTACTACTCTAGTTCGTTGCCAATGCCCATAATTGAAGAAAACTCTGCATTTTAATGAGAGGTAGGTATAAATGAAATTGTAACTTTGTTTTCATTTTAGTTCATGAATTACCTGAATTCTGTAGACCCCAGGTTGAGGACCTGAAAAGCTTTTTTAGAAATAGCTCTAGCCTCTGTTTTCCCCAGTTGTCATCACGTAAGTTTGATTAAATATTTTAAGTAGTTTATGAAGTTATAGGTAGGCAAGACATTTCTGAACACTTGCATGTATAACATAGCACCTAAGATGTTGTAGACATTATGTAAACTCTTTTTGAATAAAAATATAACCCTCTTCAAATGCAGATGGAAAATAAAAACTCACTCGCTTGGACACGTTTCTGTTACTAACCTTCCTGGGTAGTTGTTTTGTTAAGTTGTTTAGTTGAATCATTTCCCTGTTGATGCTAAATTGGTAAGTTGCTTGCATATAGTGTAGTCTATGAATAATTATCTGTGATATTTATTTGTTGAGTTTGTTCCCACTTCCAAAGGGGCTTGAGGTAGATTGGGTTCTGAAACAAAGTGCAGAATAGAGCAATTATGTAAACATAGATTTCCGGGAGGTTCTGAGGAGGCAGGTGCTCCAGGCACCTGGTGATCTGATTTCCACTCTTGGGCATTGCACTCTGGTCTAATTTCTGTAGGTGGGGATAAAATGGGAAGCATTTAATGCAGTCTCCATTTCCTCTCAATAGAAATTATACAAAAATATTTTTTATTTCATAAAAAACATTTTTCTTTCAAATTTAAATAGCCTGTAATATATTTCTTCGTTTTACAAAGCCCCGACTTACAGCAGCATAATATTTATTAATAGAGTTAAGCAGAATCAGTGCATGTGTCCTGTCACACTGAGAACTGTAGTATTGTGGACAATGTTTCTAATGTGTTGTGATCGGTTAGCTCTCATGAGAATAAGATGAATGTTTATATTACATATATATTATATATCTCTATCTCTACCCATTACTGTATCTGTGTGTATATATGTATATATGTGTATATACACATAACATCGAAAGTATGTGTATGTGTGTTCATCCATGTACTGTGATTAAAACTCATGTACAATGATGTTCACTTGAACACCAGCATTTTTTTATGTGGTTGATCTTTGCGTTTTTCTGTCTTCAGGCCATCTAAATCCTCTGACTTTGAGGTTTTTTGATTTGGTTGAAACTAATACCAAAATTGGAAATCTTTTATTACACCAGGTTAACTCGAAGAGTTTCTTAATATGGGATAAATGGATAGTTTGTAAGATTAGGAATAAATGTGATAATCACTTGAAGTTCTTGGAGCATACATAGTGTTTTGATTATTAATTTTGGCATCGCTTAAACATGTTAGAAATAAAAAAGGCCAGCAGCCTTTTGTGTGAGATTAACTTAGTAAAAATTACATAAAGAGTTTGCATTATTTATTTTTGTTTTCTGTTTCATTGAGTGGAAAATTTAAATCCAACCTACTGACTCTTTTAACACACTGAGAACTATATTTCTAATTTATTGAGTGTCAGAAATATGTCTTCAAATTCCCTAAGGCTCAACTTCAAGGCAGGTTCCTTTATGAGGTTTTCTCTCATCCTCTGCATTAATTTCCTATGGTTGCTGTAGAAAATCATCACAAATTTAGTGACTTAAAACAACACAAGTTTATTTTCTTATAATTCTGAAAGTCAGAAGTCCAAAATCACTGGGCTAAAATCAAGGGGCTGGCAGAGCTGCCTTCCTTTCTGGGGGCTCCTGAGGGGGACCCTTTCCTTCTTTTTCCAGTTTGTAGCGGTTGCCTGCTTTCCTTGGCATATAGCTCCCTTTTGTCTTCAAAACCATCAAGTCTTTCTTACAATGTCATCTCTCTGTTTCTTACTCTTACTCTTCCTTTCCCCCCATTTAAGGACCTTTCTACCTTTGTGATTCCACTGGGTCCACATGGATAATCTGGGATAATCTCTTTATTTTAAGGTGAATTGATTCAGTTGATTAGCATTTTAATGCCAGCTTTTTTTTTTTTTTTTTTTTTTTGAGACAAGGTATCTCTCTGTCACCTAGGCTGGTGTGTAGTGGCACAATCACAGCTCACTGTGGCCTCTAACTCCTGGGCTCAAGGGATCTCCCCACCTCAGCCTCCCAAGTAGCTGGGACTTCAGGTGTGTGCCACCATGCCCAACTAATTTTTATTTTTTTTAATTTTCTGTAGAGACAGGGCCTTGCTATGTTGCCCAGGCTGGTCTCGAACTCCTGGCTTCAAGTGTCAGTCTCCCAAAGTGTTGAGATTACAGGCATGAGCCACCATGCCTGGCCCTTTAATGCCATTTTTCATCTTAATTCTCCTTTGCGATATAACCGAACATAGTCACAGGCTCTGGGCATTAGGAAATGGCTGTCTCTAGGGAGGTATCATTCTGCCTACCACATCCCCTAAACCAGAAATGATCTATGTGTCTTTCATAAGGTGTTAGGGAAACACTATCTCAACGTGCTATTATTCACATGCATGCTTTATCTCTCCTTTATAATTTAACTTATGGGAAAGACAGGACCCTGTCTATATTATATTTATGTTCTCCTCAGTATATAGCAACACTGAAAGAACCAGATAAATATTTTTTGAGCAAATGAATGATTCTGTATCCAAGGAACACATTAGTTATAAGGGAGAGAGGTCAGCTATAGAAATAGAGAAAAAGAAAAAAGGCAGAAATTGACAGACTATTATCAGCTATATGCCAAGGAAAGCAGGCAACCGCTAGAAGCTGGAAAAAGAAGGAAAGGGTCCCCCTCAGGAGCCCCCAGAAAGGAAGGCAGCTCTGCCAGCCCCTTGATTTTAGCCCAGTGATTTTGGACTTCTGACTTTCAGAATTATAAGAAAATAATAATTCTCATAAGAGAATAGTGTCTTCATATGCACCATTGCCTCTAAGCAGCAAATAATTTAACTTGTTAAAGTTATGATCCACTTCAGAGTTATCCTATTCTGTCTCACTATAAATCAGTATTTTGGCACAAAAAAATCCTTCAGCCTCGTGTTGGCTTACTATGAATAAGTTCCTTGAAGCCTTGCAAGCTCTGGGCATCCTACCTTCATGAAAGTGATGGCCACACTCTGTGATGGATGCCCTGTGCAGAGAGACCTATTGGGTAGCCGGCCTGCACCTGTTAGGTGGTACCCACAAACCTTCCTTAAACTCTATGAGCTTTACGGCATTAAAACACTTCTAAACACATGCAGCTTTTCTATGAAGCACTCTTAAGAACAAAGGACAGTGAATGAATTCCCCTAAGATGTTCAGAAAGCCAAGATTTCCCCCAAGTATTACCTTAAGACTGCACATGAGTTATATATTTTACTCCCATGATGCATTTGTATAGTTCTAAATATATAAAAATTGTTTGTTTGTTACACATCCAGGAAGTGTCCTTTTGAGATGTGTGAGCATATATTCTTACCATAGTTCTGTAATGTAGGCAGGCATTATTTGCCTGTCTTGCAGGTGAGGGATTCAACTCATATCTGGTGTGTGATGTGTGCAACACAGTGAGTAATTTGAATCTAGATTACTTCACTTCAAACTCCATGCTTATTACACATTTAGTACCTCACAAACTACATCTCATGTGGCATCATGATTTGTAGGCCATCAGGTGTTCTGTTAACTTATGAACTGAATAATGCAGCGTTTTCTAAAATGTGCTCCATGCCGCAATACTCCAGTGATATTCTCTGTGAAGAGTTCTGTAATCAACAATACTTTCAGAAGTAAAGAGTGTGTTAGTATAGTAGTGACTATGCATGTCCAATAGAGAAATGGGTTTTTACTTTGTTTTTACCCCAGTGTCTTCCAAACTGATATAGCCACAGAATCCTTGCTTTCTGCCCTCTTGCTATTATCTGTTGGGCAAGGGACAAATTTCTAGGTCCTGGATCCCCACTTTCTCAGTCTTGATTATGCATCCAGCCATGGTGTGCAAATTGCGCTGTTGTTAATGGGCAAAGGTTGGCTTTGCCACCTGGTTTTATTAGGAGAGCTTTCAGCAGCAAGAACTAGAATACCTAAGTCATTTTGTTTGAGCCCTTGCTAATGAAAGTGTGGTCCTCATATCGGCTGCATAGGCGTCACCTGGGAGCTTATTAGAAATTCAGGATTTCAGTCCCCATCCTTGATTTTGTGAAAGGGAATCTGCATTTGAACAAAATCTCCAGGTAAGTCATATGTAGTGTAACATTTTAAAAGCACTGATTTTAACCATAAGAACAATTATTTTTTATCTAACAAGAAATTCTGAGGTGAAGCGTTCTATTTTACTGGCGACTTGGTAGTGGCATCAAGGACCTGGATGCTTGTCTCCTCATGGTGGTAAAATGGCTGCCGAAGCTCCATACATTATCTCTTCCCCCAGCTGTATTTAATTTCAGGATGGAAAGAGGCAGAGGCAAAGGACTTTGTTCTTATGTGGCTCCCTTTTTTTTACTAACTTCTTGCTCAGAAGGTCACTTGCAGCCTTCCCCTTAGTTCTCACCTATTAGATGGATTACTGGCAATAATAAATAACTGGCAATAATAAAGGCCTCAATTCTCTTTGGTCTTGACCAATGTTGTTTAAAAAATATATAATGCTAGCCACATATATAATTTAACATTTTCTAATGGCCATATTTTTTGAGAAAGCAAAAAGAAAACAGGTTAATAATATATTTTATTAACCAATATATTCATACTATTATCATTTCCACATGTATCCAATATATAAAAATTGTCAGTGAGATATTTTATAATCTGTTTCTTCAAAGTCTTTGAAATTAAGTCTGTATTTTATGCCTATAGCACATCTCAATTCAGATACTAAATTTTCATCAGATATTCTTGATCTGTGTTTAGATCTCATAAAAGTCACAATTAAAAGTGTTCACATATCTAAGTTGTTCCATGTAATAATTAACCAGTAACCAAATCAGTAGAAGATTTGAAATGTAAATGCAAATTAATAAAAATTAAAATAAATTGAAAACTGGGTCCATCACATTTCACATGTTCAGTAGCCACATGTGGCTAGTAGCTATCATATGAGACACTGCAAGTGTAGGTCCTCACTACTCAAAGTGTGGTCCAAGGACCAGCAATGTCAGCATCATCTGTGAGCTTGTTAGAACTGCTAAATCTTGGGTCGTACGCTAGAGCTACGAAATCAAAATTTACATTTTATTTTAATGCATATTAAAGTTTGAGAAATTCTAGTCTAAGCTGTTCTCAATCTTGGCTCTAATTTAGATTTAATGTGGCACCTTTAGAAAATACTGTTGCCTGCACCCTATCCCAGAACCTTGGAATCAGACTTTCTGTAGTGGGGTACGGGCATTCATTTTTTTAATTGAAGCTTTCTAGGTTATTCTAGGATGCAGCTGTGATGGTAAATTTTATATGTCAACTTGACTGGGCTGAGGGATATCAGATAGCTAGTAAAATATTATTTCTGCTTATGTCAATGAGGATGTTTCAGGAAGAAATTAGTAAAGAAGATTGCCCTCACCAATGGAGCTGGGCTTCATCATCCAGTCTGGTGAAGGGCTGAATAGAACAGAAAAGCAGAGGAAGGGTGTGAATTTGCTCTCTCTGCTTGTGCTGAGACATCCATTTCCTCCTGTCTTTGGATCCTGAAGCTCCTGGTTCTCAGGCTTTTGCACTTAGATTGGTACCTACACAACCTTGGCTTCCCTCGTTTTTAGGCCTTCTGGTTTGGACAGGAGTGACACCACTGGCTTTTGTGGGCCTCCGCTTACAGACAGAAGATTGTGGGACTTTTCAGCCTCTGTGATCATGTGAGCCAATCAGTCTCTTGTAATACATCTTTCTGTGTCTCTCTGCATATCCTTTGGTCCTGTTTCTCTGGAAAGCCCTGATAAATGCAGCTGCTAAGTTTGAGAACCACTGGCCTAGACTAATCCTGATCCATCATCTCCAATCAGACACATTGTAGCCTAAGCAGTACTATGGTAGAAGCTCTCGGTTGAGTAACCAACCGTGATTTCCCCACTGGGTTTTGCTTCCCTATGGCCCATGTACATTTCCAGCAAAGCGAGGGACCCGACTAGAATCAGCTATACTTGCTCGAGTTGCACATTCTTGGTCTTTGTCCATTCACTCACTGGCTAACTCCTTCCTCTCTTTGCCTGTCAGCAGTTTCTTCATTCTTCACCTTCCTCGTTCTCCAGGTAGCAAACAGGGTAGGGCTCCTGCTCTGTGCTGATACCTACTCAGACCCAATCTAGAAGGCCCTCAATGACTGCCAGTTTCTTTCAGCTCCTCATCCCCACTCTTGCCCCAATGAAAATGGGTTTCTCTTCCCTGTTGCCCTGTTCCCATCTCTTTCCACTTCTAGATGGCAACTTGCACACTTCCAGTCTTTGTTTCCTTCAGGTGCTCATAATTCTGCAGTCATTTTGCTTATTATGTTTTGCCTCTTTGTTGATGATAAGCTCAAATGAGGTATGTATAAAGTCTGTTCACAGAAAGCAGCTCTGAATCTGTGAGGCCAAACTTAGATGTGATTTAATGACCATATTTGGGTACATTGGAAGCTGCCCATGTTCACTTCCCAGGTTTCCTGGAGACTGAGAAGGTGCACATGCCTCAAAACATAGGCTTGCAAATTTACGTGCCTCTGTTGCCAACTAGATCTGCTGGGTTTCTCTTTGGAGAAGGGAATTTTAGCAGGACACACATGAAAAAATAAGTGCTCCTCTGTTATTCAACTGTGAAGCTGCCATCAGTGCAAACAAAGCCATGTTAGAGCAAAAGCATGTTTGGTCTGCCCAGCTCTAATAGATGATGTTCATGTCCCTTGGGCTCAAGAACAAAGGAACTGCCTGACAGTCTTTTGAAATCTCACCTGTTTCTTGGTAGAGAAACTTCTGTGCAGTATACATTTCCATGATAAGTAACTGCTGTCAAATCTAATAAGACTAATCTAAAATTTAAGCTGTATGAAAGTTAGGCTGTGTAATAAAATAACCTGATTATATTAGAAAATAACTGTTTTTATTTGAAGACTGAGCACTCGGAGAAGTATAGGAGTTAGCCAACAAAATCAATTCTTCAGCTTACATTTGAAAATGAAGTTCCTGTTTTAACTGTATAGATCCTATGATAAAAATGTCTCAGACTAGAAAATGCAATTTTTGAAATGTAAAGTTGTGATGTAGGATTAAAAATATTATTGTCTTGGCCGGGTGTGGTTGCTGATGCCTGTAACCCCAGCACTTTGGGATGCCAAGGCAGGTGGACCACTTGAGGCCCCTAGGAGTTCGAGACCAGCCTGGGCAACATGGTGAAACTGTCTCTACTAAAAATACAAAAATTAGCCAGGCTTGGTGTTGCATGCCTGTAATCCCAGCTTCTTGGGAGGCTGAGACACAAGAATCTCTTGAATCTGGGTGTCAGAGGTTGCAGTGAGCTGAGATTGTGCCACTGTACTCCAGTCTGGGCAATGGCAAAACTCTGTCTCAAAAAATAAAAATAAAAAAAATTGTCTCATCACATTTACATAATTATTCTCTAATATTTATATTGCAATAAAAATGAATCTGGTAAAATTCCCATGAAATGCGGGGATGTTTATTGCAAATGGTCCAATGGCTTTTCAGAGAAGCTCCTTGAGAAATATCCATATGATTCAAATTATGTGCAGAACAGCAAAGTAGTAAAAGTATACTATCAACTTTCTAGTATTAGAATTAAGAAATGTCAAGAAGAACTACCTCAAATTTTGGAAGGCCAGAGAAATTTTGATTCTTCTGCAATCACTCTAGTCAGTAAAAGAGATAAACCAAATAATAATAAATACACATATCTAGTAAAATATATATTTATACCTGCTCATACAGTGAAGTATATCTAATTTACCCAATACTATAGATAAGACATGGATGTGTTGTACCTTGCCCTGTTAATGGTGCTCTCACCAATAATCTCATCATCCTCTATGGCCCTAGGCAGAGTTCGTAATACTTTTGTTTCATTTGACAGATTTGAAAACACTCAGAGAAAAGCAGTATATACCCAAAGTCATAAGAATGGTAGGATTAGAAGTCATTCTTCTTATTAGCTTCTGTTCTTTTCACTGCAGTATGCTGCCTCTTTATTCCTTGAGGCCCTCAGCCAATAGGATTTTTTAGGCATGCTGGGCTTTTAGACATTAAAGAACTAGCCAGCGAGTTGAACATTCCATGGTGGATTAAACCAGCCTAATTAACTTGTCTCTCTTCTCTACTACAGGTCTTCAGTCTTTTTTTTTTTCTTTATTTCTGGAAGCAGTAAAACTTTGAACTTAGTTTTTTTTTGTAAGTTTGAACTTAGTTTTTTTTGGTAAGTTTAGCATAAATTTAATGGCAAAATCATGCCCAAACCAACAGATGGTAATATATAATCTTTATTTATCCCACTTAGAGTGAATAGTCATAGATTTCACTCCATAAATACCTATGTATTTGATAAGGATCCACAAACATTTTCTGTAAATGGCCAGATAGTGATTATTTTAGGCCTTGTGGACCATACCATCTCTGTTGCAGCTGCTCAACTCTGTATTCGTAGCATGAAAGCAGACATAGACAATACATAAATGAAGTTGTGGCTGAGTGCAAATAAGTCTTTATATGCAAAAATAGGTGGCAGGCTGGACTTGGCCCATTGACCATAGTTTGTCAACCACCTAGACTAAAAGGTGATGCTCAGATCTGTTGGGACTATTGCATAACATATACATATACACACACCATATTACCTTTCTGAATTCTGAAATATTTCAGACTTCAAGAGTGTTTAGTAAGGGACCAAGAGTGTGTACTGAAGATTTAAAGGAAGTTTTATAAGGGAGAAAGTCACCTCTATTATGGTCAAGCATTAAAGTTCTTGTATATAGATGTCTGGAGGGGCAACTAAGGTTCAGATATTGCTAGTGCGTTAATCAGGAATGAGTTTTGTGAACAACAAAGCATTAGAACACATAGCTTCTTCGTTGTCCCTTGCAACAAGATTAGAGGTAGGCAGTCCAGAGCTGGTTCAAGAGCTAAGTGATTCCCTCAGGGATCCAGACTCTGTCCATATTTATTCTCCAGCATCCTTAGTTGATAAGCCTTCACCCTAATGCTCATTGTCTCATGGTTGCAAGATACATCTTGTACCTCCATTGTCAAATGCACGCTCCCAGCAGAAAGAAAATAAGAAAGCAGAGAGAATTGTCTGTCTCAGAGAAGTAGAAACTTACCCCTGAAAATCTCAACGTTCCTCTTGTCCGCTAAACAAGGTTACAAGGCTACTCCTAATTGTAAGAAGACTCAGGAAGCAAGTATTTTTAGTTGGATTCATTTTCATCACCCTGTAAAATCAGGAGAAAGGATGTTGGGTGGGCAAGTTGCACACCATCTGCTGAGGCATCTGTTCTTGTTTGGTGGCTGTTATATTTTGTTACAGATATTTAACATCATATCGTCTTCTCCCCTGGGGAACATATCTTTTTAAGTATCCCCAGTGTTAGCAGCTTGTTTTCCATCTGAGTTGGAAAATTAAATAACATTATTCACATTTTTATGTAAATGTTGTATAATGTGCATATATAATTACTTGAGAATGGTTTTCTTCAGAAATACATTTTCCTATTTTCCTGAGGATTTTAGTTTTGGAGGACTTTGCTTACATGTTACTCTAGTATGCTGAGTAGCAAGGCTTGAGGGAAGAGTGAAGTTGACATAAATGGAAGGCACCTTGCGCATTGAGCTTTGTGGGCAAATGATTGTTCTCATGGAAGATGATTCCATCTAAGAGCAAGATTTTATGAACTCAGAGAACCTTAAGAAGAAACAGTTACTCAGTAACTTTCTTAAAATATAGATCTGATACAGGTATGAGAGAAGAGCAATTAAATAGGCACACAGAGATCATTTTAGTTCTTAACTTGAATATCTTGGGATACTTCCTTTCCCCCTAGAGGTAGTATTTATTCTCTTTCTGGAAACAGGGCATGTAACTTGTTCTTTCTTTGGTGTAGAGTACCATAATAAGAAAGGATAGAAGTAACTGCATGATTTTAATTGTGTCTTTTTGCTTTAGTAGAATATCCTAAAATGGCACAAGTGGGAATAGTATGAAAATAAATACATTCATTTATTGGTTAAGCTTTAAATGTGAGTGAAATTTTCTTCAACTAATTATAATACTAAATTAATTCTAGAATCTGTTTCAATGTAGCCATATAATTATGTAGAACCATAACCCTTTATTGCCGAGATAAATCTTGACCCTAAAATAATGTACGATAGACCCTCGTCTGCTATAATTCTGAAAACTGCAGTAAGAAAGCCAAATTTTAATCCAAATGTTCCATGGTTCTTTGGGCTTCCAAGATGACAGGCTCATCAAAAAATATTCCTGACTTGGCCAGAAATGGAAAGATCCTCATTTTGATGGGTAGAAATGAAGAAGACATATAGATACATATTTGGACCAAGATTCCTTCCTTTTGGCTTCCAGATCTTTCATGGACAGGACTGAAGGAACCAGAATCAACAGTATTGGGAAAAGTAGATAGCTAAAAGATAAATTTTAACATGAACAAATTTACCAACTGATTCAGAAGAAACAGAAATCAGAGGAGAGACGGAACTTTAAAATAATTTTAAATTTTATCAGGGAGTTGTGGACAGACTCCTATGAAAAGGAGGACTTCAAGAGCAAGAAGGGATTCTTGGAAATTAAGTCTGATTGTTGACTTTTAAAAACAGTATATTAGCTGAAAGAAAAGATGCAGGACTTTTCTAGAAAACAGAACAAAGAACCAAGAGTTGGAAAAAAAAGAACTAGTGAAAGTGGAGACATTAGAGAATCATTCCATGTGGTCCTACATCTTCTAATAGAGGGGGAAAAAAGTGGAGGAAATAATTAAAGATACACACACACACACAATTTTAAATTTAGCATTGTATCATCATCTCCCCTGGGCAACATATCTTTTAAAGTATCTCTAGTGTTAGCAGCTTGTTTTCCATCTGAGTTGGAAAATTAAATAACATTATTCACATTTTTATGTAAATGTTATATAATATGCATGTATAATCACTTGATAAGTGATAAGAAAAAGAATATTAGTGGACCAGTAACTAAACACGTTTTCATGATATTTCAGAATACCAAGGAAAAGGAGAGGATATTAAAAGAGCCCAGAAATGGGAGTGGGGTAGAAAGTTGACCATAAAGATAATTTCTAGGCCGGGCATGGTGGCTCATGCCTATAATCCCAGCACTTTGTGAGGCTGAGGTGGGTGGATCATGAGGTCAGGAGTTCAAGACCATCCTGGCCAACATGGTGAAACCCTGTGCCTACTAAAAATACCAAAATTAGCCGGGTGTGGTGGCGTGTGCATGTAGTCTCATCTACTCAGGATACTGAGGCAGGAGAATCGCTTGAACTCGGAAGGCGGAGGTTGCAGTGAGCCAAGATCCCGCCACTGCACTCTAGCCTGGGTGACAGAGCTAGACTTCCTCTCAAAAAAAAAAAAAGAAGATAATTTCTAGAGGACAAGGGAATGACTTCATGGTTTGGAGGTAAAATTATTCTGAACCTGCAATTTTGTTCTCAGACATACTGCACATTTACCAGGAAGGTAAAATAAACACATTTTTAGACAAGTAAGAACTACATTATTTCATCACCCCAGATCAATCCTAAAAGAATTAATGCAGTGTAAGCTCAATAAAACAAAAGAAGGAAATATGGGTTTCAAGACCAGGTGGAAAAACTAGACCAAGGAATGCAATAAAAAAAATCTAAGACAATAGTTATTTGGCAAATCTTTTAAAGCAGAACAAAAAGTTGGCAAAATCACAATAGGATTTTTGGGGAACTCGGAAATCCTAAAAGCGAATGACATTTCCCTAACAGGAAGTGTGATGAAATGGAATGGTCTGAGTGAGTGGATGTAGTTTATGCTATTTAAGAGGGCCCCTTCTTCTCAGTTTTTCTTTGTTAATGTTTTTCGAGCAGCAGCACTTTAGTGATAATATTGCATGGCTTTCTCTCTGCATTTATACTTACCACTTGTTTCTGCAGAGAACAATTATGTAATTTTCATATTGTAAATGTTATTCATTCAATTTTAAAAACGTGTAAAAAATAGATAGTACAGAACATGATATCACCTTGACAATGTAAAAGGAATAATTACTGGAGAAAGGTTGGGAAGTAGAAAGGGGAAAAGAAATGAAGAGAAATACAGGGACTCTAATCTGTTATTTTACAGAGAGAGGATTTAAGAGACACTCAGTTTGGTGAATTAAGAGAGAGAGGTTTAAATACAAGGCTCTAAAAGTCAATTAAAAAACGAAATAGTGAAATAAAACTGGCAGAGATGGAGAGAAGGAGGGAATGGCATACTATAGAGTTAAATGATAATTTCTCAGTAAACAAATCAGGAAATAGAGGTTTGAGCATATTATCTGAAGATACACTCTTCAACCCAGCATCTCAA
Source organism: Nomascus leucogenys (assembly GCF_006542625.1). Taxonomy (NCBI): domain Eukaryota; kingdom Metazoa; phylum Chordata; class Mammalia; order Primates; family Hylobatidae; genus Nomascus; species Nomascus leucogenys. The sequence continues at coordinate 3,635,826 of NC_044391.1, forward strand.
CCACATGTGGTTATTGAGCCACTGAAAGGCAGCTAGTCCAAATTCAGATGTGCTCTAAGTATAAAATATATACCCAACTTTTAAAGACTTAGTATGAAAAAAAATGTAGAATACTTCAATAATTTTTATATTGATTACATGAATTGATAATATTTTGGATGTATTTGGTTAAATAACATTTAATTTATTAATATTAATTTTACCATTTAAAATTGTTCTTAATGTTACTACTAGAAAATGTAAAATCACAAATGTGATTCACACTATACTTTTACTGAACAGTCCCTGATCTAGAGATTTGGAGGTACATTTGAAGAATGGAAATTAGAAATGATTTATGTATTCATACCATTCCAGAAGTGGACCAGGGTGCAATGGGAAAGGAAGAGCTTTTATATCACATTTTATATGTTCTAGAACTTTTTTTAATTTTTATTTATTTATTTTTTTGAGACGGATTCTGGCACTTGTCCCCCAGGCTGGAGTGCAATGGCGCAATCTCGGCTCACTGCAACCTCCACCTCCCGGGTTCAAGCGATTCTCCTGCCTCAGCCTCCCAAGTAGCTGGGATTACAGGTGCCCTCCACCACGCCCGGCTGATTTTTGTATTTTTAGTAGAGACAGGGTTTCATCATGTTGGCCAGGCTGGTCTCGAACTCCTGACCTCGTGATCCGCCCACCTCGGCCTCCCAAAGTGCTGGGATTACAGGCGTGAGCCACCAAGCCCGGCCTAGAAAATTTTTGTACTAAACATTGAGCAGTTTCAAGGGGCTATTTGTAAAGTGTATGAAAGGCATGAGGAATACTATGACAACAAACACCCTTAGTCACCACCCAGTTTAAGAAAAAATAAATAAAATACCATAGACTTTGAATGCATTTCCTCCTTCTACTTCAGGCTACTGTACTGTTTTGATTTTCATTTTCTTAATAAAAATAGTTATTTTCTTTTTGTAAAAAGTTTCTAATTGAAGGATATCTTATGTAGTTTTTTGGGGGGGTTGTTGGATAATTTGTCAGTATTAAATTTTAGAATGTGTGTGCCATTTGATGGCACAGTGGTTCCCTTTGAGAAATGTATTCTGTATGTTTTCAAAAATGCAAATTGCAAAAGAATGTATAGAGTGACATCATGTTAATTTTTAAAAGCATGTATGTTTATATAATTGTGTAATTATAGATCTACATATACATGTATATGCTGACATTCATGTATACATTTACATGATATATATATGTATATACATGAGCTTATGCACATATAATAACTAGGACTTGTGCTTATCTCTCAGAAGTCTTATTGGATTGGCAGAGGAGGGAACTTCATATTCTTGTTGTATAAATTTTCAGAGAGAGAGTTGATCATAGAATTATGATTTTATTTACTTAGATTTGTTCATTTTCTGTGTTTTTCAAGTAAAAATCCCTTAAAGAAATAAAATACATGTTGAAATATGTTCTAGCAACCGAGACTATCTTAGAACAGAACACATTGCCTTAGAAGGTGAGAAGCAATATGTTTACAAATGAAAAAGAGGCTAAGTTGCATGAAAGTATTAAAGCCATTATTTTTCTTCTCTCCCACCCTAAGTATGTCAGTCCAAGAGGCAAGTGTTACCACTTTCAAAACAATCCTAAAATTGATTCTTTATCCTATCCTTTCAGTCTAAGACACTTTTAAAGAAACCACCAGTCTTGCTCCAGTGTGCTTCATTTTCTAACACAGTGTAAGAAGCATGTGAGCAGATCACGTTAATGTAATGATGCGTGCTTCCAGCAGGACAATCAAAGCAAAGGGGATGCATGAATCTCGGTTTTTTTGTTTAATTTGCTGAGTGTAGACCATGTATAATTTTTGGTAATGTTTACTTCTTCTCTAATCATATATGTGCATGTGCATTGAAAAGATATTAGGAAACTCAAATTACAAACAAGAAATTAAATACTTATAGTAATCCTGTCATCCAGATATAAACACTAATAATATTTTGTTGTATTTATTTCTAGAATGTCTGGACATATACATATAACCATTTTTACGACTTAGGAAATATGCTGTGCATATGATCATTTTTCTCATAGAATATTGTGAGTGCTTTTTCATGGCATTGAATGTTCTTCATAAGCATAGTTTTAATGACTGAATTAGATCATTTTAGAGAAATCAATTAAAAATATTCTAAGAGTTTAAATTGGGAATGAATATATCTTTGTGGTGAGGACTGAACATACTTTTTCTTTTACTTGACTTTGAGTATGTAATTGATTTCACAAGTAAGAAAGATAATGAAATGCTTACCTCGTCATAATCAATAGTGATTTCCTAAGCTGTTAATGTTAGGTGAATGGAAGTCTTCCCCTGTGGATATGGAAGACATATCCAAGGACATATTGTTAATGAGAACAGACGGGCTGTGCACTTCGATACTCTCCAATAAGTGAAAAAACAGAAACTTCATTAATGCAAAATGACAGGGAGCTATATACCCTTGCATTTTAAGACAAAGATGAATCTATATCCTGTCCTTGTCTCAAGGAGGCAGAAGGTTGCAGATTCCTTTTTGCTGTGTTACTTACCTTTCACTAATGACTCATTTAGCATAAACCAGCATTATCAAGGTGAATTCCACCTAAGCCAAGTCTAATACATGTCATACAAGACAGGATAAGGTGATCATTCTGGAAAGTGGGAATTTGGAATTGTGTCTTCTATCGTCAGTTGAATGAATGGGATAGGCTGAGTTGGAGGAGGAATGATTCTTTTGGGATATGGGGACCCAAGAATGAGTGCCATCTGAGAACCGTTAAGTTTTTTAAAAAAGTGGAAGATCAGAGACATTCACAAGGACTATAATAAGAAAGAGTATGATAGCTCAACATGAGAGAATAGATGAGGTAGTCAGGTGAGTAGGTGAGTGAGCGAGTGAGTGAGTGAGTGAGAGAGAGAGAGAGAAGAGGGCAGAATTTATAAACAGCATAGCTCCCACCTCCTGGATGCCTTCTGCAGGCCAGCCACTTGTCTCCCATGGGGTGGGAAGGGAGTCACCTGCAAAAGGAGGAGCATAGAGGATGAGGCAGGATTTCTTTTCACTTGGCATGTAAGGATGATGAGACTGGAGGAGTAGGAAGGAAGGAAGTAGCTTGAGGTAAACAGAGTTTTTATAATAGAGGGGTTTGAAGAGTTGACACTGGCATTCCATGAGGAAACGAAGACTCCTCGTAAATGACTTGCAGAAGGTTACATGGTTTTTCACAGGAAGCTCCAGGAAGCTGCCTGGTACTGTTGGATATGGACATGAACTATTTATTCCTCTAAGATCCTGACATCTGAGACAAAGCCAGGATGTTTTATACAACTCTGGACTAGATGTGTTCTCTGATGAAAAATGAAACTGCATCCTCTTTGCATTGGAATTTGCAGGCACTCTCTCAAGCTGCTTTAAGTGAGAAAAAGGGGAACGTATTGAAAGAACACAAGGCTGTGTCCAGGAATCTCAGTGTAAGCAGGGGAGGATCTAAAAATATGAACTGGAAAGCTTTAAAGAATCCAGGCAGTGATTGATTTTCACCGGCTCTCTTATCTCTGCTCTTCCAGTGCTGTTTTTCTCTGCCCCTGTTTCTCTGTATACATGAGGTTGGGTGACTGTCCTAGATATTTACATGCCTATTTCAGGCGGCTCTTAACTAGCATCCCTGAAGTTCAATCCCAAACTCTCAACAGAGGAAGAAGCTGATTGGCTCATGTGCTCAGCTTTGAGCACATGTCCCTCCTTGGCCCAGTCAGCACTGGCCAGGGGCAAGATCCCAGCACAAATATGGGTGCCATGGATAGCCTTGTGGATAGGGGTCTGATAATACTTGTCAAGGAAGAAAATTGTGGGCTGGAGTTCTCTAAAATTGACCACTACCCTGTGATATCTTAGCAGGTCTGGGACAAGGGACATGATCTTTCACCATCACTGTCTTGTCTTTTCTACCAACAAGAATATCTAGTCCCTTGCTATTGAAAGTATGGCCCATGGACCAGCAGCTTTAGCATCACCTGGGAGCTTGTTAGAAATGCAGACTCTCAGGCCCTTCCCCAGGCCTATTGTGTTAGAGTCCCACGGTAACAAGATACCCTGATAATTGTAGAGCCCTGACTTTTGAGAAATGCTAATTAAATGGAGGAGAGAATTAGGAACCAACGCAGACCAGGGCTGCTGAGACGGCTTCTTCCACAGGTACCTGTCTCCTTTCATCTGGCAGCTAATTTGTTTTGGCCAAGCTTCAGCTAAGAGCTATCCCCTGCCCTCACTGAGCTCTTATTTAAGGTGTTTTTGCTAGAAATTTGAGTTCAGGATGAGCTGGAGAGAGCTGCCTGTGTTCAAGAGAAAATTGTTTTTGTGTCCATCTTATTCTGTATTGGCACCAAAGGGGTGATCAGTGGGATGAAAAGAGGAAAGAGAAAAAGCAATAAAGATGTTAAAATCATGTCCAAAAGGCAGGTATCAGCAAGTTCACTTTTAATTAGTTATTACCTTGAGGTTACTTATATTAAATCATTATACTACACCTGTTTTCACTTCTGCCTCTGAAAGTTTTTTAACGTCTTTAAAAAGGCATCTTTTCATAAAGCTTAAGCTCTTTGTGGGCTAAATAACAAGTTTTGATTTAGGAGAAATTACTAGATAATTATGTGTTAAGTATTTAGAATACAGACTCCCTCAAGAAACTCACCAGGTAGAACATCTTTGGCAGCAATTCAGAAATCCATGCCATTAATGTTTCGGACTTTGAAGTCTAAAAAGATAAATTTCTGACACTCTACCTTGCAGGAACTCTGTTTTCCTTCATTTTCTCTTTTATACTCCCTAAAAGGCCCTGGGAACTAGCGTGTGTCCTACAACCTGCCATTATTGTTAAATCAATCTGCTTATTTGCAGGAACGCTGTAATTATTTAGTAACCTGATTGGAAAATCCATATAAATTATTTTCTTATAAAAATCCTTACTTTGTAATAGAAGTGATCAGATGGAAATAACAAGAATTTCTAATTCTGTGGGCAATCAGGTGGCCTCTCTCAATGGGGCCCTTCCGACATGAATTCAGAACTTTCATCAGTGTTTATGTTGTTGGAGTAGAAATGTATAGTTTCACTGGATCCTGTTGGAATTGTTGAAGCCAATTGCTCTAATGCACTTGATTTTTTTGTGACTAAATTTCTATATTTATTAAAACAGTTGCATTTTGTCTGGACATGTAATGTCCTTTTCTTGAATAGGCATGTGGAAGTATTTGGAAATCTTTGAAGTGCTGTTTCTCAACCTGAGCTGCATGTTGGAATCACCTGGGGAGCTCTGAAAACTACTGATACCTAGGACCCATCTCCAGAGATTCCAAAGTAGTTGCTCTGGGTGCAGCCTGGACTGTGGGATTTTTAATCCCTTCCCGCCCCTGAGATTCTAATGTGCAGCCAATGTCAAGAGACATCATCCTGTCGACCTCTTTACCAAACAGGTGTGGATGTGGGTGGACAGGCTCGTCAAAATGCATTTTCCCAGATGCCATCCCAAGACAACAAATTCATTAGTTTTGGGGCAACTCCAATAATCTGACTATTTAAGCAAGTCCAAGCCCCATTGTGATTTTGATAGAGGAGGCCCTTGCACCACATTTAGAAACCCTTTCTTGGAGATTATTTCTAAAAAAGAGAATGACTGGGACCAAAATATGTTCAGTGTTGTAGTATTAGGGACCATCAGTGAGTGATTGAGGTGTACTTGGAAAGATGACAAGGCTGGGGACTGGGCATGGTGGCTCATGTCTGCAATCCCAGCACTTTGGGAGCTCAAGGCAGATGGATCACTTGACATCAGGAGTTCGAGACCAGCCTGGCCAAATGGCAAAACGCCATCTCTACTAAAAATACAAAAATTAGCTGGTCATGTTGGCACATGCCTGTAATCCCAGCTCCTCGGGAGGCTGAGGCTTGAGAATCACTTGAACCCTGGAGGTGAAGGTTTCAGTGAGCCGAGATTGTGAAACTGCACTCCAGCCTGGGCAAAAAGAACGAGACTCTGTCTCAAAAACAAAAACAAAAACCCGATGACCAGCAGTTCTGTGGTATAGCGGCAAGACTCCTGGGGTCACAACAAAAGAATAGAGTTCTGATTCTCACAGTGCTTCCGTTACCAGTTCTGTGGCCCTGGGTATGACACTTAATCTTTCTGGTGCTGAATCCCTTCAACTCCAAAAAGAGGGCTTGGAAAATATTAATCTCAGGTCCTCTGAAGCTCCCATACTTGATTATTCTCTGATGGTAAAAATTTTCCGTTAGCATAAATTCTTACAGAAACTTCTAGCAGTGCTGTTGATGGATGCCCTGCCTCAGTGGGTCAAAAAGCGTGGTGCCTGGGCAAGCAGCAGCATGGTCACCTTGTTAGAAATGCAGATTCTCAGACCCCACCACAGATTTACTGAAGAAGCATCTTTGGGAATGGGTCCCAGCTGTTTTAACCAGCCCTTCAAGAGATTTCGATGCATACTCAAATTCGAGGAGCACGCCTCTAAAAATAATACTTGGAAAAAATAAAGTTGATAAGTATTCCTTTTACCTGTGGTGAAGAGAAATCATTTGCTAAACACATAAACATTTAACACTATTTAGAAAGAAATATGTTGGCAAGCAGCTTCAAGTGGAAGGGTAACTGTTAAGAGAAATACTGAAATCTACAACCTTGCTATACAACGTGTGGTCTCCTGATGGGTCAACATTGCTATCTCTGGACAACTGCAGAATTTCTGTCTCTGCCCCAGATCTACTGAATGAGAATCTGCTTTTTTGTTGTTTTTGTTTGTTTGTTTTTGTTTGTTTAACAAGTTCACTTCGTAATTCATTTGCAGGTTAAAGTCTGAGAAGCACTGTTCTGGATAAAGATGTTAAGACCATAATGTCAGTTTTCCCTTCCTTTTGTAATATGTACCTATCAGTAAACTGTCCCACATCACAGTCTGAAATCAAATCCAGTAAAAAATTTGTGGCCCTGTAAGTTGGATCCACACCTTTATCAATTTAATAGTTAGTAGCTGTTGTTTTCATTGTGTTTTACCTGTTTGGGGCTTTTAAGCCTTTTTAAAAAACATTCCTTATGGAAAAAAATTGCTTAATACTGTCGCTTTCTTTTTCCTTTTCTTCCTCTTTTGAAAGCTGCCATTTCAGTCTGACTCCCTATAGTACTTGAACATTTTTAAATCATTTTTTTCTAGTGTCTGACCACTTTTCTAAAATGGAGGCTGGGTAGAATATTGAGGGTTTGTTCTGTGGGTTTGATTTTATCTTGATTCATTGCTACATTGCTGTATTTGTGTGGATCTCAATAAAATTATAAATTAGAAGATTAATGTTAAAATGTTACAAATTATAAATTAACATTAAACTGCAAAATGTATGGGAAAGAATCCTTAAGGATCTGCAGAAGAACCTTCTAAATTAACAAAGAACTAGCCTTGTGCAGCAGTACCTTAGGATAGAGATGGGCAACCTGAGATTTCACAAATAGAACAGAGCAAGTTTATGATAAAATGGGTGGAGATGGAGCACGACATACTATGTGTATATTCTTATGTAGCAACTTTTAAAAATAACTCTTTTAATCATTGGTTCCCTCCAAAACTTAGGTATTCTTTCTAGTCACTGTTCCTAGGTACTGGGAAATTTATTGGCTTCAAATTATGAGAAGAAAACAACAGTATTAAAGTGACTTTCATTAAATATGTGCCAAATATGACATTTCATCAACCATTTTGTCAACTAGGACATCATATCAACTTGTAACTTAAATCATCTTTGTGACTTATCTATAAGCTACATTTGCTGTGGGTGCCTTCACTATATTTGCTATGATTTGGGGAATGAAGAAAAATTCCTAAAGCTAGGAATCTTAGAACACTGGCCTTACATGGTTAATTACTTCTTTTCTTGTGGTTATTCCATATCTATTTTTCTGTTCAGAAGTAGAAATTAGTCAAGCTTTTTAAAATAATTATTATTTGTAATAAAATATATCATAAAATGGCAATTTTTATTTGATTTTTGAGGTAATTTTTCTCTCTAGAAAATCAGTTATTGACCTTTTTGGGGGGTTAAAATTCATCTGAAAATCTCATGAAAGCTGAAGAACCTGTGCTTAGATACATGAAAATATGCAGAAAAATATACATTTTGGGCTGAAGATTAACCTTCAGTGTCAGTGCTATAATTTGCCTATTTGTCCCCTCCTGAATTTTTGTTGAAACTTAATCTCCAATGCGGCAGGATTGAGAGGTGAGGCCTTTAAGATGTGATTGGTTCATGACAGCCCTGCCCTCATGATAGATTAATTTGTTCACGGATTAGTGGAGTAATGGGTTAGCATGGGAGTGGGTCTGTGGCTTTACAAGAAGAGTAGGAGACACCTGACCATGTTAGCCCGCCTCCCTGAGGTGGCACAAGGCATCACATGGCAAGAGGGCTGAGTGTGCTAACATGGTTAGGTGTCTCTTTCTCTCACTTCTATAGTCTCCACCAGCAAGAAGGCCCTCACCAGATGCACCTGCCTGACTTGGGACTTCTCCACCTCTATAACTGTAAGACATAAATTCCTTTTCTTTATAAACCCAGTTTCAGGTATTATATTATAAGCAACAGAAAAGGGACTAAGGCAATCAATTAATTCAGTAAAGACTTTTTTGATGACAGAAACAAACTAGCAAAATTAACTAATATGTTCACCCCAGGAGTTTTAAGTGAGACAAAGGTAACTTTTTGGTTCTCATTGAACCCATGGCTGGGTCTAGGGTCTTGATCAGTATGATCATACTTGGTTTCTTTCTGTTTCTCTGCCATGTCTTCTGCTGTGTTTGGTTTCATATTTCAGTCATTGACAGCTCCAGGCTGATATCCCATTATTCCAAACATAGCAGCATAAAGACTCTAATTTCAAAATATCTCAAGTAAATCTCAGAACTGAGCTTGTGAATCTTGGTTGCTTATATCTGGGTATTTTGTCCATTCCTGAGCCAAGATTATTCCATCTCCAGCTGTGGTAGGTCATAGCCCAAGTCACAGGCTTTCACTTTTAGAGTCAGTTTCACAGGAACCTCAGGAACTGACAGCAGGAAAAGGAAGGATTTCTAGATGAACATCAGTGCCCTCGTATCCATACAAGGGGGATGATGTTAAGGGGGAAGGACTATCAACATCCACTGCAGAAGCAGAAATGGTGTTAAGAGACAAAGACTATCAGCATCCACAACCATGAGCAACCACTGCTTCAGAGGTAAAGAAACTATATAATTAGCCCAGGCCAACTCTTTTTTTATTTTTATAATGCCCAGACTACATGCATGTCTTAATCATTTCTTTAATATAAAATTTCTGTGCACCTAATGAGAAGGTATTTTTAGCTACACATCCATGACCCTTATCCTCATTGTTGCATTTCTCCTCTGAACCTTGTCATCACATACCTTGCCCAAAAGGCACTGCTTGTTTTAGCCATTGAGCAAGGTGGGTAAGCATATTGAATTTGCTGTCATATCCTCCTGAAAGGTGCAACAATGCAGGTAGCTCAGTCACATGGGATCACAAAAAAATGAGGCTTATTCCTAATACTTTAGGCTATACTTGTGAAGCCTCATGGGAAGTTTTTCTTTAAACAAGTCTACAGCACTTATTTTAGGCTTAAGTAATCTGATTAGTTGTTAACAGAAAAGGATACATTTAAAGTCCACAGATATGCAAACATTTAATTAGTAAGTGTAGGTTTTATGTTCTGTCTTCATTTATCAGTGATGAGAGTGACCTTGGCTGTGACCTCCCACAGCTGAAGATGGAATGCTTTTGGTTCAGGAATGGAGAAAATGCCAAGACTTGACCAATTAGGATTAACAAGCTCAATTCTGAGACTTTATTTGAAGTACATTAGAAGTGGAGTCTTTCTTCTGCTAGGGTTAATACTACTGGCATATTAGCCTGGAGCTGTCAGCCATAAGAGATAATGTGTTCAACTACGTCATCATTCCAGCACAGTGAGCAAGGACTAAGTGCTACTGAAAAATCTGGTAAACAGAAGGTTGTTTGACTTTGGCTATATTTTGCTGGATTTAAATTGAACGTTTCTGAAACTTCTGAATAATTCTGTCATAGAAAGATCCACGACAGGGAACATTTTATAAATAAACTACTCTTATATCAACAGAGATCAAGGCAAAGAAAAGAAACCACTCTAGGTATTTCACACAGGAAAGATTTAATACAGGGAATTGGGTGCTTAGAAAATGGCCTGAAATGCTGGTGAATGATGAGGAATGTTGTAGCCATCACTGGACTTTGGAGTTCAAGAGCACACCCACTGTTGCTATTGCTGCTATAATTTCCTCCAAAACCTGTATGTTTCAAATTGTGATTGCCAGGGTCAGTAGCAGCAGGAAGATGGCCACTGCCCTTTAAATATTTTAAGTGCTTCTAACTAGTGGAACTCACATGCATAGGAGTCTTGGAAATTTAATGTTTAACCTTCTGGCCTCCCTAACCAAGGAAGGGTGGGATGGCAGTATACAGAGACAATCCACAGTATATACTACAGTATTAAAAAAATGGGTTCCCCTGGGATTTTATTAATGAAGTTCCTTTTTTATTCAAGTGAAACTACCTGTCTATGACAGCTTAAAATAATATTAAGCGTCACTAAATGGTGAATTACATTTTTTTCTATTTATTTTAAAAGGTACAAACAGTAAAATTCATACTTTTTGATATATGAGATTTGACAAATTCATTGAATCATGTTATCACTGTCATAATAGGATACAGAACAGTGTCTTCACTCCAAAAAATTCTTATCTGTTGTTTGTCTGTACTCCAGCTCGCTTCCCATCCATACCTCCTGGTAACCAGGGATCTATTCTCCATCACTACTAGCTTTGCCTTTTCCAGAATGTCATGGAAAGGGAATCATACAATGTGTATTGAATGTGACATTAGTAGAATGCATTTGAGCCTCATCTATGTTGTTGCTTGTATAGATAATCCATTTCTTTTTATTGCTGATTAATATTCCATTGTACGTATGTACCATTCATGACTTGCATTTTGAAAGAATCACATATTTCCTTTTATTCAAACTCTCCATATATTTTTTTTAAATAACATGGATATTATGAACCCTGCTTGCAACTTCAAACTAAGTGTTCTTTATTGATGATTAATCAGGTTATATAGTTTAATTATGATTCCTGGGTAGGATCAAGAAAATTAGACAAATCTCAAGAAATTTCCATTCTAATATATAGATCAAGTATGCTACCCAGAATGTACCAAGTGCCCATTTATGCCACCTCAATGAGTTTCCAAAAGAAACAAATATTTTTTAGATGAATTATTTGTTGATTTCCATACTATCAGGGAAAGATCCGTGAAGGCCAGCCATATTTTCATTTGAAAAGATGGACTCATTTTTGGCCCTATTCACAGACAGCCTTTCTTCCAGACAAATTTCAGCATATTTTGATGACTCATTGTAGAAATTGGTTTATTATTTGCATCAGGAGAAAGCATTGCTAGCCAACAGCTGAGAAAAAGAAAAGGTTACAGCATTCTGTTTTAGGTTTCTAAAGGTCTTTTTGGGCAGAATGTAATTTCCAGCTGTGGATTCATCTAGCCTTTGAGGACTTATCCCCTGCCTCTTTTCTGAAGGGTTCTATGATTGTTCATTACCTCAAGTTGTCCATTTTACATCTTATTTGAAAGCAGGACCCTGACAGTGCTAAACTTTCTCAGGCTCAGCTGAACTGTCAGAGGTAAAGAAACCGAGAAGTTTGCTCGTATTTATTCTACCCAAGACATTCTGCATATTACATTCATTATCTCACGACTTTACCAGGTAGGTAGTAGTATTATCAACATTTAACAGTTAAGGAAGCTGAAGTTGAAAGAAGTTAGTTACCGTTCCCAGGATTTACATAGCTCATTCAAGAACTTTTGAACCCAGGACTCTCTGGTAACAAAGTTTATGCTTACAACCACTTTGCATTTAAGCTTTCTGTCATTTAGAAGACATTGACATTGTCATTACTATTTTTTATACATGAATTATGTGCATCTATAATTAAGATGTCAGCTGCTTGTCCAGATTACTTATCCCTGTAAAAAAAAAAGTTTCCGAACAATGTGAGGTGTGAGTAAATAATACATCCTGCATAAAATGTTTTGTGGACCAATGAGATGGCTTATTAGAAACATTTAGCTTCTTCCAAGAAGGGTTGCCAAAATGGCAAATGTAGTAGAATTCTTTATAACACTTGTACCTGGAGTCAGAAGTCATATGTAGCATTCAGACTAACTGTATCAGTTGGGGCTTTTAAGGTTGTGACTTTTGGATTTTAGAGGGTTGTGATTTGACCTTTGATTAAGAAGGCATCATGGGGCTGGGTGTGGGGGCTCACACCTATAATCTCAGCACTTTGGAAGGCTGAGGAGGGAGGATTGTTGAGCCGAGAAGTTTGGGACCAGCCTGGGCAACACGGCAAGATCCTACGTCTACCAAAAAAAAACAAAGTTGTCTGGGCATGGTGGCATGCACCTAATAGTCCCAGCTACTCGGGAGGCTGAGGTAGGAAGATCACTTGAGCCCTGGAAGTCAAGGTGACAGTGAACTATGCCAACACGCCACTGTATTCCAGCCTGGGCAACAGAATAAAACCCTGCCCACGCCCTCCCCCCCAAAAAAAGAGAGAAAGAAAATAACGAGGAGGTATAACAATTTCTTAATACAGATTTTTGTTGCTGTTGCAATGAGGTTCTGCTGTATTGCTTGAAAGTAATTTGAAGAAATTAAATCAGATCAGGGCCTTGTGCCTAAAACATTACATGTGCTTTAGTAGTCATAAAATATGGTCTGCTAATGAGGATGCTGACTGGCAATCAGAAGTCTAAGATGGGGCATTACTGACACTTTGCATGCTGTCATGGTTACCACCATAGCTGCAGGTCTCCGACCTAGACTATCGAGGGTCTGTGTCTCAACCCCTATCTCCTCTCCTCCCCTGATTCCTCCTCTACCCTGAATTAAATGCAGGCCTGGACAACATTGCTTTAGCAGTTTCTAAGTATATTTTATTTTGGCAAGTCATATATTTACTCAGTTCTTTTGTGCAAAACAAGTAAGCTACCAGAGCTCTCCCGTTGGGGCCATTAATCAAATTGTTTTTGAGTTTTTCTGCTCCCCAGGGTGGGGAAGCGTGACAAATTTCTTGGTGAGCATACCCTTAAAATGAAAAGATGGTCTTGGGTGATATCAGACAAGGTCAGTTTGTTCTTTGTTCTCATGAAAAGGCTCTCCCAGTTTGTTCACTGTTACTAGTGAAATTGACTTACTTTGTGAACTTCTGGTTACAGGGATTTTTCTTTTTTTTTTTTCATTTCATTTTACCTACCTTGGTACCTAGCAGTGTTGGATACATAGGAGGTACTTTCTATATTTTGTTTTTGGAAAACACTTTAAAGTTACACAGGAGAAAATATATTCATGTAATTCAGAGGAGGCTGGATTTCCTTCAGGAATGGGGGCATTATTGGTTTTAATTCTCAGTATATACTTATTAGAAAATAAACAATGAGTTGAATGTTTGATGTAGGTCAAGTAGCATGCAAGAAGGATAATCATAGACCTGCTTTTGCAAAGCGTACAGTCAAGGGTAAAAGACTTACAATGTGAGAATAGAATGATGTCACTACCACTTTTATCATTACTGTTGCCTAGTATGTATCGAGCAATAATGAAATGTCAGAACTTCTTCTAAGTCATTTCAATATTAACGCCTTTAATTCTCCAAACAAGGCTCTTGAAGTAAGCACTGTGATTATTCCCATTTTACAAATGAGGAAACTGAAATACAGAGAGGTTAAGTACTTGCTGAAGATCACACAGTTATAAAAGGCATGCCTGCTATTTGAATTTGGGCAGTCTGACTCCAGAGCCCATACTCGTATGTACTGGTCAGATGGAAGAAGCAGGGAATCCCAAATGAGCCCTTGGCCCAAAGCTGTGGGTTAGAGAAGGGTCCCAGAGTCAGTGACGTCTGTGCTGAGTCATGGATGATGGGTAGGTGTTTGCCAGGCGAAGGAGGAGGAAGAGGAAGGTGTTGAGTTATGTTCTGTTCAGATGATAATACAGAACTTGTTATTGTGGTTGCAGTGTGTGTGTGTGTGTGTGCGTGTGTGTGTGTGTGTGGTGTGTGTGTGGTATCTGCTTGGAGCAGATGATACAGCTGCTCGAGCCAGAGTATGTACGTCTTTGTTAAGCCATGTTATTACTAAATGTGGGTTTTTATCTTGTGTATTATTGTGAGCCACTGAAGGGCTTTAATCAGGTAACATGATAAAACTTACATATTTAGAAAAGTTAGTTGGGCTTCTGTGTAGACAATGAAAGAACAGGAGGAAGACTGCTGGCAGGATATTAACTAGGAAGCTTTGCAGCAGCCCAGGAAAGGACAGATTAATACAAAACCTAGAGTCAGGGTAAGACAGGGGCAGATGCCAGAGAGATCCAGGGAGTAGAATCCAGCAGAACTTCGTAACTGATTGGTTGGATAGGAGAGAAGAATTAGACGGAAGAGTCACATTTAGAGTATTTTAAAGAAAAAAAAATTGAATTCCACAGTTCCTGCTCCAGGCCAGTTTTTCATTGTTCTTACAGTTCGTTTTTCTTTAGAAAGGAAAAGGCACATTACATGTTAAAGAAACAGATGTACCTGATTTTTTATGGACTCCTGGTCCATTTGACTTTCCTTTCTAATGCTATATTTTCTTGAGTTTACACTTCTTGTGGTGGCGAATGCTTTTGGTAAACTTTCTTGTATGTCATCTCTTAAAAATTGCAATACCAATCCCTTTAAGTTGCCATAAAAAAGAGAGTGCAATGCAGGATGAGAGGAATTATGCTTGTCTTCAGTATCTTAATGGGCACCATACTCCTTAGGTATTAAGACTGGATCTTACTTTTACCTCCCAAATTATCAGATTCTGACCCTATTTTATTTGCACATGTAAACACATGTTTGGGAACAGCAAGGTTATTTCCATCAGCCTTGGACAATGCATTTTTATAGTGGCAAATTCTATTCTTAAACATCCCATGTAGGGTTAAAGAGAAAAATATCTTCTGTCCTACGAAAACTATGCCTTGTGCTTTGCCTCTGCTCTTTGTTTCTGATAGGGGTTACCTGAGCATCAGAAACTGTGTTTCTCTTGAGAATTTCTATCTGCTGATAGGTTTTCTCTATGGTTCTAGAGAGCAGATAAAGATACAAGTATCCCTTATTATATGACAGTCTTGCTTTTTCTGTACAGTACAGGTTTTCAAGTAGTAAAATTCCTACCTTATTTAAAATTTTCAAAATCTATACTAATTATTTGGACCCTTTCCTCTTTGTCCCTTTTAGTTTTGTAATTGTCATTCAAGTGTAATAAAAATATAACCATGCTTAAGATATTGAAAAAATCTTTCCAATTCAGAACTCTTCGAATGTAATAGAGACTCTTTAGAATTTTACCATATAGTAGGAAATACTGTTTCAACCACCACATGAACAATAATTTATGATATTTCTTATTGTATTAGCCCGTTTTCGTGCTGCTGATAAAGACATACCCGAGTCTGGGAAGAAAAGGAGGTTTAATTTGACTTACAGTTCCACATGGATGGGGAGGTCTCACAATCATGGCGGAGGGCACAAGGCACTTCTTGCATGGAAGCAGCAAGAGAGAATGAGGAAGAAGCAAAAGCATAAACCCCTGATAAACCCATCAGATCTCACAAGACTTGTTCAGTATCACAAGAATAGCACGGGAAAGACTGACCCCCATGATTCAATTACCTCCCACTGGGTCCCTCCCACAACACGTGGGAATTCTGGGAAATACAATTCAAGTTGAGATTTGGGTGGGGACACAGCCAAACCATATCATTTATGAAACAGCATTACCTGGTGGGGAGGAAACAAGTGGCATATTATCAAATGGGACCCTATTTTGCCCAAGGTCATGTGGCTGGTAAATGGTAGATCCAGAATTCTGGCCTTGTTCTGTGCCATTCCTAGGCCCTGCTCTTTCTTCCTATCATACCACACATGTCATTCCTGCCTCTACCTCATGGCCACAGTCTAGTTTTTTAATAGGGAGCAATTCCAGAAATGAGGATTCAAATCCCAACTAATTCTGTTCTACTCAAAATATGGCCCATGGACCAGCAGCATTGAGATCACCAGGGAGCTTATTAGAAACCTGCAGTTTCATACTTGGGAGGCTGAGGTGGGAGGATCGCTTGAACCCAGTTTCAGGCTGCAGTGAGTGATGATTGTAACCCTACGCTCCAGCCTGGGCGACAGAGCAAGATCTTGTCTCTAAAAGAAAAAGAAATAGAAATGTGCAATTTCTGTCCCTACCCCAGAACTGCTGAATCAGACTGGTCATTTTAATGGGGCCCCCAGGTAACCTGGATGCACAGTAAAGTCTGGGGAGCCCTGGACCAGGTTCCTGGAAGCCAGCTTCTCCACCTGCTGCCGCTATGTGACTGTCATCTTCCTTCCATGTGGGAGAAGTGGATTGACTGCATGTTAGCTACAGGGTATAACCACTGGAGTTGAATTTCAGCCTTTTTGAAGAGTAAACATGTTTAACCTAGAAAGGACTACTTAGCAACATAATATTGAAAGACCGCTCAGCCCATTTTTTGAAAAGCATGAGCTGTTTCCATAGATAAGCCAAACAGGCGTGAGCAAAACAGAGGAAAAGCGAACTTTGCTGTTTTGATTTGTGGATGATGATTTGATTTTCTAAAAAGAACAGCTTTGTTTCTTTCCCTGAGAACATAAGATTACTGAGTTCTTAGAGCCTCAGCCCATGCAGCTTTCCTGCTTTGGTATATGGGTAGGGCAAAGCCAGATTAAAGATGCACAGTATCAAGCCATCTGACCTCCAATGCCAGATTTCCTGCAGTAGTCTAATTACCAGTTTATCGGCTGTTAACCTTGCACCACAGTTACAAAACAGCAACTGCTGGTTGGAATCTTAATAGTTGATGAGTGTCAGGGAGGGTCTTCCTTCTGGTGAGACCAGTATCCTTGTGAGTCTCATGATGATAATTTGCTTTAGAGCTCAGTCACTGAAAGGGAGGAGAGAAGGGGCATAATGACCAAGGGTATCCAAGTACCGTGACAGAAGGCCATAGACAGCTTTCCTATCTAGGAGGAATTCAGCCTGAAGCCCACAGCTCAAGGGGCACACAGACCAGGCACTCCTGTTTTGAAACAATAAAATAAAACTGTTTTTTGAAAGTTTTGTTCACTTGATCATTTTGCCCTGTGTCTGTGATTTCCCTTAGAATAAACAAATTAGGAACAGTACCTGGGTTTTAGTGTAAGACAATGTGCAGCCACAACAACATTGCCTTAGAAGGTAACTTTATGCTATTTTTATTCAATTAAATCTCACAAGCCACCCAGGTGAATGTTTTCATGTTGCTTTCTTAGAGATATGAACACAGAGAACAGAAGCTTGCTTAAGTTCAGAGCAAACAGAATTCCAGTTGCACGGGCTCTCCCAATTACAGCTGTGTTTATCAATACTTGGTGGATAGGGAAGAGGTGGCTTGTGAACTGCAAGACTTTAATACATGTCAGTAACCTTCTACTACAAATTGAAATGCTCTGTAAATCAGGAAAGGGTTTGCCATTTTTATGCTAGTGTATTTCACGACAGTCCAATTGGAAAAGAGTTAGTACTGATGTTTTATTGGCAAGGTTTCCAGTCCAGATTTGATTTATAAGAACAGCATTGCATATAAGAGTGTACGTTGCTTAGACAGGACATCCAGGAACTGTGTTAATCTACATTTTCAGGTACTTCTACTCAAGAAAAGCACAGAAAATATCTTTTCAAAGTTCCAAAATTAAATTTTAGAAAAAGATTTGAACAAAAATGTTTGCTTATTAATTTATCCATGGTTACACCAGCGAGCTCTCTCATGACAACTCATGGCATGTTTTACTAGACGCTGGGCCCTATGCATGGGTTTCCATCTGATATTACCCTAAAAAGGACTCTTCAGGTAGATATCATAACCTTCAGTTTACAGTTTGAGGGAGCTGCATTGGATCTCACAACGAGCAGTTATGAGCGCTGGGCTTCCAGGGTCCTCGAAAGTAGCAATCACTGTGAGTACCTGATGGCAGCCGACACATAGAATGGACGTGGTCCATACAGGCCATGACTAGGGCAGGTTGTCTCACTCACACAAGGCCTGTTCATTCACTCATTCATTTCTCTTCACTTGTTTAATAAGTATGCATTGAGAAGTTACCATGTGTCAGGAGAACACAAAAATGGAAGATTCACAGGTCCTGCCCTCATGGAGTTCCCCATTGAGTTTTTTTTTTTTTTTTTTTTAATACAAGCTTTACTGTATTTCCTTTCTTGGGTGGTTACATCTAGGTAAGACAGGTACGTTGTATGTTGGATGGCCTCAACTAAGCAAGATGCTAATAACTTTATGAAGCTGTGGGAAAAATTTGGAGTATGTTATTTGGTTAAAGAATAGGAACATTTCTAAGGACAGATTACAAAGTTAAACCTAAAATTAAACAGTTTACTTGCCAATGTATTCCTTTTTGTGTATTCCTTTATCTGTGAGTCCATTGAATGCTTCCTATGTGCAAGGTATTATGCAGAGTATAAAAGTTGAATTCAGTTTCTCATGCAGCTGAAACTTCTTTCAGACTTGGACATGAGCTTGAAATAATTATAGTGCTAGGTAGAAATGTTCATTGCCTTGGAGGGGTATGTATAAAGTACTTGGGATTTAAAGGAAGAGAGAATTAGAGAAAACGTCAAGGGGGGAAATGACATTTGAGCCAGACATCAAAGGACAGACAGGATTGGAAGATGAGGAGATAGGTAGGAATAGAAGATTCATTTTAGGCAGAGAGAACAATAGGGAAAATAGAAGAGTGACTAGCAGGAAATTCAGCTGAAATTTGAGATATGAAAGATATTTTAGAGGTATCAATAATTGACTTACTTCCAAAGAGTTCATCATCATTTTAATCTCCCTTGAAGATTATTTTTTAAATCCAAGTAAGATATTTTAAAAATTAAAACATACATAAAAGTTGAAAAAGAAAAAAAATGCTGACCTGCACCCCAGTGAAACCACTGGCTAATGTTTGAATATTTTCCTTCAAGTCTTTTGCATTTTGTTTCTGTGCCTCTTTTTGAGTAGTTGAAATAATGTATTGCATTCTGCCTTTTCATTTAAAATAATACTACCAGCACCCACCCATGTTATGAAAAGCTCTTTGGAATCGTCACATTTAATGGCCTTGTGCTGTTTAGCTGTTTGGCTTTGTCATCGTTGACTCTACCCCACCCTATTGCTGGAGTTTTGGGTGTTTCATGTTTTCCATTGCTATGAACAGACTAGCTGTTGGCCAGCCAACCTCTTTTGTATTTCACAAATGGTAAAGCCAAGGCACTTGTAATAAGCCGAGATGGGGACTGACTTGTTCAGTTGCTGGAAGCCAAAAGAGTCTTGCATAAAAAGCTGCCTTCCGACTAGAAGAGGGGCTGTGGGGTTTCTAGGAATAAAGATTAATAAGCTACTTAGGTCATATCCCCTGAGAAGTTTAATCTGAGTGGGTCACTGACCTTCTGGCCTCTGGAAAGGAGATCCATTGAATTTCTAAGCCCTTTGGTACTCCTCCCATTTCCTCCAGAATTTCGATTGTGGGTAAAGGTTCAAAACACTGGCTCTTCACATTGGATTTCCAAGTTGGGAAGAGAAGGCAGGAAGACCTATAAAAGGACAAAGATATTGTGTTCTCCACTTCGATCTGAAAGATGGAATGGCAGGGGAGAAGGGAAGGGAAGAAAAGGAGGTGGGTGTCTCTGTCCTAATTTCACTGGGTTTCTCATCCCCTGTTAGCTGAAGTTAGCAAACAGGAAAGCATTCTCCTTAGGAAGAAAAATGGCAAGCAAACTGATGCCTGCCTTGCTTGGATTTTTAGTGTTGCCAAACACCAATGTTTGTGACTTATTGATTGTGTACTGTGAACCTAGCCTGCTTTGCATCAGCTCTTCTTATCTTTGGTCACCTCTTTTCTTTGTGAAATTTCACTCTGTGAGGAAATACTGAATTGGAGGGAGATACGGTCCTTACTGGGCATGCTGAAGTAAATCCAGCTATTAAATCCGCATAAATCCCAGCAGAAAGTAGTGTATCAGAAATGTTGTTCTGTATGCTGAACATGTGTTCATAATAACAGTGCCTGGAGGCATATTTGTATTATAGTTCAGCAAAGGAAGGAGACAGGAAGGAGACTCTTAGCTTAGGGCAAAGAAACATCTGCTACAAAAAAAAAAGAGGTATATCACATTTACATAATAAATTCTGTTTTGAAAGTTTCTCTGGAATTAGTTTCTCATATTAAATCATGCTTCAAACTTTCTTAGGAACTTCATTTTTTCAAAGAATCATTCTATTAAATTTTTGAGAGAGAGCAGAATTTCTTAACACTTAAGTATACTAACCCTGGGATGAGGCTACCTTACTCAAATATTGGCTTTACCATTTAGTAGCTTTGTGACTTTGGAAAGTGATTGAATTGCTTGAGGGCTTAATTTCCCTATCTGCAAAACAGACACAATAATAGGACCATCACATAAAGTCTCTATACAGATTCGATGTGAAAGAACATTTTAAAATGCAGTATTAGAAGTAGTTTAATCACTTTAAAATGTTACTATTAATAATCTGTTAATTAGCAAGTGATATTATGCATGTAAAATAAAATTTTGGAACAATATTTTTCTTACAGTGAGCCAGGTCTGTAGGCTAGGCATATTAAAATATTTAAAATAAGTCATGGTATATTAGGTTAAAATGATGGAATGAAAACACTCCAAATCAGAGTTTCAAAGTAATTCAACTGAACTGTAAAGCAAAATAGATATAAAAACACAATTGTATGCTAAAATGTTTTAATCTTAGGTTTATCATATAACATTTTATTACCTAAAACTGCTAAAACATGTAGGTTTTATATTTAAAATAATAGTTTGTATTTAGTTTGAAATGTGGAGCTGAATGATTTTGCAAAATTAAATTGGGAATGCGTTATATTTTAGGTACTCCGGAAAACTGTCTGTGGTTAGATGGCTGATATCTTTCCTTCTTATTTAGTTTAATTGAAAAAAAAATTGGCATTGAAGAATTAAACACACTCTAAAATTTCAATAAATATTCCATGACTATTTATCTAGATATCAACTTACTAATAATATCAGCCATCCAAGTTAAACAAAAAGTAAAACATCCAGAAGTGAAAAATACAGGCACATGTTGTAAATGGCTAGTATGCAGACCCTGCTATAAAATGCTGTTATAAAATCCAGCTGCCCTCACTCAGAGCTTACTGATTCTTATGTATCACATAATCTTTCCCTTGTTCCTTCCTCTGAAGAGAATAGGAGCTATAAACAGTAACAGTTTAGGAGAAAGCAAAGCCCGGCATCAAAAGAGATATAGAACAAAATGTAGACACGCAACTTCGTTATCACAGGGCATGATGACCAAGGCATTCCTTTCCTCATTCAGTTATTCACTCTGTCAAAGATTCTCTAATCATCTGTGATAGTACCAGTCTCCCTTCTAGGTAAAGGCTTTAGAAAAGTAGATAGGAAAGATTCAGAGAAAAATAGAATATAAACATTTCTCTGTCAGGTTGCTCACAATAAGGTTGACATATTTGTGTTCACAATAATTCATGTCATCCAGAAAAGTGATGTTATAGTTTTATGTACTTTAGAGTCACAGATGGTTTACTTTAATTTTATTATACCCCCATACCCACACCCTGGACTGCTTTGCAAGTTTCTAATTGCTTCCTCTCCCTACCTTTTTTTTTTTTGGATTTCCTCTCTTCTTCCCTGTATCTCCTTAATAGTCTTCAATAATATCATTTATATAACATAGTCACAGTGCCCACTTACTCACTAGAGCCCCACAGAGATCTATCATCTGATTCAGCCTATTTTAGCAGATATATAGGTTAGCTTTTGTTGTGTAACAAACCACCCTCAACTTTTGTAGAATTTTTTTAATCATGTTTTATTTCTCACAATTCTCTGTATTTGTTGGGTGGTTTTTCTGGCCATGGCTGGCTTGGCTCAGGTTGGCCTCACTCACTTTATTTGGGGCCTCAGCCGGGATGACTGGATTGACTGAGACGTCTCTCTATGTGGCCTCTCATCTTCCAATAGGTTTTATTAACCTTTTAAACATGATAATCTCAGGGTTTCAAAGAGAACAAGAAGGAAAACCCCAATGTACAAGTACTTTTCATGCCTCTGATTTGTTTCAAAGCAAGTCACATGTCTAAAACCCATTTTCAGTGTCCATGTGGAACGAAAGTCTTCATATCTTGATGGGAGAAGCTGTGTAGTCATATTACAAAGGAGTGTGATCAAGGGAGGGGAAGACTTTCTGGTCATGCTTGGAAATGGTCTACCACGCCTGGAGAAGGAGCAGTAAATATATCCCCTTGGAAGGGACACACTTTATCTTCAGGCAGAAACCACTGGCCTGAACTAGTCATATACCTGCTCCTCCTACCCCCACCCCCAACTGAGGCTGCATGCAAAGGAGGATGACAAGTAAATAAAGCCCTCTATGCAATTGTGTATTACATTTGTCTCACATGACGAAGTTCTATCTCACTTATTTTCCCTTGACAAAATCCACTGAGGTCTTTCAGAGTTAGCCATATTCAAAGACACCATGAATTTCCATCTTCAACCCTTACGTGTGTGAAGGCTGATCTAATCGGTGGGGTTTGGGGGATGGTTTTATGAAGTACTTTAAAGTTTCAGAACCAAGAGGATGTCTTGCTTTATAGTCTTGAACATTACATGTTGTATTTCACATAAGAATTTTTATCCTTTATGGCCTAGCTCAGAAGCTTTCTCCAGGAGGCCTTTCCACCCTTTTCTCTCCTGGGCAGGGGTCATCTCTCCTGGTTCTAAATTCCTGTAAAATATTATTTTGCTTATGTTGAATAGTCTACCTACTCTGCTGGATTTGAGTTTGTTAGGATAGAGTCTGTGTCTTACCCACTATTGAATTCTGTGTAGTATCTAGTCTGGCAGGGACACAGTGAAATAATAAATCATCCCTTGATAAAGAAGGAGGAGGCTATATTTAACCCTAATGCCCTACTTTATTCCCTTTCTATTATATTTTTTAATGTTCCATTTAATTGTTTTCTATCCCTGAGTCACCAACACTTAAGGCCACTGTCATGTATGGATTCCTCTGTTAATTCCTTCATTGAGAAAAGTCAGAAGAGGGACACATTCATTCATTCTATACAGGTCTATATTGAGCACCCACTATGTGTCCCATATATTTGTGTGACAGAGACACAGCAGAAAACAAAATGTATATAGTCACTACTCTGGTAGAGGAAAACACAAACAAGATATATAAAGGATCAGAGATCAAGTTGTTGATGTGTGTTACATAGAAAAATCTAGGAGGTAACAAGAAAGAGAGATCCTGGTGGTGATGAGATGCCATTTTGTTCTTAGTGGCCAGGAAAAGCATCTTAGATATGGTGACATTTATACTATGATCTGCAGGCAGTGAGCCATGCCGATATTTAGGGAAGAATGGTCTAAACTGAGGTAATGGTATATGCAAAGGCCCTGAGGCAGAATTACAAATGGCCTCTATGAGGTATAGGAGGAAGTCCATGTGGTTAGAGTCAAGTGAGCATGGGAAAGGAACAGGAGCTGAATGGAGAGAGATATAAGGCTAGATTATGTAAGGTCTTACAGTGTATTGTATAGCTTGGTTTGTATCCCAAGGGCGATGAGGAGCCCTGTGAAAAAAGAATAAAGAACCAAAGGTTTGGAAAATTATATGGGTTTGAAGAAATAGATGGGGGAGAGGGAAATGTATGATCTTTTTTGTCCCTCTCCTCCAACATTAAATGGATTTCTTACCTTGGTCCCCCCTGTGAAAAATCTACTTCCAAGACTGACTGTGTTTGCTAATCATCAGTATCCATGACATGCATAGAAATACCTTCTTCCACAGGAAATAGAGAAATAGATCAAAGATAAATAGACTGTATAGCGTTTGCTGGTAATTCTTGCCATTTTACCAGATATAATCCTTTAAAAAACATGTCCCATATTTATGTAGTGCTTTATTATAATTTAGGTTCTCAAAAAGATTAGGTTTTAAACCAGGTCTAGAGCTCTGCTTAAGTTGTTTCAATAAAACCCAACTCATTATATGTTATAAATGAAAAGCAGTTATTTAAATTGCAATGGCCTTGATGTCACAGGACTATAAATGGGAGGATGCCCAGGGGAGGGGAGAACATTCACTTTCAGCATGATAAAACATCCTGCATGAAGATATGTTATTTTTACAAACTCATTTTCTGCAAAGAAAACCATCAAAAAACAAGGACCTTTCTGTGTAAGTGTGCTAGGAATATTTTTTTAAAAATTTGTTACAAAAGTAACATATTATAATAAATGTAAACAATTTAGAAATTTTTAGCATATTAAATATGTAATTATAGTCAGTTTATAATGGCATTATTTTAACCAGGGCAAACCAGACTTGTTATGAACACATTTGTTTATTTTCAAGATAATTTGATTAGAGCCAACTTATTGGTTTCATGTGACTAACACTGGGCTGTGGTGTGCATTGTTTAGTCAAAGAAAAAATTGAATTATCATTTTTACTTTCTGTGGCCTTTATTAAATAAAGCCTGATTTACTAAATAAAGCCTGACTTACTAAGTTCTTTTTAGCATGGTATTGTTATCCTCACACTAGAATTCATAGGAAATCTAGAAACCCATTTAGGGGCCCTCTTTTATAAGAAATTAATATAATTGGATACATGCTTATTTATTACTGCATTATAGACTTGCTTTCTGAGGTTCTTCTTTCTCAGGAAAGTAAATAAACATTACAGAGGATATCTGCTACTCTGTGTAACCCAGTCAACAGTTCTCCTGGAGAAAACTTTGAAAATACATGATCAACAAATGCATGCTTTGGGGCCATAAACAAAATAAGCAAGAAAGTTGTTTTAGATCCTAGAAAAGCTTGATGGAACATTCTACTGTCTGGTAAACTAAAGACCAGAGTAAATATGGCTCCAGGTAGCAAGTGAACAGCCAGACCAGGGTCAAGGTCAGTGTTCGCTTGCAGGGATTAGAATACTGTACAGCAGTGAAAATAGTGTCCATGTCTATTGTGAAATAGAACAATGTCATAAATGTGTAGGCATCATCTTTTCTATCTTGGGAGCCTCCTGGAAAGTGACATTATAGGCATGTCTGTTTTCAGATGGGGAAACTCCTTGAAACATAGTTTATGGGATTCTCTTTCGGCTTCATAGTAATTGGTTGAAGCAGGTCTTAAAATTGGTTCTTTTCACATGGAGTGCACTTTGCCATTAAAAGGAATTCATGTGTCTCATGAAAATGTGAGATATCTTGTGTAAGTATGTGTGTTGGTGGGTATTTGAAATTAGCCTGGAGTTTAGGAGTTTTAGGGGTTTTTCCATCTACTTTTAAATTCTTGGACATAGATACCTACAGTTAGGTAGCTTATCAATAATCAAATAGGCTAAAATATAATGAACACATTTGGGATATATCTCCACCCATAAACGTTCATACTTCTTTGTAAAAGTTTTGCTGAAGAAGTATGTATTTATCATATGAGGAGGTGGTTATGGGTATAGTGGAAGAGACAGATTTAGATTTGGAAGTTAATAATTAAGGAAGGCTCTCTGGCTTCTGGTTTTACTTCAATGTTTACATCTATTTCTTCAGGCCTAAAGCCTTTTGTCCCATTGTCAAAGAATAGTTCAGGACCAGTGTTTTATTCCATGAGGCCAAGAGAGAAAATGCCAGTTGTGTGGCCAATCACTTAAGCTTAAGAATGTGACATAGTACTCTGCAGAGAACTAAGAATGTATCTTGAGGTACTACATCTAGGTTCAAACATAACCATAACATACAGTGGGATTCACAGTATTTTAAGACCATGCCAGTGAGGTCATTCTAAGTCATGACCTCATGGATAGAGGATTCTAATAAACTGCTGAAGTCTACAGAGAACTAAATGAAGGAAAGAGGCCTGAGATCTGGTAGGAAGGAATTTTGAAGAGCTATCAGTATCTTTGTATAGACTTTCCATCCCCTAGGATCTGTATGGTCAAATAACCAGAAAGACTTCCATGGTCACCTTCCTGGACACCTGGCTGTGAGCCAAACAACTTCTTCAATCTCTTGCCAGGTCTCTAGTCTGTGAGTCAAAGAATACCATATTTATGCATGATCTTTTGAGATAGTGGGTGCTCTGTGAATTTCAGGTAGTGTGTGTTTGTTTGTTTGTTTGTTTTTTCCTCACCAGGGAGCATCATAATTTTTCAGCATGTTTGTCAACAATGAACATTTTATTTTAAAAAAATCATGATAATAAATTCACACATTGCCAAATAACAGGTGTCTGCTATCTGATTCTGTCAGATAAACTTTATGCCTTTTCTGGAATATATGAGTTAGAAAACTTCAGGTATCAGACTCAGCTGACTCAAGCAGTGACATACCAGGCATTTCTCTGTTTAATCATAACTCAACTCATGGATGAAAGTATTAGGAAACAGAAGGGATTATGAAGATAACTAAAGTTATTACTGGCACTTGAACTGAATTTGTCTTAAAATATCAGTTTACTTTGATATATGCTACAAAGACCTTAACCATGTTTCTGTCTGATTCTTTTGTGAAATGAAAGTACCAATACAGAATGAACTGTTTTGATAAGCTCCCTCACAATTTTAAAGTATAAAGTTAATCTCTAAGAACTAATAAGCAATGATTCCATTTTCTTGATTTTATTTTTATGAGCCACAGTTTTATATCCCGCTGCTTATCTGATTTGAAAATGGTTGTAATATTTTGAGAAAGTTAATATCGAGTCATGCCAAAACCTTAATAAACTTAGTCTTGAACTAATATTTCAGGCTCATGAGGGATTTCTGTATGCTAAGATAGATTTTAATATTACAGAAATGCAATAGTGACCTTTCCATAAAACCTTAATAAAATTACTTTGTGATATAAACTGCAGAAGAGATGGGAACTTTCTTGAAAGAGAATATGCATGATTTATCTGCATTTCATGGCTTAATCTTATATCTCATTTCTTCAGATCTCTTATGTTTTTCTTTCCCTTAAGGCAAACAACAGTAATTTCCATATTTTTAAACTAGAGAACAGACAGAATTTTTCAAAGGCATTCTTTCCCTTTGCACCAGTGAGATTGGGTTTTGGACTGGCAGTTCAAGGATGTGGTTCTATTGCAGCTCCACCAGCAGGATTGTGGCACCTTGCCAAGCTCACCTGAGGTTTCTTGGCCTCTGTTCCCACTCTATTACAGGAAGAGCTCAGATTAAGTCTGAAATCCCTAGGATTATCTTTTATTGACTGTTGCTTAAATGTTATAACTTTCATATTCTTCAACATTCTTGTATTTTGTTGATATGGTTCTTAAAATTGTGGCACAGAAATGTACAAAATACTCTAAGCAATGTCAGGATCTGAAAGTTCACCAATTTTGTTATAGCCCTTGATCAGTGACCTCCCTAAGACTGCGTTAAGGTTCCAACAAGTACCTCTTCACCATTAGCTTATTAAGGTTGGAGTTCACCAAAAGTTCAGATGTTTTTCACATAAAAAGGCCTTTTTCCTTTGTTCTGTAGTTGCTTTTTTTTTTTTTTTTTAACTTCTACGATCTTTGCATTGCTCACTTTTACATCAATCCTGATAATTTGGCTCATTCTTCAAAGCAGTCCTTTTGTAGCAGTGAGCCCATCTCAGGACATATTTGGACATCTGGAATACTGGAGGGAGTACTGGTGGAGATGTCTTAGGAGGCTGCTGAAAACGAGGAAGTGGAGTTTTGGAAGGGTGAGGAGAAGAGTGATACCATAGGATTGCCCTGGGAGGGAGAATACTGAGAGCCAAAAAGGATAAAGGACAGAGGTGGTGGAGAGATGGCCACATGTGGAAAGAGGATCAGGCTGAACGTAGGAGTTACATTCTAGAAAGGTTAAGAAAGATCAGGATCAACATAAGAACATTGAGTTTGAAGACCAAAAGCTTCAGCTACTCAAAAAGGCATATTTTGAACAGAATATATATGCTAGATTCCATATTTTAAGACATTTACAGTGAGTTGACAGTTAGGAAATGAGGGTATCCAGCAAAGTCTTTTTTCCTTTTTTCACAAAAATTGGCCATGGGAAGGTATAACATAGATGGCCAAAATATACCTTAATTATAAGTCTTCTTCTCTGTAAAACTTCAGTGCACAATAATTAATTTAGTGACAGTAGATATTTTATCCACAAAACTCAATTTAACTTATTACTCATGCATTTGTCATACTGGAATCTTATCTCTTTTCCTGTCTTACCTTGGGGGTTGGTTTCAAATAGGGCAGAATAGAAATAAAAATTTATATACAATGGCTTAATCACACTTGTGATTTCACCAGTATTAAATATAGGCAGCAATATTGATTTTATTAAAATGCTCCCTACAAATATTCCCCAAATAGCATTGTAGATCAACTAATGTCATGGCCTAAGTGGCTAGATTGTGATGTTTTATAAAACTAAGTTTTCTCTATCATGTTTGGAACACTCTACAAACAAAGCCAGGATTTAAAGACACAGTGATCTATTTAAAGTGAATAATGATTTTATAAGGGAATTAAAAAAAAAGAAACTTGAAATTATTAGTTTTTTTTGGATAATATAAAATATTTACTGATGTTGATGTTGAGGTTACCAAGATCTCTGTCCTCAGGTCATTTCTAAGTGGGAAATTGGAAACTGATAGTAATGTGGACATCTCTTTTATTGAAGCAATCCTTGTTTTTTATTTAACTACCTCTTATTAAAGCAGCTTAAATACAGTCCCAGGAAAGGATGAGTTTCCCTCATTTTGGTTGGAGGCCATATCTTTAGAGTGTTTTTTACTTGAAATTAAGGAACTTTTGTTATGAGAACCAAGGTCAGACAATGAGGGTGTTCGGTCAAAAGGTTTGTTAAGTTCTATTAGTAGTGCTACCATATTTGAGGGATTCTAAGCTTTCTGTGCTTTACTTTCCACATTTTTCCAGTTGTGTTAAGATTTCTAACTTCAAGAGAGTATGTAACTTCAAGAGAGTATGTAAAAATACTTGGTAAATGGTGAAACAGTAAGTGGATGCTGGGTGCCTTTATTGTGAGAGCTTCGAGAAGTGTGTCAGGTCAGGGGTAAATAGCCCCTGCTTTTAGAGCAGAGTGGTGACTTTCATTTCTCATTACTGCAGAAAGTCCAGCATCTCTTGCCTAATGAGAATGTCATCCTCCTGGTCTCCAGGTCAGGCCATTGAATTCTTTCTGATGTGTCTTTGAAACTTGCTGGCAGTCTTGTAGCATTTTAGAATATGCTGGATCAAACTTTATCCTTTCAGGAAAAAAAAAAAAAAAAAACTAATTGATTGCAGACACAAGGACCAAAGCAATTGTAACTGTTCATTAGTACCAACACTTGGGAAAATCAAGGATTTGTCTAACAAGGGGCAGGGAACTTAGTTAAAGAAGCTCCATTTTCTCTCTCTTTTTCCCCAGCCTGCGGATATGGTTTGAATTAGAAGTTAAAGAAATTTGCTAAAATAAAACACCATGTGAACTCTTTGGAATCGCTTCACATCCAACTCTCTGACCTTTGATATCCTTCCTATTGCCTCTGGGCCTTGTTAGAGTGAGGGATGTTTTTCAGTTTCTATATAAGCAATGGAAGCAAACATGTTTTAAAATAATCCAATAAAAGCACCCATCTTATGAAAGGGACAATTGTTTGAAGACTGTTGACCTTACAAGAATTGGGCAAGGATTTGGCATCTTGAAAGTGTGCTTTGATACCAAAGAGTTGTTCTAGAAATGCCACTATGTCATTACTCTGTCAGTTACTCTTCAAGACACAATAGTAATGCATTGTTTTAAATCTTACTTGGCCCATCTGAATGTGGCTTTCATTTTTTCATTTTTGGAAATATATTTCAGGAAGGATATATATGGTTCTTAAATAACATTTATATTTCATAGGAGCTCAAATAATGTTTAATCAAACTAATGTAAACTAAGAAGGCATCACAGAGATAAAACTAATGTAAGCTAAGAAAGCATCAGATAAATTACTGTTTCAGCCTCTGTATTTTACAGACAAGGATACTAAGACTCAAAGGGTTAAGGGGCTTCCTCAGGGTCACACACCTAGTTGAGACAGAGCTGGGGCTGGAATGCAGGTCTTCCATCTCCGATTGCCCTTCTCTTTCCATTCCAGCATGCTATATAGCTCATATGAATTTAATATTAATTGTGGAAACACTGTAATATATAATCAAAGGCAGACTCATTTTTAAAAATGGTTAATTTACTTATAAAACTATAAACTTTGTATTTTTCTAATTCACTTTTCCAATGTCACAGTAGATTTATTTCAAGTTGTGTGAATGTTATTGCTGGTATTTCTGATGTGAATGAAATAGACTCAATTCCACTCTCCCTGCTGGTCTATCAGACAAAGCCAAAGACAGCATCTAATATTTACACCTAGTTTTAATGTGCAGCCTCACTTACATAAACCAATTTGCACAGTAAATTTCCCATTATTTTAAGTAATAGTTAATTAGTAATGCCAAACCTGAGGAGGAGGGGCCTGAAAAGGTGACATTTTTAATATAAGTTAACTGAGATTAAGGATTTTGTTTCCTTTTCCTTTCAGACTGGATGTATTTTTGTGCGTAAAAAAGACAGAGGAAGAAAGGTTTAGAGATTTTGAAAATAATGTGCATGTATAAAAAAATTAAATCAAACTCCCCAAACCTCAAATTCCATGCAATTTTTTTCTCACTATCTCTATTTTATTAGTTCCATCTCTGTACTTACTTTAAGCTTTTGGACTTCAGGTGGAACAATTTTGGGCACATAAGGAGATAAATGACCTTGTGTGAGATTGAGATTTATGTAGGTGACAGTTTTTTGACTAAAGGTTACTTTCAGATCATGGGGCAGTACCCCTGTGTGTATGAACATATGAAGACTGTTGATTTCGGATATCCTTAAGCTTGAAAACTTGAGGAAGGATGTTTCATTTTCTCCTTCTATGGTCTGAGCTCAGTTCTAATATGCGTGTTCTTAGGCTTTATCCTCATCTTATGACTCCTGTATAATAATAGCAAAGATCTATTTATAAAAGTAGCTTGGAGAATTTTTAAATACAAGGAATTTTGATTAAATTGAAGAGCTCGTTGTGTGTGTATGTTTATTTTAATGAGAAAATAGTTTTAAAATAAAGAATGCCTCGAGTCCTTGAATTTGTGCCTGCTCATTTCCAAAGCACTTTGCCCATTTTTGCGAAGTCTCCTTTTACAATCCTCAGGCTTACTCCATACTCACGCCTGAGGCAACCTTCGGAGAGCTTATTCAAGTGAAGATAAAATAAAAATCTTTCCTTTAAATAGTCCAATGATTAAGGCAAAATCAGGCTTCTAGAAAGAGCTTTCCCTCTTGACATATGTAATTCATGTTGGTGATGTTTTGCCTAATAATTGTGGCAGACAGTCCAAGGGCAAATGAAGGGCAAAGTACAGAGGGCTGGGCATAAGAGACAGGAGGACCTTATGAGCCGCCCAGAGGTCTCCTCTAAAGAGACAGTCTCTAGGGATAAGAACACCACGCACCTCGTGAGGACATGTCCAGGGTCAGGCCCCACCAGTGAGGACCTAGGTGCCAATCTGAACAGCCCTTACTAAGGGCCAGTGATCAGAGAGGGTCTAAGGAGAACAGAGGTTCAGGCCATAGAGGAGGTGTGGTTGGAATGTTTATTCTAGAAATTATTCATAGGCACAATCGAGGCTGTCAAACTTGGTAAAGAATGGAAACTCATTCTACAGGCCTGGTTTTAGCTTGCAGCAGGCAGGCAGCAGGGTATGAGTTGAGAACAAAACACTGTGAACAGCATTTCAGGTTACTGGAGAGAGGAGCAGGTATACACAGAAATGGTACTAAAGTGTGCATTTGGGCCGGGCACAGTGGCTCACACCTGTAATCTCAGCACTTTGGGAGGCAAAGGCAGCGGATCACCTGAGGCCAGGAGTTTGAGACCAGCCTGGCCAACATGGTGAAACCCTGTCTCTACTAAAAAATCAAAAATTATCCAAGTGTGGTGGCACACACCTGTAATCCCAGCAGCTCAGGAGGCTGAGGCAGGAGAATCATTTGAACCCAGGAAGCAGAGGTTGCAGTGAGCCCAGATCGTGCCACTGCACTCCACCCTGGATGACAGAGTGAGACTCAAGAAAGAAAGAAAGAAAAAGAGAGAGAGAGACAGAGACAGAGACACAGAGAGAGACAGAGACAGAGACACAGACAGAAGTAAGGAAAGAATGGAATGGAATGGAATGGAATGGAAAGGAAAGGAAAGGGGAAAGGGAAAGAAGAAGGAAGGGAGGGAGGAAGGAAGGAAGGAAAGAAAGGGAAGGAAAGGGAAGGGAAGGAAGGGAAGGAAAGGAAAGGGAAGGAAGGGAAGGAAAGGAAAGGGAAGGAAGGGAAGGAAAGAAGTCATTGTGCTCCAGCCTGGGTGACAGAGACAGACTCTGTCAGAAAGAGAGGAAGAGAGGAAGGAAGGAAGGAAAGAAAGAAAGGGAAGGAAAGGGAAGGAAAGGGAAGGAAAGGGAAGGGAAGGGAAGAAGTCACTGTGCTGCAGCCTGGGTGACAGAGACAGACTCTGTCAGAAAGAGAGGAAGAGAGGAAGGAAGGAAGGAAGGAAGGAAGGAAGGAAGGAAGGAAAGAAAGGGAAGGAAAGGGAAGGGAAGGAAAGGGAAGGGAAGGAAAGAAGTCACTGCACTCCAGCCTGGGTGACAGAGAGAGACTCTGTCAGAAACAGAGGAAGGAAGGAAAGAAGGAAGGAAGGAAGGATAAAGTGTGTTTGTATAAGAGAAGAGTCCATTGTCCTTTCTGCCTTGATTTGTTTTGGGGTTGGTTGGGAGCTCCTCCACAGAGTAAGATATTCATACATTCATTCTTTCATTCATTCATTGTTTACTGCTATATGCTGGACACTATAGTAGCAAGCAAGGCCCCAGCCTTCACAGAGGTCATCATACAGTGATGATGCAGATAAACAAATAGCTGTTTACCAGGTAGGGTGGTGAGTTCTTCAAAGAGGGGAAGCACAAGGTGCTTAAATGAAAATACAGAGTGGTGCCTGGCCCAGTTTCTTTAAATAATAACCAGTAAGTTTAGGGGAGTAAATAACCAGTAAGTAAATAACCAGTAAGTTAGTGAACGAGAAGAAAAGAGAAATGTGCAAAATGCTCAGTACTGGGGGGCAAGGAATCAATTCTGATAAATACAGAGAGGAGAATGTAAAAGGAAAGGTGGTGAGGGAGGATGCTGCTTTCTAGTGCAGATGAGGACACGTTTCTTCTAGAATCCTTGTGTTTTAACATAATCTTTCTCCTCAGCTCATTTGTCAATTGCAGTTCTTTAAATTTAAAGGAATTTGCTGGTTGACTCTTACCCAATATTTTTTCTTGGGTTCTTAGGAGAAATATTAGCATTCATAGCTTGTAGTTAACAGGGAGCATAAAGGTTTGGGCCAAAAGAAGTAACTGCTTGAAGTTATTTAAGTGACTGCGAAGTCTGCACTGCAGATTAAAGGGATGTTGTGTTGGCTGAGTGTTTGGTTATGACTCAGTCACCCTTTATTTACTTTCTTCAAGTTGCCTGTCATTCTTAACTGGTTTCTTCTTACTTAACTCTTAAGGATGAGGCTTGAAAAAAAAAATGGTTGAGAAAATTACTCATTTACTTCAGGCTCTCAGCATCTACTCTTGGTCTTGGATGGAAAGCAAGTACTGGCCTTCAGAGTCTCCGTAGGCTCAGTTTTCCATGGACTTCCTGAGAAAAGCGTGCATTCTAGACAAATGGACTGTCTTTCTTACCCAAGCTTTAGTTCCAAATACCTAGCCAGCTTCTTTTCCTGGTCAATTGCGCTGGGCTGGATAAAGATTTAAAGACCATTTTCCTCTTCCCCCTTTTTTCCTTTTTGCTGGAGACGTGATCTAAGGCTGTTTTCTCAAACTTTAGCTTACATTGCAATCACCTGGCTAGCTGGATACCCTGTGGATTCCTGGACCGCACCCGCAGACTTTCTGATTTAGGTCTGGATGGGGCTTGAGATTTTGCATTTCTAAGAAGTCCCAGGTGATGTTTGCTGTCAGGGTACCATACTTTAAGAACCAATAATCTAAGGCAAATCCAGGGACCTAAAGATTCTCTAGTCTTTCCCCTATGCTTCCAGCTTGAGTTCCCATCTTGGCTAAAAAGAAATAAAGAGTATTCCTGCAAAGAAGAAACTTAAGCTGAGGAAGAGGTCAACCTAAGCTTCCATTCTCATAGTCCCCACTCTGGAACCCCAGGACTTTTTAAAGACTGGGGTCCTCTGTGACCAGGAAGTCTTGGGTTAAGAACACCTTGAAAGATCCAGGAGAGACCAATATGGAATCCGTGACCTCTACCTAAAACTGTACTTAATTTGTGCATGTTGCCCTTTTGTTTTCTATTTTCTGAGACCTTCTCAGAACTACTACTGTTAGAGCAAAAAGGACTGAACTCTCCCTGAAAATTGTTGCATATGGCTAGCACCTCCTACTAAGGGAGAAGTTGTTGCTTTCCTGCACGGTAAAGTATAGACATCCACCATGTATTCTGTTAGTCCTGTCCTTGAAAGCAGGGACAAGTTCTACTTTTGAGAGAGGGAAAAAACTGTTACTATACAGTCTTTCATTTACAAATATCCCAGGGTGCTCTACTCCTCTTATTTCTCAGAATTTTTATATTCTTTAGGGCTGATGATAGCTCTGTTTATGTTAAATTCTCAGTAGTAATAAAATACCCTCTGCTCTTTGCTGCCCCTTTGCAAGAACAGAAATACTTTATTTCAGAGGCATAAAAGATAAGAAACAAGATGACTTTTGTATAAGGTGTAAGGAAGAGATCCAGTTTCAGCTTTCTACATATGGCTAGCCAGTTTTCCCAGCACCATTTATTAAATAGGGAATCCTTTCCCCATTTCTTGTTTTTGTCAGGTTTGTCAAAGATCAGATGGTTGTAGATATGCGGCATTATTTCGGAGGGCTCTGTTCTGTTCCATTGGTCTATATCTCTGTTTTGGTACCAGTACCATGCTGTTTTGATTACTGTAGCCTTGTAGTATAGTTTGAAGTCAGGTAGCATGATGCCTCCAGCTTTGTTCTTTTGGCTTAGACCTAAAACCATAAAAACCCTAGAAGAAAACCTAGGCAATACCATTCAGGACATAGGCATGGGCAAGGACTTCATGTCTAAAACACCAAAAGCAATGGCAACAAAAGCCAAAATTGACAAATGGGATCTAATTAAACTAAAGAGCTTCTGCACAGCAAAAGAAACTACCATTAGAGTGAACAGGCAACCTGCAGAATGGGAGAAAATTTTTGCAATCTACTCATCTGACAAAGGGCTAATATCCAGAATCTACAATTGACTCAAACAAATCTACAAGAAAAAAACAAACAGCCCCATCAAAAAGTGGGCAAAGGATATGAACAGACACTTCTCAAAAGAAGACATTTATGCAGCCAAAAAACACATGAAAAAATGCTCATCATCACTGGCCATCAGAGAAATGCAAATCAAAACCA
This sequence comes from Nomascus leucogenys, assembly GCF_006542625.1. NCBI lineage: Eukaryota > Metazoa > Chordata > Mammalia > Primates > Hylobatidae > Nomascus > Nomascus leucogenys. The sequence goes on from NC_044391.1 coordinate 3,671,744, forward strand.
CAGTGAGATACCATCTCACACCAGTTAGAATGGCGATCATTAAAAAGTCAGGAAATGGCCGGGCTCAGTGGCTCATGCTTGTAATCCCAGCACTTTGGGAGGCTGAGGTGGGCGGATCACAAGGTCAGGAGATCCAGACCATCCTGGCTAACACGGTGAAAACCCATCTCTACTAAAAATACAAAAAATTAGCCGGGCGTGGTGGCAGGCACCTGTAGTCCCAGCTGCTCAGGAGGCTGAGGCAGGAGAATAATGGTGTGAACCCGGGAGGCGGAGCTTGCAGTGAGCTGAGATCGCACGACTGCACTCCAGCCTGGGCAACAGAGCGAGACTCCTTCTCAAAAAAAAAAAAAAAAAAAAGTCAGGAAACAACAGGTGCTGGAGAAGAGAATGTGGAGAAATAGGAACACTTTTACACTGTTGGTGGGACTGTAAACTAGTTCAACCATTGTGGAAGTCAGTGTGGCGATTCCTCCAGGATCTTGAACTAGAAATACCATCTGACCCAGCCATCCCATTACTGGGTATATACCCAAAGGATTGTAAATCATGCTGCTATAAAGACACATGCACACGTATGTTTACTGTGGCACTATTCACAATAGCAAAGATGGAACCAAGCCAAATGTCCAACAATGATAGACTGGATTAAGAAAATGTGGCACATATACACCATGGAATATTATGCAGCCATAAAAATTGATGAGTTCATGTCCTTTGTAGGGACATGGATGAAGCTGGAAACCATCATTCTCAGCAAACTATCACAAGGACAAAAAACCAAACACTGCATGTTCTCACTCATTGGTGGGAATTGAACAATGAGAACATATGGACATAGGAAGGGGAACATCACACACCAGGGACTGTTGTGGGATGGGGGGAGGGGGGAGGGATAGCTTTTGGAGATACACCTAATGTTAAATGACGAGTTGATGGGTGCAGCACACCAACATGGCACATGTATCCATATGTAACTAACCTGCACGTTGTGCACATGTACCCCAAAACTTAAAGTATAATAAAAAAAAAAAGAAGATGACTTTTACTCTGGAGCCTATTTATAATATGTCAAAACAAATTCTACTAAAATAGATTTATTATTCATGAAAGAGAAAAACCCAGTTAGATTACATATTCCTTTCCTCAGGTTTCTATATCCCGCCCCCTCCACACACACACACACTGTATATATTTTTTTCTAAAGGTTGATATATCTTGCATGCTATCAAAAAATTTCTTTCTAGCAGTCACTTCTGTAATTCACTACTATAAAAATGATTAATATGTAGGTACACGTGTTCTCACTCATAAGTGGGAGCCAAGCTATGAAGATGCAAAGGGATAAGAATAATATGGTGGACTTTGGGGACTCATGGGAAAGGGTCAGAGTGGGGTGAGGGATAAAAGATTACACATTGGGTACAATGTATACTGCTTGGGTGGTGGGTGCACAAAATCTCAGTAATCACCACTAAAGAACTTATTCAGGTAGCCAAACACCACCTGTTCTCCAGAAACCTATTGAAATTTTAAAAAGATTAATATACAAACTATCTTCTGTTTCTGAAAGATCAAAATACTGTTAAGCCAGGGGTGGATTTACTAAGCACTTAAGAACATGACCCCTCAGAGGACATCACCGGTAGATAGGCCCCACTTCTGCCACTGAGCCCTCCTGTACCATTATCACTCCCTAGCTTGAACCCTCACCTGCACCAATCTAAAGTTGAATGACAAGGGATTCTCAGGCTGGAAAACGTCAGTCATGGACAACTATGTACTTTAATACAATTTCAGCTCCTTGATGTGTTCTAGAGGATTTTGGAGGGCTGGCATAGGAACTCAGATGTCATTTCCAAGGGAATTGCTACAGGCAAACAACCAACATCCAAACAATCTTTTGAAACAGCTCAGTTATTCTCTTAGGAAGCTGTTGTACTTCATTGTATTCTAATTTCTTTGAAACTGATTATTGCAGATTGAATTAAATTGCCAGGGCTCAGAACACAATACCTGAAAACATGGCGCCTTGACATACTGAGTATTTTGAAATAAAGGAAATTGAGACAACTGCAGAAGCTGGAAGGTCAATCTCTGACCTTCTTTCCTGAGACACCTTCATGTGACAGGTGTCCCACTTTATGCCTGGAGGAAAGGAATGATAACACAAAGATACCAAGAAGAATCTGAAGAGACCTTTCTCAGTTCCCCCCAGTTCATGACCATTATGTCATACCCACTTTTGTCTAATCGTGCTTCTATACGACTATCCATTCTTTATCAAAACGAAACATAGAAATATACAATTATCTCAATTTCTGTGTTTGTTTCTGAAGGCTCCTGTGTCACATAAAACTTACACTAAATAAATTTATATGTCTCTCTTGTTAATCTGTCTTTTGTTATAGAGGGTCTCAGCCATGAACTTTTTGATGGATGAGGAAAGATATTACTTTTTCTTCCCTAGAATATATTGACAGTTATTCATTATATTTAAATTAAGCTAGATCTCTAAATACTCCAGGCAACTAAGCATATTTTAGACATGTTTTGTAAAATCCTGATAGATTGAAACCTATAACATGATCACAAATGTCATCTAATAAATTTATAAACCTGGATCTTCACCCCAGGTAACTAAACATATTTTAGACATGTTTTGTAAAATCTTGATATAATGGAACCAATAGCATGATCACAAATGTCACCTAATAAATTTATAAAGGCAATACACTTTATTTTTATTCATCTATTTTTAATTATTAAATTTTAAGGGAATTACACTTGCCCCTCAATTATGATTAATATTGAAGTACTAGAGGCAGGGACAAATAGCGAATGCTTGCTTTCTGTTTTTATTTTATTCCTATGCAATTTGTGTTCTTTTTAATACACTCCAGGAAATTGTTTTTAATCGTGATGCTTTATAATAGATAAATCATAGCAAAGGCCATAGATTTCTTGTAGCCCAGAATTCATTAAAGTCTAATTCCAGTACCATCACAATCAGTTTTTTCCCAAATATAAGTATTGCAGAGGTTTCAGTTAACATTCATTTTAGTCAGTATATTAAGTAACTCCTTACTAAGTAATGAATAAGGATCAGTCATAACTGGGATGTGTGAAGGCTTCCATTGTACAGTGAAGGTTTTAAATTCTGAAAGGGAAGGACAGCATTTTACAGCTTTATGTATTTATCTCTTCCTGTTATTTGTTTTTGCCAAGATTTCTGCTAGAAAACATAGACATTATTTTAAGACTAATTTATATGAAAAGAAACAAGTTTTAAAATTGTATCCTCCATTTGCTTTAGAAAATAGTTTTTCTGGAATATAAAAATTATAGTCACTATGAATATTTTAAAATATAGGAAAGTATTAAAGAAAAGAAAATTACCTAAAATTACGTCAGCTAGCTGTAACTACTATTTGTTTTGGTATATGTCTTGCTAGTTTTTCCCATTGTAAAACAGTGTACATATGTAAGCAATATGTGTATAATATGTAACATAAAAATTTGGATCAGACTCTTGTGCAATTTTATAGCCTGTGGTTATTTTTTTTCTTAACTGTATGTTAAGAGCATTTGTCTTTGCTTCACAAGAGTTGTGAATATTTTTGGAAACTCTTCTAAATTTGCTATTGTTAAGCAAATAACTATTCCTTTAAAGTACTATTTTTAATGGGGACAATATTTAAGTACTAGAGTGTGTTTAATCAATTGCTTAGTGATGATTATATAAGGCCAATATTTTTCTACCATAAACAGCACAACAGTATTCTTGTACATAGATTTTGTACACATTTACATAGGATAAATCCTACTGGTAGAATTACTAGATAAAAGAGTATGGATATTTCAAGGCTATAGAAATGTATTACAAAATTCTTTTTTACCAGATAGATAAGAATGCCCTCACCCCATCCCTCAACAGCATTGCATATTATCATATTTTTCTTCCTGTACTCTTTATATGTTTTTTGAAAAGGTTATTTAATGGCTTGATAAAAACGGAGGTATTTTTGCAAATGGGGAAAGTTATCCCTAATGATACAATATATTAATGTCAAATTAGATTCTTACTTGAGGTAAAGCCATTTATTTAAAAGCCCTGGATGATCTGATGACAGCTTGTTGATATGTTTTTAGAAATATAAGGATATCTTATTTAAAGATTGAAGAGCAAGGCACTGAAATATGTGTCTTAGATTCAACTAATTTACTTTTGGTCAGTGGAAAATTTTTTTTTTTTTTTTTTGAGATGGAGTCTTGCTCTGTCGCCCAGGCTGGAGTGCAGTGGTGCGATCTCGGCTCACTGCAAGCTCCGCCTCCCGGGTTCACGCCATTCTCCTGCCTCAGCCTCTCCGAGTAGTTGGGACTACAGGCACCCGCCGCCACGCCTGGCTAATTTTTTGTATTTTTAGTAGAGACGGGGTTTCACCGTGGTCTCGATCTCCTGACATCGTGATCCGCCCGCCTCGGCCTCCCAAAGTGCTGGGATTACAAGCATGAGCCACCATGCCCGGCGGTCAGTGGAAATTTTATCTCAACTCTCTATATTCTAGAAAACAACCTTGGTTGTGCCATCATGAGGTCATTTAAGGTCATGGGTTATTTGGTTTAATGGGATTTGTATGGTTGGATGGGGAAGGGATTAATTTGTTATGGAAAATTTTTTTGTCATAAGGTTGAAGTTAAAAGTTGCACTTCATAAAATTTATAACTGAGTCATGGTACATTTATTCACTTGAAAGCTATATGTTATCAAGTAGAAGCAAATGCTTTTTCAGATGAATTCATTTTTTCACAAATAGGAATAAAAAGTGAAGAATACCTTGTTTGGCTTTGGGGAAGCTGCAGGATTTGAAGTTTGTATTTATTGCTAAGATGCAAAATTGTTGCAAGACATTTGGAACCCGGGGAAGAGTATGCAGAAATAATGTCATTAGTCCTCAAAGGGGCTTTGGAACGGAAGGACAGGAATGATCTGAATTCATTTCTAGATGAAGTTTATTCTGTACTTTTCTTTCTGTCTTCCTCTGATGATTCAGTTGAACACACATATGTTGAATGACCATTCCCTTCAAATCAGAGCAGTCTCTACTGCATTCCAAACTTATTTGGCAACTTTTTAGTTCTTTTAGGAAAGGTGTTCAGCTTCAGGGGGCCCAATATATGCATTTTCTGGGCTACTATAAAAAGTTAGCACAAACTAGTGGCTGAAAGTAACCAAAATTTATTCTGTCACAGTTCTGGAGGCCAGACGTCTGACATCAAGGTATTTTCAGGGCGACATTTCCTCCAGGCTGTGGGGAAGAACCCATTCCTGGCCTATTTCACCTTCTGGTGGCTGCCAACTCTTCTTGAACCGTGGCTACATCACTCTAATCTCTGCCTCCGTAGTTGCATTTCCTCCTCCTCTTCTGCTTGTGTCAAAACTTCCCTTGCTTCCCTTTTATAAGGACCTTTACAGCCCACCTAGATGATCCAGAATAATCTCCCCATCTCAAGATTTTTCACTTAATCTCATTTGCTAAGTCCCTTTTTGCCCTGTAAGGTAACATTCACGAGTTGCAGCAGTTAGGAGGTGAGTATATTTTGGGGGCCATTTATTCAGCATACCATACCCAAGTACCTTAGATGTGCCTGGTTTCACATACTGCCGTCTGTTCACTCTATACCAGAACATGAGGCACGTGTCCACAGACAAAAAATTCCTTGTGAAAGTATTGACCTAAACTGGTCTAGGTTGGGGGTGGTGGTGAGGGAGGGTGAGCAGCACTGACTCTAAAGTTGATCCAGCACATCTGAGATAGGTGGTCTGCTAATTCCTGAAGACCACCTTATAGGTCTAGCGAGGAAGATAAGACAGCAGGTTTAAAGACTCAGGACAGAGTAGGCCAAGAAAACCAAATCTCTTCCTTGGTTCACCCCAACTGAATGGATGGAAGGCCATCTTTATGGGTAATGCACGTGTCCTACTTGAATATTTGGCCCCTCAACAGCCCACCTCAGCCCCCTTGTGTTCCTCCTAACTCTGCCAGTTTCTTATTATCATCTTTAGAAGGAGCTTTTGCCACTTGCTCTGGAACAAGACCTTCTAGGACTCCCCTTCTTTCTTGTCCCCCACTTCCAAAGTTTCTTGCAGTCCAGGGAGTTTTTCCTCTGCCCCAGTGCGATAGCTAATCCGATCCAGTTGCACAAGGATCTAGAACAATGCGACTATTTAAAAGCCTTCTGGCCTCCTTCCAGTAACTGCTCAATATGTTTACACTGCAAGAGGTTTCGGGCTGTCTATTCTTTGACAATGTAAATTCTCTTTCACTTCCCATGTTCCTCAAGGAGAAGGTGGATCCTTTCCTGTGGGCTCTGCATGGTGAGATGATGCCATTCTAGGAGGTGGAGGAGACAATTAAACCTTGAAATATCTTATAAGTGAGGCCTTGGAAGGCAAGCTAGAGAATTTGAGAAAAGGAACTTTTGGCATGGTACAATCAAAGCCTTTTTTGTTGTTTTTTTTTTTTAAACCAGTTGGCTGTGGGTGGGGATTTGAAATAATTGCAATAAGAATGTAGTTATAGGGTGGCCAGTTCCTCCCCTCTTTTAAAAAGAAGTAACTGTCCCTTTAACATTCTCTGCAGTCACTGGGACTATAATATGTACCTTCATTTGTTCCCATTTTAAATCAATTATCTGGATCAAACTATTGTGAAACAGGATTGGCTGGGTCAACATTTTCTAGTCTGTAGGTCATCATTGTACCATGTATGTAAAGTAAGCCAGCTAGTGCCCCTGATGCCAGGCTCTAGGAAGTTTTCCACAGATAGCACAAAGAACAGCCTTGACCACAGCCACCAGTTTCAAATTGGGAACACTCAGGATACTCCAACATCATTTTGCCAGAATACCTCTTACCTTGTTCTGAACCCCAGTGCTCTGAAGGAATAAGCAATGAAATGAACTTTCACCTCCACTGCAGAAGAGATTAAGGTCAAAATTACCCTCCTCCTTCACCCCCAAAGTTCTTCATATAGTGAAACTATTGTGATGAAATTAGTACCCAAGGTAGAGATGAATATTTTAGTAGTTAAGAATAGTAGTGAGGTCTGAGAAACATCATATACTGGGTACTCATGTTGATGCTGGGAGAACCAGAGTTAAACCAATGAAAGATGATGCAAACTGTAAAAAGCTTTTTTTTTTTTTTACATTTTTATTTTTGATATAAACTGTTTGTATCCAAAGCCTCTTGTTGATTTAAAATGAAACCAAGGGGACGAATTAAAAGGGGTGGTTGTCAGGAGTGAGACAATCATAGAACACATAAAATTCTGCAGAAAAGAGATGTTTTGCCCACCATTCTTCACAGCCTGGCAAACTGGGGTGGCCACCATGTTGTTTTTTAATCTATTTTTCAAGCTAACACTTGGCTCCCTGTAGTTGGTTATTAAGGGGTTTCTGTGGGTCTGTTTTTCTCTGCAGATCTGTTTTATAGCATAGAAGGCATGAATGCACATCATCTACCTCAGAAGCTTGTTTCTAAGCTTCTTGGGTAGAAGCTGTGTGGTTATGTGTGTACATACATACTATATTCACCAAGCTATGCAAAAGGTTTCAAAGTCAAACTTATTTCTTCTGTGTAACTGATAGAAGGCTTTATATACTTTGATTATCATCTCCACATTCCCCCTACCCTCAGCCTTTGGTAACCACTGTTCTACTCTCTGCTTTTATGAGTTCAACTGTTATAGATTCCACATGTAAGTGAGCACATGGATATTTGTCTTTCTGTATTTGGCTTATTTCACTTAGCATAATGTTCTCCAGTTCCATCCATGTGTCACAAATGACAGAATTTCTTCCCTTTTTTAAGGCTGAATAATATTTCACTGTGTATAATACACCACATTTTCTCTGTGCTTTCATTTGTTGTTGGATGCTTGGGTTGATTCCATAACTTGGATATTGTGAATAGTGCTGCAGTGAACATGGGAGTGCAAATATCTCTTTGACCTACTGATTTAAAATCTTTCCGGTAAATACCCAGAAGTGGGATTGCTGGATCATTTATTTCCTAAAAAACTAAAATTCCATTTTTAGTTTTTTGAGGCACCTCCATACTGTTTTTGACAATGGCTATAGTAATTTAAGCCAAATGTATTTTAACTTTGAAAGACGTATACTTTATTTAGCTTTTAAAATACTCTGATTAAAGTTATACACAGTATTCTCTTAGAATGTTCACATTCTCCTTCTTTAATTGTATCCCACTTTTCATCGTAAATGTTGTGAATTTGTGCTACAGCCACCTCCTCCTCATCCTCCCTTCTGCCCCCACCTAAATCTCCCTCTCTCTATGTCTCTCACTCTTGCTCTCAGTACTTGCCAAATATATATCAAATTCAGAAGACAATTAACTTTTGCTTTTACTGATCATTGTTTTACTATTTTTATTTTTGGCTACATATTACATATCTATGTTTTGGTTTGTAATGCTCTCTTCTTTCTAAAAATTTTATAATTTCTGCTTAACTCAAGAATGAATTAGGGGTGTATATTTGTGTGTGGGGGTGTGTGAATGTTTAATTTCCATGTATATAGATGTTGTACACTCTCTGTCATTGATTTATACGTTTCCTTGTTGTTGTCAATGAGCATGACCACAATATTTTCTGCCTTTTGAAAAATGCTGAAATTTCCTCTAGGGCCTAATCGTGATTGGATTTTGAGATTGTCACATGTGTGTGGGTAGCCAAGGTGCAAAGAGGGAAAGAAAAAAATAATATATTTAGAGAGAGAATAAATATATTGAGAGAGAATAAAGCTCATTAAGTACTGTTATTTAAATTATGTTACTTTGAGTTATTTGTTTGTACTAAATTATTAAGTATGATATTCAGATCTCCAAGATTCTTACTTCTTTGTCTTCTTATTCTGTTAATTTCTGAGAATCATTGTCTCCTGTTTGTGACTTTGCTAATTTCTCCTTGTACTTTGTCAATTTTCAAACGTTTTGATGCTGTGTGGTCACGTGCTTAGATATTAATGGCAGTTAATATGATGCATTATTACTCTGTCTCTGCTTTTTCTCTTGAAGTCTGTTTTGTGTCATGTTATTGTTACACCTGTTTTCTTTTTTTCTTAACATGTGCCCATGGTATCTTTTTTCATCCCTGCGTTTTCTTTCTTCTTTCTTTTTTTTTAATTTTAGTTCTATCTTTTTTTGTTTTAATTATACTTTAAGTTTTAGGGTACATGTGCACAACGTGCAGGTTAGTTACATATGAATACATGTGCCATGTTGGTGTGCTGCACCCAGTAACTCATCATTTAACATTAGGTATATCTCCAAATGCTATCCCACCCCCTCCCCCCAACATCCCTGCATTTTCAAACTTCTTAGATAGTTTTCAAAATATTTCTGTAAACAACCATAATTTTACCTAATCCGAAAACCTCTTTTATAAGTGAATTTAACCAATTCGTGTTTACTATGCTTAGTGATGTGTCATTTTGTTTTGTGTTTTCTACTTATAATATGTTCCTGTCTTCTCTCCATTTTTTATCTGCTTACTTTTTAAAAGAGCCTCAAGTTTCTTTTGCTATTTCTCCCCTGCTAATCATTTGGAAGTTATATTTTTTAATTTTAATTTTCTATACGAGAACTCTTAAATTCATAGCACCCATATTTAAACTTCTATTTTCCTACTAATGTCTAGAGTTTTTAGTATCTCTGTTCCCCTCCCAAAATGGTTTTACTTCCCTTTGTCTCAAACTTCGTTCCTCCAATCACCTCGCTGGCCACAACTCATATATTGATACAATCTAGGATTTGGGTTGGCTAATTTTTAAATATATTTTTTCTTTTCTACTTTTTTGGCATAGTACAATAAGACTTGAGAGTAAGCCTATTGTTTCTTTTTACTTTATTTTTCTTAACATTATTTCCCATATCTCTCTTATTTCTCTATTTATTTTCCCCTGACAGAGTATATAATACATTAAATTTTTCAGAGTAGATTACTAAATCTTTCTTATTACTTACAAGTCTGTAAATAACTGCATTTTCCTCCTAAAAGTTGAAACAGTATTGAACACAGAATTTTAAATCCAAAATTATTTTCCACAGAACTTTAAAATTGTCTTACTGCATTTAGTGTTGTGGATGATGTACCTGATATCAATCTCATTGTCATTTACCTCTAGATTATCTTTTCTCTTCCTGCATCTTTGAGAGATTTCATAATTTCTGCATATTTTGTGTCTTCAGTGTCACCATGAAGTATATTTGGGGGTGTATATCTTTTTCCCCCATTTATGCTACGTGGAATCAGTGGATTTTTTCACTTTGAGGACTCAAATATTCAGGTTTCAGAAACGTTCTTCTACTGTTGCTTTATTTCCATCCCTCCATTGTCTCCATATAAGGTTGTTAAACTTTTCCTTTCTATTTTCTATATCTCTAACTTTTTCACCCAGGCTGGAGTGCAGTGATGCGATCTTCGTTCACTGCAACCCCCGCCTCCTGGGTTCAAGCAATTCTGCCTGCCTCAGCCTCCCGAGTAGCTGGGATTACAGGTGGCTGCCATCACGCCCAGCTAATTTTTATACTTTTTAGTAGAGACGGGGTTTCACCATGTTGGCTAGGCTGGTCTTGAACTCCTGACCTCAGGTGATCCACCCCGCCTTGGCCTCTCAAAATGCTGGGATTACAGGCGTGAGCCACCGCGCCCGGCCTGGTGTTGCATTTTTAAGAATTCCTTGGCTCATCACTTCATCTGAGTTTTCTTTACAGTTCAGCTCATCTATTAAGTTTTATTTCAACAATCTTGTTTTAAATCTGTAGTATCTGTAGTTAATTATATTTTAGGAACAGAATATACTCTCTCTTCCCTCTGAAAAAATCAGTATGCTGAAGTCAGGTCCTGTTTTTCCTGTTCACTCTCTTTCCTTGGGTGTAAGTTTTACTTGATGTGTTTGGTGTTCTTCCATGTTCTTTGCATTGCTTAACTATTTGGTGACTCTTTGTTGTATGCTTCCCTGTCATGCAAGATGTTTGGGTTGTAGTTATTGCATACATACCATGGTGCATGTTGCCAACAAGGATGGGTAAAAGGAATGCTGAGTTCTTCCTAGTGGCAGGGAGCCACCCTGAACAGTGCCTAGCCTCTCTTTAAATGTCCTACTCACTGTCTATGATAAAACTGTTGCAGGGCTTTTCCTTAGTTCAGCTAAAAATGGGGTTCTTTGTCCCACGGCCATGAAAATTCAAGCTCACAGACAATTTAAGTGGTGAGTAAGACAGGGTTTCATTGGGTAAAAAGGAAGAAAAGGGGGGCAACAGGGACTCTTGCAAGCCCAGAATCCCTGCTAGAGGGCTTCCTTCCAGGCCATTGGAATCCCACGTTCCACACAGGAGGAGGAGGGGCCAGACTCCTCTCTCTGCTACAAATATTGTGAACATCCCGAGGCCCCACCTCAGTGGGCAGGCTGGCTGGAGTTTCTCCAGGGACCCCCTATGAGCTGGCTGTCTCAAAACCAGACCTTCTCTTGTTCCTCTACGTGGCCCAAGGGGTGAGGAACGAAGGGATAGGGGAAAGAGAGCCTAAGAGAGGGCTAAAGAGAGGACAAAGAGCTATAAAAAATTCTGGCTATTCCTACATGATTCTGCAACTTATACCCTGTGGGCTCCTCCTGCCCTATGTTCACCTTCAAGCCCATAGTGCCCTTAGCTATTTACAGCAGGCCTCTCTTATGTATCGATTTTGGTCTATGGTTTCCTTATTTTATCTGGTGCCTTCAGATTTAAATATATATATATATATGCACATCTTGTTATTTTGTAGGATTTGGAGAGGGAATGGAAACTTCCCAAATGATCACCTCTGGTATTTCTTGATTATGGTATCTCCAGGTTTAGAGAAAAGAAAGCAAGTTGGGGGGGTCAGACAAAGGGAAGAAGAAAAAAACGTATTCCACATATTTAAAGAAAATCTTCTGCAAACACAGAAATGCAAAGTGATTAAGCATCCTGAATTGTTTTTTCATTTTATATACTAATGAGCTATTCTTTTTCATTTTAGGTCTTGAATATAATCATGGCCAAACCTTATGAATTTAACTGGCAGAAGGAAGTTCCTTCCTTTTTGCAAGAAGGAGCAGTTTTCGACAGATACGAAGAGGTAAAGAAGTGTTATTAATCTTTTTTCTCAAAACATTCTAATCATTATTAAATTTTAGTTACAGTATTGAGTAAATATGCTTTGACATAAGTAAGAACATCTTTAGGATTTATAGGTTGGAGTTGTTGAAAAGAGGCAAGTTATGAGATAGAGTAATAATGATAATGATACTATAAATTTTTGAGTGCTCACTATGTGCCAGATGACCTTCTAAACATTTTATGTGTATGATTTGTTTAATTTTTCACAACAACCTTATGAGGTTGTTGCTATTAATATTCTCAGTTTACAGATGGGTTTTATGTAGTAACAGTTTTTGCTTAATGCAGTGCTTTTGGCAGTCATTCTACATATAACTTTGTATGTGTTATAAATGTAATAGTGATTGAACTTTGTGCCAGTCATTGCTTTGCTCATTTCATTGATACAAACCATTTTGACCAAAGCTTTGCATGCCTCTGATTCTATCATTTATTGTCTGTGCCCTTGCAAGGTGGTGATGACTCCAGACTTTCTATAGAGCAGGGGCTTTGGGCCACCAATCTGTTCAGAATGGCTGGGTAGGTGAATTAAAGCCTCATTTGCATTGTAAATGCATGATTTTTCTTCTATTGTACTTGAATTTGAGGTGACTTTGGAAGGAGTGTATAATGAAATTGATGTTTCCTTTACCACAAAGTTGAATATAAAACATATTAAAACTTCATTTAGAGTCAGAGTTGGTTCCTTTCAAAATCAATGAAGTGTATGAAGTGGCTAATTCGCTGATCTTCCCAGAGGTCCAGATTTTTAGATGCAGAAACTAAGTCTTCTGTGAGCTGACATAGCTTAATACTTGTTGACTTGATATTTCTGCAGGGTGTATCATAGTACTCTCTAGATTTACAGGATAGTCACTTTTTAGGTAAACAAAATTGCAAATGCTAAGGATGAACCTAAAAATGGTCACTATTCCTTGTTTGAATTAAAATATTGAAGTGATAGCTGTTCATATGTCTGAAATTGAAATAGCAGTGGACTGCATTCTACTGTAAGATGAAACAGAATAATATTCTGCCATCCAGAGACAAGCACTGTTAATTCTTTTGCAGTTTTCTTCTGGTCTTTTTTCATATTTGTTTTTCTTTTTTTCTCTCTCCCATGGTTGAGATCATAGAGTAATATTTTTAAAATGTAAAGCAGATCCCATTTCTCCTGTGTTTAAAATGCTTCCATCACTTCCCATTGTAGCATAAAGGGAATTTCACAGAATGAACTACAAGGCCTTCTGTAGTTTGGCTCCTGCTTAATTACCTCACCTTCATTTCCCTCCAGTTTCCAACATACACTGTATGCTTCAGCTATAGCAAACCACTTACAGTTTCCCCCATAAACTATTCTACTACACAGTTTGTTTATGCTACTCCCTCTTCCTGAAATGTATTTGTTCCTATTGGTTTGATTGGTGAACTCCTCTCATCGCAGAACCCAGAGGAGAAATCTCCACTTCTGTGATATCTTCCTTGACCCACTGAATAAGAGGCGATAACTTATTTTTTGCCACCACTAACCTACCCTTGCATATTTTACACTGCGTTCACATTTTATTTAATGTTTCTTTCTCTCAAACTATACTGAGTTTCTTGAAGTCAAGGATCGTATTTTACTTATCTTTTTCTCTCCAGGGACTAGCAGAATACCTGTAACCACCAAACTCTTTGTGGATGTCTAGCATCTAAAATGATTTTAGATCCAGTTGATTCCAATTCAGACTAATAATTCAGAGGAGGTAATTTTGAAGAGATTACATGCAATCATTGGTTCAGTATATCTCCTACTGTTACGTAAGAGAAAGCTATTGTAGAAAAAAGTACTTGACAAAAGTGAAATGTGATTTGATGAACCAGAGATTCATTTGAATCCTTCTTATTTCTTGTGATTTTTTTTTGGTTATTAATCATCACAGCTCATATTAGGAAATACTGATCACCTGTGCTTCTAAAGGCATTTGCTTTTCCTCTGGATTCCTCTGCAAACTAGGCAAAGTTAGAAGGAAAGAACCCTTGAACAAGTATTAAATACAATGTAACTAAGCTTTCAACTCTTTCAAGTGCTATTTTACTAGGATTTTGAGCAAAAACGTTTTAACTTTATAAAGTAAACATGTGTCTTCATGATAACATACCAAACCACAAAGCTGAAGAATATTTCAAGCTGGATGACAGCCAGTTTTAAAAAAAATTATTTCCCACTCCTATAAGACTCAGTTCTTTAGAGCCAGAGCCATGAAAACATTTAAGGCAACAACATGTAAGCAGAAAAGTTTTGTTTCTATGGTTGGTACATGAACAGCCATGAGGGATTACAGCTGAAAGCCAATGGGAGGAACAAGATTAGAGAAACAAAACGCAAGCATCCCTGAAGTGTCATAGCAAAGGTACCTTTTGTGAAGGGGCATAAATGCTGTCAGCACCATATGATAACTAATGTTATCATCATGAACTCAAATAGCAGGTAAACATAAAATTATATTCTGTGTATTTGTTTAAAGAAAGCAGCTGGGCGCAGTGGCTCACGCCTGTAATCCCAGCACTTTGGGAGGCCGAGGCGGGGAGATCACTAGGTCAGGAGATTGAGACCATCCTGGCTAACGCACTGAAACCCCGTTTCTACTAAAAATACAAAAAAATTAGCCAGGCGTGGTGGCACATGCCTGTAGTCGCAGCTACTTGGGAGGCTGAGGCAGGAGAATCGCTTGAACCCAAGAGGCAGACGTTGCAGTGAGCCAAGATCACGCCCCTGCACCCCAGCCTGGGTGACAGAGTGACACTGTGTCTCACAAAAAAAAAAAAAAAAAAAGGAAGCAGGGAGTAAGCATTCACTAGGTGGAGGAAAAATGTTTAATAGCCACTGTTTTAAAAATAGTCAATAAATGTAGTAAGTGCAAATGCATTTAAAGTTTGTTTTATTATTTCTGCATTACTGAAGAATTATTTTTGAGGCAGCCAGATTTTTACAAATGACCTAAGTGGTAGGCTGTGTTGTAGCATCTGATTGTATTGCCATGACACTTCTAATTCTGTACTTCTCTAACTTTACTTGACTTACACGTTACTTAAATGCAAAATATGTTTTGTTTCCTAAGTGATGCTTAATATTAAATCTTTAAAATAGAGATTCCTCTCTTGTGGAGGAGAGAAATAGCAGTGCTTTTAAAAATACGTGCAACCCAGCTATCTCTAACTCAACCAGCCCCCTGACTTTCCTATAATATCCACATCAAAGATCTGAAGAACCCATTCCCTGGCAGATCAGGGCCTTCCCAGTCTTTCCTAGAATTCCTAGGTGCTTACCCACTCTTGGTGATGACTTATGTCCTCAAATGCTTCGTTATCATTCAATTTCCAGGACTGTTGACTACTCCAATTTGTTTCCTTCCCTAAACCCATTTTAACATCAAATCCCAGAAACACAAGGATGTTGTATAAAGTAGACTTTTTACTGAAGATTTAGTGGCAGCAGAGAATTGCATCACACACCAGGACAACTTTAAGATTAAAAATCGGAGATCATGCTGAATAAATTTCATTAGCCAGCCCAGCCAGGGGTTTCTCTCTTTTTTTCTTCTTTGTCCCTCTCCTCCATCAGGGTGCATGTTCCTATTTCCTTTATTTTATTTTAATCACACTCAGAGTCTTTTTTCACTTTTCCAGATGCTTTTTTCTTAACTGTTAAACATTTTCTCTCTCTCAATCTAAAGAAGAAAACTTCAAAATTCAAGTCCCTCCTCATCCTGAGCTGTTTGGCTCCCCTTTCACCTCAAACTCTCCTACTCAGACTCTCCTGAGATCTTCCCTTTTGCATAAGCCTGAAAGTCAAAGTATGTCCTTAAAACAAACAAAATCTAAAAAGAGCTTTATTCTTAAGAAGGAGACTGCCATCATAGATAAGTGTTCACCAACAGAACTTTCCACAATGATAGAAATGGTCTACATTTGTGTTGCCATTATGGCAGCCACATGTGGCTGTTCAGCACTTGAAATGTGGCTACTGGGACTGGGGGACTTAAGTTTTTAATTTTACATAATTTAAATTCAAATTTATATAGGCACATGGGCCTAGTGGCTTTCTTACTGGATGGCATAGATAATCAACTCAAACTACAACCAGATTTAAAAATTCCATTCTCCTTTCTTGACACTAAGAAACATTCTCAGTGCATTCCATTGGAATCTACAGAATTCATCAGCCAGTTCTCCTTAGTGGCAACCAGAGCAGGGGTTCAAATGTTTTATAGATGACTCAGCCACTGGCCTCGTCTTTCCCACATCGTAAATCCCAGCTGGGGCTACCCCTTCTTCTTGCCCATGGGTCTTTCTTGTATCTGAGTCCAGCTGCCTAGATGGAGTCCCTTTTTCTAGCAAAGTCTTGGTCTTCTTGGTCTTTATCCTAGCCTCCCCACCTTCCACCGTATACTCACACACACACACACACACACACACCACACACACACACACACACACACGGTGGAGGAAAACTGAGACAATTATTGCGGGTGTCAGGATCAAAGGAGTATCGAAGTGCAGGGTCAATACAAACCTAAAGTCAGGCACAGTGGGACAGGCTGACTTTGGCCTCTTTCCAAGGTGGTTCTGAAATCAAATTGTGAGCAGCCACACCGTGAAGCTCAGAAAAGCTCAAGCAGCCTACACCTCACAGGCTGTTCATCAGCAAAGCAAAGCACTTTCCGAATACAGTTTTCAAAAGAGTTAAAAACACAAGCCTCAAATAAAGTATTTTGATTAAAAGATATATTTAACTAATCAGTGAGGACCTTAGCAGGATGATAAAGCTAGTTCCAAGAGCACTTGAGGAAGAGAATTTTACATAGGAAAGGAAAGGAAAAGTGAAATAAGTTTTGTCAATTAGATACAAAACTGGCTAATGTCCTATAAGGCAATAAAACTATAACCTATTATAGATTTGCCTTTTTCTACTGGACACAAGTCATCTGCATCACTATAGAATAACAGCAGAAAAATGCTATCTATTAAACTTCAAAGAATCTAGGTCCTAAACAACAGTAAATAGTAGGTCAAACCAAAAATACATTTTTCTATAGAAGTAAATCATTCTTAGGTATGCCTCTTCAATCATGCTTTGACATAACAATGAAAAGAGGGATAGCCATCTTTGTATATTATTTTTTACTATAGATAATTTAAATTAAATTGTAAAACAGTATCCAGATATACCTGTATTTACACTAAAAGATACTTACAAAGTCATCAAAATGATAATATCGTAATAATATTAGTTTTTCAACTGTTATAATCAACCTATTAGTTTTTCAACTTTTATAATCAACCTAAGGGTAGACAAAACATCTAATTATTTTTGACCAAGAATAACAAAAAAGCTGTTAACGTTTATCTATTTAAAGTAAGGGTGCCAGACAGGTGCTGGAAATTAGAAGGGACTTGGAGAAACAGAGGAAAGGCCAGAGGCTTTATACTCTCAGCAAGAGGGAAGGTTGCTAGTTGATGTACAATAGAGACTTGCATATATGATTTAAAGTATAAAAGTAGCCAATCACAAACCAAAAATAAGATAATTTCAAATTTGGAGTTGGGGGAGAAAAAGTAGTGAAAATGCATTAAATGGAGTTAAATTGCTGTGTTTTTATCCCAAGAAACCGATTTCTGCATGTTCCCGGTGGATAATTAGTTTAGTTACTGGCTGTCTTGCCATGAGTCCTGTTTTCTTAAGCTCCTGTCTCTATTTGAGTTGGACATACAGAACAGAAACCTGTTGGTGCCACTTTATTATGCACTGCAGTAAGTACTGGCTTCATAGTTTGGACGGCAGCTGTACTCACCACTATACCACCAACACCACTGGCTGGGGTTCTCAGTTTTAAACTCCAGGCTTGCAGTATGTGGCACTGAAGCCCTTTCACTCTCACCCCTCCACCTTCTTCCACTTGCATATTGTGATGAGAAAGGTGGTAGAATGATCTCCTTGTGGTGTAAGAGGAGAGGAAGGGGCAGCAGGGCTGGGGGACTGACCCCAGAAGCCTTAATGAGGAGGCCCCTTTCAGGCTGAGTCTTGATAGGTGAGTCAGTCAACCACTCAAAGCATGGCTAAGAGGAAGGGAGAGGCCAGGGCTTCTGCAAGGGCATGAGTATGACAGCACATTCTATTGAGGGGGTAAGGGGATTGTCTAGCTAGGGCAGAGGGTAGGGCAGTGGAGTACATGGGTGAAGGCACAGAGACGGCCAGTGTCCACACCATCAATGGGTTTGCTTTCCAGCCCAGGGCATTGGCATTTGATTCTGAAAGCTCTAGGGAACCTTTGATGGGGTTTCAGCAGGGCAGTGATCAGTTCTGGATGACCAGTGACAAGTGGATGTGGCTGGATTCCTTGTGGGAGTAGTCTGGGGGGTAGTGTTGGGCTTGAAGGACTTAATGGACAGTCAATCACACATATGGAGAAATATGGGAGGATTTTGAGTATAGGAATAAATGAGAAGATTTTTCTAACCTGGTGGATGTAGAATATGTGAGAGAATAAGTGTAGAATGAGGTTGGAATTTCTAGCACAGGAACTGGACAGCTCTGATGCAAGGTGGAGGGAATGCCAGAGAAGGGGGTACGTGTATGGATGCATTTATATTGTTTCTTTCTGAAATGATGAAGAACCAAAAGGAAAAGTGATATCTTCTGTAGTACCTAAGAAGCATTTTGTATATAATCACATTAATACTAGTTAAAAATACATTGAACAGAAAGAGAAGAACGTAATAAATGATCCAAGAGGATGAACACATGGGCACATCTTCCTCTCTCAGTCCTCCTCTCTCAGGGTGATTGTTGTTGCCTGATGGGATGAAGGAATGAGGACCCCAAGACCCTCACAGCCACGGGCTTCCTTCACTCACCCTCTCATGTGGGTGATACTGCATTCCTCAGGGTAGAGGATTTTTTTTTTTTTTTTGAGACAGAATTTCATGCTTGTCGCCCAAGCTGGAGTGCAATGGCATGATCTCGGCTCACTGCAACCTCCGCCTCCTGGGTTCAAGCAATTCTCCTGCCTCAGCCTCCTGAGTATCTGGGATTACAAGCATGTGCCACCATGCCTGGCCAATTTTTGTATTTTTAGTAGAGATGTGGTGAAACCCCATCTGCATAAACAGAAAGTCTGTTTATACAGAAAGGTTTGAGGAAAAAGAACCTCTGACAGAATATTCTGAATTATAATTAGGGGTAAGATTATAAATGTGTATACTTATATGAGTCTATCACACACTCTGTATATTGTATGTGGATTATCATATTGGAATCATTAGGCTACAACAAGCTATATAGCAACTTAATGATGTTAAACAATCTTGAGTACAGTTGGCCCTTTAAAAATTCGGAAATGTTTTAAAGTCATTACAACTTAATCCGTGGTGCAAGCCACTGTTCTAGAAGGCTGAGATAAAGCAATGAACAAGACAAAGTCTCAGTCCTTTGGGAGTGTATGGTCCAGTGGTAGAAGACCAACAATAAACCAATAAGCATAGAAATGAATGGTTTCCAGCAGTGTTCAATACTATTATGTTGCTAAAAGGAGTGATAGACGGATCAGAGAGACAGGCAGACACTGAGGAGTAGGGGAGGGGACATTGCTGTGGGTTGGGTGGTCAGGGCAGGCCCTATTCAGGAGGTGGCATTTGAAGTTGTAGCTGAATGATAAGAAGGAGCTAGATTGGCCGGGCGCGGTGGCTCACACCTATGATCCCAGCACTTTTGTAGGCTGAGGCGGGCAGATCACCTGAGGTCAGGAGTTCGAGACCAGCCTGGCCAACGTGGCAAAATCCTGTCTCTACTAAAAATATAAAAATTAGCCAGGCATGGTGGTGCATGCCTGTAGTCCCCGCAACTCAGGAGGCTAAGGTACAAAAATCACTTGAACCTGGGAGGCAGAGGTTGCGGTGAGCTGAAATTGCGCCACTACACTCCAGCACTCCAGCACTCCAGCCTGGGCGACAGAGCGAGACTGTCTAAAAAAAAATTTAAAAAAAGGAGCCAGTTTGGCCAAGAACTAAGGGAAAAGCATTCCAAGACATGGAAACAGCAAATGCTAGGCCCTGAGGCAAACATAGTCTTGGCATGTCGAAAGAAGAGCACCAAGGGTGGAGTGAGCATCATGGTCAGGGCGTGGTAAGAGGAGAGTTCTGAGAAGCAGACAGAAGCCCCTCATATGGAGCAGTAGTTCTCTCAAAGTGTGGTCCCCAAGCCAGCATCATCAGCACCACCCAGAACCTTATTAGAGATGCGCATTCTCAGGCCCATCCCACGGACCTATGGAATCAGAAACTCCAGGAACTGGCCCAGGCGTATGTGCATTAACAAGCCCTTCCAGGAAGTCCAGTGCACACTTAAGTACGAGAATAAATGGTGTAGAACCAGGCCAAGGTGTTTGGATTTTGTTCTGATTGCTATGGGAAGCCATTTTCATCAGGGACTGGCATGATCTGATTTACATTTTGGAGACAGTTACTCTGGCGGCCGTAAAAAGGATGATTCGTAGGCGGGGGCCAAAAGGTTGGAGAAGACTAGGACTTTAAGGAAGGTGAGCCAGAGGCTTAATCCTTCCTTTTCCTGACTATGTCTCCATGGGCGATTTTCTTAATATCTCTGTGACAGAAAAATAGGGGATGTCAAGGTGGACGGGTCGAAGAATATCAGTTGTTCTCCTTAGGATTCTACGAGTCTGCACACATCTTTCTTGTCAGCACAGCTGTGTGACTTCTTCCTGATGTGAGAAGAAAGCCAAGGCCAGGCATCTGAGCACTGCCTCAGTTGGCCCGAACACTGAAACAACCCAAAGCACCAAAAACTAAGATCAGCCAGGTTTTTGCAAAGAAAAACCCAAAACAACATTCAAGCCTGTTCCTTCCTCTAGACCAGCCTTTGAAATAACAGTGCTGATAATATTATGTGGTCTCTCATGCCCCCAAAGCTCAGAGCTCATTGTCATCCAAGCATGAGACCTTTAAGGAAAGGTCTGTATGGCAGGTCATCTCATGCTGAAAAGTCATAGAATTGGATCAGCATACTTTTTCTGTAAGGGACCACATATTAAATAGTTTAGATTTTATGAGTCCTGCAGCCTCTGTTACAGCTATTCAACTTTGTCGTTGTAGCCCAATAGCAGCCATAGAACATAATATGTAAATAAATGAGCAGGCACCTGGATTAGAAGACAAACAATGCCACATAGAAATGAGCAACAAATTGGTTTTGATGGTGGTGGTAATAATGAAATAATTCTAGTTTCAAGTAATCATTTTTACTCCTCATGTTCTTTTACTACTACTGTATTGTATTTTTAATTTAGTCATCCTCTGTTTGTCTTCCTTATCTTGATAGATCATCGTATCAGTTTATCACCTTTTGCTGCATACATAACAGACTGCTCACCTTTCTTTTCTAAGATGCTCTCATTTTTGTGGGGTGGGGCCGGGGCTTGCTCTTCTCATTTTCATGTCTCTTCCCTCTCTGTGAAGTTTCTTTGGGCTTGCTTTTATTTCTTCACAAAAGTAGAAGATAACTCTATTTCCTGGAGGAATGGAAGCATCTCCCCCTTGAAATAGTGTCTCAGTCAGTTTCATGGAAAACGGTAATCCTTGAGATCCATGCTTCAAGGATGCAAGAAGGAAATCTTATTCATGGAAAGATGTGAGACGATCCATTAGGAAACTAGACAAGGAAATCTGGGGTCCCACTAGATTTACAAGGAGCTTGTGGAAACAACACAAGACAGGAAGAAAGTATGGAAAAAATATGGGCAATTAAATTAAAATATAAGTGTAAGCACTGAGGGGTTCTTCCTGCCAGCTGCACAAAGAAAGAACACAGCATTGTAGTAAAGAAAGAGTTTGGGCAGCCGTGGTGGCTCACGCCTGTAATCCCAACACTTTGGGAGGCAAAGATGGGCAGATCAGTTGAGGTCAGGAGTTGGAGACCGGCCTGACCAACATGGTGAAACCCTGCCTCTACTAAAAATACAAACATTAGCTGGGCTTGGTTGCAGGCACCTGTAATCCCAGCTGCTCGGGAAGCTGAGGCAGGAGAATCACTTGAACCCTGGGACACAGATTGCAGTGAGCCCAGATTGTGCTATTGCACTCCAGCCTGGGTGACAGTGACAGAATAAGACTGTCTCAAAAAAAAAAAAAAAAAAAAAAAAAAAGAGTTTAATAGAGACAAGGCCAGCCACACCACTTGGGAGATGAGTTAGTATTCAAGTTATCTCGTCCAAAGCTGCTAGGTTAGGGGTTTTTTTAAAGCAGTTTGAGGGAAGAGGAGGTGCGGGGGGCTAGGCTTCTGCTGATTGGATGGGGCAGGGATGAAATCATGCTGAATTGCTTCTGGGTGGGGCCGTAGGAGTGGGGTTGGCAAGTCCAGGTGGGTCCAGGTGGAGACATGGGTGTTAGGCATGCAAAAAAAACCTGAAAAGATATCTCAAAAGGCCAATCTTAGTTTCTACAATGGCAATGTTATTTGCAGAAGTAACTGGGGACATTGCATATCTTCTAACATCCAGAATAATGGCTGACAGTCATGTATGTCTGCACCTTAGCAGGACTCAGGCCTTCCTCTCAAACAAAAGTGGTTGGTTTTTGGGCAAGGCCTATTATCATTTAAACTGTAGCCTAAACATCTTCCAAAGTTACCTTGGTCCAAAAGCCCAGGAATAATTAAGGAAAAGGCAAGGTGGGAGGTGGGTTAGCTCAGCTAACTGTTATAATTTTTCTCACTGATATAATTTTTGCAAAGGCGGTTTCATAAGGAACTAGCTGAGGATCTACTTAGGTGTCTCAAGTACTACTGTACTATGCTAAAGAATTAAACACAATGGCTAAAATTACAGTGCTGATTCTCTATTGCTTCTTCTCAACCTGCAGTATAAAGAGAACAATGCTCAATATTAGCTACCTCAAGCTGTGTCTGTGGTCCACAGGTGAACAGGAGGGTGTTGGCCAGGGCATCCTTTTAATTAGGGTTGATGAGTGCAGTCTTGCAGATCATCAGGCTAGTGGTGAGGAGACCCTAAGGACATCCTGGTTTCATTCTCTTTGCACATCTCTTTGGAATTGCACTCTCTTAATGCATGTGGTGTAGCCATTGAATTAATAGAGTTCATTCAAGTGTGAGCAAATGAACAGTCAGATGAAATATACAGCACATGTTAAAGTGAATACTTTGTTGAGCAGTCTAGGAAGAAAAAATTTAAAAAAAATCAAGTTAATAATTTTGAAGTCCCTTTTCGATTGATAAAATTGCACTTCTTTAAACCTGTGCAATTTCATGCCACTGAATTCCCTATTCCTGAAAATTTTCAGAAATTATTTTTGTCGTTGTTACTTGTTTTGGTTGTTTTTGAGAGGGTGCTGTATTAGTGAGGGTTCTCCAGAGAAACAGAGCCAATGGGATATATAGAGATATATAGGTAGGAAGAGATTTAGTATGAAGGATTGGCTCACACAATTATGAAGGCTGAGAAATCTTATGTCATCTGTCTATAAGCTAGAGGCTTAGGAAAACCAGTAGGGCAGTTCCAGTTCAAACCTGAAAGGCCAGAGAACCAGGGGAGCCAATGATGTGTGTCAGTTGAGTCCAAAGGCCCCAGAACCAGGGGCATCAGTATCCAAGTTGAATGTCCCAGATCAAGACAGAGTGAATTCATTCTTCCTCCACCATTTTGTTCGATTCAAGCCCTCCGTGGATTGGATGATGCCCTCCTGTATTTGGCAGATCTTCTTTATTCGTTCCATCAATTCAAACACAAATCTCTTCCAGAAACAGCCTCACAGGCACACTCGGAAGTAATATTTTATCAGCCATCAGCCTTAGCCCAGTCAAGTTGACATATAAAATTAATCATGACAGGTGTTTTTTAGCACAGACAGTAGTAAATCGCTACTACTTTGAGCACTCACTAGGTGGTGGACCTTGTACTTGACAAATGGTATAAATGATCAGGAAAGGATCCTGATCTAGACCCTAAGAGAGGATTCTTGGATCTCGCCCAAGAAAGAATTAGAGATGAGTGCACAGAGTAAAGTGAAAGCAAGTTTATTAAGAAAGTAAAGAAACAGAAGAATCGCTATTCCATAAACAGAGCAGCCCTGACAGATGCTGGTTAGCTATTTTTATGGTTATTTCTTGATCGTATGCTAAACAAGGGGTGGATTATTCATGAGTTTTCCAGGAAAGGGGCAGTAATTCCTGGAACTGAGGGTTCCTCCCCTTTTTAGACTATATAGGGTAACTTCCGGACATTGCCATGACATTTGTAAACTGTCAAGGCACTGGTAAGAATGTCTTTTAGCATGCTAATGCATTAATATAAACATATAATGAGCAGTGAAGACAACCAGAGGTCACTTTCTTCTAGCCATCCTGGTTTTGGCAGCTTTTGGCCAGCTTCCTTAGTGCATCCTGTTTTATCAATGGGGTCTTTGTAACCTGTGTCTTGTGCTGACCTCCTCTCTCATCCTGTAACTAAGAATGCCTAACCTCCTGGGAATGTAGCCTAGTAGGTCTCGGCCTCGTTTTACCCAGCCCTGTTCAAGAGGGAGTGGTTCTGGCTCCAGTGCCTCTGATTTAAGCATTATTTCACTTGAGCCTCGAAACAACTCTGTTTTAAGTAGGTCTTTTTAGCTTCCTTTTGCAGTTTACAAAACTGAGGATTAAAATGGTTAAGCATGTTGCTTGAGGTTTCACAGGCTGGTTACAGACTTAGCGGAAACATGGCCTGCCAGCTAGCCTACAGTGGATCTCCAAGTATGGTTTCCGACAGCATCAGCAACATTTGTGAGCTTGCTAGAAATGCAGATTATTAGGCCCCACCCCAGACCTACAGAATCAGAAACTCTGGGGGGAGGGTCCAGCAATCTGTGTTTTAAGAGCCCTCTCAGTGATTCTGATGATGCAGCTCAAGTTTGAGAACCTAGGCCTAGGGAAAGGTAAAGAATTGTAGACTTACTAGAAGGAAACAAAATTAGATCCATTTAAAGTTCTTTACAGCTAATCTTCCTCAAACAGGCAACACAGATAAAAGGGTGAAAACTGTTGAATAAAAGAGACTTCTTTATCTAGGCTGAACATATTAGATTTATTGAACCCTTGACACAGTGCAAAGTACTTGACATCAGTCATCTCTTTAAACCCTCAGGTGGTGCTGAGGACTAAATGAGATTTTCCACAGTTTACAGATGAGGAAAGAGAAGCTTAGGTCACTTAAGAATTGCTTCTTAATCAACATGTAGTACGTGATAGAGCTAGTGTCCAGAACTAGTGTATTGCTAAAGGGAACATACACAGGTCACACAGCTTTATGACCCAGAATGGATGTCAGCAGAGAAACATGTTTTTGAAGATATATATGATGTATAAAATACATAATTAAAAAGTCTTTCTAAAGTTCATTAATAGGCTGGAACCAAAGACCTGTTTAACTTTTTTACTCACCATTTGCGTTATTTATTCTAGACCATAAGTATTATACTACTAAGTCTAGGTGTTTTTAGTCTAGTTCTCTTACGGAAATGAGAATGGGAAGACTGTATTTTTCATATAATTTCCCCCACATTCCCCAAGGAAAGTATTTACCAGGGCTTTTTTAGGTTTTTTGTTTTGTTTTGTTTTGTTTTGTTTTGTTTGAGAAGGAGTCTCACTGTGTCACCAGGCTGGAGTGCTGTGGCATGATCTGGGCTCACTGCAACCTCTGCCTCGCAAGTTCAAGCGATTCTCCTGCCTCAGCCTCCCAAGTACCTGGGACTACAGGTGCGCGCCACCATGCCCAGCTAATTTTTGTATTTTTAGTAGAGACGGGGTTTCACCATGTTGACCAGGCTGGTCTCGAACTTTTGACCTCGAGATCTGCCTGCCTCGGCCTCCCAAACTGCTGGTATTACAGGCGTGAGAGCCACTATGCCTGCCCTTTCTTTTTTTTCTTTCTTTTTTTTTTTTTTTTTTTGAGACAGGACCTCACTCTGTCACCTAGGCTGGAGTGCAATGGCACAATCATAGCTTACTGCAACCTCTAACTCCTGGGCTTAAGCAATTCTTTTGCCTCAGCCTCCCTCCTGAGTAGCTGAGATTACAGGCAAGAGCCACCACAACCAGCTAATTTTTTTTTTTTTTTTTTTTTTGTAGAGTCAGGGTCTCGCTATGTTGACCAGGCAGATCGTGAACTACTGGGCTCAAGTGAGCCTCCTGCTTTGGTCTCCCAGAGTACTGGGATTATAGGCATGAGCCACTGTGCCTGGCCCCTACTCTTTAATTTTTTAGTGGGGAGAAAAACTAGGTAAAATGTACTATATGGAAAGAATATAATATTTTCTTTCAATTGATGGACACAGACATAAAATATTGTCAGCGAGAAAGCCTATCTTTTTAATACT
This sequence comes from Nomascus leucogenys, assembly GCF_006542625.1. Lineage (NCBI taxonomy): Eukaryota > Metazoa > Chordata > Mammalia > Primates > Hylobatidae > Nomascus > Nomascus leucogenys. The sequence continues at coordinate 3,698,370 of NC_044391.1, forward strand.
GATTTTGATAAACTAACAAGGAGCATATAATTTATAAACTACTTTCTCTTAAAGCCATAAATAGTAAGCACTTGCTCTGAAATGCTGCTTTGTCAAGAACGTTAATTGAAGCAGATGGGCAGAGTCAGTATAGCTTCCCAGGTCCAGCCTGCGTTCCCTTTCTACCGCAGTTACCCTGAGGACAGCATGCTGGCACCTCCACGGCTCTTCTGCTGTCGACTTTTCTTCTCCCAAGTACCTGAAAGGGCAGGTGATGCTCTTAACTTTGTACACATGTGAAAAGGAGACTAGTTTTTGAATGCTCACCAAAAGCCAAGTTGCCAGGATATTGTTTGCAAATACAGAAAGGGTTTTTGTACTAAGTGGTATTTAAGGTAAAATCTTTGCCAAAGAACTCTATCCAAAAGCTTGAAATACACATCGTTGGTTAAGGGAATGCATTTGGAGTTAAACAGAAATAGGTTCAGTTTTGGCTTTGCTACTCAAGAGATGTGACCATGAGTCAGTCTTACACCCACCAAGCACTAAGCCACAGCTTCCTTGTTTGAAAAATGGGAGTGATAATACCTACCTCGCATTGCCATCATAAGGAATAAGTAAGATGGATTTTTTTAGAATGGAAGTCAGATTATGCCCTTCTTTTGGTTTAAACCTTTAATGGGTTTCTACCTCATTCCAAGTAATTTCCAAAGTTCCTTCTGTGTCCTGCAAGTCCCCTACATGACCTACCATTTCACTGTCCCATTGATATTCCCTGAGCATTCTAGGCACACTCTGACCTCAGGGCCTTTGCACTTGCTGTTCTCCCTCTGGACTGCTCTCCCCTGTACAGTCCTCTTGGTTCACTTCCTCACTTCATTCTGTTTCTGCTAAAATATCACATTCTCCAAGAGGCCTTCTTACTCACCTACACACACAGGCTCCTGACCCTTCTGGATGTTTTAATTGTTACATTTATCACTGCCTGATAACTTACCCTTTTTTGTTCATTGCCGAAATCCTTCTAGAAGATAAGCCCTGAGAGCAGACTTTGTTTCCTGCTGTATCCCCACCAGGGAATTAATTCATCACTCAACATATTTCATAGGTACCTACTATGATCCAGCAATTCCTTAGTTACTTATCTGAGACTGAAATTCGTTGATATTTGCATGGTTCCTAATTTTTAAGGAATTTTAAAGCCCCAAAGAACTGGAACTGAAAATGTCACTTTGGAATGTGGAGAAAGGTTAAGCCAGAGACACTATCTGTGGCAGCTATGGAGGTGTGTCGCTTAAGTCTCCCTTCAAGAGGCAGCTGCTCCAGGAGTCCCCTCATGGGACAGTTTTGCTGCAGGGGCTTCAGCACCCTCAAAATGTCCCTGCCTAGGCTGTACTGAACATGGCAAGCTGCTACAACCGGGCCTTTCCTGCCCAAGTGAGGCTCCTCTGGTGGGCGGTCTGTGCTCTGCAGCTGCATTCCAGCTGGCGATGTTCTCAGCTGTACTGCAAGCTGATTCAATCCCTCCCCAGTTCTCCCTGCTCCCTCCGCTCCTCTCTCAGGTGTTTGTCCTGAGGTCTGGTTTGGAGGCTCTGCCTCACTCGGCTTCTCTCGCCTTTCCCTTTCACAGGCATTTGCCCTAATGAATTGCTCACATTTCCAATTCTGTCTTGGGGGTTTGTTTCTAGATGGAGCAGCCCTTCCCTCAGGGTAAGAGGGCCTCAGGATAAGCCTTCAGGACTCTGCTGCCACTTCTTGAGGCTGACTCTAAGCTCACTGCAGAATTCTCTACGTGGTAGCAGTGGTTCTTGTGTGATGTTCCAGTAATTGCTGCACTTATTTTAGACACAATAAAAAGTGACAGAGCCAGCATTGACCCTAAGAGCCAGTGGGGACTGTGTATCTTCAAGGCCTAAATATAAGCTATTTCAGAAGACAAAAGTCCAACTGGAGTGATGTATCATGCAGCTCTTGTGGAAAAAAAAAAAGCATTTTCAAAAGCTGCATTATTTAAACGAGAAATGCATATATTTAAAGGGAAGTTCCATAAAAGTCATTTGAGATTCCTTTTCTTTCAATGACTGTATTCAGCATTGTCTATTATCTCCATATATCAATAGTTTAAAATATTTTTTCATAGACCTGCCTTTTCAGAAACATCTTCTATGTCACTGTATTTTTAATTACTTGCTCAGTGTAATTTATTATGCTGGAACTAATTGTGTTTTAATTAGAAATGCTTTGCTAAAGAGAAGAACTTATCAGTTTGCGGCGGTATTTCCGGTGCAACTACAAAGCACATCTCCTGTTTTTCTTAGGATTTTTTTTATGAGGAGACAGCCACATAATGTGTTTTTAATATTTGTTGTAAATGTTTATTAAGAATCCTGTTTACTTTCCTCCGTAACTCTAAGTCGTTCCTCTTTAATTTTTCCGTATTTTAGTTGCTAAGGCAACTGTTTTGACTACTGTGACAGTTTTCCTGCCCAAGAAAGTTACTTTGAGTGGCCACCCACTCCTCTTGAAAACACATTTTGCTTTCTCCTTCCTTCTGCATGCTGAGAGGTAGTTGTGGAATATTTTAGGAATAATTTCTTCACCTCTTTTCTGGCAAGAGTCAGGGAACCCTCCCAGAATCTGAGCATCCAGATTTTGCCTCACAGTCCCCACAGCAGAGACACTTCAGGGAGGGACAATGACAAACCTAGACAGATCCTGAGTGTTCAGCATTTCAAACTGGCCTGCCTTACAAATCAAGTCTCAAAGATTTAACATCTATATTGTCAAGTAAAAGATCAAGTGGGAATCCCTAGCTATTAGTGACCATAAAGTCAGTCCTTAGAAACAGTTTGGCCTCTCCCAGGTGGCTAATCTGGGCATTTCATTTCTCCCCCAGATTCAATCATAGTTAAGCTGATTAAATTCTCAAAGAACCAAGGATATTTCTGAGACCTTGTATCTAAGTTCTTTCAGGCTGCTATAACAAAATACCATACACTCGGCAGCTATAAACAACACATTTATCCCTCACAGTTCTGGAGGCTGCGATGCTTAAGATCAAGGTGCTGGTAGATTCGGTGTCTGATAAGAGCCCATTTCCCGATTCCAAGATGACACGTTCTCGCTGTGTCCTCACACGGTGGGTGAAAGGGGCAGCCGTCTCTCTGGATTCTTTTATAAGGGCACTAATCCCATTTATCTCCCAAAGGCCCCCACTTCCTAATTCCCTCACATTTGGGATTAGGATTTCAGCGTAGGAATGTTTGGTGGGGGAAAGCACAGACATTCAGACCATAGGACCTTGGTAAGCACCATCAGGCCAAATTTCATTTTATTTTTTAAATATATAATATGAGAGAACAGAAAAGATGGTGTACCTTCCTTTGTTGCTTTTCAGTAACCTTCATCAACTCTTCCAAGCCAGGTCGCTTAGAAAGTTGATGATGTTCTTTATTCCAGAGGTAAGAATAAAATGAAAGGGGTGGATTAAATCTTTCCACTTGACACCAAAATAAGCGTTCTCTGTATCTCACTGTCATTGCTGGAATGAGCACTTTAAATGCTTATGGTTGATTACTGAGGGAGAGACATTTTCATTTTTGTTCCTAATGGTTTTGAAATGGAAGATAGACAGCAGGTTTATCACCTTTAGAAGTTGCTGAATAACTCACTTCATTGCCCTCTTGCCATCTGAGAACGTGCTCTGTCGTGTCAGGGAGGCGCAGGGCAGAGTCTCCCCACCCAGGAATGACCTCTTCTGTTCACTATACCCCAACATGCCCTTGAAAAGGGGAGAAAATAAAAACTGTGTTGTGATGACTCGTCTGTGGCAGCAGCTTCTTGGCCTGATTGTAGACTGAGGCCAGCTTAGGCAGAGTGGGATGGAGGAGTTGGAGCAGGAACAAACACAAGCTGACCTCCTGTGCAGAAACCACGTTTTCAACGAGTCTAAGTCAATGCAGAGTTACAAACTCTGGGTATCCCTTATCTTAGCTTTGTATTCTAGACATGCACTAATACCATGGCTCTTTTTAAAGATCTGTGTAACAGAAATGGATTCCCTGTCAAAATGTATTTGTGGTTCTGCCTCATATTATATATTATCTTCATCCTCTTGGGTGACTTGCCTCACCTCAGTTAGGAACAGTTTTCTCATCTGTAAGGTAGGGATGGTGGTATTTACCTCATGTGTCTTTGGTGGTTAATAATAATCAGTACTAGCAACATTATAATGATTATTACTACTATGTTTTATATTAATAATCAATACTGGGCCAGGTACAGTGGCTCATGCTTATGATCCCAGTGCTTTGGGAGGCTGAGGCAGGAAGACTGCTTGAAGCCAGGAGTTCTAGTTCAGCCTGGACAACATAGCGAAACTCTGTACAAAAAAAATTTTTTTTTTTTTTAATTAGCCAGCCATGATGGTGAATGCCTGTAGTCCTAGCTACTCACGAGGCTGAGGCAGGAGGATTGCTTGAGCACAGGAATTTGAGGCTGCAGTGCTATGATTGTACCAGGAGTTTGAAGCTGGAGTACTATGATTGTACCACTGCACTCCAGCCCGGATGACAGCAAAATTCTGTCTCTTAAAAAAAATCAATACTGGCCGGGTGTGGTGGCTCACGCCTGTAGTCTCAGCACTTTGGGTGGCTGAGGTGGGTGGATCATGAGGTCAGGAGATCGAGACCATCTTGGCTAACACAGACAAACCCCATCTCTACTAAAAATACAAAAAATTAGCCAGACGTGGTGGTGGGCACCTGTAGTTCCAGCTACTCGGGAGGCTGAGGCAGGAGTGTGGCGTGAACCCAGGAGGCAGAGGTTGCAGTGAGCTGGGATCGTGCCACTGCACTCCAGCCTGGGCGACAGAGCGAGACTTCATCTTGAAAAAAAAATAATAAAACAAAATTAAAAAATCAATACTAATTTACTTAGTTCAGACTATGTGTCAAGCACTCTAATGCCCAGAAATAACCTGTGAGATAGGTATTGTGGTTGATGTTGTTGTCTCCGTTTTTAGAGATGAAGAAATGAATAACCACATTTGGATCAGGTTCGTCTAAAACCCTAAAGCCTATGTAAAATACCCAATTGTTTCTGCTGCTGGTGAGTTGGTTTTTATGCTTCCATGTGTCTCTCACCTTCCACAGGAAGCTGTAATGTGAAATATGTACCACCAGATAAAATAATGGAAGAGAGATTTAGACTGAAGGGAAAAAAGTAAACAAGGGAGAGTACATCAAATGAGGGGTAAATTTAGCAGGCAGCAACTCTACAAGCAGCAAAAATGATCTGTAAAGTTGAAAGAGGTGAGCCTCAGATTTGCTTCTGGTGTTCCTGGTGGCTAAAGCAATGTCGAAAACACAAGTTGTTGTAGGGTTCACAGTGTCCATTAGATTGTAAGGAAAGCAACAGGTCAGTAGGAACAGAGTTTTTCCGGGTCCTAGGATCTGAGAAAAAATTCTTACAGAATTCTTACAAAATACACTCCCCCATAAAAAACTGAAATACGTACAGAATGTTTCAGTAGTACAGTTGTTCAGTTATCTATGTGGTAGGATTCACGGGGAATCCATAAGAAATGCAGTAATTAAAACCAAAACACTTCTGAAGCCCATTTGACCCTTCATGATGATTACTGGCATCAGTGACAAGGAGAATAGCAGAGGCTTCTTCAGGTGTGACTGCTGAGCGGTTACCTGGGCCCACTCCTGAACAGTGTCAGTCTTTCATGTGTCAGCCTCAAAGCAGGTGTAGCATATTGTTCAAAACACTTCATCTGCATGCCTCAATGTCCTCACCTGTAAAATAGGTATAAATAGTGAAGCAGCGTTGTTTGTCTGGGGTAATATCCGAGGTTCGTTGTCCCACAGCCGTGGAAAACTAGGACGTGGACACACCAGAGTGAGGTTAAGAGTGGAAGTTTAATAGACAAAAGAAGGAGAAGAGCTCTCTGCACAGAAAGGGGTCCTGGAGAAAATGGGTTGCCACTTCCGCAGTGAAATGCAGAAAGTTTAATAAATGAACTTAAGGAGGGGGTGTGTGATTGACACGGGATGAAAGATCGGTTGAACGAGGCGTGCCATTTGCAAGTGTGCAAAGAAGCTGGCCACTCCACCCTAATCTTTTATTATGCAGATGGGTACTCTAGCTGGCTGGTGTCATGTTGTCTGGTCCTTGCTGTGCACGTGATGACAAAGAAAAGGGAAGATGGAGCCTCCGTGTTGAACATACCTGGCTTCCAGGTAGCCTTCTCTTGACGCAGCTGCCGGCATTCACCTGCACAAGCTTCCAGCTTGTTTATCTATGTCTGAAGCTCGGTTTTTCAGGCTGCTCTTTGTTAGAAAAGAAATGATTTGGGGGATACTTTTATTAAAAGGGAAGCCTTGCCGAAGACTCCTTGTTCCCGCACTATCTGCCTAATAATTTCTTTATAGCTCCTATATCAATAATAAAAATGGCACCTCCCTTATAGGAATGTTGGGAGGATAATAAGTTAATGTACAGAAAGTACTTAGAGCGTTGCCTGGCTCTTAGGAAGCACTGTGTATGTTACCTAGCAATAGTAGGCATATTACTAGGTGCCACAGGCCTTTTGAATTGGTCATCAGGAGACTAGACCAGCATCTCCCTGTTGGATTCCAGCTGAGCATCAGTTTACTGATGGAAGGGGGAAAGGTCTATATTTAACAACTTAACCCAATAGGAAGGTCTGTCCAAAGAATCAAAGGCCATCAAAAGGAATGCAGGAGCTACATATGCTGTTATTTTGTCTGACAGATTTTTTCACAAGGTAATACTTGTAATGCATAGCAAGGGGTCTGTGATGGAGCAGCCACAGCCCTGTCCTCTGGCTCCTCATGTGGAACGTGAACTGAGAGGCCCAGTGTCCTTTATCTCCTGAGATCTTAAAGCAGATGGGAGAGGCACAAATGGAATGAACATTCTATATCCTTCCAAGGAAGAGACCAAGCTCATGAGGGTAAAAGCAACTTAATAAAGACCCATGCCCATCTATTACATCAGTCCATAAATCATTCTGATGGCAGGATGTCATCACTGAGGGCTTTAGTTTAACTTGAAAAAGATAAAAATTTGTGATTCTGAGAGAGGAAGTGTTTGTGCAGAATCACAAAGGATCTGCTAGGTATGAAGCTTAAAGGATTTCCCTGGAATAAGGAGGGGAAATAAATAAGCCATAAAGCATCTGTTGGGCTCTGAGCTTTCAGGATCTGATAGAAAGCAGGATCTCTTGGTTAATTCTAAACCAGACTCCACCTGCTTTCCCAGTCTGAAGGCCACACCCATCATTCTCCCTGGTTTGTGAGGTCTCTTTGGTGGTAGTCACGCGTAATGTGATTTAAATTGGATGAGATCCCTTATGGCCTCTTCCTCAGACTCCTCTTTGTTTCTCTCCAACCTTGACAAGGTCTTTTTAACTTCCTCTCCATTCTTATCAAACCAGGAAGCAAGGAGGGTGAGTCTCATGTGTACCTAGTGGAGTCTACCTAGGCAGTGTTCGTTTATTGACCGTCCAACAATCTTCTGGCGGTAGGCCGAGGGGCCCTGCTTGGTCAAGGTTGCCTGAGTCGGACAAGCATGGGCTTTGGAATCAGAGAAGCTGGCTTGAATTTCAGGTTTGTTACTATTTGACTGTGGCTTTGAAGAATTTAGTTTCCTCTGAACCTTTTTCCCCGCTTCTCTCTGAAACCGCCTTGGCCAATATGGTAACCACTAACCACATTGCGGCTTGTTTAAATGAAAAATTAATTACAATAAAAAATTCAGCAGCTTGGTTGCATTACCCACATTTCAAGTGCTCCCTGTGGCTCATGGTGAATATATTGGGCAGAACCCATCTGGCACATTTCCATCATCACAGTAAATCCGTTGGACAATGTTGAGCTAGTCTAAAACCTTGCAGAGTTATCATAAGATTTATGTGAGATCGTATTTGTGAAATGCCTCACACGAGAGCCCTAAAATGGTAGCTGTTTTCTCATAAGTGTGACCATTTAGTCAGCATTTACCTTGTCCCAGGTACTTAGACATTCTCGATAGTAATTCTTTGAAAGCCCTGTGAGTCAGTATCAGTTTTCCCAGTTTACAGCTAGGAAAAGTGGAATATGGCAAGGTTAAGCAGAATAACTGCAAAATTCTCCAGCAGTTGCCTGGTGAGGAGGCTGACATGCAAATCCAGGAACCAATCACTACAAGGCCTGGAATAGTTTACTATTCCACTTTATTTTTCTTCTCTTTGCCCAGATTTCTCATCCTATTTTGAAAGTGATTTCTTCAAGGTGTTCCTGTCCCTTTCCACTGTGGACTGCCACCTCTTCTGAAGGTCTTCTTTCCCAGAAAACACAGTTTCGTGATGGAATGTGAACGCCTACTCCATTTCACATTTCTCTGCGTCCTAATGTATCTGTCCAGTGACAAACACAGAAAAGCCCCTGGCCAACTCATGTTTAAATAAGGTAGAGTTAAAGCTTTTACGATCTGGTCTGAAATAGCTGTCCCTAGCTGTTAATAAGACTTGACTACGCCCTATTTGAAGGCGCCAACTCCACAGTATAAAGATACAGACATTTGCAGTCAACTTGGGAAGTGATGGTAAGAGAGAGGGCAAGAGAGAAAGGGTAAGAAATAACTGCAACTCACAATTAAAATAAAATCAACTACCACTTAGCTGTATCCCCATCCAAGGAATTGCCTCCACTTCAATCAGAGTATTTGGCCTGCCAAGCTCTTTGACATTCCTTATGAGGGGATTAAACTTTATTGAATAGAATCACTTTAAAAATTGAAATAAAGGAAAAAATTTTAATGTTAGTTGATTTGAAAGTAACTTGAATCTTTGAAAGATAGGTTGTGATATTGATTAATGTTGAAACAGCATGTGTGGGAGAAATATACTAAAAATAACACACAAGCGAAAAACATACTCTATCTTTGATAAGAGAGGGAAGTGTCTCTGTAAGCCTGTAGTGGCACAAACCCCTCAGAGCGGGGATCTCTGAGCCAGAAGTAGCTTCTAGCAATAGTGATCTCCAGCAAAAGTGATTCTAGACTCTCAGAGTGCCCTCTGGCCTCTGCTTAAGTAGTTTCACAAAAGGTGTTCCTGTCCCTTTCTAGCCTTGCTCTCTAATGGCCTAAGGAAAGAGTTGGGCTGGATGAGCTAACATGTCCTTGAGCTCTAAGGTGTGACTGATGAATTTTAACTAATATGAGAATTAAAATTCTGCCCGCCCCCTCAGGAAGTTCTCTTATGGTTTGTTTCTTTACCAGAAAATTCTGTTACCATTTAACTGCAAAACAAATAGATTCACAGAGGAGAAATGTTCCAGCTTTCTTTTATGATCTCCCCTGCAGTGCCCAGATCTGGAGGAGGATTTTTCTGACAATGGGACTTCACAATAGCCTGGCCTCAATCTGGTCAGGGAGTCATAGCCCACTTTCAGGTCGGGAGGGATTCAGGTGAAATTTAAAACTGCTGTTAGGGAAAAAAAAAAAAAAAAAAAAAGAGATGATGTGTCTTTACTCACCAGAGGGTAGAGTTATTATGTTTGTTAGTAGGAGGTGATGAGAAACCAAATTAGATTGTGTTTTAGTTCCTTTCAGCTGTTTACCTCTCATCCCTCAGATTTGCTCTCTGATTTTTCATGGGTGGTTTGAAGCATTTGGTCCCAGAACCTTTCAGCCACAGTTGATGAGCTGATTGTGGGTTTTGTCGTGAGCCTGGTCTTTAGTGTCAGCTGGGTTTCATTCTAAGATCCTGGAGAATTTCTATTCTGATAGTTGCTTCTCTTAACAACTGATATGTTTTTATTTTATGAGCTGGATGGGCACCTGGTAAATATTTTTTTCCCTTTTTTGCTTTTGTTGCTAGGGAGCCCAGAGCCAAGTTGCTATCCTGTTATAACTTTGTAGGACCTTATGACAGGCATTTCTGAGAGCTGCCTTTTACTCTGGCCTTAGTTTACTATTCCACTTTATTTTTCTTCTCTTTGCCCAGATTTCTCATCCTATTTTGAAAATGATTTCTTCACAGTGTCAAACAGTGCTCCTGGTTCAATAGGAATTCCCAGGAGGTGCCTCAAAGTCACCCCCAACCTCGAAGATGAGTTTGTATGCATTACAAAAAGGGGCTCCTGCCTTTAGGCAGACGGCCTCAACCAGTGCCCTTGTAATTGCACTTCTATCCTTGGCAGTCTTCCAAGGACTTCCTTGATGGGTTCTGGGCCTGGTGCAGCCACCTCAATTTGAGCAACTTCTTGTTTATTTGTTTTACATATTGGCCTGCTGCAACATCTTTTATTTAAAAAAAAATTCATTTGTTCTTCATTTTTAAGTTAATTTGTTAGTTTTATGGTGCTTTTGATGTGCTAGGTGCTAGAACACAAAGGTAAACAAGACTGCTTCAAGGACTCTGCCCTCTTGGAGGTTGTTGCATTCTGGTGTGGGAGCCAGTCAGTAAATCAAGGATCAGGGAGAGCCTCTCTGAGGAGGGGATAATGAAGACAAGGTCTGTAGAATGAAGAGGAGCCTGATGCACCAAGGGCAGGAGAAAGAGACTTCTGAGCAAGAGGAACTGCAAGTGCAAAGGCCCTGATGCTAGAGAGAGCTTGAGGGGTTGCAGGAAAAGAGTTCTTATGGTTGTGAACAAGAAATAGAAGGAAGAACAGAGAGTGGCAAGAGATAAGATTTGAAGGACCCAGATCGTTCAGGACCTTTTCAGCCATGGTAAGGAGTTGGGATTTTATCCTAAATATAATAGGAATCCATTGAATGGTTTTAATAAATTGATTCAAAGTTTAAAGACTCAATCTGGCTCCTATGGGCAGCAGAAAAAGCAGAAGTGAGAAGATCAATCCATGGGAGAGATAATATTGGTTTGGGCCAAGGTGGGTGCTGATGGAGAGGGAGTAAAGTGGGTGTATATTCGAAATATTATAGAAGTAGACTTGCTACTGAAAGTGAGAGGAATAGATGAGGGAAAATTAAGGATGACTCTTAGTTTCAATAAGTGACCAGATGCCAGTACTGTGATGGAGAAACTTGGAGAGAGGGGAGAGAATAAAGAATTCAGTTATGGACATACTTATTTCAAGACATCCTAGTGGAGATGTCAAATAGCAAATATTTGAACTCACAGAGGAGAGGATGGGGCTGCTCTTACAGATTTGAGAGTCATCAGGAAATAGATGATATTGTAGACACAAGATTGAATGAAATCTAGGAACACAGTGGAAATGAGAATTCCCAGAACCAAGTCCTGGGGACTATGTAAAAGTTGAGCACAGAAGGAAAAGGCGGGAAATTAGACTAAGGTAATGGAGCACAACCAGGATTGGAGAGTGTTTCAAGAAGGAAGGAATAATCAACTTCTCAGAGATCAAATCAGGTGAGAAAAGGAAGGGGTGCACTCTTATTTTGCAGCATGCTGGACTGGCCAGAGAAGTTTTAGAGGGTGATAGAAATGGAAGCCAGTTAGAGTTGCTCAGATGGTATGAAGAGAGGTAATGGAAACAGTGAGTATTTCCAAGATATTATGTCCTGAAGAGGATCAGGGACATGGGGTAGTAAGTGGAAGTAGGAACAGCTAGAAGACATTTGTGTGCTGATGGGAATGATCTAGTAAAGAAAAAGAACAAACCTGATGTGTGTTAGGTGGTGAAAAATGAAGGATTGAAATGCTTGTGTAGGTGAAAGAAGACTGAATCCAGAGCAGATGCTGGGGGGTTGACCTTTGACAGGGGAAAACATGCTTTACTGGGGGAAAGAAAGAGAATTGTGTCCACCTGCTGGCTTTTCCTTACTAGATGAAACACTGTAATTGGCTGAATGTGAACGGGTTTCAAAAAAGCAGTGGACTCATCCTCTCAAAGAGTAAGTAACCACTGAGAAGGAAATATAAGATTGAACGTCACTGTTGACTATCCATTTGGGGTTTATAATCTTGAATTTAAACTAAAGCCAGACAGTTCCATTTTGTGATTTTCACCACCAAGTTTGGTGATAAAATATGCATAAAATAGACTTTGTTTTTTGGCCAAGAAAACATTAAATGAGACATGGAAGTTGTGAACCACCTGTGAGGAAGTGATTGCAATATTGGGCTGCTTTGGAAATAAGCTAGATAAGGATAGAAGTAAATGGAGGAGGGAACTGGTGGGTAGTGAGAGATTGGCAGGGATAATCAAAAGGGATATTTGACTTTGTAAAGAAGTGAAATATAGGATGGGAGAACTGTAGAGCTAAGGGCTAGAAGGACCAGATGGAATTCCAAGAGTGAGATATTAGGAATTGAAATGCCCAGGTGGTAATGGCAAGCTCTAGGGGTACTCAGGGGGGAAGGAAGGAAAGAATTTTGTATTTAAGGAGGCCAAGGAAGTGAAAGTTCACTCTCAAAATAAATTGGAAACCCATTCTTATTTATTATTTGTATTTCATGAATCATCTCAAATCCTTACTTGGAATTAGGTGATAGGGTACACATAAGTAATGATAGTGGCTGATTTGTCGTGGACCTACTCTGTAAACACCATTTTAGGATGTACTTTTGGACAATGTGTACCAAAATTCTTCATTACCATCAGGATATTGGTTGGGATATATTTGGAAATGGGCTAATTCTCATGTCTTGATTAGTTGATAATTCTCATTTTTTTAGTCAGTAACAACATAAGACCTGCCGTGGCCTTTTGGGTAATAGCTAATGCCTTTTAGGCGGCACACAAGACCCTTGCAATGAAACAACTCTTCTATACATGTCCCATCACACCCCCTGTCATTCTATTGAGGTGTTCTAGCCACACCAAACAAATATCTAATGTGAGGTCAATAGCTGCTCACTCTGCCTGGCATGAAGATTCATCTAAAGTATCAACTTCTGGGTTAAGCCTTTTCTAAAAGGTTGAACTGTCCAAAAAATGCCATTTTGAAGGGTCAAAAAATGTCATATACTGGCGCTTTCATATTGTTAATAATTTGCTACCACTATTACAAGTCTGAACCATGTGTTATTGATAGAGCTATTACTTGCTGAACTGGAATTCTGTGTTATGTGCTTTATGTTCACCATCTCATTTAATTCCAGCAATAAACCCAAAAGGTAGGTGGAACTACTTCCACTTGTTAGACAAGGATTCTGAAATTTAGAAAGGGTCTTTCTGGGAGAGAGTACATAACAAATGGTGGAACTGGGTTTTGACTCCAAAAGCAAAGATTATACCATGCCCTTTCCTTTGATCTTATTCATGGCAATGACAGCAGTACAGAGCACACGCCTGATACAGAGTTGGAATACATAAATACATGCAGTAATACTTCTTCTGCCAGAAAACTACCCAAATTGAAGGCTGCTTTGTTCCTAGAACTACTTCATGATGGCCTAGTGTCTTGGCATTGGATTTACCTTGATAAATATTTGTTCCCCTGTAATTTAGAAAGATAAATTTTAACAGGTGAAACTAAGAGTCTGAACAGCCCTTAAAACCTTAATCCTATAATTACTATTTATTTGTTTTAAGGCACTGCCTTAATCCATGTTTGCCAGACAGATTCCTAATTGCTGGCATTGAAATGATCTAGGAAGCCAGTTTCTTCAGCTCATGAAAGGAACATGTAGACTTGTTGAAGTGTGGGTGCTAAGTATTGGTGTAATGCAGTCAGAGGGCACAGGACATCTATGTTCATTTCCTAAATGCCCTTTTTCTTTCATTGACATGGATTTTCCCTCTCATTCCTAAGCACAGTGGTGCTCTAATAAGACAAGAAGTCAGTTGGCAAGTGTAACACAGATGCTGTCATGCCTTGAATTTGGCTAATATTCCTTCTTTATTCAAACGTGTTTCTGTGGCTTTCCCTGAGTTTCTGGTGTCAAAGTTCAAAGCAATGGTTGTCAAACTTTCGTGTGTGTCCGAATCTTCTAGAGGGCTTGTTGGAACACAGATTGCTGGGTCACATCCCCCCAGACTCTGACTCAGTCCATCTGGACTGGGGCCCCATATTCTGCAATTCAGTAAAGCTCCCAGCTGATGTTGATGCTGCTGGTCTGGCGACTACACTTTAGCTCTAGGGGCTGTTCAAGACCTGCTTTACAGGACACCAAATGAGGTTAGATAAAAAAGAAAAAATCTCAGCAAATATCTGAATGCTAGATTTTACAGACAAAAAAAAAAAAAAGAAAGAAAAAAACACAAAACAAAAACCAGTGACTTAAAAAATAATGTATCTCCTGATTTTTGACATCAGTGGGCTAGAACTTGGGAATCCTTCTTCCAAGATATTAAGGAAACTTTCTTCTCTATGACTTTCATGCTTTCACTCAGTATGCTTTGTTCTTAAACCTGTCCTAGAGCAAGATGTTTTATTAAATTGATCAGTCTTACAATACAAAATTGAAAGCAAAGAGTTTTCAAAATGAAAACATTCCATAATACAATAAGAATTGTGGATATTAGATACAAAAGAGTGATTTCTAATTTGTTTAGAAGCTCAGCAATATTTTCATTTTTATTAGACTCAAAATGGTATGAGTCATGAAGATCAACACATTTCTTTTTGACAGGAATCCTTTGTGTTTGAACCCAACTGCCTCTTCAAAGTGGATGAGTTTGGCTTCTTTCTGACATGGAAAAGTGAAGGCAAGGTATGGCCCAAGAACAGCAAGTTGTTCTTTCTGCTTTGTGGTTTAAGCTATTTTGTTTCTCTACAAGTAGGCTGAGCGCTGTTGATGAACCCTACCCTTATTCATTCATTCAAGATTTTTAAAAATGTGCCTACATGTGCCAGGCATTGAAGTATACAGTGATGATTAAGGACATTATCCTCATAGATTCCAGTCTAGGAGCAAAGTCAGGCATTAAAAAATAAGTTACAAGTCATTGAATGTTGTGAAAGAGAACACTGGATTGTCAAAGAGCTTAATTTAATCTTGGGAGTTAGAAAGAAATCTGCCAGAAGAAGAGATGCTCAAGCTGAAATCTAAAAGGTACATTAAAAGTGTGTTCATCTCATTATACCCTGGGACTTAATTCGATGTATGGTACAGTGTCCACATTTAATGAACAATTGAGCTGAATTTAAGAAAAGAATTAAAGTTATATAAAAATTAGCATTTTTCTCACATTTCATGTACACACATATGTTTAATGATTATTAACAATGTTTTATATATAAAAGTAACAGATTTTAGAAACATTTTTATATTCAGCATTGCACATATATATGTGTGTATATATATGTGTGTGTGTATATATATATATATATGTGTGAAATGGAATACTTGGGGTCTTGATTATTTCTGATTATTTGCAATAATTATTGTTACATGGTTTTAATTCCCTCTTCAACCTGACTGTAATCAGCACTGCCTTCATCATCAGAAAATTTGCCAAGCACTTTGCCTGTATCATAGATATGGCATAATTTAAGCTCATTGCTGTGTTGTATTCTCTCTCTTCAGGAAGGACAGGTGCTAGAATGCTCCCTCATCAACAGTATTCGGTCGGGAGCCATACCAAAGGTACCTGTGATTGGTGTTTGCTTTTTCTAAACATGGATTTACTTATATTGGAAATGGCCATGGCTTCTAGAGATAAAAAAACTCACTCTTTGTATCCAGGCTACTTAAAACATTTGATCTCAGTTTTGAGAATAACGTGGTTGCTGGTTGTAGTAATGCCACATTTATTCACATGAAACCTCTGTGACTCTCCTCTGGTGAGAGAGAGGCTTTGTGGACAAGCAGACCCTAATAAAATACTTTTCTATCCAATTGCCATATTCCAGGTCCTCCGATAACTACAATCAAAACTCTAAACAAAGACCCTCACATCTAGTTTCTAAATCAAAAATTTTAGGCCAGGCACAGTAGCTCACACCTCCCAGCACTTTGGAAGGCAGAGGGAGGCAGATCCCTTGAGCCCAGGAGTTTGAGACCAGCCTGGGCAACATAGTGCAACCCTGTCTCTACAAAAATTACAAAAATTAGGGTGTGTTAGCATGTGCCTGTAACTACTCAGGAGGCTGCGGTGGGAGGATCCATTGAGCCAGGGAGGCAGGTGTTGCAGTGAGCTGAGAATGCACCACTGTTCACCAGCCTGGGTGACAGAGCAGAGACTCCGTACCTCCCCCAACCAAAAAATTTGTAATACCTTTCTTATCAGTTGATTTCAAGGAATATATAGTGTTACAAATTTCACCTGTACAGGTTTTAGAATAATGCTAGGTGTCTGGGCCCTTATGTTTATTTTTACATTAAATGTGGTTTCTTTTTACCAAGTTTCTTCCTCCATGCTCTGTGATGTAACTTGTTTTTTTTTTTCTATCTGTGTACCTCTATACAGGATCCCAAAATCTTGGCTGCTCTTGAAGCTGTTGGAAAATCAGAAAATGATCTGGAAGGGCGGATAGTTTGTGTCTGCAGTGGCACAGATCTAGTGAACATTAGTTTTACCTACATGGTGGCTGAAAATCCAGAAGTAACTAAGGTAGCTTCAGTTAAATGGCCTCCTTCTCTTCCCCCCTCCCATGTATATATGTTGTGTGTTTAATTTTATGTGTGCTATATTTTTATATACTTAAATTGTATGATAATTTAAAAGTTAGCTTTTCTTTGCTGACTTGTTTCTGTAGAAAAATCAGCAAGTGAAATACCCTTTTAGCATGTCACTCCTGTGGGCCAACAACCCAAATACCTACTATGATATGTTGTAGGGATACTAGTCCAGCACTTCTCCAACTTGAATGTATACCAGAATCCCCTAAGCTCTTGTTAAAATGCAGATTCTGATTCAATAGGTCTGAGGTGGGAACAAGATTCTCCTTTTCCAACAAACTCCCAGGTGGCATGGATACTACTCATCTGACAACTACAGTTTGAGTGACAAAGGTGTAGGTCAGTACCACTCAGTAGAAATGCAACGTGAGCCACATATATAATTTAAATTGTTCTTGTGGTTGTGTTTTAGAAGTAAAAAGATACAGGTGAAATTAATGTTAATAAAATATTTTATTTAACCCAGTAGACCTAAAATATTGTCATTTTAATAGGAGATCAATATAAAATTTATTAGTGACATATTTTAAATTCTTTTGCTCATACTAAGTCTTAGAAATCTGATGTGTATTTTCAAATCAGACTAACCACGTTTTAGGTGTTCAGTAGCTGCATATGGCTAATGGCCACCATGCTGGGTGGGCAGCGCGGGTCTGGATGGTTAAGAAATCCAAACTCCCCCTCCCAATAAGTTATTAAAATACTGGGTTAAGATCAGTCTTTTAATGCCATATCCAACATACCATTGCCCTGGCAAGTGAGTCTCAAAGAGACTTCTCAAAGAAGTAGAAAGCCTCTTAAATATTTTTTCTGCTAATCATGTGTTTACAGGGTGATTTTACCTCTGTACAGAGCTCCCATTATCTTTCTGTAACGTGTGTGAAAAGGACTCAGCCTTCACTTTCCATGGCAGAGACACGGGTTTGGGGGAATGGGGAGGCATTTTGTCTTCTCATTAACCCTATAATTGGAAACTCAGTGTAGGTTGAATGAGAGAGGGTTCCTACAAGTGGAAACTCAGTGTAGGTTGAATTTCTAATATCATTAGAAATATTGAATTTTAGAGCTAAAAGGAAATGTACAGGGAAGATCATTTGAGGGCACTGAGATTACAAAACTTAACCATGAATCCAGAGATAACTTATGGCAGAATTGAGTTCTGTTGACCCCTAAACCATCAAAGCTCTATTACCCTCACTCACAAAGTATGGTCCACATTCCGGAAGTACAGACTCCTCCTAGGAGCTTGTTACACATTTGAGTCTCAGGCCCACCCAGATGTTCTGATCCTGAATCTTCATTTTTGACAAGACTCTCCAGGTGACTCAGAGGTGTGGTGAAGTTTGAGAACTCCTGGTTTATAGCTCTGGAGGCAGAAATGGATGCTCGACGTCACATAAGAGTGTTTGGTTCTGTCCTTATTGTGGTGGTTTTATGCTATCGTTCAGGTCACCTCACTTTGGGAGAACAGATTTTGCAGTGCCTTCAAGTTCTTTTATTACTCTTCTGAGATCAACCCCTTAATTACCAATTCATATTACAAGAAACAGGATGATGCAGTATGAGCTCAAGTACTGGGGCTTTCGGGCCACATTGCCTGAGTTCAAATCCTTGCTCATCCCCTTCCCAGCTATGTGAAGCAGATGTACAGCTGGACCTCTCTGTGCCTCATTTTCTTCATCTGTAAAATGGGAACAGTACTAGAATATCTGCTCTTAGGATGATTGTGAGGCTTACATGAGTTATGATGTGGGAAGCACTTTGCATACTGCCTTTCTTATTGAAAGCCCTCAATATGTGTTAGCTATTAGGATGACAGAGGCAAAGAATTTTAGAGTTCTAAATGGACCTTAGGAAGGGCTTCTCACCTCATTTTTCAGATGAGAAAAATGAAGCTAGAGAGTTAAAGGAATTCTGAGACCACACAGCAAGCTGGGCCAGAGTCCAACCTAAAACCAGGTCTTTTCATGCCCTATATGCTGCACCCACTTTGCCCTGTGCCCTGAGCAAATACAGTCCTGGGGAGATGGCTCAAATCAGTAAATCCCATAATGTTTTTGCTTTCCATAATTTGGTTGCTGTTAGTCTTGGCCCATTCTAAGAACCATGTTCTGAAACATACCCTTGAGTAGATTGTGGATATGTACAGTTAGCCCTTGAACAATGTGGGGTTTAGGGCTACCATACCCCTGTGCAGATGAAAATCCATGTATAACTTTTGACTCCCCCAAAACTTAATAGCCTACTGTTAACTGAAAGCCTTATGATAATATTAACAGTCAATTCACATACTTTTTGTATGGTATATGTATTACCTATTGTATTCTTACAATAAAGTAAGCTAGAGAAAAAGCAAATGTTAATAAGAAAATCATAAGGAAGAAAAATATATTTATTATTCATGAAGTGAAAGTGGATCATCATAAAAGTCTTTATCCTTATCATCCTCACATTGAGTAAGCAGAGGAGGAAGAAGAGGAAGAGGTTGGTCTTGGTGTCTCGGGGTGGCAGAGGTGGAGGAGGTGGAAGTGGATTCAGGAGAGGCAGGCACACTGGTGTAACTTTTACTGAAAAAAATCCATGTATAAGTGGGCCCACACAGTTCAAACCCATGTTGTTCCATGACCAGTGGTATATGTTTGAGGGTTGGGGGTGGGGGGATGTATACTTCAAGGGAAGATTTGAAGGTTTTCTCCTGGTATTATTGCCATTGAAATTTAAGAGCAGCTAGCCAGTAAGAACTAAAAAATAATTCTGTATTGGATTTTTTATTCAAACTCAATACTATTTGAGCCTGCTCTTACTGAAGAAACTAAGTGTTTCAGCTTCTGGGAACTATTACATTGAATTTCATTAATAGCATAATATATAAATAAATATACATCTCATTGTCCAAACTGGACAGTGCATTGTCCTTTCGGTTGATTGACACTTGGAGAAAATATTGAGTACATTTTTTCACCAAATATACATGCATGTGGATACTCTTGCCCACTTCCTTATCTCAAAACTTAAAGTAACCATATTTACCACCTTCAGCATTGACAACATTTTCTCCATCACCACCGTTTTATTTCTATTCCTCTATATGTGTTTCTATTCCTAATAGAACACACAAGCCGTCAAAGTGAAAGTCTTTATATGAAATACACATAGATATAATTACCTCAGTTCAAAATGATGGCAGGATACATAAATCAAATTGGGTCATTGAGAAATGTAGAGATCTCCCAGGGTACGTGAAATAGTATTAGTGATTCAATGAGTGGTTCTACTTGAATGTGAGTATAGCCTAGGAGCCTAGAATCAGGGGACCATGAAATATACTAACAGCCCTCTTACTTAGCCCATGCAATGAGAAGGTGCATTTTTGGTCAGTTTATCACAAAAGTCAATTCGAACAAGTAATCATTTTTTTAAATTAATTCATGTATAGCTTAAACACTGTAACTTAAAGCATATAAATGTTGTTCTATTGTTGACGAATCTTTTAATGTTAGGGCCAAGCCTTTTCATTAATTATGGGTCTGTTGAGTGGGTTTTATGTTTTGGGGTTTTTGGGGTTTTTTTTCCCCCTATACTTTACTCTGAATGCCTCAGATAGCCAGTTTGGTTCCTTTAAGGTGGATCTGAGACTAAGGACACTCACTGGGCAGAGTGCAATGGAATGCAAAATCCTACAGTTCTGTGACTTTTTTCCCTAATCTTTTAGTTATCTTGTCTACACGGAATTTGAGAAAAATATTTTTAGCAACTTGCCTGCAAAGAAATCTTCCCAAAATATTCAACTAGAGAAACAACAACGCTCTTTCTTTCCACAAGATCGTATCATTGGTTTATGTAATTTTTATGACAACTGACAATAAATAGGTTTGAAAACAAGCAAAAGTAACTCAGGGTAGACATGTAAGGTGAGAGTTAAAGAGTACAAAATATTGGAAAGTGGCTTGCTGCCTGGGAGAGTCCAGCACTCCCTGGGCAATCTGTGTATTTTGTTTGCCTTATAAACACCTGATGAGAACTTGCTTATGAGTATCCTATGAGATTCATGAGTCTTTTTTTTTTTTAAATTCCTAGGCTCTTATTACACTTAAGATCTGACCATTTGGAATAATTCACTTAACCCAACATTTAACCTAGGCAAAATGGTAAACTTTGAACTTAGTGTCTTTTATATCAAGGAGTATGTTCCATGTGGAGGAAGCTTTCCTGACTTTCAGCAAGCCATTTTCCCTTCTGTATTCTTCTACTTCTCAAAGAGGGTCTCTGATAGTTTTTTTTCATATTCAAGTGGGTGCTTTAAGAGTCAATAAAATATTATCTGAAATCTGAGTTTCTCAGGGTTGAATTTTAAATAAATACAAAATACTTTCCAGTGCATATGACTCTGAAAATATGATTGTGCTTTTTTCAGTAAAAGATAACAGCATTGTTAAGAGACACCTTGGTAGCTCACCTTGTCTTTTCTTCAGCTTCTGTCTCTGCTTTGAGAGTAAATAAGCTTGTGTTGCCACTCTTACCTATTTAGGAGATTTGTGCTCAGTTCTATATACCTTTCTCCTCTACCGATAAGTCCCACATCAAAGCTTTCAACTCTTCTCACCTGCTTCTCCCACAGTCATTTTCATCTCAACAAATGTGCTCTCAGTTGCAGAGACCATGAACACCTTCCTCTTATGTCCTATGTTAGTCTGTTCACAAATACTGTTTGCTCTACCCTCAGCAGGTATCCAGAAGCCGGCTGCTCCTCACCAACATCATCACGACACAGTGGCCCAAGCCAATGGTCCAGGCCAATATCATTTCTTCCCTATTGTGCCCCAAGAGGTGTCTAACTGGTCTCTTTGCCTTAGCCTTGCCCATTTTGGTCTAGTCTAAAAACAGCAGCTGGAGGGATGTTTTTAAAATGTAATTCAGATCGCATCACTCCACTGCTCAGAACCCTCCATGGCCCTGCTAGATATCATCCCCACCTCCCTTCCCCTTTCTACCTTAAACTCTCTCTTTCCTCCTACGCATTTTCTTCCAGCCTCTGGGACTTGGCATTTGCTGTTCCTTCTGTCTGGATCATGCTCTTTCCCAGTTACACACAGAGCTTTCTCCCCCACAGTCCTCACGTGTCTGCTGGAAAATTGCCTTAGCAGGAGCGCCCCATTTCACCAGCCTTCAGCACTTCCTCACTCCTTTTCCTGCTCTGTGTTTCTTCTTAGCACTACTTACTTACCATAATATCCATTTATTCATTTATTTTCTTCCTCTGTCTGCAGGACGGCACTGTTCTGTTCACTGCTGTATCTGCAACATCTAGAACTGTCAGTGCCCAACACGTAGTGAGTGCTCAATAAAAACCTGTTCTATTGAGGTATTTATGTTGACTACATGAATTCCAACCCAAGTGATAAAGGTGTATAATCTTTAATGTTGTACACCTCAAGTTTGTACAGTTTAGTTGTTAGAACAGCTAGGAAGATGATCTTTGGACAACAAGACTGAGAAAATGTGATTCAATGATAGTCTAAAGGGAACACAGAACTCTGGGATCCCGTGTGTTATTTTTAGAGTCACATTTCAGGATGTAATAGGGCTGCTGCTAAGAATCCATGACGAGACTGGAGATTTTGACCCTGGTGTCCTGGCCTCTTTCCAGTTTGGATCATTATATCCTGCTTGCCTAAATCCTTCCTGTCGTTACAGTTAGAAATTTAGCTTTCATTTCCTCTCCTAAACAACTGTCTGTTAAAAAGAATTACTAACAAATTGCTGTCATATTTACCCTAAGCCTAGTACGCCTTTCACTAATAGGTGAGTCTTATACATCATAAAGCTTAAAACACTTAAGAATAAATGCAGCCTACTAAAAAAAAAAAAAAAAAAAAAAAAAAAAATTAGCCGGTGTGGTGGTGGATGCCTGTAGTCCCAGCTACACTGGAGGCTGAGTCAGGAGAACTGCTTGAGCCCAGGAGGTGGAGGTTGCAGTGAGCCAAGATCTCACCACTGCACTCCAGCCTGGGCGACAAGAGCGAAACTCCATCTCAAAAAAAGAATAAATGCAGCCAAATGAAGGTATTTTCCCATTTTTTTCTAAATTGAAATAAAGCTCTTTTTTTTTTTTTCCTGGAATCATTCTCATCTTTTTGCTCACTGCTTTACAAGGCACTATACAAATAATTGAATACTGAGCATTCTAATAAGTTAATTTCATTAGAAAAGCAACTTTAGTTCCTCTCATATTTTCTTTTGTTTTTTCCTTGCTCAGAATACAACTAGCTTGGAAGGATTTTGGTGTCTAGCAAAGTTGAAGGCAGTTCAGATGTCTTTCATTAATAAGTTACAGCTGGCACTGCACAGCAAACTGAAATCACAGTCACTAGACATAAGATGGAAATGCAGGCCTCATTCAACATCTCCATAAATAAATCTGTTATTTTATACCAAGTTGAATTTTCCTTTGATTACAAAAAATAAGCTGTTATTATGACATTCAAAATGCAAATATTGGGATTGAGTTTAGACCAGACTGCTCATTATACTTTATGCAGGTTTGTAAATATTTGGCAAACTTCATAAATTATGCCTTGTAATCAAGTCATCAAATAAGCATGTGAATAACTACTATAGAAATTAAATTACAAAAATATTATGTATTTTGTGTACAAAAAGATAAAGTCAGGTCATTTATTACCAGTAATAAAATATTATTTTAATAAATTGGGCTGAATGTCAAAATTGCTTTGCTAAACTTGAATTGTGTTGAGTGAAAGACTTAACTGTAATGGTTCCAGAAGAAGGAATTTATTCTTTGTTTCACTGAAAAAAAAAATTGATTCTGTATTTAAATTGAGTCCTACTGGCTTTGCTAACATCCTGCAAAGCCTCCAAGCCCTGCAACCAGTTCCTCTACTGATATTCAACCACAGCATTACCCCAAGGGATCAGAGACTTCAGCCTCATCTGGGGGCTTCTTAGAAATGCTATTGCATTTCTTAAAATTCAGTTTTAATTATACGGTATAGGCCAGTGGCTCTCAATACCTGAGAATTTATTAGAGATGCAGATTCCCAGGCCCTGCCCCACCCTACTGAATCAGAAAGCTGGGATTTCACCGGCCTTCCAGGTGGTTCTGATGCACACTCAAGTTAGAGAATCACTGCTATGCAGAAAAGCTCAATCACTAGCATTTATATCCTGCTTTACTTGCAGAGGCCTTGAAGAACTTACATTAACTCAGTGGTCTGATGCCCAGGCTCAACTGAGCTGGTGCCTGCTGAATACTAAAGCAGCTAAATTGTAAATCCGAACTGCGTGTTGATCACGCAAACCCCAGTGTACTAATTAATAAAAGCTTCTTCACCACATATTGCTTCAACAGTTTTTGAGGCTCAAATGTGGGATGAGTGTGTAGGTCTCTGTGTTAATTTTTGTTTTGTTTTGGTTTTTTTTAACATTTCCAAGACTGAAAGTTGACGTTTTCTTGTTAATTGTTTTTCTTGAAGCTCTTCTGAGTTCATTGGAAACAAATCAATGAGAGGGGGACATTAAGCTGTCCGGAGTGCAGAGCTGTGAATCAGAGCAAATAATTGAGTGCATATTCTTAAGTTTAAATGCCCCATCCCACCTAAGAGTTTTCTTTTTGCCAAATAAGGATAATGGGTTTTATTGTTATTTCTATTGCTGGGTTGAATTTACGGACCATCAGTCTCTGCCTTACATGGGCTGTGGTCATCAGAGAATCTGTGGAGCTGGTGAAATCAGTCTCCTGGGGCCTCCATGACCACCTTTTTCCTCTGTGGCTCCTTCTTCCTTGCCTCCCAGTTCTCATTTGCTCTTGCAAGACCATCTCTCCTAGCAGCTGCTACCTCAGTATCTCATCCATAATGGCTCTCTCTGAACTCTGAATTATTTATTTGTGCATCACCAAAAGTGATAGTTCCTTTAGACCAGATTTTGTGAACTCAGATGCCTGTGGGAGCCAAGAAGATGATGTGAATAGCTGAAAAAGTGTCAGGCAAAGACAAATATGGGAGGGTGTGGACTTTAGCAAGTTGGAGTGCACATACGCTGTTGAGGGGGGCACTTTCACTTTTTTCCAGCTAGTTTTCCAACTACCAAAACATGGGCCTGAGGTTTCTAGATTGTTTTCATGTCCATCTAATACTAACATATGGATTTTTTACATGAAATCTCTTGATATTAAAATGTTGACAACTCATTTTTTAAACATTGTGCAAAATGACAAACTTGTCAGTGGATCATTTAGAACCCTAGCTATAGACATCAGACACCATGTAGCATTAACACACCTGCACTAAAGTGAATGCTAATATTGACTTAATGTGTTCACCTTATTGGCATTTTAAATGAAAGATACCTGTTTGTTCCTTTATTTCCTCATTCAGCTATTCATCCAGAAATATTTTTTTGATGAAACCTGAACTTGGACAAATCATTTCAATTGTATTAATCTTTTTAATCCCCATTTGTAAAAGAAAGGAATTGCACCATGTGTCCTTTGAAGTCACTTTCTCTTGTAAGACTTAAGGAAGGACTGGCCGGGCATGGTGGCTCACACCTGTAATCCCAGCACTTTGGGAGGCCGAGGCAGGCAGATCATGAGGTCAAGAGATCGAGACAATCCTGGCTAACATGGTGAAACCCTGTCTCTACTAAAAATACAAAAATTAGCCAGGCATGGTGGCCAATGCCTGTAGTTCCAGCTACTCAGGAGACTGAGGCAGGAGAATCGCTTGAACCCAAGAGGTGGAGGTTGTAGTGGGCCAAGATCGTGCTGCTGCACTCCAGCCTGGCAACAGAGTGAGACTCCGTCTCAAAAAAAAAAAAAAAAAAAAAAAAAAACTTAAGGAAGGACTCTCTTTGCAAAATAAAGTGTACCAGGAGCCAAGGACAGTCCAAGTTAGTTGCTTTGACAGGACACTTGTATCCACATGGAAATCCCTAGATACACTTAACCTGGATTACATCATCATGACACCAGGAGTCAGCTACTAGGAGAGGAGGCTTTGTGGGTGGAGAGGTGACAGAAGTCATTCCAGGTACTTCCTGTGTACATTAAAGATTGACAGATCCTGAGATAGAATGCAAGAAAATCAGTTGTTCTCGGCTTCAATCAGTTACACAAGAAGGAAAGATCTGAGAAACATTTAATGTGGAATCCAGAGGTTTTGTTCCTGGGTAAAGTTAGAGAAGCTAAAATAGAGACCAGATTCTAATTCTGATTAACTGGGAGTATAATGATACAGCTAATCAGAAATTGAGGGTCTGGTTACTTTGGATCAGGGAGAAAAAGGAACAATGAATTTGTTTAAATTTTTTTCTCTGAGGAACCTGTTAGTTGCATGACCTGCTATGGGTGATGCAATAGGACAGAGATCACATACTACTTAGGATCCTTAGGGGCTTGTCCATGGGGCAAGCTCTGTTCTGTCTCTGTGGCACATCTCTAGGCCTCTGAAATCCTGAAAAGGTCTATGTTTGTTTGTTTGTTTGTTTGTTTGTTTGTTTGTTTGAAACTCCCTACTTTCATAAGGAATTAAATGTGGATTTTTAGCTGGCATTTTTCTTAGTGCTGGACTTACTTAAAAGCTCCTGGCCAAAATGATTCTTCAGGAACATGCAGCTGAAGCTAGAGGATATTTGCTGTTGTTTTCAGGGAATTTTGTCACCTGTATCAGTGAAGTGGTTTCCTTGGATGAGAGTATCAAAGATGAAAGAAGCCTCAAGCCTCTGCTTAGCTCCCAGGTTCTCTGCAACTGCACTGACCATGTTGACAAGGTCATTTAAACATTTGCATGGACAGTATGTTTTTATACTGTTGACTGGTGTTTCCTGAATGCTAAAGGAATGTTGCTCATGATAGAGGATGTAGTTGCACTACATTCTAAGTACAGGATAGTAAAAAAAAAAAAAAAAAAAAAAAAAGAAACTAAAAATCCCCTAGAGTGCATTCCCCCTTCTGTGTCTTTTCTTAATTCAAGTGAAATTTGTATAACATAAAATTAACCATTCTAAAGTGAACAATTCAGTGCCATGTAGTACATTCACAATGTTGAGCAAGCACCACTTCTACCTACTTTCAAAACATTTTCATCACCCCCAAAGGAAACCGCATGCCCAATAAGCGGTTCTTCCCCCTCCCCTCTCCCCACAGCATTGATAACCACTCTAATGTGTCTTTTTATTCTCCACACACTTTCCTTTTTATATGCCGTTGGACTCATGCTGTTTAATATACTACATTTTATTATATGCATTTTCCTGTTTAAATTAAAACTTTTTCTTACGCTTCAATGTAACTGCAAATCCCCATGATCTGTGAGGTGGATTTTCATAGGTGCTCAGCTCTTGCTGTTTTAGAAATCATCCAGCCTCCTTCACAGTTGTGTTTGAAATGCTGTGCTCTTCATGGGGCACATGGTTTTCAGTGCTGGAGCCTTTCTCACCACTGCATTTCATGAACTTGACAGGTTTCATAAGAAGAGACTCTAGACCCAGCCCAGAGGAGCTCATTTTGTCCTAGTTGCAAGTGTTATCAAATGACTCCACCAAGGGAATGCAAAATGAATTACTCTAATTGCACTAGAAGCATAACGTGAAGTTTGTATTTCACCTTTTGGCCCCTGGGAGAGAAAAATGTCACTGACTTTAAATTGCTTTTCCATTTTCCACATAGCCCCAGTTTCCAGTGCTAGCAAAAAATTGCCGTTGGGAACATAATGTATGCTGACATGGGCCTACATGTATTTGTATGTTTTCTCATCTGTGTGGCAAAATTAAAAAGTGGATGGCATGAAGAAGTGGGTAGAATCCCTTGTATTACATGAGACTTTGTTGCCTCCAAGCTCTATGATCTGGAGCCAGTAATTTAATGATCATAATCCGGGGTTGGCAGGTGCAGGCCATGGGCTGAACACAACCCTTAGCCTGATTTTTGTATGTCCGATGAACTAAGAATGGCTTTTACATTTTTGAAGTGATGTTTAAAAAATAAACAACAAAAAAAAAAAAACAGGAAAACTAGACAACAGAGAACCATGTGTGCCCCTGAAGCCTAAAATATTTATTATCTGGCTCTTAATGGAAAAGATTTGCTGGTCTCTAATAATAATGCTAATAACAGTAGCAGCAGCAGCAGGAAAGTAGTTTATATTGTGTGTCAGACACTGTTCAAAGTGCTCGATGTGTATTATCTCTAACTCTCACAAGTCTGTGGGATAGGTATTATGATTATCCTCATTTTACAAATAAAGACGCCCAGAGAGGTTGAGTAACTTGACTTTTCCAAGGCCATACGTCCAGTAAGTGGTGTTTTGAACCCAGGCAGTGGCTCTCTCTAGTGCTCTAGATCCTGAATTCTACCACCACCCTGTGCTGCAATTCACAGTTGGCTTCTTTTTCTTTTTCTCTTTTTTTTTTCTGAGGCAGAGTCTCACTGTGTCCCCCAAGGCTATAATACAGTGGTGTGTTCTCAGCTCACCACAACCTCTGCCTTCGGGGTTCAAGTTATTCTTATGCCTCAGCCTCCCAAGTACCTGGGATTACAGGTGCATGCCACCACACCTGGCTAATTATTGTATTTTTAGTAGAAACCGGGTTTCACCATGTTGACCAGGCTGGTCTCAAACTCCTGGCCTCAAGTGATCCACCCACCTCGGCCTCCCAAAGTGTTGGGATTACAGGCGTGAGCCACCGTGCACAGCCAGTTGGCTAATTTAGCTTATCTGTATAAAAACTGGGGCGGGGAGTTGGGGGAACATCCTCTTTCACCTGTAACACTGATGTTAATGTACTTTTTAGGCAAATGTTTTAAGATCATTATCTGTGGGAGCTATAGTCATACAGTGGTACTTCCCGAATTAGTGGCCTGAAAAAATGATTCCTTAAAAAAGTCCACATATAAAGGGGGTTCTTTGGTCAGCTAAGCATGAGAAAGCCTTTAGACAGGTTTCTTTATGGTAGCACTTTCAGAAGAAGTATTATTATTATTATTATTATTTTTTTTTGGAGGAGCTGGGTCTCAGATGTATTTGAGTCTTAGTGCATTACTCTTTTTTTTTAAGTTTTAGGGTACATGTGCACAGCGTGCAGGTTAGTTTCATATGTATACATGTGCCATGTTGATGTGCTGCACCCATCAACAGAAGTGTTATTCTTATGTGGATCTCAGCAAGGAAGAAAGCTATTCAGCTGTTTCCTAAACTTTTTTTTTGTTTTTTTGATGGGACACCATTAACATCTTTCAGAACCAGTGTGGCACTGAAGTCAGTAAATTATATCATAGAGGCATTATTCAGCTCAATATTTTTCTAGAAGTATCAAAACAATGATGTAATCTAAGCATTCATTTATTCATATTTACCATAAATACTCTATTTATTTTCCCTATTTTTCCACTTCCACTTGTCTTCACTCCTCACTGTTTTCTGCTGTGTGTGGGGAGACTTTACCTTAAAAGATAGAGAACCAGGTAATGAAACTCAAGCCCACCGATTTAGATTCCTTTTAGTAGCTCTTATATTGAAAGTCCTGTTTAGTTTATAGAATTACCTATAGATTTGATTTACCCGAACTAAATTGGTTGATGCTGCCTAGTTAAGAGTTAGACAAAGGCTTCTTGATTGATTATATTGATCTCAGGCTAAGCAGGTAGGATTGTCCTCAAGTTGAAATACTATTTACTTTGGCATGACTTAATTTGCCAACGTTGTCAACAGGTACATGTCAGGAAGAATGTGACCTTGGGGGTGATAAATACAGGCCATCAACTAAAGAAACAACTTTATGAACACCTTTTAATTCACCAGCTGTTTACTCATCCCATACCAACAGAATTTTACAAATTTGACTGAGTTGAGTCCAAAAGTAATGCTGTCAAAAAACGGATGGTTGCTGACTGGCTTAAGATGATGCTTTTAGTTTTCTCAACATTTTAAAATCCCTCCATTCTTCTAGAGCTCTCCATTTGGATGCCAAATAATGTTACATAAAATAAACCAAATATCTTACTTTCTTTTTGAAAGATTTCTGGGGATGTAGGAATGTAGTTGGTCTGTGGACTTTGAGGCACTAAAGAACATCATGTGTTGTATATCTAAATCGGAAGCACAAGTGAATGTAGGCATTAATGTAACTATACTGTATGTATACATTCTTCCCTCCTGATCTTTTGTGTCCATAACAGTATATTTATTGTAGTAGATGTTTGGAAATAGATGCAGGTATTTGTGACAAGATTCTATAGATCCAATAGGACATTGCTACAGGGTATCTATTAATATATAGAATCAGCCTTAGGCAGTGCGAAAATTGTGTCTAAGGAATGCAAACAAAGCCATTTGGTATGGAAGCTTGGGACTGCAGCTTCTGAACAGCACAGGTATCCTCTTTTCTCTTGTGACTATTTAGAGGACCTTTTTGACCTAACTGGCCAGTGTTGTCAAGATAACCAGCAAGGCTGATAGACTGTTTTGACTCTCTGGGAGTGACTAAATTAATTTTGTCTAGGAATGTATAAATATTATCCTCACCCATTCAATTATCTGTTTCAAACACAGCCACCCATACTCATAGATGGCAGCTTATTTCTTGCACAAATACTCATTCACCATGCTCTGAGGGTGATTTAAGAATCATATGATTTAATTTTGTCTAGGAATGTATAAATATTATCCTCACCCATTCAGTTCTATCTTTCAAATACAGCCTCCCATACTCATAGATGGCAGCTTATTTCTTGCTCACATACTCATTCAGCACGCTCTGAGGGTGATTTAAAAATCATATGACACTTAATATATTTCTTCTTTCACTTTCATCAACTTTACTCTGTAGCTTCAGACTGTGTCAAGAAAAAGAGGCCCCAGTTGCTCTCTTTTTCCCCCTTTCAATTCTTCTCTTTTAGATTTTGAAAACTTTTTGAGGATTATTATTGACTTCCCAAGGGCTTTTGAAATTAATGTTGGGTTGTCTTTTTAATTTTTGTGGGGTCAAAAGTCCTGTTGCTTTTTAGCCACCAGTTTCGGAAGTAGGTTGCTGTCAGTCATTATCACAGGCTCACTGATGTAGCTTTCTGTCCTGGGTTTATCAACTGGACTTGTGTAGGATGGCAGCTTAGCTTCTTTATTATGCAGGAAAGTCTTCACTGTCTGTTTTCTTGCACTCATCTTTCTTGCAGCAACAGTTCATGGTGAATTGCCCTCTTGTCCCATGGGCATGTGGGCGTTTCCAACACTGACATTTTTATCTTGTGAGACTAACAGTTAGTACCTGCACTTGTCTGTCCTTGGTGGAGCCAGGAGAAATCAGCTGACATGAAAGAGAGAACTTGTTTGATTTTTACTTCTTAACATGATTTAGAAGTTGGTCTGTTATACAAACAAACATTAGTGGTTTTGTTCCTTTTTAATTTTAGGCTGGATTTACTGTCCTAGATGAATACCTTTGAAAGATAAAATGTTCACTTCAGTTGTCAAGTCCTGTCTGTACCATCAGCTTCTCCACTCTCCACCTCTGCCACTGGGGTTTTATAATTCCCAGGCCTCAGACCTGGACCAAATGCCGTGGGAATGGGGACTCAGGCTTTGGGAATGCCGGCCCTTAGCCTCTGGCTCCTCCTGCTGCTCTGCTGTCTCTGGCCTTGGTCCTTAGGTCTGGACTGGACAGTTGGTGGCCCAAGTCATGTGCTGATGTACCCCAATTCTAAGAAGTAGACCTCTGTCTGGTTTCTGTACTGGCCCAAGTCATGTTCTGATCATGTACCCCAATTCTAAGAAGTTGACCTCTGTCTGGTTTCTGTACTGAATCATCTAGTAAGAGTTATCCCAAGAAGCCCAGATTTACCAGACCAGAACTATCTCAAGCAGGAGGAGCTGTAACTTCCAACAGTCTTCCTTTGGGCCAGCTCCCTGCTGCCTGATGAGATCCTGGAAATCACCAACTCCTGAATTTCCTGTGGCTGTGAAATATCCTCTTATCCAACCTCCCTGCGGCTGCCTGCATTGCTTTTATGTTGCCTGTAACTTTCTTTCAAATACTTCAACACATGCAGTGGGGTGTGTGTGAATTTTCATCCCAAACCAGGGAATGAGAACTTAAAATTTTAAGTGCTCACCCTGAAGGTAGTTAGTTAGCATTTGAAAAATTTGAATCAAAGCTTAAAGATCAATCATTATATTAAAATTATAGCTCAATAAAATTAATTCAAAATAAAACAAAACAAGCCTACCCTCCAGTGGCCACCTACACCTCCCCTTCAGTTAATTTTCTCTCTCATTAGCACCACGTGCTCTGATAACTCGCCTACTGGAGTGGTTGCTGCATTATAGACACCTGGAGGCTTGTTAAAATGCAGATTACTGGGCCCCACGCCCAAGTTGCTGATTCTGTAGATTTGGGATAGGGCCTGAGAATGGGCACTTATGGTAAACTCCTACGCGATGCTCAACCCGCTGATCAAGGGAACCACATTTGAGAACCTCTGGCATAATGCAGACTGGAACTACCTTTTCTTCGGTGGAGTTCTTCATGGTATTCAAGATATGTAATTTGTCTAGAAATAAGGTACAAGCCCTGGTATCCTTGTGAGCCTAGGGCACAGGAATCTGGCAAGCCCAAATGCCTGCCTGGTATCTGCTGGAAGCTTGTTAGAAATGCAGAATCTCAGTGCAGGTGCCAGGCTTACTAAATCCAACTCTGTGGTTCACAAATGCCCCCAGGTGATCCAAATGCACATTAAAGCTTGAGAAACACCTGCCCAAGCCAAATTTAGTTCACATCATCTAGTTCAATTGTCCTCAACTATAGGTTCACGTTAGAATTGCCTGCAGTGTTTAAAAAAGCAGATTGAAAGATAGCCCAAGTACATTCTAATTATTAGTTGGAATCTCTAGGGTGAGACCCAGGCTTCTGAAATGTCTTATAAGTCCCCCAGGTGATGCTAATATACCACAGGTGCTGGGAACTACCAGTCTAGTCTCTAAGTGCTATCCACATCGTTCTTTTAACAATGTACCAGCTGGAAATGTCTTCCCTTTAGCCTGCCCTCAAAGTTAAATACTGACAATTTAATGCCAACTAAACCTTCTCCTAATTCAAATGAAATGATTTCATTTGCCATGCTTTTATAGACTCCTAAGAGGAAACATATTGGTGGTGATTTATCTACAGTCCCTATTTATTTCGGAATCTGAGGCACTGGCTATATTTCGTGGCAATCTAAAACTCAATGCCTTCATGAAACTAAATTTCTAGCTTAAGATGAAGGTGTAGTTCCTGCACTGAATAGCATTCATCTGTAGATTTGTGAAATGTTGCAGTTTTACATCTAAGCACCTTATAAGGAATTCTATCTTAGACAAGATTAGATCCTGTGGAAATCTTTACTTGAAAATCTTCATAGTTTGCTCCAAGTGCATGGAAATGGGTCTCATTTCTCTTGAATGCCCTTTAGGTCTTAACAGAATTCACAGTGCCAAGGAGTCAAAAACTGTATTTCAAATTATATACATTCCTGACATATTATTTGAGCAGATTAAAACTAATTGATAGAGCAATTAGGCACCTTGAAAGTAGCTACTTGAAAAATGCCGACTTTTTCTTATCTCCATTCACTTAAACAAAAATAGGCCGGGTGCAGTGGCTCATGCCTGTAATCCCAGCACTTTAGGAGGCTGAAGCTGGTACACAGCTTGAGCCCAGGAGTTTGAGACCAACCTGGGCAACATGGCGAGACCCCATCTATACAAAAAATACCAAAACTGGCTGGGTGTGGTGGCTCACACTTGTGGTCTCAGCTTCTGGGAGGCTGAGGTCGGAGAATCATCTGGACCCAGGGAGGTCAAGGCAGCAGTGAGCCTTGATTGTGGCCACTGCACTCCAGCCTGGGCAACAGAACAAAACCCTGTCTCAAAACAAATAGAAAAGTAAAACAAGAAAACAAACAAAAAAATTCATTGATCTAGATTTGTGAGTTGCTGATACCAAGAAGTTCCCATGTTTTAAATATTTCAGATGGCCCCATCATTGATTATTCTCACAGCTCAGACATAGGGAAGATGAAAGCCGCTGCCTGTAGTATCTTGCATCCTCTTGCTCCCACATACAAGAAATGTGAACTTCAATCCCCTAAAAATGTGCAGGTCAGGGTTTCCATTCTAGTGAACACATTTGTTCAGCCCAGGAGGGATGGGACATGACAAAAACCAAGAGTGGGTCTAGAACCATGGGGCTCTTCCCAGGGCTATCACTATGAGATAGGATATTCTATGTGTAGTCACTCTCATGTGTAGTCACTCTCAGAAACAGCAGCTCCCTTAGGAAACTGCTGTGTCCTGAATGTTTGTGTCCCACCAAAATTAATAAACGGAAATCCTACCCTCTAAGGTGATGGCATTAGAGGATGGGGCCTTTGGGAGATGATTAGGTCATGAGCGTGGAGCCCTCAGGAACAGGATTAGTGTCCTTATTTTAAAAAGGTACCAGATAGCTCCCTAGCCCTTTCCACTGCACGAGGACATAGCTAGAAGGCACCACCTATGAACTAGAAAGCTGCCACCCAATCTGTTGGCGCCTTGATCTTGGATTCCCCAGCCCCCAGAACTGTAAGAAATAAATTTCTGTTGTTTATAAGCTACCCATATATGGTATTTTGTTGTGTGTCAGACAAAGACAAAAACCAAACTCACATCTTATGTGGGCAGTGGAAGAAGAACTCCAAGTTGAGCGGGGCTGCTCTTTTAGACCTCTGCTTCTCAAATTCTGATGTGCGCACCAGTCATCTGGGGATCATGCTAAAATGCAGATTCTGATTCCATGGTTCTGGGATGAGACCTGGGACTCTGCATTCCTAACAAGCTCCCAGCTGATGTTGATGCTGTTGGTCTAGGGGCCCTTTAAGTAGTAAGGGATTGCAACAGTGCTTCTTAAATGTGTGTGTGCAGAAGAATCACATGGAAGGCTGATTAAAACATAGATTCCTATTTCCCATCCTAAAGACCGATTCAGCCTGAGGCCTGATAATTTGCATTTTAACAAGTTCCCAGGTGATCCTGATGCTGCTGGTCCCCGGACTACATTTTAATAACAAGCCTCTAGTTAACTTTTGAACAGCTTAGTTAAGATGCCTTCACTAGTAGCCTCTTCTGTGAAAACAGAGAGCCAAACATCAAAAGATGAAGGAGGATGCTACTGAGTCCCTTTGGAGAAAATTACGTCACAAACTTGGAGAGTGCCATAGGGTCTCTGTTCATTTTTCTGTTGACAATATGCTTCTTTGACTAAAGACTAAAAATAATTCTTCAGGATCAAAACCTAGAGATAAGATTGGAACTCTAAGATTGAAAGTAGTGCTGCCTGATGAATAATAGGGCTAGTTATTTTAGGATGACAGACCAGCCTATGCCTAGTGAAAGCTTAGAAATACCAATAGCAGACTGGGCACGGTGGCTTACCCCTGTAATTCCAGCACTTTGGGAGGCCAAGGTGAACAGATCACCTGAGGTCAGGAGTTCAAGACACCCTGGCCAACATGGTGAAACCCCGTCTCTACTAAGAGTACAGAAAAAAAATTAGCCGAGAGTGGTGGTGAGCACCCGCAATCCCATCTACTCAGGAGGCTGAGGAAGGAGAACCGCTTGAACCTGGGAGGTAGATGTTGCAGTGAACCAAGATCATGCCACTGCACTCCAGCCTGGGCAACAGAGCAAGACTCCATCTCAAAAAAACAACAACAAAAAAGGAAATACCAATAGCAAAATGTTATTGGTGGCCAATTCTTAATATACGTCATGAGATTTGGGGTGATGTTTACTTCTTACTGTGTATTTCTTTGCTTTACACTTTCCTATGAAGCATATTTAAATATTGTTTTCCTAAAGTGGGGGAAAAACCCTAACCAATATTTTTAAAAGAAAAAAGTAAAATATATGCTCAATGTAACTTCATAGTATTTTCGGTTTGGGTTTGTTGTATCTGTGTCTCTCTACATTTGTATTTTCATGGGAAAGGGATTATTTTTGTCTATGTCAGTCCTAATGTTCCCGGGACAAAGGTGATAGATGGGTAAGGGCAAGGTCTAAACATGTGCCTGGAAGTTGGACAGGGCCTGGGTGGTGAAAATAAATTTAAGGAGTCCCAGAGGAGAGGTCAAAAGTTCCAGGAGAGAATTAGAGGCAGCTTCTCTTTCTCTCCTTGCCCTGCAAACAATTCAGCACAAGCCCTCAAGTCCCTTAAAGAGTCTGTCTTTCTCCCTTTTTCTTAGAAGGACTGAAATACACTTTAAGTTAACTTAGGAATGGTTAGAAAAGGTTAAAAAAATGGGAGAACAGTAGCAATTAACAAGCTGCTAAGGAAGCAGGGAAACCATGCTGATCCGAACATCAGAGCCAACCTCCTGTGGTCTGGTTCCCTAGCACCCAGGCTCAGGCTTCGGCTTGGGGCGGCCGGACCAGAAGGAAAGTGCCCAGTGTGGCAGAAGTCATCTCAGGAGCATGTCGCCATCTAGCCAATGACTTGTGTTCCAAGGACTGGAAAATGCGCCTCCTGGATACTACGTAGATGATTACCACACAAGCTTATTTTCAGCAATTCCCAAAAACAAATATCCAATTTGTGGTTTATTGCTTCTGTTAGTCTGGAAATGGTCAAACAAGTTGATAGGCATCTAGTTCACTCCTGGCGTAACTTTCCAACAAAACTCCAGGGCTCTACTGACACCTGCTGGCATTTCATCTACTTTATGTTAAAAAAAACAGCAAGACAAAGAAGCATTAATATTTTTCCTACAGTCCTTTGCCCTTGTTATGTTACATGTACTTTACCTGAATGATAATAGAAGGGGCCTTTACCATGTCATGAGGAGAGAAGTGTGGGCAAGCCATTGGGTGAAAATAAAAATCCCCAGCACGAAGAATGTACCACAGAGCTCTTCTTGCCTGTCTGCCCTGCACCAGCTGCTCTGTGACCTTAGGCAAGGCCGTTGACCTCACTTTCATCATTGCAAGAAGAAAGAGGCAGCAACCTTCCCTCCCAGTGCCCTTTAGGGCTTCTGAGGATGCTGGTGGCATTTCCTACTAAAGCATGGGCCCTGTCACTGGAGTGATGGCCTTAAAGGTCAC
Source organism: Nomascus leucogenys (assembly GCF_006542625.1). Taxonomy (NCBI): domain Eukaryota; kingdom Metazoa; phylum Chordata; class Mammalia; order Primates; family Hylobatidae; genus Nomascus; species Nomascus leucogenys. The sequence goes on from NC_044391.1 coordinate 3,735,042, forward strand.
TCTCACTGACCTTTCCATCACAATAAACAAGATTCCTTGCCAGCGTTGTATGTTCAAAAGATGGAGAAAGTTATTTAAGCCTCTTCAAAGTGCACCATCTCTGTAATTTATTGCGAGAAACAACTAAATCAGAATGATCAGAAAAAGCCCAGTGAACAGTCTCAGAAATTGTCCACTTTTTTTTTTGTCCTAGGAAACTATGGACTTTGTTTTATGTTTTAGAGCATGTAATAAGCCTGCAGGTTGAGAAAATGCATCCCAGTTAATGCCAACCCAATTATTTGTGCTTTTTCTGTCTATTCTTGGGAAACTCTTTGTGGGCCTGTGGTTTGTTAGGTCAATAACAGGATATTTGATAGTCTCCAGGGAGTTATAGTCCATATTTAGCCTGACAGAGGAAGTGAGGTCTGCCAATGAAAAATAATTGAGGCATTTCTTTAATTCTACTATTTCATTTCTTCCTCTTCCTTCAGAATCCTGACTCCACCATTATGCTTGCTGAGGCTTTCGATGCTATTTACAGCTCTGCTTTTGCTAGTCACAAAAGAAAATTTACCTCTTATAACCCCTAAGTCTTCCCTCAAAAAACTGTTAGGTGTGACCAGGATCAGTAAAAACTGTTAGATTCACACCCATTAGTTTGGCTACTACTTAAAAAAAGAAACAAACAAAAAAAAAACAGAAAATATCAAGTGTTGTCAAGGATGTAGACAAATTAGAACCCTTGAGGAAAAGGGTTCCCTTCTTGCATTTGCAGTCCTTTGTTGGTGGGGGAAAAAATGGTATGGCCATGATGAAAAACAGTATGGTATTTCCTTTAAAAATTAAAAAATAGAATTACTATATGATCCAGAAGTTCCACATCTGGTTATTTATCCATAAATAAGAATTGAAAGCAGTAACTTGAGTTATTTGTATACCAATATTCATAGTAGACACACAATTCACAATGGACAAGGAATCCATCAGAGACGAATGGATGAGTGTATTATTCAGCCTTTAAAAGGCAAGAAATTCCGACACATGGTAGAGCATGGATGAACTTTGAGGACATTATGCTAAGTGAAGAAAGCCAGTCACAAAACAACAAATTCTGTATGGTTCCACTTATATGAGGCACCTAGCATAGTCAGAATCATAGAGACAGAAAGAAGAATGGTATTAATATTTATCAAGGGCTGGGAGGAGGGGGAGATGGGGAGTTATTTAATGGGAATGGAGTTTCAGTTTTGTAAGATGAAAAGAGTTCTGGAGATGGCTGGTTATGTTGGTTGCATAACAACGTGAATGTACTTACTGCCACTGAATTTTTCATTTAAAAATGGTGAAGGTGATAAATTTTATGTTATGTCCATTTTTAACACAATTAAAATTAAAAGAAATGTTAAACAGCAAAAAAAAGCAAAACAAAACCATACTCTGTTAGAACGCAGTCATCACCTTTGCCCTTACAGAGATTAAATTGCTTGACTTTTTAAAACCTGGTTCTACTAGGCAATGCTGTCCAACAGTCCCATCTGTGATGATGGAAATATTCTTTATCTGCACTGTCTGAGCCATCAACCCCATGTTGGTGTTTAAGCATGTAAAATGTGATTAGTGCAAATGAGACACTGAACTTTATATTTATTAAATTTAAATAGTCATATGTGTCTAGTGGATACCATACTAGGCAGTGCAGATAGAGTTTATGTCTATATTACTATCTATTCCAAGATATTTTCCCTTCCTCAGCAATAAGCCGTAAATCTAAGCAGTCAGGCTGTAAACCTAAGAAGGTAAGGAACCAGCTTATGTGTGGGCCACAGTTCTATTTAACCCAAATATCAATTTGCTATGAAGTGTTTTGCCAAGGGTATGATTCTTTTATGGCATTCATTGGCATCAGTTTTTGGACCCAAGGGCAGAGTTGGCCTTAATTCATGGGCTGAGCTTTTCTAGTAAATGCCCTTTTAGAGACCCAAATTCCTCTACTGCCATGCACAATCTCCCTTCACTTGTCCTTGTAAAACCGTGGAGTGATGGTATGAACTACAAGTGAGGTCCAAGTCCTTATACAGAAATTATGTGAGCACATCACTGTTTGCTCTGATCACCCTGGCAATCAAAGAATGTTTTACTTTTTAAGGCTTTGCTGGAAAACAGGTAAGATATGTAACAAACTCTTAGATTGAAAGGATCACACAATAAAATTGATGAACCCCTATTCATTTATCCTCTAAAGTGAAAATAGTTAAATATGTCATTATGTATAGTATAATGCTGGTTGGAAATAACTAAGATTGCCAGCAACTGAAAAAGAGCTTATATTTAAACAAGCTGCAAATAGAAAGCTTCACAAGTCAATCAGTGGGCAGCATTCCTTTGTGGCAGCCCAAAGTTTAATGGCACAATAGATGGCACATTTGTCTTCATGGAAAGAATGAAAGCTGTTTATTAAAGAATAACATATGAGCCTGCAAAATATAGATGGCTGTATGACAGGAAAAGGACAAAAGAAGAGTTTGTATTTTTATTACACAAAATGGATACAATCTATCTAATAAAAACTGCTCTATTTGACTCCAGCAGATTTGCTCACCAACAATATTTTTTCTTTCTCTTTCAGCAATGGGTAGAAGGCCTGAGATCAATCATACACAACTTCAGGGCCAACAACGTCAGTCCAATGACATGCCTCAAGAAACAGTGAGTGTTGTTTGCATTACTCTTTTTTCTTGGCAGTTATCAAACAAATGGTCAGATGAAGAGATGAAGGCTAGGTGGTTCCTTTCTCCTCAGGCAAATTCCTACTTGCCTTTCCCTCCATGCTCCTGACCTTGGAGTTGACCAACCTGTACTCTTCATACCACCTAGAAGGGCATGCATGATAAACCCATAGCCCAAAACCTATATGAAAAGAATAGTTGATGGCCAAAGGACACTGGAACCTCAGTCACTCTGTATCCTCTCAGTTGTGGGTACTGGCTTTTGTGTCCCCAGATTGAGTTTTCTGATAGACAGCTCTGCATGTCTGGAGCCATTGCTGAGTGCTGGGGTAATTCTATCCTCTGCTGCATAAAACTGAGAAATGAGGAGTGTGGCCAAGAGAAGCACTTGCCAACGCACCTGTGCTAGGGTGAAAAAGAAGCCTCAGCCCCGAGTGCAGTGCTCCTTGTTTAGCACACCATCAGGGATCCAAAGATACCTCTGAATTTTTTTCTGTAGGATTCAGTTATTTAAAGATTTGATCAAGGATCCCATGGTGATTTCCAAATTTATTTTTTCCATGAAAGAAGGAATTACTCCAGTTTACAGTATCTGAAATCCAGAGGAGTACTACAGTGGTAGATTTAAACCCTACCCAAGTTAACCTTTCAAGGTGACATGAAAATCACCCACAAAGGAATCCTAGCCAAAGTCAAATGTCAGCCAGTTTGAAAAGCAGTGATCCATGAAGGTGGGGGCCATCTGCCTTCACAGGGCCATTGGCAGGCAGCTGTGAGGTGCCAAGGGGAACCATGTTGAGAAATTGCAGGGATAAGCCTGCATCTCTCAAAATTATGCCCCAGCACCAAGAGTGTGATTCATCATACTCACTTGGCAACGGGCCAAGAGGTTAGTCCTGAAGGTACTGTCATGTCTTATTTTCTGGTCATTGTGGCAGGTGCTTACAGGTATGGTCTCTAGGCTATAAATCCCAGCTTCACCATGGCAAATTCTTACACTTGTGCCTCACTGTCCTCATCTGTGAATCAAAATTACCGTGCAGATGAAATTGGAAAGTATTCTTTATTCAGTACTACTTGTCTTGTTATGGTATCCATCCAATTTTCTTTCATCCTCTTAGTGGAGGAAAGTTATTTAGTCTTATCTATTTCTATGTATTGTGCAGCTGCTTCTCCTTTTCCTCTGCAGTTGCCCTGGCATGTGTTTTTAAAGAGAAACCCAGTGGATATTCTGATGTTATGACTTCAGGCACTGATAGTCCTAAAGGGTCAAAAACTTTTAGAAGGCTTGCTTATACCTGAGTGACACAAATATCTCTATCTGACATGAGATCTAACAACATCCTGCCCAGATCCCTTTATGAAGCTGGTGTTCACCCAGCCATCATCTGCCATGAGAATGGGCTCACCAAGGGCTCAGACCTGTCCACTTCTTCAGAGCATTGCCTTCTGCTGAAGCGGAGCTTCCATTCCTGGAAGATTATACTCTTCCCTCCTCTAGGAGAAAGTTCACAGCCAATGATAAGCTGCAACTGGGTACAGAAGGCCATCCCTCTTGCCGCAAAGTCTGGCACAAATCACATGAGTTCAAGCTAAATCAAGCTGCATCTGAAACCACAACTTTGTTTAACTCTTTTTTCTGCCCAGTCTTCTCTCACTCTCTTCATCCCTAAAACATCCCATTATTAAAGTAGTTAGTGGTGCTTCTACGAAACTTAAGACAGAAACTTTACTAAATCATCATGTTCTGCAAATTGTTAGCACATTATTGATTGGAAACAGGAAGAATGGGAGTCATTAGCTAAGAAAAGTCCTAGCTCCAAAGTACAGATAAATGTTCTGAGTCTCCTGAAAGCCTGGGGAAAGCAAGGAATTGTTCACCATCGATTTGAGTTGATGAACTAGTCTTACCACTGGAAATTAAGGAGGTGCCCATGTGATCAGTACTTGGCAGCACTAGGAGCTGGGAGCGATGAGTCCTCATGAATCCTCAAGACAAGGCTGGCTGGTGTCACTGTGCAGTTGCATTTCCCACCACCTTAATATATTATTACAGAGCAATAATCGAGCAGACCAATCACAAATAAGTACCAACAATGTGTTTTGCTCAATGGAGGCACCCAGTCATCTCATTTAGCTAGGGTTGCCAGATAAAATAGAGGACACTTAGTTAAATATGAATTTTAGATAAGAAACAAATAATATTTTAGTTTAAGTATATCCTATGGAATATTTGGAAAATACAGTAAAAGAAAATTACCTGTTGTTTTTCTGAAATTCAAGTTTAACTGAGAGCTCTATATATTTATGTGCTAAATCTGACAACCCTAAATTCATCTTATAGTACATAATTGTCTGATTTTCAGAACCAATGTTCTTGATTTGAATGAACTTTCTTTTAAAGTTCTTAACAGAATTGAAGCTGCTCCCCCTAAGAAACATTAAGGCAATGTTATTGCTATTGTTTTGCAGCTGGATGAAATTGGCATTTATGACCAACACAAATGGTAAAATTCCAGTTAGGAGGTAAGTAATCATTCCTATCTGCTGTCCGTGTCCTGGGTCAACCCTTGTGATCCCAAACCAAAGAGAAAACCCTTCACAAGTATTTGTGTGTTAAATGCTTTAAAGATATTTCTGGAATCTTAGTTTCAATTGCTTTGACAAATGCTATATTCAGTTTGTAAAAATCATTTATGGAAGTAAAGCTGCATTTTTTTGGTCAAAATAGGTGGCAAAAGAGGTACTTTGACAATTTAAAGAACATCAGAAAATGTAGCACTGTTTTTTAAAATCGGCAAATAAGTGGTTTTTAGGATTTACGTTTCTTTTGCTTATTTGCCATGAGAAACTGTTAGCTAAACTTAAAGAAGATTCTATTGTGCACCTACTGTGGAAGGGTGTGGACCGTGTCTTGAGAAGTGTGATGCCTCTGAACAGAGCATTTTAATTCTGAGCACCTCTGGTGCTCAGGGCAGATGGGGATCCTCCTCTGGCTTCGTGCTGCCTACTCTCTACGTGTACTGTAACTGACACCACACACTCTGTGGAGCTATCCTTTCCACCTTTGCCCTGACACAGGTAACAATAACAAAGAATAAAAAGGCTTGAGGCCGGGCATGGTGGCTCATACGTGTAATCCCAGCACTTTAGGAGGCTGCAGCGAGTGGATCATGAGGTCAGGAGATCAACACCATCCCGGCTGACACAGTGAAACCCCGTCTCTACTAAAAATACAAAAAGAAAAAAAAAAATTAGCCGGGTGTGGTGGCGGGCACCTGTAGTCCCAGCTACTGGGAGGCTGAGGCAGGAGAATGGCGTGGAACCTGGAGGCAGAGCTTGCAGTGAGTCGAGATGGCACCACTGCACTCCAGCCTGGGCGACAGAGTGAGACTCCATTTAAAAAAAAAAAAAAAGGCTTGGGTGGAATCAAGAATAAAGAAAACATGGACAGGATACATCCTCCACATGTGTTCTTTAATATTTAGGTGGACAGATTTCACCCTCTGAGGATTCCCCATGCATCCCTCTTTTCTGCTTCTCACTTCCTTCCAGGGGTTAGGGTTTACACATGGTCTCTGGGTACAGTTGGAAACTCTTTCCACAGTAGTGATGGGAATTCTTTACCAAACTCTCGAGTACCTTTTTGGTTGGTGTTTGTTTTAAGCATTCATGGAAATTCCAGAAGCTGGGCTGGGCTCCAGGGCATCTGCTGTTCACACGAAGACAAGCATGTATCTGGATTCGTGAACCTAAGCCCACAACCAGAATCAAACATGGGTTCCCCAGATGCCAACTCTCTCTTCCAGGGTTCTCCAGACTCAGGTTCATGTTCACTTGTCTGGACACCACTTTAGCAAATAAGCAAATCAACAAATAATAACAAACAAAACCCAGAACTACTGGGTGGAATCCTGTCTTGGAATTGATCTGTCTTTCAGAGATAACCAGGTCACCGAGTGCGTAGCATCTGTGTGGATGCATTGAGCGGTGGCATGTGCTGGTGGCTCCTGGCCATTTCTGACTCTCCTTTGCCTCCTTCTTTGCCCAGCTGCTCCATTCTGCTCTGCAGCTTCAATTCTGCATCCCTGTGAGACTATCTCCATACTCCCTTGACATTACTGTTTTCATATTTAACAGAATTGTCCCAGAAGTCCTCATTTTTCTCAATCTTGTGTTTTAAACAATCACGACCTAAAGTATCCATATGACCACTTAAATATTGAGAAAATGTGAAGCATAGAAGTCATGAAGAAGACCTTGGACAATTTTTTTTTTTAATTTAACTCTTTATTGAGGGCTTGCTGAGTCACGGACCTCATGCATTTGTTGTGGTCTTTCCAAATCTATCTGTAGGATTCTCTGCTTTTATTTAATAACTTCCTAGCAAGTCAACTTTTTGTCTACTTTAGAAGATTGAAAAAAGCCCTGTTAGCAGCCTTCACTGATGGTTGTTGGCAGATACTTTATGCTTATCCTTATTTAAAATCCTTTGCTCAGTTGAGCAATAGCAGAACAATTATTTTAATGTATCCCAGTACCCTACAGCTATTGCATTTTATTTAAAATCAGAGAGCACAAAGCAGTGTGAAGAATAGAAATGTAGGCTGGATGTGTTTTTACATGCCTTACTATCCTGCTTTTTCTTCTAAGATAAGGCTCAGGTAATGGGCAAAGTAGAGACACATAGATTGTGATCAAAGCACTTCTAACCAGCAGTCTTAGTTTCATTTGTATGTATCCTATGAATCAAGTCATTGTCATACAAGCTTTGAAGTCGTTTCTGATTCCAGTGATTTTTTTTTCATTGCCATTCTTTTTTATTATTATACTTTAGGTTTTAGGGTACATGTGCACAATGTGCAGGTTTGTTACATATGTATCCATGTGCCACGTTGTTTTGCTGCACCCATTAACTCGTCATTTAGCATTAGGTATATCTCCTAATACTGTCCCTCCCCCCTCCCCCCACCCCACAACAGTCCCCAGAGTGTGATGTTCCCCTTCCTGTGTCCATGAGTTCTCATAGTTCAAGTCCCACCTATGAGTGAGAACATGCGGTGTTTGGTTTTTTGTCCTTGCGATAGTTTACTGAGAATGATGTTTTCCAGTTTGATCCATGTCCCTACAAAGGACATGAACTCATCATTTTTTATGGCTGCATAGTATTCCATGGTGTATATGTGCCACATTTTCTTAATCCAGTCTATCGTTGTTGACCATTTGGGTTGGTTCCAACTCTTTGCTATTGTGAACAGTGCCGCAATAAACATACTTGTGCATGTGTCTTTATAGCAGCATGATTTATAGTCCTTTGGGTATATACCCAGTAATGGGATGGCTGGGTCAAATGGTATTTCTAGTTCTAGATCCCTGAGGAATCGCCACACTGACTTCCACAATGGTTGAACTACTTTACAGTCCCACCAACAGTGTAAAAGTGTTCCTGTTTCTCCACATCCTCTCCAGCACCTGTTGTTTCCTGATTTTTTAATGATGGCCATTCTAACTGGTATGAGATGGTATCTCACTGTGGTTTTGATTTGCATTTCTCTGATGGCCAGTGATGATGAGCATTTTTTCATGTGTTTTTTGGCTGCATAAATGTCTTCTTTGGAGAAGTGTCTGTTCATGTCCTTTGCCCACTTTTTGATGGGGTTGTTTGTTTTTTTCTTGTAAATTTGTTTGTTTTATCTAACATGTTCACATACAAAATTATTACCACCTTTTTGTAGAAATAGCTTAGATATTTTGGCATCTTCTTTAGCTCTCTTTGACATGGACTCCATGGTGCTTGCCAGTATTAACAGGTGTTTGACACAAGACAGCTGTGATTTGGGGGCAGTTTGTTAGAGTTGATGGAGAATTGATACCATGCCAAAAAAAAAAAAAAATCAGGTAACTCTATTGGTGAATGAGCTACCAAGAGTTAGGTGGAAATTGTTGTGAATGTTTTAATGGATATGAAGAGTAAGCACTTTTAAAATGTTATTTCTTCACTATCATTCTGAAGTTTTTAAAATGGAAACTATTAGTGTACTGTCCATAATATTAAAAGAGATCTGGCTTCATAGTGATTACATAGCTTGGGAATGGTTCCTGCTCTTTAGCATTAAACCAAAATTTAATATCCAGGAAGTTGCAGGAATAACACACGAAGAAAGTCTTACCATCTTACCTTTTGTCTCCCTCTTTTCTTGTCTTGCTGTGTACATAACCCATGCAGTCTGCCTTTCTCTCAAATTCACAAATTTACACTTAGTTTATCCTCCCACTCAGACCAAAGTTTTGGAAATAACACTTCTCTTTTGCCACCTTCCCTCCTCGCTCGTAACCTGGAGTGAACACCAATGACTAGAAAATTGGGAAGTGAGTAGCCAGACAGTAGTTGTGGGCAGGGGCTGGAAGAGATCCCAAACAAAATGGCTGTGTTAAAGAAGGCTGAGAGAGCCGCAGGTGCAATCTTGGAAGCACTCCTATATAGTCAGCCCAACCATGTCCTGAAGGCCCAGCAGCCCACGAAGAAGGTATGATTCTGCTGGGGCAGTTGCCTCATCCTTCACTCAAGAGTTCTCTGTAACTTTCAGAACATGGTGTTAAAACCATTGTGTAGATTGCATGCCCTGTTTCAGCTAGCAAAGAGTGGGACTCCCTTAGTTTCTAGGATCATTGCTGTTTTAGCCACTTGCGAAGTCCCCCGGAATAGAATTTAACCAGGACTCTCATAGGACTGGACACAACTCAGGGGTGTTTGCTTTTGTAGCATTTCTTTTGGGGAATGGGCGGTGGTTTAGTTTGATTCAACAAAAACTCACTGAGTACCAGTTAGCTATGAGGCACTAAGCTTATGTGGACATGGGGCTATATAGAGATTTGAGTAAATCACATTCCCTTTGTAAATACTCTATGTTCCCATGAAACACAGCCATGATATTATCTCCCTTCTTGCCCCCCTCCATCTCCCTTCCCTTTGAGACATTCTTCTACTTTCTATTTTTTGGCACCTGTCCAAACCCTAGCCAAAAGATTCAATTTCTATGTAGGAAACAGAAGCTATCGGTACCCAGGTTCTCTTTCACAGAAAGGCTCAGGTTCCATACCCGCTGAATTCATGCCCATGTTGATCAGTTTTCATCTTGTTATGCCAGGCATGTCCAAACCTAACAGAGGCTTCAGTTAGCTGGGATACCCCTGAGATTGCTATGCAGAGATTGTTCTCCTGAGAGCAGATGCCAGATCCTGCCAGAGTCGTACTAGCTAGGTTAACACAAACTTTTTATGAAATAAAAGTCACCCTGAACAGCTACTTTCCCCTAAATTAAAAAGGCTAGAAAATTTTTGTCTTACCCCAAATTTAATGTATGAAAGTTTTCTGAACTCTAGAGATGAAAAATATAAACATAACACCCTCTATACTAGGAATCTTAACCATTTATTGATGTCACACATATTCTCTCCCATATTTGTAGATTTGTTAAAGAGAATTCACAGGCCTCCTTATATTTGAATACAACTGTCTCAAGAACTCTTAAAAATGTACTTCTTGAAGTATTCTTGGACCTGGCATGAAACAATAAAGCTGTGAATGGACACATAATTCATTTACCTACAGCTACTTCTTAGTCTATTTTGGGAAGTCCTACTCTGCCACTGAAGTGGTGCTTTCTCCCACTCACAAAGAGGAACTGTCAGCACTCTCATTCAGAACTTGCGTTCTACTTAGCATGGATGGCGGAAAGTACAAAAATGCTGGGCATGAAATGCTGTTAAAAATCCTTCTGTGCTCACAGGGGAGGCATTCCAAAGCCAGCCCTCATGGATAGAAGTAAAACTCCACCCTCAAGTCAAGCTGGACTTCTGAATGTCAAGTTAAAATGAAATTATCATGGTAACACATTACCTGGGCTTCCAATCAGGGAGCGAGTGAAGGCTCCTCGGTGGCTAAGGTATGGCTCAGAGCCAAGTTTGCTGTTCCAGGGTATCAAGTCCTCTGCTCAATAGCTTTCGTTCTGAGTGGCGCCAAAACGTTCATAATGGAGAGTCTCTCCTACTTTTATCATCACCAGGAAGTGTGTTCATCAAGGTGTTATCTATTCTACTAGCCTTGATGCTCACTGTTCTAGTTAAAGGGCTATCCCAAAATACCATGTCTTGCGGTACTACTGAGATGTGTTGAAACATTGGATCATTGTTCCCCTTCCCCCTCACCCAACCCATCATTTTCACAATCAAGTCCCTAAGCCTTGAGGCAGCTGACCTTTCAGAGGGGCTCAAAGGTGCTTAGCTTGAAAACAAGAACAAAATATGTCTGATCACGCCTGTGTCACCTGTGGTTAAGTGTGGAACCAGGATAAGGACAACTGAAGGCATGGGTTGAGTTGTAAGGGGCCGCCTCCTTTTCCCTAGGCCCAGATATTGTCAACATGAGGGTTTGTTCTAGAGCTACTGTCTTATCTGCCACATTCCTTTTTCATAAGAAGGCAATTTGGTAGCATCAGAATTTATCGTTGTTTTTGTCCAAAAATGTGTGTCCCAGGCCGGGCGCTGTGGCTCATGCCTGTAATCCTAGCACTTTGGGAGGCCAAGGTGGATGGATCACCTGAGGTCAGGAGTTTGAGACCAGCCTCACCAATATGATGAAACCCCGTCTCTACTAAAAATACAAAAATTAGCTGGGTGTGGTGGCGTGCACCTGTAGTCCCAGCTACTCGGGAGGCTGAGGCAGGAGAATTGCTTGAACCTGGGAGGCGGAGGTTGCAGTGAGCTGACATAGTGCCACTGCACTCCAGCCTGGGTGACAGAGTGAGACTCTGTCTCAAAAAATAAAAAATAAATGTGTGTCCCTCCAGTGCCACTTGCCCCTTGTTTTCCCAAGCACCAGGGGGACCCCTTGTCTTAGATTCAAGTTGCATCACTAGCATAACCAGCTCCGGGAACTAGAGGGACACTGGAGGAACTAGTTTGGGAAATGAAAAACATCTACAATGAGAAGTAATTTTATTCTCCTCTTCCTTTTACCCTAGTCTCACTCTCCATAGTAGGACCTAGATCTTTGCATCAGAGAAAACATAATGAACAATAACTCGAATGTGTCTTTCTTTCTTTTCTGCCCTAGTATTACCAGAACATTTGCATCGGGGAAAACAGAAAAGGTGATCTTTCAAGCACTCAAGGAGTTAGGTCTTCCCAGTGGAAAGGTATGCATTAACTTAATAATGTATTTCTAAAACTGTTTTATTTATCTTCTCATATGTAATGAGCTAGATTATTTATATTAAACTGATCTCAATTAGATTTGGAATTATATATCAGTGACATATAGTACAGTTAATTTTCTTTTCTTTCTTCTTCCTCCCTCTCCCTTCCTCTCTCGCTCCCTCCTTTCCTTCCTCCCTTCCTTCCTTTTGTTTCCTGGGCATTTTAACCTAAATCTCTAAAAAATGTAAATAGATTGCTTCAAATGATTTTTGTCACCTTTCTTAAGAAAGGAAATGAAGGCCAGCTTGCTGTGTTACACAGTTTTTATTTTAGAGAAGTTCACCAACATTGCCTCAACCAGGCACAACATTAGCATGAATAATTAACTAATAAATTCAATTCTACAAGATGGCTATGCAATATTTTGTGAAGCATCTCTCCCCACACCATTTGTATTCATGGCCCTTCAAATTTAAAATAATTGAAATTAATTTATTGACTTCAAGAAAGATTGAAGCCTGGTACTATTTTAATAAGTCCTATTTGAAACATAAATTTCAGTATGAAAAGTAAAATCTTACATGGTTACCCTAAGCCCCTTCACGTGGTCTTGCGAAAATTCACAAAATAAGCATAATTAAACCTTGGGCTTGATTTATTCAGCATCCCTCAGGCAGGCACTTTTCTCTCTCAAGGTGAGTTGGAGGAAATGTTTACATTCGTTCTTTGGGGTATTTTCCAGAGCAAGGGCAGCTGTAGCCAGGTGTTCGCACACACAGAATCTGGCAGCGTGATAACTAGAAACACTGATGTACGCGCACTGTTTTTTATTGAGATGGCCTGGCAGTGCCTGGAAGTTGGCCTCCTGGCTTCTGTCAGCAGTGTCAGCAGGAATCAGAGATGAAGACCCTGAGTCCAAGTGGTCTTCACTGTGCTTCATGACCCTGTAGATTCTCACCCTCCAAGGGAAAAAAGGTTCTGTGATTCATAACATGATTTTATTCCTTACAGAATGATGAAATTGAGCCCACGGCATTTTCTTATGAAAAGTTCTATGAACTGACACAAAAGATTTGTCCTCGGACAGATATAGAAGATCTTTTCAAAAAAATGTAAGTTCCACTTATGAGGAAGTGTCATATAAATATTATGACTGTCCTTTTCGATTTTTTAAAACATTTTTGTCCTATTTTAATAGAGTATGTTGGTAGCATCTAGGAATATCTAGTCAGGGTTACATTTTTAACCCCATAGTTTATCAGTGTAAAAGTTCACTCTGAGTTTTTGAGAAACTTTTACATATATTAATTGCAGCACCTGGAACTTTTTTTTGCATTGGCTTTACTAACTACCTACAATTTTAACCTGCTCCTTTAGGTATTAACCCATTATGTGAACTAACTAGATTCAATTTGGAATGTTAATATGTTTTTGAAAAGTTTATTCATTCCAATTATTTCAAATGGATGACTTACATGTTGTTTTTGAAATAACATCTTTTGAAAATGGTAAAAAAAAAAATTGCAGACTTTTTCTGTGAATTAGTGGGAGTGTTTTCTTTCTTTTGTTGTTGTTGTTATTTTTCTCCCCTTACGAACAGTCTCTGGCCATTTTAAGAATTCACCACTACTTCAGGGTTAGAAAATAAGTTTAGAATTATCATCAACAAATGTCAACATGTAAATCGTACCTACTGTAGCATCATATACAAAAACTTACTTTTTCTAATAAATTTCTTTTCAGCAATGGAGACAAAACTGATTATTTAACGGTAGACCAATTAGTGAGCTTTCTAAATGAAGTAAGCTTTTTCATACATTAACTCCATAAAGTCTGTGTGCAGTGGCTTGCCTTCTCTGGTGTCCTCATTGCATGCCTGCATCATATGCCCTTATTCGCTTTGCTTCTGACCTGCTGATCTTTCCATTATGGCTTTACCAGGTGCAAAAATCAGCTGCCACCCTGTGTGTTCATGTGCTTTCTTCACGTTGGCTTTGCACACCACTTTTTGTTGGTTTCTGGCTGTTATATGTAGCTCTGGTTCTGTGTGTATGTGTGAATTGTATAATATATTCATTTAAGTAAATGTGTCTATGTTTTTGCAAAATGATATTTAAGGTACTTTTTTTTCTATTGATCTCATTAAATAGAAAGAGAATGGATTGAGTTTACTACACTGTAGTTGGATTCTCCATTGCTAACTTTATCTCATACCTTTGCATGGACTGGAAAGCTTTATTTTTGTCTTTTAATGGATTGCATGTAAGAAAAATATGTTGGCTCAAATAGAATATTTTGACAACAAGCAAAACACTTGAGTTCCTGGGTGAAAATGTACTGAGTTTTAGGCTAATAGGATTGCAGGTTAAATTTGTACTTTTTCTTTTTATAACAAGCTCAGAGCTAATTTTAGAATGTGATTAACTTAACAACCAAAACTGGTTGATAGAATTGCTTAAGCACAAGAGAAAAATATTTTAGAACAAAAAAGTTTGCAACTTTTATTACAACTAAAATGAACTACTTTTTTCTTCACACATACAAAAAAAGTTTTCCCTTCAGTGAAACCCATCAAGACTCTGTTAATCCAAAATGGAAAATTCACTTTTTTTTCTAACACATTAATAAGAGTTTAAGTGAAGGATGGACAATATGCTTTTGTTTCAAGATAATTTAAGTTAATCATTATACCATATAAAGAGAAAATGCTAGAAAAGACAGTATCATGCCAAATAGAAGGTATTATCTTAAGAAAAGATAAAAAGGCAGACCTTAATTTGCCACTTCTTAGAGATAAATTACATCTTCTTTCCTTGTGAAGGTTCAGTGGCTTCAAATTTATAAAGGTCGCACTTTAGAAATTATGTTAACTAACGTGTAAATGCACTGATGCAAGAAAGAGAAAATCCTACCCCACATATCAGACAGATGCCTCTAAAATAATCCTCCGTGTACAATACAATGTTTATTTTACTTGAAAACATTTCAAGTTTTTCCACTCCACTGGTTTTTAGTCATATAAATACAATGTTCATAATCTTTACCCAGATACTATCCATATTCTTATGCCACAGCTGCTCAGAAGTTAAATTGCTCTGTTTTGTTTCTTTAACCCCTTCCCCCTCTTCTGCATTTTGTTTTTTGATTTCTTGTTTTGTTTTGTTTTATGTCCCTTGGCTTCTTCATGCACTTTGGTTCATTGATCATCTTAGGTCTGGTGAGGTGAAGACAGAAGACAGTTTAGTGTAAAGGAGAAAATCATCGACCACATCTTCAGTTTGCCACTTCCCAAGACAAGGCCTCTTGTGCTCTTTGGGATGAAGCCCTCTCCTAAACATTACAGAGACCTTAATACTGCATTTCACTGTTCAAAGGATGAAGCAACTCTGAGGTCTTGAGGATAGGTGCAGTATTTATAGGCTCTTATCTGATGTATTTCCTTTTATGGGTTGTTTTTGTTGGTGTTCCCAAGAGTCACTCCTGTAATTCTTAGACATAACATTTATTTTTTAAAAAATATCATCATCCATACTTTCTTGTTCTGCCATTCAGCTTCTTTCTTTAATTATTTATTATTTGTTAACCTTTTATCCCTCACAATTACAGTAGACAATAGTATTCTTTTTTTTAATAGTGTTTCCTTCCATTTGATGTCTTCTTAACATTAAGGAAGTACCTTAAATTTAGGGGTGTGACCGATGGAATCAGTGTGATTCTAGATTTCTTTAGGTCATAGAGACTGTAAGACTACTCAGGAAAGTCTATAGCCTTTATTTTTAATCCAAGTGTCTGCCCTGAATTTCTTCCTTTTCTATGCTAGTGAACTGAACTGGAAGACCTAGACAAAAACATGAATGTCTGCTTGAAGAAGGCTTGTCAAGCATAGAGAACATTCTGCCTGTTCCTTGCACCCCCTCTTTTGAGTCCTACCCTGGCCCCTCTTATCTCTCTAAAATCAAAAACACCCCTTGGGCAGAACAACTTCAATACTCATAACAAAAGGAGACAGAGAGCGCTCACTCAAGAAAGAATGGGCATTGGAATGTAAGGATCTATGACTCCAAAAGTTTAAACCTAAACGTTTTCAAAATGCCTTAGCCACATAGTCTCAACAAGCCGGTATTCAACACTGCATTGGAAGCCCCTGTGAAGGTTCCTTGTGAAGGTTCAATGGCTTCAAATTTATAAAGCTTGCACTTTAGAAACTATGTTAACTAAAGTATAAATGCACTGATGCAAGAAAGAGCAAGTACTACCCCACATATCAGACAGATGCCTCTACTTTTAAATCATCCTTTGAGTACAATACAATGTTTATTTTACTTGAAAACATTTCAAGTTTTTCCACTCCACTGATTCATATAATGAGACAAAAAAATAAACAAGTCCCATGAACGCTGGAAAGGACAGTGTCTCATTTGCAGATGTTGATTGTCTACCTTGATATAAACAATTCGAGGGAAAAACTGTTTGAAGTAATTAGAGAGTTTAGCAAGGTAACCAGAGAAACAATGAGCAAAGCAAAAACCTGGAGACACACGTACACTGCCATTAACCAGGTAGAATAGATAGTAGGAAAACACAAATCCCATTTATATTAGCAAAAGACATGCTGGTTCCTACCACCTTCCAGCTGGTAAATCCTTTCACTCTTTCTATGAAAGTTTTTATTCATATACTAATGTGTATCTTCAGGGGTCTGCAAGGAGAGGAGAGACTATATATATAGTCCATTTACTGCTTTGGTCAGCCTGTAGGGTGACCTCCTCCCTATCCATGCAATCAACACTGACTAGCTTTTCAGTAGCAGCTTTAGACCTGACTTCTCATTGGCTTCTCAGTATTTCCTTGTTCGTTGCCCCCAAAGTGTGATCCATGGACCAGCAGCATCGGCACCTCTTGGGAGCTTATTAGAAATGCTGAGTCTCAGGTCCCACCCAGACCTGCTGAGTCAGAGTCTGAATTTAACAAGATCTCCAGGTGATTTATCTGCACGTTCAAGTTCGTAAAGCACCATCCTAGTGGATTACTGGATTCCTCCTTGGAATGTTTAGTGTGAGTGGGAAGAATATGAGAGCGACATATACCTTCTGTTATTCTCCATTAAGAATTTAGCCATAGGGATCCACCACTCAGAGCTAAAATTTTGCCACATCTATGTCTCTTAGTCTCATCCAATGGACTGAGGGAAGTCTTCTTTGCCTGTAATATGAAAATAGTAAACTAGAGTCCAAGAGGGATAGCAGAGGTACTTAATGTGAGCTGCCACGTGGTGAGACACTACTACTAGCTCAATTGCTTGTATGTGGCAAGACTAGTTAAAATCTCTTGGCTTTGGTTAGTTTTACCTCCCTTTCCCTATTCCTAATGAGAAGCAAAATTGATTTTTAGTTTTACCTTCATTCTTTGTTTGACTTCTTAAAAAGATGATAACTAGGGTCCTACAGAATCGGGAGATGGGTGGAGGGCAGGAGAGAGAGATCAAAATAAGGAAGAGAGGGCAAAGGCCTTAGGTGGCCACAGGAATCAAGGAGTAGCTTTACTTTCGTGTTGCTGGTAATCTTCCCCCTTCCTCACACATATCATAGGATCACATCAGGGCTCATCCTGACTTTTTTCTTTTTGCAGATGAAAGAATATTTTAAAAGGACCCATGATCTCTTTCCTTTTACAGGATCTTTATGCTTTAAATGCACAGGCAAAGAGAAGGAGGGCATTTAGTCTTATGAGTAAGCTTATCCTTGCCAATAATTCCTTCAATATTTTAAAAATATTATTTATGTCAACATTCATCTCTCCCAGTGCTACTTGGATTGAAGCCAGACGATGCCTCTTCTCAGCACCAGTAAGGACGTAATACTGGAGTTCTGTTCATCTCCTCCTTACGTACTTGGACACAGTTCTGTGACCTATTTTTGGAAGTCATTTAGAATCTCATTTTACAAAGCACTGGATACCATGGGCTGAATAACCTGAGTACCTTGTTTCCCCAAATCCTGACTGAAAACTGACGGTTCCTCAGAGATGTGAAACATTCACTTCACTGGGCTTGTGTCTCTGTGGAACTCTACCGCAGCCTTAACTACTGTGAGATCAGCTGGAAATGATCCTTCTCCTCTTGTTTTTTCATATGAAAATGATAGTTTTCTGACTCTAATGCAAATCTTATATTTGTTTCCTTGCCTTTGGATTACCCAGATTGATTTGTGTTGCCTTTTTGAAGCATGAAGATTTTAGGGAGAGCTGAAGATTGTTATCTAGTGGAGCAGAAGCAAAAACAAATGCAATTTCACATTCTCTGTGCTTCATGCTTATTTGCTGCGAATGTAATTTTCAGAATAGGGGATTATGATACATTCATTTTAGGGCTTGGTTTTCCTGGCTTTGGTTTCCCATAGGCAGGATGGTCTAATGGATGTCATACCCTCTGACTAAATTTTAATAGTGTTTAATTGGGAGGACATCTGAAACACTGAACATTCTTCTATCCTTGTGAGACTTAAGTACTTTTCTTTTTACTGATGTGCAAATATGTTAAAATGCATACCTTTATATGTTAGGTAAAGTGATTCTTACACTTGAGTACATCAGAATTACTCAGAAGTCTTATGAAAAACACAGATTAATAGGTTCCACCCCAGAGATCAGCAGATTCAGTAGATCTAGGGAGGGACCTGAGAAGCTGCATTTCTAGCAAGTTGCCAGGTGTTGGTGAGGCTGATGCTGCCATCCACAGATCACACTTCAGGTAGTACCTTGTCAGAATACACACATGTATGTATATTTAAAAATGCACAAAAATGTCTGAGTTCTCTCTCCTTTCCTAATTTTGTCTCTTCTCTCTCCTGTAGCTGAATCCCTTTTTTCTCTCATTTTTTAATTCATATGGATTTGCCCCATCATCTCCATGAGTTCAGAATATTTACCAACAAACATATTTTTAAATTTAAAAAACTTAATTTTAATAAGGAAGAGAAATAAAGTGGCCAACTATGAATATAACAGTGCTGGGGTCTAAAAAGGACCTTTTTCATCCTGTATCCATCTTCTTCCATGGTATTATTTATGGAGATGTGAGAAGGGATGTGCCTAGAAAGATGGGTTTTTTGTTGTTGTCTGTTTGTTTGTTTTTAAAACAATGCATTCTCACCAGAAGGATGGAGCTCCTTGTTTCCTTGAGTAATGGGCTCCATTGCATGATGGCATCAATTTCCTAAACAAGGTGTAGCATGCCTTCACTTGCCTGGCATTCCATGGTCCACCTCACAATCCTCTTTCCTGCATATCCCATAACTTTTGTTCTTGGTGGCCTCAAGGCCTGCTGTTAATATAACAGTTTCTGTTGTAGCATATGCATGAATGTGAGCTGTTGTGAGCCATAATTTCTTAGATTACAACAGAAGCATGCTTCATTGGGATAAATTGATGAAATTTGATATTGGTTCCTTATGAGTTAATGCTCTTAACTCGGTGGGGGAGAAGGGGACCCAGAAAAGGCTGGGCCCCACATGCATGAGGAAATGACATCCAAGTGCTCTGTTGGCCAAAAGCATTCATTCTGTGTATAGCTCACTTTTCCAATGCCCATTCCAAAACAAATAGGGAAGGGAAATCCATATGAACTTTTAACAGTTGCTTTTTAAATACCTTTCCAACAATGTTTTTCAGTCCGTGCATATATTTGGGTAAAGAGTTGTCATCAAGGTCCTATTTATTGACCAGGTTTTGCTCACACCTGCTTATCTGTCATTATTGCAAACTTCCATTGAAGTTTGCTTTATTTATTCACTTATTCATTATTTATGTAAGGGCTGACCAGGGACACAATGCTGTCCTCTAATCCTCAGTGAACGGAAAGGAAGTTTAGTGGACCCACTGCCTACACACACACACACACACACACAAACACACATGACTGGACCTGAGTCAGTTAGTAAACTGGGTTTTTCATCATTTCCATGAAGTTAGGATGACATCATTGCAGGGACAGCATTGCTCCTGCTGCCTCATGTCATAGCAGGAGCTCCTTAGGTGTCAATTTGAAAACAATAATGTCACCAACCTCTTAAGTCCCATAATCATTCATGGACTCTCTACCCAGAGAATTCGATATTGTTTATAGCTTGTAAATATGCTTATGCTGATCAATTTTCACCATTACAATTGGTTCATTTTGAAAAAAATAGTTACTCAAGAAAATGAAATTTGTTGAGTGCCCAAGAAATCATGGATTGATGTAGAAAGGTGTCATGAAAATGAGATGATGTTTGCTTGTGTAACATTAGGATTTTTGTTGTTATTGCTTTTGGGGTTTTTGAGGGGGGCACTTAAATTAGTATATTATCTATTTATTTGAACTATTTTGGGGGTTGGTGTTTGCTTTTTAAAAATATTTTGACCTCACATTTTATAGACATTTATGCCAAATGTCTTCCCTGTTGTGTGGGAACTGGAAGACAGTACGATTGACATGCACACTTTATTATGTATCCTTCAACTTTTGAAGGGGAAAAAATGTATTGGGAGTACCCAAAAGTACTCCCAAATGTGGACTTTTTGAAGTATACTTTAAGGAGAAAGGCAGGAAGGCAGTGAAGTCCTATCTTTGTAATTATAAACATGATAGTCTAGATATATTTTGTTTTATAAATTATAAACTTAGTAATGTCTAATGCCTCAAGGCCAAGAAATATCAACCTAAATGGAGTTATTTTCTTATCATAGCATCAACGAGATCCTCGATTGAATGAAATTTTATTTCCATTTTATGATGCCAAAAGGGCAATGCAGATCATTGAGATGTATGAACCTGATGAAGATTTGAAGAAAAAAGGTAATAAACATGAAAAAAGGACTTAAAAAAAAAAACAAGAAAAGATGCAACTTTTAAAGCCTTGGTTTGTTTAAAGGTATCTGTAAATGCTTTGCAACTCCCTGAGCCATGGATTGATGACTGATTTTTTTTTCCTGCTCTTAAGTTTGTATAAATTTTACCTTTCATCAGAATTAGTCCATCCTGACTGAAATATACTGTTACATTTATTGTATTATTAAATACATTATAGTGATGTTTCCCCATGTACTTTCTTATATTAGATTTTAGTATTGCATATTGCTTGAAATATTAAAACAACCAATACATTCTCTACTTGCAATCTTTGAAAGAATTTCTGTCATATAAAAACTTAAACCTTTTCTTTTTCTCCCTTTTGTTTTGCCAAGCCAAATAAATTTAATACGTGATTTGATGTGCACTCTCACTCTTATTTGACCTCTAGTGTGAAAGATAAATACAATTGATATGAAATTAAATAGTCAGGAATCGCCTTAGCTAATTGCTGGTGTTTCTGGACCTTTGTCCCTTTCAAAGAAGCTTTGGAAACAAAGGGTTGTTCACTCAAATATTTGTCAAAGGAAAAGCATGGGGAGAAATTTTAAAATCAGTCCCACAGCAGTGAGAAATGCCTGCGGAACATGGGAGGGAGAGCTGGGGGTACCTGAGCTAGAGCCTTTGGCTTTATGTCTCAGTGGAGAATGTAAAGAGATGAAAATTCAAGTTCCGTATGTCCCGTATGTCTGTGAATCCGAAGGTCTCAGTTTCCTCCTTTTTAGAATCTATTTTTTCCTTTGTATCTAATGCCAGTGAGTGTGGATGAATGGTCTACATGTTATCCGGACCCTCTTTATAGGTATGCCTGGCCCTCTACACTCCATGATTTCACCCCTGATATTTTTCCAAGCCCACTAGTTTTCCCTTTAGTTGTAGTTGTACAATTTACACTTTCTGCTATGGCTGAAGATACCTATTTTAAGCAAGAATGCTTCATTCCTTCCTTCTCTGTCAATATTCTGAATATCATAATTTATTTCACATTGCTTATGATTACAGCAAAGGGAGGTACAGCTTGGTAGAAAATCTAACACTTTGCAGTGGCAGGGGGTGATATGATTCTTGTCACTTCCCTGTGACCTTGAGCTAGGAACTAGCCTCTTGGGCCTCAGTTTCCCTGCTTATAAGCTGGTGGGGCTCATGCAGTAATTTGGCTAGTATTTCCCTTCCCTACCTTCATTCTTTGAAGTTTGTAGAGGGCTTACTGGGTGCCAAGCACTGTGCCAGATGCTAGGAATTCAAAACAATAAGAAATGTCCCCAGCCTTGAAGGCAGTTGCGATCTGTTCAAGGAGAAAGACAAGTGATTCAACAATTCCTTGGCAGTGTGATAAATGTCATGATTGAGGTGTGTCCTTGTTTATTTCCAAATTCCTTCTAAGTTTTAAAGGTCTGTGAAGTGACCATTGACACATCTAAAAACAGTAGCTTGACCATTTCACAAGTGATGGAAATTTTAACGTCTGTCATTTTCAAGTGTGGGTGAGAATGCAGTACAAAGCCATTCTTATAAACTTCTGGTAAGACCCTACATTGGTACAACCATCTTGGGGAATATTTTGGCAATAGTTTATAAAGTGACAAATATGCCTCTTATACAGCCCAGCATTTTCACTTCTAGGTATGTACCCTAGAGAATCTCTCATCCATTTCCCAAACTCTGGATACCAGAGCGGCACACTTCTCAGATCTCTGCTCCATCTATACTCACTCTGTACCTGAGCTCATCCAAGCCAATGGCTTTACATTTCTTCTATTAAACTCTCCAGTCATAACCTCCAGCTTACGCTACAGACCTGTAGTAGAACTCTCCATTTGGATGTTGAATGGGCATTTCCAATGTATATATACAACATATTTCGATCCTTCCTACCCCTAGATATGTTCCTTTCAAAGCCTATAAAATAGTACCATTATTTACCCAGTCAAAACCACTGGGCTCATGTTGGACTTTTTTCATTCTTTCACATCATGTGTGGTTCATTTGCAAAACCTGTAAGATCCAGCCTCAAAAGAAATCCTAAATAAATCACTTCTCACCATCTGCAACATTACCGACTATCCAAGCCTTCATCAACCCTCTCCAGGCAATGCCTTCTCCTTCCTACTCAATGCCCTACAATTTATGCTCCACACAGTAGTCAAAGTAAACCTTTAAAGCCAAATCTAATCATGTTATTCCACCCTTTGAAACCCTCCAAAGGCTTCCCAACACATTTAGAATAAAATCTAAAATACTTAGTGACGACTAAAGCCCAAGTGGTGGAGCCTTTGGCTCCATCTCCAATCTCACTTCAAGCTACATTTTTCCTTGGTCACTTGCTCTGTCTTGCTGTCATTGAATGATGTTGGCATGTACACACCTGCATCAAGGTCTTTGCACTTGCTGATCCTTCTGCCTGGACTGGTGTTTCCTGCGTGTGCGTGTGGCTTGCTCCTCACACATGTACGTGACCTCAGAAGGGCTTTCACTGGCCCATATTTAACACAGCATCCTGCCATGCTTTATCACCTTCCTTCCTGCTTTCTCTGTCCTCCTAGTACTTCTTTGACATTATATTTATTTGTTTACTTATTTGTTTCTGTCGCTCATAATATGAGAGTTTCATGAAGGCAGGGCTTACCTGTTTCTTCCATCACTGCCTCTATCCTGGTGCCTCTAAAAGTACTTGCTCTTCAGAATGAATGAAGGTGCCCAAGGAGAGAGGTATACAAATTTCTACTTTCACTTATAATTAGAAATGACCTAACTATCCACCAACCAAATAATGGATAATAAATTATGATATATTCGTATATGGATTTCTGTACCTTCAGTGAAAAATAAATGAACAAGATCTACCTATATAGCTGGTATATTAAGATAAAAATAGCAAGTTGCAAATGCACACAGTGGGATAGTTTTTATGTAAAATTGAAAATAGCCCAAACTACCTGTTGTTTGGATAAATGCATATGTAGTAAGGTTGCAGAGCCATTTTGGGGGTAAACACCAAAACTAGGATAATAGTTATCCATTTGGTATGGAATGGAATTGAGGTGGGGTATACAGGATGCTGCAGTGACATCAGGAATTATGTATTCTTTTAAATGTAAGTCAAATAATCAAAAATGTAAATCAAATAAGGCAAAATGTTGAGATCTGACCACACTGGTGTAGGCCCATGGCTATTCATTATGCTATCATCTGAACACTTCTGTAAGCTTGAAATCAGTTCATAACTTGCAAGTTCTTAAATAAAACAAAAAGTTGAGGCTGTCGATGCATCAACCATTTATAAGTTGCATAAACACTGATTGTTGCTCCTGTAGTTATCACGTGGGCTCTACCCCATGTCAGAAAGGTGTGATTGAAGTGAAGGGTGGCTTTTGGGGCCACATTTCAATGACCACTATATACTCTTCTCACCAGTCCCATAACCTGACTTTTGGATAAAATTGAAAACTGAATTGTTTAAATTCAGAAGCGCCATCATCTCCAAGAAAAATCCCTTTTCCAATTCAGTGAGAACAATGTCTTATAATTAATACATTTTCCATTTTTAAAGAGCACCTCTCATATCTATTCTCATTTCCCATTATGAAGATCTTGGAAGTCAGATAGGGACAGTCTTTTTCCCCAATTGACAGAAGAAGAAGCTGAGATCTAGGAGCCAAAGGAGTGAGTAGCAAGAGCAGAACTTGGTATGGGCCCCCTGGACCCCTGGTCACCATAACTCCCAGTGCTGTGTTTCTGAACTTGGGGGACCATGTACATCTGCCATCATGGATGTAAAAGCAAAATGCCACCTGTTTGTGGAATTCATTGTGTTACTTATAATGTGCAACTCTCTTATTTCATTCAAGTTCTGACAGATGAAAGTTCTTGGGAAAGAGACTATGAAGACGTTTTTACTCTTATAATTTAAGCTGCCTCAGCTTCCATGAATAAAACATGAGATGTGCATCTTCAGAGCTACAAGTGCTACTAAGATATTCTTTTTCCCCTAGGCCTTATATCAAGTGATGGGTTTTGCAGATATCTGATGTCAGATGAAAATGCCCCAGTCTTCCTAGATCGTTTAGAACTTTACCAAGAAATGGACCATCCTCTGGCTCACTACTTCATCAGTTCTTCCCATAACACTTATCTCACTGGCAGACAGTTTGGTGGGAAGTCTTCGGTAGAAATGTACAGACAGGTTCTCCTGGCTGGTTGCAGGTGAGGAACTCAAGATGGCAATTTGTTTTTTGTGCGTGATGCCCTTCAGTTTAATTTACTTTTCTCTGAAAAATAGGAAATAGCAATCAGGATGAAAAGGACATTTGTTTCTTCCCTTTAATGGATTATCATGGTCATTTAACCTTGAGAAAAGAAGGACAATATCTCTTTGAGAAAAATCTACAGTCATCCAAAAGACTTTACTGTAAAAAGACTTTTCTTTACTGTAAATTTAAAATATGCCCCCAAAACCACAAAAAAGAAAACATGCATATTGTAAGAAGACATGTTGTGTTTTTTGTTGATTATAGGTACTTGTTATTAGCACCATGCTCTAGCCAATTGAACTAACTGGCCATTGATTATAGGCACTTGTAAATTAGCTTTATTTGATGTAAAAGTTCAAAAATTTAGTTCTCTGACAGTAGAAATTATTGAAAATGGTTTTTGTTTTATAGAAACTGGCAAATATTTGAGATTTAAAATATGGCAAAAATGATGAAAGTGAAAAATAAATGTAGTTACATTATGTTTTTTTCTTGGTTATCAATTAAACAATAATTTAATTTTGTCAATTCACTATTTTTTTGGATATGGAAATATGTTGAAAGAAATTAACTGTCTTCCATTTGCATGCTTCCTCTGAATACTTGAGTATGAATCACTAAACATTTTCTGAAATGGCCAAAGTAACATTATCCAGCCTATCAAAATTCAAAGTAATTTTAATGTCATCTAAAATCCAGCCCACATTCATATTTCCCCAGTTGTCCCCAACCAAATTGCCTTTTTTTTTTTTTTTTTAAATTGAGACAGAGTCTTACTTTGTTGCCCAGGCTGGAGTGCAGTGGCATGATGTCAGCTCACTGGAACCTCCCCTCCTGGGTTCAAGCAATTCTCATGCCTCAGCCTCCCAGGTAGCTGGGATTACAGCCTCCCAAGTAGCCATCACACCTGGCTAATTTTTGTATTTTTAGTAGAGATGGGGTTTCACCATGTTGGCCGGGCTGGTCTCCAACTCCTGACCTCAAGTGATCCGCCTGCCTAGGCCGCCACACCATGCCAGGCCCCCAAATTGTCCTTTATTGCAGTTTTGTCACAAGTAGGATTTCATCCAGAACCATGATGCTTGTTATATTTCTTAAGTCTCTTAATCTCACTCAGACAATCTCTTTTTGATAATACCAACCAGATGAGGAATATAATGTGGTTTTAACCTGTATATGCCATGAAATAATCAGGTTACTTAATTTATTCAATTTTCTGTTCTGGAAGAAAACAACTTATTTTGATGTCTTTCTTTTAATTTGTATGCACACTATTTTATTGTAAAGTTTCAATATTGTAACTTCACTGTGTCCCTAGATGTGTTGAACTTGACTGCTGGGATGGAAAAGGTGAAGACCAAGAACCAATAATAACTCATGGAAAAGCAATGTGTACAGATATCCTTTTTAAGGTAACTTTTAAAATAATTAC
Source organism: Nomascus leucogenys (assembly GCF_006542625.1). Taxonomy (NCBI): domain Eukaryota; kingdom Metazoa; phylum Chordata; class Mammalia; order Primates; family Hylobatidae; genus Nomascus; species Nomascus leucogenys. The sequence continues at coordinate 3,761,517 of NC_044391.1, forward strand.
ACGGACTTTTCCAAACTCTGTGAAAATGCAGGAAATAGGGAGATGGAGAAGAGAAAACAAATGATTCATTTTCTCAAGCATTGTACCTTCATATTCTCTTCTTTCAGTCTTGAGGAAAAAGTCAAGACAAAGATCTTTTCCACTGAATGTCCCCTTCATGATACTGTTCTTGCTTTCAAATGGTGACTGTGTTACGTAACAAGATTTCCCCGGCAGAGTTTACCTAGTTTTAGTTACCTTAGAAACAGTGTCTCCTTTTGTTATCTACTTATTTGCTTATTTTCTTTGCATTATTCCTAAAGGACTTCAAGGTGGCATAAAAAGATAAATAGAATACAGGAATAAAATAGATTGTAAATAGGGCCTACAAGAATAAGAGAGGCCAGGCGTGGTGGCTCACGCCTATAATCCCAGCACTTTGGGAAGCCGAGGCGGGCAGATCACCTGAGATCAGGAGTTGGAGACCAGCCTGACCAACATGGAGAAACCCCGTCTACCAAAAATGCAAAATTAGCCGGGCGTGGTGGCACATGCCTGTAATCTCAGCTACTCAGGAGGCTGAGGCAGGAGAATCTCTTGAACCCGAGAGGTGGAGGTTGCAGTGAGCCGAGATTACGCTGTTGCATTCTAGCCTGGGCAACAAGACTGAAACTCCATCTCGATAAATAAATAAATGAATAATAAGATAATGAGGTTAGACAAATCAAAATAATGAAATTCTGTGGTTGGTAAATGTCAGCTACAGCTGTCTGTCGGTTTGGTGTAACTCAGGTTAGATATTACAACACCAGGAGCAGCGGTTCTCAACTCCACCTACATGTGAAACATCACCATGGGTATTTTCAAAAACATAGGTGCTGCTGGGCATGGTGGCTCACGCCTGTAATCCCAACACTTTGGGGGGTGGAGGCAGGTGGATCACTTGACGTCAGGAGTTCAGGATCAGCCTGGCCAACATGGTGAAACCCTGTCTTTACTAAAAATACAAAAATTAGCCAGTGTGGTAGCATGCACCTGTAAACCCAGCTGAGGCAGAGTCAGGAGAATTGCTTGAACACGGGAGGCAGAGTTTGCTGTGAGACCAAATCATGCCATTGCTCTCCAGCCTCAGCAACAGAGTGAGACTCTGTCTCAAAAAAAAACATACATACACACACACACACACACAAATGTCTAGATGCTATACATAGTATTTCTCTTAGCCAAGATGTTGGAGAGTTTTGACCAGCAATGAATTCAAGATAATACTTCTTGATATGTACCAAGAGTATTTTCAAGTGGGAAGCCATGAATTTGCACAGCCAGGAAGAATAACTAAATGACTACCTCAGCCAAAAGGAATGCCTCAATAAAATATTTCAAGATTATCTAACCTTGGGCTTTATCATGTCAAATGGGTTTGCCTAGATAACTATCGTGAAATATTTTTCTGATTAACTGAATGATGAGATTTGCCCTGAGATTAGCTACAAACCAGTAAGAATTTGGGGATTTTTACCAAATATGATGCTCTGGTTGTAGAAGTGCTGGTTTGAAGCCTTTCTTTCTAAAGCTAAGCAGAGACAGGGCCAGCCATCTCTTAAAGCCTCTCCTATTTCATGGAGAACAGTGAAAGGGAAGATTATGTTTAGCTCCTTCAAATGTTGTTTTCTGTAATTAAGTTCTGTGTTACAGATGGGGGGTCAAGAACACTTCTATGTTTCACTTACATGTTGTTTGACCAACGAGAGCCCCTTCTCCCGACCTTGTAACCAGGCTAATAGGAAACAAGGGATACTGCAAATGTCACGTTAGTACACAGAGGTCTACATCAAGTTAATGAAGTGTAGCCCAAGACTGACTTCCAAACACAGAGGAAAGTCAGTAAAAGCCTCCAACAGTCCTTAGGTTACTACCCACACTTTTCTGCATGAGGTGGGGAGGAGTCATACAGTGGTCTGGAGTGAAAACCTCTGTGCCAGAGATCACCTGCTCCTCAAGAAGAAAGGTGGACCCTGAACTCCTGGCCTGGCAGATTAACAAGCCATAAACTGGCATGCCATTTAGGTGAAATCTCTTGTAAGTTAATAGCACCATAATTCTGGAGAAGTAAAAGATAGCTTAAAAAATTGTCATTAACCATTAACTGCACCCTGGCTGTAACCACAGGGAACTCAACCTGTAGAGGTATTAAGGTAGATGGGGGCTCCAGGTCTGAATTGCTGGAATTGACTTTCTGAAAGACTCAATTAATAGTCTCTGAATAGTTTTGGGTGCCTTAATTTTTTTGCTCTTTTCTCTCATTAACTTTTTTTTGTCTTTAAAGGATGTAATTCAAGCCATCAAGGAAACTGCATTTGTCACATCAGAATATCCTGTAATTCTCTCCTTTGAAAATCACTGCAGGTATAATGATCCATTCTGCCACAAGTCTCTATGTGGTATTGTTTCCTAACCCCTAATGCCCACTCCTGCTCTACATCTTTTTAAATAGCTGAATAGTTTGTTTTGTGAAGTACTAAGTTCAAATAATTCTTCGGCAAGGGCACCTACTCTTATGCAAAGCAAAAAACAACAAAAAAAGGAAAAAACAGCAAAATCAAAACCACCCTTGTCCCCCCAAACTAAATCATTTTAATGTGTTTCAGAAATACTTGTTCCAAATAAAAGTTCAGAGATTGGGACACCTTACTTAAAGTTCCATTGAGTTGGAAGATTTGACAGTATATTTGAAATCAGATTTGATGAACTTGAAAGACATTTTTTATTCTTCTTTCCAGCTCTTAGTTTTGGAACAGAATCTCCTTCTCCTTCTTTTAAAATTATACCAGTTAAAGTTTTTGATACGTCTCACATTAGCATTAAGAGGACAATAACACATTTTGCCAAGTGAGAATCTTTAATTACCTAGGAATGAGTGTTTCTTATTTTTGGACGGTTAATGGGTGTTTGAATTTACAAATGCCACTCTTTTCTCTCCAGCAAATATCAACAGTACAAGATGTCCAAATATTGCGAAGATCTATTTGGGGATCTCCTGTTGAAACAAGCACTTGAATCACATCCAGTATGTATTTTTAGCAAACCATATTTCTAGCATGAATGGATTGTTTTGAAAATTTCTGAAGGGTCAAGTAGTACTGGAGGACTAATGCTAAAGATCTTCATATTTATTTAAATTCTTTGGTACAGAAAGCTTACATCATGCTTCAGAGGGATGTAAAGAGACACAAAATAAACATCTGGTTCAATTTAATTTGGAGGATCTTTGGGTCTTACGGTTTTCAGATCTCAGTCTTAAAATTTCATAAAGCCCCCAGGCCAAGAGTCCAGATTCAGGTCAGTCATTCTCAACTTCAGTTACATGTTAGAATCACCTGCAAAACTGTTAAAAACACCTGTGCCAGGGCCCCGCTGGGAGAATGATTTAATTGACGCAGGGGCAGGCCTGAGCATGGTGTTTTAAAAGCCCTCCAGGTGAACCGTATGTGCACCCAGGATTCACAACCCGTGGGAGGCTCGTGCTGTGGAAAGTGCCCTGGATTGATGTCACGGCATCCTGAAGTTCATGTTCCTAACTCCAAAATAAATCACTGGGCAATGTTGCACATACATTTTTTTTTTTTTGATAAAAGTAATCCCATGACATTTACTTTTTATTTTCTCGAGACAGAGTCTTGCCGTGTCACCCGGATGGGAGTACAGTGGCGTGATCATAGCTCACTAAGCCTTCATCTCCTGGGCTCAAGGGATCCTCCTGCCTTGGCCTCCCAAAGTGTTGGGATTACAGATGTGAGCCAGCACACCCCACCTAGTGCTGTAACATTTATAAGAGAAAAGGATAAATAAATTGGAAAAAAGAGTGAAGGAGGGAGGGCGAGTCTACTCTCATTGTATTTATTTAATATTTGATATTGATGCTGGCTGCTTCTTCTCACTAAGCGTATGCAGTTTCTTTTTTTTTCTTTTTCTTTTTCTTTTTTTTTTGAGACGGAGTTTCGCTCTTGTTGCCCAGGCTGGAGTGCAATGGCGTGATCTTGGCTCACTGCAACCTCTGCCTCCCGGGTTCAAGCGATTGTCCTGTGTCTCAGCCTCCCAAGTAGCTGGGATTACAGGCATGCCTCACTACGCCTGGCCTGTATTTTTAGTAGAGACAGGGTTTCTCCATGTTGGTCAGGCTGGTCTTGAACTCCCGACCTCAGGTGATCTGCCCACCTGGTATGCAGTTTCTTTAACGCACTGATGCTGGAAGTTCACTTCTTCCTGTCCTCCTTGGCACTGATTTACAACACCTGCCCCCACTGTGGTCTTCTGGGCTCTCACCTCATTGTTAGAATCCATCTCATTGATTAGATCTCATTTTCTCTCATTTCTTGGATTCCTTTTGCAGCACATACATTTTTGAACTTCATTTTATACCTGCCAATTTCTCCATAAAGAACATTTACCTGTGCTCCATAGATAGGCTTTATGAGATCTATGAATTCACTCTAATTGCATGCAGTTTTTTTGTATATACTCATTCTAGAGAGTTAATCAGATTTTTATAAGGATCCATGACCTCCAAGAGATTAAGATCCACAATCACAAGATGTTATGAGCTCCAAGGCAGCTAATGAAATCAAAGTAGAAAGACCTGCTATTGACAGCAGCACCTGATGGGCTCAAATCTGGTAGCATGAGGTAGTGGCAGAAGAACATCACAGCAAATGACAGCAGGAAGGAGCTTTGTGCTACATGTAAACACTTTAGGTGGTTTAACAATGAGGTTCTTTTCAGAAGTGTGTCTATGGGAACTGAAAAATAACATGAGAGACAAGGATATCTGTATCCTTTGTCCCCCTTCCTTCTTCTCTTGAACTTGCAGAAGCAGTTGCTGCAGGTGTCCTGCCCATATCCTTGCAGTGCCTCCTGTTTCCCTGAACACTGGCCTGACTTTCCACTGCCAACATCTGCAGCTTTTTGCCTGAGAGTGAGCTGTGGTCACTGGGGCCTGCTCTGCCACACATGAAAGACCAGCAGTGCCAGGGAATTATCACCCCTATCCCACGCTTCATCCCTCCCGAGGTGGGATAACCCTGAGCACCTGCTCTTCTCTGCCTCCCGGGGTTTCCCAGCAAGATCGTGCTCCAGCTGGCTGCAGTGATAACACACCCTTGATGAGCTGCCTGTCTTCTTTTTCTCACTTTCCCACACCTCTGTTGGAGTTTCCTTCCAAGTAGATGACCTGGTGCAATAATACTTTTCTCTGAGGCTGATTTTAAGGGAACCCAAACTAAGAAACAGCTCTGATTTATTTTATTTGTTTTTACCTAGGCCCTCCATTTATTTTCCTGATTAGGTGAAGGTGATTGCTTTTGTGGAAAGATCACTGTATTCTTAGTGAAGTGATGTGCACATACTCTCACCAGCTGAAGGGTGTCCAGGTTCTTGGCATCTTGAACAAAGAATTGGACAAAATGCACAAACAAAGCGAGGAAAGAATGAAGCAACAAAAGCAGAGATTTATTGAAAATGAAAGTACACTCCACAGGGTGGGAGCAGCCCGAGCAGAGGGGCTCAAGAGCCCCATTACAGAATTTTCTGGGGTTTAAATACCCTCTAGAGGTTTCCTCTGGTTACTTGGTGTCCGCTCTATGTAAATGAATAGGATGAAGTAAAGTTATAAAGTCGTTTACTTGGCGTACATCCTGTGTAAATGGAGAGGATATTTCCTGTCATAGCTGAAGTGTTTCCATTTGATTTAGTTTTAGGAAGTCAGCATGAATAGGCCTTATACTCCCTGCCTCCAGACCCTATTCTCGCTTGAATACAGGACAGGTGTTTGGGGAAGCATGGGTAGTATAAATGGGAATAAGACCTTCTCCCAGAGCTAAAGAGCTTTCAACCTTGGGAGTGGGAGCAGGACACAAATGTGAACACATAACTAGAAAAGAAGATGGCCTATGATGCTTTATGTGTTGGAGATGTCCTGGTACAAGAGAGATCACTGGGGAATGGGCCAGTTACACCACGCTGCTGGAAGGAAACAGCATTTCAACAAAGGGTTTTATTTGAGGCAAGACAGTCATATGAGTGCACAGTGCCTTACATATAATAAGTAGTATAAAAGCAAGTTTTGAAAATGAATGGATGGGTGGAAGAGTGGGTGGGTGGGCATATAGAGAGATGGGTGGAGGAATGGGGAATGGAAGACTAGATACAGGATGGTTCTGTAGATCAGAGGTGATAGCATACAGGGGCACCTCCTTTGCAGATATAAATCTAAGCAAATGATGCTGTAGTCAAGTTCAGATTCCAGGAATTGGAACAACTCCCTTCTTGATTCCCTCATCAAACCTACAAAACCACAAAACCACAATCTCAAGTGTTGAGGGTTGGGTCAGCCTACTGAGCAGACAGGCTTACTATACAGCCTGACACTTGGGGGGATCTGGGGGGCCTCTCACTTGGGAAAGCTAATTCTGAACCCAGCTGTCACAATTGTCCCTTGCACTTTACCAGATACTTAAAAGGTGCAAGGCCCTCTAGGGAGCAGGAACCCCTCCCTGACACATCCCAGGCCAGACCCCTGCTCCACTGGGGAGGTTGGAGCAGCTCTGCACACCTCTGAAAACTATGTGGATATCAAGTTTGCAGCACTAGTCTAAGAAAAAGCTGAATGGGTTTGCTAATTTGGGTTGGGGAGTGAAAACGGAAGGCTGTGCCGCCTGCCATCTAGTGGGTGTTGGGTTGCATCACTCCCAGGCCTCCCAGGCTCCTCCTGGGCTGGGAAGGAGAATGGAGAAGCACAGCCCTTCCTTAATTCAGCTCTTTCTGTTTCTCTCTAGCTTGAACCAGGCAGGACTTTGCCATCCCCCAATGACCTCAAAAGAAAAATACTCATAAAAAACAAGCGGCTGAAACCTGAAGTTGAAAAAAGTAAGTGAAACACACACATATATAATGGAAGCATACATAACATGTGTGGACATTTCAGCTGTTTAGAATTCAATTTATTTTAAAACCACTGATTTTTGGGGGGAGGGTGTAAGGCTGATGTTACAGGTGCTTTTCAGAGCAAGATTGCCACACTTCCATTTAAATTTAATTTCCACATCAATTAATTCATGCAGTAGGAAAAGCATATCTATATATTCAAATACCAGAATTTGGAGAGGGCCCAAGGGAAATTGAGAGGAAAGTAGAAGCATTTTAGAATTTATCAAGATATAAGGAACCAGCATTTTATAATTTTATACACTCTAAATTCCTCATAAGTTTCCCTTTTCAGTTTGCCCCTGTGCTCTATACCTATCGGGGGATACTAGGTACATATGAGTGTGTGACTCTGTATATGTGAATAGAGAGATCTATAGACAAATGATTTTATATAAACATGTTTCCTTTTATTCTCCCAGGATGATTTCCTTGAAAATATTTTATTTCAGAGTATATCCTAGTTCAGTGAATTAATGGTATCAAATATTGGCATGATTACACTGCATTTTCCCCCCAAGTATTCTAAATGAAAATTTTAAATTACGTTAATGACAGTTTATTTTATTACAAAAGCAATAATGCCATAGAAAAATCAAGACAATGAAAAGCATAAGAAAGTAACAGCACTAACATATATTATACACATATTCATATACTATAGACACAGGTATGTAATGTACATGTCTAGATATATACCTACATTTTTAACGTAACTGAGATCATGTTAGTGATACTGATTTTAAAATTTTAAAATTTAACCAAGGAAGTATACTTACATCAGCAGGATATAAATCTACATACTAACTTTAATCCTAATGTATGAAACACTATATAGAATTTAATATATATGACATAGAATTGTATGCATTTATTATAGCATGATGTAACCAGTCCCAAGTTGATGGATTTTCACTACTATAAACATGCTTGAATGTTATTTTGTATGTTTGTGCAACCCTCTTCTTGAAATCAGTTGGTGCAATTAGAGTTATTCAGTCAAAACATATATAATTTTTATATTGTGATATAGTTTGTTATGCTTTCTTTTAGGAAAGTTCTACCAACTTAGACTCTTCACCAGTCATGTATGAGAGTGCCTGTTTCCCACCAATATTCTTAATGCTGGCTGTTGGCCATTTTCAAATGTGTGTCCAACTCATAGAAAAAAATTGGTACCTTAGGGGTTTTTTATTTGTGTGTCTTCAATAACTAGTTTTTTGCATATTACTATTTGTGGTTTGTCCGTATGTGTTTTCCCATTTTCATTATTTTGTTTACCTTTATCTTTCTGACTTATAGAAAAATATTAGTCTTATTTTGCATAGTAGGATATAATCCCCATTAAATCAGTTGCAAATATTTTTTCCTGAAGTTTTGTTGCCAACCTGCCTATTTTCTATCAGTTCCCCATAACTGTTCATAAACCTTGGTCTGTGCCAGATTCTCCAGATTATGGGCTTTTGTTATCTAGCCTTAAATCCTTCACAAGGACTGAACCTCCTCTCAAACCTGGTGACCAGAATTTTGGGCATTTCACCCATGTCCCCGCAATTCTTCATCATGTGTATATAAGGTGGTTGTTGCAGGTTTCTTACAAGGTCGAGACCACCAGGAAAGGGCGAGAGAGAGATCACTGCTGAACCTTAGGAACATAGCGCCTTGGTGCCTGAACATTCTATCTCCTCTCCCTTTTCACGTCCTCCTCAGCGTCGATCTCAAGGCCTAGGGTTTGTACGTTACCTAGCATCTGTCACCATCTCTTTGCGTGTTTTTGCTAACAGAACAGCTGGAAGCTTTGAGAAGCATGATGGAAGCTGGAGAATCTGCCTCCCCAGCAAACATCTTAGAGGACGATAATGAAGAGGAGATCGAAAGTGGTGAGCTGTTTGCTTTTATTTTAAGTTACATGCTTTGAAAATACTTTTTAAATAAGAAAACCAGGCTGAGCACAGTGGCTTAAGCCCATAATCCCAGCACTTGGGGAGGCCAAGGTGGGAGGATGGTTTGAGCCCAGGAGTTCAAGACCAGCCTGGGCAACATTTTCGGAGAGATGACACCCATGGCTACAAAAAATAAAAAATTAGCCAGATGTGGTGGCCTGTGTCTGTAGTCCCAGCTACTGGGGAGGCTGAGGCAGTAGGATCCCTTGAGCCCGGAGGTTCAAGGCTGCAGTGAGCTGTATGTAATTGTACCACTGCGCTCCAGCCTGGACAATAGACTGAGGCCTTGTTTCAAAAATAAATGAGCAAGAAAACCAGGAATTTCTTTCAGAAGACCCTTTTATATAATAATGCTGTTTTAATTCTTCATAGTAATATTTTGGTATTCTTGGTATTTTGCCAAATATTTCCCATTTTTTCTGGCTACTAAGTTTTAATGGCTTTGTCATCTCCCTTCCTATTGGTCATTCAGCTATTCAGCAGAAATTCGTAGCCAGAGAATCCTTGAAGCATTTGCTGTAGTAGGCAGAGGAAGCAATATAAGGAACATTTTGCAATCCCTTTCTATAGACAAAAACATGAACTTCAGTCTTGTTAATGATCATAGTAGAGAGGCAAGTAATTTAAGAGACCCTCAGGCAAATGACTGATTTGTCTGCACAAAGTGAACTAGAAACTAAAAGCCAGTATTAAAATTTCAACTTCAAATTCCTTCAAATAACCAGCTCACCAGAATTATCTCCGTGTAGCTAGATAATTTTAAGAAGGCAGTCTTGCTTAAAATATTTGAATATGTGCTATTACCTTCTCTTTTACTTTGATCACATAGCAACAATCATAATGTTCAGTTGTAAATGGGTCATTTGAGAGTTTGGGGATGATTTTAGAGAATTATTTGTTTGTTATGTGTCATGAGAATTGATGAACAAAATGACAAGGACTTGCGTTGGTTATACAATGCCATGGATTTATACACAGGCAAACCTTGGAAATATTGCAGATTTGGTTCTAGACCCCTACAATGAAGTAAATATTGCAAAAAAGTGATTCACAAGAATTTTTGTTTCCCAGTGCACACAGAAACTATATTTACACGGTACTATAGGCTATTAAGTGTTCAATAATAGCATTATGTCCAAAAATGTAACTTAATTTAAAAATACCTATTGCTTAAAAATGCTAACAATTATCTAAGCCTGCATTAAATTGAACTCTTTGTGTGGAGGGTCTTGCCTTGAGTGATCAGGGTGGTAGTTGCCAAAGATTGGGGTGGCTGTGGTAATTTTTTAAAATAAGACAACAATGAAGTTTGCTGCATTAATTGACCCTCCCTTTCACAAAAGATTTCTCTGTAGCATGCAGTGCCCTTTGATGACACTTTACCCAGAGTAGAGCTTCTTTCAAAATCGAAGCCAATCCTCTCAAACCCTGCTGTGATGCCTTCTCAACTAGGTTTATGTAATATTTTAAATCCTGTGTTGTCATTTCAAGAATGCTCACAGTATCTTTACCTGGAGTAGATTCCATCTCAAGAAACCACCTTCTTTGCTCATTCACAAGAAACAACTCCTCATCTGTTTAAGTTTTATCATGAAATTGCAGCAATTCAGCCCCATGTTCAAGCTCCTTTTCAAATTCTAGTTCTCTTACTCTTTCTACCACCTCTGCAGTGACTTCCTCCACTGAAGTCTTGAACCTCTCAGCATCATCCATGGGAGTCTCCCAAGCTCCTGTGAACATTGATATTTTTACCTCTTCCCATAAATTATGAATGTTCTTTCTTAATAGCATCTAGAATGGTGAACACCGGAAGCTTTTCAGTTTACTTTGCCCAGATCCATCACAGGACAGACATTCTCTTTTAGGAAAGCTAGACATAGAGCTACAAATCCAAAAGTTGGAAGAATTAACTAACCTTATTGAAGACTCCTTAATAAAGACTCCTGACTGTGGAACAGACTTTATAAGTGACTCAGTTGCATGTCCAGTCCTTGGGTTTGACATTACTCCCAGAGAAAAGTCATAATGACTGTACTTTCATTTGTTTTATGTGGCAGGGAGGGGCTAGGAGGCTAAAGATGTCTGATACTACTCAGTTGATACTTGTTAGTATGGTCATCTGTTACTATGCAATAAACCATCCCCAAATGTAGGGGCTTATAACAACACCTTATCATTTTTCTGTCATAATTCTGTGGGTCATCTGGGCTCAGGTTGGTGGTTCTCCCTTGGGTTTCTCATGCTTTTGTTGTCAGATGACATCTGGGGCTGACTGGTTCCCTTGGGCGGGTTATCCAGGACGGCTCACTCACATGCTGTTAGTGGATGCTGGCTGAACGCTGGGAGCTCAGCTGGGCCTCACTGGCCATAGTACCGCTGTGGCCTCTCTCTGTGATTTGAGCTTCTCACAGCACGATGGCTAAGTCCCCCAGATGGAACATCTAAGAGCCAGTGTCCCAAGAGGCAGGAAGCAGAAGCTGTTAAATTATTTAAGAGCTAGGCCTGGAACTAGTGCAGTATCACTTCCTCTATGTTTTATTCATCAAAGCAGTCTCAGGGCCCATGCAAGTTCAAGAGGGTGAGTGAGTGACAAAGTCACGTTGCATAAGAGCACAGAGGAGGGCAGATGATATGGCAGCTGTTTTTGGAAAATATAGTCAGCCATGATGCCTACTATATTTTTTCACATTTTTTTTTTGCAAATAATAAATCTAAACAAGATTTAAGAAAAATATATTTGCAGAAATATATTTCAAACGATCAAGAAAATACTCCTAAGATGCAAAAAAGATGACTATTCAGTAAAACCAGTTCCTTTAAGTTAAATTTCTTAAATGGTAATTAAAATATGTAAGGCATTACCGATACGATAATCCAGTAAAACTAACTGCAGAAATAATGGAATAAATTAACAAGAAAACAGTGTTAATGATAATTACTACCATCGTTGTACCAACAGTGGACCAGGCAGCTTAAATTACAGCCTTATCTAACCTGTATACAGCCTGATGAAATGGGTATTATTATTATTATTATTATTATTTTTGAGACGGAATCTTGCTCTGTTGCCCAGGCTGGAGTGCAGTGGCGCAATCTCGGCTCACTGCAAGCTCTGCCTCTGAAATGGGTATTATTACACCAATTTTTCAGATGAGGGGACTGAAGCTTAGAGAGATAACGTATTTTGCACATGATCCCACAGTGGGCAACCGATTGCACTAAGATTCAATCCCGGAGCTACCTGATTCCAGTCAAGACTTTTTGTACCTTACAGTACTGCCCTTTCCAATTCACAGGAATATGGTAAAAACATAGATATGCAAAAAATACTTTTTTTAAAAAGGAGAAAGAATAGAACGAATGAAAGTCAAAGATGTGATGTTTCCTAAACACACACAGTCATCTAAAATTAGCATCAGTATGGCTTCATGTATTATTCTTAAAGGTGCTTTCCCACCATCTACATACATATGGTAATTATTCCTCCAGGCAGAAAAATATTTGCCTCTAGTGACTCCCATGTTATTCCAAAATATACTTGAGATTTGGGTTAAGTTTTAACAGAAATAACCACATGATTTAGTATCCATGTCGGAAAGCACCTAAGGACAGAATCATCCACCTAGATGGCACAAGGCTCCTGTTTCACCTGTTATGTGTGTGATTCTTAGGTTGCCTCAGTAATACTTGGCTTTGGTTCTGGACAACCAGTCGGCTATAATTACCTTAGTGCCACTGTATGAATCTACTATCTATGTGTGACTAGAATCTCTAATTTAAATACATCAACACAGCAGGCAAGGGGAAACCAAGCGTAGTTCAATAGGGGAGGCCTGCCTGGAGGCTATAGAAAATAGAAAAGGCTTTCAGTCAGTGAAATCAGGTGCCCAGGCATTAGGCTGGATTTAGATTCAGAAGGACACATGGCTCCCAGGATAGGAGACAAGTAGTGGGGAATATCAAAATTGTATGTGGTTATAGGTGTGTCTGTGCATATCTGCACACTCAGAAAGTGATCATGTATTCATACAATTCTCTTAAGGTGGTTATTAAGTCTCCACCACTTGTTTGGGGCACGCCCCTTGCCTTCAAGTAGTTTACATCTGTATGGGCAGTTTAGACTAGACATAAATGAAATGAAAATTTAATAGTGACATGAGAAGTTTTGAAATCTTGATTACTGACTGTAGGTCATGGAAACCTAGTCCTGGAAGAACTGTGCTAAGAATTCAAGAGACAGGTAGATCCATTATCTTGCTCTGTGATTTCAGACAAGTCAAATCATATCTCTGCATCTAGTTCCTCGTTTATAAGTAAAGACAGATGCTGGATTAGATTATTTTAAGACATATTCCAGTTCCTCAAATCCTTTTCTTCCTGCCTAAGCCTTACGATGACCTGCTTGTTGTTGTTGTTGTTTGGATTTTGTTTTTTAATCGTCTGCCTTGAGAATATCCCTTCATCAGAATTATCAGCTCCAGAAGAGGAAGGTGGCTGTTTCTTTTCCTCACCCTCTTCCTGTGCCTGGAGAGATACTTCACAAAATGAAACAGTCTATCTAGAAATTCTGAATCCAGATACTACCAGTTGAAAGATACCACTGTTTTATTATGACTAAGAAAGAAAAAATAGGTTCCATTCACTGGAAAAAAACCATCAGTTGATGGTTTGAAGTAGAAAGAACACCCTACAATATCATAAATATTAAAATACATAAAAGTACATCTTAGAATCGGTGAAATAATTTTTCATTTACTCCTGTTCTTTCATTCTCCTTTGTACTTTTAAACATGCTTTAAAAAAATCTATCTCATTCTTATGGGTCTGCTCATCTCCTTTCTGAATTTCTCAGAAATTATTTTAGTGGGTTTTTTTGTTTTGTTTTTACAGTAACGTTCCCTCATGCCCTGTGGTGTGACCATATGGATTTGTATTGTTCTCATCCTGAGGTCTATGGGTTTCTCCTCATCCTGGCTAGATTTTAAGCAAATTCTTTATCTGGGAATTCCTGCAAATGGTGATTGTGTGAATCCAAATCTCACCTCAGCATGTTGCACATTTTCCAGCAGGTAGTTCCTTTTTTTCCCATGAACATCCTGGGTGGATTCTGGCATTCTTGTCACTTTCCTGGACCAATGAACACCGTGTATGTACTTTCTTTCACAGACTAGACCACGCTCCAGGGACACCAGCTTTATTTGGCACCCACTTCCACTTCTCCTCCTACCTGAGCCTGACAAATGAGCCCTGAGCCTTTGAAACCTATGCTAGGTTTGACAAATAGTTTGCAGGAGTAGCACAATCCTTCTGAGGCCTTTCTTTTTTCTACCACTCCAAGCTATAAGTCATTATGCCCATAAAATTCAAGTGGACATTTTAGTCTCTTTCAGAATTATCTGACGTATTTGTTTTCTTGCACCTTCTTATTTTCTCTTGATGTCATGAAAGATCAAAACACCCTTTAATGAGTTATAGATATTCCTGCAGTGTTTGAGGCTTTCATTTTTAGAATTAGTATAGTAGGATACAAGTAGCCATCCACTTAAGAAAAATTTATTAAGCATCAAGCATGTCAAACCACATTTTAGGTGCAGGAGAAATAATACATAACAAGATGTGCTCCTTGATGTTGAATAGATAAGAGTTTAGTGAGAGTTTTACTTGAAAAAATACTGCATCTATAAATGTCCCCATTTTCTTTCAGCATCCTTTTTCTCTAACAGTGCTTATGTTCTACCCAAGATTATGAACAAGGTCTGACTACTTGGCAGTGGTTTGGCGTCATGGATTTTCCATTTGTCTTTCACACAGCTGACCAAGAGGAGGAAGCTCACCCTGAATTCAAATTTGGAAATGAACTTTCTGCTGATGACTTGGGTCACAAGGAAGCTGTTGCAAATAGCGTCAAGAAGGTCAGAGTCCCCTTTCTTTCATCACTCTCAAGAGGCAGCAGCTGTTATTTATGAAATTTTGGAAATGTGAGAACCACAGGAGAATAAAGTAACCTATAATTCCCCTTCTAAATTGCTTAGGATACGAGTCTGTGCTGGGTGACCAGAACTTGACACATACACAATATTAAATTTAAAAAGACATTTAAATTACTCATTAGTCAGGGCCGGTGTTAACCACTACCCATTTGGCCAGTGTCCTCTAAATAGTATCATGTATTGTGTTATTGCAGCTGGGGAGGGAGACAATGACAGCATCCCAGGGGTAAGGTTTAATCTTGAATTCATCAGGAAAATGACCCCTGAACATCCTGAGTCTAGCCCTCATTCGAGAACTAGTCCTGCTAATTATATACCTTCCCCCTAAAGTACAGTAAGCATAAAAACGTTTCCAGATACTCAGCCAAGGAAAATAGTTATTCATGTACTTACCTTTTATCAGGCATAGTCTAAGCCATAATGACCTAAAAGGGTAAAACAGTTGCCTTCTGCCCTTAGGCAGCTCATGGCCCCCTGTAGTTTAGGGAAAGGGATCGGAAACAGCAAACAAGCAAGTAGTTAAATAACTATATAATTACAACTTGTGATGAGTGCAATTATGAACATAAACACGAGTGCTGAAGAATAATGAAGTAGAAAGAATAAGGAAACCAGAACACAAAGGATCAAGAGGAATTGGCCATGCACAGAGATAGAGGAATCACTTTCCATGCGGAGGGACCACAATAACAACAGCAAGGCTGTGAGTAGAGTGGCTTGAGTGAGGGTGGACTGAGACAAGATGAGATGAGGCAGGTAGGTGGGAACTGGGTGATGTAGGATTTTGGAGGCTATTATGAGAAATTCAGATATTCAGTGAAATGTGACACTACTGAAAAAGTTTAGAGAAGGGGGCAGTGTAGCCTGATTCAAGTTTTAAAAGATTGCTGTGGTTGCCATATGGAGACTAGTTTAGGAGGAAACAGGAGTGGAAGCAGGAAAAGCAGTGAGGACAGGCTGCTGCTCTAGGCCAGACAAGAGTCCCCGATGGTCAAACCAGACAATGCATCAGAGAGGACTGAGTGGCTTCAACTTCAAGACGTGTTGAGAAATGGGACAGGCTACTGATGGATGGAATGTGGGAATGAGAGAGAAAAAAGTGAGATGACCCTCTAGTGCCCTTGTTTGAGGAACTGGGTAGGTGGTGGTACCATTTACCGGCATGGGGAAGACCGAAAGAGAAAGAATTCAGGAGTTTCAAATGGGATGACTATTTGAGATGCCTGTGAAGTATTCAAGGGGAGGTGTTCATATAGCATTGCCATCTGACTCTCTCTCTGGGTTCATTTCCTAACTGTCTAACTTTGGGTAAGTTACTTAACCTCTGTGTACCTTAGTTTCCTCATCTGCAAAGTGAAGACGATAACACCTATTTCATGGGGTCACTGTGAAGAGTGGATGGTTTGTGACATGTCAAGAGCTTAGCGTGGTGCCTGGCACATGGTAACTCCTGTAAAGGTATTAGTTGCTGGTATATTATCATCCTTTTCATCTTTATCATTGTCATTATCCTCATGATCACTGGCGTCATCATCTCGCGTATATAGAAGATGGGTTGAGCTAGAGATACAAGTTGGGAGTTCAAAAGATCATATTTGAAACAATGGAAATACTGAGATGATTCACAGGGAAAGGTGGAAAAGAAGGCCCAAGTGGAGTCCTTGTTAAAAGTGGAGCCAGAAAAGAAGAGCAAGATATGGCTAGAGAAGTAGGAGGGAAATTAGGCAGTGACACCAAGAAAACCAAGAAAGAGAACAGTGTTAACAGAAGGACTCAGTGTTTGACTGTAGAATGTGGTAAAAATCTTAGACAAATTAAATTTAACAGAGTTTAGTTGAGGAAAAAAAAAAAAACAATTCCCAAATTGGGCAGGCCCCAAACCAGAAGAGGTTCAGAGAGACTCCAGTGCAGCCATGTGGTAGAAGATTTATTGACAGAAAAAGGAAAGTGACCTACAGAAAACAGAAGTGAGGTAAAGAAGCAGCTGGATTGGTTACAGCCGTATTTGCTTTATTTGAACAGAGGTTGAATAGTTGGCCACCTTTGATTGGCTGAAACTCTGTGATTGGTGCATGAGTAGGTTCCAGTCTGTTTACACATCCATTCAGTCTACAGTTTACTATGTGAAAGTTTATGAAGAAACCTTTAGAATAGGTAAAGAGATAGCTTTAGGCTAAACTTAATTTAACGAATGCTACTGACTGATTAAGTAAGAAGACTCAAGAGTGTCCTTTGGGTTGTTAGCATGGAGGTCATTGGCAATCTTAAAGAGACATTTCAGTGGAGTGCCAGGCAGGGTGGTGACACCGAATCATACAGATATGAATGACTAGAGACTATGCTTTTGAGAAGTTTTGCTGTGAAGGGGAGCAAGAAATGGACTGGTGGCCAAGGGCACCTGAGGAGTCAAGGGAGTGTTTTCTTTTTCGGATGGATGAATCTGGAGTGTGTTTGCAAACTTGGAAGTGGTGCAGTACAGAGGAAGAGATTAGTTTTGCAGGAAAGAGAGGGAATAACTGCCTGGAATTCCTTGAGGAGGTGGAAGAGGGTGGGATCGCTGTGGTGCAAAGGTGTGGCCCTTCACAGGAGCAGGAACACCTGATTAGTGAAGACAGTGGATGAAGATGCAGGTAGGCAGATACATTTGGTGATAGGAAGAGGGGAGAGTATCTGTCTGATGAGTAAAGCCAAAGGAATATTGCCTTTACACCCTATCTTTTCTGATATAGGGGATTGTGACTACTTTGAGAATACTGAACGTCTATTAAGACTCAAGAGTATTGTTTTAATACAAAAATTAGCCCGGCACCATGGCACATGCCTATAATCCCAGCTACTCAGGAAGCTGAGGCAGGAGAATTGCTTGAACCCGGAAGGCGGAGGTTGCGGTGAGCCAAGATTGCGCCACTGCACTCCAGCCTGGGCAACAGAGCAAGACTCTGTCTCAAAAAAAGAAAAAAATGTTGCTAAAGCTTTCATCAATATTTTCTTAGTGTCTTAGTCAGTTGGAGCTGCTATCACAAAAATACCATTGGCCTAAACAACTAAAAACTATTTCTCACCATTCTGGAGTCTAAGAAGTCTAAGATCAAGTTCCTAGTGAGGGGGCCTTCTTGGTGGTCATGTCCTCACGTGGTGGACAGAGAATAAGGAGGCAAGCTCTCTCTTGGCTTGGCCCTCATGACCAAATTACCTCCCAAAGGCCCCATCTTCAAATGCCATCACATGAGAATTAAAGTTTCAGTATATGAACTGGGGACAGTATGGGGGGCACAGTCCCTAGCAAATACCCAGACATGAATGCTGAGTTACTCAAGAGTGACCATTCCCGCTGCTTTCCCCAAACCCCATGACTAAAGCCCTAATTAAATAATTATAATAAAACATCTAAGGCCGGGCGCGGTGGCTCACGCTTGTAATCCCAGCACTTTGGGAGGCCGAGGCGGGCGGATCACGAGGTCAGGAGGTCGACACCACGGTGAAACCCCGTCTCTACTAAAAATACAAAAAAAATTAGCCGGGCGTGGTGGCGGGCGCCTGTAGTCCCAGCTACTCGGAGAGGCTGAGGCAGGAGAATGGCGTGAACCCGGGAGGCGGAGCTTGCAGTGAGCCGAGATCGCGCCACTGCACTCCAGCCTGGGCGACAGAGCGAGACTCCGTCTCAAAAAAAAAAACAAAACAAAAAAACATCTAAGTAGGTAAAGACTGTCCACAAAGGAGGGAAAGGGCATTAAGATTAGCCCTTCTGGTGCATAAAACAGTGAGGCCATCCATGGCTTTTTGTCATCAGTAATGTCCCACATTAGCAGATAAATATAGTAACAAGTTTACCTACACTTATTTAAATATCTATGTGTGTATGGCTAATAAATTTGGAATTTTGCCCTTTAGAGAAGTAAACAAATTATTTCCTTTCTCTAACTAGGCTTCAGATGACCTTGAACATGAAAACAACAAAAAGGTAACAAAATAATTCCCTTGCACATTTTAAATCAGATGCATCTAATTTAAAAAATCTTCAAAGGAAGGAATCAATGGTGGTGATAAAATGATTAAATCCTGATAAAAAAAAAATCACAAAACTAGGGCAGGTGAGATGATTTTCTAAAAGTAGGTAATTAATGCAGTAAGGCATTTTCTTCATTGGAATTAGAGATTTCATTCCTGCAGTGGAGCTACATGATCATCAGCATATTGAATTGGAAAATAAAAATGAGCGAATAGGTCATCAAATCCATATTATAGCATAATAGAAAGGATAATCTTAGTTCCCACTACATTGACATTCTGGAAGATTACTGATTAATTTTACACTGCATAACTTCTAGGAGTATTACTTGATGTTATTAGCTATTGGCCTTATTGTAGGAAAGGTAAAGTTACATTTTCACTTTCTTTCATCCTCTTCAAAGTTCTTCATGTGATCACAGTGGTTTTATTTAGTAAGTATTTATGGTTTATCCTACAACAGTGAGACTGACAGCCACAGGCAGAAGTTTGCCTAATAACTTCATTCTCATACTTCAGAGGTTCGGAAAATAACTGCCTTGCTGCCTGTGGGGTCCTATCCTATCTGGAGTTGAGATCTTATCTTCTCACCCTCTAAATATTAAATTTGAAAGAATTATGAATAAATATGGTCACAAGCCTCTCCCAAAATATTTGTGAGTACATTACTCTCTTGTTCTAGAATTTCATAATTCATAATTTAAGTCAACAGTGTACAGATTGACATTTGGTCATTGTCATTTATTAGCTAAATTACTTTAATTCTCAAAGCATCAATCTTCTCATGTGGTCAGTGGGTAGGACTCTAATCCCCACTACACATCACAGACAGTAATGAGACCACGTGTGCAAGAACTCATCCTGGTACCCAGCACATAGCACCGGTGGTATTTATTATTATTAAACACACATGGAAGGAACGGACATGGCCGTTGTTTGGTGGGGGAGCAGGAGGACACATTAAGAAAATGATAAAAACAAAAACAAAACCAAGTTACATTACTTGATTATTATTTCAGGCTTTTATTGGTGAAATCAGTTTGATAATTTAGAATACTCAGATGGTTAAGTCATCAGTTAAGACAAACAAATTGACCATTTTTTTTTTTTTTTTTTGAGACGGAGTCTCGCTCTGTCGTCCAGGCTGGAGTGCAGTGGCGCGATTTCCGCTCACTGCAAGCTCTGCCCCCTGGGTTCACACCATTCTCCTGTCTCAGCCTCCCGGTAGCTGGGACTACAGGCACCCGCCACCACGCCCAGCTAATTATTTTGTATTTTTAATAGGGACGGGGTTTCACAGTGTTCACCAGGATGGTCTCCATCTCCTGACCTTGTGATCCGCCCACCTTGGCCTCCCAAAGTGCTGGGATTACAGGCGTGAGCCACCACGCCCAGCATCTGACCATTTTTTAGCTCATGGATTGCATCACCCAACTAAGGAATTTATCCAACTAGATTCACTTTATGCAGGAAATTTAGCTTTGCAAAGTTCTCAGCAAAAATATTGATCACTTTTGAAGGTATTACTTTTGTTGTTGGTTTTGTTGTTGTTTTTTCTACCAATAAACTAATTTGTTTTCTTTTTTCTGTATACAAAGTAATGCAATTTCAATATGTCCTATGCAGCAAGTTATTAGATTACTTTTAAGATTAAGTGCTTTTATAAATACCATAAGCCACGTATGTATGTGGCTTACATTCTAGAGTGCTACGGTGAAACGTAGTCCCCAAAGAGGCAGCATCATTAGCACCTGGGAACTAGTTACAGCAATGACTGGCCTCACTGCAGACTCACTGCAACAGAAACTCTGAGTGTGGGGCCCAGGAATCTGTTTTAGTTTAAAAAGCCTTCCAGGTGATTCTGACGCACGCTAATGTTCGAGAGTAACTATTTTTGATGTTGTGCCTCAATTTGTAAAAATATGTGTAATACCTGCTATATCTATTTCATAGCATTGCTGTGAGGTCCAATATAGTAATTTCTTTTTTTTTTTTTTTTTTTTTGAGATGGAGTCTTGCTCTGTTGCCTGGTCTGGAGTGCAGTGGCACAATCTCAGCTCACCACAACCTCTGCCTCCTGGGTTCAAGCGATTCTCCTGCCTCAGCCTCCCAAGTAGCTGGAATTACAGGCTCATGCCACCATACCCAGCTAATTTTTGGCATTTTTAGTAGAGATGGGGTTTTGCCATGTTCGCCAGGCTTGTCTTGAACTCCTGGCCTCCCAAAGTGCTGGGATTAAAGGCGTGAGCCACTGTTCCCGGCCAGTAATTTCTTGAATATTTTAAAGTCCCTTAAAAATCTAAAAATGTCCTACAAATGTAAGATAAGCTTAATATTTTATGATTACCTCCTTTTGCATTATTTAGAGCTACAAAAACACTAACTTCTTAAAGTATCCTTTAGTATAATTGAGGAAGAAAAAGTCTTTGAATTTGTGTGTGTGCAATTATCTTTATTAAGGAAATCTGCAGCACGTATCCATGGGTCCTACTGAAGTCATTGACTTATCTGTTTTCTTGTGCTTGTAGGGCCTGGTCACTGTAGAAGATGAGCAGGCATGGATGGCATCTTATAAATATGTAGGTGCTACCACTAATATCCATCCATATTTGTCCACAATGATCAACTACGCCCAGCCTGTAAAGTTTCAAGGTTTCCATGTGGCAGAAGGTAACACCAAAGGTTAAATGCAGTTGCCTTTTTTGCTTTTATGGTGCAGATGAGCTTTTATCTAACTTGTTGCCATTTTTCTTTGTGGACATGGGGGCTGTTCCACCTCACCTTATTTTTGTTTCACACACCATAGAAGCCACCTTGTTATGTGGTGACATTACATTGTCATTCATCACCTCAACCACAAGGTGGCGATGAGAGACTATGGATTTATTAGTGCTGGGCATGTGGCCTCTTCTGTTCCCACGTGCATTCACAAGACTCCTTTTAATCAAAAGCTGGTTTTCAAAAAAACATAAGAAGTATTTAAAAACTTCATTTCTGGGCTAGAGAAGCCATCATAATCATCATTATCATCAAAAATTCATATTTCAGTGGTGGCTGTAGCAATTGGGGTACATGTAATTTCTTTAATGACTCCCAATTTAATTCAGCACTTTTTTTTTTTTTTAAAGACAGATGTCTCCATCCACAGGATGTCAATGAAAGTAGGAGCTACTGACATGATAATGTAGCATTAGCCTTCAAGGCCTCGTGATTCAGGGTGTAATTGTATTTATTTATTGCTGTTTTTTGGTGAGGGTTTGATGGCAGGGTTCCTGAATCCATCTTTGCTTTTCTTTTACAGAACGCAATATTCATTATAACATGTCTTCTTTTAATGAATCAGTCGGCCTTGGCTACTTGAAGACACATGCAATTGAATTTGTCAAGTATCCTTATGTATCAAGTGGAATGAGTGGTTGACTCACGTTGGTTTGGCAGGAGCCCCTGAGATAGATAAATGGCTAATATATCATTCTGGTGGTGGAGTTAATAAAATGATATGTGGGAAAGACCATGGCAGCTGTGACAATCTGCCCAAAGGAAAATTGTTTTTATAATCCACACAGTGAACTGCGATCTTAAGCATCATTTGTAAATGTGAAATCTGCTCTGTGCTGTCTACTTGTTTGTCATCGTTGGCCTAGACCTTTGTTGTTTTAGCTCTTTGTTGTTTATTTTTCTCTGCTGTAGGACTCTTTTTTTCTGTTTTCCTTAATAAGTTACAGTTACAACAAACGGCAAATGAGTCGCATTTACCCCAAGGGAGGCCGAGTCGATTCCAGTAATTACATGCCTCAGATTTTCTGGAACGCTGGCTGCCAGATGGTTTCACTGAACTATCAAACCCCAGGTAGGAGCTGATGTCCAGTGACCCCAAATTCCATGAGAACACTTTGACAGGATGGTGCTAGCACTTCCCATCAGTTGGCTGTGGGCATTTTTTAAAGGAAGCAGACATATGGCAAAGCAATGTGTCATTGGATTTATATAATGTTGAGAAATTTTAAAAACCCAAAATAGAGCAAACAGTCATAGAAAATAATGTGTTGTGATTGGAATTTAATTCCTTTCATAAATGCCATGACTATTCCTGCTAACCATTATCCCATATTCCAAAATATTTCTCATTTTTCTTCCTTTTGGATCAAAGTTGTTATCTTTGTTTCTAGAGGCAGAATTAAGTGAAAAGAATTTGAGTATCTTTGTACAGTAACAGCGACTCATTTCTCCTTTGGCAAATACCCTGACCACTGTGAACATTCAGCAAATATGACTGACACAGGGGCACTTCACCAAAGAGATACAGAATATTTTGGAGTAAACTCCACTAAAATGGTATATAAGGAGATACATATTTGAAGAGGTACTAATCTATAACTTGGTCCTCCAAAGTGTACTCAAAGACAGGTTTCCAATATATAATGACTTTTTTTTCTGGAAGGAAAAGAGTAAATTTTTATAACTGCATAAACAAATTTTTAAAATTTTTGAGGTTTGCTTAAGAGCCTAGGATCACAGTATTAAGATTAGAGGTAGCAAAATAGAAATAGAATAGATAGAAATATGCCACAAACCCTATTCACTGTATATGGTCAGTTCTACAACATGGTTCTTACAATTGGTAAAATAAAACAAAACCAGAAAACCCTTTTTTCCTTCAATTATTTGCTATATAAGAGAACTGCCCATGCTTCCCAATTTGAGGATTTTTTAAAATCTATTTTGTATTTTAAGAATCCGTCACCTTGTTCCCTGCTATCTGGATTGAGTAGAAGATCCTTTGACTTTCACTCCTTTGGCATGAGTGTGAGCTGACTGTACTTCTCACGCCTTGAAGGAGCCTCCCCAATGACTGGAAGCTCCTCCTACTGGAGTCGCCATTCTGCATGGGGTCTCCACAGTACTTGCTAGGTTAGACTGTGACGTGATAGGTACCAATACAATCCCTGAGTGTTTCTAGCTGGGGCCCGGTAACAAGGCCCTAATGACTTCACTTACTTAAAAAGGGCCAACTTGTATTCTCAGTTGTCAATGAGTCCATACTATGGATTAAATGGCTAGCCCAGCTTATGTTTTATTCTATAATATTAGGTTTAAACACAACATTTTGAAGAGGAAAAAATATCCATCAGTTTACCCATTTCTTTGGCTGATGGGAAGAAAGAAAAAATTTTATTCACTTGCAAGAGAAAAGTCACAAGCCATGTGCTGCCAGGGTAGACCCCACTAGAATAATTCCCCCTGCGTCCCATCCTGGAAGCATGCCACCAAGTTTTATGCGATACTTACCTAGTTCATTTTCCAGTCTTTTAAATCAAGTTTCATCTTCACCCTCCCGGGTATCTCCAGGGTTCCTCTGCCCAGGGATCCTGAGACCCATCCTCTCCCACTGTAGCGGGTTGGATGTCTCTACTCTCAATACTCATCGAACAATAGTACGACTCCTATATTGAATCCAGTTTTAAAAGTGACCTTTAGCATGATCTTTATGAAAACACGTTTTATGTTTAATTTAAATGAAACATGAGGTCAATTCAACATAGAAGAGAGTATGCCTTAAATAGACTAAGCAGAACCTTGTAGTATTAAAGAGGGACCTGTGGGCCCAGGAGCAATCTGATACCTATTGTTTAGAATCACCCCGTCAGGGTCTTTTTTGTCTAGGAAGACAAGATGCTAAATTATTTTTGTCTCTTGACAGATTTAGCGATGCAATTGAATCAGGGAAAATTTGAGTATAATGGATCGTGCGGGTGAGTAATATGATTTAAACTGTTATCACCTAGATTGAGAACTCCATACTACAGCTATAATGAAGCCATGTCATTTTCAATTAGGGGCTACAGAATTTAAGCTGGGTTTGAGGGATGGAATAGAAACAAATGAAATACCTAGATAATATTTGCAAATATGCATTCTTCATCTATCCCATTTTACCAAGCAGGTTTTGTTTTTTTTAAGAAGCAGTTCATACATATCCTAGAGTTTAATCCTCTTATTTTAGAATCAATAGTGGAGGTTTTTCTGTCTGGGACAGGTAATAATCCCTGCACACTTGGACGTTAACTGGAGATGTAGGCCTTAAATATGTGCGTTTTACCTAGGACAAATCAAGTAATGAAGTTAATTTCATATGTAATGAAGTTGTGGATGTCAAGCTGAATTTCATTCATTTGGAAATAAACCTTTGTCCTCTATTGATTCTTTTTTGTGTCTTGTAAGTAGTAGTTATCAAAGAATAATGCTGTGAATATTGTCCTAGTTTCCTTAAATAGCACTCTTGAAAACTGTGAACCAAGAAGTGAAATAGGAAATGTTAATTCCGTGGAAACACTGGAAGGTTAAATGAAAATATAAAATTAGAATTATCTTGAGATAAAAAAAAAAACTATGTGGTCATCCCCTCACCCCACCTCAGCCTCATGCATCTGTCCCCAAGCAAGTAAATATTAATAACTCCAGACCGCTGCCCAAAGGCCTCTAGAGGAATCCAATGGAAAACTATCCCGTCATAATGATGCTATTAGGAATTTCTTCATGGTGTCTCACCTGATTGGATGTCTTAATTTTTATCACTGAACACTGCCAGTCAAGATAACATTTTTCAGCAGTTGTGAGTTAGGAATGGCTTTTCAGCCTGCACACTGCCTCCCTCTGCCTGCCTGGTGAATGGTTCTCTGCCAATGTGGCTGCACACACAGTGACCATGCTATTCCCCAAATCACCCACCACTTACATACCTGGAGCATGCCCTACATTTTCCTCTGCTGTGTGCTTTGGAAGAAAAAAAATTGTGTAGTTGGGAAGAGAAAGATCTGAATTCATATTTCAGAATTTTGTGAAAGCAATTTTGTTATTTAATGCCAAGTGTTCCAACCCTGGAGATTTTGCACATAAATTGCTTCGTAGACCTCCTCCTCTCCCAAGTAGTGGGCCGAGGCATCAAGTCCCAGGGGTTCAGCCCTGGACTGTGAGTAAAATCCCTAGGCTGGGAGTCTAAAGATCAGGGCTTGAGCTCAGCTCCCAGCTGCTCCTAGTTCTTGCTGTATTGCCTAGAGCAGGTGTGGTAGACTCAGAGCCTCTCTTCTCTGCTTGATAAAATGAAGACGGTGACACCTGTTGCACAGGGTTTGTTGTATTCAAAGTAAAAACAAAATGTCTTTTTTCTTGAACAAAACGGGGAACTGAAAAAGACTTTGTCCTTTGACAAAAACCGAGTCCTTTCTGATGAGACCCACCTTTGGGCTTCCCTCTCAGTCCCTGTGGAATCCAGTTTGAGCGAGAATCATGCTAGTTCAGTTTAGTGAAAATCCCCAGCCCTTGGTATCTGACCACCCTGGATATCCTGTCACCTTGGCCTGCCTTCAGCAATAATCCTATCAAGTCAGTTTGGCCAGAAATCCTTATCCTTGATGTTTCCTCATAGTAATTTTCCATCTGCTGGCGCTCACCCTACTCCCTGGTTCTAAATTTCCATGTATGCTTATTGGGGTCAGAGTTGCGTCCTTACGCCTATGGCCACGGCTCACTACCCCTTTGAATAAAGTCCACTTTACCATGTTTAACAGGCGTTTGGGTACATTTCTTTTCTTTAACAGTTTATGACAGCTCAGCCAGGTTGAATGAATGTGTACGAAAGTACTTCAGGAACTGCACGTTTCTGTGCAAAAGTGAGATTTAAGAAAAGCTTAAGGCCTCGTGATCAATCACACACACAGACATTGCAAAATTCAATGAGTGCTCTGTTCAGTCATCCTTTAAGGACCCCAGGGAGGCAGCCTTGGCACTCCTGGCTCTTACAGGACCCGTTGGGCATAGCTGTGCTCACTTCTGGAAACTTGCAGCAGCCCAGTGATGCTTAAAGCACTTCCCTCACTCACCTCAGCGATCACACCTAAGATGCCATCAGCTGTCCAACATGCCATGAGGAATCCTGGCAGCCTGGCCTGATGCAGGGAGTAGAATTGTTTCTGTATAAAAAAAAGTCCTGACGGCCGGGCGCAGTGGCTCATGCCTGTAATCCCAGCACTTTGGGAGGCCGAGGCAGGCGGATCACGAGGTCAGGAGATTGAGACCATCCTGGCTAACATGGCGAAACCCCATCTCTACTAAAAATACAAAAAATTAGCCAGGTGTGGTGGCGGGTGCCTATAGTCCCAGCTACTTGGGAGGCTGAGGCAGGAGAATGGCATGAACCCAGGAGGCAGAGGTGACAGTGAGCTGAGACCGCGCCACTGCACTCCAGCCTGGGCGACAAAGCGAGACTCTATCTCAAAAAAAAAAAAAAAACCTATGTTCAGTTTGTTTTTTCTAGAGTTTCTGCTTAGCCATCATTAGCATGTGCAGCATCTCACTCTCTCCACCGTTATTTATTTATTTTTTCTTAAGACGGGGTTTTGCTCTGTCACCCAGGCTCAAGTGCAGTGGTGCAAACGTGGCTCATTGCAACCTTGACGTCCTGGGCTCAATCCATCCTCCCTCCTCCACCCCTCAAGTAGCTGGGGGTGCCCACCACCACACATGGCTAGTTCTTGTATTTTTTGTACAGATGGGGTTTCACCATGTTGCCAAGGCTGGTCTTGAACTCTTGAGCTCAGGCAGTCTGCCTGCCTTGGCCTCCCAAAGTGCTGGGATTACAGGCAGGAGCCACTATGCCCTACCTCATTGGTCATTTTCAAATGCGTTCATTTATTTTAAAATACCTTCACAGAAAAGGATACTGTTGCTACTTTAGCCTGAATTCTGTGCTGATGTGTTGGACGCTATGTGACTGAAAGCATACACCTCACCAGAAAGGCTGAAAAATAGCCCGTGCAGTGGGGCAGCCCAGCTTGATAAAGTATTAGCCATGCTGTTGACTCTTTAATCTCCTAATTCCCCTTCCCATACACCCAGCTGGTGGCAAAGGCTGTCCCTGGCAGGGAAAAGAGAAGAAATTGCCCTCACCTGCGTGCCTCTGTGTTCCGTGGTGATGGTAGATGTGGGGCCCAGTGCTGCACAGGAGCTCCTGTCCCTGGTGCTCGGGCACTGCATGGTTCTCACTGCGTCACCCTTGTGGCTCTCCGAACCACCTGCAAAGAGTTTTAAAAACTGCCCCTTTGGGGCAGTTAAAGAGGCATTCTGTGCCCTTTAGGCCTGTGGAGGCAAAGAATGCCTGTTTTATATAGAACATCAGTGTGCAAGGTACACAAACACCCCCAGGATCTAGCGACTGTAGCAAAACGTCAGAAACCCTCCTGGGAAAACGCTCTGTGCTCCCTGGCTGATCTTGTGGGAGAGCGCAGCACTGGGCCCAATAAGTGTGAATGTTACCAGGAAAGTGAGCAGCGCTTTTAACGGTCTCGTTTTTGAAGACGGAAAAATGGAAGACATTTCCCTAATTGCAAATGAAACAAAATAGTGTAAATTAATATCTAAAATATTTTTAGGCTTTCATAGGAAAGTGGGTGATTGATATCAAAATGGTATGACATTTTATGCTTCAGAGGCCGTTTTTATACAGCATTTCTCCCTTGTCCACAGGCCATATGTTCTAAGAACCCCAGTGGATGCCTGAAATCACCAAACCCAACATGTATTATATATATTGTGGTTCTATACATTTCATACCTGTGATAAAGTTTAATTTATAAATTAGGCATAGGAAGAGATTAACATCAATAACTAATAATGGAACAGTTATAACAATATAGTGTAATAAAAGTTATGTGAATGTGGTCTCAAAATATCTCAATTTTTTCTCTTTTTTATGTTTATTGGCTATTTGGATATTCTACTCATTTTCCTATTGGGTTTTCTATCTTTTAAAATAGATTTTTTATTTCAAA
This sequence comes from Nomascus leucogenys, assembly GCF_006542625.1. Taxonomy (NCBI): domain Eukaryota; kingdom Metazoa; phylum Chordata; class Mammalia; order Primates; family Hylobatidae; genus Nomascus; species Nomascus leucogenys. The sequence goes on from NC_044391.1 coordinate 3,790,242, forward strand.
TTTTTATTTTCCAACTCTTATATTAGGTTCTATTTTAATATTTTTGGAACAGAGTTGACCAGGGGTAGCTGAAGCCTCAGAAAGCGAAATTGCAAATAAAGGGGGATACTGTATAGCATAGCAACTTGCAGTTATCATCAGCAGCCATTTTGCTTTCTTGCAGCTAAATAAAATAATGGCATGTTGGACAACTGATGGCATCTTAGGTATGATGAAATAGGATGCGTTTCCTTATGACCCCATTTTCCCATTCTTGGGGCTCCTATCCCCCCACCTGGTCAGCAACCCTTCTTCTCTCCCTCTCTTGCCTTCCAAGGCCCTACACAGTCCACAGAGACTCCTTGGATCTCTGCCTTGCCATTGGCTTTAGCCTTGTGCCTGTGCCTACCGCACAGACCTAGATGTCTGGAATGAGTTCATTTTCTGTACCAGAAAGCACCAAACAGACCATCTATGTCATTTGCAGGGCCCAATGCAGAATGAAAATGAAGGGCTCCTGAGAAGTTAGGGTGGTGGATGCAGAGCATTAAACCAAGCATGGGGCCCTTCTGAGTTCAGGGCCCTGTACAACTGCACAATTAGCACCACATAGCCAGCTCTGGTGCCAGACTCTGGCTTCAGCTTCCCTATCAATACCCCAGGTCCCTGCACCCTCACAGCCACCAGGGATGTGAGAGGCAACCTCTGCTGCTCTCTCAGACCGCGTTGGACCCAGAACAGATGCTCCTTTGACCTTCAAAGAAAGCTTGCTAAGTGTCCTATCCTGGGCCAGGGCTTATCTCACGGTCCTGACAAGCTTCTGCATACTCTGTTTTACTCTCTTCAAGTATACAAAATGAACCCATTTCACCGGAGCATGCCTGCTTTGGAGAATTGGATATGGGTTTCTTGCCCCTTTCCCCTGCCATTTCTCATTGTGGATCAATTCACTCTTTCACAGATGAGTGTTCTATGCAGATTTGAAAGGGGGGATGTGGAAGAATGCTTTTGACCCTGAGACATCATTGTGATCCCGTTTCTTATTTTGATGGGTGGGAAGGGCTCTTGGTCTTTAACAAAGGACTGTGGAAAGTGAGGAATCTCTGGACACTCACTTCCCAAGGAGATTCAGAACTGGAAAGGTGACTCCAGTCCTGTATTCATCCAAGTCCCGACCTTCCTCAGGAGGCAGAGTCCCTCATTTGCCACAGCTGGGGTCCAAATGCTGCCTGTGTCATGAAAGCCAGAACCACCATTGTTACCTCCCCTCACAGTCTGTGTCGGTTTTCCTTCCAGAGAAAGCTGGTGGGCTTCCCTCGGAGATGCAGGCCTAGTGTTGTAGCTACTCACCTACTTTCCATTCTGATTCTTTACCTTTTGCTGTGTCATCATATTTTCTAGTTGCCAACTCTAGCCACAAAAAAAGCTACAAATCTAAAACTCCATGAATACAGAAGATAATCTCTTCTATATAGAGAGCTTTTATATTAATATTGGGGGTTGCATTCTCTTGGAGACAAGAGTGTTCAAAATCACCTTTAACATTTCAACAATTGTGTAAATTTCTATATTCTTGGTAAAAAATCAGTGTTGTCTCTTAAAGATTCCTTTTTGGATTATCAAATGTAAGGGAATATTTTTAACACTTTCTTTTTGTTCAGACTTAGAAGATAACAATGAATGGTGACTTTTTCAAAACTAAGAAAAGTGACATTAAACTTTAAAGAAAAAATATAATGACTCAAGATCCCTTTTGGGTTGTATTTTAAAAGATAATAAAGTTGACATCATCTAGACTTGAAATTAATAAAAGTTATGCTTCTAAGAAAAATAAGAGATTGAGTTCCCATAATTTTGATTCTTTTACATTTAAAAGCAAACCTTTACTTTTGGAAAAAAGTACCTTCATTTTCATTGATGTACTGCTCATAGTATGGATTCTTTAAATCTATGGTTATACTTATTTCTAATAATTTTTTAATTTTTTTTAAGTTTTTCGACACAAGTTTCAGGGAAATTATGGAATCTATGATTATATGACCACTACCCAGCGGACATGAGGGGCAGACATTGTGTAGTGAGGGTAATTGCAGAACATTTTCATCACCTCAAAATCTGTATCTTTTAGCTTTTATCTCCCAATAGGAATTTTAATCTACCCTCGTCTCTATATTTGCCTATTATGAACATTCGATATAAATGAATTTATATAACGTGGCCTTTCGTGCCTTGCTTCTTTCACTTAGCATAATGTTTTCAAGGTTCATCCAGGTTGTAACGTGTATCAATACTTTATTATTTTTATTGCTGAATAATTTTCCATTATATGGATATACCATATTTTGTGCCATATGTTCATTCATCGATGGACATTTGGGTAATTTCCATTTCTGTATTATTACAAATAATGCTGCTATGAATGTTCATATACAAGTTTTTCTATGAATATATGTTTCTATTTATCTTGGTTACATGCATAAGAATGGAATTACTGGGTCATATGGTAACTCTATGTTTAACTCTTTGAGGAACTGCCAGACTGTCTTTCTAAGTGAATGCATCATTTTATACTCCTACTAGCAACATATGACAGTTCCGATTTCTCCACATCCTTGTCAACACTTATTGTTATCTGACCCATTAATTATAGTCATCCTAGTGTATGTGTAGTGATATCTCATTGTGGTTTTGATATTCATTTCTCTGATGACTAATGATGTTAGACATCTTTTTATGTGCTTTTTGGTTTTTTGTATTTCTTATTTGGAGAAATGTCTGTTCAGATCATTTGACCATTGTTTAAACTAGATGAGTGGTTCTTTTTGTATTCTAGATACAGGCCTCTAATCAGATATATGAATTGCAATTTTTTTCCTTTCTGTGGCTAGTCTTTTTACTTTCTTGATAGTATCTTTTGAAGCATAAAAGTTTTCAACAGAAAATCCAATGTATTGTTGCATGTGCTTTTGGTATTATGTTTAGAATCCATTGCCAAATTCAGGTCATAAAGATTTGTCCTTATGGCTTCTTTTAGGAATTTTGTAGTTTGGCTCTTGCATTTAGTTATTTTATCCTCTTTGAGCTAATTTTTGTATATGGTATAAGGTAAGGATCCAGTTTTATTTATTTATCTATTTATTTGCATGCAACTATCCCATTATCCCATCACTATTTATTTAAAAGACTATTCTTTCACCCATTGATTGGTCTTGGCATCCTTTTCAAAAATCAGTTGGCCATAGATACATGGATTTATTTACAGACTTTGATTCTTTCTCATTGATTTACTTGTTTTTCTTTATGTCAGTACCAGACTGTCTTGATTAAATCTTGTAGCTTTGTAATAAGTTTTGAAATCAAGAAGTGTGAGACACCCAATTTTGTTCTCTCTTTTAACATTGTTTTGGCTAGTCTTGATCCCTTGAGTTTCTATATGAATTTTAGGATTAGCTTGTCAGTTTCTACCAAAAAGTCAGCTGGGATTTTGATAGAGATTACACTGAATTCACACATCAATTTGAGAAATATTGCCGGCTTAACAATATGGTCTTCTAACCCATGAACACAAGATGTCGTCCCATTTATTTAGCTCTTCTTTAATTTTTTTAAACATAGTTTTGTAGTTTTCAAGCTGTAGGCACTTATTTTTTTAAAAAAGTTTATTCCTAAGTGGTTTATATTTTGCTGCTATTTTAAATAGAATTGTTTTCTTAATTTCATTTTTGTATTGTTCACTGTCATTGTATACAAATACAACTGAATTTTTGTATGTTTATCTGGTGTCCTGCAATAGTGGTGAATTTATTTATTCCAATAGTTTTTTAGCGGATTCCTTAGAGTTTTATTTATTTATTTATTTATTTATGGGATCATGTCATCTGTGACTAGAAATGGGTTTACTTCCTTCTTTCCAATCTGGATGCCTTTTAATTCATTTTCTTGCCTCATTGTTTCTACTAGAAATGCAGAAATAATTTATTTTTATTTTCACCTACCTCTAGCTGAAATGCCAATTTCCTTTGATTGTGAATGTAGACAACAATCCACAGTCACATTAGTGGTACCTGTGACACTCTCACCAAAGTAAATCACAGATGTTGTCATCTTTCACTACTGTTGTTACAGCTGTCTCAAAATATTTTTGTGCTTTGAGATTATTGTCATCATTAGATCTTACCATTAGATCTTATAATTTAATGCATTATTAAAAGTACAATTAATACAGAGATAGACTATTACGTATTTTTTATATTTTGATAACTATAGCTAATATAATTGGTCTTTCATTGTTATTCTTTGCATTTTATTTTATACATATAAAGAAAAGCATTTAAAGGGGACCAGGGAATAAAAAAGTTCCAGAGAAAATGATAGGATCAGGAAGTCCTGGATACCACTGAGCCTGCCACTGAGCCTGCGGCTCTTTAAGGTTGTCCATAAGGGCGAGCACGTTCTTTTCCATCCTTAGGACCCTCTGCCTGAAAGCCTAGCTCCTGTGCTACAGATGGAGAAAAGGAAGAAGCCATTGTTTCAACTAGCGAGTGTTTTAGTCTTTGTAAAACCTACTAATAAACTTCTGTGCTTTTGTCCTACCAGGTACCTTCTCAAACCAGATTTCATGAGGCGGCCTGATCGAACATTTGACCCCTTCTCTGAAACTCCTGTTGATGGCGTTATTGCAGCCACTTGCTCAGTGCAGGTAAGGCCCCTGGTCATCACAAGGTAGTATAAATGTATATGCAAGTGGTCCTTGAAAGAAATTATAAAATATTTAATGTTAAATTGCAAGATCCATGTGCTACTCACAACTTTAAGATTCCACCCCCTTTTTAAAAAATGAGACACATTTTTTCACTAGTAAAATTATTAGCTACTTAGTGAAAGACACCATCAAAAAAGTACCTGCTACATGATTCCATTTATACAAAATCCTAGAAAACGCAAATTATAGTGACAGAAATTAAATCAGTGCTGGCCCTTGAAAAAAGGGCAGGGAGGAATGGGTTACAAAAGGGCACAAAGAAACTTCGGTTGATGATACAAATGTTTATCATCTTAATTATGAAGGTAGTTTCACAGATGTGCTCATATGCCCCAACTGACCTAATTGTACATTTTATTTTTTTGTTTTTTATTTTTTGACACTGAGTATCACTCTGTCACCCAGGCTGGAGTGCAATGGCACGATCTCGGCTCACTGCAACCTCCACCTCCCAGGTTCAAGTGATTCTCCTGCCTCAGCCTCCCGAGTAGCTGGGATTACAGGTGCCCACCACCACGCCTGGCTAATTTTTATATTTTTAGTAGAGATGGGTTTTTACCATGTTGGCCAGGCTGGTCTTGAACTCCTGACCTCAGGTGATCCACTTGCCTCAGCCTCCCAAAGAACTGGGATTACAAGGATGAGCCACCGTGCCCAGCCTAATTGTATATTTTAAATGCATATAATTTATTGTTTGTCAAATATACCACAAAAAAGCTGTTTCAAATTGTTAGCTAGAAAATAATGTAAACAAAAAAACTCTAATAAATGGCTATAGTCATTTAAACACTAAATGAAAAATCGTCTCTCCATAGCTTTATCGTAGATAGACTCATTGGTCTTTAGAAATATGTAAAACTGTCCTACCTGGCCAGTGTCAATATCAGTAACAACAGACAAATTCTAGCTTCACTTTTCTGTGTGTCTCTTTTCAAGACTTCTAAAAGAATTCATTAATAAGTATGGCATGATGGAATTTCAGAGTTATGAATGGTCTTAGGACGTACCTAAATTCATCACTTCATTTCATAAATGTAGACACTTAGGTGAGGTGAAGAGGCCGTGGACACTATTTATATTATGGTTCATATATATTTTTTGTTTTTTTCTAGACAGTTCTAGAAGGTAGAACATCTGCTTGAAACAGTTGGGGTCTTTTTGCCTATAGTAGTTGTTCAATAATGTTTTGGTTTGATAGGAATAAATACATTATTGCCATAGATAATTGAAATTCCTGCTCCCACCCAAAAGACAGAATTTCTTACTTCCTGATTATTTTTTGCTACTGATGCTTACACAGAGTTTACTTCTCTTGGCTCTATTTCTGTGCTGCTACAGGTTATATCAGGTCAATTCTTATCAGATAAGAAAATTGGCACCTATGTAGAAGTAGATATGTATGGGTTGCCCACTGACACCATACGTAAGGAATTCCGAACTCGCATGGTTATGAATAACGGACTCAATCCAGTTTACAATGAGGAGTCATTCGTATTTCGGAAGGTAGGACATTTTTAGCATGTCAAACTTACTCTAATAACTTGGGAACCATGTTTTAGTTCACAGACGCTACATGATACAGGGGCACTTACTCAACCGACAACATCTTCTTTTTCTCTTCTTCTAATGGCTAACTTCTGTAGCTGTCATAGGATCATTGGTTCTATTTGGCCTGCCCTCCTTTTGGTTCTCCTCTCCTCCTTGGAAGAGCCCATCTCCTGCATGGCAATGCCTCAGCTCTGGGTTTACCATCTTTTAGAATGAGTCTTTGCTGGTGGACACCATCGTACACTACAGAGTTCTTCCCTACCTTGGATGTTACTGGTAACTTACACTATTCCTTTAGCCAAGTAGTCAGGTAAGATGCTGCACTCCAACATTTAGGTCAATAGATGTCACTACATGCGTCAGTTGGCATGGTCCTGTCTCTCCAGAAAGAGTGATACCTGTTGCCTACTTGCAGGTCTTGTCCTTCTTGTACTGTTGTTAGTGTTTTATTTTTTTCTCCTAATACTGTGTGTTGGATCCTAAAAAGAATCACAGCCATTCTCTCTAATATTCAGTTGTTAATCTCTTACTCACCTTTTCCCTTGGTTTATTTTTTGTCTATTGAAGATGCAGTGGAAAATCCGCACACCGGCAGTGCTGTCTCCAGGAATGTTCACTTTCCTTTCTTACTTACTCTGTTATCCTAATCAAAATGATTTATTGCTGCTTCTTTAGGCACAAGTTTTCCAGCTGGTTCCGCTCCATTTGTACATCATGCAACACAGATAATTGGCTTCTTGCCTTAACAAAATAGGGATTATCCATTTCAGAATAGAGTAACTGGCTTACAGAAACCAAATGAAGGGAGATCAGTGTAGGTTTGATGAAACAGGCCATTTTGACATTTAAGTTTACCCTGGGATGTGAATCCCATTATCCACGCAACCTTCGCATCCCATTGTCTTCTTCTCTGCCCCGTCAGGATATGGTGTAAGTTACATACACAGCTGTGATTTGGTTTTTTCCTTCCCTGGTATTTCCAATTTGTTATAACTGGATCCGTTACCAGTATGGCTAGTGTTCTTTGGCCTAGTGAATAATCACATTTCTAGAAGCTGAGAAAGTTGACTCAGGCATTCTTTGTTTTGGATGAATGAGAAAATACCCAACTTAGTGTTTATATATAATAGTTCTGGCACTAGAAACAAGATGCCAATTCTGAGTCCTTCTCTGTTCTTCAGAAGTTAAATCGTTTTTTTCACTGCTAGCAAGCGCTTTAAAAACTTTGTTTTCTTTCTTGTCATTGTTGTATTTTTCACTAATCTCACATGGCAAGAATGGCAAAGCCCAAGCCTCTATTCACTGCATAAGGAGCAAGAGAGAGGGAAACTGGCTAATTTACCATGGTTTCTCCTCTTCATCTTCATAAGCTGGAATTAAATTAGAGCCTCCAGATGTAAATAGGCAACGAGTCCATTGTCCAGCTTTAAACCTAGCATTTAGATCAAGCAAGATGTCCTGGTTGCTTTTAGCCAGTAAAAAGGCATTCCTGATTAAACACATTGGATAACCTTTTTGTAATATTGCTATTTTGTAACTGAATCAGGTTTCTGCCATCTGAACTCAGATTTTATGTTCATTTATTCAGTTTGGGGATGGCAGTAGTAGGTGTCTTAGAATCAAAGTATGTTAATGTTTCTAGCGGCCGCATCTTACTCTATTTAACATCCCAACATTTGATGGAAACTGAGGAGTACAAGAAATAAGGAGGACCCAAATTTATATATAAAAGTTATCTCTTATGCATGAAGCACTTATTCAGAGGTACCTTTCGTATTCTTAAAAACAAACAAATATAGATGTCAGGAGCATGCTAGATATTAGGTCACAGGATTAGACCTCAAGATCCCCAATTCCCAGGCCCCACTCTGTCACTGATATCTCTAAGATCAAGGCAAGTGGCTTTATTTCTCATCCATTATATGGGTGGGGACAAGGATCAATCACAAGGGTTGAAGTAGTAATCTTTAACATTCATTTCATCTAACATTTTTCATGAGATAATTTCCAGGAAACATGTCCCAATTGCTTTTTTCAGTATCTTGGGCACTGCAGCTCATGCAGTGCATTTTGGGGAATGCAGATTGATCATGGACTTACTTTCAACATCAGGGAACATTTAACAACAGCATGGATTTGGTCCACACTCCTTAGAGTCATGGTTCTTGGGCACTGCATTGGAAAAATCAGTGAAAGTCCTGTTCTCTGTTTGCAGGTGATCCTGCCGGACCTGGCTGTCTTGAGAATAGCTGTGTATGATGATAACAACAAGCTGATTGGCCAGAGGATCCTCCCGCTTGATGGCCTCCAGGCAGGATATCGACACATTTCCCTTCGAAACGAAGGAAATAAACCATTATCACTGCCAACAATTTTCTGCAATATTGTTCTTAAAACATATGTGCCTGATGGATTTGGAGGTAAGATAAACATTTGGGTACAGAATATGATATAGATGAGGTCCTAGATTATAAGATTATAAAACATCTTGCCCATGCTTTAAAAAACAATGATTATACTGTCTATTCCTGCTAACGCTGCCAACCCTGATTACCTTGAATACATCAAGAATGCATCATAACCTTAGGTTTCATAGTAAGAAATGAAAGTGCAAAGCTAGATGATCTTTAAAGTCCTTTCTTATTTTAAAATACTATAATTTTATGTTGTTTATCAATTTTTACAAACACATTTTGTGAAGGGTATATTTATACTGACAATCAGACTAGGGGAAAAAAACATAAATAAGGTGAAACCATAGATATCAATAGTATCGCTAAAAAATTTAAATTGAACTCAGCTATCAACATGCCTGAATTTTCTTCCAAATCCATAAGAAAGTTCAATTTCATAAAAAATCCCAGTCATCAATCCACATGCTTTAAGGTAATCAATGGGAGGAATCCAAAGCTAGATTAAGTCATAGGATTTTGCTTACATGCAAACATGTTAACTTTTTATGGCCTCCATCTAAGCCAATAACATTAAAAGAAAGCAAAGATCCTCTATATTGCCAGCCTGTTGAACCATAAGGAAATAGTATAGCAGGATGACAGCATCTGATTAGCCAAGGTTTCAAATCCTCACTCTCCACTGCTGGCTAGGTGACCTTGGGAAGAGGATGTAACCTCTCAAACCCTTCATTTCCTCCCCTGCAAAGTGAAGATAATAATAACTACCTCCCTCATAGCATTATTGTGAGGTGCTTATCATTAGAGTACATGACATAGCAAGGCTCAGAAATGTATGAGCGCATGGGGGTGGAGGGGGGTTGTCTTTAGATACAGATATAATTTCTATACTTTACTGGAACACATCAATATTTTGTCTGGGGAATATGGGATAATTTTGCTGTTTGTTTTTTAGTAGTGCATGCTTCTCTGGAGGGCAGATTTTCTGCAACTAAACCACAACTTTAACAGTCTAATATCAGAGTCAAAAATTAACATAAGCCATGAGGATTTTTCCATCCCAAAATTCATAGTCCAGGCTCCTTCCTCCTTCTCCTTTGTCTTTCATAAAAAAAATTGAAACACATTAGAAGCTACAACATACAGTAATAGAGGTAATCACCCATAAAAAGCCCGGAAAGGGATGCTGTGAGGCTGGGTAAGAGGCTCAGAAAGGGGCACTGGAGACAAGTTGTGGGTTTAGGAGCAGCAGCCCGTGGCAAACCTCAGAAACCTCCCTGCAACACAGCATGGTGGTGGCCATGGGGTATCAGCTGATGAGTTAAATCATACTCCACATACGTGAGCTTAGAAAGCAGGAACTGTGGAATACCTCATACATTTTAGAAATAGTTGTATAAACCCATATGATGGAAGATTTAGAAGTTTTGCCTCTGCATGGGTTAACTTCCCACTGAAACTCTAATTCATTCTTGGGAACTAAGCCACTCGAATAGAAAAGGGAGAGAAATCATTTGTTTAGCTTCTACTTTATGCCAAGAGCTTTATGTAAGGAGATCTAAAAGCATGAAGTTGTTCAGATGGATGTAAGCATAGGGAGATCTGTGCTGCAGAAACATCTGTATTTACAATATAGCTTATTACCCGTGTTGTATTTAAGTATTGAGCCAAATTAATCTCTTTAATATTAGTCCTGCCAGTATTCTTTCCTAACATATCATTGTGGCTGCTTACTTTTTATCAGAAGCATTTGAAATTTCTATGTACCATTGATGAGATTCTGCAGTCAATGCCTTAACCAGATTTGATATTCATATACAATTTATTCAAAATTCTCTGGTCATTTATTTTATATGTGAAGAAACCAGGGACAGACATTATGAGGTGTCAGGGTCTTCCCTGTAGATAACAGAAGAAGAATATGAGAACTGTCTTTTTCCAAATCTGTGATCTTCTTTATAGCTTCTTGACTTATTCAAAATGTATTTATATTTTCTCTGTTTAGCCAACCTTCCACATTCATATCTGAGTGTGTTTATGTGCTGAGCCAGTGAGGTAGGAAATCTATAGAGTCTGTGTTCCCTGGAGTATTGATATTCCCTGTTCATTCCACAGGAACAAGTTCAAAATGAAGCTCAGCACCATCACATTCAGCATTTTCTAGAAAAAAAATGTTTTTTTTTTCTAGGAAAAAAAAGAAACTCATCAATATACATCATTAGATTTATATTTAGCTAAAGAAAGATAGTGTGGATTTTGATTACTTTGTTCCACAAATATGCATAGCAGGTTTATTCTATAAATAAAGTTAAGTAGCTAAAATATGTATCAGAGAGCAATTCTGAGAACATAGAGGATCAAATAAGGGTCACTCACAAATCTACTGCCCAGAAACAGCTATTGTTTACTTCCAATCTCATTTTTTCCTGTTTGTTTATTTATTTATTTATTTATTTGAGACGGAGTTTTGCTCTTATCACCGAGGCTGGAGTGCAATGACACGATCTCGGCTCACTGCAACCTCCATCTCCCAGGTTCAGACGATTCTCCTGTCTCGGCCTCCCAATAGCTGGAACTACAGGCATGCACCACTATGCCCAGCTAATTTTATATTTTTAGTAGAGACAGGGTTTTACCATGTTGGCCAGGCTGATCTTGAACTTCTGACCTCAGGTGATCCACTTGCCTCAGCCTCCCAAAGTGCTGGGATTACAGGCGTGAGCCACTGTGCCTGGCCTTTTCTGTTTTATTTTTAATAAAATTAAATCTTGCTATACTGTTAATTTGGAATTCTAATTTTTTTAGAATATGTTTCCATGTCACGAAATATTTTTATATTTTTATTAGCTGTATAGGATTACATTTTATGTCGGCCATAATTTAGCTATGGATAAACACTGAAGTTTTCTTCCTTGGCCCCTCAGGAAACAGAGGCAGGAGTTTGAGTGCAACTCATTCTCCTTCTCCTTCTCCTTCTCCTTCTCCTTCTCATTTCTATAGCATAAAAACTCTCAAAACTGGCCAGGCGTGGTGTCTCATGCCTGTAATCCCAGCACTTTGGGAGGCCAAGGTGCATGGATCACATGAGGCCAAGAGTTCAAGACCAGCCTGGCTAACATGGCAAAACACTGTCTCTACTAAAAATACAAAAATTAGCTGGGCATGGTAGCACATGCCTGTAATTCCAGCTACTCCGGAGGCTGAGGCACAAGAATTGATTGTACCTGGGAGGCTGAGGTTGAAGTGAGCCAAGTTCATGCCACCGCACTCCAGCCTGGGTGACAGCAATGTCTCCAAAACAACAACAAAAATAACTCCCAAAAGACACAAAGAAATAACAGAGCAGTGATGGCTACCATGAGTTCTGAACACTTCCTGGCTGTTTCTAAGCAACCCAGATGCAAAATGTCCAACAATGCAGTCTGCTATCGGAAAAAAAAAAAAAAAGGTAACATTTAGGACAGATGATTAGGAATGAATCATGAAAACTTGGCTTAATTTCCTCAATATTATTTTGCTACAAAACATAAAGAAAAACAACCCTGTCTTTTACTCCCTCTGTCATACACAAATAGAAGTACTAGATTGGGTGCTAGGAGCATTCTTCCTTTGTCAAATCCAGTGAGACTCCGAGTGTTGGGATTATCTTTGCTGCTTTATCTGTAGGTACCAACGCCACCATAGATGGCATTTGCCCATTGCAAGGCTTTATCATGGTTAGACACTGCTGTTGGAGACAGGAAGCAGTTCCAGGGCTAATGGCAATGAAACGAGGGTCAATATTTCTTTTTCACCCACTGTTGCTTTGGGTGGGTTTTATCGCTTGTGTTTATTTTATTATTACTGAATGATAGGGAGGAGAGCAAATAAGAGAGTTGATGCTTTGCTTCTGGAACCTATGGAGCCTCAGCATTGTATCGAAATGTCACTCCCAGCTGTGTTTCATGAGCCTCCCAGCGCTTTATTCCTCAGGCAGTGCTGATCATTACTTCTGCAACCATAAATTTTGCCTCCTCTTCTACAACCATTTTATGTCAGGGAAGATGAAGTGACCCTCTATTTCTTTGTACATTTCCCCTTTCCACCTTCCCTATGATTAAAAATACATCCTGGGTCTCTGCCCAGGGTTTTCATAGGGTTGCTTTCCAACCATTTTTGCAAAGATAGTTGGCTGTTTCTTATATCAGATATTTCCAAAGGAAGAATGTTCTTAATTAAGATGCCATTCCTGGGAAATAATCTCAGGACTTCCTGATGCAATTTAAACTTGTTCCATGTGTCCTCTTATTTATGGGTGCTAAAATGTCGTATTCTATTAAATATTTGTTGAAAAACCCAGTTGCATATTCACAACGATATCTTTCTTGTGGACTTTTCTGAGCTACAGAAAATATTAGTCAGACTTCAAGAAGAAAAGCTCTGGAGGGGAAGGGGGCAGGATGGATTATGGTAAAATACATTGGAGATTGCTAGACTAAGCAAATTTAAACAGGCTTATCTATTGCATGGCTCCTGGGATGTATGGTGAATGCCCAAGAGGAGGGGGAGAACATGAGCATTTCCCAATCTTATTTGACCACAGGATCTTGTTGCCCAAGCACCTATTGTATTTTCTACCATTCTAGGAAATGCAGTTTGAGAAATGCTTAATCTTTTGGTAGGAACCCAAAGGACTAAGACAAAATCATAGATTTGGGATTTGCCTTTCTTTATCAGCACCACATTGCAGCTGATAGGGGAACAAGTATTTTTCTTCTGCCTGTACCTCTTGGTAAGTTAGAAATAGTAGAGGGGAACGGGAGGGAACCTGGGCCAGGAGTGAGCACATAGGGGTGGGGAGGGGGAGTGTAGGTGCCATGGGCAGTGCTCACCACTGAGGCACTCAATGATTTGAAAAGCATTGGTTAAACAAACAAAAATCAACCAAGTTCTCCTGAAAAGTCAATAAGCATCTGGAAGTCTGTACTAAGGAACTGCTATCTTCATTTCCATTCTTAGAGACACCTAAATTGATGCTTTCAACTCTATATGAAAGTCAGGAAGCATGGGAGGGAGGAAGGGAGGGCAAAAGCAGGGCATACATGGAAAGTCTTTACTAGGAGAGACCAGCTTCATGGAAATGGCATTATGCCCAGAAATAAATGGTGTTTTTAAAAATACACATGAGTAAAGCTTTAAGTTAACTCTTAATGAAAGAACCAAATCAGAAAAAGCAGACTGGTTTCTTTTTAAAAAGAGAGGTTCCGGAGCCCCTGCTGTGGCCTCCAAGAATCTAGGGTGTTTTAGGCCACCCTCGTGGGTTCTGCAGAGTCAGGAGTTTGCATGCATCCATCTCTACCCTGTTAGATGTACAATGTGGCTCCCCGCTACAAGGCCTACTCACCTGCCAGTGGATGCTGATCAGCATTGAAAATGAATTCTTGCCTCAGTGATTTATCCTGTGGAACCCTAAACTATATGGGAAATAGGCAGCCACAGTATTCCCCAATAAAAGGGAGGAGGCCAAGTGAAATGTCATATTGGCACCAAAGAAAGATACTGGGTTTACTTGAATATGCAAAACTTTGGCCAAGAACATACCAGATTTATTTAACCACTTCCTCAAGTTATTTTTTTGGGCTGAGGCAAGGAAAAAATAAATACCATTTCCAAGTACAGTTATGCAAGTAGGTAAGTATGAGATACTTGAGGTAGAGCTTTTCATTCTCTGATTACAGATTATTTTAAATGTGGCTATTAAAAATCAATTTCCTTTTTTGATAGACAGCACTCTTCGTATCTACCTATCCGTATGTCTCACATGTATATGCCTCTGGCCAGTGGAGAAACCGAATTACAATGAAAAATTCTCTTAAAGGTGCCAAGATGGGCCTTCGCTCCCTAATGCTGAGCCCTTTGCACTTCGGCAGAGAATTTTTGTCAGAACTGTCTCCAGTATTCCAATGCCATTCTTCTGCATTGATCTATAACTCCAGCTACAGAAAGAACACATGCCACCACATGACCCAATTAGACATCCTAGAAAGGGGTATCCAATCTTTTGGCTTCCTTGGGCCACATTGGAAGAATAAAAATTGTCTTGAGCCACACATAAAATATACTAACACTAACGATAGCTGATGAGCTAAAAAAACAAAAACAAAACATACAATTAAAAAAATAAAAATAAAAAAAGTTTGTGCATAATTCTCATAATGTTTTAGGAAAGTTTACAAATTCGTGTTGGGCCACATTCAAAGCTATCCTGGGCCACATGTGGCCTGTGGGCCATGGGTTGGACATGCTTGTCCTAGAAGTATCTAGTTTGCTATTTGAAATTGCTAGGAATGAAGCATCCATTTCAAATAGCCTGCTAACTTTAGCCTTGCTCAAGGCATTTAGTCCTTTTGTAATCTCTTTTTTGTCTTATCTGATTTCATTTGAACAAACCTTACTTTACACTTTTCATATTTTTGTTGCATTTTGTTCAAGAACATTATATTGCATTATTGTATATTGTAATTTCTTAAAGGTGAAGGCAGCATCCAACTGCAAATAAAACATCTCAAATAAGATGTTTCAAAAAATAAGACCCAAATAAGGCAGGATGTTAGGATCTGGCATCATTATGTTCCTAATAGTGTCTAGATTTGTTAATATTGGTAATTCAAGATAGATTAAATAATGGTATTTATCCAGCTAATGGATAAATCTTCAGCAGGCTCTGATTTTGTTATATCATATAGGTGACATCTACATAATCCGATAGCAGATGGCTGATGAGAGCACCTCAGATAGCTTGCCTGTGACAAACAAGCAATATGTGGATTCAGCTAGGTCAGGATTGTGTAGAATCAGCCCTAGAAGCTGAGACCAAGACATTGCTGCATAAACAGGAGGAAAACCACTGGTATTTTAGCAGGAGGTCTCCAGGGGCTGCTGGACCCTCCATAGTCTTAATGATAAAGCCTGCTTTGTACACTTAAGCACATGACTTTTTATGGAAGATGCATACCCAAGAATTTAAGTAGTGAATTTTTTTCCCCTCAATTACTGTTGGCAGTCAAGTGTACAGTTGTCTTGTTCTCCCTCTGCCCTAGTTTCCTAGCACTACTGTAACAAATAACCACAAACTGGGTGGTTTAAAACAACAGAGATGTATGGAGGCTAGAAGCCTGAGACTAAGTGGTGGGCAGGGTCATGCCCCCTCTGAAGGCTCTCAGAAAGAATCCTTCCTTGCCTCTTTCTGGCTTCTGGTGGCTCCAGACAGTCCTTGGCATTCCTTGGCTTGAAGATGCACCACTCCAGTCTCTGCCTCTGTTGTCACATGGCCTTCCCTGTGACTCCATGTTCTCTCCCTTCTTATAGCGACACTAGTGATTGGATTTATGGCCCACCCTGATCTAGTATGATCTCATTTCAGTCCTTTTCTAAAACCTAAGCAAAGACGCTATTTATAAATAACATCACATTCTGAAGTTCTAGGTACACAGGAGTTTTGGTGGACACTATTCAACCTACTCCACTCTCTTAATTCTGCTTTTAATTTTTATTTTTTATTCTTTTTGAGACAGAGTCTTGCTCTGTCACCCAGGCTGCAGTGCAGTGGCATGATCTCAGCTTACTGCAACCTCCACTTCCCAGGTTCAAGCAATTCTCCTGCCTCAGCCTCCCGAGTAGCTGGGATTACAGGTGTGCACCACCGCAAGCGGCTAATTTGTGTGTGTGTGTGTGTGTGTATTTTTAGTAAAGATGGGATTTCACCATGTTGACCAGGCTGATCTCAAATTCCTGACCTCAAATGATCCACCCACCTCAGCCTCCCAAAGTACTGGGATCATAGGCATGAGCCACCGTGCCCGGCCTCTGCTTTATTTTCTTAGTAGTCTTTCCATTCATCCTTCTTCAATAACTATTTTAAAGCTTATTAAGAATAAATTTTGTTAGAAATGCCTATCAGGCATATGAGTGATATAAAGTGCTATATTATTTAACTAAACCATTAACTTTCTGATAAAATGACAAAGAAATCATTTTTTGTACTAAGATATTCCTAAATTCGTCTTTTTATAGAAAAGTTGAAAGCCCATATAAGTATCTATCAGTGGGGAATAGTTTGATATAGAAAATCAATGTGACATTACCCATTTACTAAAAATAATTTTCAGAACTATGCAGATAAATGCATCAATGAAAATGCAGGTTATATACCTCTTAATAAATCACGGAAAATATGTATTCATGTGCAAAAATGACACAAAAGTATACAAAAATGCTTGGTTAGGATAGAAGGATCATTTAATATCTTGCTTTATTGATTCTTTAATGTCTTGCTTTATTGATTCTGTAACTTGTTTTAAGTAATTCAAGTATTGTTTGTTATTCCTATGGAAAAGACTACCAGTTACTCCTCAAAAATGCCATATACTCTCTTCAGGCCCCTAGACTGATTATATGTCATTAAAAATTAGCGAGTATTTGTTTCCTAACCACCCAGTCCTGTGTGTTATCACTGAAATGTGCCATTGGGATTGGATACTTGGCAAAACATATCCAACGTGGGAATGTACAGAGAAGCATAGACCAAGTATATCTCCTCCAAAGAAGGGCAGAAAAGTTTAATGGATACAAGTTAAACCTCACTCTGCCACATAATGGTGTGGACAAGTGGCAGGAAGAGGCATTTGGGAGTCAGGCACAAAGAGTTGTGCTAAAAGTCTAGGTTCATCAAATTGTGTCTTCATGTGCTGAAGGACCTTCATCATGCCCACTTCATGGCATCCTGATGACGATGAGAAAGCCATGTGGTTCTCCTAACATAGCATCACCTCATGGTTGACCAGTGACCACAGGGCAGAAGGATGCTGAGTAGAAAGGACGTGAATTGGCATCAGAGGAGTCTTCTGAACATTGCATTCCCTCTCTAAGCAATGGAGGTAGACCCTGTGTCTCCTCCAAATACTACGGACTGAAGAGAGATGTCAGCACCATCAGCACCATTAAAAGTAGTGTTGGGAGCCAAAGTATTGCCATGAGAATCACTGATTGGTTGTGAAGAGAGATAGCAGCAGTATGAATGTAGAGATCGAGCTGCCACCTCCTGAGCCTACTTGAGGAACTTATCATCACAAATGGGACAACCAGCCTTTATGTCCCTCAATGTGATGCATATAAAGTCACAGCACCTCCTAGAAGTATCCTTAAAGAAAGATGTCAAGAGGGATTTCTTTAGACTAAAATTGACTTAAGAGACATAATTATCAGAGACATAGTGTGAAGTTTGGTACTTTGATTCAAACAGTGTAACTGTAAATAGGGGAAATATTAAGATGGGCTGTGCATTATACCATAGTAAAGAATTATGCCCATTTTGTTCGATATAGCATTGGAATGGTTGGCTCCAAATTAAATTTAGAGCTGCAGAGGCAAGTTATTAGGAATTAAATGTTCTGGTATATGGAATTCACCTTAAAATATTTCAACAGAGAGGAAAGAGTAAATATGAAAGGAATATAAAGGAAATGTGGCAAACGAATGTTTATAATTGTTGGGTTGTCATCATAAATACATGAGGGGTTATTGTATTGTTCTCTCCACTTTTGTGTGTACTTGAAATGTTTTTTTTTTATTTTTTTATTTTTATTTTTATTTATTTATTTTTTTTTGAGATGGAGTCTCGCTCTGTCGCCCAGGCTGGAGTGCAGTGGCGCAATCTCGGCTCACTGCAAGCTCCGCCTCCCGGGTTCACGCCATTCTCCTGCCTCAGCCTCTCCGAGTAGCTGGGACTACAGGCGCCCGCCACCACGCCCAGTTAATTTTTTTGTATTTTTAGTAGAGACGGGGTTTCACCATGGTCTCGATCTCCTGACCTTGTGATCCGCCCGCCTCGGCCTCCCAAAGTGCTGGGATTACAAGCGTGAGCCACCGCACCCAGCCTTGAAATGTTTTATAAAAAAGAGTTTAAAATATATAAATAAATTCCTAGAATATTAACTTTCCAAAAATAATTGTCTGTGATTTTTTTTCCTGAGCAAGATTTAAGAACTAATTTTTCCACAGCTGCTGTTGAGAGGCAGAGAGTTCTTAGGGATCATGGGTGATAAAAACAGACCTTCTCACGTGCCACTGGTGGGAGAATAAGTTGATGCAATTTCGGTGGGGTGCAATTTGGCAATAGCTACCATAGGACAAATACTCTTACCCATCATTCTAACGTCTAAGAATCTATTCTATAAATATATGTAGAGGTATGCTATGAAATGTTCAAAGACATTCACTACAATACTTTAATAGCGAAGAACTGGAAGGACAAACTGTCTACCAATAGGAACTGGTTAAAGAAATTATCGCCATTCAGAGAATGGAAAGTTTAAGCAACCCTTATAATTAATGTATTAGAGCTATACTGCCAATATGAGAATGTTTCCCAAGATATTTGACATTAAAAAATGGTGCAGAAAACTATGAACCCATTTGGAGTTTTAAAAAATATCTGAAAGGATACAATAAGTGGATAATAATAGTTACCTTCTGGGCGTAGGATTGGCAAGAGAGAAAGTCTTCACTTTTCATTTTATATATTTGAATGTTTACCATGTGCAGATGTTATTTTATTTTATTTGTTTATTTTTTTTTTCTGAGATGGAGTCTCACTCTGTCACACAGCCTGGAATGCAATGGCACGATCTCTGCTCACTGCAAACTCCGCCTCCTGGGTTCGAGTGATCCTCCTGCCTCAGCTTCCCAAGTAGCTGAGATTACAGGCGTGCGCCACCAAGCCCAGCTAATTTTTGTATTTTTAGTAAAGACAGGGTTTCACCATGTTGCCTAGGCTGGTCTTGAACTCGTGACCTCAGGTGATCCACTCTTCTTGTGTTCCCAAGGTAGTGGGATTACCGGTGTGAGCTACTGCGTCTGGCCAACCATGTGCAAATGTTATTTTCTGTTACAAAAAGGAAAAGAAAAAAAAATTGAAACCGAGAGAATTATGTGCCCCGTGTACTGAGAATGTTATCTTAAGAATTATCCTAAGATTGTAATTAGGAAGGCGATTCTGTTAGGGAAAACTTTGCGAACTTACACAGTATTTAAAATGTATAAATTAGGATGGTTTCGAGTTAACAAGAATAATTTTGCCTTCTATAGTATGAGTAAATTGTACGCAATTATATGAAACTCTGAAAGTACTTGGAAATCTTCAAATGGCATTAATATAAAATATGAAGTTCTACTATCTTTTAAGTTCAAGTTATACCTGAGAAAACACTAGGGAAATATTTCATTTTGTCTACCACGGAACCAAAATTGGCTTTGAATATGTATTATCCTTCTGTATCGAAAAATAAGACCTACATGCCTCAGGTACTTTTTATGTTCATCATCTCATTGAATTATCATGATTATTCTGCAGGGCGGGTGGTATCCACCCTAATTTCCAGATAAAGAAACTGAGGCTGGGGAGACATTAATCAACTTGCTGAAAGTCACACACAAGTGAAGAAACAGTCTAGAACCCACACACTTCACTCAGTTTGTCCTGACACTTTGCCTCCTTCATATCATCAGGAAAAACTAAATAAAAAAATCATCTGGTATTTGGCCCTTGCTTTTACTCCTTTCTTGTTTTCTGCGACTAGCTGTGCCTTCCTCAGTGTGTCTTATGTCCTAGGAAAAGATTGTTAACTGAAAGCACAACAGGTATCCAGGATTGTAGTTTATTAAGCAGAGTTTTCTTGAATATTTTCAGTAAAACAGAGAATTAACAGCTCATTGGGTTTTTTTTTTCCCCTAGATATTGTGGATGCTTTATCAGATCCAAAGAAATTTCTCTCAATTACAGAAAAGAGAGCAGACCAAATGAGAGCTATGGGCATTGAAACTGTAAGTAGCAGTGGTTGATTAAAGATGGCCAAGTTGTGGGAGTTTGATTATCAAACAGTGTTTATAAAAGCAAGACAAAGTAATGAATTAGCAAATTTAAGGAGGGTTTTTAAAACTGAGCTCATCAATTCAACAATAATTAACTTTCTACAAAAGTGTGGCATGTTTAATAAAATGTGACTGCCATCAGAAAAATCCACTTCATCATCAGTGGCTTAACTCACATCTGGGGACCCCTTCCCCATTAGAAAGAAAATTCAAAACATTTGTTATGCTTTTGGGAAAGTTTAAAATGTAGGTGGAGCATTTCTAATCAGAAAAATGCAACATCCAAAATGTTCCAAAATTCAAAACTTTTTGAGTGCTGACATGGGATAGTCATACCTTTGCTTTTTGAAGGTTCACTGTACATAAACTTTCTTTCATGAACAAAATTACCAAAAATATTGTATAAAATTACCTTCAGGCTGTGTATAAGATGTATATAAAGCATAAATGAATTTTCTGTTTAGACTTGGGTCCCATCCCCAAGATACCTCATTATGTATACGTAAATGTTCCAAAATCTGATATCTAAAACATTTCTGATCTCCAGCATTTCAGATAAGGGATATTCAAACTGTACTGTACAGGATGTTTCTGTGATACACTGAAATACCAGTTAACCCAGTTCAGTGAATTAATGATAATTGCTTTTTATTTTTAATTATTTATTTTTTAACAGATAGGATCTCGCTCTGTTGCCCAGGCTGGAGTGCAGTAGTGTGATTATAGCTGACTATAAATTTAAACTCCTGGGCTCAAGCCATCCCTCCACCTCAGCCTCCTCAGCAGTTGGGACTACAGATGCATGCCACTGTGCCTGGCTAATTTTTTTACTTTTTTTGTCAAGACAGGGTCTCACTCTGTTGCCTAGGTTGGTGTCAAATTCTTGGCCTCAAGCAATCCTCCCACCTTGACCTGCCAAAGCATTGAAAGTACTGGTGTGAGCCACCATGGCCAGCCAAAATGCATTTATTATTGATTTTTCACTGTTTGCCAGCCTTGCATCCCAACCTTCTCCCATTCCAGTGCACACGTGGGTTGTTTCTTTATTTTTAAATGTTCTCTTTACCAGACTCCTCAGTTTGGAATGGATGTAGCATCTCTCCAATAGGTAGAAAAAGAGAAAGTATTCTCTGCTTGTTAAGAAGTTGGATCTTCTTTCCTTGGCTGGATCCTTTGCCTTTAAGAGGGTAGAAGTCTAGGAAGAGTATGGTAGAAGTTTACTGGATTCAGTAAAATAAAGAATGTACAAGATATTTGACCTTGAGTGACATTCATTTGGGTCAATGTAAATGTTTCTGTTCCAGAGTGACATAGCCGATGTGCCCAGTGACACTTCCAAAAATGACAAGAAAGGAAAGGCCAACACCGCCAAAGCAAATGTGACCCCTCAGAGTAGCTCTGAACTCAGACCAACAACCACGGCTGCCCTGGCCTCTGGTGTGGAAGCCAAGAAAGGTGAGAGAGAGCAGTTGGGTTCCTTATCTTCTGCACCCACCTTAATTACACAGGGTACAATATCTATAGCTTTAGGAAATATATAAATTCGAAGTTATTTGTGGGAAAGAACCTTTTACACAGTGATGTTAACTAATTCATCCCCACTCTCTTCCAGACCCTCCCATAGGTAATTATCTGGACAGGCCGTGGGCTCATGAACCAACATAGTTACTCCTATTGGACATTTCTAAATTCTCATACTGATAATTTTCCCCCATAAGTAGAAACATGATTATTTGTTTGTAAAATTATCAAATAAGTATTTGAAGGCCAATTCCATGTGGTTACCTGTAGATGAAACAAAAGATCATTAAGAGGTGACATCACAAAGAATCACGTGTCTCATATTCAGCCAGTATATAGGGAAACAACTGTGCTGGTTATTTTAATTGGTTTCCATACTAATTGGCCAAACATCCTTTGATTGGATGGTGCCCGTTCCTTACTGAGGGAAAGCGGGCAGGGAGAATGCTGATAGGGAGTGGCAAGGAGTTCATTTTTCTTGTTCTGGAAAGAATTCTGGGGTCACCTTGGGAAGGTCATGGGAAATGAGTCAAAGGAGTGTTTTAAGAAAATTATAGTCTTGGCAGAAGAATTCATTGAAAGTGGGCACGCTAAGGGCAAGGTAAGAATTATGATACTCATGCTTCTGTTATAACACACCTATCACATTGTGTTAATAAAGTATTAACAACCAGAGAAAGAGGTTATTGCAGGTGAGACCACACCTCATCATCAGTGTGTCCCTGGAACCATGCCTAGTTAAGATCTAGTAGTCTATTTTCTCAGGAAGTAAAGGGCTGTTTAATGAATGATAGGGGCAAGGAAATCTAGATTAAGTTGGAAATTGTCAAAAGGAAGGAAGAATAGAAATAAGTTGGCAGCTTGAGGCCAGGTGCGGTGGCTCATGCCTGTAATCCCAGCACTTTGGGAGGCTGAAGCAGGCGGATCACGAGGTCAGGAGATCGAGACCATCCTGGCTAACATGGTGAAACCCTGTCTCTACTAAAAATAAAAAAAATTAGCCAGGCATGGTGGCGGGCCCCTGTAGTCCCAGCTACTCGGGAGGCTGAGGCAGGAGAATGGCGTGAACCCAGGAGGCGGAGCTTGCAGTGAGCTGAGATAGCGCTACTACAGTCCAGCCTGGGCGAAAGAGCGAGACTCTGTCTCAAAAAAAAAAAAAAAAAACAAAAAAGGAAAAGAAAGAAGTCAGCAGCTTGGATATGGGCCTTAGGCAGAAAGGGGCTTTGTGGTAACTCAGACTTCAAGGACAGATCCCAGAGATAAATGGTACCATTGAGAGAAGTACAGGAGTTAGGAAGAGGAGCTGCTTTTGGTAAGGAAGATGATTTTGGTCTTGTTTATCACTGAGGTCAAGCTGTTGCTGATACATCTGGGCAGAAATATGCAATTACCAAATCTGTATCAGGTGGAGAAGAAGAAGGAGGGACAGAGAAACAGAGTAAGAATACTTAGAAGGCAGAAGGAATGGGAAAAAAGGAAAAAGAGAGATCTATGTTCTAAGAAGGATTAGTTTTGAGAAGACGCTGTAGACAAGTCCAGAGAAGTGAAGACTACAAAATTATTGTTGAACCAGGGGTGATTGGATGATGAGGGTAGAAACATGGTTAGAAAAATGTGAGACATAATTTAAGACATAAAATGGTTGTTCTGGAGGACAGTAGCATGTTGGTAGGAACTAATAAAGAAAAACAAGGAAAATGCAAAAGAGAGTACATGGTAAAACAAGGCTATAAGGAAGATCTGAATCAACAGAAGGGGTGAAATTCAGCTGGATAAGGAAGGAAGAGATATGTTCTGTCTGAGCCAAGAAGAATGAGTGAATAGAAGTTTCAGGATAGACAGGAAGAATTCTGACAGATGGTGTATCAGTCAGCTTATGCTGCATAACAAATGACCTCAAATTTTAGTAGCTTAAGACAACCACCATTTATTGAGATCTTGTTTCACTGGGTTGGTTGGTCTAAGCTGGCTTGGCTAATCTCTGTGTCTTGCTTATGCACCTGTGATCAGCTGATAGGTTGACTGGAAGGTAGATGTGAATGACCTTATGCACATATCTGTCATTTGGCAAGTTGTTTCACATTATCCTGAAGCCTGAGCAGGCTTGTTCATATGATACTCCCTGAGTTTAAAGAGTAGCCCTTTTCCAGCCTCTGCTAGTCTCCCATTGGCCATAGCAGGTCACAAAGTGAACCAATATTCAAGGGGTAGAGAAATAGACTCTACCTCTTGATTAGAGGAGAAAGAAATAGTGGTCATTTTTGTAGTATAACACAGATAGATTTTATCTGATCTAAGAAGTTGGTTAGGTGGCTGCTCTCTGCTGAGAAAGGTAGAGGTAGAACTGAAAAACAACAGTATAGAAAAGCTTTGGAGTTGCCCCTGGCTGGAATAGAATGATCCACAAAAAATAAGGAGAAGGTCTGCCACATAGCACACAGGACCCTGGTGAGAGTTGGTGGCGTGTATTAAGTTGATGTAGCTTGATCTCATTACTTCTTCAGCAGTGCCCAGAAACTCAGCAACAACTGTGGACAAAGTACAGCTTAGAGAGTTGCAAGCCTGAAATTATCATAATGTGTATGGTCTGGGACCAAAAGTTTGAAGAGCATTAAGTTATGACACTGTAGCAGTTGGCTATTGCTGTGTAACAAGCAATCACAAAAGTCAGTAATTTAAATAAGTAAGCATCTATTATAGCTCATGAGGTTGTCTGGATGGCTTTTCTGGTTATGGGTGGATTAGTATCAGTGACTCAGCTGATCTTAGCTATGTTTATTCAAATGTTTGGGGTTCAGCGAACGTGTCATTGGCTGGGGCAAGTGGGCTGTCTTCCTTGTGGACTCTCATCAGCTTAGCCTGGGCTTGTTCACATGGTAGTTGCAGTGTTCTAAAATGGAGGTGAAAGTACAGATGCTCCTTGACTTATGACAGAGTTACATCCTCCTAAGCTGAACATATCATTAAGTCAAAAATGTGTTTAATACCTAAGCTACCGAACATCATAGCTTAGCTTAGTCTAGCCTATTTTAAATGTGCTCAGAACACCTACATTAGTGTACAGTTGGGCAAAATCATCTAACACAAAGCCTATTTTATAATAAAGTGTTAAATATTTCACGTAACTTATTAAATGCAGTACACTGTAGAGTATACAGCTGACTGGGAGCTGAGGTTTGCTGCAGCCCCAGCGCATATTCCTAGCTTAGGAAAAGATCAAAATTCACAATTCAACATATGCTTTCTACTGAATGCATATCACTTTTGCATCATCACAAAGCTGAACCACTGTAAGTTGAACCATCTGTATGTCAGGTTCCTTGATGAGTCCTAGACTTAGAACTGGCATGGCATCCTTTCCACTACATTCCATCATCCCAAGCAAGTCACATGGCCCAGCTCAGATTCAAGAGTTGGGGAAACAGATTCCACATATTGATGGGAGGAGTTCCAAAGTCACATGTAAGTAGGTGTGGAAACAGGGAGGGGTGGAATTTTTTGGCCATTTTTGCACTCAGTCTGCCACCCTGATCATAATATATAGGTTAATGTTCCAGTGGGGTAGATACTAGAGGAGAGAGACTTTGCTAGGAAAGGAAAAGGTTAAAGGGAACCAGGAATAAGATGAAAGTAAAAAGCTTCCTTGGTAGGTATGAGGGAGTGAGTGAAGTTGGCAGGATGGAGATTGCAGTCAGAAAGAGGTTACTCTAAGCTACTTGTCTTGGAGGAGGGGCAGTTTCAAGCAGTGTTAATATCCCATTTACCACTGTCAGTGGGAGTTGAGGTAAAGTGGAGATGAAGATTTCTAGAATGGAAGGCATCAGAGGAAACAGAAAGAAAAGTCACTCAGCATATTCTTCTCATGCATATTGAATCACTGTGTTGGATGTCTGGGAATGCCTGCATAGGAAAACCACAAGTCAGATACTGAAGTTCATGGGGCAGGGCAGTGTGTGACCTAAAAGGACACATGTGGAGGTAGTTAGGCTCAGCAGAGCCTGGTGTAAGTGAGAGGTCTGTTCTTTTGTATGATAGTTTTTAGGAGAATGGCATGGAAGTACAAGAGAGAAGTCTGTAGGTGTTCTTCCCACGCCTCTCCATGGATTGGGGTGGGGTGGGGGGGGCAATAAACTCTACTCCAGGAGCCTTTGGGGGAAGTGATGTCATTTGAGAAAGCAAGCCTCCATTTCTTTCTAGAAAACTGTCTTAATTTGAGTCACCCAAAAGACCCTGAGAGAAGGCTTCCAGTGCAAGTAGTTTATTCTGGGATGCAGTGGACATGGATAGAGATGTGAAGAAGTGACACCAGGGAGGGAAGGCAGCCAGTAATTAGAATGTTTTAAAGCCAGTTGCCAGTAGGCACCTGGAACTTAATGCCCTGGAGAAACTCTGGGGGCTGGTATTGGATGTACTTCTCAGAGGTCTCCTCTTAGAGGGATGAGGGAGCTGGGGAATGTATACCCTGACTCCTGTCAGCCTTTTCTTGAGGGTTCCCACGGAAGGGATAAATTCTCGGCATTCAGACGCTGCCAATTGGAAGTGAACTGGAAGAGCTGATGTAGAGAGGGCATAGTGTGTGGCTGGAGCAGAGAGCATTTGCTGCAGACATCTATGAACGTGGGGAGGTGTGAAATTCCAAACTGTTTTTCTTAGACATTCAGCCAAACAGCAACGACTGCACCAACACGACTTTATTTTTTTTTTCTAATTTTAAGAACAAAGGATTAAGAAAACCCAGCTCCTAATTTCCAGATTAGCGATTAAGAGAAAACAAGTTGTTAAGGAACTATGCTGATATGAACAAAAACTTTATGTAGTGAAACTTCAATTAGCCAAAACCTTTGGGGCCCAAAATGTGTTGCCTAACCTACTTTCATACCAGGGAACCCTGTAGACCTGCACAGTCCTATATAGTAGCCACTAACGACATGGGGCTATTTGAATTTATTTAACAATTAACTTAAAAGTTAAACCTTGAGTTCCTCATTCACACTAGCCACATTTCAGGTGCTCAAGAGCCACAGGTGGCTAGAGGCCATCAGTTGGACAGACCCACGCGTGGAACATTCCCATTATCGTGCAAAACTCTATGAGGAAGGCTGTTCTTGGAACGCAGATGGAACTGTGTCCTCTTCTGTAGAGTGTGGGCTTTTTTTCTAACTAAATCACTTATGGGAACCAACATTTTTACAAATTGTGTCTTTCCCCCAAAACACAAAATCAGGTAGTTGAGGGAAGTTTATGTTTTTGTAGGTTCCTTTTTATCAAGACTTAGTTGAACCAAGACCAAAAAGAAAATAAAAATTGAGAGAGAGAAAGTAAGTTTCATCAGACTGGGTCAAACTCTTAGAATTTGCTAGATCTCTGGAGGACCTTGCATACTCCCCAAATCCTGTATGTTCATTTTACAGACGAGAGAGCTGAGGCCTAAAGACAGGGAGCTCTTTGTGTGCCAGGAGTCACTCCCTTGCCCTACCCTGCCTCAGTCACTAGAGAGATAGCTTGTGAAAGCCAACTTAGGAGATCAGTAGAGAGCCCCATGGACCCCTTATACCCCAATCATAAAATGTTACAGATCACAAGGCTGATTTCCCTCAGCCAAAACTTCCCTACTGTGGCCTGACCACCCTATCATTGAATGTGCACATCTTAAAATGAATAAAAGGGAAAAACAGGAGCCTGGGACTTGATGCCTATCTTTCTTGAATATATCATACCTAGCCTTTGGGATTCTAATGGAAATCAATTATAGCACAGAGTACACATTCATTTTTTTTTGCCTAAGATGAAAATCTGCAGTCAAACAGAAACTGAGGATCTGGCTACAACGTTGCCATGACAACACCTGGCCTAGCATCACTCAGCAGGATGACTTAGTGTATTACCCTAGCTCCTCCTGGTATCCTGTTATACACTGGTTTGATTTTATTATTTCCTGTATGTTTAAGGCATTGCTATGCTCAATAGTACATTGCTTAAATGCTAAGATTGAATTTGGTAAAAGGGAGAAGCCAGAAAAAAATGTTTTATTCTTTCACAATGACTGAATTGAGAATAGAGTTGGGAATTAGTTGACTGGTATGATATACCTTGAAATACAAAGGTAAGAGTAAGGATAATAGATACTTTCGTGCCTGATCAGCTCCCCTTTATGGGTTCACTATTCCATCTCACAGCTCCTGTGAATTTTGGTTGATTGGGCATTTCACCTGCCCTTCTCCAGAGAATTGCCCTGGGACCGTGAGAGTTCCCTTGCCTGAAAGGTTTTGCGAAACCTCTGTAGCCCTCAGCTGATTGATCCAGGGTTACAAAAGCCCAGCCTCTTTTTGCCAAGGTGGAACGACTCTTGGGTGCCATTTGTACTGAAGAGCTCCCTGCAGGATCAGACTGAGGCTGGATTTCTACTAGAAACACACCCTACCTTGTTCCTCTGCCCTGCTCCACTTCTTTCATTCCCTTAGGGGTTTCTCCTGAGAGTCTGCCCTCAATCAATCACATGCACTTGAATCCCCTTCTCAGGCTCTGCTTGTAGGAAACCTGACCTAAGTTAAGACGTTCAACATTTCAATTGTCCAGTTAATTGCTTTGTAATGGGAACTTAAGATGTTTATATTCATCACATGTAAAGCTGCTTCAAAGTCTTTCGATGAGATTTCAATATGTCAATTCTATATTACCAGTTATTCTCTCTGATTTTTAGTATACATAGTGACTTAATTTTTTTTGTTTGTTTAGGTATTGAACTTATCCCTCAAGTAAGGATAGAAGACTTAAAGCAGATGAAGGTAAAATTGCTTGACTATTTTGCAAGCACTCTTATATTACACATATTGGTGACACCAATATATTTTTGTTTCTCACCAAGTGTAATCATTGTGATTACAAAAAAGAAAAACAACCTATTTTTGATTCTGTTTTTCTCCCAAAGGCTTACTTGAAGCATTTAAAGAAACAGCAGAAGGAGCTAAATTCTTTAAAGAAGAAACATGCAAAGGTACAGTGTTTTAAAGCTACTATTTTGTGTTATGTATGGATGAATCATTTGTAGCCAGAAACACTACTTTGAAGCTGATCAGACCACTTAACAGCAATAACTCATTCTAACTGGTTAACAATGAAATTAAAAAATAGAATCGGTTTGGGAGTGCTTGTCACCTGTTTGTAGTCTGCATTTCTAACAATTCTTTCAAATGCATAACAAAGCTTCATCCATTTAAAAATTGTTTCACTAGGCCGGGGACAGTGGCTCACGCCTGTAATCCCAGCACTTTGGGAGGCCAAGGCGGGTAGATCAGGAGGTCAGGAGTTTGAGACCAGCCTGACCAACATGGTAAAACCAATCTCTACTAAAAATACAAAAATTAGCTGGGTGTGGTGGTGTGCCCTTGTAATCCCAGCTACTCAGGAGGCTGAGGCAGGAGAATCACTTTAACCTGGGAGGCAGAGGTTGCAGTGAGCTGAGATCGTGCCATTGCATTCCAGCATGGGTGACAGAGTAAGACTCCATCTCAAAAAAAAAAAAAACTTATTTCACTAATAACATGATTATATAAAATATTGAAGACCAGCTCACAATTCTAGCCACTAGTTACCTAAATTGCCAGGTCACTGTCACATAGTTTGCCATACACAGTGGTGCATGGAGGGTGAGGCTAGCAATCTGTCAACCTCCCACTCATAGCACCTAGAGAGAGAACACTTGTCGCTTTTTCTCCCTTATGTAAACCTTGCCCAGTAGCCTACTTCTGAAATAGATTTATTTTTGCTTTTTACCCATAAGAAGTGGTCTTTTGACAGTGATTGTGAAAAATTATAAAAGCTAGTTGCAAATTGTAAGAGAACAGCAGGAGGTGGCCCCAGGAATTCTCCCGTGGGTTGAAAAACTTCATGGCACGCAAACATCATCACTTCCAGACTCCCTCACAGATAAAGAAGAAAAAGGTAGTACCTCCTTCCTTCCTAAGGACGTATAATAACCAGCTGCTGCTGGTAAGATAATGTCTGTCCTCTTTTATTAAGGGCAACGAGAGCAAGAGAAACTTAATTTATAATTTATTAATTTGAAAGAACTTCTGAGTTCTTTTAAACTAACCTTGCATTCCTATTTCTTTATTCTCTGACCCAAGCCTCAAACCAAGGCATGTCCTTCAGAACTTGGCTTGAGTGATGTACCTTTTAATCATTCCACATATTGAGATGCCGAGAACATTGTCTGGAACCCTGTCATTTCTTTAAGAGTTTGTGCTCCTTTGAGAAGTTAGGCCTAATCTTATCCTAGTAATGTTTCCTGTATTACGGAACTGTTGGGCTCAATGGATTTGCTGATACAGTCACTTCACTTCAAAGACTGTTTCTAAGTTTCATGAATAATTCCATTCAGTGAAATTCCTTACATTGCTCAATGGGGTTATTGGAGACAGAACAATTTAAAGTAGGGACTTCAATGTTGTTCGTTATTGACAACAGGCTGAACTATGGAAAGCCAACAGAAAAAGAGTAAGAATGAGAAATAAGAGAGAAAGCACCTTAAATGACTTTAATTATTCGGAATAGAGTGGGTGCCCGTATGCTGCAGCACTATCTAACAGATTTTTCTTGCATTTAAATTGGATCTCTTTTATTGAGCAGACACCTCAGTGGCCTTTGGGCTGGTTGGAAACATAAAGATTTTGGCTTCATTTAATATTTTCTTGAGGCCTGGCCAGAAAATATGCTGTGGCGTGTGGTAATAATAGCAGCAATAATAGCAGCTAGAATTCCTGCATGCTCAGTAATTGTCAGGTGCTGTGCTCAGCACCTTATATGCATTGTCTCATTTAACACTCTACCCTGTAAGGTAAATTCTATGTGAGTCTCTATTTACATGTGAAGGAATTAGGAATTCGTGAAGTTATCTGATGTCCCAGAGTTAGGAAGCAGCATAGCTGATATTTGAACCAAAATCAAGAGTCCAGAATCCGTAGTCTTGCACCATACTCCTGTGTAGGATATGGGATGCTTCACTAAGTGGACAAGTTCCCTCATTGGGTCAAATGCAGTGACAGCACATGGGACATTAGGGAAAATCACTATCAACTTTGGGCAGTGTTGATATACTGCTGATTATCAGGACTGTGATTAAGGAAGGATGCCCCTCAATTTTTAGAACTTAACCTACATCAGAGTTGTCCATTAACTCCCTGGAGCCATCATGCCCGGCCCAAGCTAACTTCTAAGATGAAGAATATAATGAATATTTACTTGCCTAATATATACCGATGCCAGCTCTGTTAACATATTGTCTTTAGGCCAGACATGGTGGCTCATGCATGTAATCCCAGCACTTTGGGAGGCCAAGGCAAGCAGATCTCAGCTGAAGTCAGGAATTTGAGACCAGCCTGGCCAACATGGCAAAACCCTGTCTCTAGTAAAAATACAAAAATTAGCCAGGCATGGTGGCAGGTGCCTGTAATCTCAGCTACTTGGGAGGCTGAGGCAGGAGAATCGCTTGAACCCAGAAGGCAGAAGTTGCAGTGAGCCGAGATTGTGCCACTGCACTCCAGCCTGGGTGACCAGAGCAAGACTCTGTCTCAAAAACAAAACAAAACAAAACAAAACAACAACAACAAAAACATGTCTTTAGAACCAAAAAATGAAAAACTGGTTAAGGAGAGGGGGACAATGTGGTGAATCTATTACCATTGGACATACTTCATGCCTGATCTCCATATGACGTGTTTATCCTAACACTGATTTTTCTGTCAGTCAACACTTTTAAAGTGGCAATACTAGCTTGTACATAATGATACTTGCTTAAGCACATATTCTTAGGTATTCTCATAACAGTTATGTAAAGGAGTACTATAATTATATGAGTTTTGTATCGGTTAGCTTTTGCAGGGTAACAAACCACCCTAAAATGTAATGACTTAAAACAGTGACCATTTATTTGGCTCACAATTTTGTGCATTAGTATTTGGAGCTGGGTTTAGCTGGTTGGTTCTTCTGGTCTCAGCTGTATTCACTCATGAATCTGCTGTTACTACCAGTTTGGGACTGGCTGATTTAGGAAAGCCTCTGTTAAACCGCTTCCTCTCTGCTTTATGTGGTCTCCTGTCTTCCAGCAGGCTAGTCCAGGCTTGTTCACATGGCTGGGGTCCTGAGAGACCAAGCAGATCACCATGGTTTCTTGTGGCCCCAGCTCAGAACTGACACATCATCACTTCCACCTCATTTTTTGGCCAAAGTAGGTCTTAAGTCTGGCCTTATGAGGTCTCTACCTTTTGACAGGTGACAAAGTTACATCAGAAGTGGGAGTGGATGCAGAAAGGGAAATAATTGTGGCCATTTTTATAGCCTACCAGCCATTCAACAGATTAGCTTATTAATACTTAAAAAAACACAACTTCATTAAATCACCTAGTTTTTAAGTGGTGGAATCAGGATTTGAACCAAATTCAGCCTGGCTTGAGAACTGAGACTTGTAAGCACTATACTCAGCTGCCTCTGATGTTTCCCACACTAATTTTTCTTCTCTCCACACATCTTTTTCTTTGTGGTCTCAGTAACAGGTTTTTAAGAGCAATCATGAACCTATCAGGGCACAAATATCTTGGGTTCCTTCAGGACTGGTTTTTCAACATAAGGTCATTGGGCCAAGAGCT
Source organism: Nomascus leucogenys (assembly GCF_006542625.1). Taxonomy (NCBI): domain Eukaryota; kingdom Metazoa; phylum Chordata; class Mammalia; order Primates; family Hylobatidae; genus Nomascus; species Nomascus leucogenys. The sequence goes on from NC_044391.1 coordinate 3,823,013, forward strand.
GGAGGCTTTACAAACTATGTATTCTTGTGCCTATCTGACACTTAGCTATCATCCCTAAGAAAAGAGTATTGGAAATACAGAAATACATTTTAAATAAACTCCTCTCCTCTGCATGCTAAATTTTGAGGACTGTTTTTTTAAGAACATTATGTAGCACTTTTTACTATCTCTTGACCCCTTAGTAGAAACCCCACTAATTGCCTGCAAAGACACTTATCAAGCCTCCTTAGAGAGACAGAGGTTTTATCCTGTTGCCACATAATAGTGAGAATTAATTCCCACATGCTTTCTGTGAAAGGACATCTACAGCTCTTTTATAATAGCTTTCAGCCACCCAACATGGAGCTAAGGCTTACCACCCCAAAGCCTTATGTCATAAAATGACCTGCTGATGAAGAAATATGGCCTGGGCTGCACTCTCCCTACTACTGTGCCCCTGGCCCAAACAGCACTTGGTAGCTGAGAACAGGGACTATTATTTAGTCTATATCCAGCAACTGTAGGGAGATCTCAGCTCTTACGTATCAGCCTAGATCAAGCTTGTCCAACCTGCATGCAGCTCTCAGGCCACATGCAGCTTAGGATGGCTTTGAATGCAGCCCAACACAAATTTGTAAACTTTCTTAAAACATGAGATTTATGCACGGACTTTTTTTGTTTGTTTTGTTGTTGTTGTTGTTGTTTCTCATTGGCTATCATTAGTGTCAGTGTTTTATGTGTGGCCCAAGACAATTCTTTTTCCAATGTGGCCCAAGGAAGCCAAAAGATTGGCCACTCCTGGCCTAGATAAATAATGCTACTTTTTAGACTTAAAGAGAAGCAGAGAATCTGTGAACTAAATCTCAGCAGTTTAAGAAATAAATGTAGGGCCCCAAGGACAGCTTATTTCCAAACTTGCAGGTTAGTTACCAGATAGAAAAGGAACAGTGGTGTGAGTGTGAGGTTCTGCCATTTGCAAATAGGTGTGCGATTTGCTGTTAGGATATTGAGAAGAAAAGATGGGGGTAATGACCATTTGCACCCCAAATGGATATAAAAATGCTCATTAAAATGCCTATTTTTGGAAAATGGCAATGGTCAACTGCCTTTGACCCTCTGAATGTACTGGCAATCAAACTTCTACTTGTCTCATACTTTCTAGAACCACTTCAATTCGAAATGGAAACTAGGGTAATGGTTTTTCAAGTGTCTATTATATGAGACACGGAAAAAGGAGAATTAATTAACAATAATCCTACCCCAGCACATGACTGGGATCCAGAGCTGCAGTTACTTTCATTAAGAGACAGGCATGCTTTTCAATTGTCCAATGAGGTCAATTCCTTAGAGCCAAAAATGTAAAACCCAAAGTTGGATACATATCTCCAGTAACATGTTAGAAGGGGAATTACAATTCAAATGCCTATGGGGACCAAGCAGGAAGTAGCTGAGGGAAGTTGGGCAGGTGTTGACTCCACAAAAGTTGGGAGCACTCATCTCTATCCACAGGCCAAGTCAGACTGAGCTACCACCATTGGTGCCTGGAGAGTAGATGGGTCAGTCGTGTCCTCTTAAAGGAGAGTCAAAAAATCAGAAAGCTTATCTGAATTTCCTGATCTTTTACTATCGGCCTCTAATTCAACCTCTTTTTGAAACTGCATAGGAAAAAACAAAAAAAAACCCCAAAACTAAAAACTATATCTGCAGGCAGGATACATTCCTTAGGCCACCAGTTTGCAGTATCAACATTAAATGAGTCAAATGAAATGCCTGAGAAGCCTACCAAACTCTGGCATTTTCAGTAAAGCTCCTGATGGAAAATTTTCTGTTTGCTATGCAAGCAATTTAGCTGACAGCACCAAGACTGTTGTTAAACTCATCAATTTTAATTCATGGTCAGACCTTAGAACCAGACCTATAACTTAGTTTTGCAGTGGAAAGGGGCAGAGACACAGCAGTTGCCCTCAGAGTCCACCTATTGGTAATCTCAGAGTTACATGCTGAACAAACATGATTTACTCCAATTTTTCGGCACTCTCTGTGGTGCGATCATTCACGCCCATAGTCACATCAGTCACAAGAATGAATCGCAGCAGCAGTTTTCCCCAAAAGAAGCTGAATTTACTCTTTTAACTTGGATAAGAAACATACACAAATTCTTCTGAATGCTATACATGTTTTTCCCCAAAATGTCCCAGGTAAGGTTTACTTTAAGTCAACACATTTACTTTTGGTACTCTTGGCTTGAATGAATGAGAAATGTATGTCTCTTCCATAGTGTTTCATGATTTAACTAAGGAACAAAAGAATAAAATCAATAATGGACATTTGTTTTTAAGCTAAGATGGACTTAGAGATCATTTCATGCCTCCTTCATTTTACAGCACAAGAAGCTGAGACTTGACCAGAGTCACATGGAAATCAGTAATTAGGATCCCCATTTCTTTCTGAAAGGACAAGTGGTGTCTGGGAATCAAGTTATCCCAAAACACTTTGGCAATCACTGCCTACTGCACAGGGATGGAGTTTTGAGTAAAAAGAGAAACAGAGACAAATTTTCAGGACCAGCTTTCCTGTTACTGACGTTAATTATAATCACTTTAATTCAATATGCTTTCAGTTTTTCAAATTATTTCTGCATACGTTGAGTAACCTTGCATCTCATAAGCAACTCATGAATTCAGTTAGGCAAAGGTACCTAACTCAGTTTTCTTTTCTTTTCTTTCTTTCTTTTTTTTTTTTTTTTTTTTGAGATGGAGTCTTGCTCTGTCTTGCAGTGGCATGGTCTCGACTCACTGCAACCTGTGCCTCCCGGGTTCAAGCAATTCTCGTCCCTCAGCCTCCAGAGTAGCTGGGATTACAGGAGTGCACCACCACACCCGGCTAATTTTTGTATTTTTAGTAGAGATGGGTTTTCGCCATGTTGGCCAGGCTAGTCTCGAACTCCTGACCTCAGGTGACCTACCCGCCTCAGCCTCCCAAAGTGCTGGGATTACAGGCATGGGCTACTGTGCCCAACCCTAACTCAGTTTTCTAATAAAGACATTGAGGCCTGGGAAGATTTACATATGTTACACAAGGGCAGTTGGTTAATTATTGGCTGAGCTGGGACCAGAATCTAAGTCCTCTTGCTATTTTCCTATGCTGACTTTTTATTCATGCAATAAATACTTATTGAGCATCTACTTTGTACCGGGCTTTGTGCCATGTACTGGTAAAGAGAAAAGATCTGCCCTGCTCTTGTAGAGCATATTACATAGAGTTGATCCAGCATAAACAACTTTGTGGTACAAAGAGCCCCATTCCTTATATCTAATTGGATTAATAAGGTTCGCCAAAATATTTTCTTAGGAAAAAATCTGTGTCAATTTACATCCAAGCCTCAAAGTCTCTACTTGTCCTGTTCTGCACTAAAATATTTAAAGAAATAGTCTTCACCCTCCTTTCAATGATATTTGCAAGATAATATAGGACTGTGGCACTTCTGATATATTTTGAGACTTGCAGAAAGCTCCTTATTTGTTTAATTTTTTCCCCAGGAAAAATTAACACGTGTGTTAGCCAACCACAATGACTTCTAAATCTTAGAAAGAAGACTAGGAGGAGGGCATTTTAGTAGGTACCAAAGTATTACAAGAGTAGTTAAATACATTCAGGGATACATCAACATGTTCCTCTATTCCTGGGGCAGTAGATCAAGCATGGAGGAAAGATTTATTGATTTAATTAGTCTGATTGATATCCCTATCTCAAGTCACTCTCTGTATGTTATCATGGGTATTGAATAGTATAGATAGGTTTGTATGTCACTGTGTTTTGAATAAGCTGTAACATACATTTGATACATTAGATTTACTTTTAATCCTAACAACCCTATGAAGTAAATGTCACTATCCCAATTATAAAGATGAGCATACTCTGGAAAGGTAAGTGACTCACCCCAGCACTGAAGAACTCATGTCCTTAACCCAGTGCCACATTGCAGAAGCTCTGGAGGAAATGTGTTTATAGCACAAAGGTGCACACACATTGATAATATGGCTAGATTTAGGGGGCATTCCAATTACAAATTAAGCCCAGATCCACAGCAAGCCCACCTAGCCTTTGTCCCCACCGTTAGTTCCTATGTTGGGAATCTTCCTATCCAGTATCACCCTTCTCCACTCCTTCTCCTAAAGACAAGAATGCTGAGGCCTTGTGCATGAATGCACTTCTAAAGAATTTATATATAAGTGAATTGTAGATCAAGTCCTGTGTTAATTCACTTAGCTAGGAAATTAAGGAAGTCTTAGTAAAGACTTAAAAATTCCTTCCCCATTTATGTTTTATGAAACCTTTAAAAGAAGTTCATGGATTAGATTTGCATAAAGTCAAGCCTACCTTAGAAAGGAAATAAATTTGCTTTTAAATTAAGGCACTCATTTTTTTCAGTAAGTGAAAGGAAATATGACTGTGAGAGGGGTTATATAACCTGAACAACATGTACACCCATTCCAGTCATGAATAGCATCCCATTTCTCTGGTTCTCAAGAGTAATATTAGGCTATAACATCAAGTATCATTTAGAGTTGGAACTTTCTGATTGTACTGATTTCCTCTGGGCTTGGGAGGCTGAGCAGCTAAAGAAATCTGATTTCATGTAAGTCATTGGCTGTAGCTAAATGCCTTTTTCATTGTCCAGGAAGAAATAATGTTTATATTGAAATACCTACTTTCCAAAGCATCGCAGCCCCAATTTCAATGGTTACGTGACGCAGATGGGAAAATATTTTAAATATCTGTAAAACAGAAGGCCATAGCTCCTGAATACTTTATCCTCATCAACTGCTTCTAGTTAAGTAAGCCAGTGAAAATATTAAGTGATGTAGGTTCAAATTCAGCTGATGGTGACAAACACAGTGATGACTCTCGTTATATAATGATGGCATTCAAGAGCTCCAAAATATGCAGGTGTTTAGAAACCATGTCACATGATGAATAGTTACATTTAGCATATACAAGAGAAGAAATATGGTGGCTGAACTTGCATGTTTGAGGACCAATGTGTGGAAGGGGCAGTAGGCTAATTACATGTCTCCAACAGCAGAACAAAGATGAATGGGTAGAAATACTACAGAGATGTGTATGTGTAGAAGAAAGGACTTCAGGATGATTGGCACTACTCACTGCTGAGCAGGAGTGCGTTTGAACTGGGCATGTTCACTGGACTGAGGCTAGAGACTCCCATGTTGGGAATGCCCTTGGACAAAAAACTGGTGTTGAATGGGAGATCTGGAGTCTGCACCATTCTCAGATTTGGTTACTCCTTGACTTTCTAAATGAAGACTCTAGGGAAGCTGGTGAAAGTTATGCCAGCCCTATATGGTGTGAGCCATGCTAAGAGTCCAGTTCATAACTGCAAATCCTTCTTGTTCAGGAACACAGTACCATGCAGAAGTTACACTGCACGCAAGTTGACAAAATTGTGGCACAGTATGACAAAGAGAAGTCGACTCATGAGAAAATCCTAGAGAAGGCAATGAAGAAGAAGGGGTAATACTGTTTATTTCCTTCTGAAGACTTTCTCTATGTTTATATTTTGTCTTTTCCCACAGTTTTGCTGCTGTTTAGGTCAAGGAAGAACCTAGTGTTGACTTGATTTTCATCATTAAAAATTATTCCTGGAAAGTAAGAAACTCATTCCTTTTGAATGCTCTAACATCATAACAGGTCAATGAGTGGATGTACCTTCTGATTTGGGAAAGGTTCTCAGCAGAGATTCTGAAATCTTTTAATTCATCATAATTAGTTCTAATATGAGAAAGAAATCTTGGCCTCAAATAATTGAAAAAATACCTCTTTACTCTGAGAATTGATTGTCCTTTTTGATTTTGAACTAATTTTAAATTTACAGAAAAGTTTCCAAAATACTACAGAGAGTTCCCTTATACCCTTAACTCACTTTCCCTAAATGTTAACATCTCACATAATCATAGTACAGTTGTCAAACCAGGAAATTGACAGTGGTGCAATACCATTAACCAAGCCACAGTGATTTTTCACATTTTACCAGTTTTTCCACAAGTGCTTGTTTTCCACTCTGGGATCGCCTCCAAAATTGCACATAGCATTTAGTTGTCATCTCAGTATGTGATAATTCCTCAATCTCTCCCTGTCTTTTGTGACTTTCACTTTTGAAGAGAGCTGGTCAGTTGTTTTGTAGAATGTCTCTCCTTTTGGATTTGTCTGATATTTTCTCATGATGAGAGTGAGGTTATGCATTTGTGGCAAGCACATCATGGAAATGATGCTGCTTCCTTCTCAGTCCATGATTTTGGGGGGATGGGGGTGTGACATTGATATGTCCCATTATTGGTGATGTTAACCTGGATGACTTGGTTAAGGTGGTATCTGACAGGTTTCTGCACTGTCAGGTTACTTTTTTCCCTTTATAAATACTTTGGGGAAAATTCCGTGAGACCACGCATACATTCTATTTATCTGATAAATTATTTTTCCTGCCTTTGACCTTCTCCATGGATTCCCTCTGGTTTTTATCTCTTTCATTCAGTCCCTGCTGATGTCTTCTAGTTTTCCACAACCTTTGGCACAAGAGAAAAGGAGAATGGGATTTCTTTTTCCTACTTAGCTTTTTGGCATTTGGTTTTTGTTTTTTATTTTTGTTTTAACAGTCGCTCAAGATATACCTAGAAACAGAACAGATTATGTTGGTTATAATTTTCTTGGACATTGGTTCATATTGCTGAAATTTCAGATCCCAAGATCTAAGTTCATGACATGAAACCAGTGTAATTTGCTTGAGGAGTAAATGGTGGGTAATTAAAATGCCTGCCCTGGTCTCAGGCCTCACTATTTGAGAGGCACCTTCATTGTTATTAATGTTGTATTTTTCAGAAAAATACAAATCAGGCAGTGATTATTGAGCATCTGTTATTATGTATCATCTGCCTTTTGTTTTTCCCGTAGGTTTCACTGTGTATCATTGAGGCAGAAATGTGCCTGTTGGTTAGAAAACATTTTGGTCTATATTTTAAGTGAGTAAGTGAGTCACCCACCTCAGAGCTCATGTGGCAATATTGGTAGTGATTACAGTAAGTTCTGAGGACCTGTGATTCCTCTGGATTCTAACCACATCAGCTTTGGCCTATTTCTTTTTTGTAAATTAATTTCTCATATTTAATGACATTGTAGGCTATAATATTGAAACTGATGGTAGACGTAGACTCTAATACCAAGGAGCAAATTGTTGACAACTTTATAGTACTCTCCAAGAATAAGGTTATTTGTATTTACAAGATACCTTTTCAAAAAATGTTTCATGCATTTTTGTGGATCGGTGTATTTAGAAACACAGTTTTGGCTTTAACCAAACCAAAAATCTTTATTAAGGAGATTTCAGACCCAAGCACCATAGAGTAAATTTCTTTGCTAAAAGTAATATTACAATTTTCTGATTCAATCAGTCATGGGTGCTACCTTTAGAAATTAAAAAAATGGATAAAATATATCTTTACCTCATGATTGTTTTTACTCTCAAAGATAACGTGGGATCAAAATGTAATTTATTATAAACTTGGTAGTTATTAGAAGTGTTCCTGGTATAACACTTAACACCCAAAACAGGCTATTGAGTGCTCTTGGAGGTCTCTCAACAAATAAAGCCCTGTTTTATCCTAAATGTAGGTGAGACTGGAAAAGTCTAATCTGTAGATTTCTTCCTGAGCCTGTGCTGTCAAACGCAGCACTCCTACCAGGCTCTCCACACAGAGCATTTCCAAGTACTCTAAACAGTAGAATCTTAGCAATACCTTAAAAGTTACTTCAAAATCAGACATCAGATATTTTCTTCTGGAAAGCCGTATCTGAGGAGAGTTTCTCATCATTAATATTGACCATGGTATCAAGACTGCCTGGACTTACTCTTGCTATGTCGCCCAGGCTGAAGTGCAGTAGCACAATCTTGGCTCAATGCAACCTCCGCCTCCCAGGCTCAAGCAATTGTCCTGCCTCTGCTTCCTGAGTAGCTGAGACTACAGGCACATGCTGCAATGCCAGCTAATTTGTTGTATTTTTAATAGAAACGGGGTTTCACCATGTTGGCCAGGCTGGTCTCGAACTCCTGACCTCAACTGATCTGCCTACCTTGGCCTCCCAAAGTGCTGGGATTACAAGTGTGAGCCACTGCACCCAGCCTCCCTGGACTTTTAACTGCAACTGAGTTGCTAAAAAGTTAGTGAAAGGGGAAACTGTGACAGTCCTTGGAGCTTTCTCATGCAGGATCTATTTTTGAAACAAATGAAAGGTCTCCCCTTACTCTTACCTACTCAGCTGAAAGGAACGATTGACCTGGGAAAGGGAAGCTTTATTCAAGTGCTTCCAGCTTTGGCTAATGACTGCCTCTCATATGCTTTCCACTCAAGGATCTTTAAGGTGATGGCAAAAAGATGAATGGGAGAACAAGGAAAGACAAGCTAAAGTTGGGAAAATTCTAAATTACAGAAATTATTTTGCATAGCCCGAATAAAAAGAAGGTTGATGCACTAAAAAGGGGAAAATAAAATCTTGATTTTTAAATAAATATTACGAGTGCATGCCCTTATGCCCTCAGATGAGACTGTTGAATAAAACCTCTCATTGCATTTACTGTGAAAGATTTGTCTAGAATTAAGTCACGAGAATGTTTCGGCAGTGCTGCAAACTGACTGAATAACAGAAGAGAGAAGAAACTTGCTCAGTGCCAGCCATTGAGAAGTGCTAGATTTGATGCGAGACCTCACATTTTTAGAGTAATGCTTCTGTCAGAGGAACTTGGAATTATATTATAATGAAGCATTCTGACTTGAGCTATAATAACCTAGGGTATACATGCTGAAGACGAAGCTCAGGGCCTGTTCTTGTTTCAGCAGCGATGTGGATATTCCAAAAGGAAGACATAATCACTGAAATAAGCAGTAATAGTTGCTGGGCACTCGCCTAGCATATATTTCCTACTCACAATAGAATAAGAAGCAAAAATTGCCCTGTGGTGCCAAGGATTGCTATTTTCTCCTTCACTGGCATATTTAAAAGACAAAAATCTGGCTTTATAACGAAATGGAAGAAGGAAAAATTCACTTCAAGTCTGAGGACCTATTTTCCAGTTTTCATCCCAAATAATATTTTATTGAATAAGTGAAAAATAGCTTGAAGAAAAACAGGAACCAAAATGGAAACTGACAACAGCCCCTTAACAATGAAATAATTGTTAGGTTTGAAGTGCCTCTTTGTGTAGTGGTTGAATTGAGTAATCATGAAACATAATATTTTGTAAGGTGTGAATCTATTACTAGAAAGGCCAGTGTTGCCCAATGAGCCATGACATCTCATATTTGATGAATATATTATCTTCATCAGAAAGCTTTGTAGCAAAGACCCATGGGAATGGGAAAATATCTAATTTCTAGCATGCATTTGCAACTTTCCATTTTCAGGGGAAGTAATTGTCTCGAAATGAAAAAAGAAACAGAAATCAAAATTCAGACGCTGACATCAGATCACAAATCTAAGGTAAGAAAATGCCCATTTTTACAGCAGTGACTTGCAGAAGGCACTTTGTAATTTTTTAGAAGGAGTACCTAGTGTAAATCAGAAATAACAGTAGCCTAGAACTGGTCTGGTAGCCTGCAGCTGATCTGGGATGTCAGGGGAGCCCAGGGTTCAAGTTTGCCTCAGACTCACTGGCTTTAAGAACAGCCATTTCATGGAACATCTTCTTTTGTCTTGTCTGTTGAACTATGCTAACAATATTTATGTTGCCTGCCTCAGAGGCATCAAGTAAAACAATAAATGAGGATACTAAAAGGAAATATTAAATAAAATACAGAATATACTTCCCTATAGAAATAACATTAAACATAGGACAGAAAACCACCCAAATTGGGAGGTGATACTTACTCCATCCTAACTTTATATGGAAATTTGGGATGAGAAAAAATTAAGAGCTGATATTCTAAAAGAGAAGCCTAATTACTCACATTTTCTTAAAGACAGGAGAAAATAGGAGCTTGAGAGACTTTAATCAACTTTGTGGGCATTTGGAGAACTAAGTGTTAAGTCCCAGTTAAGAACAAAAACAATTCTTCCAGCAATAATAGTTTTTAAATGAAAAGGAATAAAAGAAAAAAAAAAACCAGCAACAACTGTTAAAGAAAGCTCCCAAAAATAGCTGTGGTCAAACCAGCCAGCCTCATCTATCTATATGTGGCTGTGTCATCTGGCCCAATGGCCCTGCTGCATGCATGGAGCAGCCAAGCTGTTCAAGATGTTCTCCGTGGTAGCTGTATATTTTGTAGGGCATGAACTCTATAGAGGCAGTAAGCCATTTGTCTTTAAGAGTTATTCCCCACTCTGTCTTCTTAACTGGAATGTTTGAAAATTAGTAGTTGTGCAAACTGTCATGATTCTTAGATGCTTGGCATCAATAAGAAAAGCCTTGGCCATAGGATCAGTTTGCTTTTGCTATATAATGAACTGTGTCAAAGAACAGCACATTAAAACAACTACTACAGTTTATTAGGTCACAGTTCAGTGGGTCAGAAATGTGGGCTGTACTTCTGCTGATTTTGGCTGGAGACACTTGTGTATCTACTGTCAGCAGGGGGTGTATGGCCTTACTTATGTATCTGGTAGTTGGCTGGCTGTTGGTTGTTTTCCTACATGACCTATCAACCTCCAGCAGGCTAGCACAGGCTCAGTCAGAGGGTAGCCACAGGGATCCAAGCATAGCAGAAGGGCAAGTACTTTCCAGCCTCTGCTTGCATCACATTTGCTACTATCTCATTGGCTAACAGGTCACCCAACTTCAAGGAGCTGGAGAAATAGACTCCAACTCTTGACAAGAGGTGCTGCAAAACCCCACTGCAAAGAGCTTGGATATTGGGTGGGGAGGACTTTCTACCCTAGTGTCTATCAGGGTTGACACAGGAAGTCATGATCCAGAAATAAAAGAACACACAGCTCTCTATTCACACATGTGGCCTCGTGGACATGAAGCTGGAGAAACATAAGGTGATAAAGAGAATCCTGATGGAACTGGTAAAAGAGCCCAAGGTCCACACAAACCAGAGTGTTGGCTGGGTGTGGTGGCTCACGCCTGTAATCCCAGCACTCTGGGAGGCTGAGGCAGGTGGATCACCTGAGATCGGGAGTTCGAGACCAGCCTGGCCAACATGGTGAAACCCTGTCTCTAGTAAAAATACAAAAATTAGCTGGGCGTGGTGGCACGCACCTGTAATCCCAGCTACTTGGGAAGCTGAGGCAGGAGAATCGCTTGAACCCAGGAGGTGGAAGTTGCAGTGAGCCAAGATCATGCCACTGCACTCCAGCCTGGGCAACAGAGGCAGACTCTGTCTAAAAAAACAAAACAAACAAACAAAAAACAAAATAGAGTGTTGCTAAGTGAGGCAGTAAAATAAGGGTTCACAGTTAACTATTCAGAGCCAAAACAATTGATTTATTTTAATAAGCAATAACTTCCTGCTTCCCATTGATTAATACATATTATTTTTTGGTGGTTATAGGTGTCTCATGATTCACCAAGTAAGTTGGTGGGAGGAATCTGAAATACCTGAATAATGTTGTGCTTTTGGGTTCATACCTGACCTATGAGGATTACAATGGCACCGTCCCCTTTTTTCTGAACAGGTCAAAGAGATTGTAGCACAGCACACGAAGGAATGGTCAGAAATGATCAATACCCACAGTGCTGAGGAGCAAGAAATCCGAGACCTGCACCTCAGCCAGCAGTGTGAGCTGCTGAAAAAGCTACTCATCAATGCCCACGAGCAGCAAACCCAGCAGCTGAAACTGTCCCATGACAGGTGGGGGAATTGCCATGTCCAGAGTAAACATCTAATATTTAAAAACAAAAGCTGATTTTGTGTGTATAAGAGAGCCAAGGTAGTAAGTGAAATCAATTTGACATACAACATGTAGCTCTTTTGTGTATCTCATCATATGGCTGATTATGAGCAAGATGAGCTATAGAAATGGCCCCCAGGGGCCAGGTGCAGTGGCTCACACCTGTAATCCCAGTGCTTTGGGAGGCCAAGGCAGGAGGATTACTTGAGCCCAGGAGTTCAAGACATAGCAAGACCCCATCTCTATTTTAAAAAAAGAAAAAAGAAGAAAGAAATGGTCCCTGCCATCAGAGGGCTTACAGGTGTTGACAAGATAATACACCCATATGAAAAGTTAAGTCAGATAACAAAGTAGCATATGACACATATTTTAAAATGTCATGGGCACTAAAGGCATCCAGGTCAGAGGAGCTCTACCTTTTCAGAGTGGTCATGGAGACTTTTCAAAATGGTAGGGCTGGAACTGGCCTTTGGAGAATGATCTGGAGTCTCTTAGGAAGAAAAGACACACAGAGAGTTAAAGACCAATCAGTTGAGCTCCTAGAGTGACCAGGTTCTGATCATTTAATGGCTACCTGCGGAGAGAGTCTCCATTTCCCTTCCTTACAGTGTTAGGACTTCTGTGAATTTTGGAAAGATAGGCCTGATTAAGAAACAGCAAAGTATCGGTTTATTTTGGCCTGTGCCCACTTCAGCAAAGTGAATATTGCATTGGAAATACTGCAAGCCATGAGCTGGACTTATCCCTGAGCAGAAGAAGGCTGGTGTTTGTTACATCTTTTTATCATAGCTCGGTTGCAGCTTGCTTGGTTCTCACTCAGTGTCTACCGTATGCCACAGTTAAGGTCTATTGAGACACAACAGGAGTAGAAAATAGAAGCATTATACAAATAAATCAAACAAAAAAATGTTTTTAATGCCAGCTGCATAAATTATCTGGCTGCATGTCCAAATTCCCAACATTACTTTGGAGTGACAGATACTGCCACAAGAACAAAGTGTTTTTGCTGTGGTTTCCAATTCTCATTTGAGGCAACTAAATGAGGTCTCCCATGCTCCATTTTCTGTGGGATAATGTGCTGTACCCCCATGCATTTTAAAGCATTCTATTTAGTCCTATAGGATTAGAAGTTGTCTTTTCTTTTTTCCTTAGAAATGCTCTTGATTTACTATGCAGAAAGGTGTGTTCATCATTCTGCCTTTGATGATTGCTACAATGCCAGATTTTAGGTGCCTACCCTTATTCAAAGATACTTCACAGAATACAGCACGGCACTTGTCTAATCTTCTTTTACATTGTTGAATAAAGAAAAAAACATTAGCTCACAACAGTAGGCATTATCTGAAAGGAAAAAACAAAATATACTAATTCTTGAATTGCTTAGGAAGTCATTTGAAGAGATCATGACCTAGTTACTAAAATACTTTAAAAAATATATCCATGGGCTTCATTCCAAAATGGCAGAATAGGAACAGCTCCAGTCTGCAGCTCCCAGTGTGATCGATGCAGAAGATGAGTGATTTCTGCATTTCCAACTGAGGTACCTGGTTCATCTCATTAGGACTGGTTGGACAGTGGGTGCAGCCCAAGGAGGGTAAGCCAAAGCAGGGTGGGGTGGCGCCTCACCCAGGAAGCACAAGGGGTCAGGGGATTTCCCTTTCCTAGCCAAGGGAAGCCGTGACAGACAGTATCTGGAAAAATAGGACACTTCTGCCCAAATACTGTGCTTTTCCCAAGGTCTTAGCAACCGGCAGACAAGGCAATTCTCTCCTGTGCCTGGCTTGGCAGGTCCCACATCCATGTAGCCAGGCTCACTGCTAGCACAGCAGTCTGAGATCGAACCGTGAGGCAGCAACCTGGCTGGGGGAGGGGCGACCACCATTGCTGAGGCTTGAGTAGGTAAACAAAGTGGCCCGGAAGCTCAAACTGGGTGGAGCCCACTGCAGCTCAGCAAGGGCCTACTGCCTCTATAGACACCATCTCTGTGGGCAGGGCATAGCTGAACAAAGGCAGCAGACAACTTCTGCAGACTTAAACATCCCTGTCTGACAGCTCTGAAGAGAGCAGTGGTTCTCCCAGCACGGCGTTTGAGCTGTGAGAATGGACAGACTGCCTCCTCAAGTGGGTCCCTGACCCCCATGTAGCCTAACTGGGAGACACCACCAAGTAGGGGCTGACAGACACTTCATATAAGTGGGTGCCCCTCTGGGACGAGGCTGCCACAGGAAGGATCAGGCAGCAATATTTGCTGTTCTGCAGCCTCCGCTGGTGATACCCAGGCAAACAGGGTCTGGAGTGGACCTCCAGCAAACTCCAACAGACCTGCAGCTGAGGGACCTGACTAGTAGAAGGAAAACTAACAAATAGAAAGGAATAGCATCATCATCAACAAAAAGGTCATCTACACCAAAACCCCATCTGTAGGTCACCAACATCAAAGACCAAAGGTAGATAAAACCACAAAGATGGGGAGAAACCAGAGCAGAAAAGCTGAAAATTCTAAAAACCAGAGCACCTCTTCTCCTCCAAAGGATCGCAGCTCCTCGCCAGCAATGGAACAAAGCTGAATGGAGAATGACTTTGACAAGTTGACAGAAGTGGGCTTCAGAAGGTCAGTAATAACAAACTTCTCTGAGCTAAAGGAGCATGTTCGAACCCATCGCAAGGAAGCTAAAAACCTTGAAAAAAGGTTAGATGAATGGATAACTAGAATAAACAGTGTAGAGAAGACCTTAAATGACCTGATGGAGCTGAAAACCATGGCACGAGAGCTTCGTGACACATGCACAAGCTTCAATAGCTGATTCAATCAAGTGGAAGAAAGGGTATTGGTGATTGAAGATCAAATTAATGAAATAAAGCGAGAAGACAAGATTAGAGAAGAAAGAGTAAAAAGAAAAGAACAAAGCCTCCCAGAAATATGGGACTATGTGAAAAGACCAAATCTGTGTTTGACTGGTGTACCTGAAAGTGATGGGGAGAATGGAACCAAGTTGGAAAACACTCTTCAGGATATCATCCAGGAGAACTTCCCCAACCTAGCAAGGCAAGCCAACATTCAAATTCAGGAAAGACAGAGAACACCGCAAAGATACTCCTCGAGAAGAGCAACCCCAAGACACATAATTGTCAGATTCACCAAGGTTGAAATGATGGAAAAAATGTTAAGGGCAGCCAGAGAGAAAGGTCGGGTTACCCACAAAGGGAAGCCTATCAGATTAACAGCGGACCTCTCGGCAGAAACCCTTCAAGCCAGAAGAGAGTAGGGGCCAATATTCAACATTCTTAAAGAAAGGATATTCAACCCAGAAGAGAGTAGGGGCCAATATTCAACATTCTTAAAGAAAGGATTTTCAACCCAGAATTTCATATCCAGCCAAACTAAGCTTCATAAGTGAAGGAGAAATAAAATCCTTTACAGAGAAGCAAATGCTGAGAGATTTTGTCACCAGTAGGCCTGCCTTACAAGAGCTCCTGAAGGAAGCATTAAACATGGAAAGAAACAACCGGTACCAGCCACTGCAAAAACATGCCAAATTGTAAAGACCAACGAGGCTAGGAAGAAACTGCATCAATTAATGGGCAAAATAACCAGCTAACATCATAATGACAGGATCAAATTCACATATAACAATATTAACCTTAAATGTAAATAGGCTAAATGCCCCAATTAAAAGACACAGACTGGCAAACTGGATTAACAGTCAAGACCCATCAGTGTGCTGTATTCAGGAAACCCATCTCACATTCAGAGACACATATAGGCTCAAAATAAAGGGATGGAGGAAGATCTATCAAGCAAATGGAAAACAAAAAAAAGCAGGGGTTGCAATCCCAGTCTCTGATAAAACAGACTTTAAGCCAACAAAGATCAAAAGAGACAAAGAAGGCCATTACATAATGGTAAAGGGATCAATTCAACAAGAAGAGCTAACTATCCTAAATATATATGCGCCCAATACAGGAGCACCCAGATTCATAAAGCAAGTCCTTAGAGACCTACAAAGCGACTTAGACTCCCACATAATAATAATGGGAGACTTTAACACCCCACTGTCAATATTAGACAGATCAATGAGACAGAAGGTTAATAAGATATCCAGGACTTGAACTCAGCTCTGCACCAAGCAGACCTAATAGACATCTACAGGACTCTCCACCCCAAATCAACAGAATATACATTCTTCTCAGCACTGCATCGCACTTATTCTAAAATTGATGACATAATTGGAAGTAAAGCACTCCTCAGCAAATGTAAAGGAACAGAAATCACGACAAACTATCTCTCAGGCCACAGTGCAATCAAATTAGAACTCAGGATTAAGAAACTCACTCAAAACTGCAAAACTACATGGAAACAGAACAACCTGCTCCTGAATGACTACTGGGTAAATAACGAAATGAAGACAGAAATAAAGATGTTCTTTGAAACCAATGAGAACAAAGACACAACATACCAGAATCTCTGGGACACATTTAAAGCAGCATGTAGAGGGAAACTTACAGCACTAAATGCCCACAAGAGAAAGCAGGAAAGATATAAAATTGACACCCTAACGTCACAATTAAAAGAACTAGAGACGCAAGAGCAAACAAATTCAAAAGCTAGCAGAAGGCAAGAAATAACTAAGATCAGAGCAGAACTGAAAGAGATAGAGACACAAAAAACCCTTCAAAAAAATCAATGAATCCAGGAGCTGGTTTTTTGAAAAGATCGACAAAATTGATAGACCACTAGCAAGACTAATAAAGAAGAAAAGAGAGAAGAATCAAATAGATGCAATAAAAAAATGATAAAGGGGATATCACCACCGATCCCACAGAAATACAAATTACCATCAGAGAATACTATAAACACCTCTATGCAAATAAACTAGAAAACCTAGAAGAAATGGATAAATTCCTGGACACATACACCCTCCCGAGACTAAACCTGGAAGAAGTTGAATCTCTGAATAGACCAATAACAGGCTCTGAAGTTGAGGCAATAATTAATAGCCTACCAACCAAAAAAAGTCCAGGACCAGACAGACTCACAGCCGAATTCTACCAGAGGTACAAAGAGGAGCTGATACCATTCCTTCTGAAACTGTTCCAATCCACAGAAAAAGAGGGAATCCTCCGTAACTCATTCTATGAGGCCAGCATCATCCTGATACCAAAGCCTGGCAGAGACACAACAAAAAAGAAGAGAATTTTAGACCAATATCCCTGATGAACATCCATGCAAAAATCCTCAATAAGATAAATACTGGCAAACCAAATCCAGCAGCACATCAGAAAGCTTAACCACCATGATCAAGTCAGCTTCATCCCTGGGATGCAAGGCTGGTTCAACATATGCAAATCAATAAATGCAATCCATCACATAAACAGAACCAATGACAAAAACCACATGATTATCTCAATAGATGCAAAAAATGCTGACAAAATTCAACAGGCCTTCATGCTAAAAACTCTCAATAAACTAGATATTGATGGAATGTATCTCAAATTACTAAGAGCTATTTATGACAAACCCACAGCCAATGTCATACTGAATAGGCAAAAACTGGAAGCATTCCCTTTGAAAACCAGCACAAGACAAGGATGCCCTCTCTCACCACTCCTATTCAACATAGTGCTGGAAGTACTGGCCAGGGCAATCAGGCAAGAGAAAGAAAGAAAGGGTATTCATTTAGGAAAAGAGGAAGTCAAATTGTCCCTGTTTGCACATCACATGATTGTATATTTAGAAAACCCCATCATCTCAGCCCCAAATCTCCTTAAGCTGATAAGCAACTTCAGCAAAGTCTCAGGGTACAAAATCAATGTGCAAAAATCACAAGCATTCCTATACACCAATAACAGACAGAGAGCCAAATCATGAGTGAGCTTCCGTTCACATTTGCTACAAAGAGAATAAAATACCTAGGAATTCAGCTTACAAGAGATGTGAAGGACCTCAGCTTACAAGAGATGTGGAGGAGAACTACAAACCACTGCTCAATGAAATAAAAGAGGACACAAATAAATGGAAGAACATTCCATGCTCATGGATAGGAAGAATCAATATCGTGAAAATGGCCATACTGCCCAAGGTAATTTATAGATTCAATGCCATCCCCAGCAAGCTACCAATGACTTTCTTCATGGAATTGGAAAAAACTACTTTAAAGTTCATATGGAACCAAAAAAGAGCCCTCATTGCCAAGACAATCCTAAGCAAAAAGAACAAAGCTGGAGGCATCATGCTACCCGACTTTATACTACAAGGCTACAGTAACCAAAACAGCATGGTACTAGTACCAAAACAGAGATATAGACCAATGGAACAGAACAGAGCCCTCAGAAATAACACCACACGTCTACAACCATCTGATCTTTGACAAACCTGACAAAAACAAAAAATGGGGAAAGGATTCCCTATTTAATAAATGGTGCTGGGAAAACTGGCTAGCCATATGTAGAAAGCTGAAACTGGATCCCTTCCTTACACCTTACACAAAAATTAATTAAAGATGGATTAAAGACTTAAATGTTAGACCTAAAACCATAAAAGCCCTAGAAGAAAACCTAGGCAATACCATTCAGGACATAGGCATGGGCAAGGACTTCATGACTAAAACAAAAAGCAATGGCCACCAAAGCCAAAACAGACAAATGGGATCTAATTAAACTAAAGAGCTTCTGCATGGCAAAAGAAACTACCATTAGAGTGAACAGGCAACCCACAGAATGGGAGAAAATTTTTGCAGTCTACCCATCTGACAAAGGGCTAATATCCAGAATCTACAAAGAACTCAAACAAATTTACAAGAAAAAAACAACCCCATCAAAAAACAGGCAAAGGATATGAACAGACACTTCTCAAAAGAAGACATTTATGCAGCCAACAGACACATGAAAAAATGCTCATCATCACTGGTCATCAGAGAAATGCAAATCAAAACCACAAGAGATGCCATCTCACGCCAGTTAGAATGGTGATCATTAAAAAGTGAGGAAACAACAGATGCTGGAGAGGATGTGGAGAAATAGGAATGCTTTTACACTGTTGGTGGGAGTGTAAATTTGTTCAACGATTGTAGAAGACAGTGTGGCGATTCCTCAAGGATCTAGAACTAGAAATCCCATTTGACCCAGCAATCCCATTACTGGGTATATACCCAGATGATTATAAACTATGCTACTATAAAGACACATGCACACATATGTTTATTGTGGCACTATTCACAATAGCAAAGACTTGGAACCAACCCAAATGTCCATCAATGATAGACTGGATTAAAAAAATGTGGCACATATACACCATGGAATACTATGCAGCCATAAAAAAGGATGAGTTCATGTCCTTTGCAGGGATATGGATGAAGCTGGGAACCATCATTCTCAGCAAACTATCACAAGGACAGAAAAACAAACACCGTATGTTCTTACTCATAGGTGGGAATTGAACAGTGAGAACACTTGGACACAGGGTAGGGAACATCACACACTGGGGCCTTTTGGAGGGTGGGGGACTGGGGGAGGGATAGCATTAGGAGAAATGCCTAATGTAAATGACGAGTTGATGGGTGCAGCAAACCAACATGGCACATGTATACCTATGTATCAATCCTGCGTGTTGTGCACATGTACCCTAGAACTTAAAGTATAATAAAAAAATAAATAAATAAATCCACGGCAGAAGCACTTTTCAAAGCAACAGCAGTATTTTAGCTTTTTCTCAAACCCCTGGTGGTTGTGTTTCTTCCTCATGATCACAACTATTATTCTTGGTTAAAAATCTTTGCGTTCTTGACATTTGTCAGCAACATTTGGTCATTGGTGTTTGTTGAATGAATGAATACAGAAAGGTCAATTTCCTAACAAGTTATGGTAAAATCTGAGAGTGATCTTCTTGGGTCCAGAGTTTCTATACATGTTCCTGCTGGAGTGGCTCTAGGATAGCTGAGTGAGTAACTCACCACTTCAGTATTGCCCATCTGCTTGGATGCAGAGCAAATAGCAGTGCCTCGGTAACCTGACTGCTTGGATGCTGGTTTCCAGGCAGTGCTTTCAATAGATCTCCGTAGGTTATAGAAAAAGATTTTTGTAATCATATACTGTGTAGCATTTTAAGTTTTATTCCTTTAATTCACACATAAATAAACATGTGTGTCATGCGTACACATGCATTCACACAGACAGTGGTTGGTCACCTGCAAACCTACTTTTTTGCTATTCCCTGTGCTTACTTGAAACCATTGAGTCCCTTTCATTCCTGTGGCTGATAGAAACAGGAAGGCCGTTTGTGATGGTTAGAACATTTTCTCTCTTCCAGCCCATCTGATCCCAAACAATATGAAGCAAAACTGAGATCTTTATATTTATGGGCAAAAATACTGTCTCCTCATCACAGGCCATCACTGTCACTTCACCACTAGGTGGCCACTGCCCCTCAAGGATCAGCATCCACATAGCTTGGGGTCCCTTCCCTCCTTTTTCCAAAATACAGAAGTCGATGAGCTCAATAATAGAAAAAAAAAAAAAAAGAGTGAGAGGAGTGAGCCTAGTCATATTGCTATAAACAGAAGTATTTTGGGGTTTTTTCATGTTTAAATTATGTCTATATCTATAACATGTAAACTTTACTCTTGTAACCATTAAGTGCATGGCATTAAGCACATTCACATTGTTGTGTACCCTTCACTACCACCCACCTCCAGAACTTTCTCATTTTCCCCAGGCGAATCTCTCTACCCATTAAACACAAACTCTCCATCCCCCCTCCCTGTTTGTTTTCTTGTTTTTAATACATAGGGAAAGCAAAGAAATGCGAGCACACCAGGCTAAGATTTCTATGGAAAATAGCAAAGCCATCAGCCAAGATAAATCTATCAAGAATAAAGCAGAACGGGAAAGGTAAGTCTGAGAGTACTCACTGCTGGAACATGGCATTGACCTGAGGACACAGTCTCAACTTTCTTTACATGTGTACACACACACACAACTCAGACAGAAAAACACTTGTGGCTTTTGACTAGGAATTCTGCTATTATAACTGCAATGGAGGTTTGTTATTATCACTGTAGAACAATTGTCCACATTTTCTGGTTGCTTACTACCACCAGTAAAATTAGTTTACATTCAATATATATGTGCTGCTGTACAAACAAAGTTTCATAAAATATGACATAATAATATAATTTTTTTATTTTGTTCATTTACTTTTTGCTTGTTTGTTTTGAGATGGAGGCTTGCTTTATCACCCAAGTTAGAGTGCAGTGGCGCAATCTCAGCTCACTGCAACCTCCACGTCCTGGGTTCGAGCGATTCTCCTGCCTGAGCCTCCCTAGTAGCTGGGATTACAGGCATGCACCACCACACCTGGCTAATTTTTGTATTTTTAGGAGAGATGGGGTTTCACCATGTTGGCCGGACTGGTCTTGAACTCCTGACCTCAAGTGATCTGCCCACCTCAGCCTCCCAAAGTGCTGGGATTATAGGCGTGAGCCACTGCACCCAGCCTATAATCAATATAATTCTGAAGCATCCTTCCCAGGTTCCATTAGGTCATTCTGCAAGCCTCTCCCTTGCTCAGGTGTCAGTCCATTCTGGATGGGCCGGTTCTGAATAGCAGCAACAGTCAGGAGGGTGGTCTTCTTCAGTAGTCTTTCACATGGGATCATCTTTAAAGCCCCCATCCCATTTGTCTCATTTGTCCTTATGTTAGGTGAGTTTTCTGGAAGCAGATCAAGGCAGGAATTGAGGTGCTTGTGATTCACTGAGGAAGGGACCTTCAGAGAAAAGGAGTAAGGAAGCAGGAAGGCCCAGGGCAGGCTCTAAGAAAGGATGTGATCTCACCTAGGGTCCCTGTAACCTCAAATAAAAAAATTGCACCACAGATTTGTCCCTCTTTGAAGCAAGAGTACCTGGCTTTTGTGTTTCCATATTAGGCAGTCATTGGCTGCCTGAGACTTGGGGGAGGCTTTGTGTGACCTCCATAGAAGGTGCCAGGTGCAAGTCCTTTAGACACAGCTGGTAAAGGGGATCTGAGGAGCTGTCAATAGTCGTGTTACCCAAGGGATAGGCACTTAATTCCCAGCGATCACCTGTGCTGCCCATCATCCACCTCAGGAAACCTCTGAGAATACAAACGCTGTCAGCTCCATAACCAAGAGCCTGGGTTACACCACCAGCGGTTAGGGACAGTGGGGTTCCTTCTTTTGGGGGAATAATACCCAGCAAGAAGGTGGCCTTTTGGCCAAAGTCCAACAGAGAAAAGTTGTTTTATGAGCCAGGTACAGTGGCTCACACCTGTAATCCCAGCACTTTGGGAGGCCGAGGTAGGCAGATTACCTGAGGTCAGGAGCTCGGGACCAGCTTGACCAACATGGTGAAACCTCACCTCTACTAAAAATACAAAAAAAGTAGCTGGGCATGGTGGTGCCTGCCTGTAATCCCAGCTACTCAGGAGGCTGAGACAGGAGAATCGCTTGAACCCCAGGGGCGGAGGTTGCAGTGAGCTGAGATCCTGCCATTGCACTCCAGCCTGGCCAACAGAGCAAAACTTCATCTCAAAAAAAAAAAAAAAAAAAAAGAAAAGAAAAAATGTCATTCTCTGGATGTTATTCTCAGATAAGCAACTTTGTTTAAGGGCCTCATATATACATGGAAATGACACCTTCTTCAGCTTGAAAACGCCAAATATTCCAGCCATGATAAAACCTCATTAATTTGAACTGTTTTAGACTGTCCAAAGTGAAATATAGAATTAACCATGACAAATGTGCCAATTAATAGCTTTTTACCATCTTTTTCAAATATGTTACAAAGTAGACTTTAGCTCAGTTGAGGTCAAATTATCTTCAATTTGGAGTTACTGCTAACTTAATTAGCAAGGTTCTTAAAATTTATCTTATTTTGAAAAGTGTACTTATTTATTGTAAGTTTCTATTTTTATTTGTGCAGCTGTATGGGGGTACATGAGAAAACTTTACATGTATACAATGCCCAGTGATCAAGTCAGGGCATTTAGGTTGTCCATCACCCAAGTACTATAAATTTTTGGCTAAGTATCGTCACCCTACTCTGCTATCTCTTATAAGTTTGTATCCAGTGGTACGTGGTTCCAAAATATCTACAAATTGGCTGTTTTTTAAAAAATAATTTTTCTATACCAAGTGATAGTTATATTCTAAACCCATACTGTGTGTATGTTTGTATCCACTTTATCAAACTAAGGAGAAATAAAATTTAAAAATTTGTCATAGCACTAAGAAAGATATATAGAAACTGAAAATCATACTTACATTTTTAGATCAAAGAAGACATTTTAACAGAAATTACCCAATATTTATAACTGAATGACAATGTAAGCCCTATTTATCAATGTGTAGAGGGTAAAGTGATATTTGGAGTGAAAAGTATAGCCTAGATGCATATATTTTTTAAAAGATGTGAAAATTAATGAGCTAACCACTCAAAGAGAATATGAAGTTGGAAAAACAGTGAACCCAAAGATCTCTGATGGAAAGAAATAAATTTGAAAAGCAAAAAATACTGAAATAGAAAACAAAATGCAATAGAGAACATTCAGAAAAACAACAGCTTATTTGAAAAGAATAATAAATCAGTTAACTTTCTCCAAGACTAAAGAAGAGAGAGAAAGCACGAATTAGTGATGTTAGGAATGAAAAGGGGAATTAACTACAGAGAAAAACGCTTTGAAAAACTAAGTCTACTATTGAAAAAAACTACCAATAAATTTGAAATGTTAGATGGAGTGGAGAATTGCTTTGAAAAATATAAATATCCAAAATTGAAAACGGAGAAAACCTGAACAGACTGACAATTATTACAGAAGTTCAAGAAGTTATAGGTCTTTTCACTCATGAAAAACACTCTACCTCACCAGCAGTCAGGGAAATGCAAGTTAAAACAATGAGCAATGCCATTCCATAGGAGCATCCAACTGACGGAAAGTCTGATAGTACTAAGAGTGGGCAAAGATATGGGGAAAGAGTAACACCCAGACACTGCAGATGGAAATGCAGTTGGGGACAACTGGATTGGAGTAAGGAGGAGCCTGTTCGTACCCTGCCAAGTGGCAAGTCTGAGTATACACCCTACAGCAGCCTTTGCCAGTGTGCACAAGAAGATATGCACCATACTTCATCCACTCATCCGTTTATTCAACAGACACTTATTGTGTCAGGTATTACAGGGCCCACGCACCCAATCGTTGTAGCATTGTTTGAAAATAACCTAATTTTTGTTAATGGCAATGAGGAAATAGTGTAGTCTGTTCATAAATTGAAAAATCCACACAGCAAATGAAAATAATGACGTGGTTTGGAACACAGGTGTATCTCTAAAACATAAGACTACGTGGTAAGCTATGGGAACAAACCCAGACTATGTTACTCTATGGGTACATTTAGAAAACACACGAAACGATACCACTTCACCCGGCCAGCAACATCAGCATCACCTGGGAGCTTACTAGAACCTCAGACCTCCCACCCCAGGCCCACTGGATCAAAGTCACTAAGGCGAAGGCACAACAGTCTGTGGTTTTTATCATCTCTCCAGGTGATTGGTATGCACAGGAAAGTTTGAGAAGCTCTTATATTACACATGGGCGCATCTGTATGTGGTTTAAAATATTAAAACATGGGTGAGAAGATCCACACCAAATTCACAATAGCGGTAACCGCTGGGGAGAGAGGAAGAAGGAAGACTGAATCAGGAAGAATACAAATGGGGCTTTAATTACATCTGGAACTATTTATTGCCTTTAAAAACGTGAGATAAACATGGCAAAACATTAATATCAGTTAATCTGAGGGATACATACACAGATTTTTAAAATATTCTTCTCTGGACATTATTATGTTTGAAAATACTGCAATAAAAATTAGAAAAATAAAGCAATAATTCCATCCAGAGAATTTGATGGAATATAGCTCTTTATTATTTGATATAATATTAATTTCATTCAATGTCATACCAACCATTATTTGTGCCCATTGCTTTTAGGCGAGTCAGGGAGTTAAACAGCAGCAACACTAAAAAGTTTCTGGAAGAAAGAAAAAGAGTAAGTATTTTATTATATTTTTGGCATTCTTAAAAAAACTATAAACAATAACTCATGTTAGCCACCAGACCTCTAGCTAATTTGCTTAATTTGATTTTTCTGTACATTAAACATTCCAGCTTCTCTGCTCCTTGAAAGCTAAAATAATTTCTCACTAAAATCTTTAAGGTAATGATCTGGCACTGTTTTATCCAGAAAATGAAGCCAGGTTTACTCATGCATAAGTCCTCTATTATTTTCTAAGATTTTAGCAGGAAAGATCTTCCCAGAAAGAATTATGAGTTTAAACTCTCCAAATTTTGAGATGATTTTTAAAAAAATTATTATCTCTTTCACTTAAATTATAAAGTTACAAGTCATTTCTCATCCCTGTTTTAAGATTGTAACCCAAAGTTTATCAGAATTTTTTTTTTTTTTGCAGCTCGCAATGAAGCAGTCCAAAGAAATGGATCAGTTGAAAAAAGTCCAGCTTGAACATCTAGAATTCCTAGAGAAACAGAATGAGCAGGTATTTTACCTAAAATACGTAAAAACATGCAGGCAGCTGGCCAGTTTTGGGATACACACGCCATGGCCCACAGTGACCAGTGGCTTGTATATTGTAATTGAAAGGTAGATAGAAGAATTTGTTGCCCATTACTATATTTTCTCCATTATATCCAAAAAGAAAAGAAAGTACCAGTTTTTGGAGCAGGAGCAGAATTTGGCTGTGCCAAAAAAAAGAATATTTGGATAAATTATGGGGATTATGGGGATTCTAAGAATGAAATTACTAAAAGTGAGAGGATGAAAAAAAGAGATTAGAAAGTATTTCTCCATTTTCATTTAGAGTTTTATAATTTGCAAACTATAGGCAAGGGATATGATGTTTAAAAGCAAATGAGAGAAACCACCTATTTTCAAACTCAATCTGAAAATGAAGTTTAAAAACCTCCCTGGGGCTTACAGGTGGTATCTAAAGTCATGAGCCCCCATCACTCTACAAATCACTGAACATGAGTGGATACCATAATCTTAGTGCTTTTTCCCTGCAAGACAAGACACTAAATAAAGAAATATACACAAATAAAGAGTTATCCAGGCCGGGCCAGTGGGCTCATGCCAGAAATCCCAGCACTTTGAGAGGCCGAGGAGGGTGGCTCAGGAGGTCAGGAGATTGAGACCATCCTGGCCAACAAGGTGAAGCCCCGTCTCTCCTAAAAATACAAAAATTAGCCGGGTCTGGTGGCATGCACCTGTAGTCCCAGCTACTCAGTAGGCTGAAGCAGGAAAATCACTTGAACCCGGGAGGCGGAGGTTGCAGTGAGCCGAGATCGCACCACTGCACTCCAGCCAGAGCGACAGAGTGACTCCATCTCAAAAAATAAAATAAAATAAAATAAAAAGGAGTTACCCAAACACCAACTGTTTAGTTAGGCCAATGGGCATATACCAGCACCAAGCTAAATGTATTTTTATCTGGTGCATGGTACAGGTGGGGACCTTTCCAAATGGGCTACAGCCCATCAGCCTTCTACAGTAACCTTTAATTTGATGGAAATCCCTCTAGTTCCTGTGGCAACAAGACCCTCAGTTATCATTTACATTTCAGACTTTCTCAGTTCAAATGTTATTCTTTAGGCGTAGTTGGTATAGAAGTTATTGTTCCTAGGTAATTCAATTTAGAAACAGAGAGGTTTTGATGAAATATGTACTTGTGCCACATTATTCCTTCCTGTTTTCTCCCATCTATAAAACAATCCTATTTAAGGAATACTTTTTTCCAGAGTAAATGACTCCCCTTGATGAATACTTAAGTAGGAATTTTACTAAAAGGTATCTTTGAGAAAGTTAAAAAAAAAAATCATTTTTTTGTATGGTAATTGGGTAACAGATAAATCTGACTTCTAGTTTCAGATTCTTTACTTTTTGGTGGACAGAAATTTTATTCATCAACATACTTCCTAGTTACGTTTCCCATTTCCTTTTCAGCTAAGTGCTTCTATTCATAAGCAAGTCCACTCCAAGGGGACAATATATGGTTATTGTCCCATAGGTACAATTCATTTGACCAACTCATAAACACATCACATTCTGGTACAAGTTACCTAGCTTATGTTTTTGTTCTTAAAGCACTTCTCAAAAAGTGCTCCTGGGGGAAATGTGGGAATATGAATAAGGATAAAGCCACCATCTCCAAAGCTTTAGAAGTCACTTCAGTGATTCAACAATGGGTAGGCATAAGGATGCCTTGGAGAAGGTTTTAAAAAATTCTCCCTAGAAGAAGGGCACAGTGAAAGGTAAGGCACAGTTATGTGTTAGTTACCTAAATTAAGAAACTACTTGGAAATTGTGTTGCTTAGCAACAAGTTTGACTAAAGAATGTAAATGTGCTCAGAATTACTCATCACTACAATAGTGGTGTATGCTAGAGAATACAGTCATCTTGTGTCGCTAGTTTTGGAGCTGAAGTACATAATTTTCAAAAATCACTTTGAGTTTTTATCCTAATACGTGGCTAATTCAAGCCACACCAGAGTTCTTGCATTAAACTGCTAGATTAGTGATAGCTGTATTGATTAGATTGTACTGGGAGGGTGCTGGCTTTTTGTTCCAGAAATTCAAATAATGTCTTTTAAGGTCTACCACCCACGACTGACACTTTGAGTCACAAAAGCTTGGGAAAGCATAGAACATGAAAAGGCTTGAGACCTGATAAAGATTTAATGAGATTCAAGGAAAAGACATTCAAGATACCATACTGATGCTTCTGGCAAGCAACGAATTTGGACTTGAGTTTCTGTGTTAAGCTTTGCTTTAGAAATATGGCCTGTTCAATTGCAAATTCAATCCCAGATCTTTCTAGTTATACATTTTTTGGCATTTAAGGGTGAGAAAGCTCTCAATTCACAGTTACTCTGTATGGTACAACACTGTCATGGGCACAGTGCAAAAGATACAGTGACTTCATTTCTTTCCTCATAAAAAGGCAAGGTCTGGAAGTATATAGTATAGCTCCCTTCATAACCAGGTAAACATTTCATCAGCAAGAACAGTTCTCTGTCTCCAGACAATGCAGACTTCTACAACAATCTTCTAAATAATTGTTAAATCCCAAGACATCTTTTCTAAGCCAGAGATAAATGTAAACATTCTCCCATAGTATTTCCCTCAAAGGTTTCTTTCTGTTTTCCTGTGACCCTACTCCTAATCAGTGTCCCAAATCTCCCCTTCCAAAGCAAGGCCTGGAATGGATTCAGTCCATTAGCTAAACCAGTGTTGGGGGCACTGGCAGAAACAAACCAGGCATCAGTATGTTTTGGTCCTGATTCTGGATCCTCACCTTCTAGGTTATTTGTAAGCCACTTTATGTCCTTGCCTACTTGGTCAGCCAACTATTCACTTAACACTCTGAAGGTTGGGGATGTTTTTCCTACTTGAGTTTTTTCATAGACTTCCCAGCTACACAGTATATCTCATCTGTCTTGACATGTACCATTTCAAGCATTAACGACTCCATTACTGTCACACACTTGAGTCTCAAAAATTGATTTTTATCATCAATCCTGTCATTTAATAAAAAGAGGTAAAAGGTTTTGCTTAAAGGCCAAGTTCTCCACTTACTGCCACGGAAGAGAGGCACAGTCTGGGGATGACAGGCGTTGGTTGTTTGTTTTGTTTCTTTATTTTCTGTTGAGATCAACTAGGGGAAAGTTTGTCACTGAGGGGTGTGTACATGTTTTATCCTTAGCTTTTTGCTTTTCTGTATATGGTTTTGCATTCATTTTTCAAATTCACTTCAATATTCATTTATTTTCTTTGTTTTGTATGTATGACTCAATTTTGACATTACTATTTTTGTACAAACAGCTTTTGAAATCCTGTCATGCAGTGTCCCAAACGCAAGGTAGGACCGAAACTCTGATAAGCAAGACGTTGCTTTCCTTCTCGACTACGTCCGTATTCTCTGTGCAGTCTCCATTTATGAGTCACATCTGGTCATAACTAATATCTGAAGGGTTTGGATTTAAAAGTTTGACTATTCCATGCTTGGATTTCTGATGTCATATTCATGCCAAAATGCCCAAAGTCTTTAGAGAATTACTTCTGAGGGTATTTGAGCCTGTATTTTCTATTGCAGATCTAGGAAACAGATCATGGTAATAAAGACATAACCAGAACAGTGATGTGCAGCTGTCATTTGGACTGACCAGAGCTAAGACAGGATCACAGAGTCAGATCACTCACAAATGTTAATATGACTCCAATTAATTTTTAAAGCACCTGCTAAAAGTTGGTTGGTGGTTTTTAATGATGGAGCTGTGCTCTGCGTGTAGAAACATTACACGATGACTCTTGTCATGCTCTCTGCTAAGTCCCATCCTCCAAAGACCCTAATCACTCCTCATAAGTAAGGTGATCATGTAATTTATTGTCCATACCAGGATAGTTTTGAGAGTGAAAGGCAGCTCTGTTCATAATATCTAGGACTACAGGCATAAACTGGAATTGCCTCAGGCAAAGGAGAATGAATGGTCACCCAACTCATACAAGAACTTAGCTGTTGGAATAGTCTTGTAATGTCCTATGATTCTTCCTTCTACGCCGTGGTCAATACTTTCTTCAGAAGCTAAAGGGGGAGAAACACAGAGAATCATTTGCTACTATTTACTGAACATGGAAGTATTTAATTTCCAGTGCTGACAATGTTTCACTGTCATCCCTTATGAATACTGTTTGTGTCATAGTTTCATGTTTGTATATTTTTCTCCATTTCTTCATTTCTCGATTAGAGTATTACTATACTTTAGGCATAAAAAATATCTGGGCAGAGGGAACCACCCATCCCAGATTTACACAGAAAGATTTAATTATTTGGTGTTATTATATCCATCCTCACCAAAATGAAACTTAACGCCAAAA
The DNA here is from genome assembly GCF_006542625.1 of Nomascus leucogenys. Classification (NCBI taxonomy): domain Eukaryota; kingdom Metazoa; phylum Chordata; class Mammalia; order Primates; family Hylobatidae; genus Nomascus; species Nomascus leucogenys. The sequence goes on from NC_044391.1 coordinate 3,852,855, forward strand.
TATAGAAGTAAGAAGAAGAAGGAAATCACAGTATAGTCTGTGGGTTAAATTAATTCTGTCACAAGAGTTCATTTGGAAGATGCTTCTCATATAATCTACAGAGTTGACCAAACCCCCCCCCCCAGTGACCTTCTATTTAGTTGGAATATCTAAGCAGACATAAATAGTAACATCAGGGCACTTCAGAATCTTCATCCGATTTATATCTTCATAGGTCCATGTTTCTATTTTCAAATGTCCTTTATTTCAAAGCAGCATGTCACTAACAAAAAGAAATGGGCAAATCCTCATTCCTCGAAAGATACGTGCATTGGGTTGGGCGAAAGCATCCAGGCTACTAGTTGGATAATAAAAGTTGAAATGTACTATTTGATTTTTTCCTATGTTTCCAAGCAAGTATTTCTCACCAGACACTGCCCCCATCATATCCCCTTTCCTCTTCTCGAATTAGCTGGTTTTCTTAGTGACAATCTGAACTCGTGAGGTTGAATTCACCATTGCTTACCTCCTGGTAGTCCATAAAAAGTACCCTAGAGAAGTAAGAGCCCACAGGGACAGAGTTTGCACAATAAGATTCCTGAAAGCCTGCATGTTCCTGTAACATTCCATTTACAGAAGACTCCAGCCAATCCAGTGTAATGTGCTCTCACCTGAACTTCTCTATCAATTAGATTTTTAGGGAATTACTTTTAACTAAATTTCAGGCTATTTAGGAAATAAGTTGTACATAAGCAATACTTATTCTAAATGTGATAAAATTATCTACACACAGTCAAAGCAATGTGTCAATCTGTGGAAACTAAATCAAACGGTTTGTGGTATAGTCTAAAGATAAAGCAAATGGTCTACCCTCTTCTCAAGTGGTTCTCCTGGCACTGTGTAAACCAGTCCCCAAAATTTAATGTGTATAAAAACTTCCTGGAGATCTTGTGAAAATGAAGATTTTAACTGATTCAATAGATCTGGGGTAGACTCCAAGATTCTACGTTTCTAAGAAGGTCCCAGGCAATGCTGATGCTGCTTGCACATGGACCATATTTTGAGTAGCAAGGATGTGGTGACAGGATCATATTTATGGGAGAAGAGAGGCCAGGTTGTTCAGTGCCTTCAGATAAGGATTTCAACACACGTAAGGCCATGTTTCTGATGTTATAGGCGAAGGAGATGCAGCAGATGGTGAAATTGGAAGCCGAGATGGACCGCAGACCAGCAACAGTAGTATGAAACTCCAAAATGCAAACTGAAGCAGCAAACCCACAAAGCATCAAAAGATTCACTCACAAACCTCTGAACACAAACTCCGTGGATGGAAGCTGTTTATTTTGTTTCCTTTATGTGTAAACAAGATGATATGTGAAACCAGAGAGACTTGGAATGTCTGACTGACTTCTATTTAACAGCTTGAGTATCGCATTTCCTTGGCCAAACAAAAGTAGCTACAAATCCACAAAAATTTCCTATTCCAGTAAGGCAGAGTTCAACCATTGATAATACAACTTAAACATGTTTGCTATAAAATACCATCACAAGTAAATGAGCTTGGTGTTAACAACTCTCCTTTGTGATGCCTTAGGACATGTTTGAACTGCAGCAAAAAACAAAAACAAAAACAAAAAAAACAGTGCATTAGCAATTTCATAGCAAGTGCATGCACTAGGAAAAGAAAACTGTCTACAAATTTATTAGCAGAAGTGGGGGTCTGCTAGACAAATAATTTTGCAAAATTTTTCTACATCTAAGTTACCTCATCAGTAAGTGCCATGTCTCTACCATGCCATCAGAGGCTAATTTCCTGTAAAAGTTGTGGAAATTATTAGAACAATAGAAAAATAGAGCAGTGTATGTGTGCCAAAACTCATCATTACTCAAAGGAGAACTGTGTTAGGCACATTTAAGAAAGTTTACATCTGACATTGCTTTATAGGAATTGTTTCTGCAGATTCCAGATATTACAATTCACACCATAAAGATTGTGAAGTGGTTATTGGCAAACGTTTGTAAATGTGACCATGTATAAAGTATTTATACTCTTTAATTCACACTGTTAGAGAACAAAATCATCTAAGTATTGCCACATGACAAGATTAGTAAACAGGAATACTAGAACTATGTTTGCATGATACACAAGCACCAATAAAGACTAATCCATACACAGTTAACCTAATGCCAAATAAATACTGGTTAAATAAATGTATGGCACAGAATATAATTTGACTATCAAGACTTTTAGCATAATGAAAAACTCTATATATATGTGTATATGAATTATGTGGGCATTCTTGATACTTCAAGTTCTAGTTTGAAAAAAATACATAACTAATTTAATTTTACACAAAAATATTTATGCAGATTTTCAGAATTTCATATCAGGAGATGACCTTTTTATGTCTGTTAAATATCAGAACAATTTGCTACAGTGTTAATCTGCATGGTCTTTAAGCCTGCTGTAGTTGAGTTGCAGACAGTGCATGAAAAAGTATTCCGCTGGGAATTGAGCTATGCCACCAAAGCCAAGAGGAGCGCATGGAAACCCGGTAGTCTAGAACTGATCAGATGACTGATTTTAGGGCACAGCACCAAGTGAATTGTTGTATATGCTTGTAAAAATTGATTCTGTGTGTTCCTCTGAACAAAGCGGAGAAAATGATGATACCATCAATATTGAAATTAAACTTCCAACTTCTCTAATAAAAAATTAAAACACACATAACACTCGTCAGAGTATTTGCTCCCAACACACATTCTAGCAAATGTTTTGCCTTTTTCATATGCATATCATCGTTATTATCAAAGGGGGCTTTTTACCCTCAACATGTTTTTCACCCAAATGATGCAAAACGTGCAGATTCTAGTTGACTTCAGATGTAATAGACTTGTTTTTCTCCTGTTTATGATTTGAAGTGGATTCTGTAAAATACCTCTTGTTCTTAGTTTCCTTATCTGTAAAACAGTGGAGTTAGACTACAGATCTTTTGGCACTAGCATCTCATGAAAAATTATGGTTAATAAAATATCACCACATTTGGATTGCCAGTTTTCAAAGATTCTGAATGGCTTCTCATCATTAAATCAAATCAAACCCAAGAGCTCAACTAAGCTCACGATTCTGTAACACTTGACTGAATTCATCACTTGCCTCCTCTTGTTTCTGCTTTGGAGAGGTACTACTAGTTTTTAGATTTTTCTTATTTCTTCTCTGGCTTTTCATCCTCCTAGGCCACCATAAGCATTTATATTTTCCAGTGTTATATGTGGAACCAGTTTTTTTTTTCTTTAATCCAGGTTACTTTTAGTATTTGAGACTTCATACCATTAATCCATTGTAGTAGGATTAAAATGTACACACAACTCAAATGTGCAACAAAAACACGTGTTACCTGCTATTGTAAGTTCATATTGCACTCAAGCCTTGCATTATCCCTTATTATGAAGAAAAATTAGTTGCCAATTAAAGTAACTCAGTGTCTTCCAGTTTAAAAAAAAAAAAAATTTTTCAGGGACATGTTTAGTTACTTGAGAGTCAAATCCCCTGTTAGAGATCCCTCCCCATTCAGGAGATCTTGCCTTTTTCCCCAGATGGCATCTGGGTGTGAGGGAAGCTCATGTGTCCACCTGGCAATTGGTAGGAGCATCTGGTTTCCCCATTGTTGGACAGATCCTAACTGCACTCTACTGCAGCTTTGCAAAGTGGGCCTTTCCACCTCAGTGGTTCAAAGTCCCTGCTCAGCCAAGTCCTCATTCTGGTGTCAGTTTATTCCAGCATTCTTCTGGGATATGCAGAACTTCCAGGTCTTTGGGGGCTGTGCAGGAACCAAAGGTGCTGTCTCAGGTCCATCCATCAAAACACTCCTTTGGTCATTTGTCAGCTACTAGGGCCATGTAGTTTCAATACCACAGAGGCTTCTAAATCCAGGAGGCTTAAAATGTTCCAGAGCAATGCCCCAAAAAGCAAGAAGCAAGCAAGCTTTATACTGGCCCCAAGACTATCTGGGTTTCCACTACATCTTGCTTCTCCCACCATCAGAACTTTTTGTTCTGATTTGGGAGCTGGGGCACTTGAGTCTCAATTCTTACCTTTATTCTTTCTTTCAGCCCAGAAAAGATATTCAACTCCCATTACTGACTGATGGAATACCCCATTCCTAACTGATGGAATACTCCCTTCCCTGACTGATGGAAAAGAGAGTACTGTACTTCTCTTTCCCTAAATAAGTTGCTCTTCACATTTTGGGGGGATAAAAGTCTTCATGGAAAAAGAGCCAGGTTACCAAGATAGGGAAACACATCAGAAAGTACCGTCTTTCATCAAATTGAAGGCATTATTGATTATAGCATATACCATTATTTTATATACCACATACCATTATTTTATATACCACATACCATTATTTTATATGCCACACAGAATGAAACACACTGCCAATTAAACTATGATACACCATCCAGTGATTGTCAAGGCACATCCCAATTTCAGAGATGTTAAAATGTGAAAAATACATACATCTTGGAATCCATGAAATATGTAGTATTCCAAAAGTAGTATACAAACTCCTCAACCCTAAGCCTTAAAGAGGAGCTGAAATTTTAATACGACACAAGGGAATCATTTTATCACAAAACTGAAACTAAGGAACTATTCTGCAACCGAGTTTCAAATTTAGCAGTGAGCTTCCTGGAAAGCAATTCAAAAAGGGGAAGAAATCTATCTTTCACTGTCTTTATTTGAAGAATCATGTTTCCTTTAGCTGTTTCTTTCAATCACATGCCTTTGATTTCTACTTCTTTCCATGTAATTCTCAAATCTATAATTCTAGGCTTTACCTTTCTTTCCCGAAGGTCTGACTCTCCCCTTCAGAGTGTCAATAGTTAAAAAGGTGGCCATGTGCACATTTTATATGTGATTAATTTAAAAAAATAGAGACTCTTTCTCCATCTGTCCTCCCCACATATTTTAATAGTCCATAACCAGTGCTAAACCTTGTGGCCATCTTTTTCTGCTTCATCTCATTTCCTCCAGCACCCAATCTGTTCATAAAACTTATGAATTCTGTCGTGCCTTGGAAACTTTCTTCTCCTTCCTTATAACTCAACGTTCAGAATTTTAAACTTGCTGTTCAATTTCTTTGCCATCCAAATCCCTTTTACACAGAGATTTATCTTCCCAAATGACACCTGCAATCATATTACCATTCTGCTTGTAAATGCAGAATTCCTGTCTACTACCTAAAGAAGAATGTTGAAATTAGTGATAACAGCATTCATTTTCTGCCCCCAACTTGCCTACTCATTTTAGTCAATATGAATTTATCACTATTCTTTGTTCACATACACATAGTACACATCTTTTCTAGCCACATTACATAATAATGTTCTATTAAGTCTTGAAAAGCAACTTCCAAAAATGCCATTTCCGAAAAGTTCTCTCGTTCTCCCAAGCAAGAAGTAACCTGCCCTTTTTCATTTATCCATTTATACTTTAAAAGCTATTTAAGCATAAGACTTTTCCACCAGTCCTGACTAATTTCTTTTCAGGCTTTGTTCAGTTGCCCTTCAAAGAAGAGGTAGTCACTAGCTATCGAATGACTAAGTTATTTTCTATGAAGTAAAATAACCATCTGTGTAGCCTCTTGGGCAGGAAATGCCTTTGAAAACTTAATGAAAACCTAAAAGAAGCTTTTTGGAAAGTGTCCTTTCAATTCCAAGAAAAACAATTTTTCTCAATACTTATTGTTAGCATACTTTTAAAACAGTGCAACGATCACAGTGGCCATCAGGGATCTAACAGTGTGAATCCATCAACATTAAGAGATTATGGAGAGTGAAGAAGGAATACCCCTATTATTTTATTGCTTTATTGCTGAGGTTATCTTAGGGATGCCTCCTTCAAAACTCTAAATAGCTTCTCCTTCATCATCACTTGTGCAAATCTAACAGAAGGCCACACGTTTCTACAACTTTTCTTTGATGCTTGGCATTGAACAGAATCTCAAGCACACATTTTAATTCCATCTTTAATATCATAATAAATCTGGGTGATACCTCTGGGATGAATATTTATGAGCCATCTTCTTTAATAATATTTTGTGGAAAACGTTCTGCTCCATAGGTTAGAATAATGAAAAAATATTAGGCGGGTGGGGGGAGTAGGGAGATGGTTAAAATAGCAGCATCATTGCTTTTACATTAAAAAATAGGTGTCTACGCTGTACTTACTGTGATAAATGATGCTGTGCCTTTTCCACTCCTTTCTTCTCCTAGCATTACCTTCTTGGAAGTTCAGGGTAAGGGGCAATTTCTGAAGTACTTCATCCTGGAAACTTTTGAGTGTCCAGCACAATAAAATTAGGAAAAATTTCCAATGAAGGGCAATTTAATATTGTATACCTAATCACTTGCACCAGGACTCAATAGCTTTAGATGAATCAGAATGTACCAAAAACAAAACAGACAGAAAAAGGATTTGACCATCTGTCATTTCGGAACTTTGATATCATATAATGTGAATGAGGAAATGTTTTACTGATCCATCAAAATTGTTTACCCTTTTCCAGCAATTCATGGATTTTCTCAAAATTCACATGCAGCTTTTAACACTTCTATCTTTTGTTTTTCCTTAGAAAAATCTTGGTATTTTGTTAGGGTGTGGTTATTAGTTATAGCACAGCATATTGAACCCTACAGACTGTATCCCCGTGTTATGAATTCACTTCTACTACATCAAGTAGCCATGTAAATGGTTATATTAGACATTTCTTCAGCATTGAACTAACTTTATTCGTTCATGGATTAAATATTTATTGGAAAACCACTCTTATCCTCTCTATCCTTGTAACCCAGTTCCAACTCATTCTGCTCGCCACACAACAGCCAGTAAGTAGAGAGACAAGGAGTTGGAACAAGGAAGGTGACTTTAGTTCAAAGAGCCAGAAAACTGAGAAGATGGTGGACTAGCATCCTAAAATACCATCTTTGGTCAGTACTCATTTCAGACTCTTTATGTTAAGGGCAGTGGGAAGAGGAGGAGTTGGGATGAAGAGGTGACCAACAACTGCAGACATCTGAGTGCCAGCAAGTGTCTGAGGAGGTTGGAAACTTCTTTGTCTTTGGCCAAGTCACAATGTTCCTATAAATCCTTAACAAAACATATTGCTTACATACTTCCTCTTTAATCCCAGAGTACAAATACAAAATTGCTATTTTTGTATTTTATCTGTGTGCCCAAATTAGCCTAGCCTATGTGCAAGAACAGGAAAAGGCCCCTTAAACAAAAATGGGGTCAGTTATGTTAGTTCTTTTAGTGTTTCATTGTTACACACTTCCAACTTTTTCCTTTCTTTTTTTTTTTTTTGAGACAGAGTGACTCTGTGGCCCAGGCTGGAGTGCAGTGGCACGTGTTGGCTCACTGCAACCTCTGCCTCCCGGGTTCAAGTGATTCTCCTGCCTCAACCTCCTGAGTAGCTAGGATTACAGGCACGCACCACCACGCCTGGCTAATTTTTGTATTTTTAGTGGAGACGGGGTTTCACCATGTTGACCAGGCTGGTCTCCAACTCCTGACCTCAGGCAATCCGCCTGCCTCAGCCTCCCAGAGTGCTCGGATTACAGGCATGAGCCACGGTGTCCAGCCCTTCAACTTGTTTTTTTTACCAGTAATGCACTCTATTTTAAAAACTTATCAACAATTTTAGCTTTAGGCCATATTCATATGGTAGATGGGTGGCATTAATGGCCCCAATTTTTTATGCACAAAATTATTTAGAACAGTGTATAAAATTACCCTGAGGCTATGTGTATACAGTGCAACGTCACACAAATGTAATTTGTGTTTGGACTTGGATCCCATCCCCAAGATATCTTATTATGTATATGCAGATATTCCAAAGTCTAAAAACAATCTGAAATCTGAAACACTTCTGGTCCCACGCATTTTGGATAAGAAACACTCAACCTGTAGCAGCAAACTGGACACAAGTGGAGGCACATTTTTTTCTTCACTTTGAATCTCTGACACTGCCGTGACAGCACATGAGAAGGCTGGCCTGCTGGCGGGTGTGGGCGACTTGCAGAGAGTTGAGTTATCTCGTTCATTTTACCAGCTGACAATAGATGTGTGAGCCTCCAGCTGAGATCAGCCACGCCTTTCCCAGAGCAGTGGGAACACCCAGCCAACCCATAACCACATGAGAAATAGGAAATGGATATTGATTTGAGCCACTGAGTTTTGGGATTTTTTGTTATGTGGCCATAACTAACTGATACAGCCAAGCCCTGGGAACAGAAAGATGATAAAACAGACTCATTTCAAAGTCCCAGAGACTGCAGCTTTCAAAAGCCACTGGAATCACCTATAGGCATGGAATGGTTTTCTCAGGGAGTGATTCCAGCTGCTAAGCCTCATGTTTGATGTCTCAGGTTTCTTTTTATTTGTAACCTTCTGAGGGTCTGCTGTTCACTTCCTCTCACCTGGACTGCTGATGCTTTCAACTAACTTTGTCATTTGACAAACACGTCCTCCTGCTCGTCCTCCTTCTCCTCCTTCTTCTTCCTCCTCCTCCTACTCCTTCTTCTTCTTTCTTCTTTGACTTTCTCCCTCCCCCTCCCTGTTTTTTCATTTTTTTTGGTTTGCTTTTAAACCTTCTCTCTTTTTCCTTTGGGCTCCCTGGTCACTCAAATGATATCCTGCCACAGTCTTGGATGCTAATATTAAGTAGCTGCTTTTGGACTGGTCTGTTTGAGTTATAGGTCCTAAAATTGCAGATAAATGGGGAATTACTTTACCACATTACTTTGTCCAATTGCATAAAATATGGGACACAGATTTTTTAAATGCAATAGTCTAGCAATGGAAATATATGGTATTGAGTAGTTACACTGATTTTATTTTATTTTTTTATTTTTTTATTTTTTGAGATGGAGTCTCTCTCTGTCGCCCAGGCTGGGGTGCAGTGGTGCAATCTCGGCTCACTGCAAGCTCCGCCTCCCGGGTTCACGCCATTCTCCTGCCTCAGCCTCTCCGAGTAGCTGGGACTACAGGCGCCCGCCACCACGCCCGGCTAATTTTTTGTATTTTTAGTAGAGACGGAGTTTCACCATGGTCTCGATCTCCTGACCTCGTGATCCGCCCGCCTCGGCCTCCCAAAGTGCTAGGATTACAAGCGTGAGCCACCGCGCCCGGCCGTTACACTGATTTTAAAGCAAAATTCTTAAAAATATAGGAGCATATATTAGATATAAATAAGATAAATGTATTTAAATATACCTAGAATAATTTAAAAGTATATTATGCTAAATAATATATGCTAAAATAAAATTCAGCAAAGTAAAATATTTTCTAAGGCTTGGAAGTCTATTAAGCTAAACATCTGCCAATCCTATGTCCCAGCAATCACACTCTAAGAGAAATGAGTGTAAGCCAGGCATGGTGATACACACCTGCAGTCCAAGCTACTTGGGAGGCTGAGGATATAATTCAAGGCTATACCTCCTCTTTAATCCCAGAGTACAAAGTATTGTTCTATGATCGCACCCAAGAATAGCCACCACACTCCAGCATGCAATACATAACAAGACCCCATCTTAAAAAAGAAGAGGAAAAAAGAAAAAAAGAAATGAATGTATTGTGTATGTGTTCCTCCAAAAGCACATTCTTTATTCATAATAATAAAAAGCTAGAAACAAATCAGATGTGTACCAATAAGAGGATGCATTGATAAAATTTAGTATATTCACACAGTAGAACACATGAAGGTATTTACCTTATGATTCCACATACATGAAGATCAAGGAAAGGCAATGCTAATCTTGAAGGAGAAGGTCAGAGTAGTGGTCCTCTCTGAAAAAACCTTCCAGGATGATGGTGATGGTCTATGCAAGTGGTTCTCAAAGTGTGTATCAAGGATCCCTTGGCAAGCCATTGTGTCCCCCAAGAGACTCTCAGAGGGTCTGTATAGTCCTCTTGTTTCCAAATCCATCTCTGTGGGAGGCCAGATTTCTTCATATACTGCAGTGAAAATGACATATCACAACAGATTGAATGAAGAAAAAGACATTAGAACTCAGATGACTTCTGTAAAGCCATATGTTAAAGAGATTTGCAACAATGTAAAACAATGCCACTCTTCTCACCAACTTTTAGAAAATAGTTATGTTTCACAAAAAATGTTATTGTAATAGTACAATATTGGTTATATATTAACAAGTGACAGTTTTGTTATTTTTATTGAATTGAGAAATATTTTGAAATTCGTGTTTCAAATTTTTAATATAGCAATGTTTACAGATATAATTCACAGAAACAAACTCTGAGTTTTTTAAAAATATTGAGAGTATTAAGGAATCCCTGAAGCCAAAGATTTTGAGAACTGCTGGTCTATAACTTACTCTGGCTAGAGGTTACATGGGTGTTTATACAGGTAAACATTGATCAGGGAATCAGGGAATACACCTAAGATTTGTGTCTTCTGTTGCATGTATAGATCTCAATTAAACCCATGTTTTAAAAATATAGCAATAGATATATGCTCATGGTATAAAGAGAATGGGGGGAAATAAAATATAATTTAGCATACAAAAATACATATACACATTCAGAAGATCAATAGGGATGATGCCAAAATAACAAAGTTTACTTCTGAAGCCTGTTGCTTAGTGGAAACCATTGAAGAGGCATAATTACTTAGAAGAATTTTGAGCATAAAATTAATTCAGCAGGCTTTGCTGCTCCACAAGGAAACTATTCTACTCCTCTCAAAGCCTGTGGTGAGTGAGGGAGGCAGAGTTGGACGTGGAATAGACTCTCTTTATTCTTCCCTTCTAGCATTTTCCATGCCAACTCTCCAAGTTCGCAACAGAAAATGATTTGAACCAATACAAGAGTAACTTAAGAGGGAGCCTCTCACAAGGGACAGGAAGTGACACACCCGGGAAAAAGAGCAGAAATATCCACTTAGGAAAGGTGGCAGCTGTCAGATTAAAGAGAACCCAGATGATAAATTTGGCATAAATTCTCCCAAGGGGATCTGCAGTAACATTAAATGATAGTGCAAAGCAAAATGGAAATGGGCACAACTGGGATCAGCTGAGATAGATGAAACTTTCTACTTGTAGAGGTCAGTGTGGCAATTAACAGGCTAATTTGGGACCCCAATGACTACAGCTTAGATCCTAACTCCACTATTCACTAGCTGCAGACTTAATGCCACGGAATTGGAGCCTTCCATCTGCAGAATGGATGTAATGCCACCTACCGCATGGTGCTGCTGTGAGAATCAAGTTAGCTTTTGAATCATTTAATACATACAGTTCCAGGCATATCCTAAGTGTTCAAAGAGTGGTATTTTGAAGATCATTTATGGCTGTGTTTACCTTTTTAGCTGAGAACTCCTCTTCATCTTAATACATAATCTATAGAAACTCTTTTAGGAATTTTAAAATAATATCATGTCATTATTTTTTGCATGATATATAAAGGTATGATTTTAAATATTTGGAAAAATATATTAGATTGATATACTTTTAATAATTGGTTAGTGGCCGGGCGCGGTGGCTCACGCTTGTAATCCCAGCACTTTGGGAGGCTGAGGCGGGCGGATCACGAGGTCAGGAGATCGAGACCATGGTGAAACCCCGTCTCTACTAAAAATACAAAAAAAAAAATTAGCCGGGCGTGGTGGCGGGCGCCTGTGGTCCCAGCTACTCGGGAGGCTGAGGCAGGAGAATGGCGTGAGCCCAGGAGGCGGAGCTTGCAGTGAGCCGAGATCGCGCCACTGCACTCCAGCCTGGGCGACAGAGCGAGACTCCGTCTCAAAAAAAAAAAATAAAATAAAATAAAATAATTGGTTAGCAAAGTTCATTTCAATAAGATGTTTAATAGAGTAATATTCATTAGATACCTCTGGAGAGACAAATTGCAACTTTTTCAGTATACCAAGCTTTAAAGGAAGATAAGACATTTTATTTATTCATTTATCAGTTAATAGATATTTGGGTTGTTTCTGATTTGGGGCTATTATGAATAATGTTGCTATGAACATTCACATACAAGTTTTTGTGTGGATGTATGTTTTCTTTTCTCTTGGCTATATATCTAGGAGTAGAATTGCTGGGTCACATGGTAACTCTACATTTAACTCTTTGAAGAACTGCCAGACTGTCTCCCAAAGTGGCTGCGTCATTTCACACTTCCACCAGCAGTGTATGAAGATTCTGATTTCTCTACATCTTTGTCAATACTTATTACATTTTTTATTATAGTCATCCTAGTGTGTGTGTCGTCGGTATCTTATTATGGTTTTGACTTTCATTTCCCTGATCCTTAATGGTATTAAGCATCTTTTCGTGTGCTTATTGGCAAGTTGTATATCTTTTTTGTAGAAATATATATTTCAGAACCTTTGCTCATTTTTAAATTGTGTTGTCTTTTTATTATTGAGTTGTAGGAGTTCTTTACACATTTTAGATACTAGTCCTTTTTCAGATACATAATTTGCAAAATTTTTCTCTCATTCTGTGGGTTGTCTTTTCACCTTCTTCATGGTGTCTTTTGAAACACAAAAATTTAAATTCTGATGAAGTTCAATTTGTCTATTTTTCTCTTTTGTTGCTTGTGCTCTTGGTGTCATATTTAAGAAACCGTTGCTTTATCCATGGTCACTAAGATTTATGCCTGCTTTCTTTTAAGAGTTTTATAGTTTTATCTCTTACACGTAGGTCTTTGATCCATTATGAATTCTTTTTATATATACTGTAAGGGTGAACTCCATTCTTTTGTATATGGATAGCTAGTTGTCCCAGAACCATTTGTTTTTGTTTTTGTTTTTACATAAGTTCTAGAGATCTACCGAGCCTTTGTTGGAAAAACTTTTTCTCAATCGAATTGTCTTGGCATCCTTGTCAAATATCAACGGATTATAAATGTGGAGGTAAACTCACTGTTAAACTCCCATCATGTCCGTTGGCATTGCTCAAGAAGTGGATGACCTTCACCTAGCCAAATCCCATGTGTCTCTTCTACATGCCCATCAAAACCTCTCTGCAATGTTTGACACAGTCAACCATTGCCCCATTCTTGAAACACTCGTCTTTGTCTTCATGACCTCAAACTATATGGAGGCACAAACTTCCCGTACTCTAGTCCCACCTTATCTAACAAAATGCTTTCTTTTCTTCCTTTCACAAGAAAAGATGGATCCCAGGAATCTTTTGTCTATGATGCTTCCATCCCACGATGCCCTTCCAAATTCTTCCCTACTCAGAATGGAATGCAGAATTTATGACCCAGACCACATCTGTCAGCCATTAGTTCTAGACTTTTGTCTTTTACACGCTTATTCTTATCACCCCATGTAGAGTGCAAGTTCACATTGTATTCCTCTTCTATTACTGCATAACAAATGACCACAAAGTTACTGCAAACCCACTTACTATCTCACAATTCTGTAGGTCAAAGGTCTGGGCACAGTGTGGCTGGATTCTCTGCTCAGAATCTCACAGGACTAAAGTGAAGCGTCAGCTAGGCTGTGTTCTCATCTGAGGCTCAGGAATCACTTCCAGGTTCAAGTAGTTATTTTCAGAATTCAGTTATTCACAGTTATATGATTCAAATCCCCACTCCCATGCTGGCTGTTGGTTGATCAAGGGTACTTCTCAGCTCCTAGAAGCTGCCTCGTTCCTTGTCACAAGGCCATATATATATATATATAGGTCCTCTTTACAACATGACAGCCTACCCATTCAAAGCCAGCAGCAGAATCTCTTTTAGCATTCCTCTTTCAGGAAGGATCTAGCAGTCCCTTTTAAGGACCCCCTTGATTAGGTCAGCCCTACCAGGATAATCTCCCTTTTGATTACCTCAAAGTCAACTGTTTTGACTTATTATATCTGCAAAATTAATTATATCTGCAAAATTAGGTTGTATTTCAGGTAATACAACCTAATCAAGGAAGTTAAATTTATCAGATTCACAGTTCTGCCCATGCTTCATAGGAAAGGGTTATTCAGAGTACATGTACAAGGAGGTGAGAGTATTGGGGGCCATCTCAGATTTCTGACTAAACACACACACACACACACACACACACACACTCATAGCACAGACCCTGAATGTTAAAGTTAAATCTAACATGTTTATAGCATGTAGTGAGCTTTCTCATTTAATCTCCATGTTACAGGCAAATGGAGAACCTTATCACCATTGTACAAATGTTGAATCCGAGGTCACAAAGCAACACCATGGAGATTAAAAATCAGAACCCATTTATTCTCCTGTCTCCAAATTTCTCTTCTCTATGGAACCACCACGCTGTCATAGGGATCATCACATCCTATACTTAAAAACTGTGAACACAAAACCACCTGACATTTTACAATGAACAAAGAGCATTTGTCAAAGACACAATGTCATTTCATTGTCACGGCAACCTATTAGTACAGTTTTTATCATTTCTGCTTCGAATGAGGAAATGAGTGAGTGAGCCCCTCAGTACAGCACTTAGCACAGTAAAGAACAAATAATACAGCCTGACCAACGTGGTGAAACCCCGTCTCTACTTAAAAAAAAAAAAATACAAAAATTAGCAGCTCACGGTGGCGGGCGACTGTAATCCTAGCTACTCAGAGGCTGAGGCAGGAGAATTGCTTGACCCCGGGAAGCGGAGGTTGCAGTGAGCCAAGATCATCCCATTGTACTCCAGCTTGGGTGACAGAGTGAGACACCGTCTCAAAATAAAATAGAATAAATGAACAAATAATAAACTCTCTGCTTTTGGTGCTGTTATAAATTAATTTATGGATACCATCATACAAGGTGCTGTGAGGAAAATGCAAAGAAACATGATCCCTGCACTAGAAGGATTTATTTGTTGATAATACCTCAGGACTTGATAAATCCCATGCATTCCCAACATTAATTAGATTTGGTTTAAAGAATGTCAATCAAAAAGGGAGTTCAGCAGGGTAATAAAATCTAAACAGAACTTTGCTTTTGAAAGTCCAGTCTGCAGGCAGGCGGATCACGAGGTCAGGAGATCGAGACCACGGTGAAACCCCGTCTCTACTAAAAATACAAAAAATTAGCCGGGTGTGGTGGCGGGCGCCTGTAGTCCCAGCTACTCGGAGAGGCTGAGGCAGGAGAATGGCGTGAACCCGGGAGGCGGAGCTTGCAGTGAGCCGAGATTGTGCCACTGCACTCCAACCTGGGCGACAGAGGGAGACTCTGTCTCAAAAAAAAAAAAAAAAAAAAGGAAGTCTAGTCTGTGGGTCAGGAAACTATATATTCTATATGGCCAACTATATATTCCACTGGCCAAATCTGGTCTCTCACCAGATTTATATGGCCCATGAGATAAAAATGGGTTTTATGTTTCTGTGGTTGGAAAAATGTTAAAAGAAAAATATTTGGTGATTCATAAAAATTATATGAAATTCAAATTTCAGTGTCCATAAAAATATTGTATTGGAACACTGACATGCTCATCCACTTAAATATGACCTCTAGTTGCATTTGCGTTATGACAACAGGGTCAAAGATTTCTAAGAGAGACCATATGACCTGCAACGTCTAAAATGTTTGCTCTCTGGCCGTTTGCAAGGAAAGTTTGCCAGCCTTTGGTCTAGCCCACTTACCCTAGAGTAGAGAACAGGGGAGGGATGGGGGTGCAGAGGCAGAGTGGCAGGAACCCAACTCTTTAGCTTTGGGGGAGGAGAAGCAACAAAGGCTCCTTGGAGCCCTCAAAGACACAGGGTTTCTGAAGTCCAGGGCCAGGAAGTGGCAGAACCTCAGGTGGTTCCGCTGCCTGACTGATTCAAAGCCTTGGCTTCTGCTGCTTTACAAACCTTTGCAGACAAAGGGAGCTGCCAAGAATGAAGGCTTCCTTGGACCCGGCACTCTTGCCCTTGCTGGGTTGGACAAGAGACAACAGCTACAGTGACCTCTGGGACTGAGGAGTGGGCACCGTCCCCACTCCCCAGGTGTTTAAAAGCCCTAGTGTGATTATGTGGTTCTGAAGAAGAAGACAGACGATGCGGGATGTTGCAGTGTGTTTTCTGCAAAAAGCAGAGCCTCAGACAAAAATTTGAGTGCAAGTATTTTATTTGGAAGGTGATCCCAAGAAATATAATGAGGGGTTGGGGGATGGTAGTAAAACAATAAAGGAATAATTATGGAGAATGTTACTGCTGTGGGCGATGGGCACAATCCCGCTAGAGATTCGGCAGGATGGTGTAGCACACACCTCAGAATTGTCCCACCAGGGTGGAGACAAGGGGTATTTATCCATCAGCTTTCTCTTCTCTTTGGATGGGAGTTTTTCTTGAGGGTAGTGACTCCCTAGTAGCTCCAGCCAGCCCCTCATGGGCCAAGCAGACTCCTGGAGCCAGAGAAGCCCTCAGGGAGAGAGCTGCATGTGCCGGAGGCAGGAAGCCTTAGGCATGAATGAGATGGTACTAAAGCTATGGGAGGTTGAGGAGACAAGGGAATATGAGTGGGGCACCAAAAATGTCTACTACAGTGGGCTCCCCTTCAACCTTGGAGAGTTAGCAGCATTGGGAGAGAACATTCAAAGTAGACTTACTTCGTTCAAAAAAAATAATGATACTTCCAGCTGCTGGAGTGTGCCAGATGTTCATATATGTGCCTTAACTTCCCTGTTAAATGGCAGACTCCTCAATGTTATGCAAAAAGACACATCCTGAAGTTTTCTTAGTGGATTACTTGATAAGGAAAAAATATTAAGAGTTATTTGCTTCCTCTTTTCTTTTTCTCTGGCTATCCTCCGGTATGGATGTTATTCGCAAGAAATAGAAACGACAACAAAAGTCCTGAATAATCTAAAATAAGGTACTCTTGAATGATCAAAATTAATTACCAAAATCAGTGAGAGCTAACCAGCTCCTGATTATTATTTCCTATCTTAGATATTCTAGCCATTAGGACAGAAAACATGAAAGATACACAAATACTGTAATGTGTGCTGTATTTTAGTAACAATAAAACCTCTAAAGGTATGACTGCATTGTGGGCTTTGTTTAATGATTAAAAGAAAAAAAAAAAGGATGGTAGCATTTCCAGTTGAAATTGAATCCATCCAGCTTTCCAGATTTCAAAGGCTTTATAATGGAAGAAACAGCCCATAAGTGGGTCATGAACAATCTTGTCCATTAATCATCCCAGTCTAGCAGATATGCATGCTGGGTGCCAAGAAAATCATGAGACTCTGTCTCAAAGACAGTGTGCCTTTCTAAATTTTCTTCTTAATGTGAAAGTCTAATATTTGGGTTCAGTGATATTTTGCATTTGTATGAGAAAATGGACCCCACTCTAAGAGCAGGGATAAAGCAACACACCCAACCTTCAAGAGGCAAGAAGGATCCTTGGTAATCAGTCTCAGGTTTATACATCCAGCAATGACCTCCCTGAAAGCTGCCATTGGAAATATAATGGGCATTTCAAACTTAACTTATTCAAATTAGAATTCCTGTTTGCCTGCTCCTTCCCAGCCTCAAGTTAAAACTCTTAGGATTATCTTTGATTAATGGCTTTCTCTTTGGTATAATTGATAAGTATTATCAGCTCTTCCTCTAGCATATTTCTGAAACAGAATCACTTCTCAACACTACTGAGATAACCACCCTGGTTGTATACACTGGTTCTCAACACTACTGGTTCTCAACACTACTGGTTCTCAACACTACTCCCTGGTTCTCAACACTACTGAGATAACCACCCTGGTTGCTTTGACCACTCTAACAGCTTCCTGGTTTCATTTCCATCCACTCTTGAGCTCCTGCAATCCTCTCTGCACACAGTAGAAGAGTGATCTTCTTAAAGTATAAATCAGACTGATTGTGCAGCTCATCTGCTTAAAATCCCCTAATACTCCCCTCTACACTAAAAATAAAGGCCAAACTCCTTTCCCAAGCCTATAAACCTTCACGTGATTCTGCCCGTTATTCCAGTTATCTATTGTTGCATAACAAACTATCCCAAAATTGAGTGCTTGAAGCAACAACAATTCATTATTTCTCATGGTGCTCTAGGTTGGCTGGCCTCAGCTGGCTAGTTCTTCTGCTCCATTTGGTATTGACTGGGGTCGCTTGTATGACTGTGTTTGGTTGGGAACCCAGCTGGGGCTGAAATGTCCAACATGGTTTTCCTGACACATCTGGTGCCCTAGTTGGGATGTCTGCCTGGGCTGCTCACTCCCTCTCTACATAGTCTCTCCACATTTAGTGGTCAGGTTCAAGTTTCTTTACCTGGATGCTGAATCTCAAGACAGCAACAAAGGAAGCTGCCAGAATCAATTCTTAAAGCCTAGGCCATGACATTCCATTGGTCTATGCTATTGGTCAAATTAAGTCATAAAGTCAGCCCAGACTCAAAGGGGAGGGAAGATAGGCCCACCTCTTGGCTGGAAGAAGGATATTAATATACAAGAATGGGAGAGATTTTGGGCAGCCACTTTGGAAATAACCTTCCATACCTACCTGCCTCTCCAATCTAGTTCACATCAATCTACCCCAGTCACACTGTGCATCTTTGTCATTCCAAAAGGTGCTAAGATAGCAAGTGCTAGTGTTCCCCACAATATCCTTCCACCCATCATCTTCCAGAATAGAACTGAGTCTCAGCTAGGTTCATGGTTTCCCAGAGTAAATACTACATTTCCTAGGCTCCCTTGAAGCCAGGTATGAACATATGACCATATGATTCCATTCTGAGCAATGGAACGTCAGGAGAAGTGTCCAGTGGAAGCCTTGGTGAACCTTCCTTAGAATACAGCAGTGGCCTCTCCATTGACCTCTTCCTCCTGTGCCCTGTGCTCTTCTATGCTGGTTGGACCTACAGGGACATGGAGAATGAATGTCTTGCCAGGCTGAAGAAGCCTCAGTCTCTGAGCCCACAGGATGGCCAACCAGCCCTGGAACAATGATCCCAGGATGTTCCTTTGAGGGAAATAGACTGCTAATATGTTTAAGCTACAGTTAGAAGGTGTTTTTCATCTTTCACAGCCACTTAATCCTTACTGCTGGGCATTTGCAGTGGAGGGAACAGCAACAGCAAAGGGCCAGGGGCTGGAGAGCATCTAGAATGGGAGCAGAGCCAAGGGGCTGAGTGATTGCAGAAGAGGCAAGGGTAGCCAAATCATGTAAAGCCTGGTAGGCCTGGCTTTTCCATCTGGATGAAATGGGAAACAATTACAGAGTTTCGAGGAAGGAGTGACAAAGCCTTACCTACACTGCAGAATCACTCTTGATCTCATGTGCAGAATTGACCATGGCCGCACCATGGCAGAAGCAGAGGCTGATTAGGAGGTACTTATCTAGATGAGAGAGAGTAGTGGCATAGACCAGGGAGAGGGCAACAAAGATGGTGAGGAGTGGTCAGATCATGTGTCTAGTTTGAAGGGAGAGATGCCAGGATTTGCTGATAGATTGGATGGGATGTGGGCCATGATGGAATGGGAGGAGTCAGTGTTGGTCTAGAAGCTTTTGTTCTGAGTAACTCCCAGCTACTTGGGAGGATCGCTTAAGCCCAGTAGTTCAAGGTTACAATGAGCTATGAGCATGCGAGTGCACTCCAGCCTGGGTGACAGAGCAAGACCCTGTCTCTAAAAGAGCCCTTTGCTCTTCCTGCTCCTCCAGTGGAAATGTCTAGCAGTAAGGATTAAGTGGCTGTGAAAGATGAAAAACACCCTCTAACTATAGCTTAAACACATTAGCATTTTATTTCCTTCAAAGAAACATCCTGGGATCGTTGTTCCAGGGCTGGTTGGCCATCCTGTGGGCTCAGACTGAGGCTTCTTCAGCCCGGCAAGACATTCATTCTCCATGTCCCTGTGGGTCCATTATAGTTAGCGGCAGCTAACTTTAATGGAGTAGGTTGAGAAGGAGCCGGGTGTTTTTGCAAGAGTGAGACATTAGGAGTTTGGTTTTGAACATTGTATTAGCCAGAGTTCTCGAGAAGCAGAATGAATAGAATGTGCAAAGAGAAAGAAAAAGGTTTATTTTAAGGAACTGGCTCACACAGTTATGGAGGCTGGCAATTTCAAAATTGGCAGGAAAGCAGCTGGCTGGAGACCCAGGGAAGAGTTGACTTTACAGCTTGAGTCTGAAGGCAGCCTGGAGAACAATCCCCGCTTTCTCAGAGGACCTCAATCTTTTCTCTTACAGTTTTCAATTGATTGGATAAGGCCAACCCATATTATGGAGGGTAATCTGCTTTATTCAAAGTCTACTGATTTAAATGTTAATCACATCTCACACCTTCACAGCAATATCGAACCTGGTGTTGGACCAAACCTCTGAGCACCATAGCCTACCCAAGCTGAGAGATAAAATTAACAATTAAGGCTGGGCACAGCAGCTCACACCTGTAATCCCAGTGCTCTGGGAGGCTGAGGCAGGAGGATCTCTTGAGCCCAGGAGTTTCGAGACCAGTCTGGGCAACACAGTGAGACTCTGTCTATAAATTTTTTTTTTCACTGTTTAAGGAATTTTTATTAAAGCAAGAATTTTATAATCCAAATTACGTTTCCTTGCTCAGTTACCAATTCTGTTACTTAAAACAGAACTGGCATTTTGAGCTATTCCACAGTAAAGAATTACAAAATTAAAGAAAGGAATGCTTTAAATTTTTGTACTTTGCTGAAAATTCTTTTGCCCAGGGTCTATAAAACATTAATTTGTTTTTATATTTTACTATTTTTTGTTTTTTATTTTAAATCAATAAGTAATCTAGGACTAGCATTATGTTTGCTAGACCTGGCATTTGCTCGGTACGTAAAGTTCAAAGTTTCCTTTCCTTTTTTTATTTATTTTATATTTTGCAATGTTTTTTTTCCATAATATTTAAGTTTTTCGATATTTAGATATTTTTCTTCAGTGAAGCACAAGTTTCTTTTCGTGGTCCCTGATCAATTTTAAACAGTTGGAACACCGGTATTTTTAAGGTTGCATTTAACTGGTTGTGGTGTTGTGTGTCTGTAGACCCAGCTACTTGTGAGGATTGCCTAAGCCTAGTAGCTCAAGGTTACAATGAGCTGTGACCATTTGTCTGCACTCCAGCCTGGACGTCAGAGCAAGACCCTGTCTCTAAAAAGAGAAAACCCCATTGTGGACATGTTTAGTTATAAATGGCTTTATATAACCCAGTAGAGACGTTGAGTAGGCATTTGGCAAACATTTGAGATCATAAACATGTGCATTTTGTTTAAAGAAACAAAACTGAATGATACAGTCAACTGAGTGAGTGTAGAACGTAGAATCTTCCAGATTCCCCCACTTTTTTTTTTTTCTGTATTCTGACTGTCCTGTGACCTGGCCAGCTGCATGTTTAATATCTGAAGGTTTAAATTCAAGCTGGGGCCTTGAACATTTCCACGCACTGATAAACTTGTTTGCATTGTTGCCCAAAACTCTAAAAGGTCAAACATGTCGTTAAACACATAGAAACTAGCCCCTGTCCTGAGCCAAATTCCTTACACTTCCAGATAAACTTCATAACCCAACCCCCTCACTGGAGACATACCTGGGTAAAACATCTCTTGTATCACTGTCCCTCACAAGGAAGCTGCAGCGCCCTCTCTATATAAATTCATCTAAGAAACTCGTTGGACAATCAGCCTGGTGTTTAGTGCTTCTTTGGAATCCTCACTGGCCCCATCTCAGAACACTCTGAGGCAGTCTCTTGTGGGAACTCTCCTGCTACCACTTTTGAGGCAATTCTAGCTGCAGATTCAGCCAGATGGAACAGTAGGGAGAGACAAGAAGACACTTGAGGATTGGCATTTCAATCTTAAGAGTTAGCACAGGCCAGGCATGGTGGCTCATAACTGTAATCCTAGCACTTCGGGAAGCCAAGGTGGGAGGATCACTTGAGCCCAGGAGTTTGAGATCAGTCTGGCCAACATAGGAAGACCCTGTATCTACAAAAATAAAACAAAACAAAAAACTACTAGCCAGGTGTGGTGGCACATGCCTGTACTCCTCGCTACTTGGGAGGCTGAGATGGGAGGATCACTTGAGCCTGTGCGGTGAAGGCTGCAGTGAGCTGTAATTGCACCGTTGCACTCCAGCTTGGGTAACAGAGAAAGCCCTGTCTCAAAAAAAAAGTAATCACAAGCGAGGAAGAGTCGCCAAGGGAACTGTGAGGAAACCAGTGACTCATGAGAAATGCAAGAGAGTGAACTGTTCTGGAAGACAATGAACAAAGGGCCTTGATAAGGAAATAATCAACTGTGTCAAATTTGGCTAAGTCAAGCACGACCTGAGAATTTATCATTAAATTTGGCATCTTGGAAACCTGAAAAACCTCATGTATCAGTTTAGGTTGAACCCATGGAGAAGCAAAACCAGTAGGAGATAGCTGTTAAGAGATTTATTGCATGGAACTGGCTTACGTGATTATGGGGGACTAAGTGGATAAGTCCAAATTCCATAGATGTTAGGAAGGACAGGCCCTAATCCCCAAAGTGATGAGTACTTGGAGATTGGGTTTTAGGGAGATAATTAGGTTTAGATGATGTCACGAGGGTGGGGCCACGTGAGGACATATACAGAAGGCAACATGTGGCTTATTCAGCAATCCAGGAAGAGAACCCTCAGCAGAACCTGACGATGCTGGTGCCCTGAGCTTGGACTTCCAGGCTCCAGAACAGAACGAGAAAGAAATCTCTGTTGTTTAAGCCACCCAGTCTATGATGTTTTGTTATGGCAACCCAGGCAGACTAGTACACCATAGAAAGGCAAAATTATTATTATTTGGACATTCTGGTTTACGCACGCTTCTGGAGATTTTCAAGGGAACAATGAAACTCAATTCTACTTTTTGTTCCAGTTGAAGTAATTGTTGAGACCTGCACTGTCTAATACAGAAGCCACCAGACACTTGCGGCACTTGAGCATTTGAAATATGGCTATTCCATATTAGAAACACCAGACTTAATAAAAAATGTAAAATAGCTCACGTAAACTAAAAGTCCTAAGCCCTCCTCCACCAAGTGAATGGACACCCTCTTGGCTAAGAAGACTGACTGCAGAGAAACCTTAAAAACTAAGTTCCCGGCCACATTGGGACAAGAGGTCAGATATGCCTTCTTATTCCCCTTCCCTTTTGTGGTTTAGGCACAATAACTGACCATAATTACTGTTAAAATAGAGGTCATAAGACTGGCAGAATGGACTCTTTGTGGTAAGAAAACACCAAATTACAAACAAGACCTCCCATGCCAGGCAAGAGTTATCATGCACCACCCCCCACACCCCCACACACACTTAAAGAATAAACCAGGTTCTAACTGCCAAGGTTTTTTCCTTTTCTCCTTGCAGCTAAACAAGCACTGGCCTCAAGAGAAACAATATTAAAACAATTTGCAGCTCACCGCCAGCCGCTGACTAACTGCGCCCCCCTGTTCCAACAGCCATAATTACAGCTTTCATTGGACAAGAGGCTGATTTCAGTAACTTCCTCCTCATAAGAAAACCACAGCCATGGACTGGTTCTGGCCGGTTTACGGAGGCTGTGCACTTGGTTGCCTTTGTGTCCTAAAAAGGAGGTATAGGGCCTAATTGTAATACACTTAAATGTTAATTCTCCACCCCAAAGCACACATGGTTATATGTTACCTGCATGTTTGTTCAGTACACCTGCCTCAGGACCACCTTCATGAGTATTTGAAGCTCTTCGTATAACCTGTTGACTATGTATGTTTGGCCAACCTGTTCAACTGCAATTTCTGTCTTATTCCTCTCTCCCTCAAAGTGCCTATTTCTGGTCTTTGCTGGAAGCTACACTTCCCAGCTGGTAGGATGGCCACCTGGAAGGCTGTAAACTTTTACAAGAAATAAAGTCTCCTTTTCTAAATGTATAGATCTTGTGATTTTTCAGTTAACCCTTACTGCATATTTGTTCTTGATTACATGTTGAAAAAATATTTTGGATATATTTGGTTAATTAAAATACATCATTAAAATTAATTTTACCTGTTTCTTTTTTTTTACTTTTTAAAATGTACCTACAGGATATTTTAAATTATGTTAAATTATGTGTGTGTTTCACATTGCATTTCTAAGGGACAGTGTTGCCATTGAGATTCCTGAGATGCTCTGAGTCAACCATTCATTTCGCACTCTGGTTCTCAAAGTGTGGTCCCCTCTGACTTGAAGCATCAGCATTACTTAGGAATTTGTTAGATATACAAATACACCACCACACCTCAAACCTACAGAATCAGCATCTCCGGGTGGGCTCAGATCTGAGCACACCCTTCACACTAGTGCTTCTGAAACTGATGGGCCTGGAACGGGATTACTGGGCTTGGCAAAATTAACCTTTGCAAGAGGATCAGGTTTACTGAATTGCAAAGCAATTTAAAATATTGGTTTTTGTGCTAAAAATGTTAAAAACTAGACAAGAATATTGAAACAAAGCAAGCTGTTGTGCTCTGGAAGAGGGCTGCTTGGCTTGGCGAGGGGTTTGGACTCTTGGCGAGAGTGAGATAAATAAGTCATCAAGCCCCTCTACCATTTAGTTTAAAATGAGAGATTGGGGGATTTGATCTTATAAACTAATATTTATTGAATTTGATTTTAAACATTTCATTCTAAATCCTCACAAACACCCTTTGTGGTGGGCACTATTATCAACTTCATTTTGTGGGTAAGGAAACTGAGGCACAGCAAAGCTAATTAGCCATACTTGGCTAATTAAGTATGGTTCAAGGCCATACTTGCTGGAGTCAGAATGAATCAGCCTACAGAGAGCAGTGGGCTTAACACTGCACATATTGTCTTGCCCAGGCCTTATCTTAGCTAATCTAACTAATCTGTAAAGTGGATATTTCTACACTAGTCATTCGTGGCTCCCATTCAAATCACCTGGAGACACCTAAAACACACACTACTGCCTAGGCTCCAGCAAACTAGAGATTCTGATTCCATTGGCCTGAAGTGCACTCAGGAGGGCATAAGAGCCCCCCAGGACCTCCACAACAGCTCCCACTTGACAGGGGATGAAGAGGAGGCTGGGAGGAACAGGGTTGAACAGGTTGTCAATGGCTAAACTCAGGTTCTGTAAATTGGGCAAGGGCTTCTCCAACCGGACTGTACGCAGTCCTTGGATATCTCTCAGATGCAGGTTCCGATGCAGTAGGGCTAGATGAGGCCTGCAATCCTGCAGTCTCCAAGGGACGGTGATGCTACTGGTCTCAGAATCACACTTTGGATTTTGGACAGCACTTTGTCAGGTGCCCTGCCCCATGTGGTGTTTCCTGGCCCGCGAGAGAACTGCAGCTTTCCTGACAGTCTGGTCTGGGAGAACGTATTCTGCTGAGGTGCACCCAGATTTGGGATTCTTTAAGATCCCAGGTTTGAGATCGTTCAGTGATCTCCAAGACCCAGCCAAGGAGGAAGGCTTTGGAGCGGAGTCAGCGTTCCGTCTTCTTGAGGAAGATTCTAGGAAGCTGAAAGGAAAAAACTCAGTTACTGCCCAGAGGCAGGAATCTCCGCAACACCACCCTTCTCCAGTTTGTCTGCTCTCCTCTCACCCAAGCTCAGCCTCGGGCTTCCCACTCTTCTCATTCCCTCTGACTCCCGCCTGAGCCCTGGGGCGGGGTGTCAGGACAAGGACAAGCAGCATCTCCCTCCCAGGGGATGCACGACTTTCTTCGTCTTGCCGGAGGGTCAGACAGAAGGAATTCAAGCATTTTGATGCGCATTTCTCACGCACCCTTCTGCAACCCACTCTCACCAGTGCCCCGACTTTCAACACCAGTTCTGCCTCCTTCCTCCAAACTGGTTGGCGTGGCACGGGGTTGACCCTTGGCTTTGCAGTGCCCCGAGGTTCCGGGCGAGCACCGGATCAGAGCCCAAGTTCCCAAGTTCCCATTCCACGGGGAGATGCGGACTTTAGGTGGACCTGGAATGGAAGGAGGGTTTTCGCGGCCCGCATGCCCCCAGGGCTCTTTCCGGGAACTGGAAGGGCGAGTCCTTTGCTTCCGCAGCCTTCGGTGGGAAAAGATGCCACGTGGCGCGGCGCTGGCGGACTCAGAGGCCCCAGGCGCCCCCGGGAACTGCCACCGCGCTCAGGGCCCGTAGTCCACGGCGACAAGGGGCGTGGCGCCTGTGCTCAGACCATAAAGTGGAAAAACGGATCATAACCTCGCGTTGAGGGGAAATTCGTTTTTTTTTCTCTAAGAAACGTATCCTTCCCTAACCAAAATCCAGCACGTAGGGCCGCCCACCCCTCGGTCCCTGAGCCCACCCTCTCCCTGCTGGCACAGCCATCCCAGGTTCCGGCCCATCAAGTTGGGAAATGAGACGATCCGTCAGAGCCGGGCTCCCGGGAGCTGCAGCTGGCTCCAAGCGCGTGGCCGGAGGCGTACCCCATCTGCGCGCGTCCCCAGAGTCACCCGGGAATAACTGCGCCGCCGCCGCCGCCGCTGCCTCCTGGGCTCCCGACCTCCGCGCGCCCCGCGTTACCTCGCGTTGCCTGCTGTGGCTTTGCTGCTCTGGGCTACAAGGCCGGGCTGGCTTGGGTTGAGACTCCCGAGGCTGCAGGCGAGACGGTGGCTACAAACTTCATAGACTCTGCTGTTTCGCTGAAGAAGAAGAAAAACATTGGCTCTGGAGAATTAGATAATCCTGGGGAGGAAATAGATTTGGGCCTGGGGCCTGCGGGGGTAGGTGCCCACGCGGGGTTGCTAGGCCAAGGGACACCTCTGGTGGACAGCAGAGGCCTGGGGGATCTCACAAGCAGGGACAAGGCTGGGGCACCACCAAATCTGCTTTTAAGTTGAAACAACCCTAATGGTCACCATGGAGGAAAAAAATAACCGAATGGGGTGTTTTCACACCCTTATTTTGAGGGACTGTTGAAAAAAATCCCCAGGGCGTTTATCAGATCTGGGGCCTCCCAGAGTTCGTATCTGGCCCTCACTGGACCAGGGGAGAGAGGCCGGGGACAGGCCACCCTTGAGCGCAGCCAGACACGGGGTCTTACATCCCGCCTGCGGCATCGGGCAGCGCACCTGGCGGGCTGGACCGGGACAGGGGGTTGGTGCGCACCGGGGCTCCCAAGCAGCCTCAGAGGTGGAGACCTTCCGCGGGGAGTCGAGCCCGCGGTTTGTCTCCCGTTAAGGCGGAAGACTGGATTTTTCCTCCAGTTCCGATCGAGGGTGGAGAAGTCCCTTCTCCCGCGCCCTCATGCCCAGATTGGGGAATGAAGGGACAGCAGAAAAAAAGTCCTAACATAGCCCAGAGCCTCCAGCAGCTTTGGGCTCCCCGAGGGGTTGGAGGTAGGAGGAGGTGTGAATTTCCGTCCTGCTTCTCTGGGCCTGGAGCTTAGCTTAGCGAATAGGGACCGTACAGAGGGAACACCAATGAGTCAGTCCACCGTCTCTCCTGGTCCTGGGGCCCGAACCCACTCGTCTCCAGGGCTGGCGCCAGCCCCGCGCTCAGATATCACTTCCTCTGGGTAAGCGCCTGGGCTGTCTGCACGCCCTCGGAGCCCGCCTGGTTGGCAGTCTGCTTCGATCTCCTCTGAGCAGAATCTATTGTCTGTTTGGAAAATCTCGTACAGATCCTGGGGTTGTCCCAGGACCAAACTGCAGGGAGGATCCCCGCGCGCCCCTGGCCCTGGAACGCAGCATCCTCCCCATTTTACCTGGAGGCTAGACCGTTGGGGCTCTTCGGGGGAATTTCCCTGGGCACGGATACTGTGCTGGCGGTTTAGAAAACAAAAAGAAAAAGAGAGAAGCGAAGCCTCTGTAACCTGGTCTCCTCCCTCTCCTCTGTTTAACACCCTGCCTCCCCTACTAGTCTCCAGGCTTTTCTCTGGACAGGGGAGGGACCCGAGAAGCCTGCGGCCAGTGAGCGCCAGGATCTGTCTCATCACCCATCCTCCCCGCCCCAGAGCAAGGTCGGCAAAGCCTTCCCGGGGCATGAGAGCTCCAAAGAAAGTCTCAGAGGAGCCAAGACACGCTACTAGGAACTTTCGTCCCCCTTTAAAATTGTCAGAGAGACAAGTAAAAACAGTAACTAACTAAGGAAACAATGGACTCTTGTGACATGTGTAACTCTTCTGGATACCCGAACGCTAAAGACCCCGTGGTTCCTGTCGCCATGGCCTGAACGTACTCAACTCCGGCCCCGGGACTGACCTCTCTCCCTGAGCTTTGGAGCGAGTTTGGCCCTCGCCTTTGCAAGTAGGCATGACTTTCATCATTCATCGCTATACCCGGAGCAGCTGCTCCGATGAGCCAAGGAGCCCAACTCGGGTGCAAAGCGCCGACGTCTTTCCCAGGCTGAGGACATCGCGAGCCAGAGGTGCAGGCAGTGAGGCACCCAACAGTAGAATGCATCTTCCTTCCCGCCGGCAGAAGCTGTCAAGGCTGGAGTCCGCAGCGGCCACGCAGGCCAGCCCAAGGATACTGAGCCATAAGCAACCAGGCCCACCTACAGCCGCGCCATCCAAAGGTAACACCACAGACCACGGTCCATGTGTCCTGAGCAGCGCACACTTCCTGCACGTTCAGATATTACATTTTAATAATGAAATTCTGAGCACCCTACCCGCCATCAGCCAAAGGATATTGCTCAGATTGGGGCGTGTAGTCCTGGAGGTATCTTTTAGGAAAGGTGTGTCGAAGACCAGAGAAGTGAAGCCACTCCTTCCAGATGTTGTCGCTACTAGAGTAACAAAGTCATAACTAACATATCGCTTCTTATACTCCCATCCCGTTCGCCTTTCCAATACACTCTCCCTTTCCCACTACCTTGTTACTAAAACATCTTGCTATGCTTTTACAAGGAGAGAGAGAGAAAACAAAGTCCTAAACTCACAACATCAGAGCACTCCAGGGAATTCCAGGACTCCAGCTACAATGCAAGCAAAGTCAACAGGAGACAGTGGGCTCTGGGCTCCACTCTCACCCTCCTTCCCAAAGGCCATTAATATAAATTTTCCTTAGTTCCAAACACATCTTCAAGTTAATATGCAGATATCTTCAGATAGACAATTAAAAGAGTAACTGGCCGGTCATGGTGGCTTACACCTGTAATCCCAGGACTTTGGGAGGCTGAGGCAGGCGGATAACGAGGTCAGGAGTTCAAGACCAGCCTGGCCAAAATAGTGAAACCCCGTCTCTACTAAAAATACAAAAAATTAGCCGGGCATGGTGGCACATGCCTGTAGTTCCAGCTACTCAGGAGGCTGAGGCAGGAGAATAGCTTGAATCCAGGAGGCAGATGTTGCAGTGAGCGAAGATTGCACCACTGCACTCTAGCCTGGGTGACAGAGTGAGTCTCAAAAAAAAAAAAAAAAAAATACAGAGAGAGAGTCAATGAGTAAATAACCAAGGGAACAATGGACTCCTGTGACATCTCAGAGATTTTTAGGGTACTGCATTATCACAGAATTCAGGTAGCAAAATATGTTAAATGAGACACAGTTTGTCTAACCTTAGGCCTATTGTGACAGATGTCATTTCTTGGAGAACAGACTCATTAAAGATTTTTAAAAATCCTCAAATGAGTTTTAATTCAACCTTACAGAAAGGTGCCCTGCCCACAAGTTAACAAGGTTTTCCTCACTCCCGAGATAGCAGAGTGAATTATGTATCACTGAACAAAAATGTAAGACTGACTAGAGCAGTTAACTAATCATGGATTCAAAAGACAAAAATGATTTATTTTGTACTGAAATTTTAAGGAATCGTTACCTGGCCCCTCACCATTTACTTATTTAGGGTTTGCTATAAGGATGCAGTTCTCTATATTGCCCCATGCTGAAGGCAATTCTTCTAAATGAACTCATAAATGGTATTTTTTTCAGGACTCAGTGTGAACATAGCCAATAAAAAGGCCATTATTCCGGTGGCTTGTTTCCTCCACTGGTTACCCTTATTGCAGAAATAACCGTTGTTTCATTAGAGTAGA
Organism: Nomascus leucogenys; assembly: GCF_006542625.1. Taxonomy (NCBI): domain Eukaryota; kingdom Metazoa; phylum Chordata; class Mammalia; order Primates; family Hylobatidae; genus Nomascus; species Nomascus leucogenys. The sequence continues at coordinate 3,882,783 of NC_044391.1, forward strand.
TGCAGGAGACACCAAAGAAGTACTAGGATGAGGGAAATTATACCAAGGGCATGCAGACTGAGTGCATTGGAGCCTAAACTCAATTTACTGATTCTTTCCAAATATTCTAGGGCTTAGCAATGTATGTGCAAAATAGTCTTGTGCATACATTGCTCATGCACACATTGTACTCTTTGCTCTGGATCTAAACCCTTGTGGGATAGAAACTGGAAAATAATTCTTGTGCATACATTTGTTTTTCAGTTTCTATCCCGCAAGAGTTTAGATCCTAGAAAGGTTGCAAAGGTCTTTGAAGGCAATGGTTAAATGAAATAATTGTTCTACGACAAGCTGAACACAAGAAAATTTTGGTGAGTAGAAAGTCTGGCTTAACAGCTGTGTGCATCTTGTTTGTTTAAATTATTTCTGCTTCTGTTATTCAGGTGTGCTTCCATTGTCTGTGTGTGGGTTGCAGAGGGATGGCTTGGTGGCTGTGGGGACAACAGAGCAAGGAGTACATTTTTACACTTTACTGTAAAGTGAACTAAAACCTCAATAAACCAAATTTCAGCTGCAACAAAGCCCAGCCTTTTCCTTTTGAAGCTTATAAATACGCTTTTCTTATTAGTATTGTTCACTAATTTTCATGGTTTTGTTTCTTGATTCTACAAATACAAGTCAATTGCTTGCACAACCAAGTATATAAAGGTGCCCCTAACAACTTGAAATGTTTAATTTTATTTAGAATAAATTTTGCGTATGCCATTCTTTTGCATATGCCATTCTTTTGCATATGCCATATGTGGGTAAATTATCAAATAAGGAAATAAAATAGGAGTTCTATAGTACGTAAGGCATTGTTGATTTAGGGCCTAATTTGTTTTTTATTGCAAATGGATAAATATGGATGGATGAAGAGTTACATCTTTGCATTGATGCCCTATTCAATAGATATTTCTTCCATCTGTGTCCTTCCTTCCACCCTACATCTGTTTGTCAACTTCTTTCAAGACTCACCTTCTCCAAGAGGCCTTTTTTCATCAATTTCAACCACTCTCCCACCTGGGTGCCTATCTTACTTTTTTCCCCGTGAACATTTATGCAGACACTGTGCCAGGCTAACTGGAATCTTTATGTAAATTCCTCTTATCCAAATTGAAAGTTCTATGCAAGGGCTTCTTCTTGCGCTTTTATAAAACAGCAACCTCTCAATGGCATTAGATTCATAAAGGCTAATTCAGTAAGTATCCATATGAATTGAAAAACAGGCTTTCAAGGACCTAGAGGATCTAGAGGAGATCCTAAATCCAGTGTGTTTAGGTCACACTGCACCCTAACAGTTTCTATTGACCACCAGCAGCAATAATAAAAATTGACCCAGTCACCACCCACACAGGTGTACATATTTATGTCAATTTCTCCTACCATCTTTTAGACTTGAGAAATGAAAAGTAGAGCAAATTCTGGGGAACATCGTTAATATATTAAAATGCAATTTAATGGCAAATTTTGCTCCTTGATCACCTCTTTGCTTATTTTAGAGAACCAAAGACTTTTTTTCAGAATGATTAGAAAGATATTTAATTAATGTAGGTGAAATTTGTAGGTATAATTACTGAACTTCTATTGCAATGTATCACAGTGGATAGGATGATAAATTAATGGGTATTTGTTAGCCATATTTAAGATTAAACATTAAAAAAGTCATTAAACTGATTATGCTTTGAAAATAATCTTCCCAGAAAAAAAGGGTTAAAATTGCTTCTTTTTGTTCTTTCAACTCATTTGAGTACTCTAGGGTACACTCTCCGGTGTCAACAAAGAGATCATTTATATCAGGTATAATTTTCAAAGGAACAACCGCCTGATTTGTAAATCAACTACAACATTTTAAGATCAATGACCAATGCTACTACTCATCTAATCTTTTATTATTAAGGCAGATAATCATGAATTAATTCAGTTGATCTTTTAACAACTTAGATAGTGAAGATATCTTCAATAACATACTGCAAGAGAAATTGTCAAAATCTTTTATAGGTATCTCTCCTACTTGTGTAATGATAAATATCTTTTGGTTTTCAAAGCATCAAGCATACTAGAAGTAGTAAGTATTCAGTTAATGTTTATGGATCTATTTGTACTTTGTTTAGAATGCTTTTATACTCATTGGCCCATTTGGTCTAACTAGCCATCCCCTGAGTTATTTTCCCAATTTTTCAGATGAGAACAAATAAAATCTTTAGAAGGTCACAAAAATAATAAGTAGTGAATCCTAGACTGAAACCTACTCATTTCTGTTTTCATGAAATACTGGGGAGAGAGAGAGAGAATAAATACTTTATTACATGTCTCATTGTTTTCCAGTTTTACAGTACTACAGGAAAATAAGTGTTTAATAATAATTGCTAACATGAAAAAATGTAACACATACAAACGTTATATCTTCCACTTTCAACTGATAAGAACTGACCTTATATCAATCTTCTGTATAAAATCATTTCTGTTAAGTTCTCCTGTAAAATTTGCACCATTTCTTCTATATATAATCATCTTTGCAAAGATCTTGAGAAATGTTTGGATGAAATACTGAACTACAAACATAAAAGTCAAGATGTCGAAATATAGTGTCAATTTTAATATTACTTTATAATTTGAATTGCTAGTGATCTAATGATTGATATAGGAATAATGTTTGAAAGCCAAAAACATTATATAGATACTTTGTGGCAGATATGCCAGAATGTGATTATACTTAAAACAGCATTCTATACATTTCGAGAATGTGAATTAATGATAGAGATTTCAGGTTTCAGATTATTATTTGATATTGAATAAAGATGTTTATGGAAGTCAAAATATGGAGTAAAATATTATTTAAGGAGAAATGAAGATAATCTTCACAGAGTTAAAGCGTGTGATTTTTGTATTTTAATTCTAACTGACCATGTGACATTTGGGAAGGTCATTTAATTGATTTGAGCCTCAGTTTTGGGGTATGTACAACCACAGTAACTCATATCTTTCCTTGCCTACCCTCTAAGATTGGGGAGAATCAAATTAGATAATGCAGGTGAAATACTGCAATTTTCCCTTTAATATGACATTGTTTTATAACATTATATTACTGATGCAACATTTATTTGCATCATGAAATATCTTCTAAGGAGTAAAATATTTAGACATCACTACAATTGATGAGGACTGCATGTGTATTTTTGAAAGCTGTATTCTGATTTACAGAGCAAAAATAAAAAATAAGCAAGCCAAATATGTAAATACAGGAATTAGCCCAGTAGTATTTGTTCTTCTGTTCCACTAGAGGCTTTAGAGTAATATCAGTGTATGTTTTTCTTACATAACTATGTGACATTACTTAGGGCATAATTCTAAAATTTCTGTCCTAGGAGACACTAGATAACTCTCAAAAACTTCTGATTTGCTTGCATCCCTTTTTGGCAGAGTGGTCACAGTATAATGCTGGAGGGTAGGTGACCCCAGAGTTCAGAGTCCTCATGCTCCCGGGAGCAAAATTCACAGGAAAATAAGCCCACATGGAGCTACTGCATTGTCTGATGGCCTCGTTTGAGGAGGCGTCAATTTAACTTTAAACCCGTGAGCTCATTGAGATCAGGGGAGAGAAGGGGATGTCTCCAGATTCAGGAAACTGTTGCCATAGCATTTTCCCTTCTCTATTCCTGCATAGCCCTCCTCCCCCGAATCAGCAAAAATTTTTGCTCCACCGTTTTCTTTCGGGAACCAGATGCATTTTCAGAAGACAGTACTCCACTGATAAGGTATCTACACCACGTAATAACTGTACCTGGTAAGGAGATTTAATAAGGCTGAGGGTGGTATTAAGTTTCTCAGAACAGACTTATCTTTGCAGATGCAATTGCAGAACAGGAAACAGACCCAGGGAGAAGTTTAGGTCCCCCCAAATCTCATTGGCCCTCCGCACAAGCCAAGCCACGGCCACTCCTGCCACACAATCGGATTGCTTTCAGCACTCGCAGCCGTGGACAGCTCCCTCGCCGTGGGGTCCTTTCCTCTGCAGTGAGCTGATTTGCTCTGCCAGCAGCTGTCGGTGCCGCACTCGACACCAAGTCCAAGCCAGCGCTCACAGAATACGCGCTCCCTCCCTCCTCCTTTTCTGTCCCCCGCCCCTCGCTCACCCCGGCCCACTCCAGCGGCGACTTTGAGGGATTCCCTCTCTGGCGGCCTCTGCAGCAGCACAGCTGGCCTCATTCGGGGCACTGCGAGTATGGATCTCCAAGGAACAGCGGTCCCCAGCGTCGACAGACTTCGAGTTCTCCTGATGTTGCTCCGTGAGTAGCGATTTGGCGACTGGGAGAGAGGACGGGCACTCTTTACAGAGAACAGAGCCGGCAAAGTAAAGTCAGTTAGCTTGAGATAAAAAATATGGCCCTTAATGTTTTGCGGTTTTTTTTTTTTCTTTTAGGGGAGGAGGGAGGGCATTCCTTGCCGGTGGCAGGGAATTCCCCTGAGATCCATACACCTGTGTGGCATATTCCAGACAGAGCCTAGACAGGCCAGCTTCGGGAGGTCAGAGCATTGGCAAGAAATATTTAGTTTAAAATCCCAAGATGTAGAAAACAGCCAGCTATATTACAAACAAAGTCAGGATTTTTAATTTTTTAATTGTATTTTCATTATAAATTAACAGCGAAGGAATGAGGCTTGTTAGACCCAGACTAGAGAAACAGCTCGTAGAGCGCACAGCTGCTGGCAGAGAACTTTGTCACTCCAAAAGCCTGCAGACCACTGTCTCCCCACCCTAGCGCCCGAGACGCGTGGGATCCCTGAGCCCTGAACTGATGGAATTGTTCTGTTTGTTCCGCAGATACAATGGCTCAAATCATGGCAGAACAAGAAGTGGAAAATCTCTCAGGCCTTTCCACTAACCCTGAAAAAGATATATTTGTGGTGCGGGAAAATGGGACGACGTGTCTCATGGCAGAGTTTGCAGCCAAATTTATTGTACCTTATGATGTGTGGGCCAGCAATTATGTAGATGTAAGGAATATTTCCCCCCTCAGCTTGCTCCTAGGGCTCCAGGGCTAAGGGCACCCTTTCTCGAGGCCCTTCGAAGACGTGGGTTGCCTGCCTTCTTTCCCACACCCCGGCAAGCTGCTCCCGAATGCTGCATGGGGATTCCAGCTTGTAATGCCTTCTGCTCCCCTGCCTGCTTTGAAAGTAAACCCCCTTCTCTCCGCTTCCCTATCGGCCCGGGCTGCACGTAGAGCATCTAACCGCATGTTCCCGGAACCTGGGATGCGCGCGCGCAAAGGAGCGCCCAAGCGTGCAACCCAGAGTTTGGACGCGCCGCCCTTTACAGCCCCCGCCCCGGGGCCGGGCGAGCTGAGGGGGCGCGGGGCGTCTGTGTTCCCAGCTGATCACAGAACAGGCCGATATCGCATTGACCCGGGGAGCTGAGGTGAGGGGCCGCTGTGGCCACAGCGAGTCGGAGCTGCAAGTGTTCTGGGTGGATCGCGCGTACGCACTCAAAATGCTCTTTGTAAAGGTAACTCCGAGCCCAGCGGGCAGAGGGGCGGCAGGCTCCGCGTGGGTGTGGGAAGTGGCGGCCCGTAGGTTTAAGAACCCAGACGCTGCGGGGGCGATTGAAGCGCGCCTCCCCGGCTCAACAGGAAAGCCACAACATGTCCAAGGGACCTGAGGCGACTTGGAGGCTGAGCAAAGTGCAGTTTGTCTACGACTCCTCCGAGAAAAACCACTTCAAAGACGCAGTCAGTGGTGAGTAGAGGCTGGCATGGCTGGGGAGGGACCCTGGGAACTCGCAGAGCAGGCTTGGAGACAGAATTCCTCAGGGTTTTGGAAACCGTTCCAGGCTTTGAGGTCCCAGGCCAAGTCTTCCTCGGCTTGCTCTTTAGGGCTGAAGAGGCTGGAGCGCCCATGAGTCTTCTGGGTCTCAGGCCTTGTAGATCCTCCAGGAGCCGCAGGCGTGGGGACCCAAATGTCACCCGTGGCCTGATCCTAGATGAGAAGTCCCTTGAAGGCCTGTCGTTCTCTTGTGCTTCAAAACGACCTCTTATGATTTGGCCTTTGAAGGACCACGGAGAAGGGCAAAGCTGCGTTTTAATTTTCTTCCGCACCCTGGTTTTGTTTCTTATGCGCTAAAACTGCAAGGGGGCAGTGCGACTTTCCTTTTCGGTCAGGATGTGATGGCCTTCAGTGTCTTTTTGCGCATGGCAGCATGGCTCGCACTGGATATTCAGTCATCGACTGCAGCCACCTGAGAGTGGATTCTGCACCATGAATAATTTACCAGCGTTTCTGGCCCATCCCTCCGACAACTCACCCACATCCTCCTCGGCAAAAGGAGCGTTCACCCCCCAAATAACAATATTCCTATCTGCAGACAGGATTTAAAAGACCACATTTAAATTTATTTTATTCTTTATAAGTTGTCTATTTCACTCACAATGAGGCCTTTCATCACCCAGCCATCTGAGTCGGGAAAGGATCTTTACTGAATATATAAAAATACATGTGTCATCTTTCCCTTTTCACCCCTTTTTGTCATCACAGTAAAAGGAGGATTTTTTCTTTTTCATCAAAGTTTAGATGCAAGATGTCCCCCAGTTCATTTAGACCAAAAAGGAAAAAGGAAAAATCAAACTTAGGTCAGAAAAGGAGCAATGGGAGGCAGACCTTCAGAGGGGATTATGTGTGTAAGGACAAGCATTCAGAGGACCACCAATGTGTCCGGCTTTGTTGAGGAAGATGTTTTATTCTTTGCCAGGCCCGTGTGAAATGTGGAAAACCAAGTCACTCTTCCTTCTGTGTCTTTGGAATCTTCATTATTAGGGATTTTTTTTTCTTTTTTGAAGTGAGGTCTCACTCTGTCCACCAGTGTGGAGTGCAGTGGCACCACCATAGACCACTGCAGCCTGGAGTGAGCTACTGGGCTCAGGAGATTCTCCCACCCCAGTTTCCCCAGTAGCTGGGACTATAGGCATGTGTCACCATGCCAGACTAATTTTGTAGTGTGTGTGTGTGTGTGTGTGTGTGTGTGTGTGTGTGTATTTGTAGAGACAGGGTCTCACTATGTTGCTCTGGCTGGTCTAGAAATCTTGGGCCCAAATGATCCTCCCACCTTGACCTCTGAAAGTTCTGGGATTACAGGCAGGATCCACCATGCCCAGCCTAGGTTTTATGCGGTAACAAGGGTTGGGTTTTTAGCTATCACTCTCCTTTTCAAAAAAAGGAATTCCAAATTAACATTGAAAGAGCCCTGGCTCTCAAGAGAATGGGTGTGTTTGTCCTTCATCACCACTTGATGCCATTTGTAGAGCCCTAGCCCTGGCAAGGGAACAGAGTACAGGAGGGGTGTGGTGTCTGGAACTGAGAGGCAATAGCCACCTCTCTGGCACATTAGGTTAGGAACAATGAGGGTTCTGCCAGCAAGAGGAGCCTAACTATTGCTTTGGGCTCTTGCTGTAGCTGGGAAGCACACAGCCAACTCACACCACCTCTCTGCCTTGGTCACCCCCGCTGGGAAGTCCTATGAGTGTCAAGCTCAACAAACGATTTCACTGGCCTCTAGTGATCCGCAGAAGACGGTCACCATGATCCTGTCTGCGGTCCACATCCAACCTTTTGACATTATCTCAGATTTTGTCTTCAGTGAAGGTAAGTTTGCGGGAGATGGAGGGGAAGAAGACCTAGTTTATTTCAGGAAGGATGGGAGAGGGACCTACCAGGGCCCCAGGATGTTACCACTTGGATTTCCTCTAGGTTGAAATGACACTGCCTGCCTCTTTAATAATTTTCAAAGACTAAAAAAGCAGTAAGCTGAATGTATGAACTTTTCTCAGTAGTTCTTTCTTTCTCCCTCTCAATCTCCTCCCCTGTCTTCCTTCACTTTAGTCCTTTCTTCTCTATCTCCCTTTGTTTCCTCCTTCTTCTTTTCTTTACCTTCTTCCCTCCCTTCTTATATTTCATCTTTCCCTCTCTCCCTATCTTCTTTCCTTTGCCAAAAGATGAACCCTCATAGGGAAAAAGATTTAAAAAGCCACTTTGGAAAAAACTGTAATTTTGATGCAAACTTCCCAAGGAGAAAGCAGCTAAAATCTTTAAGAAGTTAGTTAATCTAGAGAGCTACGGATGGGGGAAGGGCCTTTGCCTTTCTGGGTCTCAGTTTCTTCTCGTTCTCTTGGATACTTCTAGCTGAAAGTTCTGCTGCTGTGAGTCCAAGTTTCTGTGCATCCAGAAGGCAGTGGGGGTGGGTGTGTATGCACTGATCATGGACTCACCAAGTCTTTCCACCGAGCACCTTCGTGAGGAGGATGTCCTTAAGCTCCAGGGAGGGAAGGGTCCCTGAAGGCTGAGCCGTTTAACACCAGCTGCTTCTGCTGAGAGTGTGGAGCAAGGCTGTTTCTCGGTCTGTTTAGCCTCTGAAAGGGGACCCAGCTGTGCTCTGGCAGGCTCAGGTCAACCACATTCTTTCATTCTCAGCACCCTTGCAGAGGTAGGGCACAAGGGGAGTCAAAATTTCTGCAATTCGTTCAAGTCAAGCAACAATTTACGTTAGGCAAGTGTGGGATAAGTGAATTCATATCATTTATTCTCTCTCCCTCACAAAGGAGGTTATTAAAATTTATATTCTGTTTATTCTACATGGAAAAAATCAGAAAAAAAATTGTGATTGCTTTGTTTATGCACATCTGGAGGTTGGAGACCTCCAGGTGAATACAACAATTCCGGCGTTCAGGATATTAGAGAATTTCCACCTTTGTCATCTATGATTATTTTCTAAGGTATCTAGCTTTCATAAAACACAGCTCCCACTCAACCTATTATGGAATAGAATGTACCACCTTCCACCTTGATTATTGAGAAGGCATTGGAGAAGTCCTAAGATAAATCGTCTTTAAGAAAAGGGCCCATTTCTTATTCACGTTTATATTATTAGCACCTAATACAGTGCTTGGCATATTGCAGATGTCCAGTTAACTTTGGCTGAATTTATATTTTGACGGTGTGGATTTAATTAGTAGAGATTTCCAAATGCTGCCATGTCATGCAAATCAGAATGTCATATATTTAGTAAAGCAGTGTCACACTTACCTGTTCAGGTGGAAGGATAGGCTATCCCATGTTAACATATTTTCTACAAAATTGAAGCTACTAAACTGTGTCAAGACCTTAACAGCTTTTAAAGATCTTTTTGTTTATGGAAGTATTTATAAAATGTAATAGTCAGTGTCTTTCTTAAACTGAAAATATTAAGCATAATCAAGTATAATTTGACTTATTATGATTACTGATGACAAGGAATTTATTATGAAAATAATTGGACTATGTAATGTTAGTTCCTAGTCCCCAGGACCCTGCCATAAATGCTTTTCAGTTTATATGGGTACTCTTAATAGTGTATAATGACTTTCTAGTTTTTGCTGATTAGCTGTTACTAGGCACTTCTTTACTTCCTGTTACCACTGGTGCTATAATTGCTGCTTCTCCTAGCTCCTTACCATTCTGTGTTATTTTTAAGTCATTGTTTATAGTTGCCTATGGCCTGAGAAATCAAACCTCATAGATTTTTAGAATTGTGTATAAAGTAAGAATAAATAAGCACTGAATAACTTTCCTAAAAATCAGTACAATTAATTGCATGGAGTAAATGGTATCTTTTGTTTTTAAACCAATTTTGATCCACTTCAAGGTCCTAGATAGGGAAGGCTGCTGGGTAGACATAGAGAGTTTGTAACTACATATAACCTCCTAAATGCAAATAGAGAAGTCACAAGCAAATGGCACTTGTCTCACCCCAGGCTTTTATGGCTAATAATTAGGATGTTCTCTCCTGTATGGTGTCCCTGGGCTTACGCCTTGACATTCCTGGGAGGTGGCAAAGCCTCATTCAGAATCACTCACTGGATCAGTGTGCCTTTGTGTGGCTGCGGTTTTTTGTTCCTGGCTCCTCCCGTCTGTTCCTCTCAGCACCTGCCCCGACTGTGTTTTGTAAGAGATCATTATTTTCGATTTGGTGGAATTTTAAAGATTCCTTTTGGGTGCCTTTTCAGGATCTAGCACTGGGTCTTTATCCCCAGAATAGAAGCTCAAGGGGCTTTCAGTGTGTGCGTGTGAGTGGAGTATGCTTGCATGGGGAGGGAATATCATGTCATATATCTGCACACTCACTGCAGGGGTGTGTCTGTGCATTCGTGTGTGTGTGTGTGTGTTTGTGTGTTCGTGTGTTTGGACCGTGGCCATTGTCCAGCTCAGCATAATGGTTTCCTGTGAAGAGTCTATTCCCTGCGTAAGGTGGTCATACCTGGCACTCTTCACACCTGTCTACTGAATAGGCCTTATGAGAAAATCAAGAAAGGGTCCACGATGTCGGTAAGTGGACACTCACAAGGGCTGAGAGCAGCCCAAATGGAGGTTGACATCTTTATCACAGGAGTCCCTTTAGTGCATTGTACTTGGCTACTACACTGATCCCCAAACGAAAGTCTCTTAGCCCAGCAATGTGCTCATGAAACTTCAGCTGCAATGTGCAATGACTGTGGTGATATTGTTAGCACACAGACTTGGGTTCTCTTAGGTCTGGGAGTGGGCCCCTAGAAGCTCTGTTGCTAGCAAGGTCTCAGGTGACACTGCTGGCTTGTGGAGCACTATAGAGAGTTTGAAGAATTAAAGGCACAATAAGCTTCATTGAGTGACACTTGGACAGGGACTTATGAGAAGGGAAGCCCCTCACAGCAGGAAACTGTCCAGAGGGAGGCTTATGGGACCACCATCCAGAAAAGGAAGAGGACAAGGGAATACCCAAAGCAGAGGGGCTTTGCAGAGGGGTTTATGTGTCCAGGTGACATCTGCTCAGCAGCACAGCAGGGAGTCCATGGGTCCCAGAGCTTCTAGAGGCAGCAGTGCCTTGGAGCCTTAGAACTCCAAGGCTGTGTCTTATCAATGGGTAACAGCTGTTGCATGAGGTTTCAAGGAGTATGCAAAGCAGGCAGGCTCTATACAGCTGCAAATTTTTTTGTTTAAGCTATTTTAAAAATAATTGGATGTGTAAAGATTTGGGAGTTTGGCGCCAACAGGTTTTGAGCTAACAGTCTCAGCCTTCAGTGAAGAAATAAACCACCTAGAGTCCAATACACAGAGGCCATCTTTGGCTCATTTATTTACCAAATACACTTTGTGCAGCAACTATCACCTCTGCAATAGAAGCTATCACCCCTGCAATCTGAGGCACTTTGTTTCTCATTTGGGGTTGATTACCTTGTTCTTCCACAATTAATTCTTGAGGGCCTCATTCAAAGGCCTGCAACTCCCTTTGAGAGCCTCATGTGATTTCTGGCTGAGATGGGAAGGGGGATGTGTTGCTGGGAGGGAACAAACCAGCCTGAGTATTCTAATACTTTGAGTAAAAGAAAACTTTTATGTATTATGTCAGAAAAAACAGAATAGAATAGGAAGGCTACCTCTATTTCCATTTATTCAGGATTCAGGTCTATCAGGCATTTAAAATACATCACATAGAGATTCGTCCCTTTTTAATTCTCTCTCAAGGGGCAAACAAAACAAAACAAAGCAAAACAAAAAGAAATGAAACAGAACTGCAGAAAGATGCTGAGATCCCCATTTACAATGGAGCAGCTGAGATACAGAGAGGTGAAGTGACTTGGTGAAGGCTTCCCTTCTAGAACCTGTCTTTGGGTGTCAGAGCTTTTGTCCTTAGTATCTCAGGGCCACAGCTGCTCCTGCTGAGTAGCTATAATCAACATGTGAGTGTGAGAGGCATTTAGAGAGTTTGTTGGGTACCCCAAATTCATGAGCTGTTTATTATTGTTCCTAGCATCATGATTGGGAGATGCCACTTAATCTGTATTTTACCCAGATCTGCGGGAACTTTAGTGTTAGTGGAAATGAACATGGCTTACATTTCTCTATATACCAGCCCCCCAGTAGAGCATCCTGTGGCAAGCTGTCATGTCACAGATGCATGAAGCGTTTGCTGATCCAGAGAGTTTTGTAGACCTGTGATTTACCTGGCACTTCCCAGTCAAGAAACATGCCACCCTAGATAGTTGGTCCTCAAGGCCTCCTGAGTAAGCAGCCAAAGGGAAATAATCTGTTATGAACACAGCTGAGAACTGTGTTGAGGACTCCAAGATGGAGCCCCAGCCTTCGGCCATGGAGTTAGCCAGTCATAGAATTCTGTGCTTCGGATACTGTCCTCTGTAGAGAGCATAGGATATGCCTCAGAATTATCTCATCTGAGGGTGAGCAACCCAGTGTTTACCCACCAAATGCCATCTATCACTGATGGTTGTTGTGGAAGCATTAATTCCCTGGGACTTCTGACCTACTTTGGAGTCAAAACCTGTTGGGATATATGGGACTGGTGAACGCTGAAAGAAGAATGGACAGTGTCTGTGTCCACTCACTACACCTAGGTACTGGGATATAAGAACTTTTTCTGCCTCGCTGAAACTTTCAGTCTAGTGGGATAGGGTGTATACAATGCATGTCATGTTCCTGGCATACAGTGGCATCAAACAACACTTGCTCTTATTATTTTTTTCTTCTCTAATACTTAAATCTTTTTTTTTTTTTTTTTTTTTTTTTTTTTTTTTTTTTTTTTGAGACGAGTCTCTCTTCGCCATGGAGTGCATGGCGATCTCGCTCACTGCAACTCGCTCGGTTCACGCATTCTCTGCTACTTCGAGTAGCTGGATACAGCGCCCCACTACGCCGGCTATTTTTTTTTTAGTAGACAGGTTCACCGTGTCTCGATCTCCTGACCTCGTGATCCCCCCTCGCCTCCCAAGGCTGGATACAGCGTGCCACCGCCCCCTCTTTTTTTTTTTTTTGAGATGGGAGTCAAGGCTGGCCTTGAACTCCTGGGCATAAGCAACCCTCCCACTTCAGCCTCCCAAGTAGCTGGGTGGTGATGCCACCGTGCCTAGCAAATGCTTACATCTTGATGAGGGTATCAGCTTGTCTGCAGTCAAAGGTCTCCAAAGCCCACTCATCTTAACAGCTTCTCAGTATACAAAATACATTTTGCTGATGTTATAGGAGTCCAGAGCCAGCACAGGGAACATATGGAAAGAGCGTCAAACCCTTTCTCTATCTTGCCCGGCCAAACAACAGGAGAAGCACAGCCAGCAAAAAGCATGCCCTCCTCTTCCAACAGTTTCAGTCCATGGTGCTAGGAGAGCTTGAGGAAGCAGAGAGCTTGCCTCTGCTTCCATTGCCTATCCCAGTGCAGTCCATTGGGGGTGCAATGAAGTGCTCTTGTAGCTTACCCCAGGGAGTCAATATTATTTTAAAATGCTGTCATGAAATAAAACACATATCTAGCAACCAGCACCTAAGATAAATTATGATTTTAGTGGGCACACTTGGGTTAAGGGTTGAGGAGACCCTTGTTGGCAACTGGCAGCTGGCAACAGATTATGGATTTATTGTTTGTCTTCATCTGGTTCTTTCCAGTGATGAGGCTGGTTTTTGTCTCTTCCAGCCACAGGCCACTTACCCTGGGCCCCTGTTGTGTGTACTCTAGAGCCCTGAGTCCACCAAGAGCAGAGGCATGAGGGACCCTAAGTCCCGTGGAGGTGGACAGGGAGTCAGGGGTTCAGGGAGATCTGAAGCCAGATGCGGTCCGGGCTAAGCCAACAGATGCTCTTCTCCCTGGCAGAAATCAGAGGCCTTCCTTGTTTTGTAATCTGTGGGTTGCATTATCAGTTTACAATACAAGATTTTAACCCTGGGGTATATATAGTTTATAGATAGAATTCAGAGAAAAAAATTTATATCTTTATTTTCACTAACTTCTGATTAATATTTAGCATTTTCTTTGTTTATAAATGAAGGTGACAGAGCACAGTAGTATTAGCAGTACCTGTGACTGTCACCAATAGAAATCATAGGTATTTTCATCTCAGTTTGTGCAGATCTTGCAAAGTAACATTTATGCTTCTCACTGCTTTATAATCATAGCCAACATATATGTGTTCCAATAAGGAAGTACATATATCGCTGTATCTGAAATTCTTTTAAAAATATTCGATGGCTGAATTTCACTTTCACTTGTAATTGCATGTATTTTATTTTTTATGCATTCATAAACATTATTCTGAGAAGGGGTCCTTAGTTTTATTATACTTGCACAAAAAAGACTACAACCTTTTCTTAGTAGGTCATGAGCAGCATTGTTTTAAATGAAACAGAATAGAATACAGCATAAATTATTAGATGCATAAAGCAAGGATAACTATTTTTTGTCAAACTTCTGCTTTAGGTCTCTGCGTGTACATATGCTCTAAGCTGCCGTGTAAAATGCTTTTTTTTTTTTTTCCCATAGGTCATAGGCAGATTAAAAACACTGACTTAAGCCTGAAAGAGAAAAGCATGTCCTGCTTTTATGGGTTCATAATCCCTCATCTAAAACCCAGATCGAACTAAAAAAAAAACAAAAAACAAACAAACAAACAAAACCTTGGTGCTAGATGGTTTTCAGAATTCAGAATATTTTAGACTTTAGGAAGACTACACAGTGCACAGTTTATATATTACATAAGACCATGGAAGAGTCAGGGCAGCCCCACGCAATCAAACATATTAATATCTCTGTTTCCTGCGGTGAAACATGTGAAACATCATACTAAGTAGGATGACTGAAAACTACAAGCAGCCTCACATTAGACTAAGTCAGGTTTTGCTGCCAAACAAGTGATTACAAAGTACTTTTGGTTTTCAGAGCTTTGTGGATTTTGAAACAGTGGCTAAGAGAGTGCGCTCAGGAATTCTTTTTTATTTGACCACTTACTGATTAGAGGTTGGTAAGTGTGGGATTTGGTATTAGCTATGATACTTTTTGACATCTTCATAGTTGATATCCTCTTTATATTGCCCTTTCCTGTGGTGTGATTAATTCTATTTTTTTTTCCTAAAGCAACAAAAGATAATTGTCTGAGAAATAAATCATGATAGTATTCTAAGCATATTTTTTCTTTCTCCTTCTTTACTATACTATATCATTTTTTCTCTATTTTTCTTAAAGAATGAGATGTGAGACATTCTTTTTATTATCGATTTAGAAATAATACTTTTGGTACTTGAGCTCCAAAGACTCCCATACTTAAAAGAAGTACATAGAAGACTTAAATGTATAAGACTTCTATCTTTATAGTGAACAATGACAGAAAAGCTATTCTGTGCCAGGCACTGTGCTTGGCCTTCTGTAGTATGATGCTTGATACTCACAGCAACCCTGTAAAGTAGGTGTCATCTCGATTTTACAGGAAACTGAAGCTTAGTAGATTAAGAGATTCACCCAGGATTGGACAGTGGAAGATCTGGGCTCTGAGCCCACTATCATCTCTTTCCCTCACAATGTTCCATTACATCTACTCCCTCTTGATGTGATGATCTGCATCTATGGAGACCACCAGAAGTTCGTGTATACCTCTATTTCTACAGCTATATCTAACTATATATCTATTTATTCATTGTTATGGTATAAACCAAGAGAAAAGAGAAAACACGACTTTACAAATTGGTCAAGGTCGTTTGGTGCCCCATCCCCAGATTCTTCCCAATCCAACTCCAACCTCCCTTCCTCCTGAAACTTTCTTAACCCCCTACCCTCCCTGTCCTGAATACTTGTAGTTGGGGCCACACAGAACACCACCTGTCCATGTTCTCCAGTGGTTTTGCTACATAAGCTCTTGCACCCAGACACAACTCTTTCTCCATTGCCTCTCCCATTCTGCCTAGGGAGGTAGATGTTTTATTTCGGGCTCCTGGCTGATTGTTTGCCTGGGTAACTAGAGTGTAAGCAGGAAGAAGTGAGCTAAAACCATGGTCTGTCTGGGTAACTATGAAATTGCTCTGTAGGGGAGAGTTAAGAAGGGAAGAGGCAGAGTCTAGAGCCACGAGGGCAACCTTGTAAAGATGCCTGGGGCCTACTCAGGTAGCAGCCTGGAATGGTGCATAGATGAGAGTCTGAAGGTCCTGAGGTCTTTGCTACTTTTTGTGAGATAATTTATTTTTTATTTTTACCATTTAACACAGACTTAGCCTTATTACTAAATAATTTGAAGTCAGTGTATTACTTAATATTTTAAAATTTTTAAAAATTCTTTGTTTCTATTCAATGTATTGTATTAAGTAAGCAAAAAATTGTATGAGATTGCCACTAGGGCCTGCAAACCAATCAAACCCTGCAATCTGTTAACATTACATGGGCAACAGAGTGTTATTGTGAGGAAAAAAAATAACCTTTGTTGTTAACAAAATTCCTACCCCACATGATTCCATTTCTATTCATTCTTCTCTTCAAAGAGGCAATATGGTGTCATATTGGAGAAGAAGACTGCCATGCTGGCATCGTGAAGTTCCAGGCCTTCCACTCTTTCTGATACACTGTGTCATCTTAGGTCTTGTCCTTGGAGCAATGGATGTATTGGTCCAGGCTGACCCTCAAAGTGCTGGGACTCATTAGAATGGAATCAAACAGTGGGGGAAAAAGTTCCCTGAAAATTCTTTTTCAACCTTTTGGTTGTAATAAGAAGAAAGGCTCGGTTTAGTCCTAATAAGTCCTTACCATTTCTCTAGCATTTGCCAAACTATCTTTTAAAAAAGCTATTTCTAGAAGAATTTCTTTTTCTATTATATACATGTGTATTACGTAGATACATATACATATATGTGTGTATATATATACACACATACATATATGTGTGTATATATATACACACATACGTGTATATATATATGTGTGTGTATATATATACACATATAAAACAGTCGTCTTTAGGTACAATTATTTTACACATTTAAGCATGTAATTTAATAAATATTGACTTATTAATACACCTGTGAAGCCATCACCACAATCAAGAAATCAACATATTCATCACCCTGGAAAGCTTCCTTGTTCCCCTTTGTAATAAGTATCCAGCTCATTGAATTTTCAGATGCTGGATGAACCTCTGCAACCAGCATGCAGTCAGGAAACCGAACTGACAAATCCTCCTTTCTGCTCCACTTTGGGATTCTGCAGCCTTTTAATGACAGTGGTTTAGGTCTGTTAAGTGCTGCCCCAACTATAAATGTTAAGTTGTTTGAGTTCAGATCAGGCTTCATTTACCCCTGGGCAAACCACTTATCGTTATGACTTGATTACCTTATGTGTAAAATGAGTATAATAATATTGTGTACCTCAGAGGGTTGTTAACCAGATAATCTTTGTGCTTAAACTGATTGTTAATTTAGGGACTAGGAATGTCAAGTATACAGCTTTCAAAGGCTGTATATGTGAATGTAAGTCTCCACTAATTGTTATTATTAGAGAGGAAAGCTCATCCCTTTTCCTTTCTGCTGATCTCAGGCAAGGTGAGAGAAGGCACTATGTCAATAGGGATTCTGGAGGAGACTGGCATACAGTAGGTACTTAATAAATGTTTACTTGGTCATCTGGACTTAAAAAAACTTGGTCTTTATGAAGAGACATGTAAAGCTTGTTTATTTTTCACTTGTGGCTCCTGATTTTGGTTAAAAGGCCACCAGTTACCCACAAGAAGCAAATGAGCCTGTTCTGGTTTCTAGGAATGTAATTCTGGTTAGCCTGACAAACTGTTTGACCACTAGAAGGTCTCCCAAGAATAGTTTTTTGTTGATGGCGGTTCTATGTAAAAAAATGGAGACTCACCACTATGAAGCTATCTTGAATTTTAGGAGGGTGAAAAATAAATCAACACTGAGGTGCTGCTAACATTTGTGTTCTTCATCTAGATGCTGGTTACATGAGATGTTCATTTGAAAAATTCATCAAGCTCTACACTTACTTAAAAATTATAGCATAATTTACATATATTACATGCACCCCTAATGTTTACCCCAGCATTATTCACAACAGCAAAGTTATAGAATCAACCTAAGTGTCCATCAACAGATGAATGGATAAAGAAAATGTGGTGCATATACACAACTGAATACTATTCGGCCATTGAAAAGAGTGAGATGGTGTCGTTTGCAACAATGTGGATGGCACTGGAACATTGCATTAAGTGAAATAAGCCAGATACAGAAAGACAAATATTGCATGTATTCACTCACATGTAGGAGCTCAATAGATTGACCTCAGGGAGTTAGAGAGATACCAGAGGCTGGGAAGGATATGGTTGTGTGTGTGTGTGTGTGTGTGTGTGTTGGGGAGAGTGGACTAAAGAGAGGTTGGTTAATGAGTACAAATATATAGTTTGATAGGAATAAGTTCTAATATTCAATAGCAGAGTGGGGTGACTATAGTTAACAATCATGTGTTGTATATTTCCAAAATAGCCAGAAGTGAGGACTTGAAACATTCTCTACACATAGAAATGATAAATTCTGGAGGTGATGAATATCCTAAATTCCCTGACTTGATCGTTACAGTGTATGCACGTAACAAAATATCACATGTATCCCATAAATATGTATGAATAGTGTGTATCAATAAAAAATAACAAAGTAATAAACAAATCTAAAATGTATGGTTTAATGCTTTTGTACCTATATTCGCAACCGTGTAAACATCACCTAGATCAAGATCTACAATAGTTCCACCACAGGTGAAAGTTCCCTTGTGTTCCTTTCCCCAGATAGAAGCACATTCTGACTTCTGTCACCACAGAGTTAGTTTTACCTGCTGTTGAACTTCATATAAATGGAATCATACAGTATGTATACACTCTTTTGTGTCTGGCAATTTTCTGTCAGCATAATATTTCTGAGATGCACCCATTTTGTTATGTGTAGCCATAGTTCATTCCTTTTTATTACTGACTACTGTTCCATTATATGAATATATGCCACAATTTATCCATTCCATTTTGATGGACATTTTGGTTGTTTCCAGTTTTAGGCTGTTATGAATAAAGCTGCTATGAACATTTATGTTCAAGTCTTTTTTATGTTGACTATGTTTTCATTTTCCTGGGGTAAATGCCTAGGAATGGGATGCTGGGTATGTTTGTCTTTATTAGAAATTATCGAACAGTTTTGCAGAGTGGTCATAACATTTCTCAACAAGGGTGTTACAAGTTCCAGTCATTCCACATCATCACCAACACTTGGTATTTTCAGTCTTTTTGAAACTTATATATTTTTATATAATGCGTTATGTGTACATATTACTTTAATAAAAAGTTAAAAATGAATCAACAATAAAAATGACGATGACTGTGTCTAATGGTGAAACTCTGAACATTTAGATAAATTATCTGGATGTTTTGTTGACATCTGCCAGGAATCCAATAATTAAATGCTGTCCTATTTAATTGATGTATTTTTATTACACATTATGTAGGAATATTAAGTGTTAACCTAGGGGTTGGTTAGGGAAAACTATTTCTGAAAAACAGTCCCAAAGCTTCCTTGAGAAATCTTTTTACATCCATTTCCCTTTTTGTTTTGTAGAACTTATGATTCAGAATATTTTGACCAGAGCTCACTGCTTTTCTTCTTTCCCATTGCAGAGCATAAATGCCCAGTGGATGAGCGGGAGCAACTGGAAGAAACCTTGCCCCTGATTTTGGGGCTCATCTTGGGCCTCGTCATCGTGGTAACACTCGCAATTTACCACGTCCACCACAAAATGACTGCCAACCAGGTGCAGATCCCTCGGGACAGATCCCAGTATAAGCACATGGGCTAGGGGCCATTAGGCAGGCACCCTCTATTCTTGCTCCCCCAACTGGATCAGGTAGAACAACAAAAGCACTTTTCCATCTCGTACACGAGATACACCAACATAGCTACAATCAAACAGGCCTGGGTATCTGAGGCTTGCTTGGCTTGTGTCCATGCTTAAATCCAGGGATGGGGGAGACTGTTTTGGATTTGTAGGGTGAAATGGCAATTATTCTCTCCATGCTGGGGAGGAGGGAAGGAGGGGTTCAGACAGCTTTCATGCTCATGGTGGCTTGGCTTTGACTCTCCGAGGAGCAATAAATGCCACTTGGAGCTGTATCTGGCCCCAAAGTTTAGGATTGAAAACAGCTTCTTTGAGGAGGAAACCCCTTTAGGTTCAGAAGAATAGGGGGTGCTTTGCTCCCTTGGACACAGCTGGCTTATCCTATACAGTTGTCAATGCACACAAAATACAACCTCATGCTCCCTGCAGCAAGACCCCTGAAAGTGATTCATGCTTCTGGCTGGCATTCTGCATGTTTAGTGATTGTCTTGGGAATGTTTCACTGCTACCCGCATCCAGTGACTTTGCAGCACAAGAAAACGATTAATGTAACTATGCAGAGTTGTTTGGACTTCTTAATGTGCCAGGTCCAAGTCAGGGGACCTGAAGAATCAATCTGTGTGAGTTTGTTTTTCAAAATGAATTAAAACACACTATTCTCTGGCCTTTGGCTGCTTTCTTGAAACAAGAAAACAAAGCTAAAATGGTTTCTTTGGTGTCCAGAGGAGAAAGAGGAAAAGATGAAGACGGATTTTGCATGTTTGCAAGAGGAAAAGCAAAGAGAGGGCAGGGAACCAATGAGGGGGAAGTCGGCTTTTCTAGGTGAAAAAAATGGATTTTTTTTGGCAAATATAAATAGTTTTAATAATGGCACCTGTTGACCAGTTGGTCTAATATTGCTTCTGATGCTTCTTGGTCTTGAGTTTGGCATTTCACTTTGGATTAAAAAGGTGGACTGGACATAGTAGCCTAAGTTGAGTTCCATTTGAAGGAAAATTCCTGGAGAAATGCACATAGTTTGAATTTCATTCACTTTCTAAATAATCATTTTTTTTCCCAGAATGTCCGAGTGGGAGTAGGGAAAAATCTTTTCTCTGGTTTTAGAGTGGAACTCTCTCCCTCCACATATACAGTCTCCACTATATGAGAGGCAGCTCATGAACTCCTCTCCCTGTCTTCAAACTGCTCACAATAGGATATCTTCAGAAGTTCATTATCCCAGCAATCTCACCAAGTGTCATCCAGTTTCTGTCCTATTACCCATTTGTTTGCTGTTCTATTAACCACAATCTTCTTGTCTTCATGATCTCTCTTCAGTGTCTGCCTCTTACCAGTGAGGGAAAAATCTCTAATTCCTCCTAAAATTTTCATGTTGCACAAGGAAAAAAATACCTTTGGTGAAAACTAAAAGATGGTTAACTCCATTCTTGTACTCATCTGTGATCTGTGATCTTCTCACCCACATTCCCCAAACTTGACAAACCATTTCCTTTTTAGCATCCCAGTATTTTCTTTAAACGTTATATTCCTTATTTGGACCCATCTGAATATTTAGGGGAGAAATGGACACTTAGATTTATCTAGGAAATCACAGTGAGTTACCATTCCCTTCTGCAACCCTTTTGAAAAAGAAATCTCAAACCTTTCTGAGTCATATGTCTGAAAGCTCCCATCTGTGTATGTTTTTCTTTAAACTTGCTTTCA
Organism: Nomascus leucogenys; assembly: GCF_006542625.1. Lineage (NCBI taxonomy): Eukaryota > Metazoa > Chordata > Mammalia > Primates > Hylobatidae > Nomascus > Nomascus leucogenys. The sequence goes on from NC_044391.1 coordinate 3,904,207, forward strand.
CAAAACATAAGGCTTATTATTAGTTTTGGTATTGTCATGTAATTACATCATTGTTATGTAAATGTACATAGCACCTACTATTGTTTTGTGCACCTATTGAGTACAGGCTGAGTAGTGCTTATAAAGTAACAAACTTGACTTTAGTTTCTGTAGGGAAAGACTGACAAGAGAACAAACAACATACAACAAACATGTCATTCTCAAAATGTCAGAGTGCCCTGAATCTTTAGAAAGTGTTGACTCATGACCACATCCGTGTGTCTCAGCTACTTCAATCTTTCCAGAATCCAAATAACAGTGATTTTTCCACAAGTAATGTGCAGGATGTATGAAAAGCCATTATTACAATTACTGTTATGATTATCAATATTGTTTACCATGCAATTTTTACCTAGCTATTTAAAAATTATATCTCAAACTCAGTCTAGTTGCCTTTGAACCGTGCCTTATTTCTCTCAGCCATGTCTTCATCTTTATCATCAACTAAACACGATAAAGGGGAGCCTCAGACATAGAGCAGGAGCAGTGGTCTCTGGACACATCTGTGCCTGGCATTCTCCCAGCTCAGAGTGTCTAGGGAGACTGACTTCACCCCGTGCCTCAGCTCTGGGCCCTCTCTCCGTATTCATTGTCATTGCCTTTGTCCTAACATTTTGCAGCTGCTCCTGGGCCAGGAATAGCCTGAGGCAATGGCCCATTTATCTGCATTGCTTCTCAAGCTTCAGAGACAGGGAAGAAAACATATAAACCACAGACGCTCAATTACCCCTTGAACTGTCATTTTTCTTTTTTACTGGGATTTTAAACACAAACGCCTGTGGGCACAAGAGGATGTTGGACCTGGTTGCTGGGTATGCCTGCCTGGAAAAGCCAGGCCAGATGGACCATATGTGGATTTCTCTTGAGGGAGGGTGACTTTGATTTAAATTCAGAGCATGGTTCTTTGCAGGATTCCCTCAGTCCCAGGAAACAGTTCCCAGTGAAACAGCCTCAGAGGGGCAGGGAGCACTCGCTTATCTGGGGCCTGAGAACGCCCTCCAAACCATCATCTCTCTCTTTTTGTCAATTGTCCAATCTTTCCGTTAGCAAAGACTTGGCAAACCACATGGGTGTGGGAAGAAACACCTGAGAAACATGAATGGAGAAAGGGGAGGAAAGATGGTAGGAGTGACCTGCAGCATCTGGGGGAAGCAGACTGCTGCCTGTGTAGGGTTGGGTTTTACCAGGCAGGTGGTTCAAACTGGCATCGTGCTCAAACACTTCCCTGGAACAAACACCAAGCAACCCGGGCCAGAGACAGCTTTAAATCGTTGTGTCTCAAAGTGCATTCAAAGGCACCCTGTATTAGAATCATCCTAGGAGACTTTTGAAAGATGTTAGTTCTAGGGCGTCATCCCAGACATTATTTGAGAATCCCTGTGGTGAGGCCCTAGAATCTGTAGTTTTACTCTGCTCCCCAGATAATGTTGATGGGGAAATGAGAAGACTTCTGGTTAAAAAGCCTTTACTCTCAATGTATGTGCAACCTTATCCAAATTATTGGGCTTCTCTGGGTTCACGTTTTTTCATCTGAAAATGAAGCTTACTCCTCCATCCTTGCAAAGTTATTTGAGGACTCATGAAGCACCTGGAAGTCCCTAGCACAATGCCTGTCACACTGGAGAGGCTCCCTAAAAATTATCATTAGTGGCATTTTGCTAATACAATTCTTAACACGTATGTTCAAATTTTACCACCAAACAAGAGGTCACAAAAGATTCAAAGGGACTAATACAAGAGTTTTAGCCAGGCGAGGAGGCTCACTCCTGTAATCCCAGCACTTTGGGAGGCTGAGGCAGGTGGATCACGAGGTCAGGAGATCGAGACCATCCTGGCTAACCCGGTGAAACCCCGTCTCTACTAAAAATACAAAAAAAATTAGCCGGGCGTGGTGGCGGGGGCCCGTAGTCCCAGCTACTCGGAAGGCTGAGGCAGGAGAATGGCGTGAACCTGGGAGGCAGAGCTTGCAGTGAGCTGAGATCGTGCCACTGCACTCCAGCCTGGGCGACAGAGCGAGACTCCGTCTCAAAAAAAAAAAAAAAGAGTTTTAAATCTGACTTCCACGGTTTTCTGTGTCAATTTATTTTGGATTCAGAGAACTGTTACGCAAGGATTCCCTTCCACCCTAGTTCAGTAAATCACTCAGGGGTTATCAGTATTGGGGTGAGGGGATCTGTCAGAGTTTATGAACGTGGATGGGAAAAAAATTACACCTCCAGTTTTTACTAACCTCAAATGAAAGGTAGAATTTCCTTCAGTGGTGAACATGGGCATTAAACCACTGCAGTCTAAGAAGACCTGTGAATTTGTTATCAATAGAAATAGCCACATTACACTTGCCAGCTATATCTGAAAACAATCATTTATACTCATTACTTTGAAATTATGGTAGTTATTTGACCCATCAAAAGATCTTGTTATTTAATGCATTATAGCCACATTTTAAAATTGTGATAATGATACTTTAATCTTTTTTTTTTGTAAGCCTACATATTTTACTTTATGCATTTAAAAAACTTTTCTGAGAAGGAGTTTATAAGCTCAGACAGCCAAGAGGGTCCAGGGTCAATGGTACTTCAGCTGTCATTTAAAGTGACAGAGCCTGTCAGGCTGTCTGCTGGGGAATGGTTTACAAAGGCACGCATGACAGATGAGATAAGAAGTACTTCTTAGCACTGATCTTGTGCTTTCTAGACGCTGCTCTGGGTACTGGGACACAGCAGTGAACAAAATACATAAGAACTCCTGCCCTCATGGAACTGAAATATGTGGGGCGTGTGTGTGTGTGTGTGTGTGTGTCTGTCTGTGTGTAAGTGTGTGCACGTGCATGTGTGTATACCTGTCTACTTAGGTACAGTTTGAGGATCCTAAATCTGAAAATCTGAAATACAAAATGCTTCCAAATTCAAAACTTTTTTTTTTTTTTTTTTTTTTTTTTTTTTGAGACGGAGTCTCGCTCTGTCGCCCAGGCTGGAGTGCAGTGGTGCGATCTCGGCTCACTGCAAGCTCCGCCTCCCGGGTTCACGCCATTCTCCTGCCTCAGCCTCTCCAAGTAGCTGGGACTACAGGCGCCCGCCACCACGCCCGGCTAATTTTTTTTGTATTTTTAGTAGAGACAGGGTTTCACCGTGGTCTCGATCTCCTGACCTCGTGATCCGCCCGCCTCGGCCTCCCAAAGTGCTGGGATTACAAGCGTGAGCCACCGCGCCCGGCCAAAAATTCAAAACTTTTTGAATGTTAACATGATGCTCAAAGAAAATGCTCGTTGCAGCATTTTGGATATCAGATTTTCAGATTTAGGATGCTCAATTGGTACATATAATGCAAATATTCCAAAAATCTGAAAAAATCCCAAATTCAAAACACTTCTTTTGGTTCCAAGTATTTCAGGTAAGGGATACTCAACCTGTATTATGATTAATGTGCTGTCATTACCTAACTCTTTGGGGCCTTGGTTAACTCAGCCTAAGTGAATCATATAAGATCTTGAAGTCTTTTCTAGCTTTAAAGTTTTTTTTCTAGCTGACAATGATGAGGCATAATGATCAAAACATTTGTCATGTGAGAAAATCAGGATAAGAAATTTCTTTGCTTTTAGAACAATATATTTTGATCCAGAAATCAGCAACCCATAGACTTTCTCATGTCCTCTTTTTGTCTTTAGTTAGGTCTATTTATGTAGGAGATGCTCTCAGGGTCCCATTCATGTTCCCTCAGCCCTTCCTAGAGGTCATTTGCTGTGTCAATTTTAGCAAAGGGAACAAACTTTGCCCATGTGCAGGGCAAGGAGAGTTGATGCTGCAGGAACAATTCTCATCTAATGATGGGTAGGAGATAATTAAATATACCAGTGGCCCCCTCAAGAAAGACAATTCTCTCAGAAGGTCGCCAATGGGATTGAGCCCCAGTTGCCTATTGTGGTATCCCATTCATTAAAACACACTTTCTTGACTTTGTTCTGCTCTTTGTCTTATTTCTTCACTCTGCCATGTTGACCTTCCTGGGATCATCTCCCAAATGAAGTATTTGTGTCTAAGTCTTTATTCGAGCTCTTCTTTTGGCAGGACCTACACCAAGATAATGTATTCATTTGACTTGAAACACAGCTCAATATGCACACATCTCAAGGATCAAATGGACTGATTTTCCTGCACAATGTGGATTTGTACTGTGTCATGTCACTTTCACAAAATTTCTCCTGCTTGTACATTTTGTATCTGCTTCAGATCAATTTGATCTTTTCTCTGCCTGGAATTTCATTACCATTTTTTTTTTTCGATGACATTGTACTGTTCATTTGATCAGTTTGACCAAGCAGTCTGAACTCATTGGGCTGTTAACTTCATGGTATGATTTAGTTTTCCACTGATTGCTACTAAATGTGTTCTTCCCCAGGGATAAAGGGGATACGAGTGTAACTCGGTCTGATTCCATCTGTCTAGTCTAGTTTAAAAATCAATCTCGTTCTAATTCAAAGATAATACATCTCTCCTTTGCTCAAGTTAAACTTCTACTAGAGGAAGAGGTAGCAACTGGGAGGTAGTGCAGGATACATGGTGTGCTCTTGTATTCCGCCTTTCTTTCTCTTAAATACCTTCTTCAAATCATGGGGTCTCGCACTAATACATGGCCCTATTCTATGTGGACCAGTGGGGAGGGGAGGTTCCAGTAACCTAGCTGGCTGTAGTCAGCTGCCTTGGAGATGCTATTGGAGGAAAGGGAGAGGCCTGAGTCTCATTTTGGTTCCACTGAAAACTACAGCTTCTGCTGTTTGGAGTGGTCTTTGTGTAGATGACATATGTGGTTTTTAGAGTAAGGGTCAGCTCCACCTTGACCCTGTCTCCATGCAGAAAAGCAGCCATATTTCCCTTCAGTTGCCCCCATGGTGCACCCCTCCAAAGCACTCTGCAAGTTGGACATCCTGTTACTTAGTTAAGTGGTTTGACACATTATCTGCTGTCCTCGCCATGTCCCATCAAACATACTCAAGGGAACTCCATGTCTTCTTCCATGCCCAGTAAAGGTAGAGGAGACCTGTCCAGGGGAGGTTGCCTCCACCTTTGTCTGCCCTGACATGCGATATACAATGCCTTTTTTTCATCCTGCTAGCTTAGGCTACTTCCTGAGGGTTTTTACCTTCCAACATTTCTGGATGGAAAATAGGCTGTTTATATACAAGTTCCCCCATCCCCCAACTTCATGAGATCAATGTTAATGTCCCCCTTGTCTCCCAAAGTGGAGGAGAGAGCCCAACATTCTCTTCTAGGCTCCCAGAGAGCTCTCACCACACCCTCTTGAATCCAGGTTCTACTATAAAGACACATGCACACATATGTTTATTGTGGCACTATTCACAATAGCAAAGACTTAGAACCAACCCAAATGTCCATCAATAATAGACTGGATAAAGAAAATGTGGCACATATACACCATGGAATACTACGCGGCCATAAAAAAGATGAGTTCATGTGCTTTGCAGGGACATGGATGAAGCTGGAAACCATCATTCTCAGCAAACTATCATAAGAACAGAAAACCAAACACCTGAACAATGAGAACACATGGACATAGGGAGGGGAATATCACACACTGGGGCCTGTGAGGGGGTGGGTGGTTAGGGGAGAGATAACATTAGGAGAAATACCTAATGTAGGTGATGGGTTGATGGGTGCAGCAAACTACCACGAGACGTGTACACCTATGTAACAAAACTGCACGTTCTGCACACGTAACCCAGAACTTAAAGTATAATAAATAAATAAATAAATAAATAATTTTAAAAAAGCCCTCAGATCAGTTTTGCATCTTTGGAACAGGGAAGTAGAATGAGAGTCTTTAGCCTTGAACCTGGCTTTCCTTGAACTTGGCCTTCCAGAATTTAGTAATTTTTTTTTTTTCAGTAGTGGTATCGATATCACCATCTTCCACTCTTTACAATCTCCAGGGATGGATATATTTGTCTTTAGGTCATGTCATCACAATGTTACATACAACTTTGTACCAACTCGTTTGCACTCCCCAAGATCATAAAGAAATCATTCTTGGTTACTCAATAAAATAAATTTGGGAAATCACTGTTTCCAATAACACAATGGGGAAAAGGCAAACATTAATTTTTATTTGCAAATGCAGTTTCTGCCAATAGTTAGTGCTCACAAAACCTTCTAAGCTACAGTAACTTTTGGTAAACTCAATGAATACTTTAAAAAATACCCGATGGTAAGAAAATTACAGAAAAATTTCCATTACACTGTCGAAAATGTTTGGAATCCAAAATCCACTATTTTCTGCAATAGTTTTTAATGTTTGTTCTGGTTTAAAAAAGATTTTCTTTTTCTTTTCTTTCTACTTCTACATAGTCCTGGTTAAATTAATACAATCTGTCTCATGAACATTTAGGACTGCCATTTTCTGGATTTAGATTGTTTTTATTCTCACATATTTATATTAATACTTCAATATTTTACATAAAACATTGATTTGCTGTGTTTTGTGAAGCAAAATCATAGATCATATTTATGGAGGCATTTCCAGTTTGAAAGAAAACTGAAAATCTAATCAGTAGAAGGTCATTTAATGCCTTTTTTCCTTTTTAGCAGTAATAAATAATTAGCAACCTATTAATTACAAAAATTCTTAATTATGCTTAGAGCAACCAGAGCGCTATCACAAATTTAAATTCATATTTGTTACAGTATGTGAAATAGTTAAGAAAAGCCTCTGTTTTTCCAGTTTGGTAACAAATGGCTTTTGTCTGATGCATAATTAATAGAAACTAATGATGACTATGTAGCTCTTCCAGAGTTTTAAAGGCAAATCTATATTGGCCTACAGTTAACATGCAAATTCATCCAACAAGCAACACAAAATGTATTGTAGTAGTCATTCATTTTTATCAACATTCAAGAAGATCTAGACAGCAGCACGACTCTCCTATGTCGGAAACACGTTATAACATGGGCACAACTGAAGTCAGATCATACCTGGTAAAGTACCCTCTTGCTAATTCATCCTCTAGAGTCAGTTCAGACTTCCAGCACGATACATGAACAATAGCGATTAATACTGTGGTACAAAGGTAAATGCAGACAAGAGTTTGGTGTGCTAGCATACAGAGTTTTAAAAATGGTGACAAATGAAACCAAACGTCTTGCCCTGTTCTCTCCTCTCCCTTTGTGAGCCTGGAATTCTCATGGTCTCACTGAAACATTCTATTATGGGAACTGAGTCCAATGATCCTAGCACTGAAATTGCTCCCTGGGAGGGAAATTTGGCCACAAGGGAACATTGTACCCATTTGAGAAAGGGCACTGAGGGAAACATTGTGGTATGCAAAACAATGGTTTGCTACTAGAGGCATTGATGGAAAACGTGATTTTTAAAAATATTTAGCTTTATCCCAAGGAGTGGTATACTGTGGCTCAAATTTTATTTCATTATTTTTGGTTGGATTAATGAAACGTGCACACTATCACCATCACTCTTAATTCTTCTTCCATCAAATAAGACACTTGTTAGGATAAGAAAGATATTTTACTAAAGCTGACGGTGATTGAGAGTCATTCAGTATTCAAAGTTCCTAAAGAATCATTGGTTCTCTTAAAGGGATAAAAAAGTAGGAAAGGCTTTGTTCAAACTCCTGCTAGTAAACAAGTATTACTTCAACTGATACAATGGCTACATGACATCAAAGTACTATAAATTATCAAAACTATCGTACAGAAAAATTACAAATTCGTTGCAAAATACATTATACTGCTACCATTAAGAAAAAAGTGCTTTTTGTTTTCCTTTCTTTCTTTTTTTTTTTTGCCAGAAAAGTATTCTTTCAATATAGAAAATCCTACATGTTACCCTGCATGTGGCTAGGATATATCATAACGGAGTTTGTACTGAGTCCTTCTGATTTGCTGGATGAAGGGCTGAAAAATATAATAATGACTTATTAAAGCCGTGCTCCAAGTGACCACACCAGCTGTCAGTGGAGAGATGCCTGTTTAAGACACAAGAAGATGCCCTGGTCTGTTGAACCCTGCCGGTCGTCACACTGTCCCACCAATTGGCTGGTCTAGAATGCACAGGCCTTTTGCATGTTCTGTGTTTCCTTTTGTTCTCCTGAATTATTCTCACGTCCTCATCTAGCTTTGCCACCTACACGAATCCTCTGCTCAGTGATGCCTGTATTGTCTCATGAGAGGGACGATGCAAGACGGTGGACCTGCTAGTTTTAAGAATGGATGTCTGAGGAGTTCCTGGGCTGTTGCTCTCTGAGAGGGCTCCCTCACCAGCATCAGGTCTAGGAACCCCCGGAGCACTGAAGAAACCTGTGAAAACACAGATACCAAGCTGAGGACTAACACAGACACCTAACCCAGTCCCCAAAATGTTTTCCCCATTCATCCTATTGACAACTTCAAATTCCAGAAAGTTACCTTAAGGAGAAGGATGTTATGAAAGCAAAAGCATGTCTTGTCTTTGTTAACATTTAGTGTTTTCCTTACCTTTTTCAAGTTTGAAATAATAGGTGTAAATGACAGCTCAACTAAGAATGAAAACTTATTTACTAAATAAAATAACAGTGGCAATCACAGTGACGAGAGCAGCTATTACAAAATATTTAGTATGTGCAGGTGCTGATCACACATGCTTGATGAAGCATAGTATAAACAGGGAGCCGTTTTATTTTTCTAACAACTGCAACCACACAGGCTCTGTGGAACACCTTTCTTTAAGAGAAACAAGCTTCTGCAAGGATATCTAACACATCTCATTTTTTTTCTTTGAAGGTCTTGTAATTTTCTTTTTAAAGGTATATCTTACATTATGTATATATTTAGAGATGAGGTCTCACTACGTTGCCCAGGCTCAAACTCCTGTGCTCAAATGATCCTCCCACCTCAGCCTCCTGAATAGTTGGGATTACAAGCATGTGCCAGCGTGCCCAGGTTCTGCTGCAGAAATACTAAGCGTATGGCTCAATAGATTTTTACATACATTTACCCCTATTTACTCTGCACTCCTATCAAGATATGGAACTTTTCTACCACTCTAGGAAGGTACTTTTAGGTCTCCTTCCTGCCAACCCCTATCTCCCTGCAAAAGGTCACCACTATTTTAATTTATAGCATAACTTGGTTTTGCTTACTTTTGTACTTTATCGAAATGGAGTCATATATTTGATTTCTTCTCCATCTGGCTTCTTTCACTCAGTGTTGTATCTGTGAGATTCATCTCTGATGTGTGGCAAAAGTTACATCTTTTAAATTACTGTGTAGTATTCACTGTCCAATTATACCACACATTATCCATTTGGAAAATAACCTTGGACTGGTTTCCAGTTTTTCGAAACCAATAGGATTAAAGGTGTTCTTGTACATGGTTTTGAAGAACATTGGCACTCATTGGGTGTGAAACTACTTTCATATGATACATTTTTAGTCACTTTTTTTTTTTTTTTTGAGATGTAGTCTCGCCGTGTCGCCTGGGCTGGGGTGCAGTGGTACAATCTGGGCTCACTGCAAGCTCCGCCTCCCAGGTTCACGCCATTCTCCTGCCTCAGCCTCCTGAGTAGCTGGGACTACAGGCCCCTGCCACCACGCCCGGCTAATTTTTTGTATTTTTAGTAGAGAAAGGGTTTCACCATGTTAGCCAGGATGGTCTCGATCTCCTGACCTCGTGATCCGCCCACCTTGGCCTCCCAGAGTGCTGGGACTACAGGCGTGAGCCACTGCGCCCAGCCACTTTTCATTATTTAGACTTAGTCCAATCCAGTAAAAATTTCAATATCTTTTTTTTGGTTTATGTTTTTGTAGGTCCACACAACCTATATGAGTGATTCTACTGGGGCTCTTCCCTAAGATTTAGGGGTGAGGAAGGAGGAGATATTACTGTTACAAACAATTCTTCTCCAAAAGGCAGCCACACACTCTCTTTTATTGTCATAAAATAGGAAGACAGGTGTGTATGGGGCCAGTGTAGTAATAGTCCTGCAGAAATGATCCTCTGAGCAAGTCCTGTGGAAATCTGGCAGCTCCTTCAGTGGTGATTCTTGGATGAAGCATCATGATTTTCTGAGCTCGTCGTAATTGGCAATCCTTGGAAAACAGGAAAGACTCCACTCGGTCTCTTACATGCATTATATTAACCATGACCTTCACTGCCCTGTACAGTCTAGCTCCTGCCCATCTCTCCGACAAGGCCTACCTTTTTCCCCTTTCTGACTTTACTCAAGCAATATAAGCCTTCTTTCTTGGCTTAAGGCCTTTCCACTTGATGCTCCCCCTGCCTGGGGACCTTTTTCTCCAAGATCTTTGCATGGCTTGTACCTTCTTCCTATTCAGGTCCCAGCTTGGTTGATCCCTCCCTAGAAAGGGCTTCCTTCACTCTTCAGCTTAAATCAATAATAGGGTTGGCTCTGTGTTCCCACCCAAATATCACCTCAAATTGTAATCCTCACATGTCAAGGGAGGGACTTGGTGGAAGGTAATTGGGTCATGGGGGCAGTTTCCCCCATGCTATTCTCAAGATAGTGAGGGAATTATCATGAGAGCTGATAGTTTTATAAGTGTCTGGCATTTCCCCTGTGCTCTCTCTCTCTCTCCTGCCACCATGTAAGACATGCCTTGCTTCCCCTTCGCCTTCTGCCATGATTGTAAGTACCCTGAGGCCTCTCCAGGCATGTGGAACTGTGAGTCAATTAAACCTCTTTTATTTGTAAATTACTCAGTCTTGGGTATTTCTTTATAGTAGTGTAAAAACAGACTCATACAACCAGCTTCCAATCCCTTCTCCTGCACACTCCATCACATCGCAGTATGTTTTTCTTTCATAGTATGTACCACACTCTGAAATTATTTTGTTTATTTGTTTGTCTATGGTTTATTATCTGTTTCCCCAACTAGAATGCAGAGTCTAGACCCCAGAGTCAGAAAATCTGGGGTCATGCATGGTGACATCCCAAGCTATTAGATGTCCCCAGCATGTAACAGATGCTGAATGAATGAGTATGGCATAGAGCACCTGATTTACTCTTCTAATCAACCCTTTGGGATACAGGCCAATCATAACCCATTTTACAGATGAAGAACTTTGGTGTAGGAAAGGCTGAGTCACTTGCCCAGTAAACGAATAGAAGAACAGAAATTTAAACCTAAGTGACTATTTCCAAAGTCCATGCCCATAAACCAGGATCCTCCTGCTGGATGTGGTAAGCCAGTCTTAAAAACCAGAGAGATATGGGAAAATCCAAAAACTATTCTGAACTTCAGCAACAGCTGCTGCTTCTCACCTTGTGTAGGTCCTTCACTCTTGGAGGTAAACTGTCCCGGATCCTCCGCATCGCCTGGAGGGGAGGTTCGTTGAAGTAGGGGGGCTCACCATCGATCATTTCTATCACCATGATCCCAAGGGACCAGATGTCCACCTGTTAGGCACACCCCACTGGTTATCTCAGGCAAGGAGAACATTCTGAAATGTCAAGTATGTCCACAGAACCTCATACTCATTCACAAATGAATATGGTACTTGTAACCTCTCAACATTTACAATACAGATTTACAGGCTAAACTGCTGGGTTACTGAGTTTTTGCTAACAATCTTTGCCTTTTATGGACAACTTCAGTGAGGGTTCCACCCATCAGACATAAATTAACATTTTTAACATTCTAAAGTTTAGTACTTTAATTTTTACTCTGTAAACTTTAGTAGTTAACTGTCTATCAGGGCAGATGAGAAAATCATCCAGTTTAATGCTATGAAAATGGAGAAGAAAGTTGTATTTAAACCATAAGCAAATAAGAAAGTTTTGACATATTTGTAACAAACTGCAAAGGGTTACCTTGCAGGATACAGAATATATTCTGATTCTTTTATTAATTTGCTTCTAAAAATAGCTCTTTTCTCCCCTACCTTGGGATTTCCTTCCCCTACCTTTTATTATCATTTCAAAACAGCATGCACAAAACCTCGCTTTACAAAAGCATTTTCAGGGATTGGAGAAAAGAAAAGGAAGAGATGACAAGCAATTAGTAAAGAATGGGAAGTCGAGACAATGAGGAGCCATCACTGTGCTATAAACTCCCAGTCCCACTCACTTCCCTGTTAGGGCCTCATTATACCTCTTATCTGATGAATGTATTGCTATTATTACCCCTTGCAGTGACCTTCACTGAGAATTTATCTCTCAGGATCACAGTGAGAAAAACAAGTTGAGGACTCATCCAAGGTCAAGCAAACAAGAGAAAGAGAAAGATTCTGCCTTAACTTATGCTGATGTCCTTAGCTCACTGCCATGCCTTCTCATGCTTCTCTTCTCCCAGATTCACCATCCACACCACAAAGTGTGGAAACACTATGCCTAGCCAAAACATACCCCTTGGCTTCCACCTGTATGTAGCCTTATGTGCCTCTAAGCTTCCACCCATCCTATTACCTCCCAAGAAGGCCCTTCCTCTACTCCTCTGGCCCTGCATTTTCACATTTCCAGGCCCTATCCCTTAAAAGATTATGAGTGATTGCTTTCATTCCAGTGGAAACAGAAATTGTGCCATGTTTTTGACGATGATTCACATATTATTTTTTTCCTATGAGAAAACACTGTGTAGGTCCTTCACTGTGAGATGTAAACTGTGTTGAAAACAGTGGCTCATTTAAATATCACCTCTATTTCGTGGCACTTTCTTTGATCCTCTTTCCTTTCTCTGAATTCTCATGCCTGCCCATCTGCATGTCTCCAGCCATTTGCAAGTTGCATTGCCTTGCTTTGTGTGTGTGCCTGCTACTGAGAGTGGGATCAGAGTTGGAGTGACTTTCCCACAGTGTCCACTGTAGGACTGCAATAAACAGCCTTTGGATAAATACTGCAGTGATCTGCCCCAGGGGTGGCCAGGCTCCCACCTGCCACAGCTTTACCTACTCTGTGCCTCATCTAGTCAGTGGGGATCAAATGTGGAGTTAAAAGTCATGGCCCCCATCTCCTGTGGTCACCAACTATCTCAGAACCAAGAGGTCCCTGAGCCTGTCCCCGGTCCTGCCACTCCTATGACTGTGACCCCCTTACCTCTGTCCCATAAGGTAGCCTAGAAATCACCTCAGGGGCCATCCAGTAGGGAGTGCCAACCAACGATTTCCTCTTCGGCACCTCTTTGGAAACTTGAGCACAGAAACCAAAATCAGACAACTTTATCTGAAAAGGAAAGGAATGCAACAAACTAGCAATTTTAAAACAATGTCTGCTAGACATGAAAATACAAACATAGAGAGTTTCAAATTTAAAACAAAACAGTCTCATCAACAGGCCTTGGGCATATCAGAGGAGGGACTGTCAGACCCTTTTATTGGAAAGGCATGGTCCATTTTAAGGGAGAAACTTCTCCCGGGCCCACCAGGATCAACTTCCAAATGTCTCAACTCCTGCTGCTTATGTTACTTCTATAAAATGATGAAACAACAACAAAAAATCTTTACAAATTAAATACACCACAAACAACAAATTTGTTACATCCCAAGACCACAAGTTTAACGTAATGTAACAGATGATGCTTTCATATACGTAAATTGCTATTCTTAATGTGAATTTCGAACAAACTGATATAATTTAGGTTCTTTTGAGTTGAGCACATTTAGATTTCTATGTACCATGAGGCGAATCAAAGAATCCATCTCTTTTCTATATTTGAAATATTACAAGGCCTTTGCTTATCCAGGATGTGGAAATGTCACTTTAAGTACTGGATACCCTTCCCTTTTTGGTTTGCTCCTTTGTCCATGACAGTTGAAGCTACCAACGTGAACATCAATGCAAGTGGAAACACAGGCATAGAACCTGGGTGTCGGCACTTGGTTGTCAGGGGTTTAAGGTGGTCATCCTAAGGGCTCAGTGTATATACATGTGATTTACCTTAGATATCATCAAGGAGGAGAAAAACTTGGAAATTTCTTTCCTAGAGCTCATGTACTCTTAAGAACATACTGCACCCTGGGTGTTAGGCACCCTGCTGGTTTATGAATTCTAGATGACCAGGATTCAGTTTATTTCTGGAAGCCATAATTTCTAGTCATGATGACCTGGTCTGAACTTCAAACAGCCTTATGAAAGTGACATCAAAGAGCCACTTAGAGTTGTTGGTGATAATAGAACACAAAAGAAAACAATGGTTCAGAATGACCACTTGAAGTTAAAAAATTTTTAAAGATCAATAGTACAGTCTCCAAGGTATGAATTCTCTCTTAATTCTCTTCACACCTCTCCAAACTTCCTCTTCCAACTTTTTTTTTCTGGCTCCACCTCTGCCGCCCACCTCTTAAACATTGAGGTTCCCTAGGGTTCTGATTTCCTTTCTCACATCTTCTCTTCTTAGATTCTCTTACTGGATACTGTTTTTCTTTCTATGCTTAGTTCAGACCTCGCTCCTCCATTCAAAACCTGTATTTCCAACTAGTGTATATTTCTGAATGGATGACCACAAGTACTTCCAAACTCGGCATCCCTCTCTCTGCTCCCAAGCTGACTCCTTTTCTATCAGTCCTGTTCTAGTGAATGACACCAACATCCACCAACATCAATCCACGAAAATCATCCTTGACTCTTCTCTCTATCTCACCCCAAGTCTTCCTGGTTAGAGTTTAAAAAAAAAAAAAAAACTATCTCTGTGGCTTCAACACCCACAATAGTGCTTGGCCCATGATAGGTTTTCAAAATCAAAATTGTTGCATGAATTGATGAGCCTCAATCATAAGAAGTGAAAGACGCCTCTGAGAATGAACAAGTGCATTCGTATATTATAAAGATCAGGATTCAGCAGAGAGGTCTGACCCAGAGACAAGATTCCCCCTGCCACACATGTTATTACGGTAACTTCCAAACATATAGCAAAGCTGAAAGAATTACAGAGTGAACATCCCTATATGCATGAGTAGATTCTATAATTATTAATGTTTTGCTGTGTGGGCTTTATCACACACCTATCTCTCTATCCATCCATCTATTCAACTAATTTTTGATGCATTTCAAACTGAATTGCTGACAGCAGTACACCTCACTCCTAATTTAGCATTAACTGGAGTTCAATGCGTTTTTTTAACAGTTTAAAAATTTACATAGCGTGAAATGTACACACTTTAGGTTTATCATGTGATGAGTTTTGACCTCCCAGTACTATCAAGATCTGGGCATTGCCGTTGCTAGGGTATGGATGAGAGGGTCCTTGGGATATGAGTGGTAGTCAAACCCTTGAAGGGCCACAGCATGAGAAAAGAAGATGGTCAAATATGAAATACTGGGCACCTAGGGTGATTGAAATTGAAGCATTACTGGAGACTGAAGAGAAAGACATCAAGAGATCAGAGAAACAATGGAGAATACATTGGGAAAGCCAAGGTGGGGATAGCAGCAGCTAGGACACGACAGGGAGATGAAACCAGGTAAGAACTGAGAGTTGCCGTTATGCTCGGCAATGAGGGCATCCCTAGTAGCCTCTAGTTTCAGGTTGAGTCAGTGGTGGAATCCAGAGAGCAGTCCAGTAGATTTCAGTCAGAGTGCTTTTCAAGAAATGAGATGTATTTTAATACAGATAGAAGAAATCCAGCATTTACAAATTGTGGTGAATATGATAATGATGACAATGATAATTATTACTGTTCTCTATAGTGGGTTGAATGTCTCCCAGAATTCACATTCATCCAAACCACAAAATGTGATCTTATTTGGAAGGGTCTTTGCAGGTCTAATTAGTGAAGGTGAGGTCATACTGGATTGAGGATAGGCCCTAAATCTCATGACTGATATAAAAATAGGAGAGGACACACAGACACATAGATAAGAAAACCATGTGAAGGCAAAGCAGAGACTGGAGGGATGAGTTTACAAGTCAAGCAACACTGAGGATTGTCACAACCACCAGAAACCTGGAGAAACATATATAAACCTTCTCCTTCAGAGCTTCCAGAAGGAATCAACACTGCCAAAATCTTGATTTTGGACCTCTGGACTCTTGAACCGTGAGAATACATTTCATGCAGAGAGAAGAAAATGCCACTCAATTGGTAGCAATTTGTTATAGCAGTCCTAGGAAATGAATACACTCACTGAGCTCTTACTACCTGCCAGGTAACACTATAAACACTTCACATGTATTATCTCATTTGACTGCTCCCAAGAAACTAACGAGGTAGGAAATATTATTATCTCCATTTTACAGAGAAGTAAGCCAAAACACAGAAGTGGTTAGGCCACTGTGCCAAGGATACAGAGCTAGTAACTGGAAGAGCCAGGATTCGGGAATTTAACCACCACTCTGTTGCTCTGAAGAGCAAAGTTACAGGCTGAAAGAAGGGAGTTCCCGGAGTGGTAGATGTTGAAGAAAGAGGAGAGAGGGAGGGTAACTGATGATAGGGTCTTTAAAGCATCCCTTCAGGAGGGATGGGATGGGATCCAGCGTCTTGCTACTTAAAGCATCATTTTCATCAATAGCAGCAGCAGCAGTGTCACCTGGGAGCTTTTTAGATTTTCGGAACCTCAGGCCCAACCTGAGACCTACTGAAGTCACAGTCTCCACTTCAACAAGATTCACAGGCCGTTGGTGTACACATTATAGCCTGAATCATAGGAGATCACAGTGCAGTCAAGAAACAGTAGAGGAAGGAGGTCACATGAACAGGTGGGGATGAAGGGGCATTTGTTTGCACAGAGTCTAATCTCTTTACCATTCTGACAAAAGCCTTAATATTTTCACCATGCCCCATCTTCCTACTGCTGACTTAAACACACTAGAGTCCACCTGAATGGTTTTTAAAGCCCTCTGTAATCTGGTGCCTTTTCATGTAGCCAGTCTTATTCCTCATGGCTTTCTGCACACACTAAAACTATTCTTAAGGACCAGGGCTGCTCCTAGAATGTAGGATTTCCAGTGCTAAAACCCAGAAAGTTCTGGGCAAATCAGAAAGAGGTGGTCATCTTATGGTCCATTCCCAACGCTGAGTTTTTTTGATGATTTTTCTTGCATATTCAACTCTTAGGCATACATCAAGGGCTTTATCAAATCTAACATTCTCCAGAATTCTTCTCAGGAGCCCATGTTGATCACTCTCCTTTCCAAATTCAGAGAATTTGGCATGCACTCAATCCTGAACTGTTTTCTGGTGCTGATTTTTCCGTCTCTAGCTAGAGATGACAATCTTTGGGGACAACAACTCTGCTTTCTGATTGCAGAGCCTTACTGTGTTCCTTAAGAGTTGGGCAAACAAACAGTAGAAACTCAGAAAACAAATGCTACTAGATTTATTTTATATTGACATACATACATAATAGTATAGCAGGTGACAGAAGGCACATTGAAGCTCTTTCTGAAAACATTTGAAGCATACTGAAGATAGCTGTTGCTAGAATCAAAGTTGGAACACAGATGAAATGAAAATAACATTTTGGAAATTACTAATGTGATTTTTTTTCATTTCCTTGTTCATGATATTCTCACTAATTGGCTTAAGGCCAGTAATTTGGACCAATGGTGGTATGATTTGAATTGGAAGGGATTAGATTATTCCCAAAGAAATGCTAGAGAAGCTGGTTAAGTAGAGGGTGATATTCACAATTTCTTATCAGGAATCAACCCCAGAGGACTCAGATCATAGAATTTCACATGTAGTATGAAAAAGAGGGCCTTGTAGTTGTGATACCTGGTCCATAATCCATGGTGCCCTATTATAAGAGGAGTCGATAATGCACAGAAGTAAAAATACTACAGTCCACCCCTTGTAGTCTGGGATAATTTGCAGAAGGGGAGAAAGAGGAGTGATGTTGACTATGTCAGGTCCCCACCTCCTTATGATGTATCACTTTTCTTCACTCCAAGAAGATGGTGGCGGGCTTCGGAAATATCTGTGTTGCATACATCCCCATACAAATAAGGGAGAGGAGAATCCCCACAAGCATGTGTTCAGAGGTAATATTCAAAATATTCAATAACCAGATTAACGTAGGCCAATTGGAACCTAGATAGAGAGTCAAGCAAAGTCCTAGAGTTACCCTGGGAAGGATTACCATTTTTAAAGGTGTGAGGAGGGTCTTGGGAAGGGGCTGGAGTGATGGAGGATAGACTAAGGACTTAAAGCAGTGGCTGTCAACCAACTAGCATGAAAATCTTGCAATATTTTAAAAACGGGTGTAGACATGCTGGTAAAACTGACTGAACACCAGCCTTGGCCATACCCCGTGTGAAAGGAAAATAAAAACTCAGGACCCCAATTCACTCTGCCAAGAGGAAAAATTGAACTAAACGCTGAGTCCTGCAAGAAGCTACCTTCTGTTTTGTTCCTAATTAGACAGCTACAGGTCATAGGTATCTCCACAGGTAGTGACTCTATGTTCACATTATATTCTGTAAAGTGCCGATTTGCTGAGCATGAGATCAATACATAACTGACAGTTCTCCTACCTGCTCCTTTTCTCTTGCAACAAGTGGATGACCATACCCTCCCTCTTTCCCCTCCAGCTCACTTTTCCCCTTTCCCTCAAACTCATCTTTGGAGAAAGGCACAGACCACAGACAGCTTCTATGAATCCATGTCTTTTTTTTTTCTTCTTCTTCTGGACATGTCCTTAACCTTGGCAAAATAAACTTCTAAATTGATTGACACCTGTCTCAGATACTGTTTCGTTTTACGCCAGCATGCAAAATGTACTCCATGGAGACACGGTGCAATAGTGTGTTTGGAAGTGAGCTTGTGGCAATGCTACTGTCTTCCATGGCCTGTGTGGGATGTGCAGGGGTTCAGAAGTTCCTCCAAATCTCAGTGAGGGAATGGGGAAGGGTCTGGCACAAGCTTGTGGTTGGGACAAGGAGGCAGCCTGTAGGGCACCTTTCAACCCATGAGTGAAGAGGCTGCAACTGTGAAGTACAGCAGAGGTGAGCCCCTGGACAGCCCAGCCACCGATAGGACCAGTCAATCCTGCTACCTGGTCACCAGTCCAGGTAGCAGGAGAGTCCAATGACAGCAAGGCAGGGAGGAGAAAGGAACAAGAAGATGCTTCTTATCTCCTTCACCCTGAGGTCCCACGAGCCATGCTTGTCTTTCCTCCCACACTCCATCTTGGGAATAAGCGAAGGTGGAGAGGAGAGGAGGGAGTAGGTGGTGGTTAAATCTGAAAGACTGGGTTTATAAAGGTATCATTTATACCTCATAATAATGGAGTTGAACTTTGATAGACAATGTTCAAATCATTGAAGCCAACTAAATTTAATGCATTGAATTAAAATAGATATTTTTGAAAAGAATCTAGCCAGTAGGACTCTGTGAAGAAGTCTGGATTAGTTTTAGGAAGCATAGAAACCATATTTGTGGTGTGTGTGTGTGTGTTTATTTCCAAAACTAGGGTGTGAGTAAATCTGCAACCCTAATACACAGAGAGTAGAGGAGGAACAAACGTTCCAGTTTTGTTTGCCTATAAATTTAAGAACCCTGAATGGTTAAGGAGGTGAATGTATCAGCATTTTGCTATTGGAAGTTTTAAATTTCAGTATCTCTAGTGTGGGTTTCTCTTTGCTGGCATGAAAAATACCCAACCCCTCAAAATCTGGCATCCTAATAACCATCTCCCTGACAAAATGTGAGATGAGCAATTGAAACTCGACACTTGGAAGTGAGGCCTGTTCTGCTGCTGTAGGAGTATAAGTGCTTTTGCATGATTCTTTACTCCTCCAAGTACATAAAAGGGACAATTTTCTAAAAGAACATAATTGCACACAACATTTGTCCAAATAAATCTACAAGTAGATAATGAGAACTCAAGTAATGAGTACAATAAAGCACTGTAGGCAGATCTTAAAAGCAAATCACATAGACGCTAAGCTGAGCCTTACTTTGGGCAGAATTGTGCAACTGGGCTGCTTAGGAAACCACTTTCATCTCACTAATGCAGTTAGGCTAAGAGAACTACCACTAGTATGTTGTCCGTCCCCTAAAAGGAGAAAATGTAGCTTGTTACACAAGGACCACACAAGGAACTTTAGTTTAGAGCTCCGACAAAGCTGCTATTTAAACGTGAGATCCTACCCATCTCTCATGTGTCCTGGCCAGGAATCAGGGTTCCCACAAAAGAATGGTGGAGGGTTGGGGGGTAGTGAGGGTAGGCCAAAGAGAGTCTATCCACAGGGCAGCTACAGGTTTAAAAGTAGAGTGTAAAAACCCTTGCTCTGTAAACTGCATGCACTCTAAAGAATTCTGTGTCTGCTCTAGGGTCTTGGCTAATGCAAAAGAGGGCTGCTTGTGTGCCTGGTTTCTGGGTGCCTCCTTGTAAGGCAATGGCACTCAATGTACAACGTATGTAGCATCAGCCTCACCTGAGAGCCTGTTAGAAATGGAGCTTCCTGGGTACCACGTAGCCTGAGTGAACCAGAATCTCTGGGGGTGGGGCCCAGGAATCTGTTTCTTGTCAAGCTTTCCAGCGGGTTCTGATGCTCAGTAAAGTTTGAGAACGTTATGGAAAAAGCAGATAACAGTGGCCAGAAAAAGTCTTCAGGCCTAAAGATGCAGATGGTGGCATTTGGAGGTGAAGCTAATGATCACTGAAATAGGAAGTTCCAGGAAGATCCGGGCAGGACACCAATGGCATTTGCTATGGTACAACTCACCCTCCTTATACCACTTCCCTTATCTCGATGTGTGAATCCAGGCACAGTGTTGCCAGACCCTTTGATTTTTCAAGGAAGACAGGAATCTGAAATTTTATATGACATCTTCCAAGTTTTGATTTGTGGCAATCAATTTATAGTAAAAAGAAAAAGAGATCATAAAGACCACCTGTGTGTGTCTCTTTACCACAAACTTATTGGACTTAGTAGGTCATGGGTTTGAATTCCAGTCAATGAATTTGTCAAAGGTCAGTCACTCACTGCTTACTGGTCCCTAAGTAATTCATTTCTCAAATGTTGGCCCTAGGCCAAGGAAAGGTCATGAAGATTCTACACAACACTTAATTACAAGGGCAGAGGAAATGCCTTCTGACTTAGCATCTACCTTGTACCTGGTATACTTCTGAAGGTTTTATACACATTACATTATTAATTCCTAAGCCACTCTATGAGATACTATTTATTTTCCTCTTTCAAACCCCAAACACCACATTCTCCCTTCTTAACACAAATTAGTGACTCGTTAGATATTATTTATGCCATAGATAATAATTGAATGATTTACTTTTAGTTGATAAAAGATAATTTGTCTAGTCTTTTGAGAGGACAAAGTATTCATTCTTTTAAACCTGAGCAATTCTCGGTCATTTTTCCTAACTTTTAA
The DNA here is from genome assembly GCF_006542625.1 of Nomascus leucogenys. Taxonomy (NCBI): domain Eukaryota; kingdom Metazoa; phylum Chordata; class Mammalia; order Primates; family Hylobatidae; genus Nomascus; species Nomascus leucogenys. The sequence goes on from NC_044391.1 coordinate 3,925,537, forward strand.
AAAAATTTTAAATTTTTTAGTTTTTTTTTTTTTGGAGACAGGGTCTCACTTTATCACACTAGTGTAGTGGTATGATCTTGGCTCACTTCAGCCTTAAACTCTAGGGCCCAAGCAATCCTCCTGCCTCAGCCTCCAGGGTAGCTAGGACTACAGACAAATGCCACCACATCCAGCTAATTTTTTAGTTTTCTTGTAGAGATGAGATGGGACTTCAATATGTTTCCCAGGTTGGTCTTGAACTACTAGGCTCAAGAAATCCTCTTGTCTCAGCCTCCCAAAGTGCTGGGATTACAGGTGTGAGCCACCACGCCCAGCCAACTTATTAATTTTTAAATAATGATAAATCCACAGGAAGTTGCAATGTGCACCCATCTCTCCCTAGTATTAGCATCTTACATGGCTACAGTACAATATCAACACCCATAAATTGATTAGGTCCAATTTATAGAACTTATTCAAATTTCATTAGTTACAAATGAACTTATTGTGTGTGTAGTGTATATAAGTATACTCTGAAATTTTATCACGTGTTGCCAACTAGTCAACTAACCGAGGGAAGGCTAGTTACCCGGTGAGTTACTACGGTGGGCAACTAGAGCTTGATCCTGCTGAGGATGTCTGGGAGACTGTGTAGAACAGTGCAAAAGTCATTGTGGCTTTTGCCACTAAAAGTAATGGCAATTACTTTTGCACCAACCTACTATAACAACCACCAAAATCAAGATACCCAACCGTATCATCAGCACAGGACTCCCTGGTGCTATTCTTTATAGACACATTCCCACAACCCCAAACCTCTGCCAACCACTCATCTGCTGTGCATTTCTATAAGTATGTTATTTCATGAATGTATGTGTGTGTATATATATATACATATGGAATCATATAGTGTGTATCATTTTGAGATTGGTGTTTTCTCACTCAGTGTAATTTCCCTGAGGTCCATCCAAGTTCTCGTGTGTATCAATTGTTTATTTTTATTGTTGAGTGGTATTCCATGATATGGATATATTAATACTATTTGTTTAATCATTCGCTCTTTGAAGGACATTTAGGTAGTTTCCACTTTGGAGCTATTATAAAGAAAACTGCTATAAACATTTGTGTACATGTTTCTGTGGGAAAATAAGTTTCCATTTCTCTGGATAAATACCTCAGAGTACACGTGCTGGTCATATGGTAAGTCCATTTTTAATTTTGAAAAAGAACTGCCAAAGTATTTTCCTGAGTGGCTGTGCCACTTTAAATTCCCATGAGCAATATGAATAAGTGTTGTTATCACTATTTTTCATTTTAGTCATTCTTATACGTGTGCAGTGATAGCTCATTGTAGTTTTAATGTGCATTTCTCAAAGGCTAATGATGTTGAACATCTTCAAACAGGAAGATAACCCAATATAACTTGTGTGGCAGGCAGTATTTTCCAAAAATGCCAACAATAATTTTGCCCATCCCGTGAGCTCTTCTTACAATATGACTTAATTTTTCTCACACTGAGGAGGACTCTATACCCCTGCCCCCTGAATCTGGAAGGGCTTGTGACCATGGTGAAAATAATGCTATGTGATTCTGAGGCTAGGTTATAAAAATGCCATGCACTTCCTCCTCGTTTTCTTGGGACACACTCTTGGGACCCGGCTGCCATGCCATGAGGAAGCTCAAGCCACATGGGGAGGCCACTTATTTTGTAGGTGTTCTGGTGGCAGCTCCAGCTAGCCTGCCTGGGCTGACTACCTGACGTGAGTGAGGATGACTTCCAGGTAACTCTGGCCCCAGGCGTTATCTAATCACAAGTCAGAGCAGCACTGTTTTGCTGAGCTTAGCCAATCCTTGGATCTATAAGTGACAATGCTAAAATGACTGTTGACTTAAGACTCTAAATGTTGAGATGCTTTGTTATAACAGCAATAGATAATTGAAAAAGTCTTCTTTTTCAATATATAATGTTGTACACTAATAGACTCATATAAAAACACACTCTAAGCCTTTTCTTGGAGTAGCCACACTCCATTTCTGCTCTCTTTTAAAAGAAAAGTTTCCTTTTCCTATAGATACTGGAGAAACCACTGGAGTCAATATGATGCACTGTTCTCAACATGAATGAGTAAACCTTGGACAAAATGGCCAAGAGGCACAAGATCCGCTCAATATGCTGTTGCTTCCTCTGCCTGGAATGCTCCTGTTTTTGGCATCCACAGGGTCCAGTCCCCCATGTCTCTGCTGTAACGCCACCACATCAGAGGGATCTCCTGACCAGCCTCCATAAGACAGCCCCCATGGCTTCCATCACTCCCCATTCTCCTTACTATGCCTAAATTAATCCCAGGAAACTTAGTACTTATCACCCCTTGTTTGGTGGGGATTTTGTTTGTTTATTTATCTATTTGTTTATTATCACATTCCCAGCCCCCAAATAAGCTCACTAGAGGAACTGATTTTGCTGTGTTCATCCCTAGGATTTAGAACTGTCTGTTACACATAGTAGACATTCAGCAAATATTCAGTAAATGAATGAGAGAACAAATCAATAAGGACTAAAAGCACCTACAATGTGTCTATTTATGTGAGCTCTTTGCGGGGTGCACACGGATGCAGGAGGTGTTTGAGACAAAGGTTCTGCTCTTGAGAATGACAACTAAATGATTTAAAAATCTTGCACATTGAGTGGAGGGGAGATCTTTAAGTAATTTGATTAAACAATGACTTCTTATCTTAGTCTCATTTCTGATTTTGATACTGGATATGATCTTACAGCAAGGAAGCTTGTACCATAAATTTCTAGAAACAGGGAAAGAAAGTCTGGCTTGAAATTACTCTGCTAGACCAGTTTAATGCTTTGCAAATTGCATTCTGACACCGTGGAGCCTTGCGTAGGTGCTTTCCTGAGTCAGGCCAGGGAGGATTCTTGACCTTTTCTCATAGCTGCCCCATTCATATGGGAGACTGAGGAAAAATGCATACACAGTCTTCTTCTTTCTGTATCCACATCCCTTTGCAATGTGACTTTGCATCTTCTCCTATCAAGAGGCAGAGTTTATATCCCTACTCCTTGAGTCTGGTCTTGGATATTTAGTAAATATAATATAAGCACAGGATTTGAAAGGGCCTACACATCAGGGCTTGCCTCCTTTGGTGCTCTTGGGAACTTTGCCACAGGTACCATGTGAATAAGTCCAGGTGACTCTGGGAGATGAGTGATACTTGGCCCTGTTACCTGCACTGTCCCTGCTGAGAGCCAGCTGACTGCCAAGCAAATGAGTAAGGCCGTCACCATAGGTTGATCACAACTGCAAGAGAGAGCTCAGCTGATGTCACATGATGCAGAGATGAGCTGGTAAAGAGATGAGTTGTCCCAGAGGAGTCAGCCCAAATACTGGCTCAGAGATATGTCAGCAAATAAATGGTAGTTGTTTTAAGCCACTAACTGTTCAGTGGATATGGCAAAACCTGACTGATACATGCTACTGTACTGTTCTTTCTTAAAAGAAGCAGTGCAATGGTTAAAGCAATGCAAAAAGCAGGACTTAAAACTCCTCATTAAACACATTCCCAAGTTTGCAAATTGTGTATACATGTACATGGAAATATGGGAAAAATCGCTAATGGGATTAGGAGTGATCTTTGTCTTATCCTCTATACTTTTCTGAGTTTACTACATTTTCTACAATAATATTTACAATCTTTTTAAAACAACAAGAAAGAAAAGCCAAAGTGCTTGGACAGTTTCTTCTGGCTGCCCTCTGATCATTCCTGGGCAATTTCTGATATGACATGAACATTTTCCATATGGCAGGGGTTGCAGGTGTGAAAGACAGGAACATCAAGGGAATGGTTGGCTCCATTCATGCCAGGGCCACTGCCTCTGGTGGGAGTTCCAGGGGGCTCAAGAGAGCCTAATGGTACAGAGCTATGCTTTGAAACTCTTCCATTTAACTAAGCCTTCCTTGGAATGTCAACTGGTTATTTCCTTGGCTGTTATATTCCATGCTCTGTGCCCTGGTGTGGCTGATGAGTTTCAGCAGAATCCCTTGTACAGGTTGCGGTGATGTGAAATACAGAAATCTGGGCCTAGAGGTTTGCCAGTGTGATAAATATCCTCTGTTTGTCCTTCTGGATCCATTTTCCTCCCTCCTCCAGGCCTTAGGAAACCAACCTATACTGACTGCATTTTGGCTCCTAGCTGATTTCAGCCAATAGGGAGCACCAGTAGGAAAGTAGAAGGAAGAAGAGTGAGGTTGGAGGATTTATTCTCTCAGCTCTCATCTTGCAGGTTCACCTTGGTTTGGCTTCTACCAAAGATCAGAGCACCCACCAGGCAGCTCCGAAATCTACAGCAATCTCCATTTTCAGATTCTAGTAGCCAGGACCTCACCTCACCGCTTCAGGCGTGGGGTAGTAGGAGTAATGTTCCATTCTAAACTACTGCACTAATCCTCATACACTATTCCTTATGATTTTTCTACATCTGCCCACGCTTTTTTAAACTGTCCTTTATTACACCATCCTCAAATTACCCAAGTGGAGTTGATCATCTGTTATCTGCATGGGCTCTGGAAGGTACTGTGGACACATGTATTCATGTGAATAGGTTGGATGCACCCTTAGAAGAGTCAGCTCTTCTCCTCCAACAAAAACGGATGTGGCAGAAAAGGAAAAGAAATAGCCATAGTTTCTATTACTTCCTATACTCATTGTTAAGGAGGCAAATTATCCATCAAAGTCAGGCAATTCTGACTAACAAGGTGACATAGAGGAAGGGATGGTAATTTCTTTTTTGTAAGCCTTCTGGGAAGAGAAGTGGGTGACTTGTGACTCAGAAAAATTAGCGTTATAAAAAAGTGTTTCTAAAAGAATTATGCCCATGACAGATAGAGTGACAAGAAAAACTACAAACGGGCCAAACATGAACATCTTACCCGGCCATCGCTTGTCAGGAGGATGGAGTCACTTTTTATGTCCCTGTGAATCACTCCTTGGTTATGAAGGTAGGAGAGAGCTCTCAGAACTGACAGGCAGACAGTAGCTATCTGTTCTTCATTCATTCTGGAAAGGAAATAACATTTAAGGAACAAGACGGGTTTAAGAACATCTTTGAAATGCTCAAGAGAGGCAGGTCCCTTGTGCTGTAGTGAAACAGTCCGCGTGCTCCAGCCCATATCTGAAAAGTCTGCAGACAAGGGAAGGAAGTCTTTGGGATCTGGCTCCCAGAACAAAGGCTTGGCACTGAGAATGACAGGGACCAAATATGAGTCAAAGGAAAGAGATCACTATTTGTCAGCTTTTTGGTCATTCATGCAAATGCACTTCCAGGAACTCTTTTATTTATTTATTTATTTATTATTTATATATATATATTTATTTATTTATTTATTTATTCATTCATTCATTCATTCATTCATTCATTCTTTGAGATGGAGTCTCGCTCTGTCACCCAGGCTGGGGTGCAGTCTTCCTCTTTTTTGAGATGGTGTCTTGCTCTGTCGCCCAGGCTAGAGTGCAGTGGCACGATCTCGGCTCACTGCAACTGCCACCTCCTGGGTCCCAGCGATTCTCTCTGCCTCAGCCTCCCAAGTAGCTGGGACTACAGGCGCCCATCATCATGCCCAGCTAATTTTTGTATTTTTAGTAGAGATAGGGTTTTACCATGTTGGCCAGCCTGGTCTTGAACTACTCCTGACCTCAGGTGATCCACCCACCTCGGCCTCCCAAAGTGCTGGGATTACAGACAGGGGCCACTGTGCGGGGCTCCATGATCTCTTAACAGATAATTCCATAGGCATCAACAAGCCTCCAGGGTCCCACAGAGTCAGCACACTGAATAGGCGGACGAAGGTTTCAGGCGTGGCTGTTAAATGATCATAAGAAAATCCTTTAACTTCCTTGGGTCTCATTTTCTTCATCTTAGAAATGGGGACTGCCACAGTTTTCAAGGCTGAGCTCAGGCAAAGTGGTCTTTGCATCTCTAATCCTCCCTCTGGGACCTACCCTACTTCCCATTCACCCTCTCTCTTCTTCCTCCAAGGAGCTAGAGGTTTTTGTCGCTTCAGGTCCCTTCTCTCAAAAGGAAATTGGACCGAGGAAGTTACTAATAACTAAGTGTGAATGGATAGTATTTTAATAAATGGACCATGGGAATGAGAAAGGAAGTAAAGCATTGGTTATGGCCTCCCATATCTCATGACTGCATCCCTGTGGAGAAAGTTTTTCCTTCTCCACAGTTTTAGAGGCAGAGGGGGAGGTCAGGTAACTGTCCAAGGTTGTGCAGCTAAGAAATGGCCAGGTCATGATTCAAACCTCACCTCTTTTTTAGTCCAGTGCACATGCTTTCCCACTTTCGCATTTTCCTACACTGCCCTCACCACTCAAATGAATGGATTTTCCTAATGAGTGAAATCGTTCAGCCACAGAGGAATCTAGGTGAGAATGTTTCGGATGGCACAGGTTGTTCAGTACCCTCAAAATGACTCATTTAGGCAGCTGCCTAACTCATCTATGTGCAAAACTTCTTCCCTATCCCATGTTAAGTAATAAATGTAAAAGAGGTCCTAAAGCAAACTATCATCCAAACAGAGAAGACTGCCAGGAGAGACAGAGGGTGTAAATGACCAGAGCCCAAATTTAAGGACAACCTTGTGAAACTCCAGTAATCCCAGGTAAATCTAAGGTCAGCAGAAAAAGGAAATGAATGGCTTTGAATTTTCATTTCAGTTTAGTTGATGCTAGAAAATCCTGATGGGATTCAAAAGTAAGGTATAAAGTGGTAGCCAATTAGAATACCAAAGGTATAAAGTTGATGAGTATGAAGAAACACACCCTTCCCCTCAAGGGGGATTTGGCCAGGCGCAGTGGCTCATGCCTGTAATCCCAGCACTTTGGGAGGCCGAGGTGGGAGGATTGTTTGAGGTCAGGAGTTCGAGACCAGCCTGGCCAACATGGCGAAACCCTGTCTCTACTAAATATACAAAAAATCAGCTGGGCATGGTGGCCCGTGTTCGTAATTCTAGCTACTCAGGAGATTGAAACATGAGAATTGCTTGAATCTGGGAGGCGGAGGTTGCAGTGAGTGGAGACCGTGCCTCTGCATTCCAGCCTGGGCAACAGAGTGAGGCTCCGTTTCAAAAAAAAAAAAAAAAAAAAAAGAAAGAAAAGAGGATTCCACAGCACCAGTCTCATACAAAGGCAGGTGACAAGAAATGTTTTTGCCTGAAACAGAGGAAGCCGACAACTTCTGTGTTCTGGGTTTTGTGGTATGTTGGTCATTATCCTGAATGGCTTTCACATGACCATTTTCACATGTGGACAAACACATTCCTCAGAGGTTTACAGTGTCTGCAGCAGGAACAAGCTCACATATACCTTCAAATTAATTCAGAACCAAGAACCACCATCTTTAGTAAAATTATTTTCTCTTGAATTCCATGAAATTTGAGTTATCTGAAGCAGGTATAAAGATTCTTTACAGGTTGACTATATCAAAAATTACTTGAATCTAACCCCTAGTCACTAACAGAAAGATCCCATTTGACTGGAACATGTGACAAATACTTCCTAATCCAATGCCTTTGAAATTAACATGGCCAACTGGAGAATGGCTGGTGCATTTCTTCTTCTACTTCTTTTCTACAGGAAAAAAGCTTGGCATGGCATAAAAAATGCTTCAGTTCTAGAGTAACCTCAAATTCAAATCCTGGCTGTATCAGTTATTAAACGTGTGGTCTTAAGAAGGATACCTTTTAAAATTTTGAGATAGAGTCTTGCTCTGTTGCCCAGGCAGGAGTGTAATGGTGCAATCATAGTTCACTGCAGCCTTGAACTTTTGGGCTCAAGTGATCCTCTCGTCTTAGCCTCTCGAGTAGCTAGGACTACAGGGACACGCCACCACACCCAGGTAATTTTTAATTTTTTTAAATAGAGACAGGATCTCGCTAAGTTGCCCAGGCTGGTCTCGAACTCCTGTGCTCACGTGATCCTCCTGCCTTGGTCTCCCAAAGTATTGAGATTACAGGCATAAGCCACCATGCCTGGCCAAGAATATTTTTCCTCTTTGAGTTGTAGCTTCATCACCTGGCAGACAGGTACATCAGCATCTGCCTCATAGAAATATGTGATGGTTACATGATTAATATATAAAGAACTTGATGGTGCTTGGCACTTTCCCTTCCCTTCTAGAACCCTCTGTTTCCTGGAAATTAGAAGGATCTGACTTAACAAGTTGTTAGGTTAGTGCTAACACTTCAGTATGTATAAGAAATACCTGAGTATTTGGGTACAGCATGGATTCTCATTTAGTTGGTCTCGGGTAGTACCTGAGATTCTGCATTTCTAATAAGCTCCCAGGTCCTCAGACAGCACTTGGAGTTGCAAGGGGTTAGATGTTTTATCAACTGATCAATAAATCATTCAATAAAGCAGTTATTTAATATCTACTAAAGGAAACTCTCTGAATTCTGAGTTTAAGATTTCGAATACCAAATATTCATGGTGTTCCTTGACACACAATTTATTTTTGCCTCTGGAGTTACTGGGTCTTTAAAAGGGAAATCAGTTGACAATCCTGGATGAGAAAATTAGAAAAGAAAATGGATTTTAGGGACACATTGTCTTGAGTGGTTTTCGTGGATACAAAATAAGAATGGAAAGGAACCTTGACAAAGGTAGAGCTGGAGACCTGAGTGGCTGTGTGAAGCTCTGGAAGGCAACAAAAAGGTTTCTCCCCTGAACATATTTTTATTTTTTGCTTTATATGTGAAAAGCAAAAAATGTATATCACATTTGCCTTATGCTTAGATCTTTCCAGCATATTTGTTTCTACCAATTAAGATGATCTTACGTGTTTTTTTGTTGGGCGTGTCTTATTGCTACACCATCAAGAGTCTGCCAGCTGAATTGTTGGTGATAAATGTCTTCACTCACAAAGCTTTATTTGGAGACGGCCTACTCCAGACTGAGAACTGTAGAGCCACGTAACATCTCATTTCAGTGGAGAAAAAACAGCATGTTCTGTCCTTCACAGACTTTCCCAGTACTTTCTTGTTACCTTGTTTTCCACCTATTATATACCTGGATCCACTTTTGATTCAGGCACCATTTCAATAACATCAGCTAACACTCAATACCTCTTCCTCATGAGAATCCTTCCTTAACTTTTTGGCATTTTATTTACCATCAAAGCCAAAGTTAAAGTTTCCCAAATGTAACATGCTATTTTTTATGCCTATTCCAAGTATGGTCCATGAACCAGCAGCATTGCCATTGCCTGGAAGTTTGCCGTAAATGCAGAATCTTACACCCCTCTCTGTTGAGTCAGGATATGCATTTTGATAAGATCCACAGTGATTTATGTGGACACTGAAATTGAAGAGGCACTGTCCTAGCACATATTCTTTCCTCTGCCTTCAATGCCCTTGTCCTCCCACTTGCCTTCTTAGTAAACTCCTATTCGTCTCTCAAAATCCATCTTAGATGTCACCTTATATTAAATAGAAATACTTATTGACTCTTTCTGAGAGATACATTTAGGTATTCTTCTATGCTACATATATATATCTTCTTAATTCTGCACAGGTATTATAATGTATTTCTCATCAGTGATGTCCCTGAGGGGATATATCTGAGCCATATTCACTTGTATGTTCTGCATCTCTAGCACTTACAAAAGAGCCTGGCACATAAAAGGTGCTCAATAAATGCTTAATGAAATGGCTGGAACTGGCACATCAGGGAGGCAAATAGCTGAAGCAATAGGCTGGTAATTAACCATTGTTACTTGCAAGCATATTTTAAAACAGAATTGCAGAATTTCTCTGTGCCACCCAGATTCATTATTTTGATACAAAACTTCGAGTGATCCTCTCCCTGTCCCTTCCTTCCCCTGGTATCCTTGGTGTCTTAGCATGCAGCAATAGTAGGGTAATTCGGGAGAATGAAATTCAGCTTTAGAAATCTCTATAGGGGACAGGACCTTCTATTATTTGTCACTGAAGCTTCATTCTTAGCAGGTTGCTTATTTTAAATCAATGGGTATTAATGTCCTTCTGAAGGCAGGGAGAACATTAACCAAATGAATGAACTATACATGCCTGAGAGCATAATGGGCCCTATGGGGAATGTGGAGGAAAGGACAGTCATATTCCCTGACTCCAAACTGCCCGCAATTTATGAAGAGTTCATAGTCACTGAGGCTTTATCCTGGAGAAGAATAAGAAGCACCTCGAATTATCTGGATAATAAAGAAGCTTACCTGGTGTGAGTCACAATGTCTGTCAAGGCACCACCTTCTAGAAACTCCATGACCACCCAGAGTTCATCGCCAACAAGGTAGCTGTTGTACATATCAACCACATTGTCATGATGGTAATCCCGCATGATCACGACCTGGAGAAACCGGAAAGATATTTTCGACTTGTGAAGGTGAAGTTGCTTTTTGTTCTCTTGTGGCCACATCTACAACTGTAAGGAAACTGATTGAGAGGTACTGATTGTGGGGAAGTTTATTCAGAAATCTATTATGGACAAAAAGCATCAAGGGTAGCTAGTAGAAATAAAAGGAATCAAGGTAGCAAATTTGAGAGAAAATGGCAGGTCACTCTGACATTGGAGAGACACAGAGAGAAAATGAAAACAAGTAGAACCAAAGCAAGGTTTGCATTCACAAGAGGGAGTTTGGTTGACTGTCTGTGGGGATATAATCAGATATCCCTAAGAGTCTTCTTTAGAATGCACTGTTCACAGTCCTCTGCTGGTTATCCTAGCAAAGGGTCACCAACTCGTAGTAACTGAGGGAATGAGTCCCACAGGTGAATGAAGTAAACTATCTATTGTTAGAACTGGAGCCACACAAGACCAACTGAACTTCTCCTTGGAAGTAGGTATAGGTTGAACTTGAGAGATATTTGGGCTGAATTCAAAGAATATATATTGAAGATAAAAATAAGTACGGCATAGATATTAAAAAGGCTAAGGAGCCTGCTTGCTGGAGAGAGCTTCCAGAAATTGCTGCCCTGTGGCTGTTTCCACTTGAGTTTTCAGAGTTAGTGTTAAATAATAAACTACAGAATTATTTATCTACATCATATTGCTCTGTGTGTTCTGGCATTATGGTTTGGAAAATAAATTCCAGAAATCAGGAATGGTGGACTGGGAAGATGCTGAAGCCCAGTCACCTGGAACTCTCTGTGAGATTTGGAGCGTGTGTAAGAGACAAGCACCCGTGGGAGCTGGAGATGTGTGGAGGCCCCTGGGGGCTTCATATGATCCTCCGTGATAAACAGAGTTCAAAATTGCAGCTGAGTGCATTTGTACAGTGCCTGTTTATGGACCAAACACCTTCTTACTTCTCAGAGAATGGGAGTCCTTACAATAGAAAGACAAAGAGGTCAAGCAGCCCTAGATTGTTCTGGGAGTTAGAAGATGTGGATTGTACATGCTTTCCTGGAGACTGACAGCTAACACTGCTACCCTGACTTGATATTTTAGGACTTAGATCTCTCATCCACAAAAACTTATCTTTCCCCTCAACGCTCTCATAAAATTACTAAAAGAATATTACTCCAAAATACTTTATGTGTTTTCTAACATAATCACTCATGTTTCCCCACCTATTTTAGAGCTCTTAAGTGATAAGTTTAAAAGGTAAATGAGAAAGTGGAAGGTAAATGTTAAAGTACAACAAATATACAGAGAAGGGTTAATTCCTTAACATATCAATAGCTCTTACACATCAATAAAACAAATGCTAGCACCCTAACTGAAAACTGTATACAGAACATATGATTTAGTGAAGAAATAAAAATGGCCTGTAACCACATAAAATTAAATTTAGCTACACTAGTAATAAAAGTGCTAATGAAAACAGTAAGGTTTATTCATGTCTAGCAGATGAACAGAGATAATGTGACAGTATCAACGACGCTATTGAAGGTGAAACAGTACTATCGGTGAGGGTCTAGATTGGTACAAACTTTCTGGAAATTAACACTGTACAACATTTCTCTAAAAAAATTTACATATCATTTGAACTGTTTATCCTACTTCTAGGAATCTAATAAATTATCAGATATGAAGCCAAAGACTTATGTGTAACAACACTCACTGCAAAATAATAAAAGTGACAAATTGGAAACAGTATAAATCAGAAACTGGTTTTAAATATGATTCATGTATATGATAGAAGATTATTAAGCCATTAAAATTGTGTTTTGACATATAGCTAATAGAATATGCTAATATATTTTATTTTACATTAATAAAAATAAGTAATGTATGCTGGTATATTTTATTAATATTAATTTTATTAGCATTAATGTTAACATTAGGTGAAATTTAGAAAGTCACAAAACCACATACACATAAAGTTACCTCAAATTTATTAAATCAGTGACTGGTTTAATAAATCTGATACATGTATATGATAGAAGATTATAAGGCCGTTAAAATGGTCATTAAATTTATTTTACATTAATAAATATAAGTAATACAGGTCAATATATTTCATTTGATATTAATTTTATTAGTATTCATGTTAATATTGATTGAAATGTAGAGAGTTACCAAACTACATATATAGAGAATTATCCCAAACAAAAGAAATTTGTAACTATAAAAGTATAGAAAGGAAACACTGAAATATTAACGTAGCCTATTCCTTGACTGGGATATCTGTGGGACATTTTCTTTACTTTCCATGTATTCCAAAGGAAGAATTCATTATTTTTATAGTTAGGAAAAATATTTTAAAGTTCCTAAAGAGTGATAGTCCATTGGTAAACTGACCCTGGTCTACTGTTTCAAAAATTGTTTATGGAGGGTATATTACGATATCAAAATAGAGTAAAACATATACATACCCACGTAGATACAGTGTAGCATAAGAGTTAGAATCTGCTAGACAGAGATTCAGATCCTAGCTCTGCAGTCAACCAGCTTGACCCTGGGCTGATCTCTTAACCTATCTGAGTCCAGGTTTCCTTGTCAAAATGGTGATAACATCTTTCTATCTCACAGAGTTGTTGTGAGGATCAAACTAGATTAATGCTTAGTACAGCGGCTGATACACATGAAGTACTTTATAGCGGTAACAGCCATATATGTGCATAGAAAAAAGACTAGAAGGAAATATTACAGGGGACGCTATTTTTGTCTTTATATTTTCAGTGCTTTTCTAATGTCCTAAAACGTACATGTGTTTAACTTTTGAAATGGGAAATAAATGTTACAAAGGAGAGAAAGGATGCCCCAAACACACCCTTTACCTCATTGAAAAGCAGTTCTCGTCTCTGTTGCTTCCGGAGGTCCATTTTCTTCACTGCAACTTGTTTCCCTGTGTGTTTCTCGGTGGCGATGCATACGATGCCGGTGGAGCCTTCCCCGATTTTGATAAAGTTGTCCAAGTATTCCCTGGGGTCTCCTGGGCTGACCACCAGCTGCAGGGCCGCCCGAAACTGTTCATGGGACACCCTGGAGGGCTGCTGGTCGGAGGAGGAGCCCCAGCTGGGCGGCGGGTAGGTGCTGGATGAGAGGCTGAGGGAGCTCAGGTAGGAAGCCGTGGAGATGTACTGCGAACTGCTCTGCAGGGAGGGGTGATGGTACAAGGTGGCTTTGTGGTACCCAGACGGGTACTGGTGACTGCTTGAGGAATAGCCCGATTTGCTTTGACTTTGAGGTAGTTTGGCAGGGCCCCTGGGGTAGGTGTCAGACCCTGACAGTGGAGGGCTGAGGACCATCTGTGCTCGATCATAATCCACCTGGGAAGACAGACATGGATAGAGAATATTCACATGCTAGATCTGAATGCCACAGCTGAGTGGTGAGTGAGCTGACCGACAGCTGGCAGAATGAGGATCACCAGTGGGAGATGAGAGGGTCTGGCTGGGGCACCAACAGGACAGGCCACACCTAGGGAAGGGCCTTCTCTGGTGCACGTGCACCACAGCTGGAGGTTACTTCACATGTGTCATATCCAAGGTGTACTTGCTCATTAAGCCCTATTTGCTTGTTCAGGAATGAAAAATCTCATCCCTCATTAAAGGACATTAGTTTTCAGCTAGCATTTTTGGGAGACATTCCAGGTGTAGGGGGCCTTTTCCCATGCTTCTGAATTCACATACTAGAGGGTGGTATGGACATATACGTACAACACAGGTATAACACAGCAGAGGTGGGTACAGGGGAAAACGTGGCTCCCTGTGCTAAGTGGTGTGAACCACAGGGTGAACATGTGCAATGTTCTCACCAAATAAGTACAAATATAATTGAGAGTGACCAGACTTTGCAGGGGTGTGTGTGAAATGAAAATGATGCTAGACCCCAAAGAGACCCCAGCAAAGAACATCCACTCTGACTTGGAAGAGTGGGATGAGGGGATTTATTGGAGGAGAACGGGGAAGCCAGTGAGGGGATTACCGGTATATGATACAATATGTAGGTCCAGCAGTCACTTCCTGGAAAGAATCAGGAAGGAGCTCTGGCCACTCCTGGACTGGCTGAGGCCAGGATGGTAAAGATACCACATCTTGTCATGTGGTATGCTCCTTGCCCAGGGCAGAAAGTGCTAATCCATCAATGCACTCTGTTTTGGAAGATCCCAGTGACAGCACAGTGCTGGATACATAGCAGGTACTCAGAAAAGATGTGTTGATTGGACATCAGGCTCTTTCTTAACGCAGTGCCCCAGAAAGTCTCTATCACTCTACCGGGTGTAAATGGAATGGCATTAACTTATCCTACTCCCCTACCATCCACCCCAAGGACCTAGATCTATTCTAATATAGTAGCTACAAGCTACACATGCCTATTTAAAGTAAACAAAAATAGATTAAAAATTAAAAATTCAGTTTCTCAATCCCACTAGTTACATTTTAAGAACTTAGTAGTTACCACATCACACAGTACACATATAAAACATTTTCCTCTTTGCACAAAGGGTTATTGGATGGCACTATTCTAGATGAATTGATTGTTCCCATGCAGCACATTCATTCATTTATTTCAAAAATTAATATTTGAGCAACTATGATGTGCTATGCACTGTTTTAGGTGTGAGGGGGAGGGTCCACCAACAGTCAAAATGAATGATATCTCTGCCCTCCTGGGGTTTATGTTCCAGAGAAGGAAACAAATAATAATAAAGAAAACCAATAAACACACAGTGTGTGTTCCAGTAGTAATGAATAATATAAAGAAAAATAAAGCAGAGTGAGGGGGTTGAAAGTAACAAGATGCCATCTTGGATAGGGTAGTCACAGAAGGACTCTCTGGAGGGGGTTCCGTTTGAGCAGAAGCCTGGCTGAGTGAGGGAAAAAGCAAGATCCCTTTCCTAGGAGGGGTGGTTTGGGCAGTGGGAGTGGCACGTGCAGGATTCTGAGGCAGATCCAGGCTTAGTTTTTGAGGAACAGCAGACGCTCAGCTATAGTGGAGAGTGTCCACGAAGGAAGATGGACCGAGAAGCTGCCGGGGACAGATCATGAAGACCTTGGCAAAGATGTTGGCTTTTGCTCCAAGTGAGGTGGGAAGCACTGGAGTTTGCTAAGCAGACAGGAATGACACAGTCTGACTCTCTCTGGCTGCTGCAGGAGAGACTTTGGTGGCAAGAGTGGAAACAGGGATACCAGCAGATTATCACAGTTAATGTGGGCTGAGATTAGGGTGGTTATTGTAGATGGGGTGAGAAATGGTGAAATCTAGGGCAAGATTTGAAGATGGAGCTGACAGGATTTGCTGATGGATTGGATGAGATCTTGAAAGACAGGAATCAAAGATGGCTATCAGGATTTTGGCCTAAGCAACAGGCCATTTAATGAGATGAGGAATCCAGGGGCAGGAACAGGCTTGTGGGTTGTGATAATCAGCTTCCAAATTGCTCTCAATGACCTGTGCCTCCTGACATTCATATTCCTATGTAGTCCCCTTCTACACTGTATTGGGATCAATCTGAGTGATCCAAGAAAAAGGCAGAGATGATGGCAAGTTCCTTTGCTTTCTTACTCACATCATTTATTTTGGCTTTCACCAGCTGCCATGTCATGAGGACACTCAAGAATCCTTTGGAAGGGCTGGCTGCAGTGGCTAATGCTTTGGGAGGCTAAAGCTGAAGGATCACTTGAGCCCAGGAGCTCAAGGCTGCAGTGAGTTATGATTGCACCACTGCACTCCAGCCTGGATCACAGAGTGAAACCTTGTCTCAAAAATAATGACAATAACCATAATAATAATAATAAAATAGAGAGGTCCATGCAGCAAGAAACTGAGGACTCCTGCTAAGAGCTAGCTAGAAATTGAGGCCTTCTGGCAAACAGCCATGTGAGCCATTCTGGAGGTGGATCCTCCAGGTCCAGTTGATCCTTCAGATGACTGTATCCCTGTTTAACATCTTGACTGTAACCTCATGAGAGATTCCAAGACACAACAAATCAATCAGCTAAGCCCTCTCAATTTGTGACCTACAGAAACTGTGAAATAGTAAATGTTTGTTATTTAAAGTTTAGGGGAAATTAGTTGAAGAGCACTATTTTTTGCTTCATGAGGCAGTTTGTTTTAAGCCATGAAGTTTTGGGATAATTTGTTATGCAGCAATATTGATAGCTAATACATGGCGGAAAATTAAGAGTTCTTTTAGCCATGTAAAGTTTGAGAGAGCGATTAGACATCCATGTGGAGGTGTCACTTAGGAGACTTAGACATGCCCCAAGTCCAGGGAAGAGTTAAGGCTAAAGACATGAACCTGAGAGTCATCAGTGCTTAGTTCATATTAAAAGCCATGATACTGAATGTATAAGAGATGGTCTGAGGACCCCAACATCTAGATACCAGAAAGAGCAGAGGGATCTTGCAAAAGGGAGCAGAGAAGGAGTGGCCAGTGCTGTAGGAAGGAAACTAAGGAAGCAAGGTGTCCTGGAGCCAAGAGAGGAAAGTATTTCTGAAGGAAGGGCTAATGAATCCTGTCAAATGCCACTGAGAAGTGGGATGGGGCATGTTGCTCATTGGATCTGGTGACATGGTAGAGGCAAGCAGGTGTTTCAAGCTCCTGCCCCATCACGTTGCATGAGAAGATGGTCATTCTATCACATCATAGAGCAATAACTGCACACAGTGGGCTCTTTAAAATTGCTACCATAGCACCATTCTCAGTCCCCCAACACTGCCCATTGGTTCTACAATGACAGTGCCTGGCCTGCTGAACATTCAGCAATGCAGCCCTTCCATCTTCAAAGACACTACACTTTACTAGGTGAATTCACCACTCAGACAGCCTTGGCATCAACCAGCAGGAACCAGGGTAGCTGCTAAGCTGCCCTCCTGCCCTGGTTGCAGAGAGAACACATGCTTTTGAGGGGCATAGGAATGAATTCAGACTGATAATTTTAGTCAAGTCAACCTCTCTGAGTCTTAGTTTCCTTTTGACTCTGATAATTTTAGTCAAATCAGCCTCTGTGAGTCTTAGTTTCCTTATCCATAAAATGGAACAATAATAATACTTACTTCCTTTGGTCACTGTGAACTCTAAAGGATCAAATGCATATCAAAGTATTCAAACAATGACTGGCCAGTAAGTTCTACTTGGTGTTATTATTATATAAGGTGCTTAGCACAGTAATGAGAATGCAAAATAAAATAAATAGTAACTGCAATATTATCAAACTAGCTAGAATTTATTGAAGATTTACAATGCCCCTGTGGTATATGTATTCCTATACATTAATACTCAAAGCAATAAGACAAGATGTCGTTAACTTTAATATATTGAACAATGTATAGTTAAAATATTCAAAAGCAAGCCGATTCTTTTCAAAGCCTCTGTATTTGTGCTACACAAGGAAAACGTGTGTGTGTGTGTGCGTTTGTGTGTACGATGGAATGGGGAGAGAGAAGTGTCAGTGTAAGTTAAACAACTGGATTCTTCCTTCAATAAGCTCCAGATTAGTCAAGTCTAGGCTAGTCAGCAAGGCCAGGGTGTGAAGGGAAATAGGGTTTTGGCTTTTATTTCTGAAAGTGTGTCCTGGGAGCCATCATTTGCCATTATCACCCTGTGTCTTCCTTGGAGGACTTGCTCCCGTACTTTCAACAAAATTGAATTCATTCCCCACAAGCATGTATAACTGATCTCTGAAGATATATTAAAAATGGGAAAGCTGCATCCTGCAGGAATCACAAACACCGCTTTGCACTAATTTAGGCCACTTTTCTTCTTTATCACCTGTCAGCAGCATTATCAGAGTCCACCCTTAACAGCCAGCATATGACATAAAGAAGAAGCCTGCCTCCACCAAGGGGACAATTTCCAGGCAAAGATGGAATGCAGAGCTCTTTGCTGAAAGCTAACCATCTTCAAAATTAGGCCATGAGACAAAAAGGTGCTGTTGTCTTTCATGGCTGCTGGTAAGAGGTGCAGACTCTTAAAAAAGCAATGGTTGAGGAACAGCCAGTATCACAAGAGACAACGTTTTGAATGAAACTCGAGGCATACTCATCAGAGAATGAACTGTTCACTTCAAGTGAGGGGACATGTGGTCTTCCCTCAGAGGACAAGTAGCTGACTCTGTGAAGGAGAAATGCACGGGTGACCCCATTTGGGGCCACCAAGGTGCTGAAGCATTGTCTTCTGTTGGATCTTAACCCACATGTGGGGTTCCATGATGGTGCGTATCACCGGCCCACACACTTTCAACAGGTCTTGTTCTTTTTATTCTGGGAATCAAGCAGGGGGCAACTGAATCCCATTTTGTGGTTGATAAAATAGAGGCACAAGGAGACGAAACTGCCTCCAAGCAATGCAGGGCAAACAGCTCCACACTTCCAAGGGGATGACATAACCTAGTTCTTCTGCCGGGGTCAGTCCTTCACTCCCAGTGGGAGGGCGCCCAGCACACTGGCCCACAGGCCAGCTCCCTTGCCTGCCTTGGCATTTCCAACATTCATTGTCACCTCCCTGGTCTGTATAATCAAGGCTGGGCATTCTCTCCTCACTAAAATACACAGCGGTTCTCCTAGGAGCCATCGTGGGGCCTCTTCTGTCAAGCAACTGCTCTGTTAGAAGTATATCCTTGCAGTGGTAACAAATATTTATAAGAATAATGATGTTTCATATTTGTTGAGTGCTTTCTACATGCCAGGGACTGTTCTAAGCACACTATGTATATTATTGCATGTAAACCTCAAGCTGGACAATTAAATAAGGTCTGTAATTCCTCCATCTTATAGATAAGAAGACTGAGGCACAGTGGGTTTAAGTAGTCATGCAAAGGTCCCAAAGCTACAAAGAAGGGAGAACTGGGATTCAAATCCAGACAGAGTCGCTTCAGTACTTGGGTCCTTGATAAATTCACAGAGACAGGAGTCAATGATGAGGGGGGGATGTGGTCTTAACAGAGGCGGGCAGAGTGGGCAATGACAACAACCACAGAGATAAAGCCTGGTCAGGGTGTTTCACTGGGGGCCCAGATGTTTGGGCAGCCTGGGGCAAAATGCAAGAATTGGACCAGAACATGATGGATGATAATGTCTAGGAGTGAGGGTGAAAGACAAATTAAGGTCTTTTTTTTTTTTTTTTGGCTTGTTTATTTTGAACAGTTTTGGCTTAGAGAAATGAGCTAAAAAAAATAAAAGGAGTAGTCATCACAGCAAAACGAGTTGATTATCTATGTACATCATTCATCATTTTCCTTTTTGTTTTGGTCAAAGCAGAACTCTGCATTGTTACAACACCACTCAGGCTTTCTTCTGTAAGTTCTTTCAAGGAAGAAAGTGCAAACTTTCCTCTGTGATGAGACCTCCTTGCCCTCTCACATCACCCTTGGACTTTCATAATCATGTAAGTGTTCCATTCTAAGTTGTCTTTCTCATGATAGCCTACATTTGGGAGGCAGAAAACGTAAATGACGAATTTGTCCATTCCTACTGTTTTACACACACATGTTCATGCATGTGAGAAAGATGTGCAAAGCAGTCCAGCTTAAACTGTGCAATCTTTCCTATGACCTGATTTACAAATACATTCTAGAAAAAAAATGAGTAGGCTTGAAGTTCATAAAAGCAGACCTATCTTTGGTATTGTGAAAGGGATTTGGGATCTGATTATTTAGTGAAACCACAATGCAGTGGAATTGGACCAGTGAAAGGAACGATATTTAATAAGCAAATCCAATGTATCTCTCATCACCCATGATCCAAACCATTTCCAAAAGATTTATGTACATAGTTTACCCTTGCAGACCTTACAGCAAGGGCATGGAGTACAGAGCAAGGGTGGGAAACTGCAGCATGGAGAAAAAACAACAAAGGCATTCTTCCCATCCCTCCAAAGAGAACAGTGCTGTGATTTTGTGAACGAGTAACTCCTTACAAAGGAGACCATGGTCTGCAAAGTTTTCAGGGGGATTTCCATATGGCATGACGTAATGAGAGAAGACCAGGTCAATCGTCTTACAAATTATCACCCAGGCTGCTAAACTGCTTAGCTGCAGGGTTACCAGGTCATTAATTGTCATTGAAAATTGGATACATTTTAAGAAGGAATTCTCTCTACAGGAATCTTTAGAAATATTGACAAAATGAACAAGCAGTCGTGATTGTGATTTCCTTTCTTTTCTTTTTGAAATGGCTAATACATACACTTGTTTTTTAGCTTCCTGACACTTTTTTTATACCATATAAATTAATTCTTTAAAAACGTGCTTTGTCATGTCTCTATTCAAACATGATCAAAAAAGAAAAAGAGCAAAAAAGAATATATTATATAATGGAATAAATAATCCCCAGTTAACAACTCAGCCAGACTACCTTTCTACAATGAGCTCAACATCTCTAAAGATAGGGTCAGACACAGGCTTGTGATGTATCAACATTATAAATAATTATGGCGATGAATTCATTTAATCAATCAATTTCACCAGAGGTACGCTGGGGTGGACGGGGCATAAAACTCCACACAGCTATCAATTGCTCCGATTACAGCTGGCTGTCAGCCAGAATTCCCCTGATCCATGTTAGTTAAATGCACATTAATCTGAATTTGGCAGTGTAATCAAGGACCTAACTGAACTGTGAAATTGAATTCTGCAGTAGAACATAATTTGACCATTTTATGCCAAGGCTGGGGGGGAAAAAAGCTTGGTGAGGGGAGGGTGGGAGAAAGAAGAGAAGGAAAAAAAAATCCTGCAGGAGCATCTATTTGGCACTGCGGTCTTCTGTTCTGAGGGCAGGGGGGCCGTGGCTGGAGCGTGCTCGACTGGGGTGTGTGGACACGGCCACAGTGTGGGTCTGTGCCCACAGAATGAGGACTCGGAATGTTCCGTGAAGGATAGCGAGTTACAGGGAGTGGGCGGCAGCTGGTTCCAGCGCCCGAATGTGATGCTCCAATACACCTTTTCAGAGCACAATAAAACAAAGACTGCTCGTCTCAAAAATGAAAACGCCAGGCTGGGTTGCTGCTTGCTCTCCATAAATCAAATGCAAGATAAAACTGAATCACAGTCCTCTATTATCTGAGCATGGAAAGGACATCTTAAATTGTCCTGACTTGGCTCAAAGGAAAATTAAACAGGATGAGGCTTGGCTTTGGGAAGGGAAAACGACTGCCTGTAAGAATTCTGGAGAGAATAATTAACTTGCATTCTCTGTAGGGACATGATAGAGACCGGCAATTAGGGGAATGGGATTCATTAAACCCTATGACTCGTCTGTCTCTCTGGTTGTGCCCTGCAAATGCACACTGAGAGTTGGACAAGCAGCTCATGACCCTACAAACAAGCAAAGCCTAGATATATGAAGCAATGAATAAATCTGATATGTGCAGGCTCAGGCATATGGGTATTCCAGGCTCTTCCTCCACCTCTGAATTGGCATATCCAATTAACCCCCACAGTTGCTGCTTCAAACTCAAAGAATGAGTCTTCTATTCAAGAGCAGTGAGACAGAGCAGATTGGTCTGACCTGCGATCCGTCACCTCCTGCAGTGATGTGGAGGGACTCTTCATCTTTGGGGATTGGTTTGCAGCCTCAGAATGTTGTTCAAATATGTCAGGGCCTCCAAGAGAGCTAGGAATGGACAACGCCAGGTTAAATTCATTTTGTTTTTAATTTGGTAATGGGAAAACCCATTCATAATGACCAAAATACAATATACTTTGAATCACAAGAGTATTTATGGGAAGAAGTGTACATTCATATGCAAAGGACACCCAAAGTCTCCATCAGAAGGGACAGACGTTAGAGATAGTGCACTCAGTCAGTCCTTGGATGTTTTATGAGCCTTAATGAACACGCTATAGGTAAAGAAAACAAATCTAAATATATCCATTGTTATATTAAGTGATCAAGTGCTTCTCTCTTTCCCCCTCAGATTTTTAGTACAGCCCATCAGCTTTCACTAGCACTGTCATTCCATAACCCATGAAGCCCTGAATGGATCTCTGAATGGAGTTCTGCAGGGATCCTCAGTAGAAAAGAAGTTGCTGTTTTGTTGTTGGAGCCATGGTTGAATCTTGGCATGGCAAGTACCACAAAGAACAGTGAATCATTAAATTATTGATGCGGGAGGACTGGGCCCACTGGTTCAAGTGCTTTTTCCTTCCAGGGAAAGCAAAGTGATAGCTAAGCAGTGAAAATACATTGCCCTGTTGACCTCAGAAGGAAGTGCTGGGAAATCACACCATCCTTTTCTTCCTATCCTTTTTTGTTTTGTTTTGTTTTGTTTTTAGACAGGGTCTCACTCTGTTGCCTAGGCTGAAGTGTAGTTGTGTAATTATAACTCACTGCAACCTTGGACTCCTGGGCTCAAAGGATTGCCTTGACCTCCCCAGTAGCTAGGGCTACAGGTGTGTACCACCATGCCCAGTTCAAAGTAGGTACTGAAACACTTTAGAGATGATGGAACTGATGCACAGAGAAGATCACACAGCTACTAAGGGCTTGAATCCAGGGAATCTGATTATATAACTTGCATTTTTCTGTAATGGGTGAGAAAATCTGGATTATCTTTTAAAAAATCAAACACGACTACCACTTAAGGTCGAATAAATGCATGCGAGCACCTTAGGGATTTCTGCACCTAACACTTCCTTTACAGTCCATAGTTCCAGCTTTTACCCATGGTTTACACTCTAGGTGACATTAAGGAACTTCTCAAGGATTCCATCCTACCAAGAACAGGAAGAATAAACAGCATTCCATGGGCACTGCAAATCCACGTGTCAGTCACCACCCATTCTTCACCAGCAAGGTGAGGCTACCTGTAGGATTTGTGTCTGGGCCTGGAGACTTCATGTCCACCTTTCTGCCCCTGGATTTTCTATAGAAGAAATGAGAATATTCTGGAACACATAGACTTTGGAGTCAGTGGGACCTAGTTTGGAATCCTGACTCAGTTATTTGCCTTTATAAACTTGGGGAAGTCCATAAAGATTTGGCGTCTCAGCTTCCTCAACTGTAGAGCAGAGGTGATCCTGAATTCTTCTGGAATTGTGAAGATTAAGTTGAGTCATGTTTGCAAAATGCTTAGCATAGTGCTTGGAACATAGTAACCCTCACCTCACTGCCACCATTCATCTACATGCTCCACATGTAGACTGATGTGTAGACTACTCATATTAGTAATTAAGCTGCTGTAATTTATTAACTTACTTAACCCTCATACTATATAATGAGACATGGGCTGTCTTTATCCTTATTTTGTAGATAAAGAAGTGGAGGCACAGTTAAGCGACTTGTTCACCCAGTTAATAAGTGGCAATGTCAAGACTCATACCCAGGCAGTTTATCTCCAAAACCTATACCTTTAACTGCCAAAATGTGCTTGATAAACGATAGCTATTGAACAGTTGTCCTTAATTGGGCCAAGTTTGCCCTCCTCTGCCTATAGGACATTCGGCAGTGTCTGGATATATTTTGGTTGCTAGGAGTGAGGGAGGGATGCTATGGGCATCTAGTGGGGAACGGCCATGGATGCCGCTAAACATCCTATGATGCACAGGACAGCCTCCCACAATGAAGAATTACTAGGTCCAAAATGTTCATAGTGTCAAAGTGGTGGACTCTGCTACAGAGTGAAAGGGGATGATGCAACCTAATTGTGAAATTAATTGCTAATTAACGGCAACTTCATTGCTTCAGGTATTAAAATGAGCTTATAATCAGGCAGGTTGCAGGCTTTGCACCCTCAGAAGCTACCCCTGTGCTACCGGAAATTCGTGCAATGTCTGGTGAAAGGCTTAAGCCCAAAGAGTTGGATCCCAGCTCTGCTGTGAGCATACTGAGCCTCTTAAAACCCATTTCCTCATCTGTACAAAGGGGTCAAGAATTCTTGCCTTACAGATCCGTGAGGCTCAACAAGACACGGCGTGTATCTGGTACATAGCAAATGCTTAATGAACTGGTGGGATTGTTAGGCTGGGGGCTTCTCAGTAGCTGCAGCAAGGAACGGATGTGCTGGGCCAATACAAAGACACAAATAGGTGGCTGCCTAGTCCCTGGAGAGCACAGGAATGAGCAAAGTCAAATACATGGTGACAATTTCTCCAGCTAGCTTCCTTCCCTGGAAGGCAGATTTGTCTGCAGGCGAGGGTGGAAAGCATTCTCTCTCCACATCTGGCAGTTTTCATAATTTTGTGGTGGGTATGGTACTATATGGTTTTTGTTGGGCTTTGTTTCCCACCCTCCCAACCCCAGGGTTTCATCTGCTTAGTTCCAGCAAAATACACTTAAATGTAGAGAGAGGAGGCCAGCATCAACAGACTCATAACAGTCTTGATTCCTGCCATGCTAGCAGGGAAATTAAGTAGGTAGACAACATTGAAGGAGTTTTTTTTTTTTTTCCTGTGGGTTAACATTAATCTTTTTTTTTTTCTTTAGGACAAAATGTAAAACTGTCTGTCAAACACACACACACAAACACGTGTGCGCACACACACATACACACGACCCTCCTCATTTCTGCTTCATCTGGAGACCTACACAAGTTTTGTGCTTCCTTTTATTATTGGAGATGAAAACATGACCCAGCCTCCTCTAGGAGTCTCTGCAATGCAAGGCCGACTCATCTGAGTCGTGACCGCTATTTCTTCCCTCAGCTGGAAATCCAGATGTGATTGGTACACTCTAAGAGTACAGTTCTAAAGACACAGGCACCTCCGTCTTTTTAGAGAAACGTTGTATTTTTAATCAAGTAAACGTTTTAATTACTAACCTGCCTCCCACCTCTTATCCTCCCACAAAACACAAAACCTGCTCATGAATCTGTCACGAGTTTCCTGTGAAACATGGAGCAGCAGCTTGCTTCTTTTTATTTCTGATCATAAGGGCTGAACACCCTTGGTAGAAGTTCCCACAAGTGAATATGCTGTTTTTGTTGTTGTTGTGGTTTTTTTGGTGAGCCACAATAGTTTGTGCATTGTTTCTGGGCTGGCAGAGCCAGATTTCAGGGCAGGTCTGCTTTGTCTTATATTTGGAAGTCTGCAGAATAGAGGGAGCCTGCAGGGAATTAGAGCGAATCACCCCTCCCGCCCTCCTTCTTCTATCACTTAGACTAAAGTTCTGGTGGCCACTGGGACTTCTCATGGATTTTCTTGGCAAATGCAGTCGAATCCCCGAAATAACATACACCCAAATAATAGGAAAATATTGAGCAGGGAGAAACACCAGACTTGAGTTCTTGTCCTTGTTTTGCAACCAACTAACTATGAAACTGTAAGTGAGTCATGTGGCTCTCTGGGCCTCAGTTTCCCCTTCTAGGAAACAAGTGTGCAGGGATTGCTGGTGGTGACATGAAATCCCAAAAGCCCACGCTATGTGAAAATGTGGACTCAGGGACTCAGGGATACCAGTTCATCCTTTTAAAAAAGATAAAAATAAAAAAGAGAGAAGACTGAAACTCCAGAATTAACAGTTCTAAAGCTCTTGACCTCTAAAACTATTTGGACTATAGACATGTGTAGCCCACCCAATATTCATTTCCAACATCCAGGAAGAGCCAAATGAGGCTCCAGGGCCAAAACACAGCATCATCTGGGCAATGTTTTCTCTGTGACTGTGACCCCAAACAACTCCGTAACACAAATATGCAAATAAGCCACACACACACAAAATCTTAGATTAAAAAAAACCACTGATGTTCAAAGCCTGAGGATGTAACTCAATTCAGCTATAGAACATGTTAACTCATTTATTTCATATCACTCACAGAAATGCACAAGTGATACGCACAAGAAATGGAATAAACTATCTCACGTATCATGAGACATGCATATGAGTTCAAGTAGATTTTGCTTGTGGTTAATGAGACCTCTTTCCAACAGTCTCCCTGGCAAGAACACAGGAAGAGAAAGCAGTCATAATATCCTGAGTGTGGGTGTTCAAGTACATTAACACCACGAGATAATAAAAAAAAACACTGTCACTATGTGAATTTTAACTGGAGGAACATATCTCAGGCCGTTATTTATCAAGATTTGTTTTTAATTTTAATCTTGGGAACTAAGGTGACAGCTTTTTTGTTTATTCTAAAGAATGGCTGAAGTAACTCCAACAATACACTTAAATGTCTTCTCTTCAACATCTTGGATGAGGTTGATGAGAAATAAGAAGCAAAGGAAAAATATCGACTGTCTATAATCAATAAATCAGGTGAATGCAGGCAGGCTTGGCTTCCAGAGTTTTCTGTGCTACTCACCAAACTGTTGAGAGTTTGGTATAAATAAGGTACATGACTGCCCTGTGAGAAGTCCCTCTCACCTGCCTCAAGACCTCTATGTAATCCATAGTCCACACCCAATGGTCCATGTTCACTTTTGCTGGACAGGTAAGGTAGCAAAAACATTTCTAAATGACAGGGAAAAATAAATCGCTTGCACATTCTCAAAGGTATTTTCTAAGACTGTAGACCTTCGGACCCATAGACCTTTGTCTGTGCTTTTAGTTTCAGTAACTTCTCCGGCAGTGATTCCCAAACTTTAGGATATCATGGACCAGTCAAATTTCAGAGCACACTTGGAGCTGCTAACATTTAAACAAAATTTAAAAGAGGAATTACAACAAAACAATGTAAAAAGGGTACAAAAATGGTCCAGCGGTCCAGCAACCATCTGTCACCCCCAAATTTCATACAAAAACCAATATTTCAAATCAAATATAGTAGAAAGTACATACTCTTAATATGAAGGACCATCCCCTGAGTTGAACACAATTAGCTTTATTTAAAAATTACCATGTTATCCTGAGTTTCTTTCCTTTTTAGCAGGTCCATGCAACCTTTGCCAGGATGTAGGAACCACTGTATGGCTCGATCTAATGCTCTATGATTGTATATGACTGATCCACTCCTTAACAGGAAACTTAGTGAAATATAGTCACATATTTATCACTCATATATCAGAATTCTATCTTTCAAATAAATAAGTTTATTTGCCTTTTAATGAGAAACCATGCAGGAGGGCCCAAAAGATAGATTCTTATTTTAATGAATATATATGCTTTATCCTAAACCTTCGGCCCTGGGGCCTCACAAGTGGAGATAGGGTGGGTTTTGATATCGATTTTCCCTTAAAAGGCAAACAAGTACTTTGCAATCTGATCGTATAAAAAGATCGTGCCAGCACCACCCTTGTGGAGGTTTTTGCACACTTGAGGGAAAGGAGGTAGCAAACGTTACCTTTGGAATGCACATTGTGGGCTCGGACAAGCGAGGGTAGGTGTAGGAGTTGTAGGAGTGTCCTTGGGGATGGGTTTTAAATGCACTTGCTCCAAATGGCATCATCGGTTCCTGGAGTCCCGAGCCTGACCTGGACCTCTGCCGCATGGTGGGCTGAGGGCTCATCTGATTCAGGTACGAAGACTTTGGCCTCCTGTCATAGTCATCCAGGCTGGGTCCCCATTCACTTTCACTGTATGCCAGGCTCTCCTTGGAGCACCCACTGGTCCCTGCAGTTCTAGAAGGTGTGAATTGGAATGAATAATCCAGAGGGGAGCTACTCGAGGCTCTCTGATACTCCCACTTGAGGTCACTATATTCACTTGGTTTGCTCAGCGAGTCCAAATGTGAGTGATAATCGGCAGAAAATCTGGCAAAATCGGATTTCAAAGGCTTTATCTCAGAATAGTAGGCCTCCCCGTGCTTCATTTTCATTACGTGCCCATTTTGCTTGGCTGCGTGGCTGCCTCTATAATACGGATCCAGATCGTCTCCATAGAGACTCTTCTCTCTGTACTTTTCGGTCGTGTAGTCAGCAGTAGTATCGGATTCGCTGGAATACTGGGAGAAGGTGATGAAGCCATTTTCTTCCGCGTGGCCTGGACCGTGGCTGGAGGCTCCCTGATCTGGGGTGGGTGGGCTTTCTTTCCTTAGGGAGTTGGAGCGAGTCACCGAGATGTTGTCAAAATCCTCTAGCAGGCCGTTGATGGAGGTTTCCTTGCAGGGTTTGTTTCCTCTAACGATTGTCTGGGAATAATAAAGGGAATATTGTTTAAAGAAAATATTTCATGCTTTTAAATTGATGGTGGCATCCCACCCCCTCTCCATCCAAATTAAACTAAAGAAGAAAAAAGACCCCAGGAACACTTAACAAAAAATGATAAAGATAAAAGTGTTGATTGACTTCAGTGGTGAAATAAATCAAAGAGTAAACAATCTCAAATTGCATTTTTCTTCTTACCTATCTCAACAGAGACATCAAATAACCACCAAAAAGCCATGGAGGAGCCCACATAGAATATCACTGTTTTATTTACCAGTTAACAGGCAAATCCCTTCCCCCTACTTCTTCTACCTAAATAATACGCCCTAACCACCTAATGATGAGCTGATAATTACAATTTAACACTCTATAACTGTTTGGTAATAAAAAATAATATTTATTACTGTTTTACATTCATTATTCAGATGATTTTCAAAACCAGAAGGCATTGTCACCCAACTATTAACATAACTAAAAATGGGTGTACATTTTTTGCCCTTATATGGAAGACACATAATAACTGAGGTTATGAAATTTTATAGATGAGGAAGGCACTTCCTGAAACCGTAATTAGGAAACAGACTGAAGATTATTTGTGTGATTTATGATCAAATGTGATATTCTTATTAAGTATATATACTTATACTGTACTGCTTGTTTGCTATGGCCACACTTCTGTGTAACATCACCGCTGAATTTTGGATGGCCTAGTAACGATGGTTGCACCTGGATCTTAGTGACAAATTGTTCCCTTTAATGAACCTAAATAACACAAGAATACCAGGAACTGAAAGACATCGCAAACCACTTACAAAGCCCGTCAGCCGTGCCTTGACAATGACAGGATTTGCAGGCAAATATGATGGGGGTGGATAAAAGAACAAAGAACAAAGTGTTGTGACTTCAGACTTCCAGGATTTTAGGAAAAAAATACTTTTGAGCAAGTAGCAAGGAGTTCAAAACCATCCTGTATGGTACAATAGAAGATTTCAAATGGAGGAAGAAGTCAAAGTTGTCCTGGAGCTGATGTTTTATAGATCTATCCAAGGTGAAACAGAGGGTTTATTTTTTTTTTCTTTCAAAGAGTCCTGGACTAATACTTTTGTACTATACCCTTTTCTTTCAAATAAAATGTTTATTCTAGAATGGTTTTAGATTAACAGAGAAGTTGCAAAGAGAATACAGAGTTCTCATAGACTTCTCATCCAGTTTCCCCTTGTGTTAATATCTTGCATTGCTATTAAGGAAACCCCATGTTCATATAGAGTTCATTAATTTTCTCCTAGGGTTCCAGAGTTCCATCCAGGATAGCTCATTACATTTACCTGTTATGTCTTCTGAGTTTCCTCTGATCTGTGACAGTTTCTCAGATTTTCCTTATTTTTTGATGACCTTGACAGTTTTGAGGAGTACTGGTCAGGTATTTTGGAGAACGTTCCTCAATTGGGGTTTTCTGGTGTTTTTCCCATGTTGAAACAGAGGTTATTTGGTTTGAGGAGGAAGACCAGAGAGTAAAGACACATTTCATCACACGATGTTCAGGGTACATGTCATTGACATGACTTAGTAATGATGATGTTAGCCCTGACTACCTGGGTGACGTCGTTTATTTGCCAGGTTTCTTAAACACACAGTCACACTCCCCTCCCCTAGCTTTCCATTTATTGTATTCTTTGGGAACAAGTCAATAAGTGTAGCATCTACTCAAGGGGCAGGGATTTAAGCTCTATCTTCCTGGGTGTGTGTGTATGTGGGAGGGTATCTATATAAAGTAGTTGGAATTCTTCTGCACAAGAGACTTGCTTATTTGCTCCCATTTACCTACTTATTCAATTATTTATTTATATATAAGGATGGATGGACTATGGTTATTTATTTTATACTTTGGGTTATAAGCCAACACTATGCTATTTGACTTGCTGCTCAAATGGTTCCAGCTTTTGTCAATGAGAGTTCTCTCAGGCTGGCTGCTGTGTCCCTTTGATGATCCCTCTTCCTTTTATTTTTTGAGCACTTCCTTACTTTCTGTCCCTACAAGAAGCTCCAGGTTTATCTTTTATTTTCCCTGCTCTTTCCCCCAAAATCAGGCATTTCTCCAAGGAACGCTAATAGTATTAGAAATTAAGATTTGGTTCCAGGAATACTCATTGCTATTGGGTGTCACTGCCAGGCCTCAGCAAACAGAGCTCCGAAATAATATGTTTGTAGACTAACTCATGAATACACTCACACACCTATAATTATATCCATCCATCTGTATCTATGTTAACCAAAACATAAATCCACATTGTCTCTGAATCTAATCAAGTACCATATTGTTCATTCTTGCCATTTCCTTACTTACCTGTAACTTCCTCTGTAACAGTAAAAAACATGAGCCCCACCATCTGCCAGTCATTTGCCTATTCAGTGCTAGTATAGCTGTTCAGCAGTTTCAGATTAACCCACTCTACCACGAGAAACAACTTTGTCAACTCAAGTACCGTGTTTATGTCTAGTTCTTTAAAATTCCTTTACACTTACAGTTTCCATTCAAAGCACTGTTTCCAAAGTTCCTTAAGTTAGTGTCTTCTTTCCTGCACCCCTTTTAATGAGGTTATGTCATATATGTGTAGCTGTTGGATTCTTTGGTCACATTCTGCATTCTATCCCAGGATCCTCTGATCTTCTGGTTTATTTTTTGTTGTTTTTTGAAATTGCATACTTAATTAACTCTTTGTGCTGCAAAGCTCTATGGGTATCAACAAGTGCAAAGCATCATGTATTCACTGTTAGAGTGCCATAAAATTAGTGCCACCAGCTGCAAAAATATCTCCTGAGTTTCCTCTAGTCAAACATTACCCTCTCCCCAAACCCTTGATATCACTGATCCGTTTTCTGTCCTTATTGTTTTGTCTATTCCAGAATATCATATGGATGGAATGATACAGTCTGGAGCCTTTCAGCTTGACTGCTTCCACTGAGCATAATATAGTCAATGTTCATAAACTAATAGCCTAGTCTCTTTTTTTTGCCTATTCCTTTTTTATTCCATAGTGTGGAATTCATTTTATGGAATGTAGTCATTGTTGAGGGTGGTGCATAAATTGATGGATTGATTGCCAAAGTAGGGAATGCTCTGTTGGAGCCTCTCTTACAGAAAGAAAGAATCATGTATATAACCTGGGACCTTTCCCCAGAGGAACAACATCCATGCTCACCCCACAGGTTAACTTGGGAGAAACAATAACTGTGAAGAGGAAAAGATGAGCAGCCTTAGCAGAGGAAAGATGAAACAGCTATAACTCAGCCTTAAAAATATCAAGTCTATTTCAGCAGCTTCCTATTTCATTTCAGTTGTATCTTCCCTGTTTACCACTTATTTTATTTTATTTTTTGAGAAAGAGTCTTGCTCTGTCACCCAAGCTGGAGTGTAGTGGCATGATCTTGGCTCACTACAACCTCCGCCTCCCAGGTTCAAGTAATTCTCCTGCCTCAGCCTCCCCAGTAGCTGGGATTACAGGCACCCACCACCACACCTGGCTAGTTTTTGTATTTTTAGTAGAGACAGGGTTTCACGGTGTTGGTCAGGCTGGTCTCAAACTCCTGACCTCGTGATCCACCTGCCTTGGCCTCCCAAAGTGCTGGGATTACAGGTGTGAGCCACTGCGCCTGGCCTTGTTTACCACTTCTCTATTTCCTCAGGGTGGCCTTCAAGCCCTCTTAGACATCTGTTCTGCTACCTTCTATGGATTTAAACTCCTGGCCTCCTTTCCTATTCAATAATGTCTTGCACTGTTTTTAAAGAAAACAGAAAGAGTTTGTTTATATCACAGTGTATCAACTAAAAGTTTTTCCTTTTGGACAGAAATCATACTCTTGCACATTTTCTATTCTCTCTCTTTATGAACAATAGGCAGGTTACTCAAACAAAATGTTATCAGGAATTCCTGGTTCCTCCAAAAGTAGCTTCCCGGTGTGTTTAATCCCAGGCATTTGTGTTGACAGATGTGCCACATGGGTAATGAGTGTGAGGCACACCAAGGTATTAAAGGGCCTTCTGAATCACTGGATCTACTCGGATAATCCTTTAGCAAAAATCTTATCTTATCCAGACTTTTTCTGAACTTGATAAACAATACTTAACTATATTAGATTCTTTCATATTCAGTGTTACCTTTAGCTCTGTATCCTAGAAAAATATTATTTCTTTAAATTCTATCCATCTTAAACAATATTCCAATTATTCTTTCTTGTCTGCCCCCCAAGCCTTCCCATGTCTGAATACACAAAATATTCAATCTGCAATCACTTCCAGCATCTTAATTTTGGAAAGAGTCTAGGTCACCTCTTCTTTTTACTGAGTAAAACCTGAAACCTGGAGTTGACTTTGCCAACAATATTTAACAAACAGAGAATCTGATCCCAAGTCTCCTTTCTCCCAGTCTAGGTCTCTTTCTGTGGTATGCTTTAGACTCTTTTAGGCTAAACAAAATAGTACCAGTAAGCAATGCAACGTTGGTGTGTGACACCACAACCCAGCAAATTGGCCATCGGTCATTGTGGTGCATATTTTTATCGTGCGCTCCACTCTCAGAAATTAGTTGCTGAATGTACGGAATTTGGATAATTCTAGATTCCAGTTTCAATTTCAGTACACACTTGCTATGTGATTTAATTTCATTCTTTATTTCATTACCTGTTCTCTTATTTGTAATAGGGATATTATCATTTGATGGTATTTAGTGATCCCCTTCCCCCTAGAATTGTAGCTGCAGATAGAAGGAGGGGCTACAGAACAGTTTTAAAACATCCTAATGCCCTCAGCGAAAACACTGCCTTCAGTGGACGGGAATTTGTAAATATGATATGAATTAAGAACATTTCGACACATTCGTTAATGAAGGCCAAGAAAAGTATGAAGGTTATTTCAAAAATGATCAGAGAAAAACAAGCTAAAAGTCTAGGGAAAGTTTCTGGAAGAAGAGAACTATGAAGCGCGTCTAGGAGGAAGCAATAGATGTAACTAGAGGGAGAAAAAAAAGAGATAATCACCAGCTCATCATTTATTGGACAACTGAAGCTCAGAGGTGATCTGTATGCCTTAAGATGCTACCATCTTTGGGGTCAGGATGGCAATTGTGAATACAGAAGAAAGGCTCTCTGCTCATATCAAATTGGTATCCCAATTATTTGTTTGGAATTTATGTCCAAAAACCTATTAGTTCATCTTCACAAATTAACAAATGGCTGTGATGGGGGGTAGACTGTTAGTGTTGGAAATTCACTACAAGGACACAGGTAATTTAGAAGGAAAAAAAATCATTCCCTGTGTGATTCCTTTGAGATAAGAGCATTATTGAACACCTCCTTTGGAAGTTCCGGGCCCCTTAAATCTCCCTATTTTTACACCAAAACCCTTCCAATTTGATTAATGAATCGATTAGGCAGACTTTAAACTCACACTTCATTCTTGAGAAATACTGAAATAATAAAATTTACATGTCAAAAAGAGGCATCTATTTATCCTAAAATACCTATAGATGGATAAAAATCAGAACTATAGTATCTATGTGTCTAGGCCTATACTACCTATCAATATTTTTAGATTACTAAGAACAACATAATGAAGGCCTATTAAATAGAGCTTTTTCTGTCATTAGTCGTGCTACAAATATCTTATATTTAGGAAATTAATAAATAAAAGGAATCAATAACCATTTCATAGGGATTTTTTTGTCTCCCAAGTGTGTTCATTAACATTTCCATAGGAGATTAGAGGGTCACTATTTCATCGTGTGAATTAATGTGTGATCTCAGAACTGGGGACCTGCTGTTTCTGTGCACTTGTCACCACATATCCCGAGAAAAATATTAATACTGCTAAAAGCTAAATGCTATTTAGAAGAAATGATAAAGACTACCAATTGATAAGAAACATTGTTTAAAAATGTAGTATTTATTATCATTATTTTGTATCTTAGGCTTATAGCACTTATGAGATAGGTAATATTAAGTGTTATCTAACCTTTTTAAGTCACTGTCTCTTAATCCAAAAAACATTGAGACTAGATCCTTACCTCACAGGGTTAATGTGATTATTTAATACAGTAATATGTGTAAAAAACTTGGCACGATTCCTGACATATACAAAGTACTTATAAGTGCTAGTTACTTAACTATTGGCCGGGGCGGGGTGGGGGGCTGAGGTGGTAAATTTTACTTTTAAATTAGGTTGATAATAAATGAAGAAGAAAGGAAGCTACAAACAACACCTAGAAGAAATAAATCTAGCTTCGTATGGTGGGAAAAAAAGGGATAATTGATGTGGGAGACATTAAAGTACTATTAGTAACTTTAGATACAAAATACATATTTCTTGATTTTAAACAGATGTATCTCAAATTAATTACAATTGTTACATAAATATTCCTTCTGAGATCTAAAAAGTGGAATACTTTCAAATTAACAATCAGCATTCTATAGTTATTTTTCTTAAAAATGTAATGTATGAGTCAGAAAAATTAACCAAGTTAGACTTTCAAGATTTAAATGGAAAGATAGGTATAGAAAAGAAAAGTTGATAGAAATATAGTAAAATTTTGATAGCGGCTGTCATCTCAGGGTGGGAAAACTAGGGGTGATTTATATTTCAGTCCAGTGCTTCTCAAACTTTAAAGTGCACACAAATCACACAAGCATCTTGTTAAAGGGAGACTCTGATTCAGTAGGTCTGGGTGGGGCCTGGGATGCTAGAGTTCCAAAAAGCTCTCAGGTGATGAGGATGATGATGATGGTCTGAGGGTTACACTGTGTATACAATGGGGTTAATGCATTTTCTAGATCTTCTACAATCAGGGTTACTTTTATAATAAAAAATTAGACTGAGGTATGCTTTTCTATATAAGAACAGTCAGCATTACATGTATATACATACATATATAAAAAAATTTTATTAAATATGCATTTTATTATCTATAATATAGTGTTAAATGTACTATATGTATTGTGTTCTATATATATATATGCACATAGCGCTAAGTACATTTACACTATATATACACATTGGGAATTACATGATCATTTTCTCATTCCCTTTCAAGATGAAACATTTCTCCTGCTTAACCAAAACGATGACTTTCATTTATTTCACCATTTTGGTACACCTGCTTCTTTAGCATCATGCCCTTACTATAAGGCTAGAAGCCTTAAAGTTATTGATGAACAACATCTGAATACTACAAAAGATATGATGTGGTTACAAACATTTAGAAAGAAGAAATTTTAGTCAACCACTAGTAAAAAAATGAAAGCAAAATCTAAAAGCCAACCCACCAACCAAACAAAAGGGCAAAGAAACTAAGGCACGTCCTAAGACAGTCTTTTCTTGGATTTCATTTTCATGGTTAGCATTTGAAAATGTTTGTTGATGGTATAAATGTATCACACTTTAAATAAAGCACACACTCATCTGTTTCAATGAAAACTATTAGCTCCGTATTAATAAGCAGGGGGTTGCAAAATGTAAATGTTTGCTAAAAACAAATTGTTGCCCCACCCAAAAAATTAAAGAAAAGAAGACCAGTTAAATCAGAACCAAGGCAGTATTTGTTTTGCTGATACAAGTTTCACTTCATAGAATCATAAGTGGCAAAGCAGTAATAATGAAAATCCAAACGTGCAGAATTTTCCAACATGGTTTAACCAGGCTTCCAAACAGAAGAACCATTAGTTATTATTGTCTGTCTCTGGTGTTCATTAAAGCAAAATTGTGCACTTTTATAGAGATCAGTAATACAATAACTGCAAGAGGATTGGTGGATTTTATGCCATGGAACCTCCAGGCATTAAAAATCAATGCAACCCAATCTATTTGAGTTTGAAGCCATGATGCTCATTGTCTTTCCATTGTATCCTGGACCAGCTCAGCATTTGTTCAGGCTCCCAGTGACAGTGGCCATATTTCATAGTGCTCCTTCCGCGGGCTGTTGGCTGGTGATAAGCTATAATGGATCTGTCTGTGAAAACAGCTGTCTCCCCTTTTTCCCCGAAAAGAGATGAAAAAGTGCCTCTGCCCTCACAGACTGTATTAACCTTGACAATAATGAAGTGTGTAATTAACAGCTTTGCCCTAATAGGACCTCACATCTCTTTTTCAAAAGCAGTATCTTCTGTGTGCCTCAAACATGTGTTTCATTTTGTCTTTCGGGTAAATATAGCTCAGGAGTTTAATAAGCTAAATATTTCCACAACTGAAGTATAAACCAAGATTCTCTCAGGACTTCTGTACTTTTAAACTATCTAAATTCTTACCTGTTGGTAAAGAACCGGCTTCCTTGTTTTTATTAAGGCAGGTAGCTGGAAACATCAGGGAACATAGTCACAACAAACAGATTTGATCTACTTAGATCCTTATAGGAA
Source organism: Nomascus leucogenys (assembly GCF_006542625.1). Lineage (NCBI taxonomy): Eukaryota > Metazoa > Chordata > Mammalia > Primates > Hylobatidae > Nomascus > Nomascus leucogenys. The sequence goes on from NC_044391.1 coordinate 3,962,373, forward strand.
GAAATGGTAACTCTTGTTTGGATTTTGTAATATCATTAGATATTTTCAATAAATATTTTCATTCGATATTATCAACAGATATTTTATCTATTTTCTTTCAGTTCTCTACATATACCTTTTACTCCGTAACAACAGTGGGTGGGGCTAATTGGGTGAACATTTGAGCATTGCATATCCCTGGAAAACAAGATAATTCAGGCAATATATTTCAGAGTGGAGGTAGTGGTAAGGGATTCTAACCAGAAAATCCCTTTTTAACAAATTATGTAATAATCTTCATCACATGGAATCCAAAAAGCCAATTTCTGTTTTTTTGTTTGTTTGTTTTGAGATGGAGTTTTGCTTTTGTTGCCCAGGCTGGAGTGCAATGGTGTGATCTCTGCTCACTGCAACCTCTGCCTCCCGGGTTCAAGCGATTCTCCTGCCTCAGCCTCCCAAGTAGCTGGGATTACAGATATGCACCACCATGACCAGCTAGTTTTGTATTTTTAGTGGAGATGGGGTTTCACCATGTTGGCTAGGCTGGTCTCAGCAAACTTAGGTTACTCATAAAGGTAAGACATCTGTCTCTTTCTATTCTAAGGCTTAAAAACGTTTTATCTTTAAAAATCAAGATGTTTGAATATATTACAAATTTTTTTTTTTGAAGACAAGATCTTGCTCTGTCATCCAGGCTGGAGTATAGTGGTGCAATCATAGCCCACTATAGCTTCAAACTCCTGGGCTCAAGTTATTTTGGGTAGCTAGGAGTACAGCATGTGCCAAAATGCCTGGTTAATTAAAAAAAAAAAAATGTAGAGAGGAGGTCTCATTATGTTGCCCAGGGTGGTCTCAAACTCCTGGCCTCAAGTGATCTCATGCAACAGCCTCCTGAAGTGCTGGGATTACAGGTATGAGCCACCAGGACTGGCCAAGAATTGTTTTTAATGTGCTACTAGGAAATGTAAAATTAAATATGTGGCTTGCATTTTACTTGTATTGAGCAGAACTGATCTAGAGCAGAAGTCAGCAAGCTACGTGACTCATGGGCCAAACCTGGCCCTCTGTCTGTTTTTGTAAATATTTACATATGGTGAGTGCATGGCTGGATTTGTGCACCACAGTGGTAGGGCTGAGTTGCAAGAGAGACCATATGGCCTACAAGGTGTAAAATACTTACTGTCAGGCCCTTGACAGAAAAAGTTTGCTGAACCCTGATCTAGATAAACAGGTCTCATCTTTGGAGGGAAAACTCTGCTAGTATTTGATTCATGGGCCATGCCAAAAAAAAGAAATAAGCCTCCCCAAAAGCTGAATGTGGATCCTTAGAGGGAGGGAGTCATATGGCACCACAGGCATCACTTTGTTTACTGTCTGCAGTTCTGTGACAGAGGAGGACATGAAACACAGTTCTCCCCACTCCTGAAGAAATGCAGTTTGTTGGCCAAGTCAATTGACTAGAATAAGCAACCCAAATAAACAACCCGATACTGTTCGCAAATGAGCTTTTCTGGAACAGCAATTCGAGAAGCAGACTGGCCAGGTTCTTGCTGGGTGGTAAGGTCACCTTAGGCAACAGTAGGTGTTGTGGGCATAAACAGAATCCATCATTTCCTCCCTCATGCCCTGTCCTCCATATGATCTGAACTTTAAAGAATTTGTGAACTGATGAATAAAATGACTGCCACCGGTCCATAAATTGGTTTAATAGAGTTTCTAGTCACTACCATGGATTAAACACTTGCTGTGTGCCAAGATGATTAGAAGTATTTTTCCAATATATAATAATCATAATATGACTCCAAGGTATGGCATTATTACCCCTTTATAAGAAGGAGGAAAGTGAGGCTCAGAGAGGCCAAGGAATTTTCCCAGTGTCACTCAGCTAGCAGGTGGGAGGTTTGAAAGCAAGGCTCACACCTACCTGTTACAAATGCTACCTCTCTATAGAATATGAAAACCACAACACTCTGTCAGCACCCTCAGCTTCAACTCTCAGGAGTAGAAAGGATAGTCAAAGCTCAGAAAGACAAGCTCCAAACTCTTTGAGATACAGTGAAAGAAATGTAAGTATATTCTATGGGGGGCAGAATAGAAAATATTTCCAGAAACAAAGCTTTTTAAAGAAAGGATGTTCAAAACTCAGAATTTATGAGAATCAGGGAAAAATAAGTTGACTGGTCTTTGAAATAATCAGCCTTTAAAGCAACTTGAAAATTCTTTCTCTATAACAAAGGAAATGTTACATTGCATTTACTCAAGATTCTGACATTTAAAAATTTAATAACTAATAAAACATGTAGTCTACATATCAATTGCAACTACCTCCCCAAATCAACCAACTGATTAAATTATGCTCTAAATATTGCTAATATGCAATGCTAAGGGCCACAATTAATTACATTCTCATATAGCACAAGGCATATTTATTTTAAATTTAGCCAAGAAAAATTTACCTTTGCATGTCCTAAATATAAATTTCTGTTGTTGTTGTTGTTTTACCTGACATTTCAAGCAATCTTTACAAATGTGGAAATTATCTCTTGGAGGCATAATAAATGTTAAGAAACTTGTTAATCTGGAAATAAAACCAGTAGGCAGTCAAATAATATTTTAAACTATAAAGTTGGTATTATAACTATGCACTGTAATTCATATTTCAGAAATTGACTGTTCTTAGATGCCAAGAAAAAAGTATGCCCTATGCAAAAAATAGAGAAGAAAAGTTGCAATCCAAGTCTTCCGTATGTCTCAAAAGTTTGAAACTTCTAACCCCATCAAATATTAAGGTCATCATGGACATAAAGATGGAGAGAATAGACTCTCAGAACTCTAAAAGCAGGGATGTGGGATGGTGGATAAGGAATGAGGGTTGAAAAATTACCTGTTGGGTACAATGTTCAATATTTCAGTGATAGGTACACTAGAAGCAGAACCCCCACAACTATGCATGTAATATCCATGTAACAAACAAGCACATGTACCTTAGTCAGCTTTACCAAACATTCCTTGATATTCATTACCAATTTCTCTTTGGTGATCAAAGTCAGAATACTAGTTACCCCTAGGGGAAAGGTGCTCATTGGGATGGGGCCCAAGGGAACTTTCTGGGTGATGAAAATATTGTATATCTTGATCTTGGTTGTGGTCACACGAATACATACATTTGTAAAAATTTGGCATACTGTACATTTATGATTTGTATATCTTATTACACATAAATTATTCCTTTGTCAAAATACATTGGAATTGCACCAAACCAAAAGGTTGCTTGACTTGCCCAGCAAGTATGCAGCACTCTATGGGCAGCTTCTGCAAAGGTAGGACATTGGATATATTCAGAATGGGTGTTTGCCAGGTAGTTGTCATGCAAGTAGGTAGGTAGCAATGGGCACTAGAATGTGGATGAACCATGCAGTTTAAGTTGAAAGGAGATTATTAAAGGAGGGTGCTGATAAGTAAGGAGAATGCAGCAAGGTCAAAGACTGAAGGTCTAAGGGAGAGAGAACAGGTGTTGTGGGACGTGGCTGTGGGTGGGTGGCTGGGTCAGAGGAGAAGAAAATCCTATCTCTTAAACCCAGTCAGAGATACAAGCCTGTAGCTGAAATATTCCAGTAACTCTTAGCAAATGCCAAAGAAATGATGCTATTCATACTATTAGGAGTTGGCAGGGCTGGGCATGGTGGCTCACACCTGCTATCCAAGCACTTTGTGTGGCTGAGGCAGGAGGACTGCTTGAGGCCAGGACTTCCAGACCAGCCTGGACAACATAGCTAGATCCCATTTCTACAAAGAAAAAAAAATAGCTGGGCATGGTGGCAAGTTCCTGTGGTCCCAGCTATTCAAGAGGCTGAGGTCGGAGGATCCCTTGAGCCCAGGAGTTGGAGTTTGCAGTCAGCTATAATCATACCACTTTACTCCAGCCTGAGCAACAAAATGAGACCCTGTATCAAAAGAAAAAAAAAAGAGTTGGTAGGTTAGGCTCCCTTCATCCTCAATCTCTTTACCAATCCCGCTAATGGAGCCTGATGCCTCTCCATGTACTAACTTGGCTTACCCAGAGAAACCTGCAAGTCTATGGTGCTTTCCTTTTTTTTATTTTATTTTATTTTTATTTTTTTAAATTTTACTTTAAGTTCTGGGATACATTTGCAGAACGTGCAGGTTTGTTGCATCTAGGTTTTAAGCCCCACATGCATTAGGTATTTGTCCCAGTGCTCTCCCTCCTCTTGCCCCCCACCCCCGGACAGGCTCCGGTGTGTGACGTTCCCCTCCCTGTGTCCATTTGTTCTCATTGTTCAACTCTGTTCAACCATTGTGGAAGACAGTATGGCGATTCCTTAAGGTGCTTTCCTTTTGCACAGCAGAAATGCTAACTCTACAACATTTCTTTCATTTAGATAAGCTATATACAGAATCAAATCATGTCTTTTCTTTTTGCAAAATTAGACATTTATCCCAAGGATCTCTCTTTCTCTCTCTCTCTCCTTATCTAGGGGTAAGAGATGTTTTCACATTTAAAATATTTTGTTCCTTTGAAACCCAGTGGAAGGTTTAAGAATGCACCTTGAGGATTTCTAATAACCTGTAGCTGAAAGGCTAAGGCAGTGAGAGATCCTGCTTCATCTGACAGCTTCGAATGCAGTGGCTCCAAGCCATGCACATTGGAATCATCAGGGTGGAGGCCAAGGTCTCTTCCCAGACCAATTACATCTCTGATCATGGTTCTAGGGTTCAGTAATTTCTGAAGCTCTTCAGGGGATTCCAATGGGCAGCCAAGTTTGGGAACCATATTGCTAGAACTTCTCCTCCTGCCACTCAAAGCTTGGTCCCTAGGCCAGCAGCATCACCATCACCTGGAAGTTTGTTAGGAATGCAGAATTGCAGCCCCATCCAGATCTACTGAATCATAATCTGCATTTTAACAAAATCTCCAGGTAATTAATATATACATTGAAGTCTGGACAGCACTGGTCGACCAAGAAAACCTGCAGGTCACATTTGCAGGCTTCTAAATTAGTCTGCCTTGGGGAGGTCTTGTGATTCATGGCAACATCCTGTCCCTGAGTAAAGAATTGTATCTGAGTTCCTTAACTTATTGACACACTGATTAATGAGTAACCTGCTGACATTGAAAAGGATGCTGATTTGTTTCTGAATTATGAAGTTTTGCTGGTTTGTATCTGAATCAGGAAGTTTCACTGATTGTCTTGCACACAGATGTGTTAGCCTGTATGTTGCAATCTGTAGACAATGACAATAACCCCTGTACTGTACCCTCCAATGAAAAAGGACAACGCTGATATGGGAGTCCCTCTCCTTTCTCCCAAACTTTCTTATAAAAGCATTCCAACTTGTAACGGACTTTGGATCATTCCCAACTTTGCTAGTGTGTTTTCCCAGGTCATTTCTCACATTTGACTTCCAATAAATCTTTTTAATCAACTTCTGCCTCAGCCCTAATTTTGGTCCACAACCATTTGCCTTTGATTTACTCCTTACTCCTAAGGTCCCCTTTTCATGATCCAAACAATTTCAACTCAATAGGGATTTTAAAATCAGTCCATTCCCTCTGTGTATATATAAAATCATATATTTGTTACAGAGAGAATTTACTGATATATATAAACACATACACACATACATTTAGATATATGTATATTTAGGTGTATTTAGATGTGTGTGTGTATGTATATATACACACATATACATATATATGTGTATATATATATATATGTGTGTGTGTATATATATATATATATATATATGGAGAGAGAGAGATAGTATCAAAGAAAAAAAATCTAGCCCCTAAACTTCAGATTAATAGGGTCATTCTTTCATTTAATAGAAAAAGAAACAGTAATTCAATACAGAAAAGGAAAAATGATTGATTCACAACACCAAGGGCACCTCTGGACATTATGCTCCTAGAATGCATTCAGTGACTGAATGATGGAGTGTATTTATCCCATGTGTTTATCCAAGAGGGCAACTTTAAGTCCAGAATGCAGGACTCTGAAAAGAGTTCACTGAATAATCCCATTGACTCCCTCAATGATACTAACAGAACAGCACGAACCCTTGTACCAACAAAGAGAGATGATCCACTTCTTTCCTCTCTAAGCTGCCTTGCCAAATTGAAGCTCCTCTTCTCTAAGTTATATCTCAGATAAAGCTTAGTTATATCTTGGATAAAGCAATACACACACAACAGAAGAGACTCAAACAACATTATCTTTCCTGTTTCCAAAATTGTATTCTATCAGTTGTTTTCACATAAAGACCACAGATTTAACAAAAGACACCACAAGAGACATAAAATCCAGGGGTGTTTTTGGCCCAGAAATGTCCTTGAAGACATCGTTCGCTACTTCATTAAGTGTCCCCCTAGAAAGGCCTCCTGACACATTTATTTACAAATTAGAGTTAGAAAGCTTGGCTTTCCTACAGGAAATTCTGCTTTTCCCACTCACCTTTTCTGTTGATAGAAATCTTGTAACTGTTTCAAATGGACTCCCAGAGGCTTGAAAAAAATCAAATTTACAGCTTAACTATTGATTTTGTTCACGCGTAAGGCCTGTAGTCTACTTGCATTCCCTTCTGTCTCTTCTTCCTTCCATGATTTACATGTTTCTTGGCCTTCACTGTTGAACAGTGTAATTTGCCACACCTTTGTTATATGGAATTTCATTGTACATTAATGCTATTCCACTTGGGAAACAAAGTGGATTTTTAAAAAATTCCTCTCAATGACCACTTCTGATATTTAACTTCCTCCCTTATGAAAACGTATTTAAATAGTCCTCAGCAATTTTAAAATCCCTTGATCCTACATCCGACCCAGGATGCTGGAGCAGGTTCATCAACTAGGGTCTTCTGAAGGCTGTTCACTCTTTAGGAAAATAGTACCCCACTACACAGAGAGAAAACCATATAAAAAACTGCTAATGTCTTCAGCATCTTAGAAATAGACTACAGAGGCCAGGCGCAGTGGCTCACGCCTGTAATCCCAGCACTTTGGGAGGCCGAGGCGGGCGGATCATGAGGTCAGGAGATCGAGACCATCCTGGCTAACACAGTGAAACCCTGTCTCTACTAAAAATACAAAAAAAAATAGCCAGGCATGGTGGCGGGCGCCTGTAGTCCCAGCTACTCAGGAGGCTGAGACAGGAGAATGGTGTGAACCCAGGAGGCGGAGCTCGCAGTGAGCCAAGATAGCGCCACTGCACTCCAGCCTGGGCAACAGAGCGAGACTCCGTCTCAAAAAAGAAAAAAAAATAGACTACAGAGAAGTCGTGGCTTGAGGAGCTTTTAAAAATCCTTTAGCCCAGACTGCACCCAAGAGCAAATATTTAATAAATAAGAATCTCTGGGGTAAAGACCAGGCAGTGGTAGTTTTAAACCTCTCCCAGGCAATTCCTAGTATTTGAGGTTGAAAACCAGTGTCCTAATGCAGTGCATATTAAACCCTACTTGGCACATAAATGCTCCAGGCATCTCCTTAAACAGCAGACTCCAAGGGAGCAGGTCTGGCATAGGGCTCAATATTCTGAATTTCTAACAAGCTCTTAGGTGAGGCTAATACTGCTGGCTGCGGAGCATGCTCTTGGTTGCAAGGTCTCAAAGAATAGACTGTGTTCCCTGGGTGGCTGAACTGGGGTTTACATATTTCAGGGAAAATGAAATCAGCACCATGTCTTAGAGTGCTGGATTATAAATCTGGCAATCTGGATTCTAGTCCAAGTTCCGTCTGTGGCAACTATGAAGCCTTCACCAAATCACTTTCCCTTGCTGGGGCTATGGTCCTTATCTGTACTGAGAAGGTTTCCCTGGCATGCTTCTAGCTTAAAATTCTATTGCTTTGAAGGCTCTCTCCATGTCTCAGCTAATCCAAATAGCTACAGCTCCTCCAAAGTGCAAAGCAGCTGGCTTGATTGAAAAACAATCTGATAGGTGCTTACTTATTGGGAGAGAAAATGGTATGCATGAACTGAGGTTTGTGTATGCTTTCCTTCACTTTTAAATTCCTAAAACAAGTACTGACCCTTTATGTGAACAAATCCTAGGTTACTCACATGAGCACATCCTGCCACATGCCAGTTGGTGTCCTGACACATTCTTAACAATGTCAAACCCAAACTCGAGTAGGTTGATGCAAAAGTGGTTCCAATTCTCCTCTCCTGTGTGCATGCATGTCCTCTGGAGTGTGACTCTGCGCCTCCTCCCATCAGGAGATGGAGTCTGTTTCCCTTTCCCTTGACTTTGGGTTTAGCTCTGGCCAATGGAATACAGCAGGGATGATGCTGTGCCTAATCAAGTCTACATTTCTAGAGGCTGTGCAGCTTTGAATCCTGCCTGATTACCATGTGTACAAGTCTGTACTAGCCTAGTGAATGATGAGAGACACAAGGAACAGAGACCAGTCTTTCCAGCTGAGGCCATGCTAGGCCAGCCAGCCTCTAGCCAACTCAGAAGCTGATGCGAGTGAGCCCTGATGAGGCTAGAAGAACCATGGGTCAAGCACAGGCCAAACTGCCAACTTGCAGAATTGTGAGGAACAATAAACAGTTTTTTAAAAAATGTATTTTAAGTTCCAGGATACATGTACAGGACGTGCAGTTTTATTACATAGGTAAACATGTGCCATGGCGGCTTGCTGCTCTTATCAACCTCTCACCTAGGTATTAAGCCCTGCATGCATTAGCTATTTATCCTGATGCTCTCCCTCCCCCCACGACAGGCCCAGTGTGTGTTGTTCCTGGCCTATCTCCCTGTGTCCATGTTTTCTCATTGTTCAGCTCCCACTTATGAGTGAGAACATGCGGTGTTTGGTTTTGTGTTCCTGTGTTAGTTTGCTGAGGATGATGGCTTCCAGTTTCATCCATGTCCCTGCAAAGGACATGATCTCATTCCTTTTTATGGCTGCATAGTATTCCATGGTGTATACGTATCACACTTTCTTTATCCAGTCTATCGTTGATGGGTATTTGGGTTGATCCCGTGTCTTTGCTATTGCAGATAGTGCCGTAAGAAACATATACGTACATGTATCTTTATAATAGAATGATTTATGTTCCTTTGGGTATATACCTAGTAATGGGATTGCTGGGTCAAATGGTATTTCTGGTTCTAGATCCTTGAGGAATCACCACATTGTCTTCCACAATGGTTGAACTAACCTACATTTCTACCAACAGTGTAAAAGCATTCGTATTTCTCCACAGCCTTGCCAGGATCTGTTGTTTCTTGACTTTTTAATAATCACCATTCTGACTGGTGTGAGATGGTATCTCATTGTGGTTTTGATTTGCATTTCTCTAATGATAGTGATGTTGAGCTTTATTTCATATGCTTCTTGGCCACATAAATGTCTTCTTTTGAGAAGTGTCTGTTCATGTTCTTTGCCCACTTTTGATGGGGCTATATGTTTTTTTCTTTTAAATTTGAATAAATGCTTATTGTTTTAAACTCTTTTTATATTGTGGTAAAATATACATAAAATTTACCATTTTAACGATTTCTAAGTATAAAATTTGGTGGTATTAAGTCAATTCACAGTGTTGTTCAACCATCACCACTATTCCTTTCTTGAACTTTTTAAAAATCATCTCACATAGAAACTTTGTACCCATTAAACAATAACTCCCCTTCCCTCCAGCCCCTGGTAACCTCGAATCTACTTTCTGTTTCTATGACTTTGCCTATCTAGCTTCCCCATATAAGTGAAATCACACAAGACTTGTTCTTTTGTCCCTGGTTTATTTCACTTCGCATAATGTTTTCAAGGTGCATCCATGTTGTAACATGTAGATACACCTAATGCTAAATGACGAGTTAATGGGTGCAGCACACCAACATGGCACATGGATACATATGTAACAAACCTGCACATTGTGCACATGTACCCTAAAACTTAAAGTACAATAATAAAAAAAAAGAGAGAACTTCATAAATACCTGATGCATCCTCTCCCCCCATTCTAAGGAATTTTTTTAGCAGCTGTCTCCCAGACACTGAATTATTTAATATTTGGGTGCATTCTCTCATGGTCTAGTTCCTTTAAATGGACAATGTATTTGGATGATTGATCTAACTAGTAACTTTGTTGTGTTAATTTTCTCTTCGCTTTTTCTCCTTGGGCTCCATGCACTGCATTACACAAGAGAGTGGTGTCTCAACCTTGTGTCATATCAGGCCTCAGTGCCTCCAGAAGCCTGCTAAACTGCAAGGAGAGATAAATCATTAGTAGATACTGGAAATCATTAGTAGATAGTGGAAATAACTTCCTTGTAATGTCACCACTGTCCCTTTCCCAAATGTTCCTTTTCTACTGCCTATTCCTTATCACTCAGATCAGGAAGCCTTCCCTGGCAACTCCTGATCTTCCTGCATTCAATGCTATTATTATTAGTATTATTAGTGATAAATCATTAGGAGATAGTGGAAATAACTTCCTTGTCTCAGAAGTTGAATGATGAGTAACAGGCCCTCAAAAAATAATCTCAGTGCTTGCACATTTGTGTCAATAATTTATATGTTTTTAAATGTATTGTGTTCTGCCCTTTCTTTGTACTAAGGTATAATACACAGGAGAATTATCCTTTTTACAACACAATTAGCTGAGTTTTGACAATCGCACACCCACCTCCATGATGAAGATAAAGAACAGCTCCATCCTTCAGTCTCCAAAATTCTCTGGTGACCCTTTGCAGTCAGCTATTTTCTCCACCCCAGATTCTGGCAATTACTGATCTATTTTCTGTTCCTACAGTTTTCACTTTGCAAAACTGTAGTAAAAATATGTACATACAGGATGTAGCTTTTTGGATCTGACCTTTTTTCCTTAGTGTAATGCATTTGAGATTCTTCCATATTTTAGCAAGTATCTATGGTTAATTCTCTTTTATTGCTGAATAATATGGTACTTTATAATAATACCATGATGTGTTTATCCAGTCTCTAGTTCAGAGACATTCAAAATGTTTCCAGTTTGGCAGTTAAAAATAAAGTAATTTTGAATATTCACATAAAAAAAATTTCATTCCTTTTAAAAGTTGAATAATATCTACTACATTTTGTTTATCCATTCATTCCTCTGTCAACAGACATTTGGATTGTTGCACCTTTTGGCTGTCGTGAATAATGCTCCTGTGAACATTGATTTACAATAATCTGTTCGAGTCCTTGCTTTGAACTATTTTGGGTGTACTGAGTAGTGGAGTTGCTGGGTCTTAGAGTTAGGTCCATGTTTAACCTTCTGAAGAATCAACAAACTGTTTTCCACAGCAGCTGCACCATTTGGTATTTCCACCAGCACTGCATGAGGATGCCAATGTCTCCACATCCTTGAAACACTTGTTATTTTCCATTAAAAATATATCATATCTCCTCATAGCCATCCTAATGGGTGTGACTTAGTATCTCATTGTGATTTTGATTGGCATTTTCTCAGACTATGTTGATTTTCTTTTCCCGCACTTATTGGCCATCTATATATCTTCTCTGGAGCAGTATCTAGCTATGTCTTTTGCCTGTATTTGAGTTGGGCTATTTCTTTTTACTGTTGCTGAGTTGTTACAGATTTTTATATATTCTGGGTGTTAATCCCTTATCAGATATATTATTTGTAACTATTTTCTCATATTCTATGGCTTTTCACGCTCTTAACAGTGTAATTCAGTGCAAAAAGTTTTGCATTTTGGTAAGTCTAATTTATCATTTTTTTTCTTTTGGTGTAATTTTCAAGGAATCATTACTAAATCCAATGTCATGAAGCTTCCCCCATGTTTCCTGCTAAAAGTTTTATAGTTTTAACTTCTATGGTTACATTTTGACCCATTTTGAGTTAATTTATGTATATGGCATAAGATAAGGGGCCACCTTCATTTTTTAGGCTGTTGGGTATCCAGTTCTCCCAGCGTTATTTGTTGAAAAGATTATCCTTTCTCCATTAAATAGTCTTGGTTGCCTTGTGGAAAAGCATCTGACCTCATATGTGAGAGTTTATTTCTGAGTGCTATATTCTATTCCATTGGTCTAGATGTCCGTTCTTATGCCATTATAATATTATTTTGGTTTTAATTGTAGTTTTGTAGTAAGTTTTGAGATCAGGAGGTGTGAATCCTCTAACATTGTTCTTTTTCAAGAGAGTTTTGGCTATTTGGGCCCTTTGGGATTCCATATGAATTTTAGGATGGTTTTCCTATTTCTGTAAAAAACACTGTTGACATTTTGATAGGGATTGGATTGAACCTATAGATGACTTTCGTAGCATTTTCACCTTAACAATATTATGTCTTCCAATGTATGAACACAGGATGTCTTTTCATTCATTTATGTCTTCTTTCTCTCAGTAATGTTTTGCAGTTTGAGTGTATTTTCAGCTCTTTAGCTTCAGAGTGCTTTGTTACACAGACTTATTTGTCATAATAGATAACCATTATTGATCTTAGTCCAGGCCACTGACTCTAAGGCTGCTGATTTCTCCACTGGATAGAAAGCTCCCAGCAAGGGATTAACCTTTCTCATCTGCAAACAGGTTGTCAGGGGAACTGCTTCTCTGCTGTCCTCACATTTCCCTGCAGAGTCTTCCACTGGAATAATACTTCTGTTCTCTCCCACCTCCCCTACTCATCTGCATTTGGCAGGGAGTGTGGCTTATCTGGCAGGGGAGAAAGGAGAACGGTCAGGGCCCATGCATGGCTCAAAGGACCTTCTCTTCATTTTTTTCTGGAGAGTTTTCCTGTCTGCATAGCCTGTGTTTTCTACTTCCATGGGGTAAGGACCCAGAACTTCTCTTCTGGAGGTTAAGAGTCCCACTCTGACCCCAAACAGGCAGGTAAGTGTGTGTAAAGTGACTCCTCTGTAGCAGGTTGACCAGTATCAGCCTTGCAGAGCTCTCTCTTATATCTAAGCTGGAGGGTGAGGTAGAGGTGTATATTGTACAAGGCCTCCTTAGTAAATGGGGCTTTATAATAATAAAGCTGATATCTGGATTCCCATCTATCTTTCCCACAGCCTATTACAAGGGAGAGTCTGCAAAGATATTCACATTGCCTTAACCTCATGTGTAAGCATAATAATTTGAATTAGCCCTGGAAATCAGAGGAAAGCAAGTAGAATTTCCAAGAATTTAGAAATTGAGGAAGGGAGTTGCTACCAGAATGGAGGAAAGAGGTCAGGAGACAAAAAGGGTTAAAACAGAAAGGGTTGGTTCTATAACAAGAAAGTTCCCCTTTATTAATCTTTATGTGCTATCATCTATCTCTTGCATTTGATCGTCCCAATAGCCCTAGGAGATATATATTATTATTACACCTCATTTTACAAATCAGAAAGAAGAAGTTACAAGCATTGCCTGAGGTTCCATAGCTTTTTAGTGGTTGTAGCAGGTGAAATATTCTCTCAATTCTTTCCTCCTTCCCTGTGATGATGATATATCTCACCGTCTGCATGTGACTTTTTAAGAGTCTCCGAGTAGAGTGGGACCCACTGACTTTGAACTTGGCCATTTGTCTTGTTTTGGCCACTGGAATGTTGGTGAACTGACAAAAGCAGAGGCTATTATATATATATCGACTGGTTCCTTGAGTCTTTGCCAACTGCCCTGAAAAAAACCTGACCTGGGCAGTTGCTGGTCCAAAAAAAATGCCAAGAGGCGTCCAGAACAGACCTGAACCCGACCTAAAACCCGCAGCCAACACTAAGTGACCTGAACCTCAAAGCAGAGTAACCCTACCAGCCTAAGACCCGTGAGCAAGAAAAAGAAATGTTTGCTCTTATAAGTCATTAGCATTTGTAGCGTTGTTTGCTATGTAGCATTTTTGCAACCATAGTTGACTAATACACGGGTGAACTCCGGATTAAACTCCAGGAATGCACTTTGGGAGGCCAAGGCAGGAGGATCATGAGGTCAAGAGATCGAGACCATCCTGGTCAATATGGTGAAACCCCGTCTCTACTAAAAATACAAAAATTAGCTGGGCGTGGTGGCGCACTCCTGTAGTCCCAGCTACTTGGGAGGCTGAGGCAGGAGAATCACTTAAACCCAGGAGGCAGAGGTTGCAGTGAGCTGAGATCACACCACTGCACTCCAGCCTGGCAACAAAGCAAGACTCCGTCTCAAAAATAAATAAATAAATAAAATAAACTCCAGTAATGTCTGAATGCAGACCCCTTGCTCCTAACGCTGCTACCAGACAACCTGGGGAATAACAGTGCCTGTGGCTAGCTGCATTGTATTCAGGTGGAGCACAGCCCCCCGGTGTCTGGGATGTGCCTACTACAGATGCTCACCTGTCATGCATTAATTATTTTTATGGCTAGTGCTTCAGGCTGATTTGTCAGTCAGTTTCTGAGAATCTAAAAGTTCTTTTTGCAGATCATTCTATTCTCATCATTTGGCACTGCAGGACTTTTCCATGCTAGATTAGTAGCTAGTAAAAAGCTTGGTTTACATGCAATATTTGACAGAGCTGAGATTCAGAGCTGCTCCAAATCAGTCAAACGTGACCACAGCATCTGAGCTGAACACAGAAAGGATCCTCTTCATTAATCAAAGTTCGGTTTCCTCTAAGGGAATAATTAGAACTGAATTCCCCATCTTGCCTGAACTGTACATGTAACAGAGCTTTAGCAGGCAAAACTATCAATTTATTCCATCTACTCTAACTAGAAAATAACAAAACAAAAACCAAAAAGCAAGCAAACAAAACAAAGATGTCATCACTCATGAATTTTAGTTCCAACTCCTCTAAGTCACAGATGGTTGAGACAGAGGTGGCTTTGATGTGAAAGCCAAGTTGATTTATTTTGCCTCATTTTATCTTAGCAATGAACCCAGGTAGGTGGGAGGGACTACTTTCAACATGGAAGCATCACAAAGTGTAGCAAGCTGGAAGGAATGGTGCCCTGGAGGGGAAAGATCATAGATGCCTCCAGTGTAGAAAACGGCCAACTGGCCTGCAAGCTACCTGCCAATGACACAGTGACTTTCTGGGTAGATGGAGCTCTCAGGGAGTAATGCAAGCACTTTTGGCCTTTCCTGGGAAGTGCTTCTAGTTGGGGAGAGAGAACACATTGGCAGCAGTAAGCTTTACCTGGTAGAGAGGAGGTAGCCATCCATTTTCTTTATCTGTGTCAACTCCACCTTCTCTGTTTTCTTCTTCCCACTTCTGTGAATCCCTACCATTCATTCCACCTCATTTCCTGAAGACTCCAAGTTCTGCCCTACTTACATCAGAGAATCAGCTCCTCCTGGCACCCGAAGGTTTCTGCCTCTCCCTGGCTGATCCCCAGCTCACATACAGCTTCTGCCTGAGAAAAACATTTAAGGCTGTCTTTCCATATTGTTCTTCTTGATGAGCTAATACCCCAACTGGTACATTAGTTAAGCAAAACTGTGTACATCCTCACCCTATGATTGGGCTTTCCTGACTCCAGATAGCTTATGGATTCCAGTTATTTTTCTAGATTTACAGATAACATTAGAGTGCTTATGCTGTGCTGCTATACACACCCTTTGAAGTGCATGCTCTCCCTCTCTCTCTGTATATAATCTCCGTAACAACGGTATGAGATTCAACGGTATGAGATTTGCACTATTATCCCCATTTTACAGGTGTGGAAATTGAGTCTTGAGCCAGGAGGTACAAAAGCTGTGGCTCTGAACCCAGGCCATCTAGCTACAGAACCCACATCTTAACTGCTACATTCACATTGCTAAGGTCATAAAAAATGCTTTACGTCCTGCAAGTTGTGTTAAGAGCTTTACATATATTTTCAAATTTAATCCACTCAAAAATCCTATAAGATTGGCAGAATTATTATCACCACACCAAAAATTATTGCTATCAGGGTAAACACACCTGATAGCAATAACTTAAGCACACCCTTATAATAACCCTGTATGGCAGATGCACCTCAATGTGTGTTCCAAGCTAGGGCATCTGGGAGTAGCCAACCTGATTAGTTCCTCGTCAATGATAAACATCAGAGCCCCTGGGCTTTTCTGTGGAACACAAGCTGTCTAGGGCACTGAGGCCCTGAGTTTTGGGTTAAATGAAGGTTGCCAGCTGGATATCGTTAGGGGTAAGGTGCTAAGTGAAAATGCTACATAAACTGCATGCTATTTGCAAACAGTTGCGGTTTTCCTGCCATGGGACCCTCTCCCCTGTATGCGAGCCCCCTAATAAAACCCCATGTCTCATTTTCTGGCTCTGGGTCTCTTCTCTGGCCTCTTGAATGGGGTCCCTTTGCTATTGAGGTTAACAGGGGTTTGACACAACAGCCTATGGCACGAGGACACTGAAGTATGGAGGATAAGCCACTCAGTGAAGGTCACAAAGCTATAGTTTAAGTGGAGGAATCAGGTTTTGAAGCCAGGTCTCTCTAGAGCCAAAGCTTGTTTTCTTAGCTAGAAATTCTATCCACATCCCTGCATCCAAACTTGTGAACTCTGATGACTCCTCCTGCTTTGTGAGTCCCTCCAGCTTTATCTGCTTTGTCCCTTTGCCACCCACACACCAAAATGACACCTCTTTCTCCTCCCTCTTTAGACATTTAGAGAAAAGACACCCGGTTGTCTTGACAGTTTTCTTCCTCCAAGGGGCCATGGAATGCTGTAGGCTAGGCATTCTA
Organism: Nomascus leucogenys; assembly: GCF_006542625.1. Lineage (NCBI taxonomy): Eukaryota > Metazoa > Chordata > Mammalia > Primates > Hylobatidae > Nomascus > Nomascus leucogenys. Next base: position 3,978,990 of record NC_044391.1, read on the forward strand.
TGGCAGGGAGGAAAAGCCCAGGCTTGTACAACTCCTCACTGGGGCGTTATCTGGGATGCAGCTTTATTCAGAAGCACTAGGTACCCCAGTACAAGGAACTGTAGACAGAATAAGTGTTCTAATTTGGGTTCCCTTGAAAGCAACTCAAGGGAGAAGGACTTTAGTGCAGCTTCTTTATTTGTGAGGAGATTCCATAAAGCCACAAGAGAGACTGAAGAAAGTGCAATGAAAATGGGAGAAATCCACATTGGGTGCCCCAGTGAGCTGGTTAATGCTGTGGGCAACTGGGCCTCTGTGCTGCAGCAGATGCCCTGCAGAGCCACGTCAAACGCAGGTCCAGAGAAGTGGGGGTATTTATCCAAGAACTTCCTTTCCACGTTGGTTAAGGATTACCTCTGGGGGCATTCATTGCCTGGCATTTCTGGGCAGAATTGTCATGAAAGAGAAAGCCCTTGGACGCAGAGCAGAGAGAAACTATTAGTGTGCATGAGATGAGTCCACCAAAGCTGCAGGTAAACTCGGGTTGTGTTCAGGGGATATGAAGCAGGGCGTCTTCATGACTGTTGTAGCCAGCTTTGCACATGGATAGATGTAGGTTTGAATATCTGCTCTGTCACCTAACTATAAGGTCTTATGCGAACTATGGAAACCTCTCTGTAAATATCAGATTCCTTCCCTAAAAAACAGACATAATGATATTTTGCTAGATTGGAGGGAGGATTAAGTGAGACATGGTACGTGTTAACACCTGGTACAGTGTCAGGTATACAGTGGACAACTATTATTGCTTCCCCACTGGGTTAAAAGTGAAGAGAATTGCCAGGCATGGTGACTCATGCCTTTAATCTCAACACTTTGGGAGGCCAAGGCAGGTGGATCACTCGAGACCAGGAGTTAGAGACCAGCCTGGTCAACATGGTGAGACCCCGTCTCCACTAAAAGTACAAAAAATTAGCCAGGTGTGGTGGCATGCAGCTGTAATACCAGCTACTGGGGAGGCTGAGGTGGGAGAATGGCTTCGACCTCGGAGGCGGAGGTTGCAGTGAGCCGAGACAGCGCTACTGCACTCCAGCCTGGGTGACAGAGCGAGACTCCATCTCAAAAAAAAAGTGAAGAGAATTTAGACAGACTAGGAGGTCAAAAGTGTAAGCACCAGTGTTACTCACTTTACTTAAATTTCTGGATGCTTAGTAGGTTGATATGATTTGGATCTGTGTCCCTGCCCAAATCTCGTGTCAAATAGTAATCCTCAATATTGGAGGTAGGGCCTGGTGGGAGGTGATTGGATCATGGGGGTGAACTTCTCATGAATGATTTAGCACCATCCCCTTGGTACTATTCTCATGATAATGAGTGAGTTCTTGCAAGATCTCACTGTTCAAAAGTGTGTAGCACCTCCTGCCTCCCTCTCTTCCTCCTGCTTTAGCCATGTGACGTATCTGCTCCACCTCTGCCTTCCCCCATGATTTTAAGTTTTCTGAGGCCTCCCCAGAGGCCAAGCAGATGCCAGCATCATACTTCCTGTGCAGCCTGCAGAGGAGGTGAGCCAATTAAACCTCTTTTCTTTATAAATTACCCAGTCTCAGTTATTTATTTGTAGCACTGTGAGAATGGACTAATACATAGGTGCTTGTCAAGTGAAGGAAGGAGTAAAAGACCCCACATGTGGACAGTAGCCCAGGAGGGGCAATAACTACAATTATATACAGTGGCATGAATAAGGCTGAATCTCATAATGATAATGTTGAGTGAAAGAAATCAGGCACAATGACACAGGTACTAAAGAATTCCATGAAAATTAAGTTCAAAAACCAGCAAAATGTTGAGTTGGCAGTGGTGACCCATGGAGGTGATTGAGAATGGAAGTGGACACAAGGTGAGAATCTGCTGGGGTGGGTTTATAGCATCGTGATTCTTGATCTGGTGTGTTTCCTTTGTGAAAACGTGTTGGGCTGTACACTTCATAACTTGTGCACTTAAAAAATACATTAAATGTCAATTAAAACTTAAAAAAATAGGGGTGAGAGAGTATAGGCCTTGGTTTTCAAGCATTGTAGGACCTGCCTCCCCATGAAATGAGAAACAAAGACACCAAGAGATAATTTCCTTCTGTGTGCATCTAAAACAAAGAGACTTAAGAAAGCCAATCAATTTTAGAAAATTAACTAAAATTTGATATAAAAGATCTTTTGCTGATTTATGTTTTAAAAATGAAAGTCTATATTTCATATTCTCTACTAACCTCCTCCTCCCATACCTTCTAATTACAGAGGGGAAAAGAGTAACCTTGGACTTGAAAAGCCTGGCAGACACCACCTTTGACTGAGTGATGAGAGTGAGCGCCGCCAGCCAGGAAACACACTGAGTCTGGAACAGTGGTACGGCCCACCATGGCTTCTCTGATAGTCCTGCCAAAAGTGCATCACCTGAACCTGACTATGAGAAAGTGTCAGACAAAGGAAAATGGAGCGACATTCTGTAAAACAACTGGCCTGTGCTCTTCAGAAGTGCCAAGGCCAATATAAAGAAAGGCTGAGGAACTGTTCTGGAATCAATAAGACTAAAAAGAGATATGACAACAAAACGCAACATGTGACTTTCAATTGGATCTTCATTATTAGGGCAACTGGAGAACCTTCTTGGGGCCTGATAGGTAAGTGGCAGTAAGGTCGCAGTGTTAATGTCTTAATGTTGATGGTGGCATGTGGCTGCATAGAAAATGCAGGCATGGTGGCTTATGCCTGTAATCCCAGCACTTTGGGAGGACAAGGTGGGAGGATCACTTGGGCCCAGGAATTAAAGACCAGACTAGGGAGACCCTGTATCTACAAAAAATATTTTAAAAAATTAACTAGTCATGGTAGGTAGCATGTGCCTGCAGTCCCAGCTACTCGGGAGGCTAAGGTGGGAGGATTACTTGAGCTTGGGAGGTTGAGGCTACAGAGAGCTATGATCTTCATGCCACTGCACTCCAGCCTGGGCAATGGAACAAGACCCTGTCTAAAAAAAAAAGAAAAGAAAAAAGAAAAGGAGAAAAAGAAAATGATGCTTCTTTTTGGTACTATTAGTCGATTTAGGCTGCTTTAACAGAATGTCACAGACTGATTGGCTTTTAAACAATAGAAATCTATTTCTCACAGTTCTGGAGGCTGGGAATTCCAAGATCAAGGTGCTAGCAGGAACAGTGTCTGGTGGGGGCACACTTCCTGGTTCACAGACAGCCATCTTCTCACTATAACCTCACACAAGGGAGCTGTATGGGGTCTCTTTGACAGGGACACTAGTACCATTCATAAGGGCTCTGCCCTTATTGTCCTAATCAATCACCTGCCAAAGGCCCCACCTCCAAATATCACCATATTGAGGGTAAGGATTTCAACATACAAATTTTGGAGGGATGTAAGTATTCATTCTATAGCAGGTAGGTAACACACTATGGTATTTGGAGTGACAGAATGTCAGGTTGGCAACTTAATAGATTCAGGACACAAAGTTCTGTATATGGTACTTGTAACTTTTCTGTAAATTTGAGATTATTTGAAATAATGAAAAGTAAGGAAGTTTCTATGAATGCCTTAGCCAAGAGGACTCCAGAGCTTGGAGGACAGCCAGTCAGTCCAAAACATGAGGTGGAAGCATTCCTTCCTGGTGTGGATTTGAACTGACAAGTAATCCTCCATTGTCTCTAGGTAAGACATGGTGTTCAGACATCCATGATCTCAAGTGATGTCTTTTAATTTGACTTTCAATCTTGTTTTCAAAATCAGAGGAAAAATATTTTAAATATCAAATATCTTCTCTGCATGATCAGATAGGGTATTTTTAAGAGAAAAATGTGTGTGCAATGTGCACATATTCTGAAATTAAAAGCAAGATTAATAGGGGGATTCTAAAATGAATTAATTCATAGGAAGCTGCTGAAACACTATTTGAATCATTTAGAGTAAGTGTGCTTTACTGGACAGATCCACTTCTACTGTGTTCTATTATCAGCAGTAGATTGGCCCTGACAGCCCTAATAAATTAAACTGTCCAGCTGCTGCCCCTTCATCTATCTGATGCAGCTGGTGATGGAAACAATAAAAGAGGAGAAAAGGAAAACCCTGGAAATGAAGGATCTTCACAATGATGAAGAATAAAGCAACGTATCTGCAGATTTCGTGAATTACTGATGCCTCTTCACCAAGTTGTACTTATTATCGGGAACATATGAATTCAACCCCCTGGTGGAAGGGCTCAGGATGAGAGAACCGCTTCTCTTTGCGGTCAGACACCTGGGCTTTGTGTAACAGGGCACTGGCAACCACATGATGCTGGGGTGGGAAGGGGAAAGCACTTTACACAGCCTCTCTAGTAATGAAGACAGACTTGCCTTTGCCTCCCCAGGCCCAGTTCAGTGGCTGTAATTTGCAAGCTGATGAGTTGGCTTTCAGGTAGAGTCAGAGCCAAGAGAATGAGTCAAATGAAGACGTCACCTGCAGTTGCAGCCCCGTTTGTCCTGCCCTAAGCAACTGAGCTAGTGCCACCACTTTCCAGATTGATGAAAATCAAAGATATCACAGTTTAACCTTGCACAGGTGCCCACATATCCAGGTCGAGGGCAAAACGTAAGTGTGAAAACACTGACATTTTCCAGGCAAAGACACTGAAGGGGACAGGGCAGGCAGAGATGCAAACTCTTCTTTTCCTTCTGCAAGGCCTGTGTTTATGGTGGGGGTCACATGCGGCAAATGAGTCCACCAAAGGCACAGTCCTGGAGTTCTGCTGCCAACCCTCAGCCACCAGTGGTCAAAGCCATCAGAGGCAGGGACGTGAGGGCGTTTTTGCATTTGGCCACTGGCCATGCTATCCTGGAAGATTTTACACCAGCAATACAAAACATTAAAAATGACTATAAATTTTGACAAATTTTCAATTTTAGGAATTCGGAAACTTTGGCCTGTATATTAGTCGGTGGAACTTCAGCATAGACAGTATGTCTTCCTGTTTAAAATTCAAATGTATCCTCAAAAATGGTTCCAAATGGAGTGGAAAGAAATCCAGACAGGACAGATGGATATGTAACACTCTAAATCCATTCTATGGAAGGTCTGTAATCAGCCTGTGACGGGAGAAGTAAATGCCAAATGGTACTTTTCCTTTGAGGTAACCAAGTGTAGTAGCTTTTGTTTTGTTTTGTTTTAAATAAAACACAGCCTTTGTTTTCTAAGAACACACACGGAATTAAAAACGACTCAAGCCTGCCCCCTTGTGTGAAGACAGATAAAAGCAACCGCAAGGGCTTAAAGGCATCTTCCTGAAACTATCTTGGTGAGAGCTGAAATCACACCACTATACACAAAGCTGAATGTATATAATTGGCTAATAAACTTCACAGTTATTTTTATATTGAATGTATTCAGAATTGGTATAGCCATTATGGAAGGCATCAAAGAAATGGAAGAATTAGCTTGCATCCTCCAGATAATCATTACTAAACACTTCCCTTGTATGCTGCCCCTAGGTAGAGCTTGAATGTGGCCTTGCACAGTAAGCCTGTACTGGCAGCTATCTCTGTTGTGTTTCTCTGGAATTCTAAAACAAAACTGCTGGGCATGGGGTTTTGATGTGGTTCCATTCCATGACTGTAGACCACTTCTGCATGGTGCAGTGTGCTTGCAGCATTATTACTTAAGATCATATATATTAATATATTTAGCCAAATAGCAAACAGGGGATGTACCTGATGTTTGAAGCACAAATAGGCAAATATAAGATGTCGACATGTGCAAAAGATCCTAAGGCGTTTCCTTTTTGGTCTTTGTAGCAGACTCTGTTGATAGGCTGCATAGATGGGCTTGGATCTCTTTAACTGTTCTGGCATGTCCCTCCCTCTGCATCTGTGTGCTTTGTTTCTAATGGCCTGTGCCCGTAATTTATTGCTGTCATTTGAATGTATGTGTCCTTCCACATTTCACAGGTTGGGAGTGAAATCCCAGCGCGAGGTGGGGCTGTCAGGAGGTGGCTATGTCATGAGGGTGTCACTTTCAAGAATGAGATTAGTGCCCTTGTAAAAGGTTAAGGGAACTAGATGGGCCCATTTCCCCTCCATCTCTTCTGCCATGAGAGGACATGGCCTTTGCCCCTTTTGGCCTTTTTGTCCTTCAGTGCTCATTCAAATGGACATCTCAGAAGCAGACTGTGCCCTCACCAGACGCAAAACCTGCTAGCACCTTGATCCTAGACTTCCAGCATCCAGAACTGTGAGAAATAAATTTTTATTGTTGGTAAATTTTCCATTCCCTGTATTTTGTTACAGCAGCAGGAAAGGACCAAGATATTCATCTTCAATGGACTGTTCTTGGCCTATTGGGACCCATTTGCCTGCACAGGCAGAGAAGTGGTAATGCCAGGGAGTAATATGCCACTCTGGAAAAGGAATTATTTTGGGTGGAGGCAATTGAGAAAAAGTGGATTCAGAATGAACTCTCTACTCTCCTCCTATCTGCCCAGAAACAAAACATAAAGTCCTGTTGTGAAGGTGTCCCCGCCCCCACCCAAACTCCCATTCCAGGAAGGGGATAATGGCTTTATCATCAGAGAAGAGGTGGTACCGAGAGAGTCTACACAAACACAATTTACTCACTAACCCTATCTTTTATTTGTTTCCCCATGTATTTACCTTCCCACAATTTGCCACCTCAAACATCAAAAACTCTTTTCTTTTCACTTCTCTGCAAAATTATCCATCTCTGTTAAGATGCCATATAAGCCCCAAGTTCTAATCACCCCTTTGAGTTACTCACCACTGAGTTCTCCCGCGTGTATGGAGCCGCACGTGCTAATAAACTTCAGCCTGTCTGTTTGTTTTTATTGTTGTTCTTAACCTATCTTTCATCACTCTACTTTGCAGGGCCTCAGCCAAAGAACCCAGAAGAGAGAAGAAAAAGTTTTTCCTTCCCTATATGGGAGTGTGAGAGCCCAACTCTGCCTCAAGGAAGAACAAAGTCTAAGGAGTTATTTGTGCTCCAGAGCTCGCTGGGAATCAGACAGAGGTGGGAACTTACTTGAGATTGTCCATTACTCACTTTTGTCCCTTTCCTGCCTATTTCCTTCATTTAATTACCAGTTTTTCTTGGGAACACTTCCCCCATAAATCCTTTGTGCAGGAACCACCGCTGTGATGTCTCTTCTAGGGAGCCATCCTGAGAAACTCTGTTCTCCTCTTTACAGGCACAAGAATGTTATTCTGCCACCCCCATGCCCCTGAGGCACAGGGTGTCTGGTCCCCCATGGAAAATGCTCCAGGGATATGTACTGATTAGACACTGAAACAGAGCAGACAGCAGACCCCCAAATCTAATGCTGTCAATGAGGCCCGTCCTCTGGGGCCGCCGTGCCCTCAGCTCCTACATGTGGCTCCAGTTCTCACTGCGCCCTGTCTGTTGTTCCTCCTGGCACACTTAGCGCATTTCCTCTTAACGTCGTCTCCATCTGGAGAGCACATTTCTCAGTGTATTTGGCCGTTCTCACACTGCTATAAAGAAACACCTGAGACTGGGTAATTTATAAAGAAAAGAGGCTTAATTGGCTCAAGATTCTGCAGGCTGCACAGGAAGCATAAGTCTGGCATCTGCTCAGCTTCTGGGGAGACCTCAGGAAACTTACAATCACAGCACAAGGCAAAGGGGAAACAGGCATGTCACATGGCCAGAGCAGGAGCAAGAGCGAGAGAGGGGAGGGGCCACACATTTGTAAACAACCAGATCTTGCAAGAACTCACTCATTACCATGAGGACAGTACCAAGAGGGATGGTGCTAAACTGTTCGTGAGAACTCCACCCCCATGATCCAATCACCTCCCACCAGGCCCAGGCTCCAGCGTGAGTGATTACAATGCAACATGAGATTTGAGCAGGTTACAAAGATCCAAACCATATCACTCAGCTACCCCCAGAGGCGCTCCCTCAACCCATTCTCATCTCTGCTGAAATGTTACTTTACCTTCTTGGACCACCCTATTACCCTGTCACTTTTTCCCTTTTTCTCTAGTTTCCTTATGACATTTATCGCCACGTGATGTTTACTAGTTTTTACTGTATCTCCCCCCCATTAGACTATACAATCTATTAAAAACAGACTTTATTTTACATATTATTCAATCCCTATTACCTAGAACAGACGTGAGGAAAAATTGTCTACAAAAGTCCAAAGAGCTAATATTTTAGGCTTTGTGGGCCATCAAGTCTCTGTGGCAATTACTTAACTACTCTGCCACAGCACAGAAGTGGCCATAGAAAATGTAGAAATGAGTAAGTGTGGTTGTGTTCCAATAAAACTTTATTGACAAAAACAGATGGGACTTCCATTTTCCGGTGGCATGTAGGAAGCTTGGAGGTTGCCATTCCGTCCTAACAATAGTTTAAAAACTAAACAAACAGAAAATTTCAAGAATCTTCTTAGTCCTGTCAGAGAAGTAAGGCCACAGGGCAAACTGCTCCTCCAGATTTGGAGAGGCAGACAGGAGGATACAGAAGATCACAGCTTACCAGAGCAGAAACCCACAGGCAGAACTGTCCATGGGAACCAGTACAGGGTAGGAAATCTGAACTGGGATTGAGGAGTTTCTGGGGGGTCAGTGTGCACAGGTCTGGGAGTTAAAATCTCCAGGAGGGCCCAGTCTGAGGGAGCACCCACCCTTTTGTGAGTTTTATCTCCAGGAGCTTAACTAGGTTCTCACAGTGACTATCAGAGAAAAATCTGTTCATGCTTCTGTCAAGAGGAGGGAAAAAGAAACCACTTAAAAATATGCCATGGCATTTAGTTCTTAACAAGGCCTTCCCTCAAGAGAAATCACTTTATCAGAGCCTAAACTGTTGGTTTTTAATTTTTTTGCAGAGTCTAATGGACCTGGCGGAAAAGAAAAACCCAACTCCATTTCCCCCTAGCCACCCTGTCCTACCTCAGGGAAAATCTGAGAAGCTGAATCAGCTCACAGTCCAGGGCACAGGCTCAAGACAGACTGGGTCCTAATCACAGGTCTACAGACTGAGTCCTAATCACAGGGCTATGTAACCCTTCCCTTCCCCACACCTCACCAAAGGCCTATCTGCCACCATTTCTGACCCAGTGCATCACATCTGGCTATCAATAAACAATCACAAGGCATACAAAAAGGTAAAGATCACAGTCTGAAAAGACAGAGCAAATGTCAGAACCAGACTCAGCTATGGCAGGGATGTTGGAACTATGAGACTGGGTATTTAAAATACCTATGATTCATGTGCTAAGGGCTCTAATGGATAAAGTGGACAGTGAGCAAGAACAGATGGGCAATGTAAACAGAGAGATCAAAGTTCTAAGAAAGAATAAAAGAGAAATGAGAGAGATCAAAAACACTAACAAATGAAGGAGGCGTCTCACGGGCTCATTAGTAGGGTGGGCACAGCTGAGAAAGACTCTCTGAGGCTGAGGATATCTCAATAGAAACATCCAAAACTGAAAAGCAAAGGGAAAAAATGCTGAATGAGAAAGGCACAGAATATCCAAGGACTGTGGGATAATTAGAAAAGGTATATATTTAATAGGAATACCAAAAGGAGAAGACAGAGAGAAAGGAACAGATGGAATGTCAGAAACAATAATGACAAAATCAGACACCAAACTACAGATCCAGGAAGCTCAGAGAACACCAACCATGATGAATGTCAAAATTAAGCCTAGCCATATCGTTTTCAAACTACAGAAAAATCAGATAAGGAAAAAATCCCAAAAGATGCCAAAGGTGAAAAACACCTTACTTCCTTAGAGGAACAAAGGTAAGAATTTCATCTGACTTCATGGCAAGCAGACAGTGGAGTGAAATATTGAATGTGTTGAGAAAAAAATTCCACCAATCTAGCATTCTATACTCTGTGACATTATCCTCCAGAAGTAAAGGAGACTTAAAGGCTTTCTCAGACAAACAAAAATTCAGGGAATTTGTTGCTAGCATATCTGCCTTGCTAAATGTTAAAAGAAGTTATTCAAGGCAATAAAAATTGTTATAGGTCAGAAGGTCATATCTACATAACAAAAGAAAGAATATCAGAGAAGAAATAAGTGAAGGTAAAATGAAATTTTTAACTTGTTATTCTTAATCTAACAGATCAATTTGTTCAAAATAATTGTAGCAACAATGTATTAACATCTATACAAATGTGCTACCAAGCCATGAAAAGATATGAAGGAAACAAATGCATATTACTAAGTAAAAGAAGCCAATCTGAGAAAAGCCACATAATGTATAATTCCAACCCTAGGACTCACTGGAAAAGGTAAAACTAAGGAGACAATGAAAGGATTAGTGGTTGTCTGGGGTTAGGGTGTGGGAGGGATGAACAGGTAGAGCACAGAGGATTTTTTAGGGCAGTGATTCTTTATGATATGACAATGGTAGATACAGGTCAGACATTTGTCAAAACCCGTAGAATGTGCAAACGAAAAGTGAACCCTGATGTGAACTATGGACTTTGAGTGATAATGACGTGTCCATGGAGGTTCTTTAACTGTAACAAACATGCCACTCTGGTGGAGGATGTTGATCGTGGGGGAGGCTGTGCATGTGTAGGGGCAGGGGGCATATGGAAATCTCTGTACCTTCCACTGAATTTTGCAGTGAATCTAAAACTGCTCTAAAAAGCAAAGTCTATTAAAGAAGATTCACAATAACCTAAAACAGATGTAGGCTAGATTTGGCCAGAGGGCTACAGTTTGTTGAATCTTGACTTAGAATAAGTCCTTTGTTGAAGGAGTAAAAACAATAACAAAAACAACCAACCAAAGTGTGTTCCAGTTACTGCTGCTGCGTAATAAATCACCCCCAAACAACTCTTTGATTTTGCATAATCGTGTGGGTCAGGAATTTTGGAAGGGCATCTGCTTGGGCAGTTGTTGGTCACTGTAGTCAGATATTGGCTGGGGCTGCAGCCACCTGAGGGCACAAGGGCTGGACATCCATGACGCTCACTCACATGGGCTGGCAGCGGATGGTGACTCTTGCCTGGGGGCACAGCTAGGCAGTCTGCTGGAGCACCACATGAGGCCTCTCCAGCATGGAGTTTTCTCAGTGCTGCATGCTGCCCCCACAGCAAGCAACCCAAGAAAACCGGGTGAAAGCTACATGGCCTTTCCTTTTCTAGTGCTGAGAAGCCTCAGAGTAACCTTCTTCCCCATTCGTTTGGTTACAAGAGAATCAAGAACAAGTCCCGCGTCAAGGGGAGGGAAGGTAGACACCACCTCTGATGGAAAGCATGTCAAAGACACTGTGGCTAGTTTTTAAACTAAAGCAATGTTGAAACCATACTCCCTTGTACTTCTACCTGGAAGCAGGGGGTGGGTAGAAATGAAATTAATATTTATCACTATGAACCATGCATGATGTCAAATACAGTACACATGTTAGCCCACAACTTCCTGAATTAAAAAGGGCAGTGCCACATTATAGATGAGGAACTGGAAGCACAGAGAGTTTCAGGTGCTCCTCAAACTACGCCAGTAGCGAGTAGCAGATTCTAATGTCAATGCCAGATGTGCCCAATGTTCATCCTTCCAGACTATTTTATGCTGCTGGAAACGCGGCAAAGACAAGTAGCATGTTGGGAAGGGAATCAGCGTTCTCTTCGGCTAAAGACTTTGTGTTCTCTATGGTAGGGTTTCTCAAACTTTAACACATACATACATCCCCCGGGCATCTTGCTAAAATAGATTCTCATCCTTCAGGGCTGGGCTGGGGACTGAGATTCCACATCTAACAAGCTCCCAGGGGGTGCTGCTGCTGCTAGCCTGTGGCTTGCACTGTGGGATGTGGGGCTCTATGGCACAGCAGGGTGATAATCCACTGGGGTGCCGTGCCCAGACAAGGCCCAGAGACCCAAGTAAAGCATGCGTCCTTCCTTAGGGGCCTGATAACCTTCCCTATTCTGGGGGCAGCGAGAGTCTAAGACTAGAAGTCCAGGGGTGGGTAGTGGGTGGAATGTGGTTGAATTCCTTGGCAGTCTGTCCCACGATGCCAGTAGGCATAGGAAGAAGTTAGAAATTGCCATTTTCTTCTGGGAAAGTCTTTTTGTTTATTCTTTCACTTTGGTTTTTCTGGAGTTGTACAAAAATACAGATAATTGCAAAAAGCTGGACTATTGCAATTGTGTGTGATTCAGACAGAATAAGCCTGAGAGGCATAACTGAGTCCAGAAAAATGCCACGTCATAAATCAAAAGTGAGATCAAACTGATCATTCCAAGTGAGTCGATGGCACATTTGTTCATCTCAATACATAATCGGCTTCACGAATTAAAATGCAAATTCGATGGCATTTATAACTGGTAACCCTGACAAGTTAAAGCTTCAATACATCTGATGTGTGAGCTGTACGAACTGTTCAGGGACACTAGGTGGCGCCCGTGTACTTTTCTTGACAAAGCCAGGCTGCTTTAACCATTTAAAACTTCAGTCAGCGGAAAGAAACAAGTTAGCCCAGTGGTTCTCAAAGACATTGAGTCAAAACTCTGGGGATTGGGCCCCAGATCTGCACTGTAAGTAATTCTTCCCAGACGATTTTATTTTTATAACAGTTGGTTAATGTGATGACATTGGAAACAGCTAGCACAGTTAAGCGCTTAATTGCTTAATTGTAACATGAGAAAACTGAGGCTGAGAAATTTACTCAATTTGCAGGGATGAGACCCAAGAGTCCCAATTCTTTTTTTTTTTTTTTTGAGACGGAGTCTCGCTCTGTCGCCCAGGCTGGAGTGCAGTGGCGCGATCTCGGCTCACTGCAAGCTCCGCCTCCCGGGTTCACGCCATTCTCCTGCCTCAGGCTTCCGAGTAGCTGGGACTACAGGCGCCCGCCACCACGCCCGGCTAATTTTTTTGTATTTTTAGTAGAGACGGGGTTTCACCGTGGTCTCGATCTCCTGACCTCGTGATCCGCCCGCCTCGGCCTCCCAAAGTGCTGGGATTACAGGTTGAGCCACCGCGCCCGGCAAGAATCGCAGTTCTTATCTGAACAGCTCTTCTACCAAAGCATGAAAAATAAAAAAAATGAAAGTTTACATGAGGTTTGTTGTCAAAGCATCAAAGATACCTTTAAGCCTCTAAATTGTGTCCTGAAATTGAAGATACATCTCAGAAGGAAAGGTCGAACCTATCAAAACAAATGCTACAACGAATTAACATTCAGTGGAGCTAATATTAGTATAAGGAAAAATAAACATTATGTAAGCATGTGACAAATAGGCTTGTAATGTGGCTCTCATGCAACTAGATGACAGCATACTCCAAGGAACATACAGCACTGGGTGACACTATCAAGGGAGAAGGAACAGCTCTAGGAAGTGCCAGAAGAAGATACAGTAAATACTACATAACTCCAAAAAATCAGGTACCCCCTAAGTTTTATCAGCCTACTAAATTATAATCAAATTGATAAAACATAGCTCCACTCCATGTGGCTACAGAGTTTTCTGTTAAGATCCCCTGCCCAGTGTTAATGGTGAGACATATGTTGATACATTGATACACAGGACAGACTATTATGGGCTGGAACTTTTTTTTTTTTTTTTTTTTTTTTTCAGGACAGAGTCTCGCTCTGTCACCCAGGCTGGAGTGTAATGGCACAATCTTGGCTCACTGCAACCTCTGCTTCCCAAGTTCAAGCAATTCTCCTGCCACAGCCTCCCGAGTAGCTGGGATTGCAGGCATGTGCCACCAGGCCCAACTAATTTTTTTGTATTTTTAGTAGAGATGGGGTTTCACCATGTTGTCCAGGCTGGTCTTGAACTCCTGACCTCGTGATCTGCCCACCTTGGCCTCCCAAAGTGCTGGGATTACAGGCGTCAGCCACTGCGCCCGGCTGGAACTTATTTTTAATTAAATCATCAAATATTTATTGAGCATGGTGACAGGTACAGTTCTATAAGTATAAGCAACTTAAGGAAAAGCTTAGATGAATCGATATTTTCATAACATACCATATGTTTCAGGACTGGAGGTTTTAAGAGGAAGAAAGGAAGGTAGAAAGTGGCTTCTCTCAGATTCTTTTCTTTTTCTTTCTTTCTTTTTTTTGTTTTTGATCTCACTGTCGCCCAGGCTGGAGTGCAGTGATGGGATCATGGCTCACAGGAGACTTGACCTCCCTGGCTCAAGTGATCCTCCCACCTCAGCCCCCTGAGTAGCTGGGACTACAGGTGTGTACCATCACAACTAGATAATTTTTGTATTTTTAGTAGAAACAGGGTTTCGCCTTGTTGCCCAGCCTGGTCTGGAACTCCTGAGTTCAAATGATCTGCCTGCCTCAGCCTCCCAAAGTGCTGGAATTACAGGTGTGAGTCACTGTGTCTGGCCAGATCCTATTGTTTACTGTTGTTTTACTTTAAGTAGACCAGAGAAAATAGAAACAAAGAAAGTTTGGAAGAAAGAAACCATGGCTGTTTTTGATCTCAGGAAACTTAGTTATTATCTAAGACACGGCAAGATAACAATTCTATTTCTTCCACACTTCTCTTTGAAGGAGACACACTTGGCAACCCTGGCCACACTTCTCTTACCCCTTTTCACTGCCCAATACTCTCATTTCTCAGACACCAAATCCCTAACAAACTTCTCAACTCCCAGTTCTTTCTGGCTTTTTCTCCTGCCCTGTCTGCTGTGTTCAGGTCCCTTTTATGGGTGCCGTTGGACGAATATTTGAACATTCCTAAAGATGAGGAGCTCACCTTTCCAAGGCAGCCCCTTGCATTGCTGGAGAACACATTTCCAAGTCTTGCCCTATTGAGGTAAAGTACTGGAGTCTCTCTGTGCTGCCTCCACTTACCTCTTCCTATTTGTCCTTCCAGGGGATTCCTAGAGGTTACTAAATTCCCCTCCTATGGGACAGTCATTCAGTGTTTGAAGAAAGCAATTGTTTACTTCCCTCCCTTGATTCTTTGACAGAAGATCACCAGGGCTCTCAACCAATCATCAGTGCTCTCAGCCAATCATCAGTGCTCTCAGCCAATCATCAGTGCTCTCAGCCAATCATCAGTACTCTCAGCCAATCATCAGTGCTCTCAGCCAATCATCAGTACTCTCAGCCAATCATCAGATCACCTGAATTCTAGATTTTCCATCATCTCAGCCACCTTTCTTCACATGCAACTTGTTAAACGTTGTCCAAGGATGAGATGGAACGAAACGGACACCTTTAGTGTACAGGTAACATGGCAGGAAGTTCTGTTGTAACAAGGTGGGTACAGAAAGTGAGGGCAGAAATATGAATCAGCAACACCGCCCTTCCACCACAGCCTCTATTTGCCCATTCACAATACTCTGTAATTAGAACTAGACCACATGGATAATTATTTCCCCTTTGGAGTAAACATTCCTAGAAGGAAGGACTCATCCCTGATTTATTCACTGTTGTGTCCTCAGCACTGGGCTTGGTATTTGGCTGGCATTTGTTGAAACAAAGATCCTGAAAGGGAACAATGAAAATTTGAATTCAGGTCTCTTCAGAAGGATTGCGGAAAGCAGGAGGAGGATTCTGGGACCATCATGACCTAAACAATTCTCCCTTTCCTCCATGTTCAACTCCAGAATGTCCACTTCTTTTGACCAAATGGCGTCTGGGGCTGATGGGCAGTTGGACCAGCAAGGCTTGGGTGCTGAGGACATCTCAACAGAGAGAGCTTGTGGGCTTGCTTCCACCTGGATGGGGAAGAGGCTGCGCTCTAGCTGCGCATGGGTGAACAGCAGGCTCAGGTGCCAGGAAGAACATGGCTCACAGTGATATGGGGACCCAAGACCGTGAACTATGGCACCATGGATTTCCCAGCTCTGGAGAGGTGGTGTTTAAAAGCTATACAGAGTCTCTGCCCTGGAGGCTGGGAGAGTCTGAGAGATGGTGGAGGAAGAGAGGGCTTCCTCCGTGCATCTCAGTGGGGAACTGACAGTCTGCCTGCGTCATGCCATCAGTCCCCAGGTGTAGTTTCCACTTTGTCCTCCTCTAATCATGGGACCACTACCACACAGAGAGAGAAAATAGCCAGAAAAAAAATATATATATATATATATTAATATATTATAACCAAAGATATCCAGCAGCTAGAGAAAGAGAGAGAGAGAAAGAGAGAGAGAGAGAGAGAGGGAGAGAACAATGGCTCAGAACAGATTAAACCCTTACCCAACAAAACAGAACTACCAGAAGAGACAGATGACAACTTGAATGTAAAAAGCAACAAGAGCATCTCTGTTGATTCAAGCATGACACAAAAGACAGTGTCTGGAAATAGGCAATTCAAAGCATGGATTGAAGGAGAAGATGGTCACTGCTGAGACATGAGGTTAAGACTGACAAGTAGAAGAGATGTCTCAAAACCTATGCAAAAATACAAAGAGAGGAAAGTCATAGGAGAAAAAGAGACTTAACATGCAAAATAAGGGAGTGTCAGAAGAATAAAAAGGAACAGATGGCGGGCAGAATTTAACAAATAATAGATGATAATTTCCCCGAGCTAAGGACCTGAATAGACAGCTTAAAAAAATGTCATTAAGTTCAGGGCAGGACTGATTTGAAAAAAAAAAAAAAAAAAAAAAAGACACACCTAGGCATATCCTGAAAAATTTTTCACTCTTAGAATAAAAAAAGTCTCTTACACATTTCCAGGAAAGAGAGAATATTAATGGGCTGATTTGAAAAAAAAATAAAAAATACTTATGTAGGCATATCCTAGAAAATTCCTTAATTCTAAGAATGAAAAAAAACTCTTATATACTTCCAAGAAAGAATGAGAATACCCATGGGCTTATTATCTAAAAACCTGAAGTTTAAATAAGTACAGTCCTGCAGTTGACTTAGGTCTGAGTGTGGTGGCTGATGGGCAATGGCAGGCCACTCCTCCTGAGAACAGCCCACAGTTATCCAGAAAGTGCTCACAGCCTCATGCAGCAGGGCCTGGGGTGTTACGCCCTTCTTTGGGGGTGGTCTCTTATTGAAAAATGGTAATAAAAGTCAGAATTTCTATCTCCAACTGAGACAACCCCATGGTGCCATTGATACTCCATGGTCTCAGGCTCAGGCTAGACTGGAACTGAAACCACAGCTCTGTCCATAATATTCTTCAGCACTCTCCTGCCTACCTTATTCTGTCACAGGTGCCTCCTGAGACATCTCCCTCAGTAAGTCACTTGCAGAAGAATCCCCGTCTGAGGTTCTGCTTCTAGCAAGCCCAATCTGAGAGGAAAGGACTGGGAAACCTATACTCAACCACGATATAATTCACTCATCAGCAAAACCAAAACCAAATATATACATGATTATATGTTAGACTTAAGAAAGCAAAACATGATCATATATTACAATTATCTCTAACCATTTTAGAGGTAGTGCCAGTCAAGACTTTATCCAAATAACAGATGATCTAGATGTTCCCTTTCAATATGGTACCCACTAGACACATGTGACTATTTAAATTAAAATTAATTAAAATAAAATCAAATCAAAAATTCAATTCTGAGTCATCCTCAACGTATTTCCAGAGCTCCATATCTCCATGTGTCTGGTGGCTACCCTAGTGAACGTTTACATTATCACAAAAAGTTCTATGGAATAGTGCTAATCTAGACATTGACCTCAAGATGAAGTAAATATGAGGAGGAGGGGAAAACCTGTTAATTCAGTTAATTCAGGGATGTCCAACCCCTGGGTCATGGACCCATCCCCGGAGTGTCTGTTGACTGTTGGGAAGCAGGGCACACAGCAGGAGGTGAGTGGTGGGCCTGCGAGCATTACCAGCGGAGCTCCGCCTCTTGTCAGATCAGCAGCGACATTAGATTCTCATAGGGTTGCAAACCCTATGGTGAACCAAGCATGCAAGGGATCTAGCTTGTGTGCTCCTTACGAGAATCTAATGCCTGATCATCTGAGGTGGAACACTTCCATCCTGAAACCATCCGCACCCCTGTCTGTGGAAAAACCGTCTTCCACAAAACCAGTCCCTGGTGCCAAAAAGGTTGGGGACTGCTGTGTTAAGCAACACACCTGGTGTGCACTCAGTCTGTATCTCTCTCTATGTTTCTCTCTCTCTTTATTGAATTAATTCTGAATGGATAAGTAAGACTGTCTAGGAATGATGTGTTATAAAATTGCTAAATAAGGGCTCTTAAAACACAATCTGCAGAAAATTCTATTAATAGTTTAGTGCTGTACGTATAAAATGAGTTCATCAACATCTAGGAGTTAGGGAAATAAAAGTATTTCAAAGTCTCTGTGTCACAAGGAGTGGAGAAAGGGAAGAAGACATGGAAGACATTTTTCTAATTGTCTCATCTTATTGGAAGCAGAAATAGGGAGGACATATTGCATTTTGTGGGGAGAGATACAGTTAATATTATTGGGGGAGTGAGTTGGGAGTTTGTTTAAAAATATAGTAAAAAAGGAAGATATCTGATCACAAGAGCACAGAAAGTGGAGAATCCATTAGTGGAATGGAAAAGTGGAAACTCCAAGTTAATAAAGGAGAGGAACAGAATGAAAAACAACATGATCAAATCAGCAAGAAATAAGGAAGAGGAGAAAATAAAAATGTACATTAAATAAAGCATTAAGTAATATGGAAGAAATGAAATCAAGTAGATGAGTTATGATACTAAATATAAACGTACCAAATTATTCCAATAAATGTCAGATTGAATAAAGACAAAACAACATAAAACTAAACAACTATATGCTGTTTATAAGACAATGCTTACAGATACCCAAATGAAAGTACAGTATTAGACTAAGATAGGTACAAACAAAAAGAAATCAGGTTTGAAAGTATAAGACAAGGGGGCATTTAAAGTTAAATGCATTAAAGAAACTCTTACTAATGCAAGAATTCTCGCAAAACAGGAAAGTTGACAAAGGATTTGAATAGGCAATTCATCAAATGAATGGTCCAACAGTTAACAAGATATGAAGAGATGCTCAAACACAATAGTGAAAAGAGAGGAAATAAAAACCACAATGAAATCCTCCTTAGACCTGCAAATATTCAGCTTATAATACCAGGGAATGGTGAGGATGTAAGGTGTGCAACCTTGTGCTTTACTGGTGGGGAGTACACTGGTACCGTCATTCTGGAGAGCCATCTGTCAGTACTTACTAAACTCAATGGTACATATGCTTTATGATCCAACAATTCCACTTTAGGGTCATGATATGTCTTGTAGTCCAGACAATTTTAACCCAATGCTGAATATGAGGTCCAATATTAGACAATAAAATATTGTAAGAAAAACATAGGAAAATCACAATTCTAGAGAGAGACTTAAACATACTTCTCTCAAAATTTGGCAGAAAAGTTTTTGCTATAAAAATAAGTAAGGCATAGGAGAACTGTATTAGAAAATGCAACCTTTGTCCAGTCCTATAGAAATTTTAGCCTGTCCTGGTTATCAATATCTCAGTCACTGATATACTCAATTTCACATCTCAGTAAGCACTGACATCATGCCTAGCCCATGCTGGGTATTCAATAATGCTGAACAAATTTAATGTTGAATACCTAACAAAGGTATTGATATGGTGAATACCTTAGAAAAGAGTAGAATTTGAACACTTGGAAGGTGCTTCTAGAAAGATTTTTATGCCATGTCCAGGATGGGGTAGAAATATTATAGAGATAAAGGCAACAGAATTTCTTCCAACTTATCTGTTTTCTTGAAATTAAGGTTCATGTTTTTTCCTTACTTCTCTGTCTTATAATGTGCTAGTGTTCCCATTATACCCTTGACAACTCACAACCATATCAAACACAGCTTTGTGCTTTGTGGAAAGGCCCTGGCTCTGGAATCTCCTGAGCTGGGTGGAGCATGCCTCAGCTCTGCTATTTGAGAACTGTGTGACTGTCGGCGAGTCCTTTGGGTTCTCTGAGCCTCAGATCACCCAGTCTGTAAAAGAAGGATAATACCTACCTCATAGGGGCTTAGATGGGGTAATGTGTATTCAAATATGTTACTATGAGCCCCAGTCCTACATCCCAAAGTGAGTTCGCATCTCATAGAAACAAACAAACAAATTATGAATCTGTTATAAGCAATTAAGTAAGGATTCTTCACACCGGTTCGTGGGCAACAGAACTTTATAACTGGGCATAAAATAGATGTGGGCCATTTACATCTACAAGTAGCCTTTCATGAAGGTTAAAAAAGTATTATTACTACCACTACCACCACTGCCACCACCACATCCACCAACCATCTCCACTGACATCAGTGTCTCCACAGCTTCCACCACCACCACTTCCACCACCTTCAACCACCTCCATCACCTCCAAACCACTTCCTCCTCCACCGTCAATGACCTCTACCACCGTCATAAGCTCTAGCTTCAACACCATCTCCTTATATTTGATAATTCCTTTATCCTGATGTTCTCACTCTCTCCCCCGACACCCTCTCGTTTGACTTGATTCATGCTACTTTAAAGCTAATGGAAGAATAATCCAATGAGGATCTACCCTTAATTGAAGAGCTAACTTCAAATATGAGCCACTTTCTACAATGCTGTGCCAAGAAGCTATGCACCATGCTGGGTGGTCCCCTCACATCTTCCCTTGCTGCACCAACGGATGGTGGAAGACATAGTGCTCTGCACAGGTTTTTGGTGTGAAGTTATCAAAAGTAAGACTTTTTTGAATTTCACAATGATTTTTAGTTGTCTTCATATTTTTTTCTTTTCTTTTTCTTACGGAGAGGGTTTTGCTATGTTTCTCAGGCTGGAGTACAGCGGCCGTTCACAGGCACCATCCTAGCTCACTGCAGCCTTGAACTCCTGAGCTCAAATGATCCTCCTGCCTCAGACTCCCCAGTAGCTGGAACTACAGGTGCATGCCACTGTGCCTGGCTCTGTCTTCATTTCTTCCCTTTGTTCTCCTAGGTTTGCTGGTTGCTGACAATGTATAGGCTTGTCAATTCCTTGGCTTTATTTTTATTCATTAACTTGAAAATCTGAAGCACAGCTGATGGGTTAAAAAATAGTTTCCTGTTTTAGGCTCATTGTTCCCAAAATCAAATCAGTGACAAAACCATGAAGATCGTAGGATTTGGAAGGTGAAAAATCATAGCATTCAGGACTGCAGGTGCCACCAGCTAATTGGGCTAACTGGGCTCTGAAACTGCAAGGTAAGAATATAAATAGGCCGAATAACTATGGGTAGTAATTGTGGATTCAAAGACTCGACCTTTACATAAAAGAATGGAGTTTCTTACCCGTTTGAAGACAATGAAATTATCAATAAAAAAATAAACTAACAACATAAATTTCCAACAATAAGAGGGTTTTAAAATTATGACACATCTGTAGAATTCTAATGTGGCCACTAAAAATAATATGGAAAACCCAAAACAAACAAAAACAGAAAAAGAAAACAAAAGAAAAATAATAAAAATAATCTTGCTGTCAGTGTAATGAGACTAAGTTCATAGTTCCCAAACCATATGCCAAGGTACCCCAGGGAACTGCGGCAAACTTACAATGCTGTGGCAGAGGCTATTTTAAAATTTTGAAGGTAACTTGTCAGATACCTTCTAAATTACTAGTGCATCTTTCAACATTAGATTACACTACATGTATTTTGATGACATCAAATGTAAAGCGGTGTATCTGGCAGTTGTCATGACCAAAAACAAATAAACAAAAAGTCCTGTGTAAAAATCAATGTGGAACAGGAAATGAGGGTGAGGGTGTGGTATCCAACCTGGTTCCAAGGTCGGAGAAGTGAGGCAGTGTCCAGCAGGCCTGCACGTTTCAATAGTGTTTTAGAATGAAATATAATTATTTTGCAAATTTCAATTTACATGTATTTGTTGTTATGCCATACTTAGAGTTTGGACTGAATTACCTAATAAATGGAATGGCTTTTATTTTTATTTATTTATTTTTCTAGGAGGTGCTGTGACAAGTTACTGAGAACCAAGAAACTTTAGTAACCCCTGAAATTTGGTGAAAAAATGAAATCAAAACTGTGTAAATACAGTCAATAATCTCACTCTTCCTTGTATGTGTACGCACGTGTCTGTGTTAAAATGGCGTAAAAAATATATCAAAATTCAAAATTCAAAAAAAAGACAGGTCTTCATTTTTTCTCCATAGTTTTCTAATTTTGCTAAGCTGCCTATGATGAATACTTCATGCTCTCAAGTGGTAAAAACATAAAAATGAAAGGTTTTTAGAAAAACTCTCAAAGGAAGCACATTTTCTTCTATAGATAAAAATATCTGCTAACCATACCACAGGGTTTCATTTCTAGAGAAGGTTTATCACATTCAGCTGTTTCTCCAGCTTTCTGCTCTAACCCAAGTGGGATCTGGCTTTAGCACATGGAGATTTGAAGAAAGCTATTTCCTCATGCACCTCTCAGCGTTGTTTAAAAAGTGCTCCTTTCCCCACCCCTACAGACTTCAGAAAGTGAACTTGGCTTGGGGTTTCCAGCCTCACAGCTGGAAACCTCCAGCCAATGAGGTTTCCAGCCTCACAGCTCACATGTCCTGCAAAGATACTGCTGACCCATGAGGCAGGAGGTGAGGGCTGCTGATGTCAGATGCTGCTGCAAGTAGTCATTGCTCTGCCTCCTGCTTCATGGTGGGAGCAACGGTCTGCAGCACTGCAGCAGCCTGCAGGTTTCAGGTGAAAGATACCACTGGAAGCCTGCCGTTAGACACTTCACACTTGAATGCACCCACGAGTGAAAGAGATCTGTGGTATTTTTCCATTCAATGTTTTTTCTTTTTTTTAAAATGGAGTCTCGCTCTGTCACTCAGGCTGGAGTGCAATGGCACGATCTCTGCTTACTGCAACCTCTGCCTCCCGGGTTCAAGTGATTCTCCTGCCTCAGCCTCTCGAGTAGCTGGGATTGCAGGTGCCTGCCACCACACGTGGCTAATTTTTGTAAATTTATTAGAGACAGGGTTTCACCATGTTGGCCAGGCTGGTCTCGAACTCCTGACCTCAAGTGATCCTCCTGCCTCTGCCTCCCAAAGTGCTGAGATTATAGGCATGAGCCATTGCGCCTGGCTTTTCCATTCAAATTTATAAGAACTCTGAGAACTCACACTTGTATGGTTTAGAGAGTGACATATAAATTATTCCAAATGGTATTCCTAAAATGATGAAGACACATATGTATAATTTTTGTTTTATTAATTGAGAGAGAAAAACTCAAAATATTGTTCTCTTCTTAAAAAGGAATTTTCATTGTACTCTGTACATGTGACCATTTGGTTTGATTCATTTTTTATTTCTTGACTGCTGATGATTTAATGTATTAAGCTATTCAATCCTTACTCCAGCCCTGTGAGGTAGTACTGTTATATCCACTTTTAACAGATGAGGAAACAGAAGCTCACAGAGGTTAAGTAACTTGCACTAGGTCATACAGCTGGAATATGAAGAATCAAGGTTTTTTATTTATCTTGGATGGTTTGGCTCCAGAGGGCTCTTAAGCAATATGTTGTCGTCACCGCCTCTTTGTAAAGTTACTATTTGTTTACACAGGGGTATTCATTCATTGGGTATGAATATAAGGTTATACTCTCCCGTAAAACCCAAAGTTACATCTTCTCCAAATTTTCTAGGAAGTACAGTCATTTTGTTCTCAAAGCTTTCATAACAAAATACTTATACTTCTGTTATAACATTATGTTTTCATTTGTCTTTACAATTCATTCTCCCTCACTAGACTGTGCACTCTGTGGAGGTGAAGACCAAATACTGTTGTTTTTCCTCTCAGAACATAGTAGGTGCACAATAAACATCTGTTAAGGAATGAAAGCTGGTATTATACTGATAGCAGTTGCCACCGGTGCTGTGCCTTTATCCCCTCAGTCCACCCCAGAGGCCACCTGCAGGCATTTCCTATCCATGCTGAAGGTTCCCTGAGTCTCTCTACCACCAGGTGTCCTCTAGCTGTTGGGGGATGCATGGCCAAGTGTGGAGTTGCCAGGAAATTAACTCCTGGGAGCAACCAACAACCAGGAAAGCTTGGAGTTGGTGGGTAGATGTCCCAGCTTCCTTGCTCCTTGCTGGGCTACTTGTGAGGTGTGCTCCACATGGTCTCAGAGCATCCCTGGCACAACCGAGCCTGCTTGCCTATGGAGTTGCCTGTTCATCAACAAACCAGGCTTCTTCTCCTTTCTGGCCTCAGTACCCCATTCTCTCAGAGCCGTATGGAAATGAATTTTGCAAAGTGGATTCTTGCCCTGTCAAGCCTCTGGATGGGAAGGCAGTGGGGAATGTAGGCCAGCTGACACCTGAATTTCAGCCTCCTGAGACCTGAGGAGTCAGTGAAGCTGTGCCAGACTCCTGACCCATAGAAACTGCAAGGATATTAACAAATGTGTGTTGTTTTCAGCTGTTACATTTATGGTAATTTCTAACATAGCAATAGAAAGCTAGTATAGCTTTTGATACCTGGAAGTGGGCAACTGCTATAGCAAATACCTAAAAACATGAGTATTAGTTTGCTTGGGCTGCTATAACAAAATAACACAGAATGGGGTGGCTGCCTTCTTACCTGTATCCTCACATAGCCTTTTCTCTGGGTGGGCACCTCTGGTGTCTCTTCCTCCTCCTCTTTTTCTTGAAATTTTTAAAAAATACACACAGGGTCTTGCTATGTTGTTCAGGCTGGTCTTGAACTCCTGGACTCAAGTGATCCTCCTGCCTTGGCCTCTCAAAGCACTGGGATTACAGGTGTGAGCCACCATGACTGAGCTCTTCCCTTTTTTATAAAGGCACCAGCCCTATTAGATTAGGGTCCTACCCTTGTGACCTCACATAGCCTTAATTACTTCTCTAAAGTCCATATCTTTAAATAATGTCACATTGGGGATTAACACCTCAAAGTATAAAGTTTGGGAGGGACACAATTCAATCCATAACAACGTGGAAGAGGTTTTGTAACCAAGTGGGTGAAGGCTGGGGGAATTTTGAGGAACATGGTAGAAAAAGTCTAAATGACATGAACAGACTCAGAGTAGAAAACTGGACATTGAGGATGCTGATGGTGAAGGCTCAGAAGTGAGGAACACTCATTGGAAACTGAAGGAAGGAGAAAGGAGAATCTTTTGTAATGTGAAGTACGGTGAAATCGTCTCCTGAGGTTATGTGGAAAGCAGAATTGAAAGTGATACACTTGGCTGTATAAAGATTTCCAAGAAAAGTGTTGAAGGAACCCTCTGGTTTCTTCTTTCTGCTTGTAGTAAAATGTGTGAGTAAAGAGGAAAATTGGGAGGACAATTTTTCTTAAAAAACAGAATCAGAATCTGATGATGTAAAAAATTCCGATGATCTCTAGATGGCACAGATGCTAGAATGAAGAGATTCACTCTCAGGAGAGCATGCCCTGGGGAAAAGTCTGAGTGTGACTGTACAGCTCTTTGTTAGAAAGTTAGAAAGATCAAAAGACAAAAGTATGCAGTTACACGAAGGGGTCTTTTAAGAAATTAAGGGTCTGCCCTACAGATCTTCTCAATCAAGCCAGAAAACCTCAAGGAAGCATATGGGCATCGTCCCTCAGTCATCTCAGAAGGAGGCCAAGGAACAGGAAGGCTTATCTTTAAAATATCTGTGGATATGACGTCACCTAATGGAGTGAACTGCAGTGAATCCACACAAACTTTACAAAGTTCTTAAGAAATTATTTCATCAGGAATACTGGCCACTTAGCCTGAAAGGGACAAAGAGAGTATGAAATAAAGGAGGCTTTCAGACCCTTCCAATTCTACTAGCAGTGGAAAGCATGCTGATAAAACTACCCAGGATGCAAACATGTGCTGCCTTTCATGAAAAAGAAGGACAGAACCAAAAACCCTGAGGGAGGAGCCTAAGCCACAGAGGGCCATTCCCAAGCCTTGAAATGTAATCAGGGAACTTCTAACATTTTCCTGGCTGGATTTCAGAAGAGCCACGGACCAGTAATTCCTTTTTTCCTTCCACTCACTTGCCCTCACCCTGCCCCCATTTTGAATCAGAATTTTTACACTGGTTATCCTGTGCTGTCCCACCATTGTATGTTGGACAGGCTGGGGGCATATAATTTGTCTCTTTAGCTTCACAGGTCCATGGATGGAGAGGAATTGTGCCCCAACAGCTGTATTTAATAGATTACTCCCAAGCACTCCATCAATACCTAATCACAATTTAGATGATGAGAGTTTGGACTTTGAGATGATGCTGCAATGAGATGAGACTTTGGGATTTTTGGGCTGGGATGAATGTATTTTGCATGTGGGAGTGACATTGGGAACCAGGTAGACAGACCCTAGGGTGACCCCTCAATGATTCCCACCTCCTGGTGATCATGCCTTTGATTATCCCCTCTCCATGAGTGTAGGCAGGATCTGTGGCTTGCTTCTAACCAACAGAATATGGCAAAGGTAGGAGGCTGTCCCTTCTGTGTTATGTTACATGTCAAAGGTGATGGGATGTCACTCTCATGGTCAACTTACATTATATGGCAACACTGATGGGATATCACTTCTGTGAGTACATTATTATATATATAGTCCAAGCAGACTAGCTCTTGCTTTCCTGCTAGCCTTGAAGAAGCAAGCTGTCACGCATTCTGCAGCTGCAAAGAAAAGAATTCTGCCCATAGAATTCTGACTAAACAAGCTTGGAAGTGGATTCTTCCCCATTTGAGCCTCCAGATGGGAATGAAGCCCAGCTGGCCCCCTAATTGCAGCCTTGTGAAACCTTGAGCAAGAAGATCCTGTTAAGCCATGCCTAGACTCTGAACTCAGAGAAACTGTGATAATAAATATGTGTTCTTTGTAGCCATTAACTTAGTGGTAATTGTCATGCAGTAATAGAAAGCTGATATGAAGATTCTCAACAGTTGATGGATTCAGTGATTCTAGCAAACACTTAGACAGGTACCATCTTAGGCAGCCATTAACCGTACAGGTAACAGTAGTAGCATCCAATCAATTAGATAGTGATGTGCTGCTTGGAAATGATTTTAAAGTGATAGATTTATCATCAGTATAAAGTTGACAGCATAATGCTTCCACTTAAAATTACACAATAAAACACTAAAAACGATAGGATTTGATAGTTCCACTAAAGCAGCCTCTAGCTGCCATCTTAGTGTCCCAATTTCTTTAAGATGCTAAATGAGAGATAAAATTAAATCTTTCAAGTTCCAAGCATGAGTGGGAGTCACAGAGAGCCACATGCCTTTCTTCTTTTGATTTAGAAGGATTATTTTCAGTTAGGTCACCACTGCTGGGAGAGAAGAGCTGGGGGAAAGAAGATGTCCCCTAGAATATCATTTCACATTATATAGAATTTCCCAGCTATCAAAGCACAGCTGTCCTTATTTGATGAGTTCAGCTGTCAGGAGTTCAGAGAGGGCCACTCTATGGGAAACCAACACAGTTCTGGAGACACGCTTGTGATCTGGGGGGTGTGCTGTTTGACCTAAAATATGATGAGCTCAGGGAGCATCGAGGCCATAGTGGAGAAGGAGTGAGCGGCACACGTTTGAAAGTTCACTCATTCGCTTCTCATTGTATGATTTCATTGACATTTCCTATTTAAATATTCTGCCTAACTCACTTGAGAAGACTGCGTGGATTACATGCATAATGAAAGACTCCACAAAGGGCTCTGAGTACTCTACAACTAAAAAATAAAGTCATATGGCAGTAATGATAGGGAATCATAGTCAGGTAGGTATTTATAATGATGTCCTTGTCAGATTCTCAAGGGAGAGCTCATGGGCTAAATCCGGGATTTCTACATGATCAAATCAAAAGCATTCCTTACCCACAGAAATAATATTTGACATTAATGTGCTCTGTGGTCTTAGGAAAAACCACTGTGCCTACCTGAGTCTCAGTTACACAGTCTGCAAGGTGAAAAGGTAAGAAGGAAGCAATTTTGTTTTCTGACTTAGCATCATTTATGCATATAACAGTTTTTCATGCCCAAACATACTTATTACCAGGAGGCACAGTGATGTGGTGATTACAAGCCCGGGGTTTGGAGTCAGATAGGTATAAGGTTTGAGTCCTGGGCCTTTGCAGTTACAGAAGTGGGATCTTCAACAAAGCCTTTAAACTTTCTAAGACTTGCTTTCCTTACCCAAAAGACGGAGTTACTACTCTCTAATTGAAAAGGCTGGTATGGGGCTAAGTAAGATAGTGTATCAGTCAGTTGTCCTGTAAGGCTGCACAACAAACCATCCACACTCAGTTTCATACAATGAGGTTGGGGCTGGGTGGCTCTGCTTCCAGTTTCAGAGATGCAGGCAGTCTGTCATCTAAGGCATATTCTTATGATGTTGGCATAAGCACAGAGGGAAATCTTAGCTGTCCATTAGAAGTCTGCTCACATCACCCCATTGGCCATGGGAGTCACATGCAAATTCAAGGGATGGGGAAGTACTCAGTCCTTTATGAGACTGTGGTGAGAAAATGAAAAATTGAGTTTATTTAGTTTTTGAGACAGGGTGTCACTCCATTACCCTGTCTCTAAAAAAATAAATAAATAACTGGGTTCAACTTAGAAATTGGGTGAATTTGCACAAATCAATCATACTGAGTCAAGACTTATCTGTACAACTTGGTTAAAACTATTTGTTATTATAAGTGCCACAAAAGAATAAATCTTAAATATTTTTTACTCTATAAAACACCATCTGATATTTGGTAACCATACTCTTGATTTTGGTCAGGCCTGTTGCCTAAGAGATTTCAACAAAAACTAGAGATTACTATAGATTTAACACCTGCATTGCCTTCACACCAGCTTCTGCTCTGGGAGTAGAGTTGGGGTAAAACACTCAAGTGGAGGTACTCACAGGAACCCTCAGTATATGCGGTCCCTGTGTGGATTCTTCTCTATTGCTTCCTCCCAGGAGTTACAGTTGCAGAATACAGCCACTGCAGGAATGCTGCGAACAGCATTTTGAACCATGAGAAGGGGCTTTCAGGAATAGATCTAACCACCAATTGGTGGTAAATAACTTTTCAATATAACCTATAACTGACAATTGCTTTAAAATGGTACATTCAATTTGTGTTTACCTTGGTCTTGAGGGTGGCAGGAGATTAAATCTTTCAAGTTCTAAGCATGAGTGGGAGTCACAGAGGGCCACATGCCTTTTTTATTTTGATTTAGAAGGATTATTTTCTAATAATCCTTGGCAGGAGATTACAGTTACTCTTTGATGGGGAGTAACTGAGAGCATTCATTCATGAGGTCTCAGTGACCCAATTTCAGTTGGGACACTAAGAGCTGTCTTCCAAACGCCGGGATCATGGACCATGAATCTCCAGTTATTCTCCGCTGGTTCCAGGGAGCTGCAGGTGTGACAGGTGTGACATCACCCATTTGTGATTTCAGAGCTGTCACACTGGGTACCAGGATGGCCCTGCCAAGAGGCCTGGAAGTGTGTGGTTAACAGAAGAAGTGGTGGGTACCCACAGGGGTAAATTCCCTGGGGTGATACTGTCTTCTCTGAAAATATCAGCTTTTGTTTTTAGAGTAATAACTAGGCCATGTGAGCTTAAGTTTGTTCAAAGTTTAAGGAAATCTTAAAGTGGCTTATGTAAAACATTGCAAAACACTGATGTAAACAAAGATGTTTCTTATTAGTGGTTGATATAGTTTGTTACTTTTAAAGGGGTGTGAGAAAGAGACATTTACAGGGAAAGATGGTGTGTTGGCATGGTGCACATCAAAAAATCACCACATTAATACAATGAAAAACTGCTTGGCTGAAGTTTCCAGATTGGATGGGATCATAAAAATGAAGAAATATAATAAATCTAGCTTTGGTTTTGGATTTCTTCTTTTATTTGGAAACAAGGTTACCTTGCCCACATCTCCTGAATTTAGGCAAATGAGAAAACGGGGGCCAGTGTGACGTTTCTACTCCACAGTCTTTGTGGCGGTGGGAGGGTTGAAAAGGCACACTGACACCGGAAGGAGGGATTCCAGGAAGTAATAGGCACTGAGAGAAATGTGAGTGTCCAAGTCCCTTGTCCTCACTGGTTTTGCAAGTATAAAAATAATAAAAACAACTTTAACAAAGGATCAGCAATCTCTCCTCCCGCTGAGGGCCTTGGTTCTGAAGAACTCGGTGCTGTTCTTCTGAAGTGGCATTTTTGACAAGAGGTTTTAAAACATAGGTAATCTGTCTAATGGGTTTCATTTTATCATTACTTTTACTTTGCAATGAAACTAACTGTCTTTATAACATATACACTCTTTCTTCTTTAAGAAGGTTTGAATTTTTATTAAATGTCTTCTGATAATCATTAAGTTGGAAGAACTTCCTGCATCCCAACTTTTCACAACCATTTGACTAATACACCTCTAACACCTGCAGGATTACATATTAGATCAATATATTTGGTACACTATACATTGGGTCTGACCTTTAAATAAATCAATTCATTTTGTATTAGGACAATTTCTTGATCTGAGACCTGTGTCCTTCCTGCACAGAGGCTTCACAAAATAGCAAACTCCTGACTGTGGTTTCCAAAAGTGCCCCCGTGCCATCCAATCTCTACTTGTCCATCTGGCCGTATCCCCCACCCCTCTCCCCATCATGCTCTGCTCTACCCAACAGATGATCTGTTTTTCCTTTAAACTCCTCAAGCTTGTTCCTGCTACAGGGTCTTAGGACTAGTTCTTCCTCCTTCCTTTGAATATATCTCTTTCCAGGGTCTTCTCCTGGCTCCATTGTTACCTCTTAGAAGTGCCCTGATGTTCACCCAGATGAGAACTTAGAAATGAAAAGGGGTGACCCAGCTCAGTGAACACGAACGCATTGGACTTCATGTTGCAGAAGAGATGCTTCTAGCTCAACATTATATTTTAGCAGAAACAGGTCTAAAAGAAGGGAGAGGCAAAAACAAAAAAACAAACAAAAAACACTGATTTAAGAGGATAGGAAAGTAATGGGGAATCTAATCTATGAGCTTTAAGAAGAGACCTGTTAAGGGAGCCAGAAAAGTCATGAGGGGGCAGCCCCAGCTCTCAGAATTGCTGGGAGCTTCACTCAGCTAGGAGCATGGCAAACATCTGGAAACAGTTTAAATTGCTTGGCAACAACTCTCAGAAAGTAAAGGAGGCACTAAAAGAAATAACACCTTCTGGCTTAATTCTGACCAACAAGGAAGAGCACATCAGTTATGTGTAATTGAGAAGGAACCTTGGGGAAAACTGTTACCTTAGGTCAAAGGGAAATAATGCTAGAAAATGTCAGATAGTTGCCCTGTATTTTGGGAAAGCAGATTTTTAAAAATATTCAAGGAAAGAGAGAATCCCATGGAAATAAAACTAAGAAAAATGATATAGCTCTAAATACAATGCAAAATTGAGAATCACAAAAATAGAGACAGGCAGAGAATTTCAGAGTAATTAAAGTAGACTCAATTTTGGATGAGCTTTCAACATAAACTACAATGGGAGAGAAAATAAAACAGTGGTCTTCAAGAATGGGATGGCCAGACCTAAAGATTTACCTCTCTTGATTTTACCTGTTTTTGTGAATAGAGAGGTTTTTAAAGCAGTAGTCAGCAGCAGCCGATAAAAAAGGAAGAGACAGAACCTCAGCTTTGAAAGATTATAAAATACCGAAGACAAACAAAACTAAGTCAGAGCCAGTTTTGCATTGGTCTTCTCTGTGACTCTTCAATCTTTAAAAGATAAAAAGAAGATAGTTAAGAAGGCTTTGAAGGCTAAATTAGAAAAGGGACGGTAAATAAGGATCTAACAACTTAAAAAACTTCAAAAGAGCTGGTTTAGAGAAATTATATAGTATACACGAAAAGGGATGGAATATTGCATTCAATAATCTTTGAAAAGGTTGTAGAGATTAGAAGATTGCTGGCCAAATGGAAAAGACAAAAGTCTCTATTTTCATTTAAAACAACAAAAAAGTCAGTAGTGTGTGAAAGGCAAGTTGCAGAAGCCACAGATAATCACATTTAATATAAGTTCCAAGATAGTGGTTCTCAAAATTTTTGTCTCAGGAACCTCTTAAAATTATTGAGGACCTAAAAGAGACCTTAGTTTATGTTATATCTATTAATATTCACTGCATTAGATATTAAAACTGATAAACTTATTTATTTACTTGAGACAGGTTCTTGCTCTGTTACCCAGGCTGGAGTGCAGTGGTTCAATCGTGGCTCACTGTAGCTTTGACCTCCTAGGCTCAAGCGATCTTCCCACCTCAACCTCCAGAGTAGCCGGGATGACAGGTGCACACCAGCATGTCTGGCTAATATTTTTTTATTATTATTTTTAGTGGAGATGAGGTTTTGCTATGTTGCCCAGGCTGGTCTCAAACTCCTGAACTCAAGAATTCTTGCTTTGGCCTCCCAGAGTGCTGGATTACAGGCATGTGCACACCCAAGAAAATTTAAAACATAAGACTATAAAGCACACGATCCATTAAGCATCCATCAATCAATGACATTATCACATGTAATGTAGCTTCTCCATTGTATACACAGGAAACGAGAGTAAAAAAAGCAAACTCTAATTTTGCAGACTCCCTAAAAGAGTCTGAGGAATCCCCGCAGGTTTAGACCACACTTTTGAGAATCCCTGCAAGAAAATTTTCATCATGGGCCCAAGAAGACATGAACACAGACGTCCATGACAATATTATTAATATTTATAATAGCAAATACTTGATAATATCCCTTAGTAGAGAAATGGATAAATTGAAAAAAAAAGCTAGAGTCATTTTTAAATAAATTCATTTTCTACACATCAGTGTGAGTTAATCTCAAAACACTATTAAGTAAAAAAGCAAGTTAGAGATTATCTACATTATGACATCACTTCATAAAATTCAGATATGCCGAATAAAACTATCTAATATTATTTATATAATTCTACCTGAAAATTAAAAAGAAATATGAAGC
The DNA here is from genome assembly GCF_006542625.1 of Nomascus leucogenys. Classification (NCBI taxonomy): domain Eukaryota; kingdom Metazoa; phylum Chordata; class Mammalia; order Primates; family Hylobatidae; genus Nomascus; species Nomascus leucogenys. The sequence goes on from NC_044391.1 coordinate 4,011,918, forward strand.
AAATATTAAGATACGCTTTTTTTTCATTTTAGGCAGAAGCTACAAAAGCTTTTAAATATTATCCTCTGTATTTTTTTTTTCAGCATTTTCAAATGATTTCTAGGCTGTAACAAAGGGAAAGTGTGATCATTATGTTGTGGCTTTAGTCCACCTAGAACAGCAGTTCTTAAAGTTATGTCTATCCATCAGCAGCACCAGCAGCATCTGAGAGCTTGTTAGAAATGCAAGTTATCAGGCTCACTCCAGACCCACTGAATCAGAATCCCTAGGGTGGGGCTTGGGAATCTGAGCTATAACAAGCCCCCAGGGAAATTCTTATGAAAATCTAAGTTTGAGAACTACTGGCCAATCACAAACAAATACGACAATTCAACCTGCCCTTTACATAATGCATCTAATTCAGCACAGATTTTGGTAATATTGCTTATGATGTTCTCATGGATGAAATGACGTTAGATATAAAAGGAGTTTCTCAATGATATTTGCCAAATGTTTTAAAGGGAACCTCCCCTTGGGGTGTTCAGGTTATCTTGGCTAGCCTACATGGCCTACATGGCTAGCCCAAAAGTTTGGGCACACAAACTTTTGACACAAGTACAAGCTAACTTGTGGCTTCTGGTTAAATTTCTGACAGTTTGGAAATCTCGGCCAGTGTCAACTCACATTGATACCTTATGTGGATACATTCTTTTATACTACTTAAATCAAAGTTCTCAAAGTGTGGTCCTCAGACTAGCAGCATCAGTACCACCTGGAAATTTATTAGAAATGCAAATTCTTGGGCCCCATCCCAGTTCTACTGAAGCAGAAATTCTGAGAATGGAGCCCAGCAATCTGTGTTTTATCAAACTCTTCAGGTGATTCTGATCTACTGTATGGTTGGAGAAACCCTGGCGTAAATAAGTCTACACAGAGGAGAGGTGTGTCCTGGGTAAGCATGACAATGGGTAAGCATGAGGTTCTAAACAGGAACAGCTGAAATCCTAAATAATCAAGGAAGAGTGTTGGTGGCAATGGCGGATTTCCACTCAGAACTAGCTTGGCAAAGCTTGCTGACAAGTACTGAAGACCTGGCATTTTCCACAACATCAGGGGCGACACACTTCCTCCATTGACTGTTTTTAATGTCATGATCTCTTTTCTCATTTTCCTTTCTCAATTTAAAGGACACTTTGACCAACTAGAATGGTTGGTTCTATTTAACGTAAATAATTTTGCCAAAATGGCTTTAAACATGCCTGGCTATATTCAGTCTTTTCTGTCCATTTATTCATTACTTCTTATTTCAAGGACTTTTGACTTCTGAGATATATTCTCTGTACTTTATAATATGTCATTCTTCGGTGACTTGTAAGATTTTTCCAGAGAATCCATTTCCAAAAAATGGGATCATACAAACTATATGACATAGTTTGGCCCCTTAAACCTTTTAATTTTTACTTATTGTAAGAGTCTGGTAGTCACAGGATTCTGTTTGACCACCAATATTGTCTACTGTCTGCCATTGGTGTTAACTGAACTCATATGTGGAGACATATTTACACTCATATTTGGAGAAAGACAGGATTTGCTTTATGGGAGTTTAGTGTTAGTATGAGGTACTAGATTTTTTGGGTGTTCTTCAGTTAAATGGATTTGATTAACTTTATTCTTTATGGGTGAGATCCAACCTAGCTGGATCTTGTTTCTGTCACTCCTTGTCAGTTTTTATTTTATTTTTTCCTTCAGGGGCACAATTGTGCCTGAAGTCTCATTTGCAGAAATCCAGGACCTGCTCTATACTTGAGATGTATCTTCCAGTCATCACCCAGTTAACATTTAAGTGTCTATAACTAATATTTTAGTCTTTTCATTTCATATGGACTGAATGCTCACGTGTTTGGCACAAGGGCTGGAAAGCCCATACTAGTGAGTAAGAGAAGCACCGGTTTGGCAGCTTAGAAGTGAGGAAATCTTGCTCCAACTCTCAGTGGGACTGATTGTCAGAGAGGAAAGGATAACGAGCCAGCCCACCTAGGAGATGGAAGAAATGAAGTAGAAGGTTCTGCTAAGTCCCACATCCACTGAACATGATGGGTTACCACTAAGATGAGAGCCTCTTTCTTTGCTCCCGCACAGGACCTGCTAGGATCTGGACGAGTAAAAAACCATGGTGAAGTAAATGATACTTTGTCCTAAGCAAATAATGCATACACTCTGACAAGATGGCACATGTCCTGGGTCTTCAGCTAGAATGTTTCTTTAAGACTCTGCTTCCATCTAGAATGTTTCTTATCCAATGATAATGATAATGATACTCCAGGGTAGGAAAATAAGTCTTAGTTTCACGTGAGAATTTTTCCTTCACCATGGTGATAAATAGTAGAAGACTTTTCAGGGCACACTGCTCATTCCATTTTCTGGGTTTTGTAAAAACTTGGGATATAAGAAAAACAATGAAACTAAACAGGCAGACTTTTTCTAATCCCAACTTTTTAAAGATATGGTCCACCTTATTATATGATCATTAGTGAAGTGCTTGCCTTCTCTTAGGGAGAAAATTATGTTCAATAGTAGGATATTGCCACACGCAAACTAGTAGAGTTGGTTAGTCAGTTTCTAATAAATATCAATTGATATCTGTTTAAAATGACAGCCTCCTTTTGTTCCCAAAGCTTTGTCTTCTCAAATATCCATTTTTGTGTGTGTGTGTGTACTTAACATTTTAGTTGGTTTGAAAAGTTTTGAAATTCTACCAGAAAATCAAACTCACAAAATGCAGAATTATAAGACTCTGTATTGATCTTTGGGCAGAACAGACTCATATGTTCAATACCAGAATAGAATGACCAGCACTGTGCATGAACAATGGAATCACAGTTCTAATTTAGTCAGGTCACGTGATATTTCATAAGCATTTCCCATAATGCATCAGCTGTTCTCTTTCTTTGCATCCCTTTAAAAATGTATTCAGTTTTGTTCTGCATATTATTTAAATACAGTTTATGCAGTATTCATGTTAACGCAGAATAACATATTCAAAAAACACAGATGTCTACTAATATAATGAGCAAGGAAAGAATCTGAACTTCAAGCTTTGTATAGATTATGAAACTCTGGAATGATCCACTGGATAATATGATTATAAATTTCAATGATGTTTAACTCCCGTAGAGAACTTTTGGGCAATTGCCTGATAGTCTATAGAATTCTTATCATTCTGAAGTGCAGAAGAAAACTGCAATCCCTGGATTTTCTTTGTAATAATTGGCATAACTGAAATTTTTTTGGGTCTGCTTTCTGCTTATGTGTAATTACTTTTATGAGCATTTATTGCCAAAAATTTCCTAGCTACATATTTAAGATAAATTATATCTTATTCTAGGACTCAAATTACTTGCCTTTATTTGAAATAGCTCTCTCTTAGGCTATAAAGACAAATTTGAAAGCTATAAAGACAAATAAATATGTGCATATATATTTGTATATATATACACACACATATTTATTTGATTATATAAACATATATATGTATATGCCTATATATGCATATGTATATATATTTATAAATATTATTATTAAAATCTATTGGTAGTAAATTTTATATGAAAGAAAAGTTTAAATATTTTGAGAGCAAATGGAAAACAACAAAAGGTAGTCTAATGTTGGTCAGAAGCTATTGCCAATATTAACCAGAGTGGATGGATAATATGCTTCAGTATAAAGTCTAACAGAAACACCATTTAAAGTCAAAATAAAAATGTCCTATTTTGTGATCGTATTTTATGTGTCTGATTTTTAAAAAAATCACATCTAAAGCCGAAGTTCCTTTTCATGTGCTGTAATTTATAAGAAATGGTGAAAATTATAATCATGAAAGAATGATTGTGAATAATCTGTGAATGTTAAAAAATATGTAGTTTGGCATTTTATAGCTTGCTTATAAAGCTGATGCAGTGCATCAGATAAGAGCATGATTCTTAAGCCCAGCCAAAGATGGAGCCCTCACCATACCTTCATAGGAGCCAGCTGGATGGGTGTGATGCATGAAGGGTCCACCATAGGCTTTGGCCTGTTGGCCGTATCTGCTAACAGGCTGTGCCACTGCTGGGGAAGGCCGGTAAACTTCTGCTCTTGTGGATCAAACCCAGTATGAACCCTGTGTTCAAAGTTGGATGGGCCAGATATTTCAATCTTTTTCTTTTTCTTCCCAAACATGATGCCAAAACCTGGGAAATATAAATAGAAAAGAGGCAGCTGTTTATATCTTGCCAGTAGAAGACCATGAGAAAGCTATTGTTAATTCATTCAGGGCAACATCTTTTCAGTTATTCCTCTAGATCCCAGCTGCAAAAGATAAAAGTTGAATTTTCGGGGTGTGTAAATTAGAAAATTTTATTCAATTTTTTTTGTTCCCTCCTTAAACTTCCCATGTGGATTAGAGTTCCCTGCCCCATTGACTTTGATTTGGCCACGTGACCTGCTTTGACTATGGAGGGAAGAGACAGTTAGCAGGTTCAGGGCAGAAGTTTTTGGAGGCATTGTATGTTTCCACTTTTTCCTTGTGCTCCTGTCACTTGCCACAAAGATCTCTCTCTCAGGTAGATGACACTTCCTCAGCCTAGGTCTTGGAAGGAGAGATGCATGAGGGCAGACACAAGGCCAACCTCCAGTCTGAAGCCAAGACCAGGCAAGCTCAACTGAGATATTGTTGAGCCACGGCTGACTTGCAAATAAGAAATAAAGTATGTAATGAAGCCACTGAGATTTTGGCCTTGTTTGTTATATAGCATTATTAAAGCGGACCAGTACACAGGGAGAAACATTTCAAAGTTTGGTATGTACTTAAAATCCAAAACATTTGTGGGGAATAAAATATATGCATACATGAAAAATGGGTTGATAATGATAGTCACCACGTAAAGGATCAAACAAGTAAATATTTACAAAGCGCTTAGAAAACCATCTGTCACAAAGTAATTACTTCAAGTATTAATTATACACTTCTGGACAAATATACAAGCAAGTTGACTGATATTACCTGCAGAGAAGGGAACCAGGGGAAGAAGGCAGGGAGGAAGACTCACTTTTCACTGTATATTATATTTACAATTTTTTACAGTGTACTTTACCTGTTTGAAACAACATAGTTTACCTGGGTGAAACATAGCCAGTGACCAGAATACCTCTAGAAAATATGTAAAATAGGCAAAGTGTGCTTTACGGTGTTGAAAACACATAAGGTAACCTGGGTTTGCATCCCAGGTAGGTCACCTATTCACTGTGATCCCAGATAATTGCTTTTTCCTCTCTGCATCTACTCATCTGTGAATAGAAAAATCATCATTTTGAGAATCCTTTCAACACTGCATGGGCATTGTAAAAGATGATGTTTTGGCCTACGTGTTGATTTGTTGAGGAAGATTTATCTCAGCGCTTGGACTGAAATAGGTGGGTCATATATTCCTACACTTCTTTTTTTTTTTTTTTTTTGAGACAGAGTCTCGCTCTGTCGCCCAGGCTGGAGTGCAGTGGTGCAATCTCGGCTCACCACAAGCTCTGCCTCCCGGGTTCATGCCATTCTCCTGCCTCAGCCTCCTGAGTAGCTGGGACTACAGGCACCCGCCACCGTGCCCAAGCTAATTTTTCTGTATTTTTAGTAGAGACGGGGTTTCACCGTGTTAGCCAGGATGGTCTCGATCTCCTGACCTCGTGATCCGCCCACCTTGGCCTCCCAAAGGGCTGAGACTACAGGCGTGAGCCACTGCGCCCAGCCTATGTTCCTACACTTCTATGTATATATTCTTCACAGCATTTACCCACTTGTGATTAATTAATTACATATAATGGTGTGCTCAGTGTCTGTTTTAACTACTAGAATGTAAGATCCATGAGGGAAAGGATGCTTCCTGCTTTTTCATTACTGTTTGCCTGGCCTATAGTAGGGCTCACAAAATATTTGTTGATGGACTAAAATCACCCTGAGCAGCACATTTATTCAGTAAATAGCACATGGGGTTGGAGCTCCATGTTCTCTCACTCTCCTCTACCTCCCTTCATCCTCTGTTAAAACTGTTACTTCTTTTAAACACTTGTCCCTGTGCGGTAAGCAGGGTCTTTCCATGCCTTCCAGTTTCCTCAAGTTCCTTTTCCATCCTCTACCTACATAAATATTCTCTCAGCAATGCTCAGATCACTCACAGCCTTCACTCCCTGGACTCCGTCAAAACCCATCATTCTGGTTGTCACTTCAGACTAATTTGGAAGGGCTGTAATGAAAACTGATGAAAGATTATAAGGACGTCAACTACCTTGATATATTATCTTTCCTGGAAAATATAATTATAATTTAAAACAATTCTATAAGTACTTTAGTACAAGTAGGTCAATAAATACAAGTCAGCTGACCTTAAACGCTTGGGCACACCCAAACCAAAGTGTCAAGAAGTAAAGGAACCCTGCTGTCATAGACTGCTGCTGAGATGGCCCACAATGTTTCATTCTTCCTGGTATCCATGCCTTCAAGGAGGCCTCTCCCACACTGACCCTGGACTTGGATATATAATTTGCTGTGACCAATGAGACAAGAGAAAATATGACACCAATACGCACTGTGCCTGCACACTGGGGCTTGCCTGCCCTCTTGCTGTACTTAGAAACAGCAGTCAGCATGAAAACGAAGCCAGCCTATCCTGCTGGAAGATGAGGGGCCATGTATCCCAGTTTCCTGTCTCCCCAGCCAGCAACTAGTCGACCCTGAGAAGCAGAGCTGCCCAGCTGACCAGCAGCTATCCACGTGAGTGAGCCTAGTCAAAACCAGCAGAAGAACTTCACAGTTGAACTGAACTTAAAATTATCACTTACAGAATCAGGACACAAATGAATGGTTTTTTTTCGGCTTTAAACCATTATGCTTTGGAGTAGACTGCTACACAGAAAGAGCTAACAAAACAAAAACCCTGATTATCATCCTCTACCTTGCATCTTCAGATGCTTGCCATTTTTAGGTTTCTATTTTAGCTGCTTCAAAGTTTCAAGTAACAACATCCAATCTGGGTAACTATATTAGCTGTTACACAATTGAGTGCTAACTCAAAGGAGTTTTGATTGTGATATTACTATCTGGTTGAAGGCCTGGAATGTTTTCAGTGGCAGGAAATTACACCAATAATTAGCTCTATATACCATCTCTCTGAATTATTTAGTGAGCATAAGATACATTTGAAAATATAATTTGGCCATTTGTTGGCTGAGTCTGCTTGACAGTTTAAGAAATTTTAGCTATGACCATTTTTTTAAAAAGCAAGGTAGAAATTATTTCAGAAAAATCATTTGAGAAGAGTGTCTTGGCCTGTATTCATACCTGAACAAGCACTGAAAATGCTAGGTCAAATATTTTTAGAGGCAGAATAGAAATGTCTTATTATTCCCTTTCTCATTGTGAATTTCCCCGTGGTTGCTATGCCACTCAATGAGAGCGTTGAAAAGAAAATATCAATGAACTAATACTGTTTCTGTTTTTAAACAACAGAGTTGTGGAGAGGAAATCCACAGCCGAATTAATCTACCTACACTGCATCGTGTGATACAACACAACTATGATTTCAATGGTCAAACATGCAGTTCTACCTCTCCAGTAAGTTTGAGTTAAAGAGTTACAAAGGAACAACTTAAAAGGAAAACACAGAACAGCTCTAAATCCTGAAGCAATATTCCTGGGAAGTTCACAGGTGCAGAGACAAAATCTCCAAGATGTACTGTGACATTCTATCAGCAGTGGCTACTACTCTGTTAGCAAGGAGGAGGCCCACACTCAGGTGAAAGACAGAGACAGGGTCCTAGTGCCTTTTAGCACCATGGGACAGAGGGACCCCTAGTAGGGAAGTGAAGATCTGCTTGGCAGGTTATTTCTTCTCTCTGATGTGCTCATGCTCAGTCTCTACCTACTAGGGCACTAAAAGTTCAATGCGTCTTATCCCACATTCATGGTAGCCCTCTGTCAGGGGTCCCCAAGACCGCCCCCAGCCTTGATGATTCATGAGGAGAACTCGTAGACTCTGCATACAGTCATACTCGTGGCTGTGATTTATTACAGTGAAAGGATGCAAAACAAAATTAGCGGTGGGAAAAGGTGCATGGGGCCAAGTCCAGAGGATACCAGGTGCAGGCTTTCAGAGGTCTTCTGGTGAACTCACACGGGTTGTGGTTAATTCCCCCAGGACTGATTGTAACAACACACGTAAAAAGCCATCTACTGGGGAAGCCCATCAGAGATGAAGGGCCTGAGGATTTTATTTCGTACTGGTCACACAGGCACCCCTTGCTTAGTCCATATTTAAATTCCAGGAGGAAAACAGGGGTTGAACATAAACCTTTTTTTTTTTTTTTTTTTTTTTTTTTTTTGCGTAAACAGTTTAGGCACAGCAAGCCTTTCTTTATCAGGAAATGGTGAGGAACTTGCTAAAATCCAAGTTCCCAGATGCCAACCAAGGGCCAACCTGGCAAATAGGCTTTTTTCTAGGATATGCATCCTGAAGCCTGCTAGACTAACTCTTTTCTGCAGAGGAGGTGTTATTATCATCGCCCTTTCATAGAAGAGGAAACAGATGCTCAGAGTCCAGGTTAGAAACCTGTAAAACTGGAGATTTAGAATCTCAAAACACAAGCTTTTAATCACTTGTGAGAGCAATGTATGGCTGCCCTGTATTTACCTTCTCTGCCAGTTACACCATCCTACCTTTCTTAGGGAACCCAGTTGGTGTGGATGGTGAGGTTTCTTGGGTCCTGTGACGTCTCTCTAGAAAGGCCCTTTCTGAGAAATTACAAACTGTGTCACTGAGCAGGTGCAGCTGAGCAGCCTTTCCTATAGAAGAAAAGATCCCTGCTGCTCAGCACCCATGTAAACCAAGGGCACAGCATACCTCCTTCCACTCCTCAGTGTCCAGCAGACCTACTTCCTAACAGCTGCGTAGGTATCTTTCAGTACAGAAAGTTACATAGGTTTAAAAGTAGGCAATTCAAGAATTAATTTGAAGTATTTCTTCATTTCTTTGCTGCATTATTAAACACTTTATTATTTGTTTCAGTATGTGAATATTCACCTGGCAGTTTGATTCAGCATTAACCAAGTTGGTTCCTTAGCTAAATAAGTTTGGGAAACAATGAATTACATAAGGTCCCTTTGTGGGACATTTCAAGGTCTTCATTATGCTGGTATTAGTTTAGTTCCTAGAGGAGGATAATAAACAGATCACAGAGTCCTTGTTTCTGAAAGTTTACTGCAAAACTCACAGCAAACACTGCTTTGATGGATGGTTTCAGTCACCCTATGTTCTTCTATGAAAGATAAGTCTTAGAAGTCATAGAAGAGACTGAAGGAAATCCAGATCCCCAGACTCCAATACCCCATTTCTGCTCTGACATCTTCATGGTTATCTCAGCCCTCAACCTGTTCTCAGGGACAGCCCAGCTCTGTCCCTAACTTAGTGGGTTGCCCTGCCTTAAGCATATGCCTAGTCTAAAAGCTCCAACATGCAGGCATCTCCCAATTCAGGTCTCTGTGAACAGGCATAGGGAGCAGGGAGTCAAAGAAGAAATAGCAGGCAAATGCAGCAGCACCTGGTACTATTCGAGTTGTGCAGGTTGGGGTGATGGCACAGCACCTCATTAGGGACCAGAAGATGCTACTTAAATAATATTCATCTAGGACAAACTGTGTGTCAGACACTGCTCTATATGTACCAATTCACATATTCTGTTCACAGTAATTTATATTGTAAGGACTATCATTATTTCTGCTACACAGACAAGGAAACTGAGGCCTATAGGAGTTAAAAAAAAAATGTGCCCAAGTTCACTCAAGTAGGAAGAAACTGAAATGGAATTGAAAACCTGGCAGTCCACATTTTGAGGACACATTGGTCCATGCTCTGCTGACTTGAATACTAGTCCAGCCCCCATGGTGCAGCATGCTGTGTGGCCCTGGCAGCCTCTCTCAGATGGAGAGCCATCCATTCTACATGGAGTTAACTCCAGATATGCATAGCTCCTGTAATTGTTTGGATAACTCAATGAGAAGGTATTAGAAGGAAGCCCTACAAGGGACTGGATGATCTGAATGTTGCTTCCATGATAGACAAGGGAGTGGTTAATACTGCTCATAATATCTGGTTGCAAAGGGGACTTTGCTGGTTCTTCTGAGTTGATACACTACAACTCTCTCCCCAGCCCCAGATTCAGTCTCTGCTCTTCTCTGTGCCTTTAAGTTGATTTATATGACTGCGTCACTAGAGCTTCCTTGTCTTTGGCTTCTAGGGAGATTTGACCAATTAGAGGCAATGTGCAGGTGGAGAAAGAGGTTGGGTATTTATTCCCCTGGTTTTCTTCGCAAAATTCCCTGGTTTTCTTGCCAAACTTATTTCTCTGGTTTTCTTGCCAAAATTCCCCAATACGTACAAGCTTCTGTTGGCATTCCCTTTTCCCTCCAGTTTTCCCTCCAGTTTTTAGTCCCTGTAGGGCTAGATGTGACGTCTTCCTACAGTTTTTAGTTTGTGGGTATGCCTACATTTTTTATTGGTTCTCAGAACCTTGCTTACATGTGCCAGGTAAACCCTTCTGGAGGGCACCTTCTGCTTCCCGCCAGGACTCTGACTGGCATGTAGCATACTTGTGGGGCTTATGGTCCCCACTACCCAGGATTCACCAGCAATGCCTAGGGACTAGGGAATAGCCACAAGAAGCCACCACCCATTAAAAGAGGCCAAAGTCTCCATTAGCCATATGGAGACCCCTGCTTCTTGCATGTATTCCTTTATAACTATTTTAAAAATATTTTTGTTGCCTTATTTTTCTCTTGGGCATAAAGCTTGAGGTGTTCAAGAAAGCAAGATGGGCATTCTGTGAAATTACTTTCTTTATGAAATTATCTAAAGGGTAATGACAAAAGAATTTTATCAAACAATCCTATTGCCTCCTCAGGCAGCCCATTTTCTCATTAATTTGGGGTTGTGGTTGAAAGCAGGGACCCAGACTTCCTGGATCTGAATCTGAGTCCTGCTACATTTATCAGTTCTGCATACTTGAGCAACCTGCTTTGCCTCCTTTTGCCTCAGTATCCTATGATAAATGGGAATAATAATATTCTCCCCCTCAGTGGGTTGTCGTGAACATTCAGTGAACTAAGATATGAACAGTGGCTTAGATCTGTGTCTGGTTCCCAGCAAATACAATCCAAATTAGGATTTTAGGGAATGGAGTAGGAACTCTACTACAAACCAGGTCCAATCAGTGGCTGAAGTGCCATTTCTCATCATATCAGGTGGACACGCAGAGGTAGAGGAGCAGCTACTTGACCCCTATTACAAATTGAGAAGATTCCAGCATTCTTCAACCTTTTCAAAACAATGACTCGTGGCTCAGTCCTGTGTCCCATCAACAGCAACATTTTAAGGTTAATGACATGGATGGTGGTGATGGTCACACAAAAGTGTGAATGTATTTAATGCCACTGAACAGTACAATAAAAATTGGTTAAAATGGTAAATTTTTTGTTATGTATATTTCATAATAATAGTAATAAAAGATAATGACATGGATATGCCCCAGGAGCTTTGATTGCATGGGAGGAAGTAGTTGGCAGGCAGGAGCCATACTGAAGATGGGGTGGGGTACACACAGCGTGGGGTGGGGCAGGCAGAGCAGGAGTTCACTTATTAGAAAACCCTTTTGTTCATATCCCCCCTCAAAATCTCAAATTGTAATATAACATTTGGGATTAAGAAAGAAATATGTCAAACTGTGTCGATCTAATAAAGAGTTAATATAATTACTGAACTATTAAGGTTTCCAGTCATTCAGCCAGCTAGAGACATAGTAGAAAGAATAAGACCACAGAATTTTAAAGTGGTGACTTTAACATACCTCTTAAGAGTGAGTCTTTTCTTACTGACTCCCTCATGAAGAGAGATTTTTCTTTTCTTAGCCTCAGATTTATTTTCCAGAACTTGGTACATGTAATAATGGAAATTTAAGTACTTTAGAAATACCTACCTGTGTTCATGTAATTTAGATTTAATGACTGGCCTGTCACTTATGGGAGAAAGGTGGCTCTTTCAGAAATCACATTACAGAGGGGATGGCACCAACCACACCATCCCCTTTCTGAGATGTCATTGCTCAGATATACATTTATTATAGCCTCAGAATCAAGAACAAAAGATTCTCCAGGCTTTTAGCTATGCTGATTTTAGGGAAAATACAACATGGATTACATATTTGAGATGCATAGGAAAATATAAAAATCTTGGGATGGGTTCAGCATATAATCTAAAAATAAAGTTGTTTTCTAAAAAAAAATCGTTCTATGTCAAAGTTGTTATAAATGACATAGTTTCCTTTCCTTGGTTTCATCTATTACAGTGTTTCCTAACAGGACCCATCGGACAGTCACTGTGTTTCCCTGGGTGCTTCCCACTCCAGAAGAAACTGTATCAAAGCCTGTTGGGTGAATACAATGATTATCCTTGTACCTGGTCCCCATTTCTATTGCACAGATGCTCATTTTCCAGTTGCTTTGTGACCTGGGCCTGTTTTTTTGACCTGGGTCATAATTCAAACACACTTGCCTTCTCGACAGGTGTAGAAACAGCTGTAGCCCCTTTTCTTCTTTTGTGGATCTGATTCTGGCTTCTAATTTCTACCATTGGGATGTAAACCCTGACTTCATACCTGAATCTTTGTTTCTTATTTGTCCTTCTCTACTTCTGTGAATGTCTTAGACCCTTCCCTCTGATCATGATGTTTGGATCTTACCTGTCTGCTGGTTTCTTCTTATATGAACTTTCTGATTCTGCCCTGATTCTGAAATCTGTGCCCACAGTTGGATTTAGCATATACATTCATCTGAACTGCACACTTCCTAGACCCTCAACATCATCAGACCTTTCTGCTCTAACTCAACCCCTCGTCCCGGCTTCAACTCCTCACCCTGGCTTCAACTCATCCCTCTCAACTTTCTGCAATATCCAACATCTAGTATTGACGAAAGGCACACTTTAAGGCAAACATATTTAAATTTGAATCATTTTCACATTGTCAGAATGAAAACATAATATTGAGATAATAGCAAAGAGAAAATCATGGGTTTTAGAGTAACATCAACGTAGTAAGTACTCAGAAAAACTGCATGGAAAATGTGTTAAATATAACAGTCAAAAGCCACTACTTCACCATGGTTTTATTCTTTACTATAAGTTTACTTCTCCTTCATGCCAAAGATTCCAAATATGGAGACAGAGCCCAAACTTCTCTCTTAAGCTCCATGTCTATGCTTCCAAAGCTCCTTTTGGATTATTCTCATTTTTGACACTCAGCATCTCCAAAACTTAACTCATGATCTCCTACTTGCTCTACCTGTTTCTTTCCTACATATCTCAATCCTTATATAGATATTACCCCATTGCATTAAATTGCGGAAGCCAGTTCTGAGAGTTCACTTTGCCTTTCTCTTCTGCATCATCCTGCACATTCAATCATCATCAATTCCTATCCATTCTGCTCCCCAGATGTCCACTACATCTATACCCCTCTCTGAATTCCCACTGTATTAGTTTCCTAAAGTTGCTGTAACAAATTTCCACAAACTTAGCAGCTTAGATAATGCAGTGTATTTTCTTACAGTTCTGGAGGTCAGAAGTATAACATGGGTCTCACCGGGTAAAAATCAAGGCATTGGCAGGGGTATGTCCCTTTCTGGAGTCTCTAGAGGAGAATATATTTCCTCGTCTCTTCCAGCTTCTAGAAGTCACTTGTATTCCTTGGCCGATACTGCATCTCTCTCTGACTGTTATTCCAGCTTTCCCACTTTCTTTTTCTTTTTCTTTTCTTCTCTTTCTTTTTTTTTTTGGACAGGGTCATGTGCTGCCCTCCAGGCTGGAGTGCTGTAGTGTGATCTTGGTGATCTTCCTGTTCTTGGCTCACTGCAACCTCTGCCTCCCAGGTTCGAGCAATTCTCTGGCCTCAGCCGCCCGAGTGGCTGGGATTACAGGCATGCAACCATGATGCCCAGCTAATTTTTATATTTTTAGTAGAGATGGGGTTTTGCCATGTTGGCCAGGCTGTTCTCAAACTCCTGACCTCAGGTGATCTGCCTGCCTCAGCCTCCCAAAGTGCTGGGATTACAGGCGTGAGCCACCGTGCCCGGCCCATCTTTCCCATTTTCCTCTGACTCTCTTATTTTGTCTTTCTCTTCTACTTTTAAGAACCCTTGTATTATATTGGACCAGCCTGGATAATCTCCCTATTTTAAAGTCATCTTATTAGCAACAGCAATTCCACCTGCAACCTTAATTCCCCTTACAGACTTCAGGGATTAGGACGCTGACATCTTGCAGGGAGGTGTCTACCACGCCCATTGTCACTGCTCTGTCCATGTCGCATCACTTCTCTCTTAGGCTACTATAAAATTATCCAGCTCAGTTTCCCTTCAACTAAATTTGCCCCTGCCAAGCAGTTTTCCACACTGTAGGCAGACAAATCTTTTGAAAAATATAAGTCTGTATCATTCTCTCTCTCTCTTAGACCTTTTCTATGACTTCTCACCGACCTTAAAAACAAAACCAAACTCTTTGTCAGAGCTTACAAGGCTCCTGGGGACCACCTCTTGGTACCTCTCTAACTGCATAAATTCCTCCTCCCTTTCATTAAGCCTTACCATCCTTAGTCACTCCCATTACCTTAAAGCCCCTCATCCCCTCCAAATTCTCCCTCCCCTGCCTGTCTCCACCTTCTCATCTTGGCCCTCACCCAAAGTCTCTTTTCTGGTCTCAGATAAAATGGAACTTCCTTAGGGAGGCCACTTTAGACCCCAGAATACCTTTCTTCTTACGTGCTCCCACAGTTCCTTGTCTATTGGGCTACAGAAAAGATTATTTCAAATTACAGACATGCATGAACACATTCTGTCTACCCTGTCCGTGCCACCATCATTTCTCTCTTAGGCTGTTACAAAGTTATCTAGCTCAGTTTCCTTTCCACTAGACTTACCCATCCAAGCAGTTCTCCACCCTGTAGGCAGACCAATGTTTCTAAAATGTATGTCTGTATTATGCTCTCTCTCCTAAACTTTTTCTATGACTTCTCATTGTCATTACACACAAATCCAAACCCCTTATCCCAGCTCACAGTTGTGGATGGTTCAAACAAAAAGAAGAATACAAAATAAAAGCTAAAAGGGAATTACTTTGTTCCTATCGCAAAGTTTCAAATCCAGACCATTTTCTATTTGTTTGTGTTATCCCTGCACACATCCTGATTTTTTATACACAAATATAAGACCACTCTAAGTACATTGTGTGGGACTTGCTTTTTTTTTTTTTTTTTTTTTTGAGTCATTTAGCCTATTTGGTGTGTTCTGTTAAAAAAAAAATAAAAAAACAAACCTTGGCTATCTTTCCATATCAGCACACATATCACTTACTTTTTAAAGTCTCCATAGCATTTTATAAAATGGAGTGTACTATAATTCATCTACTGATTATTTTATTGATTAACATTTAAGTTCTGGGGCTCTTAAAAACATCGTCCCTGTGAGAACTCTGCTAGATGTATCATTCTGCATAAATACGAGCACGTCTGTGGCATAGATTGTCAGATGTGGAAATAATGGAGGGAAGGCATATGTATTAGTTTGCTAGGGCTGTCAAAACAAAGTAACACACATTGGGTGGCTTAAGCAAGATAAATTTTGTTCTCACTTCTGGAGGCTGGAAGTCCAAGATCAAGTTGTCGGGAGGGTTGGTTTCTTCCGAGACTTCTCTCCCTGGCTTGTAGATGACATCTTCCTCCTGTATATGACTGTGTCCAAGTTTCCTTTTCTTATAAGGACAAGGGCCATATTAGATTAGGAGCCAAACTAATGACTTCATTTTAATTTAATCATCTCTTTAAAGTCCCTAACTCCCCAGTTCAGTCACATTTGCAGGCACTGGAGGTTAGGATTTCAATACATGAACTTGGAAGGTGGACAGAATTCATCCCATAAGAGCAAGCATGTTTAAAACTTTTAAAATGCTAGCAAGTTGGCTTTCAGAAAGCCTAGATACTTTCCTTTCCTACCACCATTGTTGGAAATCAAAGTTGGTCTTCCTTAGCAAGCCATAAGCCCCTTAATTTCATTTTGATCTTATCTGTGCCTGGCACATAGCAGATGAGCAATAATATTTGTTGAATGAATAGTCACTGAGACAAAATATTTCCCTTGATAGAGACAATTCATGGTTCAAGCAGACTGGCTTCTAACAAGCAGACAGCACACAGGGTGAGATCAGCAGCATGTGACAGGAATGCATCCCAAATGCTTCTAAGGAACCCAGATAAACACACAGCTTTTCAGGGGCAGAGTGGGAGAGAGAGGACCCAGTCCTCTTTGATTTTTTCCTTGTATGTTTTTATCACTCCTACAAAAATATTAATTACCTGCTTGCTGTATACCAAGTACTATAGGCAAGGCAGTGGTGATTGAGACCTTATAGAGTAGAAAGGAGAAGAAAAACCAAGCACAGTGAAGTCTAGAGTCAGTCTTCTGGGTTCAAACCTTTGTTCTTCTACTTACTGGGGCAAATTACTTAATCTCTTTATGCCTCAGCTTTTCAATAAAGTGCAGCTAATTAATATCTATGTCAAATGTTGTGAACCTTTAATGAGTTAATACTTGTTAAGCACATAAAACACTGCCTGGCATGGAATGAGCATTCCATAATTGTTATCTATTATTATTATTATAAAGGAAAAAAATAAAATGTTACAGAGATGAAGAGTCCACAAATCTCTCCACACTATCTTCACAACTTTCTGTGAATTTGTAATAATGTTTTAAAAAGTACACACACAAATGTACACTTTACTTGAATTGTACCCCCATATGTATATCTTACATAGGGTACCGTATCGACACCAGGATTTTGGCATTGGTACAATGTATGTATATATGTCTATGCCATTTTATCACATGTAGCGATTCCTGTAACCACCAGCACAATCAGTGTATAGAACTGTTCTATCCCCACAAAGACGTGCTATCCTTTTAAATTTACATGTTCCCTCACAACCCCCACCATCGCTAAGCCCTGGCAACCTGTAATCTGTTTTCTGTCTCCACAAATATATAATGTTGAGACTGTTATTTAAATGAAATCATAGATTATATGACCATCTGGGATGGTTCTGTTTCCCTCTCAGCACGAGGCCCTAGTACTCCATCCACGTTGTTCCATGTATCAATAGTTCATTCTTTTTTATTGGTGAGTAGTATTTCACGGTATGCACGTACCATACTTTGTTTAACCACTCACTCATTGAGGGATAGTTTGGTTGTTTCTAGTTTTCGGCTATTACAAATAAAGCTGGTATGAATAATACTATACAGGTTACTTTTTGATCACTTGTATTACTAATATTTTTACATTGGTTATATGTTAAAGTGGTAAACATTTTAGATAAAATGAAACAGATTAATTAAAATTAGTTTTACCTCTTTTGTGTTTCAAAATATGACTACTGGAGTATTTAAAATTAAAGATGTACCTTACATTATACTTCTACTGGACAGCATTATGAAAGTGTAGCTTGTAGGAGAGCAGCTGCCTGCCTACTTGTGATACAGATTTCGGGTTGGGAATGCTTTGAGTTCAACCTTTATGGATAAGAAGGGGCAGGTCTTGCGAATTTGAGACAGAGCATTCCAGGCAAAAGGAACCAAGGATAAAGGCCTCACGAGAGAAAAGGATTTGCCTTGTTCAAGAAACAAAAGCAGCTCCTGTGGCTGAAGCAATACTTATTTAAGAGGAGAATGAAGTGGTCCACCATCTGTAAACATTGTCTAGATAGTCCCAGATTCTCCAGGTTTTTTAATATTTTACATCAATGACACTAATATCCAAATACACCCATCTACTTTCTGAAGGTAATGACTAGGAAAACTTGATAAAGTATTTTCACAGTAAGTCTTTTAGCGAAGTAGGGTTTCCCCAAACAGATACTGGCCCATATTTTAATCCTGGTAATACCACTGTTATTTGTTTGTTTAAAACTTACTGGTAATTATGAGTAGATTAGTCGATCAGTTAGCTTTGGCTGCATATCACACCATCCCAACACTTACTGACTTAAAATGACAACCATTTATTTGGCCCCAAATACTGTGGGCTGATAATTTGTGCTGGGCCCAGTTGAGTGGTTCTTATGGTCTTGCCTGTGTTTATTCATATGTTCTGTGGTCAGCTATGGGTTGTCTGGAAACTGACTGGTTTAGGATGGCCACATGGACTCTCATCTTTCAGCAGGGTAGCATGGGCTTGTTCTTGTGGTGGTATCAGGGTTCTGAGAGAGCACAGAAGAAATACCTCCTGAGACCTAGGCTAGGAAAAGGCACATAAGATTGGTTCCACCAGTTTCTATAAACAATGCAAACTATAAGACCAACCCAGATTCAACGGGTGGGGAAATTAGTCTGCTTTTCAAAGGGAGGAGCTTCAATGTCACATTGCCAATGATTGGCTACTGTGAGACATAGAGAATTAGGATTATGTTTGCAAACGACCACAATAATTAATAGTGGCATGCTTCTAAGTGGTTAAAAACTGGCTCTGAAAAAAGGGTAAACAAACCCTGATCGTAACGTCTGTCAACTTTTATGGTGCAAATACTTTCGCGTAGCTAATTTCAAGCTACCAATGTGACATTGCAGAACATTTTTTTAATTGAAAAAATATTTTTAAAGATGAGCACAATTGGCTGTCACAAGCTCATGTGAGCCAGCTCCAGCATACACTAAGAATAAACCCTAATTCTGGTAGTTGGCAGAGGAATGCTGTAATTTCTGGAACTCACCACTCAAGATATCACACTGAGATCTTCTGCCCTCTGTTAAAAAGGCAATTGGAAAGAGCTACATGTCCCAGCAACAGGTAAAAAGCACCCCATATAATTGGGTATAGAGACTTTAAAAGTCTTTGCAAGAGTAACTATGAGATACATGGTAGGAGTTGTTCTCATCTAATTATCAAACTTCTCAGGTGATTGAAAATAGCATTGTGGGTGTGTGTGCATGTGTACACACAGCTGGCAATCAAAATGAGATCTTCCATAAATCATAATTGGAAACACTGTCAAGTTTAACAATATCAGAGCCTGCTTTCTTTCCTTCAATCTTCAAGAAGATAAAAACTGAGGCATAGGAATTTCACATCAAGCCAGAGAACCTTATGTAACCTTAATTTTGCTTTATTTAGATTGGTCAGATGGGTCACACAAACATTTGCATAATTCTGCTCTTTTCCATCTGAGGGTCATATGCTAGCACCACCTCCTGGTGAGAATATGGGCTTCATATGGGCAACTGCAATGGTGTTTGACTTATTTCGAAAAATAAGTTACTGCTACCACTTGTTTGAAAACCTCAGAGCTGTCCATTTTCTTAAAGTTATGGTAGAAATAAGTTGTCAAGCTGCCCACTTTTAATGTCATTGATTATATGAATTTTAAACAATAGAGTATTGGGTATAAGAAACTTTCCTGTTGAAGAAGACTGGGCCAAATAAGAAGGGAATTTGCTGTTATGAGTAAAGAATGGAATCTTCTTAGTAGTTAAATACTACAAAGTTCTGGTACAATTTTAGATAAGAAATCATAGTTCTTTGGGGTTTTGTTTGTTTCTTTCTTTTAAACCACTACAATCTGTTATTGGATATTGCCTTGTCCCCAAACGATCCAACATTCTGAGCAAATAGAAATGGTAGTCCTGTTGACATGTCAGCTTCAAACTGAACTTTCTATGCATAGAAACCCCTGCTATGGTGTATAAGTCTCACCTTCTGACTCTTCTCTTCATATTTGCTTCTCCATAACAGCAAGTATGCCAAAGGGGAAGGGCAAGAATGGGCTTGGTTTGTGCAGCCTAAGTCAGATGAACTGAGAGTCACAATAAGAGCAGCAAAAACAACAATAACTAGCCTCTGACTGCCACTCCCTTCCAAATCTGAAGTTGCCCACTTCTACTGTAAAATCTTTTCAGATTCTCACTTACAGCCTGCCACCTGAGGCTCTCAAACCCCAGAAGAACCTGAGGATAATCCTGGCATGAGGGGGGTAAAGGCAACCAGGGCACTAAAGGCTTTCATAATTATACAGCAAAACAGAGGCACTGTACATGGATTACAGAGTAAACTGGCTGTGTGCAAGTGAGAAGTGATTTGCATTCCAAGCAAAAATCTGTGGTAGATTAAGATTATTTTAATTTTCTCTCCAATTTTTTTTTCCCCTTAGGCCTCCCCATCTTTTCTTTGACAAGTATTTTATTGTGCACCTGCTGAAGCCGGGCACTGTCCATGGTACTGGAGATGCAGTGGGGAGGCAGACAAAGATCCTTACCACCCTTATGGGGCTCTCATGATAGGAGAGAAAACAATAAACAAGTAAATAGGAAAATTACGTAGTATATCAGAAGATGATAAGGCCCGGGAGAAAAAAATAAAAGCAGAAAAGGGAATGGCGAATGCCGTGGCAGGGGAAAAGAATTTTTATATTGTATGGATAGGGATGAGAGGATGTCCTTAAGAAGGTGATATTTGAGCAAATATTTGAAGTTAGAAAGGATACAGTTCATTAGAGTATCTGGCCAAAGAGTTCTAGTAAGAGTCAACAGCAAGTGCAAAGGCCTGGAGATGTGGATATGCCTGGTGGGTTCAAGGAATAGCAAGGAGGCTTGTGAACCCGAAGAAGGGTAAGCGAAGGGCCAAACAGGGGGACATGAGACAGAGACAGAACAGGAAGTCAGGCCACATAGGGCAGTGGTTCTTCAAGTGTGGTCCCAGACCAGCAGCATCAGCATCACTGGCGAGCTTGCTTAAAAATGCAAATTTTGGAGTTCCACCACAAACCTACTGACTCAGCAGCTCTGAGGGGTGGTGCAGGGAGACTCAGCCATCCATTTTGACGAAGCTCTCCAGATGATTCTGACGTGCACTCAAGTCTGAGAAGCTGTGATTGAGGGCATCAGCTGCCACTGCAGGGCTTTGATTTTTTTTCTATGAGTGGAATGGAAATTCATTTGATTGTTTAATTACTTAATCTAAAACAATCATTTGAGTTTTGATGTAATTAAGTGATTGTATGGTTTCCAGGTATATTCATTTTCCTAGACCATGTTGGGGCTCAGAAACTAATACCCCAAAATATGGCATTTTGACATGCTGAACTGAAGAAGCCTCAAGGATCCTCTGGCCTCCCTCCACCACCCAAAGTCTATCCCAAAGAAGCTGAAGTTCCTTTATCTGCCTAAGATCCAGACCCACCAAGGTGAACAATTGTTTTTTGCTTCCTTTCTCAGTTATCTCATTATCTTTTGCAGAAAAGAAGACGAAGATGTGACCACACCTGAGAAGACCTTTTTTATGGGCATAATGAATTGTCTCCAATGACTATGTAAATTCCAGAGAAGGCTATTTACAAGCTAATATTTATTCCCCTTTCTATCATTTATTGCCCCTCAATAGAATTCTTCTTCTCCCACCTCTCATAACTGGTCTTACCAGGATACAAGCTCCCATTCTTTCTTTAACCTCAAGATAAAATATAAGTTTCTATAACCTATTGGAAGAGGGGTCTTCATTCTAAAGGCATTTTAGAATGCTTTCATTCTAAAGGCATTTATTTAATGTCCCTACTAAAGGCATTAAATAAATTTGTATGTCTTTTCTCCTATTAATCAATCTTCCTCACATCAGTGATTTTTCAGTGAATCTTTAGGGGCCAAAAGCCTATGGCTCCTACAACCACAAAAGGTAGCACAGTGAAATGATCATTTAGGATATGTCTCCTTAGCATGGTCTCCTGGGGGCCTTCTTCAGCCCCTCTGGGCTCTTCTCTGGACAATAGCTGGTCCTGGAAGACAGAAGGCCCTTCAGATAACTATATACTGCAATAGAAGCTTGGGGTTTATCTGTAGAGGTCTTTTACTATGATTCTTGGAATTTTAATATATCTAATATATAATTTAGCATAATTTGGTGCCTATGTGATGGGAAAATCAGCAAAATATTGTCAGTGCTATACACCACGCATTGGGAGTTAATAACAATTGCATTTCCAACTGTGATCACTTCTTGGTCATCTTTTCTAAGATAACATGATGATGTTCACCATGTTCAATATGATCATGGGAATGCCGGTTTAGGATGATGGCGCTAACAAGGAGACTACCTAAAATGTCACCAGCAACAACAGCAACAAAAGCTTCACAATGTTTATGGATTTCACATGCTCCCCTTTCTGTAATATGGAACTCACCCTAGAAATTAGGTGCCCAGCTTACAACTGGGCAAACATGTGCCCAGCTCCCTTTGCATCCAGGTATTGCCATGTGACTCATCCTGGCCAATAGCATGTGCACAGAAGTGAAATAATTCATTTCCAGATTAGGGATTTTATGTTGGCTGGATGCAGAGAAGAACGAAGTGCAGGGGTGGTGGTAAAATTTCAAGGTAGAAGGAGTCTGGATCCCTGAACTGCTGTATGGAGGAAATCCACTAGCTGACCAGGAGCACCTGCACTGGACTTCATGCAAGCAAGAAATTAAATTCTACTGGACTAAGCTAATGAAGTTCTGGGGTCTAGTTGTTATAACAATGGGCATTACCCTAATATACTTGTCATTTTTTTTTTCTGATAACAACACTATGCTGTCAGAAAATAGCATTAGCCTCACATCAAAGAGAAAATAACTAAGTATCAGAATGAAATCACTTGCCTAAGGTCACTCAGCTAGCTAGTGGCAGATACAGGATTCATGTCAAACTCCTCTGGCTTTTAATATATGTTTATTACATTATATTTAATGAGCCAAGGAATGGAATGCAAATATAAAATGGCAACAATGGTGGTTATTAGCCACCATGTAAATTTTCAGCAGTAACATTTTTAAGGAAGACTGTCAATAGAGCTATCAATAAAATTATCACATAGTTTAGAAGATGGATTCTATTGTAATATATTATAGCAGATTAAGTTTTGTTCCTTTAAATGTATAAATCAATGAAGGCAAAACCATTGCAATGGTAAAATCTGAAGTGATTTGAGGCAATATTTTGTTTTTACCCAACCTTGATTTTAGTCTAGAAGTTTTACATTCCTACGAAGCAATCCCACTATGTGACTGGCAGCTTGTTGGTCTGGCAAAATAACCTCAAGGAAGGAAATATTGCTAGAATAATAACTCCTAATTTCTGTGCCTGAAGCTGTGTCTAAGAGGTATTTAACGTGAAGTTTCTAGCGAAGTTTATTTAAATAGCATTGTCATTTCCCTCTCTCTGTTATGCATAATAATAAACCTTTGAAATTCAAATCTTTGAAAAATGCCAAAATGCATTTTCCTCTCCAACTTAATACTACTATTTAATTTGGGTAAGTTTGTAGAACAGTGGGATCTCAGGCACTTTTAAAATGGAAACGGGCTTATTGTTTCTACTTTCAATAATGTCAGATTTATGAAATATGTAAACTCAGCAAAAATTACCCTTCCCTTTGGAAATGTAAGGCAGGAATACACTTTGGAGACCATATCCAGCAGGCTTTTTCTGAGCTCTCGAGTAAAGATAAGGAATCTTACATTACCATTGAGAGGGTCAGTTTTAAAATATATTCCCTCAGTAGGAGAAGATGCAAACTTTTTGAATAACACAAGTGTTTAAAGGTATTGTTCTATATTTCTACTTTTCTATGTGTAACTGGCTTTTGTTGCCTCCTGTTTAAGAATCACAAACTAGAAATTATCCATGGGCTCATCAGTAGTAGAATGCATAAATAAATTGGGGTATATTACTACATTGCAATGCTACATAGCAGGGAGAAAGACCATTTGGAAAAGTTCAATGAATTCCACAAACATAAAGTTGATTGAAAGAAAAAGGCAGCTACAAATAAGTGCATATTTTATCTTATGAGGGGGGATTTTATAAATAGGTCACAGGCAGAAAGTCCCTTCCATCAGGATTACACTGTACCATAGAAAGAGCCCCAGATGACATATCAGAATGGTCAACATAGAGTGACGTGTCTTCTCTGGCATTCAATTATCTCACCTGAGCAAGGCTCCATAGATCCTAACCAAGGGTGTAGAGCTTTAATGTAAACTGAAAGGAGCTCAGCATTTCCTTTTCTCCCTAAACTGTTCAATGGGTTGACACCCTCTTTATAAAGAACATGAGAAAAGTCATCACAAGAAATGCTTCAACCTCCAATGGTTCCCTCCAGTAAATCAGACCTCAGTCAGTCCCATCCAGCTCTAAAATTCTATGATTGATTCTTAGCTGTTTTGGGAATCAGGACTATGGAAATCAACAAGGCATATATCAAAAATGGCTGAAAAACTGCAGTATTACAGTATCTGTACTGCATTATCTACCCAGAAACAAACATTGTGATTGCACAATGGAACTTTGTCAGATAGCCTTTAACACTTAGGGAGCATCATTTCGATTTATAAAATAACCAAGAGATTTGCTGCTGCTGTGGTTTTTAATTATTTCACCCGCATTCTTCTGTAGTTATCGTCTTGTGTCCTTAGTAGTACCAAAGGCAATATTCATGCTTGGATGATAGTCATTGTTTTAAAAAATGGTTCATAGCCTTCAGCTTCATGTTACATATTATAGCCTCATAAATACAAGGCTAAAAGACATTTACAATCAGAAAAACATCCGTTGAGACGCTGCCTTGACCCATAAATGTCTAATCATTTTACTAAAAAAAAAAAAGAATCCCTCAAAAAATGGGTATGGGAGGCATATTTTGGTAGTACAACTTGTGAGTCTTTTTTTTTTTAAACAGGCAGAGTCTTGTTCTGTTGCCCAGGCTAGAGTCATGATCATGGCCCTGAACTCCTGGGCTCAAGTGATCCTCCTACCTCAGCCTCCCAAGTAGCTGGGACTATAGGTGCACACCACCATGCCCGGCTAATTTTTTTCTATTTTTTTTTTTTTTTTTGTAGTGATGAAGTTTCCCTGTGTTGCCTAGGCTGGTCTCAAACTCCTGGGCTCAAGAGATCCTCCCATCTTGGCCTCCCAAAGTGTTGGAATTATAGGCATGAGCCACTGTGCCTGGCCAACTTGTAAGGCTTGAAAGGACAACTGGATAGTCACCATTGTGTATCAGTTATTAAAATGATGAGTTATTTGATAAAGCAGGAAATGTGGCATTCAATTTAATATCTCATCCACCCACTCCCCCGGGCCCTCAAATCCATTCCTCCTGGCCACGTGAATGCTGGCTGGAAACTTTAATTTTCAAACTCCCTTGCTGCTAGCTGTGAACATGTGGCGAAATTCTTGCCATTAAGATAGGAGGAAATTATGTGTGACTTCTAGCTTTTATTTATTTTTCGAGTCAGGGTCTTGCTCTGTCACCCAGACTGGAGTGCAGTGGCATGATCACAGATCACTGTAGCCTCAATCTCCTGGGCTCAAGCCATCCTCCCACCTCAGCCTCCTGATTAGCTGGGACTACAGGTGTACTCCACCAGGCCTCGCTATTTTTCTTTTCTTTTTTTTTGAGATCAGGTCTCGTTATGTTGTCCAAAAGCTGACCTTGAACTTCTGGCCTCAAGCAATCCTCCTGCCTTGGCCTCCTAAAGTGCTGGGATTACAGGTGTGAGCCACTGTGCATGGCTGGTCATTTTTCTAAAGATATAGAAATGCTTGCCTTGGACTTGGCCCCTATTTTTCCTTCCCACTGCTTAGAAATGGTGATAATTAGAAGAACCTTGAAAACCATATCTTAAGGATGGCAGAGCCTCTCAGTTTGACTGGATCCCTGGGTTATGTTGTGGACTCCATGGCCCAGGCTATTAAGAAAGAGAAATAAGCCTCCATCTTTAATGTATAGGATGTTTTAAGACTCTTTGCTACAATATCGCAGCCTTTTCCTTAACTAGCGTGCCAGGAAAGTGCTTTCTGTTTAGTTGTAAATGAACTGAAGAAGAAGGGAAGGAGGAAGGGAAAAGTACAGTTCAGCATTATTTCTCAGAATAACAGAAATGAGAAAGAATCCGATATAACTTTACAAAGATATTTACAGACATGCACTCCATTTGAGGGCATAACTTGAGTCATATAATTGAAATTAGCCACTTACTGTATTGAAAGAAGCATGATATAGCCTCCTGACTGCCCACACGAAGCCACTAACAGCAAGCTGGAGTCCAGTGACAATAACAGAAAGAATGAAAGGGCAGGCATCATTCTTCAATGCAACGGGAACTTGGAAAAAAAAAAAAAAATCCAACAAAAGCACACCACCGCCAAAAGGCAGAATCAAAAAAAAAAAAAAAAAAAAAGAGAAAGAAAGAAATAAAGAAAGAAAAGAAGAAAGAACCACAGAAACAAAAAGCAAAACCAAGTAGGAAATACTACCGTGGAGACAAGTTCTGTTCCACAACATTTTGAGTTATGACATTAGATTGCCTGATCAATGATATCCATTTCCTTGTTCTCCAAGTGGCCTTCCTACTTCTGGCTACAATGTCTCCCCACCTCCACCACCAGAAGCTCAGATGAACAATAAAAAACAAAACAAAATGCAAAACAAAACAAAACAAAAAACCAAATAGCAAAAAGTTGTTGAGTGCTTCGTATGTGTGTTTGTATCTGTGTGTATGTATGGGTATGTTACTGGTCACATTGATTTGTAGCATAACTCTATGAGATATGGATGAGTATTGTTACTATTCTTAGTTCTAGATGAAAAGATGACAACCTTACAATGAATCAGTGACAGATCTAGTCTTCCACATTCTTAACCACAATGCCATATTTCTCCTTCTCAGCCAGGGCAGAGTGTGATAGATTAAACATGGCTGCAAATTTTGTGTCCCTTCTTTCATTAAGATGTAGAGTAGATCGGGCATAGTGGCTCATGCCTGTAATCTCAGCACATGGGAAGCCGAGGCTGGTGGATCACTTGAGATCAGGAGTTTGAGACCAGCCTGGCCAACATGGCGAAACCCTATCTCTACTAAAAATACAAAAATTAGCTGGGCGTGGTGGTGTGCACCTGTAATCCCAGCTACTTGGGAGGCTGAGGCAGGAGAATCTCTTGAACCTGGGAGGCAGAGGTTGCAGTGAGCTGAGATGGTGCCATTGCACTCCAGCCTGGGCGACAAGAGCAGAACTCCATGTTAAAAAAAAAAAAAATTGTAGAGTGTAATTCTCCTCCTCTTCAGCCTGGAATGCCATAGTGACTGTGGCAGAGTTATGCTTTGCCAGTCTGTGTTCAGGCCCTAAGAGACTAGCAGCTTCCATTCACTATCTCCTGGAGCACTTGCTCTTGGAGTATTGAGTTCAACTACCCTGAGTATTGAGTTCAACTACCCTAGCCATGTACAAGTGCTCCAGTCAACAGTCCCAGCTGAGCCCAGCCCTTTATCTGTTCCCACCAAGGTCTACATATGTGAAGCTATCTTGGATTTTCCAGAAAGTTCATCTTCTAGTTGCATACCACTGGGGAAGCTCTAATAATACCTTGTGGAATATAAAAATCACCCAACCAAATGTTGACCAAACTCCTGACCTACAGAATCATGAGATATCATAAAGTTTTCTTTGTTGTAACACTAAGTTTCGGGGTCATTTGTTACACAGCAGTAGATCACTAGAACATAGAATTTCCTAACTTAAAGGCCATAATGATATATGCAGATTTATATATGTGTGTTTATTCCAAATGGTTCCACATATGAAATGAGAAATTGTTGCATTCTCTGTTAATACCTTTTCAAAACATTTCCTGCCTAATGTGTTTAATAGTATCTAAAATCACTTAAGTAATAGTAGCTTGCTAGTATTAAGGATATTCATTTTTGAATATATGGTTAATAGTTATACCAAATAGATCAGAAGCTGAGAAATGGAAATTTGAGTAGAATCTCCTTGAACCATTTGAGTCATGATAGCTTCCACTGAGAACAAGAGGAAAGAACTATTTTCCTTAAGAATTGCTTTTTCACATAATTTGTCCTTTAAAAAGAGAAGCCATGTGTAAGGGCATCCCTCTAAGAATTTAAATTCATAGCTCTCTCATACAACCTAAGATAATAGCACATGTACTCCTAAATTCATACCGAAAGCACATAAATCCAACTGAAGTGGTAATAGAAACCTAAACATAAAGCCGGTACACATCTATGTCTTTGTTTTTTTCAGAGGAAATTTTGAGCCTAATAGAGTATTTTCATTTTTTTTCCTTCGTGATATGTTGCCTGTAGAATGTATAAGGGAGTCTATTTTTGCCTGAATTTAAATCCTTCATGATTAGATGAAAAATATGTTACATTTATACACAAAGATGATATCTACCTGCCTTCAGCAGGATGCCAGATCATGAAGGCTGAGTCATCCACTCTTTCTCCTTTGCCCTTTCTTATAATGAAGGAAAATAGCCAGGATTAGGTAAGGGAGTCAACAGATGGACCAGTAACAAGGGGACTGGCCACTTGGAAAGGGAACCTGTGAATTTTACGAGAGCGTAACACTGAGAACGAGAACCACACTTTTGCATATTGGAGTGGCATGCTCAAACCAACAAAAGCATTTTAGAAGTCGTATTAGCTGTTCCTGGGTACCAGGGTGCTACTTACTTGACTAACATCATCACCTCTGTTCTACTGATAAATTTTATTAAGATGCTTTCAGTTTTGTTAATTCGATCTGCATCTATTAAGGCAGTTACCTAAGTGCAGAAATAAAAGGGAATATCCACATCTATACTGGGCATTGCTGGGGAAGGCACGAGGAGCCTGCATGGAGATCAGCACTGACTCAGTGGCCTCCTGGTGCCCAATATCATGGCGTATTTGAGAGATCTTTTCCTTGGATCCACAGGATCATGAGAGACATTTTTAATGTCTAATGGAACACAAAATCCAACCTTGTGCTGATTGTACAATCAGTGGACATGTCTATAATAAAAGTGATTTATAATAAATATGTTTATATCCATAATTACACATGTTGTGATGCAATATCTGTAACACATCTTTTAAGACACACACAGCAAATATTCAAACAGTGGGCAATATCCATTTTTGGAGGTAAAACGTCATTTGGTTTTTATTTTAGATCTAATAAAAAGTGTATTTACGATGGTTTCTCTTGAACTCAGATTACCAATATATTTACTTACTAGTTTTTATTTCTTATATACTTATCTATATACACATGACGATGTTACATATATAACCAGCCTCCTTCTAGAAATATCTTAAAGAAACTGAATTTCCCTTTTTAACTTTTATTAAGTAATTATGTTATTTTTCAGTGGTTCACATATGCCTTTTCTTCTATATTTAGGTGCAATCATATCAAAAGTCCTCCTCTACTATGCTTGGACTAGAATTTCTTTTTGGATTAAAATCTGAATAAATCTCTCATGGTGGTTTTTGTAGGAAAGTATATAAAAAAAATATTGCTTTTCTCAAGAAAAAGAGAGAAGGGCTTTATCCATCATCATCTAGGCAACACCAAGCTGAGAGCATCTCTGCCTTGGTTTGGGTACTGAGAAGTGGCCACAAGCTAATTCCAGTTTTGCTTTCTAATTTACCCTATGAGAAGAAACCCAGGCAAGCCTAAGTTATCATAAAGGTACCCCTGACTTTATTTTTTTTATTTTTATTTATTTTCTTAATTTTCTTATTATTATACTTTAAGTTTTAGGGTACATGTGCACAACGTGCAGGTTTGTTACATATGTATACATTGCCATGTTGGTGTGCTTTACCCATTAATTCCTCATTTAGCATTAGGTATATCTCCTAATGCTATCCCTCCCCCCTCCCCCCACCCCAC
Organism: Nomascus leucogenys; assembly: GCF_006542625.1. Taxonomy (NCBI): domain Eukaryota; kingdom Metazoa; phylum Chordata; class Mammalia; order Primates; family Hylobatidae; genus Nomascus; species Nomascus leucogenys. The sequence continues at coordinate 4,041,785 of NC_044391.1, forward strand.
AACAGTCCCCGGTGTGTGATGTTCCCCGTCCTGTGTCCAAGTGTTCTCATTGTTCAATTCCCACCTATGAGTGAGAACATGCGATGTTTGGTTTTTTGTCCTTGCGATAGTTTGCCGAGAATGATGGTTTCCAGCTTCATCCATGTCCCTACAAAGGACATGAACTCCTCCTTTTTTATGGCTGCATAGTATTCCATGGTGTATATGTGCCACATTTTCTTAATCCTGTCTATCATTGTTGGACATTTGGGTTGGTTCCAAGTCTTTGCTATCGTGAATAGTGCCTCAATAAACATACGTGTGCATGTGTCTTTATAGCAGCATGATTTATAATCCTTTGGGTATATATCCAGTAATGGGATGGCTGAGTCAAATGGTATTTCTAGTTCTAGATCCCTGAGGAATCGCCACACTGACTTCCACAATGGTTGAACTAGTTTACAGTCCCACCAACAGTGTAAAAGTGTTCCTATTTCTCCACATCCTCTCTAGCACCTGTTTTTTCCTGACTTTTTAATGATCGGCATTCTAACTGGTGTGAGATGGTATCCCATTGTGGTTTTGATTTGCATTTCTCTGATGGCCAGTGATGATGAGCATTTTTTCATGTGTTTTTTGGCTGCATAAATGTCTTCTTTTGAGAAGTGTCTGTTCACATCCTTTGCCCACTTTTTGATGGAGTTGTTTGATTTTTTCTTGTAAATTTGTTTGAGTTCATTGTAGATTCTGGATATTAGCCCTTTGTCAGATGAGTAGGTTGCAAAAATTTTCTCCCATTCTGTAGGTTGCCTGTTCACTCTGATGGTAGTTTCTTTTGCTGTGCAGAAGCTCTTTAGTTTAATTAGATCCCATTTGTCAATCTTGGCTTTCGTTGCCATTGCTTTTGGTGTTTTAGACATGAAGTCCTTGCCAATGCCTATGTCCTGAATGGCATTGCCTAGGTTTTCTTCTAGAGTTTTTATGGTTTTAGGTCTAAAATGTAAGTTTTTAATCCCTCTTGAATTAATTTTTGTATAAGGTGTAAGGAAGGGATCCAGTTTCAGCTTTCTACATATGGCTAGCCAGTTCTCCCAGCACCATTTATTAAATAGGGAATCTTTTCCCCATTGCTTGTTTTTGTCAGGTTTGTCAAAGATCAGATAGTTGTAGATATGCGGCGTTATTTCTGAGGGCTCTGTCCTGTTCCATTGATCTATGTCTCTGTTTTGGTACCAGTACCATGCTGTTTTGCTTACTGTAGTCTTGTAGTATAGTTTGAAGTCAGATAGCGTGATGCCTCCAGCTTTGTTCTTTTGGCTTAGGATTGACTTGGCAATGTGGGCTCTTTTTTGGTTCCATATGAACTTTAAAGTAGTTTTTTCCAATTCTGTGAAGAAAGTCATTGGTAGCTTGATGGGGATGGCATTGAATCTATAAATTACCTTGGGCAGTATGGCCATTTTCACAATATTGATTCTTCCTACCCATGAGCATTGAATGTTCTTCCATTTGTTTGTATCCTCTTTTATTTCATTGAGCAGTGGTTTGTAGTTCTCCTTGAAGAGGTCCTTCACGTCCTTTGTAAGTTGGATTCCTAGGTATTTTATTCTCTTTGAAGCAATTGAGAATGGGAGTTCACTCATGATTTGGCTCTCTGTTTGTCTGTTATTGGTGTATAAGAATGCTTGTGATTTTTGTACATTGATTTTGTATCCTGAGACTTTGCTGAAGTTGCTTATCAGCTTAAGGAGATTTTGGGCTGAGACAATGGGGTTTTCTAGATATAGGGTCATGTCATCTGCAAACAGGGACAATTTGACTTCCTCTTCTCGTAATTGAATACCCTTTATTTCCTTCTCCTGTCTGATTACTGTGGCCAGAACTTCCAACACGATGTTGAATAGGAGTGGTGAGAGAGGGCATCCCTGTCTTGTGCCAGTTTTCAAAGGGAATGCTTCCAGTTTTTGTCCATTCAGTAAAAGGTACCCCTGACTTTAAAATAGGCCCTGTTCCTGTCAAAGAACTCCTGATCCTTAAGATAAAAATCAGCCACACCCTACAGAAATCTAGATAAGAAAGAGCTTTGTTCCTAGTCTCTGAATGTGGAATTTGTTGAAGGAATGAACAAATGAAAGAAGGAAGAGAGATAATCAGAGAGGAAGGACAAAAAAACTAGATTTTCCTACAGAGGTAATCTTGGTATAGCCATATATTATAGATTAATTCAGCTTTTGAAGGCAGCCTAGGAACTAACGCATCAATTTTTAAAATAATTTCCATGAAAATGTTTTACTCCAAATTATGCTTACATGACAATAACTGGAAATGCAACCCATTTATATACATAACATTTAATGAATGCCTGATATATTTCAGTATGTATGGTTATTTTATTTAATAAACATGTGAAATCCCGGCACATACTAGATACTCAGTGATTTAGTTTGGCTGTGTCTCCACCCAAATCTCATCTTGATTTGTAGCTCCCGTAATTCCCACATATCATGGGAGGAAGCCTGTGGGACGTAATTGAATCATGGGGGTGGGTCTTTCCTGTGCTGTTCTCATGATAGTGAATAAGTCTCACAAGATCTGAGGGTTTTATAAAGGGGAGTTCCCCTGTACACGCTCTCCTGCCTGCTGCTATGTAAGATGTAACTTTGCCCCTCCTTCGCCTTCTGCCATGATTGTGAGGCCTCCTTGGCCATGTGGAACTGTGAGTCAATTAAACCTCTTGCCCTTACAAATTACCCAGTCTTTCGTATGTCTTTATTAGCAGCTTGAGAACAGACTAATACACTCAGTAAATCCTAAAAAGCAAAAAGTTAAAAATAAGTATCTGTTCAATCTCAGAATTACAATAATATATTTCCTTTCCTTTTACTTTGCCCACATATACGGATAGGAAGTATAGATACAAATAGATGGCTCTTGAACACTAGTCTGCATTTGGTAATTCTTTTTTTTTTTTTTTTTGAGACGGAGTCTTTCTCTGTCCCCCAGGCTGGAGTGCAGTGGCGCAATCTCTGCTCACTGCAAGCTCCGCCTCCCGGGTTCACGCCATTCTCCTGCCTCAGCCTCCCGAGTAGCTGGGACTACAGGCGCCCACCACCACGCCCGGCTAATTTTTTTGTATTTTTAGTAGAGACGGGGTTTCACCGTGTTAGCCAGGATGGTCTCGATCTCCTGACCTCATGATCCGCCCGCCTTGGCCTCCCAAAGTGCTGGGATTACAGGCTTGAGCCACCGCGCCCGGCCTGCATTTGGCAATTCTTGAGCAGCAATAGCTTCACCTATAAAGGAGGCAGCAAATGCAATTCCTGCATTAGATGGGAAATGTCTATTAGATCCTTGAGGTCCCTTCTGACTCTAAGGTACAGAGACTCAAAGAATAATGCTCACCTCCTCTTCTCTCTACCTATTCATCTTTATGCAAAACCATTGCCCATACAAAAGGAAAAAAATAACATGGGCAAGAGAGAAATCTTAACACTAAGTGACAGACATAGAATGTTTTTAGTGTGTTTGACATATTATTACATTTAAAATAACTACAAAATACCAGTTGGCCTTCCTGTTATAACAGATGGAAGAAACCTGGCACCTAATCCTTAATGTGTTTCCAGGAAAGGGATTCAAATTGTGTTTATTATCATATTTACTGGAAAAGAAAAAAAAGAATTAAAAAAGAAATGAATCTCTCAAATCTCTTTCCTCAAATAAAAGCAATAATATTTTTAAATAGGTGCATTCCAAGAGAACTTTTTTCAATATGCTGGACATGTGTCAGTGTCTTTCAATAGAGTAGCCATGAGTTAGATGGAGGTTTTGAGCACTTGAAATGTGGCTGCTGAGACCGCAGAGTTAATTTTTAAAATTATATCTAATTTTCATTAATTTTATTCAATTTAAATAACCACATGTGGCTAGTAACTTCTGCACTGGATAGTACATCTCTAAAGCCTTGGAGGTTATATGTTATCTGAGGAGATGTCAACAGTATTTATAAATGATTCTACTATAATTTATCTGGTTGATTTAATGGCAGTTTATCTGCCTCCTAATTTTTCCTCTTATCTGTTCTAACAATAATCAAGTTAAAACTGTTCTTTGAGCTCCAACTTGTCCATCAGTATACTGTATTATAGTTTTTATGGGACATTTCTGCCCACAGACCCCCTCTGGGAAATTTTCCCTCGCCCACAATCCTACCGCATGGAAGCCTAATTGTTGTAGACAACATACTTGCCCTACCAACCCCCAGCACTCCTGGGAGGGCCACTGACCCCAGTGCGGTCTACTCATAAGCTGCCCAATAAGGAGCTTAAAATCTGGTGAGAAAAGTTAAACTGGGCTAATTGGAAACATGGATTTAGAATCAGAAAACTAGGAGATTCTGCTAGTTAGCATGCAAATGGGACTGATGTAATATATTTTGATTTGTTGTGCTACAGAAGACTCTGGGCTGCATAATGGCCCCATGTAAATGGGAATTATGAGGAAAGAAAAGCCCCAAAAGCCAGGAAGTCTAGCAGCAGAAACAGAATGAGAATGGCACGGCCTTGCTGAAGGGAGTAAGACTGAGTTTCCAAGTCTGCTTCTACTGTGGCCTATTTTTAGCTATCCTTGAGACACACAGTTCTAACAATGACTCCTCACCCTTTTTGTTCTGAGCTAACCCAAAAGAGTCTGCTTACTAAGATACATAGATTCAAGAGGCATGTGTGGAATTGAACCCTCTCCCTGCCTACCCCCCCAAAAGAACTTGAGACCCCATGTGTCCTGAAGTCAGTGTACTTGGGTATCAATGCTAGAAGAAGAATAAGATACAAGCTTTCTTATATGTTTCCCTCTGAGGTTCTTCCTTCTATAGATCTTGCTGTGGAGTAATCTTTGACATTTCTTTGACATTGGAATCTTAACTGATTTTGTTATTTGAAATGAGGAAAGTCATATGGAACAGGCTGAGATGTCCTGGTTTGGCAGACAAAGGAAGGCAAAATTTGGCGGGATTCTTGCTGCCTCAAGTTGAGTATGCAGAAGCAGAGCCTGAAGCAGTGATTTAAATGCTCGAGATTTATTGAGGGAGTGCTCTCAGGGAAGCAGGGCAGGTGGGAGTGAGAGCTGAACAGGCTGTGACCTAAGCTGGAGTCTACTCTCAGCCTAATAGCAAGGGAGCATTGAGGGAGCTCTGGAGCATGAGCTGCCTCCCAGGCAAAGGGAGCTTGTAGCCCATGTTAGTCATGTTTGTAACCGATGTCAGTCATCGCCTGTGAGTTTGGCGTCTTGGGTGGAGATGCTTCCATTGGCTGAGAGTAATGCCTCATAGAAGGAGCTGGCTGCAGGTCATTAGTAGTCAGCACTCACAGCAGCTGGGGTGGCCCAAGGAGGGGGAACTGGGGATCTGGGTGAGCCACTTATAACATCTGCTGCACACTTCCTCCTAAATAGGAACTCTGGCTCCCGGAGGAAAACAGTACATTTACAAATTGTTTGTATTTTAATTGAGTAAAGGGGTTTCCTCAGACTGAGAATTGCAAGGCTATGGAGATCCTAGAAGTTTTCTGAGTAGACAGAACTAAATATGTATGACAAAAAATAAAATACAAAGAGGAGAAGAGTTAAAGCAGTCCAGCTGCATACTGATAGAAGATAGAAGCACAGAGGAGATTCTTTTCTAATGCAAGGACAATAAAATAAGGGACATACAGCTTGGGGGTGACAAAAGCTCTAACTTAAAACCAAAAGGGCAAATAGGACCTCAGTACTTAGCACACAGCATGGCACACAGTAGGTGCTTTTAAATATTTGTTCAACATTTGAATAAATGAATGGATAAAACTTAACAGGTTAATAATTAATTTTATCTATTTATTGTTTATTTATTTATTTTAGAGATGGAGTCTGTCTCTGTTGCCCAGGTTGGTCTTGAGCTCCCAGGCTCAAGCAATCCTCACACTTCAGCCTCCTGAGTAGCTGGGACTACTGGTGCATGGCACCATACCCAGCTCCAATTAATAATTAATTGTTCCCAATATTCATTTCTTCCCCATTCTGTTACATTATTCAGTTCACATTTTTAAAATTAACATTTACCAGAGGACGGCATGTTTTTAAAGAAGAAAAGCAAACTATATAGTCAGCCAAAATATTTATGGATAACAAAGAAATTAGTCAACTGATACCATGTGTCTTGCTGCTTATTCTGTTAGTCACAAGGCTATTTGGTGACAACTTGTTATGAGCAATGTGTAATTTTTAATTCTGTAACACTTTCTTACAACATAGCTATAATTGTAAATTGGTAAAGTAAGGCAACAAAAACTGTGTATTAGTTCATTTTCATGCTGCTGATACAAACATACCCAAGACTGGGTAATTTACAAAGGAAAGAGGTTTAATTGGACTTAGAGTTGCACGTGGCTGGGGAAGCCTCACAATCATGGTGGAAGACAAGGAGGAACAAGTCATGTCTTACATGGATGGCAGCAAGTGAAAAAAGCATGTGCAGGAAAACTCTCCCTTAAAATAATCATCAGATCTCGTGAGACTTACTATCACGAGAACAGCACAGGAAGGACCTGCCCCCATGATTCAATTACCTCCCACCAAGTCCCTCCCACAACATGTGAGAATTGAAGATGAGATTTGGGTGAGGACACAGCCAAACCATATCAAACTGCTTTAGGCAATATATGAATTATTTAAATTGGGTCAATCTATACATTTAATGTGAATACTAAAATATTACACTTGATCTTTTTTAAAATTATGATTTATTATTTTTTAATTTTATTTTATTTTTATTATTATTATTATACTTTAAGTTTTAGGGTACATGTGCACAATGTGCAGGTTTGTTACATATGTATCCATGTGCCATTTTGGTGTGCTGCATCCATTAACTGGTCATTTAGCATTAGGTATATCTCCTAATGCTGTTCCTCCCCACTCCCCGCACCCCACAACAGTCCCTGGAGTGTGATGTTCCCCTTCCTGTGTCCATGTGTTCTCATTGTTCAATTCCCACCTATGAGTGAGAACATGCGGTGCTTGGTTTTTTGTCCTTGCGATAGTTTACTGAGAGTGATGGTTTCCAGTTTCATCCATGTCCCTATAAAGGACATGAACTCATCATTTTTTATGGCTGCATGGTATTCCATGGTGTATATGTGCCACATTTTCTTAATCCAGTCTATCACTGTTGGACATTTGGGTTGGTTCCAAGTCTTTGCTATTGTGAATAGTGCTGCAATAAACATACGTGTGCATGTGTCTTTATAGCAGCATGATTTATAGTCCTTTGGGTATATACCCAGTAACGGGATGGCTGGGTCAAATCGTATTTCTAGTTCTAGATCCCTGAGGAATCGCCACACTGACTTCCACAATGGTTGAACAAGTTTACAGTATTAATTTTGAAGGACCTAATAAACTACAATTACAATTTCTACAGAAAGAAAAATAAGAGAGAGTTTAGTAGGATTCTATTCCTGGGAACTGTGTGAACATTATTGATGTCATTTTTTAACAAACAGGAAAGAAAACAGGATAGTTTCAATTTCAGCTTTGCTGGAAAACATAGTTGGGAAGTGAGATAGAGGGAGAAAGGGAATGGTTCTGAATTCTGAATTGTGTTTTCTCAATATGAAAATAAAGGAAAGTCTTTAGGAGAATATTGAAAAGGTAGATCAGTATACACACATACATATAAATACGTACATATACATGAAACACAGTCCTGACTTTGATATGCAATCATCTTGATTGGTGATAATTCAATTCCCAGAGGGACAAAGAAGCTTTGTTAATCCACTCTTAATTGTGTTCACAGTTTTGTATATTTGCGATATTTAATATGCTTATGTTTTGTGCATTAATGCATATCTGATATTCTGACAATAAAATTAGAGAATAGTGAGTCCAAATGGGTGTTGGCTAGCATTTCAGAGACCCTAACATGTTACCATTGAATATCTAAAGATAGAGGAAAATAAATATATTTTCCTGAAAACCACAGGGAAATCAAAATCAGGGTGTGTGTGTGTGTGTGTGTGTGTGTGTTTGTTGTTATTATAATTATTTTGCATGGAAGACAGAAGGAAAGGAATGTCTTCTTTAAAAGTTAAAGCAATAAAAATATTCTCTTTCATTTCATAATGTATTCAGCTTTAATATGAAGCTCAGGTTTTCCTCCACACTTGGGATCTCTCTTCCAACAAATCTAATGTAACTCAGCATTCTAATAGGATGCATCACATTCAGACCTTGGCTTCTGCACTCCAGCCTCAGCATAACACTCTGTTCTTACTAGAGGGAGTAGAAGAGCTAAGGCTGAGCAGCTCAGGCTTGTAGACTCTCAGATATATTGGCCTCATCTTTCTTTTTCTACTTTCATTTTATAGGAGCAAGGCCTGCACCGTATGCTGCAACAGGTGGCCTTAGACATGAAACCCTGGGTGTGACCACACAAGTTTAGAAAAAAATGTTGATTCCAACAATCCCTCCATTGTAAACACTTACTAGTTTCCATTTATTTGTAGATAAAAGTCTGAACTCTTTTGAACATCAGCCAATTTCTCACCTGTGTGTTCTTAACCTCATCCAGAATGGCTATGAGATTTGACCAGAAAACTGTTAACTTTATATTTTTTAACTGTGAATGGAAACTGGTATTTTCCTAAATTATGTATGTAAGCAACAGACCATAATCGTAGTAGCAGTACCTGTGACTCTTTCACTCATGGAAATCACAGGTATTTAAATATCATAGGACAGTATAGTGGCTTTCTTGAAATTCTGTTTATGCTCATCACCACTTAAAATTATAGTAGGTATTAGGCCTACTGCTAGGTCTTGTTATTTAATGTGTTAATAAAGAAGCATATATGCTATCATATTACAATTTTTTCAACTTGCTGAAAACTTCAAATACTTATAGTTGAAATTATTCTGAGAAGGGACCACGGGCTCATCAGATTGCCATCCCATGGCACAGGCAAAGGTCAAGAGCCTGTCTAGCCTCAGTTTCTACCAATCCTTTCTACCTTCTTATGTTTCTGCTCTAACAAGACCCATTTTTTCCAAAATAGTCTTTGGTTGTTCACAACCTTGTGTCTTGATCTCATAGCTCCTTGGGATCTTTATTTCTGTGGGAAATTGTGCCCTTGGAGAACGTATTAGAGAGAACAAGCTTGAAGAAGCTATATTTGTCCATTCTCATACTGCTAATAAAGACATACCCGAGGCCGGGCGTGGTGGCTCACGCCTGTAATCCCAGCACTTCGGGAGGCCGAGGCAGGTGGATCATGAGGTCAGGAGAGCAAGACCATCCTGGCTAACACGGTGAAACCCCGTCTCTACTAAAAATACAAAAAATTAGCCAGGCATGGTGGCAGGCGCCTGTAGTCCCAACTACTCAGGAGGCTGAGGCAGGAGAATGCTATGAACCCAGGAGGTGGAGCTTGCAGTGAGCTGAGATTGCGCCACTGCACTCCGGCCTGGGTGACAGAGCGAGACTCCATCTCAACAAAACAAACAAACAAAAAGACATACCGAGATTGGGTAATTTATAAAGAAAAGAGATTTAATTGACTCACAGTTTCACATGGCTGGGGAGGCCTCAGGAAACTTACAATTACGGCAGAAGGGGAAGCAAACATGTCCTTCTTCACATGGACAGAGAAGTGCCAAGCAAAAGGAGGGAAAGCCCCTTATAAAACCATTAAATCTCATCAGAACTTACTATCATGAGAACAGCATGGAGGTCACCACTCCCATGATTAAATTACCTCCCACTGGGTCCCTCCCACGACAAATGGGGATTATGGGAACAGCAATTCAAAATGAGATTTGGGTGGGGACACAGCCAAACCATATCAGAAGCCTTAGCTGATATTCCCAGGCAGAGTTTGAATATACAGTTGACCCTTGAACAAAACAGGTTTGAACTGCATGTGTTCACCTAGATGCAGATTTTCTTCCACCTCTGCTACCCCTGAGACAGCAAGACCAACCTCTCCTCTTCCCCATCCTCCTCAGTCTCCTCAGCATAAAGCAAGGATGAAGACATATATGATGGTCCACTTCCACTTAATGAATAGTAAATATATTTTCTCTTCCCTGTAATTTTTCTCAATAACATATTCTTTTCTCTAGTTTACTTTATTGTAATAATACAGTATATAATACATACACCATACAAAATATGTGTCATTGACTCTGATATCAGTAAGACTTCCAGTCAACAGTAGGTCATAGGTAGTTTAAGTTTTGGGGGAGTCAAAAGTTATGCATGGATTTTTGACTGTGTAAAAGGTCAGTACCCCTAAGCCTCACATTGTTCAAGGGTCCACTGTCTCTCCTTTGTGCTTTTAAGATTCTTGGTACATGCCTTATCTTCAATCTTGAGAACATTTTGTGTCTGTGCATCTGTCTCTTCCATTATATCTTATGTTTCTGGATGGTAAACACCTTTTTTTCTCTCATCTCCCAACTCCTGGCATAGTAATTCTCATATTGCTGACATTCAAAAGATGCTTAAGAGGACAAGGTGAGGTTAGTTTCCCGGGAACAACAGATAAACAAAGCATTATAAATAGTCAGGGCCAAACAGTAGAGTCATGCAGTGATGTGGCAGACCTATTTAGTTTCAAGGACAATCTCTGAGAATAATACGGTGCTCTCATTTCCCAACATCACTGCTTCCCTTAAAATCAAATTAAGAATTGATTTCAAATAAAATCCCAACAGAACAAAGCATGTCTTCATGTAATAAACAGGGCTGGCTACAGGCAAAATTGTGATGGACAAAAGCCCATCTCAGGAATGCTGACATCCCTTTTCATCAGCCTTGCTTTTCTTCCATGAAGGTGCCATGTGCATCTGCATAGCAGGTCCCCTAGGTTCTTTGGACATACTAGTATGTTTAGGGATATTCCCTGTGGCATGTAATCTAGGCCTGTCCTCCTAAGAGTTCAGATTTGTCTCTACTCTCTCTTTTTCAAAACCTACCTATGTGATCAGGCAGCCTTGTGCTGAGAGCTGATGGATGATGAGTTTCAAATCAGGCTTCATTCATTGACTAAACAATGGCTACTGAGCACTAGTTGAGCACTTCTTAGGTGTCATGTGCCAGGCGCTATGCCACAGAGATAAAAGCATAGTCTCTACCACCAAAAAGCTCACAAAAGGAGATGGATCACTGTAATTTAGTAAGTTAAAGTTATATCGGCAAGCACAGATGGGGCCCTGTCTTAGTTTGGGTTCTCAGAAGCTGATCCTTAAACAAGAGTTTGAGTGCGAGTCTTTACCTGAGATATCTCAGGAGGAATGGGAAGAACATGAGGAAGTGAGATAGGACCAAAAAAGCAGCCAGTGCAGAGTATATTTCCAACAGGTTACTACTGTCAGCAACTGGAGCTCAGTCCTGATGAGGGTCTCTGAGAGGTGGTAAAGGATGTACCCCAGGGTGGTCCCATCTGAAGGGCAAGGAAGTGGGACATTTATTCAGCAATTCCCATTTTTTATGGGTTGGGAACTGTACCTGACACATTAACTCCTTGGCATTTCTACCCTGAATTGTGCATGGCCCTGAGCATGTTTCTGTGACCAGAAAAAGTCCTCCAGAGAGAATCCCCAGTGTTTGCAGGAAGAAGATACAGACATGTAGAGGAATGTTAAATGCTAAGGAGTCCTAACTGGGTCTGCTCCAGACCAGAGCAGTGGTGCTGCCAAAAAAGGTTTTCCCAAGGATAGGCTGCCTGAGAGGTGTCTTCAAAAAGGAACATTCCTACCCTAGGGTAGGATCAGCGTTAACAAATATTTTATGTCCACTTCAGAAGAATGTGTATTCTGCAATTGTTAGGTGCGTTGTTTTATGTATGTCAATTAGTTTAAGTTTGCAAACTATTTTGTCAAATCTTCTCTTATTCCTTTTGGTTAGTTTAACAGTTACCAAGAGTTGTGAATTTGCCAATGTCTCCATTTAATTCTATCAATTTTTGCATCTATGTTGAGGCTGTATTATTTGGTACACAGATACTAAGAATCGTTATATCTTTCTGGTGGAATGATTCTTCAGTAAAGTATAATACATTTTTATCTCTAAAAATGCTTCCTGCCTTAAAATTCACTTGAGTTTTTATGTAAACTTAGCTGTATCGGCTTTTCAATTTTATTTTTTTGCGTGGTCTCTTTTATTAGTATTATTCCTCCAACCTCTCTATATCATTACATTTAAGGTATGTCTTTTGTAAGCAACATATGCCTCTTATTTCTTTTTTATTTAATCCAGCCACACATTCTGAATTTCAATTGAAGTGTTTAGTCCCTTCATATTTAGTGTAATATAGATGGGTTAAAATAAACTATCTTGCTTAAAAGATGTTTCCCCCAACTTGTCCTATCTCTATTTTTCTCTGCTTTCTGACTTTTTGGGTCAATCAAGTATTTGTTATCATTCCTTTTCACCCTTCTATTAGCTAGATAATTGCATATTATTTTGCTTTTCTTTGAATAATATCCCTGGAGATGGCAACATAAATCTTTATCTCTTTGTAGTCTTTTTTATGTCAGTAAGCTTACTACTTCCTGTTCAATGTAAGAGCCTTGGAATTGCATTTGCTTCATACTATCTTTTGTAGTTCTTTACAAACTGAAAGCCATTTATTAACACATTATTATTTAATACAGTTAATATTCATTTACATTTATTATTTCTCTTATACTTTATTCCTTTCTGCATGTCTGTGTATCCCTCCCTCTTGATTTTCTCTCGCTTGAATTTCTCCTTTTAGTTCAGGTCTCCTGGTGAAAAATATCCTGTTTTGTTAGTCTATAAACACCTCGGTTTTACTTAAGTTTTGGAGGCTTCTTCACTATATAGAGTCTTATGTTTCCTTTCAGAACCTAAAGATGTAATTCTATTGTCTGAAAAGGGTGTTGTACAAACGCTTCCACTTACAACAAGAAAAGTTTGACAATTTATTTTGAAGATATATTGACAGGTACTAGAAAGCTACTAGGGCAGGCTGGGCACGGTGGCTCACGCCTGTAATCCCAGCACTTTGGGAGGCTGAGGCGGGCAGATCACGAGGTCAGGAGATCGAGACCATCCTGGCTAACACGGTGAAATTCTGTCTCTACTAAAAATACAAAAAATTAGCTGGACATGGTGGCGGGCGCCTGTAGTCCTAGCTACTCCGGAGGCTGAGGCAGGAGAATGGTGTGAACCAGGGAGACAGAGCTGGCAGTGAGCCGAGATCACGCCACTGCACTCCAGCCTGGGCAACAGAGCAAGACTGTCTCAAAAAAAAAAAAAAAAAAAAAAAAAAACCTACTAGGGCAGCCAGAACTGAATAGGTGAGGATCTTGGTGAGAAGAGAAAGATGTGAGGTAAATCTGACATTCTGAGCTTCATTTCCTCTCAAGGCATTTCCTCACTCAGAAGAATTACAGATTCAAAACCCAAGCAGTGAAGCACAAAGCAGTGGCCAAAAGGTTGCAACACTGAAGTGAGCTTGCAATGGTTTTATTGGTCTGGGGAATTACAACTTGAATATTAGGACTACAAACACTTGGGGACCCAAGGTCCTGGGGAAAGGGAAAGCATATTGAGGTGAACCCCACAATCTGTGCCACTTGATGTTCTTGAGGTTCTTTAAGTTCTTACACAAGTTCTTTATGTTCTTACATAGGTGTAAGAAGGGAAGTCTATGCCTATATATTCCCTTTGACGGTCAAAGGAGGCAAGGGGGTTGCCATACTGTGTACAGCTCCTCACCCATTGGAATGACAACATCTTACATATAGGATGATCCACAGGTGAAATAAAAATGTCTAATGATGTTCAAGCTCTAGGAGGTAGCTTTATATATTCTGTGAAACAAGCTGTAGGATTTACTCTAACTCCATTCCAGATATTAGGGTGCTAGGACTTAAAACTTAGTGCTTGAGTACTCTGCACTCTCAGAACACTTGGATACTAACAGTTGGGCTGATACTCTTCCCTTAAGGGACCGAAGTGATTCTATATTGTTCACTAGAAATCTCCAGAGCAAATTCCACAAACCTTCTTAGGAATGCTATTCAAATATTCACACACATTCCCTCAAATTTCTATTTAACCAAAAATATCTCATGCTGCAATTTAGGTTCCTGCCTCTGGTTCTGTTCTCCGAAGGAATAGAAAAATACATGCCCCACAGTCGGTGAATAATTATATTTTTACATAGCGTGAGACTCAATTAGCTGTTCTCTTGGGAATGAAGTTTCTACCCACTAGCTCATTCATGTGGAAGATAATCTGTATTTCTCAGAAATTTCAGAAAGTGATGCCGCCTGTTTGCAGCTGCAATGTAATTTCCATTAATACAGGACCAGATGAAGGTAAATACAACTCCTTATGAGATATAAAACCTGGGGGATCTATCTTCTGCTTCTTTTTCTTTCTTCCTCTTCTTTTTCTTCCTCCTTGTTGTCTTCTTACACACGGATTTGTCTGAGATATAAAGTTGTGACCAAATCTATTTCCTTTTTTATCCTGGGCATATAGTGGATTATGTTTCCCAGTCTCACTTGTATCTAGGCACTGGTAGATGATGTGAGAGCAGCAGGAGACATAGGCCAGGGTATTTCTTTCCTTTTCCCTTCCTGTTTGGTATCTTTTTTTGTTTTGTTTTGTTTTGAGACAAGCTCTTGCTCTGTCACCTAGGCAGGTGTGCAGTAGTGTGATCATAGCTCACTGCAGCCTTGACTTCCTGGGATCAAGCAATCCTCCTGCCTCAGTCTCCCAAAGGGCTGGGATATGGTCATGTGACTGAGTGAGGCCAGCGAAATATGAATGTAGCACATTTACTTGACTTCTGGGAATGGTCCACAAAATTCCCCTGACTGATCTTAGCTTTCTCTTTCTCCTCACATGCCAGTTGAATAGATAGTTCTCTGCGGACAGAGGAGAGTGGAACAAAAGCCTGGGTCCCTGATGGAGCATGTGGAAGAAGACTGCCTACCAGAAACAGTCCCATTGGACTATGAAGTGAATAAGAAATAGGACTTTATTGTGCGAAACCATTGGGAATTTGGACTGTTTGTCATGGAAGGTAGCCAACTGTGACTACAGAGATACTGGAACCAGGAGCTGTAGTTGTTAGGAGCACACTGACTCTCTGAAAATAAACTGTTTGGGCTCAGATTATGGTTCTGCCGCTTATACTAGTTATGTGACCCTGGGAAACTCCCTAAGGATTATGGTTCCAGAATGCACACTGGACTGGGGTATGAAGAAGAAACTCCTATTGCATTAAATCACTGAGAATTTTGAAGCTGTTTGTTATAGTGATGTGCCTGCTTAGATTAAATCAGAGGGCATTGAAGATATGAAAGTCAAGGCATGAAAGACTTCAAAGAAGGGCAGTATTCAAGGTTTAGAAATGTGCAGGAAAAAGCTATTGATAACTTGCCAGTTTTCTTTATTATGAAGCATGTGGACATGTCGGTTTGCTAATGTAACATGATGATCCTCTTTTCCTTCCTCCCAGGGACATTTAGATGTTTGCACTGCATCCTGCATGGCCTCTGTTGCTTTCTATAAATGCATTTTTTTCTATTCTCCACTTCAATCAAAAAAGCTAATGACCAAACTGATTATACTCATTCCTGCTGAATGTTTCTTCAGTTAGGCATTAGTATTTTTAAGCCTCTTAATAGATAGCTTTTCCTCCTCTTCTCCAGGAATTCCAATAAATAGGTGGAAGGTTTTCTGAAGACTAAAAGCTGGCTGGAAGGCAGATCTGATGTCCACTGGGGATCTTTGGGGTGGAAGTGGGGAGTATGCCTGCCTTGGCAAATGTCCTTCATTCTCAGAGGAGGCTGCTGTATAGAGGATCTAACCAGATTTTCTCCTTTCCTTCTCCTAGGACCACTTGCCAGCCCCAACTTCTCAGGTCTATAAATGCACTCTCTCCTTCCAGCCCTTCATTTAATCTCTTTCCTTCTTGAATATAGCTTGATTCTAACATCTCTAAAAATCTGAATCCAACACTTCCCTTGCTTTTCCATAGCACTGGTCTCAGGCTTGTGACACATGCTTTCTAGTGCACTGAGTATCTTTTAAGCATTTTCTAACTGGGTAAACCTTATGTCACTTCAATTTTTGCTGACTCAGTTTTCTCATCTTACAGTTTTCTCCCTTGGTGACTGGTATCTGAGTGGGTTCTTCTAAAGTTCATATTTTGAAGTCCTAACCTCCAGTGTCTCAGAATGTGACTTTATTTGGAAATAGAGTCATTATAGATGTAATTAGTTTAGATGAGGTTATTAGGTTGGGCCTTGATCCAATATGTCTGGTGTCCTTATAGAAAAGGAAAATATGGACACAAATATACACAGGAAGAACCACAAATAATCATGAAGGAAGAGATCCACAAGACAAGGAGGGTAAAAGTTGCCAGAAAACAACTAGGATTTAGGAGAAATATGTGGAACAGATTTTTTCCCTCACAGCTCTCAGAAGGAACCAACCTTGCTGACACCTTGATCTTGAACTTCCAGCTCCAGAACTTGGAAACAATAAATTTCTGTTGCTTCCCAAAAAGTCACCCAGTTTGTGGTACTTTGTTAAAGTAGCCCCAGAAAACTAACACAAAGGAGATAATAGTATCTGTATAATTGGGATGTTCTCAGAATTTCAAGAGGTGATATGGTACTCATAGCACAGTGTCTAGAACATGGCATGTGCTCAATATCAGCTGGTACTGCTTCTGCTAGTACTTATCTACTGAACAGGTCATGTCAATGACACCCTCTGTGTTGTGAAGTACAGCCCCATTCTGCCTGCATCCCTGGCCTGGAAGTTTCTGATGAAAAGATTATCATGTTGGAGCCCATCTTCTTGATTAGCAAAGTGTTGCTACATGCAATGAACAATATTAATTGGTCCTTCAGACCGCTTTTCTTTGAGCCAAATGAGCCTTAAATAATTTTCTTAATGGGTCTCAATGCCTTAATTTTTTAATCATCTTTATAGTGGCAAAAAAGTCTTTCCAAATTCTTCAGTAATATAATCTAGAATCTGATGTGCTGTCAGCAGGAGCCAAGTCACTAGTGTAATAAACAGGAAAACCATGTGGGCTATTTATTCTTTGTGTGCTTTGCCAAATCCAGTATCTGCCCTTCTCTGTGCCTCAGAAGCTGACCCATGTGGACCATTTGACACAGACTCCCTTGGTGACTGGTGTCTGAGTGGGTTCGGTCACGGGGAGGCACAGGTAGATGATGTGAGGGCAGGAGGAGACATAGGCCAGGGTATTTCCTTCCTTTTCCCTTCCTGTTTGGTATCTTGTTTGTTTTGTTTTATTTTGAGACAGGCTCTCGCTCTGTCATGCCAGGCAGGAGTGCAGTAGCATGATCATAGCTCACTGCAGCCTTGACTTCCTGGGATCAGGTAATCTCCTGCCTCTCCCAAGCTGCTGGGATTACAGGTGTGAGGCCCTGCGGCCCATTTTGGCACATTGGAAGTAGCTGCATCCTTCTATGATTACAGCTCCTGAAGAAACACTTGCACCCCCTATCCCCTTCGACCTAGGAACAGTAAAGGCTTCCTGTTGCTGCTAGTCCCTGGAGGCCTCAACATCTTTTGTTTGCTTCCATACCTCTGCAGGTAACCCTTGCCTTGAGACCCCTTCATCTGAACCACCTAGGATGGATTCCCTTTCTTACCTGTGTCCTGACTGATACATTCGTGAAGTTTAAAGTTGCCCCTCATGCAGATCCTGAGGCAAGCATCGAATACAAGGAGTTTATTTGGGAAGTACAGGGACCATTGTTAGGGAAGCAAAGATGTAATATGTGAAAGAGAAGAAAGCTAATTAAGGGTGAGCTGGTGAGCCAGTGACTCAGCGTGTGACTGAGGCTCAGTTCTGCTAGTGAACTCTGAGAACAGGTATAAAGCAAGTGTTTCCAAATTATCTCACCTAAGAGGCAAAGCAGCTGCCCCCTCCTGAGAGATTAATTGGCAGAGAGCTGCTCTTGGGGACTGTGTTAGTTCACTGAAACCTCCAGCCTATCTTATGCCCAGGCTGTACAGCTTTGCTCAGGATGGAAAAAAGAGGCCTCAGCCCCAAGGCTGCCCATATTGGCAGCTGAGAGCAAATGGAAAAGCTCAACGTATATGGGTGGCGCTCAGAGAGCGTGTACTGCATATATAAAGTCTGCGTATTTTTCTTTTTAGATACGGTGCCAAGATTTTCATTTTCAGGAAGCTTGAGTCACATCATCCCTCCTGGATATCTTCAAATGACACTTTAGCTTGTAGTTTATCATTTTCCATCTAACTTGTAAAGTATTTCCCCTGTCCAATCATGGTCCCTTGTGCTCTTTATTTTTACTGGATTTTATTCTAAAACTCCAATTTTACCATGTTATTTTGAATTCTGATTTCCTTCACTGCCTACCAAAAATATTACTTTACATGATGCTCATCATACAGGGGCTTCTTTGGGTATTAACTGGGTCAGAGTTTCTCCAGGTTTCATGTTTTTCAAAAGCATGGGGCCAGACCTAGAAATACATGGTGATTTTGAAACCTGCACATCGTGGCTTCAGATACGGCCAAACACTTTTTTTGAGGCACTAGGGTGAGTTCATTTGTCCATTCAATTAACATTTATTCTGTGTCCACCATGTGCCCAGCACTGAGGACACATGTAGATGCACAGAATAGGGAATCTTTGTCCCCATGAGCACTCAGAGAAACAATTACCTGAAAAAGCAATGATCTAATTGCACTGGGTATAACAAGTGCTTGGATGAAGAGAAGCCAAGAGAGGGAGGTATGTGTGTGTGTGTGTGTTACGTGTGTGCATCTGTGTGTATGCGTGTAGGGATTATCCGTTCCAGAATTGAATGCTGGGTCCAGGAAGGCTCTGAGATGTGGGGAAAGGGTTGGATGGATTGGCGATGGTGGGGACAGGGACTGGGATAAGGATGTGCTAAATATTTAAGCAGACACCAAGGTGAGAGAGAGGCCAGAGCCCTTTGGGGAGATGGAAATAGTCTAAAACTGGCCAGAGCACAGCCATGGTGGAAATCAAGGGCAGGCACTGGGTGAAAATGCAGATTTAAACAGAGGGCAGACTTTGCTTCCTTCCTATTTCCAAGCTAGACTTCTTCTGAGAGTCCCATGAGAAGCCAGCAGGAAATGTTTTGCTTCAAACAAATTCTACTTCCCGCCCCTCTGCCCGCCTCCCCAACACCACGCACTTTGTGTTTTTTAGGAGAGGACAGAGAATCTCTTTAAACTCGAGCAGCTTCTTCAAAGGAGACCTGAGATACCCCCAAGGCCTATAGGAACAGAGGGAAAACACTTGTATGTCCACTCAGTTGATAAGCAACCCTGACTCAGGTCCCTGGTTCTCCTGCTGACTGCCCATCTGTCCTGGGTGGGCACAGAGCTCCCCTGCTTGGGGCTTCTTTCCTGCTGCTGACAGCACCCTTGTCTGCCCAGCGATGGCCCCTTCCTCTTATCCTCCAAGCAAAGCCAGGGACAAGCAGAGACCAGGAGACATTGGTAATTCCTCCCAGGACACCAAGAGGTTGAAGCTCGCATAGCATGAACACAGGATAGGGGTGAGGAGCAAGTCAGGGGTACTCCAACATTTCACCTGTGCAGCTCTATGCCTCAGTTTCCCCACCAGCAAAAAAAATCCGGAGTTGTCAAATGTATTGCCATATGAAACAATTTAGGACGGTGACTGGCAAAAACATGTGCTATATAAATTCTCACTTACATCTTTCTCCTTAGTCCTACTCAGGGATGATTCTCAGATTACCAAGTGATAGGAGCCTCAGTTAAGTATAAAGTACCACTGCACCAATGTAGTTTCATCACCGCAGACGCAGTGACATTAATGTGAACTCGGTCATATGATTCTAAATGAGTATTCTGAATCATTAGAAAATAGTTCCATCACAGTAACAACTTTGTTTATATAAGAGAAGTGACATTTCAAACTGTTCCCAAAGAACCACCAGCCCTTATTGCCTTTGTTTTTATAATTAACGTCTGTAGCTGAACATTTCTCTCCTCAGGTACTGCTTCATTTGTTTTCTGAGTCAGGAGGTGTCACTGCTCTGCAAACATGCTCCCCTCTGCAGAAACCGTGGGAGGTTCTGTCTGCCACTTCTCAGTTCTCAAACTCTGCTTCAGAAAGAGGAGGAAATAAGGATGCAGGATAAACTCACCAGTCTTTGGCTTCCTTTCATTCTGTGGCCAACCTAATTGTCTACTCAGCCAAATACCAATTACCTGCACTTGGTGTTACGATGACTTCAATAGCAGATGGACACTCAATTGATTGCAAGCAGACTCTTAATTATTTCTCCTCCTTCACCCCTCTTCCTCCTTTGTGTCTATATCTGGCAGCCTAACTCTCTCTTGGGTTCCCTAACCTCCCTTGCAACTTCACCAAACCAATAATTACTCATTTCCCTGGCCTTCATGCTTCAAGTGTTTAATGATTTTGAACTCAGCAATGAAACCGCTGATAAGCAAGGGTCATCTGCAAATTGGCTTGGAGGAAGCTATTTTGGTAACTTGAACTAGATAAATAGATTATTCAGATTCTAAGTCTTTATCTGAAATGGCTTTCTGATCCTCTATATCCGTAATTATTACCTTGGGGTTTGAAGTATCTTGGTATTAGAGTGAGAAGAAGAGTTTAACAGCTAAATCTCTCTTAGATATCTCTGTGAATTCATGTGTAGACTCATATGTGCTTATTTATAGTGTGTATGGAGATAACTGGAACACATCTGGGCTTCTGGGTCATTCTGAGGCACATGATTGCCAAGCAGGCCTGCAGGCACTGGAGCTCGTAAGAACATTTACACACAGACGCCCTCAGATGAAGATCAGTTCTTCTTTGAGGATAACAAGATGCTGTACTCTAGATATCCGAAAAAAACACACCCCTCTCCATCCTCACAAAAACAATCTTCTCTGCTCGGCCAGTCAGACAACAGTATCATAAAAATAGGAACTGACTTACTTAGGTCAGCTGATAGAAAAACTGTCAGCAGAACTGTCCCTGGTCAGAAAGGCAAAGGAGAGTGGTGGTCACGGGAAGAATCCAAATGCCAGGTGCAGTTGTGCAGAGGGCAGGCTGACAGCGACACACCATCTAAAATGCCCCCATGTGGGGTGTGTAGTGGCTGCTGTTCTTCAACGTGGACTGCTAATTCCCAGGGAGAATTACCTTCTAATGAAAATCAGCATTGGTCTGGTATATCACGTCATTTTTGAAAGAAGAAATATGTGTTTTAGATTGGGTTTCCTCAGAAGGCTGACTCTGAGATGAGGGTTTGAGTGCAGGTAGTTTATCTGGGAATTAGTCCCAGGAAGCAATGGTAGGGAAGTAGGGAAATAATTCAGGGAAAAGAAGACTGTCAATGCAAGGTGAGTGAATGAGCAAGTGAGTACAGTAGGCAACTGGGCCTCAATCCTGCTGGGGACCTTCTCTGGAGAGAAGGTAAATGTACCTCAGAGTTGATACCACTGCCAGCCCCTGCTTCCCACCCTGGATCTAGGAAGCTGCAGCATTTGTCCATCAGCTCTTATCCACCACTGGTTTGAGAGGTTTGAGAGAGATTCTCCCAGGGGTAGTCCTCAGCATTTCTTTCTTTCTTTCTTTTTTTTTTTTTTTGAGACGGAGTTTTACTCCTGTTGCCAATGCTGGAGTGCAAGGGCGCAATTAGGCTCACTGCAACCTCCGCTTCCCAGGCTCAAGTGATTCTCCTGCCTCAGCCTCCCGAGTAGCTGGGATTACAGGTACCCACCACCATGCCCAGCTAATTTTTTGTATTATTAATAGAGATGGGGTTTCACCATGTTGGCCAGGCTAGTCTTGAACTCCTGACCTCAGGTGATCCACCTGCCTCGGCCTCCCAAAGTGCTGGGATTACAGGTGTGAGCCACTGTGCCCAGCCTTCCTCAGCATTTCTGTCCGTCCACACACACAGGCTCAGCAGCAGCCAGAGAAAGCCAAGGGGATATAGGCAGGACAACAACATCTGTGCACCTTGCAGCTGCCTGTTAGTTTCCTAGAAACATATTCTCAGACATGCCTAAGAAGAAATGCACTTGTAGGTGTTTCAAACGCAGGGGTCCCTGAGTTACCAGGATAGAAAGCATAGAGTCCCAACAGACAGCATCTGTACCAAAAGAGGAAAGCACTTGATTACTGAGGACACTCAGATGGTGGTGGGAGAGAGTGAGGAAAGGAAGAGCCAGGGTAAAGAAGAAAATTTGTTATAAGAATTAAAGGTGATCCAAAAAGCTTTAGGCAACTGTCACCAAAATCATAGACTCTATGGAAAGAAAAAGACTGTCAGTCATTTTTCAACCACCATCCAGTCTGTACCACCTTGACTGAACAGCCTGAACTTGGTAGGGTTTAAATAGTAAACAACCTTATTTTTTAACAACTATTCCAAATAGGCTCTTTTGAATAGGTGTCCTTTCCTTGCTCTGGACAAAAATTTGTGAAGACATCATGGATTTCTAGTCACTTTCATTTATAATAATCACCTAATTTTAATGATTAATATTCACAAATAAGTCACAAATCATAGTCTATTACTATTATTTACAATGAAAACTGCAAATGTACTCCAATAAAAGTCCCTCTTACATTCTTTATATCTAAATAATATTGCCCATTTCTTCACAGAACAATACTTATTTCCTGTCAAGAAAACCCCATATTCAGTCTGCAACTTATTTTTATAAACATTTTTATTTGAGGTCATTAGTTTTGACCTTTGATTTACAAACTTGATTCTGTTTCCAAAAGATTTGACAGGCAATCACAGCCCTTATCTTGAAATGGGGCTGGTAGTCCCTCCCTCTAAAAGCCTCTGAGATTGCAAAGCCTCCCTTATTATGCAGCATCATGTTTAAATCCATGTGCAAAGAAATCACTGAACCTGCCCAGGTACATACATCACTAATTGTTCAAACTTTGCTGATAATACATTCTTCCTTCCAGAGAATTAATGTTGAAGCAATTGCTCACTCTGATAGAGTACTTGAGCATATTCAGAATTTTTCATGTAAAAGAAAACAGCCAGATATCAGGACCTGTTTCTTTTTTTTTTTTTTTTTTTTTTTTTTTTGAGACGGAGTCTTGCTCTGTCGCCCAGGCTGGAGTGCAGTGGCGCGATCTCGGCTTACTGCAAGCTCCGCCTCCCGGGTTCACGCCATTCTCCTGCCTCAGCCTCTCCGAGTAGCTGGGACTACAGGTGCCCGCCACCACGCCCGGCTAATTTTTTGTATTTTTAGTAGAGACGGGGTTTCACCGTGGTCTCGATCTCCTGACCTCGTGATCCGCCCGCCTCGGCCTCCCAAAAGTGCTGAGATTACAAGCGTGAGTCACCGCGCCCAGCAGGACCTGTTTCATCAGTATTGCTTCTAACTGTACATTAACATCAAGAAATATTAAAGCCACATTCTTTGTGTGAAAGCAATGAGAAGGTTAAAGATGGCTCTTGAAATTACTTGTTTGCATCACACCTTCCACATGAAAATGCAAATATGCTTCAGAATGGGATTCAGGAGTGTTAAGTATTCATCCTGTCTACTATATGCATAGGAGTTTATCTACAGAACTTTGTATGGTAAATGTACCTGATAACAATTACTTAAGCATATGCTAAAAATGAGCCTGTATGGTGCACCTGAATGCAGTTGGGAATTCCGAGCTAGGGAATCCAGGAGTGGCCAACCCAGAGAGCTATTCCTTTTCTATGAGGAACATCTGGGCCACATCCTGTCCTGTGGAATGTGGGCTGTACAGGGGATTGAGGCCCTGTGTTTTGGGTTAAAAGGTTGCCAGGTGGAGGTTATTAGGGGAGGGTGCTAAGTGAAAAATGTTATATAAACTGCATGCTTTTTGCAAGTGGTTGTGGTTCTCCTGTCCAGCTCACCACCACTGCGCTCTCTCCCCTGTATGTAAGACCTTCATGAGACCCCATGTCTTGTTTTCTGGCTCCGGGTCTCTTCTTCTGCCTCTTGAACCTGGTGCCATCCCCAGTGAAGTCAATAGGAGTTCAGCACAACATATATCCCCCCCTCCACTCTAATACACTCAAGGTCCACTCCCAGGTGGGTTTCAAGGTACTTCAATTGTTCAGTGGATAGGCTATTTCCCGCTGGAGAGGGCTGATACTTCTCTGCTGAGTCTACACTCTAGGTATCAGCATGGCGGCAATGAGCAGTGGCAGAGAAAGATCTTAAGGCATGCAAGAATTATCTCATAAGGCACCTGCTTCAGGTGAGATTCCTACATAACTGTTGGGCGAGGAAAGCTGTTCTTCTCTGTCAGAAAAAGAAGGATGACTCCTGTCTTCCAGGGTGGTTTAAGGGAACTTAGAGGTTTAAGGTCCTCAAGCTCATCCATCCAAATGAACTCATCCCACGTCTCCTTATTCCGATCATGGCCCTGAGTTTGAAATAGGAGATTTTACAAAGCTGTGTATCCTGTCTCCTTGGCAGCCCTACCAGCCTAATAGTCAGATCCTGGGCCTGTGTTACATCACAGTCTGCCCTGCAGTGACCAGAGATTAGTCTCCTTTAAAGTAGCCATAGATGTCCTCTGGCTTTCAGAGCATGCCTTAAGTTGGCAATGAACCATCCTCAGCTTAACATTTTCTTTCCGCAGGTCAAAAGTAGCCATCTACTTCACAATCTGCATAATTATCAGTGCTCTAATAGCCACTTTGTGTTGCAGCTACTAGGTCTCCTAACACCTGACCTTCCACTTAAGCCATTTCCCAATTTACTGCAGATGAGAGCTTAAGTAATTGTAATGCTGCTGCCTGCCAGGGTTTATTTTTTCCCAATTTACCACTAAATATATGATCCCTATTGCTTTCAGACAGGTCAGTAATCAAATTCCAAAATCCTATCCATAGGGTAATTTGTCTGCAACTACTTGTTTTAGTTCAGTTTCCCTAGGACACTGAACCTGAGACATGCACTAAGCGCTGAGGTTTTAATTGGAATATGAAATCCAAAGGTGGGAAAGATAAGAGACAGAAAATGAAGCAGGGAAGGGTGAGCAGCAAGACAAAGTAAGATGTTACTGCTGTGACCACTGCATTACCATGAAGAAATAGAGCCAGTGGTCCAGCAAAGCATTTGCTATGTGACACACGACACCTCTAAACATGCTGGACAGAGACATGCTGCACAGGCCTTGAGAGAGAGTTCATCAGAGAGAGAAACGGAAACGGAATCTACCTGCCTTCCTACCTTCTCTTTCCCACAGGAGCAAGATGTTGTCAACCAGGTACAATCTTGTCCCCTAGGGAAACATTTGGCAAGAGGTAGTTTTATGTTTACAGGCATTTTTTATTTTCAATACTTGGGGGTGCTATTGGCACCTAGTGGGTAAAGGCCAAGCGTGCTGCTAAATGTGCTGCAAGGCACAGGACAGTATCCCATGAGAATTATGCAGTCCAAAATGCCATCACTGCTGCTGTTGAGAGACCCTAACCTAAGTACTGGAAAAATCAAGAAAATCTGAAGAGATAAATTAGATGTGCCTAATTAAAAAAAAAAAAACAGAAAAAAAAGATGAAAGATGTGGAAGGCATTTCACAGAAGAGAACACACAAAGGGAAAACTAAACATGAAAAGATGCCGAACCTCATTAGTAACGAGGGAAAATCAAATTACAGCAAGATTCCATTTCACACTCAATTGATTGGCAAAAATTAAGATATCAAGAACACCAGGCATGAAGAGAATGGTGTTCAAAGGGAATAGTTATATACCACTTGTTGGGAGTGTAAATTGCTACCAATTCTGTGGGAAAGAGGTTAATATGTATTATGTTGTAAAATTGATCATGTGTGTATTCAAGGTGACCACTTACACCATTTTGATCGAGACTGTCCTGGTTTTAGCACCAAAAATCTTGCATCCTGGAACACTCCGCAGTTCTAGGCAAACCAAGATGGTTGGTTACCTATACATCTTATATCTTAGGAATCCACTTCTACATATACTTCCCTGAAACACTCTTGCACAGGCACCAGGAGAGATATAAAAAATGATCATAGTACCATTTTTCATAATAGCAGATAATGGAAACAACAGAAATATCAATTTATAAAAGAACAGATAAATAGATTGTAATATATTAACACAATGTAGTATTACTTAGCTGTGAAAACGAACTACAAAAGTTTCCATTCTGCCTCCGAGGAGCTTGAGATGCTAATGTTAGCCTGTTAAGCTTCACAGTAAAATCTGCTGCACCTGGTGACTTGGGCGAGCTCCACACTTGCAACACAGACCCAGGAGTACAATGAAAGTGGCTTTGGAAAACTGTAGAATAGAGCTGCTATTCAATTTACACAACTCAGTCGCAGAGTGGAGAAATCCATGAAGTGAAAATTACCATCTCACATACATACTGCAGTGGAAACACACACATGCACAAATCTCTATATAAATATATCTCTAACATCAACAGTCTTCACAGAGACTTGGCCTTGTGAGAATCTAGAGCCTCGGAATTTGCTTGTGACCATAAGTCAAACTCTTCATTCGTTTTCACAAAAACCTACTCACTATGCTTAGCATGCTTATAAAAGTTGTCCCATAGAAAGAGTTTCTATCATGCAATCTGCATCATCACAATAGCTCCCTGAAGCCACAAACACATTCAAATGCTGAGAAGTTATTTCCTTCAGGTCTGCTTTCAACCACATTGTTTTCTTCAATCACTTACAAAGGTATTTCCTCCCTCCTTTCTTGTTGAAATAAATACACATTCTACAAACCCTTTTTTTTTTTTTTTTTAAAGACAGGGTGTGTTGCTCTGTCTCACAGGCTGGAGTGCAGTGGTGCAATCTTGGCTCACTGAAACCTCTGCCTCCCCGGCTCAAGTGATCCTCCCACCTCAGCCTCCCCAGTAGCTGGAACCACAGGTGCATGCCACCATTCCCGGCTAATTTTTTTTTTTCTGTTGTTGTTTGTTTTGTAGAGATGGGGTTTTGCCTTGTTGCCCAGGCTGATCTCAAACTCTTGAGCTCAAGCAATCCACCTGCTTCAGCCTCCTGAAGTGCTGGGATTACAGATGTCAGTCACCAAGCCCAACCTACAAATTTTTTTTCTAAGATATAATCTTGTCAATTTTGGTAACCCTATTACCACATCAGACTGTCCAATCAACCATACATTAATCCATTGACCTAACTTTGTTCATCTTCCCATTTGCCTATCACTTTTTCATAAACATATTATTCTGTCTGCAAATTAACTTTTATTTTCCTGAATTCTGGTACATTTTACAGATTTCTTGTCTTTAATCCTCCTCTCTCTCCCTCACCATTCCCAAGTAATCTGACAGCATTATGGAACACTATATTCCTGTGTCTTTAAATACATACTATCCTGCTTTATTTTCTTTCCTGTTCTGTTCTTTCTTTTTTTTTTTTCTTTTGAGATAGGGTCTTGCTCTGTTGTCTAGCCTGGAGTGCAGTGGTATGATTACAGCCTACTTCCCAGGCTCAAGTGATCCTCCCACCTCAGCCTCCAAAGCAGCTGGGATCACAGGCAGTGCCACCATGCTCAGTTAATTTATTTTATTTTTTGTAGAGATAGGGTCTATTTGCCCAGGCTGGTCTCAAACTTCTGGGCCCAAGTGATCCTTCTACCTCAGCCTCTTAAAGTGCTAGGACTAGAGGCATGAGCCATGGTGCCCAGCCCCTTCTTGCTTTAAATTCTCTTCCAATCTTATTTGGCGAGGGAATACCTACTTACTCTGTAATCTTTTATTCAGATGTTTTCTTCCTGGTAGATTGTTTGCAATCTAGTTCTTCCCCTTCCTTTATCAATGTCTTTTGCAACGTGACTTTGAACTCCTCTAACCAGGAGGTACAGTCTATTTCCACATCCCTTAAATCTGAGCTGGTCTGTGAATTTCATTGGTCTATATGTTGTAGAAGTGATTGTTCTGAGGCCAGGTCTTGAGCAGCCTTGCATACTTACACTTATTCTCTTGAATGAGTGATCCACATGGCTCAGTTGCCATAAATAAGTCTTGGCTAGCCTGCTGGAGAAGTGAGTTGCCCTAGCCACATCCAGTCAATCACCAGACATGGGAGTGAAGCATCTGAGACTATTCAACCCCAGCCAAACTGTCAGCAGACTACAGAGCAAACCTAGCTAAGATCAGCCAAGCCGAGTCCAAATCAGTAGAGGTCCCCAACTCACCCACAGGCTCATGATCAATAACACATGCTTATTATTTTAAGTCACTGAGTTATGGGGCTATTTGTTATACAGCAACAAGTGATACTGTCTTTACTGATCCTGTTCAATAGCTATAACATACTTCTAGTATAGCCCTTATAACACTACAGTTTTTTTGGTCTTTCTCTTCCATAAACATAGAACTCCTTGGGAACAGGCGCAATTTTTGTTTTGTATCTCAGAATCTATATAGTGCCTGCTGACTTTTTAATAGATGAGTGTCAGAAAAATGTCAATGATTAATTAGTTAATTAAGGATTACAATGTTGCCTAAGCCAAGGGACTCTTTTGGAGGCAGACAAACCCGGGTTTGAATCCCAACTGTATTTCCTATGTTACTTCAGATAATTTGGTTAACCTTGATGAGTCTTGTGTGGTCATCTCTAAATTAGACTGGAGTAATATACATTCTACAAGATTGTGGTGATTATATATATATAATCATGTATAAATATCTCTCACCTGACACAGAATGGATATCCAACAGATAAGAATTAAATGATAAAATGCACGTAAAGCATTTAATATAGGACTTGGCTTCTAGTTGCTCAATAAATGATAGCTCTATTCATATGATCATGATCATCACCATCATCTTTGTTGTCACTTCTTGTAGCAGAAACTGTAGGTGCTCTATCCTCATCTCACTGGCAGTTATCATCATTGTGCAAGTTGACCTGATGGTGGCTTTCAAAAGAAAA
Organism: Nomascus leucogenys; assembly: GCF_006542625.1. Classification (NCBI taxonomy): domain Eukaryota; kingdom Metazoa; phylum Chordata; class Mammalia; order Primates; family Hylobatidae; genus Nomascus; species Nomascus leucogenys. Next base: position 4,070,786 of record NC_044391.1, read on the forward strand.
TATCTGGGACTCTGCCTGAGGGCTTCCTCTGGCTGCCGGAGTTTTCTTGGTCTACATGTATGGCACGTTACAAATACCAGGGAGTTGATACTCCACACCTCCACCTAAGGGAGCAGCCCTTAGTCGAGATAGATGGGAGAAGATAGCTAAATACCCTAATTTCCATGCCCTTGGTTGGGATAAATCCAAGTTATGTTCTATGCTGTATCCCAAAGTTACCTAATGTGATTGTACCCCTCTTGATCACAGAAATGATAAGGCACCTTTTCTGTCTTCCTTCTTTCCTCTGCCTCACATCCACACTACCCTACAAATGTATGCTGGCATCACCTCTGAATAAACACCACTCCATTTTTTTTGTTTCACTCTGTGCTTCTGGAGAAATCAACCTAAGGCACCATTACTCTTTCCAGTTTATGTTAGTCTTGTTGCTTCAGAATCCAATAATTTCTTAAGGAACTTTGACTTCCATTTGAAAGGCCTAGCCTTTTAATGATCTCTCTAGCTAATCAGAGTTTTATCTAGTCCAGTGGATGACAAGACTAATCACAGAATGGGGTATGTCATCTTTAGGTCTTCTTTGTTTTCATCCTGGCTCAATTCTCTAAGTATATGAGGAAAGGGTTAACTTGTGCACCGGAGGTAGCTCTTTGCTTATGCTGATGGGCACCTGGAAACATCGTATTGATTTTGGCCAAGTCAGAGGTGAAATGTAGTAGCTAGTGATTTATAAGGTGCTGTGAAAAGTCTAAAACCCCACCAGCATTCTGTATCAGCTTGTCTATGCTGTTTATCAAAATTGTACTGATTGATGGTTTGCACCTGTTTACTTCTTAACAAAGCTTGCTTTTAGCTACCTGAGCTGTGTGGTACAAAATATCCCTCAGTAAGCTTGAGCCTTGGCTCTCCTGTGAACTTGTAGAGTCTCATGAGACTTTTTAATTATCCAGCTCTGTATAATTGCTGCACTGGGTCTGTTTTCTAACGACCAAAAGCTTTACAGAAGGATCTGGGGTGGAGGAAGGAAGAATTCTTACACCATACAAGTTTAGAACCATTTCAGACAGTTATGAATATTGGAAAGCAAGCTGCACTTTGCTGAGATCTTAAAATACTATTCAGTTGAGCTATCATGAATAACTCTTCTGAGCACAGACTTTAGGGTTGTCCACCCTCCAACAGTAGCGGTTGGCTTCTTGCAAATTTGGACCTAGAAGGTCATTGCATACATTTCTTTTCCTCCCTTCCCTCCCCTATGGACATTGCACAATGGTTACATAATACAAGATGTGAAACCCACACTGCACAGAGTATAAGTTTCTCTGGTAACTGTTGCTTGAATCCATATATTCTCATCTTTTTAAAGCAGCAATTTGAAATTGGATTTTAATTTTCCCTTCAACATTCCATCTATGAATAACCCAGTATAAAAGTTTTAGTCTTGAAGTTATGCTTGACTGATTTAAGCCACTAGTCCTTAAAAATCTCTTATTTCTCATCTAGAAGGACACCCTTCCCACAGGCTGTCTCTCAGTGGCTTGAGCAACAATGTTCTTAGAAGTCAGGAGCCATCCAGGAAGCAGGAGAAGAGCTACAAACACATCTGGAATGCTCAAGTCTCTGAGTGTTACAAGATAACCCACCTAGAATATGAGATTTTGGGCAGAATTTTCTTTATTTTCACAATTTGACATCAACACCCTCTAAGTTTCAGAAGCAGGCCACAGACATATACATCATAAGCAGTTCTTTGAAATAGTAGAATAAATTACAGTCTGACTATTGTGTATTAAAATGCAAATAGACAGCATAGCCTGCATATGGAAATTGGAATTATATTTGGAGCTTCATAAGAGCTTGGGTGGTCATCTATGCCCAAATATCTTTCAAATTCATCCATCTCCAATGCCACATCCCTAAGCCAAGTCAGCAGTATCTTTCACGTGGGTAAGAGCACCCTGTTTTCAGCTCCTGCGACCCCCATACATACTAGTTGGCTATAATAAAGAAGAATGGCCTTTAAAAAATATAAATTCTTTCATTCACCTCCTAATGATTCTCCAATAACTTCCATCTTTATTAAAATAAAATGAAGACACTTTCCCACATCTAAACAGCTCTCCAGCTTCATCTCCTACATCCTGCTTCTTCAAAGCCCCTCTCTTAAAGTGATACTGGCCTGGTTTCCAAACCTTGAATATATCCACATGGATCCTGGTTCGTGACACATGGACGGTATGACCTTCAAACCCTACTCGGCTGGATTTTTTCTATCGCTCAGTTCTCAGCTCAAACTCTCTAAGTGTTCTGCTCTGACACTCAAACTAAAGTAGTCCCTCATCCCTTATCTCGTTAACCTGCTTATCGTGTTCATAAACATTATCAATAGTTGTCAGTTTCCTTTTCATTTATTTACTTACCCTTTCCACTGGAATGACAGCTTCTGTAAGGCCATAAGCTTGCCCTTTTAGTTTCCAGCGCCTACAACAGTTTGCAGGCCTATAGCAGTCACCCAGAGAATACTGTTGAATCAATACATGCATGTTTCTGTGTTTTTAGTATTGTTTAATTTAAAACGCATTTTAGAAGGACAAAACCGTAAGGTAATTTATTCCCCTACCTTTATATGATGGCTGTGGATGAATTAAAGACTCCAGAGGAGTGTGGCTATTTCTATTCTGCAACTTTTCGTTGGTGCTTGTCAGTCTTCTTCATTTTTTCTCAGTGTTCATTTTAGCAAGAGGTGGAAGCATTTCACCACAGTGTATTTCTGTAACAATACAGTACCAAAATGACTCAGAACCCCACTAACATTATGCTGTGCTTAAAAATAAACATATAGCCACATTTGCTTTACATTCTCCCACATGCAGTGCATTCCTTTTTACTGTTTCTATCATTTTCTCAGGCATGCAGCTACGGATCTGTATATTATTACCAGGACACCTCAGGTAGGATTAGACTCCTCTTAGTACCTTGGCTGCATCTGTACCACAGCATTTTCTCCACTGTGAGTAATTATTCTATTACAAATCCATCTCTCCAGTAGATGGTGAACCTTGTGGGGCCAGGAACTGTGCCTTTGGTCCCTGAATCTCTGGGGCCTAGCCCACTACCTGGTAATTGTACATTTTCAATACAGTCAATTCTTGATATTTGCAGTAGTTATGATTTATGAAGTCACCACAAACACTAAATTAGCAAATACTGAAGCATTGTTTCTAGGAGAAATAGAGGGTTAGGTTTCTGCAAGTCTCTGGCTCCAATATTTTTGTCACATAATCAATACATAACTTTGTTTTATGTGTGTCACTGTTTATACATATTGTTGATTTATTAAGGTGGAACTCATATTCAACAGCACTGTAGCTTATGCCTCAACAAAGATTTTCTAACACACGTGTTTTCTCCATAAGACGCGTGACAGCCTACTGTGCTTAGGAACATGAGACAGCATGTCAGCCCTACACTATGGGGCCATTCCAAACCATGGAAACACCAACATTAAGCACAAAGATGTAAAAGATATGAGAAGGTGAATCTGTAAATATGAAATCACAAATAATGAGAATCCGCTATATACATATTGGCTGAATCACAGTTATATGCAGATTATACAAATTCCCAACCTTGTTTGTAGTTCAACATACCCTTGCCATTTAAATGAGTAACTAATAAATATTATAGATAGGGTAGAAAAGGACTACATACAGATTTTATATTCTTCATGAAAGACCCAGGAACTGAAAGCAAATATTATTTCTTATATTCTCTGCTGTCCTATTAAAAAGACAAATTCCAGCAATCCTATCAAAATATTAATAACATTCTTTGCAGAAATAGAAAAAGGAATCCTAAAATTCATGCAGAAACACAAAAGACTCCAAATAACTAAAGCAATCCTGAGCAGAAAGAATAAAACTGGAGGCATTAAAGTACTTGATTTCAGATTATACTACAAAGCTATAGTAACCAAACCAACATGTTACTAGCATGAAAACAGACATGCCGATGAATAGAACAGAATAAAGGTCACGGAAATAAATCTACGCACTTACAGGCAACTAATTTTGCCAAAGGCTCCAAGAACATCCATTGAGGAAAGGACAGTCTGTTTAATAAACGATGCTAGGAAAACCTGATATACATATACAGAAGAATGAAACTAGACCCTTCTCTCTCACTATATGCAAAAATGAACTTAAAATTGATTAAAGACTTAAATGTAAAACCTAAACTATGAAACTACTAGAAGAAAACATTGAGAAAACATTACAAGACATTGGTCTAGGCAAAGATTTTTGGGGTAAGACCTCAAAAGAATACGCAACAAAAACAAAAGTAGACAAATGGGATTACATCAAGCTAAAAAACTTGTGAACAGCAAAGGAAACAATCGACAAAGTGAAGAGGCAATCTACAGTATGAGAGAAAATATTTGCAAACTATCCATCTGACAAGAGGTTAATAACCAGGATATATTAGAAACTCAAACAACTCAATAGCAAATAATAATCCAATTAAAAATGGATGAAAGACCCAAATAGACCTTTCTCAAAAGAAGACATACAAATGTCCAACAGATGTTTGAAAAAATGCTCAACATCACTAATTATCAGGGAAATGCAAATCAAAACCACAATGAGATATTATCACACTCCAGTTAGAATGGCTATTATCAAAAAGAAAAAAAAAATAACAAATGCTGGCAAGGATGCGGAGAGAGGGAAATACTTCTATGCTGTTGGTGGGAATGTAAAGTAATACAGTCATTATGGAAAATAGCATGGAGGTTTCTCAGAAAACTAAAAATAGAACTACCATACAATCCAGCAATTCTACTGCTGAGTAAATATCAAAAGAAAGGAAATCAATGTATTGAATAGATATCTCCACATCCATGTTTATTTCAGTGCTATTCATAATAGCCAAGATATGGAATCAACCTAAGTTTCCATCACTGAAAGAATGGATAAAGAAAATGTGGTATATGTATACAATCAAATACTATTCAGTCACAAAAAGAAATTGATTTCTGTCATTGGCAGCAATATGGATGGAACTGCAGGTTATTATGTTAAGTCAAACAAGCCAGGCAAAGAAAATGTTCTCACTCACACATGGGAGCTAAAAAAATGTAGACCTCATGGAGATAGATGGTAGAATTATGGTTTCCAGAGACTGGAAAGGAAAGTAGGGAGCAAGAGAAATGAAGAGAAGTTGATTAATGAGTATAAAAATACAGTTAGATAGAAGGAATAAGTTCTAATATTTGGGAGTGCCGTAGGAAAATTACAGTTAATAGTAATTTACTGTATATTTCAAAATAACTAGAAGAGAAGAATTGTAATGTTCCCAACACAAAGAAATGGTAAATGTTTGAGGTGATGGATATCTCAATTACCTTGACTTTATTTTTGCATTGCATACCTGTATCAAAACATCACATGTATCCCCAAAATAGGTACAATTATGACATATCTATAAAAAATGAAATCCCAGAGCCCAGGTATTTTCTTCTGCATGATATTAATTATTGCTCCTCCAATTTTCAGACAAGTTCAAAGAAAATTTCCTTGAAAATAATTGTAGGTTAATAGTTTGCCTTGTCCATTATAGGTCAACCTAAATTCCTAGAAAATTGTTCCATTTTTCTCCTTGGATAAGAATAAGAAATACCAGCTTTTATTTCATTATTTGCACCAGTTAACTGCAGGTACAAAAGGTCCATACTTAGTTCCTCGTATTTTCTGTAAAAATGCAAGTACTCTGTGAGAGGTACAATGGAGAGATCACACTTTACATGGCTATTTTCCAGTGCATTTGAAAAATGTTTAAGACCCCCTTAGAATATGAATTTATGTTTTAAAGGTGTTGTGAAGATTTTCTAATTAAGTTTACTTCTCAGTATTTTAAAATTGTTACTTTTAACATTGATTGACTTGTACTTCATAGAAAGTAATTTGTTGCTAAAATTATCTTCTACTACAAGCCTATCGTAATCAAAACAGCATGGTACTGGTACCAAAACAGATATAGACCAATGGAACAGAACAGAACCCTCAGAAACAATACCACACATCTACAACCATCTGATCTTTGACAAACCTGACAAAAACAAGAAATGGGGAAAGGATTCCCTATTTAATAAATGGTGCTGGGAAACTGGCTAGCCATATGTAGAAAGCTGAAACTGGATCCCTTCCTTACACCTTATACAAAAATTAATTCAAGATGGATTAAAGACTTACATGTTAGACCTAAAACTATAAAAACCCTAGAAGAAAACCTAGGCATTACCATTCAGGACATAGGCATGGGCAAGGACTTCATGTCTAAAACACCAAAAGCAATGGCAACGAAAGCCAAAATTGACAAATGGGATCTAATTAAACAAAAGAGCTTCTGCACAGCAAAAGAAACTACCAACAGAGTGAACAGGCAACCTACAGAATGGGAGAAAAATTTTGCAATCTACTCATCTGACAAAGGGCTAATATCCACAATCTACAAAGAACTCAAACAAATTTACAAGAAAAAAACAAACAACCCCATCAACAAGTGGGTGAAGGATATGAAGACACTTCTCAAAAGAAGACATTTATGCAGCCAACAGACACATGGAAAAATGCTCATCATCACTGGCCATCAGAGAAATGCAAATCAAAACCATAATGAGATACCATTTCACACCAGTTAGAATGGCAATCATTAAAAAGTCAGGAAACAACAGGTGCTAGAGAGGATGTGGAGAAATAGGATCACTTTTACACTGTTGGTGGGACTGTAAACTAGTTCAACCATTGTGGAAGTCAGTGTGGCGATTCCTCAGGGATCTAGAACTAGAAATACCATTTGACCCAGCCATCCCATTACTGGGTATATACCCAAAGGATTATAAATCATGCTGCTATAAAGACACATGCACACGTGTGTTTATTGAGGCACTATTCACAATAGCAAAGACTTGGAACCAACCCAAATGTCCAACAATGATAGACAGGATTAAGAAAATGTGGCACATATACACCATGGAATACTATGCAGCCATAAAAAAGGATGAGTTCATGTTCTTTGTAGGGACATGGATGAAGCTGGAAACCATCATTCTCAGCAAACTATCGCAAGGACAAAAAACCAAACACCGCATGTTCTCACTCATAGGTGGAAATTGAACAATGAGAACACTTGGACACAGGAAGGGGAGCATCATACACCGGGGCCTGTTGTGGGGTCGGGGGAGGGGGGAGGGATAGCATTAGGAGATATACCTAATGTAAATGATGAGTTAATGGGTGCAGCACACCAACATGGCACATGTATACATATGTAACAAACCTGCACATTGTGCACATGTACCCTAGAACTTAAAGTACAATAAAATATATATACATATATATAAATAAAAATCAAAGAAAGAACATGCAGTAGCTAAAAAAGAAAATCTTCTCAAAAGCATGCTCTATGTTTTAAACTATTATTGCTAGGGTCACTAGGACTTAGTAAAAAGCAATGCCTTACACAGGCAACAATAAATTCTAGAAGGACGGTTCTGACAGCTGCTTTTAAATTAGTTCAAAATAGGCTAAAATATAGGTAGACATAATTTCTTTTCTGCATCTTTTGATACCCTATTCAAATAGTTTAGAGTATCAGCAGACAAGTCACCTTGTCATGGAATGCAATTTTAAAATTGATATAATCGTGTGGGTCTACTGCATAATAATAAGATAATTCAATATATTTGACAGAAGTAATACTTTGATCCAGAAAAATAAAACCAAATGAATTTGTAAATTTCTGTATTTTGTTAGCATCACTGTATTACATTTTCTATATAATTAACCATTTTGAGTTTATTTTCTAAGGATTTGTACTACTTTTAATTTTCTATTTATGCTACAAATAGCCAAATTAATCAAGTAAATATTAGATATCATAAAATTACTTTAAGACCTTCTCAAATCATCACTAAATCTCTCCTCTCATATTTCTTTCTCTTACAACATGCCATTAAGAAGACTTTACCCACATATCCCTGCTAAAGTCATATTACCATTACTGACTTTTAAAAAGCAATCTGGGGGCCGGGTGTGGTGGCTCACCCTGTAATCCTAGCATTTTGGAAGGCAGAGGCAAGCTGATCACTTGAGCTCATGAGTTTGAGACCAGCCTGAGCAACATGGCGAAACCCTGTCTCCACAAAAAGTACAAAAATGAGCCGGGTGTGGTGGTGCAGACCTGTAGTCCCAGCTACTTGGAAGGCTGGGGTATGGGGATGGCTTGAGCCTGGGAGGTAGAGGTTGCAGTGAGCTGAGGTCACGCCACCGTATTCCAGCCTGGGTGACAGAGCCAGAACTTATCTCAAAAAAAAAAAAAGAAAGAAAGAAATCTGAATGCTGAATGTTTAGTAGACTATGTTCAGATAACAGCTATTCCATTCTGAACATGTTGATAATGCATATTTTAACAAAAGGTACAGATGTCAATTAAATTTAGAATTTGCATTTCCAACCTTCAAGAGGAAGGAGTTGGCTTTGTATCCACAGACTGACTCCACCTTTTACTAGCTGCACGATTTGAGGCAATTTATTATTCCCTGAGATTATTTACTCATCTGAAAGATGGAGATGAATACCATTTTCTATAAAATGGCCTATGCAGAGTACCTGGCCAATAATGATTAGTAAAAAAATTAGCACGCATTTTTTACCAAATACAAAACCATTCCAAGCAGCATTTTAGTCACCAAATTTAGCTCTTCAAGCCAAAAATCAGTGACCTGATATCTGCAAATAATTTAAAAAGAAACAAACAAGCAAACACACAATCCTAAATGTCCTAGCTAAGCATAACTAAGTTTTCACATAAGTTTATGCCATTTCGTTCTGTTTTCTTGTTTTGTTTTGTTTTTGAGACCAGGGACCAAGTCTCACTCTGTTGCCCAGGCTGGAGTGCAGCGGCACCATCTTGGCTCATTGCAACCTCCGCCTCCCAGGTTCAAGTGATTCTCCTACCTCAGCCTCCCGAGTGGCTGGGATTACAGGCGCCCGCCACCACGCCTGGCTAATTTTTGTATTTTTAGTAGAGACAGGGTTCCACCAAGTTGGCGAGGCTGTTCTCAAACTCCTGACCTCAAGTGATACACCCGCCTCGGCCTCCCAAAGTGCTGGCATTACAGGTGTGAGCCACAGCGCCCAGCCGCCATTTTGTACTCTATTTACATAGATTCACTGGACATTTTACTCCTATATTGGGGATGTTGGAAATCAGATACTCATTCATGATATGCACTCAATACATATAACAATTGCATTACAAATGGCACCTGACTCTGAGATATGAGTATACTACTAGGCACATTGGTAAGTGACCAGTATCAATAATATATTCATATCTCAGAGTTAATGAGCCTTCTTCTGTTTTATATACCATAGAATTTTAGAGTTTAAAAACTCTAAAATTTAAACTTTAAACATTTTAAACTCTAAAATTCTATTGTATATAAAATGGAAGGAAGATTTACTATCAGCTCTACTAGTATAAACAGTCTCTGCATGCTTTTTTCCCCTCCTCACATTCAAGGATGGCAGCTCCTTATGCAAATACATTTCAAGGTAACTTAGAGACAGGAAGGGTTCCATCAGATCTGTAATTTAGAACAGTTGTATTATTCACCCTTTCATCCACTTTTCCTTGTACCCAGAGATGCAATTTTGTGAGTAGTAGGTTTGATACGTGGTCTGTGCCATTATGTCAGGAAAATAGCACTTTTCCTCCCCTCATGGAGAATGGGCTCAAGACCTTGTCCTCATTAATATTGAGTTCTAGCCAAATAAATTCCAGTGGGTTGTGAAATCATGAAAGATGCTAGATCCCATTAGATTAAAACCTTCCAACAACTCTGAGACATTAGAGTAACAGGAGAAAAAGAATAAACTGAATTGAGAAAACTCAACACACAACATATTTTTTAACCTATTGTCTTTACTAGGATAGAACCTTTCCAAAAAAAAATAAATATGGATCATCTTTCTTAGAAATATGTCTTCATCACTCTGCCAATTTTTCTTTGTGCATACTTTATAACACGGATAATTTTAACACTTTCAGTTAGATGCTGCATTCCTCATCCAGTAGGTGAACTCCAAGTACACAAAAGGGTTCCATTACCAGGTTTGACAGTGTAAAAGCCAGGCAGAAAACAAGCTGGCAGAGACAGTTTAATATAAACCTCCTCTGAGGATTTGAAAACAACATCACATTTGTTTCCTGCTACTCATCTGCCCCCCTGTGATCTTTGTCTCTATATATGATAAAATATTTATAGCCAGAGCTCAGCATTTTTTCTTTTCCTTCACTGTTGGAATAAGGTATGTTCTGCGTCCAGAGGAGAAAGCAACATAATAGAAACTCTAAAAAATTGAATAAGTAACTTTTGGTGCGTAGAAAACCTAACCCACTCACTAATGGATTTTCTTTCATTCAAAACAAGAAAACTGTGACATACGGGACTGCATTTGGGCAGAAATTATTTATGCATTTGTCAAATGCAGGAAATCCTCTCTAGAGAAAGTTCTCAGAGCATACAGAACTATATTGTTTTGGGATTTCTCCAAATACAGATTGAGCACTATTTTATTTTTCTTTTCAGGTAATAATAAAACTCAGTTTTTAAAAACATCTTCACCTTTTCCTACAGGAAAATATCTGGTTTGAGTTTCTGGCCTCTTTGAGACATTTCCCTCGAGACAATAGAAGAATTGAGCTTTCTAGGACTGTGAACTATAATATTATCACATTACTGCTCCCCTTTTCCCCATTTAGAGAGCAATTTATAACGTGTTGGCTTTTATTTTTGGAGTAACTCTTCTTTACACTGAAAAGCCAAGTGAACAATTATGTTTAGATACATTGATTTTCTGCTCCAATAGAAAAAGCACTTAAAGCTTGTATTAACTAGATGACCCAGGTTCTAGCCCATTGTGTTTGCCTTTTAAACTTAATTGACTACACTGTTTTGTCTCTGGGCTTCCTCATCCTAAAACCAAGGTAATAACAGCATGTACTTACTCTACAACACCTACTTACACAATTTTCAGAGGATTAAATACAATGATGTATGTGTGAGAACTTCAGATACTCTAAAGTACTACACAACATTAGGTTTAGAAAAGCTATTTTAATTCCTGTGTTTAAGTTATATGGAAATTAACTTAAATTTAATCTGGCACCTAAAATGGTAAAAGATAACAGTTTAAAACTCCATCGTAGTGTCTTTGGAGTGTGTGAATTCACTAACCTTCACTTCAATGAATCTGCACCTGTCCAGGCTGATTCTGCTGAGTTTAGATTTCCTAAGACAAAAGATGAGATGGGAGAAGAGTGGTGAGAGAGTTAGACAGAGATAAATGTGCTACTAGGAAGTGAGTTTTTCATCATCACTCTCCTTCTTTAAAACAGGGATTCTTAACTGGGGGTCGTAACTGTCCCTGGGCTCAATTAGATAGACTTCAAGGGTTCCATGAATTTGGATAGAAAAAAAGTTATTTTTATTTTTATTAGTCTTTAACAGCCAATAAATCCCAGTAATACTGGAAGGAGCTATGACCAAAAAAACACAAACCCTTTCATATTACAAGTGTTGCAGATGCCTGGAAATATCATTAATACTTTGAATGCATGGCAGTTAGTAGACTTGCCATTAGATCTTCTTATACTGCAAAATCAAGAAATATATATCACCATAACACACATTTATTTTATTTAATGTTTTGATAGCTCTGTATCAACATTATTGCCTTTTAAAAATAATCCTAGGTATTTTATTTTACACATTAAAAAATTACGTTGCCACTGTGATAATAGCAATTCCACTCCCAGGTATATACCCCAAAAAACTGAAAACAGGCTCTGAACAGAAATGTAGTATAGGAATGTTCATAATGATACTATTGATAACAGCCAAAAGGTGGGAACAACTCAAATGACCATCAAGAGGTGACTGGATAAATAACATGTAGTATATCCAATCAGTCAGATGTTATTCAGCAGAAGAAGGAATAAAGTACTCATACATGCCAGTGTGGATGAACCTCAAAAACATGTCAGGATAAAGAAGGCAGGCACAAAAAGACACGTATTTTATAAGTGTACTTATATGAACTATCCAGAATAGGGAGATCCATAGACACAGACAGCAGATTTGTGGTTACCAGAGACTTGGCAACAGGAAAATGAGGAGTAACTGCTTAATGGGTACAGGGTTTTATTTTGGAGCAATGGAAATGTTTTGGAATTAGATAGAGGTGGTAGTTGCACAACTTTTTGAACGTACTAAATGTCACTAAGTTGTTCATTTTAAACGAGTTAATTGTATGTTTCATAACTAAATACATTTTGGATATTGGATTGAACAGAGAAAGGATGTTAATGAGAAAACTGATGAAATCAAATAAGGTCTGTAAGTTTAGTTTACAGCAGGAGTTGGCAAACTATAGCCCATGGCCAAATCCTTCCTAGATCTGTTTCTTTTTTGTAAATAAAGTTTTATTGGAAAACATATACCTTCATTTGTTTATGCATTGTCTATGACTAATTTCTCACTACGATAGCGGAATTAAGTCGTAGTGACAGACACCTAAAATAGTTCCTATCTGGCTCACTACAAAATAATTCCAATTCTTCATTTATAGTATTGTGCCAATTTAAAATTCCAATTTTGGGTAATTGTAATATGGTTACACAAAATGTTAACATTAGGGATGAAGAACATATGGAAATATTTATACCATTTTTGCAAGCTCTCTGTAGGCCTAAAATTATTTCATAAAAATACAAAAAAATTAACTGGGCGTGGTGGTGGGCACCTGTAGTCCCAGCCACTTGGGAGGCTGAGGCAGGAGAATGGTGTGAACCCGGGGGGCGGAGCTTGCAGTGAGCCAAGATCGTGCCACTGCACTCCAGCCTGGGCGACAGAGTGAAACTCCATCTCAAAAAAAAAAAAAAATTCATAATAAAAATTTAAAATTTCTTTGAATGAGATGCTAACATTTAAAATACAGGAGATTTCACATAAAACTCCTGTTTGTAGTTTCTTTTGAAAAGTTAGGATGTCTGATAATGCTGCCAACAATCAGAGCAAACTGAAAGTTGGTACCTTTGATTAATGTGTATGATACTGCTGGTTATTGTCTCAATATCCACTTCCATAGCATCAGAATCCTGATTTTATATAGGCACGAGGTATTATATAAAAGACCATAGTTCTCAGTATCTCTTGTACCCACAGGTGGTCAATGGAATGCAAGCACAAGTGTTTTAGTGAGACTTTAGGGAAAGCTCATTAGAATGAGACGGCAGGTTGAATGAGCCCTATTTGACCTTCCCTGCTTCTACTGATTCTTGCCTAGAAAATTGATGTGATGGCTGGAGTTTCAGCAGTCCTCTTGGACCATGAAATGAGAAAAAAACTCATGTATCTATCCCCACTGCAGGTGGAGCTCAAAGATAGAAGAAACCTGTGGTAGATTTGCTGTGTGTGTGTTTTGTTTTTTTTTTTACATATTCTTGTACTCATGCCCAACATGGCAAAACTCTGTTTCTACAAGAAATACAAAAATACCACTAGCCAGGTGTGGTGGTGTGTGCCTATAGTCCCAGCTACTCTGGTGGCTGAGGTGGGAGGATTGCTTGAACTTGGGAGGTGGAGTTTGCAGTGAGCTGTGACCACGACACTACATTCCAGCCTGGGCAACAGAGGAAAAACAAAAAAAAGAGAGAAAGAGAATTGTCTCAAAAAAAAAAAAAGAGAGAATTAGAATTATTCAAACAAATGCTAAATCATGTTCTCCTAAAAACAGTCATAAAAATAGACATGTAAAATAATTAGTTATTTATATGATAGCAGATTTTAAAATATTTAAGATTATTTTTATTAAATATATAAGAAGTGTGTATTAAAATATATTAGAAGTGACAACCTATAAATTAAAACACTTAAGAGCTATTAACAGTTTATATCTCTAACAAAAACTAGTACAATTCAAATTGATGTTTTTATATTTACTATTTTTAAACTAAATGCCAGCTTTCATCAATAAAATTACCATGACAAGAGGATGTTTCAATTTATTAGTGCTACTATACTGGCATGTTTTCAGATAAATTTTTAAAAAGTACACTTCTATGGAACCTTCTGCTTTTAAACAATTATCTCAGTTACATAAGAAACTCAAGAATGTCAAGCCCTTGCTTTCAATTTAGGTATTTATCATTTCTTCTGCATTACAAATCTTTACCAAGAAAGCAAGAATATGTGCACGCTTACGAGTGTCTCAGGCTCTGAAGACTTTTTGTAAAAGGTAAAAAGCTCTTGACAACAATCTGGAGAAGCTATGATGATATGGGTGTGTTCTTACATGTCATGCTGACTCCTGTGGATTGAAGGCATACACATACACACACTAAATTGCAGACACAAGCAGCCACTGTTAGCCCAAGTGAGTGATTTTCTGTTTCACTAGGCTCTGATAGCTGATTTCAAATTCTCGTATGCTGGTTTGCTGTGCTAACCCTTGATCTATTATATAAGGACTCAGCCTCATCTAATGAAAAATGACTGGGATTCACATTTGCCAATGGTTAACAGGAAACGTTTCCCAAAAGCAAATCCAAAGGTTACATAAGAGAAAATTCCTGTGCTGCCATATTCAGCAAGAAACCTCAGTGAGGTCCAGTGAACACTGACATAGTGGGAGAAAGCTTGAGTGGATATTATCTTGACAAGGCTTGATGTATGTAAGGACTGGGGGCTTCATTCACCAACACATTTTGGTTGACCATATCCCCTTGGTGAAGAAACAAGCTCTAAAGTATCACTGTCTAATAGAAATATAATGTGAACCATAAAACATAATAATATAGAAGGTCTGAAGTGAATATAAAATGTCAAAAGTAATAAAACAATTTTATAATCACATTATAATCAAATGTGAGTCACAAATATAATTTTAAATTTTCCAGTAGCTGCATTAAAAGGAAAAATAAAGAGGTGAGTTTAATTTTAATAATGCATTTTACTTAACAAAATATAACCAAAATGTCACCATTTCAACATGTATCAGTAAGACATTTTCATTCATTTTTTTCACAATAGGTCTTTAAAATCCAGTATGTGTTTTATACTTTCAGCACATCTCAATTTGGAGTAGCCACATTTCAAGTTCCCAATAGCCACATGTGGTTAGTGGCTCCTGTATTGGGCATTCGAGTCTAGAGGAACTCTGTGCTTTACTGTAATGATTAAAGGATCTTTGGAATAGCAATAACCAGAGAGGAAAACAATGCCATTTCAAATATAACAGATTAATAAAATTTCTAAAACATGTTGATAGAAATTATACTAGCAAGACAAAAGCTGACACCAGCTAGTTGGGGTTTTATTTTAGTTTTAAAATATGCCTGTTCTAAAGCAGATACTTTGCAGTGTAGAGGAAGTATGTTAATGGAAATTGGCTCATTTGTAACTAAAGTACTTTGCAAGTAGAGGAATTTTGGGGACATTAAAGTTTGCCAGAATAAAATCCATTAAGCCTTAGTTAAAATCCCAAGCAAATAATAAAACACATTTATTTATATTCTGCAGCATGGGTAATAAAGCATAATAATATAGAAAGTCTGAAGTGAATATAAAATGTCAAAATTAATAGCACAATTTTATAATCAGCTTCCAATGAAATTATTAGTCTTTAAAACAGAATTCATTTACATTGAAAATTGACATGTAAGGATTTTCTCTTGAGTCAAATGAGCTCATTTAAATGATCTATAGATACATTAGGTCAAATAGAAGGTACAGAGGTCAGGTGACATGTTAAGCTGTAAAACTTCCTGCCAAAAATTAGTACTGCATCAAAAATGGAAAAAACACACTCTTCTGAAAGTTTAAGTAAAAAAAAAGTTGTAATAGCTTAAGTACTCTAACATCAATAAAATATTTCAAGCATTAAGGCTGCCAAATTACCTGATAACTCAGTAATACTTAAAGTGTGCTTTCTAGGGTAAATTTTCATTTGCATTCCAGGAGATTATGAAACAAATAGTTTGCACCAAACATAAATGGAAAAAGTTATACGTTTTAAAAACTTTCTGATTATATATTATTCATGTGTTCATTGTAGAAAAATTGGGAAAATGCATAAAAGCACAAAGTAGAAAAAAAATCACTCAGAATCGCAGTACTCAAGACATTGTTGACATTTTAGTCTACATCCTTCCAGGTTTAAATTAGCATATTACTGCCAGGTCTTTGTGATAAAATAAACTCTTGTGAGCTCTCTTGTAGATCTGATTCCTCCAATAGCTCTGATAATTCCACTTGGTACATACATACCCACACACTTCCCCTCTCCTACACAACTGTCTACCCAAGGGCTATAGGGAGTTCAAGGGTTCTCTAATCTAAGGTTGGTCTGTCAATATCTGTCTCCTGTTTTGCTCTTTCTCTCACTCCATCCTCTTCAATCATACCCCAACGAAATCCCCAAAATAGTAAGACCTCTGTCTGGACATGCTTTCTTCCAGTTAGCTTTAAGGTTTGTAATTCTCCCTTATTGGAGAAGAAATGGTGCTTGCAGAGACACCAATTATCATCTTTGATTATTTACAACCCTAAAACAATATCATAATCCGGAAAAGACATCAACTTCTCTCTCTTACCAATACTGTTGGAACTAGCTGATAAACCAATACTGTTGGAACTAGCTGATAACACTTTGTTTGTATTTTACTGGACACTAATTTGTGTCTGGAAGAACCTACTTTCTCAGAACTAGATTTAAACATTTATCAGGTGTTTAAAAGGGCAGATACTGGCTAGGGACTGGATAGTGAATTATGCATAAATCAGACATGGTCTTTTGACCTCACAGAAGTAATAGTTTAGTAAGGAAGATAGTTTGTAATCAATTAAACAAATGCATGCATAATTACACACTGGGATAAATTATTTGAAGGCAGTGAATATTGATACTGAGATGAGATAATACATTACTTTTATTCAGCTTTATTGAGGTATAATTGATAATTTATGTATACATTGTGAACTAATTACCACAATCAAGCTAATTAGTATATTCAACACCTCACATAGTTATCAATCTCTTTCTTCTTTCTTTCTTTCTTTTTTCTTTCTTTCTTCTCTCTCTCTCTCTTTCTCTCTCTCTCTTTTTCTCTCTTTCTTTTGACAGAGTCTTGCTCTGTCACCCAGGCTGGAGTGCAGTGGTGCAATCTTAGTTCACTGCAACCTCTGCCTCCCAGGTTCAAGCAATTCTCCTGCCTCAGCCTCCTAAGTAGCTGAGATTACAAGCAGATGCCACCACACCGAACTAATTTTTGTGTTTTTAGTAGAGACTGGGTTTCACCATATTGGCCAGACTGGTCTTGAACTCCTGACCTCAAGTGATCCACCTGCCTCATCCTCCCAAAGTGCTGGGATTAGAGGCATGAGACACCGCACCTGGCTCTTTCTTTCTCTTTTTAAACAACATTACTCATCTTAGTTCCTGCCATGATGGCTGGTCATTTGAAAGACTGGCAAGAATCAGGAAGTTCTCTATCCATCTTTCCAGAACTGATTCTCTGCTCAGAAGCATACCACTATGGTACAAAAGTAAAAATAAAAATTAAAAATAAAGTCCAAACACAATGATCTGTGTGGAGAGTTCCTACACTGATTTTAACACATTTCAAATGGCTTCCTAAGGTTGGATCATTAACATGAGGATGCTCTCCTTTTAATGTCAAGTAGAAATCCTTCCAAAGACCATCATAGAGAAGAAGGTGACTTGAGGAAGCTTCTATTAGATTTCCTGTGGTAATAGGTGAATTTATTCTGTTAACTCTACTGTGGGCTTGAAGTTGATCTCAGATGTGCTAAAAGAAAAGTTGTAGTATCAAAGTTTTTGACAGCTTTCTGTATTAGGAAAGTTGAAAACCTGGGGAAATGTTTGGGTCTTTGTTTACCAGAAGGTCTATATTGAGTGTCAGTATATGCAAAAGTAGGCCAAAGTTCTGTTTGGAAAAAGTCAAAGAGCTAGGATGGCCTCCATGGAAGAGTAAAATGAATTTAGTAATGATAAGTGGGAAATTAAATAAATCAAAAAGGGAATGATAAGAGAAGGGATACATACAGGGAGAGACGGACTAACAGACAGAGATACAGAAAATGACATTAGGGAATAGAAGGAGAAACAAAAGAGAAGTATGTACACAGAAAGATACAAGAAGAAAGCAAGAGGAGAGAGAAAAAGACTGATAGACACGCGCACACACACACACACACACACAAACACACACAAACACACACACGGGCCACGGGGTGGGAGTCACAGAAAAACCCCAGGACCTGCTAATAATTCACACAGCCAGTGAGAATTTCCCTGTAGCTAAAAATGTCTGATGCTTTCAGAAATGTTAATAACCAACACTGAACTAAAAGTTTTCTCTCATTGTGTGTAATAACTACTCTCTGTAAATCTTAATGAAGTCGGCTAGCAAATATTTCCCCTAGCATTAAAGGTGTTTTGCAGAAATGAAGGAAGAGACAGGTAACCAGTCTAGGACAACCATACTGGTGAGAGAAGATGCTATGGGATACAAGTGCCCCAGGACAAAAAAAGGGAGAAACAGGTTTCCCTGTGGCTGACTCAGAAGTGCTGAATGAACTGTCCTTTGTCAAAATTATTCTGGAGGAAAGTATACATAATACATAATGCTATGTACAGGAAAAGGATTTTTCATTTATTGAATATTTACTAGCTATGTGCTTTAAAGATCAGATCTTGTTCTTTAAAATAACCCTACCAATTGGTTGTAGACACTTTCATTTTTTCATATAAAAAAAATCAAGGCCTAAGAAAGAATTTCCAGGATGTGGTGCAGGGAGGGGGAACCCAGGAAAAGACCAACTCCCTGAGTTGTGTTGACTGAGCTGAGACCAAAGAGACAAAAGTAGCTGGAGTTTTCCAGATGGAGTACTAGAGGAGAGAGCTGGAGAGAGACTGGGGTAGGGGGAAAGTGAGGCAGGAGAGAAAGGAAACAATAAAAATTCCAGAGAATCAGATTTGTACAATGCCTCCCTCAAGTATTCGACTGGGTAGTGATCAATTCAAGCATGTGAGGAAACTACTTGAGGCTGAGGAAAGAACCACCTAAAACGTTTAGAGGTTACCATGGCCAACCTTCACACAAGGCCAGTAACGGTTTCTGTTTTCATCAGCAAGACTGGAAAGGCTGAAGATCTGTGGACGTTAGGTAAAGTACTCAGGAAGGTCTTGCCGAAATAGACCGGAATAATTACCCTAGATTGAGTGCTGCCCTAGTTGCACCGAAGAAATCTTCAAGCAAGACTAAAAAAACAAAAAATAGAAACAAAAACAACAAAAAACGGCTTCCACGTAACTTAACTGTGTCTCAGAACAAAGCTCAAGAGTATTTATAGGACTATAAAAATATCCACCACCGGCCAGGAGCAGTGGGTCATGCCTGCAATCCCAGCACTTTGGGAGGCTGAGGTGGGTGGATTACCTGAGGTCAGGAGTAGTTCAAGACCAGCCCAGCCAAAATGACGAAAACCCCTCTCTACTAAAAATACAACCTTGAGACACAGCAATAGAAACAATCTACTGTTTTTGGTTTTTTTTTTTTTTTTTGAGATGGAGTTTTGCTCTTGTTTCCTAGGCTGGAGTGCAATGGCATGATCTTGGCTCACCGCAACCTCCACCTCCCAGGTTCAAGTGATTCTCCTGCCTCAGCCTCCCGAGTAGCTGGGATTACAGGCATGCACCCTCACCCCCGGCTAATTTTGTATTTTTAGTAGAGATGGGGTTTCTCCATGTTGGCCAGCCTGGTCTTGAACTCCAAACCTCAGGTGATCCACCCGCCTCGGCCTCCCAAAACGCTGGGATTACAGGCATGAGCCACTGTGCCAGGCCAATAGAAATAATTTAAAATGAAACATATAGAGAAATGATCTAAAATAAATGAACAACATATGAGCAACCTGTGGAACAACTTCAAGTGGCCTAATTTAAGTGTCAGTGGATTTTCCAATGAAGAGGATACAAAGGAAGGGACAGAAGAAGCATTTGAAGATATAGTGGTTGAATAAATTTCCAAATTTAATGAAAATAATGTATCTAAAGATTTAACAAGCCCAGTGAATCCTGTCAAAAATAAAATCAGATCAAATTAAAAAATTTTTTAAGTTTATTGTGCATATAAAATAACAGTTCAAGAACTAAGTGACCTCAAGCCCAGTCATAAGAGGAAGCTCAGAGGCATGATGTTACAGGTTGGCTTACACAGCAAAAATTGGGAAGTTGTTTAACCTTTAAAATGATGGGTTATTATCATGAAGGTTTCAAGATCACAGAGGATTGGTTGAAAGTGCTTATCTTATACCATCTTTAGAAGGCAACTTAAGATTGGTTTATGATGATCAGAGGTGTTTACAAGAAATAACTTAAGTTTTGCTTATGTGGCCGAATTGGCTTTGTCTGTTCAGAGAATTCTGAAGTCTGGTCTCCATGTTATTTTATGTTCACAACTCCAAGCACAAGAAATGTGAAGAAATTGACACTGTAACACATCATAATTATATTGCTCAAAAACAGTGATAATAAGAAAGTCTCAGAAGAAGCCAATGGGGGAAAATATAAGAACAGAGAAAAATAAAGTTGCCATCAGATTTCTTATTAGAAACAATGCAAATAGGAAGACAGTAGAGATAAATCTTTACTGAAACAAAAAAAAACTATCAATCTAGAGTTCTATGTCCAACAAAAATATATTACAACATTGAAAGTGAAATAAAGATATTTTGAGACAAAAAAAAATCCTGATGGAACAAATAGAAAAGACATAGCAAGGTGATGGACATAAACTGAACCATATCAATAATCACATTAAATGTAAATGGTCTATACACCCCATTAAAAGACAGAGATACCAGATTGGATAAAAAAGCAAGACTCAATTCTGTGCTGCCTGTAAGGAACACAGTGTATAGATAGACACAAGTAAATTGAATTAAACAATGGAAAAGGATAGGCTAGAATTAACCAAAAGAAAGTTGGAATGCTTATAAATATCATAAAATGTAGCTTTCAAGCAAACAATATTACCAAGGATAAATTTCATAACAATAAAAGAGAAAATTCATCAAGACTGAACAATCCGAAATGTTTATATGCCTAAAAACAGAGTTTCAAAATACGTAAAGCAAAAGCTGATAGAACTACAAGGAGAACTAGACAAATATGCAATTATTATGGAAGATTTAATGCTATCTCAATAACTGATAGAATAAATACACAGAAAATGTTTTAATTTCAGTAGTAATTAGTAATAATTTAAAAAAGCAAGCAACCCAACTAAAAAATAGGCAAAAGATTTTGAAAAGCCTTTAATGAATAGCCCTTCATGAATATTTAGAGATGACAACTATACACATAAAATATGTTCCATATCATTAGTCATTAGGAAAATGTAAAATGAAAATAGAGTATTGCTATATTCTCATTAGAATTGCTATAATTAAAAAGATTAACCATACCAAGTATTAGTAAGAATGTGGAGGAACTGGGACTGGACACAGTGGCTCATGCCTGTAATCCCAGCACTTTGGGAGGCTGAGGTGGGTGGATCACGAGGTCAAGAGATCGAAACCATCCTGGCCAACATGGTGAAACCCCATCTCTACTAAAAATACAAAAATTAGCTGGGCGTGGTGGCACGTGCCTGTAGTCCCAGCTACTTGGGAGGCTGAGGCAGGAGAATCGCTTGAACCTGGGAGCTAGAGGTTGCAGTGAGCTGAGATCGCACCACTGCACTCCAGCCTGGTTACAGAGAGCGAGGCTCCGTCTCAAAAAACAAAAAACAAACAAACAAAAAAACAATGTGGAGGAACTGGAACTCTTACAAATTCTCGGTGGGAATGGAAAATTGTATAACCCACTTTGGAAAACAGTTTGGCAGCTTTTAATAATATTAAACATATTTCTACTACATGATCCAGCCATTTCATGCCTGGGTATTTACACAAGAGAAATAAAAGCATATTCCCATACAAAGGCTTATATATACATTTATAATAACCTTATTTGTAATAGCCAAAAAGTGGAAACAACACAAATGTCCATCAACAGGTGAATGTATAAACGACTTGTGCTATATTCATACTATAGAGTTCTGTTTAACAACAAATAGAATAAAATATTGACACATGCTACATGTATGAACCTTAGCATAATTATTCTGAGTTAAGGAAGCCAGAGGAAAAAAACATACTGAACGATTTCATTTATATAAAATTCTAGGAAATGCAACTTAACATACAGTGTCAGAAAGAAGATCAGTGGTTTCCTGGGGACAGAGGTTGGGCAGACAGGAAAAGGCATGAGTGAGAAATTTTAAAAGGCTGTAATAAAACTTCAGGGTGATGGAGATGTTTGCTATCTTGATTAAATTGATGACATCATGGTTGTATACATATGTCAACATGTATCAAATTGCATACTTTAAATATGGGCAGTTTGTGTGTGTCAGTTACAATGCAATAATGCTGTTCTTTTTTTTTTAAGGAGAGTAAACATTCAGTTTTTTAGTTGCAATAGTAACATTTCAAGTGCTCGATAACATGAGGCTAATGGCTACTGTATGGTCTGTGAAGATATAAACATTTCCATTAATGCTGAAAGTTCTTCTAGACACAACTGCTCTAACTCTTCTACCATATTTAATAAGTGAATGATAAATTTAAAAAGCACACAGGGATTATTCTTCCTCTCATAAATGCTTCAGGTACTTTATCCAGTATTTACAATACTCTGTAATATATGCACAGTCTCTCAAATATCATGATGCCATACCACAGTGAAAAATTTTTCTTTCTGCAGTTGAATCAACACAAGTTCTTTCTTTGCTTTTTTTTTTTTTTAAATCACAGCTTGCAACCATTTTCTAAGTGCTCATTGACTTCTCTACTTGGCTAGAGCTATAGAAATAACCAAACATTCCAGCTGTGTAAAATGATCTCTGTATTTAATCTCTCTTGTTATACAGAGAAAACAAGAAACTTGCATGCATTTGGAGTGCAACTCATGTTTGTGAAATATATTACTAAACTGAAATTGCTGGCACTTCTAACATCATCCTTAGTTTATGTTATGGGTGTTGAATTTCAAATCACCAGAAATTCAGAAACAGGTACACTAAATTACCTGCCCAAGGGACAGTGCCATTTTTCATTTATGCTATACTTTCTTTTGATTTTTAAATATTCCTTTCCAAAAGCTAAATGACATCGATTTTCGATATGAACCTGTACCTCTGCCCCAACTTTTTCTCAGGGGTCAGATTAGTGACCCAAGTGTAACTGAATAATCAATCTTTTTTGAATAATCAATAATTTTCCAAGCATAATTTGTGAGACTACAAGACTGACTGAAGGATAGAAGGGAAGAATGTTTTGTTCTCAGAAAAGTCCGGTTACAAGAAAATGCTCAAGATAGAAGCATATCTTCTCACCATGACTCTCAATTTTGAATCAGTGAAGATAAAAGTGAGGGTCAAAAGGCCTAATCAAGCTTGGACATCGACCCATGGAAACACAGGTCGTCACTGAAGCAGTCAAAGTCTTTGCTTCTGTCTAGCTTTCCATGCTCAGCTCGGTATCTCACGCCAACCAGAAGCTATATTTGGCAGTTGCACATATTTCATATTTTAAAAGGAGAAATAATTATTAAGAACTCTGGTACAAAGCAATTTCCAAATGTGGAGTCTATAGGGAAAAGGAATTAAAAGCGTTCTTTGGTGGAAAAATGTTGGAGCTACTACTGGACTTTATCAGCAAACACCTTAATTAAGTGTTAATACCTTGGCAGGGATTAGTTGACTGCTGGCAGAGAACAAGGTGCTCGCACAACTGAAGGATTAGAAGGGCGCCTGGCAGCAATGTGAAGGCTCTAAATACCAGGGGCTCATTTGGGGAGTGGGGCATGTCTAAGACAAATTGGTATTCTCTAGAAATGATGTGAAAGGCATTTGTGTGGAGGTGGAACAAGAGGCCTGGCTCTGTCTTTTTGCTATCCCTAACCTGCTAGGTAACCTGTAGATTTGGCAATGCCTCCATCATTCACCCTCCTTTTACCTATGCCTTTTGCCATGTAACATTGGAGTGGCTCCCCAAAAGGTAAGTATACTTCTCTACCCCATGTGACTTGCTTTGGCCAACAGACTGAGTAACATATTTGTCCTCTAAGACTACATCTTGAGAGACCTGTGTGTTTTCTCTTGTGCTCTTGCACCACTGCCCTCAACTTGAGAACATACCTTGGCTAGCCTGCTAAAAGATGAGAGACAGAGCAGATTCAAGTTGCCCGTCTTTTAAGCTGAGGCCAGCCTCAGTCAGCCAACAGCCAGCCAAGTACAGAAATGAAAGTGAACCTAGCTAAGCCAAGATCATAAGAGCTGATTCAAGATCAATGAGCAATAAACATTTACTGCAATATGCCTCTGAGGTTTTGTAGTTGTTTGTTATGCAGCAAGACTGCAGCAGTAGATAACTGATAGGGCACCCATGCTCTCTGAAATGCTTGGAAATGAAAGGGTTTAATTAGATGGTCTCTCAGGTGCCATACAGCTCAGCCTTCTGCAACTGAACCAACACAAAGTCTTGGGCTGACCCATCAAAATCTTTTCTCTGTCACTTTAGACATACCTATCACAGAATGCACTGTCAAACTCTACCCCACCAATTGCCTCTAAGTTAACCTTATCTATGCAAAGTCATCTGCTGGACAATTATAATTTACAAGATTTGTGAACTTTACTTTTTAAATTGTTTGCAAAGTTGAAAGACAGGAGTGACAAATTTATGGCTCCATGAGACCCAGTGAAGCTTCCGATTGCTTACAGAGAATAGAGAAAGAAAGGAAGAAAAGAGGGAAGAAACACAAGAAGGAGGGAAATAAGAAGGTAACAAGACAATCCAATACCTTAACGAATTGTGCACACTCCTTTAGATCACCCTTGAGCCCACCGTTATTTTTCTTATCCCAGCCAATCTCACTCAATTACATTATATATACAGTCCCAGAAGGAATCTAAGTATGTCTAGCATGGTTCGCAATAAAGCTTTTGGATTAAGCTTTTGGAGGAATGAGCTCAAGTCTCCACTCTCTTGGTTAAGAATGATATGACCTTGGGCAAGCTCCTTGACCCCTTTTAGCCTCAATTTTCTCATCTATAAATTAAAGATTAATACCTGTCCAGACTACTTCAGGGGGTTATTCTGAATAGAAAATGTGACAACATCTGTAACACTGCTTTAAAAACCCTAACGTGCTTCAGAAAATGTTAGGCTGTATCATGAGGACAGTTGCTAAGGGCAAAGGTCTTTGTTAGGGAAGTGATAAGGTAACTAACTTAGTTAAGACCTGGGGATCTCTCGAGGTCTTGCATGGAATCTTTGATACATCCACTTCTTCAAGCAACACTAAGCAGGATCCCAATGATCTAGCAAAGAAAAAAAAAAATTCCTCCTTCTTTCCTGTCTTGAAAGCAGTACTTGGAAAAATATCAGGATACCCTTGGAAGTAGCTACTCAGGGACCTTGGCTTTGCGTTCTTATTTTAAACCCTACCTTAGAAAGATAAATGGAGGTTGGAGGCTAACGGTGGTCTCAAGGGGAACAGATTTTCTTAAGGCACAGAGCAGGGAGAGCTGAATAAGGTCATGTGCTATCCAACCCTCACCACCCAAGGGCATTCAGGTGCCACACAGAGCTGACCTTCTTAGAGAAGATTCAAATAAGGATCCTCCCCCCACTCCAATGTTACTGTGAATCTGTGCACAGCAAGAAAATCAACAGACAGATGGCACTGTAAATATCAGGTGCCAAGTGTACACTGCTTCTTCTATGCAAAAGCCAAATAAAAAGTGAAAGAGAATTGTCTTACTTTTATTATTGTCTTCATACAAAGGTTAACTGTGAAACTGAAGCAGATCTGCCCGTAATAAAAATAAGAGCCCCATTATTTCACCCAAGTCACTTTCTCATTAATCAGATGGAAGTGGGCTTTGTTTTAATCTTGTGCAATAAAAGCATCTAAATATCCTATAAATAAATTATACACACTGATGATCACTCTCTTAGCTGAAGTCCCTGAGGCATCTTCAGTATAAGCAAATATACCAATTTCTGTTCAAACTGCAGATATTCCACTCACAACCTTTGCTGTTACATAGTCCTCTTTCATTTTTGCTGTTTGCCCTACACTCCTGTTGCAGCAAACTCTCTCTCTATCATTTCAGGATGGACCTAAAAAAATTGGTTACTGGATTTATCTACATACTTGATCTCCAAATGGTAAGGCTTCAAAAGTTCCACCAATGTCTGGGTAGAGTCATAAGCAAACATTCCTCAAACACGCCTAACACATAATTCACATGTAGGAAAACGAATTAACAGTGGATCTGTCGCTTGTTCTTTCCCTCCTTGGGATGTCCCTGAGGATGCATTGACCTAGACAAGAACAGATCTCCTTGTAAACACTGTGATGGGATTTACTAACAGGACGATAACCCAGAAACTTCTCTAAGGTTTTAGCAGGTTATTCCTGGTCTGCCTTGATTGCTTCAGGTAATTAGCTGGAATTTATGAGACATAGTCTGCTGGAGAATGGACTTCAGTCATGTAGGCTCCCTACCTGTGTGACTAATAAAATATAAAAAACTGGCCAGGCATGGTGGCTTATGCCTGTTATCCCAGAACCTTGGGAAGCTGAGGCAGGAGGATCGCTTGAGCCTGGGAGTTTGAGAACCAGTCTGGGTAACACAGGGAGACATCAACTCTACAAAAATAATAAAGAAATTAGCCAGGCATGGTCTTGAACACCTGTGGCCCAAGCTACCTGGTAGGCTGAGGTGGGAGAATCACTTGAGCCCAGGAGGTTGAATCTGAAGTGAGCCATCATTGTGCCACTGCACTCCAGCCTGGGTGACAGATAGAGCAAGACCCTGTCTCAAAACAAGCAAACAAGCCAAAAAAAAAAAAACCCAAAAAAACAAACAAAACAAATAAACAAACAAAAACAACCCTGAGATGCCCTAAATGTAAATGGCTTAACTGAACTAACTTGTATCAGACTCTTAGGTAATGCCTGTCAGTGACTCCTAAACGAAAACGCATCCCAGTGAAGAAAAGGGGAACTTTAGGAAGTGCATCAGAGGTGCAAGGCCCCTTCAGAAATAGATGTTGGAATACTGAGATTGTGCTTATGATTTGCTCATATTTTTTGCTAGTTATCTGTGACATTTCAATGTTGGGTAGGGTCCATGATGCTTTGTGGAGCAACAATGTGCTAAAAACAATATCTATTCTTAAAGAGTAAGTAAAAATTTCAAGGGAAATGCCCTAATTCCTTGAAGTCTGTGGTGAGCTGAAAAATGGCCCCGCAAAAGATATCCACGTCCTCATTCCTGGAACGCATAAGTTTTACCTTACATGGCAGAAACTTTGCAAGTGTGATTAAGCTCAGGATCTTGAGATGCGAGATAATCCTGGATTACCCAGGTGCACCCTAAATACCATCACATGTGTCCTTACAACAGAGAGACAGAGTGAAATGACACACAGAGGAGATAGCAATGTGAAGAGAGGGATTTGAAGATGCTGGCCTTGAAGATTGCAGGATGTGGCCACAAGCCAAAGAATGCTGGAATCCACCAGAAGCTGGAAGAAGCAAGGAACAGATGGTCTCCTATGGCCTCTGGAGGAAGTGGGCCCCTGTAGATACTTTATTTTTAGGTCATTGATAATGACTTCAGATTTCTGGCCCCCAGACTGAGAGAATAGATGTCAACTGTTTTAAGCCACCATGTTTGAGGTAATTGGTTACAGTGGTCACAGGAAATTAATACAAAGCCTAAAGATTAATACAAAGTCCTGAAACATCAGTTCATTAAGTATAAACAAAAACCCAAGAAAGCAATATGGCTTCTTGTAGAACAAATAATTTATGCCTAATAGCTCATTCAACTGGCAAAACTGGCTTGTGCTCCTAATGTAAGAGCTAGATCATTTAAGCTCATTATAAACAAAGACTTTTCTGATGACATTGGCATTCCCAGTCTTCACAGAGCTTTAAAATAAGTTTAGTAAGTGGATAAATGAGTTAAAATATTAACAAAGTAAGAGCTTGGAATAAACACCAGCAGTGGTTGACTAAATGGGGGATTGTGGATTGAATAGACAATTGGCAGACCCTTGGGATTATCTCCCTGAAGAAACAGCATCACAGCAGAACTTCACATGAATGAGATGTGTGTGGTCAACCACCAGCTTGAATGATGTTCCACACCAGCTCAAGGTCATGGATGCTGTGACTTCAGCCTGTCTCCTCTTGCCTTTGGGGTAATGGTTGACACACCCACAGCACTCAGCATGGTTTCTTGTTTTGTTTCCACATCACTCTCAAATTTCAAGTTTTGTTTTTCATGCTACTGTGATTTGGTTACTGCTGTGTGCTTTCAGCAAAATCAGCTCATTTTAACTATACTGAGAAGCATCTTGGGAAACGAATGGTTTAGGTTGCCCATGGTATAAACTGCTGAAAAAGTTTTAACAGCAGGAGAACAGGGATAGAGAGAGGACAGTAGACAGACACTTCACTCTTTCCAAGTCCCATTTTCAGAGTACTTTCTTAGTATTTGATTTGAGATGAAGCTATCTCCAGTCAAAAGTAAACAGAACATATATTACAAAGCTAACTATAAGTAATATTAATGACCTGACATTGTGGCTCATTCATTCTTTTTCTTCTTTCAATCTTAGCAATTAATTAAAAGTTGTCAGTATCAAGTTATTTCTTTCTAAATTGCCATCATTTAGTCAAAAGCTGAAAATGGTGCATTTATCTTTTTTTATGTCATTTTTGCTGTGGGTGACACCACATCAAAAAGCAATTTTTGCTTTTAATATATGAAACACATTCAACATATCACCAATGTCATAGTTCATCCTCTTAGAACAAGCTTGTAGAACTGTGACATTGGTGACTCAGTTTGTGAAATGAGAAGGGCCACAAAAGGGAAAAAATCCTTTATAGCTATTAAATTAAGCAAATAAGAGGTGGTCAATTTAATATCTATAACTCATCTTGGCTAATGAATGGGTTACAAAATGATTAACCTAATTTATTAGTGTTGCAATATTCTGGGTACTCTATATTATTTTCATGCATTGATGTTACACTTCTACACTAGTGCCTCTTTACCTGTAATATGTACATGAATGCCTTGTTGAAAGGCAGGTTCTAGCTTTGTAGGTCTGGGGTAGGACCCAAAAATCTGCATTTTAACATGCTTTTGGTGATACCAATGCTGCCACTCCATGGATCACATTTTATGTAGTAAAGCTTTAAATGAATGAAGAACAGAAAAATGAGTTAATTCTGCCTAAATCCTCTAAATCTGAAAAGAAAAATGAGATAATAAAAGAAGGGGGAATGCCAATGTAACAACTAAAAGAAAAAGGGAAACATGAATCCAGTTTGGTGGAATATATATTGTTTCCTCAGTACTTGTGGCCTCAGCTTTTTCTCCCCTAAAAATCAGTAATCAAGAGAGGATCTGCATCAAAGAGAAGAAAGTTTTAAAAAATGACTCAGAGAAAACCCAATGTCAATAAAAAATGCTCCCAAAACTTTCTCATCTCCCATACAGAGAATAAAGTCTTCTCTTATCTGGTAATGATCTTCCAAAGACTGAGATAGCCTTTTATTTGGTATCCAAAGGACAAACTTCCCAGACACTCCCCTTTTGGCTGATAGACTTCATACAGCCATAGCCCTGCCCTGCCCCACACACCCTGGACACCTGCCCCTTAAGGCGCTTTCCCATCGAGGGCTGCCTCCATCATGGCAGTGCAGGTCTTGGAAAGCATCTTTTCTCTATCACCTACATCCCTGCCCAGGCTTTCTTGTCTAGGAACCGCACAGACCTTCCTTGAGCTGAACCAGAAAAGCCAACAGTACCAAATCTCTAACTTTTTAAAAATGTACTCTTCAAATTGACATATGGCTTACTACAATATATACAACATACTACAGTAAAGTGCACAAATCTTAAGTGTATGGCTCAATGAATATTGGCATATTTGGACACCCACGTAACAACAACTCAGACCAAGATCTAAGGCCATGCCATCCAATAGAATTTTCTGCAATGCTGGAAATGTTCCACAAAAAAACATAATTATGCACTGTCTAATTCATTAGCCATTAGCCACAGTGTTATGAGCACCTCAAATCTCATTAATGTGAATGAGAAATTTATTTAATTAATTCAATTTCAAATAGCCACAGTGGCTAGTGGCTGCCATGTTGAACAGCACAGCCCTAGAACATTTCCAGCACCTCAGAAGTTTCTCTCGTGCCCTGTTCCTGCCAGTATCCTCCAAACTTAACTCCTCTTCTGGCCTCCATTACCGCAGGTTAGTTTGGCTATCTTTAGTTTAAATTTATTGTGATTGAAAACATTTAAATTTTTTAGATCTGATGCTTTATTTGGATGAATAATATGAAAGCAATTAAGAAATAACCCCATAGCTGTGCACAAGAAAACTCAGTATCTTACTTTACTATTATTATTATCATTGGCATTATTATTTCAAAAACTTACTAGTTCTCACTTGGCAGTAATTAATTTCTGAAATATCCATTGAGAGCTACCAACTCACACACATAATTAACACACACACGATTCAGATAAAAATATAACCTTCAACTTATCCAGTATTCATTTAAAATAATATAGACAGAACTTTCTAATTATAATTCTTATAAAACATATCTGATATTTGAATGTACAATTGGTTTTATGCCTTTTCCCACTTATGAGGTCGAAAAATCCTGATGACAATGATTATTTTAGATCTGACAAAATACAGAAAACTGTTTTGTACATAGCCCCTGTCCAGGGATCACTCATGGAAAGCAGAGAATAAATGAGGGTTCTGAAATAAGTACTAATTTAAATGCTTGTTTTGAAATGAATGTTAATGGGAAGTCATATTATTGCTGTTCCATAGATAGATGTAATCACATGTATTTCCTGCCTTTTATAATATTTATTACCGACTAAATTATTGCTACTAAAAGTAGCCAGTACACAAACTGTTTGTTCTGATCCATGACAAGACAAGGAATCTGCAGAAGGATGTAAATCAATTCATTGCTTCCTTCATCAAGAAAGTCTTATGTGAGAGAAGCATCAGCTGGACTACAGTTTAACTGGACTGGACAGGGTGTTGAATGATTCACATGGTAGCCCAAGTTCCATATCTCCTTGCTGACCAGTAACACTCAGTTTGCAGATGGCACACGTCCTCAGGCCAGATTTTGAGTGTCATTGCCTTACGCTATCAGCTCTTAAAAGCTGCATTTCATAAAGATGAGTTATCCAAGCATTATTCAGTTCTGACTTCCCAGTGTTTTATAGCTCCTGGCTGTTTAGTAAATATCCAATAAAATATTTTAAGTAAATAAATTGTTGTTGAGCCACATAGATCTTCAATTATTGAGTGCATCACCCTTTTTCATTTATGGCCTAAACATTCTACCAGAGGGAAATTACTACTCTCTTGGTGGCAGCAAATGTTTGCCTCCCTGACACCTCCTAACACGTACAAGGAGTATGATCAGACTCAACAGAAATATTGTTAAATAGTCTAATTCTATTTAACAAAATTCTGCTTTAAGAAAAAAGTGACATCATTTTAAACAGACAGCATGAAGCATCACGTTGATGAAGGAGGCTCTAATTTTAAAATTACGGTAATGATTTTTTAAATTAATAAAAGAAGAATTGGAAAGCCAATGCAACAAAACTTTTAAATCCTTCTAAATAAATCCTCTCAATATTTGGGTGGTACTGGGCAACATAATTGTATAAAGCACTATGTATTTGATGAAATACAACTACTCATTATATGGTACTCAAAATGGTTAGCATTTTCTGTTGGAGTGAGTTAGTCATGGTTTTTATGTATAAGCAACCAAAAGTTACCTTGCTTTCTGGAAGAATAAAGTAATTTATGAAATTTATTGAAAGGATAACAGATAGCTCACAGTGTTGCCTAAAGAACCAGGAAGGACCAAAAGAAGCTACAGCAGCAGTAGATTCTATGACTAGAATTTCACCCCAACCTGCCCAAGGAGGATACATATGTGCTATTAAGAGCCATGATCGCTTACACTGTAACCACCATCAGTACTGATGATAGTTCCTACCATCCCTATGGTCCCAATTGATACCACTTCCACCAATAAAATGGATTCTCTCCTGCTCCACTTCTTTATGTCACAGTCTAGAGTAGGTTTATCTGATTTCCAAAGCCCAGGCCACATGTATGTGCCCTAGCTACAAAGAAAGTTGACAAAAAAAAAAAAAAAAAAAAAAAAAAGAAAGTTGACCGTGTATGGTATTTTTGGCTTCTGCAGTCTCCCAAAACAAGGAGTTCTCCCAGCTAGAAAAGGGATTGCAGATATTTGGCAGCTTCCCAAAATTACAAATGTGCACTGCAATGTGTTTCCAAATTAGTCATGCTAAGAGATTATAGGAATAATTACTACTGTATAGATATAAATCATTACTAATTTATACAGAATCTATGAGGTAAAAGGTCCTCTAGTGTCTTTGAAACACTATGTCTTATTCAAAATGTAGTTCTTACGACTCAAAATATTTTAGCACAAACACATTTAGATGTTTTCCATCTCGGGAGAGGCTTTGCAATATTCAACTTCCTCCTCCATTTCTCTCCCTCACAATGTATTTCCCAAGGCCATCATCTAATTAACATTCACAAAGATTCCTACAATACAACTGTCTTTGAAACGACTGGTTTCTTCATTAGCTTGCTTCTCTCTCCTCATCTCTTCTGATTAGCAGCTGATAAAAGGAAATCAAAAGCACCTGATACCCATTTTTCATGATGGAGAGATTTCATTTCTCTCTGAAGCATGAATAAAATTCAGTTTTATAGTACTTTCTTCTCCATTTGGAAAACGAGGCTCTGAACACTGAGGCCTTTATCTAGCAAAGACTCCTTTCTGAAAATGTTTGCTTACGTTGTATCAAGTAAGCAATGGACTAATACATTTCTTTTGTA
Organism: Nomascus leucogenys; assembly: GCF_006542625.1. Classification (NCBI taxonomy): domain Eukaryota; kingdom Metazoa; phylum Chordata; class Mammalia; order Primates; family Hylobatidae; genus Nomascus; species Nomascus leucogenys. The sequence continues at coordinate 4,104,021 of NC_044391.1, forward strand.
GGAGTCATCACTATATATGCAGCATCAAAGGCATCTACCTTTAATTCCTTGGACCATATCAATTCTATTTCCATAACAAAAGACCATTTGTCATAATTAATACTTATGATGTGTAACTGGGTATGTTGCTATGAAAATATGGAAATAAAAAACCCATATTAAAAGGAAAGGTTACAAGGATTCCTGTTTTGTTTTTAGTAAAAATTTCATGTAGGGAGTCTGCTCTGTAAGATATCAACAAACATTTACTTAGCAACTAATATGTGCAATGATGTGCATAATCAGACACTGTGTTTTTCTTTTTTGTAAATGACCAAACCTCGTGAGATAGATATTGTCTTTGACTTTATGAAGCACACATCTGGTGGAAGAGATTGGCAAAAACGTGTAAATTAACAAACTGAACAGTATTATGAAGGAAGTACACAAAGCTACACAGTGGAAAGTAATCAGGGGAGTCCTGCTTGACATAGGTAACTAAGGAAGATGTGGTTGTATGAAAAGAAATAAATAATATGAAAAGTTGCAGAAGGCACAAGCCAGAGGCAGGGTCAAGCAATCACAAAGTCCTTGAAACAGAAGGGGTTTGATAGGTTCCAGGACTTCTAAGAACAGAGGTAAGGCTAGAATTGGGCAAGGGGCAGATCACTGTGGCAACTCTTAGGCCTCAGAAAGGAGCATAGATTTATTCTAAGAGCAAGAAGCAAAAACTTATTTATATTTTCAAAAGATCATCATGCCTGCTGTGTGAAGAACAGATTAGGGATGGCCAAGAGTGGAAGTAGGGAGATAAGTTACGGAGTTACTGTGGTCTACCAGGGGAGAGATAATGGTGGCTTGGATTAGCAGTGGTAAGAGGTAGATTTAATGATATGATAAATTTTTGAGGTGGTATATATCCTATTACGCTGATTTGATCATTACACATTGTATACATGCATCAAAATATCACACATAGCCCATAAATATGTACTTATCAATTAAAAACATTTAAAAATAAGACTAAGGAAATTGAATGATAAAATATGTAAGAATTACTGATTTAATATGGGGAATCAGCGTGAGGCAGACTGTAAAAATGACCACATTTTGCCATCCCTCCTTGTATCCAAGCCCTTGCAATGTGACTTCACAACCCCTCCCATCAAGAGGGGACTTGAATCTGGGCTTGGATATGTGACTTGCTTTGACCAATTGAAGGAGGCAGAAGCACGCCAAAAGTTCTGAGGCTAGGCTTCAAGAAGCCTTGCAGCTTCCACTCTCACTTGAAACCCTGTCACTGGCATGAGAACAAGCCTTCTGCAATATGACAGACTACACAGAAAGTGGCCTCAGTTATCCTAGAAGTTCCAGCCATCCTAGAAGAGGGCAACCCAGACCAGCCAACCCCAGGCTGACCTCCAGCAGACCTCACACACATGAGCCAACCAGCTGGCAACAACCTAGCTCAGCCTAGATGCACAATAATTTCCCAGATGATCTGCAGAATAATAAGCAAAATAAATGCTTGTTGTTTTAAATTGCTAAATTTTGAAGTTGTGTGTTACATAGCAATAATCTATTGTTACAGTGGGAAAGTAAACAATCAAGTATGTTTACACTATATAACTTATAAAAGTGCAATACCCTAATCAAGAAAGTTTGCATTTGCTTTTTTGGTTAAGATTTATTATCATCAAAAAAGGCCATGCTACTCGAGCATATAGTATAATGTATTGTTTGAGGTTGGGTCTATATTAAGACCTATGACCGTGAACTATATGATAAATTCCTATTCTTTAAGCTTCACATTAATAATGCCAAGTAAGAATGCAGGAGTGTATATAGAGTTTCACAGAGGAGTATTTTTTTCTTAATTCTTGGGGCCAATTAACAAATTAACATACAGTTTTCCACTTCTTATGTTACCAAGCAAGGACATTATACATACGCACACAATCACTCATACTCATATTCCTCTCCTAATCCCATCATTGTATGAAATGTGATACCCCATAAAGGGAAATGCTAATCAAAAAACTAACAAAGAGCAAAATATATTTCATATGTTTTGCCAAAGCCTACTGAAAACACGATCCCAAGTAGGTGCTCACCTGTAGACTGATGTAGAAGAAAGAACACTGGAGGAAGACCAGAGAGACAAGCACTTGGACCATAATGTGCCCTTGGCCAGGTCACTTCCTTTGCCTGTAGCATAATTTACTAATCTCCAAAAATAGTATATCATCAATGAACTTCCCAACTCTGACACTGCATATCCACAAAGGAAGGACGCTGTGTTTAATGGGGACCCCAACACCATGTTCCACGTAGCATAACTCCTAGAAAGTAGACAGGCTCACAGTCTTTTACCTTTCCCATCCATCAGTAATTTATATGGGATACAACATAAAGGCAAGGAAAATTCCAAAGTTAAATATCAAAGTTTCAGTGTAGTCTAGGTCTCAGTCAAATCTGAGTATTAGTCTTAGTTTAATCCCATCATATAGTCAAATAAAATGAACAAAAAGGAATTGAGGAAAAGTTAGATTCTTACCAACTTTCCCAAAGAAAGGCAGAAAGAAAGGGCATGAAGAAAAAGGAGGCACATTCTAATCTTAGGATGTAGGGAGCAAGAGGGGACACCACTGCACCCTCAGCTGGTGGGGGAGTGGGCACATAAAAATCATGCTGTCCTTTGAATGTCTTCTCCATGTGACTCAGGCTCTAGCCCCAGATGTTTAAGTCATGTGCTTGACAATGTCTTTTCCAATGTCTTTTCATTTTCATGTTAACAACTGTCATATCACCAATGTTATATCTAAAGTTGTTTTAATACCATATTTGGGTATGTGCTCAGAGGGAGTAACTGCTGCTCTGCTTTCTACCTAAATAATCTGGACTACTGTAGAAAAGAAAAGAGAAATGTTTAAGTCTGCAACAAAAACATAACCAAGAGAAAAACTCAGAGGAGAAGGTGGCAATTACAGAATTTGTTTTCAGGTACAAGAAACCTTCCAATTGCTGGCGTCACTGAGTAATTAATTTGCCATTCTGGAGCACTGAATTTTCTACAAAAGTGAGAGCTTTCTCATCAAGTACCAAAACTTCCTCACCTTAACCATTTCTTCAAGAACACTGAGAAGTACTGAGCAGTGAAGACCATGCCATACTAGAACCTGAAACTCTCATCCACGAATCAGCCTTTCTCCTGCCTGGGTCACAGCTAATCAGAGCTCGAGTTGGAAGTGGCTCTCCACTCTTGTTTAGAGCTCTTCTAATGGAATTTGATATTCATGGGTTGTTTCTCTACTTTCCGAGATGGTTTTCTTGCTAACAGGATGTGATTCTTACCTCTAGCCTGGTAGTTCCATGAGAATAACTTCTGAATAACTCAGGTTTCACTGCAGTAACTGATTGGATGTCAGTAGAATCAAAGCAGAAAAAAGAACCAACAGAGGATGGTATCATACAGAACATGGTAAATGTGAAGTGTTACTGATATTTAAAAAACCAGCTTGGTGTAGACTTTGGAGTCAGACAAAAGTTTGAATGTCTTACATACCTCAGTCAAGTTACTTAATGATTTTGCCTCACTTTTCACATATGTGAAATAAAAATAAAAATATATCCCTCCCAGGATATTGTGAAAAGTAAATGACATAGGATAAGTATATCAAGTAACTGAGCTCCCAATCCAAAAAAGGACACAATGGAAGTTTTTAAGATTTCATGGAACAGTAACACCAAAAAGATGAGGTTTCAGAGTTAGTTAATCTAACAATACAGTGTCAGGGCTACAAGTCAGCTTTTCTGTGATTTCTTCGGGTTTTTTCTCATTATCGCAAGATGGCTACCACAACTCCAAGCATCATGTTCTAACGTGACATCACTCAAAGCAGGAAGAAAAGAGGTTGGACTTTCCCTTTGTCCACGGCTCTCTTTTCGTAAGGGAGACAAATCTGTCCTAGAACACGTACCTCCCAAAAGATTTCCCCTCAGGACCCATGGTCAGAATTGAGTCATGTGCCTGTGTTCTACGTGAAAAAGGTGCTGGAAAAATCAATAGCTGGCATTTTAACTTCTTTAATGTTACTTATCAGGATTCTGCCATCAAGGAGGAAGTTTGGAAGAAAGTGTGGTGGGGAAGCAACCAACATTTCTGCCACAGCAAATGGAATAGCTAAATGGTGGCAGGAAAAGAGCTATAAGCATACGCCCTCATGCCTGGCTAAGTTTTTAATGTTTTATAGACAGGGTATCTCACTTTGTTGCCCAGGCTAGTCTCAAACTCCTGGCCTCAAGCCATCCTCCTGCCTCAGCCTCCAAAATTCTGGGATTATATGCATAAGCCACCATGTCCAGCTTGAGTATTTCTTTTTACTTCAACATCAATACTACTTTCTGGCCCCAGGGAGTGGAGAGTGCTGATTGGTCGGGTCAGAGATGAAATTACAGGGCATCGAAGCTGTCCTCTTCTGTTGAGTCCATTCCTGGGTGGGGCCACAAGACCAGATGAACTAGTTTACTGATTTGGGTGGTGTCAGGTGATCCATTGAGTGCAAGGTCTGAAAAATATCTTGAGCACCAGTCTTAGGTTTGACAATAGAGATATTTTATCCCTAGGAGCAACTGGGGAGGTTTAGAATCTTGTGGTCTCTAGCTGCATGACTCCTAAACCATAATTTCTAATCTTGTGGTTAATTTGTTAGTCCTACAAAGGCAGTCTGGTTCATAGGCAAGAAGGGGTTTTGTTTCAGAAAAGCGTTGTTACCATGTTTGTTTAAAAGTTAGACTATAAACTAAGTTCCTCCCAAAGTTAGGGCTGTGCCCAGGAATGAATAAGGACAGTTTGGAGGTTATAAGCAAGATGGAGTTGGTTAGGTCAGATTTCTTTCACTGTCACAATTTTCTCCCTGTTATAATTTTTGCAAAGGCAGTTTCAATAAATTGTATAGAAAGGAACTCAACTACCTTTGTCTATCAGGAAATGTCTTTAAAAAGTTTCAAGAGGCAATATATCTCAGGAAATTAAATCTGTGAAAATAAAACATATGATTTTAAGGATTGCATCAGCTGACCCAATGTGATGTGTTAACAAAGATGTTTAAAAAGTAAATGTAATCTTTTCAATTACAGTTACATTAGCATGATTTCAATAGCCAAATGAAATATCCATACCCATTAAAGGCAATTATTATGTAATAAAACACTCTACTTATTATACTCAGGCAGTTAAATCCTACTGAAATAATCTTTCTGGCATAATATATGACTCCAGAAATATCCTGCATATGCAATCAGCTGCAGTAAAATCTTTGCAAGTGCCACTGCTTCAAGTTAACCTTTTTTTAGTGTCTTGAACCTCAAAAGTCAAATACACTTTGAAAACATCAAGTCTTTAAATTATTAAATGCTTTCACATTTCACCCAATGAATAAAACAGACTTAATTAATAGAGAGATCACAGCCTCATTCACATTAGCAACTCAAATAAATGCCTCATAGGGCTCCACTGGAGATACGCACAGACACAGTCTTTGACCTGCCCCGCTGGCAGCTAGTTTTCAAAGGTCTATAAAGTTTATGCCATGAAGATGACACAAACCGTGATTCAGCCATGCATCTGACAGCCTGTGGGGAAGAGGTGTGAGCTGCCCTTAAATTAGGCATGCAGAGATGCAAAATACGGCAGTGTGTGTACACAACCCTCTTAACTAGACATAGTTCAACTCATTTTATAGTTCAGTTCAGTTCCTAAAAAGTCTTCTGTAAATGAGTTCAAAGAAAGAATCCAAATCAAGGCTCTAATGAAAGGAACCCTGAGATGAAACATACCAAAAAGTGAGAAATCCTCTTTTAAAACCATAACCACTATCCATCTTATTTGTTTTTCCTATGGCATTTGATTAAAGTAAGATGGAAACCCATTGCAGAAACCTGGCAACCCATTGCAGAAACAATTTGCCAAGAACCTGTTCTTCATGGCTCTTAGATGTGGATATGGTATTCTGTTTACTGTCTGCCTTCCCCATCACTGAAATAACCTCCATGAAGGCAGGGTTTTGTTTCATCACTGAGGGGCCACAGGGCCTGTGCTGGCCCACAGGAAGTGTTCAATAAGTATTTGCTGGGTGAAGGGAGAAAAAAGGAGAAAAAGTGAGGACTGAATTTGTGCTAATTAAATCCCAAACTCATACTAATAAAAACAGCAGCAATGCATTTGTGAAGACATTGAAAATGTTAGTTTTCAAAATACTAATATTAATATTCTATAAAATATGTGGAAGATAACATTTTCCAGGTTTTATGTCTTGAGAAATCAGAGGAGCACAAACTAGTTGAGAAAGTAAAGCATTAGTTGAGCCAAAAATGCATCTACGTATCTGGTTCTCTGATGCATTGGGTGGAGCTGGCCTTCGGTGTAGCTCAGAGGGTAATTGGGACACATGCCCCAAATCCAGTAAATAGCAAAGCAAACACCGGTGCATTCCCCTACAACTGCACTGTTTGATACAGTAGCCACACACCACCCCCAGCCTCCCATCCCGGCAGCTGCTGAGCACTTGAAAACTGGCTAGTTTGTTGAAATATGAAATGTGTGGTAAAATACACACCAAATCTCAAAGTTCTGGGACAAAAAGTAAAATACCTCATTAACACTTTTTACATTATCTACATGTTAAAATGTTATTTTGGATGTACTGGGTTAAGAAATATATTATTAAAATTAATTTCTCTTGTGTCTTTTTGCATCTTAATTGGCTCCCCAAAAAATTAAAACAATGTATATAGCTCATGTTAGTGTCTCACATTAAACTTTTTTGGACAGTGCTGAACTAAGGCATGTCCTCTCTCTGCATAGCAAAGGCCCGTTACTGCAAACATCTGTAACTTATTACCCAGAGGGCTTTTATCTCACTATAGGAACACACCTCGCCCTGACGCAGGGAAAGTCCGTAGTGTCAAATAGTTCATGACTCTGGAAGCAGTTTTTAACTGATAGCAGAAAGAGAGCTACTGGTTACACCAGCTTTCTTGCCTTTCACTTGGGACAATTCAGGGGCATGTTCTACAATGTCTCCTAGAGTTCCCCAGCAGGATTGAGCACCAGTTGTCCATAATGGCAACTCACTTGAAAACATACTTTTCACCGAATTCTTTCCCTACCCTGTCTCATTTCTCCTCTCCTAGGTATTTCCTGGGGTTACTTCCTCAATAAACTATACTGGTGTTAGAATCCTTTCTCAGGGTCTACTTGTGGTACAACCCAAATTAAGACAATATGAAAAAAAAACTCTATTACATATATTCCACATCTTTTAATTCATCAAGGAGTTTTATGACAAGTCCTCATAAACCTAACAACTTCTTAAAGCTGAAGTGTAGTGATATCCTTATGACTATCAGACCTATTTTCCTGCTTTGTCCAAGATAGGTTGAAAATAAAATATGATGAATATAAAAAGAAAATATAAAAGTTAGATTTCATCAAATCAAATACAGACTTTAACCCCATTCTAGATATTTCACTGGTTTCCACTCAGTCCAGTCTTTAATAAGATTTTAAAGCTCTGTTTTCTTCTTTGATTTTGTTTGGGAAGCTCTGGATTTTTAAAAGAAATACCAGAGTTCAGAGGTTCTGAGATTCAGTGGAGGGTTTTGTCATATTTCAGCATGGACTTGAATCCTTAGGTCAAGTGCTTCAACATTTTCTCCCTCATAAAATGGCCTGACTTAAGCAACCACGTACTGATGAATACACTAATGAAATGTTCCATATTCCAGGTCTTCTGAGAACATTTTAATGCACATGTGTACTGATCTCCTTCATGCTGTTCTATTTTTAAACTTTTACTTGAATTCTCTTCCTCTTCTTTCAAAATACTTTGGTAGTAGTAGAATCAGTTCCCTGGATAAAATGCACCCACTCTTTATTATCTCACACTGCATAACCTGTCATTACAGTGTTTTAGACGCCAAGCCCCACAGTGACAAGAACAATCAAATGTTGAATTCGGGTACACACAAAAGTAAATATGGACGTTTGTTGCTCTTGGTATATAAATAACAGGATTCTTTGCAGAAAGAGTTTGCTTCAGAAGTTATGCTGCCCTTGGGAGCTACTTCATAGCCTTATTTGGATTGCAAGCTTTTTTATATTTTCCTACAATAGCAAATGTATGCGATACTTTCCGGGGCAACAAAGAATTGTGTGCATGCCTGCTTTTGCTCTTGAGGCAGCCTTAGCAGGGAGTAATAGTGTTGCTAAGTCATTTATCTGAAAATGTGAGGTATGGATGTCTTTTCTAGCCTTATGCTTTGTGGTGAACTCATCATACTATTAACAGAAGCATAGAATCCAGCATTTTACCTCCCCAACACAGGTGGCCAAAATATTAGCATAGAATGGAGTGGCATCAAACACATGAATGTTTTCTCATGTACTGAACACAAACTGAGCTCCCCACATGCCAAGCCTGTGCAACAACAGTGATTTCTCCTTCCTATCCATGCCTACCATGGGCTAGCTCAATTCCAATCTTCTATCTCAGCGAGTACCTGGAAGAGAGTACTTTGGATAGCGGTATGCTGAAGCCAACTCGCATAGAATAGTGACAGCCGATTGCAGCCTCTTGTTTCAGCCCCACTACAGTGACTTTGTGACATTGCATTGGTAGCTTGAAATTGGCCATGGCACTTAGATTTTGAAAACTTGCCAAGGCTAAAATTCGAGGCTTCCCCCTTGGAGTGTAGGTTGTTAAATATTTATCACTTCACCACTAAATGTGTGGGAACTAAAATGAACATAGCAGCTTATAGAAATAAAATGTGTTCTATTTATGTCCTTGCCCCAGTAAGGACAAGAAATGCCTCTGTGACATCCACAGGCTCCCTTCTTTATAAATGGTCTACTTTGTCTTCTGCCTGGAGGCCGTGTCTAAGGAAAAGAAAGGCAGCAAAGTTTTTACCAACAAAACAGGCTCTGGGGCTCAGGTTTCAGAGCCCACTGAGTGTAGTTCCAGGTCTGCTCTCCAAAGGGGAGAGAACTCCTTGTGACTCCAGTCACAACACAGTCCCTGGAGGAATTATGCACTAATGTAATCTTTGCTTGGCTCCTAGGAACTCTTACTGAGAAAGCAAGCAAGCATTCAATATAAGAACTCAATCAAATAAGGAGATTTCACTTAGCACTACGTCCTACAAGATAACAAATCCAGAAAAAGCATTAATTGAAAGGGTAGCGAGTTATATAAGATGATGCAGAATGTAGCTGGGCTTTTAAATTTTACTATCTCTTTTCACTGCTAAACATCTGATAACACCATGTTTTAATAAAATTACTTCGTGGCACATTTACATTTGTCAGAACCTGTTTCTTATCATATCCTATAGATACGTGTTCCTCTGTTCGCATTATGGGAAACTTTTATTTGGCAAGGTGAACAGATGATCACGATCATCTTTTGAGAAGTATTCAGCTAATGTCTACTTGTTGCCTCACACCTACGGGAAATCTAAAATTGTGATATTTCACAGAATTTAAGGGGGAGCTTGTTAAAACACAGATTCCTGGCCCCACCCCAGTGATTCAGAGTCAGTAGGTGAGGAGCCCATGAATTTGCATCTCTATCAAGCTCCCAGATGAAGAAAAGGGATCCTCACTTTGAGTAGCCCTGCTCTGAACAATGTTATATCTTGAGTAGTTGGTGATGCCTGTGGTACAAGGTTGAAAAAGGAGGCTCTCCTGGTCCCATGCATGGGGCTTTTTTGAAACCCACAATGTTTACCCAAACCCAGCTGAAAAATGACTCCCTGGAGGCAAGAAGAGAATGTTGCCTGGTCTCAGGAATGTTGCGTCATGGGGAACAAGTCCCTATAAGACACCAGGAGACTATTTTAAACTCTGTGTCTAGGGTTACATTCAAGTTGTAACATAGACCAACCATCTCATTCTCTATTCAATACCTGCCTGTCAGCCATTTAGTCAAATAAAACCTCTTAGGAAAGAATACAGCTTTGAGCTGCGAAAAGCTGCTCTCCTACTGGGAGGGGTCCCCCTATGCTAATGTTTTCCAGGGCTTATATTGAGATTGTGTAAATATTTGTAATTAAATTGAACCATGTAGCTGTCCTTCCCATGTGATGTTATTGGGTAGCTGTGACCACCAGAGTGTTATAGCAACATGAGACATATTTACTGAAAATCATAATGGCTTTCAATAACTCAAGTACTACTTTGTTTTGTGGGGGGATGTCAAAAATTAGAGCCAAAAACAAAGAGAGACAGAAACTTAAAAAGCTCATTCCTGACTTTTAGGACAATGACAAAATAGTGAAAAAATCTTGAAACTTTATAATTTAGTTCTCCATGCTATTCATCAAGAGTTCCATTATTGAGGGCTAAATGATCGACTTGATCAACAATTCATTCTGGTTAACAGCCAAAAAATGGCTCTTGTTTTCAATTTTTAGCGAAACTGTCTGATACAAATCTTCTGTTCTCCCATTTGGATAGGGACTCATAAAAGGCGTGAAGTGTCAACATTAATTCTACAAATCTACTGAGCTGCTCCTGACAGAATGGTCAGAAAAGATCCCAGAAGTTCTCAACAGAGAATTTCAAGTTTTTGATGGTTGAGAAAAAAAAATGTATATTTGAGTTTAGCTTCTTTTTGAAGTTCATCATCTATATCAATTCATCTGACATTTATCTTTTTTCTTTTCTTTCTTTTTTTTTTTTTATAGACAGAGTATTACTTTGTCGCTTAGGCTGGAGTGCAGTGGTACGAACTCGGCTCACTGCAACCTCCACCTTCCAGGTTCCAGTGATTCTCGTGCCTCAGCATCCTGAGTAGCTGGAACTACAGGCATGCATCACCATGCCCAGCTAATTCGTTTGTATTTTTAGTAGAGACAAGGTTTCACCATGTTGGCCAAACTGGTCTCAAACTCCTGACCTCAAGTGATCTGCCTGCTTCGGCCTCCCAAAGTGAAACATTGATACTCTTCTCACAAAATTACAGGGCCTGTTCTAAGAAGGCAATACATTCATTTAACACTACAGAATATGCTAAGTAGTTTTCCTTAGAGCAAAAGCATATAAAGTATCACTAGTGTCATTTCAGAGTAGACAAATATGTTTGTCTCTAACACTACAGGCTAATCTAACCCAACAGAAGTTTAAAAAGAGAAAGTTATCTTTAGCTTTGCTTTTCCTGATCCCACTGTTTTTCAGAGAAAAATAAATATCATCTTCCAGGTATGATGCTGTATTAACTGAATGTCCAATCCAAACATGCAGAAGGTCATCTCTGCTTCTGTGTGGGCTCTTTCCTGTGTTACAAGCCCGTTTAGAATCAGGTGGTGATTATTAAGAATCCCTGCCCTTGAAATATCTGTACACAAAAAACTGTAGAACACTGATGAAATTAAAGAATATATAAATAAATGGAAGGATATTCAGTGTTCATGGATTGAAATAATTCACATTGGTAAAATGTTCATTCTACCCCGAACAATCTATAGATTCAAAATTTTGCATCAAAATTCTATCAAAATTCCAATGGCAATTTTTAACATCAGAAGTAGAAAAAGCAGTGTTAAAATTCATATGAAACCACAAAGACCCTGAATAGCCAAACCAATTTTGAGCAAGAACAAGAAGGCTGGAGGCACCATACTTCCCAATTTAAAATTATATTACAAAGCTATAGTAATCAAAACAGCATGGCACTGGCATAAAAATAGACACATAAGTGGGTAACTATGTGAGATGAAGTATATATTAATTTGTTTCACTATTGTAATCATTTTATCATCTATACAACTCCCGTAACATGTTGTATATTTTAAATACACACAATAAATTTTTTTTTAAAAAAATGGACTGGAAGTCATACTCCACCTCCTTAAGGGTAGAGTAGCCATATAAATTGTTGAGAATTCTTCTGCACAGGAAAATAAAATAAACATAGACCAATTGAACAGAATAAAAAACCAAGACATAAACCCACACGTATACAGTCAAATAATTGTTGACAAGGGCACCAAGAATACAAAAAGGGGAATGAACAGCCTCTTCAATAAACAGTGATGGGAAAACTGTATATTCACATGTAAAATAATAAAATTGGGCCCTTCTCTTACACCACACACAAAAATCAACTTAAAATGGACTAAAGACTTAAATGTAACACTTGAAGATGTAAAATTCCTAGAAGAACACAGAGAAAAAATTCTTTGACATTGGTCTTGGCAGTAAATTTTTGGATATAACACCCAAAGCATAGGAAACAGAAGCGAAAATAAACAAATGGGACTACATCAAATTAAAATGCTTCTGCATAGCAAAGGAAACAATTAACAAAATGAAAAGACAATCTATAGAATAGTAGAACATATTTGCAAATCTTGTATCTGATAAGGTGTTAATATCCAAAATCTATAACAAACTCATACAACTCAACAGCAAATAAAATAAAACAAATACCTGATTTAAAAATGGGCACAGGAAGGATCTGAACAGATATATCTCCACAGAAGACATACAAATGGCCAACTATATTAAAAGGCACCTGACATCTCTAATCATCAGAGAAAAGCAAATCAAAATCACTATGAGATATCACCTCATGCCTGTTAGAATGGTTACTATCAAAAAGACAAGAAATAATAAGTGTTGGTAAAGATATGGAGAAAATGGGACTCTGGTACACTATTCATGGGAAGGTAAATTAGTACATCCATTATGGAAAACAGTATGGAAAGTTCTCAAGAAATTAAAAATAGAATTATCATGTGGTCCAGTAATCCCACTTCTAGGTATTTATCCCAAGAAATTCAAATCAGGATGTTGAAGAGACACTTGTGCTCCCTTGTTCACTGTGGCATTACACACAATAGCCAAGAAACGGAAACAACCTAAATGCCCATGAACAGGAAAATGGATTTTAAACTGTGGTGTATATACATAATGAAATATTTTCAGCCTTAAAAAAAGAAACAAATCCTGCTATTTGCAACAACACGGATGAATCTAGAGGACATTATGCTAAGTGAAATAAGCCAGAGACAGAAAGACAAATACTATATGATCTCACTTATATGTGGAATCTAAAATAGGCATAATCATGGAAGCAGAAGGTAGAACGCTGATTGCCTGGGGCTGAGGAGAAGGGGAAATGGGGAAGCAATGGTTAAAGGGTTCAAAGTTTTACTTATACAAGATAAATAGGTTCTGTAGATCTACTATATAGCATAGTACCTATAGTTAACAATACTATATTGTACCAAGACGGTAGAACTGAGTGTTCTTATCACACATACACAAATGCACACACATGAAATTATAATAAGAGGGGCAGGGTGAGAGGAAACTTTGGGAGGTGATGGATATGCCTACAGCTTTAATGGTGGCAGTGGCTTCACAGGTGTATACTTATCCCCAAATTCACTGAGTTGTACACATTAAATATGTATAGCTTCTTGCATGTCAACCATACTGCAAAAAAGTAGCTTATCCTAACTGATGCAGACACATATCAAAAATAAACCCATAAGCTGTTAAATGAAAAACAAAACAAATAAAAGAATCTTGAAGCTCAACTCTCATCTGATGACTAAACAGTGCAGATTAAGCAACACAATGAAGTTGGTCCCAATAAGACTGATGTTTTAGCAAAATATGAGAGTGAATTGAGTTGCAAAACTGCAGGAAAAATGGAACAAACAGTATTTTCCCATTTTTTTATTTTGAAACATTTCAAACTAAAGAAAAGTTGCAAGAGTAGAAGAATTAATGCCCAGACAACCTTCACCTAGATTCTTCAAAGATTAACATTTTGCCACATTTGCTTTCTCTGGATGTGTGTATATTGTGTTTATATGTACATATAATTACACATATACTTAAACACACATACACATATAAATATATGCATATTCTTTTTTTCTGAATCACCTGAATGTACCTGCAGGTATGACACTTCACCTCTAATCAACACATTTATCATAAGACAAACCCATTCTCCTGTATAACTATGACATACTAATTGCATTTGGGAAATTTAACATTGATACAATTTATTATCAAATATATAGTCCATAATCAAAATCTCCACCTTAAACCAATAATGTCCTTTATAGTTTCATTTTCCAGGATCTGAACCAGAATCACACACTGCATTTAGTCATCATCATTCTTGATCTCCTTTCATCAAGGACACTGTTGGCTTCCATGACATTGACATTTTAAAAGAGTACAGCGGAGATTTTTCAAGACACTTCTAAATTAGGATTTGCCTGAGTTTTTTCTTAAGATTATGCTCATAGTTAAGAGTTTTGGCATACTGTGTAGATAACATTAGGTCCCTTTCTCAGTGTATCGTATGGGGCACATGGTTTTAGTACGCCCCATTATTGGCAATATTAAATTTGATGAATTGGAAGAGGCACTGTCTGCCAAATCTCTCCATTTTAATGCTACCTTTTCCCCTTTGTAAGTAATAAATACTCTGTGGGTGTATCACTTTGAAGCCTATGTAAATATTCTCTTGCTCAGCACCCTTTACCCCAGTGGTTTTAGCATCTGTCGATGACTGTTCCCTACGTCAATTATTACCATGATGATGGTAAAATAAACATTATGGCTGAAGGCATTACCTATACTGGAGATTAGAGTCCAATATAAAAGCCACTTAACTCATATATAGAAAAGAGTCTTCATTAGGATTGATCTTGTTATTGCTTAAGAAACAGTTTCTTCTATTTTCTGAGATAATGCATTACTGGTGGATAACTGTGAGTATAGTTGTGGTTATTTTTCTAGAGTAACTGGATATATGTGAGGGTGGAAATGCATAGAATTAAATATTTTTAAAGGCCTATTTTAGGACCTTTAAAAAATAACAGATGGCTCTGAGTGGATGGTCTCTGTGACAGAGACATTTACAGTACATCATATACCCACAGATTTAACAATTGTCCTTGCAGTTGGGAGGGACCCAGTACCTAGCTTTAGGCAATGACCTATGAGTAGAATTGATAAATCACTTTTGCACTGAAGGTATTACAAGCACATGTATAACCCTCACCTGTCTCCTTTGCTCCAGCAGTGACCATGGAGACTGAGTATTGAAATAATGAGCCATAATATGATGCTGTCCGGGTTGCTAAATCGTTGCATGATGAAAAGCTGCACTGGAGAGTTTCTTGACCTGTAGTGGATTTTGCATGAGTGAAAAATAAACTCCTATGGGTGAAATGCTAGAATTTGGGGATTTTTTTTTTAACCACAGGATAAATCTAGCTTATCCTAATGTATCTAAAAGCCAGTTTTCATTTTCACCAATAATCTAAAATTTATAAGAATAATCTTTGGGTTAGGATAGTAGTTTATTAATTTATTCATGGTAGTAACTCAATAATTGGTGCAAAAATACTGATTGGCTGTGGAACAACATTTCCTATCCCTCCCTAGCCTCCGTGTTTTTTTTTTTTTTTCTGGCAGAGCCAAATTCCAATTATAAAAAGTGAAAATGTTAGCTATTTTCTGTGGCATTCTGGAGCTGGCTTATACTAATTCTATGAGAGCTATTTTTGCAAGGTGGTTGATATAACATTGGTAGCTTAAAAGTGGCCATGATGGGAATATTCACACCAAGAAACTGCAAATGCTACAAATCAACCCTCCTCCCATCAATCCGCCCTCTCCCTGCTTCTCCCTGCCCAACCCTCCTGCTAAGAGCTAGTTGTTGAACATTTAACAGCACATTCTTAGATATTTTCTTTCCTAGGTTCTACTGCAAATAGGAAGGGCATGTGACCTAATGTTGACCAAGAAGACTTGAGAAGAAATTAGATACAGGACTTCAAAAAGTCAAAAGAAATGTGTATATATGATCACCAAGAGACATGCACTAGAATGCTCACTGCAGCACTACTCATAACCCCAAACTGGTTACTGTTTAAAATGATAACCAAGTAGAATGGGCTGGGCACGGTGGCTTACGCCTGCAATCCCAGCATTTTGGGAGGCCCAGGCGGGCAGATCACGAGGTCAAGAGATCAAGACCATCCTGGCCAACATGGTGAAACCCCGTTTCTACTAAAAGTACAAAATTTAGCTGGGTGTGGTAGTGCGAGCATGTAGGCCCAGCTACTCGGGAGGCTGGGGCAGGAGAATCACTTGAACCCGGGAGGCAGAGGTTGCAGTGAGCTGAGATTGCGCCACTACACTCCAGCCTGGCGACAGAGCAAGACTCCATCTCAAAAAGGAAAACAAACAAACAAACAAACAAACAAACAAAAAAATATATATATATATATATTCTACTTGAATATGTATATATATTATATTCTTCAAGTAGAATATATATATACATATTCAAGTAGAATATGTATATATATATACATATATATATATTCAAGCAGAATGGACAATAGAATACTATGGAGTAATAAAAATAATTTACACACAAAAATGGCTGTGAATCCCACAAACATAATGAGCAAAAGAAGCCAACATGAGACAGTACATAGGGTGAAGTTCCATTTAAAGTACAAAAGGTTAAAATAGGTGAAACTAAGATGTTAGAAACTTAAATTCATGCAACTAATTACATTTGAAGAAGGTAGTGATTGAAAAGGGGCATATGGGAGACTTCTTAGGTACTAATGATATTCTGCTTTTTGATTTGAATGCTGGATGCATTCAGTTGTGAAAACGTATCAAGCTATATATGCTTAACAATATGTGCACATTTCTTCATTAAAATGTTTTTTTTTGTAAGAGAGAGAAGAGATAAGAGAGAAAAGAGACAAACTTTGTTTTCCTTCCAACATTAGGATATGCTTCCATGAGATGTTGATGCCTGACCATGGCCCCCACGTTCGGCCAAAATACACAGACCTGAGGGTATATATTGACAGACTGCGGGGAGCTGGATCCTTGGCAGCAAGGCTGAACCACTGCACCAATCTTGCGACCCCTTCCAGACTTCATTTTAATAAGGATGATTTTTATCAGGCCACATGCAGTTATGTTATCAAAATTACTCATTTTGATTTTGGATACAGGCAGCCTTTGATATTGTATGGAGGAAAATTTTGAAAGATGAGATCAGAAAGGAGAATAATCAACCTATTTAAGTGAATAATGTTCAATCTTGGATCAAATAATCAACGAACTTATCCTCATCATTCTATTTATTAAATCAGGTCCGCTAAGGTCCACTCACCTGTCTGCTTAAATGTCACCTCCTCATTAAAAGCAGAATCTCCTCACCCAGCCACATGAGTTCCTTCTATTGCCTTCCTTTGTTTTAGCACATCTGTGTGTCTGAAATTATATTATTTGTCTATGTTTCTTTTCTAGGACATAGGCTCTGTACGAGTAGAGACCTTTCCCATTTCATTCAGTGTGGCCTCTCTAGTATCTAAAACTGAGCCTAGCAGAGTGGGCAATCCATAAAAGTGCCCATTTCCAGGCAATATTTAAGCTTTCTGTAGAGTAGCTCTTGGATAGTTTGGGGTTACCCCCTTCTCTGGTCCTTCAGTCACCCCCTTGCCTCCCTCTGCTTCTTGCTGCCACATATAGCCCATGCAGGTCAGTGGTATTGGGGGTTTGTCCTCTTCTCCTCGTACCTGGGATTCTAGGGGATATTTTTTCACCTAGTTTTGTTCTAAACACTTCCATGATAACAATGACATGGAATCAACCTAGGTGCCCATCAATGGTGGACTGGATAAAGAAAATGTGGTACACCTGCACCAGGGAATACTATGCAACCATGAAAAAGAATGAAATCATGTCCTTTGCAGCAGCATGGATGCAGCTGCAGGCCATTATCCTAAGTGACTTAATGTATAAAAGATACAGTTAGGGAAGCATAGTCCTTAGTCTTTTAAAATCTTCTAATTTGGGGAGGATTAGACAGCAAAGCTGAAAACCTATGGACAACTTTTATTTTTTAAATTTTTGATTACTATGGGCACATAATAGTCATATAATCTTTAATTCTTTTTTTCTTCCTGTTTAAGTTATACCAGAGTCTTCACTTTTTTTTAATCTAATTTCAACTTTTATTTTAGACACAGGGGTACATGTGCAGGGTTTAGAAAACCAAATCTCACACATTCTCATAAGTGGGAGCTAAACATGGAGCACACATGGACATAAACATAGGAACGATAGACACTGTAGACTATAGATGGGGGAGGGAGGGAGGAGGCTGTGGGTTGAAAAATCACCTGTTGGATACTATGCCCATACCTGCTGCAATATACTCATGGAACAAACCTGTATATGTACCCCCTGTATCTATAATAAAAGTTGAAATTAGAAAAAATAAATAAAAAGTAAAGGGGCCAGCCACGGTGGCTCATACCTGTAATCCCAGCACTTTGGGAAGCCAAGGCAGGTGGATCACTTGAGATCAGGAGTTCGAGACCAGCCTGGCCAACATGGCAAAATCCTGTCTCTACCAAAAATACAAAAATTATATGGGTGTGGTGGCGCGTGGCCGTAGTCCCAGCTACTGCGGAGGCTGAGGCAAGAGAATCGCTTGAATCCAGGAGGCTGAGGTTGCAGTGAGCCATGATCACACCACTGCACTCCAGCCTGGGTGACAGAGCGACAGAGCGAGAATCCATCTCAAAAAAAAAAAAGGAAAGAAAGAAAGAAAAAAAAACCTAAAGAAAACTGGACTCTGGCCTAACTTAAACAAGAAGGGTAGAAAAAAAAAAGAATGAAAGAATATATGACTATTACGTTCCCATAGTAATTAAAATTTAAATATAAAAGCCCGTAAGTTTTCAATTTTGCTATCTAATTGCCCCATTCATTTCTTTAAAAGGATTTTAAAAGATCAAGGACTATGCCTCCCTAACTGTATCTTTTAAACACTTTCAAAACAATACAATGACAAGCATCCCTTTAACACAGTGAGAACGCAGAGTTCTAACTTACTAGGCCTAACTTCTGACTAATCGAAAGTACAGCACAGCAAATCTAGTGCAATTAATATCTGTTAGAGATGTGAAAATACAGACATACGAGGGCATGACTTGGCCCACAGCATAAATAAATTGACATTGAAGCAGGACATATTTCCAGCTGTGTGGAGATGAAGCTGTCTTCTCTACTAATCAGTATAGTGAATATTATCTGCTAATTCTGCCCATGGATAAAATATGCCATTGATACACAAGGCAGGGGTTCTAATAGTTCCTCTACATCCCTGCCAGTCTGCATAACTACACAGGTGTCTCTGTGACATGCTCTACCCTTTAGCTATCCGTGCTAAAAATACTTCTTTTCAAAAATTGCCATAGGGTGATGACTTTGACTTTGACATAATTTATCATGTGGCTATCACTTTCCCCCATCTTTTTTACTTCAACGATGCTCTGAACTCTTCCCCTCAAAATTGAATCTGACAATGGCAAACTAAAGAGATTTAAAAGAACAAATGGTCTTCCAGCTTCCCTTCCAGCCCAGTTAGACAAACTTAATATACCTTTAGCTCAGCTATGGGCTAGAGAGCACATCTAAGGTAGAGAGCAAATTGAAATGCTCCAACAAAGGTGATGGAATGGAATGGCTTCACCTTTTCTCTAAATATTTGGCTGCTTTTCCTCTTCTTTTAATCAGTGTTAAACCACCAACCAGCCATTCTCCATCTGATATGACCTCTGGCATTGAAATGAAATATTTATAGAGAAAGGAGCTCTTTAAAAACTAAATATGGTACAAAGAAATTAGCTAGTAGAAGAATATAGAACTAGGAGAATGTGTGATTCCTGCAGAAATGTGAGAATAATTCTTTTGAGGAGTTTTTTCTAAAGGGCAGTAGAAAAGTAGGGTGGTAGCTGGAGAGGCCTAGAGTCAAAAGAGTTTCTTTTTTAGATGGGGAAAAAATAGAGCCTATGTGTATGACACAGAAAGGCCAACAGATAATGCAGGAGGGGGGAAGAGTTGCCAGAGTGATGTCCTTGGGCAGGCAAAAGAGGACGGTTGACTTCCTAAGAGGAGGGTTTGGACTCTGCAGGAAGCGCAGGCAGTTCATTCTAAGAAAAAGAAATGACGGCAGAGAACATGAGCGCAGATGAGTGCAGCTGTGAGGTTGACAGTGCGATGATGGGGACATGGGGATGTCTCATTCTGATGGCTTCTATTTTCTTAAAGAAACAAGAAACAAGAAAATCAGCTGAGGGTGAAAATGAGGGAGAAGATAAGGTATAAAATGGTTACCTCAAAGAACAGGAGAGTAAATGGGCTCCAGAAACATAATCTCGGCATAATACTCGGCAGCTCTAAGGACCCATGGGTGGTTTGTAGTCATGGCTGTAAAGTGAAACCAGCCAGCACAATGGTGTGTTTCACTCCATCTGTGTTTAGCTGGGTGAGTGTAGGCAAGGTGTGCATGAAGAGTTGAATGTAATCTGGGCTAGACTTTTGCCAAGTGATTACAAAGGAGGGGGAAAGGAGCAATGCGTGCCTAGAAAATGCAAGACAGTAATTAGAGTAATGCAGAGTAAAATTTGAGCTGAAACAGTAGAAAATTGGGACTTGAAGAGAGTGACAGACAACAGAAAGGAGGTAGGATGCATGGATTTCAGGTCACAGTGGGGTTGAAGAATTGTTGGAGTTGAGGCCCTAAAGGAAATATGAGCCCTCAAGAAGTCATCCTCAGTGCCAAGTTGGACATCAAGTTGTCAAGGATAGATAAACAGCAAAGATAGTTACTCTATTGTTTATGGCTGCCATAGGGACAAACAACTCAGATAGAGCTGTCTTAAGGAAAAAACTGTCCAGCAAGAAAAAGATTAGAAAATGACAGAGGAGACTCCTGGGTATAAACATAAGAGAACATGAATATACAAAAGCAAGATGTCACAACAAGAAAAAACATCCTTGAAACAAGACTTCTTACAGCAGCCATAGCAATGACCAATCTTCATAAAACTTGTGGGAAAGCTCCTATAATTTATCTAGTCAAACACATTTTACAGATGAGTAACTAGCCAAAGAGGTGGGAGGATCTGCTTAAAAGCCACATAGCCCTAACAGAGATATTTTGACTCACTTTTTGATAGGGAACATTATTGTCTTTATGTCGGCTAAACTATATGAAATTGACCTCTTATATGTCAAAAATGGTTGAATCTTGCCAACTTCATATCATTCAACCTAACATACTCCAGTTTTCTTTCTACTATAGCAGAGTGTCAAGAAAGAGCAGATCTATAATTTTTTAATTTTTTTTTTCTGAGATAGGGTCTTGCTCTGTCACCCAGGCTAGAATGCACTGGTGTAATCACTGCTCACTGCAGCCTCAAACTCCTGGGCTCAAGGGACCCTCCCACCCAGCCTCCCAGGGAGCTGGGACTACAGATGTGTGCCACCACATTCAGCTAATTTTTAAATTTTCTTTTTTTTTTTTTTTTTGTAGAAATGGAGGTTTCACTCTAATGTCCAGGCTGGTCTTGAACTCCTGGCCTCAAGTAATCCTGCTGTATCAGCCTCTCAAAGTGCTGGGATTACAGGCATGAGCCACCACACTTGGCCTAATGAATTAAAATATTTTTAAAATAAACTATTGTATCCAGGAACAGCGGCTCATGCCTGTAATATCAACAATTTGGGAGTCCGGGGCAGGGCGGATCACTTGAGCAGGAGTTTGAGACCAGCCTGCCCAACATGGCAAAACTCTATCTCTACAAAAAATACAAAAATTAGCCAGGTGTGTTGGTACATGCCCATGGTCCCAGCTACTCAGGAGGCTGAGGTGGGAGGATTACTTGAAACCAAGAGGCCGAAGTTACAGTGAACAGAGATCGCGCCACTGCACTCCAGCCTGGGTGACATAGTGAGACCCTATCTCAAAACAATAAAAAACAAAAATAAATTATTACCCACTTCTTGTACTCACTTTCTAATTTTATCAAGAAAATGTCTGCAAGCAGCTATGGGAGTTAACGGCAACAAATTTCCGAAAACTAAGGTTAAATTTAACCTCTAGTGAAGAAATGACGAAGAATCCAAAGGTAATGGATGACAGCAGCCACCTGGAGCTATGACCAAGAGATTAGTGGTGACCCTCAGAACTAAAATAAGATGAGCTGGGGGAGGTATAATTGGATTATGATTATAAATGTAATTCTTACAGATAAGAAAGTGCACTATTGGGAGAAGGATGATCAGCAAGGTGTCTATAAAAAGAAAAAACAGGGTCAAATCCAAGAAAGAGGGTTTTTGCAGGAGTCTCTAGCCCATCCCTATGAAGGAATATCCCCCCTAGGGGATGTATGCCATTGGTCTACAGAGGTCAATGACACCAGCCAGGAAGCTCATGTCATCACCAGCTCTAAATGCCCCAGTCTCCTTGAGAAGATAACCTGGCTTTCCATTTGGTTATGACCATAAAGAAGCTGCCACTGTCAAAGCACACATAGCTGGAATTTCTAGTGGTTGTACTTCTCATGGAATATTAATAGATCAGCATGATTGCTTTTCATGCATTACTCCCTGTGTTTGGTGGATGTGGTTAATGTGAATTTATGTTTGAGAAGTAATGAAGTAGATGTTGTCAGTGCCATGCATATCCCCTGGGTCCTCCAGCAGAGACTTTCCTCCTACATCAAGGCATCCCTATTCTTCTTGGCCCAATGGTCAGGCGGAATGTTCAGGGAAGGCTAGATGTGTCAGGGAGTTAACACTCCAGGAGTGACCCTCAACGAATGAAGGGCACATGTTGGTTGAAAAATATTCCAACTTCCTCACCCCTCCATGGGAAACTGAGGCATTGTCTCTCCTTGAAGGTTTTCAGGAAATCTGCTTTTGAGGAAACTCAAACTAAGAGAGATAAATCCTCATGATGAGAAGTCAAACTTCTCACTCTTCAAAATCAAACCAGGGCTATGATGAATTCAACAGGGTGCAGAAGGCCATCCAAGAGGATCTCTCTGGAAGACAAGCTGGCTTTCCCTAAAGAAGTACAACATGTCCCAAAGCTCATGCAAGTGTACCATCTCCACTGGAATAATCACAGAAAGAGAAGTGACTTTTGCCTGCATCGGTTCTCTTTAAGTTCTTTTTTTTAATTATCATTATACTTTTAAGTTCTAGGGCACATGTGCACAACGTGCAGGTTTGTTACATATGTATACATGTGCCATGTTGGTGTGCTGCACCCATTAACTCATCATTTACATTACGTATATCTCCTAATGCTATCCCTCCCCCTTCCCCCCACCCCACGACAGGCCCTGGTGTGTGATGTTCCCCTTCCTGTGTCCAAGTGTTCTCATTGTTCAGTTCTTAGACAGTGCATGAGTTTGGTAAATTTCACTTCTATTTTTCTGGAAGTCACACTTCTTATAACTAGTTCATAAGTGAAAAAGGAAAGCCCAAAGCCAAGTTACACATTGACTTGATGTGGCTAGAAAGTATATGAAAAAGAGAAGAGAAAGAAAAGAAGATAAAAGCACAGGACAAGTGGGGGCAGAGAGTGGTAAGAAGTCAAGTCTGTAGGCATCAGAGTAGATGTTCGCATAATAGACGGCACAGCTGGAGCCCTGACATACCTATGGCTAAGTGCCTTGTATATTTTATTATTTAATTCTCACAACAACACTACAAGGTTTTTATTGCAGTTGTCCCATTTTGCAGGTGAAGAAAACAAGGCTTGAGGTGAGTCTAAGGTAAAGTACTGGTCAGCAGCAGAGTTAGGATGTGTGCTCAGGCAGTCTGAGTCCTGAGTTCATGCTCTGCAATAACTGTTCCCTATTGCCGTTTTCTCTCTACTGGACAGAGCACTGGACAGTGAGGGAAAGTTGTGTTTCAAAAAGTTATATTTCAGAACAGGGGCCAGAATGAGGAGGAGGTGAGAGATCCACAAAACAAAGCAGGATATGGGGTCAGACCTGCTGACTATGGTAAATGCTTTCTTACATTGCCATGGTAAGAAAGTGCCAATCTGGGACTACCCAGGGTGCTGAAGACCTAATGCAGTTGAACCCTTCATTCAGTGTGACACCTCACTCCATGGGAACACTCCCTACTGAAAGAGCTTGAGGGAAAGGAGGAACAGATACAGTCCCAATATTTCTCTTCTGAAAGTAAAGAATGAAAACTATGATTGGAGAAAACAGGAACATGCACATAACTGTGATAAAGCAAATTGTGGATACTCGCTCACACCTACCAGAATGCCTAACAGTGAAAACACAGCCATTACCATCCCTGGAGATGGGGAGCCGCCGGACTTTTCATACATTGCTGATGGGAGTATAAAAATAGAACAACCAATTTTTTAAAGCTTGGCTTTTACTTATAAAATTAAACATCAGCTTTATTATCTAGCAATTATATTATTCAGTATTGATCCCAAAGAAAAAATGTACAGGATTATTCACGGCAGCTTTATTCATAATAGCTAAAAATTGGATATAATCCACGTTCTTCATCAGATGAACGAATAAACAAACTCTGATATAGTCATACATTGGGATACTACTCAGCAAAGTAAAAAAGAACTACACACTAGAGGAGCTGATGGACGACCAAGGCGGGCAGATCACGAGGTCAGGAGATCGAGACCATCCTGGCTAACATGGTGAAACCCCGTCTCTAATAAAAAAAAAAAAAAAAAAAGAAAAAAAGAAAAATAGCCAGGTGTGATGGTGGGCGCCTGTAGTCCCAGCTACTCGGGAGGTTGAGGCAGGAGAATAGCGTGAACCCAGGAGGCGGAGCTTGCAGTGAGCCAAGATGGCACCACTGCACTCCAGCCTGGGCGACAGAGCAAGACTCCGTCAAAAAAAAACAAACGAACAAACAAACAAAAAACTACTCACATATAACAATGGATCTCAGAGGCATATACTAATAAGCACAGCAGTACGTACTTTCTAGAAGAGGCTGTACTAACTAATGATGACAAAAGTCAGATCAGTGGTTACATTGGGGGTGGTAGCAAATGACTGGAAAGAGACATAAGGATCATTTTAGAGTGATAGAAACGTTCTATCTTGGTTGGGGTGTGGGTTATACATATTTATATATGTGTCATAGGGCTATAAAATTTAGATCTGTGCCTTTCACTGAATGTAAATTACACCTAATTTTTTAAGGGGAAAAAAAGAGCTGCATCAGTAGACTCACTCATAATGATACCAAGTTTCAGGGCAGCTTGGTAAATTCTTTGCTGCAGTTTCTGATTCAACAAAAGCTGTTTAGCAGTACTGTTCATTCCACCCACAGGGTCCCATGGCCTCATTTTCCTCCACAAAATAATTTCCCAAATTCATTCTGTCTGCTGTCATTTTCCACAAGAAAAAATGGTGCAACTATAGATGAGTCTTGTGACTTTCCTTCAAGTACTAAATATTATCACACTTTTATTTTTTATTTTATTTTTATTTTTGTGGGTACACAGTAGGTATATTCTACTAAAGACCCTCATTTTAAATTAGCAGCAAAGGGCAAATGTATTAATGCACCTTAACCAAGATAATTATTACAATCATATGCTTTTTACTAATAGATCAAAGCACAAAATACATAAATCTTGAACAAGTATGTATCTATTTATGGGGTAACATACTTTTCTTTTAGACAGAATATTGAGTCTAAATTGCAGTTGTACCTCCTATACTAAGGAATCTTCCTTCCAATTGGCCCATTTGTTAATTTCCCCTCCATAGGTACATATTAGAATTACCTTGGGAAGATCTAATAGAAATTATGCACTAATGAAAAAAATCTTTAAATCTAAGATAAATTGATTTTTCTTCGACATGTAAATAATTGAACATATGATTAATTCATTATGAGAAAGTTAAATAGAAAATTTTGATATCATGTAGTAAAGAAATAGTGATTCTTGAAAGTTTTGGGAAAGTGAAAAGATGGAAAAAATCAGAGAAACTAGAATTTGAATGCTTATCTTGTGCTGAATGCTTGAAGAAGTGCTTTATATATGCAATTTCATCAACCCTCATAGCATTCTTGTGAAGCAGGAATATAGCACAGGTGACAGATGAGGAAACCGAGGCTCATAGAAACGAATATGTCCAAAGTTCAGAACTAGTAAAAGGTAGAGTCAGAATTTCATACCAGGTCTAGATAACTCCATAGTCTATATCTTTGCTGCCCAAGAGTAAGAGACATTCATCCATTGAGTCATTAAACAGATGTTTATCAAAGCACCTACTGTTCTAAGCACTAATGATGTAAGTGTAAGCAGTAACCCATTCCTTGCACTGTGGGAGCTTATATTCTAATGGGGAGTATGGTGGCTTTAAGTTATATGCACAAATTATATGATGCTCCTGTTTTCACTAAGTAGAACTTAATTTCCCTCCTCCTAGGTGTGAACTAGAATTAGTGACTTGTTGGTTACAAATAGAATAAGTCAGAAGTGGTATATCACTTCTAGGAATGGTCTTAATACTGTGACTTCTTCTTGGATCACTTGTGATGGGGAAATCAGCAGCCATGTTGTAAGGACACTCAAGCAGCCCTATGGAGACGCCCATGAAGTGAGGAACTGAGACCGCCTGCCAAGAGCCATGTGAATGAGCCTGAAAGCAGACCTCCCACCAACCCCCAAGCCCCAGTTAAATCTTCAGATGAGACTGTAGCCATGATCAATCCTTGACTACAACCTCATGAGAGAACTTGAGCCAGAGACGCCCAGCTAAGTTGCTCTTGAATTTCTGATCCATAGACACTATGGGATAAGAAATGCTTTTTAAGCCAATAAACATGGTGGCAATTTGCTACATAGCAACTAAATAGACAAATAAAGATACATTCACTATAAACTAATTATATAAGATGTGCCAGGAAGAAAACAAAGGATTGAAAGAAATGGAAAGGTATTAGTGCAATTTTAGGTATGAGAAGGCATCTCTGAGAATTTAACATTTCACTTGAAGCCAGCTACCGTGTCTCATCCCTGTAGTTCTAGCCACTCAGGAGGCTAGGCTGAGATGGGAGGATTGCTTGAGTTCAGAAGTTCAAGAACATTTCACTCGAGATATAAAGGATGAGAAAAGAGAACTGTGCATTGGATGGCAGCATGGAGATCGGTAGCTGGTTCCCTTGGTAAGACTGGTGATATGGTTTGGCTGTGTCCCCACCCAAATCTCCTCTTGAATTGTACTCCCACAATCCCCACATGTTGTGGGAAGAATCCAGTGGGAGGTAATTGAATCAAGGGGGCAGGTTTCTCCAGTGCTGCTGTATAATAGTGAATAAGTCTCACAAGATCTGATGGTTTAATAAAGGGCAGTTCCCCTGGCAGGCAATGCCAGCATGTAAGATGTGACTTTGTTCCTCATTCACCTTCCACCATGATTATGAGCCCTCCCCAGCCATGTGGAACTGTGAATCAATAAAACCTCTTTCCTTTGTAAATTACTCAGTCATGAGTATGTCTCTATTAGCAGCATAAGAACAGACTTATACAACTAGCTATAGCAGGGTGGTAGAAATCAAGGCCCAATTAGAGTAAAATAAAGAATAACTGAAGAGAAATAAGTAAAATCATTACATACATATATTTTCTTGAAATATTAGCTAGAAAGGAGAACAAAAGTAGTGGGGAATCTAGCATGGGCTATGCCAGGGTCATTGATGAGGACAGTGGTGCTGCTGCTCTTTTATGCCTGTGTGAGGATGGGGAAAATCCCATTAAAAAGGAGAGAATGAACAAGGTGAGGATGTGCAAACAGAGGCACAAATTAGGGGTTAGATAAGAATGATATTTCCTGCATCATGACAAGAAGGGATGGTATAGGCTGAGCACTTGGGTGGATTTATGTGAAGCTCTATGGGCATGAGAATGAGGAAATGCCTGGCTGGTACTTTTATAAGTAGAATAAAATTCCGTTGACAAATGTGTTCTAGTGTTTAATTATTTAACTATTAGTTAAAATATTAACCAAAAGAACACTACCTGTGTTTATTGTTATTTTTAATTTACTGATTTGGGTCTTGAGTCTTCATAATATCTTCCATGTTCATGTGTATAACTTCCCCATGATGAAGAGTAAGTTCTCCAATGCTATATTTTAATATTATTTTTACATTTTGAGGTTTTTATGTTGTTGTTGTTTTAAGGATAGGATCTCACTCTCTTGCTCAGGCTGGAGTGCAATTGCATGATCACAACTCATTGTAGCCTCAAACCCCTGGGCTCAAGTGATTCTCTCACCTCAGCCTCCCATGTGTCTAGGACTACAGGTGCACATCACCATGCCTGGCTAATTTTTTTAATTGTCTGTAGAGACTGGGTCTCATTGTATTACTCACACTGGTCTCAGACTCCTGGTATCAACCAATCCATCCACATTAGCCTCCCAAAGGACCGGGATTACAGGTGTGAGTCACCATGGCAGGCCAATATTTTGGGAGATTTTAGGTTACATTTAGCTCCTTAACCTAACTTTTATGGTAGTATATAGAATGAGGCAGGGAGTTGTCCCATTTGATAGTTCACCCTCTCCATACTAATTGGAAATGCTACCGATCCTAAGTTTTCATATAAACACGAGTTGATTCCTGGACTACCAATTCTTTCCAGTGATATGTTGGTCTATTCCTGTGGCTAGACCATACTCTTTTTCTATACCCTTTTCACCCACAGAAAAGGGTGTTCAGTAAATATGCATAGTTTAATAAATAATTATACAATGAACTCTCAGGAAACCACAACATAAGTTGAGGTAAAGAACATTTTGAGCCCCTCTAAACCCTCAGAATATCCGTTCCCGTGTATAACCTCTTGCCCTTCCCTACACGTAATCTTTCTTCTGGCCTTTGGGATAGTTATTTTCTTGTTCCTTTACTTTTCTAGGTATTATGATGATTATTTTTCCTTTACTGATGGAGCTCTCAGATTTAGTGTCTCTTTTTTTCATGAAATGAACAGTGCCTAATACAGCATCCTCAGGAATAGAGAAAAATATTCAAATGGACAAAACATGGCTTTCTTTTACATTGGCAGCCATCACTGATATTTATCAATATAACTGTTTAGCATTTGACAAAGGAAACCTCTTCTTTTTAGAGTATTAAATATTAATTGACTATGCATCTAAGTGGGTTCCATTACTATCTAAATTCTAAATTTTAGGAACAGAATTGGGTAGGCCTGGGAGAAAGCTATGCATGGCTCTTCATGAATTTACTGCTGATATAATGGACAATTTGTCTAATATATATAGAATTATATATATATATCTAAAATATAATTAAATTTATAGTTCACTTTTTAAATTATGACAGTATATTCTGATATCTGGGCTAGACTTTTTCAGTACTGTTCTT
The DNA here is from genome assembly GCF_006542625.1 of Nomascus leucogenys. Classification (NCBI taxonomy): domain Eukaryota; kingdom Metazoa; phylum Chordata; class Mammalia; order Primates; family Hylobatidae; genus Nomascus; species Nomascus leucogenys. Next base: position 4,133,338 of record NC_044391.1, read on the forward strand.
TTTTTCACATTTTTCTTGGCTTTTTTTCTGAGCATTTTTTTTTTTAGATACATCCTAGCATCAGATTTGATAGTTCATAAAATTATATTAGCATTTTGGTTGATACTACATTAAATTAACTGATCATAAATTTTCTGTCAGTTTCTAAGAACTTGGCATTAGTTGGGGAGGAAGGGGGATAGAGAGCTCAGTAGCCATCTTTACATAATTCCTTCTAATTATATTTATACTATATTTAATACTGTAGGCAAAATTAATTATAGCCCCTTAGAACTATTATTACAACTCAACTTAAAACACTTAATAGCATTGTTAGTAGAATATTTTCTACTAAATACCCTTGTTTCCAATTAGCAGCAAAGGGCAAATATATTAATGTACCTTAACCAAGATAACTGTTACAACCATATGCTTTTTACTAATAGATCAAAGCACAAAAAGCATAAATCTTGAACAAGTATGTATAATAAGATTTGTATCCCATATCAATTCTAATACACATATCCTATAGTAAAATGCATGCTTTACCATATTTAAGCTAGGCTCCCAACTCTCAATAACAACATTTCTTTAAAAAATCTCCCACGAAGCTACTGACATCACCAGACACATTTTCTGCATGCTTTGGAGACTAGGGGTCCAAGGACCAAAAATAACTTTTCTAGATTTGTGGTAAGAAGGTAGCTGTAAGTGAGCTTTTATTAGCATGGGGAAAAATTAGATGAAAAATACACAATAAATAACACTTCTAGAACCCTTTTCACCTCTGGTTTATTTCTGTGAAAGACTAAATCAGAGGAAGAAAATGATAGCTAAAATCAGAAATAAATATGACATAATAGGGTGCAACTTGGAAAGTTAGGCCAAAATTTACCAAGGAAAAAATGGCTCAGCTTTTGCTTCTTGAACTTTGATTTTCAAAGCAAAGTTTATTCATTCTTTTACTAACTCCATTTCCAGTTTGAATCTAAAATCATATTTTCTTAATCAAAAGCAAAATGTTATCCATGTCTTGGAAGATGCTGAGACGTTTATACCATACACATCATCATCCCAATAAGACTAGGCATATACCATCAATATATCTATTTTTATTTAAAAATGTATATATGTATTATGACTAATCAAGATTTTAAATGTAAGATTTCTATACTCATAGAAATATATATATAAATACATAAAACAATGCATCTGAGTTATTTTCCTCCGATACCCATTTTCTCATATAGTACACACCCCCCTTGGAAGCTGCTACTCTAAACCATTCAAACATTGAATAGTGGTTTCCTTTGAGTAAATCTTTTCACATGCTATAACCATTTGAATGTTAAGTAGACAGAGATTTAACTTGTTTTGAGTGTGTTCTATATTCATGTCATATACTTCAAAATTTATAATTATATATAAGTTATTATTTTATCCTCTCATATATAATCAAAACTCTAATGTGCTAGTGCCTTTACTTATCTAGGTATTATGATGATTATTTTTCCTTTACTGACAGAGGTCTCAGACTGAATGTCTCTTTATTTCATGAAATAAACAGTGCCTAATACAGCATCCTCAGGAATAGAGAAAAATATTCAAATGGATAATATATGGTTTCTTTTATATTGGAAGCTATCACTGATATTTATCAATACAACTGTACAGCATTTGACAAATGAAACCTCTTCTTTTTAGAGTATTAAACCTTAATTGACTATACATCTAATGGGTTCCATCACTGTCTCAATTGTAGATTTTAGGAACAGAATTGGGTAGGCCTGAGAGAAAGTTATGCATAATTGTTCATGAATTTACTGCTGATAGAATGGACCATTTGTCTAAAATAAGGTATAAAGAAACGGAGAAATTTTAGGAAAGCTTATGTGGGTCAGGTCTCAGTGTGACAGCTCACCCATAGAAGGCCACTGTGAGAAAGGAAAGTTAAAAGGATGTTGTGTTTGCCTGGTCTGGAGCCTGGAGGGGCAAATAAGATAAGAAGATATCACACACTGTATTTGTTTAAACTGGGATGCTGTGGTTAACTAGTATTAAGACCAGACATCTTTTCCCACACTGAGACTCTAATATCCAGCAGCCTTCTAGACATCACTTGGAGCACTTGCCTGTCTAACAGACAACTCAAACTCAACATGCCTAAACCTGAATTCCTGATCTTCCCCCCTGAGCTAACTTCACCCACAGCTGTCTCCATTGAGGGGATGGCAACTTCTTCCTTTTAGTTCTCGTGCCAAGAACCTTGGCACTATCCTTGACCCTTTCCCCTCTCCCATACCAACATCCCATGCCTCAGGGAATCCTGTTGGCTCTATCTTCATAAAATATCCAGATTCCAACTACTTCTCACTTCCTCCACTGTTAACATCTGTCCTGAGCCACCACCCACTCTCTCCTGCATCAATATAAATGTCTTGGAACAGGTCTCTTAGTTTCTCCCCTTTCTCCTATATAGTTTGTGCTCAGCGCAGCAGTCCGAATAATTTTTAAGTGAATCAAGTCATCTCAACTTTCTGCTCAGAACTCTGCTTTGCCCCTACATGTCCCTCAGAGTAAAATCTGTCTTTGCAATGACCTTCAGAGCCTTATATGATCTACTTCCCACCTCCCCTTCTCTCTCTGACATTGTCTCTATTACCTTCCCCTTGTTCCAGCCACGTGGTTTCCTGACATGTTCCTTGAGTGCCAGGTGCACTTGTGTTTTGCACTGTCATCTATTCCATCTTCCTGGAACATTCTTCTCCCAGATATCTACATGTTCCCTCCCTCAGCTCTTTCTAGTCTTTCCTGAATCTCATGTCCTTAATAATGATGCCCACCTGGGCCATCCTGTTTATTACTGCAACCCCCCTTCCACCACTGTACTCCAACCCAGCCCATCCAATGATTCTCATTTATGTAAGGGCTTATTACCTACAAAAATAATACTATTCACTGGATCCAATAAGCCATCAACTGTCAGTCATGCCACATATCTTACTACAACATGCTATTGATTGTAAGGTAGATTTTGATGTCAGGGATGTTAAAATATAAAAATATGTGTACCTTGGAATCCACAACATGTGGGTGGCAGGCAGTGTTTATCTGGGAGTATCATTCCTTACCTCCTACACAGAGTTAAAACAGGATGACAGGAGAGGGGTCCCTGGGCGCTCTGACTTCTGACTCCATTCTCCCTTTCATTCATTAAATTCATCTTTTCTGGGAACTTACTTTGCATCAGGCATTGTAGATACAGTAATAGAAAAGAAAACAACTCCTGCTCTTAAAAGGAACTTTCAGTCTAGTAGGAAGTCTGACAAAGAATCAGAAATTGAATTATAATGTATTAACTGCTGTTAACAGAGGAGGCCCCACCCACCATCATCATCAAACACTTCCAAAGCTAAAGAGAGAGTAGGCATGGTTGTCTGCTTTTTTTTTTCTTTTTTTTTCTTTCTTTTTTTTTTTTTTTTTTTTGAGACAGAGTTTCGCTCTTGTTGCCCAGGCTGGAGTGTAATGGCGTGATCTCGGCTCACTGCAACCTCCATCTCCTGGGTTCAAGCGATTTTTCTGCCTCAGCCTCCCAAGTAGCTAGGATTACAGGCATATGCCATGTGCCACCACAATCAGCTAATTTTGTATTTTTAGTAGAGATGGGGTTTCTTCATCTTCATCAGGCTGGTCTTGAACTCCTGACCTCAGGTGATCCACCCACCTCAGCCTCCCAAAGTGCTGGGATTACAGGAGTGAGCCACCACACCCAGTCAAGTTTGTCTACTTTTTCTTATTTCCAAACTGTGAAAATGGAAAACATCAGAGTACTGACATAAGAGGCACCAAATAATGTATCCAACTAAAGTATTGCTGCATGTCTATCTATTTATCAATCAATCAAGAGAATCACTTAAGGTCCAGATAGCTGCTTGCCTCCTACCTGAAGTATGAATTTGGGCACCAGATTCTTTTTTTCCATTTCTGCCTCTAAGCGCTGTGTGATGTTCTGAATTTCTGTTTCATCAATTCTAACCAAGGAGGCAGGGAACTCTAAGAACCTCTCTATCTCAACATCTTCGATTCTGTTTTTGCTTAAATAAATCTCAAGAAGTTTATCTTCACCCTCAGGAAAGATGTCTGTTTTGTTTTCTCCTATGAAGATATGTTATAGAACATTGTGTTAAAAAAAGTCTAGTGATATTTATTACACAGGCTAAAAATATGTGATACTTTGTCTAAATTCTTTAATTCTATGATCCCATTTATAATTTGCAATACAATGTTGTAACTCTCAGTAACTTAAGAAAGAAGAGTTAGAAACAGTGGTTGTGTCTCATTTAACATGATGTTCTCAAAGATTCTGAAGGCCAAAGCAGCTCTTACCTCCCCATTTAATAGATTTAACCATGCTAAAAATCTTCCATTTGTAAAAATTATTTTAACTGACCCAATTTTTGTATTCATACCATTCAATATATTAATCAAATTGTTTAAAACAGAATCTTGGCAAGAAATAAGGTACATCAATTAACTATAATTCTACCATGAGACTGTAATTTAAGTCTCATGAAATGTTAAAAAAAAATAAAATTAAGTAGCAGATGCCAGTGTCCTCTGAATAATCTACAATGATATAACCAAATAATGGGAATCTCAGAATAGATAAAATAGGTTTTTACTGGCTTGAAATTTAATTAAAAGGACTATTCTTGATGCTCTGTTTGTACTTCTGCAATATGATGAGGGAACTTGTTTAGCTTCCACTGCTAAGATACAGGATTGCCACTGCTGAGATATAGGATTGGGGATGAGAGTAGCTTCAAAGATAAGAGGAAGATGTAAAATGAATTCCATTTTGAATATATATTTGAATAAATTCAGCTTAAGATATTACCCAGATAGAGGCATCCAGCAAAAGTTGGAAATACAGCTTTGATGCTCAGGGAAGAGGTTGGAACTGCAGACAAAGATTTGGTGATAAACATTTTAGAGGCCCCAGTAAGAGCCATTGGGTTAGATATGATTATACTGGGAGGGAGAAACCTGTAGATAAAAGCAGAGAAAAATCTTCTTTGTAAATAGTATTTGTGGGTTGAGGACAAGAAGCTAAGAAAGAAATGTTTTGGATATACAAGTAAAATGTAGGGTTCAGTTGGAGAAGCCAAGTCCTAGATCAGGTGGGAATGTGTGAGATACAAGCCTCAAACTTTTGCAGGAGGTTTGACATTATTAATATAGGAGCCTCACTGCAGGAGGAAGGGAAGTGTCAGACCATAGATGGATCATATTCTCTGTGAAGTGAAAGGCAGGATCACATGCAAAAAACAAAAGAAGAAGCAAAAAAAAAAAGAAAAATGTAGCCACACTGTTGCTTTGAATTTCACAGTCCGCCTTACCTAAGCTCTTACTCTTTGCAGGCAAATAAAGAAATAGGTGGATCAAGTGTGTATCAAATTGAACAAAATGGCAGTTTAGTCTCAAAGGAAGACATTTTCTTTATTTTAATATAGTACTTCTTTTCCAATAATTTCAGTAAGCCTTCATATTATACTAGATACAATTCAATTTTCACTGTATCTTTTGGCTTTTAAAACACATGTATCAAGTTAAAACTTTAATCAAATATCATAACCCCTGGCTATTTTTCTAGTCTATAGCCTATGCTCATCATAAGAACCCTTGACATTAATACATTATTTTAGGTAAGGATGTAGAATATTTATTCCATAGTTATTACACAGATAGAAATCATTTTTCTCCCCAAAGGTGGCAAATTAGTATTGACTATATTTTATTATACACATTATCACTTGCCTTAGTATACTCATTTATGACGTGTATGATTACAACAGCAAAATGCAAACAGAAACAAAAGGTTTGGTGATAAGAGATATTGAGCACAGAATTTTAATGTTATATTTCAAAATGGCTATGATGAAATGTGCTAGCTCAACTGAAAGAATCACAGCACATCTGTTTTGCCAACTTTTCAAGTTAACAAATTCTTTTCCACTCTTTGTATTTCCCTCTGAGTGTATCTCCTTGGAAAATTATCAAGTCTCCAAGTGAAGATAAAGTATTATCTCCAGATATGGAAATGTTGCAAGGGTTTCATTTTACAGAGAATTGCTCAAAGATGAGGATGACATAAGATTACCATCTTAGAGGGGAAAAAAATGTCTAAGGCATAGGAGAGGAAAGTGTTTGTATTTGTGAAGACCTTCTGCTAGTAACTTTGAAAAAGTTGGCAACCAACAAAACTTTGATTAATTTGATCATGTGTTGTCCCTTGCGAGAATATGTCCAGTTTGTCAAAACAAACAAATAATTGTTAAAGTGGCATGTCTGTAGATGATGTCAAAATTCCCAAAGGGCAATTTTTTGGGCAGCCTCAAGGTCAGAAAGCAGTGTCCTAGAATAGACTGACCCACATATCCTTGACCCTCCCCACCTGCCTATCAGTCAGACACCCAACCAATGAGAGGCACTGCTCTAGGGGGCTTCAGGCTTCCCATCTGTCCATCTTCCATTCTTAGTACATAAGCCTTTGTCCTGATGCTTGTCATGTCATGGTTGAAAGATGGCTGACCTGCTTCCGGGGATCATAGCCTGATTCCAGCAGGATGAAGACAGCAAAAAGCAAAAGACGAAATAATTGGCCGGGCGCGGTGGCTCACGCTTGTAATCCCAGCACTTTGGGAGGCCGAGGCGGGTGGATCACGAGGTCAGGAGATCGAGACCACGGTGAAACCCCGTCTCTACTAAAAATAAAAATACAAAAAAATTAGCCGGGCGTGGTGGCGGGCGCCTGTAGTCCCAGCTACTCGGAGAGGCTGAGGCAGGAGAATGGCGGGAACCCGGGAGGCGGAGCTTGCAGTGAGCCGAGATTGCGCCACTGCACTCCAGCCTGGGCGACAGAGCGAGACTCTGTCTCAAAAAAAAAAAAAAAAAAAAAAAAAAGAAACAATTAAGGGGTACATTCATTGAGTGTCCCTTTTTAAGAGGCTTTTCCAGAAGAGCATTCAACAACTTCACATTCCCATGCCCAGCTGGAAGGGAGGCTGGGAAGTTGAGTATTTGAGCTTTCAAGGAAGAAGCAGGCTGTGAATGATTTTAGGGTACCCAGTTCACAGTATCTTCCATACTGGCCCCCAGGAAGTGCTCAGCAAACATTTACATGTCGTGGATGATTTGTGTCCTGGCTGTGACACACACATGCCATGTTCATTCTAACACTGGCCTCATCTCATCTTGTACCTTGTTTCCTTGATCCAGGAGAGCAACAATTTCCCCTTTCTCAAAGCCCTACTCACTCTTTTAAGAAAAAAACTATTAAAAATGCAGTATAGCACATGTACAGAAAAGTTCATAAAACCTAAGTGTATAGCCTGATCAATTTTCATAAAGTGAACACATCATTTAAGAAGAAACTGAAAGTTATCAGAGCCACAGAAGCTCGTGATGTTTATGTCATACCGTTATTTAAATATACTCTAAGATACACCTATATAATTGATATGTGGATAAGAGGACATGGTAATCTGTTTTATGGATAAGTAATGACTGTTAAAACCAGAACACCCGGGTTTTCAAAATACAGAATGTGTTTCAATACTTTTTAGTCTTGTATAATCCATCAGACTGGACATCTGAAAAATGTCACAAAAGTTTCCTGTTGGGATTCTATCATGCCATCAGTAATATAGCTAAAGGCAAGAGAGTCCTATTAATCCCAGATGAATTTAAACTGCATTGCACTGTGGATTTTAAATAGATTTAAAATAGGCTAATAGGTACTTGCAAGGGATAAATTTAAGTATTTGCGAATCACTCCTCATGCAGCTGCTGAAGATGGCAAGAAAAAATTATTCTTCCTTAAAATTACATTTAAGCACTAGTAAGGCAACAGTGATGGTTTAGCTTTGGTAACAATAATTTAACTGAAGCACAGTAAATTCACACTCTTACCGTGAGCATGAAGTGAAACATTCTACAGATAAGAGAAATAAGGCATAGAGGGATCAAGTTACTTGCCTGGTTTCATAAAGGTAGTTAGTGATCATGCCCTACTTGTCTCACTTCCCTCTCCCTCTCTCTATTCCAGCTCCAGTAGTACCCTTACTATCCTCAGAAGCAGCAAACAATCCCACCTGCAGGTCTTTGCACTGGCAGTACCCTGTGCCTGGAGTGCTCGTCTAGATTTCCACATGGTTCTCTTGCTCTCACTTCTAGCAAACCTCTGCTTTTAAATTATATCCCAATACAGCTTCAGTCATCCTTAACCATTCCCTGGGCTTCTTATTTTATATTTTTAGAGTAGGAGAGCTAAAGCATGGTAGTGGTCTCTTGGGTAAGTTAAACTCTCTAAGCCTCAGTTTTTCATCTATAAAATAGAAAAACTGACGCTTACTCTGCATGGCTATGAAAAGGATGTGCGTGTGTGTGTGTCTGTGTGTGTGTATACATTTACAGTGGTGTGCTGGTAAATGTTTAACTACTGGCTTTCCAAAAAAAAATTCTCGATACTGCTAAGTGCAGATTTGGGAATAGATATGCAGTAGATACCGTGGTACAGTGTTTCCCTCATACAGGTACGATAGATGTGAATAACCACAAAATCACAGATAATAGTAAAATGTACTAAAATAATGAGGAAGTGGTGACTTTTGAGTCTTTATTTCTTTGTTTTGTAACGAAACTTATTTAATTGTATGTTTACATAATTTAATTTTAATAATAGCTAAAAATTAGCTGTCTCCAGCCCATGTGTCTGTGTGGCAGGGGTGGGGGGGGCGGGTATGTGTGTGTACACATATACAACTGAATAAACAAAAGCTAGCGCTATTGATAGGGGGAAGAAGCCACAATATTTTCTTTGTTTTCTCTAAATAGAAACAAATTAAAGAAAGCATTGACTTTGTTCAATGTGATTTTTTACCAGTGATGGTCATAGATGACTATAGTAACAGCTTAAATGTAATGTGCAGAAAATCCTAGACACATTAAACTAAGAAATACACAGACATCTCAACCAGGGAAGCATAGCAAATGTGTCTCCAGTAAAAAGGCAAGAACCTATCATTGATGAGTGTTTGGTGACACTAGACGCCTGGTCTCTTTATTGATACCTCATTCTGACAGGTTTCCAAAGACTTGTCAGGGCACATACTCAAGTCATTACAGATCCAGATAAGCTTTAAATTAAGGTCAGGATGAAATCCATCCCCGTTACCACCCAGATTCTAAACTGCTAACCCTCTTCAACTGTATTAAATTCCAAAGAGGGAATATGATGAAAACAGGAGAGAAGCCCTACAGTGTTAGAACTGGAAGGTAAAATCTCTTCTATAAAATGTATTGTTTGGCAGATGAAGAGCAGAGATACACCTGGTTATTACCTTGCAGAAAACAACATCACATACAGTGCCTTGTCTTTTTGTATTTTCTGGTCATATCCAAGCCACTGTTGTACTTTCATGTTTGTTTAAACTGGATATGTGGACACAATTTTATCTATAATTCTATTGGTCACAGAAAGACCCTCTTCCTATTCTTCTTGTCTTGGATAACAAAGGAGTTCCAAGATTCAGCTTAATCCTAGAGTTTTACCCCCACCTCCAAGAAGCAGAGAGACTAGTATTTAAACCCAGGGGGGTAAAACATACCTTGAGCCAAGCAGCTGGGAACACAGCCATGTTGGTGAATTTCAGGTCTTAGAGCTTTCAACAACCATCAAACACACTAAAGCTATGCAGGTGAATAAAGACCAGTCACTATCCACAAAGATGTCTGGATTTACTTGCAAAGATACAACTATTGGAATATGGAAGTCCCTCCCTGCACTGGAAGGTGTGAAGAGGGCTCCTAGCTGAGCTCTATGGGAAGTTCTCAGTATGCCATTTGGGGTAAATCAATCATTTGTAGAAGTTTGTACTGGCTGCCACAAAGGCAAGCCCTTGGTGACTCAAGTACATCTGAACACTTCTGTAAGATCTTTACTTGATGGGTTTTCTTTCTTCTTTAAAAAATACTGTATGTAACAGAAGTTATGTCTTATTCACAACTCTTAGCTTAAGCAGGTGTCATTCTTGTTTCATCTTACTTCCAAGGCTGTGTTTTTCTTGGGGACAGATGGCTATCAAACTGCTCTTCCTTTCAGAACATACACCAGATGCCCTCACAATTCAAAGTGAAAAACCAGGCTCGGCTCTTCAAGGTGTCAGCATTTATACTTTAACTTTAAAAACTCACTTAAACTCTCAGTTATTTCAATGAAAAGAAAAAGTTTCCATTAAGCCAGTCTTTTCTAATTTTTCTAAAAACATTGCTTATATACAGTGTTTACTTTTTCCATTATTAAGAGTCAGCATTAGAGGCAACCTCAAGAGCACTAGACCTATTTCAGACCAGGAAGGGTCCACAACACTTAGCGGACATTGCTGGTTCCAGACCTGGATCCTTTTCCCTGGTTCTACTTACAATGGTCTGGGGAAGATGGGAAAGACCAGGAGTTCGGGGGCAGAAAAACTGTCTCCTGAATTTCTTGCTGACATTCTAGGAGAAGCTGAAATAAAGCATCCCTTCTCCCTTAACCTCCAGTGATAGTTACAAAGTCACTCTTGATCACCATATGGGTTGGCATCAGTCAAAAATTGCCCCAGGAATGATACCAACAAAATGAAGTGGCTCATTTTCCCCTAATTCTAACCACAGGGGATTGCAAGAAGATGCTGATGCAGGTCAGGAAAGGAGGGGCCTTTTTATGCCCAAGCTGCAAGTAAATGAATGAGCAAATGCTTGAAGACATTGAGAAGGGAGCTGGCAGAGTTTAGTTTAAGGAGCTTCATTCTCCAGCATCATCTACCCCATTTCCCAAACAGCTTTTCCATGACAGCTCAAAGAGCCTACTTTATGCAGAGGCAAAGGAAACTGTACCCCTAAAACTTCCTCTACGGGTCCTGCTATTGTGTTTGAAGTTCCTGCAATCTACTGTTTTATCTCAAGACTTTCAGAATCAAGGTTACAATACAAACCTTATTGGTGCTGAAGACACACTATGCAATTATTAAGGTACAGCATCTTATGTAAACAAATTAATCAGATTTGTTTGCTTGTCAGAGAGCAAATGGTATAAAGGGGCCCCAGAAAAGTTAAATTTTGAGATAACACATGAAAAGAGGAAAAGAGGGGAGAAGGAAACCTATTCCAAGGCCCAGGGGAATAGGAGGATAGAAAGTTTGGGCTGGGGACATTACACAAAGGTAGAATGATCTCTTTAAAAAAGCCAGCTTATAAAGAGTTGAATTTTATTTTTATTATTTTAGAGACAGGGTCTAACTCTGTTGACCAGACTATAGTACAGTGGCGTGGTCATAGCTCACTGCAGCATCCAACTCCTGGGCTCAAGTGATCCTCCCACCTCACCCTCCTTAGTAGCTGGGACTACAGGTGCACAAGACAACACCTAATTTTGTATTTTTTGTAGACAGGGTATCTTCAGGTTTCCTAGGTTGGTATCAAACTTCTGGCCTCAAGCAATCCTCCCATCTCGGCCTCCAAAAGTGCTGGGATTGCAGGTGTGAGCCACTGCACCCAGTTGAATTTGGTTATTTTATAGTTTGATCTTGAATAAAAAAATGATGAAAGGGGAAAGGTACTAGGCATTCGTGGAGATATCTCACTCTGTGCCATCCACTCTGTAATGAGATCTGGTCTTCATCTTCTGTGGCCTCTCCACATCACGGGGAATGGGTATTGGGAATGGGTTGCATTCCTTGGCTTCCATGACCTTCCTTCTCCTGTTTCTGCTCCTACTTCATAGACATCAGCTTTCAGTCCCTGTTTCATTTGCCTTCTCCTTATATGGCAGTAAAGTCCAATATTCAGCGTCATTTCTCTCACCTTTCTCTTCTCACTGTGTAGCATATTCATTCACCACCTTTGTCACAACTCACTTATAGATGACTTAGAAATGTTAAGTTTTAATGTAGACATCACCTTTAAGCCCTGGGCATACACTCCAAAATCCCTACTTCCTGGAAAGACCTAGCAGGGTGCCTTCGGGCACCTCACAGTCCACATGTCTGTCTACAATTGAACTCCTTGTCTGTCCTCACAAACGTGTTCCACCTTCTCTTCCATTTGAAGTTGTGGGAAAAGACCCACCACTCACCCAGTCACCCAAAGCAGAACCTTGGGCACAACTCGGATTCCTGACTTTCTGACAAGTGCCAACAGGGCAGGTGTGTGCCATGTGCCACATCCACCCCTCACCCGACAATGTCTTTACTGCTTGACCTACATAAGACTTCCAAGTGCTGGCCCCTTCATCTCTCTGATGACTTTTCTCTGACCACTTAGTCCTTCTTTTCCCACCTGTGCAGCAGGCTGGATTTGGACCTGATTCTCAATGAGAGCAGTAAATAATTCAGGCACTGGTGATCCACCAATCCTTTTAGAAAATATAGCTCAAACCAAACTGCTCTATTATAATTACTTTTCATAAATCTGCTTTATAGCTAAGGCCAATGGGCTGGTGATAAAGCAAATAAGGACTCCTTTAAAAAGGCATCTGGTGGGTGACCCATGAGCCTCATAGAGGCAACAGTCCCAGGGATGCCTCCCTGTTGATTGGGTCACACCTCCAGGGCTTCATTCAAACTGCTGGCTCCAGCTGGAATGGCTCCCTCCCATGTCTTTGCAAGACTTTGTCTTTGAGAACTAAATCCATGTGAAAACTCATTTATGGAATTTCTTCTGCCTGTACCTCCTTCACAGATAGAACACACTCTTCCCTCCTGATCTCAGAACTTCTGCCATATCACTGTTCTTATTTATTGCCTGCCTTTCCCCCCTACCAGACTGTAAGCACCTTGAGGGGTGACTCAATGACTATTTTGATCCCCACTGCATGCAGTGCATGCTATACTTATTTATTAGGCAGATAAATAAATAAATGAGCTAACAATGTAAGAAGAAAATGTTTTTAACACCTTCACATTAGCAGGGGAAATCAATGAAGATGTGTTGAATATTTAAAGGATCATTCCAAGTAACCATCTCTCACTAAAGAAAAACAGAAGCAGAAAGTCATACAATCTAAGATACCATGTCTAAGGGTTGCGGGAGAAGTTTGGTAATCATGGTGAGCAAATCTCTGGCCCTGGCCTCTAGATTAAAAACACACTTTATGTCAAGAAGTCATAATCGTTCTACAACAGAGCCACGAGCCAAGTGCTTTTCAGAAGTGCTGTTTGCAGGAATTATACTCCCCAGTCCATGACAGTATCAGGAGTTATTTTCACATGAGGAAGTATCCAAAAATTGTCAGGAACTTTTTAAGTGGGATAGTAACTTATGGCAGACACATCTCTGAACACATCTATCTACAATTTAATTTTCAAGAAACTTACGTGGAGACAATCCTTTTGAGAATATCAAAAACAGACCCCAAAGAAACAAGCTCAAAGAAAAATATTTGAATAGAAAGCTGGAGAATATATTACCATTTCAGAGATGACTGATATTCCATTTATATTTTACTACATGTTATGGTAGTATTCTCCAGCAGCAGAAAGCAAGACTGAGAGACTCCTAGGTTACAGGAGATATATTTAACCTCGGATCAATTGGAAGTTGGCACCTGGAATCCTTCTAGGAATGAAGCAAGGATATGACTCAATCAATCAAACATTCTGGCAGAAAGCGAACAGGCAGGCAGACAGGCAGGCAACTGAGATGATGCTCATTTAGAGAAAAGGGACTAAGTCAAGCTCACTCTACTGCCTCAGCAGAATACTTTGAAAACTTAGGTGGGAAAAGTTTTTTTCTAATAACTGATAGCGACTCATCAATTGCACAGCACAACCAGGATGCCATTTTTTTCCCATGTGGGCAGAAGAGTTTATGCATCACATCAATACACTGGTCACTCCCTCTACCTCTCAGTTCTTTCTTCGGAGCTGACTTTATCCATTTATTCACCCATCATTTAAGCATCCACGCTGCAAAAGATACTGTGCTAACTTCCTGGGGATATGAACTATATCATTGACTTTATGAATCTCACTGTTTCATAGCAGAAGTATAAAACAAATTGGTAAACACATACATGTTTTAAAAAGATAAAATTTTGTAAATAGTATCAATGTATGCTGTTACAAAGTAGCCCACTGGGCAGGCTACTACACCAATAGGTTACCTATAGGTTGGTCAGTCAAGGTGGAAAGAGAGCTGACTCAGAGTATTCTAGAATTGTGAAACAAGTTCCAGAGGGAGAAAAAGACAAGAATTCATATCCTTTGCCCACTTTTTGATGGGGTTGTTTGAACAGGCCTGTCTCAAAAGAAAACATTTATGTGGCCAACAAACATATGAAAAAAAAACTCATCATCACTGATCATTAGATAAATGCAAATCAAAATCATAATAAGATGCCATCTCATGCCAGTCAGAATGATGATTATTAAAAAGTCAGGAAAGAATAGATGTTGGTGAGGTTGTGGAGAAATAGGAACACTTTTACACTGTTGATGGGAGTGTAAATTAGTCCAACAATTGTGGAAGACAGTGTGGCAATTCCTCAAAGATCTAGAGCCAGAAATACCATTTGACCCAGCAATCCCATTACTGAGTATATACCCAAAGGATTATAAATCATTTTACTATAAAGACACATGCACACATATGTTTACTGCAGCACTATTTACAATGGCAAAGACTTGGAAACAATCCAGATGCCCATCAAAGATAGACTGGATAAAGAAAATGTGGCACATATACACCATGGAATACCATGCAGCCATAAAAATGAATAAGATCATGTGCTTTGCAGGGACATGGATGAAGCTGGAAGCCATCATTCTCAGCGAACTAACACAGGAACAGAAGAGGAAACACTGCACGTTCTCACTCATAAGTGGGAGTTGAACAATGAGAAACATGGACACAGGGAGGGGAACGACACACACTGGGACATGTTGGGGGGCGGGAGCAAGGGGAGGGAGAGCATTAGGAGAAATACCTAATGCATGTGGGGCTTAAAACCTAGGTGACAGGTTGATAGGTACAGCAAACCACTATGGCACATATATACCTATGTTAACAAACCTGCACATTCTGCACATGTAGCTCAGAACTTAAAGAAAAATTTAAAAACTTTAAAACAAGCAAAAAAGACAAGAATTGATGGAGGAGCTAGAAAATGGATATAAATCATTGAATCTCTCTGCATAAGCAATAAAGACTAATAGGACAAGGCTAAAGAATAGAGAGAAAATGTGGGTTAGAAGACTGGTGGTCTTGAGGAAGGAGAAATGTTGCTTATAGGAGAAAATAAGCAGATGAGTTAGAACATTTAGTCAGAGAGCAGGACATATGCACTGTGATGTTGGACACGGTGGTACTTCTGGTTACAACAGCATCCAACATGTGACCTTGGGAGGGTATAAAAAGGTCACTGGAAATGAGAACATCAAGGAATTAAGAAACCAGAGGAAAAAACATAGGCACATTGAGTTTCCCTGTTTTTGGAAAGTTGTTCATAAAGATATTTGCAGAAAGTCAGCATTTTATCTTTTTTTTAAGGCAACAGTTCTCAAATCTGATATTATCTTTCTTTGTTCCTCCAAGTATCATATATTCAACGAATGAAAAACCACACCTTCAGTATATGAGATTCCCTGGATGGCTTTTCTTCTCACTCTCATTCCCTTTCCTACAGCACATTTTAATTTTTTTTTCCCATGAAGCTATGACAGTCTATATCCCCTAGGCCTCCTCTCAACACACACTGCTTACAACTCAGCTTCCATGACCCAGAGAGTTTTGCCCTTCTGGATACAATGCATGGTTTCCATAAATACCCTCAGGCATATGTTACAAATATTAACTCATTAACAAGAACCTCGAATCTCTCCTAGGTACTCATTTTCCAAGAGGAACACATTAGTAGGCCATGTTGAAGAAATCAATCTACAGGCAAAGAAAAGAAAGATTGAGTATCCTGTTTCCTACTGGAAACAACTACCTATTTATAAACTTTCTAAGCTATATGTACTACACATATTTTAATAATTGCATCTGTACAAAAGGCATTTATACAATTATTTTTTCCATTAAATTGAAAAGTATTCACCTGTCCAAGTAAATTGTTCTAAAATGATTGAACATTTTTCCACGTAAATATTTAAATGTCTTTAAAAATAAGTTTTGTAATTTCAAAGTTATGTTTACCATCAAAAATTTGAAAATGAGAAGGTGCAATGAAATCCAACCATAATCTCACCACTGCCAGAAACAAACCCTCATAAAATTATCTTTTGTTGACACCCAATTATATACAATAAATGGATCTCACTATATGTGCAGCTTCTAGCAGTACATGGTATATAGTAGATGTTGAATAAAATTTGTGGAGTGAATGAACATACATAATGTTTTGTATTACACTTTAAAACTTCTTTATGCTTTCAAAGGAGGATGTTATAAAAGGAATACATGCAACTTATAAAAATTTAAAAATCCAATAGTTCAGAAAGAGTAAAATAAAATAAATTCTTGTCACTCTGTATTGCCATTACCTGGAAGAAGTCCCAGTAGAAATCCTGGAAACTCACAGAGGGAGAGAGGAAGAGAGAGAAAGAAACATGCAGATATAAATATGGAAATATACTTAAGAACAAATGGTATTATTCTATACGAGGTTTAGCAATTTGCTTTTTTCCACTTAATATTTGTTAAATATATGTCCATATCAGCATATATAAATTTACCTTTTTCTTTACAATGGATCGTCCTATAACTTAATCATTAAATTGATGGACCTTTACACCGTAGCCTGATTTTATACTGTTAAAAGGAATGCTCTAATAAATATTATTCAGTCCCCCAACAAATACCATTTGCCATACAATGAACCAGACTGGGAATTTAGACATTAACAAAACAGCTAAGATCTCTAACCTCAGACAGTTAATGAACTCTTCGATCTACTAGAAGAGACAGATAAGCAAAAAAGCAAAAATGAACATATCATTTCAAATAATAATTTGCACTATGAGGGAGAAGAACAGAGGGAACAAGAGAAGAGGCTTCTATTGGATGGGTAGGAAGGTCCCTCTGAGGTGTAACTGATAATTTGGGAATTAAAAGATGAAAAAGAGCCAGGCTGCAAAGAGATGGGAGGCATCAAAGCAAAGGGAACAACAGACACAAATGCCCCCATGAGAGACTTTGCTTCCAGGAAATTGGAAGACATGGGACACGGCTATCATATAGAGCATGTAGCCCAAGGCTAGGCTGGAGAGGTGGAAGATTAATAGATCTTGTAAGATGCTAAACGAAAAGTTTAAATTTTATTCCAAATGCAGTAGGAAATTACTAAGTGAAGGTGACCATCAGATTTGCATTTTTGAACGATCACTTTTACTGCTGCAGGAAAAAAGGAATGGAGAAAGACCAGCAAGGAAACTTGTTGAGGTTATCACAGGAAACAGGCAAGTGACAGTGGTGGGGCTTGGTCTAGAGTGGGGGCAGTGGAAATGGAAATGTGTGGAAGATCAAAGACTACAGTCAAAATTTGGTGATAGATTCGATATAGCCGATGAGATGGGGAATTGTCAAATGACTCCTTCCAGACTGTTAGCAACTAGGTAGCACCTTTTTCTAAAATGGGAGAAGGAGCATGATTTATATTCCTTTGGGTATATACCCAGTAATGGGTGGCTGGGTCAAATGGTACTTCTAGTTGTAGATCCCTCAGGAATCGCCACACTGTCTTCCACAATGGTTGAACTAGTTTACAGTCCCACCAACAGTGTAAAAGTGTTCCTATTTCTCCACATCCTCTCCAGCACCTGTTGTTTCTTGACTTTTTAACGATTGCCATTCTAACTGGTGTGAGATGATATCTCATTGTGGTTTTGATTTGCATTTCTCTGATGGCCAGTTATGATGAGCATTTTTTCATGTGTCTGTTGGCTGCATAAATGTCTTCTTTTGAGAAATGTCTGTTCATATCCTTTGCCCACTTTTTGATGGGGTTGTTTGTTTTTTTCTTGTAAATTTGTTTGAGTTCTTTGTAGATTGTGGATATTAGCCCTTTGTCAGATGAATAGAATGCCACAAAAAATAACGAGTTCATGTCCTTTGTAGGGACATGGATGAAGCTGGAAACCATCATTCTCAGCAAACTATTGCAAGGACAAAAAACCAAACACCACATGTTCTTACTCATAGGTGGGAATTTAACAATGAGAACACTTGGACACAGGAAGGGGAACATCACACACCGGGGCCTATTGTGGGATGGGGGGAGTGGGGAGGGATAGCATTAGGAGATATACCTAATGTAAATGATGAGTTAATGGGTGCAGCACACCAACATGGCACATGTATGCATATGTAACAAACCTGCACGTTGTGCACATGTACCCTGGAACTTAAAGTATAATAAAAAAAGGTATATATAAAAAAAAGCACAAGAAAAAAAAGAAAATAAAATGGGAGAAGGAGAGGAGATGAACTGAGTTATGAGAAAATTTAGAGTTCCACTTTGGATATGTCAGTTTTGGGTTGCCTTTTGGACAACCAAGTGGAGATGCCAATTAGGCACCTGTGTATATTAGCTGGATCTCAGCATAAAGGTTTGTGCTAGACATAAAATAAAGAATTCATCAGTATATGAATGGTTCTATATCATCCAGAGAGAGATGAATAAGACTACATGGGAAAAGTAGGTTGAGAGAAGAGAAGTACCCCAACCTGTGGAGATGATTTAGAGAAGGCTGTTCTGGAAAAGAAGCCAGTAGAACTATTAGCTGTGGCATATGTTACACAGAGGAGGACTAAGAACTCTGTTGGACTGAAAGGTTGGGAGACCAAAGGAAAATCTACTTCAGTGGCAATGTGGGGGCCAAAACAAGATTGGAATGGGTTTACCAGTTATTAGGGGATAGAAAATATAGGAAGACAATTCTTAGGAGAAGTTTGACTTTGCAAGGTTGCAGAAAAAGTAGAGTAACTGTATGAGTTATGGGGTAAAAAAAAATGATTCATAGTTATTGCTACATGTGTAATGTAAAGATGGGAAATCCTAGAGCAAATTTGTGTATTAATGGGAATAATTCAATATGGTGAGAGGGGAATAAACATGCAAACTACTGAATGTAGAAGTTAGACTGTATGGGATTCAAAGTACAGGGTTGGCCTTTGACTTTCTCAGGAAAGAAAAGGGAGAAGGAGAAAACAGGATTCAGACACCAGCTGATTTAGATTTGTGATAAGAAGATGTCAGGAATCTTCCCTCCTGTGGTTTCTGTTTTCTCAAAAAAGCATGAGGCAAGTCATCAGCTTAAAGCCTGTGCAATTAGTGCATGTGAGAAGAACAGGTAAGTTTGAAGAGGAAAGGCAAGATACAAAATTATTTGCAGACAATGGAAAAAATAGCTTCCTAGAATTTCCACATAGTGTTTTATGTCCATTTACATTTGGGGCTCGTGAATTTGTAGTGAGATCAATCTGCCAAGTGACTCTTGCAAGCAACAATCATGAGTGGCTGGGTTCATCAAGGACAACGGTTCTCAAAGCACGGTCACTGGACCAGCAGCATCAGCCTCAGCTGGTAACTTAATAAAATGGTAATTCTTGGGCCCCACTCCATATCTACTAATATAAGAATACCTGGGTATAGGACACAGCAATATTTTTTAACAAGATTCACCATTCAGGTGATTCTGATGGATCTTAAATGTTAGAGAATCATAAATCTAGGGAGAGCTTTGCATAAATGCAAAGAAGGGAGACAAAGGAAAGAATTAAAAAGTATTTGCAAGACCATGATCATACTGATGATCCATGGAATAAAAACTAGATAAGTAGTGAATTCATCCTTTATAGATATCTATCTCAGCCACTTTTAGGAAAATACATTCTAAAAAGTATGATTCTTGAATAAAAGGTGTGCAATTTTAAACTGTAATACACATTGCACAATGGCCTTCCAAACACTTTACAAAGTCATCCATAGGGCAAAAGAGGCCCACTGTAATGTATGCTTACCCAACAATTTTTTTCACTGCTGTCCACTTAATAAGTGAAAATCGTATCTTTGGGTTGTTTTTGTGTTGTTATTTGTTTGTTTATCTTTTATTGAACTTATGTCCCTAAAATGAAATGTACATGAAAAGGATAGAGCTACTTCTCAACAATATGTAAGAAAAGGACCAGAAGAGTTTTAACTGGAACATGCAACAAGTCCATGGTATGATTATAGCTCCATTAATAAGAATGTGTGTGTGGTTGAATATCAGTGATACTTCCATTCACTTCTGTCCTGGGAAGATTTCTATGGGTCTTATATTCAGTTCTGGATACCACAGAGTGAGACAGAGATTTATAATCTAAAATTCTACTCTAATGATAATGTGCCTTTCTGCAATCACTGAACATGAGGTATAGTTGAATGTTTTGGGAATATTTGGCCTAGAATGTAGACTTTTGTGAAAGGAAGAGAATAAAGAAATGAGAGAGTAACATGACACCCATAAAGAAATATCTGTTACAAAAAAACGTTTACATTTTTGTCATGGTGTGCGCCTATAGTCCCAGCTACTCTGGAGGCTGAGGTGGGAGGATTGCTTGAGCCCAGGAAGTGGAGGTTGTTGTGAGCCAAGACCACGCCACTGCACTACAGCCTGTAATAGAGTGAGACTCTGTCTCCAAAAAAAAAAAAAGAAATAAAGAAAGAAAAAGAAATATCTGTATAGTTGACAAATGAAAGATAGTGTAGTCTTCTTCATCATAATTTTTTAAAAGATTCAAGGGTAGAATTTATAAGAAGACAAGTTTTATTACAATTTATAAAAACCCTTCCTAATAAAAAAGAACTGTCTTTGCTAATCCTTTAGGCTTCTTAGCCAAGGTTGAATGATATTAGCTGAGCACTAGAACAACGATCTTCACCTTCTTCTCTAACTTTGAGATTCATGATGCTTTGAGGGTTCTAAGCTTCATTTTCATAGAGATAACTCATTTTATCTGTTTCTCCTATTGAAATTTCTATCACAGCCTGTTTTTCCAACCAAATGATGTGATATTCTCATTTAGCTTCAAGCATAAAGGTCACTTTTGTTTGTTAAACTTTGACTTTATTAGCCAACCACTATCAAAAAATCTTTTAAATTTATGACCATTTATTGTGGCATTTAACATCTATTTGAACTTCATGCCTATGGGATGACAAGAAGAATGTACTTAGAGACCTTTTAGTTCTCAATATTCTTACAGCAGGACAAGTTTTGACAGAATGATAAATATTACCAGTAAATAGAAAAATTAATGTGTAACACTGGTACTACTGTTTGAATTTACAATAATGCAGTTCATTGTGACTCTTTTGGTAGATTTATTTCCAACTTCTCCATGGCTGATGAAATGACTGATTATGGCCTAACAACCTTTGCTACCTCCACAATCTACTTTCCAAGAAGTAAATCGAAGTTGCAAACATCAACCCGCTGCCAGCCTGCTCTTTTCCTAAAGAGATTAACCCAACATCACAAACACGACCAACTGGCCTCTCTCATCTACAAATCTCCCCCAACTAAGGAGTTAGAGATTCTCCATCACATTCCCAGCTCCAGATAGACAGACACCATTGAGAGCTAAGATGCCACAGACACCATCGAGAGCTAACTAGTGAAAGAAATAAATATAAAGGCATCTTCCAAAAATTAAAAGACTGCACGACAGTTTGAAAAGTCTTCTAACAACAGTTCAGGCAAGTTTTGGGGGATATCTAGATCTCCAGTTCACTCTTACATGCTTTTATTTTACAGTAAGATATGGAATCAGTAAAGAATAAAAGACATAAACAGAGGTTTCCTACTTCAATATTACTGTTGTTCCTGTAAGAAAACCTCCCATGTAACTTTTTCAGGTCATGGCTGCGGTAATTTAGTGGGTTACTCTTCCCCTTCACTGTAACCTACAAGGAGAAAAGGGACATTATCTACAAATATTTACTAGCCATACGGGAAAATATTAGGCATAGCACACACAGCTAATTCCTTCAATGTCAAAATATTTATATAGATATAAATATATTTAAATCTGGTTTTTATGAAACTGTTTCATAGATTTTTTTCCCAAGTGACTAAGAAACTGTCCAAGAAGTTTGTCTAGAAATTTGCTTTGCTTAGAAATATTCTGTTCTTATGGAACTGTGAGACTTTTACATATATATACATATATATATACATGTTATATTATATATATGTACACATTATATTATATATATACACACACATACACTTATACATATAAATCTTCTGTTCATATGGAACTTTTAATAGACTTTAATAGACTTGTATATTTATAGAATATATAATATAACCAGGTAAACTATTTCTGCCAGGTAGAAAAACTAAAATTTTCTTTCTATCTCGATCTCCATCATGATTTCAAATCCATTTAATTAAATGTGATATCAGCAAGATTTGTAGTTCAACATCGCAGTATATAAAAATTTATTAATTCATTCTAGTAAGAAAAGCCAGCATGAGTTAAATTATCTCAATCCCAAATAGCTTGAGATACATTAAAATTAATTCCACAAATAAAAGTAACTAGGAAAAGGGCATGGAGGTTCATGTATTGCTACTTTATCTGGGAGTACAGTTTGAGGAAGCAAGAGTGAGAGACATGGGGACTAAAATAAGGAAGCAAACAGAGCCAATACAAAAATGCTTTACGGTACTGGCCACCAATAAGGTTGGCTGATTTTGCTTGATCACAAAGAACCATCTTCTGCGAATCCATAAGAAATGCTTCTTAGGACAGTCAGTCTGGGAAAGTAAAAGAGCAAGAATTTTTTTTAACCGGCTTTTGTTTCCCTTGGGTCACAGATTAGCCCGATAGGGCATGAACTTCTCATACTTCTGGGTTGTGCATTTGTGGGCAATAAGTGGGATCTCATGGAGTGCCACGCTTTGGCTAGAAACAAGGACCATCTGGGTCAGGAGGCAAAGGGCATATGGCTTAGGCATCATGTGAGGTTAGCTAGGGTGTACTCACCAGACAATGGCTGGAGGTCTTAATGGGCTAGTGGTCATTGCAGTGATTGGAAGAAGAGACAGTGACGGCAAGATGACTGGAAGGGCATATGAACAATGATAAACGCAGAGATTTTATAAATATGGGAGAAGGAAGGTAGTGTGCACACACATCTGCTTTCCTATGCATTGAAAGCATGTGAAAGGGAACCCCAGAAATAATTCCCATTGATTATCTGTTGGAGGCAGTAACTTCTTACTTACATAGAGGGGTAAAGAGACTTGCTGCATACATTTTTGTTTGGATTTTTTATTGTTTTGAATATGAATGTTTCCCATTCAAAGTAATTTTGAAAGTCTTTGAAAAAGAACATAAGCACATACTTTAAAATCACAAGGAAGAAAAATATAACCTCAGTAAGTAGAGAAAAACTGGGGGTGGGAAAGTTAGGAGATGGGATTGTTCTGCATCCCCCATTTTTAGGAGTGGTTGAAGAAAAGACTGCATCAGTCAATAAACAGAGATGCCAAAATATTGGTTAAAGCTAAGTGGCAACCAACAGAAGGAATGGAACTAGAAACGGGGGTTAATTTTCATTTTATTCCCTTCTGTACTATTATATATGTATGTGTGTGTATATATATATTATATATATATATATATATGAATTACTAATAGTAAAAACACTATTTAGTACAAATTAAAGAAAAAAAAAGCTCCAAACCATGCTTCAAATACAAGCTAAGTAGAGAACCATTAAGGTGCTGCACTAAAAATATTTCAAGTCAGAAAATCACAACTAACCTGAAGACACTATTATTTGAAGAACACCCAAGCTTCCAGAAATGTTTAGAAAACAATTAAGGACAAAAACAAGCAAAAAAACCAAGTGCTTGTAACTCAGAACATGTCTAGTGTTATGAAAGCAAACACTGCACAAGAGTAGCTCATTTTATAAATGCAGGTTTACTAGAAACTGACATCCAGAATTAACAGCTGCAGTTGCCTGAAACTACAAAACCCATTGAACAGAAAATCAATGACCACTTTCTACACCAAGCCCAGAAAGCATGGAAGGATATGCAAGGGCACATCCAAGCACACATTTGAGAACTATAAAGGGCAATCTTCTACCAAAGTACTTGAGAAATAGCAGTTTTCCTGAGAGAATATAGGGACAAATAAGGGGTCCCTATGTGAAAATGGAGATATTTTATGTGTAAATAATTGGAATGACTTGCTGAAAGCAAACAGCAGAAAAAGAAGAGTCTAAGAACATGTCAGCCTTCTAAACAAACCTTTGAAATAAATGTAGATCAAGTGGATGTTGGAAAAGCTGATGTAACCTGGCACTTGTGATTTATCTAAACCAAATTTTAGGCAAACATGATGCAATTATATATCTGCATTAAAGTATCATTGTAAGAGAAAAATAACCTGCTAATACACCTCTTCTGGAAAAAAGTAGAATTTAAATAAGTGGGAAAATTACTCAGCATCCATTAAATTCATTTTTCCATCAAGCACTCCTAACTCCAGGTCTTTTTCTGTAAATCCAGAAATAAAATCCTAAAGCCTTTTCAAAAACCCATCCCCTCAAATCAGGTTTGTAAGGCACCATATATGAGCTGGAGAAGTTTGTTTTCTCAGTGGTATAAAAGTAAATAAAGGCAACAATTAACATGGGAAAAAAATTCAAATATTCATTTAAGCCTAGTGATTCCTCCAGAGGCCCACCTGGAAGGCATGGCATCATGCTGTGGGGGGAGACCTCCTAGGCCCTTGCCACCAACAGTGTAGTCTGTGGATCATCATCATTACCTGACAACTTGTTAGACATGTAGAATCTCAGGCCCTAATTCAGACTTTCTCTATCAGAATTTACATTTTAACAAGAGCTCTAGTGATCTGTATGTTCCTTGAAGTCTGAGAGGTGCTGTCATAGTTTCTCAACATTGACCCCAGAATCACATGGTAGTGCTTATGATAAAATGCAGATTTCCAAGTGTCTTTTCAAACTTACTGACTCTCCAAGATCAGCCATGTAGATGCATCAAGCAACCACTTCAAGTAATCTTTCAAATCAGGCACAGAGGATAGACATATACATCAATGGAATAAAACTAAGAGTTCAAGAAAAATTCATACAACTATGGTCAGTTGATTTATGACAAAGGTGCCAGGATATTTTCCCATGTAATCATGGGAAAAAAATCATATTTTCAACAAACAGTGCTGAGACAATTAAATATCCACATAGAAAAGAATAAATTTGACCATACCACCTCATACAATATACAAAATTTAACTAAAAATAGATCAAAGACTTAAATGTAAAAGCTAAAGCTATATAACTCTTAGAAGAAAATATAAGGGTAAATCTGCATGACATCAAATTTGGCAATGGTTCCTCAGTTATAACACCTAAAGCACAAGCAACCAAAGAAAAATGATAACTTTGGCTTCATCAAAATTTAAAACTTTCATGCAAAGGACACTATCCAGAGTGTGGGCCAGGTGTGATGGCTCATGTTTGTAATCCCAGCACTTTGGGAGGCTGAGGTGGAAGGATTGCTTGAGGCCAGGAGTTTAGGACCAGCCTGGGCAACACAGTGCGACCTTGTCTCTATTAAAAGAAGAAAACAAACAAACAAAAACAGCAATCAAAAAACAGAGTGTGAAAAGGTGACCCACAAAATGGGAGAAAATAATGCTAATATTATATCTGATAATGGTCTAATATCCAGAATATAAAAAACTCTTACAACTCAACAATAAAACACAAGTAACTCAATTTAAAAATGGACACAGAATGTGAATAGACATATTTCCCAAAAAAATACAAATGGCCAATAAGCACATAAAAAGATGTTTTGCATCATTAGTCATCAGTGAAATGCAAATCAAAACCACAATGAGATACCACTTCACACCCACTAGGATGGCTAGAATCGAATAGTCAGACAATAACAAGTGTTGACAAGGATGTGGAGAAATCAAAACTCTCAGGAATGTAAAATGAGAGTCTAAAGTACAGTCACTTTAGAAAACAGGACAGTTCCTCAAAAAGTTAAATATAAAACTACCTTACGACATAGCAATTCCACTTAAAGGTATATACTCAAGAGAACTGAAAACTTACGTTCACACAAAAACTTATACAAAGTGGTCATAGAATAAGCATTATTCATAAAAGCCAAAAAGTGAAAACAACTCACATGTTCATCAATGATGAATGGATAAACAAGATGTGGTATATTCACACAATGGAATATTGTTCCACCATAAAAAGGAACAAACTACTGAAACGTGCTGCAAATGGATGGACTTTGAAAGTATTGTGCTGTGTGAAAGAAGCCAGTCACAAAAGACCACATATTCCATTTATATTAGATATAAATTACACATATAAGAAGTATCCCAAATAAACAAATCCATGGAGACACAAAGATTAGTTTTTGCAGGGGCCTGGGGGAGGAAAGAGTGGAAAGTTTCTGATAATGGGCATAGAATTTCTTTTGGGGATTATAGAAAATGTTCTAAAATTAGATAGTAGTGTTGGTTGTGGAACTCTTTCAATAGTCTAACAATCAAAATCCGGTGCAGTTCTCATGCAAATCCTTTTTTATTCAGTTGTGGTAGTAGCACTACCAAAGAAAACACTAATGGTTTAATAGCTAAGGGAGAGAGATGGATGAGGAGCTAAGATTTTACATCTCTGTCACATGATCATTGCAGACAATTTTTAACAAAGACTGGGCATCCAGCCAAGAAGGTGATGCCATTACACAGCTTCTCCAAATCTCTTAATTCCAAAGCTGAGTTTGTGTGACCAGCAGAGCACTATTCAAGACTGAGGCTGAAGTGTAAGCTGGAAAGCGGCTGGATGAATCTTAGGTGCATCTAACAAGGCCCACCATTACGTTAGCATCCCATAGCACACAGCCAAGCCTGGAGATCTGTTTTCACCCAATTTCCTCCAAAAGCGGAAGTGCGGATGCAAATAGCAAATGCACGTATTGCTCTTTTGGAAACGTCTCGTAGACAAGTGGGAGGCAAAGATAGAAACTGCTGGACTAAGTCTTTCAATACTGATAGTTACGAGCTATGAGACCTTGGGCAGGTCACTTAATTTCACCTCCTAATGTTTTCATTGTATAGATTTGTTTTCTCATTATCAAAGCCTAGGCCACAAAGTTATGATGAGGTTTAAATGAATGAATGAATGAAGTTTGTTGTAAGCAGAAAAAAGGTATAAAACCTTTAGATATTTTGTTCGTTTGTTTTTGAGACAGGGTTTCACTCTGTTGCCTAGGCTGGAGTGCAGTGGCATGATCTCAGCTCCCTGCAACCTCTGCCTCCTGGGTTCAAGCAATTCTTGTGCCTCAGCCTCCCAAGCAGCCGGGACTACAGGCATGCAACAACATGCCCAGCTAATTTTCTTTTTTTTTTTTTTTTGTATTTTTAGCAGAGATGGGGTTTCACCATGTTGGCCAGGCTGGTCTCGAACTCCTGGCCTCAGGTGACCTGCCCGCCTCTGCCTCCCAAAGTGCTGGGATTACAGGTGTGAGCCACTGTGCCCAGCCAGTAGATATGGTATTTAATTATAATATTATCAGAGAATGATGTTGTAAAAATAACTTTCCAGGCCTCAGCTTTGCTCCAGTTCCTGCATCTTGAATTTTCTTTTTCTTTCAAGACACAAGGCAGGGCATTTGTATCTTTCAAGCCCTATGTCAAAAGTCACCTCTTTGAGAGCCCTCCCAGAACCAGGGACAGAACATAAAGACCCTACCTCCTATATCCATATCCCTTATTTCTGTACCTCACTGTATTTTAGAGCTCTGTCACTGTGTGTGCTTTCCCATCGAAAGTGAGTTTGTCCTGCAAAGAGATAGCTCTTTGCAAAGCTACCTTCTCTTTTCACTAAGTCCTCTCCAATTCTAAGTCAGCATCCTCAGCTCTAAAGTGGTGACACTAAGGAGTGTGCTATCCATTAAATGAGCCACAGAGAAGAGAACCTAGCATGACTGTTTACTGAATAAATGCCAGCTATTATTATTCATATTATATTAATTTCCTATCACTACTATAATAAATCACCACAAACTTATGACTTAAGACAACATAAATTTATTATTTTATAGTTCTGGATGTCAGAAGTCCAGAATGGGTCTTATGCATGAAAATCAATGTATTGGCAGAGCTGGTTCTTTCTGAGGGCTCAAGGACAGAATCCATTTCCTTGCCTTCTTCAGCCTCTACAGTCTACCCACATTCCTTGGTTTGTGACCTCTTCCCTCATCTTCGGAGCACATCACTCCAACCTCAGCTTCTGTCATCACATCTCCTCTGATTTGACCTTATTGCCTCCTTAGATGGACTCCCGTGTGATCACGTTGGGCCTGCTCAGTTAATATAAGATAATCTCCGCATCTCAAGATCCTTAACTTAATCGTATCTGCAAATCCCTTTTGTCATATAAAGGAATGTGTTCTGTGGTTCTGGGGACTGAGATGTAGACATATTTGAAGAGTCATTATTCTGTCTACCACATACACTAGTCTACATTTTTAGTATCCTAGTTTCCTCCATTTCAAATGCCATGCCATTTGTCATCTCCCTTTTAACAGTTGGTGCCCCACATTTAAAGGTTTGGCAAATACTCAGTGTTGGCAAGAAAGTGAAGCACCCATACGGCAGGGTGGAGCTTAAATTAGCACAAACACCTTTGAGAAAAAGTTGAAAGTACCTAATAAAATGCAACATTAACACACCCTGTGACCCAATCCCACTAATACATACATACTCTAGAGAAACTGAGACCCACGTGAACAAGAAAAATGAAAGTTTAGTGGCATTGTTTACAGCTGCAAAAAGTTGGAATAAACTTACAAGTCAATGTGGCAGGGATACTAACCATTCCCCATTCCCTTCCCGAATACAAAGCAAGACTATGTTTTCCAGGTTCCCTTGCAGTTAATTTGAGGGCCTTGTGGCTAGGTTTTGGCCCATGCAAAGTGGGCAACAATAACGACTCCCTTCTGGCAAAAAATAAATAATAATAATAATAATAAATCCCATGCAACCCTGCCTTCTAGCTTAGTAGACAGCTGGATGACCCACTAGAAACTCAGGGGAGGACCTAGAAAATGACAATCATGCAAGATGGAGAAACCTGAGATCCCGAGTTAGCACATGCAGAAGAGTTCCCCAGCCAGAAGCATTAACTTTGAACCTCACATGAATGATACAAAAGATTTTATTGTGGATTTTGGGAATTTGTATTAACAGAGATGGTATTATTTACTCTGACAGTAAAACGCACAAAGAGACAAGACAGAAAATAGACAAGTTGAGGTATGTTCAGACAACTGAATATTGTATCTCCAGTGAAACTGAATGTATTAGCACTTTGTGCGTACCCAGGGATGAACTTACAAACACAATGATAAGCAAAGTAAGGTGCAGGTTATATATAATATAAAATGAAATTCCTTACATTGTTTGAAAGAATACATAACATTTCTACATACGGTTTAGAAATACTAACAGTTTAGAAGTACAAAAAAGTGTGTGAAAATAAGAAGTATCAACACCCAGGGAGTGGCTTCTTTGAAAACCGTTTGGCCGTTCCTCAACTGAGTTACCATATGGCCTGGTAATTGCACTTCTAGGTAAGTACCTAAGAGAATTGAAAATGTATGTTCACACACAGACTTGTACATGACTGTTCATGAAAGAAGCCGTACTCATAATGTCCAAAAAGCAGAAACAATTCAAATGTCGTTCAACTGAAGAATGGCTAAACAAAAATTATTCAGCCACAGAAAGGAATGAAATACTGATCCATGCTAGAACATTGATGAACCTTGAAAACATTATGCTAAGTGAAAGAAGCTATCACAAAGGAATAAGTACTGTATGATTCCATTTATATGAAATGTTCAGAACAGGCAAATCTATAGAGTTAGAAAGTAAACTGGTAGGAGTATAAGGCTTGCAGTTTGGTGGGGTAGGGGAAAATAGGGGATGCTTTCTAGTGGTGACTAGATTTCTTTCTGAGTTGATGAGAAGGCTCTAAAATTGATTGTGGTGATGGTTGTACAACTCTGTGAATATCATTGAATTGTACAATTGTATGCAATATGAATATAACTCAGTAAATCCGTTGTCTTAAAAAATGAGAAAAGTTATTATCTCTAGAAAAAGAGAAGGTAATGCAATCTGGGGAGAAGTATACAGGAATCAACTAGTATATTAGTAATATGCTCTTTGTTACACTGGGTGGTAGGTATATCGATGTTCATTATATTATTCTATTTTGTATGTGGTGAAATTGCTTATAATTTTGTTTAAATGATACTTCCGTAAGGGAGATGGGTGCCCTTGCCAGTGTGGAAAACATCATCAACATCATCTCCAAATTCTCAGCCAAATTCTGAGCCTTTAGCATACACCAGATATACTATGAAGCTTACTTAAAAATATAGATCTCAGGGCCTCACACCAGATCTCTCAAATCAGACTCTCTGGAAAGGTAACTTGACCCTGAAAAAATGGTCAGGTGATTTTGCTGAACAATTCGGTTAGAGAAAAAGTGATACTACTTTTCTGTTGAGGCAATCCAAATTTTTTTTTTTTTTTGGCAGGCTCATCATGATAATGACTCCAATTCTAGGGCTTGGGAATAACTTGGTGTTTAAAAAAATAAAAAGGAGAAAACAAGAACATACCATGAGGCCACAAGTATCTGCTTTTAGAAAGTAACAGCTGAGACAACTGAATGATCACACTCAGGCAAATAACTAGATTTTTTTCCTCCCATCAGGGACTTAATTGGGTGTATTTATAGGCACCACTCCTTCAAAACTCTGAGCTCAGGAGCTCTTTGTGCTGTCATTATAGCTTTTTTAAGATGCTTTGTGTTTAATGGCTGTTTGTCAAACATTTTTTAAACTATTCACATCCCACCTTCCTTATTTCTACCACATAGCACCTGTACAATTATTTATTTACAATTTCATTTAAACCAACTTTATATTGACTCATAGCTGTCACCAATTTTTAAAAGCTTATGAACTACCTAACATATCAGGTTTACCAGAACCACTCTTTGGAGAATACTACTTGAATGGCTGCAAGGTCAGAATTTTGCTCTGAGGAAGCCTCTCCATTCTTTTAAGCTGTCAAAGTTTGGAAAGACTCTGGCCATAACATTCTATTTATCTTTCCTCTGACATTCCATTCTGTAAGCATTTTCCTAACGCTGAAGCTCTCCCTTCCAATGCTAAAATTACATTTGCTACATCCTCCCGAGACTCATTCCTTTCATTTTACCACCTTATTGTTGTCAGTCAGAGTTAAGTCCATGGTCACAGATGCACTTCCAGGCTCCTTCCACCTGTGCAGCAGTGATTCCCAACCTCCTCTGCTCCTGGAGGGCTTTCAGCACTACATACCAGATCAATAAAACCAGAATCACATGGAATGGGGTCCAGAGGTTGTAAATTTGAAAGCACCAAAGGTGACCCTAGCATGCTGTTTTAGGAAAATACAAATAACAAGGCAAACCAAGAATGTATCAAACAGCCAACCGTGGTGGCTCATGCCTGTAGTCCAGTTACTTTGGGAGGCTGAGGTGGGAGGATTGCTTGAGCCCAGGAGTTTGAGACCAGCCTGGGAAACACAGTGGGACCCTGTCTCTGCAAAAGATTAAAAGAACTAGCCAGGTAGTGTGCACCTGATGTGGGAGGATCCCTTGAGCCCAGGAGGTGAGAGGCTGCAGTGAGCCGGGATCACACCACTGCACTCCCGCCTGGGTGACACAGCAAGACCCTGTCTCCAAAGAAAAGGAAGAAAGAAAGAATGTAGCAAGGGCAGTGTTTAACTAGGCTTAATTTAGACATGCAGTTTATATTTCTAAAGTGTGATGCCAAATTTAAATAATACTTTGACCAGTAGCTGTTAAAATTGTCTAATTGCAAAATGTACCCAAAATATACCCTCTCTGCTATTACCCCAATGGAGAATCTGTTTCTCAACCTGCATTAATAAAAATGTACGAGGTCACGTTTCACCATATCTCACAGAAATTAATAAAAGACTTGCAAAGTTAAGTTTCACCATGTATATATACACACATACACATAGACACACAGACATATATACATACACATGCATACATATATACATACATATGCATGTACAGTTGCTAGATATTCAAGAAGTAACTATTCAAATAACTCTAGAGATACAAAAAACATTATGGAATCCAGCTCACAAAAGAGACATCTGGCAGCCACATCAGCAATAGAAGCAGTATAATGGTTTATGTGGATAGTATGATTTGCTGCAGACTTTCATATATTCTGTGCTGCCTAAGCACTACTTGAATATCTATTTAATGACTGTGGAATATTTAAATTGAGCAAAATAAGCTCCAGATTGTTTACAAAGTACTGGCCAATGATCCCTTCCTTATAAATTAATCTGCCCCAAAATACGATCAAATTTGATTTCTTGAAATGTACTTATCATTGTGACATTGTATACTGTCTCACAGTTCTCCTTTGGATGCCACTTCCCAAAGGCCGCCCAGTAACTCCTAAATGCTACTAAAATGTTCTTTCTGTCTCTCTCTCTCTCCCACCCCAAAAAGAAATATGTGTTCCTAGAATTCAGGGGTAAAAAAGAAAGTTTTTGGTTTGTTTTTGTTTTTACTAATAAAGAACAGTCTAGGACAAATTCTACCATGCAGGGGATATTAGTCTAATAATATGGAGTGAGAACAGAAGGGAGAAGTGGCACTATGACCAGAGGCCAACTACTTTCACTCTCTTAAAGGTTGCATGACTGCCTGAGACTGGACAGCCCACAGAACTGAAAAAGAATGGCTGCATTCAACCTAGCTGGTCTATACATCTGGAAACTCAGTCAATCTTGTATGTATCTATATATTCAAATTATGTAGTCCAGCACTTGAATACATGTATTCTTTTAAAATATTATCTTTAAAGCACACTTCCAAAATTTAAGAATAACGTGCTCACCCCGCTGCTGAAACAATGCAAAGTTGGACAATGGAAGAAGTTACTATGCTCCTTCTAACCATTCTACATCCCTTCTGCAAACCACACCCTCCAAAAACTATGGAGTCAGACTGCCTTCTTCAAACACTGGCTTCTCTCTTGGTGACTTTGAATAAGGTGAGTTTATCTCCATCTGCCTCAGTTTCCTTATTCTCATAAAGAAAATGAATTATAGCACCTACATCATATACATGCCTACTTGCGTAATGTATATTGATAATATTAGGGGAAATGGGGTTGCTCAAACCTGTTTTAGAATCTAAGATATTTCCTAGGGGATCACCTTTCACTAGGTCTTTCCAAGAAAAAATTTTTGAGCACCAACATTTGCCAATCACTATTCTAGTTCCTAGGAAGGCAGCATTAAAATAAAAGACTGTTATAAAAATGAAATGTCAAGCCACAGTCTGGGAGAAAATATTTGAATAACATACCTTAAAAAGGCCTTATATTTAGAATATTTATTTTTAAATTTCATAAGCTCAATAACAAAAAAAACTGATGCTTAAAATGAACACAAAATTTGAACAGACAATATCACCAGAGAAGATGTACAAATGGCAAGTAACACATAAAAACGATGTTCAACATCATTAGTCATTGGAGAAATGTGAAATAAAACCACAATGAGATATCACCACTCCCATCAGATTAGCAAAAATTTTAAAAAGACTTACTATAAAGTGTTGGAACAATTGGAACTCTCAGACAGAAAACAGGTTGATAGTTTCCTATAGAGTTAAACATGTACCTACCACATGACCCACCCATTACACTCCTAGATGTATACCCAAGGGAAGTAGAGAGATATATATGAAAGTTTATACATAAATGTCCATAGTAGCATCATTTCTAATAGACAAAAGTTAGAATCAACTCAAATGCACATCTACAGATGAATGGATAAACAAATTAGATAGAAGGAATAAAATCTAGTGCTCAGTAGCACAATAGGGTGACTACATTTAACAATAATTTACTGTATATTTCAAATAACTAGAAGAGTGAAATTGGAATGTTCCTAACATAAAGAAATAATAAATGCTTGATGTGATGGATATCCCAGTTACCCTGATTTGATATTAAACATTGTATGCTTGTATCAAAACTTCACACGTACCCCACAAATTTGTACAACTGTTAGGTATCCATAAAAAATAAAAATAAAAAAGTTTAATAGTAACTTAAAGCTAAAAAATCTACAACAAACTATATAGTATAACCATACAATAGACTGCCACTCACAAATGAAAAGAAATAAACTATTGATATAAGCAACAACATAGATGAATCCCAAAATAACTGTGATGAATGAAAGCAAAACAAGAGTACCTTACGTGTGATTCCACGTATATAAAAAATTCTAGAAAATTCAAACTAATAAACACCATAGAAAACAGAGCAATAGGGACCTAGGGTAGGAGATATAGGAGCAACGGGGAGAAGCGGTAGAGAGGGACTGCTATGGAGCAAGGACAAACTTTTGGGGGTGACAGATATGTTCATTATCTTAACCACAGTAACAATTCCATGGGTGTATATTGTCAGATAAGAATACCTCAATAAAGCTCAAAAATAAAATAAGAAAAAATATAAACAAGGTCTTTACGGTCTTAGGAGTAACATTGTGATGGGGGTAAAGCTAGACAGAAAAAGTTTAAATAGGCAAATACATACCACATAGTTTTAAGTAATACACTTAAAATTAATTCACATGATGTTCACCAAAAAATGTTCAATAACGTTCATAGCAGCAGTGTTTGTAATAGCCCTAAATGGAAAACCAGCCAGTGTCCACCAAGAGCAGAAAAAACTGTGGTGTATTCATACCAATGGAATACTATATAGCAACGAGAATAAGTGAACTGCAGCTACACAAAACCTCATGGATGAATCTCACTAATTACATAGTGAATGAAAGAAGCCAGGCACAAATGAGGACTTTACGATTCCAATTTTAATCGATGCTGACAAAGCTGAGGATGGCATTTGCCCTTGAGTGTAGTGAGCAACCAGAAGGAAATCCAACAAGGGCTTTTGGGTGCTTGTACAAAGGTGTGCTCACTTTGTGAAAATTCATCAAGTTATAGCCTTAAAATGTGTGTCCTTTTTTGTGTATATGTTAACCTTCAAAAAGTTACTTTAAATAAAAATGAATCCATATGATAGGATAGAGATTAACTGGCTATTTTAGGATGAATGTCAGAAACACCTTTCTGAATAGGAAGCATATAAGCTGAGATCTGAAAAACAAGAATGAGCCAGGTGCATCAGGTTCTTGGTCAAGTGCATTCTAGGCAGGTAGAATGGCAAGTGCAATTGCAGTGGACATAAACAGGATGGCCAGGCAGAGAATGGTATG
This sequence comes from Nomascus leucogenys, assembly GCF_006542625.1. Lineage (NCBI taxonomy): Eukaryota > Metazoa > Chordata > Mammalia > Primates > Hylobatidae > Nomascus > Nomascus leucogenys. Next base: position 4,168,825 of record NC_044391.1, read on the forward strand.
AGATGAAGTGGGAGGAGTAGGTAGGACAATGTTAGAAAAGGGTACTATAAACAAGGCAAGCAGTTCACATTTTATTTAGATCCAAAGTGAGGCTGTTGAAAGATTCTATATAGGAATTGCTATGAAATGATGGGCATTTTTGTGAGGTTTTTTAGCTGTTTGAGTCAGTTTCATCATCAGTGAAATGAGAATGAAAACAAATCATATAATGCACATGAAGGGCTTAATACTGTGTCTAGCATGCCTTGAAAAAATGATTGTGGTTAATATTGCCATATTTCATTGACCGAGAATTTAATTGACCAAGACACCAAGAATTGCAAGATGCACCACTATTTTAGGAATCACTGAGAAAGAAAAAAGAGTTGCCAATTAAAATATCACAACACTGTTAACTATTAGAATTTTTAGTTTACCTTGTAAAAGTGTTCTTTTAGATTTACTGAGTCAGAGCTTTATATCATATGTCACTCTTTCATAAAATACATACATAAAAAATATATAAGAAAAACAAATCAGCTAAATTCTTACTAAAATGTCTGTCCATTCATAATCTGACTATCCTGAATCATTTTTGGATTCAGAATCCCCAAATGCCATATTTTGAGCATTTGTGCAGGCAACAGCAATGACACGAGGGTGGACACCTGGAAGTCATGTGATGCTTTTGCTATCTATATTGCTAGCCATATGTCTTAGTCTGTTTGTGTTGCTATAAAAGTATACCTGAGGCTGGGTAATTTATAAAGAAAAAAGGTTTATTTGGCTCATGGTTCTGCAGGCTGTACAAGAAGCATAGCACCTGCACCTGCTTCTGTCGAGGGCTTCAGGCAGCTTCCGTTTATGGCGGAAGGCAAAGAGGCGCTACTGTGTGCAGAGATCACGTGGCAAGAGGGGAAGCAAAAGAGAAAGGAGGAGATGCCAGGCTCTTTTCAACAACTAGTTCTTGCAGGAAATAAGAGTGAGAATTCGCTCACTCCTTTGAGAATGGCACCAAAAAATTCATGAAGGATCCGCCCCCATGATCCAATCACCTCCTACCAGGCCCACCTCCAACACTGAGGATCAAATTTCAACAAGAGACTTGGCCAAAAAAACCATATCAAAACCATAGCACCATACAAATCTGGTTTAATATCTGCATTGAAAATATGAATATGAACACCTGCCATCATTCCTCAGGAACACAGAGTGAAAACTGAAATGCATGTGTGTAGTCCTTGGAGTTTCTTGGGAAGAAAGTCACGATTAGGCCTCAGTTGACATGACTGGGCCATCCCTCCCTTCTGAAGCAGCTCTACAAATCCATACACTCAGGTTTGGGCCATCCTCATTGCTCCATCCCCTAAGACAGACCCTCCCCAGCTCTGACATGGGACAGTAATTACTTTCATAGGTCAAACTGTCGTTCAGGTATAATTTTGGAATGGTCCCGTCGGTTATAATTCTCTGTGTTCTGAATTTCCTGTTTTTCTCACTGTGGTCCCTCATGATTCAAAAATAAGTCTTTCTAATGATTGGTGGTCTACCATAGCAATTCTTTTTGTTTCTACTATTTGGAATTGTTCCTTTCTTCTGCTTATTAAAATGATAATTAAATTTAATCCCACCAACCTACTCAGGGGAAAATAAAATCCAATATGCTTCTATTTCACATGCCAAATGACAGTTCTTGCCAGACTTTCACATAACTCAAACCAACCAGCCCCTTCTCTAGTGTTCCCTTCCTTCAGGCCAGACACACAGCTTCTCATAGTGAAGGTTGCTCTGTAAAACAGAAATTACGTGCACCATTCAGAGAGCTCCAAAGTCACACTACAATAGAACTCCCTAGTTCTGAGTCACTGGTGTCTAAAAGTCAGTCTGATTTCATGAAAGTTCTGAATTATAGGAGATTGGAACTCTGGGGTCAGTACTTCAGGGTTATGAGGTCAGGCGCTGGAGAGAGACTTGACTGGGTTCAGAAAGTGGCAGTGTGGCCCTGGGCAAACTGCTTAACTTCCCTAGAGCCTCAGTTTTGTCATCTGAAATATGTGATTATAGGGAGCATATATTCAGGGCAACTTGAATCTATGTTCCTGGGAAATTTAGAAAATTAAAAATTACAATGAAATACAGGAATTACAATTGTACTAACTTCATATGGTTATTATGAGTATATTATCTGTCCCACTAATAGCGAAATAAAGGTTAACTGCTGTGATGGTTAACATCATGTGTCAACTTGACTGGATCGCAGAATGCCCACATATCTGGTTAAATGTTGTTCCTGGGTATGTCCGTCAGACTGTTTCCAGAAGAAATTTGTATTTGAATCAGCAGCCTGGGTAAAGTGAATTGCCTTCCCCAACACGAGTGGGCATTATCCAATCCATTGAGGGCCTGAATGGAACAAAAAGCAGAGGAAGGTTGAATCTGCTCTCTGCCTAACTGCTTGAGCTTGGACATCAGTCTTCTCTCCTGCTCTCTGCACTCCTGGTTCTCAGGTATTCTGACTCAGATTGGAATCCATAGTTTCTCTCTGGTTCTCAGGCTTTTGAACCCTACAACTGGCTTGACTGGGTCTCCAGCTTGCAGATAGCAGATCATGGGACATCTCTGCTTCCATAATTATGTGAGCCAATACCATACCTCATAATAAATCTCCTTTCTCCAGAGAACCCTGACTAGTACAGCAGCCATGACTATTACTACTGGTATCAGTTCTATTTTTTCTGCTATAACCATTACTATGCAGATGATGCAAGGTATGGAGAATATGGGACACCTGGAATCTTGTGTCTGCTACTAACTGCTGAGACCTGAACAAATCTCTTGACTTCTCTGGTATTTCTTTTACAGGAGGAAACTTATAGTAAGAGTTTAAGAATTATACAAGCCAGGCAAGGTGGTGCACACCTATAGTCCCAGCTACTAGGAAGGCTGAGGCAGGAGGATCACTTGAGCTTAGGAGTTTGAGTCCAGCCTGGGCAACATAGTGAGATCCTGTCTCTAAAACTAACTAAATGGATAAATAATAAACATTAAAATTAAAGAATTATGTAAATAAGAACACTCAACGTAAGTGTTTGGCTGAATTGGAATCTCAAAACTACAATTTTAAGCTCTCAGTTTCCATGATTTTAAATATGTACAATTTTTTTAAAAATCCTGTCCAAATGAAAGACTTTCAAGTCTACATATAGAAGAGCTTCAGGTACCAGCAAATGTCATAATGTACATTCATTGAGCACTACTAAGTGCCTACTTCTCTGCTAAGCCTGATTTATTCATTCATCTCTTCCTTCAACACACACAACAGTGATCTCTCAATATGTGCCAGGCCCTAGAGATAATGGGCCAAACAAAATAGGCAAGATCCTTAATCTTGGGGGAAAGGTATCTTACTGGCGAAGAAGAAAGACAACAAAAAATAAACAGATAAATGAACGAGATAATTTCAGATGGTTAAAAAAATATGTAGAAAGTAAATCAGAGTCACATTTTGGATGGGGTGATGGCAACCCACAGCAGCCCAAACAAGGTACCTAATAATATTTTTTTAATGCTTAGGAAATCAGTGCTTAGAGAAACTAATAAATTTGACCAATTTTCACAGCTAGTGGTCTGGACAGGGTCTGCAATCCATGCTTGCCAAGTCCATAATCCAATCTCTTACCCATTACATAAACTGCCTTTGCACACACTCTATGATTTATGTCAAATTCCAAAGCTATTAATTCTCAATTAATGAGGTCACACCTGGTGAAGGCCAGGCATGACCAATCTCTGGCAGTGGGACTTTCTTCATAGGAACACAGAGCAGCTAGAGATCATCAGCTATCTTTGTCACATAAAATCCAGCTTTTATTTATCTAAAGCAAATACTCAACTCCTTCTGTTGTAAAATCAAAGAAAGATTTTTAAAAAAGAAACACAAAAGAAGAAATGCAAATTCAGAATAAATACCCTTGGTATCTGTTCACTTCCTTATAAAGTCCAGTTTTAACAAAATACCCTGCTAAGTCAGTTTAGCAAAATCCCTCTACCTTGACATCTGATCACTCTCCATATCTGATCAGATTCTTCCTTATCTTCCACTATTCCTCACGTATGTCTGATCATCCTGGACCGTCTTAAGCAAGAATCCCGTTAGGTCAGTTTAGCCATCCTCCTTACCCAGATGTTTCCTCTTGGTAATTTTCCATCCACTCCTACTCTGCTCCTTGGCAATATAAATTACTACTGATCCATGCTGTGTTCAGAGTTAAGTTTAATCTCTGTCCCTCACTGTGAAATCTCATTGCTCAGTCCCTCTACCTATCATGATGGTCCTAAATAAAGTATTTTTTACTCTGCTTTAACGAGTATCACTGAAACACCCTCCATCAACATGGGAATAGTATCTCACAAGGATGAATCTTGGTGGAGACTGATAATCTGCAAAAACCAAGAATTCAAAGCATTCCAGGGAAAGCAAATATATCTGAACAGATGCACACAGACCCTAATATTCCTAAGGCAATTTAATATTTAATCTCTGAATGGATGAAAATTATCATAAAGTATATACTTGATAATATTCCATGGAAAACACTAGAAACATGGTCTCACAGGTCCAGAAGACAATCATTAATTAGGCTTCTAAGTTTTCCACTTTCTCTACAATGCATGAACATCTAAAACCAAACAAAATGATAGCTGTATCACTGTAAAAATAGAACACAGACTGGTATGAAGGACTGCAAATATAGACAAGCAAGGGTATTGGACATCATTTCAACTAAATAATATCAGCCAAATAACATATAGTAACTATCAAAGTTACTTTCCAATTTGTCTTGTCCAAAAGTTGAATTGATCTAATAAAACATGAAGCTGTATAGGACAAAATAATACCTAATCACTTAAGTCACTGAGAGAAAATATACTCTGCATAAGAAAGCCAAAGAAAGAAAGAATCAGGATAAGCTGAGGGCTTGGGTGCATACATTTCATGTTACCTTGTAATGACAATATGTCCTCACTAACTCACTATAAGTTCATTTCCCTGAGAAATATTTAGGATGCAATTTTATCACCGATTTTCCTCCCATTAAGTAAGGTTCTGAATATGCAAATGATTTTTCATTTTAATTTCAGTCTAAATCAGTATACCAACACAAATCTATTTCTTACCAAGGTTTCAAAATAGAAGCAGCAGTACAATGGCAAAATAGGACACAAAGATGAAGAGCTAAGATCACAAGAGGATAGGGCTAAAGAATCTCTGTATGGTGTCTTTGGTAACTTATAGTTCATTTCCAGGAAAAGATAGATATTTTCAAATGCAATCAGTCCAGTAAATTAGGGCCAACAAACATGTGACCAGAGAAATTTCACTGGGTCAGAAATCTTTGTGGAGACTATAATTATATTGCTCAATTTTACTTTTACCTACACTAATGAACATTTAAAAAACATTTTTTTTTTTTTTTTTGCCTGACCACATTCTTTGCTATGCTTCTGATAATGGCCTCCTGATAATCCTTGCAGATCCTCTCTACTCCCATTCTCTGTCAAGGTGGTTTGGGAGAAAGTAACTCCACTCTGATTTCTGACTCTAGGGGTGGGTTTGGACCCAGGTGGGAATACAAAAGCCACACATTCCCCAGGCTACAGTAATTAGACAAGGATCCGGTACTGGCACATGACCCACAAAGGTTATATTGGAACCACTGAAATTCAATCCTGAGACTTTTGTTAGAACTATTGGGCTAGAGAGTATTTTTTGCTGGATTTTGAGATCAGTAGGATCTAAACCCAAGAGCTGTAGGGGGGCTGTCCATGTTGCCAGAAAAATAAGAGAGCTTGCCCGAGAAAGAAAACTATACAGAAACACTCAGAGCTGAAAGATGGGGAAGAAATGGCACCAGGATAATGTTTTTGAGCTCCCGATCCAACTGTATTTCTGGATGTTTCTGCTATACAGGTCAACAAATTCCTAGTTTTCTTGATCCACTTTGAGTTAGGTTTCTGTCCCTTTCAAACAAAAGAATCCTGTTGAAGATACTCCCTGCTTCCCATAACATCCAGCTGCAAAGACAAGTTTAATCTATAGAAAATCTATTATTTCCTCCTCATAATATCAACTGTCATGAAAATGAATTTGAGAGTTAGAAATAAGGAGAAGGAAAGCTTATTTTCTTTAATTACATTTTATAAAACTCAGATTTCCCCTATATGCAGAAGGCCTCTCTTACTTTAGAGTCTAATTAAATTGGGCCACAACCTATTTTTATTGAAAGAGTTGTTTTTACTCACTGCCTCCATTCATTGATCTACTCCTCATCTCCTCCAAGGAGAAATGAAGGCAATATGTACCCCACAGGGCTGCTATTTGGATTAAAGGAGATATAAGTCTCAGTAGATCACAGAATTCTTATTGAATTCATTTGTTTAGTAAAAATTTATCGAGTAACTCTATGTGGAAGGTGCTATGGAAGATGCTCTAACTTAACTAGATAAAATTTAGCCTCTTCCCTCCTGCCTCTTCCAGTCCAATGGGACAAAGAAGAACAAAACACACATAATTAAGAAGCAAGGTGACCCATTTTACAAAGTATGGACCAAGGCAGGCACAACAAAAGTGGAATCACCTCAGATGTGAATGTTGTCCTCTGAAGTTGCATAACATGGAGGCCCTGAATATAAAGGAACTGAATGGGGAGCCCTGAAATGAGAACCAGGGAAGAGCAGAACTGTAACACTCAGATTCAGCAATTAGAGTAATCCAAGGCGGTAAAGGAAGGCTCGGAAAGGTGATGCAAAACCCCTAAGCACCACTCTTCCTCCAGCCCTGATAGCTCTCCCCAAATTTCTTCTCTTTATTCTTTTAGGAACACCAGAAATTTTGAACACTTTTCTGTTACTCCAAGTGGGAAACTCTAGCACCCATGATGCCCTCTGGTGTGTAAAACAGGTTTCCTGTCCATACCAATGATAATGGCCAGGTGCGATGGCTTACACCTGTAATCCCAGCATTTTGGGAGGCCGCGGCAGGCGGATCATCTGAGGTCAGGAGTTCGAGACCAGTCTGGCCAACATGGTGAAACCCCATCTCTACTAAAAATACAAAATTTAGCTGGGCATGGTGGTGGGCACCTGTAATCCCAGCTACTCAGGAGGCTGAGGCAGGAGAATTGCTTGAACACAGGAGGCGGAAGTTGCAATGAGCCAAGATCATGCCACTGCACTCCAGCCTGGGCAACAGAGTGAGACTGTCAAACAAACAAACAAAAAAGATGATGAGTTTCTTAAAACCCACCCATATCACAAATCCAAGGTTAACTGTGATTATTTTCAGAACACAATAATTTGTAGCCTGCCTAACCTGAGTATCCTATTGGCAATCACTGATATGACCTCAACTTTGGATCCCCTTCTTGCTCCACAATTTTAAAACACCTTCTCTACTATCCTAAACGACCTCAACTGATACATTCTCATCAAGAAAGCCATCTGGGTTATTTTTGAAATCCTACTTCAGGCTGCTAACTGCCCAACATCCATTCTTCACTTTCTCCTGATCAAATACACTTTATCACTCAGTTAAAATTCACTGACATTTACTGTTTATCCACACATACAGAGGACTAACACTTGGGTTTCTGCTCTCAGCATACTTGTTACATTCTCTTCTTTCTCCATGCAAAATTATTTTTGGTTTGGGGTTTCTTGCAAGACAGACTCAAAATCATTTTGTATTATATATTCTCCAGATTTCCCAAGTTTCAACATAGCTATTCCTAAAAATGATCATGGGCATGAACAACATTTTTGGGGATATAGAGTTCCCAAATAATGACATGAAAGATACAGCTTATCAACTGGTCCACCAGTACCCTACAAGAATGCAGGCCCGGTGTGGTGGCTTATGCTTATAATCCCAGCACTTTGGGAGGCCAAGGCAAGCAGATTGCCTGAGCTCAGGAGTTCGAGACCAGCTTGGGCAATATGGTGAAACCCCATCTCTACTAAAAATACAAAAAATTAGCCAGGTGTGGTGGTGCATCCCTGTAGTCACAGCTTCTTGGGAGGCTGAGGCTGAAGGACTGCCTGAACCCAGGAGGCGGAGGTTGCAGCGAGCCGAGATCCTGCCACTGCACTCCAGCCTGGGCAACAGAGCGAGACTCTCTCGCAAAAAAAAAAAAAAAAAAAAAAAAGCAATTACATTACATTACACAGGCAAATGATTTACTCTCAGGAATATTTTATCTTTCTGTTTCATCACAAGGTCAGTTGTAGCCTTAGTTCTGTTTCATTTTTCAACATTAGATGCATTTATAATAACAGCTCCCTGCTTAATTATGTACAATTGAGCACCTATAGTTATATCATCTTGTTTATTTGGAAATGACTTTGAGGGCAACTTAACACTCCGGCTCAATGCTCTTTTACCCACTGTACATGGAATGTTCTTGTCTACACTAATAAATTGCCCAATCAGTAGCTCACAATTGACTAGCAGAAGATAAATTTTCTTTTCTTACAACAACTTCTAAAGGATCTCTGAAGTTTGGCAGGCACATGACAAGGGAGGCAACAGGTATAGATGTAGCAAGCCCTATTAGTAACCACCCATATGCCTACTGACTTCCAACAGTCAGTATCTATGTTCCTAAGGGCTTTTCCATATCATGGGAGTTTGGAAGTACAGAGAAACTAACATTCTCTGGGAACAGCCTTCAACTAATGACTGATGGGAGTTGGTGTATAAATATCTCAGTTCCCTTCCCTTTGGGTGGACTGATTTGGAGGCATGAGTTTTATACCATTTCCTAGTTCCTCTATTTTAATACTCCAATTTTGGCAGCCTTTCTGCTATGATTTAGATGTACATGTCCCTCTGAAATTCACATGTTGGAACTTAAACCTGAAGGTAATAATACTAAGAGTCTTAAGGAGGTGATCAGGCCATCAGAGCTCCACTGTCATGGATGAGATTAGTGTCCTTATAAAAAAAAGCTTGAGGAAGCAAGTTTATCCCTTTTTTACGCTTCTGCCATGTGAGGACACAGCATTCATCCTTTTCCCTCTGGAGGACATAGCAACAAGATGCCATTTTGAAGCAGAGGAGAAGCCCTTTCCAGACACTGAATCTGCTGGTGCCTTGATCTTGGACTTCCAAGCCTCTAGAAATATGAGAAATAAATTTCTATTATTTAAAAAGTACCCAGTTTAATGTATTTTGTTATAGCAGCAGGAATGGACTGACAGTTTCTGCTACGGTTTGGCTGTGTCCCCACCCAAATCTCACCTTGAATTATAATAATCCTCATGTGTCAAGGGGGTGGCCAGGTGGAGGTAACTGAATCATGGGGGTGGTTTCCCCCATACTGTTCTCATGGTAGTGAATAAGTCTCACAGATCCAATGGTTTTATAAATGAGTTCCCCTGCACAACTAATCTTGCCTTCCACCATGTAAGACGATCGTTTGCTCTTCCTTCGTCTTCCACCATGATTGTGTGGCCTCCCCAGCCATGTGGAACTGTGAGTCCATTAAACCTCTTTCCTTTATAAATTACCCAGTCTTGGGTATGTCTTTATTAGCAGTGTGAGAACAGACTAATAAATTTTCCTTCCATGTGTTACTTTCCCTCTCTCTTAATGGTATTCCATGAACATTCCAAGTAAACTACTTGCTCTTGAATCCTTGCCTCAAGGTCTGTTTCTGGGGGGGAATCCTAACTAAAATAGAGGAAGTTAAAGGAATTACACTTAGAACTTGAGAAAATACTTTTTACCATTTTTTATGCTTGTAGAAGATTAATCTTAATCGATAGAGCAAGGCAGCACAATCTGCTATTTACTAGCCATAAAATGGGAATAATGATAACACCTAACTTATAAGCCTACTGCAAGAATTAAATGAGACAGTGTTTACAAAACATATAACACAATATCTGGCATATAATACATGTTCAAAGAACTTGGTTACTGCTCAATCATTGTTCTAACTCTGAGGCATATCTTTTCTTTCTATAACCAAACAAAAAACTGAACAAATACCTAGTATGTGTCATAATTCCATACTTTTTAAACATTAGACAGTTTCAAAAAAATCCCTGTTGTGTTTCATTTGAATTAAACCAAAATGGAAAAAGAATATTAAAACTCCAAAAGGAAGGCCGTGTGTGGTGGCTTATGCCTATAATTCCAGCACTTTGGGAGGCCAAGGCAGGAGGATTGTTTAAAGCCAGGAGTTCAAGACCAGCCTGGGCAACAAAGTGAGGCCCTGTCTCAAAAAAAATTTCCGAAAGGCAGTTATGGTTTATCTAGAGAAGAATTGGCAGGACTGGAGTAATGGTGTCCTTAGCAGCATTAGAATGAGGTTAGGGTTTGAACCAGCACTAAAACTCTACTTCCAAATGAAAAAACGTGAGGGTCTTTGCAGGAGACAAATCATAGGCAATTTGGAGTACATTGCAAAAACAGTCCCCGTCCCTACCTGGGATGCTGTCCCATGTGTATCTACATGGTAATTTCCTCTCCTCCTTCAAATGTCACTTTCTCAATTACACCTATTCTGACCATCCTATTTAAAATCACGCCCTTTACTGCCACCCATCACAGCCCTTTTGATTTCCCTTATCCCACTCTATCAAAGCACGGATGACCTTCTGGCATTCTATACATTTATTTATTATGCTGTTTCCTGTCTGTCTCTCCTTCCTTTTTTATCTTCTATGTTCACAGAAGAACATTTTTATCTTCTATGTCCATTGATATGCCTCCTCATGGTACATGCCACCTGAAATAAGCAGAATAGTACTCAAGGTGCAGCTGCTGAATGGGTGAGTGACTCGTTGGGAATGTTCATTGTAATATCTGTTTCCTATTTTTTAATCTAGTCTACACAGGAGAAAGCAGACATAAACAGACACCACCCTAATAGACAGATCCAGTTATCTTGTTTTAATCCTACTAGTTAAGTGAGTAACTTAGAGCCAAATGTTCTTCTGTTTTACAGTGATATTCACAGTCACTGCACAGCCTGGTCTTTGTAGAAAAGAAAATTCTTTTCAGTGGGTGGACTGTGCTCTGTGTTTAAAATAAAATTGAGGTCTGAAAAGAAATGGGAAGCTACTGCTATCATCCTTCTATCCCAAGCAAATAAAAACTCTAGGGACAACTCTGGAATTTTCTATCTCACTTGTTTTTCATTATTTTTTAGTAAGGCACAGTGATATTATTATTCTTAGTCACCCTGGGTGATTCCAATATTGATTTTGAGATTTTTCCAGCCATTCTATAGAATGCATATCATTTATAAGGTTCTACTTCACTACTGTGGGCACAGTTGCATTGTGAATGTTTTATATTTTCCAGATGATATCATATGAAATATGATACCATCCTTTTGCGTTTTGATAATCCCTACCTCCAGCAAGCTTAAGACCATATGATTTCTTTTCCATTTCAGTTTAGTTAAAAAAAAAACACAACAGAAATTTTTTAAAAATTGTCCAGTGTTGAAAGAAATATTGAAAAAGTAGTTGCAGAAGCCTATTTAACTATGCAAATGTTTTCACCAAATATCTCTAAACTCTATGCTTTTAAATAAACTTCATACCAGCATAAAGTCTTACTTCTAAATTTTTTTTCTAGGATAAAATGTTTAAAATGCATCTTTCTAAAATGTCATTTGCCTTATATTTAAATTATTAAATAAGTTGGTCCATATTTTTGGGAAGCAAGATTAAGAAGACACAATATATGAGAATATAATGATCAAAAAATATAGAGCAATTCAAAGGTTATACTTTGAATTACATTCACTCAAATTCAAAGGTTATAAATTCAAGACTTTAACGACCAAGAGGGTAACATAAACAATTAAAATGGCCTGATTATAGGCAGTAGGGAGTGATGGGGACTGTGACAAAGTGAAGACTCCATGACTGATCCATGTTAGAGGCAGCTGCTACTCAGCTACGGCAAATGATTGCCATGAAGAAACATGGTCAGTGTTGACAAATGTTGCAACTATGTGTATGTGTATTTGTGTGTGTGATCTTTTGAATAAGAGAAGACAGAAATCTAGATTTTTTTTTTCTGGGAAATTTCACACTGTCTGTGTTAAACAGAACACATCTATACCACAAAATTAGACACTGCTCTAAATTGACATAGTCAAATATTTAGTACCTAATAGAATTCACAGTGTTCTACACCTTCCAGCTTTAGAAGGATAGCTCAATTTGATTTCAAAGATAGTAAAAATCTCATTTTCATATCCTGTTACCTAGGGGTTAGTAGGCTCCAACTGGTAAGTGATTCTTTCGACCAGTGTAGACTCCTAATATCCCAACACAGGAACTTGCCTTAGAAATCCGAGCTGAAGCACACAAGGTAACTGCTGTCATAGATAGTATCCATACATTGCTTTAAAAAAATCCCTGGCATTTATCATCCTAGAATCTTCTATCTCCAAGAATTCTGCCACAAATATATCTGACCAGAAGCCTGAAAAGCCCTTGGGACTCACCTTGGGGAACCTCTTGCTGGGATCACTCGCTTTGATTTATTTCTCTCCCAAACTTTCTGATTTCTTCCTCATTTTATAGTGCATCTGTTGCCATGGAAACATTGGTGCCGAAGACTTGGGCAGAACCATATAAAACCCCAGCTTTCACTATACAAATCAAGTGATATTTGAGCAGGAATCACACCACCAATTAGGCATATTCATACCAGGTCTGGGACAATAGAGCAGTAGGTGTTAAGCTGCATCTAGCAATCAAATAATTATTCTCAATGTTTTTCAAGAAGCTCAGCTTATTTACTCTATTGTGGGGAGGCCGGCTCTCAGCTTATAGTTTGCTTCATCACTGTCTCTCTTTTCCATGTGTTTAGAATTTCTACCTTATACCCATATCCAACATTGGAATTTTTGTCTTTCTCCAACCAGAAACAGGTAGAGGGTTTAATCTTTCTCTCTACCTCTTTTTTATTCACAGAAAATAGAAAACCAGTATTAGTGTGAAACTTGTTTGTGTGTTTTTAAAGAAAATGTATGAGATAACTTTTAGATTAGTTAATTTTAGATTAGCCAACTTTTGTTTAGGACTCCAAACAGAACTTTTCTTATCCGCTGAGTTGCTGTATACCACAGCACTGATTGCCTTGGATTCAGATGATACAGGGTTTGACTCAGCTTCTTGACTCTATCTAACTGCGTGATATTTTGCCTTGAGTGGCCTTTTAAATCATGGCACCATCTTTTTACATTTGTATTCAAATTTTTTAGCCTGGGTAATATCCATTCATCCACAGACATTTATTAAGGACCTGACATGTGTAAGCATAAAGCCAGGTGCTAGGGATACAAAGGTGAAGAAACAAGATGCCTGATTTAGAAGAGTTCCCAGTTTAGTGCAAGAAGGAAGTTAAATAAAAAATCTACAAAACATTGTGATGACTGTTTGAGAGGAACAATCCAGAACCATGTGGGAGGATTTTGGGGGAGGGGTGGGGTGGGGGAAGGTGGTAGCTGGATAGAAAGTTTTCAATGAAGGGGTGATACTCAGATAACAGAAGATCATTTTGGTGGTAGGAATGAAAGAGAACAGATAGGAGGCTGACAGAAGATCTAATTGAGAGATGGAAAGGGGAGTGGCAGTGGAGACAGGGAAGGGCACAGGCAAAAAATGTTTTTTAGGTTGCAATTTATTTATTTACTTATTTATTTAGAGACAGAGTCTTGCTTTGTCGCCCAGGCTAGAGTGCAGTGGCACGATCTCAGCTCACTGCAACAACCGCCTCCAGGGTTCAAGTGATTCTCTTGCCTCAGCCTCCCAAGTAGCTGGGATCACAGGTGTGCGCCACCATGCCCAGCTAATTTTTTTTGTATTTTTAGCAGAGACAGGGTTTCACCATGTTGGCCAGGCTGGTCTTGAACTCCTGACCTCAGGTAATCCACCCACCTTGGCCTCCCAGAGTGCTGGGATTACAGGCATGAGCCACCGTGCCCAGCCAAGTTGCAATTTAGATACTGCTTGGCTAGTGAGGGTAGGAGAAGAGTAGACTCTACTTGGAGTCCTAAAGACATAGCACACAACTTGCGGGTAGGTAGCTGTTATCTTAAAAACCCTCAAAAAGGGTTAAACCACTACTTAACTCAAGGCGTGAATAACTATTATTCAAACGTTATTGGCAAATTCTTTTTTTTGTTTGTTTCTCTATCTCTAATACCTAGAGAAGAGAGAACAGTGTCCTAAAAACCACCAGGATGAGGAAAACTCTAAGTTGTTTCTGTAAAATTTTTTTAAATCCCCCTCTTCCATCAGTGTTTTTATTTTTAGAAGTTAAATCATACCCACATATCAACTGCTCCTACTTTAGAGGAAGAATCTTTCCTTTAAACAAATAAAGTGTAAATTTTCTATTCTTCCAGGAAGTTCACTTCCTGGGTCAGTAAACTGTAATGTAGCTATAAAATAAGGGGGCAACACAGCTGACAGCTAAAAACAATTAGCTAAAAAATCAGTATTATACAAACACCATTTGCATGATTCCAGTGACCATTAGAAGCAAACACATGAAGTTCCTGTAGAAAATAGCTAAAGAATTTCTTAAATAGTATGCCAACCTTGAATTTTAACTGGAAATGAAGCTAATAACCGTTGTGTCTATCAGAGATCTTATATTTGGAACCAAAGGTGGGAGTTTCTCTCTCTCTGTTTTTCTCTTTCCCCTTCTCTCCCTTCTTCCTTTCCTTACCCCGTTACGTAAGTTGTTATCGAAAGAGTGATGGAACCAATATTGATTGCAGAAAGTCTTCTTGGTTCAGTTGGAAAATAGGGTAATAGAAGAGTAGTAGGGGTATGAACCATTGCTTTAGAGAAACAAAGGTACTCCTTATGGCCAATTTTCCTTTATCATCAATGACACAATAGCAATTCCATTGAAAATTAGCAAAGGAAATCCTACAACTGGACATCTGTTTAAAAATGTAAGTTAAATTTGCTTTTTATACAAGCAACCAAATATTGATTTTTGGTTTGGAACATTCAGTTAATCATAATACCAAACACAGCAAGGCAGTCCATGTATTTACTCTCCCTTTTCATGAGGAAATCTGCATGAACAGAAATGCTGAATCTGAGTATTTGAGAGTATTGGAGAGTCAAAGTGGGTTGATTAATCCAGTGACTTTTAAATTATTGGAGGTTCAAGGACCTCAAACAAAACTTTTCTTATCCATTGAATTGTTGTATATGACAGTGTTTATGGCCTTTGGATTCAGATGATCCGGAACTTCTTGACTCTATCTAGCTGCATAATATTTTGCCTTGAGTGACCTATTTTATGGTGCTCTTATGAAGACTAATATACACAGGTAAAATGCTTGGATATGGGCTTATCACATCTTGTTCAATATGTTAGCTATAGTCAAAAAAGTATAATCTATTTTTCTTATAATCTACATTGCCGATGCATGATTAGCTAATTATGAATGTGTGTCTCAACAATTGAGTGTTACCTTTCTAAAACAGTTACCTGAGCAGGCCTGATCCTAATGTTTGAGAGACAAGAGTACAAAAGGAGTCCCACATGTTACAGATCTCAATATTTGAATACTATAAATCAGGCTAAAAAATGTTAATTTAAATGTGTTATATCTTCCTGGCTTAACAAATATGCCTTCATAACAACCTAGAAGCCAGATTTAAATTTAGAATACTTAAATTCCGGAACATAGCAAAGCAAGGAGACCCAGTCTCTGCTCCCCTCCCCATCCCTTTCTCTTTCTACCGTGGCCTCCAACACCTGTGTGGAGACTACAAAGTCCACCAGTCCAAGCTCCATTTACACCTCCCACCAACAGTCTTTTTTCAGCCCCCATTGGGCCCAGGAGCCCCATGAGCAGTGAATTCCAAGGTCCCCGCTATGCAGAGCAAGGCTCAGAAGGAGGCAAAGGGCTCAAGGGGAAATGCGGGGTCTTTGTTGCAGAGGAGCAGGGCTGTCCAGGTGCTGAGAAGTTGGAGTGCAGAGTAGCAGAGCCCTCTAATATGAAGTGACCGGGACAGGGACCTCTCTTGCTAATTTAAGATTATTTTCTCTGTCCTGTTTTTAGCGCAAGTGAAGAACAATTACCTCTTTTTTCTCTTCCACTTACAAGTCATCTTTCTTCACAGAAAAGTTTATGAAGAGTTATAAAAGCAACAACATCATTGTTAAGTTACCTGGACAGCCACAGACATTTCCTATTTATCATGAGAACTGCAGTAAGAATATGCACTGATCTAAGTATGATCTTTTAATATTTAGTTAATAATAACTTTATCAACCAAAGTTAACTGAACCAAGAGGCTGGTATTCATGGTGAACTAAACTCAAACATGACTATTGGGCTTGCTGAATATAAGATCATCCAGAAAAGAAGGCTAGACCTGTGTTGGTGCCTGATCTATTTCTAAATTATACCTCTTGCTTCTGCTTCATTGTTTCTTTCAGATTATACCTTTCTAGGATTTTCTCTTACCTGAGAAAATGGGACCTTCCTTTCAAAATTCCTGCTGGTATATAAGTTTCAAGCTGAAAAGCCACACTCTTCCTAACACGTCACTGCTGGCTCCAAGAGGAAAAAGTACCTTCTGTGTGGGGCACCCACATTGCACCTTCAATGATGCACATCACAGTGAACATTAGACCATGAACCTTAAGTTAAACTCCCACGTCATAGCAAATGTTTCCTATGGGAGGGGAAGAGAGGGATGAGTGGTATTCAACCCTGTTTACCCCTAAGTCCTAGGGTAATGGGCATTTCTGTTGTCTTTTTTTGTTTTGGTTTGGTTTGGTTTTGGCTTTTTAGCACCCATCACATCTCTTGTGTTTCTTTCATTGGAAAGGGGTAGTGGGCCTACTAATCAAGGCACCCCCCCTCCTATCCCATGCCCAGTGGGCTGGGTGTGGGGGAAGAACCCCAAGCATAGCAGCCAGTGGACTGTGGTCAAGCTCTGAACAAGTCATTCTTGGCTGGAGTCTGTTTCCAAAGTGCCTGATACCTAGACCTGGAGCTGACTAGCTTCATCTGCTTCCAAGCTGTTTTGGGGTGTGTGTGTGTGTGTGTGTGTGTGTGTGTGTGTGTTTGGGATTCCCCATCCCCCGCCACATTCCTGGCAATTCTTTTAGCTAGCTAATATCCTTCTAGTAAATTCCTTTTGCTGGAGTTAGGCAGAGTTTCTTTCATTTGCATGCAATCTAAGAGTCATTGCTGATACACTTGGCAGAGCCCCTGACACAAGAGATAATCAATGAATGTTTGTTACATAAATGAATAATTACAACCTAAATGTATATCACTGCTTATTTGTAAAATAGTGGGGTTTTTTTTCTGATTCATAAAACAACACATCATTGACTAATTTTTTTTTCAAGGCAGGGCCTCACTCTGTCACCCAGGCTGCAGTGCAGTGGCGCGATCTTGGCTCACTGCAGCCTCCACCTCACAGGCTCCGACATTCCTTCCACCTCAGCCACCTGAGTAGCTGAAATCAGAGGCATGCGCCACTACGCTTGGCTAACTTTTGTATTTTTTGTAGTGATGGGGTTTTGCCATGTTGCTCAGCCTGGTGTCAAACTCCCGAGCTCAAGTGATCCACCCACCTCGAGCTCCCAAAGTGGTGAGATTACAGGGTGTGAGCCACCGTGCCCAGCCTACTACATTTTCTTAAATTTGGAAAAGTGTAACAAAATAAAAGCCATCCATATTTCCACCACCCAGAGATTGTTTAACTTTTTAATTTTGTTCTGTTTTTTTTAAATATACCTGTATGATGTTTTCATTTCACAAAACACATATTAACAACACAATATATGTAGTAGTGCATTTTTTTCCACTTAAAATTGTGATGAAGTTTGTTTCATGTCATTATATAATCTTCAAAATAATTAATTTTAATACCTATATAATAGTCTGTTATCTTGGGACCTTAAATATCTTTACCAAGCTCCCAAGTTCTAGTTATATAGGTTCTTTTTAATTTTTATTACTATGAAATATATTATAATACACAATTTTACCTGCATCTACTTCCTTATCAAAGACAAAAGCAAACACAAAATAAAAACCAAGTGGAATAGTATGTCAAATAATTTAAACTTTTAAAAGCTTTTGACAATTTTTTTTTTTATGGTGACAAAGTCTCACTGTCACCAAGCCTGGAGTGCAGTAACATGATCTCGGCTTACTGCAACCTCCATCTCTCAGGTTCTAGCGATTCTCTTGCCTCAGCCTCCCAAGAAGTTGAGATCACAGGAGTGTGCCACCACACCCAGCTATTTTTTTGTATTTCAGTAGAGATGGGGTTTTCCTATGTTGGCCAGGGTGGTCTCAAATTCCTGGCCTCAAGTGATTCACCTGCCTTGGCTTCCCAAAGTGCTGGTATTATAGGCATGAGCCACCGTGCCTGGCAGATATTTTGATAAGTATTTTTAAATTTTTCTGTAGGAAGGTTATATTATGTAACCCTCCCACCACAATAATGAAAGAGATTGTTGTCCTTCTCACTGCATCCTTGCCAGTTTATTTTTTGTATTTTTTACTTATTTAATACATAAAACACAGCACCTCATTGTTATTTTAATTTGCATTTCTGTGATTAATAGTAATAACATTTATTAAACGTGTGCATTGGTCTTTTATTTCTTCCTTTTGAATTATGCATTCAGATATTTGGACAATTCTATTGGGGTGCTATTGTTTATTCACTGCTTTGCAAGAGTTCCTCAGGGCTATCATGAACTGTCATGTCATGTTTGGTGTCAATATTGTTTTCCATGATTCTGTTCTGTTTAAAATGCATGCATTGCTGCATATGAAAGTTTAAAATATATTCAAATCTTTATTTTGCTCTGTGATTCTTCCCATTGATTTTATATTTAAAAAGTACTTCCCCTAAAATTAGTTAAATATTTTATTCTAGCTTTGTTTTCCACCTTGCATATAAACTTATATATTTATGTGGAATTTCATTTGGAGGGTCATGTAAACAGAGGTTCTTAGTTGAATGCTTTCTATACACTTAACCAATTTCCATGACGTTTTTGTCAAATACTCCTCACTGTTTCATAATGCCTTCTCCGTCGTATTTCTGGTTCTAAGAATGACCTAAATCTGTTTCCAGGCTCTTCTATTCCACTGAGCTATTAATCAATTCTTACACCAGTACTACATTGCTATAATGATTGTAGTCAATGATCAAATTTACTTTTGTTTCAACAATGGCACCCATTACCACTACCACTCCCATCTACCTACCTTCACCCCCTAACCACCCACATCTACCACCCACCACCCCCACCCATACCACCTCATCCCACCACCTTCATGTATTCGTCTCCACCATCAAATTTCCCCCAACCTCCACCACCCCCAGAACTCCACTCCCCACACCACCTGTATGTACCACCACCTCCCATCTTACCACCACCACTCACCTCCCCCACAACCACTACTATTCTTTGAAAAGTTTTCTTTTATTTTTATATAGTGATTCTTCCAGATAGATGTTAGAATCATTTTGTAAGGTTCTCCGAAATCCCAAAGTAATAAAACTATATAATTGATCTGGGAAAAATAACCGTTTCATAACATTCATCTTTCTACCAAAGCATAAGGTGTGTCTTTCTTTCTTTGCTTCTCAGTTTATTGGTTTGAGTAAAATTGTATAGCTTTCTACAAAGGCTTTTATATATTTCTTATTATTCACAAGTATTTTATGTACGTTTCCTATTTTTCCTACTTAATTTATATATTTGTGAATTCATGAATAGAATCATTTTCCATTCTACTTTTTAGTTAGTAAAACACTGACATTTTGGGTGGCCATCAATTTTTGAACATGCATTTTATAACCAACAACCTTACTGAAATTCTGTACTAGTTCCTTTAGGTTTTAATTGATCCCATTGTGTATCCGTCACTTTTAAACAAAATCAAGGCACACTGTCTAATTTTTGGTTATGTATATTAAAAACTTTACTTAAGCATAGACATTAAATGCTATTTTACTATTTATTTTTTAAAATCACCCTTTTATGAGACTAATATAAAGATCTTAAATTGAAGCCACTTTAGAAATCTAAAACATAACATGTGTTCCTCTGTTGAACTATATTCATTTCCCTTGGGCACTCAGTCTTACTATTCAAAACTACAAAAAGAGCTCTGAATGAGAGACATTAAGTCACTTCTCACTTGGATTAAACAGGACAAATTTAGACAATTAAACAAAATAAAACAATTCAGAATTTTGACAGAAATACACCAGGAACTTGTTGCCATATAAAGAGCAATTTGTCTCCTAATTTAACTCCAGAGATAATGGCCAGGGTGATTTTTAAAATAAAACAGTGCCCACCTAGATATAGTGAGAAAGCAATTGCATGCTCTTCTATACATGAGCAGATACCTTTTTCCCCAGATGAGCATACATTTCCTATTTCAAAAGATCAGAATAATAGTACCAACAAATTATTAATTCACAAAATATTTGTTGTGCTCCTAGTAAGTGTGGGGTTCTGTGTTACTGGGAAAGATTAGTGGGTTATAGTGATGATTATGGACAGGAATTGAAGAGACACTGGCATATAACAGAAGCTCAACAAATAATTAAATGTATTATTTATTTATTATTATACATAATAATTATTATTTATTGTTTACTATTCATTTCCAGAAGACTGAAAGTCTAGTTCGCCATTGTCTTCCAAGGGCCTAGCATGGCAAATATACACATGCAATAAATATTTGCAGAATATTTGTTGACTGACTGATGTATTTTTACAAAAACCTCAGTTGCCAAAAAAATATTTTGACTCAATTCTTAACTTCTAGCCTAAATCAGTTCTTAAAAGATGCATTTGTTAAAGCCAAGAATACTCTCCTTTTGAAGTCAGAATAAGGTTCTAAATTGCTCTTTCTATACTAGAAAAAAAAACCTTCTAAAAATCAGATCTTGAAGTTGGCACAGGAAAATGCTATGAGGCAGAGTATTCATTCCTTCACTCATTCGCCAAACGTTTATTAAGCACCTTCTGCATATAAGACATACAATAAATGGCCATTATAGAGCTTACAGACATAGCCAAACAAATAAACAGGCATTTGCAAACTGTAATAAGTGCTGTGGAATAAAAGTAAAAGGATGATGTGAGAGTTGGGTTGGTGGGGAAGAGAGGTCAAGGAAGCCCAAGGGATGAGTGTGACCCAGACTGGTAAAATATAGAGGGAAGATGGTTGGGGATGTTCCAGAAACAGACAGAGGGTCAGTGTGACAGCATCAAGAGGAAGAGATGCACAAGATGAGGCTGGCCAAGTATCAAAGACTCTAGGAGTCTCTGGAATCTGTCCCAGGTGTGTGGGTGGTATTTTATGTAGGGAACTGACATTATCCTATCTGCTCCGGATGAAGGATTAGAAGAGCCAGGCAAGGAACCAGCGGTCTTGTTAGGAAGTTATACTAATGGTCCAGGTAAGAGATGATAGCCTGCAGTTTGATAGTGGTGGTGGTGGGGATAGAAAGAATTTATCAAGATGTATTTAGAGATCTATATAGAAAATAGCATTTATAAGACTGCATGATGGTTTTAAACGTGGTGGGTCAAGGGAAAGGAGGTGTCAAATGTGATTCTTGGGTTTCTGGTTAAAGCAACTCCATGGATAGTGGTGCCATTCACCAGGTTAAGAAGGACTAGAAAGTTGTTAGTTTATCTTTGTTGCTATTGTTGTTTTTGTTATTTAATGCATTTTGTTTGTTTTGCATTTGCTTGGAAGGGTAGCAAAAAGGATGGAAGGCAACATCAACAAATCAACTGGGGACAGAGTATGTTTGAGATACTCTAGAAGACCCAGGTCCTGGGTTGTCTTGGATCCCAAGTAAGTGACATGCATAAATGAGGTACCTTTGAACCCTGCTCTTCCCTACCATGGTTGTGTATATAAAGCCTCAAATAGGTTAGTTCCCTTAAATAATCTTTAAAGTATTTTCTGAAACCATGCTACTTCTGCTGTTATGCTAACATAATGTTAATGTTGTCATTCAACACAGTTCATAGGGATGTTGATGTACTGGGCTGAAGAGTGTCTCCCAAGAATTCATGCCCATCCAGAACCTGTGAATATGACATTTAGAAATCAGGCATTTGCAAATGTAACCTGGTTAATATGAGGTCATGTTAAATAAGGAACAGGTCCTAAATCCAATATGAATGACATCCATATAAGAAAAGGGAAATTTGGACACAGGGCCAGAGATAGAGAGGAAGATGCCATGTGAATACAGAGGCAGAGATTGGAGTTACGCTGCCACAAGCCAGGGAATGCCTGGGGCTACCAGAAGCTGGAAAAGGCAAGCAAGGATCCTCCCTTAGAGGTTTTGGAGGGTGCATGGTCTTGACAACACCTTGATTTTGGACCTCTAGCCTCCAGAACCATGAGAGAATAAATTTCTGTGGTTTTAAGCCACCCAGTTTTTGGTAACTTGTTACAACAGCCCTAGGAAACTAATATAGTTGGGAAATTTGAGGGAATTAACATGTTTGAGACTGAATCATTATACAGGGCACATAGCATAGATTCAGTAAATATCCATTTCCCTCTTACTCAGAACGGTCACCACCATTTTCCTGGTGGTTTAAATTATGAGTAATCCACACATCTACTTATCTAGATAGGTCTTACTATTCCGAGGACTGTTTTATAAGTGAGGAAACTGAGGCTTAGGAAAGTTAAATAATTTTCCCAGAATCACAAAGCTAAAGATAGAAGAGTCAGAGTTCAAACACCTGCCTCCCATACCTACAGCATTTCAGCAGGTCCTGACAGAGTGGAGAGGCACTGCCAGACTAGATTTTCAATGCTTAGATATCAATTAATTCAATGCTTAGATATCAATTTTCAATTGATATCCAATTAACAGCAATTAAAACTCACATTTATTAATAAAATAAGCTGCAGAGACCTAGTACAATCTCTACCCATTCACAGAAGAACACAAGATTTTTAGTCTAAGGCCAACGTTACCAAGGAACTTGCCATTGGCTTATATTGCTTCCATTTAGCAGTGCATCTGCCTTGCACATACGTACTCTAAGTCAAGGTATTATCAGATTGGACATTTATGGCTTTAATTTACTTAAATGCATTTTCCTTGTGTATTCCCCCACTTCATTTTGATGATACTGACTCATTCTCGCCACCTAACAAGACTATAAAAATAAATAGTGTGAGTGCAGAGGAAACTGTCTCCAAACTTCATATTCTAAGATGCCCATCCTTTAAATTATAAAGCAAAAAAATAAACCCATGCTTTAAATTTACCTTTCTCCCTGACTAACCTGGTTATCTTTCTCCCCAACATTGAGTTGTTGTGCTGTTGAATATAACAGATACACAAATCTAAGGTGGCACAGCTGTTATTATAGGGTGTCCATTTCATAGGATTCTAGTGTAGGAGGGACTTCTAAAAAGCATCTTGTCCATCTGTATCAGGTAATAGAAAGAGTGTCTACAGCCTCCAAGCCCCAGAAGAGAAGCGGTCGTACTAAAAGATTTTTGTGAGTTACCTAAGACCCTGTGGCTATGTCTTGGTAGAACTCCGTAGAATGCCAGGTTTCCTGATTTCCCTAAAAGTGTGTTCAGTCTTTCAAGCTGTCATCAACTATTAACAATGACACTTTCCTCTGGCTTTGTGCCAACTTTTCTTTTTGTTTATTATTCTGGCCATAAAAAACCACCATAAATAGCCTCAGCATTTCAGGTTCCCTTAATTGATATCTAATGTTGACAAATTAACTCAGCCCGAGTTGAAAGCTCCATATACACACACACGGTTTCAAGAAGGGCGATCGCGCTTATCCTCCAAACTGGGCAGTGACGATCCCTGGACTTCTCAAGTTTACCCTCTAGGAGGCTGACATGGCACACAATTTTGACAAGAGTTTGGAACCGAAATCCTCTTCCACGCCCTGCCCACAAGGGTGCCCACAAGCAGAAGTTCTCTCTCTCTCTCTCCATTACAACCCACCAGGCGCGCGCGCGCACACACACACACACACACACACAGGCGCACACACACACACACACACAGGCGCGCGCACACACGCACACACACACACAAATAACAAAGGAAAACACAGCCTCATAAAGCCTCAGCTATTGCATCCTCCAGTCCACACCTGCCAAAAGACAAAAACCATACGGGAATCCTGCTCTGGCAATATGTCCAACACTTCTCGGGAAAAGCAGTGCCGTGGCACCCCCAGGGCGTGCGCTGCTGTATACACACAAAGAACTGGTGCTGGGCTTGCGAGCGGTTCGGGGTACCAGCACGCTCTCAGGGCTAGAATCCGGGGTTCTCCTCCACGCCCTCCCGCCCAGCAAAATGGAACCATCCTTTATTTGGTTGGTAGAGAGCCCGGGCTGGATAGTAGCGTATGGGTTGAGGGTGGGCGGTCCCCTATCCCTACCCTCCAGGCAGCAGGTCCCTAGCCTTTGCATCTCCTAGGAGATGCAGGATCACGCTGTCACAGTGGTCCTCTTCGCATCCTCTCCCGGCAAAGAGAGATGCTCCGGGTACCAGCGGCGCGCATCCCCGCAGGCGCCTCTCCTCTCGCGGACACCCACCCAGGCAGCCCCGACAGGCGCGCCTGCCTACCTGCTGGCCGGCTGTCAGCGAAGCGGCGGTGCCTCAGCCCCTTCTCAGCTGCTACAGCGCTCCCACCGCCATGTTCCCGGTCTCCCCGGGCGCACGCTGGGGAACTACTACAGGCTGGGTAGGGGCAAGGGGGGCGGGGGCCAGCGGGAGGGGGTGGGAGGCAGAGCCACAGCTTTCTACTCTCCACCCAAACCTCCTCCAGCTACTGAGCATGCCCAGCTGCCCGGCTTCGCCCCTCGGAGGAGTGTCCATGAGCGTACGCAGCTGCTCCGGGTTTTCGTGGCAGCCGGCGGGAGGCAGGCTGTAGCAGCGGCCGGGGGTGGAGGTGAGGGGGAGGGTCGGGGGGCGTGTCTACACTCCGGGTGCAGGAGCCGGGAGCTGGAGCAGGCGGCCAATCCAATCACGCTTACTCCCAGTAGTCCCCGGCGGGGGCAGCTCCTGCACGCCCTCTCCCCCAACACTCGGGATTTGCAGAAATTTTGTTCAGGACCATTGCAGGATTGAGCTTTGCTTAAGAGGCTAGCAGAGGTGGGGAGGAGGAGGGGCTGAGAAGCAGAACAGTGGGCTGGCCTCTTTGCCACCACCTGGACTGGTGCTTCTCAAACTTTAATGTGCCTGTGAATTAAAATGCAGATTCGGATTCAATTGGCTGGGTCCTGAGATTCTGCAAGCCTAACAACCTCGCAGGTGATGCTGCTGCTGCTGGCCCTACCACCACTCTGAGTAGCAAACATCTAGGGAACCCCTTATCTGTGACCTCTCAGTGGCCATCCTTCAATCCGCCAGCCCAGCAATGGTCCCTGGTGTCCACAGAGACTACTCCAGCCTGGGGTTTCTGAGCCTTCCCTGGAAGGTGAAGGGCGACAGGCTAGTCAGAGACGACACAGGTGGCGGCCAAGAGATCTTTATTGGAGAGGTAGAGGCCAGGTGGCGCGGGGGAGAGAGAGAAGAGAGAGAGAGAGAACTGCTGGTGTGCTGGGTTTTATATCCCTTGGGCCTACGTGGGGCGGGCCCAAGGGAAGGCGGGAGATGCTTCTTTCTGATTGGCCCTCCTTTGGCGGGTTCAGACAGTGCCCGGTCAAGGAGGAGAGAAGAACCCGGAACCGGCGCCATTAAGGTACCCCTGTTACCTAACATTCCTCCCTTTTTTGTTTTTTAAGAAGTGGGGAAATGGGCATTGTAGTTCGTCTGGCTACTTCCTGCTGAACAGGGGCGTTGTGGGGGAGGGGTAAGGGAGGACTGTGAGGGTTGTGGACAGGGCACAGGAGGAGTATAAGGCCAAGTAGTAGGGCGCTATGTATGAACATGTCCTCGGGTGTGAAGTCTATGCCAAAGCCGTGAGCCCGCCAAGGGGCAGGGAGGGGTCTGTGATGAGCCAGCTGTCCCTGCGGAGGTCGTCTAGGAACTGGTGGAACCGAGACATTGGGCGTTGGACCTAGGTTTAGCCCAGAAGGAAAGGAGAATGATAGTTATTTAGGGTGTTTGGCAGACTCGACCCTGGAAATGGCTGGATGAGGGATGTTGGATGAGGGGTTGTTATGGTAGATCTTATCTGACTGGTGTCGGCTGACTGGCGTATTGTCGTTGACGTATTAGAAGGGTGTGAGGCCGTCTCTGGAGTCCTCTGCGTCTTCACAGGTTGCTAAAAGTTGGTAATTTCTGAGGAGAAGCTGGTTAAAGGTTTGGTTAGAGATGGAAACGATGTTTTCGATTTGTGAAAGATCAGCCATAGAAAAGGGGACATGGACGCGAACGATGCCTTCTGCCCCTGCTACTTCTCGCAGAGGAGCGAGGACAGGGAGGTGAGATCTGGAGCGAGTAGTAGGAGGGCTGAAAGGTGGAAGAAAGGAAGTAGGAGAGGTGGGAGAGGACGGGGAAGGAAGGCCGGGGTTGGCGGAAGGAGGTGAGGCTGCCGCCGGGGGCGGGGCCCTTGCGGGCTGGGCGGCAGCCGGGGGGAAGGGCTGTGGATGGTGATATGGCGGGGGCTCATCGGCGGGATCAAAGTCAGGAGTGGAAGGAATGAGGGGGGTCGGGGAGGGTGACAGTTTGAGGGCCTTTAGGAGGAAAAACCCGTGGAGGTACGGGATCTCTGCCCGTTACAGAACTTCAAAGACAAATAATGTTCTGAATATCCAGACAGAAAAGGCAATTTACATATAAGAAAAAGAAAGTCAGTGTGCATTTAGATTTCTTCACAGCGTCAAGCAATGCCTGAGGGTGTTCTGAGGGAAAGAAAGGGTGACCTAAGAATGTTTATTTTCCTACACTGGTGTTCTTCAGATTTTCAAGGCAACAGTCAATTGTTCTCAAACGCAATAAATCAGTATACACAGCAGATAAAAACCTTTATAATATTCTACTTCATTATCAAATTTATACAACTAAGATAAATTTAAAACATAAATCTCATGAACGATGAAGCTGTGATCAAATGTTGTGATAATGATAATCGTATTTATTTTAAAATAAATCTAAGACTAAACCACTGTGTTTGGCAGTTTTAAATCAGAACACAAAAATATAAACCTTGACAATGTCAGTATCATTAGATAACTTAGTAAAATCTGAAGGTAGAAAGAAGGGAGTTGTAAGGAGGTTTAAGTATAATGATTTCCTCAGCAAGTGGTCAATGTATATTATTAAAGTTGCAGCAGATAGAAAACCCCACTTCCGATCTCATCATGCTTTTTTCACAGTCTATTTTTCTTACCTTTAAGGGAATATGTTTCAAACTTATCTCTCTTGATATGAAAAAAACCTTTTTCTGAAGTTGAGAGATTATTGCAGGCACATTTTAGCTTCTTTTCTTATTTAATTTTAATAAGATTAAGTATAATTTAGTTTTAAAGTAGCTTGTGTGCTATCATCCACATATGGATGATGCTTGAAAAAGTATATCTGTCAGCTTATCCTACTTGTTATAACCTTATACGTTTATCACTTTCTATACAGGAAGATTTATGGAATATTATAAACCAAGGGACATTTTTGATTAAAAGATTTTGGGTTGTTTGTTTACTTCTCTATATTCCTTAAAATTGCTTGAAATTTTAGACAATAAATGTATGTGTTTTAAAAAGAAGCCATTATTCTCCCAAAGTGCTAGGATTACAGGCATGAGCCACCATGCCTGGCCCAAAATACTTAACAAATTAAAGCAGACTGATATGGTTTGGATTTGTGTTCCCACCCAAATCTCATGTCGAATTAAAATCCCCAGTGTTAGAGGAGGGGCCTGGTAGGAGGTGACTGGATTATGGGGGTGGATTTCCCTCTTGTTCTTCTCATGATAGTAAGTGAAATCTGTTTTTATTTTTTTTTCTGTAAGTGTGTAGCACCTCCGCATTCACTCCATTCCTTCTGCTCTGGTCATGTAAGATGTGCCTCCTTCCTCTTTGCCTTCCACCATGATTGTAAGTTTCCTGAGGCCTCCCCTGCCATGCTTCCAATATAGCCTGTGGAATCATGAGCCAATTAAACCTCTTTTTTTTAATAAATTACCCAGTCTCAGGTAATTATTTATAGCAATGCAAGAATGGACTAATACACAGACATAAATAAATAGAAAGACATCCCATGTTCATAGATTGGAAGACCTAATTTTGTTAAGATATTGATACTACCTAAAGCAGCCTACAGATTCCATGCAATCCCTAGCAAAATCCAAATGTTTTTGCAGCAGAAGAAAGATCTATCCTAAAATTCAAATGGAATCTCAAGAGACTTGGAATAGCCAAAACAACCTTGGAAAAGAAGAACAAAGTTAAAAAACTAATATTTTTATTTCAAAGCTCTCTACAAAGCAACAATAATCAAAAGAGTATGGTATTGGCATGAAATCATAGACTGATCAAATAGAATAGAGAGCCCATAAATAAACCCTTGCATATTGTCAAATGATTCTTGACAAGGTTGCCAAGACCATTCAGGGTGGGGAAAGAACAGTCTTTTTAACAAATGGCCCTGGGAAAGCTGAGCATCCACTTGCAAAAAGTGAAGATGGGCCCTTGGTTACCTAACATTATATACAGAAATTAGCTACCTTTTTACCAAAGATGTAAACGTAAGTGCCAAAACCATAAAACTCTTAGAAGAAAACATAAAGGAAAACCTACACAACATTGGATTTAGCAGTAATTTCTAATATGACACCAAAAGAATAGGGTAAAAAAGAAAAATTAGATAAGTTGGACTACCTAAGATTTAAAACTTCTGTGCAAAAGACACAATCAACAGAGTGAAAAGGTATCCCATTGTATGGAAAAAAATATCTGTAAATCATATATCTGGTAAGGAATCAATATCCAGAAGATAGAAAGAACTCCTAAAACTCAACAATGATTAAAAAATCTTTAATATAAAATAGGCAAATAACTTGTATGACATTTCTCCAAAGAAGATATAAAATAAGCACATGATATGAAGCTTAAAGTCACTAACCAGAGAAATGCAAATTAAAACCACAAATACCACCTCTCACTTAATAGCATGGCTACTTAAAAAACACAGAAAATAGCAGATGTTCACAAGAATGTTGAGAAATTAGAACCCTTGTGAACTGCTGGTGAGAATGTAGAATGGTACAGCTTCTGTAGAAAACACTATTACAGTTTTTTAAAAATAAACATAGAATTAACATAGAATCTAACAATTCCACTTCTGGGTATATACCCAAAAGAACTGAAAGCAAGGACTTGAACAAATATTTGTACATCAATGTTTATTGCAGCATTATTTGCAATAGCCAAAAGATGGAAACATCCCAACCATCAACAGATGAATGAAAAACAAAATGTGGTATACACATGGAAGGGGATATTCTTCATCCCTGAAAAGAATGGAATTCTGATACATGTGACAATATGGATAAACCTTGAAGCCATGATGCTAAGTGAGCTAAACACAGAAGGATAAATATTGTATAATTCCACTTAGATGAGGTGTCTAGAATAGTCAAATTCATAGATACAAGAAGTAGACTAGTGGCTACCAGAGGCTAGGGAAAGGGAGGAATGCGGAGTTATTGCTTAATAGATACAGAGTTTCAGTTTGAAATGGTTAAAAAGTTGTGGTGATGGATAGTGGTCATGGTTGCAAAAGAAGAGGGGTGTACTTAATGCCATTAAACTATACCCTTAAAAATGGTTACAACGTTAAATTATGTTATGAATATTTTACTATAATAAAAACAAATCTTCAACCTAAACCTCATACCTTACACAAAAATTAACTCAAAATGGGCTTAGATGTAAAACATAACACTCTTAAAAAATAGCAGAAAATCTTCAAGATCTAGGTCTCGGAAAGAGTTCTTAGACCTGACACCAAAACCATGATCTATAAAAATTAAGATTGATAAATTAGACCTCATCAAAATTAAAAACATATTCTCCGTGAAAGACCATGTGAATAGGATGAACAAACAAGGTACAAACTGGAAGAAAATACTTTCAAACTACCTATCTGACATACAGGGTATACAAAGAACTCTCAAAACTCAACAGAAAAAGAAATCTAAATGGAAAATAGTTAAAAGACAAGAGCAGACATTTCACTCAAGAGAATATACAGATGGCAAATAGGCACACAAAAGGATGTTCAATGTCATTAAACATTAGGGAAATTCAAATTGAAACCACAATGAGAGGTCACTAGACACCTATCAGACTGGCTGAAATGGAAAATAGTGACAATACCAAATGCTGGTGAGGACGCAGAGAAACTATAAATCATTCGTTGATAGTGGGAATGTAAAATGGTACAGCTACTCTGAAAAACAGTTTGGTAGTTTCTTACAAAACTAAATATACTGTTGTCATATAATCCAGCAATTACATTTCTGGGCATTGTTATGGGGTGAATATTTGCATCCCTCTAAAATTCACATATTGAAATCCTACATGCCAGTTTGATGGTATTAGGAGATGGGGTCTTTGGGAAATAATTAAGATTAGATGAGGTCATGAAGGTGAAGCCCTTATGAAAAGAATTAGTGTCCTTATGTAAGCACTGAGAGAGCTGCTTTCCCCTTCCTCCATGTGAGATTCCAGAGAGAAGACCACTGTACTTAGACCCTCGCCAGACACTGAATCTGCTGGTGCTTTCGTCTAGGACTTGCCAGACTCCAGAACTGTGAGAAACAAATTTACGTCGTTTGTGTCTTTTGTTATAAGTTAGTGGTCTTTTGTTATAATAGCCTGAATGAACTAAGACAGACATTCCTCTCAGAGAAATGAAAATGGAAAATTCACTTTCACACAGAAACATGAACAAGAATTTTCATAGCAGCTTTATTTGTTATAGCCAAAAATTGGAGACAGCCTACATATCCTTCAATAGGTAAATAGTTAAACAAACTGTGGTACGTATTAATACATACCATGAAATAGTACTCAGCAATAAAAAGAAGTGATTGATTTGTGCCACATCATGGATTATAAATCTGTAGGGAATTATGCTTAGTGAAAAATACCCTAAAAGGTTATATACTATCTATATAACATTTTTGAAATGACAAAATTTTATGAATGTAGAACAGACTGGTAGTTGTCAGGGGTTAAGGAGGGATTGAGAGGTACAGGAAGAAGGTGGATGTTGTTATAAAATAGTGACAGGAGGTATCTTGTGGTGATAGAACTATGTCTTGACTGTGATGGTGACTATATGAACTACACATGGGGTGTAATTGTATAACTACACAGAGAGAGAGAGAGAAATACATACATATACATATACATATACATATACATATACATATACATATACATATACATATACCTAAAATACATGTACAGATACAAAAATAGCCGGGTGTGGTGGTGCACACCTGTACATATGTATATATGTATGTGTGTGTATATATATATGTATGTATTTCTCTCTCTGTGTAGTTAATTATATACGTGTATGTGTATATATACATATATATGTATGTGTGTGTGTGTATATATATATATATATATATAGAGAGAGAGAGAGAGAGAATCTACAATTATTCCAATAAGAATTTCAGTTAAAAAGTTATTCATGGCCAGGCGCAGTGACTCACGCCTATAATCCCAACACTTTGGGAGGCCGAGGCGGGCAGATCTCTTGAGGCCAGGAGTTTGAGACCAGCCTGGCCAACATGTGAAACCCTGTCTCTACTAAAAATACAAAATTAGCCAGGCATGGTGGCGGGTGCCTATAACCCCAGCTATTCAGGAAGCTAATGCAGGAGAATCTCTTGAAGCCAGGAGGCAGAGGTTGCTGTGAGCTGAGATCACACCACTGCACTCCAGTCTGGGCAACAGGCTCATAAAATAAAATAAAATAAAATAAAATAAAATAAAATAAAATAAAAATTAGCCAGGGGTGGTGGCGCATGCCTGTAATCCCAGCTACTTGGGTGGCTGAGGCACAAGAATTGCTTGAACCTGGGAGGTGGAGGTTGCAGTGAGCCGAGATCATCCTGGGCAATAGAGCAAAGCTCTGTCTCAAAACAAACAAACACAAGTAATTCATATATCCTTAACTTACCTTACCAACATTTACTGAGCACTTCCTATGTCAATGCTGTCCCACAGAACTTTCTGTGACAATGGAAATGTTCTATATATTCATTGGATAATACAGTAGCCACTGGCCATGTGTGGCTACTAAGCACTTGAAATGTAACTAGTGTGACTAAGAAACTGAATTTTTAATTTTATTTAACTTAAGTCTAAATAGCCATATGTAGCTAATGGCTACCATGTTGGGCAGCACAGTCCTATAAGTCAATTACCAAGATAGGTATTGGCAACCCTAAAATGAACATAGTCTTCTGGAAACTAAAAGTCTATTTAAAGGAGGCTAATAAACATATCAATATTATAAACCATATGCCAGAGTAGGATTTCTCATATTTATTTTATGTCTCAAAGATAAGACACCTGACCTAGCTGGAATTAAAGTTGTGAGAAAATCCTTGCAAAATGAAATACCCTGAGCTGAGTCTTCAAGGCAATTAATGTAAGCCAGATGAGTTAAAGCCTCTTGACTTTGGTGATTGGGGAGAAATACTGTCCCAGGTACAGGGAACAGGATTTATAAAGGCACACAGACATGAAAGGACATTCAGGAAAGGCAAGTGTTTGATAAGCCAGGTCAGAGTCAATGAGTATAGAGAGATAGGGAGGGGGTGGATGGCGAACGCCTCAGATGCCATGCCTTAGCACTTCAATTTCATTATGAAGATTATAGACAATATCAAAGTGTTTTAAGAACAACATAAGTAGGTTGACATCTTTAAAATATCACTTGCAGGCTGGGCACAGTGGCTCAAGTCTGTAATCCCAGCACTTTGGGAGACTGAGGAATGGGAATTGCTTGAGACCAGTAGTTCAAGACCAACCTGGGCAATGTGGTGAGAGCCTGTCTACAAAAATTTTTTAAAAAGAAGTTAGCCAGGTGTGGTGGGGCATGCCTATAATCCCAGGTACTTGGGCAGCTGAGGCCAGAGTAGCTTGAGCCCAGGAATTTGAGGTTGCAGTGAGCTATGATCATGCCACTGTGCTCTAGCCTAGGCAAGAGAGCAAGGTCCTATCTCAAAAATAATAAAATAAAATAAAATAAAATAAAACTAAATAAAATACCACTTGCCTCTCAATGGATTAGATACAGCAAGACTCCAGTTAGGGAGCTACAGGTGAAGCCCCTGAGAAGAATACCAAACGGCTCAAATAAGGCAGTGGAAGTAGGAGTGGGAAGAAGGAAATAGATTTAATAAACATTAAAGGGGTAGAATCAGGAAGATATATCCAAATGGATGTAGATGATAGGGTCACAAGTAATATGCTTGGAGATAGTTTCCAAGCATTTGACTGGGATAGCTCCTAGATGGTGGTGCTATTGGGGCAGAGACAGTTAATGAAAGAGAAAGAGTGGGTTTGGAGTAGAGTATGTAGGACTACTTTTTTAACATGTTGAGATTGAGCGGCCTGAGAAACCCCCAAAGTCTCAGACCAGTCAAGGAGGCAGTAAGAAGCACAAATCTGGGGCCAGGCAAGGAAGAGTGGAAGACATGCCAGTGTGGGTGCTACCTGAAACCATACATAGAGTTAAGATTGCCCAGGAAAAACTACATCAAATGAGAATGGCCTAAGAATGTAACTCAGGCAAGCACCAACATGAAAGGAGTGGGTGGAGAAAGAAGTGACCATAACAACACTGAGAAAGAGAGCCTAGAGAGGTGACATGAAGAAAACCAGGAGCAGCCTAGAGAAGGCCGGTGGGTCAGCTGCTGTCCTGAGCAGGGAGGAGTCAGCCCACTTTCACAAATACTCATACAGTTCTCCTTCGTTTCTTTCTAGCCTGAGAGATACCAAAATTAAAACATTTAAAGGCGAGGTGTGGTGGCTTATGCATGTAGTCCTAACTACAAGGGAGGCTTAGGTGGGAGGAACTCTTGAAGCCAGGAGTTCCAGACCAGCTTGGGGAACGCTGTCTCTACAAAAAAAATTTTTTCTTAAAATAGCTAGGTGTGGTGGTGCTCACCTGTAGTCCCAGCTACTCAGGAGGCTGAGGTGGGAGGATCGCTTGAGCCCAGGTGTTCAAGGCTGCAGTCAGCCATGATGGTGCCACTGTACTCCAGCTTGGGGACATAGTGAGATCCTGTCTCTTAAACACACACACACACACACACACACACACACACACACACACACAATATTTTGGTATCAGCACATGAAATTGGCAGACATCAGTAAACAGAGGAGTCTGGAAACAAACCCAAATACATTTGAGAATTTCATTTATAATAAGGGTGGCATTATAAATCAGTGAAGAAAAAATATATTTGTATGGGTTAAAGATTATAGCTAAAGTTCTGTAGAACTGAGCTGTAAGTACCTGTGGCCTTAAGCAACAGTAAATTACTTTCTCCCATTTGGTGAGCTCTATCCTCTTTCTGAAAGGGAAATAAACCCATGTAACTTTAAGGCCATGGACTTCAGTGGGAGTCTGTAAAATCTGGATGAAATCCCCTTGAACGATTTGGGTCCAACTTCACTCCACCACAAGGTTAGGAATTCTGAATAAGATTGCCAGATATTGAAAAATTAAAACATTCACTGCTTACATGTCATAGCTCAGAAAGTACAAGTTGTGCCAGACAAGCAATTAAGAGCTTTTGTTGTGGAAGTTGTTAATACATAAGTGTACTTAATAGCTTCTAACCTGCTAAAATCCCAGCATGCTGATGAATATCAGTGCCAGACTTTTTTTCTCTAAGAAGGAAAACATCATCATCAACACTGCCATGTAAAGGCTGTCCCCTAATGTGTCTCCAAACCATGGTTTAATTTTGAGTAGAAGGGTAGAAAATAAAGTACAAGTCTTTGCTATTGTGAGAACACATGGACACAAGAAGGGGAACATCACACTCCAGGGACTGTTGTGGGGTGCGGGGGGTGAGGGATAGCATTAGGAGATATACCTAATGCTAAATGACAAGTTAATGGGTGCAGCACACCAACATGGCACATGTGTACATATGTAACAAACCTGCACATTGTGCACATGTACCCTAAAACTTAAAGTATAATAATAATAAAAAAAGAAAATAAAGTACAACCTCATCTACCAATGGTGTATCCAGAGTATCTTCTTCATTGTCCCTAGGCCACACTCAGTTGATGAAAAATTAAGACTCACTTGTCATCATCACTGTCAGCATCAAGAACAGCATGGATTCACGTGGAGGGTTTGTAGGGCACCGCTCTTTGTTTTGCACAGGTGTAGTGATTTTAAGAGAATCAGAGAGTTGATGGGAGATTTGAAGAAGGTATCACATACTCACATTTAAAAAAAAAAAAGGCTCTCTGCCCATTAAATTCATCCTATTCTCATTTTAACTTTTTTTCTTTTAAAGCACATCCTCACTGATGCCACCTAAAGCCTTAGTTGCCTCTTGGAGGGGAATGTAAAACGCTCCCCTTTTTCTGGAAAACCCAACTCAATCTTATGAGGATCCATCAGAATCTCATGAAGATCTAAGAAGGATTTATTCAGAAAAGACAGATGAGAGAGTATTGCACTTTCTTTTCAGTATCTAGTGTTGGGAGTTAAAGCAAAAGCTATTGCCAGGATGAAAAGCCAGGACTGTATGGCCATCTATGCCAGAGAGAATATAGCAGAGAGTCTATTTTTACCATAACAGGGACAAACTTTTATTTTTGTAAGATAGGCCACAAACATAACACTGGAAATGTTTCTAAGGATAATAAGGACAGTCATTTTCTTCTGAGAACATTATACTCTATACAGTAGTAAATTTAAAATATATTAAAGAGAGAGAAAGCGAGAGGGAAAGGGAGAAAGACTCAGAGTGAGAAGGGGCGAGTTTGAGACTGAGTGATATTTAGCAGCTGTTTGACCTTGGTCATGGTCACTTATGCTTTCTAAGCTAGTTTCCTTATCTGCAAAATACCAGATGTCAGTTATGCTTTTTTCATGGAGTTGTTTTATCAAAGGCATGTGCCGTAAGGCAGAGGAGATGTCCTACAATCAAAGCTCAAAGGCCTGGCTCGGAGTCTTTACTCAATGATTTTGATACTCTAAAAGAGTAGTTATCAGATTTCTGTGCATCAAAATCATCTGGGAAGTTTATTTAAAATAATAGTGTCTGGCTGTATTGGATGTCTACCAATTCAGAGTGAAACCTGGGCCTCTCACGGCCCCTGAGTGATTCTAAAGCACAAATTTGATGTGGCAGATGCCCTGGGGTACCACCTAGATACCCCTTCAAGGAAGGATTTGTTTTCTTGCCCCTGGGAATGTGGCTGGCAGGCAGCCTTTAGCTCTCAAGTCTGCTTCCTCTTCTTCCATCCTTAGGAGTCGTGTCCCAAGGGCACTTCCTAATACACATCTCAAACACTAAACTCTGTCTCTAAGTCTGCTTTCTGCACAACCCAACCTGCTACATTTGGGAAATATGAATCTGAAAACCAGATTTAACTATGTTCTTCATCATCCTAAAAAACCTTCTTAGGTCTTCATTGACTGCAGAATCCTTTGCATGAACGTTAAGGCCCTTCATGATTTGATACCAATCTTTCTTTCCTTCCTTTAAGTGTTTCTCAATCCCCAAGCCAGAAAAAATGGACTATTTTCTGTTTAACCAAGCATTTCCATGATGGAAGCTTTTGCTTAAGTGTTCCCCTGACATGAACTTACTCTTCTTTTCCCTATTAAAATCCTATTGGTTCATGAAGGTTCCTTTCAGGTGCTACCTGAATGATGAGGTCTTTCTTAATTCTCCAGTTTCACGCTAGCCTCATTCCCTTGCTATAAGTTGTGGTGTTTGGGTGTCGTGCTCACCAAACTTAGCTTCTCAAAACCAGAAATCCTGTTTTCCAGCATTTTTTCCCCATATCACTCAGCCTAACACCTTAGTTATAGTGGATACACAGATTATTTGTTGGATTAGTCAGTGGTACTGAGGCAGTAATTTATTAAAACGTAAACTTGTACTGCTAGAAAAACCCCATAGAATATATCATTGACACTATTGCCTCCATTTATTGCACAGATAAGAAAGCAGAAGGTTAAAAAACTTGTTTAAAGCCATATAATCAATAAGTAGTAAAATGTTGGCATAACTCAGATCTACTGACTTTTTATTGCATATATATTTTAATGTTCAATTTTAAAATTATAAACATAACACATAAACATTTAAAACTACTCTGCCATGATACTGTAGTGATGGATGCAAATCATGATAAATTTGTCCAAATCCAAAGAATGTACAACACCAAGAGTGAACCCTAATGTAAACTATGAATTTGGAGTGATAATAATGTGTCAGGGTAGGTTCATCGATTTTAACAAATGTACCACTCTGGTGAGGGATGTTGATAATGGGAGGACTGTGCATATGTTGGAGAAGTGGGTATATAAGAAATCTCTGTATGTTCTGCTCAGTATTGCTGTGAACATAAAACTTCTCTAGAAATAAAATCTATTAAAAATCATTGTTGGTAATTTTTAATGCAGAATATGCAATCAATTAAATTCCTATAAAGGTTTACATCTGAATCATAAATTTGTTTCTAATTTGGTTATTTGGTCACTTCAAACATATTAAAGAATAGCCAAAACATCTGAATACAATCTTTTGTTTTAACAAAATTACTACCACATGCCTACTTAAACATATTCTGAAACTCAACATCACAAATTTAATTGACTTTCTCTTTGTCTTCACATCACTTTAATAATTCTTAGATTTAGAGTAACCTCTGTTTTTTTATATTACCCAAAGGCGTCCCAAAATTATTTTGATAACTTCCTAGGGTTTCAATAATCTCACAGGAACCTGGGAAAACAGCATTTATCTTCCCAAAACAAGCTCTAAGTGATGGTTCTGAATTACTAGTATATAAATACTTTTTTTAAATAGTGTTTTCAGTATTATCTGCATTCATAACCACAGACTAAACACACCCATACAATCAGTCCCAGAGCAAGAGAGACAGCATTACAAGTGAACAGAAGGAGTTTATGCAGTGGATGTGTTTCACTCAATTTTCGTTTATCTCTGTAGCCATGGCAATGACTCTTGGTCAACTCTGAGAATTAAACTACTGGAATGTTTACATACTGACTGTCTAATGACACTAATCTATAGGCTCAAAGTAATGGGTCAAGATGAACCAAGTTATCAGCATGTTTACAGTAAACATGAACGCCTGTGATGTGCACCCAGGACCTGGTGTAGGGTTTGCACCATGGCTGATTAAGTGGAAGGAATGTGACCAACTCCGTTTAAGAACTTTGGATCACAAGATTCAAGCAAGCACTCTTGGGCACGGTTATCTCACACAGATCCCTGCAGTTTACAGCTGGAGATGTATCCAGAGTTCCTCAGAGAAGGAGGACAAGAAAGCTTACTGTCAACCTTCTAGCCTGTGCCTGTGTAGTATCTTTTTTCTGTTATTCCTGCATGCATCCTTTGCTATAATAAATCTTAACCATGACTATAACATTATGTTGAATTTTATTAGTCCTTCCAGCAAATTCCCAAACTAGTGAGTGGTCGAAGAATTACTGAAATAACTAACACTTCAGAAGCACCCCCTCTTCTTCCCTTGAAATCATTACCTTCTCCGAAGAATAACTACCATCCTGACTTCTGGCAGCATAGAGTAGTTTTGCCGTTTTTGTACTGATGTATTTAGAATCATACAGTCTGTATTTTAGTATCTGACTTCTTTCACTCAAATACTACGTTTATGGGAGTCATACACGTTGCCGTGTGCAACTGTAGTTCATTAATTTTCATTATGGTAGAACAGTCCATTGACTATAGCACAATTTATGCTCTCATTCCTCTGTAGATGGATGTTTGGGTTGTCCCCAGTTTGGGATTATTATTGATACTGTTGCTACATTATGTTCTAGTTCATGTCTTTTGATAAACCCATGAATGCACTTCTGTCAGCTATATACCCAGAAGTGGAGCTGTTGGACCATAGGGAGTATATATGTTGACATTTATTTAGTAAATATTGTGAAAGAAATTTTCAAACTAGTTGTACCAGTTTACCTTTCCACTAGTGGTATATGAGAGTTCCAACTGTTCCACGTCTTTGCCAATACTTTACACTGTCTTTTTATTTTTATTTATTTATTTATTTATTTATGTTTTGAGATGGCGTCTCTCTCTGTCGCCCAAGCTGGAGTGCAGTGGCGCGATCTCGGCTCACTGCAAGCTCCGCCTCCCGGGTTCACGCCATTCTCCTGCCTCAGCCTCTCCGAGTAGCTGGGACTACAGGCGCCCGCCACCACGCCCGGCTAATTTTTTGAATTTTTGGTAGAGACGGGGTTTCACCGTGGTCTCAATCTCCTGACCTCGTGATCCGTCTGCCTCGGCCTCCCAAAGTGCTGGGATTACTGTTTTTTTATTTTAAATCCATCTAGTTAGAAGGCGTGGCATTACATTGCT
Organism: Nomascus leucogenys; assembly: GCF_006542625.1. Classification (NCBI taxonomy): domain Eukaryota; kingdom Metazoa; phylum Chordata; class Mammalia; order Primates; family Hylobatidae; genus Nomascus; species Nomascus leucogenys. Next base: position 4,208,477 of record NC_044391.1, read on the forward strand.
GTTTGAATTTGTGTTGCTCTGATAACCATGAAGTTGAACATGTTATCACATGATTATTGACCGTTTAGGTATGATCATGTGTACTTTTCGGTCATGTTTTTCCTATGGGTTAGTGCCTTTGTAATTCTTTACATATTCCGAATTGAATTCCTTTATTGGTTATGTATTGCAAATATATTCTCCAACTGTGATGTTTGATTTTCTGTAACTAGTATAGTGCACTTGATTAACCAATCTGCTAACTTTATTCTGCTCGCCTCTCCACCATACTTTACTCAACAAACATTTATTAATTAACTGCTACATATCTGGGCACTTGGTCAATACTGGGGGAAATATTAAGCACAGTGATTCCTGTTTATACTCTTCCTGAAGAAATTATTGTAGCTGACTTTCATCCTAAGTCAATTCATCTTATTTAAAGGATGTGAAAACTACTCTTCTAAGGGTTTTAGGGTTAAATTTTCTCAAGACATTACTAGCCTTTTTTTTTTTTTTTTTTTTGGTAGGGGTGTGGTTAAAGTTTTGCTGTGTTCTACCATTGAAGACTGAAGTAAAAAGAGGCAAAAGTACTCTTGGCTTACTTTGCAACTATGTCATGTCATTGTATTATTCCCCTGGTCATAAGTGTTTTTGCTGCCACTCACACAATATGTAAGTATTATGTCTTTGTTCCAGTGCCCCCAACCTACTTCTGTATCACCTTTAATATTGGTTATGCCACTCCTCTGTTTCCCTGACTTCCATCTCCACCATATATTAAATACTCACCAAATGAGTCTGCATTTTTCTAAGTCTCCAAAAGCAGATCCTTAGATAAAGATTCACATGCAATTGTTTATTTAGGATGTGAACCCAGAAAACAAGGGTAGAGGAGTAGGCAATTGAGAAAAAGGAAAAAAAAGGCTGTCAAAAAAGGGCAGGCAGACGGGTGTGGTGGCTTATGCCTGTAATCCCAGCACTTTGGGAGGCCGAGGCAGGTGGATCACCTGAGGTCAGGAGTTCAAGACCAGCCTGGCCAACATGGTGAAACGTGGTCTCTACTAAAACTACAAAAAAATTAGCTGGACATGGTGGCAGGCACCTGTAATCCCAGCTACTTCGGGAGGCTGAGGCAGGAGAATCACTTGAACCCAGGAGGCGGAGGTTGCAGTGAGCTGAGATTGTGCCATTGCACTCCAGCCTGGGTGATGAGAGCGAAACTTTGTCTCAAAAAAAAAAAATTAAAAAAAAAAACAAAGAGCATTCTAGCAAGTCAGTCACCACTCTGATCTCAGTTGCAGTGGAGAACTCTTCGATCAAGTGTAGAACAAATGCCTCTGAGTTAATTCACTCAAAGAACAAAGGAGCTGGGGTATTTATACATGGTCTCCTTTCAGTCATTGTTTCAGGGCTTCTCCTGAGTTGGGAGGTGTGTGTTAATTTTCCAACACATCTCTCGTGCCCCTGTCTTAAGAAGAGCAGTTTCTGTTTCCAGAGCAAGCAAACATTAACAGGTGCTGGCAGTTGAAGTCAGATTTTTCGGTGCTGAATTACATAAGTTCAGGTTAGTAGATAGAATGTGGAAGGGGAACTTGAAAAAGGAAAGTATCTTTAAGGTTAAAATAACATGCATACAACTTCATTTTCTTTTAAATTTTTCTTTATGTTAAAAGTTCTTGACTGCCTAATGATAGTACTAAAAGAGTTAGTGCTCTTGAAAATTTCTATTGCACTTATATGTATCACTATTTGGGCCTTAGTTGGAAATGACATCTGCTAGAATCATCTTTTATTAGTAGGACACTATCCAATTTTTTAAAAACGTACATAATGGGCCCTGGGTAATAAAGAATCCCAAAATAATAAGGCTATTATTTCTAAAAGTAGAAATTATTCAATAGGTCTTCTGGGTGTCAATCCAGAGTTAAGATGGTGCTCCATGGTGTAAAAGACCCAAGGCACTGTTACCTTGCTCCATCAGGCATGGCTTCTATTCTCAGACTTACACTCTAGGCTGGCTGCTGGAGCTCCAACCAATCCAGTCTCTCATGACGGCCTAAAGGAAGGTGGGAGGATTGAAGCAGAGATGCATGCACTTCTCAGAAACTGCACACCCTACCTCTGCTTGTATCCCATTGCCAAACACTTGGTCACATGGCCAGACCCAGCTGCAAGGGAGGCTGGAAAAAATCTTTATTCCAATTAGCCACATGCCCAACTGAAAAGGAAGCTTTACTACTGAATAAGAAGGGGGAAAGATATTTGGGGCAATGGTCACTCTCCTTTCTCAAAGGTCAAAAAAAAAAAAAAAGGAATGGGAATTTAAAAAAAAAACTAAAGTGTAAGTAACCTCTAACAAAGTTTTAGCTTAACTGGTGTGAGATGGTATCTCATTGTGGTTTTGATTTGCATTTCTGTGATGACCAGTGATGATGAGCATTTTTGCATGTGCTTTTTGGTTGCATAAATGTCTTCTTTTGAGAAGTGTCTGTTCATGTCCTTTGCCCACTTTTCGATGAGTTGTTTGTTTTTTTCTTGTAAATTTGTTTGAGTTCATTGTAGATTCTGGATATTAGCCCTTTGTCAGATGAGTAGGTTGTGAAAATTTTCTCCCATTTTGTAGGTTGCCTGTTCACTCTGATGGTAGTTTCTTTTGCTGTGCAGAAGCTCTTTAGTTTAATTAGATCCCGTTTGTCAATTTTGGCTTTTGTTGCCATTGCTTTTGGTGTTTTAGACATGAAGTCCTTGCCCATGCCTATGTCCTGAATGGTGTTGCCTAGGTTTTCTTCTAGGGTTTTTATGGTTTTAGGTCTAACATGTAAGTCTTTAATCCATCTTGAATTAATTTTTGTATAAGGTGTAAGGAAGGGATCCAGTTTCAGCATTCTACATGTGGCTAGCCAGTTTTCCCAGCACCATTTATTAAATAGGGAATCCTTTTCCCATTGCTTGTTTTTGTCAGGTTTGTCAAAGATCAGATAGCTGTAGATATGCAGCATTATTTCTGAGGGCTCTGTTCTGTTCCATTGATCTATATCTCTGTTTTGGTACCAGTACCATGCTGTTTTGGTTACTGTAGCCTTGTAGTATAGTTTGAAGTCAGGTAGCATGATGCCTCCAGCTTTGTTCTTTTGGCTTAGGATTGACTTGGCGATGCAGGCTCTTTTTTGGTTCCATATGAACTTTAGTTTTTTTCTAATTCTGTGAAGAAAGTCATTGGTAGCTTGATGGGGATGGCACTGAATCTATAAATTACCTTGGGCAGAATGGCCATTTTCATGATATTGATTCTTCCAACCCATGAGCATGGAATGTTCTTCCATTTGTTTGTATCCTCTTTCATTTCATTGAGCAGTGGTTTGTAGTTCTCCTTGAAGAGGTCCTTCATGTCCCTTGTAAATTGGATTCCTAGGTATTTTATTCTCTCTGAAGCAATTGTGAATGGGAGTTCACTCATGATTTGGCTCTCTGTTTGTCTGTTATTGGTGTATAAGAATGCTTGTGATTTTTGTACACTGATTTTGTATCCTGAGACTTTGCTGAAGTTGCTGATCAGCTTAAGGAGATTTTGGGCTGAGACAATGGGGTTTTCTAGATATACAATCATGTCATCTGCAAACAGGGACAATTTGACTTCCTCTTTTCCTAATTGAATACCCTTTATTTCCTTCTCCTGCCTAATTGCCCTGGCCAGAACTTCCAACACTATGTTGAATAGGAGTGGTGAGAGAGGGCATCCATGTCTTGTGCCAGTTTTCAAAGGGAATGCTTCCAGTTTTTGCCCATTCAGTATGATGTTGGTTGTGGGTTTGTCATAGATAGCCCTTATTATTTTGAGATACGTCCCATCAATACCTAATTTCTTGAGAGTTTTTAGCATGAAGGGTTGTTGAATTTTGTCAAAGTCCTTTTGTGCATCTATTGAGATAATCATGTGGTTTTTGTCTTTGGTTCTGTTTATAGGCTGCATTACATTTATTGATTTGCATATGTTGAACCAGCCTTGCATCCCAGGGATGAAGCCCACTTGATCATGGTGGATAAGCTTTTTGATGTGCTGCTGGATTCGGTTTGCCAGTATTTTATTGAGGATTTTTGCATCAATGTTCATCAAGGATATTGGTCTAAGATTATCTTTTTTGGTTATGTCTCTGCCCGGCTTTGGTATCAGGATGATGCTGGCCTCATAAAATGAGTTAGGGAGGATTCCCTCTTTTTCTATTGATTGGAATAGTTTCAGAAGGAATGGTACCAGTTCCTCCTTGTACCTCTGGTAGAATTTGGCTGTGAATCCATCAGGTCCTGGACTCTTTTTGGTTGGTAAGGTATTGATTATTGCCACAATTTCAGAGGCTGTTATTGGTCTATTCAGAGATTCAACTTCTTCCTGGTTTAGTCTTGGGAGGATGTATATGTCGAGGAATTTCTCCATTTCTCCTAGATTTTCTATTTTATTTGCGTAGAGGTGTTTGTAGTATTCTCTGATGGTAGATTGTATTTCTGTGGGATCGGTGGTGATATCCCCTTTATCATTTTTTATTGCATCTGTTTGATTCTTCTCTCTTCTTTCTACACCAGTTAGAATGGCCATCATTAAAAAGTCAGGAAACAACAGCTGCTGGAGAGGATGTGGAGAAATAGGAACACTTTTACACTGTTGGTGGGACTGTAAACTAGTTCAACCATTGTGGAAGTCAGTGTGGCGATTCCTCAGGGATCTAGAACTAGAAATACCATTTGACCCAGCCATCCCATTACTGGGTATATACCCAAAGGACTATAAATCATGCTGCTATAAAGACACATGCACACGTATGTTTATTGCAGCACTATTCACAATAGCAAAGAGTTGGAACCAACCCAAATGTCCAACAATGATAAACTGGATTAAGAAAATGTGGCACATATACACCATGGAATACTATGCAGCCATAAAAAATGATGAGTTCATGTCCTTTGTAGGGACATGGATGAAACTGGAAATCATCATTGTCAGTAAACTATAGCAAGGACAAAAAACCAAACACTGCGTGTTCTCACTCATAGGTGGGAATTGAACAATGAGAACACATGGACACAGGAAGGGGAACATCACACTCTGGGGACTGTTGTGGGGTGGGGGGAGGGGCGATAGCATTAGGAGATATACCTAATGCTAAATGACGAGTTAATGGGTGCAGCACACCAACATGGCACATGGATACATGTGTAACAAACCTGCACGTTGTGCGCATGTACCCTAAAACTTAAAGTACAATAATTATTAAAAAAAAATTTTAGCTTAAAGCAGTCATTACTGGGACATAAAAGAAAATAAGCATTTTCCTTAGACTCTTCCTCAACTTAGGTTAGAATGTTATCAACTTTATGTTAAATTTACAAAGAGTATGGACCTATTCCAGAGAAGTGGAGGTGGGGATGTATGTATGTCTGTGAATATGTGTAAGTTAGAAACCTAGAGAGTTCTTTCTTTTTGATCCCAGCCATGTTATAGAGATGGTGATACAATTTTAACCTACGTGAAAAAGAGATAATATTAATAAGTACTTTGAGTGCATAAGTAAAAATTCTCAAACATGAATTTGTTTTTATAGGTCTTATTTCTCATCAGCATGGTATTCCAATTCAAGCCATTTGTTTGGTTCCTCAATCTGCAATGTTCTTCAAGTCATAATAATATCATAAGCATATTTAAGTCTTATAATTACCAGAAACATAAATAGTCCCTCAGGAAACTGAATTAAAGATTTTTTAAAGAGAATAGGGAGACATTTTCAAGGTAGGCTTTCCTAACCACCATAAGAAACACACCCAAGGAAAAAACCGACCATTGGCATTGTCATTGCTCATGAATGCACAGATGGATTTCACAATTAAAAATAAAACCACAGGTCTCTTCACAAGAAATATGGGTAGAAAACAAAAATTTGTGATTCTCCTTGGATGATTGTGATGGATAATCAGAGACACAGCTTTTCATGTTGATTGGTCTCATCTTTCTGGAGACCAGAAATGGAATCCATCTGGATGCTTGCTAAAAGACAGCAGACGGAGTTATACCACATGACACGGAGCAGTTCTCTCTATCGTAATCCACCAATGGTGTTCTTTGCAAGTATAATATTACTGGATACCTGAAAGATAATTTTCCACTCATGATTTAGCTCTAGATTTGTTATGGCTGTGGATCCTCCATGTTAGGAGAGAAAGTTTCTTAAATATCCGCAGTGCTTTCCTTTTTTAAATTTGGAAAACAAAGAGAGACACAATAGCATGACTCTGTATCTGGAAAGGTTTTAGAACAATTCATGAAAGACTCATTTGTAGGCATCTTGAAAATAAGTGTATGTTAATGAGCAATAACAATAAGTTTTAAAAAGTTAATTATTATGCCACAAAAGCAAATGAACTGTCTCAATCATAAAATGTTAGTTATCATATATAAAATGTAAAAATACTTGACTTCATGTATTTGCAACTATCTTCTAGCTCAAATCTTCATCCTTTTAGACCCGAAATCTATATTTACTTCAGTCTTGAGGACCTAGTTTGTATTTTTTCCTTCATTATATCCCTTTTCATCTGCTTCTGTCCTTATCATTTTTAATACTGGTTTGCCACTCTTCTGTTTCCTTGACTTCCATCCCACCCTATATTTTATACTTACCTAATAAGTCTTCCTACTATCATTTTTCTAGGTCTCCAAATTAGTTTCCTCTAACTCTTACAAAAGATCCTTTTTATCTACTATATTTCCCATTCTCCCAAGGAGGATATTTCAAGTTAAGGTTTCCATTTACTTCACCAAATACCTTAATCTTTCTTTTGAAACATCCTTTCTGTGCTGATTGAAAGGGCCACGTGACGTTTTATTCACGCATTCAACAAGATTTTTGAAATGCATGCAATTATTTAGTTATATCCTTAAATGAGAGGCTGAGGCAGAAGGACCGCTTGAGTCCAGGAGTTCAAGGCTGCAGTGAGCTATGATCACATCATTGCACCCCAGTTTGTTAACAGAGTCTCAAAAAAGGGCATGGACTAAATCCATGACAACAAGGTCACTATTAGATGCACACAAATAAACACAGAGCCCGGATCTCTGTGAAAACCAGAGCTTTACATTTTTAATCAAGTTTCTCATTGGTCTCTCCAGGGTTCATGTTAGGTGCATGTTAGGTGGTCTCCCTCATTCATACTTTGTTTCCTGGACCCCTTCATCGGTTTTTCCCTCTGGACCACCTACCACCAGGATCTCATTTCTCCGTCACTAGGTTCTTTCTGGTCCTGCATCCATCCCATAGAGATGAATCTTTATCAGGTCATTTATATACTGCAGAGCTTCTGGGCAGCTTTCAGGTCCTCCAGTTCTCTCCCAGAAAAATGCCTCCAAGATCAAGAAAATGATCTCTTGTTACTATATATCAACTCTTAAAGCATAGCTTATGGGCAATTTTATGCTAAAGAAAGATCTCTTCCCAGAAAGGGGGAAAGAGAAAGCAAAACACCTTAAGAATGCGCTAGCAACACATATGAGAATGACCATATGGGCTGGGTATGGTCGTTCATGCCTGTGATCCCAGCACTTTGAGAGGCTGAAGCAGGAGGATTGCTTGAGCTCAGGAGTTTGAGACCAGCCTGGGCAACATAGCAAGACTTCGTCTCTACTTCTTTTTAGAAAAAAGAGACAATGACCACATCCTACACACCCACAGCCTTCTAATTTGCTATATTTACTCTCCCTAGCATTAGATAATCCACTTTATTTTTATCTTGTTACCACATTGTTGGAGAATGTTAAAGAGGCAAGTATATTAGACTCATTGCAAGTTTCTGTTCTGTAATCTCACCAATGTTAGGGCAGAACAGCAAAGCTATCCTATACGAGAGCTTGTGCATGATTCCCCTTCATGTGTCCTTTTTGTTTCCCCAGAAGCTACGTTCCTTTCCCCCACAGACTATTCCTGTTTCTTACGGTGATAAATATAAAATTCACAGGCTTGTGTTCATTGGCTTATCTTCCTTGGCATCAAGGAGGCTAGAGTGTAGACAAGGAGACTAACTTTAATAATCAGTAATTTAAATGTAAAAATTACAATGGTGGAAAAAAAGTAGAGTTATATAGTACTATAAGGGCCAGTAGAAGAGAGATATAACCTAATAAAGGATGTTTGGAAAATTTTTACAGAATGTAACTCTGAACCGGAGAACTGAAGACAGGGTAGGCATAAACTAGACAAGGGATCACAGGAGGAGAAGATTGCAGGCAAAGACTTTTCTAAGAAAGTCCATATCCCTTGGTGCAAGGGAGCAGGAAACCTACAGGAATTGAATATAAGAAGGAGTAGAGAGCTGGCAAGTTTAAAGCAAAAGAGAGTGTGGTTTAAGGTGAAGCTGGAAATGTGAAGAGTGGGGGTAGTCCAGACCATGTAAAATCTTACAGGCTGTGTTAGGGAGTGTTGGCTGTAATGTAAGACAGATGGAAAGCCATTGAAGGGTTTTAAGCAGGGTGTGGGATGTAAAAAATTAGACTTAGCTTTGAGAAGTTTGTTTTGGGGATGCTAAGTGGAGAAAGAATTGGAAGAAAATAAAAATGAATAAAGAAGCCAGTTAGGAGGTCTAGGTGGGAGATGAGGTAGCTTGACCTATGCTGTGCAAACAGATGGAAATAAAGAGATTTGAGAGACATTTCGAGGATAGATCTGTAGAACTTGTCAATGATTTGAATATAAGATAGAAGGAAGAGATAATTCTCAAAGATAATTTTAGGGTTTCTATCTTGGGGAACTGGGTAGATGGTGGTTCAACAGGACGTGGTTTACCAGGGAAGAAATAGCACATGTTGGAGGATTCTATTTTTTTTTTTCTTCTGCAGAGGAATTTGGTTTCCCTCTCTGATTTAGGCTCAATTCCACTGGAAAAAACCTTGAGACAAAGATTTAAATGCAAGTCGTCATTTTGGGGAAGCCAACGTGGAAAATGAGTAGAGAAGAGGGCAGTAAGAAAGGGAGTGAAAGAAATCTAATATGTGTTGATGAATAAGATGCCACTGTGGGCAACTGGGGCTCAACCTACTTGCAACCTCCAGGAGATGAGGTACAATGTGCTTTTGAGTTATTTCACCTTGGGGATGATAAATATGGAATATTTATATGCTAAAGCATATCCATTATTTGTTTAAGGACTCTCCCATGGGCATTAATTCATAGCACTTCTGGCCTGGCCTGTGTTCTAGCCAATGATGCCCCAGAAACCAGAGAAAGCCTCAGAGTGCAATGGGAAGATGAATGCTGAAGGGATATTGGCAAAGAATGGACAGTGTCTGTTGCCCTCTAATGCCCTCCAATATTTTCAATTTCACCATTTCTGTAAGTTTATTCACTCTATCTTGATAATTTTGTCCTTTTCAACGCCTGCCTCATATCTCAAATTTTCTTTTATTGCTACATTTTAACTAAACCGTTGATCCACAAATTCTTTGATCTTCAAGTCAAAATGGTAATTTCTATACCACTGCACACTGATAACTTTATATCTTTATTATCATGAGAGAGTAATATATTGTGAAACCATGCATGATTTTATGCCCAGTTGTGATGAAAAGCTAAGAAGATGAACTCATAGCCAAGCATGCAAAATGTTGGTCACAACGAAATAGCACTATAAATAATATTGACTTAAAAATGGAGCCTTCAGTGCATTGGTCTTAAACTGGAAAGAAAGAGTAAATTGGGTGCTTTAGGGGCCTGATCCTAAGTTATTCCTTATTTTTATTAGTGACTTCTATGATGGAGCAGGGAACACATTTTTCAACATTTGCTGATATTGCCAAGTTGGCAGCAACTGCCAGCGCTTTGGAAAGCTGCAATGTACAATCCAGGGCACCAATGGGCACAGACTAGATGCTTCATAAATATGTGGTGATTGATGGACTAAAATTGAGTACAATCTTTGCAGATATTCTTCCAAATCCTATGCCAAACCTCTCCATTCTCCTGGGCTCCAATCTTCATCCCCTTCTTCTCTGAGGACACCTGATGTCCTATGAAAGACATGATTTTGGATTCTTCCATTGCACTTTCTCCACCAACAGGATTTCTATATTAACTCATGATTCCTTCTTGCTAAGTTGCACTTTCTCTTTTCCTCCATCAACTGTCTTCTTCGATCCTTCTCCTCCATGCCAAACTCTCTTCATCCTCCTGGCTGGAAACCTGTTCAAGTGTTCCCTAAATTAAAAACCCATCTGCTCTCCCTTATGCAATTCCTCTGAGCCTCTAAGTGCTTCTCTGGAGAAAAATAGCCTCGACCCACACCTCCACTTCATCATTGCCATTTATTTCTTAATCCCTCTGGCCTTAGAAGGAGCCTTATGGAAGAACTCTGGTGCAAAGCCTTTTATATCCAGTTCATGGTACAGCTGCAATCACTTGCAGGTGAGAGCTGAATGCTCAATGAAAAGTACTAGTCAGCACTTTGCAGCTTCTCTTCTCCCCACCCCAATGTCTTAAAAATTTCCATTGCCTCCTTTCCACTGGTTGAGAGTCCTTCATCTTTAGCTTTTTCAAATACATTTAAAGTTTCTTCCAAAGTTTTCTTCTAGCCTTGGCCCCATTCCTTCCTTCCCTAAATTCTTTTACTTGAGGAACTCTTCTTCTCTGATAGGCTCCACTATGACTGCAGACAACCTGTGAGCTCTCCTTTTCCCTTGTTTATCTCTCACCTTTGTCCCTTAATGTTACCCCTTGTGTAATTTACACTTGAAAATTTGACAGTGTGTTATTTCTGTTGCACAGCTTGAACATTCCTATCTCTATACCTTTGCTTATGCAGGTTCCACTACCCATCATGGTGCCTTTTTTGCCCTTTATCCAATATCCACTTTCCCAATTCTGTGCATTCAGGAAAACCCAACACCATAGTTACCTCTTTCAAAAGATCTGTGTGGATATCCTTCAGACAAAAGACATTTAACCTCATACTACATTATCTGAACTTCCATCAGCATATTCATTGCTTTTCCCCTATGTACCAGTTATGCAATTATATGACGTTTTCCCATACCTGTTCCAGCCCCTTCAAGCGATCCCAGATTCTTCATATAGATATACTCCAGGAGATGGTGAAAAATGTATAGCGCACTGTGGAACTCATTTCTGGAATTATGCCAGACCACCTACCTCTTCTCCCATGTTTTTATTCTCCCACCTGCAGCTTTCTAACTCCTGTTTATTTTGTTGTGGATTCCCAACGCCACTCCCTGCTGACCCTCCCATTTTGCTCTTCAGTTGGACCTGCTTCTCTGATACCTTTGGATATAATTTATATTACTCATAAGAATAATGGGCCAAAGATTATTCAAACCCCACCCCAGGACTCTTTAACTTTCTTGGTTTTAAATCAGCATAGGGCGGCCTGGTGATAAAGAGGCTGAAATTCTCTGGAATTCAGGTAGAAAATCATGATATTGCCAAGTTTATCAAGCCCATTACAGTTAACACTAATCCTTTTAATATAGTGAGTGCTCAAAATAGAATTTTAATTAATCCATTAGTTTCTTTGCATAGTAAATGTTTGAAGAATGAGATTCAGGGTAGGATGTTTTGAAGGACTTAATGGGAGGAAAGTTACGTGCTTTGGGAAGTCATCTGAGACAGCAAGTTCTGTAGACAGTCTGCACAACTAGAGAAACTGGACACTTAGAGTGTATTGCAAGCCATTTGGTTTGGTGATTAGGTGTGAATTTTCTGAGTTTGAATCCTGATTCCATTGTCCACTAGTGATCCATAACTTAACCTCTCTGTGCTTCATTCCTTCAGTTGTATGTATAATACTGTATGTGGTTGATATGGAGGGTAAATGACATAGTATCTAGAATTAACAAAGAAATTAACAATGTCTGATACATACTCAATAAGTGTTAATTATTATCGTCAAAGGGAGAAGGGTATAGAGAATCTGAAAAAAAGTTATCTTCTCTTATAAAAAGTTGTTTTCTTCATAATTTTACCTAGCAATGGACTTGGATAGAGTCTTCCTAATAGCCGCAATAAAGTGGTGAGCATTATTTAAAACAGATCAGATACTTAATCTGTTACTTAAGGAACCCAGACTTTTTCCACATGTGTCCCCTGCCTAGGTCCTTGAAATCCACTCATTCAGTCAGTGGATGGAAAAAATAGGATGAGTATCAGGAATGCCATATTTTTTATGGGTGAGGCATCCATAGCCTCTACTCACATCTCACTGATTAGAACTCATCACATGAGTGCAGCTAGCTGAAAGGGAGGCTGGAAGATATAACGTGGCTATGAGCCAAAAAAAAAAAAAAAAGAAGAAATGGAAACAGGTGAGTACTTGCTGTTTGGGCCACTAGTACCATTTGATGAGCATTTGCCCTCTGGAATTAAGGGACCATTTCCAGAGCATGATCATCACAGGAAGTAGCAAGTAGCAAGCTCATGCACATGTTTATGACCATTGCCACATTCTCCATAAGGGACCCTCCTCCTTTCACTAGTCATACAGGGCCACATGGGGTTCAGGGGTACAGAGGATCAAGGAGCATAGGAAGATGCTACTTTAATTAGTCATCAGATGATTACAAAAGACCCTTTATATGTATGCACTAGGCTAAGAAATACTAGGAAAAGTAGCCAGATCTACCTAAAACAAAGGTTTCTGAGAGTTTACCTGAGTAACAAGTATTCAGTAGAACAACATGAAATAATATCTGCTTTCTTTTTCTCACTCAACATTCTTGGACAGAGCTCCCTCAAAATAGTCAACTGTTTTTAACTTTCACTGCCTAACATATTTAGAGCTGTCGTTGTGTCCCAAACTGATGAAAAAACATTCAACAATAATGTAAACCACATAATAATATTTTAATATTAGTATATTTAAAGCTAAATTCCAAATACAAATGTATAACTGACTTGGCTTGCTTTTTGAATCATGACATAAAGGAAAACATCCATTTCAAATAGCATTATTTTTATACACAGAATAGTAATTAACACAAATAACACTTAATATGATCCAGACACTGTTACAAGTATTGTACATGTATCACCACACTTCGTTTTCTTAATTACTGTGTGATTTCATCTGGCTCTGATTTCCTACTCAAATCTCATCTCAAATTGTAATTCCCACGTGTTGAGGGAGCGACCTGGTGGGAGGTGATTGGATCATGATAGTGAATGAGTTCTCCCTTGATCTGGTTGTTTGATAAGTACCTGGCATTTCCCCTGCGTGCTGTCTCTCTTCCATTACCATGCAAGACATGCCTTGCTTCCCTTTCACCTTCCTCCATGATTGTAAGTTTCCAGAGGCCTCTCCAGCTGTGAGGAACAGAGTCAATTAAACCTCTTTTATTTATAAATTACCCAGTCTCAAGTATCTTTATAGCAGTGTGAAAAATAGACTCTGTGAGGTAGGTGTTATCTCCATTTTAAAGATGTGGAATCATCTCTCGGAGATGTTGGGCAATTTGCCCAAGGTCACACAGGCAGTAACAGGCAGGATAGTTATCATATCTCAGATGATCTTGTTCTAGAGTCTGTGCACTTGACCAATTCAAATAGTAGCTCTCTCCTTGACCCCCACCAAGATTTGAAATTAATTACACATAACAGAGAACTCTAGGTTCAATGGAATTACTTTACATATTCCTTTTAGTTTTTTTTGAAATATCCCATAAAGTCATAATATTTGAGCATAAAATGTATTAGGCAAAATATTCTGATAAAAATAAAATACAAACTCTGTTTGGACTAATAAAAATGCTTGTATCATCCACATGGGGCATTCTATGAAAAAATATACTTAGATTTTTCCTTTATTCTGGGTAAACAAATTAACATCTGTTATACTAAATAGGCAAGCTTAGCCAGCCATGACGCTTCTCAACAAATATGTTCTGGAAGGTTTTAAAAATATATTTATTCTGGAGGCTTCAGAGAACTAGATTGAGCAGCTGGCAATGCCTAACAAGGCTCCTATTTCCCCTATTCATTCTCACGAAAACATTCTCTTTCAAAGAATCATTCAGACGAGTATAAAAGGAAAATATTAAAATATGGAAAAGTCAAGAGAAACAGAGGGTTGTAGTTCTGCAAATAGTAAGATCAAATACATGAGATTTCATTTTCCTAGAAAAATGGATGATTTGAACAATTTCATTAATTATTTTACCCAGTACCAGGGAAGGTCATTGGAAATGGATCTTGAGTCCTTAAGCAAGCTCAGTCCTTCTCTCTGCCCACTGGGCTAAGACATTAAAATAATTATATCATAAGACACCAAAGGACCTGATTGAACTATTCTGTATTTGTACCTGGTTAGATACATACAGCATCATGGTAAATAAACACTAGTACATATGCTATATGAGGGCAGTGGTTATGATTCATTTGGGAAGAAACACAAGGAAACATGAGGGCACAAGGAAACTTTTGGAGTCAATAGACATGTTAACTGTCTTGATTGTGGTGATTGTTTCCTGGTGTGTGTGTGTGTGTGTGTGTGTGTGTGTGTGTGTCATATAGATGTATGTCAAAACTTACCAAATTATATGTTTTAAATAGGGACATTTCTTGTATGACAATTATACTTCAATAAGGGGACTGTTAATGTCTTTTTTCAGAGACATCAATCTTAGTGATCACTAAGCAGCTTCCAGCAGGAATAATACGTGACTTTAGCAACTCCTGGGGCTTTCCAATAAGGCCTAGAGTAATCCCACCCTGCCCAGGACTCAGGAGAGAAAACAACCTTCCTTCCTCAAACAGTTAATAAATGCTAAGTATGGTGCTAAGCATTGAAGATAAAAGGAAAATTCCAAAATAAAAGATTATATGTTAAAATCAAGAAACAAAATCCAGCTATCTGTAGCATATACAAGACAGATCTGAAACATAACAATAAAAAAGGGTCAAAAGAACAAGAAATTGCTAATCCAAATTGAAAAACAGAAATCACAGTCTTAATGCCAGGCAAAGTTGAATTTACAGATGAAAGCATCAGTTTGATAAGAGAAAGATTGAAACTGCCCTTGCAAAATTATGAAAGTAAGGGAAATCTGACATAGTTGACTCTATTTTGCTTCTAACTTTCAAGCTATCATGGGTCATTCTTGGGTGTAGACTGAGCTGGCTTTGGGAGAAATTTAATTTATAGTTTAACCTTAAAGCAAAGATGATAATAGCTCTTTCCAAAACTATTAGTAAACCACCTTTGCAAGTAAAACAAATGAAAGGCCACATGGTTAGGATTATGAGAGGGGCCCGAATTCTGCTAAGATGTGGGTGTAGTTTCTGTAATCCCTCACTGCTCAGAAACCATGTGGCCAGAGGTCACAAGATCTGTGACTTCCCCAATTACTCCTATAGATAGCATCACTATTATAAAACCTAAGATTTTTTTTTTTTTTTTTGAGGTGGAATCTTGCTCTGTCACCCAGGCTGGAGTGCAGTGGTGTGATCTCTGCTCACTGCAAGCTCCGCCTCCCGGGTTCATGCCATTCTCCCACCTCAGCCTCCCGAGTAGCTGGGACTACAGGTGCCCGCCACCACACCTGGCTAATTTTGTTTTTTGTATTTTTAGTAGAGACGGGGATTTACCTTGTTAGCCAGGATGGTCTCGATCTCCTGACCTCATGATCCACCCACCTTGGCCTCCCAAAGTGCTGGGATTACAGGTGTGAGCCACCATGCCTGGTGGATTGGTTGAGATATCTTTCAGACTGACTCCTCCTGGACTCTGGACTTATGACTCAACTACTCCTGTGGCCCCACCCAGAAGCTGACTCAGCACACAAAGACTGTTTTCCATATCCCTATGATTTTATTCCCAACCAATCAACATTCACCATTCCCAAGCCCCCTGCCAACCAAACTATCCTTGAAAACCTCTAACCCCTTTTTGGAGGGAGCCAAGATGGCCGAATAGGAACAGCTCCAGTCTACAGCTCCCAGTGTGAGCGACGCAGAAGACGGGTGATTTCTGCATTTCCATCTGAGGTACCGGGTTCATCTCACTAGGCAGTGCCAAACAGTGGGTGCAGGACAGTCGGTGCAGCGCACTGCGCGAGCTGAAGCAGGGTGAGGCATTGCCTCACTTGGGAAGTGCTAGGGGTCAGGGAGTTCCCTTTCCTAGTCAAAGAAAGGGGTGACAGATGGCACCTGGAAAATCGGGTCACTCCCACCCTAATACTGTGCTTTTCCAATGGGCTTGAAAAACGGCACACCAGAAGATTGTTTCCCGCACCTGGCTCAGAGGGTCCTACGCCCACGGAGTCTCGCTGATTGGTAGCACAGCAGTCTGAGATCAAACTGCAAGGCGGCAGCGAGGCTGGGGGAGGGGCGCCCGCCATTGCCCAGGCTTGCTTAGGTAAACAAAGCAGCCAGGAAGCTCGAACTGGGTGGAGCCCACCACAGCTCAAGGAGGCCTTCCTGCTTCTGTAGGCTCCACCTCTGGGGGCAGGGCACAGACAAACAACAAAAAGTCAGCAGTAACCTCTGCAGACTTAAATGTCCCTGTCTGACAGCTTTGAAGAGAGAAGTGGTTCTCCCAGCACGCAGCTGGAGATCTGAGAACGGGCAGACTGCCTCCTAAAGTGGGTCCCTGACCCCCGAGCAGCCTAACTGGGAGGCATCCCCCAGTAGGGACAGACTGACACCTCACTCGGCCGGGTACTCCTCTGAGACGAAACTTCCAGAGGAACGATCAGACAGCTGAATTTGTGGTTCACAAAAATCCACTGTTCTGCAGCCACCGCTCCTGACACCCAGCCAAACAGGGTCTGGAGTGGACCTCTAGCAAACTCCAACAGACCTGCAGCTGAGGGTCCTGTCTGTTAGAAGGAAAACTGACAAACAGAAAGGACACCCACACCAAAAACCCATCTGTACATCACCATCATCAAAGACCAAAAGTAGAAAAAACTACAAAGATAGGGAGAAAACAGAGCAGAAAAACTGGAAATTCTAAAAAGCAGAGCGCCTCTCCTCCTCCAAAGGAGCGCAGTTCCTCACCAGCAATGGAACAAAGCTGGATGGAGGATGACTTTGACGAGTTGAGAGAAGAAGGCTGCAGACGATCAAACTACTCCAAGCTACAGGAGGAAATTCAAACCAATGGCAAAGAAGTTAAAAACTTTAAAAAAAAAAATAGACGAATGTATAACTAAAACAATCAATGCAGAGAAGTGCTTGAAGGAGCTGATGGAGCTGAAAGCCAAGGCGTGAGAACTACATGAAGAATGCAGAAGTCTCAGTAGCTGTTGCAATCAACTGGAAGAAAGGGTATCAGTGATGGAAGATGAAATGAATGAAATGAAGCAAGAAGGGAAGTTTAGAGAAAAAACAATAAAAAGAAACGAACAAAGCCTCCAAGAAATATGGGACTATGTGAAAAGACCAAACCTACATCTGATTGGTGTACCTGAAAGTGACGGGGAGAATGGAACCAAGTTGGAAAACACTCTGCAAGATATTATCCAGGAGAACTTCCCCAATCTAGCAAGACAGGCCAAAATTCAGATTCAGGAAATACAGAGAGCGCCACAAAGATTCTCCTCGAGAAGAGCAACTCCAAGACACATAATTGTCAGATTCACCAAAGTTGAAATGAAGGAAAAAATGTTAAGGGCAGCCAGAGAGAAAGGTCGGGCTACCCACAAAGGGAAGCCCATCAGACTAACAGCTGATCTCTCAGCAGAAACTCTACAAGCCAGAATAGAGTGGGGGCCGATATTCAACATTCTTAAAGAAAAGAATTTTCAACCCAGAATTTCATATCCAGCCAAACTAAGCTTCATAAGTGAAGGAGAAATAAAATAATGTACAGACAAGCAAATGCTGAGAGATTTGGTCACCACCAGGCCTGCCCTAAAAGGGCTCCTGAAGGAAGCACTAAACATGGAAAGGAACAACCGGTCCCAGCCACTGCAAAAACATGCCAAATTGTAAAGACCATCTAGGCTAGGAAGAAACTGCATCAACTAATGAGCAAAATAACCAGCTAACATCATAATGACAGGATCAAATTCACACATAACAATATTAACTTTAAATGTAAATGAGCTAAATGCTCCAATTAAAAGACACAGACTGGCAAATTGGATAAGGAGTCAAGACCCATCAGTGTGCTGTATTTAGGAAACCCATCTCACATGCAGAGACACACATAGACTCAAAATAAAGGGATGGAGGAAGATCTATCAAGCAAATGGAAAACACAAAAAGGCAGGGGTTGCAATCCTAGTCTCTGGTAAAATAGACTTTAAACCAACAAAGATCAAAAGAGACAAAGAAGGCCATTACATAATGGTAAAGGGATCAATTCAACAAGAAGAGCTAACTATCCTAAATATATATGCGCCCAATACAGGAGCACCCAGATTCATAAAGCAAGTCCTGAGTGACCTACAAAGAGACTTAGACTCCCACACAATAATAATGGGAGACTTTAACACCCCACTGTCAACATTAGACAGATCAACGAGACAGAAAGTTAACAAGGATACCCAGGAATTGAACTCGGCTCTGCACCAAGCGGACCTAATAGACATCTATAGAACTCTCCACCCCAAATCAACAGAATATACATTTTTTTCAGCACCACACCACACCTATTCCAAAATTGACCACATAGTTGGAAGTAAAGCTCTCCTCAGCAAATCTAAAAGAATGGAAATTATAACAAACTGTCTCTCAGACCACAGTGCAATCAAACTAGAACTCAGGATTAAGAAATGCATTCAAAACCACTCAACTACATGGAAACTGAACAACCTGCTCCTGAATGACTACTGGGTACAAAACGAAATGAAGGCAGAAATAAAGATGTTCTTTGAAACTAACGAGAACAAAGACACAACATACCAGAATCTCTGGGACACATTCAAAGCAGTGTGTAGAGGGAAATTTATAGCACTAAATGCCCACAAGAGAAAGCAGGAAAGATCCAAAATTGACACCCTAACATCACAATTAAAAGAACTAGAAAAGTAAGAGCAAACACATTCAAAAGCTAGCAGAAGGCAAGAAATAACTAAGATCAGAGCAGAACTGAAGGAAATAGAGACACAAAAAACCCTTCAAAAAATTAATGAATCCAGGAGCTGGTTTTCTGAAAAGATCAACAAAATTGATAGACCGCTAGCAAGACTAATAAAGAAGAAAAGAGAGAAGAATCAAATAGATGCAATAAAAAATGATAAAGGGGATATCACCACCAATCCCACAGAAATACGATCTACCATCAGAGAATACTACAACACCTCTACACAAATAAACTAGAAAATCTAGAAGAAATGGAGAAATTCCTTGACAAATACACCCTCCCAAGACTAAACCAGGAAGAAGTTGAATCTCTGAATAGACCAATAACAGCCTCTGAAATTGTGGCAATAATCAATAGCTTACCAACAAAAAGAGTCCAGGACCTGATGGATTCTACCAGAGGTACAAGGAGGAACTTGTACCATTCCTTCTGAAACTATTCCAATCAATAGAAAAAGAGGGAATCCTCCCTAACTCATTTTATGAGGCCAGCATCATCCTGATACCAAAGCCAGGCAGAGACACAACCAAAAAAGAGAATTTCAGACCAATATCCTTGATGAACATTGATGCAAAAATCCTCAATAAAATACCGGCAAACTGAATTCAGCAGCACATCAAAAAGCTTATCCACCATGATCAAGTGGGCTTCATCCCTGGGAGGCAAGGCTGGTTCAACATACGCAAATCAATAAATGTAATCCAGCCTATAAACAGAACCAAAGACAAAAACCACATGATTATCTCAATAGATGCAGAAAAGGCCTTTGACAAAATTCAACAACCCTTCATGCTAAAAACTCTCAATAAATTAGGTATTGATGGGACGTATCTCAAAATAATAAGAGCTATCTATGACAAACCCACAGCCAATATCATACTGAATGGGCAAAAACTGGAAGCATTTCCTTTGAAAACTGGCACAAGACAGGGATGCCCTCTCTCATCATTCCTATTCAACATAGTGTTGGAAGTTCTGGCCAGGGCAATTAGGCAGGAGAAGGAAATAAAGGGTATTCAATTAGGAAAAGAGGAAGTCAAATTGTCCCTGTTTGCAGATGACATGATTGTATATCTAGAAAACCCCATTGTCTCAGCCCAAAATCTCCTTAAGCTGATCAGCAACTTCAGCAATGTCTCAGGATACAAAATCAGTGTACAAAAATCACAAGCCTTCTTGTACACCAATCACAGACAAACAGAGAGCCAAATCATGAGTGAACTCCCATTCACAATTGCTTCAGAGAGAATAAAATACCTAGGAATCCAACTTTCAAGGGACGTGAAGGACCTCTTCAAGGAGAACTACAAACCACTGCTCAAGGAAATGAAAGAGGATACAAACAAATGGAAGAACATTCCATGCTCATGGGTTGGAAGAATCAATATCGTGAAAATGGCCATACTGCTCAAGGTAATTTATAGATTCAGTGCCATCCCCATCAAGCTACCAATGACTTTCTTCACAGAATTGGAAAAAACTACTTTAAAGTTCATATGGAACCAAAAAAGAGCCTGCATCGCCAAGTCAATCCTAAGCCAAAAGAACAAAGCTGGAGGCATCATGCTACCTGACTTCAAACTATACTACAAAGCCACAGTAACCAAAACAGCATGGTACTGGTACCAAAACAGAGACATAGATCAATGGAACAGGACAGATCCCTCAGAAATAATGCCACATATCTACAACTATATGATCTTTGACAAACCTGACAAAAATAAGCAATGGGAAAAGGATTCCCTATTTAATAAATGGTGCTGGGAAAACTGGCTAGCCATATGTAGAATGCTGAAACTGGACCCCTTCCTTACACCTTATACAAAAATTAATTCAAGATGGATTAAAGACTTACATGTTAGACCTAAAACCATAAAAACTCTAGAAGAAAACCTAGGCAACACCATTCAGGATGTAGGCATGGGCAAGGACTTCATGTCTAAAACACCAAAAGCAATGGCAACAAAAGCCAAAATTGACAAATGGGATCTAATTAAACTAAAGAGCTTCTGCACAGCAAAAGAAACTACCATCAGAGTGAACAGGCAACCTACAGAATGGGAGAAAATTTTTGCAACCTTCTCATCTGACAAAGGGCTAATATCCAGAATCTACAATGAACTCAAACAAATTTACAAGAAAAAAACAAACAACCCCATCAAAAAGTGAGTGAAGGATATGAACAGACACTTCTCAAAAGAAGACATTTATGGAGTCAAAAAACACATGAAAAAATGCTCATCTTCACTGGCCATCAGAGAAATGCAAATCAAAACCACAATGAGATACCATCTCACACCAGTTAGAATGGCAATCATTAAAATGTCAGGAAACAACAGCTGCTGGAGAGGATGTGGAGAAATAAGAACACTTTTACACTGTTGGTGGGACTGTAAACTAGTTCAACCATTGTGGAAGTCAGTGTGGCGATTCCTCAGGGATCTAGAACTAGAAATACCATTTGACCCAGCCATCCCATTACTGGGTATATACTCAAAGGACTATAAATCATGCTGCTGTAAAGACACATGCACACATATGCTTATTGCGGCACCATTCACAATAGCAAAGGCTTGGAACCAACCCAAATGTCCAACAACGATAGACTGGATTAAGAAAATGTGGCACATATACACCATGGACAAGAAGACAAGAAGATGGCTGAAAAAAGAAAATCTGGAAAGCAGCAAGAGAAAAATAACTTGTCATTTAAACAGACTCCAATACAATTAACTGCTGAATTTTCGTCAGAAACAATGGAGGTCGGATGGCAATGGGAAAACATTCAAAGTGCTCAAAATGAAAACAACACTTCATCAAGAATTCTATAATCAGCAGGGCTATCTTTCAAAAACTGGAAGTTAACTAAAGAATTTTCGTTAAAAAAAAAAGTAAGTAAAAATGTTGCTGGGAGGTCTGCCTTATAAGAAATATGAAAGGAAGTTCTTTAGGCTGAAAGCAAGTGACACCATATGGTAATTCAAATTCACATGAAGAAATAAAGAGCAAAGGTGATGATAATTTTGTAATTATAAATACTACAAATGTGTATTTCTGTCCCTTATTCTATTAATCATTTTTAAATTAATTGCATAAACATATGTATATAATGAATTGTTTGACCTATCACATAAAAACTCAGCACAAAGGAGGTGGGTGAAAGAAGTTACTGGTGGTAACTTGAATCCAGAGGAAGAAATAGAGGTTCAGAAATGATAAATGAGGAGAATAATATAGCAATATCTATAAATATATACTTGCTGTCTTTTCTTGTTTTAGATTATTCAAAAGGTATAAAATTATAAAGTTCTGTTTATAACAATTTATTGTGGGTTTGT
This sequence comes from Nomascus leucogenys, assembly GCF_006542625.1. Classification (NCBI taxonomy): domain Eukaryota; kingdom Metazoa; phylum Chordata; class Mammalia; order Primates; family Hylobatidae; genus Nomascus; species Nomascus leucogenys. Next base: position 4,230,868 of record NC_044391.1, read on the forward strand.
AACATTTGTAGATGTTATAATAGAACAAAAACTATCTCACTGGAATTAAGTTAGTATAAATCTGAAGCTGGTTTTGTTAAGTTTGGTGTTCATAATTAAAGTCCTGGAATAACCACAAAAGGAATAATCCAAGAAATAAAGTAAAAAAAAATCACTAAAGACATTAAAATACCACATAAGAAAATATTCACTCCATACCAAAGAAAGCAATAAAGGGAAAATAGAGGAACAAAAAGAATGAGACATTTAGAAAACAAAAAGTAAAATGACAGATGTAAATTCATCTACATCAATAATCACATTACATGTAAATGGATTGAACAACCCCATAAAAAGACAGAAATAGACTGGATTTTTAAAAAGATTCAATTATATGCTATTTACAGGAGGCACGTTCTAGACTCAAAAATACTACACTGAAAATCAAAGTTGGAAAAAGATGGATCATACACACAGCAACTATAAGAAAGCTGGAGTCACTGTGTTAATATCAAACAAATTTGGCTCTGAAACAAAAACAAATGTTACTGGAGATAAAAAGGAAAATGTAATAATGATAAAAAGGTCAATCCATCAAGAAGATATAACAATTACAAGCTTGTATACAATTAAAGACTACCAAAATACTAGAGGCAAGAACTGACAGAAATGAAAGGAGAAATAGGGAGTTTATCATCATCATCAACAACAAAACACTTGGAAACTTAAATATTCTGCTGTATTCCAATGAATACAGCTAGGCCAAAGATCAACAAGGAAGCAGAGCCCTGAACAACACTACAAAGCAACCACACTTAACAAACATTTATAGACCACACCTAACAACAGTAGACTATACATTTGTCTTGATTCTTCTGCATTCTCCAAAATAGACTTTATGCTGGGCCAAAAATAAACCTCACTAAATTTAACAATGTTCAAATACTACAAAGTATCCTCTTTGACCACAGTGGAATGATACATGTTACAAAATGGATGATGAATCTTGAAAAAATGCTAAGCAAAAATGCTAGTTGCAAAAGACTACATAAAACGTCCAGAAAGAGTATATCTACAGAGACAGAGAGTAAATTAGTAGTAGTTTAGGGCTCAGATGGGAGTGAGGCAGGGGAGAACAGGAGAGTGATACCTAAAGATTTCAAGCTTTCTTTTTGAGATCATAAAAATGTTCTAAAATTGATTGTGAGTATAACTGCACATATCTGTAAATACACTGAAATCTTTGGGTTGTATACTTTAAATGGTTGAATTGTATTATATGTGAATTATATCCCAATAAAACTGTCTAAAACATGTTAGATAATTCCCAAATAGAACGTTATAACAAAATGTGCAATCCACAATGAAGAACTAAGATCTATGAATATGTATGCATCAAATAATATAGTACTTATATTTTAGAAGCTGAAACTATAAGAAATACAGAGAAATTCACATAAAAATTTTATAGCCTAATATTTTTATTTATTTATCTCATTCCATGACAGATTAAGCAGACAAAAATAAAAATTTACAAAACTTAAATGATAGAATTTATTGCATGGGTTCATATGCATATTTATATATACATACACATTGCTTCTTGCCTGAAAACCGAGTATTAATTCTTCTAGACAAGCACCCCAGGAATACTCACAGAAGTTATCGAATATTAGACCTTAGAGAAAAATATAAGTAATATTTGAAATGTAAAAATAACAAAAATATGCTCTGATCACACTGCAAAAATCCAGAAATAAGTAAATCCAGAGAGAGAGAGACTTTTAGCTGACTTTCAAGGAAAATAGTAGAAAGCAAACATAGGTAAACTTTGGAAATGACAAAGAGGAAATAATCACAGGTACAGAAGAAACTTTAAATAATTATCTTAAGGTTGTACATCAAGGCCAGTTAAAGAAGTGAGGAGTATAACAGCTATGTGTGTTTTTAAAAAAATCCTAGCACTTTGGGAGGACGAGGCGGGTGGATTGCCTGAGCTCAGGAGTTCGAGACCAGCCTGGGCAACACGGTGAAACCCTTCTCTGCTAAAATACAAAAAATTAGCCGGTCATAGCAGGGTGCGCCGGTAGTACCAGCTACTGGGGAGGCTGAGGCAGGAGAATTGCTAGAACCCAGGAGGCAGAGGTTGCAGTGAGCCAAGATCGTGCCATTGCACTCCAGCCTGGGCAACAGAGTGAGATTCCGTCTCTTAAAAAAAAAGAAAGAAAAAAGAAAAAAAACCTCTATATATTAATCAGTTGGTTTTTTCTTTCCCCTTCTATATTCCCTACTATTTTGTAAGAGTGTCAATTTCACAAAATCATAAAGAGTCACATCTGAACGTATCCAGGAAGATTGCTTATGTCTGGCAATCCTGAACATGAGGAGAATACCATGTCTGATGGAACTTTGTGTTTCCTTGGCTGGACTGATGAGCAGAAATGTCTACATGTTCACTGGAGTGAACATGCATGGGGAACTAAAAAATGCAAAGGTTGACTGTACCAGACCTGAGCTTAACTGTATACAGATGTATTCCTTATCTCTCCCGTCACCCTTTTTCTGTTGTTCTGCCTGGAATTAGAGGTGAGGCGAGACTGATTCCTGCAGATTCTATACCTCAGGGTGGTTCAGCCAGCCTCTGATGGGGTTTCACCTATGGTGGCACTGGTGGTGGTTAGAAAGGTCCAGGAAGGGTCCTTCTGTCATCCTTCTTCCTCTTGAGCAGATGATATCTTAGTAGCCCTGTCTCCCTTTGTGGCTCCAGCTCTTCTATGCCATGATGGTTCCAACCTGTACTGAAGCCCCTGTCCCTTGGGTTCCAGTAACATTGCCTCTTCCCTCTCTCACATCAGCCTAGGGTGGTAGCAGCTTCCTGCTGCAGCTAATCTCAGATTGTTTCATATGCCCATGTGTCTTCCCAGTACTTCGATCACCTCTGTAATCAGCACACTCTGCCTCACCCCCAAGCACCATTACTAAAACCCTCAAGTGGGTTTTACCAACCCTTTTGATTATCAGTACATCAAGAAATATATTCCGCAGTTACACGTGTGCATGTGTGAAGTGACATATTTCTAAGTTTATTATTTGCTTTAATGTTTACAATAGTTGAAAAATGAGAATAAGGCACTGTTAATAATGGTATACCCATAAAATGGAGTATTGTATAGGCATTAAAAAGAATAAGGCAAAATTTTATGCTTTAAAAAAATTTTAGGCCGGGCGCGGTGGCTCAAGCCTGTAATCCCAGCACTTTGGGAGGCCGAGGCGGGCGGATCACGAGGTCAGGAGACCGAGACCATCCTGGCTATCACGGTGAAACCCCGTTTCTACTAAAAATACAAAAAATTAGCCAGGTGTGTTGGTGGGCGCCTATAGTCCCAGCTACTTGGGAGGGTGAGGCAGGAGAATGGCGTGAACCCAGGAGGTGGAGGTTGCGGTGAGCCGAGATTGCGCCACTGCACTCCAGCCTGGGGGACAGAGAAAGACTCCGTCTCAAAAAAAAAAAATTGTTGACAGGTAATAATTGTACATATTTATGGGATACGAAGTGATATCTCAATAACTGTATATGATGTGTAATGATCAAATCAGGGTAATTGGCATATCCATCACCTCAAACACTTATCATTTCTTTGTGCTTTGAACATTCAAAATCCTGTCTTCTAGCTTTTGAAAATATACAACAAATTATAATTAACTATATTCACCTTACAGTGCTGCAGAACAGCAGAACTCATTCCTCCTATCTAGCTGTAATTTTGTACCCGTTAATTAACCCCTCCACATTCTTCCAAGCCTCTGTTACTCACATTCAATGAGCTCAATTTTTTTTCAGCTCTCACATATGAATAAGAACAGGTGATATTTATCTTTCCGTGTCTGACTTACTTTGCTTAACGTAATATCTTTCAGTCTTATTCACATTACCACGAGTGACAGGATTTCATCCTGTTTTTATGACTGAATTGTATTCCATTGTGTATATATACCACAGTGTTTTTATCCATTCATCTGTTGATGGACATGTAGGTTAATTACATATCTAAGCTACTGTGAATAGTGCTGCAGTAAACATGGGAGTGCAGGAATCCGTTTGACATACTGATTTCCTTCCTTTGGATAAATACCCAGTAGTGGGATTGCTGGATCATATAGCAGTAGTATTTTGAGTTTTTTGAAATACCTTCACTCTGTTTTCCATAATGGCTATACCAGTTTACAGTCCCATCAACAGTGTGTAAGAGTTCTTTTTTTCTGCATCCATGTCAGCAAATGTTATTGTTTGTCTTTTTGATAATAGCCATTCTAATTGGGGTGAGATAAAATATATTTTTGTGGTTTTGATTTGCATAATTTCCCTGATGATCAGCGGTGTTGAACACTTTTTTTTTTTTTTTTTTTTTGAGACAGAATCTTGCTCTGTTACCCAGGCTGGAGTGCAGTGGTGCGATCACAGCTCACTGCAGCCTTGACCTCCCAGGCTCAAGCAATCCTCCCACTTTAGCCTTCTGAGTAGCTGGAACTACAGCTGTACACCACCACACCTGGATAATTTTTGTAATTTTTGTAGAGATGAGGTTTTGCCATGTTGCCCAGGCAGACTCCTGGGCTGAAACAATTCACCTGCCTTGGCCTCCCGTGGTATTGGGATTGCAAGCATGAGCCACCACAAATGGTCCATGTTGAGCACTTAAAAAATACATTCGATATATCAAAGATATAATATGCTTATATTAATCTTTGTTGGCCATTTGTATGTTTTCTTTTGAGAAATGTCTGTTCCGATCCTTTGTCCGTTTTGTAATTTGATTTTTTTTTATTTTTTTACTGTTGTATTGAGTTCCTTTTATACTCTGGATCTTAGTCCTTTGTTGAATGGATAGCTTGCAAATATTTTCTCCTGTTAAATAGATTGTCTCTTGTCTCTTCACTCCGTTGTCGCTTTTGCTATACTGAAGCTTTTTAGTTTGATATAGTCTAATTTAGCTATTTTTGTTATGATGCCTGTGTTTTTGAAATCTTAGCAATAAAATCTTTGCCAAGACCTAAGACATTTCTCCTGTTTTCTTCTAGGCTAGTAGTTTTATCGTTTCAGATCTTATGCTTAAGTCTTTAATCTATTTTGAGTGAATTTTTGTGTATGGTAAGAGATGGAGATGTAGTTTCATTTTTCTGCACATGGATATCCATTTTCCCAGCACCATTTATTTAAGAGGATGTCCTTTCCCCAATGTAGGTTCATGGCACCTTTGTAAAACATTAGTTGGCTGTAAATATATGGATTTGTTTCTGGTTTCTCTATACTGTTCCATTGGTCTATGTGTCTCTTTTTATACTAATACTATGCTGTTTTGGCTACTACAGCTTTTTCTATTTTTTTTGAAGGATGTCATTGGTATTTTTATTGAGATTGCATTGATTCTGTAGATTGCTTTGGGTAGTATTGTCATTTTAACAATATTAATTCCTCAAATCCATGAACATGGGTGTCTTTCCATTTGTCTGTGTCCTCTTCAATTTATTTCATCAATGTTTTGTAGTTTTAATTATTGAGGCCCTTCACCTCCTTGGTTAAATTTATTCCTAGGTATTGGTATTTTACTTTTTGTAGCTATTGTAAATGGGATTGCTTTCATTGGATTGTCAATGGAAAGGAAATCATTGCCTGTAGCTGAATAATAAAGTAACTGAAAAAGAAATAAAGACAATGATTTCCTTTTCAGCTACTTTATTATTGATGTATAGAAATGCTACTGATTTTTGTATGTTGATTTTGTGTACTGCAACTTTACTGCATTCATTGTTCCTTTTTCAGATAATTTTGGTTTTTAGGTTTTTCTAGATAGAAGATCATATCATCTGCAAAGGAACAATCTGACTTTCTCTTTTCCAATCTGGATGCCCTTTATTTTTTTCTCTTGCCTGATTGCTCTGGCTAGGACTCCCAGTCCTACATTAAATAAGAGTGGTAAAAATGGGCATCCTTTTCTTGTTCCAGTTCTTAGAGGAAAGGCTTTCAGCTTTTCCCCATTCAGTAAGATGTTAGCTGTGGGTTTGCTGAATATAGCCTTTATTGTGTTGAAGTGTATTCCTTCTAAATTTTTTAGCATTCTTATCATAAGGAGGTATTCAATTTTATTAAATGCTTTTTCTGTGTCTATTGAAGTGATTGTATGGTTTTTGTCCTTCATTCTGTTTGTGTGATGTATCCTATCGATCAATTTGCACATGTAGAACCATTCTTTCACCCCTGGAATGAATTCTATTTGAATATGGTGTATCATCTTTATGACGTGTTGTTGAATTTGGCTTGCTAGTATTTTCTTGAGGATTTTTGCATGTATGTTCATCTGGGATATTGGCCTATAGTTTTCTTGCTGTTTGTGGTGTGTCCTTGTCTGGTTTGGGTATCAGGGTAAAGAATTTTATGATTTGGAGTGAAAAAAGTCTCCAAGATATATTGTTAAAGGACAAAAATGAGGTGTAGACCATGTATATATATCTCAAAATGATATATTTGAAATGGAAGAATAGTGGAGTGACATAATTTTTAAATTTTTTTAATTAAAAAATTATTTTATTTTTGAGACAGGGTTTTGCTCTGTCACCCAGGCTGGAGTGCAGTGCTGCGACCGTGGCTCACCGCAGCTTAATCTCCTGGGCTCACTCAAGTGATCCTCCTGCCTCAGCCTCTCAAGTAGCTGGGACCACAGGTGCACAACACCATGCCTGGCTATTATTATTTTTTGTAGAGATGAGGGTCTCACTATGTTGGCCAGGCTAGTGTCAAACACCTGTGCTCAAGTGCTCCTCCCACCTCAGCTTCCCAAAGTGCTAGGATTACAAGAATGAGCCACTATGCTCAGCCCATATAGTCATTAAGGATGATAAGGAGACTTTTTGATATTGCCTAGTTTTTCTACCTTCTATGCATATGCTAACATTCCAAAATTTTGTAATCTTTAAATGAAAATGATTATTATTAAACATGAAAATGTATGTAAGGTGCCTAGCATAGTTAAAACAACAACAACAAGAGCCTGAGCTGCCAAAGTGGGATCACTGGATTTGAAAGTTTCCTCAACTCTTTATTAGCTACATGACCCTGATTAATATCCTTAATCTTTCTAAGTGACAGCTTACTCACTTATAAAATGGGGATAATAATAGTACCTGCCTCATAGGGTGGGGGTATAGTGAGATGACCCATGATTAATACTTAGCATAGAGCACAGCCTATAATGAGTCTTTTTAATCACTTTGGACTATCTTATTTTCACTCTAATCTTAAAATTAAAGGAGATTTCTTTATCCAAAGCTAGGATGAGTGTGTGAGGCAGCATGGTGGAGCCATCTAGGGGAAAAGCAAAGAAAAAGATTTCTCCCTGTCTATCCCTACTCTGTACCTAACTCATAGATCAAGGAATTTGGTCCCTAAAGGGAAGGAGCCCCCACCCCCACCCATGTAGCTATTACATGGCGGCTGTTTTCTAGCAGAGCCCTTTCACGTCACCACCACCCTCATGAAGGTGTTAAGATGTTTACAATAGTGATTTGTGGCACTAAATCGAAGTGCACCAAAGTAATAAACATGAGGATGAAAGCAGGTGGGGCTTAAAGGATAGAGGATGGTGATTATATTTGAATTCTGAATTGAACAGTTAGAAAAAATTAGACTCTAGCAGCACCTTTTGACACACATCTTTACAGTGGCCAGATATGCATGTCTTCCAGCAAAGAAGAGGAAGAAGAAAAAGAAGCAGAAGAAGAAGGAGAAGGAGAAGGAGAGACAAATTAAGATTTTTTTATCAAAGAAACTCCATATTTTTTATTGTAGTGGGAAGAACAGATTGCTCCCCAGCTGAAAGATCTGCACTGATAAGCATTAAAAAGCACCGGAACATTGTTTCTTCAGCCTCTGTAGGAATCTTTCCCACCACGCTGATGGGAACTAAGGAAGTGTGCACCCTCTTTCTGGGCAGTAGAAGAACTTCATGGACAACTCCAAATTCAAGGATAACTAGTCAGGATAAAAAGAGGCTATAAAAAAGATGGAGTAAATAAAAGATTAGATGTATCATCCCTAAGATATGGAGCAAGCCCATATACTTAAAAAATACTCTAAAGTCTAGAAAACAAACATAAAGATGAAAAGCATAATCTTTACACCTTTAATGACATTCAGGAAATCATACATTCTAAAAAATAAAACTCAAATATAAAGTAAGATAAGTTCAAGTAAAAAGGAAATAGATTAAAGACAGAAAATGTAAAAGACCAGAATATGGTAAGAGCTTAGAGAAATCTATAAAGGATAATTAAAATCAGTCTTAGTCAATAAATGGAGATAAGAGATAATAAAAGGCATTAATGGATAGATAGATGGATGGATGGATGTTGAGGATGGATGAAATACATGGGGGTTCATTATGCAATTATACCCACTTTTAAAATGTTCAAAATACTCCATGTCAATAAGTTGTAAAATAATCCTTCTTAGTAATAAAATAAGACATTGTAGAAAAGCAAGTCTCTAATTTGGAAAATGCAAGAATGCAGAGGTAAAGTTCTAGGACTTAAAAAGATGAGTAGAGAAATGAAAGATATAGAGAAGAATAAAAAGAAAGCAAATAACCCAATAATTTATTATCTATAATGTAAAAAATCAGATTAAATAATGAAAAAAACTCACTCCTGTAATCCCAGCACTTTGGGAGGCCTAGGCAGGCGGATCACCTGAGGTCAGGAGTTCGAGACCACCCTGGCTGACATGGTGAAATCCCATCTCTACTAAAAATACGAAAATTAGCCAGGCGTGATGGCAGGTGCCTGTAATCCCAGCTGCTGGGGAGGCTGAGGCAGGAGAATCGCTTGAACCTGGGAGGCAGAGGTTGCAGTGAGCCGACATCATGCCATTGCACTCCAGGCTGGGTGACAAGAGGGAAACTCTGTCTCAAAAAAATGAAATAATAATAATAATAATGAAAAAATAATAAAGTTATTTTGCTTTTTAAAGCCAGAGGAGAAATTAAATCTAAGAGGAGAAATTATTTCTAAAGAGCTTATAATAAATGGGATCAAATTAAATAAAAATATGTAAGAAATATATATTTTTGGTGGCATTTTTATTTCAAGGAGAGAGAAACAAACTTTTACAAGAATCAAAGAGGAAATAAAAATAAAATAGCAAATAAAAAAGAAAATTCCTCACATGACTTCTCTAGAGCTTTTAAAAATTGGAAACCAATGGTGCATTATCTACAGTGGCTTATGGAGAAAAGACTGTAATGCAAGACTCAGGTAGCCAGTTGTATCAATCAGGTTTCTTAGTGGCAGACAAGAGAATCTTCTCCAGGTAGTTTTAGCAGACAAGTCTTTGTTAAAAGATCCTTGGTCATCTACAGAATTTCTGGGAGGACCATCATACACTCAAGAACCAAGCAGTCTGAGAAAACAACTAACCACACCCACCCACTCTTTGGCAGCTGTACAGTAGAAAGAGAACCCCAGTGTCTCTGATCCATCTGTTCCAGATCTGAGTGCTCCTGTGACACACAGACATAGTTCAGCGGTATTGTGGGTTCAGTCCCAGGTCACTGCAATAAAGTGTATATCCCAGCAAAATGAGTCATACAGTCTTTTTAGTTTTACATTTATCACTGTAAAACCAATAACAATTTTACAACTGGTTTTGTACCTAGCTGTTATATGTAGGGCCATGTGTCTTTAAGTAGGGATACATTACTCTAAAAAAAAAAAAAAGAATCCTAGATAGTTTTTCCTTCAAGTAGAGTATTTGTAGTTTGAATACATCTCTTGTTTTTTTTTTTTTCTTAAAAAAAAAAAAAAAAAAAACCGTTGGTGTCAATCCTCTGAAATCCTGCCACGGCTTTAACAACTAAGTTATGTAATATTCTAAATTTTTTATTGTCATTTAATAATGTTCACTGCATCTTCTGCAGTAGATTCCATCTCAAGAAACCAGTTTCTTTGGTTATTCATAAGAAGCAACTCCTCAACCATTAAAGTTTTATCAAGAGATTGCAGCAATTCAGTCACACCTTTAGGCTTCACTTTTACTTCTAGTTCTCTTGCTATTTCCACTATATCTGCACTGACTTCTTCCAATAAAGTCTTAAACCCCCCAAAGTCATCCATGAGGGTTGGAATCAACTTCTTCCAATCTCCTGTTCATGTTGATATTTTTACCTCCGCCTGTGAATTATGAATGTTTTTAATGGCATCTAGCATTGTGAATCTTTTCCAGAAGGTTTTCAATTTACTTTACCTAGATCCATTAGAGGAATCACTATCTATAGCAGATAAAGCCTTACAAAACATATTTCTTAACAAGACTGGAAGATCAAAATTGTTCTTTGAATCATGAGCTGCCAAATAGATATTGTGTTAGCAGTTATGAAAACAAGATTAATCTCCTTGTACATCTCCATCAGAGGTCTTGGGTGACAAGTTGTATTGTCAATGAGCAGTAATGTTTTAAAAAGGATCTTTTTTTCTGAGCAAGAAGTCTCAATAGTTGGCTTAGAAGATTCAGTAAACCATGCTGTAAACAGATGTGTCATTATCCAGGCTTTGTGATCCATTTCTAGAGCACAGGCAGAGTAGATTTAGCATAATTCTTAAGAGTCCTAGGATTTTTGGAATGATAAATGAGCATTGGCTTCAATTTAAACTCACCAGCTGTATTAGTCCGTAACAAGAGCCTCAGCCTGTTCTTTGAATCTTTGAAGCCAGGAATTGACTTCTCCTTATGAAAGTCCTAGATGGCATTCTTTTCCAATAGACAGCTGCTTTGTTTACAATGAAAATCTTTTCTTTAGTGAGCCACCTTCATCAATCAACTTACCTAGATCTGGATAACTTGCTGCAACTTCTCTGTCAGCACTTGCTGCTTTACATTGCTTTTTTAGGTTATGGAGCTAGCTCCTTTCCTCAAACCTCATGAAAAAATCTCTGCTAGCTTCAATCTCTCTTCTGCAGCTTCCTTATTTTTTTCAGCCTTAATGGAATTGAAGAGAGTTGGGACTTTCCTCTGGATTAGGCTTTGGCTTAAGGAAACATTGGGGCTGGTTTTATTTTCCATCCAGACCACTCAAACTTTCTCCATACCAGCAAGAAGATTGTTTTATTTTCTTATCATTTGTTCACTGGAATAGCATTTTTAATTTCCTTCAAAAACTTTTTCTTTGCATTCACAACTTCACTGTTTGGCACAAGGAGAATAACTTTTGGCCCGTCTCAGCTTTTAACATGCCTTCCTTGCTAAGCTTAATCATTTTTAGCTTTTGATTTAAAGTAAGAGATGTGTGGCTCTTCCTTTAACTTGAAGACTTAAAGGCCATTTTAGGGTTATTAATCTACCTAATTTCCATACTGTTGTGTCTCAAGGATTAGAGAGGCCTGAGGAGAGGGAGAGAGATGGGGGAACCATCGGTTGGTAGAGCGGTCAGAACACACACAATATTTATCGATTAATTTCCCCATCTTATATGGGCACAGTTTGTGTCACCCCCCCAAAAAAATTACAATAGCAACATCACAGATCCCCATAACAGATATAATAATAATGAAAAAGTATGAAATATTGTGAGAATTACCAAAATGTGATACAGAAACACAAAGTGAGCACATGGCATTGAAAACACTGGCATGGACAGAGATGGCCGGGAGCAGTGGCTCATGCCTGTAATCCCAGCACTTTGGGAGGCCGAGGTGGGTGGATCACTTGAGGTCAGGAGTTTGATACCAGCCTGGCCAACATGGTGAAATGTCTCTACTAAAAATACAAAAATTAGCCAGGTGTGGTGGCACATGCCTATAATCCCAGCTACTGGGGAGGCTGAGGCAGGAGAATTGCTTGAACCTGGGAGGTGGAGGTTACAGTGAGCCAAGATCACGCCACTGCACTCAGCCTGGTCAGAGAAGCAAGACTCCATCTCAAAACGAAAAAAAAAAAGAAAGAAAACTCTGGCGTGGACAGACTTGCTCATTACAGGGTTGCCACAACTTTCAATTTGTAAAAATCACAATATTTGTGGAGTGCAATAAAATGAACCATAATAACACAGGACATGCCCATGTTCTGCCCCTCCCTGCTTTATTGAGGTACGGTTGACAAATAAAAAATTACATGTATTTAAGGTATACGACATGGTGTTTTGATAGAAGTACATATTACCTCTTGTAATGATTCCCACAATCAAACTAATGTATGTATCCATCATTTTATGTAGTTACCAAGTATGTGTGTGTGGTAAGAATACTTGCAAGTTACTCTCTTAGCAAATTACAAGTTTATCATACATTATTATTAACTGTAATTACCATTTGCCATACATTACTGCTAACTGTATTTACCATGCTGTACTCACTACATTTAACATGTTTAGATTCCACATATAGATGATTATATTAGTCCGTTCTTATGCTGCTTATAAAGTCATACCATAGACTGGGTAATTTATAAAGGAAAGAGGTTTAATAGACTCACAGTTCCACATGACTGTAGAGGCCTCGCAATCATGGCAGAAGGTGAAGGAGGAGCAAAGGCATGTCTTACATGGAGGCAGGCAAGAGAGCATGTGCAGGGGAACTGCCCTTTATAAAACCATCAGATCTCTTGAGACTTATTCACTATCACAAGAACAGCACAGGAAAAACCCGCCCCATGATTCAATTACCTTCCAACCAGGTCCCTCCCATGACATGTGAGGTTAGGGGAGCTACAATTCAAGAAGAGATTTGTATGGGTACATAGCCAAACCATATCAGTGATATTATCTAATATTTGTCTGCTGTATTTGGGATATACTTGCCAGAAATTCATCTGTCTCCCATGTGTCCATGGACTTATGGTTTCATTTTCACTTCTTCATATTGAAGGGTATTTCTGATTGACAGGAAGATCACATGCAAAACCCTAGCTGCAAGGAAGTCTGGGAAACGTAGTATTCAGCTTTCTAGCCACATAGCAGTGCTATTTAAAGTGTGTTTCATGGACCAGTGACAGGTCTCATTTTGTTAGCTGTCAAAGAAATGGTACATACAGAAATTAAGAGTAGCTCTTTAGAAACCTTTGAAATTAAGAGTAGCTCTTTAGAAATCGTTTATCTATTTAACAGAGTAGTAGAGTCTGTTGAATATGATAATTTTTAAGTGAGGTTTATTTTTTGCGTTTTAAATTTTGTTGTTTTTTTTTTCTTATTGTATTTTACAAAAGTATTGATCTGTGGCAGATTGAAAAGAAACTGGTATGTACCACGGATAATTTGAGAAAAATTGTTATATAAAATACCTGTCAGTAAGCTAGAAGGAGGTTGAAATGAATGCCAAAAGAGCCAATGTATAATAGATAAGAGAAAGATATTCTCTTCTATGCAAAGATGTAGAGCCTATATGTCATGATACCCTTTCTGGGAAAATGAAAACACTAGAGAATTGAATAAAAATAAAAACATCTCCAGACTGGGAAAGTAATGGCATAAGAGATCTAATGACGAATATTCAAACCAGTTAAACACAGAATTGTAAGTATTATTGAAAAAATATAATACACATTTAAAAATCTCCTTTCCTCTGTAAATGGGTATAGTGGCTGACCTCAAAGATGGCTCCCCAAAACCCCACCTCTTAGTCTTTATGGCCTCCTGTGGTTTCCTTCCATATCAAATAAGGCTGATTTCTATAACCAAAAGGATGTCGAGAAAATCATTGCATGTGAATTCCAAAGCTAGGTTATAAAGCTCATTGCAGCTTCCATCTGGCTCCATTGGGTCCACGGCTCAGGGGGTAGCCAGCTACCATGTTTTAAGGACGCTCATGCAGCCCCACGAAGAGGCCCGGGTGGTGGGGAACTAAGACTTCTGGCCAACAGCTAGCACCATGTTGCCAGTCAAGTGAGTGCACATCGTGGAAGCAGGTCCTCTAGCCTCGTCCAGCCCTCAGATGACTGTAGCCCTGATGGCCCCTGGACTGCAACCTCATGAATAACTCCACACCAGAACTGACCAGCTAAGCCTCCCAAATACCTGGCTCACAGAAACTATGAAATAGTGAATGTTTTTTGTTTTAAGTTTTGAGGGTTATTTTTTTGAACAGCAATGGATTAGTCCGTCCTCACGTTGCTATAAAGAATTACCTGAGACTGGGTAGTTTGTACAGAAAAGAAGTTTAATTGATTCACAGTTCCACAGGCTAGACAAGAGGCATTGCAAGAGAGGCCTCAGAAACTTACAGTCATGGTGGAAGGTGAAGGGGAAGCAAGCGCCTTCTTCATAAGGCAGCAAGAGAGAGAGTTAAGAGGGATAAGCTACACCCATTAAACAACCAGACCTCATGAGAACCCATTCACTATCATGAGAACAGCAAGTGGGGGGAGGTCTGCCCCCATAATTCAATCACCTCCCACCAGGCCCCCCCTCCAACATGTGGGGATTATAGTTTGACATGAGATTTGAGTGGGAAAACAAAGCCAAACCATATCAAGCAATATATTAATATATTTTCTGAGGTAATTGGTTACACAGTAATTGATAACTAGTACAATGAGAATAGTTTTATTATAAAATAACATGTATTATTATAAATAATTAATAAAAAATATATTTTGTTGGATAATATAGTTAAATGAATATACCCGCAACATCATGGTAATTTTGCATTTTAGCTGTATTGTTTTAATTTAATAAAACTATGCTGATAACTCTCAGTCTCCTTGGTTCCCCCATTGTGAAAAAGGATATAGTTCTAATAAAGACAGCCAGTAAAGGAGATTTTCCTTTAATAAACATTTTCAATAGGAAAATTCTCTATCACAAGATATTAAAAGAACTGTCATGTTCTCATTTTCTCTTTTATCCTAAATATTTGAACATGCCTAGAAGGTGCAAAATTTTTTTTTGTTTGTTTTACTTTTAACTATCAGTTTTGAAAGGCATACAAGATAGAGGATCGTTTATTGTCACTAGAGGGTTAAAATGACCATTGTATATCCAAGAGGCAAAAGAATTTATCCCACGTTATGCTGCCCTATGTAGAAGGCTGTGAGAGTAAGAATTATCCAGTAACTGCAGCCAATGAGAGCCTTCTGTCTTGACTGGCTCTGGAGGATATGCCTTTGTACTTTGCATAGCAGAGTTGGAGAAAAATGGGCTTACCCCATGTAATGCCACACAGCCAAGGTGCTGGAACGTTCATAAACGACTTAGGGAAAACGGAGCTAAGGAAATGCCAGACTTACCATGGTTAAGACTTGTGTGAACTAAGTGGTTTTCATCTAAACGTACTTAAACTTTTTGAGGTTTTATTGACTTCACCCCACATAGTACTGCTTCTACTACCCTTAATCTTATTTCCTACCATATAAAAGCTGATGTTAATACTTCAGCAAGGAGTGCCAGAGAGTAAAATCTCACATGCCCTTGCATTATGCCAAATACCTTTTCCGTTTAGAAAATACCTCTTATGTGTAAGAATAAAATCAGAAGGCATATGGAGATTAGACGCTGCTAGTAAATTAATTTTCCTGTTGTTGTTAAAAGAAGCGTATCATTTTCCATTTCTACTTTTAAAAGTTTTGTCTATTTTAATATTCAATTTATTTGCTTTCATTAATTTTAAGCTTTTGCTGGTTATAAACACTACTATAAAGAAGAGAGGAGCATAGAAACCACAGAAAGTATGCAAAGGGTAGTAAACAAAAGACAGAGACCATTAGCAGCCTGATGTTTCAGTGACAGGGACTAAAGTTAATGTTAATGTTAAGTGACAGGGATTAAAATAGTTTCATTTTAATCATTTGGAAAGTATATGAGCATTATTATTATAAAATAACATGTCAGGAAAACAATTTTAAGCCAAATGCTATTTTCCTCCTACATTAAAGAAAAGCAGCATTTCCAGAATTTCATGTTAAAAAAATCCTACACTGTCATACCAGCTCTGTGCTCACTTTTCTAGAATCCATTCAGCTTTTAATTTGAAATAAGAAACGATTTGGGGTTGGTGGGTGTATTAGGCCATTCTTGGATTGCTATAAATACCTAAAACTGGGTAATTTTTAAAGAAAGAGGTTTAATTGGCTAATGGTTCTGTAGGCCTCATAGGAAGCATGGTGCTGGGATCTGCTCAGCCTCTAGGGGGGGCCTCAGGAAGCTTATAATCATGGCAGAAGGGGAAGAGGGAGCATGCATGTCACATGGCAAAAGCAGGAGCAAGCAAGAGAGACAGAGTTAGGGGAAGGTGCCACAAGTTTGTTTTTTTTTGTTTTCTTTTGTTGTTGTTGTTGTTGTTTTTGAGATGGAGTCTTGCTCTGTCACCCAGGCTGGAGTGCAGTGGCGCAATCTCTGCTTACTGCAACCTCTGCCTGCTGGGTTCAAGTGATTCTCCTGCCTCAGCCTCCCAAGTAGCTGGGACTATAGGCACGTGCCACCATGCCCAGCTAATTTTTGTATTTTTAGTAGAGATGGGGTTTCACCATGTTGGCCAGGATGGTCTCAATCTCTTGACCACGTAATCCACTTGCCTCAGCCTCCCAAAGTGCTGGGATTGCAGGTGTGAGCCACTTCACCCAGCCGGTGCCACATAGTTTTAAAGGACCAGCTCTCCTGTGAAATCAGAGCAAGAGCTCAGGTATTACCAAAGGGATGGCCCAAGCCATTCACGAAAGATCCACCCACATGATCTAAACACCTCCTACCAGGCCCCACCTCTGGGGATTAAAATTCCTATAGCAGTGGGGCTGAAAACTAGAGGAAGAAAAATAGTGGAAGATATTATGAGGCTTGGACTGTGCTTTGCATGGTTTCCAGCTCCTAGTTCCTCATATAAAACAACAAGGAGAGTGCTAGACCAAATTTGATCCTGGATAGTAGAGGTGTGCCATTCTTTAATTTGGTAACTGCATGAAAGACTTCCAGTGTTTTCTTATCCTCCTGTTTAATAATTTACTTTAATACTTTTTCAGTTACAAGTCCTGCTATGTGTTCTTCTACCTGAGTAATACATTTAAAAAACATTTTCAGGTAAATTATTTTAACAGAAGAAAAAGAAAAAGACTTTCTATAAAGCAGTGAACTTCACACAATGAAATATCTCCCCCTAGTTAACATGGCTGTTACAAAAAAAAAAAAAAAAAAAAGCTGTTGGTGAGGATGCGGAGAGAAGGGAACTTTGTAGGAATGTAAATTAGTGCAGCCGCTACGGAAGACAGTATGGAGATTCCTCAACAAACTACAAATAGAATTACCATTTGATCTGGCAATCCTACCGCTAGGTATTTATCCAAAGGAAAAGTAAAACAGTGTGTCAAAGGAATACTTGCATTACTATGCTTATTGCAGCACTATTCACAATAGCCAAGATATGGCATCAACCTATGTGTCCATCAGAGGATGAATGGATAAAGAAAATGTGGTATATATACACAATAGAATACTATTCGGCCATAAAAACTAATGAAATCATGTCATTTGCAGCAACAAGTGTCACTGTGTTAAATGAAATGTGCATATTCTCATTCACATGTGGGAGCTAAAAAAGTTGATCTCATGGAGCCTGAGGGTAGAATAATAGATATCAGAGGCTAGAAGTGTTTGTGTGTGTCAGGGAGGGAGGGAAGATGAAAAGAGTTTGATTAATAGGATGCAAACATTCAGATAGAAGTAATGAGTTCTAATGTTCAATAGCAGAGGAGGGTGACTATAATTAACAACAATGTATTGTATATTTCAAAATAGCTAGAAGAGAGGACTTGAAATGTTCACAACACATAGAAATGATAAACACTTGAAGTGATGGACACCCCAAATATGCTGACTTGATCACTACACAGTCTATGCATGTAACAAACTTATCACATGCACCCTGTAAATATGTGCAAATACTATGCATCAATAAAAAAAGAAGGGGGCTTCCTTGGAATCTGATCACAGCCTTGATGAAAAGTGTTCTTAAACACATGAATAACAAAAGAAAGGAGCCAACGTTAAGTAAATGCCCACGTCGTCTCAGGTACCTCCTCTGTGTTTTCTCGTTTAATCCTTATTAAATGGAGAATTCCTGAGGAATCACTGAGTTAGAGGTCAGAAAATGGAAATTTAAATATCAACAAATAAATACTGGATGAATGGCCCTGTGTATGACTCAAAAGTTCATTTCCTTTAAAGCGTTTTCTTGTACTCATGAGTATTTTTACCATTTCTTATATGTCTGAAAAATTCTTATTCCCTTAAACCCTGCTGAAAAGTCACCTGTCCTGTGACTTTTTATTTTATTTTATTTTTTATTTTTTATTTTTTTGGAGATGAGCCTCACTCTGTCACCCAGCTTGGAGTTTGGAGTGCAGTGGTGTGATCCAGGCTGCAACCTCTGCCTCCCAGGTTCAAGCAATTCTCCTGCTCAGCCTCCCGAGTAGCTGGGATTACAGGCACATGCCACCACGCCGAGCTAATTTTTGTATTTTTAGTAGAGACATGTTGGCCAGGCTGGTCTCGAACTCCTGGCCTCAGGTGATCCACCCACCTCCGCCTCCACAAGTGCTGGGATTACAGGCGTGAGCCACAGCACTCGGCTGTCCTGTGACATTCTGAGTCCTCTAAGAATATTGCCATCTTGACACCTAGAAAAGTTATTGCCATAACCTGATCACATTTCAGTCTCTTACCAAGATTGTGAACTCCTGAAAAGGAGGCATGGTATCTTGTTTGTCTTTTTATGCCCAAGACCTAAGCAGTTTGGTCCATAGTAAGAACACAATAAATGTTCAATGAATAATCAATCAGTCTGTCTGTCTGTCTATCTAGCTAGCTAGTTATATGTATGTGTATATTCTTTCCATGGGAGATTCTTTTGTGTTAGTAGGCTCTGATTTGAAAATTAAAATTGATTGTTAAGATACATGCACATCTTGTTAATTATATGATGGTGATACTCCTTACCTAGCTGATATCAGCTGCTCTGGAGAAACATCTGTTTTACCCAGGGGCTTTCAGAATGCGGCAAGGACTGTGCTCCACAGAAGGTAGGACCATGTGGGTTGCCTTATGGAAGACCTGGGGTGGCAGACCATAAACTTTATGGTGAAAACTACCAAATATGACTTTAGCTAACTTAAGTAAAAAAGTTCATGTATTTGAAATATCTTGGTTAGCTTTTAGAATGAACAAAAGTTCTGGAGAAACAAGTTTGAAAAATGAACAGTAGTCAAGGGTAGCTAGGTGGCTGGCTAAATCATGGACTCCTATTAGGGTATTGCTGACCACCGGACACTTCTCAGGGAACTTTTGGCCCCCACTCCCACAGCAGCCATGGTCTGGGTCTTTCAAAATCCTGGGAGGGATCATCCCATTGTCCCAAACTAGGCCATGTGATCATGCCCTAGGTGCCAGGGAGTGAGGAAAGAGAATGTCTGCTCCTTTTATCTTCCATGATTGAAACTGGGCTTTGCCTTATACTTATTTGGGGATAATCCCTAAATGGAAAGATTATTTGCTTACTAATAACCACTCACAAATAATAGTTATACTAGATTGATTGCATTGATGGCTTAAGGCCCTCGACTACCCTGGTGCTGAATTCTGGGGGGAATATCTACTGTCTCTTACCCCTTGTTTCTATTCCTACAGTGTTATTTGGCCATCCATTATTTCTGTTCTAGGAAGTGGCAATGATCTGCTATTGGCTTCTTGCTCCTACCCTCAAATCAGAATTCATATGTTGTCTCATTTTATTCTGTGGCTTTCTTTGTTCTCCTTTTTCACAAGTGTATTCTCATCCCCATTCCTGATGTGACTTTAAATATTGATTTTTGATTAAGTTAATAGTCAAGAGAATTAACACATTAATTTGGAATTTTAAGCAAGATTGGAGATTGCTTACACCTTTGAAATTATATCACCAACTTTTCTACCCATTCTTCAATTTGGGTGTATGTCAAAATCAGTGGTGGCGGGGGATGTGGTATGTTAAAACACACATTGCTAAGCGCTGCAATCAAACATAGAGCTACGTTTTCTGAGGAGTTACTCATTTCAAAGCAGATAATTATTTTATTTATGAAAATGAATTAATTTCAAAAAGATTTTTATATCTTTTAATTACATTAATCTGTCTCAAAGAAAGCAAACTAATAAAGTATATAGAACAACAGTATGTACATTATGATAGGTATCAAATATGTGTGAATTCTTCCCCTTGTCCCCTACAAAACCACCCTCTCATGGGAAAGATTCAATAAACTTTTAATAATCTAAACTAAGTAGCCCATTCTAAGAAAGCATTTAGCTTCTTGTTGTCTGACAAAACTGTGACAAATGGAGAATGTGGAATTTCAAGTTCTGTTATGGAAAGGAAAAGATTAATAGCAGGCCTGAGACATCCAGAAGTAATGAATTCAGTACAATCTTTACGTGAATATGGTAATGACCCAAAGATAAGGCCCCCTGGTAAACATAGTAATGGTGTTGATAGGTGGAATTATACCAGGGGGTCCTGACCTATAAATTTTTTAATGGGATATGTCTGGTTTCTCTTCATTATTTATCATAACACAAATTTGGAATTTATGTATTTGTAGGTCATGAATGGCTGAAAAATGAAGGGTCATATCAGAAACTGTAACTGAGAGAATATAAAATGGACTGTTCTAACATTGGAATGGATCTCTTTGTGTGAATAGTTTCTCTATACACATTGCTTAGGAAGAAACTTGCTTGAAACAAATATTCAATTAAATGAAAAAGAAAAATAGCCTTTTGGGATCTGTGCCTCACTTTCTCAGATTCCTCCAAGAAATTCACATTTCACTTGTGCCTGTTGATTTTCTGTTTCCTTTGAATTATTAGTGATGTTTAATATTGGGTAGGATCTATAACTCTGTGAGTCTTCTTTGACAATTCAACCTTTTGTGTTTAAAAAACTTGGATGTGGGTGCTGGGGTATGGACAGGGAATGGTGCAAACACTGATGTCAACTGAGACATTTCAGAAAAGATGCCCCCTGCACAATCATGTGGATACATCCAGAGGAATTTTTATCTATATCCTCAAATCCCTGTGGATTAATAAGGGCTAGGGACCTTGGGTATAGCTTTTAAATGGGTATTTCAGCCAAAAGAACAGGAATTGCAATGAAAATGCCTAGAATGAGTGAAGAAGAGATCCCAGAAAACACCAGTTATTTAATTGCCAGGGAAAAGAAGACAGTTCAGCTAGAAAATACAAAATAATGATTATTAGAGGAGAAGCAGTAGCATGTGATATCTTGGAAGCCATTCAGGAGCTTTAAGTGTGAAGGGTTAGCTACAAAGTCAAATGTCACAGCAGGTCAAGAAAGATATAATCATGATGATAATATTAATAAAAAATATAGAGCACCTACTCCATAAATTATTGCTAATTATTGCACCTACTAATTAAGCACCTACTCCATAAATTATTGCATACCACTCCAAACTAGTCATTATTATCACTGTTTTACAAAAGAAGTAACCGAGGCTAAGAAGGTTAACTAACTAGCCCAAGATTACACCATCTACTACTATGTGTTTGAGTGAGGATGCTGACCTAACATTCTGATTTGAAGCTCTGCTTCTGTCTTCTGGTCAGGAATAGCTGAAATGCTAGATCTACTGGGTCTGGAGAGTGGGAGGTATTTTCACCCACAGGATGGCAGTTACAGTGAAACGATGGAAGCAGGAGGCAGTGGGTCAGTGGGTGGACAGATGGAAAGGAAAGAGTAGCTATGAGGATTCCACACTCTGGAGATGCTGAGCTGTGACAAGAAAGAGAAGGGTGGTGTCTGGGGGAGGATGCAACATTAAGGGAGGGTTTTTTTAGGATAGAGAAGAATGGAATAAGTTTATAGATGAAGAAGAAGGAACCAACACAGAGGATTGGTGGAAGTTACAGAAAAGAAAAGACATCAATAAAGGAAGTGGCTGAAATAGGTAAGAGGGATAGGGGTAAGACAACGGGGAGAAGGTTTCGTCTTGGATGGGAGAAGGAATGCTTCCTGTCTTGAGAATGGAGGGAGGAAGATTTTATGGAGGCAAGTGAGGGCAAGGGACTCTTGCTTGTTGGCCTCAGTTTTGTTTTTTACTGAGCAGCAAACTCTGATGAGTAGCAATGGTTTCAAGAAGTTTGGAGAAGAAGCAGTTCTAAAGCAAATAAAAGAGGCACTGGCCTAAGTGGCACTACAAAATCTGACTTTTTAATGGTATAAAAGACACACTTGTGCAGTTTTCTTCTGCAGCCTAACTTGGTAGAAACCCGAGTAAGGACAAAACATTTTCTCCACTTGCCTTTGATCCTGTCTCAATCCCTAAGATGAATTTCAGCCATTTGGAAGCATTGGGAGAAATTTTCTGCCTGTCTCTCTGTTTCTCGCTTACTCTGACAGATGACATCTGTTTAGCAAAAAGCTCATTGTTATGTGCAGTCCAGACCCTCTTGATGATGTCTTTTGGGACCAGTGCCTTTGAGAGCCTTGGATGTTTTCTCTGCTGCTGCCCCTGTATGGTAACTCAGCAGGACCTCCCGATCCCTATCACAGGAGAGGCAGCAGTTTCCGGCTGCTTTGCCCATGACACGTGGATGGGTTCATTTCAGGCTGGGAGTCAGCCCCTGATTTTGGCCACAGAGTCATTCCACACTGTCAGATCTGGACATACAATAAATCACCCTCATCTGATCTAGTATCTAATTCTTCTAATTTTAAAATTAAGGCAAAGTTACATACAGTGAAATGCACAGATCTTAGCAACAGATTTTGGAAAAGACATACACCCAAGTATCCTGCAATTCTATCCAGATATAGAACATTTCCATCCTTTCATAAAGTTCCTTCTTGCCTTCCCTCACTTCCAGAAACAATCAGTGTTAGATTCACTCATCATGGATTAGTTTAGCCTGGTCTAGAACTTGATAGAAATGTGTCTATCAGTACAGACTCTGTTGTGTAAGGCTGCTTTCACTGTACTTGATTTTAACAGTCATCTATTTTGTCATGCATATCAATATTTTGTTCATTTTTATTGCTAAGTAGCATACTACTATATGATTATATCTTTATGCATTCTATTGATGGACATTTGGGTTGTTTCATGGTGGGGGTTCATGAATAAGGCTGCTATGAATAAATGTGTACAAGTACTTTTCTGGGCATATATTTTTATTTTCCTTGGAATTACTGGGTAGTTTATAACAAACTGTCAAATCTTTTTCCAAAATGCACCTTTTTACACTCCAACCAGCAATTATAAGAGTTCTAGTGCTTTTATATCTTTGCCACAGTTGTTGTTGGTTATTTTAATTTTATGTGCTAGTGGGTATGTATCTAGCTTTTGGTGACCAAAGTTTATCTGCCAGTAGGCTCCTTGAGAAGAGCTTTTCAGAACAATATTCTATTAATTATTGCACATTCAAAACATGTTTTACTCTTTTTTTCTTGAGAGGCAGTTTGAGTTGTTGGATTAGCTATAGCACTAAAATTAATGGATATGGAATTATTAATGGAAATAATGTCAAAGAAGGATGATCTGGGGTGGCAAATGGCCACAGACCTTGCAGGGAGCAACCAAGAGGAGTAGTCCTGCTGTTTGCAAGGTAGGGCTGCCATTCTTTATGGATAGCATCCTGGGATAACATGGTAGGTGGATTATTAAAGTGGCTCCAAATCTCACCATCCCCTTTGTAATGTAAACTTGAAGCTCTTTCCAAAAAGAGGTGGAGTTTTTTTTTGCTTAGCCAACATAATGCAGCAGAAGTGACCAAGTGCCAGTTCTGAGACTAAAATTCAGAAGGCCTGGTACACTTTAGTGTGCTCTCTTAGTTCTGCCTCTGCTGTGTGAACAAGCTCAAGCTAGTTGTCATCCCATCTCTAAGAAATAGCTAGACCAAATCCCAGGCAGACCAATGAGCCATCCTTGAGAAATCTAGCCCTCTTCTTACCACTGACCACAGACACACGATTGGCCCAAGATCAACCTACCCATAAATTTATCAGCAATAATTACATGGCTGTTGCTGTAAGCCAGGCATTAGCAAACCTTAGCCCATGGGCCAAATCTGGACTGCTGCCTCTTTTTATAAATGAAGTTTTATAGAAACACAGCTATCTTCACCTGAACCTGCTGCTATAACAAAATACCATAGACTGGGTGGCTTAAACAACAGACATTTATGTTTCACAGTTTTGAAGGCTGGGAAGTCCAAGGCACCAGCAGAGCTCGTGTCTGGTGACAGCTGTTTTGTTTACTTCAGAGATGGTGCCTTATTGCTGCATCCTGACATGGTAGAAGAAGTGAATGCTGTATCTTCACATGGTGGAAGGGATGGAAGAGATGGAAAGGATGAACTTGGTCCCTCAAGCCCTTTTATAAGGCATTAATACTATTGTACATATATTTGGGATACATGTGATATTTTGATACCGATATACAGTGTGTAATGATCAAATCAGCGTAATTGGGATATCCATCACCTCAAACATTTCTCTTTGTGTTTGGAACACTGAAATTCTTCTCTTCTAGCTATTTTGAAATATAAAATAGATTATTATTAACTACAATTTCCCAACTGTCCTGTCAAATACTAGAACTTGTTGCTTTTATTTAACTGTATTTTTGTACCCATTACCCACCTCTTAATACTATTGCACTGGGGATTAAGTTTCAACATGAATGTTGGAGGGACACAAACATTCATACCATAGCAAACGATAAACTCATTTGTTTACATATTGAATATGGTTTCTCTCATGCTATAATGGCAGCGTTAACTGTAACTATAGTTGAGACAAGTAGTTGCAATTGAGACTGACCTGCAAAGCCTGAAATATTTACTTTCTAGCCCTCACAGAAAAGTTTTTTGATCCCTTGTTAAGTCATTGAGCTTTTGGGTGGTTTGTAACCCAGCAATAGCTAACTGATACACATGGTAATTGTCAGATAAATACAGAGAGGACTTTGAATAGTTTCCACTAAAATAGAATTCATTTACCAGTTCCTTCATTATATAGACATTGATGATTTAAAGTTTAGCCATACACAAGACAGGTATAGCTCTTACCCTGACTGAGCTTACTGTTTAGTGGGGAAACAAATTTAAAAAGCAATTAGGGTATAATTAAATAGGTGGATGAAGTCACAGGGAGACTAGTGACTTAGCCATTCACGGACAGGGTAGCAGCAGCAGCTGGTATGGATGAGGGGATGTTGTAGGCATTGAGGAGCATAGTTTTTGTGAAGGTAAAATGGACAAGCCCAAGGCAAGTCTGAGCCATTATCTTGGCTCGGGACAGTGTGTAGAAATCTCTGTCAGGGAGTACATCAGGGAGATGAAAGTGTCTGTATCCTTATGTGGTGGTAGTTACACAATCTATACAGTATTAAAACTCACAGAAGTATATGCCGGGAAGAGAGCCAATTTGACTGTATGTTAATTTAAAAAACCTATGCCAAGTATAGGCAATAAAATACTTTAGAATCTGATGAGAAGGTGAAGCTCATTATTGTTTTAGATGAAAAGTAGTTATAACCTTACTTTCCCTGATTAACTTATTAATTTTTAGGGGGATCTACTGCAAATTTAGAATTTAGTGCAAAGCTATCGGAGCTCCAGAAAAATCATTGATATCGAGTCCACTGAGAGAAAGCAAAAAGTTTCATGAAATCTTGAAGTGTTCTATGTACCTATATGTGGACCACACATGAGCTGTATGTGGTTATCAAATACCTCAGCCATCCCTGCTTCTCAGCTCCGTGACAGACATTGTTCTCACTTCTAATTCTGGAGCACCACCACCGTCTTCAGCCACACCTACATACACAGATTTTCAGAAGATAATTTATTCTGTCCAAGCTGACAACATGAGGTTCCACAATCTCTGCTGCTCTCACACTCCTTGAACAAAGACACAATTATTCACACTTGATAAAGTCTTCACTTATGCTTCCTGAGCCACTTCTGGGCAGTATTTTTTTAACAAGTTTTATGTTTTCAGCATAGAAAAAGACATTTATTTCCTTAGGATCTTTTCCTATAAGCAGGCTATGCTACTCCCAGGTACCAGTGAGTGCTTCAACTGGCAGTGTTTTGGAATTTAAACCAGAGGTGTCTAAGGGGCTGTGAGGTTGCTAAAAATCCACTGGATGCCAGAAGAAAATATAGGAAA
Organism: Nomascus leucogenys; assembly: GCF_006542625.1. Classification (NCBI taxonomy): domain Eukaryota; kingdom Metazoa; phylum Chordata; class Mammalia; order Primates; family Hylobatidae; genus Nomascus; species Nomascus leucogenys. The sequence continues at coordinate 4,257,043 of NC_044391.1, forward strand.
CAAAAATATTTAACATGCCCATTTGCACTGGTTCCCTCCCTTGGTTTAGATGTCATATACCCAAAGGAAGGTCAGGTGTCACACATGTGCCCAAAGTACCCCAAGGAAAAAGAGTGAAATGCTACATTGCTGGGGAATTGGCAATAGCGCCCCTGCTGGACTTCTGTGTGTCATGACAGATTTGAGCTTACAGGTGCCAGTTTAAGTGATTTATAGATGATCTTGTTATAACAAAATAAAACCATGTAAAATGGACAAGTGGCTTATATAGTTTCCCTTCAGAGAAAATTGGATTGAAGACAATGCTAGTAAAGCAAACAGAAGCCATCAACAAGGACCTGGCGTTTCTCCTATTCTTAATGAAGGACTGTTCTCCAAAAGACCGGCTCCTCCCATGGAGTGTGTGTTCATGAACAGGGCTGGGGGCTGGTGCTGCCAGATAAAAGGCTTTCTTTGTTTACAACATGAGGACCATGTGGATAAAGTGAATGCCAAAGTTGCCAGAAGGGAATGCTGCAGTTCTCAGAAAAAGTAAGGGATATTAGGCAAACAAACAATAGCTGTTCCTAATGAAATTCTCTTAGATTGGCACAGTTTAAATGTTCACATCAGTTTGGTATCAGATCGGTTTGGATCCTTTGTTATCCTGGAATCACTTGAAAGCTTGTGTGCATTTACTGTTTTTCTGGTTTTGCTAATTTTTCTGTTTTATTTCTCCTCAAATATTAACTTCTTGAAAGCAGAAGTGTATTGTATAGCAGTGTTTCTCTAACTGAGATCACACAAATCACAAAGGGATCCGGATAAAATGCAGATTCCTATTCAACAGATCGGGGTAGCACCTGAGAATCTGCATTTCTAACAACCTATCAGGTGATGCCAGTGCTGCTGGTCCATGGGCCACACGTTGAGTAACACTGGTCTAACTCTAGGTAGATCAATTTATCAGGGTAGGAGTATATCACAGCTGTTTATTATGGATTCTTAATTACGGGAATTATTCTGTGACTGCCTTGTATAAAGAAATTCTCTGTTTGGATGGAGCTTCTTCACCCTTTTTTCTTCCTTAAAGACGTCAGGAAAAATCAGAGAGAAGAATATAGCAAAACAGCCCTTTCCTCCCTACCCAATCACAAAGTGGCTGCTAGCTTACTTGAAATGTAAATATAATGACTCTCAACAATGGCACTACGTTACTGAATTATCCTCAGCAAACTAAATCACAAGCATAAAAAGGCTTTTTCAGAAAAGTGTTGTTGAAGACATTTCAGGACACTTTACCTGCTTTGCTTGACACAGCTAAAATCTTCCCCAATCCCATAGTCCCTGCTCATACCTGTAACACCCATTTGCCCTACTGATTCAGAGATGAAATTCTCTACTGAATTTCACTGTCATTTGCATATTTTCTTTGCTTGACTTGTCTTTCCTAGAAAATATTAAACTCTTGGAAGGTCTGGGATAGTAACAACAAAAACAATTAGATCAATTAACAGCAATCCTTAACATTAATCATTTAGTATGTGTCAGGCACTGTACAGATTTTGTATACATTGTTTCATGCAGTATTCTCAATAACTATCTCATTCCTACATTACAGATGAGAAAACTGAGGCTTGAAAAGAATAACTAACTTACCTGAGATATGGAAGAGAATACAATTTGCTACCCAATACCTATTCTCCATTTCTTCTCTTGCAATAAGTTCCATGTGGGGTACCAACGCAGTTAGCTAAAAGCCTCTCTTGGCCAGACATGATGGCTCATGCCTGTAATCCCAAAATTTTGGGAGGCTGAAGTGGGAGGATCACTTAAGCCCAAGAGTTTGAAACTAGCCTGGGTGACATAGTGAGACCCCAACTCTACAAACATTTTTGAAAAGTAAAAATAACAGCCTCTTTTGAAGGTAGGTATGGCCAGGATACTAGCACGTAGCCAAGGAGATGTAAACAGAAATGTGGCATAGAACTTGACGATACAAAATGAGAGCTCAGACTTCAAGTAAATAAGCAACTTATAAGATGAGAACTTGTCACCCTTCTGACTCTCTTCTTTTGTCAGACCTTCTATGATCATTTGATGTTTTTAAACTTTGGCAGCCATCTTTAACCAAAAGGTGACCTTGGGGATGAAGGCCATACACTAACATGGTGGAGCCAAAAAATAGGAAGAACCTGGGTTCCTGGTGACCTTGAAGCTGCATTTCCAATTCAGGACTAGTAGCTCCAGACTGCTGTTACATGAGAAAGAAAGAAATACATAAGTGCTATTTGAGCCATTTTAGATTCTCTCTCACTCGGGGCCTGGACTTACCTAACTGAAATGTGTCTCACAGTTAACAAGAGATGCGGCTTAGATTCAGCCATAGGCCATTTCATACTGTTTTCCTACCCTCAGTGCCCAACTGAAAACAGCACATTGTATGCTCTGCTTTGTTTGGCCACAAGGATTAACTCTTTAATAGGAAGAAAAAAAAAAATCCCTTCCCAGGATTTGCTTTTATGGTCTGCTTCAGTAGTACAAGTCAGGAATGCACTGGCATCCCTCTAAACAATTGGAAAATGGGATAAAGATATTCCTAGAATGGTGTAGATACTTTTCAAGATGTTTCTTTTATTAATTGTTGTTCCTGCACTTCACATTTTTCTCATTTGCAATCCATACATCTGAGATTGCCATTATCATTTGTGCATTCATTTGGCACCTATTTATTAAGCACCTATTACATGCTAGGAACCAATTCAGTGGTTTTGGATGGAAGAGTGAACAAAGCAGACAATATCCCTGGTTTATTGCATTTATATTCTTACTGTGGGGAGAAGAGGACAAACAAACAATAAAATAACAGGTCAGGTAGAGATATGTTTTATGGAGAAATTAAAATGAACAAGGGGGATCGTGTTGGCAGGTGTGTTAATCAGGATTCCCTTGAGGGACAGAACTAACGCCTGTAATCCTAGCACTATGGGAGGCTGAGGTGGGTGGATTGCCTGAGCTCCGGAGTTTGAGACCAGCCTGGGAAACACGGTGAAACCCTGTCTCTACTAAAATACAAAAATTTAGCTGGTTATAGTGGCATGTGCCTATAATCCCAGCTACTTGGGAGGCTGAGGCAGGAGAATCGCTTGAACCCAGGAGGTGGAGGTTGCAGTGAACTGAGATCGCATCATTGCACTCCAGCCTGGGTGACAGAGTGAGACTCCATCTCAAAACAAAACAAAACAAAAAGGATATATATATATAATATATACACACACACATATATATGTATATATATATACACACACACATATATATGTATGTGTATATATGTGAATTTATTAAATATTAACTTACACAATAACAAAGCCCCACAATAGACTGTTTGCAAGCTTGAGGAGCAAGGAGAGCCCGTCTCAAAACTGAAGAACTTAGAGTCCCATGTTCCAGGGCAGGGAGCATCCAGCATGGGAGAAAGATGTAGGCTGGGAGGCTAGGCCAGTGTCACCTTTTCACATTTTTCTGCCTGCTTTATATTTGCTGGCAGCTGATTAGATTGTGCCCACCAGATTGAGGGTGGGCCTGCCTGTCCCAGTCCACTGACTCAAATGTTAATCTCCTTTGGCAACACCCTCACAGACACACCCAGGATCAATATGTTGCATCCTTCAATCCAATCAAGTTGACACTCAGTGTTAACCATCACAGCAGGAATGGGATACTTACCTGAAAAAGGTAAGAATGCAAATCATGGAAATTTTGTTTCCCAGCTTAGACTGTCAATGTATGCTTTTATTCTGGGAATGGACACACAAAACCTGGTGACAGAAGATTGATACATTTCAGAAAATGTTCTACCTGACGCTTGATAACTTTAAGAATTTTTTATGTACTTATCTGAGCATCTGATGTTCAACATCTCCAATTGGACAATAGCTGGTTTGCTTTTTCTTTTCTTTTCCTTCCGCTTGGCTCCCATGTCATTCCAGCAGAAGCCCAATTTCTTCTTTGCTCAAATAGGATTGTACCTTTTTAAACCAACTTGGAGAAAAGAATGTGAATAAGTGAGTAACTGAGTATGTGTGTGAGCTTGGGTGCATACCCTAGATGTATAAGTGCATTTAAGAAGAGCTGGAATAGACAAGATAATCCTGATATTTACTTAGTCAAAAATGGAAATTTCTAAATACTGAATTCTAATTCTTCTCAGTCCTTTGAAAATGCAAATTTCCTCCCCACATCATGTGGTCTGAAAAATAAGTGGAGGTGGAAAGAGAAGTAGGAGATTTGAAAGCAGTAGAAGGAAAGATAATGAGGCGGCTGCTAAAATTTTTGCACAAGGACATGAAGACTTCCCTTAATGTTTAAAAACATGATCTTGCAGCCTTTTACATTTTGACTTCATTTTCCTCATCCACTGAATTAATGAGAATCTGGATGATCTGTAGGTCAAGTATTTGCTGGAAATAAGAAGGCCAGAGCTAACAGCCATTGGCTTTGCCTAGGACCGTAATCCATCTTCCCAGCACAAACAGACATCAACTTTCCTGTTATGATCACAGGAAGCCCCTCAGAACCCTGAAGCAACTGGTACTTTCTTCTCATTGGAATTAAAGTTAACAGCTTCTCATCTTCAATGTGGAAATGTACATAATCCTAAGACAGTATACTATTGTCTCTAAAGAGAACTACAAATTTAATTTTGAGTTTGTGTTATATAAATCATGCAGTTCCATTAGTATGTCTTCGTGCTGTGATCTAAATTCACAAAATCTGATCCCATCCTAAGATGCTGATATTCTGCTATTCTCTGCTAATGATACAATCAGAAACAAATATTTTGTTCATCTTTGTGTTTCATTTTGGTCAGAATTGCCTAGAAGCAGAGCCTGAGGCAGAGATTCAAGACTAGGTGACTGAGGAAGTGTTCTCAGGAGAAAAGGAATAGAGGAACAGGTCAGAACGTGAGAAAAAACTTAAGCAAGGACACATTCTCAACTGGCCTCTGGCCTCAGCCTCATCCCACAGGGAGTTCTGCAGTGTGAGTTGTACCGTTCTCTCCTGATCTCTCATACCTATGTCTATCAGTCACTGGCTGCTGGATATCCCCTTCCACCTGAAGGGAGGGTTATAACCTACTGTAGAGGGCAGCTCCCATCGGCCAAGGGCAATTCTGTGCAGAACAGGGCAGTCATGCATCATTGGCAACCAATGTTTATAGAACTTGAGATATGGGTACTCTGGCAGATGGGTGCACCAGCCTGACAGTGAAGATCCAAAAGCATCCCCCCTTCTCTTTTCCATCCTGGAAAACTTCCTGATTTCTTTATCTTGCATTATTCTTTTTTTTATTTTTAATTTTTGAGAGTACATAGTAGGTGTGTATATTTGTGAGTCACATGAGAGATTTTGATACAGGCATGTGATGCATAATAATCATTTTAGGGTAAATGGAGTATCCATCACCTCAAGCATTTATCCTTCATGCTACAAACAATCTATAATTGTATTTATTTAAAAAATGTACAATTACACTATTTTTACTTAGTCAATGTGCTGTGCTGGCAAATGAAAGTCTTCTTCGTTCTTTCTAACTATTTTTTTGTACCGATTAGTCATCCCCACTTCCCCTAGGACCCCCATCCTCACTACCCTTCCAGTCTCTAGTAACCATCCTTCTATCTCTATCTCCACGAGTTCAGTTATTTTAATTTTTATCTCCCACAAATAAGTGAGAACGCCTTGCAGTATTCTTAAATAATTACTTTCTTCTTCTCCTTCAGAAGAGCTCCTTCTCAAGCTCTTCTTCATTCCACTCCTGAAAGACATGAGTGATTGTATAATTCTTTCAATAATTGACCCAACCTGTGAATGAGTAATGGCTTATCAAGAAAGAATAGACATTTAAATTTTGTGATCAAGGCACAATAATATAAAGTTTGTGCCCTGAGCCCTGTCACATTTGTTGTTGTACAAATGACTACCAGGATTTTTTAGTCTACTTTTTTTTTTGCTACTATTGGCTATTCTATAAATAGCTTGGGGCATTTTATAAATAGCTTTGTCTTTCTATTTCTAGCATCCGACATGGTTTCTTGTGTGGAATAGACATTCAATAAATGCTCATGAAAAACTGAATGAATTAAAGAATAACGGGGTGGCTGTTGAGATATGAATGTTTGCTGTAAGAATGCAAAGATTCAAAAGATTAAAAGTGTATAAGGGCTAGGCAGGTCATGTCAACAAATAAAAGTGGTTGTGGCCAACTGGAGAGCAACATACAATAGCCTATGGGGGCCAAAACCTTCAGCTTTCCCAGATCATGAAAATTGGTTGAGAATGCTGACCTTGATATTTTGATACTTTATCCTAAAAATAAAATCTAGAAATTCAAAATTGTATCTGAAATTTCCTTATTTTTAGATGTTGACAGATAGCCTAACAACAACTAACATTATAGGAGCCAACCCATACTTGTATTAACTGAATTTCACTTGGGAAATTTTGGTTTGTGTCCACTGCCATGGAATATTTCCTGGTTGGTAATTATCATTTTTTTCACTTTCAGTGAGCAACTAAAACACTGAGAGAACAAAAGAGCAATAGTCTTCTATCATCTTCTTCCAAAATCTACTACTCAAAAGTAGCTCAATCAAGAGAATCTTTTGATTTTCTCTGTAAGATTCTGGTTTGAGTCTTTTCCTGTCTTATGGCAGCTTTTGATTCCACCTTCTTTATTCCTGTATATACTTTGGAGGTTATTATTCTCAATTCCTCAAGTCCTTGGTCTCCTTTGTCTTCTTACTCAGCTCATGGAGTTCTTATTCCCCCTTCCATAAACCTTGAGAAGGTCCGTGGCTGTGCTTCAAAATGGATCTGTGAACACCTGGGAATTCCTTTGCAAGATGGTATGTATGTGTTTATGCACATTTTTATGTGGAGAAAATGGCAATTTTTATCACATTCTAAAAGGAGTACCCTGTGTGTCCATTCACTTTTTTTTCTTTTTTGAATTTTTATTTTAGAATCAGGGAGGATACGTGCAGGTTTGTTACAAAGGTATATTGTGTGATACTGAGGTTTGGATGAATGAATCCATCACCCAGGTAGTGAGTATAATACAAAATAGGTAATTTTTCAGCCTTTTCTCTTCTCCCCCACCAGTAGTCCCTGCTATCTATTGTTGCCATCTTTATGTCCTCGTGTACTCAATGTTTAGATCCCACTTATAAGTGAGAACATGTAGTATTTGGTTTTCTTTTTCTGCATTAATTTCCTTAGGATAATGGTTTCCAGCTGCATCCATGTTGCCACGAAGGACATGATTTTGTTCTTTTTTATGGCTGCCTAGTATTCCATGGTGTATATGTAACACATTTTCTTTATCTAATCCACCATTAATAGGCACCTGAGTGGATTCCATGCCTTTGCTATTATGAATAGTGCTGCAGGGAACACACATACCTGTATCTTTTTGGTAGAACAATTCATTTTCCTTTGGGTATACTTAGTAATGGGACTGCTGAGTTGAAGGATACCTCAACTCTTAGCTGAGAAATCTCCAAACTGCTCTCCACCGTGGCTGGACTAATTTACATTCCTACCATAGTGCATAAGCTTTCCCTTTCCTCTGCAGCCTCAACAACAGCTGATGATGAGCATTTTTTCATGTTTGTTAGCTATATGTATGTCTTCTTTTGAGAAGTGTCTATCCATGTCCTTTGCCCACTTTTCTATGGAGTTGTGTCTTTTTATTTTTATTTTTTAATTATTATTATTATTATTTTGCTTATTGATTTGCTGAAGTTCCTTATAGATTCTGGATATTAGACCTTTGTCAGACGTGTGGCTTGTGAATGTTTTCTCCCACTCTGTATGCTGTCTGTTACTCCCCTGATGGTTTCTCTAGCTGTGCAGAAGCTCTTTAATTAGGTCCCACTTGTCAACTTTTAGTTTTGTTGCAATTGCTTTTGAGGATTTAGCCATAAATTCTTTGCCGAGGCTGATATTGAGAAGGGCATTTCCTAGGTTTCCTTCTAGGATTTTTATAGTTTGAGGTCTTACAGTTAAATCTTTAATCCATCTTGAGTTAATTTTTGTATATGGTGATAGGTCGGAGTCCAGTTGCATTCTTCTGCCAGTTATCCCAGCACCATCTATTGAATAGACAGTCTTTTCCCCATTGCTTGTTTTTGTCAACTTTGTTGAAGACCAGATGGCTATAGGTATGTGGCTTTATTTCTGGGTTATCTGTTCTATTGGTCTATTTGTCTGTTTTTGAATCAACGCCATGCTGTCTGTTCACTTTTGAAGCTTCATATACATTTGCCTGGACCTTATAGCTGGTCATAACGTGGTTTTTTCCCCTCAATTTAGAAAATATTTCAGTGGATCCCCAATGCCTCCATTCTTAGATTTTGCATAATCTAAGAATGCAAATTCTTTAGATTAGCATGCAGGATCCATTACCATCACTTACAACCCTTGCGCTCTATGTTCCTTCAATTGCAAACTATTCACAAGGTCAAGTTCCCTCATGCTTCTGTTTGTAAGTATGTCCCCAACACCTCCCAACCTCTCATCCACCTGCCTAAGGATAGCTAATAAGTGCCCTTGGGTTGTGTTTCTCCAGAAGTTGACCCTAAGACAAGAACTTGAGTGTGAGTTTTTAATATGGGAGTTAATGCCAGGAAGCACTAGCAGGGAAGAGGGAAGTGAGACAGAGAATGGAAAGAATCTGATAAAGTGTGTGTTATCAAACCAGTTACTACTGTGGGCAAGAGGAGAAACTCTGTCCTGCAGAGGAACTCTAAAGGACAGCGTAGAACAACTTCAGAGCTGTCTCAACTGCAAAGTCAGAAAGCTGGGATATTTATCCACCAAATCCTGGAAGTCACTGGTTGAGGACTTCTTTGGGGAAGCTAAGGCAGTAATTGGGTGTGTCCCAAAGCCAGGAAGAAGCCGTCAGGTGGTGAATGTTTGATGTTCCTGGTAAATTGTCTGTAGCATAGAAGTTGAGTGTTGAGGGGATATGGGCATAGTAATATCTGTTTTACTATAAAATCCCAAATGTAAAGATTGTTCTGTAAACATAGCCAATCAAAGGAAACTAATCCAGAGGAACAGCTTCAAGGTCTCACAGCCGCATTTGAGTTATGTACCTGTCCTTTGTGCTCTGTTACAGATCTGGGATACCTTCTATAAACATATTAACTACATAGTTGAGAAAGTATTTAAGTAAGTGCCATGGGCAAAGCATTATGCTAGGCCACAAGGGTGGAGCAGTGAAAAAGGCAGGCTTGGACGATCAGTTACATGGGTGAGGAGTGTCACTCTACTGGAGCAAGTTGATCACTTGCCTTCTCCAAGCCTAAGCTATATCTTTTATATCTTAATTCTCAGCTCTTACTCATTGTCTGGCAGAGCGAATGTTTACCCATGATCAGTGAATAAATGAAGTGTATTTCCCAGGCTTATTCGAGCCCTTTATTTGGAAAATATGAGCATGCGGAACAATTCCAAGCTGAATTGGACATTTGAACTCTACCTGCAAGCACAGATCTGGAAAATCACTGCCTTCGACTGGGGCATTGGAGTGAAGTCATTATCCCTGCCTATTGCCCAGAAAATAATCTGTGTTCTTCCACATAGCATGTACTTTTTCAGCAAACTCAAAGCAAGCTAACTTTGTGGCCAGACTCACCACAATTGATCAGTTTTATTAAAGCTGGGCCTAAGAGGTAGCCTTTTAATCCTCAAAGTAATTCCCAGTGTGAGCCTTTCAGGCTAATCACTCTAGTGATTGAACAGGGTGAGCATAATGAACCACTTTCTGACCTTTTGGTGAAGTCAAGTGCAGGATAATGCATGCTGCATTTTCTTGATGATTTCATCTTGACACAACTGAATTTTTCTTAGGAAAGATTACAGCCAGACTTTTGGTGTTAAAAGTCTAAAGAAATACTTTTAGATTCACAAGTGGAAGTTCCTACATGTTTTTCTAGAAGATTTGTTAGGAGTCACAAGTTCAAAGACATTAAAGAAGAAAGGTCATGTTAATTATTCTACAAATAGAGCTGTACTGTTTATTTACACTTACTACTTTTTTCTCTGGAAAGGGCTTGTTATGCTAGTACTCCTATTTCGCTAGCATTGTGAGCGAGTGCTCCACCTGTCGGCCACTGCGGACATTACACCATAATTAAGCCGTATTTTGTTTTCTTTCAATGCGGCCTCCTGCTGGAACATGCTTTAGAGTAGTAGTTACTAAACCCAGAATCACCTGGACAACTAATAAAGAACACGGCCAGGTTTCCTGAAGTAGGACAGGGCCTGATCTTTTGTATTTTTACTAAGTTCTGACCTTCACTGAAGTTGGAGGATCACTGCTGTTGATCATGCACACCAGATTTTCTCACTTTGAGCAATTGTTTCATGCAGAACACTGATGACAAATAATTTTAAATTTATATCACTCAAAAAGTTAATTAAAACAATAAAAGAAAATAGGAAGCATGTATTACAAAAACAAATTAACACTATTTTAGTATTAATCTAATTAGGAAACATTTCATTATGTTTCAATGCTGAAGAAGCAACAAATAAATGCTCATGGAACTTGCAGGTTAGTCTCACAATAGGTGTTTACCAAATACTGATCTAGAATGTCACAACCTTCCTTTATTTAGTCTTCAGTGCCAAGTTTTACCTTTAAATCAAGTTCATCTACACTTTATAGTCCAAATTTCCCTTCCAGCCCAACCTCCATTTTCTGGTCATTTAAGTTATCTTTATTTAAAAGGCATTTATGTATTTCTATAATACTGTACATAATTTACTATTGCTTGATCTAAATAATTAAATTTAAGCCAGTCAAGTCATATTATAAAGGAGACTGCAACTCAAAAGATGATTTGCATCTAAAGCAAAATTTTATTTTTATTATTTTTTTATAATCTTAAATTTTAGATTCAGGAGGTACATGCACAGGTTTGTTATCTGGGTATACTGCATGATGCTGAGGTTTGGGGTGCGATTGATCCCATAACCCAGGTACTGAGCATAGTACCCAGTTAGATTTTATTTATTTAATTTTTTTTAAGTTTTATTTTTATTTTTTTCCATAACTTATTTGGGTACAGGTGGTATTTGGTTACATGAGTAAGTTATTTAGTGGTGATATGTGAGATTTTTGTGCATCCATCACCTGAGCAGGATACACTGCACCGTATTTGTACTCTTTTATCCCTTTCCCCCATCCACTTCTCCCCCCAAGTCTCCAAAGTCCATTGTATCATCCTTATGCCTTTATAGCAAAATTGTGAATATTAAGTATGAACCTCAAAATTAATTTTCTCAGCTCAAATAAGAACAATTTCAGGTCAGCATACATTTAAAAATTCTGCAAAAATAGTAAAGCTTACCACTTCAAACCAACTACTGTGGTTAAAATGAAAAAGAAAAAGCCAAACCAACAGAGTAACCACAACAAATGTTAGTGAGAATATATGGAGAGCTACTAGAATTCTCACACATTGCTGTTTTGGGATATAAAATGGTACAATCAATTTCAAAAAAAGAAAAGTATTTTGTAAAGTTAAAACATTTACAACCTGATGCTCCTGGAAGAAAATGTATCTAAGAGAAATGAAAACATGTGTCAACAAAAAAGACCTGTGCAAGAGTTTTCATAGCAGCTTTATTGATAGCAGTCAATCTGTTATAACAGCCAGAATCTGTTATAACCTAAATGTCCATCAACAGGAAAATGGATAAATTATGTTACATTCACATAATAAAATACTACTCAGCAATACAAAAGGATGAACTACTGAGACACACAACGTGGTGAATCTCACAATCATTATGCTGAGCAAAGAAAGATAGACATAAACAGGTACTTAATGTATGATTTCATTTCTATGAAGTTCAAGAACAGGCAAAATTAATACATGGTGATAGAAATCAGAACAGAGGTTACTTATTGAATTGACTGAAATGAGGCATAAGAGAACTTTCTAAGATGACAAAAATTTCTATTTGGGTAATGTTACATTTGTCAAAATTCATCCAATTTTATATTTAAAAGCTAGGCATTGCTCTGTTTATACATTTTACGTCAAGAAAAGTGAAAAAATATGGGATTTTGAATCAAGTGAAGTGTTCAAGTCATCTTATTTATTGTCTTAAACAACGAGAAAGCCTGATGGAGGCCTATGAATTGTCTTTTGCACTGCTATGAAGTGTGGATGCATGTGTTGTGTGCATGCATGAGTGTGCTTACGCATATGGTAAGGATGCAAACAAACCCAAAGCTGAAAAGGATCTTGCAAAGGTAGAGGTGAAAAGCTATGTGGATTTTGTCTAGGGATTGAAATTAGAGATATTGATCAAAGACAAGACAAAATGCACTTTTTTGAACCAGGAGAGTCTGAATATCTAAATCTTGGGTGCTCAAGTCCATTCTCAAAGGAGTGAAAGGCAAGTTGTTTATTCCGGGTGAAAGCCAAGGTAATTTACTTAGGTCTAGAAATAAATGCACAGCAAAAACCATAGGTGAAAGAAAGAGTGAAAACAGATGAGTTTCCAGGGCTTTGGGAAGAGGTTCGAATAGGTCAGAAGGTGTTGTTTCTCTAGTTCCTTGAGGTGTGACCTTAGATTGTCTGTGCTCTTTCAGACTTTTTAACATAGGCATTTAATGCTATGAACTTTCCTCTTAACACTGCTTTTGCTGTATGAAGCATTGCAATATTAGTTAGTAATAAAGAGAAACCAACTGATACATGGATGACTTTTATGGACAATGCAACAAGGACAGAAATGATATGCTCTTGGATTCTGTTAGCTAGTATTTTGTTGAGGATTTTTGCATCTATGTTCATCATGTATATTGGTCTGTAGTTTTCTTTTATTTTTGTTATATCCTTTCCTGGTTTTGGTATTAGGGTGATACTGGCTTCATAGAATGATTTAGGGAGCATTCCCTCTTTCTCTATCTTTTGGAATAGTGTCAGTAGGATTGGTACCAATTCTTTGAATGTCTTATAGAATTCAGCTGTGACTCTCTGTGGTCAATGATAAAAGAACTAGTCCAACAGCAAAATATCACAATCCTAAACATTTATGCACCTAACACTGGCGCTTCCAAATTTATAAAATAATTCCTGCTAGACCTAAGAAATGAGATGGACAGCAACACAACAATAGTGAGGGGTTTTAATACTCCACTAACAGCACTAGACACATCATTAAGACAGAAAGTCAGCAAAGAAACAATGAACTTAAACTATACCCTAGAACAAATGGACTTAACAGATATTTACAGAACATTCTACCCAACAACAACAGAATATACATTCCATTAATCAGCACATGGTACTTTCTCTAAAATAGACCATATGATAGGCCACAAAACAAGTATCAACAAATTTAATAAAGTAGAAATTATATCAAGTACTCCCTTAGACCACAGTGGAATAAAATTGTAAATAACTCCAAAAGCAACCCTCAAAACCATGCAAATACATGGAAATTAAATAACCCACTCCTGAATGATCATTGGGTCAACAATGAAATCAAGATGAAGTTTAAAAATTATTTGAACTGAATGATAATAGTGACATAACTTAACAAAACGTCTGAGATACAGCAAAAGCAGTGTTAAGAGGAAAGTTCATAGCATTAAATGCCTATGTTAAAAAGTCTGAAAGAGCACAGACAATCTAAGGTCACACCTCAAGGAACTAGAGAAACAAGAAAAAAACCAACCCAAACCCAGCCGGAGAAAGAAATAACAAAAGATCAGAGCAGAACTAAATGAAATTGAAAAAAAAAGCAAAAGATAAATGAAACAAAAAGCTACTTCTTTGAAAAGATAAATGAAATTGATTGACCATTAGCAAGATTAACTAGGAAAAGAGAGAAGATCCAAATAAGTTCAATCAGAAATGAAACAAGAGATATTACAACCAAAACCACAGAAATACAAAGATAATTCAAGGCTACTATGAACACCTTTATGTGCATAAACTAGAAAACCTAGAGGAGATAGATACATTCCTGGAAATATACAACCCTCCTAGATTAAACTAAGATGAAATAGAAACTGAACAGATCAAAAACAGTGAGATTGAAATGGTAATTTAAAAGTTACCAACAAAAAAAGTCCGGGACCAGAGAGAGTCACAGCTGAATTCTACCAGACATTCAAAGAACTTTTGATTGAGCATCAATTCAAATTTTGCATAAAACCCAATTTGTTAAACAAACAAACAGTAAAACTAGATTTGTCTGGCTGAAGTAGGATTGGAGACCTGGACATCTTACATATTTGACTTCTCTACCATTTTCTGCAACAGCCCCCAGGGAATCAAAACATCACCCCAGAGACCACATAAAGATACTGATTTGGAGCAGTGCTTCTCAACTAGGAGCACTTTTGTTTCCCAGAGGACACCTGGCAATTTCTGGAGACATTTTTTATTGCACAGAGGTGCAACTATGGCATCAAGTGGGTAGAGGCCAGAGATGTTACTAAACATTTTGCAATGCACAGGACAGCCCCTACAACAAACAATCACTGGGCTCAAAATACTAATAGTGCCAAGGTTGTGAAACCCTGATATGAAGAAAGATTTAGAAAGATAAAGCACTTAGGTATATTTTGTTCCATCTCTGAGGCTGAGTTACTCAAAATTCACGTAAATATTTTATTATATAAGGTGAAGATATACAGCTTGTCTCTGATAGTTACATAACTGAGCAGCTGCTTCTAGCGTTGCTATTCTGCCTTTACCTATGTACCTAGAACTAATTAGAAAGAACAGTTTAAAGTGTCTCCTTAGTGTCCTCAATTGGATCTTCACATACTTGGTCTTTATTTTTCTCCCCTAGCCAGGAGTCAGAAGTGTCAACCTCATCGCACTGGTCTTTAAAAAAAAGAAAAATATTGACCATTTTCTGAAAATATCAATGCAATTATGAGCCAAATTCCTATTTGCTACTAAACCCATGCTATAGCGAATAAAAGGAAGAAGCCAAAATTCTTCAATGAAAGTGTTTTTCTCAGAGATGAAGAATAATACCTGTCTGCCTACAGGACAATGATTATATGTTCATCATTTAAGATAACAGGTCTAAGTAAACATTTCCATCAGATTTCATTGTTATGAAAAACAATCTACTCCACTACACAGTATATTAAGCACCAATCAATGAAAACCAAGGGAGCAGACTATTAACACTTTTTCAGTACAAAAAGCAATCCAGGCTGCTTGCCACTATCACATACTGCTTTTAATAGAAATAGTTTTTAAATTCATCATATTGGAATTTGGCTAATTAGAAAGCTAATTTGTAATGACACCTTTCAGTCCAAAGATACAATGGCATAGGCAAGTTTTCATGCTTAGAGTGGCCTGATCTTTAAAAATATGAACCTTTTCAAGTCCTGATTCTGCAAATGTAATTCACTCACCTAATTAAAAGTTCATTCGATTTGTTATTGCTTCAAAGAAACTATCCCAACCTCAGTAGCTTAAAACAACAATTATATTTAGTGCATGATTCAATGAGTCAGCAATTTAAGCTAGACGCACCTGAAAGGTTATTTACCCTTATGAATATGCAGTCAACAGTAGATTAACTAGGTGGCTTTGCTTTTTGCAGTTAGCTAGCTGTTCGCTGGTATACAATGGGGACAACTGAGTTCCACTACCAACCTATCCCTGGTTTGTTTACTTAGAGAGCCAGGGGTACCAAAAGAGAGCAGAAGCATGCAAGACCTCTTCTGGGTTTTTTCTCGGAACTGGCACAAAATTGCTTTGGTCACTTTCTATAAAGTAAGTTAAAGACTAGCCCAGATTCAAGGGATGGAGAAATAGGTTCTACCACTTAATGGGAGGAACTGCAATGTCACATTACAAAGTGTGTGGGTATAAAGGCAAGCAGAGAATTGAGGCTATTTTGGTGAACAATACACCACACTCATCCAGCATGCTGATGTCACCTTTATTTTCATGAGATCTGGCTTCCCTGTGGTGATTAACATAAAGACAGTGTAACACAATCCAGAAACGCCTCGGCATTAATGCCCAATGGGGCAAATGTGAAGTAATGGGAGACAGAATATGTAAAGTGGCTGGCAGATAAATATTTTTCTCTTCTCCTTCTTTGGCAACCTGTTTTAAGATTCTGTGTCTCTATTAGGTTCTTCCAGAAGACATCTGCTATAACCCAGCTACCACATTTTTTGGGGGGGCTACCACATTTTTAAAAAATCTTTGGAATGTACCTCCTTGTATTTTTTTTTCACTTTCCTTGCCTCTGTTTTCCTTTTTTTCTTCATTCTCATCACACTTGCACTCCCCAATAGAGCATGGAAAGGTTAGTTTTTGCTACATAACAAAATACCCCAAAGCTTAGTGGCTTAAAACAACATACATTTATTAGGCCACAATGCTATAGGTTGGCTATTTGGGCTGTGCTCAGCTGGACAGTTCTTCTAGTCTCTGCTTGACTCACTCATACATCTATACCCAGTTACTAGATTGGCTAACTTTTGGCTAGTCTAGGACACATGGCCCATTACTGGTCCACACGAAGTCATCCCCAAGTAGGCTAGCCCAGGTTTGTTCTATGGCAGCTGAGCAGGGTCCCAAGAAAGAAAGTGAAGCCATGCTAAGCTTCAAACAACCACATGATCACTTTCATCTCATTCCATTGGGCAAACTTCATCACAAGGCTATCCCAGACTCCAGAGTTGGGGAAATAGATTCCATCCCTTAATGAGGGGACTTACAGAGATACATTGCAAATGTACAAATATAGAGGGGAACAGAGAAATGAAGACATTTTTGCAATCCTCTTCAAAGAATAAGCACGTACATTTTGCCTTAGGGTTTATTTTCTATGGGACTCAGGCTATGACAGTGTCTATTGCACAAATATCTTAAAAAACATCAACACCCTTGAGTAGGCTTAATAATTTTTACTGTATAAGCACTGTTAAACTAGTATTAGTTAAAGTAAACAAAGTATTACACAGTCTTGTCATCTCCACAGTATAAACTATCCATTATTTTCCAATTTTCTTTTCTAGCATAAAAACATTTGCAAAAATGCATCCTTAGATGACTCCTTCTCCTCCTCTTCCTCCTCCTCCTCTTCCTCCTCCTCCTCCTTTTCCTCCTCCTCCTCTTCCTTCTTCTTCTCCTTCTTCTTCTTCCTCTTCTTCTTTACATTTAATGGTTTAGTTGAGCAAAGAGTGATCTGTGAATCAGACAGCTCCCAGAAGCAGAATGTGTTCAGAATTACTCTGGGGCTGCCATGGTCGGATAACATTTATGGACAGAAAAAGGAAAGTGACTTACAGAAAATGGGAGTAAGGTACAAAACAGCTGGATTCATTACAGTCCAGCATTTGCCTTATTTGAACACGGTTTGAACACTTGACCACCTGTGATTGGCCGAAACCCTGTGATTGATACAAAGATATGTTAGAGTTTGTTTGCATATCCAGTTAGGTTACAGTTCACTATGTATGGAGAACCTTTCAACTGAACTGAAGATACATAAGGAGGCATCTTTTGGTTGAACTTAATTTCACAATTCCCTGCTTTGGTCAACCTTTCAATTTTGAGAGATAGACCAAAACTTTAAGCATTGATCTCCTCTGTCATCATTGTAAATGGACTTATTTGGTCTCAAATTTCACCGGAGAATAGCAGAACAGTGAGTTTCATAAGGTAGGAATAAGGAACAGACAATAGAAAAAAAAATTGGTTACTTCTGCCATTTTTTTTTTAAGGGTTAGAGCACAGGAGACTACCTTATCATGCTGGAGACTTGTGTTTTCAGGAGAAAAAAAAGCTGGTCTGTTTTTAGAATAGATCTGCTTTCTTAAAATTTCAGCTTGATTATATCACATTTAGCATGAGTGACTCCATTTTGGTTTGGTCTAGTCTACTGGAGGCTAGTGCAGGAGCTTAGTCTGGAACAATGTCCTCCCACAATTTTGTTTAACATTTTTCCCCTTTTGGTGAGCTTCTCATCTAGGTGAGAATGTGACCAAAACTTAGTGCTTTAACACTACACTCTATTACCGTAATTTAGGGTTTCCAATTTCATTACACCATTCATTATGCATTTCTTTAAGTTTTTGTCATTCAAACTGAAGAGAGACTATTTGACATTCTATGATGGCTGCATGCAAACATTTAAAACTTTTGAGAGAATACACCCACTAGGGAGACTGCTATTATTACTATCAGGAGGGTAATACCAAGAGTTTGGCGTGTACTCCTTAGTCAGAGTCCCCATGAACCCAACCAGCTAAAATCAAATAGAACAAAATATGAGCCAGATGAAGAGTCTACTCATTTAACCAAGCAGCCTGTTCATAAATCCTCTGCAACCTAGTCTCTATAATACCTCATATATTCATTTATGTGCAATAAGAAGTGTTAGCAACTGCACAGATTCCTCCCTATTTAGCCAGCAGGTTATCTAACACAATTCTATTATCAAGTACAAGTTTATATTTATTTATTTAGAGACAAAGTCATGCTCTGTTTCCCAGGCTGGAGTGCAGTGATGCAGTCATAGCTCACTGCAGCCTTGATCTCCCAGGCTCAAGAGATCCTCCCTCCTCAGCCTCCTAAGTAGCTGGGACGACACGTGTGCACCACCAAACTCTGCTTTACTTTATTTTATTTTTGATTTTTAGTAAAGACAAGGCCTCGCTATGTTGTCCAGGCTGATCTTGAACTTCTGACCTCAAGCGATCCTCCCACCTCAGCCTCCCAAAGTGCTGCCGTTACAGGTGTGAGCCAAAATACCTGGCTTGTCTAGTATAATTTTAGCAAGAGAATTTAAAGAAGTCTGTTGTGCAATCACAGCCTTTGCAGTAGAATCTGCTATAGAGCCTATCACGTGGGATAAATTTCTTTTTCTTGTGTGTGTATGTGTATGTTTTATTAAAGTATGTTTTACATGCAAAAAGTGCATAAATAATGAAAGTGCAGTTGGACAAATTTTTGCAAGGTGAACACACCACTGTAATCAGTACCCAGATAAGGGAAGAAAACATTACCAGGGCCCCAGAAACCTCTGTTGTTCTCCTCGCAGCCATTGCCTACCCTCAAGGTAATCACTCTCTTGACTTTTTTTTTTTTTTTTTTAAGTCAGAGTCTCGCTCTGTCGCCCAGGCTGGAGTGCAATGGCGTGATTTCAGCTCACTGCAACCTCTGCCTCCAAGGTTCAAGCAATTATCTTGCCTCAGCCTCCTATGTAGCTGGGATTACAGGAGCGCCACCATGTCCAGCTACTTTTTGTATTTTTAGTAGAGATAGGGCTCTGCCATGTTGGCCAGGCTGGTCTCAAACTCCTGACCTCAGGTGATTCAACCGCCTCAGCCTCCCTAAGTGCTGGGATTACAGGCATGAGCCACCCACGCCTGGCCCTACTTTTTTTAAATGAGGGATAAATTTCTAATTATTGTCTTATTTACTCCAAATCATGTAAAAAGAGACCTAACAAATGATGACCATTCAGAAGAGAAGTGAAATCCTCCTTAAAATATTCTCTTTAATTTATGATATAAATTAAGAGGAGTGGACCACGGTTCTGTTTCTGACTGATTACAGAGCAACAAAAATATTATTAAAATTCCAAGGCATAAGATTGCCCAAAGGTAGATTGTGAAATCCTCCACAAATAAAAATACACCCCATGCATGCACACAAGGCCCCTTTTTTAGTTCTTTTGTTAATAGAGGTAAATGCAAGGAAAAAATTAAGAGAGGTAAGAGTTCGATGATGGCAAAGAAGCCTTGATCCATGATCTGGGGAAAGCTGTCCATCTAGAATGCCATCTGTTTTGGGGGAGAAACTTTCCTGATTAGATTTATCTTAAGATCTCTGTATTAGGCCGTTCTTCCATTGCTATAAAGAAATACCTGAGGCTGGGCACAGTGACTGTAATTCCAGTACTTTGAGGGGCTGATGCAGGAGGATCATTTGAGCCTAGGACTTTGAGACCAGCCTGGGCAACATAGTGAGAGCTTGTCTCTACAAAAAAATTTTTAGCTGGAGGTGGTGGAACATGCCTGTGGTCCCAGCTACTCTGGATAGGGAGGCAGAGTTGGGAGGATCACTTGAGACTGAGATGTTAGGCTGCAGTGAGCTCTGATGGTGCCACTGCACTGCAGCCTGGATGACAGAGCAAGACCCTGTCTTTAAAAAAAAAAAAGAAGAAGAAAGGAAAGGAAAAAGAAAAGAGGACTGGGTAATTTGGGTAATTTATAAGAAAAGAGGTTTCGCTGGCTCACAGTTCTGAAGGCTGCACAAGAAGCATACCACCAGCATCTGCTTCTGGGGAGGCCTCAGGAAGCTTCCAATCATGGCAGAAGATGAAGTGGGAGCAGGCATCTCATGTGAAGGGAATGGGAGCAAGAGCAGGGCAGGAGGTGCCACACACTTTCAAACAAGCAGACCTCATGCCTCACTATTGAGAGAACAGCACCAAGCCATGAGAGATCTGCCCCCATGATCCAATCACTTCCCATCAGGTCCCATCTCCAACATTGGAGATTACATTTCAACATAAGACTTGAGTGGGGACATATATCAAAACTATACTAATCTCCAGTGGGTATGCAGTTCCAAGAGTCTGGTGTGGTTCTTCAGAGTTGTGAGATTATAAACCCAAAGTTTGAAGCCCCAAAATTTTGCTGCAATGTGGGCGGCAAAGGCAGTCTTTCTCTGATGTCATTTCCATAAGACCCAATTTCTGAGTTCTAGATTGTGAAGCGTTTGATTCTCCTCAGTCAGTGGATCACAAAAGCTGTAATTCCAGCACTTTGGGAGGCCAAGGAGGGCGGATTGCTTGAGGCCAGGAGTTCAAGACCAGCCTGGCCAACAAGGCAAATCCCCATCTCTACTAAAAATACAAGGCACGTGCCTGTGTTCCCAGCTACTCAGGAGGCTGAGACAGGAGAATTGCTTGTTTAACCTGGGAGGCGGAAGTTGCAGTGAGCCAAGATGACGCCACTGCACTCCAGCCTGGGCAACAGAGCAAGACTCTGTCTCAAAAAAAATAAAAAATAAAAAGTTAAGTGAGTCAACCCACAGTATCCTGCACAATTTTAATATGCAAAGAGTTTTTATGAACCAATAATCAAATAATAATTCATAGAAAAAGAAATAAAAAATTATATACTATGAAAGAATATTCAGGCTGGGTGTGGTGGCTCATGTCTGTAATATTAGAACTTTGGGAGGTTGAGGCAGAAGGATGCTTGAGTCCAGAA
Source organism: Nomascus leucogenys (assembly GCF_006542625.1). Classification (NCBI taxonomy): domain Eukaryota; kingdom Metazoa; phylum Chordata; class Mammalia; order Primates; family Hylobatidae; genus Nomascus; species Nomascus leucogenys. Next base: position 4,278,329 of record NC_044391.1, read on the forward strand.
ATTTGAGACCAACCTGGGCAGCATAGTGAGACCCTGTCTCTACGAAAAAATTTGAAAAACTAGCCAGGCATGGTGGTGTGTGCCTGTAGTCCCAGCTACTCTGGAGGTAGCAGGATCACTTGAGTCCAGGAGTTGGAGGCCACAGTGGGCCTGTGGTGCCACTTCACTCTGGCCTGAGCAACAGAGCAGGACTCTGTCTGTATTAAAAGAAAAAAAAAGAAGAAGAAAAAAGAATATCATCTTTACTAGCAATCAGGCAATAACTGCATAGTTTTTAGAAGAAAATCAGACTGGCTAGAATAAAAAAAATTTAATTTCAAAATTGGCAGAAAACAGAAAGTATATGCTTATACAGATATTTTTTTCTTTTTGTGGAGGGCAACCTGTTGTTGTGAATCAATATCTAAAATTATTTGACCCAACAGTTCTTTATCTAGTAACCTGTACATCAGAAATAACTAACTTGCACAAAGAGATCCCAGCAAAGAATGCATTATGCCATGGTTTGACATAAAAATTTAGAAATAATCTAAACATCCATCAGAAAGTCAATATTCAAATTGTGCAATCATATTATAGAATTTTATACACATTTTTAGAGACGTATATTTTTAAGAACTGGCATGGAAAATGCTTATGAACATTAGTAAATGTAAAGATAAGTTGCAGTACTATAGATAAAGAGATCCTAGTTTTGGAAAATAAAAAATATATATAGGTAACATATCCATCTCCATTTTCTCTATGACAACCTCAGCAATATCTTCATTGCTTATTTATGTGTGTGTGAGTGTGTGTGTGTGTGTGTGTGTAAGAAAGATTCTGGGGGAATATACAATATACTGTTAACAATGATTACTTCAGGATAATGGAATTGGAAGGGAGAGATTTTGATTTTTCGCCCCCTATATTTTTATAGTGTCTGAATATTTTACAATAAGTTACAACACTCTTGTAACTTAAAAAATGTCTGATGTACCAAGGAAAATGCTGTCAGCAGCTATTCAAACTGTTATAACGTCCCTTAAAACCCTCATTCCAAATGCTGTCAAGAGTAATTGCCAGGTTTATCATCACAGAATATCCTTGAGGCTTACAAACTTGCCTAGGAAATTTTTCGAGATTGTGTCTGTCTAACAGTTGTCAAAACTTCAAGTTAAATTAATTAACCTTGATATCATTCCTGAGGCTTGCCCACACTATCTTTGCCCATTCTAGCACTTTGCTTCCAGTTGGCTATAGATGTTATGTGCTAATGAAGCCTGCTGCTAAATTCCAATCTAATAAAAGCCTGCTCAAGATCTTACCAAAAATAAACTAAAAACATGATTTCCCAATGGAGTTACGTTGGTTACTCTTTGGCCTGAAACAACAACAACAACAAAGAAAACTATGAACTGCAATTGTGCTAGACATTTAGAATTAATAACAAAAATAGCTTATGAGTGTGTGCTTATTATTGCTCTATATAAGCTGCCTGATTTCTTTGCAGTAATGTGAATAAAAGTCATATAATACGACTCTAGGGTCATTTGTGCCTTTAAATTACCAAAACCTCGACATCCGTGGAAACAACATGGCCTATTATATTATGAACAAATGTCCTGCTTTCATCAAAGCCCATGGGGTCAAACTAAAACTGAGAATTTATTTTCAAAGAACAATATCCCAGTTTTGTTATGCACAAAACTTCTTTACTCTGAAGCTGATTAGAAGAGCTGTCCAAACCATTTAGAGTTTAAGATCTACTGGGATAATTCCAAGCCCATATGGATAAGCCTAGGAGAAAAAGCCCTCAATAAATTAGTTTCTGAATTAAGTGGAAACTCAGAAATATGCCACTTAGAGAAAGACAATTATCACCACAAATGAGGGAGAGTTTAAAATTAAAATGTCATATTCTTCTCAAATAGAAATTCATTCTATCTCCTGAAATTCTTCAATATAAATAAACATATCTTTAGAAATAAATGTTCACTGAAATTCGTATTTTTCCTCCTTTGCAAACAGCGGTCATCTCAAGCAAAGAAAACTTGCCCTGTCTTGTTTTCAAGCCTTCATTTCTTAACTCCATGGCCCTTCTTTTATCTTTTTGTTATTTTGAGGGAAATCTCAAGGTAAAAACAAGTTGTAAAGTTGTAATTCCCAAAGTCTCAAATTTTGCCTCTTGAAATCCTGATTTAGAAGCAAGTTTCCCACACAATCGTGCAAATTGAAGTAATTACCTGGGAGTCCTCAGTATCTTGGAGACCATTCTAGAGGATTGTTTCAGGCAGAAAAGGCTGAGCAAGGAAGAATGCTAAGTTTGTGATGCATTCGTTTCCATCAGGAGTAATAACCACCCCAATCACACATGTACCATTCCAGCCTCATTGGTTTCCTCCCTTTTGCCAGAATAAGATATTTAATTTCTGCTCACTTTCTCCCCTTCTCTCCTTTTCCCGATTAACCTAATTCCCACTCTTCATTTACAGCCAATCTAAATCCGACCAGTACTTTTAAGTTTTCTCAAGCTTTTCTGGTCTGGAAATCCCTTCTTGCCTTATCAATTAAAATCTGCAGGCTTCAAGAGGTGCTTAGCTCAATTATGCCCATATCATCAATGATTTCGTAACAACAGTGTTTTCTCTCCAAAAGTACATTGAAAACCCTTAGCCCCATTAGGTTAAGGTCCTAATGCTAAACATTTTTCTGGTTTTAAAAATTAAGGTATAATTCTTCCCTTTTTGTATATTAATTCCACAAGTTCTAACAAATGACATATTCCATTGTATGCGTGTACCATAGTTTTTTTATTGACTCCCAAGTTGAAGGACTTTTGAGTTATTTACAACTTGGATGACTATGGATATAATAACTTAAAAACATGTAAGTAAAGAGTTTTGTGAGAATACAGGTTTTCATTTCATTGCGGTAAATACCTAGGAGTAGGATTGTCAAGTCCTGTAGCCCTGTATAACTTCTACTGTATTTCCTAATGTACCTGCAAACTGTTTTATGTAACTGAGACAGCTGGGCTTCCTTCCTTTAGTGATCTGAGTAAAATGGTTCAGACCACTACCAGCATATAACCTCAGGAAGTTTAAAGTTATCCCCTAATGCAAACTTGCATTCAGCAATTTTCATTTTAAAGGGCGTCATTGCATCTGATTACCAGGACTTTTCATGATGTCCTCCCCCACCAGCTCACAACTTCACCAATAATAACCTGGATACGAAATTTGCAAGACCTTCCAATTACTCATATAGTGTCCAGTCACACAGGAAACATGAGTAAGCATCATAAATTTTACTGAAAGTTTATCAGGGCATAAGTTGTGTAGGTTGAGTGTTACATTTTACACCCCTCAAAAAACAACTAAAAAATTACGTCTTAAACATCCCTGTTCTTTCAAGGAATCCCAACTTGGACACTCACCATTCCAGATTCTTTCTGTTCGCCCCCTTTTAGGAGCTACTCTTGTCAAGTTCTCTCCAACTCTGAAGTTACTTTATTTCCTCTATATGTAGGGCAACTCAGCTGTCTCTGTTATTCCCAATGGTTCTGATGTACATTCGTATAAAGTCCTCAGCAAAACAAATGCAAAACAGGAAAGTTAATGTTATTTTCCCTAATTAGAGCACATCATGACAGTTTCTTATTAAGTTCTAGTTCTTTGAAAGTCGAATATTCACTTATGGTACAAGTTGGTAACTATCAGCTAGTACTGTGTAATAAACCATTCTAAAATTTAACGGCTCAAAGAAACAAACATTTCTTTTTGCTCATGGGGTTTCTTAAGGTCATTTGGGAAGTTCTGGTCTCAGCTGGTTTCATTCATGTCTCTACAGTCAACAGTTGTTGGATAGGTAGCTCTGTTGATTGAGGCTGAGCTTCCTCAGTACTTGGCTGTAAGATGTTTTAACAGGGCCTTGGCTAAGACTACTGAGTTCTCATCTATGTTGTCTCCCATTTTCCAACCAAATAGTCTCTTATTTACAACGCAATGGTGGGAGTCCAAAAGAAAGTGTGGGAGTGTGCATGCACCCCTCAGAACTAGCATACCATCACTTCCAAACCATTACATTAGCTAAGCAACTCACAAGACCAGCCCAGATTCCAGAGTAAGGAAATAGACTCCACTTGTCCATGGGGGTTGCTACAGAGTCACATTATGTAGAGGATGCATATATGAAAGATAAACAGTTAGAGACATTTAAAAAATCAATCTACCACACATACATAAGTAGAATACTCTATTATTTAGAAGATCTAATTTCCCTGTAATTCTAAATAAGTAAAAGTTTCACTTTATTTAGCTCATGAACACAAATCTAATTAAACTTCACGCTTTATTTAAAAATGTATTTTCCTGGCCAGGCGCAGTGGCTCATGCCTGTAATCCCAGCACTTTGGGAGGCCGAGGCGGGCAGATCACCAGGTCAGGAGGTCGAGACCATCCTGGCTAACACAGTGAAACCCCGTGTCCACTAAAAACACAAAAAATTAGCCAGGCATGGTGGTGAGTGCCTGTACTCCCAGCTACTCGGGAGGCTGAGGCAGGAGAATGATGTGAACCTGGGAGGCAGAGCTTGCAGTGAGCCGAGATTGAGCCACTGCACTCCAGCCTGGGCAACAGAGCAAGACTCCATCTCAAAAAAAAAAAAAAAAAAAAAAGTATTTTCCCCAGTGAAAAGTTAAAATCACATGACTTGTTTCCTTTTAATTTAATCAACTACCCATAACCTAAAACTTAGACAGTACCTGTATGGTTTTCTGTTGGTTATTTTAGTCAGTACCATTGAATTTAGTTAAATAAAAAATATTTAAAGGATTGTGTAGAAAAAGTTTTTAAAGAAATTGTTAAATTAAAAAGGAAGCTGGGTTACAACTTAGAACTTCCCTAATATGTTTTCCTTTTGGGAAGGAAAGTGTTTTTATGAAGTTACACATGCATATAGTTAAAAGATTACAATAGTTCTTCAAATATTTGTTATGAAAAACATCAGTCCCCTACATCCCTGCAGCCATCCCCTAATGCCTTCTTTCAACAGACAAGCATTCCCTACCTTTTACAACTGTTCTTTTGGTTTAGACATCCTTATGGCTTGTAACTGCACATTTATACTTATCCCTTTGTATTTTCAGTCTTGGGCATTACCTACTGTCTTCCTGATACAAAAAATAGTGACTCCTCCATGATCTCTCTCTCTCGCATCTTCTAGCTCTCCCGTGTACTCCCCACCCTGAAATACACCTTTTCCCTCTCCTCATCCTCTTGGGATACTTATATTCCAATTTGGGTTAGAATAATATGCAATTATTACAATGATTAATAATGCTATCTACAACTGATCCACAGGATATACTATATTTTTTTCATTTCTCGCAAACTTTTTATCTGCAATTAATTGTCCATCTAGTTTATTTTCTTAATTCCTCATGTATTTATTTTTTAATAATTAACCCCAAATTCTCTGCCAGTTACTTATCTCACTGACTGCTCCTCTTTATATGTTCAGATATATCATTATCCAATAATTTTATTTGCTCAAATACATTTCTCCCAAACCTTTCTGGCAGGCTTTCATCAGAAGAGTCGCCATGAGTCTGGCGAATCAATGTCCTTCTGATAATTGTCTTTCTCTCTTCCCTATATTGGATTCTCGATTTCTTAAGCCCTGTCTTATTCTTTTGTGGTTTGTTTATTCATTTTGGTGTGCACATCCTCTGGTAGCTTCCAAAGAAAGATTTTGGAGGCCTTGTGTTGTCTGGAAATATTCTACACTTACATTGAGTGACATGTTTTGAAGGTATAAAATTCTATGTCAAAAAGACATTTCCTTTGGAATTGTAAACCATGTTTCCATTGTCTACAGCTTCCAGGGATATCTATAGCTTCTAGTTCTGGTCATGAGGAGTCTAAGACCATTCTCAACTTTTATTCTTTAATAACAACTTTAAAAAATATCTTTGAAGCTTGAAGTATCTCCTCTTTATCCTATTCCTTTGATATTTCCCCAATGTCTTGGCATAGGAATATTTTCAATCATTGCTGAAAATAAATGAAAAATTTTTCATTTTGCTAGGACTTTTCAATCAGGAAACTTATCCGCCTCCATTTTGGGAAATTTCTCAAATAATTGTTTCTTCCTATACCTGGTATTTCCCTAATACCTGATATTTCTTTGCAATATTCTCTTCTTTCTTTTTCTTTCTTTCTTTCATTGTTTCTTTCTTTCCTTCTTTCTTTCTTTCTCTCTCTTTCTTTCCTTCTTTCCCTCCCTTCCTTCCCTTTCTTTCCTTCCTTTCTTTCTTTTCTTTCTTTCTTCCTTCCTTCCTTTCTTTCTTTCTTTTTTCCTTCTTTCCCTCCCTTCCTTCCTTCCCTCCCTTCCTTCCCTTTCTTTCCTTCCCTTTCTTTCTCTCTCTCTCTTTCTTTCTTCTCTTTCTTCCTCTTCTTTTTTTTGCTTTTTAGATCTTTCAGGAGTATTTCTTTTTTTCCTCCCCTATTTCCATTTCTATCTTTACATTCTTTCATTTGTGGAAACATTTTCAACTTTATTTTCTGATACTTCCGTGGAGTTTTTAAGTTTGTTCTCACATTTTAATTTCTAAGATTTTTAAAAATTATTTGAAGTTTTCTTTTAATATCTTCTTCTATTGTTCATAAATACAATATTTTCTTCTATGATTTGAGCATATTAATGTAGGTGTTTTAAAATTTCTTCTCATTGCATAATATGTTCTCTCCAAATAGATTTTTTTGGTCTATTTATTTTGGTCTTAATCTTTTATGACAAAGAATTTCCTAAGTGTCTAGTGATCCTTAACAATCTGCTTATGTTTAAACCTAGGGCCCTGAAAGCTCATTAGATGCTCTGAACCAGTGGATGGGCTTTGTTAACTCTGGGCTTTACTATGGAGGTGTCTAAGGGAGGTTTCTGAGATAATCTTTAAAGTCAGAGTTCTTAGCTCTTTCTCCTTGGACTGCTCAAATTCCCCAGAGAAAAACTTTTAATTTCGTACCTGGAGGATATAGGCCTTGCTGCCAGCACTCTGGGAACTAAATGGGAAAAGAAGGCTGGAGGTCTCAGAGTTAAGTATGCAAATACAGGACCACCACTAAGCTGGAAGGATAACCAAACATCACGCTTTGCCCTGGACTGAGGAGTCTGCTGGGATGTGAGACTTTTAGTGCTAAAACCAGTATGGTCCAGGCAAACCAAGACAGTCACTTTAGCCTGGACAACATTCTTTAAAGGACCTTTCTCTGGCCCTTCTTTGTTGATACCTTTTTCCATAGCCAAGGGCACCTGCCCCCGTTTGTAGACTGTGTTTCAGAATTCTGCCAAGTGGCCTCAAGCTTGCTTCCAGGGACTGTGTGGGCCTGTTCCCTCAGTCTGTCCCTCTGAGGGTGAACAATTTTACCAACCAGTGTATGCACCCCTGAAACCAAGAGATATACAAGAGTGGCCATTTGCAGGAGTCTGATAGAACTTGCACAGGAGGGCTGGGTGTCCACAGGTGCTCATTCAAGGCCCTGACAGTCAAGAAACAAATCAAGGTGTGAAGACAAGGAAGGGAAGCCAGGGCCACAGCCCCTGTGAATACTCTTGCTTTGGGCTCTGAAAATGTCAGATGCAGGCCTGGACCTTCCTGTTCTCACTGTACCTCCAACCCTCCAGCCCAGAGTCTTTTCAGTTACCCTCTCCCACTACTAAACTTCTGGTATTTTACCAGAATTAAGAAAGATGATTGCCCGGCCACATAGAATGGACTGTAGGATCTTGCAATCAAACTCAAGAGACTTCCAGTCAATCCCCTGTTTTGACGCCACCTTCTTCCCCACTTCCAGGGATACCCAGTACTACCAACTTCTGAGCCTGCTGGAGGTCAGTGGCTGCTAATTGGACTGCTTCTGCTCAGTCCCCACTTGACGCTTATCACTTGACCTTTTTTGGTTTGCTAAGTCAGGTTCTTCTAATTCATCCATTTTCTAGCTTCCAATATTTTATGTTGCAGCTGCCTCTCCCGTCCCTTGTACTAGTAGGTCTTACTCCTTTTTTTTTTTTAATTGGTTTACTCATCATTCTCAGCAAACTAACGCAAGAACAGAAAACCAAACACCACATGTTCTCACTCATAGTGGGAATTGAACAATGAGAACACATGGACACAGGGAGGGGAACATCACACACGGGGACCTGTTGGGGGCAGAGGGCTAGGGGAGGAAGCACATTAGGAGAAATACCTAATGTAGTTGATGGGTTGACGGGTGCAGCAAACCACCATGGCACATGTATAACTACGTAACAAACCTCCACGTTCTGCACACATACCCCAGAACTTAAAGTATAATAAAAAAAAAATTGGTTTACTGTTACATGAATAAGTTTTACAGAGGGACAGAAAATGAATGTTTTCAATCACCTATCTCTATTAGGAAGTTGAAATGTCAAAATATTTCCAGCAAAAGAGTAAATAGGAGGAAAAGTAAATAAATTTGGGCAAAGTATGGGTGAGAAAATGGGAAACAGTCAATCCTTGTTTGACCCGCTAATGAAAGAATATCCCAAAATTACATGAGATAACATCTACCAGTTTGTTTGCCACCAAATGCATTATATCAGGCAAACATGCTCCTGCTATGGCATGGGCGGAGAAAGCAAAGGGAATTGAATTTCTTCCCAAGATATTATTTCCAACCTCTCCTAGTGATAAGCTGTGGTGATTGTGCTACTTTACATATGGATGGAGGATAAGAGCAACTGCAAGCTCTTAAATAACACATATGTCTAAAACAATTTTTTTAATTAAGTGTTTGAGTATGGTATTGAGAAAAATGAACCATAGCCTTACTTTATCCTAAGTTCCTGGGTAGTGAAGGCAGTTGGCAGCATATTCAGGGCTAGAATCCTCATGAGTGTGGTGGGACAGGGGATCATCCATACACCCCTACAGCCATCACCTTGCATCATAAAGGCAGGCCCTGGCCAAAGGGAGTAGCAGGTATTGCCATCAAGGCCAAGCCAAGCCTGCATTGGCTCAGAGAAAAGGAAGTGACTTGACAGTATGCCTAGTGTGGATTCATGTAATGCATTATTTCACTGAAAACTTCTAGATCTCATCTTACATGCAAAAAATGAAATGCCCAGAGAGGTTAAGTAATTTACTCATGGCCCACGGTAGCTACTCAGTGGTGGAACTCGGTATCCCATCCAATTCTGTCTAGTTCTTTGAAACTTTCCACATAAAAATCATCATGAATCTGGACAGGGGCAGGGGCTTTTACTATGGTTTTCCAGGTAGCAAGGTGAGGGGCCTTTGGATACAGCTTTTCTCTATCTAGGTACAGTGCCCTGGGCCTGCCTTTGGCAACATGGTCTAGATAGCAGAGTATGTCTCTGGCAGATGGGTTCTCTTTACTAGGCAGTGCACTTGGCTTCCCTCACATGCAGGGTCCAGCTGACTTCTGGATTTCAAATCTTCTCCCTATGGATGATCAGACAATCACTGTCCTATAATTTTAGGGGGAATATACTCAAATTATTAAATGTACTGACATTTCCTGGCTCTTGGCACTCTACACTTTGTGTTGCTGTTGTTGTAATTACAGAATGGGTGTGTCTGTTTCATATTAGGGGCCTCAACCAATTGAGATCAGATGGATGGTAGAAGTAAGGGATCTTTTCCTTCCTGGATCTAGAATTTATTTATTTTTTTGTCACTTTGAACTACTTTGAATCTATTCTTCTTCCACAAAGCTCACTGGATTAGGCTTTTTAAGGAAAAAGCTCATAGAAGTCATCTTAAGTACTGGAAGACTTAATGAAGTATTTGAAATAAAATGCCCATGGACATGTGAACTGCCATCTCAGCCATTCATCGAGGCCTTATGAAGAGTATAAGAATTGAGAATGGCCTCGGGTCTTCTGTAACACAGCTCAGAGGCTACAAGTTCAGGCAAGGCTCCAGAAAAGAGGACAATTGTGCAGCCACGGACCTTGGCAACACAGGCTGGTGGGTGCACTGGCCCAGCCAGTAAAGGGCACAAAGCCTAATAGCATCTCCTCCCAGGCCCTTCAGTGCAGATAACAGCCTGACGCAGCTCCTCTCTGTCTCTGCTTCTTTCTGATGGTCTTTCTCATCTCTTTCCACTTCCAAATAATTTACTTCATTTTTAGTGGCATTTAAACAGAAAATTGTTTCTCTACTTACAACACTTCTGACACCAAATATGTGTGTGTGCGTGTGTGTGTTTTCTCACCAACAACCAATTCTCCAACTCTCTGCAGACACCAACAGGGAGTACTACAATTTAATTCAATTCTGACATTAACTACCCAGAGTTAGTGCGGACCCCACAAATCAAGGACTCTGTCCCACAAGACTGCCTCCAACTTCAGGTGTCAATCACAAATAAAGGGTCCCCAGGTTGTCCATGCTTCTGTTTGACTTAGCTACTAATAGAGGATTTTTATTGTAATGGCTAATAGAACTCAGGGAAATACTTGACTTACTGTTTTTTATAACGGTTATTATAAATGATACAAAAGAACAACCAGATGGGGACGCGCACAGAGCGAGGTCAAGCACAGGAGTTTCTGTCCCTGTGAAGCTGGAGTCCACCATCTTCCCTCCCAGCATGGGGGTGCATCATCAACCTGGAAATCCTTTGAACACTTTTGTTTAGGGTTATAATGGAGGCCCCTTTACATAGACATGATTGAGTAAATCATTGGCACTGTGGAGATTAACTCAATCTCCAGCCCCTCTCCTTTCCTTGGAGGTCAGGAGTGAGGCTGAAATTTCCAACCTTCTAATCACATAGTTTGTTCCTGGGGTGATCAGCCCTCAACCTTTCAGAGTCACCTCATTAGAATAAAAGTTGCTTCTGTCTCCCAGAATTAAAAGGATTTTAGGAATTCTGTGTCAGGAACTGGGGACAGAGACTACGTATATATTTCTTATTATGTCACAGTAATTATTTTATTTTTAACTTTATAAATTAAAAATTATTAAATACGATTTTTAAAATAGTAAAAATGCCCATATAGTTATTATCCAGAATTAGCAACTGTTAATATTGGATTATATTTGCTTTCAGAAATAAACATAACATTAGAAACGTGGTCCCTTTCAGTCAGAAATCCCCTGGGTTTTTTCTAACTCCTTCCCCAAAGGGAACAATGGTCAATGGTGGATTTCTTTCCGCTCCATGTTTTACACCATAAACAATAAGCATAACAGAATATAAAATATATGTGTTTATTATTTACATAAATAGTATCAAAGTATATCTTGCCTCTTCTTACTTAAAGTTATATTTTGGAGGTCTAGCAATTTGATTTTCATATATTTATACATTTATGTACATACACATAACAGTCAATTCTTTTGGTCTCTGTGTAGTATTTCACCATATAGATAAGTTACATTTCATTTATTTCCTCATTAATGGACATTTAGATTGATTTAATTTTTCTGCAATGTACAGTTGTTGCAATAAACACTCTCCTAACATCTGCTTATGCATATATGCAATCATGTATCTACTGTGAATTCTCAGAAGTGGAATTGTTAAGTCAAATGCTAAGCACATTTTCAATTTTGTTCTGCCAAATTGCTCTCTAAAATGGGTGTCTCATTTGACATTCTCAGGGCAATGCTTAGAAGTTTCATTGTTTTCAATACTTCGCCAAGACTTGGTTTCAGCAGATTAAAAAAAAATTCCCCATCAGATGGATGAATTTAGCATTCCTTTTTCTTTCTTTTTTTTTTTAATTCCTGCATTTTTCTGAAAACTAATCAGGTTGAGTTTCTTTTAAATTGTTGATTGGCCACTTGAGTTTTATTTTCTGCTTTTTTCTTAAGTTTTAGGATGTTTGCTCATTTGCACATTCAACCAATATGTATAGGTTACTTACTGTGGCCGGGCCCTCTTCTGTGCATTATGAGTGCAGGTGGTGAACAAGACAGACAAACACCATGGCTCCGTTAGAGTTTGTATTCTGGCGAAACTGGGATAGGCAAGAAATAATCTAATAAAAGAACAAAGAAATTTCCTTGTTCATCCATGAACAAAGCATCCATGAGAATTTGAGACAATGAAGAAAATTAACATGTGATGTGATAGTAATGAGAAGGGGCAGTGAATTCCAGTGGATGATCCATCAGGGAGTGGCTTTCTGAGGAGGATACATTTAAATGGAAATTTGAATAACCAGAAGGAGCCAGATACCTACAAGCTTGGGTGGAGATGCCAGCAGAGGAAGCAGCAAGTGCAAAGACCCTGAGAACACAAAGGTGATGTGTTCTAAGGATAGAATGAAGGCTTCGGTAGTTGCATCCCAGGAAGAAAAAGGCAGGTAGGTAAGGGGTTATTTAAGAGCCCATATGATGCAGGGACTTTTATTTCATGCGAAGACGCTGATGTTAATCTAAGAGCAATGTAAGGCTTTGGAGGAAGCAGGGGTGCATGATGTAGTCTGATTTACTTTTTAGAAATGCCCCTCTAGCTGCTGGGTATGAAATGAACTGGAAGGAAGAATTAGAGAGAACAGTCAAGAGACCACCGAAACCTTCCAGGATAGAGATGATGGAGGCTTGGACAAAGTTGTTAGCAGAGGAGATGAGGCGAAATGGGCAGATTTAGGATATACCCTGGACAAAGAGGTTACAGTACTTTGCGATAGATTGATTGAAGAATAGAAGTGGAGAGAACCAGGATAATCAAAAATAGTTCCTTTGAGTTTGAACAAGTGAGTGAGTGGTAGAAACATTTACTGAGATAGCCAAGACCAGAGGAAGTGTGAGTGGAAATAGAGATGAGTGCAAAACGTCTTGGATGTCTGAATGTCCTGGCACTAATATTAGTATCAGGGTTTAGCAATTGTGTAAGTCAAGATCCTGCTGGTAAATAGGACCTGAGGCCAGGTGCGGTGGTCCATGCCTGTAATCACTGCACTTTGGGAGACCAAGGCAGGTGGATCACTTGAGGTCAGGAGTTCGAGATCAGCCAGGCCAACATGGTTAAATCTCATCTCTACTGAAAATACAAAAATTAGCCAGGCGTGGTTGCCCATGCCTGTAGTCCCACTTACTCGGGAGGCTGAGGCAGGAGAATTGCTTGAACCCGGGAGGCAGAGGTTGCAGTGAGCTGAGATTGTACCACTTCACTGCAGCCTGGGAGACAGATGAAGACTCCATCTCAAAAACAAAATAAAACAAAAAAAGAAAATAGGACCCAGTGAAAATTGTTCAAGAGACTTTAATGAGGAGATTTCTTAGGAGGTATGGGTAGGGTTAAGGGCAACCACAGGAAGGTTATGGCATCCCGGGACTTGCCATGGTAGGAGGCTATTACCACCACAGGCCTGAAGGGGAAAGGGGAGGAAGCAGCGGTAATGGAGCTAATAAGAGTAGGGACCTCAAGGCAACCACTGCCACAAAAACAGCAAAGACAGAGAGGGAGTCAAGGGAATAAATGCCCTGACCTCCCTCTCTCCTCTCACCATCCTATTTCTTGCTGCTGACTCCCAAATCCAACCAGAGACCAGAGGGCAAGATAGTCTAGGTCAAGAAGTACATAGACACCATTACCACCATCCCTTCCCAAGACCTAAAACAGGGCAGAAAATGGCAAAAAATGGGTCTAGTTGGTGGGAGGAAGGTGAGCAAATAGAACATAACTTGCAAAGCAACGTATAGAATGTTTCCTGGGCGCATGGGCAAGTCACCCCAAGGTCCTTTTTCATGCTGGTTTTGAGGACACAACAGTTAGCAAAATAATCTTTTCTCTTCCCACCACCCACCCCTCTCTTCCCACTCGTGTTGATGAGACTCAGTGGGACTCACTTATACTCCCACATTTCAGTAGACAGTAATAATTATTTTATTCTAAATGTGGAGTCTGTATGATGCCTCTTCATGCCTGACTTCCTGCCTGGATCCAGTATGATCAGATCTTTGACTGTCCTAAGCACTTTCCAGGGCTCAGTACCATTTAATGAATAAAAACCTATTTTTTTTTTTGCCTTGCATTCAAGGTCATCCTTCCTATTTTGGCTTTAGCCATCATTCCTCAATATTTCTCCTGCTCTCTACCTGCAAAAACCCTAGATTGTGGTCTTGTACTTTCCCATTTTTGTGCCTTTACTCTTGCCCATTTCTCCCCTTTTTTTTATTTTAGGGACAAATGAAATGCCTGAAATACTCTGGTGGGCCTCCTATACTCACGTTCACTGAACACAAACCTGCCTTGCCACTGGGTTCTTCTGTGTAGCATAGAATCTGTCGCTCATAAATCAAAGTCATGAGGGTTGAGGAAAGGGTTAAAACTAACACACCTTGAGAGTTCTTGGCACACGTGTCATCTCATTTACTCCCAGCAACAATCCAATGGAATCAGGATAACTATCATGATGAGAAAACCCGGGCTTAGATGGACATGATGTTTATGTTCTGATCTCTCACTTTTCCAATGAGGAACTGAAAGTCTGAGAGATTAAATAATCTGCTCAAGATCTCTCAGCTGACATGGGATAAAAAGACAGAGGTCAGATTCAAGCTCAGATCTGTGTCCTCAGGCACTACGCCATCATCATCCTTTGCAACAGAAGGGAAAAATAAAATTACTGGTTGCCCTCTACAGGCAAAGCATAGCGTTGAGGGTTTTCATGTAATATTGTCTTATTTAATCTTAACTGTAACCCTGGAAAGGAAAGAATGTCTAACAAGGAGGCAAAAGTGGGCACACAGACAGGATCCAAACTCTATCAAAGAGTGACTGGTAGCTTCTGCTGCAGTCTCTTCTCCTCTCCAGGCTTCAATTAACTCCATCTGTTGATTACATCACTCTATGAAAGATGAAGTTGGAGGCTTATAAACAAAAGTTTGTCCTGATAGACACAGTAGTGGTAGCTCCTGGGAGAGAAAGAAAAGCCTGTATATTCTGGCTCGTAGAAAAACAAAAAATACAGACTTCTCGCTTGAAGCCACCATCTTGCCAGTTAATTCACATTGGGTCTTTACCACTTAATCCTTTGTCATGGTTATGAAATTAAAATAGGAATTCATATGCTTTCTTTTCCTGATATCTACCTTAAAATACTTAGCCAAGTGTTTGTTGCAGGAAAACAAATATCTGGATTATCTCATCCCCTCCCCTAATCTGATTCACGTAAAGGCACCACACACATATGCACATACACAAACATGCACACACACACACACACACGCACACCTGTACACCCCTGCAGCTTCATACCCAGGTTGGTGCTGACTTGCATCTTTATTCCCACTAATCTTTTAATTGCAATACCTAAATCTTGCCATCCACTCACACTTTAACTCTATGGTGACCAAGCAAATATTCTGAAATATACCTTTATTTTCTAAATAGATGATCAGATTATATAATCTTATAAATAACATTAAACTCCTCATTGCTATTTCCTTGCTAGAGCTCCGCTGAAACAGGAGATAGGATATTATAATTGAATACAAGTTTGCAATAGATAATTAGTAAGTGGATTTCTAGCAGGAAACAGCACTCTATTCAGATGATTTAGTGAAAGACATCAAATGAAGAGCCTATTAACAGAGGCACAGGCAGCATTAAAGGAACCAAAAAGAGGAAAGATGAGGCATCCATGGCTATCATCCATAGATCTGAAAGGATGCAGGGCAGTGATGATGTTACCAGAGCCAAGTGAGAGCTGGAGCCATGGAAGATGAGCTGTCAGATGGATGCTATAATTATGCAAGGACTCAGCCATTTCTAGAACTGGAAAGGCAAAGCTGACGGAGTGGGGAAGAAATGACTCTGAGCTCTTTTCTCACCATGGGATCTCCAGCGGGGCCTCCCATTGGTCAAATTCAGAAGAAAGCCAAGGTGCAAGGGATGCAGGTATTGCCATTTAGAGTGATCAGCCTCCTGGGGCACAGAGCGGAGCAGAGAAGGCTGAGAATGGATATGGAAGGAGGACAAAAGAAAATGGCCAATGCATCTGCCTTCTTTATTCCCTACATCTCTAGCATCAATAATGGCCCCACTGGAGCAAAACCCTAGCTTCCAGTGTCTTCATTCATTTGTTCAACATGGATTCATTGGTCACATTATTAAATTTTGGGAAACAAAAAACCAAGCTTTACTCATAAGGAACAGATCATTGAGATATGTGAGAAAGCATACCTGGTTAAATATATCTTGGAAGCATTTCTTTGACCCTAGTGTATTTTGCTAGAAGCCCTCTATCATGAAATTAATGTTTATAAATATGTCAGTAATATATTCTAGTAATCTGTAGCTGAACTTTACTGTGGATCACACTTCAATCAACAAGGAAAACCTATATTTCTGGAATGTTTTAGAGAGTTCAATGTTAAACACATTGATCTTGAAATCCTTCCATTAGAAAAGAAGGTTGCAGATTCTTGAGGGCATTTTTTCAGGAGCGTAACAGTTCCTTGTTAGCCTATATTCTTTAAGCCTTACCATTATTGAGCTGGAACACCAGAAACAAGCTCTCCCAGGCCACTTGAGCTTAGCTCTCCACAGAAAGCCTTCATTAAGCTATGGTTTAATGCTTTGGGTTTAATTGAAGGTCAGTGTGAAAAATGGCCATGTGAGGCAATTTTCTGCTTATGTTACAAAATTACTTTTATAGATGACATTGATTATGTTCTATGATGCTCTTTATATAAGCAGCCATGTCAATTCCTCTTAGAAGAATTTCTCTGGAAATATGATCTCTCTACTTTTTTTCCCTACTTACCATAATTGCTAAAGCAATGATATTAAATTGAGTTTGTAGAACATTGCTACCATTAAAGGGATCTTCCATTTCAAAAAATATTGACCTATAAAGACCAATTTTGTATCTTTGAAAAAGCCACCACAAATTCTTTTTAAAAGTGTGTAGATAAATTAAGAATTAAAGTTAAGAATATTACATATTATTAGTTAATTAAACCTAACAGCAATGGAATAATTAAATAACCATATAAGACCAAAAATGTAGGTATATGTATGTATTAAGATGTATACATACACAAACATGTATGTATTTGTGCATTTGTGTATATATTTATGTGTGATTATATGTATGTATACACACATATTGTACAATATATCACAATGGGAAAAAGATGAAGTGAGTGATACAGATAATACATAAAATAAGCCATAGGAGAAAAACCACAATGTGTCAGAGAAGGCAGCTATGGCTTCATTCATTAATTTATTAATTTCACAGTCATTTATTAAACTGCTTCTATGGTCTAGATGATTCTAAGTGGTATTAGGCAATGCTTCTGTCATCAAAGAGTTTTCGGTCTAGTGGGGCAGGATGGGGTGAGCAGACACGTAAATTTATTATCGGAATGTGTGTCAAAGTCAAAATAAGATACAGAGACAAATCTCTAAATTGAATGTTTTATTTGGGAATCACAGAATTGCAATTTGGAGTATACACACAGACTGGGTGGTCTTCAGTATGCCTGAAGATTGGGGCTTTTATTAGAAAGGGAAATGTTGTACGCTGTTTTGAAGGAAAGCTCATTGGCACTAGGAAGCTTTTGGGAGCTAGCAAGTTCTAAATAGTAAGTGATGGTGGAAGGTGAAACTAGACTAGTTAGACTCATGGCAGGTCAATTCGGTAGCTATGAGGTAAAACTGGTCTTAGGGCTACAGCAGGCTGTTTCAGCAGCTGGGCCTGTGGAGAATAAAACTTTTGGATCAGGTGCTATGTGTCTCATGTGCTTTTTATTCCTGGCCCCTCAACTCCGATTTAGTTGGATATGACAAGAATGGCAAAATTTGTATAATCAACTTCCACACGTGTTATAAGAGGAACATTCTAGATGCTGCTGAGAGTCCAGAGCTGGTGGAATTTGGAAAGGCAGAACACCATGCCACATAAGAAGCACCATCAAACCGTTGTGGAGACCAGGAGAATTAGGAGTAGATTTGAAGGACAGCCTGCATACCAGCCTATCTAGAATAAAGTGTTACTAGAAAGCCCTAAATAGGTATTTGACTCCAATAAGAACTCCATACACAGTGCTAATTTTATTTTTTTTCAAACTATTTTTTCTTTGTCATTTCCCTGTCAACTCTCATATGATTACTGCAAGATAATTCCTAGTACAAACACTGTGGTAGATTACTTGCCAAATGACGCCAATTTTTCACCCCTTCCTGTATCCACATTATGTGAGCATGCAGCTTGCAAAGATCTGTGTCCCCACAAAACTAATATGTTGAAATTCTAACCCCTAAGGTGGTGGTATTAGGAGGGGAGGCCTTTGAGGGTAACTAGGGTATGAGTGCAGAGTCCTCAGGGATGGGATTAGTGGCCTTCTAAAAATGGGCCTAGGGAGCTCAGTCACCCTGTAACCACCCGAGGGCTTCTTCCTGTCCACTGCATAAAGAAAGACCAGGCATTGTCATACAGAAAGAGTTTAATAGACATGAGGCTGGCAACGCCATGTGGGAGATGGAGTTCATATTCAAATCATCTTGTTCAAAGCTCATAGGTTAGGGGTTTTTCAAAGGCATTTTGGTGGAAGGGGTGGAGGTGGCCAGGTAACAGGTGCTTGCTGCTGATTGGCTGAGGAGGAGATGAAATCCCAGGAGGTTGAAACCGTCCTCCTGATGGCTGAATGGCTACCGGGTAGGGCCATAGGAGCTGGGTTGGCAGTCCAGGTGGAGCCACAGATGTCAGACATGCAAAAAAAGTGGAAAGATATCTCAAAAGGCCAATCTACAACAGCAGTGATATTCACAGGAGTAGTTGCAGAAGGTGCATATCTTATAACATCAGCAAAATGGCTGACAATTGTTTATGTCTGCACCTTAGCAGGACTCAGGCTCCACTCCTTCCCCCAGCTTGATGACTTCCCATTAGCTTTATAAAAGCAAGGCCTATTATCATTTACACTACAGCCTAAATATCTTCCAAATTTAGCTTGGCCCAATAGCCCAGGAATAATTAAGGGAAGGCAAGACGGGGATTGGGTTATCTTAGCTTACTGTTATAATTTTCTCACTGATATAACTTTTGCAAAGGTGGTTTCAACCCCTTTTATCATAGGAGGACACAGTGAGAAGGCAACCTCTATGAACCAGAAGGTGAATCTTCAGCTGACACTGAATCTGTTGATACCTTGATCTTGGACTTCTCAGTCTCTAGACCTGTGAGAAATAAATTTCTGTTGTTTATAAGCCACCTAGACTATTATATTTTGCTGTAACACCCACACAGACTAAGATGCAGCACCTCCCATCAGGAGGAGGTGGAGTCTATTTCTCCACCCTTTGAATTTGGTCCCGGCCATGTGACTAGTTTGAACCAACATAGTATAAGGAAGGGATGGTGTCCAGGTCTGAGCCCAGGCCTCCAGAGAACTTGCATATTTTTTCTCTCTTTTGAAACCCTGTGTTTGCCATGAGAACAAGTCTAGGCTAGCTTGCTGGAAGATGAGAGGCCATGAGAAGCAGCAATAAAGTCATCCCAGCCAAGATCCTGGATATGTCAAAGAGCACAGCAACAATCAATAAAGCTACCTGTCCAAGCAGCAGCCGACCAAAACGAGTGAGTGAGACCCACCAGACCTAGCTCAGATCAGCAGAACCACCCAGTTGACTTGAAAACCCCAGAGAAATAATAAATGGTTGACGTTTTGTGTTGCTAAACATAAAGGTGTTTTATTATGCAGCAATAGCTAACTGAAGGATTTAGGAAAAATAACCAAGTTATTACGGGAACACAATGGAAAATGAGAATAAAATGCTCTGTCATAAAGTCAAAAAGCCCTCTATTCCCAGTTCTATTGTTAACGGACTGATGCCCTTCAGCAATTTACATAAGCTTTTGGATTTTGGTTTTCATAACTGTGGTTTAGATAAGATAAGGGTATTTCTGATTAAGGATGGAAAAGTAAAAACATTTTATTTCAATTCCCTCTTGAAATGTATCAAAAAAGGATAATAAACAGAGGGGGAAAATGTTCAAAAGAGAACAGAGTATGCAAGAGAGCTAAAAACATGTCCATGCAAAAATGTGTACACAAATGTTCGTGGTGACATCACTATTTATAATAGCCAAAAAGTGGAAACAACTCAAATGTCCATCAAAAAATGAATAGATGAATAAAATGTGATATATTCACACAATGGAGGATTATTTGGTAATAAAAATAAAGTACTGATACATGCTACAATGTGGATGATTCTTGAAAATATTCTGCTAAGTGAAAAATGCCAGACACACACACACACACGCACACACACACACAAACATATATTGTATGATTCCAGGTATACAAAATGTCCAGAATAAGCAAACACATAGAGATAGTAAACTAATGGTTGCCAGGGACTAGGGGGAGGAGGAAATGGAAAGTAATTGCCAACAGGTGTAAAGTTTCTTTTTGGGGTAATAAAAATGTTCTGGAATTGGATAGTGCTGATGACTGCACAATATTGTAAATATTTTTTAAAACACTGCTGAATTGTACATTTTAAAAGGGTGAATTTTATATTATGCAAATTGTCTCAATTTTTAAAACTGTACAAAAAAAGAAAGAAAAAGGGGCTACAACCTCAAATCATGGAAATAGAGTTGCCCCAAACTGAAATCTGCACAAAAACGGCCATGCATTACCAGTCTTAAAGCGAGATACAAGAACTCTGTTTGCAATGCTGAAGAAAAGAGGAAGTGACTGTCGATTTCAAATGACAGCTTGCAATTAAAAAATTTAGTTGACGGCCGGGCGCGGTGGCTCACGCTTGTAATCCCAGCACTTTGGGAGGCCGAGGCGGGCGAATCACGAGGTCAGGAGATCGAGACCACGGTGAAACCCCGTCTCTACTAAAAATATAAAAAATTAGCCGGGCGTGGTGGCGGGCGCCTGTAGTCCCAGCTACTCGGAGAGGCTGAGGCAGGAGAATGGCGTGAACCCGGGAGGCGGAGCTTGCAGTGAGCCGAGATTGCGCCACTGCACTCCAGCCTGGGCGACAGAGCGAGACTCTGTCTCAAAAAAAAAAAAAATTTAGTTGTGAACCATATCAATTTCTTGAAGGCTGTAAGTAGAGATATACATGAGAGGCCCAAGGGAAAATCATATGTATTAAAAGGATGCCAGAAACAACAGATTTTATTAGAGCCAGACTGTCACAGAACATTCCTGATTTATTCCCCTACAAATTATGTGGCATATATCTGTACTCATTCAAAATGCATATTCATTAGGTACCAATTTGAGACTTGTTGATACACACCACCAAATAAAAATAAGGGAAGGATATAATGTAAGTAAAAGGTAGATGAAGAAAATATGGTATATAACAAGAGGAGTCCCAGAGAAACTTATAGGTCCCCATATTTTCAAAGAAATGACATGCACCATGATGACTCCAAAAGAAAGAAAAAAAAGGAACAAACATCACCCCTTTTGGGGGGTGTCATCAAACACCCCCTAAACATGAGATAAGAGTTCAAACAACAACTTTGTAAGACAAAGTAGATGAAAAATAACTTGCAGAGCCTAAGGAAAAAACAGAATGAAAATATAAAAGCATTCCTGAGATAAAGGGCCCACTAGTAATAACAGATATTGAAACATCACTGTGGAAAGTGTAATGAAAATCACGATGGACAGGCTTGAAGAAAATCACACAAAACAAAATGGAAAAGAGCAATGAAAACAATTATAAAGGAATTGATAGTTACAGAAGACATACAAAGGGAACTATAGGGAGCTATGTTTTGGTGGACCCTGTTGGTTTCCTATTGCTGCTGTGATAAATTATTACAAACTTAACAGTTTAAAACAATACAAGTTAATTTTCTTGTAGTTCTGGACGCTGGACACCCAAAATGGCTTTCACTGGGCTAAAATCCAGTAGGCAGCAGGGCTTCTTTCCTTCTGGAGGCTCCAGGGGAGAATAATTTCCTTGCCTTTTCTGGCCTCTAGGGGTTGCCTGAATTGTTTGCCTCGGGGCCCCTTCATCTTCAAAGCCAGCGGTGTAGCATCTTCAAATTTCTCCTTAACCCTGCTCTCAACCTCATGTCCCCTTCTGATTTTTTTTGTTTGTTTGTTTGTTAAGGACACTGTGATTACACATCCTAGATTAATCTAAGACAATCTCACTATTTCAAAATCCTTAATTGCATCTACTAAGTCCCTTTTCCATGTAAGGTTACATATGCAGAAGTTTTAGGGATTAAGATGTGGCTCTCTTTGGGGAGAGGGGGCATCAGTCTGCCTCTAATGGGCACTGATATTGTTTAGCTGTGTCCCCACCCAAATCCCACCTTGAATTCTAAAAATTCCCCACATGTCAAGGGTGGAGCAGGTGAAGATAATTGAATCACGGGGACAGGTCCCCCATACTGTTCTCATGGTGGTGCATAAGTTTCACAAGATCTGATGAATTTACAATTGGAGTTCCCCTGCACAAACTCTGTTGCTGCCACCATGTAAGATGTGCCTTTGCTTCTCCTTTGCCTTCCTCTATGATTGTGAGGCCTCCCCAGCCATGTGGAACTGTGAGTCCATTAAACCTCATTCCTTTATAAATTATACAGTCTCAGGTATGTCTTTATTAGCAGCATGAAAATGAATTAACACAGACACCAACATATATCCTGCTGAAATTACAGAGGTTCAAGGATAAAAAATCATATGGGAATCATAGACAGAAAAAGTAAGTGACATACATGGGAAAAAGTTAGCTTCTGTCTCCCTCCAGAAATAATAAGTGCCAGATGATTAGAGTAATATTTATAAACTACTGAGAAGAAAAAAAAGTGTGACCCAAGAATTTTATACCCCCTAAATTTCCCTTTGAACGTAAAGATAAAACAAACCTTTCAAGTATACAACCTGTCATGCCTATGAATTCGTTTTGGAAAAAAAAGAAATTCCTGAGGATCAAGTCCAGTCAATTTGGAGTTGAAAAAAATGAAGAACTCAGGAAAAGAAATGCTAAATAAAATGACAGTGAATTTCAAATGCATTTAAACATGAAACTAAGATGAAATCTCTATTGACATTATGATTGCAAAATATATTATAAATATAAAATTCAAAAATGTAATCTCCTAAACTCTGGAGATAAAGGCCTCTTTTCTACACTAATTTGCTCAGTTTTGAAAATAAAGAATCAATAGATACTGAAAAAGTTGGAAAAATATGGCTCATTATTGAAGAAAGTTCTAAAGATATTCAAGCCAACTCTCTCAAGTGTTGATGACAAATGCTTATTCTTTTTAATTCCACAGAATCCCCTATCTATTAAACAACTGCTTCCTAAATCAGAATGGGCTTGGCAAGAATACTAATAAACAACAACCAAATAATCACTGTCCCATATATCAATAGCCATCTGTGGATTACAAAATGCTTTCATGCCCATGATTGAAGTTTGGACCTTGTGACACCTCAGTAATTGTGCCTGACATCTTCCATTTGGCCCTTAAGATAAAGATTCTCTCTCTTCCTCCCTCATCCTGCTCTCCTCCCCGGAAGTCAGACCTATGCTGGCTACATTTGTGGAACTGTTGTGTCCTCTGACTTTGTTTGTTTGCTCTGGGCCAATAGGGAGCCCCAAAAAATTGGAGAAAGGGAAGAGACAGATTATCCTGGGCTAGCTCTGTCCCTCTACTAAAAGTCACCATTCCTTGCAAGGCAGCAAACTCTACAGGAGTCTCCCCTTCTGTGTTCTGGGAACCACTCATTTCCTTCATCACTGTGGCTGCAACCAACTTCACCCTCTATTGTTGTTCCCCTATACCCAAACTTTTGTAAACAGCCCCTTTGTTAAAACTTCTTGGAATTATCCTATTGTGAGAATTCCCTTTGGTTTATGCTGGGACACTGATTAATACAGTTTTCTTATATCCATTTTAAATTGAGCTAGCCAAGGCTGAAGTAAGTTATGTGATTCTAGACACAAGGGTCATTCTTCTATGTTGTCTTTCTTCCTAGCCTAGGATTAAATTTGGTTCAGAGCTATCTACAAAATAAACGGTTGAGGCACCTGCTCGTGATTCTTTGGCAGGAAAAAATTCTAATTAATATCTGGGGTGAGGGGTTATAACTCTAAATAGTCTGGTTAAATTAGAAATAGCTTGCAATGAATTATATGTCTAGCTTCAAAATTTTATTTTAAACGTAACTGACTGATAATACACAGCTGACCCTTGAACAGCATGGATTTGAACTGTGCAGGTCCACTTATATGCAATTGTTTTCAATGAAAGTTACACTGAGTGTGCCTGCCTCTCCTGCTTCCCCTTTCATCTCCTTCATCTCTTCCTCCTCTGCCACCCCTGATAGAGCAAGACCTATTTCTCATCTTCTTCCTCCTCTTCAGCCTATTCAATGTGAAGATGATGAGACTGAAGACCTTTGTAATGACCCAGTACTACCTAATGGAAAGTAAATATATTTTATCTTCCTTAGGATTTTCTAAATAACATTTTCCTTTCTCTAGCTTACTTTATTATGACTACAGTAGATAATACGCATAACATAAAAAGTATGTGTTAATCAACTGTTTATGTTATTAGTAAGGCTTCTAATCAACAGTAGGCTATTAGTAGTTAAGTTTTGAGGGAGTCTAAAGTTATACACAGATTTTAGACCGTGCAGGGGGTCAGTACCCTTAACCCCTGCTTTGTCCACGTGTTAGGTAAGAATAAAAAGCAGTTGTCTCTCCCGTCAGTCCTTTCCTTGTCTTTTGCATTTAATGCCTTCGTGTAGCTCATCAGCAACAGCCTGGGGTCTTTCCACTCGCACTCTTGTCTGAAGTCTACCTTCAGTTCCTAGGCATTCCATATGCCCATCACCCAGTTGCTGTGAAGGTTAGATGCCAAATGGCTTCCAGCCACTCTTTCCCCAGAGGACTACTTTCAGTGCAGAAGGGGTGTCTTGCCAGGAAAGTTTTGTCTTCCCCCTATGTAACCATGGACAAACAGCCAATGACTGAGTGATATAGGGACATAAATCTGTGATAGGGCTTATGTTTTAGAGCTCTCCCCATGGGATCTGCCTGAGGCTAGACCTTACCTGAGACCACATTCTTGCAATCTTTCCTCATCCCTTTTAATCCCCTTGAGGGTTTACCCTGAAAAGTGCTTTCTCAGTACATCACACACACACAGGGATCCCTGTCCTGGGCTCTGCTTTGAGCCTGCTCTTCATGTGCTGTGATTTGATAGTCTCTGTACCAATTCCATCTTGCCTTCCCTTGTTTTTCAAACATTTCACATCCCTTATTGTGTGTGAGTCACTGCTTTTATGTGGCTCAACATCAGGAAGCTGTGGGTAAGACTATTAGCGCTCACTTTAATTATTTCTTTAGAAGTCATTCTGGGTCTGAAGATCATTACACCCAACTTCAAAACAATCTTGACTCATATTTCATCCAGTCAATTTCGCAATTCAGCAAAAGTAGGAATAAAACAGAATTTCCATGCTTTCTCCAATAAGGATCTTTAAATAAATAACATATTCATAAAGTTCTCCCAAGATTCTATTGTACACAAATACAAGTACAACTTGTAGTTTACTTAAAAAAAGAGTAGTTGCATTTTAAAAAAGAAGTTAACATCAACTCATAACTCTAGCGTGTCTATGCCTGAAAGCAGAAACAATCCTTGAGGTTAAGGAAATAAAACAGAATTAGGTTAGTTAGTTAGCTTGTGTTATTAAAGTTAACTTTAGATCCCTCCTAAGATGAATCACTTATTCACCCTCTACTGACACAATTTGTTATTTTGAAGAAGAGAGAGTTTAGGAGCTAAGAAATGGTTTATTTTAAAATGTTTTTTTAATAGTGATGAGCTTTTCAGCTAACCATAAAACTGCTGTACAACAAAGATGCTCATTAAGATAACAAGGGTAGGGTGATAAAAGTGAAACTGTGAGCTGCATCCTCTGTATCTGTATATGAGTCGTTAGGAAAATCTTCATGACAGCAAACCAACAGAATAGGCAATAGGTGGTGCTGTTGCTATGTGTAATGCCCAGCAAAAGACAAGATGACGCATAAGGGGAAAATATTTGCCAGAAAGAGCACAAGACAAAAACATACCCCTAACTTCTGAATTCTCCAAAAGATGGCAGTGTCATTTCTTTGTCTCTCTTGTCTGAGCTCCACCATTTATTATTGTCTTGTTGAACTGAAGTGCTCAATTTTTGTGTTCTAGGTCAAAGCTATGGCCAACATGCCATTTTTATATGAAGGTTGCAAGGATTCAATAGATCTCTGATATTGCTCAGCTGATCTGAAAAGACATCCAAATGCAGATGAGATACATATACCCACTGGAACAGGGGTCTTTAAAAATAGAGGATGTTCAGAAGCTCCTCAGAATACATCTGATTTCTGTAACATTTGGTAGAATTATCCCACAGTTATCTTTTGGAAAAAAAAAAAGAGAACTATTTGGGAATAGCTCTTGAAGTTTGTTATATGATCTGGCTCTGTGTCCCCATCAAACCTCATCTTGAACTGTAATCCTAATTGTAATCCCCACATGTTGGGGGAGGGACCTCATGGGAAGTGAGTAGATCGTGGGGGCAGTCCCCTTATGCTGTTCTGGTGATAGTGAGTGAGTTCTCACAAGATCTGATGGTTTTATAAGAGGCTTTTTCCTCTTTCACTCTACATTTCTCTCTCCTGCCACCATGTGAGGAAGAACACGTTTGCTTCCCCTTCCGCCATGATTGTAAGTTTCCTGAGGCCTCCCTATTCATGCGGAACTCTGAGTCAATTAAACCTCTTTTCTTTATGAATTACCCAGTCTCAGGTATTTCTTCATAGCAGCATGAGAACAGACCAATACAGTTTATAAAGTAAAAAGATAATTTGCAATAAACTTCCGTAAAATTCAAAATAGTTTTCAAAAGGAGCATTAGTTATGCTAAAGGAAAAAGCAGCAACATGAATAGTTAATAAATAGCAAAGTCTCTTTAAAGTATTGCTTTAGGCATGGAGAATGGATTTTTTTCTTTTTTATCTGTGATGGGATTTATCATGCTAGTGTTAGTTTAGTCAAATCAGTCTTCATGGTTTAGAAAGATGTCCAGCTGTGAAAAGGAAGTCACCTTGGGATCAAAATTTGATACAAAAGATCAACCAAATTGAGAATATTTTACCATATTGGACATGCATTTTCAGACTGATTTGTGGAGATAAATTGTTTCTGATTCCAATGATCACACAAGAAGATACTGGCCTCTTCAAACTAATTCATTAAGTGTCTTCAATTATTGCTACCCCTCGAAGAGCTGCAAACAAAGAAAATTAAGTTGCATTGTGCAGTAAAGTGAGAAATAAGGAGGAACAAAAAGGATGCCTCAGCTGGGCATGGTGGCTCACACCTCTAATCCCAGCAACTCTGGAGGCTGAGGCAGGAGGACTGCTTGAAGTCAGAATGTGAGACAAATCTGGGTAACACGGCAAGACTCCAACTCTAAAAATTTTTTTTTTAAATAAATAAATAGCTGGGCGTGGTGGTGTGTAACTGTAGTCCCAGCTACTGGGGAGGTTAAGGCAAGAGGATTGCTTGAGCCCAAGAGTTCAAGGCTGCAGTGAGCTATGACTGCACCAATGCACTCCAGACTGGGTGACATAGTGAGACTGTGTCTCTAAATATATATATATATATATATATATATATATATATATATATATATAATGAAAATAATGCTTCATAAAGTTTGTAAAGTTCTTTCTATGCACCTGATAATCTAAGCAACTTTTTAAGATAGGCAAGATCGCTAATAATGCCAATTTAATTTTGAATACTCAAGGCACTTTTCCAGCACTTTGTACCTAATAAATTACTTAATCTTGTAATGGCCATATGAGGTAGGTATTATTATTGTCCCCCTTTTCCAACAAAAGAGACTGAAATAGAGAAAAGTTAAGTTGCTTCCCAAGGATATACAACAAGTAAGCTAGCTGGAATTAAAACTCAGATAGTCTGAAAAACTCACACGATCATTGCATCATCATTTTTAGAGGTAAAAATAGACATTAAAGTTTATATAACAAGCTATTAAAGGTGCAACTGAATTTAAAACCAAGGTATTAATGATTTGTGGCGTGATGGTCTTCCTTGAATTACATTTCATTTTTCTGTGGATAATTCCTGACTTGCCAAAAATTACATTCCCCTTGAATATAAGTGCCATCTAGACTGGTCTACACACAAACTGTGGTAGGATGGTCTACCACAGATATTTCTCTGCACTTGACCAGAGTGCTATCTGGAATTTCATGCCCACCCATCTCTGCAGGTTTCAGAATAGAGTCAGCCTGCTCTTCCAAGACTCTTCCCAGATACGAGTTCTCATCTGAGAAGTCTGTAGTGGCCGGTTTAATGCTGACCTCAAGGAAGAAGGGGAAAGAGAGTGGTCTTCAGACTTTAAGATTCCAGACCTATCTTCACTTTGGCAAGAAAAAGGAAATTACTAGATTGTTGCACATACAGGCAATATAGCATTCCCGAAAGCAGCTTGCCCAGTCTCCAATATTTTCCCAAGGATATGTAAGGATGATAGGACAGAAGTATAGAAGTCCCAGATCTTAACAAAATAAGATACTGCTCTCATTAGCTAAAGCTTTGCTGAGCTTTCTTGGTTTATTCCTGTTCAAGCAGTTCTTACAGTTTCTATATAGGATGATTATTGATCAGTCAGCTTGTGCTGTGTTATACTACAGTAACCAGACACCCCCACCTCCAAATCTTAGTAGCTTACAACAACAAACAGTTTTCTTTCTTTCTCATTTTACGTGTCAATCATAGATTGACTTAGGCTCTTGTATCTGGAGCCCATGTGGGCTGAATGAGCAGCCCCTACCTGGGACCTACCAGGCCACTGGCTGTGAGAAGAAAATGATGTGAAACCACAGAGTGGGTCTTAGAGCTTTTGCTCAGAACTGGCTTCTGACATTTCTGACCACATTTCATTGGCCAAAGCAAGTCATGTGGCCAAGCCTGATGTCAATGGGGAAGGAAAGTTTAATCCTTTATAAGGATGGAGAGTCCCCTAATATTAGGAATGATAATACAATGATCAGACTTACTGAATTACATTATATTAGGCATAAGGAGGCTCTTATCTGAATAAATTAATAGGGTGAAAATACAAGCAAGCTGTAGAAGCGTCAACTAACTCTATAAAAGAAATATTCAAGGAGTCTAAGCATTGAAACTCTTCTAAACCTTTCTCGCAGTGGCACAGTGAAAAAAATTAAAAGTCATTTCAGGGCATGGTAGTTGACTTGAGAGGGCAGGAAACATAGCCCAGGGAGCTGCTGACCCCAAAGTGGAACTGCTCCTCCATCAGCAGCTATAAAGCATGGGCCAGGTCTCACAGCTCCTTATTTAGTAACATTGGCAAAAATCCAGGCTTCATTTATAACTCACTGCATTGCAGTTCCATTCGAGTACGTTACCAGGACTTCATAAAGATTGATTGAGTTCTGGGAAGCCATTGGGTTGAAAGTCCAGATGTACATAAATCAATTTATAGCATCATTTAATTCACAATGTATCTGCCCAAGTCATTTTGGGGTGGAAGTGAAAAGATTTATAGTAAGTCTTATGGGATTTGATGATCTGAAAAGTAAGAGATATTAAATGGGTGATTTAGCTGCAAGAGTCAACTGCAGTAGTTTTAAATTGACTGAAGCCTTCATTGCTACTGGTTTAAAATGCATCTTAAATAATTGGAAGTATATTTTGGGAGCTCTTTAGGGTGAAGAGTTACATGTGATTTTTGGCAGTCAAAAATAAGATCTGATTTATATTCAGAAGAAACTCATCCATCAATAAAATATATGTCAGCAAACCACTTTATATCTTAAAGCACTGTTCTCTACCATACTTAGTTCTAGATCTAAAACTTTTACATAAATCTGTTCTATGATAAGAACCCAAAGTTCTTGAACTTAGTGAAAAGAATTTCTCTGATCCTTTTAGTCTTGAGCCACAAATCAATCTACAATTGAAATCACACTGGTTTTTATGTGGAAGGACATGAAAAGCCACAATCCCAATTCATGCCCTCATGGTCTCTCACTAGCCACGCACCTGGAGATCCAAATCTGTAGAGTAGGTGAAGTTTGCTATAATCTTCTCTGAGCCCAACTCTTCCTGTATTGCTTTCTTTTTTTTGAATTCTTTTTTTTTTTTTTTCCTGTGAGAGCCTCCCTCTGTCTCTCAGGATGGAGTGCATGCAGTGAGGACTCCAGTGATCTTCCTACCTCAGCCTCCCGAGTAGCTGGGACTACAAGATGAGCCACCATGCCTGGCTTATTTTTTATTTTTTATAGAGACCAGGATCTCACTATTTTTCCCAGGCTGGTCTCAAACTCCTGGACTCAAGCGATTCTCCAGCTTTGGCATCCCGAAGTGCTGGGATTACAGGCTCCCGACACCGGGCCCAGCCTTCAATTTCATGATGTTTCTTAATGCCTCAATTCCCCTTTTCTCTTTTCCTATCTTTTAATCTTTTCTATCTTTTCTTTCAAAATCTATTCTTTAAAAGAAGTTATTTTTAATTAAAATTTACCATCAGATACCTTAAAGGCTGAGGAAATTTAACCTATTAGCATAGACCATTGTATGCAAGTATCAGTAGAAAACAAAGTTTTGGCCAAAGGAAGGATGATCTAAAGGGAAATTAAGACAACTGAAAGTGAAAGTGGGATATATTCCTCTCTTTTTAAAATCACACAGTGGAGCAAATTTAAAAACAAATGTTCAAAAGGACAGTTGACTCATACAGATGGTACATTTCTGTCTGCTCTTCTGACAATTTTACAGGCATTTTTGATGGAACAAATTCTTAAAGGAACAGAGTTTTCTCCCCAGTGACCTCTAAAAATTTACTCTTTATTATGAAAGACTGAACTCAATGTTTTTTCCAATTAATACTAATATTTATTTAGTTTTACTTAATGTTCCTGAGAAATGTTGATTCTACATTTGATTTTATCAAATGTTGTATGTGAATTTACTTTCCTTCAATCTTTAAAAACTGCAATTAGAAAAATCTAGATTATTTCCCTGCCTTTGTTACTTCTCTAGCAGTTCTGTGAAATTAGGGAGGTGAATTTGAGGTAATACTTGAGGGTGTTCAATTCTGAAATTCTGAAATTCTTCATTGGTTCTTTTAGTTGAAGACAAGCTTTTTTAGTGAGAACAATTACTGCCAAATTTATCTCTTTGTTAAATTGGAGCATGTGTGTATTACTTAAGCATAAAGCTAAGTAAACTATATTAACCATTACAATGCCATCTTCTACTGGCTGTTAAAAATTATTATTTAATGTAATATGTAGAAAACTACCCAGTGATTTCTAAAACTTGATCTTAAGTTTAAAAAATGCACTATTGATTACTGTAATACATTTTAAAATCTAAATTTGATACCTAAAATGTAGATTATAATACATTTCATATCTAAAATATAATTATAATTATCTACACTTCCCTTTCATTCTTTTCCTATAGGTGTGTTGTTTTTACATTTTGTCTAAATTACTCTTCTCATTTCATTTGTTTGATTTTTGCTTTCAGTTCACCCAGCTAATACACTGTTTAAAAATGTATCATAATTTTTATTCATTGTACATTATATTTTATGTGTATTTCATTCAATAAACGCATGGACTTGATAATAAAAATTCAGGCTACACAAAAAGGCAGTAAATAAAAATATAAAGTCTTCCTCTCTCCCTAAAACTGTCCTACTTTCCAAAGAGGACTATGTTTAACATTTTTTGGTTTTGGTTCTTGTGGTGATTAGCTTGGAAATTCTAAACCACTGCTGTTCAATAGAAACATAATGTGAACCATGTTTAATCTATCTAGTAGCCACATTTTTAAAAGTAAAAAGAAACGGTTGAAAATAATGTTAATGATACATTTTATGTAACCTCATTTATCCACAATGTTATTATTTCACATATAGTCAACATTAAAAAATGAATATTTTAAATTCTATGTTTTATCTTAACTGTATTTTATACTTATAGCACATATTAATTCAGATTAGTTACATTTCAAGTGTTCAATGGCCACATGTGGCTAGTGGCTATCATATTGGACAGTGAAGATCTAGATAATATGCTAAATAAATCAAATTTTTTGTTTAGAAATTTTAAACAGTATTTGCTAATTTCCTGCCAAAAAGATGAAGAATTTAACATCTTGTGCTACCCATTCTATCTTACAAATCTCATTAAATATGTATTTTTAGGTCTCCCATTAGTCTTCTTTATTATTTTGAAAACTATACCTACTCTTCTTTTCTTACACTCGTATTAGACAATATCCTTTGAATTCCAGCTATGCAAGGTGTGGAAACTAATATACTCTCACTTCTCTCTACCTCTCCCACTATGCTTCCGAACTTTTGTCAAGCTATGTCATTACTTTTAAATTGTTAAGGTTCATAACCTTTTTATTCTGTTCTATCACTTCAATAAATTTAATTTTCTTGTCTTGTTTTAGGTCTCTAGAAATGTAAAACATGTGACAGTATTTGAAATATTAGGAGTTTGGCAATTGCATTGTACAATCAAGTAGTGTGATTGAACCCTTTGGAAGTACAATCTCCCACTCTCAATCTGTGCTACTTAAAGAAGAAACGTTCTGAATATTAAGGACAAATAAATTCTCATTTCCTGTATTCTATCGGTTTCTCAGAATTGTGCTTCAGTTTAGTTTGTTTCATATGAGGATCATGGCTCATTATTCAATGTTGTGGTTTTTCTTGAATTCTCTTATTGCCTTTCATTTACCTTGTTAACTAAGATATACACTGGCCATTTTATTTTTAGATCATCGTGCCTTTTCATCATACCACTTAACATAGGAAGGTGACTGTCTTCTTAAAGACTGTCTCTGGTAGCTCACTAAGTTCCTTTTTCTAATTTGAATTTATTGCCTTCTATGTCTGCTGCTGAGCTATGATTCTGGGATTTAATTTCATTGCTCTATTGGCTAAATTTGCAGTTTCTTACATGCCAAGTATTTCCCTTTCACCAAACACAATAATTTATTGAATTATATTCTGTAGTAACTTTTAAAAAAACATACACAAGAGAAATAAACTTTCTGAAGCTTTGCATGTCTGAAAATGGCCTTATTTTCCATTTACACTCGACTGGCACATTTTAATTTTCCAAGAAACATTAGATATCTATAATAGCCTTTTATGCTATAAATGCACATTAGTATGTCTATACCCTGTGGAAATTAAAATCCAAGTGAATCAGTAATTACACAGTTATGGGATGAAATAAATTCTTGGACTTCTCCCCATTAGAGTCCCCACAGTGAAGCAATATTCTACACTTTACCTTTAGCCACTGTTTTGTACCAGTTGGGAAATCAAAACTTTCATTAAACCAGCCTTCCTGGTAGATACTTGGAAGAATTACAACACTCTTTAGCATGTTTAGAAATGTCCTTATTCCTGCCCACATTTTACAGAGACATAATCACGTGGTAGGTGCCTTTGGGACTTTTGAAATACATTCTGTGAACAAGAAGAAATGCAAACATGTTGGCAAAACTGATTATTTTCATTGTGGATCTCATGCTTGCTTTGGCCATTTTTGTTATCTTTTATTTAATGGCTGCCACTGGTATTTTCATCGCGGTCATTTTCTATATTTTCAAAGGGGAGATGGAAAAAAACTTTGACTTCAGCAAGCGCCGAATCTGGGCGCTGGATTCTAGCAATGCTACTGAGGAGCCTTTGGCAGGTGGCGCAGAGAAAGTCAGCTCCAAGCTCCTTCCTGTCCATTTTCCAGCTGTAGGAGAAGGGTCTTTCCTGCCCAAGGAGAGTGGTCCCGTCTTCTAAAGAGCGAGGAGCTCTCTGAGGTGGAGGAGGCATGTGAAGACTTCCCAGAACACTGCACCCGCCTGACTGAGAGGTACTTTTTAAGGTGAGCATATTGGACATTGACCTTCATTTTCCTTCTTAATACAAGTAAAATGCATTCTTGAGATGAGAAGAGAAAAACAAATTATTTTAATCACTGCCTTCTAGTTTTCAAAATTGGAGTTGTCATCCTCTATAAATACTACAAAAGTTTTTGTTTTTAGCTGAGTCTCAATTACCCAGCAAACCAAGGAATCCTACCTATGTTATTTTCTCTCCCAAGTACTGATTAGACAAAGGGCAAAAGAGGATGAAACTTAGGTTTTAATCTTCTCTAGCAGTTTGGTTAAAAAGTTTGGTAGAAGAGAAAGTTTGAGAAAATGGATGCTTTGATCATCCCTATTTCACAGCTTTGGTTCAGTGGAAGCAAATCAGTTTTGCCTTGGTTTTTGACAGAAACAATGGCTACCATAGGTTCCTGTGTTTGGGTTTTTGTGGTATAAATCCATATATTTTATGGTATTTGCATATTTGTTTGTTTTCAGAAGGTTCTGGTAAGTTGATTTAATTTTAGCAGTTGTGATTACAACTTCTTAAAACCAAGTCCTTGTTTTCATATTTCATTTCCATTGCCTTGTAGACTTCTGACTTCTTAACTTTTAAAAGTATTTCTTCCAAACAAACTGAAAAATCATTTCAGCCTAAATGTCAGACAACACTT
The DNA here is from genome assembly GCF_006542625.1 of Nomascus leucogenys. Lineage (NCBI taxonomy): Eukaryota > Metazoa > Chordata > Mammalia > Primates > Hylobatidae > Nomascus > Nomascus leucogenys. The sequence goes on from NC_044391.1 coordinate 4,312,954, forward strand.
AAATGAATTCCTTACAAAATGTAGCAAAATCATACTCAATAAAAGAAAAATAATAGGCTTAGCCTCAAAGGCCATAAATGCATAAACTTTTAGAAAAAAAAGTTGCTTTAGTATAATAATGTTATCCATAGATCAGTCATGCTGCTTGTTGGAGAGTACAATAGCTCCTCCACAGAAGAAACTGGTTAAATGTGGTCGAATGAGTACAGATTGTAGTAAGGGATTTTAAAATCATCTCCACTGCATCGTTTCCGGGTTTATGCACAGAAGTAGAAGGGCTGACCTACCTGGTGGGATGGGGGACGCACAACCGAAGAATACCTTATAAACAATTGCCCTGGCTGGGCACGGTGGCTCACGCCTGTAATCCCAGCACTTTGAGAGGCTGAGGCGGGTGGATCATGAGGTCAGGAGATGGAGACCATCCTGGCTGACAAGGTGAAATCCCATCTCTACTAAAAATACAAATAATTAGCCAGGTGTGGTGGTGGGTGCCTGTAGTCCCAGCTACTCGGGAGGCTGAGGCAGGAGAATGGCGTGAACCCAGGAGGCAGAGTTTGCAGTAAGCCGAGATCGCACCACTGCACTCCAGCCTGGGCGACAGAGGGAGACTCCATCCCCCTGCAAAAAAAGAAAAAGAAAAAAAAATTGCCCTTAATTGCTGATTACCTGCATGGAATTTACAATTATGGAAGCAGTATTTAATGAAATGGTTTTTCAGTTCTAAGAAAACTTGACTACCATGCAAATATCATGAAAGAGGCACCCCGAGTATGTTTCTGTTTGTCTTTAAATCTTGCCATTAATTCACTCCACAACATATGTAGAGGGTCTAGAGGGATGAGGAATAACTAAGGTAAATTTTGATTCAGAGGAGCCAGAAGCATAGGTCCTGCATGTGAGGCACTGGTGAAGTCAGGTATCCTGGGGAAGAACTAAGGGGCAGGGGTAAGGAAGAGGAGGGTGGAAAAGAGACACAGTGTGAATGTAGGATGTGATGAAATTGAAGCATACCAAGGCGAACATTCACTTTTGCCTTGTGTAAGCTTTTAGATACTGAAGAAAACTCTACACTCTACTGTGCTAACATTCACTGGGGATGGGCCATGGTTGGACCCCAACAAAGATTTCTTGTGTGGTCTTGGCCATTTGCCCCAGAGTTCTCTTGTTTATCTCCTATGTGTTCCTAATGTAAAGGATTAGGGTTGATGGCAATGATTTGATAAGAAAGGAAATAAAAAATGCTTTATGTTTTGAACATCTTCTGAAGCTGGCCCTCAAATTCCACCACACTCCTGTCTTATACCTGGCTTCGGAGGATCTGCTGGCCCTGCAAGGCGTTTAAGTTTGTGTAACCTGCCGGGTTCCTCCAGCTCCACTTGAGTTACTTTTGCATCCAAAGCTGTCTTTCCCTTAGCTTTTATTTGGGTTCCAGAAAGGTAAGTTTAGTACTGCTAACTTATAAATTCAGTTAGGCGAAAATTCATTTCTAATACTTATTACTTATCAGTGATTCAACCAGGGAACCCAGGTACCTTTTGGCTCTATTTTTTAGACTACGCCAGCCCACTCTTAAAATTCAAAGGGGTCTTGGGAGTCATTTAGTACACTTCTCATCCAATATTATGAAGTATCTTCTATAGGATGCTTGTCCAACCCACGGTCTGTGGGCTGCCTGTGGCCCAGAACGACTTTGAATGTGGTCCAACATAAATTCATAAACTTTCTTAAAACACTACGAATTTTTTTTTTGCAATTTTTGCTCATCAGTTATCATTAGTGTTAGTGTATTTTATGTGCTAGGGTTAGTGTATTTTATGTGCTAGCATTAGTATTAATGTATTTCATCTGTGGCCCGAGACAATTCTTGTTTTTCCAGTGTGGCCCAGGGAAGCCAAAAGATTGGAAACCCCTCTTCTATAGTATCCCTGAAAAACAGTTGTCCAACTTCTGCTTAGCCATACTGCATGAGATGGAATTTTTTCTCTCACAAGGCAGTGTGTTGTTAAGTTCTTTATAACATACAGTGGAAATCTGAGTCTCCACATTGTCCTATTTTTACTCTGTTAAGCAATCCAGAAAACAGTTGACTAAGTACAATGACTTCACTGGAACCACAAACTCTAAGAAGAAAGATCAGCTTCTCCTTTTATAAATTTCCTGCCTTCTACTCAAAGCATTGAATAATGTTGCCTTTTTCAGTGCAAGTAACCCATTTAAGATCATAATAGTAAGATAAATCTAGAATTTATTGTGTACATTATTAGAAAATGTTTGTCTTTTCTGACTTCTTGTACATATTTGTTAATCTGGAGTTTTGAAATTCATTTCTTCAAAGCTTCCTCAAGTCTGGGAGTGTTGCCAATTTGCATGGAAGAACATTTTATGACTGCATTCATAACGATTAAAATGTAATTCTAATGCACTGACCCAATTTCACAGCACATCAAAAATTTAATTCAACCCAAAATGACTCTCACAGATGTCTGATAATTTTCCAGTGGATATTATTTGTAAGGTCAGATAAATTTGAGCATTTTAGAAAATTGTCAATCTTGCCAATACAATTTTTTTGTGAATACAGCAACAGGAATACCACCAGTAGCAAGCTATGCTAATCTTTACAGAATGAAGCCCCTTTCATCAAAGGTAGCTGAGAGTGGAGAAAATTGGGAAAGAGTCCAGCCACTGCATTTCTGGTGGGTTCAGCTAAAGGGGCCCTGGGGCTGCAGTAAGGAAGTCCCCATGTTCAGGATCCTCATGGCTTTATTAGTAGGTATGGGGGAGTCAGAATGTTAGAAGCCAAAGATTTTCTGAATGTGGCACATATACACCATGGAATACTATGCAGCCATAAAAAATGATGAGTTCATGTCTTTTGTAGGGACATGGATGAAGCTGGAAACCATCATTCTCAGCAAACTATCACAAGGACAGAAAACCAAACACTGCATGTTCATACTCATAGGTGGGAATTGAACAATGAGAACACTTGGACACAGGAAGGGGAACATCACACACTAGGGCTTGTCGTGGGATGGGGCGAGGGGGGAGGGATAACATTAGGAGATATACCTAATGTAATGTAAATGACAAGTTAATGGGTGCAGCACACCAACATGGCACATGTATACATATGTAACAAACCTGCACGTTGTGCACTTGTACCCTAAAATTTAAAGTATAATTTAAAAAAAAGAAAAAAAAAGAAGCCAAAGATTTTCTGGCTTTGTGGAAGCCTGAGGGTGAGCAAGCTTCTAGAAGACAAAGAGAAAGTCAGTTCCTGGAATGCATATCTACAGTCCCTTTTTTGTTTCTGCCTCTGGTGACATTTCTAATATACAGTTGGCTCTCTCTATCTATGGGTTCCACATTCGTTAATTCAACCAACCATGTATGAAAAAATATTCAAAAAAATCTAAAAAGAACAATACGAAAAATAATGCAAATTTTAAAAATATAGTATAACAACTACTTACATAGCATTTATACTGTATTAGCTTAAAGTATACAGGAGGAGATTACTTAAAGTATACAGGAGGATGTGCATAGATTAAATGCAAATACTATGCCATTTTACATAAAGAACTAAAGTATCCTTAGATTTTGGCAACACTGGGGATCCTGGAGCCAATCCCCCACGAATACAGAGGGATAACAGTAAAAGCGTTTGGATCTGGGAGTCTCTTTAGGATCTAGACCACACCACTTACTGGCCGTTTATTTGTATCAAGTCACTGCCTCCTTTGGCCTCTTCTTCTCCATCTGAAAAGAAGGACATACAAAACTAATGCCTCATAAGGCCCCTTAAGGCCTAAACTACTGTAAATGTTATAAAACAAAACAAGTTTAAAAGTGAGATGCCAGCCGGGTGCGGTGGCTCACGCCTATAATCCCAGCACTTTGGGAGGCCGAGGGGGGCAGATCACGAGGTCAGGAATTCGAGACCATCCTTGTCAACATGGTGAAACCCTGTCTCTACTAAAAATACAAAAATTAGCTGGGCATGGTGGTGTGCACCTGTAATCCCAGCTACTCGGGAGGCTAAGGCAGGAGAATTGCTTGAACCTGAGAGGGGGAGGTTGCAGTGAGCCGAGATTGCGCCACTACACTCCAGCCTGGGCAATGGGGAGAAAAAAAAAAAAGTAAGACGCCTGGTCGGCCAAGATGGCAATTTACACAGATGGTTTCTCATCATCTGTCACTATACTTTACTAATACCTGGGAGATGCATGAGTTGTGGGAACCCCCAAGGGAAAAGGTGAGCGTTTTCAGGAGCACTTACAGGACTAAGGGTAAATTCTCAGAATAAATTTTCTTGGGGACCCGACATTTATCTTCATGTCCCTCTTGCACTACCTGCTCACAATTAAAGTACAACATGATATGTATACCTGCATCCCACAGGTATCCATTGTCCTGTTAGTTCAGACAGGCTATCTAAACGTCTAAACCCAAGCATTTTTGTTCTATGTACAAGCAAAGTATCTGTTTTATACTCAGTATTAATCACTTAGATTATTTTGCCTCCCAAGATATCAATTTGTTCAACTATAAAATGAATATATGGTGTAAAAGTATTTACCATCAAATAGTCCCACCTGGGTTAATATTATTTTAAGGGTATTATTGAGTAGCTACTCTTTGCCATTAACTCTACCAGGTGGTTTGGCAAAACAAAGACACATAACACATAGATGTAGACCTCAAAAGAGTTCTCATTTTATTTCCATTTGAAAGCATCCATGAACCAAACATGAATTAGAAATCTCAGGCAAAGTAATTAACCAAACAAATAAAATGTAATGCTTTTTCAAAAGTTAAAGTTTCAGTAAAGTCCCAGAGTTTGCCAGCTTTAATTTTGTTTATTTTTAATATTCTGTGTTTTGAATGAGAAAATCAAGCCAGGCAATCTAATTGTTTTGCATTGTAAATCATCTTATTTGACTTATAAGACAGAATTTGCTAAAAGTAAATGAACTATTTGTCACTCGTTTCTTGGGTATGACAACAAAAACACAGGGAAAAAAAGGAATTTTTTTCAAAATTAAAAACTTCTTTTTATCAAAGGATACAAGTAACAGAGTGAAAAGGCAACCCACATTATAGTAGAAAAGATTTGCAAATCATATGTCAAACAAGGGGTTAATATCCAAAATATATAAAGAACTCCTACAACTCAACAACAACAAAAATTAAAAACCTGATTAAAAAATAGTCAAAGGCTTTCAATAGATATGTCTTCAAAGAAGATACACAAATGGACAATATGACATGAAAAGATGCTCAATAAAAACCACAATGAGATATTACCTCATACCCATTAGAGTGGTTACTATTTTTTTTTTTATTATATTTTAGGTTTTAGGGTACATGTGCACAATGTGCAGGTTTGTTACATATGTATCCATGTGCCATGTTGATTTCCTGCACCCATTAACTCGTCATTTAGCATTAGGTATATCTCCTAATGCTGTCCCTCCCCCCTCCCCCAACCCCACAACAGTCCCCGGAGTGTGATGTTCCCCTTCCTGTGTCCATGAGTTCTCATTGTTCAATTCCCACCTATGAGTGAGAACATGCGGTGTTTGGTTTTTTGTCCTTGCGATAGTTTACTGAGAATGATGTTTTCCAGTTTCATCCATGTCCCTACAAAGGACATGAACTCATCATTTTTTATGGCTGCATAGTATTCCATGGTGTCTATGTGCCACATTTTCTTAATCCAGTCTATCGTTGTTGGACATTTGGGTTGGTTCCAACTCTTTGCTATTGTGAATAGTGCCGCAATAAACATACGTGTGCATGTGTCTTTATAGCAGCATGATTTATAGTCCTTTGGGTATATACCCAGTAATGGGATGGCTGGGTCAAATGGTATTTCTAGTTCTAGATCCCTGAGGAATTGCCACACTGACTTCCACAATGGTTGAACTAGTTTACAGTCCCACCAACAGTGTAAAAGTGTTCCTATTTCTCCACATCCTCTCCAGCACCTGTTGTTTCCTGATTTTTTAATGATGGCCGTTCTAACTGGTGTGAGATGGTATCTCACTGTGGTTTTGATTTGCATTTCTTGATGGCCAGTGATGATGAGCATTTTTTCATGTGTTTTTTGGCTGCATAAATGTCTTCTTTTGAGAAGTGTCTGTTCATGTCCTTTGCCCACTTTTTGATGGGGTTGTTTGTTTTTTTCTTGTAAATTTGTTTGAGTTCATTGTAGATTCTGGATATTAGCCCTTTGTCAGATGAGTAGGTTGCAAAAATTTTCTCCCATTCTGTAGGTTGCCTGTTCACTCTGATGGTAGTTTCTTTTGCTGTGCAGAAGCTCTTTAGTTTAATTAGATCCCATTTGTCAATTTTGGCTTTTGTTGCCATTGCTTTTGGTGTTTTAGACATGAAGTGCTTGCCCACGCCTATGTCCTGAATGGTATTGCCTAGGTTTTCTTGTAGGATTTTAATGGTTTTAGGTCTAACATTTAAGAGTGGTTACTATTTTTAAAGAGAAGTAGAAAATAAGTTTTGTTGAGAATGGGATAAATTGGAACTCTTGTGTATATAAAATATACAGCCACTATGGAAAAGAGCATGGTGGTTCCACAAAAATTAAAAAGTAGAGTATGTGATTCAGCAGTTCCACTTCTGGGTATATACCAAAAAGAATTGAAAGCAGAGTCTCAAATACATATTGTATACCAAAGTTGATAGCAGCATTACTCACAGTAGCCAAAAGGCAGAAGAAATTAAAGTGTCCATTGATGAACAAATATATAACAAAATATAGTGTATTCATTCAATGAAATATTATTCAGCCTTAAGGAAGGAAATTCTTACACATGCCACAACATGGATAAATCTTGAAGACTTTTTTTTTTTTTTTTTTTTTTGAGACGGAGTCTTGCTCTGTTGCCCAGGCTGGAGTGCAGTGGTGTGATCTTGGCTCATTGCAACCCTCGGCCTCTCAGTTTCAAGCGATTCTCCTGCCTCAGCCTCCTGAGTAGCTGGGACTACAGGTGTGCACCACCACACCCAGCTAACTTTTTTTTTTTTTTTTTGTATTTTTAGTAGAGACGGGGGTGGGGTTTCACTATGTTAGCCAGGATGGTCTTGATCTCCTGAACTTGTGATCTGCCCGCCTTGGACTCTCAAACTGCTGGGATTACAGGTGTGAGCCACTGCACCCAGCTGAAGACTTTATGTTACATAAAGCAAGCCTGTCACAAAAAGACAAATACTTTCATATAATTTCACTTACATGAGGTACACAGAGTTGCCAAATTCATAGAGACAGAAAATAGAATAGTAGTTGCTAGAGACTGGGGAGGGGGGAAGTGGGGCATTGTTGTTTGATGGGTACAGGATTTCAGTTTTGTCCAAAGAAAAAGAGCTCTGTGGATCGACAGTGGTGATGATTACACAACAATGTGAACGTATTTAATGCCCCTGAATTGTACACTTGAAAAAAGGCTAAGACAGTAAATTTTACATTCTGTATATTTGAACACAATAAAAAAAATTAAAAAGAAAGTAGATCAATTATATTCTGGCTATTATTATTATTATTATTATTATTATTATTATTATTTTGAGACACGGTCTCACATTGTTACCCAGCCTGGAGTGCAATGGCGTGATCTCGGCTGACTGCAGTCTCGCCCTCCCAGGTTCAAGCTATCTTCCTGCCTCAGCCCCACAAGTAGATGGCATTACAGATGTGCACCACCATGCCCTGATAATTTTTGTATTTTTTTCTTTTGTAGAGACAGGGCTTCACCATGTTGCCCAAGCTAATCTTGAACTCCAGAGCTCAAGTGATCTGTCCGCCTCAGCCTCCCAAAGGGCTGGGATTACAGGTGTGAGCCACTGCACCTGGCCCTGGCATTTTTTTTTTATCATTATAAAATGTCACATTTATTGCTACAGTGCTGTTATATATAGGACAAGTCTCCAAATTGACTTTAAAGAGGATCGTTTAAAAATCCTAATAATCCAGACAGCTGAGTTGACATCTATAAAATCATTTTTCTTAAAAAAAAAATTACTTTTTTGAAAACCGGTTACCTTGAAGCACTCAGAGCACAATTTCCACCCAATAATTGTGGTTTTGTCCACCTCCCCACATTTTTTCCATTTTTTGTGTTGGATTAATCTCATTATATATTTATTATATATGTAGATATAAATATATCTACCTATAAAAATAGATATCTGTATATCTGTCTGTATATAGTTAATTATATTATCTATAATTATATAGATACTTAATTATCTATATTATATATTATTATATGTTATCTATATTTCTATAATATAGATATGTATCTATATTTCTATAATATAGATATGTATCTATATTTCTATAATATAGATAATATATAATATATATTATATATTATACATATAATATATTACCTTATATATAATATAGATAATATATATTATACATATAATATATTATATTATATATTACATATAATATAATATATAATATATATTAGATATTATAATAGATATATCTATTATAATATATCTATTATGATACATATTAGATATTATAATAGATATATCTATTATAATATATCTATTATGATACATATTAGATATTATAATAGATATATCTATTATAATATCTAATATGTATCATAATAGATATATTATATATAATAGATATTAGATATTATAATAGATATAATAGATATAATAGATATTATTATATATTATATATAATATATAATAGATATTTTATAGATAATATTATCTATATAATATTATCTATAAAATATCTATTATATATTATATATAATATATTATTTTATAATATATATTATAGATATATATTATATATTATATAATATATAATATATTAAATATTTTATAATATATATTATATAAAATATATATTATAAAATAATATATATTATCTATAATATATATTATATTATATATTATCTACAATATATATTATATTATATATTATCGATAATATACATTATAATATATATTATAGATAATAGACAATATATTAATATATAATATAATATATATTATATATTAATATATTATATATATAATATAATATATTAATGTATTATATATTTAATATAATATATATTTAATATATATTATATAATACGTAATTATAATTATATATAATTATATATATAATATATAAATATATATAATATATATAATTATAACATATTATATATAATATATAAAATATATAATTATAATGTTATCTATATAATTGTGTATCTATATAATTATAGATATATATCTATAATTATATGTATAATCTATATATTATATAGATACATAATTATATAGATAATATAATTATAGATAATAATATAGACAATATAATTATATCTATATACAGATATAACAGATCTCTATATAGGTATAATTCAATTATGTGATTGAATTATATATATATAATTTTTTTTTTTGCCTGATTATAAAAACTAGGCTATGGGGAATGATGGTCTTCACAGGGGGTATTTTGTATAGGTAAACTACCTAGATTATCTGGCTTTTAAAAACTGGATATAACATATATGCCCAATCTTAACCATGGCTGCATAATAAAATCACCCAGCAAGCTATTTAAAAATAATAGTTTTTTGGTTCTAGGGTAAAGCCTTAACATGGAGATTTTAAGAACATCACCAAGTGATTGTAATGTGTGGCTAGAATTGAAAACTACTGCCGTAGGTTCTCAATCATTGAATTATATTAGTCTGATCATTCGGTTTGTTCTTGGCACTGATGACCATGAAGTATCTTATCTTAGTTTGTTTTGTGTTGCTATGACAGAATACTTGAGACTGAGTAGTTTATAAAAAATTGTTTATTTTGCTCATGGTTCTGGAGCCTGAAAAGTCCAAGAGCATGGTGCCAGCATCTTGTGAAGGCCTTCATGCTACATCATTCCTTGGCAGAAGGTAGAAGGGCAAAAGAGCATGAAAGCAAGAGAGAGATGTGGTCAAACTTGCTTTTATAACTAATTTACTCCCACAATAATGACATTAATCCATTTATAACAGCAGAGCCCTCATGACCAAATCACCTCTTGTTAGGCCCCACCTCCAAACACTGTCGCCATGGGGGATTAAGTTTCCAACACATGAATCTTGAGAGACACACTCAAGCCATAGTGTATTTACATTGATTAGCTAGCTTTTCATAATGAAGAATTCAATATTAGTAAGCCACACCATGAAATCCTACAAATAAGTACGGTATGTTCTTAGATAAATTAAAAACAATTCATAACAATTCGGTAGCACATTTGCTTTCAGTCTTGAACAAGGTGAGTCAACAATTCATTTGATGCTTAATGGCAGTTAATTCTTACGAATATCATTCAAATATAAAAACACAACAATGACCTGAAAGCCTAACCTGAAGGTTCTTATCAAGAGATACCAAAGTAAAGACAACAGAAAACAATTGCAGAATATTCACTATGTGATTGTTCTTATGGGAGACTCCTGAACTAGGTGACAAACATATTCTCAGAGATTCAGGTTCATTATTTCTGTTGGGTATTAAGCCATCATGCTGTAAATTTCCAAGCATGAGTTCTTCCCAAAGCCCATTTATCCTTCACATTGCCTCATGCATGCTCAAAGTCCTAGCATCAAACTAAAGGCATGGTTGATTTATTCTCTGGGAGCTACAGAAGTAAACTCCATTTGAAGTCTTGGCCCCATGCGCTACACATTGTTGCCAGAATAATCTTGGCAAAATTTATGCTCAAAGACTTGTAATAACTCTCACTCACCTAAAATAGAGTAATTGTGAATAACTTAATCTGGTATTCTTAGTTTTCTAGACACTATCTTTCCAGCCTTATTACCAATGATTTCACTGTGCATTGCTGAGATTCAGCTAACCTAAACTAAATGTGGCTAGTCTGGGCTCCAAGCTGCAGGTTGGACCCAATGCCTTGTCCAAGGTCCCTCTTCCTTCTTGAACTGGCAGCTATGTGAGGCATGATCTTCTCTTTGTGATGGATGGCTGGAGCACAAGAAGGACATAGGGAAACATGTTGACTTTTACAGTGTAGGCTTGGAGTTGGCACATTGTCACTTTGGGTTATGTTCCATGGGACAAAGAAAGTCACATCCCTGGGCCCAACATCAGTGGGGCAAAGAAGTGCATGCTGTCTATAGAAGTCACAGAGGGGGGTGGTGAATACAGATTTGCTGAACAATAATATAATATACCCATAAAATGTAACAGAATAACATTTTTCATAATCAATAACATTACTAATATTATTAAATAGTTTTTATTTTATGTAAAATAAAATGAAGGCTTAACATTGCCTGGTTGAAGTTTGATATAGGGCTTGAAGTCCATGTTCTTAAATTGTTGAGTTTTTTTTATGACTTCCATTGAACAGAGATCAGGTCCATTTACTGGAAAGAATTGTTTGGAAACTGAGTTCTTTCTATGGCCATTTTTCAAGGCTGGAAATTGTTCTATGATATGTTCTTTGAGTTTCTTTCTCTACCTCCATCATCCCTGATAATGGCTAAGCTCTCCCAGAAGCGCACACAGATGAGGCCAAATGTAGTACTGTCTTGGTAGAGAGAACAGGGTCTTTGGTGCAAGTAAAATGAGTCCACCACAGACTGGCTCTGAACTCAGGTCAAGTCGTGTAAACTCACAAGTCTATATAGTTACTTAGTAAAACTTGCCTGAACTGACTAATGGGTTGCTGTGTTGATTACATGAGGTACTATCAGAAAACACAATTCAAAATATTAATCATAAAACAGATATCCTTATACAACCAAAGTCATATGTCACTTAAAGAGGGGGATACATTCAGAGAAATGTATTGTTTAGTGATTTTATCACTGTGTGCAAACATCATAGAGTGTACTACACAAACCTAGATGGTATAGCCTACTACACGCCTAGGCTATACGGTATAGTCTATTGCTCTTGGGTTGTAAATCGATACAGCACGTTACTATACTCAACACCGCAGGCAATTGTAACACAGAGGTATCTAAACATAAATAAACTTAGAAAAGTTACAGTAAAAATGTGGTATAAAAGATAAGAAATGGTATGCCAGTAAAGAGCACTTACCATGAATGCAGCTTGCAGGACTGGAAGTTGCTCTGGCTGAGACAGTGAGGGAGTAGTGAGTGAATGTGAAGGCCTGGGACATTACTGTACACTGGAGACTTCATACGCACTGTACACTTAGGCCACACTAAATGTATTTAAAATGATTTTCTTTCTTCATTCATAGCCTTAGCTTACTATAACTTAAACATTTTTTATTTTTAAAACTTTTCAACTCTTTAAAAATAATACTTTGCTTAAAATACAAACAGCATACAACTGTACAAAAATATTTTCTTTATATCCACATTTTTTGAAAAAAACTATGTCTATTTTCATTTTTATGTTGTTGAAAACTAAGACATAAACAATTCATTTGTCTAGACCTACACAGGGTCAGGATCATCAATATCACTGTTTTCCACCTGCACACTGGAAGATATTCAGGGGCAATAACACGTATGGGGCTGTCATTTTCTATGGCAACTATGTCTACTTCTGGATACTTCCTGAAGGACTTGCCTGAAGATGTTTTACGATTGACTTTTTGTTTAATACGTAGAAGGAGCATACCCTACAGTAACAATAAAAACTCTAGTATAGTAAATACATAAATCAGTAGCATATTTATTATTATTATACATTATTATGTACTGCACACAACTGTATGTGCTATGCCTTCACATGACCGACAGCATGGTAGCTTTGCTTACACCAGCATTACCACAAACAACATAAGTAATGCACTGTACTGTGATGTTGTGATGGCTATGATTTCACTAGACAATAGGAATTTTTAAGCTTCATTTTGATCTTATGGGGCCACCGTTATATATGTGGTTATTGACTAAAACATTGTTATGCAGTTTTGAAATTACATAACTGTAATTTGTCTAGATTATAGTCCCTATAGATTCTAGTTTTTTTCTACTGTTTTACTTACTTAATTTATTTTGTCTTTAGCAAGTAGTCAGTTGTCATTAAGAATAAAGCAAAAATTTTCATTTGTAAATGGCTAATGGCATTCCTATATTAATTCTTGTCCTTAGAGACCATTGACTGAAATAGATTATAATAAATATGATCAATTAGCTAATCATTTAATGAATCATTCGGGACACAATAATTGTTTCAAAATTTCCATTGCATAATACCACCTAATAGATATTGACCACAAAAGAAATATCTCATTGAATCAAGCAATTTTTTCCTCATTTCTATTATACGTGATAATTATCTCAATAAATATCTCAAGACTTACTAAAATTCAGTCAAGTAGCCCTGTTAAAATACTTAGGGTTGCTAAAATTCTCCATTTCATTTTATGTGTGAATGGTTTGCTAAAAAGAAAAGAAATAAATGATTGAGACATATATCCTGGATTTATTTTTCATCTTGAATTTTGATCTTTAGCAATTTTATTTAATAGCATCTCTGTGAAACCCCATGATTTCATGTCATTGGTAGTTTTGACAAGTTCAAAAGAGCCAACCACAGATTTATTTTAAAACAAGATTTAGGCTGGGCGCAGTGGCTCATGCCTGTAATCCCAGTACTTTGGGAGGCTGAGGCGGGCGGATCATTTGAGGTCAGGAGTTCAAGACCACCCTGGCCCACATGATGAAATCCTGTCTCTACTAAAAATACAAAAATTAGCTGGGTGTGGTGGCACGTGCCTGTAGTCTCAGCTACTCGGGAGGTTGAGGCAGGAAAATCACTTGAACCCAGGAGGTGGTGGTTGCAGTGAGCTGAGATCACACCATTGCGCTCCAGCCTGGGTGACAGAGTGAGACTGTCTCAGAACAAAAACAACAACAACAACAACAACAACAAAAACAAGACTATGTTTCTGAAGTAAGCCTGCCAAATTTAGGCAAGGTATTTGGAAAGACTTTTTATTTCTAGGTGTTATATTCCTTACAGCTAGATTCATTTAACTGGAGAGTACTTACAGTATGATCGAGAAAAATAATACAAACATAACTGCTGTGGAACCATGGAACTGTGTTTATATATCACAGATCTCAGAGATATAAATTAATCATTCAGTGAAAAATACCATCCCTGAAAATGGACATGACTATAAAAAACAATGAGCTGCTATATATAAAATCCATCTTTTTTAAATGTATTAGTGTTTTATAAACACTAATATAAAATACAAATGCGAATAAATATAAATTTTCTCCAACAATTTTGTCTTTAGTTTGAAAAGTATAGTCTTTTGCAAAGTTCATAAATTGGTATGTAAACATTTTCAGTTATCCTAGGGCGGAGATCTTCTTGAAACTTCAAAGTGAACATATTGACATAGGTCACAGAACAACACATTATAATAAGAGCCCCAAATGAATTGCCACACAGCAGACTTCATTCCATCTTTTTTACATGATGAAATAGTCTTCCTGTTAATGAAAAATGCTCCAGGCCCTGAGAAGGCCTGGGCTGCATGAGTCAGGGAGAGGGTAGCATGAAGACAAAAGGATTCTAATTCCAAGTAGTAGCATATGGAGCGCCCATTGCCAAAGGGTTTCAATTCCTCAATCGTCTGTGGTCTTGATAATGTGACTGTACAGCTAACTCCTCCCTGCAGAGGATGGTGGCATCTGTTTCTCCACCTTTTGAATCTGGGCTGGCCTTTGGACTTGGCGAGGCCAATAGAGATTTGAGCCTGGGTCTCAAGGGACCCAGCTTGAGATTGGCCAGGGTCTCAAGGGACCTGGCACTTCTGCTTCCTTTCTGTTGGAGTCCTGCCAGCAGCTTGGGAACAATTTCCAGAAGATTGCTAGAGGATGGGAGCACAAGAAGAGCAGATCTCAAACATCCCAGGGGAGGCCAGCCTGGACCAGCTACAGCCACCTGTCTCCCAAACATGGAGAGAGGCCCCGAGTTTAACAGAGCTGCATATCTGACCCACAGTGAGCCACATATGCATGAGGGAGTCCAGATGAGATCACAAGACATCCAGCTGACCCATAAGCTTATAAGCAGTAATATCTACTTATCATTCTTAGCTACTGCTTTTGAGTTGTGCCAACTCATGCTGGGGGCACAGTGTTTTTTAGAATATTTCAGTGCTTTCTAAAAAATTTTTAATTTTTCCCCCCACAGAAACTGCTATTTTCATGCTAGATTTAATCAAACTTACAGTGGTTTTGTAGTTATGAGATAATTCATTGGCTTAAGCACATTTATAGAAACTCCTATAAAATGTGTTTGAATTAAGAAAGCAAATCAATTTCTTGTCTTGTTGTCCTATACCTTAGACTAGCTAACTAGTAAATTTGTACATAGTAAAAAGTAAATAGTGAAAAAAGGTATAAGTAAGAAGTAGTAAAAATAAAGTAGCAAAATATTTTGTTCAAATAGCACTGCCAATACCAAAAGCGGGAGTCCGAATGAAAAAAAGTGACTAAAATGAATATTAGTTTGCAGATTTAAAAGCTAGTTCAACTGAACATATAGTATTGAAAGCACAAAAGATGTCAAGATGACAGAACTAAGTCTAAATATAACTTTGCTCTCAAACATGTCAAGGTATACATTAAAAGTAGCTCGGGAGGCTGAGGCAGGAGAATGACGTGAACCCGGGAGGCACAGCTTGCAGTGAGCCGAGATTGCGCCACTGCACTCTAGCCTGGGCCACAGAGCGAGACTCCATCTCAAAAAAAAAAAAAAAAAAAAATGTAGCAAACACATATCCTATAAAACACGGATAATATAGAGAAATTCTGAAAGGGTAAAAACTTTCAAAGCTTAAACAAATCCAGACCAGGAAAATATTAATACAAATTTGAAAGTATGATACTAATGTCAGAGAAGTTTGAATTCAAGGAAGAGTCTAAAAGAGTTTAAACACATAAAGATGAAACATTTATAACATGCATTTACTTAAATGATAAGGTAGCAATAAATAACATAGCAAAAACAATGACAAAACCATAAATTTCAAGAAGTGCTAGGAAAAAAGATACAGATAAGAAAAACTTTGAAATTCTGAACAAAATAATTGAAGCTAAAGTAATAAAAATATGTTAAATTCTATAATCTTATAGAATATACTTCACTTTAATCACTTATATTTATAAAGAAATTGGCTGTATATTAGGGGAAAAGCAGAAATAGTACAGACTACATTCTTGATGCACACACACAAACACATACAAAACATAAAAGTAATAACAAAAATCAGGGAGAAAAACTACAACCACCCTGAAATTTGCAATTTTCTTCCCATAAATGTCAAAGATCAAAGAAGTAATCAAAATTACAATTGCAAAGTATTTAGAAATTATTATAATTAAAACAATAAATATTAGAAATTAAAAGCAGAGAAAAATACATAGCCTTGTATATCTATATAACTAGCAGGAAAGAATAAAAACAAAAGAATTGAGCTACTCAAGACCAAAAGTTAGAAAATAATAACAAAATAAACCTAAAAAAAGGAAGAAAATAATAAAGATAAAAGCAAAATTAATCAGGAAACAGACAGTGGGTAAATAGATTGAAAATAAGCAACTAAGGGCAGATTAGTAACTATAAGTAACTTGCTAATGAACCTAGTCACCAAAAGGAGAAAACACAATATTAAAATCTGAAAATGAAAAGTAACCAAAAACAGAGAGGAACCTAAAACTACCCAAAGAAAGTATGTTGCACAGTACAAATAAATTGGAAATTTTTCCTGATATTGAGGATTGTATTGAAAACTAGAATTCCCAGGATTGACCCCAGTCACAGAATGTAACACATATTTACACATTCGCTTCCTAGAAGCAATCACAGGAAATTGATACCACTTACCTCTTTGGGAAAGAAACTTGGCAGGGGAAGGAGAGAAGTTCCTTTTTCATTTCATTCCTTTCTGAGCTGTCTGTGTGTCCAAATTGGATTTTTTTAAATATAGGCTTATTGGGAAATTAGATTATATATTTATTTGTAGTAAGGCAAATGGAAAAAAATAAAGAATAGTGGCTCACACCTGTAATTCCAGCACTTTGGGAGGCCAAGGCAGGCAGATCACAAGGTCAGGAGATCGAGACCATCCTGGCTAACACGGTGAAACCCCGTCTCTACTAAAAATACAAAAAAAAAAAAATTAGCCGGGTGTGGTGGCGGGCGCCTGTAGTCCCAGCTACTCGGGAAGCTGAGGCAGGAGAATCGCTTGAATCCAGGAGGCAGAGGTTGCCATGAGCCGAGATTGTGCCACTGCAATCCAGCCTGGGCGACAGAGTGAGACTCCGCCTCAAAATAAATACATACATACATACATACATACATACATACATACATACATAAAAATGAAGAGTAAAGGGCACAATCATGAGTAGAACACAAAGGCTGATGATCAAGGAGTCAAGCCAGAGTGATGATGGGTGGAGATTGGAAGAAACAGACCCAGAGACCTTGTGCCAGGCAACATCTGTTTCTACACCTGCCTGGCTACCCAACGGACTATCACTCATGGTTGTAAAGTATACCATGTTGGTATATTTATTTGTTTTTCAGTATTTACTTAGATTTATTTTGGAAAAATATTCAATATATCCAGCTATTTAACAAAATTGAGCATTAAAACTATTTGATTTGGTGTTATTTTTTGGGCATGCATATTACACCAACAGAATAGCTGCTGATGCAAACCTGTTTGTTCCCTCTAGACAAGGAGATTAGAAAGGGTAGGTAAGTTCCTCCTTAAGAAAGAAGCAAGTAACTGGAAATACAATTTGTTTTGTTTCTTGTATTTGAAAGTGCAGTTTAAACAAGCCAAATAGATACCATATGGCCTTCAGTAATTTGACACTGAAGAACAATGCATGATTTGTATTCTATTTCCAACTACTGCACAGTGAGTGTGCTGTGATACCATGTTTTTAAATTCCTCTCTGCCTTTGCCCTTGCTGTCTCTTAGAGGCAGGACATTTATTTATTCACTTACTCATTTCTTCTCTTTTTTATCCAGTGAACTCTAAAACAGATTCAAACTAGAAATAAATAAATAAATAGGTTCAAACTAAAATTTCTCCTTTTTAGTGACCTCACTGAAACTGTGTCATTATCTGGGGTAAATACCCAAGGTTTATCTCTCCGCCAAGAAGATTAAGGACATGGACACACAGGGCGAGGGAGTTTAGGAGTTGAGGTTTACTAGCTAAAAGAAAGAGAAAGGAGAATAGCTCTCTCCCTCGTGAGAGAGGGGCTCCCGAAAGGGAAAAACCAGCCTGTGGCATACTGCACCAGATTTTGTAGGCAGGCTTGAGGAGGCAGTGTCTGATTTACTAGGGCCCACAGATTAGTTGGACCAGATGTGATGTTTATGTAGCGCACCGGGAAGGCTGGCCACCCCCCCCAATCTTATTATGCAAATGGGTTTTTCACTTGGCCGGGGCCATCTTGTCTGCTCCTTACTGTACACGTAGCTGGCAAAAGAAGGGAACATGGAGTCGCCATTTTGCACATGCCTAGTCCCAGGTAGCCTTTTTCTCTTGGCACAACTGCTGGCATTCACCTGTGCAAGCTTCCAGCTTGCTTGTCTATGTCTGCAGCTCTATTTTACAGGCTGCTCTTTGTTAGAAAAGAAAATGATTTGGGGGCTGCTTTTCACTAAAAGGAAAACTTTACCAAGGACTCTCGTACCCTCACTGTCTGCCTAAATAATTTTTTTTAACTCCTATGTCATCACCACCTCTGTGAGTTAATATTGTTTTGTTCATACCCCCAAGTATAGCACTATTTTGTATTGTAATAGTATATATAGCCCTGACTCCCCCACTAAACCCCAAGCTTCACAAGGTCAGGGCCATGTTTCATTGTTTTAGAAATCTGTAACACCTAGCACGTTATAGATTATTTTTAAATGTTAAGAGAATTGCATTAAAAATTAAATACTTAAATATTTTTAGATCAAAGCATCAAGGTTAATATCTTTGTAAAGGGAATAGTGTTCTATTATGAGTGGTAATTAGATTTTCCCATTAAGTTTGATTGAAGAACGCCAGTTTCACAATGCAGAGTACTAACCACTATACGATCACAGCTAAAGAAGCCAGTTTCAAACACCACAGGTCATCATCCATCATTTTATCGAGCACATGGATATATATGACCACATTCGGGTTCCCAATAAGTAATGAGAGAAACAGAAGCATTTAATGTTGCCAAAAAAAGAATTGTAACATGGCCATGCTGATCTGTTTGTCTGTCATGATAACTAATGCAACTTTTTTTGATAACCAATAGGAATAACGAATTCCCTATAAGTACATAGTACTTAAAATAATATTTTAATAACCTACTTCAACATGAATTTTCAGTCCTCTTTGATGGCTAACAAAATGATCCCCTCCTCCCCAAAATTGCATCATGTATTTGTTCATTTATCTTTTCAATCAATAGTCATCAGGTGCATGTCAATTTAGTAGACACTATGCTAGAGACACTTACACAGCATAGGCGAGTGTTGAAAAGTAAAAATACTTTATGCATTCATCTCTTCCTCACTGCACTGCCTTGACCCCACACAAGAAAGGATGTAGCAGTTTCTCTCGGGTTTTCCTTATAGCTTCTCCAACAGATAAGAATATTTTATTTCACTTAATTTCATTTTAAATTTATTACTTCATGAAAATGAGATAAAATTTGCCTCATTATCATAAGAAATATGGAAATGAATACTGGACATTTTCTAAGCACATGCATAGTACAGTGAACTCACTGCTTCCACTCTGTGTTTCTCAAAGATGGAGGAATTAGTGAGGCCTGTGCATCAGTGCCTGCCATGGGGAAGGTGAGGGGCAGGGTTCAGGCCTCACATTTAGAGCAGGCCTCATCCTGTTCCAGATGTAATCTCCACATACATTCACATGCAGCCACAGCGGGAAGTTGCAGGGTTGAAATATAATACCATTTGAATCCTTGAAAATAAACACTAAAAATATATCCAAATGTTTAACCCAGTTTGGTCATTTTTTCAGTCTGTTTTCTTCATTTGGGTTACTTCTTAATTTTGTTTAAGGCTCTCACTAAATTATTTGAATCATGATCCTGGCTCAGTATTCTTATTTTCTCATTTTTCTAAATTCCTGATTCAAGTGCCTTATTTCCTAAAACCTTAAAAGTCAAAGATCCCTGGAGGGGCAGGTGGGGGTGAGGGGAGAAAGACAATATATAGAACTCTCAAATATGTCTTTCAAAAGAGTGCCATAAAAAGCTTTTAAGACAGTATTTATTTACTTACAATTTATGCCCCTCAAATCAAAGAAAACACAGTATGGTGTCTCTTCCCTCAATGTTATTGTCCCCCTTCCCATCCAAATGGCATTAATTTAAAATGAAAAAATAGGGTAGAATTCCATGTTCTTGCTTCTTCCCAACTTGGTACCATAATACGCACGCTCCTCCTCCCCACCAAATTCATGCCTTTTATCAATCTCATAGGCATAATTACAAGGAGAAAATTTCATTTTAATTGTATTCATTTTATTTTAGAAAGGAGACTGAAAGTCTGTAGGATTTATAAAAATATTTACAAAGCTATGAAGTAGGTGCTTAAGTAAACTAATTTCACCAGTTCTCTTTATACTTTTTAAAATTTGAAAGTAGTGAAAAATATAAAAATAAAAACGTGCTATATTCTCACATTAAAAAAAAAAATCCTATGAAAGGAAGAACTCAAAAATTTGTTCTCTAATCCTTTGCCCTTGAGGTCACCGCTGTTCAGAGCTTGATATTTGTTCTTCCCAAGTTTTTCTTAGACTTATTGTGAAATATGTAAGTGCTTATCTTATAAAAATGGTATTGAGCACAGGGCTTATCCTTCCTTCTCTGGTACCTGAGGAGATTTGGGCAGGTGGAGAGACTGGTGTATGAGGAGGACCTGATAAGGAAGTGGTTGGGCTCTGAATTGGTTGGTTTGCATTTGAAAGGTTTGCTAGCAGAGAGTTGTTGACTTACTATTTCTAGGAATTAGTGAACCCTGTGAGGCAGGAGCAAGGCCCTGGATGTCAGGCCTTCAGAATACAGAAAATCAAAAGACACAAGGCTAATATACCCTCATACCTGCTTTTTTAATTTAAAGAAACCCAGAGAATTTGCTTAAGCGTTTCAAGCTAACAAACATTTTATTCGTGTGGCATAAATAATATATGAACAGACTTTTATGAGTAATATAACATCTGCAGCTCTTAGAAAATAAAACAGTTAATTAAGGATGGCATGAATTATGTAATCATTACTTTTATGTTTTGTTCTTTCTAGGTCATTCAAACTGTCATCTACACATGAATAACAATGAAATTCTCATAAAGAAGCAGAAATACCCAGGAGGCATGAAGAGTCATCATGCTTCAAAAGTGCATGTATTAGTACTTCATGACTTCAGGAAAAGTAGACCCCATAATTCTTAAAAGCTCAACCTTGGAGAGGAGAAACATGCTGTTTGATGACATAGCACTGAAACTTGTTGAAATATCCTTGGAGCTTGAGATGTCGAGAGCCATCAAAATGCTCTCAAGAATTAAATTGAAAAATGTTGCTTCAAAATGTCTTAGCCAACCAAATACAAACATTTTTGTCATTGTGACAAAAAAAAAGCTCGCCAATTGCCTTTGCTAGTCTCAGCACAGCCCAAGAGGAGCATCCTTCATGAGCCAACTGAAAAACAGTGTGTCGTCTATGCTTCTGACCAGAGGGGCATCTCTTGTCACCATAACATTATGTATTAGGACTTCATGTATTATGTATTATGTCAACACTTTATTCATTATGCTGATCATACTCTGTATTTCACTTGCTCTGGTTATTCGTAAAGCTTTTCCTATTTCATCATTAGATTATCCTTAAATTTTAGCAACTGCATTTTAGTCACTCTGTAATCTTAATAGTGCCTGCCCAAGTGACATATTAATAGGCATTTTTTCTGAATCAATAACCACCCCTCAAAAAACCTGCAGCCATAGTTGTAAATACTGTACATTCCAAAGAAAAGTGGAAATGAATGAAGGACCAATTTTGAGGAAGAATTAGAGTTCTCAAAAATTCAACAAGTATAATCAGTAAGTTTTTTAAAATTTAACAAATTCAACAAGTATGTCAACAAGTATTCAAAAAGTTAGAGTTATAAACATTTGTTCAAAATTTTACATATGGTTAATACCTTCAGAGCAGTTAGCAGCAAGATTCTCATTTTTAAACCTTTACCCCTTTGTTCATTTTAAGGCAAGATGGAGACCTTGTTGATGTCAGAACAGTTGGTCCAGGGATGTGTGAGGAGCCACTATGAAGGGAGAAACAGGGAAATGTGGACCCAAGCAGCATAGTGTTCCCCAGAAAGTTGGGTTGGACACAAGGGTGTACATGCAGGAAAAAGTAATACCAAGAAGATGTGTTAATCTAAACAATGCTGTGAGCAAATGAGACACAGTTCTCCAGGGGACACTCTGAGAAACTACACAGAATATGCTTCAAAATTGTCCACCAGAAGGACAAATGAGAGAAGGGATGATCCATTGGCTCTCTTCTACCACTGGTCATGTTGGCCCAGAAGGTGTTCACGACCTTGGACTTCAAAGAGTGCACCTGCTTCAGAATGGCTGAGTAGTTTGCAGAAGGCATCTTAACAGATGGTAACAGAGAAGCAAGAGATAAGTGCTGCAGCTGATGCAAGGTGCTGGCAGTGACACTATCACAAAGCTGGTTGCTGTAAAAATGTGGCCAAGAGGATGTGAGCTACAACACAAGAGGGGTTCGACATCAATTCTCAGAAGCACATGAGTCTGATGCAAATCTGTTGTTCTTGAAATAATGAGCACAGGACCATATTCATCCCTTCTGGATGATAAGTGAGTCACTTGAAACAATTATTTTGATAATTATCAATTATCCATTTCATTTTAATGCATTTTTTATTCTTCTTTCAATAATAGCAACAATTACAACAGTTAAGCCTTATCTACATAATTCAGACAAAAGTCAGCATTGTAGTTTCCTCCTAATTAAATAGATATTTAATGCTAGTTTTCCATTGCATGAAAATTAAAACAGAAAAGCCTTTAGAATCTTATTGCTTCCTCTTATTTAAAAACATTTAATATTTCTATGATTTATTCATGTTGTGGCATGTATCAGTACTTTAATCCTTTTTGTAGCTAATATTCTATTTTATGGATATACCACATTTTGTTTGTTCATTCATTAATTGATGGGCATTTGGGTTGTTTCCCTTTTTTGACTATTTTGAATAAAGCTGCTATGAACACTCATATAGAAATTTTTGTGTGAACATATGTTTTCAATTTTCTTGGGTATATATATACCTGGGGGTGGGAATTGCTAGATAATATGATAGCTCTATGTTTAAATTTTTGAGAAACTGCAAGACTGTTTTCCAAAATGGGTGCACTATTATACATTCCCATCAGCAATGTCTAAGGGTTCCAACTTTTCCACATCCTCACCAACACCTGGTATTGTCCATGTTTTTGATTCTAGCCATCCTCATGACTATGAAGTAATATTTCAATGTAACTCTGACTTGCATTTCTCTCATAACTAATAATGTTGAGATTTTTTTTCATGTGTTATTGGTCATTTATATATTTCTTTGGATAAGTATTCAAACCTTTTGCTTATTTTTAATTGAGTCACTTGTCTTTTATTGATGAGTTGTAAGAGTCCTTTATATATTCTGGATACTATAACTTTATCGGATATATGATTTGCAAATATTTTCTCCCAATCTGTGGGTTTTTACTTCTTGATAGTATTCTTTATAACACAAAAGTTTTTTTAAAATGATGTCCCGTTTATCTATTTTCTCTTTGGTTACTTGTATTTAGGTATTATATTTAAGAGGTATTATATTAAGAGGACCTAATCCAAGGTAACAAAGACTACTGCTATGTTTTTGGCTAAGAATTTTATAATTTTACCTTTTCCATTTAGGTCTTTGGTCCATTTTGAGTGAATTTTTTTGTATAAGATGTGAGGTAGAGGTCCCACTTTATTATTTCGCATGTAGATATCCAGTTGTCCCTGTATCATTTACTGAAAAGACTCTTCTTTTCCCCATTAGATGGTCTTGCAACCTTGTTAAAATTCAACTGGCCATAAGTGTATTGGTTTATTTCTGCACTCTCATGAGATTCCATTGACCTATATCTCTATCCTTATGCCAGTACCACACTGTTTTGTTTACTGTAGCTTTGTGGTAAATTTTGAACTCTGAAGTGTTAGTTCTCTAACTTTGTGGTTTTTCAAGAGTGTTTGACTCTTCTTACTGCATCCCTTGCATTTCCATATGGATTTTATAATCAGCTATGTCAACTTCTGCAAGAAAGACAGCTAGGATTTTGATAAGGATTGTGTTGAATCTGTAGTCCAATTTTGGGAATACTACCATGTTAACATCATCTTCCCATCAATGCACGTGGAATAGCTTTCCATTTATTGGGTCTTCCTCAATTTCTGTCAACAATGATTTGTAGTTTTCAGTTACAAGTCTTGCCCTTCTTTTGTTAAACTTTTTCCAAATATTTATTCTTCTTAATTATATAATTCTCATAATTAATAAAATTCTGAAATTTTCTTAATTTCATTTTTGTGGCCATGCACTTTAAAACTTGCCTTTTACCAAGACTTCCAGATGATTCTTATGAATGTTAAGTTTGCGAAGTGCTTCTCTATTGACAAACTGAACTCACGTGACATTCTACACAGCACTGGCAAATTCTGTCCCGTAATTCCGCTAGCTCTCCAAAAGAAGTGACTTGAGGCAGCCCAAGGATACTACTTAACACAGTGAATTAAATGTTTTTAAATAGGAGGAAGCAATAAGATTCTAAAGGCTTTTCTGTTTTAATTTTCATGCAATGGAAAACTGGTACTAAATATCTAATTAGGAGGAAACTACAATGCTGACTTTTGTCTGAATTATGTAGATAAGTGAGTCATTTGAAACAATTATTTTGATAATTGTCAATTATCCATTTCATTTTAATGCATTTTTTATTCTTTTTTCAATAATAGCAACAATTACAACAGTGAAACCTTATAATGAATATGTTTCCTAAACCCTGTTCTGCTTTCTGGTTCCAGATCTGACACCAATTACCTTTCTGATTTTGGACAAACCACTTAATATTTGTAACTTACAATTACTTCAACTGAATAGTAAAAGAATTGGACTAGATTTCTCCAACATCTCTCTCTTTTGGCTTTATGTTAGATAATGCTAAATTTTCATCATATCCAAACATGCCATATAATTTTATGAACTGTTATAGAGTCAGTCATAAGCAATATAAAGTATGATTCTGAATAAAGGCAGTGAAGTCTCATTTTTCATACATAATTACAGAAGCAGATCAAATTCAATAATGCATTTATAGTTATGACAATATATTCTCTTAACTTGCAATGTGGTTTTGGGAAACAATGAAACAAATTAAACAAATGCATGATTCCTTAAATTTAGTTGACACGGGATTTGGTTACATGTTAAGACTCTCCTCCCCCAGCCAGATTAACCCTGGTCTGTATATATAACACTCATCTTCCCGCCAAATTTCACAATAATAATTTTATGAAAATCAGTATGTAAGTCGCTGCATTGGCATGAAAGGCTACTAATGTGATACCTTTCAAAAATAAAGTGAACGTTTTTGTAAAAAGCCACCAAACTGGAGGCATTTAACAATATTCATCTTCCTATAGCATTACTACCCTAGATGTACTTTGCAATTTTAATCAAGCCTTGTCTTACTTCAGGCTTCCTAGAAATAGAGCACGAGGCAGGGATTCTTTCTTGCTTGGTGATTTATTGAGGAAGTGCTCTCAGAGGAAACTGGTAAGAGGCTGAGGAGAACAGGAGAGGACAGGAGAAGTGGGCTGAGCAGAGATGAGGATCCAACTGGAATCTGGCCTTTGCTGATTACCAGAGCAGCTCTGGGTGTGAATGGCGAAGTACTGTTCTATTTACAAACTCAACTCAAGTGACATTCCACACAGCACTGCCAAATTCTGTCCCATAACTCTGCTAGCTCTTCAGCAAGAAGTGACTTGAGGCAGCACAGTTACAGAAAACAGCACAAGAACCAAGGATACTAAACACAGTGACTTAAATGTTTTTAGATAAGAGGAAGCAATGAGATACTATAGGGTTTTGTTTTAATTTCTGTGCAATGGAAAACTAGTATTAAATATTGATTAATTAGGAGGAAACGACAATGCTGACTTCTGTCTGCATTATAGACAAAATTGAGTTCTCCAGCCGTGAGGCAAGGTGCTGGCTTTTTGTACCCCAGCACTATTCGTTTGATGGTGAGTGGACTGTAACTTCCAGGCGTCTCCTGGTAGGTGGGCCCCACTGGCCAAGGGCATTTCCCAGGAGAGTGAACAGCTGTGAGCCACTAGCAGTAGCAGTCACAGCAGCTGGGGGAAAACACACTGGTCAGGTAAAGGGCCAGCATCTACCAAGGTCCAGTTCCACAATTAGTGGAGAAATATTTAATAACATTATTTAAAAAAATAATTAGGCTCTATGACTTTGACACTTTTTCTCTAGCAGAGTGACTAAAGAGAAGCAGGTTTTTAACTGAGTTTTTATTTCTGTTGTGTCTCTAGCCAAAGCCATGCTGATGTTTGATAGTTTTTTGTTTTTTTTTTGTTTTTTTTTTTGAGAGACGGGGTTTCACCATGTTGGCCATGCTGGTCTTGAACTCCTGACCTCAAGTGATCCACCCGCCTTGGCCTCCCAAACTGTTGGGATTATAGGTGTGAGCCACCACGCCCGGCCAGAATTTTTTTTCCTAAGGAATAGAACAACATTGTAAAATTTTATGCATTAAGGACAAATTTTATTTTATGATTTTCATTTCAGTGAGTCACAAGATATTCAACACAAAATGAAACTTCACAAAATTTCACATAATGAAAAATTCATTTCAGATTCAATATCCACCTCCATCATCCATATTCATTCTTCCAATGTCTCACGCCAGAAATTTGGAGTATGTGGCTTCTCTACCTCACACAATTTGCCCTAACTTCAATATATACTCAGAAATTACTGGCTTTTCACTGTTTCTATGATTCCCATGTGTAATATACAATACTTACAATGCATACAATAATACAATAATTCTGTGTCACAACCACACCTAAATTGGTAAGTTTATAAGATTATAAGCTGAGAGGTTTTGCTGATCTTGGCTGAGCTCAGCTGGGCAGGTCTTCTGGTCTTGGCCAGTGTTCACTCACACACAAGCAGCTGACAGTTGGCTGATCTAGGATGGCCTCGGCTGGGATGACAGGCTGTTTCCTCACCTTCCAGCAGGCAATCCAGTCCCAAGAAAGAGAAGGGTGAAACATGGAGGCCATTAATTGAGCCCATCACATGAAATGCATCTGCCACACCATCACAGTCTGATATCAACTCTCACCTGGACGTTTGCAATCACCTAACTTTTCTCCTTTCATTCACTATGCTGCCTTACAAAACTATTCTCCACAAATCAGCTAGAGCAAATCTTTTAAATCCTAAGTAGAATGCTACCATTCCTCTGCTCAAACTACTGGAGAGGAGATGCCACAGTCTTTACTATGGTCTTCAAGACCCTATGGAAGGTGGCCCTGTCTTCACCATAGCCTCCTACCACTGCCCCAACATACACGCTGAGTTCTGGCCACAGCATCTACTTCCTCTTTATTGATCTGCCAAGGACATGAATGACTCAGAATCTCAAACTTATTCTTCCCTCAGAATCCACTGAGCCTACTCCCTCTTCTTCTTAAGTGGCAACTTCTCAGAGATGCCTTCTCTGGCCAACCTATATGTACTAAAACCTCCATCCAGCACTCTATGTCATCCTTACCATGGTTTATTTTTCTTCATAGCACCTATCAATTTGTGAATTATTATATATGCATTTTTGTTTGTATGTGTCTCTCTCCCTGCACCAGTATGTGAACCCCACGAGGCTGGAGAGTGTATGTATTTTGTCCATTGCTGTAACCCCAGTGTCTAGAACAGTGCCTGGCACACAGTAGGTGTTTAATAATGATTTGTTAAGCTAAGCCAATGAATATTCTTTTGCCTATGAGATTATGTTTAAAATCGTTCAATTATTCATAACTGGCTGTTAGGAATGAAGGATAGTGAATTACTGTGATACCAATGACAGTTAAATGATGCAATGAAGATTGGGCAGATCACAAGGTCAGGAGTGTAAGACCATTCTGGCCAATATGGTGAAGCCCTGTCTATACTAAAAATACCAAAATTAGCTGGGTGTCGTGGCAGGCCCCTGTAGTCCCAGCTACTCCGGAGGCTGAGGCAGGATAATCGCTTGAACCCAGGAGGCAGAGGTTGCAGTGAGCCGAGATCGCGCCACTGCACTCCAGCCTGGCTGACAGAGTGAGACTCTGTCTCCAAAAAAAAAAAAAAAAAAAAAAGATCTAAATATTATTATTGTTTGCCATCACCCTTATCTGCTGTCTTGGCTTTATGGCGTGCTTAGATCTTTTCCAGGTGCAATTTGAATTGATGCAACTAATGGAAACTAGAACAGAAGTTCATATTGCCCTATTGTATTACACTATTGGACTCATCTTTCAGTATCACCAGGTGCATAAGGAAAATTTCAAAAGTAATTCAAGAGAAAGAAATATGATCTCAGCTTAACACAATGTAAATTTATTATTTGTGCTTTTTGTCTAAATGGTTTGCCTAAAAGACTGAAAGATGTTTTATATTAGTTAAAATACTTGAGGATAATAACATAAAAAGTTTCCTTTCCAACTTGTTTATAAAAGGAAATCTTCACTGTTTTGAACATCAGTTATTTTAAACTTTTAAGTTGTTAGCACAGGAAAAGCAACAAAATTCTAAGTGCAATAATCACTTCACTGCGTGGTCATATGAAATCAAGGCAATGCTATGAGTATTACTGGAAAGCTGGACAGAGTAATGGGAAAAGTGACTAAAAGTGTGCAAAACTAAGCAGATTGTGTCTCTAGAGTATTTCCCATCTCAAGTTTAGTTATTTACTAATTTGGCAACATCTGACCTATCTTTACTTGTGAGAAAATAAACAAACACATAAACCAACTCCCAGAATATGGTTATACATAAGTGTAGCCTATGACTTTGAAGGTATTTGTTTGAATAGCATAAAACAAAATAAAAATAAAATCTTGTTATAGTGCAAGAAATGGCAGTCATTAAACTAAGATGAGGCAAGTGTCATGAAGTATGAAAATATGGTACTTGAATTCTATTTATTAGAAAGTCTTCACTGAGCTGAGCATGTTTTTTTTTAACAAATTCAATTACTGATTTGAATATTTATTATACTTAATTATTGCAGCCATGAAAAGAGGTGCTGGCTGAGGCTGCATTTAATAAAAACATTTAATCAGCTTGAGGTTAGTAAACCATTTAATTTGTTTTTTCATGAAGATTTAACTTCTAGAATAATTTCATTTATGTATTTTTAGGTATAGCCCTAGATTCTGGTCTACATAGTATACAAATCATTTTAGAATGACACTAGGTTATTTCAACTGCTTTTCTAGAGAAGAGTTAAATAAGGGAGTAAAATTTTGGCTTTTTCCATAATTGAAATAAATGTACAATGAGCAGTAACATCCTGATTTCACTGCTATTTTGTTTAATCAACATAACGATGTAGATTTACTCTGTATATATATGGAAGAGTGAAAGAAGGTTGGGAAGGAATAACTATCAATTAATATAGGTGATAAAGTAGTTATTTTTGCAAATCAACTATAATTTCTGAATGGATATTCAGACCGTATTTACGTTACATAGAAGAGGCACACAACAAAAGATTTAAGAAAGTGCCAAATATTGGTGAATATTTAGTTAGATACCAAAAGGATGTGGTATAAATTAGGATGCTTTTGGCTATAAGAGACTCATCTCAAAAATGGCTTGAAAATTTGGGGAATTATCATCTCATTTAGTGTGAAGTTAAAGGTAGGGCAAGTCCAAATTAATTCAAGTTAATTAAAGCCCCGAGTTCTTGGAATTTGCTCTGCTAGTCTCAGCTGGTTAGCCTTTGTCCTGAAGTTTGTAACTTCATGACCAGAAGATGATTGCAGTATTTTCTAAGTATAAAGCCGGAAGGTGTAAACCAGGTAGTCTCAGCAAAACCATTGATGCATGGTCACCTTTCCCTTAGTTGACAAATACTTGCCTTCCAGATACTTTGAATTAGAATGGGCATTTTAACTAAGATCCAGTGCAACTAAAGGCAATAATCAAACAAATGATAAAATAATTATTCTGAGCTGAAATCACAAGTCAGAATATTGGAAGAGGTTCCTGATTTCCAGGCAGAATTGATAAGCAAAGATATCAGCCTAAACACATCCTGGTTATAGTCTAAGATTTAAAGAATAAATGGGAAAAGATTACAAATTTTAAGGAAGAAATAACAACTTACACATAAAATAAAAAGGAAAAACTATCTTTTGACAGATTTATCACCGCTAGATAAGAGCAGAATAACCATTCACTAGGAGAAAATGGGAGAAGCTAGAAGATACTGGAGTAATATTTATAGACTACTGAAGAAAAAACAAAAACCAGAAATTCAACACACAGCTAAGATATCATTTACCTGTAAATGATACATGTTTACATGTTTTTTGGGGGAGAGTTGAGGAATGTATGGATATTTTGAACAACCACAATATAATTCTTTTCACTGAAGCACAAAAAAATTTAACATGTCCAAGTTTACACAATTAGTAGGCAACACCTTTGAGAAAAAATCCATGTAGTCTGATATGAGCACCCAAACTCATAACCACAATGTGAATCTAACTGCTTTTCAATGAAAAAAGAAAGAAAGATTCCCTTCAAATGTGGCATATGCATTCACATGGAGCATTCGTACTGCCAGTGATAGTACCATAGTTATCTGGAATTAGAAGTTCTAACTTATCTTGGCCAAACTGAAGACTCAGGGCTGGGTAGAAGGTTGGAGGGATGTAAGGTCATTCTCAAGATCTCATCTAGGAGAAGAAAACAAAATGGGGAAGTAGAAGACAAAATGCTTTTGTAGGTTGGGAAAGGAGAATCAAGCATCTAGAAATGGGCACAAAGAGTTATTTTATTTTATTTAAAAAAAATAGATGTTTGACTATTAATGCCTGAAAACGGAAGGTGATTATTAATGGGATGGAAAAGTTCATCAGATTCTCCAAGTTAGTAAGGAGGGACTTGAAGACCAAATTGATAAAAATTAAAAAAAAAGATGTCATAGTAGAATAATCTAGATAATAATAAATCAATGAGACTGAAAAAATAAAATCAAGTATATCACTTGTTACACTAAATATTAATATACCAGATTAATTAAAAAACAGAAAGTCAAATTGGATTAAATAAGAACAAAAAGTTAGCTATACAGTATTTATCAGAAACATTCTTATAAACAAATTGATGATGAAAGATTAAAAATAAGAGATTTGAGGCAAGGCAAGCAAAAAGAAATAAATATTAAACAAGGAGAAATTAAAGGTTATGGACATTACCTAAGAAAAAGGACGACATAGTATTATATGGCAAAAGTTAGGAAGCAGATAACATAAATCTATACGCACAAACAGTACGGCCACAAAATACATTAATTAAAAATTACCAGAAATACAAGATGAGTTTGATTAAAATACACTTATTACAAGGGATTTAACATATAAAAATTAGGCTGATGTGGTAAATTTAAATATAATCAAATATTTAGGAAAATAGAACAATACAGCAAAGTTGATTACATCTATTCATTTTCCAGATAATATACTTTATGCCTGTGAAATAGTTCTTCAAATCAATTATATATGGCCAGGCGCGGTGGCTCATGCCTGTAATCCCAGCATTTTGGGAGGCCGAGGCAGGCGGATCACGAGGTCAGGAGATCGAGACCATCCTGGCTAACACGGTGAAACCCCGTCTCTGCTAAAAATACAAAAAAAAAAAAAAAAAAGTTAGCTGGGCGTGGTGGCGGGAGCCTGTAGTAACCAGCTACTCCGGAGGCTGAGGCAGGAGAATGGCATGAACCCGGGAGGCGGAGCTTGCAGTGAGCAGAGATTGTACCACTGCACTCCAGCCTGGGTGACAGAGTGAGACTCCGTCTCAAAAAAAAAAAAAAAATCTATTATATATTTAACCACACACACACACACACACAACCTTTTCTAAAAAATCAAGATTTAATAGCCATATTATCTGATCATAGGCTGTTGAAGATAAATGATGTAAAGGTGGCCTAAAGTTTAAGTACTTGCAAATTAAGAAACATCCTCTCCACATCAAAGAGAAAATCACAACTGATGTTACTAATTTTCTAGGAAGCAATTTAAAGAACACTTAATCCAAAACCTATGAGATGCAGATGAAACTGTGTTCAGGGGAGAATGTATAGCCTTAAATGCTTACATTGATAAAGTAAATGAAAGAAAAAAATAGTTTTTATCCTAAGAAATTAGGAAAAAAGCAAATAAAGTGAAATATACTACTAAGAAATAAAGGCAAAATTACTGAATTTAATGAAATAGAAATCAATAAAATATATTAGAAAGGATAAAAAGGATTTTAAAAATCTGCTCTTTTAAAGAATCTGTAAAACAGAAAGCCTTATGATTCAGATTAAAGAAAAAAAGTTTGTGTGTGTGTGTGTGCGTGTATTATTACGAAAAGAGATATAACTTCACAATCAAAGAAGTTTCAAAGAATTACAGTTATATGGCAATAAATTTGAAAACTGAGAGGACACAGAAGATTGTGTAACAAATTACAAAATATGAAAATTGACCTTATTCTGAAGTAGAAAACAGGAATAGATCAAGTTTCATGCAAGAGTTTGGAAAGATGATTAAAAATGTACCCTCTAAAGAGCAAGCTGGGCATGGTGGCTCATGCCTGTAGCCCTAGCTACATGGGTGGCTGAGGCAGAAAGATCACTTGAGCCCAGAAGTCCAGAAGTTCGAGGCTACAGTGAGCTATGACTGTGCCAGTGCCCTCCAGAAGAGAGAAAGAAAGAAAGAAAGAAGAAAGAAAGAAAGAAAGAAAGAAAGAAAGAAAGAGAGAAAGAGAGAAAGAGAGAAAGAAGAAAGAGAGAAAGAAGAAAGAAAGAAAGAAAGAGAAGAAAGAAAGAGAGAAAGAAAGAAAGATTGTGTCAGTGCCCTCCAGAAGAGAGAAAAGAAAGAAAGAAAGAAAGAGAGAAAGAAAGACAGACAGACAGGGAGGGAGGGAGGGAGGAAGGAAGGAAGGAAGGAAGGAAGGAAGGAAGGAAGGAAGGAAGGAAGGGCAGAAAGCAGACCAGACCAGATTTCATAGCTGTATTCTGTCTATCCTTAAAGAATAAATAGTTCCACTTATATTTTAAATATTCTAGACGACAGAAGAAGGAGGAAAGTTCTTAGGAACAGATAAGACAATTCAGAAGAACCAAGATTCAGTAGCCTACAAAGAATGAAAATATGCTCATAGCAAGACAGCTTTTGAGATACTCATTTCAAATTCACAAAAACTCCCCCATGCAATCTTAAAGAGGCTTTACTTTATTTAAGCCAAAGAAAAGTGCAGATCCTGATATGAATATATTTATCTACAAACGGCTCATATTCTAAAGTAATACTATTCAACTCTCATTCATTCAAGAGCTGTTCTGTAATTGTCCCAATATAAAGGAGTCAAAACAATTGCTTAATAGAAGTATTAAGTAGCGTGCTATGTTGTCAACTAACTTATTTCCCATTTCAAACATTAGTTGACATGTTTTCATTTCTCTTTTGGAAGGAAACAACTAAATAGGTTATCAATCCATCATTTACTTGTACAATAAATAAAGTTCTAAATCACTGCACAGTGTAAAATGGCAAATAGACTTCCCCATAACACAAAGCCATCCTGAAAAGTTTTGTTTGTTTTAGAAGGAAAAAAATTTAAAATCTGAGCACTATAGGATAGAATTTTGTAAATAATTATGAAAAGAAAACAACAATAACAAAACTCTACTGATCTTAGCTCAATCTTATAAAAAGTTCCATGAGTCATCAAATTTTATTTCCAATTAAATGTTATCACCCAGTAGTATGCCATACCAGTTTCTAATTCATACTTCCATTATCCTCTAATTTAAATTAATGACTATAATTGCTGTTATAGAACAACAACTCTATAGCCTGCCTTTCAGACCAGTAAATAAGAGTTTAAGGGCTTGTGATAGCAAATGCAGTTTCTTACTGGATTTTAAGAAAAATTTTTATAAAAATGTGTGAGGTTATTCAATAGAATCCATTTAATTTGCCAAGCATTTTGCAGAATGCCTAGGACTATGTCAGAAGTATTAAATCTGCAAGCCCTTTGAATAGTTGTAATTTAAAGATAAAAATTGGTTTCATACCAGACAAAGATAGAAGCACAAGTTAGGTTATTAGAGAATTTAGCCGGTGCATCAGTTTGTATTGTAACTCGTTGGCAAGAACAATGTGTACTTTTCTGTCACCTCCCACCTAGCTATGTTTTGAGCAGTAGGAATATTTAATACCCTTTCCTCCCATTTTTCCTTTGTGTTGTCCAAATTCTGACAACTCTACTGCCAGATAGCTCAGGGCAAAAATGATAAAGTTCAAGTTAAGAAGGCTCTGCAGTGTTCTCAGTTGTCCTCTGGTGAAAGAGGAGAAAGGTTGTGTTTAATTACTAATCTGGGATTTCCAAAACTTTACCCATGCCCTGCCTGTCTCCTCGTTAGCATGAAGCTGTTGTTTAAATAGTTCAGCAATAACAACTTTAGTAGCCTCCCTAGGTTAAAAAGATTGAAATTAAATGTGTTTATCTATTGTTCTATCATTCAGTTACCTGATTATAAAATCAAAGATTATTTCATGAAACTCAGTACCCCTTCAGGGGAAAAAAAATAAATTCCCTAAAACAAAGTTAGAAGAGTGAATCAGACCACATGCTTATCTCCAAGGTCTCAATCAACCAACAAATGCTTACCCAACTTCTATTCAAAATATTTGCGCCAGTAGTTCTGATATGTCCCAAGCAGAGTTTACATATTATTAATCTATTCCTTTCAGTCTTCTAGATGTGTTTCCTCCAAAATCTACCAGATTCTCAAATAACTTCAGGAACTTTCTCCAGAACAGAAACAAGGTTGTCACTGATACCAACTTTGTCTCCAAATGTGGGGAAGATTATCACTGGAAAGATCTATTGATGACCTATAATACATAGTTGGAACTGTTTATCCACGGAAGTATTCCCCAAGAATCAACCACAGAGCCAAGATGGAGCTTATCTCATTGTTATGCATACTTCTTTTACGGCTTGTGAGGGAAGTTCATATTATTCTGATTTTACAACTGAGACTCAAGGAACCTGAGTGACTTGTTCATCATTGCTAGGCTCCATTATGTCAAAAAAGCAAACTCAAATGTGAGGCTTTGCCTACACTGAGAAACAGTAGTTCAAGAAACGGTGCCCTGGTTCTGTTAAAATAATCTGAGAGTTATGTGGTAAGTAGTTGAGGGTGAAGAGGGTAGCTCGACAATAAATTTACACTCAAATATCTCCAAGGAATCAAACTTACAGATTAATAATTAGTAATCAGGTCATGTAAAGTAAATTATGAAAGAGCATTGATACCAAGATTGGCAGAAAGTTTTTTGTGTGACAAAACCGAGTTTTGGCTAAGATACACACTGATGATGGGAGTCTAAATTGCTATATATATCTGGAAAACAAGTTGTCTTTATCTTGTTATAAATAACCTATGACCCAGAAATTTAACTCCTAGACATATACCCTAGTGAAACTCTTGAACGTGTGCATCCAAAGACATGTATAAACATGATCATAATAGTATTGCTTTTAGTAGCAAATTCTGGAAACATCCCAAATGTCTATCAATAGTGGAATTTATTTGAAAGGGGTGTGGAATGGTAATACAATGGAATAGCATACAGCTGTTTAGATAAAGGAACTCCAATTAAACATATCAACAAAGATACATTTCAAAAACTAGACGTTGAAAGGAAAAAACTCATCAAAACAATTCACAACATTCTACCACATTTTTATAAATTCTCAAAATATGCAATATTAAACGTGCATTATTTAGGGAGGCATTCATATATATAGCAATGCATTTTTAAGAGGCTGGGATGATAAATGTAAAATTCAGAACAGGTATTATCTCTGGGAACAGGAAGAGGAGGAGGCAGTGTTGGGAAGAAATACACATAAGTACAGCAGTAGAGGCAGACTTTTTTTCCTTTTTCTTTTTCCTTTATTTTTCCTAGCTTTTTCTTTACCTCTGGTATGCTTTGTATTTTTTGTACTTTCCATATATTTTACGGTATATTTTGGTGTGCATGAAATAGTCCTTAATAACATGTTTATTATTTTTTATTTGACTTTTAAGTTCAGGGGTACATGTGCAGATTTGTTATATAGGTAAACTTCTGTCATGTGGTTTTGTTGCACAAATTATTTTCTCACCCAGCTATTAAGATTAGTACCCATTAGTTATGTTTCCTGATCCTCTCCCTCCTCCCACTCTCCACCCTCTACCCTCCAATAGGCCCCAGTGTGTGCTGTTCCCCTCTATGTGTCCATGTGTTCTCATCACTTAGCTCTCACTCATAAGTGAGAACATGCAGTATTGGGTTTTCTGTTTCTGCGTTAGCTTGCCAAGGATAATTGCCTCCAGCTCCATATTCCTGCAAAAGACATAATTTTGTTCTTTTTTATGGCTGCATAGTATTCCATGGCGTATATGTACCACATTATCTTTAGCCAGTCTATCACTGATGGGCATTTAGGTTGATTCCATGTCTTTGCTCTTAACATTTTTAAACAGTCTCTGAGTAGAATAGGGTAGGTTGGTGTAAGGAATTACTGTTTTTAATTGGAAGCAATTACATACTGCATTAAAAAGCATATATATATATATAGACACACATATATATGTTTTACATTCACATAATCAAACCAAAGCTTTCAGAATTTTCCGCCAAAAAGTATGTGCGGAGGGAGAGAGAGGGGTGTTATGGTGCATTTGTAGGCCCTGAAATAAAATGATCTCCATATTTGCTTCCATTTGTGTATAAATATTTTTTAAGCATATATGCATCCTAGACTATGGAAAGAAAATTTCTGGGAAGATTTACAACAATCTCTGGCAGTTGAGAGTAGCACTTTCGCTTTATTGTGTAATTTATTGTATTTTTCATTTAATTGTACTTTGTAAACTATTTATTGTATATTTGATTTCATTTTTTAATTGCCATATACAGCTTTAATTTTATAACTAAATTACGTTCTGACCCAGGGCAGGAGGTGGGAGAAGAGGATGAGAGAAGGGCGGAATCCTCAAGACAGCAGCATTCTGCGCTCCACCCCGGAACGCCCAGCGCAGCTACCCGATCCCGCCCAGGCCGGCCACGGCGTCGAAGCCAGGCGCGAGGGGCGGGGGCGGGGGCGGGGGCGGGGGCGGGGGCGGGGGCGGGGTCGGGGTCGGGGTCGGAGGCGGGGTCGGAGGCGGGGTCGGAGGCGGAGGCGGAGGCGGAAGCGAGCACCGCCCCACCGCGCACGCTGCGGTTGCCTCGGCAGCCGCGCCCTGCGTGGCGGAAGCTCACAATCAGCCCGGTCCCTCGGGCTCCCACGCCGCCCTCCGCGCTCACCTGCCCGCGCGCTCGCCTTCTGGGGACCCGGGGCCCATGGACACACACACCCAGCCCTGCTGTCCCGCTCGCCAGCTCGCCAGCCCACCCAAAGGGACACCATTCACGCCTGGGCGCCTCCGCCGGGCTCCGGGAGCCCAAGGTCGCGGCTGGGCCAGCGCTGAGCGTCAGGGAACGAAAGCAGGGGCCTCCGCGGTCGTCCCAGCAGGCCCAGGCGCATAGGTGCCCAGAGATCGCCCGGAAGACTAAGAGGTGAGCAGGACACGTGGCCTTTCCTTTGACTTTACATCTCTACCCGCTCCACTCCTCTCTTCTCCAGATTTTTCTGGAGACTAAAAACTGGAAAGCACAGTAGAGAACCCCCAACATGTAAACTATCGCTTACACTTGTGGGTGAGCTGAAACCCACAAAAGTTTGGTGTATTCATAAGGAGCCTATATTGAAGGACTTTGCTAAATGTTTTACAAGGATCATATCTCGTTTCCTTTTCACACAGCCCCATGAAGTGGGCACCATTGCTATTCCCAGTTCACAGATGCAGAAACTGAGGTACAAACTAGGTAGGCAGCGTATCCATATTTATCCAACTAGTTTGTGTAAATAATGATACAGGGAAGGGAGGATCACAGCGGATTTCTCCACCTCAAACCCTACCCTGCAATGTACCAAGCTTGCCTTCCTCCCTTCCTCTTTCTAATGATCCTCCCTTGTCGCACAGCCCCCTTTGAGAGTTAAATGACCTGAACACACGTACATTCCCACAGATTTTCACGTAATTTCCGAGTATTCAGACCCCGAACATGGACCTCAAGTCAAGACATTCTGCTCTATTCCACTACCTTGGTAGATGGTTAGATGTGTCTAAGGTGGCCCAGGGTCATGCTGGGGAAAAGTGCAGGTGTCCTCGTATGTGGAGGGTCCTCTATGCCGCTCAATTTACAAGGAACCCAGGACCCAAGGGCTACACTTGCGTGATTTCCTGCAGTGGGGTGAGCTCTTGGTCAGTCTTAGCAGTTGATTGTAAAGGACACTACACAGGGTGCTGCCCTCTCCCCAGCACTTCAGGGCTTTAGCTGGGAGGGAGGCAGTCCACAGGAAACCGACCCATGGACCTACTGAATTCATCATTGTGGGATGGATGCTAACAGAGGCAACATTGAAGTCCCTGACTGGGAGATCCCTATTTTCACAAATCAAGTGGCATTGATTCAATCTAATCATTAACTATGTAGGAGCATCTTGGCCTATTCCATAGATGACACATATACATATGCAGTATGATGACACTGCACCTAATCGGAATATGGCTGATAATAATAAAACAAGCCATAAATAGCAGCTAAGGTGAATGTCACCAAGCCGTGCAGCAAAGTCCAAGTGGATGACTCTGAGGCAGCCTCAGTTGGTTCCCTAGTCCACCACACGTTATAAACAGATTAAAAGGCAAAGGAGGCCTGGCCCGGTGGCTCACGCCTGTAGTCCCAACACTTTGGGAGGCTGAGGCGGGTGGATCACCTGAGGTCAGGAGTTCGAGATCAGCCTGACCAACATGGTGAAACCCTGTCTTTACTAAAAATACAAAAATTAGCCAGGCGTGGTGGTGGGCACCTGTAATCCCAGCTACTCGGGAGGCTGAGGCAGGAGAATCGCTTGAACCCGGGAGGCAGAGGTTGCAGTGAGCCGAGATTGCACCACTACACTCCAGCCTGGATGACAGAGCGAGAGTTGGGCTGAGGGTCGAGGGTCATGGGATAGGGTGAGACACCAAGGGAGTGTGTGAGGACAGAAAAGAGTCTTGAGGACCTAGCCCTGGGCACCCAACATAGGCTTCTTGAAACGGGGAGTCAGCAAAGGAGGCTGAGCAAGAGGGGGCATTGATGTTGGATGGAAGCAGGCAATGGAGATGTTGTGATGCCTAGAGAGACACATGTAAAGGAGAGAGAGCTCATCGCCGTAGAGAATGTAGGTGAGGGAGCAGGCTTGCGATGGAGAAAAATGGTGCATAGTTTCAGCTTTTGTAGTAAGATGGAATCTTTTCATTGCAAATGTTGGAAACCCAGCTAATTAGCTTATGCCAAAATAAGGTGGCGGGGGGAGAAGATATATTTACACATAAAGTGGTAGATGGCTTCTGGCACCATGGAATCCATGTTGCAACTAATGCCATCAATCTCATCTCCATCTTCCAAGCATGGACTCTCTCTGTGGCACCCAAGAGAGCTACCTGCAGCCCCAGCGCCACACCATACTGCTTAACAACTTCAGCAGAACAGTCTTCCCTCATAGTTCTGGATGATGGGCTGCTAATTGGTTGATGTCTTTTATGCACATATGCTTGAGCTTCGGTGTACCTGGAAAGGGACGGTTCCCTCAAATGGGCCAAGCCTAGGCCACAGACCCTTTCCTCTGGCAGGGGACAGAAGGGACAGCCCCATCCAAACGACCCGGATAGGATTCCCTATGTGATAATGGGGTTCTTTTCTCATAAGAAATGAAGAAATAACTGATCATTCCTAGCATGGCCTGCTACTCAATCCAAAAGTTTTTCCATACAAGGAGGTAAAATTACATACTAGAATGCCCATCACAATTTAACAGGGGGATTGTTTATGAAGATTTGCAGTTTCCTTGCAGCCATTTAATTACATATTTTCCACTTAAGATGACATAGGAATCACTCATCACATCTTTGATATGTTACAGAGCCCAGCAGATTTCTGTTTATAATGAACACCTCAAAATTATATGTTTTTATAACACCTTAAAACTATTAAAACCTGTATGATCTCTCTGTTGTGCTGGTATGAAACCATGTAGATAGATGGTGGGAACTCGAACCCTTACCATGGCAGTTTAACCTCAGCTTCTTCATGGTAAAATGGGAAAGTGTGGTGAGGAGGGAAGGTTAAATGGATAATAAGAAAACCACCTGGCAAACTATTTTTAATTATGATGGAAGATTTGTTTGAACTGTTTTAACTTTATGCCCTCTCAATGTTTTTGGTATTTATGTGTAAATCCTACTTTCTGAACATTTCTTAAAAAACAATCTCTGTTCTTAAGGAGGTTCCAAAATATTGTTATTTAATCAAAATGAAGATGATAAAATTAACTTTGAGTTATTTTCCTTTTTTTTTTGCTTCAGTTTTAGTTTCGGTCCAGAAAGCATTTTCAAAGAGCTGGTCAAGCATGGCTTTAGCAGATAAGAGACTTGAGAACTTACAGATCTACAAAGTTCTTCAATGTGTGCGGAACAAAGACAAGAAGCAGATAGAGAAGCTGACCAAGCTTGGATACCCTGAACTAATCAATTATACAGACCCCGTTAATGGACTTAGTGCTTTGCATTTAGCCTCCGTTTCCAATGATATCGATATGGTCAGCTTTCTCCTTGACCTTGGTGCTCACCCTGATGTGCAAGACCGAATGGGCTGTACTCCCACAATGAGGGCTGCAGAACTGGGCCATGAATTGTCAATGGAAATATTAGCAAAGGCAAAGGCTGATATGACTATAGTTGATAATGAAGGAAAAGGTAAAAATCCCGACATCCTCTCCAGCAGATTTTAATTCACTTTGTAGCCAGAAAGCAATAACATGGACTCTTTTTGTTTTCCAACTTTAGAAGTGAATTACTTAAGGTTTTAAGGGAAAGGCTAAATTCTCACTCTTATACCTAAACCTACTGTCTCCTCGTACTTTGAAAATGAGATAGCTATATCTTAGGGAAATCAGTTATGAGAGCTTGCTCATATAATTAGATTAATTTGTGTTTGGTGGTTTCTTTTAAATGTGAAGAATTTTGAAATTATACACACTGATCATTCATTATAAAATATAAACTCTTGTTTAAAACGAAGATGAAGTCGAGCATTCCGTATTCTTTTTTTACATTTTAGAATTTGGTGCAGTACTACACCTAGGACTCCAAAAGGATTTTGACCTCCTCAGTAGCAGTCTGATGTAGGAAGGACTTGCACTTGGAAACTTGGAAGGACTAAAGTCAATTCTGGCATAAACTCCAACTTTCTAGGATTATTTAAAAATGTGTTTGGAAATACAACGTCAAACTTTAGACGTGACCTTTCAACAATTATTCAGATCAAACAGCTGCACTTCCACACCGTTAATCCCATCATCTCAAGACCATGGTCTGAGGACTTATTGCCCAAGTAACTTAAGGTTCAGGCAAGAATTGACACAGCCTCATAAAAATAACTGAGATAATTACCAATAAGCTTAATGTAAACTGGTAGGTTTAAGCAGTTGTCCTGAGTTGCTGCAGATACAAGGCCATTAACATGAGCCCTGCAATGGAGAAATTAATCTCATTGGATAATGTGAATATTTACTGACAAGAGCAAAATCTACTTTTCTAGCTGTCTCCAGACTTGGTGTTTGATATGATTACTTGCTTAGAACAAAAGAGGACAAAGCAAAGGGATAATTACATATTTAATTGTACCACATAACAAAATAAACTTCAGATGCATTCAGCGGCCAGATGTATTTTGAAATGCTAAATCCTGAAAAAACGGTATCCTCTCAAAGCTCTATAGAATACCATTTCCCAAAGTGTGTTCCGTGGACCACTGAATTGCCAGGATATTGAGAAGTACTACAGGCAAAATTGGTTCCACAGTCGCATTCAGTAGAGACACATTTTAGGCACTTATCTTTCACATTGTTGGCTCAAAAATGGTGACATTTTCCCTATTTATTTGACCACAAAATAGTTTTTTTTTTTTAATGGCATCTTATATGCCTGGAGTTTTGTGGACTAACCTTTGGGAAACACTATAATAGAGAAACGTTTAACTTACTGAGTTTGAAACAGAGATACAAATCACAAAGAAAAAAGAGAAATTCTATAGCATAACAATGTAAAAGTGTAAATTTTTTTTAATCAAGGTAAAATTGGAAACAAGGTCAAGTAAATACTTGGAGCAAACGCAACAGGCATATGGCTAAAGGAAACAAATCTCATGGGCAGAACTGAAACTATAAAAGGAAACAAATGTAAAATCTTGTTTCACACATAAGCTTGTTAGGATGGCTGCCTGCAGCCCTCACTCTGCATAACCCATGGTACTGCCCATTGTACGGAGTACATTATCTCTTCCCCACGTCGACAAGCCTCACTCGGCTTGCACATCCCTCCGTTTGGCTGCCAGTGGCCAAACTGCTTTGCTTATTCCACAGTACCCTCTCTGTCATTGACATCCTATTTTCTGGTGACTCATGTTTGACTCACTGTACATCGTTCCTAAAGGGTAAGCAAACATTTAAATGGCTAAGTGGGTCCATAGGATGTGAGACATGCCCTAGGCCTAAGCTGCACTTTCTGTTGGAACAATTTTACAGAATATGGAGAAGGTAAAGCTCTGAGCTAATACATTCTTTCTTGTGTGTTGTCCTAGGGAATTAATTACAGTGTGGAATCATTCTCCTTAAAAGTTAAGCTATAATAGTTCCTTATAGCACCCATTCCCATTCCATTGGTTTTTGCATTTATAGGAATGTGTACTCAGTCCTCAATGCCATATGCCAGTTCTGTGATAAGGTACAATATTTTTCATACTGTTTTCCCTTCAATTTAGGAATGCTGATTCGTG
Source organism: Nomascus leucogenys (assembly GCF_006542625.1). Lineage (NCBI taxonomy): Eukaryota > Metazoa > Chordata > Mammalia > Primates > Hylobatidae > Nomascus > Nomascus leucogenys. The sequence goes on from NC_044391.1 coordinate 4,356,376, forward strand.
TTCTTTGTGGCTTAAAGAGTCAGCCCAGATACATTTTAACTGTGTGTTGCACATGCCATCATTATGAAATATTCATTTCATAAGTGGCTCTGGGCCTTTTGTAATGAATTCAGCCTCCTTGGGTATTATGCTTAGGTTGTTTTGTTGTTGCTGCTGTTGTTGTTTTGCTCGTTCTTGCCCTTCTATGTCTTGCTCTGTCTTTGACTTCCTCTTTTCAGTAATATCCTTGACCATCTTTTCTTTTTTTTCTTTTTGACTGTTCTGAGTAACCCTATTTTAGGTACATCAGTTTATATAAAATATATTTAGGTTTTGATTTTCATATAGATTTTATTTTCTATTTTAATGGTGGAATTTATAGTTATCTAGATTTCCCATAGGTTTGGCTTCAGAAACATCATTTATTTTATATTGTGAAGGCAAAATATATCTAATATATAAAATATATGTGAAAGTATTGTCATATATGGCCCATATATTTGTTTTACTTTGCTGTATATGTGTGTTTTTCTTTATATGCTTGTAAGTGTATTTTCTAAAATTAATGGGCTGTTTTTAGTTATTTTAGTAGTTAACTTGATACTTCATATGCCCTTAAACCTCTTTATTGAGTTAGCATCTTAAACAGTATTCATTGATTCTTTACTGTTTAGTAAGATTAGTACAATAGTACAAATTAGATAAGATTAGTACAATAACCCTTCCTCTTACCTCTGCTACTTCCCTTCTACCACTCAATTTTATAGTCAAATTACTTAGTTCTTTCAATGATTCTCTTTTAAATAAGTACCTGTACTTTATCTCCTTACCTGCTTTACATAATATCTCAGTCTTAGCCCTAAAAGATGAGAAGATCAAATACTTATACTATTTCTCCTTCCTTCCCTTCCCTCCAAATTTTTGATAAATTATATTTTTTTTACATTATTATGAATTGCAATATATTTTTCTCTATCTAAAATTACTAAGGTGACTTAGCTTTGGTTCTGTGGCTAAAGAGATTCAGTATTTATGACTGTTCTTTTAGTCACATATTCTCTATTGATCTCTTGGAAAACTCACTTTTGCCATCAAGTAGTTAAGTCACTTCTTTGGGCTTATATCCCTGATTACTTATACCCTTAAGACTATACATGTCTGTTGCTTTCACATGAACAAAGTATTGATTGGGTATAAAAGTTCCCTGGTTTTTTTCCCAAGTTATAGTGGAGAGATCCTTTAATTATAGTGTAGCATTGAATGTTGTTGTGATAAATTTTTGAGGGCAGCTGGACTTTTCCCCTTTATGGATTAGTTGAATTTTTGCCTGGATTCTTATGAGACAGTTTCTTTGCCTAGCTTTACCTAGGCATGCCTTGCTGACTGTTTTTAATCAACTGTTCCTAAGACACAACGTACCCTTTTAATCTTATGATTCAGGTCTATCTTTGCACTTTTATTTTAGAACAAGTTATATTTAGTTTCATTGCTATCATGGAAATGAATGAGCCAGTAATTTTCACTGGTGTATCTTTTCTAGTATGTACCCTTTTTGCATGGCTTTCGTTATCAGTTTCTTTTTTCCTTGCAGTATTTTTTTTAATAGGTTGCATAGTGGTTTCTTTTTGGTTATTCTTTGAATGAAGTCCCTTTTCTGGAATGAACTCGTTACAAAGTCAGTTTGGAGTTTGATTGTTATTTACCTAGGACTTTCTTAGCGACACTCTGCCCTGGGTTTATAACAGTAACCCTGATGTGTAGTATGCTTTTGACATGGATTATATTGAAGGCCTGTATGTTACAGATCCTGGGTGTAGGGATTTAGCGTTTTCCTTTCTCCAATGGAACAAAACGATTTGCTAAAATGGCAGAGCCACTTGCCATCTAATTTTTCATCTCTTTACTGCTATACCGACAGCCTGCTTCTTACAAACATGGCCAGTCTACACATTTCATCAGCCAGTGCCATCCCTTTTGCCATTCTACAGTTTTAGAGGGGACCGGGGGACTTACCAGTAGCCTTTTGGCACACATAGAGCTATAGCCCTGCTCATTCCAAGAAGGGACACTCGGTACATACTACAAGATGCCAGATACTCAGGGTCAACAGCGTTCCCCTATCAGCACTCCAATTCTTCCATAAGCCAGGTCCTACCACATGTGGTTGTGACTGTTTTCTAACTATGTCGGGAATTAAGATTTCTTGTTTTTTGTTTTCTGTCTTGGTGTTTTTAGTTGGTTTCAGAGAGGAAACCGAGGCAGATATGCCTTTAACTAGCTAAATAAGGATTTTTAATAATTTTACTTTCCTTCCTGTCAAATATGTATAGATGTTAGATACTCTCTGGGGATTTTATTTCTCTGCAGGTGTTTTGTTTTACTGCATTTTACCGACTAAGCGGCATTATCGCTGTGCTCTGATCGCCCTTGAACATGGTGCAGATGTCAACAATTCTACCTATGAAGGAAAGCCAATATTCCTTAGAGCTTGTGAAGATGCGCATGATGTTAAAGATGTGTGCCTGACACTTTTGGAAAAAGGAGCCAATCCTGATGCAATCAACTCAGTATGGCTATTCTTGTTATTGCAAATATTTCTTGTTTCAATTACAGCATAGTATAATCTTTGCATTTAAATATGATGACATTATCCTGTTAGCTGATAGACTGTTCATTTTGATTCAAAATGGTTGAAGATGGTATACTTTTGTTATCTTCATATTGCTGTGATTCTACAGTCTGTTTCCTAATTATGCTTGGAAACTTGGTATTTGTTATGCATAATGTCAAGGTACCATTATAGGAAATAGTAAAAAAGGCTTTTTTTTTTTTTTTTTTGAGACAAGAGTGTCACTCTGTTGCCCAGGTTGGAGTGCAGTGGTCCAATCTTGGCTCACTGCAACCTCTGCCTCCCAGGTTCAAGCAATTCTCCTGCCTCAGCCTCCCGAGTAGCTGAGATTACAGGTGCACGCCACCATGCCCCACTAACTATTTTTTTGTATTTTTAGTAGAGACAGGGTTTTACCATGTTGGCCAGGCTGATTTTGAATTCTTGGCCTCAAGTGATCTGCCTGTCTCTGCCTTCCAAAGCGCTGGGATTACAGGCACGCCCAGCCTAGTTCTGTTGTTTCTTATATCAATTTTGTTCACTCTCCTTATTTGGCTAATTTTGAGTTTTCTTGTAATTGCCCTTTCTTGACACTAAACATTGATTTTCTTCTCATTAGAAAACACCTATGACCTAATTTTATATTAGTGTTGATGTTTTATCTCTCTTTCTCCCTTTTTATTCTGCTCTATTTGCAAGAAATACATTTTTTAGCATGATATTCTCACAGGGGCATGCAGTGTGACCTTGACTCTGATTTTAGAATTCTACGTTTTGGATACTGACCCATTGTACTTGCTTAATTTTTCCTCTTTGTTACATGAAGCTAAGAAAAATGTAGAGAACTAAACTTGTTACGTGTAAAGCTAAGGCCAAATGGATTCAGACTGTATTTGTACTGATTCTGCTACTTAATATGATGGGTATAAACAGCATCTCATCTGTTTCATGTCCAGTCCACAGGCCGCACAGCTTTAATGGAGGCGTCAAGAGAAGGGGTAGTGGAAATAGTTCGAGGTATATTGGAAAGAGGAGGTGAAGTGAATACGTTTGACAATGACAGGCATCACGCCGTGCATTTTGCTGCTAAAGGAGGCTTTTTCGATGTAATAATCTATTCTTTGCTTTAAAATTTGTTGCTAAAACTTTTCTGTCCTTTTTCTCAAATTTTTTATATGTCATATAGAGTACGCCAAGGCAGACATTTTTCTGAGTTGCCTATGTTGTTTTCATCTTGATTTCCCCAAATAATTCTAAAATTATTATTTTTAAAAACTTTATCTCTTTATTTAGTTTTATGTGTTTGCTAATTTACTTATTTAATATTATCATAGTATTTTTCTGTACACTCGATGATAACAATTTAAAACTTCTGCCACCTGGGACTACTGTATTTTATGCCTTCATTACATACTAGAATCTTTAAAATATGATATGATCTAATTATGGGAGAACAATGCCCTCGTACTCTTTTTTTTTTTTTTTTTTTTTTTTTTTTGAGACAGAGTCTCGCTCTGTCGCCCAGGCTGGAGTGCAGTGGCGCAATCTCGGCTCACTGCAAGCTCCGCCTCCCGGGTTCACGCCATTCTCCTGCCTCAGCCTCTCCGAGTAGCTGGGACTACAGGCGCCCGCCACCATGCCCGGCTAATTTTTTTTGCATTTTTAGTAGAGACGGGGTTTCACCATGGTCTCGATCTCCTGACCTCGTGATCCGCCCGCCTCGGCCTCCCACAGTGCTGGGATTACAAGGGTGAGCCACCGCGCCCGGCCGCCCTCGTACTCTTATCTCCATGGTGTTTGTGTGTATTAGATAATGATATACCTGAATTTTAAACTCAAGTATTCTGATTATCTAAACATACAGCAAAGAATATCTCACTGATACAGTAACATTGCAGAAACAAAATAAAAATTAACACTTCTTTTTAAATTCTGAATTTCATCTGAAATTTCTTTACTCAATTTCTTTGAGTTTTAACATAGTTATCTTCATTTATATCACTATTTTCCCTGCAATAAAAGTATATACAAAGATAGAAACCACATTTGGTAAAGAATTTTCCTCTTGGATGCTGTTTTCCATGCTCTGATGCTTTCTTAAATTACCTACGCTAACAAAAATGGTAGTGTCCCCTCTAAGTATAGAGCTTTCTATACTCTAGATCAATGCTATTTAATAGAACTTTTGGTGATGATGGACATATTCTATGTTTGTGCTATACAACACAGTACAACACAATGGCCACGTGGCTTTTGAGTACTTTAAATGTGGCTAGTGAAACAAACAAATGAAACTTAAATATTTTCAGTTTAGTTCATTTCAATTTGAATTTTCAATAGTCATACGTGGCTAATCGATATTGTACTGGATAGCGCCGGTCTAGCTGTCAGTCTCTATATAGTAGATGTACATTCCTATTCCTCCACAATATCCACTATTTCTTTTACAGATCTTGAAGCTTCTTTTTGCCTACAATGGAGACATGGGGCTGATTTCGATAAATGGGAACACACCACTTCATTATGCTGCCATGGGTGGTTCTGCAGATTGCTGTAAATATATAGCTCAGCGAGGTAAAATTGTCTAGCAATTTTGTGCTTAAAGTACTTATGATTTACCCATGTCGTAGATAAGCAGAGAATTTGGGCCTATCACTTGTCAGTGGCTTATTTTTTTCTATAGCAAAACCTCACTCATATGTAGAAAGAAAATTGAAAATTATTTCTTATACTACCCTCTGTTAAATCATGAATCTGCTCTTAAAAGTGACGAAAACCCATTTGTCCAAAAATTTTAGATTATTGTTAAAAACCTAAAGGGGATTGTTCCTGAGCCAACTAATTATTCAAATACTGATGGTTGAGGGCAGGGTGTGGTGGTTCATGCCTGTAATCCCAGCACTTTGGGAAGCTGAAGCAGGTGGATCACTTGAGGTCAGGAGTTCAACACCAGCCTGGCCAACAAGGCGAAACTGCGCCTCTACTAACAATGCAAAAAAAAATTAGCCAGGCGTGGTGACGGCGCCTGTAATCCCAGTTACTTGGGAGGCTAAGGCACGAGAATCACTTGAACCTGGGAGGCAAAGGTTGCAGTGAGCCAAGATCGTGCCACTGCACTCCAGCCTGTGTCTCAAAAAACAAACAACAAAAAACTTACAGTTGATTAAGTTCCTTATTTTAAAAATGCCAACATCAATCTAAAAAAGGACACACACTGGAAACCATTTGCTTTCATTTGAATTTTTAGTTTTTTAAAAAATGTTCCATTGTGTCAAATGCAAAGATAACTTTTCTGGATAATTTGCAGTTATGGGAAAATAATTTGGGGGAAAACATGAAATGAAAATTTTCATGGAATATTTGAAATGTAAGCAGAATTTTTAATTTCAGATTTTCCTGTAGCTTTAAAGTATTAATTTAGAAATATGAACTATATCATATATAGCTTAATGAGTTTCTTAAAATGAAAATATTAGTTAATTATATTTAAGGATATGAATTTTTTGTTAATTACATGCTAATTAAATGCACATTAAAAGCTTTTTACCTCTGTTAGAGATAGAACTGCATTTTGCAGAACTGTATATATTTTTTCTAGTTTATGAGAAATAGGCAAAAACTTAAAGTCCAACAACTCTATAATAGAGCAAAGAAAGTGTTCTATTTTTCTGTTTTCCACACAGACACAAAATTTTACAAGTCACTAAAATTATAAATAAAACTAACATGCCCGCATAACTATAATAGCATAACATCCATTTTTAGTTGTATAAATGTATACTTTCCCTATGTCCCCAGTGTGATAAACCCTTTTAGCAAATGAGAAAAAAATATATCAAATGCAATTCTGGTTCTCTCAAACTGTCTTAATTGGTTTAGTTTTCAAATCTGTCTCTATTAGCAGTTTATTCTGACATTTCAGATTTAACATTGTGTATTTCTAAAAACTAAAGATCCACTCAAGTTGAGACAAATTCCTTTAACTTTAATATGTTGACTTATTTCTTATTGGGACAAATATCACCCATACTCTATCATTTATGTATTCCTGGAATAAAGTCACAGAAAGCACCTTGAGAAGCCGAGGACCAGAGCCTGGGTCATGCAAAAAGGCCTAACTCAGTGATGCAGAAAAGATCCATTTTCCTAGAAGAATCAATCATGAGACCATTTTAAAGCAAATGTTTGAAAATGTTCTGAGTTCTGTGCGTGTTCGGAAATATAAACACGTCACCAGATCCTATGTGGGTGACCCAGTTTCACAGCAGAAGTGTTGTCAGTTACATTTCTACCTTTAGAATCTTATATCTAAGGCAATCAGAGCAGCAAGAAACCCTTAGCGATCAAATGCTTGTTTCTGAATAAGCTCCCTGGGTTTAGTCTGTTCTGTACTTAATTGTAAAGCATTTGTGCTGGCTGCATTCATTTCTCACATTTCCACATGATGGTCCTCTTTCACCCCCTCGTCCCCCTGCTGGAGCAACTGACAACTCCCTGTAAGCATGTGAGAGCCACATCCAAGGGAAGAGGAGAGGAGCTCGTGGAATCCTCCACCTCCTCTTCCTGGGCCCTCAACTCCCTGAGTTCTGCAGCACCAGCCAGCTGGAAGTTGAATGTCTTTACCACAGAGGAGCATAAGTCTCACAAGGAATGACTAGATCTTTATTTACTAATTATAAAGGAGGAGACAGAAAGCTCCAAGTCAAAAGGACAGGAAAACTGCCTTTAGCTCTTTAAAGTGGGATGTTGGAGTCTTTCATACACATGGAAGTTTCTAACTAGGATTAAGCTGGAAGCTGCAGAGGGTAAACTAAAGCAGGATGAAAATCCTTTGGTCCTTAGTGCTGGGTGTACATAGAAGAAGTGGCTTGAGAAGTGGGATCAAAAACCCCCAGACACTCTGAGTAAGCAAAATAAATAGCTAAGTAAAAACAGCGTATCAGAATTAGTATGGAATTGCACTATGGAATTACTATGCTATGGAATTACACTGTAGAGTCACTGTTCTTAAAACTGTCCAGTATAGAAATTTTAGAAACTTTATTGTCCCCATAGTCCTTTTTAGTTTTTCTACTACTAGTAAAATTATCAGCCTGAGTATAAAAGAGTGTGTGTGTGTGTGTGTGTGTGTCTGTAGTAAAATAGATTTTTCTTTTTTTAATTTTTATTTTTTTGATAGTAAGTGTATATATTTGTGGAGTATGTTAAATGTTTTGATATAGGAATACAATGCTTAATAATCACATCCTCTAGAATGGGATATCCATCCCCTCAAGCATTTATTCTTTGTGTTACAAATAATCCAATTACCCTCTTTTAGCTATTTAAAAACATACAATTATTATTGATTATAGTCACCCTGTTGTGCTATCAAATAGTAGGTGTTATTCGTTCTTTCCATTTTTTTACCCATCATATAAAATTTTAACTTTTGGCAATACTAAGGAAAGTATTAATCTTGAAAAACATGATCTGACTGCTTCTTCAAAGTCTTACTTATACATACACTTATTATAGACAACACAGCCTTTTTGGTAGCACTAAATGGATTCCCTAACATTTTCAAAAAAGTTTATTTCTTCGGTGAATATTTATAAATAATGTTGGTCTCATCGTTTTGTTAAATAAGGGATCAAAAAGGAAAGTGAATTTTAATGTCTAACTTGCACATAAATATAATGCTCAACTCCTCAGGTTTAATTACAAATTACTTTTTCCTCTGTGAAGGTTGTTTACATGGCCATACCACAAAACAGCAGATTAGTATAAATGACATTATTTAATGAAGAATATGGAAAAAATAAAATTATACACAGATTTACAGTTTAAATCATTCAAAAGGAAGCAGGTATTCTGCATCTTTTCAGGTTCAGATCTGAGTTCATAAGGTCCTAGGTAAGCTGTTTGAATCCAGCTTCTTTCCAGATTCAAATGTATCCTTGCTCTTTTCCTGTTGGCCTGACGTCCCCTGAGCAAGTGTACCAATATGGTATGTGTTTCAAATATCTCTAGGGATCAATGTTCTAATCCTATTGTAAATTGTAAACTTATCTTCTTCAGAATTCACCAAAGTGATGCTCACAGAAAAAAAAAATTACAGCTCAATTTTGTAATTATAACAGCAGAATGTGCACATCTCTATATACATATAATTTGGGGACACATTTTTTACTAATCATAAGAAATTAAGAAAACAGTTGGATGAATGTCATTTATTAGCCATGCAAATGCCTTGGCACCATTCATAATTATGATGCTTTATGTTTTAGGATGTGACCTGAAATGGAAGAATTTAGATCATAAAACGCCCAGGGCTGTGGCTAAGGAAGGCGGCTTCAAAGCAGCAAGCAAAGAAATACGCCGAGCGGAGAGAATCGCTAATAAACTAGCCAGGCCAGGAGCCAAAAATCCAAATCCACTGTGGGCCCTTAGACTGCACGACTGGTCTGTAGAACGTGAGGCTTTCCTCCGGGAAGCCTTTTCGGTTTTAGACAGGGGTGATGGGAGCATCAGCAAGAACGACTTCGTGATGGTGTTGGAGGAAAGGCAAGATTATGCAAGCTCAGAACAGCTGGCTGCCATCGCTCAACTTCACGAGAAAACCCGGGGAGGAGGGGTCAATATTAATGAATTCTTTAAAGGAACCAGATATTTAAGCAAGTCTTTTGTCTTAGGATCGTATGGACCTAAGAAAAAGAAAAAAGGGATGGGCAAAAAAGGAAAGAAAGGGAAATTTGTCTTACCCCTTCCAATCTGTGTCATTCCTGAGTATGCGTTTCCACGCAGGCAGGATGGTGGGCCACCGTATTACATGATTGAGACCTGTGAGAATGTCACTGACAGCAGCCGATTTAACAGAGATCACCCCCCAGAACATCCCATTCAGGATGACTCTGCTTGGTACATTGATGATTCAGAGAAGGTATTTTCAAACATTAATATTATCACCAAAGCAGGGGATCTGGCTTCTCTGAAAAAGGCCTTTGAATCAGGAATACCTGTGGATATGAAGGATAATTATTACAAAACTCCGCTCATGACGGCGTGTGCAAGTGGAAACATAGATGTGGTCAAGTTTCTTCTTGAAGAAGGGTATGCGTCTCAGTCGAGTGTGGCTTAAATTTTCACGAGTCTTCACATTTCAAGGAAGTGAAAAGACGACAGAATTTTAGTAATATAGAAAAGTGCTACTTTATTAAAGTCTATAATAAGGCTTTAATATATAAAAGCCTTTTATTAACACTTATAGGCTTCACTAAAGAATGTTATTAAGGAATGCTTTATTAAAAATGCTGATTTATTATAGGCTTTATTAAAGTCTATAAAATGCCCTATAAAAGGCATGTGTTCATATTATTGATGGCTAGGGTTAGAAAAGGAGCATTTATGTTAGATTTATGTTATGTTAGATTCCTAGCCCCTTTATTAAAGCCTGTAATAAATTAATTAAGCCTGTAAATCTTATATGGGAAACCAGGATAATGGGAGCATAGGATTGTGTGTGCACAAATATATTTTGCCAATAGCAATTATGCACGAAGTGAAGGCCAGTAAGTGTTTATTTGGGGTAAACAGAGTCTTCTGATTATTACTGGCCTTCTGTCAGTGGCAGCACAGCTCAGTAATGTCTCAGAGCTTCACCTAGATGCTGTGGAGTCACTTTTTAATCTGCCTCTATTTGGGGATCTCAACAACTTCAAACAAGTGGAATGGTGGCTATAATAACATGTTTTGGTCCCAAAACCTGCTGCCCTCCTCCAGTGTGGAGCAGCCTTTTCCTTGGTACTGTAAATATCTTTAAAATATCAAATCATGACAGTTTTATAATACTTAACTTTTTAGGCTACAACAATCACTCAGGTTTAATTCCTTCTTCTACCATAGTTGTATAACCTGGGTGAGTTTCTTAATATTTTTGTGCCTCAGTTCTGTCATGTATGTAATGAGACTGCAGTGGGACTCATGCCACAAGATTAGTTGAAGATTAAATGAGTTAAAATATGTAAAGCTCTCGTTAATACAGTAATTGCATACTTGATAAATAAAGTACTAATCTTAGTACTTTAACGTTAAAGAAAGACTCAAATTTGTATATTATCAAGAGAGCAACTAATGAGAATATGAACTTCTGGACAGCAAATTTCTAAAAAGGACTGAAATGTTAAATAATACATGGTAATATTTAGAATTTTAATAATGAAGTTTCATTTAAAATTGTGTTACATGCAGAGAAAGTCACAAAATGAATTAATATAACTTTTATATGTCCTGTCAGCTTTTATCTTCATTGGATCTAGTTTTATAATTTTCCTTGATTTTAACCTTTGCAAAACCGTAATCTCTAGAATCTAAAGTGCCTTTTAATGTAGACATACACAAAGAAAGTTAAGACTGTCAAATATAATGCAGAATTAAGAGGTTTGAAGAAAAATTATGGCACAGAGTTTACAATTTAGCAACTTGATAGAACTCTATGAAATCTTACTTTGCATTTTTAGTGTCCAGTCATTGGAAAACCACTATTTTTGGTTTGTTCATCTATCTTATTTTACAGAGCTAACGTTAATGCAACAGATAATTTTCTGTGGACTCCACTTCATTTTGCATGCCATGCAGGCCAACAAGACATTGTTGAGCTTCTTGTTGAATCTGGAGCTTTAATAGATGCAGTTTCAATCAACAACTCAACTCCTTTAAATAGAGCCATTGAAAGCTGCAGACTGGATACTGTAAAATACCTACTTGATATTGGTGCTAAATTCCAGCTGGAAAATAGAAAAGGTAAGCGTTCATATTATTATGGATGATTAGGGTTAGAAAAGGAGAATTTATGTTAGGTTCTAAGCCCCTTCTGATTCTATTCTCATAGGCTTGCATTGTCCACTGAGTTCCTGGTGAAACACAAGCCTGAGTTAAATGTTATGGAAGTTTATCTTATACCAAGTTCTTCTCCACTCATTGGTGTTGGAGGGCCAATTCTTTATGTTTGCATTCTTCCATGGACTGAAATACTTTTGTAAAATATAATAAAATGATTTATTAGAAAAATAAAATGAAAAAACAAAATACAAGGCCAAACCTTTTTTTTATTTTTTTATTTTTATTTTTTGTTTTTTATTATTTTTTTTTTTATTATACTTTAGGGTTTTAGGGTACATGTGCACAATGTGCAGGTTTGTTACATATGTATCCATGTGCCATGTTGATTTCCTGCACCCATTAACTCGTCATTTAGCATTAGGTGTATTTCCTAATGCTGTCCCTCCCCCCTCCCCCCACTCCACAACAGTCCCCGGAGTGTGATGTTCCCCTTCCTGTGTCCATGAGTTCTCATTGTTCAATTCCCACCTATGAGTGAGAACATGCGGTGTTTGGTTTTTTGTCCTTGCGATAGTTTACTGAGAATGATGGTTTCCAGTTTCATCCATGTCCCTACAAAGGACACGAACTCATCATTTTTTATGGCTGCATAGTATTCCATGGTGTATATGTGCGCATTTTCTTAATCCAGTCTATCGTTGTTGGACATTTGGGTTGGTTCCAACTCTTTGCTATTGTGAATAGTGCCGCAATAAACATACGTGTGCATGTGTCTTTATAGCAGCATGATTTATAGTCCTTTGGGTATATACCCAGTAACAGGATGGCTGGGTCAAATGGTATTTCTAGTTCTAGATCCCTGAGGAATCGCCACACTGACTTCCACAATGGTTGAACTAGTTTACAGTCCCACCAACAGTGTAAAAGTGTTCCTATGTCTCCACATCCTCTCCAGCACCTGTTGTTTCCTGATTTTTTAATGATGGCCATTCTAACTGGTGTGAGATGGTATCTCACTGTGGTTTTGATTTGCATTTCTCTGATGGCCAGTGATGATGAGCATTTCTTCATGTGTTTTTTGGCTGCATAAATGTCTTCTTTTGAGAAGTGTCTGTTCATGTACTTCGCCCACTTTTTGATGGGGTTGTTTGTTTTTTTCTTGTAAATTTGTTTGAGTTCATTGTAGATTCTGGATATTAGCCCTTTGTCAGATGAGTAGTTTGCAAAAATTTTCTCCCATTCTGTAGGCTGCCTGTTCACTCTGATGGTAGTTTCTTTTGCTGTGCAGAAGCTCTTTAGTTTAATGAGATCCCATTTGTCAATTTTGCCTTTTGTTGCCATTGCTTTTGGTGTTTTAGACATGAAGTCCTTGCCCACGCCTATGTCCTGAATGGTATTGCCTAGGTTTTCTTGTAGGATTTTAATGGTTTTAGGTCTAACATATAAGTCTTTAATCCATCTTGAATTAATTTTTGTATAAGGTGTAAGGAAGGGATCCAGTTTCAGCTTTCTACATATGGCTAGCCAGTTTTCCCAGCACCATTTATTAAATAGGGAATCCTTTCCCCATTTCTTGTTTTTGTCAGGTTTGTCAAAGATCAGATAGTTGTAGATATGCGGCATCATTTCTGAGGGCTCTGTTCTGTTCCATTGATCTATGTCTCTGTTGTGGTACCAGTACCATGCTGTTTTGGTTACTGTAGCCTTGTAGTATAGTTTAAAGTCAGGTAGCGTGATGCCTCCAGCTTTGTTCTTTTGGCTTAGGATTGACTTGGCGATGCGGGCTCTTTTTTGGTTCCATATGAACTTTAAAGTAGTTTTTTCCAATTCTGTGAAGAAAGTCATTGGTAGCTTGATGGGGATGGCATTGAATCTATAAATTACCTTGGGCAGTATGGCCATTTTCACGATATTGATTCTTCCAACCCATGAGCATGGAATGTTCTTCCATTTGTTTGTATCCTCTTTTATTTCATTGAGCAGTGATTTGTAGTTCTCCTTGAAGAGGTCCTTCACATCCCTTGTAAGTTGGATTCCTAGGTATTTTATTCTCTTTGAAGCAATTGTGAATGGGAGTTCACTCATGATTTGGCTCTCTGTTTGTCTGTGATTGGTGTACAAGAATGCTTGTGATTTTTGTACATTAATTTTGTATCCTGAGACTTTGCTGAAGTTGCTAATCAGCTTAAGGAGGTTTTGGGCTGAGACAATGGGGTTTTCTAGATATACAATCATGTCATCTGCAAACAGGGACAATTTGACTTCCTCTTTTCCTAATTGAATACCCTTTATTTCCTTCTCCTGCCTGATTGCTCTGGCCAGAACTTCCAGCACTATGTTGAATAGGAGTGGTGAGAGAGGGCATCCCTGTCTTGTGCCAGTTTTCAGAGGGAATGCTTCCAGTTTTTGCCCATTCAGTATGATATTGGCTGTGGGTTTGTCGTAGATAGCTCTTATTATTTTGAGATACGTCCCATCAATACCTAATTTATTGAGAGTTTTTAGCATGAAGGGTTGTTGAATTTTGTCAAAAGCCTTTTCTGCATCTATTGAGATAATCATGTGGTTTTTGTCTTTGGTTCTGTTTATATGCTGGATTACATTTACTGATTTGCGTATGTTGAATCAGCCTTGCATCCCAGGGATGAAGCCCACTTGATTATGGTGGATAAGCTTTTTGATGTGCTGCTGGATTCGGTTTGCCAGTATTTTATTGAGGATTTTTGCATCAATGTTCATCAAGGATATTGGTCTGAAATTCTCTTTTTTGGTTATGTCTCTGCCAGGCTTCGGTATCAGGACGATGCTGGCTTCATAAAATGTGTTAGGGAGGATTCCCTCTTTTTCTATCGATTGGAATAGTTTCAGAAGGAATGGTACCAGTTCCTCCTTGTACCTCTGGTAGAATTCAGCTGTGAATCCATCAGGTCCTGGACTCTTTTTGGTTGGTAAGCTATTGATCGTTGCCACAATTTCAGAACCTGTTATTGGTCTATTCAGAGATTCAACTTCTTCCTGGTTTAGTCTTGGGAGGGTGTATTTGTCGAGGAATTTATCCATTTCTTCTAGATTTTCTAGTTTATTTGCATAGAGGTGTTTGTAGTATTCTCTGATGGTAGATTGTATTTCTGAGGGATCGGTGGTGATATCCCCTTTTTCGTTTTTTATTGCATCTATTTGATTCTTCTCTCTTTTCTTCTTTATTAGTCTTGCTAGTGGTCCATCAATTTTGTTGATCTTTTCAAAAAACCAGCTCCTGGATTCATTAATTTTTTGAAGGGTTTTTTGTGTCTCTATTTCCTTCAGTTCTGCTCTGATTTTAGTTATTTCAAGCCTTCTGCTAGCTTTTGAATGTGTTTGCTCTTGCTTTTCTAGTTCTTTTAATTGTGATGTTAGGGTGTCAATTTTGGATCTTTCCTGCTTTCTCTTGTGGGCATTTAGTGCTATAAATTTCCCTCTACACACTGCTTTGAACGTGTCCCAGAGATTCTGGTATGTTGTGTCTTTGTTCTCGTTGGTTTCAAAGAACATCTTTATTTCTGCCTTCATTTCATTATGTACCCAATAGTCATTCAGGAGCAGGTTGTTCAGTTTCCATGTAGTTGAGCGGTTTTGAGTGAGTTTCTTAATCCTGAGTTCTAGTTTGATTGCACTGTGGTCTGAAAGACAGTTTGTTATAATTTCTGTTCTTTTACATTTGCTGAGGAGAGCTTTACTTCCAACTATGTGGTCAATTTTGGAATAGGTGTGGTGTGGTGCTGAAAAAAATGTATATTCTATTGACCTGGGGTGGAGAGTTCTGTAGATGTCTATTAGGTCCACTTTATGTAGAGCTGAGTTCAATTCCTGGATATCCTTGTTAACTTTCTGTCTCGTTGATCTGTCTAATGTTGACAGTGGGGTGTTAAAATCTCCCATTATTATTGTGTGGGAGTTTAAGTCCCTTTGTAGGTCACTGAGGACTTGCTTTATGAATCTGGGTGCTCCTGTGTTGGGTGCATATATATTTAGGATAGTTAGCTCTTCTTGTTGAATTGATCCCTTTACCATTATGTAATGGCCTTCTTTGTCTCTTTTGATCTTTGTTGGTTTAAAGTCTATTTTATCAGAGACTAGGATTGCAACCCCTGCCTTTTTTTGTTTTCCAGTTGCTTGATAGATCTTCCTCCATCCCTTTATTTTGAGTCTATGTGTGTCTCTGCACGTGAGATGGGTTTCCTGAATACAGCACACTGATGGGTCCTGACTCCTTATCCAGTTTGCCAGTCTGTGTCTTTTGATTGGAGCATTTAGCCCATTTACATTAACGTTAATATTGTTATGTGTGAATCTGATCCTGTCATTATGATGTTAGTTGGTTATTTTGCTCGTTAGTTGCTATAGTTTCTTCCTAGCCTCGATGGTCTTTACAATTTGGCGTGTTTTTGCAGTGGGTGGTACCAGTTGTTCCTTTCCATGTTTATTGCTTCCTTCAGGAGCTCTTTTAGGGCAGGCCTGGTGGTGACAAAATCACTCAGCATTTGCTTGTCTGTAAAGTATTTTATTTCTCCTTAACTTATGAAGCTTAGTTTGGCGGGATAGGAAATTCTGGGTTGAAAATTCTTTTCTTTAAGAATGTTGAATATCGGCCCCCACTCTCTTCTGGCTTGTAGAGTTTCTGCTGAGAGATCAGCTATTAGTCTGATGGGCTTCCCTTTGTGGGTAACCCGACCTTTCTCTCTGGCTGCCCTTAACATTTTTTCCTTCATTTCAACTTTGGTGAATCTGACAATTATGTGTCTTGGAGTTGCTCTTCACGAGGAGTATCTTTGTGGCGTTCTTTGTATTTCCTGAATCTGAATGCTGGCCTGCTTTGCTAGATTGGGGAAGTTCTCCTGGATAATATCTTGCAGAGTGTTTTCCAACTTGGTTCCATTCTCCCCATCATTTTCAGGTACACCAATCAGACGTAGGTTTGGTCTTTTCACATAGTCCCAAATTTCTTGGAGGCTTTGTTCATTTCTTTTTATTCTTTTTTCTCTAAACTTCCCTTCTCTCTTCATTTCATTGATTTCATCTTCCATCAGTGATACCCTTTCTTCCAGTTGATTGCATCTGCTACTGAGGCTTCTGCAATCTTCGCGTAGTTCTCGAAACTTGGCTTTCAGCTCCATCAGCTCCTTTAAGCCCTTCTCTCCATTGGTTATTCTAGTTATCCATTCTTCTAATTTTTTTCAAAGTTTTTAACTTCTTTGCTATTGTTTTGAATTTCCTCCCGTAGCTCAGAGTAGTTTGATCGTCTGAAGCCTTCTTCTCTCAACTCATCAAAGTCATCCTCCATCCAGCTTTGTTCCGTTGCTGGTGAGGAACTGCGTTCCTTTGGAGGAGGAGAGGTGCTCTGTTTTTTAGAGTTTCCAGTTTTTTTGGTCTGTTTTTTCCCCATCTTTGTGGTTTTATCTACTTTTTGTCTTTGATGATGGTGATGTACAGATGGGTTTTTGGTGTGGATGTCCTTTCTGTTTGTTAGTTTTCCTTCTACCAGACAGGACCCTCAGCTGCAGGTCTGTTGGAGTTTACTAGAGGTCCACTCCAGACCCTGTTTGGCTGGGTGTCAGCAGCGGTGGCTGCAGAACAGCGGATTTTCGTGAGACCACAAATTCAGCTGTCTGATAGTTCCTCTGAAAGTTTTGTCTCAGAGGAGTACCTGGCTGAATGAGGTGTCAGTCTATCCCTACTGGGGGGGGTGCCTCCCAGTTAGGCTGCTCAGGGGTGAGGGACCCACTTTAGGAGGCAGTCTGTCCGTTCTCAGATCTCCAGCTGCGTGCTGGGAGAACCACTACTCTCTTCAAAGCTGTCAGTCAGACAGGGACATTTAAGTCTGTGGAGTTTCTTGCTGAGTTTTTGTTTGTCTGTGCCCTGCCCCCAGAGGTGGAGCCTACAGAGGCAGGCAGGCCTCCTTGAGCTGTGGTGGGCTCCACCCAGTTCGAGCTTCCTGGCTGCTTTGTTTACCTAAGCAAGCCTGGGCAATGGCGGGCGCCCCTCCCCCAGCCTCGCTGCCGCCTCGCAGCTTGATCTCAGACTGCTGTGCTAGCAATTAGCGAGACTCCGTGGGCATAGGACCCTCCGAGCCAGGTGCGGGACACAATCTCCTAGTGTGCCGTTTTCCAGGCCCGTTGGAAAAGCGCAGTATTAGGATGGGACTGACCCGATATTCCAGGTGCCGTCTGCTTCCCCTTTCTTTGACTAGGAAAGGGAACTCCCTGACCCCTTGCGCTTCCCGAGTGAGGCAATGCCTCGCCCTGCTTCGGCTCGCGCACAGTGCGCTTCACCGACTGTCCTGTACCCACTGTTAGGCACTCCCTAGTGAGATGAAACCGGTACCTCAAGCAGAAATGCAGAAATCATCCGTCTTCTGTGTCGCTGGGGCTGGGAGCTGGAGACCGGAGCTGTTCCTATTCGGCCATCTTGGCTCCACCCCCCTAAACCTTTGTTTTTAATCTTTTAATTCTAATGACAGAAAATTATATTAAGTTGCTATAAACATTTATAAATACTTAGTTTCTGTAGTTACTTCATTATGGATCAGTAACTATTTGTTAGTGGACTTGCACCAGTTTGCAGATGACACATTGAGTTATTACACTGTTATGACTGTTAATTACTAATGATTGCATACTCTATAGACTTTGGATTTCTCTTAAAGCTGGACAAAGTAATTCCTGAACTGAGGCTTCCCTGACTCTAGGAAGTAAACACATGACCTACCTTGTATCATAAATACCATACAGGAAAAATTAAAAAATCATTTGAATATATTTGAGCTCCTTGTTTGGAAGTATAATTTTCCTATATTGGAAGCCATTGCTTCCTTTGACTGAGTGAACATCGTACCTCTAGTTGGTTCAGGCTGCCTCTGAGTCACAGATATTACTGCACCTGTCCTGCCTGATGATATTATAGGTAACATATTGCCCAGCCATCTGCCTGGAGCACCTGTGGCCACTAGCTTCTCCAGACCTTTTGGAATTTACCTCCTTACATCAACGAAAGAGGAAGATAATGTAAGATTATCTGTCACATAGAAGGAAATTTGCACAATGTGGGGAGAGAACAATCAATTTGATGTTTAAAATGTAATATAATATTTCCTATCACTCTTTTAAGAAACACAGTAAAAAAAACTAAGGAAAAAATAATTTTGTGTATTTAGATGACACTATAAATCATGGGATTTTAAAGCTGGGACCACAATAGAGAATATTTGATCTAGCTCTGTGAACTTCTGTATATATACCACTTGCTTTAGGAATCACCCTTATTAGGGCAGGCTTAGAGCTGACGTGCTGAGATATTTTTCTACATGGTTTCTCATTAATATGTTTATAGTCACTCTGAATTTCTGCTTGTGTTTCAACAGGGCATAGTGCCATGGATGTTGCAAAGGCATATGCTGATTATAGAATAATTGGTCTGATTAAAGAAAAGCTAGATAACTTGCCAAAACCAGCAGAAAATCAAAAGCTAAAAGGCAAGACACCTCCTATACTGAAGACTGAAGGCCCTGAAATTAAGAAAGAAGAGGTAAGAAAAAAGGTTGACTACCCATTAGTAACTGGAACTCTTTAAAAATCTGTTTTGGGGAAGGCAGAAGCACTATTTACATATTGTTATACAACATGGGCAAGATAATATGCAATGCATACTTTCAATACCATTATTATATAGTACTTTTAAAGAAATATCTAATAAAATTCTTATCACTGAAGAGCCTAAAAAGTACTCACTGCAAAGAGAATCCATACAAAAACCAAGTGGGTTCAGCCAAATACAATTAGAATGTTGAAAAAGAAAACCAAAACTGGTATTGGATTTGTATATATTTGGTCCTGAATTATACAGATTTGATGAGATGGTCCAAATAGGGAAGGAGGCTAACCCTTATGAGGAATGAAGTAAAGCATGATTTTTCTTCATTTTGGTCTCATTGCCACCATATCCCCTTTCATTGCCCACCACATCCCCTTCCTCCCATCTGCCGCCTCCACCAAGGAATTTTAATGAATACCACTGAATTCTGGTATATGGAGCCATTGTCACTAGAATACCCTGCAAAATGATTGTAGAAGGTTTTCAACGTTTCTGGTAATCCGGAGTGATTTGGAACTTCTAAACTGCAGCGGAAGGTTGAAGTTGTTGCCCATGGGAGTTACTGAGATATCAAGACTTTACCATTGGCAGGAAACCCCTAAGTGTGTCTCTAAGTTGGAAGATTTTTTTAAGGGAGCAGAAGATTTACTGGAGACTCTTGGCTGACACAGGACAAGAGATGAAAGTCCAGAAGGAAAAGTTTTAGTGTCATCAAATTGGAAAGGGTTGGGGAAATGTAGGTGTTAGGGAGTAGACAGGATGAAGGGATTGTAGACAGACAGCAGAGTTATAAACATGGAGGATGTTAGGATGGCAAAAGGTGAAGGAGAATCAGTCAACTAAAGTTCTTCCATTGTCATTTTAGTAGGCCACAGATCAAGGATGGGTATCTCAAAGACTTATGTGATCTTCTACCAATACTTCTAATTAAAGTTAAGCAAGGCAAACTATCTCTCCCCATCCCTAAAGTTATAATAATATACTATTTTATCTCAAATTATAACTTGCACAGTAGCATTTTTAGTTTTTTTTTCTGGCTTCAGAGTAAGATGTGAAACAGCAAATAA
The DNA here is from genome assembly GCF_006542625.1 of Nomascus leucogenys. Taxonomy (NCBI): domain Eukaryota; kingdom Metazoa; phylum Chordata; class Mammalia; order Primates; family Hylobatidae; genus Nomascus; species Nomascus leucogenys. The sequence goes on from NC_044391.1 coordinate 4,376,476, forward strand.
TATTAGAAAGTCAACATAGATTTTTACAATTTATAATTTTTTTTTTAATTCCTTTTTTTTTTTTTAATTTATTTATTTTTTTGCTTTTTTTTTTTTTAATTATACTTTAGGGTTTTAGGGTACATGTGCACAATGTGCAGGTTTGTTACATATGTATCCATGTGCCATGTTGATTTCCTGCACCCATTAACTCGTCATTTAGCATTAGGTGTATCTCCTAATGCTGTCCCTCCCCCCTCCCCCCACCCCACAACAGTCCCCGGAGTGTGATGTTCCCCTTCCTGTGTCCATGAGTTCTCATTGTTCAATTCCCACCTATGAGAGAGAACATGCGGTGTTTGGTTTTTTGTCCTTGCGATAGTTTACTGAGAATGATGGTTTCCAGTTTCATCCATGTCCCTACAAAGGACACGAACTCATCATTTTTTATGGCTGCATAGTATTCCATGGTGTATATGTGCCACATTTTCTTAATCCAGTCTATCGTTGTTGGACATTTGGGTTGGTTCCAACTCTTTGCTATTGTGAATAGTGCCGCAATAAACGTACGTGTGCGTGTGTCTTTATAGCAGCATGATTTATAGTCCTTTGGGTATATACCCAGTAATGGGATGGCTGGGTCAAATGGTATTTCTAGTTCGAGATCCCTGAGGAATCGCCACACTGACTTCCACAATGGTTGAACTAGTTTACAGTCCCACCAACAGTGTAAAAGTGTTCCTATTTCTCCACATCCTCTCCAGCACCTGTTGTTTCCTGATTTTTTAATGATGGCCATTCTAACTGGTGTGAGATGGTATCTCACTGTGGTTTTGATTTGCATTTCTCTGATGGCCAGTGATGATGAGCATTTCTTCATGTGTTTTCTGGCTGCATAAATGTCTTCTTTTGAGAAGTGTCTGTTCATGTCCTCTGCCCACTTTTTGATGGGGTTGTTTTTTTCTTGTAAATTTGTTTGAGTTCATTGTAGATTCTGGATATTAGCCCTTTGTCAGATGAGTAGGTTGCAAAAATTTTCTCCCATTCTGTAGGTTGCCTGTTCATTCTGATGATAGTTTCTTTTGCTGTGCAGAAGCTCTTTAGTTTAATGAGATCCCATTTGTCGATTTTGGCTTTTGTTGCCATTGCTTTTGGTGTTTTAGACATGAAGTCCTTGCCCACGCCTATGTCCTGAATGGTATTGCCTAGGTTTTCTTGTAGGATTTTAATGGTTTTAGGTCTAAGATATAAGTCTTTAATCCATCTTGAATTAATTTTTGTATAAGGTGTAAGGAAGGGATCCAGTTTCAGCTTTCTACATATGGCTAGCCAGTTTTCCCAGCACCATTTATTAAATAGGGAATCCTTTCCCCATTTCTTGTTTTTGTCAGGTTTGTCAAAGATCAGATAGTTGTAGATATACGGCATCATTTCTGAGGGCTCTGTTCTGTTCCATTGATCTATGTCTCTGTTGTGGTACCAGTACCATGCTGTTTTGGTTACTGTAGCCTTGTAGTATAGTTTAAAGTCAGGTAGCGTGATGCCTCCAGCTTTGTTCTTTTGGCTTAGGATTGACTTGGCGATGCGGGCTCTTTTTTGGTTCCATATGAACTTTAAAGTAGTTTTTTCCAATTCTGTGAAGAAAGTCATTGGTAGCTTGATGGGGATGGCATTGAATCTATAAATTACCTTGGGCAGTATGGCCATTTTCACGATATTGATTCTTCCAACCCATGAGCATGGAATGTTCTTCCATTTGTTTGTATCCTCTTTTATTTCATTGAGCAGTGGTTTGTAGTTCTCCTTGAAGAGGTCCTTCACATCCCTTGTAAGTTGGATTCCTAGGTATTTTATTCTCTTTGAAGCAATTGTGAATGGGAGTTCACTCATGATTTGGCTCTCTGTTTGTCTGTTATTGGTGTACAAGAATGCTTGTGATTTTTGTACATTAATTTTGTATCCTGAGACTTCGCTGAAGTTGCTAATCAGCTTAAGGAGGTTTTGGGCTGAGACAATGGGGTTTTCTAGATATACAATCATGTCATCTGCAAACAGGGACAATTTGACTTCCCTTTTCCTAATTGAATACCTTTTATTTCCTTCTCCTGCCTGATTGCTCTGGCCAGAACTTCCAGCACTATGTTGAATAGGAGCGGTGAGAGAGGGCATCCCTGTCTTGTGCCAGTTTTCAGAGGGAATGCTTCCAGTTTTTGCCCATTCAGTATGATATTGGCTGTGGGTTTGTCGTAGATAGCTCTTATTATTTTGAGATACGTCCCATCAATACCTAATTTATTGAGAGTTTTTAGCATGAAGGGTTGTTGAATTTTGTCAAAGGCCTTTTCTGCATCTATTGAGATAATCATGTGGTTTTTGTCTTTGGTTCTGTTTATATGCTGGATTACATTTATTGATTTGCGTATGTTGAATCAGCCTTGCATCCCAGGGATGAAGCCCACTTGATCATGGTGGATAAGCTTTTTGATGTGCTGCTGGATTCGGTTTGCCAGTATTTTATTGAGGATTTTTGCATCAATGTTCATCAAGGATATTGGTCTGAAATTCTCTTTTTTGTTATGTCTCTGCCAGGTTTGGTATCAGGACGATGCTGGCTTCATAAAATGTGTTAGGGAGGATTCCCTCTTTTTCTATGATTGGAATAGTTTCAGAAGGAATGGTACCAGTTCCTCCTTGTACCTCTGGTAGAATTCAGCTGTGAATCCATCAGGTCCTGGACTCTTTTTGGTTGGTAAGCTATTGATTATTGCCACAATTTCAGAACCTGTTATTGGTCTATTCAGAGATTCAACTTCTTCCTGGTTTAGTCTTGGGAGGGTGTATTTGTCAAGGAATTTATCCATTTCTTCTAGATTTTCTAGTTTATTTGCATAGAGGTGTTTGTAGTATTCTCTGATGGTAGATTGTATTTCTGTGGGATCGGTGGTGATATCCCCTTTTTCGTTTTTTATTGCATCTATTTGATTCTTCTCTCTTTTCTTCTTTATTAGTCTTGCTAGCGGTCCATCAATTTTGTTGATCTTTTCAAAAAACCAGCTCCTGGATTCATTAATCTTTTGAAGGGTTTTTTTGTGTCTCTATTTCCTTCAGTTCTGCTCTGATTTTAGTTATTTCTAGCCTTCTGCTAGCTTTTGAATGTGTTTGCTCTTGCTTTTCTAGTTCTTTTAATTGTGATGTTAGGGTGTCAATTTTGGATCTTTCCTGCTTTCTCTTGAGGGCATTTAGTGCTATAAATTTCCCTTTACACACTGCTTTGAACGTGTCCCAGAGATTCTGGTATGTTGTGTCTTTGTTCTCGTTGGTTTCAAAGAACATCTTTATTTCTGCCTTCATTTCATTATGTACCCAATAGTCACTCAGGAGCAGGTTGTTCAGTTTCCATGTAGTTGAGCGGTTTTGAGTGAGTTTCTTAATCCTGAGTTCTAGTTTGATTGCACTGTGGTCTGAGAGACAGTTTGTTATAATTTCTGTTCTTTTACATTTGCTGAGGAGAGCTTTACTTCCAACTATGTGGTCAATTTTGGAATAGGTGTGGTGTGGTGCTGAAAAAATGTATATTCTGTTGACTTGGGGTGGAGAGTTCTGTAGATGTCTATTAGGTCCACTTTATGTAGAGCTGAGTTCAATTCCTGGATATCCTTGTTAACTTTCTGTCTTGTTGATCTGTCTAATGCTGACAGTGGGGTGTTAAAATCTCCCATTATTATTGTGTGGGAGTTTAAGTCCCTTTGTAGGTCACTCAGGACTTGCTTTATGAATCTGGGTGCTCCTGTGTTGGGTGCATATATATTTAGGATAGTTAGCTCTTCTTGTTGAATTGATCCCTTTACCATTATGTAATGGCCTTCTTTGTCTCTTTTGATCTTTGTTGGTTTAAAGTCTATTTTATCAGAGACTAGGATTGCAACCCCTGCCTTTTTTTGTTTTCCAGTTGCTTGATAGATCTTCCTCCATCCCTTTATTTTGAGTCTATGTGTGTCTCTGCACGTGAGATGGGTTTCCTGAATACAGCACACTGATGGGTCCTGACTCCTTATCCAGTTTGCCAGTCTGTGTCTTTTGATTGGAGCATTTAGCCCATTTACATTTATCGTTAATATTGTTATGTGTGAATCTGATCCTGTCATTATGATGTTAGTTGGTTATTTTGCTCGTTAGTTGCTATAGTTTCTTCCTAGCCTCGATGGTCTTTACAATTTGGCGTGTTTTTGCAGTGGCTGGTACCGGTTGTTCCTTTCCATGTTTAGTGCTTCCTTCAGGAGCTCTTTTAGGGCAGGCCTGGTGGTGACAAAATCACTCAGCGTTTGCTTGTCTGTAAAGTGTTTTATTTCTCCTTCACTTATGAAGCTTAGTTTGGCGGGATAGGAAATTCTGGGTTGAAAATTCTTTTCTTTAAGAATGTTGAATGTCGCCCCCACTCTCTTCTGGCTTGTAGAGTTTCTGCTGAGAGATCAGCTGTTAGTCTGATGGGCTTCCCTTTGTGGGTAACCCGACCTTTCTCTCTGGCTGCCCTTAACATTTTTTCCTTCATTTCAACTTTGGTGAATCTGACAATAATGTGTCTTGGAGTTGCCCTTCTCGAGGAGTATCTTTGTGGTGTTCTCTGTATTTCCTGAATCTGAATGCTGGCCTGCCTTGCTAGATTGGGGAAGTTCTCCTGGATAATATCTTGCAGAGTGTTTTCCAACTTGGTTCCATTCTCCCCATCATTTTCAGGTACACCAATCAGACGTAGGTTTGGTCTTTTCACATAGTCCCAAATTTCTTGGAGGCTTTGTTCATTTCTTTTTATCCTTTTTTCTCTAAACTTCCCTTCTCTCTTCATTTCATTCATTTCATCTTCCATCAGCGATACCCTTTCTTCCAGTTGATCGCATCTGCTACTGAGGCTTCTGCAATCTTCGCGTAGTTCTCGAAACTTGGCTTTCAGCTCCATCAGCTCCTTTAAGCCCTTCTCTCCATTGGTTATTCTAGTTATCCATTCTTCTAATTTTTTTTCAAAGTTTTTAACTTCTTTGCTGTTGTTTTGAATTTCCTCTCGTAGCTCAGAGTAGTTTGATCGTCTGAAGCCTTCTTCTCTCAACTCATCAAAGTCATCCTCCATCCAGCTTTGTTCCGTTGCTGGTGAGGAACTGCGTTCCTTTGGAGGAGGAGAGGTGCTCTGTTTTTTAGAGTTTCCAGTTTTTTTGGTCTGTTTTTTCCCCATCTTTGTGGTTTTATCTACTTTTTGTCTTTGATGATGGTGATGTACAGATGGGTTTTTGGTGTGGATGTCCTTTCTGTTTGTTAGTTTTCCTTCTACCAGACAGGACCCTCAGCTGCAGGTCTGTTGGAGTTTACTAGAGGTGCACTCCAGACCCTGTTTGGCTGGGTGTCAGCAGCGGTGGCTGCAGAACAGCGGATTTTCGTGAGACCACAAATTCAGCTGTCTGATAGTTCCTCTGAAAGTTTTGTCTCAGAGAAGTACCGGGTTGAATGAGGTGTCAGTCTGTCCCTACTGGGGGGGGTGCCTCCCAGTTAGGCTGCTCAGGGGTGAGGGACCCACTTTAGGAGGCAGTCTGACCGTTCTCAGATCTCCAGCTGCGTGCTGGGAGAACCACTACTCTCTTCAAAGCTGTCAGTCAGACAGGGACATTTAAGTCTGTGGAAGTTCTTGCAGAGTTTTTGTTTGTCTGTGCCCTGCCCCCAGAGGTGGAGCCTACAGAGGCAGGCAGGCCTCCTTGAGCTGTGGTGGGCTCCACCCAGTTCGAGCTTCCTGGCTGCTTTGTTTACCTAAGCAAGCCTGGGCAATGGCGGGCGCCCCTCCCCCAGCCTCGCTGCCGCCTCGCAGCTTGATCTCAGACTGCTGTGCTAGCAATTAGCGAGACTCCGTGGGCATAGGACCCTCCGAGCCAGGTGCGGGACACAATCTCCTAGTGTGCCGTTTTCCAGGCCCGTTGGAAAAGCGCAGTATTAGGATGGGACTGACCCGATATTCCAGGTGCCGTCTGCTTCCCCTTTCTTTGACTAGGAAAGGGAACTCCCTGACCCCTTGCGCTTCCCGAGTGAGGCAATGCCTCGCCCTGCTTCGGTTCGCGCACAGTGCGCTTCACCGACTGTCCTGCACCCACTGTTAGGCACTCCCTAGTGAGATGAAACCGGTACCTCAAGCAGAAATGCAGAAATCACCCGTCTTCTGTGTCGCTGGGGCTGGGAGCTGGAGACCGGAGCTGTTCCTATTCGGCCATCTTGGCTCCACCCCTGTAGTTCTACAATTTATAATTTTTTTGGTCTTACTTCCAGGAACCACTGTCATCAATTTATGGTGTACCAACCACATCAGAGGGAAAGAAAGTACAGAAGGATAATGTGGTTCATCTCAATTCATTGATTACCAGTGGTTACACTAAGAAAGTGGATATCACATTTATTCCACGGAAGGTAAGTGCTTTGAAAAGATTTTCATAGCATGGTAGAAGCTCATAATGTCATTTTTTCAAAAGCTTTTTATGTAGAATATCCAAACAAATCTACACAGTTTGTCTTTCATAGTTACTATTTGTGAATGTTCTTTTGCCAGGTTCTGCTACTTTCAACTCAGTATGCCCAAGTAATAGCTCCTGGCATCTAGTTCTCTTTCTATTACTATTTCTGTATTGAGCTTTACATTTTCCTAGAAAGGTTGAAGTCTTTCTGAATCAATGGCATGTTCTGCAGCTGTTTAATCACTACTCCTAAGGATACTTTTTTTTGGTACTTCTCAGACCCAACCCTTCTTTGTACTTACTACTACCAGCTCATGCAGAAGTTTCATATAAATCAAGACTGGATTTATTCAGTAGCTTCTGAAAACATCCACAACTAAAGAGGTGGAGACATCTTTTGGAGAAAAGAGTTGTCCTTCCATTGGCCATCCAACCAGGCTGAACAAGCAACTCCCCTCGCCTTCTATTATAAAAATAATTTTGACTTCTACATAAGACGTATAGGTAGTAAACCTAGATGATCTTCTAATTCCTTTGCTTCCCTGTTTTGGCTTCCTAAAAAACGAACAGCAGCTGGTCTGAGCATAACTGGCCAGAGAAGTAACTGAAGAATATTTCCGACATGAGTTGTCTAGACAGTCATCATCAAAAACAGTGATGCTCAGGCAACCACTACTGTCATATGAGCGGGGGGTGGGGGCGGGTAAGAAGTTAAAACACATCTAAAAGAAAATTTAATAGTTTTAAGTTAAAACTATAAATAAATTTTTAAGTTAAAACTGTGTATTGAAAATTGTGTGGATATTAGCATATTTACTGGCTGTCATACTCATACCTGCTCGGGCACGGCTATTTTTCTTTTTAAGATTTGGAGTCCTGAAGCCACAACAGCAGAGCTGATCAGGAAGAGGGAACTACGGCGAGAGAGGTTTACACATGAGGTGGACTTCGACGATTTTATGATGCCTTTTCAGAAGAACATCACAGAGAAAGCTCGAGCACTGGAAGCTGCCTTGAAGACCTAAGTCATAGCAGTTATTTCTTGGGGTAAATGCCTTGAGGCCCAGGGACCAATCTTTGGAGAAAGTAGACATTTCCATCAAAGCCAAAGCAATCCATATACCAAAAACTTGTTACCAAGTATTTCTTTTTGCTTTAACAACTATAAATATTCTGAGCTGTCTAGAGAAAAGATGTATGTTATTTTGAAATGAATGGTATGTCATTCTGGATAAATCCCCAAGCCTCCTTATGAGTGTAGTGAAATACATGACATGTGGGTTATAAACACTGCTGTCAAAAGATTTACCAGGTCTACACCATTGTGCTTATTATTTTTTTAATTATTTTTTTTTTATTAAATACAGAGTCTCACTATATTGCCCCAGCTGGTCTTGAACTCTTGAGCTCAAGCAATCCTCCCAAGTTGGCCATCCAAAGTGCTGGGATTATAGGCATGAGCTACTGTGCCCAGCCTGCTTATTGAAAATACATTTCTAGTGGAAATTGATGAAAACAATTTAGGTTTTGGAAAAAGAAGTAATATTTAATCTTTTAAGGAAGGAGTTTATTTCTCACATGCCATTATAAACTATGTGTGTTAGATACCTTGGGTTGAATACACTTTTAACAGCCCTAGCTGTTAAAAGCCCTAGCCCTAGATAGATAGATATTAGGTTGGTGCAAAAGTAACTGCGGTTTTTGCCATGACCTTTAATTGCGGCAAAAACTGCAATTACTTTAGCTCCAACCTGGTAGCTAGGTAGCTAGCTAGCTAGCTAGAAAGACAGATAGATATATAGATGATAGATAGATAGATAGATAGATGATAGATAGATAGATAGATAGATAGATGATAGATAGATAATTTATTGCAAATAATTGGTTTACATAATTTTGGGCCCCAGATGGTCAAGTGCTAAATTTGTAGAGTAGGCTATCAGGAAGTGCAGGCTAGAAACATGCAGGAGCTGTCCCTGAAGTCCACAAGTGGAATTTCTTCTTCAACACGGAAACCTCAGTTTTGTTCATACACCTAAATACTTCAGTATGTCTTTCCTAAAATAAAAGGCATCCGTTTACCAAACCAGATTACGATTGTCAAAATTTCAGCTGTCGTTAAAGCGACTGATGGGATCAGGTTTGCCTAGATTATCTAAGACAATCTCCTTTACTTAAAGTCAATGAATTGTAAATGTTGGTTGCACGTACACAATTCCTTCACCACAACACCTAAGATATTTGATTGAGTTACTGGGTGCTATAACCTAGCCAAGTTGAGACATAAAACTGACCATCTCTGGAGGTGTACTCTGGAGTAAAAAGCTAGCTGAGGCATTACTCACACCAGGAAATGCAGTGGGTACTGAACAGGAGCTCAAAAAATATCCAATGTCTCATCGACAGAAAGAAGCCACTTTAGAATCTGCCTTACCAGAAGGCACTGACTCCAGATTATAGCTCTGTCAGTCACGTATGGATTAAACCCCTTTCCTCTAACCTCCTCCCTCTCTTTCCAACCTTGGAGGGACCTTTCACAGGAGCCAGTCAGGGAGGAGAAGGGAAGAGAGAGAGTGAAGCAGGTAACCAGGCCCACCCCTCTGGAGGAGATAGACCTGAACAGGGGTTGTTTACAAGCGTTGCATTTGGAGCCCAGAGATTTGCTATTACAGCTAAATTTTGTCTGTTTTGTAAGGTTTTGGTTTGTTTTTTTGTTCTCTCTTTTCTTTTTGTTTTGAGATAATTTCATATTTATGGAAAAGTTGCAATAATCTGACAAAGAATTCTTATATGCCCTTTACCCAGATTACCTAAATGTTAACCACTTGCCACATTTGCTTTATCTCTTTCTCCCTCTACATATATGCGTATGTATGTTTAATTTTTTTCCCGAACTATTTGTGTCCATTGAAGACATGATGAAGACATGATGTTCTTCACATGATGTTTTTGTATTTGTATGTCAGTTGAAGACATGATGTTTTAAATATTTCATTGTGTATTTCCTAAAATCACGATGTTCTTTTGAATAACAATATTACCATTGGCAAAATAAGGAAATTAACACTTAAGTGAACTATTTAATCTATAGACCTTATTCAGATTTTGCTATTTACCCCAGTAATTTCCTTTGTACTCCTAGGTCATGAAATACATTCACTTGTCTCATCTCTTTAGTCTCTTTTAGTTTAGAACAGCCTGTTTTTCTTGTTTGTTTGTTTGTTTGTTTATGACAGTATATAAGAAGAACACAAGCCAGTTATCTTGTAAAATGTCTCTCAACTTTGGTTTGTCTTAAATGTCTTCAAGAATAGATTCAGGTGATGCTTTTGGGGCAGCAGTGCTACAGATGTCATTGCACCCTTCTCAGTACATCATATCAGGAGGCACATGATGTTGATACCTGATGTAAACTTTAACTGCATTTGCAGTTGAGAGAAATGTAAATAAAAGTAAAGCTGCAGTAATAAATCATAACTGCATAAATTAACTGTAGTACATACTGTACAACTGTAATAATTTCATAGCCACCTCCTGTTGCTATTGTGTTGAGTTCAATTGTTGTCTTTTCTCAAGCTTACTTTATTGTACAAATACAGTATTTATAACATACAAAATATGTGTTAATTGACTGATTATAATATGGGTAAGGCCTTTGGTCAATAGTAAGCTATTAGTATCCAAGATTTTGGAGAAGCAAAACTTATACATAGATTTTTGACTGCAAGGAGAGTAGGTGCCGGTAGCTCTCTAGTAGTTTTCCTTGTACTTAATGAATATCTGATGGATAGATACTTTGAAACTATGGAAATTTCCTTCTATTTTCATACTTTCACCTACTAATTTTAGCATCCATGGATAATTCTTGCCTAAAATAATTATTACAGTGACAGTTGCCATAAAATAATTTCTACATTTTATTGTTCTTTCCATTTCTTACTTGGCCTTCTGCTGTTGGGCAGAGCTTTCTTTTTTTCCTTATTAATTTATGTACTCAAATCAGTATAGACTCATGCATTCCTTTTTTATTTAATTGAATTATATATGTGTGGGGACCAACTCAGAACTCCAGAATTGGTATAAAGATTATTTTAAGCCAAAGACATTTGAGATTTAACATACCATATGCAGGGAAAAAAAAAAAGTCTTCTCAGACCTTTGCTTATCTGACTACGAGCAGTAACTTCTAGGAAATAAGGCTGCCATAAATTCCTCTTCAGGTTTGATCTACTTCTAGAACACAAGTAATCCTACCCCAAATCCCTTCTCCAGAAGTGTTGTATGACCCCGAAGGAAATTTAAGGACCATTTATACCTGTATAGATAAACATTATCACATACTTTTTTATCTCCTGTTTGTTCACCTGAAAACTCATGTATCTTTTTAAAAAGTCATTGTGTTTACATAAATGTCTTCTCCCCCTCCCCTCTGCTTATCAAGATGATTATAAACCACCAATTTTAACTATCCCTTTGAGTTACTCATCACTGAGTTCTCCCAAGTATATATGCCTTGCACGCATAAACTTTTTTATCCTGTTAAAATGCCTTTTGTCAGTTTAATTCACAGGCTCCAGGCATTGAACCTAAGAGGGTAGAGGAAAAGTTAATCCTTCCCTATGTGATCCTTTACTCTCATTATTAATTTTGATGCTCAAATTGTCCCTAATTTAACTAGTGGAAAACCCTTCAAGTTGGCTCCTGATAAAAAGACATTTTGTTTTCTAAAACAATCACAGGACTCTTTATTTCTTGAATGTGAGGGAAAATGCCCACCTTTGGCTTCGCTCAGGAACAAGGAAAATGAATCTGCAACAGCAGATTTTCAGAGGTGATCACTTTCTGTTTTCACTCTAGTGAGCACAACATTTTTTAAATGTCAGTTTGATAGATAGTGGTGTCCTGGGATCACCTTCAGCCACTTGCAAATATAAACTGAGAGTAAGCATCAATGTTAGGTCTTATTAACTCTCTTTCCCTACATACGGAGTGTTTGAATTCATTTTAATGGCTCAACATGTTTAAAGGGGAATTGTGAGAGGGGAACAGTCACAAAATTGAATGTGTTTATCTGGAGTTTAATGCTGAACCCAGACATAGCAGAGCCACAGTTCTAACAATGGCCCATAAGAACATCAGTGCTATTCAAAGAGTGATCCACAGGCCAGCAGCATCAGCACCACAGGGAGCTTACTCCCACTACCCACTGCCCAACATTATAGTACTGAAGCCTATACAAGCGTAACGAAAATTCTGTAGAGGAAATCTTACTGGCATAAAAAGACTGTCAATGTTGCATGAAAAGTACCTACATTATAAGTAGTATAACATCAGACTTGCAAATGCGCAACATGTACATAAATAGTAATTTTTCTGGGTCTTTATGAGTTATCTGACCTTCATTGTTTTATTTTGGCTTACCTGTATTTTCTGTTTCTCTTTTTTCTTTTTTCTTTTTTTTCACGATGTACACGTATTACTTTGGAATTAACCATTTAAAAAAAAAAAGAAAAGAAAAAACACAAGTTAACACCGAAGTCCATAATACCAAAGTGAGTTTGTTAGTATTTGCCTCTTTTATGCCTTTTTGTGCATTGCATTAAGATTCTCTCAGAAGAACAGAGCCAAGAATTCAGGAGCAAATGATGTGTGAAGGAAGTGCTCCCAGGGGAGAGCAGTATGGGGTGAGGGCTATGAAACAGGACAGAGAAATGAAAGTTGCCAAACAAGGGTGTACTTTCAGATGAAACCACAGCTTCTGAGTAGCCCGTGGGGAGCTGTAGCACACAGGCAAGGAGCTGGGCTTCTGGGTTCCTGTATCAGCCAGTAGCTGCAGGATTGAGGGTGTACTGGTGAGGCTGTTCCAGTGCTCGAGGGCAAGTCTGCAAAGGCCGTGGTGGGAATTATTGGCTAGAAAGCATGCAGAAGCTGTAACTGCGTGCATAGCACAGGAAAGGGGACACATGCACTTATCTTTAAATTTACACTTTGGTGAACTGGGTAAGACTGTGGGTTTTGTATTAGCAGACCTGGATTTGAATCTGCATATTGTTAGTCATCTGCATTTACTGCCTGCTTGCCAATGGATCAAGTTACAAATGGTCATGACTCCGAATTTCATCATTTATAAAGTAGGGATAATAATACGTCCCTCAATGAACTCTTATGAGACTCTAGTGGAATAACGTCTTTAAGGATGCTCAGTCTGTGCCTATGCCTGGTTGGTGGTCAATATATGGTTTGTTTTTAACCATCTTTCAGTCTCTAGAGGAAAAGTGAACCAAAAGAAGGCACAAGAAGGAATAAGGACCCAGACCCGAAGAGTCAGAACAGAAAAGGCTTCCTGGAGCAGATCCACTTTCAGACCTTCAAAGTCATTTCAACATATATACATTTTTTTTTTTTTTTTTTTTTTTTTTGAGACAGGGTCTCGCTGGAGCACAGTAGCATGATCTCAGCTCACTGCAACCTCCACCTCCTGGGTTCAAGCGATTCTCCTGCCTCCTACCGATTTTTTGTATTTTTAGTAGAGATGGGGTTTCACCATGTTGGCCAGGCTGGTCTCAAACTCCTGACTTCAAGTGATCCTCCTGTTTCCACCTCCCAAAATACTGGGATTACAGGCGTGAGCCACCTCACCTGGCCCTAAATATGTAGATATTTTATCTACGTATTTATCTACTTTATCTAGTTTCTGATAGAGAAAAATGAAAACTCCCTATTTGCCAGGAGATATACTTACTAATTTCAGTATAGTTCCGGTGGATAGTGGCCCAAAGGTTATCTAGCTAATTACTAGTTAGGTAATTAAAATAATGTCTTAGATCAAGCTTCCTAGAAATAGAAGCTGAGATGGGGACTCTAGTGCAAGTGACTTATTAAGAAGGAACATGTCAGGGAATGAGAGAAGCAGAATAAAGCAGGGAAAGACCTGAGGGAAGGATATGATCTCAGGAGGGCGTTAGCACCAGCCTAATTTCCTGGGGAGCTTTGGAGGATGAATGGAACCACAGAGGTTGGTCCTGCCCAGAGGGAAGAAGCCTGGGCTGTTATATCCTGCATCAATCAGTCATTAACCAGCCCCTTGTCGGGAGAGAAACCTTACAAGTGTCACCTGGCTGATTCGCAAGGTGGCTCTGATCAGCCAAAGGCAATCCCCAGAGAAGTGGGTAACACTTAGCCTCCAACCACAGCAGCTGAGTGGATGGGCCAGCTGGTTAAGGGGATCTGGGCAGCGCACCAACAGCATCTGCTACAAATGGCATGCTCTTGTGTGCACAGTTCAGGTACGAAATTTCAGAAGGTGACTCCTTGAGATCACTTTGCACGACACACTTTGTTTTTAAAAAGAATGTAACTTCAACAAACTTCCGAACTTGCCTCATTGTTAAGAATAAAGATGAATGAGCAAGAACAGCATTGATAACTGATTTGGCAGCTAGTTGAAAGGGGAATCACAAATCCCAGTGGTGGTTTCCGCTTCTTCAAACTTGAGTGTTATCAATGGTTAAAAATTATAAACATGAGACACAGAAAGATGTACTCAGCCTTGTGCTAAGGATAAGGTCATGTCTAATTGGTACAAATCAATCATCCCCAGTGAAGTTAGTTTAGCAACTTTTATTAAATTCACAATGTAGCCATGAAAAGTGCCCAAGAGAACTACTGAGCCTGTAGTTTTTTCAAAAAGGGTGGTGTAAAAATAGAGAAATGAGAAAATTCAAATGCCTTCTCCACACAGGCATAAATTTGAAGTAAATAGTCATCTGAACTATGGTATTATTAACTATTTACACAGTATGTATATTTTGTTATATGGATTTGTATTTCTGTAACAGTGCATCCTAGGGGAAGTTTACAAATGAAGGTAGATGGGGTGTGTGTGTATATCAAATAACCACATGCTAATATTCTTAGATCCTTAGGTAATTATTACTACATCACGAATTTTATCTGAGTAATAAGGAAGAACTGAATATTCTGTTGAGATTCTGGAACTTACTGGAGATTTCTTTTATCCTAGATAAATAATTGAGTATTGTGTGATGTATGATGTGATATGTGTGTGTAGGTATGTGTTTATTCAGGATTAATAATGATGGTATTTTCCATTTAGCTTCAGTAAATAAGAGTTTGAAGAGGAATGAATATGCAAAAAAAGCTTTATTTTTCATAGGCTTAATGACTTTTTGTAAGATGGTTTGAAATAGCCATATATTTTTCTAAATATGGGAGATTGTTATGTTCTTCGTTATTGAGACCCGTAAGCTGCAGTTTGATGCTTTCCACTGAAAAGCATTAGAAGTGAGAAAAATAAGTGAGAGAAATAAGTATTCTCTCATAAAAATTAAATAATGAAATTAACACATACAGAATTAAATGAGTAATGAGTATTATTGATGTCTGAATATATTTCAAGCTAAAGCAACACTTCCCAACACTTCCCAAAGCTAACAAGTCAGCCAGAAGGAGGATTGATCAGCAATAGAAGATCATGGAATGAGAGTACCTAGGCAGACCTTGTGTGTTTAGACTCTGCAGACCTCTGTTCCATATAACACATGCGTCTCAGTTAGAGATTGAGACTTTTCATGCTGTCCAAGGCTGCTACCACTAGAATGCTGAATCTATCAGCAGCCCTTGTTCTACACACAGTTTGGTTTTATTCACTCAGCATATATTTATTGAGCACCGAAAATGAAAATCCTAGGTCTGTTCCTTGCTCTCTTCATGGTGCATGACAGGAGAGCAATTCATCCAGTTTGTATGTCCCAGGTTTCTGCATTATTTGGCTTCCAGTTGGATCCAGACAACAGGAGACAACAAAAGATGAGAGAGGGAGGTGAGGAAAAGCCAGGTAGTTCCCGTTTTCCATCTTTGCCTTCGTCAGCATCCCCGGCAACAGCTGTGTCTGTCTCCGCCATGGCCCCACTCCCCACTGCGTGGGGAGCTGTGTATCCTGCTATGGTCCTAGCCTCCCCAAGGTGACTCTGGCCCCTAGGCTCTGGTAGTACTACCCACTCTCTCTGTCCCTTAAGCCTCCAAGGGTGGTATCAGCTTCTTTTGTTGTTAGTCTCAGGGCTGCCTCATTGTGCTCCGGTTGTTTCCTCAGCCTCTTCTATCACTTGTGCAACCAAATCCTCCCATTAACTTCGTTTCTGTAGGAACTCAGAGTAGTTTCTGCTTCCCCACTTGGATCCTGATTAATCATGTATCAAGCACAGTGGCATGTCTGGAGAAAATGGAATGCAAAACCAGAAATAGCCCCTGCCCTCATGGAGCTTATAGTTTGGTAGGAAAAGCATATTTTAATAGAATAATCCTAAAATACATATGAGACGATTGCACAGGATTGAATAATTGAAGATTATCAAAAGACTCACAAGATTTCGCAGTGTGTACTTGAGTAAGGTTTTAATACAGGTGAAGGATACATCAGGACACAGAGCACAGACGATCACAGAGGGGTCTAGGGCTTCCAGGCACAGCCCCCTAGGGTCAATTTTAGTCATTCAGGACAGGACACTTTTTATCTTCAGATTACATACTATCAACATAAGTGTGAGTCCAGGTATGTATTTATTGAGGGGTCTTTCATACCCACCAGCCATGTAGTTAAACCCAGGCTGTGTAACCTATTAGACGAGGTGCAAACTATCAGTCTATACATTCCTAAACAATGTAGACAAGCTAATACATGCTGCCTCCAAGGGAATTTTGAGCTTTAAATAGCACATTGCACATTATAAAGTCCTCACTAGCACATTTCATTCTTATCTTGACCAGATTTCAAGCATCCCAGGAGACAAACACAGGGCTACCCCAGGATAGCTGCAAGGTAACCCTACCTTATACAACATAAGAACTTACAGTGGTGCTACAGAATCGGGGAAATTTTCACTAATGAAATGGTATTTTAGCTGAACTCTAAGGAATGAGTGAGGAATTAAGTTGACCCTGAGGGAAGAGAGGAATCGAGTAGAAGCAGCAGCATTTTGCAGTGCAGACCCATTCCAGCAAGTGAAACAAAAGCAATGTGACAAGAAATAAATAAAAAATGGTCAGGGAAAAGAGGCCAAAGCCACATCCTGGAGAGATCTGTAAGACAACCATATGGATTTGGAAAGTGATGGATTTCCATTTGATTCTGCTGATTCGTCCCTTGTCCTAGAAATTTTCTTGACTTTAGCAACACCACAGTTTCCTGGTGCTTCTCAATATCCTTTGTAACCATCCTTTTTGCATCAGGACTCTCAGCACCAGCAGACAATAATGAGAGAATTATTAAGACTTAGAAAAAGAGAATTCTTAACACAGAATTTCAAGGGGTGGATTGAGCAAGATTGGACGCAAAACGTCTTCCCTTAAAACCCTTTCTCTCTTCCTTGTTTGCTGACATTCTCACTGTCTGGCTCCCTTGCTCTCTCTACTTGGCTTTAGTCTGTGTGAGCTCCAACCTTAGCCAGAATGTAGCAAAGATGTCCACCAGAAGCTCCAGGGTTACATCCTAGAACTCCAAGTGAAATGAGGTACTCTTTCCCAACCGGTCCTGTGAAAACCCTGATTGCACTCTCAATGGTCAGGCTTGAGTCAAGGGTCTTTCTCCACAATTGTCATTATACCACAGGATACAAGATTCTGATTGGCCAGATCATGTTGTTAGCCCATGACTCAGGGAATGAGTCACTCTACCAAAACACTCAGACTGCTAGTTGTATAGGTGTGGGCTCCCAAGAAAAAGCAGGGATTATTCTTCCCCCAAAAAAGAGTTAGGGATGCTGGAAAGGCAGAAAGAAAAAGGAAGGGAAGGGGAAGGGGTAAAGGAAAGAAAAAGAGAGTAGAAAGAAGGAAAGAAAGAAAAAGAGAAAGAGGAAAGAGAAAGACGAAAGGAAGGAAGGAAGGAAGGAAGGAAGGAAGCAAGGAAGGAAGAAAGAAAGAAAGAAAAAAAGAAAGAAAGAAAGAAAGAGAAAAAGAAAAGGAAGGAAGGAAAAGGAAGGAAGGAAGGAAAAGGAAGGGAGGAAGGAAAAAGGAGACAGGAAGGAAGGAAGAAAGAAAAAGAAGAAAAAAGAGAGGAGAAGAAAAGAAAGGAATAAAGAAAGAAGAGAAAGATGGAGAAGAAAACAAACCAAAAAAGTGGCTACTACAACCTCCGCCTGACCGTTAAATGTCAGAATTTCTCAAGACTCATTTCCAAGCCTTCATCTCACACTATGAGCTCTCCCTAGGCAAGCTCATTTGCACTGTCTCCTTGGAATGACTACCACATTTGTCTCTTAAGCTCAGTTATTTCATCTAAGCCCACAGAAACATATTTAATTATACTTGACATCAGTTCTTGAACTTACAAACACTCCTGAAACTCAACAATTCTCAAATCAAACTTTAGACCTCCACTGCCCATCCTTAAGTCTGGTTTACTTCGAGTGTTTTCTAATTCAGTAATGGAACCACCAACATTCTGCTATGAAAGCCAAACTCCCAGATATCACCATGACTTGCTTCCCCAAGCACCCATCCACCCCAATTCAACTCCATTTAATCTCATAAATTCTTGTGACTCTTCCTCCTACTATCTCCACCTGTACCACCGTAGTCTACCTTATTATCTTACCCAGAAAACTAGTAAGAAATATTCTGATCTGTTCTTTTTATCTCCTTCTCTCCTGCAGTCTATCTATACATTGATGCCAGACAAGTCTTTTCAAAGATGAAAAGTGATTACTTCAGTACTCTACCTACCATCTAATTAAAATACTTTCAAAATTACCGTTTTTCTTAATAATATAAGACAATGTACATGAGCATGGCCTATGATCCCCTGAGTGGTCTGAGCACACTTACTCCTCTCCCAGGTCAGGCCTTTAAACACTCTGCTCTAGACAGTCTGTTATTTTATTTTATGTACCTGCTCCCACCTTCCATTAAGTTTTTGCATATCCTCCTTTACCAGGAATTCATTCTCCCTCCTCTTCCCCAACCCCTCATCTGCTTAATTTTCCATTCCTTTTTCATCTCAGGGAAATCATCTCTTTGTTAGGGCAGGCTTCCTCACCTTCCTCATGAGGTTAGATTCTCTTCCTATACACATTCATAGATCACAATGCACCTTCCTTCACAGCACTTACCACAGTTGCAACTGTATCTTCACCAGTGCAATTAATTGAATAATATTTAATTATTTGACACCATAACTGTCATGACTGAACATTCCAAAATATACCACATATTTTCTGGCCACATTGATGGGATTATAATGTAATATAAACCTGAATTATTTTAAAACTTATGCACAGCTGAAAATCACATATGTACTTTCTCAGTGCCTCTTTATGTGGAGAGTTTCTCTTATCCTAATTCATCCCTGACTATTGTACTCATGAGTTCCTGCCTCTGTTCTTTAGAATGGTTTCCTTTTTTTTTTTTTCTGCTGGACTGTATTAGCTTTCCCTTTTGCCACTGGGAACATAGCTGTTTGTAGCCATCCCAGGTCTATAAGTAACCTAAATGGCTGCTTATAATTTCTGCCCACTAGGAGAGGGACTCCTTTACTCCATTAGTCTCCTGTTTGAATCTTAACTCTGCCCCAGGCTTCAGGATACATAAACATTGCCAATCATTCTTAGGAAGTGAAGAGATTGCAAATAAGCAAAGAAAAAGTAGTTTTAAATATTCTTTCCAAATGACCTTGCAAGAGTTTTTTCCATTTTTAGAGGGAATAGTGGGAGTCAGAACTGGCAGAATAAAAACAGTGTATTCCTAGACCATATATCAGCAGATAAATGTGTTCTGCAGCATTAAAATTACCCTTGTGGTGCTCATTCCTGGATGTACCATGTGTTCTGTGATGTAAATCAGTACATAGCCTTATATTTTCCTCTGTGTCATGGACCCACAGAATTGCAGTAGCATGAACTGGTTGGCAACAAAATTCTTTCCAGTGCTTCATAAAGCCTTTGGCTTTTCTTCATTTGATATGTGTGAGTGGGAATGCACAAAAAACAAGAACAGATGATATTATTTAAACCAGTTGGTAAGAAATGTCTGACAAGAAAAAAGAAAACATATGTATCGATTCAAGTGCAGTAATTGGCTTGGCGGTTTTCTATATTATCCTTTCTACTTGTAAAAATCATCTCAAATGCAGCAAAATGTTCTTAAATCCTTTATACTTCATTCTAAAAGTCAATAGTCCAAAGAGGTTAACTCTTTTTGGGTTTTTGGAAAACAAAACAAAAACCAGAAAAGAGAACATAAATGTTTTCATTTTTATCTAAACTTTTCTGGTTGTTGCTGGTTTTTCCATCTCCACTTCATTATTGCTAACATGGAATTATTGATAAAGTTTAAAAGAAGAGAAACACAAATTCAGATTTTAGGAACTCACTTGAAATCCTTACTTAAAGACTAAAAGTCATTCATTTATTCATTTCATTCAATAAATACTAAGGATCTACTATTTTCCAGTTGGCCTCTTTGGCACTGGTGTATAATGCTACACACAGCACTCACTGCTTCCTTGGTTCCTGCCACCATAATAGGGAGATAGCAATGAAATAAACACAGCTATACTGTTACAAATTGGGATGCGTGTTACCATGGAAAAGTACTGGGTGGAGTTTTAGTCTGAGAGTCAGGGAGTGCCTCTCTGAAGAAATGTCTACTATGAGACCTAAAGAATGAGTAGAAGCTGTCGGATTAAGGGAAGGAAAGGTGTTTTAGCCTGTTTTCTGCTACTATAACAGAATACCACAAACCGTGTAATTTATAAACAATAGACATTTATTTGGTTCATAGTTCTGGAGGCTGGGAAGTCCAAGGTCAAGGGGCTGCATCTGGCGAGGGCCTCCTTGTTGCACCATAACATGGTGGAAGGGCAAACAAACAAGTGAGACAGAGAGAAAAAGTAGGCCAAACACTCAAGATAACAACTAACCCACTGCCAAGCTAACAGCATTAACCCATTCATAAGGACAGAGCCCTCATGACTAACCTCTTAAAAGCCCCACTGCCTGATAGAACTATATTGACAATTAAATTTCAATATGAACTATGGAGAACAGTTTGGAGGCTCCTCAAGAAACTGAAAAAATAGCTACCATATGCTCTAGCAATCCCACTGCTGGGTATATACCCAAAGTAAAGGAAATCAATATATTGAAGGGATATCTGCACTTCCATGTTTGTTGCAGCTCTGTTCACAATAGGCAAGATTCAGAAGCAAACTAAGTGTCCATCAAGAGATGAATGGATAAAGAAAATGTGGTACTTATACACAATGGAGTACTATTCAGCCATAAAAAAGAATGAGATCCTGTCATTTGCAGCAACATGGGTGGAACTGGAGGTCATTATATTAAGAGAAATAAGCCAGGAAAGAAAAGACAAACATTGCATGTTGTCACCTATTTGTGGGATCTAAAAATCAAAACGATGGAACCCAAGGAGATGGAGAGTAGAAGGATGGTTACCAGAGGCTGGGAAGGGTAGTGGGGAAATGGGAGAAAGGGTAGAAAAGGTTAATGAGTACAAACAATAATTAGAATGAATGAATAAGGCCTGGTATTTGATAGCACAATAGGGTGACTGTAGTCAATAGTAATTTAATTATAAATTTAAAAATAACTATAATTGGATTGTTTATACCAGAAAAGACAGATGCTTGAGGTGATGGATAGCCCATTTTTCCATGATGCGATTACACATTGCATACCTGTATCTAAACATCTCATATACCTCCTGATGCAACTACCATGTATCCACAAAAATTAAAAATAAAACATTATATAAAAATTTCAATATAATTTTCAAAGGGGATACTCTATAGTGGTGTGGGGAGGCAATCTACACATGAGGGGGCAATACCTGCCACAACTCTGATGCCAGAAAGAGCCTGGCTTGGTGAAGAGCAGGAAGAAAACCAGAAAAGCTTGCACAAAGATGGCGGTAGCAAGGGGAAGCCAGCTTAGGACAAGGTTGAAGCGGAGGACTGGCCAGATATCGAGGAACTGGCAGGGAAGAGTAAGGAGTGTGGATTTCTTTCCAAGTTCAACTGGTTTTCACATTGCTGATAGCATCTCCCAAGTGATTACAAGTCACATTGCTCTGTGTCATCCATAAATTATCCTCAAGAACTCCTAGGGCCATAACAATTTTATGAAGGACTCAGCTCTGATAACAGAAAGTCAATATTTTTAGTCTCTAGCTTTTCAAGTAGGCAGCTGGAAGTGTAGCCAAAGGATTTCAGATTTCACAAATGTGAGAGCAAGAGACATCTGCTAGTCTCTGTTCAATCTCTAATTTTCCTGTGTCTTTCTAAGTGACACAGAATTAGTAGGCTTAGAATTTGCTATAAAAACTTGTTAAATTCATGCTTTGTTCTTTAACAGCATCTTAGCTCTTCTGCTTACCAGCTTTGTGACTTGACAAGCTGTTTGACCTCTCAGATTCTGTTTTCTCGTGTATAAAATAGGGACACACTACAGTAGTGATTAGTACTATTCACCAAATATTTCCTGTTCTCTCCACTCTAAACACATGGTAGGATTATACTCTGCCCCATTCCCTTGTAGTTAGGTGGTGTCAGGTGACTAGTTTTGACGAATGAGCTATGCATGGAAGTGATGTTTGCCATTTCCAGGCTGGAGCTTTTGATTGCAGGTGTAAGGCTGTCTGAGCAATCCTCCCCTCTGCTGCCGGCCGCTCTGTCAGCCTAGGAGATATGAAGTAGGATGCAGAGTTGCCCATCAATGGACATGGTGGGTTATAAGCAACGGGGACTTTAGGTTACTGACCAGCCTCACTAACAGACTTACTTCATAGGTTTGTGATAAGAACTTGTATTCATCCATTCTTGCACTGCTATTAAAAATACCTGAGACTGGGTAATTTGTAAAGAAAAGAGGTTTACAGTCCCACCAACAGTGTAAAAGTGTTCCTATTTCTCCACATCCTCTCCAGCACCTGTTGTTTCCTGATTTTTTAATGATGGCCATTCTAACCGGTATGAGATGGTATCTCACTGTGGTTTTGATTTGCATTTCTCTGATGGCCAGTGATGATGAGCATTTCTTCATGTGTTTTTTGGCTGCATAAATGTCTTCTTTTGAGAAGTGTCTGTTCATGTCCTTCGCCCACTTTTTGATGGGGTTGTTTGTTTTATTCTTGTAAATTTGTTAGTTCAACCATTGTGGAAGTCAGTGTGGCGATTCCTCAGGGATCTAGAACTAGAAATACCATTTGACCCAGCCATCCCATTACTGGGTATATACCCAAAGGACTATAAATCATGCTGCTATAAAGACACATGCACACGTATGTTTATTGCGGCACTGTTCACAATAGCAGAGTTGGAACCAACCCAAATGTCCAACAATGATAGACTGGATTAAGAAAATGTGGCACATATACACCATGGAATACTATGCAGCCATAAAAAATGATGAGTTCATGTCCTTTGTAGGGACATGGATGAAACTGGAAAACATCATTCTCAGTAAACTATCGCAAGGACAAAAAACCAAACACCGCATGTTCTCACTCATAGGTGGGAATTGAACAATGAGAACTCATGGACACAGGAAGGGGAACATCACACTCCGGGGACTGTTGTGGGGTTGGGGGAAGGGGGAGGGACAGCATTAGGAGATATACCTAATGCTAAATGACACGTTAATGGGTGCAGGAAATCAACATGGCACATGGATACATATGTAACAAACCTGCACATTGTGCACATGTACCCTAAAACCTAAAGTATAATAAAAATAAAATAAAATAAAATAAAAAGAAAAAGAAAAAGAAAAAGGAAAAGAAAAGAGGTTTAATTGGCTCACAGTTCTGCAGGCTGTACAGGAAGCATAGCAGCTTCTGGCTCAGGGGAGACTTCAGAAAGCTTCCAATTACAGCAGAAGGCAAAGGGGCAGTGAGGCACTTCATGGCCAGAGTAGGAGGAAGAGAGAGGTGGGGAGGTGCCGCACACTTTTAAACAACCAGCTCTCATGAGAATTCACTCACTATCCAGTATCAAGCAGCAGATGATGCTAAACCTTTCATGAGAACTCTGCCCCATGATCCACTCGCCTCCCACCAGGCCCCTTCTCCAACACTGGGGATTATAATTTGACATGAGATTTGGGCAGGGACACAGATCCATACCATATCAGAATTTAATGAGATAATAGACACTAGGCAATTGCTATACTATCTGGCACACTACGAAGTGCTAAATATAGGCTTCTGTATTTCAGGTAAGCATTACTGGATTTCTCTGCCCAAGTATTAGCATTTGCGTAGCTTTCAGGATTTAATTTTCAGGCCTAGAATTGAATGATTCAAGTTACCATTAGAAATATTTACTCTGACATTTAATTGTACATGCAAATTATTGGTCATCAAGTTTGTAAATCATATTTTTGGTTTATGATAATATGTGATATGCAAGAACCTCCAAGAACTGAACATTACTTTGCTCACAAAAGTAAACTCATAATGGCTGAAAACATATCTAATCTGCTTTTCAATAAATAGTGATATGCAACTGATAGCTCTTGCCAAATGTAATTGAGATAAATCTTAACTGTTTGAAAATATTAAAGAAGTGTTTACTTTTAATTCATTACCGATGCAAAATGTTTGGGTTTAAAGGAGAAAATCAAAAGAAAACATTCTAAAATAATATTGATTTCTTTCTCTCCTTGCCATTTTTGCAAACATACTCTACCTGTAAATACGCACCTGCATAAATTATGACTAAATCTATTTTTACTGCTTCACAGTAAATCTTTTGCTGAATATATGGGGCCTTAATCTCCGGTGTATTATGTACTAAAGGCTAATAGATTTGGCAGCAAAAATAGACAGTTATATTCCATTAAAAACCAACTCCATAATTCATGACTGGACTTGGGGTCTGCTTCCAGCCCAATGGCACACCTAGCTCCCAAAGCTCTAAAACAAATTTTCCAGTTTTATAATTGCCAGAGTTATGTTTTTCTCCATTTAAAAAGCACATCAATATTTATGTTGTTTTCCATGTGTTCTCAAAATGACAGCTTAAATGATTTGACAATAAGTAAGATTTGATTAAATACAGTAATCCCTTGACAGGGTGGTTTATTTGATTATTCAAATTATTAATCATCATGCCATCTATTTAATTTTTTAATACTTAAATGAACTTTTTCTTGTAAAAGAAAATCTTGTAAAACAAAATCATATCAGAGAAAGCCCTGCAAATTACAAGGAAGAAAATAATCACTCACAATTCCAACCCTAGAAAAATATCACTGTTGACCACTTGAGGACTTTACCCTAGTCCTTTTATTCTGCAAACATTTGCCATAGAGGTGCCATAGAACACAAAATAATATATGCTGTTTGTAAATATTTGTGTATAATTATAAATGCAATCTATATAGTTCCTTATAAGGAAATACAAAAAATTATTAAGACAAAAACATAACCCAGGGAAAAACCATCAGAGATAGTCATTATTCATATTTTATTCACCCAGTCATTATTCACCTAAAAGCAGCCATTACTTAGCTACTTTAGTGTTCACCCAAAAGGTGTATTCTGCAGAATTGTCCTTAGCAGGGCAATTGCATTTTCCAGAGTGCCAAATATTTACTCACTTTTGAGTTCGAGCACCCACACACATCATGCATGTGCAATATGAAGCCACAACAACGTGTTACACTCTGTTGTTATCAATGTAAATAAAACCTAGCCTGTCCTCTCCAAGAGCTCCAGGTCTGAGGAGGATATAGACTAGGAAACAATTATAATACAGAGTGATTAATGCTAGGACTTGAGATAGGCTCAAGATGCCATGGCACTGCGATGGAACACAAACCTCGTCTGGTGGAGGAGAAGGTTTCAGGGAAACCAAAAGCTTCCTGGGGGCTTTGCAGTAAGGCTAGTTCTCAATGGACGCAGCCAAAGACAGAGGAAGAGAGCCGCCAGTGAGCATATGCAGTCTAGGATCAAAGGCAATTCCATATGGTTGGAGGATAGAAAGATAGTGACAGGAGATGAGGTGGGAGAAGTTGGCCTGCAGGATTCGTATTCCATAATAAGAGCCTGAATTTTATGCAAAATACAACAAAGCAGTTAAGCAGCAGAGTGACATATTCAGGTATGCATTTAAGAAAGAGCACTCTGGCTGCAGGAGGGGATGGATAAGACATGTGGCAACGCTGAAGCTAAAGAGAACAGTAAACAATGGTCATCATCCAGATTAGAAATACAGAGAGCCTAAATGAAGGCAGCAGTAATATAATGAATATTAAGAAAGTCAAGGAGGCTTAGACTGTTCCTATCTACATGCAGCTTGGGGATTAACCTCAGATGTTGATCATGCTTGCCAAATTATTAGTAAGACAATATCTCAAGACCTGCCTTGTTAATCTCCTTTCAGTCTTATGATATGAGGTTAAAAACAAGGCAAATAATATACCTTGGATTCTATTCTAAAGGGATCAATGTAAGAAACCTGGGTAAAATTCTGACACTATAATTGAAATCCAGGAACACGGGCCTATGCTACATCACATACGGAGAGCAGATGGCTCAGAGTGATCATCTCAAGAACTTCTCCTTGGGCAACGTGACTTTTGCAAAAGAACTAGGAAAGTGTTCCTTTGGGCCATGGTGATTTATCAAGGCTAGAAGTTGAAGAGATAATAAATCTATTCTGAACAATATACTTACTAAATCATAGTCATTTATAGTCCTCTCATGAGACAGGTACTCAAATGGGTACACATTTGCTAGGTAAACAAATGTATTGCATGGGGAATTAGGGATTTACAGCTAGCAGGGGACATTGAGGCTCAATATTGATGGTTTTCTTTTTCCATTTCGGTTGCTAACATGATTTATTTGCAGTTTTCTTAATCAAGGTGACTGACACAGAAACCTATCTAAATTTTTTAGCACAGCAGTTAAAGCAGTCCACAATACATAATTTGGCTCCTAAATAATTTCTCCCCCAACAATTAGAACTTTCTGAAACTGCTTTAAATCGCCTTATGAGGGTATCATGAGTTTGTGGTCATTGGAAGTATTAAAAAAAAAAGCCTGGAATATCAGTAATGAAATGCATCAAGCAGGAATCATACATACATTGAAATACTGGTTCATAGTTTTGAGGGTGTTTTCTTTTTTTTCTGTTGCAGCTATGTGGAGATATGCTTATGTATTAATTGTTTTTCTTGCTAACACTGTATAAGCAAATTCAACTAAATTGATATAAGATTTTGGATACGAGGTTAGAAAACCTGATACCTAGAATTATTTTAACACACATTTTTCAAGTTTGCTTATGACTTCACTAGGTTAGAACTTCTTAAAAAGCAATGCTTTAAACATTTTATTCATTCAACCTTTATTGAAAGCCAACATTGTGTTGCTGGATATGCAAAAATAAATCATGTATAGTGGGCTATTAAAAATTTTTATCAACTTACAAACTGAGTACAGGTATCTACTCTCACTTAGCAAAAAATAAATTGATTAAAATAATCCATAATAGTACATAAAAAATTAAAATCTTCCATTAGAGGAAGAAAATTTGTGAAGAATTTCTAGGAGATAGAAAATAATTACGTACAGAGAAGATAATTCAAAATACATGTTGGAGAAAATTACTCTTTCAAAAGCCAGACATGGCCAGAGAAACTGGAAGGGAAGAAGATAGAACTGAAGGGAAACATGGCAGAGGGGAACACCCCATCATGTGATGGCGAGAAATGCTGTTTCCACCTGAATGAATTCCCAAAATCTACAAAACAGAAAAGAGAGATCTGAGCTGTATTCATAATTCTTTAACGTTTTCAGTATTCTCTCCAGCACTGCTTACTGAACTTGTTCAGGAGTGAAGCCCTGTGTCCCCTGGGAGTGTGCTGCACTGGCAAGAAGAAATGGATGACTCACAATTTTGACAGTGACTCTAAAGAAAGAAAAAAAATCTGTGACTCAGGGCCTTGGGGAGAAGACATCTCTTCAAAAACTCATCTGATTTTTTTTATGCCATGTAATTACTCAGAGAACATTAAGAGTCTAAAAAATTTCAACACTGGTGTCTAAGAGATATGGAATTACCTTTTGCCTGAGATGCTGGAAACAGTGGGGGCAAGTTTGTAACTAGAAAGAATTGAGCAAGTCCAGGATCAGGTATCCAAATTGCCCTCTCTGCTGTTGGCATAGGGGATTGAGATTTTCTGGGTCTTAAGTAAGGTTTTCTTTTTATCTAAGGAACTATAGTTTCTATGCAGCTCCGAGGGGGCTTAGAGAAACCTAGCGTGGAAAAAAGAAACTGTCAAAGCAGTGTTTGGTGAAATGAGATGGGAAATTTCATGAATGGTGGGCACAGAGAAACTGACTAGACAAGAGAACATGAACATTATAATGATATCAAATGGAAAATTTGAAAGTTTATTTTGAAGGAGATGGCTAAAAACAATTTTATTCTGAATGAGAATGTGATTGCCAAGAATCAGTCTTCAAGCAATCCAGGATTTAAATTTCCTTGTTCTAGGCTCAGAATTTAAATAGGCAAAATGCAGGAGTTCGAGGCTGTATGAGCTATGATCATGCCTCTGCACTCCAGCATGGGTACAACAGCGAGACTGTATCTAAAAGAATAAAAATAAATAAAATGAAAAATAAATGGGCAACAGGAAAGACTTTAAGACCACTCTCCCCTCGCTGTTCATATGGCTGGGTTCTTCCCATTATCCAGGTTTCAATTTTAAGATCACATCCTTACATATAGTTTTCACTGAATACTTAGCAATTTGATCTTATATAACACATTGAAATGCAACACGTGTGTTTCAAAGTCAAGCGATTAGAAGACTATGGGCCCTAACTGCTGTTTATGGAAGTATGCATCCATAGCAAATGCTGTCAGAGCTCCCATGCACACCCAATTCCATTAACAGTCTCCTCTGATCCTTCTTCTCACTGACAGCCTCTCACCAAGTGCTGGTGCTCTCCCTGAGGATTTTCTCTGGCTGCAGGAGCATGTTTCAGCATGCAGGGCAGACTGGAAGAATCTGTGAGTTGATGCCTCAGGAAGCAGCCCTCAACAGACATCAGACAGGAAATGCTGGATAAATATCCCAACTCCTCACCTCTTGGGTAGGACAACACTGAGGAATGTCCTGCAAAGTCTCCCTAGAGTCCCAAAGGGCCTGAGCCCCAGTTACCCACAGCAGCAATTCTGCACATTAGCACACTCCTTTAGTAATTTTCCTCCTTTCCTGTCTTATTTCCCCTCTCCTGTCCAGTGTTTCCTGGGATCATTCCCGAAGCAAGTCACTTGCACTCACATCCACATCTCTACTTCTGGGGAGTCCCAAACTCAAAAGGCATTTTTCTACAAAGGAAAATCAAATATAAAAGAAAGTAGAGTAAGAAGAGTTGGGACCAACAATGACTGATGATTAAGGAGCAAGAATAGCGGCAATTAAAAACTGTAGATAACACTATGGATGCACTGATGACACAGTGTCTTGGCCAAGCCCTGTGGGAATTCATACTGTTTGCCTGTGTGCAGCAGCGATGCAAGTTTTGCAGTGCTGTGAAATATTTAGTGGACACTGACTTTCACAGAATCCTGGACTACTGTTCTCAATAAGCTCCAGTATTGTGCTATTTCAAATGTAGAAATACCAAATTTTACTAATTGTGAGCTCCTGATATAGTAACTTACTAGCAGGTAGCACTTGGTTATATATTTAAAAATGAAATGATATCATATGGCATATCATTTCCCATAATAAAGAAAAAGCTCTCAGTGTTCTATCAGTTTGGGCCCTTAAGACTCCGGATAGGCAGGTAGATGCTGGACCACACTGTCTTCCTGCACTAAAAACAGGTTGCAGACGCTGGGTAAAACCCCAAGAACCACAAGCAGATGCCCACTGTTTTCCTGGCAGCCTGACCCTTGCACCGCAAATACTTTAAAAAATAAGTTCCCAGTTCTTAAAAGAGCAAACATATCTTTAAAGGAAAAAGAAAAAATACACAAAAGTCTTACCGACCTTGGGTTTAATATTTACTCTTCTCTTTCTTAGGTCAAAGCTACTGAGTATAAACTGGGCTCCTGCCAGGTTCTTACCATATTCCTTCAATGGCTATTTTTCAGGCAGCTCTGTTTTCTGGAAGAGATAAGAAAATAGCACCTGGGAGGAGATGAGCCATGCTTGTGTTACTGAGCGATTCTAACATGTTTGGTGGGGGAGAGGCACATAGATGTTAAATCATTCACCCTTGGCAGAGAACATCCTTTGGGTAGAGTGTTTCTTATCCTCCTCCACCTAGAAGCCTTGTTTCTAGTTTCCTGTGCTTGCAAGCTTGTCTCTCCCAACTAGGCTGCAAATGAATTGAGAGCAAGGATCTTGTCTAATTTACCTCTACATCCCCAGGACAATAAGCAAGGGTGTAAATGCCTAGTTGCCTTGCCCAGGTAAAGAGAAAAGCAACCTGAGGCGAGATTCCACTGCAGCGCCCCCTGCAGGCTCCACAGACGTGGTCTGAATTCACCGCCAGCTTCACTTCCTTCCATTCCCTGTCCTACTTGCCCCATTCCTTTACTGTCTCTGTGGAGCCTTCCTTAGTAAAGCACTTGCACCCAATTCTCAAGGTTTGCTTATGAAGATCAACAGCTATGACATCAACCCATAGGACAAAAAAACAGAGCACTGGAAGCAAAGTAGGCAATAGAAAAATTAATGACTGCCATGTCGTCTTAGAGAAGGATCCTCGATTTCCACTCAAATTAGCTTGAGTGGAAAGTTTACAGAGGACTCTACATTGCTAGAAGTACTGGATGGGCTTCGGGGAATTCACAAGTCACCTTTACTTGCTAGAGCTACATGGTGTCTCTCCTCTGTTTCTCTCAGCACTTGTACTCGTCTTTTTTGCTGTAGTCCCATATTGCCTATGATGTTTTACTCTAATGTAATGTGTTTGCACATGACTGTGGCTTCCGAAGGCAAAAAAAACTCTTGCCCTGACTCTACAGAGAACTAACTTATCCAGTCCCTTAATTCTGTAGGTCCAAATGCCAGACAAAAATAAAATAAAATGAAAAAACAGACTCTGATGAGCCCAACCAAGGTCAAGTCCCTGCCCCATCCCCATCAGATTCAACAGTGGAAACAGGGTCATCTCCCATGACAAAACCACTTCTTTGACAGTACTGTGGGCATGAGTGGACTTTTTCGGGAGGAATTATGCACTCAGGGCAAGGACTGACATCTGTAGGGCAATAACAAGCCAAGACATTGTTTAGCCTTCAAGCCTCTCAATGTTGGCCCTGCCCTATCCAGCCAAGGGTGAAGATTCCCAGTCCTCTTGAACATGCTCCATCAACTCCATTCTCATGGGCTTGCTCACTGTCTACCAACATACTGGGCTAAATTTGCCTCCAGGCTTCCTCTCATTGTCCCTCAAATTATACAGGCGTTTGCTCTTTTCTGAAAACACTATCCTTCATTTCCTACTTTCTCCATGAAGCCTTTCCCAGAATTCCAATTGTCCTCTAATGCCTAAATGAACATTTTATTTTGTCCATTTACCCATTGATGCATGGTAGCACCAGGGTTGTCTTCCTTACTTAGAGAATAAGTTCCTTCAAATCAGGGAGAGACCATGCCTCCTATTTCTTCTGTTTCACCTATATCATTTGGCACAATTCTGAGCACTTGTCAGCAAAACATAGCTGCTTCTCCCTAATGTACTGAATGAAGTAGATAAAGCTTTTCTACAGCACCTATTTCAGTGCCTTAATCATAGGCTGGATAAGAAACTTTTTGTACTACTGCCCCTTGGGCCTCACCACTACAGCATGAGCTTATTCCACTTCAACTGCCAGGATCTGTATCTCTTTGCCAGAGGGCTTTTTCCCAAGCAGCAGGAAGCCTTTCTGGCCTTGGGCATAGTAGACTGGATAGTCTGGAAAATTAATTGCTGGCAGCACTCAATTCAGGAGCTGGTGGATGTAACCCAGCTCCCTCACCCCTCCATAGTGTGTCCGGACTTGGTTCCTTCCAGTGGGTTCATGGTCTCGCTGGCTTCAAGAATGGAGCTGCGGACCTTCGCGGTGAGTGTTACAGCCCTTAAAGATGACACGGACCCAAAGAGTGAGCGGTAGCAAGGTTTATCGTGAAGAGCGAAAGGACAAATCTTCCACACAGCGTGGAAGGGGACCCGAGCAGGTTGCCAATGCTGGGTGGGGTGGCCAGATTTTATTCCCTTATTTTCCCCTCCCATGTTCCATTTCTGTCCTATCAGAGTGCCCTTTTTTCAATCCTCCCCATGATTGGTTACTTTTAGAATCCTGCTGATTGGTGCATTTTTACTGAGTGCAGATTGGTGCATTTTATAATCCCTTTGCTAGCTACAGAGCACTGATTGGTGCATTTTACAATCTTAGCTACAGAGTGCTGATTGGTGCATTTTACAATCCTCTTGTAAGACGGAAAAGTTCTCCAAGTCCCCACTTGACCCAGGAAGTCCAGCAGGCTTCACTTCTCAGTAGGTTAACGCTGAGTGTTCTACACTGTTTCCCAGAGTTCCCCAGTGGGCTTGAGCTCCAGCTGCCCACAGTGGTGACTTATTTGATAATGGCCTCCTTGTGTCTGCCTTTCCTTCGTGTCTCACTTCTACACTTCCCTGTTAGTGTTTCCTGGGATCACCTCCCAATTAAACCACTTACACTTGAATTCTTGTCTCCCGAGTCTGCTTTTAAGGAAACCTAAACTAAGACAACGTTCAACAAATGCCAATGGAAAGGTTGAAAAGGTAATTTTCACCTTCCCCCTCACAGGTAGAGAAGCTAGGCCATTGACAGGGTTGGATTTCTCAAGACTAGCAGGATAGAGGACTCCACTCCTATGGAAGCACCTTTCAAGAAGAGATGGTATGGGAATCAGTTTAAAACACAAAGCACTGCATCCTTGGGGGCATCTGTGAAGTTCATTGCACCCAAACAGACCTCCTAGAGAGGGCAGGTGCTGACAACATAACTGCCAACAATTTACTGGTCCAATTTGGGATAGGCAATATATATCTCGGCAGCCCAGAAGCCACTTCCCCATTTGTCCTGGTTTTCATTAATTCAAAAAAGAGGAAGAAACCAATAATGATAATAATAATAACAATAACAACAACTATTAGACTTTCTGCTAACCTTGGTGAGCAGCATTTGACTTGAGCTATGAAATCAAAGAAATGTCCCTTTCTTGCATCTTAATTTTGGAACAAATTCGACCTGTTAATATAGTCCTTCAAGAATGAAACAGACAAAACCATACAAATGCTTGGAGGATGATGGGAAAAACCAGTTACTTCTGACTAACTGGAAGGGCAGCTTGATCATTTCTGATGGTTGATTGCATAATTTCAGTCCTTGAACATTTGATGTGCCATCCCCTTGGTTGCTGGAGGAATGCAATTGCTCTATGAAATATGAAAAGACTTGACAAGAACTGTTTTCATGGTTATGTGCCAAGTTCTTGCTTTAACTTGCTTGCTTAATCAAATGTCTACTCATGATGTCTTTGGGAGTTTCTAAATTTCATTAGCTCTTTCCTTCAAGAGAAATTAATCTACTTGGCAAGGAAGGTTTATTCCTCGTAGGTCAGCAAACATTAGCACTTTCTAATAATTAGTTCCAAGATCCAGTTTCTAGATACCTACCAAGTTCAGCCCTGGTTCACAAGAAATTGACCTATTTTCAGTGGAAGCACTGTAACCAGTGCAAGAAACACTATCTCATGGAACAGTGTTAATCTGTCATTACAGCCAAAATGATTTGTTATAGCAAAGCAACAATCAGACTAAAGGATGCCTGTCCCTTCATTAAGGAATATCTAGAAGAATGCTCTGTCATGAATTTAATCTGAGATTTGCCTGGCTATCCTGATGAAAACCATCTAATGAATATGTAAATTTATCATTGTCTTCTATTGTAAAAATGTACAGCAAATTTTCTGCTTGGCTATGCATAATCAGAAGAGAAATCCTCACTGCTGTGAATTCGAACTTGAATAAAAATTGTCTTCTCAGGAAAAGAGCATGCTAGATGGAGGAGGGGTTAACAAGAGCCTTCAGTTTACAGATGTAGGATGTCTTCCTGCTGTTAATTATAGTGGTAGGAAGCATAATGGCCTTCTCCCCAAAGACATCCACATTCTAATCCTTGGAAACTGAATATGTTACCTCACACAGCATGGGGCCCACTGGGACTGGACCCCTCCAGTTGGCAGGTCCATTGAGGCTTGGGTACATGGGTAGACATTCACCCTCATTTACCATTCTGCTGAAACTGTATTTCTGAATGGGAAGAAGGAGTCTACTGGAAGGAAGAGTCATGGCTCCTGGAAAGTGGGGGAAATGAAGCAAAATGGAGTTCTTTCCAGAGTTGCCAGATTATTTCAATAAAAATATCGGACATGTGTGAGTAAAAAAAATGGACAAAATAGCAACAAAAATGCAATATGGAAAGATTTCTGGAAGCAGTCCATAACATCTTGTATTTTGCACTGAATACAGTGACATTTTTTCATTTCTTTATTTTTCAGAAACTCAGGTTTTGTACATGAACTAGAAAAGCATCACATAGGTCAAGACAAGCAAAAAGATTGTTCAAACATCAATTAATGACATGAAAAATAATAAAAACTGTTTAGTTAGATTGTTTAGACTTTTATAAGGAAGACTAATATAAATTTACTGACACATTTCTTCAATGTGTTTCCAGAATAAAAGCTCAAACCCTCAATGCTTTCAGAATAAAAGACCACACATGATCTTAGGTGTGGTAAACACCCTCCAGAGTACTTCAAATCATGGGTTAGACAGAAACTACAGACCAGCAATATCCAATGGAAATATAGCATGAACCATGTTCAAAGAAGTTAAAGGAAACATATGAAATTATTTGTAAGAATCTATCTTATTTAACTTGATATAGCAAAAACATTATTTCAACGCGTAACCAATATAAAAATTAACAAAATATTTTGCTTTTTCAAATCTGTTCTTGAAATCCGATGTGTAATTTACTTACACCATATCTCAATTTAGATAGTAAAATTTATCAGAAATAATTAATCTGTAGTTACATTTCATAAAATTTATAATTGACAAGATTCACATACTCAAGTTGTTCTAAGCATACATTAAAAAGTTTCCAATAACTGAATCACAGCTTTTTTCATTTTAATTTTTAATTACAATTAAATAAAATTAGAAATTCAGTTCTTTAATCACAGTAGCCAGCCGGGCACGGTGGCTCACACCTGTGATCCCAGCACTTTGGGAGGACAAGGTGGGCGGATCACGAGGTCAGGAGATTGAGACCATCCTGGCCAACATGGTGAAACCCTGTCGCTACTAAAATACACACACACAAAAATTAGTCTGGCGTGGTGGAGCGCACCTGTAGTCCCATCTACTCAGGAGGCTGAGGCAGAGGAATCGCTTGAACCTGGGAGGTGGAGGTTGCAGTGAGCCAAGATCATGCCACTGCACTCCAGCCTGGTGACAGAGCGAGACTTTGTCTCAAAAAAAAAAAAATCACAGTAGCCATATTTTATATGCCTAGTTGACACCTGTAGCTTATGACTACCATATTGAACATCACAACACTGGCTCATACACAATGACTATAAGAATGTGTGAGATTTGTTTCACTTTCATAAATTTTTTGTGCTAATTTTCTATGTGACCCATTTTTTTCTCCGCAATGTTTAATCTGAAACCTTTAAATGAGAGACCTTTGTGTTCTTGTCAGTAAGGAGGTGAATAAGGTTAGGAAAGGGGAGAAGTTTCTATGAAAGAATGGAGGATGTTGGCAGAAGCTTCAGAGATAGGAAATCAGCCTAACTTTCCAAGATCTGTTGGGCAGAAAGAATAGAGGTTCCCAGGGCAGTAGGATGGGCCTGGAAATTGTTCTAGCACACTTTCAGACTGGGCTCTTGTTTACAAATGACAGAAACTTGATTCAAACTGGCTTTGACAATGAAAGTACTCTATCACTTCAAGTAAATAAAACATCTACATGTTCTGTAGTGAGAAGCTCAGGCATGGCTAAATCCAGAGGATCAAATAATGTCATCACAAATTTATTTTTCTTAATCTCTCAGCATCAATGTCCCTGTGTTGCTTTAAATCCAATCAGAGTTTCACCATAGTAAAAAGATGGCCACCAGCTACCCCAACCTATGTCCTATTCCTAACAACTCTACCAAAAAGAGAGTACTTCTTTCTGAAAAGCCCCAGCCAATGTTCTGGGCTGATGCTCCCCAGTCTGGGCATAGATCTCATGCTCATTCCTCAGCTAATTCCCAGGCCTGGTGAATTTCCCAGCTTTGGAGATGGAGGGTTGGATCTGACCACTCAACCCCCATGAATTAGAAAAGAGAGAGTGGTTTGTTCCTCCAAGGAAAAATCAGGCTGCTATAGCTAGGAGAAGAGGGAATGGATGCTGGGCAGAAAAAATGTCTTGTGTGTCAAATCAAGACTTTTGACAATGAGGAGGCTAGTCAGTTCTCTCAATTTATTCAGACTTTAGGTGTTTCATGAAGAAAACTGTATCATCTGCCGAGCACCTAATCTCCTTTCCCCATTAGTCAGTCACGTGGGAATTCATAACTTTTTAAAGCTACCTAACCTTGAAAAAGTTGTTTAATCTCACCATGATTCAGATTTTCCATGTATAAAATGGAAATGATAATAGGGCCTACCTCATACATTTATAATAAAGATTACATTTAATCATATATAATAAGATAATAAAATAAAGATTATATTTAATCTTTTATAAATGTATGAGGTAGGTCCTATTATCATTCCTATTTTATTTGTTCTTATTTGTGAAGTGCTTGCAATAAAGTCTGGCAGATGACAAGGGCTAAAAAAAACCCACTAAATAAAAACACAAAAGTGCGATATTATACATTTTTCTCAGAAAAGAACATTCATTGACTTCTCAAATGAATTCATCGAGGCTTCTTCCCATCAAGGTGGCCTCCAGAGAGATGAGAAACTACTGGAAATGTTTACTAAATGAATGAGTCTCATTTTCAAAGGAAAGGACATAGACACTTTAAGACACACGGATGTCCTTTAATGCGGCTTATCTGTATTGTAATTTCTGTGAGCGTGCATTAGAATGTAATTAATTAACACCAATGCAGTCCTCCTGTCAAGGAAGCCCTGCCTAATGTAATGGTGTCAAGGAACAATCTGGGCATTACAAGTATCATGAGGAATTGCTTCCATCCCCATTCTATTCTTATCGTCACAATATTTGGTTTAATTAAGTTATATAGGATAGTAATTATAGCAAACGTAGTTTGGCTGGGAAAATACTCCTTGTGATATGAAGGTCACATCTCCAGACACCACTGCTGGGGAAGGCAGAATTCAGTCCCTCCTTAGGACATAAAAACTCCCAGACACATAAGAAGACTGAGAAGAGGAACTGCCTGCTCCTGAAAATGCCAAATTGATATATGGTGAGAAGCCGAGTCTTAGAGTCCCTTTATTGTTGGATACATTCAATAAATAAAAGGAAAGAGCCACCTATAAAAGGTAATTCAAGGGACCACCGTTCCAAAAAGATTAGTCTAAAATTAGTCTAAAAGCTCTGCCTTTCCGAAAAGATTAGTCTAAAACTACAGCCCTAGGGTCAGTTCTCTGATTTGGCATTGCCTCAAGTAGGCCCTTGCCTGTTACAGGGACATTTGCTACCTGGAGGGAAACACATTAACATTCCAGCACCACCACCACTGTCATGTAAGTAATGTACTAGATGACTCAGCTGGGTGTGGCAATGTTTCCATTCCTCACACTTCCCCCATGTCCTTGCCCAAGAACTCTCCAGTTCCTTCCTCTAGAAAGTGTGCTTTGTCCCATGTGGCTTGCTTTGGCCAGTGACATATGGGAAAGAGTGAGGATGTACTGTTCTGAGCCTACACCCAAAGAAGTGCTATCCCTTTCTGCTCATTCCTCTTGGTTTCTGCCACACCATTCTTCTATTCTAGAAGAATGTGAGACATATGGAACAGAGGCACCCTGGCCAATCAGCAAGTCTGTGAGTGTGATCATCAATGCTTATCATTAAATGCCATTGAGATTTGGGGTGGTTTGTTGTGCAGTATGGTCAAGGTAACAGTTGACTAATACACTAGTTATTCAGCTAAGACAGAAGCTCTGAGTGTCTTAACCACAGCAAGTAAAATCTCCTGTAAGACAAGGCAGAATTTGTAGCCTTCATTGTAGCCATTCCCTTGGCCCTTTTTCCTTGCTTTGTATAATTATAGAATCTAAGGAGTGAAATACTCAAGTTCCAGAATTTTTTACAGCTAGGGTGGCCATATGATGCATTTGTAGCCAGTGATACATGTTTCTTTCTTTTTTTTTTTTTTTTCAGGGGACTCCTGGAAGTACTTTTGCCTTTTGCCATCATGAAAAGAGCAGACTTTTGTTACTGCTCTTCTCCCTTCTTCCTGCCTTGAAGGCAGTCACGATTCCTGAAACTAATGCAGCCAAGGTGCAGCCAGGAGGGGAGCAGCATGAGGTTGAAAAATCAACAGCTTAAGGAGGGCAGAGTAGGAAGATGGAAAAGGCATGGGTCTTTGATGATGTTGCTGAGTTAACTAAACCACCAGTAACAAATGCCTCAGTCTTCTTTTTCTTAGAGCTAAAATTAGTGTCCATTTTGTTTAAGCCCCTATTAGATGGGTGATATCTAATGTAATATCTAAAATTAAATGAATTTCTAACTGATATGCCTAATTTATAGTTTGGCTTGGAACTGGCTTAGTCTGTTTGCATCAGAAAGATGGCGTAGTTTCCCCCATTGGGTATTGGAGTAACTAAAATAGAGATAAACTGAAGGTTTTATGGCCTACTGAGGGCAGAAGGAGGGGAGAGCAGGGAAGCAGCAGTCTCAACCTTTAACATCAAATAGAAGTCCCCT
Source organism: Nomascus leucogenys (assembly GCF_006542625.1). Lineage (NCBI taxonomy): Eukaryota > Metazoa > Chordata > Mammalia > Primates > Hylobatidae > Nomascus > Nomascus leucogenys. The sequence goes on from NC_044391.1 coordinate 4,414,936, forward strand.
AGGAATTGAGGTGGGGAAGGCTTGGAACACCTCTCTTCTCTGCCTCTTGTCCTGTTTACCTATTAAAACCCAACCCATCCATTCCTAGCCTCTTCCATGAAGCTTTCTCAAAATCCAGCCAGAATGAACCACAGCTTTCTCTGAATATCTAGAGTTGTTTATTGGTTTTGATCTATGTGTGCCACTTAATAGGCACATCACACTTGTCCCTGCATGAGTCCAGCTGTGTAATGTGTCTTATCTTCCCTACAAAGACAACATCTTAATCTCTGCAGAATCTCCTGTAGAACCTAGCAAATACTCAGCAGATATCAAGTCTTTAGTAACCAGTAATAACAATTAATTATATAAAATGAATATAAACTTGCTTTATAACATGCCTATCATCACACCCCTGCTTATGGGTGTATCTGGAAACTTAATTAGGAGTTGGTAGCAAAAACAGTCAGCTATTTCTCTTCTATTGCAGAGGAAATAGATTAGGAGAGAAGTGAGAGAGGACAACACAGAGGAGAAACAAACAGCAGTTCAAAGTCACCTCCAAAGAGACCAGAGTCTCTGTATAATTTATTCCCTCTTGGGAGCATTCCTATCAGTAGTTTTGATGAAAAGAGAGTTAGCAATCTGGCACCGTTTTGCATATTTACACTGTTCCTTAAAATATATGTTGAATCATTTAGACTTTTAAGCTTCCACTTTAGTAAAAAAAAAAAAAAAAAAAAAAAAAAGAGGGAAAGTCTAAGCTGGAGAGTGCTAGAACTCATAATTAAGAAGGAGGGGAGTCTTACACTGGTCCCCCAGAAGCAGACACTGAAACAAGGGTTTGAGTCCAGATGGTTTATTTGTGAGGTGACCCTGGGAACTGTTGTAGGAAAATGTGGAGATGAGACAGTGAAGGAAAGGAAGCTAACACAGGTGCATTAATGAGTAGGTAATTGGAAATCAGTCCCCAGGGAAAGCTCTATGTAGAACACAGCTCCAGATTGTTCCCCATGTGTGATGAGGAGCTGGGATGTTTATCTACTAACTCCCATTTGCACTTGGGCACTCTTAGCCTGCCCCAATCATAACTGATCACGCTCCTGCAGCCAAAGAAAGTCCTTAAGCAGAGAATCCAAGGTGCTTGCAGTAAGAAACCATTGGCATGTGCAGGAATACTGAGTATTGATGATATGTAAATAGGACATCAATCGTGTCTGCTATATGGGGAAAAGTAGAGGGTAGCAGAGTAGGGGCTGCGGGATGAGAGAGCAAGGAATGAGGAGCACTCACCTGGGGAGGGCTGACAACTATGTAGCCAGGTCTCAATGAACAAAAATAGGCATTCTGTTGAAACTGCTGGGGAAGCCTATAATATCATACCTCTCCCATTTATCTTAATTGTCTTTAAATATAGGATACCTTCAAAATCATAAGGGCCAAAACTTATATTTATCAACCTTCCTGTCCTCTATTGAGGGAATAATAGAGTACATCCATATAGCAGGATATTCTGAATCTGTTTAAGATTATGATTCATAGTTTCAACAAAAATAAAAGGCATTTATAATTTAAAGTTAAGTAGTTTTTTTAAAAGGCAAGATCTAAAATTGTATATCTGGTAGGATTTCCACACTGTAAAAAACATGTACTGAATCAATATTGGAAGAAAATGTTAACTTTTTAAAAGTTTTTGAGTGGTGGGATTGTAGTTTCTTTCCTCTGCTTCCTTATAATTTTCTAAAGTTTACATGTTTTCCACAAGGACATGTATTACTTATAACTATAAAGATTTTTTATAAAATCTCTAAATATATATATATGCATATATATATATATATATATAGCCACTCATTGCCACTAATGGTCCTGCAATAATTTTGCTAAGTTGGCCCATCTGATCCTTTGTTGTTAGATTCTGTTTAGGACTGTGCTCAAGGGCACTGGCTCCCAGGAGATTAACATCTTCAGCTTTGCTCTCATTTCCCAAGAAGTCTGTGTCACATTTCAGTTCAGCCAACCAACACGTATTCACTAATTTAATAAATATTGATAGATTACCCAGTGTATGCCAGGCACTAAATAAAACCAAATACAGTTTCCAGCCCTCATGGAGGGAACTGAGTAATAAAAGCAAACGAATAAAACTGTCCATCTTTGAGTAGTGCTATGCAGGAGAGATGCCTGGTTGTATTAGAATCTGTAGTAGGAGATTTGGATCTAATGGGCTGGGCTGCCCTCAGGAAGTGAGGGTCAACCTAAGATCCCAAGGATGCATGGAAGTTAACCAGGCAAATGTTAATTGGGCTTCTAATGTGTACAAGGGGTCACCATGCTGGAGTCTTGGGACACAAACTTCTGTCCTCAAGGATCTAGCCATCTGATTGCCAAGCCACAGTCACGATTCCTAAAATAAAAGAAAAATCCCTACCGGTATTAGATTAAGGCCCCCGATGTCTATAAGAAGTTCCAAGGAGGAGCAATCAGTAAGGGCTAAAGTAGTCCAGAAAGACTCCAGCGAAAAAGTAGCTTAGGTGCACTTTTGTGTCAGCCAGAAGGACAGGCTTGCCTAGCAAGGGGAACTGCATGAGCAAAAGTCCAGAAAGGCCAATGTCAATAATCTTTATATACGAGAGTAAAATGAGAGATTGAAACTGAAACTGTTACTGGAAAGGCGTCCTGATCCTGACCCCAAGAGAGGGTTCTTGCGTCTCACACAAGAAAAATTTCTAGGCCAATCCATGAGGTGAAAGGAAGTTTATTTGAAAAGTAAGGGAATAAAGAATGGCTACTCCATAGGCAGAGCAGCCCTGAGGGCTGCTGGTTGCCCATTTCTATGGTTATTTCTTGATTATATGCTAAACAAAGGGTGGATTAATAATGAGTTTTCCAGGAAAGGACTGGGCAATTCCTGTAACTAAGGGTTCCTCAGGCTTTTAGACCGTTTAGGGTAAATTCCTGATGTTATCATGCACCTGTATATTGTCCTGGTGCTGGTGGGAGCGTCTCTTCGCATGCTAATGCATTATAATTGACCTCTAATGAGCAATGAGGATGACCAGAGGTCACTGTCATTGCTGTCTTGGTTTTGGTGGGTTTTGGCCAGCTTCTTTACTGCAATCTGTTTTATCAGCAAGGTCTTTATGGCCTATATCTTGTGCAGACCTCCTATCTCATCCTGTGACTTAGAATGCCTAACCGTCAGGGAATGAGGACAAGAGGACAGCTTTGACTTTTCATGACTTCATCTCCGACCCAACCAATCAGCACTTTCCACTTCCTGCCCCCCCTACCCATCAATTTATCCTTAAAAACCCCAGTCTCCAAATTTTTGGTGAGATTGACTTGAGTAGTAATAAAACTCTGGCCTTGTATTCTGCCGGCTTTGCGAGAATTAAACTCCTTATGGCAATTTCTCTGTCTTGATAAACCAGTTCTATCTGGACAGCTGGCAAAATGAACCTGTTGAGCAGTTACAAGAGTAAAGGATGAGTACTGAGTGGAAAGGATGGCCTGTCCTTGGGAGTCGGGTAAGGACACTTGAACTCATGATAGAAGCTACGGAGCAAAGAGTGATCAGACAAAAGTTATATCCGTAGGAGGATGGATGTGGATTACTGAGGCCACATGAGAGAGGCCCTATGACCTCTCTCTTTCCGGGACCAGGAACTATTACTGTTTTTTTGTGACTTTGGTAAGTAAGTGAACCCAGGGCATGGTTTGCAACCAGCTGCGTTGGTCATTTTTATGAATCGATTTGTGCAAACCTATGGCAAGCTCTCCTAATATAAACAGGTGGAAAGAGAGAAGTCAGAGGGACTGGCCTCAGTAATCCAGACAGCAAATCTTACAGGGAAGACCCTCCTTACATCCTGGGGAATACGAGAAGTTAACTGGGTTTTTACCCTCTGAAAAGGAAATTTCTATAAGAAAGGGAAGCATCATTGCATTGCTTGATATCATCTGTTTTATCTCGCTTGTTTTATCTGTCTTTCTCCTATGGCCAAGGAAACATGCTGAAACAACCAATTTCTTTCCTCTTTTAGAAGCTCTGATCACGGCGGAGACCATATCTGCAAGTCATCTAGGACTCAGCTCTTTTAGAGCTATCCGTGGACTGGGAGACCCTTCTCCCACTTTAAGGAGCCCCTCTTTTGTACTCCCCAAACTTCCTGGCTCACAAAATTTGCTGCCAGATGTGGTGGTGTGGGAGTGAGGGTCGGTGGCATAGGGCATGTCGGTAAAAGGCCTCCCATAGGCGGAAAAACTGCAGAGCCAGGGGGCCGAGGGGAAGGCATCTCTTGCCTAGCAGATGCTAACAGAGGAAACGGCACATTCTGCCCATGCATCTGTCCTCATGATTCACATGCCAGCAATTCCTCAGGCTACAACATACCTTGTAGGTCCTTTTCTAGCACATGCCATAACTAGATAGCCCCTAGGTCTCTCTAGGAAAGGTGAGTTTCTAAACTTTTTTGTATTCTGTCTGTAAAGTACTGTATACTTTAAGGACTTTTTAAACAAAAATAGAGAAATCAGCTTCATCCCTGCTTCAACACATATCACAAAGCTCCAATCACAAAAACTCTAGAGTTTCTATAGAGGGATTAAAGTGTGGCAGTCTAGTGACCTAAAGGGATTTGACTTGAAACTGTATTTGCTTAGCACACATGCTGTTTTTATCTCGATTTTAAGTTTATTGGTGCAGCACATGGAAATAACGGGCACCAAAGCCCACACCTCCCAAGCTGGTCCTTGATGCCCCCACTGAGCCGTAAGTGAGAGGCTTGCTTATAATAGTCCTGCATTCTCAGCTTCCCTTAACCCCAAGAATAGAACGGTGTCTTGCATGCAGAAATAGGTTATTGGTGAATAAATTGCTTAATGAATTATCTAGTTTCCCTAACAGAGCTGGTTACTTCTTTCTCACGTGAAGGTGAGCACCTGGTGAGAAGGTTCTCAGGAATCAGGTTCGCCTTGAACACCATACTCAGGCCTTGGCAGCTCTCTGGGCCTGCCTGGCTCCTACAAACACCATGCAGTGTTTCTGGCTCTCCTAGGCCCTCTAGTGGCTATTCTTAGGCTGAAATCCCTCAGAGCTCAGCCTCTCAGCTCCTGCTAAAATTTCAACCAGTCCCTGAATTTAAAAACATATATATATATATATTTATTTTGCTTCTCATAAACTGCAAAGAAATAACTTTAATTATGTCTAGTTTCTGATGAAGATTTATCTGGTCTCGTAGCCTTCCCCTGGTTTGTGTTTTAATGAGCTTTTTATTTTTCAGTTGAAAGATTACACCAGATGTCAAGACTTAACAGTAATCAAGACAGCATGGATTGATATAAGGGTAGACATATTATCAATGGATAGAGTACAGACTCCAGACACAGACCTACACATATATAAGCAACTCATTTTCAAAAGTATCCTGCTTGCCTGCTTGTACCCCAAAATGGCTCTCCCTCACCCCAAATGCATCTTTAGGTTTGTTTCAGAGAATTCCTGACGGTCCTTTTCACACAGAAACACACAAGGGGTCTAAGTGGGTTCTTTATGCAGAAAAGTGAAGATTTCCAGGCCCAGTGGGCCAAAGTGCCTTCCCCTGCAAAGCGTTTGAGTGATTCCAGGCGCCAGGGGTATCAAAGCTTTGGTGGGACCAGGAACTATTACTGTTTTTTATGACTTTGGTAAGCAGGTAAACTCAGGGCATGGTTTGAAACTGGCTGTGTTGGTCATTTTTATGAATTGATTTGTACAAACCCATGGGAAGCTTTCCTAATATAAACAGTCTGCATTACAGTGGTATCACCTTCATCTGACCCCTGGGAGCTCTCAAGAAAAGCCCATCATACTCACCTGGCCTTCAGCCTGACCAGGGGATTAGGCCACTGGCCAGGATGAGACTGAAGGAGGAAAGGAACCTATACCATCTGATAACAACTACTCTTCCCTTGGCTGAAAGGAAAGGCCAGAGAGAATAGCTATTTGCAAATAGGTGGGCTTCTGCTGGGTGCTTACTGTTGAGTATCTTATATTGGAACACAGGTATGTTCATCTCCATTTTACAGATGAGGAAATTGAGGCTCAGAGTTAAATATATTTCCCAAGATCAACTAAGTAAGTGGCAGGATTAGGATCCAAACCCAATTCTAACACTCTTTAAAACCCAGTCTTTAGCCAGCCCCTAAGTCTTAGCTTTGGGGTTCAGGTTCTTGACTCAGTCTATGCAAATGGTGCCTTCTGGAATTTGGCAGTGCACAACCTGCACATCTGTACAGTGTAGCTGAAACCAACTTCTGGGTTGAAACCCTTCCATATTCAAGATTCTAAGCCTGGGCTGAAATCTAGAGCCTTGTTACTCAAAGTGGTCACTGAACCTGCAACATCAGCCATATTTCGGAGCTTTTTAGAAATGTAAATTGCTGCTCTCCTGCTGCCATTCCCCACAACCCCTTTCTATTGGATTACGATCTCTAAGAATGGAGGCTATACCCGGGATTTCTCAGCTGTTATGTGCATTCAAATCACTGGGAATCTTGTTAAATGGAGATTCTGGCACAGGAGTTCTAAAGAGCTTCTTCAGGCAGCTCCCAGATGATGCTGATGCTGTGAGCCACACTTGGAATAATGTAGCTTTAGATCAGTAAGTCTCAAACTTGAACCTGTATTCAAATCACCTGGAGAGCTCATTAATACACAAATTGCTGGGCCCTACTCTAAGACTCTCTTATAATAGCCCTGCACCTTCACCTTTACTTTCACCCCAAGAATAAAACAGTTTATTGCACACAGAAATAGGTTATCCATGAATAAATTGGTTAATTAATTATCTACCTTTGCTAACAGAGCTGGTTACCTCTTTCTCATGTGAACATGAGTACCTGCTGAGAAGGTGCTTCAGAGGGTCTGGAGTGGAGCCTGAAAACTTGCATTTCTAACAAGTTCTGGGCCCAGCATGGTGGCTCATGCCTGTAATCCCAGTGCTTTGGGAAGCCGAGGCAGGAGTATCACTTGAGGCCAAGAGTTTGAGACCAGCCTGGGCAATATAGTGAGACCCCATCTCTACAAAAACTTTTTAAAAATTAGCCAGGCATTGTGGTGACTGCCTGTTGTCCCATCTACATGGGGGGAAGATCCCTTCAGCTGAGAAGTTCGAGGCTGCAGTGAGCTATGATCTAACAAGCTCCTAGGTGATGGTGCGATGCTGCAGGTTTAGGGACCCCACTTTGAGAACCAGTGTTCTAGCCTATCAGAACTTCCTCTAATTAGACAACTAATTCCGTGCTTTCTGGCATTTCATTTTTATAACGCCCTATTCAGTCCTTGAATTCTAGCATTTTAGAGCTGAAAGGGACTTCAGAGGCTACCTTGTCTCAATTAAAGAAATACAGGTCAAGGGTCCCTCTCAAGGCCATACAATTAGCCAAGAGGCAAAGTCAGGATTAAGCATCCTGACTCACTCTATTTCTATGCTGTTTACTCTGCATCCTCCTGGCTCCAAAGCTCAATAAATTCCCTGGCATCCAGCAACTGCAGTATTTTTGGTGAGCTCTCCATCCCAGGCCAGCTTTGAGGTGCTAGAATCCCTGTCAGACACATATGTCATCCGCACAATCGTGGAAACGCAGTGGCCTCCTACCTAACAGCTCTGTGAAAGAGGGCTTTGGAAAAAAACAGCAGCTGTGCCGGCCACTGTAGCAGAGAGAAAATGCAGCAGCTAGCAAGCAAACCCAGACAAGGTGAGTCAGCATAGAGGCCCTGGGGCTAAGGAATATGCCAGGATACTGCCAACAACTGGCACCCAGATTCTCCTGAGCAAATCTGAGAAGGTCATTCAACCTCTCTGTGCCTGAAAAGATGCTTTTCTTTAGAGAAAACAATACTCTCATTCAAGAGAATAAACACACAAGAGGGTATCAAAAATGTGCTTGGGGTGGGAGTTGTATCAGTCATGCTGCATAACAAATCGCCCAAAACTTAGTTGCTTTAAATGACAACCATGTATACTTGCTCACAAGTCTCTGAGAAAAAGGAGAAATGTGTAAGATCCCTTGAAGCCTAGACTTGGAACTGGCATATCATCACTTCCTCCATACTCTACTGGCCAAAGCAAGACCCAAGGTGAGCCCACCTCTTAATGAAAGAAACTGTACCTTTACAGTATAAGGATGTAGAGAGGTGGAAGGTTCTTGGCCATTTTTGCAATCTGTGACGGAGAGGTTTTCTTAGTTTAGGAAAGTCTGAGACCAAGATTCCAAAGCAAATGGCTTACTTGGAAAGGAAAGGAAATACTCGTAGGGGAGAGAAAAATGGAGACACAGAGAAGCAGCAGCCAGTAAAGGGTGCAAAGCCAAGTGGGCTAGCACTCTGGGCAGCTGGAGTATAATTCCACTGGAGAACTCGGGAAGCTGGTGCAGGACACAGGCCTCATCATCATCCTACCTAAAGGAGGACTCCAGGATGTTTATACATCAATCCATGATATGGTTTGGATCTGGGTCCCTGCCCAAAATTCATGTTGAATTGCAATCCCCAATGTTGGAGGTGGATCCTGGTGGGTTGTGATCGGATCATGGTGGTGGATTCCTCATGAATGGTTTAGCATCATCCCCTTGGTGCTGGTCCCATGATAATGAGTGAGTTCTAATGAGATCTGGTAGTTTAAAAGTGTATAGCACCTCCCTCACCCCAACTTTCTCTTGCTCCTGCTTCTGCCATGTGAGACATCTTATACCTCCTTCCTCTTCCACCGTGATTGGAAACTTCCTGAGGTGTCCCCAGAAGCAGAAGCCATTATGCTTCCTGTACAGCCTGCAGAACTGTGAATCGATTAAACCTCTTTTCTTTACAAATTACCCAGTCTCAGGTATTTCTCAATGAATAAACAGACTAATACAATCCATATCAATCATTTACTGAGGCTACTCTCAGAGCACAGAAATTCCCTGTAATTTCAGCCTTCCACTCTGGGCAATGTGGCTTAAGAGGTCAGAGCAAGACCTTGGCAAAAAAAGAAAAAAAGCAAAAAAGCACATGCAGCTAGCTTAGCTGGACCTTTGTGCCCTGCAGCAGTTAGGCAAAGAGGATAAAAGGTAAGGAGGATATGAGTAGGGCACCACCTACAGCATCTCCTACAGTGTGATGGTGATTAAAAAGAAAAAAAAAATCTCAAGTTTCAGATTTATGTTATTTTAGTCAAAACATCTTTTTTTCTTTTTTTAAGTCTACTGTATTTTGAGTGATGCCTCAGTTCTCTTGCTGGCAAAGGTTGGAACACTAGATGGCATTGTATTAAGTTGTCCTACAACTCAGGGAAAAAAATGCAAAGTGATGTTCCTAGTTGTCTTTGGAATTTAACAATTATCAGCATGAGTTGAGATCAAACAACTGTCCCAGCCAAAGCAATGAAGGGTTGCTTCAGCTCTACCAAGGCCACCACTCCGTCTTGAGCTCACACCTTGGCAGCAACACCACAAACCATGGGGGCCAAAGCACAAAGGAGCAGGCTAAGATAGGAGGCATTTTCTAAAAACTAGGATTCGCAATACCCATGGGAGGAGAAGCAGTAAGGAGAACGAAGCCTTCTGCCTCAAGAAAGGTCTTTGAGAGGTACAGAAAAATGGACTGCAAGAAAAAAACAGTAAACTTATAGTAAAGATTTATTCTTACTATAGTATAGTAAAGATTTATTCTTTGCTATAAGTTAGGTGTCTTGGTGTGGCCTGAAAAGAGATACTGCCTTTCTCCCTTGAATGTAAATGAGAGAGAACTCTTGATGTCTTTTACAAACTTAGAGAAAGCCCATACCCAGACTTCACAAAATGCTATGAGAAAAAGAGGGGCCAGGTGTAGTGGCTCATGCCTATAATCACAGCACTTTGGGAGGCTGAAGCGGGCAGATCACCTGAGGAGATAAGGAGTTCGAGACCAGGCTGGCCAACATGGTGAAACCCTGTCTCTACTAAAAATACAAAAACGAAAAAAATAAGGAATTTATTCTTGGGGGCAGGAATGGAAATCAGAGTGGCAGTAGGATGGGGTTGAAAGTGAGGGTTGAAGGCATTGAACTTTTTCTTTAAAATATTTTAAACAAGTGAGATAAAATGTCAACAATGATCAATTCCTCATAATGGATATTAGGTGGGTGTCATCTTATTATCTTTATCTTAAATTTCAAAAAAGAAGAGGAAAATACGATGTTCTCCTGTAATTAGCAAGGGCTGATAGGGTTCAAGAGGTGACACTGATATGGATCTTGAGTAACTGTTGACAAATACTTCCCTTTACTGAGCTTCCATTTTCTTGTTTATAAAATGAGGATAATGATAGTAGTGATGTCAGGAAATTGTCATAAACTTCAAAGAAAATAATGTACTCATAGTGCCTAAAGCAAGGGGGAACAGTGCCCAAAACAAGGGGGAACAGTGCCCAAAACAAGGGGTCCCTCAAAAAATGCTTGCTTGCCCAGGACCCTCACCAGCCACCACCACCAATGTGAGTACAAGGATTAGTTAGGCTTATCTTTCTTACTGAGTCAAACCATACGATTGGCTGGTTGTCTGGATGAGGTTAGAAATAGAAAAATCTTAAAAAATCTTAAATAAAGCCTTATCCTGAATCCTCTCAATCCAGAGACAGAGTTGACCTAAGAATGAAAAAAAAATAGAAAATAGTTTTTGGAAATATGGGTGAAGAGACATCTCCTCTTATGGAAAAAGGGATTCTAGAATTTAAAAATAAATACTCCCAACTTTCCCCAAGGCTTTAAAATCCACCTTGAAGGAGCAGCTAATGTATTTCTAGAACAGACTTAGGTGTCTTGGTGTGGCCTGTAAAGAGATACTGACTTTCTCTTTTGAGTGTAACAGAGAAAGGACAGTCTCTTCAATAAAGAGTGCTGGGAAAACTGAATATCCACACACAGAATAATAAAACTAGATCCCTATCTCTCACCATGTACAAAGATCAACTCAAAACAAATTAAAGACCTAAATGTAAGACAAGAAATGATAAAACTACTAGAAAAAAACATAAAGGAAATGCTTCAGGACATTGGCCTGGGCAAAGATTTTATAAATAAGACCTCAATAGCACGGACCACAAAGGTAAAAATAGGCAAATAGGATTATATCAAACTAAAAAGCTTCTGCACAGCAAAGAAAACAATCAACAAAGGGACGACCTGAAGAATGAGGGAAAATATTTGCAAAGTATTCATCTGACAAGGGACTAACCACCAGAATATACCAGTAACTCAACAGCAAACCATCGTCATCATCGTCATCATCATCATCATCCAATTTTTTAAATGGACAGTCTGAACAGACATTTCTCAAAAGGAGACACACAAATGGCCAACAAGTATAAGAAAGAATGCTGAACACCACTGATCATGAGGAAAATGCAAATCGAAACCACAGTGAGATATCATGTCATCCCAGTTACGATAGCTAATTATTTTTTTCTTTTTTCTTTTTTATTATTTCAAAGTTTGGGGGGAACAGGTGGCATTTGGTGACATAAATAAGTTCTTTTGTGATGATTTCTGATATTTTGGTGTACCCATCACCTGAGCACTGTACACTGTACTCAATGTGTAGCACCACCCCCAAGTCCCCAGAGTTCATTATATCATTCTTATGCCTTTGCATCCTCAGAGCTTAGCTCCCATTTATAAGTGAGAACATATAATGTTTAGTTTTCCATTCCTGAGTTACTTCACTTAGAATAATGGGCTCCAAGTCCATCCAGGTTGCTGTGAATGCCATTATTTCATTCCTTTTTATGGCTGAGTAGTATTCCATGGTACATACATACCACATTTTCTGTATTCACTCGTTGGTCAATTGTCCTTTAGGTTGGTTCCATATTTTGCAATTGCAAATTGTGCTTCTATAAATATGTGTGTGCTGCTATAAAAACATGTATATTTTTCATATAATTATTTCTTTTCCTCTGGGTGGATAGCTAGTAGTGGGATTGCTGGATCAAATAGCAGTTCCACTTTTAGTTCTTTAAGGAGTCTCCATACAGTTTCCCGTAGTGGTTGGACTAGTTTACATTCCCACCAGCAGTAGTAAGGTGGTATCACATTTTGGTTTTATTGGCATTTCCCTGATAATTAGTGATGTTGAGCATTTTCTCATATGTTTACTGGCTGTTTGTATATCTTCTTTTGAGAATTGTCTATTCATGTCTTTAGCCCACTTTTTGATGGGATTATTTGTTTGTTCTTGCTGATTTGTTTGAGTTCCTTGTCGATTATGGATATTTGTCTTTTGTTGGATGCATAGTTTGTGAATATTTTCTCCCACTTTGTGGGTTGTCTGTTAACTCTGCAGATTATTGCTTTTGCTGTGCAAGAGCTTTTTAGTTTAATTAAGTCCCATCTATTTATCTTTGTTTTTGTTGCATTTGCTTTTGGGTTCTTGGTCATGAACTCTGCCTAAGCCAATGCCTAGAAGAGTTTTGGGGATGTTATCCTCTAAAATTTTTATAGTTTCAAGGCTTAGATTTAAGTCTTTGATCCATAAGATGGCTAATTATAAAAAAAAAAGATAAAAAATAGCAAATGCTGGCAAAGATGTAGAGAAAAGGGGAACTCTTGTACACTGTGGGAATATAAATTAGTACAGACATTATGAGAAACAGTAGGGAGTTTTCTCAAAAAAACAAAAATAGAACTATCATATGATCCAGCAATTCCACTACTGAATATATATTTAAAGGAAAGGATATCAGTATGTCAAAGAGATATGTGCACTTCTATGTTCATTATTTATAAATAAATAAATAAATAATTTATTTATAAATGAACTCCAATGTTCATTTATTCACAATGGCCAAGATACGGATCAACCTATGTATGCCTCAACAGTTGAATGGAAATGAATGTTTGGTAACAAAAAAAAAAAAGATGAATGGATAAAGAAAATGTGATATACATGTATGCAATGGGATACTATTCAGCCATATAAAAAATAAAATCCTGCCATTTGTGGCAACATGGATGAGCCTGGAGGACATTATGTTAAGTGAAATACTGCATGTTCTCACTTATGTGTGGAAGCTAAAAAAGGTGAGGTATGGAAGTAGAGAATAGAACAGTGGTTACTAGCGGCTGGTAATGGAAGGGGGAAGGAGGAAATAGGGAGAAGTCGGTTAACAGATACAAAATTATAGCTAGGTAAGGTAAATAAGTTCTAGTGTTTTTCAGCACTCTAAGGTTACTATAGTTAGCAATATTTTATATTTCAAAATAACTAGAAGTAAGAATTTTAAACATTCCTAACACAAAGGAATGATAAATGTTTGAGAAAATGGGTATGTTAATTACCTTGATTTGATCATTACACATTGTATATAGGTGGCAAAATATCATACTATATTGCATAAATATGTATAATTAAGTGTCAATTAAAAAATGTGTAGGACACAGCTAATGTAGTGCTGAGAGTAAAATGTATATCACTAAGTGCATATATTGCAAAAGGAGAAAATCCTCAAATAAAAATTCTAACCTCCCACCTCAAAGAGAAGGGAGGGCATAACAAAAATAAGAGCAAAACAATAAACGAAATTGGAAACTTAAAATCAATAAAGAGCTGGTTCCTTGAAAACATCAATGATATTTACAAACCTCAATCAAAGCAGATAAAAAGAAGAAAGGTCGGTATCAGGAATGAAACAGGGAATATCACTACAGATGTTTTCAACAAAAGGTGATGGCACAATTAAACATCCATAAACTATAAAATGAACTCTAAGTTTCACATCTTATACAAAAATTAACTAAAATTTATTATCCACTTGCAATATGGTTTGGCTGTGTCACCACCCAAATCTCATATTGAATTGTAGCTTCCATAATTCCCAGGTGTTGTGGGAGGGACCCAGTGGGAGGTAATTGAATTATGGGGATGGGTTTTCCCATGCTGTTCTCCTGACAGTGAATAAGTCTCACAAGATCTGATGGTTTTATAAAGGGCAGCTCCCCTGCACATGGTCTCTTGCTTGCCACCATGTAAGACATGCCTTTGCTCCTCCTTCATCTTCCGCTATGATTGTGAGGCCTCCCTACCCATGCAGAACTGATGAGTCTATTAAACCTCTTTTTTCTTTATAAATGATCCAGTCTAGGGTATTTTTTCATGGACTACTACAACTTGTAAATCTATAAAACCTTTAGAAAAAAAAACACAAGAAAAACTCTTTGGTGTATAAAACTAGGCAAAGAGTTCTTAGACACCAAAAATGTGATTCATAAAAAGAAAAATTGAAAAAGTAAACTTCACCAAAGTTAGAAAATTTTGCTCTGTGTTCGAACCTATTAAGGAGATAAAAAGACAGGGTACAAACTAGAAGAAAATATTTGCAAACCACATACATCTCAAAGGACTAGTACCTAGGATATATAAAAAGCTGTTAAATGCAACAGTAAACAAACAATTCAATTAGAAAATAGGCAAAAGAAAGAGATATTTCACTAAAGATGTTATATTGATGGAAATTAAACACATAAAAAGAAGTTCAACAACATTAGCCACTTGGAAAAAGCAAATTAAAACCACATTGAGATATCATTACATGTCTATCAGAATAGCTAAAATTAAAAAAATTAACAAAACCAAATATTGGAAAGGATGCAGAGATATCATATCACTCATATATTGCTGCTGGGAATATAAAGTGGTGTGGCCATTCTGGAAAGAGTTCTACAGTTTCTTAAAAAAGGAATAAACATGCACCTGCGATGCCAGGTCCTCATGCCTGTAATCCCAGCACTTTGGGAGGTCGAGGTGGGCAGATCACGAGGTCAGGAGTTCAAGACCAGCCTGGCCAACATGGTGAAACCCCATCTCTACTGAAAATACAATAAATAAACTGGACGTGGTGGTGGGCACCTGTAATCCCAGCTACTCAGGAGGCTGAGGCAGGAGAATCGCTTGAACCTGTGAGGCAGAGGTTGCAGTGAGCCGAGATCACGCGACTGCACTCCAGCCTGGGCAACACTGTGAGACTCGGTCTCAAAAAAAAAAAAAAAATGCACCTGCTATATGGCCCAGCAATTGCTCTCCTGAGCATTTATCTCAGATAAATAAAAATTTATGTTCCCACGAAAACCTGTACATGAATACTTATAGCAGATTTATTCATAATAGCCCAAAACTACAAGGCACCCAGATGTTCTTCAGGTGATGCATAGTTAAACAAACCATTCCATACAATGAAATATCACTCAGCAAGACAATGGAAGGAGTTATTGATACATGCAACAGTCTGAATGAATCTCCAGGGAATTATACTGAGTGAAAAGAAAAGCCAATCCCCAAAGATTTCACACGATAAGGCTTTCTTTATATAGCATTCTTAAAATGACAAAATCAAAGAAATGAAAAACAGATTGCTAGTTGCCAGGGGTTAAGGACCAGGTAAGGGTGGAAGGGAAGTTGGTTTGACTATAAAAGTATAGCATGAATGATCCTTGTGGTGATGGAAATGTTCTGTATCCTGGATGCATCAATATCAATATCCTTGTGATATTACACTATAGTTTTGTAAGATGTCACCACTGGAGGACACTGGGTAATTGGTATACAAGACTCCTTTGTATTGTTTTTTATAAATTCATGTGAATCTGCAATTATCTCAAAAAGTTTATTTTTAAAAAATGTTAAGGCTAAAGTGAATTTTAAATATGAAAGAGGTCAAGTGGAGAAATAATTGGAAAGAGCACTGGACTTCGGGTCAGGAGTTTTAGATTCAGGTTTTGATTCAATCAACTTAAGTAAATAACTCCTCTTGTCTAAAATTATTTGTATAATGCAATTGAAAAGACCTGCTACAGTTATCTCTCAGAGTTGATAATAGGTAAAAATTATAATAATTAAGAGAAAAACTTTAAAAACATAAGAACCAAGGCTCTATATAAACATGTGGTATTTAAAAGCTTGCATTATATAAATGATGCCTCAAAGCCTATTTCTCCTGGTAGTTTAGAAATATAATTACCTGGCTAAGACTACCAACTAATTTCACTTTCACCGTCATTCAGTAAATCTCAGAAATATAAGCAAAGAACAATCTTGGACAAGAGAAGAGAAGAGCCTGATCTCTTTTCCAGCCCTTTGACTCACTGAAGAAACCAGGAATATGCCACGTGTTCTCTTTCTGCTGCAAGGGTTGCTGTGAAATAACCTCATTTAAGCTGTGTTGTACAGAATGGACCACCTTAATGCTGAGATTCCAACATTTTCTATTTCAGGACTGGTTTGGGGAGATTGCACAGAGTTCATCCTATGATCCTTCGTGTGGGAAGGAAGCCATTCGGCCATTTATAGCCTAAGAAGACAGAGCTAGAAGGGATAAAGCCAATCTTGGCTGTTGCTTCTATGGGAACAGAGGCTAGAGATCATTTGCTCCATTGTAGAAATTTGGAACTACAGTTGACCCTTGAATAACATGGATTTGAACTGTGTGGGTCCACATACATGTGGACTTTTTTCAATAAAAGCACCTGTCTCTCTTGCCTCTCTTTCCACCTCCTCCACCTCTTCTACCTCTGCCACCCTGAGACAGCAAGACCACCCCCTCCTCTTCCTCCTCATCCTACTCAAACTGAGAAGAGGATGAAGACCTTTATGATAACTCACTTCTACTTAATGGATAGTAATTATTTTCTTAATAACATTTCCTTTTCTCTAGGTTACTTTAGAATACACTTACTTTAGAATACAGTGTATAATACATATATAATATACAAAATATGTGATAATTGGCTGTTTGTGTTATCAGGAAGGCCTCTGGTCTGGAGTTGGCTGCTACTAGTTAGGTTTTGGGGGAGTCAAAAGTTCGACATGGATTTTTGGCTGCACAGGGTGTCTACACTCCTAACCCCAACCTTGTTCAAGGGTCAACTCTACTGGGATGCTTTTGCAGCCATTAACTTTCAGTGATATCAATATACTCTAAACTGGCTTTTTAAACTGAGGGAATATATAAGCTTATTTAACAGGAAGTTTAATAAAACTGGTTGATCCAGTACCCCAGTGTCATTACCTGGGACTTAGGTTCTCTACCTTTCTTGTCTTTGCTATACACACAGTTGACTTCATTTTTAAGGCTGGTTCCCACCAGAGGACAATTGGGGATTCATCCACTTTCATTCAAATCTGGGGAGAGAGTGGGAGAATAGCTTGTTCTTTAGAGCAAGGCAGAACTTTCCCAGAAGTCTTCCACGAACCTCCCTTCACATATCATTGGCCAGAACTGAGTCACAGGACTTCTTATAAACGAATCACAGACAAGGGGGTATGAGCTAACCCTTAACCCAACAGAGTTACTCCTGAAGCTGAGGGTATTCCTTGGAGTCACATGGGCTACATGAAGACAGGGCACTTGAACAAAATTGAGGTTCTGTTAGGAAGAAAAACTGAGGTTGTAAGTGCTATGTAAGCAGTTGGTGCTCAATAATGCTGCCATCCTGTCTTAATTTAGCTAACAGGATTAAGTGACATATTTCTAAGGACTCTGATACTAAATGGTGTAAATATAGGGTAGAGTTTGATTTTTTTAGTTTTGAATCTTTCTTTAAACTGACTGTGAAACTTCAGGAAGTCAAGTTATTGAGCCTTTGTTTTCTTATTTCTGAAAGGAAATAAAACTGTATAACCTCGGGCAAGTTACTCACCTTTACAATGTGTCGGCTTTCTCTTTTGTGGATTCCTTATCTAAAGTTTAACAGTACTTTACTTATAAAGTTGTATTAGTTTTCTAGGTTTTCCATAACAAAGTACCACAGACGTTGTGGCTTAAACAACAGAAGTTTGTTTTCTCATATTTGGAAAGCTAGAAGGCCAAGATCAAGGTATCCACAGGGTTGGTTTATTCTGAGGACCTTTCTCCTTTGCTTGTACATGGCCATCTTTTCTCTGTATCTTCACCTGATCTTGCTTCTGTGTGTGTCCGTGTCCTCTCCTCTTCTTATAAGGACACCATCTCCTCTTCTTATAAGGACACCAGTCATATTGGATTAAGGACTACTTTAATGGCTTCATTTCACATCTTTAAAGACCGTATCTCCAAATAGGTCACATTGTGAATACTAAAGGTGAGGACTTCAACATATGAATCTTGGGGTGATACAATTCCATGCTTTTGATATAAGAATTAAGTGATTTAATACATGTTAAGGATGTAAATCTATACAGTAGATGCATACTCAACATTAGTTATAAAATTATCTTATTTTCAGTAGTAGCAACAGATATAAAAACAATAGTATTTGAAGTAGTAATAGCATCACTATCAGGGAATAATAGCAGAACCGTCTGAGAGAAAAGGAGGAAGAATCCCTATGCAAGGAAGGGGGAAGATATACTTTATAGAGAAATGAGACACAAGAGAATAGTATTTGTTTCACACTCTTCCAGCTACTATGGCTGTGTAACATAGTATGTCAAAACTTACCGGCTTAAGTCAACAACACTTATTTTCTTCATGAAATCTGCAGTTTTGACAGGCCCAACAGGGATAGCTTGCTCAAACTGTACTCATCATCAGCTGGAACGTTCAGAGTCTCACTCACATGTCAATGCCAGCTGTCAGCTGGGACCTCAGTTGGACACGTACGTGGGGCCTCTCCACACGGCCTGGGTTTCTGCATACATTGTTGCTGGTCTCCAAGGGTGAGCATCCTGAAAGAGAAAAAGTGGAAATTGTAGTGCTTCTTATGACGTAACTTCAAAAGTCACTGAAAATTCCTTTGGTTGCATTCTACTCATTTGAGGCATTTATAAAGACTGTCAAAGTTCAAGAGATGGGGAAATAAACTCTTCCTTTTGATGGTGAGTATCAAGGTCTGGAAGAGAATGTGGGACTGCATTTACTGCTGTGGTCATGTTTGGAGAGTATAATCCTCCATTCATACCTACCTTCCCACACAAAGCTTCTCTTTCTGGAGCTTTCTTTCAAACAACTTGGGTTTGTGATTTTGTTCCAGATCACAATTGGATCCTTATGCTATGCTACCCAACTTCCAGAGTTTTGAGGATAAAATGGCACATTTGGCAGAAAACTTTTGAGAAGATCTTTATCAAAGAGGGAACTCTCTAAATAAAGGTTCAGTGTGCCTCATAGTTCTCTTTCCAACAGGAACATACAGAAAGGGGGTTGACATTCTGATTTCCCAGATAATCTTTTGTTTTTGTGATTTTGAACATAAACATGTCTCAGACCTGAACAAGGAACTCAGATTTTCATCCTTAAAATTAAATCTGAAGAATAAGGAGAAGCACATGCCCTTATCAGCTCTAATATTCTAAGAAAATGAGAAAAAAATGAATTAAGAACATTTAAAAGCCATGCACTGGGTTCATCAAAGATTGTCCCACTGAAGACAGAATCTGAGCTATTTCTTGCTTTATATTTGAATGCTGTGCATGGTTTTCATGGTGGCAATAATAATTTACTGACAAAATGCTTTTATTGAGTTGCCTTTACTGAAGAGGCCCTGCATGCCTTTTCACCAGCTTGCTACAATTAAAAGCAGCAGTAAACAGAGCCTTTCTATTTAGATTGAAAAGCAACGATTAAGCTTACCCAGCTATAAACAGGAGGCAGCTTCACATCTATGGCCCCAACGGCACACATTAAAGACTCTAGCTCCAAATGCCCCCAATTTATTTCTACAGGACAAACCAATAAATTGTCAAACTCTGACCTTAAAACTGACAATTTCTTAGAAAATGAAAGTAGGTAAATTATGCATAATTCTAGATAATTACTGAGATGTCTATGAGGCCAGGAAATCAGTACACATGCTGGAAATCTAAATTTGCAGGCTGCTAGCTTCTCCTTTTACCATTATCAAACCATGGTTTGCCTTGAGCAGCTGTCAGAGATGGCTTTTCTTTGCTTGGGGGCATAGAAGAAAATAATGGACTTAAGAGAGAAGATGGAAAATACAGTTATTTTTTGAGATTCCTATTAGTTCAAGTGATTCAGCAAGGAAACCAGAACATGGGCAGTTACTGTTAAATGTTTTTGAATAAAAATGTTTAAATGCAAGCCATTTATCCCACCTATAAGCTGTAGCTGTCTGAGTTTTTAGAGATGTGAAGGCATTTGATTCAACCTCCTCACTTTCTGCAGCAGGAAACTGGAAGCTAAGGAAGCCCTGTGGATTGTCCAAAGTCACATGGCTTGACAGCAGCAGAGCTGGAACTCAATAGCTTTTCTGACTGTCACTGCAGCATCCACTGAATGGAAAAATTTGTTCTCTTTTTATTATTTTTAGTATAAAACCCTAGATTAATGAGATCTAAGTCATAAAAGTCCATGGGGTGCTATATTTCTTTGAGTGCAAGACAAGCTTCCAAAGGTGACAGGATTTTCCCACTTGAAGAAACGTGGTCCCCTCTGCCTCAATATCCTCCATCTGAGCCAAGAGTTGCCAAATTCCAAAAGCCCAAGAAAGTAAGTTTCCAAAATATGTCTTGGGTGATCATATCTTTTTTAAACTTGTGAGTCCTCTTCATTTCGTGTTTGCACATGGCCTTTGTCTCCCAGTGATTTTCCAACTGCCCATGACTCCCCTTGGGTCATGCACTGGATATTCTCTGTTGCCTTCTGTCACCTTCTCTACTCAACTCTGTGCCCAGGAGACTGGCATTTATGTATGTATCAATGTCACCCTAGTCCTTTGGCTATAATCAGGCTGAGCTATCAGGGATACTAACAGAAGACCGGATAGCAGGGAGATAAAGAAGCCACAGTTTCTATTCCCCCAGTTCACTGCCTGCAGAATAAAGCACAGTTGCCCAGCTGAGCCCAGCCCACATTACCAAACCCCAGAAAAATTAGTGAGAATTAACAACTGCTGTACTGAACTACTCCATTTTTAGTAGTTTTTTTTTAAATTCAGCAGTATCTGACTGATACAAAATATGACACCTGCAAAGAATTTAAGACCACACAACCAACTTGAAACAGAGATCAATAGTTCTGAGACCCAGAAATGGAAGTGAACGCAGACTGG
Organism: Nomascus leucogenys; assembly: GCF_006542625.1. NCBI lineage: Eukaryota > Metazoa > Chordata > Mammalia > Primates > Hylobatidae > Nomascus > Nomascus leucogenys. The sequence continues at coordinate 4,435,956 of NC_044391.1, forward strand.
GATTGAGTTTGCAGATTCACTTGACTCCACATCCAGAAGCAAATGGAGACATCTGGGGCCCTGTGGGATAGCAAAACTAAAATTATCCCATGGGAAGTAAGACATTCACTCTTCAAACTCATTGCTTGGAACTAGTAACAAGTTTGAGGTTCTCTCATGCATTAAAGGGGGCTGAAATAAGCTCTTAAAACCACTGTCTGAACTATAAAACTGGATAGCAGGGAAGCCGTAGAAAATAAAGTCTTTTATCCTGAACTTAGGCTTAACTGCTGACTTGGTAGCTGAATGTGCGAAAACCTCAATTTCAATGCAGTTTGGGAGCCTTGAGCTACCAATATAAGACCTGGTTTTTGACTAAATGTTATTGAGAAATGGTGGAAGAAGAAATTAAATATAAATCTGCAAGACTGTGAGACATAAAATGAGGGAGAGAGAAAGAGACAGAGAGAGAGGGAGAGAGAGAGAAAGAGAGAGAGAGAGAGAGACCTCCATTCAATAATAAAATTCCAAAACACATAAGGAAGTAATGCTAAGAAAGACAGCAACAAAATAAACTAATAGAACTGAGTTCACTCCAGATGAAATGGAAATAGTAAAAGAGACTATTACCCACTAGTCTTCACTAAAATAACTGCTGAAGAATGTATTTCAGGTAGAAGAAAACACCCTAAGAGATATAGAAGAATGGAGTGGAATGCAGAAACAACAGTACAGAATTTAGTAAAATATGATGATAAATTTAATTAACTATTGACTCTTAAAAAGAATGGTATTTTTCACATCACAAGATAAAATTCAAATAACACCAAGAAAGACATAGATGGGAAAGACATTATGTGTGTAATAAAAGCATACTTAGTTCTTGGGTTATTTGGGAGAACAGCAGAGATACTAAATCACTTAAATTCTGTTCAGAATTTTTTTTACTTAAAAATGTTAAAACGTTAAAACTATCAATCAAACAGGAAGAAAGAAAAGAGGTAAAATAAGCAAAAAAAAGAGGATGGTAAACGTAAAATATATAATAACTAAGTCCAAATACAGCAGTAATCAAAATAAATGTAAAGGAATCAACTTACTTATAAGAGCAAGATTATCAGGCTAGGTATTTAAAAATCCAACCATATGTAGTTTATAATAAACACACTTAAAACATAATGGTCCACAAAGGTTGAAAATAAAGACATGGAAAAAACAAGCAATGCAATCACTAACCAAAAGAAAGCTGATACGGCAATATGAATGTCAGATGGCATTGGATCTAGGCCAAAAAGCATAAAAAGAGACATTATGTAGCGATAAAAAGAACAGTCCTGGCCAGGCGCGGTGGCTCACGCCTGTAATCCCAGCACTTTGGGAGGCCGAGAAGGGTGGATCATGAGGTCAGGAGATCAAGACCATCCCCGCTAACATGGTGAAACCCCGTCTCTACTAAAAATACAAAAAAGTAGCCGGGCGTGGTGGCGGGCACCTGTAATACCAGCTACTCAGGAGGCTGAGGCAGGAGAATGGCGTGAACCCGGGAGGCGGAGCCTGCAGTGAGCCGAGATCGCGCCCCTGCACTCCAGCCTGGGCGACAGAGCGAGACTCTATCACAAAAAAAAAAAAAAAAAACAAAAAGAAAAAACCAGTCCTGTATTTGAATGGCTGACTATGGCTTGAAATATAAAAGAAAAATGCTGACGAAATTACAAAACAAAATTGAAAAATCTACTATCTTGTCTGAGATTTAAAACACATATCAAAAGCCAGCGGAGTCAGCAGAAAACACCAATTTGTATTAAAAAGCTGAAAAATAATAAACCCACTTTATAGATGTAGAAACTGGGGCCTAGGCAAGTTGAGTGATTTCATGCAAGATCACAAAGTTTGTATGAATTCAAGCCAGGACTAAAACTCACACTTTCTAAACACTAATCCTATACCCTCCCCATTTTATAACATTAACACATGTAGAATAAACTGCATATCTGCAGAAATGATTAGCCTTTTCTATGTCCTTAAGAGAATCCTTAGTGTGGTAGCATATCTGTCAACGTTCCACTCAGGTTACCTTGAATTTCTTTTACTTTTTCAGTGTGCCCTTTCTTACCTCCTACATGTTAGGTTTCTAATTATCCACCTCTGTGATTCTCTATGGAGAACCACCCTTAGGCCACTGGGGTGGCTACTGTGAAACAGAAGTTCCTGGGATTTTATGCCCTCAATCATGGCCCTTATTCAATGACTGACTGGTGTGGGAAAATGGAAGCCCAGCTCTTTTGCCTTAGAGTTCGGACAAATCTAAGGTATAATTTTCACTCTGAAGCTCCCCCGTGGGATCAGGCTGAGGCTGAATCTCGGCTTGGCTTCTTCGCTTCTCTTTCCTGCTTTTTACACCCAGTTCTACCTTGAAAATTTTCCTCAATAAATTCAGTTGCATTTGATTTCTCATCTCAAGGTCTGCTACTCGGAACCCTTTCCTAAAATGCGGACCATACAGCTCTGTACTAGGAGTAAAAAGAGAGTAGAAAGTGGTTCTACAGAAAACCAAATACAGCATGTTCTCATAAGTAGGAGCTAAATGATGAGAACACATGGACACAAAGAGGGAAATAACAGACACTAGGGCCTATTGGAAGGTGGAGGGTGGGAGGAGGGAGAGGATCAGGAAAAATAACTAATGAGTACTAGGTTTAATACCTGGGTGATGAAGTAATCTATACAACAAACTTCTGTGACACAAGTTTACCTATATAACAAACCTACACAAGTAGCCCTGAACTTAAAAACAAACAAACAGGATTATTCCATTAAAGTATGTTCTCTATTTAAAAAAATTTGAAGTAAATGAAAATCACCCATAATCCCACTGTTTGTAAGGCTATTTTGGTCATTTACCTAAGTATATATACTGTACAAGTAAAAGTGTGATAATGCCAAAAAAAAAAAAAAAAGTAGTTCTAGGGAAAGAATATTTGAGTGGTTAAGGATTCCTGCTGCTTTTATCTTTGGGAAATTCCAGTTTGATTTGGGCACTAGGAACCTGGCATGGTGAATGCAGTGTCTGCCAAGCTAGAAAAACACTGCTGCAACTTCAGACTTCAGGTCAATTACTATTGACTGGCAAACTTTCTGTCCCAAGCGTACCCTCTTGGGTCCAATTCCAGATTAATAATGGCCCAATTCCAAATCTGGAGGACTCCTGGCCTCTCTTTCTCTCTCTCTTTCTCTCTCTCTCAATGCAGTTGCTTACTTCCCTTAAGACTGGCCCCGAATATACAAGAAGGCAACTCTGGGATTCTGGCCTTTAAGATGCACGACCATGGGTAACCATACAAGCAACATCATGGACTTTCCAGTTGGTTGAGTCATTATTTCAGCTTCTACTTCGTATCTCATAGCTTCGCATTTCTTTGCTTTCCAAGTCTGGATTTATAGGTGGGCCTTGTCTAGAAAGCCAGGTCTACTTTTTATCAGGGCAAAAAGTTTCATTAACCACTGTGGCTTAGAATAATATTTATATAATAAAATATTTGCTATGTATTGAATGCATTCTATATGCCACTTTACAGATGAAGAAATGGAAGTTTAGATCTGAAGATTAACTTGCCCAGATTTATGTGGCCAGCCCTTGCCACAAACCAACCAAGGATTTAGTGAGTCAGACATGAGCCTGACTCTGCATGTATCCTACAAGTCATAGCATTCCCTAACCTGGTTTTGCTGACCCCAGGCTCTAGCACTGGATTTATCCTTGGTTCTTTTACTGAGTGCTCTAGTACTTTCCTAGTTGAGCCCCTGACACCCATCCTCTGTCAACTCATTTTCCCCAGGAGCTGACACCTGCTCCTCAAAGTATGTCTCCAACTTCTACCTGCCATTTTTCACAGAGACACATGGAGAATTTGCCCCAAATACACATCCCTAGGGACTTTCTGCTTCAATGCCCTTCCCTCCTCCTGTCAGACTGAACCATGGCAATGGGGCCTGAAACTCTCGATGCTATCTTAGGTTGGGTTCCCCAGAAGCAGAACCCAAGACAGGGAAAATCAGGCACATATGGCTTCAGTCCTCTTGAGGAAAGACTCTCGAAGAAGCATCTAAAAGAAGAAAAGCAGACAGGACAATTGGGGTAAGAAGCCAAGCAAAGATGCGTGCTCAGGAAAAATCTGAACCTGGTCTGATATGAGAGAGGATCTGGAGCATAAATTACAACACTGACATGATGGTCCTCATCATTAAGACAAGGTGGTTCGCCTTTTGTACTCCTCTATCAGCCAGTCATTGCCATAGACTTCTCCTGATAAAACCGTTTAGGGAGTGTAACTTTCTGGGCATTAACTTAGGGTGATACTTGGGGAAGAGGACCTCTGTTAGCTTTTAGCAGTCAATACAGCAGCTGGAGGCTAGAGCCCCTGCTCATCCACCAGCAACTACTACAAGTGCCTGGGCCTTGGGCAATGAACGTGGGACTTCAGCAATCAGATCCCTTTTCTCATCCCACCTTCCTGCTCCTGGCCTCCTCCTACTCCCCATCATCCTGTGTGGCTGGGGCCCTCCCATGCCCTGTGCCTGTCCACAGGCTCCTGGATTTCAGTACCTGCTCAGAGTCCACTGCATTGGCGCCTGACACTTTATTAGTGTTCTAAAGCTTTGTTTACAGTTACCAGGACTCTCTAGATAGCAGCAAAAAGTCAACAGGGAAGTAAAACTCCACCAGCTGGTGTATTTTTTGGGGATAAACTCAGCACACAGGAAACAGCTGGGTACGTGCCCACAAACATCAGTACATTGCTGGTCCCAAAGGCTCATCTGAAGTCGCAAGTTTGAATCCCCGCTTTCCAAGCTGGTCTGTTTATATGCAGTCCTCCACACCTTCAGTTCCTTTACACCATGTGAGCCTCAGGAAGCTGAGGCAGTAATGACCTTTGAAGCTGTTCTACTGCCTGTGACAGCCCACAGGCCAGTCATTTGATCCAATTGCTTGATGCTACCTCCAGCAACCTCTTGGCAAAATCTCTGCCATTATGTACCATTGTTTCCTTATTCTAAAGCTCACATCTTCTCATGCTGAAGTCTATATGCTTCCTAGTGTATGAAAGCAACACTTTAATGTAGCCCTGAGGAAAACTGTCCAGCCCATCTGGACATCTGCCAGTCACTAGGAAGAGAATAGATTTTTCAGGCACAAATGTTAGCACACTAAGGAGTAGAAGGCTGAAGGCCATCTTCACTGACTTCATAGTCAGCGTGTTCTTTGTTCAGCAAAACTTAGCTCCTAGTCCCCAGCCAATTCCAAAATGCTGAATTTCATCCTTCCACTACTTTGAAAGCATTTAAGTCTAATGAAAGGGATTAGGCCTGGAATTGGTGCCAGAAATTAAAATGAAGGCATAATTTGCATGTTTTGACAATACCTTCACACTTATACCCATGCCATGCTTTCTTAAACACTCTTGAAAATATGTGAGAATCAAGATTTCATAATCCACTTCTTCTGGAATGCCATGTAGAAACATTCTCATTTTGCTTTCTCCCTGCCTTCTGATTTTACTCACTGGCTTAGTAATCACTGTAAGGATGGGGTAGCCATAAACAGCAGAGCATTGAGCTTTAGTGCACTCAGATGTTTGTATATTTCCCCCTTTACCTTGTATATAAAGCCATGCTAATGTTCGCAGTCAATGCTGGAGCTCACCTGGAAAATAGCACCATCTTTCTCCTGAAGATGCTCAAACTCCGGGTAGTAACCTCAGGTTGTATCACAGCTCCTTGAGGGTGACTCACTGCTTTTAATAAGCACGTGATAAAGATAATGTCTTTCTCGATTCTAGTGGTATTTCTCAGCAAAAGGCTAAGCTGCACCAGGGTGAGGTGTTGTAATATTTTCACAAGTGTTAAAAAGGGTTACTGCTGTTCCTAATATTGGTCAGTGTGCCCAGATGGAGACTACTGCTTTTGCGCATAACGTCTAAGCTTCTTTTCCAGCACACGATTGTTTAAGAAACCACTTTTCTTGCTATGCCCTGATAGTCTTCCCTCTTGAATAACTCATTTCCATCAAGAGCAGGACAGAATCAGAACAGCATGGACGAGGATAATCTCTCAAATGTGGTTTCAAATGGAGAAGTGTGACATGGTTTGTCAGAGGCCTAGAAGGTACACATTGTTTAGTAGGTTGACCCAAAGCCATCCTCAAGAGGTAGGACGGGTTTTTTTTTGTGTGGTTTTTTTTGGTTTGTTTTGTTTTGTTTCTTGAGACAGTCTCACTCTGTCACCAGGCTGGAGTGCAGTGGTGCGATCTCAGCTCCCTGCTACCTCTGCCTCCCGGGTTCAAGTGATTCTCCTGCCTCAGCCTCCCAAGTAGCTGGGACTACAGGCTCGTGCCACCACATCCAGCTAATTTTTGTATTTTTAGTAGAGATGGGGTTTCACCATGTTGGCCAGGATGGCCTCGATCTCTTGACCTCATGATCCACTCGCCTCGGCCTCCCAAAGTGCTGGGATTACAGGCGTGAGCCATTGCACACGGCCTAGAAGTAGGATGGTTTTAAGAGCACTGCACATTCTTTGATACTTTTCCCCCTGAGAGTAGGGTCTATGTTCCCATCCCTTGAACCTGGGTGGGCTTTGTTACTGCCTTGATCAATAACAAAGGCAGCAGAAGTGACACTATAATTTCCAAGGCTGGGTCTGAAAAAAGTCATGTAGCTTTTTCCTTGTTCTCCTGGAAAACATATTCTTTGTATCTTCAGCCTCCATGTACGAAATTTTACTGTCCCGAGGCTGCCCTCCTGGACATACTAGGTGGAGAGGCCACTAAGAGAGAGAGAGAGATGACCAACAAGCCTTAGCTATTCAGGCATCATACATGGGAGTGACAAAACCTTCAAGACGGCACTAGCCCTAGCTACTGCTCAACTGTAATCACAGAGAGCCCAAAGCCAGAAATGCCCAGAGGAGCCTAGTGGACCCCAGAACTGTGAGAGATACTAATAAATTGTTATTGATTTAAGCTACTGGGTTTTGAAGATATTGGTTCCACTGCAATACATAATGGGAACAGGAGGTGCATTACACATAATATAATGTACAATTCAACCCAAAGGACTCTCCTACCCACCACTGGATACATGTCTATGAGAGTTGGCACTGCTGTGGGTGCACAGAGCCAAGGCCGTGCCTCACAAGACAGTAGAGTGGGTGGATGTCTGCATGCTATGATTTGAGAACGACTCAAAGTAGCCTCCCTCAGGGGGCTGCTCAGGTCCCTGACCTCTTCCACAGTAATTGCTTTGAGAGGATATGCAATCTTGGAAACTTGCCAAATGTTAGCAATCCCATTGTTCAGTGGGTTTCAAACTAGGAACACTCAGGTTTTGAGAAGGGATTCCAAGGAAGTACGGTGAAAGCAAGCCTTCTAGAGACACAGTATACTCTCTGTCTGGCCTCAGAGGGAGGATTTCTTCCCAGCCTCAGGGGTGGAACTGACCCAAGGTGCCCATCAGTGCAACACATTCTTCTTGCCATTGTGATTGGTATAGGGCTGGGCACGTAGTCCACGTCAAGCCAATCAAAGTGAGTATCAGGACATTCCCAGGGAGTTCTGGGAAAACAATGTTCTCCCTTTTTCAGAAAATTTTCTGAATTTTCTAAATTCAGATTGGAATTTAGAAGTATAGTACTTTCAGAGCTGCTAGCAACCACAGGAAAAGTGGCAGCGAATCCTAGCAATGGAGTGGAAAGAGAAGAAGTAGATCTGAGAAGAGACAGAAAAAAAAAAAGTTGATCCTAACGGCTTTCAGCCTGATATTCAGCTGTTCTTGAAGCTGATCTCCCCTGGACTGTTTTTTATGTGAGCTCACAAATTTATTTTGTTTGGTGATTTAAGCAACTAGAACTTTAAAAATCAATGAGTACATATATGCTTGGCTTCTCTCGGAGTTTGTGTTTTAGCAGTAGAAGAAAATGATTTCTGCTGCTAAAAACATGTTTGGAAATAGCTGATCTTATCCTAGTGATCTAGTCCTTTTTGTTGTGCGAAAGGAAGTGCTAAAATCAGAATGAGAACCATGGTCACCTGACATAGACACAAGTGATGATGACGACGACGATGATGATGATGATATATCAATGTTGAAGTACTAATCCTGGGCAAGACACTGTTCTAAGTGCTATGAATATATTACCTCATTTAATCATCTCCAAAACATTATGAGATATTCTGTTACTATCACCGTTTACAAATGATGGAATTGAAGTACAGAGAGGATAAATAGCATCCTAAGATCACACAGCTAGTAAGTTGTGATGCTAGGATTGAACACAGCTGTTCTCTTAGCCATACCCTACACCCCTCTGACAAGGTAGAGTGCCTTCTCATTGGCCCCTGGGTTCTGGGCTCTGTCTTTCCACGATGCCTTTATTCTTAAAGCATGCAACCCAGAAGGTTCCTGTTAAATGTAAGTGAGAGAATTTCTATCACTGTGGACCTGCCTCCATCATCTGTTTTTATTCTAACCACAAAGTATATGACTTATTCATGTCTGCTTCGTTTTGACTCTTTACTAAGAGTAAGGGAATGCAGTGATCAAAGGGAAGGAAGATTTTTAACTTAAGTTGTCAGCTTGCTTCTGCTTCCAAAAAAGTTTCATGCTTAAAAATATGGCACCATGCTTTATTCTTCAAAAGAAAAAAAGTCAAATTGTAGCTGACTCCAACTCCTTGTTTTACTTAGGTGGAGGAAGATTCAATCTCAGTGAGTATGCTTTGTTCCTGCCCACCCCTCAGCTCCCAAAATGGCCCAGGAAGTTGTACGCAGCATAAAATTTGATGTCACTGTTATTTGGTCAACTTGTATGACCATTGTTCAGATTTGTGTAGTCCCTGGAAAGAAGATGGCTCTGACAGTTCTCTGTCATTTTGGGGTACAGGGCACCTTGTTATATGGCTGTTTCCCAGGGCCTGGTGTCAAGCTTCTCTTCGTGGGTGTTATATATATGTGCTATTCTAAGGAGATGCTAAAGTGTGAGATTGGAAGCCACCATCCCTCTCTTTGTCTCCATTAATCTCCACCTTTCTGCCTTTGCTGTTTCCACCCATCCCTCCCTTTCAGTGAAGAACACAGATGCCCTCACTGCTCTGCTCCATTCTTTATAGTTCTTTGCATATTGCAAGGGTTTTGCTTAAATTAGAGTGGGCCTTAATAGAATTGTGGGGCTTTTAAACATTCAGGCATCATTTATTTTAATATCCTCCTAAATACCTTTTGAAAAATCTCTTAGAAGTCCAATCGATTTAAGGGTTAGTGTGTATTTTAATTGACCATTCAATTTCAAATAAATATGGAGGAAATTACACCCCTCTTAACAGAGAAACAACAATTTAAGGAGAATGAGACCTTGATTGAAACCACTAGGAACTTAGAAACCAGACTCTGATGTGGTTAAAGAAAACAGCCCGGGAATTTATAAAGCCTGCCTTATTTTGCTTTTAGGAAAAACTTGAAAACCATAAAACAAGGTGAGATGTTATCCAAAATTTTGAAGCTATTTAATAAACAGATTAATGCAGTTACTTTTGTTTGGCATTGAGAAACATTGGTTAACCAAAATTTTATTACAAAAATAAAATGAAATAGTTAGTTATCACCCAGCCTATGGACTTGAGGCTTGGAAGAAAGACATTTTAATATCCTGTCATCTGTTAGCATATTTTTGATCAAATCACATAATCAGACAAATTCTTTTTTTTTGTTTTGAGACAGAGTCTCGCTCTGTCACCAGCCTGGAGTGCAGTAGCATGATCTCAGCTCACTGCAACCTCCGCCTCCCGGGTTCAAGCGATTCCCCTGCCTCAGCCTCCCAAACAGCTGGGATTACAGGCACACACAACCACGCCCAGCTAATTTTTGTATTTTAGTAGAGATGGGGTTTCACCATGTTGGCCAAGATGATCTTAATCTCCTGACCTCGTGACCTGCCTGCCTTGGCCTCCCAAAGTGCTGGGTTTACAGGAGTGAGCCACCGCACCTGGCCTCAGACAAATTCTTGATCAGATGGGCTCCCTAAGAACACTCTTTTCTTCTTTCTCTCTTTTTTTTTTTTTACATTTTTTTCCATAGGTTACTGGGGTACAGGTGGTATTTGGTTACATGAGTAAGTTCTTTAGCGGTTATTTGTGAGATCCTGGTGCACCCATCACCTGAGTAGTATGCACTGAACCCTATTTGTAGCCTTTTATCCCTCATGCCCCTCCCACTTCATTGTATTATTCTTTATTTTGATTTTTTGTTTGTTTGTTTGTTTGTTTTGAGACAGAGTCTCACTCTATCACCCACCCTGGAGTGTGGTGGTGCAATCTCAGCTGACTGCAACCTCTGCCTCCTAGGTTCAAATGATTCTCCTGCCTCAGCCTCCTGAGTAGCTGGGACTACAGGCATGTGCCACGACACCAGGCTAATTTTTGTATTTTCAGTAGAGACAGGGTTTTGCCATGTTGGCCAGGCTGGTCTTGAACTCCTGACCTCAGGTGATCCACCTGCCTCAGCCTCCCAAAATGCTGGGATTACAGACATGAGCCACTGTGCCCGGCCCATCATATCATTCTTATGCCTTTGTGTCCTCATAGTTTAGCTCCCACATCTCAGTGAGAACATAGCGATGTTTGGTTTTATATTCCTGAGTTACTTCACTTAGAATAATAGTCTCCAATCTCATCCAGGTTGCCGCAAATGCCATTAATTTATTCCTTTTTATGTCTAAGTGGTATTCCATTATATATATATATAATATATATTATATACATATATACATTATATACATATAATATATATTATATACATAATATACATATAATATATATTATATACATATTACATATATATATCAGGTTTTTTTGTTGTTTTGTTTTGTTTTGTTTTTTGAGATGAAGTTTCGCTCTTGTCTCCCAGGCTGGAGTGCAATGGCGCAATCTCGGCTTACTCCTCCACCCACCACCCACCGGGTTCAAGCGATTCTCCTGCCTCAGCCTCCTGAGTAGCTGGGATTACAGGTGCCTGCCACCACGCCTGGCTAATTTTTGTGTTTTTAGTAGAGACAAGGTTTCACCATATTGGCCAGGCTGGTCTCAAACTCCTGACCTCAGGTGATCTGCCCGCCTCGGCCTCCCAAAGTGCTGAGATTACAGGTGTGAGCCACTGCACCCGGCCTGGTTTTTTGGGGTTTTTGTTCGTTTGTTTTTTGTTTTTTGGGGGGACAAAATTTCACTCTTATTGCCCAGGACGGAGTGCAATGGTGAGATCTCAACTCACTGCAACCTCCACCTCCTGGGTTCAAGTGATTCTCCTGTCTCAGTCTCCAGAGTAGCTGGGATTACAGGTGCCTGCCACCACGCCCGGCTAATTTTTCATATTTTAAGTAGAGATGGGGTTTCACCATGTTGGCCAGGCTGATCTTGAACTCCTAACCTTGAGGTGACCCACCCACCTCGGCCTCCCAAAGTGCTGGGATTACAGGAATGAACCATGGAGCTCAGCCTATACCAGTTTTTTATCCACTCGTTGACTGATGGGCATTTGGGTTGAGAACACCCTTTTCTATCAGTCCATTTTATTTATTTCGCGTTTCAAAAATTACTCCATAAACATGGTTATCTCCATAAACACAGAATAAACATTTGACAAAATTCAGTACCTTTTCATAACAAATAGTAAAGAAGGAAATTTTCTTAACTAATAAAGGTCAATACACAAAATTCACAGCTAACATCATACTACATAAAATTGAAAAGATTCCCCACTAAGCCAGGAACAAGACAAGGAGGGCCACTCTTACCATTTCTATTAAACATTATACTAGAGCTTCTAGCTGAGGCAATTAGGCAAAAAGAAGTAAGAAAAAAAGGAAATAAATAAATGACATCCAGATTGACAAGGAAGAAGTAAAATCATCTCTATCTGCAGATGGCATGATCTTGTATATAGAAAATCCTAAAAAATCCACACATACATACAAAAGGCTATTATAACTAACAAATGAATTCAGCAAGACTACAGGATATAATATGAAAATTCAAAAATCAAGTCTCCTTTTGTACACTAGTAATGAACAACCCAAAAATGGAATTAAGAAAGACATTTTATTTATAATAACATTAAAAAGAATAAAATACTTAGGAAAAAATATAAGCAAAGAAGTGTGTGGTCATTTATTTTTTGTGTCCACTGGACTAGGCCTTGGGCTACCCAGACATTTGTCCAGGCATTATTCTAGGCGTGTCTAGGCATGTTTGTGAGAGTGTCTCTGGAGGAAATCAACATTTGAACCGGTAGGCAGAGTAAAGCAGATTGCTCTCCCTAATGTGTGTGGGCTTCAACGCATCAACTGAAGACCTCAACAGAACAAAAAAGCTGAGTAAAAGGGAACTACTGCCTGACTGCTTGAGCTCGTCTTTTCTGGCTTTTGTACTCAAATTGAAACATCAGCTCTCCTGGGTTCTCCAGCTTGCTGACTGAAAATCTTGGGACTTCTCAGCCTCCATAATTCCATGAGCCAATTCCTTATAATCGATTGTTCTCTCTTTCATAGGTACATATGGGGTATATATATATATATATATATATACATACACACACACACACACACACACACATACGTATAATTGTAGTTTTGTTTCTCTAGAGAAATCTAATGCAAGATTATAAAAAAATATATTACTGAAAGAATTTTTTAAATACCTAAATAAATCGAAAGACATTTTATGTTCATGGATTGGAAGACTTAATATTGTTAAGATAGCAACACTCCCTAAATTAATTTACAGATTAAACTCAAGCCTTATCAAAAACTCAACTGCCTTGCTTACAGAATTTGACAAACTTATCCTCAAATTCACATGGAAATGTAGTAAACTCAGAATAGCCAAAATAGTCCTGAAAAAGAGGAATAAAGTTGGAAGACTTACACTTCCTCATTTCAAAACTTACTATGTAGCTACAGTAATCATCTTGAATACTTTGTACTGGCATAAGGATAGTTATATAGATCTACAGAACAAAATTGAGAGTCTAGAAATAAACCCTTACATTTATAATCAATTGATTTTGGACAAAGGTGTCAACACAATTCAGTGAGGAAAGAATAGTCTGGTGCTGCGGTGACTGGATATCCTCATGGAAAAGAATAAAGTTGGACCCTACCTCATATCATATACAAAAATTAACTCAACATATAGGAGAGATCTGAATGTAAGAACTAAAATATAAAAATCTTAGCAGAAAACCTAGGTATAAATATTCGTGATCTTACATTAAGTGATAGTTTCATATGTATGACACCAAAAGCACAAATCAAAAACTTTTGTGTGTCAGAGAACATCATGAAATAAGTGAAAATAAAAACCACAGAATGGGAGAAAATACTTGCAAGCCATATATCTGATAAAACACTTGCCATATAAAGAACTCTTCCAAGTCAACAACAAAATGACAAACAACTCAATTAACAAACGGGGAAATGATCTGAATGAACATTTTTCCAAAGAAAATATTCAGATGGCTAATAAGCACATGAAAATATCTTCAATATCATTAGTCACTACGCAATTATAAATTAAAATTACAATGATATATCACTTTGTATCCCTTAGGATGATTAAAATAAAAGACAGACAGTAACAAGTGTTGGTGAGGGTAGAGAATTGGAACCCTCATATATTGCTGATGGTGTTGTAAAATGCTGTAGCCATTTTTGAGTAACAGTCTGGCCGTTCTTTAAATGTTAAAAATAGAGTTACTGTGTGTGTATGCGTGTGTGTGTGTCTGTGTGTGTGTATTTGAGACAGGGTCTCACTCTGTTGCCCAAGCTGGAGTGCAGTGGCGCGATCTCGGCCCGCTGCAATCTCCACCTCCCAGGTTCAAGCAATTCTCCCACCTCAGCCTTAGAATTACTGTTTGACTCAGCAATTTCACATCTAGGTAATAATCACCAAAAAGTGGAAACAACCCCAATGTCCATCAACTGATTAACAGATACACAAAATGTGGTATATTCCATACAGTGGATTATCATTTGGCCATAAAAAGGAATGAAGTACTGGCTTATATATTCTAAAACATGAATGAACCTTGAAAACATTATGCTAAGTGAAAGAAACCCATCACAAAAGACCTTATATTTTATGATTCCATTTATATGCAATATCCAGAATAGGCAACGTCATAGAGACAGCAAGTAGATTAGTGGTTGCCAGGCAATGGGAGGGGAGAGGAGGGAGATAGCAAGTGACTGTTAGTGGGTACGGAGTTTCTTTTGGGGGTAATGAAAATGTTCTGGAATTAGTGGTGATGGTTGCACAACTCTGTGACTATACTAAACAGTATTGAATTACACACCTTAATGTATTTTATAATGTATGAAGTACGTCTTGATAAAGCTGTTCCAAATACTTTATATAATATATGCTAAATATATATTATATAACACATTATAATCAATATAATATATATCTCATATTTATTATTGTGTATTATATATTGTATAAATGTATATGTAATTATATAGTATAAAATTATAATAATTGGGCATGTTATAATTGTTATGAGCCCTATATCTCTCCTGTTGCAGCTTAAAAGCTGGAAGTCCCTGAATTCGTTTGAAACCTGGCAAAATTTCCTTCTTATTTAAATATGCTGCCTTAACATCCTTTAAAGGTCTGAGAATTAAAGCAAAACAATACCAATCAAAAACTTCCTTGTGACTAGTTTATCCCTGAGTCAAGTTGTTTTCTATTTGTTCGTTTTCTTTTGGTTTGGATCAGATTGGTTTGTACATTACGTGGTTAAGAGCTTCTGCTGGGCTTCTAGTACTGGCCATCACCACTAGTAGCTATTATACAGGGAAAGTTAACTCCCTCTCTTTGCCCAGGTTACCCATCTGTAAAATGGGAAAATTTTTGAGGCCATCACAAAATGTCAGTAGAAGGACTAAATGACCTCTTAAAAATTCAGGGTTCAAGACAACCTACAGAATGGGAGAAAAATGTTGCAATCTATCCACCTGACAAACACCTAATATCCAGAATCTACAAGGAACTTAAACAAATTTACAAGAAAAACACAAACAACTCCATTAAAAACTGGGCAAAGGACATTAACAGAAACTTCTTCAAAGAAGACATTTATGTGGCCAACAAACATATGAAAAAAAGTTCAACATCACTTATTGTTAGAGAAATACAAATCAAAACCACAATGAGATACCATCTCATGCCAGTCAGAATGGCGATTATTAAAAAGTCAAGAAACAACAGATGCTGGCAAGGTTGCAGAGAAAAAGAAATGCTTTTACACTGTTGGTGGGAATGTAAATTAGTTCAACCATTGTAGAAGACAGTACGGTGATTCCTCTAAGACCTAGTACCAGAAATACCATTTGACCCAGCAATCCCATTACTGGGTATACATCCAAAGGAATATGAATCATTCTATTATAAAGATACATGCCCACGTATGTTTACTGCAGCACTATTCACAATAGCAAAGACAGGGAATCAACCCAAATGCCCATCAATGACAGATGGGATAAAGAAAATGTGGTACATATACACCATGGAATACCATGCAGCCACAAAAAGAAATGAGATCATGTCCTTTGCAGGGACATGGATGCAACTGGAAGCCATTATCCTCAGCAAACTAACACAGGAACAGAAAACCAAACATCGCATGTTCTCCCTTATAAGTGGGAGCTGAACAATGAGAACACATGAGTACAGGGAAAAGAACAACACACACCGGGCCCTGTCAGGGGGCCGGGAGGAGGGAGAGCATCAGGAAAAATAGCTAATGCATGCAGGGCTTAATACAGAGGTGATGGGTTGATAGGCACAGCAAACCACCATGGCACACGTTTACATATGTAACTGTATTAGTCTGTTTTCATGCTGATGATAAAGACATACCCAAGATGGGGCAATTTATAAAAGAAAGAGGTTTATTGGAAGTATAGTTCCACATGGCTAGGGAGGCCTCACAATCATAGTCGAAGGCAAGGAGGAGTAAGTCACACCTTACGTGGATGGCAGCAGGGAAAAAGAGAGCTTGTGCAGGGAAACTCCTGTTTTTAAAACCGTCAGATCTCTTGAGACCGATTCACTATCACGAGAAAAGCATGGGAAAGACCTGCCCCCCATAATTCAATCATCTCCCACTGGGTCCCTCGCACAACACATGGGAATTATGGGAGCTACAAGATAAGATTTGGGTTGGGACACAGAGCCAAACCATACCATTCTGCCCTTGGCCCCTCCCAAATCTCATGTTCTCATGTTTCAAAACCAATCACGCCCTCCCAGCAGTCCCCCAAAGTCTTAACTCATTCCAGCATTAACTCAAAAGTCCACAGTCCAAAGTCTCATCTGAGACAAGGCAAGACCTTTCTGCCTATGTGCCTGTAAAATCAAAAGCAAGCTAGTTACTTCCTAGATACAATGGGGGTACAGGCATTGGGTAAATACAGCCATTTCCAATGGAAGAAATTGGTCAAAACAAAGGGGTTACAGTCCCCATGCAAGTTCAAAATCTAGCAGGGCAGTCAATGTTAAAGCTCTGAATGATCTCCTTTGACTCCATGTCTCACATCCAGGTCATGCTGATGCAAGAAGTGGGCTTCCATGGTCTTGGGCAGCTCCACTCCTTTAGCTTTGCAGGATACAAGCTCCCTCCAAGCTGCCTTCACAGGCGGGCATTGAGTGTCTGCATCTTTTCCAGGTGCACGGTGCAAGCTGTCAGTGGATCTACCATTCCAGGGTCTGGAGGATGGTGGCCCTTTTCTCACAGCTCCACTAGGCAGAGCCCCCATAAGGACTCTGTGTGGGGGCTCAGATCCCACATTTCCCTTCTGCACTTCCATAGCAGAGGTTCCCCATGAGGGCGCTGCCCCTGCAGCAAACTTCTGCCTGGGCATCCAGGCATTTCCATACATCCTCTGAAATCTAGGCAGAGGTTCCCAAACCCCAATTCTTGACTTCTGTGCACTTGCAGGCTCAATACCACATGGCAGCTGCCAAGGCTTGGGGCTTGCACCCTCTGAAGCCACAGCCTGACCTCTACGTTGGCTCCTTTCAGCCATGGCTGGAGCAACTGAAATCCAGGGCACCAAGTCCCTAGGCTGGACACAGAAGGGGACCCTGGACCAGTCCCACAAAACCACTTTTTCCTCCTAGGCCTCTGGGCTTGTGATGGGAGGCGCTGCCATGAAGCCCTCTGACATGCCCTGGAGACATTTTCCCCATTGTCTTGGGGATTAATATTCGACTCCTCATTACTTATGCAAATTTCTGAAGCAGGGTTGAATTTCTTCTCAGAAAATGGAATTTTCTTTTCTAATGCATTGTCAGGCTGCAACTTTTCCAAACTTTTATTCTCTGTTTCCCTTTTAAAACTGAATTCCTTTCACAGCACCCAAGTCACCTCTTGCATGCTTTGCTGCTTAGAAATTTCTTCTGCCAGATACCCTAAATCATCTCTCTCAACCTCAAAGTTCCACAAATCTCTAGGGCAGGGGCAAAATGACACCAGTCTCTTTGCTAAAACATAACCAGACTCACCTTTGCTCTAGTTTCCAACAAATTCCTCATTTCCATCTGAGACCACTTCAGCCTGGACTTTATTGTCCATATCGCTATTAGCATTTTGGGCAAAGCCATTCAACAAGTCTCTAGGAAGTTCCAAACTTTCTCACATTTTCCTGTCTTCTTCTGAGCCCTCCAAACTGTTCCAACCTCTGCCTGTTACCCAGTTCCAAAGTTGCTTCCACATTTTCAGGTATCTTTTCAGTAGCACCCCACTCCTGGTACCAATTTATTGTATTAGTCCATTTTCATGTCACTGATAAAGATATACCTGAGACTGGGTAATTTATAAAGGAAAGAGGTTTATTGGACTTACATTTCCACATGCTGGGGAGGCCTCACAATCGTGTTGGAAGGCAAGTAGGAGCAAGTTACATCTTACATGGATGGCAGCAGGCAAAAAGAGAGCTTGTGCAGGGAAACTCCTGTTTTTAAAACCATCAAATCTTGTGAGACCCATTCAAATTGCAAGAACAGCACAAGAAAGACCTGCCCCCATGATTTGATCATCTCCCACTGGGTCCCTCACACAACACATGGAAATTATGGGAGCTACAAGATGAGATTTGGATTGGGACACAGAACCAAACCATATTAGTAACAAACTCACATGCCCTGCACATGTATCCTGGAACTTAAAATAAAATATAATACAATTTAAAAAATTAAAAATGAAAAAAAATTTTTAATTCAAGATTCAGTCATTAAAACAGAGACACATGCCCAATAAATGTATTATTATTATTCTAATACTTAGCATTCTGTTCTGTGGATTCTCAAAAGTAGCTTATATTTTAAACCACTTAGGCCTTATAACTGGGGGAAGACTCCGCCTTATCCCAAATTGGGAGAATGCAGGAAGCATGAAGGACAAAGGGTCAATGGAGTCACAACCTGTAGACAGCCTGAAAATCCAAATTTGGGGCATGCCTTTGTGCTGCTCTACAAATAGCCTTCATTTGCTTTTCCTATCTGGCTTCAAGATTAATTGCTAAACTTGGAAGGAGGACCTTGAAGTTTGCTCATAAATTTTCTGTGTTTAAAAAGAAGATTTTTGTCATTAATATTCTGGAGTGAGCATGAGTCAGGGAGAGTGACTCAGGCCATGTTCTCAGAGGTGGCTGGCTATAAATCCACTTTTGCAGAATATTAATCTCCCCTGGCTCCTTTGAAAAGTTAGCAATTATTAGTAGACAGTGTGAAAGAGAGTCTTTAAAAGAGGAATGGTAAGACAATGTCACCTTGAGTTTCTTCCAAACTCATTGCTATTAGAGAAGAGAAAAGCTGTTCCCTCACACAAACTTTGGAGAGGAGTTTTCTTGGCAGGCAGAGGCAGCAAAAGGAAGTCACAACTCCACTAGACAGAGCCTCCATAGGGACTCTGTGGTGGGGGCGCTCTGACCCCACATTTTCCTTCTGCACTGCCCTAGCAGAGGTTCTCCATGAGAGTGCTGCCCCTGCAGCAAACTTCTGCCTGGGCATTTAGATACCTAAAACTTACTACGTATGTGTACTGGATCCCAAGAAAAACCCTAGTACCTTCAAGGAAAGATAAGGTTTCCGGAAGCAATTTGACTCAATAATTAATTGTTCCTACTCAATGCTGGAATACCTAGGTTGCCTTGAAAATATTAAGCCAATCATTTGGAGAGTTTGAATCTCTTGAACCTAATAGTTAAAGGTAGATAATATTTATGTCTTTGGGCAAGTGTAAACAGGGTCACAGAATTAGGGGATTCAAGAAATGGACATTGAAGTATCACCACCCACTCCAAGCCCTTGCCTAAGGAAGGGATACACTGAAACCACAACACACTGTTTTTTTTTTTCTTTCCTGTACATTTATATTAGTGGGCTGTTAAAGTGTGGTTGCCACAAGGCAGCATGGGCATCATCAGGGAACTTGTTAAAAATGCAAATTATCAGGACCCTCCCCAGATTTACTGAATCAGAATCTCTGAGGTTGGGACTCAGAAACCTGTATTTTAACAACCCCTCCAGATGATTCTGCCGCTTGCAGAATTACTGCTCTAACTACAGCCAGTAACAGTGCTACTTTTAAGAAGCAAGTGGTTATAACAGTTGGGACTATTGTAGGCCGATAAAAAAAAAAAAAAAAGAAAGAAAGAAAGAAAAAAAGAAAGAAAGGAAGAAGTGAAGGAAGGAAGGAAAGAAGGAAGGAAGGAAGAAAGAAAGAAAGAAACTGGACCACAGTGGTCTAACTAAATAAGGGTTTATTTTTATGTCACAAGAAGAATGGAGTTCAGCTACCCTGGGCTGATTCTGCAAAACCAGAACGTCATCATTGTCCCTGGCTCCTTCTACCTTGGTAAGTGGCCTTTTCCCTCAGGTTCAACACTTTAGGGCCATAAGATAGCTGCTTCACCTCTGCCATGTTCAAGGCAGGAAGAAGAATGAGAAGGGCAAAAGGTAAAAGGTACATGCCAGCTGGGTCTCTCCACTTCTAAAAGGCTTCCTGGAAGCTTCAGCAAGTGACCACCACTCATGTGGCATAAAATATAAAAACATTAATCAAATATTTCATCATCAGGGCTGGAAGGAACAATAGGAAAGCACAGAGTTTAAAAAGAGTGGTTAAGGCCAGGCATGGTGGCTCATGCCTATAATCCCAGCGCTTTGGGAGGCCGAGGCAGGCAGATCACTTGAGCTCAGGAGTTCGAGACCATCCTGGGCAACATGACCAGACCCCATCTCTACAAAATATACAAAAAGTGATACATGCCTGTATTCCCAGCTACTCAGGGGGGCTGAGGTAGGAGGATCACTTGAGCATGGGAGGTGGAGGTTGAAGTGAGCTGAGATCATGCCACTGCACTCCAGCCTAGGCAACAGAGTAAGACCCTGTCTCCTAAAAGTAAAAATTAAAAATAAAAAGAGTGGTTAGCAATTGTATTGCATAAGGTCCAATTCTGGTAAAATGTGCTTGATTTTATTTTGGAAATTATTCTTCTTAAGATTCAAAATGCAACATTTGCCATTGTATTTACACCTTTCTTTATTATTTCTTCATCACTGGATGATTTTTACTCTTGACAAAAGTTTGGAAGTTGAATTGCTAGCACCAACTATAATATCGGTGTGTAATGCTGGGCCACTGTAGTTGAGTAAGATGGCTTGTGTTGTCTTTTCTTGACTGACTTCATTGCACTTAATTATGGAATTTTGTTCATATCTTAGTGTTACTTCCTGGCCAGAAATTTTTATTTTGCAAACAGGTCCAAACAGTAATATCTTTATTACAGAGAAGTACTCTTAAGTCCATTTACTTTGAAATATACGTCTTTCATCAGCTACGTTTTTCTTCTTGGCAGCTAAGGCTTACATTTAATCAAGAAAATGTCCTTCTTGCACTTATAGTAGGCACCCTCCTACCCAGCTCTGCCTCTAGTCCCAAAAAAGCCATCTGATGCTCACTACTGCCTGTCAAACATCCTAATGGATTATTGCTCCTCTCCACCAACCCCCACCCGAGGACCTAGCCAGCAGAATGCTAAAACACCCAATCCACACAGGCAAAATAAAATGATGTAGGGAGCAAAATCTAGAAACTTGGTACTCAGAGTAGGGTCTTCCCACCAGTAGCATCAGCATTTCCTGGACCCTTGTTGGCAATGCAGACTCCCAGTCGTCCTAAATCTGCTAAATCAGAACCTACATTTTAAAAAGACCTCCAGTGGTGGTTATGCATATTAGTTTGAAAAGCATTGGCCTAAAGCAGTGGTTATTAAAATATTGCCCTAGACATGCAGCATAATCATCTTCTGGGAAACTGTGAGAAATGCAAAATCTCAGGCCCATCCCAGCCCTGTTGAATTGGACACTTTAGGGGTGGAGCCCAGTAATCTGTGTTTTATGAAGCCTTCCAGGTGATTCTGACGTAAGCCAAAATCTGAGAACTTCCCCTATAACAACGGTAGTCAACCTTATACAAAGAAATCACCTAGGGTATTCAAACATTACAGCTGTCTCCTATCTTAAATGTTTCTGCTCATAGGAGGAGTGTTTTAGGTCAAATTTCCCAGAAGAGCACCAGGGAAGACCACATCTATGTCTAGCCCCGTCTTCTTCCGCCTCTGTCTACATAACACTTAACAAGAATCCACATTTCAGACTGCTCCTTATGAGCTCTCCCACATTGCCACATATTTGTTTCACCATGCAAGATGAAAACAGCCTGCTGAGCCCCAAAGGAATAAAGCATAGAAGAGGACTGGAGAACACATTTGACTGGTTTGTAGGGTCAGTGCCAGGGGCTGCAGCCTAGGAGGCCTGGACAAATGCTGCTTTCTACATAGACAGGTTGTGGAGGGGAGAAGACCTGATTCTCAACACCATTGTGTTGGCGCCCCTCCCACAGGTAGTAGATTAATTACAGGAAAAAAATTAGTCCTGATTTCCCATTCCTCCTTGTATGCACGCTCTTTGCAATGTGATTTTGTGATTCTTCCAATCCAGAAATAGACTCTGTTTCCCCATCCGTTGAATCTGCTCTATGACTTGAATTAGCCATAGAATGTGGTGGAAAGGATGGTTTGCCAGTTCCAAGCCTGGCCTCCACAGGCTTGAACACTCTCCTTTTTCTCTCAGACCCTTAGCCAGCACCAAGTGATGATACCCAGACAAACTAGCCTGAGAGACTTGTGCCCCAGTCACGCCATCCCCCCCAAAACAGCCAGCTGACCACCACATATGTGGGTGAGACCATCCTGGAGCAGCCCTCCTCTAGTTGACCAATGATTCCAGCATGAGCCCAACTGAGAACAACAGAGAAGGGCCCAGGGTAGAAGGGTCACATGCTGACCTGTAACCTTGAGAACTAATAATGGCTGCTTTTGGAAGACGCTGATTTTTGGGGTGCCTTGTTAGGCAGAATTATCGTGACAACAGTTCAATGATACCTCACAACTTTCAGATCTTTCCTGGAGAAACCCAAATATGGGACAGAAGCATTAAACTACAAACTACAGACAGCTCTGCACACCTGACTCTGGGTGTGAGGAAATGGACCACGGAGAAGGCAGAGGCATTGGTGGTCAGAGAACACAGCACTCGAGACAGAGCAGGCTTAGAGCTCAGAGGGGCTCGTGAGCTGTGAACAGCACAGCCTGGAGCCTTCTGTGAAGTCACACGGGGAGGAAGTGATGAGAAGGCAGGTTCTATTTTTGTTGTGTGATCTAGAAAAAGTACCTGGGAAGCCAGCAGGGAGCCAATCAGGGAAGTTGACTGACGGGGCCAACATGGGCTTCCGTTTTATGAAAGATGTGGAAGAGAAAGAGAGAAGGGCCCAGAAGTGTGAAATTTGGGGGTAAAATTAGAACTAGGTTTTTTTTGTAGCTTTAAATTTTTTCTTTATTGAGGTATAACAAAAATACAGTAAATTGGCTGGGTGCAGTGGTTCACGCCTGTAATCCCAACATTTTGGAAGGCCAAGGTGAGAGGATCGCTTGAGCCCAGGAGTTCGAGGCAAACCTGGGCAATGTAGGGAGACCCTGTCTCTACAAAAAATTTTAAAATTAGCTGGACATGCACACGCCTGTGGACCTAGCTATTCAGGAGGCTGAGGTGGGAGGATCCCTTGAGCCCAGGAGTTCGAGGCTGCAGTGAGCTGTGATCATGCCACTGCACTCCAACCTGGACAACAGAGTGAGACCCTGTCTTAAAAAAGCAAAACTAAAAAATACAAAACAAATGAAAACACAAAACAGTACATTGCACAGATCTTAAGAGTCCAGCCTGGTGAATTGGTGGTGTAAGCTCCCAGATCAATAAGAAAAGGCTTTGTGGCACCCAGAAGGCTCCCTTGTGCCCATTCGTGGTCAACCCTTCTTCAGAGGCAACCCCTCTTCTAACTTCTACCACTGCAAACTAGTTTTGCCTATTTTTGAACTTCATATCAATGAAATCATGCAATATGTGCCCTCAACTCTGTTTTTTTCTGCTCATCATTTTGCCTATAAAATTCTTACATGGAGGTACATGTTATAGTAAGATGTTCTTTTTTATCATTCTGTAACATTCCATTTTATGAATATACTACAATTTATTCTGGTCTACTGTTATTAGACGTTTTGACTTTACGAATAGGGCTGTTATGAACATTCTTGTACATGTCTTTTGGTGCACACAGGTTCTCTTCCTCTTGCTAAACCAGTGGCTTTTAATCAATCCCTCCTTTGTTCATCAACTGGTTTGAGTAATGACCCGACACCCTTGGTCACCCGTTCACCACAGGCTCAGTAAGAATCTTCCCCTGAATTCAAAGCCCACGCTAGGAGGAAGGGCAAGAGAAGGAAAAGGGGGAGAAAGAAGAAGGCAGCTCCAGTGACTACAGAAATGATAATCAGTTCTTCCTAACTTCACGTTTGTCTCTAGTGGCTATCTGAAGTGCCTAAAATGACATTCATTTGAAGTAAAGATGTGAAGATTCCTTTTGAGATGCAAATATGCTTTTTAGAAGGGTAAATACATAAAATAATTTAAATGTTACCTTTGCTGGTCCTTCACAATGTTCAAATTATCCTTTATTTATTAGCTCCCCCACTACCCAGAATGCCCTCCCGACTAGTTGCATCCATTACCTAGGAGTCTGTAAGAAATGCAGAATCTCGGGCCCCACCCCAGACCTGGAATCAGGATCTGCATTTTTAAAAGATCCCCAGGTAATTCCTGTGCGCGTTAAAGTTTGTGAAGCCCTGTATTATCCCACTGATACTTTATACAAAACTCTATAAACAGAGACAGGAGGAATAATTGTTCTCATTTTACAGATAGGGAAATATGACGCAGGAAGGTGAATTTGATGTGCCAAGGGCACCTTGCTGGTTCTCTGCCAGGGGAAGGTCTCTAGGTGGAAGCTCTGTTGATTTTCTAAACACAGATATTTCCATTATTTCACACTGATACCCATTGGCACTCCTAATGCTTTATCAGGCCAACCAGCCTGCCTCTCCCTAGAGAGCAGTGTCCTAAGGGCGTGCACTGTGTAACTTTGTTTGGAAGTTGGCATGAGGAGCCACCAAGGACATAAATGTTGCAGTGTGGTAAGTGGGGGTAAAAGGGGCGGGGTAGAGGAAGGGAAAAGGAATGAGGAACCCCAGCCACCACGTGAAATGGCCCAGAGGGGCTTGAGAAAGAGGAATGAAGGGGCTCCAGAAACACATTTCAAGTTCCTGGCCTTGCTGTCTGCTCCTCCCTTGCCTGCAGGCAGGAGGTCTGTGCTGTGACGCAGTCTGTTAGAGCCTGTTGGCAGCCAGCCCGGAGTTGGCCTGCACCCCACTGCAGAGCCCTCAGCTACGCAGGGAGAGTGGAGGCTGCCCAGTGCACCTTTGCTGGGTACTGCAGAGCATCCATGCCACCTGCACCAGAGGGAACACAGCTCTGCAGTAAAGCCAGTTAGACTGCAGTAACCCGAGATGGGTGTAGCTCAGACTGCAGTAACCTGAGATGGGTGTAGCCCCATGCCCTTGCACACCTGCAGGGTCTGAGGACCCTGGGTTTTCACCGTCTGTTCCTGCACCCCCCTCCAGGAAGCAGCTCCAGGTTGCAGAGTTGCTCTGCCTACCCTGAAGACGTCTGGATGCTCCCCATTGACCCTGAGCCCCACAACGGTCCCACAGCCAGGAAGACTGGCTCAGCACGGCTCATGGTTCAGATCAGTGAAGCTAGATTCCATGGCCTCCTTTCAAATCCAGCTGCAGGAGGCTGAAAAATGCCCCCAGGGCTCTGCCTGCCTGTGTACTGGTATGGGAAGACTCCGAGAAAATGTACAGCCTCCCCCACACCACCCCCACAGGCGCCAGATATCAAAGGTATAGCTAGCAGTGGCCTTCCAAAGCCAGTGTCTGATTTGTTTCCTAACCTAAAAGGATGGCTCTAATGGCAGAGGTTCTGGGACAGGCAAAGGGAAGGGAGTACCACTGACTGGTGAGGGAGCTGTTCAGGGCAGGTAAAGAAGCTTGTGGGGAGGTCAAGCTACAATGTGTAGTGAGCTGTCCCTGTGGAGTGTGAGCCCAATCAGCACCCTCGGTCTAAAGAGTAGGACACCTGCCTCTGCCTTGTGCAGCCTGCCCGGTGCTCCCAGCTGCCCGGTTTGCCTCCGTAAATGTTACTTTTCTGCCATCCATGTTAAATGTTACCCTTCCCCGGTGTTCATAGAGAGAGCAGACAGATGCCTTTCTCTATGAACCACTGCAGACTGTATTCAGTCGGGGCCTAGTTGTGTGGCAAGGGCACTGAATCCAACCTCCCAGCAGACAAAGCTATGCAAGAAGGAGGGTCAAGTTTCCAGGCCCAGGTTAAAAATTGTTGTGAGTGTCGAGTGTATGTTGGCAGGTGATCAGAGGTGGGGAAAGGAGGTGGAGGTCCCTGAAAAGCCTCAGCCATAAACCACTGCTTAGGGATTAACAGCTTTTCAAGCAGCCTGGGACGTCCTTCCCATGAGGTTTGCCAGAATGGATGCTACTCACCTTCTTCCCTACTCCCTGCTGTGTATACCTGTACACAACATCCAAAGCGGGACACATCAGGGAATTGAATCCAAACCCTATCACGACAGTGGAAATTTAAAAAAATCTTCATGGCAGAAAAGGTTCAGTGTTGGATGTCACATGGCAAGGGTATAAAAGAGTTAATTCAGATACCATCCTATCTGAAATTCCATCCTTATTTTTCCCACCTGTTTAACAGAAGCAGACAGGGCATAACAATCTCGCTCAGATTTTAGTCTTCTCTCACTAGTCACCTAGATACTGACAGTTCACTCATTTATTCGATTAATAATTATTGAGTACCTGTCATGCTTGAGTCACTGTGCTAGTGAGAAATCAGTACACTGTCTACCATATCGGCGTTCACTTATTCTACAAATATTTATTGAGCACCACCTGCTTACATAGCACTGTCCAAGGTGCTAGGGAGGGTACAAAGGAAGACAGCAGACAAGCCCTCAAGAAGCTTCAGATACACATGGAGAAATGTGCAAGGCCACAACGCAGCCCATTTCTACTGTCAAAGAAATGGACCCTTGCTACAGAACTGTGGATCTCCTGAGAGCTTGTCAGAGATAGAGTTTCACACCCCACCTGAGACCTGCTAAATCCTAACCTGCCTTTTAAGGAAATTCCCCAGGAGCTTCCACGCACATTAAAGTTTGAAATCTACTGATCTAGACAAAAGAAGCTCTAAAAATTCAGGGGAGACAGAGATTATTGTGCACATCAGTGGTCAAAAAAAAAAATCCATGCAGGAGTTTGCCTTTAAAGGATGTCTGGGCTTTGGCTGAGTATAGAGAGCTCAAGGAATAGTAATTTCCCACCTCCACTGAGTTAAAAAAAAATATGTCTGCAAACTGCGGAAGAGAGTGACACTTTTCAGACACATTTTCCACAACAGCAAAAGCTTTGACTTAGGTAGGATGAGTCTGCAAATTCCTGTGGCTGATGCTGTCTGGATCCCCAAATGGCAACTCTCCCAGTTTGGACAGCTTCAAGGTCAGATTGCCTGCTGTCCTGAAATGGACCAGCCCAGGAAAGATTCCTGGCCTTGTCCAACCCACCTGTTAGTCAAGTAGATCAGCCAGTGAGAAACTGGCTCGTTATTTTCCAACAGTTACTCAGCCAATTGGCAGCCCCCACCAAATTGAATTCTGGAGTGGCATCATGTGAACGTTGGTGTGGTGGCTGCTTTATCAAACCAGTTCAACAGAGCAGATAAATCACTGAGAAGTTTTGATTAGAGGCTGTTGGCACCATGACTATTGTTTCATATTAGATCAGACTGAGCAGGTGTCTCAGTTTTCTTGCACTCATCCTTCCTGCATTCCATTTAAGAATTAAGATTTTTGTTTTCAATATGAAAATTGAAGTAAATGAATAAACAGATCTAAACATGACTCTATTGTTATCTCTCGTTTCTAACTACCACCCACAATGTCTGTTTGTCCAACAATTGAATCCAAAAAAGATTATATGGAACTTCACAATGGCATAGTTATATAGAAATTCTCATTCACCATTGAATGAGCTGCTTACAATTCAGGCCTGTAGTCTATGGTGATAAAATCTGCCCATTGCTTCAGAAGTCATGCCAGTGAGGATTCGTCAGGTAAGCTCTAAAGACAACATAGCCCAACTCATTTACCGCTGGGCCACTGTTTTCCAGAAGCAGGGATGGGTTTGTGACGAGCCATCTATACTCTCTAACCTCCGTGGCCATGGCTCATGTTTACAAGGCAGCTGGCAGGGATAGGGAGGTTGGGCTGAAGCTGAGTAGCAGGACCTGGCTGGCTCACATGAAGTGGATCCTAGGATTTTGACTCATCAGCTCTGTCTTAGTCCTGTTAATTTGATGCTTAATTAATAACAGGGCATTAACATCTGCTGTGAACATACTGCTACTCCTCACTCTCCCAACCCTCCCTGCCTTCTCCTCGCATACCAGTCTCCAGGAAGCTGGACCCACTGATCAGCCAATTTAGTCTCTCAATTATTACCAAAAATGTGTTTTCAACTTGGGGCACACTGGGGGTGTGCCTGAGCAGGATGGCGAGAAGGGGCAGGCACACACTGAGAAGCGTAGACATACTCCCCTTTATCTAAGGGCTCTGCTATTTACGAAAGGGCTTTTGTGTGAGAAGGTTCGAGCCTCAAAGTCTCATCTCGTCATTTTTCCCGTGCCTTTCAGAGATGGAGCATATTGTGCTGTGTTTTTGAAATGATGAAATGAAAGTGTGAGGAATCTGAAAGCCATACAGATAAGGAGTGGTTGAAGGAACTGATGGAGCTGAGATGAAACGTTATTTCAAACGTTGGAGGCGTCGTGGTGGGAAGAGGCAGCAGGTGTGTTCTTTGTGGTTCCCGCAGGTGGGATATAGGTTCGGTAGAAGGAGGCACTTTCTCACAAAGAGAAACCACCCAACAATGGGAGGCCAGGCCCTGCTTCCTGAAGAAGGAGCCCCCCATGACGACAGGTACTTAAGCTGAAGCTCCACGACTATGTATAGGAGTCACCTGCATTATAAGCAAAAGTTGGAATAGAACTCAGCATTCTTTTAACTCTGAAAGTCTACAACACATGCAAAGCTGACCTTCACAGAGTAGCTCCTATGGTCTCACTTTACAGGTATCATCCCACTTAACCCCCACGGCAGTCCAATAAGCTAGGTACAGTTACTGTGTTTTGTTTTGTCTCTTTTTTGTCCTCACTTCGGCTTGGAATGCTCTTGCCTCAAATATCTCTCTCCTTTCCCATTATTCTGACCTTCTCAGGGTATTATTTCCTCCCCGGTCCTTCCCTGTCTTCCCAAAGAGGGGATAATATAACCACCCCTCCCCCATCTCTCCATCCCTTACCCTGTTTGATTTGTCTTTATGGCATTTAGCACTGCCTAACATAATGCTGCAATTATATCTGTTTATGATCTGTCTCCTCTGGGAGAACAGAAGGACTTGGTTGGCTTTGCTCAGTGCTCCATTTCAGCACAGAGAATCAAGGCCTGGCATAGGGTAGGTGCTCAGGATGTATGTATGAAAGGAATAAATCAGTCAGTTTTACAGATGAGGAAACCTAGGCATTAAAGAGGTAAAGCAACATCTCAAGTCCACACAGTAAGTAAAGAGAAGCACCAGGTTGAGAGCAATTTGACTCCAGAGTTCATATATGTACAGACAACCCCCTACTTGTGATAGTCCAACTTCATGGTTTTCAACTTATGATGGTGTAAAAATAATAAGCATTCAGAAGAAACGATACTTCAAGTACCCACACAACCATTCTGTTTTTCACTTTCAGTACAGTATTCAATAAATTACATGAGATATGCAACACTTTATATAAATAGGCTTTGTGTTAGATGATTTTGCCCAAATATAGCCTGATGTACGTGTTCTGAGCATATGTAAGGTAGGCTATGCTATGCTATGATGTTTGGTAGGTTAGGTGTGTTAAATGTGTTTTATAATATTTTCAACTTATGATGGGTTTCTCGGGACATAGCCCCTTTGTAAGTTGAGAAGCATCTGTACCCCATTTGACCCTTTGAAAAAAGCACGTATTCTCAAAGAAAAGCTGAGACACCCTTGCTAATTCAGTGGCTGCTGCTGGCTCTTGTTTTATGACTTCAAATGACTTGTGCCTATAAGCAGGTGGTCACTGGTTGCCACCAACATGGTGTCTTAAAAAGCCCAGTGAGAGAGGTAGAGGGTGCAGAGGGCACAAAGTTACCTTTTGCCTCAATGGTCAGTGATTTGCTGAATGGAGCAGGTGAGTCAGAAAGGTACAGAGAACAGCTTGGCAGTCACCTGGTCCTAATCTATCCCTGGGCAGATATATTGAATCTGACACAGCTCCCATGCCTGGAGTCCTCAGAATCAAATTTGCAAACTCAGAGCAGATTTCTTGCCTCTCCAAGTGATTTGAAACCATATGCAATGTCACCCTTTCACCAAAGGAGCTGAATTTATGTTCCTTGTTTTCTCCCTCCCGGTAAGGCTTGGATTTTTCCATGACAAAAATCTTGTGCATTTGAATATAAACGAGTTATAAAATGAAATCCACATTGACTTTTGCAGTTAATAAAAAAGAATATGGACTTGAAAATCAGACTAACTTGAGTTAGAATTCAGGTTACCACTTTGAATCTCCATTTTCTTACCTGAAAAATAGAAACTAACCCTTCTCGCATGGTTTTTGTAAGGATTAGATAAAAAAAATTGAAGGGGGCATCTGCCATTGATTTTCTCTTCTATTGTCAGGGCATTGTTTTCCGGCTAGATGCCTTCTAGTCTTTCTGTAGCTGGGTACAGGAAGAAGCATTGTCTGAAGGAGTTACTGGTGTGGAATCCAAAACAGCTAAACTGAATTAGCAGAAAGACAAGGGCATTCCAGTACATTGTGGCCAGGAAAGTGCTGTATTCACTCATTGTTTGCACTCCTGAGGTCAGGCTATCAGGTCAGACCTTGAACCCTCTGCCTGCCTCACATCCTGGCTCCTTGGGAAGCCACTCCTGTGGCTTCAAAGGGGCAAAACTAAGAGAATGGTAGAGCTGGCACTTTCATGACCAGAGCCTGCCCTGGCCACATCCTCCCTTGGAACCTACAGTGGAAAGTGGGGACAATTTTGCTAGGTCACACCTTTTTGAGGACCTTGCTGGGCTTGTGGATCTGCCAGAAAATTCTTTCTTTTTTGAGGGACAAAAGCCTGCTGCTCAGCAGTTTTAGATTAAGCCTAATGAGTTCTCTCTTGAGATCACCATTGTTCTAAGCTTAATATCATCCTCATTGACCTAGTGGTATCAAATTCTGTTGGCATACCTCTTACTAACAAAACACATCAAATATGTGTTTATAAAACCTGATACTAAATTATAGACTATACCAAGAAATATGCTTGTACAGTGAATCTGTGTGCTTCTATTGCTACCATTAAACGTTTGCACCTACCTCTAGCTATCACCAGAATGGGTTCCGCTAGCTTCTAATATAAAGTCCTACACAGCTAAGGTAAGATGGGAAAATGCATCTCAGGTCTCAGCTATCTCCAGTGGGAGGCAGGTTCTACCACTTTCAAGACTCATAACACAGGAAGGGATGTTCAAAGGTGCAGCGTAAACAGAAAGATGGTGTTCACTGCTAGGTGTCTCAAAATGAATGTGAATGTTCATGCACTCTTATATACAGCATTTGAAACAAAACAAAACAAACATAAAATTAAACCTGACATCTTGGGAACAAGAAATTCTAAGGGTGCTCAACATATAGTAGGTTCTCTATAAAAAAGCCGAATGGATGAGAGAGTAAATAACTAGGTAGATCATGGAGCCTCTGATATCTGAGTAATACAGAAGTGTTCATAAAAAAGGGAAGCCTCAGTGAGACATATAAATCCAATGAAATATTTTAAGTCTCAAAAAGGGAGCAGATAATTACTTTTGCTTTATGTTTTTCAATGGAGTTCTTCAATAATAGAAGAATTCTGGTCTCTTCTCTGGAAGCTGTCATTTACTTGGTGAAGTTTTCCTGTTTGTTCCTAATAAATGATACCAGTTTTAATGCTGTGCTGCCCAAAGATAACATCTGATATGCCCTTAGAGTCAGTTATACAAAGAAATATATGTTTAGCTTTGGGCTTCTCAACCTTGAAACTGTAGACATTTGGGACTGGATAATTTTTTACTGTGAGGAGTCGTGCATTGTAAGATGTTTAGCAGCATTCCCTGGCCTCTAACCACTAGATGCCAGCGGCATCCCTACCCTATGTGATAACAATTAAAAATGTATCCAGACATCACCAAATATCCCTAGGAGGCAAAATTGCCTCTGGTTGAGAATCACAGACTTAGGCCTCAAAAATGGGCAACTGTTAGACAAATTTGATTTCTGGGCTTTTTCAAGTTGTAAACTAACTTTTCTCTAAGCACAGCTCTGCCACGGTATTTGCCTTGTATTCAATTAGGCTCTGAACAAGATAGTGATAGAGACCAGAGATCTCAAAATGTGTCTATAAGATAAGCTGTTACATCAAATGATATTATTTCAGTTAGCTATTTACATAGTCCTATTGTTAACAAACCACTCTAGAATTCAGTGATTTAAAACAATAGTCATTCTTATGTTTCTGGGTTTACAGATTGGCTGGAGCCACTCAGGGTCTGTAGGTTGACTGGGGCAATTTTGTTCCACGAATATTATTTTTAGACCCAGGCCACAAAGGTAGCAGCTACTAGGGAGAAGCTCTTCTCAGGATGGAGGAAGAAGCTTCCAGAAGCACTAGCAGTAAAATGCTCTGTCTCCTGAAGTCAAGAAGGCACTCGGCACACACTGTTATATCCGTCCACTGCCGCTAGCCTAAGCAAGACACATGGTCAAGGCCAACATCAGCTGGGCAGGAAAGTACACACTTCCCTTGAAGACTGGGGCAAAGGAATTCATGAACGCCAAAGATGACATTTTCAATACAACCACTGAGATGGTGTCATGGGTCTTTGGTTCTCACTGGCTCCATTTCTTTAAGAGACAAAGATGGGGCGGTATCACTGGCGTTTGAGTCACGTTTGCAAAACATATTAAGATCCTAGTGGGAAAGCACAACACAGAGAACAAAATTTCCTTAGCTACATTTAAGAAATCTGACTATTGAATCAGTAGGCTGGTGGTTTCATTTGTTTTGCTATGTTTTCAGGACCCTTGGTAAATATTGTCTTAATTTGGGTTAATTACTTTTAAAGGGAACCTCAAGTATCAATGCAAATTATTTGATATTTATTTCGTATTCTCCTTCCTTGTGACTAGAATACTAAATAAATCACTAGCAGCTTGACAACAGCAGCAGCCTACAACAGAGGTATAGAATCTGTACTTTTGTTCTGCCTTCTTATGTACTCTGCATTAGTCATGGCCATGGTAGAGAATTCTGTGGACTCTTTAGGCTTCTGTGTTTTTCTGAAGATATATAGAGGAATGGAATGAGTCCAACAGCAAAATTATTATTAGAAGGGAATAGAAATTGCCCACTATTTGAATCTTCAATAAATATCTACCGTTGATTTCATTAATTCATAAATGTGAAAGCTAAAAGATAGTTCAAATATTCCTGATACATCTTCCGAGGGACTTGACTGAGGTCAACCCCAGAATTTTACAGATGAGAAACACTGAATTAAAAAAAAAATCCATATATTGTTCAAGTTTTCCCTTTAGCAATAATGGACCCTAAGCTAGATCAGCCCAGGCTTTTTAGCTCCTAATTCCAGAACCTTATAGCATACCATACTTGCTTAATACAATAAAGGAACTGCAGGTATTTGGCCTAAGGGAGATAATAGTCATTTGGGATTTTAAGTAAATGAGAATCTCTTCCATCTGGATGCAAAACGCCGGGGTCTCAAATTGGGCAGGCAAAAGGCTTATTTTGAGGACAATGGAACACTCCCCTGTGGTCCCATTCATGGAGATGTGGGATGAGAATGAAAGTGAGGATCTTCAGCCTTCCTGACAGAATGTCCATCCTGTCACCTGAACCTCTGTCTGCCAAGTGCAGTGGGGACTTTTCATTCCTGTGCTGCTTTATAGCTTTCTGACATCTGACACTCTTGGCTTCCTCTTCTTAGAAAAATTCCCTGGGAATTTTTCTGATCCCACTTCTCTGATGGCTGCTTGTTCATTATTTTTGCAGTTTCTCTTTTTCTGTACTTGTCCTAATTAATGGTGTTCCCTTTGGTCCTCCCCTTTCCTCACTCCATGTGCTGCCCTTAGGGTCTAGAATCGTGGCTCTCAAATCTTCCTCCCCAGCCCAAGTTGTCTTTTAAGCCCCAGAGCCACATTCTCAACCTCCTGGTACACATCTCTTGGTTCATGGGGACCTGACTCCACATTCATGTCTCCCTGTGCCTGCCCCTCAAACATCCTCTCCTTCTCTGGCATCTCCCCACTCGGAGCAGCAGCATCTACTCAGATACCTAATTCAGAAACTAGGGACTCAGTGGAGATTCCACTGTTCCCACCATGCCTCACATCTAAGCAGCCACGAGCTCTGCAATTCTGCAGCCTCAGTATTTCCTAATTATCCCTTTCCCTTCATTCGCAGACATTGTCCGAGTTCATTCACATCTTGTCATTTCTTACCTGGAACTGTGCACTGACTTCCTAACCATTCCCTAAACCCAACCTCAGCCCTTCGGCCCTCCATCCCTAAACCGTCCTCCCCGTGACCACAAGCCATCTTGCAGTAAAGAACACACATTTTTTTCTCCTTTTTCGTTTTTTAAGGGATGGGGTCTTACTATGTTGCCTAGGCTAGTCTCAAACTCCTGGCCTCAAGCCATCTTCCCACCTCATCCTTTCTGAGATTGGCCTGGCTGAGTAGCTGGAACTAAAGGTACATGCCACCATGCCCGGCCCACAAATTCTTCAGAGAGTTTCTCTAATAATGAATAAATTCAAGTTTTATACAGTAGGCTGATTTATATCAGTATTTGTACTCTGAGCATGGGACATTGTTTATTTATTCCACATTATTTATTAAGTGCCTATTATGAGCCTGACCTTGGCAATAGAATAGCAACGAATATTTTCTTTAAACTCATTCTCATGGAGCTTAAAACTTAGTAGGGAGAGGCACACAATACAAAATTAAATAGATATCTACAATGAATAATATATTAGCTTGGTGCAAAAGTAATTGCGGTTTTTTGCCATTGAAAGTAATGTCAAAACCTGCAATTACTTTTGCACCAATCTAATAAATCAGTATAATATATATTACATGAGAAAGTGAAAAGTGCTTTTGAGAAAAGCAAATCAGAAAAGGGGAATTGGGAGTGTTGTGGGGGCGGGTTGAATGCTAGGCAGGGTCTGAAGAAGATGACATTTAAAGACCACAAGTGGGAAAGGAGCGAGCTATGCAGATAACCCAGAGGAGCAGGACTCTGTGTGGGGAACAGCGAGTACAAAGGCCCTGAGTCAGGAGTGCACTTGTCAAGTGGAGGAAGTAGCAAAAGAGACCGATGTGGCTGTAAAGTGAGAAAAGTGACAGTAGCCAGCTTGCATAGCATCCCATTGCCAATGGTTGCAGCAGTACCTAGGAAGAAGGCCAGCACTGAAATCTAATGTTTTTGGCTTTCCCTGGTATCTCTGAGAAAGTGTCAGTCTGGCATACCCATTGTCAGAACAATCCACTTAAATAATATGTGTCCCAGTCAGTTTTTGCTGCGCAGCAAACAACTTTAAATCTCAATTACTTACAACTACAAGCATTTGCTTTTCTCACTTATGGATCTGTGGGTTGGGTGATCTTGGCTGGGCTCAGGGTGGCTTGACTGCAGGCTGTAGGTTGGGCTCATGTCTGCCCACCTTGCCTCTGAGTTTTTCCTGAACCGAAAGACACATTTTATGGTGATCACAGAAGAAGAGGCTCAGCCAAACCATGAAGCACTTTTAAAGCCCCTGCTCACTCACATGCCATTGGTCAAAGCAAGTCACATGACCAAGGCCAACATCAAATAGATGGAGAATTATATTCCACCTGCCCTAGGTGGAGGCACTGCAAACCCACAGCAAAGGATGTGGAAGTATAATTCTGCAATAGTAAAAGAGTGAAGAAACAAGACCAATCATCCAGTCTTTTATTATACTGTAGTCCTGCCTTGAATCTCTCTATACACTTTTGCAGGTCAGAACACACTTACATACGCCTTTCTGTGATACCTATTTAAAAGCCTTGTAGATAGTAGGCACTCATAAAACTACTTCCTTAATAATGAAATCTATGGATAAATGCCTTATTTCATATGACCCATGCAACAATTAGTGAATTAAATACAAATATCTTCATTTTACAGATGAGAAAGAATCTAAATGACTTCATTCAGGGTTGGCAGACTCAGGGCTCAAGCCCAATTCTTTGCTCTCTAAAACAAAAGACAAAAATTCCAACATTACCTTAAAATTAAGTTTACAGCAACATGAGGCTTATATTTGATTAGAGTTGTCTGGAGTTCGAAGCACATTTTGTTGTAAATAGTTTTGGTTAATCTGACATTTTGTGAAACATAGTAAGGGCCACAGTGAGTTTCAGCTGGGTTTAGGCTTCTTTCTGAGATTGGCCTGGCTGAGCTAGGCAGGCTGACTGCTCATTCACCCATTTATTTTTCATTCAATCAACATGAACTGAGTGTTTATAAGAAGCAGTGTTTTTAAAGCTAGGCCTTCCACTGCAAGCAAAACAGACAATCATGGAGCTCTTTGAAAGGCAGACGGTAGTATATATGAAGTTGGGAGTGGTAACTGCTCTGAAAACAAATAAAACACAGTTGGGGATAGGAGGTTAAGGGGCATGATGACCAAGGTGAAGTAGAGGAAAGAGAGGAGAAAGCTATAGTCCCCATGGCAGAGAAGGATTTGTATAGCTGGTAACAAGAAGGATCAACTGAAAGCACCAGGAAAGGAATTGGATTAAATAGACAACTCTTGCCCAGGGTTGGTGGCTCGACCTGCACGAGTGTCCCCGGGAATGCAGCCCCCACCCCAAAGGCAACAAAGACCCTGCTTTTAAAGTGACTGTTGGGGTTTCTTCACTTCCTGAAACTATTTGAAAGAGTCATCATTCTTGATTTTCTTTCTTATTAAAATTTAAAATTCAGGTTGAATTTTTGAAAACTGAGGACTGTCCTAGAACTTCAGACAGAGGAGGTCAAAGTATCTATGAGATGCTTACATGCTAATAAAAGATTTCACATCAGTAAAGTGCATTGAAGAGCACTGTTGGTGGGAGTGAGAGGTTCTGAGTGGTCTTCTCATCTCCCCACCAGGAAAATAAAAGAATCTTGAATACGATTTGCATAGAATTCTGCCATAATTCAAGATGTGACCTGTAATTTTATTACAAATATTGTTGTTTGGCTCCCACCAAGTGGATAGATGGGAGTAGCACAGAGCAAGGGTGCAGAAAGGAGAGAACCCTCAGTAACAAGAAGAGGTTAGGAGAAGAGCCTTTTTATAATCACTCTGTTCTCTCTGGAAGGAAGAACATCTTTGGGAAACTTGAGGCAAACAATTTCCTTGCATTTACTTTGACAGGTACCATCTGTTAACGGCAAATGATCCTGGATTTTCATTTACAGTATAAATACAAAGTTTCCTTTTAAAATAACTTTGATTTGTAAAGTTAGTACAGGTGGTATATTCTTGGATTAGTTTTTTCAACCTCCTCTTTTCTTTCCAAGAGGTTGGATGTCTTAGAATTATACTTTCCAGACATCCTTGTGGTTAAGGCCCTGGATGAATTCTGTTGTGCCAATTAAATGCAGTTGCATGAGTTTTGTAAGGCAGAAAGAAAGTGAAGGGACATTTGCTGCAGTAATGGCAGCTGATTAGTAAGCTTTGTGAGATTTGAGCACATGCAGGAGTCAGACTCATGGTTCTACTCCAGTCGACTGAGGCAATTATGATGGCAGCAAGAGTGGAAAATGTGAAAACTGTGGTTTCTTCCCATTGACATGGATACCAAAGTTCCACTGGTGCCTCTGACTTCCATACTCTTCTCACCATTTTATAAGCATCTATTTCCCTGTATTAAATCACCTTCCGCTTGAAATACCTAGAGTGGTTTCTCATTACTTTATTAATTTAACACATGTGGCAAAATTGTGACGGTGGTAAACACTGGTCTCATGGTGACATGACTAGAAACACACATTCTCAGAATTTACACAAAGGATCCCTGAATGGATTTCGAAATATTACAATTTGGAGGCAAAGTAAAGCTGGAAATGCCAAAGGAAGCTCATTAATTGATGTCCTATTGCCTTAAAAAATCTATTCAATTCCTTTTCTGAAATGTGCTTTCAATTAACCTAATTGTCTTGGAGTCCTTCAGCTGACTGATTTTTCAACTGGTTTAGAGGAGGTTTTTTGGACATTTTAGTGGAATATAAGGAAACAGAGTTTGTCTCTTTGGCTACCTTCATCACAGAGTAAAAGCTACATACTTACCTGAAGCCACAACTCCACGTGACTTACTATTTCAGTTGACCTGGCCCTTGAGCTTCTGAGGAAAGCAGATGTTGGGCTCAGTGGATGGCTCCTTCAATAAACATGAAGAATGGCTTCAAAAAAAGCTATGGATAAACTATGAGTGGTTGGGGCTCTATACCAATGGCTGGGGAGGGTGTGAGGAGAAGAGAAACATAGCAGTGACTGCTAGCCCTGTGAGATCTTATGCATCCAAGAAGTCCACTTAATTTATCAGGGGGGTCTTAGGAAAATTTAACTGCCTCAGAAAGCCTGAAAGAAGATAGGTAGAGCACTTGAAAATGTCTAGAAGTATCTGCACTGTCAGTAATGTGAACAAAGGAAACTTTGGAATACTGAGTTAATAAGTCTTGCTCTAGCGCTGAGGAGCCTTAGGTTTTAGGGGATAGCATAACCAGAAATTGCCTCTTAGACTACAAGATTCTCTTTTCCTTTTTTTTGCTTTGGTAGAAGATCTTTGTTGTTTTGCTTGCCACAATCCACTCTACCAACTTTTGTTAATCATACTCCACTCTTCCTTTAGGAAATACTCCCTTTCCAACTCTCAGCC
Organism: Nomascus leucogenys; assembly: GCF_006542625.1. NCBI lineage: Eukaryota > Metazoa > Chordata > Mammalia > Primates > Hylobatidae > Nomascus > Nomascus leucogenys. Next base: position 4,474,663 of record NC_044391.1, read on the forward strand.
CATGTGGCGTGGGCTGACTGAGTACATGACCCAAGCCTGGCAAACTAGATCATTCCATCATCTAGATCACTCTGATTGGTTCAGACATGGTCACATGATGTAAACCTAGACAACCCCAGACAATAAGCATGACTCTGAAGACTTTTGATGGCACCATTTGAGAAAAGGATGCTCTTTTTTTTTGTTGTAAATAAACTGGTGGATGTAGCCTTGTAATAGGGAGACCTCCCTGTGAGAAAAGCTTTACCTAAGAATGAGGCTAACATGAAGGAAAGACGAACAAATAAATGAAAAAAGAGAGATGAAAACAGAGACAGAGATAGTCCTTTAAATGCCATATGAGCCCTGGATCCAGCCATACCTGAAGTCAGAACTACTCCCTGGACTTAGTTACATGAACCAACGGATGTTCATTAATGCTTAGATCAGTTTGAACTGACTTTCTGTTACTCACAATCCAAGGCACCCTGATGAATGCTTTAATTGTTCTTTTTCACCATTAACACAGTGCTAATTAGAGAGCATATATCTTTATTTTCTTCCTTTTTCTACAACCCCCCCAGAAGTCTTCTGATGCCTGGTTTTATCCTGTATTCATTCAGCAGACATTTATGGAGTACCCACCATATGCCAAGCATTGTCCACAACAACAGTTTTAGAAAATTAATATGGCATAGAACTTGCCATTAAAAAGTTCAGTCAATACTGCTTTCCTAAAATGCATAAAGGATCACAAGCTGGTCATTTTGTTTTCTCCAAATTTTCAGCTTTCAAAAAAAAAATTTAACCCCAATTTCAAAATGTTTGTAACTGTTACCCATAAATTTACTTTATTGCATATGAATAGTTTAATTTTATAATAGCATCAATTTTCACCAAATTTCTTCATGTTTTTAATATTGTTATCACATCTTCACCTTAGGAAACTTATTTAAGCTCTCTGAGCATTGGTTTTCTCATCTGTAAAATAAATGGGTAGAGGGTACTGATTTGCCTGGTATCTTCTGAACCTGAAATTCTGACAGTTTGCTCAGCTATGTTGACTCCTTTCTTCCTTTGAAACTATTTTTTACTCTGCCCTATAGCAACTTCTATAACACATATCCTCCCTGCCCCCCCAACCCCAGGGAATTAAATGTATTTCTCAGAATTCAGGAAGACTGCCCTGCTTTCATTCCTAATGCCTGTAACCTGTTCTCTATGAAGCAGCCAAACCGATCATTCCCAACTATATATGAAACCAAACTCCACATTTTCCACTCCTATTTAACATCCAGTGACATCCTATCACCCTTGGAATAAAATCCAAACTCCTTACCTGATCCCTGTTGATATAGTTTGAATGTGTGTCCCTAGCCAAATCTCATATTGAAATGTCATCCCCAGTGCTGGAGGTGGGGCCTGGTGGGAGGTGATGGGCTCAAGGGGGGAGGATTTCTCATGAATAGTTTAACACCATCCACTTGGTGCTGTCCTTGCAATAGTGAGTGAGTTCCCATGAGATCTGTTCATTTACAAGTGTGTGGCACCTTTCCCCTCTTTCTCTTGCTCTTGCTTTTGCCATGTGACATGGAAGCGCCTGCTTGGCCTTCTGTCATGATCGCAAGTTTCCAGAGGCCTCCCCAGAAGCAGATGCCAGTGCTATGCTTCCGCAAGCCAATGAAGCCTCTTTTTAAATAAATTACCCAGTCTCAGGTATTTCTTTATAGCAACACAAGAACAGACTAATACACCTGCCTTTCTCCTCCTCTCTCATCTTACTTCCTCTCCTCCCTCTTGCTCACTATATTCCAGCCACTCTGCCTTGAATTTGCCAATCTTGTTTCTCTTTCAGATCCTTTGGTGTTGCTGCTCCCTTTTTCCAGAATACTTTCTTCCCAGATCTTGACAAGATTTTCTTCCGCACTTCACTCAGGTTGTCCATTCAAAGATATTTCCTGACTCTACCCGCCATCTAAAATAACATCTTACTCCCACTCTTCTCCATATTTTGTTTTATTTTCTCCTCAGCTCTTATCACTCATTGAAATTATAATGTATCATGTTATAATGATGCTCTCTTATATAATTAACATTTAATTTAATTTAATGTAAATTACATTAGCATAGAGAGTAGCAAATAGTAGAGGCTCAGTTGGCTTTGTGGAATGAATAATTTTACTCTAATTCTCATAATAGCCATCTGTTTAGCTTTGAGGTATGTATGACAAAAACCCACATTAATCACAAGCCCTGCTTTTAACATCTTTTGTTTTAATATATGGACAGTTTTTCTATCCAAGTGGATTTTAAGAAACTTGAAGATCCTACAAACAGACATCCCTTCTTTTGTGAGTTCTCACATACTGCCATTAGCTAGTAGAATTGTAATTATATTTTCAGAAGGAACTGTATACTCTATAGATTGAAAAAAGTTTTTCTTGCATTCTTAAAAGATTCAATTAGGAAATGGCAGAATTGGTTTCTAAGACAACCTGTAATGGGTAGCATCTAAAACTTGGTTCACCAGGTGGAATCACAGACAAGTGCTCAGAAATCGTGACATTAGACCCAGAGTTTAAACCAGAATTATGTGTTCTACTGATGAGGCCTTTCTGCTTTTTATCAAACTCATCCTATTTGGCCATTTGATTCTAGAAATACGGTCCAGGCAAAGGTCACAGTAAGCTGGAAAAAGTGTTCCCAGTTCATTCAGAAAGCAGCTCATGGAAACTCTCTCAGAGTCTTTAACTGCCTATGCCCCAGGTTAAGAGATCAAGGACAAGAATCTGGGTGTAAGTCCTGGTGAACAGAATAAGGCTTAGAAGAGGAAAGGTCAAGAATCTCCCACATGTTTACTCAATGGTGACAAGAATGCACCAGATTTTTCACAACAGTACTATTTGTAATAGCCAAAAATGTGAGAATCCCCATGTTCATCAACAGTAGAATGGATAAATTATGTTGGAATTCATGCGTAGATTAGTGTACAAAAAATGAGAAAGGATGGTTTACAACTGCATTGAATGATACTGATACAGGCTGTTGAGAGAAAGAAGCCTGTCAACCAAACACAAAAGAGTATATACTAAATAATTCAGTCTAATGTTCAAAAAAACAAACAGACTTAATTCATGGTGTGAAAAATCAGGATCACGGTTACCCTTAGGGAGTTAGTGACTAGAAAAGAACATGAAAGAGGCATCTGGGGTACTGGTAATGATCTAGTTCTATATTCGGGTCCTGGTTACACAGATGTGTTAACGCTACCAAAATTCATTCAGTTGTGCACTTATAATATACGCATTTTCCTGTATTTATTTAATATTTCAATAAAAAGTTTACTAAAAAAATTTCTTCATGTGCTTTAGAAATTTTAAGCCAAGAAAATTAAGGAAGCCCTCTTTTGCAAGCACTCACAGATTGACATGCCAACTTTCAAACTCATAAGAAGCACGTGTTGAAAAGACGTTGACTTTTCAGCTGAACCTCACAAAAAGAACTCATTTGATTCTGAAGATGTCACACATCCTGAGTTTGTGAAAACAGAAGGTTTGGCTTTCAGGATCCCAAATCATATATTTTCCAAAATCTCACACTTTCCCTCTTGGTCATGATCATTCACCAAAACACACACATACACACACGTGTGTGTGTATGTATGTGTGTGCATAACATACATATACATACATATATGTGTGTATATATTATACAATGTATAATTTAAGCAATTACTGTCTTGTGCGCTGTATTCCAAGCTTTTCCTACATTATTAATAAAAAATTGTCCTCCATCTTCTAGAAATTTTCAGTCTACCTGAATGTTTATCATATGTATAACTGAACATTTCCCAAATCATAAAGATTCAATCAATGGGCTTTTACTGCTCACTGAGATAATCACCTTTAAAAAGACAAATATTTTTCCTGCTAGATCTCTTTATCTTCACTGTGGGTTCCTCTTATTTTATTTCTACATGAATGTTCATATTTTACTTATTATTTTATCTTATTTTTAAATTTCTTTTATGTTGAGCCTTGATGAAAGCCATAGGTTCTCTCATATAATTATATGTATATGTATGTATACGTATCGTATACGCAGACACTAATTCCCCTACATCTCACCTGTATAAGCCATTTTTTTAGTTGCTATAAAGGAATATCTGAGGATGGATAATTTACTTTTTTTAAAAAAGAGGTTTAATTGGCTCACAGTTCTGCAGGCTCTGCATGAGGCATGGTGCTGGCATCTGCTTGGCTTCTGGTGACAGCTTCAAGAAGCTTAAAATCATGGTGGTGGGAAACAAGTCCTGGCAGAAGGTGAAGGGGGGCTGATGTATCCCATGGTGAGAATGGGTACAAGAGAGTAGGAGAAGGGAGAAATCCTGGACTTTTAAAGAACCACATCTTGTGTGAAGTGAGCAAGAACTCACTTATCACCAAGGGGTTGGTGCTAAACCATAAGGGATCTGCCCCTGTGATCCAGTCACCTCCCACCAGTCCCCACTTCCAACATTGAGTATTATATTTCAACATGAGATTTGGAGGGGACAAACATCCAAACTATATCATGACCCTTCCATCTACCACCTTTTCTACCATCACCTCCACCAGAACCCTGCACCCACATGCTATAACTCTGAATTTTTTCCCCACCACCACTATACTTCTTGGCAATTTTAATTTGATTTGATTGATACGAAAAGATTCAGAAATGACAAACTTGGAAGGAAATGGCTATAGGCTTTATTCTACCTACAGATAAATTTTGTTTAGTCTTCACAGGATATTTGTTAAATTTCTGAATGTGAATGTCTTTAGACTGGGCAAATGGTCTCCAGTTAACTGTGGTTCCCCAGTACTTTTTGCTGTTTAACTCCCAACATATTACACTTATGTTTCCCAAAATCTCATACCTTCCCTTCCTTATATTTTCTGCCAAGAATATAAGACATTTTGAGTTTTCCACCTTTGTTGTTGTTGTTTTTACTTTTTTATTTCAATAGGTTTTGGGGAAACAGGTGGTGTTTGGTTACATGAATAAGTTCTTTAGTGCTGATTTCTGAGATTTTGGTGCACCCATTACCTGAGCAGTGTATGCTGCACCCAATGTGTAGTCTTTTATCCCTTACCCCCGGCTCAACCTTCCCCCTCCCTGAGTCCCCAAAGTCTATTGTATCATTCTTATGCCTTCAAATCCTCATAGCTCAGTTCTCACTTATGAGTGAGAACATACAATGTTTGGTTTTTCATTCCTAAATTAGTTCACTTGAAATAATGGTTTGCAATTCCGTTCAGGTTGCTACAAATGTCATTATTTCTTTCCTTTTTATGGCTGAGTAGTAGTAGTCCATGGTATATATACATACATACATACACACACATAGACACACACACATATATATATCTATATACACGTGGTTTTTTTTTTTTTTTGAGAAGGAGTCTCACTCTTTCACCCAGGCTGGAGTGCAGTGGCGCGATCTCGGCTCACTGCAGGCTCCACCCCCCAGGGTTCCCGCCATTCTCCTGCCTCAGCCTCTCCGAGTAGCTGGGACTACAGGCGCCCGCCACCTCGCCCAGCTAATTTTTTGTATTTTTAATAGAGACGGGGTTTCACCGTGTTAGCCTGGATGGTCTCGATCTCCTGACCTCGTGATCCGCCCACCTCGGCCTCCCAACGTGCTGGGATTACAGGCATGAGCCACCGCGCCCGGCCTACACATTTTCTTTATCCACTCGATGATTGATGAGCATGTGGGCTGGTTCTATATTTTTGCAATTGTGAATTGTGCTGCCATAAACATGCATGTGCAAGTATCTTTCTTGTATAATGGCTTCTTTTCCTCTGGGTAGATACCCAGGAGTTTTCCACCTTTGAATTAATCCTTAGGAATCAAAAAACATTGCCCTTCCCCACTTGCCTACTGAAGGTCAAAAAAGCCTCTTCTGGGGAGCAAAAAGTCAAATGGAGAATATACATGTTTGTGTGACTGTTGTCCCCATGGTTTAGTGCTTCCAAGTTACCAGAGTTGATTGGTTCATTGAGGGGTATGTGTGTGTTTGTGTGTGTGTGTGTGTGTGTGTGTGTGTGCGCGGTGTGTGTGTGTGTGTGAGAGAGAGAGAGAGAGAAAGCTAGATCTCAACCCTACTAGGGAAAGGATCAGATATGCTTACAATGCTCCACCTATACAACTAAAATTGTCTTTGGCATAAAAAGTCACAACTTAGAACTCCAAACTACTCATACCACAATATACAGAAGCTTTGCTCACCAAAAATCTCATGATACTTCAGAAAATATTATCTCTAAACATGAGCCAAGTTGGTGATGAAAAAGAAAAAAAAAAAAACTCCCTGCTAAAAATCCAAACACTTTTGAGATTAGCAAGCACCTTTAGAGTAGACCACCAGCATTGCCTTTATGGAAAACTCCTGGAAATGAAAACAACAGTCCCTTCATGAGATAATTAGGTCCTCCTTCCTCAACTCAAACTGAAAATATTCATTTAGAGCCCAGACAGCCTGGTATGAGAAATTGAACCCCTGATTTTTGTGGGGCCTGATGGTTTAGAGTTCATGATTCTCGGTTAGCTGCATCCGTAACTGCTGTATGGACCTGTATAAAACCACTTGCCTACTCTGAGCCTTGGTCTTTTCATCTGTAAAAGGTTTGAAAACCAACTGATTCTATTTCTAAAAGTTACTTTTTGTTCTGAAATCCCATATTACAAAATGTGACATTCTATTTCTTAACCTGGGTAGTGATTGCACAAGTATTTGCTTTATAATTATTCTTTAAACATACATGTTTTATACAGCCTTCTAAATAAGTAATGTTTGACAATGTGTTGAAAGGGAAAAACATTCTATCAGAAGAAGCCAGTCTAGTACCATTCTTGAATTCATAAAAGTAGGTGTGAAAATTAAATGTCAGAGGCAAAAAGCCAAGAGCAGATTGAAGCTTGTAAAACTCCTGAAGCTTCAAACCATTTCAGTGATAAGATAGAACCAAAGAAAGTAGAATGAATGGGAACTTGCAGGGCAAGAAGGACTGTTATAGACTCATAAATATCCCCACAATGGTCCTAGGAGGAAATTGAAATCTAAAGGCTGTTACTTAATGGCCAAATTCTTAGCGAAATGTGACCATGGACACAGGAGACACTTTCTTCTGGTTTACAGTAAGGTGCATCTTAACATTCTCGACATGACTTGATTGTAAAACTGTTTCCCTCATTGCATTTATTTCTTTTGCCAAGCACTGTGCTAGGCCACAGCAATATAGAGAAAACTAAGGTATGTCTGCTTTCAAGGAACTTGCAGACTTAGAAGCCTCTATGTCATTTTGAAAACATTTCAAGCTTATTGCTTCTCCTGAGACCTCTGATCTCATCTAAAAACATCCTACTCCCCCACTGCTGGACTGGCTCTCTGATGTGCTTCAGAAAGCTCCCGCCTCAGGCCAGGCGTGGTGGCTAACGCCTGTAATCCCAGCACTTTGGGAGGCCAAGGGGGGCGGATCACGAGGTCAGGAGACTGAGACCATCCTGGCCAACATGGTGAAACCCCATGTCTACTAAAAATACAAACAATTAGCTGGGCATGGTGGCATGCGCCTGTAATCCCATACTAAGGAGGCTGAGGCAGAAGAATTGCTTGAACCGGGGAGTTGGAGGTTGCAGCCGAGATCACGCCACTGCACTCCAGCCTGGCAACTGAGCAAGACTCCATCTAAGAAAGAAAGAAAGAAAAGAAAGAAAGAAAGAAAGAAAGAAAGAGAAAGAAAGAAAGAAAGACAAAAAGAAAGAAAGAAAGAAAGAAAGAAAGAAAGAAAGAAAGAAAGAAAGAAAGAGAAAGAAAGAAAGAAAGGAAGAAAGGAAGGAAGGAAGAAGAAAGAAGGAAGGAAGGAAGAAAGGAAAGGCAGGCAGGCAGGAAGGAAGGAAAGCAAGCAAGCAAACTCCCACCTCAGGGCCCTTGTACTTGCTATATCCTCTGCCACACAGTCTCTTCTCCCACCTTTACTGCTTTACTTGGCCCACTCCTTCTCACCATTCAGGTGAGGTCAGGGATGATTTTCTTGACTTCCCAGTTGAAAAAATTTCCTCCTTCCCCACCTCAGTCATTCTCTACTTCATTTCTCAAAGTAATATTCTTCCAAATACTCCATATTCAAAAGTATCTTTTGCTGTAGATGTTTTCTAAAATGTATTTCTAGTCTTTCTTCTCTCAATATGAAGAACTTCTAGAAGACCAAAGGCAATGCTTTGTCCACTGCTACATCCCAGGGCTCATATCAGTGCCTGGCTCATAGTAGTTGCACACTAAGTATTTTTAAATTTTATTATTATTTATAAGTGAGTGAATAATACGAGGCAAACTCAAAAAAAGTTTTCCAAATGATTTTTAAGGTTCTATTTAGTGTTCAGATTTATGTGGTCCTAAGTAGTGTCAAAAGATAAAAGTTTCAGGGAGCTGGAAGGTAAGAAAGGAGATGAATCCTGATAGCATTTGTGCCTTCTTTGATGGTTAGGATTATAGAGGGATTCACAGAAGGTGTCATTAGTGGGAGTAGGAAAGATGCATATAGTCATTCAATATACAGAAAGAGAGGAAGGCATTCCAGGTCAAATGAACAACATAAGCAAAGGCACAAAGAGTTAAGAATGCACAAAAAGTTGGTAGAACAGAAGACAAATGGAAGGGAAAAGTAATTTATGCAATGGTCATGAAAAGCTTTGGAATTTATTCTAAAGAAGACAAAGATTCGAAAAGCAAACTGTCCTCACTCATCTCATAGAACAATTAGACTGACAGCAGTGTGAGGAATGGGTGTATCCATGAACACTTTGAAATTGTGGCCAAAATTGTATGTATTTGTGAGTGTGTGATATTTGGGCATTTTATTGGGGAGAGAGAACTTATGGCTTTCATCAAGGCTCAACATAAAAGAAATTTAAAAATAAGATAAAATAATAAGTTAAATATGAACATCGATGTAGAAATAAAATAAGAGGAACCCACAGTGACAATAAAGAGATCTAGCAGAAAAAATATTTGTCTTTTTAAAGGTGATTATCTCAGTGAGCAGTAAAAGCCCATTGATTGAATCTTTATGCTTTAGGGAAATGTTCAATTATACATATGATAAACATTCAGGTAGACTGAAAATTTCTAGAAGATGGAGGACAATTTTTTATTAATAATGTAGGAAAAGCTTGGAATACAGCACACAAGACAGTAATTGCTTAAAGACAGGAAAGATAGGCAAATTCAGGTCCTAATGAGCTAAGAACAGATAGAAAAAGAGAAAAGTAGAAACCATACTTAGGTATGTTCTATGTGATTCCCACCTCTGCCTCAATAATCCATTCTTCCGTGGTGGGTTTCTCTTTCCTGCTAAGCAGTTCCTCCCACACCCCTATAGATGAACAGTCAATTCTTTGGTCATACTTGAGCCAGATCTCTGGTGATATAATTGCCAAAATAGCTTGACATTTAAAATATCAGAGATGACCCAGCTGCCCTAAGTGATAATAATGCTATTATAGTGGGGATAGAAACAGCCCCAAAGGAGAGAAGAGTGGGATACTAATGGTAAAGTTCAGAAAAATAAGAATTAAGATGAGATAACGAACAACAGGGAGACTTGATCCAAGTCAAGCCAATGGTCATCTCACCATGGGGACCGACTGGAGAAAAACTGAAGTTAAATAAGGACGCTGGCAAGAGAAGACAACAGGCAGTGGAGTCAGATGGCCTCATCCTTGTAGAAGCTATGCACACCCATTTGAAGAGGAGGTAGTTGGATTAGAGGAATTGGCTCTAATTCAGTAGGAAAAAGTTGCAGGAGCCAGGAGGCTGAAAGATGCCTGCCATCTGGAGAAACTGGGGAAGGAGAATTGGAAGTCAGGCGGATCAGGGGTGGGGAAACGGGAAGGAAGAAAGGCTATTTGGCAGGAATACTTTGGGCGGGGTCAGCTTCTCCCACGATGCTCTAATTCAGGGATGTAACTTGCACACCCTTCAGTAGAAGCATCAGCAATAAAAGAAAATAATTTTATTTCCAAATCCTAATAAATCTATATTTTGAACTGACATTTAGGAAAACTGTCTTTTAATATGTAAATGTGTTTCACATGCAATCCTTTTGGAAAAACACCAAATCTCCAAAATCTTTAACAGCAATTCTACAAAGTATAATATATTTATAATTTTTTTGTTGGGGTAAAATAAATTATACCAGATTTCTCAGGATATAGAATTTCTTATGGGTGAAGCAGAATGAACTGGAAGTCATTGAAACACTGGCAGGGCTAAGTAGAAAAAGTTAAGGTTAGTAATGGTTACAGGTACAAGCTCTTAAATGAGAACACCCAAGATCACATCCTGGCTCCACTAGTTTACTAATCGTGTGATCTCAGGCAAGTTCATAAATTCTATAAACTTCAGTTTCCTCCACTATACAATGGGATTAGTGCCCATGCAAGGAGGTTTTTTTAACTTTTATTTTAGATTCAGGGAGAACATGGGCAGGTTTGTTACAAAGGTATATTGCGTGACATTGAGGTTTGGAGTAAAATTGAACCAGTCACCCAAGTAGTGAGCACAGTAACTGATAGGTAGTTTTTTAACCCCTGCCCCCTCCCTACATTTCCCCTCTTATATTCTCCACTGTCTGTTGTTCCCATCTTTATACCCATGTGTACCCAAAGTTTAGCTCGCACTTACAAGTGAGAACATGTGGGATTTGGTTTTCCATTTCTGCATTAATTCATTTAGGGCAATGGTCTCCAGCTGCATCCACACCACCACAAAGGCCATGATTTTATTCTTTTTTGTGGCAGCATAGTATTCCATCGTATGTATGTACCACAGTTTCTTTATCCAGTCTATCATTGATGGACACCTAGATTGATTCTGTCTTTGCTACTGTGAATAGTGCTGCAATAAACATATAGGTGCATGTTTTTGGTAGAATGATTTATTTTCTTTGGGGTATATACCCAGTAATGGGATTGCTTGGTTAAGCGGTAGTTAAACTGTTAGTTCTTTGAGAACTCTTAAGGAGTTATTATAAGGATTAAAATTAAAAATAATAATGCTTGTAAATTATTTAACACAGTGCCTCATATATTTTGGGAGCTAAATAATTATTATCTGTCATTTCCATCATCATTATTATCAGTTAATTTGAGAGGCTTCCAGAATTATTTGTGGACAGTAGTGATCAAGGTTGTGGTTTTTCATCTGCTACTGACTTGCTATATAAACTTCACCAAATGATTCAGCTATAAAAGAGGAACAGGGTCTATATCCATGTTGAATCTCAAGAATTTAGATCATAGACATTATTGTTGTTATTAACACTCTACTTGCAAATAAGAGTGTTGGTCTCTTGTGTCAACTCTACAACAAACTCACCACAGGGCTAGACAAGCCACACATCTGCTCTGGGTCTCTGTTTCTTCATCAGCCAAAATGGATAAATTACGCAATCTTCAACGTGCATCTGAGTTCTAACATTCTATGATTCTGCAACTGCTGTTTCAAATGTGGCAGTTGTGAGTTATAAACAACATAACTTCCCTTCACCTGCATTGGACTACACCTATGGGGACTGAAAGTGCAGTATGTGGTGGGTATGTGACCTTCCACAGGTAAGAGATGAGTTGCCCTCTTCTGCCTGCATCCTCACAAGAGCCATTTTGTTCTGCTCCTGTCCGGCTGCCTCTCCAGTAATTTTCTGCAGCAAGCTCTATCCTTATCCCAGCCGGTGAGAGGAAAATGAATTCACCCAGCAGTCCTATGCATCCCTTCAGATGCTGCAGGGAGAAAGCACGCCAGGCATTTCACTCTTAATTATCAGCAGCCTGGCTGCTATGGCACCTTGCTGTGCCAATTTGAGAGATGAGATTCTTTACACTGCTTATTAGGCTCAGCTAAATAAATATTACCCAGCATTAATGTTGTCAGAGATACAGTCTGAATTCAGCTCCCTTGAGTGGCTGTTGGTACCCAAGCTTTTCACCATCAATGTTTCTTCCTGTACCTCCTTCCCTTACCAATCCACCGCTAATCTCTTTCTCTCCTCCCTGGATGTTCAGCTGGATTCTGACATCAGAGGACTGAAATAATATCACTGATTTAGCGCCTTTCCTTAAGGTTATCAAATACTTGTGCTGCTACTAGATTTAAGGGCCCCATTATTAGTTACTTCGTAGTCTTGTCGTAACAGATTTCAAATCTCTGAAGCATGTATTTTGAGTTAGAGCCCGCCCTCTCCCCCAGCAAAGTGAGTTTTAAAAGACTGAAGCCCTCTGGCTACAGCAATTCATTTAAAGGTGAACCCTAATAAGGCCAATCATGCCCCAAAAGAATTAATTTCAGGATTTATTTAAGCTATTTAAAAAACAGAAGTTTTCCTCTTGGCTGGATGTTGAACCTAGAAAACATAGCCCCAAGGAACCACTGTTAGCTATTTGGCAACCATGAAGGTAGACGCTACCCATAATGGAGCCAACATATAGTAAGTGGTGGAAAGAATTAGAGAAAAGAAACCCACACTTGTTAAGAGCCTAGATCAAGCTTTACCTAAAGCCCAATCAATCTTTGGACATTTCAGTTTGAATCCTTATGGCTCTCATATTATTTAAGTCTGAGTTGGAAATTCTAATACTTTCAGCTACATAGATGTGTTTGTTACAAGTGATCTCCTGGATGTGTCTATTTGGAGCAAGTGTAGGTGAAGCCCTGCCCACATCACTTCAGATCTTACCACTATAATGCTCTCCTACCTGAATTCCCACTCCCAAAGTCTAACTGTAGTGATTTTGCTTCAGCACGAGATAGTACAGAAGTGGTGGGTAATAAAACACCACACCGAGGCAGCCCTCAATAAATGATTGGCAGCAGTTGGTGAGTAAATATCCCAGCTTCCTTGCTCCTTTTGTGTAATGCTGAGACACATGTTCTATACGAGCTCTCAGAGTTCCTCAGGGAGATGGACCCTAGTTTGTTTGATAACGACCCTTCATTGGCTGCCTTCTTTTCTCTGTCCCATTTCTCTATTGGTTTGTTGATATCACCTTCTGAGTCACTTGTACTTGGGTCCACAAGGAATTTATACAAAGTGACATCTGCTTATACCTTTTAAAATGCACCCTACAGGGAGTCACTTCCAAGATGGCTGAATAGGAACAGCTCCGGTATGCAGCTCCCAGCGAGATCAATACAGAAGATGGGTGATTTCTGCATTTCCAACTGAGGTACCTGGTTCATCTCAATGGGACTGGTTGGACAGTGGGTGCAGCCCACAGAGGGTGCACTGAAGCAGGGTGGGGCATTGCCTCACCTGGGAAGCACAAGGGCCAGGGGATTTTCCCTTTCCTAGCCAAGGGAAGCCATGACAGGCTGTAGTTGGAGAAATGGTACACTCCTGACCAAATACTGTGCTTTTCCCACAGTCTTAGCAACTGGCAGACCAGGAGATACCCTCCCGTGCCTGGCTCGGCAGGTCCCATGCCAACAGAGCCTTGCTCACTGCTCGTGCCAAAGTCCAAGATTGACCTGCAATGCTGCAGCTTGATGGGGGGAGTGGCATCTGCCATTGCTGAGGCTTGAGTAGCTCACAGTGTAAACAAAGAGCCCAGGAAGCATGAACTGAGCAGAGCCCACCACAGCTCAGCAAGTCCTACTGCCTCTACGGATTCCATCTCTGGGGGCAGGGCATAGCAAAACAAAAAGCAGCAGACAGCTTCTGCAGACTTAAACATACCTGTCTGACAGCTCTGAAGAGAAGAGTGGTTCTCTCAACATGGCGTTCGAGCTCCAAGAATGGGCAGACTGCCTCCTCAAGTGCATCCCTGACCCCCGTGTAACCTGACTGGGAAACACCTCCCAGTAGGAGCCAACAGACACCTCAAAAAGGCAGGTACCCCTCTGAGACGAAGCTTTCAGAGGAAGGATCAGGCAGCAATATTTGCTGTTCTGCAGCCTCCGCTGGTAATACTCAGGCAAACAGGGTCTGGGGTGGACCTCCAGCAAACTCCAACAGACCTGCAGCTGAGGGGTCTGACTGTCAGAAGGAAAACTAACAAACAGAAAGGGATAGCATCAACATCAACAAAAAGGACATCCACACCAAAACCCCATCTGTAGGTCACCAACATCAAAAACCAAAGGTAGATAAAATCACAAAGATGGGGAGACACCAGAGCAGAAAAGCTGAAACTTCCAAAACACAGAGTGCCTCTTCTCCTCCAAAGGATCGCAGCTCCTCGCCATCAAGGGAACAAAACTGGATGGAGAATGAGTTTGACATGTTGACAGAAGTAGGCTTCAGAAGGTCGGTAATAACAAACTTCTCCAAGCTAAAGGAGCATGTTCCAACCCATCACAAAGAAGCTAAAAACCTTGAAAAAAGGTTAGACAAATGGCTGACTAGAATAAACAGTGTAGAGAAGACTTTAAATGACCTGATGGAGCTGAAAACCATGGCACCAGAACTTTGTGATGCATGCACAAGCTTCAATAGCCGATTCAATCAAGTAGAAGAAAGGATATCAGTAATTGAAGATCAAATTAATGAAATAAAGCAAGTAGACAACATTAGAGAAAAAAGAGGGAAAAGTAATAAAAAAGCCTTCAAGAAATATGGGACTATGTGAAAAGACCAAATATACGTTTGACTGGTGTACTGGAAAGTGATGGGGAGAATGAAACCAAGCTAGAAAACACTCTTCAGGATATTATCCAGGAGAACTTCCCCAATCTAGCAAGGCAGGCCAACATTCACATTCAGGAAATACAGAGAACACCACAAAGATACTCCTCGAGAAGAGCAACCTCAAGAAACATAATTGTCAGATTCACCAAGGTTGAAATAAAGGAAAAAATGTTAAGGGCAGCCAGAGAGAAAGGTCGGGTTACCCACAAAGGGAAGCTCATCAGACTAACGGTGGATCTCTCGGCAGAAACCTTACAAGCCAGAATAGAGTACAGGCCAATATTCAATATTCTTAAAGAAAAGAATTTTCAACCCAGAATTTCATATCCAGCCAAACTAAGCTTCATAAGTGAAGGAGAAATAAAATCCTTTACAGGCAAGCAAATGCTGAGAGATTTTGTCACACCAGGCCTGCCTTAAAAGAGCTCCTGAAGGAAGCACTAAACATGGAATGGAACAACTGGTACCAGCCACTGCAAAAACATGCCAAATGGTAAAGACCATCAATGCTAGGAAGAAACTTCATCAATTAACTAGCAAAATAACCAGCTAATGTAACATCATAATGACAGGATCAAATTCAAACATAACAATGTTAACCTTAAATGTAAATGGGCTAAATGCCCCAATTAAAAGACACAGACTGGTAAATTGGATAAAGAGTCAAGACCCATCAGTGTATTCAGGAGACCCATCTTACATGCAAAGACACATATAGGCTCAAAATAGAGGGATGGAGGAAGATCTACCAAGCAAATGGAAAGCAAAACAACAAACAAAAAACAAAAAAAAAACAGGAGTTGCTCTGATACAACAGACTTTAAACCAACAAAGATCAAAAGAGACAAAGAAGGCCACTACATAATGGTAAAGGAATCAATTCACCAAGAAGAGCTAACTCTCCTAAACACATATGTACCCAATACAGGAGCACCCAGATTCATAAAGCAAGTCCTTAGAGACCTACAAAGAGACTCAGATTCCCACACAATAATAATGGGAGACTTTAACACCCCACTGTCAATATTAGACAGATCAATGAGACAGAAGGTTAATAAGGATATCTAGGACTTGAACTCAGCTCTGGACCAAGCAGACCTAATAGACATCTACAGAATTCTCCACCCCAAATCAACAGAATATACATTCTTCTCAGCACCACATCACACTCATTCTAAAACTGACCACATAGTTGGTAGTAAAACACTCCTCAGCAAATGTAAAAGAACAGAAATCACAACAAACTGTCTCTCAGACCACAGTGCAACCAAATTAGAACTCAGGATTAATAAACTCCCTCAAAACCACACAACTACATGGAAACTGAACAACCTGCTCCTGAATGACTACTGGGTAAATAACGAAATGAAGGCAGAAATAAAGATGTTCTTTGAAACCAATGAGAACAAAGACACAACATACCAGAATCTCTAGGACACATTTAAATCAGTGTGTGCAGGGAAATTTATATCACTAAATGCCCACAAGAGAAAGCAGGAAAGATCTAAAATTGACACCCTAACATCACAATTAAAAGAACTAGAGAAGAAAGTGAAAACAAATTCAAAAGCTAGCAGAAGGCAAGAAGTGACTAAGATCAGAGCAGAACTGAAGGAGATAGAGACACAAAAAACTCTTCAAAACAATCAATGAATCCAGGAGCTGGTTTTTTGAAAACAAAATAGATAGAGCACTAGCCAGACAAATAAAGAAGAAAATAGTGAAGAATCAATTAGACACAATAAAAAATGATAAAGGGGATATTCTTCACTGATCCCACAGAAATACAAACTACCATCAGAGAATACTATAAACACCTCTATGCAAATAAACTAGAAAATCTAGAAGAAATGGATAAATTCCTGGACACATACACCCTCCCAAGACTGAACCAGGAAGAAATTGAATCTCTGAATAGACCAATAACAGGTTCTGAAATTGAGGCAATAATTAATAGCCTACCAACCAAAAAGAGGCCAGGACCAGATGGATTCACAGCCGAATTCTACCAGAGGTACAAAGAGGAGCTGGTACCATTCCTTCTGAAACTATTTCAATCAATAGAAAAAGAGGGAATCCTCCCTAACTCATTTTATGATGCCAGCATCATCCTGATACCAAAGCCTGGTAGAGATGCCACAAAAAAAGAGAATTTTAGGCCAATATCCCTGATGAACATTGATGCAAAAATCCTCAATAAAATACTGGCAAACCGAATCCAGCAGCACATCAAAAAGTTTGTCCACCATGATCAAGTCAGCTTCATCCCTGAGATGCAAGACTGGTTCCACATACACAAATCAATAAACATAACCCATCACGTAAACAGAACCAACAACAAAAACCACATGATTATCTCAACAGATGCAGAAAAGGCCTTCAACAAAATTCAGCAGCCCTTCATGCTAAAAACTCTCAATAAACTAGATATTGATGGAACATATCTCAAAATCATAAGAGCTATTTATGACAAACCCACAGCCAATATCATACTGAATGGGCAAAAACTGGAAGCATTCCCTTTGAAAACCGGCACAAGACAAGGATGCCCTCTCTCACTACTCCTATTCAACATAGTATTGGAAGTTCTTGCTAGGGCAATCAGGCAAGAGAAAGAAATAAAGGGTATTCAATTAGGAAAACAGGAAGTCAAATTGTCTCTGTTTGCAGATGACATGATTGTATATTTAGAAAACCCCAGCTGGGCGCAGTGGCTCACGCCTGTAATCCCAGCACTTTGGGAGGCCAAGGCAGGTGGATCACGAGGTCAGGAGATCGAGACCATCCTGGCTAACACGGTGAAACCCCGTCTCTACTAAAAATACAAAAAACTTAGCCAGGTGTGGTGGCAGGTGCTTGTAGTCCCAGTTACTGGGGAGGCTGAGGCAGGAGAATCGCATGAACCTGGGAGGTGGAGCTTGCAGTGAGCCGAGATCGCACCACTGCACTCCAGCCTGGGTGACAGAGCAAGACTCCTTCTCAAAAAAAAAAGAAAAAGAAAAAGAAAAAGAAAACCCCATCGTCTCAGCCCAAAATTTCCTTAAGCTGATAAGCAACTTCAGTAAAGTCTCAGGATACAAAATCAATGTGCAAAAATCACAAGCATTCCTATACACTGATAACAGACAAACAGAGAGCCAAATCATGAGTGAAGTCCTGTTCACAATTACTACAAAGAGAATAAAATACCTAGGAATCCAACTTACAAGGGATGTGAAGGACTTCTTCAAGGAGAACTACAAACCACTGCTCAAGGAAATAAAAGAGGACACAAGAAAATGGAAGAACACTCCATGCTCATGGATGGGAAGAATCAATATCATGAAAATGGCCATACTGCCCAAGGTAATTTATAGATTCAATGCTATCCTCATCAAGCTACCACTGACTTTCTTCACAGAAATGGAAAAAACTAAAGTTCATATGGAGCCAAAAAAGAGCCCGCATAGCCAAGTCAATCCTAAGCAAAAAGAACAAAGCTGGAGGCATCATGCTACCTGACTTCAAACAATACTACAAGACTACAGTAACCAAAACAGCATGGTACTGGTACCAAAACAAATATGTAGACCAATGGAATAGAACAGAGGCCTCAGAAATAACACCACACTTCTACAACCATCTGATCTTTGACAAATCTGACAAAAACAAGCAATGGGGAAACGATTCCTTATTTAGTAAATGGTGCTGGGAAAGCTGGCTAGCCATACATAGAAAGCTGAAACTGGATCCCTTCCTTACACTGTATACAAAAATTAACTCAAAATGGATTAAAAACTTAAATGTAAGACCTAACACCATAAAAACCCTAGAAGAAAACCTAGGTAACACCATTTAGGATATAGGCATTGGCAAAGACTTCATGACTAAAACACCAAAAGCAATGGCAACAAAAGCCAAAATAGACAAATGGGATCTAATTAAACTAAATAACTTCTGCACAGCAAAAGAAACTATCATCAGAGTGAACAGGCAACCTACAGAATGGGAGAAAATTTTTGTAATCTACCCATCTGACAAAGGGCTAATATCCACAATCTACAAAGAACTTAAACAAATTTACCAGAAAAAAATAACCCCATCAAAAAGTGGGCAAAGGATATGAACAGACACTTCTCAAAAGAAGACATTTACACAGCCAACAGACATGAAAAAATGCTCATTATCACTGGTCATCAGAGAAATGCAAATCAAAACCATAATGAGATACATCTCATGCCAGTTAGAATTGCGATCATTAAAAAGTCAGGAAACAACAGATGCTGGAGAGGATGTGGAGAAATAGGAATACTTTTACACTGTTGGTGGGAGTGTAAATTAGTTCTACCATTGTGGAAGACAGTGTGGCGATTCCTCAAGGATCTAGAACTAGAAATAACATTTGACCCAGTGATCCCATTACTGGGTATATACCCAAAAGATTATAAATCATGCTACTATAAAGACACATGCACATCTATGTTTATTGCGGCACTATTCTCAATAGCAAAGACTTGGAACCAACCCAAATGTCCATCAATGATAGATTGGATTAAGAAAATGTGGCACATATCCACCATGGAATACTATGCAACCATAAAAATGGATGAGTTCATGTCCTTTGGAGGGACATGGATGAAGATGGAAACCATCATTCTCAGCAAACTATCACAAGGACAGAAAACCAAACACCGCATGTTCTCACTCATAGGTGGGAGTTGAACAACGAGAACACATAGACATAGGGTGGGGAACATCACACACCGGGGCCTGTCAGGGGGTGGAGGGGGGGGAGGGATAGCATTAGGAGAAATACCTAATGTAAATGACTAGTTGATGGGTGCAGCAAACCAACATGGCACATGTATACCTATGTAACAAACCTGCATGTTGTGCACATGTACCCTAGAACTTAAAGTATAATAAAAAAATGAATTAATTAATTTTTTAAAATGCACCCTACAAGTTGTGGCTTACATGATTTCCACCTTCCCCCCCCAAATAGACTGATGCATACCCAAACCATTTGACATAAACTCAGCCTAGAAAGAAGCTATGAATTCAAATCCAAGTAAGCCAAAATGTTCTTTCCTGTCAGTGCCAGCCAAGCAGAGGGTGATGGACTAGATGGAAGATTTTAGGAGAGAAAGGGAAGCAAAAGCATGAACAAGCCAAGGTGTGGAGGATGCTCATTCATCCTCAGGCTCCAGAAGTGGCAGTGAGCTGCCTGGATACTCTACTGAAAGTCAGAGTCAATGAGGTTATTAATCTGGTGGTCCTAAAAGATGAGCAGCACAGACACGTTGAACCTCTGGATACACTTCGCCCTGTGCATAGCCTCTCTCTAAGTTCCTAAACCTCCATGCTAAGAAAAACATCACCAGGCATGGGGCTTTGCCAGAAACATTCACTCAAAACAGTACCTGGCACATGAAAAACGCACTTTTAAATTACATACTTTCTGACTAGTCTTCCTAATGGTATGTTGACTATTATTTACATGAAAAATGTCAAAATGTGGATTCCTTTGTTTTATTTTTATTTGGGGCATTTTAAACAAAACATTCACTTTAATACTCATGGAGAAAGGTCTACTTCTCTTTCATCTTCCTTTCTGTCTTCCAACCAAAAATCCTTGCCAAAGAGCATGTACGGCCAACAGGACTTGCACTGACCACATTGCACTCCTACTAGAAAATACAATCACGGATGGAGGAGCCAGCAATTTCTAGATGAAATGGCACTATTTCCTCATTTTACCACTAAGGATAAAGAAGGCTTATGCCTGTAATCCCAGCAGTTTGGGAGGCTGAGGCAGGCGGATCACCTGAGGTTGGGAGTTTGAGACCAGCCTGACCAACATGGAGAAAGCCTGTCTCTACTAAAAATACAAAAAATTAGCCAGGCATGGTGGCACATGCCTGTAATCCTAGCTGAGGCTGAGGTAGGAGAAGCACTTGATCCCGGGAGGCAGAGAGTGCAGTGAGCCGTGATCATACCATTTCACTCCAGCATGAACAACAAGAGCGAAACTCCATCTCAAAAAAAAAAGAGGGCACAAAGGTCTTCGATGACAAGCCTGGACAGGACTTTAACAGTATCTGCTCCAATTTATTCCTGTTGCAGTTGAGGAAACTGAGGCACAAATCAGTGAAATGCTTTGTTCAAGACTTTACAGCTAGTTAGTGACACAGTCGGAGCCAGAACTAAGGAATCTTGATTCCATGCCCTCTTCGTACTATCCTCGTCAATTCTGGTTTAAGTTTTTTGCTTGATTTGCATGTTTGTTTTATCTTAAGCTCATATTTCAACCCTGTAACCTATCTTGCATGTGATGTGGGTTGTTTGTTCTTAGAAAAACCTAAGATTATTCCACTGTATTAGTGGCCTTGCCTAAATAGATGCATTGGGGAGAAATCCTCCCACATAATGAATTTTGTCACTGAGACATTGCAAGAAGTAGCCCATAGCCTTTTCTTACCCTTTTAGAAACAGCCTGAGAAGTTCGATTATCCTCCAGATTCAACCTTAGTCCATTTGGTTTCATGCTCATTCCTAATCCCAGACCACTTCCTGGGCCTGAGCCCAGCTACTGGTATGGCCTGGAAAATGCCAGAAGCCATATGGACTCCCCAGGCTACCTCCTGGATGAGGTTGGATGGCACACACCAAGGAACCAACTCTTTCCAAGAGATAGAACAGATGGCATTCCAGATATGAATATGTATAATGTAGACTGCTAAGTTGTTAAATAAGTATGTATTTTTAGGTGGATTCATGAAAATCAAGAATTTTATAACTAAAATGAAAGCCAAGCAAATGAAACCACAAACACTGTTGAAAGCTGTGCATTATTCTATGTTTGTTGGTATTGGCCTCCATAGCATGCTCCAACCTCTAGAGAAACCACTCGAGAAGAACCAGGAAGAAATAATTCAAAACTGCAGCAAAGGATGTTAACTTCAAGCTTCCATGCTCTAAGACCCTAGGACATCCATGGAGGGCAGAATTAGTATTCAGAAGAGCAAGGAGTGGGCTGGATTTTTCCTTGGCTTTACCACCTTTCTCTATGTCCCTTTGTTGAAAATTCCACTCTATCACACCCCCAACTCAAATTTCTTATGCTTTAATTTGGCTGCCCCAAGAACAAGCCTAAGAGGCATAAGAATAATGCAAGTCATTGAATCAGCAGTATCAGTCAAGAAGATCAACTTCCACAAGCTTCCAGTACAAATACTACCCTTCAGAAGACTTTAAGCTCTTGGCCCCATAATAATACTACATTACAGGTATAGTTATTTCCAGTTTACAGAAAATTTTAACAACCCCATGTGAACAAATAGAGCATGAATTGTTACCCCCATTTTTACAGAGCAGAAAATGAGGTCTTGGAGAGGTTAAACAACCACTCAAGAACGCACCAATGGTAAATGCACCACTGGGACTTGAAATTAAGACTCTTCGATTCTGTCCAGTAATGCATCTGATTTGGCATTCGCCAATGAACCTACAGCCAAAAGGGCCTTCACTGGAGAAGTCCAACTGCTGCTCCAAAAGCCTAATCCATGGATTAACAGATTCCAATGAGTTAGAACATCAAAGGGTAGAATAAGATATATTTCCACAATCTGGGAACATTCCAAATAGAGAAACTGGATTCTTATTTATCCATTACTGATGCAAGTCCTTAACTCCTTCCTTTATCCATGTGACCTTTTGCAATCCTTCACACTAGAGACAGAATACACTCTTCTGCTCCATTAATGATAGGCAATGGAAAGGTGATCTGCTTCATCCAATGAAATGTTAGCAAGTGTGATGCAAGCAAAGACTAGAAATTGACTTACTTGGTTGTGCTTGCCCTCTTGTGCACCTATTATCTGCCCACAGTAGCTCACTGAACCAAGGGAAATGAGAAACATGTGCATAGATCTAAACCTAACTCACTGCTTTGAGACAAGCACATCTGAGCCCAGCCTAGATCATCCAGCATCCAGCCAACTGCTGACACATGAGCAAGAAAAAACACATATTGTTATTTGAAGCTATTGAGTTTGGGGCTGATTTGTTATACAGCAATAGCTGACTAATACACTTGCTACATTTCTTTCACCTTCCTACTTTCACTTCAATGCAAATGGAGTCTGCCCCTTGTTATTATTACTGTCTGTTTCTTTCCAGGCAGCAAATCACCACCTCTTTTGATGTCCCAAATTATCAGGAGTCTGAATATCAAGATCTACATTGTCATTAATTTACAAAAAGCTATTATTAGGGAGTGAGATGGTAGTAAAAATAAGGTAGGTGAAGTTATACCCACAAAATAGAATATCAGGGGTGCCAGATCAATATTTAATAAATGGTTGAAAACTTCAAACATTTAAAGATTATTTTGTGGTTATCAAGTTAGAGGAAACACATTGCCATTAGACAACATTTCTTACATGCTTCTTTACATAGTGACCTGGTGCTTGATGTGCTGTGAAGACAGGATGCCCATCGCCTTATAGTTTATTGATAAACACAGGCAATACAGAGGCAGGCAGCTAGTAGAAAATATAGACAGGTGTTGGATAAATTAATAATAAAAGGGTAAGATTAAATGTTTTGTTTGGTCTTATTTTACCATTTCAGATTTGCTTGATTATTAATTTCTAAAGCCCCAGAAAACCCAATTCTCCTGCATTCCTAGAAACCTGTGGCAGGTTTCCATCTATAGAAAATTACATACTTTTCTAGGTGTTTCAGAGGTTTAAGTTGCTTAGTTCTTTAAGAAACTGCTCCAAGCTGGGGTGAGGGGAGAAGAGTGTACCAATATCAACCCACTTACACAAAGAAGGACTTGACTATTCATCAGTTATCTAGGAACAATTTCCTGAAGATGATGGAAAGAAGACAGTGCCTAACACTTGGATGGTAAGCACTTCAACAATATTTACTAAACCAAAGAAGGGAGGAAAATAGGAACTTGTCCTGCCCTACCCATCTTTCCATTCCTTCCACCTTGTGTTTTCATCTCAGTTTGGTCAGATCCATTTCTCTGGCCTCTCCAACTCTCGCCAGTTCCAGCCCTGTGATTCAGCCACTGCAACTCTCCCAAAGTGTTCACTGATCACATTTCCTCCCTAGTCATTGGCGCAGTGCTTCTTTCATATTTGATTCTTGACACCTGCAGGTTTTCCATTTTGGCTCTCAACTTCTTTTTTATTATACCCCAGTGGGCTTTGTTTTGTACATATCCCCCACCCTGAGTGTAGCCTCAGAAAGGTGGACTTTGGTTCTCAATTATAAGAATATATATATTCTTTCTAACAGCATCATGCTGGGCACTGTAGTATCCAATCCTATAGTGCTTACAAGGCACTTTATTCCACACTAACTCATCTGACCCTCACAATGGTGTTCTCAGTTGGACAGGATGACCCTAACTGTTCAAATGAGGACTCAGAGTACAAAGGAGGTCACAGAGTTGGTATATAGAGAAACCAAGACACAAACACAGTTTTCCTGTCTCTAACTCTGGGAATTATTTCTTTGCATCATGCTATTTTAAAAAGTACTAGCACTGCTGAAATTCTTGGACTTTCTTTATAATACACAACCTTAGAAGAGAAAATAAATCATTGCTAAGAAAAGGAACTTTTCTTAGCTCAAAAAACAGCCTCAAGAGGACTGAACTTCTTAGAATGCTCATCTTTGCCCAGATGATCATCAGCCACATTCCAACATATTGATACAGATTTTATGATTTTATAATTTTGGGTTCAGTTGGCAGGACTCACTCTTCCAAAAATAGCTTTGGCCTTAATGGGTAGGATGAACTGCATTACAAAGGCCCTCAACTCCATAAACTTTGGCGTCCAGCCAAGCCTTCAAAGGTGACTAAAGAAGAAATATCAAGAAAGACCAGGGGTTGGTACTGCCTTGTGAACCTCTCAACATCTATTGGAACTTATCAATTTTATAAATATTCACATTCTAAAGTAAGGAGCATTTGAGCTTTTAGAGAGATTAGAGGACCCTAAAAACTGCATCTTGTTCAAAAGGTGTCCAGCTTGTCCAGTGGCCATTGTCCAATCTGATTCCATTTCAAAATCATTTCCATATAACCAGCTTGATGGTGAGATTCTTGAAAAGTTCTAGACCAGGAGGAGGAAATGAGAGTTTGGTTCCTGGCTGTGCCACTAACCGACTGCATGAAGTTAAGCAAATTATGGGGCCTATTCCAACCTCATCCTTTTTACAGGTATTAATTGAACACCTACAACGTGTCAGACACTGGGAATAGAACAGTCCACAAGACAAAGTCCTTGCTCTAAGGGAACTTACCTTCTAGGGAAGATATATGATAAACCAATAAATAAATATATAATAAGGACATGAAAGCAATAGAGAACAAAAGTGCTGTGAAAAGGATGCTATTTTGGATAGGATGGTCTTTTGAGCAGTGAAATAAAAGAAATATCTGAGGGAAGAGAGTTCCAGGCGGAGGGGACAGCAGGAACGCCATGAAGTTGGGGTGCGCCTGGCATCTTCAAGGAACAGGGAGAAGGCCAGTACTGCTGGGGCAGAGGGAACAACCAGGAGAACAGAAGGCAAGGAGGTGAGCGATAACAGGGGCCCAATCCTGGAGGGTCTTTTAGCTTTGGTAATGACTTTGGATGAGAAGGCAGTGGGGGAGTCTGAGCAGATGAGGGTATGAACTGACTTAGGTTCCCTGAGTGTGACCTTGGCTGCTCTATGAAGGATGGTCAGCCATTTCCTCATCTGATAGCAAACTGGTATGGACCAGAGAAACGAGAAGCTTCCCACTGCCACTCTAAGAGCTGAGATTCTGAGTCATATGTTTTACTGAACAAATCACTGCCCATCTTGGTTGAAGCCCATCTGGGCCTGAGCTAAGTCTTTGATCCTAGAGGCCAAGGCAGCACCACTCCTCGCCATTAGCCCGTGGCTAGTGATCCGGGAGGTACAAAGTCAATAGCTACAGCAGGAGCTCCTGCGGAACTTGTGACCCCCATAGCCAGGGGGGTCTCAAACCAGTGGGATACATCTCAGAGTGGCTTGGCTGCCATGTACCTTTGGGTAGTTTGAGACTGGAATGACTCTAGTCACTACTTTTCATTTCCATCCTTTCTTCCCTAAAGGTCAACTGGAAAGGCAGCCGGCTGAGAGAACTCGATCTCTGTCCAGCAGAGATTATTTTGTGGACGCTCAAGGTTCTGAGAGCTTACTTCCTTTTTCTGGGTCACCTGCTTGGTGTGAATTCATCCAAATACATCCGTTTATTTTTAGAGCTATAAATTATATCTGCATTTCTACTCTCCTGCAGAAATTCAAGCTCAGAGCTTGGGCAGGGGCCCTGTGTTTGAGACACAGAGACTGGCAAAGCGTCTTGCCTCCCACCTCTTCTGAAGTGAGGCCTCTGCGCTACTGCGTCCCAGCCCTTCAAAAATCCTGAGCCATTTCACTGTTTCTGTTTCTCCCCTTTCCCCAGCAAGGTTCCTGATGCAAAGGAACACCGGAGCGGGGTGATTGCCTCCCTACAGCTGGGCCGGCCACCCCCACCCCTCGGGCTGCTGCGGGCCAGGCCGGGCGGAAGGTCGGGGCGCCAGAGCCCAGGGAAGAGCAGAAGGCGCGGTGGGGCGGGGAGGGGGGCGCCCAGGAGGGAGGGCGGGGCCGCGGTGAGGGTGTGGGCGGGAGGGAATCTGTCCGGTGCCGCAGTGAGTTGGGTGGCGGTGATTTGTTCGCGGGCGCAGGCTGGGAGGCGGGGTTCCTGACTCACTGCGGCACTGGCAGGGCTGGCGACAGCACCACCCCCGCGCCGCCTGCAATCTGCCACCGCTGCCACCGAGCCGAGGGGCGCCAGCAAGGCATCCCCTGGGTCAAGGGGCCTTCCGTGGGCTTTCCAAACAGCCTGTGCTCATTTCCGCGGGAGCCCTCGGGGCGCTATGCTGTGGCTGCATTGTCACTGTTTGTTTATTTCTACATCTGCTCTGTTAGAAGATAGACTCGCTAAGGGCAGAGCCTTCTAATCCACCCCCTGATGAATTCGGGCCCTCGCCTTTGGCACAATGCCTGGCGTCATCACAACTCGGGTGATCAGTAAACGGCAGCGAAGGAAGGGGGGTCGGGACTGGAGAGGAGAGGGGGAGGAAGACAGACGACGGGAGAGGAACAAAAATGGAAGGTAACTTGAGCTTTCATAACTGCAGAAGTGCAAAACAGCTCCCTGTGTGATGTAGGAAGTAAAACCGTAGAGATGGGACTTGGTTGGCCTGCCCTTCACACACTTTAGACATTAACCCGAAGTGCATGCTCCCGCCATGACAGTGATGGTGGACAGGAGGGAAGAAAATGACAAGGAGGAAAGGAGGTGTCTTTTGCTCTTAAAAAATGAGAAGGGTCATAAACAATCCATCGGCTGCAAACCACGAGTTGCCCCCAAAGCAAAGCAGGTTAGCGGCTCCTGCCGCCTCATCATAGCTTCAGAACCCCCAGAGCCTGGAGGACTCTCAGACTTTATCTAACATCCCATTTTACAGATGAGAAAACTGAGGTTGAGGCAGGAATGCAGACAGGAATCAAGGTTTTGGGGTTGGGATTTGCAATCCATTACTTTGCCTCCTGCATCCACTGCCTTTCCCTGGGCATTCATTCTCTTCTTCCGGTTTCTTGGAAATTAAAATTGCTAGAGCAGCAACACAGAGTGGTTTTCCCAGGGCCTTGACCTCAGTAAGGGAGGACATGGAATTCCGAGTGTGGAGACCCAGACAGCCTCCGAAACCCCCACACAACCCTGGGCGTTCAGCAGCTGCCAATGCCCGCCTGACAAGTTTCTGGGGCATCTCTGCACACGGAGAGGTGTGTCTCCTGCAGCTCCAAAAACAGATTTTGCCATCTCATCCCCATATTTGCAGTCTCCAGTTGGCTTCTTGTGATTGGCCAGAACTTTTCCTCACTGGAGAGATGAGGAGAATCCAGTCCTCCAACCAGCTGAGAGAAAACACTGCAGCAGCAGAGATAGCAATGGCTGTTCCACCCCACACTGATACCATGTCAGGGAGGCAGGAGTGGGCTCAACAGGCTGAATGATGCCAGGGACTCCCAAGGGTCTATACATTTAACCCTGGAGGAAGTGGCCTCTGACCAGGTACCTAACCTTCTGTACTTCTCGTTCTGTAATTGGGGGCATCAGAATGTATTCTTTGGCTTTCTGGAACAAAAGATTTCTCAAATTTTAATTGTGGAAGTTTCCATCAGGACTGGCAGCTGTGTACACAGAAGGAGGTTGCTGATGTATTTCAGATTGGGGGCAATTAGAGCTTCCCACCTACCCACCCCAATCTATTCCCAGATCACTGCACCACACTGACTCTCGGCCTCCTCTAGAGTTGGAAACTCTACCTGAGAGATGCACTCTTTTAAACTAACATAAAAACTAAACTAACAAAACCATAGCACTTCAAGGTGTCCTTTTAATATCTCTAACACAGCAATTCTCTTGCTTGGCTATTCACTAGAAGCACTTGGAGAATTTAAAATAACACTGATGCCCAGCCCATACCTCAGGCCATACTTCTAGAGGTGTTTTCTAAAAGCTCCCCCAGGTGACTATAACAACAGTAAGACTGAAAACCTCTGCTCTCGTGGGAGCTGCTAGTTTGCTGGTCAGCATTTGTTCTCCCTTCCACTAATAGCACCTGATGTTCCTTTGGAAACCTCACTCTTTCTTGGTCCACTTGATTGAGTTACACTAACCCCATCATCACCTCCCATTTTACTTTTTTTCAGGGGAATAGCAGGCTACCAGTTTGGCCCTTTTGCATTTTTCCATTCCCCTGAAAAAAGTAATTGGTTCAGGCAGAAGATGTGACACAAGGGGGTCCAATGAAAATCAGCCTCAAGATTGGCTGAAACTATTGGGAAGGGAAAGATCTGTTTCTGCTGCAGTTATTTAGGAGAAAACATGGGAGCCTTGAGCTTCCAGCAGCCATTCTGTCACCACATGGAGAAAGTCTGCTTGTAAATTAAGGCAGCGTAGAGGAAAAGAGATTATTCATGGAGCGAAGAAGACTGAAACCTAATTAATACCACTCCTGAAGCCAGATACTTCAGGTAACAGATATTAATTCCCCCTTTTCACCCAAGAAAACTTGAACTGAGTTTTCTATGATATGCCACATCATAGCAGAGTTAATCTGTTGCTTTAAAATGCAGAGAATAGAGTTCTAATCTAATATGACAGCAAACAAGCAAGCTTCAACATTCCTGGTGAAAGATTCCAGATATCCAAAGACAAGTGGGTGCTGTCCATCTTCAAGGATAATGGCTCTCAGTGGAGAAGGGTGAGGAAACTGAAGACAGCAATGTTCTACTACATTTTTTTTTTCAGTTAGTAACAAGAGTTATTGGTAGCTTAGCCTTTGCTAAATACGAAAGAGCTTAAGAAGTAAAGAGGTTCCAAGACTAGGTTTTAACCATAACCATAAGAGCTTTTATAATAGCTAATATAGCAGTGATGTATAGGAAGTACACAGAAGCACACAACAGACCATCAAGACAATGCATTGGATGTTTCAGATTCCCTTCTTGGTCACGAGAGATTCCCTGGAAAATGTGCCCTCTGTCTGAAAGTGCAAGCGAAGCCAAAGTAATTGACTGGCTACATTTTAGATTTGAAGGTTTTTCAGTGAACAATTGCTATGTAACAAGCTACCCTTAAATTTGGTAACTTAAAAAATGATGTGTTTGGCTTGTCTTTGTGTAGACTTGGATAGTTTTTCTGGGCTTACCTGGGATCTGCAATTGGCTTCTGGTCAGCTAAGTGGCTCTGTGTCTGAACTTGACTGGCTATTGGCTGGGGCAATGGGAGTGATGAGCTCATGTATCTGTCATCCTTCAGAGCCTAGCCTGGGCTTATTCACTTGGGGGAGGCAGGGTTCCAAGAGTGAGAGCAAAATTGCACAAGGTCTCTTAAGATTTGGGCTCAGAACTTGCTCACTGTCATCCTGCCACATTCTATTTGTCAAAGTGTGTCACAACCCCATTTTTTGTTTGTTTGTTTGTTTTTTGAGAGAGAGTCTTGCTCTGTCACCCAGGCTGGAGTGCAGTGGCTCAATCTCAGCTCACTGCAACCTCCACCTCCAAGGTTCAAGCGATTCTGCTGCCTCAACCTCCTCGGTAGCTGGAACCACAGGTGTGCGCCACCACACCTGGCTAATTTTTGTATTTTTAGTAGTGGCGGGGTTTCACCTTGTTGGCCAGGCTGGTCTCAAACTGCTGACCTCAGGTAATCCACCCGCCTCGGCCTCCCAAAGTGCTAGGATTAGAGGCATGAGCCACAACGCCCGGCCACAACCCTATTTCTTGATGGAAGGAGCTGCAAAGTCACATTGCAGAGCACCAGTAAGAGCTCAGAGATCATTTAGCCCAATCCTTCCCATTTAACAGATGAGAAACTACAGGCACTGAGCTTACCCAAGTCCCCATTTGATTAAATAAATTATATAGGATTATGCTGCCTTCCACACTGATACTTTGTCCACACTGATGTTTTGTCCTCTATATCTCCTTTTTCCAAGTTATTTGCCATACAATGTAGCTCATGTCCATTATCATAAGATCTCTGCGAAGTGGTTAGGCAGAAATTGCCTAAATTTGCTACCTAACAATGGAAGAAACTGATACTCTTTTTCTCTAAGTCGCCCATCAAATAAATATATAGGAATTCTTTTCCAGGAATGGGCACTGGAGTCACAACAGAAAGCAGGGCAGACATAGATCTTATCTGTACAGAACATAGAGTTTACCATTGAAGTGGTGTCACTGGGACTTCAACCAAGACTGTATGATTCCTCCTCTGGATGTACTTTTCACCCGCAGTGGTTGTTATGGTTCCCTGAAGGCTAGTTTGTCTATGAAAGCCAATTGTTTGTATTTGTGATGGGGCAATCCATATTAACTTACAGGGTTCTCAGCCTCCCCTCATCCCCTTCTCTTCTCCTTGTGAATGAGAATGCTCTGTTTGATCACTTAACTTTGTGCATTCTCCCCTGTCTTTACTGGGTAAGGTCCCAGGCTTTTGTGGTGGTTGACTCTGAATAATGGGAAGATAAAGCTTAGAAGAATCAGGAAGAAAAAAGTAAGAGAATGAGACAGGAGAACCACATAAGAGCTGGGGTGCAGAATAGAAAGGAAGGGATTTGTAAAATGAATAAAACTACAGGCCACATGAAACTAGAGAGAAGAAAGAATGTTTTAAAATACTGTACTGAGTTATGCATTGGATCTCTTATTTTTCTTCCAGATACAGAAGTGAAGTTTGATCTATTTTTTATTTATTTTTTATTTTTATTACTATCAGCCACTAACTTAGTTGGTTTTTAATGTAACACTCTGGCAGGCCTAAACCACATGCAAACTGGATAGTTATCTGGAGCAAATTTAATTAAGAATCATTATGTCCCCTGAAAGGACAACCAGAGTTTGTGCCTTCTCTGAATACTTGGTCCAAATCAAAACATCAATTATGCTTTTCTTAAGGAAAAAGGAAAAACCTCAACTCCATACTTTATTCCGGTTTCATTGATTTTTCCCGAATAACATTTTTTCTGTTTCAACATCCTAATTGGGATACCACATTGTATTGGTTTGTCATATCTTCCTAACTCCTCTGGGCTGTGGCAGTTTTTCAGACTCTCCTTTTTTGGGGTAACCACAAAAGCTTTGAGGAGACCTAGTCAGGCATTTGGTGAAATGCCTTTCAACTGGATTTTTCTAAATTTTTCTTTTCATGGTTACACTTGAGTTACTGTCTTCCCACAGAGAAAAGACCACAGAGGCAAAATGGCATTTTAAACACGTGATATCAAGTGTGCAGATCATCAACGTGACTTATCACCAATGACGTTAACCTCGACCATCTGGCTAATGTTTGCCAACTTCTCCACTGTAAAGTTGCTTCTTTCTCCCTTTCCATCCTGTATTCTTTGGAATCAAGATGCTAATTGTAGTCCACCCTTAAGGAGTGGGGAGTTCTGTCTTTAACCATAGTGAAGAATTTTATTTACTGGAATTTCATTTAAAGTTGGCGTGGGAAGGAGGATGATAAGAACAGAAGAACAGTACTGTAAAGCGTAAGGGGTGAGGGAGTTCCCATGTTATAAGCATAATGGGCAGAAATATTGCAGAGCAGGGAATGAAGAAATGGGAAGCCACGTGCTGGTGAAAAGAAGGTTTGGGAAAAGAGAGAGAAAATTTAGCAGTTGTTCTCACTGAAAAATTTTGTGAAGAGATACCTAGAGAGGATGTTGTGAATGTTTTCTGAGCAACTCACTGTGAGAATCCCCTATACCACATTTTTGAGAAAACTTACAGTAAAGATTTACATTCATCTTCTAGGCACCAGAAACTACACTGCTATCTTGTCCAGGCAAAAACTGGTCCACAAGAGAGTCCTATCATATTTGGGTTGCACCAGCAAACAATAAGTTGGGCTGGGTCTAGATCTGAAATGAAAAATCTGTAATCCAAAGACCAGATCAAGCGTATTGTTTAATTTCTTCAACCTCAAGGAACTTCTAAAATTTCTTATAGTAGCAGATTTTTGCAATGGCATCCATTAGTTCCACAGCAGTTTCCCATTATTTATCTAAACATGCAAGGGGTAGAGTGGCTAATAGTGGTATCTTTGGACTGTCTTGAAGATTGGACTCTTTTGTTAATTTTGTATTCCTTGATTATTGCTTATACATATATTGTACTCTATTGTGACTCATATTTTTTGGTCATTACTTTTACTTCCATATAACTCATAACATTTTTTATGTATGTTTCTACTGCAGAGAGAAAGATTATTCCCCCACTCAATGCCTGTTAACTGATTGGCTGCTTTATGGTTGCTATTTCCATTCTGCACACTTGTGTTGAAAGATAAAGCTTCAATAACTTACAAGGAGCAGTTTAGCAAGTTGAAAGAAACTAAATGTAGGATCCATGTGTTTCCACAAAGGATATGCAGGCTTCAACTAGAAAGATGATTTAAGTGTTTAGGGAAGAAATAAGCATGTTCTAACAAGAGTTTTGCAGTCAGCAAAACAAGGTATGTGGTAAATAGGTCCTATCTTGGGAATTGCCAGAGCCCAGAGCTTGTGCTGTTGGCCCATCCAAGGAAACCGGTTAAATTAACTGTCTGGAAGGCATCCACAGAGATCCTTGGCTGGGAGGCAGAAGCAGGACATGGAACAGGTGCCCCTTTTCACTATTCCTGGGCACGAAGTCTCATTTCCAGCACACGCTGTGGCAGCAGGAGATGCAGTAAATCAACCAAGCTTCATTTAATCTCAGAAGTCCTCTGTGTACTAATAATGCAGGGAAACTTAGCTCATGAAGGAAAGAAAAAATAAATAAATGCCGATCGTTTTTAGAGCTAGTCCCAGTGATAAGCCTGGAACAGGCAAATATTCTTAGTGATTCAGACAATTACTATTAAACAGAGGCCAGTTTCCAAGTGACGTTGTGGTGCCAAACAGAGCTTTTATCATTTTTGATGAGATTTTTATGATGCTTGTTATCTACCAATGTTATTAATCTTATTAATGACATAAAAAAATTTAGCATTTGCCACCCGTATGCCAGAAGGCAGGCCTTCTTCCTTCTTTGGTCTTTGTTCTCACTAGTTTCATGGGCCATCTTCGCTTTGAGAAGGAGCAAAGTTGTCAGCCTAGACCTTGTTTGAGCTCTTGTCTGAAATATGTTGGTCACCTAAGTGCATAATTCAAAGAAGCCTCCGGCTTGGTAGCTCCTGGGCCTTAGTCCTTCAGTTTACCTTTTAAGACTGCTGGGAAATAATAGCATTCAGTTAGCTATTACTCTTGCATTAGAAAAGTAAAATGAAGTATTCCACAGGAAAAAAAAAAAACATTTTGTTTCAACATCAAAATCTTAAGTGGGATTGGATATGAACCCTAGAAGAAGACCATCTCTGGGAAATCCCTATTGCAAGGACAGAAGCAATAAGATTCTTAGCCAGAAAGAAGCGATCCTTGGGCCAAATGCAGTGCTGCCCCCAGTGGTCTGGATAGCAATGCTCTGTGAGACCAGCAGCTTTCAGTCTTGGGAAGAACCCAAGTCTCCACCAGATAAAAATGTCTAAACTGGCCCATAACCATATTATCATGGGGTGGACTTGGGTGCCGTGTGGACTGTGCAGGCCACATTTGTGTTGGTTAAGTGTCTTAATCTGCCCTGTACCCATAGCTAATGTATCCTTAAGTGGGAAAGGAGAGACAGATGATAACTAAATACAACTACAGTCTGCATCATTCACTAAAGCAAGTCACGTGACCAACCCCAGATCCAAGGAGTGTGGAAATAGACTCTGCCCTAGATGCTACCTCATAGAAAGAGGAATTACGCGGTCACCCGACAAAAGGATACATGAATACAGGGTTGGGCAAAGAATTAGGACAAATGGTGCAATCCATCACTACCAGTTTAACATCATCTCTTTCAGATTAGCTCAGTCTCATTTGGGCAAATAATTAATCGCTTTTTATTCAAATGCTCTGGAAGGATTGTTATCTCTTCCTTCTCAGTGGATCTCACAACCTGATCTTTCCTTCTAATACAGTGTTTGGGAACAGGCAGAAGTTTATGTTCTTACCTACATATTGTTCTCTGCTGGCTCCCAGTGACCTCAAGTTCAGATATATCCTACCAGGGAAAACTCTAATTTTGCTGCATCTATTGCTGATGGGTCTTGTGTCATTTATAGTCTGTCCTTGCTGAATTGTCTTTCTCTGGGGGTCTTGGTGTTGAAATTCCTCCTCTGGGACATGGCAATGACTCCCATTCAACCTAGAGCCTGAGTGACCCACCCTGCAGTCCTCTTCTACAAAATCACCACCTTCTTTACTGAGAGTCCCTTGGTGGGGTCACAAGTCAGTTTCCTGGGCATGTAGGAAAGTGAATTCTCTGTAAAGCATTCTCAGCCTAAGGCAGGTGAAATAAGCTTTCTTGGTATTTAACACTATCATGTGTTCATTTCTTTTCTTTTTTGACATCTCCCTGTTGGCATAGGACTCATCTTAAGGTCTTTAAATGTTCTAGGATCTGCTGGTAAAAGTAAGGAATAATTTTCTCTGTTCTGGCATTCCTCCAAAACTGTCTGGTTATTTCTCCCACTGTATCATCTTGGATTCTTTTGGCTCTAAATAACAGAAACCCTGACTCAAACTGGATTAAACAAGAAAGAACATCATTATAGCACAAAATGAAAAGTCTAGCATTAGGTTTGGTTGATTCAAGGGCTCAGCAGTGTCAGCTGGGACATGGGTTATTTCCATCTCTTCACTATGAAATCCACACTGTTGACTTCATTCCAAAGCTGACTTTTCTGCATAGCCAGAAGTTGGCTGTAAATAGTACAGTAATACCCCCCTATCCAAGAGGGAATTGTTCCAAGACCTCTAGTGGATGCCTAAAACTGCTGATAGTATCAAATGCTAGATATACTATCTTTTTTCCCATCCGTATATACTATGATAAAGTTTAATTTATAAATTAGGTACCATAAAGATTAACAGCCATAAGGAAAATGTGGGTTAGTCGAACACAAGCCCTATAGTGCTACAACAGTCAATCCGGTAGCCAAGAGGACTAAATGACTAATGCGTGGTAGCATGTACAATGTGGATATGGTGCACAATTTAAAACTTGTGAATTGTTTATTTCTGAAAATTTCCATAGAATAGTTTCAGACTGTGGTTGACCATAGGTAACCGAGATGCAGAAATCAATATAAAACCATGGAGATGGGGGGACTGACTACTGTACGAAGAGCCTGCTTCCTCCATCTCCAATGGGAAAGAAAAGAAGAAAACTTCTCTGTAAATTTATATTTAAAAACTTTTCCTTCATCTTGATTGGGTCATCTCAGAACAAGTAAGAATGGACAGAGGAATACCATGTGCTGACTGAAGAATGCCTGGGTTTCTGAACAAATTGCCATCAAGGGGATTGGGATGACCATAATTTTTGCTGAGACTAACTAAGTAACTAAAGGTGAGTTCAGTTTCTCTGGTCACTATGGACTATATGAGGTAAGATAGACAGCTATCAAAATATTCAGGCTATCAATAAGGAGCAGGCAAATACAAAGCTGATTGCTCAAAAATAATCATCTTAAGTGATCATCTAAAACTGTCTTTCTAAAGATTTTGTCTATCTGCTAGAAGGAATCAGTTCACTCATATCTGACCTCCTACCCCTCAGTTTCTCTTTCTCCCTCTCTCTTTCAGTGGTGGGAAACTTTCCACTCCTTTCTGTCTCATTGAAACTTTCCTTTAAATGTAAGCTGAGTTTTTCTACTCGGCTTTACAGCGAAACTCTGTGTTCAGTCTCCACACATTGCTCTTAATATGTAAAGAAAGGCTTAACTTTTTTTAAATTTTTTTCTTTGCTGACAAAAGTCAGCTTTCTAAACTTTTGTTGCATTCAACTTTTAAGTTGTGATTCAGTGACACCCCTTTATTGTCTAGGGGCCCCTGCTATCCCATGAAGATACATATGCCAGTGACTTAATAAGTAGAGAATGGCAAGGCAGTAAGAAAAACATGTCAACAGGAAATTCAGAATACATGAAAAAAATATGGGCTGGGCTAGATGGCTCACGTCTGTAATCCCAGCACTTTTGGAGTCTGAGGTGGGAGGATCACTTGAGTCCAGGAGTTCAAGACCAGCCTGGGCAACATAAAGAGACCCTGTCACTGCTGAGAAACAACAACAACAAAAATTAGCTGGGCATGGTGGCAAGACCCTATCTCTACTAAAAAAAAAAAAATGGGCATGAGGGTGTGTGCCTATATTCCTAGCTACTTGGGAGGCTGGGATGGGAGGATCACTTGAGCCTAGGACTTCAAGGAAGGTTGCAGTGAGCCATGATTCTGCCACTGCACTCCAGCCTAGCCAATAGAGTGAGACTCTGCTTCAAAAAAAAAAAAAGCTATCCCCATCACACCCCTTCCTGGTTTTTCCCCCAGGTACAGAGAATTAGAGCCTTCAAACGCAGACAGTATCAATTCGGTCCATGTTGCTTAAGATCCAATTGGCTTCCTTCCTAGCAATTATTATAATTAGTAATTATCTACTTATTTGAAATTGTGTCATTTGTTTGTCTGCTATTTTATTGCCTATTTCCTGCACTAGAATGTAAGCTCTATGAGACTTCAACTATATTGTTCATTCACATCCCTAACATCTAGTAGAGAACCTGGCATGGAACAGGCTTCCTATAGTTATTAGTTAGTTGAATGAATGAGTAAATTTTCTCCTTCTAAATTGAATGGTCTTATACAGTTTAGCACTTTCAGGCACATTACGTTAGCTGACTCTCAGAATGAGGTTACTCTGTCTACCAGATAGTAATAATAATAGTGATTATTCAACATCAGAGATGTTAAGTGATTTGCTTCAAGACACCCAGTAAGTGTGAAATATGAATCTTAAACTCAGGTCTTTCTTTCAAGTCCTATATTCTCTCCATTTTTACTTGTCTTAAAGTTCTCCAAGTTTAAGAACCATTTTAACATGGAGAGATGGTAGAAAGCCTTCTCAAGTCAAAGTCAATAGGGTGAGCCAAATTAGGGAAGGCAACAGGGAGCATTCTGGGAGAAATCTAGTGGTGCATTCTGGGAGCCCTTTCATGTACTTAGCCTCAGCCAATGCCCAAGGAGATGTGAGACTTCCCGCAGCCCACAGGGCAAGCTTTTCCCTGCCTGTGTTTGCCTGCGAAAACAACTACTACTGCCTCTAGCAATGCCTGGAACCATGTTCCCTGCATAATAAGAAAGTGTAAATGGAGGACACAGTATTGAAGTATTGAAATCACAAGATAAGGAAGATTAAATTAGGCTCTGCCTTCCTGAAATGCTCCCAGAGCTAGAGCTACATGGGAGCAAGGCCAGCTACCAGATCTTGGGGCTTCTCCTTTAGCAAAGGGGAAAATCCCAGGCCCTGCAGGCATTTCAAGCTCAGGGATTGGTGGGGGCAGGTCTGTCAGGAGCCCGGGTAACACTACAAACCAGGAGGGAAGCTGACAGGAGGACAAGCAATGCTGGCATTTTCCTCCCTTGGAAATCCCAGGGACTCTAACACCAGAGAGCTGAGGCTGCTCTGATGCTTCAGCAACTATATAACCTCCACCCTGCCTGAACAGCCTCCTACAAATAGGAAACTATAAGATCTGCATTATCTCAGAATAACCATTTGTAGGACTAGAGTCCGTCCATCAGCAGTAACTCTTCTTACTCAACCTTGATAAAAGCTTTGCCAGATGAGTTGGGCTCTGTTTAAGTTTACTAGGCCTGCCATAACAAGGTAATACAAACTGGGTGGCTTAAATGTAGTATCACAGTTCTGGAGACTAGTAGTCTGAGATCAAGGTGTTCACAGGACCATGTTTTCTGAAACTCTGGGTAGAATCCATCCTTGCCTGTTCTTCGTTCCTAATGGTGGCCATCAATTTTTGGCATTCACAAGCTTGTAGCTGTGCTATGCCAATCTCTGCCTCAGTCATCGCACAGCATTTTCCCTGTGGGTCTTTGTCTTCCTGTGATGTTTTCTTCTTCTTATAATAACACCAGTCACATTAGATGAGGGCACATACTAATGACCTCATCTTAACTTGATTGCATCTGCAAAGGTACTATTCCCAAATAAGGTCACGTTTATAACTACCAGGGGTTAGAACATCTACATATCTTTTGGGGAACATGATAACCTACAACAGGCTAATATTACTATATCCACTTTTTGGAGGTAGAAACTGAGGCTCAGAGAAACCAAGAGATTTATGTAACATCACTGTGGTGAATCAATGCCATAATGGCCCCAATATTTTTCCTGCCTCTCTGAATCTATCTATTGGTAGTACATTTCCCTGCTGATGCTGGGCTTGGCCATGTGACTTGTTTCAGCCAATAGGACAGAGCTAGCATGATGCCAGCAGAGGCCTGGAAAGTGCTCATGCACTAGGATTTCTTCTCTTGCGTACTCTGGAACACCGTGACCATTGAATGAATAAACCTAGGCTAGCGTGTTGAGTGATGCGTGACCATGTGGAGAGAGACTCCAATCATTCTCATGTCACCATATGAAATCAATCAGCACCAGACAAACCTCCAGCTGACCACAGATGCTTGACCAAACCCCACCAAGATCAGGCAAGCTCAACCTGAATCAGCAGAACCCTTAGCTGATCTATAGATTCATGAACAATTATGAGTGAATGGTTGTTTTGAGCCACAAAATCTGGGAGAGGTTTGTTACACAGAGAAAACTGATACAGTCACATAGGTGTTAAATGGCAGAGCTGGAACTTGTAATCACTATGTGACCTGTTCATACCACACAGTTCTGAATCAATGGGATGGTGATTCACAATTTTCCTGTTGGCCACAACATGAGTTTCCCATGTGTCCACCAGCATCGAGCCAATATACAGAGCCTCTAACTATATTAACTTAAATATTTTGCTTTCCTTCTTTTTTTCCCTCCTTCTCTAAATTGTGAATAGAAAGTTATGGGTTTGCCCTTTAATTATGTGCTTTCTGGCTTTGACGACATTGACTAAAATCTATGGTGTTAGTGGTGAAGTAAGCAAGAAAAGGGAGAGAATGAGGGCTCTGTAGGTGAAAGAACAGTTATCTTAGAAACCAGTCAGTTGGCCCAGTATAATGTAGCATTTGCCTGCCTCAGTTGCACCCCAGGGCAGACAGAGAGTTTAATCCTTGCCCTTCTCATATGAAATAGTCCACCACTAGGATCCTCAATATATTTCTTTTTTTAATCTCTCTCTCTCTTCTGCAGGCTTATGGGTGGAATGCAAGCTATTGGAAGTATTTGAAGATGTGACCAAGGAAGCTATGAGAATTGGAAATGAGGCAGTTGTTTAGAGATGGGCTGATGTGCTTGTGGTAAGGTGGAAGGAGGAAGGCAGGTGAGGAAAGGAATGTGCAACTGAATCAATTAGCTGTTACTATGTAACAAACCATCCCAAAACGTAGTGACATAAACCAACAACCGTTTGTTATTTCTCATGAGCTTACATTTCTACTAGGAAGTTCTGCAAATCTGGATTGGTCTTGGCTGATCTTGGCAGGGCTTGTTCTGGCATCCACTCTCAGCTGCTGAATTAGCTCTCAGTTCCTGGTTCAGGGTGGCCTTGGCTTGGATGACTTGGCTCTGCTCCATGTATCTCTCACATCCTTCCAGCAGGCCAGCTCAAGCCTGTTCTCTAGATTGTGGCAAGGATCCAAGGGAAAGAGAGAAAGCCAAAATGTTCATGCCCTTTTTTGAGCCGCTTCTTTCAATGAATTGACTACTGTCTCCCTAGCTAAATACATCTCAGTCAAGCCCAGAACCAGCGTGGAAGGTCACTAACCAAAGCTATGGGTAAATGGAGATATGGAAATCTGTGACCTTTAATGCAATCATCTATGATAACAAGCCAATGGCCATGAAGATGGACAGAGAAATAGATTCCTGGGAGGAAGAATAGCAAAATGTCTGGAGTAAGAGGAATTGGGGTATTTCAGGGAACTCAGCAAACAGTGTGATGACAAAATGAAAGCACAGTCATGCAATCAGCACCTGGGTAAATATTTAGGTTGGAGTCTTTGTTGACCCAGTCTGCAGGTAACCCTCAGCCTGGCCCAGCATTTCACTGCCCTCCTACTACTTACCCAGAAACGACTCTCCTGTATTGACTAAGCAGGAAAGAGGAAACTCTCCTGGAAGACACAAGGGCAAGTCCAAGCAGGAGCTAAGGTTTTCCAGAATGTGGTCTTAGGTCTGTGAATGGCTTTTGGACAGAGGCACAGCTGAACATTCCCATGGTTTCTGTGACTTTAAAATCACTACCACCTCTTGACTGTGTACCTCTTGACTAATTTCTATTTCTCAAATTATAGAATAAAAAATGCTGATTCTAAGGATAAAAACACAACAAATAATCCAAAAGTATATAAGATGGAAAATGATAGTGTGAGTTCTATTCCATTCTCCAGAGAATAACAACTGCTCTCAATTTGGGCACTTCCTTTCTGTCTTTTTCCTGCACATGTACTTTTTGCATGTGTCCTTTGCACATTATTAACCATACTTGGGTAATGATGTCAACATTACAAGCATAAGTTTCTGGCAGCCCAGAAAGCCAACTTTGTCTTCTTCCTTGTTCAACCCTTGTGCCATTCTGCCCTAACCAGAAAAATATTCCACTTGGTAATGATTCTCTCTCTGTGTCTGTGAAAAATAACATTGGAAAGTCTAACGTGGAAATGTTGAACCAGGCTGGGCATGATGGTTCATTCCTGTAATCCCAGGACTTTGAAAGACCAAGGTGGAAGGGTGGCTTGAGCCCAGGAGTTTAATATCAGCCTGGGTAACATAGTAAGACTCCCATCTCTACAAAAAATTAAAATTAACCAGGCATGGTGGCATATGCCTGTAGTCCTAGCTACTCAGGAAGCTGAGGTGGGAGGATCGCTTGAACCAGGAGGTTGAGGCAGCAGTGAGCCATGATTCTGCCACTGCATTACAGCCTGGGTGACAGAGTGACGGCCTGTCTCAAAAAAGAAAAGAAAAGATACAAAAGAAATGTTGAATCAAAAAATACAGGTAAGAGTGAAACAAAAGGAAATTTAAAAATAAATATATATCAATAGATTAAAAATGGTAAAATGAACAAGATGTGGAAAATGTTGTAGTCTCTACATCGGGCCTAATATTTAATCTACGAATCTAATGCAAATTTCTTACATCATGAATAAATATGGATGATGGGCCTAGAGATCAGATACATTTTAATAATGAGCAGACTAAGTGAGGCCTCATACCTCTCATCTCCTTGTGTAACCTAATTAATCGGGCCATTTCAGTTGCAGAACACTCACTTCCATAACTGTCTTCTACTTCAGAAGTGTGTGTGTTTCAGTTAGAATTTGATCTGGGTGCAGATGCCTATGATAGACAATGCAAACAGTGACTTCAAGAAATAAAAGTTTATATTCCTCTCACATAAGAAAAATTTAAATTTAAATAGTGCAGGGCAGGTTTAGCACTCCATAGTGCCAAGAATGTGAGCTCCTTTTATTTTGTTGCTCATGACCTTCACTTTATGGCTCAAAATGGCTGCTGAAACTCCAGACATCAAACCTGCATTCCAGCCTGCACAGTAGAGGAAGGAAGTAAAGAAGGGTAAAGACTCATTTTCTAAGGAAATTGCTCATCAGCCTCACACAACACTTCCTCATATACTGCATTAGCCCAATTTAGTCATATGACCACACCTAGCTGCAGGGAAAGCTGAGAAATGTTGTTCTTGTTCTCAGGGGAGACATATGTGCCCAGCTAAAAATAAGGTGTTCTGCCACCAAAGAAGGGAAAGGGGATATTGAAGTTCGAGTAGTTATCTCAGACATATAAAATCATCAAAATTATTTCCCCCTCAAACCCTTTTGAGAAACTGAGTGCGTAAAGATAGATTATGACTGGGCACTTCAAACTTGTTTTAAATATACAGTTGGCCAGGCACAGTGGCTCACACCTGTAATCCCAGCACTTTGGGAGGCCGAGGCGGGTGGATCACCTGAGGTCAGGAGTTTGAGACCAGTCTGGCCAACATGGCGAAACCCCCTCCCTACTAAAAATACAAAAATTAGCCAGGCGTGGTGGCATGCCTGTAATACCAGCTACTCAGGTGGGAGGCTGAGGCAGGAGAATTGTTTGAACCTGGGAGGCGGAGGTTACA
Source organism: Nomascus leucogenys (assembly GCF_006542625.1). Lineage (NCBI taxonomy): Eukaryota > Metazoa > Chordata > Mammalia > Primates > Hylobatidae > Nomascus > Nomascus leucogenys. The sequence continues at coordinate 4,517,162 of NC_044391.1, forward strand.
GTGAGTCGAGATCACGCCACTGCACTCCAGCCTGGGTAACAGGGTGAGGCTGTCTCAAAAAAAATAAAATTAAAAAGTGAAATAAAAATACAAATAAATATACTGTTTTTTTCAAAGGATAGAAGGAGCATTGTCTAAGTTAAATAATGCAGAAGATTTTAACTGATTGCAGCCCAGTTGGTTTCCATATCCCCAGAGGCCATCCCAACCCAGAGGCTTTCCCATAGAAACATGGGGAAAGATCTCAATTGTCTACACTCTGGCTCTGAGATAAGGCAGTGCTCTCTCAGCCCTTTAAAGGGGGAGAAAGATGTTAGTTCTATTCCTTAGGCAAGAGGGCCTCACCTGTGGCCAGTCAACCCCAGGTTCTGCAAAAGTGAGAAGCAGAAAGCCTACTTCGCATTGCCTCTACCTGAGGAGAAGAAGCCAGGTGTGCTCTCATATGGTCGGGGTAGTGCTTGGGAAGATGTCAGGAGAACCGGGCAGAAAGCTGAGAGTGAGCTTCCCTTTGCTCACTGGCTTCTCAGCTAAAAACCGCTGGAGAGGAAGAGGGACATTATGGGCCTGCAGCAAACTCTCTCTCAACCTTCAGTTTCCCAATGCGTAAAATGGGTATGATGAAACTTGCCTCATAGATTCATTACAAGGGTTGTTTAAAAAACATTTACCAAAGTGCCCGCCGTATACCTCCATTTAATGCATACAAGTTTCTTTCTCTTCTTCCTTTTGGAATAACATAACCTGATTGTAAGAACATGTTTCCACAAGACAACATGATGAGAAATGTTTGGCAAGATCTAGAATTGCAGTATGGTGGCCACTGGCCACATGTGGCCATTAAGCACTCCAAATGTGTCTATTGTAACTAGGAACTGAACTTTTAATTTTATTTCATCTTAATTCATTTAAACTTAAATTTAAAACCTGATGCTTGATTAGAGTATTGAAAAATGTTTAAACAAATTTGGAACAATTTGTGTATGTGAATTTCCTTTTTCAACTATAAATCTTACAAAATCTAAACACAGATCGAGTATTCCGAATTAAAATTTAACATTCAAGTTAAAATGTGCTACATGTAACAAATACATACAAGATTTCAAAAAATATACTATAGAAAGAGAATGTAAATAAACTCATTGATAATTTTTATGTTAATAACTTTCATGTTGAAATATGTTGATATATTGGATAAAGTAGAATACAATATAAAACTAATTTGTCCTGTTTCTTTTGACTTTTCTGATGTGATGATTAGAACATTTAAAGTTACATAAGTGGTTTGCATTATATTTCCAATGGACAGTGCTAAGCAGAGGATAGCAAATAATCATTTGGATTGAGTCTTCTCACCAGACTGGCTAGTGATTTTGGCCTTGCACAGACATTTCATTAATTAACTGAGCACCTATCCTGAGCTAGGGATAAAGCGGCAGTTGAATCAGAAGTAAGCGCATAAGCAAACATTGTAAATAAGACAATTTCAGATAATTATCATAGGTAGAAGGAAGGAAATAAAGTAATAAAAGAGAGAACAATTACCCAGAAATGGAGCTGGTTTCTTTACATGGGAGGGCAGGCAGAGAAGGCCTTTCAGAGGAAGGACATTTGAGTTAAGATTTGAAGGGTAAAGATGAACTAGAAGTGCAAAAGTTTAGATGACGGGAACATTTTACAGAAATATTAAATGGTTGTGCTCAAGGTCAGATAGCTAGCTGCTAAATCAGACTAGCATTATATACCCAGACTGATCTGTCCCTAAGTCTGTGATCATATCCATTTGTGAGAGATGCTAATTTCCACTCTGACAAAATTTTTGACACTAATGAACTTCCCTCCCCATTCCCCATTATGTAGAACACACTTCAGCAGGGTATTGGTGGGGCATTTCCCAGTTAGATTCCTAAGAGCAGAAATCCAAAACTACAGTTCTGTACAGGTAGGCATATGTCATATCTTGGAGAAAAGCATCCTTTCTACTCTTTTCAGCCTCTTGACTTCCTATTACAAGAACTAATTACAAATATTGCAGAGCAAGAATCAATGAAATAAAAAGATAATGGGAATGATTTCTGAGGACAGGAATTAAATAAGTGTATCTTTCCAAAGCTATGACTTCATGGGGTCAGGATAACAAGCTCCAGGAATAGAAATGACCTAATGGGAAAATAATGGCAATTCTGAAAGAGGAATAGTGTGGATTTGGGTGTAAGGGACTAACCATCATTACAGTCCCATGGGAAGTTACTAGATCTGGAAAGGTAGCCATCCTTTCATGCTTCTATAGACCGAAAAAAAAAAATGGATGTAATCAGCCATATCGAGTTACAGAATTTTATAGGCAAACTGATGATGGAGCACCAATTTTTTCTCAGACTTAGGACCTCCAATATTTTTCTTTAACTCTGGGGGCTGCTGTGAAGTTACAAATATGTAGTATGGAGCCATTTAAGCTCCAGATCTTGACGTTATTTATTTATTTATTTTTTCTGATGCTGCCGCTAAGAGTCCAGAAATCTGGTCAGCCTTTGCTTTACTTCATAAGAAGAGAAGAGGGCTGAAAAAAAAATTCATAGACACAAAAGCAAAGATGGAGAAAGATGACACCGGTGTTACAGGAATACGCCTGGAGCTGAAGTGATTGGGAAGCCCAAAAGGACATCGAAAGTTACAGGATTTAAGACCACAGCCAAAATAGCTGTGTCAAAAGAATAATTCAAGTTTTAAAAACTCATTTTTGTTTAATAAGTAAAATTATATGTCTACCTCAGAACTCTTTCTTGGGCCCTAGGTTTGTAAATCCAATTTCCCACTTGACTTCCAACTCCGAATAGAAATTAGGATATTTCATGGTCACCCCAAATGGAACATGGCTAAAATAGAACTTTGGGGTTCTATGCCTAGCTTTTCCTATCTGGGGGAATTGACACTACTTAGTTGCTCAAGCCATATCATCCCACATCCATTTTATCACCAAGTCCCATTCATTCTGTCTCCAAAATATATTTAGAACCTTTGTCTTCACTTAACCTCCAGAAAAGAGGTTAGGGTTAGGGTTTGGGTTAGGGTTCAAGTTGTCATCATCCCATGTTGGCAGCAACAGTCTCTTAACTGGTGCCCTGGCTTCTCTCCTTGACCTCCAACCCCCGAGCCATTACTCAGATGGAAGTCACAAGCCTACCCAGATCCAGGGGAGGAGATATAGACCCCCAAGCTCTCAGTGAAAGGAGTATCCGAGAATCTGTGGCCATTTTATTCTAAACTGCTGCATTCAGTCTTACAGAAATCAGTCTCCATCCTACCTGTTGTAGAGCACTTCTGGTACTCTTACTGCTTCTGTCACTGGCCTTGACGAATACGAAAAAAAAAATCCACACCAACTTCACCCTTTATAAAGTCAATATTTTGCATGGTTTACCCACAGAAACAGGGCAGGCCTCTGTTGAAAACTTAAGGTCTTAACTCAGTCCAATTCTGTATGTCTTTATTGTTAGCTCTAGTTGTGTTTCAACCATTTATTAGTCAGATGGCCTTTTGCTAATTATTTAGTCTCCCTGGGCCTCAGTTTTCTCATCTGAATTAAATGTCCTTGTATCTCATCATTTCTAAGTGCTTTGCAAGTCAGCCAGCTCTATGAGAGTTCAGCCATTGACTATGCTCACAGGCCATTGATACACAGTTAATAATAATTTTTTAGTTGCATTAGTTTTAAGAGGGCTTACTTCTATTTCAACTTTTCACAGAACATGATGCAAACCTCCTGCGAATCTGAGCTGTCTTGCCCTCCCTCCTCCCCAGCATCTCTAAATTATTCTTACCAACCTTTGATGCTTTCATTGTTTCCATAGCCAATTTTCTAAAAGCTGCTTTTTGACTCAGCCAATTTGTCCCTATGCCAGTTTTCCAAGCAAGCCCCTATCTGATTTGGCCTTCTAAAAAATTTCTGCAAGGTCTTCTTTTCTTTATAACTGTTCCAATTTTGTTCTTGAGTCTTCCTATTCAAAAGAGGCTTCTATACCTTTTATTAGCATAATTTTATAACAAAGAGCAATTTCTCTTATGTGAATTTTATTTTGCTCTATGTTAAATGGACAATGCATGCTAAGGCAGATAATTAAATTCCTTTTACATATTGGAGATTCATTTAAGCTGGGATAGAAGACAAAGATAATAAATATTTTTCAAAACTATTAAAAGTTTTAAAAATCAATCATGATTAAATTGCTTACAAAGAGAAGGAATTGGTTTTGTTTATTTCGAAGCCTCTTTTTCTAAATTTTGGCTCTGAAATATATATGACTATATCAAACATATATGCAAATGAAAATAATAAAAGTAAGTTCTAATGAAAAGACATTTAGCACCGTTAATCAAAGTAAACCACTTTGAGGCATCAACAATCCAGAGGAGTAAGGCATCTGTGTGTGTGTTTTAAAATTTTTATTGCAGTATAACATTGACATAGAAGAACACGTAAGTAATAACTATGTGATCTGATGAATTTTCACAAACTTAAAACACTCATGTAACCAGCAAAAGGGTTATCTTATTTAAAAAGTCTCACTGATGGGCTCTTGAAAAACACCTGTATAGTTGTCCTACCTTGTTATTAACTTTACGTAAGCATGAGGCTGTCTCTCCAACTCAATGATATATTCTACATGGCCGGATAGTAGGACTGTAGTTTATACCACACATTTTTTCTAACATAGTGGTAGCTAAGTGCCCTGAAATCAGGACATCCTGAGTAAATGAATATGAACTATATAGATGCAGTTTATTAAACATTAATACACACAAATCTCTGCTGTACATGCTTTTGCTTCCTATTTTATCTTCTATATCACTGGCCTTTCCTTCTAAGTCTTTTTGCTGTCACCAACCTCATTGACAAATTATTTAATCAATTATTGACAAAATGCTTAAGTTTCCTAGAACTCAACTATTCTTCATCTAAACCAATCTCTGGCCGAGTTCAGTTGGTCCCATGGCTTTAAATAACACCTATAAGCTAAAGACTCTTGAGTTATAACCTGTACTACAGCCAATTAATTGCATTTATGGCCCCAATTAATGGCCTCTCTATATCCCTCTCATATCTTGATGTGAGCTGTTGCAAAGTCACATTGCAACAACTCACATCAAGAGGTGGAATCTATTTCATTACCCAGTGAATCTGGACTGGCTCTATAACTTTCTTTGGCCAATGGAAGGTTGGGGAATACTGAATGCATTACCAACTTTAAGCCTGTGCTTACTCCTGGAGCCCTCCGTCTACCATATGATCAAACCCAAGGCAGCCCACTAAAGAATGAAAAACCGCATGGAACATTACACTAACTGACAATCAACCAACCCCCAGAAGCAAAGCCATCTAACCAACTTGCAGCTGACTACTGATGCATGAGGTAATTCAAGCAAGACCAAATGAGTCCCCCCAGCTTAACCCAGCTAAATAAACAATCTGCAACATCATAGGGTAACAAAATAGTTACTGTTTTAAACTGCTGACTTTTGTTGTGGTTTGTTACACAGCAATAGCTAACTGATATACCAGCTTAGACATATGTGTAGGCATGTATTCAATACCAATCTACACCTCCATATAGATATCTCATAGCCATTAAAAAAAATCTATACCAAATTTGATGTTTACCCCATCTAAAAACCTCTTCAATGTTTTCCTTTTGGAAAGTGGCCCCCTTATCTGTCCAGTTCTTCAAGCCAAAACTCTGGACGATACCATTTAATTCTTCCTTTCCTTCACCTTCCACATTCAATCCATCAGAAAGTCCTGCTGATTCTAATTTCTGAATTTTTCTTGAATCCATTTAGTTCTGTCCACTCCACTCACATCACTTCTGCCAGTCTAAGCTGCTTATGTCTTATGCCAACAGCACTACAGTAGCCCCCTGTCTGATCCCTGCGGAACCTCTCCGAACCTTTTTTACACAAAAGCTAGTTTTGGTTTAAAAATCCTAGAAGATCATGTCAGTTCCCTGCTTAAACCATTCAGAAACTTCTCATCATGCTTAGAATCAAATCCAAGTTGGGTATCACGGCCCATGAGACCCTCCATGACCTATTTCCTTTCCTTCTCTCCAATCTTTCTTCCCGCCACTCTCACTCTTTGACTCACTACATTCCAGCCACATTTGCCCAATGTTTTTTTTTTTTTGAGACAGAGTCTCACCCTGTCATCCAGGTTGGAGTGCAGTGGTGCAATCCCAGTTCACTGCAACCTCTGCCTCACAGGTTCAAACAATTCTCCTGCCTCAGCCTCCCTCCTGAGTAGCTGGGACACCAGGAGCACACCTCCATGCCCAGTTAATTTTTATAATTTTGTGTAGAGAAGGGGTTTCACCATTTTGACCAGGCTGGTCTCGAACTCCTGACCTCAGGTGATCCACACATCTCAGCCTCCTAAAGTGCTAAGATTTTCAGGTGTGAGCCACCGTGCCCAGCCCATGTTTGCCCTCTTGCTTCTCCTGAAATAGCCAAGCTCTTCCTCATCTGAAGGCTTCTGCTCTTGCTCTTTAATCTGCTACAAAAATCTCTTTCCTTGCTTCTTGCTCTTTGCCTGGCGTCTTCCTTTACCTCTTTCTTATCCGAGATTAAGTCTCACCACCTTTTGAAGGTCTTTTCTGGCCACCCTGTCTAAAGTGGTCTTCCTGCCCCACCATTTTTCTCCATTGTCCCATCCTATTCAGTTCATTGAAAATATTACAATTGCTAATTCTTGGTGTATTTACTTAACAATATGTGTTTTCTTGCCTGTCTTTTCCACTAGATTTGAAATCTCATGGGGGCAGGATACCATGTCTACTTTGTTCACTTAGCATCATAAGTGCTTTCTGCAATTTTTGGCCCATGGTAGGCACTCAGTAAACATTAGTTTAATAAATTAATCTAAGTCTTCCAATAACACCATCAAGTAGATTTTTATCATCCTAGTTTTACAAATAAGAAATTTGAGGGCAGGCATTATTTGTAATACTCATACTCAGAGTAGAGAGACAGTATGATAACCAGGCCAATTTGTCAGAGAAGTGGAGTGGGGACAGGAACCCTATAGTTCCTATACAGAGCCCAATCTTTAATCGCTCAATTCCCATGACTTGAAAAACAAGCAATTGTGCTCTTGAGGGAGGGAGTGTTGCAAAGGGATGTGAAGAACAGAATGCTCCAACCCAGACAGGTGTTTCCCCCTCCTTGAACTGCTGCTGCCACTCCAAGAGTCATATCCTCACCCAATTAAATCCAATGCAGGAAGGAAGGGATAGACAACAATGGCTCTTCCTCATACTTTCCACTCAGAAAAGAGGAAAATAGTTTCCTGAAGCCTTCAGTGGATATCTAGTTACATTTCATTGGCCGGAATTTGGTTCCACTCCCACTATTATCATTTGCAAGGGAGACCAAGATTGCCACTCCTGATTTATGTTCATCACCATTCATCATCACCTGGGCTAAGCTGGTTCCACCCGAATGTATCAAGATTCTGATATCTATGATGGAAGGGAAGAATGGCTATTGATCATACCGGCAACAGCATCTGCCATAGCAATTGAATTACTCTAGGTTCTTTTGTCCCACTTTATTCTAGAAAATATGGATGTTATGGATTAAGTCCATGGACTAGGAAACTTAGAGCTCAATCTGATGACACTGAGTCTTGAAAAAGTTAGTCTACTCTTCTCAGTAATTGATGAACCCATATGTTGCATCCAAATAGTTTCAACCTCCCAGCAATGGATAAATTTATATACCTGGCATAGAATAACAAAACCACACAATATAACAAGGCATTGTCCTAATGATAAATCTAAAATTGTCCTGATAGATAAATCCAGCCAAGTTTTAAATTCAGCACTTTATAAGCAACCTAAATATACTAATATCAAAATAAATCACTTTTGGTAAACCTCAGTGTTACCTTGTTCTCTTCCCCATAAAGACAACTTTTATTTTCCATACAATTCAATCTACATATTTCTGTTTTACCAGCAGTCATACAAGAGTTGTTGAAAATTATTTATAGACGAATAGAGGCAAGTTTGGCCTTGTAGAGCTGAGCTTTGGCTGCAAATTGGGAGACTGGGTTCTGGTCCTAGAACTTCCAAAAACCAGCTGTATGAATTTAGGCAAGTTACTTCATTTCTTCTTTGGTAAAATATGGAGATTAAAAAGATTATATCTGATAACCCAATTGAAACCATTTGAACAATATATTAGTAAGAGTAATTGATTCTAGCCGTTACAACAAACGGCCCCCAGATTATAGTAGTTTAACACAATGAAAGTTCATTTCTCACCTAACAGTCCAGTGGGATTCCTGAGGCATTTTTGCTGTCTTTCCTCCAAGCAGTGTTTCAAGAACCCAGCTCCATTCATCCTATGATGCCACCATCCTCAGCATTTGGCTTCCATGGCTCCTGTAAGAGATGAGAACATGAAGAACAAAACAGGAGGTTTTTATGGGAGGCATGTGAATTTGACCAGATACTTTGCCCAGAACCTTGTCACATGGCCTCTGCCTAAACAAAAATGAGGCTAGTGGCTGGGTGTGGTGGCTCATGCTTGTAATCTCAGCACTTTGGGAGGCTGAGCCAGGAGGTTCTCTTGAGCCTAGGAATTCAAGATCAGCCTGGGCAACATAGGGAGACCTCGTCGCTACAAAAAAAAAAATAAATTAAAAATTAGCTGGGCATAGTGGCACATGCCTGTAGTCTCAGCTGCTTGGGAGGCTGAAGTGGGAAGATCGCTTGAGCTGGGAGGTTGAGGCTGCAGTGAGCTGAGATCACGCCACTGCACTCTAGCCTGAGTGACAAAGTGAGACCCTATCTCAAAGAAAAAACAAAAAATGAAGCTGGGTAATGTAGCCTGTGAGACCAGAAAGAAGCATCAGGATTGGTGAGTATTAATACCATCTCTACCATAAACATTTTTTGAAATATTTCTTTTTTTTTAGAGAAAGGGTCTTGCTACGTTGCCCAGGCTGGTCTCAAACTCCTAGCCTCAAGCAATCTTCCCACCATGGCCTCCCAAAGTGCTGGGATTACAGGCATGAGCCAACAAGCCTAGCCCTGGAAATATTTCTTTCTCTAAATTTAAAGTAACTAGGGGGAATATTAATCTTATTCCAAATATTTTATGTCACTCCCTAACCTTTGTTTTCAAGCACCTCACACTACTATTCTGTGTTATCACGAGTCAGCTGTTTATATGTCTATCTCCAGCTGTTGGTTGGGAGCTCACTGAAAGAGGAAACCTTTGTAATTCACTTTTGTACCCTGAGGGCTTAGCACAGAGGCTGGCACCTATTAGACCTAAGAAGGATTGGCAACTCTGGACAAATCAGAGAAGAAGCATTGTCAACTCTTTTCTCCTGTTGATGATGATGGTGATGGTCAATGTCCACTCCCAAATATCTATATTGGGTAGAGCTGGTTTGTAGGGTGAGCATTTGTCTTTTGAGTGTATACTTGAGGGAGGGATGAAATTATGTTTGTTTTATACTCTAGAAAAATTGGATAAAACAGCAAATGTAATTTTACAGAATGATGGAGAGGGCATACTGAGGTGGGAGGCAAATAAGAGAAGGAGATGTAAAACTGTCAACCTTGATCCCCACAGTGATGGGGGATGATGACAGTAAGAGTGAGTTATGGGATGATTGTGTGTTTTTGAACCTCAGTTCTTCTGCAGCATAAGCTGGCAGGATCCTCTCCTTGACCACCTCAGGTGACCTGCTGGAGCCCTTAGGTCTCACCAGGAGAGGGTATCAGGCCACCAAACCAACTGATGTAATAGTTCTTCTTGAGGACAGTCTCTAGCTTGCCCTCTATCCCACCCCTCAGTCCAAAAATGCTACCCAGCATGGCCTAACCCAGAGTCTACTCCCAAATAAGTGATTCTGCAGGTTGCTAGAATTCAAAGATGCTCACACCCCAGAATTAGAAAACATCGCTGTGGCAGTTTCAGGTTCTCAGCAAGCTGACCAGGAATGCACGTGTGAGCTTCCTTTATTTCAAGTTAAGGATATGCATTTTCGGTTTTTAAAATTCAACAATAATAAGCATTGGTTGAAAGCCCAACTTCTAGAGCAGTGCTATTCAATGTACTAGCACTGGCCTGTGTGGCTATACAAATTTAAACTAATCAAAATTCAACAAAATTTAAAATGCAGTTTCTCAGTGGCAGTAGCCACATGTTAAGCACTAAATGGCCACATGTGGCTAGTAGTCACCTTATTGGACAAGGCAGCTGTAGTATATTTCTGTCACCACAGAAAGTTATGTTGGATAGCATTCTTCTAGAAGCTGCTTCCATGAAACTGTGTGCCAGCTTTCTAAGTCAAGTTCTGTCGATTCTATTTGGTAGAAAATACAATAAATGTTTTAGAAAATCACAAGAGGACCTTTATTTGGCTGAAATTTAAACATATGCATGCAATTTCTTAAAATATATTTTACATATTTGAAGGTTCAGTTCACCTTGGAAAGCCAAATTTCACATCTACAATATGAACAAAATTTTAGCTTCCTGGAGCTCAGTGATAATTATGGATTATAGGTTAAAAATAAAGTTAATAACTCCTAACAAGAGCATGAGCAATGTAAGACTTTTTCCAGGTAACATTAGAAGCAAGAAATAACTAAAAAAGGACTTTGCTTATTTTTAAGGGTATTATCTCCACATACATATCATTTTAAAGAATAAAATTTTGTATTATCTTTTTCAAAGCACAGATATTTCTTGTACATGTTAACCTTCTAAGCTGTATAATAAGATATGACATCGTTTCTTTCCAAGAAAAGAAATTAGTTCACCTAAGAGAAAAGTGAATCAGCCTGGATCCTATTTATTATTGGTCCAGGAGAAGCAAGGACCCTACCTGACTTCGGGGAGACCTTCTGGGCTAGTTATGAGAGCTGTTGATAAAACCCTGACTCTCCTTCTCTAGGGGTGTGGGAGGACTCACTTCCCCACTTTCTAAAGTAAAAAAAGGCCACATGACTTGGCTTAAACATGAGTAAGAGTAATGAATGTCTCTTCCAGAAGAAGCATTTAAGTAACTGTGCTTGACTCATTCCCCCTTTCTCTCTACATTGACAATCGTAGAATCCCAAGTCGGAATCTCCATCAGCAGATATCCGCTAGTGAGTATGATGAAGACAGGCTCTGTTAATCTACATTGGGCTCACAGCAAGAGGAAAAATAAACTTTTCTTATATTAAGCCATTATGAGCATGAGGATGTTTGTTACTGCAGTATAACATGGCCTTTGCTGACCAATACCTCATCCAAATCTAGGTCATATGGCACCAAATGGCAACTTGGTTCTGAGTCTTTTGTTTCTATGAATACAAAGTGAAAAAGCTATGTGTGTACAAATCAAGAATCAGATAAAGGTAAAGAATCAAACTTGACGAAAGCAATCCTAGGGGCTGGGCATGATGGCTCACGCCTGTAATCCCAGCATTTTGGGAGGCCAAGGTGGGTGGATCACATGAGGTCAGGAGTTCAACACCAGCCTAGCCAACATGGTGAAACCCAATCTCTGCTAAAAATACAAAAATTAGCCAGCCATGGTGGTGGGTGCCTGTCATCCCAGCTACTTGGGAGGCTGAGGCAGGAGAATAGCTTGAACCTGGGAAGCGGAAGTTGCAGTGAGCCGAGATTGCGCCACTGCACTCCAACCTGGGTGATAGAGCAAGACTCCCTCTCAAAGAAAAAAAAAAAAAAAAAGCAATCCTAGGTCTGATTTCCTACAGACACTAAACATAGAAAGAAGAAATGGCACATTCATGTGAGCACAAACGGTAAAGAGGTTTATTTAAACTCTGCTGTGAGCTTGGGCCTCTTTTCCTGCCTGGTTGAATTTAAAAATACCATATAGACTGTGTACACCTAAGATGCTTTTCCTACAAGAGCCTTAAAATTTTCATTTCTCTCTTTCTAGATATGCTGCCAAGAGAATTTTTTTCTTTAAGAACAAATAAACTAAAGAAATTAACATCCAGCTTGCTGAGTCACTTGTTTTCCACTTGAATTTTAACTACAAGGATCTGAAGACAGCCTGTGTTAGGCAGAGAAAGAAAGAGACAGAGAAAGAGTCAGGGAGAGAGAGGAAGAGAGACATAGCTGGAGAGTCAGGGACAAATTCAAAGAGATGGAGAGAGAGACTGGTTCTGGAAAGAAAAGATAAATTAAGTTAAATAGAAAAAGCAAAAGTAATCTTTGAAAGGTTTATTTAAGACATATTTTCTTACTCTGTAGTGGGAGCTCTGAATAAAAATATTTAAATAAAAACTGTAATGTGATTAAGGTTTGAGTTGGGGTTTAATAGTGGAAAGAGCAAGGTATTTAGAGTGAAAGATCTAACTTTTGTATTTATTTTTCATTTTTTAGTGTTTTTGCTTTTTTAATCTGAGGTCCTCTACCATTGACTATCTGACTTTAATAAAATCAGTTCGCTTTTGTGTCTTGGTTTCCTCATCTATGAAAAGTGAATAGAAAAACTTACCACATAAGTTGGTAGGGAAGATACAATTCCATAAAATATATTGGATGATCTGTGAAACTACCTAACACCAAAAGGGAATAACAAATTCCACTTTTCTCTTCTTTTTTTACACCATCTCTTTTTAATTCTACCAGAAAGTTTATTTCTCTACAAGGCTTCTTGAAGACTAGCTGTATACAGGAAAACTGTAGTTTTAATTCTGCTATTTATTGGAATACTAGGTCAAGTTTTTCCTCTTTCTTATTCTATTTAATCTTCACAATAACCCTACATGAGTTTATCTTCATTTTACAGAGAAAATAGAGGCTTATAGAGGTTAAAAAAAATTCCCAAATCCACACAGATAGTCTTTTAGTAATCTATTGCCTTAATAATACAGTATTGAAATTTCCCCCAAATTCAGCGGCTCACAACAACCATTTTGTGTGACTCATCAACCCGCGGGTTAACTTGGCCATTCTGCTGGTTGAAGCTGGCCTCAGCAGGACCCCATCCTGCAACTGTAGTCATCTGGGCTTTGGCAAATCTCTTTAGTCTATAGCCAAAGAGCAATAAGTGAGCAGCAAGAACCTGAATAATCTCTGACTCTTTTATTAAATAAAATGCTGACCTTGGGCCAGCTAACTAACCTTCCAGAACCCCATGCCAAGGCTTTCCTTTGGTCCAGTGCCTTAAACCCATGCAGTCCTGGGGTAGAGAAATGAGGAAGCCCATAATTCTGGCAGAAGGGCTGCCTCTCATTCCCAAATCCCCCTGAGACAGACAAATGATAATAGGATGGAGCTTGCCAAGGGCACACAGACAGGGCATACAGAATCATCCAACCTCTCACCAATTCAAGGGCAGGGCAATTAAGATGCCAGAACTCACCACAGCTGGAGATTATTACAGATTATTGACATTAATGCTTTAGCACAATGTGGCCCACTAACCAGCAACGTCAGTATCACGTGGGAGTTTGTTAGCAATGTTGACTTTTGAACTTCATTCCAGACCCACTAAATCAGAATCTGAGAAGCACAGGTTCAGCAAGAATCACACCAGGATTATACCACTGGAAAAGCATGTGTAGCCAGATTTACTGTATTAGATGAATTAACCCTTCAAGGCCCAGCACCTTACTGAGTTTCTGACCTCCCACCCAAGCACTCAATACTTTCCACTGTCAATTGGCCCTGCTCTCTGGGATGAGTGCCTGGTATTTTTGCTTGCTCCGTATGCATTTCCTTCTTGTTTGCCTCACTCTGATTTTTCCTTGAAAGGAGTTTCCTTCCCCACTCCTAGTCGATGTGTGTCAGGTTGGACTTATCATGGCTTCTGGGAATGAATATATGACCCAGGTCTGACCAATAAAAAAAATAGGGATTTTGCTGGAACGATTGGAAAAGTGGCATGTTCTTTTCTGCTGTTGACGATAATTGGCTGAGTCTATCTGAGAATGAAATCAACACAGAGATGATGAGAGGTAAGTTCCTGATGACATTGTTTGAGCACCTAAATCCAGTCTTGCTTGAAACTATAGATCTGATCCCAGAATTTTTAACTGCATAAGCCAATACATTTCCTTTTATGCCTGAGTTATTGTGGTCTGGTTTCTATAATTTGCAAGCAAAATGGTCCTGGTCTGCAAAGCCACCCTATGTTGTAAGCTTGATGCCCCCCCTCACAAGTTTTTGCCTCAACTTCCTATCTCTCTTCTGTTTCCAATCACCTGTGACAGTCATTTTCCAATTTCCAAATTACAGAATTTTTACATATTGTATTTGCTGTCATAATCACAAGTGGGAATTGACCCCAGAGACTTGGGATAGACACAATTCTTCAATAGCATAGAATAGGCCTGAAGTGCTGGGTTCTGTCTAGAAGCTCACTACTCAAACATATACTATGGGGGAAAGTAACCACCTGATGGTTAGAAGGCTGGCCCTGTATTTCCTCCTCTTCCTCGGTTTCCTCATTCATGAAATCAGCAGACATCATTTTGGAGATTTACTTCAGCCCAGACTTTCTAAGACACTCATAGTTAGGGGTTCCTGGTTTAAATAGATTGTGACAACTTAACATGCAGCTTAACAGGAAACACAGATGGCAGAAAAATTAAAAGTTGCCTCTATCAGTTAGAAAGAGATTGGTTGGGTGCAGTGGCTCACGCCTGTAATCCCAGCACTTTGGGATGCCGAGGCGGGTGGATCACCTGAGGTCAGGAGTTCGAGACCAGCCTGGCCAACATGGCGAAACCCCATCTCTACTAGAAGTACAAAACTTTGCCGGGTGTGGTGTTGGGCACCTGTAATTCCAGCTACTCAGGAGGCTGAGGCAGGAGACTCGCTTGAACCCAGGAAGTGGAGGTTGCAGTGAGCTGAGATCATAGCACTGCACTCCAGCCTGGGCGACAAGAGGGAGACTCCATCTCAAAAAAAAAAAAAAAGAAAAGAAAGAAAGAAAGAAAAAGATTGGCTAGACCCTGTGTGTGGCATGACATCTTATTCCAACTAAACACAATGTTCTATTTTACAAATGAGAAAACAAGCTCAGAGAAGTTAATTGGTTTTCAAAAAGTCACACAGTACGGACATAACAGAGGAAGAATGAGAACCTACAGCAGAGTTGAGAAGGTTCAAGAGAATAATGGGTCATGTTTGCGCACTTGTATTCTGGAGCTGGCACCTGGGTCCTGGCACTTATTAGCTGAATGTCCTTGGGTAAGATATTTAACTGCTCTGTGCCTCAGTTTACTCATTTGTTCAATGGGCATTATAATAGTATAAACATCAGAAAGTTGTAGGGGGTTAAATCTCTAAAGTGTGTAGAATGCTAGCAACTTACAACATTTTATATGTGTGTTTATTAAATAAATAAAAATAAATCCGACTTCATGTCCAAAGTATATTTTTCATACCCTGCAGCTGTCCTGTACCAGAAATGTCTCTTCCCACAAGATCTCTTTAACGACCTGGCAATGTGTGTAAAACCTCACCTTACTCAATTCTTCTTAAAATTACTCTGATTTTCTAGCATGGTGAGAAGTCTCTAAATGCTTACTATGAATTAGTCACCTGATAATCTATCCTTAGTAGAAGCTATCTGCAGCAGCAGATTAGGTCACTAGGGCTTCTTGAAGGGAGAAAGGAATTAGAAAAAAAGCATTAAGTGGATGGAAAGAACCAGAAAGAAACAAGGCAACACCGATTAGTTTATTCATGGTTGACCCAAGAAATAGATTGAAATACCAGATGCACCTGAAAAATAATTTTTTTCTCACTCTAGCACCCAAGCTAGAGTGCAGTGGGCCGGTTGCGGGGAGTCATGGTTCACTGCAGCGTCAACCTCCCAGGCTCAAGCGGTCCTCCCACTCAGCCTCCCAGGTAGCTGGGACCACAGGCATGTGCCACCACACTTAGCTACTTTTTAAAAAAATTTTTTGGTAGAGACAGGATCTGACTATGTTCCCTACATCCTCCCATTCGGCCTTCCAAATTATTGGAATTACAGGTGTTAGCCACTGCACCTGGCCTGATTTTTTAATTATCAAATTATGTTCAGAACTCACTTCAACCCAATTAACTGAGGATTTCTGGAAAGGTTACCCAGGCATCAGCATTTTTTCACTGTGATAAAATACATATAAAATTTACTATAATAATTTACTTTAATAATTGTCTTGACAATTTTTAAGTGTAGAGTTCTATGGGATTGAGTACATTCACATGGCTGTGCAACCATCACCACCATCCATCTCTAGAACTCTTTTCATCTTGCAAAACTTAAATGCTGTGCCCATTGAACAATAACTTTCTCTTTTCTCCATCTTCACCCTGACAACCACCATTTTACTTTCTGTCCCTATGAATTTCACTACTCTAGGTACTTCATATAAGTGGAATCAAACAATATTTGTGCTTATGTGACTGGCTTATTTCACTTAGCATAGTATCCTCAAGGTTCATCCATGTTGTAGTATGTGTCCAAGTTTTCTTCCTTTTTAAGGTGGAAAACATTGCATTGTGTGTATATGAATTTTGCATATCCATGCCTCCATTGATGGACACTTGGGTTGTTTCCGCCTTTGGCTATTGTGAATAATACTGCTATGAACACGGTGGGCAACTGCCCCTTCTAGACCTTGCTTTCAGTTCTTCTGGATATATACCCAGAAGTGGAATTGCTGGATTATATGGCAATTCTATTTTTAATTTTTCAAGGATACATCTTACTGCTTTCCATAGTAACTACCATTTTACACTGCCACCAGCAATGCACAGGAGTTCCAGTATCTCCACATTCTTTCAATACTTGCTATTTTCAGGTTGTTTTCTTAGTATCTATCCTAAGGGGTGTGATGAGGTGGCTTCTCATTGTGGTTTTGATTTGCATTTCTCCAGTGATTAGTGATATTGGACATCTTTTCACGTGCATATTGGCCATTTGTATATCTTTTAGGAAAAATATCAGTTCCAATATTTTGCCCATTTTTGAGATGGGTTGTGTGGTTGTTGTTGAATTACAGCTTTTTATGAATTCTATATATTAATTCTTTATCAGATATGCTATTTGCAAATATTTTCTTCCATTTTGTGGGTTGTCTTTTCACTCTATTAATTATTTCCTTTGATGCCTAGAGATTTTTATTTTTGATGTAGTCCAATCTACTTTTTTTCTTTTGTTGCCTGTGCCTTTGGTATTTCCACTTTTTTGGCTATTGACCGTAATGCTGCTATGAACATTTATGTACAGGATTTTTTTTGATGGATATGTGTTTTCAGTTCTCTTGGGTTTATGCCTAGAAGTAGAACTGCTGCATCATATGGTAGCTCTGTGTTTAAGTTTTTGAGGAACTGCAAAAATGTTTCCAAACTGGCTACACCATCTTATACCTTACCAACAATAGATAAGAGTTATATATTCTCCACGTCTTTACCAACACTTGCTATTTTTCATCTTTTAGATTAGAGATATCTTGGGGATGTGAAGCAGTACCTCATTGTGGTTTCGATTTGCATTTCCCTAATGAGTGATCATGTCAAGCATTTTTCATGTATTTATTAGCCATTTGTATATCTGCTTTAGAAAAATAATTCTTAAATTTTTTTCTCATTTTTAAGTTGTGTTGTCTTTTTATTATTGAGTTGTAAATGTCCTTTAAATATTCTGCATAGAAGTCCTTTATCAGATATATGATCTGCAAATATTATTTTCCTTTTTGCTTTTTGTCTTTTCATTTGTAAAATTGTATTTTTAGAAACACATTTAAGTTTTTTTTATTTTGAGGAAGTCAAATTTATCATTTGTTGTCATTTGTATTTTGGTGTTCAATGCCTGATCCAGGGTCATAAAAATTTGCACACATGTTTTATGCTGAGATTTTCATAGTTTTAGCTCTTATATTTAAGTTTTGATCAATTTTGAGTTAATTTTTGTCTATGATATGGGGAAATGGGCCAACCTCATTCTTTTGCAAATGAACCTCATTCTTCTGCATATTTTGCAGTTTTCTGAGCATCATTTGTTGAAAAAACTGCCCTTTCCCCATTGAATGGTCTTGGAGCCTTTGTCAAAAATGATTTGACCATACTACATGCAAGCGTTTATTTCTGGACCCTCTATTCTATTCCATTGGTCTGACTTTATGCCAATACTACACTGCCTTGATTATGAAGCTTCGTTGTAAGTTTTGAAATCAGGAAATCTGAAACTCCAACTTTATTCTTCTTTTTCAATATCATTTTGGTTATTTAGAATCCCTTGAGATTCTATATGAATTTTAGAGGGATTTTTCTATTTCTGAAAAAAAATGTTAATGAGATTTTGATAGGAATTGCACCGAACCTATAGATCACTTTGGGTAAGTTAGTATTTCTATATGGTGTGAGAAACACATACACCATTTTTTTGCATATGGATATCCAAGTCTTCCAGCACCATTTGTTAAAAATACTATTTTTTTCCACATTGAATTCTGTTGTCACCCTTGTCAAAAATTAATTAATCATAAATGAAAGGGTTACTTCTGGACATTTAATCTGATTCCATTTATTTGTTTTTATGTTGGTGTCATAAAGTCTTTATTACTATATCTTTGTATTAAGTATGGAAATGCGGAAGTGTGACTCTTCCAACTTTGTTCTTCTTTTTCAAGATTTTTTGGCTATTCTGGGTTACTTGCATTTCTATATAAATTTTAGAACCATACTGTTTATTTTCCCAAAAACATTTCTGGGTTTTTCAGTAAAGTTTTTGTTTTGTTTTGTTTTGTTTGTTTGTTTGTTTGGAGATGATGTCTCACTATGTTGCCCAGGCTGGACTTGAACTCCGGGACTCAAGGGATCCTCCCACCTCAGCCTCTTGAGTAGCTGAGATTACAAAGGTGAGCCACTGTACATAGCTGGGAAGTACAATTAATGTGATAAGTTTTAAAAATCTAGTTCAAATTAATAGAAACTTGATTTTGATAGTACACCAAAACTTTGCTCTGACATAGCTCTATTCCCTCCTCCCTCCTTGGTGCTTTTATTTTCATACAAATTACATTTGTATATATTATAAACTCATCAACATAGTTTTACAATTATTGCTTTATGTAATTTCAATCAGATAGGAGAAGAAAAAAATACAAACCAAAATAACACAATAAAGCTGGCTTTTACATTTCTCTTTGTACCTACATTTACCAGTACTCTTTATCGTTTTATGTGGATTTGAGTAACTGTCCAGTCCCTCCATTTCAGCTGAGGCACTTCCTTTAGTACTTACAGGGAAGGTCTGCTAGCAACAAATTATTTTAGTTATTGTTGCTGTTTTCCTTTCTTTTGAAGGATAATTTTGTTGAATATAGACTTCTTGGTTGAATGTCTTTTTCTTTCAGTACTTTAAATATGAGCATGTCATCCCACTGTCTCTGTGGTTTCTAATGAGAATCTTAATCTTGTTAAGGATCCCTTGTACATATGAGCCATTTTTCTCTTTCTGCCTTCAGTATTCTCCCTCCATGACTTTTAGTTTTGATTGTAATGCACGCAGATGTTGATCTCCTTAAGCTTATCCTACTGGAGTTTGTTGAGCTTCTTGGGTGTTCAGATTGTTATTCCTCAAAATTGTGTTAGTTTTGGCCATTACATCTTCACATGTTCTATTTACCCATTTCTCTCATCTCCTTTTGTTTCCTTTATGCTGACTTGGTATGCTTGATGATGTCTCACTGGTCTCTGAGGCTTCATTAGTTTTTGTTCATTCTTTTTCCATGTTCCTTAGACTGAATCATCTCAATTGATTTATCTTTGAAATTGCTTATTCTTTATTCTGCCACCTCCAATATGTTACGGTGCTTCTCTAATGAATTTTTTTATTTCAGTTACGGTATTTTTCAACTTCAAAATTTTTATTTATTTACAATACCTACTTATTTATTGATATGCTCTATTTTGTGAGACATCTTTCCCATATTTCCCTTTAGTTCATTGGACATGGGCTAGTTCATTAGTTCATTAACACATTTATAAGACCTGATTTTAAGTCCTTGTCCAGAAATTCTAATGCCTAGTTATCCTCAGGGACAGGTTCTCTTGACTGTTTTCTCCTGTATATGGGCCACATTTGTTTGTATGTCTTAATGTTTAGTTAAGAACTACACATTTTAAATAATATAATGTGGCAGTTCTGGAAATCAGATTTCTACCTTCATCCCACAGCATTTGTTATTGTTGCTATTTGTTACTACTGTTGTTACTGTCCCTAGTAACAATTTTTGTCTTAAATTCTATTTTGCCTGATAATCCACTTTATCCAATTCTCATTGATTATTTGCGTGGTATATATATTTCATCTTTTTTTTCAATCTATTTGGGGGAGTTTTGTTTGATTGTTGAGTGATTTTGCTGAACTACTTTGGTGAGTCTTCTTTATTGTGTGTGGCCCTGAAGTCTCTATTCAGCTAATTTAATGTTCAGCTCATGTTTGGACAGAGATTTCCCTAAATACCTTGCACCAATAAGGCTCACGGTCTTTGCTGACAAGTTCTGTTTATGTGTTTTTTGGAGTAATGTTTCAATGCTCCACCAGGCAGTTTACAAAGCTGCCTTAGTCTTTGCCCACTGATGATGCAGTCTCAGGTTATGGAGAGGTGAGAGAATAGGGCCTTCTCAGATTTGGGGCATGCACCCAGCTTTCTGCATGTGCATGGCTTTCTAGATTCCCAGGAATATGTCAGAACTTTTCAAAACACCCTATGAACATCTCATTTTCCAGCATTTCCTGTTATGATTTTTGGTCAACTTCTTGTTTGTCCCAGCTGTTATCACTGCCTCAGGCAGCTGCTATGTGAAACGTTTGATGCTGATTGTTTTTGACTAATGCTTTGGGGAGATAATGTTTATACTACGTGAGCTCTAAGTTACATCAAATAAAGATAAGCCTCAAGAGTGGTAGTTTTTAGGGGACTTTTTATTTTTTATTTCTACTTTTTTTCTTTCCAACTTTTATTTAAGATTCAGGGGGTACCTGTGTAGGTTTGTTGCATGAGTAAATTGCATGCCATGAGGGTTTGAGGTATGGATTATTTTGTCACCAAGGTAATGAGCATTGTACCCAATAGGTAGTTTTTTGATCCTCACCTTCAGGAAACTTTCAGACAAGTTAAATAGTGACAATTCTCTCTGGACAGTATTCTGGGGAGCTCCAAATCAATTCTGTTACCCTCCAAATGGCATGTAGGTTCCTGGTTTTCAAGGTTGCTATAAAGCTGCAGAAAGGGGAATGGCAATAGGGCAAGTTAAATGCCACAAAGTTTCTTGTTCTTACCAAAATGCAGACATTTTTCTTGAATAAATGCTCCTCAGATTATTGCAAGCCTTTGGTTAATTTCCAGATTTCTAAAAAAAATTATTTTAACAATTTTTGCTAGTGTTATTGTTGCTTTTATGAAGGAACAGATTTTCAGAGGTCCTTATTCAACCATCCCCGAAGTGGCTCTTTCATAATCATAATTTTATTATTAAAATGTTGGCTCCAACAGACCTCCTGACCAGATGTCAGCTCTCATATCTCATATTTCCATTTTAATCTCAGTATCTTTCCTTAACATTGCCTAGAAAAACAAAGGGGTTAAAAATACATTTCAAGGAATCTTTTTTTTCTCCACTTTAAAAATCAATGCCGTTTTGTTACACTGAATAAGAAAGGTTGTGGAGTTGCCAAAGCATTATAGGAGAGGGCATTGAAGACAGAAGTTTGCAGCCCACCCAAACCAGGAGAGCTTGCATAAAAGCTTTTTGAAATAATTTTGTTACTGCCATTCTTTTAAAGAAGAGTAACACATTCACAGGAAAACAACAATGAAGATTGTTTAAATAAAATAAAATCTTTTTGCATCTTACTCATTATCCTTCCCAGAAGTAACCATCTTTAAATACTTCCTCTTCAAGTTATCTTTGGTGTTTCCAACCTTAATTTTAAATAATATCTTTTTATTTCTTAATTTACCAATTTTAAATAATATATAAACGTCCTTTATGAAAAAACCGAGAACATTATCTTATTGGCTCTGTCTCCCTTATTACAACCACTGAACTTTGGTACTTCTATTACTTTTTGGGCTTCTGTTGGCTAACTTTAAAGTTATACATATAACTTTATATATGATTATACCACGAGTAAACTTTATTTTTCCTTTTATGAACTTTATACTGATTATTTTAATCCTTTACCATATAAAATGAGTAAATTGTGGTGTCTGCATTATAAAATCTCTTTACATTGCCCCTCCTAAGCCCTCTCCTTTACTTCCCACATCTGACATCTCTCTCACTACTTCTATATGTTAGGTCCCATAATATTAAGATTCTGTTTGGTAAATATTAAGTCATTTATTCTTGGTCTACAGTTTAATTTAAACTTCAAAGATCAAAAAAGAGCATTTACAGCTTATGATTATATAAATAGTATTTATTGCAGAACCAGGTAGGATGGTAAACCTTTAAAGAAAAAATATCTCTGTGGCACTAAATTTTCACACCAAAAAAGAAAAAAAATTGAAGATAAAGGACAAATAAAAAATATTTCCTTAAACTCCATCAAAAAACGCTCAAAATTGTGTCATATAATTGACTTCAGATTTGAACCAAAAATATATGATATAGCTTTTGTTTTTCCTGTCATTATAGGGGCATTTTCTTTTCATTACTCATAGGAGATATTTATGCCATTGTCAGGTTAATATTATAATTAGCTTTTAAACTAGACTATTTGTCAAACTAATTTTACGCTGATTTATTACCGTATCTGTTTCCTAGCTTTGGTCCTAGGAAAAAAATGCTATCTTAGTTCTAATATTTCCTAAGTTCCTGGTCTTCCTCCTTTGCATAGATTCCTTTGTGAGTTGTATTGTTAAGGTAAAATCCTTAGAAAATATTTTTATTTGCAAAAAATGTTAATGGGAGGTAATCGTCCTGAGTCTGTCCACATCACTTCTAGAAATGTTTTCATTTTTCCCTTCGTTCTTTATTAATATTCTGGCTTAATATAGACTTATAGATGGAGATTTATTTTTCTTGCAGTATTTGAAGACCTGTTCCATTGACTCCTACCATCTGGATTTGTTTTGAGAAGTCCAATTTTGTTGTAATTCTTCTTCCTTTGTATGCAACCACCTCTTTCTTCTCTATGAAGCTTCTAAGAGCTTCTTTATGGAAAGTGGGAAAATATGCAAAAAAAAAAGAAGCATACTCATTATGTGGTACTACTTACAGTGAACAATATTTACCTAGATATATTCATGGCTGAGTGACTATTTAACAAACAGTTTTGTTATGGACAGGATGGGGAGAAAAAACAAGGGTGATGTAAGAAAGCCTTATTATTAGGAAGTCAACTGATATCTATTTTGCAAATCAAGAATTAGCAATGTCTGCATATTATTTGGAAACAAAAAAGAATTTAACCAAAGAAAATGCAAATGCCATTGAAAACCATTGTCTCTGGGAAATACAATATAGATGTAGCTATAAACACATATATAATGTCAACAGGAGAAAAGTGCTATGAAGAAAAATAGTTCAGAGTAAAATAATTTTAAAAAATAGAGGTTAGCAACTTTAGCTAGTTTAGATCGTCAGAGAAGGCTCCTTTGTAAACGTGGCATTTGAGGAGATGAGACATGAGACGATCTGGGGGAGGCTATTTCAGGTAGAAACAATAACTAGTGCAAAGGTCTTGAGGTAGGAATGTGCTTGGTTGTTCAATGGACAGCCAGAAGGCCAATGTGATTGGAATGGAGAGGTGTTGGGAAATGAGTTCGGAGAGATGGCCAGGAGCATGATCTTGTAGAGTAAAGGAAGGACTTCTAAGTGTGATGGGTGACACTGAAAGTTTTTGAGAAAGGAAATATGACCAAATTTGTCTTTTAAAAGTATCATTGCAGCAGCTATGTAGAGGAGATACAGGTGCTAGAAGACAAATTAAGAGGCTACTGTAATATCCCAAGAGAGAAATGATGGCGACTTAAACTAAGGTGGTATCTGCGGAGGTGCTGAGAAGTAGTTGGATTTGAAAAGTATTTTGACAATAGAGCAACAAGTGTTATTCATTATGTGTGAAAGTAAAAAAATCCTTGAAATAATATAAGATTTTCATCCTCAAGGACTAGGAATGTCAATGCCATTCGCTAATATGGAGAACTAAGATGAAGGGAGCCTCTTGAAGTTAAAAAATCTGAAATCTGCTTTGGATATGCTAAGTTAGATGTCCATATTTGCCTTATGCTTAAGTACAGATATTGAGTAGAAACTTGTGCATACATGATGCAGTCCAGGAGCAAAATTAGGGCTGAATATGTAATATAAAAGCATCAACACATAGATACTACCCAAGGCCCTGGAAATGGATACAATTACCAGGGAATGATTATGTAGAAAGGAGAAAAGTTCCAAGTCTTGAACCCTCGGAGTTGAGAAAATGGAAGCAAAGCCAGCAAAGGAGATTGAAAATAAGATGGTTGTGAATATACTAGTTTGGAAGATGGGATATCATGAGAAAATGTTAATTAAGAATGTAAGAGGAGAAGTAGATTCTTGCAGAGTATGGAATCAACTTATGCATATATATGTTCAGTTTGAGGTGCCTTTGATTCAGCCAGATAAGAGTGTTCATTAAGAAGCTAGGAATATGACTTTGAAGCTCACAAGAGTGAGTGAGACTGGCAATAGGAAATTAAAAGTTAAATATAAAAAAAGATGGTTAAACTCAAGGGTATGAAATCAGATTTTTTGAAGACAACATGTGAAGGAAGATATAGAACACTGAGTCTCTTGAGGTACCATGGTCAGTAGAGAAGGCTGAAAGACCAATCAGAATTCTGCATTTTCTCATGTAGAATTTAGAGTAGGAAGTTTTCAGTACCTATTCTAACTCCATTACCAACTGGCTGCATGGTATAAGATAATCATGTATTAATTGGGAATTAAAATAATAATTACTATTGTACATACCTCAGAGAGTTGTTGCAAGAATAAAATGAGATCATGTGTGTGACAGTTCTTTGCAACCTTTCGTATTTCTTTAGCACAGAGCTATACAAAGGAGAGCTATTTAATTTTTTTCTCTCTGGCTTAGAGCACAGAAGCTTTCAGGGTGGAGAGTCAGGACAGGTTCTATGGACATATGGAGCTCCCAGGGGGCTTGTGCAGGACTCAAGGAAATGTCCAGCTTAACCTGCTGGGCACAACAATTTTGCTGCTTCAACCCATCTGCTATGGAAAATGAGGAGCCAACAAAAAAGGGAGAAACAGAGGTGAAGGCACCTGATAATGAAAGCTTTAAGAAAGGGAAGGGGTAGTAAGTACATGCCGTCAGGTGAACTCAGAAGTCAATAAAGATGAAAAGTCCTTTGGACATGACCAAGAGATTATTGATGCAATCTGCTGATGTCTTAGAATGCGCCTTGCCTAGGCTGGTGCCTGCGAGCTGGCGGAAGTGTAATGCCCTTCTCTGCTAGTATCAATAAAATGGCATGAGATATTCTTGCTCCATTCCCACGTATATCCTGAGTCATTCATTTCAACCCAGCTTAACCCCATCCTCACCTTCAGAGTTCTTTACTCTTGGAATCAATTCGTGTTGAAGACCTCATATCATCTGCCTCAAAACCACTGATCCACATTGCCATTCTGTTCTGACCTCTGGCTGACTTGCTTATGTATATTTTGAGAGCATTTTCTGCCCTCATTCTTATTTAAGTTGTTTATTGGATATTGATCTCTGAATTCCCTCCTTGATTGTAATTTGAACTCTCTTCCTTTGAATATGTTGTTTCTGTTCACCGCAGGTTAATAGCCTAGACTTCTTTCTTGAAATTCGCCGCAGCGAAACCTTGTGATTCACCCAACAAAACCAGTAATTCATACTCATCCCTCGAGCAAATGAAACCCTGAAGCTACTAATGAGAAAAGCCATATGCAAGCCACAGTGTGTTGAGGCAGAGAAGTAGCTGCAGAGGGCAGAAGGGAGTCTGATGGAGCTGGAGGAGGCTGTACTAAAACATAGTGATTATGAGCTCGGCCCAGGGGTTCAAAGCCCAGCTATCCCATTTCTTAGCTGTGTCCTTGGCCTGGTTATTTAACCACTCTAACCCTCAACTCTCTACACAATTTTTCCTAGACCCCAGTGCTAAGCATGTGGCAGGTGTTAGATATTGAGTAAATGAGTAAGTTCATACAGATGAAAAAAACAAGGCCCAGTATGATTGATACATATCTAGTTAATAGCTAATGGAAAAAAATGGCAATCCTCCATATTAAAGCCAAAGCTACATGTCATTTCTTAGAGAAATAAAGTTAAAGTCTCATCAAAATGATAGATTTTATTTAGCCAATACTTCATAGTGCTAGACATGACACTCAGTGCTTCATAATTTCCTTGTGTATTTGGTATAATTATTGTCTCCATTTTAACTATGAGATAATTGAGACACAAAGAGGTTATAGAACTAATATGATTCCTAAAAGATTTACTCAAGGAATACTGTGATCCCTAACAAATAGCCTTTTTGAAATGTATTAATTTGGACTACCATTTTCTCTGCCTCTCTGTTCCTAATTGTCACAGGTTCTTCCTCCCTACTTGACCACAGGCATGTCTCAGCATTGGGAAGGGTCCTAGGATGCATTGTAAAAGAAAGTCTGTAATTTTGGTGCATCAAAGAACAAAAGTGTGGAAACATCCAGCCTCTGGCTGCTGGGCACTCCCCTTCTTCCTTCCCACGATACTGTCTGTAGTAAAGAATAAAGTGTTATTTAATATTCTGAGTGTACAGTCCTATTTTTTCTTAACGTGGCAAACCAGAAACAGCAACTAATATTCCTGGTTCTCTTTTTACCTTTCACAAGATATATATCTACCTTAGAGGCTTCAGGGAACAAGAACAGCCTGGATAGTTTAAACCTAGAGTTAAACTACTCCAGGCATTTTAAGGTACTTCTACTTCACTATATATAAATGGAGTCGGGGGCTGGGTTAAGGGCTAGAAGAATATATGAAGAGAAAGTGGCAAGCAAACCACGTGGAAAGCAAACCAAGGAATCAAAACAGTTGCTCTATCAAACTGAATATTCTTGTGCAGAACTGAATATTCTTTGCCCTCACAGTGTTTTGAAACATTGTCATAGAGTGCCAGGCATGTTCCAAAGGAGGACCCTGGAGAGAGGGCTTCTGAGTTGGGCTATCTCTAAACTGCTTCCAAGTTGACTTTGGAAAGATCACATGGGATTTTAGAAAAGTTATTATTATTATTCCTTATAAAATTGTAATTATTGAGTCAACTATGAATCTTGCGCCTTACCTTGGAGATACAAGCTACTTGGACCTTGTACAAAATACCTTGGACCTAGAGCTACTGCAAACCAGAGTACTTTGGGGCATAATGTACCAAAAAAAGCTTTCAGAGGCTTGAATTATCATAGTGCAAATATCCATCTAGCAGAGCAGGTAATTTTCTCATTACTCATCCTAAGCA
Source organism: Nomascus leucogenys (assembly GCF_006542625.1). Taxonomy (NCBI): domain Eukaryota; kingdom Metazoa; phylum Chordata; class Mammalia; order Primates; family Hylobatidae; genus Nomascus; species Nomascus leucogenys. Next base: position 4,544,689 of record NC_044391.1, read on the forward strand.
TTAGATACTCTGTGTGTTAGTCCTTTGCAGAAATAACCCATAGCAGCTGAATCATTTTGGAACAAATTTTCCATCACCTTCCTTCCCTGTGTGGTTCAGGCCTTTGCAAACCCTGAGTAACATGAATCTGCTGGTTCCCTACTGGCAAAGATGATGACGTTTTCTTGTTTGTTTTTGCTTTGCTTGAATCATGCCATGAGAAAATCCTAAGGGAAAAAAAATCTCATTATCATATTCAAAATACATTTAGGGTTATCTGGTCATCCTTAGCAGATTTTTGTGTACCCAATGTTTATGTATCTCAAATTAGATTCTTTTACCTTTCCCAGAGCAAGATGAAGAACCTCTCACTCAGCATCAGTTTCAAAACAAGCACTAGCAATGGAAAACATTGTCACCACCACCAGCTAATCCTGTAGGGTCCATGGTATTTTCTGTGATGCCTGGAAACAGCCTGCCTCTTTCTTCTTATCTGTCATTTTTAAAGATGTCAGCAGTTGAAAACTCAGAATACCAAGCCAGTCCTTCCCTGTGACTGCTACATAGCTTTTGCCTGCAGGATAAGCCTCCGTCACTGACGTAGTTGCTTTTTAACTTTTTTTTTTTTAACTTGGAAAATCCCCCACCTCCTCCATTCCTTCACAAAACTTTCTGCCTGAATGATTTCTAGTCTGAGGGCCATACACGTATTTTTTCCCCCTCTGCAGGTTTTTTTTCTCTTCAAACTTCCGCATGCTGCCTTTTTTTAAACTGTCACACTTTGGAAAAAATTCTGACTATAAAGGATTTTGCAGTACTTTGCATTCAAACCCCTTTCCCCCTATTCCAACTTGCTTTATAATGAAAGTAAGAGCCATAATCAAGAGACTTTTATTGGTAATTAAGTATCTAAGGACTTTGCAGATTTTCTTCTTTATTGTATGGAAATTTTAAATGTTTAATGAATATTTAAGTAAACAAATTTCAGCAACATGCCTTTTTTAGGAATTTGGCTTTAATTAACATCCAAACACTGTTAATTATTATGGCAAAAACATTAATACGTCGAAAAAAAAAAAGCCTTCAGGCCAGGGAATCTTTAAGAAACAATTATGTCTACTGATTTCGATTAAAGGTATCCTTTATTAAATTCTTAACAGCCCGTCTCTTTCTAAACGCAGCGCCTTCACAACTCTTCTTCCCTTCCCCCCACCCCGCTTCCCTCCCTCCGCAATGGAGTGCAATCAAAGGCCGTATTATTGCCTAAGCTTGAATCTCAGGCCAGCTAGGGATGTGTGTGTGTGTGTGTGTGTGTGTGTGTGTGTGTGTGTGTGTGTGTGTGTGTGGTGGGGCGGGGGTGGGGGGGAGAGTGCAAGGGGAGAGGTTGTACGCCGCTTTTCCGAACCCAGCTCTAAATGGTTTCTCCTAAGCGAGACAAGGATTTTCCATCGCCTAAAAGAGGCCATCAAGTTTTAACATTGCGAGGCACGACTTCTAATCGCATCCTTCCCGGAAAAGTACAAACAGTTCCTCAGACGAGGTCCCCCACCTCCCACGCGCTCCCCAACCCGCCCTCCCTGCGGAGAGCCCCGCGACAGCCTCCCCAACACCTGTGAATCATCCGGGCTGCCACCGCCGAGCGATCCGCGCACCACCCCCTCCCGGGGCCCGTGCACGGCCAGGGAGGACAGTTAGGGTTATTGCTTTATAATTACCACTTTTAATCTCTAATATGAGCAGCACAAGTAGCCTTTGTCTCCCCGCCCTGATTTGAGCATCCGAGGGCCCCCCGAGGCAGCCTGCACGGGTACCCGGGGTTTGCGCAGTGAGTGAACCACCAGATTCGGCCGCGTCCCAGCCGTCCTTGCTCTGAATCTCCCACCTCCTCCCGGCCGTTTGGACGGTTCCCTCGGGGCGTCTGTGCCTCCGTGGGGTACCCCTAAGACACCCAGCACGAAACCCCAGCGCCGACTGCAAATTCCACCGAAAGCAGAGTCATCCGTTTTTGCCCTCGGCAAACAACTCAACTTCAAGCCTCGAGCCCTTGCAAACCCACGCTGGCTGGGCTAACTCCGCTTCCCTTCTCCTTCCCCCGACTCCTGCAACAGCTCAGAGAGCCTGGCTCTGACGTAGTTCAAAATAACGTGCGCCAGCCTCGCTGCCCGGCTGACCACAGCAACGAGGGCCACAAGCCCTCGACGCTGCTTCGATAACATGAAGCAATCACTCATAAAAATAGCAACCCACGTAGCCTGGCCATATATGGAGCTGGTGAGGGTGGACGGGGATGCCCCTCCGGACCCTCTTCGGAGAAAACAAATCGCCGCTAAAATTTCCCCCACCCCTCCCATCACTACCTTTTACCCCTCCTCTGCCTTCCCCTCTCCTTAGATGACTCAACCACAGATTCCACTGAAAGGGGGTGGGGGTGGGGGGGGAAATATACACACACACACAAATTATACATATATTATACATGTAGTATAAAATATATACACACATACATATATACATACACACACATATACACATATGTACACACACGCACACACACCAAAGAACATCAGGAACGCAGTTGCGGGATGAACGCGTTTGCCCAAGACCGAGTGTTAAAATGGAGTCATAAGAGTCGCCCCGTGCGGGTGTTTATAGAAGGTGAAAACACGCAGGTTTGCAGGGCAGCGCACGGGGAGCCGAGTCCAGAGCGCCGCAGCCCGGGCCCCGCCTTCGCCCCCGCCCCCGCCGGTGCCCCGCCCCCACTTCCTCCCGCCCCTCGCCGGGCGGCTATTAAAAGCTGCTGACGTCAAAACGGACGGCCATCTTTGATGAGGGCAGAGCTCACGTTGCATTGAAGACGAAACCTCGGGGAGGTCAGGCGCTGTCTTTCCTTCCCTCCCTGCTCGGCGGCTCCACCACACTTGCAACCTGCAGAGGCCCGGAGAACACAACCCTCCCGAGAAGCCCAGGTAAGGACCCCCCTCCCCAGGTCGTGGTTCTGGCTCGGGATGGCTGCATACCCAGCAGGGACAGCAGCTGGGCAGTCCGAGTGGGCTTGGGTAAATACAAGTATCGCTGCACTTAGGGTGCGGTATTCCGTGTGTGCACGTCTGATGGGGGCTTTATAAAGTGTTTTCGAGGTGAGCTGCTGGGGGAAAGGGAAACGGGAGCCCTGCAAATGGAGCGACGGGGAGGAAGAGCGAGGGTACGTACCGAATAATAACTTACTCTTTTGAAACAGTAGTGGGACCCCCTCTTTCTTCCATTTTGCGATGCAGTTTTCAGAGATATTTAGGCTGTTGGGTTTTCCTCCCCTGTCGTTCTAACCCTACTATTATGACTGTTGTCGCTAGGGTGCTATTATCCAGGGAAGAATTAAGGGGGAGACAGGGTGTGGGTGCTGGGGAGGTGAAAGGAGAAAGGGGGAGTTCCCGCCCCGGGCAAGCTGAGCTGCTGCAGCGACAGCAGCCTCCATGCCCCGCGGACTTGATTTATGCCGCCTGCTCCACGTCAACTGCAGGCTGGCGGGAGGCGGGCGGGTCGTGCCGGGTGGGAGGGCTCTGCGGAGGGCTGGCGCGGGTGGGCTGGCTTCGGGGACTGCAGCGGCCCGCGCTCAGCACCCTGGATAGCAATACCGAGGGCTCGCGCGGGCGCCCTCGACCTTTCAGCACCGGGGACAGCGGTCCGGTCGCAGCGCCGCATCTGCCTGCGGCAGAAATGCCTGGCCAGGGCTGGATGGGCCAGGGCTGGATGGGCCAGGGCTGGAGACCAAATTGTCTCTCTGAGACCCCGGTCTTACGGAGACCCTTAATAGAGGAGTCATAGTAGGTTAAAAGAAAACAAGAAAGAAATAAATCTTCCTCACAGAGACTCCTTTGCAGACAATTTCCTGTTCCCCTCCTCACCTCCTGCATAGCTTCAACAAAATAGTAGTCTACCTGTGGAAATCTTCTGTGTTGCCCTCTGACCCTTATTTTACGTAGAAAATAAATACTTTTTTTAAAAAATATGGATTTATCCTCCAGCAGGGTATCAAGGTTTTTGTTTGGTTTTGTTTTTTAACACAGAGTAGATCTGTCTACAGATCTTGGGTGAGCCTGAGTACTGTATATATGAAGAACCCAATGCTATCTGTTTATAGGGATGATACATCTCTCTCTCTGTTTCCATTTGATAAAAATGTGAGATTAGCTGAACTAAGCAGAATCAACTTTAAGAATGAATCACTCTTCCTTTTCCTTCTTCCCCCATCCTTGCAATCAGGCATGAACACAAGCATTCATCCACAAAAACACATATCTGAGAAATTTTACTGGTCCTGTACTGAATAGATTTAACCTCTTTGGCCATGGTTTCAGAGTTACTGGAAGTATTTCCTATCAGCACTTGTTATCGCAGGCTGATAGCTTTAGATTTTGACAATATTAAGACTGGCCTTCCTCAGGAGAATCCAAGTGTGTCCTTCAGGGTAATGCAGGTAAAGAACCATGGTGTTAAACTAGAACTTAACTCTGACCCAAAGGTCTACTGCAATTTCTCTTATGGCACTGCGGGATTTTGCTGAGGTGGTGATAACTACTTTAACCATTTTCTACTCTGAGGCTTGGAGCATCTGAGAGAGCAAAAGTCATCAGGGATATTTCTCTCTGTTTGATATAGATAAAACGGGCATAAAAATGACCAGTGTCAAAATTATGCCATTTGAGTCATTAGCAAAAACGAGTAACAGCGTCATATGTAATAATCTATACAATGCATTAAAGAAACGCTATCATGATCCCCTTAAAAGACCCCAAATGAGAACTTGGATTGTGTTTAGATAGTCATACCTCCTATCATCTGTATGCCACAGATACTAAAATTCCCTGTCCATATACAGAAGGTAATTTCATTCCCAGCTATTTAATTATTTCCTAGTGTTTTTTCTTTTTATAGATGACCATGTGTTTCCATGTATGTATATGTTGATCTGTTATTTTGCATGGATGTAAAATTATTTGGGTGGACATTTATATACGAGTATGTAAATGTATAAAAGAAGTTTATAACTTTGCAATCTGCAGACAAAAATAACAACTGTGTTTTAGTAGTGGAGGAGAGAAAATATGGGCAGGAATCTTTAAAAATGCTTTAACTCCATGCTGCATGTCCAGACAGCTGTCTGCGTAGTTGCGTCAAATGAAAAGCCTAATGCTGCCGGAATTACGTGCTTGGACATTAGTAATTACTGCTGGGTTTGTTTGCTAGTGGAAGACGGGGGAGGAGCGGGGGAAGTAGAGGACCGCAGTGAAGATGGCAAAGGGCGCAGAGCTGAGAGGAAGAAGCAATGTGCACAATTAGAAAGCTAATTTTAGAATAGCTTACTGAGAAATTTAAAAAATATATCATTGAACCATGAATTTAACATTTATATCATTGACAAGCTTCCAGGGAAAAAAATCGAGAAATTTCCTGTTTTAAGTTAGAATTTTTAAAATCCAGGGCAATGCGGTGAGAAGAGGCAGGAGCAGATGGACATAGGATGAGCCAGGAGTCATTCATGCAGACCCTCTGATGCCTGTTTGTTCATCGGCATTTACTGCATTACCACCTCAGTGTTCAAATTACAGAACAATTTACAATCCTCTTAACCTCTTCATGGCAAAATCTCCCAAGAATTCACAATTTTATTTTTACTTTGTTAAACACGCACAACCACACATGCACAAACACAATACAAACTACCCCTTAATTAGCTTGTCTAAAGATATTCCTAAGCTCTAAATGTTAACCCTTGAGTGAGGGTTATCAGCTGAAAGACATGTTTCTGCCAGTGACACCTAGAAGCTGCGTAAGCAGTCAGCCCTCAGCATAACATGTAGGTTTTGACGATTAGTAGAAATGAGAAAAATAATCTGAGAAAGAGGTTGAGAGAGGAGACATGAATGAGAAAAATAGAAAATCTGCTTTTTAGATAATTCACTATGAATAAACAATGTTTCCCACATTATGGGACTGCTTTACAATTCTATAAAAGAAGGAAAAAATCCATGTTTTAAGCCTCAGCGCTGGATACTTTCTGCAATGTCATCCCTTGTCAGCAAGGACCAACCTGATAGGAAGATATTGATCAATCGGTATTCACCGGATACAGAAATGAATCCCATGGGAGATATAAAATTTCATGGTTTTTTCTTGACCTCAATAAGGTTAGCATCTAGCAATCTTAATAAAAGCAATAAACAATAAGTTAATAAATAAAACCAGAATTAAATGCAATGGAACATTAGAAGACAAATTATGAGGACATATGTGATTAATTTCCAAGTGAATGTGACCAACAATAAGTAACATAAATTCAGAAGGGCAATATCGCAGTGGACTGGAACAATCTGAGAGAAGAGGCAGGCCTTGACATGGCTTTTGGAGGTTGCAGAGAGGTGGGAGAGTTCTGCTAAGTTGAAGTCACAACATATGCAGAATATCAAGTTAGGCAAGCCCACTCTATAATTAGCAAACCCTGAAAATGCCCATTCATTAGGGTGGAGTGGGAAGCTTGGAGGGAACAGGCTAGGATGCAGAGTTGGAGCCTTCTGTGGAAGGCTTTGAATGTCAAGCTGAGAATTTGGTACTTTATCCTCTAAAGTTGATTTCTGAGCAGAAGCTGATATAACAAAGTAACCAGGTCCTTTTAATATCCAGAAATTACTATTGACAGAGTGGATTTAATTTGCATTCTTCCAGAAGTAGAGAGGAGCAAATTAGTATCATAAGAGATGGTTAATGAAAAAAATCAGTCCTTACTGAAGCATCTTTTAAGATCACTTTTCAGGATACATATACCTACATAGACATATAATTCCTGCTTGGAAGTTAATTGCAAGTTTCAATTTTCCATTATTGACTAAAAGAAATTATGCAAGTTGAGCACTTGCCAGGCAGACTGAAAAGAAGGTCAAGAATCTGGTGATGAGACACCCCAGAAGGTCCCAGAAGGTGCACTTGAATAATAAACATGGTGCCAAACACTCTCTTGACCTCTGTGAATATTCAGCATTGTCAAGTGCACTGACCAGAGGAATGAAAAAAGTTGTCAGTTCTTCTGAGCATGTTTTGAGCAGCATGACATATAGGACTATCCCCAAGTGGCTAAAAATGGGAGGAAAAAGATGGAATGGTAGAATTTTGAAAAACTGGGGTGGGTAGTGTATCAGGTTGCTTTCCCTGCCTATTTTGCTGACTGTTGCTAGTTACCCTCACTTCAGGGCTACTTCGAGGTCTGGATTACACCCATTTCCTTTCTAACCTTGTGGTTACTACTCTCACAGAAGAGCTTCAAAATTCCAAATGCTGACAGAATTGCTAAGCCAAAATAGTCAGTGGGTTCACGTAGAGGAAGAAATGCCAACAGTAGATACAGATTTTACTGCCATTTCATTTCTGGCTATAAAGTATCAAGAGACTATCCTCATCTATTCTTCACTAAAACACTGGCAGTAGAGACACCACAGGATAACATTTTTATATCCAAGCTGACTACCTAGGGGAAACTTAGAGGTAGTGACATTTGATGCTTTAGGAAGTCAGGTTGGTGGTTATTAAACTGAGTCCAGAGGCCATACAAGCATCAGGTAAGGTGAAGGAAGGAGATATGACATAGCACTGAGGAATTAGGACATGATGAGGGGACAAAAAGTTAAAAAAAGAAGTCTTACAAGGGGAAAAAGACTTCATAGAAATTTCTAGAGAACCCCAGCTACACTGTGGACTCCTCAGAATTGCTATTATTGCCTTAACAATAATACCTACTCTTTCTACATAATTTTCTTTACAAGGATCTCAAGCACTTCACCCAATATGAAAGTCCAAGGAATTTCTGATTTCTAAATAAATAGTACAACCCACAGACACATATGTTCAGATATAGTATTAGATCACATTTAGTAAGACATAAATTGATTTAGAATGACAGAGATACCCAAATCAGTGATTAATCAGAATGGGCTTATGGGGAAGAAGAATGTGACTCTCATTCTAAAAGTGTTTACCTATACTGGCTCACTGTATCCTCCTAACAACCTTGTGGTCAGATTACTATTATTATTCCCATTTCACAGATGAAATAACTGATGCACAGCAAGGGTAAGTAACTTGTCACAGAGCAGAGCCAGGACTTAAATGTAATCAGTCTGACTCCAGAGATTAAGCCTTGAAGTATATTTTATGCTACTTCTTGCATCATCCACATTTTTCATATTGGCCAAATAAGGCATAGAGAATGTACATGTCTTTTTTTTTTTTTTTTTTTTTTGCAGTCTTTTCCTCCTCACTTGGGTAGCAAGGCCTGAAGGTAAGGATGCTGGTCAGAGCCAGGAGACCCAGCTCTAGCCCTGAAACAACTGCTTGTAATTTCCTGTTTGGAACTACACAGTCTTTAAATTAGTCAGTGAACCACTGTTGAACTTGCTTTCTTTACTGGCAGAATGATAGAAGTGGACTAATGATGTCCAATATCCCTATCATTCAAAAATCAATGAAATCAGTGCTGAAAACCCCAGGCAATGGGTCCTGGCCTACTGACCAATGGCCTCAGCTGGCGTCATCTTAATGCTTCAGTAACTGATCTGGACCCAATTGGAAGATTAATTACATTCATCGCCTCCCTCATCCCAATCCTTATTTTTTTCCCCCTCAAAATTGCTTGCCTTCATCTTTCTGAAGCCTTCCCAGAGTTAAGAAATCCTGTCTTCTTCCTCAAAGCCCTATTCTGAGTCATCACTGCTTTGGGTATCTCCTGTCCTTCTCAATCAGATTTGTAGCTATCTGGCACATACTGTCTCCTACAACCTGCCTAAACTTTGTATAATTCTGTTTTCAACCAAATTAACTTTTTAAAAATTTCTTTCTAGACCTCTTTTTGATCATCTCCTGTGTCTGACTTAGCAATATATTAGCTGCAGTTCCCTCACTCATCCTCTTACTTTTTCTGCCGCTTAGCAAAGAGGAAACAGAAGCTTTTATAGAATCTGTGAGCTGTAAAGTACTTTAAAAGTAGCATTCCTGTGTGACCTGAATCTCATGATACTGATAGCCGGCTCAAAAACTAATCACATTGGAAAGATGTGGGGTAAAATGACATTACAAGAAAGCTTTAAAAACACGGGACAAGGCGAGAAGGAAGCTTTAAAGCCTACGAGGTCAGAGGTCAGCAGCTGGTGGTACAACGCTGATTAATTAAATTCATAGTCGCACATCAAATAAATTCACATGTCCCAGAGGAAAAAAAAAAAAAAACACGTTCACCTTGTCACAACCTACTGCAGATTTCAGTGTCTTTCCACCAAGGCAAAACATGGTATCACAAGAGAAAATCCTAACTGATTTTCTTATTGTTGACTGCAGAGGTTAACCTCAGCAGTGACTGACTTACTGGTAAGAACAAATCTGTATCCCTAAAAAGAGATGGGGGGAAATCCTATTTAAGGATTGGCATTTCCTTTTAAATGCTTAACAATGATTCTAGAGAAATTCAGTCAAATGATGCCTGCTCCCAAATGATGCTGAATAACAGCTGTACTGGGCTTATGGCTTGCTTTCTTTGGTTGTGGAAAAATATATTTCATCCTCTTCTTTGCCGTTGCTGATATGGTTCATATTACTCAAAGATGTCTAATTCTCATGTCTTAAATTGAGACTGTTGACACTTTCTGCTGACTCACCATGTCTTAATCTTCCAAGGTGGTCCCCATTTTTACTTAAAGAAAAAGGTTATTTTCCTACAAAGTGGCAGGTTCTACAAAATGACCATCTGGTCCAAGCTTCCCCATCACTTCCTTTATTCAAATGACACTAGTCACAGTTCTTGAACTTGAGACATGACTTTCCATGCCTGTAACCTTGAATCAGTGGTTTCTGTCCTTTACTGATAACAGCAAGTAAAAAAATGAAAGTCTCTTAGGTGCCCCCCTGAGGCCAGAGTTCAGCCCTACACTCCTGCCTCATTCCTTTTTCAGAGAATTTTCTCAGTTGAGCTCTGAAAATCCTGCAAGTTGGACAGAGTTCCCTTTCCATGAAGAGTCTCAGACCAAGTTGTTGATCTCCTTTATTTATGTTCATCTTTGGTACAGTTTCAAAGAATAATGACTGGCAAATTCCAAAATAGTGAATTTCTTAAATTTCCCTGCAGTTATTCCGAAGTTGGTCTGGCAGCTAGGTATAGGTAAATCACACTGTGACTTCTCTATCAATAAACAGAAAGTGCACAGACATAAATGCCAGAAATCCTGCTAGGAAGAACACTGGCAAACTATTTCAATACGCATTAGCCTTGTTGAGTGAATTTTTTATTTTAATGGGAAAGTCCATTCCTAATTTATGCCAGAGAAATTGCTGAATGTATCTACTTTTTCCAATTCCAAGATCACTGCCCATGTATTCCTTCATCATAAATCAGCTGCTATTATGGCATTCTTCATTAATTAATCCATTGAACAAATATTTATTGAACACCTGTCATGTACCGGGAAAACATACACTGGTTCCTGAAGTCAGAGCTGTAAATAAAATCGTCATGTTTCTGCCCTCCATGTGTTATGCTAGGTGTCACCTCTTGAGGTGTCATTATTTTAGAAGGCATGTTTCAATGGGATGCCTTTTAGAATCTAAGACATTAACTCAATGTAGAAAAGAGCTATGGCTCTCTAATCAACATATACAATCTATTGAAGGTTTCTGCTGAGCTGTCAGTATCTACAGAGAGATTGCTATATCATAAACAAATACATATTAAGAACCAGCCTCAGCCATCACTGAACTCAGTAAATATCTAAGATATGTCTTTGTGTGAACTCGTCTCTATTTACGTGGCAATCAACTAGGATGTCACTAAAATGTCCCTTAAATACATGACTATATTCCAGTATCCCAATCTGTTGGGATCTCTCCCTGTACAAACCACTTTCTGCCACTCATGGGAGGAAGGGGTCAAGCTTTAAGAAACATGGTACCTCCTGGGCCAGAAATCCTATTCCCAACTCTAAAACTCATGGAGCAATGCAAGAATAGGTTGACTAAGAAAGGGTCCTTTGGATGAGAGTACTTCCCAATCCAATCCACTTTCCTCCTCTGAAAACTTCCTATCATTAAACAAGGTTCAGTGATTCAGGATCAAGTGGAATTACGTAGTGATTCTGGATCAAGTAGAATTATGTCTTAATTCCCCAAACTCCTACTTCTAGAAATTCACCTCTTACCAATGAGCAATGCCCCTATCTCCCTTATAAGATTGATCACACTGCTTTGTAATTACCTACTTATGTATTTCTCTTCCTTAATAGACTTTGGAAGTCTTTGAGAGCAAGGGTAATATCTTAGCTTTCTTTGAATCTTCAGTACCTATAACAGTGCCTGTCACACCCATGTACGCAGGAAATAAGTGAGTGAATGGGGATACCAGCTACCCCTTTGCAGAGAAAAGAATTCTACCACTGTAAGTAATCCTGCTTTTTATTGATCAAATATTATGATCAGAATAACTCAGGAATTGTTGTGTACCCTTGCACATAGATTCATCCTAAATATTGGAATAAAATTATGTCCCAGGGAATTACTTTGGTTTGCCCTAACTAGCTGCCAAACTATGGCAAATGGCATAATATTCTAATCTGTTGTTTTATCACTTATGAGTCAGGAGTTAAAATGCTAACAAAGGATCAAAGGATTCTCAATAAAGGCATCGCTAAAATCAGGCTTATATTCAGAGATTAAAAGCCATTCACTAAGAGCAATTTAAGTCAGTTTCACATTTAAAGCCAAGCAGTTTAGCATATATGAAATATAAGTTTAAATGTTTTACTGTTCACTAGGATGAAAAGGATATTGCATACCTCCACTTGAGACATATATTACATTCACCAGTGGGGTAGATTTATGGCTTTGGCCAACTCGTGTTTTCAGGGTCACATATTTGCTGCTGTGCTATTAGAATTGGCATGGTGGACACAAGTTTTTCATGTTGATTCCGCTTCCTTAAAAGTGTCCTTCAGAGACACCAGTCTCTGGCTTTTCCTCTCAAATAGTCAGTGTCTTCTTGCCTGGGAGAGAATCATAAGCCTGGGCATGATTTGGTAAATCAGTCCCATTTGTCCTTAGAAAAAAACCTTCACCAATTAAGCATTGAGTTTTGCATTTCTTTTTTCCCCATTCCTTCTCATGAAAACACAGGTTAGTCTGCATCCAGCTTTCTCCAGAGAAGACTGAAGATACTACCACTTAATGACCACAAGGAAAAAAGTAACTACCTTCCTAACTGCCTACTGTGTGCTGCACTAGGCACTTGATGTATGTTATTTCATTTAATTTCCATGGCAGCCTTAAAAGAGTTCAGAACACTTGTGTCTGACTGCAAAGTCCATGGTTGTCCCCCCCACCCCATAAATTATCCCGTGAGTTGCACAAAATACATTGAGATCCTCAGAACAGAAAGCACACTGCTGATACATAGAACATGAGTCAGCCAAATCTAAAAAGCTGAGTCCTCCGAGCTAAATAGCCAGGTGAGATATGGTGGTGTAAGTGACCAGGGAAACTATGTGTCCAAACAAGTTCATGGAGCAATGGGTGGAGAGTCAGCTGGCTGCATGCCAGCTCTGCCACTTCAATTGTATAACCCTGAACAATTTACCTAATCTGAACTGAGCCTCACTTTTATTTACATCTGTAAAAGGAGAGCAATTGCTGCCACGCATATATGTCAAGTGGTTGTCATGAGACCTAAAGGATCTAATGCTTGTGAAGTAGTTACCTCCACCACTCTGAGAAAGAGGAAGGGACTGTTGTTATGTTCAGTTACCTGCTATTTGCCATACCAGATTTCCAGGGTTCTTTATTATAGGTTACATGAAGGCCATATGCTTTTTTTCCTCTTTATTATTTTGTTTGCTTAAAGAAACAAGTCTTGGTATCACATATTTTTTAGCTTGATCAGCATGCATAATAAAATGGGGAAATATGTCAACAGCCTTTGATTTTTCTATCTGGGGGAAGATTTTTAAATACCTTTGATTAGCATCTCTGCTTTGGGAATGACCTCATGTTTCTCAGGGTAATGTTAAGATACCTGGAGAGGCCCAGTTGTTATTTAAACACTGGTCCCCTCTTCCTTAACATCTTGTATTTTAAAGATGCTTGAGGAGTTAAAAGAGATGATATGCAATATGTCCTGCTATTCTTTAGCTTTTGAAAAAGAAATTTTCTGTAAGCTATTTAGTGAACCATTACTGAAGCTACATCTGTTGGCTTCATTTTATTTTCAGCTTTGTGTTAAGGATTTTTGTTGGGGGGCGGGGATAGATTTCTTACTAAATATTGTGTGTGCACATGTGTTTTTGTACGTGCACACAATGCACAAGCAGAGAGATGCAAACCCAGACTCTTTCTTGGAGCCAGCCTTGAATACAAAATTCCTACATGCATCATCTCATTGTCAAAACCTTTAGTTTTATTCATAAACCAATAAATATAAAACCTGCACAAGCAAGATACAAGAACAGCAGTATCTATGCTCCTAAGCTGCATTCACAGAATGATTTTTCTTTAAAGTTGGAAAAGGCTTCCAAAACAACCTTATATAAAGCAATGACTTCAAATTCGGCTTTGGGGAGAAACTCTACAGACAAGACAGCTTGCTGGGGATAGATTTTGAAAGTCACACTATTTTTTGAGCATCTACTATGTGGTAGATATTATGTTAGGCTATCGTTGCTTGTTTTGTATTTAATTTCTACAGCAACCTTCTGAGTGGCAGGTTATACTTCAGACTTGACTAAGAGACAATACTGTTTAATCAAGGTCTTACAATGGATTCTAAGGTACTGATCACTACTCTTCCCCTGACAAACCAGTTCATACATAAACAGGGGTTAGTGATTAAAATACTAGGCATTTTGTTAAGCAGAATTGCGGGAAAAAAAAGAAGAAGAAAAGAAAAGATTACAACCAGCAGCCAGAGTCAGATTATCAGACTTCCTTACTCCTTTCTAGTCCTACTCCAAGATTAGACATTGGGACCTACCAAAGGAGAAAGGGCTGCAGAAATGTGTGTAGTCAGACAGGATCGCTAGAGAACCAAAGGCCCTTCTCTCCTTTTCCCACCCATTCCCCCAAGTGACAGAACCTGCTTCCAGAAACTTGCAATCTGGGGGAGCAGAAAATGCAAGCTTGCTATAGGCAGGCAGATCCCAGAGAAAAAGGCCAAGGAGGAGAACTGAGTTTTACTTGCTCACTGCTTATTTCCCATCTCACAGAATACTTTAGTTGGGGGTGGGAGGGGCAAGTAAAGGAAGGGGTGGAGGGAATATCATCCCAACACTCATCTTCCCAAAGAATGGAGAGTCCCATTTTGTGGGACAAAGTAGGAATTGATGAGTCTTCGAGAGGGAGAAAATGGTTCCTTCTTCTACACAGTTAATTAGAGAGAGAACTTGAGTTTGAATTTAAGATCTCAAGTGCAATGACCTTCTACAATCAATGATTCATTACTCTAGGACACTTGTTCTCAAACTGTGGTGTTTAGCAGCATCAGCATCACCCAGGATTTTGTTTGAAATGCAATTCCCAGGCCCCACCCAGACATACTGAATCTGAAACTCTAGGGTGAGACCCAGTAACCTCTGTTTTAATCATCTCCAGGTGATTCGGATGCATGCTCAAGTTTGAGAACCACTGCCCTAGAGATCTTAGTTGTTCCTTCAGACTTTCACATCTGTCTCAAACTGAGCCTGTTGAGATGAGGTGTTTTCACTGTTCTCAACCTTTCAAAAGCTGTGACTGGGTACTTAGCAAGAGAAGAGCTGTCCTGGACCATTGGATAGAAATCTCCACTTACCCTCTGATTTAGTAATGAAGATGCTATTGTTCATCCAAGTGAGTTTGAAGGATGAGGAAAGTGAGCATTCGCAGAGTGAGGACAAGTGTATGGGGTGGGGGCCAACTGGCTCCTTTACTGTGCTTTGTTTTCTTCAACAGTGGCCCAATCCCAGCCCCCAGAATCTTGTCTCCAAAGCTTAAAATCTCATCAAATAGTAGGACATCTCCTTTCCTCCTTCTGCAGTCCCAGCTAGTAGCCTCTGAAGGATACCAAAGAGGAAAAAGTGTCCCCAGTGCAAAGGATAAAGGAGTTTCTATCACTCCTCCTCCGCATCACCCCCCACACTTCCTGCCCCCATCCCTCAGCAATGAGCTACCACAGATGCAGAGAGTCATCCTGGCCTTTTCTACTCATCGCCTCTAATGTCTTGTTTCTGCCCTGGATTAAAATACCAATTGCCCTTGGGAAAAGGATCCTGATGTCTTACATTGCCCTTTTTTTCCTGTCCTTCTCTTGCTTAGAATCATGGGTTCAGAGCACCTGCTGAGATTTTTAATTTGTATTTTCAAAAAAATTGCTGATGACCAGGCCCAGAGATAAATTTCACACCAAGGTCACAGGGTGAGCACTGCAACCAAGGCTCCTGACTCAAGCTTCAGCTCTCCTTCCACTGCCCTTTACTGCCTTACCACATCTGCCTCCATCTCTTCCAAATTTTCTCTCTGGTGCAGGTCCAATCTCCTGGAGCTTCCAGATTCCCAATCAGGAATTCTCTCAGTCTGTTGTTACACTCAGAGGTCTTGGCCTCAAATGGTGTCCCAAACTCTAAAAACAGGGTAGGAACATTCTCATAACCCTGAGCTATCAGGCAGAGCTTCCTCAAAAATTTGGATGTACAGATTGTACCCAAACCCAAAATGTTTCATAATCTGAAACTTTTTGAGCACCAATATGACCCTCAAAGGAAATGCCTATTAGAGCATTTCAGATTTCAGATTTTCAGATTTGGGATGCTCAACTGGTAAACATAATGCAAATATTACAAAATCTAAAAATATCTGAAATGGAAAACACTTCTGGTCTCAAGTATTTTGGATAAGGGATACTCAACCTATACTGCTTACATCTCTTTGGGTTTTTCATATTATAGAAACCCAGCTATAAGTGGTTTTGGCAACAATTGAGATTGGCTTAAACAATCTAAGTAAATGTTGAGCAGTCAAGCTATAGGAAAAGCAGAGACATAGCTGGAATTCAGGAACAACTCAAGCCCAGTGTGCAAACATTACCAGAGCTCTCTCTTTCTCAGCCTCCTGTCCCTGATTCTTTCTGTACATTGATTCCACTTTCTCTTGTTGAAAAACACTTCCTTCCTCCCCATACCAGAAACATACACATGCGATTTGTACCCTCTGGCCTTCCACTATGGAAAAGGAACTGCCAATTGTTGTCTGTATCCTTGATTCAAAAATACCAAGGAAGATCTCTGATTGGCATAGCTTGGGCCAAGTGCTCAATCAATTGTGGGTGTGGAGTGGCTTGGAGGAATGTGATTTCCATGCTGGAACCACACAGTTCAGTTGGGAAGAACCAGTTTCAAAGCAGACACAGTAAGCCATCTTTCCTTGTTTTCTCCAAAAGGTTAGGTTGGATAGCAAACCACAGGCAAAATCTCTGCTGCTCTGGAAGAATAACCTACTCACCTCTGAGAACATTAAGGAGACTTCACAGAAGTGAGGAAGGATGTTTCTTTCACCTTTCTGTGCTCACACTAGCCTGGTTCTGCAGGATGTTCCATCCATGTTACAATTCATTCGCCAAATATAGATTATGTCCCCACCATAGACTAGGCACAGTTCTAAGCAATGGTAATAAGCAGAGAACAAAGTATATGAAGTCCTGTCCTCATAGAGCTTACCTTCTAGTAGAGAAAGACAATGCTATGAGTTAAAGAATGCAGGACAGAGACATAGAGTGATACCCCAAGGAGGTAAAATGATGATTTAGAAAGAGCTATGAGAGAATGCATCTCTGAGAGGCAGCATTTAAGCAGAGACCAAATCATCTGTGGGCTCAATGATTTTTATGCCCCCTTCCCACTATAACATCAGCAGAACTCCAGCACTTGATCCCTTTACTTTTCAACAATAAAAATAAACTTAACCTTGATCTGAATCATATAGATCTGCTTTCCCATCATTTTCTCATTTGTCTCCCCAATTTCATGGCCAGGTACACTTACAGCTCAAGGATACAGTGAGAGAAAAGAACTTCATAAAATCCAAACAGTCCACAGTGGCTGAAAATAAGGGATAACTGGTCCTCTGCTTCATGTCTTTCCTCCTGTGGCTCATTTTGCCTCCTATCATGACCATATTATGTGCACAGATATACGGATGAGCTGGGGCACCTATGGCCTGTGCAGGCTAAAGAGCTCAAAGATTGGAGCCAAACCAAAGATTCTGTCACAGGATATTAAACTGGGTGGTGAATTCCCATTAAGCCTAAGATTCCTTCCAGACCTACTTAGGCCACATCACATGTAAGCTTTATGAAAATATATGCAACCCAGAGGGAAAAGATATGAATGTGATTCCTTGACCCAGCCAACCGTAATATTTAACCCTGTCACAAATTTTCTTGGACACAGTGAAGGAAGGGAAAGGGAGAATCTCCTTCCTCTGCATTTACTAACCAAAACCCATCTTTCCATCAATCACAAAAAAGGCCCAGCGTAAAGCTGAGTTGTCTCTGGTCCATTGAGAAGGTAAGCATTAAGGGATGGCATCTAATTGGATAATGGAATGCAGGAAGGCATACAGACCTGAGAAGTAGACCCTCTTCTACTTCCCTCTCGAGGTGGAAGAACTGGGCCCAAAGATGCTGTTAGGCTGCAAGATTGTGCCTCTGGACCGGCAAATTTAGTTTCAAGGTCACGTTCTCCCTCGACTTGTTCTATTCCCTTCTTGTCCTAGTATCTCAGGAGTCTGGTTTTCCTTCCTTTTTATTTCTTTAAGCTTGTTTTCAACTTTGTTTGCCTGCGTGTAGCTTTTTGTGTATTATTGAATTGGAAATTAGTCCTCCACCTTAGGGCTTGAGACTCATATGGGTGGCTCTTTTATGTGCTTTTTCCTCCCAACTCTATTAACAATTTTGGCCCAATGGATCACAGTTGGCTTCTCAGTGAAGCAGGCGAAGTTCCCTTAATCATTTTTGAAATTCCCCTTTTGGATCTGACAGGCTGGTAACTTAAAAGAACCATGTCCTATATAGATAGACTTAAGTTTTTTCAGGTCACTTACCAAACAATTGCATTGATTTATTCTGCATCTGTTTAATGATCCTTGTTTCTTTTTTTTCCCATTGTTTCCCCACTATTATTTAATTTTTTTTGAACTTCATCACAGTTCTGGAAAGGAAGATGATATAGAAACCACAGCCATTTTGCAGATATGAAAACTGGGACATAGAAATTTGACTGCCCTGGGAAAGATCACCTACTTATTTGATGACAGAGCCAGTTCAGGGATGAAGGTTAGCCAGATGTCCAGTTCCCCAATCTTGTTCTTAATCCATAAATGGAACACTAGTGCTCTATAGGCTTAATACTACCCACAAATTTATTTTATTTGGCCAGTACTGGATTTACAAAATCGTTAATCTGAAATGCCTTAAGGCAGGGTACTTCCTCTCCAATTTGCCGCAAAGCCTACCATTACTTATGCCCAAGGCATAATTTTTATTATTCTCCCAGCCCTATAGGCATTTGAGATTGCTTCCATTGCTTACAAAAGTTGTGCAATTTGTCATGGTTTTATGATCCGCCAGAATCAGAAATGACTAGAAGTTTCTTGGGTTATTTTACCACAACTCTTTCCTATGAATGTCTTCATGAGTTATGTCAGTATTTGGGGAAACATGATTAGACATATAAATTGCACCAAACAGACTATGGCTTTTGATCTGAGTTGAATTCAAGCAGTCTTAGCTTTTTGTTTTTCCCATGGATCCCACTGGCAGTATGGTGAAGATATACTGAAGCCACTTTCAGAGTGATACTTTTTAATGTATAAAATAAAATAAAATGAAATAAATAGGGATTAGCTGGGCATGGTGATGTGCACCTGTATCCCAGCTATTTGAGAAGCCAAGGCATAAGGATCACTTGAGCCCAAGAATTCAAGAGTTCAGTGGCCTTGAACTGGACCATGCCACTGCATTCTAGCCTGGGCAACATAGTGAGACCCTGTCTCTGCAGAAATAAGGTAAATTAATTGGGCATGGTGGCATGCACCAGCAGTCCCAGCCACTCAGGGGACTAATGTAGGAGAATTGCTTGAGCCCACGAGTTTGAGGTTGCGGTGAGCTATGATCATGTCATTGCACTCCAGCCTGGGCAACAGAGCAAGACCTCATCTCTAAAACATAAAAATTAAAAAATAAAAATAAATACATGGGGACTATATAGGAAACCAATTTTATTGAAATACAACTATTAAAATATTTTTAGAAAAACCGCATTTGTGGTATAATGTGTTTTTTAATTAAAGCATTAAATAACAATATTTAGTGGTAAATCTAATAACTACCATAATTTCAAAGTGGTAGTGAGAATATCTGCTATTTTGAGATATCTGCAACAACTGTAAAATGATATGAAGACGTCAGTGTCGAGCTCTCCTGAACCCGTGTGGGTGGTGGGATGGAAGAAAGCTAGTCAAGCAGAGGGAGGAGTGGATCCACATGTCATCCAGGTCCAGTGAAACTGGCAGGCCCTGAAGCAGTTATTTTTGTTGTATAACAAACCACCCCAAAACTCAGTGGTTTAAAGCAGCAGCCATTTCTTATTGCGTATGGGTCTATGGGCTAATGAGTTAGTTCTTCAGTCAATTGGTAGATTGGCTGGTGCCTGCTTGGTGTGTTCACTCCCATGTCTAGTGGTTACTGCTGGCTCTTGGCTAGGGCATCAGGGGCTGGACCACATGTCTCTCATCCAACAGGCTAGCCCTAGTGTTGGCATACAGACATGGTGGGAGTTACAGAGTTTCTCAAAACAGCAAGAGAGAACAAGTCCCAATGTGCAAGCACCTTCCAAGTCTTTGTTGAGGCTACATTTGCTATTATCTCATCAACCAAAGTAATTCACGTGGCCAAGCACAGCGTCAGTGTGGAAGGGGGATTATGGATCTTGGGAGGGGAATTATGCCAACTATATTTACAAAAACTCAACCATAGTTCCCACCAATCTTGGGAGCATAAGTCAGAGAAAGCCCCACCTCTGCCATAGATAGATGGCCTCTGCTCATCCATCCTGTGGCTACACATCTTCCACTAAGTTCCACAAACCAGGAAACTTAGACCTGGCTTATTAGTACCCTGTCCCCATAGGCCTTGGAGCCCTCGAGTTTAACTTTGGATGTCCTTGGTTCAAGAGGGCACCTGAATATCTAGTTGCATCTCTCCAAGGTAACTAAGGAATCATAGACCCAGGTATCTGATCAATTCAGCAGAGAAGTCAAAGGGGAAATTTTCTCCTTTGAACATTGAGGATAAATAAACTTTTCTGGATGCAAACTGGCAGGGTGGAGCAGGAGGGGATCAGCATCTTATTGTTTTATGGTAATGTTGCTTTATCTGTAATTTCACTTGAGCCTGTCTTGGTAAAGACGATTGCATTTTAAGTTTTTTCCCTGTCTCTCCAGAAGTGCCCGCTGTATAAGCAAATTCTACTTTCTCATCTAATTACAAGAGCTACCCATAATGTTAAAAACAATTCTCTGCCAGCCCTCTGCCCAATGGGCACTTTGGTAATGGAAACCCAAGGGAGGAGGCAATGGAAAAAACTCTGAAGGCCTTTCAGCTGTGTTGCTGCATCATGGAAAACAAGCAAAGCAACTGTGTGGAAGCCTCGCAGCAGGTCCCACCAGAGCCTTCTTAGCGATTCCAGGGATTAGCAGGGCACGGCTGACTCACCCAGCTGCCTAGCCAGGCGCTTCCATAGGGCATTCTGATACCTGGCTGTACGTTTGCTCAACTCACTTCAGATATCAAATAGAAGACCCCTAAAGATGAGGCGCTGGGCAGAACTGTCTGTGTCAGTTCCTGCACCAGCTTCAGTTTACTGAGCCTCCAAAGGAAAATACATACATACATACATAAAGGCTTCTAAATTCTTTTCTTGGAATGCTATCCTAGGTTGAGCCCTCCCAAAAGCAGATCCTTAGTGAAGGACGAGGGTGCACGTATTTTATTTGGGTGTTGATCCTAGGAAGCGCTGATGGGGGAGTGGAGAATCTAGACAGGGATTCAAAGAAAGCCAATACAGGGGGCACTCATGAGCAGTTTGCCAGCTGCTGGGGCTCAGCCCAGCCAGGGACCTCTCTCAGAGAGAGTGTACAACATGCCTGGATTGCCTGACCTGAAAGGCAAGGAAGCTGGAGTATTATGCACCAACTCCCATCCTTCAGTGGCTAAGGGCTGTTCCCAGAGTGTAAACCAGAGTGTAAACTTGCACCCAGCCCTGCAGGAGACCAACTCTACACCTCAGATTGGAGAAAATCCTAAGGCAATGAGTCTTGCCTCACTCACAGTAGAGGCACTAGCAGAAGAGGCCCTCAGAATATACAGAAAAGGCGAGTGCCAAGGGTATATGGTGGGCACCAACTGGCTGCTAGAATTTTGCACTGTTATCACCAGACACCCCAAGTATCACAATGGCTGTCTCCAGCTTTGGCACATTGATAGCTTGGACCTTCATTTATTCCGTGGGTCCCTAGTGGGTTCCATTCATTCAATATCTGTGTGCCAGGTACTGAGATAAAGTTTTTTCATACATCATCACATCCGATTCTCAGGACAACATGCAGGGTATTATTAGCTTCATTTTATAGCTGAGAAAACCGAGGTATAATGAGGTTAAGTAAATTATCTTAAGTCCCTCAGCTTAAAAATAACAAAGCTGAGATTCCCATCCAGATCCACTTTAAAGCCCATGCTCTATCCACAGCAAGCTTCACCCCAATTAGGTGAGGAGTCTTTTCTCCTGCTGAGAAAAGGCCCAGCCATATCCAGCCTCGCCATACCACCATTTCTCCTGAATCCTTCTCCTCTTCCTTTCTGGTCTCTCCTGTTCCTTTATCTCTTGTTTTCAGGTTGGCTGCATGGAATTAACTGATGTCCCTTCAGTGTTCTAGATCCTGGGGAAGTGGGCTATCCCTCTCGTCCTCCAGGCCTCCTTACCCTGGGGGCTGGGATCACTGTCTGCATGCTCAAGACATCTTTGAATCTCCAAGTCCTTAAACACCCTCCAACTCATACTCACCCACCCACGATCTGGTCTTGTTCCACCCACACACAACAGGTTCTTTGGTGGATCCTACTGCCTCTGGCATCCTAGTGGGGAAGGAATCATGGAACCATTTCTTTGTAGCATCTTGCAGGTTTAGGACTGATCTTACCTGTGGGTCCCAAGCAAATTGAACTGCTTGATTTGTTCATAAGCATCAGGCCACAGTGTAAACTCTGATTTACCGTGGTTAATATTTTAAAACTAAGATAGCATGCAGCAAGGACTAAGAGAGGGAAAAATTAATTCTAGCCTGGCAGCGAGGGAGTGGGAGGGAGGTGGCAGCTCCTGCAGTCTCAGGGGGGCTCCACAGTAATAAACAAAACTGTAGCTTCCAGATGGCAAAAAATATAAGGGGAATGGATGGGTGCAGAAGGATGCTGTGCAACTCTGTTTTAGAGTCAACATATCCAACTTCATGAGGATCATACTATTATTTCAAAAAGAATATCAATAGATTGGGCATGATGGCTCATGCCTGTAATCCCAGCACTTCGAGAGGCTGAGGCAGGCGGATCACATGAGGTCAGGAGTTCAAGACCAGCCTGGCCAACATGGTGAAACCCCATCTCTACTAAAAATAAAAAATTAGGCATGGTGGCGGGCACCTGTAATCTCAGCTACTCAGGAGGCTGAGGCAGGAGAATCGCTTGAACCTGGGAGGCAGAGGTTGCAGTGAGCCGAGATCACACCACTGCACTCCAGCCTGGGCGACAGAGCAAGATTCCATTTCAAATAATAATAATAATATCAATAAAGCGTCAGTGCTGACACCATCTCTGGTGGGGGCTCAGAAGCCACTATCAGTGAGTAGCAGATTCTCTCCATCCATCACAGGCCAAAAACAAAAAATAAAGTTAGACCTAAAAAAATAATGTGACAGAGGTTGTTGATGGAAAATGCCCTGGTATAGATTAGGGAGCATAAATTTCATACACTGGTTCCAAATGGACCATTTAAATGACAAAATCTAAAGTATTTTATAGAGAAGGAAGAGTAGGGGGCCTCGAGTCATTCAAACCTCATTTAAATCCCATCTTAGATTCCAAGTCCAGGTTCTTTTGAACCACTGAGTTTGCCGTGCCACCTCTGTTTAGACAATAGTTGAATTTCATGCACACATATATGAAATTCACATAGGTTATATTTCAGGTAATGTAAGTGCTCTGAAGACAAATAAAGTAGGAGGAACACAGAGAACGAAGGAGATACTATATTTGGACAGAGTGGGCATTCATCTAAGAATTTTGGCTTTGGAACACAATTGAATTTTTTCTTGGCCCAAGCCTGTAGATCTTTTTAAACTACAAAGTAGACTTCATTTGGTGGCTGCAGGCACGTGTACAAGCAGGGGAGAATTATTTCAAAAAGTCATTACAAATTTCACATGCTCCCAGGCACTAACTGAGCACTCTATGCATATGAAGTCATTTGCTATTCACTCTGCCAAATGCAGTAGGTAATCTCAACATTTCCACTTACAGATGGGGAAACCGAGGTTCTAAGAAGTTACAAGGAATATGCCCAGAATATGGAATATGACCATGCTAGTCAGTGGGGTGGCCATCCCTGGAACCTGCATGAACTTGGGCCAACGCTTCTGTGCTACTCCACAATGTCCCATGAGCCCTCCCTAAGTAGAGGCGCAGAGGAGGACAAGACAGGGTAGAAGCCCCCTGATTTTGGGGAGGCAGCAGCAAGAACCTACAGGGGCCTTTCTGGAACCCGGGTGTATTCATTAGCTACTGCTGTGTAACACTATTACTGCAACCCTAGTGACTTAAAGCAACACACACTTCTTATCTTGCAGTTTCTGGGAATCACAAGTCTGGGCCCAGCATCGCAGGGCTCTCTCCTTAGCGTCTCACAAGGCTGCTGTGCAGGGGTCAGCTAGGGCACATTTTCATCTGCAGCTTTCTCCACTTCCAAGCTGATTCAGGTTGTCTGTAGAATTCAGTTCCTTGCATCACCCCGAGGGCCCTGTTTCCTGGCTGGCTGTCATCCAGGAATCATGCTCAGTCCCTTACCACGTGACCCTCTTGGGGCAACTCACAACATGACAGCTGACTTCAAGTCCAGCAGAAGAATCTCTCTCTTCAGGAAGGGCTGGTCCTTCTTTTAAGGGCCTTCATCTGATTAAGTCAGGCCCAACCCAGGCAATCTCCTTTTTTACTTATCTCAAAATCAAGTGATTGGGAGCCTTAATTATACATGCAGGATCCATTTACGTTTTCCAAATATCATAGCTAATCACAGAATGGCATCCTGTCATGCTCACAGGTGCCCCCCATGCTCAAGAGAAGGAGATTATAAAGAACTTGGGCACCGGGGCACAGAAATGCTGGGGGTCATCTCAGCATGGCACCCTGCATGCCAGGAAAGCGTGATCCTGCTTCCTTCTGCCATTCTTCATGCCTCTCTCCAAGGCTGCAAGTGTTCCTGCCCCACAGAGAGCCTTGGTTCACATCACACAGCCAGAGGCCTCCCAAATGAACATTTCTTAGCAGCCAGGCCTCGTTCTGAACTGGGTAATTGTGATGTTTGCAGACCCATCCACCTACATGAGTTGGGGCCTACATGCATTGTTCTGATCATGATTGCCTCAATCTACAATCATCCCTCCAGAGGAGGCTAGGCTTGCAGAGCCCTGGAAGAGCAGGCAGGGGGCTCTGGAGCATTCAGTCTTTCAGTGTTTGCCATTAGCGACCTGGGGAGTGATGCGAATGGCTTCAATTGCTCCGTGGAGCCAGCAATCACAGCAGGCTTTGGGGGTCCCTGACATGAGCTGGAGAAAAGCCTCTGCAAAGCAGCTGCCAGGGTAATGGAAATGCCCTGCTGCCTCGCTGAGCTTCTACGGAGCCGGGCAAGAGTCTAGGGCTGCGTGCCCTGCTCAAGAGAGGCCCAGTGTGAACTGCAGGGCCGACATGGGCTTTCCTGATGAAGCTGTTCTTGTGCCGAAGAGAACAGCAGAGGACTTGGCTGGGAAGGCAGAGATCAGTATGGGAGGGCAGGGTGGGTGCAGTGGGGGGAGTGAGGGCAGCATCTGTGTTCTGTGATTCACAGGCAACCTAGCAGTGTCTCCTGAGCCTCAGAGTGCATGGGATGGCTCCGCACCCCAGCTCTTCATCACCCTCATCATCCTCATCATCTTCATCACTCACAATTGCAGCCCCCGGGTCCATCAATACCCCCTCCTCCCTCTTTGTGCCACTCCCCATGTATTTACTGAGCATCTATTACATGCCTAGCACTGCTCCGGGCACTGAGAAAACAGGGGTGAACATGCCAGGCAATATTTCCTCTCGGGGTGATTAAATTTTAATGGGAAGGGGCAGACATCAATCAGACAGATGGACAAGAAAAATATCAGATGGGGATGGTGGCTAAGGAAGAGATTGAAATAGGGTGAGGTGGTCCAGAGAGATGGGTCAGGGAAGGTCTCTCCGAGGAGGAGATGTTTATGCTGAGGCCTGATGACAAGAACAGCCAATCATGAGATGGTGTGAATGGGTGTTGCAGACAGTTCGTGCCAAGCCTGAGGCAGGGGCAAGGTGGGTGCTTTCAAGACACAGCAATAGGCTGATGCTGTTGGAGGGAAGCGCAGAGGAAAGTGAAGTGTTAGGAGGGAGCCAGGTTAGCCAGGGCCTGCCAGCCTGCAGAGGAGACTGGCTTTTGTTCAGAGAGCACTGGGGAGCCCTTGGAATTGTAACAGGGAGATTGGTACCATCTGATTTATCTTTCTACAAGATACTCTGGATTGGAGTGGAGCAAGGAGGTGGCTGAAGCTCCAGAGTATGACTATGGGTGAAGCAACTTAACCCAGGGAGGCAGCATTCCTTACTAGGGGATCCCTACTGGACAGTAATGGCCAGTGGGTGTGCACCATGGGGAGCTGCTGGAGAACCCTAACTGCTGTCTCCACAGTCTCCACCTGGAGCAGGAGAGAAGCTGATTCTAAGTTTGTTCGCTAAATGCAGCAGAATGTATATGCAAGTGATTCAGTGAGGAAGGATTCTCAAGTGAAACCTATATAAGAAAGTGAGGGGGAAAGAATGGGGCAGGAGAAAGAAGCAAGCAAGGATGTGGTTGCAGCTGGAGACTAGCATCAGCTGATCCCAGAGGAGCCCTGGAGTGTGGATTGCATCATAGTTACTCCTGCCTTGAGACTCGGAGTGCCAGGCTTTGGTAGCCCTGAACTGGTCAGTCATTGGCCAGCACAGAGTGGAGGTGTTAGAAACTCCCAGTAGGGGAGGAGGCTCCTGTGTCTCAAGGGCAGGGCTCAGGAGAAGTCACAGGTATAAACTCTAAGCCATGTGAAGCCCGGCATCTGGGGAACAGTTGCACTTGCTAGTGGAAAGTAACAGGAATCTGGGCAGAGCACCTCCAGCATCTGTTATAATGGCCATGACTTTACTGAGAGAGGAGAGGGAGGATGCCTAGACTAAGAAAGTGTCCTGCTGCAAGAAAGCACGGGACCCACATTTCTAAAAGCAAATGAGCTAACATAGGAGGCCTGTTACAGGAGGAACCTCTCATTGCCTACAGATGCTCTCCAAATAATCACCTCCAGGTATGCACTTAAAATAGGAATCAATTTATGGACATTCCATTCATCCAGCTTCCCAGGAATAAGTTCATTGCATTCTGGAAGATTATATCTAAATATTCATTTAGCCAGCATAAAAGGAGATTAGGATTAGGTGCACTTAATCAGTACATTAGAATCTTCTACCAAAGGCATCCGATCCTGTTTCTGAGAATAAATGGAGAATAAACATGGCCTATTAGCAAGGAGTGGCTCTTCCTGTCCCCTGCTCTGTGATTGCAGAGAAGAAACCAGTAGCTAAGAAGTAGGGCCGCCTAACAGCTGCTTCTGTGATGGCCACAGCTTTGCTTAGAGGCACTGGCTTTACTGTTCAACTGTATAGCTCTTTAGAATGTAAATCAGTGGTTTCCAGACCTTGCCTGCACATCAGAATGCCCTGGGATCTTCTAAAAATCCAGAAGCCCAGGTCGTATCCTGAATCAATTGAATTATAATCTCTGGGAATACTTTTTAAATAAACTTTTTATTTTGGAATATTTTTAGAGTTACAGAAAAGTTGCTAGGGTGGTATACCTCTCACCCAATTTACCCCATTGTTGAAACCTAACATTATCATGATACATTGGTTACAACCAAGAAACCAACATGAGTACATTACTATTAATCAACCTCCAGACTTTACTTGGATTCCATCAGCTTTTCAATTAGTGTTTCTTTTTTGTTCCAGGACCAATCTGGGGCACCACATTGCATTTAATTGTCATGTCTCCCCTGTTTTCTTTAGTTTGTGACAGTTCCTCAGTCTTTGTTGTTCATGGCCTTGACAGTCTTCAGGAGCATTGACAGGGATCCTGTGGAATGTCATCCAATCTGGGTTTGTCTATTGTTCTTGTAATGGAACAAGACTAGGGTTGTTAGACTCGGGTTATAGGTTTTTGGAAAGAGTACAGCTAAGGTAAAGTGGCCTACTCGTCATTTCATGTCAGGGGATACGGTAGATCCATATGACATTACTGGTAATATTACACTTTGTTATTTGGTGAAGGTCATATTTGCCAGGTCTCTCCACTGTAAAGTCAATATTTTTCCCTTTCCCTGTTCTAATCTTTGACTGAGTCTAGCTCACCCTCAAAGTATGGCGCGTGTAGAGGTGGGTGGAAATCAGTCAGAAATCTATGAGACACATTTTTACGGCCACAAAACTATCCTCATCTCTTTGCCTTAGTTCCCAATCACTGTTTGCAAACTTTCTCAAATGATCTAGGACTTTGCAGACCCCTCAGTTCCCCTGGGATTGAGACAGCACTTCCTGACTGTTACCTTGGGTAAGTTATTTAGTTTTGTCTGAGCCTCAATTTCCTCCTCTGAGAAATGGGTATTAGTCAAATATCTATTTCTAGGAGTTATTGCCATGATTAAATTAGATAATGCCTATAAGGTTTTGACTATGGTGCGAACATTCAACAAATGTTCACTATCAATCATGTTAATAGTTGTAGTAATAATTGCCTTCATTACTCTGACCTTGTGTATCTGATATCTAGGGTCACGATAATGCACCTCAGTGACATAAAACAGTAAGTTAGAACTTACATTTGGGAAAGAGAGGCATATTATAAAACTAAATCCACCAGGTTTATTTATTATAAAGAAACACTCAGCACTTACTATATGCCCAGCATTGTTCAAATCATTTTTATAAATATTAACCCATTCCATCTTCATAAAAAGAATTCAAGGTAGGAACTATTATCACTATTTTACCCATTAGGAAACTGAGGCACAGTGAGGTGAGGCAGCTTACCTAAAGGCGCACAGCCAGTGAGTGGCAGAGCCAAGATTTGAATGTAGGCAGTTCGACTTCAGAGTCTACACTTGTAACCACTACACAATGCTATGTGGGATAAACAAGAAGTATAAACTGTGTGAGACTGTGTGAAAGGTGACTGGGCCTCATCAGGAGCAGGAACCCAGTGAGACATAACATCTGCTAAATCTTTTTCTTTCTTTTTTTTTTTTTTTGAGACGGAGTCTTGCTCTGTTACCCAGGCTGGAGTACAATGGCGTCATCTCGGTTCCCTGCAACCTCCACCTCCCGGGTTCAAGCGATTCTGCCTCAGCCTCATAAGTAGCTGGGATTACATGCACGCACCACCAAGCCCAGCTAATTTTTGTATTTTTAGTAGAGATGGGGTTTCACCGTCTTGGTCAGGCTTGTCTCGAACTCCTGACCTCAGGTGATCCACCCACCTCGGCCTCCCAAAGTGCTGAGATTACAGGCATGAGCCCCCGTGGCCGGCCATCATCTGTTAAATCTTAAGCAAGCATATGCCAAACAGGAGAGAGGGGCCGGGGTCAGAAAAAGAGAGCTGAGGTGTTTGGAAAAATTGCTAAGGAACCTCCCAGTCCAGTGTGGCATCCTCCACAAAAGCCAGCTGATATTAAGCATTCTCCCCCAAAGCCAACTAATATTAAATTTTCTTTCTGGGAAATATCTCCATCTCTCTCTCACTGTCTGTATCCTGCTCTCTCAATTTCTGAATGTGCCCTTGGGAATTCAGTCGGTCTTTGGTTTTGGGGAGGTTGGAGCTGGCAGGGCGTCTCTTTCAATAACTGGAACTGATCGCTGGTATAAAAGAACCCGGACCACTCAAAGCATATCCTCATGCTGTGTCTCCCACAGTTAAAGTCAATCCACTCTCCTTCGCTTTTAGGTCAGGAGTTTCGTAAGGCAAAGGAAGTTTCTGATTGGGAGAATTTAGATTAGCTATCAAATTATATTTGTGGAAAGTGAATGTTCATTTAAAACTGGGGGGTCTAAAAAAAGTTTTGTTTCTGGGGCAGTGTGGGTTTCAAAGTATCGCATTTACAGTTTCACCCTGGGCGTGTGCCCAGATCCAAAGTCTTGCATCAGAATTCAACTACAAACTTCTGGGTGACAGAAATGCTATCTTCATCTTATACACACACACACACACACACTGACAATTCCCACACAATAGGTGCTCAATATGTATCTTAAATGAATCTATAATTAGACTCATGATAAGGTGCCGTAACTTGCTTGTCACTACATCTATATTTGAAATCCCAAGAGCACATGTAAATCATAAGCTTTGTCCTTTCCTTTGTCCCATCTTGTCCCCATATAAAATCATCTTTCTACTTCCAAAATTGGCAAGGAAGAAAAGCATTTTTTTTTTTTTTTTTTTTTTTTTTTTTTTTTTTTTTTTTTTTATTTTTTTTTTTATTACATGTGCATTTTTACATATTATCATGTGCATTTATTTCTGCACCATTAACTCGTCATTTAGCATTAGGTATCTAATGCGTCCTCCCCCCCCCACCCCACAACAGTCCCCGGAGTGTGATGTTCACCTTCCTGTGTCCATGAGTTCTCACTGTTCAATTCCCACCTATGAGTGAGAACATGCGGTGTTTGGTTTTTTGTCCTTGCGATAGTTTACTGAGAATGATGTTTTCCAGTTTCATCCATGTCCCTACAAAGGACACGAACTCATCATTTTTTATGGCTGCATAGTATTCCATGGTGTATATGTGCCACATTTTCTTAATCCAGTCTATCGTTGTTGGACATTTGGGTTGGTTCCAACTCTTTGCTATTGTGAATAGTGCCGCAATAAACATACGTGTGCATGTGTCTTTATAGCAGCATGATTTATAGTCCTTTGGGTATATACCCAGTAATGGGATGGCTGGGTCAAATGGTATTTCTAGTTCGAGATCCCTGAGGAATCGCCACACTGACTTCCACAATGGTTGAACTAGTTTACAGTCCCACCAACAGTGTAAAAGTGTTCCTATTTCTCCACATCCTCTCCAGCACCTGTTGTTTCCTGATTTTTTAATGATGGCCATTCTAACTGGTGTGAGATGGTATCTCACTGTGGTTTTGATTTGCATTTCTCTGATGGCCAGTGATGATGAGCATTTCTTCATGTGTTTTCTGGCTGCATAAATGTCTTCTTTTGAGAAGTGTCTGTTCATGTCCTCTGCCCACTTTTTGATGGGGTTGTTTGTTTTTTTCTTGTAAATTTGTTTGAGTTCATTATAGATTCTGGATATTAGCCCTTTGTCAGATGAGTAGGTTGCAAAAATTTTCTCCCATTCTGTAGGTTGCCTGTTAATTCTGATGATAGTTTCTTTTGCTGTGCAGAAGCTCTTTAGTTTAATGAGATCCCATTTGTCGATTTTGGCTTTTGTTGCCATTGCTTTTGGTGTTTTAGACATGAAGTCCTTGCCCACGCCTATGTCCTGAATGGTATTGCCTAGGTTTTCTTGTAGGATTGTAATGGTTTTAGGTCTAACATATAAGTCTTTAATCCATCTGATAATTTTTAAGGTGTAAGAAGGATCCATGCAGCTTTCTACATATGGCTAGCCATTTTCCGCACATTTTTAATGGATCTTTCCCTTTTTTTTTTTTTTTTCAGATATTTTTTTTTTTCTGACTTTTTTTTTTTTTCTTTTTTACTCATGCTGTTTTTTTTTTTTTAGTTTAAGTTGTTGTCAGCTTTTTTTAGAAAATCTTAATTCACTTCATGACTGAAATTTTAAGCATACCTTTACCGAAGTCTGAGACTTCAAAGCTATGTGCCCTTCAGCCCAGGTAACTAGTGAGTGTCCTCAAGCATTGACATTATTTAATGGAGCTCATTGGAATTCATTTTATGCCTGAATATGTTGACTCCACTTCTGTCTAAAGCCTGCTGGGAAAACTTGGAATTCCAGTGGCTTCGCGGAGAGCATATCGATTCTAAGCTGAGTCTGAGCTATTTCTGAGCCATTTGTTTCAAAGACAGGGACTCACACTGAATTTTCCTGGTTTAGAGTAAAAGAGAAGATGGTGTGTGTGTGTGTGTACGCATGCATGTGTGTGTGTGCATGCATTCGTGTGCAAGCACATCCTGTGCACATCTGTGCATGTACGTGGGGTGAGGGAAAAAGGTGGAGAGAGAGATAAAAGGGGGTTGGCCTGTTTATTGAGAGGGAGGGGAATTGCACTTGCAAGGTTCTCCTTATCAACGAAGACAGAATGATTGGCTGAGCCCAGGAAATTTTAACGTTTATCTAAAACGTCTTATGGAGAAGAAAGAAAAGAGGCAAGCCACCCTGACAGTGGCAGAGGAATGAGCCCTATTGCTACCCACCATCCCCAGGGGCTCCATCACTATCCCAGCCCTCAGCCACAATGCACACACAGCCTCAGTGAAAACTACACGTTTGCTAAAAAACTCACTTTCCAGACAAGTCTCCTAAACTTCCCACCAAATTGCCACCTTTTAATTTCACAGCCCCCTTGAAATCCAGAAAGAATAGATGTGCCAAGAGTGGCCCTTTAAGTGGAGAGATAAGGACAGAAGGGAGAATAAATAAATGCCCTATCATTAATATTCATTCTAAAGATGTGTTCACCAGCCGCTGGGTACAATATTCCTGTTAGGGCTCACATCGTTGGGCACGATATTTGTTGAGCATTTATTATGTCCAGGCACTGTCCTGCATGTAGTGGCAATTTAGCAAAAAGGTTAACAGCCTGAGACCTAGGAGAAAGTTATTTAACTTTCTTGTTTCTCCATTCTTCATGTGTAGAAAAGGGGTGATGATCGTAACATTGTTATGAGCACTAACATGCATAAAGAAGTCAGACACTGCTTGGCATGATGTGAGTGATTCACAGATGTCAACTATGGTGTTTCTAAGCATGAAGATGGCCTCATGCCTCCAGTTAAGATCCATATGACCCAAAAGTTAGAAAAGAACCGGCAATTTCTCAATGGCAAATGCAAACACCTTTTTTACTTCTTAAAGGATTTGGGAAGCTACAGAGAACACCCTAGTTCTTCCCAGAAGGCTGCCCCTGAGCTCTCATATCAATGACCAACAACAGAGTGGTCGAGTGGTGCCACCAACAACCACTTGTTCCAATCAGTGATGACATTTAGGGCCAGCCCTATAGCAAACTTTTTTCTGGCTCCTGAAATGAAATGAGATGACAAAATTTTATTTCACCAGTGACATTCTTCCTGTCCTAGCCCACAACTTCAGTATTCCCTTTTAAACCAACACAGGCATTAAACTGGAAATACACTTCAGCTTCGATAGAGGAAAAGGCTAAGAATAGAATCATTGGTTGTTCCTGAGATGCCATGTGAAAAATTTAGATTAAGTCAGGCTTCCTTTTTTCCTCTTGGCCTATTTTCTTTTGGTAAAGGATGTGAAGAGAGCACCTTCCATGACTGATGTGCCTTCCAAGCATGCTGCATTTCTGCTCTACTTGCTGCCTGCTGCTTACTCATCCCGATAGTCCAACTGTCTCTAAAACTCCTAACATGAAAGAGTGAAAAGAAATTTGACTGCAGGGTATGGAGGGCAGAACTGGGAGAGAGGATGATGGCACGAAAGCAAACTTTTGAGACATACTCAGTAGGTCAGTTAGCTTTTGCTTTGTAACAAATGACCCTCAACTTAAAACTTAGAGGCTTCAAACAACATTCATTTATTTAGCTCATGATTCCATAAGTCAGCAGTTTGGGCTGAGTTCAGCTGGACTCCCTCTGTAGTCTGTTGCTGGATCAGCTGGAGGGCTCGTTGGTTTAGAGTACCTTAGCTAAGATGATTTCTCTCTGTTCCACAGGGTGTATCTCATGATCCATTAGACTAGCCTGGGTTTGTTCACCTAGTGGTTGCATGGATACAAAGAGGGATGGAGAACACTCCAATCTAATCATGTTGAGCCCATGCTTATGAGATAATGAGACCTAAAAAGTTGTTCTCCCCAACTGAATTGCATGGGAATTATCAAACACACATGTGTGCACAGAAGCCAACAAAAAGTATACTTGGCTTTAAGGATAAGGGTATAGGGTGCAGGGAGACCCAGGAGACCCATAAAATAGTTCATAGCCAACCCCAACACCTCATGTAATTTAGCTGTTAACATTTTCCCTCCTTCAGTGCAAATTATTTTATAGTGTTTTTTTCTGATTATAAAAGTAATTCATGTTCATTGCAGAAAAATAGGCAAAGAAGAATATAACAAGGAAAATATTATTAACCATAATCTGGTGTGCAGAGGCAATAATTATGAATAATTATTTTATTATACATATGGCATAACATGACCTTGTTTCTATCTATATTTAAATATTCAGTAATACCATTTGTTATGTGCTATGTGTCAGAACATCTGCTAACTGCTTTATATGTATTAATTCATTTAATCCCCACAACAACGATCATTTTTGAGATGAGGAAAATGGGGCACAGAGAGGCTAGACATCTTGCCTGGGATCACACAGCAAGTAAGTAGTAGAGCCAGCATTCAAAGTAATGCAGCCCCACTTCTCAGAGCATTTTTGACCCTTAAAATCTGTACTATTGATCCTCACATCCAATGCTACTGAAACATTAGTGTGCACTAGAATCCGCTGAAGGGCTTGTTAAAGCAATTTGCTGAGCATCATTTCCAGATATTATGATTCATTTGGTCTGGGGCCTAAGAATGTGCATTTCTAACAGATTCCCAGGTGATGCTGATATTACAGGTTCATCAACCACTCTGCGAATAACTCTGGTCACAGCAGTGTCAAGGTATGTACTGTTAATTCCGCTTCACAGATGAAAAAACAGAAGATGAGAAAGATTCAACAAATAGGCCATGGACACACAGCCTGTCAAGTCTATGTTATATCTATTTTCCAGTTTACTCTCAGGGAAAACAACAACAGCCAACGTTTACTTCTTTGCTAGCTCGTGCCTTTCTTCTGGTGAGGCTATAGGGCTAAGGAGATAGCTCAGAAGTTAGATGCAGCCTCTCTGAGAGCCAGGTTTTACTGGGAGGTGTGTGGGTTGCAGCCACTCATTTGTTCACTCATTCATTCAATCCCTTGGCAAGGAGCCCTAGCTGGGAAGCCCCATCCATGATGGTTGGTGGTAGGATTCCTGCCCCCAGCAGCTTCCACATACTGATACTGAAGTGACTGTTTCTGACTGAAGGAATGACAATCTCATCAAGTGAAGTATGAATGGAAAAAAAAAATGGCACAAAGATGTTACCTTTTGAAGCTATTGATGGGAACCTGTTCCAAAGACCTCTGTGCTATTTTCTAACAGCAAAGAGACTGGTATTATTTTGGCGGGTTCCTTACAAGAAAAAATAACCCTCCTATGATGGCAGAGCCTCTGTGATGTCTGCCTAGAGGGAGTGTAGCTTTTGTAGCCATGTAGGACCAGCTTGGAACTCTCTGGGTGTCCATCCTTCCTGCTCAGTGTGGGCCACAGGCAATAGCATCGCTGTGCAACTTGATAGAAATGCTGATTCATAAACCCCACCACAGGCCGACTGGACTGGAATCTCTAGATTTAGAGCCCAGGAATCTGTTTTAATAGGCTCTTCAGGTGATTTTTAGAAGCCCTCGTCTAACAAGAACCCTGCAAAGCTAATTATTTTGCTTCCCAAGGAGAACAGCTAACCCTCTGGAAAGTTAAAACCCTTTAGGTCTAGTGTTAGACCTAAAGGTTTGCTCTTCTCAAACTTTAGTGACCATCAGGATCACCTGGAGAGCTTATTAAAACATAAATTCCTGGGCCGCACCCTCAGAGATTCCAATTCAGCAGATCTAGGGTGGAGCTTATGAATATGCATTTCTAGCAAGTTCTTGCGTATGCTGCTGCTGCCTGTCCTGGACCACATTCCTAGACTCCTTTAGCAACATCCTTCTTAAAGAAAAAAAAAAACTGACTGCAACTGTCAGACTTTTTCAAGATCTCTGATTCTATCATTCCATTTCAAAATTATATTTTCTGATTTAGGGAACTCAGTTTCTTCAGAAAACTACTTACTTTTTAAACTTATTTTTCAATCAAAGTCCACAAACTATGTTAAAATAGAACTGATTCTGGTTGTCCAGGGCATTTCTGAAAGAGCTTGTTGAGTGTAAGTAAATGGAAGAGGTATGGCATGGCTTCATGATTTCCTGTCCAGGAGACTTTAATCTTAACCTTCGATCTGCTTAGAACCAGAGCCTTCATGATACACATTGTGGGGGACTAAATTTTCTGAGCACATTAGTCAAGCCCTGCAAAAATGACACCCAAATGGTCACAAGTGGTCTCCAAGTCCCCTGAGGAAGAAACCTTAAAGTATTTATCTCTAGTCTTAAACCCTCAGTATCTTAACCCACAGTCTCTAGGATACTAACGCTTAATGGGCAAAGTATTTAAAGAATTTTTTAAATTACTCATTGGACTCTCCTATAAGTATTAACATGCTCAAATTAATTTGAAATATATTGCCTTAAATAGTCCAAGGAAGATTGGTGCCAAAAAGCTTCATGAAACAATTAAAAAACATACAGTCATGCGCTATGCATTTTGGTCAATGATGGATAGATGGGTGGTCCCATAAGATAAGAATACCAGATTATTACTGTACCTTTTCCAAGTTGATATATCTTTAGATACGCAAATACTTACCATTGTGTTATAGTTACCCATAGTACTCAGTACAGTAACATGCTAAACAGGTTTGTAGCCTGGGAGCAATAGGCTATACCATATAGCCTAGGTGTATAGTAGGCTATCCCATCTAGGTTTGCCTGAGTACACACTATTATGTTTACACAATGATGAAATCACCTAATGATGCATTTCCTAGAAGGTATCCCCATCGTTAAGTGACGCATGGCTGAATACTCCAATTTAAGATCCCAGCACCATGTCAAACAAAATATGTTATAAAGAAGGGTGAGACATGATCCTTGCCCTCACAATTATTTACTTGCTGCTTTCTGCATGGTAGGCACTCAGACTAAAAGGATGCTGGTGGAGTGACCTGTCAAACACAAATGTACACAGTATTTTTGTCTCCAGGAGAATTTGTGCTTCAAGGAAAATTTGAGGACCTATCACAGTTTCCTGGGGGATAGAGATGACATAGAGGCCAATGTAGCATGAAGCAAGAAATACTGGGAAGGATACCTGAGAAGCACACAGGAGTCCAAAGGGAGCCTTGGTCCAGGCTGCCAGCCTACTCCAGGAGATGCCATTTGTTCAGAATTTTGAAGGCTGGATGGAAGGCTGGAAAAGGGTTGAGGGATGATATTATGGCAAAAGAAATAGCAGACATTGGAAGGATTACAGTAAAAGTTAAGTAGGGAAGCATTTTCATCAGGCATGCTCCTGAAGGAGCAATGATTAATAAGCATGAGATCTGATCCCTTGGAAAATGTTAAACAAACCTGTCCTACCTCCAAAAAGGAACACATAAATCTATTTGAAGGGAGCCATGTTTGCACTTGTGATTAAAGCAGGCTAACCTTTCCTGGGTGGCTTTTGTCTTTCCTTTTTGTTACTCATGAGATCTTCTGTTTTCATCGTATATCTCCTCAAGGTTCTAGGTAAATGAACTACAGGCCCAGAAAAGCTTGTTTGCCTATCATATGTTCCTCCTAGGAAGTGAATTTATGGAAATTTTGGATATTTGTGCAGCTACAGAAAAGGAAATCTCAAATCTGGGGAGATGGAAAGAACAGGAACCTACAGAGACTTGAGGCACAAATTCTCTGTACATTTGTGTTTGACAGGTCACTCCAGCAGCACATGCCAAATCAGGATGAGCGAAGTTCATAAGCTTGCTTTCTTATATGGCTGCCACGACCTTCTAGAACCATCTGGAACTCTACCACCCTCCAGTTAACAGGCCCTATGTGCCCTGGTTTGCTCTTGGGAACATTTTGTACATCTGCACATACGGAGACACCCACGTGCAAACTTAGTAGAGGCAATGCATAATTTCCAGAGTTAGCACATGACTATCATATGAATGTATAGTGACTATATGTCAGAGATTTATTTACTTCATTAGTGAGAAAACCAGTAGGCAGATCAAGTCAGTTCACAGAGTATTTGAGGAACAAAGATTTATATGGTCAGTCAGGAAAGGGAGGTTAAAAAATTTTGTTTAATTGGGTTCAAAACTGATTAATGCCCTCCAGGCAATATAACTACAATGCTTGGGATTATCTTTTCTACCAGAGAGATATCATTTGCTTCTTTACTGGATGAAAGTCATGTGCTCAATCTTGTATA
The DNA here is from genome assembly GCF_006542625.1 of Nomascus leucogenys. Taxonomy (NCBI): domain Eukaryota; kingdom Metazoa; phylum Chordata; class Mammalia; order Primates; family Hylobatidae; genus Nomascus; species Nomascus leucogenys. The sequence continues at coordinate 4,582,513 of NC_044391.1, forward strand.
AAGTAACATCTAACTTGTCAGTCTGGTCTCTAATCAAGAGTAAATAAGAAAAACTTTTGAGGGTGATTGACATGTTTATTACCTTTAGTGTAGTTATGGTTTCATGGCAATATACATATGCTAAAATTTAACAGATTTTGAAATATGTGCATTCATTATATGTTCTTTATACTTCAATAAAGCTGTTAAAAAAAAATAGTAAGCCCAAATAAGTTACATTCCCCTAAAAAATTAGATAATCCCCAGGCAATCCTATTAGAAAATGTTCCAATATGATATAAAAGAATTTTCTCATCCTTTTTTTTTTAGCTTTCAAGCTTTATATAATTTTTCTTGGCTTTAATTAAAGTAATTGTTCTCAACTCAAAGAGATTTAAGTTTTGGCCACTTACTAAGTGTGTAACCTTAGGCAAAATATTTAAACCTCCCTGAGGCTCAGATTCTCCATCTGAAAAAAAAAATGGAGATAATAATAGATCTCTGTTTCATAGGTGTATTACTAGAGTTAAATAAAAATATGCATTTGGGTGCTTAGCACAGCACCTGCTACATATTAAGGACCTAGTAAAGGTTAACTGTTCTTAATTATCATTTCCAAGGAGCAATGCAGCTCAGGAGCTATGTGAATGAGAGACAATGAGATAAAAAATGTCATAGACCAGGGATGAGACCCTAAGGACACTCGGAACTGTGTTCTTGACCAGGTCACTTGTCTTTACCTTTTTTCTGATTCCTCAGCTACAAACTGCAAGGAGTAGATGAGAGCTAAAGCAGGTCCTAATTTTTAGAGTAGGATTTGCCAGGCCTTGCACTGAATCCTGATGGAATCCTGGCTTCTTCACCTCCAGAATCTCATAAGCTCTTAGGGCTGTCTGTCCACGGTATTGTATCTCAGTGATGAGGACTCTGGATTCAAATCCTGGCTCTGCCACTTACTAGCTATGTGACTCTAGGCTACTTGCTGAACCCCTCTGTGTTTTGGTTTCCTATCTATAAAATGGGGATGATGAAGGCATCCACCTCACATAGAGCTGGTGGGACTATGATACTGAGTTATCACATACCAGGATCTATACAGTGCTGGGAGGACTCTACATGCTCAGGGAGCATCCCTGTTACGATGAGCGCCTGTGAAGGAGTGGTCGAGCAGCCAAGGGTCCCATTCAGCAAGGCTGAGGAGTGCTGGTGGACTTCTCGAAATGATGAGGCTTGAAAATGTAATTTTTATATGCAGGACAATTCCCCTTTGTGGTGTCACTCAGCAATAACTTCAAAGGTGTATTTGGGGGTGCTAATACAAGCTGTCTGGCAGTTGTAGATGTAGTTTAATGACATTTAAACATTTTGTGATCTACATGTCACACACACCCTGGGGCTGGAAAAAAGGTGTTAACACCCACAAAGGGGCTGGCCAGGCAGTTCTCAGGGTGGCCTAGATAGACCTTCCACTCTGCTGACTGGCAGGGTTCCCTACGCAGGATGTGCCCTCCTCCTCCCACAGAGCCCACAGATGGCTTACCACCTGCTTTGGGGAAGATGGCTCCTTCCTAGTTCTGGGGCATTGCTCAGCCTGAGCTACAAGACTTACCCCAGAGGGTTCCTTTAGCAGGCACTGTGGGTCTCCTATGAGATCCCTTTGTTCCCTTTTACCAGCCCATTGCATAGCTTCTGCATGTGTTGCTGCTAAAGGCAATCTATGATTTTACTCATACAGAGAATTGCTTCATTCATACAGAGACCAGAAATTGCTGGGATTTTTTGTACCTCACAAGTGGCTTTAGCCAGTGACTGACTGATATAGAAGTGTGCAAAGCCCAGCTCTCTCTCCTGGAGGTGAGGCGTGCTCTGAGGTGCATTTAAGACTCCAGAGCTCCATGGAGGATGATGCTGATGCTGGCACACCACCCTTGCTTGGCTTCTTCCCCTTTCTTGACCTATCTCCTCCACTCCCTTCCTGATCTCCCCCCGGAGCATTCCCTCAACAAATTCCCTGCACATAGACTCTTAGCTCAGGGTTGGCTCTTCGAAGCAGCAAACCCAGGAGGAGCTCCTTTTGCCCCACACTCCCATCTGCAGTAGAGAAGTGCCTCTCTGCAGGTAGCTTATGGAATCCCAAAGGAGGACGGTCCTGCTCTGAAGTTCTTAGAAACACATAACTTTGAGCAGTTTGCCCTATCCTGAGCTACCTGCTTTGTAAACACTTTGGGTGCAGGAGGAGAAACCAGATGCGAAGACACAGGCCTTGCGGTAAATGGAGAAAACAGCAATTCAAATCCTCCAAGGAAAAAACAGTTCCCCCAGGGCAAAGTGCTGGAGACACAGACCTGCCTCGGGTCTGGAAAATTATTTTTTAATGCACTGGGCAGTCTCGGAGCCTCGTGAACTTCTTCCAAAACAGATATAGCCTGCCTGTGTCTCACTGGTCTCAGGGAAAATCTCCCTAGCTTCCTTCTTCAGCTCAGTCGCCATAGAAAAGGGTCTGTGCCTTCAGACTGTTTCTTCATCTGAAGTAAAATGATTGATGGGACACAATGGGACTCCCGAGCCCAGCCATTTGTGGCTAAGGTACTTGAAATGATATAGAGGGATCCCTTCTCCCCAAGCCATCAGGGCAGCCCATAGCCTAGACTTTGGGTAAGAAAAATATTTGAAAATTTGTCTTTTGGAGTTGGCCAAATCCCAGGGTCCAAGTGGGCCCATGGATAAGAATAACGGTTGTGACAGCCAACCGGCCAAGTTTCCAAAAGACTGGATGGTACTACGCAGACTCACTGGTGTGGCAAAGCACTTCAAACTTTGATTGCTTAAATGACTTCTTTTTTTTTTTTTTTTTTTTTTTTTTTTGCTTTGCCACACATGCCCTCCCCCCCCCCCCCCCCCCCCCCCCCCCCCCCCCCCCCCCCCTAATTTTTTTTTTTTTTTTTTTTTTAAATCACCATCCGATCTTGCTCCCCCTGGCCCAAGTGCATCAGTGACATTCTTAAGTGTTGTTCACCCTCTTGCATGTTTCCTTCCAATGGGCAAATAACTCTTTGAGCTATACAGAGACTAGGTGGGAGAGGGTGAATGGGTCAGGGTAAGTTCCTCCAAGTTTCTGGAACAGTAACACACACACACACACACACACACACACAATTTATTTCCTCTGCCAACTCAGGGTTCTGGGGTGGGAATTCACTGTGGTCTATACACTACCTGGCAATAGGAGATGCAAAAGGTGGGGTTTGGGGCCCAAGAAAGCTAATAAAGGGTACAACTTGAGTACTAGAGTTACTAATGAAGTACAACTTATTAAAAAGATTAGTAGGCAAATCTACCTTTCCTGTGATTTAACACAGGAATCATGTGGGTTAGAAGATTTGTGTCCTCCATTTATTGAACATTTTTCTGTTTTCTTGGACATAGTTAAAAATTCTAGCCTCCTTTCCCTTTGTTAATATGGCTTTGATAACTTTGGGCTTCATTTACGGATTTTATATAGGGCTATTAATCACAGAGCAGTGAGACTATGATGATTATAAGAATAGACATAAATGCATAATAACAAAACTTACAAAAATCAATTCCATTGCATTCAGAATTGGTAATAAATCAACATTATGTAAAAAAAACCTTTATGCATAGATAATGCAAGGGTATAAACAATGTTTCAGAGGGAGAACATGTGAAGTAGAACAGATGGATTTAGGCAGACCTGTTACTGGCAAAGCTACAAGCTGCTTGCAGACAGATTAAAGCCATCTTAGAGAGGATGAGCTTTGGGTTGTTTTTCAACACCTAAGTGTTCTATAAATGAGTAAGAGTTAAAATCAGAGCTAGGTATCTCTAAGAAATAATAATAGCTAAGATTTAGGCAAGAATGTACTTAAACTAGTTTGTTAGTAGTTGAAACCTTCTTCACGTGCATCTTTCGAGTCTATCCACTATTATGAAGTACCATTAATTAACCTACATATTTTATTTTAAACTTCTTTGAGTCATAAACTAATGGAGAAAGAATGAATTATTCAATAAATGATGTTGAAAAAGGAGCTGTTTGGAAAAATATAGAATTAGGGCTTTAATACTTTCCGTATGTACACTAAAACAAATTTTAGCTGGATTAAAACGTTCAATTAAATATGACCACTGAGAAAACTAGAAAAAAAATGAAATTTTAACTCATTTTGGAATATGCAAATATTTTGCAGATAAAATACTGAGGAAATCACAAGTTAAAAATATACACTGATGAGCCATTGTAGAAAGCACTTTGGTAATGTAACTCAGCTGTCATTATTTTCTTTGACCTGTAAATCTACTCCTGGGAATCTATTATAAGGAAATAATCCAAAATGTAAATACAATGTTTGTGTAAATATGTTCATGATAGCCTAACTTACAATGGCAAAAAGAAAGGGAATGGAAAGGAAAGGAAAGGATGGGGAAAGAAGAGGAGAGAGGAAGCAAAACAACTCTAAATATCCAGTAACAGGAGATTAGCCAAATAAATCTTAATATATTATGTGAGGGAACATCATGCAGTCATTAAAAATGTCATTTGAGCAATGTCTAATGTATGAAAATTTTCATAATGTAATTAACTATAAAAAACAGGATAATAATGTGTATATCCGATTCTTTAACAAATAAATTTATGTATATGCAGGCATACACATGTATATTGATTCTAAATAGTACATTGGTTCCCAATCTTGGCTGCACATTAAAGTCACTGGGGAGCTTTAAATATATTGCATCCTGGGATTCATTCTCAGATTCTGATTGAATTGGTCTGGGGTGTCACTGGGGCATCAAGATTTTTTTAAAGCTCCCCAGGAGATTTAAATGCGCCCCTCTAGATTTGAGAATTATGGGCATATGATTTAAAAAAGGAAAAAAACAATTCTTCACTGAGAAGACTTGGAGAAAGAATAAATATTTATGTAGCCTTCTGAAGCAAAAAGACGTTCACCTGGCCAGGTGCAGTGGCTCATGCCTGTAATCCCAACACTTTGGGAAGTTGAGGCAGGTGGATCACTTGAGTTCAGGAATTCGAGACAAGCCAGGCCAACATGGTGAAACCCTGTCTCTACTAAAAATACAAAAATTAGCCAGCATGGGCCAGATGCGATGGCTCACGCCTGTCCCAGCACTTTGGGAGGCCGAGGCAGGTGGATCACCTGAGGTTGGGAGTTCGAGACCAGCCCGACCAACATGGAGAAACCCCGTCTCTACTAAAAATACAAAATTAGCTGGGCATGGTGGTGCATGTCTGTAATCCCAGCTCTCGGGAGGCTGAGGCAGGAGAATCGCTTGAACCCAGGAGGCAGAGGTTGCGATGCGCCGAGATTGCGCCATTGCACTCCAGCCTGGGCAACAAGAGCCAAACTCCGTCTCAAAAACAAAACAAAACAAAAAAATTAGCCAGCATGGTGGCATGCACCTGTAGTCCCAGCTACTCAGGAGGCTGAGGCAGGAGAATTGCGTGAACCCAGGAGGCAGAAGTTGCAGTGAGCCAAGATCATGCCACTACACTCCAACCTGGGCAACAGAGTGAGACTCCGTCTCAAAAAGAAAAAAAAAAAGTTCACCTGCTAGCTGCCAGCAAATTTCATAGAATAGTGCCCAAGGAAAACCTTACCTGTTTGTATTATTAAGAAAAATTATCCATAACTTGGAAATAAAGCAAAATGATGGATGCCCATCTTCCATTTGATATACTGGTCATCTAATGGACCCACTCAAGGACTATCCCATTCTCTTTCTTTGACGTACTATTAACTTTTGATCAGGGTCCAGACTCTGTGAAGCTACATCTTTCTTAATTTAGAGATTCTCATGTCATGGAAATTTAAATGATTCCTGTGTGATAGAAAAAAACAACTGCAAAGGTGACACTTTTATTGCTCTGTAAGATATTAACCAGCTTTGTATTTCAGTTAGTAATCTTATTCCAGTATTATGTATGAATTCTCTTTGAACCAGTTTTACCATCTTGTTGGCTCTCTCATTAATGAGTTAATAAATCTTCATCACATACTCCTTCTATATTTTTATGAGACTCATGTTTTTAACTTTTTGAAAGGGTACCTTAAAAACTATCCATGATCAAACATGGATTTAGTGATAGAAGTGAACCTAGAAAACTCATCCTGAGTGGAGATTGATCCAGCAACAACATCTTAGCATTTGGCCACAAAATGCTTCCTTCTCCTGATGTTCTCAGAACATGCGCTCTGTGTGGCTTACAAAAATCTCCAGGCCCTTTGCCCACGAGGTCTAATCCAAGTGCCTTTTAAATCCACTCCATGATAATGACAGGGAATGCCAAATTGAGTAACTGGAGGAGTCAAATTTACACACTAGGGTAGTTACAGTCACAGTTACTTACCTTAAGCAATTAGATATTTGGGTAAATCCAATTTTACCAATCAGTCTTCTGCCATCATTGACTCCCACAATCACTTCAGAGACACTTTATCATCATGTGGAGCTCTTCTGCCATCAAGTGGGACTCCTGACACTTTGGCCAGGGACCTTTTTCTATTTGTTGTTACCCCTCTCAGTGTCAAGTACTCCCATAATGATCTATAGAAGTCTAGAATATAAGCTAGTAGCTTTGCTATTTAAAGAAACCCTGCAGTGAATTCACTTCTAGAGCAAATAATTTTCCAGAGAGTTTAACTGCTTAGTAGGTTGGTATATAGTAGGTTTGTTCAGAGTGGGATTGTGTTCATAGGTCCTGATTTCTTCAAAGAGGGACATAGCAAAACTGTTATCTAAGGCTATATATATACAAAGATATATATATATGGCAGAGTATGGCAGAATATATATATATTCGGCAGAGGTGATAATAATGATGAAGTCCAAGGTGAATGCCCATGTTTTTTGATATGAGATGATCAGATTAATCTGAGGAATAACAATTAGTTTGGCATTTTTGTTTCTCTCACCTCCATGGAAGCAGAATTTGCAAGTGAGTCAGCTCCTTCCTGGGAGTTTGCTGGCTTAGGAAATGTCTGTCTTGTTTCCACAGTGGATCCTGTAATACTGAGGAGCAGATGGTGTTTCTTCCAGCATGGTAAACCTTTTCCAAAAAGGATGGGAGGATAGAAGGAATTAGGTCCATCAGCATTCTAATCTCTATGACAGTCTTGTGGGTGAAATTAGATTCTAGGAACCATTTTAAAGGACCAGCTAATCAGGACTTTTTTTATTTTTATTTTTGTTTTTTTTGAGACAGAGTCTCATTCTCTTGCCCAGGCTGGTGTGCTATGATGTGATCATAGCTCACTGCAGCCTCTAACTGCTGGGCTTAAGCCATCCTCCCACTTCAGCTGCCCAAGTGTCTGGGACTGCAGGTGCACACTGCCATGCCGGCTAACTTCTAAATTTTTTGTAGAGATGGGTCTGGCCATGTTGCCCAGGCTGGTCTCAAACTCATGGCCTCAAGCAATCCTTCTGCCTTGACCTCCCAAAATGCTAGGATTATAGGTATGAGCCGCTGTGCCCAGCCAGAACCTATTCTTATGAAGGGATCTGGGTTTGTGTCATCAACACTATACATACACCTTGGCCTTCTTCATAGAGCCAGAAACCTCAAGTTTGGAAGAGAATTTGCACATCACCTGATCCAGTGTCCCATCTTATAAAGGAATCATGTCCATCAAGGCTACCAGCTGGTTGGTCAGCCTTTCCCTGAAATAGGGAACTCAGTTTTTCCGAGTCCTCTAACCCAGACTTCGGATAGATCTCTTAGAAAGTTCTTCTGCCACTTCCTCCCAGTGCTGACGGTTTTATTCCTTAGAGTCTGTTGCAAATTTTCCTCTGCCAATTTGGTAATTATCAGTAATTATTTTAGTAGACGTAGTTAAAATAGGTGAAGTTCGTAGGTCTCCTCCCTCATGACATTGAAACTAGGTATTATACTTAAGGAAAACAAGCCTCAGGATGGATTCTTCCCTCACCAAAATATTTCTTAGCAAGCAGACACAGTACTAGTTGGAAAACTTGTTCTATAAACACAATGAAGCACCCATTTCCTGTTCACTTGGGCATTCCAATCAGCACCTTGCATAATATTCTAGTGGCAGGATTCAGGTGACCTTGCAGTCAGATCAGATTAAAACAAACAAATAAAAAAAGTGGTTTTTAAAATGCATTCCCTGAACCACCACCAGCAGCAGCATCAGAGAATGAGAATCTTAGAAATGCAAATTGCTAGGCCCTACCCCAGAATCACTTACTACATCAGCAATCTGAGTTTTAACAAGCCCTACCCATGAGAACCGGTCAGGAAACTCCCGTAACCATGACAGAATCAAGGAGCAAATGTAAGCCTTAGGTTAATGGCATACTCAGACTCACTACACACACACACACACACACACACACACACACACACACACACACACATCTGGCTTATGTGGGATGGTAGTACATTTACAGTATTTCTAGCCAATTTTTATATTTTGGACATTCATTCCACCGATAAAAAATTATTCCTAACATCCATTAGGTTAATTAGTAAACCATTCCATAGATCACAGGCAAAGGGAGTTGAAGCACGAATAGTAGCTATCTCAGAAATGTGAGTTCCTGATATAACTCTTTCAAATGCTAACTGCCTATCCTAGAAGTCTGTATCTCTGCTTAGGGTACCATGACTGTTTACTAACCACCTCTTGGGTACAGATTACAACTAATACGTTCATGTCAATGAATTTTAAGTTAAATTACAATTTAATGGCTAACATTGAACCAGTCTAGTATCTATTCCTTGCAGTAACCAGAGTCATGCTCTGTCTTCTTTTCTCCAAGCTAAATACCCTCATACCCTCAATCATTTTTAGCATAATGGGATTTCAAAGCCCTAGACCAAACTGTTCTCCTCCCAGCTTTAAGGTAACTACAAATGAATGAGTATGAACCTGTGATTCAGGAAATCACTTGTTCTGTGGACTTCAGATCCCAGGATAAAGGTACCTACACACACCCTAAATGTTCCACTTCTATTCCCTGAGCCACCACACCCTAGACCTTGCTCAAACTCAGAGCCTCTCTTTGCCAAGCTTCCCTCGCCTAGGTTTGCACCCTCTACATGGGTCAGACATATGGAAACATAGGCAAGAATGTGGGTGTGTGATCCATCCCCTTATCTATAGCAATGAATTCCCCAGTATAGCACATATACCTTCAGTGGCTGGCGAAATGAGCTTAGGAGGATGATAGATGAAATTTGCAATATACATTTTAGTAATTGTGTGTCTACTTTAATGTATATTAAACAAACATAATTAGCCATAACATTTCTGATTTTATATATAATTACTTAGAATGAGGCTGGGTTTGAAAGGTGCGTTAAAATCAATGATTTTAAAAAGACTTAGTGAATTAACAACGTAGTGTGCATTTATGCCTAAATTGTGAAGAAAACATAAGAGGCCCAGGGTTTTGGAAAAACTATTCACAAGGATAATGAGTTCAGGGTATGGGGGCCCTGGCCAGAGTTGTCTTCACCATAAGTACTTTTTCTAGGAAAACAGAAATTATGTTGATCAGCATTATTTACCTGCCAAACTGTTCATCTTTTCTCCAGAAGGCAGTAAAAAATAACACAAAGTGCCAAAACACAATGAGTTTAGCAACACAAACACCACTGATTCTTTGATAAATACCATACAGCTCATATGCCTGCTTTTAATTCGGGAGAGAAAGCCTTCTATACCAAGACCAGCACCCACCAGAGAAGATCTAAGTCAGAAAAAAGTAGAGTTTTAGTTTTGCTATGGAAGGATGATATCATGAAATATAAAAATAGCAATTGTCTGAAATTAACAGTAGGAAAAAGACAGGCTACATTGGCCTTAGTCCTGTTATTTTTATATATTCTAAAAACATTCTCAACTAGCACAGACAAGTCCCTTCCTCTCCACTATTTTGATGTTTGCCATTTCAAGGATACCTTAAGGTGAGCCCTAGATTGGGACTTAAAGATTCAGGCTCTGCATGACTCTGTAGTTTCAAATTACTCCACCTTTCTGAGCTTCCCTTCCTCCTGTGACAAATGACACCCAGTAACCCTCAAGTTCTAGCCATTCTGTGATATTTTGGATGTGGAGTCTTCAAATCCAAGTAAGTTCAGCCAAGCTGAGAATACAGAGAATTTTTGTTCTTTTTCCCCTCTTTTCCTGATTCAGTGGTTTGCTGATTCCTCTAAGTACATGGCGTCCAGTTATCCCTATGTGATTAAAAAAAAATAGCTCATAAACAAGTGGAAGTTGCCTTCGGTTGGATTCCTCAGAAGCAGACCCTTAGACAGGGATTTATGTGATAACGATTTATTAAGGCAGTGCTCGCAGGAGAAACCAGAAAGGGAGTTTGGAGAAGGACAGTGGGGACAGAAGGAAGCCAAGCCAAGGAGCGCCTGCTGGCAGGGTCCCAACTTTGCCATGATCCTGAGAGAATCTTTGGAGTCTACATTACACCTTATGGTTTGTCTCACCTTAAGGCACAGAAGCAGTACAGGAGCTAGTTTTTTGTCCTCCTCTGCCAGTCAGTTATTAGCTAGGGGCCTGCTCTGGGTGTGGGCGGTGGGGGGAGTAGTGGGTCAAAAGCTCCCAGGTAATTGCTGCCACTCTCAGTGGATCAGGCGAAGCAACCCTGGGGTGCTCCTTTTTTTTTGAGACAGAGTCTCGCTCTGTCGCCCAGGCTGGAGTGCAGTGGCACAGTCTCAGCTTACTGCAAGCTCCGCCTCCCAGGTTCTTGCCATTCTCCTGCCTCAGCCTCCCGAGTAGCTGGGACTACAGGCGCCCGCCACCACGCCTGGCTAATTTTTTTGTATTTTTAGTAGAGACGGGGTTTCAGTGGCTTAGCCAGGATGGTCTCGATCTCCTGACCTCATGATCCGCCCGCCTCGGCCTCCCAAAGTGCTGGGATTACAGGTGTGAGCCACCGCACTGGGCCAACCCTGGGGTGTTCTTACAAAGAGGGTCACAGGCACAGAAACACGGAGATGACCACAAAGAACCCCTAAGGGAGCTGAGCAGGTCCCCAATAACCGACTGCTGAAGGCAAAACTGTTACTAAGCCTGAATACACACCAGCTTCCTTCCAGGTGTTGGTGTGGTCATAGCAGCACAGAAATAGTTTGGTTTTCATGAGAATGGTGGGAGTGGGGTCTTTCTGTTTGGTCTTAGATTCTGTCTGTTCACGCACTCCTGAGAGGAATCATTTCGTTTAGGGTATAACAAGACTTTCTTTTATTGTGGCCAAGTGTTAGCCCCACAGAAGATTACTCATCTCCCAAGAACCGAGCTGTGTACCTCACAATACATTTTCATCAGTTCTGTCCTAGGAAGGGGAAGGAAGAGACCCAAACGCAAAGGTTTCTTGTGAGAGCTCCTAGAACCATCCCTTAGGGGCGGTTCTCCACTCCAGCTTCGGGCTGGATGCGGCTGCACTAACAGTAGCACTCTGTAAATATTGATTAAATGAATGAACCTGTTACCGTGGTTTGTTTAACTATGAACAATCAATGAAACAAGATTGGGGCCCCTCTTCTCTCTCTCCTCGTCAGTGAGGCCACCATGCACTGGCTCCTAAGTAAACAATCAGGAACTGTTGCATAATACAAACCACAGGGCTAAATACCCATTTAGCCACATTTGCAAAACAGACAAAAGAAACATTGGCATTTTCGAAAAAGAGAGATTTAGGCATAATCAGTGTTGGTTGTGGCTGGATGCCCTGTTACAACTAAGAAATGCCAATGCTGGCTGCATTTCAATGCCAGGCCTCCCCAGACCCAGCACCCTAAAATGCAAAACCCAAGCAGAGGCCACTTTTCACGATGCTGTCACTAATCCTGGACTAGCCCAGGGAAGGGGCATATCAGGGAAGCCAGACTTCCCTTCTCAGAAGAAACCAGATCAAGACTGTGTCTATTTATATCCAGACATACAGATATAGAATCCCATTTAGGAATGGTATGGGGTGGAATGTTCTGGGAAATAGATTAGCCAAGTTTGAAAGGAATTGGGCTTTAATGCTAGTGCCTCTTCTCAGAGACACTGTGGGAGAGGGTGACAATTCTGTGGGCTGGTTAAAGTACTTGTCACTTGAGATTGTTCTTCAGCCAAATTCTCCTATAAGAAGCATATTAATGGTGTTTAACACATACTATGTCATCAAATATTGAAAACAACCTGGTGAGAAGGAAAAGGGACCACCCCCTCAGATCAAGATGGCCTCCTCAATGCTGGGGAACCACGTTCTTGTGTTTTGGGATAGTTTATCATAAGGTTACCAGAGTTTCCCACTGGATCCTTGCAAAGACCTTCAGCCCTAAGTCATGCTACACATGGATCCTTCCACTCTGGGGGAGCATAAGAAGGACCTGTGGTTGTCGTTGAAAATGCAGGTACTAGCCCGACCTCCACAGATTGCTTTCCACAGGTAATGTAACTGGGAATCTGAATTTTAGCAAGCAACTAAAAAAGATTTTGAGGCAAGGAGATCTCAGACCATGATTTTATTTTATTTTTTTTTTTTGAGACGGAGTCTCGCTCTGTTGCCCAGACTGGAGTGCAGTGGCGCGATCTTGGCTCACTAAGAGGCCCTGTTATGAGCCATTGTGACTCATCTGTTATCCAGACAAGGGGTGTAAAATAGATGCAAGTTGGTATATCAATTCATTCACAAGACATGTGTTCATCATATTTGAAATATAATCTTTTGATTTAACTAGGAAGTAGTTTAAAACCAGTATTTCCTGCTATGAAATGAGGAGATTGAATTTCATGCACAGGAATATTCAAAAATACAATAACAAGGAGCCAAGTCCATCCCATGCTTTAGAAAATTTACAACTATGAACATGGCAGATTTATGAAGTGTCCATTCTTAGTGATAGAAATGTAAACAGAAACTTACAACATGTTATCTGCTGAAAGTACTTTTTGCTCTGGTCCTTAGTTTGCCTTAAGACATAAGCTTTAATTATTTGCAGAGGAAGAAGAATAATTTATCAGTACCATCCACAGAGTCTCCAGTGCGCAAAATCCTCAGTCTCTTCTTCCTCTATCTTATAGAACAAGACTTCACAAACCCTGTTATTTGGGAGAGACAGACCATCGTCAGTGTGCTTTTTCTAATAACTATCTTCTCTTTGTTTCTGAATACAAGAATTTATCTCATGGAAATCAGTCATTTTGTCCACCCTCCAGTGCAGGGCACCATTAGGAGACTCAGAACCCATGGCCCCATGGAGCTTTCAGTCAGCTTGGGAAGTAAATGATGTTGGGAGTCTGTAGGACATGTGAATTGGCGAGGTTAAAATAACATCACGTGGTCAAGAGTGGAGCACAGGCACAGAATCACCCCCAAGGTGGGAACTCCACCTGTCACACCTACCAGCCTAATATGGAGACAATGTGATTTAGGGCGGCACTTCTCAAACTTAGTGCTTGATACGTTGTTCAGTAAGTGATCCAATCCAGTAAGTCTGGGGTGGAACTTCTAACAAGCTCCCAGGTGAGGCTGATGCTGGTCTGGGGAACACATTTGGAGTACCAAAGGTTTGGGGGTTTCTATATAATCCCCCTAGTTTTATATAAAGTTCTTAGTTTGATTCCTATCACATTGCAAGTTCTTGACAAATAACTATTATTATGAAGAGCGTTTTGACAACTAACAGTTGTGTGGCATAGAATGTTAGAATAGATGCAGCTGATTTTGCCTAACAGGGAAAGGCTGCTTCAAACCTGGGGCAAATTCTGATGATTCAGAAAATGGAAGGAATCACCTCTCCACCAGTTTCACTCACCCCTTCAATGAGGGGACTTAGGGCGTTGTCTCAGCAGCAGTCACTGTGCTTAACTATTCCCTTAGAATAAGTGCTTTGCATCTTACAGTTGCATTCTCTTCAAGAAATTTCATCCAGTGAAAATAATAACACCAAACCCATTTTTGATCATATTCCCATGCCATTACAGTCAGGGAAAGAGATTATTAGTCTCCAAACAAATCCAAGTACTGGCTCTTTCTGGAGAGCAAGAATAGAAACCCAGAGAAAAAAAGGTGGCTACTGTGAACCAAATGAGAGCACATTAACTCACGACTTAGATGCTTAGATGCACTAGTTTGATGTCGTTGCTGTTGTTTTGGTTTGTTTGATGAAGATGAGAGACATAAGGCTAAGAGAAATGAATATTTGATTGGATTGAGTTTGACTAAGGTTGTGCAACATGAATAACAGCGGAACAGGGTTATGGTAGCAATACTTATCTTCAATATTGATAAAAGCAATAATGCACTATGAAAAGGTAGCAATCATGGACCTCTAAACATGACAACACAGCTGCAAAACGTAAAGAGTAAAAATGGGCTGAAATAGAAGAAATTGATGGAGCGAACTCACTGTCGAAGACCTGAACACACCCCTTTCAGAAATCAATAGGTCAAACTGACTAGCGAATTTAGAGAGTTTGAAAACATAAACCTTCCTTTTCTGCTTGATTTGATATCAATAGGTAGGTAGTTAGAGTCAAAGACAGAATGGACTTTCTTTTCAGACACAAATTAAACATTCACAGCCATTGGCCATGTGTTAGGGCACAAAGGAAATCTCAACAAATTCCACAAAGTAAAAATCTATGGGCCACTTTCAACATAGTGAAAATAAAACTAGAGATTACAAAAAAAACTCTAATATTTAAATCTTAACATCACATTTTCAAATAACTCTTGCATTAGAGAGAAAGTTAAAACTGAAATTTAAAACTATATAGAAATAAATAACAAAGAACATACTATATGACAAAGCCTGTAAGATACAGCCACAGTAACACATAGAGGACAATTTATAGCAATAAGTATATTATACCCAAAACAAGAAAAATGCCAAGTAAATGAGTCATTTGTGAATTTTCAAATTACCCTTGACACTGAAGAATAACTGCAGCCTGCCCACCTTGAAGCAAGTATCTTGACAGTGACAGACCCTCAGATGTTTCCGTTTCTGATGTTAAACATCTGTCTCAGATGTTTCTGTCTCCCACCACTACTCCTGGGGCTGGGAACATTTGTCCGCAGCTGGTTGCAGAAGTTAGAAATTGTTTTGAGGGCCACAAGGGCACCCTATAACCTTGCAATCAATCATATAGATTAAATCTGATTTGCAATCCTAAAACCCTATAGGAATAGCTGATCAAAGGCAAATTTGCTTTTACATCTTGTATTTTACTTCATGCATTGTTTTAAAATATGTTCCAGAAGTCCGGCATGGTGGCTCACGCCTGTAATCCCAGCACTTTGGGAGGTCGAGGCAGGTGGATCACTTGAGGTCAGGAGTTCGAGACCAGCCTGGCCAACATAGTGAAATCCCATCTCTACTAAAAATACAAAACTAGCCAGGCATGGTGCGCCTGCCTGTACTCCCAGTTACTCGGGAGGCTGAGGTTGCACTTGAACCCGGGAGGTGGAGGTTGCAGTGAGCCAAGATTGTGCCACCGCACTCCCACCTGGGCGACAGAGAAAGACTCCGTCTTAAAAATAAAAAATTAAAAATAAACTATGTTTCAGAAAACACTAACCCCATCTTAGAAGTTCCATGAAAAGGGGATTTTACAGACACATATGAACAGAAAAAAATATACTGTGTGTGTCTATAGGAAATGTATAATGCTCTGGGGATATTAAGATTGATTTTGAAAAATTTCAGAATTTTTGCTTGAGTCTTTTTAGGCTAAGGATCTGTAAATATTTTCTGCACAGAGCCAGGTAGTAACTATTTTCAGCTTTTGGGGGCATATGGTCTTTCCACTCAACTCTGTTGTAGAGTGAAAGGAGCCATTGACAACAGATAAACAAATGGATGTGTGTGTGCTCCAGTAAAACTTTATTTATGGACCCTAAAATTTGAATTTCATGTAATTTTCACGTGTCACAAAATTTTTTCTCTGAGTCTTTTAAATCATTTTAAAAATGTAAAAACCATCCTCAGCTCAAGGCCAATACAAAAACAGCTGGATTTGGCCTGTGGGCCCTAACTTCCCCAAAGCCCCTGGTTAATGTAGCCTGCCCCTTGTTTGCCACTCTATGTAACTATAGGACTCCAGCCCGGCATGGTAGCTCACGCCTATAATCTCAGCACTTTGGGAGACCAAGGCGGGCGGATCACCTGAGGTCAGGAGTTCGAGACCAGCCTGACCAACATGGAGAAACCCCGTCTCTACTAAAAATACAAAATTAGCCTGGCGTGGTGGTGCATGCCTGTAATCCCAGCTACTTGGGAGGCCGAGGGAGGAGAATTGCTTGAAATCTGGGAGGCAGAGGTTGTTGTGAGCCAAGATCACGCCATTGCACTCCAGCCTGGGCAACAAGAGCGAACCTCTATTTCAAAAACAACAACAACAAAAAACTGTAGGACTCCCACCACCCCACCTGGTGATGCTCATGAACATCCCAGGAGAGAAGGTCCTACAGACCAGAGCTACTCAACGTGTGCTCTGTGAACTAGCAGCTTCAGCATCACCTGAAGGCTGGCTGGAAATGCAGAATCAGCTGGCCACGGTGGCTCACGCCTGTAATACCAGCACTTTGGGAGGCCAAGGCAGGTGGATCTCTTGAGGTCAGGAGTTCAAGACCAGCCTGGCCAACATGGTGAAACCCTATCTCTACTAAAAATACAAAAAATTAGCTGGGTATGGTGGTATGCGCCTGTAATCCCAGCTGCTTGGGAGGCTGAGGCAGCAGAATCACTTGAACCCGCGAGGCAGAGGTTGCAGTGAGCTGAGATGGCGCCACTGCACTCCAGCCAAGGTGACAGAGTAAAACTCTGTCTCAAAAGAAAGAAAGAAAGAAATGCAGAATCAGTGACCCCATTTCAGACCAGCTGAATTAGAATCCCTGAGGGTGGGTCCCAGCAATCCATTTTAACAAGGTTTCTGCATATTCTGACTCTGGGGGAAGTTTCAGAAGCTCTGCCCTGGACCACACCTTGTAAAGTGCTGATTTGGGAACACTGAATGCTACATGGGAGTGTCAGAACAGTTCATCCATGTCAGTTAACATGAATTGAACTCTAACTAGGGGTCAGACCCTTTGCTAATAAGCACTGGTGATTTGAGATAATTAATTAGATACTGTTAGGCTCTTAATAGACTGGAGTTTGTCTTACAATCAGAGCCTCGGGGAATAGTTTTGTGTGGGTTTTCTTCCTAATTTCCTCTGCTTCCTAGTTTCCTCTTTCCACCTGCTCTGCAACACACAAGATGGCAGTTTAATGTGCTAATATGAGGGATGTATTACAGGCTGCCTTGATCATAAATGCCACTTCACTACTAACATCCTTTCAGCTACTGAAATTACTATTAATAAACATCCTTATGCCTCTTCAGCTGCTGTCTTTTAGAATGCTAACATGCATGAGTTTGGGGTTTATAGGAACAATTTATTAAACACTAGCAGTAAACATCCCAACAGAAGATCTGGAGGTACACTCAGCGCCCACTCTCCAGCCGTTCTTATTAGAAGAGGGGGAATTGCTTTTTCAGCTTTGAAATGCTGTGTGTTTGAGATCCATTGGATTCATCGGCCCTCCTCCCAAATCACAGATGAATCTCCATGTTTTAGAGCAGGACAAAGGTGTGGGAGCTCCTGGGGGAACCATGAAAGTGATGAAACCAAGGGTATCTGCCACATGGCTTCTCCGCCATCGCACCAGCTGCCCATCAGCCAGGCCTGGATAGGCTGCTGTCAGCTTGGAGCCAGGGTGCCCTACAGCTGTTCTTCACATGCTGAGAATAACATCTTTGAGAGGAGATTGCCAAGGAAACACAGGAAACTTGAGTATGTGTGAGAGAGAGAGAGAGCGAGAGAGAGAGAGAGAGAGCACGAGAGAGAGAGAGAGGGAGAGAGAGAGAGAAAGAGAAGAGAGAGAGCATGCACAGAAACATTCATCAGCAAATAGACCTGAAGGAGTGGGACAGAGCAATAGCACTACAGACCTGAAAGCACATGGACCCCTGCCTTCTAATAAACTGACCTGTGAAAAGGAAAGGTAAATGGCTTGCTTACGCTGAAGATAGACATTTTCCCCCCAGGAACCCAGCAGCAAAATGTAAAGATGGAGCGCGGGGCCAGAAGGCACTTTCGTTTGTCTCCTTGTTGTACTCCTGTGAGAGGTGCTGCTTGGAGACTTGAGGCTCAGGCACTCTGCTGGTTTCCCTGGTTTCAAGCTTCCATGGGTGCTCAGCACCACAGCAACATGCCTTGTGCCCAGCCGTTAGTAGAGGAAAGCTGATTAACAAATACTGAGTTTGTTCCCCTCTTAGCCAAGGGTGTGGGGCTGTCCTGAATTAGTGAGGCTTTCTGAATATTAAGCTCCACATCCTTTTTTACAAAAAAGGTTGGCCTGAACTTTTCTGTAGTTTATTCCCCTCAACAGCCCCATGAGATTGGTATTGTTTGTCCTGTTGAGAAAACTAAAGCTCAGAGATGGCGATGAACTTACCCAGACTCACCCAGCTTCTGAGCGCCAGAGCCAACAGTCCAGCTGGGTCTTTCTGACATCAATGCCTTTATCCACCCACTCCACTAAACTATGGTCCGTAGTCTACTCAACTTCCCCACGGGTCCACTGCTTTATTCTGGAGGGTAGATGCCCAGTCACTTGGGAATACTGAAATTTCATTTCTGTGCATCTTAAGATTCTGGAGTGACTTGGTGTAAATTCCTTCCAGTGTCTGTTTTCTAGATCCTAATTTCTAAAATGGAGACATGGAAATAAAGTCTCATGTATTTAAATAAAACACAGTGTTCACATCTCTACATCATCTCATGAGCACATGTTCTAGTGGCCAGAACAGGCATTCGAAAATTAGCAGGCTCATAGTAAGATGCTCTGTCAGTTATTAAATGACTGCCCATAAAGCTAACCTCACATAAACTTACTCCATTATTTGTTTAACGCCAGTGGTAGAATAAAGCAACCCTAAAGCTTTGTTATTTCTTTTTTTTACTCAGATTTCATATTTGTTGCTTTGCCCAGCAATCACTGAGTAGAGAACTGTGAAACCTGTTATCTCCAAAGAAGTTTCACTTTAGGATTCCTCTTAAGAACCCTAAAGAGTATGATTTTTTTTTCCACAAGAGCAATAAATTTGGAAAGTGATATTAATATGTACTAAAATTTCATCCTTGTTGAGAAAGCAGTAGAATCGTGGACCTGGAAGGCGAGATGGCAGAGCCTCCTCCCCCAGGATCAGATCTAGGACCTGCCTCTGGGAACTTTTGTTCCCTTGCCTCCCAATGAGTGTGTTCATGACTTTTTTTTCATACAGAATTTTCATTTTTATTTTTCCAAAAACTGATTCTCATTCTCATGCAAATAATAATAATAATAAACATGGTAGTGCCCCAAGGCCCTAAATCTAATTTCCTTTCCCAGCTTCGGTTTTCAATAGAAGGACAAACACAAATATGTTTTTTGGTTAGGAAATCATGCTCGTATGCAATGTTTCTGTTTCGTTTTAAGTTTCTTCAGGCATTTACTAGTTAGTGTAAAACAGGCTGCTATAACAAAACAACCCTCACATTTTCCATAGCATAATAGAAATATATTGTTTGCTCGCATAAGAGTTCAGGTGTTACTGGCCAGGAGTCATTTTCCTCCATGCAGGGATATGTCTCATGGTCTCATGGCTTAGCCATCCTTAAAGACTGTTTTTCTGGCAGAAGGAGAAAGAGAGGGAGGAGAATACCTGCTTCGGAACTGCCTTAGACTGACAGGGACACACATTGTTCTACTACCACTCATGGACTGTCTCTAGCCATAAAGCTCCACTTCCTTGCAATGGGAACTAGAAATGTAATTCCTGGCTGCACAGCCATTTCCCAGAGATCATGCTCTACCATGCAACAGTGAGGATAAAGTGCACAGTTGACCATCTCAGCTACAAGACAAGAGCCCATGCCTTCTTCAAATGTGCTACTCACAGAGAATTTTTCATTCTGTCAGATACCTACCCCATCGGGCCCTTTACCCCCTTCCCTTCGATGGCCTGGGGACGTGGCTTCCTCAGAAAGGCCTGTTACAAACCCATGGGCACCCATGATACCAGACATGTCCCCTAGTGTAATTATCATCACCCTGAATCATCTAATTAGACTGAATTCTGTAAAGGCAGGGAATTTGCCTATCTTGTCCATCGCTGTATCCCTAGTGCCTAACACTGCCTGGCATATTACAGGTGCTCAATAAATATTTGAGAAGGAAGAAGGGCTCTCTCTGGAATGGACTCAGTCCTTGTACCTGTTGTTTGCACCATGTGGGATTTCAAGAGAGTAGCCAAGAAATGGACTGGTCACCTTTCAGGACCAAGGACCCACCCTCTTTGGAGTGATAGCAGCTCACCCTCACACAAGCCCTTTTGGCAACCTCTGATGACGACTGAAATAGATGAAAGATTTTCTGCCTTTGGCTTCCACATGCTTCTAAACACAATGGAACACTATTCAACAACAAAAATTGAATGAACTATTGATACATGCTGCAATACAGATAAATCTCAAAATAATTATGCTAAGTGAAAGAAGGCAGACAAAAAGTAGTACATACTATGTGATTTTTATTTATATAAAATTATAGGAAATGCAAACTAATGCATAGTGACAGAAAGTAGATCAGGCTGGGTGCAGTGGCTCACGCCTGTAATCCCAGCACTTTGGGAGGCCAAGGCGGGCGTATCACAAGGTCAGGAGATCGAGACCATCCTGGCTAACACAGTGAAACCCTGTCTCCACTAAAAATACAAAAAATTAGACAGGCGTAGTGGCAGGCACCTGTAGTCCCAGCTACTCAGGAGGCTGAGGCAGGAGAATGGCGTGAACCCGGGAGGTGGAGCTTGCAGTGAGCTGAGATCGCGCCACTGCACTCTAGCCTGGGCGACAGAGCGAGACTCCATCTCAAAAAAATTTAAAAAAGAAAGTAGATCAGCAGTTTTCTGGGCATAGACATGTGGGATAGGGCAGAGGCCAGTGGGTGGGTAGGAGATTTGGAGGAGTAATGGCTATGTTCATTGTTTTGATTGCAGTCATGGTTTCCTGGGTGTATACATATGTCAAAACTTCTCAAGTTGTACACTTCAAATATGTGGGGTGGACTGTATATCTGTTATACCTTAATAGAGCTATTCAAATAAATAAATAAATAAATAAATAAATAAATAAATAAATAAATAAATGTGATGATAAAAGTACACTAACCCCAAACCACATCCCTCCAACCTCATCATTCCCAACCCTTGGGTAGTTTGTCTCTTTAAAAATATTTCACAGGTAGATAGGTGTCTATCTCCATAGCAGAATTGGCAAGTATGTATTTGTGGCATCTTTCGGAGAAACAGCACAATTCTGTTGACCCCTGTCTGAGCATGGCTTTCAGATCAGAAAACTGAGTCATGTGGACTGAGTATGGGCCATTTAGATTTTCTGGTCTTTGCACACACCTACATGAACATATATAAGCTCTCATATTTTCAAATCTACTTCTTCCCAGGTCCAGAGCCAAACCCGTCACTGAACCCCCAGCCCAGGCGCCCAGCCACTCCCCACCGCTACCATGGCCGAAGACGCAGACATGCGCAATGAGCTGGAGGAGATGCAGCGAAGGGCTGACCAGTTGGCTGATGAGGTAAGGAGTGGAGACCTAGGAAGGGAGGCAAAAGATGAAGGCCTGAGTGGTTTGTCTTATTCAGGTTCAGGTAGGGAAAGCCTTTCTTTCAATGTCTCAATTTCTTTAGAAAAAGTAATATGACTTTGATTTTCTGTACACCTAAGGCTTCTGTGGACCAGAATGAGTTGATTATAAAAGCTGCATACAAATTAATGTCTTGGCCCTAACTCTCAATTTCTAGAAATCTTGAGAAGTCAAGGTCCTCTAAGAAGAGAAAGCAATGTCTTTGGGTGCCTCAATTCAGTTCTATGCTGGAGAAGGCTCAGTTCTGAGAACAGATTGTTAACATTTTTGGGAACTTTGCAAGCTGGTTGCTAAATGCAGCCATTATTAAAATTGAATTATATAAACTGACAATTAGATAGATTCTATTAAAATCAAAAGTAATAAACACTCAAACTTCATCACTTCCTAATTATTTTGCTACATTTTACTATTATCCATGATCTTGAGATCCATCCATTTTATATGTAGGGTGGAAATAAGGTATAATAATGTGTTACCACGTATCTTTCCAACTTCATGATCAGTAATATGAAGTTGTAGCTTAAAATCAGGCAGAGCTGGGCACAGCAGCTCTCACCTGTGATCTCGGCTACTTAGGAGGCTGAGGCAGGAGGACTGCGAAGGCCAAAAGTTCACGACCAGCCTGAGCAACATAGAGAGACTCCCATCTCTAAAAATATTTAAAAATTTAAAAATCAGACAGAGTAAGAGTATTTATAACCCAAGAATCTGCAAATACTGCAGATCAGGGCTTGACTTATTGTTTTGCTGATTGTCTAGACTTTAAAAAGTAGAGAAAATATTAATAATGAGATTAAAGTTAAAAGTATGTATGTCTGCAGCCATTATACTATGAATAACACAAAAAGAGGAAATCTTCCAGTATTTGAAAATTATGATTCTCTAAGGCAAAGAAATCCTTTTGGTCATTCACAAATGAGTACAATTCCAACACATGCCTTCATTGTTTCATTTTCTTCTTACTCATTAGTATAAATGAAAATATCCAACCAATATTCATGTCAGAACTACTCTGGTTCATCACATGGTTAGCTATAGACACAAAAGTTCAGCAAAAATCAGTAAAAGCTTTCTGTGAGAATCAATTGGCTATGTGGAATTTACAATAAAGAGAGTATTGTATATTTTATTATTATTTATAAATTTTGTGCTATTCATCCTTTCTATCAGTAAAATAATAAACTTGAATACATGTATGTATTCGTATATTTTTCCCAGATACCCGGTAGTTAAACCTTTACCAGCAGACTGCTGCTTGCAGCCATTCTATTTCAAAAAGCAGCCGGCTGACAGCTCTTCCAGGGAAGTTAACATCCTTCAGGTCCCTGCAGAATCTTGTTCAAAATAAGTTTGTCAGTTAAAAGCAAAGCTTTGAGAAATCACACTGGTTGTTGGATTCTAGTCGTTTCAAAAGAACTGAGAAAAAAGTGACAACGCCGCGCCCGGGGGACCATTGCAGAGCTCAGCCTTTCCGTCTCATTTTTTCTTACCTAAGGATGAAGATAATAATTATTATTATCTTCAAACATGCTTGATTTTTTTCACCCTAAGGCGACAACTTAATTTGTATTGATAAGAACTTCCAATTGTGTTTCTAGGAGCTTTGTAAGAAACTTGATGTTATATTCATCTCGATTCATGAAAAATTATGTTCGTGTTTAAAATTTAATATTCCTGGCCCAAGGAGGCCAAATTAGTCCTCTGAGTATTTGAGATAATTTTTCATGCATTCTGAGCATGCAAAATTATCTTCTCCAGATTACTTCGTCTTTGATATCAAGATCAGCTTCATATGGTTTTGATTTTCTGAAGATAAGCTTTAATGTAATTGCTTTAGGGAATCTGATCATGTAAAAAGCCTGACAGGAAACAGTTAGTTTGAAAATGTAATGACGTTTTGTGTTTCACTTGCCAACTGAAAAGAATATGTGATAGAGACCATTTGTGTTTCTCAAGTAAATAAAGTATTTCTGATTTTCCAAGATCTCTGGATCCTGCACTCATAAAGTTTATGTTTGTTTATTTTTTAAATCTTAGTCGCTGGAAAGCACCCGTCGTATGCTGCAACTGGTTGAAGAGGTAAGAAGTGACAGTATTTTAAGATAAAGAAACAAATCCCTTATGCTGATATATCCTTTCCTAGTTGCTATTATGTTTCCTTAGGCCATGATCCCCTAGATTCCAGTGTGGATGTAGCCCATCAGAAAGGCTCAGAATGAGGGAGATGCTGTATTTAAGTTGCCAGATAGCCATGAAGACACCTTCGCCCTCCTTCCCAGCCCAAGCCACCTCTGTAGTCTGGTCTGGGAAGCAGAGAATAATAGAATTTCCAAGTCAGTGCTCTCAAGAAATCACAGAAGATTGTATCACTTTAAGCAAATCAGAGCAATTTTTAATATACAAAGGAATTATCTACATAAAACTTTATTTGTAATTATTTTGGTGCCTATAAATTACATCTAATCTTGAGATTCTGTTCTAACTTTAGCCACATATATGACTTTTAAAAATATGTATGCATATAGGTGTATCATTTTTAGAAATTGTTCTGTTTAAAGTCAAGCACTAAAATTTATGAAAAAAAATAGGAAAACCCTTTAACAAAGGGAAATATCAAGTCCAATAATATAAATACAGAAGCTTTTTTATATTCCTGTCTGGATTGAGCACCCATTTGCAAGGCAGGGTTAATGAATCCCAAACTATTTTTAAATGGGTAAAATGGGGCAAATAGCAATAATGGAATCAAAAGGGCACTTGCAATCATAAACCTCACTCATTCCAATTTGGTAGAGCAGCAGTCGGCCAGGCAGAATAAATGGATTAATTGAACTTGCCCAATGGGAGAGATGAAGTGGAAAAAGAATGGGTTGGACTATATTTATCTTAACCTAATAAAACAAGCCTAATAGTTTTTATTCAGTGAGATGCTGTTTTAGCTGTGCTTTGAAACTGCTTATCGGTATATAAATACATGTGTGATTATCGTTTTTAGAGATCTTGGGCTTTCTCTGGCAGAATGATTAAATGAGCCTACTCCCCTCATGTTATAAATTGCATATGCAACAACATGAAAGGGAAGAAAAGATAAATTTTACAAAGGGTAAAAGCAAAGGCAGCCGCCTCTCACACTCTAGGAGCCAATGTCCTCCTTCTCTTATTTCTGTAGCTTCAGCTTCTCACCTAGGAATGAGATATGGCTAAATGTGAATTGCCACTGGAGGAGTGGGAAGGAGGTGGCAAGCCTGCACTCCCTAGGAAGCCTGGCAAGTGGGTGGGGCGGGGGGTGGGAGGGTGGGGTGCACATAACAAAATCTGTTATCCCCCAGAATGATAATTCGAGCCTGCAATGTGGCACAAACGGGCCACACCGGAAGGCAGCCCTAGCAAAGCAGGTCCTCAGTACAGGGAAGCAGCGTTCTGTCTAAGTGAAGAGCAATATTTTATCTGCACAGTCCAGGGAACGCTGCCGCTCATGCAGAAATACTTGAGGATGAAGAAAGAGGTAGATATTCTAAATCTAGGAGTGCAGGCAAGAGTCTTAGCATGGACTTATTCTCTCTCAAGTTTTCAGGAGGAAGAAAAATGAAAGAAGCCCATCTTAGTAATATGCCTACATGAGCTCTGAAGTTAACCTGAAGGGAGCCTAGAAATCAACCGAGATATTTATTTGATTGTATATTATTACATTATTATCATAATACATCCTTATGGCTTTCAACCATAGCCTCCAATCCCATTTTTCTTTTTTTGCTTACGTGTGTGCACATCTGATATAAGTTTCCGAAATACCAGAACTGTCACTAATTTGCCTGCCTGTGCAATGTTGAAATGCTGCCTAGACTGTGGAAAGGAGCAAAACAAATCAATCAGAACGCACACCTTGAACTGACCCCTTACACATCAGAGTCTGAGACATGGTCACTTTTTCATGTATCTTCTTAAACTGCAAGCCATGTCGGCCAGTCTTCAAAAATGAGTATCTGCTCTAATTTATTCTAGGGGAAAATTTCTCAAAAGCTTATTGATTGAAGTAGGATTCTCGAATCATATGTTTTTGTTTCTCCTAAAGCATTTTTCAATCAAGCATGCAGCTACATCTTAGAACAAGGATCAAAAGAGATGGAAGCTATCTCCTGCCTCTAATAAATGAGAGGAGGCTATTAGACTCTCCATGCTTAGGAAATTGTGAGCAAAGTGTTATTAGAGTAGACTGATTTGCTCTTACTTCCTCCTGGGTTATTTTATATTTATGGTCAAACATCCTGATGTCTAGGACATTGGCTATTTAGATGATATTCTGCTTTTCAATCAAAAAGGACATTCTCTAAAGAGAATCTGCATTAAATATTCATCAAGGGCAGAAATCATTTGGAAAACCTGAGGATTGAAGCACCAGGATCTTACTCATGATCCCAAGGTTTGACAGTGCCATATAATTTGAATTGAGCTGAATCCTTATTGAAATTCAGTCTCAAAGACAGGAAAGGTTACTAAACTTGTGAAGTCTCCCTAAGGCAAACAATCTGTCTTTCAGTGGAATATACAACTTTACACCATCCTTAATAGACTCCAGGGTGTAGCCGTGGTTAGGGGTGGGGCCTTGCTTTTTAATAGTCATCGTTATCAGCATTTCAAGGGTAATGTAAAACTACACAGAGGTGAGTGGAGAAAGTTCAGAAAAAATGAATGCCATAGATAGGTAAAAAGGTTAGAAATCATGTAGCACTTGGTTCTCAGCCTGGAGTTAGGAACTCTCTTTTGGTGAATGCGTTTCAACAAATATTCACAGAATACCTAACTGGGGATAGGAAGAGAGATGTAAATTGGTATCTTGCTGGGAAACAGATATGTAAGTAGCGCTGCAAATTCAAGGGCATATTTGCCTTAGGCGCATAGGGGAGGGAACAACTGATTCTGGTAAGAGACTCATTAAGGTATCCTTAAGGAGGGAGTATTTAATTCCAGGAAAAAAAGTTAACTCTGCTAATGCTAAATGCAGGAAATGGAGTCTGCACATCAGTGCCTTGGGTTATGTAAATTAAGCCCAGGAAAAGCCCCACAGCCTTAGGGCAGGCCAATTCAGAGACGCCACATAACTTCCATGGAGTGGTTATTGCACAACTAATATTTCATGAATGTTTTAGCATCCTTCTTTTTATGCCAGCTTATCTTTCAAGACTTTCAAGACACTTTGGCCATGCAAAGAGAATAAGCATTCTAAAGCGGTGTATGCCAGACTTTCCGCTAAAAATGAGAAAAATCAGGTTGAGCAGTCCTTTTCAGATATGCAGATGTGGGGTCTTTTGGAGAGAGTGCCTGGAGTGTTCTAGTTTTAGTTCAAATGTTTTAGACTTTGGGAAAAGCATCTCAGAATGGCAAAAGAAAGATTCGAAACGTTCTATAAAGATTGTCTTAGTTCATCTGGAAAAAAAATTTTTTTAATTAAAATAGAGAAATAAAAGAGAAAAGAAAGAAATGGAAAAGAAAAAGTAATCCTTCGTATCTCCAACTCCCCTGTTTTTAAGTAGGCGATTTTCCCAGCAATCTCAAACAGAAACTAAGAATTGAGCTAAGATAAAAATAGAACCACCTCCTCACACTCCTAGCTACTAAAACATAATACTATTTAAGGAATAAGAGAAAGTAATATTCTGCCTCCCTGAAATCATGTCTCTATCCCTGCCCATCTCCTTAAGCTTCTAGCTCCCCCCAAAAGCAACCTAGTTATTTTTAATAGAAGCTGTCAGCAAAAGAGTGGAGCCAAACGCAAGTTCTAACATGTACCAAGGTGAAATGTGCCAGGTACTGTGCTTGGAGCTATCACTGTCATCATCATCAAATGTACATTACCTAATTCAATCTTTGTCAGCTTCCTTCTACTACTACTTTGATCTCTGTTTTACTGTAGAGGAACTTGAGGTACACAGTGGTTAAGTTGCTTGCTTGAGACACACAGGTATATACGGCAGAGATGAAGTTAAAACCCAGGTCTATCTGAGTTCAGAGTGTAAGTTCTTACACATCACACTTCTCTTCCACCAGCGTCTCTTACAATCATTATTTTTCTTTGAGAATTCCACACACACACACACACACACACACACACACACAAAAGGATCTAAGGAAACAAAGCAGCTCATTCTAAATGGATTGAGATTCTACTCAACGTCTTATTTCCTGAACTCATGGAGGTGTCAGCTTCCCATAGAGGTGAACCTTGAGAGGCTGGACCCTCTGAGGCTCATCTTACCCTCATAACTACTGTGAGAAATTATGAGGGAGCAGTTACTGTCCCCATTTGACAGCTGGGAAGCTGAGACACAGAACAGGTGACCTTAGAGCACTAGCATTATGAAGATAGGTCTAGAAGTCAGAAGTAATGACTCCTAGATCCTGGTTCTGCCCACCTGACCGAATTGTCTCACAAACAAAGGGACACATTTGAGAGGTCATGCATTTGTCTACCCATTATCCTTAGTGCCTAGAGCAGAGTAGAGGCTCAATAAACTAGGAAGGAAAGAAGGAAGGAAGGAAGGAAGGAAGGAAGGAAGGAAGGAAGGAAGGAAGGAAGGAAAAGTAAAAAGGAGCCTGTGAGTGATTAACCAACCTATCAACCACTCAATCTTCTCAATCTTACTCGGCATCCCTATCCTTATCTTAAACGTGGAGAAACATTCTGGAAGGCCAGATGTCTCTTCCAGGGTCTCATGACTGGTTGCTGGCTGAGCTAAGAGCACAACCCAGTGTTCCTGACTCCCACATCAGTGCTCTCTGCTTCTGTTCTCCCAAATTGGGGCAACCTAAAAAACTCTTGCTCCCTCAAATTAGTTCCGTGAATCATTCTAGTGTTAAAACATTCAGCACCAAATTGGACAAATGTGCAATTATACTTGCAGGGCTCCACATAAAAATAAATGGGTATAATAGAATATCAAGAAAGTGTAAACAGATGAGGGCTGGACTGACCAAACTAAAATCACTAACCTTTTTCCCAACCACTGTCCCCAGTAGAATGGAGCAAAGATTTCATGTGTGGCCTGATTGGGCCCTCGAGGAGAAAGTGCTCTCCGAGATGCCTCTGCCGTCAACAGAACCTGCATTGTCACATCCCTATGCCCGAATAGCCATCTGCCTTTTATAATTTCATCTCACAAGAAATGGAGAAAGAATGCAGAAAAGAGCAAATAAATCATTAAAATACAGGCTAGTACAGACAAAAGCCTATTTACAACCCATTTAAAGAAAATATTTTGAAATGTCTTTTGTGGTCTAGAACCTTGCTACTCGATGTATGTCCCTGAACCAGCTCCACATGTTAGGGAGCTTGTTAGAAATGAAAAGCCCAGGCTCTACCCTAGCCCTACGGGATCAGAATCTACATTTTACAAGATGAGGATTCATATGCACATTCCAGTTTGAAAAGTAGTGGTCTAGAAGCTTCAGATACTTGATAATGATGATATTTTTAGTTTGCCTAGATAGCCTGCTATAGATGCATTTTCTGAATATATTTATTTTAGAAACACTCCATTCTAGCACATTCCACATATTAATTTGTTTAATGCACATACCTCCTCAATGAGGTATTAACTATTGTCATTGCTGTCTTACAAAGGAGAGAAAGGAGGCACAGAACAATCAGGACACTTGCCTAAGGCCCCACAGTTAGGAAATGAAATCACCAGCATTCCAGCCCAGAGTCTGGCTCCAGAGTCTGTGCTGTCAAGGACTCCTGAGGCCATCCTGGGCCAGCCCTGTCCATACTACATCCTGACTTTGCCACTAAAGCCTATCAAAGTGTGCTCAAAGGCAAGGTAGGCTTTTGTGTCCTGGAGATTTAACTGCACACATTCTCTAAAATGGTGAGTTTATAAAAGCTCACAGAAATCATTTTCAGTATTTTATTTTTCGGAAGCACTATTGAAATGTAAGTGTTAAAATACTATTTTTTTTAAAAGCACTTTGTTGGCCTCCACTAGTATCTCTCTCTTTCTTTCTTAGTTCAAAGTACATCAGTGGAAAATAAGCACCATGAGAGAGGTCCTAGCTTAGAATTTCTTCTGGGGGTACCATGAGCTTTACTTGAAAAACCAATTCATCCAAACTGTAAGCAATGCCATTTTATACCCATTAACAGTCACCCTGTAAAATGGAAGGCATTAACTGATTAGGCTTTCTAGAAATTAGGCTTCTTAAGTATGAGTGATACAGATATCTTTGTTCCTTCTCTCCTGCCCACCAACTCCCACTCCCTTCCTGCCCATGGTTCAGGTCATATTTGGTTTATTTGAACAATAAGGAGATGAGGGATGCCTTTTAAAGACTTCTCCTGAACAGAAGAACTTCTGTAAAACTTGTAAAGGAATTCTTTTCTCACACTAGATTATTATGCAGAATATCAGATTTCAGAACTTGGAGCCCTTATTTCTCATCTCAAACCCATTCTAAATACTGCAGACTCTCTCTATAGAGAGAGAAAATTGGAGAGTGAGTTTCCTTTTGAGCTGTGTTTCCCAATCTTTGTGAAGCCATGCTCTCTTCTGATGAACCTAAAAACCTCAACCCCCACCACCAAGATTCTTGCACATCTTCCCATGGGGCATCCCTCCCCAATTTCACTGATGAAGACTTTCTGATAGATCGTGCCAAAGAAGAACATTTAGACTAGAAGATTTCCAAAGGTTTGCTTTCTGTGATTGGTGTTATAAAAACTGTAAACACGTTTATTTCCAAATATAAAATTATAGTATAATATGAAGTATGTGTATTCCGATTTCATACAGGCCCCACCCCAGCCCTACCCCATGGAGACAGTGCTCCATTTCCTCATTCTGCCTAAAGCATCACTGGTAGATCAAGTCCACAGCTGGCCCATTCTTCTATCCCTCCATAATCCCTCAGGGCTCTTGTCATACTTCCTCCCTTTTTTCTTTTGGTCCTTCTTCATTTTCCATTTCTAGGGCTAATTGTCCCCTTACTGATTTCTCTTTCTCTCTTTTCTCTCTCTAACTCCTTTTCAACTTTGCTACCGTTATTGGAATGTAGAGTAAAGATGCTGGTATCAGGACTTTGGTTATGTTGGATGAACAAGGAGGTAAGTTCAGATTTCTTCAGTAAGAACAATTCCTCTTCTGAATAATGTGCATTTTAAAATTACTTGTGCATATGCAGATGGTCGCTTTGACATGTGTTACACACGTACACGAATATGCAGGTTCTAGATTTTTCATCTTGCTTTTTTTCTTTCTCTGTTGAAAAGATTGGTAAACGTATGGAAATGTTGAGGCCTTCTTCATGAGTGAATCAATGATACCACTATCTCTGTTATATATGTTGGGGTAACAGAATTTTGAAGGCAAAAGCCATTGTT
This sequence comes from Nomascus leucogenys, assembly GCF_006542625.1. Lineage (NCBI taxonomy): Eukaryota > Metazoa > Chordata > Mammalia > Primates > Hylobatidae > Nomascus > Nomascus leucogenys. The sequence goes on from NC_044391.1 coordinate 4,613,634, forward strand.
TGTTTTTTTAAAATGATAGTATTTTGGACAGTGTAAGAATTTTCTTATTATCCTTGCCCCTAAACTTTCCCAATAAATTTGGTTTTCTTCTTATAATATGTAGATAGAATGAGCATATGGCATATCATGTTGTCTGCTTCTTTTGACCATCCCAATTCAGTATCTAGTAGTTTTGATTTTCAAGTCACTATGGGTATTTCTTAAATACCTGGGAGCTGTTTTTCACAGAATATAACCTGAGGGAAATTATCTGGAAAATAGAACATTGAACCAATTGAAGTATTTGGCCCGTTTTAAAGATTATTACAGAAATGCTAGAAGCAAGGAAAATCAGAGAGCCAGCTTTTTAATATAGCATCTCTATACCTAACATGGAAACTAAAAAGGGTAATATCATCATTTTTCTTCATCTCAATGTATCTAGCCTTATGGTGAGATTGTACATAATTCTAGCCACAAGTCAGTTACCTGATTCCACTCTGAATTCTTATCATAATAAACAGATTTCTGCAAAGTTTTTTTCTTTTTATTCATACTTTGTAAAAGCATTAGAACATTTTTTGGAGTCATGACTATTTTTTTGTAATGGCAAAGATGAAAATGTACAATGTATTCACAACACAGGAAACCTTAAATAAACTCTAAGCATAAATCTCAAGCTGTGGGGGAACGTGCCTGACAGATAACAGAAAGAAGGCACTTCTCCTAAAATTCAGAGAGCCCTTGCGTATCAAAGAAAAGGGCAGCAACCCAAAGGAAAAATGGATGTAAAATAAGACGTCATCACAGATGTATGAAACCATGCTCTAATCACCAACAAGGACAAGATACCACTTTTTAGAGCAGACTGGCATAAATTTTAAAAAATGATAATAACCAGTGTTGTGAATATGTTGGGAAAACAGAAACTCTTATTCCACAGCTAGGCACTGTAGGCTGACACAAATGTCTTAAAGAATAATTTGATAATATCTTCACATTTTAAAGTGCACCCATCTTTGACCAAGACACTCCACTCCTAGAATTTTACAGTGCAGATATACATTTACAGTTATATGAAGTAAAATGCATGTGGCTTACTCATAATAATGTAAGACTAGAAACAACTTAAGTATCTGTCGGTGGGGAGACCAACCCAATTAATTGTGGTACGGCCATAAAAGAATTGTTCTGCCACCAATATAATACATAAGGTAAATCTTTATTTACTGACTTCTGTGGAGTTGGGGTGGGAGCAGGAAGGGACTGGAGGAAGATGCCTCATTTAGGGTCCCCTGGGTAGCAAATGCCAGGAACCAATTAGAAGCAAAAGAGATTTATTGGGGAAACGTCTGTGATAGGTCAAGGGGAGAGTGGGCGGGAGCAGGCAGAGACAGCCTTCAGACTATGAAGCAGGTCTGACGCCTATAAAAGTAGATGGGTACCGCTCTGAGAAGCCCTCAGCCAGGCCGATGGGGAGCCCGAGAGCAAAGAGTGCTGATTAGAGGAGCCCTGTGTTGGGCAGAAATGTTCTAGCACTAGTAGCCCATTGTGCTCAGCCATTGGCTTGAAGCATCCCAGGAACAGCCTGGCCTCAGGGTAAACACTGTGGCAGGCTGCATAGTTGCACAGCTGGAGGCATCTGGCTGTCACATAAGGACTTTCGGTTTTACATTATTTATTTGTATTAAACTTTTTCAATAAATATATACCAATTGATCAAAAAAAAATGGAGAAAAAAGCTTGAAAAAAAAGTTGAACATAAACCCCAACGTTTTTCCTTCAATTTTCCCAATACAAATTGTCAAAAGTTGTACACAAATAACAAAGTCTATTAGAGTTCCATGTTGACGATATTGCAGTGGCAATGGAAGCCTTCAGAACTCCCCAAATGGGTTTGTTACTATTATGTGACTTCTTGGCTGGATCTGTGTAACAATGTCCCAGGCTTTGAAACTCAGGATGCAGCAAGTCATTGCTTTTAAAAAAATAACTAAACAACAGGTTCCCAATAGAGGAGTAGTACCTGATTTCCAGTGCAAAATTGAAACATATACACTCATTAGGAGTTTCACCTTATTTATTTTTTAAGTTAATAATTTGTAACTTGATGTGGGTGGAAAAAGAGACATTGCAATGGAGGGTAGACTTAGGAAAGATTTAGACTAGAACCTTTTCCCCCCGAACAATAAAGCACTGACATAAAGACATGGAAAAGAATATATACAAACCTGGAACCAAAAAGAGAAAACATGAATAATAGGCTTACATGAGTGATAAATTGCATTGTACTTTGATGAAGAAAATCTAGAGATATAATTTGCTGAAATCTTCATAAAAATGCAAAAATATATATTCTTTAGCACAAATGATCTCCAGAATCACCTATGTATTATTCTCTGAGAAACAAAGCAGAATAGAATGTCTGTTTGACAGATTTCCCCATGAGACACTTAATGTTCTCGGCTAAGACATTTCAATTATGACCATACCACAGTAAATGCTGAATTCCTCAATTAAACAAGGATAGACTGGGTTTTACCAGACGTGTGGTGAGTAGATAGACACTGATGAGAAACATGCAACTGTAAAACCCCCGAAAGTGGGTGGTTTCTGGCCGGTCTTAAATGGTACACATTTCCTTTATAGTATAATAGGAGCTTAGGACCTTTTTTTTTTTTTTTTAATTAGGCAGTAGGGACCCAGAAGGACCTTTCTAATTGACAGATGAGCATGTCAACAGCTATCTTCATTGCCATTATAAATGCATTTTAATTTTGCCTTTAATTGTTTAGATCAGTAACTGCTTTGAAATTTCTCTTCAGTTATGCTCTACTAATTTCGTTTATGCGTGAGCACCAAAATTGTTGACTATTTCTACCTCACAGCAGCAGGGAACCTCAAGAAACAGCCATCCTTCTAAAGAACCATCTCAACCACTGTTGGGTCAGGCCAGGCCATTCCAGGTTGTCCAGTTAAATGATTGCGCTAGGAAATTTCCTATGGAATTCTTGCTTTATACCCAGGTATCGGGAGACACCAAGGAGCACTGAGCATGACAACCAGCCCTGGAAACCTACTGAGCCCTGGGACTTTCATTCCTCTAGAAAATTTGTCACCAAGGGAAGTCCCCAAATGATCTTGGCACTAATGTGGGCTTTTACCTGCATATCTCTTGTTGCTTTTGCTGGTCTTTGCTGAATTGTATGTCTGTTCTGATGCTGAAGATGTGACTCTTGGGAAAATCTCCTGGGATCAACTCCAAACTAAACAGTGAAATATTTGACTACTGTCTGACAGAAGAAAGACAAAGTAAATCCCTGTCCAGAGAGTCGGCTATCTTAAAAGGTTCATGGCACTACAAGGTGGCATTTGAAAAACCATCTCTCTAGCTAAAGTCCACTCACCAATAACCGTTATGAATGCCTAAGGCTGTACTTAGTCATGATAGCCACATAGGGCTATTTAAATTTAAATAAATTTCTATATGTTCATAAATGCTAAGAAAAATGAAATTCATAGAGGCAGCATCTTGTAACTGGGTATACTCATGAAGGCTGCATACTATATTAATAGTATTAATGCTTACTATTCTTCTACTGATTTTTTACTAGGTTGAGAATACTAAGGGCCCCATGTTGGCTTACTTAGGAGAGATTAGTAGAAATTTTCTTTCCACCAGTCATTGGAAAAATATTAATGAAAAACATTAATATAGATTCTTGAGGATCCTGTCATTGGTGGATCTATCACAAATATCCAGTGATCCAATATCATGGCAAAAGAAAGCCCAAGCTCTGGCCCCAACATATAGTGTCACCTACCTGAAGACCCCCTCCCTACTGTTATTCTCCTCCCAGCCCCCAAGAATAAACAGAAACCAGCCAGAAAACAAGCTTAGGGAGATCAAAAGCAGTCAACACTGGATGGTGCGTTGCATCAGCCTCAGAGATGCTGCTGTCCATCCCAGAATGAGATGCTTTTAAGCATTTCCTGAAAAGCATCTTCACAGAAATCACTGAAGTGCCGTGAAGTCCCAATATGCCAAACATCTCCACAAACATAACTCAGTACACTCAAAAAAATAATATTATTGCTAGAATTTCTGCAACAAAATGATTCCACAATATTTTTTAAATTAAAGGTTTGACTTAGAATTCATATATAAATGTATATTCAAGTGATATTGGTAGTTATAAAATAGTGTTCTGAATCAACTATTTTCTGAATAGTTTTCTGAATCAAATTCAGCTTCAGAGTTTTCTCTTTTAGTCAAAACTTTGCCAAATTAAGCTGGTAACCGATGGCAGAGCCCAGCTTCCTGAAATAAGGATTTAGACGTGCCTGTTTGTTTTTCCCTTTTTAATATCAATTATCTAATTCATGGGTCCAATACCTGTGCACCAATTCACATATATATGTTACCTCCTAATCTCTGGAAGCACAGTGGATGGGTCCCTAATATCTTGTCAGAGAGTTGATATTTTGGCCAAAAAAAAAAAAATTGTCAACTTGCTTTGTAACTTAGGAGAAACTCCTCAAGAAGGACAGATAATTGCGTATGTGTCCCCATGCCATAATCTATGCTTATTTCAGCTGTCATTAGCTGGGGGCAGCATCTCTCCTTCTGAGCCCAGATGCCTGCTCCAATCCGTCTCAAGCTTGTACTCCCAGAGGCCATTAGCAATTACTTGATTGGGATTTGGCATCCCTATTGTCTGTACATATAATGGTTCTTCATCTGATGATGAGTTCCTTTCCCCACACCAGTCCCTCCACTTGAATATTTACCTTGATCTAGAGACTAATTTATTGCATTCTTAAAAGGAAACTGGAGTGAAATCCTTAGAAAAGAAAAATATCTTCTCAAATGTAGAGATTGCCATGTGTGTGTATATATATATATATATATATATGCCCTTTTTAAAAATTTTTTTAATTGTAATTTTTATTTTTGGGATGCAGTTTCACTCTTGTTGCCCAAGCTGGAGTGCAATGGCGCAATCTCAGCTCATTGCAACCTCCACCTCCCAGGTTCAAGCGATTCTCCTGCCTCAGCGTCCCAAGTAGCTGGGATTACAGGCACATGACACCATGCCCAGAAATTTTTTTTGTATTTTTAGTAGAAACACGGTTTTACCATGTTAGCCAGGCTGGTCTCAAACTCCTGACCTCTGGTGATCTTCCCGCCTCGGCCTCCCAAAGTGCTGGGATCACAGGCATGAGCCACCACGCCCAGCTATATTTAGCGGATTTTTTTTTTTTAAGCCGTCACTGTGCCTGTATTTATTCAGCAAAAGTTCTGCACTACCTTATTATCTCCTCCAGGTATTCAATGCTGGATAAACAACGAAATTTTGTTTTCACCTGTCATTTCAAAAGCATAGAGAAATAGCAGATTCCTCATGAACTGAATTCTGTTCTTTAGCCTCATGAAAGAAAACACAATAGGCTTTTATTTTCCAAATTCACAGTCTGGCAGTTTGGGTCACTAGTGAATATATCTTAGTTTTTTTGGAAGCACAATTTCCACTGTATAACTTAATGTGAAATTGTGTTTAAGTGATGATGTATGCCCTTAGGCTGGAAATGTACTTATCAGTTGTATTCTAGGCATGCCTTTATTCCAGGAGGCATAGGCATGCATGCATGAAAATACAGATGAAAAGAGGAATGGAAATGTAATTAGGTTTTGTAATTAGACAGCCAAGACATCCATTGCTGCCTTCCTTTAATGGTCTTTTAAAAGCTGTTTTAAAAATCCTTTCATTGAACTCAATTGTTATCTCAATTTGGTGACACAATTCAAAAAAATTAATCAAGTTGGTATATGTAACCTTGGCAACCTAGAAGTATGATTCATATTTATAACTATTGATCTATGTCTTACATACACTAAGGTCAGCTATGCTGGCAGCAGTGACACCATATTGTCCTATGTTCCAATTCATCGTCCTACTTCCAAAGAGACATTCATTCTCCCTGCTCTCTGCCTGGGCTTGGAGCATGCCCCCCATTATAGACTTGGAAATCAGGGGGCAGAGAAGTGAAATCCCTTCCAAAACATTCATAGCAATTAAGTCATAGGATGAGAGAGGAATTGCAGTGTTCCAGGATTTACAATGTTGCTGTGTGGATGTTGTTCTTTTTTTTTAAACAGCTTTTATGAATCACATATGCACAATCAAGTGCAGACCATGGCTACCTCTGGCTAGACAGCCACTGCTAGGGGAAGAAAAGAGTTCCATACCCATTGCTTATGATTGCTGCTGCTGCTGTTGTCTCCAAAGAAGAAAATGGATTCTATTTTCTACCCTTATCTGGTTGAGGATGCTTAAAAACCAAAAGATGGAGATATTTTAAAGTTGAAGCAGATACTTTCTTTAGTAGCGTTAAATTGGAATGCCTAAAACATAAACTAACACCGTTTTTTTTTTCTCCTGGATTTCACTGGTGCCTGAGTAAGCGAATATGCTGTGCTGTTTTCCTGGACACTCAGAATCAAGCAGGCCTTCGACCCCATCCCATCATGTTTGAATTACAAAGTATTTTGAGCATCATTTTGTTTGTTTCCTTCCACCCATACCTGTGTAGAGCAGCGGTAGCAGTCTTCAACAATGCATCCTCTTGGACAATGCATTGTAATATCTCTCTTTCAAATTCTGTTTCACATAGTCATTTCTCATGTTCTGTTGGAGACCCCCAAAAAATTCATTCCACACTGTCATCCCTTTGTCCTAACCAGAACAACTCGATCGTGTCGAAGAAGGCATGAACCATATCAACCAAGACATGAAGGAGGCTGAGAAAAATTTAAAAGATTTAGGGAAATGCTGTGGCCTTTTCATATGTCCTTGTAACAAGTAGGTACTGGGTACCAGCTCTAATCTGTGGCGTCCAGTTTTCTTTCTTTCTTTTTTTTTTTTTCTTTTTTAATGTCAAAGTGAATGTCTGAAGTTTTGTCTTTTTTTCTTTGTCCTTTTCCATCTGCTTCATTCTGTGGGGATAAAATACTTGTGTTTAATCAGAACAACTGGAACGCATTGAGGAAGGGATGGACCAAATCAATAAGGACATGAAAGAAGCAGAAAAGAATTTGACGGACCTAGGAAAATTCTGCGGGCTTTGTGTGTGTCCCTGTAACAAGTAGGTGCTGCCTGCCTGCCTGAAGCTTTGATTTCCCAAGGCCCATCTCCAAGCCTTGACAAGCTCATTCCTGCCAAGCTCATAGGCAGGATGAGCATGTGGCATGCAGAACAGATCAATACCGTCTCCAGTGCATTCATCTCATAGCATAGATGATATTAGCAGGAGTTACTGTTGATGCATTAAAAATCAGGCATACTACAGTGAAAGCTTCACTGTCAGCAACTTTTATTGATGAACGTTTCAACATTTTCCAGAAAGTGTACCTTGAGACAGAGGCTAGCCTCAAGAAAGAGGCACCCAGGGAACTTCCTTTTCCCCAACCCCAAGAGTCAAAATTACAGATTTAGAAAAGGCTGCGGGTAAGTTTGGAAGATGAGAAACACATATGTGAAGGTTTGATTTTTCCCAAAATAAAAGAGACAGGTAATTTGGCCCAGGGAAGCATTCTATAAATTAGAGAATATGACAGAGATTCTCCCTTTCTACTGCCCACCAGTTGCCAAATTTGGTCAATAGATGCTGCCGCTGCACCCAACACAGAGGCAATGAGCTCTTCAGCAAGAAGCGTTCAAGCCTTACTCAAATTGGACCCATCCCTCCCAAATTGTTCTCCTTGGAAGATCTGCCTGTACACTGGCTGAAATGTTGAAATGTGTAGATTTTGCATGCACAACATCACAAAACATTCAACTGTTCTCAAGGTTCTGCAACGCTTTTTTGGAATGTAGCAGAAATGTGACATGTGGTTATAAAGGTTTGCAACGGAAGGAACCTAAAACTCAGGGTTCTGGAAGATTGTCTCATTTGACTAGTGGTGGAAAAAGAAATGCATGAGTGGATTGCCCAACATGCATTTGGAAAATTAAACTCCTTATCCAATCTCCCTCACCCCTCCCACTTCCCCCTTTTAAAAGAAGACTTTTTCCTAAAAGCTCTCCTGATCCTAGCTTTTAGAATAGAAATTGATGTCATTTTTAGCAGATTATATGACCATTCACATCCTTTAAACTTTGAGGCTGATTTAAAATATCCCACTTCCTGTTTAGGAGGGGGAGGGGCTCATATTGCAAAAAAATTAAAAATTTTTGCTTTTTAAAGAATGATCTACAGTAAAGCCTGATTAACTGGAATCTAGCTAACTGGAAACCTCAGCTGCATGCTCTTGCTCCCTTCCATTTTTAGCAAAAAAGAAACAAAGAAAAAAATCACATCAGAAATGTAAAATAGTTTTTCTTTCAGGGTAGTTTACATTGTCTCACTTAGTCTCCATCCTCCTGCAACTTCCACATCTATGAGGACCAAACAATAAGAGTTGATCTTCACAGGAAAGGCCATCAAGCAATCAATATAAATGATAACCAAGGAACGATTCAATCAGGTCTTCCACCTTAAGACTTTCAGGCAGGAAAGTGGCTCAGGAGTCTAGCAAAGATATTCACTCATCATCCATGAAACAAAACTTTCCTCCATGGCCCCACTGTTCATTAAGAAAGTCATATAATTCATCAAAAAAAAAAAAAAAAAAAAAACACCTCATTACCAAGCATTCCAGTTAGTCAAGATTTGACTGTATATTCCTTTCAGTGGCAACTTGCCCCCAGGTGAGATTTCCATCCATTTCATGATAAATTCCAACAGATACATTTTCCCCCCTTCATCAACTGTGTGTGAAGAAAGGGTGAAGGCAGGGTCCCCTGGGATGGATTCTAATGTTCTAATGAAATGATGGCTCCTACGAATTCCACTTTTGAGTGGTCACTAATTTCCTTAATGCACAAGAGACCCTAAACTAAGCTTCAAAGCTTGACTGAGGTGTTCCCTATTGTGTGTAAATAATGCTTTAAAAACCATGTGTCACAACGCAGTGGCTGGTGGTGCCCTGGACTCTCTGAGGGCTTCGCCCTGTCTCGGCATGTTTCAAGGGACGATGGTAGATGTACGGCAGTGATGTGAGTCTATGTGCAGCATTGTGGGTGCAGTGGTTTGCCTTCTTTCAGAAACGCATACTTCCCAGTCCTTTGACTTTGCCAAAGATGGTATAGCAGATATTTGACATAGCAGAAAACATCACAAAGTCCATATAACTTCTTTTAATCTGAGGAGGGAGGAGATGGGGAGTTGGAAAAATAAAAATTAAAAAAGCCAGACTCTAAGCCCTATTAAATTTAGTTTGGGGATCTTGTTTCATTGAATGGGTCCATGGCCCTTTGGTGCAATAAATTTTGACTGCACTAAGGCCTGCGGCATTACAGACTTGATTGTGGGAGTTGCCGAAATTCCATTGGTACAATTTTCCAGTTTGTCTCTAGGGTTGCTTGGTCCCCAGTCTGCAAGTATTAGAGCCAGTTTTAATAGATGGCTGTGGTCCTCTGGCGAAAGAAGAAAATAAAATGTTAAATTCCGGTGTCTTACAAAAAAAATGTGAAAATGGGACCAAAGAATGTCTCTTGTTTTTGGACTAAAAAGCATATGGTTTCTACTATGTAAAGAACCTAAAAACATCTTTGATTGCCTTTAATTACAACACTCACCAAAATATGCTGCACATGTTTCTATTGGGCACAATAGGTATGCCTGGATTTTAAGTTTTTCTCCAAGGCAGCTCAGTGAAATACAGCCCATGGAGACCATACCAGCATTAAACCACTCTCCTCCATTACGACCCCAGGATAGTTTAAAGTAGGAGTTTGTAAGCACTCTCTGCCCTGCCCCTCAGCCCAACAAAGAAGCTACTGAACCTGCGTTTCAAATCCTCACGAAGGCTATTACTGTCCTGCTAGTGCCTTTTTCGAGAATGGTCAACTTCTGGAGTAGTTTGGCTTAAATGAGAATGCTTCACTTTCTACTCATGCCTGTAGCTGGTGCATGAAGAAGACATAGAGGGGTTTCCCTTTTTGGTGCTAGATGGCTTGTTCTCTCTTCTCTTTTCCTGCGTTCATTTCACTATGCTTCTTTTACTTTTTGTCTCTGTGGACAAAGGTTTGTACATCAACTCTGGATGTATGGTGACTGTTTGGAAGTACCGATATATTATCTAATTCAAATCACTCTAGAGGCAACGCAAAGACCATCACTCTTGGCCAACCACCAATCCTTTATGTCCTTCATGGAGATTTGGAAATGTTAGTTCCACACGTGTTGGAAAAAAAATATTCCACAGGGATCTTTGCATGATGGTGTGTAAAAACTTGGTTGAGGATGTTTTCTTGATGACAGTGTGTTGCTGTGGTGTGATGTGCACACTCTACTTGGCAGTCTTGTTTTGTGTCTGTCTGCCAGTATGTTTTTCTGTGTGTTTTGTGTCTCCAAATATAATCACATCACTAAAATAGAACTAAATGTCCTCCAGCTACCTTAATCCTTGTCCAAAATCCAAACTAAACCACAAAACAAGCCCAAACAAGAAGAACCTTGTGGACAAAGATTGCAGTCCATTGCAATGGACTCGATTGGAAGTGAAATGTTGAGTAGCTGAGGCATGGTGGTGGCCAACTGTTTGGGTCTGGATTATGATATATCGGTATTCTCTAATGCCTCGACTTAAAACTCATTCGCTTGGTTCGATTCTTCGCTTGAAGAAGTGACAATTGTTGAGAGCTTGCTCCTCCACCCCTGTGCCTTGTCACTCACCCTCTCTTTTGCATAGGCTTAAATCAAGTGATGCTTACAAAAAAGCCTGGGGCAATAATCAGGACGGAGTGGTGGCCAGCCAGCCTGCTCGTGTAGTGGACGAACGGGAGCAGATGGCCATCAGTGGCGGCTTCATCCGCAGGTGAGCCTCATGCAGCATACACTGCAGTGGTTCTCTATTGTCAAGTATAAACATCTCCAAAACTGAGTGGTTTTCTAAAAAACAACCATTTTATTGCTCATTAACGTACACACCGGCTGAGTGTTCTTTTCTAAGCCTTTCCTGGACCTTGCCTGGGTGGGGTGATCCAAGATGGCCCCATTCACTTGTCTGGTGGTTGGCTGGGGCTGTGGGTGGGGCACGTCTGTTCTTCTCCATGTGGCCTCTTCAGCAAGAGAGCCCAGGTTCCTTACATGGTGGTAGCAGCATTCCAAGGGGGCAAGCCTCAGTGCACTTATCAAACCTTTGCTTGCTTACCTTGTATTTGGCGGTTTCATTAGACAAAGCAAGTCACATGACCACATCCAGACTCAGTGTGGCAGTACACAGGCATCACATTCCATGAGTTTAATTGAATAGAGCTTATAAAAGAGACTACTTACAGAGGGGTGGGCAGGACTAATAACAAGGAATGGTGAAGCACTTCTGAGCTAGCAAGAGCAGGAAGTTGTTACCACCACAGTCCCGGGGGACAGGAGAAGGAATGATTATCAGAACCCAGCAATAGTTGCGACTGTGGGCAAGGAACCATCAGTAGAGAAATATAGCCACTACCAAAGCTAAGAGGGAGTGAAAGAGGGAAATAAATGCCATAACCCTTCACTCCTCTTGCCCTGCAGTTTCATTGGCCATTAGCCAAAGCCTACTGAAAGCCAGAGGGTAAGAGAAGCTGAGTGATACAGCCATGAGGTCAGCTCCTGAGAGCACAGAGCAAAGAAGGTCCAAGAATAGATTTGGAGTGAAAATAGAGAACAATGAGCTTCTTATTAATGATTTATTTTGAAACCTAGAATCAAAAGCCAACTTAAATATCTATTTTTAAAAGTTCAAATTATGACTCAGGGGCATTTCCCTTAAAAAAAAAAAAAAAAAAAACTCAAATTACACACATCAGCCAATTCAGAACTCAGCTCTCCCTTTGCTCCCAGGGAAAGTAGCCCAAAGGTTCTCAAGCATGGCTGTACATTAGAATCACCAGGGGAGACTTGTTTTTCTTTTACTACCAGTGTTTGGGCCGAATCCACACCAATTGAACCAGAAGCTCTTGAAGTGAGACACAAGCACCTGTGGCCCATTAAAGCTCCTCAGGTGATTCTGATATGCACTTAGGGCCAAGCACCATCGAACTAGAAGTATCTCTTAGCTGTTGATGATCATTTAAATAAAATTCTTCCCCACAGGAAAAAGCTAGAAAGTTCTCCTTTAATTTTTTAATTTTCTCTGGCCTGGGCTGATTTTGAAACCATAATGAGCCAGTCTACATTGGGAGTTACCATGGGGGAAGGATTTTAACCCTTCTGAATATTTTTTAGCTCAATACCGTATACACTAGGGAAATTCTGAAATAAGTACCTCCTTAACTTTCAAGTTGGACTGTGAAAAAATGTAATGTGTTTTGTGAGCCAGCTCCTTCCTCCCATTCCCATTCCACTCAACCTGAAACAATACTCTTTTGTCACGGTTTCACAGTTTTTGACTCTGAAATCACCTATGCACCATGCCACTAAAAAACCCATGTTATTAATATATGAGTAAATAAAAATCATCTTGAACAAGTAGCTCTCCTTGGAGTTCCTGGGAGCAGGCAGGGTTAAGGGGCAGACCGTAATTATCATTACTCTTCCCATTGGTGTCAATCCCCAGTGTGAAAAAGAGATGAGCACAGAAACTCTGACTTAGCACAATAAGCTTTTTATTGTATTCTTAATTTGAGTCTTAGAAATTTTGAGACTTGAGTCTTAGAAATATTAAGAATATTCTTAGAAGAATACCGTTTCTAATTCCATCTTCGTGCTCTGACCTAAAGTCCTTTCAAACAAAATGTTTTCGTCCTTAAACAATAAAAATTGAAATAAACACATGAAGGGGAAACAACATAATGGAAGGAGTGAGAAAGTAGATAAATTAATCTATTTAATATACCTTCTTTAAGAATAGAAATTTAAGGGTTCAAAAAGCAATTTCAAACATTTTTTTTAAATGTATGAAAGCTAAAATGTGTTTTTGTACCTGGATGGAGATTAAAGATAGATAAAGTTGATGCCCAGAGGACTACAGATTTCCACTATGCTTTGGGTCCTTGGTATTCAGTATGTTTTCCACCCTCTGACTTCTAAAACTTGCTCTTTGGATCCTAGGGTAACAAATGATGCCCGAGAAAATGAAATGGATGAAAACCTGGAGCAGGTGAGCGGCATCATCGGGAACCTCCGTCACATGGCCCTGGATATGGGCAATGAGATCGATACACAGAATCGCCAGATCGACAGGATCATGGAGAAGGTGAGCACCTGGCAGTCAGCAAGTCACTACTGCGGGTCACTTCCGAAATGACCAACAGGAAGTGTGAAGGGCATAACAAGATCCTCAAAACATGACCTTGGATTCAGGCGCACTGATAGCTGGAAATGTTCTTCATTTTCCAAGAGAAAAATATAGGACGCAGCAACAGAATTGGAGTGAAAATAAGAGGGTCAAATTTAATCCAGCAAATATTCTCAAAGGCTCCTGTCAGCCAGGCATTGGGCTAGGCACTGTGGGCCATGTACACATGAGAAAGACACCACCCCTACTGCCAAGAAATTCACGGCCCATGGGGGGCAACAAGCCTCCAGATGAATTTTCTATCACTCAAAATATAATTCACTAAGAGATCCACAGATAAAATGCTAAACAAGGTTAGATAAGGAAAGATCTCGAGAGGCAAAGTGCGGGAAAATCTCAGAATAAGTTGACTTTGAATTGAATCTTGAAGGATGGTTAGTATTAATAGTTTGTCAAGTGGAGGTGGTGAAGGGATAGAATCAGAAAATGGGGGAAAGAATAGTCAGTTTAGCCAGGAAATGATTATGAGCTTTGTTTTTATAAATGCCAAAGCTTTAATGGTAATTCAAAAATATCCAGGTTCCATTTCCAGTTTAACAGTTCACATCCCCAGATCTAAAAACGGAATTTTATATGATGAAATTGAGTTTCCAGACTTGGCTCTAAGATCCACCATGTCAACGTGGGCCATAAGAAAGACTGGAGGGAGTAGACTGGGAAGGGGTGGGTTTGGGGGCTTAAAATTAGAAAAGATTGGAAAGAAACACTGGAACGTTCCTATAAAGAGACCTAGGGCACCAAAACCTGATATTCTACAACACAGAACTCCGACATAATTTATATTTCCATGTTTCATGCCCTTTCCTCAGTCAGTAGGGTCTTGAATATTGATTACAAACTCTTATGTCCAAATGCTAAAAAGGAGAAATAGAGACATTTTAGATTTAATGATAATTGTACCTCTATAATCTACTCAATGTGGGTAACTTATGTTGTGTGTTTATTCCCTGGGAGATGTTGAAGTTCTTTGTCTGATATCCTAAATTTTCTTATAATAATTCATTCCATTTTGGTGAGCAGAGAAGGATACTTTTAAGACTTTTAGAATCATAAGTCTAAATAGTAGTTTCTTGGTATGCAAGCAGCCTCCAATGACTTGAAAAAGGAGTAAGTAGGCATAAAGGAAACACTTTGTCCTGTTGTGTTGTACATACTCCATGTTAAAAATATCCGATTGCATATTTTGCCTGATCAGTATGAACTATGCAAACTTTGGTGTGGGTTGGCAAAATACTTGTGCTTTGCTTACTTTTGCAAGTAATGGCATGCTTATCATTGTTAAGAAGGCTTTCATATGATAAAGCTTTTAAAGCTGTGTAAATCAATAGCTATTAGAATAATAATGAGAGTTTCAAAACTCACTAGATTCCACCATTGTGGAAGTCAGTGTGGCAATTCCTCAGGGATCTAGAACTAGAAATACCATTTGACCCAGCCATCCCATTACTGGGTATATACCCAAAGGACTATAAATCATGCTGCTATAAAGACACATGCACATGTATGTTTATTGCGGCACTATTCACAATAGCAAAGAGTTGGAACCAACCCAAATGTCCAACAACGATAGACTGGATTAAGAAAATGTGGCACATATACACCATGGAATACTATGCAGCCATAAAAAATGATGAGTTCATGTCCTTTGTAGGGACATGGATGAAACTGGAAAACATCATTCTCAGTAAACTATCGCCAAGGACAAAAAACCAAACACCACATGTTCTCACTCATAGGTGGGAATTGAACTATGAGAACTCATGGACACAGGAAGGGGAACATCACACTCCGAGGACTGTTGTGGGGTGGGGGGAGGGGGGAGGGACAGCATTAGGAGATATACCTAATGCTAAATGACGAGTTAATGGGTGCAGCAAAACAACATGGCACATGGATACATATGTAACAAACCCGCACATTGTGCACATGTACCCTAAAACCTAAAGTATAACAGTAAAAAAAAAACTCACTAGAGCCAACACAAGCTGACCTAACCCATTACAGCCCAGAATAATGAACGAAGAAATCATTGCTGAGCTGCCCTCCAACAGAAAAAACAATTTGAAAAAAACAGGAAGTATTCATTTTCTATTAATGGACCCACTTTACTTGCAGATGCAGCTAGATAATGCATCAAAGCCAATTAGGGTTCCAGAAGGAGAGTCTTTACTAATAGAAGGGTCAAATTCTTATTGACAGAGTTGAACTTTAAGCAAGAAAATGTGTTCCTGGAAAGGCAAGTGGCATCTTGATTCTGCCACTTTGAATTTCTAGTTCTCATCTTTAGGGAGAAAGTTTTTCTTCTAGGCCTAGTGTACTATAAAGACAGAGACACATGCAGCTACAAGGTTTAATCAGAAGCCAGGCAGGTGGACGGATAATGACTATTTCCATTTGTATCATTCCATGAGTGCAGAATCATTTAAGTGGGAGAAGGGTCTAATTACCTTTGAATAATTAGCTTCCAGTCAACACTTTAAATAGCCCCTTTTTTTTTTCCAGAATCAAAATCCACACATGGTTTAAATAGAGCTCACTTCAACCCAGCATTGCCCAAAATGATCATGTCGCATGAACTGCACAATTATTAATAGATTTCCACCTTCTCATTGAAGTTCTCATTTCTGATAACAGGACAGTATGCAGAAGTTTCCTGCATATCTAAGATGTAATTACAATCACACTGTAGGGGTAAGGAGAGTCTTATGATGTTTCTCTCATAGTCTCTCATGACCCCAACAGCAACCTTTACCCAGCTCTATCAATCATGATCTTTTCTCATCACTTGGATCAATAGTGAAGTTTTGGGAGTCCTTAACAATGAGATTTTCAATACATCCTCATGGATTGTCAAGAAATTACTTTATTTAAAAATCTCATTTTCTGCTTAAGGGTATTTATGTATATAAATAAATAACCTTATATATATAAATAAATAACTATATATAAATAACCATATATAAAAATAAACAATCATATATAGATATACCTTCTAAGGTTAAAAACATAATTTTTTCAGAAAACACTGAATTGGAAGCAAGCCTGTATCAGAGGGTTTATGGGAACTGTTGCTAAGGAAATACCTTAGCAGTGTCCAAACTTTGATTTAAAGTTATCAGTGATAAGTTAGGCATGCAGTCCCAGCTACTCCAGAGGCTGAGGCGGGAGAATTCCTTGAGCCCAGGAGTTCCAGGCTGCAGTGAGCTATGATCGTGCCACTGCACTCACACTCCAGCCTGGGCAACAGAGTAAGATCCCATCTCTAATAAGTAAATATATAAATAAAAATAAAGTTGACAGTGATAGATAACAGGCACATGTTGGAATACAGTGAGGCTGACGCTTTAGCAGTCCTCACGTTCTTCTATCAGTGAGAAAACACAGCATTTGAGAGCTCAGACTTTGAGTTCTAACAGGGTTTTGCCATTCACCAGCTCTGTGACCTGATTGCCTCACCTGAAGGATAGTAAGAGAACTGTTCAAACCCAGGATCAGAACAGGCTGGAAGTCTGAACTGGGTCCTAAAAGTTACCTGGCATGGTCTGAAGTTGAAGAGATTCCCAGAGTGTTCAGAAGATGGGTTGAACAGCTCCTTCTAACCTTTTACTGGCTCTTTGGTGGTCATCCTGGCCTTCTCACAAGGACAAACATGTAACATATGTTGGGCACTCCAGCAAATTTAGAATTTTCTAAATGGAAATATAAAAATTGGAATGGGACAGCCATCATAAATAAAGTCCTACAGCATATAAGTAGGGTAATCATAGGGGCATTCTCCAAATACCAGGAAGACATCTACAAGGGATTCCAGACTTTCTTTTTTCTAAAAGAAGCTAATTCTTTTATATAATAAAGGGGCAGTGCTTTCTGTGTCAAATATTGCATGGGGTGGAATTTTCATATGCTTCAGAAGTAAGTTAGGTGGAAATCACAGATGCTCATTGAACATAAGTCTGTTTCAGCTCCTCCCACATCCTTTGAGGATATCCAGAGTAACCTCATGCTCTACTTCAAATATCCCCCAGGTGAAGGCTCCTCAGTGCATTCTTGTACAGGAGATCCTAGAATGTTTGTGCTCAGAAATGCCATCATTTTTAAACGAATTATTTTTCTCATTTGAGCTTTTCAAAGCATTCAGTCTGGCAACATAATAATTCAATCTACAGGAACATTTCACATTGCTCTGATCCTGTAATTTTCCTTTGCACTGAAGGGTCATTATTTCTGATACCATTTGTAGCTGGAAAGAGAGGGCTTAAGAACCAAGTAAGATTGGTGAGATTATCCATTTTCCAATTGAGAAACCTGAGGTCAAAAATGTGAGTCTGTAGTTCAAAACAATCAAAATCAATGCCCTGTCTTACTATGTAAATACCGATTTTAAAAGACAAGTGTTAATTATCCACACAGATGACAGAGAACCATTGCCAGGTATTCAAAGTTATGATTAATCTGGAAATATGTTTGTTTTAACTTTGCAAATTTCTATTTGAACATGGATAATTCTAATGTCCTGAGAATTCAGAATATGAACTGAATACAGAAGACTCAGCTCAATAAAAATGGGGAAGTACAGCACCACAATAGGTACAAAGTTGGTAATCATTGAGTGATACTGGTTGAGAAAAAAAGTTTGGTTTCCCCACACTGCCTGAGCCTCCTCCTCTTCTTCCCAGGCTGTAGGAGGATAGACAGCATTACCAGTCAGGGAAGGACAAAAGAAAAGCCTCAACAGAATCGTTGTCTTCACCTCTGCTTGCTAATGCATTTTTCTCAGTGGTGTTGGGAATCATTCATTTTCTGGAATTTAAAGATTTATGCTGGTAGCAGCCCTAGGTTTCATGCTGCATATACAGCAAACGTAACCCAAACAGTAAAGAGATCAACCAAGAGATTAAAGCCAGCCAGCTACAAAATCATGGTAAACGTACACCTGTTAAAGACAAGACAGTTATTAAACTCATAGAAATGAATCTTCAGAAATGCAACTTAAAAACTATTAAGCATCCCAGAAGCAAGCCAAGTTTTCACACAGTAACAATAATTGCAAGATAAACTAATGAGCCCTTCATTTTGCAAAACATTATTCCAAGCACATTATGTGTATAAACTCATTTGATCTCAGCAAATTGAATAGTAAGTGATGAATAGTGTGGACTCTGACTCCAGGTTGCTAGCATTCAGACTCTGGTTTCTCCATTTATTAGTACTAAGACTTCAGACAAATGCCCCAGATCGTTTCTGACCGCTTTTCTCATTTGGAAAAGGGAGCTAATAATAGTACACACTTTATAGTTGATGTTGTTAATCTTGATGTTGTCAAAGTTTAATGAGTGGAACAAAGTACAGTTGACCCTTGAACAACATGGGGATTTAGGTTGTCAACCCCCATGCAGCTGAAAATTTTTTGACTCCCTCAAAATTTAACTAATAGCCTACTGTTGACCAGAATCCTTAATGACATAAAAAGTCCATTAACATCTAGGTTTTATGTATTATTTACTGTATTCTTATGATAAAGTAAGCTGGAGAAAAGAAAATGTTATTAAGAAAATCATAAGGAAGATAAAATACATTTATAATACTATACTGTATTTATTGATACCATCAGTTTATATCATTTGTTTACAAGATGAATCATCGGTCTGAAATCTTCAGTACACATTAAGCAATTCAACTTTTTCTTGAAATGTCGTGACTTTTTTTTGCTTTTTGGGAGCACTGCTAGCATCACTGGTGGCACTTTGTATGGGTGCCATGATGTTATTCAAGGTTTACAGTATTGCACTAACCATGATTTTTTTAAAATGTGAAACTGCAAGAGATCACTTTTTACTGCACTATGCAATTTATTGGAGAGATCGTGAGGATGATTAGTATCACAGAGCATTTTAAACGGATGCCCACAACACTTGAGTTCACCACAATAATAGGAGGTGGCTATGAAATTATTACAGTAGTACAGTATGGACTACAGTTAGTTTTATACAATTATGATTTAATACTTCATCTTTACATTTCTCTCAACTGCAAATAGGCCCATGTATGGTCTCTATTTGTTTAAGTCTCATAAATTTTAACTTTTCAAAGTAGATTTATATGTATTTTATGATAGTAAATAATAGACTAGACTAGTATCTACATATATTTCATGCATTCATGACATGGCTAATTTTCTCTTAATTTTCTCAATATTTCTAAGTAACACATTCATCTGCAAGTTTGTCTTAATTATTGCAAATCTCCAAAGCATTTTCCAGTATATTTATTGAAAAAAAATCCTGGCCAGGCACAATGGCACATGCCTGTAATCTCAGCATTTTGGGAGGCTGAGGAGGGAGGACTGCTTGAGCCCAGGAGTTCAAGACCAGCCTGGGCAACATAGTGAGATCTCATCTATACAAAAAGTAGAAAAATTAGCCAGGCATGGTGGCATGCACCTGTGGTCTTAGCTATTTAGGAGGCTGAGATGAGAGGATCACTTGAGCCCAGGTAGTCAAGGGTACAGTGAGCCATGATCACACCACTGTTCTCCAGCCTGGGCATCAGAGCAAGACCCTGTCTCAAAAAAAAGAAAGAAAGAAATTCACATAAAAGTGGATCCACACCATTCAAACCCATCATGTCCAAGGGTCCACTGTACATGCTCATGCTCATTAGCAATATTTTTTATCATCCAGGTCAGAGACGAGAAAGCTGAGCCCCCAAGATGTAATTTGTTCAAAGGGACACTGCTAATAAATTAGCCACGGTTTCAATCCTACTGTATAAGAAGTGTAATTCAACTTGGTCCAACAGATGTGAATGCCTACCATAGAAGTCACTGAGTGTCTTTCTAGGATAGAAAGATAAATCATATATAAGCCTATGCTCTCTGGTAGGGAAAATTATTAAAAATGAAAATTAAAAAAGCAATGATTCTGAATAAATATATTCGTTCATTAAAAAAAATGAAAATTAAGCTTCTACGGTCACGTTCAAATAGAGCCATAGCCGTCGTTCTGGGAAGACAAAAGAAAGGATGGCCCAAGCTGAACAAGGAGGTTTTAAGTGGTTTCACCCAAGAGGAAGCATTGGACCTGGACCCAGAAGGGCGAATGGATTTTTAAGGGGTAACCTGAGTTCTGTTTCTTTTCCCCCTTTTCTAGGCTGATTCCAACAAAACCAGAATTGATGAGGCCAACCAACGTGCAACAAAGATGCTGGGAAGTGGTTAAATGTGCCCACCTGTGTTCTCCTCCAAATGCTGTCGGGCAAGATAGCTCCTTCATGCTTTTCTCATGGTATTATCTAGTAGGTCTGCACACATAACACACATCAGTCCACCCCCATTGTGAATGTTGTCCTGTGTCATCTGTCAGCTTCCCAACAATACTTTGTGTCTTTTGTTTTCTCTTGGTCTCTTTCTTTCCAAAGGTTGTACATAGTGGTCATTTGGTGGCTCTAACTCCTTGATGTCTTGAGTTTCATTTTTCATTTTCTCTCCTCGGTGGCATTTGCTGAATAACAACAGTTTAGGAATGCTCAATGTGCTGTTGATTCTTTCAATCCACAGTATTGTTCTTGTAAAACTGTGACATTCCACAGAGCTACTGCCACGGTCCTTCGAGTGTCAGGCTCTGAATCTCTCAAAATGTGCCGTCTTTGGTTCCTCATGGCTGTTATCTGTCTTTATGATTTCATGATTAGACAATGTGGAATTACATAACAGGCATTGCACTAAAAGTGATGTGATTTATGCATTTATGCATGAGAACTAAATAGATTTTTAGATTCCTACTTAAACAAAAACTTTCCATGACAGTAGCATACTGATGAGACAACACACACACACACATAAAACAACAGCAACAACAAGAGAACAACAACAAAGCATGCTCAGTATTGAGACACTGTCAAGATTAAGTTATACCAGCAAAAGTGCAGTAGTGTCACTTTTTTCCTGTCAATATATAGAGACTTCTAAATCATAATCATCCTTTTTTAAAAAAAAGAATTTTAAAAAAGATGGATTTGACACACTCACCATTTAATCATTTCCAGCAAAATATATGTTTGGCTGAAATTATGTCAAATGGATGTAATATAAGGTTTGTTTGCTGCTTTTGATGGCTACGTTTTGGAGAGAGCAATCTTGCTGTGAAACAGTGTGGATGTAAATTTTATAAGGCTGACTCTTACTAACCACCATTTCCCCTGTGGTTTGTTATCAGTACAATTCTTTGTTGCTTAATCTAGAGCTATGCACACCAAATTGCTGAGATGTTTAGTAGCTGATAAAGAAACCTTTTAAAAAATAATATAAATGAATGAAATATAGATAAACTGTGAGATAAATATCATTATAGCATGTAATATTAAATTCCTCCTGTCTCCTCTGTCAGTTTGTGAAGTGATTGACATTTTGTAGCTAGTTTAAAATTATTAAAAATTATAGACTCCAGATGATCTGCTTTAATTTCTTCATGGACTCGTCTGATTTTGCACTCACACGAGAAGAGAAAGCCTGGCTACCCTATCCCAGCTACTAAAAGCCAGTTCTGTGCGCCGAGGACAGGGAGGAAAATAGAAGATTGAAGCATGATTCCGATGGCAACTGACAACTTGGCTTGATTCTCATAACCTGCTCCAGAATTACCTGGTGAATTCAGTGTTGACTAAGGGAGAGAATGTAGTTATCCAGAAGACGTAGAAAAAAAAATTTATAGGAAAAAAATCTATGGTACCCAGGCATGGCCTTACATAGATTCAGGTATATCTGGTGTCTGTCAACTCCAATCTTCCTTCCTTTCCACAAAATCTCCACCATCTAAAATTGAGGGCTTTACTACCACACCACTACTGACTCCATGTTTTTTTAAACAGCTTTACTGACTCACTATAAAATTCATCCATTTAAATATATAATTAATTTCTTTTGTATATTCACAGATGTTTGCAATCTAATTTTAGAACATCTTTATCACTGCTGCCAAAATACCCCATACCTATTAGCAATCACTCCCATCTCACTTCTCCCAGCCCTAGGGAATTACTAGTTTACTAGTTATTTCTATAGATTTGCCTATACATTTCATATAAATGGCATCATACAATGTGTGGTCTTCGGGAACTGGCTTCTTTCACTTAATATAATGTTTTCAAGGTTCCTCCATGTTGTATCACAGATCAGTACTTCATTCTTTTTTATGGCCAAATAATATTCTATTGTATGCATAGGTACTATTTTGTTTATCCATTCATCAGGTTATAAATATTTGCATTGTTTCTGCTTTTTGACTTTTTTTTTTTTTTTTTTTTTTGAGACAGAATCTTGTTCTGTCACTCAGGCTGGAGTGCAGTGGCATGATCTCGGCTCACTACAACCTCTGCCTCCCGGTTCAAGTGATTATCCTTCCTCAGCCTCCCAAGTAGCTGGGATTACAGGCGCCTTTCACCACATCCAGCTTTATTTATTTTTTTTTTTTTGTATTTTTAGTAGATACTGGGTTTCACCATGTTGGCCAGGCTGGTCTCAAACTCCTGACCTCAGGTGATCCATCTGCCTTGGCCTCCCAAAGTGCTAGGATTACAGGCATGAGCCACTGCGCTTGGCCGCTTTTTGACTATTATGAATAATGCTGCTATGAACGTTGATGTAAAAGTTTTTGTGTAGACGTAAGATTTTTTACTCACTTGCCCCACAGTTTTACCAACATCATTGCCTGTCCCACCACAACCACCACTAACATCTCCACCACCATCACCTCCACCATCACTATCCCTACCCCTACTAACACCACCACTGCCTCATTTACCACCACCTTACCTTTTCCACTGGCTCTACCACCTCCACACCATCTTAACCAGCATGCCCATTACCTCCACCCTTATTACCACCACCATTATAATCACCATCATCACCTCCGTCACCACCACCGCTCCCACTGCCACCATCACCACCACCACCTGACCGCCCATCTCCTCTGCCAACATCATCATCATCACTTCCATCACCTCTGCCACCTCCTCCACCTCTCTGTATATCCACATAGTAGCAATGCAGATACATTCATCCTGGTTGCCTTGGTTGGCTGTCAGATAATTTTATCCATAAAAGCATCCTGGAGGTTTGGTGAGAGCAGTTAAGGAGCAAGAACAGTGATGACAGTAAATATGAGTAGTTCTTTAACCTTCTCTCAAGCCTGAGAACAGGCTCTATAAGTAGCCAGAGGCTTTTGGAAGTTATTCTAAGGCACAATAGTAACAACAAACTTACTCCTTAAAATTAAGGTAGTAGAAAGGATGCTAGAAGATGGGAAAAGTGAATAAATTTACTGCATATGTCAAAGCTGCCAAGGGGTCAAATATGGGCCACATTTGAAAATTCTGTTCCAAACTCCATCTGTTCTTAGCCAGATGAGTGTGTTTCCACATCATTTGAGTAATTAAAACCTCTCACTGGATACATTAAAAGTAAGATACAGGCATTTTGCTTTAAAGCCTGTCACATTATTCTTTCTGAAGCATATTTCTTTTGATGATTGAGGTTATCCAGCCATGGCTTGTATGCAATCATCTCCATTAGGCTAAAGGGAGACCTATGCCCCAGGGATGAATCAGCTCTGGGTAATGCACCAACTCAGAAAGTACATTAGAAATGAAATGATTAGGACAATGTGGAACACTGTGAAAGTTCAATCTTCTACCTCCCTCGTACTTGGCACTGGCAGAGGACCCTTCTACAAAACACCAGAAGGTGAAGGGTGGCCCCAGATCCCAGTAACAGAGTCCTTTTCTCTTGTCCGACTCTCATTTCTATTTCTGTTACCCTTCTTCCACATCCTCCTAGAGCCTCTGCTTTCACCAGCTTTCCCCAATCTCTGTGTCACTAATTCATTAATAAATTGATGATTGCATTGAAAAAGAAAAGAAAGGAAAGAAAATCCATATTTTGTGATCATCTATCTAGTACATGCCAGGCACTGTGCTAAGTGCTTCATTTATTTTGACTCATTAAACTCTTAAAAAAAAAAAAAAAAGCTTAGCAATTTGGCAAAACCAGCATTATTAGCCCCATTTTGCAGATGAAGAAACTGATAGTTTATCTGAACAAGCACTCTCAGCTAATAAGTGATGTGGGTGTGATTTAAGCCAGATGTGTGTGACTTTGAAGTTTTAGAGAGTCCTGAAATATACATTTCAGAAATGCACCTCTGTCAATTCAGCCAGCCAAGAAACTCCTGGAGACAATTGCCTCCACAAGGAGAAGCAAAGAAAGATGGACTAGATGTCATAGCAGAAGGTCCTTGTGAACCTACCTTTTATTCACTCATTCATTCAAGAAATATTTATTGAGCTTCCATTATATATCAAGCCCTGTTCTGAGTATTGGAAAAACAGCAGTAGGAGAAACAAAAAGCAAACAGACAAAGCAGGGAAAATTCCTTGCATTAACTGAACTTACACTCAAGCTACGGAGAGAGAGATTAACAATATATAAAGTATATGGAATGGTAAATGTTGTAGAGAAATGCAACACAATGAACGGGGTACAGAGCATAAGAGGTAGGACAGAGGGTGTATCTTAGTCCACTTGTGCTGCTATAATCAAATACCACAGACTGGGTAATTCATAAATAAAAGAAATTTATTTCTCACAGTTCTGAAGACTGGGAAGTCCAAGATCGAGTTACCAGCAAATTTGATGTCTGGTAAGGGCTGCTCTCTGTGCTTCAAAGATGGTGCCTTATTGCTGCATCCTCTGGAGGGGAAAAACTCTGTGTCCTCACATAGAGGAAGGTAGAAGGACAAAAGGGACTAAGCTAGTTCTCTCCAGCCCTGTTAAAAGGCACTAATTCATTCATGAGAGTGAGGCTCTCATGACTTAATCACTCCCCAAAAGCCCCCATTTCTTATTACCACCACAATGGGGTTTAAGTTTCAACACATGAATTTTGGAGGTGACACATTCAATTCATAGCCAGGTGTTACTGTAAAATAGAATGGTCAGGGAAGATCTCACCAATAAAGTGAAGTTAAGTCAGGGAATTCTTCAAGGTTTAGTAATTAAAATACATCCAGAGTGACCCACTGGAGAAGCAGAGGCTGAAAGTGATGAAACAAAAGTACAAATTGCCTCTATCTTTTCATTTAATAATAGTGGAGTACCTCCTCTGCAAATCAGTACTCGTGTTAAGTATTTCCTACATATGCTAGAAGAAAGTTGCAAACCCTTGGCCCAGTGAGCAAGGAAGCAAGTTCAGATAATGAGACAAGTGGTATGCAAGGAATGAATGTCAAGTCAAATTTTCTTAGAATAGTAGAAGGTGTTGACCTCATGGTCCAAGATTTAGGTCTTCATACAATCATCCATTTACTAATTTACCTTCAAACATGTTTGTTGTGTACCTACCTCAGGTTCTTTAAGTTTTGGATACTCAAGTCTGTCTCTTAGAATGTAGGGAACAAGAAAACAAAGGGAAAGTGAACCATTATCAAGGCATTTAACTGTAGTACCCGCAGCTATCTCCTGGATGAGTTGCCAACACTCTCAGTTGTCTCACTGTTCTGGAGGAGCAATCCCAGGAAGGATGCCTCCAGCTGGTATTCACCACCCACCATTACACAATCCTTGGCTCCTCTAGCCTCTTGCCATAACATAGCTTCAAGACCGTTCTATTCAGGGGGTTGACCGCCTTGAGTTTATGATCCTATCTCCATAAAGAAATCAGAAAAATTTGGCACATAATCCTCCTACCAGACCCTGCTGATGCCTTGCCCACATCCTCCAAGCACACACCTCTGTTCATAAAATGCTGTTTGCAGTGAAGAATCATGTAATTCTCTGCCTTGTGGCAGGGATAGCCAGAACGCTGAAGTTTTAATGGACTTGCAAGCAGTCATCAAGAATGGATGAGGATGGATGAGTGGATACCCCAGCTTCTTTGGCCCTAGGTTGGGATAACTCCAAGGTGTGTGTTCTGCATTGTCTCCCAGAGTTCCCCAGCTGAATCAATCTCTAATTGCTCATGTGATAACTCACCTGATAATTATCAATCACTTTACTGGCTATCTGCTTTTCTCTGTCTCTTTCTCACCTTTCCTACTTTTTTTTTCTGGAATCTCTTCTCAAATAAACTACTCACCCAAAAAACCTTGTCTCAGGGTCTGCTCTTCAGAGAGTCCTACTAAGACAACACTTTCACAAGATTCAGGCCAGCTCCTAAGCATCTTCCCCAAAACACTGCTGTAGAGAAATGTGCTGCCTTCCATCTGCTTCAAAGCATTTTTTGGATCCATCATTATTCAGTGAAATGCCCCTTGGCATTCTTTGGTGCTGAGCAAGAGGCTGCATGCAAAGCAATACCAAAATAATTGCCTAAACCTACTGCCCTTCACCATGAAGCTTAGCCTTTGTCCTCAGGCATCACTGCACCCTCCCCAAACAAGGGTTGGAGAAATGAAAGTTTATAGTAAAAGGCAATGTTCTGCCTCCCACAAAATTGCACACTAACGGGTAGCATGGACATGCTGTGGAAAGAGAATTCAATCAGGAGTCTTGATTAAGACTTCCCTGAGTTTTGGTCTATGGAGAAGCAAAATGGACATCATGATGCTTGCCTTACCAATTCCACAAGGTGGTTGGGAATATCAATGAGGATAATGTTCATTAACTTGCCTTGTAAATCTTCCATACCACTAAGATGATGATTAAGGTGAAAGGAAACACAATCAGCACCATCAGGGTCAGAAACAGGCCTCTCTTGCTTCTTTTAATTAGAAAATTCACTCATCACATGTATGTGCACAGGTTGTACTCACTGGACTTCATCTTAGGTTTAAGTAAATTAATTTCACATCAAATATGTTTCATACCTTTGTTGGGCCTACCAATAAACTGCTCAAGTATCTCCATGTTCCCAATTGTAGCAGTGGGGGTACTGAATTTTTCACCATCAAAATTCAGTCTCTAACCATTACCCAAAAGTCATCAAGGTCAAGGGCATTAATACTGTTTTCTCTATTGTTCATGTCCAGAAAATAGGAATACTTCCCCAAATGTTACTATGAGCCCAAACGACTTTTACACTCCACAGTTCTATCTTACTGTTACCTGTTGTTATCATTTTTGCCAGTACTGTTAATGATAATAAGGGAAACCAGGCAAAATATTCAAGGAATATGGTGGAGGCTATGAACTTCTGTTGTCAGTTAGCTACTACTATGTAACAAACTGCCCCAAAACATAGTGTCTTAAAATAATAAATATTTATTTAGCTTGCAATTCTGCAGTTTGGCATTTGGGGATAAGCTTGGCTGGCAGTTCTTCTGGTCTCTGCTGGGCTCCTCATTTGATTGTGGTCAGCTACAGCCCACTGGATAGCTCAGCTTCTAGGAGTTGGCCAGCTATTGACTGAGGCTCCTTCTCTATGAAGACTCTCATTCTCCAGCAGGGAAGCAAGGTTTGTTCTCATGACAAAGTCAGGAGTCCAAAAAAGAGATTGGAAGTGTGCAAGTTATCTTGAGGGCTAAGCTTTTCACCTCTGCCACATCCTATTGGCCAAAGCAAGTCACAAGACCTGTCCAGATCCAAGAAATAGAGAAATATGCTCTGCCTCTTGTTGAAAAATTCTTCAGTCTCATTGCAAAGAGTGTGCATACAGAGATTGGTGAATAGTATGCCTGTCTTTGCAATCAATCTACTACAACCTCAAAGAGGTGTATGGAATTCTTCTCTCCTCTTTGACCCTAGACACTTATGAAAACAAAAAGTTAAGGTGAACTCTCTGTTTCTTAGAGTGAGCACATGCCAGTATTCTTCCCCTTTAATGGTATTCAAAAGAAAAATCACAGGGCTCAGTGGTCCAGCAGCCCAACGGAAGATTTGAGAACCATGAGCGGAGTGATTGTAGGTAGGGCTGAGGGTGGCTGCTGACAGCCTGTTGATAAGACTGACCTTAATCCTGAAACAACAAAACTAATCCCTCCTATTCAAAGCAATAGGGTTTCAGCCACATCATTAACCCCTAAATACCCAGAACTTGAAAGAAAACATTGCAAAATGTACAAATAAAACTGGATCCTCAATTAGCACTTGACAAATACCCTTATTCTGGACACTTCTGTGTTTATTTTCCTTTCTATCTTTTATTTGTTGCTATTTTGTGGAAATTTGCACTGAAATTTAGGGAGGAAAGGGGTCTTTCTTTTATTTTCCTTTCCTCCCCACCTTTTCTGTACAAAAATACAGTGTTCTCTTTACTAAGGGGACAAAAAGGACTGATTACGCAGGGTTGAAAAAGAAATTATGTGTGTCAGAGACAGCTTAAGTATACACAAGATATATCCCGGGTGTCCGGGGGTGTGGGGTGTGGGAAGTGGCTGCTATCTTCCGAGGAACTGTTGTACTTCTTTGAAGGAACCGTGACAATTGCCAGTTTAGGAACGATGAGGCAAGTGCTAATGGTATGTGTTTTTAAACATCCAGAGGCTGCGGAGATAGAAAGCCCTAGAGACCTAAATCTGTACTTTCATTTGTTATTAAAGGCAAAACTCCAAACCAGACCAAACAGACTCTCCAAGGGGCTAGAGCTTTTATACCACTCCACTAAAAATTCAGTTTGTTTTCAATGCGGATTGATTTGACCATGACAATGGTCCATTTAAATTTCTACTCTCAGAGCTTTCATTTATATACATTAAATGCAAATAGCCTACTCAGCGCTGAGAATAATTAACAGTTCTTTAGTCAAGATAGCTCTTGCAACTATCTCAACGTAATTTTATTCCAGAGCAATGATTTCAAACCAAGAAGAAACTTTGGAGTACCTTGGAAGTGCTTTTCTCAAGTTAGGGGATGTTACAGGATGCTTCCTTAGGAAACAAAGCCTGAAATAGAGGAATAAGCTTAAGTAGTTTATCTGGAAGTGTGACTCCAGGGAGCAGGAATGAGGGATGAAAAAGTGAATGGTGAAAAAAGTCATTGGAAAGCCAATGGAGGCATGAGTAATGGAGTTAGCCACCTGCACTTTTGATTCTGTGGGACAGCTGAAAGGCCTATGAAATGTTTATTAGGACCATCTGCCTGGGACAAGAAAGGTAGCTAGCTGCATTTGCCCCTCAACTCCCAACTCCTTCTGGTCAAGGATTGCCACACTTTGTTTTCCACAATTATCAATTTCATGTAAATTTCTACTCTCAAAACCTTCATTTATATACCTTAAAGACTACCACAGGGCAGG
The DNA here is from genome assembly GCF_006542625.1 of Nomascus leucogenys. NCBI lineage: Eukaryota > Metazoa > Chordata > Mammalia > Primates > Hylobatidae > Nomascus > Nomascus leucogenys. The sequence continues at coordinate 4,643,220 of NC_044391.1, forward strand.
GTGTTTACTTCCCTGTTCTGGGTTGTGTGCAAGGATGACAACGGGTTATTTGCAAGGATGTCCTGCACCAGAGGACTAGAAAAATTCCAGGGCAGAACGGAGAGGTGGGGCTGCAGTGGGGACAGTCAGCTCACACTTCCGTAAGGCTGGTTGGACCCTGTATGAAACTGATTGCCACTGTTGTGGGTGGAATAAGAGACAGGGACAAGAAAATTAGAAGGTGTGTTTAAGAAGCATCTACTGTGGGAGGGAAATGAGGGAGAGACCACGCAAGCAGGGCACCTACCCAGGGTACTGCATCCCATTGTTCAGGTTGCATACAGTAACAGCAGCTCCACATTCGCCTGTTCCATATATAGGGTTTCATCGAAGATTTTGTTTGAAAGCACTTTCACTGTTAAAAAAGAAGAGGCAAAAAAAAAAAAAATACAGAGAGAGAGAAAGAAATCTTTAAAAGCCTCTGTTCTAGAATAATTTGGAAGACAAATAGGATGAACTCAAGAGTAGATGGAAAAATTAATATATAAATATTCTAAATATCGGTAGTAGATCTAAGGTTTTGGATGACAGATAGTAATATCAGGAAAGGTGTTTTTTGGTTTGTTTTTGGTTTTGCTTCTTTTAATCCTAAAGACCCAGAGGCAATGAACCAGATAGTTTAACATGAAGAGGAAGACAAGGAAAAGGAACGCCAACGAAGATAGAGTCAAGCAATTTTGACAAAATGCTAACACGGAAGAGAATGAGAAGAACTGACATTACTAGTTAAAAAGGAACAAGAGTTCGAGATCAGCCTGGCCAACACGGTAAAACCCTGTCTCTACAAAAGATACAAAGCTTATCCGGGTGTGGTGGCCGGTGCCTATAGTCCCAGCTACTCGGGAGGCAGAGGCAGGAGAATCGCTTGAACCCGGGAGGCAGATGGCAGAGGTTTCAGTAAGCCGAGATGGCACCACTGCACTCCAGCCCGGAGCAAGACTCTGCCCAAAAAAAAAAAAAAGGAACTAGAGAAAAAAGTATAAAAAGAAGCTTTTAAATAACAATGGTTTCTGAAGGATTGGAGGACAGAGGATGTTTACGAACTCAGTTCTCCCTTGCCTCTTCAGGCTATTTCTAGTTCATCTTCCCGAAATAACCTGTTCCTTGGTTGCCCTCTCTTCCTTTATTCTCACAGCCATCACCAAGGTGCCCTTGAATACACCCTCCTACACCACAAAGCTGTTCTCATCCTGGGTCTCAGCTCATCCAACACTGCTCCAAAGTTCAGCAAAATCTTAAACTCCATATATGTCATTCTCTAACCAAAACAGTCATACCTCCACTCTCTCATGTTCTTTCTTATGTCTTTGCACTTGCTCTTCAAACTAACCTAAACTTCTCATGTCTGCTTCTAAGTTTTCTCTCAATTAGCCCAATTTCAAATCCTGCCAAGAGCTCCAGTGTGTGACAGCCTCCACTCTTGGGTCAACATCTTCCATGTTCTGCCCTTCAATCCTGGACTATAAATCCCAAACTCTGGATCAACAGAGTTCTCTGCTCGACCCCTCCTTAGGCCTGGTGTCCTTGGGAACACAGGAAAATCCTGGACTGGTACCACGGAAAATGTATGATCCCATTGATGTTCTCATGCCCAGCAGGTGGCAGTGTAAACTGGTATAACCACTTTAGAAAACCATTTGGCTGTATGTACTAAAGCTGTATGCATACACTGACTTGGCAATTCCATTCTTAAGTATCTATTAAACAGAAATACAGTGGTCCTTTTGTATAGGCAAGGGATTAGTTCTAGGACTTCTGCTTCTACCCAAATCTTTGTATACTCAAGTCTTGAAGTCAGTCCTGTGAAACCTGAGTATAGAAAAAATCAGCCCTTTGTATCCTTGAGCTGTGCATCATATGAACACTGTATTTTCCATCCCCATTTGATTGAAAATAATCCACATGTAAGTGGATCTATGCAGTTCAAACCGAGGTTGTTCAAGGGTCAACTGTATATACTTTTGTTCACCCAAAGACAGGTACTAGAATGTTTGTAGCTCAGACTGGCATTTATCCACATGCCCATCAACAATAGAATGAAGAAATAAATTCTGGTTGTTTTCACACAGAACACCTACAGTAATGAGAATAAGTAAACTACAACTACATGCTGAAGCAACATACATAAGTCTTATTAGCTCAATATAGAATGGAAGAAGCCAAATACAAAAGACAGCACATTGTTCCATTCCATGTGTATCAAGTTCAGAAACAGGATAAATGAGTCCATAGTGTTAGAAGCTAGAATAGTGGTAATCCTTGGGGGAAATGGTTAGCGACTAAAGATGCAAGGGAAGCTTCTGGGGTGCTAGTAATTCTGCTTCTTGATATAGGTGCTGGTTACATGGGCGTGTTCAGTTAGTGAAAGTTTACTGATCTGTGTAATATGTTACATGTGTACTTTTCTGTATGTATGTTATATCTCAATAAGGAAGTTCAAAATAGTTACCAAAATGACAAATATATATATATACGTATATAGTCTCCAACTTCATCTGGCTCTCCCTTCAGTTCCAGGGGACTTCCAAACACAAAAGAGCCCTTCCTTCCCCACCCTTTTCCTTTCCTTTCTCATAGCATGACTTTTCATTGTACTTAAAAGAAAAAACAGAAGTTACCAAGTTACCAGCAGGGGCATAGGTTACATAATTGCTTCCCAGTGTGAAAAATGCTCCCTGGAGTAGTACAGCACCACGGTCTGCAATTATAAGGCATAAACCACTTTCATTTCCTGTCCCTCCAGTTTCAAAATGTCCCTTCCCATCTATGCCGTACTGCCTTCCTGTGTCAGTCAGGCTCTTAGAATGCCTGGGTAATGTAACAGGACTTTAACAACAGCGACTCTTTACAAAGATGTGGGCGGGTTCAGAGAAACCAAGGAGGAGAGTGCAGTCCCTTGGGACTAGCAACAGTGGGGGCCCTTCCCATCCCTAGTCCCAAAGAGGCAAGGAAAGGGAGCAGTTTCCCTGAACCTAGAAAAGGTAGTTTTCCATGGAAAGGACACCGTCTGGCTGGAGTTGTGGCCTTTGGTGAAGGGATGGAGTCAACCTAGGGCAACGTGGAGAGAGAAAACTGAAAATAAATACCAGTCTCCCTCTACTCCTACCGTCTGATTTCCTGCCTTTCTGATGGCTCCCAAGGGCCAAAGCCTACCAGAAGCTAGTCAGTAATGAGGTCCACAAAAAAATGGCACTTCCAAGACCCAGAACAGGGTGGAGAAGGGTAGAGTGTTGGTTTGGAGCAACGAGTGAGGGCTTCAAACACATTCCCTCTCCATAGGTATCTTTCTCCAGTCACACTGACTCTACTGAGGCTGTTGTAGCTGCATGAAACAGTCTTACTAAACGTCCCTCAAGCAAAAGGAAGCTTGTGGTGAAGGTCACACAGAAGAATTGAAATTAGAGAGTCATGGAGTCTTCTCTTCCTCTTGCTTAACAGCTATGTGGTACTTCCACTTCTGTTTGTCTTTATATTCTCCCGCTTTGGCTACTTCATAATGTTGGCTAAAGAGAACCAACCATGTTTTCTCCATTTACTTTTTTCATCTCAACCTTTCAGCTTCTGCTTTCATTGCTTTCTCCCTCATTCTTGAGATGTTTTCTACTGAAATTCCCACAGAAAAGAATCCAGTTAGTTCCCCGCTTAGGTTCACAACAGGAAACATCATATGTTGCTGAGCAGCCTATGTTTGGATTGGCTGAGCTCACTCATGTGCTCACTTTTGGTCCAATGAGCTATTGATGGAGAAGTTGGTCATGTGACACAAAACATGGCTACCTAAGTAGCAGGAGCTGTAGTTGGGAGAATGGGTGCAGTGAGTGAGTACCTGTTGATATCTACGTAATCGTCTTAAATCGCTAGTGTCTAAAATATTTGCTTTTTGGTTTAGATGCTCTCGAAACAGAGACTGACATATGCTCTTAGATTCCAGTAGTTTATTTAAGAGGTGATCTCAGAGAGCCAGAGTAAGAGATCTTTTAAGAAAGAAAGGCCACCGTAAGCATTGTTGTCAAGTTCACCACTCTGGGCAATGGGGTTCAATTCCATGGGACATCTGAGAAGTGTATAAAATACCTCTCAGTATTGGCCACCCAAAAGATGGGTGGCAGGAGCATTTATTCATCAGCTCTGACCGCTGTACCTAAAGGGTTATTTCTAGAGGTATTAATTTCCCCACACTGCCACGCTTCATCCACAGGGTCGAGCAAACTCTCATCGATGCCCATGGCATTGAAGAAGCCCTGAGACAAAAAGGAAAACCCAAGGTACCCACTAAAGGCAAGATGCCTCCTGCTTGAAGTGAGTCAAAGCCTGCACAGAATTGTGTACCCATCCATGGCTAAAGTCAGTGCTAAGACCAAGAGATCATGGATAGTTCAAATATCATGCAGCAGTTGATAACCATTGTAGTTTTCATTTCTTGACTCTCAGTTTTCCTGTCCATTCTCTACAATCTATCTTCCATCCTTCTTGACCTTTATGAAACCCTCACTCAGGTCACCGTAAAACTCATCATACTTTCTGGGCACAAAACAAACAAATAAAATCTTTGAATCCTCAGCTACTCTGGTCTCCCTGGGATATTTGATATTGTTAACCTCCAGCTTAAAAAAAAAAAAACTCTTTCATCTGTTTTTGCAAAACCGCTTTCCCCTGGGTCTTCTCTGGCTGCTCTTTGTCGATCTCCTTCGGTTTCTCTCCCTCTGCACATATTTTAGGTGTCTGCATTTCCCTAAGATACTAAATTGGGTTTGCTTCTCAAAGTATACAAACCCAACCTTGCCTATAATAGCTTCAGCTACTACCTTTATGCAAATGATTCCCAAACCTAGACGCCTGCTGCAGGCTCCTCTTCAGAGGCCCAAAACCACATTTCTGCCTGCCTACTAAACACCTCCTTCTAGCTCACCCACAGGCACTTCAAACTCATCATGAACCACAATGACATGCTCACCACCGCCCCCTTCTAAACTTCTCTGCCTTGGGACTGAAGCCAGGAACCACCCCCTCATTAAATCAGTCACCATGTCTTGTCTATGCCACCTCCGAATATCTCTTTCTTCTGCCCCCTCCTTTCCCATGGCCATATCTGGGAGAGCACACACTCAGTATGAGCCTACCCAATTCCTGCTTGGGTCTCGCCTCACCCTCCATACCACTCCCAGAGCATGGTTAAAAAACCATCAGTCTGACCAGTTTATGCTTCTTCAATCCTCCAATAGTTACCTTTAAGATGAAGTGAAAATTCTAGCACTATGTATGAAGCTATTCCTGATCCAGTGGCTGCCAACAGTTAGGACTCATCCATTACTACTGCTCTCCAATTTACTAAGATACTTGCAGTATCTGAAAGGATGTGCTTTTCACACCCCACCTTGGCAAATACCTGCTCATCTTTGGGACTTTATTCAGGCAACTAGAGTCTTCAACTCCCCAAGGCAGATTTAAACACTCCCATTTCACTCTTCTCAGAGCACCCTATACAATCTTCAAGTATAATATTTATTATATATTGCTTTGCAAATTTTTTCATTATGTTTGTCTCTTTTATGACACTGTAAACTTGTGTCTGTTCCTATTGCTGCATAACAAGTAAATCATGCAATCTCAGTGGCGTACAACAATAAGTATTAATGTCTCACACTTCTTCAGTATGTACCTGAGCTGGGCTCAGCTAAGCAGTTCTACCCATCTCTGCTGGAATCATTCATGCACCTATGGGTCAGCTGAGTTTCTGTCTAGGCTGGGCTAGGTTTGGGCAGCTTAGCTGGGTTAGCTCTGCATCATTCATCTCTCATCCTTGAAGGCAGGGATTTTTGTCTCATTCCTCATAGTGTTGAATTCTTGAATCAAAGAGCCCAATGAGATAGCTAGTTAACAATGTATATATTAAACAGAAAATTCTAAGTTGTGTCCCCCACATTTTCCAAACTCTTCCCTCATCCATGCCTACGAAAGCGGAATACCCTCTCACTCATCTTCCTAAATATGACTTTTTCACTATTTCAATGAGTGTGATATATAAGACTTCCATGTTTCTTGCAACCTCCCAGCAGAACATTCAAACACCAGGTGGTATTTTTATCCACAGGGTAACAATGACTTGTTTGCCTTGTGTGAAGCTATTTGAAAAAAAGACAGTTGGGTGGTTTAAAATATGTCCACAAATTATTCAACACTCCCTTCAAAAGGTGAGGCCTAATTCTCTTCCCCTCAAGTATGAGCTTAGTGACTCACTTCTATGGACTAGAATAAGGCAGAGGTGACAATGTGTAACTTCTGAAACTAGGTTATCAAAGGCCTGTGGCTTCCTCCTTTCTTTCTCTTGGATCACTTACATTGGAAGAAGCCAGTTGTTATGTCTTACAAGTACTCAAGCAACCCTCTAAGGAGGTCTGTGTGACAAGGAACTGAGGACTTCAGCCAATAGCCATGTGATCTGTTTCTAGGAAGAGATCCTGAGCCAAAACCACCCAGCTATGCTGCTCTTGTATCCTGATTCTCAGAAACTTTGTGAGATCACAAATGTTTGTTGTTTGGGGCTGCTAAGTTTGGGGATAATTTGTACGTAGCAATAGATAACTATTTCAACCACTTTGTGAACAAGCTATTAAACCCTCCCCTAAAGCCCAGCTTTCATAATTACAACATTACAGTGGCTTCTAAACAGCACAAAGGGTAGAAAATAGGCTGTCACCACCGCCTCCATGTTAGAATCCCTCTACCTGGTGTCTAAAAAAATAACAAAACAATTACCTGTCTTCATTTGAGGCTAATAAAAAATGTCAGATTTTAGGAGGGAGTGTCAAAATTGACTGCAAATGTTGGCCAGGAATTCTGTGTGTCAGAGGAAGAATTGAAAAGACTCAAGATCATCCCTTTGACTGAAGCACAATCTTTAATTTTCAAATGCCATGTTCAGCCCCTACCTCCTCAGAGAAACCAGATTATTAGAACACTAACCTGACATCTAGTTTATTGAAATGTCACTTGGTCTGTGCTCTGCACCTTGGCCCTAACAAATAAAACACTGCAGGCCAAATCCTGGTCTAGCCCGAGGGTGATAATGAGAGAAATCATGCGGCTCCTAAAAATAATGACAAAAGGGAGCAGCATCGGAGGTGGTGAGTCACTGTTGTTTGGGAGGCAGGAGAAGGAGAGCAGAGAGAGGAGGAGATTATAAAAAAAGCTGAGCAGAAAATAAACATGGGTGCTGCAGACATGAAACTGAAGGGAGCACCCCAGGCCTCTGGCCCCAAAAAGCTCTAGAGCAGGTTGAGCTGGAGGACTGGACAGTCAGGGAGAAAGCTGCCCACTCCTGGCTCAGCCTGGGGAGCTGCCACTCACCCATGTATGGTGATTTGTCAGGTCCCCAAATCTCTCCTTTAACCACTGGACCGTAGCATGTACCTCCCCATCATGGCAGAAAACAAATACAGAAAAGACACTTTTACCTGGCATGATGCCAAGCCTGGGGGCTAGGAAAATGAATAGGACCTTAGGGATGTAGAATTTAACAAGGAGATTGACCTAGGAAGAGTCATATACAAAAGAATGGAGCAAAAGCAATGACAGAGGATCGCATAAGGAATTACGGGAGACAGAGGAGGGCTGTCTGTTCAGACGCAAGCCTGGAGATGGTGAGAGGAGAAATCTGGGAGGCTACCTGGAGGAGGCAGCATATGAGCTACAAAGAATTATGCTGATGAAATATGTGTTGTGGGAGAGAGTGGAGGTCCCAAGTAATTCCAAGAAGAGGTAAATCACAACCGTATTAGTTTCCTATGGCTGCTGTAACAAATTCCCACAAAGCAGGTGGCTTAAACAAGACATTTAGTCTCTTGCTATTCTAGACATGAGAAATCTGAAATTAAGGTGCTGATAGAGTCATGCTCCCTAAAGAGGCTAGGGTCTAGGGGATAATCCATTCTTGCCTCTCCCAACTTCAGGTAGCTGCCAGCAGTCCCTGACTTGTGGCTGTACCATTCCAATCTCTGTCTCCCTCTTCCCCTCACCTCTTCTATGTGTCAACTTTCCCACTGCCTCTGTCTTTTCGTTGTTGTTTTGTTTTGTTTTGAGACAGAGTCTTCCTCTGTTTCCCAGGCTGGAGTGCAGTAGCGTGATTCCTCCCAGCTCACTGCAACATCTGCCTCCCGGGTTCAAGCAATTCTCATGCCTCAGCCTCCTAAGTAGCTGGGATTACAGGTGTGCACCACCACGTTCAGCTAATTTTGTAGCAGAGACTGGGTTTTGCCATGTTGACCAGGCTGGTCTTGAACTCCTGACCTCAAGTGATCCGCCCACCTTGGCCTCCCAAAATGCTGGGATTACTGCAGTGAGCCACTGTGTCTGGCCCTGCTTCTATCTTACAAACACATTAGGATTGCATTTAGGGCCCAGATAATCCATGCACATCTCTCCATCTCAAGATCATTTACAATGACATCTTAAAGGACCCATTTTTCCTGCGAAGTAACATTAACAGTTTCCGCGGATTGGGACCTGGTATCTTGCGGTGGCCATTATTCAGCACACTAGAACAAGCTAAGACATAGACATGCAGATGCCCTGGTGAGTGGATATTTCGACATTCCTCAAGCTTAAGGAGAGGTGAGAGATGAGGTGGGCCGATTACCAAAACATAAAGAATCTTACAAACCAGAATGGGGAATTTGGACTTTACCTGGAAGGCAATAGAGCATCCTTAAAGATTTTAAGTGAGAGTGAAGGGGCCAGCCTCTCTTGACTGGAGATTCCCCTGGCTGCAGTGTCGGGTAGGGCAGGAGAGGGCGAACCCAGAGGCAGGACATTCGATCTTACACTGGGAGTTGTCTTTAGAAGACCACGAATAAAATACAGGTGTATGACCCTGGAGGGAGAGTGTCAAGGACCTCCTTGGAGTCACCAGGTCAGACTTTGTCAGCAAGTGACATCGCTGTTTGTTCTGGAACAGAGATTGAGACCCTGAATGGACCTTACAAGTGTACAAATAGTTCCTAGAATATGTGTGTGATACATGCTTGCCAAATAAAAGAGAAGAAAGAAAAGAGGGTTTTACAAAGACTGTGAGAATCAGGGGGGACATGGGGGAAAGTCAAGAGGGGTCCCCTGGCCTACAAGGTCCTCACGAAGGCACCTGTGCCAAAGGGAGCCACATCCCCCTGGCGATGATGCCAGCCCCCCGAACAACCCACAGCAGTGACTGATAGCGGGGCACTGAAGGCTGCCCCCTTGACTCACAGTGGCACAGCTCTGCTGCTGCTCTTGTTCCAGAGCTCCCTGTGGGGTCAGGCTGAGGCTACAACTGAGCCCATATCCTCATTTTTCTCCTGCCCCTGCCCTGTCTTGCTTTCCTCATCCCATTTCAGATTTCTTCTGAGAGCACTCCCTAAATAAATCACTTGCACAAGAACCTCCCATCTCAGGCTCTGCTCTAGGAAAACCGATCTAAGTCGGCCTCCATTTCTGGTAATGTGGCTCTTGGGACAGTCTCAGCTAAGAGACAGACAGCAAGCAGAGGCTCAAACCAGTTGTCAACAAGTTCCAGGAAAACACTTAATTCCACACATGCTAAAGTGAGGGGAGAAGGTTTTATCAACAAAACTGATATTAAAGAAGTTTCCAGAAATCAGATGGTCTGCACTAAGTAGAGTGTTTATTTCCCCAGAACTGGTTTCTAATTAAAGACTATTCCTTTGGCACTTATATCACTCTTCTTTGTACTGAAGACTTAGCTTTTGTTACACATTTTGTTTTCACTGATTAAATTCTCAAGTCTTTATGGATGAGGCTCCACGTTGGGTTTCTTTATTTCCCCGTAATGCTTATCCCAATAGCTGGCATTCAGTAAGGATTCAGTACAGGCTCAAAGCTCACACCCTCTTGATTTTATAGACTTTACAGAGCGCTTCACATACTCAAAGCATGGACCATGGACCAGTAGCTTCAGCATCCATCAACTTGGTAGAAATGCAGAATTTCAGCCTCCACCCCAGATCTACTGAGTGAGAATCTCTGAGGTGGAGCCCAGCAGTCTGTGTTATAACAAGATCTCTGGGTAATTTTATGAGCAGTAACGTTTGAAAACCACTGACATATATGATCCCTTTCAACTTGTTGGGAGATGAATTGATTGGAGAAAGTAGAGCCAAAAAATAGGACAGCGGCCGGGTGCGGTGGCTCACACCTGTAATCCCAGCACTTTGGGAGACCGAGGCCAGCAGATTGCGAGGTCAGGAGATCAAGACCATCCTGGCTAACACAGTGAAACCCCATCTCTACTAAAAATACAAAAACTTAGCCGGAGGTGGTGGGACGCGCCTGTAGTCCCAACTACTTGAGAGCCTGAGGCAGGAGAATCGCTTGAACCTGGGAGGCAGAGGATGCAGTGAGCCGAGATCACGCCACCGCACTACAGCCTGGGTGACAGAGCGAGACTGTATCTCAAAAAAGAAAAAAAAAAAAAAAAAAGCAGCAACAGGAACGGAGTCTACCCCCAACAAACTTGTCTCCTAGCATGCAAATGCCATGGGTGTGCCAGGTTAGGCTTCAGGACTCAGACCCCAAGTTCAACATTGGTTGGCTTGGACAAACTATTTATCTCCTTCAGCTTCTGTTTTCTCATCACCGAATGAAAACAACCTTAGTACTTACTAATTCACAATGGCTAAATAAATTATGGTATAGCCATACAAAGGAATCCTATGCAACCTTAAAAGTAAGGTAAGCTTATATCCACTGTTACAAAAAGATGCTCAATTTCTATTTTTATATAATGCAAGATTCTGAGGAGTAAATTGTGTATATTTATGTGTGTGTGTTGGGTGAAAAATAAAGGACTCCAAAAATGTTTCAAATAAAGATCTCATTACATATATACGTATATTATACGTTATACACAAATACTGCAAATATATCACACATATGTGTGTTCCACGTATACATTACATATAAGAGTGAAGTTAAAAGAATCATGGCAGGCATGGTGGCTCATGCCTATAATCCCAGACTTTGGGAGGCTGAGGTGAGAGAAGCACTTGAGCCCAGGAGTTCAAGACCAGCCTGGGCAACATAGTGAGACCTCATCTCTACAAAAAAATCAAAAAATTAACCAGGCATGGTGGTGTGTGCCTGTGGTTCTAGCTACTCAGGAGGCTGAGGTGGGAGGATCACTTGAGCCCGGGAGGTTGAGGCTGCAGTAAGCTGTGATTGCACCACTGCACTCCAGTTTAAGTGACAGGGTCAAAACACACACACACACACACACACACACACACACAGAAAAAGGAATCACTAACATATTCACATGAACACTTATTCCATGTATGTTATTTGTGTGAATGCATGTACAGATATAAGGGTTCTCCACTTTTAACCTCATATATGACACATCCACAGAGCACTGACAATATGCTGAGCTCTGGGCAAGGTACTGGAAATATCAGTGAAAGTAAGAAAATCACAATCTCGTCTAAGAGGAACTTACATTCTAACTAGGAAGGCAGCCAACGAAGAAGCAAATAAATAATAGGATAATTACAGATCGTGATTAATGTTATGAAAGAAATCATCTAGATGGTATGACTGCAACTTGGAGGGTTCATTAGGTAGAGGACAGAGAAGCTTTCCAGGAGGAGGCAATGTTTAAGCAAAGATTGAAGCAAGAAAATCAGCCAGTGATTGGCAGTGCTGGGGAAAGAGCATTCCAAGTGGAGGGAGCAGCATGGACAAAGGCTCGGAGATGGGAAGGAAGTTATCTTGCTGAGGGAAAAAAAGCAGGTCAGTGGAATAGGAGCCTAGGAAGAGCCTGGGGCAGTGTAGTGAGTTTGGCTAAGGAAGCACAACATGTGAGCCTTGAGAACTGCTGAGTAATGTTTTTTTGTTTTTGTTTTTGTTTTTAACAGAATCTTGCTCTGTTGTCCAGGCTGGAGTGCAGTGGCGTGATCTCGGCTCACCGAAACCTCCACCTCCCGGGTTGAAGCAATTCTCCTGACTCAGCCTCCTGAGTAGCTAGCATTAGGGGCCCGCCACCACGCCCGGCTAATTTTTGCATTTTTAGTAGAGATGAGGTTTCACCGCTTTGGCCAGTCTGGTCTTGAACTTTTGACCTCAAGTGATCTGCCCACCTCAGCCTCCCAAAATGCCAGGATTACAAGCGTGAGTCACTGCGCCCAGCCTAAGTATTGGCTTTTATTCTAAGGGGAAGGAGCACCCAGCAAAGGGTTTATCTAGCGGACTGACACCATCTGATTTATGTTTCTAAAAGATTCCCAGGTTGCTGAGTGGGCAAAGTCTTGCAGGAAAACGTGAAGGAAAAAGGACATTACAGAAATCCAGGTGAAATATGGTACAGCTGTCAGGGTGGCAGCCATGGAGTTACAGCGAAGTGGGCAAGCTTGGGAATTACATGGGAGATAAAGCCAGATTTTTTTTATTTGAGACAGAGTCTTGCTCTGTCACCCAGGCTGGAGTGCAGTGGCGTGATCTTGGCTCACTGCAACCTCCGCCTCCCAGGTTCAAGCAGTTCTCATGCCTCAGCCTCTTGAGCAGCTGGAATTACAGTCATGCACCACTATGCCTGGCTAATTTTTGTAATTTTAGTAGAGACGGGGTTTCACCATGTTGCCCAGGTTGGTCTCGAACTCTTGGCCTCAAATGCTCTGCCTGCCTTGGCCTCCCAAAGTGCTGGGATTACAGGAGTGAGCCACCGTGCCCAGCCGTAAAACCAGAATTTGACAATGAAATGGAAGGTAAAGTATTGGTCTCGGAGTCCTTTGGCTGTGAGTTGCTCCTAGACTGTTCTTACCTGGGACAAATGGAACAACTCAGCCCTGCCCCACATCCCTCTCATTCTCCAGCAGGATGGCCTGGGCACTTGCTCATGGCCGCAGCAGAGGAGCAAACCCCACTGCGAAAGAACAAGCTTTTTCTCAAGCTTCTGCTTGAGTCACAGCTGCCGACGTCCCATTGGCCAAAGCAAATCACACAGATGATATCGGAACCAAAGGGCAAGGAAATAGGCTCCATCTCTTGATGAGAGGAGCTGCAGAGGCTGCTGACTAAGCGCAAGGACACAGGAAGGGCTGAGGAATGAGGAGACAGTACTTTTCAAAGAACTCAAAGAACTAGAAGCTCTCTACCAAGAGCCAGGGGCAGGAGACCACTGAGGTTAGCACAGTTGTGGAATGTTGAAAATGATAAGTGCCTGTAATTATCCTATTATTTATTTGCTTCTTCATTGGCTGCCTTCCTAGTTAGAACGTAAGTTCCTCTTAGACGAGATTGTGATTTTCTTACTTTCACTGATATTTCCAGCACCTTGCCCAGAGCTTAGCATATTGTCAGTGCTCTGTGGATGTGTCATATATGAGATTAAATGTTGAAATGATGTCACTATCAGTGACATCAGTCAGTTTAGGATTTGTCAATAAAGTGATAAGTGCTAGGCCATGAAATGCCCCAGGGCCCTAGGATATGCCAAAATTAGGGATTTTCTGCTCTTTGAACAGTTTGTGGTATCACAACAAAACAAACTGCAGGTCAGCCTGAGAGTGGCAAGTGCTTTCTTTTTTTTTTGAGACGAGTCTTGCTCCTTCGCCCAGGCTGGAGTGCAGTGGCGCCACGTTGGCTCACTGCAAGCTCCGCCTCCTGGGTTCACGCCATTCTTCTGCCTCAGCCTCCCGAGTAGCTGGGACTACGCACCCGGCTAATTTTTTGTATTTTTAGTAGAGACGGGGTTTCCCCGTGTTAGCCAGGATGGTCTCGATCTCCTGACCTCGTGATCCGCCCCCCTTAGCCTCCCAAAGTGCTGGGATTACAGGCATAAACCACCGTGCCCGGCCGGCAAGTGCTTTCATTGTCTCTTTAGCTGCTCTCAGATGCAATGAGAAGTGCTTCCCATTACTTAGTTACTTGGTGCCTCCCCTGGTTGGGATTTTTCTGGGCCCCAAGCTGGTATGCTGCCCCAAGAAGACCATAGGAATTTCCCTAGAGAAACAGAATTCCTGCTACTGTCTCCACACAAACCATTCCTACAGTCAGGTGGGGGGAGGGGGGCGATGTGCTGGTGCTGGTGGTGCTGGGGATGATGTGTTTCCAACCATCATGGGTTGTTTGTTTCTCGTAAGCTGTAGGGCCCTTGATGACATCAGTCATCATTTTTGACTTTATTTGGGACATGAAGGGATAAGCCTGTCCCTAATTTCTAGAAACATAAATAGCAAGGAAACAGAATATTAAACAAACAAGGGCTTTTAATAGAAGGTCTGCAGATGTTGCACGGTTCCCTCTATCACTGCAGATCTGTGGCCTGTCCCCGGGGTGGGGCAAAAAGACTTGAGGCACCTTACTCAAGAGCAGCAAACAAAAGCCAAGGTCTGGCAACCCCATCTGCTTCCCTCAAGAAGGAAATACTGTAAAATAGTAATGTCATGGCCCCTGGTAATGCAGTTTCCCACGGGTCTCTGACTTAACCAACATGTCCTTTTACACATAAACTTGGAATTGTGATGGAGGCGGGGTAGACAGCTGGACACACTGTCAATGTTGGCACGTGGTACAAATGAAAAGGTACCATCTGTGCTACTGCTGAAAGATGATGATGCATAGATGTGACTTTTTAAATGTTCCATCTGGATATAATTAAATTGCCTCCTTAAAATAAAAAATATCCATATTGGATATGTATCATTTATTGTAATGATCTCCGTATATCCTTCATTATTTTTATAGAATTCACTTCATGAGAAGTCTGACATGAAATATTAAAACCTAAAAACAAAGGTCTCTGGGGAGATGATTGTGGTGTTATTGTTTCTCTGGCTGACTTGTTCTTGATTTTCTTATGATTTCAAAAACAATTACAATATGCAGAATTCCATAATACCCTCCTGAAAAAATACCCTGACTGGAAAACTGGATAGACAGGTAGAAAGAGAGTCTGTTATCTACGCATGGGAGGAAGACAGGATGTGAATTTGCCAGAATATCCAGTTGCCTACATTTCTAAACCAAGAAAAGCTGCAATTAATTTTCTTCCCTAAAAACCATGTTGGTTCCAAAGAACATTCTGAGAATAATAATAAGGGTAATTATAATCACAACTTGAATTCAGAGTGACTTGCTTCTGAAGCATTAAAAGCATAAGAGGGAACAAAATACACGGAGGGGACTCTAACAGGCCTCTCTCCGGTACAATTATAGATTTCAAATCTGTTGTTACCTTACCATGGCAACGTTCATACTTAATTTCACAAATGTTGAACTTTTGTCATCCTATTTCTTTGGGGGAGTCCTTCAACTACTGCGTTCACTGAATTCATGTCATGTCATTGCCTTCGATACTTAACATTTCTCCAAATACATGCTGTGAGCTCACATCCCCAGACCAAAAACAACAGCGAAGACTAGGAAGAATTCGGCTGTGCCCTTGGCAGTAGCACTTAGATGTGTTCTTTCTGGCTGATGAGAACCAACAACAGAACATAACTCCAAAGATTAAGTGTCAAGTTTAAAAGCAAAACTTTGGCCTTCAATATTAATAAATAATCATTAAGTATCTACTGTGTGTTGAAAGATACAGGAAATACAAAGGTTAAAATAAGCCATATTGTTCCATCTCACGACATTTACAATATAGGAGGAGAATTAGATCCAAATCACTATAAAGCAGTTCCCAATGTGTGATATTCCCAAACCAGCAGCATCACCTGGGATCCTATGAGAAATGCAGATTCTCAGGCTCCACCCCACCAGACCTTGTAAATCAGGGTCTCTGGGAGTGGGGCACAGCAATCTGTGTTTTCAAAATTCATCCAGGTGATTCTGATACTCTCCAAATTTTGAGAATCACTGCTCTGAAGCAATAGAACACAAATGCCATAAGACAGACACAAAATGCTGGAAGTAAAGGGAAAATAACATCCATTTTAGAAAGAGGACTTCCTGGAATGACAATATTTCCATGCAGCTTTGTGAGTTTGCTAAGAAATTGAAATATAGGAAGTGGATGGAGTAAGAGAACATTCTGGATGAGTGAAACATGAGCCAAGCAACAGAGTTAAGAAAGTAGAAGGCAAGTTGAAGGGTCTAGACTGACTGGCATGTAAGGAGACAGAGATCAAGGTCAGAAGATAGGTTGGGGTCTCAAGAGCCAGGCTGAGGAGGGAGTTATCTAGCTCAGTGGACAATCATATGTTATTCAGATCTTCAATTAGAGGAGTAACAAGATTAGAGCAGGGTTCTTGGACGTTTCATCTCAAGGTTTCCATAGAGTAACCTGGAAAAGAGGAAGATACACAAGGGTGGGGGAACAACTGAGTTGACAGTTGCAATAGTTTGGGTAGTAATAATCAAAGTCCCTACTAGGGAGTTTGCAGAGGAAATATAAAAATGAGGAAAGTAATTGGAGATGCTTCAAAGGACTACATTAGTAGGGTTTAGTAACTGATTCAATATTAAAAGGGAAAGAATGGGAAAATCAACACCTTCATTAGAAACAAATTAGCCATGTCATAAACCAAAGAAGAAGGAGATTAGGAGGAATTGGTTGTGGGGAGATTTGTTTAGCACGCAGTTGATGGTCTGTGGTATGGTGTATACCACAGCTAGAATATAGGGATAGAGTTTATAATAATAATATCTGTAAAATTTGGCCACATAGGCTATGAGTAGTTCTGAGCTAGATACATGACCTGTATGTATCTTGTAAACCTTATATTGACTTTACGAGCAAGGCATTATTATATTCTTTTTTTTTTCTTTAAGAGACAGGATCTTGCTCTGTCTCCCAGGATGGAGTGCAGTGGCACAATCGTAGCTCACTATAACCTCAAACTCCTGGGCTCAAGCAATCCACCCACCTCAGCCTCCTTGAGTAGCTAGGACTACAGGCCTGTGCTACCGTGCCCAGCTAATCTTTTTATTTTTTGTAGAGATGAGGTCTCGCTATGTTGCCCACACTGGCCTCTAACTGCTGGCCTCAAGCGATCTTTGCAACTCAGCCTCTCAAAATGCTAGGATTACAGGCATGAGCCACAGTACCCAGGCTGATACCTATTTGTATTAGTTAAATTCGATTCTGTTGCATAAAATAAGGAGTTCGAAGGAAGAATGGCTAAAACACACAGGGCTTATTCTACTACATAAAAGAAATCTGGAGGTCGGCAAGTTTCTTCTAATGCCCTGCTTCAGCACCCTCCACTGGTGAATTTCATCCTCAAGGGTACTTCATGATTCAAGATTGCTGCTAAAGTGCCAGCCATCAGGGAGATGATAGCTGTGAATATGGGCATGGGGGCTTGTTGAGACAAGGAATATAAAAGAATAAGAGGTTGAAATAAAGAACCTTGGAGAATGAGCACAAGGAAGGGCCTGGAAAATGCACAGAAAAGAGACAGAGGAAACTTCCAGCACCATGTCCACAAAAGGCAAGGAAACACAAAGCTTCAGAATGGAAAAAAAGGTTGGTGAGTGGTGTCTAATGGTAAAGTCCATGGCAACTGAAAAATACATATTGGATTGAAGAATGTGAGGTCCTTGGTGACCTTTAAAAGAAGAGCATCATTCACGTTTTCTATGGCAGTGGGTCTTAGAGTTAAGGAAATGTTAGGTGGTGAAGTAGTGAAGCATTGATTCCTCTTCCGTGAAGTTTTGTGATAGAAGGAAAGAAATAAATGGTGGTAAGGCTTGAGTTTAGCACTATTGAGGTGATGTTTTCATAGATTAGAAAACCTGAATACAATTTCCCTTTATGATGTCAAGTCTCTCCTGAGACTAGATTTAAATCACTTGAGTGTGTGGGCTGGGACAGCCAAGTGCTTCTTCCATAATCAGCAGCTCCAATCCAGTATCTCCCAGGGAAAGTGAACCAAGTGTTGGCTGATACTATATCATAATAAAGGGCTGACATTACGCTTTTTGAAGGCTGTCTGGTAAGCTCAATTAATTCATTTTTGTTTTTCCCTCCCAAAGCTGGATGGAAACTCATGCAACTCTGGCTTGGGTTCTTGAAGAAAAATTACATTGCAAAAGTGAAGATGTTTCATGGCCTTCTGCACTCCCCCAAGGGCAGCAAAGGCTCTCTGGGTGCTTTGCAAAGCTGCAGAATCTGAAATGTCAGGGCCATGGATCCATTTCAGCAAAAATAAATATCAGATTACAATACATTGTTTTTGCAGCTGACTGAGGCTTTGGTGTAGTGGATATTTCATTCTGCCCTTGCAAATTAAGAGAGAAGTTGCTGGCGGCGCAAAGTATGGTGTTTGCATCATTTCTTTATGAAGCCATTTTCTCCCCTCAAGCGGTGCATTCCCAGAGGATTTTTTTCCCCCTCCACAAATGCCTGGTGTTTTGCAGTGCTCAGCATGCAAGACTTGCTTTGAAAGCTGTTAAAAATAAAGACAGATAGTTGGACCAGTTCTCTTGGTACCTTTCATTCTTTTCTCCATAAATTTTTGCCCCCTCCTTCCTACCCTCTGTCTTAGGTCCCTCCCTGGAAACCCTTGTACTACAAAATTATGATAGAATGGCAGATAATGAAACCTTAGCATGCCTTGCATTTCTAATTTTCTTTTTTCTTTTTTTCTTTTTTTTTGAGACGGAGTCTCGCTCTGTCACCCAGGCTGGAGTGCAGTGGCACAATCTCGGCTCACTGCAAGCTCCGCCTCCCGGGCTCACGCCATTCTCCTGCCTCAGCCTCTCCGAGTAGCTGGGACTACAGGCGCCCGCCACCACGCCCGGCTAATTTTTTTGTATTTTTAGTAGAGACGGGGTTTCACCGTGGTCTCAATCTCCTGACCTCGTGATCCGCCCACCTCGGCCTCCCAAAGTGCTGGGATTACAAGCGTGAGCCACCGCGCCCGGCTGCATTTCTAATTTTCTAACCTGAAACTAGTGAGCCATAACACCCTGGAAGCTTAAAGCTGCCGGAGGCAAATCCAACTCTTCTGACTTTAAAATAGCAACACATCTTTTACCATTTTAGCTATTTTGAGGTAGATTTTCGTACACACGCATGCTTATTGAAATTAAATGCATTTTATTTTTATCCCTTTTTTTTCCTTCTGGAGAGATAGCAGACTTGGGGGCACTTGTTTTCTACCTCTTAGAGAATAAATTTGAATATCTAACATAGGTATTAAGCTACCTAACAGTAAGTTTTCTACATACATTGATTAAAACCAGTTCAGAAATAGACCCACACAAATATAGTCAACTTATCTTTGACAACGATTCAAAGACAATTCAGAGGAGAAAGGATCTTCAACAAATGGTCCTGGGACCTAGATAAGGACATTACACCTTTCACAAAAATTAACTCAAAATGGATCATAGACCTAAATGTAAAGTGTAAAAGTATAAAAATTCTACAAGAAAACCTAGGAGAAAATCTATGTGATGTGAATTAGAAGATGAGTTTTTAGATATAATGCCAAAAGCACAATCTATGAGAGAAAAAAAAAAGTTATGTCAGATTTTGTTAAAATTAAAAACTTATCTGCAAAAGACACTGTTAAAAAAATGAAAGAACGGAAGAAAAGAATTGCAAACACTTATCTGACAAAGGATTTATATCCAAAATACAACAAAGAATTCCTAAAACTCAATAATAAGAAAAAAATTGAAAACTGTAAAGATTGGAGAAGACATTTGGATTGTGAGAGGTTTTCTCGCTCTCAGAAGATTCTTCAAGCAATCACTATGTCAACCAACATAGATGTCTTTCTTTCTTCATATAATGAAGATCAGGAATCCAAACCTATTTGAAAAGCTGAAGAGACACCATTAATCCCCACTAGAATAGCAGGTTTTGCAGCAAATGTTGCACATGGATTAACAAATTAAAGATCGGGGGAAATATTAAAATGTCCCTTCACCTGATCCACATAGGTATGGCAGCCCAAGGCTTTGCTGTGGGAGCAATGACTCCTGGTATATGCTATTCCCTATATTGGGAATTCTGGACAAAACCTAAGCCTTAGAAGAAGAAGAGATGCTGTCTTGGTCTTGTTGGAGGAGCTTGCATTAGTTACACATTTCACTATTGAGGTTACATGTTTATGTTGAAAATAAATTGAATATATTCAGACAATAATGTGGTATTTTGAATATTGGCTGCCTTTCTTGCAGGCTTGATTTGCTTGGTGACCAAATTACCCATGACTGGTTCACTAACTAGGTCACTCAGGCGAGTCAAGTTAACACAAAAGAAACATGTCACCTAAATGGACTTGATGATGGTAAAATGTCCACCTTTTAAAAATGTTAAGATGAAATCAGTTCTAAAGAAGACAGTAGGCCAACCTTGAAGCACTCCCTGTTTGCTGCAGATTATTGCATGCTTTAATGTTATGTAGGAGTCCTATTTATCCTGCTTAACTCTTTTTTGCCTGTCTTGTGGACTGGTTGGCTCTTTTGGAACTCTTTCAAAAAAGTGCGCAGAGTATAACTTGTAAAGCCTCCCACAACTGAAATTGTGTATGTGTGTATGTGTGTTTAAACCAAACCTAGGCTGGGCAAAGTGGCTCACACCTGTAATCCCAGCACTTTGGGAGGCTGAGGTAGGCGGATCGCTTGAGGCCAGGAGTTTGAGACCAGCCTGGCCAACATGGCGATACCCTGTCTCTACTAAAATTACAAAAATTAGCCGGATGTGGTGCTGCACGCCTGTAATCCCAGCTACTCTGGATGCTGAGGCACGAGAATTGCTTGAACCTGGGAGGAGGAGGTAGCAGTGAGCTGAGATCATGCCACTGCACTCCAGCCTGGGTGACAGAGTGAGAATTTGTCTCAAAAAAATAAATAAATAAAAAATAAACTAAACTTAGAAAGCTTACAACAGAGCTACATAGTAGTGGTATTTATTTCAGAATTACAATTATTTCTTTTTTCTTTTTTTTTTTCTGAGACGCAGTTTTGCTCATTGCTTCGGTTGGAGTGCAATGGCATGATCTAGGCTCACTGTACTTCCACCTCTCAGGTTCGAGTGATTCTCCTGTCTCAGCCTCCCAAGTAGCTAGGATTATAGGCATGTGCCACCATGCCCAGCTAATTTTGTGTTTTTAGTAGAGGCAGGGTTTCACCATGTTGGTCAGGCTGGTCTTGAACTCCTCATCTCAAGTGATCCATCTGGCTCAGCCTCCCAAAGTGCTGGGATTACAGGCATGAGCCACCACACCTGGCCTCAGAATCACAATTCTAAACATAAGAATAGCTTAATTATGGATTCCAGTTGAGCTCTTTTATAATTGCAGAATTGTATTTTTGCTGCTATTGTATTAGAATAATTTTTAAATGCCATCTTGAGAGAGAAATATGTATTTTAGGCACTAATGCAAAGATAAATGAAGAACACTTTAAATGTGTGCATTATGTTTATTTTCTCCATAAGAATCATAAACATTAAACTAAACAAATTACCTATAATGGTAATTTAGACATACACAGGGAGGAGATGGCCATCTCCAAGCCAAAGAGAGAGGCCTCAGAAGAAACCAAGCTGCCAACACCTTGATCTTATGCTTCCAAGCCTCCAGAATTGTGAGAAAATTAATTTCTGTTGTAAGCCACAGAGTCAATGGTACTCTGCTGTGGCAGCCACAGCAAACTAATACAGCCCTTTGCCTACCTGAATTTTGGAAGTATTGGGAGGAACCCAGTTGACATTTAGATGAAGTATAGAAATACTTTTTTACACAAGTTTAATAAAATTGCTATCATTTATGGTGCACTTATTCAAAATTACAGTGTGGTAGCTATTTATATTCCAAGGTATATAGCAAACATATTTAATCTTTAGGTTAAAAATAAAGTGTGATGTGGAGGAAAATACCAAATTACAAGTTTTTGTGATTACCCTCTCCATTTCTTCCTGAGGGTAAAAGAAATAGTATTTGTTTGGTTTGTTTATCAGGGTATTGTTGTGGAAGGAGAGAAGACTTGAAGAATTGAGAAGGTGCAATTAATCTTCATAGAACAAAAAGAGAAAAGATAGGAGCAACAGAAGAGCTAGCACAACTGGGAACTTTGGAGAGTACATGAGAGAGAAAAGATTCAGGAAGAGCTATTAGGAGTGGGATATTTCGGGGGGATGGTATATAAGAAGGGTTATTAGAAAGGTATGCCATGTAGAATCCATTGTGCTGTCGCCTCTTCCTTCCATGAAAAAGTGTCACAAGATTTCCACGGTATTCTCTAAGGCTTTAGATTTAGATTGCTCTTTCTGACATTCCAAAATGTTGAAAAGGTTGTAAAATGAAAACAGGGAGCTTAAGACAGCTCAGTCCATTTAGTATTTTTCTCTTAAAATTTTCCACAATGTGAAATACAAAGTAAAATGCTATAAGGACAATGATTAAGCAAAGAATAAAGTTTACTTTTTCTTCCATTTGATTTCTCTAGCTTTCAAGTGTCTGCTACTTAGTCCATCTGTTGTTCTATTATGTTGTTTTTGGCAAACAGATGCAGGAGAAGAACACTATTGCCTTTTCTGTTTTATATAACCCTAGAGATACAAACATAATTTTAGTTGAGTTTTCTTTTGTAGAGAAAAATTGCAAAGGAATAAAATACACCAAAAAAAATTACTGTATGTTTTAAATGAAAATATAGGCACTGTCTAATATACCCTTCCAGGTTACCTGATTCTATGGAATCTCTATACCTTTTATTTTATTTGAGTTCTTTACAATTCTGCAACTGAAAAACGCAAATGATTCAGAATTATGCAATCAACACTAATTTCAGAACATTTTCATCACTCCAAAAGAAACCTCATCTCCATTAACAGTCACCCTCCTTTCCACCTTCCTCTCAGCCTTTCTCAACCACTGATCTACTTTCTGCCTCTGTGGATTTGCCTATTCTGGACACAACTCATATAAATGGAATTATGCAACATATGGCCTTTTGTGTCTGGCTCTTCTGAGGCAGCATAATGTTTTCAGGCTCATCCATACTATAGCATGAATGAACACTCATCCGTTCTTATGGCTTGGGGCTGAGTGGTGTTCCATTGTGTGGACATACCACCTTTCGTTTGTCCATTTATCAGTCGATGAACATTTGTGTTTCTTCCACATTTCAGCTATTACAAATAATGCTGCTATGAAAAAAAAAGAAATGCAAATGATACTCCACATTCGATTTTTCTAAGGCACCCATGGCTTCTTTATCACATTCAGATGTCTTTTACTTGTTTTCAGCTCTTGGTTAGATTATTTAAGAGTCTTGAGTTGGTTTTTAAGGTCAAAAGAAACACTTTTTCCTTTCCCTACCTGTTAATAAAATTGAAAGACCATAGCATTGGGATTGAATTGAACCTCCATAAATATACAAGTGAATCTGGGAGGTTCAGTTGATTCCCCCCTACCCAAACAAGTCGTTTTGGCACCAATTATGGAAATTCAAATTCATTTTGACATTTATGGTAGCCTACATGTATGTCTTCTCTTCAAATTGTTCTTTGAACTGGTTGTAACATCTTACTGTTTCCTCATTAATGAGTTAAAATCTTTGACGTGTTCATTTTCTATTTGTAGAAGAGTTATGAGTCTATATTTTCTAAAAACTTTATCCTTAGTACTTTCATAAACTGACTGTCTTTAAGCTTTTAGGAGTGCAGCTGAATCTTAGTTGTACCTGAGTTTCAACTGGACACAAAAAGTGAATTACTGTTTTGGAGTAAGGAATAGCAGGGGGTGGCTGTGGAACAGCAGGGCTGAACTGACCTCTCTATACCTCAGTCAAGAGTCTCAACTGTGTACATCTCCAACTAACCCAGGGAACCTAGCTATAATCTGCATGACATTTTTATCTCTGACATTCAGTT
The DNA here is from genome assembly GCF_006542625.1 of Nomascus leucogenys. Classification (NCBI taxonomy): domain Eukaryota; kingdom Metazoa; phylum Chordata; class Mammalia; order Primates; family Hylobatidae; genus Nomascus; species Nomascus leucogenys. The sequence continues at coordinate 4,667,086 of NC_044391.1, forward strand.
TGACTTTCAAGTATCACACAGTAGAAAAAAGAAACTCATGAATCCAAAATGAAACTGAATAATATTTTTCCACTTGGCACTACACCATCTAGTCTAATGTGAAAAAAAAAATCCACTTCAGTTTGCTACTGCCTGCTGATTAGCATGATCTCAGCCGTCCTTCAAAAGTTCAGCCTCTCTTAAAAGCAGACACAGTCACTGCTGTGAGCCAAAGGGGGAGAGAAGAATCTCAATTCTTAAATTTTCCTGAGGGTTATTTTTTGGGAAAAATACATTTAATACATGGATTTCACTTACTCTGAAAAGTTCCTTCATTCCTGTTTTAAAGGTAACATCAAAGAAGTGCTGACAACTTCCAGTGAGCAAAACACCTGCCATCTTGAGATAGATGTTGCCAGAAAACAGAAAATGTTGCAAGAGGTTCGCTGTATCAGAATTAGAAACACACGCCACATGCTTTCTGCTACTGCCAAATTTGAAGCCACAACCTGACATTTCAGTTAAATGCTCTTTCCAAGGCACCTATGGCTTCTTTATCACATTCAGATAGTTTTTACTTGTTTTCAGCTCTTGATTAGATTATTTAAGAGTCTTGAGTTGGATTTGAAAGTCAATAGAAATAGTTTTTCCTTTCCCTACCTGTTCATAAAATTGAAGGACAAGAGCACTGGGATCGAATCTAGGCAAATATCTTAACAGACAATACCAAAAATGTAATTTTCAAAATGTTTAAAATTATATAATTCTCAATTAAATTTATAATGAATAGAAATCAAAGTTTTATTAGACTTAATAATGAGTTAATGGTTTCTTTGAACCAACTTTGTTGGTTCAAACCAACCTGTAGGTTCAAACTTGTAGGATACAAGGACTGACAATTATATAATCAATGAAAGAAAAGAATTCTGCAATAAATCAGAAAGTTAGATGCAAAACTGTTATTGTTCTACCAGCCATACAACTATATCCTTTGAGGTTATTTTTCTACTCAAGGAAATTTGTGTGTATCACCACCAGGCAAAAAGAATCCCCACCGTTTCTGGACAAAAATTATTGCATAATATTGGTCAAAAATTATTTATACCTTATCCCCTTTCCAGTAAAGCAATACTATAGAGTTGTAAATTGTCTGAGCCTAATCAACAGTAAATGGCAAATCAAACAAACTTATATATCATGTCACCCTAGGGCAGGAGTCATCCAGTTACAGGCTTGCTTAGACTCTGGGTCAAAACTAGCTCACCACCTGTTTCGTAAATAAAGTTTTATTGGAACTCAGCCTCACACATTTGTTTACATGTTTTAAATAGCTGCTTTTGCTGCAGAGTTGAATAGTTGTGACAGAGACTGGATGGCCCACACAGTCTAAAACACTATCTGGCCTCTTTACAGAAAACAAAATATAACAAAAATCTTGATGTGTTAGGACATCCTTGTTTTGCTATAAAGAAATACCTGAGACTGGGTAATTTACAAAGAAAATAGGTTTAATTGGCTCACAGTTTTGCAGGCTGTACGAGTATATTGACAGCCTCTGCTTGGCTTCTGGGGAGGACCTAGGGAGCTTTCACTCACAGTGGAAGGCAAAGGGATAGCAGGCACGTCATATGGCAAGAGCAGGAGCAAGGGGTAAGCAGGAGGTGCCACATACTTTTAAACAATCAGATTTTTTTTTTTTTTATTATACTTTAGGTTTTAGGGTACATGTGCACAATGTGCAGGTTTGTTACATATGTATCCATGTGCCATGTTGATTTCCTGCACCCATTAACTCGTCATTTAGCATTAGGTATATCTCCTAATGCTGTCCCTCCCCGCTCCCCCCACCCCACAACAGTCCCCGGAATGTGATGTTCCCCTTCCTGTGTCCATGAGTTCTCATTGTTCAATTCCCACCTATGAGTGAGAACATGCGGTGTTTGGTTTTTTGTCCTTGCGATAGTTTACTGAGAATGATGTTTTCCAGTTTCATCCATGTCCCTACAAAGGACACGAACTCATCATTTTTTATGGCTGCATAGTATTCCATGGTGTATATGTGCCACATTTTCTTAATCCAGTCTATCGTCAAGGGATGTGAAGGACCTCTTCAAGGAGAACTACAAACCACTGCTCAATGAAATAAAAGAGGATACAAACAAATGGAAGAACATTCCATGCTCATGGGTTGGAAGAATCAATATCGTGAAAATGGCCATACTGCCCAAAGTAATTTATAGATTCAATGCCATCCCCATCAAGATACCAATGACTTTCTTCACAGAATTGGAAAAAACTACTTTAAAGTTCATATGGAACCAAAAAAGAGCCCGCATCGCCAAGTCAATCCTAAGCCAAAAGAACAAAGCTGGAGGCATCACGCTACCTGACTTCAAACTATACTACAAGGCTACAGTAACCAAAACAGCATGGTACTGGTACCACAACAGAGATATAGATCAATGGAACAGAACAGAGCCCTCAGACAATCAGATCTTAAAAGAAGTCACTCACTATTGTGAGCAGAGCACCAAGCCATGAGGAATCTTCCCCCATGACCTGAGCACCTTCCCACAGGCCTCACTTCCAACACTGGGCATTACACATCAACATAAGATTTGGAGGGGGCACCCAAACTATATCATGTGCCAACTTTTGATCTGGGAACAGGGCATTGTCTAACAATGGAAATAAAGTTTCCTTTTTTTTTTTTTTACCTTACATATAAGCTTTGGGTAATATTTTTTCTTAACAACAATATTAGTAAAAAAAAAAAAAAAAAAGCATGAGATTAAAATCAGAAAAATGTCTTCAGGGAAAAGGCACATGTGAAATAATTTAAATCCCATGAATATATGAGTGAAAATTTGTGCATTGCAGCCATATGTTACAATGAAACTAGCTTAACAGCACTAGAGATCCTCAGACTCTCCTTCAGTATCAATTGAAACAGAAACACTAAATTCTTCATTTGTAAGTTAATGTTTAGAGATGGTATTGGAGCAAGAGTTTTAAAATACCAGTCTAGACTAATCTTGTCCATGTTACCTCTTCAGAGGTTATGTATTTCCCGCAGTCACTAGACATGACCAGTGTGAATTATAGACATTTGGGGGATTTTATAGACTCCTTAGCCCCCATCTGAAAAGCAGAGGTAGGCAAAATGTCATATTAAGCCCAATTCACAGGAGTAAATTTATTATTATTATTATTGCATTGAGACAGGGTCTTGCTGTGTTGCCCACACTGGCCTCAGACACCTGTGCTCAAGGCTGTCCTCCTGCCTCAGCCTTCTAAGGAACTGCGACTGTAATGATGGCAGCGGCAGCCTATCTGGAGCCACTGCTGCAAAGATGCCTGCTGCAGCGAGGGAGGTGCAGCCAGGGCTGCACGCTCCATAGAGCCAGCAGGAGCTGGGAACAGGCAGGAGCCCCAACCCCTTCCAAGTTGGTGGGGTGGGAACCCCACACTCCTGGGCATAGCTGCAGCCGCCCTACTATGGCTGCAGACCTGGGCATCCCTGTGCTCTGGAGGGGGGAGTGGACCTGTGAAGCCCCCCTTCCCCTGCAGGCTTGAAAGTGCCTGATCCTACTGCCTGGCCTCCTTCTCCTGGCTCCCAGCACTTGCTTCTATTTCAGAGCAAAGTTGTGGCTGAGACTGGTCACTGTCTCAACTTGGCCAGGTCTGTGTGTTCTTGGAGTGGCACTGACATGCCAGCCCCCTGCCACTTCAGTCCCCTCTGGACTTTGAGTACCAGTGAGCACAGGAGAGAGTGAGGGGGAACTGAGGGCAGCTTGGTGTGGGCCTGCAGGCACTCTTCTGCATGAACAGCCTGGGTGCTGTGGGTGCCATAGATGGTAGGTTGATGGTGGTAGGAGGCAGAGAGCCTCCTGGGTGGAAAGAGACAGGACCCCAGTGAAGCCCTGCCTTCAAGCCAGGTACAGCCTGAAGACTAGGGGCAGGGCTGCCAGTTCCTCGGATCAGAGTGAGAACTTACGGTGCTTTCCCCGGGCCTGCCCATCACCTCCCATGGACCAATCAGCATGCACTTCCTCCCTTCTGAAGCACATTAAAACCTCAGACTCAGCCAGACTTGGGTAGATATCCAGATGACCTGGATGCAGATAGGAGCTACCCACTCTGAGTCTCCTCTCTGCTGAGAGCTGCACACTTGTCAGGACTACCTGCCTGCAGAAAGGAGCGACCCACTTAGGGTCTCCTGAACACTGTACTGTAGCACAGTAAAGCACCCCTTGCTCACCCTCCGGTTGTCCTCGTATCTCATTCTTCCTGGATGTGGGACAAGAACTTGAGACCCACTGAATGCTGGGGCTGGAGGAGCTGTAACACAAACAGAGCTGAAACACGCCCCCACTGCTCACCACGTCATGGCAAGGAGAAAGGGAGGAGAGAAGAGCTGCTGCCCTTCTGGAAGCACAGACTAAGAGCTCCCAGAACCAGGGCTATGACACCCAATTTAGGGCTCTGCCATTCCTGGTGTCTCCAAGCTTCTGGGCACCAACATGTTCCCCAGTGCCTGCAGGGGAAGCCACTTGTGATACGCCTAGTTCAGCCACAGCAGGGAGCCAGCACCCATGCCAATGCCTGGAGCTGCCTGCCCCGCCACAGCCAGTGTGCCTAGCTGTGCGCAGTGGCTGGACCCCAGGCTCACTCATTCATGCACCCCCTCACTGGTCCATGCCTGGCTCATCCTTGGCAGGTGTGGGATCCAGGCTAGTGGCAAAAGCCGAGTGCAGCCTGCCAGGCCAAGTGGGTGGAACAAGTCCAGTGGGCCCAAGCAAAACTCAGGCAAAGGTGCCACTGGCCACAGATGTTCCCAGCTGGTGAAGTGACACTCCAAGGATCCCGAGACATAAGCACATACCACTGCACCTGGAAGAATGAAGCAAATTCTGACAAAGTTTTATCTAGGTTATACACAGGGCTGAGATTCAGCAAGTATTCACGTCTTGTTAAAATATGTAATACTTAAGCACCATTTGGTAACTAGCCATGGCTCTGAGCCACTCATATAATCCTCAGGTTATCCCAGTAATCCCAGCCTCTCCCTCTAGAACCCCTAGGATCAGTTACCTACTAAAGGGTTAATTCTGGCATAGAGCAGAAAGTCGGTATCTAGTCAAGGGTTCACGTGGTGATTGGTTTTTGCCCACATCATGTAGTACACTAAATATTTTCACATTTTTACCCCTGACTTTACAGTCCCCACATTGCCAAATTGTTCACAGTTCCTTTCCAGTTAAGTTCCTCCTGGCACCCACCAGCCACATCACAAAATCAATGCAAATCTCTTTAAAAACAGCAGCAGCAAAATAGAAGGAAAGCCAGGAAGAACAAGCATAGAATGGGAACCAATCTTAATTCTACGTCTAATGCTACCCAAACGAGGAAAGATTGTGCAAACAATTCTAACAAAAAGTGTTAGATTTTTTTTTAAATTCCTAAATATTGAAGAATTGTACAGCCTAACATAGAGGAAAGAACTGAGGCATTTACACACCAACTGGCAGAGGGGGCTCCCTGTAAGGAAAACTCATAGGAAAAGCCCTTCATGAAAGACTAAGAAAATAGAAAAACAACTTCTGATTTTAGACTTCTGCTTAACCTAACCTGGGTGCCCAGAATAACTTGTCCATTCTGACTTTATCTTTATCTGACTTTGCTTTTATCCAGCTCTCCCCCGTTGTTGAATGCTGTATTTGCACACACTGAAGTTCAGATGCTATTGATGCCCCACCCTGTATCCCCTGACTCCTCTTCAATGCACATCAGTCAAACTTTTAACAGCCAGCCCTCGCATTTCCTTCCCTAAGGGCTTTCACTGTTCCCTGGATTCCCCTCTGCCATTTGGTGTATAAATGTCTCAGTTTCTTTAACCCTCGGGTAGAATATTCTGCACTAGCTTGCAGAGTATTCCCAGCAGAACTGAGCTCCAGCCATCCCTAACAGCAGCTGACTTGACAAGGTACATGTCATTGACTCCTTTCCATTTCCCTGTCTCATGTAACCCTCAATTCCAGTTGCCTTTATCTTCTAAATAAGCCCAAAATTTTCACCTCCTAAATTACATTCAAATCTTTGTGTCAGAATCTGTTGTCTGGCAGAATCCAAAATAAAACACAGTAAGTGGTCAAGAAACGTCATTCACTCATTCAAGACAAAAAGTATCTCTACTTCTCGGAACTTATTGAGGTTTTCTTTGTACCCTATTTTATATGTGTTGGTGGGCACTTGGAAAGAATGCATATGCTCTAATAAACATATATATATATACACACACACATATATATGTGTGTATATTTATGTGTGTATATGTATAATCAATTTTACTTTAAAATTATGTTATTTAGACCTTTCATATCATTTCTTATTTTTCATCCACTCAAACTATTATAGGATAAAATAGAATAATAAAATATTTTAGAACAAAAGAGTTGATTTGAAGTCCTCTATTATTCTATAGTTTCCATCTTATGATTTTTTGTTGCCATGTTATTTGATTGCTCTGTTGCCCAGGCTGGAGTGCAATGGCGTGATCTTGGCTTGCTGCCACCTCCGTCTCCCGGGTTCAAGCTATTCTCCCTGCCTCAGCCACCTGAGTAGCTGGGATTACAGGCGCCCGCCACTACGTCCAGCTAATTTTTGTATTTTTAGTAGAGACAGGGTTTCGCCATTTGGCCAGGCTGCTCTAGAACTCCTGACCTCAGGTGATCCACCAGCCTCAGCCTCCCAAAAAACTGATATATTTTTATATGCTTTACACATTTCAAAATTGTGAAGTACCTACAGCTTTTAGGACTGAATTACATCTTTTCAGATATTATGACCATGATTCCTGGGTTTTCAAAAATTTGCCATTCCTGAGACAGTTTTGCTCATCCTTCAATTTTTGACCATCCTAAATCACTTTTCTAATGTGTATCCCTCATATATGGCATAGGGTTTATAATTGCTTAAATTCCAACCTAATTTAAACTTATTCTCCTTTAAAATATAAGTTAAATCCATTTCTATTTATTGAGCTGACATATGTTTGGTCTCTGTTCTGTCATATTGTTTCATATTTTCTGTTTTTATATATATTAAAGTCTTTAATATTTTAAAGACTTCATGCAGTCTGTTTTCTTTGGTTTGCTTTCTGTGTATAGTTCTAAGATTCGAGGAGGTCTGTAGTTCTGTTATGATGGTTATTTGTATTGATGCATGTTGTCAGCACATAATAGTTCCCTGTTATAAGAAATAAAAAATAGTGTTTTCCCCTTCTTCCCCATTCCCTTCCTCTCCTCCCTACCACCCAATTTAAATCAATAATGTTATCTTTCTTAATGTTACCTTTGTACTATTAAAAATGTGTGTATGCCTATCACTTCATTAGTCAGCTTTTAATGATGTCATTTAAATCAGCAGACTGATTTTAACGCCTACTTTCTTCACTCCGATTTGTAGTATTATAAACTTTCTATATTGTCCATAGTGACTTCAAGGTGGCTCCATCACCTTTAGCCAGTGTATTCTTACAGTGCTTTCTGAAATCTCTTTTTCCTGCATTCTTTTACTAATCTTTTGCCTTTGTCCTTCCCTTTCTCTTTTACTTTTTTCAGCTGCTCTTCCTCTCTGTTGCTTTTATATTTTACAGTCTGTGAATCATATTTGTCTCCCACTTTTTACTAAAGATGGCATCTCTGAAGTGTGTTTTTTTATTCTCCTTGAAGATTTTGTATAGATTTCAGGAGGAGAAAAAGAAAGAGACTTACTTACACAAAGTCATACTGGAAGTGCCTGGGTCTGTGTTTTGTTGTTGCTGTTGTTGTGTTTGTTTTGTTTTGTGATCATGTAGCCTTTCTCATGCCCATTAAAGGATTAAACCTTGCAAAACTACAAAAGCGGTGACTCCGATCACAGGTATTATAGGTATTTTAACAAAACAATAAAGAAATCATTTGAGGAGTAACCTTTCAACACTTCTCAAGATACAGAAGTGCTGTGGTTTGAATGTTCGTCCTCTCCAAAAGTAAGGTTGAAATTTAATTGTAATGGTATTAAGGGTGGGACCTTTAAAAGGCACTTAGGCCATGAGGCCCTGCTTTCATAGATGGGATTACTGTTGACATAAAAGGGCAAGTTCGGCCCTCATGATCTCTCTTTGCCCTTCTACCATATGATGGTTTTTGCCATGTTTTAACACTGAAAGAAGGTCCTCGCCAGATGCTGGAATCTTCATGTTGGGCTTCTCAGCCTCTAGAAGTGTGAGCCAATAAATTTATGGTTATTATAAATTACCCAAGCTGCAGTAATCTGTTAAAGCAGCATGAAACAGACTAAAACAAGAAGTAAATGGCTCTTTAGCAATACAATTATCTAGGCCAACTTCTAACCATTCCTTACCTGGTAATAACCATTTTCCTTTCATTTCTGTTTTACAAGTCTAATTTTACAGAATTATAAATCATTAGCAGTAAGAGTGATGCTGTAGTGCATATTCTCAAAGAAATTTAATCCGTTGATAATTTTTTCTTGGAAGGGAAATGTCTTGTGCTTATTCTTAATTATTCAAGTGATTTAAAAATTTGGAAATAATCTTAACTGTCAAGGTAAAGATTACAGTGAACATATCCACTTGGAGCCCTTCAGGAGAGTTAAGTAAGATTGGAAAGTATCGTTCACCTATAAAGTTAGAGAACTGGGCAGAAAGAAAAACCTATTGATTACGTTACTTTTGCTCATTGTTTCATTCCTGACCCTTCTTGAAATAGCTGCCCAACCCCTACGAAATTGTCCTAGCTCTCTGATGGCAGCTGACTAGTCATAAAATTCAGGTCATCATCTATTACAGGCCAGAGAGTCTGACTTTCAGCGTAGTCTTAGTGACCAAATTTGCCAGATGCTATAGAATATTCCAAAAACAAAAGCTTTCATTCCTTGGTATAGATAGCGTCCATCTATAAGATAAAGAAAATTCGATCTAACTCATACAATTGGTGTGAAGATCAAAAAAGAAAATGTGGATAAAGTACATGAGACATAAGTAATCAATAAGTGTCAGTGGCCCTCCTGTGTGCTGCTCAGCTCTTCCTCCCCTCCGCCATTTCTTACTACTATAACCTGGATTTCCCTTGGCAATAGTCCTTTTGGACTTCCCAAAACTAGGAAACCTTTTGCTGAAAGCAGATTATTCTTTGTTAGTGGAGTATAATGTAGTCCTCTAGTGATCAGAAATGGAGTAACCATTTTTTTTCTCCTAAATACTATTTGGCTCATTAATGACTTGCTCCTATTATGGCATTTCTCACATTGTTTCATAGGGTTTTTTTTTTTTTGCACATATTTCTTTCATCTTGATTTCAAAATACAGAAAGGCAAAAACTCTGCATTTTCTTCTTCAAATCTATGACACTGTATTAGTGATCTATTGTCGCATAACAAATTACTCTGAAATTCATCAGCTTAAAACAACACACATGTATTTTCTCAGAGTTTCTCAGAAGCAGCTTAGCTGCATAGTTTTGGCTCAGGGTGTCTCATGAGATTGCAGTCAAGCTGTTTGCTGGGGCGACTGTCATCATTTTTCATATTCTTGGCTGTGTCATATAATGTTCAACAGAGTCTCTCTCTCTCTCTCTCTCGTTCTCATTTAGATTCTATATGAGACAGAAATTCCAGAGCCAATTTACTTTTGAAAAACCCCTCAAATTACCCCTAAAACACAGTCTGTATCCCTTTCAAGATGTTGAACGCAGTGAAAGGTCTGGTTAAAAGCTAGGGAGAGTAGTTGGCTTAGAATCAGAGGACATGTTCTATGAAAAATTACATAATTTTAGACACAAGAATGATATTTAACTTAGCTACACAGACACACACACACACACACACACACACACACACACACACATTTGATTCATAGGTTTCTGAATCAAACCTATCCCTTAATATTGGTTTGTTGTATGATCATTCGTCTAGTTACCGGCCAGTCCTCTCTGGCAGATAATCAATGGCACCTGTCAAAAGTTTAAGATGCATAATATTTTTTAAAAGTATTGTAGAAAAACAAGTTTAAGAAAAATTTCCTTGAGTTATTTTTCCCCAAACTGGAATACTGTCACATTTTAGCAGAAGCCCTTGTGTTTGCTTATAGAAGATAAACCTTCCATTGCAACCAAGGAGACAATTCCAATCTATCTCATGAGCTGCATGGAAATCTGAAGGTCAAAAAACTCTGAATGTCTTTCTTCTGTTATCCTTGTTAAAAAATAATATATCCCATCTGGAAATTTGGAGCTTGAGTCCTCTGTGGTGAGTGAGTGCTTCCTTTGTTGTTATATAATCTTTATTTTCTAAATTCTTTACCACTGGTTGTGTAAAGTTGGTCCTGATGTAGGTACAGACATAAACACACCTTAGTTAAGAGTAAAGGTTTCGAATAAGCTGGCTTCTCTGACCAGAATATTGCTAGAATGTAAGCACTGTGAGTGCACAGGCCTCCATATATTTTGCTCACTGCTGTTTCCCTAGAGAAGTCCCTGGCATAATAGTAAATGCTTGATAAATATTTGTTGAATGTTTTTATGGTTGAAATCATTGTTTATGTTCCATTAGCTTTTGCCATATTTTTTTTTCATACCTCTGTATTAGTTTCCTAGGGCTGCCATCACAAATCACCAAAAACTTGGTGGCTTTAAACAACAGAAATTTATCCTCTCATGGTTCTAGAGTTTGTAAGTCTGAAATCAAGGTGTTAGCAAGGCCACACTCCCTCCAAGGCTGTAGGGGAGAATTTTTCCTTGTCTCTTCTAGTTTCTTTTTTCTGGTGAAAAGATACATATATTTAGAATTAGCCAGCCAGACTCAGTTTAGATGATCCCAATTTTGTTGGCAACATCCAAAGCATCATAATCAGGAGCCAGAAGCATATATGCCTTCTTCTCTCTATCAGGCCTAACCAGGGTGTTGACCTTGGCCACATCAATGTCACAGAGCTTTTTCACAGCCTGTTTGATCTGGTGCTTGTTGGCTTTAACATCCACAATGAACACAGGTGTGCTGTTGTCTTCTGTCTTCTTCATGGGAGACTCAGTGGTCAGCAGAAACTTGATGATGACATAGTGGCCAAGCTTGTTTCTCCTGGGGGTGCTCTTTCGAGGATATTTGGGCTGCCTCTGAAGTCACGGTGTCTTGGTGGGTGGGTGTCGTGCAGATTTTCTTTATGTGTGTGTGTGTGTGTGGCTGTGGACACCTTTCAGCACTGCCTTCTTGGCCTTCAAAGCCTTTGCTTTGGCCTTGGCTTAAGGAGGGACGGAAGCTTCCTTCTTCATCTTTGGCGCCATCTTGTGAAAAGCTCTCTTCTAGTTTCTGATGTCTCCAGGCATCCCTTGGCTTGTAGCTGCACAACTCCAATCTCTGCCTCCATCTTCACATGGTCCTCTCCTACGTCTGCTTCTTCTCTTCTTTTTATAAGCACATTTGTCATTGGATTTGGGGCCCACCTGGTTAATCCAGGATGGTTTAATCTTGAGATTCTTCGCTTAATTACACCAACGAAGACTCTTTTTCCAAATAAGATCACATTCACACTCACACGTATCTGAAGTTGGAACTTGGACATGTTTTTCATGGCCACGATGCAACCCATTACAATGTCTAACCACCAATTTTAAGATTCTATTCATTCAACACACATGTGTTAAATATCTATTATGTTCCAGGCACCAAATGGTGAGGATGCAAATATCAGCATGATGTGGCCACTGGCCTTCCTTAGCCAGATGATAACTTATCAAAGGTTTTTATTCTAAATCCTTCTGTAATAAAATAAAATACATTTTAAATTCACATAAAAGGATATCTTATCTACTCTGAATCCCTTCATATTAATTTTTCCATAAATTCTAAAGAACACTCTTCGTTGTTAATTTTTCAATTGTCCTATTATTCATTTTTCAGATGTTATTAGCTCGAGGTCATTTCCTTCAAAATATTTCATGATGTGAAACCATTTCCATTAGTTTCAACGTATTTTCTTTCACCACAAGTCAAAGTACAGGCACAGTAAACTTAGCAAGAACCCATTCATCCCTGTACCATTTTGTCATTAAGGTAACATCAATATCCCTCTGGCTGAGGTTAGCCATATCTTATCATGGCCTGGTTTCTTTGGAAAGCAGAGCCTGAGAACATATAGGTAGTTTATTTGGGAAATAATTCCAGGAAGCAAGAGTGTGAGATGGGGGTAGTTTGGAGGGGAACAGGGGATCAGGGAATCAAGAGGGAGAAACTAAACAGGAATACATTACCAATTGAGCCCTCACAATGCAGTAACTGGTTTTTGCCCCCATAAGACTTTCTGATTTTTTTTTTTTTTTTTTTTTTTTTTTTGAGATGGAGTCTCATTCTGTTTCCCAGGCTGCAGTGCAGTCACTGCAACCTCCGCCTCCCCAGTTCAAGCAATTCTCCTGCCTCAGCCTCCCGAGTAGCTGGGACGACTGGTATGTGCCACCACCCCCAGCTAATTTTTGCGTTTTTAGTAGAGATGGGGTTTCACCATGTTGATTAGGCTAGAATCGAACTCCTGACCTCGGCCTCCCAAAGTGTTGGGATTACAGGTGTGAGCCACTTCGCCCGGCCTATTCCTTTACTTTCTTAGTAAACTTGCTTTCACTTTACTCTGTCGCCTCACTTCTGATTTCCTTCCTGCACGAAGGCAAGAACCCATGTGACCTCCCAGGCTGCACCCCCTTGAGGTTCACCCTGTGAAAGAATGACTCACAGGACTCAGGAAAACACTGTACTTACAATTACTCTTTTCCCATAAAGGATACAAATGAATAGCCAGATGAAAAAACATATGATGGCAAGGTCTGGAAGTGTCTTGAGCACAGGAGCTTCTGTCCCCTTGGAGCCAGGGTCTGCCACCCTCCTGGTACATCAATGTGTGCACCAACTGGGAAGCACTTCACACCTCATCATTCAGAGCTTTTACTGAAGTTTTATTATGTAGGCATGATTGAATTAGTCATTAGCCACATTAGCCTCAGTTTCTGGCCTCCCCTCCTCAGCAGTCAGGGACTGGGGCTGAAGGTTCCAACCCTCTCACCACGTGGTTGATTTTCCTAGCTACCACCCCCCATCCTGAAGCTCTCTAGGGGCTCTGCAGAAAGTTACCTTATTAGCATATACTTGGATATAGCAAAAGTGGCTCATTATGAATAACAAAAGACACTCCTGTCATTAAGGAAATTCCAAGGGTTTCTGAAACTCTCTGGCAGGAATCAGGGGCAAAGACCAAATACTTTTTTTTTTTGAGACGGAGTTTCAAAACTTGTTGCCCAGGCTGGAGTGCAATGGCGTGATCTTGGCTCACTGCAACCTCCACCTCCCAGGTTCAAGTGATTCTCCTACCTCAGCCTCCCAAGTAGCTTAAATACATGTTTTGATTATTCACAGTACAACACATAGGGAGTGCTCACTGAACACTGACGATTGTTATTCTCGAGGTGTGGAAGCCGTGTCATAGACCACCATCATCACAACCACCCCTGGAACAAACACCTCTGCTGTGTTAACTTTTGAATTAAAAAAGTAAATCTTAATTTAAAAAAAAAGAATTTTCAGGCCAGGCACAGTGGCTCATGCCTGTAATCCCGGTACTCTGGGAGGCCTAGGTGGGCAGATCACCTGAGGTAAGGAGTTTGAGACCAGCCTGGTCAACATGGTGAAATCCCGTCTCTACTAAAAATACAAAAAGTTAGCTGGGTGTGGTGGTGCGTTCCTGTAATCCCTGCTACTTTGGGGGCTAAGACAGGAGAATCACTTCAACAAGGAGGCAGAGTTTGCAGTGAGCCGAGATCGCGCCACTGCACTCTAGCCTGGGTGACAGAGTGAGACTCCGTTTCAAGAAAAACAAAATTCAGAGCAGAAGATTTGGAAATGTTACAGATCACAAGCTCTTTGGTTTTCCATGTAATAAAAATTAATACGGGGCCAAGTAGTCTTCCCAGTCAAGGTTTTTATTTTGGAGCTTGTGCTGAAGCTCAAGGAAGACAGCGGAGGTACAAGGACTCCCTGAAAAAGCTGGTTGGGGCTTTTTTATTAGGCAAAGCACGGGAATTAACATCAGGCGTAGGATATGCAGGCTGGGCTGGGCAAAGCATGTGAGGGGTAGATTATTCAGGTAGCATATCTGGTTGCAATGTTTATCTTGAGTAATGGACCACCCGGTGGTCTGGCTGGCTGGCAGCAACAAAGCTGTAAATCAATTGTTCAGCATTCCTTCCCAAGGTGGGACAGTCCACAATATTTAGATTTCCTAAGCCAGTTTCTGGAATTCTTTACGTAAAAGGCATGGTTACATGTTATGAAAGCACGGAAGAATGACTATTTTCTTTGTGTGACTAAAGCCTTGGGATTTGTGGGCATATCACCAGCGAGTGGTATATCACCAGCGAGTGGTGTGGGTTTTGTGATCAGTGGAACTAGAGAAGAAGAAAAAAATATGTGAAGGAGGAGCTGCATCCCATTTCTATTCTATCTCAGAAATAAGTTAAAGCAGTACCAGCTCAAGTTAACTTCCTTTGACAAAATGTAGGAAGCAATTATATTCTACCAATGCTTAAAACAAAAAATAAAAACAATTATTTTTTCAGGGTGTCCTAAATTAAGGCATTGAACTGAGGAAGGTTGGACTACCCACAAGTATAATAAACAGTTCTTGTTCTTGAGGAGTTAAAATTCTAGGCAGGGAGAAATGACATTAACATGGCACTAAGCAGAATGAAGGATAAATAAGGGGTAAAAGAGTAAGTGAAGCAATATTGCAAGGCAGCTCTTGAGTACATTAATAAATGAATTCTATAAACAATAAATGCCAGTGAATAATGACTCCAGGTTTGGGAAATTAAGAAAGTGTTTACAGGAAGTTTCAGTACCAAGGTTGGTCGGATTGAAACCTTTGTCAGGACAACAAGAGGACATTGAAAGAAGCAGAAGTACGGGAGCAAAAATCTAAAGACAGGAAAGACAACGTGTGGTCCTGGGACAATTAGTTCACCCTTACTAGTGTTTTGGGTTTAAAACGAGCAACACAAAGCTAGCAATAGCAATATCAAAATTCTAAAGAATCTCATGTTTATTCATGATCTTTTCACTATGAGTAGACTGTGTTGATCTGTTAGTGAGTTTATTGTTTCAAAGGAGGAAAAGATATTGAGGTCAGTTACAGAAATGGAATGTTTGAAGTCAGTGAATTCAAAGGAATATATTCAGGTCACCAATACCTTGTGGAGAAATAGATAAAATGAAGAGGGTAAAAGTGCAAATTATTTACATTCTTGAAACCACAAAAGTGAACTGAGCCAAGAACACAGCTGGAATGTGACCCAGTGGGGTAGTGAGTCCCACAGAGCCTGAACACATGCCCACTTAGGCTTCCTTGGTTAAGACCTGCCCTTCCCCATCTGATAATGGGAAAAAACACATCCAAAGGAAGTAAATAGTAATTACATGTGGAACTAGTGGTGGCCTTTCTAGTTCCACCTTGGAATTGAGGTTACAAAAGATAACGTAGAGAGAAAACATTCTGAAGTTATTTATAATAGAGTTAAATTGAACTTAAATGTTTGTTTGAGAGTTTATGGGACCAAGTGGATTTCTCTCCCTGACCTTGGTCAAAGTCAGTCTATAATAAATCAAGTGTAGCATATCCACATGGTAGTGCATATTCCTTTTTTTTTTTTTTTTTGAGATGGAGTCTCACTCTGTCAACCAGGCTGAAGTGCAGTGGCATGATCTTGGCTCACTGCAACCTCCACCTCCCGGGTTCAAGTGATTCTCCTGCCTCAGCTTCCTGAGTAGCTGGGACTACAGGCACTCGCCACCATGCCTGGCTAATTTTTGTATTTTTAGGAGAGACGGGGTTTCACCATATTGGCTAGGCTGGTCTTGAACTCCTGACCTGGTGATCTGCCTGCCTCGGCCTCCTAAAGTGCTGGGATTACAGGCGTGAGCCACTGTGACTAGCCAGTAGTGCATATTCTATTGATATTGCTACCTGAAGGAAGCTGGGAAATGGCAGACTTATTCTTTTCTCCTTAGGATTATAGCCACTGCAACAGCCAGTGCACCCACAGAGAGCAGTGGGAAAAGCACAAAAGTCAATAGGAATGGCTAATCATTTCGTTTAACCTTTACAACACCAAGAGCTAAGAAGAATAGACTTTATTGTTCCTATTTTACAGATGAGAAAACTGAGCTCCAGAAAGATTAAACAGTTTTAATAGTGATATCTCTTTTTAAAATCAAAGCATATAGGTGCTTTGATGCAAAACACATATGAGTATTTCATAAATTAACATTTTTTCTATCTAGTCCATGAATATTTTCTTCTCTCTTTTTTAAAGGGTTTAAACATTTTCTTTTGAAGTTTGTTTTTTTCTGTTTTTGAGACAAGGTCTTGCTCTGTCACCCAGGCTGGGGTGCAGTGATGCCATCCTGGCTCACTGCAGCCTTGACTTCCTGGGCTCAAGCGATCCTCCCACCTCAGCCTTCAGAGTAGGTGGGACTACAGGCTCATGCCACCACACCCAACTAATTTTTTTTTTTTTAATTCATTTTATAGAGACAAGGTCTTACTAGGCTGGTTTCAAACCAGCTTGGATTCGAGCAATCCTCCCACTTTGGCCTACCGAAGTGCTGAGATTACGGCATGAGCTCCTGCACCAAGTCCCATAAATATTTTCTATGACACTTGCTAAGGCTTTTTTTCCTGTATATGGTGTGTTTAGGACTTGAACAAAGAGGTTTAATTCATTTCTCAGAAAGCTCAACACTTTTTTCACTCCCTCAAGTAATGTTTCATTTTGCTTTGTTTGATCAATAGTTCTTTTCTCATTTCTAATTTAATAAAGCACAACTCTTTTTCCCAGACAATGGAAAGCCTGAATCAACAATAACAATTTTTGTGGGCAGATTCCATGGGGAGGGATACAACGTATCAAATTGCTATGTGAAGAATTGAATTTTATAACATTCTGGGAATCTGAGAAGGAAAAAAAAAAGCCAACACAGGGTTTCTTGGCCATAAATTGTAAACATAGTGTTCTATAGTTGGGTGCCATTCTAACGGAGGCAGCTCTGGTACAGATGACAGTGTTACTAACAACTCTAATGGAAAACTTGCATTTGAGTCCCATCTCTACTGCTTACTAGGCATGTGGTGATAGATGAGACACTACACCTTAGTTTCATTTTCAACAAAATGAAGATAACAATACCTCCTTGAGATATTGCTAAAACTATACATAACACAACATTGCAATATCCACAGAGTCATCATCTCCTGACCACCAGCGCCATAATCAGCAACATCTCATAATAAATCAAAGGAGTGATTATTAGGGAAAAAAGAGAAAAAGCCTATATCTTAATAATAATATACAAGTCATTCTAGATATTTGATCCTCTTTTATTTCCATCCAATTTCCAACTGACTCATTTACATTTATTTCACAAAACTAAAAAGGAACTATTGAATGTTTGTTGAAAGGCCTTTGGACTGCAAGTTAGTGATAGCCATTTCATTGTAAAGCAGAAACACAAAGGTTTATAGAACCTATGTGTAGTTTATATAGTCTTTTATGCTTCCACTGTATAAAAGAGTGATCAATATAAAATAGAACCATAGAAGCAATGGACTGTAGATAGAAGTTTGGAAAGCAAATAACTTGAACAAACTGGCTTTGGTGAAAAATAATGTACTCTGATTATCCTAACCCCAAAATACACATCATCCCTAGAGTGCCACATGACCATCCTGGGCATGTCTTTTAGAATAATAGAAGAGCCTAAGAAGCCTCAGGAACTTGGAATAAAATCAATTAATATTTGCTGTAATTTCCATAGCATGTGTGACCCTTGGGTTGAAGAGTTAAAAAGAAATGTATGAAGCCTAGCCAAGAAGTCTGCAGTGGAGGAAAAAAGTATTTGTCTCCATTTTACTCCAGAAATTCCGTTCTTGAATGGGAATGTAGACAAGAATGAAGAAATTCATTGAATTAAAATACTAATTTATATCCGTGGCACTTAGTCAACTAATTTGTTTCAGGCTTTTAATAGTTGAAAATGCTGGACCAGCATTTATTTACTTTTGTTTTTTAGAGTTGAGGTCTCACTATGTTGCCCAGGCTGGTCTCAAACTCCTAGGCTCAAGCGATCCTTCTGCCTCAGCCTCCCAAAGTGCTGGGATTATAGGCGTGAGCCACTGGTGCCCGGCCTAGATCAGCATTTCTAGAGTCCAACAGGAGTGTTAGTGTTTTAAAGAACGTACCTTAATGGTTTTCAAATTCTTCAGGCAGCAAGTCTGGAAATCATGATGCTTTTTGTGGAATCTCATGAAATACCAATATATTTAACTCATATTGTGGCAGACTGGCTCCATGCTCATTACGCTTGTTTCTTTTCCTGGCACATGTGACAGCTCCATTTTCCAGCCTTCCTTGACCTTCAGTTGGAGCCATTTGACTGGAGTATGACCAATGGAGTATATATGGAGGTGCTGCGGACTGGACATATGACCAGATGCACCATCTCTTTTCCTCTCCTGTGGCAACCACAGAGGCCACACTTTACAGAGCACAACGTGAAGGAAGCACAGAAGCCTGAGTCGCTGCTCGAGGGAGAACCTCCCAGGGGACCAAATAACCAGAAAATTCTACATTGGATTTTGCTTAAATAAGAAATAAATCTTTATTGTGTTAATCCACTGAAATTTGGAGAAGATTTATTATAGCATTTAGTGTTACTTACTGTGATGGTTAATTTTAGGTATCAATTTGCCTGGATTAAAGAATACCTAGAAACCTGGTAAGGCATTTGTATTAGTCCATTCTCACACTGCTATAAAGATACTACCTGAGACTGGGTAATTTATAAAGAAAGGAGGTTTAAATGACTCACAGTTCTGCATGGCTGGGAAGGCCTCAGGAAAGTTACAATCATGGCGAAAGGCGAAGGGGAAGCAGGCAAGTCTTACATGGTGGCAGGAGAGAGGGAAGAAGGGGGAAGTACCAGACACTTATCAAACAACCAGATCTCGTGAGAACTCACTCACTATCATGAGAACAACATGGGGAAAACCACCCCCATGATCCAGTCATCTCCCACCAGGTCCCTCCCTCGGCATGTGAGGTTTACAATTTGGATTACAATTCGAGATGAGATTTGGGTGGGCACCCAGCCAAACCATATCAGCATTGTTTCAGGATGCATCTGTGAGGATGTTTCCAGAAGAGATTAGCATGTGAGTCTGGATGAACTAGGTGGGGAAAGTGGTCTGGCATCATCCAATCTGCTGGGGAACCCCCCAGAGAACAAAGGCAGAAAAAAGGTGAATATATCAACCTATCTGTTGGAGCTAGGATACACTCTTCCTCTCCTGTCCTTCAACAACAGATATATATATCTCTTATTGACTCTGTCTCTCTGAAGAACTCTGATACACTTACTCTAACTCAGTGTTGTCAAATATAGCTTGAATATAGGCCTTCTGATATTGTAAATAAAGTTTTATGGCAACACTACCATGCCTGTTTGTCTGTGTATTTTCTATGGCTGCTTTTGCACTACAATGGCAGGGTTGAGTAGTTGCAGCAGAGATCTCATGGCACACAAAGCCTACAGTATGTACCATGTGGCCTTTTAGGAAAAAATTTGCTTATCTCTGCTCTAATTAATATACCTATGAATGGTAATTTAACTCCAAACTATATATTTGGTTGTTTAAAATTTGTTTACATATTTATAAAATTTTGACTTAAATTAATAATTAGCATATTCATACAATTTGCAAAAAAGAAAACTCTGACCATATCACATGCTGGCAAGGCTATGAAACAATAGGGACACTTACAGGCCACCATGGGTAAATTACATATAAATTAAAACAACTTTGTAAAATAAGCAATATCTTAAATGGATAAGTTATGGCATAGTTATAAAATGGGATACTGTACAGGCTGGGCACATTGGCTCATACCTGTAGTCTCGACAGTTTGGGAGGCCAAGATGGGAGGATCACTTGAGCCCAAGAGTTAGAGACCAGCCTGGGTAACATAGTGAGTCCCCATTTCTACAAAAAATAATAAAAAAAAATTAGCTGGCTTTGGTGGCATGCACCTGTGGTCCCAGCTACTTGGGTGTCTACAGTGGCAGGATCCCTTGAGCCTGGGAGATAGAGGCAGCAGTGAGCTGTGATTGTATCATTGCACTCCAACCTGGGTGGCAGAGGAAGACTGTCTTAAAAAAAAAAAAAAATGGAATACTAGAATACTAACATTAGTCAAAAGAAATGACCTACAGTTATATGCATCAACAGAAATAAATCTCACAAATATATGTTGACAAAATACAGCAAGTTGAAGAAAATTTCATACAATATATTACCTTTTAGGTAAAGTTTTAAAACATGCACAAAATACTGTGTACTGCTTAGGGATACAGTCATGTTTGAAGATAATTGCAGGGGAATATCAATCACCAAATTTAAGATAGTGGTTCCCAGCCCAAATGCCCGTCAATGATAGACTGGATAAAGAAAATGTAGCACATAGACACCATGGAATACTATACAGTCATAAAAAAGATGAGTTCATGCCCTTTGCAGGGACATGGATGAAGCTGGAAACCATAATTCTCAGCAAACTAACACAGGAACAGAAAACCAAACACCACATGTTCTCATTCATAAGTGGGAGTCGAACAATGAGAACATATGGGCACAGGGAGGGGAACATCACACACTAGGGCCTGTCAGGGGGTGGGGGGGTAGGGGAGGGATAGCATTAGGAGAAATGCCTAATGTAGATGATGGGTTGATGGGTGTAGCAAACCACCATGGCACGTGTATACCTATGTAACAAAACTGCACGTTCTGTACTTGTATCCCAGAACTTAAAGTACAATTAAAAAAAAGAAGAAGAAATAAATAAATAAATAAAAAAGACAGTGGTTTCTCCAAAGGGAGGGAGTTGTAATTGGGGGA
Organism: Nomascus leucogenys; assembly: GCF_006542625.1. Lineage (NCBI taxonomy): Eukaryota > Metazoa > Chordata > Mammalia > Primates > Hylobatidae > Nomascus > Nomascus leucogenys. The sequence continues at coordinate 4,688,111 of NC_044391.1, forward strand.
GAGAATACAAGAGTTTCAAATGTAAAGGTTAAATTCTACTTCTGAAGCTGCGTAGTGGGTACATGTTATATTATCCCTGTGCTATTCTTTATACCTTTTTGATTGTCTTTCAAGATCACAATAAATTTTATTTTATTAAAAAATAACATTTAGTACAATATAAATTGTTTTAAATTTATAAAACAGAAATGTTCAATTAAATCAAACACTCGCTTGGTGGATTTGTTATCATAAGTAGACCATGAGCTCATCCAACTTTTAAAAATGAAAATACAAATGGAATTATTTGCATTCAACAGAAGGTGCTGCTATTTTGACCTTAGATTAACTCAGTCTACAAATAACCTCGAAAAAATAATAAACAACAGTCTTGAGATCTTATGCATTGATTCGTAGTAGAGGTTATTTTGTTAAAAGGCTAAGATAACTTTGCAATAACCTAACTATATACTCATACTACAAAAATAATTCAGTTGGCTTAGGTTCAAAATCCAGCCACACTGTTGCTATTGTGCAGAAAGGTCTTTGCTTGTTGTTATTCCTCACTACTTCTGAAATCCATTACAACCCTTTAGTTATCTTCAGTGCTGTTGGTTCTGTCTAATTATTCCCTAGAGATAGACTAGAAAATACAGATATGAAAGTAAGGCTTGAGATTTTAGTGACAACAGGTTGGTGGTGGGCAGTGAAAGTGACTGATGAGTAGATGATCTTTCTGCATAGACTCTATGCCAAATAAGAATGTCTACAGACATAAACATTTATATATTGACAACTTTGGATATAATAATTCTAATAATAGCTTTATAGAGTTTTACAGAAACAGTAATTAATAGATCTTGATATTTCACTTCCTGCTGATGTCTTAGACCTGATTTTAACAGAACCTAAAAATAGTTTCTAATTTGAATTCATTAAATACACTCACACTTAACATGAAAAGAACACTGAATAACACACTCAATTGTCAGGATTTAAAAACTCAAGCCAAAAACCATTTGGTTGATCAGGACTTCTCTATTTGTTTGTTTATTTATTCTCTATCTCCTAATCATTTAATATGCGACCCACAACAGAAATGCAATGCGAAGAAGGATCCTTAAATGGATTTTTATATAGATCTCAGGATTGCTTCTAATGGCAAAAATGGAAGACAGAACAAATGCAAACCTCCTTTCCCTGCTGCTTCTAAAATTCTGTTTTGTAGAAAGCATGTATTTTAGTAAAGCATAGGAAGGAGCTTGATTTCTTCCTTTGTGACAAACAAAATGGAATAAATACATATTTCTTCCTAACATCTTTTATATTCAAAGGTTAAGCAGACTTCTAGAGGAACAAAATGATGTTATTAAATGAAATGGAAATGTTGGAAGAGTATATGCATTATATATCTTAGTGCAAAGCCTTTCGATGCTTGTCAGATCAATTCTGCAACCTCATTACACACTTAGACATTTAGGGGATTTCTGCTTTAAATATTCTCACAGTTTTCAAACATTTTCAGCAACTTAGCAGGAAACTCAGAGGCCACTGAACCTGCTAAGGATAAACTTAATACTGGTTGATGCCAGAGCCCAGGTGGTGTCCTGTGCTCCAGAGAGCCTTTAAGAAAATGGTAGTTTATTAAAGTTATCAGACCTGGGGGAAGATGACAGCAATTGGGGGAGAAGATAATTCTTGCAGTTTGAAAGGAACAGTCATTTCTTATCTTTGACTTTACAAACTCAGAGGTAATGAGGCAAGATTCATCTTTGCCAAGTTGACCACCAACCCTGAGTCACTAAAGACTAAGACCAGGAGCCCTGTTAAAGATAAAAACCAACAAGTAAGGAAATTGATGTTATTCAGACTATTAAAACTAGGAGAAAACCCCACAGTGTCTTGGCAGGGTAGTTTGCCTTACACTTTTTTTTTTTTTTCAGACAGTCTCACTCTGTCGCCCAGCCTGGCAGTGGCATGATCTCAGCTTACTGCAACCTCTGCCTCCCAAGTTCAAGCGATTCTCCTGCCTCAGCCTCCTGAGTAGCTAGGACTACAGGCGCATGCCACCAAGCCCAGCTAATTTTTTATATTTTTAGTAGAGATGGGATTTCACTGCATTAGCCAGGATGGCCTCGATCTCCTGACCTCATGATCAGCCTGCCTCAGCCTCCCAAAGTGCTGGGATTACAGGTGTGAGCCACCACGCCCGGCCTGCCTTACACTTTCATAGGGAGGTGTAGACACGTTATAAATGGGGTGATTTACAGTTAGGTTATTTTGCAATTAGGAAAATTCTCTGTTAGCTGAAAGGAAAATGTTTATCTCTATGTCTAGCTATATTCAAGGGTACAGGTAGTTCTAATCTCAGATAATCACTCTGAGACAAAGAAAAGAGAGGTGGAGGGTCTGTCTCTGGCCTTTGAGCAGGTTCAAGACAAAGAAGAAAGGTCTATATTTGGCCTTGTCACAGGTAAACAAGGGAGGCTTCCATGCAAGTGTGACAGGAGTCATCAGAAAGTGGACATCCAGGCTGACCTAACTCTATGAGGGAGGATGGCTCTTTGCCATAAACCTTTTCCTGGAACAAAAAAGAGTTTGGGGGACTTTGGATAACAAAATGTTGTGAGGATTTCTTAACTGTGCTGTTTTATGGGAGCACAGGGCTCAGGTCAAGTTCAACAATGTCAACTCATTTACTCATCTGCTTATCCATCTACACCAAATTGCCCACCTTACCTGAGAACAAAACTAGTTCTCTATTGTCACATTCAAACTTGTCTAATCAACCTTCTCTGATCAGCAGCAACATATCAGAATTACCAAAAGTCAATACTGAAAAGGCCAGACTTCCAATGTTAGTAAGCATTTATTTATACCAAGATAAGCTCCTAAAATTTATACATAAATTAAATGCTTATAGAATAATTTGGAGGTCTCATGGACTAATGATTACAAGTCTGTGCTCTGCTGTCAGTCTTTCTCTGAATTTGCTCTTTTCAGAACTTTCTATGTCCCTGTTTCCTCATCTCTAAAGTGAGGATATTGCTCTCCCATCCTTACATGGTCATAATGAGGATTAATTTTGATAATGTGTCTAAAACGGCACTTGTCAAACTTTAATGTGTTTCAGAACCCCATTGGCATCTGGTTAAACTGAAGGTTCTGCGTCCACCTGTCTGGGGTGAGGCGTGAGGCTATGCATTTCTAGCAAGCTCCCAGTTGACGGCTATGCTGCTAATGTCCAGACCACACTTTGAATAGCAAGAATCTAAAGCCTCAATCACACTGCCTAGCACACAGCCAGTGGTTAATCAATAGGTGTTATTTGTATTAGATTATACACATAATGGCATAAAATGAGGCCAATAAAGCCTTATGTAAGGGACATACACCCTGTGTCTTTGCCTTATATATGGCCATACATGTGATTACAAAGTAATGAGACATACAAACTGCATGTGAAAGTCACCCTGATTTTGCTGTCTCAAATTCTGCTCAGTGTTGGACTCTGCTAGAATTGAGTATACTTTCTCAGCTCACTCTCCAATGCCTCACTAATTAATTTTTAGTCTGAACATTATTCATTAAATTGTGAGCCCCTTAAACTGCTCTCTGAAAGTTCAGAAATGATCAAATCAATACACCTGGTGTTTATAAAAGAAGATTGGTCAAGGAGGAACAAGAAAGGCTATCGAGTGCTGTGAAGCTCACAGAACAGTGAGCCAGGCATTTCTCTTCTGAAACCCAGAGCTTACTTTAAAAGGTGGGATGACTTAAAAGGTAAAGAAAGGCTCATAGTTCAACTAAGAGGATCTCTACAGATATAAGACAGAGGGACAACTTCAAATATCTAAACTGAAAAATTACATGACTGTGCATGGAGATGTGTTTTAAAAAGCCCCGTGGAATTCACATGCACTGCTGGTGGGAGTATAAATTGGTACAACCACTTTGGAAAACTCTTTGGTAGTACTAGGCTGGTACAAAAGTAATTGCGGTTTTTGCATTATTGGAATTTGCCATTTGGTATTGGAATACATTCTTAAATAAATGTGGTTACGTTATACATCATTTTAATGGGCATTTCTCTCTTTATGCTTTTTTGCTAATGACTTATTACTTGCCGTTTATTTTATGTTTATTTTAGACTATGGAAATGATGTTAAACAAAAAGCAAATTCAAGGGATTTTCTTATTTGCGTTCAAAATGGGTGGGTCATAAAGCAGCAGAGACAACTCACAACATCAGCAACGCGTTTGGCCCAGGAACTGCTAATGAACGTACAGTACAGTGGTAGTTCAAAAAGTTTTGCAAAGGAGATGAGAGCCTTGAAGATGAGGAGCATAGTGGCTGACCATCGGAAATTTACAACAACCAACTGAGAGCAATCTTCAAAGCCGATCCTCTTACAATTGCACGGGAAGTTGGCAAATAACTCAATGTCGACCTTTCTAGGGCATTTGAAACAAATTAGAAAGGTGAAAAAGCTCAATAAGTGGATGCCTCATGAGCTGACCAAAAATAAAAAAAAATCATCATTTTGAACTGTTGTTTTCTCTTATTCTATGCAACAACAATGAATTTCTCAATCAGATTGTGATATGCGACGAGTAGTGAATTGTATATGACAACCAGTGATGACCAGCTCAGTGGCTGGACCAAGAAGAAGCTCCAAAGCACTTCCCAAAACCAAACTTGCACCAACAAAAGGCCATGGTCACTGTTTGGTGGTCTGCTGCTGGTCTGATCCACTACAGCTTTCTGAATCCCGGCAAAACCATTACATCTGAGAAGGATGCTCAGCAAATTGATGAGATGCACCAAAAACTATGGTGCCTGCAGCCGGCAATGGTCAACAGAAAGGGCCCAATTCTTCTCCAGGACAATGCCCAACTGCAGGTCTCACAACAAACGCATCAAAAGTTTAACAAACTGGGCTACAAAGTTTTCCCTCATCCACTATATTCACCTGACCTCTCACCAACAACTACCACTTCTTCAACCATCTCGACAACTTTTTGCAGGGAAAATGCTTCCACTACCAGCAGGATGCAGAAGATGCTTTCCAAGAGTTTGTCAAATCCCGAAGCATGGATTTCTATGCTACAGGAGTAAAAGAAACTTATTTCTCATTGGCAAAAATGTGTTGGTTATAATGGTTCCTATTTTGATTAATAAATATATGTTTGAGCCTAGTTATAATGATTTAAAATTCATGGCCCAAAACCACAATTACTTTTGCACCAACCCAATATCTACTAAAGCTGAACATGCACACGCCCAGTGACTCACCTATGGAATCCTACTCCCAGGTATCCAACAGGAATGCATATGCATGTTCACCAAGGGACAGGTGAACTGTTTAAGAAATGCTTAAACAGTACTAGTCATGATAGCTCAGACTGGCCACAAGCCAAATGACCACTCATTAGAGAATGGTTAAGTGGCATATCATACAATAAAGTATTGCACACTAATACAAACTGTTGAACTACAATGTATCACAATAATGTGGCTGAATCTCATGAATATGTTAAGCACAAGAAACAAAACAAAAGAATGAAATTTAAAACAAAAAAAATTAACCTATGTTCTGTTCAGATAGGGGCCGCCTTTGGGGTAGGAAGGGCTTCTGCAGAGCTGGTTATGTTCTATTACTTGGTCTGTTGCACTGGTTACAGAGTATGTAAACTCTGTGATAAGTCATTAAAAAGAATAAACAACTGTTTTTCTAAACTCTCACAACACTTCTGACATCAAATATGTGGGTTTTCCACATTAAGCCATTCTCCAATTCTCTGCAAACTACTGAATGTCCTACGATTCAACCCTGATGCTGTGAGTTAGCATAGACCCCACAGATTAAGGACTTATTTTTATAAAACTATCCCCTACTTAAGTATCCCCTACTTAAGTCCTAGGTTGTCACATGTACTTCTGAAGAGCCAGAAGGAGGAGATTCTACAATCCCCTCCTCAGGTTTGATAACTTACTCTAATGGCTAACAAACCCCAGGGGAATATTTACTTATGTTTACCAGTTTATTATAAAAGCTATTACAAAAGATACAGATGAACAGGGAGATGAAGAGGCATAGAGGGCAAGGTATGAGGAAAGGCTGTGGGGCTTTCATGCCTTCTCCAGGAGAGCCACCTTCCAGCACCTCCATGTCTTCAGAAACTCTCTAAACCCTATCATGTAGGGGTTATGCAAAGGTTCCATTATGTAGACATGATTAATTAGATCATTGGCCATTGGAGGTTGGAGTTTAGACTGAAAGTTCTAACCCTTCAATCACATGGTTTGTTCTTCTGGCAACCAGCTCCCATCCTGAATCTTTCTAGGGGCTTTCAGCCACCAGTCTTCTCACTGACATACAAAAAGACACTTTGATCACTCCAGAAATTCCAAAAGGTTTAGAATTGTTTGTGTGTCAGAATCTAGGACTAATAACAAATACAGTGAGACCATCATATCCGAGATTCAACCAACTGCAGATCAAAAACATTTGGAAAAAACAATAAAAAAAAACAAATGTAAAAACCAGTATAGTATCACAACTATTTACACAGCATTTACATAGTATTAGGTGTTATTAGTTATCTATAGATGATATAAAATATATGGGAAGATGTTCATAGGTTATATACAAATACTACATCATTTTATCTCAGGGACTTGAGCAACCTCTTATTTTGCTATCTGGGGTGAAGGGGGGGTTCTTGAAGCTACGGAAGGACAACTACATTATAATGAAAAATGCTCCTAGCACCCTTATCACTCAGGAAATTACAAGAGTTTCAGAAGCCTTGTGCCAGGAACTGTGAGCAGAGACCAAATATACATTTCTTATGATGTCTTTGTCATCTCTCTGTCCACTTAGGATTTGTGCACTTTTCTCTATGTATGCCACACATTAACAAAATTTACATTACAAAAACCCTGTGACTATCTTAAAAGTGATATAGACTTCTGAGGTGCTTTGTTTTTCTATTCAGGAAGGTATTTGTGAGGAAGAAATGATTTGCTCTTGAATATGTAACCTATCTTTGTCAGATCTCAGGTTAGATTCTCTCTTTAAAAGATGATGGTAAAAAGAAAATCCTCAGGAACATGCTGAGAAAGAAAAGCACCATGCTTCTTTTTAACCTTTTTTACTTTTCTTCTTTTTTGAGACAGGGTCTGGCTCTGTTGCCCAGGCTGGATTGCTGTGGTGTGATCTCGGCTCACTGCAGCCTCAACCTCCCTGGCTCAAGCGATCCCCCCATATCTTCAGCCTCCCGAGTAGCTGGGACTACAAGCATGTGCCACCACTCCTGGCTAATTTTTGTATTTTTTGTGGAGACACGGTTTTGTCATGTTGCCCAGGCTGGTCTTGAACTCCTGAGCTCAAGTGATCTGCCTACATTGGCCTTCCAAAGTGCTGGGATTTCAGGCGCATGAGCCACTGCGCCTGGCCAGCACCATGCTTCTTAAAGGAGGGCCACAGCCTTCCAATTTCCATCTCCTTTCCACTAACCTGTTATGATCCTTGACCAAAGGCCAATTAAATAATCAGAGGAGACCCAAGAGATCCCTCTCTTCTCCTCTGAAGAAAAACAAAGGGCAGAGCGGACCTGAGGATTTGGGATGTAGAATTAAAAGATCTAATAAGAGGCCATGAGATTTCTTTTTATTTTCTTTTAAATTTATTTTTTTAGAGACAGGATCTCACTATGTTGACCAGGCTAGTCTTGAACTCCCAGGCTCAAGTGATCCTTTTGCCTTAGCCCCCTAAAGTGCTGGGATTATGGATGTGAGCCACGCTCTGCCAGAGATTTCTAAAAGGCTGCAAAAACACTGGGTCTATTTGAGGGTGGGCCAAGACATCCTGACCCACCCACCACTCAGCACATGGGCAAAGATAAATTAAAAGAATGAGGGGAATAAAAGGGAGTCAGCTGTGAACTGGGAAATGAATCAGACTTGGAAATAATTAGCTCACATACGCGGTGCCATTTCTAGGTGTTCCCAATGTTAGGTAACTACAGCACCCTAATGGTGCTGGTTCCGGGTTCTTCTTCCTCAATGCAAGCCCGCCAAAGGAAAAACCAATCAGAGAGAGGTGTTTTTCCCTCCTCGCTCTAAGCCCCACCCCAACCAATCACAAACATCCACGCAGCCCTCCTGAGCATAAAAGAAGCAAACCCCCCACCCCTCGCTCTCTCTCTCTCTCTCTCTCCTGCCCAGCCCAGCCTGCTGCCTCCAATAAAGATCTCTTGGCTGAGCCGGTGTGCCATGGTCTTAAGTCTGAGCATCACTCTTTCATTGGTGCCGTGACTCGGATTGGGACTCCCCGCCTCCGGCGGGACCCCAGTCCCCCTCAGACTCAGACCATGCCCCGGCTGGCCTTTGCCCAATTTCCCGTCCGCCGAACAGCGCATCCACCACTGGCTCCTGTTTGGTAAGTCCCCTTCCGTAGTCTGCCGCCTAGTCCTATACTGTGGCGACAGACTCCTGCTTCCCTTCCTCGACCCGCAGGGAACGGAGTTTTCTCCCTCTCCTCCTCGCCCCTCCGGCCTGAGCCTCCACCCCGAGCCTCCGCCCCATGCCATACTGTTGGCTACATACAAAAATCTTGGTACCAAGTGGCTCACGGTCCCTCGGCCATGCTGTTGGCCCTTCAGTCCCTTCGCCTTGGTGACGACCAACCGAAGGCCCTGAACTTGATTACAGTGTTCGGCTAACTAGGGGACGCCCTCTTAGCCCTCACTGCCTCTCCGTCCATGGGAGGCTCCGCATCCCTGCCGGCCGACTCCCCCCTAAAATGCCTTCTAGACAATCTGGCTACCCTAGGCCTTGCCGCTGACCTCAAACCTAAACACTTAATCAAATTCTGCACGCAAGATTGGCCGACCTACCCCTTAGACAACCAAAATGAATGGCCCCTTATGGGACCCTAGACCCTGAAATTCCTCAGGGCCCTTACAATGATTGTGCACACGGGAGATTGGGCAGAGATCCCCCATGTTCCTAACTTCTCCTATTAGACGATAAGCCTCACCTCTTTCTGTCCCTGTTAACCCTAACCACAACAAGTGTCATGGCTGGCCTCCACTCCAAAAGCCTTTCCCAACCCCCTCCCCTTCCTACTTCCGATTTTAACCCTGCTGACGAACTGCCTCCATATCACCATCCTCAACCTCGCCCTCCCACCACCGCTCCGCCACCAACAATCCCCCCCCCCCGCCCCCGCCGGCTCCTTCAACTTCCCTTCAACCCCTGTCTGCTCCTCTGCCCAGCCCCCCGGCCACCCGCTCCCGATCCCATCTCCCCGTCCTGGCTCCCCTCAGGGAGGTTGCAGGTGCCAAAGGTATTGTTCACGTCCATGTGCCCTTCTCCATGGCAGATCTCTCACAAATTGAAAGACGCCTAGGCTCATACACCTCTGATTCAGCCTCATACATCAAAGAATTCCAATACCTTATCCAAGCCTACAGTCTTACCTTCCATGCTATTTATATGATTCTTTCCAACACCCTCCTTCCCGAGGAACATAGGCGAGTCTGGGAGCAGGCCTGTACCTATGTAGATCAGGTTCACCAAACAACTCCAGCCCTACCCATCAGAGCGCAGGCAGTCCCTGAGCATGATCCTGGCTGGGATTATAACTCCCAGAACGGTGTCACAGCCCGAGACCACTTTGCCACCTGTTTAATAACAGGTCTCTGAAAGGCAGCTCAAAAGGCAGTCAATTTTGAAAAACTCCACGAAATCATCCAAGAAAAACATGAAAACCCATCTGCCTTCCTCGCCCGCCTTACACAGGCACTCCAGCAATACACCAATATAGACCCCGAAGCCCCCGACGGCAGGCAACTTCTCATGTCCCGTTTCTTCGCACAAAGCTTCCCAGACATTCGGGCCAAACTAAAAAAGCTAGACAGAGGTCCCTTTACCCCGCAGACTGAGATCCTCGCCACCGCATTCAAGGTCTATCACAACCGTGACGAGCAGGCAAGGAGGCAGAAGTGCCAGATGTTGGCTCAGGCCTTCAAGGCCTCAACCCAGCCTATCAGACGCCATGCCTCTATGTCCACCACTCACCGCCAACCCCCCAGACCCTGCTTTAAATGTGGGAACGAAGGTCATTGGGCCCGTCAATGTCCTAATCCTAGGCCCCCCAAACGACCGTGCCCCAAGTGCCAACAGTCCGGCCACTGGGCGACCGACTGCCCCAGCTTCCCCGGGGGAGCTGGGCCAGACCCCCGCCCCGAGGCTGATCTCATTGGGCTGGCAGCCTACGACTGACAGGGCCCTGGGATCTCTTCCCCGACACACACTATCACCACGCAGGAGCCCAGGGTACCTCTTACAGTGGATGGGCGTCTCGTCATTTTTCTCCTTGATACCGGAGCTACTCTCTCGGTTCTGCGGGAGTATTGGGGTGCTGTCTCCACCTCTGGCCCTCCCATAGTCGAGGTAGGAGGCCAGACCATGCGGCCAAAGACCACCCCACCCCTAGCATGCTCTTTCTCTGGTCATCTCTTTTCTCACAAGTTCCTAGTTATGCCCCAGTGTCCCCTTCCTTTATTTGGTAGAGACATCCTCTCCAAATTTGGGGCAGCTATTACATTCAACCCCACAGTGCTCCCAGACTCCACCTCTCTCCTCGCTGTAATCTCCAGTCCCCCAGACCTGCCCAGCTCTCTGCCGCCTCTGCCGGCCTCCGTTAACCCCACGTTTGGGATGTAACCACCCCTTCCCTAGCTCACTGCACACCCGTTAAAATTTCCCTAAAAAACCCCAACCACTTCCCTAGTCAACCTCAGTATCCTCTTCCAGCTACTAGCCTCAGAGGCCTGCAGCCCCTCATTTCCGAACTCTTATGGAAAGGATTCCTCAGGCCTACATACTCTCCGTTCAACACTCCCATACTGGCAGTAAAAAAAACCAACGGAAAATTTCGCCTGGTTCAAGATCTACATCTCATCAATGACGCTGTCAGGCCTATCCACCCACTAGTTCCTAACCCCTACACCCTCCTCTCCTCTATTCCACCTGACACAACACATTTTTCTGTCATAGACCTTAAAGATGCCTTCTTTACCATCCCTCTCTCCCCACAAGCTCAGGATCTTTTCGCCTTCACCTGGACAGATCCAGACACTTAACAATCACAACAACTCACCTGGACAGTCCTTCCCCAAGGGTTTCGAGACAGCCCCCACATCTTTGGACAAACCCTAGCTGCAGATCTCAGGTTACTGCAACTCCCTCAGTCCACCCTCCTGCAATATGTGGACGACCTTCTTCTTTGTAGTCCTTCTCTAGCAGTCTCCCAGACTGACACCGTATCTCTCAACTTTCTGGCAGACAAAGGATATCGAGTATCTCCACTCAAAGTCCAACTCTCCTCCCCCCAGGTGATCTATTTAGGGGTCCTCCTGTCCCACAACTCCAAGGCCATAACCATAGACCAAAAATGTTTTATACGGAGCCTCCCAGTTCCCAAAACCAGGCAGGAACTTCTTTCGTTCCTCAGGTTAGCAGGGTATTTCAGAACATGGATTCCTAACTACTCTCTCTTAGCAAAGCCCCTCTATGACTTGGCCCGCAGAGCCCCGTCCGAACCCCTAGACACTGCTGTTACTCAACCCTTCCAGGCCCTCCAACAGGCACTTCTCAAGGCCCCCGCCCTACATCTTCCAGATCTCCAGAAACCCTTCACCCTATACGTACATGAACAAAAGGGACTGGCCCTAGGTGTCTTAGGTCAGTTGCAAGGGCCTTCATTTGCCGCCATCGCATACTTGTCCAAACAATTAGATCCCACAGTCAAAGGCTGGCCTCCATGCCTCCGCGCCCTGGCGGCAGCCTACCTTTTACTCAAGGAGTCCAAAAAACTCACCTTTGGGGCAAACACAGTCATTGCCTCCCCTCACCACCTTAAAGACCTCCTCACATATAGAAGCCTACAAACCCTTCCCCCTTGCTGTATACTCTCTCTCTTAGTCTCCTTTCTGCACGATCCAACTATCTCCTTCCAGGCATGTGCCCCCCTCAACCCGGCCACTCTCCTGCCAGTCAACCATGACCTCCCCCAACACAATTGTAATGAAATTCTGGAATCTCTCCTTCCTTGCCCATCTCACATCAGCGAAGGACCCTTACCCCACTCTGATCACACTGGTTCACAGATGGCAGCTCCTCCATATCATGAGGCCAACGCCTCACGGGATACGGTGTGGTCTCACTGACCAAAACCATTGAGGCCAAGCCTCTGCCGCCACATACCACCAACAAACAGGCAGAGCTAATTGCGGCTACCCGCACCTTTGAACTGGTGGCAGATCATACACTCACACTCTACACAGACTCCAGATATGTTTTTCACATTCTGCTCTCTCACGCCACCATCTGGAGAGAGAGAGGATTACTCACGACCAAAGGAAACTCAGTCACCAATGCCTCTCTCCTCTCCCACCTCCTTAAAGCCTCACTACTCCCTTCAAAGATCGGCATTGTCCACTGCAAAAGCCACCAGACCGATTCTTCACCAATCACTCAAGGTAACAACAAAGCCCGATCATCAGGCCCGAAGAGCAGCCCTCTCTAGTCTCCCTCCCACCTTTTTAGCAACACTCTCAAGCCCACTCGACCCTTCCCCCTCCATCGTCTCTAGACATACCCTCTTCACTCATCTATATTCCATTTTTCACACCAGCCCCCAGGCTCTTAAAACCTTCCTGTCTTCCTTTTTCACGCTAACACCCTCTGATCTTCAGTTCCTTCAAGACCTCACCTCCAACTGCACTATTTGCCAGAGGACAAACCAAAACACGCCCTTAAAACCCGGCCCCTTTCCAACCCACCAGGCCAGAGGACATATCCCTGGTAGCGACTGGCAACTTGACTTTACCCACATGCCCCCAGTCAAGAAATTCAAATTCCTCCTAGTCTTAGTGGACACATTCTCTGGGTGGGTTGAAGCTTTCCCCACCACCAACAAGCCAGCCACTACAGTCGCCTCACTCCTCCTCACCGAAATTATCCCACGGTTTGGAATACCCTCCTCCTTCCAGTCAGACAATGGCCCAGAATTTGTCTCCCAGATCTCACAACACATTGCGACAGCCCTAAACATCCCCTGGCACTTCCATATTCCCTATCACCCTCAATCTTCAGGCAAGGTAGAGCGTACTAACTGCTTCCTTAAAGAAACTCTCACTAAACTCTCTCTCGAACTACATCTAGACTGGACAAAACTTTTACCCTTAGGCCTCTTTAAGCTGCGAGCACTCCCAAAAAAACCCTCTCTAATCTCCCCTTTCGAGATCATGTACGGCCGCCCCCCTCTTCCTCCAGGTACCACCCCGTTTTCCAGTCCTCTCCCCTCCGACATGCACCTTCCCCTCTTTACCTTTATTGGGTCACAATTATGGAAGCAGCAAGATCTCATACTCCCGGATACGTCCAACCCTCACCCCCCCTTCCCTCTATCCCCAGGCCAGTGGGTTTACTATTGTCTCCCCCAGCCTTCCCACACCCCTCAACTAACTCCAAAATGGACGGGGCCTCTCCAGGTAGCGCTTTGTACCCCTTCCGCAGCCAGGCTCCAAGAATCTCCTCACCGCTTAACTCCTTGGCTTCACATTTCCAGGTTGAAACCAGCCGCAGGTCCAGACAGCCCAAGAACCAGGACCTCCGCCTCACACTACGTCTCTACCCCTATACCTAACCAACCCTTAAAAATCCGCATTTCCAAGGTTCCTTCCCTCCCACCTATCCCCGAAGATTAACATGCTGCTCCTCCTCCTCGTCTCTACAGCCTTACTCTTCTACTCCCCCTCCCTTTCGCAGGCCCCATACTACTTCTTCACTCTCAAGGAGACACACACTCAAGGCCGTAGGGTTCACACAAATGTTCTTAGTTATACCAATTGTTCTCTCAATGCCTCCAGCATAAATCTCACCATCCCTTATCTAACCATGATAGATAACCATTGGACCACGGCTACACAAATTAAATTTGCACTGTGCTTCAAACACCAACAGACCGACCAACAGTGCAAAACACAGTGGCCTCAATGCTATGGCTGTCCCTGGCGCTATTGCCACATGAACTGGGCAACGGACTGGACCCTCGGCAAATCCATCCGGCCCTCAGCTCAACCCTTTCTGTACTATACGCGAAGTAATGGGTTTATGAATATTAGCTGCGGCATCCACATTTCTGACACAGCCAATTCAGTCTGGGGAGAAGGGGTGACTGGAGGCATCTACCCTAGCAATGCATACTCCTACCCAGTGCAGACCCTTACCATCACCCGCACTTACAAACCCCTCCCAAAATCTCGCTTCCCGGCATCTCCGGCGACATCTCTCAAGCTGCCGAAGACCTCCTCCAGCAGCTAGACTCCTCCTCCGTTTCCATCTCAGGACAGCAGTCCGGCTCTTACTTTTACAGGAAGGAATCCAACTCTTAAACGCCTCTAATATCTCTCCCTCCAACTGCTTCCTATGTGCCAGCCTTAATAAACCGCTGCTTATTGCTGTTCCTGTCACCCTCCCAAACACTACCAACACTTCTGATCATTCACCACCCCCCAACACCCCCTTAATATCCGGTGTTCCCCTCTTCAATACGTCCCAGGCCGTTACCTGCTACACAGACTCCCCTGAATCCTTTTCCTTCTGCAATACCTCCACCTCCTACCCTAACTCTTCCGCCCCCAATGGATACTTCTTCTGGTGTAACCACACTCTTTACAAAACAATCAATTCCTCCATCAATACCACCTGCTTCCCCGTCACACTCCTGCCACAACTTACCCTCCTCTCCCTTTCCGAAGGGACTACCGCCTTCAACCTTAACCAACCTCCCATAAATAGGCCCCAAGAAAAAGACGGGCTGTCTTTATACCTGCCATCCTTGGCCTCTCCCTTGCACCCTCCCTTCTAGGCTCCGCTCTAGGGGCCACCTCCCTCGGATACGGAGTCTCGCAGGTTAATGAATTAAAGAAACACCTAGAATCCACTATTGAACAAACTGCGCAGTCACTAGCCACCCTGCAACGACAAATCACCTCTTTAGCCGGAGTAGTCCTCCAAAACCGCAGAGCCCTAGACCTCCTGACAGCTGAAAAAGGAGGCACATGCATTTTCCTCCAAGAAAGCTGTTGTTACTTTATTAATGAGTCCCAGGTTGTCGAGACTAACATAAAAAATCTTAATGACATAAGACAAAAACTCCTCGAAACGAATACAGGCTTCTCACTTTGGGACACTCTAAAAATGCCTCTTTTAGCTTGGGTCCTACCATTTCTCGGACCCCTCCTAGGAATAGCGGCCTTTCGTACCGTCCTCCCCTGCCTAATAAAGTTCATGCAGCAACGAATCTCCTCCTTATCTAACCAGACTTTTAACCAGCTTCTCATCAGGCACTACCAACTCCTAGCAACCGAAGAAGATGACCAGGACTCACCTACCCATGGCCTCCACCTCCAGGACCTGTAATTTCTTAGATTTCCTCCAGGCGCTCCAAGAAGATACGTGGCTCATAGCAGATCCTTCCCTGCCATACGGATGGCTCGCGTCCATAGATGACCTCTACTTACAAGGGACATTTTTAGACTTCACACCCCGGGAAGTGTTCACCTTCAGTGCCGTCTTCCTTGGCCTCCTGCTATTGTTCGGCCCCTACAGTCCTCCAATATCCCTTCCCACGACGCCCCCGTTCAGCAGGAAGTAGCCAGACGAACAGCGACGCCCACCTCCCCACTTCTTAAAAAACAAAAAAGGGAGGAATGTTAGGTAACTAGAGCACCCTAATGGCGCTGGTTCCGGGTTCTTCTTCCTCAGTGCAAGCCCGCCAAAGGAAAAACCAATCAGAGAGAGGTGTTTTTCCCTCCTCGCTCTAAGCCCCACCCCAACCAATCACAAACATCCACGCAGCCCTCCTGGGCATAAAAGAAGCAAACCCCCCACCGCTCTCTCTCTCTCTCTCCTGCCCAGCCCGGCCTGCTGCCTCCAATAAAGATCTCTTGGCCAAGCCGGTGTGCCGTGGTCTTAAGTCTTAGCGTCACTCTTTCACCCAAAGCTCTTTATTATTTTCCTCATTCCATTCTCCCTTAAACTTTATCTCCCAGTCCAAATCAGTCTCATTTTTGTTGCAAGGTCTCCTGGTCGGGAATCTGAGCCTGGCCCCTGAAGAGCAAGAATTTTCATCTAAATGCAGCTTGCTTGTGGAAAGAAATCTGTTAAATGAGCTTTTTCAGTGTCTGCCGCTGCTGTTCATTTGTTTCCCTTCAGTTTTTCCCCAGTTGGTGCTTATTCCCTTTAATTTTTTACAGCAACTCGTACCTCATTCTTGGAATCCACACTCTCTTATCCATACTGTCCAAATAGAAAAAGCTGTGAAAACTAAGTTTTTTCTTAAACTGAATGGAAAACCGGAACTCACATGAGGCTGTTTATAATGTCAGTTTATCTCACTTACTGTGAATTTTTGTGTTTTGTTGCAGAGACTTAAATGTGTTTATTAAAGGATGCTGCTTTAGATCCCCCTGGAGATGGAATGCAATATGCAATATATGCACTGTATTATCTTTCTACAATCCAAAAATTTCAAATTCCAAAGCACATCTGGGATTGCAGAGCTGTAATCAAGAATTTGCTTCTATAATGGAGATAAACTTGTTCAGCTGCTGGAGGGATTGGGGTTAAATTTAAGCAATAGTCTTATGGCCATAAGAGTTGTTAAACACAAATATTGTCTCCCAAAGACTATGTTAGGTTGAGAGATCAAAATCAATCAATATTTAACCTAGAGTTCAAACTTAAAAGTCAATTTCTAGCTGTCTACAGGACTCTGACCCTCACATATCAGATCTTTTTCCTAGTGGTAAAGTAAGGGGGTGGATGGGGAACGCAACTCAACACACTGGGGAGAGAAGTCATCAGGTCAGAAAGAAGAGAAAATAAAATGTGAGTCTTTTGGCAAATTTTAGGTTTTTTGTTTTTTTTTTTAGACAGATTTTTGCTCTTGTTACCCAGGCTGGAGTGCAATGGCACAATCTCGGCTCACCACAACCGCCACCTCCTGGGCTCAAGTGATTTCTCCTGCCTCAGCCTCCTGAGTAGCTGGTATTACAGGCATGTGCCACCACGTCCAGCTAATTTTGTATTTTTAGTAGAGACGGGGGTTTCTCCATGTTTGTCAGGTTGGTCTTGAACTCCCAGCCTCAGGTAATCTTCCTACCTCAGCCTCCCAAAGTGCTGAGATTACAGGCTTGAGCCACCATGCCCGGCCTTGGCAAACTTTTGATGTGTCTGAAGCAGGTAATAAGAACTTAGTTCCAGGAATGGGTTTGGTGTGGATTTCATAAATGACTGGGTTTTTCAGAGGGATGGTACCCATTTACCTCCTACTTAGGAGGCTCCTCTTATGGGACAATAAAGAGCTTATAAGACTCCAAACCAAGAAGCCATGTGTTTCACTCACTTGAACTTTAAAGACTATGAGCTTTAAGCTTAGCCTCACGGGCCATATTGTGTAGAGAAGTTGTGGTAATTAAACCAAACTTCAGATTATTGATTCTCTACCTTTGCTGCATATGGGAATTATTCCCTAGGAAACTTTCAGAAAAAGATTAAGAGCTATGTCCTAGCCAAAGAGATTTGGATTTAATTGTCTGGAGAGCTCATTGGCTATCAGAGTTTTTAAAGCTACCAGGTGATTCTAATATGCAGTGATGACTGGGAATCCTGCTTTAGAAGCCTCTTAACAAATCTGAAGACTTTTATGTACGATCTTTCAAGATACTTTTTGCAAAGGGCTTTACAAAGACGTTGATAAAGCTATCCTAGTGGACACTGCATCAGTTAGCTATTGCTGTGTAAGAAACCACCCGAAATGTAGTGGCTTAAAGTAACATCACGTATTTTTTTCTACTGGTCAGCAGGTTGGCTCCATAGATTCGGCCTGGCTCTGCTGATTTTGGTGGATGTCAATTTGTGAATCAGCTGAGGACTAGCTAGTCACAGTGTGGGAAAATAGACGTTTTTATGGGAGTAGCTATAATGCCATGTTGCAAAGGGCTTGAATGAAGGTGACAAGGAGTATTGGGGCCATTTTGTGAAACTCTGCCAAGATATAATGAGATAACCTAAAAAGGTCTCTTTCAAGCCTCTATCATTTGTCATTAATACTCTTTTAACCAATGAGTGGTGGCTTTCACTAATGACTTATTGTGAGGGCATTATTTAGCAGTGTCCACTTTGGCTTCTCTTTCCCCCAACTTTTAAAAAACATGTTACATTTAAAAAAATTGTGCATTTTAGAAAAATCAGAAAGAACAATAAGCACCAGAAAAGGTATTTTTCACCCAACCATAGGTAAACACAGTTCATATTTTGGTGTGTATCTTTCCAGATTTTTTGACTTTTTTTTTTTTTTTTTTTTTTACAAAGATAGGATTATATCCTAAAAGTACAGTCTGGTACAAATTCTGACTCTACCAGTTACTAGTCTTTTTTGTTTGATTTTGTTTTTTTTTTTGGAGATGAGGTCTTACTCTGTCACCCAGGCTGGAGTGCAGTAGCATGATCTTGGCTCACTGCAACCTCCACCTCCCGGGTTCATGTGATTGTTCCACCTCAGCCTCCCAAGTAGCTGAGATTCCAGGTGTGTGCCACCATGCCCGGCTAATTTTTGTACTTTTAGTAGAGGTCGGGTTTCGCCACGTCGGC
Source organism: Nomascus leucogenys (assembly GCF_006542625.1). NCBI lineage: Eukaryota > Metazoa > Chordata > Mammalia > Primates > Hylobatidae > Nomascus > Nomascus leucogenys. The sequence goes on from NC_044391.1 coordinate 4,706,826, forward strand.
CAGGCTGGTCTCAAAACTCCTGGCCTCAAGTGATCCACACGCCTCAGACTCCCAAAGTGCTGGGATTACAGGTGTGAGCCACCGCACATGGCCAGGTTTTTGAGACAGGGTGTCACTCTGTCACCCAAGCTGAAGTAGAGTGGCATGATTATGGCTCACTACAGCTTCTACCTCCCAGCTCAAATGATCCTCCCATCTCAGCATCTCAAGTAATGTGGACTACAGGCATGTACCAACATATACAGCTAATTTTTATATTTTTTTGTAGAGACGGGGTTTCATCATGGACCTAGGTTGGTCTCAAATTCCTGGGCCCAAGCCTTCCGCCCACCTTAGCCTCCCAAAGTTCTGGGAGCCACTGCACCCAGACTAGTTACTAGTCTTCTAAATGTGGACAAGTGACTTATCCTTATTGTTTCAGTTTTTTTCTTGTAAACTGGTAATAAGGCCTAACTCATAGACTATCATGTGGGATAAATGAGTTAATGCAGATTATTTATTTATAATACGTAAAAATTATTTATGTATTTAGCGGGCGCCTGTAGTCCCAGCTACTCGGGAGGCTGAGGCAGGAGAATGGCGTGAATCAGGGAGGTGGAGCTTGCAGTGAGCCGAGAAAGCGCCACTGCACTCTAGCCTGGGCAAAGAGCCAGACTCCATCTCAAAAAATATACATATATATTTATGTATTTAATAATTTGAAAAAATATTTTTTCATTTTTATTTGTACAAATTTATGGGGTACGTGTGCAATTTTGTTACATGCATAGATTGCATAGTCAAGTCAGGGATTTTAGGGTATCTGCCACCCAAATAATCTACAGTATATCCACTAACCAATTTCTTATCATCCTCCCCCTCCTATTCTCTCACCCTCACAAGTCTCCAATATGTGTTATTGCACTCTTTATGTCCAAGTGAACACTTTTTTTAGTATCCACTTATGAGTGAGACCATGTGATATTTGTCTTTCTGTGCCTGGTTTGTTTCATTTTAGATAATGACCTTCAGCTCCATTCATGTTGCTGCAAAAGACATGTTTTCATGTTTTCATTCTTTTTTATGGCTGAACAGTATTTTATTGTGTGTGTATATATATATACATGTATATATATACATGTGTATATATATATACATGTGTATATATGTATATATATACACATGTATATATATATGTATATATATATACATGTGTATATATATATGTGTATATATATATACACATGTATATATATATGTATGTATATATATATATACATGCCACCTTTCCCTTATCCATTCATCCATTGATGGACAACTTAGGTTGATTCTACGTCTTTGCTATTGTGAATGGTACTGTGATAGACATATAATATAGATACAGGTATCCTTTCAATGTATTGATTTATTTTCCTTTGGGTAGTGATATGGTTTGGCTCTGTGTCCCCACCCCAATCTTATGTCGAATTGTAATCCCCATGTGTCCGGGAGGGACCTGGTGAGAAGCGATTGGATCATGGGGCAGATTTCCCACTTGCTGTTCTCATGATAGTAAGTGATTCTCATGAGATCTGATGGTTTAAAAGTGTGTGGCACTTCTCCCTTCACTCTCTCTCTCTCCTGCTGCCATAAGAAGAAGGTACTTGTTTCCCCTTTGCCTTCTGCCGTGATTGTAAGTTTCCTGTGGCCTGCCATCATGCTTCCTGTTAAGCCTGTGGAATTGTGAGTCAATTAAACTTCTTTTCTTCATAAATTACCCAGTCTCAGGTAGTTCTTTATAGCAGTGTAAGAACAAACTAATACCAAAAGTTGGTCCCAGGGAAGTGGGGCATTGCTATAGAGATACCAGAAAATACAGAAGTAACTTTGGAACTGCATAATGGGCAGAGCTTGGAACAGTTTAGAGGGCTCAGAAGAAGACAGGAATATGTGGGAAAGTTTGGAACTTCATAGAGACTTGTTGAATGGTTGTGACCAAAATGCTGATAGCCACATAGACAATGAAGTCCAGGCTGAGATGGTCTCAGATAGAGATGAGGAACTTATTGGGAACTGGAGTAAAGGGCACTCTTGCTATGCTAGAAAGCATAAAAAGCAGCATTGTGCCCCTGCTAAAGGGATCTGTGGACTTTGAACTGGAGAGAGATGATTTAGGGTATCTGAAGGAAGAAATTTCTAAGCAGCAAAGCATTAAAGATGTGGCCTGGCTGCTCCTAAAAGCCTATGCTCATTTGCATAAAGAATGAGATGGTCTAAAATTGGAACCAACAAAAAAAGAAGAAAAAACCAGAGATGTTTAACTTTTCAGCCATTCACTTAATTCATGATCCCCAAGATTTTGCAGAAAAACTACCAAAGCAGCTTGAGTGAAGTAAGGAGAAGTTTGAAGTGAAGATGATGCTCAGGAACCTCATCTCCAGATTGGTGGGAATTCATGAGCTCTTCCTCTTCATTTTCTATCCTTTTTTCAAAGGTTTCTGCAGCCCCACCAAAGAGAAGTAACAAAGATCCTCTGTTTGCTGCACAAGCATTTCATCACCTAGTACCCCCAGAGATTATTCAATCATTGCTTATGACTGTGGCAAACAATTTTGTTACCGACAAGAACTCTGGAGAAGTCATGACAGTAGGAATCAATGCTATAAAAGAGATAACAGCTCGACATTCTCTGGCCATGTGACTGAAGAACTTCTCCAAGACCTGGCTCAGTATAAAACACACAAGGATAAGAACGTAATGACGTCTGCTAGAACTTTGATTCAGCTCTTCCGAACACTGAATCCTCAGATGCTGCAGAAGAAATTCTGGGGTAAGCCTACAGAGGCCTCCCTAGAAGCAAGAGTACAAGAATATGGAGAATTAGATGCTAAAGATTAGATTCCAGGAGCAGAAGTTCTGGAAGGTGAGAAAGAAGAGAATGCTGAAAATGATGAAGATGGATGGGAAAATACCAGTCTCAGTGAGGAGAAGGAGGATGCTGATGGTGAATGGATTGATGTGCAACACTCTTCCAATGAAGAACAGCAAGAAATCTCCAAGAAGCTGAACAAGATGCCCATGGAGGAGCAGAAAGCCAAAGCTGCAGCCATCGGCACCAGCCAAGTTTTAACTCAGGAAGACTTCCAGGAAATCCGCATGGCCCAACTGAGAAAAGAACTTGATGCTGCCCCTGGGAAATCCCAGAAGAGGAAATACATTGAAATAGACAGTGATGAAGAGCCCAAGGGTGAATTACTTTCTCTTCAGGACATTGAAAGCCTTCATTAAAAGCCAAAGTCTGACAAAGAGACAAGACTAGCAACTGCAATGGCTAGAAAGACAGACCGAAAAGAATTTGTGAGGAAGAAAACCAAAATGAATCCATTTTCCAGTTCAACAAAGAAAGAGAAGGAGAAACAGAAGAACTTTATGATGATGCAGTATAGCCAGAATGTCTGGTGAAAAAATAAGCGTTCCTTCCGAGAAAAACAGTTGGCACTACGAGATGCAATTTTGAAAAAGAGAAAAAGAATGAAGTAACTTCCCAGCAAGTTTTCCATTCCAAGAAGAATGCTAAGTTTGTGTCACTACTCTGAAAATTGGTAAATCAAGCATGTCTGTTTACATTAAAAAGTCCAGAAGCACTGTATTGTGAAAACTGCTGAAAATATGGCAGCAATTTGGTGTTTTTATTTTGGAGACGGCTAATGGTGGGAATGTTAATGTAAACAGTGGTTGTAGTGTAAAATCATTTCATTTATCATTCATGCAAAAAAAAAGTATTGAATGCCTATTAATTGTCACCATAGATATGAAATGAATGATCTGTAACCCCTTCACTCAAGGCATTGACAGCTTAGCTGTGGTGGTGGACACACATATGTGTATTTACAGCACAGTGTACATAGTTCTCACTAGAGGTAGCTCCATATTTCTATGAGGTCACTCAGGCCTTTTGGACTAACTCTGTGGGGATAGGAGTTATATATTCTTATAAAACAAAACAAAACAGGACAATGTTACAAGAGTAAGAGGTTCTTACTTGTACATAGGCTTACCTGCTGAAAACAGGCCCTTGCTGTACAGATTTTGGGTACATAATTTAGCTCTTTTAGTCAATCCAAAAGATTTAAGTGACCCCCTCTTTTTTTTTTTTCTGAATACCATGTAAAGGCTTTTTGGTTAAGACCTCACTTTTAAAACTTCCTTAAGTATAAATAGTACCTTTGGAATGTATTTAGTTCATCATTTGGGCTGCCTTCATACTGGTTTCCTCAGCCTTCCTTCAGCCTGTCCTATTTTCAGCCCACTGTTTACCTTGTGTCGATAATAGGTTTCAAATGCCAAATAGGAAAAAAAATAAAAGGAAAAACTTGTGAAAGAACTTGGCCAGTTTGCTTTAGGCAGACAGTAAGGGAAGGGTCTCTGGAGAACTTCCCACTGGCTCCACAAGTGCTTACGTGAGGTGTTTTGTGCACTGCGCTGCACCCAAGGTGATGGGGCAAGACCCCATCTCTAAAAAACAGATTACATTTACAATAATAAAAAACTTATAAAATATCCGGGAATAAACTCAACAAAAGAAACATGCAAAATATATAATGAAATAAACAAAAAACTACAAAAATATTAAATAACTAAATAAAATTCGAGTAAAGAAGAGAGACACCCTTTTTCAGGACGAAAAGGCTAAACGTTATACAGGTATCAATTATACAGATAATGCAATTCCAATTATAATCTTAAAGGATTTTCATGGAACTTATCAAGCTGACTCTAAAATTTATCTGAATCCCCAGAACCGAGCACAGTGCCCAGCACGTAGTAGGAGTGTGATAAACATGCTGATTGAATGAATTAGTGAATGAACAGCTTCATGTTAGTCCATTTGTTAGTCCATTTGTGTTGCTATAAAGGAACACTTGAGGCTGGATAATTTATAAAGAAAAAAGAAGACCAGGCGTGGTGGCTCATGCCTGTAATCCCTTTTGGAGGCCAAGGTGGGCAGATCATCTGAGGTCAGGAGGTCGAGACCAGCCTGACCAACATGGTGAAACCCCGTCTCTACTAAAAATGCAAAACTAGCTGGGCTTGGTGGCACATACCTGTAACCCCAGCTACTCAGGAGGCTGAGGCAGGAGAATCGCTTGAACCTGGGAGGCGGAAGTTGCAGTGAGCTGAGATTACACCATTGCACTCCAGCCTGGGCAACGAGCAAAACTCCATCTCAAAAAAAAAAAAAAAAAAAGAAAGAAAAAGGGTTTAGGCTGGGCACGGTGGCTCACGCCTGTAATCCCAGCACTTTGAGAGGCCGAGGTGGGCAGATCACAAGAGATCGAGACCATCCTGGCCAACATGGTGGAACCCCATCTCTACTAAAAAAAATACAAAAATTAGCTGGCCGTGATGGGCCCATGCTTGTAGTCCCAGCTACTCGGGAGACAGAGGCGGGAGAATTGCTTGAACCCGGGAGGCAGAGGTTGCAGTGAGCCAAGATTGAGTCACTGCACTCCAGCCTGGTGACAGAGTGAGACTCCTTCTCAAAAAAAATAAATAAAAGAAGAAAGAAAGAAAAGAAAAAAGGTTTATTTGGTTCACAGTTCTGCACAAGGAGCATGGCGCCAGCATCTGCTCCTGGTGACAGACTCAGGCCGCTTCTACTCATGGCAGAAGGCAGAGGGAAGCTGGCCTGTGCAGGAATCACACGGTGAGAGTAGAGGCAAACGGGGTGTCAGGCTCTTTTTAACAACTTGCTCTTACAGGAACTAATAGAGCAAGAACTCACTCATTACTTAGAAGACAGCACCAAACCATTCATGAGGGATGCACCCCCATGTGACCCAAGACCTCCCACTAGCTCCACCTCCAATATTGGGGGTCAAATTTCAACACAAGATTTGGAGGGTCAAATATCCAAACTAAGCAACCTAGATGAAACTGACTCACTTATTTATATTTCTAGGCCAGAAATATAAAGACAGATCAGTAGATCTGTCTTAGTAACCTTTTCACTTGATTAGTAAGAAACCAGTTCAGACTCATTGTGTTCAAAACAAAACCACTATCCGTCTTGCAAACCCTGTGCTCTTCCAGTCATCTAACTGAGTAAGGTTCAAAACAGAGAGTTAACTCTAATCATCTAATTGGCCATTAGTTTTGTTTGTTTGTTTGTTGTTTTTGTTTTGGGACAGGGTCTTGCTCTGTCCCAGGCTGCAGTGCAGTGGTGCCATCTCAGTTTACTGCAACTTCCAGCTTCCAGTCAGGCGGTCCTCCAGCCTCCCAAGTAGCTGGGACCACATGCTCACGCCACCACACCCAGCTATTTTTTGTATTTTTAGTAGAGACGGGGTCTTGCCATGTTGCCCAGGCTGGTCTTGAACTCCTGCACTCAAGCCATCTGCCCGCCTCAGCCTACCAAAGTGCTCGGATTACAGACATGAGCTACTGCACCTTACCAATTGTCCATTTGTGATTATTGAAGTCATCACAACTACTCCTGGATGCATCTGCTAAATGTTTCTTGAATCTATCTGTGTCTGTCATCTATACTGATACCACCATGTGCCATATTTCCTTCACTATTCTAATGAATAACTTCCTAACCAATCTCTCCTCCTCAAACTTACTATTTCCCCCCTACTGCCCTCCTGCCTCAACTTAAAACAATGTCAGAATTGCAGGCTAGGTGTGGTGGCTCACACCTGTAATCTTCCTCGGGAAGCTGAGGCAGGAGGATCACTTGAGCTCAGGAGTTCAAGACCAGCCTGGACAACATAGTGAGACACTATCTCTACAAAAAAATTTTTTTAAAGAATTTCCATTGATTTTAGCTTAATTCCAAACCCTTCATCATCACAAGTTTGGCCTGGCCTGGCTGCAACCTGTATCTTCAGAGACATCTTCCACAGTATTTGCCCTCACTCTCTACTCTAAGCTTTGGCCACAGTGACCTTCTTCCAATTCTTCACGTATGTTTCTTCCTACAACAGTGCCTTTGTATATGCTGTTCTTTCTGTCTGGAATAATCTCATTTTTCTCTTATTCTAATTAATTCTTACAACCCTTGATATCTAAGAGATCTCTCTTATTCCTATTACATCTTCTTAAAAAACAGATTATCAGGCCAGGTATGGTGGCACATGCCTGTAATCCCAGCTCTTTGATAGGTCAAAGTGGGCAGATCACTTGAGGCTGGGAGTTCGAGACCAGCTTGGGCAGTATGGCAAGACTCAGCCTCTACTAAAAATAAAAAAATTAACCAGGAGTGGTGGCACACACTTGTAATCCCAGCCACTCGAGAGGCCAAGGCACGAGAATCACTTGAACCCAGGAGGTGGAGTTTGCAGTGAGCTAAGATTGCACCACTGCATTCTAGCCTGGGTGGCAGAGTAAGACTGTCTTTAAAAAAAAAAAAAAAAAAAGAGAGAGAGAGAAAAGAAATAAAGCAAAATAACAGATTGATTATCTCTTAATAGTTTAGTTGTAAGTGTACCTTTATGTGGGTGAATTTTAGACATTAAGCTCAATCAGAACAGGAACTATGTCTTTTCATACTTACTATGGTATCCCTAGCTATGGCACTAGGAGCTCAAGAAATGAATGGAAGAATTGAAACTGAACAGGAAACATATATGCACAATGACTTGACGTGGTAACCAATAAAGGTCTTCATCGAATGAATGAGAATTTTTTTTTTTTTTTTTTTTGAGACAGGGTCACACCCTGTAGGCCAGGCTAGAGTATAGTGGTGCAATCTTGGCTCACTGCAACCTCTGTGAATGGGGAGAAACATAATCTGGTTCTAAGAAAGTAAGAATCATAGGACCAAAAAACCTGCAAATGTACCATATTTAATTTCATATTTTAAAACTATTTCCAAAGCACAATCCTAGTGTTTACATCAGAGCATTCATTACAATGAAAATAAAACCAGAAAGCATTAAAATACGAGAAGACAGATTCGTCTCTGAGGATTATCAGGAATTAATTTATAGTAGAAAATGACAAAGCTATTTCTTACAATGCTCAATAAAGAGCAAAAAAGGCATTTAAACAAGAAGTTGAATTCATTTGTGTTTTAAACCCTTGGTTTCATATGCTATAAATATTGACAAAATTTTTCATTATACTTTATCATTAAGTAAAAATCTAATTTAATAAAATGTTCATACATAGTAAATGCTTAAGTAAAATAAATAAGAATGGCTGATAATTTCTCTTGAGAAATTGATAGGAATTTCTGTTTTAGTTTTTAAAATTTCTTTAATTTTGATAAGTAACCTAAGAATATCTAAGCTATTATATAATTTTAAAATAGACTGAAACTTATTTCGTATGTATTCATTTCTTACAGCCAAAAAATATAAATAAGAGTAAAGAAGTAAAGGCTTGCAAAATAATAGTTTTGATAATATTTTAAGCGCCAGTCACTGGAAACAAATTTTAATTAATAAGTTGTTGACAAAAACTCAATCCGTCTTTCTTAAATCCAGGGAATATTAAATTCCTTTGTAATAAAATAATCTACTTTATACTCATAGATATATCCAATGTGCTGATAAAAAGCAAAACTTAGCACATCTATCTATTTTTTCTAGTGGACCAAGACTGTTGGGAGATTTAATAAATAGTCCCTAACACAACCTAAGAGAATTGTTAAGAGTATGCCCAGTTAAGTTACTAAGCGTGTAAGAGGACTTCAAAATTAAGCAAATGATTAAATATCCTTGTAACAACTCCACTCAACTTATAAATTTGTAGTTTTGCCTTATCTCAGTTAAATTTTTAAGACATTTTTACTGTTTTTGTTTTTGAAATTGCTAAAATAATGTCTGATTGTCAGAGCGTTGGAATTTACTGGAAGATTTTGCCTACCTCCCATTTATTGAGTGTGCATTATGTGCCTGGCTCTGTAGTAAGAGCTTTTAATTCATTTCATTTGTTCTTAAGAACAACCACATAAGGTTAAAAAGCTCACAAAAGTTAGAGTTTACTTAAGTATTTAAATCTGGGTCTTTCTGTCTTCAAAATGCTATGCCACACTTCCTTTCAGCTCTGTAAACTGCATAGGCTCACTTATTTTCTCAAATCTGTAAAAGTCTGTAAAATCTGTCTGATGTCTGTAAAACATCATCAACTTTAAATATGTTTTTTTATAGGGAAAAAGAAAAACCAAATAATGTATACTTTCATTTTAAGACACACTGCAATTTTAGAAAAGTTAAACGTGAAAAAGAAAACAACCTCATGGATCTTAAAAGCATCTGTGATTTATTATCTCCATTAGCAGTGAGCAGTATTCACGGTCTTCCAAAAATATAGAAATATAGTATTGGGCATTTAATAACTGAAAATTATTCTATTTAAAATAGCAACATAACAATGAGATGCTTAAAAATTAACATAAAAGGTTTAAAACCTATAACTGAAAACTTTAAAATATTAATAAAGATAATGAAATATGATTTGAATAAATGAAATGATTACCACATTCTTGAGTGGAAACAGTAACCCAAGAATGTTAATTTTTCTGCAAATTAATATATAAACCTGAATTGAATTCCAATGTAATTCATTTTATAATTACATGAAATGATCTATAAATTTATATGAAAGAATAAAACTAAAAAATAGCCAAGGGGTATATTAAAGAGAAAAATAGTGAAATAGGGAATTCCTTTACCAGATACTAAAAATTTTAAGACATCATTATAATCAATAGGTGTGTATTGCTTTAAGAAAAGGCAAAAAAATTAGTCGAAGAGAAGACAGTTTAGAAATAAATTTCCCATAAATGAGAATGTAATATATGACAAGGGTGGTATTTCAACTTGTTGAGAAAAATATTTTAAAAATAATTGATGTTGACACAACTGATTCTCCATCTAGAAGAAAATTAAATTGAACCTATACCTCATATCATATATATATAAAATTACAGATAGAGGCCGGGCGCAGTGGCTCACGCTTGTAATCCCAGCACTTTGGGAGGCTGAGGCGGGCGGATCACGAGGTCAGGAGATCGAGACCACGGTGAAACCCCGTCTCTACTAAAAATACAAAAAATTAGCCGGGCGTGGTGGGGGGCGCCTGTAGTCCCAGCTACTCGGAGAGGCTGAGGCAGGAGAATGGCGTGAACCCGGGAGGCGGAGCTTGCAGTGAGCCGAGATCGCGCCACTGCACTCCAGCCTGGGCGACAGAGCGAGGCTCCGTCTCAAAAAAAAAAAAAAAAAAAAATTACAGATAGATTAAAACTTAAATGTACAAGGCAAAATGCTTAGGAGAATATTTAGAAGACCTAAGGGTTTTTAATCAAGATAAGAAACCCGGACTAGAAAACATAGACATATTTGATTAGAGAAAAATTAAAGTGTTTTAATTGGTAAAGCATCCTGTGATTGAAAGAAATAGAAAACAATTTGCAAAAAATATTTGTACCAAAGAGGATGGATGAAAGGTTAATATCTTTAATAACATTTATAATGCACAAAGCACTCTTACAAATAAGAAAAATAAGAAAATGGGCAATAAATATAGATAATTCAAAGAACAAATCCAAATGGCTAGCAATATATTTTTTAAATACTCAAATTCATTAGTAATCAGAAACTTCAAAACAAAATAACAAGGAACTAATAATTGGTAAAATAAAAAAGAACATAGTACTTGTTGCTAACTGGCAGGGGCAATAGGGAATGAGGTTATGGAAATGGTACTCATGAATGGCTGGTAGAATTATGAATTGTTACAGCCTTTTGCAAAATAATGAGGCAATACTTAGTAAAGAGTACATATCTTTTTCTGACCTGGAGATTTCATTCATTAGAATCTAACACTTCTAAATGAAAACGTAAGTAGGTAAGAATATGTGTACAGTTACTGGCCTTCTTATAAAGAATATATGTACAAAGTCATTTTCTATGGGTACAGACACACAGGAGGAAGGCAGACATATAAATCTTCGCATAACCTCTCTGGCAAGGTGGCCTCTGGGTTTAGAGTAGCTCTCCTGAGAAGAGGTAGCTGTAAGCCATTAGCAGCCAATGCTCACAGGATTTGGGGATGGGTACATTAGGCCAATTCAAATGGGACCTGGGTGGGACACCAACATCTTCCACTACAATCTCTACAGGCAGAGTATGTGACTGTTAAAGAAAGGAATTAGCTTTTTCAGTTGACTTAGAGACTTTTCTGAAAAAAGCAGATCAAAGTTATATAAAATGATCTTTCTTTTTTTTTTTACAAAAGCATGTACACAATTTTTCTTCATATGTCTTTATGTAAATTATCTGAGCATAGAGAAAATATGGTTCAACGCTCAATAGGTCATTTTTTTTCGTTTTTGTTTGTTTTTTATACAGTCTCACTCTGTTGCCCAGGCTGGAGTGCAGTGGCACAATATCAGCTCACTGCAACCTCCACCTGTCGGGTTCAGGCTATCCTCATGTCTCAGTCTCCTGAGTAGCTGGGATTACAGGTGAACACCACCATGCCCATCTAATTTTTGTATTTTTCATAGAAACAGGTTTTTGGTATGTTGGCCAGACTGGTCTTGAACTCCTGACCTCAAGTGATCTGCCTGCTTCAGCCTCCCAAAGTGCTGGGATTATGGGCATGAGCCACTGTGCCCAGCCCCAGTAGCTAGTTTATATGTAAAACCTAGTGCAGGAGAGTAAGAATGAAGGTGATGCAGGTAGAAAAGGGGAGTAGGGAAGAATGTCAGGTCTAGGGCAATTTAAGGAAAAAAAGAAATTGCACCCTACCAAAAAAGACGATTATAATCAAAGAACGACAATAAATGGAGAAATTATTGTATAAGCTTGGTGGTAAAACCTGACATTGGCACCTTCTGTCCACATTGGGCACATAGTTGGCCTTCCATATGAAAGGTTCCACATCTGTGGATTCAACCAACTGTGGATGGGAAATATTTGAAAAAACAAAAATAAAAAATACAATGTAACAATTATTTACATAGCATTTACACTGTCTTAGGTATTATAAGTAATCTTGAGATAATTTAAAGTATACAGGAGGATGTGTGTAGGTTACATGCAAATACTGTGCCATTTTACCTAAGGAACTTGGTATCCAAGGAAGTCCAGGAACTAATGCCCCAAGAATTCCCAGGGATGACTGTATTTTGCTTTCTGTGCATCTGTAGCCCTGAAGAAGGATTTACATCTTGGCAGTTTTTTACCATCTGTGGTGAGATGAATGATGTCCCCCAAAAGATATGTCCAAAGGCCTAACTAAGTCCTACTACCTGTGAATGTGACCTTATTTGGAAACAGGGTCTTTGCAAATGCAATTAAGGATCTTGAGATGACATCATCCTGGATTTAGGGTGGGCCCTAAATCCAATCACTGGTGTCCTTGTAAGAGACAAGAGAGGGATACTTGACACACAGAGAGGGCGGGGGAAGGCCACGTGAATATAAGGGCAGATTATAGTGGTGACAGCTACTACAGGCTGGAGAAGGTAAGGAATGATTAACCCTAGAGCCTCCGTAGGGAGCATAGCCCTGCCAACACTTTGATGACAAACTTCTAGCGTCTAAAACAGAGAGAATAAGTTTCTGTTGTTTTAAGCCACTACTTTTGTGGCAATTGTTATGGCAGCCCTAAAAAACTAATATACCACCCCATTTCATAGACGCCATAGGAGTTGAAGGTAGTAAAAACCTAAGGGCAATAGTTTATTGTTTGAATTCATCATACCACATAGGTGTTTTGCTGCTGCTTGTGAGTGACAAGTCAACAGATGGGTACAAAACTGTATCATTAAGAAGGCATCATGTCTAGCTTGGGGATGTGCAGCTGAACGTTCAGCCCATGAAGAGAGGCTATGCATTTGCTCTAAAGATTACCTGAATATGTATATATCTTTAATGATGCATATGAGAAAATAAACACAAAAATAAAAATGCATATGAGAAAGATAAACTTACTGATGGAAAATGTGGAAGGCATTTCAGAAGCATTTGACTAGTGTACTAGAAATGGAAGGCAATCTATTATATAATCGTCCTCCAGATGTCACATCAATATACTCCAACTACAGTGTGAAAGTGTTCTTTTTCCTAAACTTTTGCCAACAATAGTTATTATCTTTGCCAATTTAGTAACTGAAAATGGACTCTCCTTTTAAAACTAATATTTAAAAAAATCACTGGGGGTAGATAATATGTAGTCTTTCCATTTCCAGTACACTTGGACCCAGAAATCTGAATTATATTTATTTATCCTGAAGATATAATCAGGGATATGGGAAAACAATATATACAATATGTTCACTGCATTGTTGCATATAGTAACACAAAAATTTTGAAAACAACCCAAAGGTTTACTAATACCAATTTATTAACTAAATTATGGCATAATCTTTATAAGTAAAATTTCTTCAGGCATTAAAAATGATATAATATACTCCATTTACCCTGATGTGATTATCACACATTGTATACCTGCATCAAAATATCTTATATACCCAATAAATATATACACCTACTAGGTACCCATAAAAGTTAAAAGAAAAATGATGTAATAACAGAATGTGTAGAATTCTATATGTGTATGATGTTCATGAGATATTAAGTAAAAGGAACAGATTCCAAAACAGAACATACTGTATGATCATCTTTTTGGGAAAATCCATGCAGAAAACAAACTGAAAAGATACATAGAAAATGTAAACAGTGATTATCTCTGAAGATAGCAGGAATACACTTGACTTCAGTGTGTGTGTGTGTGTGTGTGTGTGTGTGTGTGTGTGTGATTCATATTTTCCCAGTTTTCTATTACAATATGTTTAACTTATAAAATTAATAATTAAAAAAAAATCTCGGCCAGGCGTGGTGGCTCACACCTATAATCCCAGCACTTTGGGAGGCTGAGGCAGGCGGATCACCTGAGGTCAGGAGTTCAAGATCAGCCTGACTAACATGGAGAAACTCCGTCTCTACTAAAAATACAAAATTAGCCGGGCATGGTGGCACATACCTGTAATCCCAGCTACTCGGGAGGCGGAGGCAGGAGAATCCTTGAACCCGGGAGGCAGAGGTTGAAGTGAGCTGAGATCGCACCATTGCACTCCAGCCTGTGCAACAAGAGTGAAACTCCATCTCGAAAAAAAAAAAAAAAATTTTCCCTGGCTAGATGATCAACTCGTTGAGGCCAGAGACTGTGAACAAATTTCTGTGTTGTTTTTTTCTCTTCTCACTGCCAAATAGGCTTGATTATCCTATCTGCAAACAGAAAGGGCTCAATTAATACTTCCCAAAATGAAACCACAATACTAGAAACAAAATCAAGATGGCTAAAATAAGATGTTTATTATAAGTATTTTCTCAAAGAGAATTTTTAATAGGAGACTGTCAAGCTGTTTTATTTCCCTCTAAATTCACACTTTATTACAGGTAATATAGTATTCTATGGCTTTTAGTGTGCCAAGACTAATCGTCTCTCCAACAAACGGCTTCACTTACATTTAGGAATAGTTTTCAGGGATTACATTCTCTTTCATGAGTATTACTATATTCTTAGTAAAGCAGCATATAAATCTACTTATAATCCAAAAGTAGGCTAACATTGGGTTTAGGTGCATCTAAATTCAAATTCTGTAGATGATTGGCAAAAATTTCCATTACGGGATACCATAGTTACTAAATGGAAGCACTTAGCTACATGCAAAAAATTATAAAGATATCAGATATTCAAAATTGATTTTTCCTTCAGATTAAGAGATAGCTTTATTTAGACAGCTGAAACGGGGCCTTGTAGGAGATGTTTAGTCTCTTTGACTATTCCCCAAAGATTATCAGGAAGGAATAACCCAACTAATTGTATGTTTTGTCAAGGCCTGCATTGATTTTTGTACATGATAATTTTAAATAACCTGCATAATGTATGTGACTGTAAACAACACTATTTTATTTTAAAGTTATCCAAAGAACTGCTCAACAATATGAACAACAATATGAAAATACATAGTACAATGGCTGACTTATGGTTACTTAAAATTTCTCGTCTACCATGTAAATGCCTAAATAGCTTTGATAATACAAACCAAGTGAGTTCAAGGATACCTATAATAAAAGATATTAATGTGATATAGTTTAAGTATCTTGTGTAAAATACTTCACTTATATAAAGTGCTTCAGTCTAACAGTTGATTTACAATGTCTAACATGTAAAGACTCTCTAATATGGTACAAATGGAAGAATTAAAGGGTAGGATATCTGTAAGACCAAATAAGTATTTGATTAAAAGTTTCCTTTATTTGCTTTAGCTCTCCACTTTTTTCCTTGCTGCTAAAATGCTGTCTTTTGATTAATAAGATGATAATCCTGTTGGACTCCTATGGTTCAATAATGTTTAATGTTACATGTCCTGAGAGTCCCACAAAACTATTGAGCAGCTGTCACTGACTTCATTTTCTTCTGCACACTCTCCCTTTCCTTTTCCACAGCTATCAGGGTTTCCCATTCTCTCTCCTGAGGTACTTCATAATGCAATATTCAGACCTCAATCTTACTTTAAGTCACAAAACACTGCCTGAGGCTTACCTTAGTTGCTATTTTTACTTATCATTTATTTCTGCCAAAAGGAACTCCTCTAAAATTATTTTCATCAAGAATTTTCATTTCATGTTTTATCATCTAAGTTTGAATGCTAATTTTCTTGAACTATAGAGGAAGGTTTTTTTTTCTTTTTTTCTATTTCCAGTGTTTTCTGCTAGGGATTATTATAACTTTAGGAAACACAGAGGCATTTATAAATATATTTTAACGAATTTGTGATATATTCAAAATAAGAGCATTGATGTTTCACAAAGGAATGTAATCAAATTGTATGGCAAAGCTAAAAATGATAGAATTTTAAAAGTGGCTATCATGTAAAGTAGAAACCCCTAATCTATAATATCAATTGGAGAGGTTTGCTGTGTCACCCCTTCTTGGAGGAACTTGAAAAAATGCAGGATAAGGCCAAGGAGAACCAGGACAATACCCAACTCCTATGTGACACACCTTCTTCAGTGACCATTGTAAACACATGTGATAAAGAACCCTTCTTTTAGGTTGGGGTGATGATAAAAATGCCAAGGCATGGCACCAAGAATGCTTTTTTCCATTTATGTGACCAAGTTTTCAGTAAATAATTTATTACAAATAAGCTTTTCCTCCTGCCTTTATTAGATAGCTATTGCTGTATGAGAAAGTACATCCCAAATTTGACTTAAAACAACATTTATTATCTCACAGATTTTGTGGGTCAGGAACCAAGCTGGGAGTAGCTTAGCTGGCTTTTTTGCTTCAGGGTCTCTCGTGTGGCTCCAGTGGCAGGGCTATACTCATCTCAGGGTTCCACTGGGGAAAACCTGCTTCCAAATTCACTCTTGTGGTTGTTGGTACGATTCAGTTCCTTTTGAGCCGTTGGCTAGAGGCCTCCCTCAACCCTTGCCATGTGGGCCTCTCCAGGGGGCAGTTCCCAACCTGACAGCTGGCTTCCATTGAGAGAGAAGGCATCAAGAGATAAACTCATCTTTTTACCACCAAACATCAGAAGTGACATCCCGTCCCTTCTGCTGTATTCTATTCATTAGAAGCTAGTCACTAGGTCCCACCTACACCCAGAGAGTGAACTGCCAGGAAGTGAGATTATTGGGAACCATCTTAGAGGCTGCCTACCACATGCAAAATATGTCCCTCCTACTCCTCAGATCCTCAAAAGTTTCACTTTTGCATTACAACATCAGCTCAAAGTTCAGAATCTCATAATTGGAATCAAGTCAGGGTGATATCATAATTGGAATCACCCCAGGCCTCCTCGGGGGGTAGTTCTTTAAGTACAGTTCCTGGAACACAGTTGCTTTCCATCTGTAGACCCATGAAACTAGAGAAAAGTTATCTGCCTTCTACTCACAGCATAAAATCATGGATAAGGCATAACCATAACCATCACCATAACATTCTGTCCACAAAGCTGGGAAATGGGAGACATAAAGGAGTCACTAAGTCTAGCCCATGCTCAAGGGGAGGAAATTATGCAAGGTCTGAAACTAGGAGGTGGGGATCACTGGGGGCCACCTTAGAGGCTGCCTACCACACTGCCCTTCTCCTATTTGATTCTAATAATAAGAGAAGTAAAACTTTTGATAAATATTTTATGAGACTTCAGGTGGGGCTGATATCTAACATACATGGATGGCATTGCTGCTTGTATTGCTAGTTTTTTCCTTTGACTCAGTAAAAATTCTTTTTGATTACAAGAATATTAGAGGAAATTGTTTAACAATTCTATTTCTCTTTATCGTGGCTATAGATCTGATCATTGATTATTAGGTTGGTTCGTTTCCCAAAAATTTCCAAAATATTTTCCTCAAGTTTAATATAACATTTGTTATAGCTCCATGCTTATTCATGTGGCTGCCTTCTGTATTTCTTCTTCAATTTATCAATACATCTTATATCTGCGTAAAATTCAAACTACATCCCTTGGTGAAACATAATGTCTCTACTTTGAACATGGGAGCTTTTCTACTTTCTTTTTCATACTATTGACTAGAGAAGTAACTTCCCCTTCCTTCATGCTGCTTTCTGAAGTCCTGGTAGAATACTCCTTATTGTCCTTCCTTTTTCTATCAGTCTGTGGTTCTCAAACAACAATTTTGCTCTTCGGGGGACATTTGGCAATGTCTGGAAACATTTTTGGTTGTCACAACAGGAGAGTGCTACTGGCATCTAGTGTGCAGAGGCCAGGGATGCTGCCAAATAAGCTGTAATGCACAGGGCAGCCTCCGTACAACAAAGAATTATGGGGTCCAGAATGTCAATAATGCCAAGGTTGAGAAACCCCAGTGTAAAACAAACCAGTTCTTCCTCCCACTTTA
This sequence comes from Nomascus leucogenys, assembly GCF_006542625.1. Lineage (NCBI taxonomy): Eukaryota > Metazoa > Chordata > Mammalia > Primates > Hylobatidae > Nomascus > Nomascus leucogenys. The sequence goes on from NC_044391.1 coordinate 4,724,675, forward strand.
AAAATGAAGACATTACAATGTTGCTTTAGCCTTGGTTACTATATAAATCTACTTTTTTTCCTCCAAAAGCAAACATTTCCCCAAAATAACAAAAATGTGGAGTTGTGATATAAACTAGAAATTGCAGGCAAACCAGGTTCTACTCAATTACCTAACCACTGAAGAATATAGCTTGAGATAAAGGGCATGGAGAAAAGTGAAATTTTACTAAATGTGCAGTTTGAATACTTCTTTTGATTGAGCAATATATAGTGAATGTTTTGTGACACTTTGAGATCTAGTTTTATACTTTAAGCATATGTAATTACTATTAACTAGAAAATATCTAAAATATGTATATCCAAACTAGAGCATGGATTAGGAGTCTTTTTTATTTGTTTGTTCTCAAAATGATGCCAACATAACAAAAATTTAGAACAATGTACAGCAGCCGCTATAGAATCCCTAAGATAACTATAATATTTTAAAATAATGCTTCATATTTTTATTATTTCATGGCATTTCTATTCACGAATCACCTTTTTCCCTAAATAAGTGTATCTATAATTTTATGAGTCGTTTGTCCAAATATGTAGAACAGGCCTTTGGGAGAGAACAAATACACTCACAATTTTTCTTAATTGCCAACAGACTAGTTTATTTGTTTCTTTTGTAATACAAACATGCTATTCTCTTAGTTTTTATCTTCAATAACATATGAAAGATCCAAAATCAAATTGGCTGTCTCTACAGCCACCTGTAGGCCACTAAGCTTTGCAGTCAAACAGTCCAAGGTTAGGTTGCTGGCTGAGCCCATAGCTTCACGTGGAAGGCAGCTTTGTGGCACAAACGGACGACGTGTGCTTCTTAAGAAACACCAGTTGAGGTCTTCCTGGCTATTGTACAATCCACAGCCACACTGTGAAAGCAAATCTGGCCAGTTAGCAACACAGGGAGAATCTGCCTGAACTGACCAAAGGTGTCCATACTTCACGTCAGTGAGAATTTCACCTCCATCATGTTCTAAAGAGCCAACAACAGATTCTAGGGCACTGCAAAATGCTTCAGCAATTAATTGAAGTTCCGTTTGAGTACATTCATCATCTTTGAGAATGCTTTCTGGGTAGTTGTGAGTCTAAAGAGTAATAAAAACATTGAAAACACATACAAAGCAATTAATATAAAATGTTTCAGAAAAATAAGATACTGAATCAAAATCTTCTTCCTAAAGTTACTACTTACTTTCATTTAATTTGGGGTTTGGCACAATACTAATGGGCTTGTATGGGTCAGCCGGCCAGCCTGCAAACACTTAACTAGGTTGGTTATAGTAAAAATGTATTAAAAATGTATATACTACCAGTCATGTTACCAGAATGAGTGAATCAGAATAACCCCACCATCAGCTTATTCTGAATGAGGCTTAGTAGTGCCTCCTTAATACATGAAGGACTAGGCATAATGTATGTATTACAGGTTTTTCTGCACACAGGAGGAAGTTCTTGAAGACTGATGTCCCAAATGGAGTACTTATTTATCTCTGCAAAATGTTTGAGATTTGTTTAAAATGAGAATGCACATATTTTTATTTGGAAATCATGACGTAAATTTTCATATCAATGTTTTAAAAATGAATATTATTCTCTTTAAATTAATGAAAAGGTAATAAGACCTTAAACAGTCTTCTGGTTCCACTATTTAAAAATGTTTATCCTAGAAATTCCATGATAAAAAGAAAAATTAACATATAGCCATGCACCACATACACCAACGCTTCAGTCAATGACAGACCGCATACACAACAGTGGTCCCATAAGATTATAAGGCCATATTTTTACTAACCTTTTCTATGTTTTGATATGTTTAGATACACAAATACCATTGTGTTACAATTACCTACAGTATTCAGTACAGTAATATGCTGTAAGGGTTTGTAGCCTAGGAGCAATAGGCTATACCACATAGCTTAGGAGTGTGGTAGGCTCTACTATGTAGGTTTGTGCAAGTACACCGTATACTGTTTACACAACAATATTGCCTAATGATGCATTTCTCAGAATACATCTTTGTTGTTAAGCAACATGTCTGTATTAGCAAACTAATCACTGAATGATGGGTTAAAAAGTCCATATCTTAACTGCTTAAAAACAGTGACTACTTTCCTACTCTAGACACCTCCTTCCTCCAAAAAACTTTCTCTAGTTTACTCAATTCCATTTCAGAATACATTATTGTCCATTCAGCACCAATAGATTGGCACAAATTTTGTTTTCCATAATGTATATTCTGATAACTTTTCATGAATGTGCTTTATCTTCAAAGAGATTCTAAGTTATTTGGGGAAGGACAGGGCATGTTTACCCAATGAATCAATTGCTAATATCTGGAAAACACCTATACCTTTTCCTATCCATTTTCAAATAAAGTAGGCCAGTACTTATGAAATAATCAGAACAACAGTGCACTAAACTTATCTGAGAGCTGTCAGGAAATGGAGTTTCCTAGACTAATCAAACAATTCTATTTAGTAGAATTAATAAATAACATACATAAATACCAATTTTAAAATTATAATAGAATCTAATATGTGAACTGCTTAAATAAATGAAACTGTTCTCTTGATGCTCTAGAAGATACTGAAGTATTCTGCAGAAACTTGGCCCTTTTGTTTGTGAACATCAATTATTACTGTATTGCAGCAGTTAAGACCTCTAAGAGAACTGCCAATAACAGAATGCTGGCTTCAACATGCAGAACATGTAGACAATACTCGAAGAACGTGATCATTTGCTAAAATATGATTTTTATAATAATCATTGTAATAAGGATATTACCTTGTATTTACCTTGTTATTTCCCTCAAGTGTTTTTGATTATGTATTTTATTTAGACTACTGAAAAATTCAGTGTTAAAGGTTACAAGTTTACCTATATAACAAACCTATACATGCACCCCTGAACCTAAAAGTTAAAACAAACAAACAAACAAACAAAAAGACTATAGGATATTATGATTTTGGCTTATTATCTCAGAAAACAAAAGTTGCTGAGAATTCAGGTAATCCGAAGAGGATTATCTTATGTACCTTGTGTCTGATATATGCAGCCAAATGAGTTTCAGTACAGCCACCTCCCAACAAAGCCCATGGTTCCTTGAGTGTTAACTGCAGGACATGCAGTGCCGTCTGACATGTGAGCTAAGAAAAAACCCAAATCATCAGAATCAGACGTTCACATCATAAACACACACAAAAAATCATACTCTCAAAGCATCACAGTGAATACAAAGAGTGTGATTTTAATTACAAAAGAACAAAACTTGTATTGTGCCAAGGTTGTCATGTGATTAATACATTCTGAATAGTAAGGTTTAGAGATTAAAGGAAGATACTTTAGTCAGAAGTTTGTTTTCATGGAGCCAGATTAGTATTTTCTTTCATATACCCTTAGTTCTTCAAATTGAGACTGACAAATATATGGCCTCAAAATACCTGGGTCAACAAGGTTTGCTGGCACTTCCACTAAAAAAATTATTTCAGTCTAAATAATAAATTTATTTTGAATTGTTTTGGAAATAATACAGTTACATCCCAGCAATAATAAATTAAAAATCACGCAGACCTTTAACATTTACTAAGGATATATCCTTGAGCATACATGAATCTTTAAAACTTGTGACCAATCTGATAGATTATCATTTCCCTTGTATAAAAGTTGCATGTATTATTGCTGGCAGAGAACAGGAAACTCTGCTAAGAAGTGGATGATGGGTATTGACTGGGGAACTCATTTTCCAAGTGAATTATTTATACACATTAGCATCAAAGACTACACAATTCAAGTTAATTTCTTAGAAAAGTTCACGTCAAGGGCCTTTTAGGTTTCTAGTAAATAGTAGAAATAATAAATGGCAACACACGCCAAATTTATTATAATGCCACAGGCATTTACATCAGCTTGTGACTTTGCATCAATCATTTTAATTTTTGCTTTCTATACTACCTAGGGAAGCTACGAAAAAAAAAATCATAATAACTATTGAGTGACTAATTCCTCCCTCAGCCCCTGCATATGGAATTCAAAGTTCATTATCTACCTTCAGCTCATCCCAGGCAGTGTCATTTCTGTTGCAGAGAAGCAAGCTGCAGATTGTTGCTTCATTAGGAATAAGATGAAAAAAATGTTTGGAGCCAAATTTTGCAGTGCACACATCTTTCACACTTCCATAACTATTAGGAGATATTGAGCCTAGGGATCCAATAGGCTGTGTTCCTATTTTTCAAAGATGAGAAAATACAAGATGTATAAGCAAAAGTGGAGCAAACAACCATTTAAAAGTATATTTATTCCTAGCCAACATAAAAGCCCCACAAGCATATAATTTAAAATATAAAATATAGGATAAATAAGATGAATCTTCCTAAATTGCTAGGTTATATTCTGCTATTAAAATGATATACAAATAAAGTAAAGTAGAAGTTATTTTGGTTTACAGATCTCTTTGAAAATCTTTTAGAAGTCATTTTGTACTCTCTTCCCAGAAAAGGGCACATACAATTTTGCATACATTTTCAAGGAATTCAGAAAACCCTCAAAGCCCATTCAGGGTTTAGAGACCCCAAATTAAGAACTTCACTAATTTGGATTAAGGGTGATGTGACAGGCTGTTTTTTTAAAAGGCATTATTATTTTCAATTTAAAATAAATGCTGCTATCCAAATAGCTGCGTAGTTGAATTCCTCCGGGACTCTACATAGTGAATATGTTAAGAATTATTTTTTTGTCTAGCAACTATTTATAAAATAGCTAACGGAATTATGCCAAAATAAAGTGACATGCTTATTTCACTTTGTTATTATTTGATATAGTAAGTATTTTGTCCTCCTACCTGCACATGTAAAATAGTGAAGTTTTATAAACCACAAGTAAAAACATGAATAAAGAAGTTAGGGTGACTTGAATTTTCCAAATCTCCAAATGTAATGGAAGTTATATAAGAAAAGAAACCTACACCAAACTCCTACAAGAAACAATACTAAAGTCTAAAGCTGTAATTCTGAGCCATTCACCCCTTTGAACTAGTTTCCTTTTCTTTCAGACTCACCTTTAAAAGATGGTTTCTTTCAAACTAATGGGGTTTAGTTTGAAAGTCTAAAATGTCGGCCGGGTGTAGTGGCTCATGCCTGTAATCCCAGCACTTTAGGAGGCTGAGGCAGGCATCGCCTGAGGTCAGGAGTTTGAGACCAGCCCGGCCAATGTGGTGAAACCCCGTCTCTACTAAAAATACAAAAACTAGCAGGGCATGGTGGCAGGTGCTTGTAATCGCAGCTGCTTGGGAGGCTGAGGCAGGAGAATCACTTGAATCCGGGGGGCAGAGGTTGCAGTGAGCAGTGAGCTGAGATTGCACCACTGCACTCTAGCCTGGGCAACAGAGCAAGACTCTGTCTCAAAAAAAAAAAAAAAAAAAAAGAATATGAAATGTCTAAAAACATTTCCATCTCAAAAAATTTATAGAATATAATCACTAAACAATTTCACTTATTTGAATATTGTTTACTTCTGAAGTCTTCAAGAATAATGAATACTTTAAAAAAGTGATCTAAGTAAAAAAGCCAAAATCTTATAGTATAATTTCTTTCACATGGTGGGAACAACAGATTCTGCATGAGAAGACCAGCTCTACTGCTAATCAGCCACTGGATGCTGTCACTCATGTCATTTAACTTTTCTGCCTCCCTCACATCAGAGGCAAGTGGGGATAATAATGCATACTTCACAAATAAATCAAACCAAGTCAAATGTTAAAAATACTCCAGTCCAGGCACGGTGGCTCATGCCTGTAATCCCAGTACTTTGGGAGGCTGAGATGGGTGGATCACCTGAGGTCAGGAGTTCAGGACCAGCCTGACCAATATGGTGAAACCCTGTCTCTACTAAAAATACAAAAAATTAGCCAGGCGTGGTGGCGTGTGCCTGTAGTCCCAGCTACTAGGGAGGCTGAGACAGAATTGCTTGAACCCAAGAGGCAGAGGTTGCAGTGAGCCGAGAATGCACCACTGCACTCCAGCCTGGGCGACAGACTGAGACTCCATCTTAAAAAAAACAAAACAAAACAAAAAAGCAACAAACCCCCGTAAGCTGCAATATGCTTCACATGTGGCACGAATCCACAGTAACACCCACTACACAACCTATATCATTAATAAACAGGAATTTTGTTTGAAGGCCTGAAATGAGGTAATGTTAACTTAGATTACCAGGGGAGATAGGTAAGGCCAAAAACATACTTCATCTACCTAAAAGTTTACCTGCGCTATGTACCTGGTACAGTTCTCCCCCTCTTCTCTTTTTTTCTCAAAAGCTCTCTGCTCCCAAGATCCAGGACTAAAGCTATGGCTATTAATATCATGTTTAGGTATATATTATGGGCTAGTGTGGAAACCCAGCCCCCAGTTACAATATGGTTTCTATGGGAAAATGTTTTTTTTTTTTCTTTTTTTGATAGGGAATCTTGCTGTCACCAGGCTGGAGTGCAGTGGCGCAATCTCGGCTCACTGCAACCTCCACCTCCCGGGTTCAAGCAATTCTCCTGCCTCAGCCTCCCAAGTAGCTGGGATTACAAGCGCTGCCACCACGCCCAGCTAATTTTCTTGTATTTTTAGTAGAGATGGGGTTTCACCATGTTGGCCAGGATGGTCTCAATCTCCTGACCTTGTGATCCGCTCACCTCGGCCTCCCAAAGTGCTGGGATTACAGGCGTGAGCCACCGCCCAGCCCTTTTTGTTTTTTTAGATGTGGTCCTGCTTTGTTGCCCAGGCTGGACTTGAACTCCTCGGCTCAAGTAATCCTCCTGCCTCAACTTCCCAAGTAGCTGAGACTACAGGCATGTACCACACCTGGCTAAATTGTCCCATATTTTAAAAATGAATCTGGAAGACCCAGTATTTACAAGCTGGAAATTACCACATTCACGCAAATCTAGTAGATATTTAAGGGTATCAGTCTGACTTACTATACCAACGATGAGTTCCAAGGAATTATTTCCATTATTAAGAAACTCTACTTTGACTGTCATTTGAGTCTTACAAAGGTAGGGCAATAACTCAGAGATGTTATGTATTCAACACTTGGCATACATACGGCTCCTTGTTGATAATTTATACTAAGACTTTCATTAAATGAACTTTAACAATGGTTTAAGTCTAATAACTTAAAAATTGGAAACAATGCAGACTAAATGATCATCTTTCTGATAGACTGTCAAAGCAGTTAAAGGAATACTGAAAGGTGGCTCAAATCAGGAACTCTTCAGCTTGTCATTTTTCTTTGGCTTTAACACGTCTTATATCTGCTTTTCATTTGCTGAGTTTGTAAAATACAGTGAATTTTTTGCCTATTTTAGTTCTGTATATTACCAAATATATTTCAGTCAATTCAACAAACACTTTAGAACACCTACTGTGGGCCAGGCCTGTAATAGGTGCTGAAAGTAAAAGATGATCTTGGTTCTCAAGGTCAGGTGGAAACAGTTTTGATATAGGTAAAACATAGGTGCATGTACATCCCCCTCCCATGAGAAACAACTACTTAAGGAGAAGTACAGAAGTTTGTTGGAATTATGATAAAGTGAAGAAAAAGGGTCATTCTAGTTGCAAAATTACTTTCTAAATATAACATGATTTAAATTTTGTCAATTGAGGCTGGAGAATTTTGTGTAAAGTATGAAAGACCTTAGGATTATGGGGATGTTAGACTTCTCAACAACCTGCAAAATATTTGGGGGTTAGATTATGATACAGTACATTAGGGGGCTGAAAATACATAGAAAATGGCTACAATCACTGCATTTTTAGTATGTGAACAATACAGGATCTTTTCCAGAAACCTTTGCTGCCAGAAATGATACTGACACATGCTGGGTCAATTTTTCAAGATGTTAACAGTGACACAAACCAAAAATATCTCTGCTCAAAAAAGTGTGATTTATTAACTGTAAGGGGCAAAAGCCAAGAGTGATTTTTACCTGTCATTTTAGTCAGGGGTTCCATCAGAGTCACTCCAATTCTGTCGATGGCAATAATACGATGCATATTGAGAAACTGCTTCAAAGATGGATGTATAACTTTTTGGCACAGGACAAGATCTACGTGGTCACTGATTAGCTGCCTTCCTAGGTTAAGCAGCTGGTCCAAGACTGCATTTTCAAGAGAAACCCCATAACTGACCACCACAGTTCCTTCTCCAGTGTCAGAAATGTCTCCGGATAAAGTTGTACAAAAGAGTGCCACCTTGAGGGCAGTTGATTTTTTGATAGGTAATAGCCTCATTAATTGAACTTCTGACATTTCAATGAGTATCCCAGGTAATACAGTGGAATCTGTAACTCTTTGACCTTTTAAAGGTACAATTAAACTCTTTCCTAAAATGATGTGGCCTTCAGCATTTTCTGGAATTGTAAGCAAAAAGGCTCTCAGGATCAAAGCACTGACATGCTCTGTTTCCTTTCTGGTGAGCATACAGGCAGGTTTACTTGTTAATATACTGCGCACCAAACAAAGGAGGATCTGAGTACTACTAAAGTCGACTGGGATTCGACAACCACAGGTCTCAGACTTGAGATAACTAATGCAAAGACTCAAAAGATGTTTATTTAATCTAATGACAGTGGTGGGTGTCAAGCCTAATCTCTGAACATTTTCAATCAGGTTGCAGCAAAGAATGGCTGTGAATAAGCCACAATCACTGAAGCTTGACACATGATTCTGTATGGAGGTGGTCAGGATCTTTAAAACGGGATGTGTGACCAAAAGGTGACTGAGCAGCGCGGAGGACTGTGAGGTTGTGCACACGTAACCTCCGAAGCCATTGTGCAGCTGCTTCAGCCTACCCGAAGGGCCATAGCACGATGTTACAATTCTTTTCCAGACAGAAAGTGTGCTCCGGACTCTCTCAGTTGTCAGTGGTTCACTCTTACACAATGATGGCTTCTTAGCTTCCAAACGAGACATCTTACTTCAGGTGGTAACTAGTGAAGACCGTTTTTATTTTGTAAACCACATTTTTCTATTTATTGCATTATCATGTTTTAACATTAAAAATTATTCTTTAGGAATTAAAGTATGAATATGCAGCATTGTGGCTATAAAATCAAAAAGTTCAAAGTTTATGAAGCTAATCAGCATAGAATGATTTAATGACAAATTAGTAATCCCAAATGTTTATTTTACTTCACTCTTCAATACTCTTTTGTTTGCTTTGAGACTGAAATTTTACAGACTGCTTTGCAGACCTCTGTAAAAAGTATGTTCCAAGATGGACACCTATGAAAGATAGTCCAGCTACAAGAAGCCAGTTCTTTCTAATCCAACTGGTATTTTTCATCTCTTCTTTCGATATGAAGCTCAGATTCAAAGCTGCTTCTTTATCTAATAAATAAAAAAAAAACATTTTAGAGAAATACTTCCCAAGCATTTTGTAGACTGCAGTTTACTAATTTATTCTAATGCTCTGCTGCCTTTTTAGAAAAAGGAACTACTAACTGGCACAAACCTCCAGAAAACGAGAAAGGTAAACCAACTTTGACTTAAAATTCCTTTATTCTTCAATAAATCCCCTCTACAAGAAAAAGTGCTTGTATTTCAGTGATTCTGTAAGGCACAACAACATGGCTAGAAAGCTTACAGCACAGTTATTTGAATATGGCATGCTTCTAGGAGAGAAATGCTACAATATAAAACACAGAATTAGGTCTCTGAGTCTGTTTTTTTTTTTGAGATGGAGTTTCGCTCTTGTTGCCCAGGCTGGAGTGCAATGGCGTGATCTTGGCTCACCACAACCTCAGCCTCCTGGGTTCAAGCAATTCTCCCGCCTCACCCTCCTCAGTGGCAGGGATTACAGGCATGCGCCACCATGCCCAGCTAATTTTGTACTTTTAGTAGAGATGGGGTTTCTCCATGTTTGTCAGGTTGGTCTCGAACTCCTGACCTCAGGTGATCCGCCCACCTCTGCCTCCCAAAGTGCTGGGATTACAGGTGTGAGCCACTGTGCCCGGCAAGTCTCTGAGTCTTAAAAGAAGTCCCAAATATTTTTATTCTCCAACATGAAGATTTAATATTATGTTTTTATCTATAATTGTGGTTTGCTTGGAAACTTTAGGTTTGAACAGAAGCGCATTTACATCAAGTCATGTTTGTAAATAATTATAAAAACAAGATAGCTGTTGGCATGTCTACTGCAGAAACTTACTAATGTATAGTCTATATCTAGCTGAATAAATCTGCACAACACATTGTACCAAAAAACAAACCACGTTTTAAACACCTGGCTAAAGTCAGAGCTAATTTTCTATCATTTTACTTTATCAATCAATGATTTTCAGTTTTGGAAGTCCTAGTCAACTAATCCTCCCCAAAGCACTGGTTAATGACAGTACATGCAAAAACCAAGGGATATGCTGGCTAACAACAATAAAAATAGGATCTGAGTTGCAATTCAATTTCAAAGTCTAAATACTATAAAATGTTATCTATCAAAAGGACGTGTAGAAATACAATTCTAGTTTCCTTAACAAGGTAGTGTCCTTGTTAAAAAAAAAAAAGTGTGCCTTGAGGCATAAATTCCTGACACATTAATAATAATGTGTGAAAAAAATAAAAATGTTAGATCATAGATCTTATCTGTTGAGGCCTGGTGTTTTAAAGGTATATTATTAGTTAGTATGTCCAGGAATATGCTGAGTATGGTAGTGTCCAGGAGAGCATTTAGCATAAATGAAACAAATCTATTTAGCCTAAAGTACTTCCTAAAAGTAGGCTACAGCATAGTATGGTGATCAGACCAAAATCTTGATTTGAAGATGTGCAAAAAGGTGGGCAGAACAAGGGAATGTTATGCAAATGTTATTTTGGTTACTGTTCCCAATTTAGCTAAAGGGCTGTAACCATGGCAACTGGGCCCAAATAAAGTAAGGGCAATGATGGTCAGCTTTCTTCCTGTGGTGATAAAGCCATTGTCAACTTTTGTATGGCATGAGGAGGGAAAGAAAAATCGGTTTATTGATGCCAGAAACAGCCAAGGTACTTAAATATTTCAATGGCTACTTCAGATTCAGCAAAATCTGAGAAATACATTTAAATGAAACCTCATAAACTGACTTCTATATGTTAATTTGCACGTTAAAACTTACACACACACACACACCCCCCCACGATAAAAACTATGATTAAGAAAATCGTTTTTCTAGTTAGAACATTTTCAATACTTAATAGTGACATGTAACTTTTCAAAAACAGAATGCCATGTTGGCACCTCTGTCAGTCTTACAGTAACGAGACCAGTACACACGTCTTTTGGCTAGTATTTCATTAAAATGACAAAGAAATCACTGAAAGTATTAGCGACTCCCAAATCATTTTAAAGATGCCAAAACTTATTGACCTGTGGTCACAGGTCCAGACCTGAACAAAAGAAGGTACAAGAAAGAGAAAAAAAAACCAAACCCCTGGGGCTGGTTTATAGAACATGTTTGGAAGTATCAGTTCAACTCTATTAAAACTCTTTCTTCCTAAACAAGGTGCTCCATAATTCCAAGAGTTACCATCAGATGAATGGTCCTGACTATTCTTAGATGCACATGCTTGGCAGATGGGTTTTTGCTGTTGTTGTTGCAGTGATGGATAACTTAATTAAAATAACAGTAAAACTTGCATGACTTCTTCTAAATTAAGAGGTGCACTATAAGATATGATTTAAAGAAAATATAAACAGGTAAAAGTTTTTCCCAAAAGCAAATGGAGTTCTTTGGCAAAAAGAATGATTATAGGTATGAGGTAGGAAATACACAAGGTAAGCTGGGGTCCTTTTCTGCCAAAAAGTAAGGATTTCATTAAAGACTACCTGGGTCATATCACAAGGACAAAGGAAAAACAACAGGAGTCAACTTGGAGAGGATCCAAAATGGGACAACTTTAGCATTAAAAAAAAATGATGACTGCAACAGATTAAGATAACTGAAATATATGCAAACCCACAGGTTCATACTAACACCGAAAACAAAAACCCTAAGCGGCTTGAGCACTCATTATTATAAAAACCAATAAAGGGAATTACAGAGATAAAACATTTATCTTGCTTTCCTTGTATAAATGCATGTTGGGGTAACTGAATAGTTGACGATGGAAAGTTGTTCCAGCTAATAAATGGAGAAGGAATGATAGAATTTGAGCAGCATCATTTGGCAACCCCTAATGAAATAGTGCATTAGACCCATATACGGTGGTTGGTAAATTAAGCCTATGGACCATATCCAGACTGCTGCCTGTTTTCGTAAATTAAGTTTTATTGGAAAGCAGCCACGCTCATTAATTTGTGTACTATGTATGAGTGCTTTTACACTACAATAGAAAGCTGAAGGGTTGGTATAGACACTATATGATCTACAAAGCCTAAAATATTTACTATTTGATCTTTTATAGAAAAAAAGTTTGCCAATTTCTAGGTTATAGCAATGATAATGAATAGTTGCTAATAATTATTAAGTAAAAGATCACCTGGCCACCATGGTGAAACCCTGTCTCTACTAAAAAAATATAAAAAACTAGCCAGGTGTGGTGGTGGGTGCCTGTAATCCCAGTTACTCGGGAGGTTGAAGCAGGAGAATCACTTCAACCCAGGAGGCAGAGGTTGCAGTGAGCTGACATCACCCAACTGCAGCCTGGGTGACAGAGTGAGACTCCATCTTAAACAAACAAAAAAAAAATCAAAGGGGAACTTTATAATGGAAAGCAACACTGCTAACTTGCCTGTTAGTTTTAGCAACACTGGCTAGACGCAGTGGCTCTTGCCAGTAATCCCATCACTTTGGGAGGCCAAGGCAGGAGGACTGCTTGAGGCCAGAAATTTGAGACCAGCCTGGGCAACACAGCAAGACCCTGGTTCTAAAAATATTTTAGAACTTAGCCAGGTGTGGTGGCGGATGCCTGTAGTCCCAGCTACTTGGGATGCTGAGGCTGGAGGATGGCCTATGCCCAAGAGTTTGAGGCTGCAGTGCACTATGATATGCTACTGCACTGTAGCCTGGGTGACAAATCAAGACCCTTCTCTCTAAAAAAAAAAATCAACAACACCATCAAAAGTGGATCAGACATTATATGTGAAACAACATGATTACCTAGGATCTATTCTACAGTACCATCCATGAAGTTTCTTGTTCAAAAAGTAAATTAAAAAAACAAATGAAAGTAGCCTCTTGATATAATTACGAGATTACAGGAAATAGGGGAGAGAAAGAGGAAACTGTTAAATGACAAGATGAGGAAGCAATCAACCAAACTGAGAATGTGGGAGTTTTTTTAAAAGGCAGATTTAGGAGGGGAATTGAAAAGAGAGATTATCTATCAAATGCAATATGTAGACCTTGTTTGGATCCTGAGTCCAACAAACCACCTGAAAAGATTTCTTTAAGACAAATTCAGAAATATAAACATGGCCTTGGGTATCAAATTGTAGGTAAAGAGTCACTGTTAAGTTTTTCTGGGTGATAATGCAAATGTGTTTGTGTATGTGTGTTTATTCTTACTGTTAAAGACACATACTAAAGAACTACATAGTGGAGCTTAAGATTTGATGTAAAATATTCTAGCAGTTCAAAAAACAGAGGAAAAGATGGATAAAAGAAGACTGGCAAAATGCTGTTAACTATTAAAGCTGGTTGTGGCAAAATGCCCTTAACTATTAAAGCTGGTTGTGGCAAAATGCCATTAGCTATTAAAGCCAGTTGATGGATACTTGAGGGCTCAATATATTATCCTCTCTCTATTTTGAGGCATGTATGTAATTTTCCATAATGAAAATAAGAATAGAAAATAAGAGACAAATAAATGCATTCTTTTGATGTACTTCAACTATTCGGAATTTGTGTTTAACTTACTCTAAATCCGGCTCTAACTTTTGCTTACTAAAAGCCTGTTTAAATATCTGCTTCTGCTTGCTTGACTGGAAACGTTAGCCTCTAAAACTTTTAACTATTGCTGCACTGGCATCTAAAATCTCTTACTACATTCACCTAACATTTTAGAGGAGATTCTTTTCTCAGCTCTATTTTTCCTCCAAGAGTATTTCTTTTTGCATGAGAAGAAACTACTTAATTTTCTTCCTCCAAAGTTTGGCCATACCTGGCCTCCAAACTATTATGACATCTTTTTGTTCTTTACTTCTTGTCATAAGTACAATATGCATATATAATATAATGGTCTTACTACAGTATGGAAGACTATATATATATAAAAATCCAGCACCTAATACATTCTCTAACTCCCTGCTTATATATATTAAAACTCTTCCTATGAATACAAATTTTATATAGAATGTCCTAAAGTTACTCTTTTAAGTTGTTAAGCTTCTATGTTACTACCTGGCTTTTTATATTTAATAATTGTCTAATATATTAAGCTATGCTCTTCCACTTCTGCTTATGAACATTTAAAAGTAAAATCTTGATTTAAAATATTGTTGAAACCAGTAATTATACCATAAGTCAAAATCTCAGACCAAGGCTTATAAATAAGGAAAACCTTATTGAGGTTCTTCTTCCATAAAGAGCAGAACGTTACACTCATCTATCTTATAACAAAAGTTAGAGCATATTATTCACCTCAAGGTTAGAAAGTAAATTACAATAGAAAATGCTTTACAATTACAGGGTCACAGTTCTTTATCTGAAACTCCTTGGGCCAGATGAGTTTCATAATTCAGAATTTCTTAGATTTTATAAATACAATATAGTGTATGTAACATCCATAATCAATATAATCATAATATAGTATAATGCTATATTATAGTAAATCAAATGTGACAAATGCCAATAAAATTTCTGCAGTGAAACTCAATTTTCATATTAAGTGGAATAACAACAGTAACCTCCCCCATTTATCTATGAGGGATATGTTCCAAGACCACCCAGTGGATGCCTGAAAGTACATATAGCACTAAACTCTAGATATACTATGTTTTCTTCTTGTACACACATACCTATGATAAAGTTCAATTTATAAATTAGGCACAATACTCTTGTGCTTTGGGTCCATTGTGAAGTAAAGTAACGGTTACCTGAAGATATGTGCGGAGATACCACCACAGTTGATCTAACCCAGAGTGCTACTAAGTCACTAACGAGCAGGTAGACAGACAAGGGAATGACTCACGTCCTGGGTGGATGAAGTAGATTTCATCATGCTACTCAGAAATGTGCATAATTTAAAATTTATGAATTGTTTATTTCTGGAATTTTCTATTTAATATTTTCAGACTAGGGTTGACTGCAGGTAACTGAAACTGCAGAAAGCCAAACTGCGGATAAAGGGAGACAACTGCACTGCAAATTGCCTCATGTCAGTTAAGATCAAGTTTTGCTGCCAAAGGAGTGAGGATAAAATGTTTTGGTTTTGAGAACTTTTTGAATTTTGGAATTATGGATAAGGGACTATAGACCTAAATTATAAAACTTCATCCACTTTATTTCAGTGACTCCCAAAAGTAACAAATTATGGTCAAGCTAAAATAGTTGATGTTAAGAAATGAATACAATTAGTTTTGTATTGTTAAAGAAAAAAAAGAACACTAATAGAAGAAAATAATCTTGTATAAATTTGGACTTTTGTGATATATAATGGTAAGGAGTCAGGGGCTCCTTTGCACACATTCATGATCCTGGTGATGCTGCTAGCAAAACTGCCCTTTCCCTTTGCATTCAATTGACTGCCAGGCAAGTGTCAAATGTCTCTGCACAACAAACTTTCTAGAAACAACTGCAGAATAGTATTTTGCCAGTGGGTCATAATAAAAACAACAGGTAACTTGCCAATTTAGGCTTTTCCTTGCCAGAGATCTAAAAGATTGAGTTTCCCATTGTTGGAATGTGCCATATGATTAACCAACCAGATTAAATGGAACTTACCTGAAGATCGCAAGCCTGCTACTTCCCCTGGATTTGGCTCTTCTGAAGATTTGAAAGTCCCAGACTATCTTGCTCAGGAATGTCGTCGTTTCTAGGTATTTGGAAAACAGGGCTGCTCTTGATTCTGTACCACCCCAAATGTATGAGCCCAACTAAAGGGACCATAACAACTAAAACTTTGTAGTCTTTCCACAAGTTCCGAAGGCTCATAGTACTTCAGTATCAGTGTACCTAAGAAAAGGTTACAGTTAGAGGAAAAAAAAACTAAAACCCATAACCTCCTTTTAATTACATTTCTAAATCACTACAAGTAGCATGCTGTACTCTAACAAACGCTGACTGTTAAACATTTTAAATTATAATACATTGCAATGTTAATAAACAAAAAGAGACATGTCATTGACCCAAAGGGAGCAGGCAGTCAGCCTTGGGAAACTTACAGAGCAATACTGACTTTTTGGCAACGATTGTAAAGGAGCAACATTATCTGCTGGAAAAGCTATATGAATCTTTGAAAACACACATGCATGGAGTGTTCTTTAAATATATTAATGTTCTCTGAGCCACAATAGAGTAAGAGCCTTTTTTTAAGTTCTATTTTTTAAAAATTATAATTACAGGCTGAGTGTGGTGGCTCACGCCTATAATCCCAGCACTTTGGGAGGCTGAGGCGGGCAGATCACCTGAGGTCAGGAGTTCCAGACCAGCCTAGCCAACACAGTGAAACTTCTACTAAAAGTACAAGTATTAGTCGGATATGGTGGCGCATGCCTGTAATCCTAGCTACTCAGGAGGCTGAGTCAGGAGACTCGCTTGAACCTGGGAGGTGGAGGTTGCAGTGAGCCAAGATCATGCCACTGCACTAGGCAATAGAATGAGACTCCATCTCAAAAAAAAAAAATTACAATTACATTCAGTCACAATTTTAACAGAAGAATCAAATGGTAATCCACAAATATGCAGTAAGAATTTAGGTTCTATATTCTGACAGGATGTAGTGATAGTGTTTCAACTGCGATTACAACAGCTGAACATGGATTCCAATTGCAGTAAAAGACTTCTGGCTTGGACGCTGAGAATCAGAATGAATTTAATGCCATTTCCACATTTATGTGCAAAACTACTGCATTTTAGAGTGTTTGCCCTGAATCACTAGAAAACCCTACCTTAGAGGGTTATTATCAACCTAGTTTAGACAAAGAAACTGGGGCTAGACAGTTGCCTGGAGTTACAAAGCTAGTTAGATTTTAAAATAGTTTTTTTTTTTGTTTTGTTTTGTTTTTTATTTGGAAAGGATGGAAGTAGGGCCCAGAAAGGCGCTATGTTTGATGATCTGTTGGGTTTGGGAACTCGAATCTGGACAACCTCTAAAGACTCCTTATACTCTTCCTTATACTCTTAATAAGGACTGCTCCACCATCTATGAAACATGCTATGAACTTGGCTCAGTTGTATCTCTGAGTTTTAGTACCATGAAATCTCCTAAATTATTTTTGTCTACATGCCATTAGAAAAAGGTCTGAAAATAATTTCTTATTCCCCCTTTTAAGACTAAAACACAATAGTACTGGGTTAAATAGTCTGAGCCGTCTGTGTTCTGTGTATACATATTAAAAATAATAAAAGATGTTATAGCTATGAACATGTTATTCTTAGCATTATAAATCATTTCTCCCTTTTATAAGGACTTTGTTGCAAAATTTTAATTACTAGATAGAGAAAACATGACCTGCTTTGTAAATGAAAGTATTTTATGGCCTTTTCCTTTTCTAACGTACTCTGGTATACTATATACTTTTTGCAAACTTTAGAGAATACACCTTTTATTGACATGCTTATGTTCCATTTTTAGAGGAAATCAATTATAAATAACTGTGTCATAATTAAATTTCATTGTGAAGTCTGAAGGCAAAAGCCTTTGGGGATTTGAGGGTACAATAAAATAACTGGGGGAGGAATTTAGAGTAATGAGGGAAGAATTCTAGTAAGGGCTACTTACTTATAGGAGGGACAGAGGCTGCACCAAAGGTCAGCTGGCCTGTGTTGATTGATATATGGCATTCTTGTTTGCAAACACCTTAACTAAAGGCCTAGAAGATATTGTTATTCATATCCAGTCTCAATACTTAAGGTGACTTTGCCACCTCTGTTACTCTCAACATGAGGTTATCAAGTTACATTACCCTTTTTTTTTTTTTCTGAGACAGTCTCGCTCTGTCGCCCAAGCTGGAGTGCAGTGGCACGATCTCAGCTCACTGCAAGCTCCACCTCCCGGGTTCACGCCATTCTCCTGCCTCGGCCTCCCCAGTAGCTGGGACTACAGGTGCCCGCCACCACGCCCGGCTAATTTTTTGTATTTTTAGTAGAGACTGGGTTTCACCATGTTAGCCAGGATGGTATCGATCTCCTGACCCTGTGATCCGCCCACCTTGCCCTCCCAAAGTGCTGGGATTACAGGTGTGAGCCACTGCGCTCGGCCCTTCAAGTCACATTACTTTTAAGAGCCATCTCTGCCATTCACCATTTACTTCTCCATGATCATTAACATAACTCAACATTTGTCAGCTTTTTTCTGAACTATAAACTCAAGGAAAAAAAAAACCCTAGCTTATAAAAAGAGATTAGGGCCAGATGCAGTGGCTCATATATGTAATCCTAATACTTTGGGAGCCTGAGGTGGGCAGATCACTTGAGCCTAGGCAACGTGACAAAACCTGTTTCTACAAAAAATACAAAAATTAGCTGGGCATGGTGGCGCATGCCTGTAGTTCCAGCTGCGTGGGGTGGGAGGATCCCTTGGACCTTGGGAGGTTAAGGCTGCAGTGAGCTGAGATAACGCCATTGCACTCCAGCACAGGTGACGAAATGCGACCGTTTCAAAAAAACAAACCAAAAGCAAAAAAGAGACTGGATAGGATAAAAGGATGTAATAATAAAATTGAGATTTGTAAGTCAAGAACTAAAATTAGGAACAAATTAAATGACAATCTGTAACACTAATGTTTGGGAAAGTGTTGTACTACTCTCTCCAGCACAGTGGTTAACAGCACGTAATGACATAGTATGAACCCTCCTTGAGAAGAGTGAAAATTATATACGGTTAGCTCCCTGTAATACTTAGCGAATCTTTGGGTCATCTCCCAGTTAAAGATAAAAGAAATGCTTAATGTTATGTATATTGTGCTTAACAGTCTATTATTCTTTCCATTAGGATAACTTAAGGATCGATGAATCTTTTTCTAGATTTAGGTTTAGTTAAACCTGGAAATTAGTATCTATTTTAACTGAAAACTCTATTTGCTAAACATCACTGAGACTCAGTACAGTATTTCCTGGTTAGTAAATGATGTAGACTGATTTAATGATTAATTGCTTTAATGTTTACTGAACATCTACATGTCCCCACTTCCTCAAATTCTCCATATCTCATATATTGATTTGGCTAATGGGGGTGAGAGAGCAAGTAACTATTTTCTGACAGATAATTCTGTTGTCCTTTGAGAGGCTTGGGAAATGATTAGGATCAGTATGAAAGGGCTTTTCACTTTACAAACTATTTTTACAGTTTTCATTTAATTCACATAAAAACAATAATTGACATAAAAACTAAGTATCACACTGTACATTTTCACTGAGCAAGATGGAATTAGCACTTTAAAATGACATTGGCATATCGTGAGACCTCATCTCTATTTTAAAAGAAAAATATATATATTAAATAAAAAGAAAAAAAAAGGCCAGGCATATTGGCTCACACCTGTTACCCCAGCACTCTAGGAGGCTCAGGCAGGGGGACTGCTTGAGCCCATGAGTTCGAGACTGCCTGGGCAATATAGTGAGACTTCATCTCTATTTTAAAAGAAAAAACATTTAAAAACATTTTTAAAAAGTGACAACTGGCATATAATTTAAACTACTTCATTTCTTTCACTTAATAGTGAAAAATTTCCAGTACACTGGATGTATTCTATTGCCTGCATAACCTCTTCTCAGGGCAAGACACATTAGACCTTACTAGACCTTACTAGCAAAGCTCATTGCTAGTTTTACAAAAAAAAAATTACAGTTTTCAAATTTTATATTTGATATGGTAGTTAGCGAGGTAATGTGTTATTTATTTTGTTTATAAACTCTTGCAGAGCTTTTACTTACAATCAAACATATTTTGGGGATACAATTTTAATTTAGCACTTTTTTTCTTCTTAGTTCCTCTGCAGTTTTTTATAAAATGAAAATTAGGGCTGGGCACGGTGGCTCATGCCTGTAATCTCAGCACTTTGGGAGGCCGAGGCAGGTGGATCACCTGAGGTCAGGAGTTCGAGACCAGTCTGGCCAACATGGTGAAACCCTGTCTCTACTAAAAATACAAAAAATCAGACTGGTGTGGTGTCAGGTGCCTGTAATCCCAGCTACTTGGGAGGCTGAGGCAGAAGAATCACTTGAACCTGGGAGGCGGAGGTTGCAGTGAACTGAAATCACGCCACTGCACTCCCACCTAGGCAACAAGAGCTAAACTCCTTCTCAAAAAAAAAAAAAAAAAAAAAAAAAAATTAGCATTACTGTCCTTTTCTAATAAATATAGCATAGTATAATCTTACTTTTTAAAGTTAGCAAATATAGAAACAAGGAAAGAGAGCTAAAATCTTTTGCGTGTAACAAAAATGTGATCATGATACACATGCTGTTTTGTAATCTCTCTTCCAAAGAATATAAATCTCCATTATCATTTTTAAGAGCTATACAGCATTTGATTGTAATGGAGATATCCTAATTTGACCAATCTGTGATTGAAAGAAATTTGAGATTTTTCAATGCTTTATTGAAAAATATGCTATGGCAATAAATATTTGTGTAAATACTCCAGAGTCCATGCTCAAAGCCTCTATGTGCCACTTTTCAGAATTAACAAATTTCTTGAAAATTAACTCATTTTTCAAATGAACTTGACAAGAAAGTTTTTAAAATCTTGATTTTTAGAAAGGTTCATGATACTGAGAAGCAGACAGACTGGGAGATCCAGTTTGTGAAATAAACTTAAGCTATTTACAGTTTGCCTTGAGATGGTCCTTCCCTCAAAACACTTGGCAAGTCATTCCAAGAGGCATGGACTGTCTTGTGGATACCAGAGATTCTGAGTCTAAAACAAAGATTTCTCAAGAATAAGCTCAAAATGATCAGATGTGATGAGGAGTAACTGGCTAATCCCTAAAATAAGTTAGTGTTTGATGTTTATTTATTGAACTTTTCAAGTTTGGAGCAAAGCAACAAGAGAAATGACAAAGATTTTTGCCACTGCCCTTTCTTATCTTTCTTGCCTGAATCTTCTTTAAACATATTTCTAAAAAAAGACTCCTGTAGAAGGATAGAGAAATCGAGAGACATGAAATGAGATTAGTAAATTTTAGATCAAGTAAAATAGAGTTGATATTTATAGTTTCATTCACTAAAATGTCTTTTGTTAAGTTTAGAAAAAGTTTAGAGACAATCAACATGGTTTATGCTTTTTCATATTCTTCTCTCAAAAATATGGTCTGAAATTATTCAAAAGTTTCATATTTTTCGTTTTGTTTTGCTTTCATAGCAACTTTATGAGATCATTTTATAAATGAGGAAACATTAAATGATTGATTCTAAGATTATTGTCAGTTAACCGTGGCAGTCAATTTAGATTGACTAGTCTTGGCTAGTATTCTACTAAGCAATTTTTCAAGTCAAGAATTAGTGCCCCAGCTTGGGCAGTACCGTCAATCAGAATTTCCAGTGTGTGACCACGGATGAGGGGAACATTTGGAGGGCGTGATGCATACTCTTGAGGATCACTGAGGTCAACTAGCTTGGGGCACCATGCCTGGCATGTTCTTTTTTTTTTCTTTTTTTGGGACAGAGTCTCACTCTGTTGCCCAAGCGGGAATGTAGTGGTGCGATCTCAGCTCACCTCCGCATGCGAGATTTAAGGGATTCTCATACCTCAGCCTCCCAAGTAGCTGAGATTACAGGTGCACGCCACCATGCCCGACTAATTTTTGTATTTTTAGTAGAGACGAGGTTTCACCATGTTGCCCAGGCTGGTCTCAACTCCTAGCCTCAAGTGATATGCCCGCCTCAGCCTCCCAAAGTGCTGGGATTACAGGCATGAGCCATGGGCGCCCCGTGACATGTCCTTGTCGGATTTTCATGTCAGGTATATAAAAGGTTAACAGCTGGCATTTCACTTGTCCAAAATTAGAGGGCATCTTACAGTTCTGGAGGTAAGAAAAAGAAAAAAATTAGAGGGCAAAAGAGTCTATATCCTCCAAAAACACATCCGTGACCTACTAACGGTTGAGATTGGCTGGGTTAGTTCAGTTTTCTTTAATTTAGTTCTCAGTATAGAACGACAGCAAGAGATTAATGAACAGAAGAGGGAGAAGCTTGCTATACTTCTACCTCATTATAAATACTGTAAACTTTTAGAGTAGCTTAAAGGCCAAGAAAACACTGACACACACACACACACACACACACACACACACACACACACACACACCACAAGCAAGGTTAAGGGCAAAAAGGCAATCAAGCTTCCTAGAACTTCCCAAACAGCTGATCTAGCCATCAGATTATTCTATCTAGCATAGTATTAGTTAAAGCCATCAAGTTTTTTTAATTGCTTCCTGCAAAATTAGGCCTAAAACAACTTGGATGCAGGGAATGTTACATCAGAGGTTCTCATTTTGCCTATTGGACTTGCTGGGCGCCATCTGCTGGTCTTTTGGACACAGTGTAAAATGGATTCTTTTTGGTCTTAATTGCTGTTCTGATTTGAAAAAATTGTAATTTTTAAAAACTTCCACTGAATGTAATTTAATCACGAGGAGAACATTAGACAGAATATTAAAAACCAATTAACCCAGCTCTTATGATGATGAAACCTTCTGAAGTTTACTGGAATTGTACTATGCCTTTTCTTTCACAATGACAATGTTGGCTTCAGGTATTTGTGAACTCTTCATTTCTGAATTCTCACCATCAACATTAAAAAGTTATTTTTACCCTCAATTTTTAATACAGCAGTTTGAATTGTGGCATTTTTTTCTGTGTACACAATAGAAAAGGCTGCACGTGGTCTTCAACTGTGCCTATGCAATGAACTGACATGGTAAACAGAACAATCGTTTTCCTTTTTCTTTTCCAACTATATCACCTAAAATAACATTCATTTTGCTGGACTTCTCCAGTCTTGTAAAAACACACACCCCCAAAACAATACTGTAACTCTTAATGAACCCATGGATCATAATTGAGTTCTAAAGTTTCCACTCTGCAAATCCTACCGCCTTCCCCACCAAACCATTCCAGATCAGCTTGACCTATACCCAAGAGCTGGGCTGCTAACAGCATAACTGAGTCGGGAGTGGATCTGCAGTCAGAAGGCCGAAACAGGTATGTGTAAGTATCTTATGTCTTTTGCTATTCCTCCCTGCTCATTGCTGTGAATTTAATGTATTTGTAAAAGAAAAAAAAATATACTGAAAGCATCATAAGTCTTATATGGGGGTTTCACTAATTGTAGGCAGTCTCAAGTACTAAGCAAGTGATTAACAACTAATGAGAAGTGAAAACTAGCTTACTAGCAAGCTATGGTTTATCAGAATGGTTGTAGTGGTTTATGGAGTTGTCTGAGAATCCTATCCCTTCACTGTTTTTACACCCTGGCTGCCATTTGATGCTGGTGATTGGTGGAGGAGAAGGGAGTAGGTATCATGCAGATAGCCAGATTGTTCCAGATCAGATACCTAGATGAATGGGCCTTTAGTGCTACAGCAAACACTTTATGTGTTCCTGGTGTGTTCTGAATCCCTGAAGAGCCCATTTCTACCCTTCATCATTTTCAAGATTTTAATTGTATGCTCCACCTTCATTTCTGCAGATAATCTATTGGCCAGAGGACATTATGGCTATTTAGGTATGAACACCTCTAACTTGCTGTCCCCTTATATAAAAACCTATGCACCTTAGCTCTCAACTAAATCTTCTTCCAGCTGGGCACGGTGGCTCATGCCTGTAATTCCAGCACTCAGGGAGGCTGAGGAAGGTGGGTCACTTGAGGTCAGGATTTTGAGACCAGTTTGGCCAAGATGGTGAAACCCCATTTCTACTAAGAATATGAAAAATTAGCTGGATGTGTGGCGTGCATCTGTAATCCCAGTTACTTGGGAAGCTGAGACAGGAGAATCGCTTGAACCCAGGAGGCAGAGGTTACAGTGAGTCGAGATCGCGCCATTGCATTCCAGCCTAGGTGACACAGCAAGACTCCATCTCAATAAATAAATAAATAAATAAATAAATCTCCTTGCCTGCTGTCAGAAGAACTGGTATTCCTACTACCTATGTTTCAGTCCCACTTTCTACTGCGTCTTTGGGGTTCTAACTTCATTATCCCCTCTCTACCTCCAACCTTCCACTCTTAAGGGCCTTTCTCCTTTGCACAACTACGACTATTTTTCTCCACTGAAAAGAGTCAAAAACAAATTCCCTTAGGCAACTGCCCTTTACCAGTCTTCCTTCCCAGTACTACACAATCTCTTTCCTTTCAAATAATGCATCTTTTCCTAGAGTCACTTCCCATTCCACCTTCAAACCCAAGCAATCTGCTTTTGTTTCATTCTCCATGGAAAGTGTTCTGACCATAAAGATCACCAATCCTTCCCCTTACATAATCTCTCTGTAGCCTTTTGATGTGTTCTTGAGACTCTTAAGCACTCAGGACTCTATACTGTTCCTTCTTAGTCTCCTTTAATAGCCTGCTGGTTTCCATCCGCCTATTCATCCTTATCAAAGATCTGTCTTTGGTAGTCTTTGTTTCCTGGGCGGTCTCATTCAATCCCCAAACTTCTATGATCATGCATCCACTCTGGCTCTCACACGTTCATCTCCAGCTTAGACCCACATAATAAACTGCTACTGTTCACCTTTGAACTAACCGTCCCCACAAATAGTCTCATTTCATGTCATATAAAAATAAGTCCTCTTTCCCTCCCAAACTGCTGTTCCACCTGGATTTCCTGTTTCGTTAACAACAAGCATTATCTACTAAGCCATTCAATTCAGAAATCTGGATATACTGGACTCTGCCCTTTTCCTCATGCTCCTCCTCAACTCACTCAGCACACCCTGCCATTTGACATAAGTGTTTCTTTACATAATCCCTCCTCCCTAGGGTCACAGTCCAGACCCTTGTGCCCTCACATGACCTCGTTGCTTGATTCCAGTAGTTCTCAAAGTGTGGTCCTCTCAACAGTGCCATTAGCAACACCTGGGAATTTATTAGAAATGCAAATTATCAAGTTGCCCCTCCTGACCTACTGAGCCAGAAACTCTAGGGTGGGGTCCAGTAATCTGTTTTAATTAATTCTTAGGTAATTCTGAAGCTAAAGTTTGAGACCCACTGTTCCAATCTACCTCCACTAATACATTCTCTACACTTTTAATATAGCCATCTTGCAAAAAAAAAAACAAAAAAAAATCTGGTTGTATTCCTGCTTTGCTCAGAAGTCTTTAGTGACATTTTTGACTAGAGTGAAATCTAAATTTCTTAGTACAGCAGAAAGAAAAATCCAATAGGATCTAGATCCTGCCTACCAGTTTTCAGAAAGTCAAGCACTTTAAATCATTTTTGTAAGAAATGTAGTGATTTTTGTCATGTAGTGATTAAGGGATGAGCTGTGGACTCATACTACCTGGCTTTGAATCTTCACTTACCACTTTACAACTGGCTGTGTGGCCTTGGATGAGTCACTTAATCTCACTGTGCTTCAGTTCCATCGTGTGTACAATGTGAGTAATAACATCCATATCACAAGCTTGTTGTGCAGTTATCACAATACTTGGCACTTAGTCTGGGCTCAGTAATTGTTAGCTATTATTATTTTGATTATGTCAAAAAGAAAAAAGCATTACTGGAATTAACCTGTAGTATAGCAAGAACTGGAGAGGATTAGAATTAATGCCCAAACTAAGGGAAGTGGTCCCCATAAAGGAAGGCCCACTTCTCTGGGCAGTTTCAGTTACTTAGCTAAGAATAAAAATACCCAGTCTCAACAGAGAGGTTCAGAGGTCTTTGGGGTTTGACTAGGGTAGTGAATCTGGTAATTAGATTCTAGGATATTATAGGACAGATAACTGTCAAGCTTCTAAAGTGAGAGCCACGAAAGCTGTGAAGGAAGTCAGAAAACTGATACAGAGCAAAGCAGCAAAGACAGGGTGAATAATTTCATGTTTGTTTCTCTAATAACAGTTACTAGAGCAGCCAAGTGATCAAATGTGAGAATCCTACAATGACTGAAACTTGGTCTACGTTTTCAGACACGTTGTTCGTCACTTAAGAGCAAATGCATTGAGTAATGGTGAGAATCAAATTCTAACCTCCATCACAAATGAGTTATGGTCTTGGACAAATTCTCTCCTGCCTCAATATCATGATCTGAAATAGGGGGCCACATTATGAAGAGAACTATATATATTCATAGCTTCGTACAGTGCCTAGCATGTGGGAAGTGCTCAATACACAGCAGCCATTACTTTTATTGGGAGTATATTATCTTATACAAATCATATATAAAAATAGGCACCCCTGGAGGTTCCTGCTTGATCAAAGCAATTATATATTATCATCGAATATTTTGACTAAAATTAGGTTCTAACTCATAAGGCGAGGAAATATTGTAAAGACAAATCCAAACACGGTCATGTATCCCACGTTCACAACATTTACGGATTAGCAATTTTCACTTCAAATATGTAGGAGATTAATTCTATCCAAATGCTCGCTTAGTGTCTATTAGGTGCTAGCAAGACTATTAGGCTCGGGGGGAACTACCAAGAAGAGTAAGGCATGATTCTTGTCCTCAAGGAGAATACAGGTTTGAGAAGATAGTGGGACAATCTTAATAAAACATAACTCAGTGCTGTATAGGGTCAAAAAACCAATCCAAACCAAACCCCCACAAAAAACTGCATAAAGTCTTTACCAAGTTGACTCATTTTTCAAAATAATAGTTCTCATTTTTTCCTCTATCCTCCTCTGAATTAGTCTCAATCCATTTTTACTTATTCCATCTTTAGTTACAGCAGGGAGTCAAGATCTAGAAAAACTAGTCACTGCCACCCACTATAACAGAAGGTAGCAGCCACTTGTCTTCTCTGCTATATTCCTAGTGCACAGCAGAAAAGTAGAGAATCTTGCTCCCTTTGGTCCACAGAGGATGGCTTATTCTTCTGCTTCAGCTCTTAGTTCAGATGTCACCTACTCAGAGAGCCTTTCTCTGGGCACTCAACCTAAAGTGTTTTCCCTCTCCCTCCCCATTATTCTCTAGCACGTGTTTCCTTCAAAGCCCTACCTTTGTGGTAAATGCTGTGATGTGCCACCCTGATCCCCTCTAAGGAATGAAAGGCTTATTTCCCCAGCTCCTGGAAGTGCTGAGACAGACCTCAGCTGCCAGCCTCCGTCCATGATTGACTTGGCTGAAAAGAGTTGAAGTTAGGCCTTTTCCAGGGAAATAGACATCCAACCTTCAACTTTGAAGGGCCAGCCCAGCACTAGAGTTCCTGTGGGATTGGTGGAGAACATCCTTGAGACTTCACTGCAGCTTAACTTTTTATATTACCCAATCCTGCTTCCTTTCTTCCTTGGTAATCATCCAAAAAGTCTTCTCTAGTAAATGTCCTGCCTCTAAATCTCCTCAGAGTCTGATTCTCAGGAAACCCAACCTAGGACTATCTGGAAACATCTTGTTCAGTATCAATGTACAATCACCCCTCAGAATCTGGGGGATTGGATCCAGGAACCATGATGGATACCCAAATCCAGATGCTCAAGTCCCTGATTTAAAAATTGTGTAGTAGGCCGGACGCCGTGGGTCATGCCTGTAATCCCAGCACTTTGGGAGGCCGAGGCGGGTGGATAACCTGAGGTCAGGAGTTCGAGACCAGCCTGGCCAACATGGCGAAACACCATCTCTACTAAAAAATACAAAAATTAGCCAGGTGCTGTGGCGGGTGCCTGTAATCCCAAACTACTCAGGAGGCTGAGGCAGGGAGAATTGCTTGAACCCGGGAGGCGGAGGTTGCAGAGTGAGCGGAGATCCAGCTTCAGCCTGGGCGACAGAGCGAGACTCTTTGTCAAAAAAAAAAAAAAAAAAAAAAAAAAGTGTAGTTTTGTACACAACTTGCCACCTCCTTCCATGTACCTTAAATAATCTCTAGACTACTTATAATACCTAATACAACATTAAATGCTATGTAAGTAGTTGTTACACTGCAGTGTTTAGGGAATGACAAGAAAAAAGGTCTGCACGTGTTCAGTACAGATGCAACCATATTTTTTCCCCCAGAATGTTTTTATTTATTTTCTTAAATAGAGTCTCTGTCGCCGAACCTAGAGTGCAGTGGTGTGATCTTCGCTCACCGCAACCTCCGCCTCCAGGGCTCAAGCGATTCTCCTGCCTCAGCCTCCCAAGTAGCTGGGATTACAGGCGCGCTGCACCCGGCTCATTTTTTTGTACTTTTAGTAGAGAGCGGGTTTCGCCATGTTGGCCTGGCTGGCCTCAAACTCCTGACTCAAGTGATCCGCCCGCCTCGGGCTCCTAAAGTGCTGGCATTACAGGCGTGAGCCACCAACCCCCACCGCCCCAGAATATTTTCTATCCGCAGTTGGTTGAATTCACACATGCGGAACTCACGGATAGGGAGAGTATTGTTTCTCCCCCATCACTAGAACATGGAGCCAGGACCGTGCAAGTCCATTTTGGTCATTGCTGTATCTACTAACTCGGCAGTGCTGTAGACACGTGTATATCTGTTCATGGATAAGCTGAAGATGTTAATGAATGAATGAAACCGTCATATTGAGAGTCTCTGAAACGGCAACAGGATTTGGGTATGGTCTTATCTGGGAGGAAGATGAGCATGACCTTAGAGGGTCATCCCTACAAGGTCCACATCCCTGCAAGCCCCGCGGCTGTTTTCACGCAGCTGGCAGGGCCATGCTGCACAACGGCTCTAACGCCGTCGGAGGGCGGCCCCCACCTCCCGACAGCCTGGGGTACACCGTGCACCCTCCAGACAGTCAGGGGCACACGGGGCCCCTCCCAGCGAGGGAGGGGACGGGGAGTCACGGGTTCGGCGTAGAAAGCGGCAGCGCAGGCGGGAGCGTGGGGAGGCGCCACTCCTCCAGCTCTCCCCACCGGCGGGAAGACTTCCTCGCCGCCCGCATCCGTGCCGACCGCAACATTTACCATCGGCAGCTATTTCAGAGGTCGGTCTTTCGCCTCCTACAGAGAACCAGCCTCCTCCTTGTCCCCGCCCTCAAATATCCTTCAGGGAGGACACCGGTGACCTTTGGGAGTGGAGAGGGAGGCGCCTACAAGCCCCTTCCCCTCTCTTCGGCCAGAAAGAAAGCGGGCTTTTCCACCTAAAGTCCCAGCGCTCTCACCTGCCCACCAGCCGCCGCGCCGCCCCAGGCCGCCACCGCCAGAGGCCCCAGAGACAGATCTCAAACAGCCGCTGCTGCCGCGGATCCCGGCAACCTTCGCGTCGCGCGGGGGCACGGAGCACGCGCACCTCCGCGGTCGGCGCCGGGCCGCCCCCACTCCGCTTCTCCGGGTTTTCCGTGAAGCTCCAGCCAACTGCGGCCGTCACCGGAAAAAACGGGGAGCGAAGCTTATTCAGCGTATATTCCAGCAAATTGTTGAAACTGAAAATTTAAAGGAACACATAAAATTTAAATAACATATCAAAATGGCACAGCTTCTGCTTTTTGGTGAGCGCTTAACAATGATTTACTGAATGAAATAGGCCACTGCGCTCTGCTCTCTGTCCCGACATGACCAATCACAAAGCGCTTGGATTTGTCGCTCAGCGCCAGTATCCCGCCTCTCTGTGCGGTTGTCTCGAAAATCAGGATTTTTACCCTCCAGTAACTCCCGGGAATCGGGTTTGGAAAACGGACATGCGCCGTGAGAGCTAGTTGCCTTCTACTAAACGAAAGCATCCGCCCTCAGTCCTTCCTGAGGGCTTACAGGGAAGCGCGGGCTTTCACAGCTCGGTACTCTTCACAGATTAGATAATTCATCCGGTATTTCCCCATCCTGCTTCTGGGTTCCAGGACAAACCTTTCACTCTCTTTTAACATTAAAAAAAATAGCGGAAGTTATGTTCAAACATGGCTATTTTCATTAAAATTTATCCGGCACTGTGAAAGCTACCTTTCCGTTTCCATAATCTTTCGCACCGAATATATGTTCCATTCTTGAGCTAGTCATTTTCCAATGTTAAGAAAACATACCACAGAAAAGCGGGTTTTTTTCTCTCGATCAGTTCAACCGCCTAGCACCGTGAGTTACCGTGATTCGTTACTTGCCAATCAGTCATTTGGTTCCCAGCCTTTTAAATAGCCTGCGTCCGGCGCCATTTTTGTTTTGGGCCCAGTTTGAAAGCCGCGATAGTCTGAACAGAGGCCATTTTTCTTTTGGGCAGATTCCACGGGCCATCGAAGTGTTTCGCTGCCATCTTAAATCCTGGCTGTGGCCTCAATCCAGCAGCGAAGCTGCCCGGATCATTTCGTGTTTGGGCGGCGGCTAAGTTCCCAAACGCGCGAGGAGACCCTGGGAAGGAGGAAGTAAGCGCGAAAGTGCTTCCCTTAAGCTTCTGAAGGTTGGCTGCAGTTCCGGCTACCTGTGTAGTCCGAGTTTCCACAGCCAGGTACTACTCCACCAGTGACCCTGGACAGTAACAAAACATATAAAAGCCCGAGCCCAAACCCCGCCACCATCATAGGTAAGCACATGGACCTCTGACAACCTCAGATGTTCCTTCAAGTGAACTGAACTGTTTGCCCATCTCCTCCCTCCTGGTTTTTTGCTTTGATTTTTTGAGACTTTTCCGAATCCTTCTCCCTGTACTTCCACCTTTCTTCATTGTTTTCAAAAAGCCAAAAAGTTGCTAACCATCAGGATGCCATGAGCATGGGCATTACGGTGGAAATATTATTCAGGAAAGTTAACTGTCTTTGGACAAAGGGAATGCAGTAGATGGGCCAGGTATTTGTATCAAATCATGGCTTCCTGCATACAGAAGTACAAATACCTTCCCCTTTCCAGACATTTTTGGAGATGTGACGTAAATACAGATTGCGTTTGTATATACTTCCCATTCATTCATTTATTCAGTGCATTTCTTGAGTACCTAATTTGTGCTAGGCCATAAGGATTCAGGAGTTAGCTTAAAAAATCCATTAACTCATAGAGCCTACATTTTATCACCTTGACATCTACTAGGTTGAGACAAATAACAGTATTTTATGGTTCTTAGCACTGCTAGACTGTATAAACAAGTATTTGCTTTCTCCCTCTGAGCCCTTTTTTTTATTTTTAGTTTTTAATTTTTTTGGCCGGGTGTAGGAATTAATGGTATTGACACTTACTTCTTGGATCCTAGACATAATGATATTTGTACGCCAGTTGGCTAGCGTTACAACTAATATTCCAGTTACTTAGGGCCGTGTTGCTCCAAGTTTGTTCCACCTGCCGGCAGCATCAGCATCCCCTGGGAGCTTGTTAGAATTACACTTAATGCCTCTCACCCCAGAGCTGCTGAATCAGAATCTTCCTCAAGAAGTGCACCGTAAAGTTCAAGGAACATTGATTCAGGGCATGGGCTAAAGATACAGCTCTTTCTTCCTTTCCCCTCCTCTCCCCTCCCTTTCCTTTCCTTTCCTTTCCTTTTTTTTTACAATACCCATTCTCACATTGCTTTGTTCTTCTCTAGCTTATTTTAATTAAAAACGTTTTTTTCTGTTTTCATTTTTTTGAGACTGGGTCCCACTCTCAGGCTGGAGTGCAGTGGTATGATCTCAGCTCGCTGCAGCCTCCACCTGCTGGGTTCAGGTGATTCTCGTGCCTCAGCCTCCTGAGTAGCTGGGACTACAGGTGCGCACCACTGTGCCTGGCTAATTTTTTGTATCTTTAGTAGAGTTGGGTTTTTACCATGTTACCCAGACCTGTCTCAAACTCCTGGACTCAGGCAGTCCTCCCACCTTGGCCTCTCAAAGTGCTGGGATTATAAGTGTGAGCCACAGGGGCTGGCCTAACAATTTTTTTAGAAGTTTAATTATTTGGTAATGAAGCTTTCTGTATACAGTGAAACCAAGAGGTGATAGTCATAAAGCATGTTTGTATTAAAACTTCACCTTTGCTGTTATGTAGTTTATGAATTAATGTTTTGTGAAAGAAACATGGCTTTTTAAAAATGCAAAATGTGTGCATTGACTTTGAAGTGGATTGTTAGTTCTTGACATGTACATGTCTAATCATTTTAAGTTGTATTAAACCTCAAGTCTACTTTTTAGAGATTGAGGACAATAATTCAGGCACATGAAGAAACCTATTTATTAGGTAGCAAAGTAGAGATCTATACCAACCCTATAATGTCATAAAACTCTTTGTCAGGGAGATGGGGAGTACCACTTATATTTTGAGTTGATGTAAGTATGTTTCTAAAGTCTTTTTGTTTCTATTATGTAAAAGCGGTTACTTGTGTTTATTTTAGTATTGACGTTTTGTGCTTGAATAAATCAGAGGTGATTTAAAATTGGATTTGACTGATGTTAATTATAGGATAATATATAGAATATGGCTATTACAATATCGTGGACATAGAAATTCATTTGTGTCACTTTTGATTTATCTTCTAGTTAGAAAAGATTGGACTTTTTTTTTTTTTCTGCATTTAAAAATTATTCTGGACCCAGTACGGTGGCTCACGCCTGTTATTCCAACACTTTGGAAGGCCAAGGCCGGTGGATCACTTGAGATCAGGAGTTTGAGACCAGCCTGGCCAACATGGTGAAACCCTGTCTCTACTAAAAATACAAAAATTAGCTGGGCATGGTGGCGCACACCTGTAATCCCAGCTACTTGGGAGGCTGAGGTGGGAGAGTCGCTTGAACCCACAAGGCAGAGGTTGCAGTGAGCCAAGATAGTGCAATTGCACTTCAGCCTGGGCGACACAGCGAAACTCTGTCTCAAAAAAAACCTAGAAACTAAAAAATAAATAAATAAAAATTATTTTTAATTTATGTAAAATAAAATTATTCTTGGGTATGTAGTTTGCAGAGTTTTAATCAGTGCATTGAGTTTCGTAACTACTATCGAAATCAGCACATGGAACAGTTCCATCAGCTTCTTCCTCTCCAACTTCCCTTCTGCCACCCCTTTGTAGTGCCCCTTACCCCTTCACCTTTGGCAACCAGTGATCTGTTCTCCATCATAACAGTTTTTGCTTTGAAATGATTAGATTTTAAAACTATTTTATTAATGATTATCAGAACTTTTTTTTCTATGTAAAGGTGACTGGAAAACATTAGTTATCAGAGTTCTTGGGTTACAAAGTGGATTGATCGTGTGCTGTTTGCTTGTGCTCTCGTTGTTGTAATGATTCCGCTTAAGAGACTGAGCACCCACTGTGTATCAGGCACTAGGCCGCATAATTACGTATCTGATCTCACGTTATCCTTACAGGAGCCATGAAATAGAAACTGTTGTTATTATCCCATTTCAGAGGTAAGAAAACCAGAGACTTAAAGGAGTTGAGTAGCCTGTCTCAGGTCATACGAAGAGTCAGAATTTGAAGGGATGTGTTTTACAAGAACCTAAGGACACGCACCAGGTGTGGGTGCCTATGTCTGTTTCTGACTAGGTATTAAATAAAAACTAGATTCAGGCCGGACATGGTGGGGTCACACCTGTAATCCCAGCACTTTGAGAGTCTGAGGCTAGTGGAGTGCTTGAGCTCAGGACTTAGAAAACAGCCTGGGCAATACGGCGAAACCTCATCTCTACAAAAAATACAAAAATTAGCTAGGCATGATGGCTTACACCTGTAGTCCCAGCTACTCGGGAGGCTGAGGCAGGAGGATCACTTGAACCTGGGGGAGTTGAGGTTTCAGTGAGCCATGATCACGCCACTGCACTTCAGCCCGGGCAACAGACTGAGACTCTGTCTCTAAACACCAACAACAAGGAAAACCTACTAGATTTTGCCTGTTAGTAAAGCATCTCATGCAGTGGCTGGTGGGGATTTTCTGTGGGCACAGCAGAAATGGGAGGCTCAGATCATGGGTCAACTGACTAGGTTAAGAGTATAGAGTAACTAAAAGGTAGGACTGTTCCATGGAATTATTCTTGGTAGAGTATCAATGTTTGACTTACATTTAGTGACAAAGGATTTTTTTAAAGTTCTAATTTTTTTGTTACTTGCATTATCCTCTTTCCATTGTTGAATCTGACGTGTTTTTTTTTTTTTATAAGTAAACTTTGGCATTCAGAATTACCATCTGAATAATAGCAAAAACTAATTGTTTACACTGAAGTTGCCTTTCAGACTTTATCTGAGTGGTCACCAGTGAGGCCTTCGCTCATTTGTCAGTTTTCCTTGGTCTTTTGTTAAGTTTGTGATTCATTCCTTGATATTGGTTGTTTTGGTGATAAGATTGGTGCATGTGTTGGGAGAGGACAATGGTGAAATGATTTATCATTCTTGAATTATAGCTGTAACTTCAGAAGTTCTAGGGCTTTGCCTTTGCTGTTTTCTGTTTCTGTTCCCATAACTAATGAAAGTTTTTTAAGATGATAGAAGCATAATAATTTCCTAGATAAAATTTGAAATCTGGAGATTAGAAGCCTAAAGTTAATTTCTGGTCTATTTAATGAGAGCATTTGCTTGTGACACAGGCCAGCAACACTAGAAAGAAGACAAATGTGAATTTCAGAGTGCCTTAGATTTTCCCACAGAATAATCTAGAGGGTCATTGACTTTCTTTATTAGAGTTTATCTCTGCTTTGTATTTAAATGACAGGACAACCATGTGATATTGTTTAATCTACTTCCATTCCCTCCCCAAATTAATTTTTTAAGGCTCTTAGGATCTTTCTCACTCCACTAAAAACACACATGTAATCATATTTTTGGTGGGTCATACCCTATCAAAGTCCCCTCTTTGTAAAAGAATGCTTGTTTTCAGGCCTGAGAGGGTGGACTCAAGAATGCACAATAGAAGATGAGGCATCATTTGTAAGTTATAATATACTCTAACTTCTCAGCATACTTACAAAATTATATACTTTCAGATATTTGGAAAATTTATCTTTTTGGGTTGTCCTACACTTCTTAAAAACAGGCAACAAAATAAAAATTCCACTGAATTTAGACTTGAATTGCTGGCTCTGGTAGCAAAGGCTTTTTAACATTTATTCTGTAAACCTGGCCACTGAGCTTGCTGCATCCTCCTGAAAGCAACTTTGAGAGCCTAGGAAAATAATCATTTAAGATGCATTGTTGCTTTTTGTGTGTGTGTGTGCACATTTGCTTTTTAATGATCAGTAAAAAAAATTTAGAAAAGCCTCAGGATGTTCCTTGATTTAAAACTTAATTAAGATAGAAGCTAATAATATCTTTTCCATTTAAATGAATGTTAAAATGCCAGTATTTTAAAGACAAAGAAATTTATGCACCAAAAACATCATCTTTGTGGTATAAACTTCAACCATACCTCTAATCTGTTGCCCATTATTTTCAATATGAAACACTAGGATCTTCTGGGTATGTGTTTATATGAATTACAACTCTCAGCTTTGGCTGTATGATTATATATAACTGAAGTGTTATTTATTTGGTGAAATAGGTCCAGAGTGCTTGACCTCTTTTTTGGAAGGCTTACTATGGAATTTGGAATTTAGGGACAGTAAAGATACGTTGGATAAATAGGTATAAATCTAAAAAAAAAAAAACAAAAACAAAAAACCACAGTCTGATTTAGTAACATCAATGGACCCAAGTCAGCAAACTTTTAATGCATAACTGTGCCACACCCCAAATACTAAAGAGGAGATGAATGGACCCTGTCCCTGGGAATCTTATAGTCAGGGAGAGGACCAGAGTTAGTTATAATTCAGTGGGCTAAGCGTGAGAGTAGAGGTGGTTCAGATGTGTCCCAGAGAAGGAGCAATTCACTTGGTTCATAGAAGGCTCCAAGGAACAGGTGGCATCTGAGTTGGGTCTCAGAGGATAACTCAACTCGATTTAGGAGAGGACATTCCACAGTGCAGCATGCATGGGTGAAGGCAGGGAGAGCTGGAGCTGCATGTTCAAGGACATGTGCCAGGAGTTGGTTATGTGGTGGCATTGATGTGCCACCACAACTTCACAGGCATGAAGTTGCCTGTGCCATAAGATGGAGGTTTGGGCAGGGGCACTGATATTGTTTGGATTTGTGTTCCTGAGCAAATCTCATGTTGAATTGTAACCCCCAGTGTTGGAGGAGGGGCCCGGTTGAAGGTGATTGTATCATGGGGGCAGATTTCCCACTTGCTGTTCTCACGATAGTGAGTTCTCTCGAGCTCTGGTTGTTTAAAAGTGTGTAGTACCTTTCTCTTCGCTCTCTTCCTCCTGCTCCAGTCATGTAGGACGTGCCTGCCTCCTTTTGCCTTCTACCATGATTTAAGTCTCCTGAGGCCTCCCCAGCCGTGCTTCCTGTAGAGCCTGGAGAACTGTGAGCCAATTAAACCTCTTTCCTTTATAAATTACCCAGGTAGTTCTTTATAGCATTGCAAGAACAGACTAATACAAGCACCGACAAAAGGGCTTGTGATGCTGTGGGAAATCCCAGTGAAGAGTTTTGAATAGGGGACTCATGCTCAGACACCTCTAATGTTGGGTTTGGGGATGGGAAAGTGTAAGGATAGAGATTAGAGGTACCTTAAGAGGCTGTAGTTGTGGGAGTGTCCTCAGGATAACCCTTTCTTTGGGGTCTGGACCTCCTGGCATCACCATGTGTTTTAGTCTGCCTGTGCTGCCATAACAAAATACCTTAGACTGAGTAATTTATAAACAATAGGAATTTATTGCTCACAGTTCTGGAGAATGGGACGTTTAAGATCAAGGCACCAGCAGATTCACTGTCTGGTGAAGGCTTTCTTCTTTCTTTCCTTTTTTTTTTTTTTTTTTTTGAGATGGAGTCTCGCTCTTTCACCCAGGCTGGATTGCACTGGCATGATCTTGGCTCACTGCAACCTCCGCCTCCCAGGTTCAAGCAATTCTCCTACCTCAGCCTTCTGAGTAGCTGGGATTACAGGTACACGCCACCACACCCAGCTAATTTTTGTATTTTTAGTAGAGATGGGGTTTCACCATGTTGGTCAGGCTGGTCTCAAACTCCTGACCTCGTGATCCACCCGCCTCGGCCTCCCAAAGTGCTGGGATTACAGACGTGAGCCACTGCGCCCAGCCTGGGCTTGCTTTCTGCTTCAAAGATGATATCTTCTTGCTGTACCCTCACATAAGGTAGGGAGGCTGGGGAGCTTGTTTGAGCCTTTTTTAAAATAAGGGCACTGGTCCCATTCGTGAGGATGGAGCCCTCATTACTTATCACTTTTCAAAGTCCCCACCGTTAATACTATTACATTGGGCATTAGGTTCCAACGTATGAATTTGGGGGGATACTAACATATAGACCATAGCACCAAGTCGTGATTTTTCCTTCTCATGGGAGGCGGATGGGCCCATCCATGACTGTCATCTGTTCCATCCCAGATAACAGGCTGTGTGCATGTAGTAAGGGAAGAGAACATGTGTTTCCCACAGATTCTCTGGCAGTTGGTTCTTCTGTGTTTAGATATCACAACTAATTGGGTTTTGTAAAAGAATAGTGAGGGACATGCCCCTCAGCTCCCAGAGGATATAAAAGTCTCATGGTTGGATGTTGCACAGTGGTTGGCAAGGCCTAAATAACAGAAGGGATAAGAAGACTCTCCTGCCACCCCCTACTGCCTTGCCAGACCTGCAGAGACTTTGTTGGGAGGCAGGGGCACCTTACTCTGGGGACCACCTCTGCCCATTTTTCTGTTGGATTGCTTTTTCTTTTATTTATTTATTTATTTTTTTTTGAGATGGAGTTTTGCTCTTGTTGCCCAGGCTGGAGTGCAATGGTGCGATCTCCGCTCACCTCAACCTCCGCCTTCTGGGTTCAAGCAATTCTCCTGTCTCAGCCTCCCAAGTAGCTGGGATTACAGGCATGTGCCACCACGCCCGGCTAACTTTTTTGTATTTTTAGTAGAGACGGGGTTTCTCCATGTTGGTCCAGCTGGTCTCGAATTCCTGACCTCAGGTGATCCGCCTGCCTCGGCCTCCCAAAGTGTTGGAATTACAGGCATGAGCCACTGTGCCTGGCCTGGATTGCTTTTTCTTGGATACTTACGTTTTGCTGGTTATATGTCTTACAAATGTTTTCTCCCAGTTTATGATGCCTCTCCCCCCATTTCTTTATGGTGTGTTTTAATGAAGAGAAGTTTTAGTTTTTTTTTAAGCTTTTATTTTGAAATAATTATAGATTCACAGGCAGTTATAAAAAAATGTACAGGGAGGTCCTGTAAACGCTTCATTCAGTTTCCCCCAGTGGGAACATATTGGGTAACTGTAGTACAAATATGAAAACTAGAAAATTGACACTGGTTTAATCCCTAGAATTTATTAGAGTTAAGCAGTTATACATGCATTTCTTTGGTTTTGTACAATTTTATTACATGTGTATGTTCATGTAACCAACTTCACGATCAAGATAGAGAAATGTTCCATGGTTCCATTGCCACAGTTTCCCTTCTGCTACCTCTTTGTAGCTACACACTCCTCTCCCATCCATAATCCTCTGGCAACCACTCATCTCTTCCTCACTTCTACGATTTTATTTCAAAAGTATTGTATAAATGGAATCATACAATATACAACCTTTTGAGATTGCTTTTTTTTTTTTTTTCAAGACAGAGTCTTGCTCTGTTGCCCAGGCTAGAGTGCAATGGCACGAT
Source organism: Nomascus leucogenys (assembly GCF_006542625.1). Classification (NCBI taxonomy): domain Eukaryota; kingdom Metazoa; phylum Chordata; class Mammalia; order Primates; family Hylobatidae; genus Nomascus; species Nomascus leucogenys. The sequence goes on from NC_044391.1 coordinate 4,763,497, forward strand.
CTTGGCTCACTGCAAACTCCGCCTCCTGGGTTCAAGCAGTTCTCCTGCCTCAGCCTCCCCAGTAGCTGGGATTACAGGTGTGCACCAAGATGCCTGGCTAATTTTTTTTATTTTTAGTAGAGATGGGGTTTCACCATGTTGGCCATGCTGGTCTTGAACTCCTGACCTTGTGATCCACCCTCCTCAGGCCTCCCAAAGTGCTGGGATTACAGGTGTGAGCCACCATGCCCAGCCGATGAGATTGCCCTTTTTTTTTCTTTTTTTTTTTTTTTTAAGACTGAGTCTCACTCTGTCACTCAGGCTGGAGTGCAGTGGCATGATCTTGGCTCACTGCAACCTCTGCCTCCCGAGTTCAAGCGATTCTCCCGCCTCAGCCTCCTGAGTAGCTGGGACTACAGGCACATGCCACTAAGCCTGGCTAATTTTTTGAATTTTTAGTAGAAACAGGGTTTCACCATGTTAGCCAGGCTGGTCTTGAACTCCAGACCTCAAATGATCTGCCCGCCTCGGCCTCTGAAAGTGCTGGGATTATAGGCGTGAGCCACTGTGCCTGGTTGAGATTGCTTTTTTTTTTTTTTAAACTCAGCCTATTTCCTTAAAATCCATCCAAGTTGCATGTATCAATAGTTTATTCCCTCTGCCTGAGTAATATGCCAGGGCATAAATGTACTGCAGTTTGTTGAACCATTCACACATTGAAGGATGTCAGGGTTGTTTCCAGTTTGTGGCTGTTAAGAATAAAGTTACTATGATGGCGAGACGCGGTGGCTCATGCCTGTAATCCCAGCACTTTGGGAGGCTGAGGTGGGTGGATCACAAGGTCAGGAGTTCAAGCCCAGCCTGGCCATGATGGTGAAACCCCATTTCTATTAAAAACACAAAAATTAGCCAGGCGTGGTGGCAGGCACCTGTAATCCCAGCTACTCGGGAGGCTGAGGCAAGAGAATCGCTTGAACTCGGAGGGCAAAGGTTGCAGTGAGCCGAGATCGGGCCACTGCACTCCAGCCTGGGCAACAGAGTGCGACTCTGTCTCAAAAAAAAAAAAAAAAAAAAAAGAATAAAGTTACTATGAACATTTTTGAACAAGTTTTTAAGTGAGCCTAAGTTCTCATTTCTCTGGGATAAATTCTGAGGAGTTCAATTTTTGGATTGTAGGTAAGTTCATGTTTAGATGGATAGAAACTTGCAGTCACTTTTCCTGAGTGGCTGTACCACTTTTACAGTCCCACCAGTGGTATATGAGAGATCTATTTTCTCTGCACGCTCACCATCATTTGGTGTTATTATTTTTTATTTGTCTTTCTGGTAGATATGTAGTGATATCTCGTTGTGGTTTTATTTTGCATTTTCCCCTGGCTAATGATGTCGAATATCTTTTCATATGCTTTTTTACCATCTGTATATCCTTCTTGGTGAGATATCTGTTTTTCATTTGCCCATTTTCTGATTGGACTGTTGCTTTTTACTATTGAATTTTGAGACTTCTTTACATATTCTAGATAGAAATCCTTTGTTGGATATAGATTGCAAATATTTTCTCCCAGTTTTAGAAAAGTTTTAATTTCAATATGGTCAAAGCTGTCATTCTTTTTCTTTATGGTTTACATTTTCTCTGTCTAGTTAAAAAACTCCTTTATGATTTTGAGTTCATAAAAATATCTTCTGAGAGGTTTTAGTTTCGCACATTTGAGTTTTTAACCCATCTGTAATTGATTTTTGAGTCCTGTATGAGATAGAGTCCAATTTAATTTTTTCTCAAATAGATATGAGCAGTTGTTTGACCACAGTTTATTGAATGAGTCATCTCTTCATTTCCCACTAATTTCACAGTGCTGCTCCCAGCATGCTTCAGTTTCATAAATGCATGCATTGGTTTCTGGTGTGTGGAGTCTGCCCCTTCTGCCTGTTTGTCTGCCCGTTTGCCAGTACATTAGTTTTTTTACCTTCCATTGTAGTAGTTTTGCTAAGACAAACCCCCTCTTTTTTTTTTGTTTTTATTCCTTTTCTGGAAGTGTCTTGATCTTTTTTTAGTCTTTCTCAGTTTCCCTGCTCAAGTTTGTGGTTGGTGTTGCATTAAATTAGTAGGTCAGTCAGAGGATATCTTGTATATATTTTTTTCATTTTATTCCTAGGTACTTTTTATTTGTGGGATGCTAGTTTAAATGATATTTTAAGTTCTACATTTTCTACTTGTTGCAAAGAAGTTGTTTCTACTGGTTCATCATTAAGCATTTTGTTACATTTTTGTAGATGCTTTTTTTTAGATTAAGAAATTCCTTTGTATTCATAGATTTCTAATGTTATATTTTTATTTTTTTTCTGCTTCTACTGAAATGATTATGTGCCTTTTTTCTTCTTCAGTTTTTGTTTTTGTTTTTTGAGACAGGGTCTCTCTCTGTCACCCAGGCTGGAGTGCAGTGGCATAAACATGGCTCACTGCAGCCTTGAACTCCTGGGCTCAACTGATCCTCCTGCCTCAGTTTCCCATGTAGCTGGGACCAAAGGTGCGGGGCTCCACACCTGGCTGAATTTTTTTTTTTAGAGACAGGGTCTCACTTTGTTGCCTAGGCTGGTCTTGAACTCCTGGGCTCAAGCAGTCCTCCTGCCTCAGCCTCCCAAAGTCCTGGGATTACAGGTGTGAGCCACTGAACCCGGCCTCTACTTCAGTTTTTTAATGTGATGATTTCTCTAGTGTTTAGCCAACCTTGCACTCCTCAGATACCTCACTTGGTTCTGATGTTTGTTTGTTTTTAAGTAGGTTTGCTAGATTAAAATTGCTTCTAGATTATTGCTTCTGTGTTCACTCACAGAATTGACTGATTTTTCATTCTTTTATTGCCTTTGGTTTTGCTATCAGTGCTCCATAAAATGAGTGGTGGGATGATTTCCTTCTTACTCTTTTCTCTGGAAGAATTTGTACACTGGCATTATTTGAACCCTGAACTACTTGTTGATTTCTGGATTCTAGAGGTTTAAAAATGGAATAGACTATAGAGGTCAACCTTTCCAACTCCACTGTTTTTTTGAGGTGGGAAGAATTAAATGCTGAGGCTTAAATCCAAGGGACACTTTGCACTGTACCATGACCCAGTGATTTCATCATTATAGAAACCCTAATCCTGAAGTAGAGGTAATAGTCATTTTATTATGTAAAACAGATGGCTCAAAGCCTTCGCACCCGCAGTCCATGCAGATCCATGTAAGAGTGGCTTGGAAAACATCACATTAGCCTTAGTCTGTTAGTTTTCTAGGCCCATCTGATTAAGATTAAGAATGGAGTTAAGAAAGGGACCCAGGCACTCTGACAGCTCTGGGATCACCTGCGAGAGCAGGCCGACGACTCCGCTGGCCTACTGTTGAGCAGCTTTGTGTAGGAGCTAGCAGCTCACAGGGGCAGTGATATGTTTATTGCCCAGTGTGATGATAATTTTAATTGGGAATATCAAATAAATATTCAATATATGGTATTTCTATGAACATTAATAAAGATTCAGTATATTTTTGGAAAATTTCCCTAAAAACAGAAAAAAAATAAAAAGGTTATATGCATAAGTGACTCAGCTCCAATTATCTGGAACATTTTTTTCACCCAGCAGGCTTTTCTTGAGTACCCTCTAGTGTTAGGCATTGCTCTGAGGGCTGCTCACATATGAGTGTGTACTTCTTCCACCATGGATAAGTATGATTTTACCATATTTGGAACTTAGCAGATTGGCTCAGTTCATTTCAGATTTCAATTCACCATTTAATTCATCCCCAGCACATGCCTAGTGCTGTCATAAACCAAAGAAAAGATGGTTTCTTTATCTGAAATGACTTTAGCAAATATGCAAGCTCAAGGTCTATGCAACTGACTACCCACCCAGATGTGTTATGGGCTTTATCTTGGTAGAATTCATTTGTTTATATTTTGTCTATGAAGGATGCCATATTATGTAGCATAGTGATAAATTAATTCAAACTACATTTTCATTAACTATAGAGTTTCTTTCTTTCTTTGATTAACAGGAGAGGGCCACTACACATGTAGCTTTATTTGAGGTCATACTGTGTTGGGAACTTGGACCTTGGTGTGAGGCAGAGGGAGGAAGGTCACACCTACCCTGACAGCCCAATTAGTCACTGACCTTGGCAATTAATTCTACAGGTGACAGATGTTGCTAGTTTGCCCTCAGTGGACCTGAGGGGACTCTATCTAGCGCTTGGTTAGGCCATCAGCTGTGAGATCCTGGTCTGGTCCCATAAGTTCTCATTAGGGGAATAGATGGCAAGGCTGGGAGTAGAGGGTCTGTAAGATCTATTTTAGCCCTAAAATTCTGACTTTTTGAATTTCCAAACATTGTGGAAACAAGTGAAAAAGTTACATAACTTGAGGCAGAGTGTGTTATGATATTAAAAACACACTAAAATATTCAGAATATAGATTTCATACTTCCCAGGTAGCCTATTTTACATTGTCAGACCATATTATTTTATATAAAAAAATACGTGCTTTTCAGTTCCAGATCCCTAGAGATCATTTTTTTGCTATTGGACTTTGAGGATATTCTGTGAAAAATTCAGAATCTACATCGTATATGTAGCTGTTCTTGTTTTATTGATAAAAGTAAAAAAAAAACCCACAAAAATAAAACCTTATTGTGAGTTGAAAATGTGAAAATGTAACTGTATTAGTAATATTAGCCATCACAGTAACCTCACTGTAATATGACTCATTCATGATCTATCCAAGGCAGATATGATGTGAAAGGCTTGCCTTGGCCTTCCACGTGATCTATCTGTCCTTCAGGAAAAGAAGTACATATGGGAAAACCCGTGTGTAATTAAAAAATAATTGGATCACACATTTTTTTACTTGTGGTGGTTACTTATTGACAAAACTGTCCCCTTTTTCCTGGTTCCATGTCTAGCTGATCCACTTGAGTATTCTTTTTAAGTACCCTCATCTAGGGACTTCCTTAATTCTTAGCAAGATTATTCAAGCCTGATTTAAGGTATTTAAGGTGACTGATTTTATGTTTATTAGGCAAAAATAATGTAATTTTTAAAAATCCATATAAAGTTTTCAGGACAACCTTTATATACATTGTTTTTAAACATGTGCCTGATTTCCCAGGAACTTACTTTTTTTCCACTTACATTTCTGTCTAAATGGGCTTCCTAAGATAAACATCATTAAATATTTTTCTAAGTCATGTGCATTATGTTATTTAGAGAATGGAAATGAATACTTAACATGACTTAGGGTTTGGATAAAGATATTTTTGTCCATTTAAAAAATTAGGATCTCATCACATAGGCAAAAATTAAAAAATTAAAAATTAAAATCAAAGGGTACCAAATTTCTAAAAAAATCACCATTGACTAAGTAATAATAATTATCAATACCCATCGAAGGCCTAGTGGTTTTTTGTTTTGTTTTGTTTTGAGACAGAGTCTCGCTCTGTCGCCCAGGCTGGAGGGCAATGGCGTGATCTCGGCTCACTGCAAGCTCCACCTCCCGGGTTCACGCCATTCTCCTGCCTCAGCCTCCCGAGTAGCTGGGACTGCAGGCGCCCGCCACTACGCCTGGCTAATTTTTTGGGATTTTTAGTAGAGACGGGGTTTCACCGTGTTAGCCAGGATGGTCTCGATCTCCTGACCTCTTGATCCGCCCGCCTCGGCCTCCCAAAGTGCTGGGATTACAGGCGTGAGCCACCGCGCCCGGCCGGCCTAGTGTTTTTATATGTCATTTTATTTAGTCCTTTCAATAATTTTGAGTTAGGTATTATTATTCTTATTTTGGAAATAAAATATTCAGGATACAGAAATAAGTGCCCTTCTTATTTATTTATTTTTTTGAGACAGAGTATCACTCTGTCACCCAGGCTGGAGTGCAGTGGCATAATCTCGGCTCACTGCAACTTCTGCCTCCCGGGTTCAAGCGATTCTCCTGCCTCAGCCTTGCGAGTAGCAGGGATTACAGGCGCCCACCACCGTGCCTGCCTAACTTTTGTACTTTTAGTAGAGACGGGGTTTCACCATGTTGGCCAGGCTGGTCTCAAACTTTGACCCCAAGTGATCCACCTGCGTTGGCCTCCCAAAGTGTTGGGATTACAGGTGTGAATGACCGTGCCTGGCCGTGTTTTTCTTGTTTAAAAAAAGGCTCTCAAACTGCGCTGTCCATAATGGTGGCTACCTACAAGTGTCTATTGAGCACCTGACACATCACCAGTCCAAATTGAGATGTCCTAGAAATATAACCAATTTCAAAGTCTTGGTTAAAACAACAAGCATGTAAACATTTTTATATAGCTCACATGTTGAAATGCTAACATGTTGGCTATATCAGGTTAAATAAAATAGATTGGCCAGGCGCTGTGACTCACAACTGTAATCCCAGCACTTTGGGAGGCCGAGGCGGGTGAATCATGAGGTCAGGAGTTCGAGACCAGCCTGGCCAATATGGTGAAACCCCGTCTCTACTAAAAATACAAAAAATTAGTTGGGCATAGTGATGGGCGCCTGTAATCCCAGCCACTCGGGAGGCTGAGTTAGGGGAATCGCTTGAATCCAGGAGGTGGAAGTTGCAGTGAGCCAACATCGTGCCACTACACTCCAGCCTTGGTGACAGAGTGAGACTCCGTCTCAAAAACATAAAATAAAATAAAATCGGTTATTCAAATTAACTTTATCTGTTTCTGTTTACTTTTTTAAAAATGCAACTACTAGAAAACTTAAAATTACATTTGTGGCTTGCATTATATTTCTATTGGAAGAGCTGCTCTAACAGTTTCAACGGGCAAATAGTTCCATGCTCAAGGCTTGTGAATGATGGTGTCCTCTTCAACCCCTTTCCTCCATCCTTGTGAGCTCTCTTCACCTTGTTCTTCAGTTTGGGGCAGAGTTTAGTACTTAAGAATTGGATCCAGGTAGGGCATGGTGGCTCCCATGTATAATCCCAGCACTTTGGGAGGCTGAGGCTGGTGGATTACTTGAGCTCAGGAGATGAAGACCAGCGTGGGCAAGATGGTGAAGCCCCATCTCTATAAAAAATATAAAAATAGGCTGGGCACAGTAGCTCATGCCTGTAATCCCAGCACTTTGGGAGGCCGAGGTGGGTGGATCACCTGAGGTCAGGAATTCAAGACCAGCCTGACCGATATGATGAAACTCTGTCTCATACATAAATTAGCTGGGTGTGGTGGCATGCACCTGTAATCCCAGCTACTCGGGAAGCTGAGACAGGAGAATCGCTTGAACCCAGGAGACAGAGGTTGCAGTGAGCTGAGATCACGCTATTGTACTCCAGCCTGGGCAACAAGAGCGAAACTGTCTCAAAAAAAAAAATATGTATATATATATATATATGTAAATTAGCTGGGCTTGGTGGCATGAACCTGTCTGTAATCCCAGCTACTCAGGAGGCTGAGGCAGGAGGATCGCTTGAGTCCAGGAAGTGGAGGTTGCTGTGAGCCTAGATTGAGCCACTGCACTTCAGTCTGGTTGACAAAGTGAGACTCTATCTCAGAAAATAAATAAATAAATAAATAAATAAATAAATAACGTAAAAAAATTTTATTAAAAAAAAGAATTGGCTCCAGATCACTAAATTGCTGTCTGTATTTTTGCTTTATTATAGCTGTTGTGGTTGTTATTATTTTTACTGGTCTGCTTTGTTTCTGAAACATTCCATCACCATTAGAGATCTTTTGCTCTGTTTAACCTCTGTGCCCTCACCATATTTATACACACACATTCACTATTTTTCTAATATCATCATAAGCATAATATTGCTTAGGTCAGGATTCAATGTTTGCTATTATAACTACAAATGCTAGTCATAACTGAGCTATGTATTAAGCACTCTTTTTATTTACTGCAGTTTTTGTTTATCATGGAATCAGTCATTGCCTTGTTATTCTTCTGCTGTTTAGCTTTCCATGTACCTGTCCTAATTCAATCTCATATTCTCCACGAGTTGTCTAAAACTCATCCGTGTGTGTGTGTGTGTGTGTGTGTGTGTGTGTAGATCTTCCTAGATGTGCCTCCCCCCTGCGGCCTGCCCTACTCTGCACCTGCGCTTCCCCTGTGGTCTACCCACAGCTCTCATGGAGGCCTCCTTTCACCAGATCCTCAGCTTTCCTCTGCCTTTCTCCTGTCTCACCCTTCCTGTTTCCTCTTTCTTGCTTAATTTCCTCATTTTGGTGAAGCACATCTTTAGTAGCTTCCTGAGAAAAAATACATGAAACAGTTTTATAAGAACTTGCATGTCTAAGAATTTTTTTTCTCCCCTGAAGTTTAAATCCAATTTGAGGTTGGAAACAATTTTCTTCAGAATTTTGAAGATATTTCTCCATTTCTTTGGGCAGTTTGGAACCAATTCTGACTCCTGATCCTTTGTGTTCTCCACCTCCTACTACCCCCCACACACTTAAAAAAATTTTTTTTTTATCCCCAATGCCTAAAATTTCACTGGGATAGATGCTCTAATGTGGGTCAGTCTCCATACTAATTTTCATGTGTTTGACCTCCTATATTGGTCTTTTAATTTTAATTTATTGTCTCTCTTCATTTTTTAAATTTTTGCTGAAGTTTCTGAGAGATTTCATCAGCTTTATCTTTCAACCATTCTATTAAGTTTGTAAAATTCAACTATCGTTGTTTTAGTTTGTTGTCTTCTGATAGTTCTCTTTTTTTGTTGCCGTCATTTTTTGCTTTATGGCTGCAGTATCTGCAGTCTCCCTAATGATAATTTTTAAAAAATGTTTTCTTCTGCCTCCATACTTTGTTTCAGCCAAGTAGGTTTTTTTCTCTGTTTGGTTTTCTTTCGTAATTTAATCTTGCCTTAGGTGGTAGGTGATTCCTGCTTGTTTACTTGTATTTGAGAGTGGGACATTAAAAGATGACTAGAATTTCTGCATATGGGTGTGGGGCTTATGGATGTGGACTTCACTTAAGAGCCATCTGTTTAGGCTGTTTCCTTGGGGAACCCCTATGTCAGTATTTTTAGACACTGTCTTTTAGATTAGTCCAATTCTCTGAATAGGGAGATTTCAGTCTGCAGTCTGGAGAGTGTGGGCAGGGTAGAGAGGCATGCAGGCAGAGGAAGGTCTCTGTTTGTATTCCCTAATTTCTCTTTGTTCAGAAGATTTCACCTTCTACTGTGCCTGGTGTTTTCCAGACTAGAGATCCTCTATCTCACCCTCTTCAGAAAATACTCCAGGTTTCTGCCAGGGTGAGAAAAAGCAGTTGCCTGGCTGAGCACAGTAAAGGGGAATATTTACCTTTTTATTGCCAAATAATATTCTATTGTATGATATATCACATTTTATTTATCTGTTCATTAGTTGATGAACATTTGGGTTGTTTCCATTTTTTGACTATTATTAGTAGTGCTTCTGTGAGCATTCCTGTATAATTTTTTTGTATGGAGTTATTTTTTTTTTCTTGGATATATCCTTAGTAATGGAAATGCTGGGTCATGTGGCAACTCTTTAAATTTTGAAACGCTATCAAACTATTGTGCAAAGTGGCTACATTTTACATTCCTACCATCAATGTATGAGAGTTCCAGTTTATTCACATCCTTGCCAACATCTGTTATTATTTGTCATTTTGATTTTAGCTATTTATCTTAATGGGTATAAAGTAATATCTCACTGTGGTTTTGATTTGCATTTATTTGATGGCTAATGATGTTAAGCATCTTTTCATGTGCTTATTGGTCATTTGTATATCTTCTTTGAAGGAATGTCTATTCAAATTCTTTGCTTATTTTTAAATTGAGTTATTTGTCCTCTTATTGAGTTGAGTTCTTTATATATTCTGGACATGAGTCCTTCATCAGATGTATGATTTGCAGATTTTTTTTCTATTCTGTGTATTATCTTTTTACTTTCTTGGTTTGAAGTATAAAAGTTTTTAATTTTGATAAAATCTAATTTACTAATTGCTTTTGTCACTTCTGTTTTGGTATCATATCTAAGAAACTGTTGCCTAATGAAAGGTCACAAAAATTTATGCCTATGTTTTTTCCTAAGGTTTTTTATAGTTTTAGCTCTTATATTTAGGTCTTTGATCCATTCTGATTTAACTTTTTGTACATGGTGTGATGTAGCAGTCCAACTTTATTATTCGGCGTATGGATACCCAGTTGTCCTAGAACCATTTGTTGAAAAAGCTGTTTTCCCATCAAGTTATCTTAGTACCTTTGTTGAAAATCAATTGAACATAAATTTAAGGATCTATTTCTATCAATTTTATTCCAATTGACCTATATGTCTTTATTTATTTATTTTTTTGAGACAGAGTCTCACTCTCCCCCAGGCTAGAGTGCAGTGGCGCAATCTTGCCACACTGCAGCCTCTGCCTCCTGGTTTCAAATGATTCTCGTGCTTCAGCCTTCCCAGTAGTTGGGATTACAGGTGTGCACCACCACGCCTGGCTAATTTTTTGTATTTTTAGTAGAGACAGGGTTTCACCATGTTGACCAGGTTGTCTCGAACTCCTGGCCTCAAGTGATTTGCTAGCCTTGGCCTCCCAAAGTGCTAGGATTACAGGTGTGAGCCACTGCAGCTGGCCTATATGTCTGTTCTTATGCTAGTGTAGGTTGAACATCCCTCATATGAAAATCCAAAATATGAAATCCTCCAAAGTCTGAAACTTTCTGAATGCCAACATGATGCCACAAGTACAAAATTCCACACCTGACTTCACATGACAGTCTGTAGTCAAAATGCAGTCAAAACTTTGTTTCATGCACAAAATCATAAAAATATATAAAATTCAGGCTATCTGTATAAGGTATATATGAAACATAAGTGAATTTTGTGTTTAGATTTGGATCTCATCCCCAGGATATCTCATCATGTATATGTAAATATTCCAAAATCTGCAAAAATCCTACATCTGAAACACTTCTGGTCTTAAGCATTTCTGATAAGGGATACTCAGCCTGTACCATACTGTTTTGATTGTTGTGATGTAGTAAGCTTTTATTTATTTATTTATTTATTTATTTACTTATTTATTTTTTCAGATGGAGTCTTGCTCTGTCACCCAGGCTGGAGTGCAGTAGCATGATTTTGGCTCACTGCAACCTCTGCCTCTCAGGTTCAAGCGATTCTCCTGCCTCAGCCTCCTGAGCAGCTGGGATTACAGGCACATGCCACCATGCCCAGCTCATTTTTGTATTTTTAGTAGAGACGGGGTTTCACCATGTTGGCTAGGCTGGTCTCGAACTCCTGACCTCGTGATCTGCCTGCCGTGGCCTCCCATAGTGTTGGGATCAACAGGCATGAGCCACTGCGTCCAGCTGTAGTAAGCTTTTAAATTTAGAAGCCTGAGTTCTCCGATTTCATTCTTCTTTTTCAGTATTGTTTTTGTTACTCCAGATCTCTTGCATTTTCACATACATTTTAGGATAAACTTGGTAATTTCTATAAAGAAGTCAGCTGGGATTTTGACAGGGCTTGCGATGAATCTGAGAACAATTTGGGACTATTGCTATATTAACAGCATGAAGTCTTACAATCCGTGAACATGGGTTATCTTTCCACTTAAGTCTTTAATTTCTTTCAATTATATTTTATGACTTTTCGTGTACAAATCTTGTACTTTTGTTATACTTATTCCTAAGTATTCTTTTTCATGTTATTATGAATGGAATTTTTCTTTAAATTTTATTTTAGGACTATTCATTGTTGGTATGTAGAAATACAGTAGATTTAAAAATATTTATCATATATCCTACAACCTTGCTGAACTTATTAATTCTAGTAGTTTTTTGATGATTTGTTAGGGTTTTCTATATATGAGAACATGTTGTTTATGAATAGACAGTTTATCTCTTTCTTCCTAATCTGGATGATTTTTATTTCTTTTTCTTGCCTAATTGCCTTAGTTAGAACCTTTAGTACAATGATGAAAGGAAGTGGCAAGAGCAGATGTTTCTTGTAAAGACATGTCTCTCATCTTAAGGGAGAAAACATTTAGTCTTCATCATTAAGTATGATTTTAGCACTTGGTTTTTCCTAAATGTCTTTTATCAGGTTGAGATAGTCCTTTCTGTTCCTATTGTGTTGGCTTTTTTTTTTTAATTTAAAAAAACATTTTGGGTTTTTTTTTTAATTTGGGGTGATTATGTGCATTTCTTCTGTTATTCTATTAATAGAGTGTATTATATTGATTAATTTTCAGATCTTAAACTATCCTTGCATTCTTGGGATACATCCAACTTGATCATGGTGTATAATCTTTTTTACATGTTGCTATGTTTGATTTTCTAATATTTTATTGAGAATTTTTGTGTCTCTTCATAAGGGACATTGATGTGTGGTTTTCTTGTGATATCTCTCTCTGGTATTGGTATCAGGATGATACTAGCTTCAGAATTATTTGAGAAATTTTTCTTATGCTTCTGTCTTTTTAAAGAGTTTATGAGGGATTGGTTTAAATTATTCTTTACACATTTGGTAGAATATAGCAGAGAAGCTCTCTGAGCCTATGCTTTTCTCTCTCTTTTTTTTTTTTTTCTTTTTGTAGAGATGAGGTCTTGCTGTGTTGCCTAGTTTGGTCTCGAACTCCTGAGCTCAAGTGATCCTCCCACTTTGGCCTCCCAAAGTGCTGGGATTATAGGTGTGAGCCACCATTCCTGGCCAAGGCCTGTCCTTTTCTTTGCAAGCAGTGCTTAAATTACTAATTTAATATAGTATTTTGGTTAAGGGCAATTATAAGTGAACATTCATCTTGTAAATACCCATTGATATTTTGCTATTCAGCCAATCTTTTTCCTGTATAATTTCCAAATAAAAAGAAATTTTAATATACCTAATTATAACTTTTTTTTTTCTTAAAGGTCAGTAGTTACTGTGGAATCAGTAAGCCATGGCATCTAAGAAATTTGCTGTTAAAGTAAGTAATGTTTAATAGCTTTTTTAAAAGTGGCTAATCACTTTCTGATATTACCGAGTTCTGTGTTAATTGAAAATTGAAGTTCCTAACTTTCTACTTTTTAAACTTGGGACTCTGCAAAAATTGTTTTTTCTTCAACTTTTAAGTTCTGGGGCACATGTGCAGGATGTGCAGGTTTGTTACATAGGTAAACATATGCCACAGTGGTTTGTTGCACAGATCATCCCATGACTTAAGTATTAAGCCCAGTGTCCATTAGCTATTCTTCCTGATGTTCTCCCTCCCCCTGCCCCTCCAACAGGTCCCAGTGTGTGCTATTTCCCCCCATGTGTCTATGTGTACCAATTCAGCTCCCACTTATAAGTGAGACTGTGTGGTATTTGGTTTTCTGTTCTTGCATTAGTTTGTTGAGGATAATGCCTTCCAACTCCATCCACGTCCCTGCAAAGGACATGATTTTGTTCCTTTTTATGTCTGCATAGTATTCCATGGTGTATATGTACCACATTTTCTTTATCTGTTTTTTCACTGATGGGCATTTAGGTTGATTCCATTTCTTTGCTATTGTGAATAGTGTTGCAATGAACACACGCATGCATGTTTCTTTATAATAGAATGATTTTTATCTTGGGGGGTATATACCTGGTAATGGGATTGCTGGGTCAAATGGCATTTCTGCCTCTAGATCTTTGGGAAATTGCCACACTGCCTTCCATAATAGCTGAACTAATTTACACTCCCACCAACGGTGTAAAAATCCTTTTTCTCTGCAACCTCACCAGCCCAGCATCTGTTGTTTCCTGAATTTTTAATAATCACCATTTTGACTGGCATGAGATGGTATTGTGTTGTTTTTGATTTGCATTTCTTTAATGATCAGTGTTGTTGAGCTTTTTTTCATATATTTGCTGGCTACATGAATGTCCTTTTTTCAGAAGAGTCTGTTTATGTCCTTTGCCCACTTTTTAATGGGGTCTTTTTTTTCTTGTAAGTTTAAGTTCCTTGTAGACTCTGGATATTAGACCTTTGTCAAATAGATAGCTTGCAAATATTTTCTCCCATTCTTGTAGGTTGTCTTTTCACTCTGATGATAGTTTCTTTCGCTGTGCAGAAGCTCTTTAGTTTAATTTGATCCCATTTGTCAATTTTTGCTTTTGTTGCAGTTGCTTTTGGTGTTTGGGGAACTCTGACAATTTTAAGTAGGCATATTGAAAATTTATATTTTGAGAATGAGATGGGGGAGAAAATGTTCATATGGTTATGAGGCATTCCTTGCTTCGTCTTTTAAAGATGCTTTTTGTTCATCCCTTGGTCTTTACTGTTAAAAATTATCATTCGTATTCCAGGTCCATGGCATGATTTCTCATTATGTCAAAGCAGATAAAAGGTTGAAGCAAAAAAAGTAATCAGCAAATTCTCTACCTGAGTGAATGCCAGGAGAGTTCTCTTGCCTGGTTGCCCTGTTTCATTTTCCTCTTATAAATGTCCCTTCTTTGTTCCTTGATGGCTGGGGTTGAGACCTTCTCAGGTGTGGATACATGGGAGGCTCCTGTGTGAGGGATAGTGGGAGGGGAGAAGAGAACTGATGGTGAGTGCAAGATCTTGGAGATGCTTTCATATATGTTGGTGTTTCTTTAGGGCATTTTCTGTATGCTAGTGTTACCGTAAGTGCAAGTTCAAAACATCAAAATATAAATTACAATAGCTAGTTGGCCAGATTAGATACTATTTAATATTATAGCTGTCTTTTTTTTAACCAAGTCAGTGCTTATTTAGATTTACTAACATATTTATAAATTTCATTGCTTTCAGTTGTTTCTTGTATCCATATATGTTCTTTAGTATTTCTTTCTGTGAAAGCATAGAAGTGATGACTTTCACTATTTGTGTGTCTAAAAATATATTTTGGTCTTACCGTAGAAAGATATTTAGTTTGTTTTAGAATTCTAGATTGAGCATTATTTTCCAACAACACTTTAAAGATACGTTTTAATTGTCTGCTGGCCTCTTTTATTACTACTGAGGTGCTTAAAATCCACCTTAAAACTTAGTGGCTTGAAACACCAACCATTTTATAATCTCTCGATTCTGTAGGTTGCCTAGCATCAATTGAGTAATTTTTCCTTTTGACGTTGGTTGGGGCTGCAGTTCTACTTAGGTGGAACATGAAAGATGGCATACTCAGTGGCAGTTGATGCTGGCTTTGGTTGGAATCTCTGCTGGATCTATTAATTGTTGTCCTTCATTTCTCATCCACGTGCCTGTTCTGTGTGGCTTGGGCATCTATCCTGGTGGCTGAGTTTTGAGGGGTAGCATCTTAAGACTTGCACAATGAAAGAAGTATAATTTGTCAGTCCTCTGAAGGCCTAGATGCAGACATCTCAGATGCCACTTCTGTGGCCTTCTATTGATCGGAGCATTCACAGGGTCAGCCTAGAGTCAGGGGAAGCTGCACTCTTGACTTGAGAAATAGCATTTTCTCACAGGGATTGGGAGAATTGTTGAGGTGAGTCTATGGAGACTACTCACCTCAGAAGTTCACTGTTGGCGTGATCTGATTCCTTTCTTGGTTATCTGTCTTTCTTCTCTGGTTGCTCTTAAGATTTATTTTTGTCTTTGCTCTTCTATAGTTTCACTATGAAATCTCTAGTTATAGTCTTATTTTTATTAATCTGGCTTGGGATGCAATGTATGTCTTCAATTTGAAGACTCAAGTCATCACTTTTGGAAAATTCTTGACCATTTTCTCTGCCTCTCCTAGTTCTCTCTGTTCTCTTCTTATAGAGAACTTTTATTTGAAGTTTGTTGGATAGTCTCATATGACTTTATTATATGCTGGAGGAGTGAGATTAATTTGTCCAAGACTGAGCCCCGGTAGTCTGTCTGCTCAGAAAAGGGCTGGGCTTCTTGCCAAAACTCTGTTGAAACTGGCTATGGCCAAGTAGGGCAGACCATCCTGGTCAACCATGAAGCTTGGACCTGAGGCCCCTAATTATGCCAGAGATGGGTCTGTTCCATACCCATGGAAGTGGCATATTCTGCTACCATATTATCCCATCTTATAGTGACACCTGCAAGGCTTGGAACAAAGCTTCCAGATCATGGCAGGCAGAGGAGTTGCCTCAACTGTGAGTATCAGGCTAGCAGAATAGGGATAGGGACAGGGTTCTAACACATCGTATTGAAGGCTCTGCACATCACTTGGTGGTTCTATTTCTGCCTCTGACAGGCTAGAGGCCAGTGCTTCTCTAATCATGTACCTTACTTAAAAGCTCCATGACTCAAGCATGGGAATCCCTTTTTAAATATCTGACATCAAGTTTTGCCAGATTTCTGTGCTCTGCTCCAGGGTATCATGGGCAGCAGGAGACCTGCATACCTGCTACTGATGTTGTCAGACATGCTTTCTTCCCAGGGAACACTGCTCCTGAAGTCTTGTGTGAGTGCTGTGTGGCCAGTGGCCTGTGTGAGTGCTGTGTGGCCAGTGGCCAATTGCCCTTCCCCGTTTTTCTTTTCCTTATTGCTTTGAGAGTGCTTTTTTCCCCTCTGAAACAGGATCTCACTCAGTTACCCAGGCTGGAGTGCAGTGGTGTGAATATCGCTCACTTCAGCCTTGACCTCCTGGGCTTAAGCAGTCCTCCTGCCTTAGCCTCCTGAGTAGCTGGGACCACAGGCATCCATCACCACTCTCGGCTAATTTTTTTTATTTTTAAATTTTTGTAGAGATGGAGTCTTAGAGCGAAAAAGGAAGATATTACATATAACCACAAAACAAGGTTAGGATGTTTCGAACTAGGGAAATTCCCAAGAACAAGAAACAGCTCTTATAAATTAAAGACATAATATAAATAAAAATATGATAAAGTATGGGGCAAACACCAAGGAACACTGCCCAGAAAGTAGAACAAAAAGATAATAGATTAAAAAATTGAGGAGAAAACCACAAGAAAATTACAGTTTCAGTCTTGATATGAAAAATTGGAATTCTAGAAAGAAAAACGGTTGAGAAAAAATTATGAAAGAAATAATACAATTTACTGGAAGCGGAGGATACAAAGTTCCTGTTTGAAAGAGCTGTGAGTGAATACGCAATAAAGTCAATGAAAAAAGAGTTGTGCTAAGGCATATCATCCTAAAATTTCAGAACACTGGGAATTTAGAGAAGAACTTAAAAAGCAAACAGATTATAGACAGAGGATCAAAAATCAGAACACCCTTCTCAATAGCAATAACTAGGAGACAGTAGAACAATACCTTTAATATTTTAAGAAAAATAGTTTCCAACCAAGAATTCCCTTTACAGCCCAACTTTCAGTCACATGGTGGAATAGAGACATTTATTTTTAGGATGCAGAGTGTAGAAAACACTTCCCTTCTGATGCACACTGTTTTAGAAAGGATGTGGTCTTCCAAAATCGGGGAATAAACAGAGAAAGAATCAGATATGGGATCCAGAAAATAGGGAACCAGACAGATGAGGGCCTAACCAAATTCCTTGATGATTACTGTGTATTTTGCCTAGAAAGTGTAAGGGTGGAAAGGGTGTGATCCTTTCCTCCCCATCATTAAGGGTCACAGCCAGCACCCTTGTAACAAAAGACTAAGTTAACTAAGGAAAGCATAACAAATTTATTATGTGCACACAAGTGCATGGGAGTCATATGAACACTCAAAAGCTGGACCTGATGGCATATGCCTGTAGTCCTAGCCATTTGGGGAGGCTGAGGCAGAAGATTTGCTTGAGCCCAGGAGTTTGAGTTCAGCCTGGGCAACATAGAGAGACCCTGTCTCTAAAAACAACAACAACAAGAAGAAACGAAAACCCAAAGAGCCAGATGGTTGACCCTTAATACCCTCTTCACTGGGGAGAGGGAACTGGGAGATATAGGGCTAACTGATTTTTAGGGGAAATGAATGGACCTGAGAGACAGAAATTAACTTGTAAATGATTCTCCTCAGAATTTGAATGAACCAAGAAGCAGATAATATCTAGTTGAAGTGCCTGTCCACTATGTGGTTGCATTCTTTAGTCTTCTTTTCTGCTATAGATAATTTCAGGGAATATGGAAGGCAATTGTGTTCCTCTTTGGGTATCCAGTTTCTAGATAGATAATAGAGCTTCTGTGGACAGCCTCATCTTGTGCTTTGGGAGAGACAACAGATTGAGGGGAGGAGGGGAGGAGGTCAGAGAGACCTTGCTGCTGCTTTTTTAGTTTAGCATGTCAAAGTGTTATATTTCTGGGTATTGGTTTCTGAACTGCAACCAAAGTAGCCAGTTCTATTGGAAGAAGACAGAGGGTTCCACGAAAGATTTCTCCAACAAAAAATGAAATGAATAAAATACTTCATGTAAATACTTCATGTATTTAAATGCATTGAGAAGAGACTTTTTTAGGCCTGTCAGGTAGCATGGGAATGATTTAGTCATAGGAATATAGAAAACTAAACAAAAGAAAAATGATGCAACCCTCAGCTCTCAGCAAACAAAAGATTGTGCAAGATAGGAAATTAAGCTTAGTATACTACATGGCTCAGCTTTTTGTTCTTCTTGTTATAGAGATGGGGTCTTGCCCTGTTGCTCAGGCTGGAATGCAGTGGCACAGTCATAACTCACTGCGGCCTTTAACTCCCAGGCTCAAGTGATCCTCCTGCATGGTTCAGCTTTGAACAGAGGTTATATTTCATAATATTGTGAACTCCAAGTTTTGGAAGGCCGGGGAAGGAAACGTGGGAGGGCAGGTATAAGGATTAAGTCCTCATTTTCCATGTAAAGTATATAGAACTGAAATAATAAGACATTTGTAGGATAAACATAGTGTTTATAAATATGTTGCAAATTACCAGATCGAAAAGCTAAGTTTCAGTGTGGTTGCCCTTGGTGAGTGAGAGTTGGAGTGAGAGAGGGGGCTGGATGAGGCAGAAGAGGCCATTTTGTTTGTTTGTTTGTTTGAAAGATGGGGTCTCCTTATGCTGCCCAGTCTGATCTTGAACTACCGGGCCCAAACAATCCTCCTGCCTCAGCTTCCTGAATAGCTGGCACTACAGATGTGTACCACTACACCCGGCTTGAGACCTCACTTTGATATGTCATTTTAATATGTGTCTATGCATTAATATAAAAATTAAGCACATAAATAAAATGTAGGCTGCATACAGTGGTTCACATCTGTAATCCCTGCCTTTTGGAAGGCCCAGGCAGGAGGATCACTTGAGGCCAGGACTTAGAGACCAGCAGCCTGAGTAACATAGCGAGACCCCATCTCTAAATTTAAAAAAAAAAAAAAATTAATAAATAAAATTTAAAAGGAATTAATTAACTTAACGCAAATTTTTCACATAGATGCAGCCACTTTTGACTGGGTTGAAAAGTACTTGGTTAGAGCAGGGTTTCAAAGTAACAGAAAAACTGATGAACACCAAGTAGTTTGCCACTTGATCTGGGTTGTTTATTCTAAGACTGCCCTTGGAATGGCATTAATTATTCATGCAAACGACTTATCCTTCTTCAAGCGAAGAAATATCTTCTGACCTTCCTGCATATGAATACTTTTTTTTCTTTTTAACTGCTGTGGTTCTGGCCTTGAATTCTTTTTTTTTTAATCACTATTTTTTAGAGACAGGATCTCGTTGTGTTGCCCAGGCTGAACATGAACTCCTGGGCTCAAGCTGTCCTCCCGACTCGGCCTCCTAAGTAGCTGGGACTACAAGCGGCACTGCCACCGCACAGCTGGCTCTTGAACTCTTTCAAGAGTTGAAGACTCTTCCGAGGCCAGACTTCCAGGAAATGGCAGTAGTGCATGAGATGTGGGAATCCTTGGAAGTACAACTTTCAGGGTCTATAGACTTCTGGGCTACTGCAGCTTGTAGCAGGGAGGTATGTCCTGTACTTCAGTGAGTGGCTCTTATTTTAACAGGAAGAAGTGGTAGCAGCAGGCATGTCTCCCCAAGGCTTCATAGCAATCTTAAACCCAAGCTTTGCACCCACCCCAGCGTTTTAAAGTTTCCAAAATAATAAACTCTTTAGGGTAGGGAAAAGATCTAGACCAGAGATCTGCAAATTACAGCCCACATGCCAGCTGCTTGTTTTTGTAAATAATGTTTTACTGGAATCCAGCCACTCCCACTTGTTTACATATCATCCCTGGCTACTTTTATGCTACAATGAAGTGGAGGGTTGAGTAGTTGAAACAAAGACCTTATTGCCTGCAAAGCCTGAAATGAACAAACTCACATACACTGATTTATGTATAGAATATGTATACCAATATATCTTTTATTTATTTATTTTTTTGAGATTTAGTCTCGCTCTGTTGCTCTGTCGCCCAGGTTGGAGTGCCGCAGCAAGATCTCGGCTCACTGCAACCTCTGCCTCCCAGGTTCAAGTGATTCTCTTGTCTCAGCCTCCGAAGTAGCTGGGATTACAGGCACACGCTACCACGCCCAGCTAATTTTTGTATTTTTAGTAGAGACAAGGCTTTGCCATGTTGGCCAGGCTGGTCTCAAACTCCTGACCTTAAGTGATCCACCTGCCTCTGCCTTCCAAAGTGATGGGATTACAGGTGTGAGCCACTGCGCCAAGCCTACAAATATATCTTTTACAGCACATCTCAATTCCTATTAGCCGCATTTCAAATGCTCAGTAGGCACTGTTGACTAGTATCAGCTGTATTGGCCAACACAGATCTAAATCACTGTATTCTTGGTACTCCTACCTCCTTGTACCTTATCAGAATAAGCCTTCAATGAAGTTACCTTGGGTTAAACTGGCTGCAGGTGTGGGGTAAGTTAGCAAGGCCAAGGTAAAGCCATTTCCTTTGCAAGAAATAGACATGGACACATAATATAATAATCATGAATGTTTATCCATTAAAACTTTAGTAAAATAAAAAAGAAATCCAAATATCAAATTATTGTTAAAAGTGACAAGTGATACACATGGTGTCTACCTCAGGAAAGTTTATGTGTCCACCCCCTGCCTTAGAGGCATTCGAAAAAGTATAGAATGTTGCCAGAATCACTCTCAATAATAATTATATCTTATGATTTTGAATTTAAATTTTGGGTCCCAGCGGAGCAGTGCTGTGAAAGTTTCCTACCTCATTGTGTGTCTCTGTAGATCATTTCCTCTGCTTCCTGCATCTGTTTTCTTGGATTAGTTAGGTATTATACTAAAGTCTAGAATTCTTTTGGCTGCAGAGCTTTCTCTGCTGCTTCCCTTCCCCCCCAACCTACTTTATTGTGGGTGGGAAAATTTTTGTTGAGAGGGCTTGATTAATTAGAAGGGATTCCTGGCTTCCCTAGCGGTGGCAGCCTGGGAAGATTACAGAGCCTGGCTTAGTGACAGGCCAGTCTGTATTTAAGGAAAAACTCGGACCCGCCAGATTTCTCTGGAATGTGCATCTGGCTTTGTCTTCTACAGGGAATGTGTAATGATCCCCTCCTCTTTCTTCCCACCCATTCCAGGAGGCTGAAAGCTTTTACTTTTGCTCTTGATGGAGTTGTCTACTTTTTATTCTGGGAGAGGGGAGGGCTGGAATTTAGGGGTAGGAAGCTTGAGTCATTTTCTAAATCTAAAGTAAAAGATTTAAGGTTTTATTAATATTTAGTAGGAAAGGAGATATTTTATTAAAAAAAAAAGAACTCCCTGCATGTTTACTATCAATGTTTTTCTTTCCAGTCTTTCGGAGCAATTATAGTTTTATGTTCTTCTCTGAATTTCAGTTAACCTTAGTCTTCACATTCCTTAGAACACCACAAAAAGAGAAATAAGTGTAAGAATTGACAATGATTTCCCCTTTATAGTAAAAGTATAGAGCAGCTCTTTAAACTTCCAGAGAAAGAGACAGTTGAATAGTAAATGGGTAATCACTAGGCTTTTGTCTTGCTAGTTTGCCTCAAGGAATCACTTAAATCCTGTGTCCTAGGTTTTTTCTGTCTACTTAAATGGGAACATGGTACTGACTTTGTTATCAGTGCTCATTTGAAAATGGCTGCGTTGATTTTGTGTATCACATTGAAAAGATTTATGCAATTATTTTCATAACAATTGAGTTCTAGGTACTTTTTCTACGCATTTTAAGAAAGAATAAAACTGAAGTGCCTAAACAGAATAAATCACAAACATTTTAAATGGTTATTTTCTTTACTGGAAATAACTTTGGAGTGTGCAACCTTTGTCCCAAAGAATGTTTTTACAGAGATTTGTCTCTGTGAAACTTTTAAAGTGAAAGAAGTACCTCTGTATTTCTTCTCCTGATACTTAAAGTCTGCATCTTCCAATTCCTCCTTAATTTCATGTATTCCTTGTAAGAGCTTTATGTTTTAAAGACATACAGGGTCAATCAGAGTTTGCAGAGTGGTTGATGATATGCCCAAACTAACATAGGATGCTGTTTTCCCATTCAGTATCATTGTTCTATTGCTTTGCTCATGCTGGAAGCTGTATTCAGGTAAGTATGTGCGGATTTCGTGAATGAATTGAAATAAAATTAGCAAAAGTTTTCACACCAGCAGTCACCCAATGAGTTTTATCTCAGGCTTAGAGCTTTTAGGTACCTTCTCACTCTGTAGGGCATCTGCTCTGAGTGTTGATGACTTTGAAACAAAGTTCTTGGACTTGAAATTAATTTTTTTTTGTAAGTGTTCTCTCTGCCTTTCTGGCCAGACACCCAGTTTTCTAGGCTTCATTTCCCAGTCCTTTCCTCATGTGATAGTAGATAAACTAGTCTGTTCTTTTTTTGGATGACTAAAAAATGTGTAAATACAGCTCTGGCTTCTTATCCTCCTTTTTAGTCTCAACTTTCCACTTACCTCCAAGAAGTTTCTGCCTACATTGATCCCTAAAACTTCAAACAAAGAACTGAGTTTATCATAGCTTTCATCTAAGCTGATTTTTGCTTTGAAAGTCTCTGATGCTACCTTCACACACTGTGGGCTTGCCAAACGATATCTTCTTGTCCTTCATTCTTTAGTCACTTACTAAACGCATTCCTGCTCTGCAGAGCATCTTGAATTTACTCCTTCTCTTACAAATTCAAGCCCTTATTGTCCTTGTTTTTATGTCCATGTTAATCTCTGAGAACCTCTGTGCCTCTCTTCTCTTACCATTCCAGTTCATCTAGACAAGTGCCAGGGTAATGTTTTCTTAACATCATATTCGTCATGTTACTTCCTCGCTTAGGTGATCAGGGTAATTCCTTTTGTTTAAACGGATCTAATCTAAACTCTCCAGCGAGACTTAAGGCATTCTGATAATTACCGTCCCCTTCCTTTTTAACTTGGACCCATGTTTGTTTTCATCTTGGAACTGGGTAACATGGCCCACCTATTCCTGTGAAACTAATGCATTTGCATTTCGTGCAGTCATCTGGCTTTTCTGTGGTTTTCTCTCTACTTGCTATGTCTCACCTTTTCTTCCTTGGTCCACACCCATCAGCTTTTTCCAAGCTTGACCAGTGAATGACTCGCTTTTTCTTTGTTACACATCTAAACCTTTCCCATATTGATTTCTCTCTTGCTATGTGTTTCTTTGACTGTTATGTGCAGTTTATGTTATGTTTTGTATATGTTTCCAATTTCTTTTCTTTCCTAAGAACATCATCTTGAGGTGATATACATATGCTTTTATATATATTATGCCTAGCCACATTCCCTGGGAAGGGGGACCTGTCCTATGCTTCTTTCGTATCTGCACAGGCCTTGAATAGTATAAAGCAGGGGTGTCCAATCTTTTGGCTTCCCTGGGCCACACTGGAAGAATAATTGTCTTGGGCCACACATAAAATACACTTATACTAACAATAGCTGATGAGCTTTAAAAAAAAAAAATCGCAGAAGAAATCTCATAATGCTTTAAGAAAGTTTACACATTTGTGTTGGGCTGCATTCAAAGCCATCCTGGGCAGCGAGTTGGACAAGTGTGGTCTAAAGCATTTCTGAAGTGTCCAGTACCCCTCACTTTCCTTGTCCCAAAGATGACAAGTTTCTTTCGTCTTGGCTCGTAGAGAACAGGGAAGTCACTCCAGCTTTGAATTATTTCTTACTGGTCTTTTTTTCAGTTCCAGTCAGGGAATGTTGTAATCTTCAATTTGTGGTATATTTGGTTTTTTTAAAAAAATTCATCTCAACCTATTTCTCCTTTTAGGGGTCCACAGCTCCACTTTGAAAATATTTTTAATAATTCTTTTGAAAATACCCTCTATTAATAATCAAGATGGCAATCCATAGAATTTGCTTCTCTATGCTTCAGAAAAATAAAATGTTTCAGTATAATGGTTTTGATTGTCTGGACATTATATTTTAATTTCTTAGTGTTAGACCTTGATATTTTTAATTTTTCCAACATATGTACAAAGCATGTGCTTTTATTACTTATTCTAATGTAAAAATTAATTCTTACCAGAAAAGTAAACTCAGGATCTCTTACCAAATAGATGAACTCAGTAAGCACCTTGGATTCTCTCTGAGGGCTGTAGGGGGCATCATTGTTCCATGTTTTATAAAGTATCTTCCTGCTGTGATCTAAAGAAGCACAGCAACTAAAGTGCCTTTACAGTCGTTGGCTCCTGCCCACATTACTATGACATCCTAAATGCCTGTTTGTTTGCCTGGTGGTTGTATGTGCACACTTGCATCCCTAGCCTTTTATGAATGTGTATATTTAGATTGCTTCTGTCATAAAGTCCTCCTGACTAGGATGTACCACCACCAAACACTGAGGGAAGACAGTCCCAACAACGAAAACTATCCAAAGTGGCCCCAGGGAAAGCATTCTCAGAGTGACGCAAGACTGCCTGTTCAGTACTTCCTTTCCAGATGCAGGAACCTGGAGATGATGGTCAGAGAGTAAGGATCCTCTTTGTCCTTTGAAAGCTTTGGGACCCCAGTTCGGCCCTGGTCCCAGCAGTAAAGGCTGGAGGGGGTCAATCAGGTCTGGAAAGAAATCCTTGAAGTCATAGTTTTATTACCATAACTGCTCATCCGACTCACCTTTCCTTTTTGTTATTATTACTCTTAGTTTGGGGGATGCTTGGTTGAGAAAGTGAGGGATGGGGTGGGGATTGAGAGTGTCCTTGCAATTTACAGTCCCAGAGAATTCCATGGAAATGACATACCGTTGAAATGGCTAAAATGTACAGCAGCGTAGTCGTCATTAGCCAAATAATGTAACGATGCACAGTGTTTGCTAATTGTCCTTTGAGATACTTCTCTAGTAGTAGGCTCTTGGAATATCCATGATTAAGTAATACAGGAAGCTAGGCCTCTATATGTGTCACTTTGTCTCATGTGAGTGTCATGTGACAAAAACACTGATTTTCAGACTGTTGGAAATAATCAGGTTATTAATAGTTACCCTACACACTCACATACCCACATGCACACACTTGTGCTATATTTTGCGAGTTTAATATGAGGTGAAAAAAGAATGTCATGCTGTTTGTTCCACAGTGGAATAGCATTATATAGATTCTGGTAAGGTATGTACCAGGTCTAGCATCCAGATCCTTACTACCTGAAAAATTCACTATATGTTACTGATTAGTATTGAGATCATGTCTGGTTCTAAATTTTTGTGGTTCTCTAAATCTATTCATTTTACTCTACGTTCTTTGATAGTACTTCTTGAAATTTAGATCATTAAGTCTTTGAGGAAAGGATTCTAGAAAATTAAAATATCAGACTTTTAATCAGGATTCCTGAATTCATGTTGTGGTTTCACTTATGAAAACTGGATGACTTTGGGTGAATTTTATTACCCCTCTGAGCATCTTATTTCTTCAGCTATAAGATAGAAGTAACAGCAGTGTCTGTTTTACAGGGTTTCTTTTGGATATCAAATTAGTAATAAAAGACATAATGCTGTGAAAGTGGGAAAATAACATTTTATGCATGTCTTGGGCTGTCAGTAATTATTTTATTATCTTACAGTGACATGCTGTATAGTATTTAAGGGACTTGGCCTTGACTTATTTGTTCCTGGTCTCATAATTCTTGGGAGTGAGGAGTAGTCTAATTCTTTTCATATGTGAGGGCTCAATTAGCAAATTTTTATTTATCCTCATCATGCAAGGCCCTGGGTTAGGCACTATAGACACAGATGAGGCTGATGATTGCCCATCCCTAACCTCAGGGAGTTTGCAGTGAGAAATTAATGTGTCAAACTAATATCACTAAATAAAGATTAGTGAAACAGAGATACCAGAGCACCCAGCATAGCTGGGTTATGACCAGATGAGCCCAGTAGTTTTTTTCAGACATGTTTCTGAATGGGATGTTGTGGCAAAGCCATAGGGCAGCCAATCTGTTGGTTGCACTATTTATTAATCAGTTTATACTTTGGGCTACAGTGGCAGGTGGTCAGGATTAGAAGTTAGGGTTGTTAGATTTTAGTCCTTGCTATTGATTCCTATCTAGGGACAAGTCAGCTAACCTCTTTTGTTTCCGTTATCTGTATCTGTGTGACAAAGAAGCCCCACTATTCTCACATTTCAATGGGTCAGAAAATCCAGCTGGGCAGTTTTTCTGCTTTATTTGTCTTTGGCTGGAGTCAGTCACTCAGATGCATTTGGTTACTAACCAGGCTACAAAGCTCCGGAAGACTTCACTCGCATGTTTAGTTCTTCTCAATGATACCCTCTCTCTTCAGAAGGTGTCTCATCACTCAGTAATCTGGCTTGAGCTCCCTTACAACATGGCATCTGGCTTCCCCAGAGCACATGAAAGTGGAAGCTGCCAGCTTCCTAAGGGCTACCTCTGGAACTGGCACACTATTATTTCCACTGTATTCTATTGGGCAGCGAATCACAAGGTCAAGAGGAGAGGAAATAGCTCTGCCTCTTGATGGAAGGAGCAGTGTACCTCCAGAGGAGGGAAGGGATTGTTGGTGGCCATCTTTGGAAATTGTTTATTATAGTTTTCTTATTTGTTTATTATAGTTTTCTTATCTATTAAATGAAAGGTTGAATTAGGGAGTTTCTAAGGGCCTGTCAAGCTCTACATGTCCGTAATACTGTACTTTTTTATTTTTTTGAGACAGAGTCTGGCTCTGTCACCCAGGCTGGAGTGCAGTGGCGTGATCTCGGCTCACTGCAAGCTCCGCCTCCCGGGTTCCCGCCATTCTCCTGCCTCAGCCTCCCGAGTAGCTGGGACTACAGGCGCCCGCCACCGTGCCTGGCTAATTTCTTGTATTTTTAGTAGAAACGGTTTCACCGTGTTAGCCAGGATGGTCTCGATCTCCTGACCTCGTGATCCGCCTGCCTCGGCCTCCCAAAGTGGTAGGATTACAGGTGTGAACCACTGCGTCCGGCCTGGTAATACTATACATTTTTATTTAAGGAATTTTTGTGTGCATGGTATAATGGAAATAATTTGGCCTTTGGAGGCAGAAAGGCCTGGGTTTGAACCAGGGCCTTAAGATTGACCAGCACCTTGGGAAGTGACTTGAGTCTTTCTGAGCTTTTGTACACATCTGTTCAATAATAGGGTTAATTAAATAGGATTAATGTTAACTCACTTCTATAATAATTGTCCATCTTAGCACAGAGTCACGTCCCAGAAGGTGTTAGCACCCATCCCTTTTCCCTTTTGTGTTACCTGATATAGGCCTTTTTAAAGCCAACAATAGTTAAAGACATTCATTGAGGTTTTTTTGTTTTGTTTTGTTTCATTCAAATATAAAAATGTTTAGGTGTTTAATTGTGTTTTGCAGATGCTGGCGTATTTTTCTAAGACCAGGAGTTCAAACAAAACTGTTAAGTTTGTTTGTTTATCTGTTTTGGTGTTATAAATTGTCCTTAGAACATTGTTGCTATTAAGAAAGCAGGCTTAAAAATAACTTAATTTGAAAAATGCATTTTGGTCTGTGAACAGCTGAGTTATTTGGCATTCTAGTAACTTTTGTCTGGAAGAAAAAAATAGCTGTGGGGCATGGCCAGCATTCGGTCTGTTATACACAGTAGTGGTACTTAGCTTGTGAACCAGGCCTGATAGGTGAGACTGGGCATGCACTTCTACTCACAGGCTAAATGGCTGAAACCACTGGGGTCAGAAAGCTCAGCAACTAAGGGAGGTAGGGGAAAAGAAAGGCTCTGTTGTCTCTAAAGCACTGGTTCTCAAAGTATATTCCCTGGACCAGCAGCATTAGTATCTCCCACAGTCATTGCAGTGATTTTATTATACTGGTTATTGAGAGGGTTAAATAAAATGATGCATATAAAGTGTTTAGCACAGTACCAAGTAACCATTTAGTAGGTGTTAGGCGTTATTAATAATATTCATCTTCATTGTCATAAGTATTGATAATCATTGTGGTTAATACTTTTCTGCCAGAGTGTGTCTGGAAGCAGCTTATTTTGCAATTCTTCTTAAAGCTGCCAGAGTTCTGTTTTTTGAGACAGGGTCTCGCTCTGTCACCCAGGCTGGAGTGCAGTGGTGTAATCACGGCTCACTGCAACCTTCACCTCCCGGGTTCAAGCAATTCTCCTGCCTCAGCCTCCCAAGTAGCTGGGATTACAGGCGCCTGCCACCATGCCTGGCTAATTTTTAAAAAATGTTTAGTAGAGACAGGGTTTCACCATGTTGGCCCTGCTGGTTGGTCTTTTTTTTTTTTTTTGAAAGGAGTCTTGCTCTGTCGCCCAGGCTAGAGTGTGGTGACATGATCTTGGCTCACTGCAACCTCCACCTCATGGGTTCAGGCGATTCTCCTGCTTCAGCTTCCCAAGTAGCTGGGATTACAGACACACACCACCATGCCTGGCTAATTTTTGTATTTTTAGTAGAGACAGGAGTTCACCACGTTGGCCAGACTGGTCTCAAACTCTTGACCTCAGATGACCCACCTGCCTCAGCATTCCAAAGTGCTGGGATTACAGGCGTGAGCCACGGCGCTCGGCCTCAGGCTGGTCTTGAACTCCTGACCTCAGGTGATCCACCCTCCTTGGCCTCCCAAAGTGCTGGGTTTACAGGCATGAGCCATAATTCCTGGCCAAAGCTGCCTGAGTTCTGATTAGTTCTTTTTAAAAGCTTATGAATGGTGTGCTAGTCTAACAATATTTCAAGTTGTCAAGTAAGAAGGAGCTTCTTACAAAAGCCCGTCGTTCTGAACAAGATATTCTTCAGTACAAAATAATATTGAGAGATCACATAACATAGCTATGCAGATATATTCAAAGGCCTAACTTCGTGGGAGTCATTAATGCCATTTAATGAGGCCCCATACAATATCTGAGCTCTGGAGTTTGCTTTTAAGAGCCATTCTTTTCCTAGACACCCTTTCCTTCTTTGCTTTAGGTATTGATGTCCTCCATTTATGTCTCTGTGGAGTTTTTTCCTTTTTCTTTTTTTTCCCCCCATTTGTGGTCGAATTAGGATCATGGTTAACCCCAGAAGGAAGGCCAAATGGGCCTTGGGGGCCTGGGCTGGGGCTGGAGCCTTTCCACCTCCGCCGGCTGCCTTGTTCACTTCCTTTTTTTCCCTCCCTTACCGCTATGTTGAAGCCAAACTTCCAAAGTGAAAAGCAGTTTATTCCATCTAATCAGGCTGCTGAATCAGAAGTGGCGGGGGCGTTCCCTGGGATGACGCTGCCCTTTGGCCACTGATCTCTCTATCATAGCTTACCTCGGCCTCCCTCTGGCGCCACCATCCAGGACTGGAAGCGTTGGCTTTTCCCCAGGGAGCCGTGGGTTCAGGCCATGGGCAGTGAGAGAGTCTCATCTTCTCCAGCTTCCTGGTCCTCAGACTTGAGTAACTAACACTCCTTATCCCGTCTGTTGCCTTCTTTGGGCAAGCACGTGGAGCTGCTCAAGTAAAGCTGCTCTTCATTGGGAATATTATCTGCCAAGGCTAAGCCAGGATCCCTAGAGAGCATCCAAGTGAGGGCTTTCAGCAGAGTTCCCTGGTAACACTGCATTCTGTGTAGGGCCAGAGCCAGATCCCTGTCTCTGCTCCAGCCTCCAGCTCCGCCACCGTCAGTTTGGTGTATTGAGGTCATGCATAGAATTTAACATTGAGGCCGGGCGCGGTGGCTCACGCTTGGGTGCCTGGGTGACAGAGCGAGACTCCGTCTCAAAAAAAAAAAAAAAAAAAAAGAATTTAACATTGAAAAGCATCCTTGTTAGTCCAGCTCCTTCAGTGATGAGATGAGAATCCCTGGGGAGTGGAAAGTGAGGATCTCAGAAGTTGCCCAAGGGAACTTAGTGTCTTATTTAGAGTCATAATAACTAGCTTAGACTAGCGTAACTGTTAGTCAAGGCTCTTTGGAAGGAAGTAACACCCACGCAAACTACTAGAACTTGAAACGGGCAGTTTATGATAAGGGAGTGTGAGTGTCTCAGCATACTGGCATCAGTGTGCTATTGAGCTGGTGAGGGCCTGGAGGTTGCCCATGGCCCTGCGGCAGCTCCACCGTGGGCCTCTCTTTGAGAAGTGGGATTCTGGTCTTTGCATCTTTCTTGTTATTCTCCCTCTGCTGGCCTCTCTCTGCTCCTTTGTTCATGTTGCAGAAGATAGTGGCTCCTCACCTCCCAAGTGACATATCCTACAAAACTGCTGCACTTTCTGCCCCAATAGCAAACTTCTGGAGGTGAGTTTGGGCAGATGTCCACTTTTGCTTCATCGATTGTGGCACAGGGGCAGTGTTACATGGTAAATACATGGCTGCCCATGCCCACCCTTGAGCATGACAGCTGTCAGAAAAAGGGGCATAGATTCCCCCAGAAGTTACAGGATAGTACTTTACAATTTAGAGACTTTGCTGGAAAGTTTCTTTTTGGCAGTCTCATAGGCAGGCCTTTTTACAGAACATAATAATGAGCACTTACAGTTTGTAGAGAGGCCTCGGGGTCATCCAAGAGGTAGCTGAAATAATCTGACCCTTGAGAAGCTTCTCTTGGTTCCTGGGGATGACGATGGTCATAATTACTGCTTTACTTACAATTTGCAATGTGTTTTATTATCAGTGTGCATTTTGAAGTGTTTTAAGGTTGTTTTCATCCCTCACTCTGGGTGTGTGTGTGTGTGTGTGTATGTTATGATAATTGAACCAAAATATTGTTAAAGTCAAGAAAAGTATCAAAGAGGGTGTCATTCTACTAAAATTTTTGAATGGCAACTCTTTGATGATCTTGTGAGTCGGGAGAGGACCCAGCCTTCAGCAGCATGAATCTGGTCTTAAATCTTAAATTTTGAAGCACTGAATGCATTCCAAAGTGTCCCATAGTCATCTATGAGTGTGCATATTTGCTTTTGACTCAGCATTCCATCTGTACTTCCTCCACAGCAAAAAATGCATTGTAGCTTTAGTATTTTTAATTGTCACTAAGTAGTACTGCTAGCCATTGTGCAAAGTCTACCAACAGCTGATGAAATGATTACTTTCTTAAAGGTTGCTGGATAGAATCAGATGTTGCTGTATCAGTTCCTATGCCGCGTGTGTCTGTTTCACTTCCCATAATGACTGATTCTCCACCTGCCATGACAGTGCATTCTTGATCTGCTGTGCCCTCCTTGGGTTGGTGACTGGAATATTTATTTTTAGGAAAAGTTAAAAGTATCCAGAGAAGGGTGCTTTCTGTAAAATTTACATGAATCAGCCTCTTATTGCAGAGATCATGGGAGATGTGTGTGTGTGCGTATAGATACAAAAACTCAATGGAAAAATGTAAAACTGTTAAAGGGAAGGAATATAATGAACATTGTTTTACCCGGGAAGGAATATAATGAACATTGTTTTACCCATCACTATATTTAACATTGTGGGCACTTTTAAATTAACTAGTATTCAAACTAAATGTGGGTTTAATAAAAGTGACTGGTACCACATAACATTAATGCTTTTGCAGTTAAGCTAGATTTTCCAAATTTCAGCTTTGTTAGTAATTCTCTGCAAAACTAAAAGAGTCTTAGCTCCTTCCTTCAGTCTTCAGTTTAAATTCTAAGAAATATTATTCGAAGTTTAAGAGGTCTTATTAGGGCATTAATGTGGGTTTTCCCATGTCAAGAGCAGACACAGGTTTTGGGTGTCTTAGGTTCTAAAGATACCAGTGTTCTTTAGATTTCTGACCTGTGAAGGGAATTCTATTTTTTTTTTTTTTTTTTTTTTTGAGATGGAGTTTCACTCTTTTTGCCCAAGCTGGAGTGCAGTGGCATGATTTCGGCTCACTGCAACCTCCGCCTCCTGGGTTCAAGCGATTCTCCTGCCTCAGCCTCCTGAGTAGCTGGATTACAGGCATGCACCACCACGCCTGGCTAATTTTTGTATTTTTAGTAGAGATGGGATTTCACCATGTTGGTCAGGCTGGTCTCGAACTCTTGACCTTGTGATCTGCTCACCTTGGCCTCCCAAAGTGCTAGGATTACAGGCATGAGCTAATTTTTTGTGTTTTTAGTAGAAAAGGGGTTTCACCGTGTTAGGCAGGCTGGTCTTGAACTCCTGACCTCAGGTGATCCACTTGCCTCGGCCTCCCAAAGTGCTGGATTACAGGCGTGAGCCACCATGCCTGGCTGAAGGGAATTCTTGTTAGGCTATTGCACAGTCGTCAGATGGACCTGACTGCTTCTCATCTCTAGGATCTTGGTTTCTTCTCTCCAATATGGGGATAATAAGTGTCAGTCTTCATGGGGTTGTTACATAAAAGGTTTCTAACACAATGCCTGGCAACTAGTAAGCATTTACTAAATAAATAAGCCTTAGCTTAATTAGTAATCAAAGATACCAGCTGGGAAACATACCTATTTTAAGATTATATAGGCTCCTTCTCATCCTCTTTGGGCATTTTATTTCAGCTGCTTAAGATGTGAAATCTGTGTGTTGTGGTATTCCTTGTTACAAGCTCCCTTTTTTTTTTTTTTTTTTGAAACGGAGTCTTACTCTATTGCCCATGCTGGAGTGGGAGTGGCACGATCTTGTCTCACTGCAACCTCCGCTTCCCAGGTTCAAGCAATTCTCCTGCCTCAGCCTCCCAAGTAGCTGGGACTACAGGCACACTCCACCACGCCTGGCTAATTTTTTTGTATTTTAGTAGAGACAGGGTTTCACCGTGTTGCCCAGGCTGGTCTCGAACTCCTGAGCTCAGGCAATCCACCCGCCTCAGCCTCCCAAAGTGCTCGGATTACAGGTGTGAGCCACCGCGCCTGGCCAAGCTCTTTTAAAAGCTTTTTTTGTGACAGCAAAAGAAAGGGAGCTAACACTGACTACCTAATAAAGTAGGTGTTTTTCACATTTTCATGTGTTTCCTATTTAGTTCAGTAGGTGTTTTTCCTATTTAGTTCTCACAACACTGTGAAGTACATCTTACTGTTGACATGTCACAGATGTGACAGGCAGTGAGATTGAGTAATTTGCTCAGTTGGGAGGTAGAGAATGTGAAAAGCAGGTTTCAAGCCTGGGGTCTCTGACTCAAAGGCATATGCTTTGATGAAGATTGAAACTCTAGCTACAAGCTTGTGAAGATACTAATTTAGAATCATCTTTGTCCAGTACTAATACAACTACTTATAGTGGTTTGTAATTTTAAACATTTTATTAATATAACTATATTATATTTACTAACCATATTAAAATATGTTCTCTTGGGAGGTAGGCAGCACAGGTAACATTGTTAAAGAAGGGACCTTGGAGCCCCTGATTCTTGTTATTTATTGTCCTTGCCCCTCTGTAAAAAAATCCTTTAGGAAAACAAATGCCTATCAATGACTGTGCTGGTGAAAGGTCAATTTTGGACCCCAGACTCTTTTGTAAAAGCTTAATGAATAAAGACCAACTCTTCCAAGCTCTTCTAGAGGTAGATGCCACTCCCAAGGGAGAGATTCTTGAGCTCCTTTGGCTTACCAAGTGGGGTGGGGTGAGATGGTATGCAAAGAGGGAAGGTGAAAGAAAGAAGGGGGTCAGTCTTGGAAAAAAAGGCATATTACCTCTATTCGGGTAGAAGCAAGGGAAAACTGCCTAAAAGCTGGGATTCCAGGGATGAGCTTGCCAATTCTCCCCCTGCTCAGGCCTCTGCCCAGATTCTGGACTGGCATTGGAGAAGAAGTTAGGGATACCTTGAGAAGTGGTTAGGACAGTGGACTCCACCTAGAGGCAAGTAGTGACTCTGATTCCTTCCCAAATGACAAACCAGCCTTCTAGGAAAGGTGAGGACAGTCTGGGTAAGTCATCTGTGGATGCAAAATGAAAATCCATATTGTATAACTTCTAGAGTCTTAGTATACTTCTTTTTTTGTTTGGTAAATTAAAAACTGAAATACATAAAGAAGAAAAATTTCCATATTCTCATTGCTCAAATTCCATATTTCTTTCTTTTTTTTTCTTTTTTGAAATGGAGTCTCACTCTGTCACCCAAGCTGGAGTACAGTGGCACAATCTCAGCTCACTGCAACCTCCGTCTCCTGGGTTCAAGCGATTCTTCTGCCTCAGCCTCCTGAGTAGCTGGATTACAGGCATGCACCACCACGCCTGGCTAATTTTTGTATTTTTAGTAGATGGGATTTCACCATGTTGGCCAGGCTGGTCTTGAACTCCTGACCTTGTGGTCTGCCTGCCTTGGCCTCCCAAAGTGCTGGGATTACAGGCGTGAGCCACCGTCCCCGGGCTCGAATTCCATATTTCTATTACTGTTAACATGTTACAGTATTATCATCCAGGCTCTTATTTAAAAACAGGCAAACAGGCCAGGTGTGGTGGCTCACGCCGGTAATCCTACCACTTTGGGAGGCTGAGGCAGGCAGATTATGAGGTCAGGAGATTGAGACCATCCTGGCCAATGCAGTGAAACCCCGTCTGTACTAAAAATACAAAAATTAGCTGGGCATGGTGGTGGGTGCCTGTAATCCCAGCCACTCGGGAGGCTGAGGCAGGAGAATCCCTTGAACCAGGGCGTCAGAGGTTGCAGTGAGCCGAGATGGCGCCATTGCACTGCAGCCTGGCGACAGAGCGAGACTCCATCTAAAACAAACAAAGTAGGCAAACAGATGAACAAAACGTGTTTTATAAAAAAATGACCTATTTATTTTTATTATGAGGAATTCAAAGAAGAAAAAATAGTCACTTGGTTGGGTGCGGTGGCTCATGCCTGTAATCCCAGCATTTGGGTGGCTGAGGTGGGCAGAACGCTTGAACCCAGGAGTTTGAGACCAGCCTGGGCAACACGGTGAAATCCTGTCTCTACAAAAAAATACAAAATATTAACCAGGCGTGGTGGCATGCGCCTGTGGTCCCAGCTACTGGGGGATTGGGGCCGAGATGGGAGGATCACCTGAGCCTGGGAGGTTGAGGCTGCAGTGGGTTGTGATCGAGCTACTACACTCTAGCCTAGGTGACAGAGCAGGACCCTGTTTCAAAAAAAAAAAAAAAAAAAAAAAAAAGGGAAAATCAGTCCGAATAACTTGATAGTGTTAAATGAACATCATTCCGGATGTATACTGTGGATTATATCATATATACAGATGGAATGATTACAATTAAAGATAGAAATACTTTTGTTAAATATGGCATATTATAGCTATTGTTTTAACTAAAAACATAAAACGTGATTTTACTTTAATAATAGATAAAAGATGAATTGAAATATAAGGAATTGCTGAACCTCAAATTTCTTTTTCTCATGTAGATTTTCCTGTAAGATTTCTTTGAAATTAAAATAGCTGATGAAATAGATAGGTTGAACTCATTTTTAAAAAATTAAATTTCAGTTTTAGATACTAGTGATTGAGTTCTACATTGTAAGTATTGCATTTCCGGAATTGTTTCATGCTTGAGAACGTGTCCTCTTTGCCTTTATATTTGAATGACACTTTAGCTGGGTGTAGTAGTCTTGGCTCTTACTTTCTTTCTCTCAGAGCTTTGTAACAACATTTTCACCACTATTGTCTGATATTGAATATTGCTGTGGGGAAATGCAAAGCCAACTTAATGTCTCCCTGTTATACAGGTGACTTATTTTTTTGTTTTGGATATCTAGAAGACTTTGTATTTGTCCTTGAAGTATAAAAGCTTAACTATAACATCTCTCAGTGCGGAATATTCTTACAATTGTTTTTTTAAATTTTGATACCTGTACTTGTTTTGGTCTGTTCATTCTTCAGAGAGATTCTTTTTTAAAAAAGGTTTGTATAAATTTAGGGGGTTCAGGTGCAGTTTTGTTACCTGGATATATGGTATAGTGGTGATGTCTAAGTTTTACTATAAAGGAAAAGAAATCACTGTATTGAAAAGATGCCTGCACTTGTTTGTTTATAGCATCACTATTCATAGCAGGAAAGATATGGAGTCATCCTAAGTGTCCAGAGAGATTCTTACGTTGTCTCATATCTTCGGATCCATTGTCTGTTCCATTTCTTAAGTTGTCTTCTTCAGGGATCTGTTCTCCTATTAGATTATTTTTATCTGCCTTTCATTTTTATTAGCTTTTCTCTAATTGCTTTGATTTCCTTGTTTATTTTATTATTTTAAAATTTGAACTTGCCATGATTATGCAGACTTTTTCACTGTCAGTAAATTAGTTTTCAGGGATGTCAGCATCTTGTTTGTCTTGTTTTCCCTTATATATTAATGCTATAGTAATGCTGACTTTGATTCTCAATTTGTTTCCTTATTTTCCCTATGTTGGTTACCTATTT